>NC_135032.1:0-10000000 GCF_051020975.1 Osmia lignaria lignaria | reverse complement strand
CACCACTATTTTTTACCACTTTCACTGCAAATGTATACCTTTGATCAACGATGTCGTTGGATTAATTGAACACGTAATCACAAGTCTGCTGAGTACAATTTCATCTTCGATAATTATAATGTTCAGATTGGGACTCTACTAATTTTCATAGTCGGGATTTACATAAATTAGCCACCGATTTATTCCGTGCTATTAATCAAACGTTGCGTTCCTCCTTGCAGTTATAATTAATTGCCAACGAGATTCTTGTGGTTTTCCCAGTTCGTATTTCTATTACTTTCTCATAAGATATTGAAAATTATTTCATTACCACTTAAATCATTAATGGAAATTGATTTCTTCTTCAAATAAAATAATTTCAAAACTATTCTACCATAATTTCAGTATTTTTCTTCTGAATGTTTGCGAAGGTAGTTATTAACGATACTTTGTAGCATGTATGTATCAATTTCTTCTTTATTTATTATAACCGTTCCTGACATGATTAATATTCAGCACAGAGTGTGCAATTATTTGGTAATTGCTTGGAAGATTGATATACAATACATAGCTATTTACTCTGAGAATGAATCGCGAGTTATAATTAATGAATTAATTTATGAATTTCTTAAGAGTCAGACGATCATTTCTATTTCTTGTCAATTTAATTTTTTTTTTTAAACTTCGTACTTCTTTTAATGAATTGTTTTCATCATATTTTTAAATTCATAGCTAATGAGACATGCTATATCATTGATGATGTTGAAAAAGAAAACAGTTTCGTTCATTTCCTCAATGAGAAAATCGAGCAACATACCAAACACCTACAAATTTCTCCATTTCATGAGAGATCAAGTAATTCAGGCTAGAATTGTTATTAGCGTTATATAGCGAGCATTATTTACAACTGTCGTGCTATTCTGTCAGCATTGCAGAAGCAATTTAAAGAAGCAATCCACTCGTAGTAGACTTCGACTTCGCTTTGATCTCTAAAGTGACACAGATTTGTTGCTGCTGCTCGTTCGCTATAAATTACCAGCATAATATCGTGCATCGTTATCCTTACCTCGATTCTAGTCACCCTTGGAATTTGTGCTATTAGAGACATTTTCTAATGGATGCTTTAAATATGATGGTTTTCCAATTGATAGCTTTTGACTATAACTTTGGAATTGGTGGGTTCCACCTATGATAATTTCCGAATTGAAGGCTTTCGAATTGCTAGCTTTCAACTATGATAATTTGGGAATTGCTAGCTTTCAATTATGGTAATTTGGGAATTGCTAGTTTTCAATTGTGGTAATTTGGGAATTGCTGGCTTTTAACTATGATAATTTTGGAATTGCCAGCTCCCAATTGTGGTGACTCGGGAATTGCTGGCTTTCAACTATGATAATTTGGGAATTGCCAGCTCCCAATTGTGGTAACTTGGGAATTGCAAGCATTCAACTATGATAATTTGAGAATTTCTGGTTTTCAACTGTGGTAATTTGGGAATTGCTGGTTTTCAACTATGGTAGCTTAGGAATTTCTAGATTCCAATTATGGTAACTTGGGAATTGTTAGCTTCCAACTATGATAATTTTGAAATTGCTAGCTCTCAACTATGGTAATTCCCTTCTCGATAGCTTCCAACTATAAAGCGATGCCTTTAAGATAAAATTAATCATGAATAGTGAACTGAGGCAGAATAAACATTAATAACTCTCGGTTCTGAGTAACGCGAGACCTCCACAGTGTTCATAGCAGATCGTATGATATACTAGCCTCTTGAGAAACTTCAAATTCCGATATTCATCAGTGGAAGAACTCGAGAGTTCTTCAGGAATCCTCTTCAAGTGACTCGAAGCAAATTACTGAGGGGCATCAAAGAAACTTTCAAACCCATGCTCGAAAATTATTCTAAATTACACCATTCGAAAATTTCGTTTTCAACGATATTCAATATTCAAGTGAGTTTTGAAATCTCTTTTCTACTCGGTATTTCAGCCGTTCCATGGTTTCTCAGGACACAAATTCGCGCCCGTATACCAAGAGCACGATTCCCCAAGAAGGGAGAACACCATGCGGGTACAGAAGACATCAATCTCCATTAATTGTTCCCCTCGTAACTGTTTCTTCGAAAGACCACAGTTGAAACAAACGTAGTGGTAACTCTAAGAGTTTCTCGAGTAGTTTGCACAATTTTTATGCATCCAGAATGTCAAAAATTGTTAAAAAGAAAATTTTTACAGTAGGTCAATTAAGATTTTTAATGAAATATCTATCATCAAACGACGTGGAACATTCTTGCCCCTCGAGTGTATACTCAATGGAGTTCTATGATAATTTTTCAATCGATCCCTATCATTTAATGGCATAATGTACCCACTCGATCGAATATTTACGAGTTTGTGTATACGCAGTCGTACGCGTGACTACGAAACGTAAACTCGTTACGGTGATTTCTTCTTTCGTTGCTCGAGGCAGACTCATAGGCAAAGCTCACACAAGCCGGGTTCGTATGTAAATTACATGAGCGTCGACGAGCGTGTGGTCGCGTTACGAGCGGGCAGGAAGCATAAATTTCGTTAGCGAACACCAAACATAGCGCGGGGACGAATGTGTGCGTAGGAAACGCCAGGACTTTTCGGTAATGAACGCCATTCGATCGCCGATCGCCTTTCGCGAGACTCCTGTTAACCCTTTCGTTGCTCGCTATTAAAATTCCTCTATTTGTAATATGGGAAATGCGACGAATTTTAATTTAGAAATTTGCCTATTTTCGATATTGAAACGCGCCGATTTTTAGCTTAGAAGTTTGCTTATTTTTGGTATAGAAACGTGCCGATTTTTAACTTAGAGATTTGCCTATTTTCGGTATAGAAACGTGCCGATTTTTAACTTAGAGATTTACCTATTTCCGGTATTGAAACGCGCCGATTTTTAATTTAGAGATTTGCCTATTTTCGGTATTGAAACGCGCCGATTTTAACTTAGAAAGGGTATAGCAGGATAAGATGGTCAAAAGTGCCCTTGAGCCGAATTTGCTTCGCACTGCACCATTCGATAGCATATCCCAAAAAACCATGGTACACCAAGTTTCAACCCTGTACCTCAACCGGGAGGGTAGTTACAGGGTAAGAAAGAAAAAGTAGTTTTTGCCATATTTTCCCTATTTAATGGCATTCAAAAAATCTGAAAAAATTCTAGAATATTCTAGCCATGTTTCTTTATGATTGTGAATTTTCTCAGATTTTTCGGTTGCAAATCCTAGGCGTGAAAAATCAAAAACGCAAAAAAAAGTCGAAAAATAGAGATTTCGGGTAGAAGCTTTCGAGACACTAGATTTTTACTTTTACAGTAGTTAGATATTAGCATGACTGGTGTCCTCAATTTTTTTCAGATTTTTCATTCTGGTGCGTCAAACCGAAAAAAATCAAAAACCGATATTTCGACATATTTAGTGCGATAACATGAGAAATACATTCAATTTCTACATTTCCTTTACACACTTAGTGCATTATGTGATTTCGAACATTTTTGCACTGGATGCAGTAAAATCTGAATGGAGAGAGTGAAGTTATTATAAATAATTGAAAATTACGCACCTTATCCTCTAAAATATTAGAAAGTTTTTCAACGTCGCTGATGGATAAGTCGGTAAGGTGTCCGACTATGGAACCGCTGGAAACTTTTTTGTCACGAGTTCGCGCCCCATGAATGTACAATTCTATTTTTTGTCATAAAACAATTTTTTTTTAAATTATTAATCACATAAGAATACACAATAATCATTTAATAACGTATGAAAATAATTTTGAAATATTTTATTATTAAGTATACATAAAAATAAGTGGTGCACTACCGATTTTCTGATTTCGTACTGTTCTAATTACGGATAGCTCCCAATATTTTGTTAATTGAAAAGCTGTGTTGTTGTTGGTTTATGATGGATATTGAAAGCAATACAGATATGTATATTTTACCTTAATTGTACATATAGCCAAAGAGTCGGTTGTGTACCACTGATTTTTATGTATACTTAATAATAAAATATTTCAAAATTATTTTCATACGTTATTAAATGATTATTGTGTATTCTTATGTGATTAATAATTTAAAAAAAAATTGTTTTATGACAAAAAATAGAATTGTACATTCATGGGGCGCGAACTCGTGACAAAAAAGTTTCCAGCGGTTCCATAGTCGGACACCTTACCAACTTACCCATCGGCGACGTTGAAAAACTTTCTAATATTTTAGAGGATAAGGTGCGTAATTTTCAATTATTTATAATAACTTCACTCTCTCCATTCAGATTTTACTGCATCCAGTGCAAAAATGTTCGAAATCACATAATGCACTAAGTGTGTAAAGGAAATGTAGAAATTGAAAGTATTTCTCACGTTATCGCAGGAAATATGTCGAAAATATCGGTTTTTGATTTTTTTCGGTTTGACGCACCAGAATGAAAAATCTGAAAAAAATTGAGGACACCAGTCATGCTAATATCTAACTACTGTAAAAGTAAAAATCTAGTGTCTCGAAAGCTTCTACTCGAAATCTCTATTTTTCGACTTTTTTTTGCGTTTTTGATTTTTCACGCCTAGCATTTGCAACCGAAAAATCTGAGAAAATTCACAATCATAAAGAAACATGGCTAGAATATTCTAGAATTTTTTCAGATTTTTTGAATGCCATTAAATAGGGAAAATATGGCAAAAACTACTTTTTCTTTCTTACTCTGTAACTACCCTCCCGGTTGAGGTACAGGGTTGAAACTTGGTGTACCATGGTTTTTTGGGATATGCTATCGAATGGTGCATTGCGAAGCAAATTCGGCTCAAGGGCACTTTTGACCATCTTATCCTGCTATACCCTTTGTCTACTTTCGATATTGAAACGCGCCGATTTTTAGCTTAGAAGTTTGCTTATTTTTGGTATAGAAACGCGCCGATTTTTAGCTTAGAAGTTTGCTTATTTTTGGTATAGAAACGCGCCGATTTTTAACTTAGAAATTTGCCTATTTTCGATATTGAAATGCGCCGATTTTTAACTCAGAAATTAGTCTACTTATTATTATAGAAATTTGCCATAAAAATTTACTTAACTCAAGAACCCTCCATCCAACGAAACACAAAATATATCAGAAACGAAAGAGGAACAACAAGGTAGCAAGAGAACAGTATTACCGTGCTATCCGTTCCAATTATACGACTTTAATTACGGCAAATTACTTTACCGATGCCCTGGAGCATGACGGCTACCGACAGCTACCCGGTGCTTTACTTTTTCGAACTCTTAATCGTTTCTGAAAATCTCCCAAACTTGATCATAGCCTCAGCAACATTGTAAATAAACTTCTCCGTTTCTGCATTTAATTTGCATCGATAAATGTGCAAATGTTTGAAAATCTGAATGTTAAATACCTATCTAAGTATGCTAAGTAGACGATTAGATACCTGTTCCACCGTGTTGTTTCAATTAAATCCTATCAGACATAAGAACGGAATTAAATTCTCGAGTTTCTGTGAACTCTATCAATCCTAGACTTTAATTCTCTGTATCTCCAGATTATCAGACTAGATTACTTATAGACTCTCGGCTCATAAATTTCTTAATTTAGGTACTTCATTAGTTTCCTAAATTGCAAATTTCAAAATTCATTAAATTCCCAACTTTTAGTCCCAGTCTTTCATATCGGTAACTCCGATATCTCCCAATCACTTTCATAATCTTTCGGTATCGCTGATCCTCGATACTTCGTCCCTGTTCGAGTTTCACTTCGATCCCCCCAACCCGCTTCGAGCGAATCGTGAGTCGTAAAATCGTGGACTGGTCGCGAGTTTCGTAGGAGTGTTCATATGGGATTTCGATCCACAGGGAAGAAGGAGTACCGGTCTGTTCTTTCTATTGCCGATCGGACGCGTACGTTGCAGAAACGACAGCCGTAGGAATTAGGCCGCCCACGCTTATGTCGACGACCGTACCGAAAAAGCACGATAAAAGCTTTCTGGCCAGATGGGCACCGGTTGCGCAAGCTCCCTTGCTCTCTCGGTACAACCAATCTCGTCTTTCTCTCTTTCTCCTCTACATACACGCTCTTCCTTGTGAAACTCTCCTCGTATATACCACCATAAGACTTCTTTTATGTCGGTCGTAACATCGGGCCGAGGAACGCGGGATAATTATGTAATATTGCAAGACGCATTGATTATCAAGAAAAATTTCTACATCTTTTCAGGAATTCAAATACAATTCCAAGGAATCCGTTTCACAAAAATTTTCAAAATTCGCCTCAAAGTACTTCAAAGGATTTTCTAAACAATTTCAAAGCATCTGAAATTCAGAAGGTGTCAAACTGTTCCAACGCGATTCTAAAGTACCTCAAAGCGCGTAAAAATACTTCAAAAGGATCGAAAGTAATCGTGGGTCGTGTTAGGACACGAAGGGGTCTTGAAAATCCATGAGATTCCATGGAGATCCCTTATCGTCCTTGGCTGACATCCTCCGAATCGTTGCTCGGCTTTTTTACCTCCCATTTCCCTCGTGAACGGTTCCCGTCACGGGTGATGGGATTTAGGGTGAGAACCATGGCACATGGTACCAGGGAAACGAGGCGCGGCTCGAGGATCTTCAGGATAGATTAATTGCCCAGCTGGTCCGCGCGCGAATGACGACCAGCGTAGCCGGGATTTTCGACGCGTCTCCGTTGCTTTTGCGGAAAGGGGGCCACCTTCGATATATCGTTGCCCTGGGTGTATTTATGACCCGTGCTTGACGCACGCTGCGTTTTACGAGCAACGCTCCGATGCATCGTTCGCACGAAGGATCTCGTGTACACGGAAAATTCTTCTTCTACATTGTTGTCACTTGACGCATCCGCAACTATTTTCATTCTAGGAGCGACTCGAGAGGTTTCGGAGGATTTGGAAGTATTTCAAGGAACTTTGAGGTATTTCTAGGTATTTTGAGATCTCTCAAATTATTTTTGAGCATTTTCAGGTGGTACGTTTCAAAGTACATGGAAGTATTTGTGAAGTATTTGAATTGTTTGAGAGTGTTTTGAGGGGCCTCAAAGTATTTGAAAGTATTTGTGAAATTTTCACAGAATTCTAAAGTACCTCAAAGTATTTCGGAGCAATTTGAGGGAGCTCCAAAGTATTTCGAATTTTTTGGAGGAGGCCTCATGGTATTTGAAAGTATTTATCTGGGTCTCAAAGAATTTTGAGGCGTTTGGAACTATTCTGAGACGTGTTGAATCGTTTAGGAGTATCTCGAACTATCTCAAATATATTTAAATACCCTAAATTACTTCAAATTCCCCTGAAATGTCTTAAAAATATTTCAGAACATTTTGAACCGACTCAAATTAATTTAAAACACTTCCAAAGTATTTTACATCATTTTTAAAGTCTCCAAAAATGAGAACATAAAAAAGAAATTCAATTGGTAAGACGAGAGAAACCAGTTCGATTAAAACAAGACGAGATCGCAAAGAAATTTAAATGATAACAAGAAAGAAAATGAAAAGAGAAACTTTGCACGTGGAATCATTAATTTCATTCGACAGAAAGTGTATCTTTTTACTTCATTATTTAAAAAAAAAAAGAAAATCTGGTTGCACTGTTTTTCTCTCGAGACTTGTCGATAATTATAAGATAATATACAAATATGGAATAATCAAAAGGAGAAAGAGAGATGCAACATGGGTCGAAACCGGTGCAAGATTTGCATACGTGGTTTATGTGTATATTTCTTCAACGCTTTCACGAATATTTTTTTTTTTTTATCATCAAACGTGTTTCCCAACGAATATTCATTTTTCTCGCACTCGAAAAACCATCTTTTTTTTAACCCCGCGTTTCCGTTAATCTCTCGACGATTTATATTTCAACCTAGGATCGTTTCGCTTTATTTTTTTGAAAATCGTTGAAAAGGAAGAATAAATGAATCACCTTCGAGAGTGACGACCGCGGATTATCGACGATTTATATTCGACGATGAAAAATAAAGGTTCTCCTTTTTCTAATAACAAAAGCTCTGTAATGTTAGCGGAAACTTTATCGACTTTATCGCCGGATGAAAGGAACGTTCAGCTGTGTAGTTGGCCACAGAGAAACCTTTGTTTCCTTCCGGAGAACTCGCGTTCGCGTTTAAGGTAACCAAACAGCAAACAAGGGACGCTGTGATTTTTGGACCAAAGATTACACGGTTATCGATCATGGGGACCCATTGAATATTATCAAAAAATATTGAATGAAATCTTTTTGCACTGTTCCCCTTTTCCTGTAAGGTCCTTTGCTCTTTTAATTTTTTGCTCAAGTTTAATGACCAACGGGATACTCGGATCTGAATCGATTTTTTTTTACCCAAAAAATAGCGCGACAAAAAAACTTTTGTTTCGTGAATCTTTCAACGAAAGATCAGCCGAATACCAAAGCGTTCGTGGCATACATCAAAATCAAACGGTTTCTATTTATACGTTTAACAACGTGCAGAGGCGACGGCTTCGATCGGACACCTGTTCCCATTCAAACAAACTCGATTCGTCGATTATTATTTCAATCTGTTGCATCGTACAGCAGCTTCCCATCAGACGTCGATTATGAGAGCAAAGATCCGTGTACCCTATCGCATAATCGATTGATTCATTTTCTTTATTGAAATTTTAGAAGAAATTTTCTCGAATCATTAAATTCTTTTTTTTATTGGCATTCAAGATAAACTTTAGGTTTTTCCTTGTACTCTAGCAAATATTGCCGCGTCACGTTTAACCCGCGATTATTTTAAAAGAACGACTCACATTTGCGATAAATCGTTGCGGATGAATTCTGCTAACAAAACAATAGAATTGTCATTTTTTTAAAAATAAGTTTGCACGTACATCGATGGTGATTTTGTATTTTTTGCTGTGAGGTTATTTTATTCTGCAACATTGTTTATCAGGTTATTTTTGACGCAGAAATTTTCAAATCTAAGAGCAGCCTTCTTCCTTCCGCTTCGTGGCCTCGATTCTTTATCCTCCCCGTTTAATCAGCGCGACTAAACACATCAGAAAACGACGAGAATTCCCTTTTCCCCATCAACAAACTTCGTTTCCAACGTGTACCGAAGTAATTCGATTTCTTCGTTGTTAAAATATCTAGATTCTTTTAACATCGATAACAAGATAAATTGTTACCTTCTTATCACGATCACGTTGATACGAAATGGACAGAATTAGAATGCTAGATTACACTTTTATTGCACCCCATAACGTCGATCATTGATCCTCCTATAGATTGATAAACGTTCAAACTTCGTTTATCGAAAGGGGGATTAAGTAAAATAAAAGTTTAATCTAAATTGAAATTTGTTCAAATTTGAGATTGCCTCGAATCTGTCGCTACAAAGACAGCGCCTGCGAGTCATCTTCCTCCACGGCATATAGGTCAGTGGGTATGCCTGTGGCGGATGAGACCCTGGGTCGTCTCCGGCCCAAACACACATCTAGAGAGATCCGGTCCGAGGAAGTTGATTTTATGCCCGGTCGAAGAAGTGCGCGAGAAACAGTCGAAAGAAATGGCGGAGGAGTCACACACAGTGAGAAACACCGAGAGAAGGAGGAACCATAGAAGGCTACGAAGGAGGAGTTGCAAGGGCATTAGGCTCCGAATACGGAACGATAAAATTCTTACGAAACTCGGCTCTCTCGCACGCACACTCTCCTGCATCGAGTTGGCACTCTTACAAAAAGAAAGAAGAGGTCCTCCGACAAGAAAGAGAGCCCAAATACACTGTTATTTGATAAATAAGAACTGTATCTTCAACTTTCGAAATAAATATTAACCCTAGAAAGACGTAGCAATTTATTTCTAACATTCTCCTTTCTTTTTTTTTAATAATATCTTTGCTAAAGTAAAATCAATTCATTGGTATTCATCTTGAAGGCATAAGTGAAAATAACTATCCCTAATTCTGGGGGTAACCAGATACTCGTCTAGTAAAACTTAAAACAGATCTTATCTTAGAATAATGTCTAATAACTTTTGAATATTATTAAAAATCGGAAAGTAATAATTTTGAAGACATAAGTGAAAATAACTATCCCTAATTCTAGGGGTAACCAGATACTCGTCTAGTGAAACTTAAAACAGATCTTATCTTAGAATAATGTCTAATAACTTTTGAATATTATTAAAAATCGGAAAGTATTAATTTTGAAGACATAAGTGAAAGTAACTATCCCTAATTCTAGGGGTAACTAGATACTTGTCTAGTGAAACTTAAAACAGATCTTATCTTAGAATAATGTCTAATAACTTTTGAATATTATTAAAAATCGGAAAGTAATAATTTTGAAGGTATAAGTGAAAGTAACTATCCCTAATTCTAGAGGTAACCAGATACTCGTCTAGTGAAACTTAAAACAGATCTTATCTTAGAATAATGTCTAATAACTTTTGAATATTATTAAAAATCGGAAAGTAATAATTTTGAAGGCATAAGTGAAAGTAACTATCCCTAATTATAGGGGTAACCAGATACTCATCTAGTGAAACTTAAATCAGACCTAACTTAAGAATAATGTCTAGTAACTTTTCAGTATCGACACTGAATATTATTAAATATCTATGTAATTATCATTTTACTAAAGCTCGTTACGATAAAAATCAGACAGTTGAAGTGATTTCTTTGTCGAGAGAAGGTTGGGCAACTCGAAACCGAGCTACGGAAGAATTCGACGGCTGAAAACAAACCGGGCCCCGATTCTAGCCTGGAGGACGTAGCCGTTTCTTTTTTAGAGGACACGTCTTGGAACGTGCTCGAACGCTCGCGTACACCCGTCAAAAATGTATTTTTGACGAGAATTGACAAGCTTTTAGCGTTCCCCTTCCCTCTATCTACCGCGGGTTCCGCCTCGTCTGATGGATTTTTGCGCGTCCTGGATAGATCGTACGTTATTTTTGCGATCTTCATTCAACGATCGTGGGTTACGTAAGCCTTCTGCCGGAAAGGTTACCGGAAGGTGGTCGTCTGTGTGCTCGATGGGAACGTTCCGGGATGCTTTTGGGCTCTCGATGGTGCACCTGAAACAAAGATAGATAGCTAATTAGCAATAATTTTTTTCTTTGTTAAATTAATATCCACAGTTATTTTTAGAATAACTATAACGAACTGGAAGATATTTTACAGAAAATAATCAAGAATCTAATTTTCAAAGTAGAATACAAAATTCTTTAAAAGTTGATAGGATTCTCTTCTTCCAAAATTATATTAAAAATAATAAGAAAAGTAATATTTGAAACACGATCGAGTGATAGAAACTTTTGCCGAGTCTTTTCGTTACCGATAACTGTTATCAAACTACTTGTCAGCTTTAACCACTGGCAAGCAGGCTCGTTTCGAGTATCAGCAAACGTTATTGAACGAGTTGCAACTTTTGATAATCGTCGAAAGCTAGTTACAGTTGGCGGCATCGATAAAGATCTTCAGCTTCCGGTTCGGTTTATCGCTGTTACCGCGATTCAGCTTGAATTCCTCTTTGTTCTCGCATTGATTCGAGCTCAATAGCCGCTCGTCCAAGGCTGTATCAATATTCTTCTCATTCCCCGGAAAGAAGAATGCACAATCGGGAGAACGAAACGAGGCTAACGCTTCGCTACGAGGCAGGAAATATTTGTCGTCGAGTTCCATTTAAACGCCGGTACCATTGGAACTTTGTTTGAGAAGAAATCTGTTAATTCTTCGCGGACGTTTCGGCGAAATGTTAACTGAACTTTAGACTTTGTTCGGTTGGAGGAAACGGATCGTCAAAATTGATGTGTCATCGTTAACTGTGTAGAAAAATGTTGCTAATTTCTTAGCGCGCTGCGACCAGCCGCGGGCCATTGTTTAGATGGATACAATTCGAAGCGGGTATTTAAATTGAAATTTAATTGGATTTAACAAGCGTAGAAGAAATTGCGATAAATTGGAAATATCGTTAAAACGAAAAGTGTGTCAAAATTAAAATTTAAAGAAGCTTTGTCCTTCCAAAATTATTGGATATCCGCCTGAAGGAATATCATTTCATTTTTATTTCCAGACCGAGTTTGCAATAAATTATATAGATTGAAATATTGGAGGATCTAGAGAAAAGTGATTGTTCCTCGAAGCATTAAAAAAGTTTGATGTTTAGAAAAGAAAAATTCGAAAGAGTTTCGCACTTCGTTCGAGTTTTATTTGTTATGAGAATCGGCTCGAAGATAATTCAAAAGTGTATCAGAAATCATAAACACGTCGAGATATATTCGATGGAAGATAAAAGCTAGAACGGAAAACGAGCAGTAAAATGAAAGAAAAAAAAAAAGAACTCTTGATTAGCGTCGAGATTTTAATGAGCCTGAGAAAAAGTTTTTACGCGGCTCTCTTTTGTTCCATGTGGAAATAATTGTTCAACGAAGCAGAGTTGTTAGCGATGGATGGAGTCTTCGTGATTGCGGATGACCCCCATGATGACGAAGCTGAAAATAAAATAAGATGCTGTAGAATATAACATAACATGTGTAAAGTTACAATACGTGGGTCTAAAAGACCCAGTGCCAGCCGTTCGTGTAACTATTTTGGCAATGAAAGTGGAGGGCACCCATTTCAGCACCCATTGTAGGCACACTGGTGCAAATTAGAATTTTCAATTTCTAATGTCTTATATATATAGTTTTTTTAATAAATAATACATCCTCCTGTGAAAATTTTACATGTTTCATAATTTTTAATTAAACAAATCCACTTGGTACAAATTGGCACCAGTATGCCTACCAGAGAAGGGAGAAAACTTTGTAACCATTTAATAGTCAGAAGATGTAATAGTCCGTACACGTCGTTCATCTCCAATCTGGTTACCTCCATATCCGCCTAATCTCACCTCGGTCTCTTCTGTTCTTGTTCCAGGTTAAATGGTAATAACCGACCATGTACAACCTGAATGTGAACGTGAATCCTAGTCCGACGGCTGCCGCGGGTCTTCTCGGTGTCGCGGCGGCCGAGGTCACACCAAGGACACCGGAAATCGTAAACTCCCTAATCGCCATGACCAATCCCTTCGAGGGTTACACGAACGAGAGAAGCAGGGATCGTACGGACTCGACTAGCAGCGGTGAGCCGAGCCCACCGAGTGTTCAGCACACCTGTAGTCAGCTCATTAAAGAAGGTACCCATCCATCCGGTGGTGACCTTGATAATCCTACCGGGTCCTCTTCTCTCGTCTTCTTAGTTTCTTTTGTCGAATCTCGCGGCACCAAGGACGTTTCTGGCCCTTCTCGAGCTCTCCTAAGCATCGCCTTCGCCTGACTATTCACTTTCAACCATAGTTCCTTCAAGAATTTTATCAAAACTTTCAATAAAGAATTATCGCAAAATGAAATTAATTTGAATATCTTTTGAGAAATAATCACCGGTTTATCCTGTGGAATAAATTTTCATTTGGATGAATTTTGAAGACAGAATGAAAAAGGATCACCGGTGTAGTCTTCGCGCCTACTAAAACCTGATATTTATTATTGAAGATGTCAGAAGGCGAACAAATGATACGAAGGAAGTAAAACACGTCTCACGTAACTAGGACGAGATATATAAACGAGCCGAGACAGAAACGAGTGATGGTACAATTTTGCAATGTTACTGCCATAACTATTATATAACTGCTCTTTGAAGCTGCACCTTTTCGCTAGACGACTCCTTTTATTTTCGTCTGTCTTCCTTTAGAACGTCCAAGTCTTTAGTTTCAATTTTCTTCAAGTTTCTGTAACATTGAGCGATGCTACAATTTGTTATCTTTTTTTTTAAGGAATCTTAATTAATTACGAATAACATATTACAGGGTTGAAGTTGACGTTACAAACGAAGAGACGAGCTAATGGAAGCGGAGATGACACCAAGAAGAGGACGAAGAAGGAAGATGGCAGCGCGGACGACGAGGAAGAGGACGAAGCGGGAAACAACAACGGCCGCAGTGGAGTAAGAAATCAACTCGCATACTCTTCTCGTTATAAATAATAAAGCGGTTGTGATTTTGGTCGATTCGCGCTGTAAGTCGCGCTTCCGGTACCCATTCGCCTGAAATTGGATTAGACAAATATCATTCCATAGCATTAATTATGAAATACCAAAAACACCTCTAAAAGATTCACGATTACATTTTAGCTGACGCCGGAAGACGAGGAAAGGCGTCGGAGGAGACGAGAGAGGAACAAAATCGCAGCGACAAAGTGTCGTTTAAAGAAACGCGAGAAGACGGTGATCCTGGTGAAGGAGTCCGAGATCCTCGAGACGCAGAACCACGACCTTAAGTCGCAGATCCAGGAGCTGGAGACCCAGAGGCGTAGGCTGGTGGACATGCTGAGTTTCCACAGGCCGACGTGTCTGAAACAAAGCAACGACACGTCGTATCAGCAATATGCAGAACCGTTGCAGTTGCCGAGTTACCAGGAAAATTTTGTACAACCTCCGCCAGCGTTGAATCAACCTCAGAACTGTGTGACGGATTATCCGGTGAAGGTGGAGGAGTACGAGGGTGAATTTTACCGACAGGAGAGCCCTTACGTGCCGACCACGGATACCGGTTGCACGGTTTAATAGCTTTATCAATTGCAAGGAACGTCTGCCACGCGATTTTGTGGAGATACCTTTGAGGAGATCCGGTTTACCGGATGGAGAGAAGCTGAAGATGGTCCTCGGTGAACGAACGGTTGTATGCATTCCAAGAAGACACGAGAAAAATGATAACATCTAGGAGACACGCAGAGGATTTCGTTTTGTGAAAATGTGATCCTTTACCTGTTGGCTTCCTTTATCGTTTCCGGTAAACCGGGCTTCCTGGATCTCCCTCTTTTTTTATTAATCGCAAGTCTTATAGCTCGTAAGGTCATTATTATAGCGCTCCTGTTCTCTCTTTGTCCTTATTCTTCTTCTTTCTTTTTTTAACACGATCCTTTATACTCGAAACGTTCGTCGTTGAACGCCTGAAGACATTCCTTGAAAGTAACCCTCTTGAAAATAAGTAACCAATTCCTTGAACATAAGTACTGTGACATTCTAAGGTATAATTAATGTAATTGATAAATGTAAGGTACGGTGAATCATTTTTGCGATGCTCGGGATGTTGGGAATTATATTCTTGTAATTGGTACAATCATCGGTCGATAATGAAGAGCATCGCAAAGATGTTTCGTTTATTTTAAGCGAGAATCGGGCGGGTATTTTTCAAATTGCAGACTGCGTTAATGCTGTTAATTATTTTTCACACGCGACCGCTTCTCGATTCACCAGTGAGAAACCAAGTATAACTCAGCGTAAGTCTTCTGATATTGATCACGATTATTTACGTGTATTGTGACGCGCGATTATGAAACCGCGTTCAAAGGATACTTATAATTATACGAATAATCGAACGATATTTAATATTATAAATGTGCATATTTTATACGTATGTTATGTATTTACACGCGCAGACACGCACATACAGACACACAAGACACGGGTCATTAACAGTTAATGAAGACGTTACAAGTACATGACGATTAATGACAAGAACCTAACGACATACCTCAATTTTGTGGGTAGTTACCCTCCCTCGGTGCGTTTGTAAAGAAAGATAATTTTCAAATTGAATTTTTATTATTCTGATCATGTAATTTGAACAATTTTTATATATTTGATATGCCAAAGAATCGTCAGAACCATTAGTCGATCAATTCAAATTACAGTTTTATATCAATCAAAAAGAATTTAGCAAACGCACCTTGGGCTACGCTTAAGCGTTTTTTGCAATTTACGGAAGCTAGTTTAATACTTAGCCAAACGCGATACAATTATAATAGCGACACGCCTTCAAGTCCATGGAATAAAAAAAAAAAAATGCTTTTCTTCATCTTCGGAATGTTACCGCCAGTTGATCTAACGAAGAAGAAGATTTTTCTTACACTTCCTGTCACACGAAGTGAGACAAAGTCTTCCTCTTATTCTTCACGAGATTAATTATCGTCTACGAACATTAATAGGGATGTTTTTTAAAATTCGTAAGACGAATGTCAACACGTAGCAATTACACACGTGTGGTGCTATATATATTATATATATATTTGCTTTTTATATAAATTTTATTAAGTTGCCTGAAGAGAGTATTTAAATAGTTTAATACCCATGTTAAGCGTATATATATATATATTATCGATGTCTATTTACTAATGCAAAGTTCTGAAAGTATCCAGACATATCGAGAGTTTATATTTATATACGAATCTTTTTCTATTGTTGACATATTGAGAGAAAACATCCGAATGCGGTAAAATTATTACTAATATTATCGACGTACTAAACAATCTTTAAGTATTGGATTTATCACACGCAGTTATATTAAGCAATCACTGTTTGATCTTTCTTTTTCTATGGATGATTTGCAGACTGTTTGAAAGTATTGTATTTTTTTTAAATTGCGATCATGTTTCGAAAATCACATATTTGTTTAAAATTATGAACAAAATTGTTTCTTTTCTTTTAAATGTAGAGTGTAGTTTGATATAATTACGTTTGCTATCCAATATATACTGCCATTATTAAAATCCCAGATACAGTCATTTATGGTATCTGACTTCTAGGTTCATTATCTTGTTAGTAAAATGTATTAAAAAGTCTTTCTAGAGAATAAGTGCAAAATAACTTTAATAACAGCAAACAGTATATAAGATTTTATTTGTTGTAACAAAATCGTACTATTGTCTTTAATTACTGAGTACCTGGCCATGGATTTCCATGCGACAGCTATTTTTCCCTAGGAGAAATGCATTGAATATTAAAACTAGAGAAATGGCTGACAAAATTTTATCATTGTACCCTAAGGGAAAATTTTATTCTTTAAATAAAAGTGCCTTCAATACTAATATTTATATCGTAGTTCACCAGAGTTCGTAACTGCGACGCGCAGGTTGGAAGATGGTGGGGGAACGCAGCGAGCTCTCTGCTAATCGCTTTCCACTTCGTTTGGGAGTATGGCCAATCAGGGCGAAGTTGCGCACTAGAGATGCGCGAAGAACGAAAACTTGGCTTTTCGCAACTATGGACTCTGGTGAACTGCGGTATACGTGTTGTTCTTGATTAAAAATAATGAAGATTATAATATAAAAAAGACATAAAAAATAAGTATTAGACACACATTTTATTATAAAATTCATTATTTATATTATGCACACACATTCACATACCTCAATCACAATCAATTCAAAATAAAATACATAATTTTATCTTATAAATAAAGATGCATTGATAAAGAACAAGATGAATAACCTTATTAAATTTCAATTGTACCTATATAACATGATTTTATGAACCCCTGAAAAAATACAAACAGTTACATAAATAAAAATATTCCAAAGGAAAAGATATCCACAAAGATTCAGTCTACTTACACAATGATGTTATTAATTGGAATATGAATTAATTTAACAAAGAATCCTATGAAACCCATTATACAGAAACCGATAGCTGTGGCAATGGCAATTTTCTGAAATTCTAAGCAACACACGTAATGAGTTAAGGATGTGAAATTTACATGCTACGTAAATTCATTCAAATGTTACCTTTCCTGTCAGGTTTTGTACATCTTTTGATAAGACGAATACTGTCTTTTGCGAACTGACGTCCAGGTTCTGTTAGCTTTTTCACTTGGTCCATTGTATTCGTGAAACTGAAAATAAAACGTCCTTACAATGAATTTGATGGTAATCCAGACGTATCTATAACGTTTCCTAAAATTAGATCGTTTAAATTGAATCTATGTCAAAAATTTTACACGGGCAGTGCGCAAAATTACATATGTTTTTATACTTAAAATATCGTATACAAATTATATGTTTCATATCCAATAACCTAGATATGTATTTAATTTCTAACTCGTTGAGAACAGAATGTAAGTTGTAGGTTATAACAAATGTTAATTATTTCATTAATAATGCTTTTTCTAATTACACTGATGTAAATTGGAGAGATAATACACAAATGCACGATACTTACGTTCCTTACGATCGGAGAACGTTTTACAAAGTGTTGTTTGACGTACGAAAAACTGCGCTCGTCAGAAGTTGAAGGCGCTACGTGGACACTGTGCTGTAAATACGTCACTTCCTACTACTGATGTTGGAATCGGATCACAGCAGCGCGAATTCCAAGCCATTTAAACGAAGAAAAGAAAAGAAACTTTATATAAATTATTTACTTCAATATACATGTAAATCCAACTCGAAGTTTTATACAACATTTGTAATTCTACAATAAACTAATAAAAGAGTTGTATACGAGTTCATTACTCAAGCTACTCATAAAGAAAGTTTAAAGCGTGTAATAAAATCATTGAATAGCATTTTCTTTTCAATTACAATGTGTGGTATATAAGTGTATTAGTTTATATAATGTTTTTTTAAATTAATAAATAAACCGATAGGGAATGCAATGGTAGAAACCTTATAATCAAAGAGTTCCTAGAGTATCTACTTTTTCCAGCATGACGTTAATAATTGGCGGATAGAATTAGTTACCAAGAACTGGTGCATATATTTTTATAACAATAATTTATAACATTTCATTTATGTTTGTTGAATTAATCTCTTGAAAGTCTTTAATAATACGTTGTATATCGGCCTTAATATTTTATCAGTTTTATCAGTTACCTTGACATTTGATTAGTCTGTCACCTGTCATCCATTTCTACTTGGTGTATGTATAAAATGTACTTTGACCGAAAGTAGTAAATATGAATTAGGAAACATACAGTTAGGTTAAAGTTATTAAGTATTCAGTTGTAATAAGGTGAAATTTGTCAATTGTCGTATTAAGACAACATGGGTAATAGATCTAGCTTACTTTTGCGCGAAGAAGAAATAGCGCAAATCCAGGAAGCCACTGGATGTAAGTTTTATTGAAGTATTATTTCGAAATAGTACTTGTAGTTACTATGGTGAAAGATCGATTTCTATTTTAATGAAAAACTATGATTATAAATGCTTCTTTAATATACATGTGGTAATTAAATTAATATTTTAATGGAATTACAGTTACTCCAAATCAAATTGAACGCTTATACAGTCGTTTTACAAGTCTCGATCGCGGAGATTGTGGAACACTGAGTAGAGAAGACTTTCTCCGAATTCCAGAATTGGCAATTAATCCTCTGGGTGATAGAATTGTAAATGCTTTCTTTGAAGAAAGCGGTAATGATAGGGTGAATTTTCTACAATTTATGCAAGTGCTGGCTCACTTTAGACCAATTAAGAAAAATAGCCCAAATAGGCTAAATTCTAGGCAAGAGAAACTAAAATGTAAGTTAATAGTACTGTAATATTAGCATTTAATTCCAAATTGTATTGTAAAATGATGTATCATATGTTTACTATTTTTAGTTGCTTTCAAAATGTATGATTTGGATAACGATGATTTGATATCAAAAGACGAGCTTCTAGCTATTTTACACATGATGGTTGGGGCAAATATTAGGTGAGGGAATTATCTATCATAAATTAAAGTGACTCATGATGTGTAGGTAAACTATAATTGTACATATTTATTTTAGTGAAGAACAGTTAACTAGTATTGCAGAACGGACCATAATGGAAGCTGATGAGAATGGTGATGGAATGATATCATTTGATGAATTTTGCAAAACTCTGGAAAGAACAGATGTTGAGCAAAAAATGTCTATAAGGTTTCTCAGCTAATTTATTTGATTGTTTCCTTTAATAATGCACAATTTGCTGATGAGTTGAATGTATTAAACCTAATTGTAATTGATTGTATTAAACGTAATAATTAATTTTTTCACAGATAATCTGATTTATTTTACATAGGACGGAAAATCGAAACGTTTATCAATGTATTTGAAAGGTGAATCATTGAATTTTATTCCTCTTAAAAATCTTACGAAAATCATCAATAATTTTAATTATTAAAAAACTTGTACACTTATATACCACTTCTATGTTTAATAATGTATAAATTTCATAGAATTACAGATTTTGACAACCTACTCTTTACAATGTCTAATTCGTTACACGACTTATTACACTGTTTACAATCTTCGAAAAAAAGTGACGAGGTCTACTTATAATACCGTTGAAAAATAAGTTATACTACCGATGACGCACTTTAAAAAATTGGAATACATCTAAAATATGTATTACGTTGTTAACATGTATTTTGTTTTGTACACGAATTATACTTGGACTTCGAAAAAATAATTAAGGAATTATGTTTAATTAATTATATATTTTCATTATTATAGCGTAATTATTTTTATATATATGTATAAATTCGCGCTGTATCTATTTTATCCTTGTACTTGCAACTAACTCCTCATCCTTTAGTACTAAATTTTGCATATACAAAACGATGAGGATTGCAATTTAGGCTGTGGACGATACAGCCAATTTCTTCAAATGCTCCATGAATACTTGTAGACTGACATCATCAGTTAAGACAGGCGCTCCGCTCTCCTAAATTGAAGCAGGTATTAATTAGATACTATAATCGATAATCGAAATGAAACAAAGACATAAGCTGAGAAATTTTATCCCAAAACCGGCGAAAGACAAAAGAGTTAACCATAGTCTGTAAAAGCATATTTTATGAATAAAAAAATAAAAAAAGATTGCCTCGATGCCAACCACCAGTGAATTGTGACGATAGAATCGTACAAAAATTGTTAAAACGTGTAGAGTAATTTGACGCTTGCATGGTAATAACGTGAAGGTGTGTTAAATAATATAAGATATAGATTAAGATGTCCCAATACCTATATTCCTGTAAATTTGCCGAGTAACAGTCAATATCTGTTAGATATTTTAATACTGTTATCAGATACACTAATAAATATTTTACTGTAACGTTAGATATCAACTGTAACTTTACCACATTACCCCAAATATTTAAATTATTAAAGCAATGAAAGCGTACATATAAAAAAAAATTATCAAATGAATGGAAAACACACCCCACTGGGTATCGGCATCCCCTGGTTGCAGGTTCACGGGTGACATAAAAAAATATTAGTTACATATGATTGATTTGTAATTGATATTTATATGTCGTCGGAAATGAATATTAAATAAAGTTCGATATAAAAGGACTTGAATTGTCGATAATTATGAATAGTTATATATGAAATGTACCTTATTAAAGAACGATAACTAAAGAAAAATTTACTTACCGCTCCATAGGCATACATATTATTATGAGTTTGACTTGGATTCACTTTACTTAGCAAAAACCTCGCTTGTGAACCACCTTGTTCGGTATCGATGTACCGAGGTGCAGGAAACCTTCCAGCCAGTATTTCAGCAGCATCGTCAACGGGTGCTGCCAATAACTGCCGGAAGTTCTCATATTCGGGTAAATCCTGATACTTCAATTGACGCCACTGCGCAATTGTCTGTAATCCATAAACAAACGTTGCTATCATATCATCTATTATTTATATAATGATAACAAAATTACCTCTCCGTGGAATATGAGTATTTGGAAGAAAGTATCCATCAATAAAATTCTGTCAGGCTGAATAGACGAGGTATCTAATAAAACTGGTTCTGGTGGACCACTGAATCCATAACTATACAAGATTGGTTGTACCATTATCAATGAATTTGTTAAATCTTCACGCATGAGCATGTGTCTGTAAATGGACAATTTGATTAACAATAACATATACCTCGAATTGCTATAGAATAGCTTACCTATAAAAACTAGTTTCATCAGGAGAATTATTGAATACTTGAAGGAATTGCGATCTACGCAAATGATACATAAATTGTGGATATAATGAAAAGTTCTCGGCAAGTCTAAAACTGTTTGGATCGTCCTTTGCATACTCTCCAAACTTTTGACACTGTAACGAATGTATATTAAGTTATTAGCGTCAGCTCTATTATATAAATCATGGATTTAATTACGAATTCTGACCAGTCTAATGAGCATACGATCAACCCATCTTAAAACATCTGGACCATCATCGCCTTCCGCTTTAAACACTGCTAGACGTGACATAAGAACAGCAGCTGCTTCCTGGTCAAACCCAGCGCTTATATGATGCAACGACGCCGATGCGTCTGCCCAACTATAATTAGAAATACCATAAGTTTCAAGTTCAATAATAATGTTCATTAATTTGAATACAGCAGTTGCATACTTTCTTGCAATTGTAGTAACCCTAATTCTTCTCTGACCACTACTATGTTGATACTGTGTGATAAACTGAATGCAGCCCCTTCCACCTTGTGGAATCGGCGCGGTGTGTTGATTCACGACTTCGAAGAACAACGCCGTAGTCGTGGACGGCGTGAGAGAACAGAATTTCCATTGGCAAGTGCCACCTAATCCTACTTCCTGTTCTCCAACACTTGATCCTTTCACTCCCAGAGAGACGCAAGGACCAATCGCCCCGGAAACTTTAATTTCTCGGGACGTCTTAACTTCCAACGTTGCGTTAAATGCCATTTTTAAATCACCCTTATTGTCTTTAGCAAATACTCGCTGGAACGTTTGTTTAAATAATGAGGAATTGAAGGAATCTCCCATGACCATGTGACCACCGGTTGAATTGCAACATTGCCTCATTTCTAGCAAACCAGTTTGATCAAGAGCACACGAATAAATATCTATTATGTGTCCATTCGTTGCAGCTCTTGATGCGAGAGAATCATAGTGTTTAGTTGCTTTTTTCATATGCTTGGCATTATCTTTTTGGATGTCGTGATGTGACCTGATTGGTTGCCTCAAATCATCTGTTACAACCTGACCAGGCCCTTGAGAACAAGGTCCACCGACGAACAGCATTATCCTAGAAATATTAGAATTCTTTTAAAGTGCTCAAACTTAATTATGATACTGTGATCTATGACTGATGATACCTAGCTCCTGTATTAGCATAACTAGCTTCTAATAGACCAGTAGCAACAGCCAGCGCTACACCAGTAGATCGCAACGGACGTTTCCCTGGACCTACAGGCCAAGGATCACATTGCAGTTCACCTAGAAGATCTGTTAGACTCATATCGCACTTATGGACCGGCTGTAAGAATCTATTAGCGGGCGGTAGCGGTTGTCCACCGGGTCCTCTTTGTTGATTCGGGTTTTGTCCAGGCATAGGTCGACCAATACCTAACATATCCTGGACTTGTTTCGGTTGCAAGTCCTTGGTACCTCGGAAAACATAACTCGTACTGCATCCTTCACAACCCAATTCATGAACATGAACCATTCTCCCAAATGTAATAAGGCCAATTAGCGCATTAGGTGGAAGCAGGGAGAGTGACATTTGTAATGAATCTTTAAGAGAACCCAATTCTTCTTCATCCAGACATGTATCCACAACCAGTAAAAAAATTGGTGGCAAACATTGTGCCCTCTGCATAAAAATAACAGGAATTAAAACAGAGAAAATTGTTAGAAACATTTTACATTAGACTATGGGTATTCACCATTATAGTATATTCAATTGTTGAGAACATTGGGATTAGTTCAGCTGGTTGATGTTGTTCCGAGATGGCTGCATATTGTGGAGGAAACTGAAAATGTTAATTAAAGTGTCAGTTTACTGGATTAAAATCAACAAGATTAGATTTGTAATCAAAGCAGCTTGAGCCTTACAGGATTTCTCTGAAAGCAAAGATTGCACACCCATAGCTTAGCACGGTAATCAACTTGACACAATGGATTCAAAATTGCTCTGCAAGTAGATCTTGTGCAGAGAACTGGATCATACTGTATCGGTGGAAGATCTGGTCTTTCTTTGATCGGTTGGTAAAGAGTTCCTAGTGGTACTACAAGTCTTGTGGCATCAATTCGGGATGAGGGCCAAACATTCCAAGTAAAACGTACTCCATCGCGGTCTTCATTTTGCTGAATGAACTCCTCATAAGTAGTCATGTTGCTGCAATCCCAAAGAATGATACGATGTTAAGATTGAATCATATGTAATTGAAATATACAATTTTTAAATATGTGACAAGTATGTAGGCATGACTGAGGATATTAGGTTAAACTTACTTACGCAAATTAACGTATGATTGTTGTAAACTCTCGTTAACGAGTTGAAAATGTTTTTGAGCAAACTTCGGTATCAAGTTCTCATAATTACAGCATTGTTTTATAATTTAATTAAAGGGACTAAATTTCACCGTACGAACACGACTTGTGCCGTCATTGAGGCCACGTCACTTGGAACAGTGACTACAGATACAGAAAGACTGGACATGACTTTGTTCTCGGGGGGTCATAATTTTATGGGGTTCCCGAACACCCCCAGGTGAAGTTAGATCTGCATGTACAGAGCACAGTCGGTATAATATCTTGTCTGTTTTACCAGTCCCTCTTTTACCACACTCGCACTGATAATTGAAAAAATATAATTTCGATTCTCCTAGGAAGAGCAAGAAGGTACATAAAGAGGTCAGGAGGTATATGCATATGCGAGGACAAATGATGAAAAATATGCTACGTTTTGTAACATTTAATCATTGAAAATTATGTTACTTCTTTTTCTAAGTCAGTTGTATTATTAATATCGTCAAAATTAAGATGGTAAGATTTTCTGCTTTCCTTGTAATCGTTTTCAAGCGTCGAGGCTGAACTTCGAATTCCGCGTTGGTAAAACAGTCAACGTTTCATCGAAAATTAGGCCGAACAGAAACTGATTTAAGCGCCATCTCAATTATGGCATGCTATGCTACGTCACCTTTCGCATACACCTAAATGACACGTGTATGCTACGATAGCTATATGTATAAGTACATAATTAAACAATACTGACCATGCATTCATTATTATTAATTTTCTTTCCGTAAAATTGTAGTTGCGATGTGATACACTTCAGAATCTGAAAGGTATAGTTCCAGAAAAATATATAACAGAGATTAAACAGAAAAAAAAAGCATAAATTTCGCAGCCATTTCGCTCGTATTATTTGCTGCATAATTAATAAATGTACCATAGAAATAATGATAGTTATTAATTAGTCATCAAATAATAACGATTGCCCAGGTGTCACCACGAGGAGGTTGCTGCGGTTTGGAGACCCGTCCTACCTCATCCCATCCACCCTCCATTTATGCAATTCAATAATGAATTTCATTCAACAATGAATTCCTCTCGAAAATTGTTATAAGAAAAATATTTGTTAGTCAACGTAGCGAATTTCTATCAAATGAAAAGCAGAAATTATGAGATCTGGCGCCTGACCAGAGTCATGGATAAAGTCATGGCCTTTCCAATGTACAACGTCTCTGCTTGAAATATCTTCGCCAGGGTTGATTTCTTTCTACCATTGCGCATCAAACAACTTCGTTCTTTGTAAATTCCATATTTTGCGATTTTCTTTTTATTTTATTTTTAACCGACTTCGAAAAGAAGGAGGTAATTAGTCAAAAAACATACAAGTTCCTTTTTCAGGAACTATAAAATTACTATAGTTATACGTTGTATATGGTAATATTGCAATCCCGAAAATACTTTTCTGAATTTAAACTAGTTTCCCAATTAAAAAATATATAAATCTTTTTATAGTAGCTCTTAGCTTGATATCGCTTTCTAAAAGTTATCTTTAGAAAACGATATCAATTACCAGGTCACACCACGTGGAGGTGGCTACGTTAGTGACCCACCCTAAAATCATAAGAACGTGAAACCATTCAAAACAAACATAAAATAAAAATTTAAGCAATACAATCTTGAAATAGAAAATAAAATTAACATCCTAATATCAGAAACAATTGAGAAAATAATAATAATTTAACAATAAAATGCTGTAACGGAAAACATAATTATTAGGATTAGATATACAATAACGTAAAACCATTCAAAACAGACAACATAAAATAAAAATTTAAACCATACAATCTTGAATTAGAAAATAAAATTAACATCCTAATATCAGAAACAATCGAGAAAATAATAATAATTTAACAATAAAATGCTGTAACGGAAAACATAATTATTAGGATTAGATATACAATAACGTGAAACCATTCAAAACAGACAACATAAAATAAAAATTTAAACCATACAATCTGGAAATAGAAAATAGAATTAACATCCTAATATCAGAAATAATTGAGAAAATAACAATTCAACAATAAAATGCTGAAATAGAAAATATAATTAACATCATAATTTCTGTAACAATTAACAAAATAACAATTCAACAATAAAATGCTGAAATAGAAAATATAATTAACAACATAATTTCAGTGACAATTAAAAAATAATTCAACAATAAAATGCTGAAATAGAAAATATAATTATCATTACAATCTCAGGGTATGTTTTAAATAAATAGAACATAATTAAAATAAGAACATGAAATATAATTGATGTGCAAATCAATAAGAAAAGAATAATTTATTTCAATGAAGCAATAAACGAAAAAGAAATAGGGGAAATAAAATCGCAAGTTGACCATTCAACGAGTTGGGCATTGAACTCGTAAAATGTCGAGTTCAATACGTCCTGGACGGTATTATTCATACCGTTCAAGGAAAAACACAAAAAATGAAAAAACAAATTAGCGAGCATAGTGACAGAATGACTGTCCATCCGAAGATGGAGAGCCATTAGTAGTTCCCCTCTTCTGGGCAACTTTTGCCGGGGCTCTTCAGCATATAGCCTCTTCTTTCTTCGGCAATAGCCTCACAAAAATCACTCGCGAAAATTTTACGTTTGCTCAGACATTTGTAAAAATATAACACGTAAACGAGCAACGATCCCTTGAATCGCTACTCGCATACCTGCACAATTTTTGCAAATGTCCAAGCACAAAACACTTTTTAATTTCACTTCACTTCACTGCATTTTCACTTTAATACTTCATTTTTGCAATCGGGTCTAGTACCACGACTACGACTTACAAACTAATAAGGCTTGGCCTTGAAAAAATCAAGAGAGAATGCTAAATTAATTAATTGATAAATTAATTAAATTGCATTTTCATCTTTTCTCTTGATTTTTGGTTTCCCAACCCCAGATACAAGCTTCTCACGTATTAGAGGAGAATACGAAGAGAAACATGAAAGCTTGCTCTGGCCCTGCCTACTTATAAACTAAACTCAATCACACCAGAAGTAAACTACCTGCCTGCCTATCGCTATATTTAAAAAAGGGCAAAAATCATTCTCACAAAAATTCTCACGGTTCTCATACAACCACCCGGGTGCAAAAATGCCTACACCTAGGGAGAACGTCCCGGGACGCCTCCGACACCCGAGTTCAATTCAACTTTCACACTCTAATAAAATCATACCTTTTTGCTGAAATCGACTGACAAATAATAGTGAACATTATGCTAAAGTAATACATTTCATTTTGGTATTCAATTCAATTATCTAATGTAAAAATTTTTCAATTTATTCTTGATAAGTATTTTGTAATGTTATAGTAAGTTAAGATTGTTAATAAACGATACAAATCCCACATCCTAACCACACACACACATGTGGAACTTCTATCGTGGTTCACTATTGGTTCACTATTTTTGTCAGTCGCCAAAATGTATTACACTTAAAACTAAACCTTGTCCACCGCCCTCCGCCCACGCGAGTACATCTAAGTACCCGAATGAGCTTTTATTGTTAAAAATGAACAAGGCCAAAGGTATTTTCACCTACCAGTTTTCTTCATGTGTGCTGAAATGCCTAAGCTAAAACGTATGATTAGCAAAAACTAAAGATGATATTCTCACTTTATTAAAAGTAAGAATATCGGCGAAATTTCACGGCTCCAATTTAGTATATAGGCTGGCCCCCCCAGGGGGTTTTATTTTTAATAAAAGTGACTCGACTTTGCAAATATAAAGCTTGAAGAGCAAATACAGAAAAGCAAAATTGAGCAACTATGACATAAAACATGGTGCACTGCTAATATCAGTTGGTAACGGAGGTTCTTAGGCCCCCTGGACTTGCGCCCGACGCTACATACCACCCACCCCGCCTGGACGTCGTAACGCCAGGACAGGATGCACCCCTTCGCTAAGAGCGCTACCCGCCCGTCCAACACGTTGCATCCAACCGTGTCAGATTGACGGACGCCCCTAGTATAGACAAAAGGACTACAGTTTAGAATATGGTAACATATTTTCATATGTTCCGTATTCTAAAGCTGCACCTGCAAAGGCCTAGTAATGCATGGGTTTATCTCCCATGAGATGGTGTTTCACGGTCTTATGCCGCGGAATCCTTGTAACTAATTTGATTAAATAAATAAAATATTGGATTGAGTTTAAAAACCAAAAGGATTCCCACCAAATACTAGTCAGTGCATTGTCATATTTACTCTCGCGTTGGAAATTTTTCGCAACACTAATTAAAATAGAAAATCCTGATCGAAAAACATGACTAGTACATAAACATCTAACAGTATTTCACTATACTGGGGTATGCGGGTGGATAAATGATTATGTGATAGAGTTTGTGAGGCTGAAGTGTGAATGATGAGTGTTTAGGATCGTGAACTGTGAACGTGACAGAATGAATTTGAAGTACGAACGAAGAGCTTTCTACAATGCTTGAAGAGCAAATACTGAAAAGCAAAATAGAGCAACTATGACGCAAAAATGGTGCACTTCTAATATCGGCTGGCAACGGAGGTTTTCGGGCCCCCTGGACTTACGCCCGACGCTACATACCACCCACCCCGCCTAGGAAAGGATGCACCCCTTCGCTAAGAGCGCTACCCGCCCGTCCAACACGTTGCATCCAACGGTGTCAGATTGACGGACGTCCATAGTATAGGCAAAAGGACTGCAGTTTATCAAATGGAACATATGGATGTGCGCCACATTCTAAACTGCGCCTTGAAAGGCCTAGTAATGCATGGTTTTATCTCCCATGAGATGGTGTTCACGGTCTTATGCCGCGGAATCCTTGTAACTAATTTGATTAATTAAATAAAACATTGAGTTTAAAAACCAAAAGGATTCCCACCGAATACTAGTAAGTGCATCGTCATAGTTACTCTCGCGCTGGAAATTTTTCGCAACACTAATTAAAATAGAAAATCCTGATCTAGCAACATGACTAAAGGGGAGCTTTAAATTACGCTTGAAGAGCAAATACTGAAAAGCAAAATAGAGCAAATATGACACAACATTCGTCCACTGCTAATATCAGCTGGCAACAGAGGTTCTTAGGCGCCCTGGACTTACGCCCGACGCTACATACCACCCACCCCGCCTGTTTAAGGCTCTAGGGCCAGGCAGGGTGCACCCCTTCGCTAAGAGCGCTACCCACCCATAGTATAGGCAAAAGGACTTTAAGACAGCTTAGCGTATGGGATGCAACATACTTAAATGTTCCGTACTCTATGGCTGTGCCTGCAAAGGCCTAGTAATGCATGGTTTTATCTCCCATGAGGTGGTGTTCACGGTCTTATGCCGCGGAATCCTTGTAACTAATTTTATCAAATAAAAACCAAAAGGATTCCCACCGAATACTAGTCAGTGTATAGTCATATTTACTCTCGCGCCGGAAATTTTTCGCAACACTACTTAAACTTGAAAATTCTAACGGGGTAATATTTACTCTCGCGTTGAAAATTTTTCGCAACACTACTTAAACTTGAAAATTCTAACGGGGTAATATTTACTCTCGCGTTGAAAATTTTTCGCAACACTACTTTAACTTGAAAATCCTAACGGGGTAATATTTCACTACACAAGGGTATGCGAGTGGATAAATGATTATGTGATAGAGTTCGTGAGGCTGAAGTGCGAATGATGAGTGTTTAGAATCGGGAACTGTGAAGATGGCAGAATGAATTTCAAGTTCGAAAGGGGAACTTTATACAATGCTTGAAGAGCAAATACCGACCCCCCTGGGGGCCAGCCCATATACTAAACTAATGCCAATTTCACAAGTAAAATCGGAAAAACGTTTCAATTTCAAGAGCGATTTCGTTATCAAAGTAAGTAGTTATAATAATTAATAGTATTCATGCTTATTACTTTGATATTGAAATTCGCTCTTCGCGAAATAAATTCTTGTACATATAAAAAAAAAAGTGTATTGTAAAGTCGGAGGGTCATCCGATTTCTCTACATTTTTAAACTCGAAATCTATATATGTAAATATGTACAAGAAAACCCTATCCTGAGTTAAGGCACAAAAAAGCAATTTGCACGATTATCATTGTATAAAATGATACAGTGATATTCGTGGGTCACTATGCTCGCTCAAAAAATAAAAATTACAACCAATTCCCGTGTCGCTACGGACCATTCGTCCTACGACATGATGGGAACCGGAGGAACTTTAAAGCATGCGACTCACAGATCGTTGACTTGCACCACTGCACTCGCCACGCATCTTATTGTTAGATTGACCCATAGCTCGTCTGTTGGCTCGTCAAAGAAACGGTATCCTCACTGGCCAAAGCACTCATCTGAAAGCATAAAAATCACGATTCTTGAACGATATATGTTTTTTCTCAATTTGTTGTAGTTAATATGCTAATACATAGGATAATTCAAAAATATGCATGCAAAACTATATGGGAATAACTACACCATAAAACACGGTAAAACACATGCAAATACATCCCAAAACACTCGAAGATCAAAACCATCGAACACTATAAAATATTTGCAAAATTATAGTAAAACACAAAGGGTACTACTCCATAAAACCCACTAATAAATCCGTATAAATATGCCAGAACACATAGGGTACCACTCCATAAAACCCACTAATAAATCCGTAAATATATGCCAAAGCACAAAGGAAACCACACCATGAAACCCACTAATAAATCCGTAAATATATGCCAAAGCACAAAGGAAACCACACCATAAAACACAATAAAGCACATGCAGGTACATGGGGTACCACACCACACAGCACACTAATGCACTTGTATAAAAATGACAGAACACATGGGTGACCAAACCAGAAGTCGCACTAATATATCCGTAAAAATATTCCAAAACACATGGGAAACACTATAGGAAACACCATAGGCACACACAGTAACACTTGAGGTGGCACACTAATAAATCCATGCACGAATATCTATGGTGTCAACCCGTACCGGTATATGTTTGACAGCTCGATCCGTATCCTTTGGCGGTCGCGATAAGACTGATTAGATTTGACCTCTCTCCAGGTCGCGCTTGTACCGGCGCGCTGCGCGCGCAATCAAGCATGACGTTCCGCTTCACCGGTTCCGCAGATTTAACTATTTCTATCTGATATTTGTTAATATTTGTTTAATTATTATTTTATATTTTACAATTGTTTATTAATCAAATTATTGTTATATCTATTTAAATTGTTTATTTCTTTACATTTCCGCGTGGGTATATTGCAAAATTTTGTTTAATTATTCCATTAAAAATTATTTAATTATTATTTTTAATTTTACAATTGTTTATTAATCAAACGAACGAACTGCGCCCTACAGAATGAACGAGAAACTAAATTTCTGGTCTGTTTTACCTTGTTGACGTCTTTCGCATCAACGAAATCGTAGTTTTCAAATTACTTCTACCTGGAAACTTGTACATCATCCCTTGGGTGCTCGTTTTATTCTATCCGACTCAAAGAATATCAGTCCCTATTTGGACATACGATTAACAGAAATGTTTATATTACGAATAAATCAATGCAGGTGAGTCCGATCCGCCATTTTCTTGACCGTTGACAAACAGTAAGGACCAGACAAATATTCTTTAGAACCTTCTGAACGCGTCCCTCAAATTTTTTTACATTCTGTTTAGAAATGAGGACGTAATTTGAAAACTCGCGTCTAGGGATTTCTCTAGGGACTGTCGGTAAAGTTTTTGACGCTCGCATCACCTTAATAATAAATTTGTTTATATATTTATTTATAAGAATTATAAAAATACAAACTCGTACTAAGTGGGCATTTTAAAACAAGCCCAATCAACTGTGTAATGTTTGGTTAAATAATGAGGTGAAAAATTATTATATGGAATATGCCAACAATTGTTTATCTTTAGAGCAAATTCGCTCATAGGATGTATTAATCTTAGTTGCGTTAAATTTTTTGATTTTGTATCAAAAAAGTACTGATGTCTCAATTGCCACCTTCTAAACAGAATGGTTAATTCAATGTTATGAAAGGTAAATTTATGTTGATGCATCAAATCCTTAGAGATAACATTAGTTTTTCCACTTAACAATGCTGCATATAATATAAATGCATCATCCTTTGACCTGAAAGATTAAAATATGATAATTGCTGTCTATTTGTGTCAAACATTAGTATAGTATGTATTATTATAATGCTTACATGTTATTCACAAAGAAAAAATCTGCATAATTTTTCATATTTCCTATTTTTTGTGATTTCTTTAGATGATGTCTTCCAATGACAAGAATTCTGTTGCCCTCATGTTTTAACTTTCTAATCATTCTCTCTAACTGAAATATATAGATAATATTTATATTATAGTAAAATACATTATTGCTATGAATAAATTTAGTTCTTACAGTGTTCATACTATTTACATATTTTATAGAATTTAATCCATCAATAACAAAGTCATATGGTTTGTTATGCATCATAAATTGTTCAAACTTTTTCAATTCTTGTGGGTCAGATACCTTATATGCATTATCAGTAATTACATTACTTTTTACTGCTTCAAACAAACGTTTGATCTCATTTTCAGACAACTGTGTTTCCTCTAGCATCTCATGACATGCACTACATTGTAAGCTAAATGAAAAATAAAAGTTAAAATATACAACTTTTAAAAGTGCCTGTGTAAATACTCAAAAAGATTTTTTTACTTTGATACAGTTACTATTTGTGCTGACCAACCAGCTTCATTACAAGCTTTTATGCATTCATCTGTAGTTTCTTTAGTTGGTATAGCACCATATTTCCTCCAGTATGAAAATAATTTCTCAATTCTGTTATTAAATGTATCTTTTTCTTGTAAACAATATTTTAAATAAAGACTGTATAGATTATCATCAATGCGCACGCCTTTTTGTATATAAATAAACATATATTTGGATCCTAGCTTTGGTTTATTATTTTTAAATAAATATTCAATCACTGTATGATACGCATGTGTCATTAATGTTGAATCATGTTTCTCAAATTGTTCTATAGTATCAATGGCTTCCTCCCATTTGTCTAGTCGACATAAGCTTCGAATAATAACTTGAGCTATAAATGAAGGTAGAAATTTATGCTGCTCTTTAACTTCCTTGCAAAGATTTAAAATATCTGCTTTCTCTGCATCTGTAAGTGTTTCCTTTAATTGAGATAATAACAAATAATGTTTTGCAGCAATAATAGAACAATTATAATTATTGGTTTTTAGAAATTTATAATAATTCAATCCTGCGTCTAGACAGTTTTCTTTTCTCAATATTTCGAAAATCATAGAATCAACAACCTCTGGATTACGACTAGTTAATTCCACTCCATATTTTCTTATACTTTCCCAGGTTTCATTTGATATACTATTGGGTTTTATTAGTATATCTAAAAATTTGTCTTTCAAATCATCACAAAATTGAAAATCACGTCGTTTGTCGTAGTTAGACAACCTTCTAACATTTATGTATAAATATTGTAATTGACGTAAACATAAGACCTTGTTGAAAATCGCCATTTAAATAAATCTCAAGGTAATTAAAAACATTAAAAACATTAAAAACGCGAAATTTCACCATTCACTGTATCAGTATAATATAGGTTAGAAAGCACACGTGATCATTCTGGTATACATATAACCCTCAAATTTCAATCTACAACCCTTAGTTGAATTAAAGAGCAAAAACTAATCCTCATTCATCGGAAATATATTTATTCACATATGTTTAAGACAATCGTTCTTAAGTATTGCTGTTCGTTCTATCATAATACTTTTTTTTTATAGGCAAACACGAAGTTACCCGTCCACACAAAATATATATATACCGCAGTTCACCAGAGTCCATAACTGCGACGCGCAGGTTGGAAAATGGTGGGGGAACGCAGCGAGCTCTCTGCTAATCGCTTTCCACTTCGTTTGGAAGTATCGCCAATCAGGGCGAAGATGCGCACTGGAGAAGCGCGAAGAACGAAAACTGGTCTTTTCGCAGTTATGGACTCTGGTGAACTGCGGTATAGAAAGTTGCTTCAGTAAATTCAGGTTAGGTTGAGTTTCCGAATACTCCATACAATATAAATATTATTCTCCCGACTAATAATCCAAATTTTCTGCAACGGCGTCTCTCGCTTTATTATAACAGCACTGTGTGATTTCGTTCGCAATGACAAGTGTTTCTGAAGCAACTTATAAAGGGAACTGATAGCAGAAGATGTAGTTCAGTCTCCGATCTCGCGCTCGTCCATGCATCATTTCGAGCTGATCGTGCGCCCCAGTTTTCTCGTGATCAGTGAACGAGTGTACCGCGAAATTCTGAACGATTTTTCAAAGAATAAAAAGGGGGGAAACGTTTTGTAACGATCAAGGAAAAGTGTAATAACATCTAGGTAAGATCGCATCGGGTTATCCCACACTATAGAAATTATTTAAAGTAAAATCGCACGAAAGTCGCTTTTAATCACATCATAAGCCTGTTTTGGTGATTCCCTCTTGATATTAGCGGAAGTCACATGAGAACTCTTAGGTTCAAGATCCTCCGACACGAACTCTTTTTGTGCGTTAAATTTGTCCTTGATAACACGGTAGTCTCTGCAGAGCGTAGAAGAATTATCTGTCTGAATTATTGCCGTTATCGGAAAAGTGTTTACATATACAGTGGCTCGTTAAGAACAGAACACTTCGTTGCAATTAAAGTCATAATTTGAAAAAATATATATAGCACGAATCGATTGTCGTTTACCTTGATTTGACCAACGATTCTAACGATGGTCTCGATTGATTTCAAAACAAAATTAAACTTTCAACAAAGAGTTTTATCCATGCTATTTCAATGTAGAAAGATTTTTCATTATTTCATTATAGTACGTTTAATGACGTTAAGCATTGATACTTTATCTGAAACAAAAAAGTGTTTTATCAATACAATTTTAATATGGTAAATCCTTTAATGTCTGATCATTTGCACGACTCGTATGGAACTGCTGTGTGTAATTATACACAGTGTAATGTACACGTGAATGACTTATCGCGATACCATAAACGCAGCTGCAATATTAAAAACATATACTGAACAACGAAACGGAATGATCTTGAAATCTTTTTACAATTACATTAAATACGAGCGAGTTCAAATAGTTCAAGACTAGACCACCTTTGAACTGTGTGCCATTTTTGTGAATCAACTTCGATTGATAATCATAAAATTAGTATTAATTTCATCGTTGTTATCGGCATCGTTAAGATACATGCATTTATGTAACATTGGATATAAAAGCAATAAAGATAAACAAATTTTGCATATCATGAAACAATACAAAGAAAATGATGCTACCTGACCAATGAAATTTTTTAGAATATCAAACGACTATGATAATGATTTCTTGGAATTGAAGGATCTATCATATCTATCGACATAACGCCAGTCATTGCTGATAAATATGTTTATCATTTATTTTTCTTTTTTTTTATTTCTAACGAAATGTAAAGCATCTTCGTTGATAAATAAGTTAATGAAAGTTGTTGCCCGCCTATTTGTTTAGTCATGCTTTGCTAGCAGTGATAATTTATCTAAATATATCTATCGAACGGTGAAATTAAAAATTAATGAACGATAAATAATTACGAGCATCGTTGAAATATCATCATTTTTATCATTTCGAACGTTTCCAAATTTTTCCAATTTCACTTATCTCCAATGCAATGCACACGAGAGAAGATATCCGATTGATAGATCGGTAAAATGTGACTTAAATATCGGTGGGGAACTGGCATCGTATTCTATATAAAAATTCGTCGTGATTACTGTTTGCACACACAGTGTTTGCGCGTGCAAGTGATAAGCCGACGAACGAAGAAATTGAATTGAACAAAAATTCTTTGTTTAACCGAGCAAATATCGTACAGTTATTTGCTTTTTCAACCGAGTTCACTTCTTTAGACTTCTTCTTCCTGGAACGTTCGACTTCCTTCTGCTTCTGTCCGTGGCAAGGGGAAGAGTAAAAATTTTACTTCGCTGAGAAAATTAAATAAATTTCAGTAGTATAGGTATACCGTTTGAGCATCGTTAATAAATTATTAAAATAATAAAGTGTAACGAATATAAGTTACACCTGGAGGTCTGAAACAGTGTTATAAAGAAATACCTTTTCTAACATTGTTTTCACAAATTTCCAGCCGCCATTCATGGAGAATTACACGTCAGACTCCAGCGATTCGGATTCCAGCGCGAAGACGCTGGATCTGTCCTACTTGATGCTGGACACCCAGGTGCTGAACGACCATTTCGTGAACGCCAAGTGTCCGCAGCAAGTGGACACGCTGTTACTCCACCAGAACCGGCTGGCCAACATTCCGCAGAACATCGTCAGATTCACGAACTTAAATTCCTTGGACATATCGAACTGCGGCTTGAACGAGCTGCCGGATTTTCTTGGGGACTGCCCGTTGTCCTGTCTGGTGGCGAAACACAACAACCTGACAAACGATTCTCTGCCGAAATGTTTCGAGAATCTGTCGGGTCTCAGGGAGTTGAATCTCAGTGGAAATAGACTGACGGAATTCCCGGATCAAATTCTCGAAATCGCCGAGCTGAAGTACCTCTACCTGGGTGGAAATTACATCAGTGACGTTAGCAAGGATGTATGGAAATTGCAAAGGTTCGAAACGATCTTACTTAACGTTGAATAGCTGACTCGGTATTCCCGGGACAAAGGGTTCGTGATATTTTTCAGATTGCAAGTGTTATCGATGGGAGGCAACAGGTTAACAGAGGTTCCATCCACGTTAGGCGAGCTGAAGTGTCTCCAGGCGTTGGTACTATGCGATAACATGCTGGAGAATTTACCTAGCTCCATAGCGAAGCTGACGAACCTGAAATCGTTGTTGCTTCATAAAAACAGACTTAGAACACTGCCGACTGAAATTATTACTTTGAAGTGTTTAACCGAGGTAGCACTTTATTTAGACATAGGACGCACCTGGTGCGTTGTGTCTTGTGAACAACGTATGACACACCCGGTGCGTCATTACTGAAGGAACTCGAATATTAAACTAACGATTCGTTTATCTTGTGTTCATCTAGTTATCGTTAAGAGATAATCCACTGGTAGTAAGATTCGTATCGGACATGACGCACAATCCTCCATCCCTTTTGGAACTGGCTGCCAGAGTGATCAAGACTGCCGACATTCGGTACGACGAGGAGAGCTTACCGAAAAACCTAGTGGAGTATCTAAACAGCGGTCATCGTTGCGTCAATCCGAAGTGTAAAGGTCAGCGGCTAGTTGTGTTCAAAGTTCAAAGGTCTATCGGTAACAATCGCAGCGACAGTGATTCTACTCTATTACCATCGCGTGCATCATCGTTCGACCACCATTGTATCGTACCCGATTCTTTTAAGTATGCGAGACGATGATAAAAAAGAAGTTCACAAATCATGCGATAATACTCGACGGAGAGTGTCACGTTGATTGTTGTTTTCTGAATCACTGTTAAGATGCATTAATGGCTATCTCATTCGTACAGGGTACGTCGTTTGACGATTTCAATCTGTTGATCTTTCTGTTCTAGGTGTATTCTTCTATAACAGAGTGGAACACGTGAAATTCGTCGATTTCTGTGGCAAATATCGTCTGCCATTGTTGCAGTACCTCTGCAGCAGGAAGTGCGTGGAGTCGCGGGATGGCGACGAAGTGGTCAGCGGCGCCATGATAAGGAAAGTTCTCCTCGGTTGACGAACAAGTCGCTATAGTTCCTTTCATCTTAAAGATATGATCATGCGTTTGAAAAACGATGGGAAAGGATCAGTGTTGGATGTTCGAGTTAGGTCTCAATTCTCTTTTCTTTAAATTCGACATTTGACAAACGCTGTCGTCGACAGTCGCATAGGAAACTAATTACACCAGTTATACTAATGGAATTAGACAATCGTTTCCTGAATCCCAACGACTATTCCTGTTGGATTCAATCATCCAGACGTCGCGTTTGGAACTTGAACTTTTCCCAAGGATTGCCTCCATCTGAAAGAAATCCTCTCCATTTATCTCCAATATTTACCATTTGTATTTTACAAAAATAAACTTGTTGTTGAGTTGATTCATGTGTTGCTTGACACTTTCCTTCCCTCCAATTCTCTTCTAATGAAATCTTAGTCTGTTAACGTTATCGTTTTATTTCTTAAATAAACCACAAAATCTACAATAATAATAATAATAATAATAATAAGAATCATAATAATAATAATAATATCATAAAGGACCCCCGTACAAACGGAGGTATTCGATCCTCGCATAAAACACATCCATTGATATTTCTACAGTTACCGATATCTGGCTGGCTCTCAATGCGAACCGTGTAAAACTGAAAACACATCCGACAATTGAACGATAGCGAAGCGAACGATGTTGCTCGTCTTGTTCGTCGGTTGTCATTTTAAGATTGCATAGAACATCGTTTTATTTATTTATTTATTTTTTTTTTAATAACTCGAAGAGGTCAGGTGACAATCTCGTGAATATAGCAATCGTAGCAAGAGCTATTTTTTGTTATTATTATTAATTTTTTTTTTTTGTTGTTTTCTTTACTTTGTTGCATAACGCATATAGTGTCGCCGCGTTAATTACCTATACATACATATGCATATCCATATATATGCGCTCTGTATATATACATTACATACATATATATGTATGTACATGCTTCGGATTCTCTTAAACCCCACCCTTAATACCTACCAACCACTAAAACTCTTCGTCTTTTCATTACCCGGCAATCACGTACAAGTACTGTCTTTTTTTTTTTAATCTCGCACGCATCAGGCACTCCATTTTATCTCTCGCACAGCCACACGGAATTAATCCTTTCTTTTCTTTTTTTTTTTTATTTTTTTTATTTCTTCCTTTCACCTCGATTCACCGTGTCGTCTTCAATTACGCTAATCCTCGTTCGTGTTCGATTTTAAGTCATTGTCCAACTGCTTATCCGCGATAGTACCTATGTATATAAGTAATATGTATATATAAACACAATTTCTTTTTCCCTAATATAATATAGTTGTGAGTAACGGTAGCCCTGTCACGGTATGGCGTACAGTTTTTTAATTACTTTTTTTTTTTAATTTTTTTTTCATGGTGTATAGTACTGACGATGATTAAATCGTGGATTATGGACGTTTTCATTCTTCACTTTACTTTACATTAAATAACATGTACAAGTAAAAACGAGAGGCTGTTACAACTCATTAGAATTACCGATAGTTTCATTATTTTGTTTTTGCTTTTTTTTTTTAATTTTTATATCATCAACTCACTAAACAGGTGTACGCGTCGATGGTGATCGGATTGAAGCCATCGACTATAGCCGGTAAGCGGACAAAGTGCGCTGCTTTGCTAATTATAGTCGGCACGCGAGCTTAAGTAAAGCATAGAGACACGATTGATTATAGTCAACGAGTCCTTCACTATATGTACTTATCGTTGACTATCCTCAACTGCTGGCTTAACTAAGCGGATAGTAGTGATCGACTATAGTCGACTTACAGTCCCTGAAATACCCCAACGACGATGACTATAGTTAACAGATAAACTCGAGCAGTTCTTAATTATATTCTTCATAGAGGTAACTGATTATAGTCACAGATGAGTGACTATAATTGGACACGAATGACCGCAATAACGTCCAGAGTATAGTCATCCAGTTGGTGTAGGAAGTTATAGTCAGTAACAAGTGACTATCGAGTGACTATAATCAATCCACTCTTTGTAATTGCAATTTGCAACGACTTACGATGAATTATAGTCAATTACAAAGTTGATTGACCCGTTAACTATAGTCTTATCTAAATGACTATAGCCGACACGCGGTGTAGTCTGTGCCAAGCGTTAATTCTAGCCGATCTGTCACTTCGATTCGACTATACTCGGTTCGTAGAGCCAAGCAAACAACTATAGTCCATGGCCATACCGGAAGGAACAAACACTCGTTCTATAAGATGATAGTGCCGTTTCTCGATGTAACGAGAAATCGATGTTTTATTAAATTGCTATTTAATTATCGCGCTTAAGTGGCTGTGTATAGTCTCTCTTAAGCATTCACTTGTCCCTTTTCGTCCTCTTCATCCTTCTCTTCGTTACGTCACGGTTCGAGAACAGGAAATTGTCTAACAGAGAGCGTAGATCTCCTGGTGAAATTCGTTAACCCGTCTGAACAGCACGCGACATTTTTACACTCTATTCGGAAAATCGAATAACGGATGTCCCCCCCAGGGACAACGTGAGTATCAACGTGAACAGCGTGTTTTATTCTCTTTTATGAAACATGAAAAAGTAATGACTCTGTCGGACAAGTTGGCGAAGAACGCTTCTGAAGAGGATGTCCCGAGTTTGGTTGTTCTACTAGTAACTTCGTTAAATAAACCCTAGAAAGACGAGGATTCTTTGAATATTATCGAAAAGATTATTCGTACCTTCAGGATCGAAAGAAAAGCATCAGGAACGAATTTGAATCTTTGTCTTTCTAGGGTCTAATACAGAGGTGAAACGAAGACCTGTACAAAATCACTATACTCGACTGTAATATATGAAAATTTCACTAATAGTTTACTCTAGAATTTTCAGTTTCTCCAGCGAAGTGAATAGACGATCGTGTACAGTTATCGCCGTTGATAAAAAATAAATTTTCACCGGTTACAGATCGCTTTTGTTTATATCTTTCAGGGCTTGCCATCATTTTTATTGGCCGAACCGCTTGTATTGCCACTATATTTCGTTCGCAAGAAACATTACCTGCCTATTTCCTTACCTATTTTATTATTTTTTGTCGAAATCGAGCTGGTCTAAATCGCGAGGGAACAGTAAAATTCTCTTAATTATCGCTCGTTACCCATCGACCTGTCATCGCTTACGATTTCTTACCTTTATGCGGAGGTAAATTACGTGTAAACGTGAGGAAACGGTTACGGACAGAATAGCTAGTGGTGCAAAAGTAAAAAGCTTATCAAAATTCGACCGTGTGTCGTGATATCTGTCGCTAAAATTCATTTCTAAAAATTCCCGACAGTTTCCCTTAAATTCGCTCGATTGTGATCGAAGAAACGTTAAACGGCATAGAAACAGACTATCTCTTCATCCTTTCTTCATTTTTCTTCCTCATATACATACATTTATACATGTACCATTTCGTGAAGATCGTGAAAGGGGGTGTCTCAACCCTTTGCGCTCCAATTTCAAAACAATTTCTCAATGGAATTTTTTCAATTAAATTTTAAATAAATTATAGAGCGCAAAGGATCGAGCCTTGAAAGATGGACCAGAAGAAGGGTGCAGCTTTTTCAAAATGGTTGTCGAACGATTCAAGATGGAAAGAAGTCAGGTGTAACAAAGATCGAGGAGCTCTTTCTTAACCGATTTTTAGATTAACCGCGTACGTATCAAAAAAGCGACACTTTAAATTGACCTGTATCGGTAAACGAGGAAAAAGAACTGGAAAACACGTCCGGCAAGTTATTTTCCTCGATCTAGAAATCGTTCGATACTGATTTCCTTATTTACAAATCGGTAAAAGGTCCTCGATCGTACGAGTGTCGCACCTATTGGCGAGATCGTTAATTAACCCTCGAACGATGGAGTTGGGTCAATTTTCACCTCTAATTAATTAAACGAACATGGAGAAGGATCAAATTTTTTCGAAGTCTCAAGAATAATTTAAAACAGAGAATATGAAAACAATATGGACTTAAATATCCGTCGTTCGAGGATTAAAGTTTACATCGTTACGATCTTGAATTAATTACAACGAAAAGACGAACACAGGGGATGTTACAAAACGAGATCAATTGTTGAAGAGTACAAACGACATTAATACATTGAGCCTGTGCAACACCGTGAAGTTTAATACGAAATTTTATTGCATCGTCCGCTTTCTTTCTTTACATACTTTCTTTAAAATATTCATTGGAACGATTTACAAGATAAGCAAAAAAAAAGATACAAAAATGAAACAAACACATTTTCTTCTCTACGATTGCTCGAACGAATCAAGCAACTTTTATTCATATTCTTTTTTCCCTTCATCGATAAATTTCGTATTAAATGAATCACTCTTATCATTTAAATTATGCGCCACAGAAATGATCGCAAAATGTTCCGCAAAAAAAAAAAAAATGATGTATACATACGAACGTATATTATTATTCTTATTATTATTATTATTTATCACCTAAATTATTCGCCGCTAATAGTTCTACGATACGAAGAACCAAACATGATATACAAAATGAAAAATTGTCGTAACGATAAACTATATAATTATCGTGGATTCGAGCTGTTTCTTTCTCAAGCATACAACAACGAACATACATCGCTTATACTATTTCTTCTTTTCCCTTTGTTTGCTTACTTTATTCTGTCACAATCGTTCAACGTGCAATCTGAACGGAAGAATTGTCGAGTTTATCTCGTAAATAGTACAAACAGTTAGTGGTCCATCATAGAAGTAGCATTTTTCTTTTGCTAAGAACAAGTATTTATCTATCAGAACGTCGTGCTCTGTACTCTATGCTCGAGAAGCATTGTTCAAAATTTCTTCCAAAAAAAAAAAGAAAAAGAAAAGATCCTCGAATAAGAAATATTCGCGGTTTTCATTTAAAACCGATCCGTGGTGTCTGAACCCTTCCGGATCGGTTACAACGTCGCTCTTCCGCCCGAGTTTCACGTTATATATACATATGCACACCACACACGCATACATATATGCATATATATACATATTAAATTACTTTATTAATCTTTCTTTACACAATTATTACAATTTATTTACTAGATGATTCGAAACGGCGCGACATGACGCGGTTAAGAAGAAATAAAAAAAAAAAGAAAAGATGATGAGATGGTTCTTGCAGTGGTAATAGCGAAACGATGACGAGTTTATAGTTCAAGAGAATCATTTTTCCTTATCCCTCCTCTTTCTTTACAATCTCGATAAAAATTCATCTGCACATTTATATATATATTTATACGTACGCAATTTTATTATATGTATGTATATATCTATTGGTATATATATATACACATACACACGAAATTATTTATACATATATATATAAATTTTCAGTATTTTACACGGCCTCGCCACCATCGTTTCTCCTTCAATTATCCAGGGTGTTTCAAAATATGTTTTGCTGTATTATGCACACGAGGGTGCAACATAGGCTTTTCTTAGCTAAGGGTGAGTTTAAAGGAAGGAATCTCCCTCCACTTGTCTTAGGTTTCAGGAGAACCCTGGGAGAGCTTTGGGAGAGCCTACATAAAGTTTGGTATCAAGGTCCAGAGTCTAAGTACCGTGCGTCGCCGACTCTCCGGAAGGACCCTTGAACCAAAGATTCCCAATTTGCCTAGAAGTTTAAGTTGAAGATCGAAGATTTTATAAAAGAAAAGATACATAAAATCATGGAGGTCAAAATTTAAACGAAACGTGCAATTGTCAAAGTGTTAAAATGATTTTGTCATCAACTTTAAAATGGATCCCACATATTATGAAACACCCTGTTGTATCATGCTCGACGAAGCCTTAAAAGCGAAACTAATAATGAAATCAATGCATCGGTGACTTGCTCGTCCGATCATTGATCATCTTCACTTCAATAACGCATCATTTATCTTTCTTCTTTCGATCACTTTCTTTATCTCAGCTGCGTCTCGATCAGCTGAAAAAGCACACGGGTAACCAGCACAAGCGACACACAATTGCCGCGAGATAAGATGAGAAACATTTAGAATCAAATCAAATCGATGAATTTCTTTATTAATAGAATAATTACGACAAATAACCAACAATCTATATTTCAAGCCGTGCATTATCGCTTCACGTTTATCGTTCATGCGCTCGAAAACTCGTTCTCTTCGACGGCTAGATCGGGAACATCCGGTTCACTACCATTGAATTCATCGTTTCCGTCGGTCTGAAATATCGAAAAAGCAGCGCCACGCAAGTTTTTCGATCTCTGTTCGATCACCCGTGTTCCCCTGTCGATCGACGATTACGTTAAATAATTATTTTCGCAAGTGGAAAAATTGTACGTTTAAGCAGGTTCAATAATGGCCAGTCGACTGATCGTTTTTTAAGAAAATTGAAATTCATCTCTAAAGTAAATTAAAAGAGTTTCGAAGGAACGACCATTATTTCCTGTAAGAACGTAACAAACAATTTCTTCAGATTCTCAGGCGAGAAAATTAACACCGTTCGAAAAAAAAAAAAAAAAATAAATCCACGATTAACAATAATTCCAGTTTGTCTTTCAATTAAAATATAACTTATGTATATATAAAAAAAGAAGAGGAGGACAAGTTCTCTCTTATCTTCAGAGCAAGATTATCCTCTTTATATCAAATACGAAACGCGTTTTCTTTCAGTGTTCTTCGACGGACTAGAGGGAAAAAAGGAAATCAAGAATTTATCTAACTTTCGTCTAGTAACGAAGTACATTTACCAGAAAAAAAAAAAAATAAATGGTATTAGTTAATCGATTAAAAACTTAATTTACATCGTTATCAACATTCATAAAATTCTGAAACGAATGTCAAGGCTTTTTAACTTACTTCTTTCACTCACTCTCTTCCACACTCGCACTCTCTTCACCATTCTCTCTTTCTGGTCTATCATTTCTCTTTTCTTGTTTCTTTCCCTGTCAACGTTCGTCCTTTCGTTAAAAAAAAAAAAAAAAAAAATACAGAAGAAGAGAAGAAAAGAATGGAACCGAAACAAATCGTGTTCAGACTCTTGTGTTCTATCGGCAGGCTGCCTCTCTTTCTTATACTTTCTTGCGACGCAATGATATGTAGAAATGGTAAAATGGCGGCTAATTCACGCGACATGCATCGAAGGTCCAGCTGCACAGGTTTTAGAGACTGTTTCGTCAGTTTACAAATGTACAAATCTCCTCGTACATTATACATATCGTTCAGTTACACAACATTTCCCAAGGACAAAAATCGTTTCCCTTTTTCTACCAACATTTGCCAGTCAAATATCTGAGGTACTCTGTACTCTGTCTTTTCTCTCCCTGGGCATACAATATTTATCCTGTCCGTTTGCAAATCAATTTTCCCCCCTGTTCGTCGTCGTTCACGCTGACGCGACGTTGGAAATGTTCTCTTCCAGCGGGACGATCGACGATATTCGAAAATAAATCCCTGTCCTCCTCGACGGAGGTGGTTTCGTGTGTACGTGTGGCAAGTTTCAGATACAGAGAATTGATCGTGTAACGGTATCCGTACGAATAGAGTATTACTAGCAGCAATAGTATCGGTAGGTACAGAGGATAGCGGATCCGAATCGTCCAGGCATGAGGAACGCGTGTCCGCGTGGTTCTCCCTTCTTCCACGGGTCTCTTTCGCTCGACAGTTGGTGTGTATGTGTGTGTGTGTGTGTATGTCCGTACAACAGCCGTGATAATTCGCCTTACGATAAATAGAGATTGTGCACGCAAATACTAATGTGTGTTTCTCGCTGTGTACGCGCATTTATGTACCGTTCGATTGAGATTCTCCGCGTGAAACGTAACGTGCGTGCCTACTTCAACCCTCTCCTTCTCTGCACGGTAGAATCTTGAACACAATATAAAATATCTATCTGCACGACGCAGTGTTTTCGAGCACCCCTCGAAACGAAACACCTGCACGAATTCTTTTCGTACACCCGATTAGAAAACGGAGTTTCTCTAACTGGCCAAACGAAACGTTCCTGCGAGTCGATATCTGTACTCTGATTAATTCTCGGTTTAGTCACCCGTGTCAAGCTGGCTTCATCTCTTTCGATCTCGCGCGGTGTGTGGTATTCAATTGATGAGAATGACGACGCAAGCGGCGTTGACGTGGTCTGCACCGTATACTATATACACAGTGCAGATTACACATCTTCTCAACTAGAAAAAACTTCGCATATAATTTTTTTTGTTTGTTTCTTTATATATATATATATATATTTATATATAGCAATTATTGTTTAAAGAAGTTACGGGCCAGTTCCTATAATATTATATATACACTGAATTGAATTTTTTTTTTTTTTTTTTTTTTTTTTTTTTGGCAATAAGGTGGCAATCAAGCGTTCGTACGCCACTGTGAGAGTCGTGTTTCCACGGCGAACCCGTTACAAAAGGGGACCACCATTCGTCATTCGTGTATCAAGCGAAGAAAGCTGAAAGACCACACGGTATCGCCATTTGCATCGAGTTCAATTTACAATCTGGGATTACTTGTATGTGTTTAATGTTTGTTAAATGTATGTCTCTCTGTGTGAATGTATGTATGTATATAAGTGTGTACGCGGGGACATCCTCCTCAGAAGATCAGTTTCCCTCTTCTTGGTTCTCGCTCTCTACCGTACTTTTTAAGGCTAGTATCTAACACGTGAATTCTCGGTTTTCTTATTTTTTTTCTCTCTCCCTCTCTCTCTTGTGTGTGTGTATTTTCTGAATAATGGTAAAAATAGAAAGCAGCTTAAGCCATGTTCGACTGGCTAGGATCTGTGTTCTTTGAGGTCGGTAGCGTGTTGGTGCTCACGTTATCACTAGTGTTACCGCTACACCCCGCGACCGGTTCCGACTGGCCTCCAGGATTCTCCGAAGTCTGCATGTACTTCGGCTTTAGGATCGAGTTCAACGACGGCTGAATTCGCAGCTCGTACTCTGTAAAGTTAAATAACGGAGGAAGCTCTCGGCCGTTCGGCAACCGGGTGCCCTGTTCTCGTAACTCGTCGAAGAATGGATGGGCACACGCTTCCAACGGTGTGATCCGTCCGGACGGTGTGTACTCCAACAGGCCAGCGACTAGTTCCATCGCTTCTGGTGGCGTGCGTGCCCTGAACACCTGAAATCATCACGATCCTACTTTAGTCATATTCCTCGCAAAACAACCATCCTTAGAAGAAAGCCATAACGAGGGTTATTTTTTTATAGAGATTGATAAATATAAACGAATTCGTTTAGATTTGTGTCTCAAGAAAAAAGCACTCGTTTTCATTGATGTTCTTCTCGTACAAAAAGATTATAGCAGGGACAACCGATTTTGGCTATTGAGAAGATGAATCTTATGTGTTAGATCAGTGATGGATAAACTACGGCCCATCGCAGATTTTAAAATTATACTATTTTATTGAGTTCTTATTGCGCTTTTTAATCAATTATATTGGCCAGTTAAAACTTTTTCTTTTGTCTTTTGGCCCACTCCTAAAAAAGTTTGCCCATCACTGTGTTAGACTATGATCGATTTGCGATGAAACGATCTTGGGTAGTCAAAATCCTTTGTCGCGGCTACAGGAACTCGCACTGCGACACAGAGACTGTGTGAAATCCTATGAGAAAGCGATAAAGTGACAGCAACACGTTCCGCATAGTATCGTTCTAGTTCATACAAGAGAAATGCATTAGATGTATTACTGTAGTATTAGTAATATGAGATGCTCGGTTCTGAAACTTATTCCGGTGCATAGTTTCCTTTCCTTTAATAATGATCATATCTTACTTAGAGAATAGAATTTTAGAGGAAGAGTTCATATTTGACATAACACCATCAATAAAAAGAGTAACTGGGATACTTGGTGTTCAGATAAAAAACATAAACGACTGAGGAAAAATAAACTTAGGTCTAAACTTAGAGATAGTCACAGTTTCTAACCCCTTTTGTATAAAAAAAAAACATTGAATCAACAAATGAATGACATTGTATACCGTAGTAGATCATCGCCAGAACATTAGAGTAAGTGATATATTGAGAATTTGAGTAATCACAACAGATTTTGCGTGTTGGTTAGTAAAGATTAGGATGAGGAATGAAGATGATGGTGGTTGATGTTAGAGATAGAATGGATTTATGGAACCAGGAACACGTTTGACGAAGTTTCCTTTTTGTTCAGAGATTGTCGTTCTTCTTAGCCATAATTGCACGTTATAATCCTGTTCAGATGCTGAAACTTTGGTTATATTGGTTAGTAATCATCATGGGACAAAGAGAAAGAAAATGAAAAAAAAAGAAGAAGAAAAGGAACGTTTGCTAAGTAAGTGATGTAGTAAACATTGTGTTTCAACAGGGACCACTTACTCTAATCTTTTGGTGCACCGTGGGACACTTTAGTCCACTCATTCGCTGAAGCATAAACTGTAACCACGAGTACATGTGTTGATGAATGTGACCATAGTCGATTGGTGTAGCAAATCCGTTCAGTTTGAAGGAACGAGATTGCACAGAACCTTACCCCTCATAGATTTCCTTCTATTTCCCCGTGACACCGTTACCAGTTGCCTTATCATTTCTCTTTGCATTCTTAGATCCTTGTTTTTTACAAGGGTATGCGCTCTGATCTGACCGTCGTTCGCAAATTTATTAATTTCTTTTTTTCACTAAAATCCATCTGCGATATATAAATTCAGATCAACGCGCATTGCCCCACGCGTTAGCCTCCCTCCGTTAGTCACGAAAACGACGGAATATATACCACGAAGGACGTGTACGTAGTTACAGATTAGAAGTTCATATAGTCTAACTTTGTGTACACAGAGTACTATCGGCTACCTTTTGCCACGGATGCGCCTTGATTTGTGGGAACTTGAATTCCGTGTAGTTGGGGTTCATCTCGCGTATCTGGTCGCGGGTCGGTGTGCCGAGGACCTTGATGATCTCCACCAGTTGATCCACTCCGCTGTCACCAGGGAAAATCGGTTGACCGAGCAGTAGCTCTGCCACCACGCAACCTGCGCTCCATACGTCTGCGAACACAGAGTAGTATCTCTTCGTTAAGCCTAGTTTACATTGATAGAGTAAGTGGTTGGGTAGAGTATTGAAACTAATCGTTGGTAGAACAGAGTGGGACAATACTGTGATAGAGTAACATCATCCCTGGCCTTCTACCACTCTGATCTACTACTAGTGTACTCTATCAGTTGCTCTATCAATGTTAAGTTAACCTTACAGCTAGCTGTTGAGTTAGAGAGAGTAATTCTACTACTTGCCTTCTTCAAGGTATTAACACTAGAATGCTCTATCCATGTAACTTAGACTTAAAAATAGAATTAGAGTGAATTAGCAATGCGATCAAGTAACTCTATCCACTTACATTCTCTCATCCAATATACTAGAATTTAGGGAAGTGAAAAAGGGGAAGAATAGCAGGATAACTTTGTGCCAAGTCCGTCAGTGGTCTCACCACTTATCCGAAGCCTTACCAATTTTTGTGGTGTAATCGATGGCACCAAAGATGAGCTCAGGCGCGCGATAGTAACGACTGCAAATGTAAGACACATTGGGCTCGCCTTTGACCAGGTGTTTGGCCGAACCGAAATCACAGAGCTTCAGGACACCGGATTCTGGGTCCAACAGTAGGTTCTGTGGCTTGATGTCCCTGTGGCAGATACCCAACGAGTGGATATACGCCAGAGAGCGGAACAGTTGGTACATGTACAACTGTAGGAAAATAAAAGGAACGTATTAACATCGAGTTCGAACAATAATATACCATGAAAAGTAACGATTCTGATGAAAGAACACCATGACAGAGACGTTTCGATGACTTCACACATTGGTACCGTTTACTTTTTCACGCAACAAATACTTTTTACTGTTTATAAAAGCAATTTAACCAGTTTCAGTGTACCCAGAACTTACGTAACGAATCAAACAGCAGATGGTACGAAACAAAGTTAAATAACAGTATCAACGAGTTCAATAAAGAAAAACGTGTGTGTCTAACACGTGAGAATTTGATAAAATCACTTCTGCGAATCAGACGGTCAAGTGTCATCTTAGGATCAAGAATCATTATTTTTAGCAGCTTAAGAAATAAATTATCTTTCGACTCACCTTGATGAAATTGATCGGTATGGTCTGCTTGCTTTTGTTATAATGCCGAGCGACTTTATACACGGTCTCGGGTATGTACTCCAACACTAGGTTCAGATAAACCTCGTCCTTCTAAAAGAAATTTGCAATTACGATCGTTAATAAAAGGTTGCGTTCAGCTCGATCCTCGTGCAAAGTGTGCGTTCCTCAAAGGCGCACGATCCACAAGCAAATTATGCCTCTAGTTTAACGCGTACGGTGGATTTAGCGCGAATTACGTATGCAATAAGTTTACGTGTGAGGTACCTTTGAAACGCAAACACACAACTTCACAGGATTATCTTCTATTAACTAGCGAAGCTGCGTTTAGCTAGTATAGTCGAGGCCGAAGATTTTGGCTCAATATTAGAACTTAGCAAGTACATTGACTTTATAATCAGGCTAGAGAAAATTTAGAATCAAATTGCGTGGAATTTATCATGGCCTTATCGAGCATATATTTCTTATACTACTTTCAGCTTCTCACTATCATTTAAATCGCAGAAATTTAACGTTTTATCATTTGGATAATTGTTTTCTTTGGGAAATTATCCTGCTGTTCATCTCTTTGATTAATGGAAACAACGAAAATCCAATTCTTTTATTTTCTGATAGAACGTTCAACTTCTTTTAAGTCATAGTAATAGTGCAATTTTTTTTTTTTTTTTTTTGCTTTTTCAATCTCCAATTGTCAATACAATTTATAGGAATTAATAAAAATATTTCATGCAACAATTTGTTTTGTTCCAAACCTGCTACTCTCATTCACAACATCCAGAATGTAATTAAGACACATACGTCGGGTACAATTTCTTGTACTTAATTACTTTAGTAGTAACATTATGGGCCTTTACAAATTAATATATTTATCTCACTTTTAAATGGATTTATGGTTAATCGACACGTTGAGTGCCATATGGAACGGATGGAGAAAATTCTACCACCACAATTGAAAACATAGAATCCACCCAGCGACCCATCCGGCATTGAACGTGTCAATCGAAGAGAATAATTCGCTAGAAATAAAAATTACAAACAATCTAAACTTGAAAACTGAAACGGACTGAACGACTATAAACGCAAAGATCATCGATAAACACCTAAAGCATGAATTAAAGTCCAGTAATGTTCAAACTTGCACGTGTGTAACTTAGATTATATCTCGTCGATGCGTTTTTGGGGGAAAAATGTCAAGATATCCGCATCCGAATAAAAAGAAGTCATATATATATATATTTTTTTGTTTTTTGTTTCAAGAAACGTCGATGGACATTTTTCTTTCGTCATCCATTATTGAACAGGTTCCATGTAGTATTTTTCAATGCTTTCCATAAATGTTGGAGGCTGCGTAGTTACCGCACATATGGGAAAAGTAGATCAACTACAAAGTCTTAAGAAAAAACAGAATTAATTCGTTCACGAAAGGGTTGACGCACTAAGAGGATACGTGAGCACGGTCGTAACGATGGAAGGTAGAGTTGCGGGGAGAAATGCGACATCGAACGATCAAAATCTTCGGCCACGGCTATAATTTGTAGACTCGGATATAGTGTTCTACAGGTCGTGTACATCGACGATTCGGACGTTAAAACGAGAGATCACACGTCTCTTGTCGTTCATCGGTCCCATGTGCAAGCGATAATGCCTAATTTGTATTTAGGGTAAAAGGACTCTCCGTCAAACTACTGGGTTCGCTTCTTATTCACTTACGTCCACGTGAAAAACTGGATTAGTCGCGTTTAAGATGTTCTACAAAATAACACAACAACGTAGCATGCATTAAACTGACAACGAATAAAGTTGGTCCGTTTACACGTGTAACAACCATTGATCAAGGAACATCTGATTGTTGCTACTCGTAAACGTTTGTATACAGGAAATAAATTCTGAATTAATTATGAAACGTTTTCACCGACCAATTACGTTGCACGAATAGTCGTATGCGAAAAAATTTCGAGTCGAGTTTCAAACATTGCAGGTGGAATTGTAATATTTACCTTATCACCGCTGGAATAAAAGAAGTATTTCAGTTTCACGATGTTGCAGTGTTCGATACGTCGCATTATTTGTAATTCTCTATTCTGTAAACAGAAAAATTATCGTCCGAAGAGATTAGTATTTGGTTCAGGTTTCTAGGTCATCGTTCGTCAAATACGATTATCTTTTAAGATAAAAATTAAATAGGACTGGTATAATAAAATTTATCGAACGAACTCTGAGAATATTCTTTGATTATTTATTTTAAAGAGAAATTGATGTTTCTTTTCGTACCTTAAATCGTTTGTCTTGGAGAACCTTCTTGATGGCGACCAGTTCCTCCGCGTCACAAAGTTTCGCTAGGTACACGACACCAAAACTTCCATTACCGATCACTTTAGTGTCTGTGTAGGAGATTTCCTGGGGGCGGTCTGGACCACCACCTGGTGTAGCCACCACTGTCGTGACTTTGTTGCCATCTCTATCTGCATTATACATCACACCGCCCATAGAAACAATCGAAAACCATCATGGTAAAGTACGATGAAAGTAAGAAGTATAAGGAGTACTAATAAAGAAAAGATTGTAAAAAAAATGCAGCTATTCAATATTATTGGAAGCAATCAATTTAAAAGAATATCTATCATGCTTAGGAACCAGAGACAATATTAGGTGTAGAAATTAATTTGGTGCTTTTAGCATTACTCCATTTTAATCATTATTTTACATTTCAATATTTTTCTTCAATTAAAATAAAGAAGAAGCACCGAATTCATTTCTGCACCTAATAATATAATAAATATTATAAAATTAGTAAGATAGAATTAATTAATTTAGATTCTAAGAAGCTTGTATATTTTTAAAAAATATACTGTTAAGAAGGATTAAGGTTTTAGGAAGAAATTTTCATTGTAAAATGATTTTGTATAAATTGTTATAAATGGAAGATCCACTAGCTTTTCCGGAAACTCTTAATTAGTTTGTTGCTATCAATGATCTGGAATTGCTCAAAACTTGAGGAGAGTTTGAAAGATGATCGAAGAAGTGAACAACCAAGTTTCCTGTTTTCCACGCCAACTTAACACGTCATCCATCGAATTTTCGTTCTCGATGGATCTCGCGAGTCGAAGCTGCGAAATGCTTCAGGATGGCTGGCTATTTTCAGCCACGGTTCAACGAGAAGAAAACCGGTCCGTGTAAACACGGACCTCCTGTTAATCCGACGTTGCATCTTATCAAGGTTATCCTTGCACGTTGGCTAGCAATAGTCTAATAGCGTTTCATCTTAACAAATTTTCTTACAAGAGAAACGTGAGAGAAATTGGGTTTTGTACGATACGGTTAGCACCATAATTTTAAACTATAATTGATTTTTGTTAAAATAATTTAAATAGTTGATTGCAATTTCAAATATTATGGAATTATATAATTAGTAGACACCCAAATGCAATGTAGGCTTTACTGGGTTTCATTATGTTCTTTATGTAAGAGGTCCTAAGTTAAGTTCCCCTAGGCTCTTTTTAAGTTCCCCTAGGATTCTCCCAAGACCAAAGGCATATTTCCCAAATAATGGAAGACTCCTTATTCTGCATTTTCCCTTCCCAAAAAGAATAGCTTACATTGTATCCTAATTGCCTAACTACCTCCCACCTTCTTTAGACAGGTGGTCCTAAGTTAAGTTCCCCTAGAATTCTTCTAAGGCCAAAGGCATATCTCCCAAATAATGGAAGACTCCTTATTCTGCATTTTCCCTTTCCAAAAAGAATAGCTTACACTGTACCCTAATTGCCTAACTACCTCCTACCTTCTTAAGACAGGTGGTCCTATGTTAAGTTCCCCTAGGCTCTTTTTAAGTTCCCCTAGGATTCTCCCAAGACCAAAGGCATATCTCTCAAATAATGTAAGACTCCTTACTCTGTATTTTCCCTTCACAAAAAAAGCTTAAATTTCTCAATACACAACTTCCTATATCTCAACAATTAAAAAATACAGCAAAATACAATATTTGATAGAATATTCTTTCACCTAAATTTCTTTTTAACTGAAGAAACCTTAATTGCTCGAGACTGTACGTGACGAAAAAGGGTATATAAAGATTGTATTTAGCCGTACGTCTAATAGGAGGCCCTTAGGTACGCGAGTGTTGAGAAGTGGGTCAAACGACGGCGATCTCTGGCAAGAGCGTCGAGTCCGCTTGGATCGGCGCCGGCTAAATCCAGCGTGCAACAAAAAGCGCAGCGGTGAACCGAGGATCCGGATGCACGTTAACCGGCTACCTTTTGCCGCGTTACACGCGCATCAGAGAATTCCCGACCTTTTTTCTACCTGCACAACACGACGTGTTAACCGTGTGACATTTTGCGGCCAACTGGGTGACGCGCGGCTTTTATAATGGCCTCTATAACATGGGCGTATATACACGTCGATGAGCATCGATTCGCGGTTAATTGTAAAAGGTGTATGGGATTATGTAACACGTAATAAATGAGAAAAGCGTGCAATATTTTTACATTTTCTCGAGGAAAATTAATTTTATAAATTAAAATTATGGGTCGTCTTTGAATTTTCTGAAATTTCCCACCCAAATTGATTAATTTTTAGTTATCCAAGTGCCTCTTTTCGGCAGCCTTGATTGCGGAAAGTTTGAAAAGGTGTCATTGACGTATTTCAAATCGTTTCGCGGATTAACCCCGATCCGTGTAAAGAACGAGCTCCATCGATTCTTGATCTTCGTCCTCGGCACATCCAATTCCATTCTTCGTCTTAGCAGCCGTATAATATTTAAATGACATTACGAGAATACTTTCGCAATAACCGGTGTTCTCGTGCTACGGTGGCTATACGGGTCGAGTATGCACCATGAAGAACTCGCTCTTTCGAACGGGCATGCATATTTGAACAGTTGCAAGGAACTTCGATGGCGTAATCTTCGCGGAAAGTTCTGCGTGATCGGAACACCGGATGTGAGTAAACCTTGTAGAAAGAAAATTCAAATTTTCCATCGAAACATTATTTTTTTCTTTTTTGGAGAAGAGTTGAGTAATCTAACTGATTATTCTTATCGATAAAGTAGTTGTGTAATTAAAGAAAAAAAAATAGAAGAATTACGTATCACTAAGGAACAATTAATCAGTGAACACCTTGATGATTCACTCGAGATAATGAAACTATGTCATACGATAAAAACATTCGTGTCAGAAAGACTGAGAATCCCTGCACACGTGCCAAGAGGATAAAGATTGATCGAGAACACCTAAGAGAGGGCGAATTTAAACTTTTTCCCTGTTTTTACCCTTTCTTTCTTTCTTTTCTACATGTCGGAGTTGACGTAGCTCGTTCTTGACGAATGAAAAAATAAATTCACGTGGGCAGATGTACATAACAAAAATAAATATGAATAACAACGGATAAATGTCAGTGGGTCGGTGTATTACTTCTCGTTGAACAATTCTTCTTTCTTGTGTGTTTCGCGTTTCTAACCTTTCTCGGTTAAATGGCGCATCTTGCAGAAAATGGAGCATTCGATAAACATAGAGAAAATTGGCGTGTAAATAAATTGACGCGATTCGAATCACGGATCTTCGAATCACAAGACCGAGACGGTGTTTTTCTTGGAACAATCGCACCTCTTTGAATCCAAATGTCAGAATCTATTATGATTCTTAGAGAAATTATAACGCCGCGTCTTTCTTCCTTGTAGAATATCTACGTCTTACAAAAATATATAACTTTTCGTTCCGCGAAATTTTTATCTTTCATTTTCGCGTTACGTAAATTTTTCGGTAAGGGGTTAATATCGTAGGTTTGTAAAAAATTGCTGGCTCGAATGTTTTTTTTTTAACTTGTCTAAAAAAAGAAAAAGAAACAGTCTGTTTTTGCCGGCTGATTCGAACGGAAAAAGCAACAAAAAGTATGCTCAGATATTGGATAACAAGACTGAAAATAAACTGTCGCCACTGAATAATTCGTCGATAGCATCCGAGTTCATTAGACTTTAAAATATTCCTGTCGCACGGGACGAAATTAAAAGTTATTAAAAGTTTGCGCGGAAACGTCGCATACATTATTCACGCTCGCCTCGAAAACATCCTGAAACCGAGTATCAATGTAGTGTATGATGAATGGGAGATTCAAGGAGAACGAGCAGAATCGCTGTTTTCGATCATCAGATAACTCATAACATATACATAAATGTTTCATTAAAACACGCTGAGATCCAGTCTTGAAACACAAATAAATTTCAATTTTATAATATAAATTACAGGGTACATAACTGTATTAAAAAAATAGAAACAGAAAAGTATCATAAGACGCACAAAATCATTGTTAAATGCATTTAAATTAGAATTTTCTTTTTCTGAACGAAGCATATTGTCGAGATTTTCTTAGGAGACCAGAAACTTAGAAAATTAAAAAATCCATATCAATTAAAGAAATAGTGTATGACGTATACGAATTTGAGCTTAATAATTCATTTCCAACCGAGATCTTCGAAATTTTCTTAATTAATTTTTATTCCTGAACCATCTGAACACGCTGTACCAGCGTTTCATCCAAAATCTCCCCAAAAAGATGATCATTTTTCGTCGCTGGAAACCGTGACAACTTACGTTTCTTGCTGCTCAGTCGTCTCAGGAACTTGCAAAATTTTTTGTACGCCGTGTTCGCCTCTTTGCTGCTCAATTCCATCGCGCTCTTGGCCCTCTCGTGTTTCTGTTGCCCGGACGGGCAGAATTTCGGGTATCGCCAGTGTTGGCGTGGCTCTGACCAGTCCAGAGTAACGGCAGGTGCCATGACAACGATTAAAATCGTTCGAAATCACTCGATATTTACCGGTAACTATCGGCTCGGTGTATCGTTCGTGAAGCCAGTTTACAAATACCCCGGTCGCTATTTGGAAGGTCACCAACTAACTAATATTAACACCGTGTCAAGGAGCTTGTACGAGAAATGTTTACTTTAGGATCGCTGCTCGGTCAGTCAGTATTTCGATAACTCCGAAAATGGTGCCGGACGATCGTTTCCATAAACGACACGTTCGTCGAGACGCACGGGCCGACAAACATCGGTCGTACACGAATTCCCACGTGTCACGAATCGTTAATCACCTTTTGCCGCCATCGGACACGCCGCGAATCCCGCAGCTTACGTGCTGCGTTCGACGATCACGCGACCGTTGTTCCTCTCTCATTCTCGATACCCCTCGCCCTGGAACACTGCCGAATTCCTGAGGACATGATTCAAGATCACCCGATCGATACACTTTCAATTTGGTATATTGGAGGTGCCAGGATTTTTTATAGAAAATATGATCAATTTCAGCCGAGGAATGTTTCGGAGCTGCTGTCCCTGTTCAGAGGCTGAAATGCAGACTAGTTTCGATCGGATGGTCCCTGGTCGATTGAAAAGTTCAAGTTCGTTGGATTTCGAGCGAACGGTAATGGAGTAGAGAGGCTCTTCTGGTCGATTAAGAAATTTCAGTCTAGAGGTGTGGAGGTTTTATTTGAAAGGTCGAAGCAGGTTTCCCTGCTCGATCGACGAGCTTAAGCACGATTTAGAGTCACTCTAGGGGAGGAGCTCTTCTCGATTAAGAAGTCTCGCATATAAAACAGTGTACACTCGATTTTCTCGATTAGAAAATATCACAAGGTTTAATAATCACTTAAGAATCTAAGAAATGCAAACAGTACTGAATACCGTCAAGATCGTACTAATTATTATTGTCTGCTCGAGGTTACTATAGTCAATAATAATAATCAAAGAACTTTGTACACATCCAGTATCACAAAAACAAGGCACAAAAGTTTTTCAAGTTCCATAAGAGATTCAGAAGACTCTGTTCTGGCACTTTGAAGATTTCAACGTTTATCAACTTCACTGTTTCTTTTCTTATTTAATATTATGACACAAAGTGTTTCGCGAAGGACGGTTGATGGTTTCGTGGGAGGATGAGAACGAAACCGTTCACGTTTCGAGATCTCGGTCGATTCTGTCCTCCTGTTGAACGGAGCACAGCCACCTAGCCAGAAACGTTCTCGTTCCACGGCGTCTCGGCACGCGACTAAACTGAACGCGCCGCCAATCCTCGCGGAAGAATCACTCGCAAGAGGGGAGCAAGCGAGCGTGGAAGTAGGGAGGAGGATCTATCGCGGATACTTTTAGTCGCGAAAGCGAGCAACAAACGCTGAGATCGATCTTTGTTGAACTTGAAGAACCGCAAAAATTTGGAAAATTTATTCAAACATTTCTTAAATAAATGATTTTTTTCAAAATCTCTTTACATGGATGAATTTGTTATTTAAAATCAAAGGAATTGTGTATAAAAATTTTTTCTGTATAACAAATAGTTTCTTAGATATTTAGAAAAAGTTTTAAGGGTTGTTTTCACCCTTTTACATTAGATAATTGCTTATGAAAAGAAAAATATTTTTTGAAATATTATGGTATGCTGTACAATTTGCAAACACTTCGTGTACAACCCCTATCACTGTAATTAAATAACGAAGAGACACCTCTTCAATGAACAGGACGAATTAACACGCGTTGCGAAAATTCAACAATTCTGATCGTTCAGTTTTTATTATCACTACTACAAATAAGTGGTCTTATCATTGAATGTTTTTTTTAGCTTTAGTTCGTCCATTCTCGCGAACTCGTGGCAATAATCAACTTTGTATGCGCAACACTGGTGTTGCTAAATCGAAATATCTCGTAAAGTGTTTGTTTTTCGAATAACATCTCGAAATATAGAATAAGAATCTCCCCTAGAAAATTTACATAAATTAAATTTTTTCTCTATAAATAGTAAAATAAACAATTTCGTACGAAATGTTCATTAAGGCGTTCAAATGAACCACTCAATTAAAATTGTAATCTATAATGGCTCGAAAACCGACGACGATGACGTGTAATCAAAGTTTGATGATTAGAGATTACTCGGTTCAAAACGTTTCCATGTAACCGGAATCGCTGTTAATTACCAGAGATTACTCCATCTGGCTGCAATTAAAGCTCCACAACCTCTCATTAACGTTATTTACATCTCAATTACATGGATTCTACCGTGACCCATATTTCGTTGAGAAATTGCAAAGCCAGACGCGATTACTGGGAGAAACCTTTCGTAGTTGGTAAAAGGATCAATGAAAATCGGTTCGTGTTCATTCACGTTTCGAGGAGAATTATCAATTTTCCATCGATTGGGTCGTTTAAATTTACCAGGATCTCGTTAGGATCTCTCATAATTTATTTAAGCACATTTGATTTGAGAAAACGGTTAGCATCAGAATCATCGAAAGCAATTGACTCGATCGTTGAAAGGCATTTGCCGGTGAACGGTGGAAGAGTATATATTTCATTTGCATGCAGTAACAAACACGACACGAGCCTGCGCGACACGAGAGGATTATTCATGATAAAATCTATTTATAGTAGATCGTGTCGTCAATGACGGACGTTACGTCGGATTAAGTAGAACGTGCTACTTTTGCCAAGTAGAATTTCGCGCCGAACCAGCCTCCGACATCTCTGCAAACTACGACTTACAATTTCAACATAAAATCTCTGATTCATTATATATGATAAATGACACATTTCACGGTGTCTGGATGATCGTTGCAAATGCAAGGCGTTAGATACGTCCAGTAAAAGGGTTTTGCAACATCCACGCGGAAACAGGAACTTTCGTTGCACCGATCGCGATAGGAAACGGATTTAAATGGAGCAGTGATCTCTATTAATAGAACGATCAAGGAATTAAAAGATTCCTCGAGGTGAAACCGCGGATAATGTTGATCAGCACGCTCCAAAATAATGATAGCTCCTCGACCTCTCGTTGATTATCTGACTCGTGCATGCTTCGATATTCGTCGATGATGCAGGGTCAAAATTGACCTTGCACCTTCCAACGTAAGTAGCATTATCATGTAAATATTATTTTTACACGGGCAAGTAGAAAAATGATAAATTTTCAACGATTAACCATTGTAAAATTTGGAAAATTAAAGTAATACCGAATTGGGGAAAAATCGGGGCTTTCTCCATGGTCCGCCGAATCGTTCAAGTTAAATTAGTCGATATTTTTCAGATCTGCGAAGACTCGTTTAAGATCTATGAAATTAAACGTTGAAATTGAAAGGATTAAAGCTCTAAAATTAACCTCGAGTCATTGAGCCACGATTACCAGTGTATTTCTGAAGTTCCACCTTCGAGCAGATTTCCTCGAAGGAAAAACAAACCGGTGTTCGACAAAATTCAAAGTGGTGGTCGCGTCATTTTCCCGTAAACGAGAGTTCCGTGGAAATCGGGCTCGCGATAATTTCGGAACGTTTCGAAAGATCTTGATTGCGAGAACTCGCGAGAGTATCGATATGTCGCTGATGTTTGAACGGTGGTTAGAGCACTCGCTATATTTAGCCGTAACGAGGTGATAACAGCCTCGAGACCTGTGCATACCTTGTGTTTCGGTAAACACCGATGACGATGCTTGAAGAAACAAGCTAAGAAACTGGAATAACACGTTAATAATTTAACGACGAGAATTTATCAAATTCGAGGTAAAGAATTGCAAAGGTAGAGACGCGGGAATGTTGACAACGTCGGACCCTCTTATCGGGTTTAATTTATTAAGTGCCACCCATCGAGCCGTTTCAAAGTCTAAGAACATAATTACAGAGGAGCTCGTTACGAATCGCGCAAAATTAATTGAAAACACTCGAAACACATCGGACCACGTTATTTTAACTACGGAAAGAAAGCTGAGAGGTGATAATGATAAGCGAGATATCAGTCATCACGTGTGCGATATCGTCTTATACACTTGTCACTAATTTTTTTTAATTACTTATTTCGAAAGACGATCTTGGAAATAAACGAGCACACTCCAATACAGAATCCGGCTCTTCAAAAATTTTATGATTTCCTTGCGAATACACGATTCTTCTATTGTTCTATTGTGATTTGGTACAATTTTAATAGATATTATGAATTTCAATATAAACTATATTTAGAAAATGAATATTCTAATAGGATTTCAATAAGAATATTTTCTGTCCAGCCATCATGTTTTTAAAAATTTCAATTCAGCCCGTTTCTTAGAAAGTTCAGAAGAAAAATTTCATATTTTCATAAAATTAACGACTGCCTGGCTCGCCATCTTCGATTTTGGAAGGTACAGCCTCGGCGGAAATATAGCACGCTCGTAAATTTCATAATACGTAAACTACACGTGTTTCAGTGTTACAAAACGCGTATAAGCTTGCAGATCGTTGACATTTAGAAGCAGGGTGTATTCCAACCAAGACTGTACCACCCCGTCGGTAGAAACGTGAAACACCCACCGAGCAAATTGTACAAGTCCCTCACAGTTGAATAACGAGCAAGCATCGCAGCTGATCGACTGCATATTATAAATAGAAACTACCGCACATCGAACGGTTATTCTCGTTGACGAGTGATACACTTCGACCGAACCGAACGCGTAAAACCGATTTGACGCAAGACCCTCGTCTAACGATCGTCCGTTTATCTGTCGTATATTTTTCCCTCCATTTCCCAGCCAGCTCGAGCATAATCGCGATGCTTTTAGAAAATATTACGCGTCGTTACGGTATATCATTCGGTAGAACTCTATGGATCGTTCGTTAACTGTTGCATTTTGATCTACGACCGATCGCTGCAATTATTTCCTCGTTGCAATTGTTCTTCGCTCGCTGGGAGAATTATTTGTTTGCACCGGCTTGTAAATTCTATGAAATGGCTGCCTGCTAGCGTGGGTGATTAGTAAAAGTTCACCTGGGATATCGTGCCGTACGTAGGGTGATAAATTAATGGGTATAGTCAACGTCAGAAATATCGCTACCATTGAAATCGAAATTCGAACGATAATTCTGTCGAACGTTTCTGGCTTCGAATCTCGAGAGATAACAATTTATTCATATTTTTCAATCGGTTCAGTTGCATAGTCGCGTCGACGTCATATCAATCTGCTTTCAACACCGAGAGGAGAGGAGAGGATGGTGCCGGTGGTTGTGGCATCGCACACGCTCGCCGATGACCCTGAGCAAGTCCGAGTTATTGATTACATGGAAACACCGTAATTTCGCTTAACTCTTACCCGTAATAACCTATTATTAAACACGCATCTGTGAGCCATCTTGGGAACAGCCGATCCTCGCGATCGAGGCAGAGATTGAATCTTTCAGCTGGTCGCACGAGTGCACGTCTTAATTCGCTTTATAACCGATCTGTCTCGTTGATCTTTCAACACGTGGCTTTAAGCGGACGTTGAAAACATCCGATCACGCGGTATCGCGTGATACTTTGATCGATATTCGGTGGAATCGACAGTTCATCTCGATCGAGCTCGATGATCATTCTGACGTCAATGACATTCTAAGTCATCGAGCAGGAACGAGGATAGAAAACGAAAGAGTTCCCTGCCTCTGACTCGTTCTTGGCCCCGTTTTATGCAATCTCTGCCGCATTCTTTCCGTCCAACAAAGGGACAAGATGGAGAAACATCGGGCGTGCATTGTTGCGCAGGGACGAGCGAACGTTGCACATTAAAATTCGTCGACGTTTTCGGATGCACCGCGGCAGGAAACCCGCGTCAACGGAAGTCACCATTGACGCAAGATGCACCGAACACAAGCTGACTGATATTCAGTCTACGTGACTTTCTTTAACTCGGATTCGTATACTTGGAATAGTATCAATTTCATTTTCCAAGGTGTTAATAAATGGAAAGCGATCAACGGTGAACTCGGACACGTGTACCCCATGGAATTCCATGAGCAACGCCTTCGTTATGCGACCAAACGAATTCCTTCGCCGTAACTCTATTGTGTTGACGCTAGTCAATTTAGTAGCTTACGACGTTAACTTGCTAATGAAACTCTTTTTCATTTTTACGAAGGAATTTTCGAGCACGGACCTCAAAGAAATTCCTAGATTCTTATCGTTCCGATGTTTTCAGAATATTCTGAAATTAACTATTTTAACGAAATCGCTGAATGTCTATGCTTCGAGATTAATAGTAAACATGGTGTACTTGAAACAAAGAAACTAAAGTTGGAGTTCCAGGAAGAAGAAAATGTTTCGGAGTAAGGCGAGCGATTAAACGAGCGAATAAACGCTACATGACGAGATGGAATTCCTGCCAATTCGCCAGTCACGAAGATCCATGCGAATGGAAAATTTGCCACCATCATTCAGCATGTCTTTATACGTTGTTTGTTTTCTCGTTTCTTTGTGGAACTTTGCCTTAGTTCCGCTGTATGAAGTTCTTAGATACCCTAGAAAGATGCACAGTCACTTGCAAGTCATTATGCCTTGAACAGTCATTGATCGAGCGAAAGACTTGTTTATTTCTCTACTGTATTTCACTTTTTGATAGAATTTCTTCTGTAATTCGTTTGAAAAAAAAGAAATCAACGATACACTATTCCCAGTAAAATATGTAACATTCTGTGCCTCTGTTTTCGTTTATTTATCGAACAGCCCACATACTCACTTCACGAATAGGATGTGAAAATATGGATCTTAGAAGAACTAAGAAAACTCATAAATTCTTGTAAAAGAACAAAATTCGTGGAGAGGAATAAAAAATGAAATTGGCAAATTTCCCGATTCAGAAGGCGAGGTGAGATCGGACACTCTATAAACAAGGCAGCCAGTAACCTGCTCCTTTCTTTGATCTCTTCCCAAAAGAAACACAATGGGTCAAGCGATACAATATACCGGAAACGCACGATTTTCCTTCGAATTTTTCGTCGTCCTCCAAATGATACACGCGGGCATTGCCCCTTCGTTCGTTTCACGAAACGATTCTTTGTTCTCCAAAAGAAGAGGACGCTAAATAGCAGAATTAGAATGAAGAAATCTTCTGTCAGTGTCTAAAATGTAATTTATTTATCAAATTTAACGACGAATCCCTCTGATACCATAAGAATAAGGTGCATCTCCATTGAATAAATTGAGAAACAACGAAAGTTAGTATCCTGCTTTGCCTACTAAATAGCGACTTGCTACGTGCACCAGAAGCATAATTCAGTTGCACCATGAATATCATAAGGCGATTGATTAACATTCAAAACCAATCGATTCTCAATCAACTTTTACGGTATTTAGAAACAGAAGAGTGAGAGATAGAAAAATAAGCTGAATCATTGACAAAGACGAAGACGGTCGTGACAAATTCCTTGGCGATGTTTCGTTGTCTGAGAAAAATATCTGTCTACCCTCGGTGTCGAGCTTGGACGCGGGTCAAATCTGGTTAAATTCGACGACGTCACCGATGACGTTCCCGATAGAAGGTAATAATAATAATGACATCAGAACGGTCGAGCCCTCTGCCAATTCGATGACGACCTAACGCACCTCCGAGTGTTCATCTTCCAAGTATATTGAAAACTGAAATTAAACTGTTTCTAAGAAACGCCCACTGAAAGTTTGAGGATAAAATACAGAAAGTGGAACTGTTTGAATTGTTAAGAAAATAGCATTTCTTTTTTTTTATTTTTAAGTACTGTGATAGAGTCAGATTTGATCAAAATTTTCGAAATTCGAGTTACAATTTATAATAGATTCAGACAGAGCTGAGAGAAATCGTCGATTCATGATTGATCCTTTCTCTCGACCGAATGTTGGTCAACCACAAAGGACCGGCAAAAATGGCGATAACGCCATAAGTATTAATAGAACGAACCAGTTGTTCTCCTCGGGGCTATATTCGCCAAAATAGCTCGCGTACCTCTCGAAAATTCCCCGCGAATTGTTACACCCGACCGTTTCCCACGTTACCAACATTTATATTTTCTAATTACTTGCTTGATTTCTGCTTCTATGCTTCGTTTAATTAAATTTCCTGCTGCCAGTCGCCAGCAGTGACTCCTGGCACAGTTAATAACGTGTTAATTTTCTTTAATTTGGAGTCACATTTCAAGCGTCTAGACGAGTGTATTTACTTCTCCAGTACACATGAAATCTTTGCTAACGAAACAGATAAATCAATTTTTCGTTTCACTTTTCTTTTATTTACACGATAACGAAACGATTTGTTATCGGACGCTATCGGAATCAATCAGAACTGTCCGAGGATCTGAATTCATTTAGAACTTTTATGTCTCGTTTGCGAAGATAAGATTATCACGGTACATGTATTCTGTTTGTGGAATAAAAATTGACTAAGTACGTTAACCTATGGCTAAAATTATCTCTACGCTTTTCGCACCTTTTCCATTCTTTTTTATTTTAAATACAAAAATATACGCCTCGGTTGAAAGATGGAATCGGCCAGCTGTGCAAATCATCGTTCAGGGATCCTCAACCTCTGGTATTAATTAAATGAATTTCAAATAAAAATTGGACAAAGGTTGTTCGATGCTTTAACAAACTAACGGTTTATTGATAAATAGGCGTGGAAATCGTTTTAGCGATAGACAACAGGTTCCCCAGAAGGTGAGACCGGCCATCAACGAAATGACCGGGATCAATAGGAACGAGGTCGCCGACTAAATTAATTCGTAATCACCTGAAGGGTAATAGATCGAGAAGAATAATAGTACTGCCGTGGCTCGGTAGTACTTGACGTTTGCATGAATGGAGAAAGGTGAACGCGTGTTCGTCAAGGGCAGCCTCGCGAACAGCTGATTCCTTGTCGACGATGACAAATCAATGAAACGTGGACCAGATGGTTCGCAGACTGGCTGCTGGTTACGATCAGATTTTCCCACGGGATACCGTTCTACGTCATCTCTTTAAAAAAAAAGAAAAAAAATCACCACGCGATTTCCATTTAATCCTAGTCGTATGAAAATAAAAATGCAACCGTTTTAACCCTTTCACTTCGAACGCTTTCAATTCTTACGCGAGTTAATCTATTTTCTGACACTGTTTAGAGAGTCATCGACGACACGTGCTCCACATCTGGATGCACCGTAATCGTTGTAACCTTCTTAAAATAGAGATTCTTCGGAGGATCTTTACAGACAGGCCAGAGAAGAATTTTGTTTGGAACCAACTCTGATACAGTCGCTCGTGAAAATCTTCTAAAGGGCCACTTTGATTAATATACTTTTTACATTTTTCAGTCTAATTTATTATTATAAATAACTGATAATGTAAGTTTGAGCGAGTTTTGTAATGCTTCTGGTCGTGGCCACCAGATGACTGCAGGTACAACAACTTGTTCTTGGAAGTTGATTAACATCTTCGCTGCAAGCTATAATTGCAATTATTCAAAATAGAATGGTTTCACTTTGCAATTTAAGTTTTCCACTTGGTTAGCCTTTTTCTCTATCGATCCGCTTTGAAATGGCCATATTTTTCCAATTTTTCTTCAACCCTTATGTCAATTAAGGCATTCATAAATTACTTTAAAGTATGAGCGTATAAATATCCAAAGAACGATAGTTTAAATCAATTAAAATATATTAAAACAGGAATGCAATTAATTATTCAACGTCAAATAATTAAAAAAATTTAGGACCCTGAAATTTGAATACGCGTCTTGGAAGTTTTCCGGCGGAAGCGTAAGAGTCAATCGCCGGTAAAAGGGTTAAATTCACTCTGAAAATTAGCATTAACGGGTTGAAAATCGTGTTATCGATTGCCCTCGAAATATATACCCGCGTGAAGAGGGATGGTGGGAAAGGGTGCACCGAAGAAAATTCCTCGATGTTCATTCGCGGACTTGTGTTCTGCTTTACTAACCGAGAATCACAGTTATTCGAAGCTAGAGGGCGCCACTCAACACAGGGAAGTGGCGCCACTTTCGAGCGTCAGTCATTTAATCAAGCATTTAGTGTGGGCGCAAAATGGCGTCACGAGAGGAACAATCAACCGCTCCTTCTTAGGCACGATACGCCTGTCCCTTCCAATACGGATTAACAATCCAAACGAAATGACACAAATTAACAAAAATTAAAAAGAAAATTTAATCGATGCTATTAATTATTCATTTATATTGAAATGGAGATTTGACTTTTTATATAGATCAGTTTTCCAGCGATGCAACGATAGAGATAGTTCGCTCAACTTTAACTTTCAAAGAGTTAGAGAGTCAAGGTCGGTATCCCGGCACCTGCTGTCAGAAATAGAAGACCAAGTACACGGAACAATAGTTGCCGAGCAGCTGCCGCGATAGAACTTCCGCTACTTTGGCGAATCGAATTCCGCGGCCTGTCGAGACCCCTCTGTGTGTGCATCAACGTGCTCGGGAAATTGATCGCGGAACTTTAATGGCGGTCATTTAGAACGGTAATACGATTGAGATCGAGTCCTCGATTTCTCTAATCTCGCATCGTAACTTGCCGTGACCTTGGCGAATACGACTCTTTAAAGAGCACAGTTTGATCTTCGTGCAATTATGCAAAGTATACTTAGGCCACGAATCGTTTGCTCCAAAGTGTCTGGGACATTATTAACCACTTGGGCAACTTTTCATCTATATCTAAACGTTGGTCCCACGGCAATTGATGGGTCAATATAGATCTATCAGGATCTTTCCTAACTCTTCCTCGCTAATTTGAATGAAACTTTAAGTCAGAAGTAATTGGAAGCTTGAAAATTTGCAAAAAGAAGAAATGTCCCATTTAGAAATAAATAATCGATAGAAGGATAGCTTAAAAAAGCGTGTTTGCTCTGAGTGTCCAGGTGAACCGATCGATACAATTACCTAGGAAACTTGGCTTTCTAAGGGTATCGAAGGTTTCGACGAAGGATCCATCGAAAATGATCGATACTTGCGAGAAAGCTTGTGGGTATAGGGATTGATTGAAAGTCCTCTGGTGGCGAGCATAGGAGCTGCTCTGCCACACCCAATTTGCTCCGCATCTACAAGTTGTATACTACTTCTAGCTTCGAATCATCTTTGTATTATTAATAATAACATACTCTTCTGATACATAAATTTATTAATTATTTTCATTGTATTTACTTATTTCTGTTCATCCATCATTTTAATTACCTAATACGACTATCTTCGATACAACTAAAATAATTTCCTAGCTGGGAAAACTTTTAATCACCAATATTTACATACAAATTGTTTGATGATTTTTATCGCCCTCTCTAATTTGCCTTACGTTGGCACGTTTATCGATAACGCTAACGAGTAGCAGTTTTATCAGGACAAAAGAAACGCGTACAATCTTGCAACAATGGTCAGTCTCTATGAAAGAAGTAGATAAAGGCATTAACGAAATGCAAACAGTGCGGTTCGAGAAACGGAGGGAAATTTTCACGCGATACGGAAAACATCGAAGCGACGATGTTTGAGAAGAAGCTTCACTTAGAAAGCCATAGAAAAACAGCGACGATTACGTGGTCGAATAAAACAGCCTCGAAAGGGATCAAACGCGTTCCACCAGTTCAGACGATTCAACGAGCAAAGAACACCACCGGAATTCCCTTTGTCCCCGGTTAATTCATCGCATTGATCCGAAATAATACATGAAAACCGTCCTTCAAGACGGAGAACAGCGATGGCTTCAAACGTACCAAAACCTGAAGACATTTTTTTAATTTTTCAAAAGATCGCTTTATAACAAATTTAACCCAACCCCAAGATCGAACTGACCATCTAGAATTTGAGGGGATTTGATGCCCAATTAATTAAATTTATTTAGGACGATCGTATAATTAATCTGCCGATAGAAATTTAAGTCCTAGTTAGCCTTCGCCCATCGCTATCCACGAACCACCCCGTTAACCTCGCAAACAACCCAGTGTCCCTTTATCCCAAGTAAGCCACTCCATTCTTGGCAAAACAGCCTTTGTCCTCGGATGCCTACCGCTTCGCTAGAGCTCGCGTTTCCGGGGTCACCAAGAGGCCACTGCTCTACGAACGCTTTCCACAGGGTGGTACCTCGAGGAAAGGGAGAGAGACGAAGAGTCGCTTTTCTCTGAATGCAACGTGGGGACTGACCTTGATAGAGCAGAAAAACAAGCCGTGCTAGGGTTGGCCTGCTACCAGAATTTCGCGTTATTAATAAATCCAAAAATTCGGGCTTGATACCTGCGAATTAATCTTCAGGGTTGAACCGATGGGTTCTCATGGTCCTTTTTTTATTTCGCGAAACGATCGAGTCAATCTTCTGCAATTGGCACCTTCAGATTATTCTAACAATTTCATTAATTTTATTTAAGTACCATGTTGTTTTTAGATAAATATAAATTTAGTTCTTACTGAAACATTCATTGAAATGTGAAACCAGGTGCTTCAGAGTACAGTGACGCTGCTTATTTATCGTGATTCAACTGGTTTCTTTCAATAAGCTTCTCTGGTTCATGTTTATTAAGAGACTTGATTATTATTTTAACGGTGTGTGTGTGTATGGTAATTGAATCATAAAACTGTGCCCATGGTAATTTCTTTGTTAGAAAAAAATGAGTCGAAGAAGAAACCTGATATTTTCAACAAATACTTAATTTTATCATTAACCTTTGACGTCGAGGAGATTCCAATTAGATTACATAAGGCTAAATTCTTCGAGAACAGATAAATATTATATTATATATTTCGATCGTTTCTTCGTGTCTGCGTCGAATTCTTTTTTATTCACTGACGTCTACGCAGCCTTTCTTCCACTTTTGTCGAAGCTGTTTATCTGTCTGTTAATTAGTTTATCAAATGCAGTCCCGATTGCGTGTGAACCTTCGTTATATAACGCGAATGCGACACTTGTATCGGCACAGATAAACGTGACTTCCTTTTTTTTATCCTCGAACGCGTTTGCATCCACGTGGTCGGTTGGCAAAATTCGTTCCACGAAAGAAAATTTCTATTCTAACGCTAATTGATTTAAAATTTATTGCGCATATTTTATTGCAATTCGTAGACGATAAGGTAGATAATAATGCAAACGGTAAGCATGAATATTTCAAGCAAAGTGTTAATGGAGAACACGCTTGTTGGTCACGCGGTTCGATTATTGTTAAGATAAGTGAAATGACCTCCGTTTCCGTTGCAAATCGTATTTGCAAATAAGAACGTAGCGCGATAGCGAGAGGGGAATTTTTTAATTCACAGCTTTGCCATTTTCTAATATTTCTCTCCGAAGGAAAATTTGAAAATCTTATCTATTTTCTCAGATATCGAAAATGGCGATTTTTAGAAAGGTTCGAGATAAGAGGCGATTAGGAGGCTCGTTCGCAATTGCCAAGGCTCATATTTATACAGGAAAGAGATACGTGGGCCAGTGTGAGTAAATGTCATTTTAATGGTGGAAAAGCTCGATAAAGGTACCTCGTGTGGTCGGTTTAAAGATTCGTCGCTGACGAGTTGTAATGCGCTCGAATGGCTATTTAAAGAGTCGTACACAACGGGGTGCCTCGTTTCGAATATGCAAACGAACGTGCCTGGGCGAGTGCTTTGAATTGAGAAAATTGCACGAGATTGGGACGATCTTTGGTAGAAAATTTCCTTCGGTAGACGAGTAAAGACAAGTCGGATGTAATGCATTCGATATGATGAACTGGTGCATTAATTCAGAGAAAATCATTCAAATTATCTGTACTGAAGAATGTCTTCTTGATGCTTGATGAGTTGGAAGAAAATTTTCAATATTTTACATCCCATGAATGTCTAACGAATTTTTCATTTCAATTTCGTTATTATCAAAGTGTCGCAGCGAGGCACACCGTTGTATTTGATGGAGTAATGAAATATCGCGGTAAATTAAGCTTCTTTATGACCGCCACCGTTTCATTTTTTGCCCGTAAAAGCTTCGAAATGAATACAATTTGTGCTCCATAACCGGTAAAATGAAGTGAAATAGGGAGATCTCGAGCCAGCTCTGAACGAGATTCGAATTACACTGCTTTACTCTGCTTAAAGCTCTCTAAAATTCTGAACGCTTCAATTTTTAATAAAAATTTTGTTGAACTTCCCTCCAATTATTAATATTTCAGCCATAATTTTATTTTCTTCCATTTCTTTCAAAGTGGTGGTTCTTTGATTCCTTTAATTTAATGCACTCAGAAACGTTTGATTATTCGAGTCGAGACAGCCAATACGAGGAGCAGACACTTTACGAGCATCGTAAAACTATAATACAACTTTATTAGTCGTTCCTATCCGACCTTAACCCTCTCGGAAACGAGGAATTTTAAACTCGTACATCCACTGAATAATCTACGTTTAAGCTAAATTATATAACGCTTCTTCTTTAATCGTGTACGATAAATTTATAACATCTACGCCCATAGCTTTTACCAGCTGAACTAAAATTAAAGAAATTCGATTATAATATTTTCCTTGAAAAGTTATCGTACAAGTCTTAATCGTTACTTTAAGTACGGTAAACTTGAAATTCTAAAGCGTAATCTAATAAAAGCCTGAAGCGAATTAAAATAAACGATCGCATGGAAAATCACTCGTTACCTTTCCCGAATTTTCTGTAGGATAAACCGATGAATCGCCACATAATGATCCAATAGGGGAGAAATTTTTCACGTTAAAAGAAAAAGTAGATTAATTCACTGAATAAGGAAATTGAAACGGTCGACGAAAGAAAAAGCAATCGGAACTTGACCGAACAGGTCGAATTAAAATCACGATAATGAAGTTATCGACGCCGTTCGCGAATGATCGCGTGTTTCACCGAAACGAATCGAGATTTTTGGGTCGGATAAAAATCACATTAACGATATCGCCACGATTCCTCTCGACTCATCGTTTTTACGCGTTCTTCCTTCTCGCCACGCGATGACCTTTGAATGAACGAAAGAAAATGATTATCTATGGATGCTCGCGGGAGGGAAACTTCGACTAAATACCAGAGAATTCTTCAAAAATATTAACCTTTGGATTTTGAACTCTGCTCGAATAGCAAAGTGTATCTTCAAGAATTTGGAATATTTCATTTTTTGGAGAATTTTGAGGAATATTAAATTCGATACGAACATTGGAAATCTGTTTGTATTGTGTATACTTTAAAGCTTAAAGTGTAATAAATTATTAAAATGAAATTTTAAAATTCTCTTTATGTAGAATCATGTACTCGCAAAAATAATTTTCTTCCATTAAATATTCAGGAATATTAAAATTTTGAAATCTATCAATTATTCAGAAATCCGCGACGAACATGACGAATTTTCAAATTCACGCAACGACTTGGCACGGTTCACAGCAAAAATTTTTGGCGAGAACTGTTAAGATCTTCTCTGTTCCTCTTTGGAAACGAAGAAAATTAGCCTGAGTGAGTTAGAAAGTTTCTAAATCATCCACGATCTAGTTACAAATTTCCGTTCCCGTTGAATCAGCCTCAATTTGTTCCCTGAATTAGTCCTTCGCACAAATGTAACGTTCGTGGAAGAAATTCGATAAGCGAAATTAATTTGCTATTTAAAATCCATTACTACTGTTAATTACTTTTTAATAGCATGAATTTCACTTGATCAATCGACTAAATTGGATCGAAGCAATTTTCTGATTTGTTTAAAAAAATAACATTGTTTATAACCGAGAAACGCTAATAATATGACAAATAATTCTTGTATCGTAATTAAACCGGCAATTAAAAAAAATTTATGACCGTGTAATAATTTCCGTTCAAACAATAATGTTTTTCCACTCAACGGTTGAGCAGATAATTTTTTATCCAAATAATCATTCAAAGAACGTCTTCGCAAGCTGTTAGCATGAATTATCATATCACTGATTACAATGAGTCCTTTTCTAAATACATGAATATTAATATTTATTGCATAATTGAAACGATTTATCTCATTTCGTTTTATAAACGACACGCGCTCCGAATCAAGGTCTCTGCTACACATTTTTAATCAGATTTTTTTGCAAAATATTTCACTAGCAATTATCAAAAATTTGTTCCAATGAATTACATATTTTTCAATGTTTATACTATTTTTTATATCACCATAGAATTCTTAAAGAGTAAGAAAATTATATTTTTTTTTAAATAACCCATAAATAGTTTCCTAGGGTCATTATTTAATTAGAGTACCGTTTTACTAAATTAATAAGTAGAAGCTAATTGGCTCTGCAATATTTAAAATTAACCCTCTAACGAGGGACCCTAAGATAATTGAAACTCGGAGCCTAAAAAGCATACCTAATGTGAAACTGGACACTTGGCTACCTAATTATTAACACCAGGGTTAGGTAAATGAAGGTAAATTTGTACCATCCACCAGTAATGTGATAAATGAAAAATTCTAACGAGCAACGCCCTTTTCCTGTTCTCAGGATGAACTTAATTCGGGGTCAGAGCAAGTTGGTGCAGAGCGTAAGGATAATCGATAGTTGGCCGGCGAAGACTGGTACCAGCACCGTCTCCGTTCCACCTGGCAACCGCGAGATATCGACACGTAATTACTTAATCGACCATCACGCGTGATTATTTATAAATCCAATCGGACGTCGTTATTCTCGTCGAACAACGGCCGGCAAAATTATCGATCAGTTATCGCGTTCCCCGACCGGGCTAATTATTATTTAACGAGCTGCACCACGAGTTCCGCAGAGAAATATGTTCATCAAATTTAACGAGACATTCCTATGTCTCAGATCTGCTTTTCAAATTAAACTATGATTCTTCTAAAATAAATAGATGAAAAAAGACCCCCAAAAATTTAAAAATTGTAGAAGTTATGAAGGTTTAAATCCAAGCGCGTCTAAATGGAAAATCACAAGTTTCAGGATATTTTCTGGCCTTCCCAGTACTATTAAAAATTTAATACAAAGTAATAGAATAAAATTAAAGTATTTTGATAGCAAATCTGAAGGCAGTTACGGAGGAATTTGAGATACAAACGTACAAAAACAGTTTCTAGCAGAAAAAGGCGCTACATTATAACCGAATCATCTTTTCTTACACTTTTAAGACCACCTACGCTTGGAAACTGTAACAATTTATTCCGAGCAGTGCGAAGAGTCGTAAAGGGTTAATCAACTTGGTTGATCGCGAGAGAAGAAACTCACTTACGCAGGGTCGAGAGTACGAGGAAATTCGCGATTGCGAAACTCGCGTGTCGCGAACGGTTTAATACCATGGGGGCATATTGACCCAGATGAAAGGGACACGTGAGTCGGTAACACGATCGACCTTCTCGCTGCGTGTACAAAGTTTCAACGTGAAACGTGTCGTCATTGGGAGAAAAGATAACCGACGAGTCCGCGAGGGAGAGACAGGGTTTTTTGAAACGGAAGAAAGAGGCGGAACTGGGTCGATCCATAGCGGAATGCCTTCAGATGGGGGAAAAATCATTCTGAAGCTAAACTGGAGGCTTATTTTAGGGTTGCTTGAAGTTTCCATGTTGAAACTGGGGATGTTTTTCTCATAATAATAACGACGACCACCGTAACACCATTTAGGACACCAGGAATATTTCTATGATTAATTAAATTCTGATTTTAATTAAGAATTCATTTCCTAAAGAAACTACCACGAAAATGGTGAATCCATATTTCCAACAACCACCCCTAAAATAATTCTCAGATCAACCCTGAGGAAACGAACTGCATATAATTATTATTTTTTTTTCTTTTAACGTTTCACACCTTCCCGTTCGAAAGAGACCTTCCATCTCACGGGGATCGTCACATCTGCTATCTCTCCCCAGCTACGCGTCATTATCACTGCTTTCAAGGTTACAAGAGATTGGAACAAGATGGATGACGAAAGAGGGAAAGAAAAAAGGGGGACAGGTTTATCCTGTGCTCTCGTCAGCAAAGCTATCAGTAGATCGTTGCCTTAGACGGTTTACAACAAAGGATCTATAGACAAGTCAACGATTACGTGATAAGTTGCGACAAGGATTGTTCGCCAGTGTCTTCCGACAACGATTGTGAAAGGAAGTATATAATAATATGTATCCATCGTATGACTAATAAAGGCAGCATTGAACACCAACTATGATGTAATCGTATAATGGTTATACCTGGAAAGTGGAAGGTATCCGACCTACGCCCGATGGAACTTTCTATTTTCAATTTATATAATTTTTTCCGCTACTATCCTTTGAAAAATTTTTCCACCCATTGTTAATTTATCATCCAGAGATTAATTTTAACAATCATATCCAAACAAAAAAATACCTCGTCGATTAAATTCAAGTGCAGAAAAATAATATAAAATTAATAGCAACGATGATTGATTATAATCCGTGGTATAAACGGTACACGACAACGATGATTCGCGCGGCGGTCGTTTCATTTTGCAATCATGTAAATTGATTAGATAACAAAGCTATATCCAGACGAGAAGGATCGAAACTGATTTTCCCTTTGTTAAGAGCCCCGCGTTGCGTTTGCAACATTGTTAAGGCAGCCGAGTTAAAATTAAAAATCGTCGAACCATAATGAAGAATTACGCGAACGATCCGGTCGAACGCGCGCGGAGACTAGCGACGAGTATTTGTTCGCCAAAAATACTCGATGCACAAAAGAGATGCCCGATATCGATATCAACCACGGCGATTGACACGAACTCGAACGAAAGCTCGTTATTTCGGTCATCTAGATGCGCGCATCAAGGTATATAGTTGATGGACTGTTTTAAAAATTAGAGAGTTGCCAAAATCGTACCAGTTTATATATTTTATGTTATATTTCTCGGTTAATATTAATTTTCACGCGAGCTATTTCCTGTTGCCTTTCTCGTTCAGTATTGTTATCCAGCTTTTTTTATAATATCACATCTATGCTTTCAGCGCGAGTTAATATTAGAGATTGCAATAAAGCTTTTTCACAGTGCTCTGTTGTATTTCTGTTATGAAATTAAGCGAGTTAATATTGGAGAGTGCAATGAAGCTTTTTTGTAAAATTTTATGCTATATCTCTTGTTTAATGACTTATGCTATCTCCCATTTAATATTAGTTTCTACGCTCGTTAATGGCGCTTCTTTTCCTTATTATAAAACTTTTTATAACGTAAAAGATTCTAGTCTAAAGGTGTTTAAAAACTTTCTTCCTTTAAAAGTTACAAATTCGATATAATGTCTACTCCATCAGGGAGGAAGCAAAATTAAATTACAGACTGATCCAACGCGAGATGAAAATCTTAAAATCTTTGCTCTATATTTATCAATGTTTATTTAATCTATGTATTCATCATTAGAAGTCTTTCGTGTTCAATAGTACGAAAGAAATTGATTAGGCACGAATAATGTGAGCGGATACGACTTTGGCAACCATCCTCCTCATTGTCAAACGTTTCTTTTTCGAGTGCGGCATTGAACAATATCAATAGCATATTAAACGACAATGTTAATGACGTACGTAGAATGATCGTTACTTAGCAAATATAATTATTCCCTGATTTTAACAGAAGAAAATTAATAACGTTAGCAAAAATATTCGCGTCAATGAATCACTTTCTGGAAAAATACTGATAATCAGTATTTAAGATTTTAATGATAAGGAAAGGATTAGCGACCGATTTGACGAATTTGTATAGATCGATATTCCGAGGAAGAAAATTCGTTTTGCCCGTGTTACTATGGGAATAGATGGTGTACCTGAATTTCGAAAGGGACTGGAAGGGCGTAGCCCAAATATCGGTCAGATGATACCTTCGATTGTTCAGCGCCATGCTACCACCGAAGGTACCACGTTTCTTAAAAATATCGTACTTCAGCATATTTGTAGATTAGTTCATTGTTCAATGTTAAACGTTGGTGATTTTAGCCTTCCTTTCATGAGACACATTGTTCAAACAATTATAAAGGAAGATAAGGGAAGAAATTCCATGTTTGCATTTGAAAAACAAAGAAATTTGGTCTGTGAGTAACTGTACCAATAGAGATTAGTATGTCTGGTGGTCAGGAGCTTTATAAATAGTAGCTTTTGAGCTGCAAGGAGACATCACTGATGATAATATCAGTTGTATTTTAATTAGCTCCCAAATGTGACTGTAGAAACTTAAAAATTATTGAACCCATGGTGCGTACAAATATGTGAATACTTGAGGAACTAGAGGTACACGCTATGTTTCATAAAAACCCTAATTCTGTACCCTAAAATTGTACTAATTATTCATTTAAATCATTAGAGAGTGCATGAACCTTCAATCGACAAAAGTTATATGTTCAGAAATCATTGTCATATAAGTGTAGCCTAATTTTGGTAGCAATACTTGCACAACTCAATTGTATATGAAAAAAGACTGCGTTTCCTGAGATTTTCATCGTCATTATGAGGTGTAAAGTATTACTACCATATTCAGTTTGCTCTTATTAACATTTTTGAGTAATAGAACTATGACTCATTCATAAATAATGTATCATATGATATTCAACAAAATTATAATTAGTTTCTAAGCTCATAAATGATCTATTCTTTCAGATATTATACCCTGCATAATTTAATTAAGTCTTGAGGAATTACTAACAGGAAAATTACAGTGTTATGATAAAAAGTAACAATACTTTTCCTTGTAGATATTAACAGGAAAATTACAGTGTTATGATAAAAAGTAACACTGCTTTTCCTTGTAGATATATAAATTCAGAGACTAACATTGCTGTGAAATGTTCATAAGCAATTCCTCTTAGAATCTTCAAGATTCATAACGTAAAATCCACAATCATGCAATAAACACATATAATTTTCAACATGCCAAAAACTGAACATAAGTTAGGACTGTTGGGCAAATCTCACTTGTCATTTAATAATTGTACTTCAAGTTATTATCTATGGCATTCAAAAAAGGTACAATCACGTTGAAACATCTAAATTGTTAAGAAAAACTATCTGCCCGTGCAGCGGCATCAGCCGAATACAATGTTTACCGTCTACTCTATGCACAATTTTCAATGATAATTCCGATGTAACGTCACAATAAAGATGTTGAAAATGATACGTAACAGCGATTTCTGACGGAATCGGTCGAGAACGATCGCGTTCTCGTGGACGACACCCGCGGTTGGTACCGTCTTCTCACACTGTACGAGCGGAGAAACGCCGAAAGGCGAGGAGCACTAGCACGGCACGCGTATCGCGTAAACATGGGATTCAGCAGAAGCCGCCAAAATCGAGAATTACGAGGGTATGTAGAAGATCTAAACAGCATCGGTAAAAAGAATCCCCCCTACCCTCTTCCTCGGGCACCCGCTCCATCGCTTTCCCAAGTGTAACCCAGGCACTCGCACGCAGACGCACAGTTCTGCATTCGGAGACGAACAGGCGAGCGAGCGATGCGGCGAGAGAAAGAGCGCGGTAAGAGGGGCAACAAGTGAGGAAGGAGAGGGATCGTTGGGTGGGAGCCACGAGGGTGAAGGGGGGCATGCAAGAAGCGGGGAAAAATAGTGGAGGGGGAGAAGAGCGAGAGATCAGAGTAAAAGCGCTATGTTAGAGGTTAAGGCATGTCTTACGGTACTCACTGCTGACTCTCATGCCACCCAGGGGCGGATTCGAGGGCGCGTTGGTACAATCGGCAAAGGAGGTGGTCCTTGGTCGGAGGCTCATTCTGAAATCTTCTTGACCCCCTTCGCCACCGCCACCTGACACTATGCTTTAGAATATGCCGCTTCTGCTTCCGCTGGTCGCCGCCTCGGCTGGCCGTGCCACTTCCTCACGTGAAGATAGCCAGCAGCGCGTCGTCGCCGTCGCCGTCGCCGTCGCCGTCGTCGTCGTCGTCGTTGACACCACCTCGGACATCAATGACAGCGCGAACGATAATTACATCGCACGCACGCATGCACGTCCGCACGGTTCGGTTCTTCTATATTACGCCACGGCCGCGCTCGATCGATGGATGGAGGGAGAGAAAGAGAGCGAGACGGTACGACACGGGGGGGAAAAGAGGGAGAGAGTGAGAGAGAAAGAAGAAGCGTGGAAGGGCGGGAGGGAGTAGGTGGAGGGATAGATGGGAGGGAAGAGCTATGAGCGAGCAAAGCGCGCGCAAGATTGGGAAAAAGGAAACTAAGGCGAGGAATCGTGGTCGACAATGGTTAACCACCGACACGGAGAAAAGGGAAAACAGAGAAAGTGGTGGCCGTCAAAATTTTCGCACCCCCGAGACACTTCCTTCGTGTATGATACTCGATCCCGCTTTAACGATGGTAGTGGTGGTGGTGATGTTAGGTTGCGGCTCGCACGATCCAAACGTTCGTTCAACAGCGCACACTGAATTTATACGCTTTGTTCGCACAAGCAACTTCACGCGACAGGCTTGAACCGATGCGATTCACACGACGCTCTTCTTTCCTTCTTCCAACGATGGCCACCAACGTTTTACGACACACCGCACCGACGATGACTGACTACACGAATTGACACAATTTACGACAATCTTTCGTATTAACCACCGCTGTCAGGGAGTATCATGCACCGAGAAGTGCGGTTCTACTACCTAATAACCTGACGAGGGCGCGGAGTATTGCGGAGAGTTATGCCGCGAGGGGAGGCAGGGGTTGACGTTTTCGGAATGGTTCGTACACACTCGCCAGTGGAGGCACACCGCCGCACTTGGTAGCTTTCCTATATAGCACAACTCCACGATGATCCGGTTGACGGGTCGGATTTCTTCGTCGTTGGTGATCTATGTATCTTGCCTTAGCTTCAGCGAGATCGCCAACACGACGAATTTATACTTTTTTTTCGATAATACCTCGAACGATCGTCGGTGTTACATCGTACTTCTCCTCTTGTCTCTTTTCTTTTTCGGCCTAACGGCGTAGTCGTCAATTATATCGCTCTGTCTCACTTACTCTCCCGCTTTTCTTCCTCTCTCTCTCTCTCTCTTATATTCTTTTCTTTCTTCTCTCACTTCTGCAACCGTACTTTTGCAGCGTGCGGGGGAAGCGCTACTGCCTCACCTCCTCTACTACCGCTCTTTCTCACTTGCTCTATCTTCTTCGATATACTTTGAATCTTGTCACTGCTCGTCACTCTTTCCTGCGCTTCTTCACTTGTCAGGCCCGACTTTATCGACTTCCCGAGCTTTTACACGCTTGCTCACGATCTGGGTTATAACTAGGCAGAAAAGGAATCGTGAACTTCTGCTGACGCCGACGTGGACGTCTTCGTCGTCGTCCGTGTCGACGTTGCTTAAGGGGAGGTCGTCGTCACCGTCGTTGTTCGCCTCTGCTTTCGTTGATCGTGAAACTACTATACAACTAAACGACGCCTCGAGCCTGGCGGCGGGAAAGAGATAATGGCGCGAGCTTACGCGGCAAAATCAATCCTTGACGATCAACGACGTTTTCTCTTCCTCGCCGTGCACACGAACACCACACCAGCTACGAATTTTTCGAAGCCTCCTCAGACATTGACCCGTTCGGGCTAGATCGGGCCACTCGAATGTCGACGGACATTGCCGAAAGTGACGTCAGTAATACCCCGCCCTGCCTCTTGCCGTACCGATGATCGTATGGCAAGTGGGAAGGCGCGCTGATCGCCAATATGGTCGCCATCTTACGAGAGCTTCTAATATTTGTCAAGTTTAGCGGCAAATTTAAAGGTAAACCGTGTTCTTTATACATTGAATTAATACGCTTGTAATTCGAATTAACGTAAGTTTCTTTTGGTTAAGAATAAACGTAGTGAAAGTAGTTTTTCATTACCTGCCTTGCGACAATCTAGGGGAATCAGAGAGAGCTCAATCAGCACTAAGGAGAAAGGTGTAACTTAAACACACCTTCCCGTCACTTTTCTTTTAACTAGAAAACGTTGCAGATGATTGTATAATAAAGCAATTCATTATTCATTATTTAAAATATTATCCTAGTAATATTTTTATACGCCATATATCATGCCCACTAAAAATAGTACTATCTGCGCCACCTGACGGTGGCCAGGGAAACTAATGCAGTGGAATATTGCTTTCTGCGTAGAAGCAGTTTGAACGTTTCGCACTGTACAGAAGCTGGTAAAACATTTTATTATTACAAGAAAATGGTGTCAGAACAGAGCTGCAGTAGTATCAAATGGCAAAGTGAGTATATAAGGACATAAATTCAGACTTCATCACCGAATGATGTAAAGAATATCGTTTTCGTTTTCAGAGGAATTTTCGACCACGTGAAATTGCGCGTTAGTTTTATTATTTCTATCGTGTCAAATGTATTTCGTCGCAATTATTTGAAGCAGCTAATCAAATTGGTAAGTATAAAGGAATTTGCTTTCAACGCTTAGTATTTATGATACAGTCGATCTCTACAATATTCTACATGGGTACGATGCCGTTATTACAGAGTACGACTTTCATGTGATCTTTAGAACAGGTTGCTCGGTCACGTCAGCCATCTGGCGGCCATTTTGTATACATGGCTGCTCGGCGAAGCGTCTCCCCACTCTTAGCCCCACGCCAGTCACTAAAGCGCGGGCTAAGGTTCAAGTTGCATTTTAGATGCGAGCGAACGCACATCGTTTTCGGTTAGTGGTCATGAATTAAGTGAAATCTTGGGTACTTCAACGAAGATACAACAACTTGTGCGGGTGGTGTCTCGGTGTGGACTCTGGCGATCAACAATTCGGTAAGTTTTTTAACTGTCATCTTGTCACTTACGATAATCTTGCTCCTCCATTACGCGAGAAATGTTGACCTTTGTAGTACATTGACTCTGGTCGCGTGTTAAATATTTTTCTCCGGAATTTTACACTCTGTCACGTATCGATATTTCGTCGCAACAAAAAGTCCAAATTACCGTGTTTTCGTTCGTTACGTGGCCGCGTCAAATCGCACGTGGAGGTGAAATACGGAGACAAATTACGTCCGGCAGTGCATGATTGCTCTAAATCGAGACAAATCGTAGGTAATTCGAGCGAACGTTAACTTTCCTGCGTCAACGGAAGCGGTCGAATGTACTTCGTTCGTATAGCGTGCTTGTTTGTGTCACGTGACCCTTGGAATCTGACATTGGCGTTTATCGTGACGAATTACGAAATACTTTCCCAGTATATCAAAAGATATTTGTTAAGCATTTTTCATTCTCGTACCGTGTATGATAAGCGACAAAATTTCTATGTCCTTATTTGGTACTTCCATTAATTAGAGAAAGATCGTACTTGTTATCAAACGATCGAAGCGTGAAAGGTATTACCAGCCACAGTAGCAAAACTATGGCGTCGTGAAGTTCGGCTAGGTTTATCCGCTCGCCTTAACCTCTTCGGCTAAATTGTTTTAGCGACGAAAAGTTCGCTAGAAGTTTAAAGGGAGGGCACGTGTTAACTGTTTGCGTGGTGCTGGCGTAAGACACGGTCCTATTAAGGCTGCTTAACGAGAAAGTTTTTGCCTCGGGAAGAATTAAAGGACCAAGAATTTTGTTTGTATAAATTCGCGAGTACGCGTACAATGGTATACAGAATGTTTAAGAAAATTAAGGTCAAGCTTCGTGTAACACATTTTTAAAATGAAATAATATAATTTCAAACTATAGAGATTATACATGAGAGAATTTTTATCTCTTCTGTAATTAATAATTTTTCTACCCATGTTTATTAAGATTCTTTTTGTTGAATAAGTAGAAGATTAGTTTCAACTTTATCGAACATTCTGTATAGGCCGGTCGGTGCACAGGGATAGAAATCCAAAATGCTATTCGATCCGTATAATCCGAGTAACATCGGCACTAAATTACCATTCCAATTGATTCGACGCCATAGTGGTAGCATTACCGTTCGCCAGCGATGCCGCGATTTATTTGGAAACCATAACACAATACCGTTTTCATGGAACAACGACCAGTTCCAGCGTAAGGTTCGCAGCTATTGTCGATGGGAACACGAGAGTCGTGTGTATCTAATGTTGACCAATGCGTTCTATTCTACTATGTTATTAACTGATACTGTGTTTGGCCACGTATACGCGCGGAAAGCCACTCGCTTGATTTATACGAGATGTAAATAGAATACGAACGACCTTTCCTGATAACACGTGGTAAACGATAATGCTTGATTATCGTGATATTTATTCGAATATAAGGGTGTTTGAAAATTTTCATTTTCTCTTTGAATTTTATTTTTATCTTCAATACCTTTTCTCTTATAACGATTACAATATTGTCTCCCTGTCGATGGATGCACCAAAAGGCGACGACGAGTAGGGGGTGTAAATTAGCGAGGGAGACGAAGGAGGAAAAACGTGGAACGAGTGGCTTTTCGGGTGACGCGTTTTCCAGACTAGCATTTTCGTCCCCTAACGAGATTTCAACGGCCACTTTAGGGTGTCGTGAAAATCCTTTCAATGGGGCGTAGAGCGTATTGTTAGGCGGTGTCTCGCTGTATCTCTGCGTCGCTACTTCGTGAACATAGATTCGATTTGTTCCCCTCTATTTCCCTCCGTTCTTCTTTTTTTTTTTTTCGCGAGATTTTAGAGAACCTGAACCGATCGATCCGTGATCGAATTTCGACTCGTGTTCTCCGCACAGAATTTACAAAAATTTCGACCTTCCACTGATCTTCGCGTGAAATTCGATTTTCTTAAACGTGGTTCGAATTCGTCACTTATTTGGAAATAAATGGAATGAAATATTTTTTCGTTTTATGTTTCAACGAATGATCGGCCGCATGTAGTTTTCATCTTCAAACTTCAACTTTTAAATTGATATATCATAAGTGCTGTTTCACGATACTTTTATGTCATGAAATCGTATCGGAAAGCAGAGTAGCGCAACTTCATTCGATGAATGAAATTGAAAGAATTATTAAGGTCACCGAAATACCGCGTATAATGGATGCCCCGTTAATAAACGAAAGGCAAGAAGATTTATTGCGTCGAGCATTTGAATACACGCCGTTAAATTACGAGGCAAAGCCCCTATAAAAGAATGAAAGTTTTAGCCAACCCCCGTTTCATATCAACCCTATCCTCGAGAGCCGTTCGATGACCAACTTCTGAAATTGTTCGAACATGAGTGTGCACGTTTATTTGCTCCTAGAGTGTTCCCCGAATGACCAACCAACGTCGTAAATATACGGGGTCAATTTTGACGAGTTGAAGAATCAATTTTTCAAGCTTTCCAAAGTTCAATTATCCAAGCTCGTTTGTCCTTTATGTTAGTTAATTCTGTTTTTATCGTTGTACAAAATTTTTGAAGCAACAAAACGCGAAATGTTTGTTAAACTTTTCGCGATCGCACGGGAAGCGTTGATCAAATAAAACATTTCATTCGCAGAAATATCTGCCAGCAGGGCGGTTGAAGTTTGTTAAAAAGCACCGCTGGCCCGCCTGTTCCATCGAAAATGGGGGTTTATTTCCGCGTCGAGCGTTGTTTCGTCGAGTTGCTTTTGCTTTTCAAAGTCAACGCGGCGTGTTACAGCTCGCCACGATTGCAGCACGTGGAAATTGGCGCGTGTTTTTCACTCGCGAGAACCTGGGCTGTAACTTACAGATTATTTGTTCGACTCCACGTCTCTTGTTTCGTATCGTTCCGTTTTCAACAAAATTGCAACTCGTCGCAACATTGAATTCACGCAGATGACAGGAGAAACTTTTTATTCGCTTCTAAGTGAGTTGTTCAATTGATAGAATTTTGTTTATTTTTCATCAGCTTGTTTGTTTCGGTTTTTTAAATTCAGGCTCTCTCCATGGTCCGCGTTCGGGGCTAATTAGAAATTATACATTCATTACCTTTTTTTCATCAACCTTTCTACAAATTTTAAGTTTATTAATTCTTTTATAATTAAAAATTGAATCCTTCTGTTTTCATTAGAAATTACACATTTCTATTACCTTTTTTTCATCAACCTTTCTACAAATTTTAAGTTTATTAATTCTTTTATAATTAAAAATTGAATCCTTCTGTTTTCATTAGAAATTACACATTTCTATTACCTTTTCTTCATCAACCTTTCTAAAAATTTTAAGTTTATTAATTCTTTTATAATTAAAAATAGAATCTTTCTGTTCTCCATTCTTTTCCAAGCATCTTGAAATTGTTTTACCAAATTGCTGTGTCATTGAATAAATCAAAGAACGTTGTGGTTGATGAAAAGAAGAGGTGTGAATACAAATTGGGTGACGAGTAAATCGTTCAGTTTGGGTTCCCGTGGTACACGCTTTTATCTCCGTTTATTTCGTAGACAGGCGAATCACGTTTCTTTCGTCGACGATCAGGTGAAATCATCCGAGAGAATGAACCCGACAAAATGGACGGGTTTGTTCGTTGCGTTTCGTCGAACACGTGTCGCGAGTGAAACCATTGAACCGAGTGCATTCGGTACGAAACAGGTTGTGCACGGTTGTTGTTTTCATGACTGACGGATGCAACGGTGAGTTAATCCTATGGCAAAATGCCGTCCACCATGAAACGGGATAACCGACGTTCACGAAATAACCTGAAACGGTTTAACGCTTGTCAATCGGTAGATTTTCGAATCGATCACGTCGTGTTACATTTATTATGAACGCGAATCAGTGAACGATACTTGAAACATTTCGTTAATATTTCATTGATCTCTTCATTTGGAAATTTGTTAGATTTTATAGATTAATAAATAGTAATCAGCTCACACGAATCAATTATAGTATTTTAAATATTGAAAGTATTCTTGTATTTCTCTTATGATACATTTAGAAGATTAGAAAGTGTTTCATTAATAGACGTATGGTTCCGTTTGGTCGTTCATTATCAGAAGTTTAAATCGTTAAATAAATGAATGAATGCTTCGGACACATATTTCGTACCGCATCCAGGGGTTCATTAATTTTTAATTGCCCTCGACACAGTGTGCATTCGGCGAATTCGAAAAGCGTCCTGCTAATAGAATATCGTGATATGATTTTCGTTGTCCGCGGAATTAGCAGTTCGCCGATTATTCGATCGAGCATGGAAACATTCTGATAAATTCTGTAATAATCGTATTTATCGATCGTCGAATCGCGGACGATTGCGTTCGAACGTGGAATGCAATAATAATTTGTTCTGCCTTTGATTGCGAATCGTTATGCAGAAATCGTGCTCGCCTTGACCAACACCTACGATCGATGGAATTGCATCTTCTTTCCTCATAAATAATTTATAACGCTCTCTAGCTTCTCGAATTTCGCTCGTAATAAATTGCAAGAATAAAAATATTTCGCAATTTTGATTACACTCTGGTTTATCTTGAAATTCTAAAGACACTCGAAGAGATACACTGTTTCATGTTGCAATTATCGTTCGATCGTCCGGAATGAAACAAAGATGGCCGGTCGTGGAATCTCGAGGAAGGCAGCATCCATGTCGAAATGGTTAAAACGTTCTTCAGCGATGCAGAACGCGGAACGAACGAGCGACCCGGTGCTGGAAACCTCTTCCGTTCTTGGTCACCGTGTAACTTTGACGTCCCGTAATCCCTTTAAAAGTCCCAGCCACGCTCGGCGGCTCGGTACAATGAAGCGTTTAATGAACGCTTAAAATATACACGGCTGCGGTGATTAGCATCGAGAACGAATTCACCGTCTTAATTAGGTCCACCTTGTCGCCCGGTGTCGCAGCCGTGACGTTTTCATTCTCCGGATCCTCGTTCGAGTTCGCGGAAAAGGAACGAAGCGTAAAAACCGGCTGGACGCCTCGTTCTTTCGATCCCTTCTCTCTTTCTACCCCCTTTTATTCTCAACCCCTTGACGGTTCTCCCTTTTCGTCGACGATGTGTCTCGTTTCCAGGTTTCGCCACGGTTAGATCGCGTTTGTATCAATCAAGCGACGACATGAAAAATGATTTCGACGCTGACGCACGCGACGCTTTAAGCGGTGATTCATAGGGAGAGTCGGTCGACGAATACTTTGCTGGAAAAAAAAATAAAAAGGGACGGAACTTGGCTGCCTTAGAACGAACGGACAGCCCCGATTTTGCTCGTTGATACCGCGAAATTTAAGCGTGTTGCATATCAAACGGCAGATTTTCAAACGTAGAAACTCTGAATGCGATTTCATGACTTAAAGATATTATGAAAGTAGCCCCCTTATGGTATATCAATTTAAAGCTTTCAGTTTGGAGAATGTTAATACATAAATGATTCGTTGATATTTTTAACTCGAAGTGACTGATTAAAAATTGACCGATTTGGAAATAGAAATTTTCTACACGAATTGTCCTTTAACTGTCCATACCTTTCATTGTCAGAATAGTTTCGGTGTTGATTTCACCTTGAATAGAAGACGTCAGGTAGTTCGCACCGAGTAATAAAGATTCTTTCATGACAATCTCTAACAAGATTTTAGCCTGTCCTTTCGTTTCCTAATTTTCCACGGTGCTCCGAGGTTTCTCGTCGACAATAGCCTTCACCCTTAAAATCCTGTTACCTGGAAACTTACCTTCAACTTTCCATGCGACTGATTATTTCCTTGTCGATGCCCTGGCTCCTTCCAATCTTCCATCATGAAAACTTCTCGCATGGATCTCGGAATTCGTTGCGAAATTTGCTGATCCGAAGCAGTTGAAATTGTGTGGATAACTAAGAAGAAGAAGAAGAAGCAAGAAACTTTTCCACTTTGCTTGCTTGTTGCTGGCTGACTACATCAGTTTCATCGTTTCTTCTCTTCCTTTTACTTCAACATTTTACATGTGCTGTTAGTTATAAAAATTCCAGTATGTAAGAGATTGATTGGGGATGAAAAAAAATTATTCTTAACACCCTCTGTGTTAGACGAAGGTGTCGTTAGAAATTAATTAGATTGAATTAGAAAATCGTTGCAATTCTTACTGCGAATTTTTGGTATGTAAGAGATTGATTGGGGATGAAAAAAAGAATTATTCTTAACACCCTCTGTGTCAGACGAAGGTGTCGTTAGAAATTAATTAGATTGAATTAGAAAATCGTTGCAATTCTTACTGCGAATTTTTGAATAGTGCCAACTGAAGCTCTCATTCTTGACTCAATTCAGACCCATCCTACCCGTACTTATTAGCCGTGGGCGGGAAGCTATTTCACTCTGAAGAGTTTAAAGAAAATTGAGGCTATTTCGTTGATGGTTTCGATAGGTTAATAGTTACAACGTTTATCTGACAAGAACGATCCAAATCCAGCTTCGATATACGCAACAATGTGGCTTTTAATATTTCGGATAAAAGTAGCTGTCGAAAGGTATGGTTTCTTTAGGGAAACATTCGTGGTACGCGAGCCACGATTTCGAGTGGACGAGTCGAGGTTTGATCGCGTGCCTTCCAGCATTCCGCAACTTCTAAGACTTTTAAATCGAGAGTACGAAATGGCTGAGGGTTTCGACTTGAACTGCCTGCCCCCGCATAAAATCGTTTCCTGGCAATTTCCATGAATTTATGGAGGGCACGTCGCGTCGAAGAATTACAATTTGCAAAAATAAAAATTTCCACCCTCGCAATAAGGCGATCTTATAATTTTCTTTGATTTCATCCGATCGAATATATTTTCCTAGCAGAATTCTGAGAATTTAATTCAGTCACAGCAGCAGGTAGAAATATTTCAGTGAAAGGATGTACGTACCTGGCTGCGTTAGCACCTGGCTTTGAGCGAAATTTCGGAAAACGCCCGTTTGCACCGGAAAAGCTAGCGCGGACAGGTAGATGCACGGTCACGGTGCAGTTTACATATCACGGCTCGTAAATCTTCTCTGTCTTTGGGTGAATTTACCTTCCATTTCTGTCCTGGCACTCGTAAAATTCCTCTGGAACAGGTGTACAAGCGTTGTCTCGGTATTAAGGAGATTTCTTCTTTAAAAATGTATCATGAGCTTCTGGCATTTTCATGAACCAGTATATTTATAAATATATAGGAACAAAATAGCGATTATGGGATATATTTCGGTTGAAAAATATAAATAATATTGAAGTTAAATAAATTTTTAATTTAATTTCATTTTTCTAGAGACGGTAAATAATGTTGTGAATTATAGTTAAAGGGAAAGAAATCACACGTATGTTTCATATGCTTCGTTTGCGATCACATTTTACAGTCGAGAAACGTGAATGTGGAGGCGATCAAAGGGATCGATTTTACCCGCCTTAAAGGGTGCATTGTAGAAACTCATACGCGTCGAGCATAATGCGAAATCAAATTGGTCAATCATGATCCTTGCGTAGTCTGCATAATTTACTCCGTGCTAGCTCGATTGGTTGATTCGATTATTCGTATCACATTGGGCGCTGGCTTGCGTATGTATCGTCGATTCCCAGTCATCGTGCCATGTTAATGTTACAGGATTCACTTGTTCAGTTAATTTCTACATAAACACGTGTTTGTTTCGGATTGATCATTATTTATTTAACCATTGTTTTATACATTTATTATGTAGTTTGATCGCGTGAAATTACATGAAAATTGGATAGACTGCAAATTTTGTTTTTTGAGAAAATCGATTAAGTAGTGTTGGGTATGAGCAAACTAGCAGTTTGAAATTATTAAACAAAACCACTGAGATTTGTATCGAGAAACAATTGTGAGGAAATTTTCGAACCTCGTTCGAAAAATTAGACCATTGAATTCGGAAAAATTTAATTTTCTTTTAAATTTCAAAGTTTGCAAACACTGAAACATTGATCAGTTTCTTTATTTATAAATGAAATCTCTCGAAAGGAACTCAAAAGCTAAGTACCCGGAAATATCTAGCACTCCGAGAAAATGAAACATTTTAACATCCTCTTGCATGTAAAACTTGCGGTCTGAAGGCGGAAGGGAAGGCGTCAGCTTTCTCTCTGGGGAAGAAATTAAACAGAATTTTATAAAGGAAGGTGTTGCTCCAAAACGACGCGTCTCTGTTCCCGCGACTTTAATTGACCACGTTTTAACTTCAACATTTCTCGCCTGTCAGTCAACTGAAATGATGTATGGTAACCGAGTTTACATGTGTGCTGAATGATTCAGCGAGGTTTATCGGGAAAAAAGAGCGCTGAAAATTTAGTTATTCAACAGAAAAAGATCCGCGAAACTTTTAACCAGTTCTTGTTTCGTTTACACTACACGTCCATCTAAAAGTTTTAAAACCGATGCGAATTACGTTTCAATCAAAAGTCAGATTTAGGTTTTGTAGAAATAATAACAATTTTTGAAAGTGTTCAATTTTTAATAATATACGTTCTTGGAAAGTTAAAGATTCTCTGGGATTAAAATGATGATTCTTTTGATTGTACGAACATTTCGACGAGAATAATTTAAATCTGATAATTTTCAACGTTTTACGCTGATTCATCTTGTACATTTAGTTGTCAAACTCCATTATTCACGCGGCGAGCAGAAAGGAAAGCGTTCGGATAATCCGTAGCCGGATTAATATTTCACGTAGTTGGAACATTTTTGATTCGTTACATCGCGATCCGATTTGCCGTGCTCGCGTTCTAATAAAACCGTACACGGTTGCGGCCATACAAAATGCATGCTGAATGGCGGAACAAATGACCAAGGGAGGAAACGTTGTTTCCTGCCACGCGAGACAATCGTGACCACCGGAGGATTGCTTCTTTGGCGGAAAAAAAAAAAAAATTTGAATTAAAAATGTAGATTAAAGCTAATCCACGGTGTAATCTTAAATTCCTGGTGTTCTACGTAACGTCGTTGTATTTTTTACCTTCATGCGAAACGGTGAAACGAAGTTACTTTATCGTGGAAAGAATTTTCATTCTTAACCCTTTCAACAATAATAGTTCTTGCTATTTTTGAATTTTTTTAAATAGAATTTGAATTAAAAAAATTAGTAATTTTGTAGCGTATTTTAATTGAAAATTTCAGAATTGCAATTTGCGATATATAATGGGTTGTCTTTCTTTTTTCTTGTCTTTTCCTTTCTTTATCTTTCTTGAAAAAGGCGGATAGCTCCGGTTCTTTTGTCAGGGATATAATGCCGAGGCAACTTTACACCGGTATCAGTGTATTTCTAACGCGGCGCAGGATTATCCACGCTGCTTCAAAGGCTGGACAGTTAACCCTTCGTCTATTCTCCTTTTTATTTCCCTTTCGAACCGTCTCCTGCCGTGCCGTGTACCTTGTGCCACGATTCTCTTTTGCATTTACCCGATTATCCCTTCTCCCACCCTCTTTTGTGCAGTTCGAGTCAGTAAACTTGGAGGAAACTGCATGTACCAGTTTCCCACTGCAGAAATGTGCAGTAAAACGTTTGCTCGAATTTCTTCGCAATTTAACAGTGAAATGAATTATTAAAAATTTTATTTTTAGAGAATTGTGCAATCTATCAGATTCTATCAATGAAAAATCTGAGATCTCGAAGATAAATGCTCTTCAAGCAGATCAAATCATTTTCCCCGATGAATCCGCGTCCCCTAAAATGCTCCCTGCTGTATTTAATAGTCGAAGATGATACTCGTCGGTGCATCCAATGTTGCAGTATCGACCATATGGGCCTCGGACTCATGGACATCTGTGTTGACGCAACAATGGTTTCGTCCAGTGGGCCACGAGTGTTCCCGCGTACTTGACTCCTTTTATTTTCTCTGACACAGTTACATCATCTCTCCTGGTCCTTTTTTAACACGTTCCATCTATCCGTTCCTTTCTTCCTTTATCTGCCGGTTCATTGAGTTAAATCGACGTCCTCCGGTACGTAAGTTCCATTTCGACCGAATGAATGGTTAATTTGAGCGTCATTCGGCTCGTACGAGCGTGATCCATGGATTAATTCAATTTCGTGCTAATTAATGGAGCCACTCTTTGGTTCCATTCTTTGCCACGGTTTGAATACCCTTCTACAAACGCGTCTGTCCTTTTCGCCTACATCTTCAGGATATTTGTTTCTTCTCTTCAACCTTTTTCCCTTCTTCTGCTTTCCTGTAGCCTAGGTACTGGCCGTTCGATCGATCTTCTCTCTCAAGGAGAATATACCTCTTCCCCTCTCAAAAGTCGTTTCAGGGATTTTCGAGGACCTCTGGGGAAACGGAAGAACCGCCGTGCAAACGTATAATGGCATTACCCTCGGTTCGTTATCGTTGAAACGCAGCTATGCACAGACATTCGACTCGGTAACTGGCTATGCTTCCCGAAATTCCGATCGAAGTTCTTCTATCTTCGTTCTAACATATTATAGTTCGTATCTTCGGTATTCGATAATTTTGACTTTTAATTTTGAATTTTGACTAATCCTTCGACTTCGTATATTATTCGTTCTCCTCCCCCTTGGGGTTCATTTCAACTCCATGTATCACGAAATCACTCTGTTGGAACCGAGTGATTTGCTAGATTAGGGGAACGCCAGGGACTTAGGGTAACACTTGACAGGTACAACGCAGTTCATGATCGTATTTCGAGTATGTATCTTGTTTTACCAGACAAGCCGTGTTAATGACATATTGCATTCCACGCATCGTTCAATAATTTTAATCTAATTATAATTTAATCTTCGTCAAAATAATTTAATCAAATTATATCGAAAGAATGGAGTGCAACAACAATTATATTTGTATCGAATTCTCAGTTTTGATAATATCGCGCAACGATAAGGGAACTCTTAACTTTAACAGTGCTGCGTTTAGTATTACAGTCTCGAGAATCAGACGAGTTAATTCAAGCCCAGCGACAATTATTACCTCTCTCCGTACGAGACTCCATTAAACCTACCGTGCGATCCAGGTGGAATATCGATGTACACTGCACGCGGTGCGTTAAATCCGCCTTAAGGAGGCAGCAATAAAGGAGGTCCCGGTGTCTCGATAGAATTTATCGCGTAGCTGGATGCAGACGGTCAGAAAATTCTCCCTTTTCCACCGAAACCCGTTGCAATTCTACCGCCTGCTTGATTACGAATTCTGGAAAGTTATTCGCCGTGCTTGTTTCAGTTCCCAGTTACGGCTCGACTCGCTCTCCTGTATGAAGGAAATACTCAAAAGATACTTTAATACAGTTTATCGTTGCTCATCTACCCGTGGTGTTGTTAATTTATGCGGTTCCCTCCGAACACAGATGCACCCGTGAACTTATGGGACACTTTGCGGTTTCTCTTTCTAGACTCTAATAAATTTTCGAATAAACCAGATTAGATGCTTTTTCAAATTTAGAACACTTTTATTAAAAAGGGTTAAAGGGTTTGATTTTAAGAAGAAACAGGAAAGATTAAGCTATCCTGTCGAAATGATCGAGGAAAGTGACGGTAAATCGAGCGTCGCGTAGTTCCCTTGGGTGAATAGGAATTAAGATAAGCCGAATCTGATTTTCGCGTCGCGACGGACCCATAATCTTTTCTCTCCGGTTCCGAGGAAAGAGTTGTCGTTACTGGTCGAAGAGATACGAGCATCGAAGCTTGCTTTCTGGCTGCCATTTTCTCCTATTTCCAATTCCATGTTTCGCGTTTCGCTCGACTCTTGTGATGCATCGATACACAAACACCCGGGATGCACACGGTTCACGTGTCCTCCTTTCACCGGGACTTTTATTCCCTTGACATCCGGCGACAACAGATCTTCCTTGTCGAGTCTGAGAATCGAATTACACGGACGGTGAAAAAAAAAGAAGAAAAAAAAAGAAATATTGAGCTGCCAGAGATTTTTCGCGCTGAAAACGAACCCCTTTTTTATTCCGCATCGTTCCGTGGCATATCTATTTTTTTTTTTCTTACCTTATTTCATTTACTTTTTTGCTTTTTAGTAAATTTTATTTATTCGCTCAAGAAATTTATTCGATTTTCACCGTAGAATTTCTGGAGATAGAGTTCGATCAAAACCGCGAGGACTATTTTTCATTTCTTGCGAAGTCAGAACCCCCGTGCATTTGCGACGCGTTAACCAACGGAGGGAAAAAAAATGAAAGAACCAAGTGATCGACGGCGAAGCTTTCGTTTCGCAGGATGTTTCATTCGGACTTGACGGATAAAACTGTCGCCGTCTGACAGACAAAACGAAACACGTAGCGAACGTTTGGCAACCAGGGATATACGTTTCACCAAGACATCCCCACGAATTTTTACCTTTCTCACGTAGTATCGTCTGTCCTTACGATCCAGATGCATCTGCACTTTTACGATGCATGGAGAAGCGTTTGCCCGGCTACGTCGCGATCATTTATTAGTAAAGAAATTATGAATTTTTTCTCACCAACCGTGGAACACATTTCTTTCCGCTTTCCAACTTGGGTATTTTAATTCAAACCACCCGCTCGGAAACGTTTAATTTGCTTAATAAACGAAAGACACTTGGTTCTTCAAAGTAACCTCATTCTGAAAGGGTTGATTTTCAAGATAATTGTAGCCAGAAGGAAAACACGTCGGGAAATGAATTATGAATCTTTTCGACGCGGATACTTTAAGTAATGAAAAGTCGCTCTATTAATCCTCGGACGGCGGACCAGGAAGAGAGCTCCAATTTTAATTTACTCCCGTGTCTCATATTTACTTTAAAAATGATTCTTTCGATATATAAAACTTTCTTGTCTGTTTAGAAAATTTTTCGCTGTACCTTTTTGAAAATAAAAATGTCGCATTAAGAAATTCAGGCTTTCTTTGTAAGAAGGAAAAAGAAGCGGGCAGTTTATTCGTTCAATTCATAATAGTAAGTAGTAAATGCATTACAGTGGATAGGGAATGAGATAATTTCTGTTATGCAAAGCTGGTTGTTCGCTACAACAGCGGAATATAACAGGGCAGGCAAATAGTGGCTTCGTCCACACAATGCAGCCCGGTTTGCGAGCGAACGTTTCATGCGTTACAGCCCAATATATTCGCGAATCAAAGACACGTGTCCCGTTGCACCGTAGCCCGCCATAAATTTCACCGTTGCTCCGTGCTTTCCTCGGAATTTCTCGAGAAGGGAAAACGCCGCGGAAAAGGACGTAACGAGAGAGCCGGATTAAATGAAACGCGAGCAATGATAAAAGCACCGAGCGTGCCTCGAACACGGAAACGGCGAAAGTTAACGACGTCTTAGGTAAAATTGAAAAGAACATTGCACGCATATTCAATTTCTTAACAGTTTTACAAACTCGATGAATACTTGCATTATTTTTACCAATTGTTCTCCTGGGTAGCAGTCTTTCAAGCATTCTCTTCTTTCCTTATCATTTTTTTTATACAATTACAATTGATAGCAAAACCTCTTGGCCTTTTAGCTGATAAACTTGATTAAAAGATTGAAACTTAAATAAAATTCAATATTTCTCGACATAATAAATGAAAGGCATAGAAGGGAGTTTTAAAATAAATTTTTCCAAAAGTCCAAAGAGCCCATTTTTACCAATGAATATACTTCCAAATGTAAATGTATTCTGGACGCCCGAGAGGTGATCATGGAAGTTCGATTCGTGGAATTGAACGGCTCGCTTCAGGTTAATGAAACGTGGATACTTTCCGTTGCTTCTGATGCGGTTGTTCCTCGTGTTTACCGCGGATTTGGAACGGAACTGCAGTACCGTTGCTGCGGTTTTCAGTTGCTCCGATACAGTATCGAGAGTTGTTTGATCGCAATTCGTTCGACATCTGATTGACGGTTTTCCGGTTCAATTTTTCCGACCCCTTTCCAGCAGAGGGAAGTTTAATTTCGATCATAAAAAGGAAAGGTTATTACAGTCTTTGAAATATTCATGACTTAGATGACTTAGATCCGAAGCCACTCTCCCGATATACATATTCAGAGCCTATCTGTACACATCACGTTCGTGTTGAAACGGTGAAATGCAGTTTAATAATTTAGCCGATAACAGCACCGGAGGCAGCTACCTAGCGGCGCCGTTTAATCGCGTTATCAACAAGCCGGCCGCGTGAAATCTGTCGCGGACGTTGTCGAACTCGGTTAAAATTAACGACGACACGACAAGTTTCTTGACGTGCGAGCAGCTCGAATCGTATTTGTATTATTTTATCGCCTCTCGCGATCAATTTGAAACCACCCGTCCGGTCCATTAATCGAGTATCAAACGAGAAATCAATTTGTCCTGGCTAATTAACAGCTCGATCGCGTTCGAACCGTATCGATCTCTTACACGATCGATCGATCGTCGGATCACGCGATTCTGCTAAACACGCGAATCGTAAACGGAGATATTATTTTTCGTCACGCACATTAGACCGTGTTTCGATATTACGAAATGATTTTATCCCGGACACGCGAACGCCATTACAAATACGGAAGCGCGTTTCGACGCTCGCCGCACGCCTCGGACATCGTTCAAAATAATTTTCCCTGCTGGATATGAAGTCGCGAAATTATTGGCGCAAAACAAGCGAGCGACGGTAAATATCGGGAATAACAACGTGTACGTTCGATTTACGAGAAATGGCCGGGTATTGTTGGTGTGGATCGCCGATGGTCCAATTTCCATTTGTAACGAGCGAGATATTTTCGTCCACTTTGTTAACTTTGCTCGTGTATATTTTTTTTTTTTTTTTTTTTCTTTCGGATACATCACCGACCGCAGAACGCGTAGACGCTTTTTTGAAATCATTGGTTTCGAAGTTGAACACCAGTTCCGGTTAATCCAGTCGACGATAAAGTTGTACATTCAAGAGTGGACCGATTTTGGTGAAATACGAGTAGTTTTATTTCATAAAACGGAGGAGATTGATTATATTCTGGGAATAATATATGGATTTGTTTGCAATAATATCGTGGAAGTGGTTAAAATTATCCGCTTAGAGATGAATAGAACTATGCGACGTATTTCAGTTGTAGAAGCGTCGTTAGGTTACGAAATCGTTCAATCTTCTATATCTAATTCCTGGCATAAGTTTGGGAATTCGGTGCATAATCTGATGGTAGCGGCACTGGTAATTCCGTAGAGTGGCTGGATGCCTGCGGAAGCGGGTAACCGGTCGTTCTCTCGATCGATCGTGATGGAACCGGCGAATTTCGTGGCACAGGAACCGCTTCTAAGCCGAGTCCCCGTTTCTGATAGAATTTCACCTCTATCTCGGCCTCCGGACTCCTCCTACCACCTTTGACAAACAAGCTTTCCAAATTGTTAATCATATCACCCGATATGCCAGTAGATTAATTACGTGTGATCGAGCGTGACAAAGATCCTTTTTTCCTTTTAATAATTTTAAAACAGAAACTTAGGAGGATAAAATGAATTGCAAACAGGGAGTGTCTTTTACTCCATGAAAGATGAGAATCTCTGTGTATTTCGAATATCCTTTGCGCACACTGCGGCCGGGGTTGGCCAGATTTCTCGAAGAAGATTAGATTTTTTCATTTCTGCTTTGACATTCGTTCGTATGTCGCCGGTACGGTAGGAGACAAAGTGCGCATTCTGCATTCTCTGTGATTATACCTTCCGACTGCACGAATGGGACGCGAAAGAGGTCACTTCAGGGTTCGATGACCATGCTTTCATTGCCCATTACGTGATACTGCTTATTTTTCATCTCTTTCTTTCTCCTGTGTCGCATTGAAAATTTTTTTTTTTATATTCCTCGAATTAATTCCTACTGAAATTACGGGGATGATAAGGAACGGCGCAGTGGGAAGTGCTATCAGCTATCAGTTAGGAAAATTTAAGGAGTAATAAGATCTACCCAGGACATGAATGAAATTAACAAAACAGGCTTGGTGCTCGGCTCAGAAAACGGCATTAATAATTAGATCGAACACGGTGCACCGGTGTAGAGAGTATCAATTTTCCAAAGAAAAGGGGGAGGGCCGGGGAAGGGCAGCCGGTATAATTGAGATATACTGTGTACACAAGCACCAATCACTAGCAGAGGAGGGAGTCTCTCGTAGGCTAATAAATCGTGCATAATTCAAGCCCCTTACGTAGCCCTGCAATGCGCCGATACTTTTGAATAATGCAACCTGCACCGAATAGGGTGGTCGTGCATTGTAGCATGCTCTTAAATACCCAGCCCTCCCCGGTTTGTATTTCTGACAGCGAGGCACCACTGTGCTACGTTACGAACCGAATCGATTCGCCACACTTTACGCCGATTTATCCCGCTTTTCTCCTCTGTATTTTGCACGAAACCGACCCACCTTTAACGTTTCGAACATCGAAACGATTCAACGAATCGTGAGAACGTGTAACGGGCAACTTTAACCGGAGAATCCTCGATCATTCACGGACCTCTTCATCCCTTCGCGTTATTGCGGGATTGCAGTTGAATTTTTTGAATAATAATTTAGAGAATATATAGAATTTTTATTAATCCTAATTTTAAAAACTCGAAATTTTTAATGAAAGACTGTTATATCGAAAAATAATATATAAATTGTCAGGATCTCAGTAGTTCGTCCTCCAAGGGTTAATTAAATAATCGACTGCACTTTCTTGTAATTAGAATCCGAGAATCGGTCGAAAGCTTGAGGAACCATGGCGAAAGTAACGGATGGCGTAAAGGGGGTTGAAAGTACGAGTCGGTATTAATCTCGCCTCCAATGAAGTGTTCACAGTAAAGCGAAGTTTTATGGGAATAGTCGGTAGATCAATTTCCGCTGGGATGTGCACGCCGCATGCAAATAACCGGAGAACTCTGCGGTCAGCGGGATTCCAAGTTTATCCGTACACAGGGCCAACTTCGATTCCTTATCATAAGCGTCTTGAAAAGTTTCCTGGACAAGGCAGCTTGCGACAGAAAACAACCCACTGTCGTCCTTCGCTTAAAAGCGTAAAAACTTTTTAATACCCTACCCTTTTATCTTCTTGCTTTTCTTTTTTTTTTATGAATCTTTGAGATAATTTAAAGCTTTCTTCCATCATTATAAAATTTTGTAAAATTTTATGCGGATCTAAACGCTTGCCAATTAAAATTGTTTCAACTTGACATTTATATTCATTACATGTTCTTCTGAACGAGACGTTAAATTCATAGAGAGAAAGAACCGTGCATTCTCGTTCCACGAAACCCATATTTGTACTCGCGTTTATTGTTACGGATAACATCCGCATAGAGATATCCGAGGTGCGGGAACATCGATTCGCGTATAATGGATGCCGGTGCCAGCCGGAAGCCGCAGTAAATTCAAATATCGCTATCGTCCTCGAGCGACTGATCTAAAAATTTTTATCATCCGCGAAATTGGTCCGAATCTTACCATCGGGAATAAAGACGATTCTCTGAAAAATCCTGTACCATTGAAAGATATCGTGTCGCGCGTCGTAAATCTGGAACGAATCGCTTTCGCAGAGGGAGGGGCGCGTAATAAAATCGAAATTTGTCCAGGAAGAAACGCGAAAGGGGATCGGGGGAAAAAAAAACAGAAGTGAGAATTGGAAGGACAAGAGGAGGACGGAGAGGGTGGCTGGCAGGGAACCGGTGTTGGCTTTGTCCGAGAGCAAGTCGCATGTCGAGCGTGCCGTCTGCGACTATACTTCATAGCCTCGTGTCGCATGCAAGTTTAATCTTGTGGAAGTAACGCAAATGCAGCAGCCACATAGTGGCAAGCTAGCCTCTGCCGGCTGCCTGAATAATGCATTTATGTATGTGTCCGCGGATACGCGCCAGCTACCGTGAATCCCTCGCGAGGATACGCTCGCACGTACGCGCGAAACTGGCCCACTTCGGATCTTCGATGATCGCCGGTTACCCTTCCATCGCCATTCACGATACGACTTTTATTTGCGTTACCATTACGACCACTTCCGTTCGTCCCGCAAGATTAAACGCGCTTTTCTTTATCCTCCGTTCTTACGAGCCCCGGGGGGTAGTTGCGTTGCTCCTGGAGAATATCAAATAAAAGAATTTACTTTCAAACGGAACTGCGATATCGATATTTTTCTCTTGGGAAAGAAAATAGAAAATTTTGCGAGATTCCTCGAAAATTAATGACGTTGAAATATCGATGCTAATTGATAAAAAAATCGTCCCGGTATTTTTCCTTAGAGTAATACACAACAGAATTAGGGATCATAAATCAAGCGACAAAGGAAAGACTTTTCGAGATTACTGTCCAAAGATCATCCATTTCCACTGTCCAGACGTGGCGACAGTAAACTTTCACGAGATAAAGGGTGTATTCCTCGTTGAAATTTGATCCTTTAAACTTCGCTACATCTTTTCACTGTCCTCCTTTTTCGACACCTGTGAATTTAGCTGTTGTTAGAGAATCCTTTCGACGCGTCTAAATAGATGTATCCAAGCTAGTTTCTATAAGAAATGTCCTTTCAGGATTGATAAAAGATGCTCTTCATAATACCAGGATCCATATTTAGAATGTATATGATGCTTTTTTGTGAGAATTTTCTTCGAACAGTTTGCACCCTCTTCGATCCCTTTCGCGAATGATGGACGAGCTCGGAGCTGTATCTTATCGTTCGTTGACTTGAATTTTTCAGATTTTTATTTCTTTCGTTTAACACTGATTCGCGATTCTTCACTTTGATCGAATGCAAAATTTGAAAATTATGATAGAAACAGGAAAATTGAAAAATTAAGAATTCGGTGGAGTCTACGCAATTTTCTCAGTAATCTCTTTTTCAATATAAAAATAAAATCCTTGGAACGAAAGACATCTTGCGACGAACATTCATCGTTTTATTTCCTCATGTTCCATCATCGTCTCCTGGAACACGCGAATAAATGTCCATTTTATTGCCATACACAGTTGTCGGAACGCATGAAAAAAAAAAGGAACAAGGAGACAACGTAACAGGATATTTCGGTTGAATTTTTCAAGCGAACTTTACGACTCGCTTCGGTGTTTCAGTTTCCCACGATACAGACTGCTATCATGGTCAACCTGAAAGCCGTGCTTGATGTATTAAAACATGGAAACGTTGATTTATCACAGTTTCGATGATCAACCGGATACAGTGGCCGGACGGATGCGCGCGTTAAAATGAAAAGCGGCGATCTTAAATGGAACAGGGGATCGATGAAACGTGCAAGATATGGGCTTTCTCATTGAAAACGACGTTTCCATCGAAATTCGCGTGAAAATATCCTTCTCCGAGTATAATTTCCTCTATTCGCGTTGTATCGAAATGTTTCATCCGTTTGCGATCGATTTTCCGAGCAGCGTTAAATTAAAAGTTTTATAATTTTTCAAACGTTTCCGTAGAATTCTTTTTTTACAAAATTATTAAATGAAATTTTTCATTACCATTTAATTTCTCTGTCGAACACGAACGAGGAAAAAGAAAATTCGGTCTAATTTTAAAATTCGTCTGACAGGCGTTGAAAGAGTATCTTCGAATGTTAAAAGGACACTTTCGACGTTGACGAGGAACGATGAAGGGATTTGAATGATTTATCGCCGTCAGGACGATAAATACGACACGATCGTTTTGTTCCATGTATATAAATTGTTCATCAAGGTAACGTTTATACCTCGCCGGGAAGTTTTTTAATCTTGGAATCAGTCGGCGCGTTAGGTAAAGAAAAACGTTGACTTTAATTAATGAAATAAGCCCCGGAAGCTTTTTTGCTCTTACACGATCCCTCAAACTTCGTAATTAGTTGGATGTCATTTTATTAAGGCTCTTGATGAAACTTTCATTCGATTCGTTGAACGTGTTTATTCGAAGAAGGAAAATGAATGCCTCGAAAGTTTTCATAATTTTCATTTTTATTCGAAGTAGAAAATATTGAATTATAAATACTTTAATAGATGGAGTGGTATATCTGATAATTGTTCAGTTATTAGTTTGCATATCAACGTTTCAAAATTAAATTTGGAAAAAAGAAAAGAATAAAAGGAAGAAAAGAACACTATAGCGCAACTCTCGAAAGTGAACAACGGATCCGGTTATTCAATAACGCAACTTCGATGAAGCTCATCTAACGAAACTTGTCCCCCGTCTCTTAGCTACCTATATTTTAAACCGAGGGGTGAATCATCCGCGATGTTCACCCCTGAAAGCTTCCTTCGACCCCGTTGTAAGCCTTATATTCCGTGGAGTAACTCGATAACTCGATAACCCTTACCTTAGCCGCGAGATGGCGAGTAAATTTAAGGGATTGCTTAAAATTCCACGTCGCTCCAGGCTGTTAAGATTCAGCAAGATCTTTCTTCGATCCTGCCCGCTGGCTGGATCAGTTAGCCTTCACTCGAAGGGTGTAAAACGGTCGTATAAACACAGAAAGCGTTTCTGGCTTTTTCTCTGATTCGATCAGCTCGTGGAAATTTCTATGGAAACTTTGATTTTTCCTTTGAAGAATTTTTTTGATTTTGGAGTCTTATGAAAATTTTCAAAAATAATTCAGGACAGACGCATTAGGACAAGGGTAGTAAATGATTCGGATGAATTTCTGCAACAATTTTATAATAACTCGTACCATCGCGATTCACCGTCCCCACTCGACAATTGGAACTTAATTAACCGTCCGGCCCGAGTATCTCCGTCGAATTTCAATCACCCCTTATCCGCCATTGAAACCACGTGGAACTATTTCCGTCAGCCGGAACTTCCATGCACTATAATTCGATCCTGTTGGTGCGCGGATATTAATTTTACCAAAATTCCGACTGTCTCGAGTTCCCGTTGCATCGAATCCGATCATCTTCACTCAATAACTTTCTTCCTGCCGTTAACTTCAATATTTACGTTCATTTCGATCCCAACTTCCTGAAACTACGAATCACGCGGTTCATCCCTTTCAAACGAAGATAGAAATTTTCAACAGATTAATGAGTCTCTCGTTTGAATACGACTTCGTTCGTACAACACGTTTCATTTAATTATTATCGTTTCTAATTATTGTTCGAGCCATTTTGCCACCGCGAAGGCTCGTTTCTAACGCTTCCTATTTGCAATTTCGCGACTGGGATTAGGTAGAACTTTTTCGTCGGAGAAGGTTTATTCCTCGAGTATCCCGGTCCCAGAAATAATTGCAGGACTCTCGAGGAACAGGCACGTGCTCGCGTGTGCAAGAAACACGCGATACAAGTGCATCCTCGAGGCTGCTTATAATTGGGTCTCGAAAAGGAGCGGATAAAGGGGAGAGAATTTTATTGGAGCCGGCTGCCGGTGATGGTCGTAGCGAGCGGTCAAGTGCCAAAATCAATAGATCGGCGGAGAAGAAAAAAACAAAAAGGCGGAGCAGAAAGGATTTTTGGCACGTGCCGCGTGACAACGGAGGCAGCTCGCGAATTCGCAATTAACGAGAATTTGGCAACATTACGCGGATGCATTTTCGGCGGCTTGGACGAATCTCTGCTGCGCGATCGTACCTCTCGTGCCGTCGATTTAATTAAAAGCTTCCGTTCGACCCCGATTCGAACAGGAAACTTTCGGGCAACTTCCTCCCCGGTGTCCACGTGTGAACACGTCCTTTTCAATGAAATCTTCGGCTTGTTAATCTGTTCGAACGATTAAGTTGAATGTTGAATTAAATAGTTACCCTTTGGGAGTTTTGTAAATTACATTTGCAATTTTAATTAACTGACTATCCTCCGAGTACAATTTATTTTGTCCCATTTACATAGACTGTGACAAGAGTGTAATTAGTGGTTGTAAGGCAAAAGACTAACGCGATGACTGTATAAGGGAAAGAGTCGTAATTTTTTCCCTGAGAAATTATCAACGATACATGGTCTAATATAAGAAGCTCTGTCCAAGGTACATTATAAAGAAAGAGCGTCGAACCCTTTTTTTTCCATGTCGTTTCCATTTGCCCCGAGTCCGTGTCATTTATCAACGAAACCTACCCTCGTTTCGCGTGACTCGAAGACGAGTCGACACGCGATCGTCACGGTGTGTATGTACGTCGCTCTCTAACGATCGTTAAAATTAATGACTCGCGAAGCTGGAGGGATACGGGTCCACGCGTCGCGACGTCACCAAAGGAACCGATGAAACGCTGCACAGACGATCTGGTCGAGGAAAACGAACCGTAAAGCAGACCTGAGTCTGCGGAATGGAAGACGTGAAATTGAGAGGGAAGGCTTGATAAAAAGGAACACGGTACGCTTCCGGACGCGTCGTTAGTTGCCTCTTACGATCCGATTGCCGAAAGAAAACGCGATTCGTGATGATCTCGACGGTTCGTAGATTTATTATAGCGATTCTTCGAGAGGATGGTCCACGCGTTGCCACCGGTTTCCCCGTTTGTCGGTTATTTAGTCGTGCGTGACGAGCCCGTCCCGAATTTCATTGACATCCCGAGCACGAAGCATCGGTACAATGGAACCGGCAACGGAAGGGTCACCCCCGTTGCCATTATTAGGAGTTAACAAAATGTGAATCGATTGGAGATTTATGAGCCTCGGGTAGGGGAGAGGCGCTTTTGCAAGTCGTTTCTGGATGGTTTGCTTCGACAATGGGGGCGGAGTCGATTGTGGCAGCTCGAACGTTAAATCGGGTAACGTTAATCGATTTACGAGGATGACTTTTCGTTGGACGAGGAAACGATCGGGTGGACAAGGACTTTTTGTTCGGCAGGAAGTTGAGAAATCCAGATTTATGGGGATGACTTTATGTTTCTGGGGGAATAGAGTGTCCGTTCGCCTTTCATCTCGAGTGTCGTTGTAAAAACAGAAAGAGTTATCAGAGACAATTTAAGAATTTTGCTGAAAAATATTTCCACAAAATTTATGGAATTTTAATATCACTCAAAGTTATTTGGAACTTTCTATTTGAGTCAAGTTCGCCTATTTTCGCAGCTGCTTCAATGTTAATCGATAATTAGTTGGGGCAAAGTTCGATCTAGATGCGAAAAACAGGCAGAAAGGGAACGGAAGTCTATCCGCCGGGTCCACTCAACTTTTTCCATAAATTATCCCACGGGCACATTTTATTTTTTCGTTATTCTGATTTTCAGGGGATCGAGTCCACTGGAACGGTGGAGGGTGATTCGGCGGCGTCGACCGTTTCTGGAGCAGTAAATATTCGGTAAGTGACAGTACAGAATTGATTCTATTACCGTGTAATTGATTAAGCGCGTTCGTTAGCTATGATTCGTAATTAATTGCCGCAACGTTGGAGCACATTTTGTGTAACACTATCGTATCATTTTCAGAACTTTTAAAATTATTACTAAACTTTTAAAAATTTTCAATATTTTCAAGAATATTTTACTTTCAATAATTATCGAATTCAAAGTTGGAAACTTTCAATATTTTCAAGAGTATTTTACTTTCAATAATTATCAAACTCAAAGTTAGAAATTTTCAATATTTTCAAGAATATTTTATTTTCAATAATTATGAAATTCAAAGTTAGAAACTTTCAGTATTTTCAAGAGTATTTTACTTTCAATAATTATCAAACTCAAAGTTAGAAATTTTCAATATTTTCAAGAATATTTTATTTTCAATAATTATGAAATTCAAAGTTAGAAACTTTCAGTATTTTCAAGAGTATTTTACTTTCAATAATTATCAAACTCAAAGTTAGAAATTTTCAATATTTTCAAGAATATTTTATTTTCAATAATTATGAAATTCAAAGTTAGAAACTTTCAATATTTTCAAGAATATTTTACCTTCAATAATTATCAAACTCAAAGTTAGAAATTTTCAATATTTTCAAGAATATTTTATTTTCAATAATTATGGAATTCAAAGTTAGAAATTTTCAATATTTTCAAGAATATTTTACTTTCAATAATTATCGAATTCAAAGTTAGAAACTTTCAATATTTTCAAGAGTATTTTACTATCAATAATTATCGAACTCTAAGTGAAAAATTTTCAATTTTTGATAAAAAAATTTAATAATTGATACATTAGGTAATAAATTCATCTCAATTCGCTTCGTAAAGAAATCATGACCTCGTGATTGTTTTTTTTTATTACACATTGGTATCGAACGATAGCGACACACGCAGCGAGAAAATTGCTCGATTTCTTTGGTCGATTCGCTGTCGATATTGTTTCCTATCGGACGACACGCCGGAAAAGCGGTCGCAATCACGGAAAAGGAACGGGACGAAACATCTGGCGTCCGAGGAAATCTAATTTCTAAGCTTTCGCCTAGCAGCCGCGTTAATTTCTCTTTTTGTAACTCGATAAAAATCGAACGACGATAAATTCGGGCCCTGATTCTCCCCTACGCGACACTTGCTCATTTTTATCGCTCACTATTTTTCTATCCTAACATTTGGCCACGACGATTCGTACGCGTTGGAAGATCGATTCATTAATAAATTTTTCAACAGAGTAGTTGCAAAAGAAAGGAACTCGATCGGGTTGTAAATCAAAGGAAGAAACATGCTAACCAGATAGCTGGGAATCCTCTGGTTTGAGTTAATGAATTATCGGCGCTGTCGGAAAGTTTCATCGTTTTTCGTGCCGGTAATTACTGAGATAATAAAATGCATCTAGCTTAATCTCGTCGAGCGAGGCGATTTGTTTTAGTCTACTTTCCCCGAACGATTTTTCATCTCTCTGACGGCTTAGCGGTGGCTCTACTCGAGCATTTTTCTTGTTTGCGGTTAACAAAAATTCAGTAAATGACTGATCGGATAATTCTCCTTCTTCGTTGCTTACTTACCGTCATATATTTCTATCGTTCCACCTTAATCCACTTGGAAATAAGAAAGAACCGGAGCGAACATGTTAAAGGAAACAAACCAAGGATCTCTTCCGATTCGTTCCATTAACCCGATTACAATTTATATTTAGTTGGACAGACGCGACATACCGATCATACTTGGCCGTGTCTCGTTCCTTTGATGTTTTGCTTAAACATATCTCGCAGGGAAATATCGAGGCGTCGCGTCGCGATGCAATTCCAAACGTCTGAGGAATTTTTCAGCTCGTCTGGCCGATCGATTCGCTTCTGGCCTGTCTGAAATTTTCAACCGTTTCCCTTTGATCCTTCGGCCCGTTGAATTTCAGCGGGAAACAGCATCGATCTCATAATGAACCCGGTAGAAAGTGCTTTCACGCGAAGTGCAAGCCACGAGTTTTAGGGGTTCGATCGTATATAAGGGATGTTTATCTTCGTCGGTCGTAAAGACAAGTTTATTCAACGGTGTCTGGGAATTGACGTAAAATCTATGTTATAGTTGGCGACACACTAACTCTCTATCGCATCCTTCTGGCACGGTTAATGCCGTGTTGCAGAGTAGCTGTCCCGGGGAAAAATATAGTAATGGGTCAGTAACGACCGGGCTGATACGCTAATGGTTTGGCGAAAACGCTTCCACGTGTCACGGGATCGTTATGACACCGGTTAAAAGCCATCGAAACCGGGCTTCGGGTCGCTTAAGCATCCTCCAAGCACGTTGCAATTCAAATAACTGACGAACAGGGTCGTGCAGCAGGGCTCGGTCGAAGACGAAGGTATTCCTTTTGTTGCATACTTCCTTGTCGGTCGATGTTAAACCCGTGTAAACATGCGATCAAGTCGCTCCATACTGTTGCTTATGCATCGTTAAGGTAATTGGCTGGATATTTTGAAGGAATTTCCAGGACATTTTACATAGTCGTGTCCTAGTTTTTCGTTTACACGTTGGAGGTGTTGGTTGTATAATATTATGATTCGGGTTCTCTCCATGGTCCGCCATCCAAGAGTAAATATTCGAAGGGTGTCATTAATGAACTCATTAGAACAATTATAGTCTGTAGTATTTTTTTTAAATGAATAAAAATAAATTTTAAGTTAATATTTTTTAACAACAGACCAGTGTAAAATACTCGAATTTGACAATTTCAAATTACGTTATCTGACCACATAAACTTTTTACGGGAAAATAAAAAAGTGAACTCGTATCTGTTTAAATACTTTGAGCTTCCATAACAACTGGAAAGAGTAAAATAAAAATTTCTTTCTCATCGCAGAGCGAAACAAGATAAAATAATTTTCTCCTTCTCGCGACAGAGTGTAGTAATGGTTAATAAATTTTACCTTGTACCCGCGTTTTATTCCCTCACCGGCCATCGAGACGTTTATTTTCAAGAATAAAGTCATTCCTAGAGGAGTTGCTCGTCGAAACACTCGGTAAGTGACTTCCTTCGAGTGAAATTTACCCCTTATCATCGCGTGTTACGTCAGCGCCGAGTTGGCCAGATTTTATATCACAAAGTTTCCGGAGAAGGCTGATGGTTCCACCTGGAACTAGTTCTAATCGAGAAATTCCTCGCAATAACTGGACATTAATTGTATCTAACGAGGCTAACAACGATTTAGAATCTGATATCGAGCAGAGATTCGACGAGAAATTCCAGATTTTCATTGGACACCGTTAGAGATGTTCAGTAATTAACCGCATAAAAAGTTTGATGGGGGTTTAACCAGGGAACTGTAGTTTTGTTAAAATTCATTTTAATTTTGGAACTTTTACAATTTCATCAAATTTTCTGTCCACGTTTCATAACAGGCGTTTTAATTAACAGTTTGTAAATTTGTAGCAACATTCTGTTGATAAAAAAAGAGGAGCTGTAAATGGCAGTCCATCAGTATTTAAAAGGAAAATAAATTGCTGCGATAAAAAATATGAAACTAATATAAAAAAAAAGGATTTTAAATACTCGACCATTTCGAAAGGCAATTAATTTTTAAATAAAAATGTTTCTTTCCTAGTTCAATTTCAAAAATTTTTCCAAAATTCTCATATTATTATCATCACTTTATTTGGAAAGCTGAAAAATTTGCTTTTCCATCCAACATCCTACTTTCCCATCGATGTTTGCATTTCCGTGCAACACGTGCAGGCATTTTCGCCTCCCTTCGTTCCGTCCTTCACCCGGCTGCTTTCGTGAAATCGAGACACCCTAACGTACCTGCAGGCTTCAACCCTACAGCGACCCTTTCCCTTCGCGCACGCACGCCGCTGACACTTGCACGCTCGCGAAAGGAAGGACGTTTCCCCGGTTCCAGAGAGGCGGTGAATTCCAGGATTCTGGCCTCCGGCTAAAGGAATCGGCTATCCCCGCTGGAATGTTGAACGAAGCTACGGTGGAAAGGGGTGCGTGGTAGGCATGCGTCCCGTGGGCGTGGGAAAACGGGGGTGGTTTCTGGGATAACGCGAAATTCCATGGTCCACGGGCAAACATTTTCGTCTGATTTTTTACATTCGCCGAATGCAACCACTCTGAATATTTTTTCCATTAAAGTAGAAGTAAATAAGATAAAAAAGTGTCGAGTGCATTGAACTTTTCAATTTAACAGAATAAAATATACATATTTTTTAAATAGTTAAATTAATTTACTGATAGTTGAATGAACTCGCCAAAGGTCGTAATCTCTTCATCCCCCTTAATACATTTTTCCCCAAAACAGTTAGCAAACAATAATCGAGACACGTGTCTGTCTTGTTTGTCTATCCGATAGATAGCAAGGGGGTGAGATAGTTCAGGGGTTGAAAAAGAGGGAAAAAAAATCAATTTATCCTAACGTGACATCCTTTGAGATCGTTCAGCAGAAATTTCGCAAGACAGTTAAATCCCCTGCAGTCGTGCAACCACGCGCCCCCTGTCTACCCCCTTCTTCCTTAATGGGTCGCGGAAAGAGGGTGCCGTTGGTTTCAGACCGAAGGAAAGATGAGGGGTAGTCTACTACCGACTAATGTCTTTGTCGTGTTGACTGTCGACAAATCGCCCTTTGAAGAGTCCAACAGAGCCCTCCAGCTCTGTACCAGGGTGCTGACGCATCCCTCTGGTACTTTCCTACTTCGTGCTTACGTCACTGTCCTCGTACACCTCCGGCTATTTACGATAATTTTCTCAGAAAGCACCGAGTAATATTTCGTGTATATTATCGCGATTAAATAGGAAATAATTAAAAAGCCAAGTAACGTTGAAACGGGTTAGTTTCTCAGAACATTTTTCGCGACATTTTCACGTAGACTATAGCGGTAGAATCGATAGGCGGAAGTGGGGTTCGAAGAATAAGGGTGAGCATCGAAGCACATCCGCTACGATTCTCGGTCGAAATGCTGCGGCAACGAGGAAATCGTCGAGGAAGGATCGGAAGGAGGAATCAGATCTCTCGTTTTTTCCTCTTCTTGGGTGGACGGGGGTGTTTAAAACCCGTGAAATGGGCCATCCGCTCGATGTTCGGTGCGCGTTTCCAAGCATACCGATTGCTAGCAATCTGGCTGCCCAGCCATTTTGTTCCCAAGATTATTTTAGATAGCCTGGTTGCAGTGAACCGAGGGAAAATTAGGTTACGCTCGCTGGGCGAACTGGGTTGCCCAGGTGAACTGGATACCACTGAAAATTCTTTATCAAGTTTCTTCGATTTCATCCTTTTATCGGGGGACATCATTTTTAGGATTTAGATCTCTTTGATTTGTTCAACCCTTAACCGATGGGAAGTTTATTTATTTGTATTTTTAATTGGCGTACGTCAGAGTCTACTTCGTATAAGGGTAGAATAATTGAAATCGTGAAATCTAAATGATTGATAAATTTGTCACGCTTTCTTGTCGGCTGTTGAGTGGTCGGGATCGATGTCAGACGAAAAACCGAGTAGAAATCACGATCCGATGGGTATCTCGAGTGATTAACAGTTCTAAGTTGTCAGGAAGAGTAATCGCTGCTGCTCGTATCACCAAACGAAGCTGCTTTCCGAAACGCGAATAAAGATCTCCGACCTCGCCGCGATCCTTATCAATTTTTATCACTTCGTTCCGTGAATCCGGTGTTTAAACCTAGTAGACCGATAATGAAGGTTAAAATTCGTATCATTATTGAATTTTAATATCGCGAAACGTCCTCGACGGGTAATAAAATTTCAACGAGTTTATTCCGCGATAGACGGCGCAAAAAAAGGAGGGCGGGGGTGAAAATAGGGTGAAACGTTGAACGTTCACCTTCGCACCGTTTCATTTCCGCACGGTTTTTCCGCATATCAGCGGTGTAGCGTACGTTCACGGTAAATATAACCTCGTCGATACGCGTCGCGCTCTACCGTCATTCACCCCTGCTATTTTTGCTACTCTCGGTACTCGGAAATAAAAGCCACCGCAATACCTCCGACGTACCCTCGTTGTAGAGCAACGGCATCGCGTGACGCTGGAATTTAGATCGGTTTAAATATGGAATCATCGTACACGCTCGCTTCCATCCCTATCACGTATTTATACGCGTCCGCACGGTTCCATGTAATTGCACGTTACCAAAGGGTGCAAGATCCACCCCCGTTGTACGCATCGCAGACAATTGCACGTTGCTCTTCTCCTGCTGTTCCTCCGCTGTGTACTTTGTAACCATCCCTCAAACTTCTTATTCCTCGTTTTAACACGCTCCCGAGCGTTATCTTGGAAAGAAAATACTGTCCTGTACGTGTTGCCGTCAAATTTTGATGTTAAGCTTAGATAAAGGGGTGGTTCATCCTCAAAGGGTCTTCGAGAGGCTTTTCACGATGAAAGTTTTGATTTAATTTATTTCAGGAGCGAATTTTCAGGGTCAGATTTTCATGTTTAAAATATTTAAAATTTTTAGAAGTTAATTTTCTTGATTACTCTGAAAATAATCGTTTACGACGAAAACTTGCGGAACGATACATTGAGGGCTCGGAGGTGTTAAAAATGTAGCCACATTTTCTTCAGACACCTGCCTTACGTAGGTATTATATTTCTCATGAAACTTTAACGACCCTTCGTGTGTCTCCAACCCCTACATCTTCAATCTCCTTGCTTGGTCTTGTAATAATACAAAGAGGGTGTTCGTGAAAATAAGTGGCTAATAAAATAGCTATTCCACTTACCTTAAGCGTATTATTATTCAAGCGTTAATAACTATAATTGAACGTTCTCTGAACGAGCATAAAGTTATTATTAATAAAGCACGTTGCAGAACAATTCTTTGCGCCCGCTTTTTCACCCACAAAGCAGATTGAATATCCTTTTGAAGTTTAGTTACCCAGTTACAAAGCGTTCTACACAATGTTTTGCTTCTTGACTTTCGAGAGCAACAGACGTACCTTGATGGTTCGTTCATTTCCTCGGTTACACGCTTCCGGTTCATTTAATTACCCAAACGAGCCGGAAGAACGTCTACCTTTGCTTTTCGAGACGACGCGACGCGGCGGCTTGTTTTTTTGCGGGTAATTTCTTTTTATTCTCGTCCGAATGCTTTGGGCAAAGGCTCCTTGAAGGTCGTCCAGCGATACTCGAAAGCTCAGGGGTTCGCAGTGCATTCGGCAAAGCGCACTTAAAGGTCGTCGATATTCCATCGAGCGGTCTTTAAAGCGACGTGAAAAATTCACGAGACTCTGCTCGCGATTTTCTCTGTAATTAAGAGTGTTATGAAAAACGAATGGAGTCTGATTTAAATGTATAAAATGCGTTCGACGGTGCCATTTAGATGCATACGTCGTGACAAATGACTCAGATAATGGCCTGGCGAACCCTTCGGAATAATTCGAACGATTTCAGGGAAATTTCTCTTGTAATTCTCGTTCAGCAACAGTATGAGATCTTGAGAAACAAGAGAGGAAGACTTTAAGTCAAGAACAAAAACGGTCCGAGAAAGGAAGTATTAAAGATAGATAAAGAGTTCTTTTAAATTGTTCATACTACCTCTCGGAATATAAGACCTCAAATTTTGATCTAAGCTTTCTAAGTTTCTCCTTTTAACTCCACTTTCAGCTTTCCCTCGAAAGTTTTTAATTTCAGCTTAATATTTTGACGAAAAGTTTCCAAGTTCCCTTCAATTTTAATTTCAACCCCGGCACGGGTGTTTTCCAACTTTTCATTTCAATTCAATTTCTTCTTTTTAACGAACTCGGCTAGCTGAAGGAAAACAAAATAATATTCGCATCGTGGATTTTATCGGATCGGCGAAATATTTTGCTTTCACCCTGCCGGAGTCACTCGAGGGTTAATTCAGGAGACGATGATACGGTTAGCTGCGTGACACACCTCGATCGCGTGTCCTGTGTTACAAACAGAGGGATTAAGGGTCGTGACAGAAGGGGTGAAAGGATAACGAAAGCATAATTCCTTTTCCGTCCATTAGCCATTAAAAACGTGGCACCGCCCTCTGGAAGGGCTACAACGAACACAGCTGTGCTTCGTTATCTCACCTTTTTATTATTCACGATAGAATTTTGGTGTTGACCCTATTTTTTTTTTTTTTTTTTTTTATAAACTTTACGAATAACGCACCGTTGGTCTGACTAGGATATATTGTTTAGGTCTGTGGGTCTAGGTACGTTGAAGATCGTAAAGATAATTGTTCGACTCTTTGGGGTGGATCGTTCTTAGTGTACGGGGTGCTTGATCGTATCTTGGCTGGGTGATTCATTAAGCGTACGGTAATGTTTCATGAAACAAGTTTGCGGAGTGAAATGAATGGAGCACGATGCGTGATATAGTTAAGAATTTATTAATAAACCGACTGTTCACGGCGATTAAAGGTTATTTGTCAGCTTTAAGAATTGCAATTAGAAATTGAAATAATATTCATCGAGTAATATAAAATACAAATGAGTAAAATTTTCAAAATAATTTTAATTAGTTATTATCTAGGAAGAGGAATACAAATTTAAGACCTAGATTTATAAAAATCGTGTAACAATGACAATGAAAGTATCATGAAAAGTGATAATTACACGTCGATAACGGAATATCAGCGAAGGATCAATAATGAATGACAACGGCAATTAATGTTTATTGGGTAATCAGGCATTACGGATTGCCCGAATAATATCTCGTTCACGAATCTGTTCTAATTACAAATGCGACGTTTAACCGCGATAACTGATATCGAGTGCGATGCAATTAGTGGTCGTAGATCGTCGTTAATCCCTATCGTGTTTGCTCGAGATGTCGGGGCAGTTTGATTGAGATTCGAAGTTTCGAAAAATGAGTAATTTTATAAAATTTTCAAATTAAAATCACCCAGAAACCTTCCCTTATTATAGTAGAACGAAACACCTGATATCGAGGTGAAAAGCTGGAAAAATCGTAACGCATCGCGAAGCTCGAACATCCTCTTTAAATGAAAGCTTAAATCACTGATCAGCCCGCGTGTGTCACGGTAACAAGCAACGAAGGGTTCAGCCCAGGATCAATTAATTCATTGATCCTATTTATGCTGATCGACGAACGATGCGTACGGAACGGGTGAACGATAATAGAAGAGAAACAGAGAGAAAGACGAGGATGGAATATTGAATGGTCGTAGAGGATAGAGTAAAGGGCCTGTTTAAGCGAACGTCCGGAAGTTAAGCCCTTCGTGCTCGGTCGCATACGATCCACGAATCTGCCGTCGAACGGGAAATGAACCGTACGTATCCGGTGATCGTTTAATTGGCCAAGAGATTAGATGTTGGAAAAATTTATGGAGATTAATGCCTTTTCAATTTTTCCACGCGATAAAATATTAAAATTCACCGTGAATAATTCTAAAGATAATTAGTGAAATATAAATTAGATTACAGGTTTATTAATTTATTTTTAGAAATAGAAGAAACTATCATTTATAAATGTTATATAATATCAAAATGGATCGTGATATGCGAGTAATGCTTTTTCTCAACGACAATGAGAGATCACGAGATAATCTACGTTCTTCTAAATGGCATGTTATAATTTTTTATTCATAGACCAGTGGTACGTGTTCAGATGGTATCAACGGACTATTATAAAGCTATTCAATGCTACTAGAAAATGGTATAATAATGATAAATGATGCGAGCAATTCAGCAGTTCAACAATCGCATGCGTAATGCATTATTCTACCACTTGGAAAATACGAACATGATTTATGTTATCGTTTGATAAATAACGATAACAATATTTCTTATCATATTCTGAAATTTCATTTTTTTTGTTTTCCTGAATTATTCAACAATTTAATCCATTATCCAAATGCGGTTAATGGGGACAGTTGGTTTTCAATGAACCGATGTAAAACGATGAAATGTTGCGGCAACTCGGTCGCAGTTGTACTTGTTTATTCGTTGTAACGAGCATGGCAAGTTAATTACCTTGGTCTGGCTTATTCAGGAACCGGACAAAGTGGATTAGCCGGGGCTGCCTGAAAATCGTGGCCGTATGTGTAGAGCCGGTTCCACGGTGTCGAGCGTGTCTCTGAAGTTGGTAATTAACCGGTACGTGGTCTTATCAAACGCCCCTTTTGCGTTTCCTTCATTGTTCCCGGCTGGATTGCGACCGTCTATTCATCGACGCGAATTCAAAAATTCCAGATACTACCGTGAACACATGGACGAACCTACGATTGTCTGCTCGATTCGCTTCCATATTGTTCGTAATTCAACCCCTTTACACTCGTTACAATTTCCAGCTTCGTAATGGTCATTGCAACAATTAAAAAAAAATATTTTCTGCAATGTAGGTCTAATTATTTTTGAATATTTTGGTATTTTGGAGAAAATTGAAATTAATTTGGGATGTCTTAGAAAATTTCTTGCAATTAATAATTGATTTTCAAGGAGGTATATGTAGGGAGGGAAACAGTTGTCGAGAGTAAAAATAAGGAGAACGTGCCGGATGGAGTCGACTGACACGTATCGGGAGTAACGAAGACGGAGGAGCCTCGCCCTAGGAAGCCAATTTTCGTTAACGTCGACCGGATCGCCGGAAAATGGATCGTAATTACGTTTAATTAACCCGGCTCACCGACAACGTGTCGAGAGATCGCTGGTCGTCGATATCTGGGCCGGATCGACTGGATAAACGCGGTTTATTTGCTCTCGTTCGTTGGCTCCTCGTTGCCGAGCCGCCACACAGGGAACGCGTTTATTTAAAATGCGGTTAATAACGTGGCCGGGTCGCATCTATACCGATACTATAAATCAAGAAAGTAATTACGAAGCTTCGGTGTTTTATGAGCCGACGGCGTACCAACTTTTCAACAAATTTCGTTTTAATTTATTCTCGAACAGCGAGACGTTGAGCTTCCTCGAAGTTCGTTTCTGCCCGTTTCTTGAAGAGCTACGCGTCGTTGGAAAAAAGAAAATAAAATAGATTCGCGTTATTACACGAGAGGCGAATTGGAAGTTGCACGAAACGCAATGTAGAATTTATTGTAACACGGTTGTTGAATTTCAAAAGTATTCTGAAATATTCGGCTTTATCCGAAAGCAAGCTAGTGCTATGAATTTTAATTAATAATTTGTGTCATTCATGAGTTAATTTTATCGAAAAGAAAACTCGCCAAAGCGTCTAAGAACCTGAAAATCCCATCGATAAAAAACCTGTTCATTTTCCCATGAACCGGTCAGTTTCTAGCAAAGATAGCCTCGTTTTCGACGCTAAACGCCCCTCGGTCGACCACGATCGAATGAAACTTTCATAATTCGACATCAACCCCCGCAACTTGGCTCGTGTGTTCAAACTTTCATAGGCAGTTCGTCGACGACAAGTCTGTCATCGTCCACGTCGTCGGAAAAGCCTGTCAGCGATCACGCAATCGCGATACGTCCCTTTTTTCTTCATCCATCGTCTGTTATTTTGCATTGAAAACGACACAAAAGAACACCGAGCAATTTCTCCCCATATATAACCAGCATTATTTTTATTATTTATGCGTTCGATTAACCCTTCCTCGAATTTCTAAATTCAATCCCCTGTACGGTTTATTAATTATTTCATAATTAATTAATTATCAAACGCAGAGGGTCTTTTCTGACGAAAAAGAGTTCTTCAATTTTTCACCTCCCTTTGTTCTCGTACAGCCTCCGGCGATAATCGATGCTTATTAGATATTTAGAATATCCTGAAGGAATAGCACAAAGGGTGTACCATCAGCAAAAACCACAATTGTTTTCTTCATCATCGTCCATCCATTGTTTTCATTTTCTTCCATTGGAATTTTTATAGATGCAAAATTCATCCATCATTTAATTATTATTTTCAAGTTATCAATTTAACGTATCAGTGGAGTATTAAATATAGAATACTTCTTCCTAAACACATCAGTTCATCAAGAATTGTACAGTGGTCAGACAAGTGGAATAGGATCACATATAACCAGACAAGTGATGTAAGTCCGAAAGGATCGCACAAGTATTGTCGTCAGACAAGTAGAATAGAATTGTATATAGCCAGCCGAGAGGTGTGAACAAACGGCGTTCCCGTCTAAGTAGTATACATCCGCGCCTTGTCAGACAAGTGATATAACCGCTATCCGCTCACATATAAGTAGTATAAACAGCCGCTTAGCCCGACAAGAGGTGTAAACGTACGACGCGACGTTCCCGGATAAGTAGTATAGGTTCGTACATAGTCAGACAACCGAATAACTCTCCGTATCCTGCTGTAAGTAGAATAAGAGCGATACATGGTCAGACCACGGAGGAAAGTAGAACGATAAAAATAGTAATAAAGGACGATCGAATTCGAAGAGAAAGATCAACGAACTAAATTGTGTAGTATTTTCGTTCGATTTGAATATTTAAAGTGGCCACGATTCTTCGTCGTCGTTCCGCTGTTTTGACAAGCTGTTTTTTCAAGAATCGGACGCGCAATTATCGCGATTGTCGAAGCGGAAAGCCGTACCAGCCTCGATCAGGATGACTCATCAGCAAACGAAATTACGTTCCTGCAACTTTCGCATTTTTTTACTCGCGGTAACCGCTCTCTTTAGTTTTCCCTCGCAGCAGTTGAAAACTCCTCGAACTGGCGCCATTCCGACCGCGGAAAGTTTTCCTTTCGCCACCCTCTTACTTGCGTGTCTGGGGACTGTCACTGGTATCAAATCGAGCTATAGACGTTTGATTATAGCGGAACGAAAAATTTTTCCCACGATTCGAGAGATTTGTTTTAATGATATCTATGGAGTAAGAAGGGTGACGAAATTAGAAATGTTTTGAAATTAGAAACTTAGTCTTCTGAGAATCGTTGTTTTGCTGTATCGAATACTGCAAATAATGTCTGAAAATATTGTTTCGAGTTTTCGAGCTTCTCAGACGAAACGATACACGCACAGGACACAAGAGCATGCATTACCTCTGAATTATGCAAAAACATCGATTCAACTCTATGTAGGGAACTCCTCTGCTGCACCGAGCAGTGGTTTACCTGCTGTTGTTTGCCCTGTGCAAACTGTACCACTCTCGAATGTATTATAATTGCACTGGTTTCGGTGAACCTTAAACCGACAACTTGACGTTTGAATACTTGAAACCGCGTTGAGTCGGTTAATTCTCCAGACTGAAACTGTTTGAAGTATGAAAGATGAAGATATACGGAAGAACTTCTCTTTTTTTTTCATATAAATCGGGGTAAAAAACGAGAATTCTTTAAGAAAACGTTTTAAGAAAAGTGTTTCTAGTTTCGTCGAGGAAGTCGACGCACAAGCGTCGTTCTTCGCGACGCTAGACGTCGTCGTCGCGTAATAACACGGCGTCACTGGCGTTGGCGCCGCGTTATCAACGCAAGGATTAATTCTGATTAATTGGCCGGACGAGATTGCTAGTCCATGGACTTGCGAGAGTTTCGCAGAACCGAAATCGAAACCAGCTCGATGCAATGAGAGCCGAATCAGCGGCGCTAATTAAATGGATGCCCTGCCGTAATGTGCCAACCATTGCTAGCTCGCGTGTCGATAACGAGATGTCCTCGAGTATCATCCGCTTGAGGGCTTTGCGGATGTTTCCTACTGTCGAGACTACAAATCATCGACTCTTTGATCTTGCCTCAGATTGGTCCTTTCCAGTTTCATCATGTTCATTTCAATTTATTCAGATACCTCTGTGGAATGGAAATTTTGTAGCTGTACTGTTATTTTTCTATAAATGATAAGTTATGAAAGGAAAATTTTATCTCCGAATCATAATTTGCAAATTGTAAGCATTGATAACATTTTTTGGCAATTAAGGGAGGCAAGTAGGTCCAATCAATGGAGTAATTAGTACCTGAAAATTCAGGTACCCGAGCCTTGGGTCGGGTCGAGTAATTACGGGTACCCGAGTAAATTTGTGTGCTCCACAAACGATTCCCACAAAAATTCCCGACCTCAATTTTCGGGTACCCGCCCACCCCTGGCAAGTTGATAAAAATATTTCAAAACACCTAGATGGAATTTTTTTTCAATTTGCATTCCACAGTAGTGATTAAGGGTTAATTAAAATTGACTGGAACGTGTGTAGAAACAGTACTCGAGTATCGTCAGATTTTGCAAACACGACTTCATTTACGAAATGCGAACTCCAAGTTGGATAGTGGCACTGTAACGAAGCTCCTTCTCATTATGTTGCGGCCAGGAGCTGTGTGTAATCGTGATGCAGTTTGGTTATCCGTGTGGGTGGTTCATTATTGGATATTGCTCGTGTTCGCCCTTCATTAGCTGGACTAGAACGTGAATCGTTTTTATGATCTCTTTCGCTGTCCCTTCTGTCCGAAAAGGTTTCAATTATTGAATCGTTATAATGTTTCTATAATTTATTTCCGTCCGCACGAAGGGCTTTCAGTAAAATTAATTAATTTGTATCAACTGTATACTGATGAGTAAAATTCATTAGCCGATGTAATTATAAGCATTATTAACGTCAAATTAACGTTATTATATTACGTCGGTACTTTGTACGATTACGGTGTACGATCCGGACAGCGTGTATAAAAGTTTCTTAATAATAGAGCAATTTACCACGCAATGCCCATTCAATTGTGTGTTCCATTTGAATTTACACGTAACGTATAGCGAAAGAAAATTTCGTCTGTGTTCAACGTGTTCATTACCCTCTATTACTAATAACACGGAAATGCTGGGATGATAATTATTTGAATATAAATGTTATTCGTACTTCCGACTCGGCCGGAGGTTCTTACTTTCTAATTAGAGAATTGCAATTATTTGAAACATTCTGCACGGCGCTGCGCACAATTACGTTCCGCATTTCTCGCCTGACTTATTGTTTAATATTTCTCTTTTTTCATTTGTTATTCATCCCATCTTTGTTGCACTATCGCTGCGTTCAAACTCTTTTCGTATTCATAACAATGAAGTTTTCGAGTTTTAATTAACATTTCCACCCTTCCTCTTGCTTAACAATTATTTATTCAGCAACGAACGGAGATCTTGAAACACATTTGCACTGTACATTATTTTTTCATAATTTCGTATGGTATAAACACTCCCCTCGCTGTTTTTTCGCAAACGTTCATTTGTTTCTAATTGCTTCAGTTTAATTAGGAGATGATTTTCTTACCAATTCGATTAGGATTTTAACAAAGAAATATTTTTCAAGAAATATTCCGAAATTTTTATTATAATTTGACTTTAATTTTCTAATTTAAAGAGTGAGAATAGAATTCTTTTGTACGAAGTTCCTCGTGATGGTAGTTTGCTGCATTTATGGCTGTTTGGCCGCAATACGATCACATGTGAAACGTCGACTAGTCGACGTCTAGTTGGACGTGGTCGACGACGAGTTCGCTAATTAGATCGGAGTGCGATTAACTCGAAGCGAGCGAGATTCCCTGGAAAGCAGTTCATCTCAAGGAAGTTTCACAACCGGTGGGAAAGAGAGGGATAACCAGAGAAAGGGGGCAAAATGCGATAAGGCTGATAATTAACCAAGTAGTTGTGAATAGCGTGTATACAGAGTGTCCGAAAAATATTGAAAATGTTCCTAAATATTATACTCGTCCAAAGTGTCTAATTGGTTAATTTTTGAAAACTTTAAAGTCAACAAAATTTCAAAATTTCAAGCACTGATCATTGCCAGTCATTATGTTGATTATTTCTCAATTAGCGGCTTCGTTAATTAGACGCGAGTATCGCCTTTAACAAGCCGGATCTTAAATTACTTCGCACAGTTTAATTAAAATATCTGCCAAAGTAAATAACTACCCTATAAAGTAAACGTTTGAAGGAACTTTGAAATTATACTTGAAGGGGTTAAATATCATTAACCCTTGATAGTCGAATGGCAAGTTATGCTTCCCAAAATATTGCACCAAAATTGAATCTTTCAATGGATATTAATACAAGTGTTCGGGCATATTGAACAACGAAATACGAATAACTAAAATTAACCGCTTTATGCTATATCGTCAACTAAGCCAGAGAATTCCAAGCGGAAGTGGTTAAAATAGTCGACCGACTTTGTCAAATTTGTTTTACACTGTTTCGAGCGAAACTCGGGCGCGCTTTGTTAACACAGCAAGCTATGCATTATGCAACGGGTTCCATTAAAAGTATCCGACGGTACATCGGGCAAGAACAATTAGCCGAATACCAGAGAAAGACGTAGACGCGTAGCGGAATGCAAAATAAATCAGGGAAATAAAATCAGCCTCGACCAAATTGATTTTCAATGCACCGAAAGAGAATCGCGTAGACGATGCAACGGACGGAATTGATTCTCATATTATTTCAATCGGTTCTCCCTTGTATTCCGGAAATGAAGGCGAAGGGAACAGCTGCTATCCATCTTGGCGGTTGAAGATGCTGGAGGAGAGAATGCTTGATTGTTTGTATTTAGAAAAAAAGAAGAACGCCATAGAATGGTTGAGTTTTCCATCTATGGTCGGTGAATGGATGCAGATGGAAATTCACAGAGAATATATAAAGGCTCGTCGTTCGCGATCTTGAACGATGAAAACGGAGGAAAATGATGTTTCTCTAGAACGAGCTTCGAAAGATAATAAAGTATTTTACATGGTAATTAGAAGATACCTGAAATTATCTCGAGTCCCAAGTAGCAAACTTTAAATCCCAAATCGCAATGCTGAAACCGCTGGTTCCAACTCGGAAATCTGAAGTTGTAATTCTCGAGTTTCCAGTTTCAAATCCCAATCCTCGTATCTGCTATGCAAAATTTCGAATTGAATCCTATCGAGGAAACACACATTAACAACATTACATTCATTCGATACATTATGATAGTCCTTTATTTAAATTATACGTGATATTACTGTTATTCACATTGGATGAAAGAAAGAAAGAATTGAATGAGTTGAAAAACGTTTCGCAAGTTTGCTAAATATTCGTTGATTCTACGGAAACTTTTCTTCCATTCGGAAGATGCAATCGTTTGACCGAGGGAAAATTAACGAAGTCCGAGAGGATTTTCCTCTTTCGCACACCCGAGCCCGCTCGAATTACCCGCCGGAAATTGTATTTAACTTTCTCCATTTTTAAGCAGACTACTCCAGACTTAGAGTTTCCCGGGCCGGCCGATTTATGCTTGGCCAACTCCACTTCTGAGGGAAACCACTCGCGAAAAGCTCGGACGGTCTGTCGCAGCTGATCGAGAAAAACGGACCGAGATGGGCGAAATGAAAATATGTTGCTCGCATTCTAACCTTCTTCTTTTTACCAACGGAACATTTCTGGGATTTGTCGGGGAAAATGAAGTGCAAGGTTTTACGTGTTTTGGAATTTGAAAGAAATTCCTCGGAAGTTTCTCTATTTTAATTTATTGCAAATAATTTCATTGAAAAAGAAAAATTTCTTTTCCAATGGGAAAACAGATAAGTAAACAACGAGAGCTGAATGTTCCATCGCCTAAGTTTTTCTCAGGACCATGAACCGTGATCGCACCATCTGTCGGATCGCGTGGAGTCGCGAGGGAATTCGGGACATCGACCCTGGCTGACAAGAACAGGGAAAAATGCTTGCTCACTGATGCACATACTTGCATCCCGTGGCACTCGAAGCAATGCCTACGGTGCTACTCGAAACCGCTTTTTACGCGGATTTCAAAAGTTGTTTCGTCGCGTTAGCCGGTCTGAAAACAACTCGACGCAGCGGGATAGGGAATTTCAAGAATATCACGGGTTTATCCGTTGGTCAGGTGGAAAACAGTGGACGGGAAAAGAGCCTCGTGGTCAGCTGGTAATTAGCTGCCGCGTAATTACGACACGACAGTGGTGTGTCGGTGATTTATCGCGTGACGCTCGACGAGTTCTGCCCTCGTTTCCTATCGGTGATGGATCTACCAGAGAATATAGAGCGAAAGAATCGAACCAATAATACTGTTTTCTCAGATAATTATTATAGGAAATTTGAAATAATGAGAAATATATTTAATTTTCGAATGGCGGACCATGAAGAGAGACCTAATTTTAATTTAACTTCATTTCTCACGTTACTTTCATTTTCTACATTTTCCGGTGTTCTTTTTCTTTTGTTTAAAAATTATTATTATCGTTTAAAAGTTAAAATCCATCGTTCATGAAAAGTTTGTCGTCGATTTGGAAACTGAAACGATTCCTTTCCAAGGAGACACAAACATTCGAATGGAAATTCGGAAAGTCTCGCAACAATGTTTCTCAAGAGCCGGGGTTGGATTCGATCTACATAATGGCCCGTGAAAATTTCGAAGAAACAAATTTTCCCGCCGGTTCGACGCTCGATGATGAATCGCGCGAACGGACGCGCGTCGAGAAGGAACAGACAGGCTCGGCGATAAATTACACGCGAGCCCGCGCATCCGATCGATGCATCGGTTCTCGAACTCGTTTACTATTTTTCCATCGTCATAAACGCGTTTCCGATAACGTGGAAATTAATAGAAATCGATGCGGCCTGTAGCACCGGTACGAGCTCATTAATTTCCGTTCGCATTTCTTTAGTCCATCGTTTCGAGCAGACTCCTGGTGAAAGGATCTTCCGGTCATTTCAATAGAGTGATTAGTAACGTCGAAAGAAATGATTTTCCCTGCCTTTTTCGATTTCACTTCTGAATCGGTTTATTGTTCTTCGAGATTCTTGGAAGCGGAATAATTATCTTTTGAAAATTACAGCCTTTTATACCACTGCTTCTATCGCTTTTGCAATATTTATAACGCGATATTTGAAGCGTGAAATTTAAAAATATTTTCAGTAGAAAAAGTCGAGGATGTTTCCAGGTGAGTGACCCGTTCTCATTTGACATTCAATGGATGGCGCGAGCCATAAAGGGTCGGAATGTCGTGTTCACGAGGGGCGTAAATTATGGGTGAGCCCGGGAAATTCGTTGTAATTTCCCAGCGTGACGATTAGACGCATGCTCGAGGAAACGCGAGCGAATTCTCTTGGAACGGATCGGTATCAAGCGTTCTACCACGTCTGAACGAAGAAACGGAAGTAAAGGAGAGAAAAGAAACCGGCTGCTCGACGCCGATACTCGAAATAACCGTCGAGGAAAATAGAGAAGGAAAGTGGAAACGGTGATTAATTACCGAGCACTTAACTTACCTGGCCGCTTGACTAAGTCGCGAAATTAATTACCGACCAGTACCTGTTCCATCTCTTTCGATCTCGTTCTCCTATTGTTCCCCAGCTCGGTTACGAACGAGATAATTAAAATCGCTGCGACGATATGTTAATTAGATGGTCCCGTGATTGTCAGCGATCCCTCGTTTCCGTCGGTTTTGTTAAGGACTCCCAAGGACTTTGACTACTTCGTTACCTTTGGGATTAAGAGTTTCCGGTGTCTTCGCCTTAGCCGCGGCAAAATTCTCGATTCTAATTAGAGCCGAGAACCGTTGGAATGTCTTGATTCTCTCAATAGAAGCTTGATCTATAATGAATTCAACTAGGCTGGATTAAGGGTTGCTTCGCGTCCAATGAGATTTGCTTGAAAAATCCTCTGTTGGGGCCTTAAGCTATCGCTTCGGCTCAAGGTAATCTGAGAACGTTTCAAGGATATCTACGTTTTAGGGTAATACTAGTTCTAAAAGTTCAAATCGGTGAAACTCTTTGGTAGGAACTTTGGAGATGGTTAAGTAGTAAGGGAATTGATTTAAGGAGGTATTCAGATAAGTTTAAAGTATCTCGAATTTAAATATTGGAACTATTCTTCTATTTAGCATTTATCTTTTTAGTGTTTAGAATGAAATATTGTAGAATACATTGCACGTGCTACTTGTCTGACCACATACCGTCCTATACTACTTGTCTGACCGCCTGCCATCCTATACTACTTATCTCTTACCGTTACAATTATTCTAATAATCGTCTTTAAATTCCAATCACATTTTTTTCACACTTACGACAATTTTTTATTTTTCCACCAACCGGAACACAAAAGGCATTCAAATTTCGGGCAGGTCGACCCGAGGCACAGGTTTGATGAATTCCGGCTGCAAGTGAGATAACAATCCTTTTAACCGATTACCAGCGATCGATCTTCATTCTAAGCAGCCGCCAACGGGGCAGTCATTTCCGTTTTTCTCTTAAATACGCCATTCGATCGTTTTCTTGCGTTATTTAACGTCACCGAGTCGCGCGTATCAGGTGTGACAAATTCGAACGCTTTGAGTTTATCGTGCCGTTTATTTCTTTCTCCTTTTTTTTTCTTTTTTTTTTGCCGAACGTTTTCCGTGATTTACACCACCGTGTACACATGCGACATGGATCCATCATTCATGCGACTAGCGTGCCGAAAAAAGGCTGTAAAAAATAGAAGCATCACATCGATTGGAGGCTTCGAGTGTGCGATATCGAGGCTTTCCCGCAATTTGTAGCGCGAAATTCTGACAATAGAGACGAACCTTTCGATTCGTTCGCCTTTGTCATTATTTACAGAAAGAAAAATTCACTAATTTTCGGATACAAATGTTTCTTGACAAACATGAAATATGAAAAAGCTTAACGACACGCAGGTTCTACACGAAAACCGAGTGTCCCCTTCCGGAAATCAGCTTCCTGAACGTCGACCACTGGTCGGTCACCGAGCAGACCGAGTAACCGGGAATTCGTGTTACAGTACGTTTGCAACAACCGACCATACGAATCTCATTCCAGATGCAAATTGTCGCGATTGATGCGCGTACTCGGTTCGCGGTACGATAAACTATTTTCCACGAACGACAACAGGAACGGGGGCGGTGGAGTTTTGACGTTTAATACCCGGGTCGCACGCGACATGCCGAAAATTCAAGCTGGTAAAAAGCAAATACCAAGGTCCATTCGGAGACACGAACGAATGAACGCTGGTTTGCACGGCGGCGATTCATTTGTCACACGTTTCGTGTATTTGTCTTCGTACCGGTTATTAATTACCCCCTCGTCGAGCGGAGTACGTGCAAATATTGGCTTGCACGAAATACGCTCGGAAGTCATTATGCAACGGCCGGTACATCGCGTCCATGCATTTCGATCCGATGCTTAATCCTTCGTTACTTCTTCATTATTTATTAACTAGACGGACAGCATTTCGTACCTTCTCAAATTTGTAATTAAAAAATTTTATAAATTATTTTTAAAAGTAATTCTATAATCAGGGATCCGAATTATTGTCGAACACAAATTGTCAGAGATCAGGATTTATTTTAATTTTAAATTTTTCAATTAATTGAAGTTCTTTTGTTAAAAGTTATTTATTTTTCCATTTTATTTTCAATTTAAAACTCATTGTCCTTCGAGCACCGGTAGTTACAGCTTGACACGAACCGGTAAGAGAACCTCTGATAGTTTGATGTGTTTTGTCAGCGAACATCTGACGGCGATCGAGCAACTGATAAACAGGGTGGATCGGCGCGGGTGAACGCGACACACCTGGCGTCTCGACAACGAAAAAGCTCCGGCCAGTCGTAAGATTATTTTCCCTGGTGCTCGTTTTCGCGCGGATTTATGCCCGTGAGCAGTTGCCAAGATATCCATCCGGTGCAACTCGCTTACTGGACAAACACTTGGCTCGGCTTAAGGGAAGCTCAGCGTCCGAGAACCGCTGCTTCGTGTGCACGGAAATAACTTTCACAAACAATGGACGGTGATTCTTCATGAGCACGAAACGAGCTTCACCTCCTGCTGGAACGACCGGCCTCGTATAAATTTTCACTGGCAAACGTAAATAAATTAAAGTTATTGATACGGCCTCGAAAGAAGAAAAAGGAAAAAAAGAATTCAAGGCTTTATAATATACGATCTAACGGAGTTAAATTAGAAAATTTCATATATATAATTTGATCGGATATAAATACAATAAATTATTTTCGTAATATCGAGAAAGATGGAGCGTCGAACAAACAATTGAACGATGTTTCGAGGGATCCAGATGCTACCCATCGACGATGAAAGCGAACAGAGGGAAAGAGACAATTGATAGTCGAGAGATTCCGGATTGGATCCTCTCCAGATGTAGGCTAGAACAATAATCAAAACCGGATGGCTACGTCTACTTATGCAAAAGAGAAATAGGACGGTTTGGTTGTTGTTATCGATAGCGTGCAAGTTTCTACGGAACCTAGTTTCTCCTCGCACGAAGCTTTTGCTCGCCACGATCGTTTTAAGGGCTCTTCCATGTTTTCCGAGACGTTGTTACTCGCCCATCATGCTGGGAATAACGGATATCTCTAGACAAATGGAATACTTGAATACCTTATTTAACTTTGTTTCTGATACGTCGTATGAGACAAGGATATCAACTTTATTACACGTTCTCTACCAGTAGGAAGATTTCAAACGTTGGAAAAGAACGAGAAATATTTATTTATTTTATTTGCTAACTTATCATTAAAATTCATTAGCGAAATGTTTGAGGAAAATTACAATTACAATTAGGAATATCCGGTGAAATTCTGTTTCATCGTTGGTTGTTTAGTTCGCAAGAAATTTCTTTTAGAAAAACAGCGAAAATAGAAAGCTCGAACGAAAGTTACTGAACATTTTAATAGAAGCAAATTCACCAGTTCATTATACCGTGCCAGTGAAAAACAAAAGGAGCAAAATGCCGAGAAGAAAAGATACCTGTGAGGATAAAACGCGTCCCAGGTAGCGTACAGTTCGGAGAAACCTCTAAATATCCGCATTAAAATTTCATTTTAATTCCGTTTCAACCGTCGGCCAGATGGTAACTGGAACAGCTTTCGAAACAGCCGGGAACTTTTCCGGTTCGTGAAAGTTACACGTGGAAATTAATTCTTTTTATTAAGAAACTAGACCCTTCTAATAAAGAGAAATCTTCCTCGGGAGAGCAACACGAGATATCCTCGTGCATTTAACCCTCGAAGAGCCTTTGCTGACCCAACTTATGACTCGGAGGTTAAATTTAATTTTTTATTCGTTTCCATTCCCATCCTATTCTTTTGGATAATATTTCTCCAATATACAATAATTTCTCTTTCGAAAATTTGGATCATGAATCACTCCTCTTTGATAGATGTCGATATTGTCAATTTCTTTGATCTTCTTTTTTATTATTCAAAAGCATTTCATCGAGGAATTGATCTCATTAGCTAGTTAGAGCCTCACGCTTTTTTGTGCGAGCGAGGAGGAACAAGGAAACTTTAATCGTCAAGTAAATCCACCCCTAACGGCGAACGTCTCGTCGAGCCGAGGATCCTCGAAGGGCAACTTTTCCCAAGAGGGTAAAAAACATAGTAGCTGGTGTATTTTATACGCTGTACCCGGCTGCTGTCTTACACGAGAAACTTGTGTTACATTCTTACCCGGAACAGAGGGATTTTCGGTTGACAAATGGAGGTCGAACTAATGCATTCATTGCGTTCGTCGAGGATCAAAGGACCGTGTTATTTTTCTCCCATTTAATATCAGAAAATTTAACACGTTCATTATCACCGCTCAATTAACTGAATATTCTGGATGGGTGCGACAAATTTCTAAATTTCTACTGCAATAATTTGACAATAGAAGAGTTAAAAGCTTTGAATATCAAGGTCCAGAGTATAAATACCGTGCGTCGCCGACTCTCCGGAAGACGAAACATTTCCAACTAGCATATATCAAAATGAACCTGAGTGAAAATTTGGCTTGTCGTTGTATAACTATTTGAAGCTGGTTGCGAACCGCATGTACATGAGAGGAGAAAGGCTTAAAGTTGGAAATTACGGCAACCGTTTTGCCGTGGAGCCAGCGGGAACGACGTCAAAGGATAAATCGAAACCACCCCGGGTCCGGTGTTCGCAGCGTGTTAAATTGTTAATTTCTGTTAACTTCGCTCAATACCGCGAGCGTGTCGAAAAGGGAAACGTTCAACAGAGACTTTGATAAGGAAATATAATTTGATGGCTTCTGTTGGCGTCGATCGGAGTTTGTTTATTAATAAATAGTTGGGATATTGATTGTGGGAGGTGGTGCACTAACCAACGCAATTATTGGTACTATGATTCATTAAAATATTAAGACCATTCGTGGGAAACGATGAAAGGAGAATCGGCAGGTAGCCACTTGTTGAACAACCATTCCGGTGACGAAGGTATCCATCTCGCAAAGCTAGATGTTCCGCGAATGCAAAGGAATAGCCTTTAATCCTTCGATTGTGGCTCCATGGCGCGTTTAACTCGCTCTGAAATCCGTGGCTGAGGGACTTCGTGAACCTGCTACCATTTCTCGTTGACCGATGGAACAGGTGGGTGGAGTTGCGGCTCTATTCAACGCCACCATTTTCGTCATCCCCCTCGCCTCTCTGCCCCGGATCGTTTATAAAAGAGAGTGTGTGCCCACCACCTGTCCTGTGATTTACTCGCAGAAACAGGTGTCACCGATGACCCGTGTTCCCCCTGTTTCCAAATGAACATCTTCATTTTCACATACCGACGATTGTTGTTAATAAAAATATTTCAACAGTCGATTATTTTCTGATATTCCTTCTCATGAAATAGTGTAGCGGTTTTGTATCCAAAGTTTCTGGCACGTTTTAGAATTCTGTTCATTACCAGACGAATTATTTACAGATATGAATAAATAAACGCAGAGTTTACAGAAAATTCACTGTTAAGGGATTGCCGGCTGATTTTTTAATACCGTACCGTTCGAGATTTGCTGTCTGCTTTATTTATCAGCGGTAAGCTTCAAAATTTACGCGAAATCCCGGAGAATATGAAGAAGTTTCTCGGCTTTTGAATTATGAAAATTCAGGAAGTTGTAAACGTCGGTGAACGGTGGTAAAGATTCTGTTAAATTAAACATCGTTCTTCTGAAATTTCTAGCCTCGAAAAATCGATGTTGTAAAATATTTTATTCGTAATTCTCGAGCCTTGTTATTGTATCTTACATCGGTAACGCGAGTTTCCGAATGGTTCGTTTGATTTACAAACGACTATTTAAATCGGATTTCCGCTATTCCACGGAAATACGACGATATTTGTTGAATCGCGCACCGCCATGGAAGTAATTCCACGTGAAATATCGAAGAATTGCGAGCATTAAGTAAACGATGCAGAGAATGGAAAGGGGGGGATGATGTGTGCGATGATTCGTTTAGTTTTTATTTACCTAGCGAATTGAAAGAAATATTGGACGGCAAATTACCATGGAATTTTTGCTCGTTTAAAAAAGAACAAAAAAAAACATAAAAATATCCTGCCTATGAAATATAAATTAACAAGCTATTTTTCGATGGAATTGAAGTGCCCTTTATAGCATTCAATTTCAACAACGCTTGGTTCATTTTTAATCACCACTTTTTTTATTAAAAAAAAAAATATGGACAAAAATTGTATTTCATGTGTTATAAAAATTTGATAAATGTTAGAATATTAATGTATAGGAGAACAAGCGAAATTAAAAGGGAAGCTCGTTAAAATCGAAGCGTTTCAATTAAAGAAATGCAAGATGGCGTTGATCCCCTCGACTTCCAGTTGGAAGGGGGATGATGGCTCCGGGTCTGGGCGTAATTTTCACAAAAATTAGCCAGACGTCGAGGGTTCGCCATCTTTGATCCGGTGGGGGCCATTTTGACGGAGGGTTAAGCCACGAACAGTTTCACGCCACGATTGGTCTAACGAAATTTTCTCACCCCACTCTGGCCACCAGCCACCGGCTTAATTGTATAAATATTGGGTTATGCTCGTCCCTGTAAGCAGCGCAACCCTAACGCGTGCATAATTTCCAAATCGCCCTTAAGTCCTGCCCCATGCTGACCGACCTCGGTCAGCATTGGCCGACCTCTTGACCGGATCAATTCGTATTATCGAATCACGTCCAGATCCATTTGGTAGTCAGATTCGAAAGATTCAGGATATTTTCCCTCTAAAGGATCAATGGTCTATTAAATCCCCAATCAAAAAACTGCTTCAAACACAGAAAAAAAGAACACATGGTTCGTTAAATCCATAGCGGAATATGTGCTGCAAAATTCTCAAACAAATTTCCAATTTTCCACCGTATTAAAAGCACAAAAATCCTGCTCTCTAAATCCCCGAGTTCATTGTCCAGGTAGGGTGAATCGTGCAGCAAAGGGAAAAAAATAATGAAGCAGGTTAATACCTTCTCCAAAAAACTACACGAACGACAGGATGCATTAAATCCAGAGCAGGAAAACGTCCTTCTTCATCAGTCGTAGAAGTCTCGCACCGGGCAGGGTCTCGGAGGTGTCGTTAAAATATTTATCCCGGTCGAAAGAGACGCGGTAGATAGCGAAGGAAAATATTCGAAGAGATATCCAGCACGGTGGTCGAAGTCAAAATTGTTTCTCTTTAACGTCAATCCGAATAACTTGCTTCTCCTTATTCCGTCATCTCCGATCAGCTCGGTTCCCGGTTTCGTTGAATGTTGGGGTGCACAGCTCCGCGAGTCGAAGGGTGTGGTAGAAGAGGGAGGGGGTTGGTTTCCGGCAGCTCCACCCCTCGGGCAAGTTCACCACGCGTCCTTTTCCCCGTCGTTTCGCGTACAATCGAATCTCGTTCGAAACTAATTTCGTGCCTTTGTGGATCCACGTCATTACCGCCGGCAGACGTCAGCCAGCTAGCCAAATGGGGGTTCGAGGAGGGGCGTGGGAGGGGGATGGCTAGATTTCCGATACCATTGAAATCCGTCGGAGCGAAAAGTAAATTATATGAAGTCTATCCTTCTCCGTCCGACTGTCCGTCTCTTTTCCGTTGGGTCCAACGTGTGGGTCCTTTGATGTTGCTGCTGATGGAAAGAGCCGGAGCTCGTGTTCTCATGCGGAACGCGATTCCTCAGCTTCCTTCGATGATCCCCGCGTACACAGAGTGCGGCGAATCGTACCCCCCGCGCACCCGACCTTCTTCTTCTTCCATCGGGGATCAAAAGTTCCGGCTAGTACACGGCCAATTTGACGGGACCGCCATGCTGAACGATGGGATATTGAAACAGATCTAGGAGGATGTGCGCGTTTCAAAGCAATTTTAGACACTCCATCCTCCTATTCTGTGGAATTATTCTTCTTCCCTTTTTTCGGGGGGTTCTGTGAATATTTCAAGATTGAAAAAATGGAATATCTTTTTTCTGGGTTTACAGTATTGCATCTACCAACGAGTAATAAAGTATTTTCACCAGAAGGGTAAAATTCACCCCTGACATTATGGAATTTATTAAAATTTGTTTTGGTGAAATGTAATTTGAATTTAAAAAATATTATTTTAATATTGTTTAAGTCACTGGATGTTACTTTAGGGATGAAAAATTTGATACCTGAGATTCATCCCTCGATAGTCGTAGAAATCTATCTTTTGTATTCTCTTTCACGAAATCGATACTTTTCCGCGAGAATCGATCATACAAGACAGATCGGATGAAATTTCCAACGATCTGTATCATGCATCGATCACGTTACAGGGTAAACATATTTCAACTTAACTGATGCATTCATTTTTTGTGGGAAACAGCTGCCCGTGCTTATGTTAAATCGATCGATAACTAGGCTGAGTTTATTGTTTGCACGAAGGATACTGCGAGAGATTCAGCACGGTTTTTCAGTTTCATTTTCCCGTGAACGCGCCGCTGGAGAAATTCATTTCACGGCTCGGAAAGAGTTCTAAGAGGATCGAACCGTTCATTCAAGTTTGATATTTCGTTAATCGGCCTCGGTGTAAATAAACTCTCTTCGAAAAGTTTTCTTCTAAGACGATCACATTTCATGCTACACTTAAAATTCTTGAAAGGATTCATCTTTCTGAGAAATTAGTTGGTGAGGGTGATAATTGCTTCAAGTTAATTAGAGTAATTAGAGGATTTAGGTATTCCATTTAGCAAAAATAATTAAAATCAAAAAACCACCCTCAACCAAAGCGCTAATTATTACAGAAATTATTTAGCTGGAATACGAATGGAACATGTTTGGCTTCTCATCGATTCTGTTTAATTAATATTCTCGTCCCCGATGTCTTGACTAAACGAGAACTGGAAATACCAAACCCCGTGGGTGGTCGTTCAATCAATCGAACCACTTTGATAACATACACTGCAAATAATTTCCAAATTTACATCCTTGCTATTACTAGTTTGCTTAATCAATAATATTTCCAAGAACATTCGACCAAATATTGCAGCAATCTCATTTTTACAACAAGAATTGCAACATCGTAGAAGGAAAATTGAACCCAATGGAAATCGTGTAGGTCCATCAGTTCAAACGATGGAGGTAAACCATAAAGGTGGCACAAAATGTCTTCCGTGTCTGCATATATATGTTCCATAGTTCGCTATAACTCGTTTAACGACCCTAGGAATTCTATAATATCTCTATTCGACCTGGTATTACTTTTTTTCCAATCAATTCAAATCACCTTTCAATTCTCGAATTTGCTTATTTCAATTTCAATCGCTTTTTAGTTTATTCCTACGATTAAATATAGGTGAATGTATGATCTTATGGGTGGTTTATGATGCTCTCAACGATCAGGGTTATTGAGAAGCGGCAACAAATCATCGTCGACCTGTTGTAATGGGGATAATTAACTAGTTAGCCGAGAAGATACAGCAAACGTGTCTGCACATAAAGCGCATTTACGACGCCGTATATCCTAGGAGTATGTCCTAACAAGGAAATAACGTGGTTATAGCTAACCAAAATTCGCGACATGTTTATGGACTTGATATCGGATAATGCAAATTGCCAGTGCGTCGAAAAATTCGCTGCAAGAGTCGTTGCATTTATGGATACCGTTTAGTGTCGCTTAAGATCCAAGCACCAAAATTTAACCCTTTGCTAAATTTAACCCTTCTAATAAATTTTCATTGAAAGGGTTAAATTCTGATTAAATTCCCAAGCACTTGTGGCTGCCTAGATCAAATTACCAGTGCGTCGAAAAATTCGCTGCAATAGTCGTTGCATTTATGGATGCAGTTTAGTGTCGCTTAAGATCCAAGCACCAAAATTTAACCCTTTGCTAAATTTAACCCTTCTAATAAATTTTCATTGAAAGGGTTAAATTCTGATTAAATTCCCAAGCACTTATGGCTGCCTAGATCAAATTATCAGTGCGTCGAAAAATTCGCTGCAATAGTCGTTGCATTTACGGATGCAGTTTAGTGTCGCTTAAGATCCAAGCACCAAAATTTAACCCTTTGCTGTTATAGTATCTTTTAACAAATTTTCATTGAAAGGGTTAAATTCTGATTAAATTCCCAAGCACTTGTGGCTGCCTAGATCAAATTACCAGTGCGTCGAAAAATTCGCTGCAATAGTCGTTGCATTTACGGATGCAGTTTAGTGTCTCTTAAGATCCAAGCACCAAAATTTAACCCTTTGCTGTTGTAGTATCTTTTAACAAATTTTCATTGAAAGGGTTAAATTCTGATTAAATTCCCAAGCACTTGTGGCTGCCTAGATCAAATTACCAGTGCGTCGAAAAATTCGCTGCAATAGTCGTTGCATTTACGGATGCAGTTTAGTGTCTCTTAAGATCCAAGCACCAAAATTTAACCCTTTGCTGTTATAGTATCTTTTAACAAATTTTCATTGAAAGGGTTAAATTCTGATTAAATTTCCAAGCACTTATGGCTGCCAGATCAAATAAGATGAATTCTTTAAACACGTTACACATTCGAATAATCGCGTCATACATTGAATACACCCTCGTGTCGCGAGTTCTATTGTGCAGCGGATGAAAGAAAGAGCAGAAATAAAGATATATTTCCACGTTGGCTCGTTATCCAGCCAGACACGGTCGCATTGTACTCTGGCGAAAAAGAGCGTGTACAAAGTGCGCGGACAAGGCGGGATAACGATAGAAATACCGAGCCCGGAAAGGTTGAGGTCTTCGTAACGAAGCAAGAGATGAATTTCGTACAATCATTCGCGATATTTGTCGCGATGCTTACTATATAAGCAACGCGAGGAATTTCATCGTTCTAACTGCTTTCTCTATCGTTTCTTGCTTAATGTAGTTTCAGAAAATCGAGCTTCGAATCGTCGGAGAATTATTTCTCTGCTATTTTTCAGACGTTTCATTTGAAAGTGGTTAAATGATATTTTGGAACGAAATGGAGAATTTATTATACTACTCGAGGTACAGGTCGATTTACTTAACCGTTTTGGGCCGATCTAACGAATTATATTATTAACATAAATTCCACGGATTTCTGGCCGCGTATGCAAATTTCGTGTGACCAGCAACTATCCGAAATTTCCGCTCACTGAAACCGAATCCTATTATTTCGACTGAACACGATTCAGCTGTACACAAAGCCCGAACCGTCGCCTCTATATCATAATGGACGAGCCAACCACGTTAGCCTCATATCGATGCAGATACGTTTAACAGCGCAAACTTTGAACAAGCCAGGTTATTTATCGGCCACGACTGCTCTGATACGCGAGACGAAGCTGAAACGAGTGGGATCGTCTTTCTAAGGATGAAATCCACCCCTGCGAAGGATCATTCGTGTCTCAGACCAACTGCTCCAATTTCCAAATAAAATTTCCAAATTTGGAAAAATTCGTTCCGACATTCAAGAGTTAAGTTTTAATAACAGAAGAAGAGCTCTCGGTGAAAATACTTTTCCATTTGGGAATAAGTTTTCAGCGTCGAAGCGACGTTTGCATTTCCATCATATCGTGGAGGAAACGAACGAAGACCTACGACGTTCTATTCTTCGTCGCGAGGACAAGTTCGACGGCACTTTTGATGCTATCAGTGGGTGACGGAAGCGGCAAGTTGAAACGGACGGCCATTCGTACGGGTGCCTTGATTAAAGTTATCGACGACAATGAGACGACGCGACGGGGGAGTAGAGGCGAACAGTGGCCGGCTTCGCGAAACTAACAACTAATTACACACCGTTGCCCCGAGGTATTACGTATTCGGCAGTTCCGGCGGCCGGTGTCCATCGGGGATTCGAATTTCATAAAGGGACGCTACTCCATATTCAACAACGCGTTGTATCTTATTGTCGCGCAGCCCTAATGGACGCGACGAAGAGTTCCTTCGGGCAAGAATGTGTTCTAACTTAATTTTCCTCTGGATAATAACCTGGTTTTAATTGCTTCAGATATGCCTTGGTAGTTTCCTTTTTATTGGCCCTTGTGTTTATTATAGGAATAGCTGAGATAATACTTTCATTATTTATTCTGTTAACACTAGAACTAGCAAACAAGTCAAGTTTCTTATTTTAAATTATAAATTTTATCGAGAAATTTTTCTTGAATTTTCTGCATTATTTTCAATTTAAAAATAAGTGTACATGAAACGTCGGTAGTTCATTTTTCTTTCTTTTTTAATTGGTTGATTTTGATGATTTATTGAAATTATTTGGTTCCTGAATAATATACAGAGATTTAGTATGTATAAACTATAAGTACCAGAGGAAAATCCTGTTCCATAAACGGAACAGTGCAGTGGTTCGTAGCTGGCTTGTAACGTGGTTATTTATGCGAGCCTTGAGCAGTTATCAGCCCTGTAAAATTACGTACATGCATGCACACGAGGACGTTTAGAGGGTTTTAATCGTTTTACACGCGGTCAGCTGGAGTCCATTAACGAACCGCCTAGTACGAATCGCTCTGAATTCATTAACGCCACCTTTCTACTGATAATTACACGCTTTTCTTTAAATTTCGCGTTTCCCACGTTTCCTGCAGCAGCTTGTACTGTTACTTATGCATACGCGAAGGGGTTCAAAGGGTTCTAATTATTTTACACCGTAGCTCATCGATTATATTAACGAACCACCTTTGTGATCGAACCGGAATTCATTAACACGTCTTTTATATGATAATTGCAATTTTTTTCCTATTTTTTATTTCTACCGTTTTTGATTTTTTTTTTGCGGTGAAACGAATCCAGCAAGCTTGCAATTTTTTCCTTCTTTTTTCATTCACACAGGAACATAGTCACGTACAAATTTATTTTTCTACAGTGTGCTGTTCTGATGCGCCGCAGGAAACATTGTTTCCTCGAGTTTCGTTGCTAAGAAGGTTTTATACCCCTGGGGAAATTAAAAGGAAAGGTATTAATTTACTTCGCTTCATTAACTGCGGTTTGAACGCGAATATTCTTGTCAGAGGATTGAAATTGTTACAAAGCCTCTGCGAACGTCTTCAATTAACGATATTTCATTTTATTTATGAACTAGTAGTTCTTCAATGCTTCTGCAATTTGTTGCGTTATTCACTGTCATAGCTACCAATAAAAAATAGTAGTATAATAAATAATTCTGACGCGTGACTCATATTCTTCCAGAAGGGTTGAAAGGGTTAATTAAAACCTCAATTTCATATCAACGAGTAAGAAGAAATTCCCGCAGAAAACATTAACATTAAAATTAAAATCTATGGCCGTGCTTTCCTTTTTTTAAAAGAATCACGAGATGTGCGTATAAGTTAGGAAATCCTCCAATGATCCATCAGTGGAGCGGCACGTTTCGCGGTAACGCCTGGCCAACTAACGTACGTGACCAGGTGAATATTCATGAAGCCATCTCTGCGGCTTAAAGCACAGCTCTCACGGCATATTGTCGAACGTCTGGTAATCTGCGGGTGCCTGTATCGGTCGGACACTTGGTAAGATTATCCGACGGAAACTCGATCCTCCAGCCAGTTCATCAACCCTTTCCAAGATCAAGAGTCTCAAAACAAAACTTTGCTCGCACAAGAAATTTATATTTCACGCTTGAATAAATAGTTACACCCTGGACACGGGGACGAAGGGTTAAGTCACGGGTGCCAGCCGTATCACGTAGTGGTACGTGGTCTAGCACGCATCAGACAAGAGCCGCGACATCGTGTCGGTCGGTTGACACGTTTAGATTGATAGCGAAGGGGGAGTCGCCGTGAAATGATATCCGTGCGAGCCGCTCGAATGTTAATTACATGCATAATTAATGCCGTCGCCAGAACGCAAAACTCGGGGAGGAAGGGGGTTGCTCAATGCTCAGCCGAATGCTCCCTCGACCAGCCATTGATAACGGTCCTCAATTCTTTCTTTTCCCTGCCCACTTTTTTATTCCCTCTACTTTAATACCAAAGGGCGAGGCCGCGTTATGACCACGATCACGCATTTCTACCACTTATTTCATCGGTCAACTGTCCCTTTCTATTTCTTCGAAACGTTACACCCTGTGTTTTCCTCCGAGCATCGAGACGTTGCTTGAACCGGTGGTTACCTGCACAGTTGGGTCAATTTTGTGCTTTATAATTTGCCCACCCTTGCTCGCTTGGATCTAGGCGCTTATTAGAGGAACAATTTTGCACGGAAGTCGAGCGAATGTGCGTAACGAACGCTGCGTTTGTAAGTTACAAAGTTACACCGGTATGCGAAGGGTTCATAACGCTAGAAGTAGTACGTCAGTTAATTTCTCTTATACCGAGGCTTCATTTGAAAGCAGTTTCAAATATGGAACTGATAATTATATAAAAAATTCCTGATACAATTTTCCTTATTTTATACAAAATTGCAGATCGTTTTATAGAATTCACTATTTCCTTTGATCTCGCTATTCCCCTAAATTCGATCAGATCTCTGGTTGATAGTGGAACAAAATTCGGAAAAACTGATAACGATTTCTTTTTTTTCTTTTGTCGAGCCCAGCATCATCCCGGTATATCCCGCAGGTGTATTTACCAGCACTCTGGAAACTCAGTGCACCGCGTGTGATCGTGAAAAGGGGAAAAATATGGTGGAAAAAGTTTGCCCCGGAGTGTCCTATATTCGGCGGGTGATCCGCGTAAACCGCGATTTCGGAAAAGCGCAGTGTCGTAGCTGGAAAATCGAGCAACGGTTGGTGGCCCGCGCGGGAATAACGACCACGATTGTACACCGTGCGGGATAAATAAACGGGTCGGTCGGTTTCGCTTTGATCATTCATTCCGGAAGCGTGCGGTCGCGTTCGATTGCCGCGCGGAGAACGTGCTACGCCGAACGAATCGCCGTGAAGCACTAAATTGCGCTAAATGGCGGCGGGGAATGCGTTAACGCCTGATCTAACGCGCGGCCGCATGCGGTCCTCCGGATAGAGGCGCTGCTAACGATTATCGATTACGTGTCGACGGTCTGCCGATAATAATGTCGTGTACGGAATTTATCCTGATACCCTCTCCCAATTTCCGGCTCTCCCGATCTTCCGCTTAATCTTTTCCACTGAGAAAAGAATTTTGGGATTTCGAAGTTTTAATTAGCAATCATTGATTTAAATATCAAGATGCATTTTTAACCCCTTTTAGTATAAAACCATTATTCGCGTTAATATTTTGAGCTGCGCCTAAATTTCAATTAACAATCTAATTAATCAGCTCAGAATTCGAATGGAACTCGGTGATGAGTCCTGGTGCAAAGGGTTGAATAACCTGGTGTATCTAACTGTGTAATAAAGCCGTTATAATAGCAGCAATAATTCGCCGGTGAATGAAATGTCCTGTTCGAGGGGGAAAGCTCATTTTATCGGATCCACCTTCTCTTTTTCTAGCAAGTAAGACCCTTTTTCAAGCGGCGTCGCGGAGACCTCTGCTACACACGAGTGCTGCTTTTTCTTATTGCATTCTTTTCTTATTACCTTCCCACCCTTTTCGCATAAAATCTACTCTCCTCGAATTTTCATGACGCTGCATGCAACCCTCGGGGGATTGAGATTGTTACGCGAAGCAATGGCCTTCCGATAAGCCGTGTACGAGCTACGATGACGTCTCGAATTTGCCGTGTCGTTTATCCGCGAATGCTTACCGGCAAGTTTTTCTCACCTTCGGGAAAGAAGGTGGTAATAAGCAGCTGTAAATTACTGCCACACGGGAACAGGTAATTAATGCACGGTGAATATTGACCTTTCGATTTCTTTTGATGTTAGGTTAGTTTTCAATCTACTTTCGAGGTTAGTTCGACGCCATATTGATTTCTATCTGTAATCTGATTGGTCCACGGAGGTGAAACTAACCTAACCTAACACGCTGATTCGAGGAATTATGGGTAGAATTCAATATGGCGTCAAACTAACCTCAAAAATACTCAGATTTAAATACACATAATTTTTTAATGGATAGATATATAAAATTAAAATTTGGATTTTTGTTTTAACGTTATATTAGTTTGTGTTATTAATATTTAATAAAAAAAACGATCGAATAGTATCTGGAGGGGATTAAATCAAGACAAAGGGGTGGTTAAACAATCTACTCCGATCTACAATGCATCGTTCGCAGTCGGGTCTCGTATTTCGAGTCTCGGAACCGCCCTATCAACGCAGCGCTCAACAAATCAGCACGGCTGGTATCAGTTTCGCGAGTTCGCGAGCGCGTTGCACTCCTTTGTTCGTCCGCACGACTTCCTACGGTAGAACGCGCCCCGTTGTCATTTCTACGATTCAATCTCGCCGTTGCGCTTACCCTCTCTCTGTCTCGAGTTGGTCGGCCTGTAAATCATGCGGGACGCGAGTGCCATTTCGGATTCCCGGCGTGGCCCTTTGTCGTATAATTCACACACGGTCACGTATTACACCGGCCGTTACAACGTGCATTACTCTAATGTCAAACAACGCCTGGAACAACGGTGAGACCCTTGTTAATCACGGGGATGAGTCGTTTCGAATGGAGCACAAAAGACATAGCCTCAGAAGATTTCGTAGACGTCGGTCTGATTTAATTTCGAATGAATTTTTTAATTAACGCAAATTGGGAGACTAATTAAATAATAGATTGACGAATGTATTTCTATTGCAGAGAAATTATTTAATCTTGAGGGGGTTGAAATTTCTGATAGTTAATTAATTTGAATGCTTCCAAAATAATGTATAATTTTCAGAAATATTACTTTTAGAGAAGCAGATTTAAAGTCTGAAATTCAACGTAGCAAAAGATTAATATCTTCGTTGTAAGGGGACTGCTCTGACCCGGCTACAAGATTTCGATCGCTGTTATTCTATCTGCTAGCTTCTTTTTCTTTCTTCCTTTCCTCCGGTTCTATTATATTATCAGGATACACGATGGCTTTTTTAAACTTCTCCAACGATCCTCGAGTTGCTGGAACTTCCCTGTTCCGCGGACAATAAAAGCCGAAGTGCTCGTTCAATCTTCCGGTACAAGCTGTCGTTCGATGAGCCAAGAACGCGTTACCGTCGAGATATCGATTCCAGTTGACACGTACGTCTTCCTGGCCTGGATCACGTTTCACACCTAGAAGACACCTGTCGTACATACTTATTGTCCGACTACGTGCGATCGCTTATGGTATCTCGGCCAACCAGCTCGCGAATCGTTCCCTCCTGATGCGATCGGTCATCTCGAGTCGTGTCTTAAAAATTTTACCAAAAATTCCTGGTATCCGAAGCGTCTGAGAAATCTGTCATTTTTAAATTTGATACTCGATCAAATTTTATTTAATTTTTATCTTTATTTCTGTTACAGGTAAGTTTGACAAACCACCCTAAGGGAATATCATTCGAAGCAGATGAACGTGAGTAACAGTTCAATAAAAATATCTTGAAACTTTAAACAATCGATAGGGTAATAAAATTTGTTACAATGTAATGGTTAAAAAACGTAATCGCAGCCCCTTGGATGACATAATAACGGGTTCCCGTTCCGTGGTACCACGAAGACAAATGAACAGTTTTTCCTAAGAAAGCACCAGCAGTGCCTTTGTACCAGCCTAACTGGTAATTTACGATTAAATCAGGAACACGCGAGTGTTCTTTCGTCGCGAACACGAAATCCTCGAGTCAATTCTAGAGGAGACTAAAAAGAAAAAGATTCATGGAATAACGAATTGACTGGTGAATTTGAAATTTCATGGTACCTCTTATGAATTTTAAATTTTAATCATTTCAAACTGCAGTCATTAACCGTCGTTAAGTAAATATCCCACAAAGGTTTCATTATCTTCCCTTAATTCTCATGAAAGTAAGGAGTAATATGAAGACGGTATAACTATATATATATATATATATTCAAGATTAACAGTAGTTTCCTCTTGATATCGCTGAAATTCTGCTTTACTACGCGAATCTGCAATTTCTTGATACGGTACGGTTATACGGCGAAGTTTACAAGCTAAACACCAACTGCAACTTGACTGGCAAGAGTACAGCTTTTGAAGTTACGCGTGTATTGTTTAATGGGGTGAGGATGACCTAATAAGACCTAACCCGGACCTCTTACAAAGGGAAGTTACGAGCCATGGGAGGTACTGTTTGAACGGAACTCAACTGAAGATTAGATACTTTAAAGACAAACAGTGAACTATTGTTTCAAAGACGCTCTATTATAGTTTTTCGATTGAACTTTATTCTGTGGTAGACAAAATTATTTAACTTCACATAGTAGATAATTAATATTTTGAAATATTAAGAAGATTAATTATGGATAAATATAAAGGGAAAGAAAATTTGGTATGATCAGAACGTAGTTAGAAGAATTGCTGTTAAATTTAACGTCTTTGTTCCAAGTGAAATCGACGGGCGAGAATAGGTACGCTCATTGTCCCAGGATTACCTTGGGCAAGCAACAAGAATTCCGGGGTCGTCGTACGCGTTTCTGGCGCGCATCTGCCATGAAACGTCAGTGTCCCTTTGTGTTAAACGGGTAACAGTTAGGATCTCGGTCCCTTTGCCCGGGATATCGTGAAACTGGATAAGATAAATTCGAAACCGCGCGATACACAGGAGGAAAGTTGCGTTTCAGGACGGTGGGAAAACGAGCTGACAAGCTGGTGGATAGAAAAACAGGAGGGAAAGCTGGGTCAACTGTGCTCGGTTAAACGAGGGATGAAACGAACTGTCGAAATTGTCTTCGGTGGCTGGAGGCTAGTTAAATAGCTAAATGAAGTGAAACGTTTTGCCTCGTATAGATCAAGAAGACTCGAATTTACTTGATTAATTGCGAATGCTGTTCGCGTTGAAATCTTAGAGCAATTATGGCCTGCAGATCTTCAGGCATTGTGTAATTGCTTTGAAATTGGCTCTTTGATGATTGCACGGTTAATGTAGGAATGCGATTCAATCTGATGTTGATTTGTCTGCGTCTTGAATGCTTTGTCAGTCGAATTGATGGATCGTGAATGGAATTTAGGTTTCTCTTTCTATAGGAAAATATAGGATGACATTTTTTTTTTTTATTTTAAATAACTTTGCTTGTTAATTAAACATTTAACTATTCCCATTTGAACGTTCATTCGTGACAGGATTTTTGTTAATTTTACGAATTCCTAATTTTATCGTACGGATAATAAATCGAAGTTACGGTAGAATAAACAGAGGAACGTGACAGGGGAACAGGCAGAGGGAGAGCGAATCGTAAGTGCTAATCAATTGCACTGACAATCGGTGTACACCGGTTTAATTAATTGACTAATTGTTATGCTAATTAGTGCTACTAAGTTCGAGCGTGTTCGTCCAATGGGAGTCGGTGGCCATCGGGAATCACTTTGGTAATCGACTAGCCAGGAAATTTCCATCCTGTGCTCAGAACATCACCGGTGCATGAATATTCCAGTAATTTCCAGCAAACATTCCAACTTTAATTACCAACTCATTAAATAGCATTACGATCTTTCCCTTTCGGTACTGATCGAACAGAGTCAAAGGAAATTCCTTTCGCATGACACGGATATTCTTTTTATTTATTGAATATCGAATTTCACAAAGTGTTATTCAGGTAAAGTTAGGTAATTTAATTATTTAATAAATTTCAACCCGGTATAAATACAAAAATAAGAAGATCGAAGGTTCATAAATCTTGTTAAAAATTGTAAAAATACTTGAGCATCGAGATTCGATGACACGAGAGATAATAGATAGATAGGGTATCAAGTTTCGATCTTAAAACAGATCTCCAAGTTGCACGCTTTTTCCATGGACGTAGCAATATCGGGAAACTTTCCTATAGAGCTCGTAGACCCTCGTATCAAGGATATTCGGGAATTCTGGAAGGTGCTGGAAAGGGTCTCGGATAGCGGCATTGCTTAAAATGAAAGTTGTGACTCGAATTCATGTCCCTTCTTTTCAAAAGAACCATCATACCCGAAACTGCCATTAATTTTCATCAACTTTTGAAAAGTTTTCCTCTTTTCATTTTAGAATTTTCTTCGCTAAATAATTTCCTTTTGTACATGTTTACGTATCCATGGGAAATCAATGGTTCGATTAGCGAGGAATTGGTTTCATTGGATTTCAATGATGGTATCAGTGTGACAGAATTCTCGAGAGCGTGTTGTTCCTGTGATCGGTAGCTTTGCGTATGACACGCGTGCTTGAACCTCGAATTTCCTCACGTAATAACTGAAACAGAATGCGAGGCCAACGTATCAGCACCGGCTATCTACGTCAGGAAATTAACCAGGCTGCTAACCTACATTCGCCTCGCTACTGTCACTGACATCGATGGCTCGTTCGGGGTTAACGTCCATGAAAATTCGCTTCAAATCGAGGAAGTTAATTTATCCTTCATTGAATTTTGACATATTTATTATCACAATGGTTACTTGGAGCTTTGATTATTTTTGAAATAATTTTTAAAAGGTCAGTGTAAAATTTAGGAAAATGCGAGTAATTTGAAACGGAAGATTAGATTAAAATTGGGTCTCTCTTCCTGGTCCGCCGCGCCGTCCGAGGGTTAATATTCTTTTCCTCTTTTTAATTTTTGTTAATAATTGTTTTTTCTTTATTTTCGACATTTTTATAATCAGCATAACGTTGAAATTATTTGTTTACCTGAAACGGAAGAAAAATCAATTTTCATGTATTTATTTAACCGGCCTTTTCCTCGAAGACTTCAAAACCAGTGCATCCACTTTAGGGAACATCTTCGTAAATACTTACTCCGTCGAAGGCAAGGAAGATGGATCCAGTAACGTAGTTTCATCCCCTAACGCTCGTTTTCCGTCCATCTTTGGTAATCAGGCCACTTTTGCCATGGCTCGCCTCGTCTTTTCCGTTCGATCGGAAAGTTTTCCTGTCCCTTGGCCGGGATTCCATTTCAGAGTGGCTTTTTCCAACGAGTTGCCACCGGTAGCGACACTTTGAATCTCCGTAGGAAGCTTCTTCGCATAATTCTCACCGGTCGTCGTAGTCGTTGGGGCGCGATGGGGGGCAACGGAAGCGGAAGTGGCTGGCGTGATTCGAGTCACGAAGGGAAGGCGAAAGAAAACTTTGTACAGTGTTGGTCCAAAGTGCAAAAACCCGGTTAAGCAACTCTAATATGAATTTATATACACGGTCCCCGTTTTTTGTTCCTCCAATTGTTATCTCGCTCGATGTACAAAAGGGACACGGATTTCCGGTGTTCTCTGAAAAGTCACGTGCCAGACGATAAGCTTACTACCGTTGTAAGAACGAAAATTGTTTGTTTAATAGTCTGTAGAATTGCTTTTGCTTGTTGGTTTTTTGTGAGGATGAATTTATGGTTTCAGATTCCGAGCTTCTCTTGTCTATTTTAACTTAAGATAATTAAATACCTTTTCTACAAATTTGAATATAGAACTAGTTGTTTAAACGAATGAAAAATTCCTCGAATCGCATCGCAGCTCCTTTCAAAGGGACATCATGAAATTTCACAAGTATGCTCGTACAATTTTCTCCTTTCTCTGTACCTTTCTCTTAAAAACAGCTGAACCCGAGTTCGTCCTTACGATTCAGAAAATTTCATTCTTCCCTTAAGAAAAGGATGCACTTCTCAGACTAATTCCATTCGATCGTCAATTCAAAGAGGATCCCAAAGGAATTTTCACTTCTTTTTTTTTTTCAAACTTCTTCTTATCGTCGAAGTAACTGAGGAAGTTGAAAGGAAAAATTGATGTAATTTGGAAGGATATCCGAAATTCCTCGTCGTAGACGTAAATCAGAAGTGATTCGAAGTGATTACAAGACCATTACCGATCAAGGCTGGCTTGTTACAACGGAACAACGTGGAAGAGCTATTTATCATGGTGGAAGGAGACGTTATCAGGATTACATCTAATTATTCGAAGCGGCAGATTGGGAAGGATGTTAGTCAGGAAACGGGATTAACGCGTGTTTCAGCGATCTCTTCCACCCTCGATGGTGAAAAGTTTCAATCTTGATAATGAGAAGAAGAGGAAATAATTAACCGTCTTTTATTCGAGAAGAAAAAGAGCGAAATCCCTTTTATATTATTTTTTTTTTAAATAACATAGGAGAAAGATATATTGATTTTCAAGAGCGTCAAATGATCTTTTCAAAGTTTTCAAAAGCTCCAGGGATATTCTGCTCGAAATTTTCGAGCGTTCTGTCGAACTGTTGAAAAGTCGAACGCCAATCACCGATCGTGATCACTGATCCTCCAACGAAATTCGCTCGATTGTCGGCCGGTTCGTTGAGTATCCTGCGTGGCAGAGAAACAAGCGAGGAAAATTCGACGCAAAGTGATTCGGGAAAGGTAATCATCGGCCGGTGAACGATTCGATTATTCCACGCGGGAAAAGTTGAACGTTCCTCTCCCCCGCCCCCTCCTTCGCCGGAGGCTTTATACGTAAGCGGTTTTCATCGTGGAAATCCTCGACAAGGATTTCCGCTACAGACAGAAGGTAATTCTTGCTTAAACGGAGCAGCTACGATGAACGGGTTAGGGAAAGGGTTGAATTACTTCAGCGTACAAATTAAGAGCGACCCTTAGGTTCTTGTTTAATTTGGCAACCCCTTATATCAAACATGTTCCTTACGAGATACAACCGCTTCCTTTTCGTTTCCATCGGGTTAATGATATTTAAAAAATGTTATAATATTTATTGTCTAATTAAAATTCAAGTTAATGTTTATTTCTCTACGACAAAATATTTTTTTTTTTTTTTTTAGTTAATTCTGCTTTATTCATTTTATAGTCTGTTCTCTTTTTATTTATTTATCGAATTATTCTGTATTTTCGTGTATCCAGCTCGTTACGGTTTCCTCCTCCCTTACTCCTTTATTCTATCTTTACTCGCATTCAGCTGGTTTCCGGGGTTCTCCCTTTGTTTACACAAATTCAAGTTCCCTTGCGATTCTCACGGGCAGAATGTTTTAGCGTATTCAAGAGAGAAGCACAAGGCAACAGTCGGGAAGATTTGCTCTTCTCTGCTACACACGGATCCACCGAGTTCCTTAATCATGCCGCATGGAAATGCACGCCTTTATGCAGTTATTGCAACTGCAATGTCTATGAATAATTCCACTTTGACGAGTAAAAACGATTAGCAGTTTGAACGTCAACGCGGAATTAATCGAGTTCCAACGAATCCGTTCGTTCTAGATTACTTTAATTAACAATCTCCATTGTTGTGCTATTCTGAATAGTTTAATTATTCTCTTTAACAAGAATCCCGATTATTATTGCTCGTTATTTTCTTTTCTTTCGAAATTATTTACAAGGAAAATGACGGTAAATGAAATTAAAAAACAAAAAAAGTTAGATAATTACCGGAAGTTTTAAATTTTAGCCTGCGTCAGGACCGGCGAAAAAAGGAAGCGTAAAAATCCGCATCGTCGAGATATCGCCACGACTTTCGGTCGTTAGTTCCTTAATCGCGGTTTATGGGCACGTTCATGGCTCGCAGTTGTAGTTAGCAACAACTAATTCGAGATTAGCGTTGCAATTAACCAGTTCGCTAGCCCGAGTAATTCTTTCGCACCGAAATTTCACGTACACCTCCGCTCGTTTCTAGAGGTGCCCGGGTATAGTTTGATATTTTTATCAAATTGATAGTTTAAAAATGATCTCGGGAAACATCGACATTAGTAGAGTGTTAAAAAACGATAGAAACATTTGAAAAACATCGATGGGTTATTTTCGACGCGATGCTCGGTGATAACAAACAATAGTTCAATTTCACGTACAAACGCTTTTAAATAAATTTCCACGTATTCCGATAGTATAGCTAGTTGTGCAAAAAGTGCTCGTAAATCATCATGTACACACGCTAATATCCGACAGATTCAAATATTTTCGTCTGTGTACATTAATCGACAGGTTATTTCGGCCGGTGTTTTATGACCCTTCTGATCACACGTGTCATCCACCGGTGATATTTCTGCACCGTGAAAATTTTTCACTCTGCCGTTGTTTTCCATTCGTTCGTTTGCGTTAAACTGGATCGCAGCATCATAAGTGGAATTCCTCGATATTTGTAAAATATTTGTTGAATAAATTCACAGGTGAAACGATTAAATTCGAATTAAAATGATCCCTTGTTTAGAACCGGGTGGTTAATCAATCTTCCTAATGAAATTATTATAATCCTGCGTCCATAATTCCACAGGAGTAGCTTTAATTCCGTTTTACCTTCTCCCTCGGGATCGCTGGTGCCACTATTAGAAAAGTCGATCAATTATTTGCGAGTGGCTTTCAACACTGCTTGCGCTGCAAGCGAGTACAATAACTCCCTGGAACTTATAAGCTAATTTTAGCCGATCCTTGGAAGATTCTTGGAGAAGCTACGAAAAAGTTAATGGAAGAAGGCTTTGTTCTTTTAACGAAAACAGGTAGTTTTAATGGTCCTGTTTAATTAACTACACCCGATTTCTCCTTTCTATGAAAGACTTAAATAAGTCCTTCTATTTTTATTGCAACTTTTGTTACGTCGGTTATTCGCAACTTATCCATCAGACGATAGCTTGTTTCTTCTTCGACTAACTAAAAGAAGTTTCCCATTATTATCCTTAATGTTCCTTCGAAAAAACTTCTAATCCTCGCTAGGAGGGTAAATAAGAATAAAATATCTTGTTAGTCAAAAGTTGATCATAAAATTCGATAAGTTTTCCAGAGTAGCGATTTAAAAAAAAAGAAGGAAATATCAGGATTTAATTCTAAATTTGACATGCATCATATTCTCTTTGTGGAGAGCCTGCCGCGAACTGCAGTTCGAACGGAAGTTAAAGAAAAATGCGATTTTTGGGTTTAATTAAAGTTGAGGGAAGTGCACGTCACACGCACGTGTGTCTCGCGGACATGTTCCGGCCGCGTTGTCAAGGAATCTAATTGAAGTGCTTGAAAACGAGCGAAACTGGGGTGATTAAGAGGCGGGGCGGGATAGATCGAGACGAAACGTAGGAAAAACTTCTGACTGTCGGTCGGATTTCCCATTACTTTTTTTCTAATTAAAAACAATCTCTGCCGACGACGAGATCTCCGACTTTCTGATATTAATCCTGAAACCGAGCACCACCCCCGCTGAAGGGAGGGTGACTAACAATGTTATTCGAAGTTAAACGCTTCTGCAAGGACTGTTAAATATCTTTAATACCAGAAATAATGAAACTCGTTTTATCATACATTTGCGTGAAAACATTAATGGAAAAATGCAATTTGTAAAGGTATTTAATTACGAGAAAACAATTGGATTCACGCGATTCAATAACGCGGGGCATATTTATAGGCACATTTCGTTCCGTCTGTTCTTTCATTTCGCGGAATCAATTTTCGAAAACAATTAATTTTCTATTTTCCGGACAATCATCCTTCATCAAACAGTACTCGTTCATTTTCGAATGAACGATACTGGGAGAATTTATATCGTTCTTTCTCGTTCGATGAATCAAATATTCCATGTTCATTTAATAATTCTTATCTCCTGGTATGAATATTTTATTCTATTCGTGTTTCTTATGAAATAGAAATGGAGGGTAGATCCTTTCGAAGGCGATCGATGACGAGGGTGAGAGCCCATGGGCCAGCATGGTTAACCGTACACTTGATTCCCCTTGGATGCACGTGTAATAGAAGCGATTCGAAAGGGGGCTGGTTTGACCCGGTGTGTTTTGACACGAACGTTTCTTGCATCGAGCACACCCTCGTACACACGAAACCTTGGAAAAATAATATAACCCGCGTTATATAATATTCAAGAGGAAATTACCGAGAAACAAATCTGCTCGAACGAAGCATTTTCCTCCGTTTTTCACGACGCGACGCCTGAAAAAAAAAAAAAAAAAAGCGGTGGAATATCGACAACGATACAAGCCACGCTACTTTGCGTGCGGCCAGCTGAATAAATAATTAGTGAAATTATCACCGGGCTGGCAGCGACGAAAGAGAAGAAAATGCCGTTGGGGAGGGAATAGAAAAAAAAGAAAACCCGGGAACAGAGCAGCAGACGTCTATTGTCTCGAAGCAGAGACCGTCCCGGTTTCACCGCTCTTATTTTCTTCTTTCTCATCATGGCGAGCCCATTCACCCGCAATTAGGATTATTTATTTTTCCCCGGTCGACGTCGCGGAGAGGACATACTGTCGAAACTCCTCCTCTGGCGAGAGGACCTTTCACCTCTTTTTCTTTTTCACCTTGGCAAAGTGGATCTACGCGGTTCCTGCATTTGCCTTTCATTTCCATGCGATAAAAACCCCTTTTTACCTTCGATTCGCCTTGATAAAAAGAGACCCTCGCGTCGGGCTGAAGTAAATGACGAATAAACCGCGGATGTTTCTGCCAATGTATATTTCTACAGAAAATTAGAATAGGTTCTTTTAATCTGTTGAATAAAATTAGAAATATTATTGTGTCAATTAAGTCGTTCGTTTGATGAATATTCGGGGATTATATGGAAGGGTTTCTGGTTCCAAATCGAATTTTCAGTATCGCAGAGTGTAAATGAGACGGATTAAATCCAGTTGAACGCGAAACTTTGTCATGCATCATTTAGAAATCGTAGGAAGCGCATGTTTATGTTTTATTAACGAGAACTACGAGTGCGCTGGATGGAATCGTTGCTAAACTTATTTAACGGCAGACCAGTCGCGTCTGTTTCCCGCTGCTATCCAAATTTGCATGGTTAACAGTACAATATTTAACTACGTAACAACCTTGATGCCGGAATGCTCCATCAACGTAATTACGGAGTAAGGTTGTATTCCCTTTCCTCGAAATTTCATGTTGTTTTTCCTACGCGATTTAACGCGATTCGATAAGATCGATTTATTTCTTCAAGTCTTATCGATTAACAGTAACGAAGAGTGTCATTTATTAACTTAAAATTAAATTTTTACGAAAGGGTTTCATAATGTAAAGTTTAGAAAATGATAATATTAAATTCAAATCGGGGTTCTCTTCATGGTCCGCCGTCCGAGAGTTAAAAATAAGAATAATTAATTTTCGAATTTCAAGCTTTTTATCTGATACATTAATTTTTTGGTAAAATCGCAATTTTATTCCAAATAATAACTCCCATAGCATTCGACCGGTTAAAAATATTTTCAACAATACAATTTCTTTAAACGCCAGCTATTAACTTCGTTCCACGTAATTTTAGTATCATAATAAGATTCCTTCACAAAAGAATATCTTAAGGCGGGGGTGGTAGAAAAATCAGTTCAAAGAATTCCATGGGATGACTGAGACGGAAAAGATGGATAACATGATTATTTCCTTAAGCAGGGATACAAAGAACGAAGATTCGCGTGTTGCTTACGCTGGATACAGAAACGGTCGAGAATTCACGGGGAAATAAACGGCACTATATAAAAGAGCCTTTTATTTTCCGTCGCGGTAAGAATAAAAGGTCGCGCAGTATACCGAACCGTGATTCGAAGCCGGATTTTTCGTTTCCCGGCTCACTGCTCTAACCAATTGAGCCATTTTGACCGTGAGTAGATATTTCCTTGGTAAATCTGATATTCCTTTTACGCTCGATAATACCGTGAAAGCTAAGGAAATAAATAAATTGCATCGGTGTCTCGTAACGCGCGAGTGTTGCTCGCAGCTGGATGAAATTGCGAATTGCCTGTTCTCCTTTATTTCTTGTTGCGAACGGAAATGGTAGAAATAGTATGGATTTTCGCATAGATTATTTATTTTTCTTCAAAATTTTTCCTCGAAACAAATGAAATCCTATGCAGCCCCTTGATTAATAAATTTCTTTCGAAAATTGGAAATTATTCTAAATAAAATAGTAAGAAAAAATTAATTTTATCAAAGTAACTGTTGATTTGGAAAACGTTGATTGTACGAATTGAGGAACAAAGGATAGGTCGTCTATCGGGTACTCGCGAGTAGAAGATACACGAGGAAGTGGTAACCAGGCATTTAACAATGAGATCGTAGTGGAACGCGTTACTGTGCTCTGTTCAACTCGTTTGTCACTGAATTACCGTATACTGGTTCGAGGCCAGCTAGAGTGTGCATGTAGTTCTCGAAGTAGGCGATAAAGCGTTCGTAAATCGCGACCCCGACACGCGTGATTTCCTTCTTCCTTCCTTTACTTCCTTCGCTACTTTCTTGTCCTGCTTTTCCGTAACGAGATCTCGCATCTACCTACAGCACTCGACTGGCTCGAATTAAAAAAGCTACAGAAGCTTTTAGCCCGGCTTCTTTTTGCGCAAACGAGAGCTTGCACTTTAAGAATGCAGTTTCTTATGCACTTGGGTTTGGATGTTTAGAAAACAGTAAAGAAGAGGTGGTTGTTGAAGCAAATGATATTTTGGCATTAATCAATTGTCTTAGATTTTGAAAAATGTTAGTACTATTTCATTCTATCGAAAATTATACAATTTTATCTCTCTTTTCCACCCCCAAATGAAAGTTTAGAAGCTTGCATAATTTTCAACTCTCTAACACCCCCTTAGCGGCGTTATAACGAGAGTCTATTCTGTTTTGGATCCGAAATTTTCGAGCACACACCTACCCCTTAATTCCCCTTTCCTTCGTGGCATTCAGCCCTCGAAACAGGTGAAAGTGAATGAAGCGTTAAGTATTATTAGCCACTCGAGGAAAAGTGGTTTTCTAGTTGAAGTTTTATTGGAAAATCGATGTCGTGTTTCACGAGACGACGATTACGCAAATTCACAGAGATTTCAGTGAACGAGTTCAACTAATTCTGTATCCAAAGCGTGACCAAAGAAATACGTGTTCTGCAAGGTGAAAACTACTTTTCACTTAGCCGTACTCGCGGCGAGCCGACCGACTATTTAAAGTTCCGACAAGTTCCCTTTGGACGGGCCCGGTTAAACGGCTCTCTTGAACTTCGCACGCAACACGCTTCCACCCCTGAATATGTTAATTCCACGCCTTTGAAACTGTACTTTTATACAGCCGGAACGATCGTGCGGCTCTCTCGCACTTTTTACGAGGCCGTGTAAAGTTGCTAGGTTGAAAGGCAACTTAAGGCAATCCCGATCGTTCGCGTTGTTTCCCTCGAATCCGACTGAACATTCGATGTTTAATTACAAATTTCAATTAAAGGTATAAAAAAAAGGGAGTTATTTCTAAGCAGGTAATAAAAGAATGTTGACTATGAGTATATTTTTTTTAATTTTTAATTTGAATTGTGAAACAATTTTTAAGTTGCCAATTAAATTATTTAAAAAATTGTAATTATATTGTAATTGGAGTTGTATTATCTCACCACAAATTGCAAACACCCTTGTACCTGTTAGAGAAGAAAGAAAAATGCATGGTTTTAACGCGGGTACAGAGATCTTTCAACCCTTTGCGGACGCGAAAGCATTAATTAGTTGATCGTTTAAAATCGAGGCTTTAAATTCGCACAAAGATTAAGGCGAAAGTTAGCTAGGATTATGGCGAGCTTAACTCGAAACCAAATTGTCGAAGTTTAATCTCTAATTAGCATCACGAAGGTGTACCTTGCTATGGTCGCTCATTGCGTATTTCACTTGAAACTCTCTCGCTCGTCTGATGCACATTGCCTGACGAAACTTTTCAACGTCCTTTGTCATCCATACCTTTCCTCTTTCTCTCCCTTGTTTTCGATTCCACCCTCTCTAATTCTCTCTTATTTATTTGCTACACAGCTCGTTTCTCTACCTCGTTTGTACAATTTTAGATCTTTTTTTCGGTACCTTTTCTCTACACTCTTCTATTCTGGTGTCTTTTCATGCTATTTTTTGCATGCAGTCTCAAGCACCCCTTTTTCACACGGATTTTCACTCGTTTCCTTTCTGTCCCGGTTCATCGCTCCTCTGCACCTACTCTCTTCTTATCGTTGGCTTTATCTCATTTTTTATACTCTTCTACTAGTCTTCTTTTTTCAAACACCCTTTCATGTTTTTTCTCACGCCACTTTTTTCGGTTTCGTCCTGTTTTTATTTTCCCTCTGATTTGCACCCTCACCGCCGGTGGATCTTCTTTGTTTCCACTTTTTCCTCTTGTCTCTGTTTTTTTATTTTTTTTTCTAAATATAAGATCTCTTTTATTAATATTTTAATCGAATATCACACACGATTATTATTCTCCAACGATGAGCATCGTCGCCGGAAGTCTTAGGCGGTCAGGTAGATTCGAGGAAGCTTCACGGTATCTTCACGCTTGCATAATCTCGAGAAGGCTAGGCGTCGCGACGGCTCTGCTGACGCGAATTATCTTCTCAGCCGCGACGCCCTGTGCGTGTTATTTATACACAGGCTCGTGACACGAGACGCGAAGCCGTTTGAGCGCGACGCCTCTAATCGACGCCGTATTCCCAAGAACGTTAACAGGCTCTAACTCCCTCCCGTCTCACGGCGTTGCTCGCGTATGTACCGCGATCCCGTGGGAAACCGTAACACGGGATGAAGTTCCTACGTTTCCGGTAATCCGCCGAATTACACGAACAGTCGTTACGGAGAGCTTCCGGGGAAATAAACGGCCTCGTGTTCTGCAAATTGTAACGTGTAACACGAAATTGAAGATGGATAAGTCGAGTTTCTGTTGCTCGGATTAGCAAGGGTATTTTCATTCGATTTTTCGAGAATTTTGGTCGGTGATAATCATTTTCATTTAAAATTATCTCCTGTAATTTGAAATTGAAAAGGTATGGATCGTAGTATATTGACCTATACTACTTAAAATTTTCTATTACTCAGATTAGTATGGGTTTTTTGATTCGATTGTTGGGGATTTTGGTTAGTGATACTCATTTTAATATAAAATTATAGTAATTTAAAATTATCTCCTGTAACTTGAAATTGAAAAGGGGTGGATCGTAGTATATTGACCTATACTACTTAAAATTTTCTATTACTCAGATTAATATGGATTTTTTGATTCGATTTTTGGAGATTTTGGTTAGTGATACCCATTTTAATATAAAATTATAGTAATTTAAAATTATCTCCTGTAACTTGAAATTGAAAAGGGGTGGATCATACTATATTGACCTATACTACTTAAAATTTAAGTAGTGGTTAAAATAAAATTATCTTCTATAACTTGAAATTGAAAAGGTATGGATCGTACTATATTGACCTATACTACTTAAAATTTAATTTTTTCAACCAATTCGATCAGTATTTTTTCTTCGGTATAAATGAAATATAAATTATTTTACACCTCGAAGTCGGTCGTATTTTTTGTTAAAAATTATTGAATTCGTCCCTTCCAAGGGAAAAAGGATTTGTCGAAAACGCAAGCACAAAAAGCCATTAACGAAAAATCAGCCCTTCCCTGTCAGACATGGCAGCACGAAAATTATTTACGAGATTCTCGTCTAACCGGGGATCCGCCTCGCTTCCGTCTTCGGTAGCGTCTTATTCAGCTAGGGCCGTTTAGATTCTCGCGGCTGAAAAGGCCAACCCCATAGCTCGTACATTAACCTGACCCTCTTCCTTCCTGCACCCTACCCTTGCTATCCTGCTCGACGTATCCAGGCCGGGAATGAAATGCGCGAAATTAAATGCATCCCCGTGTCCGTGTGTCGGCGCCGCGAGCCACGACGTCGTTGGAAAACAAGCCGACCGTCGTCGGCAACAGGCCACCCTCGTAATTCTATCCACCCTGAAAACAAAGACCACCACCACCACCATCGCCGCCGTCGTCGTCTACCTCGGCTGTGGCTCACCTGTGCAACGCCATACGGGAAAAGGGGGGTTGAAAGCGAGGCGACGCGACTCGCGTTTAGAGGTGGAATCTAGACGGCCGCCAGGGAGAAACAATTAGAGATCGTTTGCAGAGGATGATTCCATGGGATTAGAGCGAACGGCTGGAAGAGTTTCCAGTCGAAATTTGTTGGCTGAAACCACTGATTATGAATTGGAGAAGCTGGGTACTGTTTGAGGGGTGTTCCCAGTGGCGGATGATGTTTCTGCCCGTGCAAGAAGTTGGGATGTTTGGGGAGGGTGGATGGTAGAGAGAAAGGAAACCGGGAAAATGATAATACGTGGGAGTTTGATGGGGCTATTGTTCTCTTTGTGTTATATGTGGGTGATTATCCGAGGATCGTTTGTATATAGAAGTTGTGGTCTGTTTGATGGGTAAAACTGAAGGGTTTAGAAGCTTTCCATGCTACTCATATTTTCTATTCAACAGTATTTAATTGTAAAATCAAAGAAAATTCCTGCAATCTTTGGCTGACGTTTGGAACATTGAAACGTCCCCGGGACATTTCGTTTTTTCCAATAAATGAACTCGCCGCGGACGCTGTCGATACGTGCCGTTATCGATAAGGAGCGTCTCCATTTTTACCCCGGGTGCCATTACTTCGCCGCGAATCGCGAAACGGCACGACGATGGGGACGCAGGTGGATCACCGTTCGTGAAACGAGAGATCGATTCGTTTCTCTCCTACCGACCGGCTGGCAACGTGCTGGAAAGGAATCCTAAAGGAAAGGCGTACTTCTAACGCGTCCTTATCTGTGAGCTTATGCAAATGCCGAGCAGTTTGCCACGAGGATTTGCATACGCTAGCCCGACGATCTATATGGGATCATGTCTGGGCATAATCTCGAGCAGTCCCGTCAGTTATACACCGTTTTTCCGAGTAGTCACGTTGGTCGAGCACTTTTTCCTCTCTTCCTTTTCCGCTGCTACAATGGAGTGTTGTAACGCCGACGGAAACTGGGTGTCGCTAAGTTAGACGGGATATTATCAGGTCTCATTGGAAGATTCCAATACCATAAACGGTGATCGATGAATTTTCTAACGGTTCCTTCGATTTTCCCAGCATTTTGACAGCGATTAGGATGGATGGCGGGTAAAGCGGTAACGAGGTTGCGCTTTTCCCGGCCGATTTTCAAACTCGGTTACGGGGGTACTTTAATCTGATGGGAAGTTACTTTCCAAGCCGGCCCCGTGCTCTCGCCACGATAGTGTTGATTAATTTGTTCCGAAATGGCTTATCTGGCTGCAGCGGCAAACTGTAAATGTAATCGGGACACTGGAACTCTTAGCCGACTACGGTGGAGTAACTTTTGCATAGTTCCCACGGCTGTTCGGAGCACGCCAAGTATTTATCTTGCCGATTGTTGCCACGATTCATCCCCGCGCCTCGTAAGAACTTGCCGTCGCGGGCAGCTTTTGGACGAACGAAAACACCCTACGAATTCTACCTGCTAACTTTCAATGAATCGTCGTTATTATTTAGCGACGATTAAGTCGTAATGAAGTTGCCCGGCTCGCGACACCGACAAAGGACAGAGGGATTTCGTTCATTTGTTCAGTCGGGGATGAACAGAGTACACTCTATGGTATCGCTTTACTTTGATAACTCGAAGGATGGATGTCAGCTGGTTAAACGATGCTATGTTTATTTGCAATTTGCAAGCTTTACGGTCGGTTGTTTGAATAACATAACGGGTTAGCTAATGGGCAAATATTGGGACGCGAACCGATTTAACTGGTCCATATTTCTTTTATTCGAACGAGAAATAGGTGTTTGATTTCCTCTGACCCAGAAACATCGGGAATTCTCCTACTCTCGCGATCCTCCACTCTGGAACGAGTAGGGAAAGGGGATAATTATGAGCGACGTAACCGATGAAATTAATGAGACTCGTGGAACGATACCGTAACCGATGGGAATAATCTTTCCCGCGGACAATGCGGGAATGAAGTTTTAAGGGTTACGAGGATCGATCGTCGATTGAAACGGTCGAGCGTAACCTATTATTCGGCCGGCTCAATTATGAGTTATCTGCTCGTAAAGTTGAAGAGTGCTAGGTATGCGTGGCCAGGAGTCCCGGCAACGTTCCTCGTGCGCATTTAATGGAGGGTAACGCATGACTGGCTGCTCAATAACATACGTTATTGAACCGTACGCCACCCTTGCCCTGGAATAGAGTTGAATACCATCGTGGTAAGAAAAGAAAATTGCGATAACGATATTGATTCCACTCGTGGATGATCGACGCTGTTCGATCATCGAATCTGGCCAGACCTCGTTTGGATATCTTTCATTATTAGAATGGAACAAGGGATTCTATTCTTTTTTTTCCAGGTATAACTCTTGTAATTGCGAACTAACGAGCTGACGAGACTATTTTTCATTCACGCTGATGGCATCGTTTTAAAAATATAATTATTTTGTTCGTTTCACGTGCTAGAGTTGTGCAATCTCTGAATGATAAAAGAATCGCGTTATTTTATAAAGTATCATTTGTCTGGAGCTGTGCAGCAGGATTTAAGTTGGATATTTCGTTTCGGTTAAAATCATCCGCAGTGAAACGTAAAATTGATATTACATACCGAAGAATCTTCAAACCGGTGTCAGAGTGGAATTCTCGATAAAATGGAAAATTGCCTCGTCAAATATATATATATATATAAATACCGTTTTCGATTGCAATTTATATTTTGCATGAAAGGCAGACGAGATCTTATCAATTATTCTCCCGTTTTAATAACACCGAATGCACGAATTTATCGTAACAAATCCTTGGATTTCTGATTTGAATGATTAAGAACACCAGTAAAATTCAGAATCAATTTGCGTTTCCTTGTTTCGTGAAAAATATTGCAATAACGTTGCAAAGACGTTGGAATCCAGCTTTGTTTGCGGCAGCAAGAGAGAAATGGTCCAATTGGGATTCGAGCGTTTACTCATTCGAACCGAGACGTCCGTTCTAATCAATCGAAGCGCAGAATATCGATGAATTCTTTCCTTCTGGATCTTCCCGTTGGAAAATGGCTTTCCACGTTTCGCTTAGAGCTTGAGATTATGCCAACTTTCAGGCAGGATGCTGGCTGAAACATCGTTCAACATTGATCTTTCTTATTCTTGGCAACCATGGGCGTATCAAAAATTTAATAACTCTCGGCAGTAGGGTTTTCCTGAAAGCTTAGGGCAATTTGGTGTAATGTAAAATATATGGGACGCTTTTACAATATTTAATTGTAGTGAATTTTAAATGGAAGGAAGAGAAAGATTCGAAGTAAGACGCGGTCGAAAATTTGTATCAAAGGGTTAATCCCGTTTAATAATGAATAAATCAAAATATAAAATGTATAATACATTCGACACGCGAATAGCGTTTACTTTTCTTTTGGGTCTCGCTCGTAATAGTGATTGTTGTTATCCCAGACAGTTTTTGTGTACTTGTAGCACTCTATGGGTCGAGCCAGTTTATTTTTGTTTTGACGACGAGAGTGCGAGGCAAATACAATAATAGAGATTCATCTCACATTGTTGAAATAATTCCAGAATCATAGTGGATATTCACAGAGCATAATTAGTAATTCCTGGAATGTACTGCGAGCATAGTCTAATGATTCATAATTATATTGACAATGCCTCTGTCAAAGGTAAATTCATCGACAAGCACCGATAATTCGTGTAATTATTGATGATGCAAGTAGCTGATGTTTGATTATAAATTTTCATTTTACAAAATTCTAATTCCAAAAAGTATAGAGAATCTGAAAAATGAATGCAGTATCTCATTGTATCAGATCTTCTTGTACAAGTTAAACTGAAAGCATCACGGTCCCTTGAATTTGTTTAATAATTTTTTCATTCGAAACTCGCGAACACGGCTAGACACAAAAGGTCGGTGAGAAGGATAACTTTTTTAATTAGTTACTGCAATGCACGCTGGAGTGAAATTACCTTTTTACAGGCAACGAAATGCGATTTAATAAGCGCAATTGAGATCGTTTCCACTTGGCCTGGTGCAGACAATAATTACGTGAAATATATATTAAAAAAATGCTGAAAAAGAACATAATTATCCTATTCTAGTTGTTTGATTTAAAAATACAAACGTAGGTACGAAACGTGTATTTCATTCATCTTCCGAGGGTTAATTGGTTAATGGGTTAACGGGTTAATTGTCTTTTTTTATATACACGAAAAGAAAAAAGGATTTAACCTCGTCATCGACTTAAATAGGGGTATCATTTGATGGCGTATTACTTTCCCCTTGGAGAATCATCCCCTGTTTACGCAGCTGGGGATCGGAGTAGTGGGGGAAGCATTTTCGTTATACCTGACCTCGGCGACGACTTTGTACTTTGTTCGGAACGAGTCAGTCGCGCTTTGCCTTTCGCTTGGGCAACATCGTCGGAGCTCGCGTGTCGTCAACCCTCGCGACGATTACTCGCGTGCGACACCTTTCATCCTGTGTTTACGTGACGATTGCATACTCGAACCGTGTGTTGTTGTGTCTGTGTACGGTGATCTCGGACTCGGTTATCCATCGGCTGAAGGAAACCGTCTCATCTATCTATCGCTGTTTTTTGGATGCCTTCGGAAACCCTTGGGTCTCGTCCACCCCGGCGCTGACGCGAAATTCTGCGGGAAAAGGTAAGGCGATTTATCTATTGCTTCCGATATCTCCGGCTGATTTCTCTCAGGAATAAAGTTGTTAACTCTTTCGCCCTCGTAGTTTGTAATATTTTGTAAAATCCACCTCTGGAATTTGATAAATATTAAGCTGGTTCCGTAAACATCGGTATCGATATCGGAATATTTTATTTTGAAAATTTAAGAATAGGAAGAATTAATTTTAAATCTGTTCTCGTACGTTTCGAGCTACATTTTCTTGTTTCGAAGGACACGTGAACATTTATCACGAAAAAGTTAGCGCGAAAAAGAGTAGACAGAAAACAGAAAGTTTTGCTTTCAGTTTTGTAAATTTCCTCGGAAAATAAACAACGAAAAGCATTGTTGTAACGAGAAGCTGTTGTGTCAAAAGAGTTCTTGCACCAGGAAAAAAACACGTCCGTTGCTTTTATTGCTGTAAACTAATTGCCGAGCTTGAAAGCGGTTAAAATTAAACAGCGCCATAATTTAGGGGTTAAATTCTCATTTATATTAAACTTTCTCAACTTTACACCTTGTTTCATAACCGAGTGTCTAGTTGATATATCAAGATGTGAAAAAAATAAATTGAAACTCATTTTCGATTTTAAATAATAATCCAAATATTAATTATGATTAATTGTGTACGGTTTTGAAATAAAAAAAAAAAAAAAAAAATCGTAGGTCAACGCGCGAGGCAATTTCATCGGAAGTTTGATCGGTGATGAAAACAGGAAATCGCCCGTTAAATTTGCGATTCTGCCAGTAAATATCGATGGAACGAAAGTGTGCGGTCCATCTATCCGGGCTGACCATCCACTCCCCCTGTTCCATACGCATTTGCAACCCCTATATCAAATATATGTATATTCGTGCGACGTATCGTAAACATTCGCGAACTGACCGCGATCTAGCCTATCTACGAAGCGAGATCGGTAGTGAAATGCATTCGAATACGTCCCTTTCGTCGTTCGGCTCCAACGTGGCGAACGGTAACGCGAAATGATGACGTTATCGTGTTTTCCTTCTAAATAATCAGCGGGATGCGTAGCGCGTATGCGGCGAGGAGATGATGGAAAATCTTCAGAATGATAAAAACGATAAAATAGATTCGACGTCGTAAAGATCAGCCAGGGATCTGTATACACGGTACTTCGTTAGAAAATCTTGTGGTCGTAAAAGCAACTCCGAGATAGGAAAGAAAAACGAAATAGAAAAGAGTAATGAAGTTAATATCTTGTTTTCATTCCCGGTTTCTTCCTCGATGTTATGAAACTTTTATCTGAAACATTTCTTCTTATCTGCCGCGAGTAGGGAAGTTATTTGGACAGCCTGTTTTAATCGTCTCGCTGCGCTAAAAACTTTCAAGATACCGCAATTTAAACGTCCGACCTGTGGATACAGACGATCATCTACTCTGAAGAGACGTTAGTTGACGTTTACATAGGAATTTCAATGCGTTAAACCCTTTAATTGTTGAACAGCGAAGGGAAAATTAAATTATAATTCGGACTCTCTCCATGGTCCGTCGTCCGAGGGTTCACCTATGTCAATTGCAATTTCATTTCTTATTCCCGAAGCAATTACAGAAGACTTTGTACTTAATTAATTTTATATTTCCACGAGAAGGATAATCCTCGGTTGTTAATTGCTTCGAAATAAATAATCACTCTCAATTTATTTTAAAGATAATCATATTGCATTCTCCTCGATCAACGCAGAAATTATTTTCTAAATAAATAAGAAGCACTGAATCATTCGGTGCTTTCTGAAACGAACATTTTTCTTCTGGAACGAGCAACCCGGATCCCGGATTCCATAATTTCGAGACCACTCTGTAATATTCCTCGTTCATGCGATCCGGATATCGGCAACGTATGTTTGTAAGCAGACAGCTATAGTGAGAGGGATGTTAACTCGCATCGCCGGAAGCATTACCGGGAATCAAGTTTACGTTTCCTGATATGCGTATTTCCAGGCCATGACATATGATTTAGACATGGTAGCGGGCATGCCCGGGATCACTGCCACGCGCAATCCACCTTCAAGGCTCCAGCTCCGTTTCTAGGATGTCGAAACTTTGCCGTTTTACGAGGCTAACTTACCCACGACGTGTACCTTACCCGGATCCTTTTATCGTCTCTTTCATTTTCTCGTACCCGAAAGAAGACCGTTCCGTGTAGCGAAATTTTGATTCGATGAAATATTAAGAGAATTTTTGATTATATACTTGAAAAATTTCTCGGAGTCAGAAAATTTCCCGTAAAACCGTGTCGGCTCGGTTATTTGCTGGCATCAGTTTTATTCCGTTCTAAATAACGAATGGGGTTTTGGAAGAATTGGTTCGAGTCCAACTTGCTCTCTCGCTAGACGATATAAAATAGTAGTGTAATTCACTTGCTACTCTGTTTCCTGGACGAAGCTTCCTGTAACGCATTAAAAAGCTATTCCAGACTGGTTGTCGCATGGATAAGATGCATCGTTGTTTAAATCGCCGATATCAGATTTTGTTTAAATTATTGAAAATGAATCGACGAGCGATTCTCGATATTCGAAATTCTTCAAAATTTCTCTGCAAATATTCGATCTCTTTAGCGAGTCACCGATAACGCGTTTCACGGCTTCATTGGAAATCCATCCAAAATGGTAACCACTGCTTTCAATCCAAAAACAAAGAGCTACGTTCGGATTCATGGAAACAACCGGGAACGGGATTCGCGAATCCTTTCGACGTTATCCATTGACCGAAAATCCATCGAAACAATCGGTAGATTACTGCCCGGCGATCCATCGATCGACCGATCGATCCATTTACGAGAACAGGTGACTCGTTTTCGAGCAGGGTCAATCAAGACGCGATTTAATGGAGAAATCTATTTGTGCCGGGTGTGTGGGTGATTCGAGCCGCATTGACAGGGTGCGTGTACGTGTTGGAACGTGTGCGGTATGCCCGAAGCCATGCAACCCCTTGCCCACCCCCTGCTGGACCCCCTTCGATTATACGATGGGGGGTGTAATTAAAGCTGTTCGCGCAGGTCGCTGACGGATTGATCGACAGCCTATCCATCGAATCGTTTCACGGTAATCTAGATAGAATGATCTATGGATCCTACCCGGGGAGTCCGGGTTACGCGAGGATTCTTGTGATTGACGTGCTTTGTATACGAGACGCGTTTGAGAATTTTCTTGGGTAAATGGGGGATGGCTTCGTCTCGTTACTTGCTCGTGGCACGATCAACTGTCGCCGCTTGGTTTACGTCTACGACGGGGTACGTTAGGCGAATATAGGATTTCCTTACGGCGATGAGTTATATTTGTGTCGGATGCTGCGCCACGAATATGAGGGAATAAATTGTAAATTTGAAATAGAGAAATTTCATTTCACATTTTAGAGTTTATAAAATTAACACTGGTTTGTCAGACCTTCCAAAGTGGTATTTGAATTTGTAATTTTTTAATTTTTTAATACTCGAATTTTTCATCCCCAGTTTACAGACAAATTCGTGAAAATCATAAATTGTCTAGCTTCCAAAAGAAAAGCAATTTTTTTCCCCCGGAAAATCGTCGCGTTACAAAGTCAGCCTTTTCTTTGAAACGATATTTTATCATCAGCCATCGCATCGTAAATCTTGCTGATAGCCCCGTACCGAAAGTTAGCCGGACGCATTTGTAGAGAATTCATTTGAAATTCATTTCGACCGCGACTTTTAAAACTGCTCGCCGATTTAATTACTTCGAAATCGCGGGAAAATATTCGAGGAGCCCCTCTTGACCCTTTCGAATGTATCTAATTTACCCAGCGTTCAGTCGTGGAATTAATAAATTCGCTTCGAGTTCGGCCGCTCTTGACCAACCCTTTCCTTTCCTTCTTCGATTCAATGCAATTTTCTTTTTATCAAATCTTTTATTTTTACGTTAAATTTAAATAGGTGAAACTATTTACAACAAATGCTACGAGTGTTATCTTGAAAAGTGAAAGGTGTCGATTTCAAAAAACGATTGCCACGTTTTTCAACCCTTTCAGCAACGCGCGCGGCGATTCGTGGCTTCTTCTTGGCCGGCCATTAATTTCTCAGGCACGTAACCCGACTGTACCTTCTCTTTTTATATTTCGACCTCCTTCTATCGGGGCAACCGGCGCGGAAACTTCGTGTCCCGCAAACGAGTTCCAAGCCAATACGAGCCAGGGTTTGCCGCGCACAAACGTGCGGAACAATCTCTTCTCTTTTCCTTCCTTACGTCCTCTCGCCAGCAACCCTGTCCGCGGCCTTGTGTTCGTTCGGGGTGGCAACTTCATAACCGACGTCTCGTTTCTTCCCTATATCCCTGACACCGGTACAAAAATGCCCGGCTTAATCGAAAAGTCGCCGGGAAACGGATTGCGATTGCTTTCCTTCGATGCTTTCTTTCAGAACGTGGATTCTTTGAACTTGTAAATTTTTTTTGGAAATATATAAGAAGAATAATTGTTATTTTAATTAAAATTATCAGCTTCCAAAGAAATTGTTATTTCTAGTTTAATTCGGTAAAAAAAGAAAGGTTCCAGCGACGAAAAGGAATGTAAAATAAGAAAAGAAGAAATTGAAGAGAGGGAAGAGCAATCTCGGAAGTTTATCGATACTCTTCGAGGGGAGGAGGAAGTTAGAAGTTAAGGAAAAGGGAAGAATAACTGCTGGAAACTTCTCGTCTCAGGCATCGCCAGCATATTTGTTTAGACGCGTTCGCCTATCGTTTCTATCCGCTTGTCCGGCGCGTCGTTCGTCGCTTCGTCATCTCGCGTTCCGCCTCGGCTGCTCGAGATTTATCCCGCGAGCAAACTCGCCAGAAATGCTTCTTACGCTTTTGTTGCCACAGCCGGCTCTTTTCACGAAACTTGTACATTAGACTTCTTCTTCTTCTTCTTCTTCTTCGTGAAAGCGTTCGCTTGACCTGCGGCTCCAACTTCCAAGATTTCCGGCGACCCATTGAAATATTGAAATTACTCGCACGCGAGTGATCGAGAAAATTGATACAGTTTCTCTATGGTATTCTGATAAATTTAACAAATTGATTGATTTCTTATCGATGAATGAGCAAACATTCGTGGACCAAAATGAGGTAGGGGTAAAATAAAAAGTGTTGGTACTCCATAATTTGATTATGGACATAATTAAGGTTTAATTAGGAGGGATTTTTTACAGGGGGTGAATTGAAACCCCGTACACGTGTCTCTGAAAATATCCTGAAAATATCGAAGCTTAAACTTTTTAATGCTAGTCAGACATTCGATAAAATCGTAATAGTTTCCCAAGTATCGAACGCTCGTTAAATAAAGAAGATTCTGTTAAAAGTTTCTTCGCAAACGCTCATAAACATGTTACACATTTTCTAATTATAATCTTCTCGAAATCCTTACGCTGGTTGAACTTTCTTCCCGAACATACATTGTTTCTCTCCTGAAATCCTTTCTTAATACTTTGATCCTTGTACAGAAACGTACTAAAATTCTTTTCTTCCTTTTCATTACATCTGAAACTTTTAACCCTTTCGTTTATAACCAGACAGATGATTAAACACTATCGATATTTTAATAAAAATAATTCTTTTTCAATTGTTCGATTTCAAGACCAAAAGGGTTAAGAATGTTAAAAGGCAATTGGTGTTTCGAAAAGGGATGAAAAGGTAATATTAATCCAGGAGAGAAATTTGATAGCACTTCATAAATTGGAAGGTACGTCACCCTTCCACTTCTCCTTCTTCTCGTCTCACCATGAAAAGAAAGTTGGCCTTACTGGAAACGTGCGAACGTCCTTTTAGCACAGTTGCGATTCTTGCAGCGTTCGCCCACTCTCTGTTATTTATTTCTTTCCGTTCTCCGGCCTCGTGCTCGTTGCCCCACGTTTCGCCTTTGTGGTAAATTATTGTCGTCCCCCTGCTTCTTCCTGCTTCCGTTTTCCACTGGCGCGACGCAGCCGTGTCCCTAAGTACGTACGTGGCTGGAACGTGGCGAAAGTAAGAGCCCTTCCCCCCTCTGGTGGAAAGGGTGGGTGCGGTCGTAGATCCAAATTTTGAAAGGACGTCGTTTGTTCTTTGTAAGGACACTCTGTCAGAAACGATCAAAGGACGGTAAATTTACCGGGGATGTGCATGATTCGTTAAGGGAGTAATACTTCGTGTAAGAAATTAAAAAAATATTACTAAAAAATGATTTTCCGTTCGGAAAATCACGAAAAATTGTCAGAATGCTGCTCCAGTTTCGAAGATGTCGATAAACGGATGAATGTCTGCGAAGATTCGCGTTGCTGCGGGTATCCGGGCCGCAGAGGTGAACAACTTTTAATCGTTAAAACGTCGATGAGCGGGGTAAACCGCTTCGGAAATGGGCAAACAAGCCTGAAGCCGGGGAAAGTTTCACGAACGTACAAAGACAGGCACAGAACTGACACAGCGTTCTATGCAAATAAAAAAGATAATGATGCTTAAACAGAAGTGGCTGTTAATATTCAAGTGAAAATATTATTATCGACTCGAGATCCAGAGGGATGTAAATGAGAAATTAGTAGAATCCTTAAAAAATAATATGATATACAAACGATAACCATTAAATTTGTTGATAATAATAAATTATTAATTGCTCGAGTTGTATTATAAAGAAGACGAAGGAGAAATGAAATTCTCTGTCAGTCGAGTTGATTTTCTATTGCCTCGAAACGATGGAATCGCGGAAGTTTAACGAGAAGTAACCAAGCGTTTCGAGAGGAAATTTCAGAAAGTCGATTCGCATAGCAGCGTCGCGACGCCGCGTCGGAGCGGAGGAACGTTTCCGTGATCCGCGGAACGATCAACGAAACGAGCTACTACCATCCAGAGTTCTGTTTGTCGGGTCGATTTTGTCCCTTGATGCTTTCACGTAATTCCAAAGCATCTCTAGCTTTGTTTGCCAAGTTACCCTTGCACTTTACTCCTTTAATAGCTCTCGACGCGAAGTGTAACACGATTGTTCCTCGACGAGTGGATCATTGACGAAATGTTCATTGACGAAAGACGAAGAGAAGAAGAAATAATAGAATTATTACATTTTTCCTTCTGGTCCCATCTTTTCACCGGCAAGTGTAATTCATCTGCTGAAACGAAAAGCAAGGGCCAGTCAAGCCGAACGATCTAGCGCGGTGACAAAAGCCTTTCCGTCGGTTTTTCTTCTTTTATCCGGTCGATCTGGTGCCGGTGCATGGAGGACTGGTAATTGTTGGAAAGTTTGATTGCTTCGAATCAACGGGGAAATTGATCGGACGGATCTTGTGGGAGTCGCCGGATCCGGGTGGCAGGCGAGATGTCGGCTTTCTTGGAGACACAACGGAGACTTTCAAACTTAATAAGCGTCACGATGATCCGCCCTAGGACTAGTGAGTCATTTTCAGCGAAGAGGCACTCGTGAGTGATGGACATTCCTCTTGGCTAACGTAACACGTGTTGGGGCGATGTGGAAAGCTACGTGGTTTAATTTGAGGGTCACTGGAAAGCCACGTTATGAATTAATTAGGTAATTAAGGAAATTGGTGGAAAATTTAGAATATCAGGGAGAGATTAGATATTTGGATATTGAATAATTGTAGGATATTATGTTAAGGATTTGTTGTTTTTTTTTTTAATTAACAGGTTTCATAATGTAACATTTCACGCGATCCGTGTAACCTGCGCGTAATGCGAGCCATTAATGCTGCTCCAAGAGCTGTTCGACCTTAATTGCAACCATTTCGACGAGATATAGTTTAACATCGCGCCCCTTTTACTTGACAGCAATTATACTCGAGGCTGACGAATGAACCTCCACGGGAAACGTTACTCTTCCAATCGAATTCGTTGCCCTCGGAATCGAGTCACGTCTATTTTAGTGCCTGACTAGCGCGATTTTTCACGTTTCATGGATTAAGTCAATCGTAATCATTCTCAACCATTCGTTATATCAATTTTATATCATTAGGTACCCGAGCCTCGACCTGAATTTTCGGCTATCCTTACACCCCTAGTGATTTAAAATCTGAGCGTTAATTAAATTTTTCGTTAGTTAAATTTTCAATTTGAAAAAATTTTAAAGCTCCTCTTAAAATCGATAGGTAAATTTTCAATGATCCGCTTGCGAAGATAAAACTTTCCCGAAAAGTAAATTCGATAGGAAGGTTGAATTTAATCCGGATATATATTTGGAAAGTTTCACAGACAGATTTAACGGCCACCCGCATTACTAGTTTTCTTGTTGAGTAATGTTCGAGCGAAATGCTTTTCTGGTTAATTAGCAAGATTCTTGAGTAACTACGCCAGTGTAGTACCGCGTGGAAAAGCTTGCAACGTGTGAGAGTGTTAAGCTGCACGAGGAAAGCTTCTTATTACGTGTTTCGTTTACTTTCAACGGAAAGAACGAAAACAAAAAATAAAAGGAATAAAAAGGATAAACGACCCTTTGGCACGGGTCGCAAAGCCGGAGCGTGGCTTTCAGGAAAGAGAAATCACGATCGTGCTCGAAGTTACAGCGGCGCGGAAGCCAAATAGTTGTCGAAAGTTTTCAATTGAGTATCGTGCCTGTTATGGGACGAAAGAACCCTGGAAAATTTTCTGCTGCTTTGTTAATTCTGATTCACAGCATGTTACAAGCTTGCTTTTTTAACTTTGTAACGGAGGCAGAGCTGAAACAATATTTTTTACCGGATTAGTCGGTGTAATTAAGTTGGATCTTTTTGATAAGAGGACTAATTATTATTTTTAGGAAAATGAATTTTTTCTTCATAGCAAAAATTTCAAAATTAATCTATTGGTAGAAATTCTCAAATTTAGCTATAATTTTTTTTGTAAATAGGTAATTATTTAATTTTGATTCTAATTAGAATGTCTAATTTTCCTAGGTTTCTTTCATCATCATGTTTGTTATTTTTCATTTTTCACACGGTAATTGAGTGCACGCTGAATTTACCGGGAAAAGATGAAACCGAACGGAACGGGGAACTTGCATTTTTATTTGTTAGCGGCCGGTTAATCGGTTTATGTTCTATCGGATAATTAATTCTCTACCCCTGTTAATGAACAGAAAGCCGCTCACCAAGCTTTTTCGCCTCGATAATTGAAACGACTGATCGCATTTGCTAGCATTAAACGGACAACCGGTTCCCTCTCGAATTATTCCAGCAAGTGTGGACTTGACTGGTAATTACTTGCTCGCAATTAGCGAAACAAATAGCCGTGTCATATAACGAACACGGTTTTTTGTTTGATTCGTGATTTTTTATTTTTAGAAATAGAAAATTCAATTTCAACATTATTATTATTATACTAACAGCGTTAGATAATTTGAAATTTGATAATATTAGGTTTCTAATATGCCTTAAAATAAATTTTTATTTTATTTATTTATTTATTTATTTTATGTTTAATTTAAATTTGTAACAATTTTCTGTGCAATAATACTCCCTTACATTCTCCATCCTTACACCTGAATGTGACTCGAGAAACCTCATTAACAGGTCGTCGTTACTAATTAGTAGGGGGATTGGATCGATCAGAACCAATTAAGAGTAGTATAGCATGGATGCGCTTTTCAGTCAATTGAAATCCACACCCTGTAGGAGATTAAAGTAGAAGTGTCTTTTATAATGGATTCTAGGAAATCGAATTTCTAGAGTGCAATTGCACTTTGGCTCAATATTTAACTAGTATGACTGATGTGCTGTTTATTATGGTTTTATATCTACGGTTAATAAAATTATTAGAATCTTCTCGTCTTAGAACTGATTATTAATTCTCGAAGAACAAGAATATCTTGCTTCGAAATTTCTAAAATACTATTTCATTATTTATTATCGTTCAATAAATAATCTGGTTCCCTTGGGAGATCTGTTTCATCTCATCGCACAGGTGTAATAAAATTGATCTCCTATTTTTAATACGTTTCTGATAATAGACATTCTATTGTTACAGACCGTACCAGAGCTACAAGTGATTGGATATTTTTGGAGGATCCCAGAATAATCACCGCGTCGAAATAAGGTAAGATTTGATTTATTTTAAAAATCAAATGAAAACATTTTATGAAGTAAGTGATTTTGCTTCTGTAAAATCAATTTATCAAGAGAATCGTTGAGGTGATTTTACGAGAAAATTCTAGGGCACCATCAATTTTATAATACGATTAATCCCCTTAAATCGTTGCCGTGGTGCACAAATATCTGCGCAAAACTTTGCGTCGATATTTCATAAACTTGCCGTCCACGATAGCATGGTTTACAGACACGCGGCGCGAAAATGCTGTATCACCGACCGATATGTGCTCGCATAAGTCATGGGAAACACTATAAGAAGCCCGCCACGCGATAAGCTGGAACCACTTAAATTATCCAGGCCGGCATCTAACTTTGCCAATGAATAACTCGTGGCGAATCGTAACCGTACGTTTTGCAAAGATGCGGATCGATCTGGTCGCCATAATTTCTACCCCGTATGCTCGGATGCAAATTTTTTACATTCACAATTCACTTAAGACGAAGGTAAGAAAGATGGTGATACAGGGAATGCAGAACTTCTTAAAATATTAATTTTAAGAATATTAATATAGAAATAAAAATAATGTAGCTTTTAATTATTATATATTATTATAACTGAGGAGTACGAATGATAGCTTTTATATAAATTTGAATTCTCTATATACATATATATGGGTCACTCTCCTCGGGACCGCCCAAGGGTTAGGGCCAGGAATCCTGGAACCTGGAGAAGCACCGGAGCAAATTTGGAGGTAGGGACAATCCAGGAGAAACTAGGGGGTTTTACCATTCTTTCTTGAAAAAAATGAATCTTTTCACTAGTATAGAATTCCATTTTTCAGCTCCAAAATTTTATCTCTAATTTTCCGAATGTTTCACCCTCTTTTTACCGTGAAATTCGAGGAAAATAAAGTAGCAAAGGTCGTAAAGCTTTTCAAATACATTTAGTTCCAATTACCCGCAATAATTCGATGAATCGAGGCGAAATCGATCCGGTTCGAGGCTCGATTCATCGCGGAGGGCCTCTCGAATGAAACGTTTCGCGCTCTGATTCGGCGCGCAGGTAGGTACTTTTAGCCCGCGCCGTTTCCAAGAGATGCAAATTCCTGCACAAGAGGTCGAGACCGAGCCACGGGAAATAGAATGGGAGTTAAACGCATAATCCGCGCACACTCGAGCGATATGCAAATCTTTGAAGCTACTTCATAAACAGGTACATCACTTAAGCATTGTACCGCGTACAGTTATCGAGGATAATCTTATCGTGCCATTTCGCCAAACAATACGATTACGTTCCCGTTCGCTCTTATTAGTCGGGCTGCTTAAAATCGTTCTACCTATCTCTATGGTGTATTAATTAATTGTTCGTAATTCGTGCACTTTGTTTGTCAAAATTCAATTAACTCTACGTGATGGGTTGACGGTTAATTAATTGCTATATTAAATTCTTGCTGAATTATCCAAAGTATTAATTTCTAATTATTACAAGTGCCATATTAAAATAGAAAATCTCTCGAGTTAAAATTTTTATATTTACCTGTCACGTATTAACTTTGAAATGTATACATATATTTGTAATTACGAGCATGGAAAGACACCTTAGGTTTTACAGGGCAACGCTAATTATGCAAATGTTAATCATAATTAGTCGGTGGCCAGGGCTACGGAACGATAGGGCGAGCCGCATAATTAGACGCGTGCCGGGTACCTTGGCGGAAAATTCATCGCTCGATGTAATGTATATTCATAAACGAACAACTGGAGAAGCTGGAATCGAGCACGGGGGAGAGACTGAAGAGGAACGAAGAGTAGCGAGCGGGAAGCATCAAGCTAGGCGTCTAGGCGTGCATAATTAGCAACTCGTCAGAATCAATATGTGGCTGTGTAATAACGTACACGCGATAGATATTGTCTGCCGCCGGTTTCTGTCGCGGTTTATTAATCGCCGGGTACTGTACGAGTGTGTTTCGATAACCAGTGCATGCTTAAGTAGGTTAACTAATCCGTTTTTGTTCGTGCTTCCTGTTTGAAGATTCCTGGCAAATATCAAATTTAATTAATACGTATAACATGTCATTAATTAAATTCTAGATCTAGGGACTTGGAAACTTCTTCATTTATTGATTTTTTATAAATAAGGGTCCGTCCGGAGAGTCGGCGATGCACAATTAGTCTTTAGTAGAATAAAAATTCGCATTTAAAAACTCCATCAATTTCTTTTAAATAATAAACAGATAATGTATTTGCACGTTTCAACACCTATAAACAACCTGCTATGGTACCCATAAATTACACGTAATGTTTTGCTTGTGCCACCGGCAACGGGAACGTGTATTTTGTTATGGCAAGAAAGCTGTCGGAAAGATAACATCACTCGACAATGTAATTTGCTTGGAATTGCGATTTGAAGATACAACTTGCCACTTGAACGATCCATTTATGCGTTCACAGAGCAATAATTCAACTGGGTCAATTAAAAATATCTCAATCACGGTTTAATTATAGCCGAGTCGAGGAATGATTAGACTAACACTTAGAAATTCTTTAATTCGCTCATTAAATCAGCTCCTAGTAACTTCCTTTCATTATTTTCAAATAATCTCAGAAATCGAGTTACCTTTCACCAAGGCGTTAATTTGCCCTAAAATCATCTCGGTTAATCGAACGACCGTGAAAAAAGGAAACACCCTGAATTTCATTTCCTCCCTTTCAATATCCGTCCTCCACCCACGATATTGCGAATTTTTTTTTCCCTCTCTCGTTTCGTCCTGTCTTTCTCAATGATAAAAGAAGACATTTCGTTTGATAATGAAACGTTTAATCTTCCTAATTAGACGAACTGGTGATCGAAAAGTTGAACGAATGAAAACGAACGAAACCACTCGATAACGCGGTAATTAGTGAACCGTGAGTCGTTAATCGCGATAATTAAACAGAAATTAGATTTCACGCGAACACTTTTCTCCTCCGTTAGAAAGCTGCAAGCTTTCCGACCGCGTTTTGCCGAGGGTAGTTTGAACGCGTCTTCTGCACTTGCACGGCCGTTTGTCAGTTTTTGCGGTGAGACACTGTTACCTACATGTAAACCGGCACGAAGATGGTACAATTTACGTGGCGATAGTTCACTGCTGCAAGAACTGCGAGCTTTGTTAACGCCTGCACGCGAGACATCTTTTGTACCGGATTGCAATTCGCGAAACTGTTTCCATGGGAGGAAGTTCTGTATAATTCACGAACAAAGAATTTAATTTTCTTTTAAGGAAACGTGCAGCTAGGAGGGGCAAAAATTAAATATCTTACAAACTATATTCCACAAAGATCTCTAAGGGTATTTTCTAAATATTTTTCAAATTATATTCCATGGAAATTGCAAAGGGTATTTTCTAAATATTTTTCAAATTAGTTTCCTTGAAAATTTCTAGGGGTATTTTTAAAATATTTTTCAAATTAGTTTCCTTGAAAATTTCTAGGGGTATTTTTAAAATATTTTTCAAATTAGTTTCCTTGAAAATTTCTAGGGGTATTTTTAAAATATTTTTCAAATTAGTTTCCTTGAAAATTTCTAGGGGTATTTTTAAAATATTTTTCAAATTATTTTCCTTGAAAATTTCTAGGGGTATTTGGGTATTCTGCCTCGGGGAGGATCGGGTCAGCTGGGACCCTGAAGGTTCGTTCAGCACATAATTTTGGGACCCAAATATTAACTCGAATTTTTGGGTATCCACTCAATCTTAAAAATTTCATTTAACTTTTAGAAGCTGAATGGAATTTCACGCGTTATTAATTTTGACGAACAGAATGGCACACATGGTAGGATAATGCTTGAATAGAAAGACAAGCTTTCCATGGCGGGAAAATAGCTGAGAAATATTACGTAAGCAGGGTAACGAGATTCGCCTGTCGGCTTTTCGAGGCCAACATTGGGTTACTTATAGCACAACCGAGTAATTGTTACGGAAACGAACTTAATAAGCGACCCTGTGTGCCCTCAATTTGCCACGAAAAAGAAAGCAGAAAGTGTCTTTATTCTCTTGGAATAAAGTTTCAGGTGGTTTGAGACTGTTTCCCATCTGGCAGCCATTGTTTTATATCCCAGGGCTTTTGAATGATTAAGAAACTGATTAGCTTTTATTATTTCCTCAGCTTAATTGTCTTTGCTTTAAAATAAAATTTTCATTTAGGAATTGTTTTTACTTTTAATTTATGTCAAGTAAAAGTCACTCTAAAAGTCACAGTGCTGCACAAATTGTCATGTTTTCTGAGGAACTTCGTTAATCGTGGCGTTGATTAACCGGTAAAAATTTGGAGCATGCGGTGAAATTAATGTGCCGTGGTCCTCGTGGCGCATAATTTTCGTGTAATTACGAACAGTTCCCCCTTTGCTCGCAACAATGTGAATTCAGCGGTTCACCAGTTCGCTGACCATTATTACGATAAGATAAAATGAAATTCCTAACACCTCGGATCGTATTTAAATTCCCACCTTCGTATTTTCCTTTCCTTGATTGAAAATTGAATTATAAATATATATCAATCTATCGTTTAGCTGATAATTAAATATTGATTCTACCTTTATTAGAGGAAGTAGACTTCGTGCGCCTAAAAGCATATAATCCCGTGTTAATTATGGTCCCCTCAGATTGCGCCTTCTCACGAGCACGAAATGCCTTAGACGAAGCTGTTGTGGATACTGGGGCGATGATAAGAAATAGTTGAACTAGTTTCAGCAGAGAATTTGAACTATCTCTAATCAGGGAATAATCAATCAAGCAGTTGATTAATTAAACAAAAGTCTGTCAGTCAGATGAAAATTATTGGAAATTATTTCAGTTAATAATTCAACGTAATTAATTCCACTTCTTAAATTTATAGCACTCGATCGATATTTAATTTTTCTAATTTTTATTTTGTGAATTTAATTAATTTTGCAAACAACAGGTTCAATTATTATATTTAAAATTACGGTTCCTTTGTTTCTATATTCAGTTGCAAAAGAAATAAATTTTAATAATTTTGCTTTTCATCTTTCAATTACATCACGCGTTGCAGTTAAATTTCGTCGGGAAGCAAAGTTTCCTCGTCGAACGTTCACGTGACGCTGGTCCTCGGAAAATCAAAAAAGTTTTCCCAGCCAGGACAAACCACACGCCAGGCACACGATACCATTCCCTTTTATCTTTCAACTTAGCAACGAACTTTTCTGTATCCACGATCGTTCAGCCTCTCTCGAGTCGCTCGAAACGAGTTCTTCCGCGCTACTTGTCGGACCCTCGAGTGCATCCGGTGCATCCATCGAGCGTGCATCTCGAGATGCAAGGAAAACGCTTGATACTCTGTTAATTATAGACTCCTGACTCGATAGCTGGTTAACTGTGCGTGACTCGACGAGGTGATGGGGGAAAAATTGTTACCAACATTGCTTATCGTTTCTTTATAATGCTAAATGGTACTAGATATAGTGTTAAAGCTTTTAAATTATGAAAGACGATAATTATTCTTTGTTGGTGGTTACCGAATTAATTAATGAAGATTGTGAGACCTGAAATATCAGTTTCTAAATATCAAATTTTTAGATTATGGAGTATCAAAGCTTCTAAATCAAAATGTTTTAAATTATAAAGTATCAGAGTTTCTGAATAAAAAATTGTGAATTATCGAAGCTTCCAAGTAAAAATTTTAAAAATTATAAATTACTTTAATCAAATATTCCAATATTTAGTATTTAAAAAACCGGAAAAAACTTAGCCCTGCTACTAGTTGAAAGTTTTTGAACATCTTTCACCTGGCTGCATTTCGTCACTTAACTTTCATTCAACGCGTGTCTCACCTGTTCGTTTACATTCCGCTCGAACGACGTTTCGAACTTCTCCCTAGTGAAACATCCGCGGAAGATGATGAGTATAGAGCCACAACAGGATGGCAAGTTTCTCGCGGGTAAATTGGATTACTAGGTTGGTGGAAAAGTAAGCTATTAACGGTAGAAGGAAAAACAAAAAGGTAACGATTTACCTTATCGTAACGTAGCGTTAATTATTCGCAGCCGGCGTCGCAACAGTGATTAACAAGCGGCTCTGGCCGACGAACGAACTTCACAGAACAAAAGCAGCTCGTAATTAATAGCCATAAAAAGCGCGGGAACGTCTTGACAAACCGAGACCCTTTGGAAAATCACTCGAAAGCCAAGTTATACGCGACAGGATGCATAATTAATTAAAGAAAGCTTCCTTAACAATTTCTGACAAATTAAAGACACCCCCCACCACCACCCTTGCTCTCTCTACTTCCCTGGTAATATGCAAGGTTTCTCTATTAATTATAAACGATCCTCTTTCATAGTTACTCGGTAATTAAAAAGGCTCTCCTTAATGATTTCTTAATGATAGATATTTTTATACAGAGTACAAAGTCCCTTGTAGAATTTCACTAATGACAATGATATTTTCTTTGAAGTGATTCTTTTTAATGATCAGGTTTCTCTTCTCAATGAAAAATATTTTTCCAAACAGAACAGTATTTTGAAAAAAGGGGGAAAAAATGAGAAGGGTCGGTGAAATGTTCAGTGAACAAAAGCGAGGAAAATATCACCGGCAATATCCGGAAATTTCACCGGTGTCCCGGAGAACGATCGACTCACTATCCCGGAAAATTTCCGGGAGTGCTGGTTAAAGGGTTAGCGTATTTCATACGTCGTCCTCTTGGCGGTTTCGTGTCTTCTCCCTCGTCGTCGAAAAATCTCACTCTACGATCGGTTTTCCCTAAAAAAAATAGTCGAACTAATCCTGAAAAAAACAAGTACACTTTCACGAACTCTGTGGACTATTTCCATTTTTTTTGAACAAAGCTTTACGATTCTGAAGTCGAGTATATTTTTCACGAGCTAATAAAAATTTCGCTCGATGAAATGGATCTCCGTTCGAGCGATCCTTTCGAAAAAGCACATTTGGAGTCGTCAAAGTTTGAACGCAGGATCGTAATTTCGGATATTTTTAGAGAGTCCCCGACGGTAATGCTTGAAATACGGCCACTGGAGGAAGTTTTACGAATATTTGAAGTATTTTGCGTGTAGGAAGAATCGGAAAGGTAGCCTGGATACTCGGGAACGGTTGAAAAACATTTATGAACGAATTATGAAAAATTTCGTCGCGACTTAACGAATGATTCTATTTTCTCCCACTTGATCTTTGCAAATTATTTATCACCATCGAGCATTGAAATTGAAATTTAGATACGAATTTTACCATACTCTCCAGGTGACATAATTAGTTTATTCGAGGTATATTTATAACGTAAGTTCACATTCATCGTCACAAACATAGACAATCCGGATTATATAGGATTAAAGTGGAAAAAAAAAACGGATCGTTCCTCGTGAACGTGACCGAACGATTCGTTTTATCTAAACGGGCTTAAGGGACATCTAGCGACTGCTAATAAGTTAAGCGTCCGGATTACTCGCACGCGGCACCCATCCTGACAGCGAGAGATCGTTTCCGGGACACCCGGTAGCCTGCACGTCTGGCTCGCGTTCCGATAAGATTCTAATTAAGGAGACTTATTGGCGGGTCGTCTGCGACCCTCCGTCTACTCTCGAATATCTACGATTCCCTGTGTTTGCCGAACCACCCGGCTCGATTTCCTATTCCGCTCGGTGACTCGCGAGTTTTTCTTCTCAAACGAATGCCCTGCCTACCTCGTCGCCATGCATCGATCTTTCAACTGGATGCTGACACCGTGACTTACGTGCGACGAGTGTGATACGATTTCAAGGTGGATCGTTACTGTCAGAGAAAATTGTGTTACTAGAATTTATTTTATCAATTTATATTTTTGAAATCTTTAACAAAGTAAACTCGTGTTATTATTGAAATCAATTTTACTTTGACGGTAAGGATTAAAATAAAATAAAGAGCCCTCGTTTCAAAGAGAAACGAGGAACAAAGGTAGCTAGGTACGATTTATCGCGCAACGTAAACGTAAAGACAGGGGCGTTGAAAGGAGGCCTTCCGCGGCCTCGTCCTCGTGGAAAGTTTGAAATGAAATTCCTCGAGAATAACCAGAACGCGTTCATCCCTTTATATCCGTGGGTGTCGTGCCGATTTGCCGATGCACACACGCACGAATGCAGCCTGTTCTAGGCAACCGTCCAACCGAAGGATTCCTGTGAATGCGACGAAGCAGAGTTCAGCTTCTTGCAGCTGAACCTTCGCTTCGCTTCAATAACCTGAAAATGTGTCTGTGGAATGTTAAGACGAACTAGACTCGATGGAGAACGTCATGGAAGAAATGTTCTCTGTACTATGTAACACTTTTTACCGGCTGCTCGACGTTCTCTTCTTCTTCTGTTCTTTTATTGAGACATATTTCCCATCAGAATTACCTTAGGTGTGAAAGTTGTTCAGTGTTGAAGGATGATGTTATGAGTTTTATGGCACCGTTTAGGTGCTTCTAAAGTAGTAACTTTATATTGTCGAACTGGAAGACTTCTAATGTTAATCGTGTAAGGGAAGAGGGTGTAATTATATCTCATGCATTTTTAATGTAATATCTGAGAGAAACATTTTGATTGCATGAGTATTTATTAAATTTTATTAATTTTTAAGAAGGTAGTATCCCTCTATTCAAAGAAAAGATTAACCCTCGGACGGCGGACCATGGAGAGAGCCACAATTTTAATTTAAGTCACAATTAACTCAAGCTCCGCTGTTCAAGGGTTAAAATATAATATACTGATAGCAATATTAATATATTATGCATTTTATTTAGAATTGATATTGCCATGTTAAAATATGAAGAGAGCCACTACTATGCAAGCAATTTAATAACGAACCCAGCCAAGAAGCACGATTTAATCCACTCGAAAGCTCGTTAACGTTAATCGAAGTAGCGGTTTTCCGGTCGGTCGGTTGCAAAGGAGAGCGGAAGACGGATTTCTTCTGACTTCCGGTCGACCTCTCTATCGCGTGTCCATATTGAGTGAAGATCCGTTCGGATAAACCGATTCGATGACGCTTCGGGGGTAAAAGTCAGTTATCCATTTTGGGGGTCGGAATTTTTTGCAACCTCGAATAACCACCGACATATTTCCCCGAAAATATTGCGCCGTTATGGAATCTGGTGGTTTGCCGAAAATCCCGGTATTTCGCGAAAGAGAGAGGGGCTCGAAAATTAATAAATCGTATTAGCGATACGAGCTGTGCGTAGACGTGGAATTTCGAGAATCTTCATGGTGAAAATAAGCGAAAATAAAGCTACGCTTCAGAGGGGGATATTCTTGTTTAACGAATCGTTAGCTTTGTCACGGATAGAGGCTTGGTTTTAATTTCCAACGTTCCATCGGTGACTTCGTTAACGTTTATCGAGCGTACGTGATATTTGGGGAGAGAGGAAAGGACTGATCGATCGGTGTATGCTTTTAAATTGAAACATAAACAATTGATTGGAAGATTGAATATGGTCAATGGATGAGATTGAAAGTTTATTTTAGTAAAGGAGGAGAAATACATATAAGCATTTTCATTTTTTTAATTTTTCTTCCAACATATGAAATCCTTTTTAATACCCTTGCATATATTTTTTAAATTTCGGTCACGATTAATCCAAGTTCCGTTATTCGAGGGTTGAAAAAGGAGAATGAAATCGAAATAAAGAAAAATCAATTCCTCATCTTTTATCGTATTTAAACTGGAAATTATTCGAACCTAACTCAAAGTCGGACAATGAAAAACGATTGCAAAACTCGAGCCAAAAACGGTCCAAGTAATGGTATTGTATCAAGAATCGTGATTTCTGTTCAGCTAAATGGTGTATCAATAGGAAGATGAATTTCCCAGTAACCTTCTTCGCTTCCACGCTTAAATCTGATCTCCTCGGGGCTGCTTTTCTGTCCTCGATAAATCCTCGATTTCCTCTCTTTGATTAAAACCAGTAAACCTACCCCTTCCATTCATACCCCCGTGAAAAAGATAGACAATTCAGCGACTGTTCATTCGAATCCTAGTGTGTTTCTCGAAGCTCACAGCTTATTATTGAATTCGATTGAACGAAAATCGAAAGGACATTTAACCCCTCGATGATTCTCCGTCAGACGAATAATCAATCGATCGGAAAGATTATGGATACCGCTTCGTTCTGGATAAAAGACGAAAATGTTCAATTGTCCGACGGAAATAAACGAGCGGATGCGTATCGCGTGTTAATTGAAAGCACGGAAGCGTTCGTTCGAATGGACGAGCTTTTACGGATGCGGTATGCATGCTTAATGACGGTTGATAGCGGGATAAAAAATTAAACTCCCTGTATAGCTTTACTTTCATAGTTTATTCAGAGTAAACGGCTTCTTTCCCCTTTTTTTTATTTTTCCATCGCATCAGTCGCGGGATCCATCGGGGCTTTCGGGGAACAATACGCGGCCGTTAAACGAACGGGGATCATACAGGTAGTACGAGCAAAGGTTTTTTTGTTTTTTAATATTATTATTTATACATTCCTCCGCACGGTCGAACGTGTACGCGCGGACAGTTTCATGGTTTTCTCGTTCGTGCACGTTGTCAACGCATGCAAATTCGTAGGAAAAATATCACGCGAAAAAAAGCCCGTCCCCCGCTCGCTTACGATTCTGTTTAATGGACCGTCTTGTGTAACGTATGACGGCACGCGGGGATGCATTTTTTTTTTTGTTCATGCCCGGTGTACGAGCCACAGGTATTCAACGGGAATTTTCAATTATAAAATATATATACCTGGTAAAAGCGAGGCGCGCCTGTTGTTCCGTCGCGTGATACGGATTAAAAAAAGGAGAATGAAAACGCGTGCTGATAAGTCGACCATACGGTTGGACGATATATTCGACACACCTTACGGGGTTGAAACAGTTTCCTGGAAAAAGGTAGAGAACAATGCCATCGGACGAGTTTTATGTCTCTTTTTTATTTTTACTCCGCTGTTTGATGGAACGAGAAATACTTGATTAAATTGTTCAACTGGTGTCGAAATGAAAATGGAGGGTAGTAACATTTTTTTAGAACAGATTCCGGTGTGTTATTAATTTGTTGTATAGAAAAATTGCAATAAAACGCGGTACACGAATTTTTCGAATCGCGTTCAGGATCATTTCTTCTCATTCCCATTGCGCCTTTTTCTAAGAAATTAAAACAAACGTTTTATTCTCCCCCGTTCGTACGCAATTTCCTAGGGTAGGTAAGTTCTATTGAGGCAATTTCTTTTCTGGCCATTCGTTAAACGAGGCTACGTTCAAGGGAAGTAGAAGAAAAACGAGGCCGTAAGTGGTGCGTTTACTTTCACGGAACTCGTGAAAAACCGTCACGTTTCTCCGCCGGTCTTAAGGGAAACAACGAAAGAAAAGGGCTGGGGAAGAGTAAGGGACAGGTGGAAGGAAGGACGTTTTCCAACCGTCGTAAAATCCCGGGATGACCGCAATGGTGCACGCACGCAGGATGCAGAGTGTTGCGCGACGAGGCGACGCCAAGCGTCGGCGCCGGGGCGCCAGTTGAAAAATAAAGGCAAACGAGACGCGGTTCTCTCGCGCGGCGTATCATACGAGAGCTTCCACTCGGAAGGATAATTTTTCAAAGGTAGTTCGCGAGCTGTCCCTTTTCGGCTCGTCTTCGTTTTGCGGTAGAAAAAGAAAAAAGAAGGCCAGGTGGAAAAGCTTGCGTATACCTCACACCTGGCCACGCGTCCGTGAACGTCACTTCTACCGGCTTACCTTCGTCCCTTTCCACTTTCGTTTACATTTTTTTCACGGCCTTTACTTCCTCCTCGTTTCTCCGCTAACGGCAAGATTTTTCTGCGCCGATGAAGCATGGGCTGATCCAGTCCTCCTCCACCGGGATAACACGGGGATTCAAGGAACGTCGCAAAGAAACGTTCGATAACCTTTGAACACGACCGGAAGGCGCGACCACTTGTAGCCTGTCAGTATTTTTATGTACTATGTGTGGGATAGTTGGTTTGGGTGCAAGGAAGTTATCTTTTAAACGAAGTTTATTATTTGACCGCGTTTTGATCCAGAAAATAAGAAACAGAGAAATGGATAACAATTGCAATAAATAAATTCAAAAATAAAATAAATCTCTTGGTTTGGGCTCGGGTTCAAATCCCCACGACTTCAAATTTTTTTTTTTTTTTAATATGAAATTTATTATATTCTGTATCATCTAATAATAATTGAATACTAATAACGTCTAATTAATTACCGAGGACAATGCACTATGTTCAATTTAATAGTCTGCGAATCATCTCATATTCAGGAAACATTTTATCACCAACTTAACGATCCCATCATCTTCGTGTTAGCACCTCGATAATATTCTCTCGTCTTATCAATAATTCATAGTTAGTTTAAACGAACGAAGGCTTGAAGGAGAAAAATTTTCTCATTCACAGATCCGTTCCAGACCCGATATGAGGCAATTACCGTGGATCTCGTACTTCCTCCAATTACTTCTGTTGACCTCGCTATTCACCCCGGGTTTATCCGCGTCGACGAGGTCCCGCGGGAAGAAGAAGATCGCCAAGGAGACGAAGGAGTCGAACATTTGTGTGATCGAAGGCAGACAAGCACCTATATACTGTTACTGCGACAGCAACGCCATTAAAAATGCTACTGAGGCTACTTGTGTGGTGCTCAACCATTTCACTTCGAACGATCCAACCTGGACCTACTTCAATTCTCAGATATACCTTCAGAAATTGAAGTTCATCGTTAGAACGCCGAATGGGTTGGATTATATATCTGTACCGGTGCTGAGGCAATTAAAGAACCTGCATGTCATCACGTTCCAAGATGCTAATATCGAAGAATTGACAGAATACGCGTTCTCGAATCTACCTACGATCGGGGAGATCAATTTGAGCAGAAATTCGATCGCTACATTGAGGATGCACGCGTTCGAGAACATGAAAAATCTGTCGATGATCAATTTGGACGAGAATAGGATCACTGAGATCAACAGGTACGTTATTGTTTTAATTGAATTTTTAATTTGTTTCAAAATTTCGGGGTTTAATTTTTATAAATTGCACCGCGTTTATTGGGCCACGGATTTCATTCAAACAGAATATTTAATAATTTACATATCATTAAATTCCAAGTTCTTTTTATAAAACACTCTATACGTTTATTTAAATAAATAGTAATTAAACGAGGAACGTCAGGTAGAAATTAAATACACATTCGAACGAACCGTTCAACGATAACGTAAATATATTAATTGCAGTGAATAAATAAATATTTTAAACGGATATAAAAAATACTTTTATTATTCGTTTGTTTGCTATTAACCGATTCTCGATGCTGCTGCCTTGAAACCCGTTTCCCAATTATTTGCATGTTTAAATATTGAACCGCTTGTTACGAAGCTGTGTTTAACAAGCATCTTGTTACGCTTAAAATAATTATATACAAAGAAAATATGTACCATGGAGTTGCATACAAAGCTCGAAATGAAAAGTACACATACGAAAATTTACAGAATGTTGCTCTCATTACACGCTACTACAGGCTACTTTCAGTTTTCCTATTTTGCGATAATTTTCGGATTACGCTCTATTCGTTCTTGAATAATTGATAAATTGCAACGTTTCATCTGGCAATATTACACCTGAATGAGTTTCAACAAAATTAATCATTGTTTAGTTTTCATTATCTTTGAATATTTCATTCAGTCATAAATGTTTGAAACTTTCGAATGAAATTACGATAGAAAATTAAACTTTTCTCTCTTAATCATCATTAAATTTTACTATTTTCAAAGTAGAAATTGTTTTCTTTATGGTATTAAATTCCTACTTCTGAAATTATTTTTCCCATTGACGTATTTCATTTTTATGGTGTTCAAATGTGAAGGAACTCCTTTGTTAGTGACACACCCTTCGCAATTCCGACTGATTCCTTCAATTATGCCCAATTACAAAGTCAGCCTGGTGTCGAGTAAACTGAAAGCGTTCGTAGCGTACGTATGCGAAGAGTGTTTTAACGGTTGGAATTCCGAGACACGTGAATTACCATTGAATTCCGCGAGTTCACGATGCTTCTGGAATTTCGTGGCGTGAAATCGTTTCGCTGAATTGTACGGGCTTCTCTGATAATCGAATAGACACGCCTCGTTCGACGGCTAAGCGCCGGGATACGGGGCTCTTGAGAGCCGGATAATCGGCTGTTTGGCTAATCGATCGACAATGATCCACACCTGGATCCATGGATGATACGGTTATGATTATTCAAATACGCGAGGAGAATGATTAATTCTACGCATAAAGCCTTATCTAACAAACATTCTGCACTATTATCGTACATTGGATAATCGTGAAATAAGTTTCTTTAAATAAAAGTAAGAAGATTCAGCAGTGCCTTACTTTTTAGAACAATTAATATTTGATTCATATTATAATTTAATATTTGAAAGGAAGTATTTTTTTTAATTAAAATTCTAGCCTTTATATTTTTGAAGAGGGATTTTTAAAAATTAATAAAGGAAAAATTCATAATAAATATTTAGGCTTCCTATAAGAATAACTCTGTCAAAAGATGATAATGCCTCGTTCAGAAAATATACATAGAAGGTTTAAAAGATGGAAGTGTGCATACGCGACACATTAAGGGGTAAAAACCACCCTCGTCGTTTGAAAGCTTCTTATCAAGATAGCCGGAGGGTGTTGGGGATCGGTGGATCTCGATTGCGGAAAGCTGGCAATCTCGGTCTCTGGTGTGCTGGTCGTTGCGACACCATAAATAAACGCGAAGATCGTTGACGGTTCGATATGAATCCAGTCACGCGATTGAAACGCGAACAATGCTGCACGCTGGAATCCGCGATTGTGTCACGCTCGACTTTTGCCGGCTTAAAAGCTTCAGCCACCCTGGCAAACGCGTGAATGAGCGACAAAAGGTCGCCGAGGCTTCTCAATGAATCGTTGAAGAAAAAAGAAGCTGAATTTTCAATGAGACTCCGTCGATTTATGCGATGAAAAGATTTTATACCAGCATGGATAATGAATGTTGCTTACTGCTTTAATTTTTAATTTCTAATGCAAATTAGCTTAGGATAACCTCAGCATTCGTTTCAATTTATTTTGCAAATGTTGCGAATTTTCCAATTTGGAAATTTTCAATTTTAGTATTTTCCAAATTTAATATTTTCCACTTTGGAAAATTTCTCATTGATTAAATTTCAACATCACAAGCTGTCACTTCCTACATCAGAATTTCTGTCAAATTATGGATTTTCACTAAATTGTCTACCCCTTCAATTTACAGAGACACATTCGTCAATCTGCCCTCACTGAAAGTCCTCTACCTGAACGAGAACAACATCAGCACCCTGTACGATAAGGCATTCAAGCATTTAACCTCGTTAGAGGAACTCGAGCTGTTCGATAATCAGATTAAAGTGATAACAGCGGACAGTTTTCACGGTCTGAGGAATTTGATCCGGCTGGACCTTCGTAACAATTTGATTGCAATGATCGGTGATCGTACATTCATCGAGATGCCATCGCTCAGAGAATTGGAGCTCGATCAGAACGAGATTGCGTTCATATCGGAGAAGGCATTGGATGGTATGAGGAACCTGAAGAAGCTACGACTCAGTGATAATAAGTTGGTTACCCTGGAACCAGATTTCCTCGCCGGAGCACCTGGAGTTTACTTCCTGGATCTCAGGGATAATCTTCTGAAGACGATCACCTTCGACAATGTGAAGCCCATTGTGACCAACCTGTACAACACCACCAGCCATTTTTACCTGAGCGGTGAGTGATGCATGATTTTGGGATTTTTTGGTTTTCGGATGAATACTTCAAAAATTTTTTAATTCCCAAATTTTTAGGAATTAAATTTAGAAAACTAGGAAACTTTACCGAGGTTTAAAATTTTAATCCTCTTAAAATTAGGTACAGTATGTTTTAAATAGAATTAGATGAATTAAAAATTTATAAAACCCAACGCGACGCGACGGTCCAATCATTCTAATTCGAGATACTTCGACTTCGACAAGGTTTCCTACTCTCCTTAAAAAATTATTGATGCAATTATAAATAGTCTTAATTGTCACAGAGTTCACTTCTCACCACAGTGTTTTACGAGGGTGAAGTTTAACCAAAAGCTATCCGGAAAAGTTTAATGAAATTGCTCGTAACAATTTTATAGGGAAGCTCGATTATTTAACAACCAATATTCTTATAATTTGATCACCCATAAAATTGAGATTCAAACTTTCTTCGAGGTTTAAAGTTCCTTTTTTTTTACGGTCGTTTAATAGATAATTTTCTAATGATCCCGTAATGGTCGACGTTAAAAGATATCTGAAATCTTCGGGCGCGACTTAGGTAGCTGGTAATTACTCGAGCAAGAGGGATCAGACGATCCTATCGCCCCATGAAATCTTTAATTTCACTCGTTAAACGTGATGCGTACCAATTTTGCGGTTCTTCGACGGTTCAACCCCTCAGACACACCCCTTGTTCCGGTTATCTTTTATCTTTCATCGATTATCATTCAGATTAGAGGGTTATTCATAGATATAACGAGGACTCATCCGCTAAACGAGTGTTCTGGGAACTTTGTATTAAAGTTTCCTGAAATTTTCCACAGATTTAGAAAAATTAGTATCAGATTCTTTAAATTTCAAATTTCCAAATATCCATTTAATTAATTATTTTTGTGCTTTCTATGAAAATTTAATTAGAATTGACTTGCTATCTACTGTTACGTGATTTCTAGGAAGGGATTGATTAAGGATTAAGCTCGAAAGCAGGGGTCTTGACTTCCACATTCATCTTAGATCTCTGGCTAATTTCAATTTAATCAGACTTGGAGGAAATAGATTTCAATGAATTAAGTGGATATCAGAATTCGATTAGCTAGATTTACAAGTACTTAGAGTAAGATTATGCAGAGTCAATTTCAAACAGGCATCTTTGCATTGGTGTAACTAGGGCATTGTACTAGGGTGGGCCAAATTGCTTAAAAATTTGGAAATTCTGAAATTTTCAGATTTTCGAGTTGCAAAATTTTAGAATCTTATAATTGTAAAATAATAAAGGGATCGATCGACATTTTTGGGAATCCGGACCCACCCTGGCCTCTACCTAATTACACCAGTACATTTCTGTTAATTTTCGAGCGAAGGAAAAATAAAATTCTTTTTTGCTGAAACCTTCAGTAATTTTTTCATGGATTTGAAATATTTCTACAATTCTGCAGTAGAATTTTTGCATTCGATCGGAAGATTATACATTCCAGTTTCGTTCTACGTGCATCGTAATCAAACCTCAATGAAATATCTTCATAATCCAAAGTAAAAAAAAAAAAAAAAAAAAAAAAAAGGATTGCTTCCCATCAGAGCCGGTCCCTCGACTCCCTAGTTTGAAATGTAAATAATCCCCAGCACAATATTTCCAAGCGTCGCGACGCGTCCCGCAGTTTCCGATGCAGTGGAGTCTGGTCTGTTCCGAGAAACGTGTTTCATCCACCCTGAAATTACCATAGACCGGGAAAAAGGCCGACCCTGAGCGTTATCTGTTTTTGAGAAGCGCTAACCGTGGCCTCTTTTAAATCAATCGTTTGTCGAGCCTCTATAGCCAGTGCCAAAAATTTCGCCACTCAGAGCTGCTCCTCCCTCTTCAATTTGCCAATTTTTATTTTATTTTATTTTACTTCTTTTTTTTTTTATTTTGCAGTAGACTCTTTGAAATTCATTTTACTGAATTTTATTTATTATTTTAATGACAGAAATTCACACTCCTCTATTTTATTTTTATGTTTGAAATTTAATTACAATGGTGATCTGTGATCAATAGTAATAGAATCGTGTTTATTTTAAGGGTTTGAATTAGACAGCAGCATACATGTATTTATGAGCAAACAATGTTCGATTGTCAATGTTTATCGACAAATGTAAATTGTTTCATAAATTTATCAGCACACGACGGTGATGTCAACTGATTAAGCGAAATTGCTCACAATCATCGTCGACTGATCCACATGTTTGAAATTCAAATATATCATACGTAGAATATCACACAGATAAATTCAACTCATCTGAGAAATTCCAAATTTAAATGATTCGAAATGGTATTTAAAGTTTGTAGGTTATCATACAATAAAACCATCATTAAGTATGCACTGTGCATTAAATGCAAGTGCGATCCTTAATGCAATTCTATTAAAGGAAGCATCTTCGTCCATTTATCTGTTTATATTTGATATACGTTGATTTATTATTCCATTTGTCGAATTCAGTTTCTGAGTAACAAATATCTGAATTAATAATATATTTAAATTGCAATTAGTTGTAGAACCCTTCTAATAATTAAATTGGAATTTAAGCCAAAATTTTTCCAAAAATACAGTAATTTCATTATACTTCATTACCTTAGATAAAAATCTAGGTCAAATAAAATTTGCATTCAAAGTGAAATTTAATTTCAATAATTTCTCTTGATCAAACATGCATATTTAAATGTTCTCTCTTCTAGCAATCGAATCTGCATAAAAGCATCGCTGAAATTTGCCCCGAAATGCAGCAATCTTTAATCATCTTTCAATAAAGCTTCCATACAAAAGTGAATGGAATTTCGAAAAATTCCATGGTCAAAGAGCCGCAGTTCGATTTCCTTTTTTACGGCAATTTCTTTTCTCCTATCGGTCCATCTTACGTCCGTCGATTTATCAATTCGTTCAGTTAGAACGCGGCGAAACACTCGATCGTATTAGGTGGCGGATACGTCCGGGGGAAAGATACTTTGCCAAGGAACATCGTACGAACGGTCAGACGTCGAGGAAAAGGTTCGATAACGAGCCACTGTCTGCACATCGATTTCCCGGCTCTATTCCCGTCGTCTGCCTCGATGGCTTACATTTATTTCGCTCGTGGTTTTCTCCTCGCCGCGCGGTGCGATTTTTCGAATAACAGGGAAATTCGCGTTCGAATGGAAACTCCGTTCGATGGTTTTCTTCGTGCCCCGGTGAAACGATATAAATGCAATCGATCGAGGAAATTGCATGGACGATGAATTGAACGATGATGGCTGAAGATTTCTATGTGAGCTTTAGCAGTGTTCAATGATAAATGATGATATGGTAGGAAGTTTCTTTCGGTTCGTACGATTTGTAAGAAGGAATACAATGGCGAATAAATGTCTTCAAATATATTCATAGATTTTTATTTCGAATCGTGAAAAACTCTTGCAATTTTCCTTTCTCAAATGACCCTATTTTAATGAGCTCTTCCAGTAAAGTTGTAAAAACATAAGATGTATCTCTTCAGGTTTTATCTTTGAACAATAAAATAAAGTTGCAGCAGTTTTGTACATTATTTGGCAAATGTATCGTAGCTGATTCATAAAAAAGGAAAAATTCATATCTTTCCTAGTTTTATTTCTCTCAAATCACTTGATTTTTTATCCCCTTTGCTGGCATTACATTTACTTAAATTCTTTAATTTCTCCTCTGAATCCTTTTGCTAGCTTTACGATCTTGGAGCTCTTTTACGAGGTAGTACGATGTTCTTTGAACTCGACGTAATAATTCCTTCATGCTTCGCTTTCTGCTTTTCATTTGCAGCGAAGAAAAAATACGAAGAACGATTCCTTCATTTCTTCTTCTAAATGTACCGCATTTTCGATTCTCTTTTTACCGGATTAGAATTAAGTAAAGCACACTGTGACCATCTTCGTTAGCAGTTAAGATGCTTAATATTAAGTTGGATTTTGCTTTGATAAGGATAACGCGATACTTTCTCAAAGAATTCTCGTCTGGCACGTGAAACTTATCATAAAGGCTGTTTCCACGGATATCGGATACGCGAAGCAGCCGATTATAGGATGTAACGTATAGGTGAATAGGTCCGCCACAGGTGGCACACAAATGCTCCAATATTTAACCCCGATATTGTTCCAAGTCGCAGGATATTGCGTTCCTCTCGTGAGGAACTTACGCTTGTATCTGAGAAGTCGGACAACTTCGCTTGAATTATGAAACGATTATTACTCCTCTGAATAATTGTTCCTGCATTCCACTCGCTAACTGCACGAGGCAATTTACGTACAATTTTTTTAAATTTTCATATCAAAGAAATAATATTTTAAATTCCAACTTGAGGTATTTCATACCGGTACAAAAAAAAATATTTCTCAAATTATTCATTTTTTTTTATGCAGAATATTTTACAAAATTGATCTGTGTAAAGAGTATGTCATTATCGTTGATCATTAGACCATAATCATGATTCAAACGAGTAGACCTTTGATAAATTCATTACACTTGTAATTTGGCTCATTAACCTGTCGTCGCAATGGGATCAAGTACGATGTAGAAAGTCGTCATTATCGTTTTATTGATCGGCGATAGATCAGTCGGCTTCATGTTCGACGTCTATAAATCGTCGCTATATCGGCCTATCTTGAAGACCGTTCGTTTTAATAGAAAAGTGAATCAACGGCTGACGTAAAACACCGGGGAAGAAGAAACGGCTTGGTTCGAGCGTAGAAAAGCTTCTGGAAGCGTGTAAGAGCGAAGGGATGCATCATCGTGCACCAGCCGGACTGGCTGAGAGAGTAATTGCCTGAAATTTATTACCTCATCGTGGCTGCTACACGATATATATCGGAGTAGCCTCTCGACCAGGTGGCATGCCTCGCTTGGGTGATTAATAAAATGTACAACCAGCCGGTTTAGCCGCTGCTTTTCGGTAATCGCGTACGCGACGATGACCGATTAGCTTGCAACCTGATATTGCGTGCTTTCAACAATGTCACCATTGTTGATCTTTTCCGTGGTTGTTTGTAAGGAAATTTTAATTTTCAAATTTCTGTGCTTGGATCTCGTTTCAATTTTAATTTCTGAATTTTCTTGTTGAGGGTGTTTATAGGAGAATTTCAATTTTTAAATTTCTATGCTTAAATCTCGTTCCAATTCTAATTTTTAAATTTTCCTGTTAGGGGTGTTTATAGAAAATTTCATTTTCCAAATTTCTGTGTGCTTGGACCTCGTTTCAATTTGAATTTCTGGATTTTTCCTATTAGGGATGCTTGGGAAAAAGTTCAATATTTGAACGAGTAGAAAATTACAAAATTTCGAGAATATTTTTAACCAGTGTAGAATTCTATATTCATTGTTCTGCAATTTCTACCTGGCGAAAAATGGAAACCCTCAAATATTTTACAAATTCAAACTGATTCTCGTGACGATATTTTTACGCTTATGAGAAGCTTTACATAATTAACCAGGGAATTCATATTTAAATTGAGGAACTCCCCATCCTGCATATTTATACTTCTGAATTGTATGCGCATATTGGTGATTGTTAATTAACAGTTGAAAATTTTGCTGAATAATTTAAACTGTATGAGGGAAAGTTTTTCACCGAATGAAAAAATGAGCTTTCTGTTGTTCAGGATTGTTTAAGTGTTAATTAATTACTATCAGTTATCGATCATTTATTTATTTATACTCGTTATCTATTGTGTGGATGATTAATTTTGTAGAACCTACTGAAACTGGAGGGCTAATTTATTTCCAATATTTTAGTAATTAGTCTCGATATCCAGCTGCAGCTTTTGCAATTAGAATAACAAAACACGGTATTGATTGCACTTGATATCTTGAATAGGCTTTATCATCATTGAATTAGTATTAAACGAATTGTTAAAATATAATTTTCAAGCAATTCGAAGCTCGAGTTCGTTTCGAAAGATTATATTTATTCACGTCATTTGGAGTCTTTTCAGATTCATTAACGCTAATTACCATTCAACATTTTCCTCTTGTTATCACTCGACTTTGTTATCATTATAATATTACAAACGAATTTAGCTACAGTAAATTACGTTTCAATGTTTCGTTCGATATATAATTTTCTTTATAAAATTCTATTTACACAGGGTAGCTTTTATCGCGATGTGTTTCAGGGAAAACAAAGAAAGGAAAAACAGAGAAAACGACGGTTCGAGATTGATATTTCGTGTCGATGTTTCTTGTTCCCTGGCTTTTAATGAATCTTTCCTGTCCTCGTGAGCTGGCTGTGAATGAAAAATTGCAGAAAATAAAAAGAAACCACTTTGAAATCTTCCAAAGCGCTTGATAGATTATAAAACGCTTTTTCTTTCTTTTAAAATGAACTGTAATTATCGAATAGTAATTAAGAATGCGTAATACTAAAAACACCGAATTAATTCGTACACCCATTATAACAAAACGGTATAAAATTGAAGAAATGAAAATGAAATAAATAAAAAGTAATCGCGAATAAATGCTTGTAACACATTTTTAGTGATGATTAACGATCTCGTTAACTTCCAAGTGGAATATACCAACGTTTTCTGAAACAAGTCCGATCGTATCTCGACTTCTTCCACTGTTTAATGCCAGTTTGTATGTACAATCAGCTTGTTCCTCGATATTTCAACGTTTGGAACACGAACTTCCTCTTTTCGTGAAACGTCCAACGATTCTTAAATACACTTTATAGGCAATTCGTAGGAGAAACGAGAAAAGAATGGGCTACGTTTGATTTACGATCCCTTTAAGCCGTTCCTTACACGCACAACAATTTCTGACCCGCTCTTTTCACGGACTATTCTCGGAAAAATGTTGACAATACATTACGAGGGGTGGTGACACCCACGCCATGGGCATTATACACTGACGTGGCTGTAGTCGAGCTCGACATAGGTGTAATTTTGGCGGAAAAGCAGGATATCACGTTTATGCTGTTATTATAAGCTCGTATATCTCGGCTGAAAATGATGCTCCCTTATTCTTTGGAAACTGTTAACTCTTCAACAGCTGAGCTTGGCTCAATCGTGAGACAAACTTTGAAAACGGAAGAATCATTTTTAAAGGAGCAATGTAAAATTTAGAAATAGGGCTCTTTCTATGGTCCGCCATCCGAGGATTATCAAAATTTTGAAAAAATTTTGCAATTTAAATGGAAGGAAAATTTTTATTTTGTTATTTCTAATGCTCACGGTAACTTACCTAGGCTTAATTGTCTTCGTTTAACCTCAAATGGAAACAAACTACTTCAGAATGAAATTATAAGCCACTTTACCTTCAAACTTTTATTCTAATTACACAGACTGTTAATTATAGACTAATTACACGGTAACTGGATCTCGGTTATACTTAAATTGAAGTTAAACTAGTCGTATAATCACGAAACAAGTTCTCAAGAAATTTTTTACGAGCTCAGGTCACTGGTTCATGATTTTAAACGAATCTACAATCTCGAATCTGAATTTTTCAGTTGTAACCCGGCCTGTTCTGAAATTTATTTTGCTCTTTAGACCGAAGGTTGTAATGATCGCGTGTACGATCTATTCTTAGCAAATACCTATGATCCATGGAATTAATAATCCTCGTGGAAGCAGTTAGCGTGTCATTTGAATTAATTGGGTTAAAATCACGGCGATTTCGTGCGACGGTGAAATGAACACGAGAGGGTGGATGAAGGTCTGACCTCGAAAGAACGTTGGGGAATAAAAAATTGGACGGTAGATCAAAGTCATCGTGCACATGCACCGTGTATTTCGTTTCATTCACTTTAGTCACTCCCGAGAGCTATCATATACGTGTCATTTTTGTTCAATCTTTGCTACAATGAAATTTTAATGACATTTTTTAACAATTACTATCACAATTATTTTGGTAAAATTAATTCAGTCTCACCCAGCTACAAAAATAAAATCTGCAAAATCTAGAAAGTATATTTTTAATTTTTTACACAACTCGGAAGAAATTTAGAGATACTTGAAATTGGTGTTGAAAATTTCGAATAAAAAGTCATGAGGCATAGATTGTAATAAAAATCAGATGACGCACGTATCGTGACAAAACGCTTTGCGTCAACCCTTTCGCACGCTTCGGTTCTCGAGCCAATGCACTTTGAAGAGGGCAGTCGGTTACCGCGTCAAAGCTCGCCTCGAAATTCCTCTCCGCTCGCACGCGCTTCGAACAGCCACGGAATCGGGTGTATTTCTCCGGGGAGACACGTGTCGGGGTTGCCTTGTTAGGACACCCTCGCCAACGAAGGGTGCGTGCCGGCTAGACACGGCCGTGTGTACGCCTCTCGAAACGCGAGCGTGCATGGAAGCGGAGACGTTGACGGAAGACGCCGAATGAAGGTGGGACAATGAAAACGATGGTGACTCGTGCACTATTAATGGACCGTTGTTTCGTATGGAGATGGAACTGGGAATTTAACTCGACCTCGTCTCATCACAGAATTACAGTCGTGAATGTTTCATTCCGTTGCGTTTGATGAATCTCAAACGCTTCTGAAATTTTGAGGGAAGTGGGATCATTGGGGTGAATAAGCTTTTTGGCAGTAGGTTAGAGCTCTTGGCTTTATTTACAGTATTAGAGTCTTAGAATCTTAGAATCTTAGAATGTTAGATTATTAAAATATTAGAAATTCAGGATATTAGGAAATTAGAAAATTAGAATATTAGAATATTAGAAAATTGGAATCTTAGAATGTTAGATTATTAAAATATTAGAATATTAGAATATTAGAAAATTAGAAAATTAGAAAATTGGAATCTTAGAATCTTAAAATGTTAGATTATTAAAATATTAGAAATTCAGGATATTAGGAAATTAGAAAATCAGAATATTAGAATATTAGAAAATTGGAATCTTAGAATGTTAGATTATTAAAATATTAGAATATTAGAATATTAGAATATTAGAAAATTGGAATCTTAGAATCTTAGAATGTTAGATTATTAAAATATTAGAAATTCAGGATATTAGGAAATTAGAAAATTAGAATATTAGAATATTAGAAAATTGGAATCTTACAATGTTAGATTATTAAAATATTAGAATATTAGAATATTAGAAAATTAGAAAATTGGAATCTTAAAATCTTAGAATGTTAGATTATTAAAATATTAGAAAATTGGAATCTTAGAATCTTAGAATGTTAGATTATTAAAATATTAGAAAATTGGAATCTTAGAATCTTAAAATTTTAGAATCGTAGAATCTTAGAACCTTAGAATTTTAGAATTTCAGTTTCAGAATTTTGGAATTCTAAAATTTAAAAATTTTAGAACTTTAGAATCCTAGAATCTCCGAATCATAATTCCCATGTCCAAACCGGAAGTGGCCTTGCCCGTAAAGGAACGCACTCCAGTGAATCAATTATTTTACAGTATCAGTAGCACTTAGCACGGCGCACCGAGAGAATACACTTCCGTCCACAGGGAATTTTCCGGGTATATTTAAGAGAACGATACTCGAGGTTCCGAGTCATTATGAGCAAAAGCTGGTTGAAATATCGGTCGACGCTTTTATCGGTGACAGCAAAGCGAGATGTTTGTACTTGCTTCGATGTTCGATAGAGAAAAGAGCATGTGTGTATGCCGCCGATGTGTTTGCCTCGAAACGCGCGATTCGATGTTTAATCCGCGTGATTGCACGTGTTTGCCCGTTTGCCTGCTCTTTTTGTGCGGTGACACTTGTGGTACACTTGTAGAAACGATGGATAGAGATGTTCGTACGTTGCGAATGGCTTTGAAGAATAATTGTTCGGCAAACTGTTGGATGATCGATATGCTGGCGGGAAATATTCCGATATTCCGTCGCTCGTTTCCGATTCAATTCGACCGTGCAACTCGTCTTCCACTATCAATACCAACCTCGCCAGTTTTTCATTAAATATATAAAAAAGAAAAACAGTAATTTATATAGTCCCAGTTCAAAGCTCAAAAGCACAGCAGAGAGGAGAGAAAATGAACGATGAGTTGAAAGATAGAAAGGCAAAGATATACTCAAAGCAATGGAAAACAGGAAGAAAAGTGGAAACAGGAGACCTTTGACTCTCTAAATATGTACCTACATATTTATCAATTTACTGTAATCGAAATGTACATTTTTCTCTCCGATTTTTGCTCGTTTATCTTGCCCTTTTCGACTCGCATTAGGCGAAAATGAAGAGCACCATCCCCTCCGGGAAGTCGGTTGCTCTTCCAGGGAAGATATCCTCGACTGTTCTCTTTTTTCCTATTTTAATTTCTTTCACTTATTTACCGTTTGCCTGGGAGAAGATAGGACTAGAGCAAAAAATATGAATCCTTCGGGATCCTTGAACGGAAGCAAGGCGTATCGCTGCGGATGAAATTATTTCAGAGAGGCAAAGTTGTATAGAGGGGGGAATAGGCTACAAATTTCATTTTAATAAGCTGTCAGCCAACTAGCAAACGATTCACGTTTCCTTCCATCTTTTTTTCCCTATTTGTTTCCACGAATGCGAAGAAGTCGTAGAATTCTTTCTTTTTTTTTTAATGGTACTTTGAAATCGTTGAACGACGAACATCCATCTAGGATTAATATTGCTAAAAGATTATTCAACGTGGATTCGACTTCGTTAAAAACCGCGTCGTTCAACTTTACTCCCCGTCAAATATTTCCCGGGGAATCGTAACTTTCTTCTAATCTGATTCAATTTCCACGATTGCGTGCTGAATCATTAATTTACCGTGCCACTTCGGGCTTTTTATTAATTGCCGGTGTAGTAAAATTCCTTACCTTCCCCGTTTTATGGAGTACTCGAACAAAAGGGTATGAGATAGAGATCGTATAAAACAGTCGGAGGAGAAATCATTTTTTAACAGCCTTGTTAAGAGCATGAAAGTTATAAAAGAAAGTTGTGAAAGTAGTATAATAACGTTGTACGATGATTTGGCAGTTAATTGTTTGATAATAAATTCAATCCAATGAATTAATCGTGGATTGAAAGAGTGAAATTGTATCGGTTTAATGAATGAAATTCAGCGAAGTCGAGCGAACCGAGTAATGAACAAAATGATTTAGCTAGGAGCAATTGATTTTTTTATGCTAGAACAAGCAGCAACCAGCTGCGGCTCGAGCCAGGCAATTTTTAATTAAAATGAACCGTTTTTATTACGTTTATTCGATAAATTAACAGTCGAATAGTTTGTTGTTTGTTTACACATATGTACAAATTTCTAATTAAAACATTCTATGTATAAATTTCGGTTTACTAAAAATTTTAGTTACGTTATTGCGAAACAGAAATTATTCTGCGATCCTGGATTCGTTTTTGCATCAGGAATTTAACAGCAAGCCATATTTCATCCCCTTCCGCGTGTATTCATCTTCGCACAAATATCCGTCTCTCAACGCCTTAATTGCACGGCGAATTTACAACCCGATCACCATAAAATCAGTCGAATTATGGGGAATCGATTACCCAATAAATCGACACTGCCACAAGCAACGCATACCTCCTGTAACATCCTCGTAATCGCGTTCCATTTAGATAAAGAATGTATCCAGCTTAGGAATAATTAGTTTTGGTAAAATGAATGATGGTACTGTTTTTAATCTTACGGAAGAAAAATATGGGAAAATCAATCTTTCCCAGGGATAATGCTGATATCCTGAATTCCCTACCTTCCCAAGAGTTCAGATATTCTCGTATAAACTAAATAATAAAAATTTTTAACAAACACTGAAAATAAAGAATAACAGAGGTTTAAAAGTTAAAATCTCTGCGAGTCTTGAAGCAAAGGCTCGTCTTTCAACAGAATTCGACCCACTTTCTTTTCGTCAGTGGCTCTATTGTGATTCGTACAAGACCAGCACCATAATTCAACGGCGGACAGGATTCTTTGTTCGTTTCGGTGAGTGAATTTTTCAGTCGTTCTCGCGTTCGAATTCATCGGTATTCGCGCGGCCTATCAACGCGGTTCTTTTAAATAAATGAAGCCAGGGTGTCGTCGCGCAGGGCGAATAGTACGAGTGGTGTAAATGGGACGGCTTATCGGCCGTTCCACGGCAAACAGACCCTTTCTGATCCCTCTTCTCAGCAGGGAGCGTCAATGAATGATTTATACACGGGCTAGGTGTAGCTGGGCATTCGAAGTGTCGACGAGAGGGAAATTTGTCGTCCTCTGAAAACCGACGGTGGAAAAAGAGAGTGGAAAACCGGCGACTTTCCAGACGTTTTCGGACCTTTATTTGCCGTATGGTTATTTCTGCACGAAGAAAAGATCTCGTGCAAACTTACCGAACGATGAACCCACACACTGGGTCAGATGGAAGTCTTTCGTGAGTTTTGTTCCGAGTCTCTTCAATGTCGTTCGAGTGTAAAATCAGTGTATGTATCTCGGAATGAATGCTCCTTAGAGTTACTTTTATCGTGGGAAAGTTTGAGGCAACGATTTAGCTAAGCACCGTGCGTCGCCGACCTTCCGGACGGATCCTTGGTACTTATAGGAAAACATAGTGCGAAGAAGGAGCGAACATAGGAAAATTTCTAAGTTTCTATTTTAATAGGGTGGTAAATCTATCTATTTTGCTACTTTGACAAAATAAGGGTTGAAAGTCTTAAGTTCTTAAGTCAAAAGCCTAAATACCGTGCGTCGCCGACATTCCGGAGAAATCCTTTATTCGTAATGAGCATAAAATTCCGGAATTTTATATATTTAGAAGACCAATTATCACGCGAATAAAATAGTGGATCAAAAATGTAAAATTCAGATAAATTCAAGTTTACAGGGCGAAGAGAATGGCCACTGAGGCTACAGCGACGCTTAATCAGAATTTTCTACTAATTGGGACGCAGCTGGTTCGGATTAACTCGTGTCAAGTGGATTTTGAAAAAATACGAGGAATAATATTCTGCGTGTTCGGTGTTGGCTTTTAAACGCATGCCAGTTTATTTTAATTGTTTGCTTCAAAAATTAGTTGTGTCATCGATAACGTGTTTCCGTCTAGAATTGACAAAAGCAAACAGATAGCAATAATTTAAATTTAATTTTAAATCTTTTTTTTCACATTTTCTAAATTTTAAATTATTTTCAAATCTACAAAACTCAAAATGCAAAAAGAAATTATTATAATAATAGGTATTTGATTGATTGGGATCTAAATGAAAGAAAAAGTAGCATTAATCCTTAATGGGTTAATAGGCTTCCGGTAGGCAAAGTGTTAATTATTATTAACACCCTTTATCATCCCCTTCAGAATGAATAAAACAGGTAGAAAGGTGGTAATAAAAGTCTATCAACGGAGCTCGTTTTCCTAAACTCATTTCCCATCATTAAGACGTTCTGTTTCACCCCCCAAAACAAGTAACAATAACATAACGAGTGGAGGGTGCAGTCACGCCATTCGCCATTTACCATAGAACCCTAACTTCTCGTTTCCTCGTTCAACCAGAGTCAGAGATCAGAATTATGAATCTTTCTCAATCATATTCTAATGATACACGGAATGCTTGATCCTGCGTTAAGATGAATAAATATGAAACCCTTAATAAACTCGATCCTCTCTAGTAAAACCCTCCACGTTCTCTCGAGACTGTGTTCCGCTATATTTGCTGTGCTTTCAGAGCTTAATTAACGCTTCACTGGGCAGAATGTGGAAATAAATTCAACGGGACACCATGACCGCCAACGATGCTGTTTGCTCAGTGTCTTACCGTGAAATTTGCATGAAACGAAGATCCCCTATAAAGAATTCAAAATTATCCCTGGCTAATATCTTGGGATATTAATTGATTGCGTTATACACCTGTCTTGCAACTTATTTCATTTTTCAATTTCAAATTCCTTGAACGAGGTTTAATTTTTAATCCCTTTGATGATCAATTTTTTAAATAATTCTCATTAATTTATGTGCAGATAAATTTTCAATTTCTGTCTCGTATAGTTTTCTTTAAATTTTAAAATTAAGATTTATTTCCTTTAAGAGAGATATACAATTTTTTAATAGCCTCATTTTAGAAATTTTATTTCTGGCTTAGATTCGTCGTAATACATCATGTTCCAACGTTTCCATTAAAGGAAACAGTATAAAAACGAAATGGAAAGGGATAGCAGTAAAAGTTTTATTATTGAAAAATTACAGGATTCGAAGGAATGTATCTTTCGTCGAGGTATTGCCGATGGCTCCAACTTCTTCTGTTGGCTTTTCTCTTTGAAACAGGTTTGAAAGTTTCCCAGTGGAATGCTTTTTAGAAACTCGTGTGTTCCTTTGTGTCGTGAAAGTCGCCGAAATGGTTTCTTTTCGACTTCGTACAAAGCATTGTTTCATCGCCATAAATGTTTGAAACGCGATAGCGGGGCTTTCGTCTAACGCTTTCCATTGGATTTCGTCGGCAAAGTTTTTTTTAGCCGTAAAAACCACGTCGTTTGAAATTTCCCCCTCGAAGTAGGGTGACAAAAAGCATCTGTTGAATGAAAAAATACGTATCTTTGAGAGGGTTATCAAATTTACATTTCTGCCCGAAATGTTCTTTTTTCCTTTTTTATTCCAGCTAACAGATGTAATCACTTTATTTTTCATGTCTCGTGCATTTTAAAAGCTTGAAGTATAAAAAATTGCTGTTAGTACAGCTTTTTTTCTCTCTTTCCATAAACTTTTTCAATAGTTTTAATCGTTTGCAGTTTATTCGTTAATTAGTCAGCTTGTTGTTCTGTCAACTCCTTTTTTCAATGTGAGATTAAATTATTTTCCCATTTTTTCGAACATTTCATTTTTTATCTCATATTGATTTTCGTTGATTAATTTCTAAAAATACGTAGAGTAAATATTTTTTTAAATATATCTTTAAACATAATTTGCCTTTTGCTCTGAAAAGAAAGATTCTAATTATTTTCATCTTCATTCCAACTTTAACTGACAGTTTTTTGAAAAAATAGCTCTGTCGACAACATGAGTTGAATTCCAGAAATAATAATTGCAAATATTGTCAGTCATCATTATTCTTCATATACCAAATTTAGATTCGAATATTTGATAATCACTTCAGTATTCGACAGGTAACTTTCAGAAACTTCCGTAACCCCTGTAAAATCTGTCTATCTCCCTTTCACTCAACTTCCATAAATTGTAAATAGTGATTAAAGACAAATGATTGATAAGGCATGACATTTTAAAGTATAATAAAATTGATATCGTTGAATTCGTCGTAAAATCGCGAGTTCAGCACAAATTCTCGATTTTAGGACAAATGCATTAACTGTCGATGACCCCATTATTACCCAGTCTAAATTAGACACTTGCACGTTTAAACGAAAGATGCTCCTATATTAAATATTTTTAATTCATTTTTTAATTTCAATTGCTGGTTGAAAAAAGAAATTTAATTTTACACCCTCTCCATCAAATATGTAATAGACTTACGAGCTTCCAAATACAATTTTCATATTACCAATAGAGACTTATCTATCCATCCTCCAATAATACCAATGCTCATCAATTATCAAATCCACTATCATTGGAAATCCAGCGATAAGAGGTCGAAGTTCGTCCATCGACGATTGGCTCGTAAAGCTCGCTTATCATTGTGCCAGCGACAAAGATACATTTTCCCATAAAGCAGCTCGATTGAATACACACAGAGCGGAATTTAGCGAGCTGATAAGCGTGCCTGATTTCGCGTCGCTTGCAACCCCTGAAATTTCACGTATTTTTTTCTTTCTTTTTTTTTTTTATAATCGAATCGGGTTTACGATGAACAGAGACGCGGTTTCCTGGCCGCATCCTGCGGGATCTGTAAATAATTACGGTTCTTCATGGTCCGGATAGAAGAAGGAGCTCGCATTAATATTTACGAAAAGCAGAGCGCTGCTTTCGAGAGGGTGGTTCAGAGACGGAGGGCGGTTGAAATTCCACGACATACGTAATTTCACGTAATTTTATGCCACGAGCCACTCGGCTTTTTCTGTTTCTCCGTTCTTTGTCTACCTTTTTTCGGTTCTTTACGAGCGGTCGTAAAACCGCGTTTGACCGGGCAAGATTCTTTCTCATGCAAATTGAATTCTTTTTGATTTCCACGGATGAAGAGAGAAACGTTCAGGTGTAATATGAAAAAGTTTCGTTCATGAAGAGTCGAGGAATTTGATGTTTCCGCGGACCATCGGGTGGAGGTCGATTAACCCTGGATGCAGGGTCGTTTTTACCCATCAACGGTTCTGTTTCTTTGCACTGTAGGAATTTCATCAAGTGAACTTGAAACATTTTCGATAAAGTATTTAATTTAGAATAAATCAGACTTTTGATTACAATAAATCAAAATTGCATTGAATAAAATATTATCAATCTTTTAATTTTTTAATTAAAACGACTTTCAGAAATAAAATGGTATAAAATAGTTTTATTTTCTTGCAATAGTTTCAATCCCAAGCGAATGCCATTTCTCCGTTGAACTATTAAATGCGTTTCAAATCGTTCTATCCGGTAAACGTATCGATTTGATCGTTGTTTGATCAGCAATAGGGATCGAACTCGGCAGAGAAAAAGGATCGGCTATCGTCCAATAAACGGATCGGAATTCAACCGTGCCCCGAAGTGCAATTTCACGCTGAGAAATAATTTAACATCCATTCCGCGTGGATTTATGTATCCAAGGTGTCCCGTAAAAATTTTCACCCTCAACCTCGGCCGATTCGTTATTGGCGGCTCGCTGTCTCGGCTTCGAGGACCGGAAGCCGTCGTTATTTAAGTTAACGACCTCCGATTGGTATTTGCCGTGGAAATTACCCGTATCCATGCAACGCGATGAGAAAACAATAAAACTTCAGTTTGCTCTGACTTTTTTTGCCCCGTGATCGTTGTATCCCGACGAATATGTATTTATTCAAGCATGAAATCGCGAAACAGGAGGGGAAAAAAAATAGTATCCGCGATCGGAAAAAATGTTTTCCTTAGTTGTTTCAACGTTTCATTCTTCCTCCGCAAACAGAGCCGAAAAAATAGAAGCAATTTTTCACCGGGATGCGATTTTATACCGTGGAAAATGTAAAATATAAATAATTGGGTCGTCTGAGGTGAACGCGACGGAAACTGTGTCAAAGGGAAAAGAAGGCACGAAATCTGGTTTATGGTAGGGAAAATATATTCATCGCGGTCGACGGAAATCCTTGGAACAAGATTTTTACACGGTGTTACATTTTTTCAATTTCATAAATACCATGTGACATGAAATATGAATTTTGTCGGTGGAGAGAAAAAAGGGTGGAGGTTTTAAAACAACCCGCCATCCGTGCAGAGGGATGAATCAAATACATGTTTCTAATTTAATCCGTTACGCGGATTTTCGGCACGGAAAGTGTGCGTTAAACACGAAAAACGTTGGTTGAATTTTACAAACGGTGCGAAACTTAATTTATTCGTTGAACGAAATTTACATACACGGTTTGTTAACTCCTTGGTTTTTTTCCCCGTTTCTTTTTCGAAGAAAATGAGTTAACGAGCTTAAAAGAGGTCGAAACGCACGGCTGCTTTTATTTAGCGATATTCCCCGAACGCGAATGTCAAAAATTTGCTTCGTGCCTGGAATAATAATTTTATAATCAACTCTCTCCGATCGAAAATCGAAACCTCTGGCGTTTTGAAGACTTCAACGAAAGTTTCGCGAAGCTTTGAAAGAATCTCTAGTAAATCTTTCGATAACGAAACAAGAATACAAGTTAAATTGAGAAGTTTCTATGGTTCTCCTGTTTCTCTGTTAATTATTCTGTTATGATTTCTGATAAGGCGATTGCAATTTTGATAATGAGAGATAAATTGCTGCGAATAGTTGGAAATACTGATAATTATAATTACATTGGAATAATAAAGTATTGATGAGGGGTTGTTTCAGATTGTTATGAATATTCAGAATTTATATGGTAACGTGTTGATAAATAATTTTAGGAACGAAGGGTATTGAAAATTTTTCATTTTTATAAAATAATCTTTCAGGGGTTGAAATAAAATTCAGTAATGGATATTTTTTGAAGCACCCGATATGTGGGATTCAAAATCACGGGCAAGATACGAATATATGAAATACAATGAACGTGCTCAACTTTGACAATGAGAAGAAAGGAATCCTAACCATATGTCGTAGGTAGAAGTACCATAAATCGACGGGTATTCGGCTCAACTTCAATCCCTGTTCCCGTAAAGTCGTAGAAACGACGTTTACACGCATCCCTTAGTTGAAGTTTTATAAAATATAGTAAATCGAATTCGATTATAAAAATTAGCGTTGAAATAGGGGAACTGATTAAATACAGTATATTTTATTTCTCAAAGTAAAACAATTTTGACAAGGGTTGAATTTTATTTCTCACCGGTAGAAAAGAAGAGAATGAAATTAGGGGTGGAATCGACACGGGTACCCTGTATCAAAAATAATCCGCAAACAGAACGATGAGTATGGCACGCGTTCCCCCATAGAATCAACCGTTTACCACTGGGGGTTAATTTCTTTCCTTTCAATTATGGATGTTTTCCGGTCCCAGAAGGAAAGATTTACGGGCTCGTAAAGCTGCTGGAGCATTCGTTTTTCGGGGATCGTCCGAACAACCGTCGCGAAGTTCGGCACGGAATGTAAACGAGTCGCTTGAAAGATTCACGAAGCGAAGACGCACGACCCTTCCGTTTCTTCCCTTTTGTTCGGTGCTGCAGCGACACCAAGTGTTGCCTTTTATGTTCAACGAAGCTGCTTGTTTGTCGCCGAACCTTTGTTCGTGGTCGGAAAGAGAATTCCTTTTCTCATGGAATAATTGATCGCTGAAGCTACTTTGAAATAGTGAAATTTTTATTTTAAATTATTCGAACCCCATTTTTTAGGGCCGCTGTCTCGTGTTTGTAATTTTTATTCACCTTTTGTAATTTGGAAATTATTTCACAGTTGTACACTCGCGATTAAATCAGGATTAAAATTAATTTAGATACAAAATAATATCATTATTTATTTATTTAATACATAACTGAGAAATCTCTTCTCTCTCGTCGAATTCCTCGAGAATATAAATATCAATACTAATTCTTCCGTGTAAGTGTTTATTATGGTGGGGGGCCACAGTTCTATGTATACACGAGGCCTCGTTCGCGTTGTTCTCCCTGAGGAAGCCTGATTTAATTGTGAGTGTACATTAATTAAACCTTGTACAATTATTTTAGTTAAATATTTTAAAACATATAAAATTGTAAGAGTCAAATTTGATGAAATATGGAACCATGGAAAGCACTTTTTATTGTCATTGATTAATACATTCGATATTTATTAACGCTGTACACGAATGCTTGAATCCGTCCGTTATGATAAATTTCCGCAAATATTTATAAACCGGGTCCGTCATTTTCTCTATCCATTACGCCAAATGAAAATACACGGATTTTAAATAAAAAATTTCCCAATTGAAAAGTCTCCGCTTGTACCGATACAAATTGAAAGCCTGTGAGTGCATCGTGGTAATTGAATCCCGTGATTTTTCAATCAAATCACAATATTCTAATTACTACCCCATTAGCCATCCGTCAACGTAGCTTCCAATATCCGCGAGAAATCCCTCGACACAGGTAAACAAAGATACCATTTCCATCGGAACGTGGTATTGTTTCGTGGAAACAAAACGTCAGCAACTATAAAAAGCAAAAGAAAGAAAAAGAAAAACAAACAGGAAGTAGAGGAAACAGAGGAAAAGAAAATATTTTTCATCCTTGTTCACCGCGCATAATCAGCTTTCGAAAATAAGGGGAGGAGAATGAACTGTCGTTGGTAGAAAAAAAAAAGAAGAAATCAGAACGAGCAAATGTTCCTTACCAGATTTCCGCTCGGAATTGAACACGTTTCTCTCCGTATGACGTAATCCGTTGCATTTATTAAAAAGGCGATGGCCCCATTGTTTTAGAGGGAGAGTCGCGACGCGTACAATGCGTCTCGATGCGAGGCCACATGGCGTCGTCGATCGGCTTACACGCTCGCGTTTTTTGTCCTACGCGCGTGCATACGCCTCGATCTCGTGGGAATCGTGTACGCCTATCTCTCTTTCGCGCACAAAAAGACCGGCGGCACGGGGGTTGGGGGTTGCACGGCGCGACGAGAGGGTTGCTCGAGCGGACGTTAAGCGGGATTCGCTGGAGAATTCGAAGCTTTTTCGACGGAAAAAAACAATGTACCGACAGAGAGGTGTTCGTCGATGGACACGAGGAGAGGGGGTTGGAAAAATGGAAGGGTTCGTTCGAGGTGTCGCGACGCGTTGTAAATCCTCCCGGACTTTAATAATTGAAATGGGTAAACTGGTACGAAAAATCGAACGAAAGGAATAACGGAGGTGGAGGAATCGAAGGGATGAGAATTGTGAGAAAGAGTTGCGGTTTAAGGGATTAAGGGTGGATCGCAAATCGTGGAACAATGACGGTGAGAAAATAATGAGACGGTTTAAAATTACAAATGAAATTTTCTTTCAATAGAGAAATTTTTTATACAATTCATTTGCAAACGGGTTTCTTGCACGATTATATTGCAGTATTTATTGTAAAATATTTTATGAATTACTTAGATTACTTGTATTTACAATAGAGTATCCCTGAGGGAGTTACATCTTCATTGGTGAATGTCAGGATTCCTGTCGAGTTTCGTGTAAAGTTAAAGTGGTCGATAGTTGAATTATTTGAGCACTCGAAGAAATAGTGGATCGATAGGTGTTTTACAACTTGCAGAAATTGTGTGTGCAATATTGTACATGGAAGTTATGTATATAACACTAGTACCCAGTTTATCTTGTCATGTTCTGTTGACTTTCGAACGACGGACCAGGGAGAGAGCCCCAACTTAAATTTCATATTATTTTCATTTTCAAATTTCAAATTATTCTCTCAATATATGAAACTCTGGTTAAAAATCATACATTTATTTAAAAAATATAACCAAATCCACCGAAAAAAATATTTCAACTCCTCCAAATTGCAGAAAAGATAAAATCACAGGAAATATGAAAAGACTGAACATTGAAGCATACTGGTATCGTGATAAAAGATACACGTGTATCCACAACACGGTCGAGGGGTCAAATATACCCTTAATACGACAAACATACCTAAAATACATCGGTTCTTTGACGAGTAGCCGGTTGACTGAAATACCGAGGCTAGAAAAAGGGATGAGAGCCGATGAACAATATTTGCTTTGAAATCGTCGAAACAGCGAAACGTGAAAAATCGGCAAGAGCCGTGGCGAGGTTCGCTTTTTATTTCGAATTTCCGGGCAAATATTTTGTCGGAAGGGGCCACCGTTGATAACGCATTACGATCCGTACCGTTCGAAAAACATTTTCTTTGCTCTCGACGAGGAAACAGCGGCACGTGAAACACGGATAACACTGGTCAAACCTCGACTAATAACAGGGTCCTCCATCGAGATTTTTGCATTTTTGTGATTTCACTGATATTCGAAGCGATAAACGCGACAGAAATGTTGTGCGACGTTCGCGTTCGGAATTTGAAATTCGACAACCGGCGAGCAAATAAAAATTCCACGCTAAAAATGAAACCATTTCGATTTTACATTCGAGATACGAAAGATTTGTTAATCAAGATCGACGCGACGATGGATGCAAAAAGAATGAAGAAGAATGTCAAAAGAGTATTATCTAGTTTAATTGAAATCCGAAACACAGACGGCAGAATCCTTTTAAAATTCGCCACGAGACTGCTATGCAGGCAGACTTTAAAGACCCACGATTTATGGGGACGATTCGATTTATCGCGACGAAACAATACCCGTCCCCGCTTGTCTTGCTCTCTTTTATTTGTTAACAAACGAATTGGATCGGAGCCGTATGCTGGCCGACATCGTTCAACATTTTTCGTGTGTGCCGCAGCTTGGAAGAGGATAGGGGGTTGTTTTGTTCGGTTCGCTTTCATTTTTTAAAAGACCCGTTAATCCGTGCCGTTCTGGGGTTAATTAATTTTTAAAAGTCTTAAACATGAACAAAATAAAAATATCGAAGATTTCTTTGATTAGTTAAAAAAAGAAATATAGCAACTCAAATATTATTAACAATAAGAAAATTAAAAAATTTAAGATATATTTATTTAAAATTCCTTTTTTGTTGGTTAATAAATACAACGTGAATCCACTATTGAAGCTTAGGAATAATGGTAACTATCGATGCACAGGAATCCCTGAACCGGAAGCAAAAGGGTGAGAAACGCATCTGGCGGGATTAAAGTCTGACCTTCGTAATCGCTTTAACCCTTTCCCCAACAGCTACTATGGTATCGAAGAGAAAACTTTGAAATTTAAAACTGACTGTTATTACCATCAGAAACATTTCCCTACAAAAATGGTCATAGCGAAAGGGTTAAAGGGGTATAGGACTAATTTATTCGAAGCACGAGTCGACCTCCGGTTTGACGTTCGACGCCGGGGAAGAAAAATCGGTAGACACTCGTGTAGAGGCAGGCTTGCGAACCGATCCAAAGGATACCATAGCACCGGAGGGAATATCGATCGTCGGTTGCGATATTCGAACACCGAGCTGCTTGAATTTCGATGAGCCTTCCTGCACCTTTTTCTACGTTTTTCCATGTCCTCGTCCTCGAAGCATCGCGATCCTGTTCCCACCAAGGGAGAGAATTCCTGTGGGAGCCGGCAGAAATTATCATGTCGCCGATATTACGATCGAACGCGTTCCTACGAGGCCACCTCGCCGGAAAAACGTGGCTGATACGAACCATCCAACCAATTGATCGAACGACCCGCAAATTTATTAATCCTATAGGGGTTTGACTTGACCCACCCCTGAATAGGTTTTCGGTGGCTTTGATCGGAATGAATTTAAGGCACGTAGAAATCTGACTTATTTAAATTTTATATACATTCTTTAGCTTGGAGGCTTAGAATTTACAAATTAATTTCTGTTAAATTAAAAATTTCAATCACTCGAAATATTAAAAATTAATTTCGACGTTCGTTGAAAGGAATAACTCGACTCGTTACGTTTCATAATCAGTGCAGAGTGTAAAAAAAAAATCGACACGTGAAACGTGGAGGAAACGTTCGTCTGATTTTTCCCGAGGGATTTGAACGATTTCGATGTCATCGGGGGCCGGTTCTCGCGTTAAAGATAAGCCTCGAGGTGGAATTGTGAATGACAGAGCGGCACTTCTCTTTTCGTTCTCCTGGTTGCACTGTCGTCCCGTGTTTGATGGATGATTTTCGAGCGAGTCAGCGTCATTCGCGCGTCTGAAAAATCGATACCCGGCCGGCGAATCGCTGATCCTGACAGCTGGAAATTCGTCGGAGGCTCGATTGTTTCCCTTGTCAAAGAAATTCGTGAATCCACCGACAGAGAGAAAGAGAGAGAGAGAGAGAGAAAGTTAGTGCTTTTTGTGTTTTAGAGAGACGGTAGGAAAATGACGGCTGCTTGAAAATCCAACGTTGTTAAATTCGTACAAATCAGACAAAGATTAATTTTCTATAAAATTAATTAAAATTGATTTTAAAATATCGCCTCATCTCTGGATACTCCACTGTCCAGAACTATCTTTGCATATTTCGCGAGAGAAAACCCCTTCGAAGGGGTTGAAAAACAGCCGACGTTTTCTTGAATCCGATCCCCGATAATTCGCCATCCAATTAGCACGCTAGATACTCGAGCGAGTAACGCACTCCAGGATCTATCCCCTAGTAGAATTCTCTGTGCCAGCCGGTGGCTTGAAAACACACGGTTCTATCCCCCGTACGAACAACAATGACCCGTTGATTTTGTATTGGCGTAGCAAGGGGTAGATCCATCCCTCTGGCCACGCACCCTTCTACCAGACTACCGCCCCACCGCGTTTTTTTTTTTTTTTATATATATTTTATTTTCTCTCTTCTTCTCGTAGTTTTCGTCGATCGTGATCCTCAGGGGGCCCCGTGATTCCGCGTCGATGTGTTTTGACGTAATCCCATAAAGCGCGTTATTCTTGTGTAAATAGCCGTTCCACCGCTAGGGTTGGAAACTGATACGAGCCCCGGACGATAAGGTCCGCTTTAATTGGCGAAACGTTGGCCACCGATGGGAAAATTGGGGTGCGCCGGATTTCGAAGTCGGGGGAGATTTCTTGACTGGCCTGACCGCAGATTCTTCCACCCTGTACACGGTCTTTCTGGGGGGTGAGAGTCGGTTTGATCGTTCCACAAATTTTGCGGTGTTTTCGGTGAAGCCTGGATTTATTTACAGAGGCTGGTTTAAAGTTGGAATTCTTTTATTTTCCTCTAAATGAAATAATACGATTTCAGATGGTTGAAATTTCGAATTTGTAGAAATTCATAAGAACCTCCTTAATTCATTTTCTCCGTTAATTTAGCCTTCGAATTTGTACTCAATATGGTAATGTTGAAACAACAAACCATATTTCCTCTTCATTTCATTATGTAAATCAGAGAAACGTTTTCCCAGCATATTATACGGGCATAGTGATCCCTCGGAAGCATCATTGCTGGTTAGTATAATCAGTCTAGTATAATATATGGTGAGAAAGGATCGTCGAATTCACAGAATGGCTGATCGAGGATCGTCGACACCGAGTACTTTATATTTGCTTGATTCGATATAGGGGTGGGCACGTTTTTAGGGTACGGACGGTTTACTTAATCCCCCGTTTCGATGAAACGTTTGCCGTCAAAGGGGGTCGATTGTAAATAAATTATCAGGATTTAGTTGGTCTGGCCAAGAGATTTCGTTGCTGGGATCGATGTCCTCTGCACTTTTTTTTCTGGTTGATGAGATGAATGGAAGGGGTTGTATTGTGCTTATAGGGTAAATCTCTGTAACTGTACTTCTTTTCCTGTTGATATAATGGTAATTTAAGGGAAAGATTATAAAAAAGATCACTGTAAATAAATAAATTTTCAATTAAACTTTTTCAAATTTTTTAAAAATTATTTTACAGTAATCAAAATTATTAATTTGTTTAGATTTACCCTTTTAATTAAAATTATTCTAATAATACAAAAAATTGTCTTTAAAATAATGGAATCTTTAGCATACCCTCAATATATTTTCATATCTATTTTATCGTTGACTTAAGTACCAGGAAATCTGTATTCTTGAAAAGTTATCAGTATCTTGGGAACTATGAAGAAGCATTTGCTTTATCGTCCTGAAAAATGTTTCCCAGAGAAAGATTGTATCTTCTTATAGGAGCATAATTTTCAGAATCCTGATACAATATGGTAGCAAGATACTATCATAATCTTAAACCGAAGGTAGAAGATTACATGCATTGAATTTGTTTTATGTAACTTACATCATGAAATATAATTTCAGCCAGCAATATAGATTTTTCTCAACTTTGATATCTCGGTATCAAGGAAAATGGATTTTCCCTCTGCATACTTTCATACACTTCAATTTTATACATCATACTTGGGAAAGATTAATCGAATCTTCAATATAGACTATCCGATTGAACGTGTCACAAGCTTAATGAAGTTTAACCAACTTTTTACCACTGGAATTTAATAAAATCCATTGATCAGGAAGGTAAATCGCAAAGGGAACAAAGATTTTAATTTATTTCATCGAAGATAAGATTCACCTCTCTTTTCGTAGATTTATTTCGCCCTTTTCCTAAGAATGGATTTAAAGCAATTCTTTTAATTAAAAAAGGAAACTATCCTCTTTTGTTGCAGACGGTCGTTAATTCTCATTGAAACTTTCCTGCATTCAGGCTATATCGTTTTGTTTCAACTTCCGTTTTAATTGAAAGCGAGAAACAATAACGTGTTAATTGTCGTTTACGATTTTTGTTTCTTTATATTTTGTTTACACTGCCAAGTGTTGTAGCTGTTTGTTGTAAAGTTGGAATGTCTTAATTAAAATTTTTTCTTTCTCAAAGATATTCAATGGAACTGGAATTTTCATTCCATTTATATAGGTGCAATTCATAAATAAATAAATTTACTTTGATACCAGCTTATTTGCTGAGTCTATTGTTCTCTTTTAATTGAGATTCTTTATTAATTAAAAATGGACATTTTTTTCTTTTTACCAACAACATTATGCATTTTAATTAAATAAATATGGTTTTATTATAATTAAAATATTACAAATTTCTAGAATAGAATAAGTATACGTACCTTGAACCAGTTTATAATTAAAAACTTCCATAATTTGGCTTTCATTAAATCCGCTTCGAGTTCACTATCATTTATCAAAATATTTTTGTATCTTTTAAAAATATTCTACTGTTTCGTTTTACCGTGTCTCGATCCCTCCACGTATCACGCTAAAAATCCACCAAAATATTCTTCCAGGCGAATGAATTTTTCAACTACAAAGACTGGGAAACACGTTCATTCTTGAAAAACGACCATTCTTTAGTTTTCTCACAAACGTATAGAATTTTCCATTTATGAATCTAAATTTCTCGTCAGTGGATGCAAAGATTTTATTCCAAAAATTCTCTCACAATAAATGTATTAAATATGTAAGTGGATTATGTTCCGAATAGAATTTTAATAATCGTAGAATATTAATTGAATTTTGATTAAATTATTGCTACAATAAGGGGATCAATAACTATGATAGGAATTAGTCGATATTGGAATTAGGAAAGCTTTGATATCACTATTCGGTAGTGATGAATTTTTGCTGAAGAATATTCTAAAATAAAAAAATATTAAAAATATTTATTTCTGTTAAAATAACATTTGACAAATTGACGAATATAATACTTTCTAATGGAGAGGGCGAGACCACATTTTCGGGGGTGCAGACCCACCCTGACTACTTCCTTTTTCACTGTTTCGTTCATTCGTGTAACACTCGATCTACAGAATACGATTTAAGTCAGGATAAAGATAAATCGCTGACCACGTTTTATCGAGTCGACGAGGCGTCGTGAAACGGAAGTCTCCGTCGCTGGGAAGCCGCTCGCCCTCGGAAACCTCGGAGATTTTATTCAGTTTCGTCTGGCATGGTTCGACGCGACGGTACTTCCGGCAGCAGCCGAGGAGCCTTGATTTATCGAGGATTTATTTGCACCCGGTGCCAGGGTAAAACGGGAACGAGTCTTGTCCCGTTTAGCGAAACTCCCTTGGCCAGTGTTTCCATAGCTTTTAAGCGGATCGTGACGCGCAAATGTGCGAAAATCCATTTACCTTTTTATCGAACCACCTTCGCGATTATATGTAACGTTAGATAAATATAATTTACCAAAATTTGATAGTAAGATATGAAAGCATTCCTAAAAATCCGCTAACAAAATTTAAAAAAAAAAATCTGAACGTGGAAAACGAGACCCCTTAATTAAGATATCCGGTGCTCGTGAAATGGATCAAAATTACAGGTTATACAGTTTACAACCGATCGCCGGAGGCTCGCGTGCATTCTCAGTTAATTATTCTTAGCCGTGTAAGATGTCTATCTCTTGCCCTACTGGCTATATAAATATCACTGACGGTTGCAACCAAAGGAACGATAAAAAAAATGAGCCTAGATACGCTTATCGCTTAAGTACGTACGGTTTTACAAACTGACATAAATTTAATGGATGACAAGCGTGAAGAGGTCGGAGATAGCGTTGAAAAGAAGTAACAAAAGTTTTGTAACTTTGAGTTACCTGTTTTGGTAGAAAAGGATACGTCGGTCGCGTGAAATTCTTGAAAATTTTAGGTGATTTGAGTGAACGAACTCGGAAATTCATATTTGATCAATTTTCATTTGGAAAGGGGTTGAAAATCGAGGAAATATTTATGTAAAATTCTAATCATTAGAAGGCAGGACTTATGTATGAGACTTTGAATAGGTCGCTCACGACGGGTGTCTGGCTGGAATTCAATTTGATCGTTCCATTCGTCTTTGCACGTTACATCGCTAACGGCTGGGACACCGGTTGACCCACGTAACGGGACATCGACCCCCTGTTTCTCCATTTACCCTCCCCTTTATGACGTAGCTGGCCACCGGCTACGCGTAAACGTTTATTAATGCACGTAAATCAAACCGGTACCCGATACGACGTCCCTGCTCGAGGTTACAGAAGTAACGTTTATAGAGATCGGGGTTGAGGTCGGTTTCAAGGATTTCGAGTGGAAGGCTGGTTCCTTTCACTCGTAGATAACCGAAAATTTTTTATAAATTCACTTCTGTAAAATTCTATACTCCAGGGGTGGTTTGTCTATCAGTATTCAACCCTCTGTCGAGTTTGAGGCGAAATTTTCAATTTTCAAAACTTTCCTTCGAGTTTCTATTTTTATTTACTTAATTGTCACTTGTATATTAAATTAGGAGATTTAATAAATATCCCAGAATTTTTGCAAATATTTTCAAAGCCTAGAACAATATAAAATCAAGCCCTAGAATAAAAAGAACATTGCGAACGGAGGGTTAAGGAAAATTCAGGAGGCTAATTAATTCTAATTAATTATTCTCTACAAAATTTAACTCCCAGTCTACTGTTATATTCTCTCCTAATCGTCGTCCTTATCAGTGACTCCAAGAATCGTTCAAAGTTGGTATCACCGAAGGTACCATGATGGGCAAAGGTCGACACGGGTCACCATGAAAAACGGCTCGTTTTTCTTGCCCTGCCACGGGAAACCGATGCTGTCTCGTCGCGCAGGGCCAAACAAAACATCGTTGGCCGTGTTTGCCGGCTTAATGGCAGTCGCAGCCGGTCGTGTGCCTCTCCCCGTGCAAAAAAAAAAAGCACCCCCGTCCACGTACGTGGGACGTACACGGTAAACAAATACTCGGAAACGAGAAACAAGCTTTGCGAGCGTACAAAGCAACCCCTGCTGGAAGGAAGGGGGGCGAAAAAAAATCGAGGGGGTGAGTGTTTGGACAGCACCGATGACCCCTCCTAATCTCGACGGGGGATCATTGTGTCGAGTGGTAATGCGATTCGACCGCGTTAACGAATGCACTGCTTCGATTCGCTTTCGAACGACTATGATCGATGCTTTATGGTGCTGGAACACCATGAACCGTCGTTCTACTCCGTGTTATTTCATTACTTATTTGAAATGGAGGGTTACCAAGGGGGGTTGGTTTGTTAGACTAGTCGCAAAATGGGAGAAAATAGTATTAGACGATATTTATGGTACTTTAGGCATTTCGTGATTTTTATGGGGATTTTGGGAGATTTATGGAGCTCGAATAGGAGAGGGGAATAAATCATTAGCGAATGGAATAATGCTTTTTTTATTGGGATGAATAGCGTTGATGTAGGACAATGGAGTTTCTAAGTTTCAAATTTTCATTCGAAGGGGATGGGGGTAGTATCAGATATTTATGGTATCTTGGTTGTTGCATCATTTTCAACAAATCGAAGGTCTATAATTTTCTTCTTTTTTAAAGATCCTAAATCCCAGATTTCGTATTCTCATTAAACGATCATAAATGATGAACACCCAACGTGTAGTTCCAGCAAGATCCTTGATTTCCCTAAACAATTCCTTCGAAGCCGTCGTATATCATAAAAGGAGGTCAGAACAAGAGCACGCGAGCGCGAGCAGTTCGCAAGCAATCCTCGGAGATTTTTTTTTTTCCCCCTCGTTCTCGTTTCCCCTTCGACGATACCACAGGATTCCATGTAAAGGCATCCAACGCACGCACGCAATCATTCTACGTCGATATTATAATCCTGTCCAACCGTTTTCCACGTGTTCGCATAATACATTTCAAAGGCACGCGACCCATTGAGTGACCTAAAAATTGTAATGGCCGTGGCTACGTTGTGATTAGAACGACGTTGCGTACTTAAGGGTTACAGTGAAAAGGAGTTACCGTTGGCTGACGCGGAAAAAAGAAGTTAATTGCTGGCAATTCGCTCGCGGTATCGAACCAGACGAGAACCCAGCGTTAATGGCTTTCCTTTTTTTCTTTTCTTTCTTTTTTTTTTTTTTTACCCTCTCCGGCAGGAAATTAATTACCTAGCCGACGCTCGCTGGTTCAGCTATGCTAATAGAATACACCTGGGTCTACTGTTACTAGAGTTAAGTGGTCGAACCGTATGGAATGGAGCTCGATTTGATGACTCGTGAAATATTAGCGCACTTAGCGATGATCTAGCAATCTGCATACGCAAGATAAGTCAAAAAGATGGAATAAAATTTTCTTACATTCGGGGACCACGAGTAATCTTAAGAATAAAAATCATTTCCCTCGCTAAACAAATAAAGCCCTATCTTTCTCTCAAAAAAAGGAAAGTATACAAGGGGGTTAAAGATACACTGAAACACAGAAGCAGAATCAGTATCAATCGAAATGAAACTCGAGACGAAAACGAGCGACGGTTCCCCGAGGGCGTAAACAACCCCCTCAGGTATCCTCTCCCGTGTTTCCCGTGGAACTCGCAGGAACCTCCCGCGGAGCGAAGCATAGAATGGAAAAAAAGAAACAGGGTGGAAAAAAAAAGAGAGCTTGCAACAGTGCTTTCTGGTTATTAGCGAGAGTTTCGTTCTGTATACCTTCGAGATGGGGAGCCGAAATATAATTAAAGGTTCGCCGGTGGCCGGCCTAAGGGATGTTTTGGTTCCATTATAGCGTGCTCTACGCAACCCCCTGTGCGAACGCTCGAGGGTGGTCCTATACGGGCCGCGACCGCTCTACAATTACGTACTACCCTCTAGCCGGCTATAAATTTCGACGCATGCATATTCAGACCGACTACCCCTCTTCTTACCCCCTGCCTGCTGCCTCTTCCTTTCTTATAAGCAAACCGTACGCTTTCACTTTCCCTGGTCGTCGTTTCTCTCTGTCTATCCGTGTGTTTCAACCCCCCTCCTCATTCCTCTTTTCTGCTCCACTTATGAAATAATCATGGAATTATTACCCTCCGGCCACGTACTCGCGTCGAAATCTCGCGGACACGAGGGGTGGCTCGATTTATGTTAGCTGCTGGCGAGACTTAAAAGGTTGATTCACCTTCCTAACCCCTCCGCGCGCCCTTGTTTCGACGAAATTACTCCGGCAACGACGTGTAACACCGTGTCGAGAATAATTCGACCTCTCACTCCCCCCCTTTGTTAATTACACCGGATTAATTTCATTCGCACTGATTTCTTTCTCGACTCTGTTCTTTTTTTTTTTTTCATTTTTGTTACGTTTGATGTTTCAATCTTTGAGACCAGGCGTTGGGGTGGAATTGGAAGGGGTAGTTTGAAGTAACTTTTTGCGTCGGAGGGATTTGATGTTGCGTGCGGTCGAAAGAGAAAGAGTGCTGAAAATAGTGCACCATGGTGTGAAAGCTTTGACGTGTAATTCTAAAGTGATTAAAATGTTAATTATCCTTTCTGATGTCAAATTAAGGGAAATTAGCAATGTAATGGTGCGACGTAGTGTAGTAGATGGAGACTGTTTATGCAAATATTCATTTTTATTATCATTCTATGTGTTTTTGTACGATGATAATATTCTTTAGTCATTAATTAAAGCAGATATCGTGATGGAAATATTGTACTTTTGTTCTAAAATATTCAAAGGTAAAAAATATTAACACGTTTAATTTGTTATCTTGAGACCGATTAACAATACGTTTATAACAGCAAGGGTGGCAATTATTAACGGTCGTTATCAATAAACCTGGCACGAATGCAAATTGCTTCGATGAACCGCACTGCGCCTTATATAAATCATATCCCGTGCATTAATCTGCAACAGTTACGTTACACGTATTAATATTCTTGAAATATCGGTGTGAGCCGCCGTGATTACCCCCGGCGTATGTTTTGCAAAGTGAAAAACCTACTGCTCGTTAGAAGAAACAAAGAAGTAGACATTTGTTTCTTTATAATCTGTGACAAGTTTTACCAGAGGTTCAAATGTAATTTACATTTTCCGTGTAGCACACCTTTTCATAATCATTTTTTTTATAAATACATTCTTGTTATTTTTAAAATATGACGGTCCATCACGAGCACCCTTAATCTTAAACGTTTTGTTTTCTCAACGATAGCAAACTTTGAATATTATTACTGAATTCGGGTACCCGGGTAACTCTAAAATTAACCCAAAGAGAAATTGGATTAATATTTCAGAACTAGCTGGAATTTAATGATTCGTTTGCTGAAATGTAACGGCGGTATTTGTTTGTAGTACTTTCGACATGTGAAGTGGCTAATGCGTTTTAGTTTGTTTTCCTCTCATCGAGTCGAGCAGATGTATTCGCAAGAAATTCGAGAATCCCGCTTTGTAACCATACCCGTCTGTGGCGCGTATGCAAAGAGGACAACGACAAAGGGTCGTCGGCATGATATTTCATATATTTGTCAATTTATTAAAGTGCTTTTAATGGATTACAAGCGAGGGTGCAGCAGGCGTCGAGCGCGATCGTCGTGAATCATCCCGATGAACTTTTGCTTGGAAAAAAATGTGAGACGAGTCTCGATTGCCATGGGAACAGACGTCTTCTTTGAATGCATCTTACAGGGAAACAAAATTCTTACAAATTTTCATACCTGAATGATAGATTAAAAAGTGACATTGAAATTTCACAAAGAAATTAATTAATATTGATTATTAATTAAACGGCTCTATTTGGACCTCCGGTAACCAGATTTGAGTCTCTGTTGTCAAATAATGGTTAATTAATTCAGCCATGCATAGTTATCTATAATATCATTCGATTGAAATTATATAGTCATTCTAAATAGATCCCCTTCTGCAAATCACGAATTGCATTTCCTCGGTATTTCTGCTTCTATACCGGTTTCAATGGATGATTAAACAGAATAGTATTGATTTGACATTTCAAAATTTCCACCCCTTTGAAGGCACTTTATTTTTTATTAATCCTAGAAAGACCAAAGAGGATGCTTTTTTCAAATTTCCCAGGTTCGATGAATTTTGACCGGTGTTTTGGCAAATATTTGCACGGGTTTCGAAAAGGGAGCGGGATAAAAGACGAACAGGAGCGTAGAGATTAATTTGAATACCGTTGATTTTCGCTAAGCGAGGGGGATAGCGAGCTAGGGCAATGCAATTAAACAGATTGTTGGCAGGCCTGCGGGTCCATTAAAGTTTAAAATCGTGCTCACGTCGGCGAATGCAATTTTATCGAGGTACACGATCCGTGTTGCTGAAACGAGCCGAATTGTATTTGCATTACCGTTGTAAATAATAATAATGATCGCCGCTGGGGGTCGTTTCCGATTATTAGCCCAACATCCTTTTTTCCCATTGTTTCGAAAGGAGAATTAGCTGTTGAATTGTAATCTTCTCTTTTTTAAGTCAATATATTTGAATAACTTCTATTTTATTTATTCTATTCAATTTAGTATATAATTTAATATTTGAACAGGCAGAAGGTAATTTGAAAATCGCATGGAATAAATCAATATCCGTCGATATTCGAACATAGATAAAGTCAGAAAACAAAAATAGAGGAATTTGTAAACAATTAATGTTCATCCAGTATCTACAACAAAACTGCATTATTAAACGCGAAAAGCAACGGTGCGTTTTGCCACGAAAAACCGGAAACAAAGTATGTATTTCAATTCGCATACTGATTAAAAATGTTTCCGGTCGAAAAATACCCGCGTAAATTCGATGCACCACGGTGGCGTGCCATGAAATTTACGTTTAATTGAATTAAAACCGTTCGCTTTCCTGCGCCAGATCCGTTTCCGTATGTAATTAATATGTTTATCGAGTAGATAGGAAATTCGTAACGAAATGAAATGCAAACCTGTTCAATTTTTCCGCCATGAAAAATGAAAGATAAACTTCGTTGATTTTCATATTGCGAAGAAAACCAACCAGTGAAATATCAGAAATTATATTTATTTTCATAAATAACCGAAATGATTACACTCTGCACTCAGAGATAATTAAAACAATTGAAATACATTATAATATTACCATTTAAATAGCCAGAAGAACGAAAAGTGATGTATTGAAATAGCTCATTTTTAGCTTTCCATCAGAAGCTTGTTAATTGCAGAAGCCGGACACTTTGTAGCTCATTAGAAGCGGGAAATCTTACCCTTTAAAATAGCTTTTGTTTCATTTGAATATGAGTTTCCGTTTCCGAGATATCGTCGTTCGAAGAGAAGCATGATTTCGGAGGAGTCGGTACGTCCGTCTCCCTCTATCACTGACCTGTTCCACTTGCGGCGGTCAGTGACAGACGCTCGGTCAGCGCTTTTTTTTACTACTACTACTAGCGTACGCATTTCCAGGAAAAAATGTAGGTCGCGGCGTTTCCTGGAATTTCGGTCATTCACAATCCCTCCGTGTCTCGAATACCTCGAAAGCTTATATCTCGGTTACAGATAGAGATATCCACCCCCAACAAAATCGAGGGTGAAAAGCACACCCTCCTCTATCTGTAGAATGCCTTCTCGTTAAATCATTTTTATTTTTTTTTTGTTTTATATATCTTTGGTTTGGAGGAGGAGTAACTAATATTTCAAAGTTTAGAAATTTTATTATTTCCACTGTTAAATGTAAAAATATTATAAAATCGTGATACAAATAATTGTAATTATTCAGGATGCAATTGTTCCATTTTTTAATTGAAATTTAAATTTAATTTAAATCTTCCACATGCTGCCTTGCAATTTGGAATTTTTATTAATTTTCTTTTCTTCTAATTATTCCATTACATTAAAATTTGCGTTCCTCAAATATAGACGAATTTCTTGGTTGGTTAAAACAGTACACAGAAAGGATTATTTGTCGCAAGCCAAATTCGCGAGCGGACAATGTAGTTTCTGGTTCTAACATTTTCTGAAACGTTTCGTCAGATGGTGTTTAAGCTCTCTCGCCAATTAAACGGGATATCAACGTTTGTCGCATTTACATGGGAATAACAGCGAGCTCGCTAGGCCACGAATCCTCGGGCGACGGTCACTCGGTTTAATGCGGCTCCCTGTTTCGTTGACATTAGCATAAAACGGGTGGGCAAGACGTCTAAACGCGAGTCAAGAACACGCTTCGCGATGACAGTGTGGCTTTGAGAGCGGTATTTGCGGGATAAACGAGCATTTCCGCGGTTAACATCAAACTGGAACTTGCTAGAAACGCATCGGGTGGAAACGCATTGAAATTATTAAAAATCTTCTCCTTTTTTTTTTTTTAAACGAAACTACGCGACTGAAATTCGTTGGAGAATTGTGACTTAAAGGTAAATAAAACCAGTGGCTTGGCACCGGGAACCGGGTTTTAGAGAATGGAAGTATCATGGCAGGGATTTTAATTTCTCACTGGACTGCTGGAAAATGATAGTTTATCTCGCGAAATCCTCTATCCGCGGGATGAATAGCCGCGAAACGAGAACTGTGATTAGTATTTGTGAGATATTTTAAGATGACGAGGAACGAGTGGAGATAAAATGGGGAAAGCTTTTTGAACTTTATTCCCGAGATTATAATAGGATTTATCACTCGGGTGTGCTGGAAAAACTCTTGAATTTTCACTTATGAAATTAACTACTGAATTAAAATATTATTTTTCTCAGGTTAAAATGAATTATAATACAATTTTGTTTGCCTGCTTGATCACGTAGATCATATTAATTAAATAATCTACGTGTCTGACCACATATATTCCTGTTCTACTTAAATTAGTGTTCCAACTTTTGTTCATTTTTTCTGTGCCTAGAATATTAATGTAAAATAATATTTTCATTATGACACGAATGAATTATTTATCTGACTATCTAATATTTCTATTTTGTTCATTGGTCTGAATATTTATTTACTTATTCTACTTAAATTAGTCTTCACGACCAGATCAATTTGCAAAGGCATAAAGAATTTATTTTAAGTTAAGAAACATATCAAATACTAAAAGCAAACATTCTGAAAACCTGAAAATCCTCCCTCAAAGTGTATCCCACCATCCATTAACCTGCATCTATTATTTATAAAGTAACTTCTCTATTCCCCGCTGGCAATTTACCTTGAAGGTAGGCATGTCCTTCAATTCTGTCAGCTTCCAAAGGAAATTAAGCAAGAATTCTAGCGAGGCTATGGAAGTATCAGTGAAAATACAGCCAGTAATCGATTCGTTTAACCTGAAAGCGTCAAGTGGGAACAGGCAGAACGATCTTCCTCTTTTGTGTCTCGTCTTTTCTTCGACGGGAAGAGAGTCCAGTGACCTTTCCCCGTAGACAGGGCCAGTTTGTAATTTCCGGCCGGAGTTCTCAGGCCGAAGTCTTTCCCGTTTTTCTGCACCGTGCTTTGCATAATTCACGGTTACCCTCTTTGCCACGTTTCGTGGATAAAAGTTCATCCCCATTGGCAGCCGCGAAGCGAAGGGGATGAAATATTGTGGTCGATGCGAGGCTCCTTCGAGGAAATTTTCGTTCCTCGCTAGGATACGTCGTAATTCCGTCGAATAAGCTTCTAGAAACGCCACTCTAGCTCACTGTGATTTATGCAAACTGCTGACAAGTAGAATTTTTTAACGAAACAAGCCTCTATTTTTGGGGGGATGCTCGGATTACAAAATTCTCAGATATTTATTTTAGTAAATTTCAAATTCTCGAATATTTATTTCAGTAAATTTAAAATTATTAATTAACTGTTTTAGAACTTTTTAAGTGCTCGTTTCATAATCGTTGTCTCAGCAATTAATATTCCCTGGATCCTAAACGTTTATCTTAATTTCAAGATACTACTTCAGAATTTGTATAATAAAGTAAGATTTTATTAAACTTTCTTATCCCTTAATAGGCTGTATAAATATAATATATTCTTTTTTCATTACAACTAAACCGATATTGAACACGATCGTGTCCCCTTTGCTTGAAAATAAAGTACGAGTGAAATTTCCTTGTTACCGTGAATTAAAATTCTTTTTTATAGGGCCGTATAATCTTATTCGTTCCCTTTATACTTGAAGTTTTCTCTTGGCGGTTTTAAAATGCAACTCGTAAAAAAGTTACAACGCGTTAACCCGTGTACAAAAGAAGCACTTTGCTCTTCTGTTTCTCTTATCCTCTCTAAAATACTCGCACGCGTTTAAATAAACATGAGAGAACGGTTTTTTTATACACCACTTATTTTCAATCTCATTTACGTCCTTTTTCAATCGAATTTTTCATTTACACTTTATCTTACAATATTCCAAAAATCTTTTTAACAAAACAATCTGTAAACTATGTATTTTCAATCTGAAAGCATATTTATGTTTAAAATGAATTCTGATAGATATTCAAGTTTCTACAAAAAGTTAAGAAGTAGTGTGCTTAGCAAAGGAAAAGTTGGAAAATATAGCACAAGGTGGAAGATGAACGTAGAGCAACGGGAGGATTTAAGACGGAAATATTTCGCGTTTAGCCAACAAATAAAGACACATTACAGCCAGTTGAGTCTGCATCAGTGCGGGCCATAAAACGTCCGAATATTCGCGAAATGTGGAAATCAGGAGGTAAAACAGGTCCTCCTGAAAATGTTATTTATTATGCTGTCTCTGATCAGGATTTATATACTCGACTATTTCCAACCCCTCGAAAAAGTAACATATTTTTTAATTACATTCTAATTTGATATAAAATTTAATCAATGGTAAAATACGATTCCAAGCTGCTATAAAAAATAAATAACAAATTTTCAGTGATTCCATACATTTTTTCCAAAATGACAGAGCGTTTTATCTCGAAATTCTAAATAGTCAAACTCTCACGAGAAAGAAAGCAACCAGCCATATTATAAAACTTATCAAAAAGGCTCAAAGTTTCCGAACGGTAATGTCATAAAATTCAGCTCGTTTCTCTCCGCTTTACGACTAAATTCTCCATATAATCAAGCATCATCGAGTGGCCTAAGCGAAACCCGTTCCGGTATCCAGGTGCGAAGAACGTGGCCTCAGAAAATTCCGTAATCTTCTCGTAAACGAGCCTTAATTCTGGCCAACTCATCAAACTTCCAATAAAGTCTAGCGGCAAGAAGAGAAAAAAAGAAAACGAAAATTTTGGCCACAGGCTCGTGGTTATCGGAAGCACGGATTAAGCGATTCGTTCGAAGGAACTTGTTCGTTTAACGAGGCTCATTACGGGAACGGGATGAACGTGCTGAATTACAAGTACGTAAAATACAGAAAATTGCCAGCGATCTCGTGGAAACATGACAACGATGAGACTCGCTTCCGGTGATACGTTGCTGGATAACTTCCGGCTTATATCGTGCGTTGTTTGCGAACCTGAGATGTTAGTGGCTTCGATTTGTTGCAGCGCAGGATTAAGGGGAGGTTTACGGGGGTTACAGCCCCGGGCCTTACTTTCCAGAGAAACTCGTTACAAGCTTTCCATTTTCTGTGTCAAAAGATATTGAAAAGGACAAGATTTTTAATTTTTAAATAGGGGATCAGTTGACACTTCTGCCTCTGCCCCCACCCCTACCATGGTCCTTTACCAAATCGATTAATTACAAAAATTAAATTTTAAAAGAAATCGTAAGAAATGCTTTGGCGTTAAAATTTTAAAAAATTAAAAAAGTGGAGTTAATCGCTTTGGCATGTAACCGGCTTAAATTCTCCTTTGATTTGCAACAAAAATTTCGTTTTCGAGAAGATTGAGTTTAAAAATCCTCTTCTTCCGTGCACGCTTGGAATTTCGATATATCGTTGGCGGAATACAGAGCGGAGTTACAAAGAAAGACCAGTGAAAACGTTTTTCCGCGAACGAACTCGAACGGGGCTCGTTCGATTGATAACAGTTCTCTCTCTTTTTTTTTTTTTTTTTTTTTATCATTCGACGCACTCGGAAAGAAAAACAGATGCTTCGGTTGGTAATCCGTTTATTTTTGCGAAATGCACGCGGGATTTGAGGGTGCGCCGAACGAATCGGGAAAATGCGAGTTCCTCTTTTCATCGATAGGGGTGGGAAAAAACGTGAAAAGCGAGAAAAGCCGAGTAATATGGTAAAGCAACGAGCTCGAATCGGTGGGCCGATTTTTTGTGCGGTATTACCAGCGAATTAAAATCGATGAGTGAGAATGTCAGAGGGAAAAGAATGAAAAGAAAAGGATTCACGTTTGCATTCGTTACTTTATTTCTTTCACCTTTCTATTTTTGTACAACAATTTTCATTCGTTTTTCACAAAAATCAAGAGGAATTTTTATTTATTTATATTATCTATATGAATAATAAAAGAATATAAAAATGTTTCAAGATTGAAGGGTAACGATGATTAAACTTCTTCAACTTTAGAGTATCATTTCAATTTTACGCATAGTCGTAGGTAACTTAAAAATCCTTTCAAGTGAACGAGCACACATAAGCTCGGAAATTTAATGCCTTAGAAATCTCGTTGAATTCATATCTCCTGCTCTTTGAGCCATCTTTCCGAGCAACTGCTTCCAAAGTTTCCCACGACCGAGGCCGTACCAAGGGAATCGACAATTTCACGATTAAAGCGCCGTTTTCATCGCAGATGGAACGTAAATAAGCACGAAAGTGGGGTACTCTTAGAGAGGGTGGTTCGACGCATCTTCAATGATGTATCGGTATACGTTCCTCCTCTACACAGGGTGTTTCTAACAAGATGACTTTGTTACAAGAAATTTTTAACTTCCATACATTCTTCGTTTCAATTTAGCAAATTTCTATAACAGAAAAAAAATATCTGCCATTTGTAAATTATGTATCTTTTTTATAAATTGTAGTAGAATTTCAAATTATTTAATAATATTTATACCAGGAGGATTTTCATATCTGTAAAAGATCATTAATTTGAATTAACGTCTCTATTCAGATTTCTCCACATAAATATTAGTCACACGTTTCTGAACACCTAGTACGTAGAAAATGGTGTCCCGAGGAACTTTGGAGTTATTGGATCGTGCGGCACCGTTCTGATCGAGTAAATTGCAACTCGCATAAATAAACGGGTTGCATACGAGACACAGGTGAAAGCATACGAGATGCACGGCTGTTTGTGCAAGCTCATGATGCGCTTCTTGTTCCAGTTAATATTCTGTTTCATTCGGCAAGCTTGCGGAACCGCGTTGAATAGTAATCGGGAAACGGATGGAAATTAAAAGGAAGTTTTCTAGCCTTTAGAAAAGCCGGTCCACTTTATGCTGCCTTTAGAAATATTTAGTTTTATTCTTTCGCGTTTCCTTGGAAACCTCTCGTTCCGAACAAATGTTTCAAAATTAAATAATTATCCGCATTAACTGCTATTGTTATTTCAATTATTTTCAATCGAACAAAGGAGGAATTTCACTGTTGTATAATATCGGTGAGATTCTGCAACACTTGGAGAGAAAATCAGCAACGTAATCAAGTCTAGAGCATCTGGCAAGCATTGACCGATCGAAGGGTGGATTTCGCATGGTCAGCAAAACGAACACTCGCGGATAGAGCTTTGTTTATAGAAGACAAACCATCGAACTGGGCCAATTTCGTGGTACAAAGGGATTCTCGGGATCGGCTGACAGGAAACGGAGCTAGCTGACTCGAGAACGATAGGATACGCCATCTTCTCGCTTTAGGCGATGCATCTGGTTGCTTTGATTTGCATTTTCAAGCTTATCTTCTGAGAACCCGATTGCCACGAGCGCAAAGCCATGCCTTCGATATTTAACGCGAAACTTTTCCGATATGGAAAACTTAGAAATTCATTTCGAGTTGATTAGAATACTCTTTTTGCATAAATCACTTGATCAACCCTCGATTGATAAAACTAGGTCATTATTTGAATAATTTCCAATTCATGGATTCTCATTTAGTTTGAATAGTTTGCAATACTTCTAACATGCAATAAGTCGTATACAGATGTATAAAACTATGACATAAATCAGAAACATATAACACTCTCTAATTGACAGTATTGAACTAGATGCAACAGTGTTATTGTTCGGGGAAGGTTAATTAACTCGAATCAAATTAGGTTGCTTGTATGCTAATTGGATAAATAACTAGACAACTGTAGTTGCATCAGTTGTAACGGAATTGTTGAACAAGAACATTCTGTAATACATAAAATTTTATTGAAAAAGAAATGTATTTTAGGGACAGAAATTAATTTTCTGTGTAATTAATAGAAAATGTCATTTATATTGAGTATCAATCAATTTTATATTTCTTTTCTAATTTCTTAATTTTATGGATATTTCTAATATTTTGCATTCAATTTATTTTTTAATGAATCGATTTGATTACACCTAAATGTTACATGTTCGTCGTGTAAACAAATTTCTGGGTACGCATCCGTGAGATATTCAAAATATTTTGCGATTCACATGAGAATTATTCAAACAGAAATGCTTTCTATGAGCATAGCGAGTTTGGAATAGCAACGAGGAAAATGTTTAATAGAAACAAGGTTTCAAGAGGAGCGTTCGAAAATATGAGCATACGTGGGTTGCTTGTATCATAATGGAAATTTATGGCATCGTTTTCAAAACATACGCGAAATGGTCTTCCCTTTCGAGATACTCGATTGTGTTTACGTGAACGAGAATAAAGTTTGTCCACGATGAAAACTATCCGACCGATACACGCTTCACTTTGAATTTCCATGGAAACTTTTCTGAACAACAACCCTTTGAAACGTTACCACGTTACAAAGCAGAAAACTAGTTAAATTGATTTGATTGTTGACTTACTAAGGGTTGAAATTAAAGAATTCGGATCATTCAGAAATTTAATTTAAAAAATTCTTATTCTCATTTTAAGGAAATTGAAAATTGAAAATTTTAATAATCCCAATTTCGAAAATTGCAATTAATTCAATTTTTGCTATCAACTCTGATGTTTTCTTAAAAAATAAAAGGGGAAGCTTCATTTTTCTATTGCATACATTCAAGCAGGAAAATTCACCCTCCAAACAGAGGGGCGAAAAAAACCGATGCACGATTTACAGGCAGACAAAATGAAACTAGACAGAAGAGAAAGATTTTTCTGGTTTTCGTGATCCATCGCGGAAATGCATTTTCATCGGGCCCCCGCATCCCATTGAAATCTGCGCCCGGGTGATCCATAAAAGTCCATTTCTCTTGCATGGCGGTGCTCTTAATACTTCCGCGACGCGAATACCATGAAACACACGGGCACGCTATAAATTTCTCTTTTACTTCAACAACACTGGTACACGTGAAATAAATAAGTCGAGACGATGGGAAAGATACGGCTGAGGTCGGGGATGAAAAACAAAAGTGGAAGTCAGAAAGGAAATACTAGGTGCAACCGGATTTTCCGTTCAGATAACAACTTTTCAAAGTATTTTATTTTTCATTTTTACTATTTAAATTAGACAATTTTAAGTAAGGTGTAAATTGAATTTTTAATGACTAATCATCCATTTTAATTTAATTTTTTCTGTGAATGTAATTAGTCAAAGATTCTTCTTCTTTGCTAAGGATCATCAGACTTATCACAGTAATTAAACTTGACAAATAGTATCTATTAAGGATCCGATCGGATATCATTGAATTCTTAAGAATTGACGCAAGGAGCTTATGTTTTGTTAGCTTTCAATAGAAAAATGATTGATAGACGTTTCCTTCGATTAATCATAAGCTCGGTTGTATGGACAAATAGCTGATAGAAACGAGAGATATAATTTATGATGTCGTGGAAAAATGATTGAAAAAAGAACAAAACGAATTGTGAAAAATAGTGTTCGATGAAAAATAATTGAAAAATATGTATTGAATGTTCAATATGAAATGGAAAGAGTGTTTTTTTGATTTGATAAGAATGAAAAAAAATTACAAACGTCAATAATCGTATAACAGGTACAAGAGAAAATTAATTAAATGATACACTACAAATTTTGTATCTCAATTTAATTTATATATCCTACAATATTGTAATTTACATTCAACCAAATTAATTATTTTAATGGCTGTTATTGTAATCATTTGTAATCTTTTCTCGGTGATTCCTGCAGTAATTGATGGATTCTAATTAAGAAACGATAATCAGGGTATATTGTTATCATGGTAATTAAACATCTATTAATTATTCATTATTTGCTTGAGTTTCGTACAACAGTTATCAAACACGACGAGTAAACATCATTTCCCATTGATTGAAATTGTCGATTGAATAAATAAATTCCACATGTTTTCATTATAATAAATTTTAATTGGCAATCAATTTAATGAGTCATTGCCCAAATAGACTTTTCGGAATTTTAGAATTTTAATCCATGCGTCGCCGACTCTCCGGACCGATTCTTGGTACCTGTAGGGAAGCATAGCATGAAAAAATTAAAAATATATTTCCAAGTTCTTATTTTATCAATTTAACCAAAGAAAACTTGAAAATCTGAAATTCCTAATTCCAGAGAAGCTATTTTCACCGACTGATTTTAATCACCACTACTTTTGCGGCTCGCCATGTGTTCGCCGAACGAATTGTTCCATAGAAATTGTCGATAGTATCGGAAAGTATCGTTTGAAATCGCCACGCATTCAAATCACCGGCTCTCTGTTCCGTTTAACCGTATGCTGATTGCCTGAATCCGAATTGTTTGCATTTTTCTCCGCCTCTCTGTCGTTCATGTTCGTGTACAAACTTTTAACGCAATCCACGTTACTCCATCGATCTAGTTTCGTTCTGTTTTTGCTCTCTGTTCGCGAACAACGGGTTTGTGAAAAAAAAAGCGTGTAAATTTCGAAACTCCTTGATGCTCGAGTGGATCGCATAAAAGCTTATTATTGATTCTTTCATTTTCAATAGAAAACAGTGTATTTGAAAGCAAATAGAAAAATTTTGCAACAAAGATCCACAATAGTCAGAATATCGTGGATATAAAATGGAAGTCGAAGCATATTACGATCAAATTTCTAGCTAGTTGAAAGTTAAACGGACCGAATCTTCGTCTCTTGCCCTTTCGACGTGAATTCGAGCAGCAAGGAGAAGCGTTAGGATGAAAGACAGTAATTGCCGTAACGATGGCCTCGTACGTGATCCTCGATGCGCGTCCCTCGTGTTTAAAGACGATCCCTTGGCTTGCCTTTCAATTGTCAAACTTGGACAGAAGTTTGAAGCCATTTGCTCGAGTACTTCGGCTCCTCCGCTTTACTCCCACATCGCATTATCTTGGATAAACATGTATGTTCTCGTAAAATAATTTATATTTAATACATCATTCATTATAAAATCAAGGAAATAATTGGTGATTAATTCTTAATAAGAATCGGATTATTTATATATTGTTTTCTGCAAAGAAATTCATTATTGACTCGTTTGTTCACGAAACAGGTATGATGAATTAATGAAGGAGTAATTTAATAAAGAAATTCAATGAAATCAAGGGTTTCTCAACGAATTACTAGAAGTATAAAACAGCAATTAATTAGCGGGATCTCGAGATCCTGAAACTTTTCAAAGAAAGTTGTACAAGGACAAGGATTTCCCGTGGAAGGGTCGATATTTTTCTTGCTGCATCGACTGCTTTCTCGAAGCAGGATCGTTATTCAACGCGGTCAGATCGAATTCCGTACGGAAATCCTTTGTAACTTTCCCGCTCGAACGTAAACTTGCCCCATGAATTCGTGCAAAACGGAAAAGTCGTGGCTGTTTCGCGGTGCTTTTCACTCGACAAAGGAGGCGATCGAGCTCTTCACGTCCACTCGTGTAACTCGTCGATTCCACTTTCTCGTCGATTTTTACGATCGTATAGAGTCGATCGTCCACGCCCTCGTCCGCACGGAAAAGGGAACCTTCATTTCGTCCTCGGAACGTTTGGAAAAATCGTTTCCGTTCGATGCAGTTTAACGAGGTCGAATCGAGAGCTTTCGAATTACAGTTAAACTTTCAGTATCTGAAAGGTCCGTTATCGAAACGTCCTATCATTCCAGTGTTCTGTCGAATGATACAATTCTCTCGCCAACTTACAAGAAAACTGTTCCAAAAGAGGGTGATAACCATGCAAAGTAAAAAATTAATATTTTCATTAATTACAAATTAAAATTATTATTCACCCTTCCAATTCGTCAGGAAGATCATTTTCCTCCCAGATAAAAATATTTGATTATTAATTCACATATTCACCTCTCACCATTTTCCATTGTCATAAATATTAATTACTTTTAATAAATTTTTCGTTCGCCTCTCGTTACACCCGTTCATTTATAAATGAATATCTCTGAAAATCATGAATATCAACCTACTTTTGATTTATTATATTTTCAAACTCCCCTTGCGTATTCATCGTGAAATCATTATCTTTTCCACATGATAAATCCGAGTTATCTTTAATTCATACCGTATTTGACTCTCATATTCATTCATGAACGGATCAGAATTTTTCCACGATGATCGTTTTCATCTCGTCTTTATCGGTTTGGCAATAGACTTTGTTCACAGTGCGTGAACTTCATCTATTTCCAATTAATTCATACCCGCTTGCAGTTTATTGAACCTGATTGAATTTGCAGAGACAATCATCGAATGACAGGTTCGTTTGATCGTCTCAAACACTGCGTTGTTTCAATCATCAGTCATCAACGTTTGGACGAGGATGGATTATATATTAAAGCAGTTGTTAATTGATGTTTTAGAGATTAAATTGCATTTTTAGGGACTTCTTTAGATAATTTATTGACGTAATTAAGTCGATTCTAAGATTCTAAAGTTTCAGAATTCTAAAATTTCCAGTTTGCAAGATTTTTTAAATTCCAAAATTCTGAGCTTCAAAATTCCAAATTAAAAGAATTCGACGATTCTAATAATTGATATCCAGTAAAACGAAACTCGATCGTTAATTGGTAAACGTTAACAACGCCGTATCAATGAGGAAAGCTTGTTAATACGTCTATTCAATGAGCTGGCGAAAATTCGTGCAGCGACTAAATGAATTTATGGGTCGCCACGCGGCAACCACAAATTAAGATCGAAACAAAAGCCCGCTGACAGGGAACATATTTCGATGTTACTCGTTGTCAAAGTGAAACAGCCGGCGAGTTACAAAATGATAATGCATCGGGATGCGCGCTTTCCCCAACATTCATTCTACAATGTCTGGCGAAAGATAACAAAGAACACCTGGTAATAAATGGTGATCATCATAGATCAAATTCTCAGGATATTTGACACGAAAGTTTGGATGTGTTGATTTATACCCTTCCTATATGTCACAGCTACGACATTGAATTATAGCTGACTGTACCTACGTGTTCCGATGCTATGTTTCAAGCTTAAATTATAAACTCATTTTATTTTCGCAAATATAAAAATTCTGCTAAATCTCATTAAATTTCAAAATATTTACCGTAGCGTTAATTACAAAAAATTTATTTTATTCGCAAAATATCTGCTACGTTAAAAATTTATCGTCGTTGCGAATCGATCCAGTACTCCGGCGACAATTGGAACGTCGTTTCGCGAAACGTCCTCGTCAGTTTAGAGAACGAGAAACGACGATTCGTTATTCCTCGTCGAATTATTTGTCCATTGTCCTCCTAGGGAGAGAAGGAGGAATTGGACCGGTAAAAATGTTGCCTCCGGACCAGGCCATCGTATAGAAATCACCGCTGCGTGACGAGATAATCGTCGGGACTCGTCACCATATCTCTTCAAAGCGAAAATTGTTGCCTGACCGGGATGAATCCCGACTAAACTTTAAACGAACCCCGTCCACGCAAATGCGGACGGACAATTTCGCGAAATTCGAATCGCGCCTGACCGTTTCAGCGCTGTCGGCAAACGTGCGCAATTTTTCCTACTTTCCCTATTGCTACGCTAACTAAATCCCACTTTTTTTATTTTTATCTCTTTTCCACAATTGTTTCTATTTCAACCGTCTGTTATTTCGTTTTCCCCTTTCGTACCTTCGCCATATTAATTTTAAATAATTAATTCATTATGCCACCAATATTTAATATTCGCATTCATCGTAATTAGCTGTTCGATTTATTCCTCTTAATTAGTATTAACAGAACAACAAATATTCTTACCGGTAAATGTAAATTAACAAAAGAAACAGCATTACTATTTACATTTTAAACAAGAATCGAGTGGAGTGTTTGTCGTGTCCCCAAGAGAAATACTTCCATGAATTTAAATTACCATTTAATCTTCCAATGTAAGTCCATCTCGTCGTAGGAAATTTTGCATTCAACGAAGAGAGCACGGATTAAACAGAAAATTATTTGCTTGTAACCGTTGTCAGAGCACGACTTCTCGGTGTAGCATTACAATGAACGTCCCGGCACCGATACGTCGAAAGAAGTACGGGTCAGGAGCAATCTCGCGAATTCAAATCGCGCTTCTAAATTCGAGGCTACAAAGGGAATTCGCCAGCGGTTTCGTCGACTTAAATGTAACGGGGACTTTTATCGTTATCGCCGGGGTCACGATACCCTGGATAGACACCGAAATCACGAGCGAATAATCGACCGTGCCCACTTTCTCGACCTGTTCGCAAATTCTCTGACCAGCTTCTTAATTAAGAAAGATATTTCAACTGCGTCGTATCCGAAAGTGCCTGTTAAACGTTCAACCCCCGTTCCTCTAAACCTTGTTCGAAGTTTCGCAGAAAAATCGTCACGTAACTGGAAAGCTTCAAGTTTCGTGAATTCTCGAGCGAACTACTGTAAAAGTTACCCTCTGCTGATATTCCGTGAAACTATGGAAAATCGTTTGAGCGGAAAAAGGCCAAGGATTCACGGAGAAATTAGGAAATTTGCGAAATTAAAGGAAATTTAATTTAATTTCAATTCTGTAATATTAAATATCAATTCTTGTCTGTCAATCTCCAAGAAGAATTTAGAAGAATTTCGAACGCTGTCAGACGAAAGATGAATATTAATGGAGAATCAATATTCTAATGCATCAAAAGTTCGTAGAGGTTTCCGAGTTGAACGAGCTAGATGTTTCTAGGATCTTCATACACGATTTTCGATAGCGAGTGACATACAGCGGTGCAGGAACTTCTGCAAACTTGTCCAGCAGTAAGTTTGCTAACATTCTATTACTCTCTGGCCATTCGGAACACTTCCGGAAACTGGTTAAAGGAAACTGGAAGGGAATAAAGTTTAAAAGTCGGCGTACATCCTTTTGGTGAAAGAATTGCAAAGAAAATCTGGTTTAAATGTCACAATTCGTGTACTGAAATTGGGGCTCTCTCCATGGTCCGCCGTCCGATGGTTAATGCACAATATCCTAATAACAAATTTCATACAAATTTTATGATAAATCGCAAGAAAACCATATTGCACAGATTTCATCCCTCAAATGGGGATAAATCCTCGTCTCGAGGATTCGAACCCTCAATGTTGTCGCATGAAGGGCAGGTGCGTAGGGAAATAGGGATGCGGGTTCGACGTGAACGAAGGGGTCAGGAAGGGGTGTAGCCGGCAGAGGAGCAGACTACCACGCCTACACGCCTAAAATTTCATCCCCTGAATGATTAAAACCTAATATGGAGACACGCCTACCGGAGGATGTCCGTTGCACCCCTCGTAGTACCCCTCTATTTCCATTTTCAACCCCCGTCGTCTATATATACATTCACTTTCACCGGTCCTCTTACTTTCGTTCGCTTTCCTCTCACTTTCTTTCACCACCCCTGCCAACCGATCCCCCCACCCTCGTCACCGCACCCCAACCGTACGTTTCGCCGCGCTGTTTTTCCGCGCTTAGGGTCGAGAGCACCCTCCGCTGAAACGCGCGACTGAATTTTCACGGTCACCGGCTACAATTTCGTTGATCCTGCGACGGGGGTAAAACACGGCGACGTGTTTATTATAGGACCAGACCAAATGAGACCCAAACAAACCAAACGCGGCGTGATACGTACAATTATACGAGGAACGGTGGAATTAGAAGGCGACGAGAGAAGTCGCTCGTAATTGCAGACGCGACTTCCTTTCTTGCGAATTCGATGCAACTTAATGAGAACCGGATGTTGCATCCCCAAAAAAGATACTTAAAACTAAAATTATAATTTTGAAATATTTGATAAATTTTTAACTTTGAACAAGTAAATTTATAAGGGCTTGAAATATTTTCAGGGGATCTCTCAGAAAATCATCTTCTAATTTAAACAATTTAGATCCTCCTAATTTAAACTCAATCACGTCCGAGTAAAATGGAGCCTCGTTATCGGTACTCCGTTTTCGAAAAACCTTCTCTTCGAAAAGTTACGAAACTTCCAAAAATATTCCAATTATAGTGATTATCCGGCTCTTTCGCGGAACCCCTCATCCTCTTTAAATCAGCCGCGCATGCATCAAACTAACGAACCGTGCTGAACTCGTTAACCGGAAACCAAGCGATGGAACTGGATATAAAGCGTATCGTTCCCTGCACTTCCTTCGTTCGTCTTTTCAAAAATCCTGTCCGCAATTTTTCAAAAAATCATACCGTTCTCAGAGAAAAATCGAATTTCTTTATCAACCCTTGGTGTTTTATTTAAAAAGTTTCCCGGTTTGAAATTGAACAAAATGACATCGATCATTATCGTTATTAATTATCGGACCCCTTTGATTGTAAATTAAAGAGGAACGAGCTGTGAGGACCAGGGGCGTTGGAAACGACCAGGTAAATGGTAGACAACGAGAAAGAAAAAGGGGAAGCGTGTCTTTCGTCCGATACGCGGGTTTTTCAACGAGGAAATTGGGTTCTCAATTATTCAGCGCGTAGCATCCTTCGGTATCCTCGAAGGAACGGGACCGATCCTCGAGAAGAAAGCGTTGGAAAGTGGTTTTCGCGTTTCACTCGGTATCTATTGTTTGCTGCTCCTTTTACGCGCGACTATTTGCGCGGAGAGATCGTTTCGAAGCGTTTCCGAGACGAGAATCGATAGGGTCTTCTCTTTCCAAGGGAACTATACGACACGAAACACGTTCTAAGAAATATCCCGGCATTATTTGCCGTCGATGAATACTGAAAAACTTGGATGTTTATTGATTATTATTTTCGAAGCAATAGTTTTATATTTTATTAAATTCCAGGATGAGGAATAAATTTTTCAGTACCAAATTCATAGTTTATTTTGTCCATTTACAGTTCAAAATTTGCAAATTTTTATTCACATTTTGAGAAAATAATTTATAAGAAATGTATAATCAGACGTATTATAATTTTATTTCTTAAGTTGACGTTAGTTGACAATCAAGATGTTCATTTTCATCTTTTCTTATTTTTAATTAAATTCAAAATTTTAAAAAACTGAATTGCTTGGTTCAGCTGGTATAGAGTGGTTGAACGTTCAAACGGTAGCTCGTAGCTCGTCGAGGGTCATGAGAAGACGGTCGTCGGAAAAAAGTCTGCAAACCCAAGTAATCTGCAGTAAATTTCTCTGTGCTGCGATGGCCTAGCGCAACTACGTAAGCCGCCCCATAGATTTACGTTATCTCGCGATCTTAAGTTGCGATTTATAATCTTTCGACCTCCTTGCTTTCGTTCCTTCGCGAGTTAAATTTCTGCCCCCACCAAGGAGGTACCTTTTTGGCCATCGATCAGCTGCCCTATTTTTCCATTAAATTTTCGATTATAAAATTCGAAATTCAGCTTATATTAAATTTTTAAGAGAATTGATGATTATTAAAAATAAACTTATAACTCGATTGAAATAATAAAACTTAGACATTTCAATTAAGAGAAACTTAGCACCCTTTAATTTTTCTAATTAGGTAACGTGTTGACACAAACACGACATTGTAAAGTATTCCCTTTTAAATTTCCCTGATGCATGTGCACAAACGTTTAGGGTGCACTGAAACGTCGAAGCCTTTTAATCCGAGCACCCAGCGCTCACAGTTGAGGAGGGAAAATTTTTCAACAAAAATTCAAGACTATCGCTACGAGACGGCTGGTAACCCTGTTTCAGTATTCACGCGAACTTCTTGGCTAAATTGAAATTCAGGATTTAAGGCCGACGTAAAGTTACGTTCTCTGCTCGTCGTCAAACGTGCACGTCCTCCTCGCCCTTACCAAAAGGGACTCCATGACATTTGCAAGATTTCGAGCGAAAGCAAATTTAACCTCTCTTCTCTTTGCCAGAGAAGAGTACCTTTCTTTTTTTCTTCGTAGACGCTGAAGAAAATTAAAAGAAATTCTCGAGCTTCTTTTACGACGTGTTTCGAGCGCGTGAAATCTTATCTGCTCGCGCGAGTATCACGGTTTCGCGCGACACGAGTCCGGAACGAGGGTATTTCGAGGGGGAGAAAGATTTCGGTTCCAATGGGTCCATTTCCGAGGATCCAGCTGAAGATTTCGGAAGAGAGAATGGAATCTTGACAAATGGGATGTCGTCGATGCTGAAGTTGTAAATCTTTAAGAGGATCTTTCCATTTTTAGAATGATTTTTCTTTGAAATTCACTTGAAACTTTGCTTACTTCTTCGTTCCTTTTTTTTCTGTTAACACCGAACTTTAGGACTTCTTGACTACTTTCCAATTTCTTTGTATCGATCAAATTGGTCGATCTGGAGTTTAGAAAAATTCATTTTGGATAAATTTTCTATTTTTGAAATGCATCCAATTGTAATTTGTAATTGAATTCATAGAACGAAGAAGCAAATTATGTTTTGATGAATTCGTTATTAGAAACATAATGCAAAATTAATTATTAATAGAAATTAAACACTGACAAGGTTGTGCTCGATACAAACTCATTAATACTGAAAAGCAATCTTCCATTTCTGCATATAAATAGAAATATAATTTTCCTCTGAATAAACTAAACTTGATATAAATAATCATGATTAAAAATGATACGGTCGAATTTAATATATTTAAAAATAAATGAAAATGAATCTACATTTATTTCAACTATTTATGATTTATTCACAAACTGTTACTATTTTATTTACAATACAAACACGATTTGAAGTGCCTGTATTTCATATAAAACATTTTCATTAATGAAAAAAGGATCAAAAGGTAATCCGAAAATCCGACGAACACAAGTCAAAAGGACACATCCTCGTCCACTAGCGACCCATTCACACTAAAGCACCAATCACGCACAATATTTAATCCAACCACCAGTTTCATTCATCAAAGTCTACCTTTTCAGCAGTTCCCCTATTCGTTTGCATATAACCATCATTTTCAATTCTCTCAATTCCCTCTCAATATTCATTTTTCTCCTCTTAAGTTATATACCTGCAAACGTTTCAAAACGTTTCAAAAATTACCAACAATATCACTTTTATTATTTAAGTTTTTCAAAATTCAATTTTTCATTTCGAGAGGGAAAAAATTCCAAATAATTAACTCGTAACCGTGACACCGTTATTCACTCGATTATCGTCTTGAACAATAAATTTTGGAAGGAAATTAATTTGGTCAGGAAAGGGTTGTCTGGAGCGGGGTGTCGATACCGGATATCCGAGTCGTCTATTTTCGATTAATTAAACAAGAGTAAAAGCAGCAGGAGAAGCTTGCGACCCGCAGCGCAGGAGTGCGCGTGACTGGTGCAAGCTGCACGGAAAGGGAGCCGCTGAACTTCCGGAAGTTTGGCCGCCGTTAAATCCTCGTTACCACGAAGATTAATCCGTCCCGGTTGGCGCCGCGAGGTCCGAACTCTTACCACGTAACAGGACGTGTAATGCGTGCAATTCATCAAAAGGCAATTATTAATTCCGCGGGAAACTAGCCCCTCCAATATCTCAACGGGCCGGAACCCTGGCAAAACGTGAATCCGGCTGCGTACTTCCGGTTTACGGAATACCTACTGGCTTGCCTGAATTCGCAACAATTACCAGCCGAATTTTTACGGTCTTTAATTCATTTTCAATTCATTTTAACATGAAAATTATTAAAATCCTATCGTAGACTGAATTGAAATCTTAATTGTAATTTAAATTTAGAAGATTTCCACCTGACCCCGTCTGTTTCTCCGATATTATATCAGATACTTGAGAAACGAAGGTAATGAACGGGATGTCGTAGCGAACTCGAATCTGAAGAACTGTTCAACGAACAAGGGTGAATTGCTAGAGGCGTTCAAGACTCAACTAATTCCGCCACTTTATGCGACAGCTCTGTGTTACACGAAACACGAGCAGTACCATTGGGCAGACTTTCGCGTGAAATATCTGTCTAGATCGGGAATTGTTGCGATATTTCGGAATATCACGCAACATCGTGCAAACGACCCCAGGAACTTATCGATTTCATCGTCTCCCTTCGAAGGGATGGAAATTTGCGAAATTTCGCGCGATTCAAAGAACGATGAAACGGACGTGATAGAATACGAAATAAATTTTTCAATTAAAATTGCATACGAGCCGAATGCTCTAGAAAAAGGAAGGGAAATTGAACGATTTAAATAAGAATAAAATGAATGCTGATGGCGGCAAGGAACAGGGATGAAAAAAGGATCGATTAAAACAATAGAAGGGAAAAGTTGAGGGAATAGTAGAAGCTGATAAAAGAGCTGTAATCCGAGTGAGAGGGAAAAAGTAGCGATTAACTTAAAGAAGGAGGGCAAGAAGTTAAGTAACAGTCGACTAAGGAAAAAGAACTGAGGCTTCCTTTTTCCAGGAAACAGGACTTGTGAAGGAAAAAAGTAAAAGATGAAACGTTACTGAAAATGAGGGAGGAGATAATAACGAGAAGTCGGGTTAAAAAATAAGTCGAACGGAAGGGAGGGAAAATAAAAGAGCGGGCTGAAGATGAATGGAAAGGAAAGGGAAGCAGATAAAAGTAACGAGCGGGCTGGGGAAAAAAGGAGAAGCGAAGTCGAACGGAAAATGGATCAGATAAGAAACGTGTGGAACAAATAAAGATAACGAGAATAGAAGAGGTGTACGTCAAATTACCGAGCAGGAGTTGGAGAAAGTGATTCGTTCGTCGAGAAAAAAAGGTGCAAGATAAAAAAAAAATAGATAAAAGGAGAACGATGTAACGAGGAGAAAGGTGGAAGAACAAGTGAAACGGAACGAAGGAAAGAAGCTAAAACGGAGAGAAAGAACAAACAAGAAGGATCGTATAAATAAAAGAGGGAGGGAGATAGATGGATCAAAGTAACGAGTTGAAAGGAGAAAAAAAAAAGGAGTTAAACGAAAGAAAAAAGGCGAAGAAAGATAAGGAGGAAGTTTGAAAGGATCGAGAACAAAGGGAAACCATAAACCATGGACAGAAACAAAAGGAAAACATTGAACAGGGCGTGGAAATTAATGGAATGAAGAACTGCGGAGGAAATTGACTTTTTGCAGGATTTATTGGGAAAATTTATCACGAAATTACAATATTCCTGGTAAGAATTATGATACCTATGGTAAGATTGAAATTTTTCAAAACTTAGTATACAATTTTGTTCAGCTTTGGGTTAAAAATTATTATAATAATATTATATTATTATCCTTCATTTAGATTTGAATATTTCTCCACTCTATGCATTTAAGTCACCCTGACTTTTAAAAAATAAATCTTCTAACCCCAGAACGGCGGACCATGGAGAGAAACCCAGGCTCCGCTGCTCAAGGGTTAAAAAGAAATTTCAATCTAAAATTCAAACCAAAGCTAACAAAGTAAAGAAGGCAAAGGGTTCCCGGAACGTCACACGGTAGAAAATATTATAAACAAAATGCCGAAAGACAGCATGGGTAATCAGAGAATCCGTAACGTCACGTCGTTTCCGTCGTCGTCACCGGAATATTCGCTTACGTCAAACGTCGCGCGATACAGGTCTGGATTAAAATTCGATACGGATATCACGTTCTCCCTCTGCCAATACTATCTCCCGGCCATTCGAGAGGAAATACCGATCGTTAAATAATTCTTGGTCGGCGGAAACCAGCTACGACGACGAAGAGGAGGAGAACCGGTCGCGTAAAAGCTCTTCTGTCGGCGGTTTTCGAAAATCGAAACTGCCAGCCTGGTCAAGGGTATCGTTGCGAACCGGAAAGTGACTCGATCCGGTTACCAGTATCTCCGATCAAAGAGTGAAATACCTCGATCCAGCCCCCTGGCATCTGTTATCCTAACGCGAGGCACGTATTCAATTTTTCCCTCCCCCCTGTCTTTTTATTTTTTTTTTTTTATTTTCATCGATATGATAGCACCATCGACAACCAGTTGTCTTCTCTCAGCGACGATCTTTCGTTCGCTTCTGACAGAATTTAAATGACGATCAGGTCCCCTGACCTGATGGCTATCGAGTGTAGTCTTGGCAGAAATATAGCCCGCTCGTAAATCGTGCGACTCTACTCATGAGAATATTGATATTTCTTCTACTATTTTAGAGATAATTTTTTAGAATGTTTTCCGAACGTTTAACAGTGTAATGGAAGGAGGTATAGCCAGAGCTCGTGTCGATCGATTTTCAATATTTGCATCGGCTGATGCTGGGTTTATGGATTTTTGAACGATCCATTTTTATGGTGGTGTCGTGGCTTATGCCCTTCCTACGTTTTTCAAAGCTTCTTCTTAAAGATACTAAAAACATCCTCGGAATTTTTCAGAGGAAGGAATAAAGGATCATAATATTAACTTTACAGCATATGATAAAAGGATAATGGTAATAAAATTGTTTCTATAAAAATTTTTTTAATTTGGCGATCAATAAAAGCTAGTTTGTGAATCTAAGGGAAATGAATAACGAAGGGCAGGAATGATTGAGATGGTAGGAAAGAGGGAGATAAAAAATTCGCTTACATAACAATTACTGTAACGCAAAGAGAAGGCAAATAGCGTGGGAGAAAGCACGAAGGGAACACGGTTTTATTAGCAAAGGTTTCCCTGGAAAATATTCCTGTGAAAGAGAAACTCTTCTCGAAGAATCATTCATTCTCCTCGTAATTCGTTCGCGCAGGCATGTTCTTTCATGAAAAACAAGAAAAAAATGCCTTGAAATAAATACTAAAAACCCCGTTTGTTTCTCCCTCGATAATACGCGTACGTTTTCGCGGGATTGAAAAACTTTATTCTATTAAAATTCACGTTTCAACGATCCGATAAAATTTCGTCGGGCAATTTTCATTGTTAAAGAGATTTCGATGTGATTATCATATTGATCATCGGCAAATTGACTGGCTGCTTTATTATAAACCGACCAGTGGTTGCAGATACGCGTTCCTCTATTAGAAAATGCACACAATACGCTGATGAAAACGTGGAATATTTTCGTGGAATCGATTTTAATAAATTTTTAATTAGACCTGTTATAATAATTAACATCAATATTATATTTTTAATATACTACTTGCCCGCGTACACAGTCATTTGATCACCTACTATATTTTGAAAAACATAATTAAAATATGAAGAACGTATATATAAATTAAACTTTTTCATTATATTAATGAATTCATTCCGCAAAAATTTCTCTCATTTTTTATTAACGCGCTTTCACATTAAATACGCGCACGGTAATTAAAAATATTATTCTGAAATATTCATACTTTGAAAAGGGGTGAATAGAAATACTTTTGTATAGAAAATTTTAATAAAAAGGAAGAGGTGTTATGGAATATTTGTAGATAGATAATCAAACAATAATTTCTGATGAATTATTTACTTATAAAGGTTTTGTTTCTGTTCACCCCGTTTCGATGAAGAAAGAGAAGAGTCCTCGAAAGATTGGAGGATCCTCGATTGAATCCGGCATGTCGAATTTCCTTGCGTTTCTTTTTCCCCTTTTCATTACACCACCGAATCCGTCGTTATCGGTTTCGTGCTTGCAACCCCTCGAGCCTGGTTCGACGAGGAACAAAACGAGCCGCGATAACGAATGGAAAGTTGCGGCGCCCCGTAAACTAACGCAGCTTGCATCGATGCAGATTAATTCGGGAATTAGCCACGACCCCGTCGATATTGGACGGAAGTGCAAATAGATTAATAAAACGAATCCCCTATTGAACGGCGGAGGAAACAACGCTGGGATACGAGAGTAATGGATTTCCCCCGAAGACATTGAATTTTTCATGGAATATTTTTTCGGGGGTAGATTTTTCAACACTTTTGTACTTGAAAGATATATCAATCTCTTTTTATTAAAAATTATTTATCCTTCTAGTTCTTCTCTGATCGCAGAGGGCGTGTTTCTATCCGGTGGTTAACCATCGAAAATCGAGGGGGTGGCTCGTTTAGCATCTCCGAAAGGATATATAGAGGCAGGAGTAGCTCGCGTATGAATATTCAGTCTCGTTTGACGTGATTGCCGCGTATTTCGACGTATCCGGCGAGTCGCGTTTATATTCATGATCGTGAAATAAATCGTCCTCTTCGCGGAATAAACCATCCCCGTGCACTTTCCCTTGCCCCGACGACGGGATTAATCGCCTGACGCACCATAGAAAAGTAACAACTAGATCGATCGTGAGAGAATAGTAATCGTTGATTCGATCACGGAAGCGTGCACGCCGCACGGAATTTATCGTCTTGAAATGGAAAATTACGAATGGTCGCCGGGTTTAATGGAAACTCCTAATAACTACTGGTTACCATTATTGAATGATGAAACCGATGACAAACCGGACGCCGATACGATCGGGAACGATAATTACTAATCGATCTCTGGAATAGTATAAAACTTCTGAATTGCTTTCGAATCAAAATTTTCCATTCTGAAAGGAAGAGACGATAAAGGGTTGATCGTATCTTTTGATAAATATTCACCTGCTATCAAAAATGAGCGAGCGGATTTTGATCGCAAAATTAATGAACGTTTTATCGATGTCGACATAATTAACCCTCGTTAGCCGACAAAAAGATTATTCCACAAAAATGGTGCTGGAGCTGGTTTAATAAACACCGTGAAAATTTACGGGTTAACGAAAGCTGGTGAACGAGTAATCACGATTATTCCGTTCGAACGAAGCACGAGGACGCTTGTAATCATCCGAACGAAAATTACACAGTTATTGTTGTTCAAATGGAACTTTTTCACCGCGGTTTCGACCGCTGATTCTCGCGATTTTTCGTTATAACCCGAAAAGTTGATTGCTCTTTATAGGCTGTTTCGCGGTGAACAGAAAGGTCGAATGGAAATAAATATGGCGATAAATTTTTGGAGCTTTTATGGCGAACAGAGAAAAGGGATAAAATAGCAAAATTTCTGTTTCTACCAAAAAGTTTATTCATTTGTTTACACGGTAGTAAACGCGTTAAAGAAAAATAGAAGAATTTATTGATCATCGATCGATCTTTTAATCCGGTACAATCGATCGCAAAGGGTGCAGGGTACAAAAGCTCGGGCAGGATAGAGGAAACGAAATGACAGAGAACAAATGAGAATCGTCCAATAAAGAGAAGGGATCCGGTTGAAGATTCGCCGGACGTACGTAGATGAAAATTCCAAAGTCAAGAGGAAGGTCTAGGGATAAGAAGGAGAAAGCGGTCCGTTTCTGAAAGGAGGCAGGATTCGGAGAAGAAAACCGAAAGGTTGCTCCTTTCTCTATTTCTCTCCGCAAGAGGACTCTTTGGCTGGCTTTCATTCCGTCGCACGATCGATCGATCTTCGATGTCTGTTGCCTAGACCAAGGATCAAAAGGACTAGGAAAACCCGAGACGAGGAAAAAGGACACCCTAGAGAAAGGTTGAGGAGTGGCGGACCATGAAGAAACTCCAGCCCCATTTCACGGATGCGTAACAATAAATCAATAAAATGGGAATTATACGAGCATAAGAATATTTATTTTAACAAACCATTATTTAACATTTATTTTAGATTACTTAAAAAAATTCATTTCTTTTTCAACTTCTTCGAGATTTTCTCAGACGCTCCGCTTTAATTGAATCACCAGGGAGGGGTTGCGTTTTCCAGAAAATTAGATACACTTTCACAGTAAAGTGGCTCACGTGTAACTGGTATCACCCTGGCTGGGTCACCGAACGATCGGTCGCACGAAGCGTACTCGATGAGATCGTTCATGCGACGACTTACGTGGATACGAGTGGTCGAATGATTTATTTATTCCATGTCAAGTTTCTACGACAATTTTACGCGAGAACGTTCTGTATCGTGGGAGTAAAGAACACCATTCGTGAGACCACTTATAGCACAGTGCAATGATATTAAATAAAAAGTATTTTTTAATTTCAACAAAAACCCCATGAGCATGAAGATACAATTCATATTACGAATGAACCTAGGAAAAGATTCTTCCCACGAGCAAACAGAAAATTACCGCATTAATACGGAAAAGTGTTGTTTACCTGAAACAAAGGAGAAAATAAGAATGAAGAGAAGAAATACGGGAATTAAAGTCAGTAGTTTCATTTTCGATTCAACGAAGAGAGATTAGCGGAAGGCAACACCGGGCTACTATGAATGTAATGGATACGAGGATGGTGATTGTTGCGTGGACAATGGCGTTTAGCAATTATTTTAAAGCGCCGCTCGAAACAATAAGACCCGTCTCGTATATAGTAACCTGCTCCATATTCGAGCTTTGACGCTCAGAATGGCTCATAATAACAGCAGAAGCGGTGACTAAGGACGAACCGAGACAACCCGTCTCTCTTCCTTCAATCTTCATTTATCATGCTTTCATTGTTCCCAGCCACTGGCTCATATTATATCCGTTTAATTCACGTGCTTCAGCTTCGTTACCTTTCGAGAAGACTACGTTGAAAAATCATTAGAACTTTGGGGAAATAGAATTCAGGTCAATCGGGGTACTTGACCCGGACCATCCTACCATGAACACGTTTCATTAAATTTATTATCAAATTTAATAATAAATGACAGATTTAATTGCTGTTATTGAGATTGTAATTAAATATTTTTCATGATCTTAACTTTTGCTGGGGGTTCAAAAATTTCTAGATACACTACTTTATCTTTAAATATAATTTTGTACGAATAATTTATATTAGATACCGAAAGTTTAAAATTACAGAAATCATCGTGGCGTCAAAATTTTAAATTAGGTTCACTTAGGTGATCAAAGGGTTAATTAGTAACGACAGATGTGCGAAGTCAATAAATATTGGACTCAGGAATTATCTTCATTTCTGTGAACAAATGAGAATATTTCGAAACTTCATAACCCGGAACTGAAGTCGACGGCTCGATCGAGCGAATTAACATAGAAATACCCCTGTTATTGCGAGTTGAACGACATTACCATCGTTGATTGTTTCCGTAGCTGGTGGTGCACGGTGAAACGTAACCAGCAACAAGGCAACAAGATCGACCCTTGCCGCTCGTTTTCTCTGCATCTTTCATATCCTCGACCGGCGACCGTTTCGTCCCACGAGTCCTCCGGGATCTCGTGTTGAAAATTGAAAGGCCACCCGTCCCGTTGAAACAACCGGACGAGGGGAGTGCCTCGTGAAAGAATAACGAAATAATATAGAAAGGATCTTCTTCGTTTGCGAGACTCTGCCTTCTGATTCATTGCGAAATTCAGGGAAAATATCTTGACGAAATCGTGCTCATTGAAGGAAGATGAAAAGCATCCCAGTAAACTTGAAGCATTTGTTGAGGATTTCTTGGTTTCTTTGAGTGTCCTGAATTTTTTAAGCAATTATTAATTTTCCATATTTAAAAATTTAGAAATATTTGAAATAGAAATTGTAACTGTTAGTTTAATTTTTTAACCATTTTTTTAGTGATAAGGCTATCAATTGGAACTTTTATACGAATCTGCATAATTTATAAAATACTTTTATCATCGCGTTATGAGATTGAATGTATTATGATATTTGAAACTACAATTCAATATTAAATTGCTAATTGGTAATTATATCCCCGGGATATTTAATAACGATTGAATTTTCTATCGCTATCAAAATTAATTAACAAATTTGACAGCGTGTCCGAATCGATTCTTCTTGTGTGATTAAATTCATTCGAGAGGATAAAACGATCCCTAGCTCTAATTAATTTCTACAGAAAAGGAACATCGTCCTGTCGTTTCATTAGGACCCATTCAATGTCAGACGACATTTTTGCGGACAATTTCATAATTATTATGTGCATTGAATAGTTATCGACGGTAGAGAATGATTCGAGATAGCAATCGGGATTTATTCAGTAAACGACAAACGAGTCGAAAATGAAACACGAAACGTTGTCACTCGCGGTGCACGTTAATGGCAATATTTAACTGGTCGCTTACTAAGTAATTTTTCAGTAAAATATCAGCACGATTAAACCCGTTCGAATATGTAAAATTTATATTTCATGCGAATCAATCGCTCAATTTCAATCTTTTCATCTTTCGAACATCGAATTCATTTAATTCATAACACGTTTGTCCGATACAAAAATAAAAAATTAAAAAAATTCGTATTACTCCAAGCGATTTATAGTTTCATGTAAAATGATTTTACAATTTTTTATCGAGGCACAGTGTTCAATAAACTTGCTAGAATTATTTTACCATTCGATAAAAGGTCCTCGATAAATGTCATTCCACATCTGAGAATTCTTTCATCGGCTATTCCAGAGATCGTCTACGAGCTGTTTTCAATCGAATCGACGATATCAAGGCGAAATCCTGATGCTAAAGGACGAAGGATCAAAAGAAGGACTAGCGGTGCACAGCGAGCTTTTCCTCCTTTGAACTGTCGCAAATGTTTTCTTCGAATTGAACCCATTTTCCTTCGCGATGGAAAATGTATACATAGGCACCGGTATAAAGATCCTTAAAAGTGATCAAATTTTAATCCTTTTCAGATGAATAAAATAATCTGTGTGATAGGTATTAATTCATTTTTTTCAATTGACGATATTCAAATATTTAAATTATGAAAAATTATTTTTAATCATTAAAAAATTATTCTTGTGAACATAGAAGAGTCAAAATTAATTCTAAGCTTTTCTAATGTAATAATTTTATTTCAATCCTTTCATTTTAATGTAAATTTTTTAGATTCAAAATAGCTTATTCTGAATCATTTTTCTAAAAATTATTCCATTATTCTAGAAACCTCCTTCTATATTATCATATTTCAACCCCTATTTGAAAAATCACCGAGCATCAACAGTTTAGTCGAGTAATCAATCTCCAAACATTCAATCTGAAAAAGAAAATCTACCCTGAATATTTTCACAAAATTCCACGGGTTTCGCAGTTCTCGAATCTTTCTATCGCAGTGGTCGTAGAGGATTTTCGAGAGTATCCAGCACCGCAAACCGCTTTCAATCAGTGATATCGGTACCGGTGGTTCAAGGGTGGAAGATTTCCCGGCGCGAAGGGCGTTCGAATCAAAAGGGAAGACAAGGCAAACGACCAACATTTCCCTTTTCCCGAGCGTGCTGTGAATGCTTTTTCCTCTCGCTCTATCGTTTTCATCCGCTAGAATAGAGAGTATATCGAGAACCGATCATCGATTGTATCGAGATGAAGGCGAATGAATAGTTCTTCCACGTCATACCATAGACGAAGCTTTTGGAATCAAACTTGCAATGGTTCTTTTGGAAAATTTCATTTACAATGGAAAGGAACACAGTTACATTAATAGATCGATAATTCTCCGTATTTGAAATTCTCTAACCCGTCCAACGAGACGAGTCAGTGTATGTATGTTTACAAATACACGCGCTCGACGCAGGGTCGGAGCTCAGTTGTTTTCAGTTCTTCAAACGTTTCGGTCGAGGTTTGTGTACTGTGAGGCGAGCCTGCTTCAAGCATGTGAATTTTTATATACAGGGTGTCCCATAACTGGTGGTACAAGCGAGTAGAGGGTGATTCTACGTGAAAAATTGAATCGAAAATGTAGAATAAAATTTTTTTATTTTCGAAAGAAATAAGTTTGAAAATTTATCGAGTACGCGTGCACTTGGACCAGCTTCAGCCTCAGTAAACATTGCAATAAGCACGGAAGTACTCTCCTACTCGGAACAGTAAGATGCTCAATAAATTTTCAAACTGATTTTTTTCGAAAATAAAAAATTTTTATTCTACTCGCTTGTACCACCAGTTACGGGACACTCTGTATTTACTATCTCGTCTCGTTGGATGGACTATAGATGCGAACAGTTTTGACAAATGAAAAATTATCGAGGGTCGTAAGCACGAAACGTTTCTATAATGATAGGGAATTAACGAGCTCCTATTACGATTTTTTCTAATCTAACATGAATGTATTTTTGATTTCAGGAAATAAACTGATCTGCGACTGTAAACTGGCATGGATCTGGGGGCTGAGGAACGAGACGAAGAACCAGAAGCTACGGGACGGCCTGGAGAAACTCACTTGCTTCCTGGAGAGCCATAACACGACTCTAAAGACCAACAACGAGAACCTCGAATGGAACGAGGCACTCGAGATTGCACGAAATCAAGGTGAGTTCCCATCCTTTCCTCCCCCAAACGTTACACGCACCCCTCCACTTTCTTATTCATTGTATTACGAGATTTTGCGAGTGGAATCGTTGATGTTGTCCTCCTTCTGAATACCATATTCAAAAGAGGCCGGTCTCTGTTCTTCTGCTTTTCTCCTCTCGAATTGAAAGAATGGTCGACGAAGAGCTTGCACGTTTCGCTTCGTTCATTCTGCTGAAAGAATAAGAAAACTACTTTCTTCCGAGTTTTCTTTTCTATTGTTTTATTACACTCTTCATCCGATTTTTTGATGTATGAATTAACTTCTATTGTCTTTGAGTTGGCGCGATGATTGTAATGAAAAATTAGCGGGAAAGGAATTTCATAGCCGTTGTAAGCTCGTGGAATTATTTTTCACGGATTATTCATATTAATGAGACGAATTTTTGCGAATGGAATATCATTCTTTTTGTTCACTTTTGTTTACCAAATATTTTCTGTTTATTATTTCCGATACCGATACGGGATTTAATTCTGCACGAATAAACCGTCCGCAGTACAATTTCTTTACAAATCGAACAAAACTTTTGTAACGTGAATCAGTGATTCGTTAAATTCGCTTTTCATTTATTCCATCAATGCACCATTTGCCATCGCTATTGCACAGAGATAAAAGGAGTAATTTCAACTGAAAAACCTTTAAGAATATTAATATTGTGTTACAGTTAATTCGTTCAAAGTTTGATATTAAAGTGTAAAAATACGAGGGAATTTTATTTATTTTATTTCTTTTTGAAAACTATAGAAATAAAATTTTTTTTAAATTATACATCAAAGAGCTGAAAGAGGATGGGTATTTTTAGTTTGACAACGAAATTTTTGTTCGAATGGAAAAGCAACAAGCTTAAACGCATTTTCAACGGTGGCTCGATATGCATTTTGTTGAAATTTTCGGTTCTATGTGCTGTTACAGAAGAATATCTTGCTGGAAACTCAAGAGGTGGTAACATCGACGACGACGACGCTTACTTGGGCGACGAGTACGAGAGTAAAGATGGATACGAGGATTCCCCCTCAAATTCCGATTTTCAGCCGAAGGTAAGATATACGTTTACCTTTCTATATTTTTCTTCCTCCCAACAGAGGAACGGAATCAATTTTCCTTCGACTCGCTCCTTCTTAAAATTTTCTTTCGAATTAGAGCTTGTGCTCTTAGTTTTCTTATCAGGCTGTCGTTTATTCAGCTGCTTATGCACTTTGCAAGTCTTTTAGGAAGTAAATATTGTTACAGTGATGTATTTGTAGTAGAAAAATCGGAGAGGTTACCATTATTGCATAAACCATTAGAAAATTAAAGAATTGGGAAATTAGGAAATAGGAAATAAAGAAATTAGAAAATTAGAAAATCAAAATTTCCAAGTAGCAATGCATCGATTTCCACCCTGACCGATAAAATTCAAAGTCTGCAGTTTGTAAAACGACAAAATCGCGTGTAAGGGATGAAACTTTAAAACTTAAAGTTTCCCTCGATTTCAAGGCACAGGACTCTATTCTTTCGAGAGAAACTGTTGAAAAAGAAGAACAAAAATACGAGAGACCCAGGGTGTATAAAACGAAGCTCCGAAGCTTCTTATCACGAAGCTCGACTACCTTTAGTTCTCTCTCGTTGTTCGACGTGCACGGAATTTCACCCTGGCTATTTTTTATTCAAATGGACGTCGAACGATAATACAGATAAGCCAGAAGCTCGTGACGATTTTTCGAAAATCGAATGACCGCGATTCGCTGCAATACTCTCTCTCTCTCTCTCTTCATTCGTTTTTTTCAACAAAGATTTATCGAGTCATAAAACAAGCGTTGGAGAATCGAATCGAGTTTAACAGAGGCCAGATCGAATTTGTTTAACCAACCAACATTTTTATATAGCAACATACAATTAACAGAGAGTCGTCTATTTCCTATTTTCGTTTGTTCTCGCTCGATTACGATCGCCATAATTCATCCCATGTTTTTCAGTTTTCTTTTGACAGCTGTGAAATCGATTTCGAACAAATATCCTGTGTACGTATACATATTTTTTTTTTCTGTTCCTATGTTGATACCATGTCGAACGGAAAATGATTTTTTACGATTGAGAAACAGAGGATGTTGAGGGGTGAGAAATGTGTATATAAAATTGTGTTTCGTTGTTCGATAGGGTGGAATCGATTTTGGGAGATTTTAACTGGATTTTCAGGGATTTGTTTTGATTGCTTGTACAATTGAACAATCGCCCTTTTGATTTTTCAAAGAGGAATTTGAATTGTGGGAATCTGGGCCAAAGTGGCACTTAAAGTTTAATGTGACACAAAAATTACAAAATTAACAGAAACAAGCATTTTTAAATTTGATGAAACATTTTTTTGAAACAATTTCTTTTACTTTACAGTGTAAACCTTACCTTATCAAGGCAATAATGATTTTCAAACGTTTGTTTGTGTTTAATTATATTTGTCATGTAAACAGTATTTGATTTTACATTTCAGCAGGTTGTAACGAGTAATTTTACAAGTTCAATCGATTCGTTAATGCGTTCAACGGGAACTTTGGACTTTTAATCGGCACGTGAAATCCATGATAATTACTAGCAGTTCATTTCGTATACAGCAGAATCCCTATTAATCGGCTCGTGTAATGCGTACATCGAATTATCCTCGGCTATTTTCCCGCCGAAGAAATTAATTTCCAACTTTTTTCCAACGAGAAAATGGAACGCAGTAGCGGAGAAAATGGTCTTTTCTTTTATCGGAAATTCCTTTTCTTTTCTTTTCTATGAAAATTAAAAGTTCAATTAGCACTTTCATTTGCTATCTTTTAATAATTATAAAAAGTATAAAATTTTCACAATAATAAACTTGGGGGAAAAATTAAATATTTAAACTTTTCCAAATTCACAAACCTAAAACTCGTGTTAATCTTCCTCCAAAGTCATCAAAATCAAATCCTCTCAGATCCTCTCGATATTAATCATACAATAATCGAAAAATCTTTTCGTCTTTGTTCCAGATGCAGATGCAGATGCAGATGCTGGAAGGGAAGACGGTTTACGTGAAGACTTTATTCGATTTAAAATTAGAGGAACTTCCATGCCCGGAGCCCTCGAGAGAGGACTTAATGGCATCCGAGCAACCCTCGGGTCGCCACGAGAACGCTCGTGTCGGTTCGTCAGGGTCTATCTGGTCCTCTTCATCGTCCAAACCTGTTCATCTCGATTTATCCGTCCTCGCGTGTTCCCTGATTCTTTTGTTGTCGGTATTATTCACGTAGAAGAGGCTTTGCTCATCAAACGACCCACGAAACAGATCAGAAGGACGGCCCGTGGACGAGGACGAGGACGTTTCTCGGTATTCTGAAATATAAGCGTGTATTATCTAACAAATCGCGCTGGTGTGTGCGTGTGGGTGTCGTGTGTCCTTAGAGACTCGATGATGATCTAACGAATTTAGGACACTTCGAACGGCCTGTACGAAATGAAAATGAAGGAGGTGGCTCTTCGTCGTCTCCTAAGAGGTCATCTTGTTATCAGTGGAATCTTTTTGATGGGACTTCAGTATGTTGATGATAATTGGTGGATGATAATTGGCTCATGATTTTTTAGAAATTGAGTATATTTTCAATTTTTTAGACATTTGACAAAATTTAATTGCTAGGTAATTAAAATTGTAACTTAAAATTCCAGGTGGACATTGCGAATAATTTAGAGTTCGAAGCTGATAATAATTTCAAAATTAAATCTTCAATTTTGGAAGAAAAATAATAATTTAATTGCTAATTAATATTGGAGATTGAAACTTCAAGTAGATGTTTTGAAGAATTAAAATTAAAATGTGAGCTGATGATACTTTTAAGTAATGAAACTTTCAAATTTTGAAGAAAAGAGACTGGAACTTCTCATATATTTAGAAAATTTCACTTGGATAATATAAAAATGAAATTTTAATTTCTATTTAAAAAGGCACCATCAATCAAAGCTCGTGAGCTGTCATTTTGACAAACAGCTAGAAGTGTGTCTGGAGTTTGACGGAGACGACGTTGAGTCGAATCACTTGTTTCTTTCCGACGATCAGGATGCCACGAGTGATTCCATTGTCGTGAAAGTATCATTCAAAAGCTTGTGAATCGGTGAGGACACGTCGGAAACGTGGTGAATTGGATATCGAGCGTGATACCACGAGAAAACACCAACGCCTGGAAGTGTTTGAACATCTTCAAAAGAAGGTACACTCTGATTCAATTTCTATATCCTGACCTAGTATATCTTTTTAGTAAACATTTTTTTTCGGGGTATCTCTTATTCTGACGATTCTATTCTTTAGAATATTTATATACTCGTTGGGAAAAAGTCTTCGTGATAAGATCCTGAAACATTTCAAAGAATTTTCTTTTATAAAATTATAAATATCTATATTAATCAAATTTTTGAAGAATTTGAATTTTTACAAGAATTTTTAATTAGAATTAATTTTTTGTCTATTACTATGATATTTATTAATGATTCTCTTTCGTTTATCAATTTAGTAATTAACGCACAAATTTTAATATTCCCATTATATAATATTGACACCCTCTTTGTATTAACAAAAGTGTTTGATATTAACAAAGGTACTTTACCGCGTTGAAATCATAATTAATATTGAAGATATTCTAATCAAAAGGGACATTAATATGTCGAGCCTGCTAAAATTGAATAATTTGCATTTCGTAATTAATTGTAATATCATTGCTCATATAATGGAAACAACAATCGTCCCCTATTATGTTCATAAAGATGGGATATATTGTTGAGTCAAATGGACCCTTTTACAATAAATCCCACAGATAAAATGCAGTAAAATTTTTATTCCAATTTGAATAAAATTCAATACGAAATAAATTCTACAAATATTGTTAGGTCAAATAGACCGTTTCACAGTAAATTCCACAAAAATAATCCAATAGTAAAATTTTTAATTCAATTTAAGTAAAATTCAAAATGAAATATATCAAAATACGAATAGAAATAAATCTTCTATTGTCTGGTCAAAATATTTTGAAGTCCAGTGAAACGAAGACTTTTTCGATCGAGTTCAGATCATCGTCGCTTGCCTTGTTCGCATACACGCAAACGCACACACATATAAGATTGTTTTCCACGAGGCCATGGCGATTTCAGGCCAAACGTGTCGGTTCTCGCGAGAATTTCGTTTCACTCGCGAATCGAGTTCGACGATGGGAATGGAAGAAAAGTTGGTCGGTGGACGATCCACGTTTAGTCAATTCCCCGTGCAATCGCGCCGGTTTTATCGGCGTCGAGATCGTCGTAGATCGAGAAACTCTCGAATTTCCGTGTCTCCGTCGCCTTTGAAACGCACAAAACTTTTCGAGACTCGAAAACTCCTTGAAACGATCGTTCCAGGAGTGGCAACGTTACCACCAAAAATCTCTTACCGATTTCAAAATCATCCCATCACTGTCCATTTCCTTTTTTCTTTTCTTATCTATAAAATTCCATTCGAAATCGAAATGAAAAATTTCAATTCATCATTTTTATATCAATGATCTCGACGTCTACGACGATTCGAATTTCCGGTGAATCGTATTTCCGGCTTCGGCAGAATCGAGACTATACATAAGATGAATAAATTACCGAAAATTTCGAGGCGTCGTGATCGTTCCCTCCGAATCGTGTGTACGTCGTCCCTTCGTCTCCGTCGAGGCTCCTTCAGCGAGCAACGTGTTAATTGCGACGCCTAATTGAACGTCAGACAATCGAGAGCGGGCTCGTCGCCCTGAACAGAATCTTCGTACGGAATTTTCTATGGTGTACAGCCGGACGAGGTGTAAAACGAGACGATAAAAGAGCTGCGTGCTCGAGGAATCGATGCCTCACGATGATATCGTCGTTGCTTTTGTATCATAGACGAGCGTTTCTTCTTCGGATGATTATCTGTGAGTACCTTTGTTTCCGCTTCATTTCAAAATCTCACCCTCCCACTTTATTTTTTATTGTGCCATCCCTTAGATGTTAACTTATTATTCATAGCTGTTAGATAGAAGGATTTTTAGGCTACTGTACATTGCTCGTGCGATTTTCGTGGAAATTGTTTAATTTCTTTCTTTGAAGTTGTTGGATTACAGTTCGACAAAATTACGATATATTAAGTATCGATTTTTAATAATTTTAACAAATTTTCAATTGAGAAAATATAAAAGGTATGGAGTTAATTTACATAAATTACAAAATTGAAAATTACCAATTTTTTGAAAAGTCAAAACTCTTATCCATCGTCTTCAAATCGGCCGAACATTTTCCACGAAAAGCACATTAAATTTATGACCAAATATAATCACGCCTAAGTTCGATCGCCTTCTAATTAACTAAATTAGCAAATCCTGTGTGAGATCGATGGACCACGAACGAACTTGTCGAATCAATCGCCGATTTCAATTGTTTCTCGCTAGAAATGGTTCCCCGCGTCGCTTTTATCGTAACGTGAAACGAACGAAGAATGATAATCCATCGTGTCAGGAAATTGGTCCCTGATAAGGTGGACGACCGATTGATAACGTGGAGTATCGCTTGCCCCAGCGCGATCTAGCAAACAGAGGACAGAATAGCTAAAAAAAAAAAAATTATCGATAATGTTGAGATTGTTTGTCATAGTATATGCGTTATCATAATATATAGAGTATCGCGATATATAGTATATGAATGGTCGGACTGCAAAATGACGTGGCCGGAGACGACGGGGTTTCAAGTTGATGGACATTGAAATTTGAAGATTTTAACCCTTTACAATCAAAAATTGGAAAATATAATATAATTGATTAAAGTGTACGGATTTATTTGAATGGAATGAATTTTAGAAATTTTCTGTAGGGAAAGGGTTGATTGAACAGTTTCTGATCGTAAAGGGTTAATCGCTTCAAGAAGAACAAGTATGGAAGTTGATCCACCGAATTATACCGTGAAAATCTTTTCTATTCTAATTCTATCTCACCAGTGTCGTTAAACAGTGGAAACGTGATATGGCAGGAGGATTATTTAAATGCTGGAGGAATATTTTGTTCAGAATTTCAAATAAATAATAAATAACGTTTCATTTTTTCAAAAAATTATTAGGTGGTGATACTTTGAAGATAATTTCAAGGTAATTTAACAGAGTAGGTAATTTTAATAAATAATTATATTCAATTTATATTGAATTCTAATTGAAACAATGAATAAATGCAGCAGCTTGTAGTCCAAATTTATTCGTTAAGAAGGAAAATTAAATTAGCATGAAGGAGAAATCTCTTGGAATTTAATAAGATATTCCTGAGATAATAATTCGCAATCAGAAATACTGCTGTCAGTATTGAGAAACTTATTCCAATTATAAAAGAAAAATGTTAAAGTTTAAATTGAATAAAATACTCGAGTATTTCTGAAATATTCTTTAAAAAACGTAAGCTAAAAATATTACTCGTTAACGATGTAGATTCTGAATCCTCGAAAAAATTTTTTAATTAAATGAAAATTTGTACAGAAAACTGAATCAAAAAAGAAAGTTATGAAGTCTTCACTTAATAATCTGTTTAAATTTACAGGTTGAAGTTGAACTTCAAAGAACAATATACTTTTTTTTCTAAATATTATTTCGGATTCACTGCAAAAAATTCTGTAATTAAGTGAACAATTTTAACAGAAAAAAATTACTCATTAGCTTTATAAAATATGCAAAGAACAATGTTTCCATGAATATCACAGAATTTTTATAAATTATAAATGAAAATTAATTTTGATTAATTGATTACCCTAGGGTAATAGGGTCATCAGTAATTAGCGCTAAAAATTTAATTTATTTGAGTAATAAGAGATTAAAATGGAGCATTAAAATAGCAATTCAATCTAGTTTATAACTAGTGTTTTTCTGAAAAAAAATCTCCTAGCAGTGTTTAATCCTTCTGTCATTTCGAGTGATTTTTGCTTAAACTCTTCATCATCGTCATTGTCGTCATCGTCAAAAGCGTCCTGCAAAATGGCATTTTGTGGCACGACGTCTGTTGTCAATCGAAACGCACGCACGCACGCGTACAAAGGGAGACAAAAAGATGAAAAAGTAGATATAAATATATATAAAGAGAGAGAGAGATGAAAGAAAAAGAGAGAACAATAGAATTATGCGGGGTTACCGCGTGCGCCACGTTATTCCGTAACACCTTGACTGCCGCAGTGGAAATGGCCATACATAGTACGGCACATTGTAATAACGATTACTATGCACACCATTATCCTAATTTTCACCTTTTAATTTCCTACTTTTACACTATTACCATTGTCTTAATAGGAGGGTATCTGTATCCTCTTTGACATTTAAAAAAGTGATTTATTTCAAAATCATTTTGCACATTTTTAGGTCTATATTCCATGTCAATTTTAATACTTTGATATTTTACTATAAAATACGAAATGATCAAAGGGTTAAACAGGCCAGTTATGAATATTTTCATTGTTAATACAAGATGTCATTAATTTTTAAAAAATTGATGAACCTATTAATTAAAAATATATTTTTCTCGTCTAGAAAATTTCCAAAAAATTATTTTCACCTGTCTTCTAGAGGTGATCTTGATTTAGCAAAGATAATATTTTGAAAAGACATCATTAGTAAAATGACCCTTTCATTCCCAAAATACTTATGGCAGTCATAGTGTTGAAATAGAACATCCACAACCCTGTAAGGGTGAAAACCATGAAAGCACGGTGGTCCACGTTTCCCATGATGTTTCACGTGCGTAGAGCGTTCTCATTAAATTCAAGATTTCAAGTGTTCTAGAGACGTGTTCCGAGTTTTTTCAATGATTCTCGATGATCATAATAGGATATAACGTAAGCTAGGCTTAAGTACAACTCTCTAACTTACTAATAAAGAAAAAAAGTCTGTCTCTGTCTCTCTCTCGCACACCGGAAACATATAAACATGCATACGTACACACATACACACACACATACAGAACACATGGATCCTCTGACAAAACAAAAAATAATAAAAACAAATATTAAGCTCGTAGGTACCAAAGATAAGGAAAGTTCGGTGTTAGTCGTTAGGATGCTCATTAACACAATGATTCATGGTCCGCCATTTGATCACAGTTGTCTTTAAAAACAAATATATTAAAAAAAAAAAAGGAACGAGCCATTCAAAAAAAGGAACACGAGTGTCCAGCTGATATAAAAGTGACAGTGGTTGTCCTCATTTTTAAACGGACACAACGTGTTCCTTTTAACGACATTTTCTCATTCTTTCATTACGGTTTCTTTTGTTTTCTTCTTTGATTTTTTCATTTTTCGCAACAGCATCGTTGTTCGTAATTCAAGAAACGTCGAATCGTGATTATATAATATTGTATAACGTGATAGATACGTAGACGACCCTCCCTCTGTTCGCTCATTAACAACACGTATCTATCAACGTTTAAAGAGGATTTTTACCATTTTTTCTATAGACTCTGAACGATTAATTAATTTAAGGTAACGGGCGTGAGTGCGCTAATTGATAAGTTCTAAGGTTTTTGGATATTGTACTACTTATGGATTCACTGTCAAGCCGTAACATGTATTATATGTTCTTTTGTAAGATCTAAAGAATAAATAAATAAATCGTCGAGGAAACGGACTGCTGTCAAGGGATTGTTATTACAAAGTCTGCTGATATGGTAATTTGTCTTCTTCTATTTTTATTTTCTATGATTTATTAAACAAATACGAAAAAATAACATTTAATTATAATTAACAGTGTGATGTAATTGATATTAATTGTTTTAGTTGCAATTTATTTCATCATAAAAATGTGTGTCCACTAATTTCAAGTGTAATCCTGATTTAATTGCTCAATTTATTTCACGTCTAATTTTAAAACGATGGTGATAAAGTTTCGCGCGCATTTAGAATCTCTTAGTTTTTCTATTTAGCATCCTCTGAGTACCTTGAAAATGTCCCACATTTAGCTGACACTTGGAAAATTCATTAGATCAATTCTCGAGAGCAGAGTTTGTTCTGTTCCTCAAAACCACTTAACAAAACATTTCTAAATCCATAATTAATTATCAAAATAAAAGGGTAAACTTTGAAATTATTAAAATGTTATTTTTCCCGTATTTCAAATTTGATAAAGAGCTCTCAATTTAATTTAATTATTAACCCTCGGACAGCGGACCATGTAGAGAACCCAAATTTAAATTTAATCATTTATTTCATATTATTTTCATTTTCTAAATTATACACTGTTCCTCTAAATATGAAACCATTTTGTTTTAAAATCATATATTTAATTTTAAGTTAATATCCTTGTTTGGGTCACGATTGACCCAGACTTTGCTGTTCAAGGGTTAAGTAATTTAGATTTTCAAGAAATATTACTTCTGATATTATGTGGTCTTTGGAAATTTTGCAGATTGTTTGCCAGCAACTTCTTACTTCTTGGATAGGACATTTTCTTTATTTAGACGTTCTTCGTTGTGGATAATCTGGTCTGTACACGATTCCATCGATTCGTGTTCGAATGCAAATCGATCGCGTGTCATCCGTCGGCATTGAACGACTGTTTGCTCGGAGTTTCGTCCCGTTCGTCTTCGAGGAAACAGTCTGACGACTCTTTGGAACACTAAAACCATCAATCTTTGCAAACCTACTCGAGAAAAACTCAATTGTAAATCGTTTTCGTCTTCGAGTGTGTGCAATAGTGTCTCTCGCTTTCTTCACATTCTTTTTCTTCCTCCTTCTACCAACCCTTAACCGATGGACTGCAATTTCTATCACACAAATGGTGAGTTGTATTTCTAAATAAATTTTTCTATTTCCTTTTTTTCTTCAACTCTCAACCTTTCCGTTTAAAAACAAAAAAAGAAAATCTTTTCCTTTATGAAAAAATTCTCTTTATAAAGTAGCTGAAATAAAAGTTGAATAACTAGTTCATTTTATTTTGGTAAATTCTTCCTGGATATAGGACTAGCTGAAGGAGAATTTGAAGCAGGAAAAGTCGCTGATGTGACGGCATAAATTATCAAAGACTGGTTCAGCTCTATCCAAGGCTCTTTTGGAAAGACACGGTAAGCTTTCCGGGAAAATGTGTTCCCGTAAGTATCTCATAAATATAATAAATATCTTCGATTACCGGGCTAGCCATTTTACGAATTTACGAATCGATCCTCTTCGAATCGTCTGTTTTATGGCGAGATAAACGAGGAAAAATTTTGGGAGTTGTGAAATTACTTCTAGTTGATATATTTAAAAACCTCTTAACATTTTCAAAGGTATTTCAATTGATAAATATTTAACTTTCATTAAAATTTAAAATTGCAAAATTAAACGAAGATGCTATTATTTTAAAAGGTGCTTGAAATTCTTTAAAAATTCACAAAATCATTCTTTTTTTTTCAATAATGCGACTGTGCACTAATTATGATAAGAGAGTCATTGAATGCTAGTTGTTAATATTAAATAATAATTTAGATAGAATTACTCTAAACTCGCTGCACATATCGTTAATTGAGCAAAGCAATCGATAGGTAGTCAGGATAAATTAAATCGAATCTGCAAATGCAGACCAATTAGCAGGAGTTTAGCTCTCTCTAACTCACTGTAATTTACAAGTGACATTTCACTTGTCGATACCTTCGGATGTGTGGTTTCACTTAATCTCTAACGCTCGATACGCGTACAGGGTGGTGCGGGAACGATTAAATAATCAAACTCTCCTAAAATTAACTAAGAAAATAGTACAGCATTTGCAAATGTTCACAAATGTTCTTTTTTTAACTTCTTCCACAATATCTTCGCTGATCCACGAAGGAACATTTCGCTAAGGGAATCATTTTTTCTCTTTTTTATACCACGGTATATCTTAAAATGCACAAAATAATCAAGCACCGTTCCCTTTCTTCTTTTATGCCTGTTAAAAGCATCTAAAAGCGACCTTTTATAATTCGAGCCTTCCCAGTGGCGGTGCATTTAGAAAAGCGTTTTAACCGTAGCACCATTAAGAATTTCATTAAACCCCCATTTTCACCTGTCCTTTCTGTTCCCTGAATCGGTTCAACGTTTGGAAAAAGAATCGACAAACAGGGTGTTCCTTCGAAAGAAACTTTTATCCAAATGGTATAATTAGATTTCTCTATATTTGTCTAATTATCTTTTCTAATTATCTGAAATTTATAATTACTGCTCGAGCATACAAATAGCAAATTTTTCTTTCTATCACAGTTATAATTCTTCGTTTGGTAAAACGAGAGGAACGTATGATTACACGGTTCGTTTTATTCGAGACAAACGAAAACGAGGAGTATCGATAAGTGGCCACTTGTGCTCTTATTTTTTGCCTTTTGAATCGGTAGATCCATTGACAAACGTCGAAAACACTCGTCGAAATCCGTTTGCCACCGACTGCATTCGATACCACCGTCCGAATATAATTAGCAACGAACCGGAGAGAGGATGACATTCTTCGATTACAAATAGTCGATTGCCTCGATTCAATATCACTTCCGGTAAACGACGTTGCGGAACGGTCCGGTGACAAACAGACTCGTCGAGGGGTTTCGCGAAGTGGTCATAGATCGTGCAATTTCAAACGCAGACCATTCTCTTAATTACAGAAAATGAAAGGTGATATATGGAATTACTAATTAAAATAAACAATCATTTCTTTGTCTCTCTAAAATAATAAGAAGTTCAACTATGGTTTCTTACATGGAACGGAAAGGAAATGTAAAAAAAAACACCCATTAGAGTTACCTGGAATGACCGACATAAACAAAAGCAAACATTTACATAAACTCTACGTTATTTAATAAAAGTTACATAAAAACAGAACACGAACGTTCGCGTTATCGGTCACGCGATGCGAGATAGAAAATTTACAACAGGGAATAAAAACTAAGTGAAACGGGTCAGTATCACGTTTCCTAACTTCCGGGGAGAATCCCAGTATTTGACACTCGACAATAAAAAGCACGTCGTCGTTAAAGAAAAAAGGGAGGAGAGATTTAGAAGAGCAATTAACCAATTAATTAATTAACTAGTGGTCGAAGAAATAAATCGACTAATAGGGGGTTTTAGATCTAATTTTCCATGGGCTTTCCCTAGGTTCTTCTTACTAGGTTCACCCTAGGGTCTCCTTAAGTTCTTCCTAGGGTCTTCCTAGATTCTTCCTAGGCTTTTCCTAGACATTGCAACTACGCCCTATGCAACAAATCTGTGATCCTCACAACGTAGATCTACTCTTATAGACATACAAATTTTATAATTTCAAGTATCCACAGTGGTCTTCGAAAATCGAAGTGTTATATTGAGTAATAGAGCCTCCACTTGCTATATTGCCATTTCCTTAGTAAAGTTCCCCATGCTCGATACTGTACCTCTGAAACTTTAACATACGTCTCATCTTTTCTTTAATTTTTATTTACCATTTGTTTTCTCAACAATGTGTTCATCTCGGATCTTCCACCAACAATATTTTCAAGCTTCTTCGTTGACCTTCTCGTCATTATTGTCGTCGCTGACGACGACCGTTCTCGTCACAGGCGTCGTTAGGCGTTCAAGAATACTGGACACAATAAATCCTCATTCTCTCAGCCGGCCTACTTTCAATTAAAGTCTGGCTAATTGCCGGCGACGGAACAAGTGGTTTCGTGTTTCAAGCTTGAAAGGTTCGCGCTGAAGATTGTACCATGGGATCCTTATTTCTGGGGAACGTGGAGCATCGTGAACGCCAGCGGCGACGGAATTATGTAAAAAGGCCAATTGTCACTAATTCGCGGAGTTTATATAAAGTTGGGCGACGTTATAGAGACGGCTGGTCGTGCTCGAAAGATCGTATCGTGCGGAAAAACGGTGTTTGAAAAGTGGTGCCTGAAGAAACTTGAACCCTTTAAACGAGCTGTTGTCGAGGCTCGATAGTTAGCCGATACTTGCTTCGTTTGCCGAACGGATACACTGGTGAAAAAGGGTTGCTTTACGAACGAGGTATTTTTATTTCTCTAGTCCGAGATTACTCCTTATAGGGGAAATTTTATTTACTCTGGACTTATCATTTTTTTATTTATGCCGTGCCAATGAACCTATCAAGACTCAATCAAAATCAACCCTTAAACATAAGTTTCACAATTAATAAATAACTCTATTATTTTGCAATATTTTTCCTCTTAAAAGAGATAAAAGTTGCATTTATATTATCTAAAAATTTCCACCCTATTCGTGTAGTAATTATCTATAAAAAAATACTATAAGTTTCCTTTTTAAAAGAGAAGCTTGTTCATACGTATTAAAAGAAACACCCCCATTCGTGCGTTTAGTATCGTCTCGCAGAGAAAAAGTGGATCAAAGGCAGAAGTGAGGGAAAAACAGAAAGAAATTCAATAAGTTTAAACGAGTCCATGGCTCGTCGATGAGAAGGAAATTCTATTTCTTTACGGTGGTCAAGAAAATATCGAATCGAATCAGCGTCCCGATGGGGCAAATTGATTTTCGTGTTCACCCTCGTCTGTCGAGGGTGAGGAACATCCATAGAGAAAGAGGGAGTGAAAAAAAAAGATAGAGGAAGAGATAGAGCAAGGCAGGTTACTTGAGCTCATCGTTATTCGAAAAAAGCCTCCGCCCTCTAAGATAAATCGCATAATTTATGAAAGCAGCTTCCGGTATAATCCTCTGCAATGTCTGCAGCCGTGATTTGCTTCTGTTTCCATCGGAAACCCATTCAAACTGGCGAGTTTTTCGCTTGGAAGTAATTGTGCTGCTCGCAAATCAACGTACGCGATTTAAAGAAAAGAGAAATGACGACTGAAATAAAAGACATTCGCCTGTTCTTTTGCAGTCTGAACTCGTTTATTTTTTGTTTAAATTAACTAATAAGGGAACCTTGATGAATATGTACCTATGGATTGTTGGTGTCACTAGAGAGGGGCTGGGGTGGAACTAAAATTTCTGAGATTCTAAAATTCTAAACTTGCAAAATTTTGAAGTTCTGAAGCACCAAAGTTTCAAAATCCTAAAATTCTAGAATTTCCAAATTCCAAAGCTCTAAAATTCTAAAATTTCAAAGTTCCAAAATTCTAAAATTCCAATATCTTAAAATTCTAAAATTTCAAAGTTCCAAAATTCTAAAATTCCAATATCTTAAAATTCTAAAATTTCAAAGTTCCAAAATTCTAAAATTTCAAAGTTCCAAAATCCTAAAATTCCAATATCTTAAAATTCTAAAATTTCAAAGTTCCAAACTTCTAAAATTCCAATATCTTAAAATTCTAAAATTTCAAAGTTCCAAAATTCTAAAATTCCAATATCTTAAAATTCTAATATTCAGAAACGGTACCAAAAAAAAGGAGACACCATTTGGTTAAAAGTTTGAAGTATGGATAGTGAAATTTTTTTTAAGCATCGAGAAGCACACAAGTTTTTTTAACATTTCCATTCAACTTTGAGCAACAGGATACTCGTTTCTCTGGTATCGATCTTCGCGTATATAGAAGGGTAGAAAATAATGATAGAAGCTCAGAAAAAAACGAAGGAAGAGAACGATTTGTTTAAAGGTTTGAATTACGAGCTCGATATTTTCCTGGCAGCGAAATAACGCAAGTTTTTCAGCATCTCTGTTCGAGTTTCCATTGAATCCGAGAGCTTTCTCGCATGCGATAAACCCAGATATCGATATATTCTTTTTGTTTTTTTCCCCCATTTTCCTTTGCTGCATTATAGAAATAATAGAAACGGGAACAGTGTCTGAAGTTTTCATTCTGGGCGCCATTAAACTCTTCTAAATATGCGGTTTTAGCTTTCAATGAACGCATCTATCGTGGAATAATTTTTTAACAATAGCTAGAGTATACATTTCTCATTCATTATATATTTCAATATAATCCTTTAATCAAATTCAAAACTTCTATTAAAAAATTGGCACTTTTTCTAAAGGTACATGTATTACAATAAAAAATTATTATTTCATTATTAACTTTTGAAGACACATATTTCTTTTAATTATTTTGTTGTTGCAATTTTCTAAACTTCCACTCTTTTGTTATTCATTTTGAAGTGAACGAACAACGTCGACGAAGCTAAAGCTTATTTTTAATTCATGTGATTGCGATTTGGTTGACAATCGCGTGACACAAAGTCTCTTTGATCCCTCACAAAAGAATCGATTACTCTGATTATTAATTAATCGCTAAACTGCATCAACAGATTAACTCTTTTAACATTTAACTTTTCAATAATTCTTCTAAATTTTTGAAACCTGACACAATAGTTATCTTCTTTATAAAATCATCGATATTAGAAATTCCAAAATGACAAACTACACGAATGAACGTACTTGCGCATAAAACCCGATGGTTTATCGTCGGAATGAACGCGAAAAGCGTGTCCATCAGACACCCATCGGCGATTAATCACTGGAATTCACGAGGATATACAAATCACCATCTCACGAGGATCGATTTCTATCTTTCGCTGTTCGATGAAATATCGGTTATTAATCCCTGACGATCCTGTTTTACGGACGGTCGAGAATTCGATTATCCTCGAACAATAATAATTCCCCTTTATATGTCACGTTGCAGACGCGAGACGACGCAGTTGATCGCGATGCTGGCGTTCGCATTAAGGGAATAGCTTATATCCGTTGGGGAGATTTAGACGACCGGGTCAATCGGGATCAATCGCGATGTAATTGAACCGCGTATCGTAGAAAACTGATAAACGAATATCGAAAACGATTTCGACGCATCGTACGTTCACGATCGGAAAGATTTTCGCTACGTTTAAAAGTTTTCCAGTGGTTTACTGTCAAAATTATGTATTTATTGATTTGATATTAGTGGAGGTGATATTAGTGGAAATTCGGTATGATTTCAAGTGATAAGTTGTGTTTTTGTGATTTTAAATAAAGGTACACCGCGAAAGAATAAAAATTCTATAGTGTCATATCAGTGACGACTGTATGAAATGATCGACAGCCAGTGAAAACGGAGAGCAGCTTTCCTCGACCGAAGATATAACACCATTATAATCAAAATGGTAAAAATATGACAACTTGATTATGCAAGTTGGATGCATTTTTATTGCATGACTGCACTATTAATTACAGCTTGCAAACTAATTTTATTAATAATTATCAGGTGAAGAATATAGATAAAATGACAGATAATATCTACTAAATAATCTGAACTTTTAATAATTACAAATTATACACCCTCTTTTGTTCTACCATTCGTTTCACGAGCAATGTAGCCAGAATGAAATGAATATAATTATGCAATTGCATTCTCCGGACTGATTAAATTAATCAAGCATTCTTTCTTTTAACAGGGAATGTTCTCGACGATACAAAAGCAACAAATATGCCTGCTGTTCTTCGTCCAAGTCGTCCTAATTGTGCTAATGGGAACGTTGATGACATACGGGCCGGAGGCGAACGCTAATTTACTAAAAAATCTCACAGGTCAGTGTGCATGCGAAACGACGCCCCTGAATTATGGGACGACATGGATTATCAGTGCGCGCAGCCCAACTTTTGTTATCGTTAAATATTTCTACGGTCCGATGTCTCGTCACTTTGAAAATTATACTCTGTCCGGTGTAGAATAATTTTTTTTTCCCCTGAATTTACATCGGACTGAAGCGCGTCACTGATCCATCATTCCTCTCCTCGTTATTAACACGAATTTATGAAAAAGGAAATTTTTAATTATCTGAAATTTAAAAGGGGAAGAGGTAAATTGTGGATAAAAGGAGTAGGATTTTTCAAATATAAATGAAAAGTATGTTACAGCAAATGGTGAGAATAATTAATTTTTATTTGTTGTTATTTGTTTGAGATGGCCAATTTCTTTTCCCGTTTACAAATAAATTGTATCATTATTCGGGAAAGGGATATCAGGGAAACAAGCAATTATCCGCGGTCCAAGTTTCACCCCATTCTTTCTTTTAACTCCTTCCATCCTGGACACGAATAAAATTGCAGTCTTACGTCCCAATAAGAAAGAAAAAAAAAAGATCCGCTTACGTTCCACTTTGGAGTCCCAGTTGTGTTCGTAGCCGAGGGATTCCTTTCGATCTTTTACCGGTTGGAACAAAAGCTCGAGGCATCGGGAGACCAATATGCTTTCATTTCCGAGTCAAAGGAGAATGTAACGAGAAAAGAAAGGTGTATCCAGTGTCCTAGGACGAATAATTCGAGGACAAATTTCCCGAGCGCCACGCGTATATCTACTCTTACTTTTTGCTAATCGAATAATTAAACTTTCAGGTAACCATGGCAAGGGACACGTCAAGAAGGCGAACAGCGAATCGTTGCAAGTTTATCCGAGTGAGTATTATTAAAATCGACTTACTTAATTTCGTATTTATATTCGCCCTCTGAGAAATGAGTAGATTCTAGACTCTAGAATGAAAGAAACCTTAGGAGAGACTCGTTCTTTAAACATCAAGGAGATAATAGATCTTTTTATTTTGATGTTAATATGGAGACTGCTGTGGGGATTATTGATGATATTGGAAATTTAATATCGTATAATTAAATTCAAAAAAAGAAACTTTTCCTGCTATGGTATCATTTATATTATCAGTTATCAATGATCCCTACTTAATCCTCAGACGGCGGACCAGGGAGAGAGCTCCAATTTTAATTGAATTTTTAATTTCTCTGAGTTGACCCAGACTCCACTATTTAAAAGCTAATAATAAAAATAATACCTTCTAATTGCACGAAAATAATACATGTGCATATTTTTAATTAATAATAATGAATTAATCAATTAATCAATTAACACATTGACAAATGCTGAAATATCATTTTCTCTAAAGATTATTTTCTTAGAAAGAAAAATACAGAACATATGAGAAAATAAAAAAGATGAAGAAGAATGTTTGCGTATCAAACAGTAAAGGTGTGGTAGCATAAAATAATAGAACGCGATCGTATACGTCGTTTAGTTTGAAACTACGTTCCAAAATGTAAGCAGAGCCGAGAATTAACAACCCCGACGCGTTTCCTCGCCAACATTATCCAACGAAGAACACCGTCGACGAACTTTCCGGATATGAGAGTTCCTTCGCTCGCGACCCCCGCACCTGAAACGCGTAAAACGCAAATTTACGCGTTACCAACGACGCTTAGCAGCTGGATCACGTGGAACGCGTGATGCTTAAGCTAATAACCGGAAACTAGAAGCCACTTCCTCTTAAGAACGCGTCCCAAAAGAGTTTCTAACCGAAGGAAACTCGGGTGAATTAATTATTATAAATGATATCGAAATTTTTCTAATTTTATTTTGAATCTTAGGATCTCTAATTTCTTCTAATTTTAATTTAAATCTTAGGATCACCAATTTTTTCTAATTTTGTTTTAGATTTTAGGATCTCTAATTTTTTCTAATTTTAATTTAGATCTAAGGATCTCTAATTTTTTCTAATTTTATTTCAAATCTTAGGATCCCTAATTTTTTCTAATTTTAATTTAAATCTTAGGATCTCTAATTTTTTCTAATTTTAATTTAGATCTAAGGATCTCTAATTTTTTCTAATTTTATTTCAAATCTTAGGATTCCTAATTTTTTCTAATTTTAATTTAAATCTTAGGATCCCTAATTTTTTCTAATTTTAATTTAGATCTAAGGATCCCTAATTTTTTCTAATTTTAATTTAAATCTTAGGATCCCTAATTTTTTCTAATTTTAATTTAGATCTAAGGATCCCTAATTTTTTCTAATTTTAATTTAAATCTTAGGATCTCTAATTTCTTCTAATTTTAATTTAGATCTAAGGATCCCTAATTTTTTCTAATTTTAATTTAAATCTTAGGATCTCTAATTTCTTCTAATTTTAATTTAGATCTAAGGATCTCTAATTTTTTCTAATTTTATTTCAAATCTTAGGATTCCTAATTTTTTCTAATTTTAATTTAAATCTTAGGATCTCTAATTTTTTCTAATTTTAATTTAGATCTAAGGATCCCTAATTTTTTCTAATTTTAATTTAAATCTTAGGATCTCTAATTTTTTCTAATTTTAATTTAGATCTAAGGATCTCTAATTTTTTCTAATTTTATTTCAAATCTTAGGATCCCTAATTTTTTCTAATTTTAATTTAAATCTTAGGATCCCTAATTTTTTCTAATTTTAATTTAGATCTAAGGATCCCTAATTTTTTCTAATTTTGTTTCAAATCTTAGGATCCCTAATTTTTTCTAATTTTAATTTAGATTTTAGGATCTCTAATTTTTTCTAATTTTGTTTTAAATCATCGGATTTCTAATTTTTTATAATTTTTTCTAACAATATGGAAACTGAGCTGTTTAAAAAAGAATAATTGCATAAATAAGAGATCGTTCGAACAATAGTTTTACATTGCAAATCTGCGTCATTCGGAATTTCCTGCAACTCTAAAGCGTGTGCAAGAGGCAAAGGTAGTCGCGAACCAGTTGCCCTGACCTCTTGCTTTTTAAGCAGATGGCACTGATCTTTATCGAGTATTCAAAAGACCTCCCCACCATGGATAGACTTCGTTTCTGGATGCAAAAGCATGTCGATCCTCTCGACACTGTGATATCGAGTATCGTGTGAGTTAGGAGATCGAATTCCAATAAACAGCGAAGCCTCGGTTACCACAGCAGCCTCCTTTCCAACGTACCAAAGGTGCCTCTGTTAAGCTAATTCAAGTACAGCTACATCTCAAACTGATCTTGTTTATCTTTTATCGTATTTAAAAGTGTAATCAGTCGGTGTTTAAATTTGAAAAGAAAAAAACGACGAGAAGGTAAGAATATTTCCGCCTTTGAACCAATGAATCTCCGAAAAGATAGAGGAGAGGAAACGAAGAGAAATCGAAGTTAAATTCATAGAAAGCAGAGAGAACGTTTAAGGTGGTCGAGCTGATAGAGGGAGGTAAGAGGGTTCCAAAGAAGAAAAGTCACCCCCCGGGTACCGGAGCCCAGAGTAATTTCACCGGCTCGATTCTAGCGTAGAGAAGGGCTGAAGAAAGCACGTGAAAGAAGGGATGACGAGGAACAACGTATCGCATGCGATCGTACTCCTCTTTATCGAGGGCTTCCTCCTCTGTGGTTTTTTGGCCACGTTTGATTACGCCCCCGAGGCGAACGCTGGTAACAGTCAGAACAGCTTCTCGCCTCATCTAAATGGAAAACCGAGTTCTTTGCCGGTCACGTACACACGTAAGTCCTTCGACTCGCTCTTCTTCTACGCCACCCCTTATTCGTCTTCTTTTTTTACGCCCTTTCCCCTTTTTCTTCTTTTTTTAAACTTGTCTAGACAGAGAAGAAGAAGAGGAGTTTTGTTAGCTACATTTTTGTCCCTTGAATTTTCTCTTGCACCCTTCCTCTTTTTTTTTTTTAACCTTATCAATCGTTCCTTCTTTTTTGTCATTAGTTTTCTTTTTGTCTCTTAATTTTGCCTCTTGCATCCTTCTTTTTATTTAAGCTTATCAATGATTTCTTTTGTTCTTAATTTCTTCAACCCTTTTTTATGCTCTAATTTTCTCTATTTTCTTCTTCCTCATCTTTATCATCCCCGTTTCTCGTTTGTTCTATTATTTTTTTCTTTGCCTTTTTATCGTTCACACCCCCTTTTCTCCTGCCTTTGAAAATGGGTGCGAGGAAAAAGGGAGATAACAAGAGGCGCGTGCGTAATATTCCAAGAAACTTGTCTACCTGTATAACAACGCGAACAGACGACTTCAGTCGGAGGATTTAACTTTGTCGCGTAGTCGGATAAAGTACGTATATTAACGTCCTGCTTCTACACCGGAAACCTCTTTGTGAGATATCGCAAGCGTTGTGTTACGCGGAATCATATTGCGACACCCTTGTTTCACCTATGAATCGTATTCTCTGTCAATGACAATTGTCGAGTTTTTGGAAATTAGAATTCTTCTTCTGTAGAAATTGCCTTTCTAAAATGAGTTTTAGATATAAAATCTCTGAAGTCTATTCATGAGAAAATTCATTTTTATTTCCTTTAGGGGATGAAATATTAAGTTCTGTGTAATTTAGGAAGGAATATTTTAATTAATCACAATGGTTTGAACAGTTTCCTGAGAATTCTTCATTAAATTTACATTCTCAGTTTCATTGAATTATTATTCTATACTTAGGAGAAGCTGAATCTTTAAATTCTATCATTTCCGACTACAGTGTTATTAATTAACAAATACTCAATCGGAAGATGGAAATATTTAATAATTCTACATTTCTTCATTTTCATAACAGCAATCTTATTCAGTCTGTCCTGATAATATAAAATCCCTCGTGTGATTCTGAAAAATTAATTTGACTACTTGGAAATTCTTTAATTTATAAAATATTTTAATTCCTAAATTGCCAGGTAAATGTGAAACAAATTGAAAAATAATGAACAGTAATTAATTTTGAGTGTCGCATGTTTTGCTAAGAGCTGGTACTTGGATTTTCAAACGAAAGGCTATAATAACATGATTATACATGTTATTAGGGAGCTAAACGAAGAGTAAGAGTGCTTTTTCGCCGTGGTCTAGAGAATTTCTAAATCTCTGGCCGGATATAAACACGTGGTCAACACTTTAGCCGTAGAATTTGAATTTCAAAGTGATACTTTGTGTAGATTACAAAACCGTCCCCGGCCAGAAGCATAATTGGCACGGTAATCTCGTTGCTCTTCAAAGATTATAAATTTTCACTGGGATCCAAGCCAGCCAAGGCCGAGTGTACGTGTTTTCTTATGGAAATCGCTTTTCATGCGACGTGGACGAAATTTCCTTCTTATGGAAATTGCCACGGTTAAGGAACGAGAACGAGAACCCTGTGAAAAGTCCGAAAACACGCTGCTCCCCATTGTCTTTTCTCTCTTTTTAAACTCAACACCACCTATTTCGTTTTTCTTTTTCTTTCTCCATTCGACAGACCGAGGGAAAATTTTCTCTACAAAATTCACGAAAGCCCAAGTTTCTTCTTACTCATTTATTTAGCGGCATTCGTTCATTTTTTAAATAATATTATTACCTTTTCATTCCTTCGGTTAAAAGAATATGAATTTAATTTTGTCTTCTCTTAGCAAAGAAGATAATTTTAAAGCTAACATTTTTACAACGTTGAAATTATAATTATTCTATTTGATTAATAAAAAATTTCATGGGTGAAAGTTTTTAATATTATTAGAAAAAAGATTTAAATTTCCCAGCCAAGGATTTATTTGTACCATGAACTTTTTACGGTTTACCTTGAAAAGGGATTTATTCCTCTATAAACTGAACCTATCAAAGGGCTCTTCCGACGTAATCTTTTTCCAATGGATACTCGCGACCGAACAATCCCCTCTTTTTACCTTTTTCTAGCACTATTTGTTCACGTATAAAATATGACACACAAAAAATGAAAGGAAATATTGTAAAACGAGGGAGAGATCGTGTTCTTAAACATTTTTCATTCAAACTGCTGACGTTACAAATTTCGTGACATAAAACTGTCGACAGATTTATTTTTTATCATCAGACACGCAGAATGCGTAAAATGAAAGTTTTACTTACTTCGCGAAAGCTTCAACAAAGTTTACCACTCGAGTTTCACAAAGTTGCAATGTGAATTATATTCTGTTATAAATTTCAGTACACGGTTTATGGAACACGGGTTTTAAACAAAATTACCGAAGGTTTTCGATAAACTAATTCGGAAGACAATTAGAGAACTCGCCTCGAAGGGTTAATCGAATTAAGTCGCGGAGAAAGGTAATTATCTTCGGTTTAAAAGTCGATTTCGTTGCAACTTTATCGTCGTCGATTCTGTTTCTTTCACCGCGTTGCTCGAATCTGCCGTGGCTTTTTTCGAAAATTACCGTTTGATGGATGGGAACAAGCAAAACGGGACCACGATTCTCTCGTCATTGCTTCTCTCGTATAAAAGTCACGACAGGCACAGCAATGCCTCAAGTGATAAATAGATTACCTGCACGCGGCTCGAATAATTTCCACAGGAAGCTACCGTTTCCCCTGCAACCGACCACGGATCTTCCGGTTTTTTCCCTCTGGTTACTGTTGTATCAGAGGAATTTTCGTTCCGCCTTCGGTGATGAGAACATTATGAGAACATTAATCTATTGGCTATGTTATTTTATTTTTCTTGAAACTTCAGTTTAAGAAAATCCTTTTTACGTGATCTTTCAACCCTTTCTTTGTGGTGTATCGAGTTTAGAAATTTCGGAAAGTTTCTTATGTATATGAGATATGTCATTAATTTTGGAAATCTTTAATCTTACTCCATATACATATATGCAAAGAGTTGATATGGAGACGATACACGCAGACTAGGAACGGTTCAGAGAAGAGCATCTCTCGGTTATGAAATGTGGTTTCGACCTACTTGAATTTCGACTTGACTTCTCGATCATCGGTTATCCGCATATAAATTGCACCAGTGACAGGGACACCGCAATACCTATGATAAATAAATAGATCACCCGTTCAGGCATCTTCTTTGATCTTAGATCAGTTTCGAAGGAAACTAAGATCTTTTCCATATCAACTTGCACAGAACTTTTGAGATTTATTTAAAGAAAAATATTAAGCATATCTAGTTAGATTAACAAAAATGTATATTTTGCAATTTGAAGTGAAATTGGAAATTTGAAACTGGAACGTTTATGTTATTAAGTTTGAGATTTGATAAATTGAAATTTGATGTGGAACACTGCTAAGGATATTTAAGTCTTCAAGCTTGTTCGATCGTGTCCCCTTGCAAAAACGTCGACCCGAATCACCACGATTTTGCTGATTATTATGCATTCACGAGGACTGCAAGTAGCGACACTCGGTGATGGATGAGCCCCGGGAAAAGCACGAATTATCTATTTTAGGATGGCCTAAGACGTTCACCATTTTCCAATGATTTACGAACGTGTTTTATACGAGCGAAGTGTCGACTCTTAATCCAGCTCTTTCCGCGTCTGATTTATTCCCGTTTAATTTCACGCGGAAACGAAGGAAAATTCAGTAGTACGATCAACCATATCTGCCACGGGGAGGTCTACCTGCTTTTAAACTTTAATCCTCTTGTACTTTTTCTCTCATTTTTCATTTCAATATTTAAAATTATTTAAAATATTTCCCCCATCTATTGTATTTATCAAAAAACTACCCTTAAAATTAACTATCATTTTTCAAGCTCTCGTACGCAAAATTTTTCTGTTAAATATTTATATTAAAAATATGATTACTGTATGTAAATGCAAAGGTACATCTCTCTTACTCCCCTCGTGAACGAGTTACCGAACCGTGTAATTGCGACGATCAATTAGCGCGCGATTAACTGCACCCTCGTAGCAGAACGAGGAAACAAAACGTGCAAGCAAAGAATGTCGCTCATTAACAGCACGCGAGCCATGCATGCGCCTACAAAGAGCTCTTTTTCTTTCCTAAAACGTCTCAGTGTATCAAGATGTCCATGTGATGATCTGGATCGGATTCGGCTTCCTCATGACCTTCCTAAGAAGGTACGGACAGAGTGCTATTGGACTGACTTTTCTACTGGGTGCTATTTTGGTGCAAGTTGCCATGATCTGCCAAGGTGTGGTGCATTTGGAGAAGAATAACAAGGCTTATTTGTCTTTGCAAAGGTAAATCGAAAAATTATTTAATTTTATTAAAAATAGAAAGCTGGATATTTGGTATGGTGATTTTATGGCATAAAAGTAATGCAGAATGGTACTTCTGCTATATCAATTTGAAGCTCGGCGTTTAATTAAAATTATTGTGTGGACGTTTTGTTAATATTTTTAATACAAAATCGCTGATGGCTAAAGTCTAACAATTTAAACGTAATTCACGAAGACAGAAGTGTTCCATTTTAGTTATAATAATTAATGCTTCTGTTTGATCAGTGTTAATCCGTTCGAAAAATTCGTAGCAGACAGTGGAAAGTCAGATCGTACTTGTAAATCAGAGATGAACCTCTGAAAAACCTTTCTAGGCACTCGGAGTACAAACCGACGATACCATTCCATTAGAATAATTAAACAAGAACTTTGGCCGTGCAAAGGTGTAGTTTCGAAGTTTAAAACGAATCCCGCTAATTACAACCGTCGCGTCGGTTGAATAACCTTCGATAATCCACGGGGCGAGTTTTGGAATTTTGAATTACAAATGTATCGCGAATGGAATTATAAAATGTTGATTGCCTCGCTCATATATCGGGTACGCCAGTGAATTTGCAACACGATTCGAGAGGAGAAAAATAACTGAAAAAAAAGATAGAATAAATAAAAGAGAGAGGAGAAAAGAACGGTCGAAATCACCGACGATGTTCGGGTTGAAAGTTAATTCCGATCACGTTCCGAACACGTGAATGATTTTAATTGACCGCAAACCTGATCAAATTTCCTTCGAAGATTGTTCTCTTTATCCTTGCTTCAAACGAATATTGAATTTTCAATTTTAAACCGTATTGTACGGGCAGAATGAGAAACTTGGGAAATTATTTCCACGAATTCCAGAGTATTGTAACATTTTCTGGAAAAAATTCGTCCAGAGGGAAAATAACAAAAATAGAAATGTTATTTAAAAGGCCGAATTTTGTAGAGAATTTAAAATATTATATTTTTGTAACTTTGTGCATTTTATTTTTCTGCTCGAAAAAGAGATGCTATGAATTTTATTATACATCAGGTATGCAAATTAATTCTGTACCTTTTCTTTTTTATAATGGAAGCAATTTTTATTCTTATCATACTTTTTAAAATATTCACATTTAAAATAGTAACCAAATTAATTCGTACACCTGATATTATCCCATAGAGATTAATAAGTTTAAATCACAGAACTATTGTTTGTAATTCCATGGAAACTGATTCCGATAGCCACAAATATTACCGGGCTAATAGCAGGGGATTTATAGTGTTAAAAAAAAGTTGCTAGAAATTTTCGTAACAGAGGCAGAGTACTTGAAAACCGTGTCCAACACGTAGTATTGGAAACAAATAAATTCGTACAGGCCCGGTAATATACACATCAGCTACCGATTGGTCGAGAAGTCCGAGAATATTTTTGCACGTTCCTCCACGAAATATATTCGAAACGACGATGCACCATTGAATACCAAAGCCAGCTTGTAGGATTGTGTTTGACCCGATGCAATGAATAGTTGATAAACCGTGAAGAAAAAAATTGTCTGCTCTCAATACTTTGTTTTTCCACTCCTCTTCTTCGCTCTGATATTCAATTTTCTCCGGTGGAAAATTTTCAAAACGATAAAATAATTAATACTCTTACAATGAAATAATAATGAAACCATCTATACGAACACGTGTCTCCCTTCACGTCGATGCATAAATTAATAATGAAGTAGCTATAATCAACATTAATTCAACGAATATTGGACATTATACATAATCAATGCGTACTTAAATCCCTGCACAACATAGAATAGCACACGATGATATTTATTGAATCATATCTTTCGTTAACAATGGTATTGATAGTGATTATTTTCGCGTGATATTAATTTATGCTCATAATCGTCCATCCATTGGACACGTATATAAATATTGACCCGTATAATGTGAAATATCGAAATTTTTAGGAAACTGTTTTTCTAAATTTTTATAATAAAAATGTGGAACATCCCATAGGAAATAAAATAAAATTTTTTTCCTAAGAGTATATTCGGATGGAAAAGAATTATTTTCAGAAGTTCTCCAGGATATTCACAAATGTTCGCTCGATACCACCCATGACAAAAGTCGTGAAACCTTTCAGAGGAAAAACTAACTCCATCAATTTACCCTCTGTTACTTTGAAAAAGAAAGAGGACAAAAAGGAGTGGGAGTAAAAAGGAAACAGTAGTCGCTCGTCAGCCACGATGAAAGTCTACACGGATATTATAAATATTTGTATTATTTGAAAAACATAAGAATTTATTAACAATATTTATATTGTATCCAGAGGATCGTTATAGCAAACAAACCGCGTGAACGAACGAGGAAAGGACGATATCGAAACGTCCCTTACGGTTTCGTGATCCGTCCTGTTTGCATACCAGTCGACGGTACTCTTGCGGATGTTATGAATACTGATCCCCAGGTTTTCGAGCGACTACCTGCCGGTTAATAACGCGAATATCGATCAACCACGTGCAACCACTTTCAGCCTTCTAAGCGCAGACATTGCAGTGGCCACCCCGTTGATATCCATGGGTGCTCTACTCGGTAAGACGACCTACATTCAGCTCGTGTTCATGGGTATCCTCGAGCTGATCATGTTCACCGTGAACAAGTACGTGGGCGAGCATCTGCTCATGGTAAGTTTAACCCTTCTAGTACGGATGCTTGGTGAACCAACCCTACTCTTGATTTTCAGTAACGATAGAAGGGTGTACTGTGATCTATATTGGCCTCTTAGGATCTTGGAATGAGAAATTTTAGATTTTATACCTTTATTTTATTAAAATGGTAGAATAGAAATGTAGTACTTGCATTGTGCAGGGTTCTTTATAGGTACTCCACTTTTATTTCTAAAAATTTTTCCTACCTTCATCGATAATATTCTATTATTATAATCTTTTAATTTATTTTAATAATTAAATTCAAAATTCTTTCCGACTATAACCTTCTAGTACGGATGCTTGGTGAACCAACCCTACTCTTGATTTTCAGTAACGATAGAAGGGTGTACTGTGATCTATATTGGACTCTTAGGATCTTGGAATGAGAAATTTTAGATTTTATACCTTTATTTTATTAAAATGGTAGAATAGAAATGTAGTACTTGCATTGTGCAGGGTTCTTTATAGGTACTCCACTTTTATTTCTAAAAATTTTTCCTCCCTTCATCGATAATATTCTATTATTATAATCTTTTAATTTATTTTAATAATTAAATTCAAAATTCTTTCCGACTATAACCTTCTAGTACGGATGCTTGGTGAACCAACCCTACTCTTGATTTTCAGTAACGATAGAAGGGTGTACTGTGATCTATATTGGCCTCTTAGGATCTTGGCATGAGAAATTTTAGATTTTATACCTTTATTTTATTAAAATGGTAGAATAGAAATGTAGTACTTGCATTGTGCAGGGTTCTTTATAGGTACTCCACTTTTATTTCTAAAAATTTTTCCTCCCTTCATCGATAATATTCTATTATTATAATCTTTTAATTTATTTTAATAATTAAATTCAAAATTCTATCCGACTATAATTATCGAGTACTCTTGCACAGTTCTTTGTATTAATTTTTAATCGTTATCTACCATTGCAAAGAAGTTGGAAATTTTCGGTAACGCTGCCAATTGCGTGGAACAGAAGTTTTGAAAGGTGTTCAGGAAAGTTTGAAGTTCTCGAACGACGCCGGAATAGAATTAGTGAGTATCTGGTAATTAGAAAAGTTACGAAAGGTATTTCTAGCGTTCGATTTTAAGAAACGAACGAAAGTCAGCTGTCATGTAATCGACGCCGAAAGCTAAACGAACTTTAACCTGAATTTTTCCCTTTTTCTACACAAGATATTTGAACCACGGTTTCACCTTTTACCCTCTTCTCTCGTTGCCAAGAATCAAATTAAAAAATTTCAACCTGTCGAATAAAATCCCTTTGTTTCTATTTTCTAGGCTGTTGATGCAGGTGACAGTATGTTTGTTCATGCATTTGGAGCGTATTTTGGCATGGCTGTTAGTTTTGTATTTGGAATGAAGGATAAACCGAAGGAACACCACCTTGAAGGACCATCCTATAATTCTGATATATTTGCAATGATTGGTAAGTCGATTCATAGCTTTCTAATTTCAAAGAATAATTAAGTATAAATTCTAAATGCAATTGCAAGAGAATTTTAGCCAACTAATAGAATCTCAATCTATGATTATAATTTTTGATAACACGTTAAATAATTCAGTTTCACTTATCGTATTTAAACCCTTTTGTCTATTCTAAATAATATAATTTAATTAAAATAGTAGAAATAGTGATCCTTGATATACTAGAAGACTGTATCTGACATTAAAGAATCAGTAGAACAGGTCAGTGATCGGTGTAAATAATTAGTCAGACATCTAATGAACTGACTCCCCCTTAAAACTTCCACTCATGCATTAATTTTATTAAATATATATTTACAAAAGATTATTGCATATTAACCATCTAACATTACATTATCATAATTAGAAGACTAATTATCCTAATTGTATTTTTATTACTCTATAACTGCCCAAATTAATACTAAGTAATAAGAGTCTTCCTAATTAACTAAAATCGTAGTAATAAATGTGCTAAGAAAATTTTTACAAACAACCACCCTTAAGGAAATATCAACCCCAAAGTGCTCTATTGAACATACTAATCAAAAAACTTCAGAACCTCCCCCATCCACGTGTCCTCGGTGTGTAAATTGAAATACCTAAAGGTAGGAGTAAAGGTTAAGTATCTTTACTGGAAGTGAAGGGAAACGGTTTGCTGGTGGCTAGGTACGGTGTTCTTGTGGCTGTTCTGGCCGTCTTTCAACAGCGCTACCCTCGAAGGAGACGATCAGCAAAGGGCCATTATAAACACCCTTCTCTCGATCTGTTCGAGCTGTGTGATCGCGTACGCGACCTCCGCCCTGGTCTCGAAGGACAGCAAATTCAACATGGTCCACATACAGAATTCGACGTTGGCCGGTGGCGTAGCCGTCGGCACCGCTGCAGGTACAACAAGACCGTCTAATTAATCGGAGATTTACATTGGAAATTCAAGCGATGTACCTAACGGGAACGACATTTTCTGGATAAATACAGGCATGATGTGTCAACCGGTGGGTGCTTTAGTCGTTGGAGCCCTGGCAGGAGTACTCAGCGTGCTTGGATACAAATATTTGACGGTAATTGGCCCGATTTTCTCGTTTCACGATTTTCTACCTGTTAAATGCTTGCATGGTATTCCCGAAAAAAAGAGGGCGCCTTGTATATATAGGGCGCCTTGTATAAATGTTTCTATGAAGTTTTAGAATTTTCCATAAATTTTCCATCAAATGAATTCATATACATAGAGAGATACGAATATCTGGCAGAGAGCAGATGAAATTCGTTAAGTTTGTAATTTTAATGGAACCGTTTCAGATATTTAGATACAAACGTCTGCTTATAATTGGCCCTTCGTCTAATTTGTAATTTTGTCTGTTCACTCCGTGCTCGGTATTTCTCTGCAAAGAGATATAATCTTGGAAAAGAAGATGAGGGAATTTTGATAAACAGTGCACTTTCATATCGAGAATTTTAATAGGATTATTCTGAATAATGAAATGAAAATTTCTGAGGGAAAAGAGAAAATTTGATAAAATTGCAATTTCTTTCATTTCTATTTTGTATAATTTTCCATGGTATTTCTATATGAACAATTAAATAAAATTTTACTTAAACATATTTAAAATAGAACAGTATGATCGTCGCAACGAAAACAATTTCACATTTAGATAACGCTTTAAATCACTCAGCAAGGAATTCAATGTTAAACCCGATCACGTGCTGGCAAATTAAATTCACCTGCAATTCATAATCGTTTCGCCAGCTTCGTGGAACTTCACGTGCACGTCGTTACATCGACGAAAGCCACATTCTCCTGAAATTTATGTTCCACGTGTACGATCCCAACGAGAAGTTTTACAGCGACATTTTAGCATCACCTAAAAATTTAACCACTTCGTCCAGTAACTTCTGCATCACTTAAAAAAATGAATATTAATATACAGAATTCCATAGAAGTTCCTTTCCGTTTTGATTTCATATTCGCCAAAGTTCCTCACGAATTTTCACCTGCACACCAATTTCATCGATTTTGAATCTATAGAGTCGTGCTTTTGCTCAACAAGAAACTTGGTAAACAAAGCACAGTATTGGCTTTGCTTTGATTTAAACAATAATCCTTTATAGAAAATAGAGGGGGATGAAGAAACAACCTGGGAGTCAGAAGGGTTAGTGATCCTTTATTAAAAAATTTTAAAAATTATGTTTGCTCCATTTTCGGTAGATTTAATTAATAATGGAATTAATAGATCACATTTAGCGTTAAATGAAATGACCAGCGAGACTCGTGGTACATTTAGCGTGGCTGAAGAAGTGTTTAAAGAAATCAGCTCGGCTTAAACTTTCTCGAGACACCTGAAATTTTCTCGATACCAGAGGTATTGACACAGCGCGATCCGGAAAGACGGATAATCATCGCGAGGAACTGTCCTGGAACTTCTTTTAATTATCCGTGATTCGTTCGCGACGATCTCACCGTCGGTAATTCAATATTCTTTATGTACTTTGTTCTTCTTCGTCGTCGAGAACTTTCATCTAGCCACGAATCAAATTAATAGTGATACTTCCATTCAGCGAGCCTGTTCATTTTATCTGAAATAGTTTTATCCCTTGGACAGTGAACAATATGAATCTGAATTTATTATATGAAACTTTAATCCAAATATCTTTGTAATAAGAAGTCACCCTTGATCCAGCCTAGAAGGGTTAATTTGAAAATATCAATTCAATTTTCATTTTTCTTTTTTATTAATTTGTATAGATGAAACCAAAAAATTTCCAATATGGGACCTTCCTTGTTTCAAAGCAGAGAGTAATATTAAATAATAAAAAAAGAAGGAACCAGAGACTTTTAACTGATGGATGAAACAAATTAGCAAATTGTTTTTCAAACGAACTCGGTGCATTCCAACTGGAAAAAAACCTGTAGAAATTTCAATGAAAAATCGAGGAGAAACAAGGGAAAATAAAAGTCAAAGGAAACCATTTGATGAATGTGAGATTGTTTCGAATTTTTATAATGTAAATAATATTTGTTTGATCAATTGCAAGCGCATTCAGAAGACTGTGTAACTCTGTTATAGTATTATCTTACGAGTACATTATGGAACATAATTATCACAGGATTGTTTCATTATTTCATTATTAAAATATCAGAGTATTACTGCAACATTATCATGTTATTATTCCATGCTTTCCTTTTCAACAATTATACTGTGTATCTGTGTAGTACCATGCAAGTATTATTTTTACATGTTTTTTTATTTTAAATCAATGCGCCCTTCGATAATGGTACCAGTTGCCCTATCTATTGGTTGACGAGAAGACTGATAGAAACAAATATTTCATTTTATAGAAAAATAGGGAAGATTTTGAAGTATTCTAAGATCATAATTTATTTCCAATTTGGATACCAAGATTTCCATAAACCTTGATAGAAAATATTATGTTTTAAAAAGCCCTCCAAAAAATTCTGCCGTTGCCATCTGACTTCAAAACGCTGAACTATTACCAATGCTTTATCGATACATTTACCAACGGTGGTGTTTTTTTATCATAATTCAACGTTTGACTACTAGATGGCGATAGCAATATTATCAGTGTGTTCCCCCACTCTTATTCGACGCTCGAGAGGGGAGTTTAACTTTCGGCGCTCAGTGCGTCTCCGACTTCGTCCATAAGTGGAGCATTTTAGTAAGAGTTCCTCCCAAACGACTCTAAGCAAAAATGCATTGTTGTTCAGTTATTTCCATATATCGTGGGGCTCCCACGTTCCCACACTGCGGGTATCCGGAGAGCCCACATCAGTGGCGCCAGAAGGGTTTTTTAATTCCTCAGTCTGATAAAATAAAATATATTTTTGTGTTTAAATTCACGAATGTTTTATTCCATTTGTTTTAGCCGCTGATACAAAAGCGCCTTCGTATCCACGACACGTGTGGTGTCCATAATCTTCACGGTATGCCTGGGGTGCTTGGAGGTCTGTTCGGTGCTCTGATGGCTGGTTTAGCCACAGAAGCCTCTTATGATTATTCGCTTTACGAGGTAAATACTTTGTATTAATTTGTAGATTTATATTATTACATTATTTCTTATTAGATCTTCCCTGCACGAGCACCGAACTCGGAAACAAAGCTGGCTGAAATGAGGGACAATTACGGTGCGTTGTCACCTGGACAGAACAGGACAGCAGGACAGCAAGCAGCTTATCAATTATTAGTACTAGTGATTACTTTGGGAATCGCTATTGTTTCAGGATTGGTAACAGGTATTTTTCATTAATTACTCTTTCTCAGAATTTAAAGATCTTTATTTATGTTTCTTAATTTATAAAAATACAATTACTTGCTTAGGTTTAATCATGCGCATATCGGTCTGCGGCTCAATATCAGAGGAACAGAAGTTCGACGACGAAGTACATTGGGAATTAGAAGAAGAATCTTCGCACGAGTCCAATATAAAAGATGGAAACGGCTGCGATGGAGATCAATTACCCATGGGTCACATTTGAAGCTACACACTTTAATTTTATCAACTCCTTTCCTATCTTCTGCCATTATTTTTGTACAACGTTCAATTTTTTCTTTGTAGGGTGATTGTGTGAAAGTGCATGTTGCGTATGTGATTTTCCTAAACGCATTCGTGGCATAAGTGACCAATTAAATTATGTACATTGTAAAATAAAATAATACACTAAAATTTTATAAGCCTTAATTATTTTATATCCCTCACTAAATTCTCACACTCTTCATGGGCCTCTGCTCACCTTTCCCACTTATGCATATTATTACTTATGCGTCTGAACACTTGCATCAAAGCCGATTGATGTAATGTTTCCCTGATGAGATGGACCTGAAATTGCTAAAGAACAAACATATAAGATCAAAAATATTTATTCTCATTTATCTAAATTATTTGTTCTTATGTATATATATATTAAACACTTATTATGTACTTAAATGTATTTTTACCTGCTATGTCTACGACACGAATTTTTGTTGGAGGCTGAAACTCAGGATTATTACCGTTCTCTTCTTGAATATTTGTATCTGATATGAAAATAGGAGATCAATATATTACTCAATTACTACAATTAAATGGTTAATACAATTAATACTTCTATAATATTCATACCAGACTCAATCTGCTTTGGAACTGCTGTTGGTAATAACCTGGACTTGGAAGGACCCATGTACATTCTATTTTCGAAATGGATACTACATACTCTGCGGGTCTTGTGGTAGTGTTGATATTCTGAAGACGGAAGATCTTCTCTACCACATGCCTGAAGCCAGAGCTTGCATCTAAAGAACATAATGATATAAATATATATACTTGAAGCATGTTATTGTTTCAAGATTTATGTTTCTATAGTACCTAAGTTCTTATATTGTTACACACATATGACTTTATAATACTTACAAGTCTCCATTCTTAGGAAATCTAAAAAAATGTACTTTCCCTCCTCGATTGAATCTTGCTGTACAATTTTTGTAAGAGCATGAAACTCCACTTCGTTTTGGAGCACTCATGCTGATATTTAAAAAATGCTGCAAACAAAAAACAGAAAATAGAAAATAGAAAGCACAAAGCAGAAAACACACAGTAGAAAGTAAAAAACAGAAAACACACAGTAGAAAGTAAAAAACAGAAAACACACAGCAGAAAGTAGAAAACGGAACAAAATCGCAGAACAAGGAACGATATCCGATAAATATACAAACCTCACGGTTGTACGTTTCCAACAGAAATGACCAAGCCACAGTGCACTCCGTACCTACCTGATACCTGCCAGGTAAGTACGGAAATTCCCGGTTTATGACGGTCTGAAATGCCATAAACTCTTGCTTTTTGGAGCATTCTGACAAAGAAGTTTCCACAATATAGGCTATGTACGTAAATCCACAGTACAAACTTGTCGCGCGCTCACGACTGTTCACGGTGTAAACCGAAAATTGCCGAATGGACCTTTAAATGGGTAGTATCACTTTGTCTCACTCTACAAGTAGTTTCTCTCTCAGAGTGTCGCCTCTTATTATACTTACTCTTTGACCCGATTGTAGGGGCACCTTCCCCTTTAGTGCTTTTTCACTAGACGAAAGGACACTATGTGCTTTCTTTACAACCTAGTTCATAATTTATACAGCCTGGTTCACAATACGTTTCGCATCTATATTCTATTAAACCAGCGAGGATCGCAACAAAACACAGCATATACGCAAAAACAAGTGAAAGGGTGAACTTTACTTTACCGGACCCACAATTTTGGACTTTTTTTTTTTAATCTATAGTTTTTGATGCGGAGAATCCAAAAATGCAAGTCTCAACTATAGGAATTCAGTGGTTAAAAAGTTATAAGCGTGTAAAGTTTGACATTTTTAGCGGATTTGTTACGTTACTGTGACGCCATATTGACTTCTTGTCCAATGAACGGTGTCGCTAGCTGTAGGCAGATTCACGTGGGTGCCAACTACTTTGGCGGGTAAATTTGATACTGTCTGAGTTAGTTAGGTGTATATTTTTTTAAAGAGAGAGAGAGAATTCAATTTTATGAATAATTTAAATACAGCTAGTGATGGGACTCATACCCAACAAATAGAGTCAAATTGGCGGCCGGCGAAGGACTGGATGAGGGGGAGGGGTCGTTTTCACGATGAGGAATTTGCCGATCGCTTATGCGAATATCTGTGGCGACGGTTTTGCCGTCACAACAACATAGACCTGATGGGATCAATGATGGAAGCGATTCGGAAACAATATGTTTTTAATTAAGGTAAGCGGAAGTTTAGTTCTACGCTATGCGAGGACCAATCAGGTTATACATCTAAGGCAATATGGCGTCACAGTAACGTAGCAAATCCGCTAAAAATGTCAAACTTTACACGCTTAACTTTTTAACCACTGAATTCCTAAAGTTGAGACTTGCATTTTCAGATTCTACACATCAAAAACTATAGATTCAAAAAAAAAAAGGTCCAAAATTTTGGGTCCGGTAAAGTAAAGTTTACCCAAAATTTAATATATTTCCATTACTGCACATATATTGTTGTAATTTTTTCCCTTCCATTATTTTTATTCTTCAAAGTTTTGAATAAGTAAGACCATGCACACGTATATAGAGATCCACGTGCTTGCGTGTGGATCTCACCGATATCATTTATATGGGTCGTAGCGACACCAGCGATCCTGATATTCGCGGAGCGTACTAATTTTCGTTACAGCATGAAATACGGGAGTTTGGATTGGTTTGGAGGGCCTGAGAACGGTTGTATTGTTGGAACGAATAGTTTGATGTAACCGGTAACAATTAATATTTTATTGCCCTTAGTTACTGATGAGATAGTAAAAAATAATTTCTTTCTAATTTTTTGCGGTAAACAAATCTATCAAAATGGTAAGTGTAAAACAATAATATGAACGTTATAATTTTTAAATGTTTGAGGAAAGTTAACGTAACCTCAACTATAAGTGTAATCATAATTTAATAAACGTTAAATGAAGTAAGAGATCATTATTTTATTTTAAAAACGGCAATATTTTTTTTTTTATTTTTAAAATTGGTTTTGTAAATTAAAATAACATTTGTTATTTCCAGACTATCGGCAAAAACAATAAAATGCTGCAGCATATCAATTATAGAATTAGGATTATTTTGCAAGATTCTAGAACATTTATAGGCACGTTCAAGGCCTTTGACAAACATATGAATCTGATACTTGGAGATTGCGAGGAGTTCCGTAAGATTAAGCCAAAAAATACAAAGCAACCGGAAAGAGAAGATAAACGTGTGCTGGGCTTTGTTCTGTTAAGAGGAGAAAATATCGTATCTTTAACTGTAGAAGGTCCTCCACCTCCAGAAGAAGGATTACCTAGAGTACCTATTCCTGGTGCTGCACCAGGACCTGGTATGGGAAGAGCCGCAGGCCGTGGTATGCCTGCTAATGTCGCTGGAGTACCTGCTGGTTTGCAAGGACCTGTTAGAGGTGTTGGTGGTCCATCGCAACAAATCATGACACCAGGAGGTAGAGGTCAAGTTTCTGCTCCACCACAAATGCATCCGGGTGGTCCTCCACGTATGCCAGTTGGAGGTCCTCCACCTGGGATGATGGGTCCACCACCAGGGATGATGGGTAACATTTGTTGTTCCAGAGAATAACATAATTCTCTAAAAATAACTTTTTATCTAAGAAATAACATTTCTATTTTAAGTCATTTATACAGAAACTGTAACTGTTGTGTTTAATTATAGGTATGCCACCAGGAATGCCACCAATGGGACGTGGAGGTCCACCAATGGGACCACCTGGAATGAGAGGTCCACCTCCTGGCATGATGCGTGGTGGACCACCACCTCGTCCGTACTAATAACTCTTAAACTATTATATTACTGTATCTGGTAACAATAAAAAACTCTGTTGTAATAATATTTTTTCGTTAATGTATAGTCTATTATGAATTATACGTAAATTGTCTAAAATAGATACTAATAACAAAAACAATATATTTTTTATACAAATAAACGTACAAGGAAAAGTTGAAAAACGTAATAAAATGTTACAATTTATGAAATAATTACCATAATTAGGTAACATAGTATGCGAGTTATAAGAAATTGCGCTATTAATGTTGCAGTTTTTTTTAATTTGCCATCCTATAATTATATACAGATAAAAACATGAATAACTGATATTCAGTATAAATGATAATGCATTCAGCCATCCCACTTTCATTTTATTTTCAATTGCTTCGAAATTGTAAAAACTGTTGTTTTGAATCAGTTTAATAAAATGATCGAATTATGTTATTTTTAATGATGAAATAGCTGAGTTATAAAATTATGTACAAGAACATAAGTACAAAATGAAATTAGTATTGTTGAGCAGTTCATTATTTAGAAGCTCATCACTAACTTTCTTTTAAAGAACCAACGATTTGTCTTGTGCCAAACAAAAAAGAAAACAGTTTTTGACTACCTCAAAATTTTTCTTTATAAATATCAGATTACCCTAAATACAGTTGTACTTTGCATACATTTTAACTTTACTTATTATTCTAATTAGTATGTAGTAGTTTCTCTACTTATCATATAAAGAAACTAGATTATTTTTCATACATATATTACTTTAATAATGCAGTTTGGACTATAAAACTGAATTTTTTCATCTCTTATTAAATATAAAAAGTACATCATTCATTTCATTTGACTGTAACAATATAAAAGATAGTTTTCATAGTTAAACAAAAGAATCTGAAGAATAAAAGCTTAAAATATATACATATATTAAAATAATTTTTAATTAATAAACGATATTTCAAAGCACTAGAAGGGTAATACAATAAACATGAATACATTTCTCTACTAATAGTACTTTAAAAAAATATATAGTTTATTGATATTTGTACGATGTGAAAGGAACAATGTTTGAGATTATTCCTCGTTTCGTTTACTATTTCCATAATCCTAATTATATTGGTATTATTCAACATAAATTAATTTGTAAATAGATTTATTAATTTCCATTTATAAACTAAACAATATTTACAGAGAAAAATATTAACGTTATAAATATTATGAAAAACATTAACAGAGAAGTTATACTTTTCTTTATTAAAAGAAATGATAATTCAGCTTTTTCTGAAAATTTAATAAAATGCTATTCACATCAGTATATTCTTTGACCACTGAGTTATCTGTAATTTATACATTTGGCACATGTCACATAAAAATTTATTATGTATTTGAATAAGTCATTAAATTGACTTAACAAAGTACCGATTTTCTTAAAGACTGTAGTTTATAAAAAAAAAAGATACACAGAAATATGCGTCTATGTAAATAATGATATATTCAGTTTTTCTGTGAAATTGTTCTTTTTTTCTTTAATAATATACATCACACAAATTTTTGCTATAAATTATTACAATTCTTAATTGCATCATGATTATGTACTAAATATTTGAAGTTTATGAAATTAATAACTGTCCCAGACGTGACAGTTTAATTACAGTTTTAATTTTATATCACGTTCTTTAATTGAAAGTATCATTAAATAAAAGTTTTTAGACAAAGTGCAGAAGCTGTAATTGTTGAAAATAATTTAAACTATACAATAAGTCCTACAAATCACTTAGATTATAACAAAGTATGAATAATATTTGATAATATAAGCGAACAAAATAATACTAATAATGAAAGTTATTAAATAGAATTTCATTAATTTACCTTATGTATTTACATATTACTTTGAATTTGAAAGTATTTGTTTACTTTTTGAACATTTTATAGGATCCACAGAATTCTTTAAACAAAAAATTTGCGTTTGCATATATATTTTTACTTTCCTTAAAGAGAAAAATATTAATTAATTGTAGGAGTAATGATAAAAAAATAATTTAAAAAATAAAAAATAAATGTTATAGTCAAAAATAAAATAATTCTCATTTTATTTTTAAATTATTCATAAAAGTCTTTTTAATTATGCATGCGTTCAATTGTATTCGTTAATGTCGTACAAAATTTACACCGTTTTATTCTATTCAAGAAGCTTAATTTTTCGAATATATTTCAATTTGCAAAATATTTTGCACATAAAACATATTATTAATTTACAATGAACAATTTACAAAAGGTTTTTCAAAGTAATTATAAAGTTAGTTATTGGTATTACATGCACTTCTTAATAACAATTTCCTAATACATTTCCATAGTTTCAAACTGACCTGTGTTTTTCATCTTTAACAGTAGTAATTACAGCATCGGTTTTTACAACTAATTCTTTATCCTGTACATGTAAATCACTGTTACTTGGTTCTTTCGAAAGACGAGCATTTGTATTTTGTATCACAGTCTTAGATTCAGAGGTAAGAACGTTAGATGATTCAAAGAGATGAGATAATGTTTTATTTTTTTCTAAAACATCCTGTCGAAGATTGAACATAATGGTATTACCAGACTGAAAAGTAGAAAAACCGCGATCAATTTTCTGCTAAATAACACCGTAGTAGCCAAGGATTTGTTGCATATTAAAATTTTAATAATAAAACTTTTTTAGAAGTAACTATCGTGATAAAAGTAAACAATCGTTACCTTTATATTGGATGTTACAGATTCTGTATGAGATGAATTTGTTGTAGATAACATAGTTACAGCTTGATCTCCGTTATTTAATGTAATATGACGTGGTAGCACACTAATGGAGGCGTTGTGTTGATTTGTGACACATAAACTCTTTCCACCCATTATCATGGTTCCCAATACTTCCTATAATATGCACAATGCTTTTTAATTTAAAATATAAAATTGTTATTTTACAAATTTTATATATGTGTACCTTGCCAGCATGAGAAAGAGTTACACCTTTGGTTTGACCCTTTTGTATAACGATCACGTTTGTTTTAGAACCTAATTTCGTGTCAGGATGGTGAGCTATATTTACAGTTGTATTAGAGTTTAATGTAACACCCTAAAACATTATAAATATTATATTTTCAGATGAAATGTTAATAAAATTTTTTTTGGTTGTACATGTAAAGTTATACCATTTTGGCAGTGGTTTGATTACTGAGTGTCGTAGGTAACTTTTTACAAGTCAGTGTTGTTACTTGCTTCGCTTGGGGTGGTCCTGGTCCATTGGAAACAGTTGTAACAGGACATACAGCCATAAGTTGATGTGGATTATCTAAAAATGTTTTAAAAAAAATGAACGAATATAGCACGGCTTTTAAGATAATTTACAGTTGAATAGAAGTTTTATTACTTGATGTAATAGCCTTAGTTATGGGAGGTTTTACGTTAGAATGTATCACTGGTATAATACGCTTTGTATGGCTAACAACTGAATTTGAATTATCAGCGTTCAATGTCTTTTGTAAATTATGAGATATGGATGATACTTTAGAACCTAGAACAATGCAGAAAATTCGAAACAATGAATTATGATCAAAATTCTATTATGTTTCTTCAGAAAAATATATTCATACTTAAACTATCCTGGTTTGATGTATCCTGAGTATCAGATTGTGAATTATTTTCTGATGCACATGATACGTTATTAGACATTAAAATTGCAGATCCAATTTTTGTATTAAGCTTATTCTGGGTTGTAATTATTCTTCCTTTAGTTTTCGTAATATTCGTTGTACCTACTGGGATTACTGCATTTACAAGATTGCCAGATGATTTTTCTGAACGACCACTGGCATTTTCTTGTACTGTTGACTCTTTACAATCTGGTTTTAAAGTAAATAGTTTAGATTTTTTTTAAATATATCATAAATACATGATAATAAAGATAATAACCTGTAACATTTTCTCCGCAATTAATATTAAGTGGTATTATCGTGACATTTTGATGCTGTAATGAATTTGTTGGTATTCGTGATAAATGAATAGTATTTTCAAGCGATCCTTTTTCAGCAGTACCATGATTCAAAGTTCCTACCGAACTTGAAGACACTACTAGAACCTATATCATACGGTGTTTATAAATACTATGTTAATTACAAATAAAATTCTTAATCTTTGCTCAAGTACCTTGCTTGGAAGTGATTGCAAAGGAGAAGAAGGTTTACGTTTTTCAGAAACACTACACTTTTCACTGACCTCAAAAGTATTACTTTCATTATTTACATCTTTATCCTTATTTAATTCCTACAATGTATTAAATGAGATAAGATAACTGAATATATCTTCATATTATTCAGCAAACAAGCAAATGGTTTTACCTCGTTTACTACATTTTCATTGCTTAATTTATCTTTGTTAAGCAAAAACTCAGAATTGCTAAGCAATTTTTCTTGTACTTTTATCTTCACTGGAGATTCACTTCTAATATCTATTAAAATGAACATATTTCAAAATTAGTCTTTGATCCTTGAATTAATGCGAGGGGAAAGCCCCTTACAGTTAGTAACTTACAGTTCTACAATCATACACCATTTTACATAGACTAAAACCACACATTTACCAAAATAGATAATATTTTTCCTTAAAACCTTTTGCATCCTCCATTTTTTCGTGAACAGGAAGGTTCCTTTTGTTTGCCGCTGATGTTGCAAGGGCCAAGCTGTTTGCTAATGTTGTGAAAGCAGATCGAGCTTTTAACCTTGGTAAAAGTGGAATAACACGACGCCCTTCGATAGTCCAATCTGTACCAGTATTTGGACCATTTAACCTATATTAGAAATTGAATAAAATTTAAAATTTGAATAAAAAAAATTATGATATAATTTGGTTAATAAATATTTACTGTTCAGCTATTGTTGCTAGCTTTTCATCGTTAACAGCTCTCCGCACTTCAGCACGATGTCTTTCATTAGAAATATGTAAAACTTTAGCGAGTTCTTGTAATAATTTTTGTTTCTCATTAGTGAAAGGACCTTGTGCACGTAACACAGACACCATACTTCCATAAGCATCTAACTCTGTACATAAAAAAATTATTTTGATTGCATAAATCATATGATAGTTATAATACATAATATGTATATTTCATATACAACTAACTTTTATCGAATCTTGTGATAATGTTTAAAACTTTTATAAAATTCATTAAATTTATTGTTTTGCCTACTTCTTTTACTATTCTAGGTATAAAATTAGATAATTTAGTTTATACGCAAATTTTATGTTCAAAGTTCAATTAATAAAAAATCAGATAGTTCTATTCTATTTTAATGTTTCTAATGAAATAACAAAAAATATTTAAATAACTATTGATTTTTATTTTTATATTGCAATCATTATGATATAATAAAAAAAATAGTTAATTCGATATGATACAACATAATGCATAACGCGTTTGTGCTCACAGGATAAGATGAATAAATTAAAATAACAGTATTTTCCGATAACAACAAAGATATCATTAAGTATAAGAAAACTATTTAGAATGTTTTAGTTATATTTAATAACACATAAGTACATTTTTATACAGCGCTAATAATTATTAATATGTACAATCATAAATAATGATGATAATCGAATACTGTTCTTCAGCTGATCTTTCCATTTTCTATTTCTCAATGATATAAATCACGCGTATTATAATATATTCAATGCGTGCTTTATAATTAAAATTATACTTCCAATGTGTATAACTCTATTTTGCGACTGTAAAGAATTATACATTACTAACGCAAAAAAAAACAACAATTAATTGAAACATAACCTTACCTAAACATCGTAAACATTTTCTGCATTCATCGCGGGTCATCGTTTCATGCCTCATCGACCACATGATTGCATGATTCAATCGTTATAATAAATACGATAAAATTTCATCACTATTCGTACGCTCTGCCCACATTTTCGACGTTTCGTTGACAGTATGGTAAGTTGATGTAGTTGCCGTGTTGCCGTATAATTACTTTTAGTCACTTTTACCGTAACTGTTTTTTTCTTGTGCACTGTTGGTATCACTACCAACAAAATCAACAATAGTTGGCTAACTTGAGTTACACTATAAGCAAAGAGTAAGTAAACAAGAGGTGCACTGACAAGGAAACTAAGTACTTACATATGTATACACTTGTAGGGAGAGGCAAAGTGATACAACCCATTGAATGTCCATTCGGTAATCTTCGTTCTCGGTCGTGAACACTCGAGCAGTTGGTACGTATAGTATTTTTCACGAGAGAGTAGTATCATTTCGCGCAGTTCGACTGAGCTCAGAAAGTTCCCCCACCAGTAGCGCTACTCCACCATGATTTACTTCTCATTGCATCCGCCTTATACACGGTAGACAAAATATACTAACATAGGAACGGAACAGCTTATCAAAGGACAAAGGTAGTGAATTATAATTCACAAGTTTATGTTCACCGGATATACTTTCTGTCCAGCGTGGCTTACGACATACAACCGTACAGCGCTTGCGTGTTACCTTGGTAGCGAAGCGTGGCAGAACCAATCAGAGCCAACATGCGCAAACAAAACCAAAATTCGTTCATCCGATATTAGTGCTCTCTTCATAACAGTAATTTTAAAGTTAAAGACCAAACACCAAAATCAGTAATTATTCCAAATAAAGAGTATGTCCTGTAAACTATTTTAGCAAATAGAAAACAATTTGTTTTTGTGTTTGATAGCCACATTGATCAAGTACCACCGAGTAGTTTATTTAGTCATAGTGATCGATTTTGTTGCGAAAGGTAGGAAATAACGAACAAATCACTAAAATTGAAATAACTTTTGAACCATAAAAAATCGAACATATTATATAAAACCTTTTTTGTCGGAAATGATGTCCTCTATCACCCACTTGCTTTTGGACCACTGAAACTGGGACACCCTGTATATTGACCTTCTATTTTCATATTAGATACAAATATTCAAGAAGAGAGCAGAAGTAATAATCCTGATTTTGAGCCTCCAGCAAAATTCGTGTTGTAGATATAACAGGTAAAAATACATTTAAGTACATAACAAATATTTAATATATAAGTGCATAAGAACAAATGATTTAGATAAATTAAAATAAATACTTTTGATCTCATGTGGTTGTTCTTTAGCAATTACAGATCCATGGAGACATCAGGGAGACATATTATAATGGGATCATTTGGGTTTGGTGTAAGTGTCCAGACTCCAATACTGATGTCTGCGAATACACCGAGAAAGCGGAAGCTGCAAAATAGAACTTCCAATTTACAGCGTGAAAATATAGAATTAAAAGCGGAAGTAGTAAAGCATTTGAAATAAGCAATCTAGTTTAAGTACGTTTCAGAGTTTATATAAAAAATTTTTATGCTCGAAAATAGTTAATTTCGTTAATATGTAGGTTGTACAAAATAGTAGAAGTATTCACGGCAGACAGTATACAGTGTACATTTTGTTGGGCCAAAATGTTATCGGCAGGTGCAAGCCACATTTGTCTTTCCGTCGACGAGGGTGTTACAGAGGAATTTAGAAAAAATGCAATTTTTTGTAGGGTTAAACAATATTTTATTTGCCATTTTAAAATTGAAAGTAGAAAACATGCATAACTTAGACAAATATTGCTCAGTATGTGTTGACGACATGTTGACAAAATTATCCGAACAAACGCTTTCATTATATTATCAATTACTCCAGCTGCTCGTGAATCGTTCCGTGTCGAGTACTGTGTCTACCACAAGAAAACATTGCTTAAACAGAATGCCTTTAAGTACAATACCAGATACTTATTGCACAAATGCTTAAAAATTCACAGTTGCCAAATATGCACTATCTTTTCCAATAGTAACGAGTTAGATGAAACCAATTTATTTACACATTTTAAAGCATATAATACAGAACGCAATTTTTATGGTGCACTAAGAGATCCACACGAAACCTTTTACAATTGATTTATTTACTTTAGAAACAGTATTTTTTTCAAATGCACATTCTGTTTTACCTCGCACCAATGTAGGAAACAATATGTATCAGTTATGTACAATATCAATCATAGTGTCCGTTCGTCTAGTGAAAAAGCACTGACTTTGGAGTCCAAGTTTAACTGTAGCAAATATCGTAAATCTAATTATTTAATAAAAGCGTTAAATTAATTAACATAATCATCTGATAAAAGCTTTAAAATATTCAATAATTTAGAATTTCAATCATTTATTTGAAATTACAAAATACACTAGATGAACGGACACTATGATTGATATTGTACAAACAGTATCAATCATAGTGTCCGTTCGTCTAGTGAAAAATCACTGTCTTTGGAGTCCAAGTTTAATCGCAGCAAATAAATATTCTAAAGCTTTTATCACATGATTATGTTAATTATTTTAACGCTTTTATTGAAAAATTAGATTTATGATATTTGCTGCGGTTAAACTTGGATTCCAAGGTCAGTGCTTTTTCACTAGACGAACGGACACTATGATTGATTCTGTACAAATGTTACCGGTTTCACTCATCCTTGTAAGAATTTCCCTTTGCAATATTTATTATAGTTATTTATTCAATTAAGAATTTATTACACATTGAAATATAGTAATAGAGATTTTAAAACGGGTGTAAAAAAAGATAGGAGGTTTCGCATTGTATTGAATTTGTAAATATTGTAATGTCCTTTAAATGTTATCCAGAACCTTCTCTCATCTTATTGTATAATTATGTAATTTATATATAAATATATTTTCGAGAACGTTCCCTCATCTTAGTGTACTTATGTTTAAATATATTTTCTAATACTATCATTTAAATATTTCCTATTTTCCCACTTTTCAATTATGTAAAATTAATGTAAATACTTCGATTAATAATATACAGTAAAACTGACGACGCAAAACGATTTCTAATTATTAAAGATTGACATGAAATGAAAGTATTATATCCAATAGGGAAGAATTCCATTTTTTCAGAAATATTTTTATTCGAATGTTTATATTTCGTTTTTATTGTAATTTTTTGTTTCTGATTTTTAAATGCGAAAATGACTGAGAAAAAAGTTATTAAAAATAATGATATTTGAATCGACCAAAAACGCGGTAAAACCCACGTACTCGCTGGTGGCGTTATATAGCATATAACCTCGAATGCAGTGTATACGTTTACATAGCGAACTAACGAAGTGATTAAAAATCTACAATTTGTCATCTTCCCTATTCATTGAAACTTCGAACGAATCGATGACTTTAAAAGTGCCGCCAGGAGTGTCGCTTCTTGTTATAACTCCTCTTTGCCATAAGTACTGTCAGAGGGACAGTAACGTCATGGTTTGCGTGTGTAATTATACAAAGATATGAGAGGAGAAAGTGTGCTGTGAGTATGCAAATGCGTATGCAATGAATTTGTAATATAGGTTACATAAGTTATATTTAGCGCCATTAATGTAGCTAGGCAATATAGGGGGCGCTTGCCCCCTGAAGCGCCATCTTGGGCAGAGCCCAAGAAAACTAAAATACAATACAATACAATACAAGAACTGTCACGTACTGTCTACCGATCACAAGGAGTCTTATAAGAATAACGCAATCTGATTGATCGACGATGTCATATCAAAAATTAGAGGGTCAGTCAATGTGTGCGTAGTATGTATTCCTCTCTTACCCCTGTGTCGCTCCGCGAGACTTCTTGTGATCAGTGGACAGTACTTCGAATACGTTTCAAAATCAGTAGTGATCATTTTATAGCAGCGTTGATAGTTTAAAATTGTTGTTAACGATAGATAATATAAAATTCTTTATTTTTGAAGAAATCTAAATTTTGATAGTGATTTTTTTGTATAACCAGTTTCTTTGTCGATTACTTCGATAACCTGTTCAGTTCGAAATTCAACATTATTAATTTCATTGAAATACGCTACTAGCACACAACAGAGACGTCCATTTTACGTCCATTTTAGGTCTGAATGTCTTACGACCTTAAGCCTCGTACTGACTTGGGCATTTTGCCCAAACGAATGCTCTCGGCGAACGAACGTGAAATTTCTTCGGCTGTTCGCGCAAATCTTTCTACCTGGGGTACCGTAAACCTTTGTATCTGGGTTCTATGTAGAAAGGTTCTTTTTACCGTAAACCAGTCGAAGTCAGAATGTCGACAGGAACAGATGTTACGATCGTCAGTGCAGCGTATATTATTATGAACACAATAATTTAAAAAAAAAAGAAGAAAAAATCAAGATAAACGATGGTGGATTAGTCAGATGTATAAAAATAGATCAACCTCTAGTGGTGAAAATCTAATTAGAGATTTACAGGTAGAAGCTAGTGGACGTTTTAAAAATTTTGTACAGATGTCATCGGAAGATTTTGAATTTTTAATAAACGCTATCGGTCCCAAAATTCAAAAAAACGACACCAGATTCAGAAAAGCTGAAATGACGATGAAAGAACGCTTAGTTATAACGCTACGTTTTTTAGCAACGGGAGATTCATATACGAGCCTTCAGTATCTGTTTAAAGTATCCAAACAATTAATATAAAAAATTGTTCCGGATTTCGAAAATCAGTTTATGACGGTTCATCAGGCCATATCATAAACTGAGTTTTTCCGAAGGGTAAATTCGACAGCGGTCGACTAACGGTACTTGGAAATTTGTAACCGGCACAGTAAAATTGTTCGCACGAATATCCTTTGATGGATCGACAGCCGTCGGAAAGCGTTCGTTCGTGCCCAGGGCCTTTGCGAACTCATAACGGGTCGTTTTCGGCGCACGAATGCTCTAGTGAGTACGAGGCTACAGCGGTCAAAAAGCGTTCCTTCGTGCTCTGGGCCTTCGCGAACACATTAACGGGCCGTACTCACTTCAGCATTTTTGCCCGAATGAACGTTTTCGGCGCGCAAATGCTTAGGTCAGTACGAGCCTTAACTCGAGATTCGACACTTCGACTGGATATATGCAATGTTTGGGTACCAATTTCTCTTGCATATATCCAGGATTTACTGTACACGCCCAGAAACCTTCGCGGGCGTTCGCACAACAACTCACCAAAGTTTCATCGCAATCGGATGAATGGTGTAGGAACGCATACGGAACAAACAAAGAAACATTCATTTATTTATATATAGATTTCATTAAAATCCGTTTAGCCGTTTAAACGTGAAAGAGGAAGTCTCTTTTGGGTAGCCACGAACGTGCAGTCACCTAACGGTTGGGAGCGGTAGTTAGGGAGTAGGCTCATTGTCAGAATGCTGAGCGCTGAACATATTCTCACGTACTTTTATGCGGATGTAATATCATTTTTATTAAAATAATATAGTCTATAATATAGTCTATGTCACTCTAGAGAAGGCAAGGAAGCCACTGTTAAAATTTGGTATCAATCGGATAAGTAGTTTTTGAAATTTACATACAAACAAACGCTGTCTATTTATATAATATAAGTATGATATGATATACACGTTTATCGCTTAAGGGGCTATATCAGTGTAACACTATTGAAAAATCTATTTTTTTTTCTTGCATTTTTTGAAAGTCTATACTCCCTACAATATCATATTAAAATTTTAAGGTCGAATCTCAAATAGTTTAGGAATGGCAACGTTCTAAAGAGTAACTACTGGCATGTCAGAAACGCGCTTACCGCCGATGGATCGCGTTTTTCTCAAAACGGTATTTCTCAAATTTGCTGCAGCTCTAACTCGAATACAAATTATTGCATCGACTCGAAACTTTTTCAGCGTGTTCAGTACATGTTTTGCCATGCCATGAACTAGGATTTTTTTGATTGGATGAAAAATGTCAATTTGGCATTAAAAAAACTACGATGTTTTTAGGCTAAATTCCAAACTTTTCTTCAAAACTTCGCCATTTCGTCAGATTTTGATATTTTTCAAAAATCCTAGTTCATGGTACGGAGAATACCTTCTAGTTTAACAGGGTCTTTGTCATTTTTCATTTTAAGCACTCAGACGGCGGCAATCACTGCAGCAGTGGAGCAACTTTTTTTTTTTGGAGCCCTGGAAGATAGCGTATAAGTCGCTTGTTATTTATTATTTTTGTACCAAAAAATTATTATAGATATACGACTTGTAACTAAATACATCCTTAAAGTTTAAAAACATTTGATGTAATATTTCTTTAAAAAAAAAATCTGTCCTGACGCGGATCGCCACTATCGGTACTTCGTCTCCTGCTAAGCTATTTCGCTTTTTGGTTTGATAAAGAAATCGATGTTGCAACTTTCTCCTGGTGGTTTTTCAAGATAAAAATTTTCTCTATCGCGTGGTATAATTCGATTTCACGCTAGACCTCCACTTTGGTGCCAAATCGGGGTCCCTCCTCATTCAATGATCGTTTAAACATACTTAAACATTGATAATATATTAAAGATAGGTATCGTTGTATTCAGAAAAGTCTACAGAATCTTTTAGTATAAATAGTATTTCAATATCTTTTATAATTACGTCAGAAAATTTGTTCAAATCTGAAAAATGTTTTTTTTTTCAAAATCAGATTTCTCAAAAACTGTACGTGTAGGAGCAAAACAGTTTGCAGATTCGTAATCAGCGTACAAAACACTATAAGAATCACCTAGTGGGAATCGGACGTTCAAAAAAAGTTAAAATTTGTTGTACTGTGTTATTACTTCAAATTCTCGAAGTTTTTATTTATGAGAACGGGCGAGGCCGCGACAGGGATGTTAGTAAACTCATAAAACAGTTTGGATACGTAGGGTCGCGATTAGAACATTTCAGATCTATCGGAGTCCTGCATATTTCTTAACTAAATTTAGAAGTTGTTAAAAAGAATAAAAGTGTTTAAATGCTGCAGGAGCTAATATTAACAATTTGTTCTGAAATAATTTGCAAGAAGGTAAATGTACACAAACTTATTCTGTTTTCCGCAACGCGTAAATGGGACTTTCCGTCTCGTTAAGCATCGTACTCACTTCAGCATTTCGGCCCGAACGAATGCTTTCGGCGCACGAACGTCCGTTCGGGTGAAATTTCTTTGCCCTCTCGAGCATCGCATTCGTGTATACAAAATCGTGCTCTGGCTGTTCGCGCAAACCTTTCTACCTGGGGTGTCGTAAACCAGTCGAAGTAAGAATATCGTCAGGAACGGACGTACTACCAGAAACCCGTCCACACCGAGCGCTTGTTCGCACGAAAATACTTTGACTAACCGACAGCGGTCGGAAAGCGTTCGTTCGTGCTCGGGGCCTTCGCGAACACAGTAACGGGCCGTACTCACTTTGAAATGGACGAGCAACACGAGAGTAACCAGTTGTCGATACAACTCTTGAGGAAGGTCGACATGGAGTGGACAAACGAAATGGCACTTCGTCTCATTGACGAATATGAGAGGTACCCGATACTGTGGAATCTGAAAGACGAATTTCATTATTCGCGAAATAAGAAAATTGACGCGTGGGAAGCTATTGCTAAAGTTTTTGGAGTGCAAAGCAGTCAAGCGAAACAAAAAATGAATAGTTTGCTAGCGTCTTTTCGCCGGGAAAAAGCAAAGGGTGCAAGGAGTATTGGAAAGGGAAAAGGTATTTATATATTTCTATGTTCAATCAGGTGTAAATATTGTATATAATTATAATCAATACAAAGTAATTTTTTATTGACAGCTCGTAAAGATGTGTATATATCAAAGTGGTTCGCTTTCAAGCGAATGCTTTATTTATTAGACAAAGACGAACCGCGAGCAACATTAGACACAAAGAAGGTACGTAAAAAATAGTACAATTTATAAGATTTATGCATAATCGTCGTGTCATTCTAAACGCCCATTAGTAACAAAGTATGTACTCTTTAAACTCGTCGCGAATTTATTGAGCATTTAGTGGTGACTTCCGAGGAATGTTTGTTATTGAAATTAGTGAATTTGAATTTATTTCTTGTCTCCAATTACCTTCGACGAATACTCCATTTTATTCTGACAAGGGGAACTACCCAAGTGTTACACTCATTTATTAATGAAACTTCGCCAGCTTGTAGAGCTCGTCGAGCTGAACACACCTATACCCCGTTTTGTGGGCAGACGACTAATTGTTTAAAAGATATTGATAATTAAAGTTAGTTACTACTTACATTGAGAAGTATGACAGACTCACAGATACAACTCGTAATCTAGAGATCCACGGTTCAAATCCTTGATTCCCAACATTTTTTTTTTTTTAATGACAATTTGTCTCTTTTTGAATAATTATTGATAAAAATTATCATTAAAAAAAAAAAAATTTTTTTGTGAACCAAGGATTTGAACCGAGGACCTTTAAATTGCAAGTCACGGATCTGCTCCGTGGTTAAACACATTACAGTAAAAGCTGGATATATGCAACAAAAGTTTGGCTGGATATATGCAACATCGCTATCCCCTTCACTTGGGGGGATCCCCCTAAGCCGAACCGAGCCGCTCGGCGAGGAAACTGTGTAATATGATCCGACCGTAATATCGGTGTGACTAATACTAATTGAACGATAAAACTTTTTTATTTTTAACTTTTTCTTAATGAAACTTTTACTAACGCATTTGTGAGATTTTTATGATTAAAATGGTACCGAACACGATATAATTTGAATTATATTTATTTATTAAAATAATAATAAAACTGTACATATATATAAGGCAGGCCGTACACCAAAGATACATCAAATACGCAACATGCAACATGCAACACGTCGCATGTTGTGTACGAACGTAAAATAGGTATCGCGGCACGGTACAAACGATTTGTACGGACACAGAATCGATACCAAGACTGGATATATGCAACGTTTAAATGCCCAGAATCGACACCTCGGCTGGATATATGCAACATTAAATGCCCAGAATCGACACCTCGGCTGGATATATGCAACGTTTGAAACCCGAGCCGACACCGCAACCGGTTTTCATTTCCAATCCTCCTTTGCTTTTCGCCAACTTTTAACATCAATTTTAGCAAGTAATTATAATTGAAACTATATCGTGTTTGGTACCACTTTAATCACAAAAATCTCACCAATGCGCTAGTACAAGTTTCATTTAAAAAAAGTCAAAAATAAAAAAGTTTTTTGATTCAATTAGTATTAGTCACACCGATACGTTTCGGCTCTTTCCTTTGATCATCAGACCTCTCTCTTTCTGCCACTGTCTGTTCTTTTCTACGTTCACACTTGGCTTCTCGTCGCGTGTAACCCGAGATTCGAAACCTCGACTGGATATATGCAACGCCTGGGTCCCAATGTTTGTTGCATATATCCAGCTTTTACTGTACTCGTAATCTAAAAGGTCCTCGGTTCAAATCCTGGGTTACCGTCTTTTTTTTTTTATATAATGATAATTTTTATGTAATAGTTATTCAAAAAGAGAGAAATTATCATTTAAAAAAAAAAAATGTTGGAAACCAAGGATTTGAATCGTGGATCTCTAGATTGCGAGTTGTATCTGTAAGTTTGTCATACTTCAGAATGTAAGGAGTAACTAACTGTAATTGTTAATATCTTTTAAACAATTAGCCGTCTGCCCCCAAAAGGGGATATAGGCGTGTTCAGCCCGTCGAGCTCTACAAGCTGGCAAAGTTTCATTAATAAGTGAGTGTAACACTTGGGTAGTTCTCCTTGTGAGTCAAAAGTCCCTGCAGGAGAGTATAATGAACGCGAATTATTATTTCTCCTTAAAAAATTATGATACGCTTTTATCGGCTCCAATAACATTGGTTTTCTCAATACTCGAAATACTGCCGAAGAAATTCCAAACACATTTTCAACTACTCGTCGAGCTCTGCCGAGTCGATAGTTAAAAATCTTTTCGGCTGATTTCTTATTATAAGCACCAGAGAAAGGTTTCATTAAATTTTCGCTTAGAGCAAATGCCTCGTCACTAAGAAATACGTATGGTATTTCTTTGGTCCTATTTGGCAAGACCGATTTTTCTGGTAACCTCAAAATATTTGTACGTATTTTTTTCGATAATTCGCAATTTTTAAAACATCCGCCCTCCGAAATTCAACATTGACATCCTGCATCGACATATATGAAATTATAATCGGCATCAACTATGGTAATTAAGACAATACTGGATTGCGATTTATAATTGTAAAAATCGCTCTCACTGTTGGCAGGTCCCTGCAGTACCACGTGCTTTCCATCCATTGATCCTATGCAATTTGGGAAATTCCGTAAGTCTTCAAATTTTTGCGAAATTGCCAGCCAATCGTTTGAACATAGAAATATATACATACCTTTTCCCTTTCCAATACTCCTTGCACCCTTTGCTTTTTCCCGGCGAAAAGACGCTACCAAACTATTCATTTTTTGTTTCGCTTGACTGCTTTGCACAACAAAATCTTTAGCAATAGCTTCCCACGCGTCAATTTTCTTATTTCGCGAATAATAAAATTCGTCTTTCGGATTCCACAGTATCGGGTACTTCTCATATTCGTCAATGAGACGAAGTGCCATTTCGTTTGTCCACTCCATGTCGACCTTCCTCAAGAGAGCTTGTATCGACAACTGAAAAAATAAAAATAAAAATAAAAATATACATTTGTTCCAAACACATAAATGTTTAAAAGTAATGTAACAAATTAAATTTGTAGGAAAGCTGCAATGAGGAAAATAATGCAGAACAGCCCATACCTCACAAAAACCCGATCGAAAATACGGATACGAATGAAATTGCTACTCCAGGGCCTCCGAAACGTCATAAGCGAGCTTACGAAAAAAGGGATGAGGAGAGATTGGAGGAAGCATTCAAGATTTTAAAACAATCAATATCAAAGGAGCAACCGGACGAGTGCGAGACTTATACGAAACATATTGCCAATAAGCTCCGAAGTTATAGCATTCGCACACGTGCTCAAGTAGAGTATGCTATTAACAAAACTTTATTCGAGGCGGATATGGGGATGTATGATCTAGCTGCATCAAATCAGCATTATCATACTCACTCCGTTCAGCATTTCCAAAATCATGAAATGTCAAGGAATTTCCATAGGAAACCGGCTTCACCTACTCCGACTGCGATCATTAATATTTTAAATGCCGAAAAAGATTTGTAATTTATTAGTTATCATTAAAGATGTATTATTTAGTAAGTAAGTCTATGTATACATTAAATAAATTAATAAATAAGTATTTTTAAATATGTACATTTACCTTTATATGTTCTTTTAAAATTTCAACAAGCGCTTAATATACTTCCGGAACAATTTCTGATATTAATTGTTTGGATACTTTAAACAGATACTGAAGACTCGTATATGAATCTCCCGTTGCTAAAAAACGTAGCGTTATAGCTAAGCGTTCTTCCACCGCCACAGCTTTTCTGAATCTGGTGTCCTTTTTTATCCGACTTCGAAAAGAAAAAGGATACTCAATTCGATGTGTATTTTTTTTTTTTTTTTTTTTTTTTTTTTTTTTTTAATGTATGTTCACCGATTATGACGAGACGGATGGACCAATCGGAACGAAACCTTTTGCGACTGGTAGAGTATGTCTCCCGATTGGTCCCGTTAAAAAAATATTTTGCATTTTTTCATTCCTAACGACTATTTCTTCTAAATGTATGTTCGCCGATTACTCCGAGATGGATGGACATCGGATCGGACAATCGGATAAAAAATTTTGCATCTTGTAGAGTATATTTTCCGATTGGTCTCGCAAAAAAATGTTTGTATTTTTTCATTCCTAACGACTTATATCGCAAAAAACGTAATACTTCATTTATATCTTCTGGCGTTTATGCTGCAGGGAATGTACCGATTGCGATGAAACCTTTCACATTTAGTAGGAGGTATATCCGCGATAATATCACTTGCAAAAATTTATTGAATTTGTTAATAACTACTGTTATAGCAAAAACTCTACGCCTTCATGTTACTCTGCAAGGAATGTATCGTTCGCGATGAAACCTTTCATATTTGGTAGGAATTACAGGGTGTCAGGCGACTACCTCGACAGCCGTAGAGGGATGATTGTTAAGGGGATTCTAAACAACTTTTTCCTTTGCCAAATTGTTGGTTAAGGCTTGGTTTTCGAGTTAATAACAAAACCACCGACCAATACGAGCGCGTACAGAGTGCAGTCCCTGAGCCCGCGCGCTGTACGCGCTCGGATTGGTCGGTGTTTTTTGTTAATAACTAGAAAAACAAGCCTTAACCAACATTTTGGAAAAGGAAATAGTTGTTTAGAATCATCTTAGCAATCATCCCTCTTCGGCTGTAAAGGTAGTCGCGTGACACTCTGTATATCCGCGATGATCCCACTTGCAAAAATTTATGAAATTTGTTGTTTATTAACCATTTAAATTTGGTAAATATTTTTTCGGTTTATGGTTATTAGTTAAGCAACAGAAACCCAAAATCACCTTACACTATTCTACAAATACTACAGGTTCCACTAAAAAGTGTGAAATAAAATAATTTTTAACAAAAAAGAAATCCGACTTCGAAATGCAGTAAAAAGTGTCAAATAATTTCTATTTCATTTATACCAATATTGCATAGCTATTAATAATATCTACTTAATCGTTAAATAGTATACCAAATACATTTCAAAGTTGTCGGAGGCGGCGCAAAATTATAAACTTTTCTTCTACTAGGAAGATCCTAGTTCAGGGGTCGGCAACATATGACAAATGACCCATTTGATAATTTCAAGTAAACAACATTCAACGGGAATCAATATACCCATTGCGGATTAACTATACTGCAGTTCACGAGGGACCATACTTAACTCGCGCCACAGCCGACTCTAGTACTAGCCGTGCTGAAGTAAAAATGGCAACACCGCGGGAGTCAGGTCTGAATATATCAACACCTACCCTACTCTATCTGCCTCCCGGACTCACGGACTCTCAGCCAATCAACGTCGTCAGATTCCCGACTACTCTCTGGACTTCACATAACCTCTTTGGTTTCGTTCCAATAATTTCGCTTGTTTCAAGGTTTTTATTAACTTATATACACGTTCATCAATTCTTAAATGTTTCAATTTGATCCAAAGATGGTTTCATTTTGCTTCATACCTAAATTTTCTTGAAACCACTGTAAATATTTCAAATATCATGCGTCACAACACCAAACTACTTTGAGAGTACACAAAATATATATCACATTTATAACAATTTTATACTACCACATCACTTCTATTTGCCATAGTTGCAACGTTTATATATTGTTTATACATAATTAACACAAAATAGTGTATATTACTACAGCTTTTAATTAAAAAAGACGTTAATTACAATTCCGAGCACAGGACTTTGTTTTTGAAAATAGGACTCCCGATTATCACGTGAGCGGTGTTGCCACGTTGTTCAGCATGGCTAGTACTAGAGTCGGCTGTGCTCGCGCAGCTCAGTGGGTTTGGGGACATTTTTAATAACGTGTGTGATATAATTTTTTCTTTGAAAAATAATAGAAATTTCATTGTATCGTGTATCTTTACCATATCGTCATCGTACGTCATATATTTCTGTCCACCATTTAAATGATCGCAAAGTAAAAAAGCAAGCTGAAGAGAGGAATGACACACGTTATTAAAAATGTCCCCAGACCTAGTGAGCTGCCACAGCCGACTCTAGTACTAGCCGTGCTGAAGTAAAAATGGCAACATCGCGGGAGTCCGGTCTGAATATATCAACACCTACCCTACTCTATCTGCCTCCCGGACTCCCGGACTCTCAGCCAATCAACGTCGTCAGACTCCCGACTACTCTCTGGACTTCACATAACCTCTTTGGTTTCGTTCCAATAATTTCGCTTGTTTCAAGGTTTTTATTAACTTATATACACGTTCATCAATTCTTAAATGTTTCAATTTGATCCAAAGATGGTTTCATTTTGCTTCATACCTAAATTTTCTTGAAACCACTGTATATATTTCAAATATCATGCTTCACAACACCAAACTACTTTGAGAGTACATAAAATATATATCACATTTATAACAATTTTATACTACCACATCACTTCTATTTGCCATAGTTGCAACGTTTATGTATTGTTTATACATAATTAACACCAAATAGTGTATATTACTACAGCTTTTAATTAAAAAAGACGTTAATTACATTTCCGAGCACAGGACACTGTTTTTGAAAATAGGACTCCCGATTGTCACGTGAGCGGTGTTGCCACGTTGTTCAGCATGGCTAGTACTAGAGTCGGCTGTCGAGAATTGCAGTATACATGTACATCAGAAGTGCTACCAACTTCTGATACAATCGTTACAAATACGAATGTTTTCTGCCGTATCTATAACGTTTCGAATTTTTTTCTTACGACTTATTAATTACCAGGTTTGCCATACCGCAGTCAAATCGTTATTAGCAGCATCGTATATTCGGGTATTTTTAATTTTGCGCCGCCTCCGAAAACTTTAAAATGTATTTGGTATCCTATTTAACGATTAAGTAGATATTATTAATAGCTATGAAATATTGGTATAAATGAAATAGAAATTATTTGACACTTTTTAGTGCATTTCGAAGTCGGATTTGTTTTTTGTTAAAAATTATTTTATATCATCCCTATTTTCAATCTCATGATATGACTTAGGAATTTCGCAAACTATGGATTAAGCAGACAAAAGATAATCATCTGGCGTTTCACTTTCATCGTAAGAAACAGATGGACGATGTTTAATCCTCTCACTCCTCCTTAATTCGGGAGACATTTGCCTTTTTCCATTATTATTATTGTTATTAGATTCATTGTGTGTACTTGTTCCTATCACAGATTTATTAAGTTCAGGACTTAATTCAGCATTTTTATTAATTTCGACCACTTTTGATGAAGTTGTATCTAATTTATTACTATTAGATTTTTGAGAGCTTACTGATTTAGGTACATCAGTTTCAGATCGTACCATTTCAGGTCTTGAAATGAAAAAATGAAACATGTGATCTTTCTTCAAAGCTGAACTGCTATATACAGTGTGATTCTCTCGCTACGCAAGACAAAAGCCGTGCCGCACAATCGAACCCTGCTGTTTTTGCGGGTAAAGAGACCCAGGGGTCATATCGCCGGACCCAAAATTGCTCTGTGTGTGTTTATGGCTGAGACGAAGACAAGGAACGGAACAGCAGGGGTTCCATTGTGCGGCACGGCTTTTGTCTTGCGTAGCGAGAGAATCACCCTGTAGCAGTACCAGCTATCCTTCCTCCTCCAATCGCTACTATGCTCTCCCCATCACACGAACAATAGCCAATCAGAATGGAGAGGGAATTCCGCTCAATAAGCATATATAGAAAGCGAAATTTTCGTCGCGTCACTTTAGTTTCGGAGTTTGAACGAAGCATACTTAGCGACATGGCTCGTACTAAGCAAACCGCTCGTAAATCTACCGGTGGAAAGGCTCCACGGAAACAGCTGGCTACCAAAGCTGCTCGTAAAAGTGCGCCTGCAACTGGAGGAGTAAAGAAACCTCATCGCTACAGGCCTGGAACTGTAGCTCTCAGAGAAATTCGAAGATACCAAAAGAGTACGGAACTCTTAATCCGTAAATTACCTTTTCAACGTCTCGTTCGTGAAATAGCACAAGACTTCAAAACGGATCTTCGTTTCCAAAGTTCTGCTGTGATGGCTTTGCAAGAAGCCAGCGAAGCTTACCTTGTTGGACTTTTCGAGGACACCAACTTGTGCGCTATCCATGCCAAACGAGTTACAATTATGCCAAAGGACATTCAACTTGCTCGACGTATTCGTGGAGAAAGAGCTTAAGTTTAAAGTTCCGACTTTTATAACAATCGGCCCTTTTCAGGGCCCAATTTTTTTCAAATGAAGAATACTTTCGTGATCATTATATTAGATTTTCAGATACACACTATCTATGCCAATATCATTATAAAATGTAACTTTAATCTTTGAAAAATCGTATCAGATTAAGGGAAATATTTTCAATATAAAATATAAGAATTCCAAGTGTATACTGCTACACTCAGCACTTGGCATTTATTTCGAAGAAAACTACAAGTTTTAAGTGAAAAGTATTAAACAAATATTTCAACAGAAAATGATAAAAGTAATTAATTTCATATTTTCTAAAATGGTCGTTGTTGCAAGAAGGTCGAGATTTTTTAACACTAACGTAAGGTAAACCCTAAGTATTGACGAACTGAAAGGATGCTTCGAAATTCGGGATGTGGGATTTGGTACATAGAACGCCTGGAACGAATATGCGCAGATGCCACCATAGAATGGCTCCTAAGTAGCTAAAGGTTCCCGTTTTTTCGTACCCGTACAACTGTTCGTCTTTTGTTGAGAAAAATTCCGAACACACCGATAGCCATTGTAAAGGGTCGTGTTGTTCGAAAAGAATTCACAGAGCTTCAGCTGTCTGCAAGACGTTCTTTCCATTCTATCAATAAGCAGCATTTCGAGAGAACTTATACCGTATTGCAGGCTTGGTCAACGCTTCCCTTCCCCTTCCGCCGCTACTCCTTCAAGTAAGATGGGACGGTTCCGACTATCGTCTCTCCGAGGAGACAGTACCGCCGCTAGGAAATATGTTTGGGGCGCTTGGAGCGCTTAGCGTTAAAAATATTAAGAAAAGCATATTTCCTAGCGGCGGTACTGTCTTCTCGGAGAGACGGTAGTCGGAACTATGGATGTTCGATTCCGATTCGATTATTTAGAAAATCGATTCTTTCGGTAAAAAATCGATCTTTTGAATCGATTCTTTGGTATTCGATTTTCCCCAGAATCGATTCTTTCATGTAAGAATCGAAGATTGATTTTTTGCCCTCTAGGGAATTAATTCTCACTTTTTATATCGATTTTTAGAAGAATCGATTTTTCTGATCCATAAAAACACATTCACTCCTAAAAAAAGTATAAGAATAGTGATTAAAATACAAACAATGTGGAGTGCCTGCTTTTGATGTAAGAGCACGAAATATAAAAAAATAAAAGATCGATGCCGCACAAAAGAATCGTATGGGATAGTCTGTTTACAAAAATGAAAATAAAAAAAGAAACATAAGAAGTCAATTTTTTTCAAACCGATTCTTCGGTTTCGATTTTTTAAAGGAATCGATTCTCTCATTCCGATTCAGAAGCGATTCGAGAATCGATTCTTTCCGGTGAATTGAACATCCTTAGTCGGAACCGTCCCATCTTACTTGAAGGAGCAGCGTTGGAAGGGGAACCGGAACATGTGTTTCAAGAGTGGTTTTCCCCTACTTGACCAAGCCTGCCGTATTATGTACATACAGTATTAAAAAGTAAAAAAATTATCTTGAATTCGTACAATGTTACACAGTAATGCAGTGGTTCCCTCGCTGTGCGCCGCGAAATAATTCAAATTATATAAAAAATGAGTAAAATATGAAATACTATTCTCAATATAAATCATTAAAATAAAAACAATATAAAATGTTGCATAATTTTTGCAGTAAAAAAAGTTTGGGAACCACTGCACTAATGCATAACCATAAATCGTTATCTTATATTTTTCTTCGGTGTACTTACATATCAATTGCAATTTCATCATTATCTAGGTGCACGATAGTGCACCAGCCAAGTTCTCGCACTATGTACCTCCTTTTACACGAAACAACTTAGCCGTTTTTAAGAGGCTTATAGCTCGGCACTGGAGGCAGATGGAGAGATGTAATTTCGTATACTTGTTAAATGCTATGTTACCTAACACCTTTTATGGTCATTGATTTAAAAAGTAACGGCCAAGTTTGAATAATTTATCCCTCCATGTGACTCTTCAAAAATTAAATAGCGTTCTTTTAACCTAATTTTCACAAAAGCTTTTTTTAGTATTGCAAGAGGTATTTCTAAGCTAACGAACTTGGCCGTATTTATCGTTAGTTTGACCTCACAACTTTGTACGGCCATAAGAACTTGACTCCTGTTTACAGGGGTTGTTGGGATACATTTTGCAGCAGACGTTTAATATTACCGTTCATTTTTTCAGGTAAAGAAAATAAAACTGTCAAATTGTGAACTTCAATTTATTATTAGTTTCAAATCTACATATTTCGTTAGCAACGTTATGTATCAATTTAAATTTTCGATGCAGAATATTTTTCTTTTTATATGGACTCACTTAGTACATAAAAAGAAATATACCATAGTAGTGACACAAGGTATGAAAATGCCAAAATTGACTGTTGAAAAATAACATAAACGCAGTGATCATACGTAAGAAAAATTTGGTGGCCCTGAAAAGGGCCGTTTTTGTCGAACAGAAGAGTAGAATAACAATTTAACCGCCAAAACCGTAAAGGGTTCTTCCTTGGCGTTTCAAGGCATAGACAACGTCCATAGCCGTAACAGTTTTCCTCTTAGCGTGCTCAGTGTAAGTCACAGCGTCTCGGATAACGTTTTCCAAGAATACCTTCAAAACGCCTCGCGTTTCTTCATAGATCAAGCCAGAAATACGTTTGACTCCACCACGACGGGCCAGACGACGAATGGCCGGCTTCGTGATACCCTGAATGTTATCACGAAGAACTTTCCTATGACGCTTTGCTCCCCCTTTTCCCAATCCTTTTCCTCCCTTTCCACGACCAGTCATGTTGTACTTTTCTCGCAAACGATTGTAACCCGACGATCAAATGTTTGGAACTACGTTTCAAAACAAGAACATGGCTCTTTTATAGAGCGGAAACCCCACTTTCCCCTCCACTTTACTTCTACCCAATCAGAAGTTCGCTGCGCAAATCGCACAAGCTACGGGCGCTGTGGTAATCATGATCGATATTACCAAAAGCATTGCAGAGTATTGCAATTTAAATAGAACATTGGTTATAACTTATAATATACGAACTGTTTGACAGGTGTTCATTAGAACTTTTTTCTTCTATTTCACGAATACTTTGTTTCTATAAAAAAAATATTTAGCACCCTCTACATACCATAAGACTAAGATACGTTTAGACCAGTTAAGTTTATTCGGTCTAAGAAACTGAAATTGTTTGAAATGTGCGTACCTTACACAGAATGAGAAACACTAATTCCGAGTTTGCATCGTACCGTCATGAATGAGTCTCCAAATTCTTATGTTCTCTAAAGCGGTAACTGTCAAAAAAGAATAGACACGTAACTGGCCTGAATGCTTGGGGTTCTTGCCTTGCCTGTATTAGCAATGTGGCCCAGGTAGGGAAGAATACTTTCTTCTTAATACGCAAATTCTTAATAAACAAAGCACACAAATTACTTCTTCTTTCATTTCTTTTTTTTCTATCAATCCGGAGATTTTTGTAGTACATAAAAGCAAACTTGAGGATGTATCTTAAAAGCCAGAATCTCCTGACGAAAAAAAGATCACAACTTCGCTCCCCGTCTTTTTGATATGTGAGTATCAGGGGGGGGGGCTTGTATGCGTGCCTGACGCCGTCTTTCTCGTCCTCCATCCGAGACTTATTCTCCCCACCTTTCGCGATGTGCAAGTGAGAAGTGAGGAGTCATCCACAACGGGAATATCTTTCTTTCTGTATTAGTTTCAACGACTGAACTCTAAACTACAGAATAAACAGTAGACAATTGTAAAATTCGACATTTTAAATAACTTTTTTTCTCTAACCTATATATCGAACTCGCTTAGTTTCCGAGATATTCGCGAAAAACTATGAGTACTTATATATTGATCGTTCGTAATCGTGTGAATTTCATTGAATCTGTCGCGGCGTGTGAATCTAACACATATTCACGCCGGCAGCCGTTTGGCTGTAGCCCCCTGTTCACATGTCCCTCGCCTATTGCTGCAGGCGTGAATATGTGTTAGAGTCACACGCCTAGACAGATTCAATGAGACTCAATGTATTGTCCGCGCATCAGTAGAAAGCCCAACTCCCTTACCCCTCACGGCTTAAGGGAACGCTGAGGGAAAGTTCGAGGACGGAAACAAAATACGACAGCATGAGACACAGTGATATTCGATATCCCTGTCTTACATTGTCACATTTAGTTAGGGGAGTCCCTTTTCTACAAATTCACTGAAAAGCAGGTAGTATCGCCGTTGGTTAACGCTGCGAGAGAATCACCCTTACCTGGAATGCGAACACGTCTTATTGACGCGGAATACGGTATAGTAGCATTCACTGTACTAAATTCCAGTCGTATGCATGATTTGAAGTTATGTAGTACACGTCTATACCTGCGGCTACTACACCAACGGGACAACAGAATTTTATAAAGGGAGAGAGATACCTGCTAGTATTTCCCTTGGCAGGATTTTGACGTCCTTTCTCACCCTACTTATCATTGTAGGTAGTATGGAGCTCAGCCATTCCAATTCGACCGTACAGTACGCTGACTATAGGCCCTACAGTGCAGTGTATGGGTTCCTTTCTTACTTAAAATAAAACATCTGTATCAACCACCTGGGTCAGATGTTTGGAATACAGGCTCTCTACGGCAAGAATTTGTGCATGGTATACAGGATTGCCTCGAAATAAGCAACCCGCTCGGGACCGAGTAGTTGCTTATTACGAAGCAGGTATGCTATTCGGCTTGACTTTGTTCTCGAAACGGGACGATAGAGAACACGAGAAACAAGTGGGGTCCGAAGTAGCGGCAAATCATAAAGTGATCGGCCGAGCAGCGATGTTATTTTTTGAACAAGGATAGAATATAGCATGCCCTCTCATTCTCGCACTATATCGCTTATTTCGAGGTAAATATATCAGAATGAGAAAGCATTATATATATACCATCCTTTTATTAACCTATGTCAGTGCTCAGTCGAGCGTGACAATTTATTACCCAAAACATTGGCTTCTCGCTTTCACGGAGCTCTCACTTGGCGGGCCACCTCAAACAAAGAAGAGGAAATAGCGAGTTGCTTATTTCGAGGCAATACTGAATGGTGTTTTAGTACTTGTATTTTTTCAATTTTCAGCCACCCACGAAACATACGATTGTTTTATTGATAAAAGTTAAGTGATCTGATATAGTATTGAGCTACTTTAAAAGTACAATAAAATTTACTTTTTCAAATTATTTTTTTAAATTTATTTCGCAAGTTGACTAAAAAGTCAATGAACAGATCGAGATTCTTTCGTATTAAAATATTTTGTGGCCCTGAAAAGGGCCATTTGTATGATTAATTCTTTGTAGAATTACGTTTTCTTGTCGGTTTTCTTTGGCAACAGTACTGCTTGAATGTTCGGTAATACACCACCTTGAGCGATAGTAACACCCGACAGTAATTTATTTAATTCTTCATCATTACGGATGGCCAATTGAAGATGTCGAGGAATAATCCTGGTCTTTTTATTATCACGAGCAGCATTGCCAGCTAACTCTAATACCTCAGCTGCTAGATATTCCATTACGGCTGCAAGGTATACTGGTGCTCCTGCACCAACACGTTCGGCGTAATTTCCTTTCCTCAGAAGTCTATGAATACGACCAACAGGAAATTGGAGTCCTGCCCGAGTGGAACGGGACTTCGCCTTTCCCTTAGCTTTTCCACCTTTGCCACGGCCAGACATTGTTTTAGCGACTTTGAAAACAAAAAACGAAACGAACCTCAATAGATTCAAAAGCAAAGTATGGTTTCGGAGGTAGAGCTCCGCTTATATAGCTATCCGTTACGGTTCGAGTCGACCAATGAGACGGCAGCTCGCACGTGATTGGTGCGCCCTCGGCTGTCCTTTCACACCATATATATAGCGCCTTCACTTGGTTCCGACATTCAGAAGTGGATTTCCACTGTCGTGGGGTGTTTCAGTGTATAAAATCGTTGTGAAAATGCCTCCTAAAGCAAGCGGAAAAGCTGTGAAGAAAGCTGGAAAAGCTCAAAAGAATATCAGCAAGACTGATAAGAAAAAGAAGAGGAGGAGAAAGGAAAGCTATGCAATCTATATCTACAAAGTGCTGAAGCAAGTCCATCCTGATACTGGAATTTCCAGCAAAGCGATGAGCATCATGAACAGTTTCGTGAATGATGTATTTGAGCGAATTGCTGCTGAAGCTTCACGCCTAGCGCATTATAATAAGCGATCGACCATCACATCCCGGGAGATCCAAACTGCTGTCAGACTTTTGTTGCCTGGTGAATTAGCGAAGCACGCTGTTTCTGAAGGCACCAAAGCGGTTACTAAATACACCAGTTCGAAGTAAACGCCGCTATATGTTCCTCCAATCGGTCCTTTTAAGGGCCAACAATTTTTATTACGTAAACCACCTCCTTTCTAACATTTTCTTAATTTTTACTCCGTGATATATGATATTAATAAAAATTCTCACAGCTGTTTTCGCATAATTATGTCGAACATAATTACCAAAAGTAACCGTACTAATTATAACATTTGCTAAACTATTTGATCATGTTATTTCAATTTAAAATCTACACTTTCAATGCTTCTCCGCGATTAGTTTGACTTGCGCACTGTATATAGTGTAGCATCCAATGGAACGATCAATGATGTAGTTTCTTTTTCTTAATTTACAAGATTTATAAAACTTTTCATCTTATTCCAAACGGAGTAACACATCAATATAGTGATACTATTAATGATACTGAAGAAAGTATTATCTGTGACAACCTAAACCCAGATAGCACAGAAGCATCGGTGAAACATCCTAAAGATATCTGCTCTAGATGTTGAGGATATTTTACAGACATTTGATAAGCCCTGCGAATGCCTGAAATACGTCCTGTAAACATCCTACATTACAAAACAGGATGACCAACCTAGCTAAACATAAGCTTTTAGATTCCGATGTTTAATAAATATTTTATTAAACTTACTATACCAATTCTTACATTAGACACTTAAAGTAATTTTCTACTGCTAGCAATTCTTACGTGATTACTCAACTCTATTTCTGACTCTGATTCGTATTTTGATTCTGAAGGAAAAGTGTTCTTGTACTGTTTTTAAAAAGTCGAAAGTCTGATTTTGAAAGTGGTGGAAATGAGGATTAGGACCAATAGGAATTCTTGGATATTAATGAGGTTCGAAGGATCACGCGTATGATTCAGGGATGGTGAATAAGGAATTCAAGGGTCGTATGCGTAATTGTATATAGAAGATAGTGCAGCTGGAGACAGAATTTAGAGTTTCCTTATCTTAACTGAAACGCGAAGAGTAAAAATATTTGCTTAGTCTATGACGGTATTCAACATATACTTGCACCTCAGGGTATTTTAACCGTTGCTGTCGATTAAACATGTCAACTATGACTAAAACACGTCGTTAATGCTTCTAATTCTCAATAATGAATAATTGTCAGTGTTACTCTATGACAAACAAATAACAACCGACAACAAATGCTTTCAAGAAAACTTGCAACAAAACAAAACAGTGCAACATTCGACATGATACTGTTGAGTTCGTCAGTTTTAAACGCGTTTTTCTCAAAACTATATTTTTAAAGTCTGTGAGCAAAATATCTCAAAATCTAATCACTCGATCTTCCTGAAATTTTATACAGGGTGTCCCAGAACTGGGGTAGGAACGGAAGAGGGGTGATTGGTGAGGTCATTCTAAACAACTTTTTCCTTTGCCAAAATGTTGGTTAAGGCTTCGTTTTCGAGTTATTAACGAAAAACACTGGCCAATCAGAGCGCGCCGTTAGCGCGGACCGAACCACGAGAGTCTTGGGTATGTTCCGCGCGGTCGTGATCAGGTGCCTCGGCACTACGTCGGTATGATGGGATTCGTTGAATAGAAGTTGCATCGGATAATGAATAAAAATAAGAAAAGAATAATTGTATCGAATTATTGATTACTCATGAACAACGAATCCTATTACACCGACGTGGTGCCGATGCACTTGATCACGACCGCGCGGAACATACTCAACACTCGCGTGGTTCGGCCCGCGCTAACGGCGCGCTCTGATTGGCCAGTGTTTTTCGATAATAACTCGAAAACGAAGCTTTAAGCAACATTTTGGCAAAGGAAAAAGTTGTTTAGAATGACCTCACCAATCATCCCTCTTCCGTTCCTACCCCAGTTCTGGGACACCCTGTATACTTATGTTAGACATTAATATCTTATGCTTAACCGAAGGATTTATGTTTTGAATGCGTAGTTCTATATATATATATACTGATCGAATTGAGTAACCTCCTCCTTTTTCGAAGTCGGTTAAAAAACTAGAATAAATTGCCACAAAATAATAAACACTATGAATTCTTTTCTAACTTTGCTTTATTTCTTGGCACGGAAGGACGTCTTTACGCTTGGATAATCGAACTCGAAGTGAGGAAAAACTTGTGAGGACATGGCAGAAAATCCGTTGTCCACTTAAGAACGAAAGAAACCTGGATTGCGTACGGTTTATTACCCACGTCCTTAGTGTATAAAAAGCTACAGGTCTTTGGGCCCGATGGCATCAGGTCTATTATATTATTTTGAGTAAAACCAGTATTTCTCATATAAGATAAAGTTCCGAATGTCCCCGGTTGCGGATCAACATGAAATTTGGAGGGTTGGTTGGGAGCAGGTAGACCACCCCAAATATAAAGCGAAGACGGTTGGGTTAGTTACGTCTGTATAAGAAAAATTCTATGTATTGTACCGAAAGTTTTTAATTAATATCTCGAAAACTAATAGGAAGCCGAAGATATCACTTTATATTTGGGGTCCCTTCCCCCTCAAAATTTCATCTTGATCGGCGACCGGGGACATTTGGAACTTTACCAAAATGTATAGGTTGTGAATGAGTACCTGCGTCACATAAACAAATGAGCGTCGTATGACTAGTAGCTGTAGCTGTATTACATAAATAAATAAAATGTAAGCAATGTGCACACGTCATGCGTCACTGAGGCTCGATAATTTCGCGTTTTTAGGTTAGAAAGACTCGCCTCTAGAGGCCGAATCATGGAATTATCAAGCAAGAACTATATTCATTGTAGCATGTAAATGAATAGAATTGGAACTTTTTATTTATTTTGCTCGAACTTTTAGTGTTTATTTCTACAAAACAAATCCCCATGTATTTCTCTAGACTAAAAGAAAATACTTCGCCTCAAACCATTAAAATTCTAACTGAGGTGCTTCCTTGTTGCTTGTCAAAGTGAACTAATTGTAAGAACTATAACACGATTAACACTGCATTCGATTTATAATTATTCGTACTACGATACATTCATTTGGTTTCATTACTACGGTACTAGAACACCAAAACAATATTGTCGAATCATCATAACTCTCTGAAATCACCGATTTTATTTTTCACTAGAAATATTTAGTCTATTAATTTCTCGCGTTGTTCAGTTCTATTTTTTTACAATATTATGGTACATTATTTTTTTTGAACGTTGAAGCATTTGATAACCATGTAATGGTAGGCGTAGTTCATTGTGCTCACACGAACTTTCGTAATATTATACTTCACACTTAAATGTTGTATTTTGTCAGCGACAAGTAGACTTTTTAACAATATCAACATTTATGTTAAATAAAATTCAAATTGCATTACGTTCAGTACTGTACAAACACTTTTATAAACCTGCAATATTATTTCACAGCACCAAAGTATAGTAATCTAGAACTTCTCGACCAGTGTGCAGTATTCAAATTTATGTGAGAGAAAGTTATTAAATAAATCCATTTTTAGATTCCCGTTTACATTGTCGTCCATAATCGAGTCTTTTTAATCAAATTAATGGTATTGTACAAATAACTTTAATGTCAATCATTTGCGTTATGTCTTCTTGATGATTGTATTACTTTCCACGTAAAACTTTTGGAATTTGTGATATTATTAAAACTCCCTTAACGATTGGTACACACAAATTGATAGTTTTAACATTATAACGTTTATTTTAGCATGAAAAATCGTTTTGAGTTAAATATTCTTCTATTTTTTGCTTAATTTCCAAGATGAGTGTAGAGTTAAGTAACAACAACCATACGACTTTATCACTTCAGGCAAATATAATAGCTGAAAATCGATGTTAAATCGTCATTCAACGACACTGTTGCAAACTACTAACAGTAATTAAAACCCTGTATATATAATATATGCTTTGAATCGAGCAAATAACTATATAAATCGCAAATCTTTCTATGCGGGTCTGGAATTCTGAGCAACGTAGTATGGGAAATAGGCAAAAGGTCTCTCTTCGCGGTCCGCGCCTCTTCTACTAGTAGTTCAATTCCTGAGTTGACCGCGCACTCTGTGAACGGATCGTGAAAGTATATTGTGTTTACAAGTTATTGTATAAAGATGGAGGAGAAAAATCACTCTGGAAACACCGGGGCAGTGGAAAATGCCGCGAAAAATCCGTCGCCTCCAAAAAAATCTGCAAAATCGAAAGCAAAGTCCCAACGTTCTAAATCGTCGCATCCACCAACTGCAGATATGGTGAATGCTGCTATCAAAGCGTTGCAAGATCGCAAGGGATCGTCAGTTCAAGCTATCAAGAAATACATAGCAACGACATATAAAGTTGATGGTGGAAAAATGGCGCCATTTATTAAGAGATATTTAAAAACTGCCGTAACTGCCGGTGCGGTGGTGCAAACCAAGGGAAAAGGTGCCTCTGGCTCGTTCAAGCTATCCACACCTTCGAAGGGTTCCGAATCAAAGAGCAAAGCCAAACGCTCCGTGAAAAAGACCGCATCTGCTGCAGTTGAAAAGAAACCTGCGGAAAAGAAGGCAACGAGTTCTAAGAAAGCGGTTGTTCCGAAGGAAACAGCTGCTGAAACGAAACAAACCACAGAAATCAAGAAACCATCTCCGAAGAAAGCTAAAACTGCTGCTGTTAAGAAAGCAGAATCTCTGAAACAGAAAACAGCAGCATCACCGAAAAATTTGTCAAAAGTAAAGAAAGCTACAAAGGCGCCAGCAGCAAAAACGAAAACTCCAAAACCAAAAACGGCAAAATCTCCCAAAACAAGAGCAGCAGCGAAAAAGTAATTCGTTGAAAAATACCTACCAATTGGCCCTTTTCAGGGCCACAAATACTATTTTGCAAAAGAACAATCTTGGTTAATGAATGAATATCTTCACTGTTATTATTAATATTTTTACCAATAGTACATTCACTGTCTGAAGCAGAAGTGTGTTTCACACTGAAGGGCTGGGGGAATTTGAGGAGCACGATAATGGAGAAAGAAGTGGTGAAGGAGTTGGCTTCTGAATTTCTTCGGAATACTTTCCCATTTCCAAACGCAGTGGAATGTTATGGATGTAGTGCTGGGCTATAGATATTTCTAAATGAGACCTTTTACAATTTCTCATTTTATTAGCTACGTGTTCCCCAAATACTGCATACTCATCTCTGGCAGAAACTACTTCAGACAGTGACTGCATGCATTTTACCGCTTGTTGTACTGTTGTAAGTACCCTGAATTGCATTGAACTTGTCGCAGTGAAGTTGGCTACAAATTCATTAACACATTCACGCCGCATCGGTGAGACGATGGGCGAGATAGACTCACCGACGCGGCGTGAATGTGTTAGTGAATTTGTAGCCAACTTCACTGCGACAAGTTCAATGCAACTCTACACTCACTTTTCCGTGGACGCTTTAGATTTGTAGGGGTTTTGAATGGGGTTGGTGCAATTTCTTTCTGCGATCCATCAGTAGTAAAAGTTTCGGATGAAGTTCCGAATACGACCGGTCGCCGATCAAGATGAAATTTTAAGGGGGAGGGGATCCCAAATATAAAGTGGTATCTTCGGCTTCCTATTAGTTTCCGAGATATTAATTAAAAACTTTCGTACAATACATAGAATTTTTCCTATACAGACGTAACTAACACAACCGTCTTCGCTGTAGTAAGCTGACATCGTCAAGTGCCGAACAGCCGTTGACACAGTGGGGGTTCCAACCTGACTATCTATAGGGTGTCCTATTCAAAACTTTAGAGATACGACCACTTCCGGCGGCCGGAAATTTATCTGGCCTAACCTAACCTACGTATAAATCAAATGTGTTTAATTCCTTGAGAATTAGTAATACAATATAAAACATAACGTAATGTAACTAAAAAAATGGATTTTACATGGTACACCCTATAGAAACGGAAGACGATATTGCTATAGTGTGAACGGTTGTTCGACACTTGACGATGTCAGCTTACTACAGCGAAGACGGTTGGGTTAGTTACGTCTGTATAGAAAATATTCTATGTATTGTACGAAAATTTTTAATTAATATCTCGGAAACTAATAGGAAGCCGAAGATACCACTTTATATTTGGGGTCATCTACCTGCTCCCAACCAACCCTCCAAATTTCATCTTGATCGGCGACCGGTCGTATTCGGAACTACAGCCAATTTTATTTCATTTCTTCTAATTTCAATGTAGAATTACTTGCTTGAATGTAATAAATAAGCCAATTGGATTTAGACCGTCGTTTTCCCTAGAAGGACTCCGAGAGTATTCGAGGGTATACATTAATAAATGCGATGAATTGTGGTGCTACTTTCTATTACGTGACGAAAATTTCCTCCGCGATCATTTTATTTCTCCATAGAAACATATTTTTCATAAACAAACAAGTGTGAAAGCGTTTTTAGCAAATGTTTAGTTTTTTTATTTCGTCATGTTCTTGTGTAGAGATGTCCTTTAGTCTCGCACGCAAACAAACAAAAAATCGGATGAAATTATAACAATTCTAACGAAATTATTGCTTAAAATATTAATAATTTAAGGCGAGCTGTAATAGTTAGACTGTGTGGCGTAGTGAGCTCTAACATCGTTACTTATGTCCACAGCCACGTCTTTCTTCAAATTCGCTGGTAACTCGTTCCAAACTGATTGCGGGACAGTTTCTGAAAAGTTATAATTATTATTAATAAAATTGAAGATGATTCATCAATTATTCATTTTTATTATTAGTGTGAATGCTACTTTATTTTTTACGGTTGGTCACTCACAAGCAATAATAAAAATGGACTACTTATTAATTAATTACACACAGAAAATAAAATTACAGATTTAATATGGTTAACGTTTCAATTATCGTATCGTTGATGTGTTAAACACGTACAGTACTGAGCATGGTCAGCTTTCCCAAAGAAAAGGACTCCTTTTCCCTTTCTATGCAATTCCCCGGCTTTTATGATTCCAAGCACTTCCCATTTTCCTCGGATTCTGCCTTCCGAGTTCCCGAGTCTCCGCCCTTCCCCAAACACAGTTCCAAGGAAAATAACAATGTAAGGGAGGGGCCCTCATATATTACATATGCAGGATTATTCTCCTAATTGGGACTGATTATATTTTGAGGATGGTAAATAGTACAAGAAAGGTGCAGAGATACAAGTTGAATGATGTGAGAGGGTCTACTGTTCTACAGCATTACCCTTTTTCATAAATGCAACGATGTATCTAGAAAATGCAAATGCACTTTTGTCCTCATATTTTATTTACCATTCCTAAAATATAATCCATCTCAATTGTGAGAATCATTCTGTATGTATGTCTGTGGTTGCTCACCATTTCCGTATAAACGTTTATGCAAGAAAATTTCGTTTGATATTTATTTTATCATTCATATTCTTTTAATTATATAACATCTTTTATAATATTTAATAATTAAAAATTATATTATTTTTTTTTTCCAAATCATTTTTAATACTAATATAATTAAAATTAAGATTTTGAGAATTCCTGCTTCCCCTCTAATGCCATTTTTCTTAGGGAAATCCATTTTGCTTGATACTGTACACGTGTATAGAGTGAATAATTACTGCTGTCTAAAATAACTATTTATTAGTTTGTAGGAAAAATATTTTGGACGGAGTAGCTTGTATTAAAAAGAACTCATCGAATAGAAAATTTTTTATCTTTTGTACTTTATATTTTCTAAGATATTACGATCACATTTAATTTGTTCTATCGAGTGTAATGTAACCTTAAAATGATTTTCAAGCTAAGAACTTACTTCAAGAAAAAAACTTATGCATTAGTTATTAAAATTATTTTATTAAAAATGAGATGATAAAATAATTAATGAATAATTAAAAGTTAATAATCTAAAAAATTCAAAGTGACCTTGACATCCGATATCTCAGAAAGCACAAATTATGCAAAAAATAAATATCTTTCTATTTAATAAGTACTTTGATTTCTAGGATAATTCTTTAAATATCCAGAATATCGTTATTGTTTACATAAACAGTTTGCTTACACATAGATTCATAAGTATCAGTTTCTTTCTTCTCACCTTTGCACATGTACAGTAGATTCGACCAAGTGATCTTTTCTTGTGAAAAGCAATAAACACCGAGTTTTCCACCCTTCAAGGTCGAGTCATAAACATTTCCAGAATCAGCCATTAATTGTTTGCCCTGATAAAGTCGGAACCTGATCAGACCAATTCTTGGTCTATGTAAGAGTTGCCACCTGTATGGAGTTCTCTCTTTCCAGCCAATTTTCTTCGGATCGTGCCAAAGGATCTTCACCTGACTAGGAGTATCCTCGTTATGCCAGAGACTGTTTCTGAGAAGTTCTCCCGGACCAGTGGTCGAGTCGACGAGTTTAAGAAAGATCCCTGGATCTCCTACTGCTCTGAATGGGGTTGGCATCCAATAGGGCTGCTGTCCTTTCTTCCAAGACACGATATAAAACCTATGGTTATTCTGATAAGAAAAAACGAAGCCAACAGAGTCATCATCTCCGTCGTCGTCAACGAAAAACGTCCCTTCAAAGTCTACGCCACTAAAAACGTCTGGGCCTATTGCAGAAAATGATGGACATTAAAGAAATACATATTGCTGAATCTTAAGTATTTTAACCTGAAGAGAGCTCGCCGTGATGTCTATTCAGTTTATTATGTAAATAAATGTTACCAATAGCAATTCCGGGATCACTGTTCACGAGCTGCTGAATTTCAGCGCCTTCGTTGTGTATCCTCCAAAGAGGGTCCTCCTGAGCAGTACCAACAGGGTCTAAAGCAATTGTTGTATATTTTCTGAAATCCGTTGTCCAAATCAAACTGTTGTTGGGGCAGTTGTCGTTGCTATTTATCACGGTGTCGTTGTCATTGTCGTTCCAACAGGCATCGCCAATATTTTTATTTGCTAATAAATGGCAAAAATTTTGTTATAGTTTATTGTATGTTTTTATTGTGTACATATACACTTACAGTGAGCGTAACGTTGATTCGGATTGTAGACGTAAGGACAGTTATCCTGATTATTAGGTATCCCATCGTTATCAATGTCAGGGTCACACTCGTTTCCTATGCCATCCCGATCATCGTCGTTTTGTCCTGGATTTGCCACATCGGGACAATTATCTCTGTTGTCTTGCACCCCGTCTCTATCTCTGTCATTGTCGTTATCGCAGACGTCACCTACACCGTCGCCATCTCGGTCCAATTGGTCTGTATTACGATCGTATTGACAGTTGTCACAAGCATCGCCTATTCTGTCCATGTCCGTGTCTGTTTGATCCCAGTTCTTCTTTCTCGGACAGTTGTCCTGCAGGTTCATGATACCTATAAAATCATATCACCCATTGAATTTTTTCATCTGCACAGATACTAATTTGCGAAGAAAGAATCGTTTAACAAAACTTTTACACAAAGGCCGCTAAGAATCCAAAAACTGAATCTATATGTGATACATTACCATCGTTATCGATGTCTTTGTCACAGGCATCACCAATGCCGTCATCATCCACATCCTCCTGCTTAGGATTTCTAATCTCCAGACAATTGTCGCAAACATCTCCAACTGAATCTGGACCATCCCGATCACTATCCTCCTGACCCGGATTCGAGACCAAAGGACAGTTGTCCGAAGGATTTAGTACACCATCGTTGTCGGCATCTGGATCGCACGCGTCGCCTAAACCATCACCGTCTGCATCCTCTTGACCACTGTTTGGCGTGTCCGGGCAGTTGTCTATCTGACACCGTCGATCATGGCAACGAAGATTTCTGTCAGGGATACCATCACTGTCCCTGTCTATGCCACAGGTCAGTCCATTTCCAGCCCATCCGATACGGCACTACAAATCGTATGTTTTTATGTGAATAAATAAGATTTTTAAAAAATCACTAATTAATTATCCAGGGACCAAAGGATAGTTTGATCTATTTCACTCAAAAGTACCAAAGTAATTATAATTTTTTTCTTCTTCGCTTACGTTTTTTTGGTATAGATTGTGATCTAGATTTGGGAGATGATTCGAGTTGTACGTTTAAAACTCTTTTTCTACAGCATCGCTGATCCGGAGAGAGTGTGCACACTCATTGTTAGAAAGAAGATACAGAAAAGAAGTTTTAATAAGTATACCTTGGTTGCATTAAAGTTCTAGAAGGTAGTTTAAATGTTGAAAGGCTGAACGTCTGATCGTGAGTTTAACTGTGTTCGTAAACACAACAGATCTTTTTCATCCTTTAATCTTCAGTATCAATGATACAGCTTGGTTGGAAGGGACGATGTTTACACAGAAAGGTCTGAATTATTTTTTAATATAATACAAAGCGAACAAAGAACTGCACAAATTTATATCTGTTCATAAAATTGCCCGTAGGGCGCCCGAGTGCAACCATTCTCTTACAGTTTCGTGTCTGCTCTGTTCCAGTAACAGAAACTCGTAACTGTGCCCGTGTGCTGCTTTGGACGCCAATGACTGATTTATTACTTGCTGAGCATGCCTACCCTAAAATACTTTTACTTTCCGCCCTTCCTCGCCCCTAACCTCACAACAATACTTTCAATACAATATTTACAATATGTTTAATACTTACTCTGCAAACATACTGATTATTGTCGATGCAGTTGCATTCAGCATTCACGTCACACACAGTCACTAAATCTGGACAAACACTGTGCTTAGGATGGCAGCCAACTGTTTGATTCCCTACAAAACCCACTCTACAAGGACCGCATCTGTATGAACCCTGCATAAAGAAAAAAATAATTTATTTCAACAACTATTAAGTGTTGACGTTCAACCGTATTTGTATGCAAGTTACTACCCTTACGTACATATATCTAAACAAATTAAAATTACAAACGATTCGTAATCGGTGTGATGGTAAGTTTATTTTTTATATTTTAATCTAGAAAAATTGATATCACAAATAAATTCTTGTTTATAAATTTTACAAAAATATAACTATATTCTTTGAAATTCTGTCTACAATTCTTACAAAGATATGAAACTATTTAGTTACCTCTGTATTAATGCATTCCATGTATGGATCGCAATTTCCGTTGTTAATTTCGCACTCGTTTATATCATGGCAAACTTGTTTACGACTTCTGGCTATATCTAAACCTACACCCTCTATCGTAGACCCAGTAAATCCTGGTGGACAAGGTTCGCATCTGAAACCAGGACGGAGATTGATGCATCGTACGCCGGGGTGGCAAGGTTGTGCCACTTCGCACTCGTTTAAATCAAGACAGGTAGAACCGTTACCAATGTATCCATTGGGGCAGGAGCCACATCTAAAAAATTAGAGTCATTACAATAGAAATTTTTAAAAGCACTAATAATCCAATTGATAATATTAGACATAAGAGATTTCGAAGTTGCAAAACGATTTATTACGATATTTCATATGCACCAAACTATTATACTATTATTGGAATTTTTCTTGGCTTCATAACTTAGGTTATTCCTAATAATATTTATTTTAATTCAATGTTGTGATTAATAAACGGATTTACGATAATAATTATACTACATGCTCATATCCGCGCATCCACCTCTTTTTTTTCATCCCATTCTTACATTTACCCTAAAAATAAAACTAAAAACTACAAGCTAATGAAATAATATCTATGATTTATTTTTTCATTTCCATTCCTTTTTACGCTCCTCAAACATTCCATCGTGTCTTCTAGACTTTTATCCTTTAATTTCTCTAATAATTGTTCCCCGTTTCTAAATTTCCGCATTTTGCCTTCTTTTTATCAGACTTCGGCTTCCTCTTGCTCTCCTTTTCTTTAACCAGTTGAGGATGGTCAGTAGTAAGTTTGATCCCCCCTAACCGGTCAAGCGCGGGAAACTATATATTTTTAGCATTCTTATTTTTATAATTAATATAAATAATAAAACAAATGTTGGATATCATCTTCCTTATCTTCGGCTAACAAGGGCAAAATCACACCAACAGTCACTCCGTTTGCTCCCTATCTCCTATATCTTTCATAAACAATCAGTCATCCTCATACTCAATTGCTCAACTGCATTCTACAATTAGTCACCTATAACCTTTGCCCTTTCCTTTCTTTGACCCTTCCACGCCGCCCTTTTCTTAAAATATAAATACACGTAGAACTTAGGAAAAATGTGTCATTTTGCCAGTAGGTATCTACGGTTCGGGTAACACGTTAACCACCGTCTGAAGTAATAAATAATCTGCATTTTTTATTTTTGTTGTACCATGATTTCTACAACCCCGGTCTCCAACATAAAATTAAAAATGAACATTGATAGTAAATAGATGATATTAATCTGGGGGAAACTTCCGAAAGGCCCCATCACCCCAGGACAATCAAACTTCGGATTTATAGTAATTGAGGGCCGAGAAATCGAATGAAACCATTTTCAGAACTGGTAAATAAACCGTTCTCGAGATATACAGGGTATTCTAAAAGTGCGGAAACCCCCTATTACTTTGATAAGAACGCATTTTCACGGAAAATGACTAACCTAACCTAGGTTAGGGTTAAGGTTAGGGTTAGGGTTATGACGGAAAATGACTAACCTAACCTAGGTTAGGGTTAGGGTTAGGGTTAGGTTAGTCATTTTCCGTGAAAATGCGTTCTTATCGAGGTAATAGGAGGTTTCCGCACTTTTATAATACCCTGTATATCTCGAGAACGGTTTATTTGCCAGTTCTGGAAATGGTCTCATTCGATTTCTCGTCCCTCAATTACTATAAATCCGAAGTTTGGTTGTCCTGGGGTGATGGGGCCTTTCGGAAGTATACCTTTAATCTGTAGCTGTGTCGGTGTGCCTTTTCGCCCGGGCATATACAGTAAGTAACCGTATACTTAACGAATTAGTGCTGGACTGCTGCTGAGAAAAATCTAGCAGTTACACTGTACGTTTCAGGGGACCTGTATTTCAGCTACAGTGCATTGAAAAAAACTAAATATCCACGAGAAAATGACCTGCCATATACAGACGACACACGCACTTTCTATTCCTATCTCTGTGGAATTATAGAACCTCTCATGTACGAAAATTGAGCTGTGTCCTCTTAGGTCTACTTAGTTTATAGATGCTTCCCGATCCCCATATAAAACATTGCCATTCCTTTCGCAACGTGTAGGCGAGTCTCGTGTCAAGATGCAACCGTATGTGCTCTACACTGCTTTCCTGTCCCGAAAATTTCCGCCTAACGAAAGACGATTATTCCTGTCGGTGTAGTGAATGCCAATTAAATAGGTCATATGGCTGTCATACTTATCCATCAACAGGTAGGAATACGCAATTCGATCATGAGCAGCATTTGTGTGTAAATGTATGCCACTTGTTCTGAATGGGTTAAGTCCCTCAGTAGCCTTATACTTAATATGCATGATAGATACTTGTATAACTTATTGTAGGTAAACCACTTTATTACAAACCTATAACTGACTGACTAACTGATTCAAGAATTTGCAATAACTCTAAAGTCTAGGCAGTGTGTCACGGAGGTGACCCCCATAAAACGGGATCACTGAATTCAAGATAAGTATTAGAACTGAATATTTCCAATCGTTTCAAAAATATTGCTAGATCTGTACTTGGTGGCCTGCAAGAAGAGGGTGAGGGCAACGAGCGAAGCGAAATCCTATCATACTACAGTAGTGTCTTATTTTCTTTATTCCTCTCTTTCAGTATTATTACTATTATAACTTTTCCTCCATTCCTTTTATGTTCTATATTTAATTGTCTATGTTTATAAATCAGGTTTGATAGTTACCTGTAATAGGGTGGATAAACGACAGACTCGCATTCCACTTCTGCGTAACAAGGATTGGACTCGCAACCATTCCAGCGTCGCTCGCAGTGTTTACCGTCCCCTACGTAACCGGAAGGACATTTTCCGCAACTGAAAAATTGACAGGCACTAGAATAATTTCAATTTTGAAAATTATAAACAGAGTAGAATTAATTGGCCGAGTTATCAAATAGATTCTGTTCTTTCCTTGTACTTATAATTAAAATCATTGTTGCTTACAAGTTGAAATAATTAGGCGCTCAAGTGATAGATTATTGTGCTGTGCTCAGGTTAGAGTTATCCTTCAGACCGACCGACTGACCAAGTGATGACGGTCGTTTGGCTAAAGAATGCCCAAATTAGCGACACGTACCGGCCGGGGCCACCGCGAGTGTCTCGACGAATTATCAAATATGGTCAAAAAACGACGAACCTCCCTCGGCACGGAATATTGTCACACTTTCAAGTCAATAACCTGTAAGCGTGACTATAAAATAAAAACCTTTCTTCTTTATACTCGACGATCGGTGAATTCTAATTCTCCGAACGCTCCAGAACCTATAAGTTACCCTAAATATCTTATCGAATGCTGACAGGCACAATAATTTTATTTATAATTAATATTTTTTCTTTTCTCTTTAATATCCTCTATCAATAAGGCCAAGGAAACAAAATAACCAATTACGTACTGTATTATGATTGAAATTAAAATTCAAAATAATGGGGAAGTGGTAAACTATAACAATGTCCTTATCTTTAATTATTTAACAATAAGAAAGACCTGATTGACTAAATTGCCAAATGCTTTGGAATATAAGCGATGACAGTCGTTTGAGTCCTAATTAGAAGTCTAAAAACTCAAATATTTGAACTATTCGAATAATTCAGATAACTTGAAACACAAATTCTTTATTCGAATCATGTGCTTATGCTAACACAATGTTCCCTAGGTTATTATAACAATCGTATCTCCTTGCATAGGCAACTGGTGCTTAAAATCTTGATATATTAAAGATCCAAACGTTGATTAACACATTCGCGTCCATTTGGGTAGATTTACGTTAGGACCAGCCCTGAAATTTCGGGGGTCCGTGGCGAGCTCCGAAAAAGGGTCCCTTCATATACAGGGTGTCCCAGAACTGGGGTAGAAACGGAAGAGGGATGATTGGTGAGGTCATTCTAAACAACTTTTTCCTTTACCAAAATGTTGGTTAAGGCTTCGTTTTCGAGTTATTATCGAAAAACACTGGCCAATCAGAGCGCGCCGTTAGTGAGGGCCGAACCACGTGAGTGTTGGGTATGTTCCGCGCGGTCGTGATCAAGTGCATCGGCACCACGTCGGTGTAATAGGATTCGTTGTTCATGAGTAATCAATAATTCGATACAATTATTCTTTTCTTATTTTTATTCATTATCCGATGCAACTTCTATTCAACGAATCCCATCATACCGACGTAGTGCCGAGGCACCTGATCACGACCGCGCGGAACATACCCAACACTCTCGTGGTTCGGCCTGCGCTAACGGCGCGCTCTGATTGGCCAGTGTTTTTCGATAATAACTCGAAAACGAAGCCTTAACCAACATTTTGGCAAAGGAAAAAGTTGTTTAGAATGACCTCACCAATCATCCCTCTTCCGTTCCTACCCCAGTTCTGGGACACCCTGTATATGTCATAAAAAAACGTATCTCAAACAAAATTTATAAAATTAACATTAAAGTGTGTATAATTAATTTAGATTTGCATTTACATTGATTAATATTCAACTAAACATTACTCTTCTTGCATTCTTAGACGCAAAATCGTCTTAGGGGGGCCCTGGGTCTTGAAATACTCAATTAGATTGATTGTCATTCACAATAATTGACGTAAAAAATATTTAGGAATTAAATGTAAATATGTAAGTTTCTATCTTCCAATAATCACAATAAATCTCTTGAATCTCTTTTAGCTGGATTATATAAGCAAAATAAATAAATTAAAATGTACCTGTATCCATCCGCACGGTCGTAACAACGAACACCGTGAAAGCAAGGGTTGTTCGTGCAAGTAACGACGGCTTTCACACAACGATATCCATCGCCAATGTAACGTGGTGGGCAAGCTCCACATTGTGGGCCGTATGGTGTGTTACGGCAGTCAGCCCCCGGGAAGCAGGGTGATTTGTAATCGCAACTAGGAAGAGGAGCTGCCGTCGTTGTAGTTGATGGAACTGTGGAATTACTAGGATCAAGACTTGTCAGCAGTCATTTTTCCAAAGAAAGCTAGTCCATTGGACTAGCAACATTCCCGTTCGGTCGCTTATCTTCGCGATGACGGAGCGGGACAAACCTAGTACCTCGTTACGTAATCTGTTCTAACAAGATTCTACAGAGTTTAGTTTTTGCGTTAAACGTCTCACTATTGCTGCTTTTTTAATTATTATTACTCTTTTTATGTAATTTTGACCTGCACTCTTTTCTACTGTGTTTCTGATTTTAGTTTGTTTATATTTTGTTTTTACAAAGGAAGAATCTCAATTGTCCAATTTTTATATTAGCGGGCATTGCCTGTTTCAGTATGATGATAGCATATAAATTCTTAACCTCTTAAGCGTGCAATTATTTCCTGCTTATGTTAAAATAACTACGGTAATTGCCGAAGTCCCCTAGGGCCTGAGTCTTCACTTTCCCAGTTGACTCTGTTTTGCGTTGTTACCATCTTTCTGCAGAGATTTGCGCGGAACTGGACGATACCATGCAGTCATCATTGGTATCATTGGAAAGAACACGTTTTGAAGTTGTGCAAAAATTCCTGATTTCTCAATTCCTATGGCTAGATTTTGAAATAATCTCAAAACCGTTTTAGGTGTGTTTTTCGCTATTTTAACAGTTAAAACAAAACTTTTGTGCGAAAATGGTTGAGAAAAAAAAGGAAAAAATATTGACTATTCCAAATATCTTATTTGGTCACTAAGGCGCCGAAAAATTAGAGTATTGTTTTCCCTCAAATTTTGTCTTTTTTTGCTCTGATTGCACTCGTATGGTCGACGTAGAGAGAGAGAGAGAGAGAGAGAGAAGGAGAGAGAAAGAGAGAGAAGTTGCTGACTCTGTTACCAGTGTCTGCCGTCTTCACGCCTTGACTGCAAAGAAGAAAGTGAAAAGCTTCTCTCAACAACCTCACCGAATTCGCTCATTTTCTAAGCATGATGATTCTAAGCAATTTTTTCCTGTACATATAAACGCCGCTCGGCTTTAGTTATCGAGATATTTGCAAAAAAAAGTTCCTACTATTCCTGTGACTTCTGTGTATACCTACACGTCCGTCGCGATGTATAAGTCAGTATGAGATGGTTGGTTTCTGTAAACACAGCATGGTGCCCATCAAGCAGTATACATAACGGGTGGAACTTAAAAATCCAATATTAATTTAACCTAACCTATACAAAATTAAATTAGTGAATTTGTTAGTTAGTGAAATAGGTTAAGTTAGGTTGGACGCAAGCCAAAATTCAAAATCATTGAAATCAGTCAAGTTCGATTTTTTAGTTCACCCGTTGTAATGCTTGGGTTTCGGCCGCCGCAATTTACTTACTGCTTATAGAAAGAGGGGATAAGAAGTGATCCTGTGCTGACGCATACACCGCCACGGGCACCTAGGTATATGCAGAATTCATTGGTATAGTACAAGTAACTTTCGTTTGCAAATATTTCAAAAACTAAAACCGAGCAACGGTTATATGTATAGGAAAAAGATGCTTAGAATTATGATCCCAACAACATATTAAAAAATGAATGAAATTGGTGAGGTTGACGAGATATCGATAATTACCATAGCTAATAATTATTTCTATACCTAATGACTAACAAAAATATGTGCAATTTTTTATCCCTGTCTTATTTTGTTTTCCAGTACAAGATACATTTTAGAAATGCGATGACAAATTTTGTCGTTATACCCGTTTAAGAGGTTAATAACATATATGTAATATTTGATGTAGGCACTTAATCTTGAATCCAAACCATTCAGAAGTTTAATAACCGCAGAAATACAGAGTATCAAACGATAGGTAATTGGACAAAAACATAAAAAACATTTCTCCTTATTTTAGCTGTAATTTCGAATATCCCCGGTGACCGATCGATACAAAATTTGGAGTGATGGAGGGGGGGACCTTAAATATAAAACTGCTTCTTCATTAGCCTATTAGTTTCCACATTGAATTTCGCCTATATATACGCAACTAATACAATTGTCTTCACTGCCAAAAGCCATTGCCATCGAATATCGAGCAGTCGAGATCGGTTTCTGCATCTACAGGGTGTACCAGAACTGGGGTAGGAGCCGAAGAGGGATAATTGGTGAGGTCATTCTAAACAACGTTTTCCTTTGCCAAAATGTTGGTGAAGGCTTTGTTTTCGAGTTATTAACGCTGGCCAATCTGTTAACGCGGGCCGAACCACGAGAGTGTTGGGTATGCTCTGCGCGATCGTGATCAAGTGCATCGGCACTATGTCGGTATAGTAGGATCCGTTTGGCAGAAGTTGCATCGGATAATGGATAAAAAAAAGAAACAAAGCCTTCACCAACATTGTTTAGAATGACTTCACCAATCATCCCTCTTCGGCTCCTACCCCAGTTCTGGGACACCCTGTATAAAGAATTCCATATAAAATCCATTTTTGAAAAATCTAATCACTTATTCTCAAGGAATTAAGCACATTTGATTCGCATGTAAAGTTTTCAATTGGGTTAGATAAATTTTTGACAATACTACACTCTATAGATTAGGGACACCCTAAGAAGTTGCACGCACAGGCGCCTGAGTGTTGTCGGACTTGTTACGGGCATCGTCTCTACTACTGTGATTTATCGATCGGCGATCGGTAATGGGAAAGTATGTAATACTGAAGCAGTCTCCATTCTCCCAAACGATTGTCGCCCGAGACGAAGATTTAAGTACTTAAATACTCACCCCAAGCCCGCAACAGTGCACGTGTACAACCATGGACGCAAAGGGATGCCTATGTTTGTCTTACTGCTTGCTGAGCGTCCCTGCTATAGATACTTACTGTCAGCACGAGATCTCTATCGCGGGACGGCTATTCGACAATCGACGACGACTGCTTTTACAGAGAAGACAACTGTTAGTTACCGCCAACGATACTGCTTTATATTTAGGGTTTTTTCTCCCTCTTCTCCATTCCAACCTCAAAATTTTGTGTCGATCGATCACCAGACATTCGGAACATTTTCCATAATCTTTTATGTAAAATGTCACTGGAAAACAAGTTGGTGAACTTGTACAAACGCTACTTCCTCTTCGACTTTGATGACCTTAAAATATGTTGTGAATATTAACATTTTGAACAACTTTTTTCTGAACATATGAGTGTCGGTCAGCCTTGGTTTTTGAGATATTCCCGAAAAACCGTTGCTACTATTATACTGACTTTTGCCTACACATGTATGTACATCCGTAGCAGTGTATGCGTCAGTATACGATCGCCACTTATCTGGTGTTTCTATAAGCAACAGTATATGAGCCGATAACATATTCAATAATTTTAAATTAATGACTTTGTAGCCGTCAGGGGGCCATAATTACTCTACCTTAACCTAACCCAATGCAATGAACTTACAGAAAAGTAACAAGGTACTGCTTTTAATTGCTTACGTCTTAAAGTTACCGAGCGTCTATACCTAATATTTGTTATAATATTTCGCATATATTATTAGAAACTGGTATCCCACCATCTTATTTTAAAATTAGTCATACAAATGACTAATTTTTAATTACAAATTAGTATTATTATAATAGAAAATAGAGTCAAAACAGAAACGTAAAAGTTAATTTGTGTCATAGTTGGGATGATATACAGGGTGTTCGACAACAGGTGGGCAATATTTTAAGGGGTGATTTTAGGGATCAAAATAAGACGAAAATCAAGAATAACGAAATAGCGTTTACGGCTTTGTTTTCCAGTTATTAATGTTTAAAAATTCGAGTAAAAAGCGCCAAAAACCTGCAATCCGCTGAATACTGCAGTACCGAGAAATAGAATAGCACGAGGTAAGTTTCTACTATTCAACGATTCTTGGTTATGACTGTACCGACCCCTGCTGACGTGACGTACAGTCACAGATAGGAAAGAACAGTAGGTTCATTCCGTGTCGGCACCTTTGATCTAATGACTAATAGATCGCCATATTGCTGGTTGTGCGCGGGCTCTAATTTGAAAAGCACTCGGTACAATCAAAAAGAGATTTCGTAATAGAATACCATAAAAAGACTATTAAATATCTACATTTAATTAAAATACACTAAACAACCCATAAAGTGGTAATATTTTGATAAAACAATGATGATAATGTTTTTATCTAAAATGTACAAGAAACGTTGGATAAATATCATTTGACAGATATAAAATATAGGGTGTCCCAAAGCGCCTGTTACTGCTGTCACTGCTTGCACTTTGGTACCCTTTGAAGGAACAACAATATCCACCTCTTTCACTCATATTTTATATCTGTGTATAAAATTTACTGAATTTTATCGCAACAGGAATGTTTTAGAAGTAACAGAGGTTAAAATGCAAGAAACTATTATCATATATATTCACAGCCGCCATATTGTTGGTTGTGCGATTCGGTCATGCGCAAGCTACAATTATTAGTACGCTTTTTGGCAGAGTGATTCTACTGTTCTTTCCTATACTGTGGTTCGGTCGTCAGTGCTGAGCGGATTGCAGGTTTCTGGCGCTTTTTACTCGAATTTTTAAACGTTAATAACTGGAAAACAAAGCCGTAAACGCTATTTTGTTATTCTTGATTTTCGTCTTATTTTGATCCCTAGAATCACCCCTTAAAGTATTGCCCACCTGTTGTCGAACACCCTGTATATCTCAATATGTAGTATATTATGATAAAATTACTTTTATCCCAGAAATGTATTGCCATAGGATTATTTTAAATTCTATGGAATTTGGAATAAAATTAAACTTTACAAAATATTATTACAGTTCTTTGAAATACAAAAATTTTCGATAGAGTTGAAAGGATTAAAATCAAAATAGGACAGTTGGTACCTTTCCGTCGTTAATTACTATCTTGGCACTAAATTATTGGTAATTATCGTCATTTCGTCAACCTCACCGATTTCGCTCATTTTTTAATGTTGTTGAGATAATAATTGTAAGCAACTTTTTTCTATACATATAACCGTTGCTCGGTTTTAGTTTTTGAAATATTTGCAAGCGAAAGTTACTTGTCAGCAACAATATCAATCATAGTGTCCGTTCGTCTAGTGTATTTTGTAATTTCAAATAAATTATTGAATATTCTAAAGCTTTTATCAGATGATTATATTAATTATTTTAACACTTTTATTAAATAATTAGATTTATGATATTTGCTACGGTTAAACTTGGACTCCAAAGTCAGTGCTTTTTCACTAGACGAACGGACACTATCACAGCCGACTCTAGTACTAGCCGTGCTGAAGTAAAAATGGCAACACCGCGGGAGTCCGGTCTGAATATATCAACACCTAGCCTACTCTATCTGCCTCCCGGACTCCCGGACTCTCAGCCAATCAACGTCGTCAGACTCCCGACTACTCTCTGGACTTCACATAACCTCTTTGGTTTCGTTCCAATAATTTCGCTTGTTTCAAGGTTTTTGTTAACTTATATACACGTTCATCAATTCTTAAATGTTTCAATTTGATCCAAAGATGGTTTCATTTTGCTTCATACCTAAATTTTCTTGAAACCACTGTAAATATTTTAAATATCATGCTTCACAACACCAAACTACTTCGAGAGTACACAAAATATATATCACATTTATAACAATTTTATACTACCACATCACTTCTACTTGCCATAGTTGCAACGTTTATGTATTGTTTATACATAATTAACACAAAATAGTGTATATTACTACAGCTTTTAATTAAAAGAGACGTTAATTACAATTCCGAGCACAGGACTCTGTTTTTGAAAATAGGACTCCCGATTGTCACGTGAGCGGTGTTGCCACGTTGTTCAGCATGGCTAGTACTAGAGTCGGCTGTACAATACCTAGACGTCCGTGGCGGTGTGTGCGTCAGCTCAGGACCACCACATATCCCCTCTTTTTATAAGCAGATTGCAGCGGCCGAAATCCAAGCAATGTAACGGGTGAAAAATAAAAGCGAACTTGACTGATTTCAACGATTTTGAATTTTGGCTTGCGTGGCTGGCTACCTGATGGCGCTCGAAATATTAATCTAACCTAACCTAACTTAACCTATTTCAATAAGTAACAAATCTACTAATTTAATTTTGTATTAGATTAGGTTTGGTTTGGTTAAATTAATATTTCGGCCACGCATGCCAAAATTCAAAAAATGACTTGCGTTATACGTTATTTAACATAAACTTACGATTAGTGTGTAGTGAAATTGAATTTTTAAGTTCCACTCGTTATATATACTGCTTGACGGACATTATGCTGTGTTTGCAGAAATCAACCATCCTATATTGACGCACATACCGCCGTGGACGTGTAGGTATACACAAAATTCATTGGTATAGTAAATAGTAATAACTTTCATTTGCAAATATTTCAAAAACTAAAGCTAAGCGGCGGTTATATGTATAGGAAAAAGTTGCTTAGAATCATCATTCCAACAACATATTAAAAAATTAGTGAAATGAGTGGGGTTGATGAGATATCGATAATTACCGAATTATTTTTCCACTAATGTCTCGCTTAAATATCGTCATGAAATTTTAAAACTTTTTACGAACTTTACAGAAAATGGTAACTTCTTGTTCACGAGTAAATCATTTCTCCGGAGGTACCCCCACTCCAATCAAGACGACCGCGCACGAGATGCGGCAATAGGACGCGGGAGGTCTCACGAGGCCTCGCGAGATGTATGAATGTAGTACGTCCTCCCGTCGCAACTTGTGTGTGGTCGTCTCTATCGGAGTGGGGGTACCTCCAGAAAAGGGAGTTACTCGTGAGCAAAAAGTTGTTTAGCTCTGCTTTAAATCAAAGATGTACACCTGCTGCTCATGAGCAAATATTCCCCTGCGAGAAGTACCCCCATTATGAAGCTTGGATCGTCACGCTCGAGTCGCGATGTGTGAATACGGAAATGCAAAGGAACACGGAACGATGTCTTTCCATTATGGCTCCAACTATACCTTGTTTCTTTTGCGTGTCTGCTCCATAATGGAGGTACCTCTCGGAGGGGACTATTTGCTCGTGAACAGCAAGTGGACATTTTTGCTTTAAATATTTTCCACTATCTAATAATCTAGATAAAAGTATCTAATTTATAAAAATTGTATAGATCTAAATATGATCTAACGACATAAAATTTTTTACAAATTTCTTGGCAACACCCTATATAATGTAGAAAACAAGAATAATATTTTTATTATCATTTTGTTTCTTCTTCAATTAATATGCACTAATCGTAAGAGAGTAATTGTGAAATTAAGTGGCTCGTAACAACAAATGGTCTAATTTTAGACCAAGCTGTTTTTATGCTATATCATGTTACTTGTTGACGAGTTATTAATCATATCATACAAGGATTAAACAAGACACTTTAAAATATTGAAACATTAGAGGAAAAAGTACTTTTTCTCGTGGAGTAGTTACAAGTTTCTTCTTCCTTTCAAACGAGTCACAACATTGTTCGAGTTTGCAAAAAGTACACATTTATTGCAACGTAAGACCATATTTGTACATTAACGAAACAAAAAATAAAAGAATTTAAAATGAACAACTGAGATTCTTGCCGATTAATAATTTTTTCAAGACAGCAGAACTTCACTCACCGGGGGGTACACGACAGGCTGCGCAATTTTCGATTAATTGTCGAAGGTGTTGCGTTTCCAATCTCTAAAAAAACAGACGTCATATTAGTATAAACTATCAGAAAGGATGGTAAAGAATATATGATAGGTGACAGGCAAATATATGAAAGGATAGAGACACTCTTAGCATTAGTAAGCCGGACACAGACGCCCTCCTACGCCAGTAGTTACACGTGGCACTATTAGGCGCGATAATTAACCCTTTTGGGGGTTATAGAGGCTATTTTGGGGGTTTCTTGGGCAACCCAAGAAACGGATAAATATCGCGGGTCCATAACATCTGGTGTCCCTACACTTAAAGGTTCTTTAAGAAGCGTTCAAACTAGACAATAAAGCTCTGGCAGGCAGTCTTCCTCAGAAATGGTGAAGTTACCTCTTGGGGTCAGTTTCAGAAATCGGTACAAACTAACCCCTTGGGGTACAAACGAAAGTGAAGGTGGTACAAACGGGTACAAACGTGTCTTCTTTTTATGGCGTTGAGAGAAATAAAAAATGTTAAAGTGGGGTGCTAGGGAATTTTCGCCTCCTTATATCTTTTTACCTCTTAAGGTGATGCAAGCGTCGAAAACTTTACCGACAGTCCCTAGAAAAATCCCTAGACGCGAGTTTTCGGTTTTCGTCGTCATTTCTAAACAGAATGCAAAAAAATTTGAGGGACGTGTCCAGAAGGCCATAAAGAATGGCGCTCTGGTCCTTATTTTACCCAAATCGTCAAAAGGTTATAAAATATTGAAATTTGTGTCTGTCCACAGTCAAGAAAATGGCGGATCGGACTCACCTGCATTAATTTATTTGTAATATAAACATTTTTGCGAAACGAATGTCCAAATAGAGACCAGAGCGCCATTCTTTGGGTCGGATAGAGCAAAACGAGCACCCAGGGGATGGTGTACAAGCTTTCGTTTAGACGAAAACCGAAAACTACGATTTCGTTGATTTTTCACTCGCGAAAAACGTCAAAAAGGTAAAACAGACCACAAATTTAGTTCCTCGTTTTTTCTGTAGGGCGTAGTTTATTCGTTTTCTGTGCTCGACCGCGCGCTCATTCGCAGCTCGTAAAGGAAACGGGTACAAACGAAGGGTAATACAATATAATTTCAAAAAATTGAATTTTTCAAAGTCGCATGTTAGGTTCAGGTAGGTTATTTCATACAGGTACTGAAATATAAACAAAGTATCGAAAACCTATCAAATCAAATTTGCCTGAAATTTTGCAAGTAATTGAATTTTACATAAAAACAATATTTGCAAGAAAGATTTTTGGCGACTCGAAAAATAGGACCCAAAAATGTTGCGAGCCTCTTTCTGGTTCAAAAGAATTTAAACCTAACCTAACTTATAAAATACGATATGTAATATTGTAATATTTTTTAATTATATATTTGTTATGTTCTCGAGGTGGCTCAGCCTTCCCATTCTATTTTAACTAATATCACTGACGAAAGACTATTATTATTACTAGTAGTCTCTCGTCGATACCAATATGTATTGTAATCTTATTCTAAGCTGTGTCGGTAATGCAGAGAGTGACATTACTTTAGTAAAATGTTCTATTTTTTTCAAAATTTTGAGTCCTAACTTTCAAATCATCAAAAATCCTTCTCAGATATATTGTTGTTATTTGTAAGGAACCTATAGTTAAAGTTTCAGCCAAATCAAAGCATGGAAGTTTTCGGTGCACAAAAATGATAAAACACTTTTCGCAAAGTTATGGATGTTAACCTCCGCATCGCCAAAAATACTTCTCGCAATCATTATTTTTATCTAAAATGAAGCTATTTGCAAGCCAAATCTGATTTTACAGGTTTTCAGAAGTTTAGCCGTATAATAATATTTAAGGGCAGCTATATTTTGTTTATGTTTATAAATATAAGTTTTTTTTATGTATATATGTAAGTATATTTACTTTCAATAAATGTATGAAATCATATTATAACGTGGAAACATGTCTGTGAGTGACGCTGAGACGTTGTACGCATGCTCGAAAACAAGGTAGAAAAATGTTATATGTATGTGTACTCTTACAATGATAGTACAGTAAAACTCTTATTAAGGGACACTTTTTAAGGGATACATAAAAACTAATTACGTCATCATTGTGGGTGCTTCGACTACTTTTTCTTTGGTTACTTTCTTTGTAAAAATTTACTGCGCATGTCTATCTCTTATGGTTTAGGACTGCGCAAGGGTCAACGTTTCCATAAGATAATAGCGGATCCTGCGCAACAAATTTTCTAACAAATCAAATTGATGCATTTTTAAATCAACACAATGTAGTTTACAACGAAGTTTTTAATTAAAAGTTTCATTTGGTTTAATATCATGGAATTGGAGTTTAGGGTGGATGGTGGGCAAAGTCAAATTTATATTTTAACTGATTAATTCCCCGTGCATTGCACGGGACGTTTCACTAGTATTAGTAAATATACATTATCGACATGAAAGGTTTCCCATAGTTAACTATCGGAATAGTTAACAGCGCAATAGTTAAATAGCCATTTTCAAATAAAACAGCTCAAATTAAGCAATTTCTCATTTTTTTCATTCCTCATGATTTAAAAAAAAATATTCTTTGTACAAACATACAGCAACGTACAAAGCTCGTTTTTGCAATTGCGAAGCAACAGTTCTATAACTACGATTATTACTCACATTCAATTCTATTTCTCTCCAGACCTTCTTAGTACCTTCGATCAGCTCGTTTAGTGTTTTGACTATCTGGTTGTCCGTCAAACAGGCTACGAAATCAGAATTATAAGTTATTTTACATTCATCGTGTAAAAGTTTTTATAAAATATTCGGTTGACAACTAAATATTTTGAAGCATTGAAAACTGTTGCTCAGTGAATTTCAGTAAATGATTGTGAAGGATGCGAATTTAATTGTCAACCTAATACAACCTTCGTTTGACTCACTTCTTTCATCCAGACTTTGAATCCCAATATCTCCTCTTCTTGGAATTCTAATATAGTTCACGTTAGATTGGTTCAACAGGTCTAATTCGTCCGAACGATTGAATTCTCCAGATTTAGCACGGAACGATCCATCAAGGAATTCAGATTGATGCAAACGTTCAAAGTGACCCGAGAAGTCACCCGTCAAATGTTTATTACGATCATCTTTAACAATGTATTGATCGTGTCGATTCAATTGACCCCGTCGAGTGGATCGATGATTGTGATTCGATCCATGAGGTTGTTTCAAACTCTCTGATTTCTTTAACTCTTCGAAATCAAATTGGCTGTCGTTTTCGAACATATCTGACCCGGTACTGAACCGATGTGTATGTCCTTTTGATGAAAAATGATGATTGGAAACAGGTCTGTCAAAGTTGAAGGAATATTCGTCGAAATCGTTTGGTTTTTTGTGATTAGATTTTAAATTTGATTTGTAGGACCGTTTAGATTTCATGAGATCGGATAGAGTATCCATATCGGCCAAATTGTTGGGGCAATTTTCTTGCTTGAGAGCGTCGATGGTGGATAAAAGTGGATATACCTTCACTTGGCTCCTCCTTTCTCTGAGCTGAAATAATAATAATTCATCAACTAGATGTCTGTTAAAACTTTGCATTAAGATTCATACTTAGGCCACATACAGTGATGAAAAGAAAATTTAGATATCTGAAATTTTTAATATTTGATTCAATATTAAATTTACGGCTGTTTACTTGTAAATATCTGTTACGTTACGTCTCGCGTGAGAAGCGACGACGTAACGTAAAATTCTTGATAAATTAAGGATCTTAGATATTGGATTATCGCTGCCACCAGCCCTAACTGCGTATGGCAAGTCTAAACGCGTACATGCCTCTGCTCTTTACGACTAAAACAATTAAAAATTTTACACAGTAGGTAACTACTACTGGTTTGTCTGGGCTCTGGTCCCGTACGGATCCTTCGATGAAATCTGGGGGTATACTTCTGAAAGGCCCCATCACCCCAGGACAACCAAACTTCGGATTTATAGTAATTGAGAGACGAGAAATCGAATGAGACCATTTTCAGAACTGGCAAATAAACCGTTCTCGAGATATACAGGGTATTATAAAAGTGCGGAAACCTCCTATTACCTCGATAAGAACGCATTTTCACGGAAAATGACTAACTTAACCCTAACCCTAACCCTAACCCTAACCCTAACCTAGGTTAACCAAATCTGGTTGTGTTGTGTAAGCGTTTAGTGTTGGGGGAGAGAGGGTTTCGTCTCCCCGGACGCCTTTAGTTCGGGCCGGGGACCGCTAGGTGGCGGCGAGAGATCCGGTGGCAGTGTTCTCGCAAGCGGTCGCCTGGCATGCAGTTGGAATATATGTATACAATGGTTGTACGTTTTGAAATGCTTTATATGTCGGTAGAATCTGAAAATAAGGTTTCCACACACTCATAGTCCGACGTGGTTTGGCCGATAGACGTAACGAATAAAATTATAACAAAATAAGCGAATATATAACTTGAACTAAACTTTATTTTTGTTTGTAGAAAAACTAAACCTTCGAATTGCTTTAAAATCGCTTTAAACTCACAAAGAAAGAAAAGATGGGAAAAGTATGAAAATTTAACGTGCGCGTCTGAGTCCTTTACCGAGCAATTAGATCCATAATACCTTCACGACAGTCTGTCTCTACGGCACACGGGCTCCTGTCACGTATCCCGCGACTGTTCGACGAAAAATGATTTTTCATTGATCGCGGCCGGGACCCTCATTCCGCGATTGGTGTCCTGCAAGGGAATATCCTTAACTAATCAGGGTACGCGATTGACAACGGGCCACCCCATGATTTACATGCGCACATTTCTTCTTCCTTACTTTCTTATTCGCCTTCTCTATCGCTCGTGTTGCTTGCTCCTTCTGTTAACGTAACGATCTTTTGATACAGTTATTTGATGTTATTGGCAACGTTTTAGATTTCGATTACAGCGATATATCGCTATAATGAGATTTTTCTGATTAAAATAATAATAAAACTGTACATATGTATAAGGCAGGCCGTACACCAAAGATACATCAAACACGCAACATGCAACATGCAACACGTCGCATGTTGTGTACGAACGTAGAATAGGTATCGCGGCACGGTACAAACGATTTGTACGAACGTAGAATAGATATCGCGGCACGGTACAAACGATTTGTACGGACGCAGAATCGACACTAAGACTGGATATATGCAACGTTTAAATGCCCAGAATCGACACCTCGGCTGGATATATGCAACGTTTGAAACCCGAGCCGACACCGCAACCGGGTTTCATTTCCAATCCTCCTTTGCTTTTCGCCAACTTTTAACATCAATTTTAGCAAGTAATTATAATTCAAACTATATCGTGTTTGGTATCATTTTAATCCGAAATATTTCACCAATGCGTTAGTAAAAGTTTCAGTAAAAAAAAGTCAAAAATAAAAAAGTTTTATAGTTGAATTAGTATTAGTCACACCGATACGTTTCGGCTCTTTCCTTTGATCATCGGACCTCTCTTTTTCCACAACTGTCTGTCCTTTTCTACGTTCACGCTTGGCTGCTCGTCGCGTGTAACCCGAGATTAGACACCTCGACTGGATATATGCAACGTCTGGGTCCCAATGTTTGTTGCATATATCCATCTTTTACTGTATAACGATTACGTCGAGTTGTTAATTAATAGTATTCAGCAATATTTTACGTACTGAAAATTATGCATTCTAATTCTAATTCGAATAGTTAGCAAGGTTTCGATTGCCAGGCACAATCACGCGAAATATGGTACGATAGTTGTTTATTGCCCTTCACGAGCATTGTTTGAATCAGTTCTCGAACGTTTGTCGTCTTCTCGGGTCGTGTGCGCAGTGGTTCTCATGCACTTTCTCCTACTAATTTCCCTACTTATCCTACTATTTCTATTATATACTATCTTATTAATGTCTTATCTATTATACATTACTATCTTATTGTCCCAACACGCTAGTGACAATTTATAATATTCGGGTCCGACTGGCGCATAAAACATTGAAGTAAGTTCTGAGTGAGAAACACTGACTAATCGACGCATACTATTTGAAATAAGAGATTTATATAGAAAAACTCCTCTTGTGCTCTACATGACAAGATAATTTTTAAAATATAATCAGGATGTAACATATGTACTTATTCTTTTCATAATGTTACAACGTACAACGGGCAGTACTGTTGAGTAGGCGAGATGTCCCGAGAGCAGCCGAGTATGAGAGTATATGCTCGTCTCGCCTCGACACCTCTCGGTTCGATGGCGGTAATTTTAACTCGGGTCAAAGAGATTTTCTGGCAAGAGCGAGCAAACTATATTCAGGGTGTATGTACACTGAATTTCATCGAAATTGTCGCAGCGTGTGACACTAACACATATTCATGTCGGAAAGTCGATGGGCAAGGGGCAGCTTGCTGGACGGCAGCCAATTGACTGCCGGCATGAATATGCGTTAAGGGGGTAGTCACGGCACGTGACCTCTCCGATTCGGGACGTCGGTATTACAACAGTTTTTTCGTTGGGCCTGGTGGAGCCACTTGCGTGTTTTGTTACGAACTTGAAAGGTTTAATTCTCAGCTAGCGTGCGCGCAACACGATCTAGAAAGGCAACAGCGCCTCAAGTATTTTTACAAACACATTCAAACGCTTATCTCGCCAGAGGCATCGCGACGATACCCCTGAAGAACGAAAGCGAAACATTGGCGCGTGTTTAGAGTGAGATGTACGGTGATCGTGCTATCCTTCTTTCAACCCAAATGACAGAATTGTCTCGCTCTGATAAATTCTGACTGCCCAAACGCGTGGATTTTATATAGCGCACCGTAGCTGCTGAAAAATTAATGCCCGCTCTGAAGAACCGAGGGAACGTGCGATCCGAGAATTACTTTTAGAAAAAGTTATTAACTTCTTTAAATAAATGTTTTTTAATTAATAAAAGTATACAGGATACGTCATGCAATTGGGGCGGGTTATATCTTGAATTTGGTAAGAGATAGGACAAAGCTGTTTATGTAAAAGTTCAATGGTATGATAATGTCTATTTTTCTGTGATTTCATTTTCTTTGTGAATGCAACGATGCACTCCACTTTGCAAATCCACTTTTTATTTAAATGGAATTGCATTTTTCTTTTTACTTGTGTCAACTCTTTGAAACATTCTGCATAAAAAAGTACTATGGTACTATTAGAACTAATAAATGGAGGGACCTCGCGTTTATACAGTAAAAGCTGGATACAATATGCAACAGAGATTGGGATCCAGACGTTGCATACATCCAGCCGAGGTGTCGAATTTCGGATTACACGCGACGACCAGCCAAGCGTGAACGTAGAAAGGGACAGACAGTGGAGGAGAGAGAGAGGTCCAATGATCAAAGGAAAAAGCCGAAACGTATCGGCGTAACTAAACTAAATCAATTATAAAACTTTCTTATTTTTGACTTTTTTTTACTGAAACTTTTACTAGCGCATTGGTGAAATTTTTCTGATTATAAAATGATATCAAACACGATATACAGGGTGATCCTCTCGCTACGCTTCCCAAAGGAAGTGCCGCCACAATAGAATGTGGTAGTCTACATCCTATTTCAGTCACCGCTTATATCAAGCCTGTCCAAGTAAGGGAAATTACACCTGGAACACATGTTTTTGGTCCCCTTCCAACGCTGCTCCTTCAAGTAAGGTGGGACGGTTCCGACTACCGTCTCTCCGTCTTTCATACCGTCTTTGGTAGTCGGAACCGTCCCATCTTACTTGAAGGAGCAGCGTTGGAAGGGGACCCAAAACATGTGTTCCAGGAGTGGACTCTCCTACTTGGACAGGCCAGGCTTACATGATCGCCGAGGCCCCTGCGATGAGGACGGTTGTGTGAGTGGAAATGTGTGTAATGAGTAGAAGAGTCCCATTTAAACGCTGCGGAAAACAGAATATTTTCTTAACACATTTTCACGCACACAGCCGTCTCCGCTGCAGGAGCCACCTCGGTCAAGTAAGCGATGACAGAAATGGGATGTCAACTACTACATTCTATTGTGGCGGCACTTCCTTTGGATAGCGTAGCGAGAGGATCACTCTGTAGTTTGAATGGGGCGAGGTTTGTTATGGGGCGCTGTGAAAAATCCAGGCGGGCGGTAGTCAAAACAACGAAAAGGGACAATCTCAACATTCAGAATGAAAGAAGGACAGCATGACTGTAGCGTGTCTCACTCAGCGTTCGGGCGTTGTTGCCTTTTCCGCTTGCCTTCGCAGCACAGTTCTAGTGACGTTCTAGTTTGTCGCCATCTTATAACTACTAGCTGAACTAAATTTTTCACGTGACTTGCTCTGTAGTATCCAGATACAGTAAAAGCTGGATATATGCAACAAAAGTTTGACTGGATATATGCAACATCGCTATCCCCTCCATTTGGGGGGATCCCCCTAAGCCGAACCGAGCCGCTCGGCGAGGAAACCGTGTAATATGATCCGACCGTAATATCGGTGTGACTAATACTAATTGAACGATAAAACTTTTTTATTTTTAACTTTTTCTTAATGAAACTTTTTCTAACGCATTTGTGAGATTTTTCTGATTAAACTGGTACCAAACACGATATGATTTGAATTATATTTATTTATTAAAATAATAATGAAACTGTACATATATATAAGGCAGGCCGTACACCAAAGATACATCAAACACGCAACATGCAACATGCAACACGTCGCATGTTGTGTACGAACATAGAATAAATATCGCGGCACGGTACAAACGATTTGTACGAACGTAGAATAGGTAACGCGGCACGGTACAAACGATTTGTATGGACACAGAATCGATACAAGACTGGATATATGCAACGTTTAAATGCCCAGAATCGACGCCTCGGCTGGATATATGCAACATTAAATGCCCAGAATCGACACCTCGGCTGGATATATGCAACGTTTAAATGCCCAGAATCGACACCTCGGCTGGATATATGCAACGTTTGAAACCCGAGCCGACACCGCAACCGGTTTTCATTTCCAATCGTCCTTTGCTTTTCGCCAACTTTTAACATCAATTTTAGCAAGTAATTATAATTCAAAGTATATCGTGTTTGGTACCACCTTAATCACAAAAATCTCACCAATGCGCTAGTACAAGGTTCATTAAAAAAAAGTCAAAAATAAAAAAGTTTTTTGATTCAATTAGTATTAGTCACACCGATACGATTCGGCTCTTTCCTTTGATCATCGGCCCTCTCTCTTTCTGCCACTGTCTGTCCTTTTCTACGTTCACGCTTGGCTTCTCGTCGCGTGTAACCCGAGATTCAACACCTCGACTGGATATATGCAACGCCTGGGTCCCAATGTTTGTTGCATATATCCAGCTTTTACTGTAATGGCGGAGCTCGTCTTTGGGAATGCTCGGTTATTCGTCCTTATATGAGAAGATTTTGAGCTGAATAAGGGCTCATTCGAAAGAGGAAGGTTCAATGCAGGGGGCTCAACAAATCGTTTGAGTCACAAAACTCTTATAGTGACCTAAAATGTACTTGGATTCAGCGGGCGTATTTTCTCGATTTTTCCTCTACTTTGGACACTCATATTATTAGATATCAACACAATCTCGTTGAACCATTTTCTCGATTTTTCCTCTACTTTGGACACTCATATTATTAGATATCAACACAATCTCGTTGAACCATCAGTTGAGCCCCCTGCATTGGACCTTCCTCTTTCGAATGAGCCTTCACCCAGCCCCAAGTCTTCTCATATAAGGACGGATAACCAATTCCCGTAAACCCCTTAATAGGCCCATTTTTGCTGGTAATGTCACCCCGCTGCATTACCCGTGTCTACCCCCTTAAGGCTGGTTCAGACACGGCTAGTTTGGTCGAGTGGCGAGTAGCTACTTACTACTAAACCGTTTAGCGCATAGAAAAGTGTCCGGACTAGTACAGTTGAGCTTTGGAAATCGGCTGAACGCTTGACTAAAGAAATGCGTCCGGACAGGTCTGTTCGGAAGCCTAATTAGTGGTGGAGGAAGCCTACTCGACCAGAAAAATCCAATGAAATGAATCTATTCGACTAAATCGTTTTACTAAACTACTCGACTAAACTGTAGTGTCCATACATGGCAAGTTACTAAATTACCCGCCACTCGACTAAATTACTAGCCGTGTCTGAACCAGCCTTTAGAGTCACACTGCGCGCCGCACAGTGGGGTATTTGGCCCGAAAAACCGGACATGACTATTTTTAAATTGGCTCAATGTTTAAATTTCCATAACTTCATCAATGTTTATCCAACAAAGATGAAACAACTACCATTTTAAAGCCTAAACCTTCTACTTTTTGATGCTGTAGGTGAATTTTATAAAATTATTGCTAAAAAGGCAAAATTTAATTCGAAACTGCGGTGTGTAAACTGTAGCTTAAAATTTGTTATGTTCTATGAAGTATAAGCAGTATTTACTGCGATTTTTATGTATATAATTTAAATATAAACTGCACTAATTCACTTAAGCAAATACTGAATACAGTAAAACCTGGATAAATGCAACGAAAGAATGCTTGGATAAGTGCAAAACCGTGTAATATGATCCGACGGTAATATCGGTGTGACTAATACTAATTGAATGATAAAACTTTTTTATTTTTGACTTTTTCTTAATGAAACTTTTACTAACGCATTTGTGAGATTTTTCTGATTAAAATGACACCAAACACGATATAGGTTAAATGATATTTATAAACAATAGTAATAGAATAAACAACATAGAATTGACACCACGACTGAATATAAATGATGTGTACGGACGCAGAATCGACACCTTGCTTGGATAAATGAAACCTTTGAAACCAGAGCCGACACCGCGACTGGTTTTGATTTCGATCTCTGTTGCTTTTCGCCAACCTTTAACATCAATTTTAGCAAGTAGTTATAATTGAAACTATATCGTGTTTGGTACCATTTTAATCAGAAAAATTTCACCAACGTTAGTAAAAGTTTCAATAAAAAAAAGTCAAAAATAAAAAAGTTTTATAGTTGAATTAGTATTAGTCACACCGATACGTTTCGGCTCTTTCCTTTGATCATCGGACCTCTCTCTTTCCGCCACTGTCTGTCCCTTTCTACGTTCACGCTTGGTTGGTCGTCGCGTGTAACCCGAGATTCGACACCTTGCTTGGATAAATGCAACCACTGGGTCCCAATCTTGGTTGCATTTATCCAGGTTTTACTGTAAATAAATATATATACATAATATGTAATACTAGATAATACTATAACGTACACTACACTATAAACAACACAAAACAAAACTTAAGGAAATAAAACAAAAGATGAAATAGTAAATAATATTTAAATATATAAAAGTTTCTTTGAAAAAACTGTTTCGAATGACTCTTGCTGCACTGTCTACTCTGCGATGGAACTGTTTCAACTGAATGCAGTCAGAAAACAGAAAATTTAGTCGAAGGCTTATCTGCAGCATAGCATAAACATTTCAAATGGCTATAATCTAAACATTTCTTTCAAAGGGGCTCCTAGCATTCAAAAGGAGGCCCGTCGAAAGCGAACGTGCACGGAGCACGAGCGCTGCATTTCTCAACGACCATTTCTAACTAAATTAGCTATAAAACGTCAATCCGAACAAATCCGGAACCAATTCCTTTTGGATCGTAAGCACAAACTTTTACCAATTGTAATGAAATCTTATATGATTGAATTATTGCTTATTTTCAAATATTAATAACTATATAAATATTTATGATGAAAAGGTAAAACCTGTTACCTATGTAGCATATACCTACCTGAAAATCTTCCACAATGCAAGAATTTACACAACTTTCCTAAAACATGTAAAAATTGCTAAAAAATGAATGACGTTTCAGACAATGATTAAGACTAATACACATGGCATAAAATTTCCTTACTTTACACTGCTTTATGAGTGCACAAATGAAAAAACGAACATTGGTACATTGTCCCTCACACATTCAACTTTATTAAGCAGTAAAAATGTCACATTTTGCGTGAAATTTTTGAAATCGACTTTTTTCCGGCTTTTTGGGCCAAATACTTCACTGTGCACCGCGACAAGTTCGATGAAACTCAGTGTACATACATACTGAAAATGAAATCGGTGATGTAGAAACAAGTGAAATCTTTAGACTTACTTCGGTTTTATTCTGTTTTTTGTTTCACAATATAAATTAAAGGTCGTGAAATGCTGTGATTTCAAACATGTTTAACTATTTGCAGTTCATAACGCGGGTATACTTCCGAAAGGCCCCATCAACCCAGGACAACCAAACTTCGAATTTATAGTAATTGAGAGACGAGAAATCGAATGAGACCATTTTCAGAACTGGCAAATAAACCGTTCTCGAGATATATAGGGTATTCTAAAAGTGCGGAAATCCCCTATTACCTTGATAAGAACGCATTTTCACGGAAAATGACAAACCTAACCTACGTTAGGGTTAGGGTTAGGGTTAGGGTTAGGGTTAGGATTAGGTTAGGTTAGTCATTTGACGTGGAAATGCGTTTTTATCAAGATAATAGGGAGTTTCCGCATTTTTAGAATAGCCTGTATAACTCGAGAACGGTTTATTTGCCAGTTCTGAGAATGGTCTCATTCGATTTCTCGTCCCTCATTTACTATAAATCCGAAGTTTGGTTGTCCTGGGGTGATGGGGCCTTTCGGAAGTTTCCCCCATAACGCTAATGATTTCAATAAAATCTTCAGCATGTATATAATTTAAATCTACAAAAAGTACTTATTGTTTCAATTTTCATTACAGGCTGCAATAAAAAAATTGTTGTTAAAAGCAACTTTAAATATCGTCTTCATGATTCCATGTCCTTATTCATACTTAATTATTGTAGGTGTACATACGTGCGGCGCGCGCGCGTGTGCTCGGAACGTTACCGGGTGTAAGTGTAATGTGTATGCTATATATACATTGTCGAATCACATCCGATTGATGTAAGGAAAATGATGAAAGCAATTTTGAAAAACTTCCTATTTGGAACATAACATAGAAGATAGAAAAGTAAGAATAAAAGTAAATTTGTGATTACAAATTTTGGTGAGAATTTAAAAAAGCTAATGAATGTTAATGAAAGTTAATGAAATTTAATGTTGAGAAGGTGAAGCAGAACAGCTGTAGTTGTAAGTCATGATTGTGGGAGATATTTGGAAGCCTAAAAATCCGGTACACTACACCTAAGCAACAATCAACTTCTTACAATTGATTCACATTTTAGATAAGAATCATTCGTGAATACAGGATCTACCATTTATCTCGGAACCCGTGCCCGCGTGAACTCATAAATGTGGCATAATCGGCGATACTCTGGTCCGAAATTCGATTCGGGATACAAGTATGTTTTTCTCTCTGCCGAGCCGAGCCGAGCCGACTCGAAGTTCCACTGCTCGTTGTGCATACTCGTATCCCGAATCGAATCTCGGACCAGAGTTCGGTCGATTACCAACTTAACTATAGGGATTCTTACATCGCTCCCCACAGCTCTCTACATGACATTATACTTTCAGCAATGGTTTGCAGAGGGCGCATATATCGAATTTTAGCGCCGTTGCCACATTTATGAGTTCGCGCGCGCACGATTTCCGAGATAAATGGTAGATCCTGTACTAGCTAAATAAAGCCATTGACGAATTGTCCGTATCTCAAAAAAAGACGCTCGAGGCAATACATATCTATACATATCACGACGACGTCGTGGTCAGTTTCCTCATTTCACACGAGTCAAATTAATAGATGTGATCACTTCTACCAATAATATGCTACGGCTAAAAATACGTATGAGCTGGTGTGGAACACGACCAACAACCAGTCTGTGGTACGGGTAATAACTACTATGTGCTGTGCATTTATGAGAAGGCACGTGGCTGGAATGTGGGTCTTATTGGCTGAGTTCTGTAAAACCCACCTCTCTCTAATGCAATTGCGGAAAATAATGGGTTACGCAGTTTCGTCATTTGTCGAAACTGTCACATCTACAAATACATTGATACACGTCTATTGAAAATCAATCGATTAGCTGGGAGGTGCGATCGAAGTTTCCCCCTTGTCCCGGAATGATCCCACGTGTCATCTCCACTTCACGATTCTAAGGTTTTAAAATTCAAAAACTTCAAAATTCTTAAATTCTAAAACGCAAGATATTAAACATTTGACATTGTTAATAAAGCTGAGGGACCTGACTCATCTCAGAAAAAAAGTTTCAGAGTGAGATCACTCTTGTGATCTCGATTTACTACTTTTTTTTTCATACATTTCAATGACAACAACAGTGAAGTGAACCGTGAATAATCAATAAAGATGAATTCAAAGCAATTCGAAATCAATTCAATGCTTAAACGTGTTACATGAGTTAACAGCTGTGTATAATAAAGCGGTCAGCCTTGGTCTGGCTAGCCATATTTGGCATGGATACTAGGCATCATCCTACGAACATTAACGTCACCAGTCCTATCTAACAACCGTGAAACTGTCAAGATTAAAGAAAAATAAGAAATAATGCTTATATGATGATTCTACCTTATTCTACAATAAACACGGACGAAATTCTTTTGAATAAAGGACAATACTTCTCATTTTATTCTTGAATCAAAATTCATATGCTCAAAAGGTTTAAGTATGTCAAATTTTATGAAAACTGATTAACATTTAATTATTGTCCTAGAAGATTGATCATAACCGTATGTTTAAATTCCTTGTGGATAAGTATATTATTTAATATTTTCCAGCCTCAATTTCAAAGGCTGTTTCCAAGGGCCTTACCAAAGGAAATATTTTGTCGAGTTCTTTATCATATTATAACTGCATAAAAATTAATGTATGTCAACTAATTAAATAAAATAATTATGATTATATAACTTTTGACCGTAGTTTTGGATCAGTTTCAAATTATTATTCTGGAATTTCTTGACAAAGAGCTCGAATTGACCACAATAAAATTATTGCATAATAATAGAACTATAGTCTAATAAATATACCAAATCAAATAAAATAAAATAAACTGAAAAGAAAAACAGGAAAGGTTATTTTTAATGTAATAAATTTTATAATTTTTTCTTTATATGAAAGATAAGATATTATTAAACGGGAGACATATCCAGAAACTTTTCTTGTTAGAGAATTATGTTTCTTTCTTTGCACAATTGGAAAATTATATATATTTTAGTTACTAATCTTTTTATACAAGAGTAACCTAAATCAAGTTCGTATTAATTGTTATGATACTGTAAGCAAAATCAAATAATTGTAACACAGTGATCACTTCACTGTGGACTATAGTCGTCTATAGTAGCAGAACGGTTAATTATTTAACTGATCAAATAATAGAAATAATTGATTGTTTTAAATACTGTCAAATATTTCTCAATATGAAAAGTAGAGTTATTCAAACTCACCGCTTCTACAAGTAGATTTCCCTCATTATCTGCTAGCATGTTGAAGGTTCTCAGTAATGGTATAACACCTTGATAAACGCAATCAATGTAGATGTCCATTCGTGCATCGGGTGGACTTTGATGCACTATGAAGATTATATCCTTCATTGGTAAATGAACATTTGAAAGATCCAGGTTAATGTGCTCGGCAGTTCGGTGACCATTTTCATCGATGTTCTCGAGGATTACTAAAAAATGTCTTTCTTTTAATTACAAAACATCGAGTATTAAGCTTATAATTAAAATAACGGTGAAATGGCCTAGGGGGAGCTTGGCTATCGAGAGTTCGGGAAAATCCCCGGTGGGCCGGAAGGGATTTTGGGCTTAATTAATTAAGATTGGAGCCCGTATTCTACAAGAGGGTCCGTAACATTACTAAATTCCTGATAAAAATTTCAAAAGTCCTAATCCGCCTCTGATAATGACCAATTAACTTTTGAACGGTACAATTTTAACACATTTAGTCAGAGAGGAAAATCAAGGTCTTTCCCTGCATTCTGGACGAAAACCGAGTGTGATTGAGTTATAAATCCGAGAATCCTTTAGGTCCTTCATTTTCCGTATAGCTATTGAACTGTTATCCTTGCCTACGATTTCACGTCTGATAGGCTTAACGGCAGGTCAGTACTTTTACTGACAAGGGAATGGTCAAAAGTGGATGGTAGAGTTGCTCGTCTAGACTATGTTTATTCGAAAGAGCATGAAACGAGGAGTTTATGGTGCAATTTTTTGGTGTCATTGGCAACGGGTTCAAAAGTTATGGGACTTTAAAATTTTCACATTTTTAAGTGCAATAAAGACAAAAAGAAATAAAAATAATTAAAATTAAAAAACTGAATGGATAATGTATAAAAGTATTCATGATGGAAAAATTAAAAATAGCACTTCAAAATCCCCTTACACACTTCTAGTTATTAAATCTGTGACAAAGGCCGTAATTTATTTAGAAATGGATAACCGCAAAATATAATCTAACGAGATTCGCTCTAGAGCCAACCCTTTCTCAGCCATTTCCGGTCAGACCGGAAGTTGAAAGAAAAAATCTTTCGTTGAGATTTTCACCCACTAAACACAATGCCGCAAGAATTTTTTCGATAACTCTTACCGTTTGGTCTGCACAAAATGACAGAAAGTCTAAATACTATAGCCCTCTTCTCAAGATTTTCAATCTTAGATACGAGTTGGCTAATAACACTACAATAACTATATAATAAATGTGAAATTTATTTGTTAATAAAAACTCGATTTGATTTGACTAATTTTTCCAAGATGCATAGGACCCTAAGCGTCGGGTCCGAGGCAAGTGCCCCGCCGCGGCGCGCCGTCTGCCTCTACTTTACAATGTTAGAAGAAAAATGCTACTGAAGATTAGTAGTGTTATAATATCAACACGTTACTATGAGACCGGAAGTACTGATAGGCACTATTTCTTTCTGGAGGTGGGTCAGATCCTCCACTTTTGTTAATAAGAAGTATTAACCCTTGGACAGCGGACCATGAAGAGAGCCTAATTTTAATTTAACTTTGCATTTCATATTATATTCATTTTATAAATTTGACACTGTTTCTTTAAAAATTGTTCTTTTAATATGTACATGAAACCTTTGGTTTAAAAATTATACATTTAACGTTGAGTTAACGATTAACGACTCACGGTTGGGTTAACGGTTATGTGTCTAATACTGCTTAATTTTTGTCATTTATAATTCCACGTAATAAGAATATTATCTTATTTTTAGCTCGATTACACATTGCATTTTGGTCCAAATATTTATTTCTATTAAAATAAGATTTTACGAGGAGGCTTATTCCACATTGTGGGTTGCGCGTTCAGTCTTATACAGCAAAGTACGTGGGTGAATCAAATATAACCAGGAATTTTCATATTGCGTCTTGTAGAATTAAGTGTGCTGCGTATGATGTTGAGTCATTGTGGATGGAGGTGTCTGGAGTAGGAAAAAGCGTTGGTTGCATTCGCACTTCCGCTTTGTTAGTAAATAGTATCATGACTGAGCAGGAGGTACACCCGTCGGTTCCGCAGCACATAATCAACAAGTTTCTGACTCGGGAGGGTGAAAAATCAGCTAAAATTTTTAAGTCACATTGTTACCTGCGATGAAACATGGGTGCACCATTACACGCCTAAGTCAAAACATGCGAGCATGGAGTGGAGAAAAAGTGGGGAGGCAGCTTCGGTCAAAGCCAAAACTCGTCTGTCGCCTGGGAAAGTTCTTGCAACTGTTTTGTGGGACTTCCGAGGCGTATTGTTAATTAATTTTCTTCATGAAAGCCGTACGATCAATGCTGCCTACTTTTGCCAACTTCTTGCTGAGCCAAAACTTGCATCTCGACGGAAAAGACGGGATATGCCCATACGAGAAGTTCTTCTTCCACACGACAATGTACGACCGCATACAGGGTCTACCATTTATCTTGGAACCCGTGCACGCGTGAACTCATGAATGTGGCAATAGCGCCAATTTGGCATGATTGGCGATACTCTGGTCCAAGATTCGATTCGGGATACAAGTATGTTTGTCTTTCTGCCGATCGCGCCCGAGTTTTGTCAAGCCGAGTCGAGCCGACTCGAAATTCCATTGCTCGTCGTGCATACTCGTATCCCGAATCGAATCTCGGACCAGAGTTCGGTCGATTACCAACTTAACTCTAAGGATTCTTACATCGCTCCCCACAGCTTCTCTATATGACATTATACTTTCAGCAATGGTTTGCAGAGGGCGCATCTATCGAATTTTAGCGCTGTTGCCACATTCATGAGTTCGCGCGCGCACGGGTTCCGAGATGAATGGTAAACCCTGTACAGATGCATTGACTTCACAAAAATGGAAGAAAATGCATTGAACGGCATTGGACCACCCTCCTTATAGTCCAGATTTAAGCCCGTGTGATTATCACATGTTTGGACCATTAAAGGCGGAGTTGGGAGGACATCAATTCATCGACGATGATGGCGTGGAGGCGTTTGTGCGCAACTAGCTTACGACAAGCCCAACGCCTTTTTTCGATGACGGAATCAAAAAGTTGCCTATCCGTTGGGAAAAATGTGTAAATAAGGCAGGAGATTATGTAGAAAAATAAGATGTATTCAATTTCTGCTTTGGTGTTAAAATAAATTTAAAAAAAATAATTCCCGGTAATATTTGATCCACCCTCGTATCTAAATTGACGACTATGTTCTATTTAAATGAAATTTCTTACCTCGCTTCGATCGTCTGTCGAGCATCAACACTATTTTCGTTCTGAATTTTCCATATTTTACAGCAAAAAGGGTCTCCACCGCTGCTTCTGATGGTTTTTTCTTTGATTTGATGTTCGAAATAGCAATCACGAAGTCGTTGTCCCATGTTTCTCGAAGACTTGATGTTAACTCTGTAAGGAATTAATTGAAGAAGTTAAGTACATATTTTACAGTAAAGCTTCGAATGTTTCGACTCTCCCAAAATTAAAAAAGAAAATCTTTTACGTGTATAAAAATTGATAAGCTTTACCGTTCTAAAACTGTATTTTGTACAACATATTTTTCAAATTATGTTTTATCAATGCATAATTAGTTGACAATATCCAAAAATAGCCAACCTATATATTTCCGTTGTCGTCTGTCTATAGTTGCGAAATTTCGAGAACCACAATAGATAAAGACAAACGAACAACTGATGTGAAATCAAGATAAGCCAGAGACTCTGATAGGAACTTTTGAGACCGTAGCACTTCCGGTTTTGAAACCGGAAGCTGCACTTTTACCGGAAATGATCTGATCGACTCATGCCCAACATATAAAAAACGTAGACTTTAATGACAAACCAATATACCGAATCAGATTTGAGATATCCCTTACCGTTTTTGAGAAAACCGGTCATTTCTATACTTAAAAAAATGTCGGATAAAAAATCAATTTCGAGCTTTTGACCCGATTTTGTGTATTTGCTACGGTAAATTCCGAATCTAATATCAGAATTCGAATATCTTCTATAGTTTTTGGAAAAATGTGTGTGGCTATATGTTGCCAACCTTCAATGTATGTACGCATGCGCATTAATCCAGCGCTCATTGTTATTTTAAAGGGTATAGCAGGATAAGATGGTCAAAAGTGGCCTTGAGTCGATTTTATTGAGCTATACATCATTTTATAGCTTATAAAAAAAACTGTTGTACCTACACCAAGTTTCAACCCTGTATCTCAACCAAGAGGGTAGTTACTGGGTAAGAAAGAAAAACTGGTTTTTGCCCTATTTTCCCTATTTAATGATATTCAAAAAATCTGAAAAAATTCTAGAATATTTTAGATATGTATCATGCAAATCCTAGGCATGAAAATCAAAAACACAAAAAAAGTGGGAAAATTCAGATTTCGGATAGAAGCTTTCGAGACACTAGATTTTTACTTTTACAGTAGTTACATATTAACATGACTGGTGTCCTCAATTTTTTCCAGATTTTTTGAATATCATTAAATAGGGAAAATAGGGTAAAAACTACTTTTTCTTTCTTACCCTGTAACTACACTCTCGGTTGAGATACAGGGTTGAAACTTGGTGTACAACAGTTTTTTTTATAAGCTATAAAATGATGTATAGCTCAATAAAATCGGCTCAAGGGCACTTTTAACCATCTTATCCTTTTATACCCTTTAATGTTTCAATTTTTGTAACAGATTCTTTAAAAAGAACCAATAAGAAAAAAAGTCATCATAACGTTTATTATAATATTTATAATACTTTTCTTAATATCTCCTATATACTTTGCAAGATACAAGGTAAATTGTTTTAAATGTGGCAAAACAACAGGAAGTCATTAATATGGTATCACCATTATTACTAACAAGGAACGATCCCGAACCCAGAAATTCAAAAAATTATGAAACTTTATGGAAATGTAGGGGATTTTCTCCTGATTAAAGCGCAGTTTTCGTTTATTGCCCGTTTTCAGTCTGAGGGGCATACAACATGCAACATTCTATAGAAACATAATTATATTAATACTATTACTATGTTGGAAAATGAATCTTTTAATTTTCTTGATATTCTCCTATAAAATGATTTATCTACACTACCATATTTAATCGTTATTTTTCTGCAGTGTGTACGCAATTTATCGAAAAATTTATTAAACTTCTCTATTTCTTTTGTACAGGAGCATCAGCTTTCAATTAAATAAATAACAGTACATAATAATAGTAATAAAGTAATTAAGGTACTAAAATGCTAAAGTATTAAATTATTGATTTAACAAACTGCTGAAGTGCCAAAGTACAAAAGTGATAAACTAATACATTACTAAATTATTAAACAACTAAAGTACTAAAGTATTACATACTTTGTGCTGGAAAAACTAAAACTACTAAATTTATATGTTTACTTCCACAATTGGCAATCATGAAAATAGTTGTTTCAAGTTAAACGACCGCAGAAAGGATTTGTCGTTCCAAGCATGCCATTACCGGATTTCTTGTCAACTTGTATGGGGACTGGTTTGCCATACCATAAACACGTTATGGGAACGTGCTGCAGGTACAATACCACTATACCTATAGTTTACCTCAATCGTTAACAATATTTGTTACAAAATAAATAAACAGTTAAAAAAAGGAACTAATTAGTGTTTAAAGTTATAATATTACAACATAGCTTCTACAAGTTATCTTTCAAAGTAATTATATTTAAAAAATTGGTGAATATCGCGTTATTTTTTTAATCATTTTTAAAATTTTTAATCATAAAAATGTATTATTGGTAGGAAATAAACGGTAATAAAGAAAAATGTGGCTTATAATTTTATATAACTCTTTTTTTCTCAAATTGGACTTGAGATTGTAGTATAATAATTATATAATTAACGATAGGTGCTATGAGAATAAATTTTTCAATAAATTCGTTGCTTTTTCTGTGGAAAGAGAATACTTTTATCACAGAAAGTTCTTCAGATTTAACAACTGAAGTAATTGTAATTTAAATCTTCAAATTTCAAAATTGAATGTAGATTTTAATAATTCAACAGCTATTCAACAAAACTGATTCGTTTACGTATGAAAATAAAAAAGTTGAATGTTGTTTTTTTTAAATCTTGGGATTGATGATTTTAAAACGTGAGTATATTTGAAACCTTAAATTAAAAAGTTCAGAACCAATACAATTGTGAGATAAAAATTAACTCTTCATTTCATGATTCTTTTCTAATTTTGAAAAGAAATAAAGGTTTAAACAATTAAATACATCTTTTTATTTTAAATATTTATTTCATATAAAAATAGGTTATATTGAAAATTGTTCACGTTATATGAAACAAAATTTATGATTACAAAACACAGAAGCACAAGAATTTCATAGTATATTACTTTATGTGATAAATTTACAACATAACGTAAGGATGGATTAAAATTAAAAATATCCAAACTCAAAATTGTTAAATCTTTCGATTTATTAACATATCAAATTAAAGAACCATTTTTAATAAAATTTCCAAACCACATGAAATTTTCGAGTTCTTAAATTTCAGTTCAATTTTTACCAAATTTGTCAATATAATTATTCCATTGTTTTTAAACAAAAATTAATAATGTATTGACATAGTATTATTAAGTATCTTCTGTAACCTACCTGTATCAGGTGTGACGCTGCAACCGACACAAACCACAAAGAGGATCACGACAATGAACGTCATGAAAACGCGCATTTCGGATTACTATTTTTTTAACTTTTTATCGTATTTTGTAATTAATTTCGTACCATGCGAAAGCGATTTACCGGTTCGAATTTTTTCTCACGTTTACGCTTCTCGAAATGAATGCTGAGCCAATCTCGAAGAAATAAATAGTTCGCGGGACGTTGGCGTTCGTCGACTGAGACGAGGAAAAGCCTACAGACGACTTTATAACTCACCCACGAGAATTTCCGAGTACAGAGTCGTTGTCCGTGGCACATAGAACGAAAGGAATTGATGGATCTGAACTAATATCGACTTCGGTGCTTATTTATTTAATCATGCATGCGACAAATAATCGTTTAACGATCTTATTTTGTTTTAAGAATATTAAAGAGAATTTCTTCGAGGAAGGATTTGTTGAAATTTTGAAAAAAAGAACAAAAAAAAATATTATTCAATCGCTGCATGTGTGTCCTTTTTAAATGTTATTTTACTGGATATTCTCTTTTACTTATATTTTGAGGATGCCAATTTGCGATAAAGTGACCCTGATGGAAACAGAAACCGTGTAATGCCCAATAACTAGCCAGAAACCAGCCACTTTAAATAACCAGTTTTTGCATTTTATTGGAACGTTTCTTTTAATAGTCTTGCATCATTTAATATACTGTAGAAATATGTTACGTTTCAAACAGAAATTTTTATAACATTTTCCTCTTCTTTTATTTACTGACCGCATGTGATTTCGATATTGTATATAGTACATCCTGAAATGCCCCTTATCAAACGCAGAAACGGTCTTTGATGTGTGTAAGATAGTCTATCTTTTGGAGACACGATTCAGAATGCGCATAACAAATTTCATTCTTCGAATCAGCGTGGTTCCACGCCGCGAAATCACGTACAATGTGTAGACATATACAGGCTATTTGACAACAGGTGAAACAAATTTTAGGAGATGGTTCTGGATGTCAAAATAAGACGAAAATCACGAATAACAAAATAGTGTTCACTGCTTCGTTTCTTAATTATTTGCGAGCGTCGAGGCCGAACTTCGAATTGCGCGTCGATAAAACAGTCAACGTATCATCGAAAATTAGACCGAACAGAAACTGATTTCAGCGCCACCTCAGTTATTGCATCCAACTAACGGCATGCTATTCTACGTCACTTTTCGCATACACCTAAATGTCACACGGATGCTACGATAGCTATATTACCCAAATAGCACACGATGTCTTAAAGACATCCATTTTACGACCATTTTAGGTCTGAACGTCTTACGACCTTACCTAGATATCTTTACGATATTTTGTCCCGAACGTCGTTAAGACATCTGAAATTCATGTCTTTAAGGGGGTAGACACGTCACGTGACCTCTCCGATTCGGGACGTCGGTATTACAGCAGTTTTTTCGTTGGGCCTGGTGGAGCCACTTGCGTGGTCTAGTATGAACTTGAAAGGTTTAATTCTCAGCTAGCGTGCGCGCAACACGATCTAGGAGGGCAACAGCGCCTCAAGTATTTTTACAAACACATTCAAACACTCCTCTCGCCAGAGACTTCGCGATGATCCGCCTGAAGAACGAGAGTGAGATGGTTAGAGTGAGATGTAGGGTGATCATGCTATCCTTCTTTCAATCTAAATGATAGAATTGTCCCGCTCCGATAAATTCTGACTGACTGAACGCGTGGATTTTATATAGCGCACCGTAGCACCCCTCGCTGCTGAAAAATATATGCCTACTCTGAAGAACCGAAGGAACGTGCAATCTGAGAAATTTGTTAGAAAAAGTTATTAACTCTTTAAATAAATGTTTTTTAATTAATAAAAATATACAGGATACGTCATGCAATTTCTGACGGGTTATATCTTCAATTTGATAAGAGATAGGAAAAGCTGTTTATGTAAAAGTTCAATGGTATGATAATGTCTATTTTTCTGTGATTTCATTTTTTCCGTGAATGCAACGATGCACTCAAAAAATGCTTATATGAGAAGATCTTGAGCTGAATAAGGGCTCATTCGAAAGAGGAAGGTTCAATGAAGGAGGCTCAACAAATCGTTTTAGTCACAAAACTCCTATAGTTACCTAAAATGTACTTGGATTCAACGGGCGTATTTTCTCGATTTTTCCTCTACTTTGGACACTCATATTATTAGATATTAACAAAATTACGTTCAATCATGACCAGAGCGCGCTGCATTGAACCTTCCTCTTTCGAATGAGCCCTCACCCAGCCTCAAATATTCTCATATAAGGACGAAAAGCGAAAAATCCCGGACCCATTTTTATGCCCATTTTTGCCGGTAATGTCACCTCGCTGCATTACCCGTGTCTACCCCCTTAACAAGTCGGTCGCGCGAAGAACAAGTGAATCGGATGCCCATCATTTCTTTAATACATAAACCAGTCAACACGCGTTGGTAAAGATCTTCTATATACTTGAGGTCGCCATCGATATGAGCGAAGTCGTACCCGACAACTATTTTCCATTGTTCGTGAAATATCCGGACTACATCTAAATGTTCGAGGGAGATCGTTTCCTGATCGTTCAGAGTGGAGAGATGATATTTTTCGTCGTTGAGTTCGTTTGCGATTACCAAATTCGTAGCCATAATCATCAGCAAAAGTGGGACAATCATGAATTTCCCGCTATGTTCCATGATCTGAAATTGATTGTTTAAAAATTTTGACGTTTGTTCTATGGTGAGTGGTTGGTTTTCCATATTCATTTATTCTGACGGAATGATTGTCTATCGTCTCGATGACCTCGAAAGGACCTCGCCATTTTTCTTCTAGTGGTTTAGCATTATAATGTCGTATAAGGACGAGGTTACCTCTATGGATGGGTTCAAGGTGATCGTAGGATGTGGAAGGTTGTTGCGTTTGGAGATTATTAATTGTCTCGATTATTTTGTTTTCGTGCTGTAGCTTAAGGTTGTCGATTTGCTGGAGGGTTAGCTATTCGTCCTGTTCATCGAGGATGCTGTTAGGTTCGTAACCTAATTGCAATTCGAATGGTGTATATCCCGTGTTACGATTGATCGTGCAGTTATAATTAAGCATGGCTTTCGGTAAGAAAAGGTCCCACGGGTTTTCGGCGGTCTGATAGCATCTAATATATTCTTTTAAAATTACGTGTGATCTCTCGTTCTTGCCGTTTGATTGAGGGTGGTAGACAGACATAAGGGTATGTTCCGACCTCATGAGATTGCAAAATTCTGTGAATTCTTGCGACGTAAATTCCTTTGCGTTGTCGGTGAGTATTTGTTTAGGTTTCCCGAATATTCGTAGCCACGAAGCCCAAACGGCTTGTATAATGGCCGCAGTGGACTTATCCGTTAGAGGTTCGCACATGATGTACCGCGTTAAGTAATCCTGAATTACCAGTATGTATTTGTTTTTCCGTGGGGTCTCGTCTAGCGGTCCTACAATATCTAACGAGATTTTATCGTTCTGTTTCGCGGGAATGTCAGTCGCCTGTGGTATATAAGTCTGTCGCTTCGTGTCTTTATTCCTTTGACAGATTTCGCATTGCTCTATATACTTTTTCACGTCGCGAGTAATATTTGGCCATTCGAACTGCCTGCGGATTTTTTGCAATGTTTTGTCGTAGGCATAGTGCCCGCCGAATAATGAGTCGTGTGCTAGCCTAATTACTTCCTTAGTGTCGATAGGGGCTGGTCGGGAAAAGTAAATTTCCAAGTCGCGATTCAGTTTAGATAGAAGAGTGGCGACTTGAGTGTCGTGATTTCTGTCCTGAATTACGTTAATCTTATCTCCGCTGTTTAATGCCTGTGTAAAGGTTTGAAGTTTGAACCTATCGGTTTCGTGAGGGGATAGGTAGGTTTTATCTTTTTCGACTACCTCTAGAGGTGTCTCTGTGTAAATGATGGTGGGGGCATCTTTACGGTAGCCGTGGCGGATGGTAACCTGGGAACGGGTTGTAGGTGCCATTGAGACGGCAGGGTCCGGTGTTCCTACTAGGTTTTTGATAAAATCATCGTCTTCCGTTGTACTTTGAGGATTGTTAGAGTAGTATGCTAAGTACTTGTCTAGTTCGTCTCCTGCAGCGTCTCGTTGTGCGACTCTAATTCTACTTCTGGAAAGTGCGTCGGCGTTAGTATTAATCTTTCCGAGTTTATAAATTATTTCGTCCGTTTTACTATCGTTATTAATATGGAAAACCATTCGCTCATCGAATTCCTCGGTGGATTCGATTTGAGTTTTTAGGAAATCAGAAAGAATTAGTTGTCCGTTCGTATCGACTTTTTTGATTGCCCCGGTCCCTGATATAAAATTGACGAGTACCGTTTTGTTACTGCAATTATGGCTCGAATTTTTACATCGTTTGGTGATGTTTCCGACCTTGAATTCGTTACACGAAAGAGAGAAGTTATGATCAAACAAAAAGTCTGCTCCTAGTATGCCGTCTTGAGTTATAGGCGAATTATCATCTACTACTTGGAATCTATTACATTTCTCATTAAAGGGAATGAGAACCGAATACAAGGTGTCGGTGGTATCGTTCGTAACACCTCTAAGCGTGAGGGGCGCGAGTTAAGTGACAGGAGGTAAGTAAATATACAATATTCTTTTAATTATACACGTTTACTTTGTCCGTACAGGTCGACAGCTTAGGTCGATGGTTCAACACTGAATGAATGAATTGTCGTCGAGGCGATGGTAAGCTCTCTTTTTCTCTTTGTCTTATTCTCATCCTCGAGTCGGAATTTTGTTATGTCTGTTGCAGTGCCACGTCCTGCCTGAGGTGATAAGACTGGGGTTATGTGTCGTCACATAACTCGCGCCTTTATACAGCGTTTCGTTGACTATCTGTTTTTCTATAATTATAGAGATTTCGCTACCTGTATCGATGAGGAAGGTAGTCGGTCGGAGCCCTGGCAATTCTAGTTGAACAAACGGGGAAGAGTCCACGCGATGCTCCTCTGTTGCTGTTGGCCTGACGTTCCCGATGGTGACCATCCGTCCGGTAGTTGGGTGTTCGGCGGAGCCCCAATGAAAATTTCGCTGTTGTCCGGTTAATCGTCCTGATTGATCCCTCTGCTTCGTCCGGCACTTCGATTCCGTGTGCCCTCGTCGTTTGCAATAGTTGCACTCCTTGCTTCTCCAGTCCGGGATTGGGTTCCTCTGGATTTCGGGGCGTTGTTCCCTTGGTCTTCTTGGGTCCCTCGATAGTTGCCACATCCGCGATTGCTGTTGCATGTATTGCAACTCCATGTCGTACATGCGTGCGGCTTCGAAGGCTTGGTTGAGGGTCTCCAGTTGCTGGCTGAACAGGTATTGCGAGATTTCTGGCCTGACATTGCGTCGGAAGCACTGAATGCCTTCCTCGTTGCATATTATCTCCTTTATGTCAATATACGTTTGTAGTCTTCTCTCGGAGTTTACGGCCGTCAACAATTCGTCTTGTATTTGAGAGAATCGATGTATGAAGTCGTTTATCGGTTCGTTTGGTCTTTGTTTGCACGAATCAAAAAATTCTATGTATTGTACGAAAATTTTTAATTAATATCTCGGAAACTAGTAGGAAGACGAAGATACCACTTTATATTTGGGGTCCCCTTCCCCCTCCCCCCTTCCTCTCAAAATTTCATCTTGATTGGCGACCGGTCGTATTCGGAACAGACGCAACTAACACTACCGTCTTCGCTGCAGCAACCGTCATCGTCAAGTGTCGAACAGCCGTTCACACCATAGCGATATCGGCTTCCATTTCTATAGGGTGTTCCATGTAAAATCCATTTTTTTTAGTTACATTACGTTATGTTTTATATTTTATTACTAATTCTCAAGGAATTAAACACATTTGATTTATACTGTTACGTCCCAGGGGAAAATTTGAAATTTATCCGCCTTGCGTCCCTTATCAAGCCCTTTTGGGTTACGAGAATCTCTCATGTAAGGGGCGTACAGGCGAGTGTTTCGGTTTTTCGCCAACCTTTCCATTCCTCCTCGACCTTGGACATTCTTGTCAAGCCTTTCGAGGTTACGAGGATTTCTCATGCAGGGGTGTACAAGGAAGAGTTTGAGCTTAATTCTTTTCAACAGTTTACGTGACCCTCCTTGAAACTATCGTCGCCAGCCATTGTAATAAAATACAGTAATAACGCACAAAAACTCGGGTTAGCTCAAGAGCGAGAGAGAGCCGTAGCATAACATCAGCGCTACGCGGTTAGCCAGTGCTTCGCATTCCGGGAATTTCCCTTGCTAACTGCGTACGAACGGGAAAATCGTAATAATTCTTTTGTTAGAAAACTCTTCCTCTCTCTATTGCACAAAGCGTCAGCCGGTCCAACAAGGATCACCATTACCTGATCGTAACGATAGTATGAGAGAGTGGATGGATGAAAATGAATTTAAACAATGAAAGTAAGAATTGAGAACCCCTACGAAAGCGAACGTCGCGAACGTTCGACCGCCGTTCGAAAATCAAGGGTCGTTCGAAGCAATAAACACTATTGTATCGAAATTCTAAGAACTGCCTAGCGATAACGGCAAATGTTGAACAAAGGAACGTTCTCGAAGGAACGTTCGCCAGATTGAGAATTGTTTAAAATTCATAAAATGCGAAATGCCGAATTCATCAAAGCGATAGTTTCTAATGTGCGATAGATTGTTGTAAAATGCAATATTCGCCACGGCATTACAACCACCGTAAGCGCATCATCCGCTTTTAAACCTATTAAATCAGACTATCTTTATTGCAAATCAGGAAAGTGAATAACTTTGATCATGATGTACGGATGACGGTTTCCTCCATCGAAACCTGTAATTTCAAATCTCATCTTGCAGTTCAATCGAATCAATAGTTATGAATTAATTCAATGCAATAGTCATATTATAATTCAATGCGATTAGTTAATTATACGTATAAAGAGAAATACTGCGTAGTTTCTGAAAACCGTTGAAACTATCATGGCGACGAACTAGAAAAGAAAGGAACACCAAAGAAAGGGGATGAAAGATCTTCGTCTAGCTCGCGCGTCTTAGCCAATCAACGGGCACGCGACACTTTCGAAAACGAACTACGATTCGCCAAACCGTCCCCTCCAAAGACGATGTTCGCGCGACGGACCCTTCGACCATCGATCGCGCACGAAAGTCACCATTTGTCACTCTTGATCGATCAATCGTAAGTACGTGATCGGGAGCCCGTGTGTCCGAGAGACAGAGTTATTTGGAAGTTCGCGATATTTTCTCTGCGGTAAAGTCCTCCGCGTAGCGAGGCAGAGTGCCGTGCGAGTTAAAATAATCGGAATTCTGAATAAGGACTCATAGACGCGCACGTAAAATCTTCTCTCTCCCTAAATTTCTATCTTTTCTTTCTGATTTTAAATCGTTTGCTCGCGTAGTAATTTCTCGAATTAACTTCATTCCGCGTAAATATATATATTGATTATTTTCGTAATTAATTATTTTTCGTTATTCGTTTGTTTCTCGTCGACGTACTCGTCCGTTATAATCCGTTTTCCGCCGCGACAAGTGCAGTGATCGAAATCTTATCGTTCTTTGGTGTTCCAGGGTGCAACGTGTAAGGTGCGTAATTTTAAATTATTTATAATAACTTCACTCTCTCCATTCAGATTTTACTGCATCCAGTGCAAAAATGTTAGAAATCACATAATGCACTAAGTGTGTAAAGGAAATGTAAAAATTGAAAGTATTTCTCATGTTATCGCACGAAATATGTCGAAAATATCGGTTTTTTATTTTTTTCGGTTTGACGCACCAGAATGAAAAATCTGAAAAAAATTGAGGACACCAGTCATGCTAATATCTAACTACTGTGAAAGTAAAAATCTAGTGTCTCGAAAGCTTCTACCCGAAATCTCAATTTTTCGACTTTTTTTTGCGTTTTTGATATTTCACGCCTAGGATTTGTAACCGAAAAATCTGAAAAAATTCACAGTCATAAAGAAACATGGCTAGAATATTCTAGAATTTTTTCAAATTTTTTGAATGCCATTAAATACGGAAAATATGGCAAAAACTACTTTTTCTTTCTTACCCTGTAACTACCCTCCCGGTTGAGGTACAGGGTTGATACTTGGTGTACCATGGTTTTTTGGGATATGCTATCGAATGGTGCATTGCGAAGCAAATTCGGCTCAAGGGCACTTTTGACCATCTAATCCTGCTATACCCTTTGTATTGCTTTATTTTTAAGACTTTATCTTTTCAAAAAACGTATCTAAACGGGTTGAAGTTTTGAATCGATCTGGCGGTGAAGATCTTCGGTCGATGTTGGCTGTCATCCCCTCCTCGCTGGATCCTGATTCCTCCCTCAGGATCATCCCTGGTCCAATGGCGGAGGAGTCCATTTCTGTCCGGAGGCGGTCCCTCTTCCTGGCTTCAGTTCACCCTTGAGCGAGTGAAAATGGTGGTGCTCCGCCAAGACTCGAGAACGATTCCTTGCACACGTGTTAAGAGAAAGCGTGGGATCCAGAGAAAAACGGAAAATAAAAGGTCTCGCGCTAGCGAACCGTGGCAACCCTTGAAAGAATTTACGATCCTCTATAAATAAACAGGATGTCGAAGTGACTTCGACAACTTCAAGAACCAAACATGATTTTCGTTAAGAGTAATGAATTAGATACAGCCCGTAATAAATTAGTCTCTTAGAAATTTCAAGTGGGACAGTTCTATTTCTCCGGATTTCTAACTTTCTCCCAGCACGATCACCTGCATTAAAAGTTTTACAGAGTCTTGTCTATTGCTTGCTTAATCTTTTGAATTTTGGCTTCTAATTTATGAGCATTGATATAACATAATACAGACATGCTGTAGCCATACTCTTATGACATCGTCGCCATATTACGTTTCATTCAACTCCTGCGATTACAGGCTTGCAGCTAGTTTTACATGATACAGTAAAACCTGGATAAATTCAACCAAGATTGGGACCCAGTAGTTGCGTTTACCTAAGCACGGTATCGAAGCTCGGATGACACGCGACGACCAGCCAAGCGTGAACGTTGAAAGGGACAGACAGTGGTGGAAAGAGAGAGGTCCGAAATCAAAGGAAAGAGCCGAAACGTATCGGTGTGACTAATACTAATTGAATCAAAAAACTTTTTTATTTTTGACTTTTTTTGAGTGAAACTTTTACTAGCGCATTGGTGAGATTTTTGTGAGTAAAGTGGTACCAAACACGATATAGTTTCAATTATAATTACTTGCTAAAATTGATGTTATAAGTTGGCGAAAAGCAAGAGAGATCGAAATCCAAACCAGTCGCGGTGTCGGCTTTGGTTTCAAAGGTTTCATTTATCCTAGCGAGGAGTCGATTCTGGGCATTTAATGTTTCATTTATTCAAGCAAGGAGTCGATTCCGGGCATTTAATGTTTCATTTATTCAAGCAAGGAGTCGATTCTGGGCATTTAATGTTTCATTTATCCAAGCGAGGTGTCGATTCTGAATCCGTACACATGTTTTCTTTGTAGCCAACATGCCGATTCTGTGTCCGTACACATCTTTTGTATTCAGCCGACATCATTTATATTCAGTCGTGGTCTCAATTCTATGCTGTTTATTCTATTACTATTGTTTATAAATATAATTCAACCTATATCGAGTTTGGTATCATTTTAATCAGAAAAATCTCACAAATGCATTAGTAACAGTTTCATTGAGAAAAAGTTAAAAATAAAAAAGTTTTATCGTTGAATTAGTATTAGTCACACGGATATTACGGTCGGATCATATTACACGGTTTCCTCGTCGAGCGGCTCGGTTCGCCTAGGGGGATCCCCCCAAGTGGAGGGGATAGCGATGTTTCATTTATCCAAGCATTCTTTCGTTGAATTTATCCAGGTTTTACTGTACTGCACTCATACATACATATAAGCGAGGTTCGCAACACTTGCAACTTGCGACTGCGACCAGTACAGTGTACAGTGCGTACAGTGCAGTACAGTGTCATGTCATAACGTCATGTTCCCGCTGGTTTCCGCGAAAACTTTCGTTACACTTCAATGAATTATCGTTAGTAACATTTTAGTACATTACAGTAAAACCTGGATAAATTCAACCAAGATTGGGACCCAGTGGTTGCGTTTACCTAAGCACGATATCGAAGCTCGGATGACACGCGACGACCAGCTAAGCGTGAACGTAGAAAGGGACAGACAATGGTGGAAAGAGAGAGGTCCGAAATCAAAGGAAAGAGCCGAAACGTATCGGTGTGACTAATACTAATTGAATCAAAAAACTTTTTTATTTTTGACTTTTTTTGAGTGAAACTTTTACTAGCGTATTGGTGAGATTTTTGTGAGTAAAGTGGTACCAAACACGATATAGTTTCAATTATAATTACTTGCTAAAATTGATGTTATAAGTTGGCGAAAAGCAAGAGAGATCGAAATCCAAACCAGTCGCGGTGTCGGCTTTGGTTTCAAAGGTTTCATTTATCCTAGCGAGGAGTCGATTCTGGGCATTTAATGTTTCATTTATTCAAGCAAGGAGTCGATTCTGGGCATTTAATGTTTCATTTATCCAAGCGAGGTGTCGATTCTGAATCCGTACACATGTTTTCTTTGTAGCCAACATGCCGATTCTGTGTCCGTACACATCTTTTGTATTCAGCCGACATCATTTATATTCAGTCGTGGTCTCAATTCTATGTTGCTTATTCTATTATTATTGTTTATAAATATAATTCAACCTATATCGAGTTTGGTATCATTTTAATCAGAAAAATCTCACAAATGCATTAGTAACAGTTTCAGTTAACAGCATCAGTAACAGTTTAAAAATAAAAAAGTTTTATCGTTGAATTAGTATTAGTCACACGGATATTACGGTCGGATCATATTACACGGTTTCCTCGTCGAGCGGCTCGGTTCGCCTAGGGCCTAGGGGGATCCCCCCAAGTGGAGGGGATAGCGATCTTTCATTTATCCAAGCATTCTTTCGTTGAATTTATCCAGGTTTTACTGTATTGACGATCTTTTAATGATTCTTCAACCGATTTATTAAAATAAGCTTGGTGAAGAGATGCAACAGCAACAAGAAAGAATAAAGGGACAACTTCCGAAACCGTACGCACATTATCAACAAATAGAAACACGTCATTTATGAATAGTAATCACACATTTTATTAATTCCTGGCTGAATAAGACTAGTAATGACAGTAATTACGGTTTGTACAACATTTTTGTCGATTCGATAAAATATTCGAATTTCGGTAATTCGTTAAGTTAGGTTAGGTTAGATCACAATTAAATCAGTTAAAATATGCGCTTTAAAGCTCTCATATGCGATCACCCTGTTGTGACTTATGGTTCGAGCCATAACTTACGTTAATATTATACTATAATGTGCGTACGGCTTACCAGAATAAAAATGAAGTAATATTTATTATTTTGATAAAAATACCAAAAATTATAAAAAGTTGCTGCCAGCATTTCCTATTATTGAAGAAAGGAATTTTTTATAGAGGCCTTTTATTTAACATTGTTTGCTTCAAAATTTTAGTATAATAAACTAAAATACTTTTAAAATGTGTGTTTATAGATTGAGCCATAAGAAATGCTGCGTGAAGAGATGCATCAGCAAAGAACAACAAATGTTCACCTTTCCTTCACATGAAGTGGATTGCAATAGAATGCTGCAGTGGGTGGAAGAGTGTGGTAGGAAAAATCTATTATAGCCTCCCCCTCAGAAGCTAAAGTCGAAAACTATTTGTGGCATACATTTTGAGAAAAAATATTTCCTCTACAAAAAAGTATCAACATCAGCAGTTCCAACATGTCACTTACCAGGTAATAATTAATTACACAACCTCCATAGAGTATATAATTTATTTGTTATGAAAATGTGTATTGAATGCTATCAGCACCTGCCACATCGGTAGAAGAGTCACAGGAAAACAATGCAATGGAAGTTATAGAAGGACAAAACGTAAGTTTTTATCTTCACACTAACATGATATTAATACATTGCATATAGATGATAATATTTCCAGCATGAAGTATATACATAGTATTATGTGATTTTATTATTATAGATCAATCTGATTGCACTGTAGAATCCAAAGACTACAAGAGATCTGGGTAGATTTAGGAACAGCAAAGGATCTACTGGCATTATGAGACCTAATATCATCATTACACATATGGAACGTACAATATTTCCAAAGGTTAGAATATTACTTTTGGTTTTATTACTTTTCTTAGTTATAAAGTGTATTTAACCAATATTCTGTGCTGTTGTAGAGATAACATGTAATGGTTAAAAGAGACTATGTCTACAAGGGGAAAAATTACTACAGAATGTTGGTATATCCTTGTAAATTGCTGATTGACTATTGGATTCATTGTCAGTATTATGCATGAATCAGTTAAAAGACGCTGTGTCAATTATTTTTTACAATTATATATTATGCTGTCAAAAGGAGTGAACACCAAGGTATTGAATAAATATTTATGAAATTAGTTTAATTAATTTGAAATTATACAATATTGAAAGCAATGTTCAGTTGTTCACTGAAGAACATGTTTTACTATATACATAGTGTACAAGACAATAATATATGTACATACATAAATGAGGAATATTGTACATGTACACTACATATTACATATCTTTCACATTTACTTTGTATTAGAAATTCAGGCATATTTTTCCTAATGGTACACAACATTCGGTAATTGGCCCAAAAGGTCGGTCAAGTTGTAACGTTCAACTATTCGAACCACCAACGATTATAGCTAAGACAAACAACATAAATTAAGGGTTATGAACCGATTTTGAGAGAATTCGATGTGCCAAAAGTCACGTAAGTACACTTTCCTATTTAAGTGGGAGAAAGAGCCTGCTACAAGGAAGCGAGACATATTCAGTAGTCAGCACCATGCAGGGATCATCAAATAAAAATGCCGTGACGATCCACAACAGTACTGATTGTCAGTGTCGCAATGTCGCATTAGATTAGTAGCTCATTACATTGTAAAGGATATTTTGTATAGTCACCTTTATCGCAGACGAGTATCTTTTCACGATCTCAACTAAGACAATTGATTTTCGTCTGAAGGTTGAAAGAGCTTTTCGTGCTCTTCCTTCAATTCTAGTTTCGTTAGATAGTACACAGACTACTGTGTTGTTTCTTCTAATTATTTCGAAGCCGTTAGCACCACGCGCGTTCAGAAATCACGTCGACAAAGTTCTGTGCTCTTCGAGTCAAAAATAATCCGGGAAATTCCGCCAGAGTCCCGAGAGCGTTACTTTACGGTCGCTAAAAAGTCGTGCTCGTTGTTTCACCTCAACACACTAATCTATATCTATACTTCTATACTAATATATAAAGCTGTAAGCATTTTCTTTGTTCGGGGTAATCTCCAAATCGACTGCTTCGATTTTGATCCGATTTTTTTTTATGTGTTCCTTATAACCTTGCGAAGGACATAGGCTCAGTTTTATTACGCTGTTGCATCGGGAAACGTATAAAATATTGTTTATTTTGTTTGTGTAAATCGTAGCGCAGAACAGTTCAGCAGAACTGCTAATCCCCATCGCTGCTGTGTTTACATAGTAGTGGGAATACCTTCGTACCTCTGCGGTGGGAATGGATGGCGGCGCTGTCGGTGCTGCTTCTTGCATTCAGCATTCATCTTTTTTTCTCATACACTCACAGACAAAATACCACCCGGGCAGCGCCGGGTAACACAGCTAGTACTTTATAATTACATAACGTACTTATATTTTTCAGGTAACATACTGAAAATTCTGAAAAATGACGCAATAGAGAATCTTCTGAAATAGAAGACGTATAATACCATGGCAGTACGACTGAAAGTTGTAAAGTACAGAATAAACGGCAGTGGCTAGCTGTAAAGAAATGCGTCAAGCAGATTGAACATCTAGCACAGATCGGCACTACATACTGCACGCTATGATTTCAGCCCAGATGTGCAACGAGGGAAAGCCCAACTTTTTCGACGTTGATTTTCCAAAGAAAAGAAAATATTAGCATTAATTTATAAACAAAGTCAAGTATCGAAACGCTTCAGAAACTGATGCAAATTTCATTAATAGCTAGAATTTGTGACAATGTCTTTGAAGAACTTAAAGAGCGTTTCAAGTCACTGTAGTGGTAGCAACAGTTTGCGATCAAAGCAGCGCAAATTGTAAAGCAATAATTGAATAATAATGAAAGATTAAATTGCCTTAGGGATATCAGCGTAATATTTTTAGAAATATCTAATGCAATGCTTAATAGATTATTCTAAAAAAAAGATTTAATAAACTCTCATTTATTAAAATGTATGCGACACACCATTTGATTAGAATTGCAATTCACTTCAGCCAATAATCTTCCACGTGTAGCTAAATGGTCACACATTGAAGATTTGTATCTTATTGATAGCAGTAACGCTTCTTATCAGGACCGAATTCTAATAAAGCTTATTGCAAAGCTTTAGTAATAGATAAAATTATAAAAATGAAGGTTAAGTATTGCACGCAAGTTTTTAGGCAATCCTTTGGGTCCTTAATCACACCGAGTCGCAATAAAGTTAAAAGTGTGTGCGGCACGCGTTAAATGCCAGTAGAAGGTGTTGACACTGCTCGATTCATTCATTTTGTGAATAATATTTTCGATAGTATCAATGGTAGTCGACCTATTCCGGCAAATGACGAACTGCGAAATACCCAATACCTGGGACGTATACCGCAGTTCACCAGAGTCCATAACTGCGACGCGCAGGTTGGAAGATCGTGGGGGGAACGCAGCGAGCTCTCTGCTAATCGCTTTCCACTTCGTTTGGGAGTATCGCCAATCAGGGCGAAGATGCGCACTGGAGAAGCACGAAGAACGAAAACTGGTCTTTTCGCAGTTATGGACTCTGGTGAACTGCGGTATAGATATTAGCATTTTCCGTAGCATGAAATTTATAAAAAGAAAATGGGGGCTACACTTCGTCTCAGGGGATCAACAATTTTTGAATAAAAAGTGTCAAATCTTATAGTTAATTTTTGGTCCCCTAAGACGAAGTTTGACCAAAATGGGTATTATAAAATTGAATTAGAACGTTACAAAATTTTTAATTTTTGAAAACACATTGGTGCGATCTTGGATTTTCTCACTTTCTTAGTCGTAATTTTAACCAAGATGCGCTAGAAAACTTTTTCGATTGGATCAGGCAGCATAATATCTAGAATACTAATCCAACTTGTACTACCTTTCACGGGCATTATAAGACGTTGTTCTTAAATTTATATTCGCAGTTGACAAGTGTGGATACTAACTGCGAATTTGAATAATTCACGGACTCCAGTTGTATCGATGAACAACAATTATAATGTTTTTCTAAATTTGTTTCTTCAGCTTCTGAATCCACTGTACTGACAGTGATTCAGTATGTTTTACAGTATGTTCTTAAGAAGAACTTCGTCTATAAATTTTGTTTGGCAATAGTATTTGAAATTAAAAGCAATGCATCTCCGTGTTCATCGATACACTCTGCGTCAATCTTCCACATATAGCACACATTCCAAACCTTATTGGGTCTCTAAAATGATACATTTCGGAACATGTGAATTTAAAATTGACATGCTGCGAACATGGAAAGTCTTTATGTCATACGTCATACATCAATGTATCTAATATGTTGCCAAGAATTATACAGCGAGAGTAAATCGTGTTATAAATGAATCCAAAGAACCAACTTCTCCTCATTCTGTATACATATGTATGATGTATAGTATATGTATGTTTGTATTTTTTAAGCTGTATTTATGCAAAATAATTTTATTTATTACGTGCAAAGTGCATGTCGATTTACTTTATAAGCAAACATGGTTATGCGCATTTCTCATATGTATTTTTTACACTATTGTTAATATAGGTATTTATTGAATTTTCTGTAAATTTAATACATTTCTTTTAATGTACATATGTTGCTGTAATTTTTTTCCTTCTATTATTTTTGTTTTTCAAATAAATTTTAAAGTAAATAAAGTAAAAGGCAAAGGCGTGATTCGCTTCATTCTTAGATGAAAAGTCGCGATTTTCGGAAATTTAATTGCTTGTAACTTCTAAGTGCATTCACCGATCTCGATGAAATTTTCAGCATACACATAACTTATTTGAATCTACGAAAGACATATTTTAAATTTTCATTATAAGCTCACATAAAAAAGTTTGAAAATTGCCTTTACTATTTTTTTCCCGATTTTGAAAAATTGTAATTTTTTAAAACAGCAGAAGCACATATCTCAGTAAATTAATTTTTATAGCTTCTACAAAAATCTCAAGTCATTTAGTCCAATTTTAAATGGAGTATTCTGTTTTAAACGATGTGCCAATACTTTTTCCCAACCCTGCATGCATTTAGTGGGCCGCGCGAGACATAATTGCGCGGGCACCACGACCACGTTACGGGATTGATAGTACATAGGATTGGAATGATTATTCACTGTTTGCTGAGATTTAGTCTTTTATTAGAACTGAGCTTTGCACAGAGATCAGATAGCGATGATCGTGTAGTCAAGAAGGAAACAGAATTGAATCAGGGGTGCGTCATGGCGAGGGCACAGTATAGGAAAGAACAGTAGGATCACCCTGTCAAAAAGCGTACCAATAATTGTCGCTTGCGCATGACCGAATCGCACAACCAACAATATGGCGGCTGTAAACATATGTGATAATAGTTTCTTGCATTTTAACCTCTGTTACTTCTAAAACATTCCTGTTGCGATAAAATTCAGTAAAGTTTATACAGAGATATAAAATATGAGTGAAAGAGGTAGATACCGTTGTTCCTTCAAAGGGTGCCAAAGTGCAAGCAGTGACAGCAGTAACAGGCGTTCTGGGACACCCTATATTTTATATTTGTCAAATGATATTTATCCAACGTTTCTTGTACATTTTAGATATAGACATTATTAGGCTGTAGTTCCGAATACGACCGGTCGCAACAAACATTGGGACCCAGACGTTGCATATATCCAGCCGAGGTGTCGAATCTCAGGTTACACGCGACGACCAGCCAAGCGTGAACGTAGAAAGGGACAGACAATGGCGGAAAGAGAGAGGTCCGATGATCAAAGGAAAGAGCCGAAACGTATCGGTGTGACTAATACTAATTGAATCAAAAAACTTTTTCATTTTTGACTTTTTTTAAATGAAACTTTTACTAGCGCATTGGTGAGATTTTTGTGATTAAAGTGGCACCAAACACGATATAGTTTTAATTATAATTACTTGCTAAAATTGATGTTAAAAGTTGGCGAAAAGCAAAGGAGGGTTGGAAATGAAAACCGGTTGCGGTGTCGGTTCAGCTTTCGAACGTTGCATATATCCAGCCGAGGTGTCGATTCTGGGCATTTAATGTTTCATATATCCAGCCGAGGTGTCGATTCTGGGCATTTAATGTTGCATATATCCAGTCGAGGTGTCGATTCTGCGTCCGTACACATCGTTTGTATTCCGCCGCGATACCTATTCTACGTTCGTACACAACATGCGACGTGTTGCATCTTGCATGTTGCGTGTTTGATGCATCTTTGGTGTACGGCCTGCCTTATGTTTAATATCATTTTAATCTGAAAATTCTCACAAATGCGTTAGTAAGTTTCATTAAGAAAAAGTTAAAAATAAAAAAGTTTTATCGTTGAATTAGTATTAGTCACACCGATATAACGGTTCGGATCGTATTACACGGCTTCCTCGTCGAGCGTCTCGGTTCGCTTAGGGGGATCCCCCCAAGTGGAGGGGATAGCGATGTTGCATATATCCAGCCAATCTTTCGTTGCATATATCCAGCTTTTACTGTAAAACTAAATTTGAAAAATGGTTTTACACGAGCTTTACTTCTCTTGAATGCAGGACAAAGAACAATGGATGAAGATTTTGCAAGGACCACTGGTATATATAGTTCTTGATTACTAACTAAATAATCGTTAGCAACACCAATGTACTTTTAATTTATATTTTAGATTAATTACCGATCCACCTAATTGGTTCTTTGATTGAACTTCATTTCTCATTAAATGAGCGTTTAATTACTTGGCGTTGTTTAAATTATACTGATTGAGCTATATAACAAGTAATCCTTGATTAACAATTTAATAACGGAAAACTGATTCTCATCCTAATATTTGAATTTAACGCGCTTCAGGCACCACATTCAATTTTCCATACAGCCTAGTTCACAATTGATTCTGCAGCTATATTCACTCACACCAACGAGGATCGCAACTGTAACGTGAAATGTTATCACGTGAACATGGCTAGAATAGTATGGCGATCATGCCATGGGAATATTTATCGATGATCTGTTGTATCGATATGTCTCGAATATTTGTCGAGGACCTTTGTATCGATGGTTGTAAATTAAAATCGAAATTTAAACCATCTGTGCGTTTACTCATGTGAAAAAGACAAAGCCCTCGACGTGGGTGATCGAGCTGATAAAAGGCCGGAAATCCAGAGAATGGAATAGTTTCACTTCTACAATTCCTGAAAGGCTAATTTATGATAGACCATATCAAATTCGTTGTTTTCGACCAAGTCATGAAGAGTCCTTAAAAGTTACGAAGTCTTTTCCGATATCCTGTCTATTCATGCACTCTAAGAGGGTCGTAAATTTCCTCAAGAGTTGCCTTTTGGCAAGTACAAGGTCTTGTCGTTTCCTATTTTCTCTGGGTCCCACGCTTTCTCGTAGCACATGTGCGCTGTAACGTTCTAGAGTCTTGGCGGAGCGCCTCCACTTCCACGCGCCTGAGGGTGGACCACAGGCAGGAGAAGGGGCCTACACAGGACGGAGTGGACTCCTCCACCATTGGACGAGGGATGATCCTGAGGGAGGATCCAGGATCCACCAAGGAAGGGGTATCGACCGGCATCGCGCGAAGATCTCCGCCAAGCACAGAACGATCAAAATGATTTTGTCAGCTAAAATCGACGGATCTTTCTCACTCTGCAATCTAAACGCATTTTAGAACTTCAGAATTTTGCTCACGTATTGACAAATAAATAACGAAGTTAAAACAGTGAATTAACAATTTTGTATCAAATTCATTTTTCGCGCCTTGCGAGCAGAGCGCCTCCGCGCCCCACGGATTACCTACCTGCGCCTTTCAATCCCGAAAATCCCTATTTCCGCGAAAAGGCACAGGAAACGGACACGCAACATGACAAATTGATTTTCATTTCTATGAAAACGCTGTTTGCAATGAAAGGTTCGCTAATGTCAATTGCAGAAATGCCACGTGGAAAGGTTGCAAATCTATGTCTATCATGTATTATGGCAGCAGTAGTCACTGATGGCAGTATAATATCCGATGTTTTTCACTTATCAGAATATTTGACATGTACACTTGCGTTAAACAAATATAGTATTTTAGAAGTAGATGCTTCAGGAATTGACCGGTGTTTTTTAATTTAATTTTGTTTCCCTTTGAACGTGTTTGAATTATACAATTTTATTATTTGATTTAGAAATATATATATAGTTATGTTTGGTATCACTTTCCTTGTAAAAATGTCAACGATCCAAGAAAAACCATAAAAATTTACATTTCTCTTCGTGTGGTGAACGTTGATTTGTTTATTAATAGTCAATTGTGGACAATAGATAAGCCGGAGTTGAGCTCCGGCTGAGCAGCCTGAATAAATGGTGGGGATGACGACGCAACACTTTCCGACTGATATTTTACAATTTAAGAAAAACTACTATACAATGGCGAAATTAATTGTATTTTTGCAATTGTTTATGGTATGTACGATTCATCATGCGTCGGCCTTTTATTTGCCAGGACTGGCTCCCGTGAATTACTGCAAGGCTGGCGAAACTTCAGAAACATGTAAAGTGCGTATTCAAAATTCCTTTCAACTATTTTTCGAATTTTATTCCAATTACGATACTGTGATTCTTTTTCTCTTATTATTAATATAATTTATAAATACTAATGTTAAAGATTGCTCTTTTTCGATACTCGTTAAAAGATAATCCTTTTCTTTTCTTCGTTAATTAGTGTTTAATTTTTTCAAATATTCCGACGTGGCTTTTCGTAGCATGTGATTTATAATGAAGAGATTTAATCACGAAAATTTGTCATATTAACGTTATTTGTATGACAATTATATGATACTCTTAGATTGACCTTGTATTCAATATATTAGTAATTTATATTTAATTATCATTTTAATTAGTGTTTCTGTTTACGTCAAACATACAAGAAATATATAGTTGTACTTTTATTAAAATTTTGTATAAGTTTAACTGTAATTGTAATTATAATTTATATGTATAACTCCTTTCGCTTATTGGTTTTTATATTTTTCAGTCTGAAATTAAACTATACGTGAATCGTTTGAACACAGAGAAATATGTAATACCATACGAATATCACCAGTAAGTTTTTACACAGCTACATTATTCTTTAATTTTCTAAAATTAACAAGTAATGTACTAAAAACAATTCTTGGTTAGTTTCGATTTTTGCCCTTCCGATGAAAGCCAGAGTCCTGTAGAGAATTTAGGACAAGTTGTTTTTGGGGAACGAATAAGGCCTTCTCCTTACACGGTAGATAAAATCTAATATATTTTAATATTATTATTTTAAAATAATTTTGTGTAATTAAGTAATCGAATTTTCTTATAATAAAACATCCCGCAAACTGTGGACTTATGTAAATTTTTAGTTAGAGTTTATGAAAGATCTCAAATGTGCGGTGGCGTGTCAGAAAAAATACATGGGAGGAGATAAAGAATCAGAACAGAAATTAGAGTTTTTGAAAAAAGGAATGGCGCTCAATTATCAGCATCACTGGATAGTTGGTAATACTTTAGTAATAAAATATGTTCAAACTTAAATGCTACCAAGTATTGGATAAATCTATCGCTTAATCTTTTTGTAGACAATATGCCAGTTACATGGTGTTATCAATTAGAGGATGAACAACAGTATTGTAGCACTGGGTTCCCTATGGGCTGTTTTTCTCAGGAACCAAGATCTCAACAGGATACCTGTAGCATCAATGTAAATATAAATTATTATCTCTAATCAAGAAAAAATATAGTTTATAAAACAGAAACAGTTTTGACTAAAGTTAATTCTTTTTTTTTCTTATTAGGGTGCATATAATAAAGCAAAAACTTATTACCTATTTAATCATGTAGATCTTACAATTACATATCATAGCGGTGCTAATGAGGAATGGGGATCTGCGTTTAAGGAAAATGGTGGACGTATAATATGTAAGAGTTTCAAAGTTCATGTTCGTGATTTACATTTTCTTAATATTTCGCTTTATTAAATTTTATACTTATACGTTTTAATAGCTGTTAAAGTAGTTCCTCGCAGCATTAAGCATGGTAATATTCCTGATTGCGAAAGTAAAAAGCCATTAGAAATACCACATGATCCGCTTCCTGTTGGAAAAGAGTTGGGTGTTACATATACATACTCTGTAACATTTGTGGTAAGTCTTTTAATAACGCTTTATTTATTTCTTACATAAAAATGATTCTCAATTTTTAATTTTAGGAAACTAATAACATCAAATGGTCGTCTAGATGGGATTACATCTTAGAATCTATGCCGCACACAAATATCCAATGGTTCAGTATCCTCAATTCATTGATAATTGTTTTGTTTCTTTCTGGAATGGTGGCTATGATAATGCTGCGAACATTGCATAAAGATATTGCACGGTACAATCAGGTACATTTAAGGAATATCGCTTTTTAAATATCAGTTATATGGAATTTCATGTTTTATTTAAACAGTTCTTATTCATTTGAAAGAAAAAAATGTCTTGTCTGTTAGTTTTGTGTCATAAAATCGTGTCTGTGTTGCAATAACGCAGGCTTGCTTCCAGATAGAATCAGGAGAAGATGCGCAGGAAGAGTTTGGCTGGAAATTGGTTCACGGTGATGTATTTCGACCACCTCGCAAAGGAATGTTACTTTCGGTTTTACTTGGATCTGGTGTCCAAGTTTTCTGCATGACACTTGTTACACTTGGTGAGTTCTCAGTGTTAATTTTTTCAAACTCGTTTACACATTTTGTTTCATACGTTCCACAGCATTTGCTTGTTTGGGATTTTTGTCTCCTGCTAATAGAGGAGCTTTAATGACCTGTGCCATGGTTTTGTATGTTTGTCTTGGAGTTACCGCTGGCTATGTATCTGCCAGGATATATAAAAGTTTTGGTGGTGAAAAATGGAAATCAAATGTACTGCTGACTTCTATGTTGAGTCCAGGGTAACATAACTTATCATTCAAGTAATTAAAATTATGAATTATACATTATGATGTTATTTATTCAAATATTTGTCTTTTACAGAATCGTGTTCAGTTTATTTTTTACAATGAATTTGATATTTTGGGCAAATGGAAGTTCAGCCGCAGTACCATTTAGCACTCTTATAGCTCTTCTAGCTCTTTGGTTCGGAGTATCTCTTCCATTAACATTTGTTGGAGCTTACATTGGATTCAGAAAAAGGGTAGATTAATATTGAGATGATATTTAATTATTAAAAGGAGCAGAAAGGAATTTCTTATTTTCTGTGCGTAATTCTTTTAAAAAAAAGTAAATCTTGTTTCAGCCATTAGAACATCCTGTAAGAACTAATCAGATTCCCAGACAAATACCAGAACAGAGTTTTTACACTCAGCCAATACCTGGAGTAATAATGGGCGGAGTTCTACCTTTTGGATGTATATTTATCCAACTGTTCTTTATACTTAATTCCTTGTGGTAAGTGTTATCATTATTTGTACAAATTAATTCAGTGGCTTTTATCAATTACAATTTCAAATTTTAATATTTTCCCGTGCTTTTATGCATTTCAATAATGACGTTTATTTTAATAATTAAAATTATTATATATAAATTTTCAGTTTCTTTTTTCCTTAAAACGTTGTTAGTAATTTAGAGTTCTGAAATTATTTAAATTTTCATTTTTTATTTAAATATTTACACATCTGGAATTTTCATGTGTTCTTTTGTTTTAGGTCAAGTCAGGTGTATTATATGTTTGGATTTCTATTTCTAGTATTTTTGATACTTGTCATCACATGTTCAGAAACAACGATTTTACTCTGTTATTTTCATCTTTGCGCAGAGGTAAATTATTTTCAAAAAAATATACAAGGAAATAAGTTTCAAACATTATATTTTCTTTTCAGGATTATCATTGGTGGTGGCGCAGTTTCCTTACATCTGGATTTACCGCCTTTTATTTATTAGTTTACTGTATACACTTTTTCATGACTAAATTATATATAGAGGATGCTACATCTACCTTCCTTTATTTCGGTTACACTTGCATCATGGTTTACCTATTCTTCCTTTTAACAGGTAAAACTTTCAATTTTTAAATAAATGATAAATGTAATTAAATATTGAAGATACTAACAGTACGTTTTTCTTTTTAAACAGGATCGATTGGTTTCTTTGCCTGTTTTTGGTTCGTGCGGAAAATCTACAGTGTCGTAAAAGTTGACTAATGTGTAAACAAATGATAATCATCGAAATAAAATGAACATGGTATGAAATTAAATGACAAGGACAAAGAATAGTTGATACAAACCTTAATTCTGTGAGAAAATATTAACGTACGAATATCAGGTCCTTTATCTCGAGAAGAGCAATAATTTTAATGTAATATGTGGAACACTTATACTAATGTATCAGTGTTCGACATATTATAACAGCCGTTATAATTGGTGACCTCTGGAAGAACATGCAGCAGATGACAACAATTCTATAATTCGTAACCTTTCTCCTGGAGTGACTTTCAAAGCTCGAACAATGGACATCTGACCTACGGTCGCACAAATGTTACGGAAAGATACGGAACAACATATCAGGATACTGTTAATCACTAGCAAGGGAATACTCCTCATTTGGGTGTAATACCAACTTCCTCAGAAGTGCTTAGACTCCAACTGTTCTTACGTTGAGGGCACGGATCTGCTAGGTAGCATTACTGATCATTAGCAGACCCTGAAAGAAACACTCTAGCCTCCATCCTTTCCTCTTTCGTACAGCTCAATCGTTCTAATACAATTAATGTATCAAATACTACTTGTTATCTAAGCAGATTGCTGTAAGGCGTAACACTGTGAATTTAACTTTTTACAAAATCATAATTGACGCTTAATAAGTTATATTTTGAAACTTATAAAAACAAGATTAGCTTTGATAATAAACAAAGTCATTAATTATTTTTGTTTCTTTTTTTTGCAACATGAGCGTGAAGAAGTCTTGAATGAGGCTCTTAATAAATTTTTGTTACTTGATAAGTGAGAATTAAGTTTGTCATTAATCAACGTAGAAATTAATTTGATGTAGTCACCACCGTTCTTTTGAGAATAATAGTAAACCGTAAGGATACGTGTATACATGTTACAAATAAATTACATAATCCAGATGTATAATATATACATAATTGCTAAGCTTATCTTTTACAATAAGTTCGTAAATGAAAATTCCAGTCTGCGATGTAAATAAGAGAATTAAGTACTTTCTATATCGTATTCAGATTGCCAAATTTCTGGATTATAAAATTAATTGTAATGCATACACATTTTTTTACCATTTTCGTAACGTTAATCCTTTGCGATCTACCTTCTGTACCATTAAATTTCTGTATCTCGGTTTGTTCTGTATAAATCAATTAATCTTAATCACAAAGGAGGTAAGATGGATCGCAAAGGAAAGTTTAATTAAAATTTTCTGTTCACTCTAAAAATTTAATATATTCTTTACCGTAATAACAAAAAAAAAAGATATTAAAGAATATAAGTATGATCGTTTAGAATTCGAAAAATCATTTCTTTAAAATAATAGAGAATTTCAATTTTTCTTTACTTTTATTTCTTCTATCGATAGTATTTGTGACTGTGAAATATTTTAATTAATAGCTGACATGCACACATCCTGTAATCCACGATTTTTGTAAATTGCAACAATTACAAAGTTAGTATTAATGATGTTGATATAAATAAAGATTGAATAAATTTACATAAGCAGTTTCCTTCTAGTTTTTCATAGAACACGTGAAAGAGTGTTCTGACTTATCTATTACATGATTTTGTTTGTCGAAACAGTTTCATTTTTCATTTTGCCATTTGATATTGCAATGACAAAATAAATGTAACAAATTGCTTTTTCATTTTGAAAAATGTATTTTCCTGTGGAAAATTTTAACGATGAATAATGGAATTTTTTTTTTCTTTTCACTAAATACAGTGTACTTTCATACGTAATCCTATACTGTATTACATTTATTAATAATTTTACATATAGTCACGGAATATTGAATAATCTTTTATGTACAAACGTGTTTCTGACTGTGCGGATGCATCACGTGAAAGAAACACCAAAACTTTACACATTACTACCAAGTGGTGGTAGTACATGTCAAGGAAGCCTGGCTACTTTTCTACTGACGAAAGAAACAAAGTAATTCAGAGAGAGAGAGACGAGATATTCTCTCGACACTTAGGACAACTTCATGTCAGTCAATAAACCACAGTCTCACCATCTGGGCGGCGTTTGGTGCTGCTATGCTTTTGCCCAACTTTCATCTTTACTTTTCTTTTCGTAAAAAGACAAACAGTATTTTCAATAATCACGAATTACTAAGTTCATTTCATTTCACGGGTTCAATTATTCTCCAATTCCCAAGCTGCGTTTCGCGATACCGCGCTACCACGATGTATCGTAGAACGTGATGCTTGTCTCCTAGACGATGCAAACACTGTTGAATAGTTAATGTCGACCTGTAAGAAGTACGGTTTAATGCTGAAACTTGGGATAGAAGGGATTCAGAGGGTCCAGGGTCATGCAAACAATTTTCATAAGTTACACGTTAACAAACGAATCAATAAGAAACTGCTTGAAACGGATGTACGAAAATGAAATTAAAATAAAAAGGTATCGTTCTTTTTGCGGAAACCCTCCATTAAAAAACGACAAATTCTAACGCGAAACATTAAAGCAGTAATTATAAAACAGAGCCTGCAAAGCGTCGAATAAAAGAGAAAAATTAATGCTTTGGAACGGTATTCAACAAATCCATCGACTGAAAAGAAAAAGGAAAAAGATCTGTTTGTCTGTACGTGATTTAGAGCCATTTTTTAAAATGGAATTGGTCAAAATTGGAATTTTTGTATCAGAGGAGAGGGTATGTTTATCGACAATGGTAGATTAGAGAATTATTTTCTTGGGCTCCGACGGCGGCGACCATCCCTGTTGTTTCTCTCCGCGCGTCTCATTTCTTCTAATCTGCGCGCGTGTTCCGCCATGTGTTGCCTTCTCATTTCTTCCTTTACGACTATCTGCAATTATAATAATAAACTTTTAAATAGTAAACAATTGATTTTTATATTTATTAATCGTATAAGAGATTTCGAATTGGTATAAGTGCGCAGGTTGACTTCGAATCGGTTCGACAAAAATCGGATGCGCTCGGTTCAACTGTCAACTACCTGAAATCGAGCACATTCGATTTTTGTGTCGATTCAATCCGAAATCAGACTGCACGCCTACGTCGATCTCTACCGAAGTATCATGCATACCTGTTCGTTTGTAAGCGGTAACCAGTATATGCATGGCGTCGCCTTCGTTTTTCTAAAGAGATCGTCTAAAAGCTTAGCTGGTGGTGGGTCGTCTTCTTTCTTTTTAAATTTACGAGCTGGAGCCGGAAGATGAGCTTCCACCGCAGGACTCCGACTCCTCTGTCGCCTCTTCTTATCGTGCTCTTTCTTTTCACGTTCCTTCTCCTTCATGTGTTGCTGACCATCTTCTTTACCCAGATCCCACTCTCGGACTACCATCACCTATTATTTTACAACTCTTACTTGAATATTTTATATCAATCAATTTTTCATCGATTCAACTCTTGTCATTTATAAATAAATTCATCGATTCAACACTTGTCATTTATTTATCTATGCATTTCATTTTTCAATTTATCATATCATCCTTCATATTTTTTCAATTATGTAACAGTTAGAGATGTACGGGTACCCGATATTACGGGCTCGGCTGGGCTCGGGTGCCTATTAATACTTGCAATAAGCATGTGCAAAATCTGTTTTATGTGGAAAAATAATACTTGTAACGAATTTATTTGAAATAAATTTCATTCCATGTCACCTGTATGTTAATTTTATACAAAATAGATTTTGAACATGCTTATTGCAAGCATTAACAAGTACATCAGAGTTGGGTCGCGGGCCGCGGCCCGCGGGAGCTCGTCCGAATCGGCCCGAGTGTACCCGATCGAACCCGAAATAGTCGGGCTATACGACTGCACGCATGTATCGCGGACGCCCGCCCGAGTCCGCCCGATGTTTTCCGAACCGACCCGACTAGCTGGGTCCACATCCCTATGTAACAGCAAATATAATTAAAATTTGTACCTTTGTATTTGTTCTTTCCTCACGGTTCCAATCTTGTTGCCACGAATCGGATGGTACAAGAGGCTCTGTTTTCCTTGGAATGGACTGATCTTTTGATAATTCTCGTGCCAATTCCATGTCATCTTTGGTTGCATATTCAACGTGTAGCCTCTTCGGATTTGACACGGGCCAGGATATACCGTGCAACGCTTGTCTCGTTTCAAATGCCTGATCCTCATTGGCATACTAAAATGATTCAATTACAATTACTATGACATTGCTGTAGGATATCTACACGTGTTTGCTTAACTATGTACAGTTATTTTCTTCTGGAAGATCAGTTCGCTCACTCATCTCGGATTTAAATTTACCGCCAAACTTTACTTATCTATATACATCCGACGCGACGGTTAAACTGAATTAGTAATAAGAATAAGTGTTTATTCAAAATTAAAGATTGTTATTTATGTTTAATGTATCATATTAATATTTAAATTACAATAAAATGCATATACCTCTACAAAACACTTCGATTTAATTCTGTCCATCCAAAATCCATTTTCGACGATTGTGCCAGTACGTGAAAGAAGCTCTTTAATTTGATTTAAAGTAAAAGGACGAACCAAATTTTTGATCAAAAGAATATTCGTAGGCTTTGTAGCAGGCGGACTTGGAGATTTCACATGTGGTGTTTCTTTGACGATTGATATTTTACGTCTAGCCGCTGCAAATCATAATAATTCTAATAAACACATGAAATATTTGAGTCAAGTACAGTGTGTTGTTCATTATGTCCAGTACACGAAAGATAGGTATCAAAAACATTACCCTCATTTTTAAATTTTAAGATCCTAAGACTCGAAAATTCTAAGATTTTATAACTCTAAAGTACCAGAATTTTAAGATTTTACAATTGAAAAATTTTTTAAATTCAAGATTCCAAGGTTCTAAAATTCCAGAATTCAAGAATTTCTCAATTCTAAAATTCTAAAATCTTTATAAAATCTTATCTTAATAAAAACCAATATTATGGCCAAAATGTAATATGTAACGTAACTAAAAACAAAACATAATAATGTTCGTATCACGTGAAATTGTAAATATAAAGAATTAGACAATATTAGCAATATTAGAAATATGAAACACTTGACATTATTAACCTCTTAGGCACGGCTGAATTTTGCGCGGGGTAGTTTCTCTGTACGGCAGAGTTCAAGGCGAATTACATGTAAATGATACAGCACTGCAATGTGTGACAGGTAATGCTGTTCTCTCTACACTAGTACATTGCGCCACTATAGTGGCGCGTCGTACAGAAAGATAACATCCGCGAAAGCCACTATAGTGGCGCATAGTGCCTAAGAGGTTAATAAAACTATGAGATCTGGTCCACCCTAGAAAAAATTTTAATTGCGCCAATTAACGCCAATTAACTTTTCTTTCCAAGTATACAACCCGTCTCCAAGTATACAAAAATCGCGACTTAATTATTTACATATTTATATACCTATGTGATTATCTATCTTTGCATCCCCTTTTTTCGTTCCGCCGTTCTTTTGCAGAAGACTTTCATCGCCAGATTTATCATCGTTCGCTCCTTCGTTAGAATTATGCCATTTTTCATTGACCCGATAACGATCTCTGTCCTCGTCATCGTCTTTTGAAAGGCGAACTTCATTTATTGACAACGGTCTTGCTCCTGGCACTAATGCCTAAAATACAATTGTAACATATTAACAGCGTATTCTAAAAAAATAAAAGTTAGAAAATTTGGAAAATTGTAAGACGTGAAACATGTTTATATGGTTGTAAAGGTCTAAAAATGTTACAAATAAGAAATAGAAAGGGATATTTTGTTTATGTGAAAGAAATTTACAATTTAAGAATGAAAGTATTACTTTAAGTGAATCCGTAGAAATTGAAAATGAAGGTGCGGTATCGGTAGATAGTGCAGTGCCCCACCGACGTTTTCTCGGAACACATTTTGAATTTTGTTCGGTACTATCATGATTTTCCTGTGAAACATTAATAAATTTATCATTAATCATTAACTAACGTTTATATAATAAAAAGGATAACAAACCTTGTTTGAAATAGCTGTTTCATTATTCGTGTTTGTATCATTGTCATCTTTTTTCGCATCGTTCTTCTCTGTCAACATTCTTGAGGAGCTGAAACAAAATTCTAATAAAGAAACTATCCATCAAATTGTTATACGAATTAAAAAATTATTAATTTTTGCTTACAATGATCTTTTCAAATTTACTTTTATAGGCTTATAAGCTATGGACTGCGCTGTAGTTGATACCGACTTATCATTTAAATTATCCAATTTCTGTTTATTTGCTTCACAAGGTTCAGTTTCTACGTTCACATTATTTAATAACAAATTATTCCTTGCTTTTGGTGATTCGGAATTATCTTTTTGTTCACCTGAGTCCTCTGCATTTATCTTCTCTTCTTGCACGTAATTATCAATTTCAATATCTCTTTTGATAGGAGGTTCATCTTCTGAATCAGGTGTATCAGAATTGGACGAATCTCTGTATTTGGTTCTATGCTTCCTGCGATTGGCAGGTTGTATTTTGCAGGTGGTTCTACTACTTTTAGTACGAACTTCATCGTTTGATTCGGACGACGAATTTATTTCACGAGCTTTTACCTTTTCGTCGTTCTCCTCGTCACTACTCGTCTCTCTTTTAGCATTTTCAATGCTAGTTTCTTTACTAAATGTTTCTGCTGACTTTTCACTGACATCTTCCACAGATGATTTTTCTTCCTTTGGTATAACATTTGTCTCCATGGATGAGCGATTACCATCTGAACTAGGAGCCAACATGGTTGTGCTACTCAACTTAGTAGGATCACTATCAGCGTTTACGTTGAAGATATTTTCCTCATTTGATTCACCTTGCTGATCTATGTTTGGTTTATCGTCAGACAAGTTGGCTGAAGTGGTTTCAGGCAGGATCTCCTTGCTATCACTTACCTCTTCGTTGGAGTCCTGACCTGGGTATGAAGAGGAGGGATCGTTCGGCTGTTCATTGCTACTGAGTGTTCTTGTACAAGAAACCAGTTGCTTGTCTGCCGAGTCAACCTCCTCTGCAACTCCCTCACCACTTTCCTGCCACTTGTTCGATTTTTTCCTACTTAAAGAAGTATCAGATGATCCTTCTGACAGATTGAGTTGTCTACATAACTTCAGCTTCTGTATCTCGCCAGGTGATGCATCGGCTCTTGACACTTTCCATACTGATCCGTCAGTATTGTCCTCTTCCTCGTCTTGCAACTTGCTTTTAATATCCACCTCAGTAGATAAAATATTTTCATTACGTTCTTCTATTTGCTCTAATTCTTTTTTCTGAACTTGCACTGACTTCTTTTCCGTCTCCTTGCTACCAAGACTTTTTGGTAATTCATCGTTTTCCTCTTCTGGTGATGTCGATGGTGTCCGCTTTGCACGTCTACGCGTTGACTTTCTGGTTGGCTTTTCAACTTCCTTTTCCGGAGTTCCCACTTTCGCTTTGTTCCTTTCACTCTTACGCCTCATATCTGAAACATCAAAGATATTGAAAATTTTACTCTGAACTGTTATTAATTTTAATCAGAATTTAGAATGCAAATGTAATAAGTACAATAAACATAATGCTATGCTAAACATTAACGTAAAGATTATACACAAACTTAAATAAAATTCAAGTAAAAGATATAAATTGATTATTTTTTGTCAATTCAGTGAAATTTCAATGTAAACTATAAATTCTCAAAAAAAGATATAAATTCTATTGAAAATTAAATTACCTAATATATAACGCATATCACGCGTATTTTAATCTTGCAATGCTGTTTTTAAAATACTTTGGACAGAATTAATATATAAACACTCTTGGTATTTGAGCCTAAAATAAATTGCATGCAACATATACCTTAGATATCTATTATTTGTTTTATTATCTTGAGTTTCTAGCAATTCTCAAATAAAATTTGTTTCTGTTTCAAATATTCTTGCTTTCTATAACAGTTTCATTATATTTGTTACATTTGAAAAGTTTTTACATATTACTTATGTATATAAGGTCATAAATAAAATAAAGTTTAAATCTCAAAATAAATACACGAATCATGATCTACATATTTGTAATAATTTATGTTTCAAATTATATCTTGTTAAAATTTTGGTAATTGCATGTAATGTTTCTTCTTCTTGATGTATGTACAAAATAATTAATGTTTATAAACAAGATAATACTACAGGTCCAAATTGATACAAATATTTAAAAAAATGATAGGCAAGGCAATTAAAAAGTCAGAAAAAATAAAAGATTGAAATAGCACAGCTAATTGTATACTCTATACTTTTTAATGATCATTTGAAATGTTTTACTAATTATTGAGTAGTTATACGAATACTCGATAATAACTACTTAAAATATTTCAATCAATGTTTTACTGCCCACAACGAATATATAAGCGATAATAAACAATATCTGATTGAAAACAATTGACTCAAATTAATATTTTCGTTAAATATTTACTAAGAAGTATCTAAAGCATATCCAAGTGTGATTTGTGGTTACCCAAGAAACGCGCGGGCGTTTCGTGATCTGAAAACTCTGGAATCTTACTTACTTAATAAATGTGGTTTGTGTGTCAACTAGAAGTTTAGCAAGTAAGCTGCGTCTTCTGGAAAGTTTATTAACACATAAATATTTTAATCGAAACGACGTTTCCAATGACGCTTTTAACAGTCAATCGGACCACCGTACTCCATTGAACACGAACGTCTTACATCGTATCAGATAGACATAGCCCCATGAAACCTGAACATTAGATACATTGGTTATATTTGTTTAGAAGCTCTGTCGCCACGTAAGTTAACTATAGAAAATCGTTTATGAAGTTCTTTCAGGTGCATTCATAATATAAGGATATAAAGCATAAAGCGTGTTCCCTCAGCAGTTCTGTTGAGCATTCCCACTTTCCGCCATATTAAAACAACGGTTGGATAATATTTTCTATTGGGAATTGAAAGTAACAATAAAAGACGATACATTTTCTATTGGTAAATTCGCTCGAGAAGAAGTGAACGAGCCTATGCGAGCAAAGCTCCAATATAAAATTACATCAACTAACTGTACTTTTATGTTTGCTACTTTATATTTTAAACTTAGCGGTTTTAATGCAACTACCCTATTGGTTGACAACCCAATATGAAGTATTTTAGGAAGTTATTTGGCTTATTGGGTAAACTGGAAGCCGTGCGCAAGAACACACTTTATATCCTTACATCATGAACGCAACAATTGTGGTCTGTGAAAACGGGACCGCAGTTCAGTCATTTTAATCTATGTATATATATATAGTTGTGATATAGTTTCTTACCTAGTAAATAAACAAATTTTTGGTAACTGTCAGTAACTAATTGTATGTACGATCGTTTGATTTGACATCTTTGCATACATACTTACATATATACATAAATACATGTATGTATATTAATGTATATATATGCGATAATTTACTATTGTTAAATTATAAATTACAGTGTATTTTTATATTATATTCTATAATTTATATTCATAATTTAAATTTATTACCATCATGGTAATTAGCTGTTATGTTTGTAAGAAAAGGCAGAATGATAAAAATAGTGGGATATCATTTCATGTGTAAATATAAATATTAATAAAACAATACATTATTAATTATAATAACACATATGTAATGAATATAAAGAATATTGTATTTTTCAGGTTTCCAAAAGCAACAATGTTTCGATCTGCTTGGGAAAAAGCATGTAAATTAGAGGAACCTGCACCTAAAAGAGCTCGTGTATGTTCTGAACATTTTACACAAGATGATTTCATGCCAAAGAGAAAATATGGTGTAAGATTATTAAAGCGATCAGCAATACCATCTGCATTTGTATGGAATCAAGAAGCTAATTTAATAACAAATAGCAAGTAAGAGAAAAAGATTTTTTTTACGTATTGTATATAACATGCAAAAAATGTAATTACAGTAATTATAATAATAATATACTTTTATGTTTATTGTATTATAAAAATTGCATTTGTCATTAAGCAATGTAGAAGGAACTTTCATCCATATTAAAACAAAACCAACTACATCGACCTCTACATTAAAACAGAATAAAGATTGTGCACTTGAAGTTGCATCTCCTTCATGGTATGGGTTTGTAATATTTTTGCAGAAATAATAATTCGTAATAGTCACCATTATTTGCTTCTACAATAATTCACTTATTATATAAATTATTTTAGTAAAACGATGATTTCACTTGATAAGGAATGTCATTCACCAAAGACACCATCCACCAGGGACATCGACATACAATGTAATTTATATTTGTCAGAAACATCATCAGTACAGTATGTTTTGTACTTTTAAAATTTAATTTAGCTGCATTTACTCGAAGAAGTACATGTTGTTTCTATAAATTATTTCACAGAAAATTACAAGAAATGGAGGCATCCAATATTTCTAATAAAATATGTAGTCCTGCTAGAATAGAAGATCTCACTCCAGAACATTTCTCAACGCCTCGACGTGCCTCACAAAACTTACAATTTATAAAACAGAAAACAGATGAAAAATTAATAAAAATAAAATGTCTACAAACTGAAAATATAAAGTTATTGAAACGGATTGCATCGTTACAGGATCTGATTTCATATTTGAGAAAGAATAATTTCATTTCCGAGAGTATAGCGCGTGGATTAATGGTGAATTGAGTTTTATGCGACGAAAAGTGTTTAACAATTTTTATAGATTTTTACCGGTTTTTTCAATCTTTTTCAGGATTATTCAATGGATTCTACAATGAGTACTGGTGAAAAGATGCAGCAACAGGAAAAAATACAAGTTAAGTAAGTACAGAAGTATATAACAATATCAAAAATCATAAGAAGTTACAGCCAGCAGTTCCTATTATTGAAAACAGTAACTGTTTATGCTGGTCTTTCGTTAATATATTGTTTGTTTTAAATATTGGAATTTTAGTATAGGAAATTAATTATTAAAATATATCTTTATAGGAATGGAAAAAAAAGATGTTGCGTAAGAGGATGTCCCAGCAAGGACATTAGGATGTTCACCTTCCCTTCATCTGAAACGAATAACAAGAGGATGCTACAATGGGTGGAAGCATGTGGTAGGCCAGATTTGTGGCTGCTTCCATTCGAAAAACTAAAGTTCCGCTCTGTTTGTTGCCTCCACTTTGAACAAAAATATTTCCTGAATAAGAAATTGTCAACATCTGCAGTTCCAACACGCCACTTACCAGGTAATAATAGTTATATAATTTTTATAGAATATGTAACTAATTTTGAATGAAAATATTTAATACATGCTATCAGGGCCTGCAACATTTAAAACAGAGCCATGGGTGGACAATGCATAACAAATTAAAGAAGAAAAAAGTAAGTTTTCAATTGTAACTATTGTCAACCATTAATATGGTATTAATACACTAAAAGTGTATATGAAATTTTTAATATTAGGTGCATATATAATGTTATACAGGGTGTTCGGTAACTGGTGGTACAAGCGAAAAGGGGGTGATTCTACATGAAAAAATAAGTCGAAAATATAGAATAAAAATTTGTCATGTGAGGCTTTGTTTTCGAGAAAATCGACTTTGAATTTTCGCCGGGTATGCGTGTACTTGATCATTGTCTCGATGGATATTATCGCAGTTTAAGTTTGTTTCTATCGTAGCGGAAAATTAGGAACACGTAATGAAATAGGATGTTGAAGTAATCATAAAGTATATCATTATAGAAATTGCTGAAAATGTTGCCCATTCTGCCGAGTACATAATTCTGCTCTTCTAATTAAATCTAATTAAACGTATATTGTTGTTTTAATGTATGAAAGGCTACAATAAGCTTTTCTTTTAATTGCTTGCAATTTATGATTTCTTCAAAATACACAATTAATTTAATATGACTCCATAAATATAAGTCAAGTGGAGTTAAGTCAGGAGAGCGTGGCGGCCAAGCTATTGTTCCAGCACGACCAGTCCAACCTTGGTAATGTTGGTTTAAAAAATCTCTCGGCGAAAATGTCGATTTTCACGAAAACAAAGCTTCACATGAAAAATTTTTATTGTATATTTTCGACTTATTTTTTCATGTAGAATCACCTCCTTTTCGCTTGAACCGCCAGTTATCGAACACCCTGTATAATTTTGTTATTACTGACAGTACTTTTATTATTTAAATAAATTTGGAAGTAAGTACTTACTTAGGTATATAAATTAATTGCTTAAATTACTTTAATTGATTGCGTGGACACTTTTCTTATGTATCCGAGGTCGTAGAATCATTTGACGGCCTCGGAAAAGCCCAGAAGCTTCTTATTTTGCAAAAAAACACGGATCTTTCTATTTTGCTAGTTCCAGGGTTCGCAATCAGGTGGCGCAACCTGCACCGTTTTCAGTGCCGAGATTTTTTTCGTAAAAAACATGTTAAAATTAAATTTTTACATTTTCAATTTATTAGCTTAATTACTTTACAAAAACTCTTGTTTTCAACACAAATTAAACCATTACAACTATTTAATTTACAATCTAAACTTGAAAAAAAGAAAATAATATCATTACCGATGCGGATTAATTGTAAAAGAGCGGTGGTTTACAAAAAAGCATTAAATAAATAAAATCTTGAAAATTAAATGAACTACAAACAAATTCTTTAATTTACAATTGCAAATGTTTAAAATATTCATAAAAGAGGTTAAAAATTGCCAATTACAGTCATTGTTTACTGTAATTCGCATTTAGCCATTTTTTATTAAGAATATTAATGAAGCGCCTATATAATTATCTTTATTAAGGTTTAAACTTTAAATTCATATACCATAAGTGCCATTTTACGGTACTTTTATGTCATCAAATCAGCCGAAGAGATCCCATTCGGTACATGACGTTGTCGAATTTTTAAAAATTGACAGCGAAAGAAAAAATCATTAATAACTCCATTTTGACGAACAGTTTATGAACTTTTATGATTGATTCTTAATCTACATACTAAAATAAATATATTTACTATGTACAATTTCTGTGAATAATATATAAGAAACTTTCATTATTTCTTTTACAAACTCATCATTATGTACTTCGTTCCCCGTTTGTATCAAAATTTTATGATATAGTAATTGAATGTATTAAGAAATTAATCAATAGCAAAAGAAACAGGCCAAGATTTTAAATCCTCTAAATCAACTAACACACAACTGTTTGTGTCTCAGAAAATTTTGGAACACATATCAACCTAACTATTTGTCCTTTCTCTACTGTAGATGTATGCTCTATATTATCAAGACTATTTTCTTATGACAATGTAAAAATAAAAAGCAAATAAAAATATTCTTACCTGTGGATAGTTTAGTATCGTTTAGTATTCATCGCATGAATAAGTTGGAATAGTGTCCAGCCCAGTTGGTGCATAATGTTGCCAAACTAATGTAAATTCCAACCACGTTAATTCATAATATCACCAGCTACTTTCATAATATCTGTAATAGGTTGATCACTAGATCCAGCTACAATATAAGAGTTGATACTACCAATCCATGGATTAGTTGCTCCATAAAAGCTTTTAAACTTAAATTATATAAATATAACATATTCGTTGTTTTATGACACACAGATGTTATATTACCTAGCACATCAGGGCAAAATGCAAGGATGAAGTGGCTGCTGAAGTATTGTATGACATGTTGGATCAAACTATCCAGGTATTAATATTACAGGGCAATTTTGCACTACAAGACAAAGAAAATTGTCAAGTTTATGAGTTGCCATCGCAGTTTCTTTGAATACACTTTCCTCGTGTGTTTTAGTTTTAAAATATCCTTTATGATTATGAGTTTCCACAGATCCTCTTATGATATTTCCTAAGTTAATATGATTATTAATTACTTCAAATTGTTATTACACCTAATACAAACTAAATACCTGAGCTGAACTTTACTTTAGTGGACCCAAAATTTTGAACCTTTTTTTTTTAATCTATAGATTAATCAGTAGAATCTGAAAATGCAGTCTTAACTTTAGGAATCCAATGGTTAAAATGTTATAAGCGTGTAAAGTTTGGCATTTTTAGCGGATTTGCTACGTTACTGTGACACCATATTACCTTATATGTATAATCTGATTGGTCCTCGCATAGCCTACAAGAATTAAACTTCCGCTTACCTTATTTAAAAATACATATATTGTTGCTGAATCGCCTCCATCATAGATCTCATGAGATTGATTTTGTTATGACGGCAAAATCGTCGTTACAGAAATTCATATAAGCGGGCAGCAAATTCGTCGTCGTGAAAACGACACCTTTCCTTTGCCGGTAGCGAATTTGATTCTATTTGCTGGGTATGGGCCACATTCTGCATCATTGACTGAATGTCGGCAAAGGATTGGATGCGGGGCGGGGAATAACCTGTCAAATACGCTAAAAACGCTCACTTTTACACACGTATAACTTCTGAACCGATGGATTCCGCGCCTTAAAACTAGAATTTTTAAAAAATAAAATATTTTTCAACCAAAAAAAATCCGACTTCGAAATGCACTAAAAAGTGTAAAATAATTTCTATATCATTTATACCAGTATTCCACAGCTATTAATAAAATCTACTTAATCGTTAAATAGGATACTAAATACATTTCAACCTTGTTAACATACTACATTGTCGGACTACCATTAATAATATTATCTAGTATAATTGTTCAAGATAATTTCGTGAATGACATTGTAGAAGATCTCAGGTTATATTTACCAATAACGATATAATTGACTCTCTTTTCCAACGTTCTGTCCATAAGTCTTCTTTGACAAGATTTTTTCCAAACATTTTAATATCATTTCAGATTCGACTTAGCAATGGAATATTTCAATACAACTGTTCTATTCGTTTGAGACAAATTCAAGATTTATAAACACAATACAAGTGCTATAAAATAGATAAACTATTTATTTGAAATATGCTGGTATTACATTGTTTTTAAAGTCTGTGACGTGCAAGACAATCTTATCTAATTTAATACTGCTCTTGCTTGAATAATATCTCCTCTGTATCTATTTAATACTTCTACTCCATAATATCTCTGTTGCAATTATCCCATCAATGTCTGAACAGATGCTGAAAATATAGAAAAAGAAATCATATTATTATATATTAATACATTGTACTCAACAACATTAATTTGAAATAAAGGATGTATTGAAGAAAATAAGGTTTAATATTTCTTTTACCTTAAACATATTTTCAGATATATCCAGCGAGAAAGTACAGTAATGCTTCGAAATAAGCAAGTGGCTCGGGACCGAACAGTTGCTTATTTCGAAGCAGGTAGCTATTCGGCTTGACTTTGTTCTCGAAACGGGACGATAGAGAACGCGAGAAACGAGTGAGAGATCCGAGGTAGCGGCAAATCATAAAGTGATCGGCCGAGCAGCGATGTTATTTTTTGGACAAGGATAGAATATAACATGCCCTCTCATTCTCGCACTATGCTTTATTTCGAAGCAAATATACCAGACTGAGAAAGCATTATATATATTCCGTCCTTCTTCTACTAACCGATGTCACCGCTCAGTCGAGCGTGAAATTTATTACCCTAAACATCGGCTTCGCGCTTTCATGGACCTCTCACTCGTTTCTCGTACCTCTCACTTTGCGGGCGACTTCAAACAAAGAAGAGGGGATAGCGACTTGTTTATTTCGAAGCAGAGACCACTTGCTTATTTCGAAGCATTACTGTAATTGCATCTGTTTTCAGAGTACGTTTTTGTTATTTGTCCTAGTATTTCATTCCACACTGTTTAATTTCTTTAATGGATCTATTCAACTTTCCTACTCCATAATTTTTTGGTTGTAATTTCCGAATCAATGTCCGAACAGGTGCTGAAAATATAGAAAAGGATATCATATTATTACATATTGATATATTGTAATTGACATTAATTTGAAATAATTCAATTTCCACATATTTTTCACTCTAACCTATACCTGTCAAACGTTACACATAACTATTTGACCTTAGTTATTTTATGAAACAAGCTTATTGTTCTTCCGCTTCATCGAATTAAGGTGATGAGAGCCGCTCAAATCAATTATAAGCTATGGAAATGGTAGATGTGAATACAATTCACAGCGATAGTACTATACCTCTAATGCACAAAACGACTCACCAAATAATGTTAAATACATCCAACTTTTGATTTTGGCTGCAACTTAATTATTTACTGATAAGACTCTATTATATGCTCCTCTTACTGCGGTAAATAGATACATACTACTTTGCAATGAGAATGCTACGCATCATGTCATGCCGCATTGTCAAATACTTATTAATGAAACAAAACAAACTAGTACATTTGCATAACTATTCAACATTATTGTATCTTTTGTCCTATTTCAGGCAATACGTGGATGAATGATCCTCTGGCATCTTAATAACGACCTAGTAGATATTCCTCTACTCTAACCTACACCTGTCAAACGATGTACATAATTTATTCATCTTAGTTGTTTTATGAAACAAGCGTTTGCTACACACCATGCTAAGTCGGATTGTCAAAAACTGAACATCTCGTTTCTTAATAAATATTCTTAAAAATTCTTAACAAATATAAGAATGGGTTAAACTTCGTCTTAGGAGACCAAAAATTAACGAGTCCAAAATATGTGTTCTTGTAGTTTTTGACCTGAAAAGTCCGAAAATGCAAGTTAAAAGTCCAGGAAACCAATAGTTTAAAAGATACGAATATATAAAAATGTGTGTACTTGGCGTACTTTGACAGGACAGTACGATGTCACATTGACTCTTCCCCGCATCCAATCCTTTGTTTGGACTATTTGTTGGGTGTGAGTACCTTCAGTTCCTATCAAATCCGAGGGGATATTGTTTATAAAAAAAAAAAACTTAACCTTAGGTATACCGGGTTTAGGCCACCACTTATATAATTCTGTTTTACCGACGGCGACTCCACTCATTGGACAAAATAGCGTCGTACTGATCTGTCAAAAGTCAAAGTACGCCAAGTACACACATTTTCATGTACTCGTATCTTTTAAATTATTGGTTTCCTGGACTTTTAACTTGCATTTTCGAATGTTTCAGGTCAAAAACTATAAGATTTGATACTTTTCATCCAGAAATGTTTGGTCCCCCAAGACGAAGTTCAGCCTAAGAATGTTGTGCACAAGCCTCAATAAAAACTCCACATACAAATTAAATTCACTTCCAAATTTAATGTGTTTGACCATCTGCAGACTCCCAAAAGCAATGATTTTAAAATATATGGCGTCCAAATGGGACGACGTCCAAACGTCACGGCGGCGTCCAAAAGAAACGCGTCCAATCGGTCGGCGTCCAAGTGGGCATCATTCACGAGGGGAACTTAGGGATGGGCAATATGTTTCGATTAATTAAATATCGATAGTTTTTTTCCTAATAATCGATTATTTTTGTCGATGTTTCTACAAATCAATTAATCGATTATTGATACTTTTTTACATAACATCGATATTTTTTATCTCTGTGAGAAAACTGAACAGCATGATATGATAACACGACGCGCACTATTCAATGAGCGTATAATTTTCGAGAAATGTTGTATGCTCATTGGATATAAGTCGTGTTCCGAAATTCATTGCCAGCACTGAAAATCTGTAATACGTAACTAGATTCCTGCACTGGCAGTGAATTTCGGAACGCGACTAAATAAGAACGCCTTACGCATTTGTGTTATTATATTCTTGTGACTCTTATTCTATGATCTTAGATTTAAAAAATTATCTTATCCAAATACTCCATCTATAATTTTCTTTATCATCTCAATCCGTTTGCATCTGTTCTACTATTACAGGTACAGTGACTTTTTATAATGTACGCATAATATTTTGATGTTCATGCATATCTATTCTTAGAATATCCCATTCCCTATAGATTTAATAAAAACATTTTTTCTAGTCACGAAGTCAACCCTGTTGCGCTTTCAGCTCAAGAACTCGCAAAATACTATTACTACTTGGAGGAAATTCATTAATATTCTTCGAAGTTAACATTAAATGTACGATTCTGATTTAACTATATTTTTTAGGAAAACTTAAATAAGAAAGATAGTGTAATATTTTTTTTTTACCTGTATATACATTTTCTAGGCTACACTCTAGGAAATGTGCTCAGGGTGATGTTTCCAAAATCAGCCCTAGTAAAAAAGAATTCGATACTTCGATATCTTTTGAAAAGCATCGATGTTCAATTATCGATTTTTTAACTAATCGATTATTTTAACATCGATATTTTTGTCGAACATCGCACTAGCCATGCCACAGCCGACTCTAGTACTAGCCGTGCTGAAGTAAAAATGGCAACATCGCGGGAGTCCGGTCTGAATATATCAACATCTACCCTACTCTATCTGCCTCCCGGACTCTCAGACTCCCAGCCAATCAACGTCGTCAGACTCCCGACTACTCTCTGGACTTCACATAACCTCTTTGGTTTCGTTCCAATAATTTCGCTTGTTTCAAGATTTTTATTAACTTATATACACGTTTATCAATTCTTAAATGTTTCAATTTGATCCAAAGATGGTTTCATTTTGCTTCATACCTAAATTTTCTTGAAACCACTGTAAATATTTCAAATATCATGCTTCACAACACCAAACTACTTTGAGAGTACACAAAATTTATGTCACATTTATAACAATTTTATACTACCACATCACTTCTATTTGCCATAGTTGCAACGTTTATATATTGTTTATACATAATTAACACAAAATAGTGTATGTTACTACAGCTTTTAATTAAAAAAGACGTTAATTACAATTCCGAGCACAGGACTCTGTTTTTGAAAATAGGACTCCCGATTTTCACGTGAGCGGTGTTGCCACGTTGTTCAGCATGGCTAGTACTAGAGTCGGCTGTGGCATCGCCCATCCCTAGGGGAACTACCCAAGTGTTCCGCTCACTTATTAATGAAACTTTGTCACCTTGTAGAGCTCGTCGCCCTGAACACGCCTATACCCCCTTTTGGGGTTGAACTTCGTTTTAGGGGACACAAAAATATGACTGTTTTTTTGTTGACTTTAATAGTTTCTCATATGCAAAATCCAAAAATGCAAGTTGTAATTGTCGAAATGCTGCGGTTTAGAAGTTACACGTATCTGAAATGAAGCGTTTTTAGCACATTTCGGAGGTTAGCATGACGCCATATTGCATTCATCCTCAATTTGATTGGCCCTCGCACGGACCACACTGTGATTTCCGCTTACCTTATTTGAAAACATACTGACTTCGAATCGCTTCAATCATAGATCCAAATAAATCTATTTTATGGTGACGACAAAACCGCCACCACAAATATTCATATAAGCGGTCTGCAAATTCATCGTCGTGAAATCGCCCCCTTCCTCTCACCCAATCTTTTGCCGGCCGCCAAGTGGATTCAATTTTTTGTGTGTGAGTTCCATCAGTACCTGCAATTATATGTTTTGCAAAATTGATATGATATTATTAAGAAATAAACGCGTTGGCGGGGGAGGAGCTCCGCCCCTCCCCCTGCACCCCCTCCCCAAAATTATATAGTCCAACCTAACCGAATTCAAATGCATATATAACAATAATGCAATTACGTATAGTCCACATAGAATTCACACTTACTCACAAACTCGATACTGTGATTCACTGTTTTATGTGCGAAGCCCTCTGCAGCTAGCCCCGCGTAACTTTTAAAACTGTCGGTGTGGATTTCGCTGCCCATAGCGACATGCTCTTTTATTATGGATATTAAAGTATTAGCTTCACGATTTTCGGCAACTATCATCCTGCAATCATTTGTCCGTGTGTCGACAATCCCCAGAACCCAGTGTCCTTTCACTACACGACCGCGATTGTATTTGCGCTTCCCGAACTTTGCTTCGTCAATCTTGAGTAACACCAGAATGACAAAATGAAAATAATTAAAATGGAAAAACTCAGCAATATGAAATTGTTAAGTACGATACCTGAACAACGATCGAAGAACCAGACTCCGAGATACCATCCAATTTCGGTTGACCCGCTTGAATTTTTATGAATTGGTCGGTTACCATTTCGCGACAATAATGATACCACGCCGTTATTGTCGAGGGCGACGTCGTGGTAGCTTCCTCCCCCAGCGCGAAATCGGTCAATTCGTGTGCCGTATAATCATACGAAAAATCTAGCGTGAAGCAGTAAATCAGTCTTTAAAAAATGAAACAATTTTCATAACAGTTTACAGCATAAATTATTTATTAGTTGAAATGCTGCAACTTACGTGATCGCTTTATCTAAAGGCAAGCGAATTTCGTCAAAAAATGAATCTACCGTGGCTGCGTATTGCTTGCATTTACGGCGCCCAGGATATGCTGGACACCGAAATCGACCAAGTCCATGTTCTGCTTCCTGGTACAATTTCATGGGCTTGCGGTGTTTGGGACACATCTTACTTGTGCGTAATAATCCTTGTTCTTGCGCCCAAGGAATTGCCTCTTCCTTTGAACTAGGCAAATTACGAAAGTTCCACCGTATAGATTGCATTGTTTGTTTGCAAACAATAAACAAGTAAAACAAAACAAATAAAACAGAAAAGCAACAAAATAGCACAAGAAACACTTAAAAAACAATTAAACAAACAACAAAAAACAAACAAAACAGTCAAAAACAAGAAAAAAACGGCAAAAAATATAGCGAAAAACGTGGCACAAACAACTAAACTCTTCAAACGCATTGGAAATTCTGAAACAATTCTTACCTGTAGGCTGCGAAACAAATGATAAAAAGTGTAACATCTGCAAAACAAATGTACTAAAACATTTGACTTTGCCCGCTAAAATGGTCGTCATCCACGTGGTTCTGTCTGCTGCTAGCGACACCTTTCATTGGACAAGAAGCCAATATGGCGTCGCAGTAACGTAGCAAATGCATTAAAAGTGTCAAACTTTACACGCTCATAACTTTTAAACCGCTGCATTTCGACAGTTAAAACCTGCATTTTTGGATTCTACGCATCGAAAACTATTAGATTGAGAAGAAAAAAGTGGATAATTTTGTGTCCCCTAAAGTATAGTTCAGCCACATTTTAGGTCACTATAAGAGTTTTGTGACTCAAACGATGAGTTGAGCCCCCTGCATTGAACCTTCCTCTTTCGAATGAGCCCTTATTCAGCTCAAAATCTTGTCACATAAGGACGAGTAACCGATTCCCGTGAAACCATTCCCATAGACGAGTTCCGCCACTATCTAGATAATACAGAACAAGTCACGTGACAAATTTAGTTCAGCTAGTAGTTATAAGGTGGCGTTTAAGTAAAAAGGCTGCCGATTTGGAATCGTAGCCAGAATCAGGCGTTAGCTTGGTTACGTCACTCGACTGAAGGCAAGCGAAAACAAGCGAAAAAGGCAACAACGCCGAGTGAGACGCACTACAGTCATGTTGCCTTTCTCTCATTCTGAATGTTGAGATTGTCCCTTTTCGCTAGATTTTGACTGACGCCCGCCTGGATTTTTCACAGCACCCTATAACAAACCTCGCTCAAAGAGGAGGTATAACAAGAGAAGAATATACCTCCTCTTTGCAATAATTCTGCAAACGTTTATATAAGTTGTATACGGGATATTTATTTATATAAATTATTTGCATTCACTCAGAATATTGACTCCTTTGTATTTTTTATTAGTTTCGTAAAAACAAAGTTACTATAGGTTTCTCAAAATACAAGCGTCACGCAATTGGAACGAGTTATATCTTAAATTTGGTAAGAGATAGGAAAAAACTATTGATGTAAAAGTTGAATGATAAGATATATGAAAAGTATGAGATATCTCACGAAATATTAGTTTTTTAAACATTGTACTGTTAGATATAGGCGCGTCAGCAAAAATAGTGAGAGGGAATAGTAGCGAGGGAAGAGGAGAGAAGGAGCCGAGGCCTCTCCATTTATTAGTTCTAATATTATTTTTTTATGCAGAATGTTTCAAGGAGTTGATACGAGTAAAGAAAAAAATGCAATTCTATTTAAATAAAAATTGCATCTGCATTTTTTTAGTGCATCGTTGCATTCACGAAGAAAATGAAGTCATAGAAAAATAAACATTATCATACCATTGAACTTTTACATGAACAGCTTTTTCCTATCTCTTACCAAATTCAAGATATAACTCGTCCCAATTGCGTGACGCACGCTGTATGCTTTTATGAATTAAAAAACATTTATTTAAAGAAGCTAATAACTTTTTCTAAAAAAATTCTCAGATTGCACGTTCCTTCGGTTCTTCAGAGTAGGCATATATTTTTCAGCAGCGAGGCGTGCTACGGTGCGCCATATAAAATCCACGCGTTCAGTCAGTCAGAATTTACCGGAGCGGAACAATTCTATCATTTAGGTTCAAAGAAGGATAGCATGATCACCGTACATCTCACTTTAAACACGCGTCAATGTTTCGATTTTGTTCTTCAGCCGTATTGTCGCGATGCATCTGGCGAGATGAGCGTTTGAATGTGTTTGTAAAAATACTTGAGGCGCTGTTGCCTTCCTAGATCGTATTGCGCGCACGCTAGCTGAGAATTAAACCTTTCAAATTCGTAACAGACCACGCAAGTGGCTCCACCAGGCCCAACGAAAAAACTGCTGTAATACCGACGTCTAAAATCGGAGAGGTCACGTGCCGTGTCTACCCCCTTAATTAAAGAAGTTAACCAAAATTTCTTGAAAATGAATTTTATAAGGGACACCCTATACATACGGAAATCCGATTTCTAAATTTCATGTAGATCAGTGACCAGGAACATTCGGAACTATAGCCATTCATAGAACTCCAAAAATATGCTTAAATAAAAAATAACTTTTTATGATTTGACCAAACACATCTCGGCAGTGAACTGCGGATGCGATGAATTGACGCGGCGGTGAATTGCTGCCGGGAATTGACACGGCGATGAACTTTCAGGATCCCCGACGAGATACATACTGTGGTACAAGCGACAAATGTTGCTGACATTTACTTTTACTCGGTGGATATATTCAACGGTCGTTTATGACGTCATAATTTACTGGCAGATACGCAACAACATTTATTTTCAATTGCTCTTTGTTAATAAATTTTTATTGATATATCTGACCATTGAATCTTATAAAACAAATCGGGAGCAATTTTTTGGTACCATAATATCTTTGTAAAAAGATCATTTACTATCTATTTTGCAGATAACAAATTTCTGCTTCTTTATTTGCGAATATCTCATTAAATATAATGTTTGCGACTGGAGCAATTTTAGATTCCGAGAGAGCAAATGGGGAGCAATTTTTTACGACATAAATTGTTAAGAAATATTAATATTCCACGCCAACTTTACTTCGGTCCCATAAGGATGGTAGTCTCTCGTCGGTGCCGGTATTGATACTGTATCGGTAAAGCAGAGAATAACATTACCGTTGTAATATTACAACAGCACTTCAAATATATTCGGTACTGTTGCACAATTTGATTGTCCAACAAATGGGCGGGGGCGGGCCTTCGCCCCTCACTCTGCGGCCCCCGCCCCTTAAAATATAGCATAACCTAACCTATTTTGTTTTCGAGGTACGTCGGTAATGCAGGAAATAATATTAAAATAATAAAAAAATTTGTTTCAAATCGCCAGAACTCTTTCTCACTAACATTGTTTTTATGTCAAATGAAGCTATTTGCAAAATTTCAGCCAAATCGGACTTGACAGGTATTCGGAAAAGCAAGAAGAATATAGTAGCAGTGCACTCTGTACAATTTTACAGTAAAATATACCGCGTCAGTGAAAGTTACAACTCAATGGGTAATGAATAAATGTTAAATATTTAACCTTAAATGCACCGAACTATTTGATTGTAAACAACATTTTAAACATTTTAAATAGTTTAAAAAATGAATAACGTTGAAATCGAAGACTTTTATCACCATGATTTTACTACAGCTTCTGAATGGGAAGTGTTTATAGCGAGATTAGAAGAAATTATGCACGAATGGAAGCTGCCCAATACAAAAATTGGTCGTTGTTTAAAATCTGGAGACTTTGTCAACTGTCAATGGGAAGAGAATTCGCAGAAGCTTCATTTTGCTGGTTTGTCTAACATTCATTCAAAATTGCGATCAGATATATTTAATACTAGCATATATTGTTTATAATTTATTGAATGCAAATAGATGCATTTTTGTATTTTAGATGCAGAATTTATATTGAAACACTTTAAATTGAAATTGGAAGATACAGATGTTCTTAATTCTACCAAAGAAAGTGAAGAAGAAAAGGTACAATGTCATAAAGATGCGCTAAATGCATCCAATGATTTTGCTAGAATTGATGGGAATCATTTGGAAATAGCTCGCTATTACAGTGTCAGGGAATTCCTTGTTTTGCAGTCTGTCAGAAAAGAATCTGTAACAGATGAAACAAAAATTAAAATTTTACTTAGTTCTCTTGCAATTGCTGCTACTAATGCTAATTGGTAATTGAGAAAACTGTTTGTTTGATAGTGCACATTAATACTATAATAATTTAAAAATTGTTATTCATTTTTAGCGATGTACCTACATTAGTGCAAGTGCAAGAACCATGGCAGAAAATGTATCTTGGTACTAGTATTGGGAAAGGGGTTTGTACCCATTTCAACATGGTACACTTGAAAAAGATACCTCCTCACTGCAAGTATCTCACTGGTACGAATATGGTTTATAAAACAAAAGTATAGAAGTAATTATATTTAATCAAAAGTTAACAATATTGTATAACATTTGATTCATACAAGTACGTTACTTTTAGGATTACTTGCTCTATTTAAACAGAAAGTTGGAGAAGGTTGTGGAGTGAGACTCGATCCAGTAATGATATCTATAAGATTTTCGTATTTATTAAAAGATTGGACTAATAGCACTTGGACTCAAGAACCCCCAGATTTTGATTTTATGCAAGGAGAAACATTAGGTGTTGCTGAACTTGGAAAACTTCCATTTGGGGCAACATATGATCCGATTGCGTAAGACTATTACACTATAAAATGAAACATAATTAAGGTGGTTGAGTTAGTGAACTAACATAATTTATTGTTCCAGGGAGCTGCATTTATTTACGACATGGCCTGAAATGTCAGAAAACGTTGTAGTTGATAGCGAAGGTTTTACAGATCTGGAACCACAGTTAGCACCTGAATGGTCCGTTCAAGTGAAAATGGTTTCTTCGCCAGCCTGTTTACTTGGGGAATACTTAATGGACTTTTTGCATCTTTGCAACAATCAAAAAACTATGGTAGATCTGCTTGGGGATGCTGTGCTTTATGCCCAACAAGATGATCAATCGCTGAGTTCAGTTTTTAACATATTAACGGAATCTAAAATACCAACAATTTCAACAGTTGTTAGCAAAGCAACTACGAAAAAGAATAAGAATGTAGGAGGACCGATCCCAGAGGAAATATTATTGTCTATACTTTATTTTCTATTTCCTGATGCAGATGAAAATACGGTGAATAATATTATATATTTTAATACTCGGACAGCTTATAATTGTAGTAACTTTGTTTTGAAAAAAAAATTAGTAATTTCAATTATTGAAATAATCCTCTTTATTATCAGTGCCATTTCAAATCCATGAAAGCGCGGGAAAATATTCAAATTTAAAATAGTAATTAAGAAAGCATAATGTTAATGGTAGCTATTTTTGAAAATGTTTATTGCCTTTTTCATGTTATTACAAAAGTTACTACCATTTTTACAACTAATTGAATCTTTGTTCTCTTTTTTAATGTCTAGCTTTCGAAATCCTGCTAAAGTGTTTCTTTTTTAAATTATTACAATGATTTTTATTCATTTTGCATAAAATATTGAAATTTGAACGTGAATTATACCAAAAATTTTAGTGTCATAAGAAATTAAGAAAAACGAATGAAAGATTACTGTCAGTATTTTCTTTTTAAGAAAATTATTTAATGTTTCAGAAAGCTCCTTACGGTGATTTGACGATATGTAATGTGGATGAAGATCAGTGGAAAGGTGTGAAAACTTGTGTAATGGATAGCTTAGTGTGGCGGCTTGCTATTGTTGCAGCACACTGTACGCATAATCTTGGAGGAATGACAGCACTGGCACAATTGTGGTACGAGTTTGTACAAGAAATCAGGTTTCGATGGGAAAAGAACATCCTCATTCCAGGGTAAGTACTGCACGTTTTATTAGTTAATTGTATGGTAAAAAATAATTGGTCATTATGTGCTAACTATATAGTATAAATTTAAAAATGAAACATTGTCTTATAGTTTCTTCACTAATTTGAAATTTATTAGTACACGTGTTACATAATAATATTGTATGTATATTTATTTTCAATTTTTTCTTCTAATACTGAAACTTACAAAACAATTATCATTTAAAAATATACAAAATCATTCTATTTTTGGCAAAGAATTCTCATTGCCAAGACATATCACATGTAATGAAATACGTTTTATGTTAATATATTTCATAATAAACAATGTGTCTGTAAGCATGAATTATTGTAAACACAATGTAGACTTTAAGAGATACTTTTTTTATGATACAGTCTTTGGATAAAAGCACATCCATCATTCATACACGTTAATCTTGACCCGTTATTATGACTTCCGGTCATTTGAAGAGATCGTATGATCGAATTAATTGAGCTTTACTTTGTATGATTTAAGCACACAGAGTACATTTTTAAAACGTGCACCATTAAAACACTTTATATCAATCTTCTTAAAACTAAACGTTTGTAACATTCTTTTTTTTCATACCGCTACGTTAATACATTTATTACATGGTAACAGTTGTAAAAACGTAGATTCAACCGATTACTCTTATAAATGCTAAACTATCTACTCTATATCTTCTAAAATGTCATGCTGTATAGTACATCTGTATGAATGAGAGAAGTTCAGATGTTCCAAAACAATGTCACTGAACACATTTGAGCAAAATTATACACACATAGTGTCAAATCAAAGGGGCATGAGACCAGTTCTTGTCGTTGGATTGCGTGCCATGTATATATCCATGTCGTGATCAGTCCAATTGTTTTCTTCGTAATTGTTGAGAGTGTGCGTTGAATCAGCTATGCTGTATCTGCTACTTGGCCGTGGTGGGTTTTGCTCCAAATTGCGACTACATGACCGTGGTCTCTGTCTTCTAGCTGAAGAATGAGATGGCATATGACTTGGCGAGAAGTTTGTTCGTGACATTCTGTCAGAAGCTCCGGCTAAAGACTGTCGAGATTGCCTTAATTCTGTATAGGAAACAAAAATATCAAGATAAATATTTACAAGAATATTAACCTCTTAATTTAATTATATTATAACAAGTGTATTTTGCCCGAGCATTATTGGGCTTTTAAGTTAAGGGGGTAGACACGGCACGTGACCTCTCCGATTCGGGACGTCGCGTCGGTATTACAGCAGTTTTTTCGTTGGGCCTGGTGGAGCCACTTGCGTCTTTTGTTACGAACTTGAAAGGTTTAATTCTCAGCTAGCGTGCGCGCAACACGATCTAGGAAGGCAACAGCGCCTCAAGTATTTTTACAAACACATTCAAACGCTCGTCTCGCCAGAGGCATCGCGACGCTACCACAGCTGACTCTATTATAGTACTAGCCATGCTGAACAACGTGGCAACACCGCTCACGTGACAACCGGGAGTCCTACTTTCAAAAAGTCCTATGCTCGGAATTGTAATTAACGTCTTTTTTAATTAAAAGCTGTAGTAATATACACTATTTTGTGTTAATTATGTATAAACAATATATAAACGTTGCAACTATGGCAAATAGAAGTGATGTGGTAGTATAAAATTGTTATAAATGTGATATATATTTTGTGTACTCTCAAAGTAGTTTGGTGTTGTGAAGCATGATATTTGAAATATTTACAGTGGTTTCAAGAAAATTTAGATATGAAGCAAAATGAAACCATCTTTGGATCAAATTGAAACATTTAAGAATTGATGAACGTGTATATAAGTTAATAAAAACCTTGAAACAAGCGAAATTATTAGAACGAAACCAAAGAGGTTATGTGAAGTCCAGAGAGTAATCAGGAGTCTGACGACGTTGATTGGCTGAGAGTCTGGGAGTCCGGAAGGCAGATAGAGTAGGGTAGGTGTTGATATATTCAGACCGGACTTCCGCGGTGTTGCCATTTTTACTTCAGCACGGCTAATACTAGAGTCGGCTATGACGATACCCCTGAAGAACGAAAGCGAAACATTGGCGCGTGTTTAGAGTGAGATGTACGGTGATCGTGCTATCCTTCTTTCAACACAAATGATAGAATTGTCTCGCTCTGATAACTTCTGACTGACCAAACGCGTGGATTTTATATAGCGCACCGTAGCACCCCTCGCTGCTGAAAAATATATGCCTACTCTGAAGAACCGAAGGAACGTGCAATCTGAGAATTATTTTTAGAAAAAGTTATTAACTTCTTTAAATAAATGTTTTTTATTTAATAAAAGTGTACAGGATACGTCATGCAATTGGGACGGCTGAACTTTTCTTTAGGGGCCCAAAAATTATGGCCTTTTTTTTTTATCTTCTTGAAGTATTTAACGAGTAGAATCTAAAAATCCTAGTTTTGAGGCGTGGAATCCATCGGTTCAGAAGTTATGCGTGTGTAAATCTGAATGTTTTTAGCGTATTTTACATGTTACTTCGACGCCATGAGCTAAAAATGCTCACTTTTACACATGTGTAACTTCTGAACCGATGGATTCCGCGCCTTAAAATTAGGATTTTTAGATTCTACTCGTTAAATACTTCAAAAAGATAGAAAAAAATGGCCATAATTTTTGGGCCCCTGAGGTAAAGTTTACCCCCAGACGTTACATACATATATTCAACCGAGGTGTCGAATCTCGGATTAAACGCGACGACCAGCCAAGCGTGAACGTAGAAAGGGACAGACAGTGGAGGAGAGAGAGAGGTCCAACGATCAAAGGAAAGAGCCGAAACGTATCGGTGTGACTAATACTAATTCAATTATAAAACTTTTTTATTTTTGACTTTTTTTTACTGAAACTTTTACTAGCGCATTGGTGAAATTTTTCTGATTAGAATGATACCAAACACGATATAGTTTGAATAGGGCGAGGTTTGTTATGGAGCGCTGTGAAAAATCTAGGCGGGCGGAAGTCAAAACTTAGCGAAAAGGGACAATTTGTACATTCAGAATAAGAGAAGGAGAGCATGACTGTAGTGCGTCTCACTCAGCGTTCGGGCGTTGTTGCCTTTTTCGCTTGCCTTCGCAGCACACTTCGAGTGACGTAATCAAGCTAACGCCTGATTCTGGCTACGATTTCAAATCGGCAGCCTTTCTACTTAGACGCCACCTTATAATTTCTAGCTGAACTAAATTTGTCACGTGACTTGCTCTGTATTATCCAGATAATGGCGGAACTCGTCTGTGGGAATGCAATCGTGATTTTTCGTTTTTCGTCCTTATATGAGAATATTTGTGGCTGGGTGAAGGCTCATTCGAAAGAGGAAGGTTCAGTGCAGCGCGCTCTGGTCATCGTTTGAGTCACAAAATTCTTTTAGTGATCTAAAAATACCTTGGATTATGCGGATGTATTTTCTCGATTTTTCCTCTACTTTGGACACTCATATTATTAGATATTAACAAAATCTCGATGAAGACCAGAGCTTGCTGCATTGAACCTTCCTCTTTTGAATGAGCCCTCACTCAGCCTCAAATATTCTCATATAAGGACGAAAAACGAAAAATCCCGGACCCATTTTTAGGCCTATTTTTGCCGGTAATGTCACTTCGCTGCATTACTCGTGTCTACTCCCTTAAGAGGTTAAGATTACTTGTTTCATAGATACCGACCTGATCTTGTATTAGCAAGATTAGACGACAACATGTTATTTCCAAAATATCTGGTTGAAGTGTTGGAGAAACTATGTTGCGATTGACCATCGACCACAGTTCTAGTTGACACCTTTCCACCATAGTGTCCAGTTTGAGATCTGACGTCATCAATGCAGGAAGCTCTAGTTATCGAACCTAGGAATGAATAACTCTAAAATATTAGATCATTTTAACAATCTTTCATTCCTTTGTGTGTCTTTCAACAGTTTGAATACCTATTTATATAGCTAGTGTAACAGTAAAATATTTAGGTTACGTACATTCTACAAGAATACCTTAAATGTCGTTTATACCTTGGCGATCTATAGGAAATATCCTTGGTCTTGGTATGCTTCTGTTGCTGTAAGCAGACACTTGGTCCCATTCTTTCTGTGCATTGTAAGCACTAAGAGTTGCCATTGAGGATAACGGCCCACCAGGGCTGGGCGTTGGACCAACATTAGAGCAACAGTTAACTGGTAATCCAGCAATCGGTCCACCCATTTTTGTCTGATCAATACTATGCAGAGTATGGAGTTTTCTGGCCCTTCGTCGGTTTGCCACAATGAATATTATAACTGCGACCACTATTGTAGCACATATAGCCGCACTGGCAGCGATGGTAATTTTATCCATGTTGGATGTGGGTGAATTTTCGGTCCTCACTTCTTTGCACTGATTGTAAGGTACATTTGCTGGAGTAATGTTGGTCTCTTCTAATGATACTACACAGACCACGATGCATTCCTATAATCAGCATTCGTATAAATAATTATGTGTACACTCTATTGCAACGTAAATAGGTTTCTCTTAGTCAAGAGCAAGTGTAGATTAAGCTCTTTCCCTGAGTTCTCTCAAGACCATGCAATGAGAAAATGCTCCTTCTACGCTTATTCTTAGCCAAAGAAAACCTACGTTGCATCCAAGTGTATATTATAAAGGATCCGTGTAACTATTATTGTTTGAGGTTCTTTCTTGATAACGTATTTACCTGTGAAGGAACATTTTTAATTTTAAATTCTCGTTCACTGGCTTCAAGAGGTGGCGCCTGCTTGAAACTGTTATCCCCAAATAGTCTGTAAATCACTTTAAACCCTAAGATATTTGTCGCCTCAGTGTCCCAGTATATGCTCACAGCATTGTCTTGTCTAAGTACATCTTTGACTATGATGTTCTTTTCTGTTGATTTTGACTTGTAAAGCGGGGAACCAAGAACCAACGGTGGTCTTGGTTGATGTTGTTGCAAGTGGTCCTGAGAATGTTTAGATGGAGACGGTGTGGTCCTCATAATCACCACGTTTCCTGTTCTTGCAGCAGTTGGTCTGTTGGTAATGCTTCTTGCAGTAGTTGTAGACAGTGTTTCAGTTTTTGGTTGTTCAGTTGTAGGGGATACCATAGTTGTGGATACAGTAGTTGTAGTGGTTGTAGTGGTTGGTATACTAATGGTGGAACGAATAGTTGGGTTAAGACTACTCGCTGCTTCAACGGATCCTGTAGGTTCTCTGGTGTCCACACTTTCTACCGTACCGATTCCAATAATTTCTGGAGTTCTTTCGCAGGTCATTTCTAAGAAAGTAAATTAATGTTATATCTATACAAATTGATGATATATAATATTTTAATGTAACTTTTACAATTGTTAGATCTAACACTTACTCAGCAATTATTTAAGCTACACTTTTATGTAAATAAAAATTAACTGAATCATTTTCTTTAGAACTAAAATTAGCATTTGTTTACAATGAAATATATATTTTTTTTATCATGATTATTGCTATTTTCGAAGAAAAATAAATTTAAAAACCTTCTGAATCGATATTGTAAAAGCTTTTATCCTGTAGTTTTTGTGGACTTCCACAGAATTGTGGTTTACGTTCCCGACTGGTGACTTGCAAGTCCCTGGTTTTTATCCAGTCCACGATCCATCGTAATTTACAATCGCAGACCAGAAATCGACCTCCTAAACTCAGACCACGAAGTGTTCCGTTTAATCGTGCGAGAGCTTCTTCTGGAACGGTTGACAAAGGATTTCCATCAATAGCTAGGAGAGTTATCGATGGATTCTTTTCAAAAGCGTTTACTGGCAATTCCGTTATCAAGTTGAATCCAATATCTAATACCTAAATAGAAAGCAAGATAATTTTTTTAAATTAATATATTTACTTATAATATTTCTTATAAATTTCTTATATACTTCTCAAAATTTCAAAATTTGAATCTCAGAATTTCGAAATTCAAATTTAAAAATTCAAATTTTGAAGTTACCCGCGTAAATGTTTACACGCGTGTGGTGAAGCATTTTCTTCCTAAAGTAAGATTTTTTCAGGGAAGCCTTCCATGCTCGGCACTGTGTACTTGACCCCATATCTAGTACAGTAAAAGCTGGATATATGCAACAAACATTGGGACCCAGACGTTGCATATATCCAGTCGAGGTGTCGATTCTACGTTCGTACACATCATTTAGGCAGACCGTACACCAAAGATGCATCAAACATGCAACATGCAACATGCGATGTTATTCTGTTATTATTGTTTATTTATTCTATTATCATTCTGTTATTACTGTTAGCTTGTAAATTACTTTAATTTTCAATAGGAAGAAACTATCCGGTTTCATGGATATCACGGGCTGTTCCTAACATCATAAAGCACCTAATTAGCAGTCAATAGTTCAGCAGCATATTCGGAATAAATAAATAAATAAATGAATATAATTCAAACAATATCGTGTTTGGTATCATTTTAATCAGAAAAATCTCACAAATGCGTTAATAAAAGTTTCATTAAGAAAAAGTTAAAAATAAAAAAGTTTCATCGTTGAATTAGTATGAATCACACCGATATAACGGTTCGGATCGTATTATACGGCTTCCTCATCGAGCGTCTCGGTTCGCTTAGTGGAGGGGATAGCGATGTTGCATATATCCAGTTTTTACTGTAATCTGGATATATGTAGACCTCTCAGAATCAGTAATGATGGGAAGTGAAGCGCTTCGAATCACTTTGAATATAATTATATGGGGAAAGTTTCGAATTACATATTTCGAATTTCATTCGAAACAAGTCCCGAAAATATTAGAGATTATCTCGAGATGAACTAATACTCTGATCGATTAGTGTTAAATAGATGATTGACGCTTTCCGGACCTTCTTATTTGTGATGGTTTCTCACTTTAATACTGCTCCATAAAATCAGCACAAAAAGTTTTGTTCTGTTCTACAATTTCAGTGCCTTGCGAAATGTTTTTGTATAAAATAAAAAATATTATTGCAACTACAACTTTAAATACAATTTTTTGTTATTAAATAAATGGCAAAAGCAATAAATTTTCTTTTGGCAAACATTTTTAATTTCCTATATTTGAATCATTTCGAAAAATGAGCAGTGTTAAAAGATTACAAATTATTTATACATAGTTAACTGCGTAACATAAGCAGGAACAATGAAGAATGCGTATTGTAGCAACGATGGCAAGAACAATGATATTCATAAGTAGAGAAGCCGCTTATGAACGTCCCTCGTTTCAAGAATTTCGACACTGTACCGGCAGTTTCCGAACTTTTAAGATCCGAATAAACTTTAGAAAGATTCAAAACTTAAGTGTGCTTGAATTGCTTGAAAACATGCCTCCTCTAAAGCCTACGGGAACTGCTGTGCACAGTAGGTGCAGTGGTGTACGAAATGTAGTACAGAGGTATGGGAAATATCAAATTTTCAAATTTAGAAATACATACATTTTGGAAATTTCAAAATTTTAAATCGAAAAATTGATTATCCATCAATAGTCGCAAGTGCACGCTACTTGCGCGTCTGTGCACCGTTACGCAGTTGCCCATCATAGTACTCTAAACTCTAGAGGAGAGACAGTGTACAGGATCTACCATTTATCTCGGAACCCGTGCATGCGCGAACTCATGAATGTGGCAACAGCGTTAAAATTCGATAAATGCGCCCTCTGCAAACCATTGCTAAAAGTATAATGTCATCTAAGTATAGTGCACCGACGACAAGATGTCCCATGAGACAAATGCAAATGCGTGCTTCTCATGGGACATCTTGTCATCGGTGCACAGTACATATGCACAGCCGACTCTAGTACTAGCCGTGCTGAAGTAAAAATGGCAACACGGCGGGAGTCCGGTCTGAATATATCAACACCTAGCCTACTCTATCTGCCTCCCGGACTCCCGGACTCTCAGCCAATCAACGTCGTCAGACTCCCAACTACTCTCTGGACTTCACATAACCTCTTTGGTTTCGTTCCAATAATTTCGCTTGTTTCAAGGTTTTTGTTAACTTATATACACGTTCATTAATTCTTAAATGTTTCAATTTGATCCAAAGATGGTTTCATTTTGCTTCATACCTAAATTTTCTTGAAACCACTGTAAATATTTCAAATATCATGCTTCACAACACCAAACTACTTTGAGAGTACACAAAATATATATCACATTTATAACAATTTTATACTACCACATCACTTCTATTTACCATAGTTGTAACGTTTATATATTGTTTATACATAATTAACACCAAATAGTGTATAATACTACAGCTTTTAATTAAAAAAGACGTTAATTACAATTCCGAGCACAGGACTCTGTTTTTGAAAATAGGACTCCCGATTATCACGTGAGCGGTGTTGCCACGTTGTTCAGCATGACTAGTACTAGAGTCGGCTGTGCTGTGACATATGTAGAGAGCTGTGGGGAGCGATGTAAAAATTCTTAGAGTTAAGTTGGTAATCGACCGAACTCTGGTCCGAGATTCGATTCGGGATACGAATATGCACGACGAGCAGTGGAACTTCGAGTCAGTTCGGCTCGGCTCGGCAAAACTCGGGCGCAATCGGCAGGGGGACAAACATTACGAATTTTTATGAACGAAGAAACTATGGCTGATTGTTATTAATATGAAAGTAGCGTATTTACATCTATCGAATTTTAGCGCTGTTGCCACATTCATGAGTTCGCGCGCGCACGGGTTTCGAGATGCATAAATGGTAGACCCTGTATATGGGATACTCATTTTATTTTTCGATGTATAAAGTTTCAGAATAGTCGTAAATAGAAAAATCAAACATAGAAATTGGAGGAATTTCGTGCGAAATGTCCTGTATAAATATAAATATTATAGATCTTACAAAACTTCTATTTTTTCACTTTTTCTAATTAATGGTAAATTCGAACTAATAGAACTTCGGGTCATAATACGAGACAGTGTTACTTTTGAGGAAAATAAAGTTATAAAACTAAAATAGAACATTAATAATGATAAATTAAACATAATAGAACGTCAAACAAAGCGTTTATTTTAATTTGCCCATAAGCGGCATAATAGGCATTAAACCCACAATTCGCTTTTACAGTCTTCAGAAAATTTTTTATCGCACATTTTATATGTTCGTATGTTAATTTTATTATTTAGTATTAAATTTAAAAATGTGGTAATAATGTGAGACTGTCCCATATTACTACCAATCAAGTATCTCATATTTCTATCAATTTGTCATTTCACTATCTATTATTGTTTTACCATAATCATAATACAAAAATTTTAAATATCCTTTGATATAATAATACTATGATTATTATAGTATAATTTAACCATTTTGGTTTTGTAAAACTCACAAAATAAACCAAAGTAAATTTCACTTTAAGAAGCACGCGTAGAAACTTTCTATTACGGTCAAAAGTTAAAATGTTCGTTAAACAAATACCTATTAAAAATGGTCGTTATGGAAGAGTATTTTACTCGTCGTAATACTTGATGTATAATCGTTGTTAGAAGTGTCAATACCCCGTACGAGTTAAAATCTTAGTATGTATCTCGTATGTATCTCGTTAGGATTTATTCAATTGGCTTTACATAACAACGCTTTCAAATTAGATAATGATCGGAATTACAAACAAAAAATAAAACTGTTAGGCATTTTTTATATAAAACAATGAAGAGATGATAAAATATCGAGTATCTTTGATTCTGTTACGTCTGTTGTGCGAGTAATTTATTCAAATCAATATGTTTAAACTTACTCTGAGGTCCTGGATGCTATTAATAGCAGCCGTTGGAAAATCCGGAATAAGGTTATTCAATAGGCTCAACGAGCTCAAAGTATGCTTAATGCCGTGAAAAGCGTCTGGCCCAATATTCTGTATCAAATTCCTCTCCAAATTTAATCCGGTTAGCGATTCGAGCCCTTCGAAGGCTTTCGTACCAGCGGATCCAGGCAGTTCTCTGATACTGTTCTGGGACAAATCAAGAAAAGCCAAGGTCCTAAGACCTTTCAGCGCCTCTGGTACTTTCTTCTGCCTGGTACCCTTCAAATTTAAGTTCTTCAGTGATCTCTCCAAACCGCGAAATGCTCCAGGCGCAAGGTTTACTTCGTTATCTGAGAGTTTCAGAGTAACCAACTTTAGGCCTGCGAAGGCATTGTCGTTAACCCTCGTGATTTTATTCATCGAAAGGTCCAGCACCGTGAGGTTTCTTAAAGTCTTCAGAGTGCTACTAGGTATTTCCGTGAGCTCGTTGTCTTTCAAATTCAGACTTTTCAAGGAGTTTTCCTGACCTTTGAAGGCATCTGGCTCGATCGTCTTGATTTGACAGCCAGACAATTGTATGTTATTGATCTTCACCGTCGTGAGCGAGTTGTTTCTCAGTGTCCCGATGGTGCTGTTATTTACGTAGAACAAGTCTACGTTGCTTTTGGACGCATAACGACGCAAAGCAGCTAAAAGTTGCTCATAATCGACGATGTCGCATTGCACAGACAGTTCTTTGGCTAGATTGTAGTCGCAAATGCAAGAGCTCTCCAGTTCGACCACGTATTGCGCCCATGGGCAACTAGAGGTTGCTGCCACCTGCTTACAAGCAACTATGCCAGCTAGTAGCAGCAAAAGCACCGTCCGATGTATATCTGTAAACACGTAAATTACATTTCAAGGTTTCAGAAATAAAAAATTTTCAGAATTTTTAAATACAAATCTTAAAACTTCAGAATTTAAACTTAAAAAATTAAAAAAATTTCGAAACTTAAGATTTTAAAGGAGGGTGTTGTAAAATACAGATTTTTATGTTTCAGAACATAAACTTTCAAAAAATATTAATAACAATCTAAACATTGGTTAAAATTTACCTCAAAATTCTTTCACTTTTTTTTCCTTTAATAGTATTTGACGAGTCCAATTCCGGAAATGATAGTCTTAAGGCGAGAAAATTACTATTTCAAAAGTTATACTTGCTTAAAGTAAACGTTTTTAGTGTATTTTACTAAATTAATAGGACGCCATGTTTATTTCATCCATAATACAACCAATGAGAAGAGTTCTAGGTCGTACAAAAGTCACGTGGGTGGCAGCCATTTCAGCGGTAAAGTCAAGCGCTGGTAATTATTGAAAAAGCTAACAGCTTGATGAATTTCAATAATTTTGAATTTTGAATTGCATCGCCGCCCGCCTAATGGCGGCCGGAACATTGATGTAGCTTAACCTAACCTAATTATGGATAGAAGTTAACATAGTCTCTTACTAATCTAGTAAAGTATGCTAAAAACGCTTACTTTAAGTAGGCATTTTTTTTAAAATAGTAATTTTCTCACCTTAAGACTATTATTTCTGGACTGTACTTATCAAATGTTATTAAAATAATAAGAAAAAAGTAAAATTAAGCCATTAAAAGTATATTAGAATAAAAATGATATAATAATTAGTTATTAAATATTATACAAATTTAGTATATAAATATGAATATGAATAATAGCGTAAATATTAATTCAAATTTTTTTGCGTAAACGTTTACACGCAAGTGATAGGGCCAGACTCTCTTCTAGACTCTCACTCTAGAAAAGAGTGAGAAGCCGGGTCCTTACCATTTTTCTTTGGGAAGTCTGATTTGATTGCGAGTGTAATTTCATCATAATTATAATTCAAAGAAATAATCCTATGAAATTAATATTATTGATACATGACAGAAATCTTATTAACTTTGAAAAGTGTCTGATTAGTGAGTTTAAGATTATTCTTTTTGCATATGTCATTTACGAATCATTTAATTTTCAGTAATAAATTTTTATACATATGCGATTAAACATTTACAATATCTACATTGAAAGAATACGTGGATTGTTAAATGAACAAGCGCATATGAAATTCGTACAAGTGTCGCAAGCTCTGGTTGCTTAAGCGTTCGCGTTATTTCAATGGGAGGATGAATTCTGGGAAAAAGTCGGGACGACTATGCGAGGGGCGTATATGATTTCGAAACATGTCGCAATTCTCTCGTGTCCCGGCAATTATACATATATATAAGTACATACAACATAGTACATACTTACTTACATATTTGCCTTATTATAGTGCACGAGACTTAACCTTGGCACAGACCATTGCACAAATGCGGAATATCTCGTGATTCGTGTAACGATATACGTATGGCGTATACCGGCAACTTTCGTGTCGCAAACATTGTCGTTTGACTTTTCATCGGCTATTATTCGCCCCATTGAACGCAACTACCATTGCTTCGAATCTAGGACTCTTCGAATACTACATACACTGATCATCGAGAATTGTGGCATGTACAAGCAGACGAAACTTGTGCAGCCTAAACGAACCGCAACAAACCAAGGTCCATAGAGTGAACCCGTTACGAGTCAATGGCCGGAGTAAACGCATGTCCTCGCCTCGATGACTCTATCAATGGCAAACAACGAACGGTATACAAATTCCTTTCTTCAGAAACCTTCTCTCATTTCTTTCTTTCCTATTATTTGTCGTCAAACGATAACCCTCGAACGGCGGATCAAGGAGAGAGCCCCAATTTTAATTTAATTTTCTATTTCATATTATTTTTATTTTCTAAATTTTACACTGTTCTTTCAAAAATTATCCTTGCAATATATAAAACTCTTCCATTTAAAAAGTATATATTTAACTTTAGGTTAATATTCCTGTATATGTTTTGTAAGTTTAGGTCACGATTGATTTAAACTCTGCCTTTCAAGAGTTAATGAAACATTATTTTTCCACAATGTTACGTACACTGTGTGATTGTGGTTGTACTGTGCGTTTTATGGCCACTAATTTTTTTTTTTTATACACCAATAATTATAACAAAATAAATACTATAATATTATGCAAAGTAAATACTTATTTGTCTTCAGGCGTTAAGTTATAAAATTTAATATATAATTAAAAAATGTTTACACGTGAGTAATGGAGCCTCCTACCTTTGTCTCACTATTCTCCCTGTGGAAGCCAACCGTGCTCGGACATAAAAAAATTTATTTTTAGATGGAAAAGGAAACTCAAAACTAAAATTTATGACAATAGGTTAGGATAGGTTACAGTAAGTACATATGTAACTACAATTTCTTTTTAGCGAAACGTTTTTGGATTTTTCAAATACTTATTGCAATATTGTAAATTAGCAAAGTAATTGTTTTCTTTTTTAATCCTTGAACAGCGGAACTTGAGTCAATTATAACCCAAACTTACGAAATACAATATACATATACATATAACAATGTTAATCGAGAGTTAACAATGTAAAATTTAGAAAATGAAAATAATATAAGGTAAAAAAATTAAATTAAAGTTGTAGCTCTCTTCATGATCCACTATCCGACGATTAACATAAATTTTGCCAACTTTCATACAATAATTTAACAGTTGAGAGACTATTCCATAGTTTAATTTTTTAGGATTTCATGTCTTTTATCATCGTTGATCTAATTCAATTACAGATCGAAAAAAAGTGTAGGTAAAACTGAAGTTTCCCTCGTATAATAATTCCCTTTCACGTGTTGCACTTTCCAAATGCCATCGGAACGAACGAATAATTCATTTAATTGTAATCTTGATCGTATAAAAACTAAAAAAAAAACCAATTATTTTTTGAACTGAAATTTTTTTTCTCGCGCTTTGATAAATAATTCAACGTTACACAGTGTATTTTATTAATTAACGAAGAAAAACAAGCATAGTGTACAAATTTAAAAGCCATGATCAGTTAGGAATTAATTAATTTTGTAGTATATTATTAATTAGGGTATGCAATTATCCTTGTGTGCATCCGTGAAAATGTTTCATCTTTCTCGTACAGCTTGCTCTTATGTAGCATCGTACTGAGTTTCCGGATTAAAATAGTGCGTGACTTTTAATTATCCATCTGTAATTATACAGCGCAGTCCGAGTTTCTTTTTACTTACTTTGATTTTCTTTTGAACCGGTTTCAGCTTTACGTTTAAATTAACACTATTAACCACTCGCAGTATTAAATCAAATGATTATATATTTATTGATTCCTTACATCGAATGCAACTTTATCTAGGGAAAATCAAAATTTCAAAGTATTAAAATTCAGAATTTATTGTTAAGGTTTTCAAACTAAACTTTCAATACTTCAAAAACTGGGAATTTTAAAATTCGAGAATTTATATTTGAACGTTTCAAAATTTTAACTTTACGGTTTTTAAATTCAAATTACAAATTCTGATCCTTGAAGTTTCAAAGTATTCAAATTCTTATTTGTAAGATTTACATAGAACACAAACTGTCAAAAAACATGAAATAAATTTTTCACGAATACTGGCACCATTATTCTCTACAACGCCATTTTTCTTAGGGAAGTCAATCATGTTTGCTACTGCATACAGTGTCCCAGAATGAGTGTTAGCCGCTTGAACGGGTGGTAACTGGGGTATATAAAGTTCCAAATTTTCTTATGAATATTTCTGTAGTAGATTACTCGTAGCGATAATATTTTTATGGCTTTGTGAGTTCTGCGAATTCTGATATTTTTGTAAAATTCAATTTTAAAGTTTTGCATATAAAATGCCAATTAATTCATGTTAATATCCATAATAACTGATTTTTCGAAAGAAAGAAAAAATTGATTTTATCCCTTGAACGGTGGACCATGGAGAGAGCCGCAATTTTAATTTAATTTTGTATTTCATATTATTTTCATTTTCTAAATTTTACAGATTCTTTAAAAATATGAAATATTGTTTCAATATATGAAATTCTTTCGTTTAGAAATTATACAATTAACATTAGATTAATATTTTTGTACATGTTTGGTAAATTTTGGTCACTATTGACTCAGGCTTTACTGTTCAAGGGTTAAATTTTCAGCTTTCAATTCTTAGTTTATATATCGAGTTTTGCCTAACCCATAAAATTTCCCCAAAATTTAAGAATCTATTTAGAACCTTAAATTATATGAATTATTAAAATAACGTATGAAAAATTAGGTTTGCAAAATCTTGCAAATACATACCTACATATGTATATACATAAATACATACACATAGGGTAACTTGGTGTAATACGCCACTTTGCAATAATTTCTTATTCGATTCAGAGATGACGATAATTACATATTTACTTTTTTTTACTTTAATGTAACCGTCTACGCAACAATAAATATTTGCTTTTATTTCCGTTTGTTCCAACTAATCCTGACAAGTTAAAAAACTATCGTCTGGATGTAATTCTATGCTAGAATGCGAATCATTCACTTGTACGAATAGTCACTCATCCAGTTAAATAATAGGTCATAATAAACTACAGTAATAAATGAGTTGTATAACCGCCCAAACATTCACTAAATCCGTGCAGTTTTTAAAGAATTTTTCGATACTACATATATGCCACAAATGGTATATTACCCCAAAAAGTTGAATGTGACATCTTTCTACTTTATGCGCTATAGTTGTTCTTTCTTCTCACAAGGATAGGTCTTCAAGTGTGACGCTAACTTTTTGATGAGCTTTTGCACAATGATAGAGCTTGAAAAACTGAAGCTAATGATACCTGGTTTTGGGTGTAGACGGTTATTAGTTTATGAGATATTTAATATTAAAGTTATTACCCTCCTTATGGTCTGAAGTATAGGGAATCTTTTTAACGAGGATCGTGGCATAACCGGTAAAGGTGGGTACAAACATGCAACAGAACACAGTAACGTATCTCCGTCGCGCAACACACTGTGCAACATTTGTCGTTGCGCGACGATGTTACGTTGTGGACGTACACTGACAAGGGAACATCGGGGACTGATACACTCCGATTTTGATGAAACTTTGCATAAATATTTATTAGACCTGTATATGAAGATAACTGTAATTCGTTGGTGCCCGTTTTACACTTTAAGGGAGATATCAACCCTTTTATCCGAACCGCCCTTTCTATATACGTGCTTATAAATCGTAAACAACAAAAGATATCAAAAAATATTTGCAATAAAAGTTATACCGTTTCTTGAGGTCTATAAAACTGCGTAAAATTTTTCAAAACGGAGGGGGAGGGGGAATTCAATTTTGCAAAAAGGATGATTTAAAAAAAAACTTACACGCAGCTTTATAGACCTCAAGAAACGGTATAACTTTTATTTCAATTATTTTTTTATGTCTTTTGTTGTTTACGATTTATAAGCACGTATATAGAAAGGGCGGTTCGGATAAAAGGGTTGATATCTCCCTCAAAGTGAAAAACGGGCACCAACGAATTACAGTTATCTTCATAAACAGGTCTAATAAATATTTATGCAAAGTTGCATCAAAATCGGAGTGTATCAGTCCCCGATGTTCCCTTGTGAGTTCCATCGAAGTTGTCGCAGTGAAGTTGGCGCACTAACACATTCACGCCGCGTCGTTGAGCCGATGCACCTCGCCGATCGGCTCACCGACGCGGCGTGAATGTGTTAGTGCGCCAACTTCACTGCGACAACTTCGATGGAACTCAGCGTACACAGAATCTCGTGGCGTATCATCAGCGCGTAGCATGTTTGAACCCACCTTAAGGCGTCGGCCTTCCGGTAGGTGGATATGTTTTGTCGCGAGTTCAAATCCCGTTGGACAGATTTTTTCAATATGTTACAATATTTCACTTTTTCCGTTTTTAGGTTTCGCATTTTTTAAATAAAAACTACCTTCCCGGTTCATGTACAACTTATATTCAAAACACCAATTAAATAAAATTGTTTAAAAATATAAAACATTGTTCAAAAATATTTATTAATCAATTATGTATAATAGCAAAAAAGTATATTTATTAAAAAAAGAAAAGGAAAAAGTGAAATATTGTAACATGTTGAAGAAATCTGTCCAACGGGATTTGAACTCGCGATAAAAAACATCCACCTACCGCGAGGCCGACGCCTTATCGGTTTTTTTTTTAAGTCGTTTTATTATTTTTGTTGGAAAGTAATACATAGTTGGTTCATAGCCTATTTGAATACAAAAACTAACAAAAAAAAAGATTCAATATAGTCTAGTGTTTGATATAGTTGGCTTGCCCGTTATTCAATCAGGACTCGAGGGTAACATCGTCACAGCCTGATACGGATATTAAACCGAACAACAATATGGTTTTTAATAAAATATACGCAGTTGATAACGATATATACAAGGTTTTATACCTAGGAGTCCGCATGGGGAAAAAGAAAGTCTTAATACAATTTGTACTTTAAAAACTCCATGGATCAGTCTTTGGTGATTTCTTAGAAATAAACTTAAAGTAGCTTAACCTAACTTAATACTAGCGGGGGGAATCTGTACAGGGGGGGATTATATTCTAAGATGGGGGTATTTACAGTGTGGGGGGGGTTAGCTATTCAGCTAGTTCAATAGGGGGTAGTGAAGGTTGTGCCGGTTGGCCCTGTTGGTATTATTTGATCGCAATAATCGTCGTTTGCGGACAGCTAACGCTGCTAGGTGGACGCTGTTCGTGGTTAGCCACCAGTATTTCTTGAAGTTGATTCTAAAGAAGTCATAATTATCTATTCGCGGTAGCGCTATTGAGTATCTGAGGGAGTTTTGGTTGCTTCAGGCGTCAGCCATGCCTAAGGCTATACGTTTATCGACCCTATTACGTCGCCAGTGGTAAATGATCGGTGTATTATTAGCGTCCTGGATAAATCCCTTATCGTTACAATACATGAAAGTTTGGGGTGAGACGTACCCAATGGATAGTTGTCTGCGGACGAGAGCTGGGTCGATTTTGGTGAGCGGTTGTAGTATAGTATTCTGTACTTTGGGGAGTTTATTAAAATAGTTTTTCATTAGTCTTATCAGAAATGTGTCAATTCTAGATATATCTGCTTTGTTGTAGATAGTGCTATTACTGATGTAGTGGTGGTAGTCAGTATAGTGAGAGCGGTACAGTCTGAGGTATGCCCTTAGGCATCTTCTTTCAAATACACGGATCCTTTCCATAGTCGAGTGGTTGCAATTCCACCATATGGGGGCGGCTACGCCACGACTTTTGTTGAAAAGACTTCCTATATTTCAGACCATAAGCAGGGTAATAACTTTAACATTAAATATTTCATAAACTAATAACCGTCTACGCCTAAACTGGATATCATTAGCTTCAGTTTTTCAAGCTCTATCATTGTGCAAAAACTCATCAAAAAGTCAGCATCACACTTGGGGCCTTCTCCTTATCAGAACCATGCCTAGAAAATATTCAAACCGTATTTGCTGGTTAGAAGCAAGTTTTAAAAAAGCCATGAAGATGGTGAAGGAGATTCGTACTACAATACAGAAAGCTTCGAAAGATTATGGCATACCATATGGTATATTTAAACGAAGGATAGTTTAAAAATAGTTGCAAACAATAGGTCCATAAAGAGTGCATTCTATCTAAAAACTGTGAAGACTGTTTGCTTTGTAAAAGTTAACAGTTATTATTTTTCCAATATTTGTACGTTTCATCGATTTCGAAGATTTTTTATTTATCACTATCTTAACTAATTTGAAGTATTGCTGATTTTTATGAATTTTTAATCATTAGTTCCTGATCTAAGGCTTAAAGCATATTGTCGCACTAAGTAAGTACTTGGGTAAAATGCCATTTTCAAAGCCTTTTGAACTTTTAGTTTTACTAATTAACTATACGAGTTAGATATATACCGGGTGTTACCTCTAACAGAATGCACAATTTTTCATCCATTTGCAGCCATCTGACAAAAAAAAGTCAAGTACGACGAAAAGTTAAATATTTCATATTTCCACTACTGTAAATCGAATATGTTAATAAAAATATCATGTAATATGTGTTTTGAATTCGTCTTGATCTGAATTCGTCCTCTACAATATAGTAAAAAAAGAATGTTATATTTCTATTTGTAAAACCCAAGGTGACCTCGATTTCGCTATAAAAACAAACGGTTTTCGACATTTTTTTTACTGATATCTATTGTACACTGCATACCCTGCAACTCTTGCACTAAACTTTTTTGTGAGATGGAGACAAGTGGGTGAAAAATCGTGCGTCGCATTGTTAGAGGTAAGACCCTATATAAATACATACATACATACATACATATGTGTAGGTAGACAAAGATTGCGGAAGTTCTTTGACCGGTAACTATCGTCGAATTTCTAGAGCAGAGTCAACGATTTGAGTCGTATTACCGGCTGTAGAGGGGGAAAGAATAAGAACAGACTGCGAATAGTTAATTAATTAATGTGGTCGGTGGTCACGGCATTGCATCTCGGAACACTTGTTAATGGGAGCACAGGAGCAACATGCTAGTTAGTGTGGTACACATTATCATGATCGCTGGCCAATTTACCCGATAATTATTAACTGTTGCTGTTACGAACGATTCGTTAGCATGCTTCCTAGAATTCAACGGTGTTTCGTATTCATAATTGGTCTCATAATATCTTCCAACAAATTTATTCCGTATAAATACGTGCAGTTATATCTGGAGGAAATTTTAAGAGGTTATTTTTGTAAAAAAACGCGAAAAACTTCTTTTTGAGGGAAGATACACTACCGAGCAAAAGTATGGGAAAATTCGCGGTTTTAAATTTGTACCTACTATGCCTAGGACACAGCCGATTCTAGTACTGTATGCGTCCACTAAGTTGAGACTCGAGGCGGCGCCTACCGTTCTTTTTCTCTGTCGACGCGTATACCTTTCTTTTTCTGTCACGCGACACACTTCATTTCTACTAGTAGTTGTAACCTAGGAAGCGAATAACAAAAATGCGTGTGGGTCAACTGAATAAGTGTGCGTGTCTTAGCCTGGCCCATCTAGCTCCGACCAATCAGACCCAATTTCTTAGGAGTCTCAACTTAGCAGACGCATACAGTACTAGCCATGCTGAACAACGTGGCAACACCGCTCACGTGACAATCGGGAGTCCTATTTTCAAAAACAGAGTCCTGTGCTCGGAATTGTAATTAACGTCTTTTTTAATTAAAAGCTGTAGTAATATACACTATTTTGTGTTAATTATGTATAAACAATATATAAACGTTGCAACTATGGCAAATAGAAGTGATGTGGTAGTATAAAATTCTTATAAATGTGACATAAATTTTGTGTACTCTCGAAGTAGTTTGGTGTTGTGAAGCATGATATTTGAAACATTTACAGTGGTTTCAAGAAAATTTAGGTATGAAGCAAAATGAAACCATCTTTGGATCAAATTGAAACATTTAAGAATTGATGAACGTGTATATAAGTTAACAAAAACCTTGAAACAAGCGAAATTATTGGAACGAAACCAAAGAGGTTATGTGAAGTTCAGAGAATAATCGGGAGTCTGACGACGTTGATTGGCTGAGAGTCTGGGAGTCCGGAAGGCAGATAGAGTAGGGTAGGTGTTGATATATTCAGACCGGACTCCCGCGGTGTTGCCATTTTTACTTCAGCACGGCTACTACTAGAGTGGGCTGTGGCCTAGGACTATGTATAGTACTAAGCCTTAAATTTAGACGGGTGGAGCGTGTATCGACACGTGCGGATGTAGTTTTCAACTGAATCTACACAATTGTCGATATTCAGTCTCTTACTTATTTAACCTTTAATTGTTTTCTCTGAACCAATAATCTCGAGTGTCCCTTCACTCGGCTCTTTTCTGCCTCTCCTCCCACGTGGCTTCCTAACCTTCCTTCCCGTTCCGCTGCTGCCGTTTTCCTCCCTGCTATCATATGACTCTTGTCATATGGTGAATTTGGCGGGACCGTTCAAACTTACACATATAATAGAAATTGAAATTCTCTAGTAACTACTGTAACATATTAGAATAGATTTGTTGAAGAGGACAGTGGACCGAAAAGGAAATACACTTTCCTCTTTGGATTGCACAAATGTTCAATATATCATAACTAGGTACGACTCGCCCGTCCTTCGTGGCTTCGCGGGCTTCTCGTCCTCCGGAAAATTCGCGGTTTTGAAAGTCTGAAAAAACTACATGCGTTACACAGTACCAGCACAATCCTTTTCAAAGACAATACGTACTGTTGGGAGCATGCGCGCACTGCTAAAATATGCGACCCATAGATTTTCTATAGAGGATGGAAACCCCTGTAACTTTTCACTCCGACCACTTAGACGCACAAACGCAACGGTTTTTAGATAGTCTCAGTGGGATCTTTCTAATGACGTATAGAGTGAATCTCTAACTCCAGTAGAGCTGTGTTTCCGAATGGCCCTACCAAAATTGAGAACGCAGGTTCGGTATATAACCTAAATTGACTACCAGAAACCGATTAAAGTTGGTTTCGGAGCTGGATGTCCATAGACATATGAAAATATAGACCGAGCATAAACTGCTACTTTAGGCAAGGGGGGTCTGACATTCGGGGCGAGTAAGGTACTCGTCTGACATCGACTTATTCCGGCAAGATTCGGTAGTATTCGACTCACATTTCATATGTATGTACACTGAGTTGCATTGAACTTGTCGCAGTGAAGTTGGCCACGCATTCACTCACCGACGCGGCGTGAATGCGTTAGTGAATTTGTAGCCAACTTCACTCATCGACAGGGCGTGAATGCTGTAGCCAACTTCACTGCGACAAGTTCAATGCAACTCCATCGTATGGATGCGAAAAGTCGAACATACCCGAGTCTGCGCTTACGAAAATAGTTGAAGTCAGATGAGTTCCCCCCTTACCGCGATTATCAGTTACCCCTCGTACAAAGGCTTGGTCTATATTTTCATATGTCTATGTGGATGTCATACCGTTTTCGAGATAATGTGGTAAGATTAGGTTTGGTTAGGTTCTATGTATGCGGAGTAGCATATCGAATAGCATCAGTATCGAATAGCGCATACGTAGTCCCAAAATTGTACAAATATTTCCTACCACGATAGCTCAAAAACGGTAAGATATCCAGCTCTGAAACCAATTTTAATCGGTTTCTGGTAGTCAATTTAGATTATATACCGAACCTGAGTTCTCAATTTTGATGGGGTCATTCGGAAACTTATTCTCCAGTAGTTCTCGAGTTGAAAAGTGACACGAACAGACGTCTTTGCGCTTTATATGTATATATAGATATTACAAAGATTTCGTAAGCCGCGACTCTAACTTACACCGCGCACATGTCTGTAGCGAACCGAAAGGCCAGACGAACGGGACGAACCATAAAATAATTTTTAACAAAAAATACAATCGGCTTCGAGATGCGCTAAAAAGTGTAAAATAACTTATACCTATTTCATTTCTACAGCTAAATGCACTAAAAAGTATGAAATAATTTCTTATTCATTTATACAAATACCCAACAGATATTAATAAAACCTATCTACTCGTTAAATAATATACTAAATACATTTCAATCTTTTCGGAGGCGGCGCAAAATTAAAAATACCCAAATAAACGATGCTGCCAATAACGGTTTGATTGCGGTATGGCGAACTTGATAATTAATAAGTCGTAAGAAAAAATACGGAACGTTATAGATACAGTTGAAAATATTTGTAATTGTAACGATTGTGTCAGAAGTTGGCAGCACTTCTGATGTATGTACAAGTAGGTATACAGGGTGGCCCACATAACTCTTAACAGCTCAATATCTTGAAAACTATGACATCGCTTTTAAAGTTCTTGGTCTTAAATTGCATGGATCTGAAAGGCCTTTCTAACTACGTAAACATGAAGTGGCCCCCCCTTCTTCTTTAATGGAGGGCGGGGGTACCTTTATAATTTTAAATAGAACTCCTTATAAAACGTTACATATTTAGATTCTACAGGAAAAAACAAGTAAATTTTGTCTGAAACATTTTTTTGTCAGATATTTCCATGATGAGATTATAACAGTTTGAGGTTTCGACTTGTAGGTATTTCCTTGTAGGTACAATTCTTGAGTTTGACTCAGTTATCCATGAAAACGTTCTCATCGTCAGTACGATGATTTAAATAACATTTTTCGCATGATGCGGTACCATGCGAAGTTGGCACCTCATATTTTCAAAATGCTACTTTTTCAGGTATTTCGCCGGAACTTTTAAGTTTCAGAATATACATAGTTTCAAAAAATATTAATAACAGTATAAATATTAAATACCTAATATTTTCGCGAGTAAATGTTTACACGCGAGCGGTGGGACCATTTTCCCTAGGGAAGCCTACCATCACAGCCGACTCTAGTACTAGCCGTGCTGAAGTAAAAATGGCAACATCGCGGGAGTCCGGTCTGAATATATCAACATCTACCCTACTCTATCTGCCTCCCGGACTCTCAGACTCCTAGCCAATCAACGTCGTCAGACTTCCAACTACTCTCTGGACTTCACATAACCTCTTTGGTTTCGTTCCAATAATTTCGCTTGTTTCAAGGTTTTTGTTAACTTATATACACGTTCATTAATTCTTAAATGTTTCAATTTGATCCAAAGATGGTTTCATTTTGCTTCATACCTAAATTTTCTTAAAACCACTGTAAATATTTCAAATATCATGCTTCACAACACCAAATTACTTTGAGAGTACACAAAATATATATCACATTTATAACAATTTTATACTACCATATCACTTCTATTTGCCATAGTTGCAACGTTTATATATTGTTTATACATAATTAACACAAAATAGTGTATATTACTACAGCTTTTAATTAAAAAAGACGTTAATTACAATTCCGAGCACAGGACTCTGTTTTTGAAAATAGGACTCCCGATTGTCACGTGAGCGGTGTTGCCACGTTGTTCAGCATGGCTAGTACTAGAGTCGGCTGTGCTACCATGCTCGGTACTCTATATCTGCCGTTGTACTTGACATCTCTATAACTTTATATGCAGAAAAACTATGTGAATATCTACTTTGTGCCATTAAAGATGTCCTTCATGCCAAACATTTTCAAAGTAATAATTTTGTTCGTATCTGTGAGATATTCGTACATAGTTAAATGTGATATACCGTAAATATGTAAAAATACCTATGTTGTATTTTTATACGGTGAATCTATAGAAACTTCACAGTACATATAGTATGTATGCACATACCGTTGAAAGAGCATTCTTCACTCCAAGCAATCAGATTTCAAAAATGAACTTAAGCGAGATTCATTTGCGGTTGTATGGGATTAAAAAAAGTTAGTACAATTACGAATGGTGAAAGTATGTTAAACATGTTGAATGAGAAACTTCAGTAATAACTACATATTTAAAATGAACTGAGAATGAATTTTTTGAATAGTTTTTATAAGAGAAAATGATCAGTGTGTATTTGCTGAAAAGTAACGGTAAATATTTATTTCCTCACTTTATTTTTAAATACTAAAGATTAATTGTTTTGGCATGACCTGGTAGTGTAGATGTTTTAAAATCGTAAAATAGAAAAATAGTTATTTTCATAGAAATTAGAGATACAGATGTGAACGTTTTATTCGATGAAACATTAAATTTCATTTAACCAGCGCTTTAGATCTTAATTATCCAGCTTATTGTTATTCGTTTACGTGCATGGTATTGCTGATTATCAGACTGTAACAAACCGCAATTCCAGTGGCATAGCTATTACCTTGGCAGAGACCTTGATGTTGATGAAGATTGTTGATTGTATGATTATTATCTTGTGCAGTTATAAATGCAAGCAACGAATAATGATTTCAAATGAAGAGTCTTAAAGTAACCAGTTCTTACCTATTATAAGAAAAATTAGAGTGTATAAATTTGTGAAATAAGATCAATTGCTGACTAATTTATTTTATACTAGAATTATCAATGTTCGTTTCCCTTTTTCTTTTCTTTTCAATTATTTCATTATATTATCACGTTTGCTACTTACCCGTATGTAAAAAAGTACCATCTTCCACAGACCGATATGATACAATATTTTTGCCCAAAACATAATTCTGACATTATTTTTTCTTTTTTACTATGGCTCGTATGTGTCATATGTGGCAGGTATGCACAGCAAGTATGTACGGAAATGGGCACCGGAGATCACAGTTACGAGCATAAATTTGAATCAATCGTGTAAGAATGGGGAGAGTTTCAGTATAGTAAACGCGAGCTCGTCACAGACTCGCGGGCATTTGCGTGCCCGCGGGGCAATTTCGTGTGCATGCCTGGTTTATCGGAGGTAATATTCATTGCCTTTCATTGTTTGATCGCGAGTGTACCTATGTATCAAGGTTCTATATATATTATCATCGCTTTGTTTAATATAAATTGTTGTTTTTTTTTTTTCGTGAAATCAGTACGATTAATATTTCGGCTAACGGTTCGGATACACTTTAGCATATCTAATATATCTTTATAGCATTCTAATGTATCACTATACCATTGCACTTGTATCATTCAAATCTGAGATCCGAGCAGGTTTCACACTTTTTAAAGTATATTTCGAGTCGTATCTTGAATGGTTTCTTATAAGGTTTATTTTTGAATGTCTTTATGTACCTAACGACTTGTCATTTCGGATCAATCCCAGTTTATCGTTAAACAATGTAAACATTTAAAAATTTTGTAGTTCGAGTTTTTTAATTCTATAATTTAACTTTTCACTCGATACAGATAAATTCTCGTAATTAACTTTTATTTTCATTAAATTTGGATGTAATCGACGAATAAAATGATTGATACGCAACGGAATCTACCGAGAATAGTGAATGCTGATTCATGCGAATCGGACAAGTCCGTCCTTTCTAAGCAACGAAAATGGTCATTAAGTGAAAGTTATTCTTTATTACGTGGCATTTGGAAATCTGTCTGAGATCATTTATCAGACTAGCATTCCATCATTGTATGTACTTGACTGGTTGACCTTTCATCCTAGAATATAACTTCGACAAAATATTTACCCATGAAGACATTAAAAACATCTTCATCCACCATTTGTCATAAATATATTACTCAATTTTGAAGGAAATAAAATTTTATGAAGATATGTCATAGTGTGTCTATTTCAATGTATGAACAGTTAGCTGTCATACTGAAAATTGGCGTGTCTTCTAAGCCACATTATAATGCAAATTATTAAACTATTATTCAGAATATTTTTTGTTCATGACAATAAATAACAATGTCAAATTGTTTTATATACAAGGAATAAAAAATAAAGTACACAAAACAATTTTTTAAATATTTCCTTGTTGTTTGTTATAACTGATCAGCGGTTAGTTTCATCAAATTTTAAGTTTCAAGTTCATATAAAATAAGTATTTTATATCATCACATCTCGTCAGACTTTACATGTTTTGAAATGAACCATTTAAAAGGAAGGAACCCAATACGCAGGAAGACGGTTTTCTAACAATTCTACAGTCATTTTCTACTATTGTCTACTATTATATTTTGCAATACTTATGTGTCATCAAATTGTGTCTGACTTTTAACCCTCGGATTTTTAATTTAATTTTATATTTTATTCATATAATATTCATTCTCCAAATTTTACGTTGCTATTCTAAAAATTATTTATTCCAAAAACTTCAAGTTAATATCCACGTATATGTTTTTTAAGTTCGAGTCACGATTGACTCAGGCACCGCTGTTCAATAATATAATAATTTACGTTTGTCACTGCCATCCGTCTAGTTTTTATAGAACTGTGACACAAATCTTGCCCTTTCTTTATCAGGCCGGAAACATATCGATTAACCGTTCTAACCATTTGTAATTATTATTGCAAATAGGTAGGGGGAAAAGTGTTTAGGTGTGCCAATAATTTAATGACTCACTTGCATGTATAGTGATATTCACGAGTGCACGTGGTCGTGTGTACTAGCGGAATTCGCGCCTTTCACTTTCGTTCTCTTTCGATTTGCCATCCTGTTTCCGCACACGTGATACTGGACCACATTATTCAGAAAGATTTAATGCAAGATATCAAACAGGGCCTGGAATGTCGATACGTGTTACTATTAGCCACAGGTCGATCCAGTGTCAATGTTTATCGGATATAAATGGTTGGTTCCCACGGTACTGTTCTACATTTTTAAAGGTTGTACCCATTTACTCCTCACGTCAAAACGTACGATTCATAGTCACTGATTTTTATAAATGCACTATAAAACTGTGCAAAATTTTACCTTTCTCTAATGAATAGTTTTTTTAAACATTTAACATTAAATATTTACAAAATCGTGGCCATTATTTAATGGAACGCTTTACTATCAGAATATACCCGATTATGCGTTTTTCTAAATTTCAAATATTTATATTTCTCTCAAAATTAGTTGATCACATATACTTAAAATTTCGTTTACGCTTATTGTACAGTAGCAAACACGACATTTTGATGTTAATATTTAAAAATTGTTTAATTTGAGTTTTAAAACATTAAAGTATTGAGATTTTTTAAATTTGAATTTTCAAACATTAAAAGATAATTCATGTACTGAATTATTTATTATTTATTAATTATTAATTAAGAATTATTTTTAGTATTTCATTTAATTATGCATGCATTTGTAAAATCTTTAATATTCGCAGACTTACAATTAGTGAAATTTATTCATAACACGTGGTAACTTTCAAGTATTCTAGCTACTAATGAGCCCTGTTTCCCCTAGATCACTATTCTCCCTAGGGAAATCTACCATGCTCTGTACATACGTATACTGTAGATGTTAGAGATCATAACTGTGATTTAACTTCATTCACGACTGAGATCGTGATTTTTTTTATTTTGAGAAACTACTCATTGTGATCGTAATTCTTAATCCTTAGCTGGCATACTTTACCAGAATAACATTGCTGGCATACTGGGCCGATTAACACCCCAATCACTAAAATATTTCCTGCGAAGAAGCCATTCATTATTTTAACTTGAAAAAATTCCTAAATAATCTTTGAAAGTTGTTTTAACATATTCATAGCTACTTTTAGTAAAATTAAATATTGAATGTGAAAAAATAAATTGAAAAATGTAAAAATATCGAAAAAATGAGGTTTCACAAAAAGATTCATAACTTTCTCAAATTTTCATATAAAAAGCTAAAATTTTAACTAGACGCTTTTGAGATTGAACACTTTAAGGGAAAAAACAATACAAAAGTCGTGGTTTCAAAAATGGTATTTATTTGAAGAATTGGAGGGACGAATTTTAGCCAAAGATGGCTTAAATTGAAGCTTTAGCTGGGGCCGTCTCATATCCCACAATGTCAGCTAAGGGTTAATCTTGATTGAATTATTTGAAATATTTTAATATACATACAGGAAGCCAACATTAAGGAAGTTATCTATAATATAAATTAAAAATTTGTATTTTCATTTCCTTTTCTGTCACCTTAGATCACACATGATCAGTTAGCATATAGAATCACGAGCAGATAGCATATAGAATATAGACCTATCATCCCATCAAAGAGTATAACCAAGTAAGGTGTTTAAAATGGCCCTTGAACAAAATTAAACACAGAATGCGTCATTCGATGGCATATCGAAAGAAGACACTGTACACCAATTTTCAACCCTTTATCTCAACCAAGGGGTTAGTAAGGGAAAAAAATTGAAATTCCAGTATTTGCCCTATTTTTCCTATGTAATGACATCCAAAAATTCTGATACACTGCAGACTCGATAGCGCATGTTAGAGGATTTTTTCAGATTTTTTAATTGCAAATCCTAGTTATAAAAAATGAAAAACCGAACAAAAATCGGTGAGAACAAAATCCGAGACTCTGATTATGAGATCTCGAAAGAAATATGAAATGATAAGAATCATAAGGGAGTCCATGAAATGTACAGCATTGATAGTCTTATGTTTACCATAGATGGGTTAAAATGTTTGACCAGCATCAAAATACGCTGTCTGAAATCTGTGGCATACCACGAAACTAGTTGAACAACATTGACACCATTTGTGGTAAAAATACCGGTTAATGTTGTGAGTTGTGCAAATACGGTATAAAATGCTTGCGGATGATCATTAACGTCTAAAAAGTGCATTGCTTTCTAACGACGGGAAGCAGTGAAATTGTTTGTTAGATTTGGTTAGAATGGAAGCCGTGTGAACGACAAGTATTACTCCAGTTTCCGTAACGACAGCTTTCAAGGAATTTTTTTTAATTACTTGCTACAAGTGTGCTATTAGCAATTGCAAATTTAATTATAGTAATCTTAACAAATTTAAGCCATGATAGACTACCTGTAAATGTACTTCCATCTAAACAAAAATGGCTGCATAACAATAGACATGTTACTTTCATAATTTCTTATTCCGTCGGCCTAAAAAGAAAAAAGGGGTCACAGATCGGGTCTGGGATAAATTGCGAAATTCTCTTCCTCTGGAAAAGAAGAATCGGCTGAATTACGTCGCAGGAACGTAACGCCGGTTTGTTTCATTGCTTACCGTGAGAGTAGTTGGACAATGAACGCCGAAACGCGAGGGTACGGCAGGAAAATGGAGGTACAATAACGAGGAAATGTAGGATCATCGTCGTGTTAATTACCGGTTTCGAAAAATCCACGCAGAATAGAGCAATCGCCCCCCAACTACAATCGGAACATCTTCTCCAGGAACAGAAGTTGACATTACGTAAACGTAATGATTCTGGAAACATGATTGTTGTTCCTCGTGTTAATTATTATACTTTTTCCTGTTTCACTTCGTTATTCGATGATTCTAGTATCTAGACTGTAAACTACTTTATAACATGTTATCAACGAGACTAGTTTTTTTTTATTAGGCTTAGGGCTCAGGGGAAAATAAGCTTTCTTAGACGAAATATGTAAATGTTTATTTAGAACTTCAAAATTTAAATTTTGAAGCTTTGCATTCTGTAATTTAGAAGTTTGGATTTTGCGTCCGTAAAATTTGAATTTTGGGGTATCGAAAATTCGAAACCTTGCATTCAGAAACTCAAAAAGTTTGAAAGCATGAAACGTACTACGTAATTAAAAATTATATTAATTGTTTCTTTTCGCAGTGTATGCACAAGAAATTATAAAGTAGTTTTGTATCAACACAATAAAATTTACAAATAGTTACTAACAATCATTAACAATCAAAAGAGAAAGATACTGAAAGAAATTTTTCTTTTTCTGTTACTTTTCGGTATTGTTTTGTTAGTTTTTCAATCAAACTCGATCAGTTCATTCCATTGGGTCATCGCACGTTAAACGAGGAAAACTTGACGAATTTTCTATCGATCTGTTCGTCGCTCGTAATCACTAAGCACCAAATGCACCCGCAATTACGCCACCCGTCCCGTGACGGAAGTTAAGAAGCGGTTCCGGAAATGAGAGCTCTGACGTTCGCGCTTAACTCAGTTTCCCTCAACCTTCCTGGGATGTGGGTTAACATGTACTGATTGTCAATTTTGTTGACAATTTTACCTTTTTAATACTTCTAAATACATCATTTTTCAACCGGCTTTTTACAAACATTAATAACTATAGATGGGATATTCATTTCATGCAACTTTCTCTTTTGTTGTTGTTAAATTTCAAAGTTCCGAAATTAAAATTAAAAGATTTCAAATTTCAGATTTTTAAGCTTTTAAGTATTATACAAAGGGATAAGTTTCTGAATGGCCCCACCAAAATTGAGAACTCAGGTTCGGTATATAACTTAAATTGACTACCAGAAATTGATTAAAATTGGTTTCAAAGCTGGATGTCTTACCGTTTTTGAGATATCGTGGTAAGAAATTTTTATACAATTTTGGGACTACGTATGCGCTATTCGATACTGCGCATGCGCTACTCGATACTGCGCATGCGCTACTCGATACTATGCGTGCGCTACTCGATACTGCGCATGCGTTATTCGATACTGAACATATGCTATTCAATACTGCGCATACACAGAACTTAACCTAACCTAACCTTACCACGATATCTCGAAAACGGTAAGACATCCAGCTCTGAAACCAACTTTAATCGGTTTCTTGTAGTCAATTTAGGTTATATACCGAACTTGAGTTCACAATTTTGGTGGGGTCATTCGAAAACACAGCCGTACAAAGTTCCACAAAAGTATTAATAACAGAAAAACAATATTAAATAAAATTCTTTCGAGTAAATGTTAACAAGCATACCATGCACAATACTTTAAAGATTTTCTCTATACTCCTATATCATCACTAAATCCGAAAAGTACTTTAAAACTACTGTAAAGGACTTAACAGTGTTCTAAACAGATGATTCGAAGTTTAAAACGTTTATGCACGGACAAACTTAGAACAGTGAAAAAGCCTGGTAATCATTGACGACAATGTATATTGCAAAAGATTTGGGCTTGAATTTCTCCCTTATTTCGAAAAGATGACGATTTTGTGTAAGACTATGATATTTTGAAGTTAAAACTTCATCGGTGTTTCGAATTCAAAACATAAATATGTACAGTGTATAATTTGGATGCATGGTTAGGTTAAGTGGTCGTGTAATGAATTTTAACACAGATTAGAAGTTCCTACAATTCTCCAAAGTCTTGACTAACAATAAGTCGGTATTCTGAAGTTAGTATCTACTATGTATATACTGGCCCTTGTACAGTGATGTTAAATGAGATAGGTTTTTTCGCGTATAACTTTTCGTGACGTAACAATGACAGTAACGTAAGTATGTACGTATGTACAATGTGTGCGTGATGAGGACGCAGACCACAAAGTTTTGGGGGTCCGTCACTGGGCAATAACAGGTTCTTTACCTTATTATCACTTTTTTGTCTTATAACATCATATATGCGTGTATTTATTATAATATTTATAATTGTAAATTATATAAATTAAGTTAAACTCATAATTTGCATGTTATATGATATATAATATATATTACATATTATATAATCTTAGTATATTTATCTATTACATGTTTCTGATCAATTTATTCAATGTTAATTAGTTAATTCAAAATTTTTTAATAATTTAAAAAAGATTAAATGCGGAAGCAATGTACATAGAACTTCATTTTATACAAGTGACTGTACTTCACTGATACTACATTCAATGCACATCCGCAAAATTCTATATTGTCCCATGGATCGGGGCGACGTGAGTATGTATCCTTTTTATAATCTTATTTTGTACAAGAAGAATTCAGTTTTTCAAAAACGTATTGTATGCATCGCATTGTTAATAGTTATAGAATCACATTCAACAATTCTTAAATTTTTATTTAACGTCACTGCCCTTGTAAGTTCGAAGGAACATTGTGTGATGTGTGTAACTTGAATTTTATGATTAATCGTATATCGTTAAACTTGTCTCGTACAATGAATTTCAGCAAAGCTTTAGCGTTTTTCAATAAGTTAATGGTAGTAATTGAAAGGGTATCGCAGTCTTCATCGATCAAGCACGGTGTCCATGAAACGTTATTCTCGTTTATTCAACCGTTTCAGGGTTTCACAGCGTAGAAGAGAAATCTTTCTACGTTTATTAACATTCACTTCTGCGGTTTATTTTCCCAAGTATGCGAAGAACTCGAGCGCAGAACGATCGCGTATACCTTTCTCTGAACACCGCAATTCCACGCCTAGCCTGGTTGGAATTGCTTCCAGCCAAGGCAAAATCCGTTTGCGACCACCATCATTTCCCTTGAACGAACAAATGAACAAGCTGAACCGTTCAACCAGTTACTTGCATTTTAAACCACAGTGGAACATGATCTGCTTAACTCTTTCGCGAGAAACACTCGCTTTTGTTGGATGTTCATTCAATCGTTTAAGTGTTATTACTAATAATTTCTTATTAGATGTTATTTTAACCTTCGATAAGCCAAATTATTTTCCTTTAAAATTTCAAATACCAAATCTGTTTAACCTTGTACAGATTATTTTGACTGCTTCAATAGCCTTTGTTTATGAATTAAGATACGAAGTGAATGTACTGTTCAATATTCATCTTATAACCAGCCTATATTAGCGCAGTTTTTAAAGTTATATTGACCATGCAACTACCTGTTATACGACCGTATCCCAGCCTAACTAGATCACGTGGTAAGGGAACATTAGGCGAAATGGGGAACTATTTTTTAAATATAATATTATTTTTTATATATTAAAGATACAAATTTAAGAATTGTTGAATATAATTCTATAACTATTAACAGTGCGATGCATACAATACGTTCTTGAAAAACTGAATTCTACTTTTACAAAATAAGATTATAAAAAAGATACATAGAATACTCACGTCGCCCCCATCCATGGGACAATATAGACTTTACATTAGGGCGAAATACGCGTAATAAAAAATCATAATAAATAATTTATTTTTTAATTTAATTAAGTGTAAGGTGAAATAAAAGCGAGGTTAAACTTTAGTTCGGGGGACCCAAAATTCTGAACCTTTTTCTTTTTAATTTATAGCTTCTTATGCAGTGGTTAAAAAGTTATGAGAGTGTAAAGTTTGATATTTTTAACGCATTTGCTACGCTACTGTGACGCCATATTGCCTTATATGTATAACCTGATTGGTTCTCGCATAACCTAGAATTTATCTTCCGCTTACCTTATTTAAAAACATATTGTTGCCGAATCGCCTCCATTATAGATCTCATGAGATCGATTTTGTTATGACGGCAAAACCGTTGCTACAAGAATTCGCATAATCTTTCGGCAAATTCGTCGTCGTGAAAACAACCCCTCCCCCTCATCCAGTCCTTTGCCGGCCGCCAATTCGATTCTATTTTCTGGGTATGGGTCCCATCTTTAGTTGTATTTAAATTACTCATAAAATTGATACGGTAGAAGTAATAAGCAAATGCATGGGCTGTACCCTCTCTCTCTAACAATAAGATAAATATAAACCTTACTAATTCACAAGGAACGCTCCCGGAAATTCAAAAAATTATAAAACTTTGTGGATACGTAGAAGGTGTCCCTCTGATTAAAACGCAATTTTTTTTGCTGCCCGTTTACGGACTAAGGGGGTGAAAATCGCCCTCAAAATTTCGGCCGTTTTTCGTTTTTTTCCTTTTTCTCCAAAACCGTTAAATATATCCAAAAACTTCATAAACGAAAGTTGTTCGTCTTAATGTATAGTGTTTATTTATGTTGAAACAAAAAATTGTTTAAACAATTACAAAAATGTTATAAACAAAAAAGCTTAAAAACTATTGAGAAGTTCTAAAACTCGTAATGAAAATCTGTTGTTTAAAGCGACGCTTTTTGCCCCCTTAAAATATTATTGAATACATATAGGGTGTTACGTTTAAGTGCGAATGGTCAAATATTTCGTAAAGGGTTAATGCTATCAAAAAGAGGTTTCTACAAAACTTGTTTGATTTAAGGGGGCACGTTATGTGGTGCAAATGATGTTTCGATAGGTGAAGTGGTGGGGGAGACTTTGAAACCAATATATTTCTCTATTTATAATATTATCGTGGGTGTTGAGACAAATTCAACGACCTGGTACATCGCATCATTCCATTAGTTAGAACCATAAATTTTTGCGATTAAAGTTACATCAGTGTGCACAGGGAACGTTAGCTGCAGCGCGCCGCCTGAAAGGGGGGTTGCTTCATATTGCTTGAGTGTTATTTTTTTGTATTAGGTGGAATCAGATTTTAAAAATTAATTGAGACAATTAATGGACATTAATTTCCACGTTTTGAAAATTGCTCGTAAATTGCCGAGCACTAACAAACTGAACGACATAGGGGTCAGGGGACTGTGCCGTTGGCTCCACCTAATCCCCTCTAGGAACCTCCAACTTGAGAAGTCAGCGGTCATATTGCATAGGCATACAATTTTTCATATTCGCGGGGGGTACATTTAACTATATAAACATGCGATTTGTTCTGGATATTAATGGATTTTTATAATACTTGTTCTTGATAACAGTTGTTGTTAAGCAAAATTTATGGAAATTAATTGTTAACTGTTTTCTTAATAATCTACGTCTACGTCAATGCGTCCGAATCGTCGCTCGCTATCGCTTCATCTCATCCTGTTTCAATGTTTGTCCTTAGCGACGTTCGTTACGCGATAGATTTGTGGATGTAAGGGCCTCGGTCAATAAACATAATAGGTGTGACTTGATTGAACGGCAACTTACGATCTCCGAACAGTACAGTGTACACTCACGATCAAATCGGGTAGACATCCCTGGAGAAAATGACAGGAGAAAATGTAGGACAGAGGTTCATATACATATGTATAAGTTTGTAGCCCGCCACCCCTCGCGTATGAACGTTTACGCGGGAAAATTTGAATTAATATTTACTTTGTTTCTCGTACTTTTCAGTTATATATTGTATTAAGTTCGGAACATTCCTAGGAAATGGACCGTTCACCGATTTTGACGTGTTATACATCGTTAAATACGTCTTTTTGAGTACATTATTGAGGTGTTTGTCTTTTTTTGTTGCGGAAATTTGTATGTTCTTGTGAAATTTGCTGTGAAGTTTCGAAAAAACTGAAGTATATGAACAGAAATAAATGACTGTCGGTAAATTCAGTCCACAATGCATAAACTTTAGAGAAACCAAAGGAAATTATGGAGAAACAGAAGACAATCAAAAGAAACTGAAGAAAATCGAAAATGTTTATTCATTTGTCAATTATTTGAATTCTATTTTTCAAATTCCTGCAGAATAAGATGTTTAAAAAAAAAAATTAATTGCCCATAATGTTGAATAAAATAAGGCACAACCCATTACGTAGAAGGACAATGAGTATTTGGTAGAAGTAAAGGAAAAAGTATTAAAATACTTTTGATGCCTGTTGAAAACATAGATACTAAAACCATAATTATTGTTATAAAAGAGTGGATTAAGCCAAGCACTGCTATGATATCCTACAGTTGGAAGGCCGATGACTCATCAGAAAAAGAAGATTTTTAAACATTTGCAATTAAGGTACAAGCTTTATAATGTGGAAATGCAGATATCTTTGATGCCAGTTGAAAGTAAAGATACTGATGCCGAAATATTGCCGGCCGGGATTAAGTGTGGCCTGACCTGACGTATTGTCTTTATAATCGACTTCGAAAAAAGAGGACTCAATTCGATCAGTATACATTTGTATATATATATATTTTTTTTTCAGTGTGTATTCACCGATTACTCCGAAATGGATGGACCAATCGGAACGAAACCTTTTGCATCTTGTAGAGTATATTTCCCGATTGGTCCCGTTAAAAAAAAATTTTTCATCTTTTGATTGCTAAGGATTATTATTGCAAAAAACAAGAAGTTTCTAATCTCAACATAGGATGATTTCAATGACCCTTTAATATGTTGACGGAGGTGTTACGAGCCGGAGAGGGCGGCTGCGTAGCCGGGGCTTAATTTCGGTTATGGTATTATTAATGGCTTGACCAGTGTTGTTATTAACACTGGGAGCCTAAGGAATTAAACGTGGAGACGAACTTACGTATGGCTAACGTAGGGAGCCACAGGAATGGTGAAGACGTGAGGACGAACCTACGTGTGGCTAACGTAGGGAGCCGCAGGAAATGTTAGTATTAGGTCTCGTAACTTGATTGGTGTACCTCGAGCGGTAAACGTACACTTTAGTGGGTTTTGTGGACTAGTCAATATAATTGGACAGTAATAGATAAGTTAAATAATATGAGTTTATTCTCTATGCCGGGACCTTACAATTGTTGTGTGTAATTGTCGCAGTGTTCAATGAATTAAATTCTAATTTACAAGTTTCAAATAAGTTGAATAATAAAAGTTTAGTTTCGATTCCGCGAAGCAAAAATCTAATTCTTCTCGGTTTTCACGAACGCGAGCAAACGGGGGTGGACTACAACGAATGCTTAACAGCAGACAACGTACTGTATAGTTACTGAGTGCTCGAAGGGGATTTGGATACCCGATCTCGCAAAGTTTTCTCGTTGCAAAGATTACCCGTAAGAGAAACGTACTGACGTGTATCGAACCGATTCTAGACTTCAACTAGACCCAAGGTGCCTTCGCCGCCACCCTTTTTATACCCAAAAATTGGAATAAAAAGAGTGGTGGGGACGGTTTCTACGTGACCCGTAGGACCTCGCCCTTACTTCGCGTTGGTCTCGAATTTTTAACCGACTTCGAAAAGGAGGAAGTTACTCGATTCGATTACTATGTTTTTTTTTTTCTTTTTTTTGTGTGTGTTCACCGATTACTCCGAGATGGATGGACCAATCGGAACGAAACCTTTTGCATCTTATAGGGTATGTCTTCCGATTGGTCCCATTGAAAAAAAATTTTTCATTTTTTCATTGTTATTGCAAAATACAGGAAGTTTTTAATGTCAAGATTGGACGATTTCAATGACATTTTAATATGTTGTCGGGGACATGATTTTGAACAACTTTTTCATTATGCATAATTAACGGAAAGTTTTAGTTTCCGAGATATTCGTAAAAAACTATTGTTACTACTACATTATATTCAGGGTTGGGAAAGTTACTTTATAAAAGTATCTAGTTACAGTTACAGTTTTTTCGCTAAAAGTGTAACTAGTTACAGTTACAAGTTACCAATTCTAAAAAGTAACTCGTTACAGTTACAGTTATTGAAGAAAAGTAACGAGTTACTTGACAGTTACTTTTTTGGAATAAAAACAAAAAATAAAAATATGTCAAAGAACCCCGGGCCACTGATAAATTTATTTTCTTGCTACAATTATAATTCTATAAAGTTACGCATAATACTCAATAATACCCAATATTTTACTCAAAATTTTAATAAAAGTTTTTATTGCATTTTAACAGTATTTGGTATTCAATTATGTCATCAAGGAGGTGTCCTCTTTGTGGCGTTATGACGGAACCACCGACGCTATCGTTCAACAGATGCACTACATACTCGAAAGTGCCGTGTTATATTTTATAAAACGTTTCTTGATTGCACTGTAATCGTTTAACATACTGATATTGCAGTTACTCGATTTTAAGAACCGATACAGTTCTTCTTGTACAGACTCAATTTCTTTGGTTTCCTTGTTAAAAGCAAAAAAGTCATGGTGGTCGTCGAGATTTTGTTCAAGAATTGGGGAACTCTCAGCAGAACGGATTCCTAATAAATCTTCTAAATAGGGACATTTTTCGTTTTATTATGAAGATCGAATTCACAGCCGACTCTAGTACTAGCCATGCTGAACAACGTGGCAACACCGCTCATGTGACAATCGGGAGTCCTATTTTCAAAAACAGAGTCCTGTGCTCGGAATTGTAATTAACGTCTTTTTTAATTAAAAGCTGTAGTAATATACACTATTTTGTGTTAATTATGTATAAACAATATATAAACGTTGCAACTATGGCAAATAGAAGTGATGTGGTAGTATAAAATTGTTATAAATGTGATATATATTTTGTATACTCCCGAAGTAGTTTGGTGTTGTGAAGCATGATATTTGAAATATTTACAGTGGTTTCAAGAAAATTTAGGTATGAAGCAGAATGAAACCATCTTTGGATCAAATTAAAACATTTAAGAATTGATAAACGTGTATATAAGTTAATAAAAACCTTGAAACAAGCGAAATTATTGGAACGAAACCAAAGAGGTTATGTGAAGTCCAGAGAGTAGTCGGGAGTCTGACGACGTTGATTGGCTGAGAGTCTGGGAGTCCGAGAGGCAGATAGAGTAGGGTAGGTGTTGATGTATTCAGACCGGACTCCCGCGGTGTTGCCATTTTTACTTCAGCACGGCTAGTACTAAAGTCGGCTGTGTCGAAATATATATAAAGTAACTTTTAAACTAACTATTAAAATAATTACTAGTTACCAAAAATATGTAACTAAAGTTAAGTTACAGTTACAGACGGAAAAAAGAACGAAGTTAAGTTAGAGGTACCGAAAATAAGTAACTGTAACTGTAACTTCGTTAAAAATAACGAGTTACTTCCCAACCCTGATTATATTCTACGTATACCTACGTGTCTCTGGCGGTGTATGGACCAGCATGCAGTCGCCAATTCTCTACTGTTTTTATACACATATCGCGTCAACCGAAAATCACTATACATACATATACAGGATGGCCCACATAACTCTTAACAGCTCAATATCCCGAAAACTATGACATCGATTTTAAAGTTCTTGGTCTTAAATTGCATGGATCTGAAAGGCCTTTCTAACTACATAAACATGAAGTGGCCCCCCCTTCTTCTTTATTGGGGGCGGGGGTACCTTTATAATTTTAAATGGAACCCCTTATAAAACGTTACATATTTAGATTCTACAGAAAAAAACAAGTAAATTTTGTCTGAAATATTTTTTTGTCAGATATTTCCATGATGAGATTATAACAGTTTGAAGTTTCAACTTGTATGTACTTAGAAAACAGTCCGTTTGCTAGGAATATATCTTAAGTAATTAAAATTTAGTAATTAAAAAATATACTAGTTTTAATATTTAAAATTACTTTCTCTATAACGTTATTTTCCCTATTGAAAGCCTGATTTGATCGCGAGTGTGCAGTTACTGTTCACTTGTATTAGCTACCCTTTTTGTTTTTCTTTTTTTTGTTTCTTTAGATTTTTCTGATTTTAAATTCATAGTTGTGAAATGTGTCTATACTTAAATTCTAAACGAAAACTGAACAAAATCCTCAAATTCTAAAATTGTTGAAATTTTGAAAAATTTGAAATTCCGAAATTTCAGGAACATGGAACTTTTGAATTTTAAAATTTTGAAAGTCTGAGGTTCTGAAATTTTAAGATCAAAAACTTTTATAATGATGGGAGCCAGTTCGTATTTTTGAGAAATTCTATAAAAACCGTCATATTTGATAATAAAAAGCTAAACTTCACAATGTCATAGAAAAAGAGAAGTCATATAGATATAATTTTGATCGCAAGATTAATGGATACTTCTTTTTACGGTCTAATTAACACAATGTATATTGGAGATCTTTTTCTTCTATTTTCTGTGGATTGTATTTCAGGCAGAAAAAATGTGTTATGGTTAATTAACCATTATTGGAGTAAAATAAATCGTATTTTGCTAAGGAAGGATACATTATCTTTTAGAAAAAACAAAATAGTTAATGATTTATGTAAAAACAAAGATGGACAAAAAATTGGAGGTGTTTTAGATACTAATTTATTATTATCATTAACTAATATCAATACTTTAATAATAGCAATCTTCAACACTTGGGAGTCACAAAATAATTAAGATTTTATATTAAAAAGTTATTTGTAAAAGAAACTAATTCATTCTGAGTTAATTCAAACTATATAGACCAGATTTGTGATTAGGTTAGACAAGTGATTAGGTTTGATTAGGTTATATTTATAAAAAATATAGGTAATAATTTAGTTGCATTGCTTAGGTAAAGTACACATTGCCTTCATTTTACACTTCGCCTGTAACATATATGTTTTTAAATCTGTTTATAGTAGGATATACGTACTATTCACCGATGACAAAAAGTCTCGCGGGATGGCACAGGGACAAGATTGGAATAAAAAAATAAATTGTTTTAAGATTTACTAGATAATTAATCAAATTCAAATACCGATCAAATTCAGCAACAGATTTCAATGCATCCTTTCTTGAGCAGTAAACTGTTATGTTAAAACAAGGAACTGGTTGCATGTGACGTAATTTACAGTAATCAGGTTTTACTAAATCGCTAAATTCTTAATGCTAAATTTCCTCGCGAACCTCGCGTGCGTTTAACTAAATGCTTAGATGCTTTCTCTTTATGTTTCATTCAAGAAGGTAAAAAAAAGTTGCTGCAGTTGAAATGACCAATCAGCATTACAATGCTTTTCAAATATCGGTTTAACTACTCTTGTTTTATTTAAATAGATAGATACGTATTTCTCGGAGTCAGCGATATAAGAATAGTTATAACGGTATTATTAGTATTAAGTAGCAATTATATTAGGATTATAAGAAGCAAAAATAAATATTGATTTATTCAAATGAAACGGGAGTAATTAAAAACGGTACTATTATAATTAAATACTAATAGTAACGTAATTTAACTATTAACTTTTAGGTGGGCTAGGTCCCTCAGAAATTTTTAAATTTTGGGATTTTGGAATTCTGTAAATCTGAAATTTTAAAACTCTGCAGTTTTTGAATTCTGAAATTTTGGAAATTTCAAATTTTGAAACCGAAACTTTGAATTTTTGAAGTTTTGGCAATCTCAAATTTTAAAATGCTAAAATTTTGGAATTTTGAAATTGTTGAAATATTAGAATGATGAGGGCTCTGATCCACATGGGGGGGGGGTTAGACTTATACTGGCCCCTACCAAGTTCAGTACATACGCCACTGTTCAGAAGGCGAATGCTGGGTGAATTCAGATTCAGACTTACAAAATGTTGGTACGCAAATGTGCTTCGTAAAATTAAGCAGTTAAATTTTTTTAACAAAATACTTTCAAATGAAGAAATATTTAAATGTTCGAAAATAAAGACGAAATATTGAAATTTGTTATAAAGGAAGAAAATAAGGACATTTTGTGGATTATTAGGATGTAAATCGGGAGAGTCAAATATTAGATGTACAAATTAATGCCGTGCACCTTTAGCATCATGCTTTCTTCATTGCTATTTTGAACTTGAATATTTTCCTGCGCTTGAAAAGTAGCGCTAAAATATGATAACGATAACGATTATTCCAATAATTCGAATTACTATAAAATAAGATTATAATTTATCTATTCTAATTATAATAATCATAATTATAATAAATAAATTACAATACCATGATTATAATAAATGTATAAATTGATAATTTAAAAAAATGGCAGCGAGTTGTATTTAGCACCTAATACGTATCAGTATACCCTATACTGCATTAGGTTAAGTAAGAAACTTTTCCATCTCGTGCGTATCCAAATAAAATATAATAATTTATTATGTATTAAAATAAAATATAATTTTATCATTTTATTAGATATAATTCTTTTTTTTTTTTTAAATCGAACCACTAATGTTTTGCTTTCAATATAAAAAGAATAATTGTAACAATTGATTTTTTGAAGTGAATTATAAGACGTTGATCCATTTCTTCTGCAGGTATTAAATCGTGTAGAAGGGTATAAATATAGGGATAGGAAGCGCAAGTAATGGAATTGAAAAATTCAAGTAGAAGAATATCATGGTTCGACGGTCATGGCGAACAGGCAACTGTGCGAGTGAGCCAGTATCGCCACGCTTGTTGAGCTTTGCACAAGGAAATCGTAGAAATTTCTTTGTAATAGTTGCCAGATAGAACAGAATTATCATAGGCTTGGATTTTTAGCGTAAAACTATGTAGAACAGGACTAGTTTCTTTCGTTTTCAGCGTGAAATTACTGCTTTTATCCTTGACGAATACCACAGCTTTTTTTTTATAATTATAACTAATTTTATTAACAGTGTATATTAAATTTCACAAAAACCGTATTTATTCTTTTTTTTTTTAACGAGAATTCGAAAAAAGTTTCTTGATAACAAATGAACATTTTTTTATTTTACTTAATGATACTTTCTCTTCAATTTTTATTTCTATTACAAACTGAATTCCCTACAATATTATATAAATGACGATATAGGGGAAGCAGAAGTTTTCAAAATCTTAATTTTGGCAATATTAGTGTTAAAAGTAATTTAGAACAAAAATAATATAATTTTTAATTATTATAAAATTTATTATATAACTAAGAAATATGAACAATAAATTAATATTGATTCAAATTTTCCCGCGTAAACGTTTACATACAAGTGATAGGGCCAGACTTGTATACATATGTATATTCATATGTACATATATGAGACCCCTTGCCTCCATTTTCATTTTCCCTGGGGATGCTTATGGGGCAGAGGGAGGACCCAGATTATCACCATTTTGTGTGTGTGGAGGGGGATTTGATCGCGAGTGTGCTTATCACGTATTGTTCTTTATGTAGAATTATACATATATTCAATTTTTTAATAGTAGTAATTTTTTAAAATAGTTATTGTATGTATAGTTATTATTGTAGATATATAGATACAATATATTAGACATGCACATGAAATTGCTCGTAGGGCGCTTAAGTGCTCGCAGGCTGTTTTGGGCTTCCATGCCCATTTTACTGCTCGCTATGCATACTTTCAATACATCCTACGAAAAATATATAGTAAAGGTCGTACAAAAATTCTACTAATCTTATTTTAATAAGCGTTAAATGGGTTAGAATTGTACTTATTATAAGTAGGCGAAGTTAAAACTTTTACAACTGCTGGAACTAAAAAAATAGACCAAAAAAGTGTCGTTTGCTTTCAATTCAATTTTTTTACTTTTGACTGAAAACATAACTATATATTGTTGAAAAGATCTTTGAATAAATTACAATTTTTCAAAACGAATCAGTTCCAAAAATTGATTTTGCGTCGTTAATAGATTTTTCATTTTTACTTTTAGAAAGATGCAAGTTTTTCTATTGGTTCTTATTCATTCTGAAATAGTAGACGAATAATTGCGCGGGAACCTAGAGTAATTGTCCAGTACAGAATGTTGAAAGATGTGACCATGTTTTAGCATCGAGTAAATCATTATGTTTATAGATTTAAACGATATATTAATGCTTTTCAAAAATTATTACTGATCTATATATGCTATACTCTATATAGCATCTATAGATTGAAATTAGTCAAATTAAAAGACGTAAGCAAACTTTAATAATAATGTTTGTTAATTACCAAAATGTTACATTTAATAAAAAGAAAAAATACAATATAATTCTGCCTCTCATTTGTGATATTCTTTCTATCGTTTATATACAATAGAATATATTAATTTTTATTTAGTTAAACTTTTTCACAACCAAAATCCTAGTACACAAGAAAAAGAATTTACATTAATTAAATTCTGTATAACTTAAATTTTCACGGTAATTTATTTAAGAATTAAGTGAAAGTGATCGGACATATTGAAATATCAAAGTACTGATAACGAGCAAGTAGTAATTAATTAATCGCTATGTACATATTTAGTAATAATTTGGACAATCAAAGACTGTTTGTCAGTCAAACAAAATAGTAATGACATCCTTCCTTATGGTCTTAATTCAATATTCAAAGGGGACTGTAAATCACGCTAAAATAAAGAGAAACTATATTTGGTAGCTTTAATGAGTTTATTCCTACAAATTCAAATCACATTATGACGGTTTTATGATTTTATAATTGTTCTGACATACCATCACGTATACCACGTTTCGCAAGTATTGTTAATAAATTATTTATAAAAATAAAGTCTCTTGCAATATTAAAATAACTGAAAAATATCGATGCGCCTAAAAGAACAGTGTAAAATTTAGAAAATGAGACTAATGTTAAATACAAAATTGAATTAAAATTGTGGCCCCTCTCCATGGTCCGCTAGCAGTACTTTTATTTTCTGCTGTCCTTTTGATCACTTTTTATAAACCATATCAAAGTATTACAGTCTTGCCATTCGTTATTTTTGTGCGCACTGTTTTAGTTAAGATTAAAAAGTGATATTTAAAATGATCAGTCCTCATTTGGAGACATGAAATGTTATTTCTAATATATTTAAGTGCTTGTATATTAGGACCATAAATAAAGTTTTCATTTTTGTAAGAATACAATACTATTTTATGAATGGCAAGTTGTTCTTGACTGCTGAAGTTGTTACTAAGTACATGGCGATTAATTATTTTCTAAAATGTTTCTCTTAAAGCATGTTAGTTTTACCGTTTATAAATATATTAATATTTCAATTTTTAGTTTCAATCAGTCTGACTTGTAATTTTTAAATAAAGTAACAAGCGAAAGTATTGCAAGTTATACAGAATTTAACTCAAATAAATTCTTCCTCTGTTGATGTAAAGTGTAAATGTTGAAAATTTCATCGAAATCAGTCAACGCAAAAATAAACAGGGAAAAAATCATGAGAAGTTGTGATTTTTAGCATATACATATAAATAGAAAAATTTTAATAAACGATCTTCTCTATTTTCGTAGCAATTCCGACTAGATGCAGTTTTCTTAAAATCATTAAAACTATGTATGATTTAGTAAATTAATCCTAACTTTTCAGAAATGCTCAAATCGTTTGGTTCAATTTAAAACAAAAGTTATTCCGTTCTAGTCCTTGAACAACGGAGCCTGGATCAATTGTAACTCAAACTTACAAAACATATACGTACAAGAATCTTAACTTAAAATTAAATGTATAATTTTTAAAAGAAAGAGTATCATATATTAGAAGAATAATTTTTAAAGGAACAGTGTAAAATTTATAAAATAAAAATAATATGAAATACGAAGTTATATTAAAATTGGGGCTCTCTCCATGGTCCGCCGTCCGAGGGCTAGGGGTAATTCTTATTTTAAACCTAATTAATTTCTGGGTTTATCTTTCATTCTTTCATTCCTTTTTCCTTGTAGCTCACAATTACGTTAATAAATAGAATATAATTTGTAATTTCTAAAGTACCTTATACAATTCAATACAAATGAAACGAACACCGCGTATATGTTGGCCTCGTGTAGTACATGATTCAAGGTCGGCCAGTACAAGCTAAAGAGGATCCTATAAAACGTGTGCGTAGGTGCATTCGCCCTTTGAAACTCGCTGTTATAATCATTATACTTGTTGAGGATGTAAGCAACTTTTCTATAGAATTTCTCTAGGTCACGTATTCAGAATTTTCACTTATTTTACTTGTTTCAAATTTTTGGCGCGTAATTTAATTTTCAAGTAAAACTTAAATCATGCCTGAAAGTTAAAGTTTAATAGCTTTCAATAAGAATCGTTTTAAACGGTCTGAAAATTTGAATTTTACTAAATTACTGTTACGTTAATCTTTGGATAGCGGAGTCTAGGTCAATCGTGACCTAAATGTACAAAGATATTAACCTAAAATTTAATGTATAATTTTTTTAAATTCTGTTTCTTTCCATGATCCACCGTTCGAGGATTAAAGAATATTAAGCATTGGGAATTATTATTGTATTGAAAATTCAAAAACTATCAGACCGAACAACATTAAAATTCCTAAAATCTCCTATTTTCAATTAATGTTAACAGCATTAATTTCGTTAACATGTATCAGACATAAAATGTTGAATTCATTTAATCTTAGAAAATCATGTTTATTTTTAAATTTTCAAATTATTAGAAATAGCAGCGTGGTATTCATTAATTCTCCGCATTTAAATCTAAAAAATTGTAAAGTGAACGACCTCATTTTGTTTTGACCACAGACAGAAAATAAATCTTGACCCCTTTGTTTTTATTCTCAAAAAGTTTAAATCAGAAAGACGTTAAATTTCATTTAATATCTTTACGATAACAATAAATAATATTTAATTACAGCTTTGTTTTTATTTAGTCGGTTTATTTAGTGTTTAGTGTTTATTTAGACTGTCAAACATAATCGTAACATTTTTGAATTTAAATTCACGCGCTTCTCAAATATTTTGTTTCAAAATCAAATTCCATCACAACAAAAAAAAATAAGATTTAACGTAAATGTTAAATCGAGTGACGCTTACTTGGACTGAAATTTTAATAAATAATTCCGTAAGAAAAAATGTGAAGGTCGTGAATTTAGTTACTAACCTGATATGTATTAATAAAATATCATAAATTCAATATTAATTAATCAGTTTACTTTAATTCTATTATGAGTTTTAATTTATAAAATCTTGTTCGTTGTGAGACACAATCATAATCGTAAAAAACCGAATTTTAGAATATCGAAAAAGTCGCCTAACCTCATAAAAATAATAGTAAAGAGAAAAAAAGTTCCACGGTGGATTTACTCACTCATATTTGTCAGCAATTCGTTCATAATCAGTATTGGCCCATAACGTGTTCGTGGCACGAAAATTCGCTATCGAATACGAAAACAACACGTATTAGAAGAGAAACGGTGAACGAGGAACACCGGAATGTCGATGAATTAACGGATACCACCTGTTGTTGTCCGCAACAGAAATGAAAAGTCGAACAGTCAAGCCGAAGCGACGGAAAATCACGGGTCGTAGGAAGAAAAAAAAAAAAAGAAAAAAAATTGAAGGAGGAATTCGCGAGCAAGCCGGGATGGAACGTAATCCTCGGACAGCGACTCCTTCGTAACTGGAAACCGTTAAGTTCGTCTCGATGGCATCACGGTCTTCGAGTAGACTGCAAGAATTCGCTTGGCGTTCGACCCCCTCTAGGAAATGCTCGCTCGTACCGGCACCGCTGCCTACCAAGGTAGGGCAGGTGGAGCACACACAGCTATGGAAAGAGTAATTCGTTCGTCCGTTCGCCCGTTTGCCCGTTTCTTCATTCGTTCATTCGTCCGATCATTCCTTCGACAGTGAACTACCGAACCAGTGTGTCGATTTTCATCAGATTCCATGTAAATACTGCTCTGTTCAAAAGAAGAACGTTCCTCACTTACTTACGATATACTAGTGTTTATAAGTATCCTGCATCTAACAAATATACAGTACCGAGCATGGTAGATTTCCTTGAGGAAACTAGCCTCGCCCACTCGCGTGTACATAGTTTATTCAGGAAACATTTTATTTCATATTTTTTGAAACTTTGTATTATGCTATTTCAAATTTTGATTTCAGAACTCTAAAATTTATTCCTTCCAAATTCTGAAATAAAAATTTTGAAACCTTGAATTTTAAATTTAGATACCTACTTGGTATTGTGAAACTTAAATATCTAGATTTTGAAAGTTCAAAATTTGAATTTTGAAACCCTGAAATAAAAGTTTGAAATCTTGAAATATACAATTTGAATTGTAAACTTTTGAAACGTTGCATTCTAAAATATAATAATTTAAATTTTTAAGCTCTAACATTTGAATTTTGAAACGTTGAAATTTTTATATTTAGAATTCCGAAAATTTGAAACATCATTTGAAAACTTAAAAATTTAGATTTTAAAATGATACATTTAAAATTTTGAAATTTGAAGTTTGAAGCTTTAGATTTAAACACTGGAATTTTGAAGTTTCAAACTTGAGATTTAAAATTTTTTAATTTGTTTGTCCTGAGCCCCGCGATTAAATACTTTCACATTTGGTAATTACTGATTAAATAGACATATTATGAATATGTTTCAATGTATCTGTTTCTAATTAAATGTTTTCAACAATCTCGGCTTTCGCCCCCGGTCCCACAGTCTCTACTGACAGCACTGTGTACGATACAGATAAGTACAAAAAAAATATTCAGCCATTACTCTTATTCATGGTTTGGCATGGCGGAATATTTTGAACATCAGATTGGGTTTCAGTAGATCATAATATACATATAGCATTGATATTGCCCCATGATCTCAAAACTCCCGATTCGATTCTGATCATGGTCCGATCTGCTAGACAAAATAAACATTTTTTTTTTTTATATATGATTGTATTTCTGTATGAACTTTTTGTAATATATAAAATAATATAAATTACTTTTGTATTAAAATCGTTTAAATATGTTTAAACAACAATAGCAATGAAAATGACGCCCGGAACGTATTTTTTTAACTGAAACTTTAAAAGAAAATCCAATAAACAAACATTTCTTCTCTGCGGAAAATATCAGAGAAAACTGTTGATTCAAAACTATTGCTTTCGATTCAAAAACACAATAGTCTGATAAAAGGGGGAACCATCGATGACGGCCTTCTCTCTTGTTCAGCATGCCAGAACCCATAAACACGCGCCACGAGTACATAACTAGGCATGAGAGACTTCTCTAGGGGGAATGGTGATATGGAAGCAACCATTATCAAAATTCTAATTCTAATAAAATAATTTTCAACAAAAAATACAACCGACTTCGAGATGCGCTAAAAAGAGTGAAATAATTTATATTTCGTTTATACCAATACTTCACAGCTATTAATAAAACCTATTTAATCGTTAAATAGTATACTAACAAGGAGAACTACCCAAGTGTTACACTCACTTATTAATGAAACTTTGCCAGCTTGTAGAGCTCGTCGAGCTGAACACGCCTATACCCCCTTTTGGGGGCAGACGGCTATTTGTTTAAAAGATATTAACAATTACAGTTAGTTACTCCTTACATTCTGAAGTATGACAAACTTACACATACAATTCGCAATCTAGAGATCCACGGTTCAAATCCTTGGTTCCCAACATTTTTTTTTTTTTTTTTTTTAATGATAATTTGTCTCTTTTTGAATAACTATTACATAAAAATTATCATTATAAAAAAAAAAAATGTTGGGAACCAAGGATTTGAACCGGGGATCTCTAGATTGCGAATTGTATATGTGAGTCTGTCATACTTCTCAATGTAAGTAGTAACTAACTTTAATTATTAATATCTTTTAAACAATTAGTCGTCTGCCCACAATACGGAGTATAGGCGTGTTCAGCTCGACGAGCTCTACAAGCTGGCAAAATTTCATTAATAAGTGAGTGTAACACTTGGGTAGTTCCCCTTGTAAATACATTTCAACCTTTTCGGAGACAGCGCAAAATGAAAAATACCCGAATATACGATGCTGCCAATAACGATTTGATTGCGGTATGGCAAACTTGGTAATTAAAAAGTCGTAAGAAAAAATGCGGAACCATATAGGTACGGCTGAAAACATTTGTAATTGTAACGATTGTATTAGAAGTTGGCAGCACTTTTGATGTAAATGTAGTTAATCCGCAATGGGTATGTTGATTCTCGTTGAACATTGTTAACTTGAAATTATCAAATGGGTCATTCGGTAATCGGCGTGTCATAGGTTGCCAACCCCTGAACTAGGATCTTCCCAGTAGAAGAAAAGTTTTTAATTTTGCGCCGCCTCCGAAAAGGTTGAAATTTAGTATACTATTTAACGATTAAATACATTTTATTAATAGCTGTGGAATATTGGTATAAATGAAATAGAAATTATTTCACACTTCTTAGCGCATTTTGAAGTCGGTTGTATTTTTTTTGTTAAAAATTATTTTATAATGTTTCAAAATCGACCATTCAACATATAAAAACCTAAAAGTCTTGCCGTTTAACACGTTCGAGCTCGAGCTAACAGATTCAAACCTCAGCGCCTCTCTGCTATGAGTAGCTCTATTCATATTGGTCTGAACATCTCAAGTAATACAATCGAATTATTATTATACTAATAATTGTGAAAATATTATTATACTCAATAATATTCAATTATCACGCTGTATATTTACATTAAATAAAGTATATTTTTATTACTTATCTTAATATTAACGCTTAAGTTTTCAAAATTATGGCAACACTAAATATTTGTTTACATTGTTTTTCCAGAATCAGTCCAGGATTTCCGGATCCCGTGCGGACCTGCATATTGCATCAAAAGCTTCAGGTAAAACTTTCTTGTTATTTTATTTGTTTCAATAATTCCTTATTGTTTATTATGTTACCAGATGATGAACTGTTGTATCGAGAAAAAAAAGGCCAGGGAAGAATCTGCACATAGGTCTCAAAGCATGGACACTGACGACTTTGAAACAGGTACTTAACTATTTGGTAAATTTTTAATGTGTTACGGGGATGATGATTCTAAGCAATTTTTAGTTTTCGAGCTATTTGCAAAAGAAAGTTGCTACTATTTATTGAATTTTTCGTATACCTACTCATCCGTGGCAGTGTGTGCGTCAACATTGGGACACCACTTATCCCCTCTATCTATACAGGGTGTCTCAGAACTGGGGTAGGAACGGAAGAGGGATGATTGGTGAGGTCATTCTAAACAACTTTTTCCTTTGCCAAAATGTTGTATAAGGCTTCGTTTTCGAGTTATTAACGAAAAACACTGGCCAATCAGAGCGCGCCGTTAGCGCGGGCCGAACCACGAGAGTGTTGGGTATGTTCCGCGCGGTCGTGATCAGGTGCCTCGGCACTACGTCGGTATCATGGGATTCGTTGAATAGAAGTTGCATCGGATAATGAATAAAAAAAAGAAAAGAATAATTGTATCGAATTATTGATTACTCATGAACAACGAATCCTATCACACCGTCGTGGTGCCAATGCACTTGAACACGACCGCGCGGAACATACCCAACACTCGCGTGGTTCGGCCCGCGCTAACGGCGCGCTCTGATTGGCCAGTGTTTTTCGATAATAACTCGAAAACGAAGCCTTAACCAACATTTTGGCAAAGGAAAAAGTTGTTTAGAATGACCTCACCAATCATCCCTCTTCCGTTCCTACCCCAGTTCTGGGACACCCTGTAAATACAACACAGTACTCGACAAACAGTATGCATTACGACGGATGAACTTAAAAATTAAACTTAACTGGTTCCAATGATTTTAAATTTTGGCTTGCGTGGCCGGCCACCTCACGATGACCGGAATATTAATTTAACTTAACCTGTATACTGCTTGCCGAGTATCATGCTGTGTTTATGGAAAAAGAAGAAAAGTGATGGTCCCAATTTGACGCATACACTGCTGCCACGAATGTGTAGGTACATGTAGAATTCTTTTACAAACATGTCGAAAACTAATGTCGAGCGACAGTTACACATACAGGGAAATTCACATATCTTGAGACATGTCAATATCTTCTAAACAACACATTTTTGGAAAAAATGTTTCAGACAAAAGTTGTTATGTGTCAAGTGGCAAATTGGATGGTCGGAATGGAATTTTTTCAGTGGACGATCCTGAAGGTCAACTTTATTTTTTTTAATGGAACCCTCCATTTTTTATTATACTATCATATTCTCTAGGAGAAAATAGGTAACTTTTGTTCGAAAGATTTTTTCGTGGGTTGTCAACTTTCCGAGATAAACCATTAAATATTTAAGAAGATGTGATGGGTAAAAACACGTGTAAGGAGCATTGTATTTATAATCGCTTTATAATTTTCAACAAACATTTTTATTTATTATTTAAAAAGGTGCTCAAAGTGTTGACCACCAACTTCAACACCTTTAAGTTGGTTTATTACATATTGTGTAGTAGATAAAAGTTTGTCTACCAAGGTTCCTGACTCATTAGTAAAAATCGTCAGTCGGCTCATGTAAAGAAACAAGCTTGTTCCCTTCGACGGAACAATACGTAGAGATTTCGTTTGCTGATTTATGACAGATTCGCAATCAAAAAGCTGTTTATGAGTTAAGACGTTTTACGGGTATTGCCGGCAATCGAGTAATTTTTTGTTTTTATACAATGTATTTAGGATCATAAATTTTCGCTTTGTCCTCAATAGGAAATTCTTTGTCATAAAATCGGTAAAATGTCTGTTGAAAATTATAAAGCAATTATAAATACAATGCTCCTTATACGTGTCCTTTAGGACCGCCCACTGAAAAGATCCATTCCGACCATCCAATTTGCCCCCTGACACATGACAATTTTTGTTTGAAACATTTTTTCCGACAATGTGTTGTTTAGAAGATATTGACCTGTCTCAAGATATGCGGACCACCCTGTAGTGGAAAAAGTTGATTAGAATCATCATCCCAACAACATATTTAAAAATGAGCAAAATCGATAAGGTCGGTAAGATATCGACATTTACCGAAAAAAGATAAAATATAAGAATAACGACTTGCATTGTACACGACGTTAACGTTTTCTTCAGAGTCGGAAGAAGAAGAGTTTTTCGAGTGCACCAGCGAGGAACCAACAAATGAGGACGATTCGGTGACAAGGACACAGCTGAAAGCGAAACATCTATTATGGAACAAGCCAGCAGGAAGATTAGCCAAGCATCCTTCGTTCAAGTAAAATCTGCAATTCTATTTCTTTCATTTTATATTATTAAGAGTATCTTGCTATTTCCTAATGTTAGAGTTTTGTCAACCTCTCATCTCTTTTCTAATAAGTGAAATGTTTGGTTTATACCTGCATAGAAATTAAGAAACAAGGATAAATAGTTTTGCTTGTTTTCTCTTCGTTAGCGCAAATGTTTGTTGCGCGCACGAGAGGGCCGAGATGTTGCGCGCGCATGTAAGTACTTGCGATTAGATATCCCGATTGGCGGGAATTTGAAACATCAATATCTACAATTACGTAACATCAACCCTATTTCTTGAAAGTATTTAGATAATTTGTTGTAGTTTTTACAAAAGCTTTTGTTTATTATGATCTCAGTTTAATGTCGGTAATATAAAATACCACTATTACTTAGGTTAATTCAAAGCGGAGATCCTCTTTACTTACCGGTAACTCAGGATCCCGTGCCAAAAACTGAAGATCAGCTTGAGGAAGATGCACAAGTTATGATGCAGCTTGGAACTGATAAACAAGCTTCAGAAATGCGGGCTAGATTAATGAGTGCTTCTTTATTATCTGATATGGAGTCTTTCAAGGTGATAATCATTAATACATTAATAAATGTATCATATGCCAAAGTGATTAACATTACTTTCTGAATTTCTCAAAATTTTAGTGCCAGAACACTTGATTGATGCTTAACTTGTTATATTTTATTAATTTTAATAAATGTTCAAAAGGTACAAGAATTTTCTGGCATAATAACAGATTTACAACATAATGTAACAAAGAGTTAAACATTTTATTTCAATGAAAATTATATTGTAAATAATTTGTTAAATAAACTTTATGAAAGCAACTACATATATTTATAGGCAGCAAATCCTGGAGCAGTTTTAGAAGATTTTATTCGATGGTATTCCCCAAGAGATTGGGTAGAAGATGATGGAACAGATGAATGGGGTCAACCTACAGGTTCTTCACAATATCATATAGTTTTTAAACTTCATTTACATGTTAACTGCCATATAAATATTTCTAATTAAATAAGTCAAATTATTTCCTAAATTATTAAAGATATAAGAAATTACTTTGGTGGTCATTGCATGATAAGAGGAGGCAACATTTTGACGTAGACGAAATTTTTTTTATATTGTTGTTTTCAAAAATATAATAGCAAAGTTTGGTTTTTTAAATGAAACTATATATTTTTCCTTCGATCATTTGATAGTGTTTTTGAAGTCGAATTCATTAAGCTTGCATGTATACAATTGATTTATATTTGTTTTCGAGATATTGCGCTAACAAATTTGGAGATTTTTCACAGGAAAAATTCACTTCAGTGGGAAATATCAGAAGAGGTCAACGTCAACGTCAAAATGTTGCCCCCTCTTACCATGCAATGACCACCAAAGCAATTTCTTGTATCTTTAATAGTTTAGGAAATAATTGAGTGTTTCCAGTTGCGCGGGACACACTGTAGATTATAGATTCCTATGCAAATTCAAGTATCACCCAAATATGGATGACATGGTAGTCAACGTGTTAATAGAGCGATCGGATTTTAAATAACATTTATGTACATTAATAATATCATTTAATATAGGACATTTATCAGCAAGAATGCTAATTCCAAATAACCCATGGTCTACAAGCTGGAATTCAGCTCAACCTGTTCCTGCGCATCGACAGAAAAGATTGTTCGATGATACAAGGGAAGCAGAAAAAGCTTTGCATTTTCTAAGTTGCAAACGTATAGGACAAATCACACAGTTTCTATTACCGACTTTAAGTCACGCAGCGCTTTATACTTTAAGCCAACAAAAACAAGATGCTTTACCAAATTTGCCTGATGTTGCACTCAGTATATTAAACAAACTGCAGTATGCGACAAAGCCTATTCATCAAAAACTACACTTGTACGAGGTATTTAAAGTTTTATATTTACAAATCTGCAATGAAATAAATGAATTTATTTTAGGAAATTACTCGCGACATTGAAGGAATTGAAGCTCTGGTTGCCCAAGTAAACTCCTTGCAACACAAACTGGGAGGAAATGATGATTCAAAAGAGTTTACTTCATTTCTGATACAGTTGATGCGAGGAAAAGAAGTAGAAGTGCCAGGTGGATCCAGAGGAAATATTGGCTCTCGAATAACAACAATGTTCAGAGATGCTCAAAAAGTATTTAACTTCAATCATTTTTTAATTTAGATATTTTTGTTCATTATGTAATATGTATAAATATGTATATTTTAGGCTGCCCTCGTAATGACTTCTCTCAACAGTAATGCTGATATAGATGCAATTGGAGAGAATAAACTAAAAACATTCCCTGAACCTTCCTGTAAAGAGTTTATCTTGCGTATTGTAACACCAAGACCTTCACCAACCTCCACACCACAACCACAGAGAATGTATGCGTGTCTCAAACGGGATTATATTCGCCTGGCTGGATTTTTCTCTGAGGATTCCATATTTTTATAGTCTATATTTCTAATGAATTCATTTGATTTCTTACTAAATGCTGCTAGAAATCAGTACCTGTCTTTCAGTTTTTTCAGTCGCAGTGAAATATTTTCATTGAATTTGTAACAAAAAAGGAAAAAACAGTGCACAGTATAAACAAAGTCTTTCAAATAGAATTGATATACAGTAAAACCTGGATAAATGCAACGAAAGAATGCTTGGATAAGTGCAACATCGCTATCCCCTCCACTTGGGGGGATCCCCCTAGACGAACCGAGCCGCACGACGAGAAAACCGTGTAATATGATCCGACCGTAATATCGGTGTGACTAATACTAATTAAACGATAAAACTTTTTTATTTTTAACTTTTTCTTAATGAAACTTTTACTAACGCATTTGTGAGATTTTTCTGATTAAAATGACACCAAACATGATATAGTTTGAATTATATTTATAAACAATAGTAATAGAATAAACAACATAGAATAGACACCACGACTGAATATAAATGATGTCGGATGAATACAAAACATGTGTACGGACACAGAATCGGCATGTCGGCTGAATACAAAACATGTGTACGGACGTAGAATCGACACCTCGCTTCGATAAATGCAACATTAAATGCCCAGAATCGCCACCTTGCCTGGATAAATGAAACCTTTGAAACCAGAGCCGACACCGTGACTGGTTTTGATTTCGATCTCTGTTGCTTTTCGCCAACCTTTAACATCAATTTTAGCAAGTAATTATAATTCATGTTTGGTATCATTTTAATAAGAAAAATGTCACCAATCTGCTGGTAAAAGTTTCATTAAAGAAAAGTCAAAAATAAAAAAGTTTTATAGTTGAATTAGTATTAGTCACACCGATACGTTTCGGCTCTTTCCTTTCATCACCGGACCTCTCTCTTTTCGCCACTGTCTGTCCCTTTCTACGTTCACGCTTGACTGGTCGTCGCGTGTAACCCGAGATTCGACACCTCGCTTGGATAAATGCAACCACTGGGTCCCAATCTTGGTTGCATTTATCCAGGTTTTACTGTAGGTAGAAGCAGTGTCCAGAAAACAAGTATCATCAGCTTTTCATTACATACCTGAAGTTAATTTATATTTATTTGAAACTGAGACATACAATTTTCAATTGTACATTAATAAATATATCTTGAACATAAACATTCTTTATAAAAAAATAAACCATATGAAATATTTCTTCAAGTTAGTTGCACTGTTTATTATGACGAATTTAATAATTGGAGGTGAAAACAGAAAGTTCCATATGATACAATCCAGTTCTTCCACGGCCAAATGTGCATGTATATATGTACATACAGTATAGGCACAGTATAGGAAAGAACAGCATGTTCACTCCGTGTCGGCACCTTTGATCTAATGACTAAAAGATCCCCATATTGCTGGTTGTGCGCGGGCACAGTATAGGAAAGAACAGTAGATTCACTCCGTGTCGGCACCTTTGATCTAATGACTAAAAGATCGCCATATTGCTGGTTGTGCGCGGGCTCTAATTTGAAAAGCACTCGGTACAATCAAAAAGAGATTTCGTAATAGAATACCATAAAAAGACTATTAAATATCTACATTTAATTAAAATACACTAAACAACCCATAAAGTGGTAATATTTTGAAAAAACAATGATGATAATGTCTTTATCTAAAATGTACAAGAAACGTTGGATAAACATCATTTGACAGATATAAAATATAGGGTGTCCCAAAACGCCTGTTACTGCTGTCACTGCTTGCACTTTGGCACCCTTTGAAGGAACAACGATATCCACCTCTTTCACTCATATTTTATATCTGCGTATAAAATTTACTGAATTTTATCGCAATAGGAATGTTTTAGAAGTAACAGAGGTTAAAATGCAAGAAACTATTATCATATATATTCACAGCCACCATATTATTGGTTGTGCAATTCGGTCATACGCAAGCGACAATTATTAGTACGCTTTTTGGCAGAGTGATCCTACTGTTCTTTCCTATACTGTGCCTGTATGTATTGTGGTAGAAGACTGGGCATTAGTTACTGATATATATATATATATATATACTATGGATACGAGATTCCCATAAGCCAGCTGTACAGCGGTTGAAGCGAATTGAAGGAGACTTTACTCGCCAAAGCCGTCACCGTTCGACCGATGTATTAAAGGAAATAGCCAATCAGCGGTAAGATTTTGAGTACCGCCACCGACGAGAGACTGTCGAAAGACGAGACAGTCTCTCGACGTGGGTACCGCGGGCGGTCGCGGGGTGAGGGGAAGTACAGTACACTGATCGAATGATGGTGGCGCATCACACCAAAACCACCTTCAAATCGCTTCAAGCATCTCCAATACATATCAGTGGCATTAGCGGACATGCCTTTGTCACAGTATAGGAAAGAACAGTAGGATCACTCTGCCAAAAAGCGTACTAATAATTGTCGCTTGCGCATGACCGAATCGCACAACCAACAATATGGCGGCTGTGAATATATATGATAATAGTTTCTTGCATTTTAACCTCTGTTACTTCTAAAACATTCCTGTTGCGATAAAATTCAGTAAATTTTATACACAGATATAAAATATGAGTGAAAGAGGTGGATATCGTTGTTCCTTCAAAGGGTGCCAAAGTGCAAGCAGTGACAGCAGTAACAGGCGTTTTGGGACACCCTATATTTTATATCTGTCAAATGATATTTATCCAACGTTTCTTGTACATTTTAGATAAAGACATTATCATCATTGTTTTATCAAAATATTACCACTTTATGGGTTGTTTAGTGTATTTTAATTAAATGTAGATATTTAATAGTCTTTTTATGGTATTCTATTACGAAATCTCTTTTTGATTGTACCGACTGCTTTTCAAATTAGAGCCCGCGCACAACCAGCAATATAGCGATCTTTTAGTCATTAGATCAAAGGTGCCGACACGGAGTGAACCTACTTTTCTTTCCTATACTGTGCCTTTGTTCTCAAAGGCTCGTGAATTTGTGCCTCGAGAACGAGCGCCACCTGCTCTACCCTAATATAAAAATGTGAAACACTTCGCATTACAGCAGTCAAACACGCGTTGATGGTAACAAAAGATTGCTTCGATACCCAGGATTGTATCCCTTTGCTTATAGCCTTCAGCTCACAATACTATATCTCAGTAGACAAAGAAAGAGAATACACGCAACGAGATAAAATGAGATAGATACATGTCAAAGGGATGCCGCGATATATCTTACTTTGTCGAGCTGTGTTCGAGTTAATTTCTAGAAAAAGAACGTTATCCTGCAAACGAGAATTCAACTGCTGGCTGCTAATAAAGCATTACAATTGAGCATGTGCTATCGTGTGTTCATTTGCCAATACTGAAATATTACGGCATAGTAATGAATTAAAGTGAAACACCGTATATGTCGTATAAAAAAATGTAATAATGTGATCATCTGATATACTATCATCAAATGGTTTCAACAATTTTTTAATATGTTATGAATCATTTTTTCCTTATACATAATTTACGGACAATCCTAGAAATTGAATAAAAATATTATCAATGTAAAGAAAATTAACATCTACAGAGGGATTTGAACCTGATACAAAACCGTTACACTGCCTTAGCACTCTGATACATTGCCTCAGGACCAGGGCCGGCGTGACCATTTGCGGGGCCTGGTTCCAAAAATTTTGTGGAGCCAGAATACACATTCAAATCCTATACTTAAATTTCACAATAGGGAATTATTTATTATAAATAGAAAGGATGTTACATATATTTTTTGTAAAATGAATATTACATAATTTTTCTCGCTTTTTTTCGCCGCAAAATCTTTGACTGTGTCATCAAAATTGATTGAGTTTGCTACTTCGCTTTTTATTGAAAGAATAATAATTTTACTGAAGATAATTTTTTATTAGTTTCAATCGCGAGTTTTTGTAAACCGCAGGGCCTTTCAAAACGCGAGGCCGGGTTCCAGCGAACGCGCTGAACCTGCCTTGCGCAAGCCCTGCTCAGGACTACAAACACTGTCGAAAATATGTAATTTAATTTCCTTAATTTCTATGCTCGTTTGTTGCATTTACAAATATTAAAGATTGCATAAAACACTTACTTGATAAAAAATGAAATTTCTGTATATAGGTATGTATTCATATATCTTTTCTTAAAGTCGTACGGATATACTATAAAATTTACATATTAAAAAAGAAAAATTCTCCTTCCTGTAATCACTGATACCTATATACATATGTATGTATGTATATTGTGGCAATCGTGTTTAGTGGAGGGGGTTTCGTCTCCCCGGACGCCTTGAGTTCGGGCCGGAAGCGTTAGGTGGCGGCGAGAGAAACCGTGCTCTCACAAGCGCTCGCCCGGCATGCGGCTCGAATATATACAAGTTTCGAACCGCGGTATGATAGGTGTCTGGGGCAAGGGTCGTCTGTTGGGAGTCTCACGGCGACCGTGAAGGTGAACAGACGTGCGTGACCGCTACTCCAAGGGTAGTTCCTCAGTTTATTAGTCTTTGTGTAGCGATAACACCTGTGGTCAAGAGTTTTTTTTTGTCCTCGTTGCTGTGTTCTTGTGTTCGGTGGCTTAATTGTTCCATAGCCCTCATGTATTTTTGCTGTGTGTTACGTGTCTACTACACCCGTCCGTGATAGTGGTTTCTATGCCGCTGTGGCGGGCTGGGCCCGTAAGGCCCATTCTGCAATGGCGTCCCCAACCACGCATAAGGCAAAGCGTGGGGCTTCGCCTAGTGACACGGACAGATATGCTTCGTCGCTTGAGCATTCCATTCGACTTAGGGAAGCTAAAACGCCTAGGTTACACTCCTTACAACTCGATAAATTGTATAAACAAGTCATGAGTGAGAGTAAACCGAAACAGTGCAATATGGCGCCCAACCTGAATTCGGCTAGGTTGCGCGCGTCCACCACGCTACCCTCTGGCCCCGCCATCTTGGACAGTTTAGTGTAAATCCGGCCGTCCGAAGACAAGCGCGGATATGCCTCCTCACCCGAGCGGGTACAGGCAACTATACTTCTATCTACCTCCTGCTGGCCGTTACCAAGTTAACAGGCTTGGAAAAATCCCAGGCGTCACAGAGGCCGTTTCTGTGAACGAATCCTTTAGTCACGGTCCCGACCGGGGTCGGGAGCCGCGTCCACGGGGACCACGGGAAGGCGGATTCGCTGCGTACACGCCTGCGCGCACGCCCAGACCCTGTTAGGGCGACGGGAAAGCGGGATAGGGTAAGGTGAGTAGGATTGGGATGGGGTGGGGCCGCCATCTTGGACAGTGCGCATGCGCAGAAGCCAGGTACTAGCGGCTGGCAAGTCCCGAAGAAGACAGCCAAAATTACAGCCAACGAACCCGTAGCGCCGCCACAGGGCGGTTCAAGCGGGGGCTGCAATAGATTCAGTGCACTCTCAGCTGATAGTGCCGAGATGGATGCCAATGACATTGACGACGCGGCCAGCGGAGCTGGGCAAACAAAAGCAGCAAAAATTCATAGACCCCCACCAATATACTCTGTCAACACGTCATTGCAGGCGCTCATTCAATTGGCGAAGAATATGAATCTAACTAAAGGAGATTTCACAATCCAAGAAGTAGTGGCGGGCAGCCACACAATTTACTTTAATCGGCTAGAACATTTTGAGTTATTCAAGAACAAGCTCGCAGAAGCCAAAGTTAATTTTTACACATACACTCCTAAAGGCCAAAAGCCGAAATCGCTGATCATTAAAGGGATCAGAGGCTCTTTTCCCTGTGACAATATTAAGGCTGAGATACAAGAACTACAACTGGCTAATGTGGAGATTATTAGCCTCAGTAAGTTCCATTTCAATAAGAGGGACCCAGATAGATTCTATCACATACTACAGGTATCTAGTGATAGCCAAACGGCTGAGCTATTCAAGATAAAGTCCCTTGCCTTCCAGAAGGTGAAATGGGAGCACCTTAAGAAGCCCGCAATATATCAATGCAAGAAGTGCCAGCGCCTGGGCCACGCTAGCAAGAACTGCAATCTGCCGTTCCGTTGTGTTAAGTGTGCACAGACGCACACTCCGGGCAACTGTCTTATTTCAGAGGCTTCCGAGAAATCGGCGCTCAAGTGCGCAAACTGTGGACAGGAGGGGCATCCGGCTTCTTACAGAGGTTGCCCATTTATTAAATTTGCGATGTAAAGAAGGAAGTCGCAAACGGCTAACCAGGCCAACCAGAAGCTGCGTGTTTTTAACGCGCGGCAGAGCCTGGTGAAGAGGGGCATGAGCTTCGCTCAAGCGTTGGGCCTTAAGCGAAGAGAAGACCCCCCAGCGCCACCTACTGTGGAGTTGCAGCGGACCAGCTACCCCCTACCCGGCAAGCCTGCTGGAACTCAAGCGCCGTCGCGACCATCTCCCCCTCCACAACCCTCTGAAACTCCTAGTTGGTTGAACGAACTCAAAGCGGATATTTCTCTACTAGTTTCACAGCAGCTTAAATCGTTGTCAGTGCAGATCTCGGCCAACTCTGAGAAAATCGAATTTATTCTTAATTCTTTGTTCAGCCCGCATAATGGCTAATATCCCCGTTCCTGTTAGTAACATTAAGATAGCGGCGATTAACGTTAATTCGTTATGTGCTAACTATAGAAGGCTTGAGCTGTTAGACTTTGCACGAAGGTGTGGGTACTAGGTCCCACGGGACAGGAATAATAAAACAAGAGCGACATGAATGTACGATAAAAATGTATCTTTTAATTGCACTGCTCCTACGCCGTGTTTGTACTCTGGCAGTTACGCTTTTTAAATGCGTGGGACGCTTGCTTTTTTGCGTCTTGCTAAAACGTACAACAAGCTTACCAAACTAACTATAGACTAGAAACTAAAACTAACCTAACTTAACCTAGTGACATTCAGAGGGCGCATAAGAGCGCGCCGATGGTCGCTACAAAGGTATGGTCACGACGCCATCTTTATATCGGAAACCAAACTAAATGCTAACCACAAAGTTTCCTTCCCTAATTATATTTTTATTAGGAACGACAGACATGCTCTTAGTCATGGCGGAGGAACTGCTATTCTGGTCAGGAAGAACCTCCAGTTCGATACCATTAATCTCCCGATAATGCGGGAATTTCAAATTATTGAGGGTACTATTTTAAAGCTCCCCTCCCTTCACAATATGAACTTATTTCTAATTAGTATCTATGCCCGCAATGATAACAGGGCATTATTTGTTGAAGAACTCTCTGCCCTTTTCCGTGCTCTCGAGCTTCATAAAGATGAAAATTATTTTATTATGGCCGGTGACTTCAACGTTAGATGTAAACAATGGGGCGATCGTGCGAATAACCAGCGGGGTCGTTATTTTAATCGGTGGACTGAAACATATGAGCAGGAATTTAAGATTAATGTGATTACCCCACACTCCCCCACTTTCAAACCAGCACACACCTTCCTGGATATTTGCCTAGCTGACTCCCGGCTAGCTCACACGAATCGCCACGGACTCACCAATAAAGCGATTACGCTCCCGTATGACAGCGACCACTCTGCAATCTCTCTTTCCTTCGAGATAGGGAATGACTCTATCCTCCTGGGATGTACTAATCCACTGCCCCAGCGATTCAATTACAAAGCCACCAATTGGGAAGCCTTCACTGAGAGGTTGGGCGTTAACTATTTCGCTTCAATCCCGGACAATCGTAACCTGTCAATTTCCGAAATTGACAGTGAGCTGCTTGTCATCAATAACTGTATTATAAACACTATTCAGGAGACGGTACCTTGTTTCCCAACCAACCGTGCCCCTAATTTAATTAAATATATAAATAGTAAAATTTCTAAATTGCAGCGTAAGAAGAGGAAAATTGTTTCATCTCTCCATAAACTACATATCTCGGACCCTACCTCACGCGAGACACTAACTAGGTTCCTTAAATCCCTGCTAGCCTCAACTAAGAGGGAGATTCATCTTGAGCTTCAGAAAAACTCAGAAAGGTACTGGAGCAAAATTATTAAGACTATTGACCACAGGAGCTCAGATTCGTTCTTCCCAAAGATTAATGCATTATTTCGACCTAAGCAGCCGCTGACAGTTAGTGACCTACACGTGGACAAGGATAACTCGCGACTTATTGAGCGAAGCAGTTGTTGCACAGATAGTGTCCCGGCTATTGACAATAGATATGTTTTCTCATCATCCCAGGACAAATTAAATATACTCGGGGCTCACTTTGAGGCTATCAATTCACCTAGGTATCTTAATCTCAACACCCCTCTCAAAGAAATTGTAGATTCGGTTGCTGGTGCTTTCAAATCCGAAGCTGCTGCTTATAAGTCGCGGGAAGCTACCTACACCTCCTTCTCTGATAATAGTAGGGCCGCCTCTCCCCTCTTGGACGATGAGGGGCCGCACCCTTTCTGTAACCCGTTCTCCCTTGGTGATATTCTGAAAAAGCTTCCAAACAAAACGTCGCATGGGTTGGACAATATTCTGCCTATTATTCTTAAACACCTACCTGGTAATATCATTTTGGCCCTTACTATCATTTTCAATAACTGCCTCAACCACAATTACTTTCCCTCCGCCTGGAAGTGTGCAAAGGTTGTCCCTATCCTCAAAAAAGGCAAGGACCCTAACGACCCTGCTAGTTATCGCCCTATCAGCCTCACGCCGGCTATTAGCAAAGTTTACGAAGCACATATCAATTCATTAATAGCCTCCTACTGCAAAGCGCTCAATATCATACCGGATTGTCAATTCGGTTTTAGACACCAGCACTCCACGACGCATGCTATACATAAATTAGTCTCGGACCTTAACACTAAGGTTGGTAATAGCAGCTTCGTAGGGGCCGCTCTCCTCGATCTGGAAAAGGCGTTCGATTCTGTATGGATCGATGGCTTGATCTTCAAGCTTATTAAGAAGGGCTTTCCCCGATGGCTCGTCCATATTATCTGGGACATGATTAGAAACAAGTCCTTCCGTACTACAGACGGTGTTTTGCTATCAACTGGAGCCTACTACATACACGAAGGACTGCAGCAAGGAACTGTCAATTCCTCCATACTCTTCTCCATCCTTATTAGCGACCTTCCCAAGCTTTTCGATCTTAATCAGCCCGGTTTCCCGTATCTTCTTCTTTTTGCGGATGATGCGATCGTCTATTTTGCATGCAATAAGGCTGCCGCTGTCCAGACTACCCTCGAACTTACGGTCAATAAAATTAACTCGTACTTCGCTACCTGGAACTTGCGTTTGAACCCAAGTAAATGTGAGACTATCTTGTTTAGGAAGCCTGTTGATCGCCTCTCATCCAACAATAAAAGAGGGCTTAATTGTTTCGGTATCAAAACCTCTATTCCGGGCTCCGACGCGCTTATTTCCATTCCTCACAGAAGCTCAGTTAAGTATCTAGGCTATCATCTAGATTATCTCCTACGGGGCAACACTCACGTTGAGCTTCAACTAACTAAAGCTCGTGCTGCTTTCCGAGCAAATGGAAGGATATTCCATAATGCGCACCTATCCAGCAAAACTAAAATCATCCTATACCAATTGTTGGTACGCCCAATCATCTCTTACGCAGCTCCCATCTGGTGGAACTGCAATCACACGACCATGGAAAAGATTCGTGCATTCGAACGAAGGTGTCTAAGAGCCTGCTTAAGACTCTATCGGTCACAGCGCTCTAATTTCCAGCGATTCATAAGCAACTCGTATATATATAATAAGGCAGATATCCCTAGAATCGATAATTTTATTTTAAAACTTACTAGGAACTACTTCTGTAAACTTCCTGAGATTCAGAATCCTATGGTCCAGCAGCTTGCTGAAATCGAGCCTTCCTACGCACTCCGACAATTATCCACGGGCTACGTCACACCGCAGGTTTTTATCTACTGTGACAATAATGGCCTTATCTAAAACGCGGATAACGTGCCAATCCTCTACCACTGGCGGCGTAATAGAGCCGACAAGCGGATCGCGCTCGACGTATCTGATACTAGACCAGGTTGTGCCAACTTCAAATACTCCGCAGCCGTCCCGCGCCGAGATAAGATGGATTTTTCCAGATCTAATTTTAAAAAATTTTGGTGGCTATCTTTAAATAGTGCCCATTTACCCGCCCTTATTTCGCGTATGAACCGCACGCGAAGATCTAGTTAAGCCAGATGGGTACTGTGCTCCTTGTATATTACTCCCCCCTGTCTCTCTTCTCTCATTTTTCCTTAGTCTATAAGCATCCCCTGTACATATTCCTCCCGCCTCTATTTCTTTTAAGTTAGGTTAAGTTTGCCCAAGACTGATCCATGGGGTTTTTCTCCTTTTGTACTTTTTTTTCCCTTTTGCGTTAAGCGTTACCTCGCACTTATTTTTTTTTGAGTATATCGTTATATACTCTGGCAATACGTTAATTTATAAGTTGACCATGTGATTGTTAATATTTAGAGTTAGCCTCCGAGTCCCGTCCTGTAACGGGCAAGCTGGCTGTGATTCCCCAAAGATTGCACTGAATTTTTTTTTCGTTTAGTTTTTGTATTCTCGTAGCCTTAGGACTGATATATGTACCACTGTTAACAAAAACAATAAAACGATTTAAAAAAAAAAAAAAGGGGATCGTCTGTTGTGGATTCTCGCTTTGGGAGGTCTGGCTTGGGACGCGAACGTGAGAGCGTCGTGTGGACAGCGCTGGGATAGTTTTTAGTGAATTTGGCGGGTGTGCTTTCTTTAGTTGGATTATTGTGTTGTGTGCTATTAAGGCTCCGTTTAATATTTATGCGGGTTTATCCCGTAAAACTGCCTCGGCTATGGCCTCTCGCCAGCCTCTAATAACAATATCGGCAGAAGAACGCCATCAAATATTGCGCGGGGTTGCATTGTCTAATCTTTCGGAACAAGTGCGTGTCGGACAGGAGCCCAAGCCTCCGAAACTGCATTCATTGCAGGTAGACAAACTGTACAAAGACTTACTGAAAGAAAAATAATCGAAATATACGATAAATACTAAACAAGCGGTTCCTAACCTACAAAAGACAAAAGACTTAGGAAGCGACGCAGTTCGCTGTCCTCCAACACTAGCGCCATCTCTGCAACCGACGAGCAAACATCGGGCCCTTCCACTAGAGTGGCTGCTGGGTACAACCGAAAAAGACCGCTAGGATCCGCGACAATATCTCTTCTGCATCCGCAATGCCTGCAGAAGATGGAAATACATTCCAACCTCTTGTGGACAATATGGAGAATGACGATGATATGCATACGGAGGATGATTCTCATGGAATTCCACAGAACTCGAGTAAGGCTAGTAAAGGGCCCAAGCCCCCACCTATATTTGTCACAGGCTCGTCGTTTAAGACCTTAATAGACTTAGTGAAAAGCATCTGCACAAACAAGACAGATTTCTTGATCAAAGAAATTGACAAAACTAACCATACTATTAGTGCGAATCAGCTGGACCTTTTTTATAAACTTAAGAATAAACTTGCTGATTGCAAGGTTAATTTTTATACCTTTGCGCCAAAGAGTGTTAAACCTAAATCTATTGTTGTTAAGGGCATTCGAGGTGACTTCTCCTGTGAATAAATTAAACAGGAAATTATTGATTACCAACTTCCCAATGTTGAAGTTACCAGTATTAATAAATTTGTGTATAACAAAAACCAACCTGAGAAATTTTATCACTTAATACAACTTTCTTCAAGGAGCCAGATACCGGAGTTGTCACAGCCAACTCTAGTACTAGCCATGCTGAATAACGTGGCAACACCGCTCACGTGACAATCGAGAGTCCTATTTTCAAAAACAGAGTCCTGTGCTCGGAATTGTAATTAACGTCTTTTTTAATTAAAAGCTGTAGTAATATACACTATTTTGTGTTAATTATGTATAAACAATATATAAACGTTGCAACTATGGCAAATAGAAGTGATGTGGTAGTATAAAATTGTTATAAATGTGATATATATTTTGTGTACTCTCGAAGTAGTTTGGTGTTGTGAAGCATGATATTTAAAATATTTACAGTGGTTTCAAGAAAATTTAGGTATGAAGCAAAATGAAACCATCTTTGGATCAAATTGAAACATTTAAGAATTGATAAACGTGTATATAAGTTAATAAAAACCTTGAAACAAGCGAAATTATTGGAACGAAACCAAAGAGGTTATGTGAAGTCCAGAGAGTAGTCGGGAGTCTGACGACGTTGATTGGCTAAGAGTCTGGGAGTCCGGGAGGCAGATAAAGTAGGGTAGCCTGTTGATATATTCAGACCGGACTCCCGCGGTGTTGCCATTTTTACTTCAGCACGGCTAGTACTAGAGTCGGCTGTGAAGTTGTTTAAAATAAAGACTCTAGGGTTCCAAAGAATTAAGTGGGAGCACTTGCGCAAGCCTGCTGTTTATCAATGCAGGAAATGCCAGCGCCTTGGACATGCAAGTAAGAATTGTAATCTAGCGTTCAGGTGTGTGAAATGTGCACAGTCGCACGAACCTGGCGCTTGCCAAATCACGCAGTCTTTGTAATAGAATGTGCAAATTGTGGAGAAAATGGGCACCCTGCCTCCTATAAGGGCTGCCCATTGATAAAATTTGCGTTGCAGCGTAAGAAAGAGCAAAAAAGCTCTTTAAGACAAAAACTAAGTCACAACGTAAAGGCTGTTTCAACTAGTGTCCGAAATGGTGTCAGCTTTGCGGATGCTGTCAGGAGTGTCAGTCAAGGGGACGTCCCTGTAATAGCTGATACATATCAACACCACCGGGAGTAATCATGGGAACGCCCAACTTTCATTGGCACAGGTAGTGGCAACCATGATCTACCAAGGAACTCAGCAAATCATCCGTCGTCAGGAGCACCGGCCTGGATTAGCGAGCTTAAGGGGGACATCGCTTCATTAGTATCGAGCCAATTTAAAGCTTTAGCGGTGCAAATCGCAGCTAATACTGAGAAGATTGAGTTTATTCTAAACTCTATGTTTAACCCTGTTCAAAATGGCGGCCCACGATGATCTGCATTCTGCCGAAATTGCGGCCATTAACGCAAACTCTATAGGTGCGCTCCATCGCAGACCCGAATTAATGGATTTTATCCATAATATTACTGTCTGAGACTAAGCTCAACTCTAAGCATAAGCTCTCCTTCAGGGATCACTATGTAATTAGGAACGATAGGCCTGGCCCTCGCGGCGGTGGGGGAACAGCTATACTTGTGAATAAGAGAATTAATTTCGAGACTGTTCACCCCCGTGTGTCAACACCTTCGAAATTATTGAATGTACAATAATTAAATTAACAACTAGTTTAAGGAAAACGTTATTTGTGATAAGCATTTATGCGACTAATGATAATAGAAAACTTTTCATTGATGAGGTTGATATGCTCTTTCGTGAGCTGGGTTTGGAGGATATTGACACATATTATATTATAGCTGGCGATCTCAACACGAGATGTAAACATTGGGGTGATAGGACATATAATAGACGGGGTCGGTATTTCCGTTAATGGGAAACTTCATACGAACAACGGTACAAGCTTAAAGTCATTCCTCCTCAATCGCCGACGTATAAGCCGGCCCAAACGTATCTTGATGTCTTTCTCATAGATGCTCGTTTGGACACGAGTAGTGATAGTGCAATTACCTTGCCACATGACAACGACCATATGGCAATTTCCTTAAATTTCAACTTTTTGAATGATTCGCTGATATCTTGTGACACTACTGCCCTGACTCAGCGTAGGAATTTTAAGGCTACGGATTGGGAGGAATTCACACAGAAACTTGGCCAGAAATACACAGCATCCATCCCTGATAACCGTAACCTGTCTTTAGATGAAATCGATCGTGAACTACAGACTATTACAAGCGTTATTAATGAAGTCATATCTGAAATAGTGCCGAAATTTTCTACGCACCGCGTCAATAGTACTGATAAATACCTTAATGGAAAAATACTCCGACTGCAAAGTAAAAGACGACGCGTTGTTAACATTTTGCATAAACTCCATCGCATAACTCCGACTGCGCAGTCCCCTCTTATTAGATTGGCAAAAGAAACTCTTAAAAATATCTCTCACCGCCTACGTTGTGAATTCAGACAATCTGCTGAATACCACTGGAGGAAACTCCTTCGTGCAATTGACCACCGTAAAGCGGAATCCTTTTTTCCTAAAATTAATCCTCTATTACGCCCTAAGCAGCCACCAACTATTGACACCATTTGTGTTGATACAAATAACACTTCTCTGCTAACGCGCAGTAACTGTAATCTTAGCAACACTTCTGTTAATAACAATAGACACAGATTCACCGATCCTATGGACAAGTTAAATATTATTGGAGCTCACTATGAATCAATCAACTCTCCTGAGAACTTAAATTCGGACTCCCCTCTCAAGCATATAGTGGACACTTCGGCACAGGCTATTAAATCTGATTTGGAAAGCAGAAGAAGTTCAGGATCGTCCATCACAAATTTTTCTGACAATAACAGTGCGTCTTCCCCCATGATGGACATGGAATTGCAGCCATTCTGCAGCCCCTTCTCTATTCAATTCATTCTCAAGAGGCTTCCTAACAAGACCTCATGTGGACTGGACAATATCCCGCCTATAGTTTTGAAGTTTTTGCCTGGGAACCTTATCACTGCGCTTGCCATAATATTTAATAACTGTATCAATCACTGCTACTTTCCGACAGCCTGGAAATGTGCAAAAGTGCTGCCGATTTTAAAAAAAGGCAAAGACCCAAGCAACCCGGCCAGCTATAGGCCCATTAGCCTTACCCCATCTTTGAGCAAGGTGCTTGAGGCTCACATTAACAACATTATTTCCTCTTTTTGTCAAACCCATAGTATTATCTCCCACAACCAATTTGGCTTTAAACACCATCATTCCACAGTGCATGCTATTCATAAACTCCTTTCAGACGTTAATACCAGTGTCGGCAATAGCCTCTTTGTTGGGGCGGCGTTTCTGGATCTAGAAAAGGCTTTTGATTCAGTTTGGCTAAATGGCCTGCTATATAAACTTCAAAAGAAGAAGTTCCCGTCCTGGCTGATCCATATGATATGGAGTATGGTTGATGGAAAAACTTTTGTTACAACTGATGGCACCAATATATCGTCACAAATCTTTAATATCCTTGAAGGCCTTCAACAGGGCACAGTGAATTCCCCTGTATTATTTAGTATTTATTCAAGTGATCCACTAGAACTTTTTGAGCTGAACCAACCGAGACACCCGTCCGCGATTGCTTTTGCTGACGATTATGTCGTTTACACAGCCAGTAATAAAGTGGAGCGAGTTAGGGATGATTTAGAAACAATTACTGATAAAATTAATAGTTACTTCTATAATTGGAGCCTTCGCCTTAACCCGATTAAGTGCGAGACGGTCTTATTCCGGAAACCCCTTGAGCGTCTTTCGACAATCAATCGTAGGGGATATAAAGATTTTCACATTTCCACAACCATTCCTGGTACAGACTCGAGGGTTGCAATCCCCCACAAGAAGAATGTCAAATATTTAGGCCATCACCTTGACTATCTCCTAAGAGGGAATACCCACATTGACACGCAAATAAATAAAGCTCGTGCAGCGTTCCGTGCCAATGCTAATATCTTCCATAACCGACATCTCACAGTTAAAACTAAAATTATACTCTATCAACTCCTGGTTAGACCAATTATCGCTTATGCTGCCCCAGTGTGGTGGAACACAAATCACACAATGATGGAGAAACTGCGCCGATTTGAGAGGCAATGCCTTAAGACTTGCACTAAATTATATCGAACAAAAAGTTCTGGTTACCTACATTTTGTGAGTAACAAGACGATATACCAGAAGGCGGACATCCCCAGGATTGACACATTCCTCATAAACCTGACCCGAAATTACCACAGCAAGCTTCCTGATAGCAATAATCCAGTCATCAAATCCTTCACACAAACCACCCCGGCCAGCTGCGCACGACAGCTGAATAACGAATATACTACACCACAAACGTTCACTTACTGTGATACCCTAGGTATAATTCAGAACGCTAATAACATCCCCATACTATACCATTGGCGGAGAAATAAGGCAGATAAGCGTGTGGCGTTTATCCCCAGCGACTTCATCGACTCGAGGAATAGATTTAGATTTTCTACAGCCATTCCGCAAAGAGATTTTTCGGATTTTTCGAGATTATGTTTTAAGAGGTATTGGTGGTTGAACGCTGGGAGCTGCCACATGAATGATATGAGGAACCGAGAAAGGAACTATAATGGTCGGACTCAGCGTATGTAGAACTATTGAGGGTTGAATTCGGGAAAATGGGGCACCCTCCGATCGAGCTGATTTTTTTACCATAGATAGCCCTTGAGATGGGAATTCCAAAGATGGTCATCCCATCTCTTAACTCCCACCCGTCGCCCCGGTAGAAGTCACAAACTAAAATCGCTCAAAAAGTAGTTTCTGTACCGATTTCGGTGAGTACATAAAAAATATTTTTAAAAAAATTTTAAAAAAATTTAAAAAAATGAAAAAAAAATGAAAAAATAAAAGTGAGAACTTTTAAAGTGAGAAATGTAAACAAGGGCGAAGCTCCTCCCCCTGCGCCCCCTCCCCATTTATTATAACCTAACCAAAGAAATAAAAAAAATAAAAGAAATGAAAAAAAATGAAAAAAAATAAAAAAAAATAAAAAAAAGAAAATAAAAGTGAGAAAAAAAATTTTAAAAAAAAGAAAAATTTTTTTCTTGATGTGCTCATCGAGATCGGTGCAGAAACCACTTTTTGAGCGATTTTAGTTTTTGACCTCTACCGGGGCGACGGGTGGGAGTTAAGAGATGGGATGACCACCGTTGGAATCCCCATCTCAAGGGCTATCTATGGTAAAAAAATCAGCTCGATCGGAGGGTGCCCCATTTTCCCGAATCCAACCGGATTTTTAGATGAATGTTATATTTTGGTTGTTTTCCTGAGCTGTTTTGTAATCAACTACCCATATTATGTATTACAGTCATTAATAAACAGTTTTAAAAAAAAAGGGGGGGGGCGTCTGTTGTCAGCCCCACTGACGAGTCTAACAGACGATCCCGAGACGAAACACCGTGTTTCTTTTCTCGACTGCTACAATATGAAGTTTCATATACTCTTTTCACAATGTTCTAATATTTAAAAATTCTGTGATTCTAAGGTCCCCCCTCATAAGATCTTGCGAAATGCAATAAAGATGTGATACGATTAAAAACAAAACATATGATAATATTTTTATTACATCAATACATTGTAACGTGAAACGTTATTACGTGAATATGTTCAGAGTGTTATGGCGACATTGCCATGGGAATATTTATCGATAGTCTTTTGTATCGATATGTCTCGAATGTTCTTCGAGGACCTTTGTATCGATGGTTATAAATTAAAAGCGGAGTTTAAACCATCTGCGTGTACACTCATATATAAAATAAACAAAGCCTAAATTGTAAACCCCTCGACGTGGGTGATCGAGCTGTCCAAGTAGAGGAATTCACTCCTGGAACCAGAGATGAGCAAAAATGTATTTAGATAAAAAATTTTAAGTTCGAATAAAAGCTCAAAATTGTATTCGAACTTCGTCGAATAAAAGATACTTTATTCTTATCCGTTATTCGAAGTTCGAATAATCACGAAGTATCTTATCCGAAGCGCTACGGATAAACCAGTTTATTCGACGAGAATTTATCCGACGGACCAAAGATACTTTTCTTATTTGAAGGCCTTACCCTTTGAGTTTCGAATAATTTTTTCACTTTTATCTGTATCTTTATTCGAAGCTCGGATAGTTTCGACAGGTACCTGTTGGGTCCTTCAAGGGCCGAGGCGAGCGAAGCAACGCAGCGGTCCCCTCTTACAGAATTCGCTTCGCCACGTGCCACCATTTTTACATTTGATAAAGTTCTTTATTTCCCATCTTATCGATATCAAAGTAACATTAATGGAATTCTAGCATTCTTCCAATGAAAGTGTTAAAATATCGTGAAAATCGGACAACTTTTAACGAACTTGACTTTAAATTCTGGAAAGCAATTTTTCGTGTAATTTCGTTAATTATAGTCCAAATTAAATCGAATTGAGTACTATTTTTATCGGGAAAACACATGGAGTCAATTGATGACACTTTCGCAAAGATCCGATGATCTATCATGATCCATTTCTTAATGACTTGTGCCATCCTTGTCGTTTATGGCCCCATTAATGTCGGATGTCGAGCGCTCGGTCGCAAAGGGTCCCAGGTCCTGTAGTACATTGACCTTGTTAGTAGAGTATTAAGTTTTCGAACGCTAATTCCCTTATTGCATCCGACCTTACACTCAGGTGATCATAAACGCTCTTCAGGAGCGTCGCCTTCCTCACAAATGGTACACAGATGTGGACACTTGGGAACGTGCGGAAAACTCCGGAATTGCTTTTCAGCATTTTTAGCAACCTTTGAAGCATTACCTTGACAGAGTAGGGATAAATGTGAGAGAAATGCAGTTACAAGAATCCTAGAATCAGTCTTAGGCCGTGTTTCCACTTGCGAGAAAACTTCTGCAATAAATGTCTGACAGACTGTCAGACAGCAACTAGCCAATGTAAACAGTACTGCAAGTGAGATCGCGACAGTTCCCATGCGCTCGCAGCAATTTGTCGCGAGAGCCGATTACTTGCAGGTCTAAACACGTTCACATCGACTCGCCGCAACTTCTCGCACAATAGGACTAGTTCCGAATATCTCGCGCTCGCAATGACACTTTCCTGTTTTGTCCACGAGTAATTTTACATTTCTTTCTGTTACTGAAATAAGTTACTAATGACTCTTGTGAGGTTGATGCAACTTTAATATGAGAGGAAGAGAACTCGAAGAAGTCTTGCAGAAGATACTTGCAATGCCGTTTGCACTAGCAAGCAACTTCCCGCAATAAGTATTGCCAGAAATGTGTCGCGCGAGAGACTGTCAGAGAATACTGTCGCAACTTCTTGCAGGACTGTATAGACAGGGTAGTTTGACCTGTTCCGAGATTTCTCGCCAGTTTAGTTTCAAACACCATGCCGCGCAGACGTGAACGTGTAGCAGCAGCAATATAGCATTATTAAATAAAAAGAAAAAAAGATCCGTTTGGGTCCGACAATGGATTTCGAGACGACCTGAATTCGGTTGCTTCCATAATTTGTTAAGAGAACTTCAAATAGAAGACGGACAACAATATTTTAATTTTATTCGTATGACTGCTGTGGATGTGGAAATTTTAATACAAAAAGTGGGTCACATAATTAAAAAATAAGACACCCGGATGCGAGATTCAATATTTCCGAAGGAAAGGCTCATCTTAACATTAAGATTTTTAGCATCCGGTAAGTACATATTTAATTGTATTTATTTCTCTATTCAATTGACATACACACGTTCAAGAACTCTCGTTTCGCGTACTTACTTATCAGTCAATATACATAATTATTTTTTTTAGGAGAATCATATCATTCATTGATGTATCTATTCAGAATTCCTGTCTGCACCATATCTAAAATTATTCCGGAAGTATGCAAAGCTTTGTACGATACACTACATGAGGAATATTTAAAGATAAGGAAAGAGAAGGTTTTTATTTAAGTAAAAATGAACATGTTTTAAAAAAATCACTATAAAAAATGTTTATTATAACTGATACAAGACAGTCGTCTCTAAAGTTGGTGGTGACGAATCGGAGGAAAATGATATTGTTGAAGATGTAGAGGCATCTTCTTCATCTTGAATATCTACAATTGCTCGTTGAACAATTTTTCGTAGTTTTTTCTTGCTTTCTGTATTATTAAAATTTCTCAGCACTGAGGCAACATAATCGCCGAATATTTGGTCGTCGTCGTTCGACTCAGAAAGAATTTTTGTACATCTACGCAAAATATCGTCGCCTTTCCTTTTTTTGATGCACGATGTGGCCTCAATACTTCATTTTGCGGAATTTCTCCTGAAACTTCATGTTCAACTGTTGGAAGCGTTGAAGAATTTTCCTGTAACAATAATAATCTTTATTTTAGGTCCCATCTACTCAATCGGAATGGATGCATATTGCGAAAATGTATGAAGAAAAATGGAATGGAATTTTTTTAACAGCGATTCTGATTGGATTTTCTTGGAAAAGGGGGGCTGATTTTCAATCAGCTTGAGGACTCCGCGTGGAGTAACGCAGGTAGCCGACGCTGACGGTAATAAAGTAATTAGGACTTCCCCAAATTTGCTGCACGACGAGTAATTTCCTAATAATAGGTAATAAAACGCGTGTTCGTTCTAACACCCGTAAAACAGAATATTTCTTTACAAGGAGTCCGTGTTGCCCGTGTTGGCATTGTCGACTAGCGGCATTTATTTCCTAGATGTACTAGTCGGCTAAGTTCAACCAGGAACACGTTCGACTAATAAAATACATTGTTAAATACATCTTTTGTTGCCCCAGCGACAAATGAATTTGCCAAAAGAACAATTTCTGTGCGTCCCTTGCTTTTATGGTTCATGGCACAGTTTAATTAAATTGTACTTTCGGTTCTTTTGTTATCTGACTGCGCGATCTATGTGGGTATGTATTGTTCAATTTTGCGCCGCCTTTGAAAAGGTTGAAATGTATTTAGTGCACTATTTCTCGAGTAAATAGTTTTTATGAATAACTATTGGGTATTTGTGTAAATGAAATAGAAATTATTCCATTAGGAAATAGAACTTATTTCATACTTTTTAGTGCATTTCGAAGTCGGTTATATTCTTTTTCAAAAATTATTTTATTTTTAAAGTTGCATCAACCTTATAAGAGTCATTAGTAACTTATTTCAGCTCTTTTATTACACAGTAACAGAAAGAAATGTAAAATTACTCGTGGACAAAACAGGAAAGTGTCATCGCGAGTGCGAGATATTCGGAACTAGTCCTATTGTGCGAGAAGTTGCGGCGAGCTGTTTGGACCTGCAAGTAATCGGCTGTCACAACAAATTGCTGCGAGCGCATGGGAACTGTCGCGATCTCACTTGCAGTAATGTTTACATTGGCTAGTTACTGTCTGACAGTCTGTCAGGTATATGTCTATATATGTATACTGATTTTTCGGTCGACGACTGCATGCTGAGCCATACACCGCCAGAGACACGTAGGCATATACAGGGTGTCCCAGAACTGGGGTAGGAACGGAAGAGGGATGATTGGTGAGGTCATTCTAAACAACTTTTTCCTTTGCCAAAATGTTGGTTAAGGCTTCGTTTTCGAGTTATTATCGAAAAACACTGGCCAATCAGAGCGCGCCGTTAGCGCGGGCCGAACCACGAGAGTGTTGGGTATGTTCCGCACGGTCGTGATCAAGTGCATCGGCACCACGTCGGTGTAATAGGATTCGTTGTTCATGAGTAATCAATAATTCGATACAATTATTCTTTTCTTTTTTTTATTCATTATCCGATGCAACTTCTACTCAACGAATCCCATCATACCGACGTAGTGCCGAGGCACTTGATCACGACCGCGCGGAACATACCCAACACTCTCGTGGTTCGGCCCGCGCTAACGGTGCGCTCTGATTGGCCAGTGTTTTTCGTTAATAACTCGAAAACGAAGCCTTAACCAACATTTTGGCAAAGGAAAAAGTTGTTTAGAATGACCTCACCAATCATCCCTCTTCCGTTCCTACCCCAGTTCTGGGACACCCTGTATAGAATTCAATGTAGTAGTAACAATAGTTTTTCGCAAATATCTCGGAAACTAAAGCTTTCCGTTAATTATGCATAAGGAAAAAGTTGTTCAGAATCATGCCCCCGACAATATATTAAAAATTCATTGAAATCACCCTATGTTGATATTAAAAACTGCCTGTTTTTTTGCAATAATAATGCTTTGCAATTAACAAATGGAAATTTTCTTTTTAATGGGACCAATCGGGAGAAATACTCTACAAGATGCAAAAGGTTTCGTTCCGATTGGTCGTTTCATCTCGGAGTAATCGGCGCACATACATAGAAAAAAAGAAGTTGCGACAGTATTCTCTGACAGTCTCTCGCACGACACTTATTTCTGGCGATATTGCGGGAAGTTGCTTGTTAGTGTAAACGGCGTTGCAAGTATCTTCTGCAAGACTTCCTCGAGTTCTCTCGCAAGTGGAAACACGGCCTTAGGACAGCGACAGCAATCGTCACCAGAGTATCGTTCGAGGACTTCAAAGAGTTGTAGACACAGTTTATAAAAATAACATCTTTACTTTATCTTTAAAGTAACATAGTTACTTTAGTTTACTTTAGTGTAACATAGATACTTTAGTTTACTTTAGTGTAATATAGTTACTTTAGTTTACTTTAGTGTAATATAGTTACTTTAGTTTACTTTAGTGTAACATAGTTAGTGTAGTGTAGTATAGTCTAGCGTAATATAAACATTTTACAATGAGTGACACTGAGTGCCAAACGTAGGACAGCTATATTGCTAGTGTATCTCAGGAGTCGACATCGACTTCAGATGAAAATTCTCTTCTGGAAGTAAAAATACCAAATATTTTGAAGGAAAAATATTTTTCATTCCTACCCGAGAAATCTACTGATGACTGTGCTGTTGCCTTGTGCAAATTTTGCCTACCGGGAGGCAAAGAAATCAAGGGACATATAAATTCAACCTCTAATTTTCGCTCACACTTAAAGCGGAAACATACTACACAGTTTGAGGAATATTGTTCAGAATCGGCGAAGAAGAAACGAATATGTGGAAGTAGTGTAATTCTGAAGAACTGAAATCAAAATCAATTTGAAGTCGATGTCGCGAGATATGTAATCAATTCAATGATACCGCTGAAATCGGTAGAGGATCCGTACTTTCGCCGAATATTTGACAATTTAGGAGTAGCAACAAAAATAAGTCGACGCGGACTGGGGAGAACAATTTCCAAAATGTACATGGACAATATGTGTGATGTAAAAGAAGAGTTGAAGACCGTTGAATTTGTCTGTACGACTGCAGATATTTGGTCAGGAAGACGACGGAGCTTCTTTGGTGTTACAGCCCATTGGATCACACCAAATTTAAAAAGAAAATCAGCAGCTTTAGCTTGTCGCCGCTTTCCTGGTATGCATGCTTTCGATAAAATAACCGAACTTTTACACAACATACATGCAGAATTCGGATTAAACGGTGAAAAAATTGTTGCGACTATCACTGATAATTTAAGATATTCGGTGTGAAGGAAACGTCGATCGAACCTGAAGCTGAAGAGGATTATACAAGTGCTTCCTCCTCTGATTCTTCCACTGAAGAAGACGACGAAGAAGAAGAAAGTGCGATAGATAAATGTGGTGTTATCGACTTATTACCACGTCAATGATTTGTTGCACAAATGCAACATATTTTGGAAGGCAGCGATGAGGCCGAAATCCGCTGAAGTAATACAGCAGACAATTGGTCATTCATTAAAACGACCCGGCGAAACACGCTGGAATTCTTTGTACGATTCCCTGAAGCAGATTGTACAAATCAAGGACAAAGTGAATGATCTGGGAAAAGCTTTAGGATTTAAAAACAGTTTAAAGGAAAACGATTTCATTTATTTGGAAGAACATTTAGAGTGTACCGCGCCGATTGCAGAAGCAATCGACATTTTACAAGCCGATAATATTTTCTATGGAACACTATTACCATGCTTACTATCCTTAGACAGAAAATTATCAAAATTGGCAAAATCACAGTGGAAATTTTGCGGACCAATAAGCATATGTCTCCGTGACAGTTTTTAAAAGAGGTTCATTGCTTACCTGAAATTTTTGAAGCCGGAGGCAGATTATGCTGCCCTGGCAGCACTAACGCATCCCCAATTTAAAAATAAGTGGCTGAAATGCATTCCGAAGTATCATCGAAACATACTACTGGATCTCTTCAAAAATGCTATAGCCACAGAACTTCAATGCAATGAGGAATATATAATAAGTACGCCACAACCATCGTCTACTCAGGAAAATTTTTTTGATTTTGAAGATGATACTACGCAAAACGTAGCTACAGAATATTCTGCCAAAGCAGAACTTAAAGTGAGTAGTACTTTCAATCATTCAGTATCATTTTTTTATCATTTATCATTTACTTACAAGTATCATTTTTTTATCATTTATTATTTACTTACAGGTATTACACTTTTTTCAAAAAAGAAGTATAGAATACACTATCCTGGATAAATATGCTGCAATAAAAAAGATATTTTTGAAATTTAATACTCCACTACCATCGTCGACTCCTGTGGAGAGATTATTCTCATACGCCACAATTACAAATTCTCCGAAGTCCAACAGACTATCAGATAGTATGTTCCAACGGAGAGTAATTTTAAAAGCCAATTTAAAAAATTTTAAACTGGATTGATGCTCTGCAGCCAAAGTCAATGGGACCCTTTACAGGACCTGGGACCCTTTGCGACCGAGCGCTCGACACCCGACATTATTGGGGTCATAAAGGACAAGGATGGCACAAGTCATTCAAAAATGGATCATGATAGATAATTATAATTAATGTAGTTGAACTCTTTTTTCCGTCTGTAACATAAATTGAGCTTTTAAATAAAAGACGTCTTCCAGTTTGTAATCAGAGTTAATTTATTTATGAGTACAGTCGTAATATGCTATATTCGTAATTTTCCTATTCCCTACTTTTATGCCTCCCCATCCAGCTTTGTTTAATTCAGTTTCCAGATCTGCCAGGAATATTGTGAATAGTGTGGGACTTAAGATACAGACAAGAATGTACGTATTTGTAGTCATTTAAAACCATAAATCAGTTGTAGACCTCAGAACTAGGCAGACCTGCATCCTTGTCTTTCGACGGACCTCTCTGACTAACGTTGTTCGGGTTGTACGGTATTTTTGGGACACTGTATATTTATCACTATTGCGATTAATGATCTTCTGAAATGTTTTTAACCCTTTCATTACTTACTTTTCAAGAAATATAAATTAAAAGCATCATAATATTATTTTAATTACAAAATATTAAATACTTTTAAAACACTCATATTATTTGATCATTTTTTGTATATACGATTGGAAAATTTAATTCATATTTATAATTTTAGTAATAATTTTTTACAAATAAATATTTTATAAAAAACATGGAAAATGTGGGTACACGAAAAATTGCTTTCCAGAATTTAAAGTCAAGTTCGTTAAAAGTTGTCCGATTTTCACGATATTTTAACACTTTCATCGGAAGAATGCTAGAATTCCATTAATGTTACTTTGATATCGATAAGATGGGAAATAAAGAACTTTATCAAATGTAAAAGTGGTGGCACGTGGCGAAGCGAATTCTGTAAGAGGGGACCGCTGCGTTGCTTCGCTCGCCTTGGCCCTTGAAGGACCCAACAGGTACCTGTCGAAACTATCCGAGCTTCGAATAAAGATACAGATAAAAGTGAAAAAATTATTCGAAACTCAGAGGGTAAGGCCTTCAAATAAGAAAAGTATCTTTGGTCCGTCGGATAAATTCTCGTCGAATAAACTGGTTTATCCGTAGCGCTTCGGATAAGATACTTCGTGATTATTCGAACTTCGAATAACGGATAAGAATAAAGTATCTTTTATTCGACTTGCCATTTAAATAATTTTTTATCTAGATAATGCCCATCTCTGCCTGGAACACATGTTTTGGGTCCCCTTCCAACGCTGCTCCTTCAAGTAAGATGGGCCGGTTCCGACTACCATCTCTCCGAGGAGACAGTACCGCCGCTAGGAAAGACAGAGAGACGGTAGTCGGAACCGTCCCATCTTACTTGAAGGAGCAGCGTTGGAAGGGGACCCAAAACATGTGTTCTAGGAGTGGATTCCCCTACTTGGACAGGCCTGAGCTAAGAGAAGGCCGGAAATCCAGAGAATGGAATTAGTTTCACTTCTAAAATTCCTGAACGACTAATTTATGATAGACCATAGCCATGTTTTCGACCAATTCACGGACGGTCCTTAAAACCTACGAAGTCTTTTTCGATATCCTGTCTTTTCATGCACTTTAAAAGGGTCGTAAATTTTCTCAAGAGTTGCCTTTGGCAAGTACTGTACGCGTCTGCTAAGTTGAGACTCCTAAGGAATTGGGTCTGATTGGTCGGAGCTAGATGGGCCAGACTTAGACACGCACACTTATACAGTTGACCCACACGCATTCTCGCTATTCGCTCTCTAGGTTACAACTACTACAGGGTGATCCTCTCGCTACGCTACCCAAAGGAAGTGCCGCCACAATAGAATGTAGAAGTCGACATCCCATTTCTGTCATCGCTTACTTGACCGAAGTGGCCCCTGCAATGAAGACGACTGTGTGCGTGAAAATGTGTTAAGAAAATATTCTGTTTTCCGCAGTGCTTAAATGGGACTTTTCTGCTCATTACACACATTTTCACGCACACAGCCGTCTTCGCTGCAGGGGTCAAGTAAGCGATGACAGAAATGGGATGTCGACTTCTACATTCTATTGTGGCGGCACTTCCTTTGGGTAGCGTAGCGAGAGGATCACCCTGTACTAGACGAGGGTTCGAGGTGAGGATTAGGCGGAGCGTTTCACACCTCGAGTCTCAACTTAGTAGACGCTTACAATACATACAAGGTCTTGTCGTTTCCTATTTTCTCTGGGTCCCACGCTTTCTCGTAGCACATGTGCGCTGCAGCGTTCTAACGTCTTGGCGGAGCGCCTCCACTTCCACGCGCCTGAGGGTGGACCACAGCCAGGAAAAGGGGCCCACACGAGACGGGGTAGACTCCTCCACCATTGGACGGGGGATGATCCTGAGAGAGGATCCAGGATCCACGAAGGAAGGGGGATCGACGGACAACGCGCGAAGATCTCCTCCGTCAAGCGCAGAACCGGCAGAATGATTTTGTCACTCGATTAGCAAAGTTGTTCTCACGCTGCAATCTAAACGGAATTTGATAAATTCAAAGTCTTGCTCAATTTACCGAAAAATAAATCACGAAATTAAAACAGCGAATTAACAGTTGTTTAATTCATTTTCCGCGCCTTGCGAGCGGAGCGGCTTCGCGCTCCACGGATTATCATACCTGCGCCTTCAAATCCCCAAAAATCCCTATTTTCCGCGAACGGACACGTAACAACATACAGAAGACCACTCACGCACTATATCGTTGTATTTCTATGGTTATGTTTCAATACTGGTAACTGGTAACACATGATTTTATCGTACATATATAATATTTTAAAATTTAAGAAATGGGAGTTATTCTTTCTCATTACAATAGTAATCTCTTTAAAATGGTCCACAATAATTATACTCCGACCAGACATAAATTATTTGACAGAATTACATAAATGTCCAACATGTTTTGGTACTTCTGCGTGTGATTATATTCATGAAGTAGATATTACATTTCGTGACTTTTATTCCGCGTTTTCTTATTATTTCGGAGTAAAAAATGTATTTTTTGGTACATTTAATACAAGTAAGGTTATATTGAAAAAATTGGCGCAATCTTTTGAATTAAATGAATTTGATCGTATGCTTTGTGAAAACGTAAATTTTTCTTATATTTGTCCAATGAATACAGAAAAAACAGATAATCAGATTGATGTAAATTTTTATAAACTCATAGAAAAACAAGTCAGTTTATCTTTTACTCAAGATCATTTTAGTCGTTTAAGACTATGTCCAAATGTTCGTCATTTAAATGATCTGTTACACCCTATATATTTTAGCAATAAAAACGTAGATTCAGAAACACTTGATATAAATATTTGGACGCTAACAGTTCTTAATCCTGAGCCATTATTTTTACAGGTATAGATATTAATTTATAAGTTCAAATATTAATTGCCTAAAATTTTTTTGTTAAATACAAAATAAATATTGTAAACATTGATGTGACTGGGAACAGACCAAGGTGAGCCTTGGCCTTTCAAGAATGTGGCTAACTCTTTCACCATTATAAAATTTTAAGATTCTAAAATTCTAGTTTCAAAATTCAAAAATTTCCAAGGGAGCTGGCACCCCCTAAAAAATCCTAGTTATGCCAATAATTGTAAATAATGTTACATTAAAGGTTGTTTTTCTGTGTATACATAAAAATATCAGCATCGAATAAATTTATAAGTAAAATATTTTTACTGATATATAGATATTATCTGCAGACAAAAATTGGCCAGTGCCAAAATATTTTGGTGCTTGTGGACGAATTATAATTGAAGAATATGTGGGATTACCATTAACTGCTTATTACAATGAACCATGGTTAAATAGAGCTAAAATAGCTTCTAGTCTTTTAAATGCTGCTCATACATTCACTTATGGGAATGAAAATTTCGGTTTTTATTTAACTGATATATCAGCTGATAACATAGCAGTTGATTTAAAGTATAATGCGAAATTCATAGATTTAGAAAATGTGATTATTGTTGACAAAAATCTTACATCTAAAGGTAATATTATTAATTGAAAAGATCTTGTCATTTAAAAAATAGCAGTGAGTAAAAAAATAATATGTACATGTTTTCTTAAATATGTTTCTTAGAAAAACCACCAAAATGGAATGAATTACATGTAAATGCAGATGACTTAAGTTGCCCTGAATGTTTGGTATTTTCTTCTGTTGAAATATGTAATCATAAAATTAGTGACCATAACTATTATGCAATATGTAAGGTTGGTTATTGCTATGATATAAATTTGTATAATTTTATATAAATTTGTTACAAGAAATAACTAAATGTTTTGAAGCAAAACACTTTAATTTTCTATTTTCAATTTTTAAACGAAATATTATATTTGCAGATACTATTGTCGCTAAATACAAACAATAGTGTATTAACTGGTGGTCTCCTACATGATATACCTGCAAATATATTAAAACAATATTCGAATATACAGTATTTAATCAGACAATGTGTTAACCCGGATGGACCCCTAACTAGAATAACTGCAGGAATGGAACTTAAACAATTATTAGATATTGTTATCCAATAGTAATTACTGTTAAAATGTATTAATTTGAAAATAAGAAAGAGTTTTTGCAAATCTTGCTATGTTAAGTCACACCTATATTGGTCAAATGTAATATAATTCATGCCACTATTATTTACAAACTTATAAAAAAAAATTTTTTTTTAATTTGTTGAACAAAAGTTACTGCATACAAAAATTCGTTGTACAGTGCTATTTTGTTTAAATGATAATGTAGTTTATTTTATTATTAAAGTGTCACCAGTTTTTTTTTATATATGTATATTATAGAAAATAAAACTGTATATTTATTTAATTCAGACCATTTCTTTAACACTAATTTATATTATTGTTATTAGTAAATTACATTTTTTTCATTAAATTTAGCAGCATGAGTTTTCCCTGATTTGTATGGCTGTCAGCATATTAAAACAATATTTTGCATATGTAATTCGATAAATATCAAAATTATATTTCATTAATAAAATAGTTCAAAATTGATGCCATGAACTTTCATAGTATAGCAGAATAATTTAACTGCTACTGCTATTGCTATGTTATAAAAGCATCTCAATTAAACATATTTATACAAAGTTCTTAAAATACATGCATGTCACCATACACAAAATTTATTATTTAGTATACTGTTTTTTGCAAGTAAATTCAAAATAAATAACTTTAAAAATATTTACAAAAATTTTATTACAATTACTAATTGTAATAAATGAATTTAAAAAATTCTCTACATTCACATCAAATTGATGCATATTATATTCATATAAAAACATGACCTTTATTATTATTATTATTAATTCAGTAACAGATATGCAGTTTGATTTATTAAATTTTATTTTCTTAAATAAAAATTATACGTTAACTTCACGATTTAAATTAAAAAAGAAATAAATTATTAAATGTAATTTTTATATTTATACGTATTTGATAAATGCATAATTCTATTACATAATGATCCGAGTGCTGACAAACAATTTTTAATTGAATTAATAAGCGTTATAATTACTAACATAGAAAAATATTTATTACTCATTTTGAAAATACTCAGTATTTTTTAAATACATTCCTGCAACTACTCTAGCACTCAAACATTTAATATGTAATTCTCAAACCAAAAAGAATGTCATAAAATTTGTTACCTGATTTTATTGCTCATTATTGAAAAAATAATACGAAATATACTTCTTCTAAAAGATTGTCTTCTTTCAATTAAATTATAAGGAGCGTTTATGTATCCTCAATCGGTATATTAAATTTAACCATTTGTCTTTCTAACAACGATATCCTTTCTTGTAATTTATTTATTGTGTCATCTTTTTCAGCAATATCATTTCTTAACTGTGCTATCGTTATATCTTTGTCTTCATTTAAGTTTTGTAATAATTGACTCGTTGATGGCCGCTTCTCAGGATCGGTTTGAACTAATTGGCTTACTATATGTGCCTGTATGAGAATTAATTAAATTAACTTTGAAATATTTCTTTGATCAGATATAAAAGATTCTGTTTTAATTGCATACCCATTTAGGATAAGTAGCAGTCAATGTTGTTGGTATTTGACCTCGCTTTAACCCATTAATTACTTCAATCCTCTCCATGTAAGTTTTTGTATGTACTAATAGTTCTAGAAGTACTATTCCTAGACTGTATATGTCGCTCTGTAACAATATAAATTAAATTGACGTATTTCTTAAAATTAATATTAAATAAAAAAAAGCTGAGACGGTACTTTAGGATTACATTTCCCCTGTAGTTGTTCTGGTGCAGCGTACATATGTGTACCAAGTATAGAACGATGATTTTCCCTTTGCAATGGACAAGCTAAACCAAAATCTCCTAGTTGTATTTGCGGTCGACCTGACATTGAAATAAATATATTGCTCGGCTAAAATAAAGGTAAAAAATTATAAAAAGTTTCTTAAATGTTTTATTTGGAATGTGAACTTTTTATCTTTATATTACCTTTATGTCGTGATGCACAATTCCACGAGAATGTATATAATCTACGCCACACAGAATTTGCGTCAATATTGCAATAATCATTGTTTGTGATGTCATCTCTACTCTTTCGTCGAGCCATTGTTGAAGAGTTTTCTCACAGAGTGCCATTTGTATATACAATGTTGCGTATTGTTCGTTCTTTAAATCAGATATCAATTTTTTAACGTTTTTTCAAATAATAATAAAAATTATATACAAACCATTTGAGATACATATGGATAAAGTATTTTATTGCTACTAGTTTCTTCATACGAATCAGTACCATCTGTATAATTTGTATTATTTTCTGTTTTCTTATCTTGATTCTTGCTATCATTTCTGAAAGATATACTATTTGAATTATTTCTATCAATATTTTCTTCTGCAACATTTCCTTCATTTAATTGCTCCCCTATAATAACAATTGTATACTAAATTTCAGTGTATAATTTTTCTTTTTTAAATTTCTATAAATACACTTACCAAATTTACAATTTGCGTTTTTATTTTGTTGTAAAAATATATCTTCATCACTTTCTTTTGGACTTTGATCACTACAATTACTGTTAGGACTTAACTGATTGTGTGTACTAGAAGATTGACTTCTATACAATTTATATCTGCTCTTTTTTCTGTGATTTGAAGAACTTGATTTGCTTTGAAAATGCTTTGGAGATAATAAACTTGGTATAAAAGTTGAAGATAGCGTTGATTCAATCCAGGCACCTTTATATGAAACTATATTGGTATGATTTAATTTGGCCAACGTTTTTACTTCTTCAAGATGCTGCATGATACTTTTAACTCGTCCAGAACGTACTATTATTTTTTTGATAGCATATTCGATGCCATCAAGACGATGCAAGGCTTTGAAAACATTTCCAAACCCACCAGCAGCAATAAAACCTATTTCTTGAAACTCTCTATGATACCGGGACCATTCTGGTATTAATGAACTGTACAGAATAAATGTAAAATAGATTATATAATCTTTTTATAATGACACATAATGTCTGCTGACATCTTTTATTGAATCTTATACCTAGGAACCTGCAGTATACTTTCACAACCAGTTGCTGCACGTGCAACTGTGACTAAATGATACAATGCACGTTGATACTGACTTCTCAATGTTTCAAATTCCATCATATTGTATGAACTATCAATTAACTTCAATTCGTGAAGCCTATCACAAATAGCTAAAACAAGAATAATAACTAATTTTGATGTATTACTTAAGTTAAGAAAACTTAGTGACAAAATTTAGATTGGAAATGGAAAAAGAATTAATTTAAAAATTATCATATTCACAATGCAACTATATTTAATAAACCATCAAGAAATATTTAAAAGTTATTTTATGAATTTCATAATACTATTATATGAAGACAAAATATAAGTATGTCCATTCTATAATTACTGTATTTCATTTTAGAATTATATAAACATAATGTTGCTCCTAATACTATTAAATATACAGTTGCCTTAATTTTTATAACAAAAATAAATATATTACCAAAATATAATTTGTTTCTGCGAACCAAATTATCACCTTCAAATAGCAGACAAAGCTGTTGTATAAGTGACTCGATTAACAAACTAGTAGAAGGTGTAACTCTGCTTACAAGTTGTCCATTATTTTGATTGCTATCATTATTCAAACATACTGTAGTTTTTGCACCATTGCCTACCAATGCAAATAACATATGAAACATTAAGTATAGAAAAAAGATACACATTCATATAAAAAGATTTGATTAAAAAAGTAATTTTTAATTATGGTCTTAAATAATCAGTATTTTAATATAGTTAAAGATTAAGTTTTGTAAATCTCTTTATTAAAATAATATTGGCATTTTAAATAATATAATGTTTTAATGAAATAATTTATTTGAATACATTTTTAAATTGAGCGGGTATTTTAAGGTTATATTACCTACCTCTGTCAAATGTTGTTACCGTAGATAAAGAATCCCAAGGATTAGTTAAGTGTATAGCGTTATCCTCCATCCTTATTTTATTTAATCTTTTGGTTAATATTTATATTTCTACAAGTTTATGTAGAATAGTTGTGTTCTTACAATCTGTAATATTGCTAGAATATCTTCATGCTATATTTTCTAGAGGAAATGTGTCATTGACACTGACTGACACTGCACAACAGATAAATTGATTATAAATTCACTATTTATATACATTATAGAATTTAAACTGCAATAAAAGTTTACTATTACGTTATCGCGTGAACTTGACTTTAGTAATACAGGTAATAACAATGTGAAATAGGGATGTTCGATTCCGATTCGATTCTTTAGGTAAAAAATCGATCTTTTCAATCGATTCTTTGGTATTCGATTTTCCCCAGAATCGATTCTTTCATGTAGTACATACGTAAGAATCGAAGATACGATTTTTTGCCCTCTAGGAAATTAATTCTCACTTTTTATATCGACTTTTCAGTTTCGAATTTTTAGAAGAATCGATTTTTCTGATCCATAAAATCACATTCATTCCTAAAAAAAGTATAAGAATAGTGATTAAAATATAAACAATGTGGAGCGCCTGCTTTTGGTGTAAGAGCACGAAATATAAAAAAATATACAATCGATTCTTTATAATAATCGATGCCGCACAGAAGAATCGTATGGGATAGTCTGTTTACAAAAATTAAAATAGAAAAGGATACAAAAAAAGTTAATTTTTTTCAAACCGATTCTTTTTAGACCGATTTTTTGGTTGCGATTTTTTAAAAGAATTGATTCTCTCATTCCGATTCAGAATCGATTCGAACATCCCTAATGTGAGAAATGTCGTTAGGTGCGAAATTTGAAAGTGGCCAAACACACACATATACTGGGTACTTGTGTGTAAGTAAGTACCTACTTATTTATTTACTTTTTTCCATAAAACAATGCTAGTATATTCTACCTGTAAAAATATTAATTAATAAAAATTGTAACAAAAAACAAAATAGTAATATTCTGCAGTGCGAGTATGAAAGAATGCACCGATGAGATCAACATCCTATGTGAATTCACACCGTCTGCGAACTTGTTAACAAAATAAAATCTTCAGATTTCTGTTATAGCTTTTGCAAGCGTCGAGACCGAACTCCGAATTCCGCGTCGGTAAAACAGCCCACGTTTCATCGAAGATTAGGCCGAATAGAAACTGATTTAAGCGCCACCTCAGTTACTGCATCCAACTTATGGCATACTATACTACGTCACCGACGAGAGACTTTTCACATACAGTAATGCTGGGCTAAATTTCACTGAAATCTGCTCGGTTAAATTTCCACGACCCAGCCCCACTCTTCTCCCACCACTTAGCACACCGACCTCGGCGAAACCTGATCTCAGTAGACAAGGACAGAAAATGAATACAGTAATGCTCGGCTAAATTTCACTATGTCGGGAGACAGCAGTGAAATTAACGCGAGCAGGGTAGCGTTTTTATTCCGAGAATTGACTCGAGCAGAACTTGACAGAGTAAGAGAATAGATACGATAGGAGGAAGCGAGATAGACGTACTACGTCTAGCAGCGACGGTCGAGCAGCACTTCAAAGAGATGCCGCGAGTGAAAAAATTGAACATGCAATAACGAGAATTTCACTATCAGTAATTTTCAACTTATTTTTATGAAAATTATACCATTGAATTATTGAGATCCTTCTGATAGAAATGAGTCCAAACACGACGTAAATCGGATTGTATTTACGTTATCTAATAATTTCATAAGAAATCACGTAGAGTTAATCATAATGTAAATCACAATGGATCAGGTACAGTAAATATGGTTCAAATTATATCGTGTTTGGACTCATTTCAATCGGAAGAATGTCAATTATCCATCGGTGCTACAATTATAAACGTAAGACGAAAATGACTGAAAATAAAATTTTCTTTACTGCATGTTTACTTTCTCCAGTCGCGGCATCCATTTGATGTGCGTCTGTTCCCTTTCTTTTCATTGTATTCATTTTCTGTCCTTGTCTACTGAGATCAGGTTTCGCCGAGTTCGCTGTGCTGAGTGATGGGAGAAGAGTGGGGCTGGGTCGTGGAAATTTAACCGAGCAGATTTCAGTGAAATTTAGCCGAGCATTACTGTACACCTAAATGACACACCTATGCTACAATATCGCGAAACGTCAATCACGTTTCCATTGACTTAAATTTGGTTCTACGCCGCACTAGGTGTGAATTAATGCTTCGGTGGAAACTTGGTCAATGACTATTTCTCTCACATTCACATATTTTCAAAATAATTATTAGTATTGTGGCGGATCTCCAGCGAAATTTTGCGTCGATCGTGCGTACGAAAACGTTCGCGACTATAGACAATCTCGCCGTATTTATCTTCATTTTCAATATTGTACCATGAAATTACTAAAAACAATTTGCGAAGTTTCCGAAAACCTGTCAAACCAGATTTGGCTGAGATTTTGCAAATAGTTTTATTTTGCATAAAAACAATATTTGCGAGAAAGATTTTTGGCGACTCAAAGGTTGACTCAAAATTTTGCGAAAAATGTTTTACCATGTTAATGTAATTTCTTGCATCACAGCACCGACGAGAAACTGTCGGTGATTACAGACACCGCATAGAATAAGGTTACAACAGTATTCTGGATACATTCTTCATTAGTTTTCATTATATACATATTTAATGTCTTCCAATAATTGATAAAATGGATCTCCTCCGCTTTTCTTTTTCTTCGTCCTCAAGAAAGCTCGGCATTCCCGTTCCCGGTATGTATTGACACTGTATCGGTAAAGCAGAGAATGACATTACCGTAGTAATATTACAACAGCACTTCAAATATTCTCGGTACCGTTGCACAACTTGATTGTTCAACAAATGGGCGCTACCGCCACCCCATAAAATATAGCATAACCTAACCTATTTTGTTTTTGAGGTACGTCGGTAATGTAGGAAATAATATTAAAATAATAAAAAAACTTTTTTCGAGTCGCCAAAAATCCTTTTCGCAAACGTTATCAAATTGTGGATTTAGTGATCAAATTATTAGAGCCACTAGCATAAATTGACAATTTTACATAAAAATGATTAATTCCTAAATGAAAACCGAGTTAAACAGAGTTCTTGTTACTTTTTTATTATGTATTGATGCTTGTAAAGTTATGGTACACTGTTGAAAAAAGTGAAAGTTCTTGACTAGCTTGGAAATTCTCCGGACCTCAACCCTATCGAAAATTTGTGGGAACATTTATTATTAGTAATAAATGTCAACTGATTGAACGATTGATAGAAGTATGGGTTAGAAATAAAGGAATCAAAATGTATTGCTTAAAATGCATCGAAAGTATGCCGAAAAGAATTCAAGCAGTAATTGCAGCAAAAGGCGGCGTTACGAAATACTAACATACACACGTAAATATAATCTTTTAAATGTACTTGTTTATTTTTATAAGTATTTTTTTGTATATTAATAATGCAGAATTATTGATTAAAAGTTATTCGATGTAAACACCTTAAAATTGTGGCTCTATTTCTACACAAATATGAAAAACATACTTTTCATACCATGGCTCTAATAATTTAATCACTCACTGTAAGCACCTGCAAGCACATACTATACGCAATATTTTACGGAACCAACAGTAAAGTAACCTTAGAAATATATTTTGTAAGTAAAGTGAAAAAAAATGAAAGACTGGAATTAACGAATAATGATGAGTACATCAATGGAATACTGTACCGTAATAGTGACATCAAGTCACTACCTATAATAGGTGCTCGATGATTTGCTATCATATACATATATAATTCCCTATTAAAAACAAGCTATGCTCGCATGCATCACTCACTTGAGTGCATTACATTACATATATACTCTTTTACTTACAATTAGATTCAGGTTGAATCGGAAAAAATCGGGCGAAGTCGGGCGATATCCCGAAAGTATCTTCTACGTACGAATGCACGGAACCTCAAAATTTGTGGGTATCCATGATTCAACTCGGGATTATACTTAAAATGGATCATATCATTATGGTCATTGGTATACTCACGATTAGTTTTTTTAAATAACCAAATAACCAATTTTTATAATTGAGTGTTGTAACAACGGTAAAAAGAAACTTCGCGAAAAGCGACGCGGTCTGAAAACGTCCAGACGATTTCGAGAAAGTTGATGATAGAGTATCGCGGGAACCAGAGACGCGAGGCGTGAGCGGAGAGGCGGAACGCGAGCGCGGAAAACGCCAAATTCATTCCTGACGACGAGATCGTTGATTTCGGCGACCGTGGATAGTAACGAGCGGATATAAATTAAGGGCTCGCGACTGCCTCTGTCTATTCCGCCTGCTGTTAACAGAGAGAAAGGACGAGGTAAAACCATCGGCCGCTCTTGGTCAGCAGGTTAGGGACTCCGGCAGGAGAGTACGGCGATAATACCTGGACGCCTACCGGAAGAAGGGAGAGTACGGGAGACCTGTTTCTGGACGTTCGACGGACACGGAGATTACGGCGATAATACCCGGACGCCTGTCGGTCGGGAGAGTACAGAGCATCTCCTGGACGCCCTAGTAGAGCTAGTTTTCTAGACGCCCGTTCGATATGGAGAGTTCGGCGATAATACCTGGACGCCTATCGAACGGGAGAGGTATAAACATGGGGCTCATCGTAGAATGTTTCATGCAAATAAATAAAAGAAAAAACTGTATCCTAAACCTTGTAACCTCACCTAATCCAATAAATCCTATCTTTTCAACAGATTTCCTTGTATTTTCGATTAACGATGGTTACAGTGTATATGTATTTATTTACATATGACATGAAGATAGTTAAAGAAATAAATATAAAAATATATATTTGTAAAGAGCGACACGATATGTATAATATTCATTCTGAAATACTTGTATCCCTATCCAGGGTGTTATGTTTAAACGCGAATGGTGGAATATTTCGTAAAGGGTTGAAACTGTAAAAAGAAATTTCTACAAAAGTTGTTTGATTTAAAAGAGCATATTATATAGTATGAATGACGTTTGTGTAGGTGAAATACTGGGGGAGGTTTAAAACAAAGACAATTTTTTTAAATGGCACATTATAATTTTCTATCCATAATGATATGTATAGCGGATGCTGACGATGAGACGAATTCAACGACCTGCTGTATCATATTATTCCGTTTAGTAAAACCAACTCTATCTGCCTACACGCACATCCTTACTAGGTGTGTAGTCAATGAACGTATAGCTGTATCCAGTGCCGAATTAAAACCTTTGGAGGCCTTAAGCACTTAAAAGATTTTAAGGCCTCCTTGTAAAAGCTATTTACTTTAATGAAAGCACAATTTCTCAGACACTTCCAACAAAGTATTTATAACAAAAATTAGTCAATTTTTAAATTGAAAGAAGCTCCTATAAAATATTAATTAAGGTCTTTAACGTATTTTGTTGTTGGTGTTATTAAAATTTGAAAGTAGATTTATTAATTCATAATTGTATAAATACCAGCGCGTTTTTTGAATTTTTGAATTTTTGTTGTTAATTTTCTAAATTATGTGAGTTTCAGAAATCTCTAAAAGTATGTATGAAATGTACAAAAATTTTTTAATAGCACTGAATGTTATTTGACAGTTTTATTAACAATAAATGTTATCTGAAACATTTTTGTACCAACTGCAGTTTTTTCGTGATCTCTCAGAAACGTAAAGGCGAAAATTTATTTGAATTTAAAATAATTATATCACAGCATTGCAAAAAAAGATTGAAACTTTGACATATACTTCCACTTATTCTTCTTTTGTTTATTTTATTTTCCAAGACCTTTTTATACTATTTACGCTCTTCTAACACCTATCGCCTTCAATACTCTATTGCTCGTCTTGCACTACCGTCCACCTGTACAGGACCGAATTAAGACTTCTAAGGCCCCGGGGCTATCAAATCTTCAAGGGCCCCTTTGGTTAATAAACTTGACTCAAAAACTGAAATTTATTTTAAATAAAAAAATAACTTTTAATCAAAGATTTATAAAGGGCCACATGCAAAGTGGAAATACGTATTACAACAATTTCATTATGCAGATTTATGAAGAATATCCAATACTGAAATTTAATTTATAATATACCGAAACGCGTATCCTAAACAATTAATTCGTCATTGATTAAACCATAGTAAATAAATGTTCAATTATATAATTAACATTATTTAAATACTTTAAATAAGATAATTTTTTACTAGCAAATTTTGTGCATATTAAGAATTCTTCGCTTCAATATAAGAAATAATTTTGTTATGGCACAAGATTCTCATTTTTTCAAAATATAAAATAAAATATAATGACGAAATAAAATAGTCTTTCTTTAAATAATAATATGAAGTGATAAGTGCAATTTTATTATGAGTTAATATAGAGAGAATGATCAGTATTAAGAAATTTATACTATTCTAAACGTCTTCATTTATGACACGTGATTCCACGGTTATGTAACGTTGAAAAGAAATAAATACGGAAGAGAAAGCTAAACAAACTTATGTTCGTCCCCATATGACCTTGAAATGTAATACACCGCGTAGTGCACTTGGTGGCATAGATTATTACACGAGATATGAAGTCATTGACCTTAGAAATACTTTCCACTTTCTACTTGGCATGTTGAGGCTGATTCGATCTCCTTTTTAACCGACTTCGAAAAGGAGAAGGTTACTCAATTCGATCAGTATGTATGTTTTTTTTTTTTCTGTGTGTGTTCACCGATTATTCCGAGATGGATGGACCAATCGGAACGAAACCTTTTGCATCTTGTAGGGCATGTCTTCCGATTGGTCCCATTAAAAAAAATTTTTCATTTTTTAATTGTTATTACAAAATACATGAAGTTTTTAATCTCAAGATTGGATGATTTCAATGACCTTTTAATATATTGTCGAGGGCATGATTCTGAACAACTTTTTCCTTATGCTTAATTAACGTAAAGCTTTAGTTTCCGAGATATTCGTGAAAAACTATTGTTACTACTACATTGAATTCTACGTATGCCTTCGTCTCTCTTCCGGTGTGTAAGTCAGCATGCAGTCGCCGATTCTCTACTGTTTCTATATATACTTGATGTCACGAGAGTCCATAACTGCGAAAAGACCAGTTTTCGTTCTTTTCTGCGCATTGTCGCTCTGATTGGCGATACTTCCAGCGGAAGTGGAAAGCAATTGGCGGGTCGCTTTCCCCCACCATCGCTGCGTTCCCCCGCCATCTTCCAACCTGCGCGCTTACTTATGGACTCTCGTGACATCAAGTATACATATGTATACTCTGCAAGGCATGTACCGATCGCGATGAAACCTTTCGCATTTAATAAGAGATATTTCCGCGATGATCCTACTTGCAAAAATGTATGGAACTTGTTAGCGTTAAAAACTATCGTTATTGCAATTAACCAATAAGAACGGTAAACCACCTTACGGCATCCTACAAATACTGCTCGTTCCACTAAAAAGTGTGAAATAAAATAATTTTTAACAAAAAATACAACCGACTTTGAAATGCACTAAAAAGTATGAAATAATTTCTACTTCATTTATACAAATACCCAACAACTATTAATAAAACCTATTTACTCGTTAAATCGTATACTAAATATATTTCAACCTTTTCGGAGGCGGCGCAAAATTAATAATACCCGAATATACGATGCTGCCAATAACGATTTGATAGGTTGCTGATGCCTGAACTAGGATCTTCCTAGTAGAAGAAAGTTTTTAATTTTGCGCCGCCTCCGAAAAGGTTGAAATGTATTTATTAGTATACGATTTAACGAGTAAATAGGTTTTATTTTATAGCTGTTGGGTATTTGTATAAATGAAGTAGAAATTATTTCATACTTTTTAGTGCATTTCGAAGTCGGTTGTATTTTTTGTTAAAAATTATTTTTTCTTTCTTAACCCTCGGACGGCGGACCATGAAGGGAGCTTAATTTTAATTTAATGTTGTATTTCATATTATTCTTATTTTCTAAAATTTATGTTGTGCCTTTTAAAATTATTTTTCTAATATACATTTAACTTTAGGTTAATATCCTTGTACACGTGGGACTCGATTGATGCAAACTCCACTATTCAATTAAACTACTCAGATATTTAGGATCTTTTGTATCGGTACTTTTAACATAGCTTAACTAAAATTAATATAACTGTATGAATACACAAATAAAATTTCAAAACTTATATACTTTTCGTATTTATGGAGTCATGTTAGATGTGATTAGGTATGGTTTAAAATACCGATATACTTATAGCAGATAACAGGAAAGATCTGATATTCAAAAGCCAAAACTAAATTGATAAATGATTCTAACTTTGGTCGCAATATAAAATAAGACATTTTTGTAGAAAAAATAATAGAAAGCATAATGATATTACAAAACTTTTTATAAATTAAAGTTGATTTCTATAAAATTGATAAATGAAAATTTTAGACTTCGAAAGATGATAGTATTTAAATTATTTACTTATACATGTGTTTAATCGTCAAAAACCGACTAATAATAAACGTACAAATGAAAATGAATTGCTCTGTTAAATAGTTAAACGTATTATAAAATTGATTTACAAACCAATTACGCGAAATAGTAGTTAAGTATACTTTAACATAAGATAAGCATAATCTCAAAATTTGAAATAAAAAAATTTTAATTTCTGTTTTGATGAAATTATTACGGAAATAATGTATACAATGTATAATTTGTCATTAATTAAACACAATAAAACACTGAACTGCAATTAAATTGGACATTGCTCATATATTTCTAACAACATCATAAATGAATACGGGTGACCCGTGAACAGGGCACATTTAGTTGTCTTTCTTTTGCCATCTTAGTTTCGACGTGATTGCGAATCATTTCTAAGGTCATCGCTGGCATAGCTTAAAACAAGTTGCGTTGGGATTGGTCAAGGTACGCATCACTCTAGAGTTGATTGCTACCTCGACCCTTACCCCACCGTACACCTCTGTGAGAGAGATTTCTAGTTGGTCCATTCCCCCACCATCTACCTACCATTCGTCCTCTTCTGTCTTTAATGTCTCGGAATCCTCGTCGATCTCGCCGCGACCCCGACACTGCCTATGTTTTGAGCCATGTAAGTTGTGTTGACCCACGTGCCTCCTCAGGGTTGTATATTTCGATAACAATGCCACGTGCTTTACTAGTACCCGATAACTTCCGTATCAGATCTACGCTTCTTTAATCGTTTAAACGTGATTACTCAGATATTTTTGATAATAAATATATTTTATACAATAAATATTTTCCTTCTTTTTTCGCAAAGTACCAAGAAATGTTGCGCAGTCGCACGCGATGACTGAAATTTTAAACTGTAATCTTATCTGCATTCATATTGACGACGTTCACGTATTTTATCCTTCGGATGCACTTTAAAGTTATCACTGATTAACAGACAATTACGTAATGGTTCGACGCGTCTATTGTAGAAATACAAATACGTAATGATAAAATATTTTCTTATTCCTTTATGTTTTCTCATTTTCGAGTGTATAATAAATGCGTAATAAATTATAATATTAAATTTCGTATAAGTAAACGTATAACTATAATAAATATATTATGTACATATGCATATATTTTCTATATACATATATTATAACATTCTGTGATTTGAATGTTATTAGATGTGGTACGCAGTATTATTGTTACCGTCACTGCTATCGTTTTATGTCGCTACTACAGTCTCAGGGGTACTACTACAAGAACAGTAAAAAGTACTTATCATAGCCGACGATTTTACTGCCGCACGCGGCGTCCAATGCCCCGTCCGGAGGCAACCGTCGTGGTTTCTCCCCAGCACACGTGCACCGCGCGCAGTGGGTCATTGCTCTCCTCTGTTCGAAAGTAATATCGTTACGGCTCACACATTTGTCCCAGGCATGATCACGATGAAATCGAACGAAATTCGGCCATTCCCAAACGGATTACACATTACCATCGTGTATTACGACTTTTTGTGTTTTCGTTTAATGAGCATTTGGAAATAGTAATTGTATTTGGAACGCAAAAGTAAAAGTGTGTATGCTTTAAGGAGGAAATAAAAGAGATAAGTAAACAAAGAGAAATTACACAAAGTAGCGATAAAACTGAAAAGAAGAAAGAGAAAGTACATACTTACATACATGTTCTTCTTCACGTCAACCAAATTTAACCCCGCCGTAGCTTCTAATGCCCGCCATTAGCATATGTATGTATGTATGTACTTACAGTACATGACGTATCAATATTCTTAAATAGTGAGAATATAGTGAATTTTATTGTAAAAATTTAAATACAGAATTATATTCGAATACTATTTATTCGATTGGATTGCAGTTTCCCGGGTAATTGATCTCGACTATTTTATCGGATAAATCAAGGTCGGAGAAGACGATAGGAAGTGTCCCGAGGTCGATATCACGTGGCGTTACAAAGTTATGGCCATTTTAAAAAATCACAATTTTTCAAAAATTTTCCGATAATTTCGAATCCAAAAAATAACCTAACCCAATCCAACTTATCAGCTAGAATAACTAACCTTTGAATTAGCTTAGCTTAGTTCTCCTCAGCTAAAAAAGTGATTTTTTAAAATGGCCATAACTTTGTAACGCCACGTGATATCGACCTCGGGACACTTCCTATCGTCTTCTCCGACCTTGATTTATCCGATAAAATAGTCGAGATCAATTACCCGGGAAACTTCAATCTAACCATTTATTCGTATTCATATGCATGTACAATTTTTCTTAAGTAAAATAATGGAGATTTAAAAAACTAGAAAAAAAATTGAATTGAAGTTAAATTCGTGTGTTGGTATATTCAATCACCGATAAGAAATCCGTGATTAACGAAGCTTATCGCAGCGTACCGTGGCGTCACATATGCGTGTGTAGATTGTGAACGCGTCCCTACAGACCGGAGATAGGTGCGTCTCCGTCTGCCGGCGGTGTTTGTCGCACTTGTATCGCGGGGTCAGCCGAAACCACGACGACTGCCTCCACGTGCTGCGAAAAGCACTTAGTCGCCTTAAATTGTAGGTCGCCGACGTTGTCGCGATGGAGGGGATAATCGAAGTGGTGGGGCAGGGTCAAGCAGAGCGCTTCGGTCATGATCGATGATTTCCGTCGCTGTTCGGTACGACCAGGCGGTAAACATTGCACAGTACGATTGGCCGTGTCCTGAGGCGGGTCCTTTGGTTTTCGAGTTTGAGTTTTTCGTCGGCATTTAGTTGTGAGAAGTGACAAACGAAAGCGACATGCGTTAAAGGAAACGTGCCTGTTCGGTTTGATTCGTCGATTTAATTTTTCAAGTTACTTAGTTGAGTCGGTATTTTCCAAAGAATGCTGAGACGGAACGTGGAATTTTTTAACTCTACAAGGATCTAAACAAGAACCTCACAGGTGGGTAATTTTTAGATTTCTACGTCGTACATATATATAAATAATTTAGATTTTTATGGAAACACACTATCGTTGAACATTCGTCAATAGATGTATATCTTTCATGATTTTTTCAAATTTTCTATATATATATATATATATACAAAATTTCATAAAAATTATAAAATTGCAAAAGCAATAGCTCAAATAGGTTATTTAAATTTTTCAAATGCGTTTAAAACGATTGGTTTTTTACTAAACACATTAAAATCAATAATTCATATTGAATAGAACATTCCTTCTCGACACAACATGATGGAGAAAATTTTCAGAAACGCGGAAAAACTAAAAAATTAATGACATTGAAATCGATAGTTTTCTCCTTGGCCGCGAACTTCGGCTGCGCTGGCAGCGTTGTTTTTCGCGATCGATTATGTTTTCATATTCTCGGTATATCTTTAAATTAAAAAACAGTAGGAGACAAAGAGTAGGTTTATTTGGAAAAAGAGAAAGAACGATCGCAACAGAATCTGTTAGAAGAACGCTACGTAGTGGTAGCCCGTGATGTAACTCAACGTCCTTACTGCCCGACGAGTTGCACGAGGTCGGTGATCGCTATAAAAAAATGCGACGAGTACACGTGGAGGCAGCAGTGACGGTTTCTACCACCTCGCGTCGCGGTATTGCACCACCGCCGACCACGACGACTGCCTCACCGAGGGACAACGCGCGCGTGCAGGTTTAACCCAACCTTAACCTATACTGAATTAACGACCTCGTAAAAGCATGCGAATAACGTTAGCTTTTCTTAATGACTTCTCTATCGTATTAAATGTTTTTTTACATTCAACATTTTCCCATTTGTTTCATTAATTGTAAATGTTTTTATAATTATAAACATATAATACACATATAGCATTAATAAATTCAAATATCATTCAAGTCCTATATCTTAATATTACAAAAGGCTTGTTATGTAAAATCTTTCAAAAACATTCTGTTTTTTGAAAACTGCAGGTTTTCCATATCAAAACAAGAAATGCAATTTCGCTTTAAAGATGTAAGCGATTTAAAATTGGATATTCGTATGTGTTCAAACAGCAGGCGACTGAGAGGACAACTGACGGCACGTTGTCTGAGGCCCGCACTTACACAGAACACGTGTTGAGATGTGCATGCACATACAACGAATACCTAATTTTCAATTGCCTACATATATCTTAAAAATAAAATGGTTAAATATTTATATTTTTTAGGTTATACAATTTTGTAAGCACATCTTGTATATTTATTTAATTTTTATTATTATTTTTTATTGTGCATATTTATAAAGAATAGTAAATATTACAAGATAGCATTACGTATATCTTAGAAAGTTAATTCGGTATTGTTAAGCTATAATAAATGAATAAATGTTCATTTTTTTAACATTGTTTAAATACACAAAACCTGCTCAATGCTAAACTGTCATGTATAATAAAATGTTAAATCGAAATTCTTTGTGATATAAAATTCTTACTTTTAACCAAATTTAAAATTCTCATATATCTAAATACTTTTATGTACGAAATGTATATATCAAATTACAGAAAATTCCATGTTGCATTATACCTTTATTTAAAAAAGGATATATTTACTTTTAAATATTGGATGATATGTATTTCATCTTATTTGTGACAAAAACATAAGGAAATTCCAAATCTGGCAAGTTGGTGCGTCGATAATACTCGGTTTATAGGGGACGGGTAGAAGTTGCAGGATCCGTGCGTGAACGCATGCGCGTACATACATACAATATACGCACAGGAGGGTGTCATACGATTCGTGGGCGTTTTTTGGACTTGGAGAGGGGCAAGTAGTGGGGGAGATAGAGTAGGCTGTATTATACCCCAATGTTCGGAGCGGCGCGCAATCAACACGTTTATACAGAGTTGTGTTCACACGTAGCACAGCGTTCCTAGTATCTTCCTATTTACCTCATGTTGATCCTACCTCACTGCAACTAGTCTTTCAAAATATAAATAAATATATTATTATTGTTGTTATTCTATAGGTAAAACAATGTAGCGAACTTTTTCAATTTTATACATTTTAATAGAATTAGGTGATTTATGCATTTTGTAATTATCAAAAGTTTAAAATAAACGTTGCTCATTTCTTTTTTATTAACTCTTTCAAGTTTTTAAAATACTTTTAGTAATAATATTTAATTTACTACAGATTTTACTTTTAATAGTTAATAATGGGCGTGGTAGATTTTATCAAATTTATAATGACGTAAAGTATTTTTAATATTATATCTGTTAAACTATGTGAATTTCTGTTTAATTTCACTATAAGGTATTAGGCATTCCCGCGTCAAAGTTGGAATATGAAATTCTGTCATGATAACTACAAATTATATATTAATAAATTTGTAGTTTTAATTAAAATCTTATTCATTTTGATTTAGATAAAAGGAATAATTTGTTCTTTTTATTTTTTTTCAGACTTGTAAATTCACAGTGAAGAATGGTAGGTTTCTATCACATGGAACGTATTTCGACTGCCACAACGATGTCGGTTTGCAACGAAGTGTCAACCGTAGAACCAGTGAATCCGGTGAAGAGCTTGGTATGCAGTCCGGATTTAAGTGCATTCACGTCATCAACGTGTGGTAGCAAAACTCTACCGGCAAATGTCGAAGATAAGACTTACCAGTGTTTGCTGTGTCAAAAAATCTTTGACCAGAAGAGTTTATATCAAAGCCACCTGCGCTCCCATGGTAAAGAAGGCGAAGATCCTTATCGATGTAATATTTGTGGGAAAACTTTCGCGGTACCCGCGCGATTGACCAGGCATTACCGTACGCACACCGGTGAGAAACCGTACCAATGCGAATATTGCAGCAAATCTTTTTCTGTGAAAGAGAATTTAAGCGTGCATCGTCGTATCCATACAAAAGAACGGCCTTACAAATGTGATGTGTGCGAACGTGCATTCGAACATAGTGGTAAACTGCATCGGCATATGCGAATTCACACTGGAGAACGGCCGCACAAGTGTACTGTTTGCTCCAAAACGTTTATTCAAAGTGGTCAGTTGGTAATTCATATGCGCACGCATACTGGTGAAAAACCATATGTTTGCAAAGCTTGTGGCAAGAGATTTACTTGTTCGAAACAACTGAAGGTGCATACGCGTACCCATACTGGGGAGAAACCGTATACTTGCGACATATGCGGCAAATCTTTTGGCTACAATCACGTGTTAAAATTGCATCAGGTAATTTATTGTTTGTTTAATCAAAATAATAGAATTTTATTTCATTTCATTGGCATTTCATAGTAGCACTTCTTAAATTTTAGAAAATACTGATAAATACAATCTTTAAAATATAAACAAAGTATGATAAATAAAACTCAATAAATAATACATCATTATTTTTGTTAAAGGATCTGATATTTTATAGAAAACAATCTTTTGAATGTTAGCAATAAATATTTATAAAATTTATACTTTCATCTTCACTACTTTTCTCAAATTTCATTAAGATTTAACAGCTTCTTACCAAAATTTATAACTGTGTTTTTTTGCATACTATTTAGTATTTCTTAATTTAGATTGTACATACAACAGTACCAAGCACCACATGTGCTTTCCTAAAGAAAATGGCGGGAAGGATGAATTTTCAAAATTCTAACCTTGAAGATGTTAATATTAAGATCAATTTAGAAACATTTAAACATTATTAGTTTTAAATATTATAAAATTTACAGCATTAATTTAATTATATTAAAACAGTATAATTAATATTTCAGGTTGCCCACTATGGTGAGAAAGTTTATAAGTGTACATCGTGTGACGAGACATTTGGTTCAAAGAAAACAGTGGAAATGCACATTAAAACCCATACAGAATTATCTGTTAATGGTTCTCCTCGAAACTCTCTGATTGAGCCAGAGATTGAGATTTCTCAAGCTAACAGTGCAAATACTGCCAGTGATAAGGAGAACCAAAGGACTGAAGAACCAAGTGACGACATTATTACTTATGACACTCCACAAGAATTCCCATACTACATATACTCCAGAGAGCAGTATTCGCAACCACTTCTAGTGCCAGGTGAAGACAGATCTTTCCAATCAACATCTGTGGCTCCTGTCGAACAGCCTCATTTGTTTCTGTATCCAGAAGTTTCTCCGACATACACTGGTTTTGGAATTCAGAACAATGATTTTGTTAGCGATTGCTCTTCACTTCTGAATTTACCAGGAAACGATGCTCGTAGGCGAGTGGAAGCTGCGCTTGAAGCAGTCGAAGAAGAACGGCAAAGGGAGTATGGAATTAGGGTTGAAAGAGAACCAATTTTAACTCCTCCTAGTAGTAACCCTGTGAGTCCTGTACCTTCGCCGGATCCTCTTGATTTGGCGATTCCTGTAAGAGAAACATTGATTCTTCCACCACGGAAGCGGTGTAAAAAAATTTTAGAGTCGATGGAGAGTGAGAGGAGTGGCCTCATCGCTGCACAGCGGCAGAACTCTGTTATACAGTTTGCGAAAGCTTCATAGCAAAGAAATTAAAAAAAAACTGAAAAAACAGTGGTACTTTGGTACATGGAGAAATGTGCAGGACTAGCGTACACTTTTAAAATAGTGATGGGCTTAAAAAATTTGAATGATTAACATTAAGATTTATCGAAAAGTTCAGAAATGGTGAGCATTTTGCGTTAATAAATTTGAAATATTGAAACAGGAAAATAGAAATTATTTTCACAGACAATAGTTTTATCATAGATGCTGTATTTTTACTGCATTCAAGATTCTTAAAGAAGTTTGTGTATTTTAAGACAAAAATAAGAACTGAATGCCCATCGCTAATTAACTAAAAAGTTTTATTCCACACAAATAACACAATTACATTGTTGTGGAGTTTCACTGCAAAGTTTTACGATCTGAATTAGTTTCATTGCCAAACTATGTAAATGGTTTTTATCATCTTTGGAATTTGATTTTTTTTAAACTTTTAAACATTTGAGAACAAAACGCAAGAAACATAAAAGCAACTATACAATGATATTACTTTCAGTGTGATTCAAGTAACAAAGAATATTTGATTCAAACAATCAAATTGACAATAATCTCTTGTCGTTCTAAATAATGAAAGTTTGAAGAAAATCAAAAATTGCACTGAAGAATTTCCTCCGTAAGCCTTAAACAAACCAACGGCACAACGTCCAGTAAATGTGTGATAGTGACCTCGTTATTCAACTGATTCTGAAAATTGTTTACACGTGCCTCAGGGTGAACATTGTAACATACTTACAGTTAGAGCTTGCCAGCAATCAATCCTTCTTCACTTCTAAATATTTGTGTTTTAATGAAAACGAACAAAATCTGCGACTACTAAAGTAATAAAAAACTGTTAGTTACAAAAATGATACAAAATTTATAACTTAGAAATGGTTACACAAACAACATTCTATTTAATCAATTTAGAAAATATGAAAGTAACCTCAGATTTTTAAATATAGAAAATTTAAAATGAACAAACCCAAAGATCATGTAATTTTCAAGTTTAAAAGTTCATTCTATTTCTAAATAGATTTTTGGGTTTGTGTTACTGGAAAAGACATTGTTTTCTTTCATATGATATTTAGCTGGCGTGCTCTGTGTAACGTTTTCGTATTTCATGTTATATGTATGTTAGATACGTGTGTGTGCGTGTGCATGTATAAATTACTATGAATTAGCGACAAAATAATGAAGATCGCGAGTCACTGTGGCGCTACTAGCATCAAAGGCCTTGAAACGATGTTTTCGAAACTAAATTATTTTTTAATTTATGGTTAACATTTAAATTTTGTTCTTACTTTAGAAAGCACAAATTTGTTGAGAAATTATTTTATTCAAAATAAGTAGAATGATACTTAACATATAATTTTTTTGTTCCAAAAATTACGAAAAATTAGATTTCTTAAAAAATTTAAAGGTAATAATCGAACGCGTTGATTTTTTCCGAAGCCTACGTCACCGTCATCGAAAATAAATCTTTTTTTTTTCAAGTAATTTATTTTTGTCCTTTTAAGGGATTAAATTTCGATGTTGTGCATGTTTTATATGTCGTAAGATTTTCTGATTGTGTCGAATATTTATGCAAAAATCAATTCCAATTTCTTGCCAAAACTAGCAAGACTGACAACAGTCTAAAGAGAAATTTTGTTCTTTTCTTTGCGTAACAAGCTTCCAATGACAAAAAGTAATATTAAAATACGTAATTGCTCAATTTCGTCGTTGTTAGATTTCTGTTATTATGGAATATTAAGGTTACTTATTTAAATAATTTTTCTTGTCATTTTATAAATAGAGAACGAAAAACAGTAAAAATACTGCACTGTAATTTTTCTAAAGAATTCATACAGTTTATTCATTCTGTAAAATTAAATTTTATTACAAAAATCTAACGCAACGAAATTTGAATTTACGTTTTGAATGATTGCGTTAAGGCCCCTTCTTACATACTACAATATGCAATAATATCTTTCAATATGCTGCAATATGCATACAACAATATCCTTGTCAAATAATAATTTTATGGTTTAAATACTAGAATTGTTTTGCAACAAGAGGCCATAACGTTCATCATAATAAAATTTTAGCAAATGATTAAAGTTTGTCAGCTTCGTTAAACTTTTGAGAGTCAAAAATATGATCACGGCAACACATTAAATTCAAGTACAAAAGCGTTGAGTCGGATTTGCGATTCATAATCTTAGAGGAACATAAAAATGTAATATTACATATATTTAATTGCTGACGAGCAGTATTGATCACCTTGAGAGGCTCGGTTTTAGTGAAACAGATCTTACTGGAGTAAATGGTTACAGTTTTTAGTACGAAGGTGGAATTGTTAAAAAAGAAAGTACCAAACATTGATATCTCTGTGATAAGAACTCCATAATGCCAGAGTATTGAGGGGAGCTATGCTCACTGCCAGTACAAGTATGCGTGTATAAGCATACGTGCAAGTTTAATGTTAAATATTACATTGTATTGTCACAATTCATAACTCAAAGCCACCTGTATTTACATTTGGCATCACTCCAGTATGACATACAAAATGTTTTATAAACTAAGGACTAAATTAGCAGAAGATTCCATTACTAAGATATTACAGTATACTGTATGTACATACATATGTATCATAAAAAAGGAAATTTATACATATTTTAACATGTCTATGATAATGCACATTTTTGAAAGTAAAATGTTAACAATTTTCGAACTGTGGAAAATTATATAGTACTTTAAGCTTTATTTTTAATTTGGAAAATATTACGCTGGAATCTACTGTTAATATTTGATCAATAGTTTATAGAACGGGTTGCATATACACTGAGCCATGTTCATATATATAAATAAATATAATTAGTAATGTAATATTTATATAGAAATCCATGTATATTATGTTTTTCTTTTCTTTTTTACAAATATAATTGACACGTGGCCTATTCTTATTTGTTGAACATTTAAGATGTTTTAGGCGATTCCTTTGTTATGCGTGAATTATATTCTCGTTAATTGTAATAACGTAAAATTTATGTGCAATTGTATGTTTAAGTTTTTGGGTCGCTTAGCTGTCCTATTTTTCTTGTTTTGTTCATTTCCCAGCAAAAGTTGTTTTTAATTAATTAATTAAATACTCAAATATTTGTTATCAATTTTAACAATTGTTATGTATAGAATTCGTAGCGCTTGAAATTAGGTTGGAATTTGAATTTCCTTTGAGTCATCGAGTATAGGCCACGTGGTAGTGTGTAAAGGGAAAAAAGCAGATGCAAATTGTTAAGTATTATAATAATGACGATAAATAGATTGAAAAGTGCGGAGATATGTTTAGTGTAATATTGTAATTATCTGTTATTACTTATTATTTTTAAGGTATACAATGTGCATGCCAATGGGACGTGTTTTGTCCCATTATTGTCGGCATGTGGAACTGATTACATATAAAAGAAGAAATGTCATTTTTGTAGAGATATGTTATTTCAACGAGAAAAGAAAGCAAACTTTTGTAAGAGTGCAACAAGGACGAAAATATTTTTTCGTTTTACGCTCGCACGATAATTCAACCACCATTCGAATATAAAGTATCAAAAAACAAACCATTGTACGTAAAACGTACAGATTTTTTCGTCCTAAAAGCAACTCACTGCAATAATCCTGATTGTAATTTAATTTTATTGTCAAGCAGCATTATATTTTTTTCTGCATTAATAAGAATTTTTATTCAGGAGCCCCTGAATAATTACTGGGCGCTAACAATTGTATTTCCTTTGTTTTATCCCGCCAAAGTGCGTATAAATAATTTAATAGTCGTTTCCGACAGGAAATATATTTATTTATTTAATATATACTTATATCTATATATTATATACATACATACATATGTATTTTTGCTGAATGTCGAAACAAATTGTCATGTACTCATTGCATTAAAATATATTCTATCGTAAATGTTGTTTTTGAAATTTTGCGTCTAGTTTTAATAGTAAAATTACGAAAACATAAAAACAAAACTCTGATGTACAATATAATTAGACATTCAGTTGCAAACCCTTCAAACTTCTATTAAAAGGATAGTTTACTCTTTTTTGCAAGATATACCATATTAGATATTTAGAGAATTGAATTTAAAATTTCTTATTTCTGATTTCTGGTAATTAGGCATGCGCGGTTGCAGTATTCCGAGATCAGGAGCTCGGATGAGATCGGAAAAAATCGGACGAGATCATAGCCTGAATGTATTTTTCTATATGTATAATATATTTACATACGAGTATTCATTCGTATTTGAATTCGAAAGCTTTTGGATATCCAAGATTTAGACTAATTGGGAATTGTGGTTAAAATGGATCGTTTCCTGTTCGTAACATGCCCCTGGATATACTCAATCTTTTTAATAACCTTTGGCAAACATGTGCAAAATGATCATAAATCCCCAGCACTCGTATGTATAATGGTTGATGTTACACGGTGCGAGAAATCTCGTTCGTAAAGAGCATGGTAAGTTTATTCCTTTGACTATATACCTATGGACTGCTAACGGCCCCCACTTTTCCCATTGAAGCAATGTGTGTATTGAGTTCCATCAAAGTGTCGCAGTGAAGTTGGCTACACATTCACGCCGCGTTGTCGGCACCTCGCCCATCGGCTCACCGACGCGGCGTGAATGTGTTAGTGTGCCAACTTCACTGCGACAACTTCGATGGAACTCACGTGCTAAGATCTCAGCGCTACCATGTCCCAAAACGCGGGAAAAATTTAAATTGCTTTAAAACTAATTCGACGAGGAAAATATTTTTCACGAAGAAATATATGTAAGGGTGTTTAAATAAAAGTCCAAAAGTTGTCAGGATATAGTTTAATGCTCGTTCTAACACTCTCCGTTTCTAATCGCTATGCACAGTCAATTCCGTTGTCTCCTTACTTCTGCGCCCGGCGCGCTTTTTCGGTTCCTTAAAAGGAAGGTCCGCGCCCCACTCTTTTTGGAAAACCCTTAGCTTTCTGCTTTCCGAGGCCTGGTCGTCATCGCCGTAGCGAGAGGGTGAGGACGATCAGGCCCTTGTCAATTCCCGTCGTCCTAGGGAGCCCCAGATGTTTTACGACGGTACCTAACGGGACTCTGGACAACGTCACTGTCCCAACACAGGCTCTTACAACTCGGCCAATCCTGACATTCGAGACCCCCTGGTCTCGCCTATTCATGTCTATTCGAACACAAAGCTTAATTTATTTGCTATTATAAACTTAAAATTTCTAAACCTAACTCTAAAATATAAATTTACTATTTCTAGTTTAACAAAAACCTAAACTAATTTGGGCACCAAGGTCTCATATTTGCGGATGACCAAGTACCCTGGTATGGTCTCTGGGTGTTTTGAAAACCTTTAACGTCCGCTACAATGTAACGATCGTGTCGCAATTTCCTTAGAATCTCGTAGGGTCCCTTAAATTGTGGAATCAATTTTAGGGAGATCCCAGGAGTACTTACAAAATTCTTTAACATAATAAATATAATCTCCGACTTGATACTCGTAAGGCGGTTTGTGTTTCTTATCATAATACGTCTTATTATAATTTTGCTGTTGCAAATTTTTTCCCGCTGCTATACGACGACACTCTTCTAATTTTGAAGGTTCGCGACTTGCTTCAGTTTGAATACACTTTTTTAACACATCTGGCACTTTACCCGTTTGGTCTACTCCGAATAATAACTTGCACGGTGTGTCACCCGTGGCTTTATTCACCGTATTGTTTAGTGCGTACTCGGCGTCTTCTATTACCTCGTACCATCGTTTTCCCGGACGGTCCTCGGTCATTTTTGCTAGCATGGGTCTTAGCACTCGATTGACCCTTTCTACCTGCCCGTTTGCCTGGGGTGATGCCGTGGCTACTTTTTCATGCCTGATACCATTCACTAAAAGAAAGTTCTCAAAATCTTTGGACGTAAACGCGCTGCTTCTGTCCGAAATAACCATTTCCGGTTTATTATAATGGGAAAAATATGTTTTCAAGCATGCGATCGCTTCCTTTGCGGAGGTAGTTTTCGTCGGGTATAATTTTACATGTTTTGTGAACGCGTTTACAACTAAAAACACATACTTTTTAATATTCATTGTCCTATCGACTGGACCAAAATGATCTATATGTACCTTGACGAATGGAACATTTCCCTTGGGTATGTTATGTAGGGATCCTTCAACTCTTCCCGCCGATGGTGAATATGCGATACATTTTAAACAATTCTTAATGTGATCGACAATTTTAAACTTTAATTTCGGAAACCAATAATTTTGCATTATAGTACTACTAGTTTTATCCGTTCCCAGGTGTCCCATCTCGTCATGATACTGATAGATAACGTTTTTCTCCATACTTTGCGGTACATAAAACAATAATTCATTTCCATACTTTCTATAAACGAGACCGTTTCGCATTTCAAAAAATCCATCCTCTCTAGTTTCTAATTTCTCCCGTATTTTGGAAATTTCGGGGTCCCGGTTTTGCATTAACGCCAAGTCCAACTCGAACGAGTTTCCATCCACGACGAAGACATTAGTGGATCTACTAAGCGGTCGGTGCACTATTTCGTAATCGAAGCTCTGAAGCTCCAATGCCCATCTCGCAATTCGTGGATTTACTTCTTTTTTATTTAAAGTCATCTGAAGTGAACTACAGTCTGTTAAGATTTTAAATTTAATCCCATATAAATAAACTCTGAAACGTCTCAGCGCGTAAATTATAGCTAACACTTCAAGTTCAAAGCTGTGATACCTGCTTTCGACTTCGGTGGTACGCTTTGAAAAATAGAATACTGGATGAAATTTCAGGTCATATTTCCGTTGCATGAGAATTGCCCCATAACCCATTGAACTGGCGTCACAATGGAGCTCGGTTTCATCTTTTGGGTTATAGATAGCTAACACCGGGGCTTCTACTAGCTTTGCTTTTAAATTGTTAAATGCTTCTAATTCTTCTTCCCCGAATTTAAGTTTAGCGTCTTTTCTCAGTAAGTTGTATAACGGTCTAGCAATGAAAGCAAGTCCCTCAATAAATTTACGGAAATACGAGCTAAGTCCTAAAAAACTTTGTATACCACGAATATTCTGTGGTATTGGAAATTTCTTAACAGCTTTCACCCCACTTTTCGGCGGACTGATGCCTTCCTCGGTTACGTAATACCCTAAATATTCTATTTCTTTATACAGAAACTTACACTTATCTATTCTTAACTCCATTTTATTTTCTACAAGTAATTCAAAAACGCGGTTTAGAATTTGAAAATGATGTTCCCACGTTTGGGTTGCCACTAGTATGTCGTCTATGTATACAACAACATCACCTGATTTAATTAGTTCCAAAAAACTTCATTGACAAACCTCTGAAACCGAGATGGTGTGGTTTTGAGGCCGAAAGGCATTCTCATGTATTCGAACTGATTTAACGGCGTGATGAATGCAGTGTATTTTACGGAATCTTCTGATACGCTGATGTAATGGAACCCGTCTTTCAAATCTAACAGACTATAATATTTTTTCCCGCACAAAATGTTTATCTGATCCTCGATCAGCGGAAGTGGATAGTTATCGCGAGCAAGGACCTTGTTCAAAGTTCGATAGTCCACACACTTGCGGAGCTCTCCATGTTTCTTTTTTACCAAGACAATCGGTGACGCGTATTCAGAATCGCTTGCTCTAATAACTCCTTTGCTTAATAATCCATCTAACATCTTCCTTAATTGTTCTTTTTCCGCGTAGGAAATTCGTCGTGGTGAAGTGAAAACTTCTTTAGGCGCGTTGAACGATTTTCGGTAGGGGAAAATCTTATGAGTTCGCGTCACCGACATGCTCGAAATGACGATCTACTGCTCTGGTACAATATCAATCATAGTGTCCGTTCGTCTAGTGTATTTTGTAATTTCAAATAAATGATTGAAATTCTAAATTATTGAATATTTTAAAGCTTTTATCAGATGATTATGTTAATTACTTTAACGCTTTTATTAAATAATTAGATTTATGATATTTGCTGCGGTTAAACTTGGACTCCAAAGTCAGTGCTTTTTCACTAGACGAACGGACACTATGATTGATATTGTACCAGACTGGCGCACGCGCTATAAGGGTAACGTGTTGTGCAACATTAGTGCTGTGTATATCTATACAAGTAAAGTTAAATTGACTACGTGGAAAGTATCAATATTTGTGTTTAAAAATTTGATATTATTTATTTTTTAGTTTTTTAATATTTAACCGGTAATTATTTAGATTTCGGACAGTAACTCCGATTTCGATGATTTTTAAAAATGTTGTAGAAATCAACATTTTCAACAACTTTTTCCTATACATATAACCGCCGCTTAGACTTAGTTTTCGAGATATTTTCGAAAAACTGTCGAAACTAATACATTGAATTCTGCCTGTTCGTGTGCGTCCGTGTACTTCTTACGCGTCAGTGTGCGATCGCCTCTTTTCTATTGTTTTTGCAGGCAGCAGCACGGTGACCGACACCAATATACAGGGTGTCTCAGAACTGGGGTAGGAACGGAAGAGGGATGATTGGTGAGGTCATTCTAAACAACTTTTTCCTTTGCCAAAATGTTGGTTAAGGCTTCGTTTTCGAGTTATTAACGAAAAACACTGGCCAATCAGAGCGCGCCGTTAGCGCGGGCCGAACCACGAGAGTGTTGGGTATGTTCCGCGCGGTCGTGATCAAGTGCCTCGGCACTACGTCGGTATGATGGGATTCGTTGAATAGAAGTTGCATCGGATAATGAATAAAAAAAAGAAAAGAATAATTGTATCGAATTATTGATTACTCATGAACAACGAATTCTATCACACCGTCGTGGTGCCGATGTACTTGATCACGACCGCGCGGAACATACCCAACACTCGCGTGGTTCGGCCCGCGCTAACGGCGCGCTCTGATTGGCCAGTGTTTTTCGATAATAACTCGAAAACGAAGCCTTAACCAACATTTTGGCAAAGGAAAAAATTGTTTAGAATGACCTCACCAATCATCCCTCTTCCGTTCCTACCCCAGTTCTGGGACACCCTGTATACAGTGTGTCCCACGTAACTGGAAACACTCAATTATTTCCTAAACTATTAAAGATACAAGAGATTCCTTTGGTGGTCATTGCATGGTAAGAGGACGCAACATTTTGACGTAGACGATTTTTTTGTGCATTGTTATTTTCAAAAATATAATGGCAAAGTTTGATTTTTTAAATGGAACTATATATTTTTCTTTCGATTATTTGATAGTGTTTTTGTAGTCGAATTCATTAAGCTTGCATGTATACACTTGATTTTCATTTGTTTTCGAGATATTGCGCTAACAAATTTGGAGATTTTTCACGGAAAAAATTCACTTCAGTAGGAAATATCAGCAGGGGTCCTGTTCGCGTGTGGGCTTAAAAATTAAATTTAACTAATTTTAATGATTTTAAATCGTACTATACGAACTCATTAATTATGTAGATTACCACACATTTCGTCAGTGAGACATACAGAAGAAAAGGTTCAAATGGGACTTTCCTTCTTGTTACACATATTTTCACGCACACAGCTGCAGTATGCACCCCCGTCGAGATACTGACGACAGGAAAGGGCTTGGGCCCATTCATACTGGTGTGGCGATTTCATAGTTTTAAGTTTTCACTTCTGTCGACAGTCCCCATGACTGTTTTCCGTTTTTTTTTCATTTAAAACTAATTCCAATTCAGCATTAACGCGGGGTAATGTTGGACGCGGTGGTTGCAAATACTTTTGTTTAAATATTTTTTTGAATTTTTCGCGCTCATCATAAGTTACTTCGGTACTAGTGTTTAACGAATCTACCACGTCATCCTCCAACGGACTTGCAAGAATGTTTAAAATTTCTAAAACGGCATCATTTTCGATTTCTGGTTTTGTCGATGTGATTTTAAATGATTTAAGTGCATCTCGGCCTAGTACCACCGCCGTGGACATTGTTTGATCTGGTACAACCAAAAGTGAAATATTCTTACGAGTATTATCAAGTACAACCGCAGCGTGTACTGTGCCTATCGGATTTAATGGTGACTTGTTAATCCCTACGAATCGGTTGCGCATGCTATTATCTACTTTACCTATTTCGCAAGGAACAAATGATTCTTTTATAAAACTTACTGGACTCCCGGTATCGAACAAGGTACGTAGCCTTACTTCTAAATTGTTCATTATGAAGTTAATATTCCGGTGAAATTCGTTTTCTTGTAACGGGAGCTTCTGCACGCAGGTAATTTGGGGCTTCTCTCTCTTGGGGCAGGTAGGCAGCAGGTGACCCATTTCTCCGCAGCCAAAACAAGAACCCTTTGCCCTCTTCGGTAGGTGACAATCCTGGGACCAATGACCCATCCTGTTACAATTGTAGCAGCGTGCCAGTGCTATCTGCTCCGTTGACTTCCTCGTCATAGTTGGCTCCATTGTTCTCGGTCGAGCCGTTGACGTACCTGGCGTCGCCAGACTCCTCGTGGTGGATTGCAACCTGATTTTATGAAATGCTTCTAACAATGCCGGTGCTGTTTTAAAGTTGAACATGCGTGCTTGGTTCCGCAGGTTGATGTCCGAAATTTCGTCTACAGTAAAAGCTGGATATATGCAACAAAAGTTTGGCTGGATATATGCAATATCGCTATCCCCTCCACTTGGGGGGATCCCCCTAAGCCGAACCGAGCCGCTCGGCGAGGAAACCGTGTAATATGATCCAACCGTAACATCGGTGTGACTAATACTAATTGAACGATAAAACTTTTTTATTTTTAACTTTTTCTTAATGAAACTTTTACTAACGCATTTGTGAAGTTTTTCTGATTAAAATGGTACAAAACACGATATGATTTGAATTATATTTATTTATTAAAATAATAATAAAACTGTACATATGTATAAGGCAGGCCGTACACCAAAGATACATCAAACACGCAACATGTGTTACGTATCCGTTTCGGAAATTTCCTTATATGGAATCGGATGTGTGCACCCGACACCAACCGTCTTCTAGGAAATTCGAGACCAACGCAAAGCAAGGGCGAGGTCCTATGGGTCACGTAGAGTCAGTCCCCACCACTCTTTTACTCTAATTTTTGAGTATAAAAAGGGTGGCGACAAGGGCACCTCGGGTCTAGTTGAAGTCTAGAATCAGTTCGTTACACGTCAGTACGTTCTTTTACGGATAATCCCTGCAACGAGAAAACTCTGCGAGATAGGGTGTTCAAGTCCCTTTCAAGCACTAACAGTAACTATACAGTACGTTTTCTGCTGTTAAGCATTATTTTAATCGTTGTAGTCCGCCCCCGTTTGCTCGCGTTCGTGAAAACCGAGAAGGATTAGATTCTTGCATCGCGGAATCGAAACTAATTTGTATTTATTCAAATCATTTAAAACTTGCAACCTAGAGTTTAATTCATTGAACACCGCGACAATTACACACAACAATTGTAAGGTCCCGGAATAGAGAATAAACTCATATTATTTTAACTTACATACTATTGTTCAATTATATTTACTATCCAGAAACCCACTAAGGTGTACCTTTACCGCTCGAGGTACATCAATCAAGTTACGAGACCTAATACTAACGTTTCCTGCGGCTCCCTACGTTAGCCATACGTAGGTTCGTCCTCCACTCTTCACCATTCCTGTGGCTCCCTACGTTAGCCATACGTAGGTTCGTCCTCCACTCTTCACCTTTCCTGTGGCTCCCTACGTTAGCCATATGTAGGTTCGTTCACTATAGCCAACCTCCTGGAGCTCCCTACGTTAACCATACGTAGGTTCGTCTCCACATCTACTTCCTTAGGCTCTCAGTGTTAATAACAACACTGGTCAAGCCATTAACAAATACCATATACCGAAATTAAGCCCCGGCTACGCAGCCGCCCCCTCCGGCTCGTAACACATGCAACATGCAACACGTCGCATGTTTTGTACGAACGTAGAATAGGTATCGCGGCACGGTACAAACGATTTGTACGGACGCAGAATCGACACCAAGACTGGATATATGCAACGTTTGAAACCCGAGCCGACACCGCAACCGGTTTTCATTTCCAATCCTCCTTTGCTTTTCGCCAACTTTTAACATCAATTTTAGCAAGTAATTATAATTCAAACTATATCGTGTTTGGTATTATTTTAATCCGAAAAATTTCACCAATCCGCTGGTAAAAGTTTCATTAAAAGAAAGTCAAAAATAAAAAAGTTTTATAGTTGAATTAGTATTAGTCACACCGATACGTTTCGGCTCTTTCCTTTGATCATCGGACCTCTCTTTTTCCACCACTGTCTGTCCTTTTCTACGTTCACGCTTGGCTGCTCGTCGCGTGTAACCCGAGATTAGACACCTCGACTGGATAGATGCAACGTCTGGGTCCCAATGTTTGTTGCATATATCCAGCTTTTACTGTATTATGGAATCAACAATTTCTTCGTTGTCAACTGGTATACGATTAGCTAAAATCAGCTTTTCGTGGAAATACTCGCAAAAATTTTCTGCGTTGACCCATCTTCTATTTTAAAATTTTCGGCGAGCCTCTAACTGGCTTTCTCGATGGCCAAACATCAATTCCATGTGTCCTAAAAGTTCATTGGTTCCGATTTCCAAATGCTCCGTTTTAGATTGAAATCAGCTCAATGCTTTTCTTTTGAGCTTTGATCCAATCAGGATTTTCGTTAAATTTTCGTCCAACTCATACGTGGAAATTCGCAGTTGTAGCTGCTTTTTACAATTTTGGAAAGAATCTTCAGCTCCATTAAATTCTCCTAACAGCTCACCAATCGCCTTCACGCTCGGACCAACTCTTCTTCCAGTTTCCAAACTGGAACCCGGAGGACTTCGCAACATTTGGTTTTCACCCTGGAGCATCTGTAACTCTCTTTGCATGAGTTCTTGCTCTCGACGCATTAGTTCCAGCTCCATACGTAGAAGACGATCGGAAGGGGTTTCTGCTGTTGCACCTTGCATTGACGGTGCCTCTGGACAGGGGATGCTTGCTTGCGGCTGTATATCGTCCTCTCTAACCGTAGTATTGCCCTCTGCGGCCGCCTCTCCACCTTTTTTCGAACGTGAGGTTACGTCAACCTCCCATGCTCGATCTGGAAAGTTTTCATCAAGGCGCTGCACTAATTCGGCTTTGTTGCCTGTCGTTGACAAACCACGTTGACGCATTATCTCCTTCAATTCAGATAGAAGGAAATCGCGTTGATTTCTTCCCACTGAATGTGACATGGTAAAATCACCTCGAATTTATAAAAACGACACTGATATAATCACCAGGAAGGTCAAATACAGTGACGCACAGACACTTCGGATAACGTCACACAGAAATTTATAAAAATTGTCACACAGAATCGTAAAAATTGTCACACAGAAAATTAATCACAAAGAACTTCGCGAAGAGAGTCACACAGAATATGAACGGCACTGTCGATTACACAATTTCCATGAACCTTTCCGTTTTGGATCCTTGATCCCACTTTTGAATTTGTAAGGGTGTTTAAATAAAAGTCCAAAAGTTGTCAGGATATAGTTTAATGCTCGTTCTAACACTCTCCGTTCCTAATCGCTACACACAGTCAATTCCGTTGTCTCTTTACTTCTGCCTCCGGTGCCCTTTTTCCGTTCCTTAAAAGGAAGGTCCGCGCCCCACTCTTTTTGGAAAACCCTTAGGCCTCCGCTTTCCGAGGCCTGATCGTCATCGCCGCGCCGTAGCTAGAGGGTGAGGACGATCAGGTCCTTGCCAATTCCCTTCGTCATAAGGGCCCCAGATGTTTTACAACGGTACCTAACGGGACTCTGGACAACGTCGCTGTCCCAACACAGGCTCTTACATATATTATATTAATTTATGTAAATCTATATATGATGTAATAAAATATACCTGAAAATAGGAGAGGATAACAAAATGATTATTAAATATTATTTAAAATAATATAAGTAATAATGTATTGTGATTTTGTAACTGTATACAAATTTATAATAATAATATGAATAATAAAATTAAGTAAAAATATAAAATATATCTAAAAATAGAAAATTAAAACTAAATGAATATTAAATACCATATAAAATAATATAAATAATACTTTATTATGATTTATTGACCTCTAAACAATACTGTTTTTGTTAAATGTTTTCTCAAGTATTTCGAATGAGATTCTCTGCTGATTTTTTATTTTTTTAATTACATTGCTGGTATTTGAAGAGATCAAATTCATTTTTTTCAAGTCCGATAAAAGTTGTTGCAACGATTCAATCTTCTTTACATGTCGGGTCTGTTGAGATTGCAAACGCTTAATCTTTCTACCCTTCTTTTTACAAGATTCTCTGAGTAGACGAACGGACGCTTTCAATCATTCTTCTCGAAGTTGAGGGTTGCTTGGAAACCTGAAAAATATAAATGTTTATTTTTACTTTATGGTACAGTTAAATGGTTAACGATTGAAAACAGTAATCATGTTGATTAAAAATAATAATACATATATACAAATTAAATATGAATGTAATGCTGAAACCCCATGAAATTGTATAATAAATAAGAAGTACAAGATAAAATGGTTTTTGAGGTTAAGTAAATACAAATTTACAACTTACATATATAATGATACCCATTTAGAATCATTTGCTCCTTTTATCTTATAAATTTAAGTCGATGGAAACGTGACTGACTGCGCTCATTTCACTCCCGTTTCGATCCACAAGCTTTGATCAAGTTTCCACCGAAGCATTAATTCGCACCTAGTGCGGCGTAGAACCAAATTTAAGTCGATGGAAACGTGACTGACTACGCTCAGTTCATTCCTATTTCATTCATTCATTCATTCATTTTATCTTTACTTGGGCTCCGCCCAAGATGGCGCTTTGTAGGGGGAACGCCTATATTGCCCAACGAAAAAAGAGTCCATTTTAGAGAATTTCACGTTTTAAAGTTTGTCACTCATATCCGGGGTGTGTTACAAAACCTCACACCTGCTCACTCTTCGCATCCTTACATTCACTATCCCATTCCTTATTCCATAAAAACCCTGCATAAATCTTTAAGACCTTAACATATGTTATAACAAAAACATTTATATTACCGGCTTCCCTAGTTTATCTAGGAATTTGGATATTTTTCTACACATGGAGGGTGTTCCCTTCATGATGATACCATGGACATCCGAGTTTATCGGAATTCTCTTATCTTGCAGAAAGCTTACTAAATTGATTCTATCCTGGTAGAACCTATCGCACTCCCATATAACGTGATTCAAAGATTTCCACAGAGGCAGTTTTTATTATTGTTGGTTTTTCTCTTTTAAGAAGAAAAAGTTTTTTCATTCTTTTACAAAAACCATCGACGTACGTATTAAGTTTCTTTTTCGAGGCACAAGTCAAGAGGGTGCAGCTGTGTCCCTTCTTGGCTTATTTAGACAACGAATAGGACCGATAGAGTCTATGGGTACGTGACGAATTCTTCGTCACTGACCTGTTTGTAGTCTGACTGTTTCTTTCAAGCTGTACGGACGTGTCCTTCCACGTGCTTAAATAAAGAGTTTATTTAAAGTATTTTCTTCAATTTTTATTTTTGTTTCACCACCTATTTCCAATAATTATCAACCAGGTTCTTTCTAAATAGGGATTCCCCTAAGTTAAAATGATTTGCTTTTAACCTATTTATCCTAGTTAAAAACTCCCTTTCTACGCCTCTGGATTTATTGAACCAGGGCTTTCTACTGCCTACATTGTTTTTCTCAGCACTAAAATATTTCACCCCCTTATATTCGCCTAACCTACATGCCCTTTCCGTAAATCTTTTCCATGCCCTTTCCATAACAAATCTCTTTAGATCCCGTTCCACAATTTCACATTCGAAACACTCCTCTCCTCTCGTGGCTTCTCCGGTCTGTAAGCCCGCCTTCTCATTACCCTCTATTCAAACGTGCCCAGGTATCCAAGCAAAACCTACTCTATTTTCCCTTTCGCATCCCACTAACCTACCTTCTCCTACCATCCCACCAACCTCTACCTTTTTTAAAATCTCATGTAACCACGGTAATCCCCTGCCGCATTTCCAATATTAATCATCTTTTTTAGGACACTAGCCGAGTACGTAGCTATGAGACTCTTGATTCCAGCAAATGGCTGTTCGCATATTTCACGGCCTGGAGAATCGCAAAGGCTTCTGCTGAGAAGACAGAAGTGGCTTTATGAAGCGACCAATTTCTGTCCTCCCAGAGCCCTTCTCCTCTTCTTATCGACAAGTCAATTCCGACCACCTCGGCTTCATGTTTTTTAGCCCCATCTGTATAAATCTCAACCACCTCCTGGCTTCCTTGCCTACCCCATAAGCCCTCTATCATTTATTTCCGTTTCCTTTCTCATTCTTCCCATTGCCCACTCCACATTCAAATTCCCATTTTCCACCACAATTCCAAAATTTAGCCATTCTTTTCTTTTAATCTCCTCCTTTTTTACTCTATGAATTAACCCTTCTAACCTATGCCACGCTCCAACTCATGGTGCCATATTTTCTAACCGCTCTTCGTCCCTAACGATCACTGATGAGGAGATGCTTTCCCACACCATCCCCGATCCTTTCAATCTATGCTTAAGAAAAAATCTCTCTACCAGAGCCTCGACTCTGGTTTCCAGGTCCATGATACCCACCTCTACGTTCATAACGTTTATTGACGTTGTAATCCTGTACCCCATCGCCGTCCTTATTCCAGCGTTATGTAACTTTTTTAGTTTCTCCATACCCTTTTTGTTTTCCCAAAAATACGCGATAATTCCATATTCTAACACTGATCTTATCAAGCCTTTGAAAAACACCATCATAGTGTTCGGCTCGATTCCTTTTCGAATTCCCGCTATATATCTTAGTAAGTCCAACCTCTTCTTGACTTTCAAGCATACATAATCTACCTGTTTTTCAAAAGCCAAACTATCATCCAAGATAATACCCAGGAATTTTACCTCATTACAGTTTCCAATTCTATCTTCCCCAACCCATATACTACAAGTTCTTGGTCCCCTAGACCTGCTTCTTGAGAAGTTTATTAATTGTGTTTTCTCAACAGCTAGGTCCATGCTTACCTCCCTCAAACCCTCTATTAGAGCTTCCATGGCTCGATACAGGGTATTCTCCCTCCTTCTTATACTCCCCCCTATTACATACAGAACGATGTCGTCTGCATACAATAAAACTTTTACCTCCTTCTGATTTATTCCCTTAGTGATATCCGCCGTGTAAATATTATATAATAGCGGGCTTAGAACCGATCCTTGGGGGAGACCCCTCTTAGTTTCCCCTCTAACCTCAGACTCATATTTCCTTTTGCATATTGCTTTCCTGTTTTCCAGCCAATTTGCTATATACCTCAAGATTCTGTCAGGACACTTCTTTCTCCTTAAGATTTCCAATAGCTTCCCATGCTTGACTGTCATAGGCCGATTTCACATCCACAAAGGCTGCCAATACCTCTTCCTTCCTTCTGAAGGCTGCCTTCACGTCTGTTGTAATTGTAACAATGTTATCCATAGTTGACCTTCCTTTCATAAAATCGCTTTGGTGTGGGTCCACTATTTCGGCTTCCTCTGTCCACTCCTGGAGCCTTCCTTTAACTAGCCTTTCTAGGGACTTGCCCAGACAATCGATCATAGATATTGGCCTGATAGCCTTCTTTCCTGGTTTGTCTAAGAAACTGACTACCACCTCTTTCCGATTATCTGGTATCTTTCCCATTTTCCAGATCCGATTATACATTGTCAGAAGGACCTCATACATATCCCTATACGCCTTCCTGATAAAAGGGTATGTGATCCCATCCTCCCCTGGACTTGCTGTTATTCTGGATAACATTGCTGAGCTCTCTATAACAGAAGGACTCATTCACTTCGTTTTCCAGAAGGGATTTCCTACCATCCTCCCTTGTATCCAACATTTCCCTTGTCCACGGGAGCTCCTGGTTTGCAGTGTCCTCTTGGACATAGTGTAGTATTTTGCTTCGTCCCTCCTTGCTATCCACGCGCAATTCCAAAGGCTATTTCTTGCATTGAAGTCTCCCATCACAATAGTATCAACCCCTGTCCTGATATTTCCGTCAAAAAGCGCTTCCCAATCACGTTTGGACCAGGGTCCCCCCGGCCTCCTATACGCAACCAAGATATCCATTTCCCTGTTTTCCAGCATTATCGTTATCCCTAAAAATTCTCTGCCTTCCCCCCTCCAAGCTATATTTCTACGTATTCTGTAACTTGTTTTTCCTAACTAAAATCAACACCCCACCTCCTTGTCTATCCTCTCCCAGATCTTTTCTAATCACATTATAATCCGTCACCACCAACCTATCTGAGTTCTTCAGCCAGGTTTCCGTGATTCCGAAAACATGGAACTTGGGTATATACTCCCTAAACTCTACTAATTTTCCTCTAATACTTCTCACGTTCCAAATTCCTAAACAAACCTTACCTCTGTATGAGCCATTGTACTTTTCCTCATAACTCTTACCAGGTCTCTTACTTTTCCATACATTCCATATCCAAATATCCAAACCAGTATGAGTGTTAACATTATTCACGGTTTTTATAGAATAAAGATTACGCATACCTAGAAAAGTATAAAATTTTAATAAAAACATCAAAGTCATATCTGACCACCCATCCACTACACGACACAAATGAATCATCGCCTTATATTTTATAAACACACAAATAAAACTACTAAATAAACTTTCTCGCGTCAAAAAGAAAGGGGAGCCACAAAAGGTGGTTGTCCCAAAATCAGACTTGGTCAAAAACCTCTTGCTCATATATATCATTCTAAGCTCTATCTTCCAAAAAGTTGGAAGTTGGAACAGCCAAACCCGACGCTCCCTCTTCCCAGCGCTCCATGAAGGGGGGTTGATAGACCCCGTTCCGGGCGCACACGTCAACCATAGGGTTATAAAGGCAAATTCCAACACACATCATTACATCGCAAAATTTTCGGATGAAAAGACGGTCTCTCCCACCGTCAAATAATATAAACCATAATGCAAGAAAATTAACACTAACCTTATAATCTGTTACACACTTTGTGAGATTATTCCCTCGTTCTAAAAAGTCCTTTTTTTGTATCGTATCTACCACGCAAAAAATGCAGTTGTTAGATCTCACGTTACTGCACCTGTCTGGGCGAAATCTCATCCTTAAACCTAAATTTGAACAAATGTACCAAAAAACATATTCGCAAAAAACAAACAGAGTTTTTTCCCACATGTTATCCGTATGCATGAGCAGAAAATAAAATAAAAAATAAAACGCATAGGCGGTATAAATGGCCGCAAAACGCGGACTTCCATGGTCTCATACAGACTACAAAAACCAACCGACCTTTTCCAAAAACCACAACCATACCAAAAACATAAACAGAAACATAACCATACATTCCACGCTCTAATTCTCATTCTTATTGTTAGTCGAAAAGTTCGCCATTTCTAATTTTTTTTTATTGTACCCCCCATGGGAAACTCTCCGAAGGCTTTCTTTCTCAAACTTTCCAAACGCTCTACACTTTCTCGTCTTCTCTCTTCCGGTTCTGTAGTGTCTTCCACCTCTTCGTCCAGGTCCCTCCTCCAGGATGATGGACCAGGGGGGCTTTCACAGGTTCCCGCGTCTCCGCCTGTCGTTCTTTCTCTGCATCTCTCGCGGCAGCTAATTGCCTCCTTCTTCTCAATTTGGCTTTAGTTTTTTCTGGGATTGGGACTTCCCAGTCCGGCCTGTGTCTTGTGTTCGATTCCTCCTCTTCTTCCTCTGGCGTCCTTGGCTTATATTTCATCCTCCTGAGTGCGATTTCCACTTCTTTCTCATATCCTCTTTCAAAAACCAGGTTAAAGAGTTCCGTTAGGAATTCTCCTTCCCTTCTCTGCTTCAACTGGTCTGCTGTGTGTCTGTTCGCTCGCTGTTCCATTTTACTGAGCCTTTTTATGGCCGCTTCTTCCAATTTCCCGTAGCCAAAAGTATATTGCGTTTCGAAATCCTCTTCTGGGTCGAATTCGGGCTGCAGTTGAGTGTAGCGGTTCTCCCATCTTTCCTTTTCCATCTCGATAATCTTTCTCCTTACTAGGATTTCCCTAATTTTAACTGGGTCGTCTTCTACTATTCGAGTTCTTGCTCTCCCTCTTCCTCTGGGGGAGGAGCATTAATATTCGGTCTCATGCTCTCCACTACCTTCTCCCATCTTCTATCTTCCGTTTCTACAGGAGCTATTTTGTCCTTAGCAAATTTTATCGATTCCAACTCCTCTTCCAACGGGACCTCCTTTTTCTCCCAAAATTCCCTTGGTTTGGCCGCCAAGGCTGGGAAGTCTCTGGATCCTCTGTCTTTATCCTCTATAATATCGTCAGATATTCCTTTTTCACCCAACTGCTTGTAGACGATATCTCTGGCGGTAGCATACGCCAGGTTGCGATAAGCCATAACCTTTTTGATGGCTTTTTCCCTCTGGAACTTTCAGCATTCCCTTAGCCTTTTTGTCACAGGCTCCATGCTCGTTTTCCAAACACTTTATACATCTTTTGTACTTATTCCGGCACTGAATTTGGACATGGCCGAACGCAAAGCATCTAAAACATTGTTTTACTGCTTCCACGTAGGAGTACACCCTCACACCTACGTGCCCATGGCCTATTTTAAGTTCTGTGGGCAACTGGCCCCCTTTAATAGTAACTAGGATGGCCAAACCGTCCACCCATTCAGCTTTTCCATCTTTAACCACTCGTTTCCTTAATTTCTCAAAAGTCAATTCCCCCTGGCCTGGCATAATTGCCTCTTCTAGCTCTGACACGGACTCTTCCCAATCTGTGATCACTCCCTTCCGCACTCTCTTTCTTTCTGGGAGGTATGCTTCATATGATGCACCATCTGCCTCCGCCTTCTTCAAGAAATCATTGGCGGCAGCCATTTCTGCAAATGTAAGTTCTGCCCTGTTAAAACCTACCATTTTAAGGCCTCTTAAAGAACGCCTCCTATTCGCAACCAATCTGTAGATTTTAATTACATTTCATCTTTTGCTTCTGGAAGTAAAATTCTTCTTCAGGAGGACTGCCACTGTATACTCCCTATTTTTCAGTTCTTTTTCATAATAAGCTTTTTTTCTCTCACCTTTGTTGCGAGGTATACTTGTCGGGGTGCTTTTCAAAATTCTTCCAAAATTCGGTGTGGATTTCAAGATGCTTGTTCCTTGCCCAGAAATTCCAGCGTCCTTTGTTCGATTATCAGCCAGTTCCAAAGAAAACCGTTCCACGTACTCTGCCCTTTGATTTTCGTTCAAAACATTTATTTCCTTGCCCATATTTTTAATTAAATTAGCGTTCCTTTTTATACCTTCTCCAGTACTTTCTTCCAAATCTTCTTCGCTTTTATTCCTTGTTCTTTTCCTTTTATACTCTACTGCCGTCCATTCAATGGCGTTCGAATATTCCAAGTGCGCGTTATTTTTGACTCCTTCTTCTAACGGTTTATCCAACAGTTCTTCACCTTTACCAACCTCTATTTCAGTTCTTTCAAAGTCCCTAGCTTCAGTGCCTTTTCCCGTTCCGTAATTGGGCGAGCCCATGCCCCCCTCTGCTCCTCTTGCTCCCCATCGTCGTCCTGTGAGATTCTCTGCGCCATCTGGCGATTCTTCCTGCTTCTAATGCTACTTTCGAAAAACTCCTTAGCTTCTTTGTCCGTCTCCAGATATTCCAAGTCCCATTTACCATCGCTTCCCTTCGCATCTTTTCCTAGTTTCTTCGCCTTCCATTGCACCACACTCTCACTCTTACTTCTGCTCGTTATCATCTCTCCACGTTTCTTTAAATTCCCCCCAAGCGGCATTTTACTGCCGTTTGGGCGGTTGATCTCCGGGCGGAGGAGTCCCCCCCTCAATTTCCAAGGCTAGCAAAACCTTCTCCCAGCCCTGGTAGTGAGGAAAACTACCACTTAAAAAGTTTCCACCACTTTCTCAAGCACTAACCACTCCTTTTGGTGTTTTCCAATACAATTTATTCAAAAAACCCACTTCACTATAGACAAAACTCCCCAGATCTCTCTACGCTCTACAAACACGTCTGTACGCTCCGACCGCCAAGCGCCGAATTCTCCACTCCTGTTTCGATCCGCAAGCTTTGACGGAGTGGTAGCGATTTCATATAACATTTAGTCGGTGGAAACGGTTGAAACAGATTCAAAATAGATAGTGCCAACCTTTACTTTTTATCCGACTTCGAAAAGGAGGAGGATACTTAATTCGATGTGTATATTTTTTTTTTTTTCTTTTTTATGTATGTTCACCAATTACTCCGAGACGGATGGACCAATCGGAACGAAACTTTTTGCATCTTGTAGAGTATTTCTCCCACTTGGTCCCGTCAAAAAGACATTTTGCATTTTTTTTATTGCTAACGATTTTTTTGCAAAGAACGTAATGATTGATTTACATTTTTCACCGATTACTCCGAGACGGATGGACCAGTCGGATCGAAAATTTTGCATCTTGTAGAGTATATCTACCGATTGGTCCCGCAACAAAATTGTTGTATTTTTTCATTCCTAACGACTTTTATCGCAAAAAGCGTAATACTTCATTTATAACTTTCGGCGTTTACGCTGCAGGGAATGTACCGATTTCGATGAAACCTTTCACATTTAGTAGGAGGTATATCCACCTGCAAAAATTTATGGAATTTGTTAATAACTACTGTTATAGCAAAAAATCTATTCCTTCATGTTACTCTGTAAGGAATGTATTGTTCGCGATGAAACCTTTCATATTTAGTAGGATATACAGGGTGTCACGTGACTACCTGGACAGCCGAAGAGTGATGATTGCTAAGATGATTCTAAACAACTTTTTCCTTTGTCAAAATGTTGGTTAAGGCTTGATTTTCGAGTTATTAACAAAAAACACCGATCAATCCGAGCGCGTACAGCGCGCGGTCTCAGGGACTGCAGTGTCGGCTACGAAAACCGGGTCTGACGTAGGTCGCGAACGAACGGCTTGGCACCCACTTGGCATAGCACAATAAAAAAACTGAACTGGTAGAACATTTTTAGTCGTTGTTTAGAATGAATACAGAACCTAATCTCTTGTCCCCTGTCATAATGTAAAAAAGGAAATTCTTTTTAGAATTAATTCAAATAATTGAGCGAGTGATCGACAGAGCCAAATTTATTAAGAAAAAATCAATTCAATTGAAAAAGTAACAATTTCATTATTAATGTTATCACATACGTTATAAAAATCTCTTATATTTAAAGTTTCATTCTGAAATTCGAACACAAAATAACACAAAATTAAACTTACGACTGAAATTACTTAAAAAAAAAATTTTAATGTAATTCTTTGTATTGATTATGAATCCTTAACAATCAGCAAACTTATCGATATTATTGAAGATCATTAATAAATCAGCAGTATATGTATATGTATAAAAGATATTGCAAAAATCCTGTGGTTCAATGTATAGGTTGTGATATGACTGAGGATGAGGGTATTTTAATCAATAAATTAAACCAAATTGAGCCGAAAGAATAATGATTATTTATTGGCTCGATAGACACAATAAGGGGAAAAAGCTCCGTTTCCCTGTCCCAGATTATTGAATAACCGGCGATTTTGAGTGGAATTGTCCGGATCCCTGGGAAATTTTATATACTCTGTCATCAGACTGCCTATTAGTAAACTCACCCTGAATACTATGCAGGAGACTGTGGGCTGAGAGACATTCATCGTGTCTCCCAGAATAAGTTACAATTACAGTATATATATAGATAATCTTAATTTCTTTCTACTTCTTTTAGTAGTAGTGATACTGATATATTCATATGACTTACTTGAAAACTTGCAGTAGCATAATATCGCAAACAAATTAACAGCTGCATCGCCTTGATATTCCTGGATGTTCATTCAAATTATTATCAATGTCCTCAATCTCCTCGATATCCTCGATATCCGCAAACTACATTTTGTACTTAATCAAACCATAATTAATCAAAATAAATTGTTCAACACTGCACAATAACACCTTCAAACGCGTGCTTAAGTCCTCAATATCGTCGACTTAAAAACATAACCTCAATGAAGCCAAATAAGAACTCGTTTTCTACAAATAAGGCGGACTTATTCGACTATGAATTCATAAGAGCTTAAGACTTTTTTAAGCATCGACTGTGAATCTATACCGATAAGCATTTACTTTTCTAATCGACTGTGAATCTAACCGATGTCTTAAGCATATGCGACCAGCTTACAAATAAGTTGCGACTGTGAATACCGGCCCAGGCGTCGGCAACCTATGACAAATAACCCATTTGATAATTTCAAGTAAACAATATTCAACGGGAATCAACATACGCATTGTGGATTAACTATACTGCAGTTCACGAGAGTCTATGGACATTTTTAATAACGTGTGTGATTTCCCTCTACAGCTTGCTTCTTACTTTGCGATCAAGTAAGAAGATTTGTCCTTTGAAAAATAATAGGAATTTCATTGTATCGTGTATCTTTAACATATCATCCTCGGTTATCAGTTATCGTACGTCATATATTTCTGTCCACCATTTATATGATCGCAAAGTAAAAAGCAAGCTGTAGAGACCCAGGATATAGGGTCCCCAACGCCAGGCACTCCGAGTGGATGGTCAACGGAAGCATGAGACATGGCCACGCAGAAGAATCCCCCGGCGAGAAGGAGCGCGGACATCCCATCACCAGCGGCAACCCAGGCCAAAGCAGCATTAGGTAGACCCCCAATCAACCAAGGGTCTCGACCTAATTTTACCCCTAGAGAAAATCCGAAACGAACTGGTGCAGATGAACCCAGAAAAAGTACAAATAACAAAAATCGCGAACTTTAGTACCGCGAAATCAAAACGGGAAAATAGGCAGCTGCCTTTCTTCTTAGTACAGCTTTCGCCAGAAACCGACCTAAGCGCGGTCACGAAAATCAAACTATTTATGCACCAGGTCATCTCATGAGAGAGATTCATCAAACAAGACCCAACCACATGCATGCGCTGTCAGCGTGAGGGGCACACCGCAGGTAACTGCAACCTAGAATACCGATGCGAAAAGTGTGCCGACAACCACGAGCCTGGACAATGCAAATTGAGAAAAGGCGAAAGAGTAGACCCGGCCCAGTTATTCTGCATCAGGTGCAAGAGCCACGGACACCCGGCCTCGTATAAGAGTTACCCCAAATTTAAAGAATTTAAAGCGCGCGTTAGGGAGATAGCGGCCAAAAGAGTGGAAACAATAGCCCGAAGGCAAAATCGCGAACAGCGGGCTAAAGGCCAACGTAAGTTACGCAAACGCCACCAGAACAAAACCTAGTCTACAGCAGAGTACGGGTGAAAAAAGCCCAGGTAGCGCACCAGTCACCCCACAACAATTCCACACGCACTCTCCCCTAGATGTCTTATTCAACGATCTCAAAACATTCATGATGGCACAAATCAACAGAGTCGAAAATAGAATAGACGCAAATGCCCAAAGAATAGAGGATCTGCACCATGCCTACTACGGCACCAGCTTCTACCATCCGGAAACGGATACATCAAACATCTACAATGATTAACCACAATAAATTAAAAGTAATCTTCGCAAATGTAAATTCAATAGTCTCAAACGAACGGAAATACAACCTGCTAGAGCTTTTAAAGAAAGAAAAACCGGACATACTTCTCCTAAACGAAACCAAACTGAAATCACAGCACAAGCCCAAATTCAAAGACTATAATCTTATCCGCAACGACCGAAACAGCAGTAACGGAGGAGGAGTAGCAATCCTAATTAGAAGCAACATATAACATGAACAAATACACACCCCGCAGAGTCTATCCATCATTGAACACACAGCACTGAAAATCAAGCTAAGGAGCAACAAAAATCTACAAGTAATAGCAGCCTATGCGGCAGGAGCTCAAGCTGATGAATTCATCGCTAAACTCGACGCCCTTTTCAGATCCCTCGATCCCTTCTTTCGGTAAACAAATCGATGTTTTCAATCGATTCTTTGGTATTCGATTTTTCCTGGAATCGATTCTTTTATGTAAGAATCGAAGATCGATTTTTTGCCCTCTAGGAAATTAATTCTCACTTTTTATATTGATTTTTCGGTTTCGAATTTTTAGAAGAATCAATTTTTCTGATCCATAAAAACACATTCACTCCTAAAAAAGTATAAGAATAGTGATTAAAATATAAACAATGTGGAGCGCCTGATTTTGGTGTAAATATAAAAAAGTATAAAATTGATTCTTTACAATAATCGATGCCGCACAGAAGAATCGTATGGGATAGTCTGTTTACAAAAATTAAAATAGAAAAGGATACAAAAAAAAGTTAATTTTTTTCAAACCGATTCTTGCAGAATCGATTCTTTGGTTTCGATTTTTTAAAGGAATCGATTCGAGAATTGATTCTTTCCGGTGAATCGAACATCCCTATCACACCGAGTGAAAGTAAATGTCAGCGACATCTGTCCCATGTAGTACATACTATAAAGTTATTATTGTGATATCTGACCATTGAATCTTATAAAACAAATCAGGAGCAATTTTTTGGAACCATAATATCTTTGTAAAAAGACCATTTACTATCTGCTTTGCAGATAACAAATTTTTGCTTCTTTATTTGCGAATATCTTATTAAATATAATATTTGCGACTAGAGCAATTGTAGATTCCAAGGGAGCAAATGGGGAGCAATTTTTTAAGATACAAATCGTTAAGAAATATTAATATTCCTCGCCAACTTTACTTTGATGAAAGATCCGCGTGATGTCCAAGCCACTTAGTGATATTACGGTGTGTCGACAAGGCAGGAAATAGCCTTAAGGGGGTAGACACGGCACGTGACCTCTCCGATTCGGAACGTCGGTATTACAGCAGTTTTTTCGTTGGGCCTAGTGGAGCCACTTGCGTGGTCTGGTACGAACTTGAAAGGTTTAATTCTCAGCTAGCGTGCGCGCAACACGATCTAGGAAGGCAACAGCGCCTCAAGCATTTTTACAAACACATTCAAACGCTCATCTCGCCAGAGGCATCGCGACGATACGCCTGAAGAACGAAAGCGAAACATTGGCACGTGGTTAGAGTGAGATGTAGGGTGATCATGCTATCCTTCTTTCAACCTAAATGATAGAATTGTCCCGCTCCGATAAATTCTGAGTGACTGAACGCGTGGATTTTATATAGCGCACCGTAGCACCCCTCGCTGCTGAAAAATGTATGCCTACTCTGAAGAGCCGAAGGAACGTGCAATCTGAAAATTATTTTTAGAAAAAGTTATTAACTTCTTTAAATAAATGTTTCTTAATTAATAAAAATATACAGGATACGTCATGCAATTTCTGACGGGTTATATCTTGAATTTGATAAGAGATAGGAAAAAGCTGTTTATGTAAAAGTTCAATGGTATGATAATGTCTATTTTTCTGTGATTTCATCTTCTCCGTGAATGCAACGATGCACTCAAAAATGCAAATCCACTTTTTATTTAAATGGAATTGCATCAATTTTTACTTGTGTCAACTCCTTGAAACATTCTGCATAAAAAAGTACTAAGTATGGTACTATTAGAACTAATAAATGGAGGGACCTCGCATATATTCAGCCGAGATGTCAAATCTCGAATTAGATGCGACGACCAGCCAAGCGTGAACGTAGAAAGGGACAGACAGTGGAGGAGAGAGAGAGCGGTCTAATGATCAAAGGAAAGAGCCGAAACGTATCGGTGTAACTAATACTAATTCAATTATAAAACTTTTTTATTTTTGACTTTTTTTTACTGAAACTTTTACTAGCGCATTGGTGAAATTTTTCTGATTAAAATGATACCAAACACGATATAGTTTGAATGGGGTGAGGTTTGTTATGGGGCGCTGTGGAAAATCCAGGCGGGCGACAGTCAAATCTTAGCGAAAGGGGACAATCTCAACATTCACAATGAGAGAAGGACAGCATGACTGTAGTGCGTCTCACTCAGCATTCGGACGATGTTGCCTTTTTCGCTTGCCTTCGTAGCACAGTTCGAGTGACGTAATCAAGCTAACGCTTGATTCTGACTACGATTCCAAATCGGCAGCCTTTCTACTTAGACGCCACCTTATAACTACTAGCTGAACTAAATTTGTCACGTGACTTGCTCTGTAGTATCCAGATAATGGCGGAACTCGTCTTTGGGAATGCTTTTACGGGAATCGGTTATTCGTCCTTATACGAGAAGATCTTGATCTGAATAAGGGCTCATTCGAAAGAGGAAGGTTCAATGCAGGGCAGTCAACTCACCGTTTGAGTCACAAAACACTTTTAGTGGCCTAAAAATGCTTCCAATTTGCAACTGCATTTTGTCGATTTTTTCTTCTACTTTCGACACTGATATTATTAAATATGCACATAATCTCGTTAAACCATGAGTTGACCGCCCTGCATTGGACCTTCCTCTTTCAAATGAGCCCTTACCCAGCCCTATGTGTTCTCATATAAGGACAAATAACCGATTCCCGTAAACCCATTAATAGGCCCGTTTTTGCTGGTAATGTCACCTCGCTGCATTATCCGTGTCTACCCCCTTAAAATATTAAAAAATTTTCTCGTAAACATTATTTCTATATAAAATGAAGCTACTTGCAAAATTTCAGCCAAATCGGAGCATGGGCGTTTTCGAAAGCTTAGCCATTTACTTTTTTGATTTATAATAATTTATCGACCCTTTACTACTTTATGATTTAATTTATACATTACAATTAATTTTACAAAGCTGTATCAGATAAATATCATTAATAACGTTTTAAAAAATCATGCCATTCAATGAATTCAGCACCATAATGGCTTTCTATTTTCCATATACATATATTAAGTAATAAAATAATGGTACAAGCAGAAATTTCATAATAAAGATATCACATGTATACAAACCGTTCACAGGCTACAGTGATTAACTCTAATTTTCAAATTTTTCCGAAGCACTTAATTGATAATTAACTCGTCCTATTTGATAAATCTCTCTATTTTTTGTTCTTTGAAATTATTTAATTTGGAAAATGGGCCATTTCTATATTACACTTTTGGCTTTTGATCATATCTCATGTTTTGTGTCTTTACATAAATATTACATTATTGCATGAAAAAACAAAAATAAACTGTTTATGTGACATTAGTGTACTGCTTCATTTGCATCTTATGTTACGTTTCCATTACATGTAATTTTACTCTGTTAATATACATATATACACACGTATAGTAACTGAGATTAGTATTAACGCAAAACATGATATACTTTTTGATACAGACAAGTAATTTGAATCGTGATCGTGTTTATTTATATTTTTAATTATTATTGATGCACCGACAATTGCAGGTTTTGGCTAAACTTCCGAAAACCTCCATGCTCCGAATTGGCTCAAATTTTGGAAATAGATTCTTTTTCGATAAAAATGATGTTTGCGAGAAGGATTTTTGGTGACTCGAAAAAAAATTATCTGCATCTATATATTATTATCTACACTTTCTACAAAGCCATTGCGGCAGTTAAAAATCAATAGACGTAACGGGGGACTTAAAAATCAAACTTAATTGATATCAATGATTTTGGCATGCGTGGACGGCCGCCTCTCGGCGGCCGGAATATTCGTCTGTCCTAACCAAACCTAATTCACTGAAGTTAAAGCTTGGATTAGGTTTGTATAAAACTTTTATTGATATACAGGATATACATAATTAATATCATCAAGTAATTGATGATACATTGTAATACTAGTATTCTTGACACATTGATACCTTTTAAAAAACAATTGAAAATAGCAGATTTCACAGCATCAGAACCGCCTTCAAATCTGCCTCAAGTATTCCTGCCGTTATAATTGCGTCGGCAAAGTAGGGAAGGACACCCAAATGATAAAAACTTTTTTCTCGAGTCGCCAAAAATCCTTTTTAAAATCGTCATTACTATTAAAAAGAAACCTGTTCCCAAAATTTCAGCCAATTTGGAGCATGGAGGTTTTCGGAAATACAGCCCAATTTTTATTTGAAACATCTAATTTCTAATTTATTCTAGTTCTAACAGTAACTGAAACCTTTTTTAATTACCAAAAGGGTATTAGATCAGGTGCTTTAAGTTTGGAAATCTTAAAATTTGAAATTTGGAATTATTATGCCGAAATTTTGAAACGAAATTTTCAAATTTTGACAGATCGGTAGGTAAATCAATAGATCAGTTAACCAACAGATGTCGACAATGGACTGATATGTGGTCAAAGTAGCTAACCGTAAAAAGAAACTGCAAGTAAAATCAAATTATTTTTTTATATATACTGGTAATTATCAAATTTGTAAAATTACATGTTCAAAAACCGATATTTTAAAATTTTCTAAATTCACTGAAAAAAAGAGAAAAATTTTAATTCTGAAAATGATTTTCTTTTTGATCAAGATTATTTCACTTTTAATTTTTGTATGAAATAGTAATTATAGTTTTGTATACAAAAAGGCGTATACTTATCACGAACGAGAAAACTGTGTCAAAGAATAAAATTTAAATTTCATATTTTATTCATGTAAAAAAATGAAGCATATAGTACTGACACAACGGACATGAGCACTGGTGTAGATCAGAAAATTTAGCTGCGATAAACTGCCGATTATGGTCAATCTACTATCTAAATAAATTCTGTAAGAATAGAAAGTAGCGGCATAAATAATTTATTTAGAATAATACGCTTACAGTAGGCGATACAAATATAAAAAGATATTTAATCAATTTACTATACATATAATAAATTTAATATATTTGGTTAATTTATTTTGGTGAACGCACGTTTTTGAATAATTACTATTTAGTGTGCCAATATTTTTACTAACATTTATCTACGTTAAAACAGTTTATAGATTCACAATTTGTTTTTAATGTAGAGCCGACGCTAATGCAATGTCTCGTTCCGAGGGTTTCGACGCAATGCATTAGCACGCAGTATGGGTGACATTATTGTACAGTGCAGTTCTACTAAACGAAATCTCAGTGTTTTGTTTTTTTATTTCTAACTCGAGATCGCCTGTCAAAACAAAATAAACGGTTTCAAAGTAAAAAGCATTGACCGCAAAGGAAAAGCGCGTGAACGGTTTTTAGTGCTTGCATAATTGTCAAAATGTACATACACAATTTAGATTGATGAAAAATCTCTGATTACTAAAATACAAATAACACGCTTGTTTTATGACGTATAGCGGGTCGTTACGATAACATTATTAGTCTTTCCTGTGTTAGAATTTTGTCACTTTTACAACGGTCATTTCTAAAAAAAGAAGAAATATTGACGGTGTTATCGTTCGCAAACATTATGCTTGAAAACTGTTGTTCAGATTTCAATCAACTTCTTACCGTTTGAAACATATTTCGATAACGATTGTCAGTATCTAAGGTAAATGTGACACTGTGATAATGAACATAAAAAGTGTAAGAGAGAGGGAAAGAAAGAGAGAGTAAGGAACCTTTATACGTAGGTGATGCAAATTTCCGCGCTACTACAAGAATAAACGTCAGTTGATTGCGAATTCAATCAAACGGGAGCAAAGTGTACTGTCGTTACATACCTACCGTGTAACAGCCTACGCAGCCGGGGTAAAGCGTGGAAATTATGATCGCCGCTAGGCAGCGCCATTTTCGCTATTGCAGACGGAACTGCAGTCGCGCACGTGTATCCGCCGAGTGAACGACGCCACGCGGTCAAAGCCGGTGTTGCTCCAGTTGCGCGTTTCTTATTCCCTCTTCTTCGTTTTCACACGTGCATCGAGCTGTGCCGTGGCTCGACATGCTCCTACTGCTCAGTGCTTTTTCGGCAGTTAACGAGGAAGTATCTCACCGTTAGTAAGTGCTCATTCGATACGCTGCACGGGGAACAATGCCCGACAAAGTTGCGCCGTCCGAGAGGCAGGTTCTAAGAACCGCCAACACCGATGACGACACGGAAGCTGTGAAATTGAAAAAAGAACTGGGACTGTTGGACGGTGTTGCGATCATCGTCGGTATTATCGTTGGTGCCGGAATTTTTGTCTCGCCAAAAGGCGTTTTACGAAACAGCGGCAGCGTTGGACAGGCTTTGATCGTTTGGATCTTTTCTGGTGTCTTATCTCTGATCGGCGCGCTTTGCTATGCGGAACTAGGTAAGTGATATTAACCAGAAATTAACCAGCTGTTACCATTCGGAATTTCCCATGTGCTCGATCGAAATACGTTAGAAATTAAATTCTCTTAAGTAATTCTAAAATGAAATGAAATTTATTTTTATTTTTTTTTCATGGTGAAGTAATAACATTTATGGTGTGAATTAGTGATGTCGAACAAAACTATTTTTTAATTAAAACTTATCATAGTTATCGACCGTAATATTACAATTTTATAACACATGGTGTGGAAGTAGTTTATTGCAAAGTATATTGCTAGTTAACAAAAGTTATTTGTTTTGAAATATTAATAAAAATCCGATGTGCCTTCTGTTAGGTATTCGTGTTCACATACATATTTCGATTTTATTACCGTTTGCGCTACTCTTGCTTGTCTATGGACAGAGTTTTCGCTTCTTGCATCACCTTTCTTCAAACCGAATGCCAGATATCCCTACGGACATATGTAAATAAGTAGGTCTAATTCATCCTTGTGCTATAAAATTTGTATTTCTTTTTTTAATTCATATATCGACAATGAAATTATGAATTTCAAAATTTTTAAATTAACATTTTCTCACACATACCACCTTTTCCAATTATAAATAAATAAAATGAAAGAAACAAATGAAATTTATGACTTATAAAAAATCATAAACAACGAAAAAATTCATTTTAATTTGAAAATTACCGCAATGAAATATTAAATAATACATAATACATAATGCAATAATGCAAAGTTCAGCTTTTGCAACAGTTGGTACCATATTCGTCTTTATCGCTATACAGTTTGAATTTTCTCATTATATATATTAATAATGCTGTTTATAAAAAAATCAAATAAGATTATCTCGAATTAGAACGTTCTGATTAACGTTCTCTTATCATTCTCATAATAAAGAAAAACATGCAAACATGTGTATCATGAATTTACATGATTAAGTTATTGATTACGGCACCAACTTTTTAAAATATTTTTACACATAATTAATATTTAAGTGCATAACATGAAAGTAACTTAAACCGTTAATTACAAAGAATTTTAGAATAAATTATAATATATTATAAAAAAGTAGATTGGACGTTGAGCTTAAGAAAAGGAGCATCAGTGCCAATTACATTTCTATGGCTTTTTTTGTCTTAAGTATAACTATACCTAGTGGCATAATCTTTTATTACTATTTAAAATTATTCTTACAGTAAGATCTTTGCGATAAATTATATTAATTTTATTTACTTTGTCGAAAAAGAATATTGTACAAAGCACATCGTATTTTATTACTGTTACATTTGCCTGTGTACATTTGTTTTTAGTATTAATTGTGTTTTATATTATGTAACTTAACATATGAACTTTAGAAAAACGATTATGTTTATAAAATTTCATTTGCAATGAAGTATCTTTTATTGCAGCCATTTTTATGATCAATTTGGTTTAAAATTCATATTACATGCCTACTGCTTACATGTTTCGTAATGTAAATTCTTTGCATCTTACAAATTCATATAATGCAGTGACTGGCGAAGGAGGGGGGGGGGGGGGGGGGGGGGGGGTTTTACAGCCCTGGGGCGTGCTTTCCAGCAGACCTCCTATGTACTTCTATTTACTTCATCAAAAAATATTGCCATTTTCTTTGTGATTGAATGTTAATTATTTTATTTATTAAAGAATATATTTTAATTTTGAAATCAATTTCAAAATATTTTCAATTTTTCAACCAATCTGGTTCTGTTATAATAATTACTTCTAACAAATAACCAATTATTTTATTTAGATATAGTTGATTTAAACGATAGGTGAAAACTTGTTGAAATAATCCGAGAACAGATGTTCACATCTATCAAACTTGTTTATTGCTTTTTAATTAATCGTTTGTTTACGAGCGATGTTATCGATAGTACTCGTATATTATCACATTTCGAAAAAATGATGTGCTTTTGATCGGAATATCTTCTACTTTTTGAAAATTCAATTCATTTTGGGAAACTAATTTGACAAACATAAAATGTTTGCATGTTATAATATTTCATACGTTAAATATATATGTAATATTTTATGAACTCAAGTCATTATTTTTTGTTTTTAAAATAAAAAAATTAAAATTAAAAACTCTACAGCTCTATTTTCTTGGAAAAGTTTAATATTAGTTATGAAAAATATTTTATTTTAAACTTATTTACACATGTATAATAAATATATTTTTGATAATTTGGAAATAATCTAAATCTCAATAATTATCGAAATTTAATAATTAATATTATGAATATTTAATTATTTATTGGCAACAGAGATCTTTTATTCATATATTTGAAGTTGTTTATTAATAAAGAATACAGTAGACTCGTTATATTACCGCGTACGGGACAAAGGGTCGGACAATTTTTTAAGCTTCGAAACTTTTAGTTGGAGAGAAAAAGGAGATAAAATTGTAACCATTTCATAGGCTATGATGGTGGAAGAGTAACATGAGTATGCATGGAAATCTCTGTGAATGTCAGATCGCTCACATAGCAATATAACATAAGTTCACTGTATTATGGAATCTCTGATAATAATTTATGGTCTTTTTTTTAAACTTGTTTATGGAGAAGTAAATTTACTGATAAATTACGAACAAATGACTAAATCTGTATTTACCCGGAAATTCGTTTTGGTTCGAATAAAATAATCTATTGACCTTTGTCTATCTTTAAATTGTTTGGTAATGATTAAGATACATGTGCACTCATTGTTACCAGTTCCAAGCGTTTTATCAATTACAACCGTTCCAGATGTTCTTGTTCTCGAACATATTCCACATACTGTTTTACTTACATGAAAAATATAAAGATGCATCGTTCTATAGTAACAAAAAACAGTTTTAGGTGTAAATATTCAAAATTACTGTTGGCCATTTTTAAGCAGAGGAAACCAATAATGTACAATACATTGATTTCAGGACGATTTTCTAAAATTTAAATATCTAAGGGTGTAGATCTACGGTTTATCTTACGCAATCAAATCAGACTATTCAATATATAATCAATATATTTAGGGGAAGCAGGCGTTTTAAAAATCTTAATTGTGACGATATTAATATTAAAAGTGATTCAGAAACAAAATAGTATGATTTTTTTATTATTAAATATCATAAAATTTAGTATATAAGTGGAAAGTACGAATAACAAAGTAATTATTAACTCAAATTTTTCCACGTAAATGTTTATACGCAAGTGGTGGGAGACCACAGACCTATGTAATATAATGGGTCCCCTTTTGCTGCGTTGGCATTTTTCTGGGCATGCCAACGGGAAATGGAAGAAACCCATGTTAAATCGACGATCTTTGGTATTTCGGCTATGGTTTTGGTCCTTTTTTAGAAAATAATTTTATTTCAACATTTCTAATAATACGAAATAAGGGGAACGAAAGGAACATGTAATTGAGATAGTTATTAAACAAATATGAAGTTGAATAAGGAAAATAAATTATGAGTAAGAAGGACTTGTAATATTCATAATTTTATAGTCTGTACGAAAAAATAAAAAGGAAAAAGAATATTAGGTTAATAATAATTTTACCATGAAAATGTTGCGTTGGAAAGTGAGATGATTTAAGGCAGGTATGCACACAAAACTGCTTAAGGAGCTCTGCGGGCATTTGGGCGCTCGTAGGGCAATTTCATGTGCATGCTTGATCTAAGGTCTTATGGTATTCAGAGCGGAACGGAGGGAAGAAGAAAGTCAATTATTGAAATTATTTTGTGTATGGGGTTGAGTGCATTTAGTGCCTAGGCTTTTGTTTAATTTCTTTTCATAAATACACAATTTAATTTTATTTCATTATAAGAAGATAAGTAGTAAAAAATACTAGTTTCAACTAGTAGTATTTAATGAAGGACAACAACAATAAGAAAAAATAGTTACTTTCTAATTCTGCAAATAATATATCTATAGATTTCAAGGAATTCAAAAATAGCCAAATGATTTAGCAATCATTTAGAGAAAGAAGTTATAAAGGATACCAGTGAAGTATGGAATGCTGGAGTCAACAGGTACAGTATGTACCTGTGTATAACTAACCTTATCAACGTGTTTTGTCATTTTCTTCAGATTACGGTCCATCTGTAAAATTAATCATTGAGAAACTCGATAGCCAAGTCCCTACTGCTTAGATTGCTGTTGATGAAATCGTCTGTAGACGACACATTCGCACATACACACATTGAGAATTGCTGTTTCAATATACATGTACTTTATTTCACAACATATTAGTAATGTTATTGCAATTAGTAGATTTTTATGTGTACAGTTTTTTTCTTTTCAAAATCCAAATTTATTAAAATCGAACGCACCTACACCACCATGGTCAACATTTTGGGCATTTTGACAGTGAGTTTTTTATCTGTTTTCAATTTTATATTGTTTTTTATTTCTTGTAATCATAAACGTAATTAGAACTTTTTCTAAGGTGGGTCAAGTCCTTTCGATATTTTGAAATTCTTAATTCTAAAAATAATATTTTTAAACCTCTTTCAGTATACAGTAAAACCTGGATAAATTCAACCAAGATTGGGACCCAGTGGTTGCGTTTATGTAAGCACGGTATCGAAGCTCGGATGACACGTGACGACCAGCCAAGCGTGAACGTAGAAAGGGACAGACAGTGGTGAAAAGAGAGAGGTCCGAAATCAAAGGAAAGAGCCGAAACGTATCGGTGTGACTAATACTAATTGAATCAAAAAACTTTTTTAATTTTGACTTTTTTTGAGTGAAACTTTTACTAGCGCATTGGTGAGATTTTTGTGAGTAAAGTGGTACCAAACACGATATAGTTTCAATTATAATTACTTGCTAAAATTGATGTTATAAGTTGGCGAAAAGCAAGAGAGATCGAAATCCAAACCAGTGGCGGTGTCGGCTTTGGTTTCAAAGGTTTCATTTATCCTAGCGAGGAGTCGATTCTGGGCATTTAATGTTTCATTTATTGAAGCGAGGAGTCGATTCCGGGCATTTAATGTTTCATTTATTCAAGCAAGGAGTCGATTCTGGGCATTTAATGTTTCATTTATCCAAGCGAGGTGTCGATTCTGAGTCCGTACACATGTTTTCTTTGCAGCCGACATGCCGACTCTGTGTCCGTACACATGTTTTCTTTGCAGCCGACATGCCGATTCTATGTCCGTACACATCTTTTGTATTCAGCCGACATCATTTATATTCAGTCGTGGTGTCAATTCTATATTGTTTATTCTATTACTATTGTTTATTGTATTACTATTGGTTATTCTATTACTATTGTTTATTTATTCTATTATTATTCTTAGCTCGTAAATTACTTTAATTTTCAATAGGAAGAAACTGCCCGGTTTCATGGAAATCACGGACTTTTCCTAACATCATAAAGCACCTAATAAATATCATTCAACCTATATCGTGTTTGGTATCATTTTAATCAGAAAAACCTCACAAATGCATTAGTAAAAGTTTCATTGAGAAAAAGTTAAAAATAAAAAAGTTTTATCATTGAATTAGTATTAGTCACACGGATATTACGGTCGGATCATATTACACGGTTTCCTCGTCGAGCGGCTCGGCTCGCCTAGGGGGATCCCCCCAAGTGGAGGGGATAGCGATGTTTCATTTATCCAAGCATTCTTTCCTTGAATTTATCCAGGTTTTACGGTATTGTGAAAATTATGGATCTAATATATTAGATTTCGAAATATAATTCAAAGAGAAAGCGTATCGTTTCTTTATTTATAGATTTCAATTAGAACATTCCAAAAGAAAGAGGCAACGAGGCTGTGCAACTTCTTCGCAGATCATGCTCACTTAGAAACTACCTAACTCACGCCTTAGTCAAAACTTTCAAAAATTTAATAGCATAAATGTCACATATAAATGTATATACATATACATACATATATAAAACCTCTAATTCCAAATTTGAGGTATTTTCGACCATCCAATTCAAACTTTAATTAATTATCGTACTTGACCTATTATGTACCTAAATACTATAACACTACACTGATCAAATCAGGCATCCCTAAAATAGCAATATAAGGGTAACAAGAATTCTTAAAATCTTAATTTCAACGATATTACTATTAAAAGTAATTTAGAAAAAGTGATGTCACTTCTGACGGTCACATAGTGGGGCAGAATATAAAGAACTAAACAAAATTCGTATGTGGAAATTATTTTCTGCGGATGAAGTTCCGAATACAATCGGTCGCCGATCAAGATGAAATTTTAAGGGGGAGGGGATCCTAATTATTAAGTGGTATCTTCAGCTTCCTATTAGTATCCGAGATATTAATTAAAAACTTTCGTACAATACATAGAATTTTTCCTGTACAGACGTAACTAACACAACCGTCTTCGCTGTAGTAAGCTGACATCGTCAAGTGCCGAACAGCCGTTGACACAGCGGAGGTTCCAACCTGACTATCTATAGGGTGTCCTATTCAAAACTTTGGAGATACGACGACTGTTGTAGCGTTGCCGGCCGCCTTTCAGCGGCCGGAAATTTGTCTAGCCTAACCTAACCTACGTATAAATCAAATATGTTTAATTCCTTGAGAATTAGTAATACAATATAAAACATAACGTAATGTAACTAAAAAAATGGATTTTACATGGTACACTGAGTCCCATCGAAGTGTCGCAGTGAAGTTGGCTACACATTCACTAACACATTCATACCGCGTCGTCGGCACCTTGCCCATCGGCTCACCGTCGCGGCGTGAATGTGTTAGTGCGACAACTTCGATGGGTCAGTGTATGTACACTGAGTTGCATTGAACTTGTCGCAGTGAAGTTGGCTACAAATTCACTAACACATTCACGCCGCGTCGGTGAGTCTATCTCGCCCATCGTCTCACCGACGCGGCGTGAATGTGTTAGTGAATTTGTAGCCAACTTCACTGCGACAAGTTCAATGCAACTCAGGGTACACCCTATAGAAACGGAAGACGATATTGCTATGGTGTGAATGGTCGTTCGACACTTCACGATGACGGTTGCTACAGCAAAGACGGTAGTGTTAGTTACGTCTGTATAGGAAAAATTCTATGTATTGTACGAAAGTTTTTAATTAATATCTCGGAAACTAACAGGAAGCCGAAGATACCACTTTATATTTGGGGTCGTCTACCTGCTCCCAACCAACCCTCCAAATTTCATCTTGATCGGCGACCGGTCGTATTCGGAACTACAGCCGGTATTCTTATGAACAGACGTGGCCGCAAGATTTCAGAGTTGTACTGTATCATGCAAAGTAACAATTCTTAAAATTTTCATTTTGACGACATTAATGTTGAAAATGATTTAAAGAAAAAATAATATCATTTTTAATTACTAAATATTACAAAATTTATTGTATAATTGAGAAAGCTGAATGATAAATACGTATCAATTCAAATTTTCGTTTGCACGCAAGTAATATGTCTAGACTCATATGTATGGGGCCCCTTCCCAACAATGTCATTTTTACCAGGGATGCTTCTGCAGAAGGCTGAGAAACCGTGACATCACCATTGTTTCTGTGGAAGCCTGATTTAATCGCGTACGATCAAAAAGGAGGCGTACCTACGTGAAAAAATAAATAATAAATAAGTTAATCAAGCAATTGTTTTATAGAATAAACTATATGTATAATACGATTTGGAATAAACAGAGAATAAATGCGTAAGAAAAATATTCATTTCTTACTGTATGAATTTAAGTTAAAATTTAAAAAAGTTATTTTACAAATGGATGATAAAAATCGTGTATGAAAGTATATTAGTGGGTTAGAATTTTTCATGTCATTTAATCAGGAACGGATTAAGATTTTTGTGGCTCCTGGGCCATCAAACCTTCGAAGGCCTTGATAAACTTAGTTCAAAAATTGAAATTTATTCTACATAAAATTAAATAACATTTAATAGTAAAGAAGAAGACAGTAGTAAAAAGATTTCATTCAATATTTTTTGACGTAGTAAATAGTTTTAGAACGGGGCCACTCCAAAGATTGGTCCGGCACTATAGCCCCCCTTAAACTCCCTTTTTTAACCGACTTCGAAAAGGAGGAGGTTATTAAGGGGGTAGACATGGCACGTGACCTCTCCGATTCTGGACGTCGTCGGTATTACAGCAGTTTTTTCGTTGGGTCTGGTGGAGCTACTTGCGTGGTCCGTTACGAACTTGGAAGGTTTAATTCTCAGCTGGCGTGCGCGCAACACGTCTAGGAAGGCAACAGCACCGCAAGTATTTTATATACCTCAGAGGTATCGCGACGATATGCCTGAAGAACGAAAACGAAACATTGGCGCGTGTTTAGAGTGAGATGTACGGTGATCATGATATCCTTCTTTCAACCCAAATGATAGAATTGTGCCGCCGCTCCGATAAATTCTGACTGACCAAACGCGTGGATTTTATATAGCGCACCGTAGCACCCCTCGCTGCTGAAAAATATATGCCTACTCTAAAGAACCGAAGCAACGTGCAATCTCAGAATTATTTTTAGAAAAAGTTATTAACTTCTTTAAATAAATGTATTTTAATTAATAAAAGTATACAGGATACGTCATGCAATTGGGACGAGTTATATCTTAAATTTGGTAAGAGATAGAAAAAAGCTGTTTATGTAAAAGTTCAATGGTATGATAATGTCTATTTTTTAACAGACTTCGAAAAAGAGGAGGTCACTCAATTCGATCAGTGTGTATTTTTTCTTTTTTTTTTTTTTCTGTGTGTTCACCGATTACTGCGAGATGGATGGACTAATCGGAACGAAACCTTTTGCATCTTGTAGGGTATGTCTTCTGATTTGGTCCCATTAAAAAAAAATTTTTCATTTTTTCATTGTTATTGCAAAATACAGGAAGTTTTTACCTCAACATAGGACGATTTCAATGACCCTTTAATATGTTGTCGGGGGTATGATTCCAAACAACTTTTTCATTATGCATAATTAACGGAAAGCTTCAGTTTTCGAGATATTCGTGAAAAACTATTGTTACTACTACATTGAATTCTACGTATGCCTACGTGTCTCTACCAGTGCATGAGTCAGCATGCACTCGCCGATTCTCTACTGTTTCTATACATATACATGCATATGTATACTCTGCAAGGCATGTACCGATTGCGATGAAACCTTTCGCATTTACTGTATGTGCTTCGCGCTTCAACTTAATGCAAACGCGAGCTAGTTTGGGTGTGGATCAGTGAAACCACTCGTTCAAAAAAAATAACAGAACAACTGATAAAGGATTAATATATCTTGTTTATTAAAGGACAAATATTTGTCCTTGTATAAATTTCAAACACCTCGTGAACGGTAACAGACTCTCCGAATTGTACTTGTCGAGAGTTGACAACTAAAAAGCTCACGTACAAGAAGAAACGTTCACGAAGAAAATTTCGAGTGTCGGGTGGGGATTGACATGTCGCAGGGGTGGACAAACGAATTCGCTAGAGTCACAAATTTTGATTGGTTAAAAGAAAATTCAGGGAAGTGGTCAACAACCGCCCCTGCCAAACGCTCGTTCTCAGGTCGAGTCTGATCTGAGCCAAGAAATATGACGTCGCCTGTCCACCCAACGGTTCGACAACAATAAAACCATAAAGCCAGCAGGAATTCGAAAAACATGGTAAACTAAAGAAAGTTTTAGGCGATGATTGCATATGGCACACAGCTGCAGAAGGCAACTATTGCTTGTTTGAAGAGAAAAAAAAAACAATCAAAAATATACCTGATGGCCCCATGACCACTGCGCCGCAACATTTACTAAGAGATATTTCCGCGATGATCCCACTTGCAAAAATGTATGGAATTTGTTATCGTTAAAAACTATCGTGGGTATACTTCCGAAAGGCCCTATCAACCCAGGACAACCAAACTTCGGATTTATAGTAATTGAGGGACGAGAAATCGAATGAGACCATTTTCAGTACTGGCAAATAAACCGTTCTCGAGATATACAGGGTATTCTAAAAGTGTGGGACGCCCCTATTATCTCGATAAGAACGCATTTCCACGGAAAATGACTAAAACAAAAGTTGTAGGGGTCGTAAAGTATTATCTTGTAGTGACCTTGAACTTAACCTTGCAGGTTATTTGTAGGTCAAATAGAATTTTTAAAATGCCATTATTACCATTTACCCCGGGAGAAATTAGTTAGGTAGGTTAGGTTAGGTTAGGGTTAAGTTAGCCATTTTCCGCGGAAATGCGTTCTTATCGAGATAACAGGGGGTTCCCACACTTTTAGAATACCCTGTATATCTCGAGAACAGTCTATTTGCCAGTTCTGCAAATGGTCTTATTCGATTCCTCGTCTCTCAATTACTATAAATCCGAAGTTTGGTTGTCCTGGGGCGGAGGGGCCTTTCGGAAGTTTCCCCAATAGTATACTAAATACATTTCAACCTTTTCGGAGGCGGCGCAAAATTAAAAACTTTTCTTCTACTAGGAAGATCCTAGTTCAGGTGTCGGCAATCTATCAAATCGTTATTGGCAGCATCGTATATTCGGGCATTTTTAATTTTGCGTCGCCTCCGAAAAGGTTGGAATCTATTTAGTATACTATTTAACGAGTAAATAGGTTTTATTAATAGCTGTTGGGTATTTGTACAAATGAAATAGAAATTATTTCATACTTTTTAGTGCATTTAGAAGTCGGTTGTATTTTTTGTTAAAAATTATTTTATAACTTTATAAGTTGCTGGTAAGAATGTTTATCACTTGATGCTTTGATCAATAAGTTCAATTATAAAAAAATTAGAAATAGAATCTCTTTTTAATAGGTAGGATTATGTAGGTACATATTACCGATCATGTTGCAATATGGTATTATATACTAATTTTGCTGATAGAGATATTACATATTGGAAATGTAGTAGAGGATCTTTATATTAGAGCTCAAAGGATGTAAATTTTCTATATTTCAATTTTTTTTTAGCACTGCCCCATAAAGGGTTAAGAACATAAACGGAAAACTATATTTTTAAAGGTATAATTTTTCTAATTAAGTTACAATTTATCATCCTTTTAAAAGAACATTTATTTATTTATTTATTTATTTATTTTACAACATATCCCAGGTATTTTAAGTAAAAATTTTGAAATTTTCAATAGAATATATTATGAGAACTCTGCTGTACATACGTGTCACATAACCTCTTTTAAGGAACTGACTCTATAAAATATTCATAATATTAAATTAAATGATTATTTATTGATTTCGTACACCGAGTACAATTTTTCAGATTTAAAATATTTTGAAACTTGTACATCCATACGAAGTTTTAAATTTTTGTATCAATGTACAATAGTAATTAAATCTAATTTTGCGTGTTTATATCTGCATTTATGTTAAAGATGCCTGCTATACAGGTTCATAGAATAATGGACAATAATCCATATTGTAATGCTAAAGTAAACTCAAATGGATTGTTTCAAATTTCATTTTCTTAATAGTAAGCAAAATCCTTGATTACTTTTCATCGAACGAAAAATTGTTTTAAATATCTTCACATAAACGTAGATATAAAAGATATATTGTATTTTTATTTTCCACCCCATTTTCTCAAGAAGTCTAAAGAAACGTTTACGAGAAAAAGTGACCAATATTAGGCAATTAAAAGGAAGTGTTATTTCACCAATTTTTATTTATTACGTCTCGACCTTTTTTCCAGTTCTAAACAAATGTAGATATATAGTTTCTGTAAAATTGTGCAAAGGACAGAAACATAATAAAATTTTGGGTCAAAGTTATTTCAACTTGCGATACCTAATAGATTTACAAATGAAGACTGGAAAGGAATACCCTATCCTATTATAGAAGAGAAAGTTTTCAAGGCCTATGCTTGAGACGTTTATGGTATCGATCTATACAAGAGCACTCTTCAGAGATAATGGTACTATGCCGTATTGTCCAAAAAGCTAAATCAACTATGTTATTAGGAAAAATTCGTAAGATTATTTTATTATAATTGCCGTTCGACTCGATTCATATTTCCTAGGGTTGTTTATTATTTCGTCCGTGTATTCTAAAATCTGTCTCCGATCTGGTTGTTTTAAGAGTTTTCCGCGCTTATTTGAGTCTCTTATACGTAGTCACCATGTACTCAATTATTTCCATTAATTGAATGGCCTTTGAGTAATAGTTTATTATTTCATTAGTATCTTCAATATATTGAAAAGGGTTATTTATAAAGGTGAAATATCATTAAAAAAGTGTCGCAATCAATTCTAAGTACTCGTAATGGCGTATTAAATTTAAATCTAACCTAAAACTAGCCACATAAACTCAAATTAAGTGGTGAGAAGTAAACAGTAAACAGTTAAAAAAGAGGTTTAATTTAATGTTTTTAATATTATAAAATTTCTCTTTATGCATATATGAAGAGAAAACTTGTTGGAGTGTGTTCACAAGTAACAATAGAGATTCATCAGTGTAAAATTGGACATAAATTCTAGGTTAGGTTTAGGTTTAGTTTTAGATTTATTAGACAATAGAAAATTCTTACAATTGTTTACAATACTGTTTTTAATGATATTTTACTTTTTTAAATATGGATACCGGTACCTACTTGCTCACTAAATACATTTCTAAATAAATATAATAAAATTGTAATAATATGATGCTAAAATACTAAAATTCTGTTTATAACAACTTAATCTAGTAATATATTGTTACGTATTATTTTAATTGTCCATTTGTAACGATTCGAATTGTAAGATTTTTTTGTAAAATTTTGCAAAATACAAAATATTAAATACTTGACACTGTCAATAAAGTTAAGGGAGCGCATCCCAGAAAAAATTCTAGTTACGCGAATGTTTAAGCATGATTAAATTTCAGCAACATTAAAAATGCTGTCTACACATCAAAATGATCTCGAAATCAGTACATATACGTTTTTACTGAAACTATGTAACAGTCTGCTGCTTTCATCGTCAGTTAGGACTTGCAAAACATGACAGCGGCTTATCTAATCTATATTCGTATCAAGTTGCAAGACATGCGTAGGAAATGAAAAGAAACCGCAACAAAATATACATATATAATGATATTACTATGAGCATCGCTTACAGATAAGCAAAAATTCCTATATCGATACTAGCTCGACATACACGACCTATTCAACTTCCAATGTAACTGCCTTCTATAAATTTTTCATGAATTCTCCATGTGGTATTTACAAAGATAGCAATATCTGATAATTCTTTCAATAACAATAATAATAATAACAGTAATTCTTTTAATAACTTCGTCAAATTTTTTGTATTAACTCTAGAAAGACCAAGCCTCATACATAACAATTCATTTCCAACGCTTTAATAATATTTCTAATAATTTTTACTAAAGCAAAATCACTTTTTCGGTACTAATTACAATAAGTGAAAATAACGGCGATTCCAAATCGATCATTTTTTAACTTCAACATCAGGTACATATAAATGTAGTACATATATTAAACTTTATAATATTTAATGATTTTAAAATTAGGATTTTGAGAATTTCCGCTTCCTCTGTATTGCCATTTTTCCTGGAAAAGCCTGATCTGATTGCGGGTGTACTATTTCCAATTAAAGCATCACAGAAGTAATTTATTCCTGTGAACTCGTCATCAGCGCCGAAATAAGGAGAGGTCTAAGAGGAGATACAGCATTCGGCCAACTTTTCAGGGGGCCCCATATAAGCCTTTCATTTACTATGTCCAATAATATTGAATGCATTTTTTGACTGTTACCCGTTTTTTCTTACCTTTAAATGTTATTTAATTTTATTTAAAATAAATTTCTATTTTTGAACCAAGTTTATCAACTGAGAAACACAAAATGAACGCATTGAAAGTCCCAGGGCCTTAGAAATCTTAATCCGGTCCTATTCCTCGTGTATGCTTGTTCATTTCCGATTCGTCATAACATATATTTATAGTAGAATAATGCTGTCAAGAAATTTTTCTTTCCCCGCTAATATCAGAATTGGTTAAAATTCTGTGTATGTATTGAGAGTGCAAATTATCATTACGACTTCTTAAGCACTCTTTAAGATTTGAGTATTTTCCCTTGCTTTTTTGGAATTTGAAAAGTAACGCGAAAATACGATAATGATGACGGTTACTTTAATAATCGAAGTTATTATGACTTTTTAAGAATAAATCTTCACTTAAAAAAATCGAATTAATTTGTACACCAAATATTATACGCAATGAGTACTTAGGGGACAACAAATACCTAGTATGGTAGACTCCCGTTATATTGCCATATGAGCGATTTCACCTTCATAAGGATTTTCAAGCATGCCAATATTACTCTTACACCATTACAGTAGTATATATGTATATGTATATATATACACACATTCAGTGGTATTGTATATTCTATCTTCTCCATCCCCGTCCAAATAAGAGCTTGGAAGCTTGAAAAATTGTCCATTTCTACAGTCACGTCTGCGGCAATATAACGAGAGTTTACTCTGTATACTTGGCATTGCATACTGTTTGCGTTTAATATTGGACAAAATTCAACTGAGATCATTTGGGTTGCCTGTAACGGTAAGTGACAGAACACGTAGAAATCTGATACTGGCGATATAATAAGAGCAATTTTAATGTTGAAGTTTGGAAACGAAGAATTGCAGAGCGATGGATTTATTAATATCAAACCGCCAAGTTTCTAATTTTAACCGAATAATATTCGTAATCAGCCAGAAAAATTACGGAACATTATTGATAATAATATAAAATTTAATTTAATTTATTAATTTAACCATTGAAATATTTTTATTTTTCTTGAATGTAATTGTGGGTTTTATTTAAGAATGAAAAACAATTAATTTATACACTCAATAACAGGGTTCTGTTTTCTTTAATGAAAAAGGTAAAAAAGACGAACTCAAGACACTACATTCAAGTGCACTTGAATCAATGAAAAGTTTAAAAAAGAAAATATTATTGAAATTGACAAAAATAAAGTTTTGAACAGTTAAACACAGTTGTTGCAAAAAAACCGCTTACTTTCTCATCTTATCGATATTGATATATGTACATACACATATTGTTATTTGTTCTGGATATCGTATCATATCATGTCATCATGTATAAGAAACGATCTGGATGCGTTTCTAACCTCGCATTCAGTTGTCAGTAGTTATTATAATGTTGTATTTCTTTATTATTATTACTTTTATTATGTTTCTTACCAATATAAATTTTTAGGTTGCACTATAGTATCTAGGTGCACGGTAGTGCACCAGCCAAGTTCTCGCACTACCTCCTTTTACACGAAACAACTTAGCCATTTTTTAAAGGCTTGTAACTCGGCACTGGAGGCAGATGGAGAGATGTAATTTCGTACACTTGTTAAATGTAATCATGTCTCAATATTGACAAAACATTAATCTTCCAACTTAAGTAGGTTCCGAGATATAGGACCTTAAAAATCGCTAAATTTGTCACTGACTGACTGACTGACCTATCATCAAAATCTTTTGGGTACTTCCAATTGACCTAAAAGCTTGAAATTTAAAACAGGTCCACCATAACAAACAATCAAAGGAGTAATTATCAAAGTTTGAAATTTTATGCCGGGTCTACACTGGATAGAAATGTTCGCAAACAGTTCTCGAGCTGTTTGCGAGCTGTTTGCGAACAGTTCGCGAATAGAATTCACACCTAAGCTCAGACATAGTTCGTGAACAGCTCGCAAACGGAACGCAAACGGTTGCAAAATTGTTCGCTGGCTGATGACGGAACTGCGAACGGTCGTCAAATTCAACAGAAATATGTTACAACGCGTCCAGACATGTTTCGAGTTCGCAAACAGACTCTTTGATGTACCGCCTCCTTAAGGTCGATTTATATTATCCGTTCAGACACGGGCCGTTTCCGATCAGTTAGGTTCCGAAAAAAACGATGTAGTATTGGTCGTCTTATATTTGAAACGGAATGCGTCTGAACCGATCCATCACGGTATATATAAACACTCGTATTCAATAACACAGAACAATATTTGTCGGAACCTAACTGATCGGAAACGGCCCGTGTCTGAATGGATAATATAAATCGACCTTTAGCGAACAGTGCTCGCTGTTCGCTGACGAGTTTGCTGCTACCTGCTCGCTGTTTGCGAAAGTGTCCACATTGCCGGCGAACATGGCCCGCGAGCTGTTCGCAAACTATTTGCGAACTGTTCGCGAACAGCAGTGTGGACCCGGCATTACACCTTAAAGGAGTTGTATTGAAAAAAACATTACGAAATAGGTACGTAGGATGGAACATAGTACAGGATTGCCTCGTAATAAGCAACACATTCGGGTCTGGCCACTTGCTTATTACGGATCAGGTATGCTATTCGGCTCGACTTTGTTCTCGATACGGGACGATAAATAACACGAGAAACGAGTGAGAGATCCGAGTTAGCGGCAAATCATAAAGTGATCGGCCGAGCAAGGATGTTATTTTTTGAACAAGGATAGAATATAGCATGCCCTCTCATTCTCGCACTATTTCGCTTATTTCAAGGCAAATATGCTAGACTGAGAAAGCATTATATATATTCCATCCTTCTTCTACTAACCGATGTCACTGCTCAGTCAAGCGTGACAATTTATTACCCAAAACATCGGCTTCTCGCTTTCACGAACCTCTCACTCATTTCTCGGGCCTCTCACTTTGCGGGCGACTTCAAACAAAGAAGATGGGATAGAGATTTGCTTACTTCGAGCCAAAAAACTGTTGCTTATTACGGATCAAGACTGTAGCATAACATACATAACACAAAAACTTCAAGGGGAAATTGGAGATTCAATTTTCTAGTCTTATGCCCAAAATGGGATGAAGAAATAGTTAAAAAAAAATTTCCAAGAGTAAAATCTACATAATCTAGGTAAAGTTTACCCCATATTTTCACATTATGTTGCAAAAATAATTATAATTAGCATACTTTTTTAATTGATGAAATCCCAACAGAAACATCCTGTAAACAGGAGTCAAGTTCCTATGTCCGTAAAAAGTTGTGAGATCAAACAAAATACGGCCAAGTTCATTAGCTTAGAAATACCTCTTGCAATACTGAAAAAAAGCTTTTGTGAAAATTAGGTTAAAAGAACACTATTTAATTTATTGAAGAGTTACATGGAGTGCTAAATTATTTAAACTTGGCCGTTACCTAACACCTTTTATGGCCATTGGTTTAAAAAGTAACGGCCAAGTTTGAATAGTTTAGCACTCCATGTAACTCTTCAAAAATTAAATAGTGTTCTTTTAACCTAATTTTCACAAAAACTTTTTTCAATATTGCAAGAGGTATTTCTAAGCTAACGAACTTGGCCGTATTTTGTTTGATCTCACAACTTTTTACAAAGTCGCGCGGCGCGAGCGGAGACGCGGAACGCGAGCGCGGGAAACGGCAAATTCATTCTTGACGACGAGATTGTTGATTTCGGCGGCCGCGGATAGCAATGAGCGGATATAAATTAAGGGCTCGCGACTGCCTCGGCCTATTTCTCCTGCTGTTATCCGAGAGAGAGGACGAGGTAAGACCATCGGCCGCTCTTGGTCAGCAGGTTAGGGACTCCGGCAGAAGAGTACGGCGATAATACCTGGACGCCTGCCGAACGGGAGAAGTATAAACATGGCGTTCACCGTAGAATGTCTTGTACAAATAAATAAAAGAGAAAACTGTACCCTACACCTTGTTTTTTTTTTTTTTTTGTTTTTTTGTTTTGGTGAAGGGAAACTGCGGAAAAATCTTCCGGTCTTCAAGATCCCCGTTGCGGACCATGCCCCGGGGTATGTGGGATTCCTACCCACTAAAAAACCGCAAACCCTTTATGCGACTTTAGTCCCCCCCCGGACTAAACCTTGTAATCTCTACACCCTACACCTTGTAATCTCACCTTATCCAATAAATCCTATCTATTCAACAGATTTCCTGGTGTTTTCGCTTAACCATGGCTACAATGGTACATAATTATTTAGAAATTTACTTTCCACTCAGATCTTAATAATTTTTTGATATGTGGTGGGGGATGTAATTTTGAACAACTTTTTCCTTTTGAAGTATGTGGCGGTTTCCTTTAGTTTTGGAGATATTTGTAAAAAACTTTTGGTACTACTACAGAGAATTCGGCCCATGCGTGAGCGCCGGTGAGAGCGCTCGGTGTTCGTGTTGGTGAGCGGTAGCCGACCGCTTATCTTTTGTTTGGACAAGGAGGACCCAGTGGCTCCACTACACGGTGGCCCAGAAATATCTCTTCTACTATATATATATCAGTTACAATTAGTAGGTATTCAATCAATTAAAAGTGAATATTACTGATGTATTAGGTAAGGTTATAAATCCAGCTACCGAAAGGCGGCCGGCACCGATTTCCAGGAATGATAATCAATTATTTAAACAACATTATTATTTTATGAAAGCGTTGCCGGCCGCCTTACGACAGCCAGATTTAAATTTATAACCTAACCTAACCTAACCTAATACATCAATAATATTGACTTCTAACTGAGTTTTAATAGACATTTCTTACAAATATGCAGTTGTGAATGTAGCCTTTAAGGTCCCACGATCCTCGTTTCTATACCGAAAGTAAGTGGCAACTAATAAACATGATTAAATACTTATGAGTGATAGCTGAAATACAGTCAGCCGCAAAAGTATTCGTCCATGTACCGTATTCGATGTATATGGAAGAAATGGAAGGCAAATAAATGTACAATTTTTCATTTAAAGGTATAGAAGTAAACCTTTATTTACGTAAAACAAGATACCATTCGCGAAAGTTGATAAATGTCATACAGAAAGAAAAAATTAAGGAATATGTTGCGGTATGTCAGAAAATGGGACCGCAAAAGTATTCGTCCATCGATGATTTTGTAAAACTATAGATATTTTAAACTTAAAATTAGTTGTTTAATGTTATTAACTTAATATTTTGTAGGATATCCGTTGGATCTGATTATAACCTCAAGTCTTCTAAGCATTGATTTTATTAATTTTTCTGTAAAATTTACAGATATTGTTTGCCATTCTTCTTTAAATAGCTCCTTTAGTTCTTCTTTATTTTTAGGTGGTCTTTTTTTAATTTTTTTTAAAATTTCGCTCCATAGATTTTCTATGGGGTTGATGTCCGTTGACTGGGGTGGTGTTCGAAGGTAATGCGGGATATTATAGAGGATCCATTCTTGGACAATGCGAGCGGTATGCTTTGGGTCATTATCTTGTTGAAATATAAAATTATTTCTTATACCAAATTTTTCGGCACTTGCCAATAAATGTTCCTTTAGAATATTTAAATACATCCACTGACCCATTATACCCTCTATAAAATGATACTCTCCAACTCCAATCACCGACATGCTTCCCCACACCATTAATGATACACCTGCGTGCTTGACTGTAGGTGTCAAGTTTTCTTTTTGATATGCAGTATTCGGTCTTCACCATACATCCTTACGAGGAGTATCAAAAATACAAATTTTTGTTTCATCTGTAACAATAACGCGTTTCCAAAATTCTTCTGGTTTTGAAACATACTTTTTGGCGAATTGCAATCTCTTCTTTCTGTTTGTTGCATTGATCCACGGTTTTCTCCGACTCTTTCGACTCTTAAAACCTGCTCTATGCAGCACACGTTGAGCTGTATCGACACTGACAGCTTTTCCTGACGCCGATTGCACGTTTTCCTGCAATTCAGGTCCGGAAATTTGCGGATTCTTTTTAACAGCCCTTACAATACTTGTCTCTTCACGGGAAGTCAATTTCCTGGGTCTGCCTGATCGCGCTTTATTTATAATCATATTTTCTTCTTTAAATTTTTTTAGAATATACTGTATTGTACTTCTAGATCTTCCTATTATGGTCCCTATTTTGCGTTCGGATTTACCCTCTTTAAATGACTTAACAATCCCTAGTAGCACAAAAACATTGGTTAAATGTTTTTTTTGAATATTGCAAAAATATTTTTTAAGCCACACTTTTTAACATGAAAAAAATATTGGATTTGAATATTGTACACATGTATAAGAAATGTAAAATAAATATTTAGAAAATATAAACTAAATATTCATAGGATATAAAATAGATATTTAAAAAATGTGAGAGTAATATTTGAAAAATATGAATTGAATATTTAAATAATATTAAATAGATATTTCAAATCTAAAAAAAAATTAAAAAATAAGATTAAAACGTTTTAAATTGCACACGCGTTGTCTGAGATCACACTCTTATGCCTGCCTTATTGTACATTACTAATCTTTCTTAAACATTTATTCGACCTCAGAAATTTTTATTAGTATTGACCGGATTCGATCTCGGGACTTACCGATTACTGGATAACGTACTCTCTCAATCAGCCATATAGATTTGTTGTTATGAGTATTACTTTTTAAGCTTATAAAGGATTCAAAATCATATCAAACATGATATAATTAATTTGAACAGATAAAATTTGATTAGAAAAATAATATTTTAACTGAAAATAAAAATCCTTTTTTCTAATGAAGCATAGTACATTATATTTTATTGGATACATTTTGTGTACATTGTAAACATTTTTTAAATAGATTATTTTAATCTTGACTGGGCTGTCGCCAAAAATATTCTGTTTCCAATATTAAATTAATATTTATTTTATATTAGGAAATAATTATTTTTCCGTGACATAAAATAAATATTTTATAAATATTCAAAAAAAAATATGTCTTTCTGAATCTAGAATAAATATTTTATAAATATTCAAAAAAAAATATGTCTTTCCGAATCTAGAATAAATATATTATAAATATTTGAAAAAAAGTATGTCTTTCTGAATCTAGAATAAATATTGCATGTATATTTAAATATGAAAAAGAGATTCAATCTCTTTTTAATATTAGATAAATATGTATTCAATATTTTGTGCTACTAGGGATAATTTCACGTTCGGATAGAGATGTTTCACATTTTTTGCGATTCATGGTGGATATTAATTGCGTGCTTATTGAAAACGGACTGTGCGGAATTGTTGCTAGTTGACAAAACATAATCGCTACTGAAAATGCTGTTTTTCGCTTGTTTTAAACGAATTCAAGTATTTTATTTAACATAATAGTTCGTGGACGAATACTTCTGCAGTCCCATTTTCTGACATACCGCAACATATTCCTTAATTTTTTCTTTCTGTATGATATTTATCAACTTTCGTGAATGGTATCTAGTTTTACGTAAATAAAGGTTTACTTCTATACCATTAAATGAAAAATTGTACATTTATTTGCCTTCCATTTCTTCCATATACATCGAATACGGTACATGGACGAATCCTTTTGCGGCTGACTGTATAATCGAATAGATATTTCTGGACCACTGTGTAGTGGAGCCACTGACTGAGTCCTCCTTGTCCAAACAAAAAATAAGCGGTCGGCTACCGCTCACCAACACGAACACCGAGCGCTGTCACCGGCGCTCACGCATGGGCCGAATTCCCTGTAGTAGTACCAAAAGATTTTTGCAAATATCTCCAAAACTAAAGGAGACCGCCACATACTTAAAAGGAAAAAGTTGTTCAAAATTACACCCCGCAACACACATATCCAAAAATTATTAAAATCGGAGTGGAAAGTAAACAATTAAAAATTTACCAAAAACATTTTGCATTTTTTCGTTGTTAATGACTTCTATTGCAAAAAACGTAATGCTCCATTTATATTTTTCGGCGTTTACTCTGCAAGGAATGTACATACCGATCGCGATGAAATCTTTCACATTTAGTAGATGATATATCCAGGATGATTCCACTTGCAAAAATTTATGAAATTTGTTGTTAATAACTACTGTCATAGCGAAAAACCTATTCCTTGATGTTCCTCTGTAAGGCATGTACCGTTCGTGATGAAACCTTCCACATTTACAATCAGTAGGAGATATTTCTGCGACGATCCAACTTGCAAAAATTTATGGAATTTGTTATTGTTAATAATTATCTTTTAATAATATCCAGGTTGTTCTCTTTGTTTTTTAATCGTCTAAATTCGATCAATATATTTTTTTTGTTTATTTTGGTTATTATCTAATCAATAAAAACGCAAAACCACCTTACGGTATCCTACAAATACTGCTCGTTTCATTAAAAAGTGTGAAATAAAATAATTTTTAACAAAAAATACAACCGACTTCGAGATGCGCTAAAAAGTGTAAAATAATTTATATTTCGTTTATACAACTACGTGACAATTATTAATAAAACCTCTTGCTGCATTAACAAAATGCGGGAAAAAGTATAAAATAATTTCTATTTCATTTATACCAATACTCCACAGCTATTAATAAAACCTATTTAATCGTAAAATAGTATACTAAATACATTTCAACCTTTGCGAAGTCGGCGCAAAGTTAAAAATACTCGAATAAACGATGCTGCAAATAACGATTTGATTGCGGTATGGCGAACTTGGTATGTTTGCGCAGATCAAAATGTACAACAGGTTAAAGAAAAGAACGAAAGAAAACGTTTATTCTACTAATACACACACATAAATATATAAAGAAATTTCACAAAAGGTACTCTCATGGATGTTTACCCGTCATGGTAGTTGGATTTCAACTGAACTTGAACTATGCTCGGTGTTTACACTTTTACACCCCAGTCGTTAGAATGTTCGAGAGAGTGCGCGACAAATACAAATTTTGAATATACCTAACATGGTAATTAATAAGTCGTAAGAAAAAATACGGAATGTTATAGATACGGCTGAAAACATTTGGAATTGTAACGATTGTATCAAAAGTTGGCAGCATTTCTGATGTAGTACATGTAGTTATGTAATCCGCAGTGGGTATGTTGATTCCCGTTGAATATTGTTTATTTGAAATTATTAAATGGGTCATTTGTTATAAGTTGCCAACGTCTGAATTAAGATCTTCCTAGTAGAAGAAAAGTTTTTAATTTTGCGCCGCCTCTCAATAGTATACTCAATAGTATTTAGTATACTATTTAATGATTACAATAGGTTTTATTAATAGCTGTGGAGTATTGGTATAAATGAAATAGAAATTATTTTATACTTTTTCCCGCATTTTGTTAATGCAGCAAGAGGTTTTATTAATAATTGTCACGTAGTTGTATAAACGAAATATAAATTATTTTACACTTTTTAGCGCATCTCGAAGTCGGTTGTATTTTTTGTTAAAAATTATTTTTGTATTAGAGTTTTCATATCTTCTTTTGTGGTAGATAGAATTTCACAAAAAGAGATCGAATGCATAATGTTTGTAAGTCGGTACCTGTAATAATGTTGTCCAATACATAATACTATAGAAATGATAATAATAAAAAAAGAATAAATACATGTTTACAAATAATAATTGACATTTTCAATATTAAATAAAATTAAAAGTCTGCGCGTATTCGCTCGTTAACTATTCACTTCGTCAAATAAATTATCGCCATAATCGCTTGATAAAAGCTATTTATATATAAAAAAAATTAATATAGCATTCCACTTACAAAGGACAACGTCAGTTTATTCTGACTTTATGGTAGCCATATAAAAAAAAAGATTTTATGCACTATATAATCAGATACTTCGTAATATTTAATTTAAAAAAAAAAATTAGGTCGATAGCTGCTATAGTTTTCGAGATAATTGTTTGTAACACTTTATCTGACTCACCCTCTATATCTATATCTTTGGTTGCATTTTGATCTTGTTATTCCGTTAAAATGCCATTTTTGTTGAACTTCCACGTCTTTCTTTCTTTCTTAACTTTTTTGTAATCTTCTCTTTGTTCTTGTATTTGTCTTACTCTCAATAGGCTGAAATCATTTCCTTTTTAATATTCTTCCCTTTCACTGACGCTCTTAATTTGTATTCTTTCCATTTCCTTCTGTCACACATTCCTTCACTAGTGTTCTACCTACTCTCGTTCTTACTCTTTTCTCAAATTTTGATGTTCTAATTCTAATTCTCATTCTTATTTTAATCTTTTCTCTTTTTATCTCTTCTAAAACAATATGTTCTGGGGTTTGTGTACTTAAGCCCTAATGTCCACTTTATGTACCTTAATTGCACTCTTTTTACTTCCTTCTTTTCCCTGAATACCCATAATTCTACACCATATGGGATTATACTTGTAACAAACATATCGAACAAGAACATTCTCATTTTATAGTTTTTTTAAAACTTTCTTTCCCTTATTCTCCATACTGGATTGAAGCCTATATTCGCTTTCTTTACTCTTTGCTGGATATGTTTTTGTTAAACTTTCATTCGTTTGAAATATCACCCATAGATATGAGAATTCATTGACTATCTCTATATTGGCTGCTTATCTATCTAATTTTAAAAAAAATATGTAATATATTTTATAAAGTGAATAAAAAAATGTATAAGCTAATTTCCTCACAAAATCACCGAAAGAATTATCTACTATTTTGAATTTTGAATTTTAACTTTCAGATAATCTTGTAAAATTTTCTCGAAATATAGGATTTTGGCCAGTTTTCCAACTTTGCAAACCGCTGTGTCGATTCAACATCATTTGACGCCCTGAAATAAATTTTATTCTACCTTGAGACACGTAAAGCACTCTTTTGTATATTTCCAGCAGTGACGCTTACAACAACAGCGATAAATATTTCCAAGTTTCTTTACTTCTTTTTATTGAATTCTTGAAACACGACTCTTCTTGGAACAAAGGATACCGACTCCCAGACTTCAGCTTTTACTTTGTTTACCTTAACAACGCAACTTTCTCGTATTAGGGCCGGTAGCCATATTTACTTTGACGATAGGTGTCCAATTAATTTTGTTCTTTTTTTCTTTTTTTGAAGTAATATTATTCCGTGGTTGGATTAAATCTGGGTATGGTACACTAATTGTAAAATTCTAATTGCAAACTTTCATTAAGAAAAATTAAATAGTGTCAAATAGAATGTTGACGGACCGAACGATGTTTCGTCAACTGCGTCGCGAATGTTTGTTGACGCTTGTTTCGCCAAACTAATTTTGAAACAATAGTTTTAAGTAATTCCGATAATCGAATAAAACGTTAGACCGATTGCTCTGTAGACTCAGAAAAGTCTGTCGAAGTAAAGTTCCGCGTTCGAAAGTCGCTGTTTTATTCTCTCGATTCTTCTCGATGAGCGGGGAGACTACGCTGATTGGCCTTTTTCGAAAAAGTCAACTTTCCAATCAGCGCATCCCTCAAGCACCAAGTCCGCCCTTCCTTACGCCCTTAGCGCGATTTCGTCAGGAGAGGGTGGAGTGGTACCTGAGGTACCGAAGGACCTCGAAAGTTCGACAACGCCGGGGTTTTTCCATCCAGGTTGGCCTTCGAAGGCCCCGTATCGTTAGATGACCGTTGTCAAATTACCCTTCGAAAAGACTCAATTTATGACATGTTTTAGCCATTGAGACCGAAACGAAAAAATAAAACTCTAACTCCATTGTTGCAAAAAGGGAAATTACTATTGCCGGCAATATTACAAGGTTACTCAAAAATAGCTGTACCGTCGCGAAACCGTCATAAATTAACTTTCGAAATCCTCGTACCGCGTGTTCCTCGGAACGGAACATAGAACATCAGAGCTTCAGAAGTGGAGATGTTTCAAAGAATCCAAAGGTATCTAGTACATTTTTTTTCCAAATGAAACTATATTTTTTCAATTCTCCAGTAACATGTAAAAACCCACTTTGGTAAATCTACCATTGAGGGAAAGGCGGTGAGATACAAACCAGTTATCCTAGGCTCGAACATACACCTACTCACAATTTTTTTTTTTTTTTTTTTTTTTTAAATTTCGCAATGAGGTCGGGAGGCAGGGAAGGTGTACCCCAACCTCTAGGACTCCCGTAAGTTGTCCCTGCGGGCAAATGCTCGCTTACCAACTGATAAAAATTATCCTGGCATTACCGACATAACTGTAGTAATTGGAAGATTTGAGTGAGGAGCAGGAAAATTTTCAAAAAACCCGCTAACAAAGTAATCATAGTAGGAAAATTTGGGAGATAAGTTGAAAGAGCACTGGGGGTACCAGTGCATATACAGGCAGAAGCCAAAGGATGTAGCTATACTAGATAATAAGGAAAGAGGAAGCGCTCAAGGCGAGCAGGAAGTGAAAAGACAGAATCAAAGGGTGGGAAAAGGATATGTAGAGCGAAAAGGCACATTTTCTTCTGACGTAATAAATTGTATTAGAGAATTTGGATGCTCATTGGCAGAGTAGTTAGAGCGAAGACGAGCTACGTAGTCCTTAATTAAGGGTACTTTTGCAATTTCATGAAGTGAGGCTGTAGGAAAACGTTGAGGTTTGTTCAGAATAGTTTTCAAAATTTTGTTCTGGACTCTCTGAATAGTAGTTTTGCAATATTTGGGGCAGATTGGCCACCAAATTTGAGAACCGTAGGTCAAGACCGGACGGATGCACATTTTGTAGATGCTGAGGCGAATGGAGACGTGTAGCGGAGAGGTTTTGTTGAGGTGCTTATGGAGCGTGTGGTATACAATTCCACTTCTTGGTGCGGTCCTGGGCGGCGCAGAACCAACGGAAACTATGGTGGAGTACAATGCCCAGATAGCGCGCAGAGGGGGACCAGGGAATAACAATATTGTTGATGGAAATATGGTAGTTAGCCATGATGGGAAAATCCCTCCTGCGTCGGGTGAAAAGTACGGCTTCGGACTTGTCCGGATTAATTTTTAGTTTCCAGTCAGCGAAGTACTCAAAAATGGCGTCCAGGTACTGTTGTAATTTAAAAATCAGGTGAGTGAGTCTGACGGAAGAAGTCAAAATAGCCGTATCGTCGGCAAAGAGAGCTAAAATGCAGTTGGGGCACTGAGGGATATCATTTATGTAGATACTGAATAAGAGGGGAGCCAAGATGGAGCCCTGTAGCACTCCAGCAGAAATTTTGAGGAAAGAGGATTGAGAGCCCAGAATTTGCACAAATAGTTGGCGATTATTGAGGTAAGAACGAAGCAGCAGAATAAGTATTGGATGTAGTTTGATGCGATCCAGTTTGAAGAGGAGTGCATCATGCCAGACAGTGTCGAAGGCCTTGGCAAGGTCAAGCAAGACCATCCCCACAGCGCGACGAATGTTTAGCTCTTTGGAAATGAATTGGGAGATTCGAGCTACTTGTTGCAGTGTCGAGTGCTGTTGACGGAATCCAAATTGTTGGTTTATGATAATTTTGTTCGATGAGAGGTGTGAAGATATGGCAGAGAAGATAACTTTTTCGAAGAGTTTGCCGGGAATTGGTAAAAGGCTGATGGGCCTGTAACTGGCGGGGATGTTTTTTGGTTTCCCGGGTTTGAGAATGGGAACGACCTTTGCAATTTTCCAGGCCTCTGGAAAGTAGGCTAGTTTAATGGAGTTACGGAACAGATAATAAAGTTGAACGGTGATTTTGAATGAGGCGTTTTTTAACATAGGAACTGAGATTCTGTCTGGACCAGGAGATTTACGATTTTTCAATTGGCGAATGTAGTCAAAGATACGGCGAGGAGAAAGATCCAGATCAGCTACAGGCATGTTGTCCTCGAGAATTGAATTAGAGTTGTTGTATAGGTTGGAAATAAAATCCTCAACTGGCAGAGAGTGCGGTGAGCTTAGAGATGATGCAATGTTGTGAACGTTGGCGAAGTGGCTAGCAAGGACCTCGGCTTTTTCGTAGTTAGAACAAGCGGTGCCAGAGTTGTGAGCAAGTGGTGGAAGTCTTCTTGAGCCGCCTGTAGACGATATTGCACGGTATGTGCTCCAAAAGGTTGGATCAGGTTTTTCGAATGAAGCTAGTTTATTAATCCAGTTGGTGTTACGGAGAACGGAGATACGTTTCCTAACAGCTGCGGATAGATCATGAATTCTATCATGAAGCGAATAGCTGCCAATCCTTTGGGCCAATCTCCTCAAACGCCTCCTGGCTGCTATGAGTGACTGAAGTTCAGAGTCATTTGTCAAGTAGTTATGTTTGGTGGTGGCTCGACGATGGCACGCGTGAAGAACTGAGGTCAAGGTTTTAATAGAATTGTCAATATCGTTAGTGGAACAATGTTTGGATTGAATTTTAAAATTCGAGGTTAGCTGATTATAGAGTTCCCAGTTCGTAGCTCTGTCGAGACCAACAGGCCGTGTTGAACCAGACACAGAAAGGACGACCGGAGCATGGTCGGAACTCAGCTGATCCAGGGTTGTACAAGAGAAGTTCTGAGTGCAATTGGAGATGAAAAAGTCAATAACCGAAGGTCTACAGTGAGTGGAAATCCTGGTGAACGCGTCGGGATGGATGATTTTGTAGTCAGAGCTGATCATGTGGTCAAAAACTGTTTTGCCATTAGCATTATTGGCATAGTTATTCCAGAAAGAGTGTTTGGCATTCCAATCGCCACCAATCAAGAATGGGGATCCCATCCGAACCAGTTGATCGAGGTCGGCACGAGAGATGATGTTAGTAGGGGCAGAGTATACCACCCCTAAAAAGAGTTTGGGATTGGTAAGTTTAATAAAACACGATATGAGACTAGAAGAAGTCGAGGGATAATTAATGGCAGAAAATTCCAGAACATTATGAATAATTATGGCAACTCCACCATGGGGTCGGCCAGAAGCAAGAGGAGAATCCTGCTTTATTACAGAATACCCAGGAATTGAAAAATCTAAGTCAGGCTTTAACCAAGTTTCTGTGATCAGGACAATTTCGGCCTGGGTCGAGGCAATCATGTGTATTAGTTCGTTGTGTCGCCTTGTAACGAGCGTGCATTCCATAGAATAATTTTGGCGAACATTGCTAACCAAGGTTCTGAAATACTGACCAGATAGCCTGGAACCTCTCAAACTGAGTATTACAGCCGCGGAGCGCCTGTATTAATGTTTTGACAATGACGTCTGTCGAGCTAGCCCCCCCCCCCCCCCCCCCCCCCCACCTTGCAAAAATAAAAAAACACTTACATGGAAATTATGAGCTATTTATGAGCTTTCATATTCCGCAAATTAAAAATTTTGAGCTCGTCAAACTACCAGGAATTTAAACATTTCAATGGGGGGGCTGAGTCGACGTCGACTCAGCCCCCCCATTCCTTAATAATAAAAATATTGAATCGTTTTTTGCGGCAGAATTAGGAGCTATTTATGAGCTTTTAAAATAATATAATTCCGATTTTTGAGCTCATCGTTTTAACCCTAAAACAATTCCTTAAATAATTTAACTCAAGAGAGAAATACACCTAAAATGAAAAAAATTAACTGTTTTGCAGGTAAATATTGTTTATTGATTTAAGAGCTCTTAAGATACGTATTTTGATTATTGAATCGCAATCCCTTTACGGTAAAACCACCCCTCGTCCCCCAAGCATAGGAGAAAACTACACTTAAAATGAAGTATACAATTTGTTCTGCAACATTTACTTGCGCAGCCCAAAAGAAAATGTTGTTCAATTATGTTGCTAAATTGTTCTTTTATAAGAAATCCATGTTGGATTTGCAATGTTGAAAAACATTTTTTTCGTGGCGGATAGCCTTCGTCACATGAAGATGTTTCTGCCAGGCTTGGCGTTTTTAAAAATAATTTTGTGCATAAATATGCGACAGCAACTTCGCAATTATGAGATCCTACTTCAATCGGAAAAATATCTTGCAAAATTTTGGCACGACTATAATAAGTATTTTTTGAAATTCCTTTTATTGATGTATCTAGTACCATTTGAAAAAATAAATTTTCTTGCGCCATTAAATTACATTGATTCGCAAATAATTTGCTATCATAAACTGCCGCTAAAAATAATTGGAATATGCTGTCAAAAGCGCAAGTATTTGCCAATGTCAATTTTCTTTCTTTGATATTTACAGCTTTTAATGTTAAGCAATTACCATTGTTTAGAATGGGAAGTTTCGAAAGTTTTTCGTGTAATATAAATTCATTTTGCTGAAAATTTTTGCGTAAATATCGCGATTTTGATTTTGGTATAGCTAAGCCACGCCAATTTTTCACATCATTAAGATTTGACATCTTACTTGTGATACGAGGTGACATACGTTGACAAGATTTACAAATACGTTTTTGTCCAAATCCTTCGTCTTCTTCTTCGATAGCTTTTGAACAGGATCCGAATCGAAACATTGTAAAGTGGGAATAGTGGACACGAAATTCGAGCACCGGCGATTCTCTTTTGTCGCTGGCGCTCGCTTTTTAACCGACTTCGAAAAAGGAGGAGGTTACTCAATTCGATCAGTATATTTTTTTTTTGTAGTAAATAAGGATCTTTTGAGCTGCGCAAGTAAATGTTGCAGAACAAATTGTATACTTCATTTTAAGTGTAGTTTTCTCCTATGCTTGGGGGACGAGGGGTGGTTTTACCGTAAAGGGATTGCGATTCAATAATCAAAATACGTATCTAAAGAGCTCTTAAATCAATAAACAATATTTACCTGCAAAACAGTTAATGTTTTTCATTTTAGGTGTATTTCTCTCTTGAGTTAAATTATTTAAGGAATTGTTTTAGGGTTAAAACGATGAGCTCAAAAATCGGAATTATATTATTTTAAAAGCTCATAAATAGCTCCTAATTCTACCGCAAAAAACGATTCAATATTTTTATTATTAAGGAATGGGGGGGCTGAGTCGACGTCGACTCAGCCCTCCTACTGAAATGTTTAAATTCCTGTTTAGTTTGACGAGCTCAAAATTTTTAATTTGCGGAATATGAAAGCTCATAAATAGCTCATAATTTCCATGTAAGTGTTTTTTTATATTTGCAAGGTGGGGGGGCTAGCTCGACAGACGTTTGACAATGTTAAGGATTGAGTTGATGTCAACCAACGAGTTCAACTCACCCATCGCCTCTTTGAGTTCCAAGATGGATCCAATATTTGTTCCATTTGGATCATCGATGACGGAACGATGCAAGGTTGGCCTAGGATTTTGGCCAGATACAACCGCAGCATAAGAGGCCCGGTTGGCTGAATGATGAGGAAGGGGAAAGTTATTCGAAGGTAAAATAGGAGGTTGATTAGAGTGGATAGGTATTGACTGGTTATAGATTGGAGGACCACGAGGCGGAGGTGATTTGACCTCCCGCGCTTGAAGATACTTGCTCAGGGCCGGGCATTTAGAATAGTTAGCCGTATGAGCGCCGCTGCAGTTGACGCATTTTGGAGGTTCGTTCAAGGTTTTCTCACAGGTGGAGGAATGATGTTTTCCTGCACTTTTGACGCAGGCTGCAGGAGAATTACAATTTGTGGCGGAGTGCCCAAAAGCCTGGCATCTGAAACATTCGGTAAATTTCTTGTTGGAGAGAAATCTGTCCCAATAGATTCGAACATTGAAGAGGTAGCCTATTTTAGAGACTTCGGACACCGTGGTGCCGGGAGGGAAATTAACTCGAAATATAGAAAAATTGCGAGGCAAGGATGAGTCCGTACGGCGTATCGGAATGCAACTGATTGGTTTTAAGCCGTTGGCCTTCAATTCTTGAAGTATGTCCTCAGTCGGAGTATCGGGAAGCCCTTTCAGCACCATGCTGAGAGCTTTTTCATCGTTCATCGTGAAAGTAAAGAATGGAACGTTGTCCTCGCGAAGCAAGGCTTGAAATTGTTTGAAAGGAGTGACAGAGTCAAATTGTAGACGAATTTTGTTGCCAAGGTATTTGATCTTAAAGCAATTACCATAAGAATCAATGAGCTGCTGATTAAATTTGGCAATGCTATATGAGAAGCCGGAAACATAAAGAGGAGGTGGTTTAATTGAGATTTTCTTGCGTGGATTGTTGTCGATGTGAGTAACACGTGGCAGCGCGCGTGCCGGCTGAAGATGGTTTTGAAGCCTTGGCAGAAATTGTAGAATCCTCTCGTGAGAACGCAGAAAGAATCGCGAAGCGATTGGAAACGGGAACGGTGGGGATAGAGTCAACTTCCATGGCCCCCTCGCCATCACAATGAATGTTAGAAGCGACACTAGCCGAAGAAATGTTTTCAGAGTTTACAGTAGCTTTGTTGTCAACCGGCTTATTTGAAACAAGCTTGTCCTTCGCAGGGGAGAGAGCACTCGGGCTAAGTCGTTTACGTGACTTCTTACCTCTGTTTACCTTCACGGGCGCGTTAGCGCGAACGGAAGAATTCGAGTCTACCGACAAGGCAGTGCGATAAGGAGAAGCCGGGCGAAGATCGAGCTCGCTGATTGGTGCGGAGATACTACCCTCGCGTGGCATTACGTACTGCGAAGAAGCGACGCTACCGGGGGGGTTTACTCGTAGGTTAATCCCTTTGTTAACCTCAAAATCAAGCCCGGAAGAAGGCTCATGGACAGCTACAGCTTCCGGATCGTCTGGATCGCGTGAAGAATTCGCCTCAGCGAAAAGCCTGAGATTATCTTCCGTCAGCCTACAGGGCCGCTGAGACACTGGACCGCTTTGAAAGAGGAGAACCCTCTTCGCACCGGATTTAGTTCTTCTAGTGGGCCTTCCAGCCAGCACTAGGGACACTTAATTAACTAATGCACTGAACAATGTTTATGCACTATGTAACAAATAGAAAGTAAGTAAATGGGGCAAATCAAAACGCCAAACAGAACACCACACAAACTGCGCAGCACTAGCAAAAAATAAACGAAACTCGGGAGCTCGAAGGAACACACGTGCTCTCGACGACAGTCCGCGAGCGAATGAACATACACCTACTCACAAAAATTGAGCTTACGCCTTCTGACCTTCGAATAGCGGACCATGGAGAGAGTCACAATTATTTTAATAGAACTTTGTATTTCATATTATTTTCATTTTCTAAATTTGATACTGTTCATTGAAACATTATTATTTCAGTACATAAAACTCTTTCATTTAAAAAGTAAGGACGACCGGGGTCGAAAGTAATAATTTGACTTTCGATTACAATTACGAAAACGATTACATTTACAAGAAAAATGTTTATACCAATATTCGCTTTATAAGATGTTTTCGCTTTATAACAAGGGAAAGTGTTAGAATCGTCCTGTACTAGGGTAAAGGACCGAGATATCGGACAGCTCCGTATTACCGGATACAATATTAAGTTTCATGATTTGTACAATCTCAATCTAGTATTATTTTCGGTAATTATTGAGATTAAGTTACACCTCACCGATTTTGACGAAATTTAAATATGTTGTAAAACTCAACATTTTGAACAACTTATTCCTATACATATAACCGTCGCTCGGCCTTAGTTTTCGAGATATTTTCGAAAAACTGCTGCTACTACTACAATGAATTCTACGTATACCTATGCATGTGCGGTGGCGTATGCGTCAGCAACGGACCGCCGCTTATCTACTGTTTTCACAAACACATTGCGGCGGCCGAAAAGCCATAGATATACAGTAAAACCTGGATAAATGCAACGAAAGAATGCTTGGATAAGTGCAACATCGCTATCCGCTCCACTTGGGGGGATCCCCCTAGACGAACTGAGCCGCTCGACGAGAAAACCGTGTAATATGATCCGACCGTAATATCAGTGTGACTAATACTAATTGAACGATAAAACTTTTTTATTTTTAACTTTTTCTTAATGAAACTTTTACTAACGCATTTGTGAGATTTTTCTGATTAAAATGACACCAAACACGATGTAGGTTGAATGATATTTATAAACAATAGTAATAGAATAAACAACATAGAATTGACACCACGACTGAATATAAATGATGTCGGCTGAATACAAAAGATGTGTACGGACACAGAATCGGCATGTCGGCTGAATACAAAACATGTGTACGGACACAGAATCGGCATGTCGGCTGAATACAAAACATGTGTAACGGACGCAGAATCGACACCTCGCTTCGATAAATGCAACATTAAATGCCCAGAATCGCCACCTTGCCTGGATAAATGAAACCTTTGAAATCAGAGCCGACACCGCGACTGGTTTTGATTTCGATCTCTGTTGCTTTTCGCCAACCTTTAACATCAATTTTAGCAAGTAATTATAATTCAAACTATATCGTGTTTGGTATCATTTTAATAAGAAAAATGTCACCAATCCGCTGGTAAAAGTTTAATTAAAAGAAAGTCAAAAATAAAAAAGTTTTATAGTTGAATTATTATTAGTCACACCGATAAGTTTCGGCTCTTTCCTTTCATCATCGGTCCTCTCTCTTTCCGCCACTGACTGTCCCTTTCTACGTTCACGCTTGGCTGGTCGTCGCGTGTAACCCGAGATTCGACACCTCGACTGGATATATGCAACGTCTGGGTCCCAATGTTTGTTTCATATATCCAGCTTTTACTGTACACATTCTCCAGATAAGTTGAATGTATCTAATGTGTCTGATATACATGTATCAAATGTAAATGAGAATTATATCTGGAATACTTGCGAGAATTGGTACGGTTTGGTGAAATCTACCAACGATATAAACGAACTCGATGATATCATCAAAGGTTCTCAAGAACTTCCTAAACTAAAGCCAAAGAAACGATATAAACCAACTTATCTGGATAAATGCCCAGAATGGGATTATTTAAAAAATATAAAAGCGTTCAATCTACCATTAATAATTAATGGAAGTAAATGCAAGCCATTATATATGAAACGAGAACGATGTGATTCTCTTTTACAAATTATCGCCAGTGGAATCGCAGCTAATATAGAATATTGAAGAGCAATAGAGTCGTCTTCTGATAAAATTTTTCAATTAGCACTTTCTATTTTAGATAGCGGAAAAATACTTACTGCGCACTATATTAAACGTGCATCTATTTTACAAGATAGTGGTTGCATTTATCTAAGCGTGGTGTCGAATCTAGGGTTACACGCGACGACCAGCCAAGCGTGAACGTAGAAAGGGGTAGACAGTGGCGGAAAGAGAGAGGTTCGATGATCAAAGGAAAGAGCCGAAACCTATCGGTGTGACTAATACCAATTGAATCAAAAAACTTTTTTATTTTTGACTTTTTTTTAGTGAAACTTTTACTAGCGCATTGGTGAGATTTTTGTGATTAAAGTGGTACCAAACACGGTATAGTTTCAATTATAATTACTTGCGAAAATTGATGTTAAAAGTTGGCGAAAAGCAAGAGAGATCGAAATCAAAACCAGTCGCGGTGTCGATTCTGGGCATTTAATGTTTCATTTATCCAAGGGAGGTGTCCATTCTGGGCATTTAATGTTTCATTTATTCAAGCGAGGTATCGATTCTGGGCATTTAATGTTTCATTTATCCAAGCGAGGTGTTGATTCTGAGTCCGTACACATCTTTTATATTCAGCCGACATGTCGATTCTAAATCCGTACACATGTTTTCTATTCAGCCGACATACCGATTCCGAGTCCGTACACATCTTTTGTATTCAGTCGACATCATTTGTATTCAGTCGTGGTGTCAATTTTATGTTGTTTATTCTATTACTATTGTTTATAAATATAATTCAAACTATATCGTGTCTGGTATCATTTTAATCAGAAAAGTCTCACAAATGCGTTAGTAAAAGTTTCATTAAGAAAAAGTTAAAAATAAAAAAGTTTTATCGTTTAATTAATATTAGTCACACCGATATTACGGTCGTATCATATTACACGGTTTCCTCGTCGAGCGGCTCGGTTCGCCTAGGGGGATCCCCCCAAGTGGAGGGGATAGCGATGTTGCACATATCCAAGCATTTTTTCGTTGCATTTATCCACGTTTTACTGTACATAATTTATGCTATAAATGCACATAATATAGATACTGCACATAATCTATAGTTCCTTTTAGATACCTCAGTACCCGCTTTGCCATTTTCCAATGAATTTGTTTCGGATTATTACCGAATCTACTTAATAAATTTGCCGCGAACGCTATATCTGGCCGCGAAGCATTGGCAAGATAGATGAGACACACCACGAGTTCTCTATATGGCTCATCTATACGTTCATTCTCATTTTCCTCTAATTGACTTTCTTGAATGTTCGCGCTCGCATTTGATTCTAACGGCGTACCGGTCGGGTTGCATTCCGAGTATATCTTTTACATTCCCTAAATCTTTCATCTTAAATTCTTGTTTTAATTTTGTTTTTATTTCGCTTATGTTTAGTAATTCTGTAGATGCTACCAATAAATCATCAACGTATACCAGTATTACTGTATCACAATTTTCCCTCGAATCTACATACACGCATGGGTTTATTTCCGTATTTTTAAATCCTATATTAACTAAGTAATTATGTAACTTATGATACCACTCGCGGCCCGCCTGCTTCAACCTGTACAATGGTTTATTTAACTTACATACTTTTGACGTTTCGTTTACTTTGATGAACATCGCGGGTTGTTCCATATATATGTCTTCGTGTAGGTCTCCCTGTACGTATGCCGTAACTACGTCCAATTGGTGAACGTGCATCCCTTTTGTCACACTGGCTGCCAGGAGTGTACGGATTGTTTCGAGCCTTACCACCGGTGCAAATACTTGGTCAAAATCCATTCCTTCTCTTTGCTGGTCACCTCTTGCGACCAATCTCGCTTTGTATTTGTCTATTGACCCATCTTGGTTTCTTTTAATCCTAAAAACCCATTTACATTTTAAAACTTTATTATTCTTTGGCCTATTTACCAAGTTCCACGTGTGGTGTTCCATAAGAGCCTCGTATTCTGTTTGCATTGCATCTAGTCATTTTTGTCCAGCAGGCCCGTTAATTGCATCGTTTACAGTCTTTGGTTCTTCATACACATCTTCTGCGTTTTCTTGGATAGAGGACGTGTTGCTTTCCACAGTGCTAGACCGTGTGCAGTATATTTTCCTCGGTCTGCCTCTCTTCCCTGTCATCTCTATACGTGGGCGGCCAGGGCCTCTGCTTGATTTTGGTGTTTCCCCATTGGATTGAGGGTCTTCTCTTTGATTTTCTTCCTGTTGTTGATCCTCTTCAACGTATTCTTCTTCATCTTCCACTTCTGAAGTTTCAGACTGCAGCTGTTCCATAGGTAATTCTATTACTTGCACATCTTCTTTTTGTGTGTATGTGCCTTGATTTTCTATAAAAGGCACATCACGTCTTTTTATTATTACAGTTTTGGTACCTCTTTCCCACAAGCGATATGCTTTTGCTTCATCAGAGTACCCTACTAGAACATATTCTTCTCCTTTAGGCATAAATTTATTTCTTCCTTGGCGTTTATTCAAAGCTATTACTTTGCTTCCAAATTTCCTTAGAAAACCGACATAGGGCTTTTGTCCCTTCCAAATTTCGTATGGAGTCATGTCATTGTTTGCTTTTATTATCCGACTTCGAAAAGGAGGAGGATACTCAATTCGATGTGTATTTTTTTTTTTTTTTTTTTTTTTTTTTTTTTTTTTTTTTTTTTTTTTTTTCAATGTATGTATGTTCACCGATTACTCAGAGACGGATGGACCAATCGGAACGAAACATTTTGCATCTCGTAGAGTATGTCTCCCGGTTGGTCCCGTTAAAAAAACATATTGCATATTTTTATTGTTAACGATTTTTTTGCAAAAAACGTAATGCTTGACTTATATTTTTCACCGACTACCGCGAGACGGATGGACAAATCGAATAAAAAATTTTGCATCTTGTAGAGTACATTTCCCGATTAGTCTCGCAAAAAAACGTTTGTATTGTTTCATTCCTAACGACTTATGTCGCAAAAAACCTAATTCTTCATTTATGTCTTCTGGCGTTTATGCTGCAGGGAATGTACTGATTGCGATGAAACCTTCCACATTTAGTAGGAGGTATATCCGCGATGGTATCACTTGCAAAAATTTATTGAATTTGTTAATAACTACTGTTATAGCAAAAAATCTACGCCTTCATGTTACTCTGCAAGGAATGTATCGTTTGCGATGAAACCTTTCATATTTGGTAGGAATTACAGGGTGTCAGGCGACTACCTCGACAGCCGTAGAGGGATGATTGCTAAGGGGATTCTAAACAACTTTTTCCTTTGCCAAATTGTTGGTTAAGGCTTGGTTTGCGAGTTAATAACAAAAAACACCGACCAATCCGAACGCGGATAGAGCGCAGTCCCAGGGACTGCAGTGTCGGGTACGAAAACCGGGCCTGACGTTGGTCGCGAACGAACGGCTTGGCACCCCGTTGGCATAGCACAATAAAAAAACTGAACTGGTAGAACATTTTTAGTCGCTGTTTAGAATGAATATGGAACCTAATCTCTTATTGCCTGTCATAATGTAAAAAAGGAAATTCTAAGGATTTTAAACAACAAATAAAAATGTTTGAAGTAGTATAATTAATAAACGTTTGAATTGAATACACTAATGATGCAAAATTTGAAAACAATTTAAATGGAACTTACCCATTCGTTTCTAAATTAACTTGCTACGCTGAAAGCAAATAATTCCCACTAGATCACTGTGTCGATTCTGGACATTCGATGAGCAAACACCTCGTCTATTATTCACACCTAAGTCCAATAAATGAGGGGAGTTCACTGGCCCGATCATGAAAACTGCTGTTCTACCGAACGTGTTTCCTCGATTCCCAGTGACAATTATCTGCTTTCAGCGTAGTAGGTTAATTTACGAACGAATGCGAAAGTTTCATTTATATTGTTTTCAAATTTGTCATCATTAACGTGGCTTCCAATTCAAACGTTTATTAATTATTCCATTTCAATCATTTTCATTTGTTGTTTAGAATGCTTAGAATTTCATTTTTTACATTATGATAGGCGACAAGAGATTAGGTTCCGTATTCATTTTAAACAACGACTAAAAATGTTCTACCCGTCCAATTTTTTTTATTGTGCTTTGCCAACGGGGTGCCGAGCCGTTCGTTTGCGACCTACGTCAGGCCCGGTTTTCATAGCTGACATTGCAGTCCCTGAGCCCGCGCGCTCGCGCTGTACGCGCTCGGATTGGTCTGTGTTTTTTGTTAATAACTAGAAAAATAAGCCTTAACCAACATTTTGGAAAAGGAAAAAGTTGTTTAGAATCACCTTAGCAATCATCCCTCTTCGGCTGTAGTGGTAGTCGCGTGACACTCTGTATATCCGCGATGATCCCACTTGCAAAAATTTATGAAATTTGTTGTTTATTAACCATTTAAATTTGGTCAATATTTTTTAGGTTTATGGTTATTAGCTAAGTAACAGAAACCCAAAATCACCTTACACTATCCTAAAAATACTACAAGTTCCACTAAAAAGTGTGAAATAAAATAATTTTTAACAGAAAACAAATCCGACTTCGAAATGCACTAAAAAGTGTAAAATAATTTCTATTTCATTTATACCAATATTCCATAGCTATTAATAATATCTACTTAATCGTTAAATAGGATACCTAATACATTTCAAAGTTTTCGGAGGCGGCGCAAAATTAAAAATACCCGAACAAACAATGCTGCCAATAACGATTTGATTGTGGTATGGCAAACTTGGTAATTAATAAGTCGTAAGAGAAAAATTATAGGTCCGGCTGAAAACATTTGTAATTGTAACGATTGTATGAGAAATTAGCAGCCCTCCTGATGTACATGCACTATACTGCAGTTCACAAGAGATCATACTTAACTCGCGCCGCTCACTAGGTCTAGAGAGATTTTTAATAACGTGTGTTATTCCCCTCTACAGCTTGCTTCTTATTATACTTTGCGACCATATAAATGGCGGGCAGAAATATATGACATACGATAATTGATAACCGGTGATGATATTGTAAAGTTTCACGATACAATGAAATTCCTATTATTTGTCGCAAGAAAAAAATGATGTGAACGCAAAGTAAGAAGCAAGCTTGTAAAGGGGAATCATACGCACTATTAAAAATCTCCCTAGACCACAATAGGTCACTAACTGCGCGAGTTAAGTGCGGTCACTCATGAACTGCAGTATAGTTAATTCGCAATGGGTTTGTTGATTCCCGTTGAATATTATTTACTTGAAATTATCAAATGGGTGATTTATCATATGTAGGTTGCCGACGTCCGAGTTAGGATCTTCTTAGTAGAGGAAAAGTTTTTAATTTTGCGCCGTCTCCGAAAACTTTGAAATGTATTTGGTATCCTATTTAACGATTAAGTAGATATTATTAATAGCTATGGAATATTGGTATAAATGAAATAGAAATTATTTGACACTTTTTAGTGCATTTCGAAGTCGGATTTGTTTTTTGTTAAAAATTATTTTTTGGGCATCTATTTCTAATAAATGTTGCAGTGTTCACTGCTTCAGCCCAGAGAGACATGGGTAATTTTGATTGTAGTAGCAAACAACGTGCCATTTCGACAATGGTGCGATTTGCCCTCCCTGCTACACCATTTTGCTGAGGTGTATACTCCACAGTTAATTCTCTAGCAATTCCTGCATCACTGAGTAATTTATTAAAGTCTCGACACATATTCTTTTCCATTGTCGGTTCTTAACTTTTTTATCTTGTAGCCGGTTTGTTTTTCAACTAGATTTTTATAATCTTGCCCTGAGAGGTTTTACATGCGTTAAAAGTTGATATTAGCTTAAGTGTCAATAAAAATTAACAAAAAATTTTCTTTGATTGTGCCGGATTGTGCTAGACTAGCACAACAACTTTTTCTAATGACAAAATTTCGTCAGATCGCCAGATTTCGCAGTACTGGCAAAGTTAGGAATCAGACGTTAGGAATTTGCATGCGTTTAAAAGCTGGATAAGTGCAAGGTGTCCACAAGGGGGGATCCCTCTTGGCAACCGAGACGCTCGACGTGGAAGCCGTATAATATGTTCGGAACCGTAATATCGGTGTGACTAATAGTAATTCAGTGATACAATTTATTTATTTTTGACCTTTCCTTAATGAAACTATTCCGAATGCATTTGTGAGATCTTTCTGATTAAAATGATATCAAACACGATATAGTTTGAATTATATTCATTTATTTATTTATTTATTTATTTATTTATTTAGAATATGCTGCGGAACTATTGACTGCAAATTAGGTGCTTTATGTTGTTAGAAAAAGCCCGTGATTTCCATGAAACCGAACAGTTTCTTCCCATTGAAAATTAAAGTAATTTTCAACCTAACAATAATAATAGAATAATAATACAATAAGTAAACAATAATAATAGAATAAACAACACAGAATCGACTCCTCGGCTGAACACAAACGATGTGTACGAACGTAGAATCGACATCTCGGCTGGATATACAGGGTGTCCCAGAACTCACCGCTTTACACTTTTTATCAAAGTACCGTTCGTTCGCTTCCTGGCTGTCTTTAATTTTCCGTGCCGCGAACTCGCGGATTTTATCTACGTCTCGGTCTTCTAACGAGTGTTGATTCAAATACTCCCACATTTTATCGCCGGTTTCCCCTCGTTGATTCACCCCGTAAAGCAACCTACTCACCAGTCGATCTACACATGGTGTTATTGATTGCAAATTCAACGAACTCCAGCGAAACATCCCATTTATTCGGAGCTTCGGAAATTTTTGCTAACATTGGAACTAGATCTCGATTATACCTCTCCACTTGTCCATTGGCACGGGGGGTTCCGACGGCAACTAACACGTGTTCGATCGATTCCGTTTGGTGTAATCCAAATAAGTAATCTTTGAGTACAGGAACGAGCATTTTATCGAGCCTAAATCGCAAACAATGTCGCCGTGCCAACAAAAATACCTCTTTCAAAATTTCCAAATGCTCCTCAATGGTGTCAGTCGCCACCAAAAGGTCATCTAAATAGATCAAAATTTTATTGCTATCAATCAAAGGCCTATAAACATCATTGATGAACCTTTGGAAGCAACGTGGTGCATTCGTCAATCCAAACGGCATTCTAACGAACTCGAATTGTCCGAGTGGCGTCACGAACGAGGTCTTTAACGGAAGACTCAGCCATCTTGACATGGAAAAATCCGTTTTTCAAATCTAACTTACTGTAAAATTTTTTATTTCTCAACCTGTCGAGGTGATCGTCGATGAGCGGAGTAGGAAAACTGTCCTTAACTGTAATTTTGTTGATCTCGCGGAAGTCTACACAAAGCCGGATTTCACCGTTTTTCTTACGGACCAGCACAATTGGACTCGCGTACGACGAATTACTTGGTCTAATCACCCGTCGCGTAACAGATCATCGAGGATCACTTGCAGCTTCTCCTTCTCTGCAAACGAGAAACGCCTCGGGCGAAAACTAACAGGCTGTTGATGCTTCAAAACGATTTCCATTTCAAAATTATGTTTAACCGGTTCGATCGCCGACTCCTGAATTTCGTCGTACATTTCTTGTAGCTCCTCGGCAATTCGGTGTTTGATTTTCGGATCAATATTAAGCGCGTCCGAAGTCTTCCCACCCGTCGGATCAATCAATAACAGCTGATCGCAACATTCATCCGTACATTCTGTTCGCGTCTCGAGGTCGCAGCTGACGACGTTTAAAGTTTGCCTTAACGTAAATTTTAAAGTGGAATGCGAAGTAAAATCTCGTCCTAATAAAGCCGCGCACGCCATCGTTTCGTCGGGGACGACGAGAAAATTAATGTGGATTGATATATCTCGAATATAAACGCGTTTCGCAAACAAACCGAAGATAATCAATTTTGATCCGTTTATCCCGCAGATATTATAATCGTTCGAATCGATTGGAGATTGTGCGTCAATCGGAACATAACTATTTTTAATGAGACTCACGGGAGATCCAGTATTGACCATCGCTGAGATTTGAAAATTGCATACGTTACCGGACGCATCCGCCACCGAGTATTTCACGGGAAGCATATACAGTGCACTCATGGACGACGCTTGAACTAAGTTCGCCATGTTCGCTGGCCCCGATGTCTTCTTTGGACAGGCGTTGATCCGTTGGTCAGTAGCTCCGCAGCCGTAGCAGGATCCCCAGCTTCGTTTTGGCCGTCGACATTCAGCAGCTTTATGGCCCCTTCCTCGGCAGTTCGAACACCAAACGGGAGCATGTCGAGCCGCATCCGTCGATAATCTCGGGACTCGTTCCTCGTCTATTCCTCTGGATGGTCTGGCCATTCGCTCTTTTGTATCAACCGGCTGGCTAATCTTTTTGAACGCGTCTAGCAGGTCAGATTGTAACGAAAATCGTTGCACCCGGGCCTGATCTCGCAACCGAACGTCTCGAATACCGTCAATCAAATAGTCCACGACTTCACTCTTGTTGATAGGCACTCGATTCGCCAAAATTACTTTGTCGTGATAAGAATCGGCAAAAGTTTCACTCGGACGCCACGATCTTTCCTCGAACCGCTTCCGCAAAGTCAATTTACCGGGCCGACAATCAAACATATCGCCTAACTCCTTGAGTAATTCATCCACGGGAAGATTAAGATAATCGGGTTTTGAATGCATCCACGTAAGCGCACGCCCTTTTAATTTAGATCCGATCAGGACCTTCGTCATGTCATCGTCAAGTTCATAAGTTCTTCGAAGTAGGTCAACCTGTTGTCTCCATCTCACAAATAAACCGTCCTCACCTTGGAAATCGCTGAGCAGGTTGGCAATGTTATTGATGCTTACGTTCGAACGAACGTTCCGTCCGTTACTCATGGACGTGGACTGGCCCGATTCTCCTTGGGTTTCGCACGACAAAAGTCAAAATTCGCGCTCTAATAACGAATTTTCTCTCCGGAGTAATTCTAATTCCCGTCGCACGATTTCAGGCATCTCGTCACTTTGCTGAGTATTATGTCCGAAGTTATTTACCGTTTCCCGGCGGTCGGCTTCTTCCGTTCGCTCCCGACTTACCGGAGCATCTTATGTGCTTTGCTGACCCACTGGGCCAATCAAATCCGGCATGCGTTCCCATATACCCGCATCTTCCGACAATAATCGATTCACTAATTCTGTTTTCGTTCCGGTCGAATTAATTGTAAGATTTAATGACCGCAGAGCGATCTTCAGTTCAGCAACGGTATAATCGGAGGGTCCCCTTAACGGCGCCAAATTTCGATCACTCACGTATTGCAAAAATTTCAAAGCCAAAGTGACTTCACTAGCGATAAAAATTTAACTCAAACTCGGTTCTGATCCCACTTCCGATTCTGTAGACCGAAAACTCATACGGAAGGAATAGGAAAAGACGGTTTGCAAGGCGTGGTTATAGAAAAAGTCTTAGCACTCTGTGTTTACTTCGTTTAATCTTCGTGTTTGCGCCTCACTCGCAATACTCCGTCTCGAACCGATCGTCCTCGTTATTTATCCTACAGGTGACGGTTACCGTACACACATCGCCACCTGTGTCGCGGGCTCGATGTAAAGCGAGGCAAATACAAAATTCGTCTACAATTCTGAACATTCGAAGAGGGAACAAATTACGAAGAACAGCTGATCTCCAGACAAGATCATTGAACCCACTCAACCACACGGTCACTATCACCTTTTACAGAATTTTCTTTCAGGTAAATAAACATTTTTATTCACTGTCACGTTGCTATTGCACTGGAGACAAATGAAATATATGTAATATTCCGCACTACTTCGTAACGTTTTCACGACGTTATTGACGTGTGTGAAGTTAGCCCCGCACTTTTCGAATTTTGTATTTATTGAAATTGTGCCGCATTGTGCTACGTTTGTGCCGTATTGTGCCGTAAATCGCAACTCTGTAAGTCAAAGCGTTCTCAAGTAAACTAAAAAAAAACAAAATTTTTTATAGCCCCGCACTTTTCGAATTTTTAGTTTTTCTTTTTTGTGCCGTATTGTGCTATGTTTGTGCTGAATTGTGCCGCAAACGAGAGATCGATAACATCAATAACAATTAAGAAAATAAATAAAAACAAAATTATGCTAGCCCCGCACTTTTGTCGAAACGAACTTTTTTTTTTTTTAGATAATTTGTGATAACTTGTGCTACGTTGGTCCATCGATAGAATTCTGCAAGTTGTGCTGAATTGTGCTACTTACAATCTGCGAGTTACATGCGTTTAAAGTTGATATTAGCTTAAGTGTCAATAAAAATGAACAAAAAAGAGTAGGGTGATTAAAAAATTTGAGATTTTCAAATTCTCTTTGATTTTGCCAGATTGTGCTAGACTAGTACAACAACTTTTTCTAATGAGAAAATTTCGTCAGATCGCCAGATTTCGCAGCATTGGTAAAGTTAGGAATCAGAATTAGGAATTTGCATGCGTTTAAAAAAAAAAATACATACACATCGAATTGAGTATCCTCCTCCTTTTCGAAGTCGGATAAAAAGCTGGATAAGTGCAAGGTGGCTATCCCCTCCACATGGGGGGTTCCGCCTTGGCAACCGAGACACTCGACGTGGAAGCCGTGTAATATGATTCGAACCGTAATATCGGTGTGACTAATACTAATTCAATGATAAAATTTTTTTATTCTTGACCTTTTCTTAATTAAACTATTTCTAATGCATTTATAAGATCTTTCTGATTAAAATGATGGGTATACTTCCGAATGCCCCCCCCCCCCCCCCCCCCCCCCCGCCCTTAGGACAACCAAACTTCGGATTTATAGTAATTGAGGGATGAGAAATCGAATGGGACCATTTTCAGAATTGGCAAATAAACCGTTCTCGAGGGTTAGGTTAGGGTTAGGGTGCCTACCATGGCGGATCAAGACACGGCACGGTCAACCGGGGAACGAGATGTCCCGGGTCCTGACCGTGGTCGAAGAAAAACCCTGCGCGTTTTTGTACAGGCAGAAAATGTCCTACCGCTTGATCGGAGGTGTAACGGCGTGGATCCTCAATGTATCATGCTTACATAGTGCATGTCAGATTGAGGGTAGACGAAAGCGTAAATGAAAGCTAGGGAGCTGAAGCGCCGTTGCGGTATCGTCGGTATTCCTGGGATATCCCAAAGGATGAAAAGGTACCGGCGGCCCACATGAGGGAGAGGTTTTAGTGGGTACTATATCCAGGCACGGGACTGTCCCTTCTGGACTACCCATTCGAGGTCGCCCCTTGTGGGCTGTGACCTACTTTGGGTTGCCTGCCCTTTAGGGTTGGGTTGCCAGGTTGTACCTTCTGGGTTGCCTCTTTGGGTTTTCCCCCACTTCACGGTCGCCAGGTTGCTCCTTCAGGGCGGATATGAGTCCCACACTGCCCAGGCCCCTCTAGCCGAATAGTGCGAGAAGGGATAACGCGCGCGTGCGCAAACGCATTTCCTCTTCTGTTAAAAAAAAAAAGTTTAGGGTTAGTTTAGGGTTAGGTTAGGTTTAGGTTGGGCGTAAGGCGCCTGGTGGGTGTAGTCGCTAACCCACTCAGGGTAGCTTTTTCGTCCCTAATTCATCATTCCTTACGCCGACAATGGGTCAGGTGTTGGGTGTTCCTTACCCGAAAACGATAATTGGCACGCCTGTGTCTGGATAATTTATCCATACCCGGCGCCACTTGGAGGGTGGCCGACTAGTGGGGAGTGGATTTATTTAGAGCAATTGCGCCCTTTAACGCAAAAGCGTGTTGCTAACCCACCAAGGCTCAAGTAAACAATGATGAGGTTAGGACTGGTTAGATTAGGTGGAGTAGCCTCTGAGAATCAATTTATGACGTCATTTGTGATAATTATCTCTAGTTACGACTAGTTTACAGGCTAACTATTAGGTACCTGTATCTCTGGAACGGTTTATTTGCCAGTTCTGTAAATGGTCTCATTCGATTTCTCGTCCCTCAGTTACTATAAATCCGAAGTTTGGTTGTCCTGGGGTGGGGGGGCCTTTCGGAAGTTTCCCCAAAATGATATCAAACACGATATAGTTTGAATTATATTCATTTATTTATTTATTTATTTATTTATTTAGAATATGCTGCGGAACTATTGGCTGCAAATTAGGTGCTTTATGATGTTAGGAAAAGCCCGTAATTTTCATGAAACCGGACAGTTTCTTCCCATTGAAAATTCAAGTAATTTACAAGCTAACAATCATAATAGAATAAACAACACAGAATCGACTCCTCGGCTGAATATCTGTATACAATGTTTGGGTCCCAATCTCTCTTGCACTTATCCAGCTTTTAAACGCATGCAAATTCCTAACGTATGATTGCTAACTTTGCCAGTGCTGCGAAATCTGGCGATCTGACGACATTTTGTCATTAGAAAAAATTGTTGTGTTAGTCTAGCACAATCCGGCACAATCAAAGAAATTTCGAAAATCTCAAGTGTTTGATTCATCCCCAAGCTTTTTCGTTAATTTTTATTGACACAAACTAATATCAACTTTTAACGATTGTGTCTCGCAGATTGTAAGTAGCACAATTCAGCACAACTTGCAGAATTCGATTATCTATCGCCGTGCATAAGTTATACGAATATTAAATTTCGTATTCCTAAAAGTTCAAAATTTTTTTATCTACAAAATGGATAGAGATATCGAGTTTCTATCGACGGCACAACGTAGCACAAGTTATCACAAATTATCTATAAAAAGAAAAAGTTCGTTTCGGCAAAAGTGCAGGGCTAGTATAATTTTGTTTTTATATATTTTTCTTAATTGTTATTGATGTTATCGATCTCTCGTTTGCGGCACAATTCAGCACAAACATAGCACAATACGGCACAAAAAAGAAAAACTCAAAATTCGAAAAGTGCGGGGCTATCAAAAATTTTGTTTTTTTTAGTTTACTTGAGTACGCTTTGACTTACAGAATTGCGGTTTACGGCACAAACGTAGCACAATGCAGCACAATTTCAAAAAATACAAAATTCGAAAAGTGCGGGGCTAACTTCACACACGTACGTTATTGGTCTTCCTTTCCAACTTCAAATGGGACTGCTAGCTTGAGCGTCTGCCAGATCTGTTTCGCTTTGTCTTTTTCTACATTCAGAAATGGTTCCTGATCATAAATCTGTTATTCTCGATAACCAAGAGTGACCGAGAGAGACTCGTGTCGACCATTTGAAGTTACCGAACGTAGAAAAAGACAAGTTGAAGTTGGAAAGGAAGACCAATAACGTCGTGAAAACGTTACGAAGTAGTGCGGAATATTACATGTATTTCATTTGTGTCCAGTGCAATAGCAACGTGACAGTGAATAAAAATGTTTATTTACCTGAAAGAAAATTCTGTAAATGGTGATAGTGACCGTGTGGTTGAGTGGGTTCAATGGTCTTGTTTGGAGATCAGCTGTTCTTCGTAATTTGTTCCCTCTTCAAATGTTCAGAATCGACACAGTGACCCAGTGGGAATTATCTGCTTTCAGCATAGCAGATTAATTTAGGAACTGATAGGTAAGTTTCATTTAAATTGTTTTCAAATTTTTATTAATTATTCCATTTCAAACTTTTTTATTTGCTGTTTAGAATGTTTAGAATTTCATTCTTTACATTATGACAGGCGACAAGAGATTAGATTCGGTATTCATTTTAAACAATAACTAAAAATGTTCAACCAGTTCAATTTTTTTATTGTGCTATACCAACGGGGTGCGCGACCTACGTCAAGCCCCGCTTTCGTAACCGACGCTGCCGTCCCTGAGCCCACGCGCTATACGCGCTCTGATTCGCCAGTGTTTTTCCTTAATAATTCAAAAATGAAGCTTCAAAAAAAAGGAAAATGTTGTTCAAAATCACCACAGCTACCACCCCTTCACGGGACCAACGCGAGTTCTGAAACACCCTGTATGTAGGTTAAGTTAGGCCAAATAAATTTCCGGCTGCATCCCCAATCAAAATATACTATTTTACAAAAATGTGTAAGGTTTTTAATATTTTCATTAGCTACACATTTTTCAAAGACAAGCAAGTGAGGCCAGCATTCAGGCTTTCAGCGACTGATATTTAACCGGCGTGCAATATCTAAAGAGCGCCAATTATTTTATAGTATCTAATAATAAATATATCAGCCTATTTAAGGTGTTAATTACTGTAAGACAGGCATGCACACGAAATTACCCGCAGGGCGCTCGCGTGCCCGCAAGCTTTTCACGGGCTCACGTCTATTCTACTACAGGCCTTTACAGTTGTTGAAAATAAATGGTAGTCATAAGTAAGAGAGAACCGTATTGAACAAATAATGAAATAAGGAGACTCCTACTAAACGTCTAAAGTTATCCATGGTACACATGATAGAAGTATATTAAGCTTTGAAAGACAAATACTTTGATTAATAAGTAGCTGAATACAAGGTCACTTTGACCTATAACAACGTCATTAAAATTTATATACAAAGTTTAAAATATATTTAAATATAACCAAGTATATACACACCGTAAGGAATATGTACACATATAAATATACAATTTATACTGTTATAAAATTTATAAAAATATAAAATTTTATTTAAACCGTAAATCATACATTATGTCGGTAAAGGTTAATTAATCCAGATATGCCGAATGCTCCATTCGGCGTGCGAATATTGATCAAATTGTCATTCTTATTCTTTCCCTTTATTTCTTCGTTTAACATGGAATGTATCAACTGAATTAGACGAAAGGGTTACTTATAAAATAACAATAGAGCAATTGCCCAAGTGTGGCAACAATTGAACGTAATTGAAGTGAGTCATGGTACCCGTCCAATCTGACTCGATCCCTGAACTCGGAAAAGAAGGTCAACGATACTTCATTCAATTATGTTGTGTATGTCAGACTAATTGTAATGTAATTCAGCTGATTTCGTTCAACGTCTTCTGTATGATGGTTATTCATTGCGCAAGAACATTCTTCGCTTAACATATGCGAAAGGAAGGTACAGACTATATTCATAAAGGATAGCAACAGAAACTAAATAATTTTGGTATTGAACGAAAAAGAAAAATTCCTACGCAGTAACAAAGACTTTAGTTACTTTGCCATATAAGCGTAGAGTAGATCTACCCAAATGCGTTAAATACTGCATAGAATGAACTTTTGCTATACTACTATTTCTAAGAATGTTCTGCTCCTACAGTTTCATCTGCGACAATGTAACAAAATAAATTAAAAAATTTTTCAACGAAAAAATCCCAAGACAGATTTGTAGTTCCAAAGCAATAGGCTATAGCATGTCCATCATTTAGGTTTGCTGTGTAACGTTCGCTTAACCCTTCAACAGCGTAGCGCGGATCAATCGTGATCCAAAGTTATAAAATGTATACAAACATATAATATTAAGTTAAAATTGAGATTCTCTTCGTGGTCTGCCATCCGAGGATTAACAACGCATTTCTTAGAACGGATCTCCGTTAAATGCTTTTCTTCATAATGATAATACGTTAAAAACAATGATCAACGCCCGTCGGAGACTTCAGAAATATAATCAAATACACAGACTCGATAATATTAAATCTTTCTACCTCGATCAAAAAACGCATATTTTACCTTAGACAAACATGCTAAAATCTTTTAAAAGAACTGATTCTACATTCTGGGCTACGTTCAAGGCAGCTAACTCTCACAAAACCCCCAGGGTAATCTCTCCGTTGGAGGACTCTGACAGTAACATGACTTGTACTGAGAGAGACAAGGCGGAGATCCTTGCCCGCAACTTCAGTACGGTGCACTCAACGGCAACGGCACTTTCTTCGCCACACGAAAGCGAGGTCAATAAAATTATTGTCTGTTTACACTATCTTCCAAACCATTGTGCTATCAGTTCATGGCTAACACCAGCTAATATCACAACCAATATAAGAATGCTTAAAAACCGCAAGGCCCCGGGCCCAGACGGCATCACAGCTTCTATGCTCAAAAAGGCTTCTGGTAGGGTTATTTTACAACTTTACTATATATATACAGCATCTATTAACAAATCCTACTTCCCTAACGCATGGAGAATAGCCAGAATGGCCCCAATTCTCAAAGCGAATAAACCTTGCAAAAAATTAACCAGCCACAGACTAATTAGTTAATACAATATCAACAATATTTTAATCCCGCAACAATTCGGGAATAGACAGGGACATTCCACAATACATCAAATCACCCGAGTATCCCAACAAATCACTCACGAGTTGAATGTAAAACGCTGTGCTGTTATGATTCTCCTTGACCTTGCCAAGGCCTTTGATACTGTCTGGCACCATGGCTTAATATTTAAGTTGCATCGTCATAATGGACTCCTGAAACTTACTTACTCCTATCTTACCAATAGGTCGTTCTATGTCCAATTAAATGGTGCACGTTCATCCTACCACAACATTTCCGCTGGTGTCTCGCAGGAATCGATCTTAGGTCCTATCCTTTTCTTCATTTATATTAACGATATCCCCATATCTAAGATATGTGAAATTGCTTTATTCGCCGACGACACAGTCATGTACACTACCTCCTTTCGTTTCCTGCCTGCTGTCTCAAGAATCCACGCATACCTAATCCAAGTCTTAAAATTTTTCAACGATTGGAAACTGACCATTAATGTTGACAAGACTGAAGCTATTTATTTCTCTCGCAAAAAGCATCACAATAACCACAATAGTTTATGTTCCGTTGTCGTTGAGGGCACCTCAACGCCATGGTCCAAGAGTGTTCGTTATCTAGGAACCTTGCTTGACGAGCACCTTAGATGGAATGAGGAGGCGCTAATCCGTATTGTAAAGGCAAGCAAGGTACTCCACTTTTTATATCCTCACCTCTCGAACGGCTCTTCTCTTTCTGTCGTAATAAAATTATGTATTTACAAAATGTGTATTAGACCAGTACTCACATATGGTGCTATCATATGGTGGTCTCTTTTACCGACAACCACAAAAAAGAAATTTCAAGTTTTCCAAAATAAAGCTCTCAAAATTATCTACAATAAACCTAGACGTTTTTTAAGGGGGGAACCTCATGTAAATGGTCCGTTTTTCAAGAATTTTTTTTGGAAAATGTAATGCGCAGATTGATTTAAAATTTGAAGTGTCATTTATTAACGTTATAATGTAAACAGAAATATTTTTTATAAACTTTAATTCTTAATAACGATGGTGCAATGGCGGCTTGAAAATGGCATTCTGTAAATTCGCCGTGCAGCGTACAATGCATAAAAATGATCTGGAACAAAAAAATCAAAATGGAATAGCTACTTTATGCAAAAACGCTCAGCATGACATTTTTCTTTTATTAAAATTTTCAAAATTGCGAAAATGGCAAAGTTTTGAAAAAAAAAACCCGGAGTTTCGGTTATGAAAAATTGTTAATAACAGTATTTTAAATAAAAAATAAAGAAATCGGAGCTCGTCATGCTAAGGCCAATTGTTTATAGAATATATATGCCAAGTTTCATAAAGATCGAGTAATTAGTTTTTGAGCTACGTTGCACGACATGCGAAGTTTTGCGTTTCGAGAAAAATGCGTTTAAAACTTGAGTAACAGAAAAATCGTGAAAAAATCGTAATTCATTTTAAATTGCCGCGGCTTTTTGTTAATCTGCGATTCCAGGGCCATAGAACAGATCTTCCTCTTCCTCAAAAGGTTGTAATTCAGCCGTTTTTTCTTCTTCACTTTCTATCTCAACACTGTTAAAGTCAAATTTTTTAGAAGCTTTCCGCAGTCTGGGACGATCCGGACGATAATTAGGATTATAATCTTGCACCTTTCGACTCATTTTCAATTTATTCGTATTTTAAAAGGCTCAGTAAACGATCAATTTCCCTCAAGAGACGCTACTGAACTGACAATGAGCGAGGTTCCCTCGCCAAAGGGGCTTCTTTTGCAAAACCGTTATACACACAAATGTACACGTACAGACGCCATAAACGGCAATGCTTTGGTGGGGATAACAACTGGCGTACAATAGTATAGGTTTTAACACAGTCAGATTAAAAAGGGACCGAAAGACCGAGCGTCCGACGAGGGCCCGACTACCTGAGCCGCTCCGCCCAATACAACCGTTCACTTTATTTTGAAAATAACATACAAGAACATCTCTGATCACTTTCTAACTTTTTTTATCGCATTCCCGAGGAAATTTCCTATCGATTTAAGCGAAAAAAAAAAATGCTAAAAAATTTCATTTTACATGAGGTTCCCCCCTTAACTAAAACACTTCATGCCATGACCTCAATACCGACTGTACACTGAGTTGCATTGAACTTGTCGCAGTGAAGTTGGCCACGCATTCACTCACCGACGCGGCGTAAATGCGTTACTGAATTTATAGCCAACTTCACTGCGACAAGTTCAATGCAACTCAGTGTACATGAATTTATCACTAACATTTTGCAAAACTACAATGTCAAGGTTCACCCTAATCCGCTTGTGGAAGGAACCTCTGCTTATGCTTTACACAAAATCCCATATAGGAGGATTAAAGTCCCATTTCCGATGACGTGGATAACATAAGTATTGCCTCATTATTTCTTTTTTCTCTACGATTACTTTGCATAATTATACAGGTTAAGAGTAGCGGTTGTTTTACAAATTTTTCCTCATAATTTCTTGTCTTCTTAAGCTTTACTTTCCTCTGGTAACACCACCCAAACTATCCAATTTTCAGCCGGTAAGCAGGCCGTCGCCTGCAGATACGGTATCTTGGGTGGGACCACGGCGGAAAACGCTCCCCGTGCGAATGCCAATTTCACGCCAAAACGAAAAAAAAAAAAGAACGCATCTAATGCGTGACTGTATTTGATACTTCCTACTTGATTGTTGCCTATCGCTGGTATAAATGACTTACTTGTTCGTAATTTTGTCGACCTTTGAGATGTTATTTAATACATATAAATAAAAACAAGTTGGTTTTGATTTTGATAGTGAAGGTAATAGAAAATTTTAAAACTTACATTTTAAATGGACATTTATTATTGTGTATATTTAAATCTATCCATTTCTTTCATTAAAATTATTTAACTGATATGTGCTTTTCAGGTACTATGATCCCCAAATCTGGGGGAGATTATGCATACATTAGCGATGCTTTTGGACCCCTACCAGCGTTCCTGTACCTTTGGGTCGCATTGTTCATCCTAGTCCCGACAGGAAACGCGATTACAGCTCTAACGTTCGCACAGTACATTCTGCAACCAGTTTGGCCGGATTGCGTGCCACCTTATGCCGCAGTTAGACTACTTGCAGCTGTTATTACATGTAAGAAGAAAGTTAATTTTCAACTACATAGTTTCCTAAGTCTTTAAGAGAAATTAAATTTCACATTAAAAATGAAACATTTAATATCATAGTAATATCAATTTAATATCATAGTAAACCATTAAACGGTTATAATTTTTTAACTGAAAAGTTTACTTATCAATGGAAACTATACATGCAATAAGCATTTAGTAATACAAGTCAAAATTGTAGAAAACTTTAGCAACGATTATATTTTTGTGTGAAAATTTTTCTTTTGACTCTGTCAATTTCCAATTTAAAAACTTAATATTTACTTATTGGAGACGTATCTACAGAATATTCTAATCCTGCTGCAGTTCTCATTTATTCATTTTTATTCATAAAACAGGCCATTGGGTCTGTAATAAAGGGATTGTATGTACTCCTTATTAAAGCATCACAATGTATATCTCAGAATGTATAGTAGAGAGCATGGTACGCTTCCCTAGGGAAAATACTGAAGAGATATTGAGATTTTGAAGTTTGAATTTTGAAACCTTGAAATTTAATGTGCATATTAAATGTTATAATACTTAAAAATTATATTAATTTTATATAAATTAATCTTAATATTAATATCTTGAAAATTAAGTACCTCCTTTCTCTACATCGCCTTTTTCCCTAAGGAAGCCTACCATACTTGCTATTATATTTATTTAGAACTTATGTATTAGAACTTTTATCAATCTGTCAGTTTGTGTATCTCTATTAGGCCATTAAGCTTTACTCTAACCTTAACACTAAGTTTACGGGACGCGAAATTTTGGCACATGTCGAATTTCACAACGAAAATTATAGAAACCATTTACATTTCTCTTGTACCGCTTATGCTGACTTTTATCTAATTAAGATAGAGCACAATCCGTCAGATCAGTCCACTACGTGCGTAGTTCAACCCCATTTTACTCCGCGAAGATTTCGGCGCACTGCGCATCCTTAATTCGTGCGTGCGCAGTTTAAACCTATAAGTCCATCAATGAAATTGGACTTGTGCCAACACCTATTTAACTTACTATGAGTCAACTATGTATATATTTCAATCAATGTATATTTAAATTTATTTTGGTATATTTTACATTAACAATAAGTAAAAATATTTATATACTAATTTTGTTATTACATATTGAGCTTATTGATTATCGATATTTCTTTCATTTATAAATAAAAAGTACTCCTCTTGAGATTTACAAATTTTGAAGTCTTCGCGTTTCAATAGTAATTGATGTATTGTAAACTCTCCCTTATAATACATCCATCAGTACTTTCCGAATAACCAGTTTTAGGATCTTTCTCTGTCGCTTAATAACAATTCACGCATTGTAAATTTCTGGGAAAGTTCGCTGCACGATTAACGTGTACATATATTTTACCCCATACTGCTTACCTGTGTACTGACAATGAGTACTAAAGACGTACAGAACTATGTTGGAACAATGCCAATCCTATCCATAGGAGACGCAGGAGAGACGTAAAGGAACTACTCTTGGTCTTTTCTCACTCAAGTCTTTGTTTGGTCTTTATAATACATAAAAACCAGTATAACATATGCACTAATACAAACTGGTACATTTTCAATTTTTACAGAAAAAATGGTTCCAGTCGATAATAGTGTTTTGTATTTAAAAAAAGAAACCTACCCTTAACTCTTGAACAACGGAGTCTGAGTCAATATAGACCCCAAACTTACAAAACATATACATACAAAGATATTAACCTAAAGTTGAATGCATAATTTTTTAATGAAAGAATTTCATATATTGCAAGAATGATTTTTAAAGAAACAGTGTAAAATTTAAAAAATGAAAATAATATGAAATATAAAATTAAATTAAAATTGTGGCTCTCTCCATGGTCCGCAGCCCGAGGGTTAAAACTGTGTACAATGCTTTGTATTGTATTGATGAATTCGTTTACGTACTCTACAGTCCCATTAAGTTTAGTTTTTAAGTTTAAGAGTAAATCTTCCTTATTGATTCCAACTTTAACACGTTCGAAGCTGAGGTAAGAGATAGGGCTGGATTGAAACAAGGAGAGCATACTTTACATTCAACGATTCTCAACTATGCAAATTATACTTATTGTTAGAATTAAATTTGGAATTCAACTATACCACCCAATAATACCACTCAAAGTCACATTTGAACTGTAAGTTGCATCGTGAAAGTGACATGGTCTGATATACACATAGGTAGGTCTACACATATGGGCCCGAATGTGTTAATATTTGGATAACGAAGCCAAATCGTTGCCAATTCAACGTGCGATTTAGAGTTTGGAGTTTAAATTCGTTTTGATTTTTATTTTTTAAATTTTATTACTTTTCGAACATATGAAAATCTTTCATTTGGAAATTTAAAGTGTCTGAAATTATACATCAGTTTATTCCTGCATTTATTTCTTATTGCCCCCAGTATTAATATAAAAAAAATTTGACATTTGCCGACCTCTTCAACTGCTAACAAGTAACTTGGTGTATAACCCCTTGATGCGATTACAATAGACACATCCTGGAAGCATTATATCGAGAATTGTTGATGTATTCTATACTAATTTTCTCTCATTTAGTATATATAAAGAGAATTTATGAAATTATTCTTCTTACGATGGTCTCATTGCTTCTTTTTTCGCCTTAATTATACTTGAGATGTCAATGACTTACCGCACAAATATTGCATGTCCATCTTTTGATGAAATATGGGTTTTTATACGCAACAAATAATTCTTGATTGTTTCTTTATATTATATCAAAATCAAATTAATATCTATTCTATTTTATCTTGACAACATATTAAAAAATGAACGAAATCGGTGAGGTCGGTGAGATATTGATATTTATCATTACTTTTTAAATAAATATAATATTTTTAATTGTGAACGTTTCTAGTTATTATTCATTTTATTCTTTTTTATACAATATCATTCAGAATAATGTGTCCTCCTTCATTCTTACAATTAGCTTAATACAGTATACTCATCCTCTAAATATTACTATTGAATTATTATTATTATTTTGCAAATTTAAACTTATGTTATTAATTAAATACTAGTTATAGCTGTATTACATGTATGTATAAGATAATAAATACAGTGCAAGAAATATTTACTTAATTATAAAGTATCATTAGATTTTTAAACCTGTTTTTCTTAAACACATTAAACGTACAGATATAATATTTGTGCAATAAGCAATCGATATATTCCATCAAGTTTAAGTCAGGCAGTTGCGATGACCGAAAGCACCGATTTTATGCGTTTATCAATATTTACCAATCATTTATCACTGTCATACAGTAATATCCAATTTGTAGGATATTCAGTGGGATTTGTAGTAGTGAAGCTGTAGCAATAAAAGTAAAAAAAATTAATATAAATTGAAAAAATTGTATCATAAATAAAGCTAAAGGCAACTATTTGAAAAAGTTTTTGGGCAAATATATATAAATTTAATAGCAATAATAAAACAAATACTTTTATTATACTAGTTCCGTTCTTAGATGAAAAGTCGCGATTTATGGAAATTTTAATTACTTGCAACTTCTAAGTGCATTGACCGATCTCGATGAAATTTTCAGCACACGCATAACTTATTCGAATCTACGAAAGACGACAAAAAAATTGAAAAATTACCCTTCACTATTTTTTTTCACGATTTCAACAAATTGTAATTTTTTTAAACGACAAAAACACATATCTTAGTAAATCAAATTGTATAGCTTCTCGAGACACCTCAAGTCATTCGATCCAATTTTAAACGAGGTATTCTGTTTTAAACGGTGGACGAATACTTTTGCGGCATACGGTATGTTCTAACTGTGGTTATGAACAAGCGCGGCGGCAACACGACGACACAATTTGCGATTTGGTTTCCGAGATATAAGCAATTGAAAATTGGAATATCAACTTCCGTAGCGTGTGTTTCACTTCCGAACAGCTGATAGCTGAGCAGGTAGCCCATTCTCTAGTGTCCTGGGTCACAGTACGAACAAATAAACAGGTAAAAAGGCAAGGATGTGCACATTTCTATAGACCGTCCAACGAAATGAGTCAGTAAAAATGTAAACAAAACTGCTACGTGGTGTTCACGCGATGGATGTTAGCGGCTTTTATTATGGGCTGTCAAGTGTTGAGTTGAGGGCCAACTTTCGGCGGTCTCTTACCTTACTTGGGCCCTTACTTGGAAAGTCAGGAGGAGACTTAGCATTTTTCAAATACACACACCGCGATCATAGCAAAATCCCGTATATAGAGTACGTAAAAATTATTTGTCATGATTTTGGGAGATGACTTTACACCTATTGTTCCAAAAGAAGTAGCTTCTTATTTTTCAGTATGCAGGGATGGATATACCGTGAGCCGATCCTGCTACGCGCTTGAAAATTTGTATACATTTACTGACTCGTCTCGTCAAACGGACTATAGTCCTTTAAAACCATAAATGAGTCGTTGACCGCCGGATTAGACAAATGTGCATCCTTGTATTTTCACGTGACACTGACCCAGGATCTGCTCAGCTGTCAGCTGTTCGAAAGGGAAACATGCGCATTCGAAAGTTAATATTTCAATTTTCAGTACTTATATCTCAAAAACGAATTAACAGATTGAGCCGAAGTGGTGCCGTCACGCTTGTTCGTGACGACAGTTCGAACGTAATCAGTAGCCAACACTCTCGAGGTTCAGCCCACGCTCCTTCTAATCGGACAGTGTTTTTCGTTAATAATTTAAAAATGAAGCCTTAATCAACATTTTGGTAAAGGAAAAAGTTGTTCGGAATCACCTCAGCAGTCACCCTTCCAAGGGTCCTACGAACGTTTTGGAACATCTTGTGTACAGATTGTCTTAAAAAGGTGGTTACATATACTTTTACTCAGCGTCAAATCCAGGAGGAGTTTAAGGGGACCGTTTTAAGCCTTCCGTTTACTATGTAAAAATATTTCAAAATTTGAAATTCGCTATAATTTTGCAAATTTTGGACTCGATTGCTATTACAAAAATAACTCCATTCCTTTTAAACTTTTTAAATCATTAAATTATTAAGATATGTATCTATTCCATGTTTGTCCTTTAATGTTATTTATTTATAGATCATTATTTTTTTTACGATTAAATTTGTTATTTCATTTCATTTTAAGCTCGCTACCTCTCTGGTATGGGTGGATCTACCCAAGTGGGTTCGGACGTGTTAAATGAAACTTACAAATTCTACATTCATGTAATATTTTGCATTTATTTCATTATGTAAATTTACTTTCTGAGATATCTATATGAATCATTCTATTGGTATTTATGAATGAAAGCAATTAATAAAACGTAATAATGTCTTTATTAAATATAATATTTAATTATTAAAGAAACTAAGGCTAAGACGAGATGTTTTATGCATCGAGGCTGCATTCGAACTGAAAACGGATCCCGGCCAATACGCACGAGATTTGAAACGAGTGTTTATGTTAGAGACCGTATTGCCTTATACTTCTTAGAACTGACATTTACATCGATGACTTCCAATGAATATCGAATTCATTTTTATTATTTAATTAATCCAATACATTCTATATTAGGTTTTCAAATTAATTCAGTTCTTTTTATCAATTATAATTTAAAATTTTTATATTTTCCTTCACTTTTATGTACTTGAAATATTATTGATAAGTAAAAAAACATCATCAATAACAACGACGTTTATTTTAATATTTGAAGTAAATATAATTTTTTAGAGATAAATCTTCAATTTCTTTTCTTTTTAAAGCATCGAATTAATTCGCACAATATTGTATTCAAATGTACAGCGTTACTGTTGCAACTAACCTGACCTTATAATTTTATTCAAAGTATATTTCCCATTTTTCAAGTGCAAGAAATAAAATATAAAATTTTGTTTCATGTTTCATGTTTCATGAAATTATTAAAAATTAAATGTTTAAACTGTTATCGATAGGTTTGCTGACTGCTATCAATTGCTACAATGTAAAATGGGCGACTAGGGTGCAGGACATCTTCACTGGAACAAAAATTTTTGCATTATTGATCATCATGGCCGCTGGTCTCTGGTGGCTCTGCATGGGCCATACGGAGAATTTCCGGCATCCTATGGACGGGACCAATACACAGCCCGGTTACATTGCCTTGGCTGTTTACTCAGGGCTATTTTCTTATTCCGGATGGAACTACCTGAACTTCGTCACCGAAGAACTGAAAGATCCATACAAGTAATTATCATTCAAAATAAATGCGCTCTAGGTTAGGTAGGTATGCGCACGGAATTGTCCTACGATCGCTCGAGTACCCGCGTCCATTTCGCGGCCTATCGTCTACATTACTGCCCCCCCCCCCCCCCCCCCCCCCCCCCCCTCAAATCCATTATTATTACTAAAACTATCAAATGGATCAAAATGTCAGCTTTCTGGTTGCTTATTTTAAATTATAGAATTTAGTAAAGGGCTTTTATTAAAATGTATGTTAACTGTTTTTCAGATAAAACATTATTCTATGCGTTGGAATATGTTTCATTCTTTATATGTATGAAACAATTATTTGTTTTACATTTCATTTCATTTTATGTAATCTGTGACCTGTTTGAAATGGCCAACCCTGTATACGCGCATTCACGCTGTGAATGTATATATAGTGGAAAAAAACACTTCGGAGATAAGGGCATATTTTTCATTCTTTTGTATGATGTTCATCGGTTAAAGTGCTGTATCAGAATCACAACAGTAAAGGAGGAAGTACAAATATGAGATAGGGTAGAAATATGAAGTACCAAGGTTTTAATCCGTACGCCGTAATGTGACACTTTTAACAATGATTGTGCATCAAGTATTACGACGTGTAAAACACTCTCTCATAACAACCATTCTTGATAGGTATCATTGTTTTGTTTAACAATTGTTTCAACTTTAGGCCGTAATAGAAAGTTCTTACGCGTGCTTGTTAAAGTAAAGTTTACTTTGATTTATTTTGTTAGTTTTAAAAAGCAAAACGATTTAGATATTCTAAATTTTGCGATTCGGTTTCGACCTATGTGAACCAGGCACCCGACTTTGAAAAATTCAATTTTTTCAAATTGCATTGTATTCCCCTTCGTTTGTACCCGTTTATACCAGTTTCGGGTATAGTTCCGAATTGCCCCGGTGGTGGGGGGAGAGGGGGGAGGGAGAAGACCCCAAATGTGAAATGGTATCCACATCAGTCCAGTAGTTTCGGAGATATTAATTAAAAACTTTCGCAGAATACATAGAATTCTGCCTATACCGACATGACTAACACAACCATCCCCGCTGTAGAAACCGTGGTCGTCAAGTGTCAAGCAGCCGATGGCACAGTAGGGGGTCTCTATTTGACAATGAGTATCAAAAGGGTGTCTCTATAGTGACATATTTTTATTTGTATCTCGTATTTGTCATTGGTGTATTTTGTATTACAGCATATTTAATATTTTATTCTGCATTTTTGGTAAGCGAGATAAAATAATCTCAATTTTTTAAAATAATTATTCTTGTGTTTTAGGGCGGGGGAAGGGCTTTGCTCCTTCCCCTGCACCCCCGTTCCGGAAAACCAAACCCAACCTCACCTACTACGGTTTGATATACATACGTAGATGAACAAAGTGTTACCTTCTGTTCGCATATGTAAGAAGATAGTTATGCTTGTGACTGTGTTTTAGGTCCACACTGATGGGTAAAATTCTGTGTATTAGTAAAAAAGTTGTTTGCGAATATCTCGACAACTTGTTATTTCCATCAAAAACAAAAATTATATTCGTATTCAGCACATCAAAACGAGTAAAACGACGAGATTAATGTAAACGTGAGCCATATAAAACACTCTGTAGATACTCAAGTCGAGACCCCCTACTGTGTCATCGGTTGCTTGACACTTGACGACCACGGTTTCTACAGCGGGGATAGTTGTGTTAGTCACGTCTGTATAGGCAAAATTCTATGTATTCTGCCGAAAGTTTTTAATTAATATCTCCGAAACTACTGGGCTGATGTGGATACCGTTTTACATTTGCAGTTTTCTCCCTCCCCCTCTCACCCCTCCAAAGCCCATGTCGATCGGCCACCAGGGCAATTCGGAACTACAGCCCCAGTTTCCTTTCCGTTTGTACCTTAAGGGGTAAAAAGATATAAGGGGGCGAGAATACCCTAGCACCCCACTTTAACATTTTTTATTTCTCTCATCGCCATAAAAAAAAGAAACGTTTGTACCCGTTTGTACCACCTTCACTTTCGTTTGTACCCCAAGGAGTTGGTTTGTACCGATTTGTAAACAAACTCCCAATGGGTAACCAGGAATTTTTTATTTATATCATTTAACAATCATTAATTATATGCCCAATTTCCTTCCGTTTCATGAGAAGAGAATTATCGCGTTAAACTTATTTTGCAGATGGTGTGATAAACTTTTACAATGCTTTGAATGATAAATGTTATATTTTCTCAATAGTTCTTTCATTAATCATTCGATATGTTCCATTGCGAATATCACTCAAAATCGTACATTAAGTATATTTGAAAATGATGTACAGATTACCAGTTGCTATCTTTTGTGTAAGATAGAGCCTTCAGGCTTTGCGTTGTTTTCTGTTACTCAGCATATAAGAGATCTCATTTATCTCGGATAGTTCTTTTCTTTTAACGATCCACTATAGAGTTTCCGACTGACGCATAGGAAATGAAATTCTGTAGGTCGTAGACAGGTACAACAGGTACAAACGATTAGGAAACAGCACCCGCAAGGAGATTTGGAAAATCTTCAAAAATGGCGAAGTTACCTCTTGTGGTCAGTTTCAGAAATCGGTACAAACGAACCCCTTTGAGTACAAACGAAAGTGAAGGTGGTACAAACGGGTACAAACGTTTCTTTTTTTTTTATGGCGTTGAGAGAAATAAAAAATGTTAGTGGGGTGCTAGGGTATTCTTGCCCCCTTATATCTTTTCGCCCCTTAAGGTACAAACGAAAAGGAAACTGGTACAAACGGGTACAAACGAAGGGGAATACAATACAATTTTAAAAAATTGAATTTTTCAAAGTCGGGTGCCAGGTTCACATAGGTGCGGTTTCGATAAAGATTCTGGGGTAAGTGCCATGCCGTTCCTCATGGTCCTCCTACCAGAAGATGCAAGATCTTCCCCGTTCTATGGCCAGATCCTTCGAGATCACCCTTATCTCCCTACACCTGTTATGCAGCACCATGACTTCGGGTCATCGGCCACACGCGCGTACCTTTGAAGAGCGGCATTCGAACTCTCTATCGCCGATTCATAAACGTCAAGTATCAGCTACCGCCGCACCCAAGTCCAAAGCCCCAAATGCATTGACTCTGCCACGTGTCAGTCCTTGCACACGTGCTGATGCTAATAATCATAGTATTAGTATATCAAAGGATATTTGAAGTAGCTGTGTTTTGACTATGATAAATAACAGTAGATAGTGGAATGACAAATTGATAGAAATATGAGGTTGTAGAAAACTTGTAGAAAAGCTACTCCCTATCCGATTTTGATGATTTTCAAATATGTTGTAAAATTCGTTATTTTAAGCAATTTTTTTTCCTTTAAGCTATACAGGGTGATCCTCTCGCTAGTGAATCCAAAAGAAAGTGCCGCAACAATAGAATGAAAAAGTCGACATCCCATTTCTGTCATCGCTTACTTGACGGAGGTGCCCCTACAGCGGAGACGGCTGTGTGCGTGAAAATGTGTGTAATGAGCAGAAGAGTCCCATTTAAACGCTGCGGAAAACAGAAAATTGTTTTAACACATTTTCACGCACGCAACCGTCTCCGCTACAGGGGCCACCTCCGTCAAGTAAGCAATGACAGAAATGGGATGTCGACTTCTTCATTCTATTGTTGTGGCACTTCCTTTTGGATCTACTAGCGAGAGGATCACCCTGTATGTCGGACTCGATCAGTTTGCGAGATTATCAGCTACGAGTACTACTACATTGAATTTCGCCTGTACGTATGCGTCCACGGCTGTGTGTGCGTCGGCAAGCGACCATCGTTTATCTACTGTTTCTGTCAACAGCACCACATGGCCCAGCTACCGCCTATGTAACGAGTCAGCTTAAAATCAAAGTTAACTAGTAATTTCAACGGCAGCCGGAATATCAATGTAACCTTTTTTTTTTTATTTTTTTTTTTGTGGGGGAAATCTTCCAAAGACGCCCCCAGCCCCCCTGGGGAGGGTCCAGAGGTAGTGCCGGACTTTTACCGGCTAAATCCCCCACGGTGGCCTGCACTCGGGGTTAGGGAGGGCCCCGGGACCTCTGTCGAATACACGGGGGAGGGTCAAAGGTTAGACCCTCTAAGGCCACACACGACGCCGGCCACTGCTCGGGCCGCGTGCAATGGCGACCGAGGCCCCAGCCCCGGCCACCTGCGGTCCAGCGACTCAGCGAAGGAGCCGCCGATCTGCGATGACATCTACCTTGGGGGGGAAGTCGAAGCTCCTCCCCCTCCTCCTCCTCCTCCTCCTGTTGGAGGCGGTGGGCAGAATTATCAAGGCCCACCGCCCCGTATATCAATGTAACCTAATCTAACCTAATCTAGGCATATAAGTAACGAACAAAATTATATTCCGTCAACATTAGTATTAATCATTGTCCACCACAAGATTGTCTGCCATCCGTACTAATATTGGCGGTATTTTATTTTTTCTGATATTTATACGTCTATGTTAAGTTGGGTTATATTAGGTTAGGGTTAGGTTATATCAATATTGCGACCGCCCTTAAGCGGCCGGCCACACGAGTCAAATATTATAATTTAATTTTTTAGTTCACCCGTTGTTTAAATAAGAGCCGAAGCACATAGAGAAACGGTAGGCAAGCGAGCCGGTATACACACGGCCACGGGCGGATACGTATAGGCAGAATTCGTTGTAGTAGTAACAATATTCTTTCGCGAACAACCTCGCAAACTATTTGAATCCGACATATAGCTTAGAGTTCACAGGAAAATGTTGTTTAAAATGCCGAATTTAACAACATATTTAAAAATCATCGAAATCGGTCGGGGAGTAGCTTTTCTACAAGTTCACCAAATATGAAATACTTGTTTGGTAGTAATATGGAACAATCTCATATTATTATCATATTTTTAAGTTTATTACTAAGTAATAAAATTAACATATGAACATATAAAATGTGCATATTTTGTAATAAAAAATTTTCTGACGATTGTAAAGGCGAACTATGGATTTAATGCCTATCATACCACTTATAGGTAAAATAAAATAAACGGTTCGTTTAATTGGTTGTCATGTTATATTTGACATTCAGTTATGTTTAATTTATCATTTATAACTTTATTTAACCGACTTCCAAAAAGAAGGAGGTTACTCAATTTGATCAGTATTTTATTATTATTATTATTATTATTATTATTATTATTATTATTATTATTATTATTATTATTATTTTCATTTCATGTATGTGCGCCGATTACTCCGAGACGAATGGACCAATCGGAACGAAACCTTGGCTCCGATTTAGTATATGGGCCCCTTCCCCCAGGGGGGTGGGGTATATAGCCGGATAGCTTGGAGGATGAGGATCACAAATATGGTGATTCCAGGTGTTGAAGTCTTAAGGGGGCGGAGATATAGGGGTTGAAAGTTGCGATGAACTGAGGCTCCGATTTAAGATATGGGTTGTTCGCCCAGAGGGGTGAGGTATATAGTCGGATAGCTTGGAGGATGAGGATCACAAATATGGTGGTTCCAGGTGTCCTAACTCTTAAGGGAGCGGGGATGTAAGGGTTGAAAGTTGCGATGAACTTGAACTTCTATCGACCATATAACGGGTGAGCTTAAAATCAAAGTTAACTAATTTCAATAATTTTGACATTGGACTTGTGTGGCCGGCCGCCTGACGGCGGCCGAAATACTTATATCCCGTAGCCTAATTGAATCTGGACATATAAGTAATGAAAAAAATTATATTCCGTCAACATCAATACGGAACAACCTCCTTGTGATGCACTCAATTAAAAAAATAGAAAAAAAATGATTTCAAGCTCACCCGTTATATGGTCAGTAGACGAGTCAGAAATAGTGGAGAAGCGACGGTCGCTTGTGGCGACTGAAATTCAAGTTCATCGCAATTTTCAACCCCTATATCTCCGCCCCCTTAAGACTTCGACACCTGGAATCACCATATTTGTGATCCTCATCCTCCAAGCTATCCGACTATATGTATACCCCACCACCCTAAGGGCAGGGGCCCATATACTAAATTGATGCCGAAACCTTTTGCATCTTGTAGAGTATGTCTCTCGATTGGTTCCGTTAAAAAACATTTTGCATTTTTTCGTTGTTAACCACTTTTATTGCAAAAAAAGTAATGCTTCATTTATATTTTTCGGCGTTTACTCTGCAAGGAATATACCGATCGCGATGAAACCTTTCACATTTAGTAGATGATCCTACTTGCACAAATTTATGAAATTTGTTATTGTTAATAACTATGTACTATTATAGCAAAAAAAAATATTTAAGTATTTAATATCCAAGTTGTTCTCTTTTGTTATTAATCAACTAAATTTCATTAGTATATTTTTTGTTTGTTTACGGTTATTACCTAAAGGCTGGATTTCCTTTATGCGTCGATCGCATGTGTCTTCATTCAGCGGCCGTGCTTGTTCGATTTTTTCTACTGACTTGCGGCTATATTGTTTTAAGACGCGTGCATTCAGTAAAAAAAATCAAACAAGTACATTCGCCGAACGCAGATGTATGAGATCGACGCATATAGGAAATCCCACCTTAACCAATAAGAACAGAAGACTACCTTGTGGTATCCTGCAAACAGTGCTCGTTCCGCTAAAAAGTGTGTAATAAAATAATTTTTAACAAAAAATACAAGGGACTTCGGGACGCGGTAAACAGTGTAAAATAATTTATATTTCATTTATACCAATACTCAACAACTATTAATAAAACCGATTTATTCGTTAAATAGTATACTAAATACATTTCAACATTTTCGGAGGCGGCGCAAAATTAAAAATTTTCTTCTATTAGGAAGATCCTAGTTCAGGTGTCAACTACATGTATATCAGAAGTATTACCAACTTCTGATACAAACGTTACAATTACAAATGTTATCAACCGTATCTATAACGTTCCGTATTTTTTCTTACGACTTATTAATTACCAAGTTCGCCATACCGCAATCAAATCGTTATTGACAGCATCGTTTATTCAGGTATTTTCAATTTTGCACCGCTTCCGAAAAGACTGAAATGTATTTAGTATACTATTTCACGATTAACTAGGTTTTATTAATAGCTGTTGGTTATGTTGCACTTTTTAGCGCATCTCGAAGTCGGTTGTATCTTTTGTTAAAAATTATTTTATTTTTCTAAAAAGTAACACTGTCTCGTAACACTTACTACCCGAAGTTCTATTAGCTCGAATTTGCCATTAATTAGAAAAAGTGAGAAAAACAGAAGTTCTATAAGGTCTACAATATTTATATTTATACAGCACATTCTGCATGAAATTTCCCAAATTTCTATGTTTGATATTTCTATTAATGACTATTCTAAGATTCTCTACATCGAAAAATATTCATACCTTCTCTTCTACATAATCATAGTGATTCCAATTATATTCCCAACTCTGTATACTGTGGTTCACCACCACTTGCGTATAAAGATTTATGCGAAAAAACTTGACTTATTATTAACTTTGTTATTCGTACTTTTCAATTGTATACTAAATTTTATAATATTTATTCATAAAAAATTACATTATTTTATTTGTAAATTACTCTTAATATCGGTATCATTCAAATTAAGATTTTGAGAATTCCTGCTTCCCCTATATTACCATTTCCCTTAGGGAAGCCTACTTTGCTCAACATGTAATATACTACAACTATGTTGTAGCTCAAGGTATTCTTTTTGTGAGCTCAAAATCACAATAGCAATGAAACAAATAACAATAAATAAATAAAGAAAATACTCCCGATAATAACATAAAAATTGCAAAGAACAATCATCATGCTTCCAGGAATCTTCCAAAGGCAATTTGTATATCGTTGCCATTGGTGACTGTAATTTACGTTTTGGCGAACGTTGCTTACTTCGTGGTGCTTACACAGGATGAAATACTTGCATCGGATGCTGTCGCCGTTGTAAGTTGCTTGACATTTTAAACATTGTTTCCTGCTAATTAACTTGATTTAGAATTGTTTGGAGAAAAATATGTGGAAATTCGAATTTCAATTAAATATGGCAAAACTTAACAAATAAATCATGCTTCTGTCTTGTTATCAATAAATTGAGATAACCAAAAACGGTGTACTATGGAGAGAACCACATTTTTAATTTAATTTTGTATTTCATATTATTTCCATTTTCTTTTAATTTTCTAAATTTTATACTGTTCCTTGAAAAATAAAAAAAAATTCTTCCAATATATGTATCAAACTTTCATGTAAAAATTATACCCTCAACTTTAGGTTAATTTCCTTGTATACGTTTTGTAAGTTTGGGTCACGATTCACCCAGGTTCTGCTGTTTAAGGGCTAAATAATTCAACGAAAGAATTGATTAAACAACTGTTTATAAATTGTCTTTTTAGATCATTCAGAAAAATATGAAAAACGAATTATCTTTTTTCAGACGTTCGGCGATAAATTACTGGGCGTTATGTCTTGGATAATGCCATTTTTCGTCGCCTGTTCAACCTTCGGGGCGTTGAACGGTGCAATATTCGCATCGTCACGATTGTTTTTCGTTGGAGCTCGCAACGGTCATTTACCCGCTGCTATCGCCCTCATCAATGTCCGAAACTTGACGCCGATGCCATCTCTAATCTTTCTTGTAAGCCTCTTTTGTTAACCAACCTTTTGTCGTTCTTGATAAAAATATGAAATGATTCACAAAGAAACAGGATAAGCATTAACTTTCTAAATCAAAAATGAATCAGAAATCAAGGAAATCTCTCGAAGAAATTTAATAAATTTTATACAAACTAAGAGAACTTAATTATCATAACCTAGAAACATTGGCGTAACTAGAAGTTTTTGGTAGGAGTGGGCTAGGTCCAATAAAAATTTTTAAGTTCAGACATTTTCAAATTCTATACTTTTGAAAGTTGGAAATTATTAAATTCTTAATTTTTAGAAATCTGAAATTAAATAATTTCAGATTATTTTGAAATTCTGAAATTTTTGAATGTTAAAATTTTATAATGGTGAGTACAGCAAAATCTCTGTATATGTATGTATAATTGGCCGTATGCTGGGAAGTGAAAGTGAACAATAAGGGCAGAGCAGGGGGGATTTTTTGAGCCTCGCAGCTGCTTTTGATCTCCGGCAACAAGTCGTAAAAAAGAAAAATAGCATGAGCGCCGTAGCAGCCCAGAAAGTAACAACAGTTTAACTTTCTTATTTTTAGATTTTTCTGCATACAAATTGTTTTAACATATCGATACAATTTTTCTGATTAAAATGAGACCAAACATGGCATAATTTGGACTATATTGGCGAAAAAAAAATTCTCATTGGGGATGTTCCCTTGCACATAAAATAAGTAAATGTGACTCAAATTATATCGTGTTTGGTTGCATTTTAACCAAAAAAACCTCAACAATATATTAAACGAATTTGTGGGTAAAAAAAAGTAAAATTAAGAAACTTATATTTCTTGATTATGAACTGAACTCACTCGCCATAATCAATGGCAAAAATCCTGTTGTAAATCCTGTTGGGTTTAATTTAGGTTAGGTTAGGTTAGGTTAGGTTAGGTTAGGTTATTTTTTTAAGTTTTTGTAGTTTTCTTTGCTCATTTTTGCTCCCGTAATAAAATCCATTCTGTAGAATCCCAAAAAAAAAAATTTTTCTCAAAAAAAAATGTCCGCGCCACCACATAATGTTTTTCTAACTTACTACTCATGAAAAGTTTGCCTGGTAATTTCTCAGTCAATTGGAGGGGGAACTCTTACCAAATAAATAAATACATATACAGGGTGTTTCGTTTAAAACAGGCCACCTAAATATCTCCTCTATCTCTGAAAATACAAAAAATGTTTCTGACGTAATCTAAATGGTTTCAAAAGACAAATCAGATGGACGAACCGTTTTTTATAAATTGTAATTTTTGAATCGTTTTTTTAAGGTCAATCGTGTTTAAATTTTAGAGTCCACGGTCACTTCAAGGTCATGCTATTAAACATGGATGAATGCATAATAATATTTGCTATAACATACAACAACAAAAAATGTGTGTACATACGTGAAAAACAGGAGTGACCTAGAAAAAACGATTAAAAAATTACAATTTATAAAAAACGATCCTTCCATCTGATTCGTCTTTTGAAACCATTTAGATTACGTCAGTAACATTTTTTGTATTTTCAGAGATAGAGGGGCTATTTAGGTGGCCTGTTTTAAACGAAACACCCTGTATATATGTATAGATTTGTATACTGAAAATGCTTTTTAAAAGGCCAAAAAAATACAATATTTCATCAATTTATGTATGTTATAATAAACTATCAGTATTTATGATACAATACAATAAGAGTTAATAGTGGTGGGGTTGTAGCAATAAATGTAAAACAAATTATATCATTAATAAAACTAAAAGTAATTACGTGTTCAGAAAGTGAACGCCATCCCCGATTTCAATGACTTTTAAATATTATCGTCTAGATAGTTAATTCCACAATTTGAACCTTTCAACGTTGGATAATTTGAAAATTTGGAAATTTAAAACTTTAATATTTCGCCGGTATCCGCAAACTCAGAAATGGGATGTCGACTTCTATATTCTATTGTGGCGGCACTTCCTTTCGGGTAGCGTAGCGAGAGGATCTCCCTGTAGTAGCCCTGCAGCCCTTAAGGCTGGTTCAGACACGGCTAATAATTTAGTCGAGTAGCGAGTAGTTTAGTGTATGGACACTACAGTTTAGTCGAGTAGTTTAATAAAATGATTTAGTCGATTAGACTCGTTTCATTGGATTTTTCTGGTCGAGTAGGCTTTCCCCACCACTAACTAGGCTTCCCAACAGACCTGTCCGGACACATTTCTTTGGTCAAGCGATATATCTTGTACTCTCGATTTCCAAAGCTCAACTGTACTAGTCCGGACACTTTTCTATGTGCTAAACGGTTTAGTAGTAAGTAGCTACTCCCCACTCGACTAAATTACTAGCCGTGTCTGAGCCAGCCTTTACGGACAAGCCAAACCGTCATAAATCTGATAAAAATATGTTTATAAAGAAATATGTTCCAATTCGTTTGCCAATTCATCATTTGGTGACATAAAGAGATAAAAGATAATGCTGATATTGATTGACATATGTAGATCAAATCAATAACGATAATGTATTTATCTATATTTGTATGAAATATGATAAGTTAATTCACTTAGAGTATGTGAGTGTTATGGATTACAAACTGTCTCGTTAAATAGTTATTAATTCTTATCTAGTCGAGACAAGTCCAATGAACCCATACACCTAATTTTCCAACAAAATATTTTTCATAATTCTTAAAAAATTCAACATTCTTCCCATCATTTGATTTTGGAAATAATATAACATAAATTATAAAACGTTAAAGACTTTTTGGAAGCAAAGAAAATTAGATAAGTAAAACAGTAAAAGTCTGAAAAAGAGAAAAAGCAATTAAGTATTAAATTTAAATTTGAGAAATTCACACCGTCATTATGTATAGTTTTAATAGCATTGAATCAGGGAGTATAAACCCATAGTCCTTTCTGTAATTAATTTCATTAAACTGTACAATTTATTTCAAAAGTGATTTGAATTAGTCCACCAATTATGACGGTACTAACTGCACAGTTATTATGGATGTCACCTCTGACGGGTACATAGCGGGGCAAAATATAAAAAACTCTAAACAATATTCGTCTGTAAGAGTTATATTTTTTTTTTGCTCCAGAAAAATACTTACCAATTTATAAAATTGCTATTCTTCATCAAAATAGTACGAAACCGTTACACCTGGTATTCTTATGAATAGTGGTCGCAAGATTTCAAAGTTTACAGTATCGTGCAAAATAGGCTTCCCTAACAAAAATGACGTAACAGGGGAAGCAGGAATTCTTAAAATCTTCATTTTGAGGACATTAATGTTAAAAATGATATAGAGAAAAAATAATATAATTTTTTAATTAATAAATATTATAAAATTTAGTGTATAATTAAGAAATATGAGTAGTACAATAAATATTAATTAAAATTCTCCCGCGTAAACGTTTATACGCAAGTGGTGGGGTGCCACAGACTTATATGTACTGTCCACCGATCACAAGAAGTCCCATGAGAATAATGCAATCTAATTGGTCACCCCCCACCTCAGCTCACATGTAACGTCCACCGTGGCGTATGATTGGGCGAAGCGACCAGTTAAGCTCGTGTAAGTAGTACATGTACTGTTCGTTGCAGCTAAGTTGCCGTCCAATCAAATTCGTTGACCTGCCTCCAGTCACACGTATTATGTTTATTGGCCGAGGCTCTTACATCCACAAATCTATCGCGTGACGAACGTCGTTAAGGACAGACATTGAAACGGAATTCGGGGTTTACATTATTAAGAAAACAGGAGAGATTTTACATTTTCCATAATGTAATTTCCATAAATTTTGCATAATAACAACTGTTGTCAAGAACGAGTATTATAAAAAATCCATTAATATCTCGAAAAAATTGCATGTTCATATAGTTAAATGTATCTTCCGCGAATATGGAAATTTTACGCCTATGCAATTTGACCGCTGACTTTTCAAGTTACGGATCCCTGGAGGGGATTAGGAGGAGCGAACGCACAGTCCCCTTGCCCCCCTGTCGGTTTAGTTTGTCGGTGCTCGGCAATTTAGCTGCAACGAACAGTACAGGGTGATTCTCTCGCCTAGTGTACTCAAAGGCAATGCCGCCACACCAGTATAAATGGGCCCAAGCTCTCTTCTGTCATCGATGCCTCGACAGGGGTGCACACAGTTGCAGTATGCACCCTCATCGAGATACCGATGACACAAAGGGGCTTGGATCTATTCATACTGGTGTGGCGGCATTTCCTTTGAGTACACTAACGAGAGAATCGCCCTATACGTATATGGGGTCTCCTCTACTACATCGTCATTTTCCTTGAGAACGCCTACGAAGACAGGTAGCAATCCGGGGAAAGAAAGGCCTATGGCGACGGTGAAAAACCCGGAAATCTAGGGAAGCTTATGTGGGCGTGGGAGTCCAGGCTATCGCTATTTTTGCTGGAGAAGCCTACCATGCTCGGTTCTGTACATTAGAGCATTTTTACGATATCTTATAGTTTAGTTATATTTAAAAATTTAATTAGGTTCCGAAAAATTCTAACTTCAATATTTCAAAACAATTTTCAGTACTTTCGAGTGTCGATTTTTTACATTTTATTAAAATATAACGTTCTGAAAATATCTCTTCAAATTTTCAAACTAAATTAGTGAAAATTAAGAATGATATTAGAAATTTATAATTTTTCACTATTTTTTTGTAACGTATCTGATTTGTCAGCTTTGAAATATAAAGCAGCATCTATAATGTTATGTTTCTTAAATAATTATACATATAGTATCTCAAAATAAGGCTAGTTAAATACAAAGCTAAACTAAATTTTTTTGCTGATCTATGTTTTTTTCCAGTGATAACACAAGGATTAATGAAAAAAACCACATTTAATATTTCTTTGTATTAAGTATTTGGCATTTCGCTCACGATATTGTGTGAGCAGCAAAGAACGTGTTAAATATTACACTTCTCGAATTTAGTAACAATAGTTAAGAAATTTATAGAATAGAAAATATTACAATTTAATTAATTTATTTTTAAAAGCAAATATTTTTTATGAACTTTAATTTCTAATTCAATTAACTTTTTATATTACTAAATGTAAATTCCATTTATTATTTAGTAATTCTTAATAGAGTAATTCAGTTATGAAAATTTTAAACCACATTCGTAAAAATAAATTCATTAAATGTAATGAATTTAATTATTTAGTTTAAGAATCTACTTTTAGTTTTGTTATAAAGATTTTTTATGATTTATGTTATTTGAAAACAATTTCGTATTGGTATGGAAAAAAATAATTAATGTAACTACTAATTGTAAGCAGCAAGCATACAGAATTAATTTTTTTTTTCTTTCGCTCTTATATTCGAACTATGGTTCGAAGCGCTAAATTATAATTTCCGTTTCTAGTGCATTATCACCCTGGCACTTCTGATCATAGAGGATGTCTACGAGCTAATCAATTATGTCAGCTTCGTTGAAGCTTTATTCACTACACTCTCCGTATCTGGTCTCCTCTGGCTTCGTTATAAAAGCCCGGATCGTGAACGACCGATAAGGGTATGTTTCGGAGAATTTTCTTTTCTTAAACCTCGCATACTAAAATATGTTATTTACTATAATCAGCTTGCTTAGTACGCTATTTTCAAATTAACAAACTAACATTTGATGTTAATGCAGTGATGTTAGACGGGATATTTTTCCGCGCATGCGCATTGAATGTAGTATCAATGAAGTAGTCACTTGCATAAAATGAAGGTCTTATAGTGCCCCCGCATTTAATCTTTTTTAAATTATTTAAAAATGTTGAATTAATCAATTAAAATTGAAAAAATTGATTGGAAACATATAATATATATATATATATATATTATGCAACTTATGAGTTTAATTTAATTTATATAATTTACAATTTTATAATAATAAATATTATAATAAATATAGGGGGAAATTGCCGATATCGTACTAGTGTCCTAAATCGTACCACATTCAAATTTTGCTTAATGTTGAATGGCGGTACCAGCTAGCAACATCTTTTATAAGCTAAGACATATATATTCCTATAAAACCTTAAATAGTGTATCAAAATCAATTACAGTAGCTGTTCTAACAAATTTGAAAAAGCAGATCAGCCTAATGTAAAATTTTAATCATGTTGCGCTTGCGCTGTCTCTTTTAAAAATAATTTAATGATATTTATTTTTACACAAATATAAGCCTACGTTTTTATGTGCATGCGCCAATTTTCAAATTATGTTAAAACTTACTTATAAATTAAATAAAATAAAATTATAAAAGAGCCGGCGAGTAGCCTAAATCGTACTGCGGCGTAGTTTCCCAAATCGTACCAGTACGAGTTAAACAATTGATCAATATTTTAGATATTTTTTTAGGTTATAGTTATGTCAAAAAGAAAGTACGGACAGTGAAGTGCAAATAACATGAATAAGGCTATAATAAAACACACGTCTTCAACTAGTGCATCTGCAAATATTTCTGTATCGCTTAATGAAGAGGAGTGGTTCTGCAGTTTGTATAAATAAGTTCAACTTGAAAATATAATACAATGTTTAAGGGTACATGAGGCCTGTGCAGGCGTGTCAAAAGCACAAAATGTTATTATTGTCCTCAATGTTAAATAAACTCAATTTATTATTTATAACTCAGGGATAGGATGTTGGAAACCAACCAGTACAATTTAGGATACCGGTTGCCAAAATCGTACCTTTGTATCATTTTTTTACTAATACATGTAAGACATAACAACTGCTTTCAAAATGCAGTTAACGTTGTCCACAGGTTATTTAAATGATATTTTATAAAATTGCTCAGCTAAATTCTCAAACAGACATACCAGAGCTTCATATTATGCATAATATCTTAAGTACAGTAAAAGCTGGATATATGCAACAAACATTAGGACCCAGACGTTGCATATATCCAGTCGAGGTGTCGATTCTGGGCATTTAAACGTTGCATATATCCAGCCGAGGTGTCGATTCTGTGCATTTAAACGTTGCATATATCTAGCCTTGGTGTCGATTCTGTGTCCGTACAAATCGTTTGTACCGTGCCGCGATACCTATTCTACGTTCGTACACAACATGCGACGTGTTGCGTATTGCATGTTGCATGTTTGATGTATCTTTGGCCTGCCTTATACATATGTAGCCGAGGTGTCAACTCTATATTGTTTATAAATATAATTCAAACTATATCGTGTTTGGTGTCATTGTAATCAGAAAAATCTCACAAATGCGTTAGTAAAAGTATCATTAAGAAAAAGTTAAAAATAAAAAAGTTTTATCGTTCAATTAATATTAGTCACACCGATATTACGGTCGGATCATATTACACGGTTTCCTCGTCGAGCGGCTCGGTTTAGCTTAGGGGGATCCCCCCAAGTGGAGAGGATAGCGATGTTGCATATATCTAGCCAAACTTTTGTTGCATATATCCAGCTTTTACTGTAGTACGATTTCGGCAACTTCCCCCTATGCATATATGGTGTTATAAGATAAAAAGGTGATGATAAGGTAAAGATCCTGTTACTGCCCAGTGCACTCCCTCTGCAATTCTCGGGTCTGTATCACCATTACGTGTACACCTACGTGTACTTACATTGTACGTCATTGTAACCATCATTGTTACGTCACAAAAAGTCGCGCATGTATGAAGAACCTATCATATCTATCACTGTATTATTGTTATCTACTAATTTAAGTACATTGATACTTGTTTCCAATTTCACATTTAATTTGAAGAGCCCTATTAATACCTCAAACTAATAGTAGTACTGAGGAATTATCAATTTTATGTTCTATTAAAAAAAACAATGTTAAAGTTACTACTAGAATAGAAAAACTCTTATATAATTATTTTTATTTTTATTATTGATATCGAGTGAAACTAAAACATAAGATACTAATACAGAACTGCCTCGAAATAAGCAAGTGGCTCGGGACCGAACAGTTGCTTATTTCGAAGCAGGTTGCTATTCGGCTTGACTTTGTTCAAAGAAAGAGACTTCAAACAAAGAAGAGGGGATAGCGAGTTGCTTATTTCGAGGCAATGCTGTATTAGGTATACAAATTAATTTGATGCCTTTAACATTACGCCTTTTTAATTAACATTTCGAATTTAAATATTTCCCCGCGCTTCTATGGATCTGAAAAGTGGCATCAGAATATGATTTTAATAATCATAGTTACTATGACTTCTAAATAATAATTCTTCAATTAAGAAAGAAAATGCGCCGAATTAATTTATATGCCTAATACTGATAATTTGTATAGTTCGTTTTAAGATAATGTGAAATTAAATTAATTAAAAATAAGTCTTCCATACATGTAAGAAAAAAGATGATTCATAACATTGAATTATTAAAAAGCTATCGTTTTCAATTACAGGTCTCAATTGTGTTACCAATTATATTTTTCGTAATCTGTGCTTTCCTGGTTACATTTCCTTGCTATGTGTCACCGTGGGCAGTTGGAGTAGGAGTGATAATCATTTTATCTGGCATTCCCGTGTACTGGATCTTTATTTATTGGAGAAAGAAGCCCAAATGGCTTATAATGTCGTCTCGTAAGTAACATTTGTAATTTGTTATTCAATTATAATTTTAATTTTGCATGTACACATGCTGAAGAAGCTTCTTTTTAATATTATTACTAATATACTGACAAAGAACAAATTAATCCCAGGGCGACGGGCCACAGAGAGAGTACCGATTTTAATTTAATATTTTATGTCATATTATTTTCATTTTCTAAATTTGACACTGTTCAACAATAAACACTAATTGCTATAACAAAAAAATTAAAATTCAATCAATAATGCCAATTAAATTAGGAATTAAGTTTAGTACTAAAAACTAATAAAATTATTATTGTTTTTGTTGTAGATAATCTCAACATGGCATGTGCGAAATTGTTTATGTGTGTTCAAGAGGTGAAAAGCGATTGATCGTTAAATGCCTTTTTAATGTTATATATATTTAATATTAGTAGTGCCTTGTAAGTTGACTGAAATTTCGCCTTACAAGTTCACACACACATACACGCACAGATAATTGGAGACTTGCAATTTGGTACTGACTGCATGGAATGACGTATTTAAAATAAACAAACGTATGATATTGCAATAGCCAGGTGCCGCCATTACTCGGTGTTGGTTTTTAAGCGTTATTTCCGTAAAGATATAAGAATAAAATGTGTGAAAGAGCTAAAAGAGCAATATCGCAATAAAAAGAAAACACTGCCATACGGGCCCCTTATCTGATCGCGCATGCGCATTAATGCAATAAGTGTAGCGTATGTTATGATACGCATTGTGTAGGTCACACTAATGTATTGTCATATTTAGTATATATTTGTATACAATTCAGTTTTAAATTTTGTAATTTATCGTATATTAAGAAAACGCAACTCCCGGGAATTGTGAAGCTTTTATATTTCCCACAGTAAAAATTTTCGAAAGATCGCGCGCAATACTACCAACGAACGAATGCGCATATGCGATTAGACAAGGATACGAAATACAAGGAACCTTTATGTAATATTTTCTTTCTATTCCATTTTACACACTACATATTATATACTTGTCTTTATGGAAGAAGCATACTATATGGCATGCTCACAAATATGGTCTCGATCAATTATCGAAACAATGGTGTAATTTCAAATGAAGTAGGCACAACATTCCAAGTAAACATGTGCTGTTTTATATTGAATGCATATACATACACAGTCGCTACCACGATACAGTGAGGTTATAAAATCCTTCAAAAACACTTTAAGAGAGCTGCAAAAGTCTTACAACACTTTAGAAGAACTAATGACATAAAATTTTATTTAGAACTGCATGAAGAAATGCATTGACTGCTGGTTCTTAAGGGTTTAAATTATAACCCTGCCATGCCCTGATGACGATTATTCATAACGAATGAATCATGCGTGATATTCATTGAATAGGTCAATTAACGGATTCACCAGTTACATACAATAACGAATTATACATATATATTATAATAAATGTGTTAATTTGGTAAATGTATTCACATGCAATGAAAAAGATTTTATTAAAACATATGTCGCAGCGAATATATGCAGTCTTAAAACGAATACATTTACTAATTATAAAAATCATAGGCAGTTTATAATTTTTGCTAAAATCTTACATAAATATTAGCTGTAGGATATAATTCAGGAAATAGAATAGGAAATAATCATTATCACTATCAGATTATGGCGCTATTTTTTGTATCCACTGAAGCGCGGGAAAATATTTAAATTTACAATACATACACGTATTGACTTTGAAGTGCATGTATTTACTAAATCTTACGCTTTTACAGTGACATATACATCGATTTACAAGATATAATATGCATCTATTTTAAGTGATTTATATCATGTTCAGTTTTATTTTAAAAAATCTTAATGAGCATCCGTTGTAGTATAGGAAAAGCAATTGTGTAATCAATATTATTTAATTTTTTTAAATTTATAGTTACAGTCCAGTGGATAGTTAAATGAGATTGATGTGTATTGAATACTTTTGTATATATTCATAATTTAATATTAAAAAAGAAAACTAGTTCAAGCCATTACTTAAGAGTTTGCTTCAACTTATGTTTTAGTTCATTTTATTAATATTTATGTTATTTAGTTATACCAATTTAACACCGAAGAATACTTTGCACTCTTAATCGGAATTGTTTATCGTATTTTATAGATAAATTGTAACTGTTGGACCATAAAACTGCGAGAAGTATTCATCTTGCAAAATAAAAAAGTAAAATTGATTGACAATATATCAGACCAATACCAACGCACAACTTGTTTAAATCATGATCATGTTTTATTTCAGAAATTTTGTATACACAATTCTTCAAGTAACTTTTGTTGTTTTATAAGTACTTGTAAGTATTACATTCAATACATGCGCATAATATTGTAATATACATACTATAACCATATGTATTTAAACTGTTTTTAATTGTATATACAATACAAGAACTTATAAATTATTTATCATGATTCATATTAATAGGTAAACGCATTAGCATTGTTGATAAATCAATAATAGTAATGTTTCTGTCATATTGTTTTTTATTAATTATATGTATAAGAAAAAAAATGGTCTAATGATATATTATAAGTGTATTCATATTAATACAAAATCTTTTTTGATACTGTGCAATAGCGTACAATTTATCTGATCAAATTATGCATTTAAAAGTAAAAATATCTTAAGAAATACTGGGTATCTTATAGATAACAAGAATGTTATCAAATATTTATAGTTTTATAGTTACCTGTACATCGTCATAATTTTCTAGCCTTTTTTAAATAAATTTTTCAAATAAGTACTTTCCAAAAAATTACAATTGAAAATGTGTTCAAGAAAATAACGACTGATAACGTGCCTTATATCTATGTTGTGCGAATAAAAAGAATTTTCTAAGAAAATTTTTCATGAGAACTCACATTCTGAGATTATTAAACAAATAAGTATTTTTTATCAAATTTGGTACTGTTAGACAGCTCGTTATTAATAGTGTCATATTCTGGGTATGAATATGTTTGTTCGTTTTGAACAAAAAAATCCATATTTTTAATATTATGTTTTAATGGTTTTTTCTTCAATAGTCAGGGAAAATTCAATGATTTTATATTAATATAGAAACAGTTTGATATGTTCGTGGTGTAATTATGATTACGTATTATTGTCACTACATTGTCAGTACGAACTATTAGATTATACTAATACTTTTTTTATATCGTAAGTAATGTTTAGAATTTGTAAGATACTGATTTGCAAAGTTATAACTTGGTGCATAACTTATTTCATTTATGAAACTAAAGTTATAAAATAAATACGGAGGACATAGTATATTATTGAGAAAAACATAAACAATGAATATTACAATTATAGGTATAATAAACAATATATTAATGCAACAAATCCTTTTATTTAATTGCTAAAATTTTGTTCTAAATGAAACAAATTACAAATGAGATTCTTACTGGGTATATCTTAATGCTTCGATACATTTACTTTCAATAAATATGTATAAAATATTGAATAAATATTGCAATATACATGTAAGTATTTTGAATAATTTACAATAAGTACAGAATGTAATACATGTTGGTATCAGTATACTAAGATTATTGTAATTTTCAGAACATTAGAAATTACACTACGTTGTACTATGCAAAAAGTTGAAAATAAAACTAATAATTAATCTTACTTTCCTTATTAATTGGATCATTGCAATATAAAAATTGTGCATGTTTCTATCGTATCGTATCTCCGAAAAAATAAAGTTCCGATGAAAAAATATTGAAGGCTACATCCTTTTATTTTTTAATGTATAATTATATGTACATCAATGCTGTGTCGCTTTAAAAAATAACAAATTTAATTAAAGATTATCTCATGATATTATAAAATATAAAAGAATGAGTATTATTCTCCATACTTCAGTAATAACCAAACTTGAATATATTTTGTAATAATAATTATTTATTCTTCAAAGAATGAAAGATGTAGCCTTATAATACAGTAACAAAACATTTACAAATATTTTTAAGTAACTATTCAAAGATTTCAAGACATTTGATTGACGGTGTGTTTATTATTCATAACAATGTCATGGCAACTTTACAATAATCCATTTGTTACAAAACTGACAAATAAATTACTAACGTCATAGTAATGAAACAACTATAATCTTTACCGTAAATGTTTCAAACAAATCAACAGATTTTCAAAATTTCGCTACCGCCTCTTATTCCTTTCTTGAATATTGCACAATCAGTTGCTTACACAGTAAATAACAACTGTGATACAATGGCATGATTCTTCAGAAAGGAAGAACAATGTTACTTGTCAAATTTATTCTTGAAATCAGCACGCAGCGATATTTTAAATAACAATCAAGTCTTTCGTTCATTAGAGTGATTTGCAGGATTAACCCTCTGCTAGTGGCGGCGTAACCCAACCGTACTTTTCATGAGTTTTTACAAGACTCCTGAAGGATTCTTCAGCAGAACGTCTATTAAATTCTTTGTTCGTCTTCGATTTCCTTGCCACACGCCCCTAAAAAATTGAATAACGTTATAAATACTTACTTTCATTCTTAAATGAATTGGAACGTGTAATTAAAATTAACTGATTAGTGGACAATATAAAAAACCGATTTAACAAGTGTATAAAATTCAACGATAAAACGTTCTAACATTTATTATATTAATTTCTCAATACAATACTTAAAATATCTGTGCGTGTAAACTTAAATTATATATCTTAATTTAATTTAAAATTAATGCAATCACTTTTGATAAATAATACTGGAATACAGATGATTTCATGCTAAGATGATTTCACCTGGCCCTTAACGATACTAGCTGCAAACTGTGTGATGACAGCTTCAATGGTATATGCACTAGCCCATCCCCTCGGTGTAAGAAGTTCCATACAAATAGCGCCACCCTCCATTACAAAACCTTTCTCGATTCGCGGAGAAATAACACGCATAAAAGGTGGTGCGAATGGAAAGTTCTCTGGAAACACCACATGGAGAAGTATATAAGGTATGTTGAGTTCTCTCATGTCAGCTGCTAGTTCACTTTCTGGATCAATTTTATGCAGTCTCACGTGCCATTCAAATAAATTGTCATTGACTAGTTCTGCAGTGAAGGTTGACTCCAATCGATGCTGTGTTCTCTGGATTTCGCTGAGCTCCTTCATCAATCTACGCAAACGAACCCTTTTATCTGGAACTGCAATAATTCCCTAAAACATGGAAAAATATTAACTACTATCTCAATGATACATATATACATTATTTGTATAATCAAATAATTAGTAAAAGAAAAAAGAAAACAAACTTTGAATAGCATTAATATTAAACTAATATTTACATTTGAAAATTAATCAATCGTATCCTTAATAATTACAGTTTTAGTATATCTGAGTGCACATGGCTTTTGCTACTATGACAGTCAACGTAATAAATTGAAAATTAATTTTGAAGTACCTGAGCGGAGCTGCCGGAAGATTTCTTTGATTTGAAAAAACAACTCCCATGACTGGAATTACTGGCACCCGGGTTATCCGACAGTGCACCATCAGCTGGTGTAACTGCGTCAGGACGATGGTGTCGACTTAAAAGCTTCCTCGATGGTGAACTCGTCGAGCTACTCGCTCCGTCTTGTTCCGAGATTTTCTCGGAGGATCGGAAAAACTTCCGAAATGCTGCGACTACCTTTTCCTTTGATCTCGTAGACATGATTCTTCCAGTATCTTTGACGCGATGTGTATCAGCGTAATATTTATAACATTTATTTAAACTACCCAATGATGATTAAGAGAGATGATTAAGAGTGATGATAATATACAATTAAATAAAAGAAATTTGAAGAATTCTAATACTACTGTATTCGAATGACAAAAGTTCAAGCATGCTTTTTTCTTTTGTTCCAATATTATTTTCAATATTAATAACATCTCTTACGAGATGATACCAATTTGATATATTAAGGCATTCAATACATATACTCAATTTATCTTTTATGAAAATAAACACGAGCAGCAACTTAATCAAATCTGACACTTGTAGTATTAAAAAAAAACATCGCGCTGATTACATTTTTCAACAGTAAACAAAAGAAAACTGCGCTATTTACTACTCAAATTGTATTATTTACAATTTTTCACAGGAAGCATAATATTTAAATATCCCCTGCTATAGCAAAGTATATAGATATTAATTTTCACTCTTCACTCATAAAAGAATGTTCTTAAGTGCTAAAATAAGTTATAAAATATATAAACGTCAACAATATGAAAGAAACATGTTAAAAGTGTCAGCGAAAAATTCAGTACAACAGCAGCATCCGTTGCAGCCTCAGTACCATTATCTCTTTAAATCGCATTACTTACCTTCTTTTTTTCACTCGACTGAGTTATTCCGGGGGAACACGTTGAATCGTTTCGCAGTTCATTTTAAACACTATTAATACGCGATGCTTTGTAACTATCTTTAAGAATAAATGCAATTCATAACAGAATCGTGTATCAATAGCGAGAATAGAAAAAACGAAACCTAAAAACAACGTAGAACACAGCGCAATCTCCAACCTCATTGAACTGGTCAAGCGCGTAGTTTGGAAGAGTTGCTGCTTCCAGGGCCGTCTTACCAAACGACTTTCCTTTACCATTTTTGCGTTCGACGGAAAAAATCAATCGATTTTCATTTTTTTCTTCTTTTTAATGATCTTTCCTCTTTGTTATATAAATATACTTTTCTTCCTTTTCGTTTTTGAATACAACTAGTCATGGAAACTTGTTTGAAGAAATCATTCTCTTTATAGATAATAAATTAAAGGAACGCCATTTAGTAACTTAATCGATTTAAATGAAGTCTTATTAAACGTAATTCGCACTTATCTATATATTTTCAATAAATGAAATGTATGCATATACAGAAGATGACAGTATTCTATATATGCCAGAAGATACTAATTAAATTGAAAATTATAGAAAAAATTTTACATGAACCCCTGTTAAATATAAACAGATTTAACAATTTAATATCGACCCGATTTACGTATTTGATATCTAGTGATATTGAATTGTGTGAAAATAGATTGTAACTAAGTGAGTACTTTAGCATATCTACATACTTTAACATCCATCAATGTGTAAAATTTTTCTACAACATTTTACAAGAGTTTTGTTACTTTGAGAATTGAATGAAATAAGTCTTATTTTAAGTGTATAAAAATTTTTATTATTTTTCTCTCCATGGTATTACAACGTAACTGTTCAAATATCGTTTTGAAAATAAGAAAACCATCGTATGCTTCACTATGTAAGCTAAAACAAGAAGGCAGGATAAATACTGAACCCATGCCCATTTCAATTCCTCCCAAAAACTGGGTTGATAATGAATTAAACTGTCTCTATAGATTATTTCTGCGCAAACAACTACTGTGTTTTCACTGGAACGACCTACTTGCTTTGTTACATATTCGTTGTTTATTTTAGCTGCAACTAAAATAAATGTTTATATTTCAACTAAATTTGAATAAATGACAATATTAAACTTTTTTAAGAGCAGTAGTTTAAAATTTAAACCATTAAATGGCGCACAATATTGGGACAGTGGTCCAAATTTTAAACCACTTCCATTAAATTTTATAGCTGCAAACATATTATTCACAATTCAAAACCACCTTTTAATTAGTTATAATTATGTGAACAACGTTTAAATCAACTTTTTTCTCAGCAAACATTATGTTTAAGTAATAAAAGTATTGGAAAATTCACTTTTTCTTAAAATAAATTTCAACTAAAATTGTTCTTCCCCCTGGGGGTATCTTTTTATCAGTTTTCTTGCCCCTAAAAGATTAAAATTACTACTAACATTTTCTATTAGCACTTTGCAAAAGTAACTCTGCTAATGAATAATGAGCCATTTCTATGCTCTGATTGTAAGTTTCATATAAACCTTCATTGGTAAGAAGGCCCTTTTGCTGTAGCATTAAGTCTCCATAGAACTGTACTTTCTGTACTTCTTCATCCAACACATGAGCAAAAAGTGTAATAGACTCAATCGTTACTTCAAACAATTGCTGAAATAAATCAATAAAATTAACACTTTGAAATAATACTCGAAAATAAAAACGTAATAACATATTTTACCTTTAATCGAAAATTAAAAAAGAGTAAAAGCTTACAAGATCTAACAGGTACGTTTGTATAAAAATGAGCCTCTAATTTTAAAATATCCTTTTTACCATCAGTATTTGTATCTATTTCTTGAACCTAATTTATAATAATTATACAATAATTAATACACATGTTATGTATACAATAATTAATATACATGTTATGTATACATGTATTATGTACACATATAATATAAAATCATATATATAAAATCATTTATATATAATGCGATAATAGAACCTTCACTAGTATGCAGTCATCTGTAATTTTATTATCTTTGTATGTTGTAAAAGTCGAACAAACTATGGGACTAACATTGTAGCCTCTGTCTACTAATAATAAATATTTATAATTAAATAATACATCCGGTCTTTCTATGTATACGCGATTTTTTAATGAGAAGCCTGGAAATTATTAATAATTTTCAAAAACAACGTAAAATTATTATTATTAAACAAATTAACACCTACCTCCTGCATTGTAGATGATAAAAAATGGTGTAAGCAACGATAAAATTGTGATAAACAGTACAATTAAGAAACTAAGAGAACATAGTTTACTTTTGTATTTATAATGAACAGAAGTTGAAAAAATTTCAATAACTGCCATGATGACGCGTTACCTAGGCAATGCTCAAAAACATACATTTATAAATATGTACAGCATGTATGTACAGTGGCGGCTCGTAGCTAAAATTAGTGGGGGTACTGTTCCAGAAAATTTTTAGCCTTTGTTTTAAAAAATAATTTTTAACAAAAAATACAACCGACTTCGAAATGCACTAAAAAGTATGAAATAATTTATATTTCATTTATACAAATACCCAACCGCTATTAATAAAACCTATTTATTCGTTAAATAGTATATTAAATACATTTCAACCTTTTCGGAGTCGGCGCAAAATTAAAAATTTTTCTTCTACTATAGGAAGATCCTAGTTCAGGCGTCGATAACCTATCAAATCGTTATTGGCAGCATCGTATACATATTCGGGTATTTTTAATTTTTTCTAATATTTATCTTGTGTTATTTTTGTTATTACATATGTTGCGAGTCCGTTTAGCGGAAATAGGTGAGCTCCTGATCACCAAGTAAATTATCGTTAGCAACGCTCATTAATTTAGTCCTTGATTAACATTTTGATAACGAAAAACCGATTCTCTTCTACTGATCGAGCTATATGATAAGGAATCCTTGATAACAATTTGATAACGAAAAACTGATTCTCTTTTTACAATTTAATTGTGACATACTTCAGCCACTACATTCAATTTTCTATACAACCCAATTCACAATTGATTCTGCTTCGTACAGCCTAGATCACACTTTATTCTGTAGCTATGTTTGCTTACACTGGCGAGGATCGCAACAGTACGCTTTTTGGCAGAGTGATCCTACTGTTCTTTCCTATACTGACTTTGTCACAGACGCAGTTAGAAAGGAGACGCTGAGACAGCATAGGGTATAGACGCACGGGAGAATAAAAGTTAATTATGTATATCATTATTAACCAAGTAGCGTAAGCACACATTGAAGTGTAGGGAATGCCTAACAGGCAACCTCGCGAATCAGCCAAAACCCTACATAACAATAGTTTATTACAGTGATCACGAAATCACACGATCGTGATTTTTTTTTATTTTGAGCATGCGCGAAAAACCTACTCCATGTAACATCACTGGATCGAATTGGAGCGAATCACAAGTGATTTATGACAATTTATAAGTAGCAGTTTACGCGATCTCTTGATACCACTGATATGATAGATGTGTGTCATAATCCTTAATTATAGTAACAAGAAAAAGGATATTTGATAATCAAAAAGATTCTATTGTTCTGTAATTTCATTTCTATTATTCAACTTGAAAGTATTTTGAGTAACCTCTTCAAATGAAGAGTACTTTGGGAAATGTAAGTTTATATTGTTAAAAATAGTTAATATTTCTTGAATACATATGTTATACGCGTCTTTTGTTACTTCGCAATCATTTCTTTACGTTTCACGATACAACGAGCCGCATTTGGATTGTCCAACATTTCGTAAGAGTATTTAAAAATAAATATACGCGTCTAACGATACCACTTCTTTTCCAAGTTCTGTAAGTTTAGTATCTATACATGATGCGAAGTACGTGGAGAGATAGAGATCGGGTAATATTTAATTAATATTAAAAATTACAGTTGTAAAACAATACAACATTATTGCAAATCAGAAAAATTAAAATTTATGAAGGACTCAGTTTCTGAATTTGTTATAAATTATCTTTAAAGCACTGTAATAAATTAGTTCTTATTTGTAATTAACATTTTTGTATACCTAGGACTTCAAAAAACATCTTCCTGATGGAGAAACTACACAACAGCACTTAGCAGACTCTTTACATTCAACACAAACTGTTACTCAACCAATAACAGAGTTTGATCCATATGCAGAAGATGATATTGATTGTGATGAAGTATATCCAGCAATCTATATTGGTGATGCGTAAGTATTTAGAAATTTCTCTATAAAACAATACCTCATAATTCATCAGTTTAATAATATATTAATTTGCATTTGATATCTTAAAGTGCTACAGCTAAAAATATAGTATATCTTAAAAGGTTGGGTATAACACATTTACTAAATGCTGCACAAGGAAAAAAGTTTGGGTTTGTAAATACTGATGAGAGGTACTATAGTAATACAGCAATAAAGTACCTTGGATTACCTCTTGCTGATTTATGTACTACAGATATTAGCAAATACTTTTATACTGCTGCAACTTTTATTGATGAAGCTGTTTCCACAGGAGGTAATTGTTTTATAATACAGTTAAAAATTGTAAATATATAAAAATATCGAACACATGAAAAATAATGTTTTTTTTTTTATTATTAGGAAAAGTATTCGTTCATTGTATGTTAGGCATTTCTCGTAGTGCAACATGTGTGTTAGCATACTTAATGATAAAAAAAGAAATGCTAGCTGTCGATGCGATCCGAGCAGTTCGTAAAAATCGTTTTATTGAACCAAATAGAGGCTTTCTTCACCAATTAGCGCAACTAGATAATCACTTACGAAGACAACGTTTGTAATCAAATAATACTGATAAAACATTGTATGAGTGTATAATTTTATAGATCTGTATTGTACATACATAAATATTTGCATAAAAAAAAAAAAAAAAAAAAACATACATACACATCGAATTGAGTATCCTCCTCCTTTTCGAAGTCGGATAAAAAATAGAATTGCATTACATTGATGAGTACATTTAATTATATATTTTAACATTACTTGCTAATTATTTAAAAACATAACTGTTTTTACACATAATGGTTTGCTAGAACAATAAGTATTTACAAATTTATAAGAGGACTTCTATGGTCATATTTTAAAAAGTATATTGTTACATCCCGACAAAAGAAAAATTATATTGTCTTCAATTTTAAAGTTACGAGCGGATTAACAACCGCGAGATCAGTTCATTGACTGACCTCCTTAGAGTCACCAGCGTCAATAAATTCTTTCTTCTCGAAACGCTGCGCCGAAAATATGTGCCAACACACCGACATTCCAATAGGTCAATATGCCAGTGAACTCTTTCTCAACCCATGCAAAATCAGCATTTTCAGCCATAATAAAAAACCGATTACGTGCAATAGCGAACACAGTCGGCCATACAGTCGCGAGGTGCGCGGTCTCTCTGTCATGTTAAATAAAAAAGAACAATTGAGAAACACCGACCTTCTTTTTTCAATTTATTGTGTGCTTACTTAAATACTTATAAACAATTGTTTTTGTTGTTGTTTTTTTTAATAAACATCAATAAATAATTACATCAAAATAACGGAGCATTATGCCACGTTGCTGTGGCTCTCCGGTCATTGTGTATGTTTTACCACTTCCAATTACTCCATAAGTAAACAGAAGACTGTTTTTATCACGAATAACATTTTCAACCGATGGAAGAGTAACCACATTAAACACTTCCTTCTATGGTACATCATATGTAAATACCGGACTAAATGTTGTTTAAATTTCTTTATTTCAGGTGGGGTAATAACGAAAGTTGCCAGATGTAACTTTTATACATCTGTGAGATGTTGCATTGATCTTAAATGACAATAAACTTGAACTGGGTCTTTAGTTGGCTTACCAGCTGAGCATGGTGGCTTTGCACGTCTGAAATATTTACAATTGTTATACACATTATAATAAATAACAAGTACAATTCTCTAAATTCTTCAGTGAAGTATAATAATAATAATTAAAAACTAATAATTTACTGAGCTAGTAAACAATATCTATACTTCTATACTAATATATAAAGCTGTAAGCATTTTCTTTGTGCAGGGTAATCTCCAAATCTACTGCTTCGATTTTGATCCGATTTTTTTAGACGTGTTCCTTATAACCTTGCGAAGGACATAAGCTCAGTTATATTACGCTGTTGCGTCGGAAAATGTATAAAATATTGTTTATTTCGTTTGTGTAAATCGTAGCGCAGAACAGTTCAGCAGAACTGCTAATACCCATCGCTGCAGTGTTGACATAGTAGTGGGAATACCTTCATACCTCAGCGGTGGGGATGAATGGCGACGCTGTCGGTGCTGCTTCCCGCATTCAGCATCTTTTTTTCTCATACACTCAGACAAAATACCACCTGGACAGCGCCGGGTAACACAGCTAGTATACAGGGTGTCACGTAACGCATTTTCACCCTCTCAGGTGGTGGTAGGTGGGGTGATTCTGAACAACTTTTTCCTTTGCGAAAAAGTGGTTTGAAGCTTCCTTTTTGAATTATTAAACAAAAACACTGACCAATCCGAGCGCGTATAGCGCGCGGGCTCAGGGACGGCAGCGTCGGCTACGACAGCGGGGCTTGACGCAGGTCGCGAACAAACGGCTCGGCGCCTCGTTAGCATAGCACAATAAAAAAATTGAAGTAGTTAAACATTTTTTTTTGTTGTTGAAAAGGAATACGGAATCTAATCTCTTGTCGCCTGTTATTATGTAAACAAGGAAATTTTAAACATTCTAAATAAAAAATAAAAATGTTTGACCCCGAAAAGGGCTACGTAAGTGCAATACCTAAGTGCAATAAACGAGGCGAGTTCACTAGCCCGACCATCAAATCAGCTGTTCCGCACACGTGTTTCTTCGTCGAGTGATGAAGACCGACATAATAACCCAGGATAGACCCAGGTAGGAATTATCTGCTTTCAGCATAGCAGGTAAATTTACGAACGAATGGGTAAGTTTCATTGAAATTGTTTTAAAATTTGTATTCATTATTTCATTTCAAACATTTTTATTTTTTATTTAGAATGTTTAAAATTTCCTTGTTTACATAATAACAGGCGACATGAGATTAGATTCCGTATTCCTTTTCAACAACAACAAAAAATGTTTAACTACTTCAATTTTTTTATTGTGCTATGCTAACGAGGCGCCGAGCCGTTTGTTCGCGACCTACGTCAAGCCCCGCTGTCGTAGCCGACGCTGCCGTCCATGAGCCCGCGCGCTATACGCGCTCGGATTGGTCAGTGTTTTTGCTTAATAATTCAAAAAGGAAGCTTCAAACCACTTTTTCGCAAAGGAAAAAGTTGTTCAGAATCACCCCACCTACTACCACTTGAGAGGGTGAAAATGCGTTACGGGACACCCTGTAGAATATAAAGACTTACGCAGATTTCTTTTTTATGCTGTTATATTTGTTTCTACATTTGCTACTGCAAATAATACACTTTTACCCTTTTATTTTCTGATAAATTTCACAAGCTGTAAACCGTCATTCCTATTCACTCTAAATACGCGGACTACTAACAAGGAACCCGGAAATTCAACAAATTATGAAACTTTGTGAATACGTAGAGAGTGCCCCCTGATTAAAACGCATTTTTTTTTACTGCCCGTTTTCGGTTTAAGGGGGTGAAAATCGCCTTCAAAATTTCGGCCGTTTTTCGCTTTTTTCCTTTTTCTCCGAAACTGTTAAAGATATCCAAAAACTTTATAAACAAAAGTTGTTCGTCTTAATGTACCTATAGTGTTTGTTTATGTTGGAACAAAAAATTGTTTAAATAATTACAAAAAGTTATAAACAAAAAAACTTAAAAACTATTGAAAAGTTCTAAAAGTCGTCATGAAAATAGGAAATGGTCTGTTGTTTAAAGTAACGTAACGTTTAAGGGAGCAAAAAATATTACTGAATATTTTTATATTTTACGTTTAAAAACTTGTTTGGTTTAAGGGGGCACGTTATGTGGTGCAAATGATGTTTCGATAGGTGAAGTGGTGGGGGAGATTTTGAAACCAAACCAATTTTTTTAAATGTCACCCTATATTTTTCTATTTATAATATTGTGTTGAGACGAATTCAACGATCTGCTACATCGCATCATTCCATTAGTCAGAACCTTAAATTTTTGCGATTGAAGTTGCATTAGTGTGCACGGGGAACGTTGGCTGAAGCGCGCCGCCTCAAAGCGGGGTTGCTTCACATCATACGACTGAATTTTATTTAAGAAGGCAAATGCCAAAAAATTTTTTAAACAGTTGAAGCTCTTGCTAAAATGCAGTTTTTTCCAGGATGATATTTTGCAACGTCCTCGAAGGCAGTACATACGAATTACTTTCAAGAATTGCGATTGCGACAGAAAAAATATCAGAAACAACATTAAAAACAATAGAAAAGGAGTTTGTAAGAAGATTGCAAAAGTCTATTTTTAACGACGGCAGACACGTCGAAAGATAAGGTAAATAAAAAACCATTTAATAAATAATTATTACTACAAGTCCATCAATAAAAAGAGAAAATTAATGTCCATTAATAATTGTGTCAATTAATTTTTAATTTTTTTTTCTGCAGCATCAATATCCTCCCACAATATTTGGGTAAAATCTGATTCCGCCTAATACAAGAAAATAACACTCAAGCGATATGAAGCAACCACCCTTTGAGGCGGCGTGTTGCACACTGACGTAACTTCAATCGCAAAAATTTATGGTTTTATCTAATGGAATGATACGATGTAGCAGGTCATTGAATTCGTCTCAACACCCACTACAATATTATAAATAGAAAAATATAGGATGCCATTTAAAAAAATTGTTTTGGTTTCAAAATCTCCCCCACCATTTCACCTATCGAAACATCGGTAATTATTTAGAAGTTTACTTTCCACACCGACCTTAATAATTTTTTTATATGTGGTGGGGGATGTAATTTTGAACAATTTTTTCCTTTTGAAGTATGTGGCGGTCTCCTTTAGTTTTGGAGATATTTGCAAAAAACTTTTGGTACTACTACAGGGAATTCGGCCCATGCGTGAGCGTCGATGAGAGCGCTCAGCGTTCGTGTTAGTAAGCGGTAGCCGACCGCTTATCTTTTGTTTAGACACGGGCGGCTAAGCATGCTGTTAGTTGAATGCAATAACTGAGGTGGCGCTGAAATCAGTTTCTGTTCGGCCTAATTTTCGATGAAACGTTGACTGTTTTACCGACGCAGAATTCGAAGTTTGGCCTCCACGCCGCAATTATTTAAACTTGACATAACTTTTCAGGGGGTAGACACGGGTAATGCAGCGAGGTGTCATTACCGGCAAAAATGGGCCTATTAATGGGTTTACGGGAATCGGTTATTTGTCCTTATATGAGAACACTTAGGGCTGGGTGAGGGCTCATTCGAAAGAGGAAGGTCCAATGCAGGGGGCTCAACCGATGGTTTAACGAGATTGTGTTGATATCTAATAATATAAGTGTCCAAAGTGGAGGAAAAATTGAGAAAATACGCCCGCTGAATCCAAGTACATTTTAGGTAACTATAAGAGTTTTGTGACTAAAACGATTTGTTGAGCCCCCTTCATTGAACCTTCCTCTTTCGAATGAGCCCTTATTCAGCTCAAGTTCTTCTCATATAAGGATGAATAACCGATTCCCGGAAAAGCATTCCCAAAGACGAGTTCCGCCATTATCTGGATACTACATAGCAAGTCACGTGACAAATTTAGTTCAGCTAGTAGTTATAAGGTGGCGTCTAAGTAGAAAGGCTATCGATTTGGAATCGTAGTCAGAATCAAGGAGTTCGAGTGGAGGCTTCGTTGAGGAAGGACATTAGAGAGCTTTGATAAAGGTGTTTATTTCGGGTAAATTGTGCCGTTTTCGAGCGTCTTGTGTTTGCTCTGGAGAGCTGGTTCTTTTCTTCCGGTGCTTTTCTTTTTGGTGTGCGCCTAGTCCGTAAAGGATACACTATTGTACTTTTAATATCGGGCGCGTGCCCTGGTGCATTCTCTGTCGGCATTCACCCCACGCTAACCTCGCCTGCGCTGACGGACGCCTTCCTCCGCTGTCCCACGGGGCCGGAGGCTCCTCCATCCACCATGATCATGGAGGTGGACAACCAGGGTGACTGGTCGTCGTTGGTCAGCCCTAGGAAAAAATCTCCAAATAAAAAGGGCAATAATCGTCCAGGTGAAGCTACAAAAAGGTGTGCGTCGCCAAACGCTGAGGATAACGGTACCACCAAGCGTAAACCGGCCACCATGTTGGATATCGCAGCGCCACCTCGCGCTTCTTTGAGGTACCCTGCGGAGTATAAGGGGTTGGCTACAGTTATCATAACCCTTAAAAACGAGCGTTGCAAGAAAAGCAAATCACAAAACATGATGGTAATTGCCAAGGCTGTCAGCACTTTAAAATCCGGTGCTCATTCTATGCAGCCGCGTGGATTCAACAGGGCTGAGGTTACTTTCACTAACTATAAAGAAGCCAACCTATTTCTGGATTCTCCCACTCTTCGTGACGCCGGCATTACTGCTTTTGTGCCTAGACAAAAGGTGGAAACAAAAGGCCTTCTTCGTCAGCATGGAGGAACTTGTGGAGCTCTCTCTCTCTCCCTGTAAGATTACTTATGCCAAACGTCTCAATAGGAGGATATGTGATCCGGTCTCTAAGGAAACATCTTGGATTCCCTCTGAAACTGTCCTCCTCACCTTTGAAGGCTCTATTGTCCCTGAGAAGATTCAGGTATATGGTCTTCTTAACAAAAGTATTGAACAGGTGAGAACCTGTTTCAATTGTGGAGGCTACGGGCACACTTCTACTAGATGCAAAGGGCCAGCTGTCTGCTTTGAGTGTGGAGAACACAAAAAAGAGGGGCAACACACCTGCAACGCAGCCATTGGTTGCTTACATTGTAAAGGCGATCACTCCACCTTTCATCTGGACTGTCAATCTATGATTTTCAACCAAGAGGTCAACCGTACCCTGGCTTTCTACGATGTTTCAATTTATGAAGCTCTTGCTCAAACCAGGGAGAAATTCGGCCTCAGCAAACAACGACCACAGAAGCAGCCTAATAATATTCCATCTAATCCCTCAACTTTTCCTACCCTTCCAGCTTCAACACCCAAAAAAGAGTACACCTTAAGAGTCATTGGTGGTATCCAGAAGGAACACACTATGGAATAACAACACACTGAAAACATACTCTAAAAATAATTCTATCGTTGGCAGTACTTCTTCTATCGTCTCCCTGCCTCAGGAGTCTCCTCATAAAGAATCCTCCTCAGGCGCATCCAACTCCTCCGCTAAACTTTCATCACATTCTTCCAAACCTGTTTCATCTTCCCACACAAGCCGGGAAACCGCTCAACAGAGCAGCAATTTTAAAAACAAATCCCTTCCCACCAGCAAGTTTCTACTCAAGAACGTCTCTTCCTCCTCTTCAATCAACAAAAAATAAATCATCATGGATACTGGACAAACAGTCAACTTCAACGTGCTGTTCTGGAATTGTCGTAACATCGTCAGCAAGAAACCAGATCTTGAAAGAATTTCATCCTCATATGATGCTATTATATGTGTTGAAACTTGGTTCAAGGCCAACTTATCGTTTAACCTACCCGGATTTTCTGTGATTAGAAAGAATAGATCCTGCCGAAGGGGAGGTGGCATAGCCATCTTTCTTAGGAAGAATCTTCCCTGGTCTCACGTCAGCGCCATTTCCCTCGACGATGATTCGATGGAAACGCTCACCATCAAAATCAGTCTAAGTGACCTACACCTCACCATCTGTGCATGCTATAGACCTCCTTCTTCGGACTTCGAGCAGGACAAGTGGTACCAGCTCCTGCAAAACCTTCAACAGCAAGGACCATTTATTTTGGTTGGAGACTTTAACTGTCACCACGAGACATGGAATTGCACAAATAACTCCCGTGCGGGAGAACACTTGCTTCGAGTTTTAGAAGACACAGACTGCATGATACATAACACCAACACCTTGACATAGCTCGGACATTACAACCAGCAAGGCAGCAATCTCGATCTCGTAATATCTCCCTGCAACCTCGATCACAAAATCCTTACATCTCAGCTTAACGATCCTTGGGGTTCTGACCACTTCCCCTTACACATTTCCATCCAAACTACCCGGTTCATCTTCAAACAGCGCCGGAATAGAATTACTACAAAACGAACTGACTGGCATGCCTACTCTGCTCACCTTGAAAGTCTCGCTCTCGTTCTCCTCTCTAGAGAGTTTCTTGATTTACAACCCCTCGAACAATACTCTGCCTTCGTTGAAATGATTCAGCAATCTGCTGAATCTGCTACTCCAACCTCAAAGGGTCTTCCTCACGGTCGTCTTAATAATCCCGTTCCATGGTGGGATCAGGAGTGCAGCAAAGAGATTCGACTCAGAAAGGCCTGCCTCCTAAAATGGCGGCACACCGGCTCCTTTCAGGATTGGGTCGCTTATAGTAAGCAGCGGGCTTCTACAAGAAGAACTCTCAAGAAAAAAAAGAAAGAGAGCTTTCAAAAAATGGCTAGCGCACTGAACCGTCAGTCGAATGTGGGCCTCTTCTGGAAGCGGGTTAAAGTTTTTAAAGACAAGTGGACAAATTCTACCGTTCCCACTCAGCAGACCAGTCTCAAGGAATACCATATTCTGACCGACAAACTTTGCCCACCTTGGGCTCCTCGCCGTATCTCTGTCACTTCTCGAAATTTCAACGCTTTCCTTGACTCAGGTTTCACCTTGTTTGAGTTGAATACCGCACTGGATAATGTCAACTGCAAATCTGCACCAGGTCCGGACCGCATCGATTACCAGCTTCTCAAACTCCTTCCTCTCACGTGGAAGCTGTCTCTACTGGATATTTTAAACTCCATTTATGAGAACAACTTGTTCCCAGAACAATGGCATGACAATACCGTCTTCTTTATACCTAAGCCGAATCAGAAAGGTCTTCGCCCTATCACATTGTCTTCCAACTTATGCAAGTTGCTTGAGAGGTTAATCTCTCAGAGACTCTACTGGTGGCTCGAATCTAGCGGCCTTCTGCCTGAGCTTCAGTCGGGCTTCCGTAAAGGCAGATCCACTGCTGACAATATTCTTGCCCTCACTATCCTGGCTCGCACCAACCTTCCTAATCGGCGCACCACAGCTGCTGCCTTTATTGACATTGAGTCAGCCTTCGATCGTGTCTTACCAGATCTACTGATCGCAAAATTAGAATCAATAGGAATTTCCGCCAACCCCCTTCACTTTATCGCCAACTTACTCTCGGGCGGAAGATCTGACTTTCAAGTTCGAGATGATCGTGGCTGCCCGCTCGAGATCACACGACACATGAATATTGGTGTTCCGCAGGGCGGCGTCCTCAGTCCCCTGTTGTTCATCCTCTACATTGCAAACATTGACGGCAATCTTCCTCATAACATTCGAGTATTTAAGTATGCTGACGACATAGTTATCTGCGCCTCTGGCGAAGATACGAGCAGTGCCACTGCATCCTTAGAAAATGCCGCCAACATCGTGAGTAAAAACCTCGAACTATTAGGCCTCAGTGTTTCAACACACAAAACTAAACTTCTGGTATTCAACGGCAAGTGCAACTCTATTGGTACATCCTCCATTATGATAGGTGATTCAGTCATTTACAATTCCTCCTCAGTTAAATTCCTTGGCGTCCATCTGGATCAGAAACTTAACTTCTCCCACCATATTACTGAGTTATGTGCACATACTCGCAAGATCCTTAATGTAATTAAATTTCTTCGTGGCACCTGGTGGGGTGCTCATCCTGACACTCTACTTTCCATCTACAAGGGTCTCATCCGCTCTAAGATAGAATATTGTCTGCATATCTTCTCACCTCAGCAGCAGGGGCTCCTTCAAAAACTGGAAAGAATCCAACTAGCAGCCACTAGACTCTCGCTAGGTCTGAGAAACTCCACACCAATCAACGTCACCCTTGCCGAAGCTAAGCTTCCCCCTCTAGCTCTTCGAGCTGAGTACCTTGGTAAAAAGCACATAACAAAGATATATTTGTAAACACTGATCACTTCCTCAATTGTCTACTTGATGCATACCTGTCCAGCATTGACAATCTCAGTCCTCGGATTCGACGTCCTACCAACCTTCTTACTCGTATCGTTCAACTAACCTGGACCTTAAAACCTCTTCTTGTCAACTCTAAGGAGTGCTTGTTTGGGTCTTTTCAAGAACAGTCAGCACTCCCAGATCTCTGTGACACCTCTACGGGGTACACCCTGAAGCAGGCAGTAGATATCAATTCTAAATTTCAAGAAATTGTATCTACTAAGTATGGCGGTTCCATCCCAATCTACACAGACGGTTCTAAAACTCCAACAGGAATTTCAACTGGAGCTGCTTGGTTCTGCCCCGAGCTTGAACAGGCAGAAACTATGAGCATTCATTATCACGCTTCAGTTTTCACTGCTGAATGCTTAGCTATTTCCAGAGCTCTGGACTTGGCAAGGAATCATCCTGATATGGCCTTTACAATATTTACTGACTCGTTGAGCTGCATCCTTGCCATTCAAAATCCGGTCAACTGTCAGACTCACTCCTACGCAAGAGAAATCTCCAATAAAATCAACAGCTTTGGTGGGGTCTCCCTCCCACATAAACCCAGACTTGTTTGGATTCCCTCTCATAATGGCCTAACCGGCAACGAAGAGGCTGATAAACTAGCTAAAAGGGCCACAGAAGTTGCTCACCACCCTTACTGGAAGCTTCCTCCTCAGGACATGCTCAGGTCTACGCAAGTCAAATGTGGGAATCTGCAGATGATGCCTGGAAGAATAAGTCTCAATCAGGTACTCCGAACCCGACTGGCATAAAATACTTCTCGACATTCTTTCAAAGCAAGAGAAAGCCTTGGTTCACTGGAAAAAATTTACCGAGGATATTTACCTCGTGGGTCTGTCGAGCTTGCTCCAATCACTATAGTCTGGGTGAGTCTCTCTTCAAGATCAGGCAAGCAAGCAGCCCCCTTTGTCGTTGTGGAATCATGGAAGACAACCTCAACCACATACTCTAGCAGTGCCCTCTTCTGGATCGTCACCGTCTTGAACTTACCAGTAGTCTTCGTCGACAGGGCTGGCAACCTCCCTGGTGCATAGAAGCTTTTCTCTCTGGTCCGCATCTCAAGGAACTAAATATTATCACCCGCTTTTTACAGAAAAACAACATTTCTATCTAGCTATTTTTGTACATATTAACAAAGATTGTTCATCTCCGTTTCACTAACTCTTTTACGAACAAATCGTAGATATGTAATACTTATTTTTGTACCAGATCAATGAGCTCCGACGGAGCTTACGATCTTATTTTTTCAATAAATACAATACAGTAGTCAGAATCAAGCGTTAGCTTGATTATGTCACTCGAACTGTGCTACGAAGGCAAGCGAAAAAGGCAACATCGCCCGAACGCTGAGTGAGACGCACTACAGACATGCTGTCCTTCTCTCATTCTGAATGTTGAGATTGTCATTTTCGCTAAGATTTGACTGCCGCCCGCCTGGATTTTTCACAGCGCCCCATAACAAACCTAGCCCCATTCAAATTATATCGTGTGTGGTATCATTTTAATCAGAAAAATTTTCCCAATGCGCTAGTAAAAATTTCAGTAAAAAAAAGTCAAAAATAAAAAAGTTTTATAATTGAATTAGTATTAGTTACACCGATACGTTTCGGCTCTTTCCTTTGATCATTAGACCGCTCTCTCTCTCCTCCACTGTCTGTCCCTTTCTACGTTCTCGCTTGGCTGGTCGTCGCATCTTATTGCAATGAACGTAATTATATTATTTTGTCGATTCGTCGATGCTGCTGCCACGTGCTTTAGCGGCTTGAGCATCGAGCCGATAACGTAGAAATGACGAGAGCAGCCGAACGGAGAGCTCATACGGACACGTGGGACAACACGGTTGTGTTAGATGGAACAACTGAAGTAGGGGAGTCACTGAGACGTCGTGGAGAGGGTAAAAATTTGTCCCACGTCCCACAGTTCTGGCATCACTGGCTGGGAGTCCGCGAGGCAGATAGAGTAGGGTAGGTGTTGATATATTCAGACCGGACTCCCGAGTTGTTGCCACTTTTATTTCAGCACGGCTAGTACTATAGTCGGCTGTGATTAGAACTGTTGCGTATGGATTTGGATATTTAGGGATATTTGGGATGTAGAAGAAACGTGGGTAAGGTACCCGTGGGGCGCTAAAGCACCGTGCTCGCGGGGCGCGAAATGAGTTCAACAAAACCGCTGTTCACTGTTGTTCTAATACTGGTAATTTCAACTCTTTATTTAATAGTCTTGTAATTATGTTTCAAAATGTGCCAATTTACTTACCAATTTATCCAGAGAACGAAATAGTTTCATTTCAAAACTTCTTGAATGACTAATTTATTACAGACCGTATCAAATTCGTTGTTTTTGACCAGGTCACGGATGGTCCTTGAAAGTTACGAAGTCTTTTCCGATATCCTGTCTTTTCATGTTCTTTAAGAGGGTCGTAAATTTCCTCAAGGGTTGTCTTTTGCCAGTACAAGGCCTTATCGTTTCCCGTTTTCTCTGGGTCCCACGCTCTCTCGTAGCGCATGTGCGCTGTAACGTTCTAGCATCTTGGCGGAGCGCCTCCACCTCCACGCGCCTAAGGGTGGACCATAGCCAGGAGAAGGGGCCTACACCGGACGGAGTGGATTCCTTCACCGTTGGACGAGAGCTGATCCTGAGACAGGATCTAGGATCCAGCGAAGAAGGGATATCGATCAGCATCACGCGAAGATCTCCTCCGCCAAGCACAGAATGAGGAGATCGATTTTGATATTCGAACGCTACAAATCGCTCTCACATAGCTAGAACGTTTTGAGTACTTTGTTATTTTTTGAGCGAAGCTTTTCTTGGCGCGTTCGGCAATAACATCGACTCGAGGGAACGTTGCGATTCCCTTACCTCCTACTCCCATCCGTCGGGCCCCTCACGGCTATTTCTCTCACATTCACATGTTTTCAAAATAATTATTAGTGTTGCGTGTCTGTTTAGCGAAAATAGGGATTTTCGGGATCTTAAAGGCGCAAGTTGGGTAATCTGTGAAGCGCTGAGGCGCTCCGCTCGCAAGGCACGGAAAATGATTTTGATAAACTGAATTAGTCAAACGTGAAAAAATTGTGGAGTTCCAAAAATGCGCTTTTGCAACGTGAGGACAACTCGTCAGATTCAAACGACAAAATCATTCTGATCATTCTACGCTTGGCAGAGGAGATCTTTGCGTGATGTCGGTCGATACCCTTTCTTTGGTGAATCCAGGATCCTCCCTCAGGATCATCCCTCGTCCAATGGTGGAAGAGTCCACCCCGTCCTGTGTAGGCCCCTTCTCCTGGCTGTGGTCCACCCTGAAGCGCGTGGAAGTGGAGGTGCTCCGCCAAGACGCTAGAACGTTGCAGCGCACATGTGCTACGAGAAAGCGTGGAACCCAGAGAAAATAGGAAACAACAAGACCTTGTACTTAGTTGGCAAAAGGCAACACTTGAGGAAATTTACGACCCTCTTAGAGTGCATGAATAGACAAGATATCGAAAAAGACTTTGTGACTTGGTCGAAAACAACGAATTTGATATGGTCTATCATAAATTAGTCTTTTAGGAATTTTCGAAATGAAACTATTCCATTCTCTGGATTTCCGACCTTCTCTCAGCTCGATCACCCACGTAGAGGGGTTTACAATTTAGTCTTTGTCTATTTTATATATAAGTGTACCCGCAGATGGTTTAAATTCCGCTCTTAATCACCGACGAGATACAAAATTGCCTCGAAATAAGCAAGTGGTTCGGGACCGAACAGTTACTTATTTCGAAGCAGGTTGCTATTCGGCTTGACTTTGTTCTTGAAACGAGACGATAGAGAACGCGAGAAACGAGTGAGAGATCCGAGGTAGCAGCAAATCATAAAGTGATCGGTCGAGCAGCAATGTTATTTTTTGAACAAGGATAGAATATACCATGCCCTCTCATTATCGCACTATGCTTTATTTCGAATCAAATATACCAGCCTGAGAAAGCATTATATATATTCCATCCTTCTTCTACTAACCGATGTCACTACTCAGTCGAGCGTGAAATTTATTACCCTAAACATCGGCTTCGCGCTTTCATGGACCTCTCACTCATTTCTCGTACCTCTCATTTTGCGGGCGACTTCAAACAAAGAAGAGGGGATAGCGAGTTGCTTATTTCGAAGCAATACTGTACTGTTAAAGACTGCCATCCTTATGGAAGTTCGCGGCTGCGAAAAAATTCGATGTTTTCTTACGCCCTCTAGAATATATTGCGGCCGCAGTAAGAAACAGAACCAGAATCAGTGAGTTTACCAACGGCGAGGTTCGGTGCTGAACTGTATCATGAGACATGAGATGATATTTTATCTGGTAAATGCTATTATTATTTCTTCGGTGATTCGAGTTAAGTTCGGTTTACAAACCTTTCGGAGATACTATTTAAGACGTAAAATATTTTAAAGGAGGTAACTTAATAACTCTCTTTAGTTCATTGGAAATTATTTTTTTAATAAATGACGAACTCTAGTTCTAAGTTTAGGGTATGTGTGTTTAAGGTAAAAGAATATTCATTTAGAAAAAATAATGAAGAGATAAAAAAATTAGAAAAAAAATTATTTTCTTCTAATTTCATTTAGAAATCATTTAGAAATAAAAATGAATAAAAAATATTACATAGGTTCTGTAGGATATAATCAATAATAATAATGTAATAATCATAATAATATAATAAGTAACAGGTGTCGAAAAGAAGAGAAATGTATTTCAATAAAATCTTTTATTTAATAGTAAGTAAAAGCTGGATAAATGCAACAAAAGATTGTCTGGATAAGTGCAACGTCGCTGTCCTCTCCACTTGGGGGGACCCCCCTAGGCAAACCGAGATGCTCGACCAGGAAGCCGTGTAATGTGATCCGAACCGTAATATCGGTGTGACTAATAGTAATTCAATGATAAAACTTTTTTATTTTTAACTTTATTCCATGTTTGATTGTGAGTCGAGCAACACACGGTGCGATTGATAGCAAAAGTTGTAAAAGTAACTAAATTGCGGTATTTTCAGTGTTAGATTTGTATTCCACGAAACAATAAATATCTAAAATTACCACAATAGTATATACAAAGGGTATAGCCGGATAAGATGGTCAAAAGTGCCCCCAAACCAAATTCGACTTGCTATGAATCATTCGATAGGCGATCAAAAAAAAAACAGTCTGTGCCAAGTTTCAACCCTGTATCTCATCTGGGAGGGTAGTTACGGGTAAAAATGTAATCGCGAAGTTTTTGGCCAATTTCTCCTATTTAATGACATTCGAAGATTCTGAAAAAAATCAGAGACATTTTTATTTGTGAGGCACATAATACAGATCTGGATTCAGATCCGCGACTCCTTCCATACAAAATCGCCATTTTTCAGCATTTTTTGACGTTTTTGATTTTTCACGGCTTCAGTTTTCAATCTAAAAATCTGAAAAAATTCTGTATTATGTGCCTCACAAATAGAAATGCCTCTGATTTTTTTCAGAATCTTCGAATGTCATTAAATAGGAGAAATTGGCCAAATTGGCGTGCCGAACTTTAACACAGGGGATGGCAGTCTTTAATAGTATCTCGTCGGTGTCTGTAGTCACTGGACCAGCTTAGAAATAAGTTGCGACTGTGAATACCGGCCTATAAGTTTGTTTTATAATAAATTGTTTGGATTTGCGTCTCAAGCACCCCAGCGGCAAACGCGCGGCTCGCGAGAGAGTCTAGCTGTGTTGTACACGTGGGTGCTGATTATACGTAGAGAAGGGTTGAGAACACAAATGAACGAAACAAATACGATTATGTAGATAAACACAAAACTTTATTATAATAAAAATGAATAAAGTAAAAATAAACGATGATGTGTAAAAAGAGTGCACGTAGAGCTCGGCGTAGCGAAAGCAAGGACATCGACTAGTCGCGAGGTAGCGTAGACAAAGAAGTGAGAAAAAATCGGAGAAAGCGAAGAAAGCTCGCGTTCGTAGGGGGTGTGAAACCGGTGCGTACGTAACACGCTAGAAGGTTGCACGTGGTACGAGGACTTGCTTCCGCTCGTGGTGCTGCCGCCTGTCGGACAGCAAAGCAGACTCCATGGACTGTGACGGTTGATCAAGAGACGAGGGTGCCACAAAATAATTGTTGTGCGCATGCGCAAAATATACTCAGGACTCCTGCCAACAGAGAGCGTATCGGCGCGTTACGCATAGCGGAAATCGTTTGAATTTTCTGTTTCATATTCTATGGGCAAAAGTTCTTTTAATTTTTTGGAGCAACTGTCATTGTAATGGTCTTTTATAATAAAATAAGGTACCATGCAAAAAGTATTTGAAGGAATTATGTAATAACAAAAATAACACAAGATAAATATTAGATAAGTATTTATTAATTAAACGATATCTGTAGATACTGTTGATGACCACGGTTTCTACAATGAGGATGGTTGTGTTAGTCATGTCGGTAACGGTTGAATTCTATGTATTCTGCGAAAGTTTTTAATTAATATTTCCAAAACTACTGAGCTGATGTGGATACCGTTTTAAATTTGGAGTCTTCCCCCTCTCCTGGGGCAATTCAAATAATAATGTTTTTTCGTTAATTATTAAATTTGAAATATTTATTTTTCATTTTTAACTATTTCTTAATAAATGTTTATTTTTGTACATATCTGGGTATTACTAAAATTATGTAATTTATAAATATGATTTTAATCCATAAAAATTCATCTGTCTCTATAGAAACTTATTTTTAAAGTCTTTATATTAGAATACATGTGGATAATTATTTACTCATCGTTAGTAATCTGACAATAAGTCTTGCTCATATTGTATGTTCTGCATTACAGTAGTTTAATGTGTAAAAATGATATAAAACTCCCTAAATATGATAACATTTTTTTATTTCTCTAGCTTTGTTTATAATGAGACGACATAATATCAGTTCATGGCATACTGTTTTTGCTTCTGCAACATCTGTGTAAATACAGATTTTAATACACCAAGTCTAAAAAAGGGAAAGATGCTGAATGTTAAAAACCAAGTGCACTTATGTAAAACGCAAATATTTGTAGCATTTCTTTTGATTGTTACATATAAAGTATTGCAAAAAAATACAGTAAAAAATGTTATCTGAAATTGATATATACAATGTAATATGTATGCAATATATAATAATTATATACATGCATGAACTAATTAAATTCTCCTGAATTTATTTACAAAAGTGAATTAACTTTGAAATTGAATTTATGCATGTGCATTGGTGATCAGTCAGCTTTAAATGAAAGCATACTTTCCAATTTACATTAATTCGAATCTATATAATTATTTGTTGTAAAAACCTGCATGTAGATACATAAAGTTGAATATTTAGTACAAAATTTTAAGTGGAACAGAAGAAAATATTGATACTTGGTCTTTACAATTAAAATGTTACATTATTATAAATAAAACTTTATAAACAAAAGTTATTACTCTTAGCAAGTATTAGTATTGTATTGAATCTAGTAGCTAATATGTTTGATTGTGGTATTGAAACGTATCTATTAAAATATTTGAGGGAAATAATAAATAGAGCAAGTATAAAATTAATAATATGAATTCTAAAAGCTAGTACTGATTTTTTTCTCTAAGACATGTTCCTCCTTTGCTTTTTTGTTATAATACTATTTATAATTTTATTACTTTTCATAAATCAAAAATACATTTAATATATAATATATAAAACAAAAATGAAAAAGAAAAATGCTTAGCTCTGCATCATGCAGAAATAATTGATGTATCCACGATATTATGGTTTCTGTACTGTTTTCTTTGTTTCGTTTTAGATTTACAGTCTTCATAAACTGCTACCATGTACATCTATACATTTCATTTTATTTTTTTCTCACTTTATTGCTACTACTATATCGTTTTATTATGCATATGTCAAATTATTGTTGTCTATTATTGTTGTGAAAACATGTATTCTGCGAATACATCCAATGTTCATACAATATTTGTATCGACAAATACGAATGATCTGACACAACACATTAAGTTCATTTAACTTGCATTACACATGTTTATTTATCAGAAGCATCATTTTATATCTATTAATTAGTAAAAAAGTCATTGGTAGGTTCACAAGCAATTAACTTTCAATTTAATGATCATGAATGCATGAATTTATTCAGTATAAAGTGTGTGTTTCACTTAGGAAATCTTGACAGGATTGATGCAAGTGTTTTAATTAATTATATAAATTAAGATGACCCAAGAGGATTGTATTTGCATAAACATTTAAAAATTATATGTATTTGAACAAATAAGTTTGAAAAATTAAACTAGAAAATGAACTTAATCGATAAGCTTTTTTGCTAATGTAAGTTATATTTTCATTATTGCTATAAAAATATGATATATACAAATTATATTTTGATCTATTCGATAAAATAACAGCAAAATTATTGAGTGCTATGATTCTGATGAATTATTATGTGTAATGCTATATTACAATTATCAAAGAAATCTACTAAAGAATTTATTAAATTACTTATACGGCACAATTGAAACATGCCCAATTTACAGTTGCATCAACCCTCTTTGTATTTCCTTTAAGTGGAACATTTCATGCTCCATTCACACTAATAATTATATGTGACACTCTTAAATATAAATTATAATCATTTTGGTATGCTTTTTGAAACCTCAAACAACATTATTTCTATTCAATATAAGCAACAAATAATTTTGCTTGTATAAACAGTTACCAATAAATTAATATTTGTTCAAGGTTTCAAAACAACAGTAACATGCACATTTCTTGTTCACACTACTTATTATATTCAATCGATGTAGTATGCTCATTTCATTTTTCTTTCCGATAATAAAAATACAAGCAGTATAATGAAGGTTGTAGAACTCAATGCTATACGCGAATTTTAATTGGTACGTGTGTACATTATTGTATGTTAATTTGTTTTTTTTTCTATTTGTATACAATTAATGTTGTGTCTACATGTACGGTGTGGGACACACGCGAAGTATGTGGATGTGTGTTCCGTCTCTCAACAAGACACCACGAAGTGAGTCATGACATAATACTTGAGACTATAATGTAATGTGTAAGGATAGCTGGAACCTCACACTTTTATTGATCATAAATTATGTTCAGTGGCATTGCTATAAAGCCTGAATCATTTCCATACCCCTACCTTAATATTTAACTCTGGGGTTTGGCTCTTTATAAGAAATAATCTGGTGTCCGCCTAGTAACATGTGGTTCTCCGCGTCTTGGAGCTGGATCAAATTGAAGGCTAAAAGAAAAAAATGGCAAAAGTTATTTCGAGATAACTGATTTTAAAGGCTGTTATTTAAAACTTACAATGAATATTTTAAAGCATCATCTAATTCCATGATTGCAGCTTGATTTCCACAACGATAGCAATAGTTAGGTGCTGAGAATATAGTTACAACATTACGATCATGACACCTGTAATGACAAATATATTGATGAGATACAACATTTTGTAACAACATATGTATAATATATCATAGAGTACATTATATAATACAAACTAAATGGTAAGTGAATAATTTCAATAAATATACCAATTGTAGCCCTCCATAACTAACTGATGTGCTCGTGACACTAATGTCAATCCATTAGAATGATTAAAAGTTTCTGAGATATCTTGTCCAAAAGTATACCCTGCCCCACGAGGAGAAATACCCCACCCTCCTCTATCATCTGGATCTGACCACAAAAGATCACACATTGGACCCTAAAAATACAAATAAATATATTTTTTACTCATTCTTTTCAATCTTAAGAGAATGAATATAAACACCAACCTCGTGTGGTACTTCTTGAAGACGATCTAGGGCACGTATGTGATCTAAAGTATCAATGGAAGGTGATAAACCGCCGTGTAAACAAAATATTTGACCATCCACTAATGCAGTTAATGGTAAATAATCGAACAGATCCGTAAAGAATTTCCACACATTCGCATTGCCATATTTACGTAAACATTCATCGTAAAATCCATATACTTGTGTTATTTGTCTGGATTCATGATTTCCTCGTAAAATAGTTATTCTCTCTCGATATCTGACCTACAGAAATAAAACTGATTCATTAATCGACGCGAATAAATTTTCAAATAATAGATAATTCCTATCATACAACTTACCTTAAGCGCAACAAGCAAGGTAACAGTTTCAACGGAATAATAGCCACGATCCACATAGTCACCCATAAAAAGATAATTTGTATCTGGAGACTTGCCTCCTATTCTAAACAATTCCATTAAATCATGGAATTGCCCGTGTACATCTCCGCACACTGTTACAGGACATTTTACTTCTTGTACATTGGACTCTTTAGCTAAGATTTCCTTTGCCTAAAAAGATATGTTAATTCTCTCAATATGTATAATTATATAATACATTTATCGAAAATTTTTAAATAATAAAATAAATTTATACAATTTATTTACTAATGAAGAATTATAAAATTATATGTTGATTTCTCTTGATAGAACAAAATTTCTCATTTCATGTTTTAATTATACAAGTAAAATATACACAAACTTGTTAAATAAGAAAGCAACTTAAGAAATTTCGGTGTTAAATCACAGGTATGCTAGACATCGAAACATAAAAATCAAAGTGCATCTTATATACTGGAAACAAAATCTGACTAAAGTAAAAATAATATCGTCGGTTCATTTGACAAATAAACTAATTTTTCAAATACGAACAAGTTGTAAGTAGTAGAAACCTGAATAACAACGAAGATGGTCGTTTCGGCGTTCGATCATGATCAAATCAGATTTTCACGAAAATTGAAAATTTTGTAAAATCGCAATTTGTAAACAGATATCGATAGTTTTTCTTCTCCTAGACGATATCCAAACGTATAGCAATGAAATTTGTAATAACACATCAAAGCATGCTTACTGGTCTTGTAAAATACGAGTAGATGAACATAAAACAGCGAAACAGAATGAATCGTGAAACAAAGCGAAAAAGATACTAATTTAAGAAGACAAATAGAAATCAATAAAGATAACGAATATAATACCTTCTCGCAGAGAGTTTTTACTTGGCTTTCTGTTAGTTGTCGGCAGTCATTTAATTGTTCTATCCACTGGTCGAGTTCCTTCAACGATGCTTTCTCCTCCATCGTACGATTCTATGTCGAGTCTACGAATATTCCACACTCTTAGCACATGTAATAAAAGTGATGCGAGTCTCGTCTCGTAAACTAAATCATTCGGTTTTACTGAAAAAGCTTCTTAACACAAATATCCTGATCCAGCACACACTCACAAAATGGCCGATGCGAGTACTGACGATGACGTCACATTCAATTCATGCGTGCTTCACTATCTATAACCTGGATTATCACATCGACCAATTACAATACGCGTTTATCCTATTTCAACCAATCACAATTTAATTTTACTATTGTCGTATGTATACCATTGTATACCTACTGTAATACCATTATGACTACATCGTTTTAACGACGGTGATTATATGCATACGTCTTTTTCAGAAACATTAATTTTTTAGTGATGTATTAGTGTGAGATAAGATTCGATATAAATAAAAGAATTATTTAACCACAAACGTATAAACGTAAAAGAATATTTCAATATAAAACTATTTACGAAACTTTACCGCTAATTTAATTCATATCGTATCATACATGTTGCGCATTTGTTTGTTACTATACGACATAAGAGCCCGCGAAATTGAATCGATGAGATACAATTCTGCGAACACTAAATATATGATTTTAAATATAATTCTTAGGATATATCAGACTTTTCATTTTAAATACAATTATGTAATAAATATAATTATTTGATCAAAGCACTTCATCCATAAAAAAATATTTTTGTGATTATATAAGACTGAATAAATAATTTAACTTTTCGGTTAAAAATAAATTTTTTAAAACTGCGAAATAAAACAAGTAACTTTGTAAATATTGAAATATAATTTTATATTTCTATCTCTGACCCCTTTTTTAGAGAATGACCCATTACTGTCCAAGTATACACTTACGAATTTCACTTTCTGCCACTTATATTTTGTAACGTGGCGGGATGGTCGCTGCCGCGCTACTTCGCCTGGCGTTCTAGGCTTTATTCGTCCCTTTTTTCTTCGGGCATTTTGGTTTTGCCACTCTCCTCCCTTGATTCCTCCCTGGAGCTTGCTAAGGGAGACTCTACCTGCCCCCCCCATAACCCGCGGTAGTAAAGAGTTCCGGAAGCCTCCCGGACTAAGGCCCATGAAATGACGGCGAGCCCTCTTCGAACCCTTCGACCCCGGCAACAACCACCACGTGGGAGATCCCCGAGGAAGAGCCCGAAGACCGAAACGGAGGTTTCCGTAATTTGGTGGCAAACCACAATATCGAGAGTATAAAGCGAAAAGAAACGAATCAGAAAAAATCCGAAGACTCAACGTACGAATACCCGATAAGTCGACGCATTCCTTACCTTTTTTAACTGACTTCGAAAAAGGAGAAGATTACTCAATTCGATTAGTATGTATTTTTTTTTCTTTTAATGTGTGTTCGCCGATTTCTCCGAGACGGATGGACCAGTCGGAACGAAACCTTTTGCATCTTGTAGAGCATGTCTCCCAATTGGTTCCGTAAAAAAAATATGTTGCATTTTCTCATTCCTAATGACTTTTATCGCAAACAACGTAATGCTTCATTTATATTTTTCGGGGTTTACACTGCAAGGAACGTACCAATCGCGATGAAACCTTTCACATTTAATAGGAGATACTCGTATATCTGCAATGATCCCACTTGCAAAAATTTATGCAATTTGTTATTGTTATTGCTATAACAATATAGTCATTAACAATAACAAATTCTTTAAATTTTTGCAAGTGGGATCATCGCGGAAGTATCTCCTATTAGATGTGAAAGGTTTCATCGCAATCGGTACATTCCGTGTAAAGTAACACCATGAAATAGGGTTTTCGCTATAACAATAGTTATTAAAATTAAAAATTAAAAGTACTTAAATAAATGATGTTGCCAATAACGATTTGATTGCGGTATGGTGATCTTAGTTAATTAATAATAGTTAATTAATAAAGTCGTAAGGTGTAGGAGAGAGAAACGCGCTTTAGGTCTCGGGATCGTCTGTCGGACTCGTTCAGTGGGGCTGACAACAGACGATCCCTGTCCCAAACACCTATTGTTTATTCCTCACGTTTGGTTTAACGAGAGGTCGGGACCAGTCGGGACAACTTGAGGATTGGTAATGATATCCAAATAAATTGACCCGTTGCAATTTGTACTTGTAGTTAATTATAATTTTTTAATGTTATCATACTTCGGTTAAACAATTTTGTTGAGTATTTAGTTTTCGGAACTTATCCGTTCGACAGAAAATGTTGTTTTCGATGTGAGTTGTTTCACGAGAGTGTTTTCACGAGAATGGTCTGAACTATAATGTCTAATTAGGGAACTTGCTTCAGGTTTTTATATTCTGGGCAAGGAGTACAATTTTCGGATGAGCCATGCCTATTGGCCTGATTTTTGTGGAGGTAGAAAATATTCCTTATGCGTTGTCAGGGGTGCCTTAGTGACGTATGCGGTGGGTCCGCGTGTACTCAGTGACCGTAGCGAGCAATAAAATTAAGCAATACCTCGACATGAATAGAAAACTGCAAACAAAGACTCTACTGTTAAGGTTAAGGGTTCTGGCAACCAGATGTGACTAATAAACCAAATTACTAGATAGGATGTAACGATTCCTTGGGTCTTATTGCTGCTACAGGTAAAGATCTATTGACTTGAAAAAATGTATACTGTTTGTAAGCGAACCTGAATTAAGGTCTAATCCTCTCGTTGAATATTTTATTTTACTACCTAACAAAAATAACGTGAATAACTCATCCAAATTCGGGTTTACGACAATCACCTTCATAATGGATATTGTTGGTTTAACACCTATCGTACCGCTATTCGGAACTTACATATATATTCGAACGACATGCCGAACGAGCGCTTGCGAGAGTACTGTTCAATCTCGCCGCCACCTAGCGCTCCCCGGCCCGAACTCGAGGCGTCCGGGGAGACGAAACTCTCTTCCCTCCACTAAACGCCCACAAAGGAAAGATTTGGAACGTTATAGATACGGCCACAGCCGACTCTAGTACTAGCCGTGCTGAAGTAAAAATGGCAACACCGCGGGAGTCCGGTCTGAATATATCAACACCTACCCTACTCTACCTGCCTCCCGGACTCCCAGACTCTCAGCCAATCAACGTCGTCAGACTCCCGACTACTCTCTGGACTTCACATAACCTCTTTGGTTTCGTTCCAATAATTTCGCTTGTTTCAAGGTTTTTATTAACTTATATACACGTTTATCAATTCTTAAATGTTTCAATTTGATCCAAAGATGGTTTCATTTTGCTTCATACCTAAATTTTCTTGAAACCACTGTAAATATTTCAAATATCATGCTTCACAACACCAAACTACTTTGAGAGTACACAAAATATATATCACATTTATAACAATTTTATACTACCACATCACTTCTATTTGCCATAGTTGCAACGTTTATATATTGTTTATACATAATTAACACAAAATAGTGTATATTACTACAGCTTTTAATTAAAAAAGACGTTAATTACAATTCCGAGCACAGGACTCTGTTTTTGAAAATAGGACTCCCGATTGTCACGTGAGCGGTGTTGCCACGTTGTTCAGCATGGCTAGTAGTAGAGTCGGCTGTGATACGGCGGAAAACATTTGTAATTGTAACGATTGTATCAGAAGTTGGCAACACTTCTGATGTACAACTGACGATGAGTTGCATTGAACTTGTCGCAGTGAAGTTGGCTACAAATTCACTAACACATTCACGCTGCGTCGGTGAGACGATGGGCGAGATAGGCTCACCGACGCGGCGTGAATGTGTTAGTGAATTTGTAGCCAACTTCACTGCGACAAGTTCAATGCAACTCAGAGTACATACATGCATGTAGTTAATCCGCAATGGGTATGTTGATTCACGTTGGATATTGTTTACTTGAAATTATTAAATGTATCATTTGTCATAGATTGTCAACGCCTGAATTAGGATCTTCCTAGTAGACGAAAAGTTTTTAATTTTGCGCCGCCTTCGAAAAGGTTGAAATGTATTTAATATAGTATTTAACGATCAAATAGGTTTTATTAATAGCTGTGGAGTATTGGTATAAATGAAATAACTTTTACGCAGTTGTATAAACGAAATATAAATTATTTTACACTTTTTAGCGCATCTCGAAGTCGGTTGTATTTTTTGTTAAAAATTATTTTATTGTCAGAGAAAAGTCGGTAAATCAGTAAATCGCATGTAAAGCCACGTAGGGATGGGCAATATGTTTCGATTAATTAAATATCGATAGTTTTTTCCTAATAATCGATTATTTTTGTCAATGTTTCTGTAAATCAATTAATCGATTATCGATACTTTTTTCCACAACATCGATATTTTTTATCTCTGTGAGAAAACTTAACAGCATGATAACGCGACGCGCATTATTCAATCAGCGTATAATTTTCGAGAAATGTTCATTGGGTATAAGTCGTGTTCCGAAATTCACTGCCAGCACTGAAAATCTATAATACGTAGCTAGATTCCAGCACTAGCACAGCACTAGCAGTGAATTTCGGAACGCGACTAAATAAGAACGCCACACGCATTTGTGGCGTTCTTATTATATTCTTGTAACTCTTATTAATTGTTCTTCATTCCTATTCTGTGATCTTAGATTTAAAAAATTATCTTATCCAAATACTCCATCTATAATTTTCTGTATCATCTCAATCCTTTTGCATCTGTTTTGCTATTGCAGGTACAGTGACTTTTTATAATGTACGCATGATATTTTGAAGTTTATGCTGCTTATGCATATCTATTCTTAGAATATCCCATTCCCTATAGATTTAATAAAAACATTTTTTCTAGTCACGAAGTCAACCCTGTTGCACTTACAGCTCAAGAACCCGCAAAATACTATTACTACTTGGGGGAATTCATTAATATTCTTCGAAGTTAACTTTAAATGTACGATTCTGATTTAAATATATTTTTTAGTAAAACTTAAATAAGAAATATAGTGTAATATTTTTTGTTTACCTGTATTTGCATTTTCTAGACTACGTTCTAGGAAATGTGCTTAGGCTGGTGTTTCCAAAAGCAGCCCTATTAAAAAAGAATTCGATATTTCGATATTTTTTTCGAACATTGCCCATTCCTAGTCCGGAGTTCGACAGCGCCACTGACCTCAAGACCCCGTGAGCCATAGATGACTCCAATTTGTATCGTTGAATTATAGTTTACAGATTAACCGTGTTATAGCATATGATGAATTCTAGTTGATATGATGAATTATAGTCTTGTATTAGTGTAGTAGAAATAGTTAAGTTACTTATCGTTAGTTTGCAAAACGAGAATTCTGTAAATCGCCACAATAAGCGGCTGGTGCCCAACGGTTCAGCCAATTCCAAAGAAAAATAATAATTAGCGTAGTATGTCGATAATAGGGTCACAGTTTATAAGTACTTGAGTTTGTTGGGCTATAGTTCCGAATGTCCCCGGTCGCGGACCAACATGAAATATCAACAAAGAATATCTCATCGGGCCATAAAATGACTCGTTAATAAAAGACATCATACTGTTAAAAGTGTAAGTAAACTGTTTTTTGATAATGAAAATGTAATGAATGCTATACGAAGTAGTCTTCATAAGCTTATTGATATTTAATACAATGAAAAATAAGTATTCAAATTAATTTCTCGGATTTAAAGTAGCCGCAATATTAAAAGACGATGTGTAATTAAAGAAGGAAGTGTAGGTTTACATTTATTGTTTACTTTCGGGTAATTACGTTCTGTCCCTCCTGAAGGATGACGTTTCTCTCCTTCTATTGAGTTATAGTCAGGTCCGTCACATGTAATAGGTTCTTCATCACATAAAGATTCATTTATATAGGTGTAAGTATTTACAGTAAAAGCTTTTTTTTCGAGGAGGAAAATGCATTCCGCACACCGGGTCAAGATGTTGTGTGACCCGGTAGTGTGGGACTCCCGGTCGCCCGGTGTACCCACTAAAAACCCCCTCGCTCTTCGGCTGCCTTGGCGTGCAGGAAGACACCTCGGGACCGCCCTGTGGCATTACGTCGAGGATTCTCCCAAAAATAAAGGGAGGGCGGGAGTTAACTCCTCCTCCCTGTAGTCACGTTTCTATCCGTGGTATTTCCTTTATCTTATCTTACAGTGGGCGTCGCCTCGCCCCCCTAGATCATGCTGTACCGCGCTGTTGGGGATCTCCCGTGTGGGCGGTCCTATCCAGATTTTCCCTTTCCCATTTCTCTTTGTCCTTGAGGGCTGACTCTAGAAAACCCTTCAATACCTTCCTTCTCCTGGGATCTTTGACGGTCGTCACAAAGTTCTCAGGTGTCACCACTACGCCCAGTTTCTGGGTGGCAATCTCTCTTTCTCTCTTCCAACGCATACAAGATGTTAATAGATGTTCAGGGTCGTCCACTACGCCTCCGGGACAAAACCAACGGTGACTATTTGCCGCTTTCCCGATGCGTTTCAGGTTTATTCCAAAGCATCCGTGTCCGGACAACCATTGCGTGATCTGATAATTAGTCATTTTTGGTCCCCACCCGAACCACTCTTGAATGCAGGGGATGATGCGGTGTGTCCAGCGACCTTTCACGCTGACATCCCACTCCGCGTGCCAACGAGTAATAGTGATCTCCCGCTCCTCTTGTTTAACTTTGATCTTCCCAGTCTGAAGTGTCATGTACTGATGTTGTTGTCCTACTGTATAGTCGATATCTTGAGTTCTCTCAAATATTCTCCCTCTTTCATCGGCCAGTAGGTCACTTGGGAGAAACCCCGTAATGACTCCGCCGATGTCGTACGGTAGGCCCTTGCAACCCTTCCCAGAGCTACTCGCTGGACACTCCTCAACATTAAGACGTTTATCTGGTATTTCAGTGCCCTTCTCCATATAGGAGCCGCGTACAATATTACTGATTCCACGACCCTATAATACAATGTTCTTGTGACGAATCCCGCGCCTCCAATGTTTGAGGCTAATTGTGCGACAGTATTAGCGTATTTCATCGCAGCATCAGTGACTTTAGCTAGATGTTCTTTAAATACCTGGTCCCTAGGAAACAACACCCCTTAGTATCTCGCTGTTCTCTGGCTAGTGACTTCGCCACATTTAAACTTTAACCCTTGCAGGTGCTTCCTACCCGTAAGCAGGATAGCTTCGGTCTTGTGTTCGGCTAGCGTTAGCTCCTCCTTGTGATACCATTCAGAGAGATCAGTTAGTGTTCTTTCCGCAACAACCGTGATTCTATCTAGGTCGTCGTCTATTACTACAATTCCGACGTCATCAGCAAAACCTATGAGGTGAACATCTCTCCTCACCTTCAACCGTAATAATTCGTCATATACTATGTTCCAGAGCATAGATCCATTAACTGACCCCTGGGGAACGCCGGCAAATACTTGCATTATTTTAATGCCCTCCGGTGTCTGATATGCAATCCACCTATCCGTCAGGTAGTTCTTGGTCAAGACCCTAAGCCGGAGAGGAAACCTTCGTTTCCGTATTTCTCTAAATACGCTAGCCCAACTAAGCATATTAAACGCATCCTTCACGTCGATTAAGATAAGTAGACAATGTCTTCCGTCTCTTTTTGCCCGATCCCAATGTGCCATTACCTTTAACATCGCGTGTACTGTACTAGCGGAAACCATATTGATTTTCGGCCAGGTCGCAGAATCGTAGAGCCCTTGCTATTTTATTTTTCATAATGTATTCAAATACTTTATTCAAGTTTGACAGAATGCTCAGTGGCCTATATCCCTGAGTGGTCGCTGCCGCACCGTCCTTATTCGCTTTTGGTAATAACACCAATCATCCGGTTTTCCATGCCCGCGGGCAAAAGCCCTCTTTATAACAAACGGTGAAGACAGCGGCCAAATAATTACTCGCCTTCATGCCCAAGGTCTTAGAGTTCACCCTAGCACAGGCCAGGGTTACTTCCCTCGTAGTAATAATCCTCTTCTTTTTCTTTTTCCAGGTCCGGATCATCTGCCAATGGTGCCACCAGCGTAGGATCTTCATCTACTATTACTTCTTCAACAGCATCGCCTCCAGCACTTGTGACAAAAAGCCTGTGGATAACCGCTTTCTCATCTGTATCCAGCTTGGTGAGTACTTTTCTAGGTTTTATTGATTGTAGGGCAGCTTTATATGGTTTGCCCTACAAATCCCTATCTACCGATTCCATTAGAGTCTTCCAGGCCTCCCTCTTCGCCTTCCTAATCTCCCAATTGAGTCGGTGTTTAGCAAGTTTGTATTCTTGTACTGCACTTTGTACCTCCTCCTCCACTCTCCTTTTCTTTGTCCTTGAGAGGGTTCTCCTTTTATTAAGGGCCTGCTTCCGTAATTCTGCAATATCTTGTGTCCACCATGGAACACGTGTTTTATTGGCCAATGGTCCTTTCACCCAACTCCTACTTGCTTCTACGACTTCCTCCACTTCACGAATAAATGCTTCCACATTGTGGGTTGTTTTAGGAGTTACCGGTGTCGCTGAGTCTCCCCACCTAGCCAAAAACCTGCGTATGAAGCTATCACGGTTTACTGGTCCCAAGGTGTTCTGGTTCTGGAAGGCGATCAAAGTGGATAAGGTCACCCTGAAAGGAATGTAATAAATACTGATGATTAGAGGCCGTATACAGACCCAGTACCTCTAATTTCACTAATACTCTATTAGCCTCAGGATTATAAAACAGAATATCGATCTTAGACTCACTACCCCTAGTGCAAGTAGCCCCACCGGTAGAAAGAATCGGGAAAAGGTCATTAGCCTCTGCAGAGTTGTAATATCATTTTGCACCGCGAACACCACCTGTCGCTACTCCACAGAGGGGATCTACTATTAAAATCGCCTAACACGATGACCTTGCTAGTCCTCACTCTTCAAATTGCAGCCTCCAGTTCAGCTAGTCGTTCATCCAGGCACTTAGACTCCAGGTTTGGAGAGTAGTAGCAGCTAAAACCCGTGAAGTTATTAACTCTAATTGCTATATGCCCTGACCCTTCGCTTAACTTACTGCTGATGTTTTGCATACTATAGTTGCGACCACCTCTTCCATCTCCACAGAGGGGTCGATCCCTCTTATCTCGATGTCTGTACGGGGTTGAAGTCTTGTGACCTGTACATCCTCCCCCAGGGAGCTTTCAATTTTTGCCGGAAACTTTTCACGTCGGCTGCTTGTGAAAATTCTAGAAGAAGATTTCCTGCTTGGGTCTGCCTCATTGCTTTTACCCCTTGGGTACTGGCACCCACTTTTCCCTTCATTCGTCTAAGGACATCCGCAAACGTCGCTTTATCCGTAAAGCGCACGGCAATGGCATCTGGCTCCGGTGGTCTTACTCTTGGCTTATTTGCCGCTCTTGGCGTAACTGGTCCTAACGGTCTATCGTTCTCAACCTGGATTTTGTTATTATTTGGGCCTCGGAATGTATCGTTTCGTGGGCTCTCTTTCTTTGCCCTTCGTCAGACTACCTCCCATTCCGCATCCTGCTAGTCCGTCATCGAAGCAGATGTCTGCCTAACTCTGACCCTCGGGGGCAACGAATCTAACGAGTCCGGTTCCGCTGTACGCGACCTCTTCTCTTGTTAAGATAGGGGGGGGGGGGGCGTTACGTCCTTCCTTTTCCCATTGATATGAAGTGTGGTTCCTTTTTTAGTCGAAGCATCGTACACCTGTGAGGGAACGAGGGATACCTCCTCGGACTGTGTTTCAACCTCCACCATCTTTGCTACCCTTTCGATAGTCTTTTTCTGTGGTCTAGTAATACCTTTCATCTCCTCAAGGTCCGTCTGTGTGCTAACACTCGACTTGTTTTCAGTCATGTCACCTACACTTCTACTATCGACGCCGGTCGTTTTTGTTAGTACTAGGGCCTCCACCATACTAGTTGTTTTCTTCAGGTCTCGCGTAGTGCGGGATTTGCGTTTCTAGCCCGAAGCAGATATGCTGATACCGCATTATGTCCAGCCACTAAGATTCGCATCATTGATGCGACAGCTTCTAGTCCTGCCTCGACTCTTTCCTCGGAGTATGTACTTACTTACATCTGGTATCGAGCATGGAAGGCTTCCCTAGAAAAAATTTTATTATAGAAGAAAGGTACCCACAACTCAAAATAAAAAATTTGAAAATTTGAAAATTCGAAACTTAAGATTCAAAATTTAAAAGTTTGAAAACTTGGAACTCAAAGTTCCAAAGTTAGGCCGAACAGAAACTGATTTAAGCGCCACCTCAGTTATTGCATCCAACTAACGGCATGCTATGTGCTATATATACTATGTCACTTTTACGATAGCTATACAGTAAAAGCTGGATATATGCAACAAACATTGGGACCCAGACGTTGCATACAGGGTGTCCCAGAACTGGGGTAGGAACGGAAGAGGGATGATTGGTGAGGTCATTCTAAACAACTTTTTCCTTTGCCAAAATGTTGGTTAAGGCTTCGTTTTCGAGTTATTATCGAAAAACACTGGCCAATCAGAGCGCGCCGTTAGCGCGGGCCGAACCACGAGAGTGTTGGGTATGTTCCGCGCGGTCGTGATCAAGTGCATCGGCACCACGTCGGTGTAATAGGATTCGTTGTTCATGAGTAATCAATAATTCGATACAATTATTCTTTTCTTTTTTTTATTCATTATCCGATGCAACTTCTATTCAACGAATCCCATCATACCGACGTAGTGCCGAGGCACTTGATCACGACCGCGCGGAACATACCCAACACTCTCGTGGTTCGGCCCGCGCTAACGGCGCGCTCTGATTGGCCAGTGTTTTTCGTTAATAACTCGAAAACGAAGCCTTAACCAACATTTTGGCAAAGGAAAAAGTTGTTTAGAATGACCTCACCAATCATCCCTCTTCCGTTCCTACCCCAGTTCTGGGACACCCTGTATATCCAGTCGAGGTGCCTAATCTCGGGTTACACGCGACGAGCAACCAAGCGTGAACGTAGAAAAGGGCAGAAGTGGAAAGAGAGAGGTCCGATGATCAAAGAAAAGAGCCGAAACGTATCGGTGTGACTAATACTAATTCAACTATAAAACCTTTTTATTTTTGACTTCTTTTTACTGAAACTTTTACTAACGCATTGGTGAAATTTTTCGGATTAAAATGATATCAAACACGATATAGTTTGAATTATAATTACTTGCTAAAATTGATGTTAAAAGTTGGCGAAAAGCAAAGGAGGATTGGAAATGAAAACCGGTTGCGGTGTCGGCTCGGGTTTCAAACGTTGCATATATCCAGCCGAGGTGTCGATTCTGGGCATTTAAACGTTGCATATATCCAGCCGAGATGTCGATTCTGGGCATTTACTGTTGCATATATCCAGCCGCGGTGTCGATTCTGGGCATTTAAACGTTGCATATATCCAGTCTTGGTGTCGATTCTGCGTCCGTACAAATCGTTTGTACCGTGCCGCGATACCTATTCTACGTTCGTACACAACATGCGACGTGTTGCATGTTGTATGTTGCGTGTTTGATGTATCTTTGGTGTACGGTCTGTCTTATACATATGTACAGTTTTATTATTATTTTAATAAATAAATATAATTCAAATCATATCGTGTTTGGTACCATTTTAATCAGAAAAATCTCACAAATGCGTTAGTAAATGTTTCATTAAGAAAAAGTTAAAAATAAAAAAATTTTATCGTTCAATTAGTATTAGTCACACCGATATTACGGTCGGATCATATTACACGGTTTCCTCGCCGAGCGGCTCGGTTCGGCTTAAGGGGATCCCCCAAGTGGAGGGGATAGCGATGTTGCATATATCCAGCCAATCTTTCGTTGCATATATCCAGCTTTTACTCTATATAATGCTTTCTGTCCTTGTTCAAAAAATAAGCCGATCACTTTATGATTTGCCGCTACTTCGGATCTCTCTATCGTCCCGTTTCGAGAACAAAGTCAAGCCGAATAGCATACCTGGTTCGAAATAAGCAACTGTTCGGTCCTGAGCCACTTACTTATTTTGAGGCAATTCTGTATGTAATTCAAAAACGAAGCATCAAACAACTTTTTTGCAAAGGAAAAAAGCATCCGCCTCCCCCAGAAGAGGAGGACCGGAGAGGGGCACCCGCCCTTCCGCCAACATCGATCGCGCGGTCCCGCAAGTCTGAAGCGCGGCCGCAGGGCTGCAGGGGGCCAGGGCTCCGGTCTCCTTCACATGCGGTCTGAGGAGTGCCGACATCGGGTGTGCCCCCGATATCAGCGTAGATTGGCACACGGGGGAGGGTCAAAGGATAGACCCTCCCTCGCGACAGGGTCGCCAGTGCGCCAAGGGCGGGGGGGTCCCGGGGCCCTTCCTACAGCCCCAGTGCAGGCCATCGTGGAGGTTTTAGTGGATATAAATCCCATACTACCCTTGGCTCCTCCACAGGGGGGCATGGGGTGTTTTTTGAAGATTTCTTCCACGTAAAAAAAAAGATTTAGGTTAAGATTAGGTTTGTGTTACATATAAATGGATCTTAAGTGTTGATAAGGCTGAACTTTACTTTAGGGGACACAAAATTATCCACTTTTTTCTCCTCAATCTAGTTGTCGATGCGTAGAATCCAAAAATGCAGGTCTTAACTGTCGAAATGCAGCGGTTTAAAAGTTATGAGCGTGTAAAGTTTGACACCTTTAATGCATTTGCTACGTTACTGTGACGTCATATTGGCTTTTTGTCCAATGAACGGTGTCGCTAGCTATAGGCAGACGCATGTGGGTGCCGAGTCGGCAGTGCCAACCACTTTAGCGGGTTTAATCAAACCGTAAATTTGATACTGTCTGAGTTAGTTAGGTTTATATTTATCTTAGAGAGAGAGAGAGAGTACAGCCCATGCATTTGCTTATTGCTTCTACTGCATCAATATTATGAGTAATTTAAATACACCTAGTGATGGAACCCATACCCAAAAAAATGTAATGTCCCCTAAAGTAACGTTTAATCATTGATGATTCTGCCCGCGATATCGCGTAATTGGACAGTTGCATGATAAAATCCTAGACTAAAACAGTTTTTTAAGAAGTATAGGGGATCTCAGTAGCTAAAGACTGCTAAACAATAATTGTAAACAATATCTTTCATGATTAAGTTAATTTCCAAAATAGCCTGAGAATCTTTTAGATTGTCAATTTTTAGAAATGACTTCACTTCTTAAATTCTTGTTGATAAAACAAATATATATGCAATATATACAGAGGTCTATTAAAATCAAAAGAAAACAAACAGTGTCCTTTCTACAAAAGAATATTTTCTATTTCTCATGGACAGGCAAAAGAGTATAAGTTGGAATTATCAGTTTTGTATAATACATACATATGTATTTAAAATGCAATGTAAAATTTGGTATTAGTTTTTGACCTGAAAGTTGATGACTTATGTCTCATCCTGTTGATTTAGAATCATTCATACTGTTTTAACCAAAATTTGATTTATACTCTTTTGCTCACCCATGATAGATACAGGAATAAAAATGTTAAGCAATAATTCTACTATGTTTCTAAAATATACATTATATTAATAGGGAGTGATAGCTAAATATAAAAAATATTTTGCATTGTTAAAAGAAAATTACAGTTTTATTTTTCATTAATTAGCAAAATAGTTTTTAACTAGCAATATAGTAATATAATTCATTCTACTATAAAAAAAAGAAATTCGTAATAGTTGACAAATGTAATTTGTAAATTAAGAAATTTATCAAATATGTATTTATATAATTTTTATATATTTAGCATGTACATCGATGAGCGCAAAATTACATTCTAACATGTAAGATTACTTAATGGGAGAATATATAGCACTTGAAGTTAACTGAAAACGTTATTTATATAATAGACGTTTTGTAAAAATTAAGAAATTTGTAACAACATTGTAAATACATTGAATATTCCATAATAAATACAGCATTGAAAATGAAACAATATCACTGAAAGATAAAGTTTAAATATCTTTGCCCAATTATTAATGCTTGATTATTATTACTTAATGAGTATTTTTGTTAATATACTTAAAATGTAAGTATATAGGAAATATCAAATATTCAAATATTGTAAGATAAACCTTAAATATGATGATCATAAAAAGAATTGCCATTTTAATAAGTATTTTAAAGTTCTGGTTAAATATTAAAATAATTGTTTTATAAGACAGATATATGATTTCTTTATAAATTTATATTTTTAACTATTAAAATTGTGATTAATCTCCACCATTTCACAATACATTCACAAGGCTTAATAAAATATAAAGTATAAGAAACAGCATTGCCTTGTTGAGAAACCTTTCACATCTTTTATCTATAAGGTTAAGGCTACATTTTTGACTTTCCACTTTTTCTGAAAATAATCTTTTAAAACAATATTAAAACGAAATAAGTAATAGTATTAATAAACATAATCCGAATAATGATAGCTTTGTATTATTATAATATTTATCTGCAAAGTGTTGCATCTAACTGCACGAGCCATGGCAATAGCAATTTTATTTTTCTTCTGTAATTTGGATCTTTGGCAACTGGATTATGTTCTAGATAAACAGTTTGTAATTTCTTATTGGCTGTTAAATTTTCTACAGTGGTCCATTCTTCGATTTCATTATTATTTATCTATAAAATATAATAAATAAAAGTACAGTAATGCTTCGAAATAAGCAAGTGGTCTCTGCTTCGAAATAAGCAAGTCGCTATCCCCTCTTCTTTGTTTGAAGTCGCCTGCAAAGTGAGAGGTACGAGAAACGAGTGAGAGGTCCATCAAAGCGCGAAGCCGATGTTTAGGGTAATAAATTTCACGCTCGACTGAGCAGTGACATCGGTTAGTAGAAGAAGGATGGAATATATATAATGCTTTCTCAGTCTGGTATATTTGCTTCGAAATAAAGCATAGTGCGAGAATGAGAGGGCATGTTATATTCTATCCTTGTCCAAAAAATAACATCGCTGCTCGACCGATCACTTTATGATTTGCCGCTACCTCGGATCTCTCACTCGTTTCTCGCGTTTTCTATCGTCCCGTTTCAAGAACAAAGTCAAGCCGAATAGGTACCTGCTTCGAAATAAGCAACTGTTCGGTCCCGAGCCACTTGCTTATTTCGAAGCATTACTGTATAACTTTTTATTGTAAAATAAGATACCATTCTTACCCAAAATTCCTTCAAATCTTCAAGATGATCAATATTTTGAATTTTTTTAATTTTATTATTAGCTAAGTCCAATGTTGTTAGTTCTGAACAGTCAGATAATCCTTCAATACATGTTATTCCATTTTCAGACAAGTATAGCTGATCCAATTTCTTCAATTCATCTAAATTCTCTATTTTTGTAATACGATTACTTTGAAGACTCAATAATTGAAGATGTGGTAAACATTCTAAATTATCAATCTTTGTTACTTTGTTTTTACCAAGGAACAGACTTGTCAAACTATCAAGACCTTCAAGATTAACAATTTCTCGTATTTTGTTGTCACCCAACTCAAGAATTTCAAGCTTCTTCAAATGTGACAGATTTTCAATACACTGGATTTTATTTGAGGACAAAAACAATTTTTCTAAATTTGATAAGTTTTCTAATCCTTCTATTTTTTTAATACGATTAAAAGATAAATCTAGGAGTCTGAAAAGATAATAATTCCATTTAATATTTGTACAAATTAATTACTGTAACAAAATTAAATGTTCAAATTACGCACTCTAAATTTGTAAGAGCATCTAGATTTTCTATAACAACAATCTGATTATCCCTCAGCTCTAGTTCAACCAAAGTTGTAAGAGTATCAAGGTTCTCAATTTTTTTAATTAAATTCCATGTGAAACATAATCTATGTATTTTTCTTAAAGGTTCCAAATTTTCCAGCTTCGTTAATCTTGAATGATTGAAATCCAGTTCCTAAAACATTAATAAAAACAATTATATACTAAAAAAAAGTATCAATATTTTTAAATTAGTGACATTAAAAATTAATATTAAAGGAATAATGAAAATCAAACTTCGCTATCAGGATCTATGATAAGAATTTTTTCTGCATCTTCATTTTCATTTTCTTCTTCAACTTCAGCTGAGCCTTCAGTTTTATTGTCCTCTAAAACAGATATATTTTCACGTATAACCATGATTTTGATGTTCATTGACCATTACAATACAATAAAAGTTATACCATTGTTTGCCATTTTCATAAGCTTGATAATAACTTGAAGAATTAAATTTTTATTAGTTTAAAACTGTGTAGAAAAGTTTAATTAATTGTATCAGCTCCTACGAACAGAGCAATAAATACTGAACGAGTTATGTATGTATTGTTGGATTGGTCCGCAGTTTCAAATTGTATTACATATATATATATACAGACAACTTTGATGAGTTTTACCACAGCCGACTCTAGTACTAGCCATGCTGAACAACGTGGCAACACCGCTCACGTGACAATCGGGAGTCCTATTTTCAAAAACAGAGTCCTGTGCTCGGAATTGTAATTAACGTCTTTTTTAATTAAAAGCTGTAGTAATATACACTATTTGGTGTTAATTATGTATAAACAATATATAAACGTTGCAACTATGGCAAATAGAAGTGATGTGGTAGTATAAAATTGTTATAAATGTGATATATATTTTGTGTACTCTCAAAGTAGTTTGGTGTTGTGAAGCATGATATTTGAAATATTTACAGTGGTTTCAAGAAAATTTAGGTATGAAGCAAAATAAAACCATCTTTGGGTCAAATTGAAACATTTAAGAATTGATGAACGTGTATATAAGTTAATAAAAACCTTGAAACAAGCGAAATTATTGGAACGAAACCAAAGAGGTTATGTGAAGTCCAGAGAGTAGTCGGGAGTCTGACGACGTTGATTGGCTGAGAGTCCGGGAGTCCGGGAGGCAGATAGAGTAGGCTAGGTGTTGATATATTCAGACCAGACTCCCGCGGTGTTGCCATTTTTACTTCAGCACGGCTAGTACTAGAGTCGGTTGTGCTTTATTCCGCGACGGACACGCAACAACAGATTTTCAGTGCTAGCAATGAATTTCGGAACACGACTTATACCCAATGAGCATACAACATTTCTCGAAAATTATACGCTCATTGAATAGTCCGCGTCGCGTTATCATGTCATGCTGTTCAGTTTTGTTACAGAGATAAAAAATATCGATGTTATGTAAAAAAGTATCGATAATCGATTAATTGATTTGTAAAAACATCGACAAAAATAATCGATTATTAGGAAACAAACTATCGATATTTAATTAATCGAAACATATTGCCCATCCCTACTCTGCTCGCGGCGTAGCTTTTAATAAAACAAACTATATTTCTTTTGACTTTATCCTTTCAAGAAAATATGACAAGGCAGGTTGAAGCTTTGAATCGTTCTGAGCTTGGTGGTGAAGATCTTCGATCGATGTTGGCTGCCAACCTCTCTTCGCTGGATCCTGAATCCTCCCTCAGGATCATCCCTGGTCCAATGGTGGAGGAGCCCATCTCTGTCCGGAGGCGGTCCCTCCGAACATTGAGATGTCAACCTTGCGCGAATTATCTTGTCTTGTCTTATAATTTCTTTGGCAGGCGTCTAGAAACTAAAGTAATTTTACACGTATCAACGATAATTCTTTGGGCCGTATTCACAGACGCAATTTAAGCAAGGACTTAAGACGTTCTTGACTAAGATCATCTTATTCGAATAAGCAATGCTTAAGTCGCTATGTATTCAGAGTCGGAGAATAAGACCGACTTAGTTAAGGAAGCGATGCTTAAGCTTTGCTTAGTGAAGTCCATGCTTAAGCAATGCTTATTTGACGTTCGGCTATTTCCGTCGATTTTCTACTGTAACAACCAATGAAAATGATTCTTTAAAATGTAGCATTATTTCTTACTTAGTGACGCGGCTTTTGAATTGAATTCAAATAATTGAGCGAGCGATAGACAGAGCCTTTATTAATAAAAAAAGCCAAATTTATTAAGAACAATTTTATAATTAATGTTATCACATACGTTATAAAAATCTCTTATATTTAAAGTTTCATTCTGAAATACGAACACAAAATAAAACTTACGACTGAAATTACTGGTTCAAGGTATAGGTTGTGATATGACTGAGGATGAGGGTATTTTAATCAATAAATTAAACCAATTTGAGCCGAAAGAATAATGATTATTTATTGGCTCGATAGGCATAAAAAACCCCTTATTACATTTCATTTGACACAATTACGCAATGAAACGTACAAGCAATGAGTGCTTCACGTGTAGCAAATCCATCAATGCCATTAACATTTTCCACGTTTCCTAATAATTCTTCTCCATCTTCATTTTGGTTTTCAATTTCATCTTCTTCTACAAGAATGTCATTGAAAATTAGGACACAGCACATGCAACTACCGTTGTTGTGGAACATAAGAACTTCGTTGTTAAACCCCTTGTAAGACATGGAAAACGGCGCTTCCAAACATCGAACGTTCTTTCTGCTATCTGTCGGGTTCTGATCTGGATTTCATTGTACCTGTGTCGATCGAATAATTTGATGTTAATTTGTGCATCAATCAGTCGAGTAAAATATTAATATGATTCGTTTCAATGAATATTGGGTAAAATAAATAACTTAATGACATACCTGAACATTCAATGAAAAATATCCTTTTCTATTTCTGTACATTTCTTCCATGTTGTTGAACCTGGATGCTGTTAATCTAATGTGGGTGCAATCAATAGCGCCATCCACACCTGGTAAATCAATTACATTGTATATGTGTATATAGAAAAAGTTATAATGATATAAAATCCACACCTGGTAAACCAATAGCTCCGTTTCCCTATCCCAGATTATTGAATAATCTGCAATTTTAATTATTGAATTAATCTGCAGTGGAATTGTCCGGATCCCTGGGAAACTTGATATAGTCTATCATCAGACTGCCTATTAGTGAACTCACCCTAAATACTATACGGGAGACTGTGGGCTGAGAAACATTCATCGTGTCTCCCAGAATAAGCTACAATTACAGTACATATATAGATAATCTTTATTTTTTTCTACTTCTTTTAGGAGTAGTGATACTGATATATTTATATGACTTACTTGAAAACTTGCAGTAGCATAATACCGCAAACAAATTAACAGCTGCATCGCAGGAGGGATCGGTAATTTTAATCTCTTTTACCGTATTCGTGTACCCTAACCTACTCTCTCCCGTCCCATCACTACACAATAACCCCGTCAAACGCGTGCTTAAGTCCTCAATATCGTTGACTTAAAAACATAACCTCAATGAAGCCAAATAAGAACTCGTTTTCTACAAATAAGGCGGACTTATTCGATTACGAATTCATAAGAGCTTAAGACTTTCTTAAGCATCGACTGTGAATCTACACCGATAAGCATTTACTTTTCTAAGCAAATGCTTAAGCTGATGCTTAAGACCACTTAAGACGTTACTTATTCAGCGACTGTGAATCTAGCCGATGTCTTAAGCATGTGCAGCATGTGCTTAAGCCCAGCTTAGAAATAAGTTGCGACTGTGAATACCGGCCTAAGGAATTTCTAAGTAACGTTAGTGATATTTTAAAAATTCCAAAAATTAAAAAATAGCATTTCTATTTATACTAATATCGACTAAAATATACTACGTAGATATATAAAAAACATGTACGCGCAGAAAAAAATTAAAAACAAAGTATTAGAAAATTTACACTTTTGATCGATGTTTTATCAATGAGTATCGACCTTAAATGTATCATTGCCGCGTCCGTAATTTTGATCAGTAACCAGTCTAGTGAAGATGGCCGAAAACAATGGCAGTGGTTATTGAGCTAACTTTGCATTCTCTTGCTACTTGTCAACAAAGAAGTTATCTTTAATTAAAAAGTAACTGAAGCACACAACATAGTCATACGTGAGTACAATTCCAATTCAATTTATTATTTTGATTAAAAATAACCTCATAATTTAATACTATGGATGATTTAGTGCTCTTAAGAAATAGAAATTATGCTTTTCATCTTTCTTCGCTGTCATTTCATCTCACATTAAGTAGATGCTTTTTCAGTCGAACGTTTCTCAATGCATTAAAAATATATTTTATCGTAATTTTGGTTTTATGTTGATAAGCTTCTGCTAACGTGATGTCTTAAATGTTTGCGCACTTCCACAATTTTTCGATATTAATAATTTTAAAATTACTTCGAAGAAAATGTTTATTTAAATTAACTCTAAAAATTATTGTTTCTTTACATAAATATAGACGCACAGTTGAAAATGTAATTATACGTTTAATGTACATTATTCATGTTATAGTAATGTCATGTAATATCTTAAATCATTTTCTGAATATTTTATACAAACTATTATATATTAGTTTAATTTTGACGTGGAAAAATACAAAACTTATTTTCTGTTATACAAATTATCATTCTTTTCCTAAATGTTGATATTTTTCAGTGATCATTTTTATCCACATTAACAAATTTTTCAGTTCTGAATAAACGATATAAACAAAGAGTTGATAATTAAAAAAGAAAATTTTAACTCAAAACGACATCCAAAATTAAGTTACAACCTTATTAATTGGGATTTATTGTTTCAAATTAAGTATTTAAATACGATTTTGATTATTCATATTTTTGAATAACAATGAAATGTATTATGTTTAATAATATAATTCTATAAAGTTTCATATATAAATTGAATTCTGTATAAAATTACGAGGATAATTTTTAATGTTTTCAGATATATATTATGGCAACTGCTATTCAGAAGAATGGCGTGAAACCTTTAACAAATTCATCAATAAATCATGTAGAAGATGTAAATAATTTAGACAATACAGACATATGCAAAGATGAACAAGATGGAAGACTATTTGATAGACAGATTCAGCCATACATGGATACCCCTGAACAAGAACCTCGTGAATTGGATATTGTTATCAATAATGTAGTTTGCAGCTTTAGTGTTAGGTGTCATTTAAATTTACGAGAAATTGCACTCAATGGATCGAACGTGGAATACAGAAGAGAAAATGGGGTATGTTTAGCAATAACTTGGCGATTTCTTTTTATTAATATAATATTAAATATAGATGTTTGTACGTACCTAATTTATCAATAAATATAATGCAGGAAAATGTTATTTACCGTTATGATAGCAATTTTGGTATCATTGGAGGTACATAGAAGATTTCAAGGTCAATCTTATTCTAATAATTTAATTTTTGAATATGAGAAATGCAAAAGCAGATATTGTGATTTTGTCCTTATTCTGTCAGAACTCAAAGACCATAAAGTATCTCATGAAGAATGCGTTTATTAAGGACTTATGATTTTACCTGATGAAATATTAGTAAAAGAATTATATTGATTTTAAATTTGCTTTATTCCTCTACCCATTCATCATATAACATTTTCCTTCGAATATATAATATAACTTTTAGTTATATAATACAATAAAATTATTAAATTACATAATACAACTATTATATACAATGGTTTTTTGTAATATAATTGCAAATAAACACATCACCACTTCGCATTTATATGGTGATTCTACTAACTGGGTCAGACTAAATTTCTGTTGTAACTGAAGATGAAAATTTGCATAATTTGGTGAGCTCTGTTTCTGTATGGCATCTTTTCACAGGTTTATCTGTATATTTGTAAAGTGCACCTTGAAAGATTATTGTTACAATAAATACTCAAATGTCCCATCGTTACATTTTAAACATTTATGTCTTTTATTACACTGCTTAATTGTTATATACTTAAAAAGCAATAGTTTTCTGTTTTAAATTATTCACTTAAATAAAACAACTAATGAGTTTTAATGACTATATGTAATATCTTAAGGGATTTATTTATTGTAAAAGAAATTATATAATTTCTCTTTAAAAGGCACCGCAATTGAATTTAGACCATATTCAACTATGCAATTTGTTTCTTCTCCACTTACAATAGAGTCTGGCCAAGTTACTAGGATCATTTTATATTGTTTTAATAATTCAGCATAAAATTATAATAAACAAGAAAAGAACAATTAAAGAGAAAAAGAAATGTAAAATTCTTTATTAAAAATGATTCAAATACACTTATGATATATATATTCTGAATTTTTTCGTAATCATCAAATTATAATAATTTAACAATAAATGAAAACAATTTCTAATTGTAACTTCATTTTTATATTATTTAAGATTTATTAATGTATTCTATAACATTTCAATGTACTGTATTTATCTTGATATAAAATAAATTTTTTCCATATTAAAATAGAAATATTAAAAAGTATTAAATATATTAAAATTGTAATTTTGTTCTAAAGGTCTAAAATTACTGTAATGTTTATTTTATTTTGCATCAAGGAAAATACTTTATTTTCAATAAATAATTATAGTCAGTGTTTTTTGTACATTTATACCTGTTATAGATGATAACTATGAAACTGAGGAGACCTTATACCACTGCTTCTATATGGTCTTCTGGTAAAGTGACATGTACTGGTGCGACTAGTGAAGTTCAAGCAAAGATAGCAGCTCGTCGATTTGCTCGTTCACTTCAGAAACTTGGATTTAAAGTGCGATTTAATAATTATAGAGTAGTTAATGTATTAGGTACATGTTGCATGCCATTTGCAATCAAGATAACATCATTTTCATTGTACCATAAAGAAAATGCAGAGTAAGTAATATATTTTTGTGTACTATACTACGCTTGTATTTATTAATACTTAATCTATATTTTATTTAGTTACGAACCAGAATTACATCCTGGTGTTACGTATAAGTTAAAAGAACCAAAAGCTACACTGAAAATATTTTCTACAGGTAGCGTCACTGTAACAGGTTTGTAACATGATTCATTCTAATTTTCATGAAAAAATAAAAATTATTTTCATCGTTAGTCATTTTATTTCATTAAATGTTACAGCTCCTAATGTTGCTGCTGTTCAAGCAGCAATCGAATATATTTATCCACTAGTCTATGAATTTCGTAAGGAAAGAACAGCAGAAGACGAACTTGCCTTAACTACAAAAAAGCGAAAATCGGGACTAAATAAAAGAAATCGTGATAAGTTCCTAAATGATCCAGAGTATATATATGATACGATGTTTTCGGATGAAGAAGACGAGGAAGAAGAAGAGGTTGAGAGTGATGCCAGTTGGGACTGAGCTGCTTACTTTGTTGCTGCTCTTCTGTTAATTGTGAAACTGTTATATCTTGTTCTTGAAAAAATAGATACTGCTTTGTGTACAAAAGTGTTATTATAAAGAGTGAAGTGAAAGATTCGTTTTCTCTTTGTGAAAAAACAATGTGTGAGTGCTAGAGACAAATAAGTATGCATAAGTACTTTAATTATAGTTGCGCTAACATTAAATCAACTGAACTGAATTTCATCATCGTAACACAATATTGTTATAATTTACTTTCGTTAATGATAATACATACATAAGTACATAGATATATTCATATATGTGCATGCATGTATCTATGTACATATAAATGTTAGATGTAAAAAACAATGTTAAACACGTAATCATTTTGTTTAGGAAGCAATTCTTTTTTCAACTTTTGTTTGAACTTTTCATCTTTTCATTTCATATTATTCTTTTGACGGAACTTAGATTATTTAAATAATTAAAAACAGTTTTAAACAGAACCTGTTTGTAATTATACTCCTTTATAATGTAGGTAACGAGGTGATACATGCTTCTTAAGTTTTTTGTTATGTTATGTACAATTGATAGATTATGTCCTGAAGTATTTTGGCAGTAACGAAAGCATCATGTATGTTCTTGCTGTCCTTTCTTTTACTTCTTACTCATAGGTATAACCTATTATTGCTTAATTAACATACTGTGCCAAAGATGGATGTTCAAAATTTGAGATAAAGAGATCAAAGTGACATCTAAGAAACTGAAAACTTTCTTTATTATAACAATTAATTTTTGTTTCGTAGTGACATGTTAGAGTGGACATGAAACATTTTATAATCTTTTGTGATCTATGCTAAATACGAAAGAGTTCTCATTTGATATATTAATTTCAAAATTATACGTTAGGACCTGTTATGCTAACAATAGACTGAAAAAATTGTATTTATTTGAAAGTTATCAATGTAATTTAACGTTGAATGTTCCTTCAAAATAGTATTATGTTTCATGTCTATTTACATTGTCAACATAAGACGTAATATTCAATTTAATTAATAATTATGGGAAAATTACACAGGCCTGATCGCTAGTGTCCTAAGATGTGGTTTTATTCATAATCATAGCTCTGTACAGATTAGCTTCAAAATTGAATTTTAATTATTACAGTTGGTCAGTTAAATCTCTTGTTTTTTGTTATAGTATATTAGTATGTTAGTATAAAGTATGCTTGATACAAATCATAAATTGTAATGAAACGAAACATTACACTTTATGTTTTGGGTGTAGCAACAAAGGTTTAGGAAATAGAGTAGATTTCGGTAACGCATTACTTATCATTTTTTACTTTAATCATCAACACATATAAGATCTTATTCACTTATTTATTTATCACTTGCAGTATCCTCGTGATGATAAGTGCATTTGAATCATGTCATTTTTCTTATTGGTACACATTGTAGTTTGAAAAATACTTTATCAACAATTAAATATGAGAAGCTATACTGACACATGGTTATTTTTAAATTCTGTTCTACAATAAAAAATTGCTAATATTATATATCAAACAAAATTTTATACAAACGGTGTAATGTAAGAACAACGTTTTTCGACTATTTTCTAATCATTTAAGTATATCGTTTAAGTATAGTAGAGTGAATTTTTCGTAAGTCATTTGTAAATAAATCGAGTTGAGATCAGATGACTCAGTATAGAATCAGTTATATACTTCTCAAAGATCACTAAGTAAAATGCGTACTTTATCATTGTTACTAATCGTAAACATTATTAAAATGATCTTTTTTCCTATCACAACAGTGTGTACATAGAAAAGATATTGGCAATATCTTTTGATATCATAATAAATATTAATCTGTACCTCGTGCCATACAAAATATTATTCGTGCACTAAACTTAGTTTAATTCTCTTATGGTTTATTACTTGTACATTAAACAAATTTGTTACGAAAAAGCTATAGTCACTGCCTTTAATGTATTCAATGCAAAAATTCAGGATTTGAATTTGGTTAATTATCATATACAGTAAATATTACTAAACGGATAAAAATTATTATTTTAAACGATGGTAATAATGTCAGACCGCCGCATTATCAATTACTATTATTTATATATATTTATTTATTCATCATTTTTTCAATCAGTTTTAAATGCATTCAGTATGTAAAATTCAATACATTTTTGTAATTGATTTAATTGGTTTCAAGAGTTTCAAAGAAATATTATTCAGATGAATAAAGTATTTAAAAAAGTATTTATTCTTAGCATTTATAAATGTAATGATTTCTCTTTTTCCATAAAATACAATCATTGTTTAATTTTTATTTGAAGTTCTCATTTTAGCTTATGTAAATCTTTTTTAGAAAGCTGCATTTAAAACCTACAATTAAAGTCTGATAAAAAATTAAGTTATCAATTCATTTTGTACATAAACTATATGGTCTACTATTTTTTTAATTACAATCAAATTTGTTAATGTAACATTTTTTCATGAGTAGCACCGTACAAGTTTCTGGCATTGTTCCATAAACTTTAAATTTGTTTGATGAAATTATTGAACAAATTCAGTGACATAACACTTTTTCTAAACAAACATTTGTAGTTAACCAATCATAACGCACATTATAAACTTGAAATACTGCAAAAGATATTTTCTTATGTTATTATATCATGAAAACGGAATATTGTGATAATAACTTTAAGTGCAGAAAATTCCTTATAATACCATTGATGTACGATTGTATGCATGGAGTACAGAAGTATTTATGTTTTATATGAAATAAAAGCTAATATAATCATATCATTTTCAAATGAAAGACCTTATTTGCTATATTTCAAATAAACAATCATTATTTTTACATGGTTCTTTACACATTTTCTTCAGTCGTATAACTGCCAGTTGGATTTGTTCTGAGATACAATCAGTGATATTAATAAGAAAATTATTTCCTTTTTGATACGATACATTATTTTTTTTCTTTAAGTTACTCATTAAAAGTTTTGTACAGAATTTGTATTCAAATTCAACTTAATGTCAATATGGAACTGCAGTGATTTTATTAGTATTAAATATAATTTAAATTAAGTTCCAAATAAATCACTGTTTATTACTGTTCAGTGCATAACTGCCAATCGCAAACTCTAAGTAATGCTGTTTGAATAGTTTTATTAAAAGGGACATAATAGCTTCAATGATTTTATCGAATTCATGACAATAAGATATTATTATGGTTTATTAATGTAACATTATATATTTACAATAAATTTTTCTTAACAATAATTTATAATTTAACTGCTATCTTTATACTGTACTGTTCGGCTCCGTATTTAAGGGTAACAGATGCAGTATAAATATCAAACATTTATTGCTATAAATGTAAATGTTTAGATTTTTTATTGAACCTTTGATGTGTATATTTTTAATATCAAATTCTTGTTTTGTGTTGCACATTCTATTTACCTGAAACGAATTATTGTAACTGTTATACTGCTGTAATTATTGTAATAGAGAACTGAAATACATGTGTAAAATAATGTGCACTTTTACCAAATTTGCTAAATTCAATGTACATTATTGTTTCTAAATAGAATTTCACATTCCAGGCTTTTCGATACTTCTATCTTCTAGTCTAAAAACCTATGTACACCAAAGACAGTTCATAAAAGCATATTAAAACTTAAAATAGCATAAGTAATATGAATACATTGCTCAAGATTGATTAAATTTAATTACACTATTCAATTTTTCAAAATATTCGCAAGTGAAATTACATGAAAATAAATGCCTTAGAAATTTTGGTAGAGGTGAACATTCTCTGTCAATTCTTTTATGTATACTATATATATAATAATAATTATTATTATTATATATATATGATTAGGTATACAAATTAATTCGATTCTTTAAAAATTACGCCATTTTAATTACTATTTTAAATTTGAATATTTTCCTGCGCTTCTATGGATTTGAAAAGGGGCGCGAGAATATGATAATGATAATGATTATTTCAATAATTACTATGACTTTTTAAAAATAAATCTTCACTTAAACAAAGGCAAGCACCGAATTAATTTCTACGCCTAAGATAAACAAAGAATGTGTCAACAGTAAATTTTGATTTTGACATACATACACTTGCGCATCTGGTTATTTAAAAATTATGTGAACATGGTTAATTTTTTATTTAATGTGACAAATTATTAAGAAGTACAAATGTTATGATATTAAGTAAAATGCTTTAGAGAATACGAACGACACACTAAAAGTATAGATAACTTACAACAGATTATGATTGCTAGAGATACTAATTTCTCGGTGTTATAATTATGCATCAAAATATTGAAATCGTTCTTATTAGTATGATAGTACAGTATCATATAGCAGTATCATTTTAGAGTGAAAAGGACATTGTAGAAAAATAATAGTATTATATTAATTTAGTAATGGTATTGTACCGTTTATGTTAATATTTATATAATAAACATTTAATTTAATTCAGTGTCATAGTAGCGAGTTACTGAATTACATTAATAATTATTAAAAATATACTCACTGCATGTTTTTTCAAAATCATCCACAATTTATTTTAGTGCTTTATTTTAAAATCATTTATTACAAATTTCATAGAATATTAATAGTAATAACATATATTATAATATAACAGCTATAAAAGTGTATCTGTTCGTAGAAAAATATTACATTAATAGCATGGCCTCTTCTAGAAGCAATATGAATTTAGATACGTTCAATGGAACATTACAAATGATAAATAAATTTAAGAGATGTTCACATTCACAGTTTTTGCAAATAAGATAGTACAGTATAATGTATTATTGAACGACTATTTTTAAACGAAAATAAAAATTTTTCAATCTATTGCAATGTATACACTAAATATTAATGCATGAATTAAGTAAGACAAATATAAAAATGTATAAAAAAAGGAAGTATATAGTTTGTAAGTTATGAGTTCACTTCATGATAGACGCTCATAATAATTTATATGTAACTTTTCATTAGACAGATACGTACTAAAGACTGTTACATAAACTGTAAATGAAAATTTGTATGTAAATCAGAGAAAATAAAACATAATCAATTAATTTAAATTAGTTTATTTTCTACTTATTTTATCATAACTTTACTTTATACATATTCAAAACTTTGCATAAATAACAATTTTATACATTGTAACATGGTGGCACGAGTGCCCCCCCGTTACAATAATCCAGATTTTCGCCCACCACGTGCCTTGTACCTTAATACCCCTTTCCTAACCCGTATCCCTTTCTCCCACCCGCCGGTATTGGGCCAGTAGGGGCAACGGAAAGACTGGACAACGATGCTGCAACCTCAACTCCCGGAGGACCCCGTCCCGATGTCGACGACGACCCTTCAGCCCCCCACAAAAGGACACCGTGGGACCATCTACCGTCGGGCCCGAGGACCCTCAGCCCGTAGCCAGCATCGCCGAACCCGTCAGCCCTACCGATCCCGATCACCGGCCAATCCCCTCTCCAAAAATTCTCTGCGACGGTCCCGTCGCAGCGGCGACGACGAGCCCTCAATTAGCGCCAGGGGTCGGAAATTCCCCCCTACAAGAAGTCTAACTGTTGCGTGTCCGCTCGCGGAAGATAGGGATATTTGGGGAATTAAAGGCGTAGGTACGATAATCCGTGGAGCGCGGAGGCGCTCCGCTCGCAAGGCGCGGAAATGAAAAATATAAACTGTTATTCCTGTTTACTGTACTTTAATATTTAGAGTTCAATTTAAGGCTGATCTTCAACTTTGTGTTTACAATGCTTTAAATTGCTGCGTGAGAACGACTTGTCTAAATCGAGCGACAAAATCATTCTAACGATTCTACGCTTGGCGGAGGAGATCTTCGCGCGTTGTCGGTCGATGCCCCTTCCTTGGTGGATCCTGGATCCTCCCTCAGGATCATCCCTCGTCCAATGGTGGAGGAGTCCACCCCGTCTCGTGTGGGCCCCTTCTCCTGGCTGTGGTCCACCCTCAGGCGCGTGGAAGTGGAGGCGCTCCGCCAAGACGCTAGAACGTTGCAGCGCACATGTGCTACGAGAAAGCGTGGGACCCAGAGAAATTAGGAAACGACAAGACCTTGTACTTGCCAAAGCAACTCTTGAGGAAATTTACGACCCTCTCAGAGTGCATGAATAGACAGGATATCAAAAAAGACTTCGTAGTTTTTAAGGACCGTTCGTGACTTGGTCGAAAACAACGAATTGGCTATGGTCTATCATAAATTAGTCTTTTAGGAATTTTCGAAGTGAAACTATTCCATTCTCTGGATTTCCGGCTTCCTCTCAGCTCAATCACCCACGTCGAGGGATTTACAATTTACTCTTTGTCTATTTATACAGGGATTATACAGCCCCGCACAATGGAACCCTGCTGTGTTTGCGGGCAAAAAGCCTAGGAGGTCAAGTCGCCGGACCCAAAACACACAGAGCAGTCTTGGGTCCGGCGACTTGACCTCCTGAGCTATTTGCCCGCAAACACAGCAGGGTTCCATTGTGCGGGGCGGCTATTGTGTTGCGCGCCGAGAGAATCTCCCTGTATAAGCGTACGCACAGACGATGTTTGAAATTCGCTCTTAATTTATGACCATCGATACAAAAGGTCCTCGAAGAACATCCAAGCATATCGATACAATAGACTATCGATAAATATTCCCATGGCAGTGTCGCCACACCACTCTAAACATATTCACGTGATAACGTTTCACGTTACATAACATTGACTGTAGCGCCATCTACTAACCACCCGTCACGACTATACTAAAAGTAGACATACATATATATATAAGTATACTATATATGTCTCTGATATATATAGTACTTCTCAGACTGATATATATATGTATATATATAGAATACTAAATTCTGGATAGTCATAAAGTGACTGCTAAAAATCAGAGATTTATGATTTAGCCGATTTCTTATCTTTAAATCATAAATCTGTGATTTAAAGCAGCCACCTGCAGGGATACGAAAATAAATTAATAATTATTAATTATTTGGATTCCACCAAAACGGACGCTATGACCAGCTATGACGCTATGACGCCAAGCCCAGCCAAACCACGCCAAATAACGCCAATCAACGCCAATGTAGGCGGCGCTGATTGTCGTCGTAGTAGCGCTATCTACGTACTGTCCGTCATCAGGGAACTAAAACTGAAAAGCCAACAAAATCACTGACAATGAGAGCACTGAGAGTTTCCGACCCCTGATTAGCGCCTAGCCATGCTGAACAACGTGGCAACGCCGCTCACGTGACAATCGGGAGTCCTATTTTCAAAAACAGAGTCCTGTGCTTGGAATTGTAATTAACGTCTTTTTTAATTAAAAGCTGTAGTAATATACACTATTTTGTGTTAATTATGTATAAACAATATATAAACGTTGCAATTATGGCAAATAGAAGTGATGTGGTAGTATAAAATTGTTATAAATGTGATATATATTTTGTGTACTCTCAAAGTAGTTTGGTGTTGTGAAGCATGATATTTGAAATATTTACAGTGGTTTCAAGAAAATTTAGGTATGAAGCAAAATGGAACCATCTTTGGATCAAATTGAAACATTTAAGGGGTGAACTTTACTTTACCGGACCCAAAATTTTGGACTTTTTTTTTTTGAATCTATAGTTTTTGATGCGGAGAATCCAAAAATGCAAGTCTCAACTTTAGGAATTCAGTGGTTAAAAAGTTGTAAGCGTGTAAAGTTTGACATTTTTAGCGGATTTGTTACGTTACTGTGACGCCATATTGACTTCTTGTCCAATGAACGGTGTCGCTAGCTGTAGGCAGATTCACGTGGGTGTCGACTACTTTGGCGGGTAAATTTGATACTGTCTGAGTTAGTTAGGTGTATATTTTTTTAAAGAGAGAGAGAGAGAATTCAATTTTATGAATAATTTAAATACAACTAGTGATGGGACTCGTACCCAGCGAATAGAGTCAAATTGGCGGCCGGCGAAGGACTGGATGAGGGGGAGGGGTCGTTTTCACGATGAGGAATTTGCCGATCGCTTATGCGAATATCTGTGGCGACGGTTTTGCCGTCACAACAACATAGACCTCATGGGATCAATGATGGAAGCGATTCGGAAACAATATGTTTTTAATTAAGGTAAGCGGAAGTTTAGTTCTACGCTATGCGAGGACCAATCAGGTTATACATCTAAAGCAATATGGCGTCACAGTAACGTAGCAAATCCGCTAAAAATGTCAAACTTTACACGCTTATAACTTTTTAACCACTGAATTCCTAAAGTTGAGACTTGCATTTTCAGATTCTACGCATCAAAAACTATAGATTCAAAAAAAAAAAGGTCCAAAATTTTGGGTCCGGTAAAGTAAAGTTTACCCGATCTCTTATTGAGAGTCAAAGTAACTGTAATATTTAAATTAAAAATATTAATTAAGAAGGCGTAATGTTAAAGGCGAAGTTTATTAAAATGCATAAGCATAAGTAAGATTTCACGGTAAAAATAAATTAAATTGGCAACCAGTCACTAAAACAAAAAATTATAAAACTATAAACAGTAGTTACGTATGTAACAAACAATTTTTTTGAAATAATAAAATAATGACCTATTCATTTCTTCCTAAACATATCTGTTCTGCATCAGAAATATTTTAAATTATTTATTATATTCAACTCTTTGTGCTCCATAATTATGTTTATATTGTACTCTGGTAGGTCCACGCCTATATCAAAGAAATTAAAGAAAAATAGAATTGTTGTCAAGGCCGACTGGACATTGGACCTATTAAAATAAAATAGAACCTCAAACGGTTAAAACTCATTTATTGTCATAGGAGTTAACTCTGAAATATATCAAGAAATTCATTCACAAATGGGTAGTAATAGATAGCTATACATTTAGCATCCTGAAAAAGATGTAATTATCATTAGAACATAATTTTTATCATTTGAAATTTACTATTGAAAATTAGAAAATAATTTCATATCATCTAATTTTTAAAATGTTATTAGATAGATGTATTATTTCTTACCTGTTTTGTATTTATGTTAAGTCCTGTTTTTTTTAGTGTACACTTGTAAGGTAAAATGCTATAGTGATTACTAATATTTAAAAGACTCTTAAAGTCATCATAGCTGATATATTTTATCACATTATCTGGTATATTTTGAAAAAAATATAATTTATCTCTTTCTGTAATCGACTGAAAATAAAATAAAATATTTGAATAAAAATATGATCCTTAAAAAGAAAGTCAGAAAAATTATAAACTTTGAATTAATTATTTTAAAACCGACGTAAATTTGTTAATTTTTTCAACTATAGTGAAAATTTCACATTAAAAAATCCTTATTGATTTTCAATTTTTTATAACGCGTCATTTATAAATAATTCACTATTTATAGGTAATATTTACCACTGTGTTTACGTACCTCATCAAACCATAGGGCTTCAATAATAGATTGAGCATAAATAGATATATTTTGAATTTTTTTTTTTAAAGAACTTGGTAATTTACGATGTTCAAATTTTAAAGTCATACTACGATACCTATAATAAAATACTGAAAGTAAAGAACAGAATCTATAAAAATAAATTTGTAGCATAAACACATACTTTAATAGTAACTGGCATGTCTTTGATAAAATTGTACAATTTTTGGTAAGGAAACCTCCATAAATTACTGCAGCAGGTGCTACTGTAAAACAAAGCAAGCAACTTCGCATTTCCAGTGTACAAATCTAATAAAAAATTTAATTAATAATATTCCATTATGTTAATTTATATTACATTGTATTTTATTACATACCTCGTTATAAAATGACAATGCTTCTACAAGTAATATACCATTGTAATTATGTATATTTAAACCAGATATAATAATATTTTGAGCGAATTTTGTAAGAATAGGAAGAATATCTTCTAACTTGTCTACTGGACGTTGACCTAAAAATGGTGCAGGTATTGTGTGATCACATTCTTCAAATCCTTGAGCAACAAACTGCAAAAAACAGTATATTATTTGGAATTTTGGAATTCTAGAATAATAGAATTTTGAAATTTTAGGATTTTTTAGTATAAATTAATTTTATTTTGAATATTATTAATGCTTATACGTTGAAAGTTACATACCAAGTTTGTGATCAACTTTTTCAACATTCTGATAATTTCACACTTTGTTTCTATTGTTGATTCATAAAACATATTTTGTACATGTATTAATACCTTGTCCTGTAAATCTGAAAGTATTAGTCTTTATAATATCAATTACTTTAGTAAAGGAAACGTTCATGATTAGTGGGTTATTAATAATATATACCACTAATAGATACTGTAGTCATCCATTCCATTAGAGCCAATAACTTTGATTGATACTCTCCAGTGTTGAAATAAAGGTATTCATCAAGGAAACGATTAACAACAAGTATACCTTGTTGCATGTATCGTGAAAATTCTATAGTCATGTCAAGTAATTTATTAATTTCTTCTTCAGAAAATTTCTCATTTTCCAATATAAATGCTAAAAAAGAATGAAATTTAATATTTAGTTAAAATACATCAGAAGTTATTTAGAATGTTAGTGCATACCTCTTATTAAAGTATTATAAAGATTATAAGAGAATCTACTTTGATAGTGGAAATCAGCATATGTAAGAAGATGGTGTCCAGCTGTATTAGCTAACAGAGATACAGCATTACATGGCAATTCTATGTTTAAATGTGATTTTCCCAATTCCTCTGTGCTGAAATATATTATTCAGTAAATCAGAATTATTTAGGACATCAATGTGATCATTTATTTATATTTACCTGGAAATATCAAAAATGGATGTCGTTTCTTTTTCTTTGAAAATACTAGAACCAATTTGAAAATATCCCACAGATGGTAACAGAACTTGTGTAGTTTTCTGTCTTTTTGTTTTCACCTCAAACGTATTCCAATTAAAACATTTCTCATCTATGTCAGATGTTTGCTGATATCTAAGATCTACTCGCGCTTTTGCATTTTGAAATATTTCTTGTAAAACTTCGGGTAGTGGTTTCCACACACTCTCTACATTTACAGAATTAATACTTTCAGGAACCAATTCAGGTTTGTAAGCCTTGAATAATCTAAAATATGTTTCCTGTTAGATTTTCATTTAAATATTTTATTTTATAATCATACTGTACTTACGACAGTATAACAATAATGTGTGTTCTAGGTTTTGAATGTGTTTTACGCAGAGCTAATAAGCGACACACATTTTTACGTGTTACATCTTCAGGTTTTGATAATACATACACCAAACGTGCTAGATGCTTTTCCTACAATGATAATAACAATGTAATTATAATTTCATTTATCAGTCAGAATATTTAGAATTTAGAAGATACACTTACCAATTTTTCTTTTTTTAACATCACACAAAAAAATACACTATAATATATATTTACAACTTTTTTATCGACTAAGTGATGGTCCCATAAACCTAAAAACATACACAATTAATACATACTTTTTTTATGTAATCAATATCATAATAAAGTGTAATATTACCAATTATCCACTGTGTAATGCTAATTGATACAGTAATAGGCAATTTATCCACTGACGATAAGAACCAAGAGGTAATCTTTTTAAATGCCTTATTAGATACTTTAAATTTTGGAACTAAACATTTTGTCAAAGACACCATTCTAGTAGCACCTGTAAACAAATTAATTTTAACTTATAATTCCATAAATATGTTTTCTTAAAGGATAACCACTTATTAATACATTGGAGTAACTGGGTAAGGGTCGGGAGCAGCTGCCCTTACCAAACTAAAATCTTAAAATTCTAAAATTCTAGGATTCTAAGATTTTAAAACTCTAAAACTGAAATTTTCCTGTAAAATCTTATTTCAATAGAAATGCATATTTTGACCAAAGTACACTAAGTAAAGCAATTAGGAACCAAACACACAATAATATTCTTATTACATCAAATTATGAATAAAAAAAATTAAGCAATACTAAAATTAAGTTACAATTAAGCGATATTAGACACTTGATGCTTTTAGTAAAGCTAAGGCATCTAGCCTACATTAGTTATACAAATGTATTAATTTATAATATTATTGAAAATATACTAACTCGTATTAATTTTTACAATAATACCAGCTAATAACTCAAAGTCTTCTTCTTCGAATCCTTGTGTAGCTGCATAACGTTGTAATGTACTAATTGCTGTTTCAAATACGGGTGAAGTTTTGTTTTCTGTGGCAAAATAAATAAAAAATTAACCAAACAGAATTAATAAAGAGCTTAATATAAAACTTTCATGTTTAATCACCTTCTATTTGTAGTAACAATTTTACACAAATGTCTCTTTGATCATTTTTCTCCATTTTTGTATATTATAGGTTATACTTTACAATAGAAGTATTTATATATTTTTCAATTTTAAACATGAATCAGAGGACGGAAACATTTCTTTTCTTAAAACCGGCGGCAAAGAATAGGTATAATCTTCCTCTTTGCCGGCGGGCACCGGCGGATCACGGCGGATTGCCTGTTGCGTTATATGATCAAGAAGCGGGTTTTTTGAGAAAATAAATTTATACGTGTTCATACACAAATATGTTGAATAATATTCGAATGAGAATTAAATCGAAGGCTTCGAATCTCATTATCAGATTTGATTCGTGTAATTTTTATATTTTCAATCATTCACTATATGAAGAATTACAAGAATCATAAACCAGTAATTCGAAGCGCTCACAAAAATAAAATTGCACATATGAACGACAATATGGACGTATGCACACGTATGTACATATATGCGGCACCCTCGTCTCAGACGCCACAGTCCATGGAGCCTGCTCTGCCGTCCGGCAGGCGGCAGTACCATGAGCGGAAACAAATCCTCGTAGCGCGTGCGACCTTCTAACGTTTTGCGTACGCACCGTTCTCACCCCCTAAGAACGCGCGCTTTTCCGCTTTTTCGCTTTCACTTCACTCTTTGTCTACGCTACCCTGCGACAAGTCGATGCGCTTGCCATCACTCCGCCGAGCTCTACGTACACTCTTTTTATTACATTCCTTTTTACACATCATCGTTTACTAGTTTATTTCATTTTTACAATAAAGTTTTGTGCTTATCTACATAATCATTTTTGTGTTGTTCATTTGTGTTTCAACCCTCTACACAAGGTATTCAGCACCCACGTGCATAACATTGCTAGACTCTCTCCCGAGTCGCGTGTTTGCTCGCTGGGGTGCTCGAGACGCAAATCCGAACATATACAGGGTGTCCAACGACTACGTCAACAACCGAAGAGGAATGATTGACAAGGTGATTCTAAACAACTTTATCCTTTGCCAAAATGTTGATTAAGGCTTCGTTTTCGAGTTATTAACAAAAAACACTGGCCAATCAGAGCGCGCCTTTAGCGCAAACCGAACCACGGGAGCACGACCACGGCTTGAACGCAGAGCAAACTCAACACTCGTAGTTCGGCCCGCGCTAAAGACGCGTTCTGATTGGCCAGTGTTTTTTGATAATAACTCGAAAACGAAGCCTTAATCAACATTTTGGCAAAGGAAAAAGTTGTTTAGAATCACCTTGTTAATCATCCCTCTTCGGTTGTTGACGTAGTCGTTGGACACCCTGTATACAGTGTGATTCTCTCAGCGCGCAACATAATAGCCGTGCCGCACAATGGAACCCCTGCTGTTCCGTTTCTTGCCTTCGTCTCAGCCATAAATACACACAGAGCAGTCTTGGGTCCGGCGATATGGCCCCTGGGTCTCTTTACCCGCAACAACCGCAGGGTTCCATTGTGCGGGACGGCTATTATGTTGCGCGCCGAGAGAATCACACTGTATATGAACGCAGCCGAAGTCTCAATATGGGTGAAGGAGGCAAATTTATCGTTATTGGCGGGAAAGGAAGAGTCGTGGAATTTTTTCTCACTAGGAGGCTGCGTGCACATACGTAAGTGGCATTTTGACTAGAGATATCATGTGATGTTGTTGCGAGACCTACATGAAGCTAGCCGGAAGGAATAATAAAATATGATTATTTTTAATTTTTCTTAGTGTATTTCGTTTGTGATTGATTATGAGTCTATTTTTAACATTTGTGACAAATATTTCTTTTGTAATTAGCAATTTTATTTCAGTCATGATGTGAGCCGAAACTTTTTAGTAATTTTTTATAATAAACAGATTTTGTGATAACTGATAACTGTAATTGATTGGAAATCGTTTGTGATTTACAAATATATGATTGTAACGTGAAATGTTATCACATGATTATGTTTAGAGTGGTATGACGACACTGCCATGGGAATATTTATCGATAGTCTGTAGTATCGATATGTCTCGAATATCAGTCGAGGACCTTTTGTATCGACGGTTATAAATCAGGAGCGAAATTTAAACACCATCTGCGTGTATGTACACTTATATAAATAGACAAAGCCTAAATTGTAAACCCCTCGACGTGGGTGATCGAGCTGAGAGAAGGCCGGAAATCCAGAGAATGGGATAGTTTCACTTCTAAAATTCCTGAAAGATTAACTTATGATAGAGCATATCGAATTCGTTGTTTTTGACCAAGTCACGAAGGTCCTTAAAAGTTACGAAGTCTTTTTCGATATCTTGTCTATTCATGCACTCTGAGAGGGTCGTAAATTTCCTCAAGAGTTGCTTTGGCAAGTACAAGGTCTTGTCGTTTCCTAATTTCTCTGGGTCCCACGCTTTCTTGTAGCACATGTGCGCTGCAACGTTTTAGCGTCTTGGCGGAGCGCCTCCATTTCCACGCGCCTGAGGGTGGACCACAGCCAGGAGAAAGGGCCCACACGAGACGGGGTGGACTCCTCCACCATTGGACGAGGGATGATCCTGAGGGAGGATCCCACCAAGGAAGGGGCATCGACCGACAACGCGCGAAGATCTCCTCCGCCAAGCGCAGAATCGTTAGAATGATTTTGTCACTCGTTACAGACAAGTCGTTCTCAAGCAGCACTTTTCAAAGGGTTACAATTTCAAAGTTAAAAGGGCAGTTTAAATAAAACTTTTAAAACATTAAAGCTTAGTAAAGCGAAATAATAGTTTTATTTCCGCGCCTTGCGAGCGGAGCGCCTCCGCGCTCCACGGAGTGTCACACCTGCACCTAAAATATTCCTTTATTCCGCGACGGACACACAACAATACCAATATTCCATAGCTATTAATAATATCTACTTAATCGTTAAATAGGATACCAAATACATTTCAAAGTTTTCGGAGGCGGCGCAAAATTAAAAATACCCGAACAAACGATGCTGCCAATAACGATTTGATTGCGGTATGGCAAACTTGGTAATTAATAAGTCGTAAGAGAAAAATTATAGGTCCGGCTGAAAACATTTGTAATTGTAACGATTGTATGAGAAATTAGCAGCCCTCCTGATGTACTATACTGCAGTTCACAAGAGACCATACTTAACTCGCGCCACAGCCGACTCTAGTACTAGCCGTGCTGAAGTAAAAATGGCAACACCGCGTGAGTCCGGTCTACTCTATCTGCCTCCCGGACTCCCAGACTCTTAAGCCGAGTATCCACCTGTATCAAACGTCCGTATCGTATCACCGTTCCGAACCCTTTCGAATAGGCAGACGTTGCCTCGTTGCATGCCACGGCGTGCTACGGCTCGGACAATATTTCTTCGTTTCTTGATAGAAACGGTTCGGCAATAGGACTGGGCCACTACAGGCGAGGAGTTTCGTTTTGCTGCGTGCCGTTCCAAAGGAACGGAGGCAACGGACCCATCCGAAAAATTTGTCGATTCTTTGCCGTTGCATCGAAGGAAAGGTTTATACATTTGCACTTGACATAGCGTTTCGTACCGTCACTTGGGTTTCAATTTATTTGAAATCTTGCGGTATTATTGGATTCATTTCAAAATCGATGAAATTATTTATGAACTTAATCTAATTTAATTTAAACAAATTTTATCGTCTAAATATATTTAAACAGATCAATTATCTTCGGTGATACGCTGTACATAAAAGAGCAATGTTAATAAGAACCTCTGTGATTATTGAAAAAGGACAATGTTAATTTTCCAGAGATTTTTCCGTTGCCGAGTATCGAAAGTTCTATTGGGCTGTGATACGGAGGTGAAGGAACGGGCCGATCCGAAAATTGTCGGTTTCTTGCTGTTCAAAGGATAGGTTCGGAGACCACTTGAAACGTAAAAACAACATACCCAGGCGAAGGCCCGAAATGCTATGTCAAGTGGAAACATGACACTTGAGGCTCGAGATAATATGATCTGGAATCGGATATATCAGTGAGATAATACTAATGCAATGACTGAACTTTGTTATTTTTCATTTTTTTCTTATAAAACTTTTACCAAGATATTTGTGACGTTTTTCTGATTAAAATGATACCAAACACGATATGGTTAGGACAATTACAATAAAGAAACAGCATGCAGGAAATCGAAACTTCTCGCCTATAGGAGTTTCTTTCAAGAAACGAAGAAATATTGTCCGAGCCGTAGCACGCCGTGGCATGCAACGAGGCAACGTCTGCCTATTCAAAAGGGTTCGGAACGGTGATACGATACGGGCGTTTGATACAGGTGGATACTCGGCTTTAGCCAATCAACGTTGTCAGACTCCCGACTACTCTTTGGACTTCACATAACCTCTTTGGTTTCGTTCCAATAATTTCGCTTGTTTCAAGGTTATTATTATATACACGTTTATCAATTCTTAAATGGGGTAAACTTTACTTTACCGGACCCAAAATTTTGGACCTTTTTTTTTTTGAATCTATAGTTTTTGATGCGTAGAATCTGAAAATGCAAGTCTCAACTTTAGGAATTCAGTGGTTAAAAAGTTATAAGCGTGTAAAGTTTGACATTTTTAGCGGATTTGCTACGTTACTGTGACGCCATATTGCTTTAGATGTATAACCTGATTGGTCCTCGCATAGCGTAGAACTAAACTTCCGCTTACCTTAATTAAAAACATATTGTTTCCGAATCGCTTCCATCATTGATCCCATGAGGTCTATGTTGTTGTGACGGCAAAACCGTCGCCACAGATATTCGCATAAGCGATCGGCAAATTCCTCATCGTGAAAACGACCCCTCCCCCTCATCCAGTCCTTCGCCGGCCGCCAATTTGACTCTATTCGCTGGGTACGAGTCCCATCACTAGTTGTATTTAAATTATTCATAAAATTGAATTCTCTCTCTCTCTCTTTAAAAAAATATACACCTAACTAACTCAGACAGTATCAAATTTACCCGCCAAAGTAGTCGACACCCACGTGAATCTGCCTACAGCTAGCGACACCGTTCATTGGACAAGAAGTCAATATGGCGTCACAGTAACGTAACAAATCCGCTAAAAATGTCAAACTTTACACGCTTACAACTTTTTAACCACTGAATTCCTAAAGTTGAGACTTGCATTTTTGGATTCTCCGCATCAAAAACTATAGATTCAAAAAAAAAAAGTCCAAAATTTTGGGTCCGGTAAAGTAAAGTTCACCCCTTAAATGTTTCAATTTGATCCAAAGATGGTTCCATTTTGCTTCATACCTAAATTTTCTTGAAACCACTGTAAATATTTCAAATATCATGCTTCACAACACCAAACTACTTTGAGAGTACACAAAATATATATCACATTTATAACAATTTTATACTACCACATCACTTCTATTTGCCATAGTTGCAACGTTTATATATTGTTTATACATAATTAACACAAAATAGTGTATATTACTACAGCTTTTAATTAAAAAAGACGTTAATTACAATTCCAAGCACAGGACTCTGTTTTTGAAAATAGGACTCCCGATTGTCACGTGAGCGGCGTTGCCACGTTGTTCAGCATGGCTAGTTAGAGTCGGCTGTGCTCGCGCCGCTCACTAGGTCTAGAGAGATTTTTAATAACGTGTGTTATTCCCCTCTACAGCTTGCTTCTTATTATACTTTGCGACCATATAAATGGCGGACAGAAATATATGACATACGATAATTGATAACCGGTGATGATATTGTAAAGTTTCACGATACAATGAAATTCCTATTATTTGTCGCAAGAAAAAAATGATGTGAACGCAAAGTAAGAAGCAAGCTGTAAAGGGGAATCACACGCACTATTAAAAATCTCCCTAGACCACAGTAGGTCACTAGCTGCGCGAGTTAAGTGCAGTCACTCGTGAACTGCAGTATAGTTAATTCGCAATGGGTTTGTTAATTCCCGTTGAATATTATTTACTTGAAATTATCAAATGGCTGATTTATCATAGGTTGTCGACGTCCGAGTTAGGATCTTAGTAGAGGAAAAGTTTTTAATTTTGCGCCGCCTCCAAAAACTTTGAAATGTATTTGGTATCCTATTTAACGATCAAGTAGATATTATTAATAGCTATGGAATATTGTTATAAATGAAATAGAAATTATTTGACACTTTTTAGTGCATTTCGAAGTCGGATTTGTTTTTTGTTAAAAATTATTTTATCATTCGCACAGATCACATTTACTTATTCAATAGGCGAACGAAAATCACTTATTAAATAACCAAATATGCTTCAAATTGTATCATGTCTGGTCTTATTTTGATTAGTAAAACCTGACAATTTCATTTTCATCTAGCAAAAATAAAAAAGTTTTATTGTTGAATTAGTATTGTTTCACCGATATGCTGTTTTCGGTTGCTTTGATTCTTTGATACGGGCTCTAGATACGCGACGGACGAGCGGGCTATACCTAGTTTATTAATAAATCTTTTATAAACTTAAATTTCGAGTGCCTTAATTTCTAACTTATTATTAAATTGATTATTTATCACATACAACACGTCTATGTCGGATAAAATTACTTAACATCCTGCTAATAAAAATATACAATTATATTATAATTATCAGTTTTTACATTTGATAACGTTTTGATACACTTTTTATAAAAAATATTGAAAATTCTGTTAACTATATGTATACATATCCATTTATTACTAAATAAAATAAATAAATAAGAGGTATAAAAATCAAATTTTGTATGAAAACAAAAAAAATGTCTTTTTATGCTTATAAAATAATTAAATATACATTTTAATTTTCATTAATATATCTAATTAGGTTCAAAAATTCATTAAAATATCCTTATTTCGTAAAATAAAATTGGAACAATATAATTATGAGAAAATCAAAATGAATCAGCATTAATTATTTTACAAGTTACAGATCTTTGCAAAATAAATTATAATTTTATTCCTGTATCTAAATTCAGTACTTGTTTCATAATTTCGTATGTGGTGAAACTGACTGATACCATAGGAATTGCTCTTAAATAATTAATACTCATTCCACGATACAGACCTTTTGCAATGCCATTTTCTTTATATATCATTTTCATAGTTTGTAACATACTAGTACTAAAAAAAAGTTATAATTATCCATTTAATTGAGTTATTCTTAATACATATTCTTTATTCATATTGTAAATTTGAAGATATATATATATATATATATATATACCTATATTTGTGCGTAGCATGATTCATCATAGCTAACTGCATACGTCTTCTAGTAACATCCAATGGGTAAGAGAAACTTTGAGCAATAGCACCTGCAACACCTCCGCATAATAATCTAGCAGATGTAGTTAAAACTAAACCACCTGTAACCATGTTCATAGTTTTATTAATCTTGAACAATGCTTAACATGTTGAGCATATAATTATTATTGCATTTCACAAAAGAAAAATTTTTAAAAAATTTTTAAATAATTAAAATTGCCAATAATAATAAAAATATAATCTAAAATTAAACAAATTTGTTTAAACCGCTTTAATAAAAATATATTCATTTTGTAAAATAAATTTTTAACGTTATTATTAAAACTTGGTGTTTATCATACCAGTATTTCTATCACACTTGTCACAAAAATAATCTGGTGCATATTTCATACATAAATATTTAAGTTGTTCGAATGAATAAAAGGAAAATCCTGCATATGGAATCATGCCAAAAATAGTTGGCCAAAATCCCCTGTACAGCGCTCGGATACCACCTTCCTAAAAATATAATAATATTAATACTAATGATAATTCTTTAAATTTACTTTTTAGAATAATATTTAACATGTACTGTTTTAAAAGTAAAACGTAAGCTTAAAATATCATTAATGTACTTACAATTTATCTATCATTTCTAAGCTTTTGCAAAACATTTAAAATTCAATAGAACTGTAAACTTAGTATGTACATTATACATTCATTGGCATAACTAAGGAGCGGTTAAAGTTCTCCTCATCGTTCTAAAATTTTAAACTTCCAAACTTCTAAAATTATAAGATTTTATGGTTTTAAAATTCCAACATTCCGGAATTCCAGTATTCAAAAATTTTAAGATTCTAAGATTCTAAAATTCTAAACCTCTAAAATCCTCTAATAAAATCTTATCCTAATAGAAATAAATATTTTGGCCAAAAAGCAATATGTAATGCAACTTGAAAACACGCAATGATAATCTTATTACATGAAATTATGAATAAATAAATAAAACAATATTAGAATTAAGTTTTTTGTGCCCGGCAACCAGTATAAGGGTCATCGTACGACCATCACCCGGCTAAGGAATGTCCGAATCAGCAGCAGATACCCATAGCGAAACTCTGCAAGCTAGCAGAACATACGCCGGGCAGCACGACCTTTTTTGGTCATCCTCACGCAACGCAATAGATTATAAAAAGAGCAAACAATTGTAAAAGAGGCAGATTGTAAGAAGCTCGTTTTGGAAATAAACTCTTGACCGTTACTCGGACACTGGTGAATTCTAATTTTTTAACCGCTCCAGAACCCGAAATCCCAAAAATCGCCTGAGGGCACAAGTTAGAATTAAATAATATTAAACATATGATATTGTTAGTAAAGCTAAGGGACCTGGGCTACCCTAAAAAATAAATTCTAGTTGCGCCAATGAATATACTTAATATATAGAAAAAATTGTATTACTTTTCACAGTAGCGCAATTATGGGGGATCAGAAGTTAGCTGTTCCCATATTAAGAAATTACAAACTTTTTAAAAAATAAATACTGAAATATTTCCGAAAATAAACAAAAATGAAGAAAATTAGACTGAATATTGTCATAATGCTAATAAAGTATGAAAAAAAATGTTTTTAATCCCACAATCGGATAATTATGGTTGTGCCACTGACCTTTCATATAATAATAGATACTTAATCATAAAATTTTCCACAAAATACAAGATATTTCTTCTTATAAATTATTTCTTTTACTTATAAATTACCTTTTTAAAAATCGTGACACCCGCATGTATAATTCCTCCATAAATATGTTCTCCAGTGACTTGGAAAGCAAGCCTAGCTCTAATGACATCTAACGGATATGTTAATGTAACTGCAGTGACACCAGCAGCAGCTCCAGCCAAAAAGTTATCTATGTGCGAGTGCTTCCCAAATATACCTCCTAGATACTAATAAGAATGAAAGATAATTTAATGAACTTGCAATTTTACATGTAATTTAATATCTTTATAATACAAAAGTATTTTTTTCTCCCCTTTGATTACAAATTATGTACTTTTTCTAACAAACTATTACACATATTCTTATACTCGCTTAATTTGAATTTAAGACTGAATCTATATGATTAAGGCTCACCTTTAAATTATGAGCATACTAATAATGGTTACTTCTCTCTGTGGAATCACTTTACCCAGAACAAATTTCATATTATTTTTTAACTATTTTAACATAATAATTAAATATCAATTAATAATTACCTTTTTGTACAGCTCAAATGTAGTAAATTGTGTTGCAGCATATGGAAAGATTCTTATCATTTGAGCAAAATTTCCTTTATACAAAGCAAAAAATTTTTCACGCTGGATTATTTCTTTTAGTCCAGAAATAACACCTATACCAAAATAATGTCATAGAGTCTTTAAATGTTTTTTTTATGTTAACATTACTCATTTATTCTTACCTAAATGCTTATAGTGTCTATTATGTGCTTGTAATAATATTTTTATTCTGTCTAATGGGGCTACTGTTGTTTTTGAACACATTCCAGCTATACCTATTAAACAGTTATTTTATAATTTCGTAATAAATTACTATTACTGTATATTTGTAACATTAATAAAAATGTTGACACCCTAATAGTTTAAATATAATTAAAAAATATAACACTTGCTTTTAACTAAATAGTAAATAAATGAAAATTATTCTAATGAATATAAAAAAAAAACTTACCACCAGCGAATAAACTTTTTATTAAAAATATATAATCCTCGGATCTGACTTGGTATGACATTGTTAAATTGTTACCGCATACATATAGATGACAGAAATGAAATTTAAGAAGGAAACCGAAGTATTCGTTACAAATAATTATTATGTTGATATTGTTTCATCTCGTAGCCGACGATAACGAGATCACTGTTTTTTACTTACTTTTCTTATTCATGTTAGAAATACCAGATGTTTAGGTTATGTTTTTATGGTTTAAATATGGACTTTAACACCATGTTACGAAACGCCTGTATTGATAAATAAAATGTAATAACGTAAAATATACATGTTGGTTTATATTCAATGTCTGTGTTATTTGCATATGAATCAGTAATTATCTTTCAATGATTAATAAATTACAAATGTAATACATGGATAGTTTATGTATTCTTAAAAAAAACAGTAGTACCTAAATATTATACTTTAATAAATATGCATTTATTGAATTTCAATATTTAAAACGATGTATAATTATGATCGCGCTTGATTTTTTATTTCCAAAGTTCTACAACGGTATTATGTATGTAGTTTATTTTCACTTTTCGTTTCTCGTCTGTCGCAATCTACTTCTTAACTTTCTTCTTCGTCTATTATAAAAATTTTAACTTGGCTGATTTTATACACTATTTTCACACTAACTTATTTATTTATTAATTAATATCGTACAAATAATTCAACTTGTGTAAAATTCCTTTAGATATTCTGCTTTGGGTTTAAGAATCGCTTTATCTTTAAGACTAATCACCCAACCAGGTTCAAGGCCATAAAACAATTGTCTAGGATCTTTACGCTGCATAAGCATTTCATAATCTGGATTGTCTTCAATTTTTGGTAACTCATAACCATACTTCTGAGCTAAAACTAATCGTTCTTTAGAAATCTCTTCAGGATCTGCTAAATATCCTCGCGTTGCTGCGCTCATATAATATTCTAAGCAGTCTGTTGGTGGAAACAGTCTGCGAGGTATTGGTTCTCCTAAATAGTTGAAAATACTTCAATTATAACATTACAAGATACCATTTGGTTGTAATACAATCAAACAATTTACCAGTAGTGAAAAATCTGTCTACATTGCTTAATGCGAATAAGCACCTAGTGTCATAATATGCAGTGGTAATAGTGCCACCATTTTTTTCTATCGCTGCAATTACATGTTCACTGGCCCATTGAACTTCTATATTCACTTTTGTTTTAAAATTATCAGCTCCCTTAAAAACAATTTTAAAGGGGTTATGAATTATTTTTTACATAAAAGATAGTATTTGTCTTTGGAGTGGGTGCATACAGTTTTATAGATTAATATAGTTATTAATGTTATACATTTTAGTTGTTATTGAATCTGCTGTATTCATTGCTACTATAGATGAACATTTTTAGCTACTATAGATGAAAATGACTTTTTTCATTGGTTTACGAGTGTTTCTGGTGTGTATGATTTATGCACCTAATCATGTGAGACTTCCAACTGCTTTTTTGTTTCCAAACTTTATAATAAGATACTGTATTGCAAACAATTGATTAAAAGATTATTACAACATTCAATATAAATATGAGTTATGTTTTATATAATATTAACTGCTTTTACTGAAATTTAAAAATTTATAATGCAATTTAAACTTTAGTTAATGTTTTAGACCAATGCACCCTATATTTATTAAATATACTATATATCTATTCTAGGGTTAAGGTATTCATGTAACGTAAAATTATATACCTCATCCGTAAGATGAACACCTGCATGTTTCCATTCCATTTTAAAATCATACAATCCTGTGTTGATTATTGATACAAAATCAATAGGTTTAGATGAATCTAATCTGTTTGTGTCTATATATAGTTGTAGTTGTTGTAAAGAAAGTGGAGGATATTCTCTTCTTAAACTGTAGTTATATTTTTTTATTATCAATCATATCAATGAAAAAGATGTAAACTAATTCAAAATCATATAAAATACTTACTGATGCCCTTTGTAATATGGTTCACGACTAAATCTAAGGTAAAATGGAGTATTTCCAGTTTCGTATCCAAGACGCATAAAATTTTGTCTTTGACCTGAACCTTTATTACCACATCCATGTTTGTTTCCACCGTGTTGTCCTCTACCCCGTTTTGACTATTAGAAACATATTCCATTATAAATTATATACCACAAATTCACTAAAAATGATAAATTATGTTATACTAACTATTTGTTAAAGTTTAACAAAAAGAATACATAACAAAAAGTAAAAAATATATTTTATTTGCAATTTCTTTAAAATTCTTTGTTGTAAATAAATATTTTAATTACATATAGATATAAAATATTATTAACGTAATACTTACAGGTTTCTTTGAACCAGGATTATCTCGGATGTTACCTAAACACACTCTTGGCAATGTGCGTAACATTGACAGTGCTAAATCTTTGCCTTGTTTACCAGACATTATTTAATAGATTATTTTATTCAAAGTTTTACTTTTGTATTAAAGAATTTTCACTAAATTTAAACTACATATACATATTTTGAAGAAGTAAAACCATACATACATTTATACTGTTGCGTGTCGGCAACTTTTGCATTGCGAAACAACGCCACACAGCGGAGAAAAATGTAAATGTAAATAATTTGAAACGCCGTAAAACCATTGTAAGTGTGGCCGTTGCGTATCTTCGTTAAATCAATGATTGTATATTAAGAGGCAAATTCAAATTGTAAATTGATAAAAAGTCGAGTAGACAAAATTAGGGTTCATTGTTCTTTATTCACAAAGAATTAGATACAATTTAGTATAAATGCAAACATGCAGCCCCGCTCCGAAGCTCTGTGCCACCGTGCGAGGCCCCTTGGGCCGGTGTGCCATCCCTGAGACGAACGGTGTGACGGATACTCTGGAAAAGAAAGAAAAGAGAGAAATTCAGCAAAGATACGAATGTGTGTGTTAAGGGAAAGGAAAACGGAGCGGGTAAGCGGAGCTAGACTTTCGAGTAGCACGAATTTATTTTAAAATAAAAAAAAAAGGGGGGCTAAGCCCACGTAGAGTAGGAAGGAAGGAAAATCAGGAAACTCGAAGGATGGTTACCGAGAGCTCGGCTGTAATAAGTAAAGGATTGAATGAATAGAGGTGAGAGAATGGGTGCGAGAGAGTGTGAAGTGTGAGTGTGTATAGTGGAACACGTCCCGGCGGAAAATTTGAAACTTATCAAGCCCTTTTGGGTTACGAGAATCTCTCATGTAAGGGGCGTACAGGCGGGTGTTTCGGTTTTTCGCCAATCTTTCCATTCCTCCTCGACCTTGTACATTCTTGTCAAGCCTTTCGAGGTTACGAGGATTTCTCATGCAGGGGTGTACAAGGAAGAGTTTGAGTTTAATTCTTTTCAACAGTTTACGTGACCCTCCTTGAAACTATCGTCGCCAATCATAGTAATATAATACAATAAATACAGTAAAACCTGGATAAATTCAACGAAAGAATGCTTGGATAAATGAAACATCGCTATCCCCTCCACTTGGGGGGATCCCCCTAGGCGAACCGAGCCGCTCGACGAGGAAACCGTGTAATATGATCCGACCGTAATATCCGTGTGACTAATACTAATTCAACGATAAAACTTTTTTATTTTTAACTTTTTCTCAATGAAACTGTTACTAATGCATTTGTGAGATTTTTCTGATTAAAATGATACCAAACTCGATATAGGTTGAATTATATTTATAAACAATAGTAATAGAATAAGCAACATAGAATTGAGACCACGACTGAATATAAATGATGTTGGCTACAAAGAAAACATGTGTACGGATTCAGAATCGACACCTCGCTTGGATAAATGAAACATTAAATGCCCAGAATCGACTCCTTGCTTGAATAAATGAAACATTAAATGCCCGGAATCGACTCCTTGCTTGAATAAATGAAACATTAAATGCCCAGAATCGATAAATGAAACCTTTGAAACCAAAGCCGACACCGCGACTGGTTTGGATTTCGATCTCTCTTGCTTTTCGCCAACTTATAACATCAATTTTAGCAAGTAATTATAATTGAAACTATATCGTGTTTGGTACCACTTTACTCACAAAAATCTCGCCAATGCGCTAGTAAAAGTTTCACTCAAAAAAAGTCAAAAATAAAAAAGTTTTGTGATTCAATTAGTATTAGTCACACCGATACGTTTCGGCTCTTTCCTTTGATTTCGGACCTCTCTCTTTCCACCACTGTCTGTCCCTTTCTACGTTCACGCTTAGCTGGTCGTCGCGTGTCATCCGAGCTTCGATACCATGCTTAGGTAAACGCAACCACTGGGTCCCAATCTTGGTTGAATTTATCCAGGTTTTACTGTACAGCGCACAAAAACTCGGGTTAGCTCGAGAGAGAGAGAGAGCCGTAGCACAACACCAGCGCTACGCAGTTAGCCAGTGCTTCGCATTCCGGGAATTTCCCTTGCTAACTGCGTAGAAACGGGAAAATCGTAATAATTCCTTTGTTAGAAAACTCTTTCTCTCTCTATTGCACAAAGCGTTAGCCGGTTCAACAAGGATCATTACTACCTGATCGGAACGATAGTGTGAGAGAGTGGATGGATGATTATGAATTTAAACGATGAAAGTAAGAATTGAGAACCCTTATAAAAGCGAACGTCGCGAACGTTCGACCGCCGTTCGAAAATCAAGGGTCGTTGGAAGCAATAAACACTACTGTATCGAAAATTCTAAGAACTGCCTAGCGATAACGGCAAATTTTGAACAAAGGAACGTTCTCGAAGGAACGTTCGCCAGATTGAAAATTGTTTAAAATTCATAGAAAACGAAATGCCGAATTCATCGAAGCTAATGTGCGATAGATTGTTGTTAAATGCATAATTCGCCACGGCATTACAACTACCGTAAGCGCATCGTCCGCTTTTAAACCAATTAAATTAGACTATCTTTATTCCAAATCAGGAAAGCGAATAATTTTGATCCTGATATACGGATGACGGTTTCATCTATCAAAACGTGTATATTTTAATTTCAAATCTCATTTTACAGTTCAGTCAAATCAATAGTTATATTTCAACTCAATGCATTAATCAATTATACATATAAAGAGAAATACTGCGTAGTTTCTGAAAACCGTTGAAACTATCATGGCGACGAAGTAGAAAAGAAAGGAACACCAAAGAAAGGGGATGAAGGATCTTCGTCTAGCTCGCGCGTCTCAACCAATCACCGGGCACGCGACACTACCGAAAACGAACTACGATGCGCCAAACCGTCCCCTCCAAGGACGATGTTCGCGCGACGGGCCCGTCGACCATCGATCGCGCTCGTTTGTCACTCTTGATCGATCAATCGTAAGTACGTGATCGGGAGCCCGTGTGTCCGAGAGACAGAGTTATTTGGAAGTTTGCGATATTTTCTCTGCGGTAAAGTCCTCCGCGCAGCGAGGCAGAGTGCCGTGCGGGTTAAAATAATCGGAATTCTGAATAAGGACTCATAGACGCGCACGTTAAACCTTCCTTCTCCCTAATCTTCTATCTTTTCTTTCTGTTTTTAAATCGTTTGCTCGCGTATTTTCGTATTAACTTCATTCCGCGTATTATTACATTAATTATTTTTTGTTATTCGTTTGTCTCTCGTCGACGTCCTCGTCCAATAATCCGTTTCCAGATCATCAAGCGAATACAAAGCGAATATTACAAGCGAATCTAAAAATCTTGTATTTTATTGTACAGCGTAACGGTAAGTCGATCCTATTACCATTTTTAAACACGACGTTATCTACTGGCAAAACGGGCGATCTGGTCCAGCCCTTCAGGGTTACGAGAGAGTCTCAGGTCAGATCGTTCCGCCACACGAGGTATCGACTGATTTCATTTTTCCTCAATTATTACAATTTCGCCATTCCAATTTTCTGTTATCAAAGGGGCACCTTCGTCCAGCCCTTTCGAGAGTTACGAGAGTACCTCAGGCTGGGGTGTATCCTCACGGGCGAAAACCGCCGATTTTACGTCATATTGAAGGAAAGCGAAATAGTGATAATCGCGCGACCGGTATAATACTCAATAGTTTCAGCTGTGATATCAGAGCGTTTTCATATCGTTATATTTTTGTTAATTAATTTTAAGCATCTTTACCCTTGTTCATATTTTGCAAAAACTGGTATTTTCTATATTAACGAATTTTCCAAATTTATTAAAATCTCAATTTTGGCATTTCTTTGTTATTATTTACTTGATTTTTCATTTACTTAAACAGTTTCAAATTTATTTCAAACACACCTCACACTTTTCAGTTAAAACACGCCTACCAACATACACAGATTCAAGGAGGGACCCCTACGGGACCTAAGCGTTGAACGAACCCAACGAAAGGCTATTAGTTTCAAACTTCTAATTTAACATCTTATTAATTTTGTCTTTCGTCTTTTAATTGTCGAGAGCGTTAACCCGCTCAAGACTGGTGGCAGCAAATACCAACCATCGCGCCAGAATAGGGAAGAAAGAATAGGGGATTGAATCCAACTAACTAACTGAAATTTAACCACTATCCTCATCTTTCCTTTTTACGTTGCGCCGTCGCACGCCCAACGTAACAATAGAATAGACTAGGTAATAGGTTGTTCATAAGATAATAGAGCTACATATGTAAAAATAGGCTAGAGGAAATTGTAATGCAATTTGGAGTGCACCTGATGTATCGCGATCCTGGATAAACCCGATGGAAAGTGCGTAGTCGAGGAGCAATGAAAATTCCTTGAATAACAGTACGGAGTAGGGAGAATAAAAATATGAAAAGGAAATTGTAAAGAAGTAAAAGTAAGGAAAATGTAAAAACATGTAAAAACACGAAAGTATGGAAAAATGTAAGATAAAGCACAAGGACAAGAAATGAAAATTTAAAAATGCGCAGGGTTTGGGGTTGGCAGTGCTGCCAACCCATCTACACAGCCGCGTGGATGATAGAGTTCATTGGTGACTTCGACGACGACAACCGTAGGAAGCGGACGTGTGTCGGAGAGCGCTGGTGTTTGTGAAGAAAGTTGAGGAGTGTATTATGGCTTTATTAGTTTTTGGCTGGGGAGTTTTTTAAGAGGAGGTGTGAAGGGGGCTGGTTTATAGTGAGGAAAAAAGGGGTTTCTTTGGTACAGGTGGTATTGAAGAAGAAAATACAAGATCAGGAGGGCGCAGTCCCTTCCAACGGTTCTTCGGGGCCGTTGGGCGGAGGTGTGAAGAAAAAGATCCCTAAAAGGAATAAAAATACAAAGAGCAGAAGCAAAAGTGAGAGTGAGTCCCAGTGGAAATCGAAGGGTTTGAGTTTGGATTATCAAAATAGTGACGGTGAATTAGAAATGGAGTTTCTGGAATCGGACCCCGAAGTTAGGGGAATATTTGAAAATATAAGGAATAGCAGAACTAGCCTCCAGATGGCCAACAGAGGTTTAGAAATGGCGGGTGAAAACATAGGAATAAAAGTCCCACCAACTGCGGCAGTAGGATTTCCCTTAGATCTTCCTAGTGGAAGCACTGCTTTGCCCTTGTTGCGAACCTCGCCTGTATGTATGTGTGCAATATCGTGTGAATTTAGCTGCAAGCTTGTAATCACAAGCATTGAATGAAATGTAATATGGCGACGATGCCATAAGAGTATGGTTGCAGCATGTCTGTTATGTTATGTAAACCTTTCAGCGCGGGTGATTGTGCTGGGAGAGAGTTGGAAATCCGGAGAAATAAGAGTGTCACACTTGAAGTATCTAAAAGAAACTAATTTATTGCGGGCCGTATCTAATTCGTTACTCTTAACGAAAATCATGTTGGTTCTTGAAACTGTCGAAGTCTCTTCGACATCCTGCTTATTTACAGAGGGTCGTAAATTCTCTTAAGGGTTGTCTTGGCTCGCTAGCGCGAGACCGTTTTATCTTTCGTTCTCTCTGGATCCCACGCTTTCTCTTAGCACGTGTGCATGGAATCGTTCTCGAGTCTTGGCGGAGCACCACCAGCTTCCACTCGCCTAAGGGTGGACCGAAGCCAGGGAGAGGGACCGCCTCCGGACAGGGATGGGCTCCTCCACCATTGGGCCAGGGATGATCCTGAGGGAGGATTCAGGATCCAGCGAGGAGGGGATGGCAGCTAACATCGATCGAAGATCTTCACCACCAAGCTCAGAACGATTCAAAGCTTCAACCCGTCTTGATATAATTTCTGGAAAAGAAAATAAAGTTATACCAAAAATTATTTTCTTAAACGCAAGGTGTTTTAATTTATTAAAAGCCGCGCCGCAAGCAGAGCGCTTCAGCGCTCCACGGGCACCTTACCCACGTTCGGCATATCCTAAATATCCCTAGAACACTAAATCCACACGCAACAAATTGGTGACAGCGGTGGGATGTCGTAGGCGCCAACGATTTGCCTCCCGTGAACTCTGAAAAGGTTGAGAATACAGACTTAGATGATGCATCAGGAGATAACGGGGAGATAACAGTGTGTTGCGTGTGGATTTAGTGTTCTAGGGATATTTAGGATATGTCGAACGTGGGTAAGGTGCCCGTGGAGCGCTGAAGCGCTCTGCTCGCGGCGCGGCTTTTAATAAATCAAAACACCTTGCGTTTAAGAAAATAATTTTTGGTATAACTTTATTTTCCTTTCCAGAAATTATATCAAGACGGGTTGAAGCTTTGAATCATTCTGAGCTTGGTGGTGAAGATCGATCGATGTTAGCTGCCATCCCCTCCTCGCTGGATCCTGAATCCTCCCTCAGGATCATCCCTGGCCCAATGGTGGAGGAGCCCATCCCTGTCCGGAGGCGGTCCCTCTCCCTGGCTTCGGTCCACCCTTAGGCGAGTGGGAGATGGTGGTGCTCCGCCAAGACTCGAGAACGATTCCATGCACACGTGCTAAGAGAAAGCGTGGGATCCAGAGGGAACGAAAGATAAAAAGGTCTCGCGCTAGCGAGCCAAGGCAACCCTTAAGAGACTTTACGACCCTCTGTAAATAAGCAGGATGTCGAAGAGACTTCGACAGTTTCAAGAACCAACATGATTTTCGTTAAGAGTAACGAATTAAATACGGCCCGCAATAAATTAGTTTCTTAGAAACTTCAAGTGTGACACTCTTATTTCTCCGGATTTCCAACTCTCTCCCAGCACGATCACCCGCGCTAAAAGGAGTGGGGTTGCACTGCCGCCCTAATCTTGGATCCGAGTAGGTGACACCAGGGTCCAGGTGTGTGAAAGGTTCAAGTATCTTGGCCTTCACTTGGACAGCCACTGGCACTTTGAGAGGCATTTCAACCGCCTGGCCCCCCAATTAGACGTAGCAAACGCCCTTGGGCGAGTGCTGCCCAATATCGGGGGGCCGAGCGAGAAGGTTCGCCGCCTTTATACGGGGATCGTGCGGAGCGTGGCCCTTTATGGGGCGCCCATATGGGCCGAGGCTCTGATGGCATCTCGCCGCAGCCAAGTTGTGAAGGATGGCCATGAGGGTCGTTAGGGGATACCGCACGGTCTCCAACGCGGCGGCGATGACTCTGGCGGGTTTCGTACCTTTCAAGTACGAGGCGGAAGCCTGCGCCACGATTTTCTGGCGCTTGCGCGGCCTCTGCCAGGCTGGAGAAGACCCGCCAGAGCAGGTGATCGAACGGGAATGGAGGTGCCAGGCCCGACAGGATGCCCTAGACCGGTGGCGTCGCGAGATAATCGCGAGCGGCACCGCTGGCCAGCGAGCGGTCGAGGCGGTCCTGTCCGTCATCAAAAAATGGCAGGGTGATAGGTTGGGGGGGAGCTTTGGCTCCTCCACAAGACAGATGTAGTGGGGGGAGGCTCCGGCCTCTCCCAGGGTGGTAGGACGGGGGGAGGGGCTTGCCCGAGATGGGGCGCTATGCGCCAAGAGTGGGGGTGGGGGTCCCGGTGTTGTTCGTTAGAGGACTTGGGGCCCTCACCACAGCCCTGTGCAGGTCATCGTGGGGGTTTTAAGCCGGTAAAAATCCGACACTCCTCCCGGCCCGTCCCCAGGGGGCTGGGAGCGACTTTGGAAGATTTCCCCCGCGAAAAAAAAAGATTTAGGTTATGCGTAAGGCGCCTGGTAGGTGTAGTCGCTAACCCATTCAGGGTAGCTTTTTCGTCCCTAATTCAACATTCCTTACGCCGACAACGGGTCAGGTGTTGGGTTTTCCTTACCCGAAAACAATAATTGGCACGCCCGTAAAGCGTGCGACCCCTTAATGACCCCTACAACTTTTGTTTTATTCATTTTCCGTGGAAATGCGTTCTTATCGAGATAATAGGGGGGCCCCATACTTTTAGAATACCCTGTATATCTCGAGAACGGTTTATTTGCCAGTTCTGGAAATGGTCTTATTCGATTTCTCGTCCCTCGATTACTATAAATCCGAAGTTTGGTTGTCCTGGGGTAGGGGGACCTTTCGGAAGTTTCCCCCTAAACAGAAGAGAAATGGCCAGCGGATGGCAACCAACACTTATGCATGTGCTGTCGCAGACGCACATCTATAGGCAGAATTCAATGTGTTATATCGATAGTTTTTTCATTGTTAGTGACTTATTTCATTTCAACGGCACAAAATATCCTGGATTTTTTATTTTTCAGTCACTACTGCTACACACGATCTGTACAGGAGGATGGTGAAATACTGATTACTTATGAAAAGCACCCCGAAAATAAATCTGTTGCCAGAGTTATTAAAATTTTTTTAGACAGATAAGTTAGTATGCTTTTTCAGCATAGAATGTGATATTATGCTGAACTCTCCTGATTTTGCGTTACACTCAAATATTGGATGAATAGGTAACGAAAATGTGATGCTGGAAGAACAACACGGCTGGAGCGAGATCTCAATGTTGGCGAACGTAGAAAAGGACAAATAGCGAAAGAGAAAAAGGTCTGAGAATTATAGGGCTTGAGAAAAAACATTTGAGTGAAACAATATTAATTCAACAATAACTTTTTTATTTTTCATTTTTGCTAAATGAAACTGTTACCAATGTAATTGTAAGGTTCTTCTGATTAAAATAAGACCAAACACCATATAATCTGCATTATTTTTACTTATTTAGATATAAATAAGTAAATAAATAATTATAATTCAAATTATGTTATGTTTAATCTTGTTTTAATCAGAAAAATCTCATAAATACGTTAGTAACATTGTCATTAAAAAAAATTCAAAAATAAAAAGGTTTTAATCTTAAATTTTGACTTTGTTAGTATTGTCTCACACGTACACGGGGATTCAAACTTGCTTTTTTCCCTGTACACTGCTTCGATTCTCGGCTGTCACCACGTCAAAGACGAGCCGAACTCGCTCGAGAAACTGTGGTTTCTCCGGCGACACGCAAAAATTGGTCTGATTCATCGTACGTAATACATATAGCTATCGTAGCATCCGTGTGTCATTTAGGTGTATGCGAAAAGTGACGTAGATAGCATGCCGAAGTTGGATGCAATAACTGAGGTGGCGCTGAAATCAGTTTCTGTTCGGCCTAATTTTCGATGAAACGTTGATTGTTTTACCGACGCGGAATTCGAAGTTTGGCCTCGACGCTCGCATCACCTTAAGGGGGTAGACACGGGTAATAGTAGCGCGTTGACATTACCGGCAAAAATGGGCCTAAACAGGGGTTTACGGGACTACACCTTTCTTCCTTTGGGGCTGAGTGAGGGCTTATTCGAAGGAGGAAGGTCCAATGCACACCGATGCACTCATGTTTTAGTGGGATTATGTTGATGTTTAATAATATAAGCGTCCAAAGTGGAGAAAAGATCGACAAAATGTAGTCGCGGGAATCGAAGCATTTTTAGACCACTAAAAGAGTGCTGTGATTGAAATCACGAGTGCAGCGGTTTAGCCACAATCCTAAACCTGCAAATTAAGATCTATTTTGTCTTCATTTGTTGCGAAATAAGGACGAAAAGTGTAGTCCCGTAAAAGCATTCCCACAGCCCAGTTCCGCCATTTTGTGGATAATACAGAGCAAGTCACGTGACAAATTCAGTTCAGCTAGTAGTTATAAGGTGGCGTCTAACTAAGAAGGCTGTCGATTTGGAATCGTAGCCAAAATCAGGCGTTAGCTTGGTTACGTCACTCGACTGGGTCAGCGAAGGCAAGCGAAAAAGGCAACAACGCCCAAACGCTGAGTGAGACGCACTACAGTCATGCTGTCCTTATCTCATTGTGAATGTTGAGATCGTCTCTTTTTCCTAAGTTTTGACTGACGCCCGCCTGGATTTTTCACAGCGCCCCATAACAAACCTCCAGGGCCGGCGCGAGGCAGGTTCAGCGCGTTCGCCGGAACCCGGCCTCGCGTTTTGAAAGGGACCGCGGTTTACAAAAACTCGCGGTTGAAACTAATAAAAAATTATCTTCAGTCATCAATAAGCCAAGACCGATTTACATCTCTGGCTATTCTTTCAATAAAAAGCGAAGTAGCAAACTCAATCAATTTTGATGACGCAATCAAAGATTTTGCGGCGAAAAAAGCGAGAAAAATTATGTAATATTCATTTTACAAAAAATATATGTAACATTCTTTCTACTTATAATAAATAATTCCTTATTGTGAAATTTAAGTATAGGATTTGAATGTGTATTCTGGCTCCAGAAAATTTTTGGAACCAGGCCCCGCAAAAGGTCACGCCGGCCCTGCAAACCTCGCTCATAGAAGAGGTATAACAAGAGAAGAATATACCTCCTCTTTGCAATAATTCTGCAAATGTTTACATACATAAGTTGCATATGAGATATTTATTTATTTAAATTATTTGCATTCGCTCAGAATATTGACTAACACTCCTTTGTATTTTTTATTAGTTTCGAAAAATAAAGTTACTATAGGTTTCTGGAAATACAAGCGTCACGCAATTGGGACGAAGTATATCTTTTTGGTAAGAGATAGGAAAAAGCTATTGATGTAAAAGTTGAATGGTATGACTTATGAAAAATATGAGATATCTCACGAAATATTAGTTTTTTAAACATTGTACTGTTAGAAATAGGTGATAGGTAATAGCGAGAGGGAATAGTAGCGAGGGGAGAGAAGGAGAGAAGGAGCCGAGGCCCCTACATTTATTAGTTCTAATACTACTTTTTTATCCAGAATTTTCCAAGGAGTTGATACGAGTAAAGAAAGAAATGCAATTCTATTTAAACAAAAAGTGCATCTGCATTTTTTTAGTGCTTCATTGCATTCACGAAGAAAATGAAATCATAGAAAAATAAACATTATCATACCATTGAACTTTTACATGAACAGTTTTTTCCTATCTCTTACCAAATTCAAGATATAATCCGTCCCAATTGTGTGACGCACCCTGTATGCTTTTATGAATTAAAAAACATTTATTAAAAGAAGCTAATAACTATTTCTAAAAAAATTCTCAGATTGCACGTTCCTTCGGTTCTTCAGAGTAGGCATATATTTTTCAGTATCGAGGGGTGTGTCACGTAGAAAGTTCACAGGTTTTTAAATGAATAACACTTTTAAAGGTTTAGCACTTTATTTTTATAATATGATCCCGACTGACTCTGCTTATGTCCGGTAAGGTCTTTTATAATGTCGTTGGTGGTGGAGAAGGGGACCGATGATTGACAAGGTGGGATGTCTGTGAGAACGCGTCTTATCGAATACTTCAGTAGGTGGTCGTAATATGATGTTTAGGTGTCCGGTCGTGAGGAGTTCAATTGTTCGAATATCGATCGTTTAGGCGGGTGGCCGTAACACGATGTTTGTCCGATCGTGGGAAGAATTCGATTAACGTACGTTTAGGCGGCTGGTCGTAACAGGTGCTACGGTGCGCTATATAAAATCCACGTGTTCAGTCAGTCAGAATTTACCGGAGCGGGACAATTCTATGATTTAGGATAGATGAAAGAAGGATAGCAGGATCACCCTACATCTCACTCTAACTGTTGCGCGCAGAGAATAAATTTTTTCTCTGGGCAAAATACCGGTAATTTTAGTAAGGAAGGAAGGAGTTTAATAACGTTTATAGAAACACTTTTAATGTACGTAATACAATTTAATAAACAAAAAAGGAGTATTTAGTCACTTTACACTATGATGCCTGTAATTAGTAAAGGCTAACTGCGTAGAACTGGGTACTTTCAGTCGAAGTACCGTGCGAATTAGTCGCGTGATCAAAATCTTGGTTATAACTTGTTTTCGTCGTGAAGAGCGAAAGAGTAGCTCTCTCGTCACCGCGTCGCGGTTTTTATAAACATTAGCGCGATGACAACGCCGAGGTGTTTTCGGCGTCTGGCGTAAACTATGCCTATTTTGAATAGTCGCGCTCTTAATCCAAAACACTAACGCATCAATATTTCGCTTTCGTTCTTCAGGCGGATCGTCGCGATGCCTCTGGCGAGATGAGCGTTTGAATGTGTTTGTACAAATATTTGAGGCGCTATTGCCTTCCTAGATCGTATTGCGCGCACGCTAGCTGAGAATTAAATCTTTCAAGTTCGTAACAGACCACGCAAGGAGCTCCACCTTCAAATATTTTGAAAAATATATATATAACTCAATACTTGGCTGGTTTTGCATGATATCCATTACGTTTTTAGAAAATTCACAAAATATGTAGCATATAGTGCCTAAACTACCTGGCGTTACCTTTTTTTACATGTAATGTACTTTTTGTGGGTTAATATTTATTACGGCAACAGGACAGTGTCATTCGTTGGCATAAAGAAACAAAGTACAGTGATGCTCGGCTAAATTTCGCCGTAAGAGAATAGATGTAATAACGAGAGGAAGTGAGATAGACGGTCGAGCAACAACGGTCGAGTTACGGTACTTCAAAGGGGCGCCACGAGTAAAACAAATGAGCATCCAGTACAGAAAATTTCATTTGTAATAATTATCATCTAACCTCAATGAAAATTGCATCAACAGATTGCTCGGAATTTTCCAATTAAAATGAGTCCAAACACGACATAAATCGGTTTAATCTTACTTTAATTGGCTATTAATGGTTGATGGTAGTTTTACACTGTATATGTAATTTCTTAGCAATACTCCTAAAGTTATGGCAAGCAACGAAAAGAGGTAGTGATTACAGAAAGTATTTTACATGTGTAACAGTAAGATGATCTTGCGTTATGATACGCGTGTAAAGTAAATAGACAGACTGTTCATTATTTCCATAAGGAATGATTAGAGTTGGGTATTGTTTAAATAATCTTGTGATAATTTGTGGTGTAAATTAACATTTACATTATTTAGAGTAAAATAAATTGTTACTGCTCTTCTGTTCCCACGAAATAAAGAAGATTATAAGAAAATATTTTATTCAAAATAATTTGAAAAAGTGTTGTCATTTCTGTCGCAATTTTGATGATCACTCAGTATCGTTAAACACATATGTAGATGCACAGGCCACCGATGTACTACCGTTTTGAGTTTTGTACGCGCCGCCTTGACGCGGCTGATGCCGCGCGCCGTCGCAATACGATCTTAACGTGTTAGAGCCCCCGCAGACTGCAGACTTTCTATCGGCCGATAGTTTGGTTGGGTTCTTAAGGGGGTAGACACGGCACGTGACCAAACAAAACTACATAGTTTGAATGGGGCGAGGTTTGTTATGGGGCGCTGTGAAAAATCCAGGCGGGCGGCAGTCAAAACTTAGCGAAAAGGGACAATCTCAACATTCAGAATGAGAGAAGGATGGCATGACTGTAGTGCGTCTCACTCAGCGTTCGGGCGTTGTTGCCTTTTTCGCTTTGCCTGCGCAGCACAGTTCGAGTGTCGTAATCAAGCTAACACTTGATTCTGGCTACGATTCCAAATCGGCAGCCTTTCTACTTAGACTCCACCTTATAACTACTAGCTGAACTAAATTTGTCACGTGACTTGCTCTGTATTACCCAGATAATGGCGGAACTCGTCTTTGGGAATGTTTTTACGGAAATCGGTTATTCGTCCTTATATGAGAAGATCTTGAGCTGAATAAGGGCTCATTCGAAAGAGGAAGGTTCAATGCAGGCCGTCAACTCACCGTTTGAGTCACAAAACTCTTTTAGTGGCCTAAAAATGCTTCGATTCCGCAACTGTCGATTTTTTGTCGATTTTTTTTTCTACTTTGGACACTGATACTATTAAATATGGACACAATCTCGTTAAACCATGAGTTGACCGCCCTGCATTGGACCTTCCTCTTTCGAATGAGCCCTCACCCAGCTCCAAGTGTTCTCATATAAGGACAAATAACCGATTCCCGTAAACCCATTAATAGGCCCATATTTGCCGGTAATGTCACATCGCTGCATTACCCGTGTCTACCCCCTTAAGGTGATGCTAGCGTGGAGCCCGCACTTCGAATTCCGCGTCGGTAAAACAGTCAACGTTTCATCATTAGGCCGAACAGAAACTGATTTCAACGCCACCTGAATTATCGCATCCAACTAACGGCATGCTATGCTACGTCACTTTTCGCATACACCTAAATGACACACGGATGCTACGATAGCTCTACTATATACGTTACAGCAAAGTATAAAATACGAAACTGCACACGTGACCTAGGAAATATATGAATGATCTAACTCCTTTAGGCAAATGTTATATATACATTTTTTGTAATATAAAATAACCAAGGGGAGAATATTTCTACAAATTGAATGTCTAAAGTTAGTTTTTTTTTAAATAATATGCCCGATATTGTACTCCGAATTCCTATAAATCGAGTGCCTAAGGTTACTTTTTTTAAAAAATAATATGTCCTGTAAAGTCGCGGAGTTCTCTCTCTCACTGAGTCCTCGGCGTACTTTATGTAATTTGATCTACGTTGTCAGATAGATAGGGGTTCTCACTTACCTTTCGCTGGATGAGTAGAACCTATCTATGGACGGAACCTGTGGTGGTGTGTCGTCCAAGTGTTGGAGCGGTAGGGTAGATGTTCGAGTGAAGATCACGCACTTTCGATCACAATGAATGTTTATTCGTTACTGGTACAGTCTTTCGATTCGTTAGCGTTTTACAATTGAAGGTTACGGAGCCTTGCTCTGTCGAAGTACTGTGCTTCGTAGCAGAGTTATATAGGTTAGACTTATTTAATTAATCGAGTTACCGGAATCTTGCTCTGTCGAAGCACTGAGCTTTCGTAGCAGAGTCGTGTAGATTCTTGAGGATTGAACTCGGAACGGTACTTCGCGGATTATATTCGCGGATTTTTGTACTTGTACTTGAATTTCGAACTGCGCCTATGAGAACTTCTTACGAGAACTATTGGTAAAATTGACTGTGTGCGGGCGGGCCCGGTCGCGTTATTTTATATTGATAAATGAGGTCGACATTTGATTTGGCAATTCGGGTGAACCACCTCGTTCGGATCGTCAGCGTTCTCGCCGTACGACGACCCGGCTGAGTTGCTCACTCAGAATTTGCAGAACGATGAATTTGGATGGTGCAATAGAAGTTTAAAGAATTTGGTTGATGAAATAGAAGTTCCAAGAATGCGTCGCAGGACGTGACAATACATATGTTGTACTGATTTGAATTGTGAAATCAATTACAAAATTAAGGAAACTTATGTTTATTTATATGCATATAGAATGCGTCACAGGACGTGACAGTCCCGATACTGTACTCCGAATTCCTATAAATCGAATGCCTAAGGTTGGTTTATCCTTCTAAAGGAAATCGTCAATGTATCCATGTTCAGGCACTCGCAGCGAAAATCGTCCACCCGCAACGAACTGTATATAAACAATAACTACAAAGAAAATACACTGATTATGCATATCAAATTATTCTACATACATAATTATCTAATATAGTCAAAAAGCAAAAGATTTAGTTGAATAATAATCGAGATATAGCATTGCAAATAGGATCGTATCCGAAATGAACATCACAGCGAAAATCATCCACTTTCAACAACGTTTGATAAATTGCAAGAGTTATTTGATTTTGTAACTTTTAATAAGTGAGTTATAAATTTTTGTATGCTGAATCCGAATCTGCAAACCATTTTTATCTAACTTGTATAGTTTTTTAGATAATCAATCTTGTTAGAAAAATTGCAAGTATTCAATTTTGGAAATGATTTATGCTTTTACAGTAGCAGATATTCAGGTCCTTTCTCCACGTAATAATTCTGTAGACTCTATCGAGCAAAATGATCTAAATTGTTATTACATTATAGACATGTAAATATGTTTAAATAATAATGGAACGGAGAAAGACGCATAAATCGCACGAACGTCTTCTGATATTTTTCATTATATTTCAAAAACTAAGGATTTAGGAAATCGTATGTGTACATCGTCAGTACACAGGATAAGGAATAGGAGAATAAATGACAAGAACGTTACTAGCGGAAGATGTTATAATTAGAAATTTTTTTTTTTTTTTTTTATGGAGGGAGGGAAATGTATTGTTGCACACCCAGTTGGCCCACCAAAGTCGGGTCTAGCCGGGTAGTGTGGATTTAGCCCGAGTATACCCACTAAAACTCTACCTCCGTTGCCAGGACCTAGTCCACCCGGGCACCGTTTATCACATTACTTCCGGGTGGGGTTCACTTCAGCGTCGTCTTGACGCACGGCGTTCTTACGGCATCGTCCTCGAGCATCTTCGAGACTACATTCTCCGGGGTGATGTTGCCTAGTGTAGCTTCGAGATCTCGCCTGTGTGAGTTCCATGCTTGGCAGAAGAAAAAGGTGTGGAGTGCGCGGTCTGTGTTTTCCCGACAGTGGGCGCAGCCCGGCGATGCTACCTTCCCCATCTTGTGAAGATAGACCCTGAAAAGGCCGTGCCCTGTTAGGAATTGTGTTAAATAATAGTTGGTCTCGCCATGCTGCCGAGTAACCCACGGCATCGCGTTTGGTATCAGCCGGGCGGTCCATCTGCCTCTGTGATCGCCCTGCCATCTTAACTGCCAGGCACGTAGCGCCTGTGTTTTTGCGGTTGCCCTGGCCTTGTTCTTACCGAGCAGAGGCTGATCTTCATAGATGCGTTTCCGCTCCTGCGCAATTAGACATAATAATGATAATAACAATAGTAATAATAAATATAAGAATAATAACAACAACAACAATAATAGTAATAGTAGTAGTAGTAGTAGTAGTAGTAGTGAAAAAAAAAAAAAAAAATCGTAATAATAATTATAAATAATAATAGTTCCTGAAATCAAAGAAATCATATTTGTATATTATCTTTCATTATTACATATTATACATATATTATCGTCGTACTCACTTCTAACGGCTATTGCCTCCAATTATCTTCTCCGGTTGGCGGCATACGGCATATGCAAGCGGCACTGTGGCCCGTGCCAAGGATATTCGGAATATAGCCGCACGGGCAGCCAGCTTGCCTGTACGAGCCACGGCCGCGACGCTCCCTTTCTTCCCGCAGCTGCTGGTTTATCGCCCTGCGGCATTGTCGTAGCATCCGCTGCTCTATACTTCTCAATGACTGGAAAAATAAATATTACGTTATTATGTATAAACAATGAATAGCAGAAATAACGTACAAACAGGAATGTAAGAAAACGACTTACGCTTTGTTGCTGCAAATGTTGCAACTGCAGCGGCACCACCGGTTGCGGCGGAAGCAATACTTGCTCACCAGACAGCGACAGGTGCAGCTGCTGGTTTTGTTGCTGCTGCTGCTGCTGCTGGAGCAACTGTTGGTGTTGGTATTGTTGTTGCTGCTGCTGCTGCTGGAGCAGCTATTGGTCTTGCTGTTGCTGTTGGTCTTGCACTGGACAGAGCAGCTGTTGCATCTGCATCTGCGACCGCAGCTCTTGGATCTCCCGCGAGTGCTGCTGCTGAACTTGCTGCTGCAGTCGCAACAACGGCGTCCGTTGAGGTGGTCTCTGATCCTGCTGCAACTGCAGATGCTGCATTTGTTGTTGCAACTGGAACAACGGCAGCAGCTGCGGTGGTTGCTGCAGACGCAGCGATCTCTGCGGCTGTTGGGTTTCCTTATATTGCAGCTGTGGCTGCTGCAACTGCTGCGGCTGCTGCGGCGGAAGTTGCAGTTGCAGTTCCGGCTGAGGTTGGAGTTGCAACTGCGACTGTACTTGTTGTTGCAACTCCGGTTCCATTTCCTGTTCTTCTTGTGGGATTGCTTGCAACAGCGCCTGCGCTTGCTGTTGCACTTCCACTGATTTTTCCTTGGTATGTTCTAAAAGAAAATTGAAAAACATGGATAATATGTACTGCAGAGAAATTTCAAATGTATTTATCCAGAAACTTACGAATATTCATTGACAATTACATGTATTGAACTGTATTGAATTACAAAATACGAATAAACCAGTTCACAGAAAACCAATGTATCATGGAAAAATATTGCGGAAGACAAAAATTTTCTCCACACAAATTAGCGCAGAAATATATAGGGGGTTACAAAATTATTCGCTCACCGTTTAAAACGGAATAGCTCATTTAAAATCGGACCAAATAACGTGAGGTTCCTGGAAAAACTATACAAATTAGTTTACTAACATATGTATTTTTGTCGTTTTAAAAAATTACAATTTATCGAAATCGGGAAAAAAATAGTAAAGAGCAATTTTTTAACTTTTTTATCTGAGCTTGCAATGAAAATTTAAAATATGACATTTGTAAATTTAAGTATGTTATGTGTATACTGAAAATATCATCGAGATCGGTCAATGCACTTAGAAGTTACAAGTAATTTCAATTTCCGAAAATCGCGACTTTTCATCTATCTCTGTATACAGTAAAACATGGATATATGCAACAGGAATTGTAACCCAAACATTGCACCAAATATCCAAGCGAGATATCGATTCTGCGTCCGTACACATCGTGTATATGCAGCCGAGGGGTCGATTCTATGTTGTTTATTCTATTATTATTGTTTATTTATTCTATTATTTATTATTCTGTTATTATTGTTAGCTTGTAAATTATTCAATACAATTCTGTCCAAGTAATTTTAATTACTTATAACTTCTAAGTGCATTGATCGATCTCGACGAAATTTTCAGTATACCCCTAACTTATTTGAATCTACGAAAGACATATTTTAATTTAAATTTTAATTATATGCTAACATAAAAAAGTTCAAAAATTACCCTTGACTACCTTTTCTCACGATTTCAACAAATTGTCATTTTGTAAGACCACAAAAGCATATATCTTAGTAAATTAATTTGTATGGCTTCTCGAGAAACCTCACGTCATTTGGTTCAATTTTGTGACCCACTGTATATGAGACAAGGCAAATTTCACGGAATGTAATTGTCAATGACACTCGGGAAGTAAAGATGAAAAGAAACACTTACTGCGGCTTTACGAATTCATTTTTTTGCTTCGATGATCACTACTTCGTAACACGTTTCGAACTGCCACTACCAGTGAAATTGGAAAACGCCACAGCGTTGGCGTTTCGTTTTTGTTTCACTTGCGTAGCGTGGTGGGGGAAAGGCCCGCGTTGCCATCTACTACTTCTTTCTTAGACGTAGAAGACGTATTGAAAAATTGAATTTGTATCAATATTTGTGCAAAAAATAAGCACAAATGGCAAATAAAAAATGTACAAATCAGACGTTTCCGGGTAGGAGAAGGCTCTCCCTCAAAAGAACTTATAGAAAACTGTAAGTGCTTACAAAATACATTTCAGTAATTTGTGTGCAAATATTTACAAATATATCTAACCTCATCCATTCTACTTTGCAGGCGACAGAAACAATGGCAATCGTCGGCATCGACGATTGAACCTACTGCAGTTGTCAAAGAGAGAAATTCTCTCCCGGTAAAAAGTTGTGTATCGAAAAATGTGGAGGAGGTTGGTCAGACAGATATGTCAGACCCCCTACTAGTTTGTAAATATCATAATAATGATCGTTCGTTTATCTCAAACGATCCTAAAGATGCGGAGCGCATCTCATCAGAAAACGCCCTTCGCGAAAGTAAAGATGTGGGACGTATCTCATCAGAAAACGCCCTTCGCAAAAACGATGAAACTGTCGTACAATGCGAATGTACAAGTGAGAGATCCACTGTACAAAACGTCCTGGACAATAGCGACAACAATCTCGTCGTAGACGTCGGACACGTAAATGTGGGACGTATTTCGGAAAATGTGCCAGAAGGCCGCCGCATTGTTGACGTTCAGTTCTTTTCGAATGAAATACATAGAACGTTCGACAATCATGCGCGAGGTATTGAATGTCATTTTCGCGATTGGAAAATGATCGGTAGTCGCCAACATGGGTGTCTCACACAGTTTTTCTTCAAGTGCCAAATGTGCAATTACGAAGATACTGTTTGGTCGGAACCTATGCATTCAGATATAATGAATGTAAATGAGGCCATGACGACCGCGACTGTTACAATCGGAATCGGCTATACACAACTAGAAGAATTATGCGCCGCCTTGAATATGCCCTGCATGGCTGAAACGACGTACCTGAGGTACTGTGAAAAACTTGTAGATAAATTTATGAACAACGCAATGCGTACCATGCAGGCAGCAGGGGAAGAAAAAAGACGATTAGCTTTTGAAAAGAATGAAGTCGTCGACGGTATCCCATACATAACTGTCATAGCGGATGGTAGCTGGATGAAGAAATCGTGTGGTACGAATTATAATTCACTTTCCGGTGTTGGTGCCATTGTAGGTTTCCGCACAGGAAAAGTTCTGTTTATCGGCATACACAATAAATACTGCACAATATGTGATATAGCGGAACAAAAAGCTACATCCCCAAAACATCATAAATGTTATAAAAACTATGATCGTTATGCCAGTTCTAGTAGCATGGAAAGTGATGCTATTGCTGAAGGTTTCAAACGCAGCATTGAAATGCATGGCTTGATATATACAGGGTGTCTCGTAACGCATTTTCACCCTCTCAGGTGGTGGTAGGTGGAGTGATTCTGAACAACTTTTTCCTTTGCGAAAAAGTGGTTTGAAGCTTCCTTTTTGAATTATTAAGCAAAAACACTGACCAATCCGAGCGCGTATAGCGCGCGGGCTCAAGGACGGCAGCGTCGGCTACGACAGCGGGGCTTGACGTAGGTCGCGAACAAACGGCTCGGCGTCTCGTTAGCATAGCACAATAAAAAAATTGAAGTAGTTAAACATTTTTTGTTGTTGTTGAAAAGGAATACGGAATCTAATCTCTTGTCGCCCGTTATTATGTAAACAAGGAAATTTTAAACATTCTAAATAAAAAATAAAAATGTTTGACCCCGAAAAGGGCTACGTAAGTGCAATACCTAAGTGCAATAAACGAGGCGAGTTCACTAGCCCGACCATCAAATCAGCTGTTCCGCACACGTGTTTCTTTGTCGAGTGATGAAGACCGACATAATAACCCAGGATAGACCCAGGTAGGAATTATCTGCTTTCAGCATAGCAGGTAAATTTACGAACGAATGGGTAAGTTTCATTGAAATTGTTTTAAAATTTGTATTCATTATTTCATTTCAAACATTTTTATTTTTTATTTAGAATGTTTAAAATTTCCTTTTTTACATAATAACAGGCGACAAGAGATTAGATTCCGTATTCCTTTTCAACAACAAAAAAAAAATGTTTAACTACTTCAATTTTTCTATTGTGCTATGCTAACGAGGCGCCGAGCCGTTTGTTCGCGACCTACGTCAAGCCCCGCTGTCGTAGCCGACGCTGCCGTCCCTGAGCCCGCGCGCTGTACGCGCTCGGATTGGTCAGTGTTTTTGCTTAATAATTCAAAAAGGAAGCTTTAAACCACTTTTTCGCAAAGGAAAAAGTTGTTCAGAATCACCCCACCTACCACCACCTGAGAGGGTGAAAATGCGTTACGGGACACCCTGTAGAACGGTTGTTGCCGATGGTGATAGCAACGTCTATCATACTATTGTGAATAACAGACCTTACCGAGAGCAAAAAGTAACCGTTAGAAAAATTGAGTGTACCATTCACTTACTTCGTAATTTATGTAAAAAGTTGAGACACGTTGCGGAGAAAACACAAACGAAGGGTCACAGAGATCGTGGCTTTGTTGCACACCGAAATATCATTAAAAAAAATATTTTAATTATTCGTAGAGCTGTCGTTTTAACAGTCAAGGCGCGAAAAAAAAGAAAAAGGGCCTCAGCATATCAAAGCTAGAGAACTTCAGAAGGACATTTTAAGTATTCCTAGCCATATATTTGGTGAGTACAAGGAGTGCAATAACCGCAGCCATGCGTGTATGCGGGATGAAAACAGAGCTGAGAAAAATTACGTTCCATGTTTGAAATTATACGGTCTGTACAGCGAAGTCGAGAAAGCCATACGATTCCTCAGCTGCTATTCGGATAGTTTGTTAATGAATGTTACAAATAATCCCGCAGAAACATTTAATTCAATTATCTGCAAAGAGATTGGTGGAAAACGTATTAATTTTGGTGCAAGAGGTTCCTACAATGCTATAGTTGCAGGAGCTGTTACGCAATACAATACGCAACAAGTACGTACAGAAATGCATAAGAACAAGTGTAAAACCGTTCCACCACTAGTAAAGAGATTGGAGGAACGGCGGCAGAAAAAAGTTGCGAAAACGAAAGAATTTCGAATGACCTACGGCAAGAGAAGGAAATTTAAGCCAATGCAAGGAACGGATAAATATTATGGTCCAAACTCACAAAGACCAGATCTTCCGAGTGATATGCTGCTTCAACTTCGCAAGGAACATTTTGAAAAGCTTGCTGACAATGCAAAAAATCGTACAATAATAGAAACGAACACAAGAAAGCAAAACGATTCAGATTTATGGAGAGCTTTAAAGGACGAAATGCTAACTGCTTCGAATTTTGGAGCAGTGTGTCGCATGAGACAAACAACGTCCTGCGCAACAATGGTAAAAAACATTTTATATCCTCCATCTGTCGATACTGCTGCTATGAAATATGGCCGCGATAAAGAACACATTGCAAGAAAAGACGTAGCGAACGCAATGAAAACAAGGATTCGAACTTGTGGATTGATCATTGATCGCGATATTCCATACTTGGGCGCCTCTCCTGATGGACTTATCGACGATGACGGTTTACTGGAAATAAAATGCCCACTATCTGCCGAGAATTTGACAGTGATAGACGCAATAGAAACAATACGTCACTTACGAAACATCTTCGATAAGAGAGATATACAAGAAATGAATAGCAAGCACCAGTATTTCTACCAAGTACAAGGTCAGTTGCATGTAACGCAACGGAAGTACTGCATTTTCGCTATCTGGACACCTAAAAGCATACATATGATCTACGTAAATAGGGACGACGCGTTTTGGACAAATCATATGGAACCTTTCCTAACGCGTTTCTACGAAGAATGCATGCTTCTGGAAATATTGGACAGCCGCCACAATAGACACATGCCTATTAGAAATCCAGAATACATACTACGGGCAAAAGAAGACGCATCTATTCAAAAATTAAGCAGAAAAATCGCAAAAAAGCGTACATATGAAAACATGACACAGAACAGTGTTGAAGCATCAAATAGCGACTGTGTCATTGTCAGTCATTCAGTCCAGGAAGAAAACTGCACAGATGATGCTGTACGATACTATATATTAGAGAGTGCTGTTTGTTCCGTAACTGACGTAAAGAAAAATGTACTACCTGTGCAAAGTAAATTAAACGATGAATCGTTAGATCGATTTTTACGTGTCGTCAGAGAAACTACTCCTTTTGAAACGCAAAGTGTCCTATACTTACAGTTTACAAAATGTATCAATCCCTGCCGTAGTGACAAAAGCGTACAAATTGGAGGCAACTGTTCTGATAATTGGCGAAGTATCTATTTCAACGGCCGCAGACTCCATGTATACGATAGTTTACTTACCAGTGCATATGAGAAGTTCGTAGAGGAAGAAAAAAAATATATTGCGTTACGATTTCCTCATATTCGCAAAAAGGATATACTTTTTGAAAGAGTTCAGGCGCAACCGGATTATTACATTTGTGGTGTATACGCGGCGGCATACATCACTACTATAGTTTTGGGTGGAAACCCTTGCTTAGAAAACTATTCCCATGACATACAGCGGCTGAGATGTCACTTCGTAAATATTATTGAAAATAATAGACTGTCGCCCTTCCCGATAGAATAAGATAGTAATAAGATAGTGCAGGGGAAGAGGTTTTACTGGGTAGTATATCACCCCTTCTGGGTGGTATGAGCCCCACACTGCCCGAACTTTCCCTTAGCCGAGTGCGAAAGAGAATGTCTTGGGCGTACGTAAACGTATTTCCTCTTCCATAAAAAAAAAAAAAAAATCAGGCTTATTAGCGAGGTCGTGAAGGTAATGTGAATTATTTGAATGTACGCAAGACATATTTTAAATTTTCATTATAGACTTACATAAAAAAGTTGAAAAATTACCCTTCGTTATTTTTTCCCACGATTTCGACAAACTATAATTTTTTAAAACAGCACAAGTACATATCTTAATAAATTAATTTTTATAGCTTTTCAAAATGCCTCAAGTCATTTGATCCAATGAGGTATTCGGTTGGTGAGCGAATAATTTTGTGACCCACTGTATTTCCCTTAGGCCACGACTTTCCCCAACATTTGGAAGCGATTAGCCCTGACGTCGTAATCCTCTTGACCGTCTAGCAAACGGTCAATGTTTCGCCTACGTTTTTAAAATCTGACTGCAATAAAAGCATTGTACACATTGTAGACATTTCCTCCGTTGGCGCTCGCCGATCGGGTGATCACAGTTCCCACCTTGTTAGAAGTTTGCTGACAGTTTCAAACGTAGAAAAGAACAACAAGTGTAAGAGGGACTGCCGATTATCACGATCGTAGCTCCTGTCTTTTTCATTCCCTACCTTTCCCTTAGTCAGAAACTTTTTATTGTCAATTTAAGAAGTAAATACAGTCCAAATTGTATCATGTTTAGTATCATTTTTCAGAAAAATCTCACCAATGCGGTAGTAAAAGTTTCATTGAGAAAAAGTGAAAGATAAAAAAGTTTTATCGTTGAATTAGTATTAGTCACGCCGATACGTTTCGGCTCGACGCTTTGAATCTTTGGACCTCTCTCTCCTCCACTGTCTGTCCCTTTCTACGTTCACGCTTAGCTCGCGTCGCATGTAAACACAGAATCGACACCACTAAACATTTTTTCTTTGCCTCTTGAAAATCGAGTGACTAAACTCTCATAGCCCTTATCTTGTTGAGTAACCCTTAAAGATAATCATCTTTAGGGACTCCCCTTGTTTTCCCGAACTCAGAGAAAGGACCCACATAACTTTTCCAACCCCTGTCACATCACTCTCAGTCCCGGAATTCGGGACTAGTTTATCGAGATTGGATCATTATTGATCCTACCCTAAAATCCAAAAACTTTGTAACCACAAAATTTACGACTTCTTTTAAGAATCCAGCCACCGGACCCGTACGTGACTCCGACTTGCGCTTTTCCCGCCTAAAAATGTCCTTTCCTGGAAAAACCTCCCTACTACTCGACCACCACATCCCAATGCCAAGTATAAAGGCAAGCTCTCTGGAAGAGCAAGGTTAGTCTTAGTTCAACGTTAAGAGTACGAGAAACGTCTGTATAGTGAAGAATAAACTCTCAACCAAATAACCCAGTCTTGTTATTTGCGATCCGACGACAATCTATGCTTGAACAGTTTGTATTTAGGATATGTTACCAATGCCTTTTGGGTCCAGGAAGTATGACTAATAAACTATTTCACCTTTGGCATTTTCTTTGATTGAAAAAGTGTTATTGATACAAGATCGTATTAATTCTGGCGCGTATATCAACAGGGGCAACATCGCTGGAAATTGTAACGAAACGCCTCGGTTACCTATCATTACCTGTAAAATGCTCTTTTTATTCATGGCCACCAGCAGCATAAAAAGTTCTAAATACAGTAAAATCTCGGTTAGTGCAATTTCAATCGGGACCGAATGCAAACTCCAATCGAGTACAGAACACGTTTCTCGAATGAGTTCGGCTCGCCTTTGATGTGGTGACAGCCGAAAATCGAAGCAGCGTACGGGGAAAAAAGCAACGTTAAATACCCGTATACGTGTGAGACAATACTAACGTAATTAAAATTTAAGATTAAAACTTTTTTATTTTTGACTTTTTTTTCATAAAAATTTTACTAACATATTTGTGAGGTTTTTCTGATTAAAATGAGACTAATAGTTTGAATTAGATTTACTTGTTGATACTGATTAAATACGTACTACAAAGTGCCTACGAACGAGGAAAATGGTGTGATTGGTAGATGCGAGAGAGGAAGAGAGAGGATGTGTGCGAGAGAGAGAGGAAGAACGAAGTGTGAATGTTCGGTGACGAGCGGATGGGCTCTTCTTTTTGAGCGATTAGCGAAACAGGCGACACGTGCTGCGAAAAGATTATTAGTATGTTACATTAGCTGTGTATAGTAAACGTTTTTGGACTATATGTGAGGCGTAAATGTAAAAATCTGAATAAATTGCCACAAAAGGATAATGTAAAATAATAAAGTACATTATTACAAGACGAACCGAGCGAGTGATTAAATAATAGTGGGCGTATTGAATAAAATGTTCAACTTGTTATTCGCACAATCGTACATGATAACAGTCAGAATACCCTGCTGCCTCTTGAAGGGGAAACGCGCTGACAAAATACACATGGCCTACCTCAACCTTTTGCCTATTTCGATTTTTATAACTCCGAAAGTACAGTGCCCAGACCTATCGTAATTTCACCCTGCAGCCTTGAACAGTTTTTGCAGGCGATTCTGAAAGGACTTTCCTCGGGCCGCTTGCCTCCTCTAAACAGTTTCCATTCAAACAAGCAATCCTCCGATTCCTAATAGCTGAGAGGCCCAACGTGGTCATCAGCCGTTCTCGATCACCAGGCCTGTTTAGTCTCACTCACCCTCTTTCAAGACCTCACGCAGTCCAATTCCCCATCATAAAGCGTACGAAAGCAAACTAGAGTCGGGTTAATTGCCCTCAACGACCCTTCAAAATAAGCCATCGCTAACACATTGATAAAAGTACAAAAGTTTTATTGTTGCATTAGCATTTGTCACGCCGCGCAGTGAGACAGTGGCCTGGAAAATCTGGTCAAAAATATTTTACCATTATTTTAAAATCTAAAGCCATAATGTTATAGGTCGTTGGATTCGTTTTAACGTCAATTACAACAATATGTAGTAGTGAAAAATAGAATTAAAACTGAACATATTGGATTAGTTATAGCTCAAAAAATACCAGTTAACTTGCGCGGTGTATTCTATTAGTGTAATTTTTATAAGTCCCTGTATGTACATATACTTTATTCCATGTTCCGTAGTTATCGGACGCTCCTGTACATGAGCTGTCTATTGCGTTTCCTGCCAGGCTTATTCCTACGGATTTTGTGGAGTTTACTTTTAAATTCGCGATTGTATGAAAGTTGTCATATCTAAATATTCCGGTATTGTGTATGGATTTACAATTTTCATGGCTTATGTTGTAACCGTGCTTTTGCCCTAAGAAGAGGTTACCAATTTATGGAAAGGGGAGAGAATTAACGAGGAGACACTCAGATCTCAAATGAGGAAAATTTGAACAAAGGCTTTATTCGTAACCGCGTTTGCCTAATCGTTGTACATAGCGCGTCGCTCGGTGACTTCCCAACGGTCGTTCGCAGGAACGTCTACACACATACAAACACTTCTAACGGCGCGATCGTCCTTGGAGCGCGACGCGCGATACACACATACTACGCATTCGACGAATCTGACGGTTGGCTCTCGTTACAATTGTGCAATGTTAACGTTAGTGCGGTGAGCATTACCTGCGGTCGAGCTCCGGTTTTACCTAGGAGATTTTACTAGAGCGCGAGCACCGACCCTTTCTCCTGGTTCATGGCTCGCTTGATACGTTTCCCAGTTCTCGCGAATTCACATGGATTCGGTGGGTATGAGAAAGCGTTGCAGGTTGCTCATGACCAAGGAAACAGTCTCGGAAGCGGGACCAGAGCACGATGTCTCGTAGCTGCTGGTTTGCTTGCGGTGAGTGCGATCGTTCAGCTGATTTGACTAAGATCGAAAATGCGTCTGGTCGCATTGGAGTCTCGACGACAAGTGTTCGTCCTGCCGATCAGCAGGCACCTCGCTCGGTGCTCCCGGCAGCGAAGGGGAACCTTACGCCTGCGCGTTTGCACCTCGGCATGGTAGGAGGGCGGCGCCTTAGGCCCCTATATTATGTGGCGATTGCTGGGACATCGATCGGTTACAATGTCTAGAAGGTATTCTTGTATCGCGTTTTCTACTGGTACTAAGTGGCTGAACATTCCGCATCGAAAAATTGTGCGTTGGATTTCTATTTTGCATTGTATGATTGGGACCGTTCTGAATTCTGCTAATTGTAGTAGCCGTATTGTTGTGTTGGTTATGCTAACGTCCGCATGGTGGAAGTCGCATTCCCCGGTGTCCAGTAAAAAGTATGTCGATACGATCGGGTTGGTTGCCCCACAATCAAACCCGATTATTGCTTGGCTAATTTTGAACGTGCTGATATAAATTAATAGAATTAACTTCATTGTCAACTCTGTTCCTAGAAAGAAGGCTTATGTTATTTCCTGTGCTGCTCGATGCTTAATTTGTTCGCATGCACTGTTTTTGGCTTTCCTTTGTAATCGATTGTTATGTTATTGTTATCTCTTATTTCTAATATTTCGTATGGCCCTAAATACCAATCCTTTTCTAATTTCCCTGGTTTGGGTTCTTTAAGTAGCCATACTTTGTCTCCAATTTTAAATTCGACTGGCTTAATGAATCTATCGTAGTATTCTTTTGATTTCATCTTTTAGTCTATTAGATTTTCGCGTGCCATACTAGCTATATCTCTCATGTTTTTTATTAAGTTTTTCAAATAATCATTTAGTGTGGGTAGTTGTTTTGATTTCTTTAAAGGTTCAGTCAAAGGTAGCCTAGCTGGATAAGCGAAAACCAGTTCATGTGGTGTGAATTTGTGACTGGAATGAATGCTTGTGTTATAATTGAATTGTGCTAGCTCTAGAAGATCATCCCATTCACATTTTTTTGTTGAAAAGTTCTTTAAATATTCGCAAAGTGGATGATGTGCTCTTTCTAATGATCCGTTTGATTGGGGTGAAAAAGATGTTGTTTCGATTTTTGAGAATTTAAATCTTTTTGCAACTTGTTTCATAATTTTGCTAATGAAATTTGTTCCTCTATCTGTAAGTACTATTTTAGGCGAGCCAAATGTGTATATAAATTTTTTTACAAAAGCATCTGCGACTGATTCTGCTGTTTGATCTTTTAAAGATACTGCTACTAGGAATTTCGATAATTGGTCTTGTATGGTTAAAATGTGTTTATTATTATTTTTTGTAACGTTGAGTGGACCGACGATGTCCATCGCGATTTTATCGAAAGTTTTCATTGGTGTGTCTGTTATAACCATTGGTTGTCTAGTTTTAATTCTTTTTAATTTATTTCTTTGGCATTCCTCACATTTTTTTATTTTATTTTGAATATCTTGTTTTAAATTTTCCCAGAAGAATTTGTCTTTTATTCTATTATATATTCTATTTACGCTTGACCTCCTAGTTTTGTGGAGTGGAATTGGTCGAATATTCTATTTCGTGCCAGTTTATATTTAATATATTAATGTCTCTTGAAATACTGAAGATTTTTATATTTTTCCGTATAAGCAAGTCTTTTAATGTGTTAAATAGTTTTATCAAGTTTTGTTTTATTATTTCTGATGATACTGCTACGTTTAAACATAAGATAAAGAGTTTTTTATTATTTACTTCTATTAATTCAATTTCGTTTTCGGACAGATTGAGGTTTATTTTTATATTTTTAGTTTCCATTAACGCGTTGGTGTTTTTGTCTAAAGGTATGCCTTGTTGAGTAATTATTTGTACGATGTTATCGTTTCTAAATTGAATCGAGTTTTTCGTGTAAATTATGTTTCTTTGTTCTTGTTTTTCTATATTGTCTTTTTTGTTTTTATCTTTTTCTTCATTGTGCCCAGACGTTCTTTCATTACTGCTATTGTTTGGGGTTGTTTCTTGACCTGGTGGTTCTTGAATTTTTTTCCTTGGTCTACCCCTTTTTCTTTTGACCTTGATATGGTTGTCGTGTAATGCTTCTACTTTATCTTGACTTGGGATTTTTGCGGGTGTCGAGTTTTTGCTGATTTCTTTCTTTCCTTGTGCTCTTGTTGTAACGGAAACGTGTACATTGTCCACTGGATTTATTGATAATGCATCGGCATTTACGTTTTGCATACCCGGTTTATAGACTATATCGTATTCATAATATGATAATTTTAATCTCCATTTTTGCACTCTAGTATTATTGTCAGCTGTTTTTAGCCACAGTAATGGTTTGTGATCCGTAACTATCGTAAATTTATTACCGTAAATGTAATTTCGAAATATTTTTATTGCGAACATTATTGCTAGAGTTTCTTTTTCATAGGTGTCGTATTTAATTTCAGCTTCTTGCAATACTCGTGATGCGTATGCGATTGGTTTATCTTTTCCGATTCTTCCTTGTGATAGTACTGCACCTAGAGCGTATTTAGATACGTCTGTCGTGATAACGTATGGTTTGTCGAATTGTGGGTACTGTAGTATGGGAGCGTTACATAATATTTCTTTTAGTTTTATGAAAGCGTCTTGTTGTTCCGTGTTCCAGAAAAATTTGGTGTCTTTTTGCAATAAACTCGTTAAAGGTTTTGCAATTTTTGCGAAATTATTTATGAATCGTCTATAGTATCCTGCGAGTCCTAAGAATTCTCTTATGTTCTTGACGTTTTTAGGAGTAGGACATTTTTGGACAGCTTCTGTTTTTGCTGGGTAGGGTTTTATACCTTTCCCACTTAATATGTGTCCTAGGAAGCATACTTCTGATTTGAGGAATTCGCATTTTTCGGGTTCAAGTTTTAATTTTACCACTCTTAATTTCTGAGGGATTATGTTGAATCTCATATTGAGTTCCTCTAGGTTTTCTCCAAATACTATAATATCATCAATGAAGACAAAGCAGATTTTTCCAATTGAATCTCCTAGAGTTGTGTTTATTACTCTTTGAAAGGTGCGTGGTGAGTTTCTTAATCCGAAAGGTAGGACGTTGAATTCGAATCGTCCTAGTGGATGTATGCTGAATGCTGTTTTTAACCGACTTCGAAAAGGAGGAGGTTACTCAATTCGATCAGTATGTTTTTTTTTTGTTTTTTTTTGTGTGTGTTCACCGATTACTCCGAGATGGATGTACCAATCGGAACGAAACCTTTTACATCTTGTAGGGTATGTCTTCCGGTTGGTCCCATTAAAAGAAAATTTTTCATTTTTTCATTGTTATTGCAAAATACGAGAAGTTTTTAATCTCAACATAGTACGATTTCAATGACCCTTTAATATATTGTCGGGGACATGATTCTGAAGAACTTTCTCATTATGCATAATTAACGAAAAGCTTTAGTTTACGAGATATTCGTGCAAAACTATTGTTACTACTACATTGAATTGTACGTATGCCTACGTGTCTCTACCGGTGTATGAGTCAGCATGCAGTCGCCGATTCTCTACTGTTTCTATACACATATCGCGTCGACCGAAATCCAGTATGCATATACGTATAATAATAACTATTGTTATTGCAAAAACCGATTCTATACTGCTACTCTATAAAGAATACACCGATTGCGATGAAACTTTTCACATCTCGTACGTCTTTCCACCATAATTTTATTTGCAAAAATGTATGTAACTTCTTATTGTTAATAACTATCGTTATTGCAAAAAAACCTATTCTTTACGGTTATTCTGCAAGGAATGTAGCGAGCGCGATTTTTCAAACTTGTCCCTGCAAGTAAACTTCGTTAGTTTCTTTACTAATTGGTCGCTAATAATAAAACAAATAAAAAAAGGCTTGGCTTGCTTCTTCACATATCAGGCGCTGGGAGCTGATATGGACTGTTTCTTTGCAAAAGCAACTGTCGTAATCTTTGCATTTCTGCGAGTGCTCTCTCGTCATGAGGTTTAACAAGGACTTTGTTTGGTGCTAAATCAGATAAAACTAAACCAGCTAAACTTTTAATACGACTAACAATAAGTGCAACGTAAATTTGGCCTTTTGCAAAATTCTTTTTGCCAAGATCAATTACAGCTTTGTTTAATATAGTCCCTTGTAATTTGTGCACCGTTACTGCCCAACTTAGAATAAGTGGTAACATTCTGCGCTCGACGTCTCCATAACCTTTCGTCGCCTGAAACGTTGCTACAACTGGAGATATTGGAATGTAACCGTCGGTATCTTTGAATCTATTTCCAATCGACTCGTCGGCAAATTTTATAAGTACTGAATCCGACAATCCTCCCTGTTCTAATTGACCTCTTCGAAGTGCCGACCATGTAAATTTCTTTACCATTCCCATTGCGCCGATTATCAAATCATCAGAAATTGATAGGTTTCGTAGCAGCATAATTCGCGATCCCTCAGTTAATGTTATTGTATGTAACAATCCGCCACAATTATTTACATTTACAGGTATGACACTTTCTGGTGGCCTTTTTTCATACGTAACTGCCTCACGGGACTCGTCTATTGAATCAACGACGTACATTCGATGTGATTTTGCTAATTCATCAGTCATTTTTGAATTATATTCATCCACTAATTTTATCATTGAGAATATTCTTACTGCTGCATCATCTTTGAACTCTCCGGTTAGGGAATTCTTCTTTGTTCGCATAGTATTTCCAGTTGAGAAGTTGTCACTTCCCCAAATCGAAGGTTATTCAATAAATCGATAAACTCAACGTCATCTCTTTGTCGCATATTAATGGTGAGTTTGCAGAATGAAAATTAGTGCCATAAATTAATTTCTGCAGTACACCAATGTGGCTGTTGATACGCCCCGGCGGAAAATTTGAAATTTATTCGCCTTGCGTCCTTTATCAAGCCCTTTTGGGTTACGAGGATTTCTCATGTAAGGGGCGTGGGGTGGGTGTTTCACTTTTCCGCCAATCTTTTCATTCCTCCTCGACCTTGTGTATTCTTGTAAAGCCTTTCGAGGTTACGAGGATTTCTCATGCAGGGATGTACAAGGGAGAGTTTGAGTTTAATGCTTTTCTATTTTTATCCGACTTCGAAAAGGAGGAGGATACTCAATTCGATGTGTATGTTTTTTTTTTTTTTATGTATGTTCACCGATTACGCCGAGATGGATGGACCAATCGGAACGAAACCTTTTGCATCTGGTAGAGTATGTCCCCCGATTGGTCCCGTTTAAAAAACATTTTGCATTTTTTCATTCCGAACGCTTTTTATTGCAAAAAAACGTACTATTTCATGTACGGGCGGCGTACGTGTGCTGATTACTCAGAGACGGATGGACCAATCGGAACGAAACTTTTTGCGTCCTGTAGAGCATAACTCCCCATTGGTCCCGTCAAAGAGACATTTTGCATTTCTTCATTGTTAACGATTTTTTTGCAAAAAACTTAATGCTTGATTTATATTTTTCACTGATCACTGCGAGACGGATGGACCAATCGGATCAAAAATTTTTCATCTTGTAGAGTATATTTCCCGATTGGTCTCGCAAAAAAATGTTGATATTTTTTCATTCCTAACGACTTATATTACAAAAAACGTAATACTTCATTTGTATCTTCTAGCGTTTATGCTGCAGGGAATGTACCGATTGTGATGAAACCTTTCACATTTAGTAGGAGGTATATCCGCGATGATATCACTTGCAAAAATTTATTGAATTTGTTAATAACTACTGTTATAGCAAAAAATCTATGCCTTCATGTTACTCTGCAAGGAATGTATCGTTCGCGATGAAACCTTTCATATTTAGTAGGAATTACAGGGTGTCAGGCGACTACCTCGACAGCCGTGGAGGGATGATTGCTAAGGGTATTCTAAACAACTTTTTCCTTTGCCAAATTGTTGGTTAAGGCTTGGTTTTCGAGTTAATAACAAAAACCTCCGACCAATACGAGCGCGTATAGAGCGCAGTCCCAGGAACTACAGTGTCGGGGACGAAAACCGGACCTGCCGTAGGTCGCGAACGAACGGCTTGGCACCCCGTTAGCATAGCACAATAAAAAAACTGAACTGGTAGAACATTTTTCGTCGCTGTTTAGAATGAATACGGAACCTAATCTCTTATCGCCTGTCATAATGTAAAAAAGGAAATTCTAAGGATTCTAAACAACAAATAAAAATGTTTGAAGTAGTATAATTAATAAACGTTTGAATTGGAGGCTACGCTAATGATGCAAAATTTGAAAACAATTTAAATGAAACTTACCCATTCGTTTCTAAATTAACTTGCTACGCTGAAAGCAAATAATTTCCACTAGGTTACTGTGTCGATTCTGGACATTCGACGAGGAAACACCTCGCCTATTATTCATACCTAAGTGCAATAAATGAGGGGAGTTCACTGGCCCGATCATGAAAACTGCTGTTCTACCGAACGTGTTTCCTCGTTTCCCAGTGACAATTATCTGCTTTCAGCGTAGTAGGTTAATTTAGGAACGAATGCGAAAGTTTCATTTAAATTGTTTTCAAATTTTTCATCATTAACGTGGCTTCCAATTCAAACGTTTATTAACTATTCCATTCCAATCATTTTCATTTGCTGTTTGGAATGCTTAGAATTTCATTACATTTTTTTTACATTTTTTTTACATTATGATAGGCGACAAGAGATTAGGTTCCGTATTCATTTTAAACAATGACTAAAAATGTTCTGCCAGTCCAGTTTTTTTATTGTGCTATGCCAACGGGGTGCCGAGCCGTTTGTTCGCGACCTACGTCAGACCCGGTTTTTATAGCCGACATCTCAGTCCCTGAGCCCGCGCGCTGTACGCGCTCGGATTGGTCGGTGTTTTTTGTTAATAACTAGAAAAACAAGTCTGAACCAACATTTTGGAAAAGGAAAAAGTTGTTTAGAATCACCTTAGCAATCATCCCTCTTCGGCTGTAGAGGTAGTCGCGTGACACTCTGTATATCCGCGATGATCCCACTTGCAAACATTTATGAAATTTGTTGTTTATTAACCATTTAAATTTGGTCAATATTTTTTAGGTTTATGGTTATTAGCTAAATAACAGAAACCCAAAATCACCTTACACTATTTTACAAATACTACAGGTTCCACTAAAAAGTGTGAAATAAAATAATTTTTAACAAAAAACAAATCCGACTTCGAAATGCACTAAAAAGTGTCAAATAATTTCTATTTTATTTATACCAATATTCCATAGCTATTAATAATATCTACTTAATCGTTAAATAGGATACCAATTACATTTCAAATTTTTCGGAGGCGGCGCAAAATTATAAACTTTTCTTCTACTAGGAAGATCCTAGTTCAGGCGTCGGCAACATATGACAAATGACCCATTTGATAATTTCAAGTTAACAACATTCAACCGGAATCAACATACCCATTGCGGATTAACTATACTGCAGTTCACGAGAGGCCATACTTAACTCGCGCAGCTCAGTAGGTCTGGGGACATTTTTAATAACGTGTGTGATATAATTTTTTTTTTGAAAACTAATAGAAATTTCGTTGTATCGTGTATCTTTACCATATCGTCATCGGGTATCAGTTACCGTACGTCATATATTTCTGTCCACTATTTAAATGATCGCAAAGTAAAAAGCAAGCTGAAGAGAGGAATGTCACACGTTATTAAAAATGTCCCTAGACCTAGTGAGCTGCGCGAGTTAAGTGTGGTCTCTCGTGAATTGCAGTATACATGTACATCAGAAGTGCTACCAACTTCTAATACAGTAGTTGTTCTATGTGGATTCTAAATCACTGGCGTCAGCATTTTTTTTGCTGACTCAGCAGTAATTTGACACCATCAGCAGAAATATGATACCCCCCTCCCTGCCCCCTCTCCCCACCCCATGACCTTGAACTGAAATTTGACACCACCGTCAGCAGAAATATGATACGTCCTCGACAACCCCCACTCCATAACCACCCCTCCCTCAGACCCACCCCTCCACCCCACCCCATGACCTTGAACTGTTTGTTCTTATCGGAAGACCACTTTTTTCTACGTCTTGGAAATGATTTTTTCTACGTCTTGGAAATGAGTTTTTTTGTTGACGCAGCAAATCTGACACTGCAATTCGTGACTATAGAAGGTAGGGGGTTTGCTAAAGTTTCAAGCATACGCAAAACCAAATTGACCATCACCACAAGTGCATCGTTCGCGAGATTGTATTGTGAAAAGTGAAATATGTATTCTCAAAGTTTCAAAGAGTTTTTTTGCCAAAGTAAGCGCCCCGCAAGTTCTACTCAAGAAGAAGAGGCACGCAAAAAAATGACAAAACATCAGAATGACGTGAAGTAAGTGTTCGAAACACATTTCATTTAACGCTGTCGGTATTTGTTCTAATAACATACTTAAACGGTATTTATTTGTTCTAGAATCGCACCACAATTATCATGTAGAATTTTGGGCCGAAAATATCCATTGACGGATTCCTGTACAAAGCATTTGGAAATCGGCATAAATATACTTGGCGACAATTTCTACCCGCAACTCGTATTATCAGACAGCCGAAACAACCGCCTGGAGCTGAGCATAGTCACATGGCCGCTGATTGTAGCCGAAGCAGACAACGTATGCAGCTTCTTTGACGATTCAAAAGATACACGCGACAATATTAATTTTAATGATATAAGTGTTGAATTTGGAGTGCTATATGGTGAAAAAGTAATTAAATTGATTAGCAATGATATATGTATGTGCATGATGAAAAAAACATTTTAGAAAATGGTAATTTTAAATGATTGTATAGTTGAAATGCATAATGCATTATATGATAAACTGTATTCGGTGGAACAAAAATTTAAAGAGTTTGTTGCATTAGTTCGGGGATACGGAGATGTAAAAGTGCTTGCAGAGGTTGTGCAGCATATCAAAGAAACTGATATTTATGATCCAAATTCAACTATTGATTGCGAATTAGTAGCTTTAGGTATTCAGGCAATAATAACAGCTGCATCAGCAGCATCTTAACAGAGAAAAAAGGATTATGTTACAAATTATGTTAGAAATTATACTTTAATAAATCATAATGTATTGCATCATTTACAACTTTTCTCTTTACCTATATAAACCCAAACATCCCAGGAAAAAATTTCACTTCCTATACGATAGTCGTACGATGTGCATATGCACATTTGATCTTCGAATTAGCACAAAAAGAATTCGCACCAGATTGGAAAACACTTTTGTCTGCGCGCGTTGCTGGAATATTGTTAGCCAAAGAGTTAGCCAAAGAAGAAAGTAATGGCACCGCGGAAAAGTAACAAGAAGAAGAAGACGAAATTGCGCAAACTTCCAGTTGCAAAACGTGGGGGATTTCTTCCAGCACTTGTACCTATTTTTGCAGGCCTTTCAGCTTTGGGCACGGTGGCCGGCGGTGCAGCAGGTATCGCCAAGGCAGTCAACGATGCATCTGCAGCACGGAAAACACTGGAGGAAGTGAAACGGCACAATCGTGTTATGGAAGGACATGGACTTTACCTTGCACCATATAAACGGGGAAAAGGAATTAAAGAAAAAAAAAAAAGAAGCGCTTCGGCAAGTTGTAACGCTTCCACAGGACGCAATGACAAATGTACAGTTATATAACTTTGCATGAAAGTTGAACTTTCCATATTTTCGAGGCGTTTTCATGCGTACAAATTTGCCCTCTAAATCGTTCTTAAACGAATGCGGTATCGTGAATTTAGATAAATCGGAAGGTCCTGGTACACACTGGGTAGCTTACGTAAAGCGAGGTAATTGTGTTAAATGTTTCGATTCTTTTGGAAATCTGAGGCCACCGACAGAGTTAATAAACTACTTCGGAAACCATGTAACGATTTTATACAATCACGCGCAGTATCAAAAATTCAATACGAGTGTATGCGGACAACTCTGCTTGCATTTTTTAGCTGGAAATGTATAAAATAGTTTCGATGCACATAGTCTTCACAGTTGCAAAGATGTCGTTGACGTTTACGTTAAGCGGAAAAAATTCTGTGGTTAGCACTGATTACTTTCCACCTATAGACTTGAAGGATGATAATTACGAACTCGGACTCGTTGATTTTCAAGCTTTCAACACAATACCGAACGTTGACTTTACAAATAATAAATTTTACTTTTATGCCGATGGTGAGATCACGATACCGGATGGTTCGTACTGTTACGTCGCGAGCGAGAGAGAGACGGCGCGCGACGTACAAAATAAAAAAAAAAAACGAAAACGATAACGAAAGTTTTACTATGTTTTATTATGTTGGCTGATACGCGGTTGAGAACGGTATTAGCGCTGCCACCAGTCCTAATCGCTCGAGACGATGTTAGATCCTTCGCGATTAGAACAATAAAAGAGTTGATAGATAGATTAATAGTTAATTAAGAATTTAATTGGGTTCGTCAATGCTCTAGTCCCATACGGGCCCCTCGTGTGAATTTGTACGAAGATGGTAGGCGTGAAAATGAAGGAAAAAGGAAGTGGTTTGAAACGTAAATGAATCGAAACAGTTTAGGCGTAACAAAAATATAATCTCAAAAAAAGTAAACGTGACAATAAATGGTTGATTAACAGAAAATGCGAGCTGTTTGAAATACAAGGGAAAATAAATGCATTGTTAAGAAAGGTTTAGATTATATGAAAGTGAGACTATTGATTATGGAATAATTAATGTTTGATTAAACGATTCGACGATTCGAGCGACGATGTCGTATACAGAACTGAACGCGAACAAAAAGAAAGAACGGTCCCAGAGGGTAAACTACCAGAATCACAGTTTCGTGGGGCCGCCTTCTTTTGTGTGAGAAACGGAATTTTCCAAATATATTAGATATTCGATACCTTATGTCTCTATTGTGAACGGAACGATCTAGAGGGAAACTTTCCAGAATACGCGGTTTCGTAGATCGCCCGTTTTGCCTCGCTACGTCCAGATTCGTCGTATTAGGTAAAAGGAAATGGACAACTTACCAGGAAACAAGATGAAATGATATTTAATAATAGCTTTGATAAACGCTTTCTTTGCTGGTATCGTTGAAAAATCTGGAAATCAAAGAAGACGATGAGGAAAACTGCCACTGCACTACGCGTTCGCGATCGGCCTTTATTACGGTATTACGGAACGATTAATTACGAAACGAGCACAAAAGTATTATAAAGACGACGCGACGCGAAAGGAAAAAAGGAAAATAATAATTAATTTAGCGGACGGTATAAAAACAAAAGAGAAAAGATAGATCATTGAAAAGTGTGAAAAGAATTTAACGTATTCATATGAGTCCTTTACGCGGAAAACGCGAACCGCAATCTCCCGGCACTCTGCCTTTTTCAAGGACTTTACCGGTCAGCTAATTACGACAATTTCACGCGAAAACTATTGCTCGACGCGAACACGGGCTCCCCGTCACGTACCTCACGATTTTTCGACGAAGAGTGATTTGCCTCAGTCTAGTGATCGTGTCTCAGGGTTCGACCCGCGATCAAGGGCCCAAAGTGGGGACATCATTTGGCAAATCGGGGTACGTGACGGAGGGGAAATCCCGCGCGTATTGGGCTAGTTGGCCGCTCTTCCTAGTTCCCTCATCCCTTCCTGGTTTTTCCTTCTACCTTCGTCTAAGGTTGTCCATTTCTTTCTACCCCTCTAACGCTACAACGGATTTCATGCGTCGCAATTCTAAAGTTCTGGAATATTCGAAATCTGTTACGACTTAATTAATTTAAGAGGCTTTTATCATGATATTTCCGGTATCGAAAGAGGTCTTCATTTTATTAAAAATATTTGGTTTACTAGTTTGAATGACCATTAGTTGAATGTCGTTAGTTATTATTCATGCGTTAATTGTACTGTTAATTTTGTTGTTTAGCGGTTTACGCGAGATGCAGCCGGTGTTTTATAATCGTCGACAATTGTGGATACATGCGTGTCGCATTTAGTTAATATTCATTTCGCTCTTATTAGTTATTAACATTCTTATTCGTATCTCGACGATTCACGTATAATCGAACGTTCTACGTTTAACGTTTAACGACGATGTTTATAGACTCGGTCGACCTTTGTCTCGAACATTCGTGAACGATTTCGAACTACAGCGGTTGTCACGCAAACCCTCGCATTCTAATATCATCCAAATAGTTTCATTCCGTTAGATTTCAATTGCTTTCGTTCTTAATTGCATTCATTTTTGGTGGAAGGGTCGGCTGACGCATGCTTTGCAGGTATGAGAGGTACCTAGCTAATAAAATAGAAGAAAATTCTTCTCTATGTTGCACGGTTAAGGGCACAGACTCCTCCGAGGCCTCCTCCGAATCGATGTAAGCGCCATTATAAAGAATCGGGCAATCGTGAAAACATATAATTGATAAATGTGACATTTGACGGTGTGACATCTAACGTCATTATGTAGAATAAGAAACGAAAGTGAGGTGGCGTAGTTGTCGAATCACATCATTTGAGAGTTTTGTCGCGGTGTTGCCACATCTGTGACAATCCTGACCATCTAGCAAAATGAATTCGCTCGAGCCGAGCGAGATTTTGATTCCAGGCGGACATAGAAAAGGACAGCGCCATAGAAAGAGAAGGAGTATGATGAATCAAACAACGTAGTACCGATCGGCGGAAATACATATGTTCGAGTCACACGCCACGACAGATTCGATGAGACTGTAATACACATAATGTACGCGACTATAAAACTTATACGAATAAAAACTACATGGCATTAATAATTTCAGAAAGGGAATGGAAAATAAACAGATGTATGTAAATTGATCTATATATACAATATGTATTTATTGAAATATTATCAATATATATAAACAATAATTGGCCGCCCGCCGCCCGCTTCGGCCTCTTCTTTCTCCGCGGCGTCTGCATCGTCGATTACCATGACAGCCATCCCAGTCATGTGGTATTGAATTTGTTTTATCTGAAACATAATAATGAATGTTTTATAAGAAGAAAAAGCAATCATGGAAATTCAGTGGCTACTGTTGTAGACATAATTTCCATTTCACGAAAAATCTAATTCTGCTACATTTATTACATAGAAGAATCAACGCTTTTACTTACTTGCGACGTTGACGGCCTCGGATTCTCCTTTCTCTTCCCTCTTATCCGACTTCGTTCCTTAGACCTCTTTCTCCTGTTTCTTCTATCCTCTTTCTTTTCTTCTTCTTCTTCCTCGTCCATCTGTGAAGAAAGTAATTTATGTATAGATAACATAATATTAATTATGTAAGATTATACTTGCCGATTATACGTGATCAGACAGCATATTTGCAGTCCATTTGTCCTGGTAGGTAATGCTTTCTTGAATAGACCTATATATAATTTTTTAATTTATTTCGAGAAGAGGAAAATGCTGTTTTTAATTTCTGAACGACAAAAATGTTCATGCAAAGATGAAGATGAATGATGATAAATATTGAAAAAAGAAAAAGTTAATTGAAAAGATGATATAAGACATTAATAATTTCATGAAGGGAATAAGAAAAAAATTGTTTCAGCTCAAAAAATTAATTTAGAGTCCTACGCTCGCTTCGCTCCAAAAAACCTCTTCTCGGGAATCCTTTCTTCGAAAATCTGTAACAAATTTTAATAAATATAATACGGCATCGCGTAACTCACGAGATCGTATGATCCGCGAGTACAATTGCTATTTCATGCAATTGTGAACCACCAACAGAGTCAGTGATACTACACTTTACAGTGCAGTGCGACGCCGGACAGTAACAGTATTTTTGCGTCGAGCAACTCACGAGATCGTATGATCCGCGAGTACAATTGCTATTTCATGCAATTGTGAACCACCAACAGAGTCAGTGATACTACACTTTACAGTGCAGTGCGACGCCGGACAGTAACAGTATTTTTTATTACTGTCCGCATAAGACCTTTTTTGACTTTTCAAAAGTCACTATTTTGAAATGTGTATATTGGCGTCGAGCAACTCGCGAGATCGTATGATCCGCGAGTACAATTGCTATTTCATGCAATTGTGAACCACCAACAGAGTCAGTGTTACTGCACTTTACAGTGCAGTGCGACGCCGGACAGTAGCAATATTCGTGCAACTTTCTGAGAGGGACCTTTTGCGCTTTTCCAAGCTTGCTCTCTCCTCTGTTATAAATTGAGGCTCCCGAATGGGCATTCCCCTATTGTACCGGCTATCTATTAATTCCGGTAACATGCATAATAAATAAAATTGAATTAATTTTGGCTCCATATTCTTTTGCCAAAAATTATCGTCTCTATCGACTCTAATGTACTTTAACCCTTTTCGGGTCCAAATACAAAATAAGCAATATTTTCTACCTGTGACATGTAGTTGTCCTTGTACTTGGTAGTAATAGTAGTGGTTCCTGTTCAATTCATTTCCTTCTGCGTCTGCAAATATACGCCGAATAGCTGCAACAGTTTTGATTGCCTCCTCCGGCAATAAATTCTCCGCCGTTTTCGGACATTTGATTTCCACAATGCCCTCTTCGTCTATAAGTCCATCTGGCGAAGCTCCTAAGAACGGGATGGCACTATCAATAAATAATCCACATTCTTTAATTTCAACACCAATGCACACACTTAGTTGTTCACGTGCGAATTTTTCGCATTCCTGTCCATATTGTACTGCAGGTGCACTAATCAGTCGTGGATACACTAACGACTTCACTGAATTTCCACAGAGCGTGCCAATTCGACGACGGCATATTCGTCCGAAATTTGAGGCCGTCAATAATTTAGATTTGTAATTCAACCATCTCGGATTTTTCGCTTGACCGATGGTTTCTTCTTCAATGGCATCTCTTCTATTTTGCCAATTCTGTAACATTTCCATATGTTTTTTTTTCTCTAATTCATAAATATTGTTAGCCATATCCGGCTTTTCAGCATTTGGTCCGTAATTGGAATCCTTTTCAGAACGGAATTGTTTCCGCACGTGCTTTGTAATTTTTTTTTCCTTTCTCTTTTCACTGTATTTCTCATTTTCTTTCTTCCTTCTATTTTCTATTTTGCGTAAAATAACGGGCGGTTCCTTGTTCATCGCCGTATTCAGACGCGACAACACTTGTTTTGTGTTATACTGTAGGACAGCAGCAGCACATCTTCCCGTGTAAGATCCCCTCTCGCCGAAATTCAATCATTTTCCTCCTGTATATTTTGCGACGATTCCATTGAAACTTTCGACGGCATTATTGTTGCTGTTATACAGCAAACTCTCAGCATGCGCCAACAGAGGTCGAAGTATTTCTTTGATTTGTTCATACACTCCCATCTTCATCAATTCGGGAACAATGTTCTTTTCATCTTTTTTACTCGTTCCATCGCAGAAGTATTGTAGTTTTGAACAATCTGCATGTTCACCAAAAACATGGCTAGGAACATTGTGTATGTCGGCATACAAATTCTTAATTTTTTCAGCGGTTGTTACTTGCTGACTGTATCTGTACTCTGCGGCTTTTACTATATCCGCACGCATTCGCCGAATGCTGCTTTCAACGATTCTTCTGAATGGACCAGGTGTTGTCATCTTTACAACTTCTTTCATTTTTCTGCAAAAGTTTCGCAATAAATGATTCGTGCATTCAATCTTTTTTACACGAATCTGTGCTTTATATGGATCTGCGTCTATAATTTTTTTATAAACGCTGCTGTCCCCATCAGCAATCAGTGTTGAATAAATCAGCCCACGTTTTTCTACGCTGGTCTTGAAGCCTTCGACTATAGCGTCACTTTCCATAGCCGTTGATGCTTGGCTTGCGCTCCAATTTTTAAAACAGGTGTGCTTTCGTGGCTCTTCTTTCTTTTTCGCAGCACATCGACAAATCCTGCACACCTTGTTTCTCACACCGATGAATAAAACTTTCTTCGTGTGATATCCAATTATAACGCCGACTCCAGACGCGGAATTGTACGTTCCAGTCCGGTATGATCGTTTCATCCAGCTTCCATCGGCCACAACGGGAATGTGAGGGATTCCACATCCGGAAACAATATCGCCTCTTTCAATGGCCAAGCGTTTTTCTTCCTCTGCCGCTGTTACCATCTCTTCTTCTGCAGCAACAATTAGTGCTTTCACGATTTTATCGTGATGCTTTCTAAATTCTTTCTTCGACATGGAGGGTATGTTCATCGCTGCAAGGAACTCCTCCATTTGGGCATAACTGCCTCCATTCACAATTGTTCCAGCAACTGCACACTGGTTTGTTTCCATTTTATTGCTTTCGTCAGGTTCACTGTGGATTTCACCTTTATATTTGTACATATCGCATATTACACTGAGGATGGTCCTCAGGCCCGACCGTTTCATGCCGGTTATTTTCAGGTGTCTAATTCCACAGTCTTCCCTGTTTTTAGCATGGTCACCTATTTTCTGAAATTCAGCAAAGATGTGCTGCATGTCCACGATATTGAAGCCATTTGGTATACAGAATTGTTCTTCAGGCTCGTTCGTTACAACTTTCTGTATCATCAGTTCTTCATTTTCTGAATTTGTGCCTTCCATATTTATCCCATCTTCAGCATTGTTTGTTTCTTCAATTTCAAACAATTCATTCGTCGTTTCTTCAAAAATTTCTGTCGAATTTGCCGTTTCTGTTTCGTCATCCAATGGCAAATAAATTTTCTCGGGGGTGTACCTTTGTCCATCGGATGTTGATTGTACGGAACTTTTCTGAAGGGCTAACCGCCGCCTTCTTTCGCGGCATGCTGTTTTTTTCGAATATCTTTTCGTACTGATTGTATATTTTGGCCGACGACTTCTATTATCCGCCACACACTGATGTTCAGATTCATTTCTCCTATCTTCAATCACTTCAATCATGAGAACATTTTCACTATCACTCATTGTCACTATCACACCACAATATTCACCTCTCGCTTTGATCACTTCACACTTTCGAAGCTTTGAAATAAATTCAATGATGCTATCTATTTCTTGCTTCGAATGCAACTGTCGCGAAAACGTAAAATGCAGTACGGAGAAACATAGGGTACCATGGTGGGAAGTGTTTCTAAGGACTACGAAAAATAAAGAACAATGACCAAAAAAACTTTTGAAGTTGTATTCATTTATAATATTATGAATTTAAATTATAAAACAAAAATATAACATGAAAATAAAAATGTAATCCGTGAAATAAAAAATTAGAAAATAGGAAAAGGTCTATTTTATAAAACAGTGAACACGGTCCTGATCCCCACCACCATTCGAGTGGTTTCAGCATCAACGACAAAAGACAATCAAAGAAAGCAAGATGTCAGACCACGAGGTGCGTATAATCGGCCAGTAAAATATTATATCATTAATATTACGTTATTTATATATAAATTACTTTCTTTACAGATGGAAGTTGTGAACACAGACGAGAACAAAGAAGACATAGAAAATATACAGGGAAAGAAAGAGGAGGAGAAGCAGAAAGAAGGAAAAAACGGACAAGATGAAAAAAACAGACAAGAAGAGAAAGAGAAGCCGCTGTCGTCGTCGAAAGTAAGTAAAAACATTAATTTTTCTATGCAATAAATGTGGCCAAATTCGATTTTCGTGAAAAGAAATCATTTCTACAATAGTAGCAAATGAATTTACACGATTATTTTTTGTTTTTTTTTTTTTTTAATAATGTTACAATTATAGTACAATTCATTATTATATTTCAGATTAAAAAATTACTGAAGAAAATATGGCGGCGGCGGTGGCCGTCGAGGAAAATGGGGCGGCCGCCGTGGAGGAAGGGGATGGCGTGGCGGCGGCGGCGGCGCACAGTGTGACGGATCGCCAATCTAGCTGGACAAAATTCGAAATGAACGGAATGTACTTTATTTATCAGTTAATATACTTGGAATCATATCAAATATGAATAGTAATCACACTTTTATAAAAATTATTCTATTTTTGATAATTATACAATATACTTTGAACTATTCATAACTGAGTAATAAAATATTGATCACGGGTGGTTCGTAATGTATGCATGCAATAGTTAATTAAAAGATATTTTTGTTATGTACTTACGATATCATTGTTTATAAACTACTCATTATCCGAAGCATTTGAAACATCTGCTTCCGAGTCACTACTGATTGCCGGTAATGATTCTTTTAAGAGATGTGAGATATCCGATGTTCTATTGCTTGTAAAATATTTCTTTCTATGTTTTGTAACTGCTGGATCTGACGTTATTAATAACATATGGATTAGGTCAGTCATTGTGTTTTCCCGTGAAGATTTCCTGCTGTGGTTACTACGGAATCTTCTGCAATCTTTATGCCTCGCTTCTTGTGCCTCTTCTGAAAGCTGGCCCATAGGTAGCAGTGCAGAATTTATAATTTCGGCACCATGTAATAGCAATTTGTGCACTGAGACGGGCATGCAGTACCACGAATAATATTTAATATACAGTTCTGCTGTTTCTTTCGTGTAATCGCTAAATGCACTTATATTAATTTCACATCCGCTTGAAATTGCACGTAAAATAATCGCAAATCTATTTATTAAGTCTTTATTAATTCCTGTTATGTCTGCGGATGTATCTGGATCAGCAAAGAAACGTCTAGCCGTGTTCCCATCATTTGTGTTTCCGCTGCCTTGTTTTGTGCGATCCACGATTAACCCCATACGTATTCGAAATTGTTTTTGAATTTCTGTTTTTCTATTATTAACTATTTCTTTCTCATTCTCATTCCTGATTTGCCATTTCTTAACATCCAGTCGATATGACACATGGAGTAGACACTCGAAGCATCTAATCCATGTATGTAATACAGATAATCCAAATTCATATTTCGAAACATCTGCATTTTCTGATGCTTGTTTCATGTTTATTGCATTCATCATTTTTGGCGTAGCACCACATATGTAGCATCTTTGAGATGCAGTTCCAGTTAAACTGTTGCAGATTTTTGTGTCCACCATTGTAAATAATAAACGATGTTGTATTATAATACGTATTTCTCCGATTTTAATTATTGTTGGGACTAAGTTTTCTATTTGATTGTCAATTTTCATTTTTTCCGTGTTAATTAATTCTACAGATTCTTTTGCGAATATTAATTTTATTGGTCTGCAGTATCGTGTGGATGATGGTTGAGGATTTTTCCAAACGATTTGTATTCCATCTGTTAACTTTAACGGAACCATTGAAACAAGAAATAAATCATTGTCCTCGCGAAAATTGATGTCTGCAGTATTAATTTTTTGCTTGTAGATGCTATGGCCCGAACTACCATCGCATCCCCATTTATAAAATAACGTTAATGTTTCTTCGGTTTCAATGTTATTAAGTATTTCTTGATGTGCTAGAATTAAACGTGTGCATGTATGATCCAAAAGAGCCTGTAATTCTATTTCTGCTGTAGTCTCTGTGATGGTGATTGATTCTTTGCGCGGATAGCAATTTTTTTTAGCTTGTGCTACCTTAAAATAACTAGGATATATCTTTGCGTTTCTTTGCTTTGCTTGCGAATATATTAAACGATATTGATGGGACGTCATTTTTGCATCTACGTATAATGCTAGTGCTTCCTCAGGAGTATATGGTATTATTTCTTTTTGTGGTAAATTGTAATTTTTTTTTACTTTGCTGACTCCTTCTGGAGAAGTCGTAATTTTTTTCAAAATCGTAGCTGCATCTCTTTTTCCTTTTTTACGCAAGCTGATTTCCGCCGCAAAACATAATTCTTCACTAGACGCCATATCTAAAATATTTTGAACTTTTCGTTTTTTACTTTTTTCACTGCTGTCTTCAAAATTTTTTGTAGGACGACCAACAAGTGTTGTAGGTTCTACTGCTGATCCAGACGTGCTTGGTGTATTAACAATTAGATCTGCAAAATTAATATTTCCACGTAACCATTTCTCTTCATTCCTTAAAAATGCATGGTATGTGCGTTTATTTAACTTCCACTTGCTAACTAACTGAGAACACAAGGATTTAACACTTTTCTTGATTAAACCTACACTATTTTGTTCAGATATTTCCCCCAAAACATTTAAAATGTACTTCAAAACATTTTCCCGTCTTTTCGATAAATCTTCCTCGTGTCTCCAAATCTCAAAGAGATCTCTTCGAGAAATAATCCATGCTACAATAGATTAAATAATGATTACTTGATATTTTTGAAATACTATACGACTTTTGGGTATATATTACTACAATACATGATACATTCTACAGTACTGTATATATGTACGATTATATAGAATATACAAAATATAATATAATATGTATAGAATATACATGTGTAAACTTACCGTTGGTACCCATGATATTTATAAAAATAGGATAATAAAAACAAAAAGAAAAAACTTTATAATAATGAAAACGAGAAACCACACAAGAGAATATTATTGCACGCTGTTCACTGCTAGACTGAAAAAATCCGTTAAAAAATATGAACGTAGACTGTATGAAACTTGTCATTGTTTATTTCTTTATATATACAATTGATATTATTGGAATACACATGTATACATATACATTGTCAAACGTGCTCCTATTCCCTAAATGCAAGTGGCGAGCGTTCCGCTGAGGTTCATGTGTTTCACGGAGCAACCACACCGCTTAATAAAAATTGAAATATTTTTACGTACGGCACCTCTCGGCACCTAAAATTGATAAGATCTTGTAGCTAATGAATCATAGAATACATTACTACAACAAATAATACCAACCAGCATCAACCGCATTTTGTAGATCTACGTAAATTCATTTTCTTTTAACGGTATAGAAATTATTTTCATAAAAGTAAGACAGTAAAAAATAAATTTATTGAAAAATAATAAAACATTCTATTATTACATCTGAAAATACAGTCTTTTGTGAATAATATTTGACAAAAAATACAACATTATTCGATTAATAGACTTTAACACACAACATTTCTTGTAATACATAATTTAGGCTTACGTCAGCCTATAAAATAGACCTATAGAATCGGTAACTTTGGATAGGTGTCACGGTCATTATACTTCGTGAAATTAATTTATAAGCGTAATTTTCCTGGTTCTAGACCTTTTTCAACAACCTCTAGTGAAAATTACAAAATTCTGTGATAGTCACTAAAATGACTTTTGTCCAGCTAGATTGGCGATCCGTGACACTGTGCGGCGGCGGCAGGGGACGGGGCGGCGGCAGAGGATGGGGCGGCGGCAGAGGACGGGGCGGCGGCACAGGAGGGCGCAACGTTATTGTCAATTATTATTGAACAATTACAAATAAAAAAAAGTATATGATAAATTAGTACATATCTCTTTATTTCTTATTTCCTTTGTTGCGAATCTCCGGCGAATAATCGCGACGGACCCGCGGGCGAGAATATTCGCGACCAGAAATTCGTACGAGTGCGAGTGAGAAAGCAAGATGACAAAATTGATGTCGTTCCGTGCGACAAAACACAGTCTGTCTCGCAAAGCCATCGGTATCGTCATCTTGCTTTCTCACTCGCACTCGTACGCATTACACCGTCCGCGTGATCAGCTGTCACCGGCGAGCATCGGCCGGCGATTCTTTGTTTTCTATTTATAAACGCGTTTAGAATTAGTGTAAAACTGTTGCATCCTCACTCCCTCCGATTCACCTTCTTGAAATTATTAATGTCCTGCAGTTTTCATTCCTATAACTTTTATGGTCGCGTACGTTATGTGTATTATTTCGTTCTTGCTACCTCTCTTTCGTTCGCGCTGTCCTTCTGTATGCCCGGCAGGAATCAAAATCTTTTCAGTAAATAATAAATACATAAATAGGAACACAAACAGCACATGTATATCGCCTTCTATATCCTTTTGCATATAGAATATGCGAATATTGCGAAATGTGCAAGTTTTATAATTCATTTCTCTGGCATATCTCTATATTTTTCATTGATAAAAAAACATGATTATAAATATGAATAAAAAAGTTTTGTGGTTTGCCACACATTATGTATTGTTTCATTCTGAGACCTCTTTATCGGCTCGAGCTGATTCATTGTGCTGATGATTAGAATTGTAACAGGTGTGAACAGCGTGACAGAAGTTTTAATACGTTGCGGCAACTATGCCTTACTTGTGGCTATATTCGTCTAGCCATTTGTGGTGTCAAATTAGAATTTACATTTATCGACTGATCTGTGTTTTTATCGACCCCGATGATAACGTGGTCAAATATACCATCAATGCCTCTGACGGAGAATCACTGAACTATTCTTATGTCTATTTGACGTCTGATGCGTGCAAATCGTAGATTCCATTTTACGTCTTCCAGAAGTGATAAACTGTGAAAAATCGAATTTCAGTGATATTGTGCTACTTCAAGGGAAGTTGGTCTGCTCTGTTATCAGTGAAAAAACGATTAAATCGTCCAATATTCGCTAAAATGTAGCCGAACGCAGCATTCGGCAGCCATGTTGTTTGCTTACAACAGCGTCTGTCTCAATCGTACAGTTTCCAAAATTCCATTTTTCTCAACGTATGATGTTTATTAGCGTTCAAGCGGACCAGACCGACCTGTAGCGAAGTCTACCCGTGTGTGCTGTACCCGTGAAAATTTTATTTATGCAATTATCGAGACGAAAAATGGAATCTACGAAATCGAGTGTCTCTCTCACACATGGCGTATACGTGCATGCTTTCCGTTGATTGTGTGAGTGCACGCATACAGGTCATGGCACAAGGAGTCTGTGCCCTTAAGTTGGGAAATTTCCAAGTGCGTCGCACTGCTTAACCGCGCGGCGAAGGATGTTTATGGTACCTCTCCCTAAACGGTTTCGACTTTCGAAGTTTTTGTCGCTGCGTAGTTTCGACAAGGCAATCATTCCAAGGAAAGGTTGACTTGTATTATTTGAAAGAACTAAATATAGCCTCCTTTGTGTGCCTCGCCTGGGATTATCTCCAAGTGTTTCGCACTGGCGAGGTACACAAGCTCGGTATATTAACGGTTAAACTATTGAAACTAACAAGAGGAAAGAAAAAAAAGAGAATTATAATTTTAATCTCAAACTCCTTTCTTGTGTTCTCCGTGAGGAATCACTTCCAAGTGCTCACGCACCCGACGGAAAAGCACAAGATCGGAGGAGCGCGAACAGGTAACGATGAGAAGAAATAAATTAGCAAGGCCCTTCCTTGCGCCCCTCACGTGGAAAGTTCCAGATGCAGTGCACCCGATGAGGAACGCAAGGTCGGGTTGAATGAAAATGTACCCGGACGTAACAGTACGAACTCGAAGCGCTAAATAAATACATGCAAGAGAAAATAATGGACAAGACAAAAATCATTTTATTTCGTACAAATAACAGCACTTTGAAAAGTGAAATATATAGTGATTATACAATCGATTTTACCAAACCAAATAGTATAAGATCGCTTCTCGGGTTTTCTACATATCGCATATTACCGCCGGGGCAATGGCACGAGTCGTATATACCCGTAAATATTATGAAAGTAAATGTGCTGAGGATCGAATGTAATATTACAACTGGTGCGTATAGCAACGGTCAATGTGTTCATACCATTCATGAGTTTTCACCGCGCGTGCCGCCAGGATATAAAATTTCGGAAAGTCCTACGAACGTCATTTATCTTCCAGTTATCGTGAGAGCCATTGATCACCTTAGTATACGCATTACCGATCAAAACAATAATCTGATAAATTTCCGTGGAGAAGAAGTGACAGTGAGGCTTCATATTAGGCGGTGTAAAAAATAACATGAATATAAACATAATCGATGGCCTGTTGAACGGCTCGAACGGCCCGCTGAACGGCTCGAACGGCTTTCCGTTGAACGGCTCGATCGGCCCACTGAACGGCTCGAACGGCTCGTTGAACGGCTCGAACGGCCCGCTGAACGGCTCGAACGGCTCGAACGGCATGCTGAACATTTTACGACAGCTGCAGTAAGGATAATGATGTAAAAACGATGACAATTATACAATCATTCAGTAGAGGAAATATATCCAAATCGGACACATCGCAAGAGCACATCGTCGAACGCTCCGACGACGCGGCCGCTTAATATACGTTAAATATCCATTCATTTAATAGCCTTTCAAGAGAACAAGCAGCACTTATGCCAAACATTACTAGAAATAATGCTGTTGTACACAGATGCTAAAACTCAACCGATCAACAATCCGCCGAATGCATTATTGGGCACCCCGTTGAACGAGTTGCTAAAAGGATCGTTAGAAAATAGATGGAACCAGAACTTCAATCACAAACGTACAAATTGTACTTGCAGCAGCAATTACCACGGTTGCAGGAATGATAATCATGTATTAAACGGTGATGACTCTTTACAATCATTTAGTAAGGACAATATCTCCAAACTGAACGCAAGATTTGAGCGACAAAAACGCGCAATTTCTGCAATCGTTGGGTTTTGTGATTAAGAAACGAAAATGATGGATCCATTGAACATTGCCAGTTTACCGATTTCTGATGATCGAATTACAAAGATTGAATTACATAGTTACAGCCCATACGCCAACACAACGATCGGAAACAATGATGAAATACGAATTCCCATTCAACAACAAGATTTGTACACGTTTCCTAGTGAGAATTACCTTTACGTCGAAGGAAAACTCATTCTCAACGATGACAATGTTGCAGGAACTTCAGTTGGACTAGAAATGAATTGCGCAGCATTTATGTTTGATGAAATTCGATATAAATTAAACGGCGTAGAGATTGATCGTTGTAAAAACGTTGGAATAACAACTATGATAAAAAATGGAGTATCGTTGACAACGACAAGATCAAAAATGCTTGAAAACGCTGGCTGGATAGACATACCCAATGCAGGAGGCTACTTTGACTTTTGTGTTCCTCTAAATATGCTGCTCGGTTTCTGCGAAGATTACAAACGAATAGTGATTAATGCGCATCATGAATTGATTTTGATTCGGTCGCGAGACGACAAAAACGCTGTTTTTGGAACAGATGGTGCAAAATACACGCTGCAACTATACAAAGTACAGTGGAGGATGCCACATGTCACGCTCGAAGAAAGGCACAAACTTTCATTGTTGCGCATCCTTGAAAACGGTCAAACGATAATTATGAGTTACCGTTCCTGGGACTTATACGAGTATCCAATGTTACAAGCAACCACTAAACATACATGGAGCATTAAAGCAGCTACGCAATTAGAAAAACCACGATATGTAATATTTGCATTACAAACGGATAAAAAAAATAGGCTTAATAGACATATCACCAAATTTGATGACTGCAAACTCACCAATTTTCGATTCTATTTAAATTCGGATTCATATCCGTATGACAATTTGAATCTTGACTTTAATAAAAATAGATACTCTGTCCTTTACGACATGTATGCAAAATTCAGAAAGTCATATTACGGAGCAATATGCAGTACTGGTGATGACGGAGCTCTATACGATAAGATACTCTTTTTTGGCTACGGCCCATTCGTTGTCATTGATTGCTCGAATCAAAACGAATCGATAAAAAGCGCTACAATCGATGTAAGAATCGATTTTGAGTGTAGTGAAAACGTTCCTGAAAATACTAGCGCTTACTGTTTGATCATTCACGATCGTATCGTGCAGTACAATCCACTGACCAATGTAGTGCGCAAACTCTCTTAAGTGGAAAAGGGTTTATATGAGATCATTTCACAGCAAAACCAGTCATTTTTCGCCACAAATTCAACTAATCAAAATGAACGTACGAACATTCGTGGACATTCAAGGCTTCAAAAGCGATACGAACGAGTTATTCGTAAAGGAACTTGCCATCTTCCAGAATGGGAATCGTGTACAATGTTTCATCTTTGCGCCTCCATTTGCTAACAGAAAATTGTCGAAAGCAGAATTAAGACAAATAAAATGGTTGACGCAAAATCATCATGGTTTTGAGTGGGACGATGGTACCGTGCCGTATTCACGCCTTCAAGAGTGTGCCGCTTCGTGTTTGAAAGATAGTATTCATGGATCTGTATACGTCAAGGGCATTGAGAAAGAAAAATGGCTGAAGAAACTTTATCCTTCAGTCAGTCCAATCAATATAGAGGTTTTGAACAAAGATGACGATCTACCAAATTTGCCAACCAAGAGCCGGCATATTCAGGATGGATGGATGGATAAACATATGGTATGCATCGCGCACAACGGAGCATGTGCTATGAGAAACGTATCGATATTAAAAGAATGGTGGTTAAAAAAAAGGAAGGAGGAAGATGAAGAACTGTGTATGGAACATTATAACCGGCCGGGGGATGACACGCACATAGATGGACCTCCACCGAAAAAGAAAAATTGTTACATTTGTCTTAAAATACGAAACATTTAATATCATTTATTAATTTTGTTCATTACTGTAAAATAATAAAATCTATTTAGTAAAAATATACTTTATGCGTCTTAATGTTGTTTTACCTAGAACGATTGTATGTGTAACGTTTGTGTTTCATATTCCAATGTAGGAGATACAAAGGAATGTTCTTCTATTTCAAAGACACGAGGGAGTAGGGCGAAATCCATGTTTACATGCAGACACGTGTCGATGTGCAATCTGGTAAAGATAGAGAGAGCATCGTCGAGACAGACTTTTGGTCACGTTTTGCTTGGATGCCTCTTTGACGGCTTGCTGACGCGGTTAACATGAGGGGGGTAGGGTGAAATCCATGTTTACAGGTAGACACGTGTCGATGTGCAATCTGATACAGATTGAGCGAGCATTGTCGAGACAAACTTTCGGTCACGTTGTTGTTTGGATGCGTATTTGATGGCTCGGTCACGAATTGCATTCCGCGTGCCCGCCAACGCCGCGCGCCGCCGCTGCCCCGCCGCCGCCGCGGAGAAAAAGGGTTAATCGCGGTTAAAGCGCGTTATCGCCGCGGAAAAAAAGGGTTAATCGCGGTTAAAGCGCGTTATCGCCGCGGAGAAAAAGGGTTAATCGCGATTAAAGCTCGTCTATGGCCGCGGCTAAAGCGCGTTCACGACGCGGACAAGCAGCTTTTCCGCAACCTATAAAGAGGCTGAATCATTAAATATATGGTTATTATATAGACGATATGCGTTTCGCAAAGCAGCCCTTGTTTATCCTTATTCTCGATGTAGACGAGAGGACAACACGCATGGACGATCGTCGGCGACGACACGGACCCCTCTTGCCGAATACGATACGTGGTATAATTTGCGGTCCATCGAACTGCGGTAAAACGAACGTTGTAATCAGTCTGATCGAGAGCCCGAACGGTGTAAGATTCAATAACGTATATGTATACTCAAAATCATTGCAACAACCAAAGTACAAATATCTCGAACGAATTTTGACAAACGTTCCTGAAATCGGATACTTTTCATTTTCAAATAATACCGAAGTCGTGCCACCGAACGAGGCGCTGCCCGATTCGGTGTTTATATTCGATGACGTTGCATGCGGCAAGCAAGACGTGATAAGAGAATATTTCGCTATGGGCAGGCACTCGCGCGTGGACTGTTTTTATCTCTGTCAGACTTACGCGAGAATACCGAAACACCTAATTCGCGACAATGCCAACCTTTTGATCGTGTTCAAACAAGATGGCACGAATCTACGCCACATTTATAATGATCATGTAAATACAGATATGTCGTACGAAAATTTTTGTAAATTGTGCGCACAGTGTTGGGAACAGAAATATGGTTTCGTAATAATCGACAAGGATAGCTCGATGGAACGTGGTCGTTTTCTGAAACATTTAGTCCTTCGATAGAACGCTTAGCGAGTAGACGTCTTCTCTTTGCAATGGATAATAGTAATATTAAAGAATCGAGTAAAGTTGCGAATGCTATAGCTAAAACAAGCGATGCTATACGCAAAAAACGCAGAGCTCTCAAATCGGAGAGCATCGACGAAGAGAGAGTCATCGAAAAACGATTGAGACCCGTGGTAGAACCGCTGGAACGAATTATCGAGAATATGTCCGCGGAATCGCCACATTCAGACACGATCGATACAAAATCCGAGTCGACATTCCCAACTTTGAATATTAAAGAACCGCAAAAATTGACGTCAACTCCTTTTCTTAACCCTCAAAGCACACAAACTACAAGAGCACGCATTTATTCCGAACCTGGTACATCTTCGAGTGAACGGTCGGTGGATGTGACGAAAGATCGCCCCGATTTTCATCGTGAATCTTAATGTTTCTATGCAGCGAATTTTGGACAAGCCTAGCGAAAACATACGTAGCCATTTCACGGAAAATTTGGGGCCGTTGGCAGCTAAATACATTCAATTACTCTTTATCGATCGTGAGAAGAAGATAGATGACGTGTATGGAGTATACGTACAACGCAACAAATTAATGCTTGGAAGTTCAGTTTTCGACGTAAACAAAAACGACGATGTGATTATTAATGGAGTGAGGTACAGAGGAACAACTGGTTTGTACGAATTACTATTTATGAGAATGCCAGATGACACCTTGTTCAACGATGCTGATTTACACAAATACGCGGAAATATTAAAGTCGTCGAACGCTCATAGACGCAGCCATATCTCGTCGGGGCTTGTGAAAAGTAACAAGGGTTACAAGTATAAATATATCATTGCAAAATTGCTTAAGAGCGAGCGGCGTGGAGGTAATCTGATACCGTTCGATATGGCGGCTAACGATAACGCGGTGGACTACGTGCACTGGAATGACCCAAACGAGCTCGTCGATAGATTACGTCTTCTCGTATCCTCGAAATCCGCAGGACATACGGGGCATGACAACGAGATCGTTTCTATAATCGAAGAACTTCGAGAAGCCGGGTTGATTATAAATTGACACGTTTGTAAAGCATGATGTTAGTGTACAAACATGAAGAAGGTGAAGAGCAATCATATCACGGACGAGAAGATACAGCTGGTCAACGAGTTGCACGCGCCAGCGAGACGTAACTTTAGACGTAGACGAGTTATTGTACGGGGTTACGATGATCTCTGGCAAGCGGATCTTGTAGAGATGCGACAGTATGCACGAATCAACAATGGCCACAATTACATACTCACCGTCATCGATGTCTTATCTAAATACGCTTGGGCCGTAGCAGTGAAAACGAAAAATGGAAAAAACGTTACGGATGCATTTTTAAACGTTTGGAATGATGGAAGAAAACCGAAAAATCTTCAAACGGATAAGGGAAAGGAATTTTATAATACAGAATTCCAAAATCTTATGAAAGAATACGATATAAATCATTACTCTACGCACAGTGTAATGAAAGCATCGATAATAGAACGTTGGAATAGGACGTTGAAAAACGAAATGTGGAAAAAGTTCACGCTTAATGGAAACTACGCGTGGACAACCGTCTTACCGACGCTGGTCTCAGATTATAATAATAGAAGGTATCGTACGATTAGAATGCGTCCCGTCGACGTAACACCGGAACATGCGGACAAACTCTTATCGTCCGTATATTCTAACATAAAGATTGCAGCTCCGGCCAAGTACAATGTCGGTGATCACGTGCGAGTTAGTAGATACAAAACTTTATTCGCAAAGGGTTATACGCCGAATTGGACAACTGAAATTTTCACAATTATTAAAATTCAACGAACAAATCCTGTAACGTATCTCTTGCAAGATATGCAAAAACAACCGTTGGTTGGCGGGTTCTACGAATATGAGCTACAAAAAGTAAAAAATCACGATGTATACTTAGTGGAGAAGGTTCTACAACGAAAGGGAAATAAAGTTTTCGTCAAATGGTTGGGGTTTGATTCTACGCACAATTCATGGATAGGAGCGAACAATATTTTGTAATTATACAGATTATGTGAATAAATAATTTTTCGGCTTTATTCTGTGTTTACTTTTATTACAGGGGAATGTTATTTTATAAATGAATGGAGGTTGGTCTAAGAATAAATTATATTGATAATTTTGAATACTTTTTAATACAATAATACAATAATACAATAATACATAATACAATAATACATAATACAGTAATACATAATACAATAATACATAATACAATAATACATAATACAATACAATAATACATTATATACAATTCGCTGGGAGGTGGAGGCTATAACAGACAAAATAAAACTCGCATTAGGTAAAATCTAATAAATTAAAAACATAAACGGACGGGCAACTCACATCAACATCTCCTCCAACCGGCATCGGATTGCATTTATTCACCACTTAAATTTTCCGTGTATGGTAGACATGGTGATACACATCAATATCTCCCCAAATAGGGCCCTCATCTATTTCCTCATTAAACAGAGCCCTCAAATTGAATAAGCCTTCATGATTCGGATTCCAACCTTCGGCCCACATTAACATCTGGCTGAACCGATGGTCTGCTCGCTTCCGGCGTACTTCGATGAATCTTTTTATTGGCACTAATCCTAACCTTTCAGCTTTTAACAAACAACTAGTTAAAAATAAAATTAACACACCAAGACAAGTAATCGTTAAAGACTACTTACAATACTGCTCAATAAGTGCCTTAAAGGCAAGTAGTTCAAGTCTCGGAACGGTAGCCATCGTAAACTGAATAACGCGAAACGAGCAGCGGATAACGAAATGAATAGTGGGTAATGAAAACTCGTCGGTTTATAAAGCACCGAGAAAATATCCCCTCCAATCCTAATACACCCAGCCACTAGACTTTCAGCATCTCACGAAAGTGCAAATTTGCAAGAACTCCGAGTCGGGCGCCTCTCTCTCTCTCTCATGAAATTGCAAGGTTCGCAAAAACTTGAACATTGCAAAGAATAACGAATGAATAATTTTATTTTCATATCGCATTAACGATTTTACAATTTTATTTTCATATCACCGGAACACGCGGACAAACTCTTATCGTCCGTATATTCTAACATAAAGAATGCAGCTCCAGCCAAGTACAAGGGCGATGATCACGTGCGAGTTGAGAAAACATCTCCCTCCAAACTCTAAGACCTGAGATGAGTAAGAACTCCGGTCTCTCTCTCATGAAATTGCAAGGTTTGCATGAGCTCGAAACCCTACAGGCTTATAAAGATACTTGGAAATTAATAATATTTTACTCGTGGAGCAAAGAATAAATTATGTTTTTAGGAATAATTATTTATTTTATAATGTCCCCAAGGCAACGTTCTTGTGGATTGTGGAATTATGAATCGTTTATCATCGTAAGGACTAAGCACCTTCTTTTCTTCACATATGGAATATACATTGTGCAATTTTGAACGAATACATCTCTGTTCACGATGCACTTATAAACGATCATACAAGCAACGTATATAATCATCGAAGGAAATAGTTTTCCTAACTACGTTACTTTTGACGCCCTTCACTTTTTTCGTGTCCCGTTTGCCCTTGTTACGTCCCGACAAAGGAAATTCCATTCTCTCCAATTTCAAGTTGCAAAAGCGTTAGCAATCAGGAAATCGGTTCATTGACTGACCTCCTTAGAGTCACCAGCGTCAACAAATTCTCTCTTCTTCTCGAAACGCTGCGTCAAAAATTATGTGCAACGCATAGACATTCCAACAGGTCAGTATACTACTGAACTCTTTCCTTAATCATGCGAAATCAGCATTTTCGGCCTTCATAAAAAACCAGTTACGGACAATAGCGATACAGACGGCCATACAGTCGCGAGGTGCGCGGTCTTTCTGTCCGAGAAACATCTAGTATTGCAGAATACGTCGAGCAGAGTTTCGTGAGAATCAAGTGTCACGCGAAAAGACTCAGTTTTCTCGTTAATAAGACTCAAGTTTTCAAATCATTTGTAATTAAAACTGTTAATGTAAAATATTTAGATTTATTGTTAGTGTAGAGTCATAGTTTCATCTTGTCAAGAACATTGTATCATCATCCGTGCGTCGAGAGAAGAGAGAGAGAAAGGAGCGAAGAATCGAACTCGTTAACCGTTTCTGTTCATCTAAATATCCGGTGAGTGCGATTAAAAACTGGATACTCTGTCCTCAGTAATTAAAGAAAATTGTAATATCTCTTGAATGCCCATTATATTTTCATACTTCGTTTCTTTTGGCAAAATATATAATAGTTATTTATTCAATCTCGATAATTATTTAGTGCGTATTTCCCAAACCTTGTGTCCAACGAGCGAGAGGCTTGTATCAGTCTAGACCGAATCCGAATCCTATAATATCTTACCTTCACAAAGAAGGTGTTTAAGCGTTGCGTCGGATCATATCAATCCGCAGACTAGTCACCTACCACTACGCCTGCTCCGCACGTAACACCCTCTACGCGCAAAGCATACATTTTCGCCCGAAGTCCGACAAACTCAGCCATTATACATCCATTATTTTCATCCTTCATTAATCCTGGTACTTTTTTATTTACTCGTGGCATACTGTAAACATTGTCCTCGGTATAGTCGCTCGAGTCAAACCGATGTATATCGCGTTTCATTACATCGTATATGTCATCACATTCCAGTTCGTATATAAGACTGTCTGTGTCTGTGTATAATATTTTACAAAGATGTTTAAATTTCGGCCAAACATAATCATGATGGAATTCGTACAAACGTGTTTTTGATATATCCAGAATACACATACCAACATAAATGGGTTTTCTAAATTTAATTTCCAACTTTCGCATCTCTATTGCAACCAAATGTTCCGAAAATATTGATCTGCTATGAAAATTTGGTTTTGCTATCAGGGCCTCAGCCCCGTATCTACCTTTCCATTTTGTAACTAATTTAACGCCTACATGATTTCTAACGTTCTCCATAGTTTTACCAAAGACTGCATTATTCATTAATTTAAATAAGTTCTTATCAAAATCATTTTTAGCTACAGTTGTAAGTCGTGTGTTTAAAAAATTAATGTATTCGCGAAGCCATGGAGATTGTTTAAATTCTAAAACGCGATGAATTACAGAAACTTTTAAGCCATGATTTATGCATTGTTGAAGATTGCCGTAATGGATGATGTAACGTTGCTTATCCTGAACTGTAGCGAGTAGTTTCTCATTGGACAAAAGGTAAATCTGCGTGCTTATCGTGTAATTCTAGCGGGTATTTCAAATCGACTTCCAAAATATATCCAATGTTCGAATTTTCGGATATTGCATGAATGTTAAAAGTTTTAATTTCATTATCGTCTAACCACTTAAATTCGCCGTAAGGTAGATACTGCGACATTGCCCATCCATACAAATTATTAACGTCGAAATATACTAAATATCGCGATGGTTCTTCGGAATTGTACGAATCCATGTATTTATTATTGGCCTTTGCGTATCGATTAGAACATTGACTTAAACCGCCGCGTATGCCGCGCTTTATGAAAAGTAGCATATCGATATCTGTCAATAATTCTAATTCGATACGCGTGTGCTTCAGCATTGCATCCCACGTAAAACCAGGTAAAGTATAGTAATATGCAGGATCCAATTTGTAACTTCTCAAACAGCTGCTACGAAAATTTTCAAAAATGTCGGCCAATAATAAAACGTCTGTTTTTAGATATAAATCGCTATATTCGCCAAGTGTTTTTATATTAAAACTGTACCAGACTTTTATCGCGTGGTCATAATCCTGCTGTGAAACGGCACAGTCGCTTAGTTGATTATAAAATTTGTCGCATGTCGGCAATGTCGTCTCGTTCAGTTTCATGTAGTCGGTAACATAATCGTATGGAAAGATGCCTTTTCGTGTAAGCAAATCGAATCTTATCTCGTTCAAAAAATTAAATTGTGACCGTAAAATCGTCATATCGTCTTTCCCTAAATACGAACTCAATTTATCTAAACTTGAATTTAAAAATTTGAATGAATCTATAAATTGAAGCGAAATTTTGTGATGTTTTAAATTCGTTGAAAATGAAATATATTTTTCTTTTGTAATTGGCAAGACTGATGTCGAGCCAATCGTTACCAATTCTTTTATTACAAAATGGGCATCGTATCCCGATAAGTTATGAAACACTATTGGTATAAAACGTTTATTTTTATAATTTAAATTACATCCCTGATGAGCAGGTCCTCGGTAACGACCAGTGAAATGGCAATGATCTCGAACTTTTGTTTCGTCGATGTCGAACGGTTTTTCGCAAATATAACAATGCGTTGCATTCATATAATTTTCTCTTTCATCACCCGTCAAATTTGTCATCGGCACAATCGTATTAAATAATGGTGCAATTTTTCTTACAAGGTTCTCAAGTTCATTCACGAACCATTCAGTACAGTCAGGACCCCGATACGCGCGATACTCACACACCGATGCGTTGTACGAACAGTGAAAATAATATCCCACACTGTATGCTTCGTGCTGCTAGTATGCATTGCAGTGTCCTTGATTGATGTTACTGTTAATCTTCTTAAGCATGCATTCGAAATCGGCGTACACGATGAATGGATGACGTTCTCGGTGACAAAAATTATCAAACTTTATTATTTTATCCTCACTTGATGGTAGAATGATTGCGCAATCGTTCATCTTCATGCAGTCCTTCGTATGTTTCAATAACTTTTCTTCTGCATAAAAGTAGTGAAGGCATCTGCATATAAACAAAGTAACTGCATTAGTACAAAAAGAACAAACGCATACACTAAAATAGATGGTAATGGCGTGATACAAACCTGTCACAAATATAAGTTTTACTCTTATGTGCACTGAGCTGGTTTGAATCAAGCCGGGAAAGATTTTTAATCCATGCAAAGTGGCGCACATTACGGTTGGGCGTTTCAAGCATCAGCAGGTTAACGTGACGAAATCTTTTGTTAGTGGTGAGTTGGAGCGGAGCACACCTTTTCACATTCATGTCCCAGAAATAAACGTTTATCGAAACATCGTTTTGGCGCTCAAATTTTGGTATTTGATTAAGCGTTATTGGAAATGCGATGCCCTCCAAATTTAAAACGGTGTCATAGTTGGGATACGATGATGGTCGATTTGCATTCACATGGGCGGGATATAATGCTGCAATTATCGATCTGACAAAACACGTATCATCGTCAACTGTCACATTTACTACCGCTCTTTTGTCCATGATTGTTTTTGGTATGTCGGTGTAACAACCAACATGCATCGGATTGCATTTATTGATATTTAACATCAAATGCAGAATTTTCGATATTGCCCAACCACTGCCTCGTTCCTGAAATTCTTCCATCAGTGTTAAAGTTGAGTTCACAACGTATTTGTCATACCAATCGTTCAAGTTTGATGTAGAAAATAATTGTTTATTTCTCTCACTGAAACTTTTCACATCAGTTTTATTATTAGCGGTAAACTCCTCATACAACACCGTATTCACTTTTATGTATGAATGATTTTGGAAAACTTCCGCTAGACGTTGGAATACTATTTTTCTAGCATCTTCCAAAAAGTTTCGTGGTTCAATATGCTCGGTGTTGATTATAATTCCTGTAGTTATCCGGTTATGGAAAGCTGATTCTACATCCTCCCAGATAAGAGATGATGATGATGCATGTGATTCAGCATCTATTCTCCTTTGACCTTCGCCTATTTTTACAGATCCGTGTAACTCTGCTCTTAACGATTTAAATCTCGCTATCCTGGCTGTTAAACTATTTTTCGAACCAGTTGATAAGTCCTTTTCCAGTTGCAATCGCTCTATCATTAAATCAATGCATTGATTGCATTGCACCAGACATGCGTTTCGGTCGTCGTTACTACTTATGGCTGCAATACGTTGTGTCAAAAGTTGTTCTATACAAGCAAGTTCGTTTAGTAATATTGCCTTTTGACCACTAGGATGATCATTGTCACGATACAATATTCTACGCAAGGCGTCGATTCTTTCTTTGTATGCTTCTATATCTCGCCATCCTTCGACTGATAAATCGTCTCCCATTTGTAATCGTTCGTCTATCAATTCGATGCACTGATCACATCGCATCAAGCAATCGCAACGCTCATCTTCAGTATTGATGTTTATCGCCCGATGCGCCAATAATTCGGTGATGCGTTCGAGTTCCTGCAGTAACGTGGCCTCCATTTCTCTTTTCCACAAACGCGTTAAGTATCCTTACACTTCTAATTGTCAAACTACATATGACGCACATTGCCAATTTTCTCCAATTTTATTAAAGTGGGGCTGTCATTGACGAAAGTGTTTAATTGCTGTTCATTCTGCAACGTCAACAAAAACCGCATTTCAAAAAATCTCATTTCCACTTGGGGCCTTGTGCCGTCTTTCGATAAGACAAAAATAGTTCAAGGGCATGGGGGGGAGGGGGTGGGGGGAGGGTGTTATATTTCTGCCGACGGTGGTGTCAAATTTCAATTCAAGGTCATGGGGTGGGGGTGGAGGGGTTGTCATGGGGTGGGGTGTCAAATTTCAGTTCAAGGTCAGGACATATCATATTTCTGCTGACGGCTCATTTCCAAGACGTAGAAAATCATTTCCAAGACGTAGAAAAAGTGGTCTTCCGATAAGAACAAACAGTTCAAGGTCATGGAGGGTGGGGGTAGGGTGTTATATTTCTGCCGACGGTGGTGTCAAATTTTAGTTCAAGGTCATGGAGTGGGGTGTCAAATTTCAGTTCAAGGTCATGGGGGGTGGGGAGGGGTGGTTATGGGGTGGGGGTTGTCGAGGACGTGTCATATTTCTGCTGACGGTGGTGTCAAATTTCAGTTCAAGGTCATGGGGTGGGGAGAGAGGGCGGGGAGGGGGGTATCATATTTCTGCTGATGGTGTCAAATTACTGCTGAGTCAGCAAAAAAAATGCTGACGTCAGTGATTTAGAATCCGCATAGAACAACTACGAATGTTTTCTGCCGTATCTATAACGTTTTGAATTTTTTTCTTACGACTTATTAATTACCAGGTTCGCCATACCGCAGAATATTCGGGTATTTTTAATTTTGCGCCGCCTCCCTAAACTTTGAAATGTATTTGGTATCCTATTTAACGATTAAGTAGATATTATTAATAGCTATGGAATATTGGTATAAATGAAATAGAAATTATTTGACACTTTTTAGTGCATTTCGAAGTCGGATTTGTTTTTGTTAAACATTATTTTATTGACTTCTTCTATCGCTTTCTCTTCTTTATCTGCTCTACCCTGGACTGGTATACCTTGTCAAGCTCTTCTGGGGTTGCGAGGATTTCTCATGCGAGGTACACGAGGAAAGGTCGTTTCTATTTCCTTCTTTACAATAGTTTACGTGACCCTCCTTGAAACTATCGTCGCTCAACCATCGTAATAGAATACAGTTTATAACATAGCACAAAAACTCGAGTTTAGCTCGAGAGAGGTAGAGCCGTAGCATAACACCAGCGCTACGCGGTTAGCCAGTGCTTCACATTTTGGGATTTCCCCTGCTAACTGCGTAGAAACGGGAAAACCGTAATAACTTCTTTGTTAGAACGCTCTTTCTCTCTCTTTTGCACAAAGCGTCAGCCGGTCCAACAAGGATCATTATTATCTGATCGGAATGATAGTGTGAAAGAGTGGACGAATGAAAATGTATTTAAACCACGAAAGTAAGGAATGAGAACCCTTAAGGGTCGTTCAAAGCAATAAACACCATTGTATTGAAAATTCTAAGAAATCGCCTGGCGACGAGACCTAAAGCCTCGTACTGACCTGTGCATTTATGCGCCGAAAACGTTCGTTCGGGCAAAAATGCTGAAGTGAGTACGGCCCGTTAATGTGTTCGCGAAGGCCCAGAGCACGAAGGAACGCTTTTTGACCGCTGTAGCCTCGTACTCACTAGAGCATTCGTGCGCCGAAAATGACCCGTTATGAGTTTGCAAAGGCCCTGGGCACGAACGAGCGCTTTCCGACGGCTGTCGGTCCATCAAAGGATATTCGTGGGAACAATTTTACTGTGCCGGTTACAAATTTCCAAGTACCGTAAGTCGACCGCTGTCGAATTTACCCTTCGGAAAAACTCAGTTTATGATATGGCCTGATGAACCGTCATAAACTGATTTTCGAAATCCGGAACAATTTTTGATATTAATTGTTTAGATACTTTAAACAGATACTGAAGACTCGTATATGAATCTCCCGTTGCTAAAAAACGTAGCGTTATACCTAAGCGTTCTTTCACCGTCATTTCAGCTTTTCTGAATCTGGTGTCGTTTTTTTGAATTTTGGGACCGATAGCGTTTATTAAAAATTCAAAATCTTCCGATGACATCCGCACAAAATTTTTAAAATGTCCACTAGCCTCTATCTGTAAATCTCTAACTAGTTTTTCACCACTAGAGGTTGCTTTATTTTTATACATCTGACTAATCCACCATCGTTTATCTTGATTTTTTCTTCTTCTTTTTCTTTTAATTATTGTGTTCATAATAATATACGCTGCACTGGCGATCGTGACATCTGTTCCTGTCGACATTCTGACTTCGACTGGTTTACGGTAGAAAGAACCTTTCTACATAGAACCCAGATACAAAGGTTTACGGTACCCCAGGTAGAAAGATTTGCGCGAACAGCCGAAGAAATTTCACGTTCGTTCGCCGAGAGCATTCGTTTGGGCAAAATGCCCAAGTCAGTACAAGGCTTAACGGCAAATTTGAACAAACGAACGTTCCCGAAGGAATGTTCGTTAGATCGAAAATTGTTTAAATTCATTAGAAAGCGAATGCCGAATCCATCTGAATAAACATGCATCTAGATTCCACCAATGAATAGTTTGTCACGGCATTGCAACCACCGTAAGCGCATCGTCCGCTGAATTAACCACTATAACTAACAATCTTCGTTGCAAATCGAAACGAATAATTTTGATCTTTGTTAAAGTAAAATCATACGGATGACGGCCTCATCCTTAAAAGCTTATATATTTCATCTTATATTTCATTTTACAAATTCAACCTAATCAATAGTTGCGATTTTATCAAAATTCAATAAGTGTAAATTCAAATAGAAATACTGCGTGGTTTCTGAAACCGTTGAAACGATCATGGCGACGGAATAGAAAAGAGAAAGGAACATCAAGGAAAGGGGATTAAAGATTTTCGTTTAGCTCGCGCGTCTTAGCCAATCACCGGGCACGCGACACTGCCGAAAACGTACTACGATTCGTCAAACCGTCCCCTCCAAGGACGTTGATCGCGCGACGGGCCCTTCGACCGTCGATCCAGTGATGCCAGAACCGTGGGACGTGGGACAAATTTTTACCCTCTCCACGACGTCCCACGACGTCCCAGTGATTCCCCTACCGCAGTTGTTTCATCTAACACAAGCGCGTTGTCCCACGTGTCCGTGTGAGCTCTGCGGGTTTGACAGAGTTCGGCTGCTTTCGTCATTTCTACGTTATCGGCTCGATGTTCAAACCGCTAAAGCACGTGGCAGCAGCATCGACGAATCGACAAAATAATATAATTTCGTCCATGACAATATGGCTGAATTAAGAAACCAGGAGAATCAGTTCGAATCCCTATTTTACGGTTTCAGTTCTGATTCTTAATGCATTAACGTTTTTTTAATACATAAAAATACATGTTTTCTTGTGTACTTATGCTGCTTCGTTGCTTTATGACTAATGACTGATTTTTCTTTTGAATGAAACTTCCACTAGCGTATTGATGAAATTTTTCGATTAAAACAAGATCAAACACGACATAATTTGAATTATAGTTACTTTATATATTTGCATTAGGTTTTAAATAAATAAGTAAATATAATGCAAATTATATCGTGTTTGGTCTCATTTTAATCAGAAGAACCTTACAATTACATTGGTAAAAGTTTCATTTAGCAAAAATGAAAAATAAAAAAGTTATGGTTAAATTAATATTGTCTCACTCAAATGTTTCTTTTCGTGCCCTTTAATTCTCGGACCTCTTTCTCTTTCGCTATTTGTCCTTTTCTACGCTCGCCAGCATTCAAGAACTCGCTCGAGCTATGTCGTTCTGCCAGCATCACATTTTCGTTACCTATTCATCGAATATTTGAGTGTAACGCAAAATCAAGAGAGTCCAGTATAATAACACATTCTATGCTGAAAGAATATACTAAGTTATCTGTCTAAAAAAATTTTAATAAATCTGACAACAGATTTATTTTCGGGCTGCTTTTCTTAAGTAATCAGCATTTTACCAGTCTCCTGTACGCATCGTGTGTAGCAGTTTGTAGCAAACTCAACATGTTTTCGATATTACGTCGAATACACAACCGATCGAAAAATATTAAAAATGCAGGATATTTTGTGCCGTTTTTTATATGCTAAAGGCGATTGACATGAAATAAATGACTAACAATGAATAGTATAATAAAGGTGATCGCTGTTCATCTATTTCCTTTCTACGATGTATTTCTTCCACAAGAGACGGTTTCCTAACAATTTACAGTACAGTAAAACCTGGGTATATGCAAGACGTCCGATCAAACTTCGACACCTCGCTTGAATATGCATATGCAATGTTTTGATTCGATCTCTCTGACTTTTCGTCTACTTTTAACATCAATTTTAGCAAGTAATTACAATTCTAACTATATCGTGTTTGGTATCATTTTAATCAGAAAAATCTGGCCAATGCACTAGAAAAAATTTCATTTAAAAAAAGTCAAAGATAAAAATGTTTTATAACTGAATTAGTATTAGTCACACTGATATGTTTCGGCTCTTTCCTTTGATCATTGGACCTCTCTCTCTCCTCCATTGCCTGTCCCTTTCTGCGTTCACGCTTGGCTGGCGTCGCGCGTAACCCGAGATTCGACACCTCGCTTGGATCCCAATCTCTCTTGCATATGCATATCCAGATTTTACTGTACTGTAAATTGTTAGGAAACTGTCTCTTGTGGAAAAAATACAGGATTGCCTCGAAATAAGCAAGTGGTCTCTGCTTCGAAATAAGCAACTGTTAGGTCTCGAGCCACTTGCTTATTTCGAGGCAATCCTATACTACATCGTAGAAAAGAAATAGATGAACAGCGATCACCTTTATTATACTATTCATTGTTGGTCATTTATTTCATTTCGATGGCCCTTGACATATAAAAAGCGGCACAAAATACAGTATAGACTCGTTATAAGCTAAAAAGATCTGTACGATATTTGCAAAGAAACCATCCCCACCACTGGGGGGTATACCCCTCGAGACGTCACGAAGCTCGCTCGCCGAGTAGCGTAACATGATCTTGGATCAGATATCGGTGAGGCAACACTAATGCAACAATCTAACTTTGCTATTTTTCATTTTTTTTTTATAGAACTTTTTCCATGATATTTCTGACATTTTTCTAATTAAAATGATACCAAACACGATATAATTCGGACCATATTTACCATGTAAACTAGTTACAACCAAACGCACGGGACCGGACTTTTGCCTATAACGTGTAGTTCCACTATTGTTTGATGTTAGCCGACTGCTTCGAACGTAGAAAAGGACCTTGAGTGCAAAAGAGGACGGAGCGAAAACAAACCGTTCTATGTCGAAGCAGTCGGCTAACATCAAACAATAGTGGAACTACACGTTATAAGCAAAAGTCCGGTCCCGAGCGTTTTGCTTATAACGAGTCTATACTGTATCCTGGATTTTTAATATTTGTCGATCGGTTGTGTATTCTACATAATATCGAAAATATGTTGAGTTTGCTACAAACTGCTACACACGATCTGTACAGGAGACTGGTAAAATGCTGATTACTTAAGAAAAGCAGCCCGAAAATAAATCTGTTGTCAGATTTATTAAAATTTTTTTAGACAGATAACTTATTGTTAGTATATTCTTTCAGCATAGAATGTGTTATTATGCTGGATTTTCCCGATTCTCCTAAAAGTGTGCGAGGCTGGCAGAACGACACAGCTCGAGCGAGTTCTTGAATGCTGGCGAGCGTAGAAAAGGACAAATAGCGAAAGAGAAAGAGGTCCGAGAATTAAAGGGCACGAAAAGAAACATTTGAGTGAGACAATATTAATTTAACCATAACTTTTTTATTTTTCATTTTTGCTAAATGAAACTTTTACCAATGTAATTGTAAGGTTCTTCTGATTAAAATGAGACCAAACACGATATAATTTGCATTATATTTACTTATTTATTTAAAACCTAATGCAAATATATAAAGTAACTATAATTCAAATTATGTCGTGTTTGATCTTGTTTTAATCGAAAAATTTCATCAATACGCTAGTGGAAGTTTCATTCAAAAGAAAAATCAGTCATTAGTCATTATAAAGCAACGAAGCGAAAGTGCAGCATAAGTACACAAAAAAAATATAAGGTTTATAGCAAGCTTAACATTTTCTATTGTATTATGGTAATCACTATATTATAGTTTTGTTTCCTTGTTGTATTATAGGAAAGTAAAATGTGCAATATCGTATAAGCGTGGACCAGGTGCAATAGTTGTAAGAAACCTGATATGTATATAACAAATTAAATGAGGAATCAAATTGTATCTAATCCATCTTTCATTGTAATGACCATTCAGAGAATAAAATTATAATAGTTGTAAGGAATAAGAAATAAAACTGACAAACCGTTAAAGATTGAAATTTCTTTATATCCTTACAATTTAACCTAACCAATTTTCCTCGTATGTCTTCGAATTTTCGTATTGTAATAGTTAGAATAACTGTAATATCTAATTGAAGAAATTACTTAAATATTAATTAAAAAAATATCAAAGAAAGATGCAGTTCAACTCCTTTTTTTAACTGCTTCCCAAGTTAATGTATTTCATAGTATTAATGTATTAAAAATGTATTTTTATGTATTTAAAAAACGTTAATGCATTAAGAATCAGAACTGAAACCGTAAAATCGGGATTCGAACTGATTCTCCTGGTTTCTTAATTCAGCCATATTGCCATGGACGAAATTATATTATTTTGTCGATTCGTCGATGCTACTGCCACGTGCTTTAGCGGCTTGAGCATCGAGCCGATATCGTAGAAATGACGAGAGCAGCCGAACTCTGCCAAACCCGCAGAGCTCACACGGACACGTGGGACAACGCGCTTGTGTTAGATGAAACAACTGCGGTAGGGGAGTCACTGGGACGTCGTGGGACGTCGTGGAGAGGGTAAAGATTTGTCCCACGTCCCACGGTTCTGGCATCACTGCGTCGATCTCGCGCAAAATTCTTCACTCTTGATCGATCAATCGTAAGTACGTGATCGGGAGCCCGTGTGTCCGAGAGACAGAGTTATTCGGAAGTTCGTGATAGTTTTCCTCTGCGGTAAAGTCCTCCGCGTAGCGAGGCAGAGTGCCGTGCGAGTTGAAATAATCCGATTCTAAATAAGGACTCAGACGCGTACGTTAAATTTTCCTTCTACCTAAAATTCTATCTTTTCTTTCTGTTTTTAAATCGTTACTCGCGTATTTTCGTAATAAATTCACTCGCGTATTTTCCGTGTTAAGTTCCTTTCGCGTAATAATTAATTATTTGATTCTTGTAATTCATTGTGTTTGTCTCTCGTCGACGTCCTCGTTCGATAATTCGTTCGCCGCGACAAGTGCGTGATCAAAAATCTTACCGTTCTTTGGTGTTCCAGATCATTGAGCGAACATACAGAAAATTAGCAAGCGAAAAACATTACTTCTTGTATTGTAAAACAGCGAATCGGTAAGTCGATCCTATTACATTTTTCGAACACGACGATTTTCAACTGGCAAAACGGGCGATCTGGTCCAGCCCTTAGGGGTTACGAGAGTACCTCTGGCTGAGGTGCACCCTCGCGATTGAGAACCGCCAATCGCCCGTTAAATCCAATTTTGAATTAAAAAGGGAAACGAAATAGTGATCACGTTCACGCGACCGGTAAATTACTCGTACCCGTTTCGATTGTGATCTCAAGGTGTTCCGATATAATTATATTTTTGTTAACTAATAAAAAGCATCTTTACCCTTGTTACAACTTTGCATGAACTGGTGTTTTTCAAAATTAATGAATTTTCTAAATTAGTTCAGATATAAACTCAAATTTTGGTATTTTGGATTGTGTTATTCATTTCTTTTTCCAAATTAAACCAGTTTCCTTTTCCAAACAGTTTCAAATTCATTTCAAACACATCCTAGACTTTTCAGTTTTAAACCACGCTTACCAACGTATACAGATTCAAGGAGGGACCCGTACGGCACCCAGAGCGCCAACGAAAGGCTAATAATCTAAAACCTTCCAATCTAACATCTCGTTAATTATATTTTCTTTCGTCTTTTAATTGTCGAAAGCGTTAACGCGCTCGAGACTGGTGGCAGCGAATACCAACCATCGCGCCAGAATTGGGAAGAAAGAAATAGGAGGTTGCTTTGCAACTATCTAATTGTAATCCATTCCTCTTATTTTATTTTATTCTTTCCTTTTTACGTTGCGCAGTCGCACGCGCAACGTAACACTGTACAAAACACCAGTGTCCTTTTACTGGGGGTAAGTGCATGATATCGCCAAAGAGAAGTATATTTACGCCACCAAATAGTTCATCATTTGTTTTGAATTCTTGCAATCTTAAATGAATTATTCGCAAATTCTCATAAGACACCATTGATCTTGTCGATAATCAACCACCTTGTATGACGCCACTTTCGTCTCTCCTGTTCGAGCCTCTGTCCTGTCAGTCGTCGATAGGTCATTGCAGTACCTTCTTCAATAGGCAACGAGAATAATGAATGCAGAGTTTTTCCGAATATTTGACGGGCGGCGACGCCAGTCAAAGAAGCTACTTCAATGAAAGATGGTTTTATCATCGTATCAATTGTAGGATTATAGCAGCATTTAACATGTTCAACAAGTAATTTTAAAATAAACGATTTACCGCTACCAGCTCCTCCGGTAATAAAAAGCAACATTTGTTCGGTATTTTCATCATCATCATTTTGTTTAATATCTTTCCCAATTACTGCGAAAACTGATTTCAATAAGTCTTTCTGTTGAATATTCAGATTTCGAATGATATTAAGGAATACGTCTTCGGGCATTGCATGTGTTTCTTGTTGCTGTTGATCTTCATATAAATCACCTTGATCATAATATACTGTTTCGTCGGCATGAATTCTGACTGGTTCTCCTAAATGTTCATTATTAGTTTCTTCTTCGTGTACAACACTCAAAGCAACAGCCTGGGCGAGCGCCGCTTCAATAATTTGCTCTGCGTGAGTGAATTGATCGACGGTTGCATTACCGAATATAGGTTTCAACTCGCGTTGCCGTCGAAGATTCGTTTTCGGACATAAGTGTACTTTCATCACGAAATGGAATGACACACTATTAAGTTATAGAAATATCCTTTCCTATTACTATTTAGGGTATAATATCGGTGGCAAAGTACAGCTGGTTTTTTTCTTATTCGCATTCGGGTATTGTCCTTTAATTTTATAAACCTCGACCTCGATATTTATTCATCGTCATTTCTATGTTCCGTCATCTCTAGATTGTCTGGTCTCTTTACGTAACGATCGAATGCTATTGGAAAATGATGTTTCATTTTCTTCGAATCGGAGAATTCTATATCTCTGTTCAGGCCCACACATATTGTTATAAATACAGCTTTTCTCGAGCTCATTTTAAGGGGCAGATGGCATAACTGATATGCACATTCTATAGCACAAACCACACGTTAAGACAGAATTGCCATAGATACCAAAAATAGTTGATCCCGGACGGTACCGCTCCGGCGTTTCGCTCGTGAAATAGCTTCTTTAATATTTCCTGTGTCCTGCAGCTTGCATTTACTTGCATATTTAGCAATATAATATGGGACAGCTGTAACATTTCCGTATGGTTGAATATCCATGTTTGCTTCCCAAAGCTTTAAAAGAGTTGGGTTGTAATTATTCACCATAATTTCATTTCCTATTCTCTTAAGTACGCAGAAACGTCCATTGTTCGCAAGTGTGCATCGTTCTTTCACTTATTGGTCTGGGGAATCCAAAACGACAACAACGATTATTATGATCTTTGTAACATGTAGCAAAATGTTTATGAATTTGGACTTTTTGAACTATACCGTTCATATCGTGATTTTCGATTTCCAATGAACAAGATACAATTTTCTCAATAACGTTTTGGCCTTTGTCGGTTAGGGAATCAGGTACGTTTGCACATCAAATAAGCATGTGCAAATGTGGACTTCCCCTATTTTGAAATTCAATTCTATACCAAAAATCGGTAACAACGCCGCCTAAGCAATGTGAGTTTTTTTAATACTGCATTAACGCGTTTACGCGTAACGTAAATTGTCTTGCGATAACTACCGGGTATCTCTGAACCAACTGTAGTCGATCTGCAAATTTAGGTTTTCAAGTTCGGTCGTTGATTGGCCTTCGGATAGTAGTAATGCCTTCAACATATCTGGCCACTTTAGATCATTACAAGAGAACGTAGCAAACCATGTGGGCGGTCCAAGACTTCGGACCATGGGGATTAATTCCGAGCAGCAGCGTTTCCAGTATGATGCCGATCCTCTTATGTTTCTCATCGTGAGGTGCATATTATCTACTAATCCCTGTGGAGTATGTTCCCCTTGGCGCATTTTACATGATACTGAAATGCTAGCTTTTGCGCGGTAATATTCAACAACAGATAATGCGAAGAACAAATAATCTGTTTGCTGGATTCGTTTGTCATTGCTCAGAATACGCGCTTGGAAGTAATCCAGTGGTGTTATTGAGATGTCTCGATGCTCTCCAAATCCATTTTTTCCATCCGGAAACAGGTAGAACCAACACAGTTCTTCCATCCTTTTCTCTCTCTCTAGATTCAAAGGAGGCGTTGTTTTTCTATGTATATTCACCAGTTCTATCCGGTAATTGTCTGCGTTATTATTAGTATTACTGACTGAGACGACACTATCGATGTTGGGAACACCTTCGTCAACCGAACGTAACATGCTTGTTTCGAATATAATTCGTGTTTCACCGGATTCTGTTCAAGGGGTCCCAACTGACAGATGTTGCATTCTTTCTACCAGTGGTGATCTATTTCTTCCGGATACAATTGTTATAGGTGTTAATGAGTAGATATTTAATACATTGCTGTTGCCATCTTTCGCATACTAATTACGACTCATGGTGGCCTGTAAAGCATCAATAGTAGTAAATTTCATACAGCATGAGGCGCCCCGTAATGGTGCTTTATATCCTTTTTGACCTCTTGCATGGGAATCAAACAACCAATATCAGGTGGTCTCCGACTGGTTGTTGCATGATACGGCTACTGATGTATAATTTGCAGTAAGAATTCCGTACATATACTGTTGAAATAACCTAATCAAACCATTTTTTAAATTTGGAAATCCTTCATCACCGTTATCAATATCAATATGACCATTTACAGACATTTCATAGTCAACGTTAATATTGACTCGCATATTATTAAATGTTAGATGTGGCAATAATTCAGTTGCGGCTAAATAGTCTACATTGATTTCGTTGAGGTTAGGATTACTTTGTGCTTCAATGCAATCACGATAATATTTATCTCCTACTATAACCACATAATCGACATCACTAGTACACCACGTACTAGGATCAAGGAAATGAAACGCAACACATGCAACTGCAGCTATGCTAGTACACTGCTTACCACGAGATTCGATACTGAAGCGATCGCTAGCTTGATGAAATGTGCCTCGTAAAATAGCTACATTTTGACCAACGTCTACAAATCTACTGTATGGATCAGTATTTCTTTGTGCAACTTCAATTTCCTTTGTTACAATAGCCGGCTGTTCAATGACATGAGCTATTTCGAAAATGTTATTGGTAATATTAGAAAAACATGGTCGTACATCTTTGTATAAAGCATTATTTTGTAATAGCCATTGTAAAGCTACTCGAAGTTTGCCAACGTTTATTTGAAATTGTCGTTGTCGCTCCAAATTTTCGAGGCTTTCCACTACAATCATTACACCGGTTTGGTTTAATCTAACTGGAAGTTGCTCGGCTACTTCGAACACATCGCGGGCAAATAGGACTACCTGACCTTTGCACCAATCCTGACTGAAGCGATCTAGAATTTTCATGATTTTAAAAAACGGTACTATTCCGCACAATATTTGTTTTTCGATTTCCGATAAATCTGTTATCTTCAGAGGTACAGGCATGAGTTCCATTTTATTTCAGAATGCCTGTGATGGAACTTGCCTGTGTTTTTTAAGATGATTTAGGCAACGAGAGCATGTTGTTATCTTCTCTGATTCTAATAGATTTGCAGGAATTAGACTAGACAAAGGCTGCGTGTGTAAAGCGTAACGTTGTTGCGGATATAAAGTCTTGTAACACACTGCATACGGTACGTTAGTGTAACGACCCGCTAAGAAGACCCAGCACCTTTTTCATTTCATTTTTATTATTATAATTTATTTTTAGTTTAAATTTTGTACAAAATGGTTAATTTAATTTTTTATGTTTAATTGAGTTTATAAAAAAAGTATTTAGTTTAATTTGTATTATATTTCTTATAATAAATAATTTTCATTAATCGATAATATAGTCTGATTAAATAAGTCGATAAGCGATTAGTCGGTAAGTCGGTCGGTAAGTTGATTATCGATAAATGATCGACAAACGAATGCATACGCGCCAGCGCAACCCCGATGATCTCGCGGTGGGGTGAGATTCTAGAGTAGGGTAATCGCGTAGACTAAGGAGCAGGGGTGCTCGGCCGTCACGTGATGAGGAATTCCAGAAATTTAGAGGAACCCTATAATAAACAAAAGCGCTAAGTCAGCAGAATCTGACTATAAATAGAGGCGTTCCACGCAGAGTCAGAGCAGATCTTCCCTGACTTCGGTCAGATGCAGACAATACTCTGGAAGTAGAGGAAAAGCTTACGCTGAATTGCTTAGGCAACTATAGAGCGCGAGATTAGCTCTATCCTTCTCTTTCAGTGGTGACGTACGAGAGTTCGGATCTGTGGACACCCTACACATGGTACGCAACGTGTTGAACACGTGCTAATACTAAGTCACACGTTCAAGTGTAAAGAGCTAGCGAGGAGCGGAGCTCCTTGAGCAGGCCTGTATTAGCATAGCTCTGGCTAGACCAGAAACCGATTGCGACCTGTAGGTATAGTCCGCTCGTGTCTGAAGGTATCGTACAAGCTACTAGAATATAGTTTTCCAGTACTTAGTGTAACTTGGCAAATTGTACAGAGTGTTGGCTGTATTCGAAGATCAAGTCGCGTTATTATTACTTATTACTTACTAACTACTAATCATATATTTTCCACTGTATTTCACTATCTAGGGCGTACCTATTATAATTTCTTATTGTATTTCATATTCTAGCCGTACCTATTGTTATACTCAGAGCAATTATAGTTAATTTACTTACTTGAATAAAAGATAATTTTAGTTTGATACATTAATGTTGGATTTCACTCCTTAACCGCACACCACACGAACCTATAATCCCTATTTTCATTCATACGAGTCGCCTTCTTGGGGAACCGCTCTCCCTATACGTCGGTGCAGTGACGTACCTATCACTGGGTCGTTACATTAGCAAAAATATTAATAGCCGATTTAAAGTAGTCTTCCTGAAGGAGAAGTTCTTTTCTCCGTTTTTTAGCTAGTTTACGCATATTTCTTAAACGCGTATTCCTTGATTCGACACGTTCACTTAGTAGTACTTTCCGCATACGATTTCTCACAACCATTAGACGTTGCGAACGTTCCTCATTAGATTCGTTCGCTAAACGCCTGAGGATTAATGCGAAACGACGTGATCGTTCCTCGGTAGATTCGTTCGCTAAACACCTGCGGATTAATCGGAAACGGCGTGATCGTTCCGCGGCAGATTCGTTGGCTAAACGCCTGCGGATTAATCGGAAACGGCGTGACCGTTCCGCGGTAGATTCGTTCGCTAAACGCTTGCGGATTAATTCGATACGACGTGATCGTTTCTCGGTAGATTCGTTCTTTAAACGATTAGAAATTCTGCTTAGTCGACGTTTTCTTTCGTCTATCGTTTCGCGCGGTTCTTTCGAACTAGCATATTTTTGCTTTGCAGACAATCTCGAACGGCGATCGTCAATAGTTTCTTCACGCCGTGCCTCTGCGTTTCTTTCACGTTCTTTAGAAAGACGTAATTGTTTCACATCGTCCGATTAATTCGCACGATTCTTTCCCATACGGGATGCATCTTTTGTAGGTCTACCCATAATTATATATATCGAATCTTTTCTATTTTATTTTATTAATTAGCCGCTGAAAGCGGAATTGGCCCGTTTGTTTTCACAAACAATAATTCGCTCCAGGCAGAATTGGCCAGTTTCTTTGTATTCGCTTAAAGCAGAATTGAACCCTTTTCCTTGTTTATATTTTGAGAAACAATGATTCGCTCACAGCAGAAATTGTCCGTTTCTTTAGATTCGCTCAAAGCAGAATTGTTCTGTTTGTTTTCACAAACAATGATTCGCTTTAAGTAGAATTGAACCCTTTTCCTTGTTTATATTTTCAGAAACAATGATTCGCTCACAGCAGAAATTGTCCGTTTCTTTAGATTCGCTCAAAGCAGAATTGTTCTGTTTGTTTTCGCAAACAATGATTCGCTTAAAGCAGAATTGAACCCTTTTCCTTATTTATATTAAATTAAATTAAAAACAAAAAATAGTTAGAATTATGATAATATATTTGAATATATACCTATCGTTATCTTCAACGGAATGTATCATGAATTCAATTGATGACAGCGTCGCAATTCTAACTGATTGCTGCTCGTCCGTAACTTGTTCGAGGGAAAGAGTGTGCGTCTGATTGGTCGCGCCCTGCCTTGGCTCACACGGTTTGTGTGTGCCAAAATCGGCGGGGTGTGCGAAGGATCCCTCATTTCCCCTGCGCCGGCTAATAACATTGTGTGACATTGCCCTACTACATACTAATTTTCTCGAGCTCAGCGGAGCTTCGAATCCGTAAACACGGAAAAAGAATACGTATTACGCGAAAATTCGAGATAGATGTATTACAAAGGGATGCCGCGAGTAAAACAAATCAACATTCAGTAAGGAATATTACATTTGGACTAATTTTCGTTTTACCTTGGAAAAGATAGTACCGCTGGATTGTTGAGGTTCTTCTGATTAAAATGAATCTAAACACGACATAGATCGATTTAATTACTTTACTTTAATTAGTTATTAATGATGGACTGCATCAATTTAAATTGTCCGATTTACATCGTGTTTGGTCTTGTTTTAATTAGAAAAATATCACAAATTTGTTGATAAAAGTTTCATAGCAAAAAAATTAGAAATAAACATGTTTCATCGTTGCATTAATACTGTTTTGCAGATATAGACTGGATTGTTTTCGCTTCGTCCTGTTTTCACTCGCTGTCCTTATTTATTATTTACGTTCGAGGCAATTGACAAATTTCAAACAGTGTAAGAACTACACGATATTCGTGAATTTATACGACGCAAATATGTGCGATCCTGGAATGTGCCCCACCAATTCTGTTACTCTCTTCCTTTAGAAGTCACAGATATTTGTTCAGTATTCATCTAAACGCGACACAGTGAATATCGGTAAGTACCAAATTACAAGTACCAATAATTTATATTTAAAAAAAATATATTAATTTAGTCCTCATTGGTTGGTGGTTTGGTTGGGTATAATTCTGAAAATCACTTGCCCCCGATTTTCTTTTTTTAAAACAGTATTCTTGCGTGTTTTCTCTACGCTGATTAGGAATATCATAGTGAATAAAAATTGCCGACTATTTGGCTATTGTAAGGCGGCCGGCAGCGCTTTGGCGAAATAATAACAAATTCTTTATCAAACAATATTATTATTTGTAAATTCTTGTGGGAGCGACGTGTGAAGAAATTAAACGTAGATCCGTTTATTCGATTACTTCTGGATATTAGGATTTGCTATTTTGTGGCAGTGCTGCTTTCGTTTGTGAGAAGCAGTTGTATTCATTGCGATAAAGGTAAAAAATTATAATTTTTATTTTACCATGAAAATCAAGTAGTAGCCAAATTTCAGTATATTTGTTGAATATCGTATATTCAAAGCTTCGATGTAACCGTTAGCAGCTGGTCAACACAGTTCGACGTCCTTGTCCTTACGCGATCCGTCCCGCGTCCCGCAGGACTGTTTTTCATAATTCGATCTGACAAGGGGACCGCCAAGGTGAGGACATCGCTTTTTGATCGACAGTAGGTACAAGTTGTAGTATACATAGAGTGTTATAAAACCCTCATTGGTTTTGATAGAATGGGCCTTTGTTTTCGAGTTATTGCAGTTTAAACAATTCTGTGCATTTGGTCTCTCAGTTGTGAGAGACGGTTTACAACAGCGGCGCTGTAGGTGAGTGAGTAAGGTAACGGACTGGAAGTCTGGAGGTTGCGCGTTCAAAATCTCTTTTTGGAGGTTGAAATTCTTTTTTTTTTAAATGATTTTTTCGATGCAATTTGTTTTTGGTTTTATTCTACATTAATTTAAAACAAATAAATATTAGTAAAAACATTTGTGTATAAAAAAATATTGTACTTCTGATACAGCGTATTGCACGCGTCTGGAAGCAATTTTGCATATACATAGCGGAGAAATGTTTTTCTGTTCGGAACTGTTGTAACGGGTTACAGCCGGGGGTTTGCCGGCTCAGCCGGTAAGTCCGGGGTTCAGGCGAACGAATGAATAAGGCCGCTGTATATAGGTGGGAATAATAGATTTATTTACGTGTTACAACTAACTTATTCTACGGCCCTGGGTGTCCTCTCAGTCTAATGGTCTTATAGCTAGCGGGTCTTACGACTAACGGTCTTACGGCTAACGGTCTTACGGCTACGGCTTAATACTAACGGCTTAACTCTAACGGTCGCGGTATAGCCCGGTCGCAGTGTCGGTCGGGCACGGCGCGGTTCGGTCACGGCGCGGTCCGGTCACGGCGCGGTTCGCTTATATTTCGTAGCGGAGGTAGCGGGAAGTATCGGATCGGTCGGTTGATGCCTTCATGGTTGGACGGCCGTAGACACAACCCGTCCTGCACCCAGGCAGTAAGAGGACCGTGCTCCGGTGGACGCCGTAGAGACGTATACGCCCGGTCCGGCGGTCGGGAAGCCGCCGAGAGAGGGAACTCTCTCGGCCGTGGCCAAGGAGACAGCGGACTGTATCGGAGGACGGCCGTAGACACAACCCGTCCTACCGAACGCTGCTGGAGGAGAGCTTGGGTTTCGTTACCAAAAATGAAGTTGATCGTATCGTGTCGTGGCTTGTCGTGAGACTCGCTTCGGCGGATCGATCTGGCTTCTATCGCCTCGCGGCCTGGTATATTAATGTTCGCGAGGCCGGCTGCCTCGCGAGTTCGCGGTGCGCGCGGTCGCCACCTGTCGGCGGCGCCGGTACTAGCGCGCGCTGGTGGGGCCCCGCGGTTTCGCGGCCTCGCATATCTTACACTGTTATACCGAAGGTATCGACGCCTGGAATTGTCGAACAGATTTCACAGAGTGATTAGATCCCTAACGGTAACGAAGGTCTTTTACCTGGTTAAATACCTGCTGGTTGGGGGTGAGGAAATTTTCTAGGCGATTTTTGTGCGTCACGGTCAGTACGTACCGATTCATTGTGGAAGTAACATCAAAAAGCGATATTTCAAAATGGTAAAATGGATTGTGAGTCAGCAGCAAGCTCGTCATGCGACAATGTGACGGTGTCTGACGTGAATGCACAATTCGATTTTTGGAGCTCGTGGAAAATGTGCGAATCTATGCTGGAACAGAAAGGCTACATGAAGAAATCGTCATCAATCCAAACTTCCTTGGCCATCACAGAAGTAGCAACCGAAATGTATAACCGCATTGTTGCTATGATGGATGAAGTGGAACTGGCGGACGACGAAGAGGTGATACTTCCGGATGACGATGTGGGTGACGATTTTGAATCGCTATCAGAGCCCACTTCCGACGAAGAAGTAAAAAATATGTGGGAAGACACGTCATCGGTCTGTCCAGAACATGAGCGAGATTTTATACCGTTAGAATACAAAAAGAAAGTGGTCGCCATGGCAAGAGCATATCCGAAATGGTCTCTCGCGACACTCCAAAAAAAAGGTGCTTCGTTATTAAGAAAGAAGGTCTTGTTAAAAACGTAAGTTTACTGTTAGTTTAACATTTATCATATATAAAGAGTCCATGCATTGTTTATAATTCCGTTTCATTTGTAGTTGGGAAGCAGATATTGCCGCTGGTAGAACGTTATTCGATAAATATGCAGCCATCAACGATTTGACGTTCAAGCGATTTGAAGAAGCCAGAAATAATCTGGAGCAAGTAATTCCCACAATGTTGCAGCAGTGGGCATTAAATTATGCACGGGAATTGAATTACAATAAATTCACAGGGAGTGTACGGTGGGCCGAACGATTCAAGCAGAAATATCGTCTACGCCAGCGCAAAATTACGAAGTACTGTTAGGCGAGAACCTCTGCTAGCTTGACTAGTAGAGATAACACCCTGCATTCCCTATTCCCACGGTACGGCAGCCCAGAAACTGATGACATATAGAAACATAAGAATCCGACGACTGGGCTGCTTCTTCGCGAACGAAACTACGCAACATATTCATATATATAATAAAAAACCACACCCGGGCGGCCATTCTGCGCCAGGCGACTTCATAGCAAGGGTCACAATCGCTTAATAATAGTTAGTTCTTGTGCGAGATTTGAACCATTGTCCGAAATTCAATTATTAATTTAATAAAACGAACGCGTGTGGAAGTGATACCGTGTAGTTTTAATTGCCTCCCTGAGTTGCGACGTAACAGGAACAATTTATTGGCGATCCTGCCAGGATCTTCACATCCTAACTCGATAAGAAGAAGCGCTGAGGCACCTCACCGCGACGAGACCCAACAACAGAAAAGGAAACCATCAATGCTGGAGTATTGCATGTAAGTAAGTCTTTGTAAATCAACATGAAGAAGTTTGTCAAGCTTAACGACATCACCGACGAGCCTGGCGGTAGTGCCGATCAAAACTCAATTGAGTTAGGGAAACTCGAATCCCTTATACAAAAACAAAAAGAACTCATAGCGGAGCAGCGTAAAATCAAGGAAGAAATTCGCGCGATACGCCCTCGTGCTAAGCCCGAACTTCGCGACGAAGACATCGCACTCACCGAGGATGAGAGCGATAATAGCGTCACAGATAGTTCGGTAGGAAGGAGAAGCACCGAAAGGGACGAACGGAACACCGATAGGGCCCTGCGACACGTTAGCGAGTTTAATGGACACAATATAACTGTAGAAAGATGGATTCAGGGTATAAGAGCAGGGTTGAGCGTCGCAAGGAATAAGGAAATGTTTCTCCACCACCTCATTATTCACAAAATAAAGGACGACGCTGAAAAGTTCTTAGGAAATCGCGAGTTCAGAGATGTAGACGAACTGTGCGACGCAGTTATGGAAGAATTCGGTAAAAGACGTTCAAAGGAACTGCTTATAAATGAACGGAACCACTTGCGGCAAGGTAACCGGAAGGTGAAGGACTTCGTCAAACATTTTAATAAAATCCATCAAGATATTACCAGGGTCATCAATAACAACAAGGAGTTCACGCCAGAAGAGAAAAGAATATTAGTCAAAGCAGAAGAAGAGGCTGGACTGGCTATTTTTATACGCAATTTGTCACAACCATGGAGAACATCGGTCCGCCAAGCCAGGCCGGGACGTTAAAGCTCGCACAAAGCATAGCCTACGAGGAAGAGAGAGAAGAAGAACTGTGTCAGGAGTTGTCCAGGAATGTGCATCTGGGAGATAAGAGTCGACCTCGCGGTATAGAGAAACGTAGCGGTGACGCATCGCGACCTAGATACGACGGTCAACGACAGAGCGATAAGAAATCCTCCGGGACAGCTGTTCCTACCTGCTTCAAGTGCAACAAGCAGGGTCACTACTCAAGTAATTGTAGAAATTTTCAAAGGGATCGCGATTAGAAACCCCCAGACATCAAATGTATAGAATCGGACCAACACGAAGTCAGCTGCGAGTCAACATCCGAGTCGGAACCGACGCAGACGGAAGACCAATTACCGGACGATTTCTAATCGACACCGGTGCATCGCTCAATTTGATTAAAGGTGGTTTAGTTCAACGCGCTCATATGCCATGGAAAGTGAAACCTAACGAGTTTGCGGGAGTAACCAATGGTAAAGTGAACACGAAATACGCAGCTCTCTTGGAATTAGGAGGAAAGCAACACGAACTGGCAGTCGTCAAGAACGAATTCGCGCTGGAAGTTGACGGACTGCTAGGTATGTCGTTCCTTAAAAAGGAGGAGGCGAAGATCAACGTCAAACGTAAAACTATTGAGCTAACCCACACCATTCACCGCGTATTCAACCTAACGGTAAGTCAAGAGCGATTAACCAAATTGAAAGATAACGTCCGTTTAGATCATATAATAGATAACACAAAACGAGAAGAGATCTGGGAGATTTTGAGGCAATTCGAGGATGTGTTCTCACTCCTAGGGGACTCACTGTCGGTAACGAAACTTGTTGAGCATTCGATACCTACATTAGATGAAGTTCCGATCAATTCTAAACAGTACAGGTACCCACCTCACCACCAAGACGAAATTGACCGGTAAGTCGCAGACATGAAGGAGAAAGGGATCTTGTGAGAATCCACATCTCCGTACAACTTGCCGATCTGGGTAGTCCCAAAAAGGGCCGATGCCAGTGGCAAGAAGAAGTGGAGGATAGTAATAGACTTCCGAGGCTTAAACGCAAAGACAGTTCAAGACGCTTACCCGATGCCAAACATTATCGAAATACTCGACCAGTTGGGGAACGCAAAATACTTTTCGTCCTTCGATCTGGCCTCTGGATTTCACCAGATCGCGATGAAGACCGAGGATCGACCAAAAACAGCGTTCTCAACATATGATGGGCATTACGAGTTCAATCGTGATTTGGGGAAAAAGTGCCTAAGAACATCGAGAACGACTGAAAACCTTACTAAATCGACTTCGCGAAGTTTGTTTGAAATTGCAGCCGGACAAATTCGAGTTCCTCAGTGAGAAGCTAAAATTCTTGGGGCATATAATCACCCCAGACGGGGTGAAACCCAATCCAGAAACTCTGAAATCTGTCGAAGAATTCCCAGTGTCAAATTCGACTAAAAAGGTAAGAGTTCCTCGGTTTAGCTAATTATTATAAACGCTTTATCGACAGGTTCTCTCAGATTGCGAAACTGCTGAATTCACTGCTAAAAGAAGATGCGAAATTTGAGTGGACCGAGGTCCATTAAAAGGCATACGAGAAATTAAAGGCGTTGTTGGTGAGTGATCAGGTGCTAATGTACCCAGACTTTAAAAAGGAATTTATTCTAGCAATCGATGCATCCGGAGACGGTTTTGGAGCTGTACTGGCGCAAAAGGATGAAAACGGGAAAGAAAGACCAGTAAGTTTTGCCAGTGGCACTTTCAATAAAGTCGAAGTAAAATACTCCACCAAAGATAAAGAAACGTTAGCCATAGTCTGGAGTGTGAGACACTTTAGACCCTATCTTTATGGAAGGAAGTTTACTATTTTGACAGACCACCAGCCAATTTCCTACATGGACAAAAGCAAACAGCCAAGGGCTATGCAAGAACGCTGGCGGGTATTTCTGATGGAGTATGATTATGAAATTAAATACAAGAAAGGGTGTCTGAATACGAATGCTGACGAGCTAAGCCTTAACCCCATAGATCATCACAACGACGTCGTCCTCGTAGTAAAGTCTGCGAGAAGACCACTCCGAAAACACATTGTGTTCTCAGAACAAGTAGATGACGACAGCGTAATGGTCGAATTCTACCTGGGTCAACCAAACGTGCAGTTTAACGAACAACATTCCTTCGTAGTAACTTGGCCAGAGTTTACTATGGAAAACCTACAAGCTAGTTTCGAGGCAATTAGAGACACGATAATTGCACAGGAAATAGAACGCATCACTGTCGATTATGCCGGACTGTTGTGCCTGTTGCCAGGTAAGGCAAGACAAATACAAGATCTAATTATTAATTTTTTTCAAGATCCATCACTCCGCGTGACTTTGCTAACGACGGATCTGAGGACGCCGGAGATGGAAGCGGAAAAGCTTGAAATAATCAGACAAGCGCACGACACTATGCTTGGAGGACACGCTGGCATCCGTAAAACCATAGCGGCTATACAGAGAAGTTACACATGGATAGGCTTACACCGAGATGTAAGTAAGTACATATCTGAATGCTTAATCTGCCAGGAGAACAAAATCGTTCAAAACCCAACCAAGATGCCTTTACGAATCACTGAGACGCCAATGGCCTTCAACGATAAGATCGCGATTGACATCGTTGGACCGTTGGAGCCGGACTCCAAAGGTATGAAATACATATTAACCATGCAAGACCAGTTAGCAAAATACCTCGAAGCCAAGCCCTTAGCGGACCAGAAAACCGAAATGGTAGCGGAAGCTTTACTGAACACTTGGATTCTACGCTATGGCACTCCTAAAGCAGTACTGACGGATCTAGGAACCAATTTTACCAGTAATCTATGGAAAATCTAGCCGATATGCTTGGATTCGACCTCCAACACACTACAGCTTTTAGACCAGAGTCTAATGGCTCGCTTGAACGCGCTCACGCAGTTATTAAAGACTTCTTGAAGACCCAACTCTCTCGAGAAGAACGCTGCAACGAACATTGGAGCAGGTACCTGCAAGGAGCCGTATTCACATACACTTAAACTACCCACTCATCAACGGGAGTTACACCTTACTTACTTGCGTTTGGCAAAGACCCACTCCTCATGAATCAATTGGAAGAAGAACCGGAAGCCGCCTACTTGGATTTGGTAGAACAGATGCGAGTACAACTACAACGAATGCATAAGCAAGCTGCTGAAGCAATTATTGCAAGCAAGGAACGAACCAAGAAACGGTTTGACAAAACGATTAAACCGTTATCACTTGAACCAGGAGACTGGGTATGGGTAAAGAACCAAAACAGAAACCGCCTTGCAGCACTAACGAAACCTTATCTTGGGCCATATCAAGTCAAACAACTCCATGGAGACTTGAACGCTTTACTTAATATAAATGGCAAAGATACATTAGTCCATCTTAACAGACTTAAATATGCTAATCTTTCGTCTATTTTAGATTAAGTTTTCTCCTATGGAAAGGAGCGTTCGCCGAAGGGATGGCCGAGATCGAGAAACTCACGAACCTTCCAAACATCTACTTCGACCCGGTGGGAATCACGAGACTCTACCATCACGAATGGAAAACACTGGTCTTCGTGGATCTCCGAGACATCAAAGCGGTCGAAACGACAATCCGTGAAGCATTGAATCACCCAATCCACACAGAAGGTAATGGATTCTCGCCATCACTCTACGGACACAAGTCGAATCGCTTCCAACGTAGTTTTAATCATAAAAATACTTTACTAACCAGTCTAGGATATAAAAAGGTAGAACGTAAACGCGTGAAACGCGGTTGGTTAAATCCAATCGGCGACCTAGCTAATATTTTATTCGGCACCCGTAGCCAAAAGGACGCCCAGTATTATAACTCCGAGATAGATAAGCTGTACACAGACAATAAGCGTTTTAGCGTACTTATTCAAAACGAAACCACAATTGTTCGAAGCATTCTGAAAAACAACGATATATTTGAAGATAAAATTACAACATACGTGAACAAAATCAACAATTATACCAACGCGAACATAGAGCGAATATATGAACGCACGAATACACTCGAACTATTACTAGAATTAAGCGAAATAATCACCGAACATAACGAATTAATTGAAAACCTGCGATCAATTGTAGTTAATGGAGAACAAGGAAAAATAGACCCTTTGTTACTAGAACCTGATCAATTAAGCGAAATTTTACGAACCATTGAGCAAAAGTATGGCTCTAGCCGTATGATATTTTCTAACACAAATGAATTTGCTTATAAATTTTTACGAATCGCTAAAGTTAACGTTTTTGTGTTAAATTCATACAAGCTCTGCTTTGAGTTAAAAGTCCCCATCGTAGAAGAAGAAATTTACGCCTTGTACTCCATGATACCACTGAAGATTACATTTATCTACTACACACCCAAGAACAATATATTTTAGTTGAAAGAGATTCTCGCAGCTACTCTATAATCAGCGATCGAGACATAGATCATTGTATAGAAATTTCCGATCTCCGAATCTGTGCCCGACACTCACCTTCGCTCTCCACAGAATTAACAAATCCCTGCATAAAACGTGCCTTACATAACTTACCAGCAGACCATAAAGATTGCCCAGCCAAAATGATTACACATACAAACCCTATTTGGATACAACTATACTCGAATCAAGAATGGATCTCCGCATCTTACTATCTAATTTCTTTTCACGTTTCATGCAAGGATTCTAACCGCGTCATCTCACACCATCTTAACGGAGTAAACAAAATTAAAATCAAAGCAGGTTGTATCGGACATACTGCATCCATAACATTATACTCTAGCGAAACTATAAATAATCACAACGAATTGCAATTACAATTAGGCCTCGCCAATATTATAATACCGAAATTAGACGACACTATTATTTTGCGCGCAGCAAACAATTTTCAGAATAAAGTTGGAGCACTGCGCAATAATTACGTGAGAGATTTCATTTTAAATACAGACCAGACGAGTTGCCAGTACCAGTCAAGTATAAATCGAACATTAGCCGTTCAAGGCAGTAAACAAGTATTTGTTAAAACAAACAGTTTAAACAAATTATCACATTCTTATACCGCGCAGTACACTGTAACAATGTCGGGCAAATTTGTACCTCATGTTTTCATATGCTTACAAGAAGTACGCGATATATTTGGGCCTCAAGTTCAAAAACAAATAGATTCTTTAAAACAATTATATAAAAATGTTGTTGTTACCTGCAGCAAATCGGGAAAATTAACAAAACTGTTATATGCGGAATATTTAACAACCGTGTTAAAACCGTACGTGAAAGATAATCTATTTCTATTACTTGTAGATTCTTGGGGAGTACAGACAGGGGATGTGTACGATCGGGTTTTTGTGGACAGCAACGTTAATGAAACTTGGAAGCTCGCGGTAATACCTCCGAAGTGTAAACCATTGGTGCAACCCTGCGATGTGTACTCTTACCGGCAAGTGAAAATTTTTATTAAAAAGCTGCAGCACTGCACGCACTTGCTAGAAACTCACCTCGAATTAACGCAACGGCAGGATGCAATACACATCCATTCCTTACTCCATAATCAATTGTGTGCTTCCGTCTTTAACAACATGATATTGTATGCGTGGTATGCGGCGGGATTGACAACTGACGAGAAACCCAAATTTAAAAATATGAATGATGTATGCTTTCCACACAATTTAGGATTTTGTACTTGTGAAAAAGTTGCGTTATTACAATGTGCGTGGTGTGGGAATAAGTTGTGCTTCCATTGTTTTTATGATATGTATCACCCTCAACATTGTGCGCAATTCCAGGCGTCAATACCTTCGGTATAACAATTTTGAAAAGAAAGACATTTCTCCAGTGCAAAATTACTTCCAGACGCGAGCAATACGCTGTATCAGAAATACAATATTTTTTTATACACAAATGTTTTTACTAATATTTATTTGTTTTAAATTAATGTAGAATAAAACCAAAAACAAATTGCATCGAAAAAATCATAAAAAAAAAAAATTTCAACCTCCAAAAAGAGGTTTTGAACCCGTAACCTCCAAACTTCCAGTCCGTTACCATACTCACTCACCTACAGCGTCGCTGTTGTAAACCATCTCTCACAACTGAAAGACCAAATGCACAGAATTGTTTAAACTACAATAACTCGAAAGCAAAGGCCCATTCTATCAAAACCAATGAGGGTTTTATAACACTCTATGTATACTACAACTTGTACCTACTGTCGATCAAAAAGCAATGTCCTCACCTTGGTGGTCCCCTTGTGAGTCAAGTTGTTACGCGGCATGGCAGCTTTCACAAGTTTATTGCACTAATTCAGAAACACGATCGGTCATATTTAACATGATTCTTAAAAACTACCCTAAGCTGGCCAGAGTGGTAGTTCATCACATATTAATGAAATTACCACCCAAGGCTTAGAAGGTTCCAAACCATAAACTCAGAACATTCATTTCCACTGCCTAAACAAAAGGCCCAAAACCTTCTTCTCTTCCGGGTCTTAGACGAACCCTGTGTGATGCATGTGTCTGCGCAGTCCAAAAGTCGGTCCCAGGCACCAACGGTCACCTTGACCATGAAAGCATTCATTCATTTATTGCCTGGGGTACAACCGGTCCTTCCAAACCAAATGACTCCCATGTGCACAGCGGCTGTTGGGTTCGACTGGTTCGCTGCAGCTCCTAACTGACCGTTCTTGAGACCCAGGAGAGGGAAAATAGAAACTAGAGACAAAACATCAAACACAGGACACTTCTTGTCGATCCTCTGACCAGATCACTTCGTTCGTATTCTAAAGCCTCCGTTGAGACTCCGATCAGTTTGCTTCATAAGCATTCGAAAAATCACATATACGAACAACTGTTAACACTCGAGTCAGAGTAACTCATCGAACCATTAAATCTTTGTGCAAGCATCAAACACATCTAAACATCACAAGCATTCTATAATTAATTGCAACCCTAATACGCTCTGTCGCCTTAACCGGTCGCAGGGTAGTACGCGGTTCGTGGCGTCGGTCAAACCGTAGCGAGGACTTACGACCCTCGTTGACGCGGATCGTATCGAAACGGCTAGTCTCGTCGCGAACGCGTACTCGAAGAAACACAAGTCGTCATCGAAACATTCATTGTTCAGAAAAATCTTTCATCGAACTATTCCCAGTCCCGCGGGCTAGTTTATCCTTCTTTTTCAATCGGATCGGTTCAACAAAATAATAAATAAATTAGACCAAGACGAAACATAATGATGATATTCATAATCAGCGTATAAAACACGTAAGTGTTACGTGGCCGACGGCTTGGCAGCGCGCGTGGCTATCAGAGGCTTTCTGATTGGCGGCCGCGTAACTTATTTTATTATCAATACAACCCGAGCGGTAAGATTGTATTGTGGTAGGAACTGTCACAAGGTTTCACTGGGTTTAAAGGAGAATGCTAATGTGGGTTTGACACAGCAATGTATATATTCTACAATCTTGGTCTATTACAGATGTTGTTGTCGCGAATATAGGTGTATAATGTGATATATTACCTATTTCCACTATGCTCGGTGTTCACGCACTGGCAATGCGGGGGTGTTGTGTGTGGTTGATTGTAATGCCAAATAGAAACACGACTCGCGGATTCTATAAGGTGAATGTTGCTCGAAGGGGACTTCAACCCGATCTCACTAATAGTAACCAACTCACTACCGTACACGACGTGCTCGACACGAGATGAGCTCTGGTACTGCCCCCGATCGTTGGTACGAACGGGTTTATATACTAATTAAGAAGGGTGGTCTGGTTACTATTCGAGTGATCAGGCTGGGTCCACCTGCCTCTGCGACAGTTTAGAGTGGTTGCATCTGCTATTTGATTACGGCGGACCCATTGCTTTCCCAAGTGTTTGGTTCTGCTATCGGTGGGCCTTCTGTTTATTACGAGAGTAAATGGTCGGTTTGCCCGAGAGTTTTCCTTTCCAGATGTTTAAGCTTATTTGAAAGGAGACACGTTTGATAAAAACGGTCTGTCTACGTGACACCTCCCCCCTTAGATGAAACATCGCGGTAATCGTGATGCTTTCAATTGGAAAGGAAAACACTCACTAGAATGTGTTGAAGTTTTGGTGTTGTAATGCAATATGTCGGGTGTTATGTGTGATGTGTGTGTACTTATCGCTACGTGTGATGGTTGGTGATGCTGCTAACTGCGGTATGAAGTCGAAGCGTACGTCTGGGTCCAGGCTGCCTCGATCGGATTTGTCTCTCGGTGTACCAGGTTGGTACTATTGCAGGCGGTGGTATGGGTTGGTTTGCTCTTTGGTATTCCATTTCCATGATGATGGCGGCAATACACTCCTCGCAGTGGTAGGCGGCCTGCGACTCCATCAGGGGCGCGCTGCAAATATCGCAGGCCCCAGGCGGATATGCCGTTGGTAGTGGATAGTGTACCTCCACCATGTCATAGATCCTTGCTGCTCCAAGGGCTGCTTCGAGAGCACACTGCATACAGACAATGCCAACGTCTAATCTGTAGCAAGTGCTGCGCATGCACAGGCGGGCCGTCAAGTTCATCAGCAGCTCGATGCGACTGGTGTCCCTCTCAGTTGGTTGTTCCCTGATGTAGCACATTTCGGTCCGCTCAGATAAGTGTTTTGGAAGAATGGTGTTGTGGTCTGCTTTTATACCCGGCCTGGAACCGCGTATCTCATGCCCAACCACGCCTCCGCCACGTTGAATGGTGGTTGTCCTGGTAGACGATCGAGGGCTACATCTGCCACGACCTCACCCTCGCCTCTGATGTTGGTTAGCAGACCCCTCCTTCCTTCCAACACCCTCTTGGCCTGCTCTATCTTCCAGGTCCTGCATACAGGGCGGATACCCCGTACCCGTACCTTGAAGGCCTGCCACGGTAGATTTTGAAAGCGTGGCGGCAAGGTCCGAAGTTGGTCGACCGGTGCCCTTACCACCTTGCCGTGGTCACGAAGAGCCACCTCGAACTGGCCGTCCACCAGGTGTTGAACTTCTCCTCGGACCCAGGTACCTTCTTTACTTCTGTACGCCACCAGACGTCCAGTGGTCAGTCTTCCCTGGTTTGGAAAGTGGAGGTGGCCGCGGTCGCTCATGTACCGATACAGGTCCCGGTACAGTCGCCTAGCTTCTTCCCGACCGTCGTCCACCTGCGCCCAGAATTCTACCGGATCGTCCACGTGGACAATTCCGATCCGAACAGAACTGCTCAAAACTATATTTTTGATGGTGTTCATTTTCTTGAGGATGTCCACTGATGAGACTATGGTGCCGAGAACTGCTTATATAGTCTGAAAACCCTTATCTTACCCCACTCTTATTTCGACTCTTAGAGGAGGGATGTGTAGGAGTGGCTACGGCCCCTTAGAATATTGTGGCACTTGGTCTAGGTGCTGAAGATTTTTCCCTTGGTAAATTTATATTATTTGAATTTGATTCTTCTGAGTTTTTAGGTATTTCTTCCAGTTGCAATTCAATTTCGTTCGGTTTGTCCAAAGGTTTTAGTTTATTAATGATTTTGTGTATATTACTTTTTATTATTGTCCCAATTATTAATAGTAGGATCAAAGATACTACTCCAAACGAGGAAAATGTTGATATTTTTATACGATTTGTGGAAATTTCTTGAAGTTCCAATTCTTTCGCCCGATGCTCCAATTCCTCTAGGTTTGGTGCTGTCGGAAGGTTCTTCCAATTTGTGATTACTTGATCTGTATTAGTGTAATTGGTTTCTAAAACTGATAGGTGATGTTCTGTTATTTTCGGAATGATTATTGATAAATTGTATGACGCGGATGGGTAATGTATAATATTTTCCATGGTTACTATTGTGTCCATTGCTTTTAATTGCATCGCATTTACTGTGGCTCTACATCCCGGTTCGAGGTTGAAAATTCCAGTATTGTAAATGTTTGCTATAGTTGGTTCATGGCCAGAATTATCTGTTCTACTGGTGGTGCATGTGCAAGGTATTTATCAACATCCAATGACGTGACCAATCGCCATTGCGATTGCTATGTCCGTATGTCTGACAATTTATCGTAAAACAAACCCGTTGATTGCGCCAGTGGTAACACCTTTGAACCGCCTTTAATCGCTGTCTGACTCATAACCAGAGCCAGAGGTATCAGAAGTAGTTGTGCCGGAATCATGATTTCCCGTTATTTCCGTTTTTTCCGCTGTGGATGGAAAATAAGCGTGTTTTAATTTATCTTGGTGTTTTGTTATCGTTTTGTCAGGTGTTCGCAATACAATGTTGTTCATATCTGTTACATTAATGATCTCATATGGCCCTACATAATGTGGATCAAATTTACTAATTCGTGGTTCTAGCAATACATAAGCATAATCGCCTACATTGAATTCTACCGGTCGGGAATGTTTATCATAGTACTTCTTCGAACGGTGCTTGGAGGCAATCAAATTATCGGCTGCTATGTTGCGGATTTTTATAGTATGAGTTATTAATTCTGTTAAATAGTCGCCATATGATTTTAACCTTTCGCCAGTTGGAAACGAACTTGGTTCACGGGCTGGTTTTCCAAATATTAATTCATATGGAGAGAAATTTGTTGCTTCATGTACGGAAGTATTATAAGAAAACATGGCAAATGGTATTAATAGGTCCCAATCTTCATAATTATTCATGTAATGTTTAAGATATTCTGTTAGTACTATATGACTTCGTTCTAGTGATCCATTAGTTTGTGGTCTGTATCCAGAAGTTGTGATTTGTTTGATTTTGAATATTTCTGAAAGATTTTTCATTAAGCTTCCGATAAAACTAGTTCCCTTGTCTGTTAATATTGCTCGTGGTGTTCCATATATGGCAATAAAATGTCTCGCGAAAGCGTCTGCTATTGTGGCTGCTCTAATGTTTGGTATTGCTACTGCTATACAATATTTCGTTAAACAATCTTGCATTGTGAGAATGTATTTATTTCCGCTAGGCGTTAAAGGTAAAGGTCCTACGGTGTCTAAAGCAACTTTATCAAATGGTTCTATCGGGGTATCGGTAATTAACATTGGTTGATGAGTTTTTGCTCTAACTAATTTCTCTTCTTGACAGCTTGGACATTTCCTGATATAATTTCGTATTTCGTTGTGCATTTCTGGCCATTGATATTTCGCTCTGATGCGTTTATATGTTTTTGTGACTCCTTTATGTCCTCCTATCAAACTGTCGTGAGCTTCGCGAATTATTTGTAATCGATCTTCTTCTGATGGTGTAATCGTTGAACAATTGCATATGATGATTTTCTGTGTTGTACCGTTGAAAACGTCCTTTATTAATTTAGTTAATTCATTGGTTGGTAATTTATGAAAATCTCCGACTGCTGATATTCTAAATGATTTAATTGGATTTTGATCTAAATGCTGTTTCAGTGTTTGTAGTCCGTTTAGTATATCTTCACTTTTAATGGTGTCGTAAAAATTATCTGATATTATTATACTGTAAACTTTGTATGAGCCATTTGCTGATTCTATTACGTCTCCTTTCTGCGGTTTCTTTGACATGAGCTGTTGTAAATCTATTGCTTCTGTGTCCAGTAACAGTTTTCCAATGGGGGTTACCAATTTACAGTCCGCAGGTATGAAATGTGCGTAATGACCTTCCTCGGTGGTCAGGGTGTTTGGAGAGATAATAACCTCAAGTGTCTGTGAAGGTTGCACTTTTCTTCGCAGGTCATCTCCCTCCGTGGAAAGAGTGTCTGTGTCAAGAAGTGTGAACGGATAAGGGTCAACGGTACGGTCAAAGTTTTCCTGTGGTTGCTGGATTGCCGTTCCTATTGTTTCGTTAACAGGTTGTGGTTGTAAAATTCCCTCATTTGTTACAAGTGATAATGGTGTATGGTTAAGTAAATCCTGTTGCGGGTTTGCGATTATCGTGTTTTCCGTAATGGTATTTTCTGATGGTTCTTCGAATGAAATCAAGTTTACGTCTTCTTCTGTCGATGTGATTTTAGTAGAATTTGCTTGCGGATGAAAGTTTATTGTTTCCATGTGTTCATCTGGCATGCTTATCTCGTGCGATAAGTTAGGTAAGACTCTCGGTCTATCTGCTATTGGAGAATGTTGAACCTTCCCACGGGCTGGTTCTTCATCAGAGCTAGTGTTTTCCTCTTGATATTTCGGTCTCCTTTCCCTGTCCCTTTGTAGTTGCCGCACACGAAATCCTATGGAATCCGTGTCGATTTCTGGTTTCTGTCCTATGTGCTTGTAATCGGGGTCTTGAGGATCTCGGGGTATAAGTGGTAAGCAAGATGGTACTGGGTTACGTGATAATGCGTCTGCGTTCTTGTTCGTCTTTCCTGCTTTATGGATAACCTGATATTCGTACTCTAAGAGTCTGAGTCTCCACTTCATAAGTCGTGATGTCGGATCCTTGACAGAGTGTAACCAGACTAACGGTCGGTGATCTGTGACGAGTGTGAATTTTGTTCCATAAAGATACGGTCTGAAATATTGTACTGCGTAAACCATTGCAAGACATTCCTTTTCTGTAGCAGAATAATTCCTTTCGGCTTTATTTAAGGTACGAGATGCGTAGGCAATTGGTAGATCGTTTCCTATTTCTCCTTGACTAAGTACAGCTCCAATTGCGTAATCTGATGCGTCAGTGGTAACAATGAACGGTCGATTAAAATCCGGATATTGTAAAATTGGTTGTGTACAGAGTTCGTCGCGTAAATTTTCAAAACTTTTTTGCTGGTCTTCGGTCCACTTAAAACGAATTCCTTTACCTAATAACTGAACTAATGGTTTTGATTTAATAGAATAATCTTTTATGAAACGGCGATAATATCCTGTCAGTCCCAAGAACTGCTGGACATTTTTCTGTGTTTTAGGAATGGGAAATTCTTTTACAGCTTGTAATTTACGAGGATCTGGCTTAACACCATTTTCTGTTAAAATGTGTCCTAAATAAGTAACCTCCTTACGTAAGAATTCGCATTTATCAATCTGCAGTGTAAGTCCAAATTCTCTGAGCCGATTGAGTAATTTTTTTACTTTTATTTCATGTTCTCGTAGTGATGAAGAGAAAACAACCATATCGTCTATGAATACATGAGCGTTCTCTAGACCAGATATAACTTGATTCATTAAGCGTTGAAATGTCGGTGGTGCATTTTTTAAACCAAATGGCATGCGTACAAATTCAAAATGCCCATCCGGTGTTGTGAATGCTGTTTTCGGACAATCCTTAGGATCCATTTGAACTTGATGAAATCCATTTGCTATATCAAAAATTGTGAAATATTTTGCTCCTCCCAATTTATCTAGAATTTCGGTGATATTCGGCAAAGGAAATTTATCACTCAAAGTCTTTTCGTTTAAGGCTCGGAAATCGATTACCATACGCCAACGCTTATTGCCCTTAGCGTCTGGTTTCTTTGGTACAATCCATAACGGAGAATTATATGGTGAACTAGATGGCTGTATGACTCCTTGTAATAACAGAGCCTTTACTTGACGTTGTATTTCGTCTTGGTGTACTGGTGGATATCGGTATTGTCTTGTATTAATCGGTACGTCATCTGTTGTATGAATTGAATGGTAAAAATTCGGTACTTCTCCTAGTTTGTCTCCAGGCAAGTAAAATCTGTCTGAAAATTCGTCGACGATGTTGAATACATGTTTACGTTCTTCTGCATTGAGATGATCGGTTCTTAAAAGATTTCTAATTCGTGTTGCTCTATTTTCTGGTGTGTTTTCGGTCATATATGAAGAAATTGGGTCGTCGTCCGACGAGTCGTAAATATCGTAAGGATGAATGTATTGAGGTTCAATTTCGATGTCTACATCGTCTTCTCCGGTATTCGTTGCTAACGCGTAACAAATGCCGTCACGATTATATACTGCTGCTTCGCCAATGTATATATTTTCTGATGTTTCGAGTCGCGGTAAGTATCCCTCTTTAATATTTGGATTAGCTATGTGAATTGCAATTTGTTTTGTTGTTCGAGCTTCGATACGGTGTTTAGTCGATTTCGGATTTTTCTGCTGAGCTAAATCTCGGTAATTTGAAAAACGAAGTGGTCGAATAGGTTTATCTTTCAATACTAGTGTTCCATGATAATATGAAATTTCTGCTTCTTCTTGTAATAAAAATGGGCTGCCTATAATTCCATCGGCTTCTATTGCAAGGTTCTCTACTACGTAAAATAATGCAGGCTTACCGTGAATGTGAAGAATTGTGGTTCCTATGCTATAAATAGGTGATTTTGTAAGTCCTGTGATTTCAATAACTTCTTTAGTGATACGTTTGGCTTGATCTCCGAGAACATCGCGCACTATTAAGTTAACTGCCGCGCCACCGTCAATTAAAAATTCAGCTGTTTCTAATTCTAATTCCGGAACTTTGATTTTTATTCTTGGTGCTGGGGTTTCCTTGATGAGGATTCTCCCGTGAATCTGACTATCTTTTGGCGAGGTCTTTGCAGATCGCTCACCGCCTCGCCTTTCCGTTGAGCGTTTTCTGAGTTTAAAGACTTGTTTGATTCGACTGAAGAATTTCGAGAGTATGATCGCTGTCTGAAATTTTGCGAATTCCTCCAACAACGTTTTTCATCGTGTCCTTGGGTATCACATCGCCAACAATATAGCTGCGAAGTATCATCCTTTTCACTGCGTTTTAAAACTGTAAACCGTTTTTCATCTTGATCTGTGCGTGGTGAATTTGAACGATAAGAAGGTGAATTCGATTGATTCCTGGATCGCACAGTCCATGCTGATGTACGTGGTCGTCCTTCTCTCTCGTCTTCAGAGTTAGATGGTCTCCTCTGTCGATCTCTATATCGATCGTGTCGTGTTGGAGATTGAGGGTATGAAATTTCATTTCGACGTTCGTTGCTGTGGTGATCCCTGTTGTTCCAGCCTCCTGGTGATGTGTTTCGTGCCAAATCACGACGACTTCTTAATTTCCTGTCTACCTCTAGCACAGCGTCAAAAGCTTCCTCTAAGTTTTTAATGTCTCTATTTTGTGCTGATACCTTAAAAGAGATGCGGTCTGGTAATCCATCTAGGAAATTTTCTAAAATATCCATTTCCATTTGTTTAATATTTTCCTCTGAATGTCTAGGATATTTCTCTTTAATCGCTCCTCTTGTACAATAAACAAGATGGCTTGTTCTATCGATGTAGTTTCTCAAACTTTCGTATTCCCTAATTTGAAGCCTGGCAATTTCTGTTTGAAATTGCGATAAGCTCTTTCCTGGTCCAAATCTTCTCTTCAAATGCTTGATCAACGCGGATACCGAAGTGAATTGATGTTCTAAAGTACTTCTTCGCGCCGGACCGGTGAGTTTAGTTAAAATAATTGTAAGGTATTCCCTTTCTGTTCCCTCAGGAATCAAGGTCAATCCATCTTCTACCAGTTGTGCAAAACGTGATAAAGGTGGATTCTCACCATCAAATGTTGGTATTGTTAACGCAACATTTTGTATGCAGGATCTTTGTGTCAAAAGTGTCATAGAATTTGCGATCGAAACTGTTAAGTTCATAAGATCGGCTGAAGAAATATTGGCTTGTTCATTCGCCATGTTGAATGAATTTGTTGGTTAAAGAATGTAACTAGGAAAACTAGTATATACCTCTTGTTACCCGATTGACTAGGAAAACTAGTATACAATCGTTGTTCAACAAAGTAATAGCCGTGTGTCAAATTCCACGAAAGTAATTATGCCAGTGAAAATGATCTATGTGACTGTATCCCACCGCTGTCACCAGTTCTGTTACGTGGCCGACGGCTTGGCAGCGCGCGTGGCTATCAGAGGCTTTCTGATTGGCGGCCGCGTAACTTATTTTATTATCAATACAACCCGAGCGGTAAGATTGTATTGTGGTAGGAACTGTCACAAGGTTTCACTGGGTTTAAAGGAGAATGCTAATGTGGGTTTGACACAGCAATGTATATATTCTACAATCTTGGTCTATTACAGATGTTGTTGTCGCGAATATAGGTGTATAATGTGATATATTACCTATTTCCACTATGCTCGGTGTTCACGCACTGGCAATGCGGGGGTGTTGTGTGTGGTTGATTGTAATGCCAAATAGAAACACGACTCGCGGATTCTATAAGGTGAATGTTGCTCGAAGGGGACTTCAACCCGATCTCACTAATAGTAACCAACTCACTACCGTACACGACGTGCTCGACACGAGATGAGCTCTGGTACTGCCCCCGATCGTTGGTACGAACGGGTTTATATACTAATTAAGAAGGGTGGTCTGGTTACTATTCGAGTGATCAGGCTGGGTCCACCTGCCTCTGCGACAGTTTAGAGTGGTTGCATCTGCTATTTGATTACGGCGGACCCATTGCTTTCCCAAGTGTTTGGTTCTGCTATCGGTGGGCCTTCTGTTTATTACGAGAGTAAATGGTCGGTTTGCCCGAGAGTTTTCCTTTCCAGATGTTTAAGCTTATTTGAAAGGAGACACGTTTGATAAAAACGGTCTGTCTACGTGACATAAGAATACTGAGTTTCAAAATAACAATAAAATAAAAACAAATAGGGGTGATTGGTTTTCAAATTTTTATCCACAAATGCGGATTATTTTTTTTTATTTTATTAATTAAACTTTTTTCCACAGAAAAATGGAATCAACCTCAACTGATCGTAAGTATAACTCCAATTTTAATGGAAAATAAACGAATATACTGCATGATTTAAAAACATGCATGTAACACATATATTTCTTCTTTTTATTATTCTTTCAGAAGAAGCGCTGACGAACGCCCTGGTGCAGCCGCAGCAACAGCAGCCGCAGCCGCAACAACAGCAGCCGCAACAAAACGATAAACCTAAGCGCAGTATGTATCACAGATTTTATCGAACATATAATTTTCATTTGCGTCATAAGTAATAAAAGAAATTAATTCTCAAATGGATGAGTTATGTTAATATGTCGAATTTTACTTTACAGAAAGAGGTACAGTAAAAGCTGGATATATGCAACAAACATTGGGACCCAGACGTTGCATATATCCAGTCGAGGTGTCTAATCTTGGGTTACGCGCGACGAGCAACCAAGCGTGAACGTAGAAAAGGACAGACAGTGGTGGAAAAAGAGAGGTCCGATGATCAAAGAAAAGAGCCGAAACGTATCGGTGTGACTAATACTAATTCAACTATAAAACTTTTTTATTTTTGACTTTTTTTTACTGAAACTTTTACTAACGCATTGGTGAAATTTTTCGGATTAAAATGATACCAAACACGATATAGTTTGAATCATAATTACTTGCTAAAATTGATGTTAAAAGTTGGCGAAAAGCAAAGGAGGATTGGAAATGAAAACCGGTTGCGGTGTCGGCTCGGGTTTCAAACGTTGCATATATCCAGCCGAGGTGTCGATTCTGGGCATTTAAACGTTGCATATATCCAGCCGAGGTGTCGATTCTGGGCATTTAATGTTGCATATATCCAGCCGCGGTGTCGATCCTGGGCATTTAAACGTTGCATATATCCAGTCTTGGTGTCGATTCTGCCGTCGTTTGTACCGTGCCGCGATACCTATTCTACGTTCGTACACAACATGCGACGTGTTGCATGTTGCATGTTGCGTGTTTGATGTATCTTTGGTGTACGGTCTGCCTTATACATATGTACAGTTTTATTATTATTTTAATAAATAAATATAATTCAAATCATATTGTGTTTGGTACCATTTTAATCAGAAAAATCTCACAAATGCGTTAGTAAATGTTTCATTAAGAAAAAGTTAAAAATAAAAGTTTTATCGTTCAATTAGTATTAGTCACACCGATATTACGGTCGGATCATATTACACGGTTTCCTCGCCGAGCGGCTCGGTTCGGCTTAGGGGGATCCCGCCAAGTGGAGGGGATAGCGATGTTGCATATATCCAGCTTTTACTGTACTGCGGCCGGAACGCGTCGTCGCTACCCCGGCAAATGGCTGCGTGGCGGGAGGGGCGGCGGCCCCAATAAATATTATGTTTTTTTTAAATAATAATAATAAAAACAATAAATAGAAACCAATGTTATTCATCTTGTTTTCTTTTATTTATATTTAACTATCTAAATTTGATCAATATATTTTTTTTGATTGACAGTTATTAGGTATCCAATAAAAATACAAAACATCCTTACGGTATCCTTCAAATACTGCTCGTTCCACTAAAAAGTGTGAAATAATTTCTATTTCATTTATATCTGTATTCCACAGCTATTAGTACAATCTACTTAATCGTTAAATAGGATACTAAATATATTTCAACCTTTTCGGAGGCGGTGCAAAATTAAAAGTACCTGAATATACGATCCTGCCAATAACGATTTAATTGCGATATGGCAAACTTGGTAATTAATAAGTCGTAAGAAAACATATTCGAAACGTTATAGATACGGCAGAAAACATTTGTAATTGTAACGATTGTATCAGAAGTTGGTAGCACATTTTAATGAAATCTTTCATTTTAATGACTATTCACAGAATAAAATGATAATAGTTGTAACGAATCAAAAATAAAACTAACAAACCGTAAAAAATTGAAATTTCTGTATATCCTTACATTCTATCCTAACCAATTTTCCTCGTATGTCTTCGCATTTACGTATTGTAATAAATAGAATAACAGTAATATCTAGTTGAAGAAAAGATAAAAAAAAAAATAAAACAAGTTTAATAAGGAGGGAAGGGGAGTTACTGAAGGGAAGAAAGGATAACGATATGGAGAGCCAAGAGGAAGTACTGAGGGAGCTGAGAGGAATTAGAGAAGAAGTAAGGAGACTGAGAGAAGAAATAAAAGATTGGAGGCTGGAAAGAGGAATAAAGAGAGAAGGGAAGGAAAAGCAGGAGAGCGTAGAAGAAATAGAGAAGAGGAGAAGAGGACTGGAGGAAGAAGAAGGCAAGAGAGAAGAAGAAGAAGATGAAGCAGAAGGAGGAGGATGTGAAAACCGGATTGAGGTGAACGAAAATGCAGTAAAAAGTGAGAGGGAAGAAGCTAGCAAAGAGGAGGAGATAGAGGTGCAAGAAGTAGAGAAGGAAAGAAATAGTGGCGGAGAGGAAGAAAAAGAGAAGAATGGAAGAGAAACAATAGAAGAAGCAAAGGAGAAATGGAGAAGAAGGTCAAAGGGAGATGTCGACGAGCTGGAAGGAGAAAAAGAGTGGAGGAGAAGAATGGAAGCAGAAGGAACAATGAGAAGAAAAGAAGAGTGGGAAAAGATATGGGAGGAAAGATTAGAAGAAATAAGAAAGGAAAGGAGAAAAAGAAGTTTGATTTGGCAGGGGGTAGAGGGAAAGAACTTAGAAGAAAGATTGAAATATATCAAAAAGATATTAGAAAAAGAACTGGGACAAGAGGTAGTAATAAAAAGAGCAACAGAAAGGGTGGGAGAAGGGAGGAGAAATATAGTGCTGACAGAACTGGAGGATGAAGATCGCAAAAAGGAAATGGTATGGACAAAAAATGGGATCTGGGACAGATGGAGGGTTGCGGTTGACGAGGACCTGTCAAAAGAAGAGAGAAGGATGAAGTGGAGGATAAAAGAAAAGGCGAGAGAAGAAAGAAGAAAGGGGAACTGGGTGGAATTTAATAATAGAAGAATATGGATAGAAGGAGAAGAATGGAAATGGAACGAGAGGGCAGAAAAATGGGAAGCCAGCAGACAGAGGGACAGGAAATAAAGAAGAAGGACCGAAGACAAGGGAAGAGGACTGAGGGAAGCAGGAAAGAAGAGGAAAAGGCAAAGGAGAAGGACCAGAAAAGCAAAGAAGTATGGGAGGGGGAAAAGAGCGCAGGGGGTAAGGGACAGGGTCGTTAGGGAGTGCAATAGAATTAAAGTGCCAGTATAGATTGACTAGACAGGGGAGGCGTGTTTTTTATAAGACTGAAGCAGTACAAAACACAGGCTGTGGCAAGTTAAGTGCGGTTGTAGTATTATAGATAGCGTATCTTAGTGGGAGGTAGGGGATAAAAGTTGTGAGAAAGATGGAGCGTTAAATATATTCAGAGGAGTGAACAAGGAGTAAAAGAATATGGGTAAGAAAGCAGTATGGGATAGGCGGGGGTAGGTAAGGGAGGAGGCTGATTGTCGTGTTTTATTTTAGCATTACATATAAGCTTAATTTATTTTATTTTTTAGGCTTCTATTATCATACTGCATTCTTACTCATAGGTCTATTGGTTAGTCATAGATTTTTGGTAGAGTTAGGATAGCTGTTGTAAGTTATGTTTCATAATTTCATTATATTGATTTATATTTTATATTTTTATAGTTCTATATATTGTAAAATTGATAAAATAGCAGTTTATTTCAAGTTAAAGTGACTTAGACAGATGGATGATCACCGGAATAAGGAAAAAACATAGGGTAGGGAAATAGGAAAGGGACAAGGAAAGGGAGGAGGATAGAAAAGGGAGTATGTGTGTATCAAGGGCGTGCAAAAGTGTGTAAAAGAGATTGTTCACATTGTTAAGCGGATAAAATTTTTTGTAAGGTTGGGGAACGCTCCTGTTAAAAGCGCCACACAAGCCCGCAAGGGGAGTGTAAATAAACTATACTACTACTACTATCTAGTTGAAGAAATCACTTTTGTATCACGTACTTTTATCATATGTACGTACATACATATGTATATATATAAAACTTAAATATTAAAAAAAATATCAATAAAGGAAGCAATTCAACTCCTTTTTCTTAACTGCTTCCCAAGTTAATGTATTTCATAGTATTAATGTATTAAAAATGTATTTTTATGTATTAAAAAAATGTTAATGCATTAAGAATCAGAACTGAAACCGTAGAATCGGGATTCGAACTGAATCTCCTGGTTTTTCACTTCTGTCATAGTGCCATGGACGAAATTATATTATTTTATCGATTCGTCGATGCTGCTGCCACGTGCTTTGGCGGCTTAAGCATCGAGCAGATAACGTAGAAATGACGAGAGCAGCCGAACCCGCAGAGCTGACACGGACACGTGGGACAACACGCTTGTGTTAGATGAAACAACTGAAGTAGGGGAGTCACTGGGACGTCGTGGAGAGGGTAAAAATTTGTTCTACGTTCCACGGTTCTGGCATCACTGCTCACACATTCAAGCTAGCAGTCCCATTTGAAGTTGGAAAGGAAGACCAATAACGTTGTGAAAACGTTATGAAGTAGTGCGGAATATTACATTTTTTCATTTATGTTCCTTGCAATAGCAACGTGACAGTGAATAACAATGTATATTTACCTGAAAGAAAATTCTGTGAAAAGTGATAGTGACCGTGTGGTTGAGTGAGTTCAATGATCGGCACAAGTTTAGAATATGGGACACGCCCCCTGATAACGTCACCTATATATTTTCGTAGCTTATCACACAAGGTGTTCATATATGTAGACTAGTGGTTCTCAAAGTGGGCGGTACCGCCCCCCAGTGGACGCTAGAAAGTATTAGGGGGGCGGCAGTGGGTGTGAAAGAATTTTGAGGGCCTTCAGGAGCCCTAGCGGGGGCGGTGGCGTATTTATATTATAGTCGTGGTATAAGGTTAATTGTAATAACCTATCAGAATCGGTGTACCCAGTAACTATTTTTGTTTTGATTTCGGTTTTGTGTAAGAGCCGACACTCGATTCGATGTGGTGCGGCGTGCTCTTTCTAAGGAAAGCCGATTCGTAGATCGTGTATTGTTCGTCGATCGCGCAGTCCACGGGCGATTAATCAGTCAGTCGCAGGCAGCATCCTGATGTTTCAGACTTCCGTTTACATTTACAATCAATTTTAAGTGCGTAATTTTGTACCCTTTCGTTATGTCTCAATCTAAGAAGAAATGCAGACAGTATAGCGTTGAATATTTAAGATACGGCTTCATTCAGTCTCCTACAAACCAGTTACTACCTATGTGCTTGATTTGCCAAAAAGTTTTTACGAATGAAGCAATGAAGCCTTTTAGGTTTCAGGAGCATTTGACAAAAAGGATAAGGATTTGTCCTATTTTCAAGCATTAAATGCCAACTATTCAAACCGCTCAATAATAACAAATCTTTTTGCATCTTCCTCAAAACAAGATAATGACGGACTTAAAGCTTCATATAATATTTCACTGTTAATTGCAAAACCCGGAAAACCGCACACAATTGGAGAAGAGCTTATCTTGCCAGCAATAAAAGAGGTAATAACCACTGTGCTTCACAAACCAGCTACAGACATTATAAGAAAAATACCTTTGAGCAATTCTTCTGTACAAAGAAGAATTGATGAGATGGCTGATAACGTTGAATTTTCATTATGCGATTATTTGAACACCTGCCGATTTTCCATTCAACTTGATGAGTCAACTTTACCAAATAATAATGCACTACTCTTGTCATACGTGCGATTCATAAAAGAAGAAGAAGTTTGTGAAGAATTATTATTTGCTAAATGTTTGCATACTGATACAAAGGGAGAATCAATATTTAACACCATGAATGAGTTTTTTCAAGAGAAAACCATACCTATTCATAACATATTGTCTGTTGCTACTGACGGTGCTCCAGCAATGACAGGGCGCCATAAGGGGTTTATAGCTCGTTTGAAGCAAACAGTTCCAAATGTACTCGCTATACATTGTGTTATTCATCGTCAGCATTTGGTTGCTAAGAATTTGAGTGAACGCCTGCATAATTCGCTTAATCACGTTACTAGAACAGTCAACAAGATTCGAAGCAATTCATTGAGTGACAGATTGTTCAGCAAGCTTTGTATTGAAAATGATGAAGATTTCAATCGTTTGCTGCTTCATACAAAAGTTCGTTGGTTATCCAAAGGCAACTGCTTGAATCGATTTTACGATTTATTTGATTCTGTACTTAAATTTCTAGAAACGAGGGACAAGGAATTGAGGGCTAACCTTATTGAATCTAAAAATGATGTCGCCTACTTAACAGACCTTTTTAACATTTTCAATGGAGTCAATCTCCAATTACAAGGCGATAAATTGAATTTAATTAAAACCAAAAACATTGTTGTTGCTCTTGTGCAAAAACTTACTCTTTTCAAGCGTAATCTAGGCCGCGAGGAATATCGCCATTTTTCACGTTTAACGGAAGTGGTTCTCGAACAGCAGGATTTACACACATACTGCCAACACATGGAAGCTCTTAGTGCAGACTTTAGTGAACGATTCCAGGATATTTTAACCATGAATATACCAAATTGGGTTCTATGTCACGTCCTGTGACGCATTCTATATACATATAAATAAACATAAATTTCCTTAATTTTGTAATTGATTTCACAATTCAAATCAGTACAACATATGTATTGTCACGTCCTGCGACGCATTCTTGGAACTCCTATTTCATCAACCAAATTCTTTAAACTTCCATTGCACCATCCAAATTCATCGTTCTGCAAATTCTGAGTGAGCAACTCAGCCGGGTCGTCGTACGGCGAGAACGCTGATGATCCGAATGATGTGGTTCACCCGAATTGCCAAATCAAATGTCGACCTCATTTATCAATATAAAATAACGCGACCGGGCCCGCCCGCACACAGTCAATTTTACCAATAGTTCTCGTAAGAAGTTCTCATAGGCGCAGTTCGAAATTCAAGTACAAGTACAAAAATCCGCGAATATAATCCGCGAAGTACCGTTCCGAGTTCGATCCTCAAGAATCTACACGACTCTGCTACGAAAGCTCAGTGCTTCGACAGAGCAAGATTTCGGTAACTCGATTAATTAAATAAGTCTAACCTATATAACTCTGCTACGAAGCGCCGTACTTCGACAGAGCAAGGCTCCGTAACCTTCAATTGTAAAACGCTAACGAATCGAAAGACTGTACCAGTAACGAATAAACATTCATTGTGATCGAAAGTGCGTGATCTTCACTCGAACATCTACCCTACCGCTCCAACACTTGGACGACACACCACCCCAGGTTCCGTCCGTAGATAGGTTCTATCAACCCAGCGAAAGGTAAGTGAGAACCTCTATCTACCTGACAACGTAGATCAAATTTCATAAAGTACGCCGAGGACTCAGTGAGAGAGAGAACTCCGCGACTTTACATCTGGATCCTTTTTCGAATGTCTCAGCAGAATCGTCAAATCTAGAAGAGGAACTCATAGAACTAACAACAAACGAGGAACTTAAAATAAAATTTAAAAATTCAGGATACCAACAATTTTGGCTTCAAAAAACTATATCAACATTGTACCCTACATTGTGGGAAATAGTAGAAAAATATTTAATTGCATTTCCGTCGTCGTATTTGGCTGAGCGTGGGTTTAGCGTTGTAGCGACTTTACTATCCAAAAAGAGAAGCCGTTTGGATGTAACTGAGCAGACGTACGCCTGTATGAAAATCATCAGGTTCATCCCTCACATTAAATATTATTTTGTCTTTGAATTTTTTTCCTTTGTATTATCTAAGTTAGAAATAAACAATTATTTTCTACTGCATATGATGGCATTTTTTATGATAGTTATTGCAGTGACCATTGCTATTATAGTATATGCACGTTCAAATTTATAAAAAAAAAATTTGTTTAAAAAAAAACTGACAACTTTTGATGAAAAATTTGACCATGCAATAAGCACTGATGAGATTCTTACCAATGTAATGTAAACAGTTTTAATGGGGGGGGGGGGCTTATAAGCAACTTATGCTCAGGAAAGTGGGCGGTGGCCCGAAAAAGTTTGAGAACCTATGATGTAGAGTATACAGTGTTCACGCTGTTTCTTTCTGCGAATACCGTTGCGCATTAAACAGTCTGTAAGTTTCGTGCGTTTCGGAGAACAGTATCTTCTGGACGTTCAAGGTATACGATACAGAGACGAATCATTCATTTACTGACAAAGTCAAATGGCGCCAATGGACACTGTGCGATTGTGTGAGGAACAGAGGAATCAGGTATACCAACGGTACCGAAACCTCCTCAAAGGTGACTTGAGTATATGAAATTTTGCAGTTGACCGTCAGCAATGTTGACCAAGCGTGGGATGCATGGTTGGTGTGGGGGAGTATCCCCGACAAACGAAGGTGCCGATGCGGAAAACTGATGTGTCCACTAGCGGATACCGAGCGAATTATGGAGTTCAGATGGCAGTGTGCGGGTAGAAGCTGTCCCAAAAAATCTGCCACCGAAGGCACCTTATTTGAAGGCACACACATTTGCCCATTACAGCTCGTCCGACTCATGTTTCACTATATCGTCAAGGATAAATTGCTATACGCCGCAGCCTCCACCAGCACGTCGATAAGTGCTACCGTGGATTGGTACCACTTCTTCCGAAAGGTCTCAAAACTCATTCATGACCATGACGCACGTCCCATCGGAGGCGGCAACGATATAGTTGAGGTAGACGAGAGCTGGGTCTTCACTAGGAAATATAACCGGGGGCGCGTCTTTGCTTTCACACGTCACCAGGTGTGGGTGTGTGGAGTCATCAGCCGCGCTACCGGTGATATGTGGGTGGAAATCATAAAAAACAAGAGTCGGACCACCCTAGATGCCATCATGCGGGCCCGGATTGCCCCAGATTCCTGGATCATGACTGACCTGCGACTGGGGCTGTTGCCGTTTTGTGGAGGGTACGATACAGGTGCGTAGTATACTTTCCAGGTTAGGGGTGCCAGTTCCTCAGGAAGACGACCTCTTTGACGTCTCTGTTCATACCAACAACATTGAACGGCAATGGCGGGAAGTAAAGAAGCATCTGCGTACCTGCCACAGCATCCCCCGCATCCCAATTTATATCGGGGAATATTTATACCGCTGTAATGTTTTACGTCACTTGCCCAAAGTTGGTGACAAGCTGGGTCGCTTTGTAAACGACATCCGACGCGTATATCCAGGGGCAAATGACTACAAAAGGCGTGTAAGGAAACCTGGTGAATGTGCCTGCCCAGCTTGCACTCCACTGCCGCCAGAGCAGTCAACGGAGCCAAGGCGCCGAAACCGCTCCATATAAGGGAGCAGAGGGGAGGCGTGACATTAAGTTAGGTTATATTAGTTCAGGTTAGGTTATGTTAGGTTTTCTATTTTTCTTTTCATTTTTTTAGTTTTTTCCATTTTTTTTTCATTTTCTGACATATTTTTTTCGTTTTTTATCTTTTTCATTTTTTTACTAAGAAAAAATTTTTTTTTCTTAATGTGCTCACTGAGATCAGTGCAGAAACCACTTTTTGGACGATTTTAGTTTTTGACCTCTACCGGGGCGGCTGGTGGGAGTTAAGAGATGGGATGACCACCGTTGGAATCGCCATCTCAAGGGCTATCTATGGTAAAAAAATTAGGTCGATCTGAGGTTACCCCGTCAACACGAACACAACCGGAATGGAGGAAGCGAGCTCCAGGTGAAGGATAGGATCAGGAAGACAGGGGTGGCGATGAGACAGGTATGGGGGATAGGAAAAAGAAGATTTGGAAAAGACTGGAAGAGAAGAATCTGGCTATGGGACAAGCTAGTGTGGACGGTCATAGCATACGGAGCAGAGGTATGGCGATGGAGAGAGTGGAAAGAGATAGAGGGACTCCACGAGAGGTTTCTGAGATGGACGCTCGGAGTGGACTGGCACACGCCAGGGTATCTGGTAAGAGAGGAACTGCAAAGGTGGAAAATGAGAGTGAGAGCAGGAAAGATGGCATGGGAATATGAGAGAAAACTATGGGAAGGAAGAGGAGAGCTAGCCAGGTGCTGTTGGGAACAAGTATTAGAAACGAAGCCAGGAGTGGGGAGTGAAACAAGTGGGAAGAGGAAAGAGAAAAGTTCTTCAAAGAAAGGGGATGGGAAAGGGAGGAGTTAGAGGACAAGAGATGTAGTGGAGAGATGGGATACAAAGAAATAGAAGAGAAGGATATACAAATCCAAGAAAAAGAGAGATGGGAAAAGATAAGGGAATCCAGATACAATAAATGGTACAAAATAATAAAGGAGCCAGGGTTACCGGCGTATCTAGAAAAAGGGTGGAAGGAGGAAAGATGGAGAAGAGTGGCTAGATTCAGGCTGGGAAACGAAGTGAACGAGGCAAAATACTGGGAAAAGGAAAAGTATGCGGTTGGGAGGAGGAAACATGGGAGCATATCTGGGAGAGATGTGCCATAGGAAAAGAGAAGAAGGAGGGGTGGCAGGAGAGTGTGAAAGAGATGTTAGGTGGAGGGGGGAGGGAGAGGAATGGATGAAAAAGGTGGAGGACTACAGGGTGGGAGAGTGGGGGAGGGAAGAGTCAGGAAGCAGAGAGAGGAGAAGAGAAGATAGTGGTACACAGGAACAGAGGAGATAGGAACGAAAGTAGAAGGGGAGAGGAAGCGGTAGAAAAAGAGGAGCAAAGGAGACAGGAGTTTAAAGAAAGGGGAAGAAAGAGCAAGAAAGCTACAAGAGAATAGGGTGTAAGGGTTACAAAAAGAAGGAAAGAAAGAGACCGACAATACCAGCAGCAGGACTAGAGAAGAGGAAGGGATGGGAAGCACGCAACAGGTGGTAACCATGCAGAAGCGAAAAAGCAAGTTGGCAAGCGTGGACAAACACGTGCGGAGGAAGCGTGGTAGAGGAAGTCGGCCATTAAAGACAACACGTGCGAAAGGAGAAGACGGAACGCAAGAGAAAGTTGAGGAAAACTGTGCGAAAGGAGGAAAGAAAGCAAAGAGGAACAAATATGGAAAACACATAGGAGAAAGAAGGGGAATTAAAAAAGATAAGGGAAGTGATAGGGGAGATAAAAGAAGTGATGAGTGAAGGAAGAACAGAAAGGGAAACGGGGAAGAAGGACAAAAAACGAGACGAAGTTGGGAAGGAAAAAGTGGAAAAAATAGAGGAAGTGGAAAAAATGAATGTAGAAGAAAGTGATGAAGAGGACACCAGCATGGGAGAAAAGGAGGAGGTTAAGAGAGTGAGAAGAGAAGAGGAGGAGGGCGGAATAGGAAAGCAAGAAGAGGGGGAGGCACAAAGGAAAACAGTAATGATAGAAAAGAACATGGGAGAAAGGATGAGGGAAAAGGGTGCAGAGGTGAAGGGGGGAGGGAAGAAAGAAAGAGAGGAAGAAGAAGAGGTAAAGCCTAATGAGGAAAGCAGAGAAGAGCCCAAGGGAGACGGAAGAGGAAGAGGGCGAAAGAAGAAGGTGGAGAGAAGAAAGAAAGCAAGGGAAAGAAGAGAAGGAAAGCTAGACAGAGAACTGGGAAAGAAGAATGGAAAGGGAGAGGAAAGAAAGAAGAAGCAGGAGCATAGTATGGAACAACGTGGGAGGAGAGGAAAAAGAAGAAAGGGGTAGAAGGGTTAAAATAATGTTGCAAATGAAACTGGGGAAGAAGGTTGAAATAAGGAAGATGACGGAGGTGTTAGGAGAAGGAGGAAGGAAAATTATACTGACGGAATTGGAGGAGGAAGAAGATTGTAGGAAGGTGTTAAGAAAGAAAAACGCAATATGGGAGTTGTTGGATTACTTACAATGCGTCAGCAAGTAAGCAAAAATAAATTTAGTATATTTGAGGAGCACTGCATGCTTTAATGTTTTGTTTATGGACCAGACGTCAACGGACCCATAGGCCTGGGACTGTTTATATCTGAGGGCCTGGGTAACAGACTGAATGCAGTCTTGGTCTTTATAGAATCTTTAAGTGGGCAACAGACTTTTAACTTTGTCCTTACGGGCTTTCTAGCCACTTCGTGTCAAAACGTCATAGAGAGAAGACGTCCTTCCTAGCCTTAAAATAAAGTATTTTGTGTTGAAATATACTGTGTATTTTATTATAATAATCCCCATAATCTAACAGGAGTTATGGAGGGTAAGTGTGGAAGAGGATTTGTCGAGAGAGGAAAGGAGGATGAGATGGAAAATAAAAGAGAAAGCTAGAGAGGAAAGGGCTAAGGGAAGGGACGTAGAATACAGCAATAGGAAGTTGTGGATAGAGGGTAAGGAGTGGGCGTGGGACGAAAAGGAAGGAAAATGGAAGCAAAAGTAGGCAGGAAGGTGCGAGAAGAAGAAAGAAGCCTCGAAGAGGGTCGTGCAAGGAGGACGGAGGAGAATCACCCAAGGAGGGCGGAGAGGAAGATAGAAGAAGGAGAGGAGCAAATAATAGAAGAAAAGACTGAAGATTTTAAGTACAAAGCAAAAACTAGAGTGTTCCGTGACAAATACACGGGACCCTGTTTCCTAAATTTATATTTTCTTAATTTTTTTTGCTTTGAATACTATTTAACAATAGCCGTGCCCTCGAGTGGCTGGCGGGTTTGTCCTCGGAGAGGCATCTGGGGTGCAGACCGCTGGCACGTTTATGGTATGCAAGCCTGCAGGGTCAGTTGAGTAAATCCTTTGATTTATTTGCAATAGTTCTTCATTTTCAGCGACCTTGCAGGTACCATAGACGTGAATTTCCGAGGGGCCTTGTGACCGGACCTGATGGCCAACATCTGTGTAAGTTTCCGGGACCCAGGCCCAACGGGGGTTCCACTCCGTGGACGGAGTTTCGCGCGATTTCGCCTACCACCTCCACTGACACCCTTACTCCGCGCGAACCGCGTTTCGGAAGCTTGGGGTGGTTGGGGTCAGTGAGGGCACCTTTTCATTGGTGGAAATATTCACCAATCAGGGAATGAGGGCGACTCCCACGTTTTGGAAAAGTCAAGAAGTTCTTGAAGGAGTCGGTCTCGTCAGTCTGTATTGGATTTCACGAGGAAAACGTCTTATTCCTCAAGGGAAACATTATCTTCCCGCGCAAAATTCAGAGTTTCCAAATATTATAGCAATTTAACTATTCAACCATTCAGATAATAGTCCGTTTTTTTCTATATAATTAAATTATCAGTTTTCTTGACTACATTTATTGAACTTTCAATCAAGACACACCCTCAATCATTCCTATTACCTTAAAGGGTCGTAGGTTCGTGCGTGAATCAAGTTATCGGTGTGACATCGAACAGAGACTTACGACTTCTGTTGACCCGGCTCTCAACGCATCCTATGGTCGTAGCTTGTCGCGTACTGCACGTAAAAACAAGAGTTAAGATTAATTAATTACAAACGATAGAACAAAAATACTTTGACTGTTTTCATGTTAAAGTTTTATAATCTTTGGAAAAAAAAATTTCGAATTAATGGGTTATTTAAATAAATAAAGAAATTTACTTGGTTATTATATAACTATTTTTTGTTCTATAGTTTGTTCGGGTTCGCTAGTTTGTGTGCTTATTGCATTAGTTCTGGAGCTTTATTATTTTAAGATTATTGTTAGATTCTCATTTTCATTTATAGGAATTATTTTTTATTTGTGATATTTTTTGTTTCATTTTTGATATTTTTATTTTTGATATGATTTTTCTTTTGGCTTTTTTGTTAGTAGCAGTATTTTCAGTTTATTTTTGTATGTGACAGTTATTGGAACTGCAGGGCTACTGTATATATAGGTTTAGTGCGGTCGAGCAAAATAGTATAAGGGACAAAATGTACGGTTGGGGGAACGCTCCGGTAAAAGCGTCACGCGAACCCGAAAGGGATGCGTTAAATAAATAAACTGAAACTAAACTGAGCACTATAAAGTATAATTTATGCGGGTATTTGAATTTTATGTGTGATTTTGTTTAATATAATTTATGCATTTTAATTTTCTGTATATTTTGTATGTACAGTATAGACTCGTTATAAGCTAAACGCTCGGGAGCGGACTTTTGCTTATAACATGTCGTTCCACCATTGTTTGTTATTTGCCGACTGCTTCGAACGTAGAAAAGGGCAGCGAGTGAAAAAGAGGATGGAGCGTAAACAAACCGCTCTATGTCGGTAAGGCACCACTAATGCAACAATCTAACTTTGTTATTTTACATTTTTTTTTTATAAAACTTTTTCCATGATATTTCTGACATTTTTCTCACTGAAATGATACTAAACACGATATAACTCGGACCATATTTACAATGAAACAACTTATTATGTATCATTATCATTTCTATTAAATTAGAACAAAGTTTTATCTCAAGTATCTGTTCAATCAGCTATCGTATCACAATAACCAGTTTTTATTAGATCATATAAATATTTGTATTTCACTATAAAATGATAATTTCATTTTATTAATAAGACTACCAATAAAATGAAACTATCATTTTATAATGAAATGCAAATATTTATATGATCTAATAAAAACTGGTTCTTGTGATACGGTAGCTGATTGAACAGATACTTGAGATAAAACTTGGTTCTAATTTAATAGAAATGATAATGATACATAATAAGTTGTTTCAAGTAAATATGGTCCGAGTTATATCGTGTTTGGTATCATTTCAATTAGAAAAATCTCCGAAATATCATGGAAAAAGTTTTATAAAAAAAAAATGTAAAATAACAAAGTTAAGTTGTCTCACCGACAAAGAACGGTTTGTTTTCGCTCCGTCCTCTTTTTCACTCAAGGTCCTTTTCTACGTTCGAAGCAGTCGGCAAACATCAAACAATAGTGAAACTGCACGTTATAAGCAAAGGTCCGGTCCCGAACGTTTTGCTTATGGGCCATTCCACGCAAAGTGATCACACTTTTTCCCGCATGGTCTTGGATTTTTGTTAAATTTTGTAGGCTTGTAGAACCCAATGTACGAACAAAAAATCGATGCTCCGTATTATTGTTTAAACTTTCCGAGTTATAAGGACTGAAAATTTAGGGTCACTTTTTTTTCAAAAAATCATAACTCGGAAAGTATTATAGATATCGACATGCATGAACCGGCATTTTATAGGTAAAACTTCAAAGTTTAATAAAAAAATTACTACATGTGTCAACGCAATCTTCAAATTGTTGTAAATAATGTTTATAATTTTCAAACTTGAAAATAACCCTGTTCGGGTTTCGCATTTCTCTTCTATAATTGGTCCGAGCGGTAGGATTCGAATTTGACGCCGCGAGAAGGAGGGCATGCGTGTCAGCGCCACGCTGCAATACGCAGGCGTGAGTAGTGTGGGGGTGGAAAGAACGGTCCGGGACTGGGTCCGAGACATTCAGACAAGAATATTTTTGGTCTTTTGGTGTTTTTTATTTTCTTTTGTGTCGGTTGCGATCGGCTGGCGTGCGCGAGTTTAATCGGGCGTGCGTCCTCTGCGTGTGAAGCACTGAGTGCATTTGGGGTCGTGTGATCACGGTCATTTTTTGACCCCACTTGGCGGAATGCTTACTGTGACCAGGAAATGCACTGGGTGCAATTTTAAGTTCGTGTGATCACGATTGTTTTGTTTCCAATTGGGGAACGCCTCCTGTGAACAGGATTTATTTGTGGCGAGGACTGCGACGATTGGCTGCGACGTCGGCGAGGTGCCGTTCGAGTACAATTGGTAAAGAGCTCTTGCGTGCGATAATGATAAGCTTGAATGATCATTCAAATAGTATTTTAATCTCTAGGTTATAGTTTTTCTTTCATTTATATATTATCGTTTTGTTATATTGTATTATTCTTTTATTTGTTGTATTTTATTTTGCTTATGGAACCAGGCTTCTTCCCCACTTGAGTCTGGGGTTTTTTACGGCCTGTATCCTTTAAAGTCATTATTTCTATATAATAAACTCATTTGTTTTTCTTTTTTATTTGTTAAAATCTAATATTGCTTGTTAGAATTATAATCCTTGATTAATCCCCTTCGACGGTTCTGGGGTAAGTGCCATGCCGTTCCTCATGGTCCTCCTACCAGAAGATGCAAGATCTTCCCCACTCCGTGGCCAGATCCTTCTAGATCAACCTTATTTTTTTACACGTGCCATGCAGCACCATGACTTCGGGTCATCGGCCACACGCGCGTTCCTTCGAGAATCGGCGATCGAACTCTCTATCGCCGTTCCATAAACAAAACATCCGCGACTCTTAGAATTCGTCGCACCTCAAGTATCAACCACCGCCGGCCCAAGTTCGATGACAGACATATGGCTCGGGGTATCGATAGCCTAAAGAATCCTAAGAAATCCTTGAAACTCAGGTCAAAGCCCAAAATGCATTGACCCTGACACGTGTCAACCCTTGAACACGTGCTGACGCTAACATGCTTGTGTTTCATTTATCCTCGGTGACCACGATCATGCCTTGTTTCCTCTTCCCTTAATATTGAGTTCTGATATTCGAAACAATTTTTGGTGCCCCGGGTGAGGAAGGGGTGATTAGGTGGGACCGAGGTTATTTGAATTGTCGATTTTGTGATTCCAGTATAGAGAGTAAAACTGGAGATTGATTTTTAGGCTAAGCGTTCAGAGTCAATCGTGAAACGTTGCATGAGAATTCTTTGTCCGAGCGATTTCGTTTAGAGGGGTGAGGGTCGTAACATAAACACAGACTCTGGTTGTGTTGCCCCTGTGGCTGCGGGGTTTAGAATACAGCCACGGTAACCCCTGCCCGTCGTAAGAGGCGACTAAAAGGGGAATTAGGTTTAAGCATATGACGGACATGGCTATTTCTTTCGGACAAACCCTCTAAATATACAAATTATGAGTTACACACAAAAAGAAAAAAGACGTTACGGTGCAGGAGTTATCGGTAGCTCCAGTACCGGCCCGGTGGGTGGTGTGTGTGCAGGCCCCCCCGAGTCGTTATCAAATAACTGCTCAACTCAGGTGGTGAACCGTCAGGCCCCTGCGATCGTAAATGCTACTGACGATGTTGCCAATGAAGAGTGGCTCAACTCACTTAGGGAAGAGGAAATCTTTAACAAAAAGCCTAGGGTAACTCGGTCTCCTCCAAAAAACCGTGAGATAATGGAACTTGGAAAACCAAGAATGGACTCCGGAGACCTTACTACTGACTGGGAAGAAGATGAAGAATCCACAAGCGAGGTAGTCCCTCAGGGTAAAAACAACAAATTTAAAGACGGCGCCGATAGCAAAAACCTAGAAGAAAAGATGGAATTCTGCCTTGAGACTATGACTAGAATGATTGAGGCTATCAGGGATCATAATACTACGATACAAAGCTTCATGTTGAAAAGCAGAGAAGTTGCACCCAAGATGCGTGATACATATATAACCATGGGTTGTTATTTAAAAAAGGTGGCGGACACTATCTACGACATGAGAAGTGTACACACTGAATACAGACAAAATTCGAACAAACGGGACAACGGACAAACACCTACCTGCATGGACACGACGACTCCAAGGGCTGCCTCTCGAACGCCGATTACAGATGTTCCTGTAAGAAGGATGGAAAATTACAAAAGTGTATCGACACAAACGATCAGCGAGGCAGAAAAAGTATTCCCATCACTACCGGCTACGAGACAAAAAAGAAAGGAAATTACGCCCCCAACAGAAAATGTGGGTAAGAAATCGAGACTACAACCTAATGCTGGTAGCCTATTAAGAGGAAGACACAGGAATAAGATCACCGATACGGGTACTCCTAAATCTGAAGACATGACAGAGGCGATAGATTCAGATTGGGAAACAGTACAACCAAGGAAAAGAAAAACTGGAGCGGAGAATCCGCGTAGCAGAGCCAGTGAAAACTATTTACAAGGAGAGCGGAATAATATCAATAACAAGACGGGAGTACGTAACACGCCGAACAGGAGGTCCATAAGGTCGCAGGCGATCGCAGTACGTTTTGGCAAGGAGGCCTCTTTCGCAGAGATCCTGAAGAAAGTAAAGGTGGCCGCCGGTCCTGCCCCCGAAGGTGTTAAGTCAGTTAAACAGACTCGTGCAGGTAATCTCCTGATAGAGTTTGCACCAAATTCCGACCTGGAAGGTTTCAAGAAAATCATTGACGGTAAATTAGGACCAGATATCGAAGTGGCTCGGCTCCAACAATGGATGGATGTCGAATTAAAAGGCATTGATCCCTCCGCAGATAGAGAAGAGATTTTAGATGCTATAAAGTCGGAACTTCGAAATGAGGTTTCAGATGTTAAATTAAAGGTTTTAAGGGCTGATCCCAGGCAAAATAATTAAATAATGATCAGGCTTGTTAGGAGAGCCAAAATAAAAATAGGCTGGACCGTAGTTTCTGTGAAGGAGATCCCCCGGCTCCTCAGGTGCTCCCGCTGCCATGAGTTCGGACATGTGGCAAATAATTGTAAGTCCGTAAAAAATGGTAACGGTTTCTGCAGAAAATGTGGCAGCCCTGAACATCAGATGCGGGATTGTACTGCCCAACCCAGATGCAGGTTATGCCTCGAAGATAATTTACCAGAGGAGAAGCTAATGCATGTAGCGGCCTCTGTAAAGTGCCAAAGGTACAAGGAGGCCTTAAAGCTTAAAAGGCAAAATTAATATCCTGCAGATTAATTTGAACCATTGCAGGGCGGCAAACGACCTGCTAAGAGTGTCTGTGGATGAAACTGAAGCGGACGTGGTGGTGATCACTGAACCTTTTATCATCCCCGATTACTGGTTTGCCGATGAAACAAAAAGAGCTGCTATTTGGTTAACTCTACGTGGCCTGAAAAAGAACAGATGTATTATGCCTGTCGTATCTGGACGAGGCTTTACAGTTGTACGGGTGGGAGATTTTTACATTGGTAGCTGTTATGCTTCACCAAATTCGATCCTAAACGATTTTGACGACTTCTTGACTTCTCTGCATGCGTCCTTGTCGACCTTGAGGAAGGTAAACTTAATCATTACTGGGGATTTCAATGCGAAATCACCTGTTTGGGGTTCTGATAGGTGGTGTGAAAGAGGAAGGATGTTACAGCAATTCTGCGTTAACCTTGATCTGTTACCTACTTTAACTAGAGGAGGAAATACCTGTGATAGAGGCATGGGCTCTAAAATTGATATTGTCCTGTGTAACAGAGCCTCTGTGAGCCTGTTGGAGGATAGTGAAGTGTTAAATAAATTTTCGGCTTCTGATCACCGCTATCTTAAACACATATTTAATGTAAATAGAGGTATAGGCGGTGGGCATGACAAATCGCTCTTTGACCTGATACCTGGGAAAGTAAATGCGAAGAAATTAGTGGATATATTCTTAGCAAAATATTCAAACGACAATTTTGAGAACTTACCTGCGGTGAATACTCCTGAGGAGCTGGACCTCTTTTTGGACAGTATCAAAAAAATGGTTGATAATTGCACTGGTAGGGCGACACATCCATCCAAGTTTAAAACGTCGGTAAACTGGTGGAATGAGGAGGTTGCACAAAAGCGTGCGGTGGCGCATAAAACCCGTAGAATATTCACCCGTTGTAAGCGTAGAGGCAACCCAGCTGCATTGATGAAAGCCCTGCTTGACTATAAGGAGGCTAAAAAAGATATGTGTACGGCTATACGGGCAGCTAAGAGAAAGAGTTGGAGTGAACTTTTGGATACCATCGACAGGGATATATGGGGAAAACCCTATACTATGGTGATCCGCACTTTAAAGAAGAAGTCTCCCCCTGAGAAACTGGATAAAGAGAGTATACAAAGAGTTGTAAATAAGCTGTTTATCACCTCAGCCCCTGAAGAAAAATTAGATTCTGGTCATACGCCTATGCGGGAGACGACAGAGGGAGATGATAGTCATTCCGACGGTGAAATCCTTGATGTTCCTGACCAGAGGGAAGAGGAGTGTGTTACAGAAGAGGAGGTAATAGCAGCGGCAAAACACCTAAAACCTAGAAAAGCGGCAGGGCCGGACGGTGTTCCATCAGAGGCTGCAAGAAAGATGGGCATCTATGCATCCAGGTATTTTGAAATGATCTTTAATACGTGTTTTAAAAAGGGATACTGGCCTGCGAAGTGGAAGACCGGCAGACTGGTCCTGATCCCGAAGACAAAAACAGGTAACACCTCACCGGAGAAGGACTTTAGACCTCTTTCGGTTATCTCCTGCATAGCCAAAATGCTCGAGTACATTGTCAAAAGTAAGTTATTAGATGCGCTACAGAAATGTAATTTCGAGAAGAACCAATATGGGTTCCGGAAAGGGTTGTCTACTTTGGACGCCATGTCCCGCGTACAAACCCTATGGGACATGGCCCGAAAGAAGCGCAGACATTGCCTCATGATACTTCTAGACGTCCAAAACGCCTTTAATTCGGTTACCTGGCAGAGTATTTCAAAAGATATGGTACGCAGAAAATTCCCCCTTAAACTTAGAAAATTCTTAGAAAACTATCTGTGCGACCGGTGGATTGCCTATGACGCAGCAGAGGGGGTGACGTTGTTCCAACTTTTTGGAGGTGTCCCGCAAGGGTCCGTCATCGGGCCGTTACTATGGAACATGGTGTATGATGGTCTTTTGTGTATAAAGCTCCGTAGAGACGTTTATTTAATCGGCTATGCGGATGACATTGCTATTATCATCATTGAAAAGGACCTAGATAGGATTACTGAATTGGCTAGGCTTACGATTCAAGACCTGACCGAATGGTACACTAAAGAAAAACTCGTTCTAGCACACCATAAGACCGAGACTATATTACTAACTGGAAGGAGAGTATGTCGAGGTTTGTCCATTATATGCGAAGGCACACAAATTGATACGAAAAATCAGGTGAAATACCTCGGCGTGATTTTTGAAAGGAATTATGCATTTAAGGCGCACCTGAAATCGGTAACGGATAAGGCACATATGTATGTACATACCTTGGCGCAACTAATGCCCAACATAGCGGGTGCAGGACAGGCGGCGAGGACACTTTACTATAGAGTTATAGAATCAATCATTATGTATGCAGCCCCTATATGGTCCAGAGTTGTAGAATTTAAGATAAGCATTAGTCTGCTGCGTAGCACACAGAGAACCGCTTTATTAAGACTTACTAGGTCATACAGGACGTCTTCTTTTGACGCGTTGAGTGTTTTAGCTGGACAACTCCCCCTGGATTATCTAGTCTTGGAAAGGGAAAGTTTATATAAGACTAGAAAACAAGAAGACCAGTCAAACCTACCTGACAAGTCAGAGGAAAGGGACAAATCAATTGCCATGTGGCAAAACGAATGGAATGTTTCAACTAAGGGCAGGTGGACGTACAACCTCATACCTAACATCAAGGAATGAATACCATGGGGTCCAAAAATTTTAAGCTACCACCTGACCCAGATTCTGACGGGTCACGGCTGTTTCGGCACCTATCTACAAAGGTTCCGTAAACAGGACACCAGCATATGCTGCTTTTGCCCAGGGGAGGTGGACGACCCCAGCCACTTCCTCTTCCGCTGTGATCGATGGGAAGTGGAGAGAGAAGAACTCAGAACCAGGATTGGGTGCCATTTCGCTCTTGACAATCTGATATCGCTACTCAAAAATCCAAAAACACAACCGCTGGTCTTGGATTTTATGATTAAAAGCCTAAAAGACAAGGAAAAATTCGAAAAAACAATCAGGAGGGGCAGGGGATAAGTTTGTACTGTAATCTCCTCAGTACTAGCAAATCATGGAACGTAATTGAGGATTAAACTCAGAATGTGTACTCCGGTTGGTGAGTGGTGGCCTGTGAGGGATACCCCCCTGATGAAATGCCAGATGGCGGTGCCGGGGGGGGGGGATGCCTGGCTGTCTCGAAAGTGAAACCGAGGTTTGGGTTTTTAGTGGGTAGACGAAATTTTTGGAGTCCCACAGTACCGGGTGCTAACACCTTTCCTGGTCTGCGTAATGCATTTTTTCCCCCTCGTAAAAAAAAAAAAAAAAAAAAAGGCTGGTTGTGTCGCCACGATCTCAAGTGGGCTTATGTCACGCTCAAAGGATCGGTAGACAGGAAATATACAAACAACACTAGGACGATGCTGCACTTCGGAAATCTTTTACTGAACTGAGCTTGTACAATGGGAGTTATGATCCTTATATACAGAGTCGCTGGTTTGGGGGTAGAAAGTCCATTCGTGCTGGGTCCAGGGGTCATTCTTCGTCAGAGGCGTGATTCAATGGTCCGAAGCCCATCGTCATCGGTTTGTTGTTAGACGAGCTGAATCACGGAGGATTCAGTATCCAGGGTCCAGGACTAATCTTATCGTGTCGTTACATTACCCCCTTCTTAGACTTTCGTTGCTCCGAAACGAATCCGTTTGAGTCTTCTTGGCATACGTAGAGAATTCTGTTCCTCCTCGTATTCGTCCACGTATTCCTGTTGTTGGAGACTTACATAGGTTGGTGGTTGTATTGCTACCGGGGTTGATGTTTGCTGGTTTTCCAGTGTGGCGTTTGAATTGTTATTATAGCAATTTTTACAGAATAACATGATGTTTCCAGGACTAGTGCATTTACAGAGTTTGATTATCGTGTATAATGTTACTACACCTAGAGAAATATATCCTAGTATCTGGAGTGTTGTCATTGCCGTTTCTCTCCAATGAAGTATTCGTTTTTGGTTTACGATTTGGTTTAACTGATTGTACATTTGATCTAGGTCTGTTTTATAGTTGTTAAAATTGTCTATTGTTAATGGAACTTGGTGCATCTTTTCTTCTAGAATGGTCAATTGTTCAAGAGATAGGTTTGTTTCTACTGGTTTGAGTCTCGTTTCGAAAGTGAGGTTTTTAATGGATCCACCAATTTTCATTATTGTGTCGTACGTAGTGATAATACAATCTTTGTCTGAGGTCAATAATACAGGTTGCTCCAGATGTATAGTTTGTTTGGTGTCACAGAGCGTCTCTAAATCTATAGGTTTTTCCGGAATTAGGAGGTATCTTCCTGAGCTTTCTAGAGGTATGTAAACTAAGTCGTTGATTTTGAATATTGCGGTTGGACATCGATTTTGTTGATGGAATGTTTTAAGTATCTCGCTTTCACAAGTGTTGCTCTGTAAGAATGCTATGTTTGGTCGTGTTCGCTTACAAATAGGTATAAGTGCGTTTAATTTACATTTGGTGCGTATGTATTCAGAGTCTACAGGTATGTATTCGTATAGTGTTTGTAACAATATGTTATTATCTAATATTATAGTTGTGAATACATTGCCTATTTTCTTGGGTATTGGATAGTACTTCTTTATTTTCCATTCTGTTTCTTCCAACAATGATATTTTAATATGATAAACTATTTTTGCATTCTGAGTGAATATTGCAACTCCACTAATACTGATTAAGGTTTGGACATTTTCTTCTTTCGGTTCTATTGCTGAATGTAAGTAATTTCCCTTTACTAAACTAATGTAACCTTGCAAAAATATTTCATTTGTTAAGATATCTGGATGAACTATCCTCTGTTTTCCTAATAACAATGCGGTATTAAGTGTGTCTATTTGTTCTGTACAGCTGAGAATAAACGTGTCTAGTGTTATTATTTGCGTGAGAATTTGACTCGAATGAGTTAATTTAGTGAATACCTCTTGTTTTGTATGTTGTAGAGTATAACCTAATAGAGTTTTTATGATTTGAGTTTGATTCTGTACAATGTGCGTGATTTGATTTTGTTGACTAAAAGGTTTATCGATATTCCCATTTACTAATGATAAATCATCTTCGTCTAGAGTTCCAAACAGTGTTTTAGAAATGCTTCCTACAAAATTTAGTAATCCTCGTTTTGTTCTCATGTGCAATAGCGTCTTCAAATGAATTATCTTGTTTTCTAATTGTTGTAATCTACTCGCAAGGCTTTTTAACTCTAATTTTTGATTGCAATCATTTTTCTCGCAGAGTTCATTGAGTTCGTTAACATGATTCCGTGTGTCTTTTCCTATTTCTACATATGGTTCTACATCTATGCCTACGATTAATTTTATTTCGCTATGGTACATATATGCGCTTTGCAATTCTTCTATGAATATACTAGTATTATTTAGAGAAGTTATACTTATGCCTATAGCCTTATAAACTAAGATTAGTTGTACCAATAGTCGGATGAACATTCTGAAACAAAATTATTTTGATTTGTACAATTTTAATCTGTTTCCGTGGACTTTATATTCCTTGTCCTGATTGGGAAATTTACAGATGTAATAGGGGTTTATAACCTTAGTTATAATAGCTGGGCCTATCCATTTAGAATCTGACTTATTTCTTTTGTGATCATTATGAATTAGGACTCTATCACCTTCGTTGAAAAGACATTGGAGACGTATCTTCCTATCTTGATCTCTTTTATATCTTGCTTTATTTCTACTTATTATCTTTTATTCTAAATAACTCTCATGTCTCTTTTTCCATAGCTTAAATAATTCCTCTCTGCTGAGCGTACTCGTAGTGGAGATAGCGCTAGGCATATTTGCCTTGTGTCCGAAGGTTAATTCGAAAGGAGTATGACCTGTCCCTTCGTGGACGGACGTATTATACCCTAAGCAAATTAAATTTATTACTTCATCCCATTCGTTTTGTTTATCAGTGGTACACGTTCTAATCAAATCTTTAACAGTGGCATGAGTACGTTCAAGTGCACCATTACTTTGCGGGTGAAAACTAGTAGTTTTAATATGTTTTATCTTGAATGCTTCTTCAAACTTTTGCATCTTCAAGCTCAGAGACAAAATTTGTACCTTGGTCTGTCAAGATATGTTTTGGCGAAGAAAATATATAAATATAATGTTCCAGTAAGCCGTTAATAATTGAATCTGCTCGTTGGTCCTTGAGTGGAATCAAAACTAAATATTTTGTAAGAACATCCTGAATTGATAGAATAAATTGGTTACCTTTGGTCGTCACTGGCAGAGGACCAAAAATATCCATTGATATCTTATCGTTTGGTTCGGTTGGGGTATCTGGTATTACTGCCGACTCTCTATGTCTGATTCTGGTTAATTTTTCTCTTTGACATATTTCGCAATTTGAAATAAATTCATGAACGTCCTTCCCTATATTGGGCCAATAATATTTTTCTTTTATCCTTTCGATGGTTCTATTTTCTCCAAAGTGTTGTGATGAATTTGCATTATGATTTTCTTTTAGGATTTGATCTTTTGTTTCAGGAGTGATTTCAATTATTGGGGTGTTGGAGAAGGTGTAGGTTTTATCAGGGTTTTTGTTAGCTATAAACTGTATCATGGATTCTATTTTTAAAATTTCGTTTTCTGAGAATGTGTGAGTATTAATGCCTAAGTGTACGTTTTCCGTGGCCAGTTTTTCTACTTGCTCTAACAATTCCCGTTCGCTACTAAAGTTTAATTCCGTTTTACTTAATTGCTTATTTGTTTCGCGGTTTGGTTCCTCTTTATAGTTTGTAGGGATTTTAAAGTCACATAGGAATAATAAATAATCATCGTAATTTAGTATTGGGTTAGATGGGGATTCTAGCTCGGAATCTGGTGGGTCTGGTTGGACTACTTCAGGTGGATTAGGTTGAGGTGTTTCTATAATGTCTTGTGCTAGCTTGTATAATTCGTCTGCCGTCATATCTTTTAATGGTTTGTCGGTTGTTGTCTTATGAATTCTAGAGAGTGCGTCAGCTGCTAAATTGTCTTTGCCTTTATGGTATTCTATTTCATAATCATATTCTTCTAACCTGAGTCTCCATCGAATCAATCGCGATGATGGGTCTTTGACGTTTTCAAGCCATTTTAAGGCTTGGTGGTCTGTTCTAATTTTAAATTTTCTACCTAGTAAATATTGCCTCAGTCTCTGGATTGCCCAAACTATTGCTAGAAGTTCTTTTTCTGCCGTAGTGTAGTGTGTTTCTGCTGGGTTTAATGTTCGAGAAATGTAACAGCATGGGTGTCCGTCTTGCGATAGTATCGCTCCTAACCCTTCGTTAGATGCGTTTGTAGTTAATGTAAATTCTTTAGTAAAGTCTGGGTATCTCAATAAGGTTTCCTCGCATAACTTTGTCTTTAGTTCGTCAAAAGCTATCTGTTGTCCGTCTGTCCAATGAAATGGTATGTTCTTTTTTGTCAGTTCGGTCAGTGGTTTAGCTATTTTTGCAAAGTTTCTGATAAATTTTCTATAGTAACCTGCTAATCCAAGGAATGATTTTACTTCTGTCGAGTTTCTAGGTTGTCTAAATTCTTTTACTGCTTTAATTTTGTCCGGATTTGGTTTTATACCGTCTTTTGAAATTACATGTCCTAAATATTCTAACTCAGGTTTCAAGAACTCACATTTATCAGGTTGGAGTTTGAGCCCTAATTCTGAAAGTCTTTGTAATACTATGGCTAGGTTTCTGTTGTGTTCTTGAATAGTATGTCCAAAGATAATTATGCCATCTAAATAAAGAAAGCAGTATTTCCCTATTAATCCTCTCAAAGCTTTGTCCATCATACGTTGGAAGGTTGCAGGGGCGTTTTTGAGTCCAAATGGCATTCGATTTGTGGAAATTCGGTATTTGTGGAAAATGGACATTCGGTAGTGGAAATGTCCTTCGGGAGTTGAGAATGCAGTGAATTTTTTTGAATTGGGATGCATAGGAATTTGATGAAATCCTGAGGATAAATCTAATGCGGAGAAAAATTTTGCACTTCCTAACTGTGATAAGATTGTTTCTATATCGGGTAAAGGATATGCGTCCTGGTCGGTGACTTCATTAAGTTTTCTAAAATCTATAACTATTCTCCATTTCTTTTTTCCTGATGCGTCACTCTTCTTGGGAACTACCCAAACAGGTGCGTTATATGGTGAGTCTGAGGGTTCAATAATTTCTTTATCTAGCATTTCGTCTATTTGTCTTTCTATTTCTTGTCGGTGACATTCGGGAGGTCTATAGGATTTGATATTAATAGGTTTTTGAGATTTTAATTCAATTTCATGGGAAGTTAGGCCTGTACAAGGAAGAGGATCTGTCTCTAATGCAAACGCATCTACATAATTAATAATGATCTTTTCTATCACTGATTTATAATTTGGCTCAATATGGGAGATACGCAATTTTGATAAAAGTGTGTTGATTCTAATTAATTTCTTTTCGTCGGTATCAATTTCAATCTGACTAGTAGAAATTTTGTCTCTACCTGTATTGATGAAGCAAACCTGCGTTAGTTTCTGATCCACGTATGATTCCTTGATCGTACTCTCACCCGGTTCGAGGTGTAGTTCGGTGTTTAGGTTGACTTTGTGCTTACCTAAAAATAAGTGGGTGTTATTAATTGTATAGTCATACTTTTGAAGAAACGTTAGGCCTAATATACCATCTTTGGGTAAAGGAAAGGAATCCGGAACAATATGAAATGTATGATTTTTGTTTAAGGCGTTGAAGGTAACAGTTTCATTTGATACGTGCTTATCATTTCCCATTACTATTGTCTGAGTGTTACGGCTCCGTGGAAGGTTTGTGTCCACTTTACCGTGTTTAATTAAATTTATACTTGCACCAGTATCTAGGAGAAGTCGCGCAGGTCCGTTTCTGATTCCTCCGAATGTGGCTCGTACTTATTGAAGTCTTCCTGGTATGCTGTGGATTCTTGCTGTTCCTCGGTCTCGTTCTCCTCTTCCGGCATCGTGTAGTTCACCCTTGGTGGTAATTTCCCTTGTTGAGTTGATCGAAAATTTATACAATTTGGTGCTATGTGTCCGATTTGTCCGCACTTGAAACATTTAGCTGGTGGAAGTGGGCTTTGTTTGATTAATAGCGGTTTTGAAAACTTATTGCTAGGCTGAGTTGATGACTGCATAGGTCTTTGTTCCACGTTGTAGCGTCCGACTGGTGGAGGGTTGTTTGCTCGAGGCGGTAGATGTGTTGTTTGCGCGGGTCGCCTTGAGTCACGTAACCAATTTTCCATCTCTATCGCTAAACTCTGAGCCTGTTCTAAGGTTTTTGGTTGTGCTGGTACTATCATTATTCCTATCTCTTTCCGTAAATTCATCGTGTACGTGGATACCGCGGCGTCTTCTTCTTCTTCGATCGCAATCTTCCTAACACTCGGTCGTGGATATTTATACTGGATGGGGTATTTTAATTCATTCAGGACTTGTCTGAATCGAATATTGAAATTTATAACTGACTCTGTTTATCCCTGCCTCGTGTTTTGCAAGCGCGTTCTACTACTATTTACAGTACTCGGCGAAGTTACGTACGTGCGCAATGCTTCGAAAAGATCTTCATAGCCGTCTATCCTTAGATATCTAATTGCACGTTCAGCTTGATCGGTTATCCGTTCGGCGATAATTAATCTTAATAGCATATGTTTGTCTGAACAAATTGATTTTGCGTATCGTACGTCACTAATAAAATCTTCTACTCCTAAATCGTCGCGTCCGCGTAGCGTTCTAATAATTCGTATTACTTGCGTAGGTTTTTGTCCTCCCTCGTTGCTTGATCCTCTAATCTGGCCGTTTTCGCCGCCTTGTCGTTCCTCTTCTTCGCTGGAAATGTCTCCTGAATCATCCCGATGGGTTGCAGCCTGTCTCTGGTCTCTTGGTGCCCTCGGTCCAGATGATTCGCTTTCTTCTGTTATTACACTCGCGTTTAAAGCCTTAGCTAAATCAATTATTTCCTGTCGTCGATTCCTGTTTTCTTGCTCGAACAGTTTCATGTGGTCAGCTAATGCCTTAGTCATTGCACTGACAGCATTTCTAATTTCATTTACGGATTGGTCTAAATGCGCCATTTCACTTTGTTCTGCGATAGTCCTCTTGCGCACAGGGATAGGGTCCTCGTCAGAACTAATGACGGGTTTAGGGTTTCGATACGTATTGAAAGCCGTACTTGCCTTGGTTCGTTGATACCGCTTTGTGTTTCAGAAGTGGCACTCGTAGTCCTTCCTTGGATTAATCTTCCGTAGATGATGTCCAATGGAATTTCTTCTGATACTGATTGCTGGTATCCTGGCAGGATCGCCAAAAATGTCACGCTCAAAGGATCGGTAGACAGGAAATATACAAACAACACTAGGTCGATGCTGCACTTCGGAAATTTTTTACTGCACTGAGCTTGTACAATGGGAGTTATGATCCTTATATACAGAGTCGCTGGTTCGGGGGTAGAAAGTCCTTTCGTGCTGGGTCCAGGGGTCATTCTTCGACAGAGGCGTGATTCAAGGGTCCGAAGCCCATCGTCATCGGTTTGTTGTTAGACGAGCTGAATCACGGAGGATTCAGTATCCAGGGTCCAGGATTAATCTTATCGTGTCGTTACACTTACGGTGCCGGGTTATCTTGGACGTTAAAGTCTTGATTTTCAGGCGTATAAACGCAAGTTATTTTATTTGGATTTAAGTTATAAGGTTACACAGTTTTATTGTTTCATTTGAACCTAAGCTAGCAGTCCTAGGATTATCGTACAATAATTCTTTATTTCTTTTCAATTTATATAGTTTGTTTATAGAATTTAATTTTACATAAGTTTGTTTTTATTAGTTAGACCTTTACGTGTTTGGGTTATAGTAATTAAGTATTTTTCTTTGAGGGTTTGATTTTATTGACTTAAGTTAACATGGCTCCTCCAATGTTGAGGAAACTCACTGTTGTGCAATATTCGCGATTGGCGGAAATCGAGTTGACGGGTACTCGATTAAGAGAGAAGGAGCGCAGCTCGTTTAATCGGAATATTATAGCTTCGCGGATTGAGTCTTTCCAAGAAATCTGGAAGGATGTGCGTACTGCGCATGCCGAAATTTCAATTCGTGACGATGCTGGGGTGGACGCATATATGACGGATAACGTGATCGAGCGGTTACAAACGGCGTACGAGGGTGCGCTTGATTTTCTCTTAACAATACAAGCGGAACTACAGGCTGCGGAGCAGCCTACTTTACCGACTGGGCTACCGATCGCCAGTTCTTCGATAACACTCGAGCCTCGTACAGCTAAGCTTCCGAAGTTAGAGTTACCTACGTTTTCCGGTGAATACGAGGATTGGGAAAACTTTTGCGACTTATTTACCACGCTGGTTCACGATGCACCCGATCTCGTTGACGCGTCTAAGTTGCAGTATTTGAAAAATTATTTAAAGGGTGCTGCGGCGGAGTTAGTTAAGGATGTCACGACTATAAATGCGAATTATTCGGCGACGTGGCAGACCCTGAAGGCGCATTTTCATAATCAGCGATTGGTCGTGAATAACCATTTAAAAAGACTCATGGATATGCCATATTTAAAGAAGGAGTCCGCGATAGAGTTACGTTCGTTTGCTGACGAAGCTTAGCGCATAGTTCGGGCATTAACGAATTTACAAATGCCAGTAATTCATTGGGATATGTGGTTCGTTTATTTATTGGCGGTTCGTTTGGACCCCAAATCCTAAAAGGCGTGGGAAACGGAATTGAGTGAGAGGGATCGTCGCGTAGTACTAGACAACGTCGCGGAATTGGATAATTTAAATCCTCTTGAAAGATTTCCGAAATTCGTGGACCTATCCGAATTTTTGGAAAAGCGCGTTCAGGCGCTCAGCATGATTGCCTCGAACGCTCCTAAAACAGAGAAAAAGTCTTCTGTTCTACCTAGACCAGTACCGGGTTCGCGAAGGGTGTTTCATGCTGGTTTTTCCCAACATTCTGGTGATGGGAGACCGAAGTGTCCCATATGCTCCGGTGCGCATTTATTGCTCAAGTGTTATAAATTTCTGGCCAAGAACCCCTTTGAACGCCGAAGAGAGGTACGTCGGTTACAACTTTGCTTTAACTGTTTCGGTCGGCATAGGGTATCTGATTGCGCTTCGCCGTTTCGTTGCACGCAGTGCAAGGAAAAACATCACTCCCTGATTCATTTCGTTCAGGCCAGTGGTTCGCATTCGAAGGAAAAAGGTTCGGTTGAGCCACATAGCGCACGCGAAGAGAAGCCCTCAACGTCTTCGGGGGTTAACGTGCACACTGCTCGCATTCTTTTGCGTAAATGTACGGTATTGCCAGCAACGGCACAATTAACGTTGGTGGGACCACACGGGGCGTGGACTCGTGTACGGGCCTTGTTGGATCAAGGATCCCAGAGCTCTTTTGTGTCTGAGGCGGTCGCTAACCTGTTAGGTTTAGAGAAGCGCCGTATTGACGTTCCATTAATGGGTCTCGGTGCGAGGTCTGCAGGCACTGCTCGTATGACTACGAGTTTCGAAGTGCGTTCTTTGGTTGACCAGTCGTTTCAAATTGAAGCGGAAGCTCTGATTCTTTCGAAGTTCACGTCGCAGCTTCCCGCTAGACGTACTATGACTTTAGATATCGGAATGTTCGTGGGGTTATCTTTGGCCGATCCGCAATTTTATGTGCCGGGGTCGGTCGATATTATTTTTGGCGCGGATATTTACGGGCAACTACGGGGTTGCGAAGTTTTCCTTCTTCGTCTCTGGTTGCACAAAAGACAGTCCTCGGCTGGATTGTCTCTGGCCCTGTGCATTCGGACGGTTCACGGCGGGCGGTCGATCATAAATCAATGCCGCTTCAAATGCTACACAGTGCTGCAGAGCAGGACTTAGACCAATCGTTACAACGGTTTTGGGCCTTGGAGGAGTTACCCACGGCCACTTTGGCGTTAAAGCCATTAGATGAGGCATTTGAAAACCTGTTTAGAGAATCGCATTTTCGCAATTCTGACGGTCGATTCGTTGTGCATCTCCCTTTAAAGTCTGAGCCACCCGCTGCCGGTGCGGAAACAAAACGTATGGCCATGGGCTCACTTGCTCATATGTATCGTCGGTTTGCTCGCGATCCGAAACTAGCTTTGGCATATCGCGAATTTATGATGATCTACGAAAATTTGGGACATATGGAGCGAGTTCCCGTGTCGGAACGTGACAATCCGCGTGCATGGTATTTACCTCATCACGCGGTTGTGCAATCGACACCGTTGAAATGGAAAATTTGAATGGTTTTCGATGCGTCGCGAAAGACCCGCGACGGGCAGTGTTTGAACGATTTCCTCTTGGCAGGACCTGCTCCTCAGCGCGATCTTTCGTTGATTTTACTAAACTGGCGTCGATATCGTTTTGTGTTTACCGCGGACGTGGTCAAAATGTTTACGTGGACGACACGTTCGCGGGCGCGGACGAACTTTCAATCGCGTTGCGTACTAAACAGGAGCTCATTGAACTTCTGAAGTCGGCGGGCGTCGAGCTCGATAAGTGGGCCGCGAATCATGCTGATTTATTGCCTCCTAACGAATCGGAAGAATCGAAATCGATAAATCTTGATGAGTCGGTTAAAACGTTGGGGGTTCAGTGGAATCCACATCAAGGTGAGTTTCGCTTCACCACGTCGGATTTTGAAGGTTCGTCCAGAGAGGTGTCCAAACGGGCCGTTCTTTCAAATATTGCGCGCTTGTTTGATCCGCTGGGGTGGTTGGCTCCGATCACAATAGGTGCTAAAATTTTGATGCAGGATCTTTGGATTCTGAAGGTCGGCTGGGACTCCGTTTTACCGGTGGAAGTGCAAGATAGGTGGCGTGAATATTGTAATTCACTTTCAGCTTTGCCTGCATTGTCGATTAGTCGATGGTTGGGAGCCTCATGCGATTCGGGTTCGCAAATTCACGGGTTCTTCGACGCTTCATCCCGTGCTTATGCGGCGGCGGTTTATATCCGAATTAACGAAGCAAATGATCGTTTCCGTGTTGCACTTTTATCTGCCATAAAATAATTTTTAACGAAAAACAAATCCGACTTCGAAATGCACTAAAAAGTGTCAAATAATTTCTATTTCATTTATAGCAATATTCCATAGCTATTAATAATATCTACTTAATCGTTAAATAGGATACCAAATACATTTCAAAGTTTTCGGAGGCGGCGCAAAATTAAAAATACCCGAATATACGATGCTGCCAATAGCGATTTGACTGTGGTATGGCAAACCTGGTGTTGCGTGTCCGTTCACGGAAGATAGGGATATTTGGGGAATTAAAGGCGTAGGTATGATAATCCGTGGAGCGCGAAGGCGCTCCGCTCCCAAGGCGCGGAAATGAAAAATATAAACTGTTATTCCTGTTTACTGACTTTAATATTTAGAGTTCAATTTAAGGCTGATCTTTAACTTTGTGTTTACAATGCTTTAAATTGCTGCGTGAGAACGACTTGTCTAAATCGAGCGAGAAAATCATTCTAACGATTCTGCGCTTGGCGGAGGAGATCTTCGCGCGTTGTCGGTCAATGCCCCTTCCTTGGTGGATCCTGGATCTTCCCTCAGGATCATCCCTCGTCCAATGGTGGAGGAGTCCACCCCGTCTCGTGTGCGCCCCTTCTCCTGGCTGTGGTCCACCCTCAGGCGCGTGGAAATGGAGGCGCTCCGTCAAGACGCTAGAACGTTGCAGCGCACATGTGCTACGAGAAAGCGTGGGACCCAGAGAAATTAGGAAACGACCTTGTACTTGTCAAAGCCACTCTTGAGCAAATTTACGACCCTCTCAGAGTGCATGAATAGACAGGATATCGAAAAAGACTTCGTAGTTTTTAAGGACCGTTTGTGACTTGGTCGAAAACAACGAATTGGCTATGGTCTATCATAAATTGGTCTTTTAGGAACTTTCGAAGTGAAACTATTCCATTCTCTGGATTTCCGGCCTTCTCTCAGCTCGATCACCCTCGTCGATGGGTTTACAATTTACTCTTTGTCTATTTATATAAACGTACGCACAGACGATGTTCGAATTTCGCTCTTAATTTATGACCATCGATACAAAGGTCCTCGAAGAACATTCAAGACATATCGATACAATAGACTATCGATAAATATTCCCATGGCAGTGTCGCCACACCACTCTAAACATATTCACGTGATAACGTTTCACGTTACACCTTCCCCCTTATACAAAAAGGTGTTTACAATAAACAGCTTTTTCATTCGTAACATTTCTCTCTAATAACGTGAAGGTAAGTCTGTATTTAATAGTTCATTCAATGTCACTCGTCGTACAACTTCAATAGCCCATTCAATAGTTCGTAGTTTCGCACACATCATAATCCGTATATGTAAACATACAACAAATAGTAATTCCTCCATATATTATCAATGGTCTCTGGATTATTCATAAGCCATAATATTAATAGAATATAAACACAAGCCTACAAGGCATCAACAATACGCATAAAATCTAATCCAGTCTTCGGTAGAATCGTCCAGCCGTATACACGCCAATCTTAGTTTATTGGTATGTACTATTTTACATTTATTCTCTCTTAATTCCAATTCTGCTATTAAGTCATCAAACATTCGACTTATTTTATAGGGACTCAGCCAGTCGCAATCAAATTTGGAAGTTCTAGGCTCTTTGAGTAAGTATACCATGTTGCCTACATTAAATTTACATGGGTTTAATCTTTGATCGTGGTAACCCCTACTTTTCTGTTTCGCCTTTTCCAGGTTTCGTGCAGCCATAGTCTGTGTGGTGGTGATTTTAGTAAAAAGCTCATTAAAATGCTGTGTAAAAGTTTGAGGCGTTTGCCCCTTGGCAAATGCGGAAGGTATGTTGGCCTTAACACCGAAAACCAATTCATGAGGGGTAAACCCAGTGCCCTCATGTACAGAAGTATTGTACGGAAAAATGCAAAAACGTATCCAATCGTCCCAATCCGTCTTTGTGCAGTAGTGCTTGAGATAATTAATAAAACTACGGTGTGCCCTATGAAAAATATCCCTGATAATTTAAGGACAACTACTCGACTTCGATGGAACTACAACTTTACCAACACACAAGGTAACGATATATTTCAGAAATATTGAATCTATCCGGATGTATTCTAAATGTTGAAGCCTCCTAGGACTTAAAGCCATGCGAGACATTGAAATGCTGTTTTAACGGGAGCATGCATAATTGCTGCAAACATACTTTTATCACAAGTTCTAGCCACGCCACGGAGGCTTCGAAGTTCCTTCACCATTCGCTTTCCTCTCTTTTGTTACACAGTTTCAAGTTACGATCAGGGGTACCGAAACGCTGCATTGATTGTAAACAACCATTTTTATCTTGGAGCGGAGCGTTCCTTTACTCGTTAGATTTGTCTTGTCACGTGTGTATTCGCTTTTTCGACGCTTTTTAACCATTTAACTTGTTTAGCGAAGCTAAACGCACAGACAGACAAAAAAAAAGGAACAGCATCGCGCGTCAAACAGCGACGACCCATCCGAAGTGATCTTTCATTTATACACCGTTTGTAAACAGAGAGATGTATAAAGCGCGGGGAATCATTCGAAACCCTGGGGCTATTCGAGCTTGCATTTCAGCCAATTATCATCTCAAACATTTCACTCGTTTGCTTTTTCTAAATTTATAGGAGAGCTTCTTTAATGGGAGTCGAATAAAACTCGTCTTTGTTGTACTACAGCAGTGTATGATGGCTCTCTCGTGGTAATGTTTTATCATGTACCTTTGAATTGCGGCAAGAAATTTTTATTTTCCTTAAAGAGGAAGGATACAAAGATGCAGAAAATTTTGCCGATGCTGATTTTTTAATAAAACTGGCATTTTTATGCGACATTTTTGAACCAGAACCAGACCTCACACATTCAAGTTGGCAGGCTCATTTGAAGTTGGAAAGGAAGACCAATAACGTCGTGAAAACGTTACGAAGTAGTGCGGAATATCACATGTTTTTCATTTGTGTCCAGTGCAATAGTAACGTGACAATGAATAAAATAAATCGTTTACCTGAAAAAAAATTCTGTGAAAAGTGATAGTGACTGTGTGGTTGAGTGGGTTCAATGATCTCGTCTGAAGATCAGCTGTTCTTCATAATTTGTTCCCTCCTCAAATGTTCAAGATCGACACAGTGACCCAGTGAAAATTATCTGTTTCCAGCATAGCAGGTTAATTTAGCAACGGATGGGTAAGTTTCATTTAAATTGTTTTTAAATTTTTATTAATTATTCCATTTCAAACATTTTTATTTGTTGTTTAGAATGTTTAGAATTTCCTTTTTTACATTATGACAGGCGACAAGAGATTAGATTCCGTATTCATTTTAAACAACAACTAAAAATGTTTAACCAGTTCAATTTTTTTATTGTGCTATGCCAATGGGGTGCCGAGCCGTTCGTTCGCGACCTACGTCAAGCCCCGCTTTCGTAGCCGACGCTGCCGTCCCTTAGCCCGCGCGTTATACGCGCTCGGATTGGTCAGTGTTTTTGCTTAATGATTCAAAAAGGAAGCTTCAAACCACTTTTTCGCAAAGGAAAAAGTTCAGAATCACCCCACCTACTACCACCTCAGAGCGTGAAAATACGTTGCGGGACACCCTGTATACCGGGCCGCGAGACTACCGAAACCAAATACCGATCCGAGGATTCGCTTCCGAGTACCGATTCGGAAGCGAATCCTCGGATGAGCAATACGAAACACGATCAGCTACGATTTTTCCTCCAGCAGCGTTCGTCAGCACGGGTTGTGCTTACGGGCGTCCGGCGATACTGTCCGCTGTAGCCCCGGTCACTGCCGAGAACTCTCTCGGCGGCCTCCCGACCGCCGGATTGGGCGTACACGTCTCTACGGACGTCCACCGGATCACGGTTTTCTTACTGTCTGGGTGAGGACGGGTTGTCTACGGCCGTCCGCCCATGAAGGCATCTAGCACCCGATCCCGGGAATCCCCCCGCCACCGTCGCTCCGCCCCGTGATCGAACCGTACCGTGACCGCTCGACACCGTTAGCTTTAAGGATCGCGCCGTGACCGCGACCGCTCGATACCGTTAGCTTTAAGATTGTTAGTTTTAAGGGCACATTAGACTGATAGGGCCATAGAGTAAGTAACTTGTAGGTTTAGAGCGAAATACAACTATTCTTTTCCCACATACTCAACCGACTTGACTCATTCATTCACCTGAACCCCGGACTTACCGGCTGAGCCGGCAACCCCCCGGCGGTAACCCATCACAAAGTCAACGGACAAAATATCAACTTTCATAAAAAAACTCAAACTATGGAGAAGAAAATTGAATGAATATGCAGGCAAAGATTGTTTTTTAATATTGCAGCAATTTTTGACGTCAAATAAACTTGATCTTTCTCAAGATATAAAAACCATGTTTGGAGCGCACTTATCACAGATAATTATCCAATTTGAGAAATACTTTCAAAATGAAAATTTCTATAGATTTGCATGGATTCAAGATCCATTTAACATTAGTGCTCTGTCTGAATTTACTTATGCGGAAGAAGAGAATCTTATCGAGTTATCTTGCGACACCAGTTTGAAAACAAAAGGATATAGCAGGATAAGATGGTCAAAAGTGCCCTTGAGCCGATTTTACTTCGCAATGCACCATTCGATAGCTTATCCCAAAAAACCACTGTACACCAAGTTTCAACCCTGTACCTTAACCGGGAGTGTAGTTACAGGGTAAGAAAGAAAAAGTAGTTTTTGCCATATTTCTCCTATTTAACAATACGCAAGAAATCTGCAAAAATTCTAAAATATTCTAGACATGTTTCTTTATGACTGTGAATTTTTTCAGATTTTTGTGGTGCATCGTACTTACAAAAATCAAAAACCGTCATTTTCGGCATATTTTGTGCGATAACTTGAGAAATACTTTCAATTTTTACATTTCCTTTATATAGTTAGTGGATTGTGTGATTTTTTATATTTTTGCGTTGGATGGAGCAAGATCTGAATGGAGAGAGTAAAGTTATTGAAAGTTTCTCAATGGTCATGGTGGGTGAGTGGGTAAGGTCTCTGACTGCGGAACCGCTTGAAACTTTTTTGTCGCAGGTTCGCGCCCCTATGAAGGTCCAATTTGTTTTTCTTCATAAAATCATTTTTTTTTTTAAATTATTAATTACATAAGAACACACAATAACCATATAGTAATGTATGAAAAATGGTTTAAAAATATTTTATCATTAAGTATACATAAAAATAAGTTATGCTGTTACGTCCCGACAAAGAAAATTCCATTCTCTCCAATTTCAAGTTGCAAAAGTGTTAGCAATCAGGAAATCGGTTCATTGACTGACCTCCTTAGAGTCACCAGCGTCAACAAATTCTCTCTTCTTCTCGAAACGCTGCGTCAAAAATTATGTGCAACGCATAGACATTCCAACAGGTCAATATACTACTGAACTCTTTCCTCAATCATGCGAAATCAGCATTTTCGACCTTCATAAAAAACCACTTACGGACAATAGCCATACAGACGGCCATACAGTCGCGAGGTGCGCGGTCTCTCTGTCTGAGAAACATCTAGTATTGCAGAATACGTCGAGCAGAGTTTCGTGAGAATCAAGTGTCACGCGAAAAGACTCAGCTTTCTCGTTAAAAAGACTCAAATTTTCAAACCATTTGTAATTAAAATTGTTAGTGTAAAAATATTTAGATTTATTGTTAGTGTAGAGTTATAGTTTCATTTTGTCGGATATCATCATCCGTGCGTCGAGAGGAAGAGAGAGAGAAGGGAGAAAAGGATCGAACTCGTTAACCGTTTCTGTTCATCTAAATATCCGGTGAGTCCGATTAAAAATCTAGATACTCTGTCCTCAGTAATTAAGGAAAATTGTAATATCTTTTGAATACCCATTATATTTTCATACTTCATTTCTTTTGGCAAAAATTTATAATAGTTATTTATTCAATCTTGATAATTATTCAGTGCGTATTTCCCAAACCTTGTGTCCAACGAGCGAGAGGCTTGTATAAGTCTAGACCGAATCCGAATCCTATAATATCTTTCCTTCACAAAGAAGGTGTTTAAGCGTTGCGTCGGATCATAACAATCCGCAGACTAGTTACCTACCACTACGCCTGCTCCGCACGTAACAGTGCACTACTGATAACAGCACTACAATTAAGGTAAAATATGAATATCCTTTCCATATCCATCATAAACCTATAACCACGCGGCTTTTCCATTAACAAAATGTTGGGAGCTATCAGTAATTAGAACAATACATAATCAGAAAATCGGTAGTATACACCTTATTTTTATGTATACTTAATGATAAAATATTTTAAAACCATTTTTCATATATTACTAAATGATTATTGTGTATTCTTATGTAATTAAAAAAAAAAAAAAAAAAAAAAAAAATGATTTTATGAAAAAAAAAATTGGACTTTCATGGGGGCGCGAACCTTTTTTTTTTTTTTTCTTACGTGCCTTTCCCCAGTAGCATTTAAGTTTTTCTATGGCATCTAGGGTGGAGCGCCCCTTCCTGAATCCAAATTGGTTTACTGCAAGATCGTTTCTTTCCAGTTCTTTAAGGATCCTACCCTTTATTACCTGTTCCAGTAACTTCGCCAGGCAGGAGATAATAGATAGGGGTCTGTATGCCTTCTCCTCCGCTTTCACAGCTTTCCCTTTAGGAAGTAAAACAAGCCGGCCCGTCTTCCAAGGTACAGGCCAGTAGCCTCTGCTGTAACACGTGGAGTAGATATGTGCGAGCCATTTAGTCGCCCTCATACTGAATTTCTTTGCTATGGCCGACGATAATTTATCGTGGCCTGGGGCCTTCTTATCTGGCATTTTCTTCGCAAGCTTACTTACTTCTTCTGCCGTGATCATTTTGTCCTTATTAATATAGGGAGGTTCCGGCGAGTTCATCTCACTATCTTCATGTACATCTTTTTTCTTTGCAGGTGTTCCGGTTCTTCCAGTTATTACAGGTAAGTTTTCCAGGTTTTCGCTCCTCCCTTCTGTGACCACACCACTGATACTTCTGGGTATCACCTCATACGTTGGAGACGTTATGAAGAGGTTCTTGACGACTTTTCCCACTTCGTCCGGTCTCAGTATATCGGGTTTAGTTGTTTTACCCTTCATCCTCTTCATGACTAACTTGTAGGGCCTACCCCACACGTCCCTGTCTACCTCCTGTAGTAATTCGTACCAATTTGCCTTTTTGGTCTTACGAATCTCACGATTTATTTCCTTCTTTGCATTCTTATATGCTTTCTGTGTAAGTTTTATTGCCACTGTATTGCCTTTAGCTCTAGCTTTCGTGTGTTCCCTTCGTAGCTTGTTGACCTCCTTCCTCTTTGTTGCAATATCCTTCGTCCACCAGTGTACTGGGCTACGTTCGCCCTTATATGTCCCTCTATATGTCGTAAATCTGTTGATAAGTTTGTCTATATCCTCTATGAATTTATCGACTTCCAGTGTGGTGTGGGTTCTGGCCCTTTTATTAAAATTCTCGTCTCCATATTTCCTTAGGAGTTCCTCGAGTAGCTTCTTTTCATCTATCTTTCCCTTACCGCTATCAAAGAGATCCGGGTCCACCCCACCGTTATTGGCCCTTGGACCAACTGTATGGAGTAAGTATTTATGGTCTGAGGCTGTGAATGCGTCCAGCACCCTCGACGATATATGAGATTTTAGGGCCGCCTTGCTACAAAACATGACGTCCACTACTGACCCTCCTCCTCTCTCGCATGTAGCCCCACCCCACAGATATGATCGGGCATAGCCCTAAGCCTGTACACCATTGGTTCAGGATCCTACCCCTACCACACCACTTCTTTGATCCCCATACAGGGGACTTGGCGTTAAAATCGCCAAGCACAAAGATTTTTGGTTGGGTGTCACTTAGTCCTTTTATGAAGATTTCCAACGTCGACAGCTGAAATTCAAACTCCTGGAGGCACACATTTGGGGAAGCATAAACACTTACAATGTATACATCATTGTATCTGATCCCTACGTATCCTTTATCGCTACTTACGACTGAGATCTCTTTGCAATTTGCCATTCCTAAACTGGTGATAGAGATCGCCGCCCTACCCGTGGTGTCTACGTACCAATTTTCTGGGGTGGCATTCCGCCACTACTACAAGGTCCGCCTCTCGTTCACTCGCACTTGCATACAGTAGGTCGTGTGCAAGTCTGCAGTGATTGAGGTTCACTTGTAGAATGTTGAATCTATCCTTGCCTTTTGTTTCTAAGTGCCTCTTTGTACTTTGGGCACCTCACTGAGGCAGCAACGTGACCCGTTTGCTCTATTGGGAGTCCATCAGCCACGCAGAGCCTGCACCTAGGCTCCTTAACGCATTCCTTCATGTGATGCCCAGCATCCCCACACTTTCTGCACAGACCACCATCTTCCCCAGTGACCTTGCAGTTATTTGCAATATATCCCATACTGTGGCACTTATAGCAATGCAAAAGTCGCGGTATTTCTCTCGCTGTTACCATGGTCCAGCCTATCCTGATCCTGTTTCCCCTTAGCAGCCGATTCATGTCAACTGCAGGGCCATCGACGACCGCAACCTTATTCTGCCTCGGGTTTGTCCGTAGGATCTTGATTCTGACCCCCTTGGCCTCATGTCCCATTTCACCCTTGATGGCTTCCATTACTTCCTCCTTTTCTACAGTGGGGTCTATCCCGCGTATCTCAATATCGACCATTGTCTGGAGCTTTGCCACCTTGACATCCGGTCCCAGCCTTCCATCTAAGTTTCTCCTAAGGCTTTCTAGATCCGCGCCAGGGGCAAATTCGATAAGCAGGTTCCTGGCTCTAGTCTGCTTAACCGCCTGGGATTTGCAACCGAAAAATCTGAAAAAATTCACAGTCATAAAGAAACATGTCTAGAATATTTTAGAATTTTTGCAGATTTCTTGCGTATTGTTAAATAGGAGAAATATGGCAAGAACTACTTTTTCTTTCTTACCCTGTAACTACCCTCCCGGTTGAGGTACAGGGTTGAAACTTGGTGTACCATGGTGTTTAGGGATAAGCTATCGAATGGTACATTGCGAAGTAAAATTGGCTCAAGGGCACTTTTGACCATCTTATCTTGCTATACCCTTTGGCAGTATGGAATTGACAGAATTTTGGATTTCAAGAAAAGATGACTATCCCCATTTAAGTGATAAGGCTCAGCGGATTTTAATTCCATTTTCGACGTCGTATTTGTGCGAAGCTGGGTTTTCGGCCGTCGCTGTAATAAAATGCAAGTATAGAGCAAAAATCAACGTCGAAAACGAGATGAGGGTGGCCGTATCCAGTTTACTTCCACGATTCGAGAAAATGTGCAGTGATTTGCAGGCTCACCAATCACATTAATTATTAATCTAATGTTAATAAAGTAAAAAGTGTTAATAAAGATAAACGAGTTTTATTTATTTCTATCTCTTACGATTAGTCATAATTTTACTTAGGGTAGGGCGCCATGGATGAATTTCAATTGAAAAAAGGCGCCGCGACTCCGAAAAGTTTAGCAACCACTGTTCTACACGATAACTGTTCGAAAAACGAGTCCTGGTTCCTATAAGTGATCACTTTTCGAGATCGCTGAGGAACATTTAACGAACAGAAGAATCGAGTCACTAACTGTTTGTATTATGCCGGCGCGACGTCAACGTAGAAAGAGACATGGATTCGGAGCTGACATAAGGGTTAAAAATTAAATGCCTACAATTCAGATTAGTTAAAATTATTATAATAATATCGTGTTTGGTCTCATTTTGATCAGGAAAATCTCACCAATATGTTAATGAAATTGTTATTAAAAAAAAAGGCAAAATAAAAAAATTTCATCGCTGCATTAATGTTGTCGCATCGATACAAATGCGACACAGATCTTTAAAGGAAAGCCGCGTCGTGTCATATTGCTCTCGGGCTTGCTCTGAGGGGAAACCCACCCAGTGGTGGGGATAAACCGCGAACACTTAAGGGGGTAGACACGGCACGTGACCTCTCCGATTCGGGACGTCGGTATTACAGCAGATTTTTCTACACAGAAATGGTAATACCCAAAGATACACGGCTGGTCGATGAACACTAGAGAGCGCTTTTTGCTAATTCTGTATTCTATTCTGAATGTAAAAGAAATAGTCAGCTGTTGCATTGGACTTGACAAAATTTAAACGCAAAGTCTGGTTGATAGTGCAAGCGTAGAAAATTCATTGTACTTTTAATTAATTAAAATGTGTTTATGCTACAATATATTACGTTGCATGTGTCACGTCCGGAAAAATTTTATGAATTTGTCCGCCTCACGTTCCCTTACCAAGCCTTCGGGTTGTAGGAGTCTCCTTGTGTAAGGGGCGTGGGGAGGACGAATTACTACTTCACCTTTCTTTAATTTCTCCTTGACTCTGTGCTTTCCCATCAAGCCTTCGGGTTGTAAGAGACCTCTTCATGTGGGAAATGCGCAGGGAAAAGTTTGAGCTTATAATTATTCTACTTTTGTCTTCTCTATCCTTTCATTCTTCGCATACTTCTCAATTCTTTTCTTAGTTAAAACCCCTCCTTGAAACTATCGTCGTGCTCAACTGCGTAGTAACAGAAACATGTGATAGAAAAACTCGGCTTCGACCGAGGAGAGGTATCATAAACAGCGTTCGCGGCATGGTTAGCCAGTGCTTCGCATTGTAGGGGTCTCCTCAGGCTAACTGCGCAAAAGCGCAAAGATTACGTTATTGCTGAAATTAACATCGATACTCTCCTCTTTTTCACGCGTGGGCGCCAGTCGGTCCCTAACCCGATCGCGTGTATGAATTGATTGCTGGAATGAGAACGCAAAGCAATCTAGCTTGTTGAATATTTGTATGAATGTGAGAGCGGGGAATGAGAACCCTTGCAGGCAAACGTTAGCAAGCGTTCGAGGACCGTTTAGAGGCAAAGGGTCGTACGGGGCAATAAAAGTCTTTGTATCGAATTCCGAGAATTTGCCTGAAACCGAAAACCTAACGGTAAATTTTGAATGGCGAGAACGTTCTCGAACCAACTATGTCGCAAATGTAATAACGAATATTCGATTAATAATGGAAAACTGTCGTTATTGAAAAATTGCAATCGAATACCGAATGCCTTATACCGAGCGTACCGGCGCAATTCATATTGTTGATTGATTTCTTTGCGAACATAATGATTATGGAAGGACGATTAATTAAGAAACCTCGTGATCACCGGTTTCATTATTCATACGCAATAGTACTACGGATGATTCAATTACTTGCAAATTTATTGTTTAATAATTCTGATTTAAACTATTAGTTGATAATCGCATCATTTTATATCTAATATTGGAATTATCGAAAGCGTGGAACAATTCAGAAATTCTACGGCGTAGAAACACCGAAAAGCCGTTAGACAGAGAAGGAACACCAAGAAAGAGAGAAAACATGATCTGGAGGAATTTAGCTGGCACGCGCGCTCGACCAATAGAAACGCACGCGACGTCGTCGTTACGCGCTGTGATTTGCCGAAATGTCCCCACGCAGGACATCGTCCTCGCGACGGGCCCTTCCGGCTAGGATCGCGATCGATTCTGATCACTCTTCGTCGAACAATCGAGTAAGTCGTGACGGGAGCCCGTGCGACTAGAGATAGAGTTGTCGTTGTACTTCGTTGTAATTTAGCTGCGCGGCAAGTCCTACGAATTAGGCAGAGTGTCGCGAGAGTGAAATTCCGGATACGTGGCAAAGACTCAGAGACGCGCACGTTAAATTCTTTTCACACTATTAAACTTCTATCTTTTCTCTTTCTTTTAATCCGTTTGCTCGCGTAATTTTCGTATTAAATTCACTCGCGTTTACTATTATATTATTTCGAAAAATCGTAATCGTCTTGTGTTTCGTCTATTAAATTTTGCAATAAACGACAACCGGGTGCGCGACAAGTGTTAGTGCGGCACCAGTCTCTCAACTTTCTTGGTGTTCCAGATTCAACAGCGATTTTCCACGATCAAACAGCGAACAACACAGCGATTTTTATCTTGTATTACATTCTACAGTTTCACGGTAAGCCTGTTCTGTACTAATTTGTCGAGCACGGCATTAACATTCAATTTAGACACGGCAAAACGGGCGATCTATTAAGCCTGCGGGTTATAAGAGTCTCTTCATTTTAGATCGTCTCGTTTCTACATTCAGGTACCGAACATATTATATTTCGCTATTTTAATATTCCGAACTTTTTCAATCATCGCGAATTTGTGTGAGTGACGATTGTTTCGGCTACGAAATACTTTATCAGGGACGACCTGTAAAGCCCTTCCGGGTGTTGTAAGAGTCTCTTCGTTCAGGTCGTTACCTTGCGGATAGAAACCGCCTAAAAATTTAATTTTCTATTATATCCGGTCGAGGCAGTCGTCCTACGTTAAAAAATATAACTTTCACGTTTCAAATACGGTTAATAATTATACTAGACGCTCTCATTGTAAACCAAAGGTCAAACATCTTTTCCGATCTCATTATATTAATATCAAACAATAGGTTAAGCATCTTTACCCTTGTACAGATCAGTATTGTTATTAATTGAATTCATTTAACAGTGATTAACAGTATTCAAATAGAATCAAACAATAGTTATTTCAAATTCAGTTTCTGTTAGCTTCACTAATCTTTTTGAATTAAAATTACTTTCTTTTTGCACACTAAATTGCATCAACATTTCTTTCAAATTCCATTTTGTATCATTTCCTTTATCATTTTACATTTCAAATCCACGCGTACCAACACAAGGTTTCAAGGAGGGACCCGTATGGGACCCAGAGCACTGACGAACCCAACGGAAATTATCACTATCTAAATTTTCCGTCTTTTAATTTTGTTCTGACCGTAGAGGACGCTTCCGCGTCATACGCGGTCAGAACTGGTGGCAGCGATACCTTTCTCATCGCCCAAAAATAAGATAACTTATATTTTCTTTTCTTTTACGTTGCGCGCTCTCGCAACGCGCAACGTAACACAGTGAGGAACTATAAGTGAAAAGGAAAAATAAATGAGGGGAAATCCCAGAAAAATAAAACTTTTTAGCTTATACATTGTTTTATATAAAAATACTAAATGGTTAGGTTAGGGTTATATTAGGAAATAAATAGCGAATGGATATTTAAACAAAAAGGGATTAAAATACTGCCCAGTAAAGTACAAGCCGTGTTTTACAAAATACTACACCAGAACATGAACGCTATACACTTATAAGATAATTAAACGTCCTATACAGAAAGCAATTATTGAACAAACATGTGTAAAATTGGGTTCAGACGATACAGGATCTCTTGAACTATCATGCTGTACACCCTGGTTTGATCTGTAAAAATAATTAAGTTTAATAACAATTACTTTTTGAGTTTATACTACTTCAATGTAAAGACTGATACTTACACTTCCTAATGAATCCACTATTAGGAAATCAAAAATTAATAGAAGAATGTGAAGAGACCCACCACCACCCCCGTCAAAGACGGTCCTCTTCACTCTCCACATCTGTACTTTTGTGCATTTGTATACTTACGCCTTTGAACGTTATTGGATAGCTCTTCACATGCGCTGTGTGCACTCGCAGGTGGGATTGCGACCTTTGACTGCAATCCTTTACTGCTATATAAATAAATCCATATTGCGAACCTGCTAAATAAATAAATACAACACGATAATCATTTTAAATGAATTCACGTACAGGCAATAAAAATAGAAGCATTGAACTTACCTTTTTATATACGTATGTTCCCTGTTTCTCCCAGATTATAAATTGTTTCTCCTTCAGATAAAATAAGGAAGTAGCTGAAAGTAAAAATTAATAGGACAGTGTGAAGAGACCTACCACCACCTCCGTCAATGACGGTCCTCTTCATTCTCAGGTGCAATTGCGACCTTCGATTGTAATCATTTATCATACAACTCATTATATGTGCTGTATGGACACACCGAGTGCAGTCGCAATAGACTATACAACAGCTCATCATATGAGCAGTGTGTACTCGACGGTGCAGTCGCAATAGACTATAGGTGCATTGCGACTTTCGATTGCAATTGTTTATTATACAACTCAACCCGCCGAGTGCAGTCGCAATAGACTATACAACAGCTCATCATATGAGCAGTGTGTACTCGACGGTGCAGTCGCAATAGCCTATAGGCGCATTGCGACTTCCGATTGCAATCCTTGGATTGTAATATTATAAGAATATATATAAGAATATATAAGAATATTATACGAGTGCCGTACTCAATTAATGTACATCCTCACATGTACTTTCTTGTGTACTACTACATGTATTGGTGTTTTTTATGTATGCAGGCTCTCTAATAGGTTGCTGCCGATTAAATCTACTATCTATAATTTCTGGTAACATGGAGTCTTCATAAAACCTTTTCAGTTTTTGCTCCATTTCTGTTGCCCAAAATTTGTCGTCTCTTTGTATTTTTGTAATTTTTATTCCTTTTCGTGTCCATAAACAGAATAAAGCAGTTTGCCTATTCGCTATGTGCAATTGTCCTTGTATCTGATAATAATAATGATGAATTTTATTCATCTCATCATCTCGAAAGATACGCCGTATCGCAGGTAACTACTGCATTGCTTCAGCAGGCAATCAATCCTTCGCCGATTCAGGACATTTCACTTCGACGATAGTATCATCGTCCACGAGGCCGTCAGGAGTTGCACCTAAATAAGGCACAACGGCATCGATGAATAAACCACACGGTAGAATATGGATTCCCAGTTCCGTTTCCAATTGTCTCAAGGCATTTGCCTCGTTCTCTCTTCCGTATTCAAGGGAACGCAAATATTGAATTTGCGGATACATTATATTGCGAGTTTCTGCTTCAATGTTATGTCGTATCGTTTGCCACTGAAGGAGTGTATGCATGTGCCTCTCACACTCAGAAGAGAATACTGCTTCTTCCATATCTGGTTTTTCTGCCGTGGGGCCGTAATCTTTGTCGCACGATTGCTTTTCGTATCGAGAAGAACATGCTTTGGCTTTTTGCTTATATTTCGCTGCCATTTGCGATGCATGCTTACGTCGTTGTTCCATATTTTGTACGATGGTTGTCGTTTCCTTGTTCATAGCAGTACTCAATCGGCTGAACGACTCTCTTGAATTGAAATGAAGGACAGCAGCAGAGACTCGACCCTGATACGAGCCCTTGCGTCCAAAGTTTATTCTTTTATCTCCGATGAATTTTGCACTTACGTTATTGAAACTTTCCACTGCATTATTATTTAAACCATATAACAAGCTTTCAGCTTGAGGAAAGAGCGGTTGCATCGCTTCTTCAATGCTTTGATAAATACCGCATTCTTTCAATTGTGGAACATAGTTCACTCTATTCGGGTCAGAGTATTTGTTGCAGAAGTATGCTAATCTTTGACACTCCTGATGTTCACCGAAAACATGGCTCGCTACATTTGTCATGTTTTTAAATTTTTTATTTGATCAGCGAGTGTTACTTTCTCTTTGAATCGGTATTCTACTGCTTTTTCCACACCAGTGCGTAGGCGAAGGGCATTCTCTTTTACAATAGCTCGTAGTTCCTTGAAACGACCTTTTGTGGCGATCTCATTCATTTTATCTACTGAAGTTGCGTAGCAGGTGATTGGTGCATTCAATTTTGCGTACATGCACCATATACTCTTTGTGTGGATCATTGTCCAATATCTTTTTATACACACTGCTATCTCCATCGGCAACTAATATTGAATATATCAGACCGTGCATTTCTATGCTGGATTTAAATCCGTCTACAATAGCAGCACTTTCCATACCAATTGAATTCTGGTTACGACCCTAATTTTTGAAGCAACGATGCTGCCGCGCCTGTTCCTTCTTCTTAGCTGCGGTTTGGCAAATTATACAGAATTTATTTTTTACATTGATGTAGAGCACCTTTTTGGTGAGGTATCCCACGATGGCTCCTACACCAGAAAGAGAGTTGTAATCACCTCCACGGTATGATCTCTTCATCCAGCTGACATCTGCGACAACTGGAATCCATGGTATATTACAACCTGGAAATATATCGCCTCTTGCTATGGCTAGCTCTTTTTCTAATTTCCCTGCGTCTTCTATTTCTCGTTGCGCAGCCAATTCGGAGGCATCGATTATTTTATCTTGGCATTTTTCGTAAATTCTCTTGATCATGCACGACACGTTCATGCTAGAAAGTATTTCTTCTAGTTGATTATATCCGCCGCCTGTCATCATTGTACTGGAAACAGCGCTGTGGTTGATGTCCATTGTGTTATCGCTCTTCCGAAGGCACAATACGCACTCGACGTGATTACACAATTGGCACTGTACTTTATACTTTTTTTGTAGTCCCTTTTGTTGACATCCAATCATTTGGAAGTGTTCGATGCCACAGCCGATACTCGAATGTTTTCCAAGCTGTATTATTTGCTTGAAAACATGTTGAAAATCCACAACATCTATTCCGTCAGAAACTGGTTCTTCTAACTGCTGCGGTGGTTCTGCTGTTTCTAGCAATGCGTGATCTTCTACATCACAATTAATTTCTTCCACGTTTTCTTCATTCACTTCCACGGTAGAAAAATCAATATCAGTAGACGATTGTCGGAGCATCTCATAAGAGGTTGAAGATTCTTCGATCACAGACAAATCAATATCAGTAGACGATTGTCGGAGCATCACATAAGAGGTTGAAGGTTCTTCGACCGCAGCAAAATCAGTCGCAGTAGACGAGTTTGGGACCTTTTCGTAACAGCTGGTACCTGCATCGTCTACGGTACAGGTGCCCTGACTTACCGCAAGGTACGCTGCCTTCTTCAACCGTCGCCTGCAGGTAGTTTCATTTATTAGCTACATATACACACGTCGAAATAACACACACATGCAGGTACCAAATAAAAACAATTTATCAATCATAATTGAAGGGTTGCTTATTACGGAAGGTAGGACTGTTCAAAAGTTACTGCGACCGAATAATTTTGAAGTTGAACGAATCAGGCGAGTGTGCATGTAAAAGAGAGAAAGAGAGAAACCGAGCCGTTCAAATGTCGTGTAAAACCTGGATATACATACAGTAAAAGCTGGATATATGCAACATCGCTATCCCCTCCACTTGGGGGGATCCCCCTAAGCCGAACCGAGCCGCTCGGCGAGGAAACCGTGTAATATGATCCGACCGTAATATCGGTATGACTAATACTAATTGAACGATAAAACTTTTTTATTTTTAACTTTTTCTTAATGAAACTTTTACTAACGCATTTGTGAGATTTTCCTGATTAAAATGGTGCCAAACACGATATGATTTGAATTATATTTATTTATTAAAATAATAACAAAACTGTACATATGTATAAGGCAGGCCGTACACCAAAGATACATCAAACACGCAACATGCAACATGCAACACGTCGCATGTTGTGTACGAACGTAGAATAGGTATCGCGGCACGGTACAAACGATTTGTACGGACGCCGAATCGACACCAAGACTGGATATATGCAACGTTTAAATGCCCAGAATCGACACCTTGGCTGGATATATGCAACATTAAATGCCCAGAATCGACACCTCGGCTGAATATATGCAACGTTTAAATGCCCAGAATCGACACCTCGGCTGGATATATGCAACGTTTGAAACCCGAGCCGACACCGCAACCGGGTTTCATTTCCAATCCTCCTTTGCTTTTCGCCAACTTTTAACATCAATTTTAGCAAGTAATTATAATTCAAACTATATCGTGTTTGGTATCATTTTAATCCGAAAAATTTCACCAATGCGTTAGTAAAAGTTTCAGTAAAAAAAAGTCAAAAATAAAACAGTTTTATAGTTGAATTAGTATTAGTCACACCGATACGTTTCGGCTCTTTCCTTTGATCATCGGACCTCTCTTTTTCCACAACTGTCTGTCCTTTTCTACGTTCACGCTTGGCTGCTGGTCGCGTGTAACCCGAGATTAGACACCTCGACTGGATATATGCAACGTCTGGGTCCCAATGTTTGTTGCATATATCCAGCTTTTACTGTATGCAAGAGAAATTGGGACTCAAGCATTTAGTTTATAGAATCGAGATGTTGTATCTCGGGTTACGCGCGACGCCAGCTAAGGGTGAACGTAGATAGGGATAGACATAGATAGTGGTAGGGATAGACGTTGATAGTGGAGTAGAGAGAGAGGTCCAATGATGAAAGGAAAGAGCCAAAACGTATCGGTGTGTCGATTCTGCGTCAGTACATATCGTTTTTATTCAGCTGCAATGTCGATTCTGTTAATATTATAAAGCACCTAATTTGCAGTCAATAGTTCCGCAGCATATTCTGAATAAATATATAAATAAATATAATTCAAAGTATGTCGTGTTTGGTATCATTTTAATCAGAAAACTCTCACAATTGCGTTAGTAAAAGTTTCATTAAAAAAAGGTCATAAATAAAAAAGTTGTATCGTTGAATTAGTATTAGTCACACCGATATTAGGTTTCGGATCGTATTACACGGCTCCCGTGTCGAGCGTTTTCGTTCGCTAAGGGGATTCTCCCAAGTGGAGGGGATAGAAATCTTGCATATATCCAAGCAACCTTTTCTTGCATGTATCCAGGTTTTACTGTACCTTGATCACATCTGATAGCTTGATCGCGACACGTAGGCCGACACATTCGGGTCATATCAGCAAATTGGTCTAGTTTATTGTTGCGACAAGTTACTATGCGACATAGAAAAGGAACAGTATAAAGTTTGAAATGTTAATAACTTATTTATTTATTTTATACGATATAATAATTGGGGGAAATAATTTCAGTATTGCCTCGAAATCAAATGCAATACGTATAATAATGATAATCTATTTCAAATCTGCTTGACCGATTTACAATAGGAGCAGGTATGCTATTCGGTTTGACTTTGTTCTCGAAACGGGACGATAGAGAACGCGAGAAACGAGTGAAAGATCCCAGGTAGCGGCAAACCATAAAGTAAAAGAATGAAGCAGCGGAGAGTCTGTCGAACACGTGTAGCTTGCCTTCAGTCAAATAAACCCTACTTTACTCTACCAGTAACAGAAAACAGACCCACCTATTGTTGCAAACATTTTCTACAAGCAGTTTTTCAAACTGTTCAAGACAATTGAGGAGTCACTTTGTAAGGAGTATGAGGCCGCGAAACCGCGAGCCCCGCCGGCGCGCTAGTACCGATGCCGCCGACAGGTGGCGACCGCACGCACCGCGAACTCGCGAGGCCATTCGCCTCGCGAGTATTGATATACCGGGCCGCGACGCGACAGCCGGCAGATCGACACTCGGAAGCGAGTCACTTTGATGAGCGATAAAGAGGCGATCAACTACGATTTTTGGGCTCCTGCTAATTCCTCCAGCAGCGTTCGGCAGGACGGGTTGTGTCTACGGCCGTCCTCCGATACTGTCCGCTGTCTCCTTGGCCACGGCCGAGAGAGTTCTCTCTCGGCGGCTTCCCGACCGCCGCACCGGGCGTATACGTCTCTACGGCGTCCATCGAATCACCCACGCAGGCATCGAACCGCCGCTCCCGACATTCCCGCTACCTCCGCCACTCCGCAACGCTGCGCTAGAACCGACGGCCAACATCCCGTCTCGCGACCGCAACCATACCGCGCTGTAACCGTCCCGCGACCGTAGATGTAAGCGACCATTAGAACTAAGTACCGCGCCGTAACCGTAGAAATACTAGCCGTAAGTACCGTAGACTGTTAGGACCCCAGGGCCGTAGTTATAAGTTAGTTTGTACATAGGCTAAGGAAATATATTCCTTCTTTTACCCACTAACCACCGACTTCTATTCATTCGTTCGCCTGAACCCTGGACTTACCGGCTGAGCCGGCAAATCCCCGGCGGTAACCCGTCACAACTTTAGTATACGTATTTAGAAGGTCAAGGGAAAGTTTTGTAAGAGCATTTTCATAATCCTTGTGGTGGTATTTTACTCAGAAAAAAAATAAAAAATATAATATAATATAGAACAAAATGAATTACAATGTCTCTCGCTATTATCTCTCGCTATCACAATGTCTCTAAACGCGATTGCTGCTCAATTCTTTCTGCGCGCACGTAAGCGCCGCGTGCCGGCGTACAGGTAGCAAACTGGAGTTCTCCAATCGAGAAAGCAGATTCGCCGTGGAATTTAAATGCCTACATATTATAATATTTTGGTACTTGAATAATATCATAGAAGTGACTTGTAACAAGCATTTACTAGATACATGCAAGCTTTTGAAAGTAGCAGGTAAAGCCCGAGAATCAGAGAGAGAGAGAGAGAGAGAGAAAGAGAGAAGGGTGGGTCAATCGAGTAATATGCATAGAAGGCTGAAAAAAAGTCCTATCCAATAAATTGTCCTTTGAGCCGCGCGGCTAATTTGTCGCTTTCTATAGGTTGTAAAGAAGGATAGAGTGAGAGCCGGAGCAGCGAAAAATTGCTAAAGTTTCAATCGACTAAGAATTCAGTCCGAAAACGGTATAAGTCGGATTATTTATAACAATCCGAGTTTATAACCAACATTGTAACCACAACAATGATAAAAATATAAAAAATGAAAAAAGGGAGAGTGAAGTAATAGAGGTAAAATAATGATATGAATCATATTGAATTACATACTACAAAATACCATGATATTACTGCATCGCAAACTACTGACTTCATGCAAATGTATAGTATAAAACGTAATTTACCTTTGTTTCCACTTTTTATTTTTAGATACACGCCTTGCAGACATGGTAAAATTCCGATTGTTGTTTTTCCCTTTCACATGTTTTCTGTTTTTTGCATTTTCACTTCCTTCTTTTTGTTCCATACTCACACAATTATCGCTAGCACAGTAATACGTAAAAATAAAATAATTCAAAAGTTCTAAATATATTTGTAAAGAAAAGATACTTTCTTCAAGGCGAAATAGCCGCGCCTGACAAACCCAGCCCCCCCCCCAATCGATATATCGATGGGCAGTGAGGGAGAGCGACAGATAGAAAAGGAAGGTAAGAGAACACGTGGCTGAACAGGAAAAGACGACAAATAAAATTAAATAAAACCCAACCAAATAATCGACCTAGGAGGAACCGAGGAGAATAAACCTTAATTGTCGTTTCTCTTTCTTCTAGAGCAACACGTTTTGATTATTTCTCTTGAAAGTCCTCCATACCATCCATTGTCTTATATATTTATATGCACAACAAATGAAAACTCTATTGAAAACTCTATTGCTTTCTTGCGCGTGTTCACCGTTGTGCGGAAAAAAAACTGGTCAACCAGTGTCTTGAATGGTTGACATCTTGACTGAGAAAGAGCGACAAATAGTGCAAAGAGGATGGATACATGTGTCACATCCCTCTCTGTCTCTTTACAATTATTATATACTGATACATTTATGTGCAATATATATCTATCTATCGATGTGCAAATACGCACAGGAAAGAGTTTTGTATTATTTTGTATATCTACGTTGGGCGTAGCATCAATTTTGTTAATACATATTTCATCTTTCGTTGTGAAACAGTTCTTCTCTACATGTGTTCGAGCGTTCGTTAAAAAATTAAACAATTTATAAAACATGCCCGATAGGGACCACCGAGGTGTTCTCTTCGGAGAATAAGATAACGTCGAGAAGTGTGAGGAGACGAAAATGTATCGCGTTCAAAAGGAAAGTCAGTCGTCATCAGATCTCAGGCGCGACCGGTCAAATACTTATACTTTTATATCGCGTATTCGGGCCTAAACAATTTTATTTCATTGTAATTACGTAAATTCTTAATAACACAACATCTGATCATCTAAAATCACGTCATTAACCACCAAATATCAATTAACGTCTCTCACGACGAAAAAACATTATTTAACGTCTTTCACGACGGCTGGACGTCTCTCTGCGCAAGAGACTCCAACGGAACCTGGTTTCCGTACCATCTTAATTGGACGTCCTTTCGCACGAGAGACTCCAACGGGAACTGTTTCCCGAAAAATCTGTTATCACGCGATTAGTCAATCGCTGATGGGCGCCCGACCTCGTGTACACGAAATCATTCAAAACACGCGCGACACACTCACACACAAAACACACAATTCAAATTCAAGGGTTTTTTACGCCTTCGGGCTTTTTCCCTTTTTCAAATAACAAAATCAAGGGTTTTTTATGCCTTCGGGCTTTTTCCCTTGTTTAATAGGAAAATAAATTATCACTTTTTATACCGGATCAATCTTGACTCGTAATTTAATAAACCAGCTTCGATTCATCCTGAATATCCTACCAAAACGTAACATAATTACGACAGTTCCCCGAATTTCCATCCGGTCTTATCGCTCTCGAATGTTTAGAAAACTTGAGAGCCGAAACTAAAGGGGGAACGAATTCGAGGAGAGCTGAGATCGAGAGGACAGGCATTCTCGTTCCAGCCTTCTTGTATCTAACATACGAAAACGCTTCGGTTGAACGGTTTCGATCATACAACATGGTTCGGGGTAAAGGGATACCCCGCAAAACTGCGTGGGACCAGCACGCATTTTCAAACTTTTGCGCGCTGAACATTTTGCGCGGGCCAATGACGCCCCACTCGGTCCTTCGTGTAAGTGAGATACAAAATAACGAGTGAGTGAGAAAGACGATATGGGTCCGAGCAACCCTTGGTGCTACCAGGGGTCCGAGCATCAGAAAGTCAGAGACCTTCAAACACGAAATATAGTAAGTACCTTCACGCAGACTATCCCTGTAACTTTTACTGTTCTATGTGTTGTGTGAAGTGCGATTTTTCACAAAGTCCATGACTTGCTCACGCACATACATCCGTGTTTTCTATTTACTGTGCATCTTCTATTTATTATTTACTGTGCATATTTTTAGGAAAAAATGGATGTTACAACGGCTGAAAGCCAACCAACAAACGAAACTGTACAAACAGAAAATCGAGGGCACAATCACGTAAGTACCTTCACGCTCACTATCTCTATCACTTTTATTTTTCTATGTGTTGTGTGAAGTTCGATTAGTTATGTTCTTACATGAAAACTCGTAATTTTCGGAAATTTTAATTACTTACAGTGAGTGTAAAAAGTGTTTAGACAGAATACCTCGGTTAAAATTGGACCAAATGACTTGAGGTTTTTCAGAAGTTATACAAATTAATTTACTAAGATTGTGTTTTTGTCGTTTGAAAAAATTACAATTTGTTGAAGTCGTGAAAGAAAATAGTAAAAGGCAATTTTTTTATCTGAGTTTGCAATCAAAATTTAAAATACGACATTTGTAAATTTAACTGTGTTATGTGTATGCTGAAAATTTCATCGAGATCGGTCAATGTACTTAGCAGTTATAAATAATTACAATTTCCGAAAATCGCGAGTTTTCATCTAAAAACATAACTAGTCACGTACTTAGATGAAAAGTCGCGATTTTCATAAATTTTAATTACTTGTAACTTCTAACTGCATCGATTGATCTGAATGAAATTTTCAGCATGCACATAACTTATCTCAATCTACGAAAGACATATTTTAAATTTTCATTATATGTAGACTCACATAAAAAAGTTGAAACATTACCATTCACTATTTTGGATGAAGTTTCGAATACGACCGGTCGCCGATCAAGATGGAATTTTAAGGGGGAGGGGGGAGGTGGGAGGGGACCCCAAATATAAAGTGGTATCTTCGGCTTCCTATTAATTTCCGAGATATTAAATAAAAACTTTCGCACAATACATAGAATTTTTCGTATACAGACGTAACTAACACAACCGTCTTTGCTGTAGTAAGCTGACATCGTCAAGTGCCGAACAGCCGTTGACACAGCAGGGGTTCCAACCTAACTATCTATAGTGTAGACTTTATTCGTCAACGGCTAAATCGAGAATGCTCTGTTTTACATCTTTTGTTAATAACATTCGTTGCCATAGAAAGTTCTGAGATTGCAGGGACAGTCATATTAATATAGTGGCCCTCCCACCACTCTTACAATAGGGCGTCCTATTAAAAACTTTAGAGATACAACGACTGTTGTAGCCTACCGGCGCACAGTGGGGTATTTGCACCGAAAAGCCGGACAAATAACGATTTTAAAAATTTTGGATAATTCATGATATCATTAACTTTCAAGGTAGTTGAATGACTGAGGAACAATGTCTTAAGGTTCATTTTATCATATATATGCTCATAAAGTAGCGTTCGTCTTCGAAAGTTGAGAGATTTTATTGCACGCGTTTCTTTCGTAATCACTTTCTGATGGCTTGTTCGGTTATTAGCGATTTTTACACATTTTAAGGAAATAATGCAAAGCTTTTTACTACGAAGGCTTTTCAGGTAAGTATATACTACATTCCCAAAGAATAGTTTTTTCTTTGTGATATATATTTGTCCATGTAATTAGTATTAGAAAATAATCAATAATTCGGCAATTTTTCTTATGATTGCAAGACTTCATTAATGATTTTGTTATACTTCCCTGTGAGGCCCCGCGTTCTATTTGGTGCCATTATATTCGGTAAAGATTCGTGAACAAAGTGCAAAAAGAATTGGATCTGACTTGATCTGACTGGATGTTTTATAGCTAATTTAGTTAGAAATGGTTCCTGAGAATTGCAGCGCTCCACGCGCGCCTGTACGTTCGCGTTCGACAGGCCTCCTCTTGAACGCTGGGAACTTCTTTGAAAGAACTGTTTAGATTATAGCATTTGAAATGTTTATGCTATGCTGCAGATAAGACTTCGACTAAATTCTCCGTCTTCTGACTGCATTCAGTTGCAACAGTGAGATCGAAGACGACAGAGCGAAATATTCAAAGGAGATTTTATATACGTATAGCATTTAGTTAAATTTTTTTGTGTGAATTCTATTGTGTGTAGTGTATTTTTTTTAGTTTAAGTATTGTTTTGTGTAGTTTATATTTAGTGCGTGTTAATTATCCTACGTTAAGTTTAGTAGTAGTAAGACTTTCATATTAAAATTCATTTACGCATTGCTGGTAAGTACATTTAATCATGTCAAATGAGACAGATATTTTCTACGACTGTTCTTTAGATGTGAATTATTTAACGGTAATATATGTACGATTAGGTATCAAAATGTCAGTGAACACTTCAGTACAAACTCCGGGCCCATCTGGAATCAAATTAATTACACGACAAGAATTATTCGACATAATGCAGACGCACAAAGATAAAAATATTAGTCAGAAACTGGAATGTCTCGAACAGTTTTTATTAAATCATCAGAATTACACAGAAGAAGAACGTCAAGCATTCAAGCGTAAAATCTCCCATACAAAATCGCAGTTTAAACGTAGATGGTTGTCTGCGCGTTATAAGGAAGATTTATTTAAAAAACAGAATGAAAAGTGGCTTCAGGGAACAATGGAAATTCTCACATCTCAAAGCAGACAATCACAATCAACAAAATCTTTTACAGATTTATCTGAACGCAGCAAGCGAAGAAGAACAGAAGATCTTCGAGAAAATACCAGCGTAGAAAAATTAATATTTGCTACTCAATCAAAGTTAAGAACTTCTAGCCTGGTAGATGCTTCAGTTGTACTAAAGGAAATGGTTAAATCTCCTAAGCGTGCTACAAAATACAGGAAAATTTATTCTAGTAACGTACAGAAAGAAGAAAAACAACTATCAAATATGCAAGCTCTGTCTTTATTTGTTGAAGCAAGACTATCCAGAGAACAATACAATATAATTAGAATGAGTGATAAAAAATTATTTCCCTGTTACAGTTTACTTCAGAAAGCTAAGAAGGACTGTTATCCTGTTCGTGAAGCATATATTGTAACAGAAAATCATGCTGAAGTAAATCTGCAAGATGTGTTGAATCACACGGCAACTCGTCTTTTATTATATTTAAAAGAAGTAGTGAATAATTTAAGTGATAGCGATACCAGTTCATTACAATTAATAAGTAAATGGGGATGCGATGGGTCACAACAAACGCAGTACAAACAAAGATTTTTAATAAGTACTGGTTCCGACTCACATATATTCCAAAGTTCATTTGTACCGTTACAATTAATTTCTTCTACAACTAAAAAAGTAATTTGGCAAAATCCGACACCATCCTCCCCCAGATATTGCCGACCGATACGAATCAGATTTATAAAGGAATCCGTAGACGTAACCAACGAAGAAATAGATTATATGAAGACCAAAATAAATGAATTAAAAGAAACAGAAATCGAAGGAAACACAAATATTTCGATAAAACATGTTTTATTATTTACGATGATCGACGGCAAAGTATGTAATGCTGCTATGAGCATAAACTCCACAATGAAGTGTTTTGTATGTGGTATAACTTCAAAAGACTTCAATAATTTAACAAAAAAACCAATAGTAAACCCAAACTCACTGCAATTTGGTTTATCTATTTTACATGCAAAAATCAGACTTTTTGAGAACCTTTTACACATATCTTACAAATTAACAATCAAAAAGTGGCAAATAAAAAGTAAAGATGAAAAGTATGCAGTGGAACAAAGAAAAAAATACATTCAGGAAGAATTCAAAACTAAAATGGGAATAATAATAGACAGACCAAAACCTGGTTTTGGGAATTCGAATGACGGAAACACTAGCCGCAGATTCTTCGCAAATCACGAACTGTCAGCTGAAATAACGGGGATTGATGTTACATTAATATATCAATTTAAAATAATATTGCAAGTAATATCAAGCAATCAGAAAATTAATATAGAAAAATTTGAAGCATATGCCATGGACACAGCAAAACTGTACATTCGATTATATCCATGGCACCCAATGACTCCCACTACACACAAAATTTTAATACACGGTCCGGTCATTATTGAGAACGCCATGTTGCCGATCGGACAACTCTCCGAAGAAGCAGCTGAAGCCAGAAATAAACATTTCCGTATATATAGAGAAAATTATTCCAGAAAATTTTCTAGAGAAGCATGTAACGAAGATGTGATTAATAGACTTTTGCTCACTTCCGATCCATATTTAACAAGCATACGAAAAACCCCCCAAAAAAGAACACAGCCATTTCTAAAAGAAACAATAAATTTACTTCTTCCCCCTGATGTTACCATAAATGAAGAGGGAGACGAAAGTGAAGACGAAAACGAAGAAGAAAATGAAACTGAAGAAGATGACAAAATCGAAGATGAGGATTACGACCAAGAGTGATAGGAAAATGCCACTTAACGAAAATTATCGCCAAGAATTTTTAACGAAAATTATTTGTGAGTATTGTAATTGTATATAAACAATATTTTTACCCTATACATTATTCATATATTATAAATCAGATTTTATATATTTATTGTCGCTTTAGCAACAATTTTTATAAAAATCATCAACAGCATCAGAAACTAGAAGATTTACGCTTTAAAATGGTAGTTGTTTCATCAATTTTGGATAAATATTGATGAAGTTATAGAAGTTTAAAGATTAAGGTAATTTTAAAATAGTCGTGTCCGGCTTTTCGGGCCAAATACCCCACTGTGTGGCGGCCGGAAAGGGTCTAGCCGTATAAGCATAGTGAATCGGCCCCAGCAACAATTTCGGTTGATATTTATACCACATAATGCATTTTGCCTAAACAACAATTGTGTGCAATTTCAACCCCCTACCCCCTCTGATAAGGGAGATATGAGGGTAAAACCCAAAACCTTTACCATGTTTTTTCTCGGAAACTATTTAAGATATTTGATCACATTAAAGTGCAAATAGTAGGTATTCATTAGCTGTATATCATATTTTTTTTCAAAATTTTTATTCGATGGTTAAGGGTTGAAAATTAATAAATAAATTTTTGAAAATGATTTTTATAAACAATCCCTTGGATGACACCCACCGAAAAAATTAAGAATTAGCCTTTACTATTTAACTATTATCTGTAAAAATTTCAAGAGTGTCGGATTGGTACATCATAGTTAAAAAAAATAAAACCAATGCAACGCCCTTTCATAAGGCAAAGTCGGCCTGAACGTTAGAGGCGCTCAACCTAACCGACCTACAGGGGAATACGTAGCGCCGACCCGCCACGTTTCTCGTACCAGAAACAGCTCTCAGAAAAGTATGAGCTCTTCTTCCCCTAAACTGTGTGTCAGTTAACAGTCATTTATTTAAATAATATATTAACAATTTAAATTTTTCAATTAAGTTTTCTGGTCCTAACTTTTAACGTCCGTGTTTTCACGGTGTTTCTCGTTTTAAGTATGTGGGAGCCCTAAAAAGAGCTGATTATGTTGTACGTTACAAATGGCACCCTTATATAGATGCAACTAAAGTGTTCCTCGTTTTAAGTATGTGGGAGCCCTGAAAAGGGCTGATTATTAAGCCCTAAAAAGAGCTGATTGTGTTATGTATTGTCAGGTTGAAGTATATGATTTGAAACAGAAAACTCAAAAACATTTTTAAAAAAAACACGCTTGTAAATAAATTTTAATCTTCGTCGCTATTTTCATCAATAACTAGAATAATGTTAGTTTTATCGAATAAGTGAGTTAAAATTTCGGACGGTTTAACTATTCTGGATTTATAACGCGCATGGGATAAATAATAAATGATCGCGACAACGTGGGAGCAACAACCTACCGTTCTGTTACCATTCGGACAATCGCATGCATATTGGTTTATACCCACGTAACTATTTACGTTTGATTTGTATTCTATGTAACAATTGTAAGTTTTACCGTTTATATGTCGCGACCGAACTTTCATTTTTATAATGTTATTGTTTTGTTGTAAATATTGTACATTTAACGCGTCATGTTCGTACATTAATTCCGCAAGATAACGTTTTTACCGCGAGATTTTAAAGTTTGCAAATTCTATCCAATTAACGAGTCCTCTATATTCGGCAACAAGAGGGAACAAGACAGTGGACACTAAAATCATGGACTCAGGATCGTACGCTTTACCCTTTACGATGCATCTATTTACACGCCAATTTAGGCTCCGTGATTGCGTAAATAAAGTATCGGGGCATATAAACCGCATTGGAAAATACACCATTTGTACCATAAAACGCGCTTAACTCTTTTCTGGACACCCATATACTTAAAACGAAGGTCACCTTAATTGCAGCCATTTCCAGGTAGTACTGGTACGCTATAATATAATTAACCCTTTTCAGGGCGATCATATACTTAAAACGAGGAAAACCTTAGTTACAACTATTCACAGGTACCAGCTACAATTTAATTAAAAGTAATACGTACGTGAAAAGGTAAAGACGGAAATAGTTATAGAAGTCTATGTTCTTTACAGCGTTGAATAGAATGATGTTGCAGTTATACCTGTGATACCTTCTTTGATTATTAAAAGGACAACTAATGGCATCTAACACAGTGCCATTGTTCAAGACATGATATAAATCTGTGATTTAGGGCTCCCACATACTTAAAACGAGAAACACCGTGAAAACACGGACGTTAAAAGTTAGGACCAGAAAACTTAATTAAAAAATTTAAATTGTTAATATATTATTTAAATAAATGACTGTTAACTGACACACAGTTTAGGGAAAGAAGAGCTCATACTTTTCTGAGAGCTGTTTCTGGTACGAGAAACGTGGCGGGTCGGCGCTACGTATTCCCCTGTAGGTCGGTTAGGTTGAGCGCCTCTAACGTTCAGGCCGGCTTTGCCTTATGAAAGGGCGTTGCATTGGTTTTATTTTTTTTTAACTATGATGTACCAATCCGACACTTTTGAAATTTTTACAGATAATAGTTAAATAGTAAAGGCTAATTCTTAATTTTTTCGGTGGGTGTCATCCAAGGGATTGTTTATAAAAATCATTTTCAAAGATTTATTTATTAATTTTCAACCCTTAATCATCGAATGAAAATTTTGAAAAAAAAAAATGATATACAGCTAATGAATACCTACTATTTACACTTTAATGTGATCAAATATCTTAAATAGTTTCCGAAAAAAAAAATGGTAAAGGTTTTGGGTTTTACCCTCATATCTCCATTATCAGAGGGGGTAGGGTGTTGAAATTGCACACAATTGTTGTTTAGGCAAAAAGCATTACGTGATATAAATATCAACCGAAATTGTTTCTGGGGCCGCTTCACTATGCTTATACGGCTAGACCCTTTATCTAGACTAACCTAACCTACGTATAAATCAAATGTGTTTAATTCCTTGAGAATTAGTAATACAATATAAAACATAACGTAATGTAACTAAAAAAATCGATTTTACATGGTACACCCTATAGAAACGGAAGACGATATTGCTATGGTGTGAACGGCTGTTCGACACTTCACGATGACGGTAGTGTTAGTTACGTGTGTATAGGAAAAATTCTATGTATTGTACGAAAGTTTTTAATTAATATCTCGGAAACTAATAGGAAGCCGAAGATACCACTTTATATTTGGGGTCGTCTACCTGCTCCCAACCAACCCTCCAAATTTCATCTCGATCGGCGACCGGTCGTATTCGGAACTACAGCCACTATTTTTTTTAACAATTTTAAGAAATTTGTTATTTTTTGAAACGATAAAAATATATATTTTAGTAAATTCATTTTTATAGCTTTTTAAAAAATTTCGTTATTTACTCTAATATTAACCGCGGTATTTTATTTTTAACAATGGCCACTTATTTTTTCCTCTCACTGTACATTCGTGTTTTCCTTATTGTATGAAATAAGAAGTTTCTATACTGTACGTATGTTTACGAACAAATAAATGTGTCGTCGGCCGAGACCAACAATGGTGAAAAACATGCACAAGTGCAATTGAGCACGAATGATTTACTGAAACTAGTGATGGAACAAAAGAAACACGTAAGTATACACATATAATTGTGATTTCTCAGCGTGGAATCAACACCCATATGAGTATACTAAATATAATAATTATGTTTATGTTTCATCTTACAGATCACAGATCTAAAGAAAGAGATGAAGCGTCTCAGATATAGTAGAGGAGGAAGAGGCGAAGGAGAAAACAGCGGAGAAAGAGGAGGAAGAGGAAGAGGAGGAAGAGGAAACTTTGGAAAAAATAATCCAATAATTATTTTTAAATAAACTAAATAAAAACAAAGTACTATGGTTTGTTTGTTGCACATCCTATCCTTACTCTCAATTATAATATAAGTAAATAGAATTGTTGAGGAGTGGCTATGCCATCTATCCGCTTCGAGCCTGAATCATGCGTGTAGCGTGGTCTATGGTTACTTTTTCTTTTGTTATCCGCGTCTCAACACGCAGTGGAAACGTGCTAGTTGTATTTAATCTCAATTAATATTAAACTATATTTAATCACACTGATATGCGTGTTTTACTGGTTCGCGGTCCTCTCCCACAAGAATATTATCAATAGATAATTTTTTAATATATAGCTGTGTTTAAAAAATAAAAATATAAGTATTAATAATAAAAAACATAAAGTAAAATAAATACGTATTTAAAAAATAAAAACATATTGAAAACAAACTTTTTTTTTAAATTGGTTGTTTTTATGTATAAAAGAACATAGGTTACAAGTTACATTCCTTGCTTGCTTTACTAACCAAATTAGTAAACGTATTCACGAAGAAATATGTATAGGCATAAACCGAATTCATACTTTTACATGCAGCTAACGCTTGTCTTTTGCCATGATTCCACGTTAGCAGACATTCTCCTTATACGCCACCTTCTAACCACTAGCTGAACTGAATTTGTCACGTGTTATCCACAAAATGGCGGAACTGGTCTTGGGAATGCTTTTACGGGACTACACTTTTCGTCCTTATTTCGCAACAAATGAAGACAAAATAGATCTTAATTTGCAGGTAAGGGTTGTGGCTAGACCGCTGCACTCATGATTTTAATCACAGCACTCTTTTAGTGGCCTAAAAATGCTTCGATTCCGTGACTGCATTTTGTCGATTATTTCCTCCACTTTGGACGCTTATATTATTAAACATCAACATAATTCCACTAAAACATGAGTGCAGCGGTGTGCATTGGACCTTCCTCTTTCGAATAAGACCTCACCCAGCCCCAAATGTTCTCATATAAGGACGAAAAGTGTAGTCCCGTAAACCCATGTTTAGGCCTATTTTTGCCAGTAAAGTCAACGTGCTCCTATTACACGTGTCTACCCCCTTAACACAACACGTTACCCTTATAGCGCGTGCGTCAGTCTGGTACCAGAGCAGTAGATCGTCATTTCGAGCATGTCGGTGACGCGAGCCCATAAGATTTTCTTCTACCGAAAATTGATCAACGCGCCTAAAAAAGTTTTTACTTCAATAATAGAGGTAGAATCTTCATCAGATGAGGATACTATACAAAAAGAGGAAAATTCATTCCAGCAAAAAAATTTGAATCCAAAAATTGTAATTGCTCGAAGAAATGTATAGAACGTATTAATGAAACACAACGTATAGAAATTTTTGATAAGTTCTGGAATATAGGTGATTTTAATAAGCAAAATATATTTCTCTATTGTAATGTTCAACGTGAAACTGTCAATAGAAGAAGGCCTAGAAATAATTCGGGCACTATGAGGGCATATGCTTATAAATTTTACCTGGTCACTTCTGATGGAAACATTTTAGTATGTGTTACGTCCCGGCGAAAAATTTGAAATTTATCCGCCTTGCGTCCCTTATCAAGCCCTTTTGGGTTACGAGAATTCCTCATGTGAGGGGCGTACAGGCGGGTGTTTTGGTTTTCCGCCAATCTTTCCATTCCTCCTCAACTTTGCACATTCTTGTCGAGCCTTTCGAGGTTACGAGGATTCCTCATGCAGGGATGTGCAAGGAAGAGTTTGAGTTTAATTCGTTTCTATTTTTGACTTCCTCTGCTCTACCCTAAAATCGTGTATCTTGTCAAGCTCTTTCGAGGGTTACGAGAATTTCTCATGCGAGGTACACGAGGAAAGGCCGTTTCTATTTTCTTCTTTTCAATAGTTTACGTGACACTCCTTGAAACTATCGTCGCCAGCCATTGTAACATAAGACAGTAATACGCACAAAAACTCGGGTTAGCTCGAGAGAGAGTGAGAGAGCCGTAGCAATAACACCAGCGCTACGCAGTTAGCCAGTGCTTCGCATTCCGGGAATTTCCCTTGCTAACTGCGTAGAAACGGGAAAATCGTAATAATTCTTCTGTTAGAGAACCCTTTCTCTCTCTATTGCACAAAGCGTCAGCCGGTCCAACAAGGATCATCATTATCTGATTGTAACGATAGTATGAGAGAGTGGATGGATGAAAACGAATTTAAACAATGAAAGTAAGAATTGAGAACCCTTACGAAAGCGAACGTCGCGAACGTTCGACCGCCGTTCGAAAATCAAGTTTGAAGCAATAAACACTATTGTATCGAAATTCTAAGAACTGCCTAGCGATAACGGCAAAGTTTGAACAAAGGAACGTTCTCGAAGGAACGTCGGCCAGATTTAGAATTGTTTAAAATTCATAGAATGCGAATGTTTTAATGTACGATAGATTGTTGTAAAATGCATAATTCGCAAATCAGGAAAATGACTAATTTTGATCATGATATACGGATGACGGTTTCCTTTATCAAACCCGTATATTTCAATTTCAAATCTCATTCTACAATTCGATCAAATCAATAGTTTCCTCGTCCCCGCCGTCGCCCGCCTGTCGAGCAGCCCAGTCGGCTCGCTACGTCGGCCAACGGAGCGAGTGAGATGGCTGGAGGCCGGCGGAACGAACAGCAGAGACGAAGGAAGCGATCTAGAAATTTCTAGATTACTCGTTCGAAGCTCGAACAAATTAATTATACATATAAAGAGAAATACTGCGTAGTTTCTGAAAACCGTTGAAACTATCATGGCGACGAACTAGAAAAGGAAGGAACACCAAAGAAAGGGGATGAAAGATCTTCGTCTAGCTCGCGCGTCTTAGCCAATCACCGGGCACGCGACACTACCGAAAACGGACTACGATTCGCCAAACCATCCCCTCCAAGGACGATGTTCGCGCGACGGGCCCTTTGGCCATCGATCGCGCACGAAATTTGTCACTCTTGATCGATCAATCGTAAGTACGTGATCGGGAGCCCGTGTGTCCGAGAGACAGAGTTATTCGGAAGTTCGTGATATTTTCTCTGCGGTAAAGTCCTCCGCGTAGCGAGGCAGAGTGCCGTGGTAGTTAAAAAAATCGGAATTCTGAATAAGGACTCACAGACGCGCACGTTAAATCTTCCTTCTACCTAAAATTCTATCTTTTCTTTCTGATTTTAAATCGTTTGCTCGCGTATTTCTCGTATTAACTTCATTCCGCGTAAATCATATATTGTTTCCGTAATTAATCGTAATTCGTTATTCGTTTGTCTCTCGGCGACGTACTTGTCCGTAATAATCCGTTTCCGCCGCGACAAGTGCAGTGATCGACATCTTACCGTTTCTTTGGTGTTCCAGATCATCGAGCGAACACAAAGCGAATTTAGCAAGCGAATTATCTTGTATTTTATTGTACAGCATAACGGTAAGTCGTTTCAATTACATTTTTCGATCACGACGTTTATCAATTGGCAAAACGGGCGATCTGGTCCAGCCCTTCGGGGTTACGAGAGTGACTCAGGTCAGATCGTTCCACCAGGTATCAACCGATTTCTGTATTAATTCTTTCGTTTGTTACAATCTCGCGATTCCAATTTCTTTTTCCGTCATCAAAAAGGGCACCTTAGTCCAGCTCTTTCGAGAGTTACGAGAATTTCTCAGGCTGGGGTGTACCGCGAGCGGAAACCGCCAATTTTATAGTTAAATTTGAAAAGCGAAATTGTGATAATTATTTTTACGTGTCCGGTAATATACTCGTCGGTTTCAGTTGTGATATTAGAGCCTTTATACAATCATATTTTGTTAATTAATTTTAAGCATCTTTACATTTGTTCATTTTTGCATAAACTGGTATTTTCTACACTAACGAATTTTTCCAAATTTATAAAAGTCTCAATTTTGGCATTTCTCTGTTAGTTTTTCTTGATTTTTCATTCACAATTAAACCAGTTTCATTGACCTAAACAGTTTCAAATTTATTTCAAACACACCTCACACATTTCAGCCAAACACGCCTACCAATTCATACAGTTTCAAGGAGGGACCCGTATGGGACCAAGCGTTGAACGAACCCAACGAAAGGCTAATAATTATAACTTCTTAACATCTTATCAATTTTGTCTTTCGTCTTTTAATTTGTCGAGAGCGTTAACACGCTCGAGATTGGTGGCAGCGATACCAACCATCGCGCATAGGAAAGTAGGAAGTATGGATGGAATTCCAACCAATTAATTGAAATTTAACCACCTAAATCTCCTATCAATTTATATCTTTCCTTTTTACGTTGCGCCGTCGCACGCGCAACGTAACATATGTAAGAAGTTTTTCATTGATACTTTCCAAATATCTACTGGACGAATTGATCATATCCTAAAAGCGCATGAGAATATTGCGAAAGACATGCGTGGAAAAATGGATGGCTCTTGCAGAAGAACTAGTGAGCTAGTGACGAATAGTCACTATACTCGATCCCAAAATCCAGAACGGATGTTTTTAAATCCTGAATTAAACATAAGAAAAATGTATAATTTATACTTAGAAAAATGCAAGGAAAATAACTTGAGTTCAGTTAATGAATGGACATACAGGAAAATCTTTAAACGAGATTTCAAGTTACACTTCCATTTGCCACGTAAAGATACCTGTGCGAAATGCGATTTCTGAAACATGAAAATTAAGACAACAACTGATGACGAAGAAAAAACGATTCTTGTACAAAGACATGATGTTCACTTGCAAAATGCTGAATTAGCAAGAAAAGCATTACAAGAAGATAAAATTCTGCCATTAAAAAATCGTGATAAATACTTTGCCTTCTCTTTTGACTTACAAAAAGCCTTACCTTACCCCAAATTACCTGTCTCAATCGCATATTATAAGCGAAATATGTATGTTTTAAACGAGGGTTTCCACAATTTCCACGACAATGAAGTTAATATGTATGTATGAGACGAAACTATTGCTTCTAGGAGATCGCAAGAAGTAGCTTCTTGCTGTTTGAGGCATTTAGAAAATGTAACGACCCAATGCCATGTTATTGCCTACAGTGACATGTGTACTGGGCAAAATCGAAATTTACAAATGGCAGTGATGTGGTTAAAGGTTGTCCAGTCGTTGGAAAATAACATTGACATAATTGATCACAAATTTTTACTCCCGGGGCATTCATACCTTCCGAATGATGCAGATTTTAGCATCATAGAAATGGCATTGCGAAAAAAGAATTTTCTGTACACACCACAGGATTATTATGATGTAATAACACAATGTAGAAAACATGATAAATTCATTTTACATGAAATGAAACGAGAGAATTTCGTTTCAATAAAAAATCTTAAAAATGCGATAAAAAAACAGATAAGAAAAAACACTAATGGAGAACAGGTAAATTGGTTGCAAATATGTTGGATGAGGTTTCTCAAAAGTGCACCATTCACTATTTTATATAAAACATCGATGAAGGACAAAGAATTTAAAACTATAAATTTATTACCTACACGTCCTGGAAGACCGCTAAAATTTGAAAAAATCGCCCTGGCGCCTTTGTACCAAGATGCCAGGCCTATTACTTATGACAAATATAAAGACATCAAGCAGTTATTACCTTATATACCTCCGGTGCATCATGCATATTTCGAAACACTGCCACATGCAGAGCATAAGTAAATACTATCAATATCTTGTAATTTTAACAATGTAATTAGCGTCTAAAATTAAAAACTGTACGCGTCTCACTCCGTCGGTAACTGTCTCGCCGCTAGTTCGAATTATCGAAGCCCAATTACGCACCAGGTCGATAAGCGATACTCGCGCCGCGATTTCGATTCTGGATCGTTCCGGATAACTTTCGTTATTCGTGCGAAAGCCACCAAAACGTAAGCATCTAAACCGAGCCGATTGAATTCAAAAAACCGTTACCATCCTAAAATTAAAAGATTCTCGTGTTCGTGTTCCGAGAAACCAACACCGTTTTACCACTAGAAAGTAATTTCCATCTGTGTTTGTGTTAGAAACGATTAAATAATTGACGCGCTTGTTAAGTGACTTTATTTAAATACACGAATTTAGCAAGTACATTTGTTCGCTTAATTCCGCCTCGACGTCCAAGTCCTTGCTTAGCCGTGAACCATCGACCGATTGTGCATCAAGTTGTGAAAGTGCACTCAAGTCTTTCCAAGCCTTTACAAATTTGGTCCTTCGAGCCGGATCTGGAATCGAGGAAAAAACCGTTAGTCGTCAAGCGCCATGAGTACCCTTGAAGAATTGTTTCAAAAGCAAACACAAACCATGCGCTCAATAGAACGAGCTCTCGCCAACTTTAAAAAATTGGTGCTGTCTAAAATGACCGCAGCGACCACGCAAAATCGCATGGCGATGTTGAAGGAGACGTATCTCCAAAGTCAAGAATTGGACGCCAAGATCGCCGCTGGGATTGACCCGAAGACCAAATCCAACATGCCGTATTTCGTGGACAATCAATTCGAGAAGTCCGAGGAGCGGTATCAAGAGACTCTGGATTACATGGCGGAGGTTCTTGCCAAGGTGGCACCAGAGTCATCAGCCAGCAACACGGGAATTTCAAATCCGATGACGTCAAAGCCAACGGCCCACCTTCCGAAGCTACAGTTGCCGACCTTCGATGGAGCGTTCGACCAGTGGGAGACCTTCCGTGACCGTTTCACCTCCATGGTAATAAACAATCTTTCTTTGTCGAACGTGGAACGTCTCCATTTTTTGTACGCCTCGTTGACAGGCGAAGCGAGCCGAGCCGTTAAATATCACCCGGTTACCGAAAACAATTTTGAAGTCGCGTGGAAGACGATAACATTGCGGTACGAAAATAAACACCGGTTAATTTCAACCCATTTAAACACACTGTTTTCGTTACCGTCTGTTTCGTCGGAAACACCGCATGACCTCCGATTGTTACGCGACAAAATGAATATGTCCCTTCAAATTCTCCGAAATTTAAATAGACCGGTTGACGCTTGGAGCGATTTGCTTGTTTTTATGGGAGTTCAAAAATTAGATCGAGCTTCGCGCAAAGCCTGGGAATTTCAACTTAGCGATGTTATCGAATTCCCCACCTATACCGAATTCGATACTTTCTGCGAGAAAAGAATCCGCGTCCTAGAAGCGTTACCGGTGACCAGGCGCGAAAAAACAACCGAAACCGAAAAAATCAAACCGAGCAAATCTAAGCCGATTGCCGCCCACTCAACAACCTCCGTGAAAATAACATGTCCGATCTGTCAACAAAACCATTTAATTTACCAATGTACCGCATTTCTTTCAAAATCGACATTTGAACGTTTCAATTTTATCAAACATCAGAAACGATGCGTTAACTGCTTTTCAACAAAACATTCGGTTACGCAATGTCCGAGTCCGCGTTCGTGTAAGGAGTGCAATCAACGGCATAATACTCTGTTACACTTTCCAACGAAACCGGATGGCGCGCCCTCAACCAAAAAGGATGCCGCGTCGTCTGCCTCAGGAAAAGAAGCAACCACCCCTGATCATGAAGTCGAGATAAGTGCGAACGTTGCGTCCGATACACCAATTAATTCCAGTATTCTGCTCTCAACAGCTCGCGTGCGATTCCACTCGCACACAGGCCGAAGCGTCCTAGCTCGCGCGTTGCTGGACCAAGGCTCCGCGGCGACTCTAATCACCGAGCCGTTAGCGCAGCTGCTCCGTCTCCACCGAACGAGGCAACACACTCGAATTACCGGAATCGGAGGAATTCAGTCGCAATCCAACCACGTTGCTGAAATAACAGTTACGCCAGCCAAATTGAATGAACCTGCATACTCCACAACCGCAATCATCATGCATTCTTTAACCAGGTACGTGCCTTCACAAAAGGGCGCAATCACTAATTGGTCTCACCTTACAGAATTGAATTTGGCGGACGAGGACCCCATGAGCGCGGATCCTATCGACGTTATCATCGGAGCCGATTTGTATGGGCAACTCCTACTGCCGGGAGTGAGAAAGGGTTCCGCGTACACTCCCACTGCTCAGAATACGGTGCTAGGGTGGATCCTCTCCGGTCCGGTACAATCATCCATTCCCGTCTCCGTCGGTATCCACCATATCTCCGTCCTGGAGGACCTCGACCAAGATCTGCGGAGATTCTGGGAAATCGAGGCCCTCTCCTCTCCCGTTCTCATGACGCCTGAAGAGAAAAATTGCGAATTACATTTCAAAACGACGCACCACCGCGCTTCAAACGGACGCTATATAGTTCGATTGCCTTTCAAAACCGAACCTCCAGCTAAATTATGAGAATCGCGGTCCGGAGCACTACAAAGTTTCTGCGCGCTTGAAAGGCGGTTATCTCGCGACACAGCCACACTTCGAATGTATCGCGAATTCCTTTCAGAATACGCCTCTTTCGGTCACATGAAGAAAGCCGATCTTCTTCCTCCAACCACGAGAGATTGTTATTATATACCGCATCATGCCGTCTTCCGCGAGAGCAGTGAAACTACTCGCCTTCGCGTGGTCTTTAATGCTTCGCGCCGAACGTCGAATGGAAAGTCCTTAAACGACCTTCTTCTAACCGGACCAAAACTCCAGCAGGATCGTGTCGCGATCTTGATTAGATGGCGTCAATTTCAATTCGTGTACACCGCGGATGTTGAGAAAATGTATCGCCAGATTCTTATTGACCCGCGAGATCTCGACTACCAAAGAATATTGTGGCGGGACTCGCCCCTCCTACTAGTAGAAGAGTATCAACTCCTCACGGTCACATATGGGACCGCTCCAGCTCCGTATTTGGCTCTTCGCGTCTTGCAACAATTAGCCGAGGATGAGGGCTCGCCCTATCCCGAGGCGGTTTCCGCTCTTCGCGAACAAGCCTATATCGATGACTTCCTCTTCGGAGGCGATAGCCTCGAGTCCGCTCGCCAATTGCGAAACCAAACCGTTGAACTATTAGGAAAAGGCGGCTTCTCGTTAAGAAAATGGGCTAGCAATAGCTCTGCGCTCCTGTCCGACATCAACCCTCAAAACCACGGACTCGCGATGAGTAAATCATTAAAGGCCGACGAAATCATATCCGTGCTCGGCATTACATGGAATCCAGCATTAGACCAGTTTCACTTTAAATTAGCAGTACCCACCGAATTGCCTAAGACAAAACGAACAATTCTCTCTACCATAGCAAAGCTCTTCGATCCCTTAGGTTGGATCGCGCCAGTCATCATTGTAGCAAAAATATACCTTCAGACTTTGTGGTCCAGTCAATGTGATTGGGACGACGTTCTTCCAAGTTCCCTTCTCTCGAAGTGGCATAATTTTTACGATCAACTGCCTGATTTGGAACATATTTCCATTCCACGAAAAATTTCTCCGCAAATCATTAAAACTCAAAGCCTGCATGGGTTTTCTGATGCGTCAACGAAAGCGTATGCGGCTGCTGTTTACTCGCGAAGTGTTTTGTGTGACGGCACCGTTAGCATATCACTCATCCTTGCCAAAACTCGCGTAGCTCCACTCAAAACGATCAGCGTGCCCCGATTAGAATTATGCGCCGCGCTGCTTCTGGCTCGCCTCTTAAAGTTCGTTCGAAACGCGTTAAATCAAGAAACGATCGAATCCCACTGTTGGACCGACTCCAGTGTCACATTAGAGTGGGTCAATCAACCACCGACTCGATGGAAAACCTTTGTCGCAAACCGCGTAGCACTTATTCACGAACTTAGTCCTAACGCACAGTGGCATCACGTATCAACCCACGAAAATCCCGCCGACTGCGTGTCTCGCGGGATGTCTATTAAACAATTAAAGGATTACCAATTATGATGGTCCGGTCCTCAGTGGCTGCACCAGTAATCCTCTTGGCTTCATGCGTCTCCTAACCCGATTCTTGCGATCTCGCTTGAAGAAAGACAATCTTCTCTTCCTAGCTTCACTACCTCTTTCGAACAGTGGGATTCGGCAGCGCGCTATTCGTCATGGTCAAAACTCCTGAGGATCACCGCACATTTACTGCATTACATAGACATCCTTCGCGCACGAATCAAAAGAAAACAGGAAAGTAAACTCACCGAATCGAAAATAGTAGCTTCTGCTTCGCCAAACGTTCTGAAGCCCACCGCGATTCACAAAGCTCGCGTATTTTGGTTACGTAGGCTCCAAACCGACGCGTTCCCCGAGGAATTGAGAGCCCTAAGAGCATCCAAGCCGATCCCGAGGACAAGTCCTCTACTTTCTCTCGTACCGTACCTGGATGCTGACGGCTTAATGCGTGCAAAAGGGCGCCTTGCTAAATCTCAACTCGCTGAAAATGCAAAAACCCCCATTATCCTTCAATCACACCCGCTCCTAACATTGTTAATTGAAAATGTGCACCGTAATCTATTACACGCGGGACCCAAGCTCACGCTCGCCTACCTACGAAATGATTTTTGGATCGTACGAGCACGAGCTACCATTCGAGGCATTTTATATAAATGCGTCGCGTGCACACGCGAGAGAGCCGACGTTCCCTCCGAGCTCATGGGGGACTTACCAGCACCTCGAGTTACAAGGGTAGAGCGACCATTCACTCATACAGGCGTGGATTATGCAGGTCCGATTCAAGTAAGAACCCACTCTGGCCGCGGATATAAATCACATAAGGCGTACATCGCGGTATTTATCTGTTTAACCGTTAAAGCAACGCACCTCGAATTAGTAAGCGATTATAGTACGTCCGCTTTCTTAGCAGCGTATCACCGATTTGTGTCTCGCCGCGGGATTCCAAGAGCAATGTACTCTGATAACGGGACAACATTCCAGGGAGCGAATCGCGAATTGTTAACCGCCTTTCGTTCTGCACTCAAAACCGCCGATTTCGGTAATAGATTAGCAACAGGCGGAGTCGAATGGCACTTCATGCCCCCGAACGCTCCCCACTTCGGCGGATTGTGGGAAGCCGCGGTTAAAAGCGTCAAATACCACCTAAAGCGTACTATCGGCGCACACACACTCACGTTAGAGGAAATGACTACCGTTCTATGTCGAGTCGAAGCATGCCTCAATTCGCGACCGCTTGGAACCGTCTCCGATAATATTGACGATTATCACGCGTTAACACCCGGTCATTTTTTAATCAACGCACCACTTGTAACTCCGCCCGAACCGAGTATATTAGATGTAAAAGACAATCGGCTATCTCGCTGGCAACTCTTATAAAAGCTCACCGAAACCTTTTGGAAAGCGTGGAGCCACGATTATTTGCACACTCTGCATCAACGACCAAAATGGCAAATTAAACAAAACCTCACCAAAGTAGGTCAACTCGTGCTACTTCGTAATCCGACTCTGCCGCCAAGTCGATGGGAGATGGGACGCATCACCGCCTACCATCCAGGGAACGACGGTCTTGTCCGCGTCGTCACCATCAAAACTGCGCAGTCCGAATACACTCGTCCAATAACGAAGATCTGCTTTCTTCCCGTCACGATCAACGCTGAAACTGAGAAATCTACGACGTCACAGAGTAATGCGTAGTTCGGCCTCCACACATTCCGTCGATCCATTGCGTCATGCGATTTTCTTAAAACCACCGATTTGTTTAGTCATATCTGAATTGTACTTACCACCGGCTTCGTCCAGCGAAATGTAATCACACCAGCGAAATGTGACCACACAAGCGAAATGCAATCACACGAAATTCCGTGGTTACAGTATACACGCGTAACCTCCATGTTGCCGTAGTGGCGTCTCTTATTGAATGAATTCATTCAACGGGGGGCGGCGTGTACGCGTCTCACTCCGTCGGTAACTGACTCGGCGCTAGTTCGAATTATCGAAGCCCAATTACGCACCAGGTCGATAAGCGATACTCGCGCCGCGATTTCGATTCTGGATCGTTCCGGATAACTTTCGTTATTCGTGCGAAAGCCACCAAAACGTAAGCATCTAAACCGAGCCGATTGAATTCAAAAAACCGTTACCATCCTAAAATTAAAAGATTCTCGTGTTCGTGTTCCGAGAAACCAACACCGTTTTACCACTAGAAAGTAATTTCCATCTGTGTTTGTGTTAGAAACGATTAAATAATTGACGCGCTTGTTAAGTGACTTTATTTAAATACACGAATTTAGCAAGTACATTTGTTCGCTTAATTCCGCCTCGACGTCCAAGTCCTTGCTTAGCCGTCAACCATCGACCGATTGTGCATCAAGTCGTGAAAGTGCACTCAAGTCTTTCCAAGCCTTTACAAAAACACTACTTCTATTTTATGTCGTGTCATTATTTGTAAACAAAATTGGATTAATATAAAGTATATTTTAAGTGATATTTGATTTTTCAAAATTCAAATTAAACGATTTTGTTAGATTTAAGTAAATTTAAAGATAGGCTTTGAAGATGGCGCTCTTGAGTTTCCGTTTGTTTAGTTTTCTTTAGTTTGGTACGTTGGTGACGCGGTTTTTACTGCGTCCTATGGCTTCCCCTACGTTCGATAAGTATAATCGATTAAGGATCTATTCTAAGACATTTGTTCGAAAATGTAATTTCTATCGCCTTCACGCGGACCGCGGCAGCACTCTGCAGCGCGACCGGCAGCCACCTTGGATGCCGGTCAGGCCGACCAATCAGCATGCGTTACGTCAGCGAGAAGAAAGCCAACGGTTCTCGCTGCGACGAGGCTGGTTGAGCGGCCATTATCGTTCTGTTTCTAGTAGAAGCTACCACGTGCGAAATAGCAATTCAATTTTCCATAGTTTCATCTCGATCTCAAGCGCCAAAACTCTCGCAAAATACTCGCGATACTCGTGCCGACGGCCTACGCGACAGCGTGAATTGCACACTCGCTTAAATCCACGAGATTAATATAATCTCGTGGTGACCACGTGTTGCGCCAACACGTGGTTCTTTACACATCTCGTTTCAAGCTCGATTCGACGCGACGCGAGTGAATTATACGAACTCAATCTCAACAAATTACATTGTTCGACGAACAGACCTTTGTAAATAGTGTACATATTTGTAAAATATACGTTGTGCTCGTGAATTTAGACAATTAACTTCCTCTCACCGCCATATTCCTACAAACCGTGCGAATCTTCGAACTCGAACTCGAACAACATTTTATTAATTATAATATACAAATCTGGTACATTTATCTTTATTACTATCCTAAAGACTTACCTACGTATATATATATGTGTATAATATTCTAAATATGTTTATATAATAAAAACATACAAATTAAAGAACATTACAAGAGATTTTTACAATTGTCTAATTTTGAAAGTGGTGTAAGTCCATTTGCAGCCCGTAAGTATACATCAGTTTAGTAAAATACGCCTAAAACAAATTTATATAACCAAATTACATATTGATAAAACAGTAGAAACATTGCCAGACTTCATATAATTTGCCTAAATTTTTTAATTAACAGATATGTTAACATCTAATTTTCTCGACACAAGAGAAAATGGACTTACACCACTTTCAAAATAAACGGTCCAAATACTGCTCGTTCCACTAAAAAGTGTGAAATAAAATAAATTTTAACAAAAAAAAATCCGACATCGAAATGCACTAAAAAGTATAAAATAATTTCTATTTCATTTATACCAGTATTCAATAGCTATTAATAAAATCTACTTAATCGTTAAATAGGATACTAAATACATTTCAAAGTTTTCGGAGGCGGCGCAAAATTAAAAATACCTGAATATACAATCCTTCCAATAACAATTTGATTGCGGTATGGTAAACTTGGTAATTAATAAGTCGTACGAAAACAAATTCGAAACGTTATAAATACGGCAGAAAACATTTGTAATTGTAACGATTGTATCAGAAGTTGGTGGCACTTCTGATATACAGGGTGTAAAAAAATTAAATGTCACGAACCATGTGGGGTGATTCTACACCTCTAGACCGGTGGAGATCTGTCAAAGAAAGCGACCGCAAAATTGACCTTGACCCCTAATTTCAAGGTCAAATTTTTTTATTAGCTTATCGTATAGTGCTCATCGAGGGGATAAAAAGTCTGAAAGGAACCATGTGCCGGAAATCAACCCTTCCCTTAGAAAAAAGCCGTCAAAGTTTCCCTATACGTTAATGCACTATACGTTGAGTCGCGCGGTACCCCTCTCCAGTGATCTTGGCGCGTCAGTCCCGCATATCGCTCGAATTTCATGCTATAGGACAATTCTTGAATTTCAATCACAATGCCAGCATATAGGAAGGGTAAATTCTAAGAGAGCATATTTAAAAAGACAAAATAACTACTGCGTTTAAATGGAAATAAAAATGAATTTAATCGAAACATTCGTAATATAATATAGAATGATACAGGTATAATAATAGTATAATATAATATATAAATAACAATAATAATATAAAAAATAATAATATATAATATAAAATAATATAAAAAATAATAATATGTGATACAATAATTTAATTAAAATAATTTGATTATCCGTTGACGGAGGGGTGTGCTATTGACGAAACGGGACGAAATTACTTTAGCTCGTAAGATGACTTAGTGCTGAACAATGGAAGACGATTACACCTCAACGAAATTCCTGATAGACGAGATTTTGCGCGACTAGATTATCAATTCGGGGAGCAGGAAATCGTGATGCAGCTTACTACAAGACGTAACGGAGCAGGTCGACCTCGAGTGCATTGGCAGAAAGAAGAAAAAGTTATAGCTCTCGCAAGAGCTTATCCACTGATGGGGTTACGGAGCATCGCGAGAAGAGTAGGAATCTGGCACATGACAATGCGGCATATAATACGCGAAGAAAGTCTGCGACCATATAAAATTCGACGTGTCCAAGCCCTACGCCCTAATGATTATGCCACACGGCGAGAATTTTGTAACTGGATGTTACATAAACTGCGACTCGATCCACGCTTCTTGGAACGTGTCCTATTCACGGATGAGAGCAGCTTTTCGAGTAGCAACATCCTCAATCGGCAGAATGCAAGGATTTGGGCGTACCGCAACCCCCATGCGATGATGGAGCAATTTAATCAAAGAAGATTCACCGTTAATGTCTGGGCAGGCATCATTGGCAACCATATTATCGGCCCGATCTATTTGCCGACACGGTTAACCAGTGCAACATATCTTCAATTTCTAAGATCGAAACTCTTAAGTGAACTGCACATCATTCTGCGAAGTCAACGGAATTCAACCTATTTTATGCACGATGGTGCTCCACCGCACTCCAGCCGAATGGTGCAACAGTTTCTAAATCAAATGTTTGGATCGCGGTGGATAGGACGAAGACCTGCTTCCCATGTGTGAGCTCCCCGTTCACCGGATTTGACACCACTGGATTTTTTCCTCTGAGGAGCCGTGAAAGACATCGTTTATTGCTCAGGTGGAGAAATTACATCGGTCCCACAATTGAAACGACGGATTGAATATGCATTCAACCAAATTAAATTAACTCGCAACATCGGGGAAAAGATATGAAGAAATATCGAGCAGCGTGTGCGTGCATGTTTGTGCAACCGTGGTGGTCACATCGAAGCCGGCACGCAGGCACGTCTTCTCCGTGCGATTCGCCAATCCTTTGTGTGCGCAGAAGAAATAGAAGCCTCAGCGGGGATGTGTTATCATCACCTAAAATTAAAAGTAATTAAATATGGAAAGAACAACTTTTTACTACTATATTGTGTTCTACTTACGAAATGAATCATTCAGTGTAGTCACCGTTAGAATGAAAGCTGCTCTGGCTCGTTCTGCAAAAGGCGCAGTAAAAGTTTTAAGACGGTTAGACTTTTTCTCATATATAAAAAATATTTTTTACTTATAATATTCTATTTTAAACACACTTACTTAATGCTGTTGCCTTCTAATTCTTCTGCGTATCCAAAGGATTGCACCGTTGCAACGAATCGTACGCAGAAGCCGTGCCTGCGTGCTCGCTTCGATGTGACCACCACGGTTGCACAAACATGCACGCACACGCTGCTCCATATTTCTTGATATCTTCTCGCCGATGTTACGAGTGGATTTAATTTGGTTGAATGCATATTCAATCCGTCGTTTCAATTCTGGGACCGACGTAATTTCTCCACGTGAACGATAAACGGCTCCCCAGAGGAAGAAATCCAGTGGTGTCAAATCCGGTGAACGGGGAAGTCACACATGGGGAGCAGGTCTTTGTCCTATCCACCGCGATCCAAACATTTGATTTAGAAACTGTTGCACCATACGGCTGGAGTGCGGTGGAGCACCATCGTGCATAAAGTAGGATGAATTCCGTTGACTTCGCGGAATGATGTGCCGCAGTTCACTTAAGAGTTTCGATCTTAGAAATTGAAGATATGTTGCACTGGTTAACCGTGTCGGCAAACAGATCGGGCCGATAATATGGTTGTTAATGATGCCTGCCCAGACATTAACGGTGAATCTTCCTTGATTAAATTGCTCCATCATCGCATGGGGGTTGCGGTACGCCCAAATCCTTGCATTCTGCTGATTGAGAATGTTGCTACTCGAAAAGCTGCTCTCATCCGTGAATAGGACACGTTCCAAAAAGCGTGGATCGTGTCGCAGTTTATGTAACATCCAGTTACAAAATTCTCGCCGTGTGGCATAATCATTAGGGCGTAGAGCTTGGACACGTCGAATTTTATATGGTCGCAGACCTTCTTCGCGTATTATATGCCGCATTGTCATGTGCCAGATTCCTACTCTTCTCGCGATGCTCCGTAACCCCATCAGTGGATAAGCTCTTGCGAGAGCTATAACTTTTTCTTCTTTCTGCCAATGCACTCGAGGTCGACAAGACGTTACGTCTTGTAGTAAGCTGCATCACGATTTCCTGCTCCCCGAATTGATAATCCTGTCGCGCAAAATCTCGTCTATCAGGAATTTCGTTGGGGTGTAATCGTCTCCCATTGTTCCGCACTAAATCACGATAAATCTTACGAGCTAAAGAATAATTTCGTTCCGCTTCGTCAATAGCACGCAACATAACTCGAATATTTTTATATTTCGGCATGTTCACTGTTTGGTGGTTCCGAATAAGCTGCCTCTTTACGGAGTTCGAAACCGTGCGAGATGGAGGCGCTTCTTATTGAAATCATAAAAACTACAGAGGAAAGAAAGAAAGGAAATAAGGAAAACAGGGAGAAGAATAGAGATGGGGTGAACACCACATCTACAAGTTCAACAACCGAGTGGCCGTTCGCATAGAACCTACACCAATTCACGTGTAATGCTGATCCGATACTTTTTATGACGCTCGACCTCCAGGCATAAAGAAAGAAGGACAGAAACAAACAGGAGAAGAAGAGGAAGAAGGATGGACTGAAGGGACGAACGAAGGAAGGAAAGACGGAACTAAGAAAGAAGGAAGTAGGAAAGAGAGAAAGCAAGAACGGAAGGAAAAGAGAAAGGAAACAAGCAGCAACAAAAAAAAGTGGAAGAACGAGAAAATAAAATGCTTAGTGGGGAAGCTGGGATCACGACCTGTTACTATCCGAAGCCGATGCTTTCAACCTTGGATTTGACTACAAAATATACGCACATTATAAATAAAATGATTTCCAGAACTAATAGAATTTTATCATCACTCTCGGAGAGAACGAGCTGATTTGTTATATCCGGTTCACTAAAAACCTCATTTCCGAGACAAGACAAATGGTGCAGCGAATAATACGATTTTTTGTTCCTCGATCAACAACCTTTGCATCTATATTTTAAATGCAAAACTTCTGCGAATAAAACTCATTTATATTGTCTTTTGCAAATTGCAACCATAATCAATATAATGATATATTTCACGAGATTAGAATGTTTGATGCAGTCCTTTGCGTAATAATTAACTGATGCATTAACTGCGTAACTGCGATGTGTTAACGAACTGTGAAATGATAAAACTAAACATTTATCTTGCGTTTATATTCGAAGTGCAAAACTTCAGTGAATTAAATTCATTTTTATTTTCTTTTACACGCAGTAGCTCTTTCGTCTTTTTAAATATGCTCTCTTAGAATTTACCCTACCTATATGCTGGCATTGTGATTGACATCCAAGAATTGTCCTATAGCATGATGTTCAAAACTGTTCGAGCTTGCACAAAGTCTTTGAGTTTGAGATGGTATAACCGGTTCGGCGTAGGGATCGGATAGAGAAACTGCATTGAGTTTGCACAAGACTCGATGTATATTTACAACAATCAAGACTATTTACAGTATGTACAAATTCACAGGATCGTTGATCGAGGATCGTTGATCGTATTCACGTCCACTCGCGTTGCGATGAACAAGAGTTTGAGCTGTAGTAGAACCACGTGTTGGTGCAACACGTGACACTGTATAATTGTATTAATTATACGGGTTTTACGCGAACACACACGTTTTCGCTGTCGCGAAGGCCGTTGGCTGTTTCACGCGAGTTAATCAATCGTGAATTGATCGAGATTGAGCACCTTTTCTTTAATCTTTCTAAATTGCGTGTCGCACGTGTCGATGCAATGCAGAACGAAATGATAATGGCCGATCAACCGGCTTCGTCGCAGCAAGAACCATTGGCTTCTTCTTGCTGACGTAACGCTCCCTGATTGGTCGGCCTGACCAGCATCCAAGGTGGCTGCCGGTCGCGCTGCTAAGTACTGCCGCGGTCCGCGTGCAGGCGGTAGGAATTACATTTTCGAACACATGAAATTCGAGCGATACGCGAGACTGAAGCGCCAAGATCACTCGAGAGGGGTACCGCGCGACATAACGTTTAATGCCTTAACGTATAGGGAAACTTTGACGGCTTTTTTCTCGGGGGAGGGTTGATTTCCGGCACAAGGTTCCTTTCAGACTTTTTATCCCCTCGATGAGCACTATACGATAAGCCAATAAAAAAATTTGACCTTGAAATTAGGGGTCAAGGTCAATTTTGCGGTCGCTTTCTTTGACAGATCTCCACCGATCCAGAGGTGTAGAATCACCCCATATAGGTCGTGACATTTAATTTTTTTACACCCTGTACATGTATACTGCATTTCACGAGAGACTATACTAAATCCGCGCTGCTCACTAGGTCTAGGGAGATTTTTAATAACGTATGTGATTCTCCTCTACAGCTTGATTCTTACTTTCCAATCATATAAATAGTGGACAGAAATATATGATGTACGATAACTGATAACCGATGATGATATGGTACAGATGCACGATACAATGAAATTCCTATTATTTTTTCAAAGAAACAATTATATGATCGTAACGTAAGAAGCAAGCTGTACAGGGGAATCACACACGTTATTAAAAATTTCCCTAGACCTAGTAACCTGTGCGAGTTAAGGGCACAGACTCCTTCGAGGCCTCCTCCGAATCGATGTAAGCGCCATTGGAAAGAATCGGGCAATCGTGAAAACACATAATTGAGAAATTCGACATTTGACGGTGTGACATCTAACGTCATTATGCAGAATAAGAAACGAAAGTGAGGTGGCATAGTTGCCAAATCACATCATTTGAGAGTTCTATCGCGGTGTTGCCGCATCTGTGACCATCTAGCAAAATGAATTTGCTCGAGCCGAGCAAGATTTTGATTCCTGGCGGACATAGAAAAGGACAGCGCGAGAGAAAGAGAAGGAGTATCATGAATGAAACAACGTAGGGCCGATCGGCGTAAATATAGTCACACGCTACGACAGATTCGATGAGACTCTGTAATACACATAACGTACGCGACTATAAGACTTATAGGAATAAAAACTATATGGCATTAATAATTTCAGGAAAGGAATGAAAAATAAAGACATGTAAATTGATCTATAATATATAATATAATATACAATATTTATCGATTGAAATATAATCAATAAATATAAACAACGCCTCTTCTTTCTCCGCGCCGTCTACATCGTCAATTCCCATGATAGCCACTCCAGCCACGTGTTATTGAAATCTTTTTCATTTGAAATATAATAATGAATTTTAATATAATTGTACCTGCATATAGAGGGTGTCCCAGTCCAAGTGTGACAAAATTATATTAAAATTCATTATTCATTTCTTTATTTCTTATTCCCTTCTTGAAATTATTATGTCAGGTAGTTTTCATTCCTATATGTCTTATGGTCGCGTACTTACGTTATGTGTATTATTTCATTCATTCTACCCCTACCAGCACCACGAATCCGTCGTTCTTTGATGTTTCCGAATATAGAAAAGGATAGCGCAAGAAGGATAAACAAAGAGAGAAAGACTCACAAGCACAACATTTAACCCAATATTATGCTATTAAATGTTGACCGATTTATATTGTGTTCAGCTTCATTTTAATCAGAAAAATCTTCTCCACATGATAGTGAAATTTTTATTAACAAAAAGTACAAAATAAAAAACTTTATTCTGTGCATTAGTATGGTCACATTGACACGGGACATTTAAATGAAGGCAATAAATCCCGGTTTCAGTCCCTCTTTCGTCTTTAGCTACTGACTCTTTCTAATCAGTGTTTACTGACTAGGCAATCAAATTTGAAAAATGATTCTCCTATTCCATAACAGTTGCGGAGTGGACCGGCAATAGTTATGTACATTTATCGAGTTTTCACTGTATATGGTGCAAGTTTTATAATTCATTTTTCTGGCATACCATTTCAAGTATTCTAATTTAATTGATGAAAAAAACATGATTATAAATATGAATAAAAAGTTTGATGGTTGCACACATTAGTACATGTATTGTTTCATTCTCGAACCTCTTTCTCTCTTGAGCGCCCTATTCTTTTCTATGTCTGGCAGGAATCAAAATCGGCTCGAGCCTGTTGCAATTGTAACAGATGTGGCAACAGCGTGATAGAAGTCTTAATACGTTGCGGCAACTATGCCATACTTCTGACTATATTCGCATAGCTGTTTGTGGTGTCAAATTAGAATTTACATTTATCGACTGATTTCTGTTTTTATCGACCCCGATGATAACGTGGTCAAATGTACCATCAATGCCTCTGACGGAAAATCAGTGAACTATTCTTCCGTCTATTTGACGTCTGATGCGTGCAAATCGTAAATTTCGTTTTACATCTTCCAGAAGTGATAAATTGTGAAAAATCGAATTTCAGTGACATTGTGCTAGTTCAAGGAAGGGTGGTCTGGTGTGCTATGAGTGAAAAAACCATTAAATCGTCCAATATTTGCTAAAATGCAGCCGAACGCAGCATTCGGCAGCCATGTTGTTTGCTTACAACAGCGTCTGTCTCAATCTTACAGTGTCGAAAATATCATTTTTCTCAACGTATGGTGTTTATTAGCGTTCAAACGGACCAGACCACCCTGTGCTGAAGTCTACCCGTGAGTGCTGTACCCGCGAAAATTTCATTTGTGCAATTATCGAGACGAAAAACGAAATCTACGAAATCGAGTGTCTCTCTCATGCATGGTGTATACGTGCATGCTTTCCGTTGATTGTGTGAGTGCACGCATACAGGTCATGGCACAAGGAGTCTGTGCCCTTAAGTATGGTCCCTCGTGAACTGCAATATAGTTAATCCGCAATGGGTATGTTGATTCCCGTTGAATATACTTGAAATTATCAAACGAGTCATTTGTCACAGGTTGCCGACGTCTGAACTATGATCTTCCTAATAGAAGAAAACTTTTTAATTTTGCGCCGCCTCCGAAAACTTTGAAATGTATTTAGTATCCTATTTAACGATTAAGTAGATTTTATTAATAGCTATTGAATACTGGTATAAATGAAATAGAAATTATTTTATACTTTTTAGTGCATTTCGAAGTCGGATTTTTTTTTGTTAAAAATTATTTTATTCTACACTCTGATAAATATTGGCGATATAAATGCTCAAATTTTATACAAAGGGTATAGCAGGATAAGATGGTCAAAAGTGCCCTTGAGCCGATTTTATTCAGCAATGCACCATTTTATAGCTTATAATAAAAAACCATTGTACACCAAGTTTCAACCCTGTATCTCAACCGGGAGGGTAGTTACAGGGTGAGAAAGAAAGTGGATTTTGCCATATTTTCCCTATTTAATGGCATTCAAAAAATCTGAAAAAATTCTAGAATATTTTAGCCATGTTTCTTTATGATTGTGAATTTTTTCAGATTTTTCGGTTGCAAATCCTAGGCGTGAAAAATCAAAAACGTCAAAAAATGCTGGAAAATGGCGATTTCATATTGAAGGAGATGAAGTCCTACGATCATACTTTTTTTATAACTGTATATTATTGATACTATCATCCTGAATTTTTTTCAGATTTTTTGGTGAGGTGCGCCATAGTTAAAAAAATTAAAAACCGATTTTTTCGCTGTTTTTAGCGTGTTAGAGTCACTTATTCGACGAATTTTCGTCTGTTATTTATGAAATACATGGTATATACACTGTTCAATGTTTTTATATGCAATGGAATAGAATAGGAATTAAATTAAATAAACCTAATTGATAAAAGTACATTACGTCCGTTATACTTCAAAAGATTAAAGATATTTCTAACGGTGTCGGTGGTCCAGCGGTAAAGCGCGTGACTGCTAAACCGCTGGAAGCTTCTTTTCGTAGGTTCGAGTCCACTCAGAATCTATCTTTTTTTTTTGTTAATACATTTTTTCACACTTATCCAGTTTTTTCAAACTACTTATCCAGAATTGTTAAAGATAATGAATAATATTAAACAATACTGTAACTGACAAAATACATGACAAGAGAAACGGTAGAATAGAAAGTACTTCAAAATGGTATATGTATATTACAGATAAAAATATTTAAAAAATATTATTGAAACATTTGTAAACAAATATATTAACGATTATCATGTAGGTAGAAGTTTGAAAAAATGTATTTCCAAAAAAAAAAGATTGGGTCTGAGTGGACTCGAACCTACGAAAAGAACTTTCTAGCGGTTTAGCAGTCAGACGCTTTACTGCTGGACTACCGACACCGTTGAATATACCTTTAATCTTTTGAAATATACCAGACGTAATGTACTTTTATCAATTAGGTTTATTTAGTTTAATTCCTATTCTATTCCATTGCATATAAAAACATTAAACAGTGTATATACCATGTATTTCATAAATAACAGACGAAAATTCGTCGAATAAGTGACTCTAACACGCTAAAAACAGCGAAAAAATCGGTTTTTAATTTTTTTAACTATGGCGCACCTCACCAAAAAATCTGAAAAAATTGAGGATCATAGTATCAATAATATACACTTATAAAAAAAATATGATCGTAGGACTTCAGCTCCTTCAATATAAAATCGCCATTTTTCAGCATTTTTTGACGTTTTTGATTTTTCACGGCTTCAGTTTTCAATCTAAAAATCTGAAAAAATTCTGTAATATGTGCCTCACAAATAGAAATGTCTCAGATTTTTTTCAGAATTTTTGAATATCATTAAATGGGAGAAATTCGCCAAAAACCTCGCAATTACATTTTTATCCGTAACTACCCTCCCAGATGAGATACAGGGTTGAAACTTGGCACAGACTGGTTTTCTTTGATCACCTATCGAATGGTTCATAGCAAGTCGAATTTGGTTTGGGGGCACTTTTGACCATCTTATCCGGCTATACCCTTTGTATTTGAATAGCCGCGAATTCAGGTAGGTATAATACAATGTTTTCGTTCTAATGAAATGTATTCACTTTTATTTGAATTGAAAACTGGCGTCACAATGACCTGGAAAAGAGCGCGGTATACCCTGGTTTCAGGTAGGTGAGTTGTCCGTTCAGCTATTATGGTCAATTGTCTATACCGCTGGTCTGAAAGCAATACCAGCAGACCTCGTATACGACTAAATGACCCTATTTATACTTCAAGAACTATATTAGTAAGCACTCTTGGCCATTCAATTTTTCAAATTTTTTTTGGATATTTTTCATAGTTAACCCTCGTGTGTATAACCAGGTACCTGCAGGTACTCATTTCTGTATTTTCACTTCTCCTACAAATTTGATGTTCAAACTTCGCTCGTTCGTCATAGGGAATATTTCATGTAAATATATTACAAGAAATATTTTACTTGAATATGTTACAAGAAATATGAATATTGTATGTAATAAAAATACTGCACGGATGTGAAGAAACTGAAAACCGTAGTCGTTATGTGATTGAGAAGCTGCGTTATTCGGAACGGATTGCCTCCGATACTCATCATACATCTTTATTTATTCAAAGAAATATTAAGAGAAAGATTTCATTTGGAGGAATATTTAAGGAGGGAAAACGCAGAGGCGTCCAAGGAGGATGAAACAGACGTATTTTGTGTTAAAATTACAAAATACTTGTCAGTTAGTAAATGCAACAGTAGTGTCTGGTGTACGTCATAACATTATGAAATAAATAAATACATATTTATAAGAATGACCCTAATACAATTTTCAAACATTTGGGACTGTAGCTGAAGAAATATACAATATTTAACCAATTGGCTTAGCCTCTTAAGATAGAGAAAAGCAGGATTCGCTATGCTTATCCGGCTAGACCCTTTTGGACGATGTTTTGAGGCAGGTCATATGCGTTCTGTCAGCACGTTTCCCCTTCTTAAAGAAAGGTCCTCCAAGTCGGGGTGTTATAAAAAGGACGGTCACTACAAGTCAAGGTCAGTTTCCTGCGAGTTGTTGAAGTGTGTATTTCGCCTTGTGTCCAATATTACCTACTTTCAGTTTGTTGGATTTTCATGATTGAAAAAGTGCTTAAGTAAGTAAAGTGATTATTATTTCGTTGTTATTATTTTTTAATATATTTTCATTACTTTTTCAAACTAAATTATAGTTTTCTTACAGTTTGTTGTTTTACGGCTTTCCTATTACCTACTCTGTGCTGTACATTTTGCACGTGGACGCAGTAATATACAAGAGGTAATATACAAAAATATCATCGTCACTTTGTAGTTTCGACACTATTAACACCTTTCTTTCAATCTCTTGCTTAATTAGTTCATATCAACCTAAGAATGTCAGGAAAAGTTAAACTCAATAAATATTACATGCGAGCAAACAGAGCTCTGCTCACTTTATATAGTCGTTCACATCAAGAAACCTCTACAGCATCCACAGTAAGCTTAGGAAATCAGGATACACATAATTTTGTAGAGAACCCTTCTTTTTCCGAAAATGATTTTGCGTCTGTTGATTGTCCTACTGATTTTCAAAACGAAATTTTCGAACAAACAATCCGCTCCGGAAATGTATTCCCGTAGAATTTAATAGAAAACCTCGTTCTCTGTATGAAGTGAAAAGGTGAAAAGCGACAGAATTTCGACAATTTTTATTTTACACTGGTCCAGTAGTTTTAATTCACAATTTAAGTAGACACAAATATTTAAATTTTCTTTCGCTGCACGTAGGATTAACTATATTAACAAATCCCAGGTATTTCGAACATATCGATTACGCGTCACAATTATTGGAACATTTTATTACAACAGTTAAAGTACTATATGGATCTGAACATGTATCTCACAATATTCACAATTTGTTGCACATCGCAGAAGATGTTAAGAGACATGGACCAGTTGATGAGTTTAGCAGATTTCCGTTTTAAAATTTTTTACAGAGTATATTAAAATCCATTAGGAAAAAAGATAAACCTTTGCAACAAATAGTTAAAAGACATTTAGAAAAATGTAATCTCCTTAACACAAAAATAAGTGAAAACATAGAATACCCAATTTTTAAAAATCAGCATTAATAGAAAATATTTCAGTCTCAAAGCAATTTGAAACGGTTGTATTTAACAATTTTATTTTAAAAACTACCGATCCTAACAACTACTGCAGTTTTCGCGACGGTAGTATCATTCTTATGCAAAATGCAATCGAAGTAAATAACGAATATAAATTAATAGGTCGAAAATTTTTAACTGCTACAGATTTTTATACACAACCATTTAAGTCGTCAATGTTCGGTATTTTTTTAGTAGAGCCACATTTAGGACCTTCTGAAATATTCGACTTCAGAGATATTAATTATAAATGTGTCAAGTTACAACATGCAGAAAAATTTGTCATTTTCCCCTTGCTTCATTCCAATCGATAATTCTCTGTCTATTTGTATTTATCTATATTCACAACTTAAAATAGCCTTTTTTGTTTACCTCTATCATTTTAGTTCATCTTTTAATTTATCATTTAGTAGTTATTAGTACTCTTAGCATGAAAACGTTATCTCGCCTAAAATTTTTTAGGAACACAGAACATGTCAGCAAAAACTTGGACCGTCGTGAGGTTTGTGGAAGATGGTTCCGTCGAGGCTGTCCCGTCTGCTTGGATACAAGGAGATTTGTGTCACTGGCCAACGTTGCAGAGAAACGGCTTAACAGCCGCAATTAAAAGATCTGAGCCGATAAATTTATCTTGGCCGACACCTCTTATGTTATCTATTGTTAGATAACATAAACGTGTAAGTACTATAACATGCTATTGCACATTTTCAGATACTTATATCAAAGCGAGAGAGAAAGCTAGGATAGCGGAGGACACTAGTGACCTCCAGTCAGAAGTAGAGACAATGCGAAGGCGAAAAAGGACACGCAGATTTGTTTCATCGGAGAGCGAGGAATCGGAGAGTGATTCTCTGATTTTACCCTCGCCTCCACCGATGCCGGAAGGAACAACAACGGTCGGCGATAGTGCTGCAGGGAATGCATCCGCGGCAGCTCCCACCGTAACAGCCACGACAGGTCCCAGCAGTAGCGGTGAGTTAATTCATTTACATAATTTCTAAACATGATTAAATGTATTTCAACAAATGTAATACCTAACAAACAACTTGTTGTAGGATGCAATGCTTTAGACATGTGTTACTGCTGTAGAGAGAGAAACCAGCACCTAGACACATTAATAAAGCAAAATCATTTAATCCGCGGATTATTAATGGATTTAACCGCCGACATGAAAGAATTGAAATTAGCACGTAAAGTCGGCTTATTGCAGAACCAATATCAATCTATTGTAGATATGAAGAACTGAAGTTCCCCCTTACGCGGGAAGAAGATTTGTCGGTCTTAGAAACCTCCTTAGCAAAGGAGGACCATTTTAAAGATGCAGTAAGCAAGATACTGATATATCGAACAGCTTTTATCTTTCATAATTTACAAACAATATTTTACTTCCAGGTTCAGGAATTAGCCAAAACAGGGGGGAAAATAACTATCAATTTGTCAAAAGGGTGTTGTCCTCCATTATAGATAACAGCTTAGCGCTGAAATACAGCTGGCTAGGAAGAAAGGGCAAAAAAGTGTTCTGCACCTTGCATTTAGCTAGGTTGGTGATATGTAAGTATCGCCTTGTTTTTAATGTTTCCAATGATGATTTCTGTATAATTGAACATGTACAAATTCTTATTTTAGTTGCTGCTGAAACGGCAAACCTTGGGGATAGTAAAAGGACAACGGAGGTCTCAATTCAAAATTGGCTGAGGAGAGCGTTTGATAGAAGTCATGTAACACCAAAACAATTTTGAACATTTAAATAAAATATTATTATACTGAAAACGATTATACTTTCATTAAACCATATTTATGACATCTGTAAGGTATATATAAGGTATCTTTAGGGCATTCATAAGACAACTTTAACACTTGGCATGCGGGCAACGTATTTTTACGTTTTTTGCAGTCTGTCACTGGAGCGCGGGTCACGTAAAAATACGTATTTAGTAGATTTGTGGTGGATACCCGCTAACTACCACAAATCCACTAAATACGTATAATTATATGTATGTGTGATATTATATGCGTGTTGTTTGCGTTGCTAGGCAACGCTTTGCATTTTTTCTTCCTACAAGTTATGATTGTCGAGTTACTCGGTCTTTTGTTGAGTTATTTCGTCTTCAATCGAATTCCTAGCACCAGAACGTACAAGTCGTGTTTTGTCAATTTGAAGCTTGGTTTTTTATTATTGATTACAAAATTAATAAAATGAGCCGTTGTGACAATGATAGTGATGAAGAAATATGCGCTGACAGAGTATCGGACTTTTCGTATAATAGTGATTCTGAAAGTCAAGATATTGAAGAAAGTGACGATGATGACATTATTCCACGTTCTCGAGTGTTCGTCCGAAGAAGAATTTCTAGTAGTTCGGAAACAACTTCTGATGAAGAAGCAGATGAATGGTCATCGATTGACAATCCTCCAGACCTTGAAGAGTTTTTGGGTCATCCTGGGATAACTAACATGGTTAATGTTCCTGAATCCACAGCTGATGCAGTGAAGTTATTTATAGGCGATGACTTTTTTGCATATTTAGTCTCGGAATCAAACAGATATTATTATCAAAATATGAATCAGTTCAAAATATCTCCCAAAAGCATTAAATGGAGAGATATTACGATTCCGGAGATGAAGACATTTTTGGGGCTTATTATTTTCATGGGACAAGCTCGTAAAGACTCCCGAGACGATTATTGGTCAACTGATATCTGCACAAGTACACCGTTTTTTTCAAAAACTATGTCAAGGGATAGATTTCGCCAAATATGGAAGGCTTGGCATTTCAATAACAATGAAGACATCACGGACGATTCTGATCGATTATTCAAAGTCAGGCCTATACTAAATTATTTTGTTGAAAAATTCAATAACATTTACAAACCGAAACAACAAGTATCGTTAGATGAGGACATAATACCTTGGAGAGGACGATTGTTGTTTAGAGTTTACAATGCTGGAAAAATTATAAAATACGGCATACTCATACGAATATTGTCTGAAAGTGACACTGGTTATTGCAATTTTGAAGTTTATGCAGCTCAGGGATTACGGTTGATCGAAACGATACTCACAGTAGTTTCGCCATATACTGATGTCTGGCACCATTTGTACATGGATAATTACTACAACAGCGTCGATAACACGGAAGCCCTTTTATAAAAAAAAATACGAATTCGCGGAACAATTAGGAAGAATAGAGGTCTACCAGAGTGCCTGAAAAAAACTAATTTGAAAAAAGGAGAAACAATTTTTCGAAGAAAAAATGATATATTGGTACAAGTTTGGCAATCCAAGAAAGAAGTCAGTCTCATCTCTTCAATCCATTCCGCGGAAATGAAAGAAAGTAGTAATGTTGATCGTATCAAAAGACAAAAAATTATAAAGCCAAATGCTTTGATCGACTACAACAAGTACATGAAAGGAGTAGATCGGGCCGATCAGTATTTATCCTACTATAGTATTTTGCGAAAAAAACAGTGAAGTGGACAAAGCGCTTAGCTATGTACATGATGAATTGTGCATTTTTCAATGCATATGTAATATACAATTCGACAAAGACGCAGAAAATAAAATACAAGAAATTTTTGCACGACATCGCACGACATTGGGTTACTGGTGAACTACCTGAAATCAGCACTGAAGAACCAGAGCAAATGATATCAAAACGCGACCCTCCTGGAAGATTATCCATGGATATGCGCAAACACGTATTGGAGAAAATTGTTGGTGCCGGGAAGAAGAAAAATCCACAAAGACAATGTCGTGTATGCGCAGCCAAAAAAGTGCGAAGTGAAACGTATTTCATATGTAGCTTCTGTCGTGTTCCTCTTCACAGAAGAAAATGCTTTGAACGGTACCATACTGTAAAGAACTATTAACGTGTTATCAGTTCTATTTGTACTTGTCATGAAAAAATATTTTTGAATACATTGTAAAATTTTAAAAATCGTTTATTTTTATGATTTCGTAAAAATATCGTTTTCTTTTGTTAAATAATCATACAGTATATATTTAAGTGTAAAATAAAAAAAGTTTCGTTCATAAAAACAAAATAGTTTTCGATTTACTGCGATTTTTCTGAATAACCAAACTTCCGCGCGATTCACGAAAAAACACCCGCTGCACGCGTAAGTTGGCGGCAAAGTATACTCGCATGCCAAGTGTTAAAACGTCTGTAAGACATCTGTAGGATATCGGTAGGACATCTTTAAGACATCCCGTTTTCTAACATAGGATATATACAGGACGTATTTCAGGCATTCGTAGGACCTTTCGGATATTCATAAGATATCCTCAATATCTTGAACAGATATCTTTAAGATGTTTTAACGATGTTTCTGTGCTATCTGGGTATTTAGTATACGATTTAACGAGTAAATAGGTTTTATTAATAGCTGTTGGGTATTTGTATAAATGAAGTAGAAATTATTTCATACTTTTTAATGCATTTCGAAGTCGGTTATATTTTTTGTTAAAAATTATTTTATTTCACACTTTTTAGTGGAAAGAGCAGTATTTGTAGGATGCCGTAAGGTGGTTTACCGTTCTTGTTGGTTAATTGCAATAACGATAGTTTTTAACGCTAACAAGTTCCATACATTTTTGCAAGTGGGATCATCGCGGAAATATCTCTTATTAAATGCGAAAGGTTTCATCGCGATCGGTACATGCCTTGCAGAGTATACATATGTACATATATAGAAACAGTAGAGAATCGGCGACTGCATGCTGACTCATACACCGGTAGAGACACGTAGGCATAAGTAGAATTCAATGCATATGCAAATGCAGTAGTAACAATAGTTTTTCACGAATATCTCGGAAACTAAAGCTTTCCGTTAATTATACATAAGGAAAAAGTTGTTCAGAATCATGCCCCCGACAACATATTAAAAGGTCATTGAAATCGTCCAATCTTGACATTAAAAACTTCCTTGCAATAACAATGAAAAAATGAAAAATTTTATTTCAATGGGACCAATCGGAAGACATACCTTACAAGATACAAAAGGTTTCGTTCCGATTGGTCCATCCATATCGGAGTAATCGGTGAACACAAAAAAAAAACACACACACACACACGCGCGCACGCACGCACGCACGCACTTATCGAATTGAGTAACCTCCTCCCTTTCGAAGTCGGTTAAAAGACGACTCCATTTTGCTAAAACGTACATACATAAGCCAATGGAGTTCTGGAAGACAATAATAATATTCTCTGATAAGAGCAAATTTAACATTTTTGGTTCTGATGGAAAGAGGTTTGTTTGGAGGAGACCTCCGACCGACGATGAAACACGTTGGGGGTATCTATCGTACAATGAAGTAAGAAATCTTACATTCATTGATGTAAAAATGCTCAGGCATATATAGATGTGTTGCGAAACAATTTGTTATAAAGTGCAGTCAAATTAGGTCCACGACGACGACCCGAAGCACACAGCCATGAAAATACAGAAGTAGGTACTTTACAACGTGTCTAGACGACTTTCCATACCACCACAATCATCTCTAGAAATTCGGAATTTAGAAATTTGGAAAAAGAAAGTAACTAACGAAAATGATTTGAAATCTGTACTATTAGAAAATTTCTTCACGTGTTACTAAAAATCTCGAGGCTGCAAATAGTAATTAATGCCAAAGATATGTAAATATTAAACATTTGGTTTGTATTCGCTAAATGAGAACGTAATGCATTTTTTAAATAAATTGCAAGCGCACCACTACTCTTTTGACCATGAAATTTTCTTTTATTCTTCCTGACTTCCTTAAATTACATTATTCAATGTTCTGAAAAAATAGGTACACTACTTCTGCATGTTACAAGACATTAAAGGATATGTTTTATATTAATATATCACTTAGAGATATAAAGATATTTTTAAATAAGCAAATATGCCAATACTTTTTTTATCCATTGTACATGCAATGTATCTATATTCTAACAAGAGATTACATAGCATATGAACAATACATTGTTGACCTGTCACGAGTTAACTCGTGTTTGCACTTGCATTGACTACTTTGATTTTCAAAACCCAGGATAATATGGCATATTGTGAAATTTTTACAATATCCCATGTTATTATTGTAAAATTGCCAGTCAACAAAGTGTTAAGTTGGTTTATATAAAATGTCATTTATCTATGGAGATCTATCCTAACCACTATGTGAGCTGTATCTATTTTTCCCAAGTAAGGTTGTGGGAGAGACACTACAATTTGGATGCAAGAGTTTTAATACTACTGTACTAAAAGTTTTAGTGCGTAGCTTGCTAAAATCAAATTTCAGGATAATCGGAAAAGTCTAATCTAGTTCTATACCTTGCTACACCCAGATTTCTTACTGGATAATACAAGGATAAATGGATCCAAATCTGTCTCACTTCTTCCATCAGTTTACACTTACAACAGAATGCAATGAATTTCCAAAGTCTGAATTTCGTAAGATCTTAGGTAGTAAATATTGCTTGATAATTAATAGTTATGCATTATCTTAAATAAAAAGCAGTTTTTTAAAATATACAAGCATTATCTACCAGTAATACCTACAGTTAATTGTAAAAAATAATTTCTTGTAGCTACGAATGGTTTGAATCTTCAAGCAAACTATCTTTTATAAATATAAGTGAATATTAACTTTGTAACAATACAATGAAAACTGTTTTGAAAAGAATTAATTTATCACTAGAAGAATGTAATGCAAATGTAAAAGCTAATAATCATTAGTATACAAAATTTAGAAATGGACATCCTTCATTAAAAAAAACTTATAAATGTAGGGATGGTACGAGCGAATGAGGGATTCGGAGGTAACAGAAGAAATCACTGAGTACACAGTTATTATATTTTTTAATAATCCTTCGTTGATCGTTCTCGATCTAGCTCTCTTGAAATCTTAGTCGAAATACATACATTTTCCGTTCGCGTTCCCGGTTTTAAAGTTAGCCGATAATAGGCGTTTCTCACCTCCGCCAGTTAGGTTAGGTGTTCCCAAAGAATTCATACGGCCCGTGACATCTCCCTCCCAATCTCGGCTCTTGAGGGGAAATTTGCTAGGCCCGTTGACTCATGCACTTCGCCACGGAGACCAGGTTTATGGTGCGGCTATTTCGGACCCTCGGTCAGTCAAAATCAAAATGCCCTATTGTGGCTGAAAATTAGTTTTCTTATTTGCGAAAAAAATAGCCGACATCATATCCGAGTCATAATCCTGGTCGCCGTCCCGGTCGGCTCGGCTGTCGAACATCTGGCCGCCAGTACCAATAATATACTTTATTGTCTACATAAAGAAATTTACAATAATAAAATAATAGAGAGCAAACAATCGTTGACAAAAATATCAAAAAATACACTTTTACAAATGCACAAATTATTTTGATTAAACATATCGTTTTTATAAGGGAAAAGATCATGTACTTTTAAGATTTCACTTTACAAAAGAATACTTCAGATACACTAACCTAATACATGGAAGAATACGTACAACAGAAATGAAGGATATAATATCGAGTTCACCAGAGTCCATAACTGCGAAAAGACGAGTTTTCGTTCATTCTTGCGCATCTTGGCCCTGATTGGCGAAATTTTCACTTCCATGCGCTTGCGCACAGCGTCGCTGTGGCGCCTCCACGCGCTGCATCTACGCGAAAGTGCATCATTTGGAGTGTATACCGGGTAGTGAAGGGGTGTTTTGTTAAAGTGTGTTGAATTATTTTTGTGGAGTGTATTTCTTTCTGTATTGTATTATTTTTGTGGAGTGTATTTATTTCTGTATTGTATTATTTTTGTGGAGTGTATTTATTTCTGTATTGTATTATTTTTGTGGAGTGTATTTATTTCTGTATTGTATTATTTTTCTGTAAGTATTTCCTTTATATTTTATATTTCATTTTATATTTTCATTTATATTTCATATTTTTTATTTTTTATGTTATTGTATTTATTTTTTGTTTAAAAAGTGTGTGAAATGGAGGAAGGAGTACCTGGACCGTCTGGCGAATCTCCAAGAAAGAGAAATCCATCGGGAAAGGTAAGCTGGCGTTATGAAGATATATAATTTAAATTAATTTTTTAAATTTTCGGCATTTCAACTGCAAAACATTTCTTTTTTCTGTACATAAAATATGTGTATTTGAAATCATACGTAATTGTTTTTGTAGTTCGTTGTATCTTCGCAAAGGATGATGATCGTAAACCTGTACGAAAGTCTGAAGGTGGACCATCCGGAAATGAGGTATAGACCTCTCATACGAATGATATCTGGACAGACTGGAATCGGTCAATTAACAGTTTCCAAGGCTATTTCGGAATATAAGGCTACAGGAAGCGCTACGTCCCCATATAAAAAAAGACCGCGGATGAATATTTTGGAAAAGACGTCCGACCATGATATTGTTACGTCGCGAGCGAGATACGGCGCGCGACGTACAAAATAAAAAAAAAAAAGAAAATTAATTAATGATGGTTAATACGCGGTTGAGAACGGTATTAGCGCTGCCACCAGTCCTAATCGCTCGTAACGATGTTGGATCACTCACGATTAGAACAATAAAAGAGTTATTAAATAAGTTAATAGATTAATTGAGAGATTAATCGGGTTCGTCAATGCTCTAGTCCCATACGGGCCCCTCGTGTGAATTTGTGTGAAGATGATAGGCGTGAAAATGAAGGAAAGGAAGTGTTTCGAAACGTAAATGAATTAAAACTGGTTAGGTGTAACAAGAATATAATTTCGGAAAAATAATCGTGACAATAAAAGTGGTTGGTTAACAGGAAGTACGAGCTGTTTGAAATACAAGAGAAAATAAATATATTATAAAGAAAAGTTTAGATTATGTAAAAATGAAGCTATTGATTACTGGTTAATTAAAGTTTGATTGATTGATTCGATGATTCGAGCGACGATGTTCTGTGAAGAATTAAGCGCGAAAAAGAAAGAAAGAACGGTCCCAGAGGGTAAATTACCAGAACCACGGTTTCGTGGGGCCGTCTTCTTTGCGTGGAATCGGAATTTATTCAATAACGTTAATTTTCGATACCTTCAGTCTCTATACTGAACGGAACGATCTAGAGGGAAATTTTCCAGAATACACGGTTTCGTAGATCGCCCGTTTTGCCTCACTACGTCCAGATTCGTCGTATTGGATAAAAATGAAATGGACAACTTACCAAGATCGATGTAAAATAATATATGATAAGACTTTGATTTGTATGGTTAGTCGCTGGTGTCGTCTAGAAATCTGGAAGTCAAAGAAGAGGTGAGAAAACTGCCACTTGCACTACGCGTTCGCGATCGGCCTTTTATTTCGGTGTTACGGGACGATTAATTACAAAATGAACACGAAAGTATTTCAAAATCGACGCGACGCGGAAAAAGAAGAAAAATAAATAATATACGAACGATATAAAAACGAAAGAGAAAAGATAGAAATTGAAAAGTGTGAAATGAATTTAACGTATCCATATGAGTCCTTGTCACAAAACCGCGGACCGAAACACTCTCGATACTCTGCCTTGATGAGGACTTGCCGAGCAATCTAATTACGCGATTTTACTAACAACTCTATCTCTACGCGAACACGGGTTCCCCGTCACGCACCTTGCGATTTTTCGACGAAGAGTGATTTGCCTCAGTCAAGCGATCGTGTCTCAGGGTTCGACCCGCGATCATGGGCCCAAAGTGGGGACATCATTTGGCAAATCAGGGTACGTGTCGGAGGGGAAATCCCGTGCGTATTGGGCTCGTTGGCCGCTCTTCCTAGTTCCCATCCCTTCTTGACTTTTCTCTCTACCTTCGTCTAAGGTTGTCTATTTCTTTCTACTGTTACGTCCCGGCGGAAAATTTGAAATTTATCCGCCTTGCGTCCCTTATCAAGCCTTTTGGGTTACGAGAATTTCTCATGTAAGGGGCGTACGGGCGGGTGTTTCGGTTTTCCGCCAACCTTTTCATTCCTCCTCGACCTTGTACATTCTTGTCAAGCCTTTCGAGGTTACGAGAATTTCTCATGCAGGGATGTACAGGGAAGAGTTTGACTTTAATTCCTTTCTATTTTGACTTCCTCTATCGCTCTCTCTTCTTTACCTGCTCTACCCTGGAATCGTGTATCTCGTCAAGCTCTTTCGAGGGTTACGAGAATTTCTCATGCTAGGTACACGAGGAAAGGTCGTTTCTATTCTTCCTACTTTTCAATAGTTTACGCCCTCCTTGAAGCTATCGTCGCCAGCCATTGTAATAAGAAATTAATACGCACAAAAACTCGGGTTAGCTCGAGTGAGAGAGAGAGAGAGCCGTAGCAATAACACCAGCGCTACGCAGTTAGCCAGTGCTTCGCATTTCGGGAATTCCCTTGGTAACTGCGTAGAAACGGGAAAATCGTAATAACTCTTTTGTTAGAAACCTCTTGCTCACTCTGTTGCACAAAGCGTTAGCCGGTCCAACAAGGATCATCGCTACCTGATTGTAATAATAGTATGAGAGAGTGGATGGATGAAACAAATTTAAACAATGAAAGTAAGAATTGAGAACCCTTACGAAAGCGAACGTCGCGAACGTTCGACCGCCGTTCGAAAATCAAGGGTCGTTCGAAGCAATAAACACTATTGTATCGGAATTCTAAGAACTGCCTAGCGATAACGGCAAATTTTGAACAAAGGAACGTTCTCGAAGGAACGTTCGCCAGATCTAGAATTGTTTAAAATTTATAAAATGCGAAATGCCGAATATATCGAGGCGATAGTTTTAATGCGCGATAGATTGCATAATTCGCCACGGCGTTACAACCACCGTAAGCGCATCATCCGCTGTTAAACATATAAAATCATACTGTTTTATTGCAAATCGGGGATGAATAATTTCGATCACGATATACGAATGACGGTTTCCTATCAAACCCGATATTTCACTTTTAATCTATATTTCAATATCAAATCTCAAATTGCATTTCAATTAAACTAATAGTTACATCTCGAATAAATGCCGTTAATTAATTATATGTATAAAGAGAAATACTGCGTAGTTTCTGGAAACCGTTGAAACTATCATGGCAACGAGTGAGAAAAGGAAGGAACACCAAAAAAAGGGGATGAAAGATCTTCGTCTAGCTCGCGCGTCTTAGCCAATCACCGGGCACGCGACACTTCCGAAAACGGGCTACGATTCGCCAAACCGTCCCCTCCAAGGACGATGTTCGCGCGACGGGCCCTTCGGCCGTCGATCGCGCACGAAATTTGGCACTCTTGATCGATCAATCGTAAGTACGTGATCGGGAGCCCGTGTGTCCGAGAGACAGAGTTATTCGGAAATTCGCGATATTTTCTCTGCGGTAAAGTCCTCCGCGTAGCGAGGCAGAGTGCCGTGCGAGTTAAAATAATCGGTATTCTGAATAAGGACTCACAGACGCGCACGTAAAATCTTCCTTCTACCTAAATTTCTATCTTTTCTTTCCGATTTTAAATCGTTTGCTCGCGTAGTTTCTCGTACTAACTTCATATCGCGTAATTATATTCGTTGTAATTCATATTAATCGTAATTCGATATTCGTTTGTCTCTCGTCGACGTACTCGTCCGTAATAATCCGTTTCTCGCCGCGACAAGTGCAGTGATCGACGATCTTACCGTTTCTTTGGTGTTCCAGATCATCGAGTGAATACACCGAAACCTAGCAAGCGAATTATCTTGTATTTTATTGTACACCGTAACGGTAAGTCGTTTCAGTTACATTTTTCGATCACGACGTTTATTCAATTGGCAAAACGGGCGATCTGGTCCAGCCCTTCAGGGTTACGAGAATTCCTCAGGTCAGATCGTTCCACCGTACGAGGTATTGATATCATCCAATATTAAATACTGTTTTCGGTTATTACAATTTCGCAATTCCAGTTTCTTTCCATCATCCGAAGGGCACCTTAGTCCAGCTCTTTCGAGAGTTACGAGAATTTCTCAGGCTGGGGTGTACCGCAGGCGGAAACCGCCAATCGTATAGTTAAATTCGGAGAGCGAAATTGTTATAATCATTTTTACGCGCCCGGTAATATACTCGTCGGTTTCAAATGTGATATCAGAGTGTTTTATATTCGTATATATATATACCTTGTTAACTAATCTTAAGCATCTTTACACTTGTTCACCTTTTTGCAGAACTGGTAATTTTCAATTTAACCAAATTTCTAAATTATTGAACTCACACTTTTGGCTACTATCTGATTTTCATTCACGATTAAACCAGTTTCATTTAGTTAAACAGTTTCCATTTATTTCGAACACACCTCGCACGTTTCAGTTAAAACACGCCTACCAACATACCCAGATTCAAGGAGGGTCCCGTACGGGACCAAGCGTTGAACGAACCCAACGAAAGGCTAATAATTATAATCTTTTAACATCTTATCAATTTTGTCTTTCGTCTTTTAATTTGTCGAGAGCGTTAACACGCTCGAGACTGGTGGCAGCGATACCAACCATCGCGCTAAAATAGGGAAGCAGGAATTAGGGGTTGAATTCCAACCAACTAATTGAAATTTAACTACCTATAAATCCACTATTTATCTTTCCTTTTTACGTTGCGCCGTCGCACTCGCGCGCAACGTAACACTACCCCTCTAACGCTACGCGGATTTCATGCGTCGCAATTCTAAAGTTTCCGGAATATTCGAAATCTATTACGACTTAATTTATTCGAATTTGCTAATTAAAGAGGTTTTTATCAATGACATTTCCGGTATCGAAAGAGGTTTTCGTTTAATTACAGACATTTGATTTACTGTTTTGAATGACTATTAATTGAATAATGTTAATTGTTATTCATTCGTTAATTATTCTGTCAATCTCTTTTTAGCGGTTTGCGCAAGATGCAACCGGTGTTTTATAATCGTCGACAAATTGCGGATACATGCGCGTCGCATTTAGTTAACATTCGTTCCGCGCTTATTAGTTATTAACGTTCGTATTCGTATTTCGACGATTTACATATGTTCGAAACGTTCTACGTTTAACGTTAACGACGATGTTTATTGTCTCGATCGACCTTTGTCTCGAACATTCGTGACCAATTTTGAACTACAGCGGTTGTCACGCAAACCCTCGCATTCCAATATCATTCAAACAGTTTCATTTCGCTCAATTCCAATCACTTTCGTTCTTAGTCGCATTCATTCTTTGGTGGAAGGACCGGCTGACGCATGCTTTGCAGCTATGAGAGGTACCTCGCTAATAAAATAGAAGAAAATTCTTCTTTATGTTGCACGGTTAAGTTGGGAAATTTCCAAGTGCGTCGCACTGCTTAACCGCGCGGCGAAAGATGTTTATGATACCTCTCCCTAAACGGTTTCGACTTTCGAAGTTTTTGTCGCTGCGTAGTTTCGACTAGGCAATCATCCCAAGGAAGGTTAACTTTTTATTGTTTGAAAAGAACTAATTATAGCCTCCTTTGTGCGCCTCGCCTGGGATTATCTCCAAGTACGACGAGGTACACAAATTCAGTATATTAAACGATTAAATTATTCAATACTATCAGAAAGAAGATGAAAATAAATGTTAGCCACGGTCGGATTATTGAAAATAATCCGGACGTAACAATATACTGGCCATAAGGAGGTAGGTACATGAGTTTTGGTTGCGACGAGAAATTCCGAACGGTTATAAAATATTGCAAGCCGTGAACCTGGATCCAGAGCTTCCAAATTTTAGTCGAACGTCGCTATACCGCCTTTTAAAGCGAATGGAGTCCAAGTATATGGTTAGCGCGCGTAATAGCGCGCTCATAGAGAAGGAGAATATTATCGCCTGGAGGCAGGAATACATAGAAAACATCCAAAAATATCGTGCTGAAGGACGGCCAATTTACTACCTCGACGAATCGTGGATAAACGCAGGAGATGTCCGAAGAAAACTTTGGGTGGACACTTCCGTTACCTGCCCCGTAAACACGGAAGAAAGGGGCCTGTCCACGGGCATATGACCCCCCGCAAATAGAGGCCAACGCTTAATAATAGGACATGTCGGGTCATCGGATGGGTTCGTACCTGGAGCCCTCCTTTGTTTCCAATCCAAAAAAAATGTGGAAGACTACCACGGTGAAATGAATGGCGTTGTATTTTTCGACTGGTTCCGCACATTTTTGCCCATGCTACGGGATGGGGCTGTGATAGTTATGGACAATGCTCCATACCACAGCACCAAAGTAGAAAAATTTCCAACCATGGGATGGAAAAAAAACGATATTATCGCGTGACTCATTGGTAAGGGGGAAATCGTTCAACCACAGTATGCCAAAGCACGGCTGCTGCAATTATCATACAAGTACAGACGCCATGAATACGTCATAGACGAATACGCCAAGCAGCACGGGCATACTGTGGTACGTCTACCCCCTTATCATTGTGAGTTAAACCCCATCGAGCTAGCCTGGGCACAAATCAAACATTATATAAAGACTCGAAATACCACGTACAAACTGGATGATGTACAGAGATTACTATACGAAGCCGTAGAAAATGTGACCGCTGAGTCGTAGCAAAATTTTATTCGCCATACTAGGGATGAAGAGAACAGATTCCAAGAAATAGACAACATAACAGATAATATGCTGGACCAAGATACTGGTGAGTGGGCGGATCAATCGGAGGACTCCGACGATGACAGCGATATTTAAATATTATTTATTCTGTACACATATTCCTTAAATACTACATTTACTTGCAAGCATATAAATAGCGCACCAATGTACATATGGATATTTTTTTATGAATATTATACGGACTCAACGTGTGCAGACGCGCACGGCTTTTTACTCACGTGTATCATTCTGTACTCTCCCTAATCCACCCTACTATTCTTTCACCCGGTACATTAAACTCGCGATTGAAGCGCCTACCGCAGTAGGAGTTCGAAGCTCACTAAGTTCCACCACTATCTTCCAACCTGCGCGTAGCAGTTATGGACTCTGGTGAACTCGACAATACATATGTAATTTCTTAATTACGATTTATCATTTATTTGGTTTGATATTTTGCAATTCCAATTCAACAAGCGTATAAAAAGAATTACCTAACATACATCAAAACAATTACATTTTTAAAATATAAGTACCAATTTATACTTACCTTGTCGTCCGACCTCGTGAGTTTTCCTCCCATGTCAAGTCGAGTTTTTCTCAATTTCATTCGCACTGAAATTATATTTGTGCGTTTTAGCAAAATAGAAATACTTTTATCAAACGTGTGATTTTACACAAATCAAAAAGTATCCTTACCATCTCTGTGTGAATAAAATGATGCAACAGGTAGTCTAGAACGACGCACGCGAAGAACCAAACCAGGCCCTCCATCCAAGCTCCACACTTGTGAATTTCATGCAAATTTTAACTCGGCGCAGAAAATCCAGGCGGCGCTGATGTCGCTTCTCTACATGTATACCTTGTATCACTGATTTTAACATACACAACTAAAGATATCGTGACGTTATGTTCCCGCGAAATTTGTCACCACGTTTTTCAATCGTTTCAAAATTTAAAGAGACTGAAGAAATATGGCGCGCAGTGACTGACAGTGGTGATAAAATTTCCAGGTTCGTGAATTCCATTATTATAATTATTACTATTATTATTATTACTACTATTATTATTACTATTGCTATTATTATTATTTAAAAAGATATTTTTTAAAATTTTTTCTACGTTTTTAGGTTTTTCAATAACTTCTGCTGATGAGATGCAGCAACAGGAGGAGAAGATAGAAATTAAGTAAGTATGAACTGTTTACATTGCTGTTTTCGTAATATAATTAATTTTAATTATTAAAATGTATCTTAAAAGAAAGAGTAGCATCAGAGAGTGTATTAACGAAAACAACAGGATGTTCTTCTTCCCCCAAGAGAGAAAGGATAAGAAGAGGATGGCACAGTGGGTGGAAGTATGTGACAACCCAAAGTCGGTGCTTCCATCTGAAAACTGAAATTCTGGGTGATCTGTAGCAGCTACTTTAAAGAAAAGTACTTCATGAGGAAAAGATTAACAACATCAGCAGTTCCAGCACTGAACTTATTTGGTAATAACTCTTATATACTTTTTATAGCATATGTAAATAATTGTTAATGAAAATATTTATTGCAGAGGCTGTAATAAATATTGCATGTCAGAGGCTGCCTCTATTAAAATAGAGCAACAAGATACCTGGATGCAAATGAAAAGAAGAAGAAGATTGTAAGTATTCAGTTTACATATACAATATATAAAACCATTAACATGGTATTAATATATTAAGTATAATCTGTGAGCAGATTGTGTGTTTTATTGTATGTATGATTGTGATCAATTGTATATTATTATTGATATATATATATATATTTAAGATTTATTTATAATTATTACAGGAACAGACCGAGCAAAAGCACACGTATTCAATTCGGAATTTTGTACATAAGTATGTGCTGTTTTTCAATGTATTTAAACTAATCTAGGATTCAACATCTACATCATAGGAGAGGAGGACCGAGGACGGCGCCTTACAGAGTTAACTTGGCCCCTTCACCAGGACCAAGGGCCTCTGACGCGTTCGCTCATCGCCCTTGAGTCGTCTCAGTACCGCCTGCTACCTAGCCGTTGCGAGAATGCCTAGATGAAGGACGTTGATGACCCTGAGGAACAACGAGGGCCTTTGCGGAAGGGAAAACATTGCTGGCAGAACAGACGACACCTACGAAGCTATCGAGCTGCGCGAATATTCGCGGCTAACTCGCTCTAAAATCTCTTGCGGCCTTCCTGAAATTGAGACGGACTCTACCAATCTACACCCTACGATGGGGGGGGGGCGTAACCATTGGCCTCCAGTTTCACCGGTAGCATACAGTCATCGTGCGCAGCGACGGAAAGGCGGCGGTACTGGGCCTCTGGGTCGGTGAAGCGAGCGCGGGTCAGAGGAAACAAGCGCCTCTGCACTCGGACATGCAGGACGACTCTGCATCCATCGAGGGGCCAACACCTTGTGTCTATGAACCTATCTTACGTTAAGTTAACCACATCGCGATGCGTGGCGTGAGCAATGTGCTCAACCTCCATATCGCGGTGGGCGGCGATAGTTTTAAGGGGGGAGGATTTGTCACGTCTGGGAAAATTTTGCAAATTTGTCCACCTCACGTTCCCTTATTAAGCCTTCGGGTTATAGGGGTCTCCTCATGTAAGGAGCGTGAGGGGGATAAATCACTTCTACATTATTTGGATTTTCTCCTCGACTCTGTGCTTTCCCATCAAGCCTTCGGGCTGTGAGGGTCTTCTTCATGTGGGAAATGCACAGGGAAGAGTTTGAGCTTATAATTATTCTATTTTTGTCTTTCCTTTCCTTTAGCTTCTCTTTCATTTCTCAATTCTTTTCTTTAGTTTATTACCCCTCCTTGAAACTATCGTCGTGCTCAACTGCGTAGCAACAGAATTCGAGATAGAAAAACTCGGTTTCGATCGAGGAGAGGTATAGTAAACAGCGATCGCTGCGCAGTTAGCCAGTGCTTCGCATTATAGGGGTCTCCTCAGGTTAACTGCGCAAAAGCGTAAAGATCAATTTATCTTTTAGATTTTCAACCGATACTCTCTTCTTTATCACGCGTAGGCGCCAGTCGGTCCCAAACCCGATCGTGTGTGCGAATTGAGTATTGGAATGAAAGTATGAAATAGCATGAAATTCAAATATTCGAATGAGTACAAATGGCGAGGAACGAGAACCCTCACCAGCGAACATTAGCAACATTCGAGAACTGTTTAGAGACGAAGGGTCACACAGGGTAATAAAAGTCATTGTATCGAATTCCAAGAATTAGCTGAAACTAAGACCCAACGGTACGATTTTGAACAGAAAGAATGTTCTCGAACAAAGTTCGCTGCGAATACAGGAATGAATATTCGAATCTCGAACAATTGAATACTGCTGAAATTATCAGTTAAATCATCATATGCTATTAGGATTTTTAACGAACAGCTTGCGCTACCACCGCGTTTTGTATTGTTGATCGATTTCTTTGCGAACAAAATGATTATGGACAAGCCAATTGTTAATTAGGAAACCTCGTGATAGCCGGCCCGTTATTCATATATAAAAGTACAACAGTTATAATTCATATTCATAATTAACCGCGTATTTATTGCTTAATAAGACTGATTTAAACTGTTAGTTGATATTTGCATTATTTTATAGCTAATATAGAAATTATCGAAAAGAATAGAACATTCCAGAAATTCTACGGCGTAGAAACACCGAAAAGCCGTTAGACGGAGATGGAACAGCAGAAGAGAGAGAAAGTGTGATTTAGAGGAATTTAACTAGCACGCGCCTTTAGCCAAAGCGACGCACGCGACGCTGTCGTCACGCGCTATGATTTGTCGAGATGTCCCCACGCAGGACATCATCCTCGCGACGGGCCCTTCCGGCCAGGATCGCGATCGATTCCGATTACTTTTCGTCGAACAATCGAGTAAGTCGTGACGAGAGCCCGTGCGTCTAGAGATAGAGTTGCCGAATTTGTACTTTGTGTAATTTAGCTGCGCGGCAAGTCCTAATCGTAGGCAGAGTGTCGCGGGGTGAAATTCCAAATACGCGGCAAGAACTCAGAGACGCGCACGTTAAACCATTTCACACTATTAAATCTCTATCATTTCTCTTTCTTTTTAATCCGTTTGATCGCGTAATATTCGTATTAAATTCAATTGCGTTAATCATTCTATTTATTCCGAAATTTGTAATCGTCTTGTGTTACGTCTTATTTAATTTCTTATTTGCAATAAACGGCAAACGGCTGCACAACAAGTGCTAGTGCGACATCAGCCTCTCATCTTTCTTGCTGTTCCAGATCTCACAGCGATTTTCAACGATCTTCCAGCGAATCTCAAACGATTTTCTCGTATATTATATTCTACATTCTCACGGTAGGCCTGTTCAGTACTAATTTGTCGAGCACGGCATTATAATTGATTTTTCGACAAGGCAAAACGGGCGATCTATTAAGCCTACGGGTTGTAAGAGTCTCTTCATTTTAGATCGTCTCGTTTTTCACGTTCAGGTGCCGAATTATAATTTATCCGTGATATTAACATTTCGAATTTTTGATCTATCGCGATATTGTGTGTGTGACGATTGTTTCGACTCCGATATTTTATCAGGGACGACCTGTAAAGCCCTTTCTGGGGTTGTAAGAGCCTCTTCATTCAGGTCGTTACCTTGCGGATAGAAACCGCCAACATCTCGTTTTCCTATTATATTTGGTCGAGCCAGTCGTCTTACATGAAAATTACAACTACAAATCCGTTTTCAACTATATTAGAAAGTCGCATTATAAATCAAAGGTCAAATATCTTTCCTGATTTCAATCACATTTATATCGAACCATAGGTTAAGCATCTTTACCCTTGTAAACCAGTATTGTTCTAATTTGAATTCATTTAATAGTAATTATCGGTATTTAACAGAACTTATCATGGAATTCAGTGTGGTGTTAGCTTCAATAGTTACTTTGAATTAAATTTATTTTCTTTTGCACACTAAATAGGATTAACATTTCTTCCATTTTCCATTCTGTATCATTTTATATTTCAAATCCACGCACCCCAACACAAAGTTTCAAGGAGGGACCCGATAGGGACCCAGAACACTGACGAATCCAACGGAAATAAATTCTATCTAAATTTCCGTCTTTTAATTTGTCCTGACCGTAGAGGACGCTTCCGCGTCATACGCGGTCAGAACTGGTGGCAGCGATACCTTTCTCATCGCCCAGAAATAAGAAGAATAAATTTATATTTTTAATTTTCTTTTCTTTCTTCTTTTACGCAAACAGTACATTTAATAACCATGTCATTATAAATATATCTACACGAGATATAATGTAATATACATTTAATAACAATGTCATTATTCATATATCTACATGAGATATAATGTAATATACATATAATAACAAAGTCGTTATTACTGTATCTACATCAGATATGTAATATACATTTAATAACGATGTCATTATTAGTACATCTACATGAAATATAATGTAATATACATTTAGTAACAATGTCATTATTATTATATCTACATGAGATACAATGTAATATACATTTAATAACAATATAATTGTTACTCTATCTAGATTAGATGTGTAATATACATTTAATAACAATGTCAGTATTTCTATATCTACATGAGATGTAATGTAGTATTCATTTAATAACAATGTCATAATTACTATATCTACATGAGATATAATGTAATATACAATTAACAACAATAGATTTGTTACTATATCTACATGAGATATAATGGAATATACACTTAATAACAATATAATTGTTACTATATCTACATGAGGTATAATTTAATAGACATTTAATAACAATGTAATTGTTACTATATCTAGATTAGATATACGAGATTACATTTAATAGCAATGTCATTATTACTATATCTACATGAGATATAATGTAATATGCACTTAATAACAATATAATTGTTACTATATCGACATCAGATATGTCATATACATTTAATAACAATGTCATTATTACTATATCTACATGAGATATAATGTAATAGACATTTAATAACAATGTCATTGTTACTATATCTACATCAGATATGTAATATACATTTAATAACAATATAATTGTTACTATATCTACCTCAGATATGCAATATACATTTAATAACAATATAATTGTTACTATATCTCCATCATGTATGTAATATACATTTAATACCAATATCATTATTACTAAATCTACATGAGATACAATGTAATATACATATAATAAAAATGTTAATATTAGTATATCTAGATTAGATATGTAATATTTTTTTTTTCTTTTTTTTTAAAGAGTTGGAAATGCATTACGCAGATCCTCGCAACGTATTGCGGAGGGACTATGGGACTCCCCCTCCAGCAATTATGCCGAAGGTCCTACCCACAAAAACCACCTCTGATCCCACGTATGGGCCCAGACCGGAATCTGCTCATCGCATTACTTCGGTCTGGGCCCGTGACGTGCTGGCCTACGCAGACAGCAAGCCTCCTCTATTCTACAGGACCTGGACGGGGTTCCTGTGGACACCCATCGACCCTCTTCGCCACCAGGACAGAGTTCGCGAACGCCGCGACCGCGTCCCACAGTTCTACGCCCCGCAGCATCACTCCCACGATGTTCTCGGGGGTGATGTCGTGGTCAGCTGCATTGGCCACTGCGGAGCGTTCCTCGCTAAAGCGAGCACAAACGGAGAACATGTGCAATGCGTCGTCTCGCTCGGCGTCGCAGTAATAGCACGTCGGGGACCTGACTTTGGTCATCCGGTACAGGTAGTTTCGGAAGTAGCCGTGCCCTGAGAGGAGCTGGCTGAGGTAGAAGTCTACCTCACGGTGAGCGCGCTCCTGCCAGGGCCTCAGGTCCCCGATCAGCCGGGCTATCCACCGGCCCGTGGCGCCCGCGGTCCAGCGGCGCTGCCACTCCAAGAGTGTTTCAGCGCGCACTATCCCCGCGGCCTCTGTCCTGTCCATCTCCGAGCTTAGCTCGAAGATTCCCCTCCTCTCTTTGGCGAGAAGATCGATGGGAAGGAACCCAGCGATCGCGAGCACTGCAAGTGCGGATACTGTACTATAACAGCTAGCGACTCGCAGCGCTCTGCGACGTTGGACGGAGGCCATGCGTGCCCTGTATTTCTTGATGTCCAAGGCCCCGGCCCATATCTCAGCTCCGTACAGGAGCATGGACTGGACCGTGGACATCAAGAGCCTACGTTTCTCAGGCCTCGGCCCGCCGATGTTGGCCATCAGCCTGCTCAGCTCTGCCGACTTTGTCGTCGCCCTGTCGGAGACTGCGCGTATGTGGTCCCAGTAGGTGAGCTTGTTATCAAGCATCACCCCCAGGTACCGCGCGCTTCTACGTGTCTGGACAGCCACGTCACCCACCATCATAGGCACGATGGTGGGTATACGCCTCCTCATAAGCATGACAATCTCGATTTTCGGGATCGCCAGCTGGAGGCCGTGGCTGTCCATCCAGTCTGCGACCCGCCGCATCACCTGGTTCAGTTTGAGCTGCGCCAGCTCGATGCTACGCGCGGTGATGACGACGGCGATGTCGTCCGCGTACGCGACAAGGTACACGTCATCGGGTATTTCGATGCTGAGTAGGATGTCGTACAAGACGTTCCAGAGGTCGGGTCCCAAAACCTGAGACTGCCCCGGCTGAGACTGCGCGACTTCTGGAACTCTCTTCCGTCTCGTACGTAAGCCAGCGATCACGGAGGTAATCGCTAACCATGGCCAACAGATAGCTGGGGACTCGGAAACGCTCGAGCGCCCGCAGCATATCTATCCACCTCGCCGAATTGAACGCGTTGCGTACGTCCAGCGTGACGAGGAGCACCAGCGTGCGGGCCTGGTGGCACGCATTGTCCGCACGTCCGACAGCCTCGACTACATCGGAGATGGCACTGAGGGTGGAGTGGCCTCTCCTGAAGCCGTGCTGTCGGCCCGACAGGTCACCGGCGGCTTGTACTGCCTGAAGCAGGCAAGCCTTCAGCATCTTCTCCATCACCGGCTGTGGTTAGCATACACAGCGGTCGGTAAGATGACGGAGAGTACGGGGGACCCTTACCCTTGCTGATAAGTACAAGCCGCGCAACCTTCCAAGGCGACAGGAAGACGCTTGCCCGGAGGCAGGTGTTGTACATTTCCAGCAGGAGGTTCGGGCGGAGACGCGCCACCATCTTCAGGACCTCCCCTGGAATGCCGTCCGGGCCCGGGGCTTTCCCGGACTTCAAGGAACCCACTGCTGACAGCAGCTCCTCCCGAGTGAAGGTGGGGACGGCCTCTCCGTCACCCAGCTCCGGATAAAAGTCCCTTGCTGGGTGGTTAGGAAACAGTCCCTCCACCACACGCTCGGTGGTAGCTGCGTCCATCGTGCTCTGTGCGGCGGGCGAGCGGATCTTGCGGGTGACAAGCTTATAGGCTTGTCCCCAAGGGTCGCGATTCACCTCGTCGCACAGCTCTCGCCAGCAGCGGGCTTTACTATCCTTGATAGCCCGGTTGAGCGTCTTCTTCACCGCCTTGTACTCAGCTGACCTGTCGGAGGCCTCCGTTCTACCGCGGACTAATTGCGCCAGTCTCCGTAGTCTCAGGCACTCCCGTCTGAGGCTGGTGATCCGGTCCGTCCACCAGTATGCCTGGGCTCGGCCTTTCCACGGCTTTTTGCGGGGGATCGAGGCGTCGCAAGCCCGAGTGATGAGCCGCATGGTGTCGCTAACCAGGGCCTCAGCGAAGCCCCTATCGGAGTGATCGCCGGGGGCGGATGGTATGGCCCCGAGGCCGCGGCTCAAACACTCGGCGAACTTTTTCTCGTCCAGCTTGGCCGTGTTCCAGCCAAGTGGGCGCTGAGGTCTGCGGTGCTGTGCCGCCCTACCGGACGATATCTGGAAGGTGATGTACTGATGATCACTACCAGTGAAATCTTCCATCACCCTCCAGCCCACGGCTCGGCGACCCAGACACTCCGAGACCAGAGTAACGTCTGGAATGGAATCGCCGAAGCCGGGTCGTCGGTAGGTCGGTGTAGTGCCGGTGTTGACCACTATTAACCCCAGCCTGGATGCCATCTCCATAACCAGTTTGCCCCTGGTGTTGAGGGCTGTCATCCCCCACTCTAGAGCCCTGGCGTTGAAATCGCCTGCCACAACGAGCCCGCCGTTCATGTCGCGGAGTGCGTCATCCAGGTCGTCGAGCTTTTCCCGGAACACGCGAGTGCTGTCGTTGGGGGAGAGATAGACACTCACGTATGTAACGTCCCGGGATTTGGCCCAGACGAACCCACGACCCGCTCCGCGACACACCACTGGGACCTTCCGGAGATCCCTCACCCAGAGCGCGGCGACGCCCAGGTCGTCGACGTACCACGGACGAGCTGACCCGGTTCCGGTACTGCTCGCTGATTACTACAACATCAGCGCCCATTTCAAGGGACAGCTGTGTGAGTAAATTGTCGGCGACCTGGCTACGGTTCAGATTGCACTGAATCACCGTCGCCATTGCGTCCCGCGCTTCTGGGCATTGAGGACGTCTCGGAAGGCCTTACAAACCCCAGACCCTGGTGCGTGATCGAGCTGCTGCACGCCCAGCTCGGCGCAGAGCATGCAACGAGGAGGGGAGGTGCAGTCGTTGGACTTGTGATTGTCCTTACCGCATCTCCAGCAGGCCTTGCTTCGGTCTGGGCTCTTGCAGTCCCGCTTCGTATGCCCATAGGCTAAACACCTGAAGCACTTCAGGACTTCGGCCCAGCGCCTGACTCGGCAATTTATCCAACCGATCTTGATACGATTTCGCGCGATCAAGTGGATAGAAACCGCCTCCTCGGCATCCACCACTGCCTTGCGCTGCTCACTGCTGTTTGGCGCGAGCATGGTGACCTTCAGCTCCCCCTTTAGCTGGTCGCCCAAAGCTCGCACTACAGCAGCCTGCACCTCCTCGTCGGTCGTGCAGCAGTCCAGATCACAGATCTCGACGCGCATGCGTGGCACCACGGACCTGACCTCCGCAGCATCCCCCACGAAGGCTTTGATGGCGTCCTGAAGGGCGTGCTGATCCTTGCAGCGTGCCAACTCCAGCAGGACGCCGCCCCCCTGAGTCTTCCGGATTTGACGGAACTCCGTCTCCGTCTCCTCCGGACGCACCTGTCGCCGGATTGTGCCCAGGACGTCCGCGTAGGACTTCCCGGCTGCCGGCTGCACGACGACGGCGCTGCGTTTCGCCCCGTTTTCTCTTCCTACGCCTCGTGCCTTTTTTAGGCTTTGGTAGAGGTGTGTTGGGCTCAGCCGCGCTCACCTTAGGCTTACCCGGCGTCGTCCCAGGCTGCTGGCGGGCGGCTTTAGCAGCGGCAGTGGAGGTGCTCTCAGGAGCACCCATTTGGGTGCTATTTTGAGCGACATCCTTGCTGGTACCTTTATCCTTTTTCTTTTTCTTACCAGCCACAGTTGCCCAGGATTCCTGGGTCGCTGGGACTGGCCTTTGTCTGCCGCTCTCAGCCTCCTCCTATGGAGAAGAGGGCAGAAGAGGTAGAGGGCTCTTGCGGTTGCGAGAGGACATCTCTGCTGTCGCTGGTGCTGGTGCTGGTGCACGGAACAGCTGCAAAAGGACAGCGTGGCTGGCCCGCATGACCTGGCGAAGGGCATCTACGCATTCCGCCAAGTGTCCCACGCCGTTCTTAATAGGCATAGCCACATTCCACTGCTTCTCAGTGCTCTTCCTCATGCTGCGGATTACATCCAGCATTCGTTTAAGCTGCATTTCTCCGGTCTCATTGGCCTCGTCGGCCTGGCGAGCCAGCGCAGGTCTGAGCAGAGGGATGGCAGCGAAACTGCCACCCCTCCCTTCACGTGTATCAAAAGACACGGTGAGGGCCACGTGGTCAACCTCCACAGCGCTGCAGTCGTCGGATAACGACGTCCCGAGGCCTGCATGCCCACCCCTGACGGACGCCGGCACTGGGTTTCCGAGTCCCTGTGCGGTAACTGTATTTAAACTTGTTGTGCCTTCCATAATCGGTTTTTTATTCGGCGTTTCCTCCCCTAGTGTTTGGTCCGCGGGAGCTATTTTATTTCAGTCCTGCCCTCCACGCACTCCAAAGAGCACGAGGCGAGCCATCCACTATCCGCCACCTGGGGCCGCGCCACGACGGGGTATCACCTCCCCGCCTTACCCGGTCGCCCAGGCAAGGTGTGTGGTAGATATGTAATATACATTTAATAACAATGTCATTATTAGTATATCTGCATGACGTATAATGTAATATACACTTAATAACAATATAATTGTTACTGTATCTACATGAGATATGTAATATACATTTAATAACAATATAATTGTTACTGTATCTACGTCAGATATGGCATATACATTTATTAACAATATCATTATTATTATATCTACATGAGATATAATGTAATATACATTTAATAACAATGTCATTATTATTATACCTTTTTTTTTTTCTTTTTTTTTTTAACGGGGGGGAAAAATGCGTTACCGCACGCCGAGCCGATGGTCGCTCAGGAGTGTGGGGCTCCTACTGTGTAGTTTACCCACTAAAAAACCCACCCCGGTTTCACCGCAAGGGTGCCAGGTCGCGAAGGAAACCACACCCCCGGAACCGCTGAGAAGCATTACTTCGGGGTTGGGGCGACATAGTGCTGGCTACACAAAACCTATACTTCAAGCCAAGAACAAACGATGGATGGCCGGACTAAAGGGTATCTTGCTAGATACACTATCTCTAACTAAAAGATGAGTGTGTTAACTCCCTCTGTCTGTCGATTAAAATAAATAAAACTAATATGTCAAAGTTTAAAATCATTAGCGTACAAATAAATAAATAAGACAAAAGTAATAGGATAGTCTACATATACTAAGGCCGACACCACAACCGTAGTGATATCAAACATCAGATAATCCTCCAGGACACACCAAGGCTTCAACCAGGGTTGAGTCGGACGTGGGATAGTCATCATTGTGTATTATCAAGTCCTCTACCATAGTAGTCAGAGGATAGATGGACGTCGTATAATAAAAAACTCGTGCCCTCGGGCAGTGAGGTGTTAGGACATAGAAGTCGTACTAGCTGGCAAGTTATCGCCGAATACAGGGTGTTTTAAACGCCGACAGGGAATCGGTACTAATCCAAGTGCAATATGGCGAAACATTTTTAGCGAAAAATTTACGGTACAGCCTAGTTTAAGATTAACGTGTATAAATGAATAAATAGAGGTATGTATAATTAAATACGTAGATAAATGCACATCCATCATTCCTACGCTCTTCTTCTGCTTCTTTTTTTTCTTTTCCTTCCTCTCGTCGTACCTTCTGTGCTTCTTTCATAATCCTCCTTCTTCCTAAGCGTTTCATTTATGAATGCTAGTACTGTACTCCTCGTATTAGCCTTCCTAAGAAGGTCGATAAGGTTTTCTTTGCAAAAATCTATCGGTAAGCGGTTACGCAGGCGGTTCCTTTCGGCCGTCCATCTTTTACATGCAAACAAAAAGTGCTCCGGATCATCTATGTATCCAGCACAGAACCAGCATTCCGCTGATTTTTGGCGGCCAATCTTCTTTAGGAAGGTGCCAAAACACCCGTGTCCCGATAAGACCTGTGTCAAATGGAAATTTAGGATACTGGGTCCCCATTCCAGCCAGTCCTCAATACGCGGAATTAGTTCGTGTGTCCATCTGCCGTTAGTGGACTGGTCCCATGACTGCTGCCACTCACCTAAGGTGAGTGTCCGGATGTCTTCCTTATGATCCCTTGCGGTCTCGCTATCTTTTTCTTGGCTTACGTCCTTCATGTTGTATAGCGCTTCTCTCTCCTTTATCAGCAGGTCCATCGGTATCTGACCCGTCAGGACACACAACGCATCCGCGGACACAGTCCTATACGCCTGGGCGACCCGCAGGAGTGCCGTGCGTTTTGTGCTGCGTACAGTGACAATATTGCCCTTGTTCTTCAGACCGGTAGCCCAAATTGGGGCCGCATATAAAATTACCGACTCCATCACCTTATAATATAACTTCCGAGCCATGTTCCCCGCGCCGTTTATATTTGGCATTAGCAGGGCCAGAGTGTTTGCATATTTCAGCGCTTTGTCGCACGCCGTTGCAATATGCTTCTTATACCCCTGGTTCATCTCAAAGATGACTCCTAGATACGGCACGTCCTTAGTGGTTTTGGTCGACGCCTGGCCGCATTTTATATCCAGGCCGCCAGCAACCCTTCTGCCCGTCAATAGGATGGCCTCAGTCTTATGGTGGGCAAGGGTAAGGCCCTCCTTTGCATACCAGACCGCCATATCCTGTATTGTCAGTTCTACCACTTTTTTCATTCTTTCAAGGTCGTTATCAACTACAATAACCCCGATGTCATCCGCATACCCCACCAGATGAACATCTTTTCTGGTTTTAATCCTCAACAGGTCATCGTACACTAAGTTCCAGAGCAGCGGCCCAATCACCGAGCCCTGGGGAACACCCCCGAATACTTGGTATCTCAGGTAAGTATCTTTACACTCATATACGATCCAGCGCTCTTGCAGGTAGCTTTTCACAATGTTGATAAGTGCTACTGGGAATCCTCGTTGTTTCATGTTTCGGATTATACTGCTCCATCTGACCGTGTTGAATGCATTTCTTACATCCAACAGCACCAGTAGGCAGTGACGACGACGTCTCCTGGCCTCCTGCCATCGTTTTATCACCAGCTTCATTGCATCTAGGGTAGATTTCCCCTTACGGAAACCGAACTGGTTATGGGCGAAGTCGTTTTCCTTAAGCGCCGACAGCAGCTTGTCCTTAACCACGTGCTCGAAGATCTTTGCTAAGCACGATATAATGGTCAGAGGCCTGTAAGATTTTTCGGTGGCTGTGTTGCCTTTACCTTTCGGTAACAAGACCAGCCTGCCGGTTTTCCAAGCTGTCGGCCAGTATCCACACCTGTAGCATATGCTAAAGATATGCGCCAGCCAACGTGGGGCCTCCAGACCGATCTTCTTTGCTACTGCTGAGGAGATACCGTCTGGGCCCGGCGCTTTCTTCGGGGACAACCTATTTGCTATCTTGCTGACCTCTTCCTTCGTTATGACCATGCGGTTTAGTGGGGCCTCTTCATCATGGGCATGCGTGTGAACGTGTGTGTGCGCGCGCGCATGTGTGTGTGTGTCTTCTTTCTCAATAATCTCTCTTTCTTTTTCTTTTTCAGGGTCTTCTGTCAATTCCGGTCTTAGGATGAACAACTTGGCAACAATACCATCTACCTCTTCGGGGCACAGCACATCCGGTCTGGTATTATTGTTTTTCAGTGTCCTCATGACGAGCTTATATGGTCTGCCCCAGATATCCGCGTCGATTTCCTGTAGAAGTTTTGCCCAGCTGTCTTTCTTGGCCTTTCTAATCTCCACGTTTAGCTCTATTTTGCATTTTTTGTAATCTTTCAACGACTCTTCTATCCTCTCTTTGTCTCCCTTAGCTCTAACTCTCGTGAGGCAACGCCTGGCCTTCTGTGCCGCCTTTCTCTTTTCCGCAATTTCTCGCGTCCACCAGGGGATCGGGGTCCGTTTACCCAGGTTATATCCGTTATATCTAGTATGCCGCTTAATCATCTTCCTTAAATCTTCAATGAATTTGTCCACCTCATTGGTGGTGTCCATCCGTGGACGTTTGTCGAAGCTCTTGTCTCCATATTTCTTAAGGAAGGCTTCTACAAACTTTCCTTCATCCAATTTACCTTTCTTTAAATCGAAAGGGGAAGCCTTTCCCTCCGGTGGTTTTGGTAAGCTGAGCGTATGTACTAGGTACTTGTGATCAGAGGCCGTAAAATCATCAGTGACTTCTGAGTTCACCAGACAATGCAGTGCGGTCCTGTTACATAATAGGATGTCAATCTTGGTGCCTCTTCCTCGATCACAGGTAGCTCCGCCCTTCGTGACCGTAGGAAGGAGTTCCGCCGCACTACATAGTTGAAAAAGTGTTCTACCGCGATTACACCACACGTCCGACCCCCAGAGTGGGGATTTTGCATTGAAATCTCCCATGATAATGATGCCAGAACTTTTATTTAGCGATTTGACCGTATCAGCTAGGTCAGCAAGTAGCAATTCGAAGTCTTGCATGGTGCTGTTAGGAGACGCATACACGTTGATCACGTAAAAGTCATTGTATTTTATTACTACGTAACCATCCTTGCTGCTAATTAGTGCGATAGTGTTACTGGTCGCTATCCCCTTTTCAGTTATATAAATTGCGGCCCGACCAGAGTTGTCCACAAACCAATTCTCCGGCACTCTGTACGGTTCCGACACCACAATAAGGTCCGCCTCATATCTATTCGCAGAGGTCATCAAGAGGTCGTGGGCAGTTCTGCAATGATTCAAGTTAATCTGTAAGACGTTAGTTTTGCCTTTTGCTTTTCAAGGCCTCCTTGTATCTGTGGCACTTCACCGAGGCAGCTACATGCATCGTCTTCTCCACAGGTAAGTTATCCTCACAGCATAACCTACATCTAGGTTCTGCCGTGCACTTCCGCATCTGGTGATCCTGGCTCCCACACTTTCTGCAAAAACTGATGTCGTCTTTTGCGCATTTGCAGTTTTTCGCCATATGGCTAAAATCATGGCAACGGAAGCATCTAAGGAGGCGTGGAATCTCCTTCACAACACTATTGTCCACCCAATCTTGATTTTAGCCTTCCTTATCAATTTAAGCATTTCATTTGCAGGGCCCTCTATTATGGCTACCTGGTTTTGCCTCGGGTCAGCCCTTAGTACCTTGAGCTTCATCTCCATTACTTCGTGCCCTATCTCCTTCTTGATAGCAGTAAGAATCTCTGCCTTATCTACCGAGGGATCAATTCCTCTTAACTCCACATCAGTTCTTTGTTGCAGCCTCGCAACTTCAACATCCGGCCCGAGTTTGCCATCTAACGTCTTTCTAAAGCCCTCCAGGTCTGCACCCGGGGTAAACTCTATTAGCAGGTTCCCCGCACGTGTTTGCTTGACCGCTTTGACCCCATCTGGGGAGGGGCCGGCGGCACCCTTTACCTTCTTCAAAATATCAGCGAAGGACGCCTCCTTTCCAAAGCGGACCGAGATAGCCTGTGGCCTTACCGGTCTCCTGCTCTGCGTAACACGCTCTCCAAACCTGTCGCTTATACCCTTTGTGCTCGCTCGCATCCGGACTTCCTCAGCCCTAATGCGTCTCTTCTCCGCTCCGGTTTTTCTCTTCCTCGGCTGCACGGTTTCCCAATCCGAATCCGTGGCCTTTGTCATAATTCCCGACCTGGGAGTACCAGCATCCCCGACCCCATTGTTGTAGTCTTCTTTTCCAAATCCGCCAGCATTAAATACGTATTTTGATTTTTTGCCCACGTTCGCTGTCGGAGGGGTGATTTCCTTCCTCTTTTGCCTCGTGGATGGCAACGGCGGGAAGGTCCTATCAACTTCGCTTAGAGACTGCGTCAAAACGTCCTTATAATTCTCTTTTTCCTTCTTTTCAGATTCAACCTCCATCGTCCGGCAAGCTGCTCGTTCTGTGTGTACACCTCTCATCTCATCAATGGTTTCCGTCACTTTTTCAAGATAATAACCCATGGTCATGTACGTATCCCTAACCTTGGGTGTAACATCCTTACTCTTTAGCATGAAGCTCCTGATCTTCGTGTTATTATCCTTTATGGCCTCTAGCATCCTGGCTATGGCCTCCAAACAGAGGTCCATTTTTTTCTCCAGTGAAATATTTCCGGAGCCCTTTTTATTCTCACGCAAACTATCAGTTAGATTTCCCCTGCATGTATGATCTACGTCGTCCTCTTCTTCATCACCGGTGAGGCCCACGGAATCCAGTCGAGTTTTATCCGGTTCTTTCGGTATACAAATTCCTGGGGGGGTGCGTTTGACCTTCGGCTTCTTATTGAACGCGTCCTCTTCCCTTAGTGGACCAAGCCATGATTCAATAGCTTCGCCAGGCGCAGTTACATTCGCAGGGGCCTGACGACTCGCGGCCTGCGATGTACAGTCGCTGGATAACGACTCGGGGGGGCCTGTACACTCACCACCCTCCGAGCCGGTACTGGAGATTCCGAACCCGCCTGCACCGTAACTTTTCTTATTTATGTTTGTGTAATTCATGTCTAGTATTTGTTAGAGTTCGTCCTAGTGAGTAGCAAAGTTCGTCATAAGATGTAGCCGTCCGTAAGTAGCAAGTTCCGGGTCTCAGAATCGGTGTCTAGGTGTAACAGTAGTTGTTACCTTTTAAGCTACTCTTATATTTCCATTCTCACCACCGGTGCCCCCTTTTAGTCGCCTTTTACGACAGGCAGGGGATACCGAGGCTGTATTCTATAAACCTCCAGCCACAGGGGCGATTATTATTATACCTATATGAGGTATAATGTAATATACATTTAATAACAATGTCATTATTACTCTATCTACATGATAAATAATGTGATATTTACTTAAATACAATGTCATTATTACTATATCTACATGAGGTACAATATAGTATACATTTAATAACAATATAATTGTTACTATATCTACATGAGATATAATGTAGTATACATTTAATAACAATATCATTAATGGCACGTTAACCTTAGATATGTAATATACATTTAATAACAATGTTACCATTACTATATCTACATGAGATGTAACGTAAGATACACTTAATAACAATATAATTGTTACTATATCTACATGAGATATAATGTAGTATACATTTAATAACAATATCATTAATGGCACGTTAACCTTAGATATGTAATATACATTTAATAACAATGTCACTATTACTATATCTACATCACATATGTAATATACATTTAATAACAATGTCATTATTGGTATATCTACATGAAATGTAATGTAGTATACATTTAATAACAATATCATTAATGGCACGTTAACTTTAGAAATGTAATATACATTTAATAACAATGTTATCATTACTATATCTACATGAGATATAATGTAATATACTCTTAATAACAATGTCATTATTACTATATTTTTTTTTTTTATTAAGCTTTCAAAGCATTACATAGATTTATTCGCTTTTGGGAGTGGGGAGGAAAAACAACAAAAAATCAAAAAACAAAAAAAAAGAGAAAGATAGAAAAAAAAGTCCTATAAACAATTCATACAATTGATACTTTCAGATTACAGCTTTTAAGAAAGGAAACAACACATGTGCACGCAGCAATATGGGGTTCCCTGAGTAACAAACTCATTTTTAGAGGGAACTGGAGCTTTACATCTAAAAGCTGCTTAATTAATTTAATCCTTTGAGAATCGTATAAAGGACATTGCCAGACGATGTGATCAATGTCTTGAGGGCTATTAGAACATGTGCATTTTGGGTCGGAGATTCGAGCGAGAGACGCAGCCAGATTATAATGATCGGCTCTGCAGCGATTGATTGTGACAATCATTTCCCGTGAGAGCTCTCTATTGTGGAACCAGGGTTTGGTACTTGCTGTGTGGAAGTTCTGAAAGAATTTTACTTCCTTCTTTGTACCTAGCTCGGCTATACAATTCCTAGTGTTCGAAACCATGGCCTTTCTGAATGATTCGCCTGCATCTGTAAATGGAATTTCATACGGGTTAACTGTATTTGGATTGGAGTTGCTCGCTGTCTTGGCTAGAGAATCGGCAAGTTCATTCCCAAGTATTCCATGATGGGACGGAATCCAGTAGAATTTAATGCAGCCTGCCTCTGATTTTTTGCGTGAAAATTCGAGATATTTCCGTTTGATCTCGAGTATATGAGGGTTGGTTTTTATGTTAGAGGCAGGGTGTGACAGACTCTCAAGAGCGCTAAGGGAGTCGGAGAAAATATAGTTATAAGAGCTGGTGTTATTAAGAGTAATGTCAACTGTGTCTTTTATCGCAATACATTCGGCGATGTAGATAGAAGTATTTATCGCTTCTCGGCCTATGGCTAAGATCAAAGTGTAGTATCTGTTCTTATCAGCTTAATATCTGATACACTCCCCATTGGGGAGTCAGAATATTAATCTCATTTTTGGAATTGGTCGGACTCCGGGGCTTGCTCCGACTCCGACACGGGTCGCACCTGTATTGCATTACCGCAGGACGCGGCCCACACATACTACTATAAACATATTTTCTTTTCTATTTCTTTCTTTTAAATATTCTGACTCCTCTTCTCTTTTTCCTAGTCTTTTTTTGTATTTTTATTTTCTTTTATCCGCGATCGCGTTGGCTTTTCCAACGGCGGTGCGACTCGCTCAGCACAGCGGCGACTGACTGCGCGGTAAGTGGAGCTTGGGAGTCTGGTGGTGGTTTTTTGTAGTGTTGCGTACTGTAGAGTGGTGCCACCTGGAGCAGGCAAAGCGCTGTCGACTCCAGGCGGACTGTTTCGGTACATCGAAACCCTTTCGCGCCGTATCCGATTCCGGTGCGGCTTTGCTCGCGTTTGTTTTGTTTTGTCTCTATGTTTAGCTGTTATCCGTGAGAACGCTGGTCGTTTAAACCGATAACAGCTGTTTGTCCCACCAACCGACTTGCCGAAATCCACTTTTTGCTGTAGTTTTTGTGCTCCCGTATAGGCTAAATATAGACATTTAGACCGTTACGGGTAGACTTTATTCCATTATTCTAGCTATTTAGCTAGAAATTTTTCTATTTGCAGTAGATTAATCATTCTTTTTCCGATAATTATCGAGGTACACGGGTCCCTTTACAACTTGTGTAACTCGATATTAACAGTCTAGTCCCCTGTGTGCGGTAATTTGCAGATTTAATTTGCAAATTATCGCGGAGAGCGACTCGCACGGTCGTCCTCGTTTCGTTCGTTTTGTTTTTATTCTTTTGATCTCAATCTAGTCACTAGATTAAGGTTTTCTTTTATTATTTTGATTTATTTATTTTACTTTTATTTTTATTTATTTTCGTTTATTTATTTCCTTTCTTTTTATTTCCGCGACGTATATACCATAGGTATATATACCCGTTTTTGTTTTTATTTGTTGATTTTATTTTCTTTCTATTTTATTTTCGTTATTTTATTTTATCTATTTATTCTCTTAGTTTTAAGTTTTAATTATTGACTGGGGAGTCCCTACACTTTTTCTTTTTTAATCAACTGACTATTACTCGATTTTATACATTTATTTATTTATTTTACTATTTATTTTATTTTAATATGAGTAATGCGACGAGCCCTCAGCCGAGCTGCACTGCCAGGGGAAATGACGTTGTAATAACATTTCCCTTCCCCGAGACATTCCCCTGCCCCTTCTGCAACGTAGGGGTGCCGTCCAACTGGATCCGGTCGGCCGTGTACCAGCGGCACGAGGACCTGGGGAAGCATTTGCGCATCCACCATCCCAGCGCAAAAAGAAAGTGGGTCTGCGGGGTGTGTTCCTTCACAGACGACAGTGTATACGCACTGAAGAAAGTGAGGAAACACCACGCAGACTCACACAAAAGTAGTGCAGAGCCTCGTGCCGCTGGGGCGCGGCCGCCGGCCAGCACAAGCAGCAAGAGTAACAGTAATGACGGCGGCAGTGCACCCCCGGCTGAGGGTGATTCAGCCGAGAAGCGACCCCAATCAGACGCGACACCGGTCGAGATGACGCAGAGGCCCTCTCCGTCCCCGATGGAAGCGGCAGGGACCACCACGGGTGGAGGCGCGCTCACGCGCGCCGCTAAAACTACCCTAACCAACTCCCGGACCACCGTGGCTGCCAAAACCAAGACTGCGCCGAAGAAGAAACCTGTAATTACTTCATCGGTGACGGGGAGAAACCTACTGACGGGCTGGGCTATTAAGAAGACAGCGACAACGAGCACAAGGAAGAGTGGGACGCCGTCCAGCCCCGCCGATGGACGACCTCCATCCACGGGGAGTCCCGCCACCCCGCCGACCGTGGACCTCACCACCCCACCAGCGGGGACCGGCGCCGCAGAGAGGACTAATGACGGGCCAGTGTCAATGAGGAGGCCAAGCGGGGGGGTAACCTTCACCTTAACCCCCCCACTAAAGGTAAAGGAGAAGGAGAAGAGCCCGGGGCTGAAGAGAAGGTGTACCCGGGCCACAACGGAGCCTCCTCAACCTGGCCCGCCCCAACGCACCATCACCACTGCGAGGAAGGTGACCCCCGCCGTCACGTATGCAGAGGTTACCAGGGGCACGTCGTCGGCCACCACAACAATGACCACCAGGAGAATGGCACGGGCAACCTCCCTCCCGCCCGTGCCGAAGCAAGAGGAAGCCGGGGGCGCGTCCACCACCCAAGCGCCCCCCACCAGAACAGTGGCGGCGACGTGCACCTTTGCGACGGCGGGGACTTTGACCCTGACGACGACCTCGGTGTATAGTAAACCAGTGGCCGTTGTCACCGTCGCCACAAGGAGGAGCGGGGGGGGAACCTCGCCGAGGGGACTCATGAAGAGGATCCAGGAAGATACGGTGCTCCTGGAGTCCGCACCGACGACCAGGGTGCGGGCTGCCAGGGCAACCACGGAGCCCCCTCGGACCCCCCCCAGGACAAGGCAGCAAGCCAAGCAGAGGAAGAGCCCACCACCACCCACGGGCTCCGCGACGGTGAACGACGCGGCCACCCCAACGACACCGGAGTTGCGCCCTGCCCTGAGAAGGAGCACCCGGGCGAAAACTCTATCGCCCGGGTCAACACAGGGGACGAGGAGGGGGGACGGACCGACCACCCTACCGTCCCCCACCACAGGGCGCACTGGGAGAAGGAATCTTCTCCCAGCTATTGCCGAGGCGTCGCCAGCGGTCACTGCGGCGCGGGAAAAAATGAAGAGGATGGAGCGGGAAATGAGGACAGGAGTGGAAGAGGATGCAAGGGACTGGCGGGACGTCACGCCGCGGAACAGGAGGAGAAGGGCTGGGCGGCAAGATGGGGAGGGAGACCTGACGACCCCGTCACCGAAGACGCCGGCGCGGCAGCCACGGCAACAACAACAACAGCAACACGAAGAGGAAGTGGTCCGGGGGCCACGCGTGGTAAGGACCTCTACGGGGGCGGAGCAGGGGTCTCGTAGCAAACCTCTGACTGTCGATAGGGCTACTAGCCCTATCGACTTTAACAACAATAATTCTAGTCTATGTAACTGTGATCGTCCTAGATTAAGTGCAATCGCCAGCAGCGCGACTAACTGCCCCGGGTCAAACCGGGGCTCTGTTTTCAGCCAGAACAACGGGCAGAATAGGAGGGGCCGAGGGGGCACCATTAATAACACTAATAATAGAAGCACCCGCGAAACAACCACACGAAGAGTACCCCCCAGGGGTCGGGCCCCACAGTCGCCCGCGACGCACCGGCGGGGGAGAGTGACGCCCCCAAATTCACCTGAGCGCCGGGGATCCCGGAGAGGGCGCGACCCGCGTCGGGACACACGGCTCCCTGATGCCGTCTCACACGCCGGCCGACTCGACGAACCGACCCTCGACACCGACCGACCCGAAGGGCTCCGTAGGAGCACGAGGGCAGCGATAGGTGTCGAAAGGGCAGGTCTCGCTGAGGAAGCCGAAACGGTGACGACGCTTCAGGCGCTGGAGGACTTCGCTGCGAAAGTGGCGGAGTTCTTCGTTAAGCATCGGGCCGTGGATACCGAACGGGCCGCAAATCCAGCCACCAGTGGGAGGGGTGGCCGGCCACGACCGGCTGCGAGGAGGGAAGGCGAGTCTCACCGTCCGAGGGACAGTTCGACGACGACCGGTACTCCTGCCGACCGCGAGGAATATGTTCGGGAGGCGACGCGCATTCAGCGCTTGTTCCGTGCGAACCGGAAGCGTGCGGTGCGGGAGGTCCTGAAAGGGTCCTCTCCACACTGTGAGGTGTCGAAGGACGTAGTCCAGCGACACTTCGCAGATATGTATGCCCTCCGGGATCGCGCGGGGCCCCTCCCGACTGTCCATTACGAGACAGCACAGGGGAGTGACGCTCTGGTGTCGACATGTACGGCCACCGAGGTGAGCCGCCGCCTGGACCGGATGAAGAAATCTTCTCCGGGTCCTGACGGCGTAACCTACGGTGATTTGCGCGATGCTGACCCAGGCGCCACGCTCCTAACGGCGTTATTTAACGCCTGTCTCAGGATGGAGCATATTCCGCGCGTTTGGAAGGAGTCAAACACCGTTCTTATTTATAAGAAGGGTGACCGGGATGACTTGTCCAACTGGAGACCACTCGCGATGGGTGATACTGTGCCGAAACTCTTCGCCGCTGTTATGGCCGACCGCCTCACTCACTGGGCCGTACAAAACCGACGGCTCTCACGAGGCCAGAAGGGCTTCCTGCCGTACGAGGGGTGCCTTGAGCACAACTTCGTGCTGCAGGAATGCATCGCCGACGCCCGGAGGAAGAAGGGGGAACTGGTGGTGGCGTGGCTGGATCTTTCCAATGCTTTTGGATCGATCCCGCACGCCACTATCCTGGAGTCGCTCTCCAACGCCGGGGTGCCGCGGGCGATGACAAATATCGTCGCCAGTATGTATACAGACTGCGCGACGAGGGTCCGTACCGCTGAGGGGTACACTGATAAAATCCCAATAAGATCGGGAGTAAAGCAGGGCTGCCCCCTTAGCCCTATCCTGTTTAATTTAGCGCTAGAGCCGGTCGTCCGCGCAGCCGAAGACTCCACAACAGGCTACAACATCGCGGGAGAAAGGATTGTGGAGCTCGCCTATGCGGACGACATCGCGCTGCTGGCGGAGAGCGAAGAGGAGATGAGGGTTTTGCTTCGAGAAATTGAGAAGATTGCAGCCAACCTGGGTCTCGCCTTTAATGCAAAGAAATGTGCAACCCTACACATAAGAGGCCGGGACGACGTACTGGACACCGTGTACCGTATCCAGGAGGAACCCGTTCCGGCTCTGGAAAAAGGTGAGTCTTACCAACACCTAGGGATCCCAACCGGGGTTCAGCTTGATCAGACGCCCTACACCACGATCCGAGGCGTGTTAGAGGATCTGGGCGCGCTGGACCGTTCACTCCTTGCCCCCTGGCAGAAAGTCGAGGCGCTGGCGACATTTATTGTCCCGCGTCTCGATTTCCTGCTGAGGGGAGCCAATATGCGGCGAACGATCCTGTCGGAGCTTGACAGAGCTATCAAGCGGACGGTTAAGCTATGGCTCCACTTGCCCCAGCGCGCTAGCCCGGAGGTAGTCCACATTCCCCCGTCACTGGGAGGATGTGGACTCCCTCCGATAGCAGACCTCGCTGAGGTCACGGCCGTGGCCCACGCATTCAGGATGCTGAATGCTAAGGACCCGGTCGTGGCTCGTATCGCGAGGTCCACGCTGGAAGCTGCCGCGAGCGAGAAGCTTCGTCGAGCTCCGACTGATCGGGATCTTGCCCAGTACCTGTCGGGCTCTTTGGCCGGGGACTGGTCAAGACCAACGACAGGTCGTTCGTCGTTTTGGTCGAGGGTGCGGTCCGTCGCGCTGAGATCCGGAGCGCGTCTCGGTTTTCGCTGGGAGTGGTGCGATGATCGAGCTGAACTCGCGATTGTGATGGAATCCCGAAACGGACGTCGGGTGGTCGTGCCGCCCCTTGCCAAGGCACATGTCATCACCAGGATGAGGGCTGCAGTGACGGAGCACTACGTGTCCTCGCTTCTTCGGAAGCCGGACCAAGGTAAGGTTTTCCAAGCAACCACCCAACATGCGGCGAGCAATCGCTTCATGAGGGGTGGCGCGTTTATCCGCTTTGCTGATTGGAGGTTTATCCATCGCGCCCGCCTCGACGTGCTCCCGTTAAACGGAGCCCGTCGATGGGGGAGCGATGATAAGCGCTGCAGGCGATGCGGATACACGCTGGAAAGCCTTCCTCATGTGCTCTGCCACTGCGGTCCTCATTCTGCCGCCAGGCAGAGACGGCACGACAACCTCGTCCTGAGGTTGAGTAAGGCGATCCGGCTTCCCGGTGAGATCCGGATCAACAGGCGTGTCCCCGGGGCGACAGGAGAGTCTTCGGCGCTTCGCCCGGACATCGTGGTCACGCACGAAGCGTCGAAGACCATTGTACTGGTCGATGTAGCCGTGCCCTTCGAAAATACGATGCAGGCCATCGTACATGCGCGCATGGGAAAAATTAACAAATATAAAGATCTTGCAGACTCCCTACGAGGGCGCGGCTACAAAGTCTACCTAGATGCTTTCATTGTGGGCGCCCTGGGCGCCTGGGATCCGGGGAACGAGTTCCTCCTGGAACTTTTACGTATATCGCCGCGATACGCATCGTTAATGCGAAAACTTATGATCGCTGAAACTATTGGATGGTCCCGAGACATCTACGTGGAACATGTCTCGGGAATTAGACAGTACACGGTGTCCAGTACTGATACTATAGAGAATTATAACGACCATGGAGCCGTGGAATCGGATGGCGAGGCCCGGTAGCCCTCATCTCCTCGACCTACAGGAGCACCGGAATAGTCGAGCGCAATATATATACTCTGAAATAATCCATTCTCTCTATCTAGTCTGCTTACACATGTTTTATGTGCTTTTGGTGATTTATTTATTGCGTGCTCATTTTAAAACATCTCTGCCTTCCTCTCTTCTCTTTTCCGGTAAAATACTCAACGGTGCTCCTGATATTCATTTATATTCTGCTCGACTATTTACATATATTTTTATACCTACATTTACTTCCATTCTTTTATGTTTATACATCTATTTTAATCTTATTTATCTTATTTTTACATAAAGTATTATTGCTATTCTTGTTGCGCGTTTAGCTGAACGACAAACCAAAAGAAGATTAGTCGCCAGGGCTAGTAGCCCCTTCTTTTTACCAGCCAAATGATATGAAATCTACTCTATTTCCCATTCTATAACTTTCGACGCATGCAGTGTAAAATGTCCCTGCTGCATTAATTATTCCTATATTATATGAAGGGCTAGGCCCATAAATTGCGGAAAATAATGTATTACCTCAGGGACTCGTCCCGGAGGAAACATGTATTGAAAATAAAGCGCCTTTATCTGTTCTTATCAGCTTAATATCTGATACACTCCCCATTGGGGAGTCAGAATATTAATCTCATTTTTGGAATTGGTCGGACTCCGGGGCTTGCTCCGACTCCGACACGGGTCGCACCTGTATTGCATTACCGCAGGACGCGGCCCACACATACTACTATAAACATATTTTCTTTTCTATTTCTTTCTTTTAAATATTCTGACTCCTCTTCTCTTTTTCCTAGTCTTTTTTTGTATTTTTATTTTCTTTTATCCGCGATCGCGTTGGCTTTTCCAACGGCGGTGCGACTCGCTCAGCACAGCGGCGACTGACTGCGCGGTAAGTGGAGCTTGGGAGTCTGGTGGTGGTTTTTTGTAGTGTTGCGTACTGTAGAGTGGTGCCACCTGGAGCAGGCAAAGCGCTGTCGACTCCAGGCGGACTGTTTCGGTACATCGAAACCCTTTCGCGCCGTATCCGATTCCGGTGCGGCTTTGCTCGCGTTTGTTTTGTTTTGTCTCTATGTTTAGCTGTTATCCGTGAGAACGCTGGTCGTTTAAACCGATAACAGCTGTTTGTCCCACCAACCGACTTGCCGAAATCCACTTTTTGCTGTAGTTTTTGTGCTCCCGTATAGGCTAAATATAGACATTTAGACCGTTACGGGTAGACTTTATTCCATTATTCTAGCTATTTAGCTAGAAATTTTTCTATTTGCAGTAGAGTAATTAGCCTTTTTCCGATCAATTATCGAGGTACACGGGTCCCTTTACAACTTGTGTAACTCGATATTAACAGTCTAGTCCCCTGTGTGCGGTAATTTGCAGATTTAATTTGCAAATTATCGCGGAGAGCGACTCGCACGGTCGTCCTCGTTTCGTTCGTTTTGTTTTTATTCTTTTGATCTCAATCTAGTCACTAGATTAAGGTTTTATTTTATTTTATTTTATTTTATTATTCTGATTTATTTACTTTGCTTTTATTTATTTTCGTTTATTTATTTCCTTCTTTTTTTTATTTTCGCGACATATATACCATAAGTATATATACCCGTTTTTATTTGTTGATTTTATTTTCTCTCTATTCTAATTTGCTTTATTTTATTTTATTAATTTATTTTCTTAGTTCTAAGTTTTAAGTATTGACTGGGGAGTCCCTATTCTATATCAGTGCTGACGGTTTTACTATATTATTTTATTTTATTTTATTTTATTAGCTCATTTTATAGTCATATACTTATTTTATCTATTCTTTTTATTATTTATTAATTATATACCATGACGAGCCCTCAGCCGAGCTGCACTGCCAGGGGAAATGATGTGATAATTACGTTCCCCTTTCCCGAGACATTCCCCTGCCCCTTCTGCAATGTAGGGGTACCGTCAAATTGGATCCGGTCGGCCGTGTACCAGCGGCACGAGGACCTTGGGAAGCACTTGCGCATCCATCACCCTGGCGCAAGTAGAAAGTGGGTCTGCGGGGTGTGTTCCTTCACGGACAACAGTGTCTATGCACTGAAGAAAGTGAGGAAGCACCACGCGGACTCACATAAAGGTAGTGAAGAGCCTCGTGCTGCTGGGGCGCGGCCGTCGGTTAGCGCAAGTAGCAGCAACAGTAGCAGTAATAATAATGACGGCGGCAGTGCACCCCCGGCTGAGGGTGATTCAGCCGAGAAGCGACCCCAATCAGACGCGACACCGGTCGAGATGACGCAGAGGCCCTCTCCGTCCCCGATGGAAGCGGCAGGGACCACCACGGGTGGAGGCGCGCTCACGCGCGCCGCTAAAACTACCCTAACCAACTCCCGGACCACCGTGGCTGCCAAAACCAAGACTGCGCCGAAGAAGAAACCTGTAATTACTTCATCGGTGACGGGGAGAAACCTACTGACGGGCTGGGCCATAAAAACTGCGACAGCGACAAGGAAGAGCGGGATGCCGTCCAGCCCCGCCGATGGACGACCTCCATCCACGGGGAGTCCCGCCGCCCCGCCGACCGTGGACCTCACCACCCCACCAGCGGGGACCGGCGCCGCAAAGAGGACCAGCGGCGGGCCAGTGTCAATGAGGAGGCCAAGCGGGGGGGTAACTTCCACTGTAACCCCCCCACTAAAAGAGAAAGAGAAGAGCCCGGGGACGAACAGAAGAAGCACCCGGGCCACAACGGAGCCTCCTCAACCTGGCCCGTCCCAACGAACCGCCATCACCGCCACAAGAAAGGTGACACCCGCCGTCACGTATGCGGAAGTAACGAGGGGCACGTCGTCGACCACAACTACCATGACCACCAGGAGGATGACACGGGCAACCTCCCTCCCGCCCGTGTCAAGAGAAGTTGGAGCCGGGGGCGTATCCACAGCCCAAGCGCCCCCCACCAGGCCGGTGGTCGCGACGTGCACCTTCGCGACGGCGGGAACACTGACCCTGACGACGACCTCGGTCTATAGCAAACCAGTGGCCGTCGTCACCGTCGCAACAAGAAGGAGCGGGGGTGGAACCTCGCCGAGGGGGCTCAAGAAGAGGCTTCTAGAGGATACGGTGCTCCTGGAGTCCACGCCGACGACCAGGGCGCGGGCTGCCAGGGCAACCACGGAGCCACCTCGGACCCCCCCCAGGACAAGGAACGACGAAAGGAGGAGCCCGCCAACGGGAAGTGCGACGGTGAACGACATGGCCAACCAGAAGACGCCAAAGGAGCGCCCTGTGACGAGACGGAGTACCCGGGCGAAGACTATGTCGCCCGGGGAGACACAAGAGAAGAGAAGGGGGGACGGACCCGTCACCCTACCGTCCCCCACTACAGGGCGCACCGGGAGAAGAAATCTTCTCCCTGCTATAGCCGAGGCGTCGCCAGCTGTACCAGCGGCGCCGGTGGAGGAAATGAAGACTGGAGGAGGAGGAAGAAGAAGAAGAGGAACAAGAGGTAATGAAGATGAGGAGGACTGGCGGGACGTCACGCCGCGGATCACGAGGAGAAGGGCTGGGCGGCAGCAAGAGGAGGGAGCTTTGACGACCCCGTCACCGAAGACGCAGGCGCGGCAGCCACGGCAGCAACAACAGCAACGAGAAGAGGAAATGGCCCGGGAGCCACCCGTGGTAAGGTCCCCTACGGGGGCGGAGCAGGGGTCTCGGAGTAGGCCACTGACTGTCGATAGGGCTACTAGCCCTATCGACTTTAATAATAATTCTAGTCATTGTTCTTGTGATCGTCCTAGGTTAAGTATTATCGCCAGCAGCGCGACTAATTGCCCCGGGTCAAACCGGGGCTCTGTTTTCAGATCGAACGGGCTGAGCAGGGGGGGCCGAGGGGGCACCATTAACAGTATTAACAATAGAAGCACCCGCGAAACAACCGCACGAAGAGTACCCCCCAGGGGTCGGGCCCCACAGTCGCCCGCGACGCACCGGCGGGGGAGAGTGACGCCCCCAAATTCACCTGAGCGCCGGGGATCCCGGAGAGGGCGCGACCCGCGTCGGGACACACGGCTCCCTGATGCCGTCTCACACGCCGGCCGACTCGACGAACCGACCCTCGACACCGACCGACCCGAAGGGCTCCGTAGGAGCACGAGGGCAGCGATAGGTGTCGAAAGGGCAGGTCTCGCTGAGGAAGCCGAAACGGTGACGACGCTTCAGGCGCTGGAGGACTTCGCTGCGAAAGTGGCGGAGTTCTTCGTTAAGCATCGGGCCGTGGATACCGAACGGGCCGCAAATCCAGCCACCAGTGGGAGGGGTGGCCGGCCACGACCGGCTGCGAGGAGGGAAGGCGAGTCTCACCGTCCGAGGGACAGTTCGACGACGACCGGTACTCCTGCCGACCGCGAGGAATATGTTCGGGAGGCGACGCGCATTCAGCGCTTGTTCCGTGCGAACCGGAAGCGTGCGGTGCGGGAGGTCCTGAAAGGGTCCTCTCCACACTGTGAGGTGTCGAAGGACGTAGTCCAGCGACACTTCGCAGATATGTATGCTCTCCGGGATCGCGCGGGGCCCCTCCCGACTGTCCATTACGAGACAGCACAGGGGAGTGACGCTCTGGTGTCGACATGTACGGCCACCGCGGTGAGCCGCCGCCTGGACCGGATGAAGAAATCTTCTCCGGGTCCCGACGGCGTAACCTACGGTGATTTGCGCGATGCCGACCCAGGCGCCACGCTCCTAACGGCGTTATTTAACGCCTGTCTCAGGATGGAGCATATTCCGCGCGTTTGGAAGGAGTCAAACACCGTTCTTATTTATAAGAAGGGTGACCGGGATGACTTGTCCAACTGGAGACCACTCGCGATGGGTGATACTGTGCCGAAACTCTTCGCCGCTGTTATGGCCGACCGCCTCACTCACTGGGCCGTACAAAACCGACGGCTCTCACGAGGCCAGAAGGGCTTCCTGCCGTACGAGGGGTGCCTTGAGCACAACTTCGTGCTGCAGGAATGCATCGCCGACGCCCGGAGGAAGAAGGGGGAACTGGTGGTGGCGTGGCTGGATCTTTCCAATGCCTTTGGATCGATCCCGCACGCCACTATCCTGGAGTCGCTCTCCAACGCCGGGGTGCCGCGGGCGATGACAAATATCGTCGCCAGTATGTATACAGACTGCGCGACGAGGGTCCGTACCGCTGAGGGGTACACTGATAGAATCCCAATAAGATCGGGAGTAAAGCAGGGCTGCCCCCTTAGCCCCATACTGTTCAACCTGGCACTAGAGCCAGTAATCCGCGTAGCCGAGGACTCCACTTTAGGATACAAGATCGCGGGGGAAAGAATCGTGGAGCTCGCCTACGCGGACGACATCGCGCTGTTGGCGGAATGCGAAGAGGAGATGAGGAGCATTCTACGACAAATAGAGAGTATCGCAGCCAACCTGGGTCTCGCCTTCAATGCAAAGAAGTGTGCCACCCTGCACATCAGAGGCCGGGACGACATACTGGACACCGTGTACCGTATCCAGGAGGAGCCCGTTCCGGCTCTGGAAAAAGGTGAGTCTTACCAACACCTAGGGATCCCAACCGGGGTTCAGCTCGATCAGACGCCCTACACCACGATCCGAGGCGTGTTAGAGGATCTGGGCGCGCTGGACCGATCACTCCTTGCCCCCTGGCAGAAAGTCGAGGCGTTGGCGACATTTATTGTCCCGCGTCTCGATTTCCTGCTGAGGGGAGCCAATATGCGGCGAACGATCCTGTCGGAGCTTGACAAGGCTATCAAGCGAACGGTTAAGCTATGGCTCCACTTGCCCCAGCGCGCTAGCCCGGAGGTAGTCCACATTCCCCCGTCACTGGGAGGATGTGGACTCCCTCCGATAGCAGACCTCGCTGAGGTCACGGCCGTGGCCCACGCATTCAGGATGCTGAATGCTAAGGACCCGGTCGTGGCTCGTATCGCGAGGTCCACGCTGGAAGCTGCCGCGAGCGAGAAGCTTCGTCGAGCTCCGGCTGATCGGGATCTTGCCCAGTACCTGTCGGGCTCTTTGGCCGGGGACTGGTCAAGACCAACGACTGGTCGTTCGTCGTTTTGGTCGAGGGTGCGGTCCGTCGCGCTGAGATCCGGAGCGCGTCTCGGTTTTCGCTGGGAGTGGTGCGATGATCGAGCTGAACTCGCGATTGTCATGGAATCCCGAAACGGACGTCGGGTAGTCGTGCCGCCTCTTGCCAAGGCACATGTCATCACCAGGATGAGGGCTGCAGTGACGGAGCACTACGTGTCCTCGCTTCTTCGGAAGCCGGACCAAGGTAAGGTTTTCCAGGCAACCACCCAACATGCGGCGAGCAATCGCTTCATGAGGGGTGGCGCGTTTATCCGCTTTGCTGATTGGAGGTTTATCCATCGCGCCCGCCTCGACGTGCTCCCGTTAAACGGAGCCCGTCGATGGGGGAGCGATGATAAGCGCTGCAGGCGATGCGGATACACGCTGGAAAGCCTTCCTCATGTGCTCTGTCACTGCGGTCCTCATTCTGCCGCCAGGCAGAGACGGCACGACAACCTCGTTCTGAGGTTGAGTAAGGCGATCCGGCTTCCCGGTGAGATCCGGATCAACAGGCGTGTCCCCGGGGCGACAGGAGAGTCTTCGGCGCTTCGCCCGGACATCGTGGTCACGCACGAAGCGTCGAAGACCATTGTACTGGTCGATGTAGCCGTGCCCTTCGAAAATACGATGCAGGCCATCGTAGATGCAAGGTTTGACAAAATTAACAAATACCAGCAACTAGCTGATTCTTTGAAAGGGCGCGGCTACAAAGTGTATTTAGATGCCTTCATTGTGGGCGCCCTGGGCGCCTGGGATCCGGGGAACGAGTTCCTCCTGGAATTACTTAGAATTTCACCGCGATACGCATCCTTGATGCGAAAACTTATGGTAACCGAAACAATCGCGTGGTCCCGGGACATGTATGTTGAGCATGTCTCGGGCATTAGACAGTACACGGTGTCCAGTACCGATAATACTAGAGTTAATGCTGATATAGAGGGCGAGGCCCGGGAACCCTCATCTCCTCGAACATGAAGAACACCGACCAAATATCGCTCCATTTACATACCCATCATTTATTTATTATCCAGCTACTATTTTACTATTAATATGAAACGTGTGTCGGTGTTCCTCATGCTAATGCTAAGTGTACTTATGTTCTATCTATTTATTTTCTCATATTCCCATATTCCTTTTTTTCTTTTTTTTTTTCTCTTTATTCTACTCCAAGTACACTTACATTAATTCTTGCTCAGCCACCACATTTACCTCTACATGCTGACTGAAATTTATATTTATATTCTTTTTTATTTTACAATCTATATTTTATATATTTTTATTTTTTTTTATTTTATATATCTATATATTTATATTGAGGCTTTTTCTAGCGCAAATATTGGGCGACTGAGAATGCAAAGAAGTCCCGCTGCCAGGGCCACTTGCCCCTTCTTTATTATTATTCTAATTATGATCTGGCATATTGAGGATCCGCGACGCATGCAGCGGGTGTTGGCCCCGCTGCATTAAACCTACATCTTTTTATATTATATTAAGGGCCAGGCCCACATATTGTGAACAATGATGTATCACCTCAGGGACTTGTCCCTGAGGAAACATATTTTGAAAATAAAAGCGCTTTATCTGTTCTTATCAGCTTAATATCTGATACACTCCCCATTGGGGAGTCAGAATATTAATCTCATTTTTGGAATTGGTCGGACTCCGGGGCTTGCTCCGACTCCGACACGGGTCGTACCTGCCTTGCAGTGCCGCAGGACGCGGCCCACATATACTACTCTAAACACATTGTATTCTTCTTTCTTTCTAAAAATATTCTGACTCCTCTTTTCTATTCTAGTCTAGTGCTTTTTTTTATTTTCTTTTATCCGCGATCGCGCTCGCGTCTGGCTTTTCCAACGGCGGTGCGACTCGCTCAGCACAGCGGCGACTGACTGCGCGGTAAGTGGAGCTTGGGAATCTGGTGGTGGTTTTGCGTAGTGTAGCGTTACTGTAGAGTGGTGCCACCTGGAGCAGGCAAAGCGCTGTCGACTCCAGGCGGACTGTTTCGATACATCGAAACCCTTTCGCGCCGTATCCGATTCCGGTGCGGCTTTGCTCGCGTTTGTTTTGTTTTGATTCCATGTTTAGCTGTTATCCGTGAGAACGCTGGTCGTTTAAACCGATAACAGCTGTTGTTCCACTAACCGACTTTCCGAAATCCACTTTTTGCTGTAGTTTTTGTGCTCCCGTATAGGCTAAATATAGATATTTAGACCGTTACGGGTAGACTTTATTCCATTATTCTAGCTATTTAGCTAGAAATTTTTCTATTTGCAGTAGAGTAATTAGCTTTTCTCCGATCAATTATCGAGGTACACGGGTCCCTTTACAACTTGTGTAACTCGATATCCACAGTTTAGTCCCCTGTGTGCGGTAATTTGCAGATTTAATTTGCAAATTATCGCGGAGAGCGACTCGCACGGTCGTCCTTTCGTTTCGTTCGTTTTTGCTTCTTTTATTTTTCGATCTAATCTAGTCACTAGATTAAGGTTTTTATCTTTTATTTCTTTTTTATTTATTTTGATTTTACTTTTGTTTTATTTATTTTCTTTTATTTTATTTTTATCTTCGCGACGTATATACCTATCATTTAGGTATATATTCCCGTTTTATTCCTCGATTTTAGTTCTCTTTCTTTTATCTTATTTTACTTCTTTACTTTATTTTACCTATTTATTCTCTAGCACTAGGTTTTAACCACTGACTCGGGAGTCCCTGCATTTTATATTAGTATTTATCGTTCTATTTTACTTAATTGACTATTCTATTTTATTGATTTATTTATTTATTTATTCTATTATATATATATATTAACATGACTTCGACAACGAACCCCCAGCCGAGTTGCACCGCCCGGGGCAACGAAGTCATTATAACCTTCCCCCCACCAGAAACCTTTCCGTGCCCCTTCTGTAATGAAGGGGCACCCCCGTCCCGAATGAGGGTGGCCGTGTACCAGCGGCACGAGGACCTTGGCAAGCATCTGCGTCTCCACCATCATGGCGCTAGCAGAAGGTGGGTCTGCGGGGTATGCTTCTTCACCGACGACAGTGCTTATGCGCTGAAGAAGGTGAGGAAGCACCACGCAGACTCCCATGCGAATAGTGCGGTGCCTCGTGCCGCTGGGACGCGGTCATCTGCCCCAGCGGGGAGAACCAGCGGCGGTGCACTCTCGACTGGGGGGGATTCAGCCGAGGAGCGACCCACCGACGCGGCTATAGCCGAGCTGACGCAGAGGCCCTCTCCGCCCCCGATGAAAGCGGCAGGGACTGCCACGTGTGGAGGCGCGCTAACGCGCGCCGCTAAAGCTACCCTAACCAACTTCCGGACCACCGTGGCTGCCAAAACAAGGACTGCGCCGAAAAAGAAGCCCACGATCACTGCTTCGGTGACGGGGAGAAATCTTTTGACGGGCTGGGCAATCAAGAAAACTGCGACAGCGACAACGACGACCATCAGAAAGAGCGGGACGCCGTCTAGCCCCGCCGATGGACGACCTCCGTCTACGGGGAGTCCCGCCACCCCGCCGACCATTGACCTGACTACACCGCCAGCGGGGACCGGCGCCGCTAAGAGGACCAGCGGCGGGCCAGCGTCAATGAGGAGGCCAAGTGGGGGGGTAACCTCCACCCTAACCCCTCCACTAAAAGTGAAGGAAAAGAGCCCGGGGACGAAGAGAAGGAGCACCCGGGCCACAACGGAGCCTCCTCAACCTGGCCCGCCCCAACGAACCATCACCGCTGCAAGGAAGGTGACCCCCGCCGTCACGTATGCAGAAGTGACTAGGGGCACGTCGACCGTCACTACAACGATGACCACCCGGAGGATGGCACGGGCAACCTCCCTCCCGCCCGTATCGAAACAAGAGGAAGCCGGGGGCGCATCCACCACCCAAGCGCCCCCCACCAGGCCAGTGACGGCGACGTGCACTTTCGCGACGGCGGGGACACTGACCTTAACGACGACCTCGGTTTATAGCAAACCGGTGGCCGTCGTCACCGTCGCCACAAGAAGGAGCGGGGGGGGAGCCTCACCGAGGGGGATCAAGAAAAGGATTCAAGAGGACACGGTGCTCCTGGAGTCCGCGCCGACGACCAGAGCGCGGGCTGCCAGGGCAACCACAGAGCCCCCTCGGACCCCCCCCAGGACAAGACAGGCGACCAAGATGAGGAAGAGCCCACCAACATCCATGGGCTCTGCGACGGTGAACGACGTGGCCACCTCAAGGACACCAGAAGAGCGCCCTGTAACAAGGAGAAGCACCCGGGCGAAAACTCTATCGCCCGGGTCGACACAAGAGAAGACGACGAGGGGGGACGGACCTACCACCCTACCGTCCCCCACTACAGGGCGCCCCGGGAGGAGGTTGATCCTCCCAGCTATAGCCGAGGCGTCGCCAGCGGTCACTGCGGCGCCGGATAAGGAAAAGGATAAAGAAAAGGAAAAGGAGAAGGAAAGAAGACTAGGGGAGGAAGAGGATGTAGGGGGCTGGCGGGACGTCGTGCCGTGGAAAACGAGGAGAAGGGCTGGACGGCAGGAAGAGGAGGGAGTTATGACGACCCCGCCACCGAAGACGCCGACGCGGCAGCCACGGCAACATGTACAAGAAGAGGAAGTGGTCCGGGAGCCACTCGTGGTAAGGACCCCTACGGGGGCAAAACAGGGGCCTCCAAGCAGGCCACTGACTATCGATAGGGCTACTAGTCCTATCGATTTTAACAATAATTCTAGTCAATGTGATTGTGATCGTCCTAGAATAAGTAACGTCGCCAGCAGTGTGACTAATTGCCCCGGGTCAAACCGGGGCTCTGTTTTCAGCACGAATGGGCAGAGCAGGAGGGGCCGAGGGGGAACCAGTAACACGAGAACCCGCGAACAGATTACAGGAGGAGTACCCCCCAGAGGTCGGGCCCCACGGACGCCCGCGACGCACCGGCGAGGGACAGTGACCCCCCCGCCTTCACCTGAGCGCCGGGGATCCCGGAGAGGGCGCGACCCGCATCGGGACACACGGCTCCCTGATGCCGTCCCACACGCCGGCCGACCCGACGAACCAACCCGCGGTGCCGACCGACCCGAAGTGCTCCGTAGGAGCACGAGGGCAGCGATAGGCATCGAAAGGGCAGGTCTCGTTGAGGAAGCCGAAACGGTGGCGACGCTTCAGGCGCTGGAGGACTTCGCTGCGAAAGTGGCGGAGTTCTTCGTTAAGCATCGGGCCGTGGATACCGAGCGGGCCGCAAATTCAGCCACCAGTGGGAGGGGTGGCCGGCCACAAGCGGCTGCGAGGAGGGAGGGTGAGTCTCGCCGTCCGAGGGACAGCTCGACGACGACCGGTACTCCTACCAACCGCGAGGAATATGTTCGGGAGGCGACGCGCATCCAGCGCTTGTTCCGTGCGAACCGGAAGCGTGCGGTGCGGGAGGTCCTGAAAGGGTCCTCCCCACACTGTGAAGTGTCGAAGGACGTAGTCCAGCGACACTTCGCAGAAATGTACGCTCCTCGGGATCGTGCGGGGCCCCTCCCGACTATCCATTACGAGACAGCACAGGAATGTGACGCTCTGGTGTCGGCATGTACGGCCGCCGAGGTGAGTCGCCGCCTGGACCGGATGAAGAAATCTTCTCCGGGTCCCGACGGCGTAACCTACGGTGATTTGCGCGATGTCGACCCAGGCGCCACGCTCTTAACGGCGTTGTTTAACGCCTGTCTCAAGATGGAGCATATTCCGCGCGTCTGGAAGGAGTCCAACACCGTTCTTATTCATAAGAAGGGTGACCGGGATGACTTGTCGAACTGGAGACCTCTCGCGATGGGCGATACCCTGCCCAAACTCTTCGCCGCTGTTATGGCCGACCGCCTCACTCACTGGGCCGTACTTAACCGACGGCTCTCACGAGGCCAAAAGGGCTTCCTGCCGTACGAGGGGTGCCTTGAGCATAACTTCGTGCTGCAGGAATGCATCGCCGACGCTCGGAGGAAGAAAGGGGAACTGGTGGTGGCGTGGCTGGATCTTTCCAATGCTTTTGGATCGATCCCGCACGCCACTATCCTGGAGTCGCTCTCCAACGCCGGGGCACCGCGGGCGATCACAAATATCGTCGCCAGTCTGTACACAGACTGTGCGACGAGGGTCCGCACCTCTGAGGGATACACGGAAAGAATCCCCATTCAATCAGGGGTAAAACAGGGATGCCCCCTCAGCCCCATCCTGTTCAATCTCGCAATTGAGCCCCTACTCCGCGTAGCCGAGGAATCGACCGGTGGCTACGAGATCGCGGGTGAAACGGTCGATGAGCTTGCCTACGCGGATGATCTCACGCTGCTGGCGACATACGAGGAGGAGATGAGGGATATGCTGCACAACGTTGAAGTTACTGCCAACAACTTGGGTCTCGCCTTCAACGCGAAGAAATGTGCAACTCTGCATTTACGAGGCCGGGACGACGTACTGAACACCGTGTACTGTATCCAGGAGGAACCCGTTCCGGCTCTGGGAAAAGGTGAGCCCTACCAGCATCTAGGGGTCCCAACCGGGGTTCAGCTCGATCAGACGCCCTACACCACGATCCGTGGCGTGTTAGAGGACCTGGGCGCGGTGGACCAGTCACTGCTCGCCCCCTGGCAGAAGATCGAGACGGTGGCGACATTCATTGTCCCTCGTCTCGATTTCTTGCTGAGGGGAGCCAACATGCGGCGAATGGCCCTGTCGGAGCTCGACAAAGCTATCAAGCGGACGGTCAAGCTATGGCTTAACCTGCCCCAGCGGGCTAGCCCGGAGGTGGTCCACATTCCCCCGTCACTGGGAGGATGTGGACTCCCCCCGATAGCCGACCTCGCGGAGGTTACGGCCGTGGCTCACGCATTCAGGATGCTGAATGCGGGTGACACGGTCGTGGCTAACATCGCGAGGTACTCGCTGGAAGCTGCCGCGAGCGAGAAGCTTTGCCGGGCTCCGACTGGTCGGGATCTTGCCCAGTACCTGTCGGGCTCTTTGGCCGGGGACTGGTCAAGACCAACGACGGGTCGTTCGTCGTTCTGGTCGAGGGTGCGATCCGCTGCGCTGAGGTCTGGAGCGCGTCTCGGTTTTCGCTGGGAGTGGTGCGATGATCGGGCTGAACTCGCGGTTGTGATGGAGTCCCGAAATGGACGTCGGGTGGTCGTGCCGCCTCAAGCCAAGGCACACGTCATCACCAGGATGAGGGCCGCAGTGGCGGAGCGCTACCTGTCCTCGCTTCTTCGGAAGTCGGACCAGGGAAAGGTTTTCCAGGCAACCACCCAACATGCGGCGAGCAATCGCTTCATGAGGGGTGGTGCGTTTATCCGCTTCGCTGATTGGAGGTTTATTCATCGCGCCCGCCTCGACGTGCTCCCGTTAAACGGAGCCCGTCGATGGGGGAGCGATGATAAGCGCTGCAGGCGATGCGGATACACGCTGGAAAGCCTTCCTCATGTGCTCTGCCACTGCGGCCCTCATTCTGCCGCCAGGCAGAGACGGCACGACAACCTCGTCCTGAGGCTGAGTAGGGCGATCCGGCTCCCCGGTGAGATCCGGGTCAATAGGCGTGTTCCCGGGGCGTCAGGAGTGTCTTCGGCGCTTCGCCCGGACATTGTAGTCACGCACGAAGCGTCGAAGACCATAGTTCTGGTCGATGTAGCCGTGCCCTTTGAAAATACGATGCAGGCCATCGTAGACGCACGCACAGAGAAAATTAATAAATACAAAAATCTCGCAGATTCTCTGAAAGGGCGCGGCTACAAAGTTTACTTAGATGCATTCATCGTGGGCGCCCTGGGCGCCTGGGATCCGGGGAGCGAGTTCCTCCTGGAACTACTCAGAATTTCACCGCGATACGCGTCTTTAATGCGCAAACTCATGATTGCAGAAACAATCGCGTGGTCCCGAGACATATACGTCGAACATGTCTCGGGCATTAGACAGTACACGGTGTCCAGTACTGAAAACCATAATGAAAACCATAATAATAGCAACAGGGTCAACGTCGACGAACTGGAAGGCGAGGCCCGCGTACCCTCATCTCCTCCCCACGTCTGAACACCGAGAGTAAAGTACGCGCAATATGCCTTGTCTTTTTCTCTTCTTTTAGTTTTCTTTTCTTTCTTCTTATTCTTCTATTCTTATTATATTTATTTTGTCAACCCATTCAGCCTAGGCTCTACTCGGTGTTCTTATCGGTGTTACTTCTCTCTATTCTACCTGCGCTACTTATGTCCCTGCTATTTCCTTATACATGTGCATCTATATCTATTTTTTTACATCTATTTTTTATTTATATCTATTCGCATGCACCTGTGCATAACTAATAATTATACTAACAAAGAAGACATAAGCGGGCCAATAGCTCCTTCTTTTCAATATTTAAATGGCGAACCTCGCACGATATGTTAAACGTGACGCATGCAACGGGAAAATGTTCCCGCTGCATTAGACTATTCGTTTCCTATCTATTGCCATCTGAAGGGCTACGCCCTAGACTGTTGTTTATGTACCCCCCCAGAGGCTCGCCTCTGGGGAAACATTAATTGTTAAAATAAAGCGCAATTATCTGTTCTTATCAGCTTAATATCTGATACACTCCCCATTGGGGAGTCAGAATATTAATCTCATTTTTGAAAACGGTCGGATTTCGGAGCTTGCTCCGACTCCGACACGGGTCGCACCTGTATTGCATTACCGCAGGACGCGGCCCACACATACTACTATAAGCATATTTTCTTTTCTATTTCTTTCTTTTAAATATTCTGACTCCTCTTCTCTTTTTCCTAGTCTTTTTTTGTATTTTTATTTTCTTTCATCCGCGATCGCGTTGGCTTTTCCAACGGCGGTGCGACTCGCTCAGCACAGCGGCGACTGACTGCGCGGTAGGTAAGTGGAGCTTGGGAGTCTGGTGGTGGTTTCTCGTAGTGTAGCGTACTGTAGAGTGGTGCCACCTGGAGCAGGCAAAGCGCTGTCGACTCCAGGCGGACTGTTTCGATATATCGAAACCCTTTCGCGCCGTATCCGATTCCGGTGCGGCTTTGCTCGCGTTTGCTTTGTTTTGATTATATGTTTAGCTGTTATCCGTGAGAACGCTGGTCGTTTAAACCGATAACAGCTGTTTGCCCCACTAACCGACTTGCCGAAATCCACTTTTTGCTGTAGTTTTTGTGCTCCCGTATAGGCTAAATATAGATATTTAGACCGTTACGGGCAGACTTTATTCTATTATTCTAGCTATTTAGCTAGAAATTTTTCTATTTGCAGTAGATTAATCATTCTTTTTCCGATAATTATCGAGGTACACGGGTCCCTTTACAACTTGTGTAACTCGATATTAACAGTCTAGTCCCCTGTGTGCGGTAATTTGCAGATTTAATTTGCAAATTATCGCGGAGAGCGACTCGCACGGTCGTCCTCGTTTCGTTCGTTTTGTTTTTATTCTTTTGATCTCAATCTAGTCACTAGATTAAGGTTTTCTTTTATTATTTTGATTTATTTATTTTACTTTTATTTTTATTTATTTTCGTTTATTTATTTCCTTTCTTTTTATTTCCGCGACGTATATACCATAGGTATATATACCCGTTTTTGTTTTTATTTGTTGATTTTATTTTCTTTCTATTTTATTTTCGTTATTTTATTTTATCTATTTATTCTCTTAGTTTTAAGTTTTAATTATTGACTGGGGAGTCCCTACACTTTTTCTTTTTTAATCAACTGACTATTACTCGATTTTATACATTTATTTATTTATTTTACTATTTATTTTATTTTAATATGAGTAATGCGACGAGCCCTCAGCCGAGCTGCACTGCCAGGGGAAATGACGTTGTAATAACATTTCCCTTCCCCGAGACATTCCCCTGCCCCTTCTGCAACGTAGGGGTGCCGTCCAACTGGATCCGGTCGGCCGTGTACCAGCGGCACGAGGACCTGGGGAAGCATTTGCGCATCCACCATCCCAGCGCAAAAAGAAAGTGGGTCTGCGGGGTGTGTTCCTTCACAGACGACAGTGTATACGCACTGAAGAAAGTGAGGAAACACCACGCAGACTCACACAAAAGTAGTGCAGAGCCTCGTGCCGCTGGGGCGCGGCCGCCGGCCAGCACAAGCAGTAGTAGTAGTAGAAATGATAATGACGGCGGCAGTGCAACCCCGGCTGAGGGTGATTCAGCCGAGAAGCGACCCCAATCAGACGCGACACCGGTCGAGATGACGCAGAGGCCCTCTCCGTCCCCGATGGAAGCGGCAGGGACCACCACGGGTGGAGGCGCGCTCACGCGCGCCGCTAAAACTACCCTAACCAACTCCCGGACCACCGTGGCTGCCAAAACCAAGACTGCGCCGAAGAAGAAACCTGTAATTACTTCATCGGTGACGGGGAGAAACCTACTGACGGGCTGGGCTATTAAGAAGACAGCGACAACAACCACTAGGAAGAGCGGGACGCCGTCCAGCCCCGCCGATGGACGACCTCCATCCACGGGGAGTCCCGCCGCCCCGCCGACCGTGGACCTCACCACCCCACCAGCGGGGACCGGCGCCGCAAAGAGGACCAGCGGCGGGCCAGTGTCAATGAGGAGGCCAAGCGGGGGAGTAACTTCCACCTTAACCCCCCCTCTAAAAGAGAAGAAAAAGAGCCCGGGGGCGAACAGAAGAAACACCCGGGCCACCACGGAGCCTCCCCAACCTGGCCCGCCCCAACGAACCGCCATCATCGTCACGAGGAAGGTGACACCCGCCGTCACGTATGCGGAAGTAACGAGGAGCACGTCGTCGACCACAACCACTATGACCACGAGGAGGATGACACGGGCAACCTCCCTCCCGCCCGTGTCAAGAGAAGATGGATCTGGGGGCGCATCGACAGCCCAAGCGCCCCCCACCAGGCCGGTGGTCGCGACGTGCACCTTCGTGACGGCGGGAACACTGACCCTGACGACGACCTCGGTCTATAGCAAACCGGTGGCCGTCATCACCGTCGCAACAAGAAGGAGCGGGGGGGGAACCTCGCCGAGGGGGCTCAAGAAGAGGATTCAAGAGGATACGGTGCTCCTGGAGTCCGCGCCGATGACCAGGGCGCGGGCTGCCAGGGCAACCACGGAGCCACCTCGGACCCCCCCCAGGACAAGGAACGGGGAAAGGAGGAGCCCGCCAATGGGAAGTGCGACGGTGAGCGACATGGCCAACCAGAAGACGCCAGAGGAGCGCCCTGTGATGAGAAGGAGTACCCGGGCGAAGACTATGTCGCCCGGGGTGACACGAGAGAAGGTGAGGGGGGACGGACCTACCACCTTACCGTCCCCCAATACAGGGCGCATCGGGAGAAGAAATCTTCTCCCTGCTATAGCCGAGGCGTCGCCAGCGGTACCAGCGGCGCCGGTGGAGGAAATGAAGAGTGGAGGAGGAGGAGGAAGAAGAAGAGGAACAAGAGGTAATGAAGATGAGGAGGACTGGCGGGACGTCACGCCGCGGATCACGAGGAGAAGGGCTGGGCGGCAGCAAGAGGAGGGAGCTTTGACGACCCCGTCACCGAAGACGCAGGCGCGGCAGCCACGGCAGCAACAACAGCAACGAGAAGAGGAAATGGCCCGGGAGCCACCCGTGGTAAGGTCCCCTACGGGGGCGGAGCAGGGGTCTCGGAGTAGGCCACTGACTGTCGATAGGGCTACTAGCCCTATCGACTTTAATAATAATTCTAGTCATTGTTCTTGTGATCGTCCTAGGTTAAGTATTATCGCCAGCAGCGCGACTAATTGCCCCGGGTCAAACCGGGGCTCTGTTTTCAGATCGAACGGGCTGAGCAGGGGGGGCCGAGGGGGCACCATTAACAGTATTAACACTAGAAGCACCCGCGAAACAACCGCACGACGAGTACCCCCTAGGGGTCGGGCCCCACAGTCGCCCGCGACGCACCGGCGGGGGAGAGTGACGCCCCCAAATTCACCTGAGCGCCGGGGATCCCGGAGAGGGCGCGACCCGCGTCGGGACACACGGCTCCCTGATGCCGTCTCACACGCCGGCCGACTCGACGAACCGACCCTCGACACCGACCGACCCGAAGGGCTCCGTAGGAGCACGAGGGCAGCGATAGGTGTCGAAAGGGCAGGTCTCGCTGAGGAAGCCGAAACGGTGACGACGCTTCAGGCGCTGGAGGACTTCGCTGCGAAAGTGGCGGAGTTCTTCGTTAAGCATCGGGTCGTGGATACCGAACGGGCCGCAAATCCAGCCACCAGTGGGAGGGGTGGCCGGCCACGACCGGCTGCGAGGAGGGAAGGCGAGTCTCACCGTCCGAGGGACAGTTCGACGACGACCGGTACTCCTGCCAACCGCGAGGAATATGTTCGGGAGGCGACGCGCATTCAGCGCTTGTTCCGTGCGAACCGGAAGCGTGCGGTGCGGGAGGTCCTGAAAGGGTCCTCTCCACACTGTGAGGTGTCGAAGGACGTAGTCCAGCGACACTTCGCAGATATGTATGCTCTCCGGGATCGCGCGGGGCCCCTCCCGACTGTCCATTACGAGACAGCACAGGGGAGTGACGCTCTGGTGTCGACATGTACGGCCACCGAGGTGAGCCGCCGCCTGGACCGGATGAAGAAATCTTCTCCGGGTCCCGACGGCGTGACCTACGGTGATTTGCGCGATGCCGACCCAGGCGCCACGCTCCTAACGGCGTTATTTAACGCCTGTCTCAGGATGGAGCATATTCCGCGCGTTTGGAAGGAGTCAAACACCGTTCTTATTTATAAGAAGGGTGACCGGGATGACTTGTCCAACTGGAGACCACTCGCGATGGGTGATACTGTGCCGAAACTCTTCGCCGCTGTTATGGCCGACCGCCTCACTCACTGGGCCGTACAAAACCGACGGCTCTCACGAGGCCAGAAGGGCTTCCTGCCGTACGAGGGGTGCCTTGAGCACAACTTCGTGCTGCAGGAATGCATCGCCGACGCCCGGAGGAAGAAGGGGGAACTGGTGGTGGCGTGGCTGGATCTTTCCAATGCCTTTGGATCGATCCCGCACGCCACTATCCTGGAGTCGCTCTCCAACGCCGGGGTGCCGCGGGCGATGACAAATATCGTCGCCAGTATGTATACAGACTGCGCGACGAGGGTCCGTACCGTTGAGGGGTACACAGATAGAATTCCAATAAGATCGGGAGTAAAGCAGGGCTGCCCCCTTAGCCCTATCCTGTTTAATCTAGCGCTAGAACCGGTCGTCCGCGCAGCCGAAGACTCCACTACAGGGTACAACATCGCGGGAGAAAGGATTGTGGAGCTCGCCTACGCGGACGACATCGCGCTGCTGGCGGAGAACGAAGAGGAGATGAGGGCTTTGCTTCGAGAAATTGAAAAGATTGCAGCCAACCTGGGTCTCGCCTTTAATGCAAAGAAATGTGCAACCCTACACATAAGAGGCCGGGACGACGTACTGGACACCGTGTACCGTATCCAGGAGGAACCCGTTCCGGCTCTGGAAAAAGGAGAGTCTTACCAACACCTAGGGATCCCAACCGGGGTTCAGCTTGATCAGACGCCCTACACCACGATCCGAGGCGTGTTAGAGGATCTGGGCGCGCTGGACCGTTCACTCCTTGCCCCCTGGCAGAAAGTCGAGGCGCTGGCGACATTTATTGTCCCGCGTCTCGATTTCCTGCTGAGGGGAGCCAATATGCGGCGAACGATCCTGTCGGAGCTTGACAAAGCTATCAAGCGGACGGTTAAGCTATGGCTCCACTTGCCCCAGCGCGCTAGCCCGGAGGTAGTCCACATTCCCCCGTCACTGGGAGGATGTGGACTCCCTCCGATAGCAGACCTCGCTGAGGTCACGGCCGTGGCCCACGCATTCAGGATGCTGAATGCTAAGGACCCGGTCGTGGCTCGTATCGCGAGGTCCACGCTGGAAGCTGCCGCGAGCGAGAAGCTTCGTCGAGCTCCGACTGATCGGGATCTTGCCCAGTACCTGTCGGGCTCTTTGGCAGGGGACTGGTCAAGACCAACGACTGGTCGTTCGTCGTTTTGGTCGAGGGTGCGGTCCGTCGCGCTGAGATCCGGAGCGCGTCTCGGTTTTCGCTGGGAGTGGTGCGATGATCGAGCTGAACTCGCGATTGTGATGGAATCCCGAAACGGACGTCGGGTAGTCGTGCCGCCCCTTGCCAAGGCATACGTCATCACCAGGATGAGGGCTGCAGTGACGGAGCACTATGTGTCCTCGCTTCTTCGGAAGCCGGACCAAGGTAAGGTTTTCCAGGCAACCACCCAACATGCGGCGAGCAATCGCTTCATGAGGGGTGGCGCGTTTATCCGCTTTGCTGATTGGAGGTTTATCCATCGCGCCCGCCTCGGCGTGCTCCCGTTAAACGGAGCCCGTCGATGGGGGAGCGATGATAAGCGCTGCAGGCGATGCGGATACACGCTGGAAAGCCTTCCTCATGTGCTCTGCCACTGCGGTCCTCATTCTGCCGCCAGGCAGAGACGGCACGACAACCTCGTCCTGAGGTTGAGTAAGGCGATCCGGCTTCCCGGTGAGATCCGGATCAACAGGCGTGTCCCCGGGGCGACAGGAGAGTCTTCGGCGCTTCGCCCGGACATCGTGGTCACGCACGAAGCGTCGAAGACCATTGTACTGGTCGATGTAGCCGTGCCCTTCGAAAATACGATGCAGGCCATCGTACATGCGCGCATGGGAAAAATTAACAAATATAAAGATCTTGCAGACTCCCTACGAGGGCGCGGCTACAAAGTCTACCTAGATGCTTTCATTGTGGGCGCCCTGGGCGCCTGGGATCCGGGGAACGAGTTCCTCCTGGAACTTTTACGTATATCGCCGCGATACGCATCGTTAATGCGAAAACTTATGATCGCTGAAACTATTGGATGGTCCCGAGACATCTACGTGGAACATGTCTCGGGAATTAGACAGTACACGGTGTCCAGTACTGATACTATAGAGAATTATAACGACCATGGAGCCGTGGAATCGGATGGCGAGGCCCGGTAGCCCTCATCTCCTCGACCTACAGGAGCACCGGAATAGTCGAGCGCAATATATATACTCTGAAATAATCCATTCTCTCTATCTAGTCTGCTTACACATGTTTTATGTGCTTTTGGTGATTTATTTATTGCGTGCTCATTTTAAAACATCTCTGCCTTCCTCTCTTCTCTTTTCCGGTAAAATACTCAACGGTGCTCCTGATATTCATTTATATTCTGCTCGACTATTTACATATATTTTTATACCTACATTTACTTCCATTCTTTTATGTTTATACATCTATTTTAATCTTATTTATCTTATTTTTACATAAAGTATTATTGCTATTCTTGTTGCGCGTTTAGCTGAACGACAAACCAAAAGAAGATTAGTCGCCAGGGCTAGTAGCCCCTTCTTTTTACCAGCCAAATGATATGAAATCTACTCTATTTCCCATTCTATAACTTTCGACGCATGCAGTGTAAAATGTCCCTGCTGCATTAATTATTCCTATATTATATGAAGGGCTAGGCCCATAAATTGCGGAAAATAATGTATTACCTCAGGGACTCGTCCCGGAGGAAACATGTATTGAAAATAAAGCGCCTTTATCTGTTCTTATCAGCTTAATATCTGATACACTCCCCATCGGGGAGTCAGAATATTAACCTTATTTTTGGAATTGGTCGGACTCCGGGGCTTGCTCCGACTCCGACACGGGTCGTACCTGCCTTGCAGTGCCGCAGGACGCGGCCCACATATACTACATAAAACACATTGCATTCTTCTTTCTTTCTAAAATATTCTGACTCCTCTTTTCTATTTCTATTCTAGTCTAGTGCTTTTTTGTATTCTTTTATCCGCGATCGCGCTCGCGTCTGGCTTTTCCAACGGCGGTGCGACTCGCTCAGCACAGCGGCGACTGACTGCGCGGTAAGTGGAGCTTGGGAGTCTGGTGGTGGTTTTTCGTAGTGTAGCGTTACTGTAGAGTGGTGCCACCTGGAGCAGGCAAAGCGCTGTCGACTCCAGGCGGACTGTTTCGATATATCGAAACCCTTTCGCGCCGTATCCGATTCCGGTGCGGCTTTGCTCGCGTTTGCTTTGTTTTGATTCTATGTTTAGCTGTTATCCGTGAGAACGCTGGTCGTTTAAACCGATAACAGCTGTTTGTCCCACTAACCGACTTGCCGAAATCCACTTTTTGCTGTAGTTTTTGTGCTCCCGTATAGGCTAAATATAGACATTTAGACCGTTACGGGTAGACTTTATTCCATTATTCTAGCTATTTAGCTAGAAATTTTTCTATTTGCAGTAGAGTAATTAGCTTTTTTCCGATCAATTATCGAGGTACACGGGTCCCTTTACAACTTGTGTAACTCGATATCCACAGTTTAGTCCCCTGTGTGCGGTAATCTGCAGATTTAATTTGCAAATTATCGCGGAGAGCGACTCGCACGGTCGTCCTTTCGTTTCGTTCGTTTTTGCTTCTTTTATTTTTCGATCTAATCTAGTCACTAGATTAAGGTTTTTATCTTTTATTTCTTTTTTATTTATTTTGATTTTACCTTTGTTTTATTTATTTTCTTTTATTTTATTTTTATCTTCGCGACGTATATACCTATCATTTAGGTATATATTCCCGTTTTATTCCTCGATTTTAGTTCTCTTTCTTTTATCTTATTTTACTTCTTTACTTTATTTTACCTATTTATTCTCTAGCACTAGGTTTTAACCACTGACTCGGGAGTCCCTGCATTTTATATTAGTATTTATCGTTCTATTTTACTTAATTGACTATTCTATTTTATTGATTTATTTATTTATTTATTCTATTATATATATATATTAACATGACTTCGACAACGAACCCCCAGCCGAGTTGCACCGCCCGGGGCAACGAAGTCATTATAACCTTCCCCCCACCAGAAACCTTTCCGTGCCCCTTCTGTAATGAAGGGGCACCCCCGTCCCGAATGAGGGTGGCCGTGTACCAGCGGCACGAGGACCTTGGCAAGCATCTGCGTCTCCACCATCATGGCGCTAGCAGAAGGTGGGTCTGCGGGGTATGCTTCTTCACCGACGACAGTGCTTATGCGCTGAAGAAGGTGAGGAAGCACCACGCAGACTCCCATGCGAATAGTGCGGTGCCTCGTGCCGCTGGGACGCGGTCATCTGCCCCAGCGGGGAGAACCAGCGGCGGTGCACTCTCGACTGGGGGGGATTCAGCCGAGGAGCGACCCACCGACGCGGCTATAGCCGAGCTGACGCAGAGGCCCTCTCCGCCCCCGATGAAAGCGGCAGGGACTGCCACGAGTGGAGGCGCGCTGACGCGCGCCGCTAAAGCTACCCTAACCAACTTCCGGACCACCGTGGCTGCCAAAACAAGGACTGCGCCGAAAAAGAAGCCCACGATCACTGCTTCGGTGACGGGGAGAAATCTTTTGACGGGCTGGGCAATCAAGAAAACTGCGACAGCGACAACGACGACCATCAGAAAGAGCGGGACGCCGTCTAGCCCCGCCGATGGACGACCTCCGTCTACGGGGAGTCCCGCCACCCCGCCGACCATTGACCTGACTACACCGCCAGCGGGGACCGGCGCCGCTAAGAGGACCAGCGGCGGGCCAGCGTCAATGAGGAGGCCAAGTGGGGGGGTAACCTCCACCCTAACCCCTCCACTAAAAGTGAAGGAAAAGAGCCCGGGGACGAAGAGAAGGAGCACCCGGGCCACAACGGAGCCTCCTCAACCTGGCCCGCCCCAACGAACCATCACCGCTGCAAGGAAGGTGACCCCCGCCGTCACGTATGCAGAAGTGACTAGGGGCACGTCGACCGTCACTACAACGATGACTACCCGGAGGATGGCACGGGCAACCTCCCTCCCGCCCGTATCGAAACAAGAGGAAGCCGGGGGCGCATCCACCACCCAAGCGCCCCCCACCAGGCCAGTGACGGCGACGTGCACTTTCGCGACGGCGGGGACACTGACCTTAACGACGACCTCGGTTTATAGCAAACCGGTGGCCGTCGTCACCGTCGCCACAAGAAGGAGCGGGGGGGGAGCCTCACCGAGGGGGATCAAGAAAAGGATTCAAGAGGACACGGTGCTCCTGGAGTCCGCGCCGACGACCAGAGCGCGGGCTGCCAGGGCAACCACAGAGCCCCCTCGGACCCCCCCCAGGACAAGACAGGCGACCAAGATGAGGAAGAGCCCACCAACATCCATGGGCTCTGCGACGGTGAACGACGTGGCCACCTCAAGGACACCAGAAGAGCGCCCTGTAACAAGGAGAAGCACCCGGGCGAAAACTCTATCGCCCGGGTCGACACAAGAGAAGACGACGAGGGGGGACGGACCTACCACCCTACCGTCCCCCACTACAGGGCGCCCCGGGAGGAGGTTGATCCTCCCAGCTATAGCCGAGGCGTCGCCAGCGGTCACTGCGGCGCCGGATAAGGAAAAGGATAAAGAAAAGGAAAAGGAGAAGGAAAGAAGACTAGGGGAGGAAGAGGATGTAGGGGGCTGGCGGGACGTCGTGCCGTGGAAAACGAGGAGAAGGGCTGGACGGCAGGAAGAGGAGGGAGTTATGACGACCCCGCCACCGAAGACGCCGACGCGGCAGCCACGGCAACATGTACAAGAAGAGGAAGTGGTCCGGGAGCCACTCGTGGTAAGGACCCCTACGGGGGCAAAACAGGGGCCTCCAAGCAGGCCACTGACTATCGATAGGGCTACTAGTCCTATCGATTTTAACAATAATTCTAGTCAATGTGATTGTGATCGTCCTAGAATAAGTAACGTCGCCAGCAGTGTGACTAATTGCCCCGGGTCAAACCGGGGCTCTGTTTTCAGCACGAATGGGCGGAGCAGGAGGGGCCGAGGGGGAACCAGTAACACGAGAACCCGCGAACAGATTACAGGAGGAGTACCCCCCAGAGGTCGGGCCCCACGGACGCCCGCGACGCACCGGCGAGGGACAGTGACCCCCCCGCCTTCACCTGAGCGCCGGGGATCCCGGAGAGGGCGCGACCCGCATCGGGACACACGGCTCCCTGATGCCGTCCCACACGCCGGCCGACCTGACGAACCAACCCGCGGTGCCGACCGACCCGAAGTGCTCCGTAGGAGCACGAGGGCAGCGATAGGCATCGAAAGGGCAGGTCTCGTTGAGGAAGCCGAAACGGTGGCGACGCTTCAGGCGCTGGAGGACTTCGCTGCGAAAGTGGCGGAGTTCTTCGTTAAGCATCGGGCCGTGGATACCGAGCGGGCCGCAAATTCAGCCACCAGTGGGAGGGGTGGCCGGCCACAAGCGGCTGCGAGGAGGGAGGGTGAGTCTCGCCGTCCGAGGGACAGCTCGACGACGACCGGTACTCCTACCAACCGCGAGGAATATGTTCGGGAGGCGACGCGCATCCAGCGCTTGTTCCGTGCGAACCGGAAGCGTGCGGTGCGGGAGGTCCTGAAAGGGTCCTCCCCACACTGTGAAGTGTCGAAGGACGTAGTCCGGCGACACTTCACAGAAATGTACGCTCCTCGGGATCGTGCGGGGCCCCTCCCGACTATCCATTACGAGACAGCACAGGAATGTGACGCTCTGGTGTCGGCATGTACGGCCGCCGAGGTGAGTCGCCGCCTGGACCGGATGAAGAAATCTTCTCCGGGTCCCGACGGCGTAACCTACGGTGATTTGCGCGATGTCGACCCAGGCGCCACGCTCTTAACGGCGTTGTTTAACGCCTGTCTCAAGATGGAGCATATTCCGCGCGTCTGGAAGGAGTCCAACACCGTTCTTATTCATAAGAAGGGTGACCGGGATGACTTGTCGAACTGGAGACCTCTCGCGATGGGCGATACCCTGCCCAAACTCTTCGCCGCTGTAATGGCCGACCGCCTCACTCACTGGGCCGTACTTAACCGACGGCTCTCACGAGGCCAAAAGGGCTTCCTGCCGTACGAGGGGTGCCTTGAGCACAACTTCGTGCTGCAAGAATGCATCGCCGACGCTCGGAGGAAGAAGGGGGAACTGGTGGTGGCGTGGCTGGATCTTTCCAATGCCTTTGGATCGATCCCGCACGCCACTATCTTGGAGTCGCTCTCCAACGCCGGAGCACCGCGGGCGATCACAAATATCGTCGCCAGTCTGTACACAGACTGTGCGACGAGGGTCCGTACCTCTGAGGGATACACGGAAAGAATCCCCATCCAATCAGGGGTTAAACAGGGATGCCCCCTCAGTCCCATCCTGTTCAATCTGGCAATAGAACCCATCATCCGCGTAGCCGAGGACTCCACTGCAGGATATGTGATCGCGGGGGAGAAAATCGGGGAACTCGCCTACGCGGATGACCTCACGCTGCTGGCGACAAAAGAAGAGGAGATGAGGAGTATGTTACTCGTCGTTGAAGATACCGCAACGAACCTGGGTCTCGCCTTCAACCCAAAGAAATGCGCGACACTACATCTAAGAGGCCGGAACGATGTACTGGACACCGTGTACAACATCCAGGAGGAGCCCGTTCCGGCTCTGGGAAAAGGTGAGCCCTACCAGCATCTAGGGGTCCCAACCGGGGTTCAGCTCGATCAGACGCCCTACACCACGATCCGTGGCGTGCTAGAGGACCTGAGCGCGGTGGACCAGTCACTCCTCGCCCCCTGGCAGAAGATCGAGACGGTAGCGACATTTATTGTCCCTCGTCTCGATTTCTTGCTGAGGGGAGCCAACATGCGACGAATGGCCCTGTCGGAGCTCGACAAGGCTATCAAGCGGACGGTCAAGCTATGGCTTAACCTGCCCCAGCGGGCTAGCCCGGAGGTGGTCCACATCCCCCCGTCACTGGGAGGGTGTGGACTCCCTCCGATAGCCGACCTCGCGGAGGTTACGGCCGTGGCTCACGCATTCAGGATGCTGAATGCGGGTGACACGGTCGTGGCTAACATCGCGAGGTACTCGCTGGAAGCTGCCGCGAGCGAGAAGCTTTGCCGGGCTCCGACTGGTCGGGATCTTGCCCAGTACCTGTCGGGCTCTTTGGCCGGGGACTGGTCAAGACCAACGACGGGTCGTTCGTCGTTTTGGTCGAGGGTGCGATCCGCTGCGCTGAGGTCTGGAGCGCGTCTCGGTTTCCGCTGGGAGTGGTGCGATGATCGAGATGAACTCGCGGTTGTGATGGAGTCCCGAAATGGACGTCGGGTGGTCGTGCCGCCTCAAGCCAAGGCACACGTCATCACCGGGATGAGGGCCGCAGTGACGGAGCGCTACCTGTCCTCGCTTCTTCGGAAGCCGGACCAAGGAAAGGTTTTCCAGGCAACCACCCAACATGCGGCGAGCAATCGCTTCATGAGGGGTGGTGCGTTTATCCGCTTCGCTGATTGGAGGTTTATTCATCGCGCCCGCCTCGACGTGCTCCCGTTAAACGGAGCCCGTCGATGGGGGAGTGATGATAAGCGCTGCAGGCGATGCGGATACACGCTGGAGAGCCTTCCTCATGTGCTCTGCCACTGCGGCCCTCATTCTGCCGCCAGGCAGAGACGGCACGACAACCTCGTCTCGAGGTTGAGTAGGGCGATCCGGCTCCCTGGTGAGATCCGGGTCAACAGGCGTATTCCCGGGGCGACAGGAGAGTCCACGGCCCTTCGCCCGGACATCGTCGTCACGCACGAAGCGTCGAGGACTATAGTACTGGTCGATGTAACCGTGCCCTTCGAAAACACGATGCAGGCCATCGCAGACGCGCGCCTAGAGAAAATTAATAAGTACAAAGATTTAGCGGATTCTCTACGAGGGCGCGGTTACAAAGTTTATTTAGATGCGTTCATCGTGGGCGCCCTGGGCGCCTGGGACCCGGGGAACGAGTTTCTCCTGGAATTACTACGTATTTCACCGCGCTACGCGTCATTAATGCGAAAGCTAATGGTAGCGGAAACCATCGCGTGGTCCCGAGACATCTACGTCGAGCATGTCTCGGGAATAAGACAGTACACGGTGCCCAGTACTGAAAATAATAATGATATCGCGGCAGTGGATGACCTGGAAGGCGAGGCCCAGGAGTCCTCATCTCCTCGACTGGCAGGATCGCCGACATAGCCACGGATTTTATATATAACATCCAGCTTCTTTTATTGACCTGTTCTTCTCCGTGGCCTCACATAGTTAATGCTCATGATCATTCGCTTATTTATTGTTTTTCTCTTTGTCTCCTTTCTTTTTCTCTTTTTCGGTAATTTTATCTTTATGTAGTGAAATTGTATTACGGCGTTCCTGCGACCTATAGGCAAATCTAAACCTCTCTTTTTTTTTTTTCCTTCTTCCACTACTCATACAGCTACTCCGCCGCTGTTGAGCTAAATTTAGTGCGTTTAAAGAAGTCTGATTGCCAGGGCCATTAGCCCCCTTCTTTCTTAGAAATTAAGTGATTAGTAGAACTTTTCGAATGCGGGACATATGCAATGGGAATCCCTCCCACTGCATCATAATATCTTTTTTAGACATCTTATAAAGGGCTAAGCCCTAAACTTTGGCAAAAAAAAAAAAAAAAAAAAAATGTATCCCCCCAGGGGCATGCTCCTGGGGAAACATGAATTGTTAATAAACGCTTTATCTGTTCTTATCAGCTTAATATCTGATACACTCCCCATTGGGGAGTCAGAATATTAATCTCATTTTTGAAAACGGTCGGATTTCGGAGCTTGCTCCGACTCCGACACGGGTCGCACCTGTATTGCATTACCGCAGGACGCGGCCCACACATACTACTATAAACATATTTTCTTTTCTATTTCTTTCTTTTAAATATTCTGACTCCTCTTCTCTTTTTCCTAGTCTTTTTTTGTATTTTTATTTTCTTTTATCCGCGATCGCGTTGGCTTTTCCAACGGCGGTGCGACTCGCTCAGCACAGCGGCGACTGACTGCGCGGTAGGTAAGTGGAGCTTGGGAGTCTGGTGGTGGTTTCTCGTAGTGTAGCGTACTGTAGAGTGGTGCCACCTGGAGCAGGCAAAGCGCTGTCGACTCCAGGCGGACTGTTTCGATACATCGAAACCCTTTCGCGCCGTATCCGATTCCGGTGCGGCTTTGCTCGCGTTTGCTTTGTTTTGATTCTATGTTTAGCTGTTATCCGTGAGAACGCTGGTCGTTTAAACCGATAACAGCTGTTTGTCCCACTAACCGACTTGCCGAAATCCACTTTTTGCTGTAGTTTTTGTGCTCCCGTATAGGCTAAATATAGACATTTAGACCGTTACGGGTAGACTTTATTCCATTATTCTAGCTATTTAGCTAGAAATTTTTCTATTTGCAGTAGAGTAATTAGCTTTTTTCCGATCAATTATCGAGGTACACGGGTCCCTTTACAACTTGTGTAACTCGATATCCACAGTTTAGTCCCCTGTGTGCGGTAATCTGCAGATTTAATTTGCAAATTATCGCGGAGAGCGACTCGCACGGTCGTCTTCGTTTCGTTCGTTTTGTTTTTATCTTCTGATCTCAATCTAGTCACTAGATTAAGGTTTTCTTTTATTATTTTGATTTATTTATTTTACTTTTATTTTTATTTATTTTCGTTTATTTATTTCCTTTCTTTTTATTTCCGCGACGTATATACCGCAGGTATATATACCCGTTTTTGTTTTTATTTGTTGATTTTACTTTCTTTCTATTTTATTTTCGTCATTTTATTTTATTTATTTATTTCTCAGTTTTAAGTTTTAAGTATTGACTGGGGAGTCCCTACACGTTCTCTTTTTAACTAATTGATTATTACTCCATTTTATACATTTATTTATTTATTTATTTTATTATTATTTATTTTATATTAATATGAGTAATACGACGAGCCCTCAGCCGAGCTGCACTGCCAGGGGAAATGATGTAGTAATAACGTTCCCCTTCCCTGAGACATTCCCCTGCCCCTTCTGCAACGTGGGGGTGCCGTCCAACTGGATCCGGTCGGCCGTGTACCAGCGGCACGAGGACCTGGGGAAGCATCTGCGCATTCACCATCCCGGCGCAAACAGGAAGTGGGTCTGCGGGGTGTGTTCCTTCACGGACGATAGTGTCTATGCACTGAAGAAAGTGAGGAAACACCACGCAGACTCACACAAAAGTAGTGCAGAGCCTCGTGCCGCTGGGGCGCGGCCGCCGGCCAGTACAAGCACAAGTAATAGCAACAGCAGTAACAATAATGACGGCGGCAGTGCACCCCTGGCTGAGGGTGATTGCGCCGAGAAGCGACCCCAACCTGACGCGGCGCTAGCTGAGACGACCCAGAGGCCCTCCCCGTCCCCGTTGGAAACGGCAGGGACCACCACGCGTGGAGGCGCGCTGACGCGCGCTACTAGATCTACCTTAACCAACTCCCGGACCACGGTGGCTGCCAAAACTAGAACCGTGCCGAAGAAAAAGCCAGTAATCACCTCATCGGTGACGGGGAGAAACTTACTGACGAGCTGGGCCGTGAAAACGACAGCGACAAGGAAGAGCGGAACGCCGTCCAGCCCCGCTGATGGACGACCTCCACCCACGGGGAGTCCCGCCACCCCGCCGACCGTGGACCTCACCACCCCACCAGCGGGGACCGGCGCCGCTAAGAGGACCAGCGGCGGGCCAGCGTCAATGAGGAGGCCAAGCGGGGGGGTAACTCCCACCTTAACCCCCCCACTAAAAGAGAAGGAAAAGAGCCCGGGGACAAAGAGAAGGAGTACCCGGGCGACTACGGAGCCTCCTCAACCTGGCCCGCCCCGACGAACCACCACCACCACCACGACCAGGAAGGTGTCCCCCGCCGTCACCTACGCGGAGGTAACCAGGGGCACGTCGACCGTCACCACCACCATGACCACCAGGAGAATGGCACGGGCAACCTCCCTCCCGCCCGTGCCGAGGCAAGAGGAAGCCAGGGGCGCGTCCACCACCTTAGCGCCCCCCACCAGACCAGTGACGGCGACGTGCACCTTTGCGACGGCGGGGACACTGACCCTGACGACGACCTCGGTGTATAGCAAACCGGTGGCCGTCGTCACCGTCGCGTCAAGAAGGAGCGGGGGGGGAACCTCGCCGAGGGGGCACAAGAAGAGGATCCAGCAGGACACGGTGCTCCTGGAGTCCGCGCCGACGACCAGGGCGCGGGCTGCCAGGGCAACCACGGAGCCCCCTCGGACCCCCCCAAGGACAAGGAACCAGGGAAAGAGGAGCCCGCCAACGGGATGTGCGACGGTGAGCGACATGGCCACCCAGAAGACGCCGGAGGAGCGCCCTGTAACGAGAAGGAGTACCCGGGCGAAGACTCTGTCGCCCGGGTCGACACTAGTGAAGATGATGAAGGGGGACGGACCTTCCACCCTACCGTCCCCCATTACAGGGCGCACCGGGAGAAGGAATCTTCTCCCTGCTATAGCCGAGGCGTCGCCAGCTATACCAGCGGCGCCGGTGGAGGCACCGAAGAGTGGAGGAGGAGGAGGAAGAAGAAGAGAAGTAGATGAAGAGGAGGAGGATTGGCGGGACGTCACGCCGCGGAACATGAGGAGAAGGGCTGGGCGGCAACAAGAGGAGGGAGCATTGACGACCCCGTCACCGAAGACGCCGGCGCGGCAGCCACGGCAGCAACAACAAGTGCAACACGAAGAGGAAGTGGTCCGGGGGCCACGCGTGGTGAGGACCCCTCCGGGGGCGGAGCGGGGGTCTCGTAGCAGACCTCTGACTGTCGATAGGGCTACTAGCCCTATCGACTTGAATAACAATTCTAGTCGATGTAATTGTGATTGTCCTAGGTTAAGTGATGCCGCTAGCAGCGCGACTAATTGCCCCGGGTCAAACCGGGGCTCTGTTTTTAGACCGAGCAACGGGCAGAACAGGAGTGGCCGAGGGGGCACCAATAATAACACGAGCACAAGATCCCGCGAAACGATAGATAGAAGAGTACCCCCTAGAGGTCGGGCCCCACAGTCGCCCGCGACGCACCGGCGGGGGAGGATGACGTCCCCGACTTCACCTGAGCGCCGGGGATCCCGGAGAGGGCGCGACCCGCGTCGGGATACACGGCTCCCTGATGCCGTCTCACACGCCGGCCGACTCGACAAACCGACCCCCGACACCGACCGACCCGAAGGGCTCCGTAGGAGCACGAGGGCAGCGATAGGTGTCGAAAGGGCTGGGCTCGCTGAGGAAGCCGAAACGGTGACGACGCTTCAGGCGCTGGAGGACTTCGCTGCGAAAGTGGCGGAGTTCTTCGTTAAGCATCGGGTCGTGGATACCGAACGGGCCGCAAATCCAGCCACCAGTGGGAGGGGTGGCCGGCCACGACCGGCTGCGAGGAGGGAAGGCGAGTCTCACCGTCCGAGGGACAGTTCGACGACGACCGGTACTCCTGCCGACCGCGAGGAATATGTTCGGGAGGCGACGCGCATTCAGCGCTTGTTCCGTGCGAACCGGAAGCGTGCGGTGCGGGAGGTCCTGAAAGGGTCCTCTCCACACTGTGAGGTGTCGAAGGACGTAGTCCAGCGACACTTCGCAGATATGTATGCCCTCCGGGATCGCGCGGGGCCCCTCCCGACTGTCCATTACGAGACAGCACAGGGGAGTGACGCTCTGGTGTCGACATGTACGGCCACCGAGGTGAGCCGCCGCCTGGACCGGATGAAGAAATCTTCTCCGGGTCCTGACGGCGTAACCTACGGTGATTTGCGCGATGCTGACCCAGGCGCCACGCTCCTAACGGCGTTATTTAACGCCTGTCTCAGGATGGAGCATATTCCGCGCGTTTGGAAGGAGTCAAACACCGTTCTTATTTATAAGAAGGGTGACCGGGATGACTTGTCCAACTGGAGACCACTCGCGATGGGTGATACTGTGCCGAAACTCTTCGCCGCTGTTATGGCCGACCGCCTCACTCACTGGGCCGTACAAAACCGACGGCTCTCACGAGGCCAGAAGGGCTTCCTGCCGTACGAGGGGTGCCTTGAGCACAACTTCGTGCTGCAGGAATGCATCGCCGACGCCCGGAGGAAGAAGGGGGAACTGGTGGTGGCGTGGCTGGATCTTTCCAATGCTTTTGGATCGATCCCGCACGCCACTATCCTGGAGTCGCTCTCCAACGCCGGGGTGCCGCGGGCGATGACAAATATCGTCGCCAGTATGTATACAGACTGCGCGACGAGGGTCCGTACCGCTGAGGGGTACACGGATAGGATCCCCATACTATCAGGGGTCAAACAGGGCTGCCCCCTTAGCCCCATACTGTTCAACCTGGCATTAGAACCAGTAATTCGCGTAGCCGAGGACTCCACTATAGGATGCAAGATCGCGGGGGAAAGAATTGTGGAGCTCGCCTACGCGGACGACATCGCGCTGCTGGCGGAGAGCGAAGAGGAGATGAGGAGGCTGCTGCGTGATATTGAGATGATTGCGGCCAGCTTGGGCCTCGCCTTCAACGCTAAAAAGTGCGCAACACTGCACATCAGAGGCCGGGACGACGTGCTGGACACCGTGTACCGTATCCAGGAGGAACCCGTTCCGGCTCTGGAAAAAGGTGAGTCTTACCAACACCTAGGGATCCCAACCGGGGTTCAGCTTGATCAGACGCCCTACACCACGATCCGAGGCGTGTTAGAGGATCTGGGCGCGCTACACCGTTCACTCCTTGCCCCCTGGCAGAAAGTCGAGGCGCTGGCGACATTTATTGTCCCGCGTCTCGATTTCCTGCTGGGGGGAGCCAATATGCGGCGAACGATCCTGTCGGAGCTTGACAAAGCTATCAAGCGGACGGTTAAGCTATGGCTCCACTTGCCCCAGCGCGCTAGCCCGGAGGTAGTCCACATTCCCCCGTCACTGGGAGGATGTGGACTCCCTCCGATAGCAGACCTCGCTGAGGTCACGGCCGTGGCCCACGCATTCAGGATGCTGAATGCTAAGGACCCGGTCGTGGCTCGTATCGCGAGGTCCACGCTGGAAGCTGCCGCGAGCGAGAAGCTTCGTCGAGCTCCGACTGATCGGGATCTTGCCCAGTACCTGTCGGGCTCTTTGGCCGGGGACTGGTCAAGACCAACGACTGGTCGTTCGTCGTTTTGGTCGAAGGTGCGGTCCGTCGCGCTGAGATCCGGAGCGCGTCTCGGTTTTCGCTGGGAGTGGTGCGATGATCGAGCTGAACTCGCGATTGTCATGGAATCCCGAAACGGACGTCGGGTAGTCGTGCCGCCTCTTGCCAAGGCACATGTCATCACCAGGATGAGGGCTGCAGTGACGGAGCACTATGTGTCCTCGCTTCTTCGGAAGCCGGACCAAGGTAAGGTTTTCCAGGCAACCACCCAACATGCGGCGAGCAATCGCTTCATGAGGGGTGGCGCGTTTATCCGCTTTGCTGATTGGAGGTTTATTCATCGCGCCCGCCTCGACGTGCTCCCGTTAAATGGAGCCCGTCGATGGGGGAGCGGTGATAAACGCTGCAGGCGATGCGGATACGCGCTGGAAGGCCTTCCTCATGTGCTCTGCCACTGCGGCCCTCATTCTGCCGCCAGGCAGAGACGGCACGACAACCTCGTCCTGAGGTTGAGTAGGGCGATCCGGCTTCCTGGTGAGATCCGGATCAACAGGCGTGTCCCCGGGGCGACAGGAGAGTCTTCGGCGCTTCGCCCGGACATCGTGGTCACGCACGAAGCGTCGAAGACCATTGTACTGGTCGATGTAGCCGTGCCCTTTGAAAATACGATGCAGGCCATCGTAGATGCGCGCATGGGAAAAATTAATAAATATAAAGATCTTGCAGATTCCCTACGAGGGCGCGGCTACAAAGTTTACCTAGATGCCTTCATTGTGGGCGCCCTGGGCGCCTGGGATCCGGGGAACGAGTTCCTCCTGGAACTACTTAGAATCTCACCGCGATACGCATCCTTGATGCGAAAATTAATGGTTGCCGAAACAATCGCGTGGTCCCGAGACATGTACGTCGAACATGTGTCGGGCATCAGACAGTACACGGTGTCCAGTACTGAAAACAATAGAGACATCGCGACAGAAGACCTGGAAGGCGAGGCCCAGGAGCCCTCATCTCCTCGACTGACAGGAACACCGATATAGTCACGGATTTTCTTCTTCTTTTTCTTTTTCCTCTATATGCTACATTCATTTCTCTATTCATCGCTATTCATTTGCTTATTGTTTCTTTTTCTTCTCTTTTCTTTCTCCTGACTTCTCTCTCATTACTTAATGAAATCTCATTGCGGTGTTTCTGTCACTTGTGCTCAAGTCTATGCTTATATATATATATTTACATATACATCTATTTTATTTCCTTTTTTTTTCTTTTTCTGCTATTATGTATCTTCTCTCCTTTTTTTTAATCTGTATATTTACATGGCTATACTATTATACGAGTATATGCCCATATTTCCGGTACTTGTGTTGAGACCGACTTGAATCAAGCGCGCTAAAAGAAGCTTGACTGCCAGGGCTATTAGCCCCTTCTTTCTGGTATCTAAATGAGTAATAATAACTCTTTCGAATGCGGGACATATGCAGTGGGGATCCCTCCCACTGCATCATTATATTTTTAAATATTTTGTAAAGGGCTAAGCCTAAAACTTTGGCAAAAATGTATCCCCCCAGGAGCAAGCTCCTGGGGAAACATGAACTGTTAATAAAGCGCTTTATCTGTTCTTATCAGCTTAATATCTGATACACTCCCCATTGGGGAGTCAGAATATTAATCTCATTTTTGAAAACGGTCGGATTTCGGAGCTTGCTCCGACTCCGACACGGGTCGCACCTGTATTGCATTACCGCAGGACGCGGCCCACACATACTACTATAAACATATTTTCTTTTCTATTTCTTTCTTTTAAAATATTCTGACTCCTCTTCTCTTTTCCCTAGTCTTTTTTTGTATTTTTATTTTCTTTTATCCGCGATCGCGTTGGCTTTTCCAACGGCGGTGCGACTCGCTCAGCACAGCGGCGACTGACTGCGCGGTAGGTAAATGGAGCTTGGGAGTCTGGTGGTGGTTTCTCGTAGTGTAGCGTACTGTAGAGTGGTGCCACCTGGAGCAGGCAAAGCGCTGTCGACTCCAGGCGGACTGTTTCGATACATCGAAACCCTTTCGCGCCGTATCCGATTCCGGTGCGGCTTTGCTCGCGTTTGCTTTGTTTTGATTATATGTTTAGCTGTTATCCGTGAGAACGCTGGTCGTTTAAACCGATAACAGCTGTTTGTCCCACCAACCGACTTGCCGAAATCCACTTTTTGCTGTAGTTTTTGTGCTCCCGTATAGGCTAAATATAGACATTTAGACCGTTACGGGTAGACTTTATTCCATTATTCTAGCTATTTAGCTAGAAATTTTTCTATTTGCAGTAGATTAATCATTCTTTTTCCGATAATTATCGAGGTACACGGGTCCCTTTACAACTTGTGTAACTCGATATTAACAGTCTAGTCCCCTGTGTGCGGTAATTTGCAGATTTAATTTGCAAATTATCGCGGAGAGCGACTCGCACGGTCGTCCTCGTTTCGTTCGTTTTGTTTTTATTCTTTTGATCTCAATCTAGTCACTAGATTAAGGTTTTCTTTTATTATTTTGATTTATTTATTTTACTTTTATTTTTATTTATTTTCGTTTATTTATTTCCTTTCTTTTAATTTCCGCGACGTATATACCGCAGGTATATATACCCGTTTTTGTTTTTATTTGTTGATTTTACTTTCTTTCTATTTTATTTTCGTCATTTTATTTTATTTATTTATTTCTCAGTTTTAAGTTTTAAGTATTGACTGGGGAGTCCCTACACGTTCTCTTTTTAACTAATTGATTATTACTCCATTTTATACATTTATTTATTTATTTATTTTATTATTATTTATTTTATATTGATATGAGTAATACGACGAGCCCTCAGCCGAGCTGCACTGCCAGGGGAAATGATGTAGTAATAACGTTCCCCTTCCCTGAGACATTCCCCTGCCCCTTCTGCAACGTGGGGGTGCCGTCCAACTGGATCCGGTCGGCCGTGTACCAGCGGCACGAGGACCTGGGGAAGCATCTGCGCATTCACCATCCCGGCGCAAACAGGAAGTGGGTCTGCGGGGTGTGTTCCTTCACGGACGATAGTGTCTATGCACTGAAGAAAGTGAGGAAACACCACGCAGACTCACACAAAAGTAGTGCAGAGCCTCGTGCCGCTGGGGCGCGGCCGCCGGCCAGTACAAGCACAAGTAATAGCAACAGCAGTAACAATAATGACGGCGGCAGTGCACCCCTGGCTGAGGGTGATTGCGCCGAGAAGCGACCCCAACCTGACGCGGCGCTAGCTGAGACGACCCAGAGGCCCTCCCCGTCCCCGTTGGAAACGGCAGGGACCACCACGCGTGGAGGCGCGCTGACGCGCGCTACTAAATCTACCTTAACCAACTCCCGGACCACGGTGGCTGCCAAAACTAGAACCGTGCCGAAGAAAAAGCCAGTAATCACCTCATCGGTGACGGGGAGAAACTTACTGACGAGCTGGGCCGTGAAAACGACAGCGACAAGGAAGAGCGGGACGCCGTCCAGCCCCGCCGATGGACGACCTCCATCCTCGGGGAGTCCCGCCACCCCGCCGACCGTGGATCTCACCACCCCACCAGCGGGGACCGGCGCCGCTAAGAGGACCAGCGGCGGGCCAGTGTCAATGAGGAGGCCAAGCGGGGGGGTAACTTCCACCTTAACCCTCCCACTAAAAGAGAAGGAAAAGAGCCCGGGGGCAAAGAGAAGGAGCACCCGGGCGACAACGGAGCCTCCTCAACCTGGCCCGCCCCGACGAACCACCACCACCACCACGACCAGGAAGGTGTCACCCGCTGTTACCTATGCAGAGGTCACTAGGGGCACGTCGACCACCACCACAACCATGACGACGAGGAGGATGACACGGGCAACCTCCCTCCCGCCCGTGCCAAAAGAAGGAGACGGGGGCGCATCCACAGCACAAGCGCCCCCCACCAGGCCAGTGGTGGCGACGTGCACCTTTGCAACGGCGGGAACACTGACCCTGACGACGACCTCGGTCTATAGCAAACCGGTGGCAGTCGTAACCGTCGCAACAAGAAGGAGCGGGGGGGGAACCTCGCCGAGGGGGTTCAAGAAGAGGATACAGGAGGATACGGTGCTCCTGGAGTCCGCGCCGACGACCAGGGCGCGGGCTGCCAGGGCAACCACGGAGCCCCCTCGGACCCCCCCAAGGACAAGGAACCAGGGAAAGAGGAGCCCGCCAACGGGATGTGCGACGGTGAGCGACATGGCCACCCAGAAGACGCCGGAGGAGCGCCCTGTAACGAGAAGGAGTACCCGGGCGAAGACTCTGTCGCCCGGGTCGACACTAGTGAAGATAATGAAGGGGGACGGACCTTCCACCCTACCGTCCCCCATTACAGGGCGCACCGGGAGAAGGAATCTTCTCCCTGCTATAGCCGAGGCGTCGCCAGCTATACCAGCGGCGCCGGTGGAGGCACCGAAGAGTGGAGGAGGAGGAGGAAGAAGAAGAGAAGTAGATGAAGAGGAGGAGGATTGGCGGGACGTCACGCCGCGGAACATGAGGAGAAGGGCTGGGCGGCAACAAGAGGAGGGAGCATTGACGACCCCGTCACCGAAGACGCCGGCGCGGCAGCCACGGCAGCAACAACAAGTGCAACACGAAGAGGAAGTGGTCCGGGGGCCACGCGTGGTGAGGACCCCTCCGGGGGCGGAGCGGGGGTCTCGTAGCAGACCTCTGACTGTCGATAGGGCTACTAGCCCTATCGACTTGAATAACAATTCTAGTCGATGTAATTGTGATTGTCCTAGGTTAAGTGATGCCGCTAGCAGCGCGACTAATTGCCCCGGGTCAAACCGGGGCTCTGTTTTTAGACCGAGCAACGGGCAGAACAGGAGTGGCCGAGGGGGCACCAATAATAACACGAGCACAAGATCCCGCGAAACGATAGATAGAAGAGTACCCCCTAGAGGTCGGGCCCCACAGTCGCCCGCGACGCACCGGCGGGGGAGGATGACGTCCCCGACTTCACCTGAGCGCCGGGGATCCCGGAGAGGGCGCGACCCGCGTCGGGATACACGGCTCCCTGATGCCGTCTCACACGCCGGCCGACTCGACGAACCGACCCCCGACACCGACCGACCCGAAGGGCTCCGTAGGAGCACGAGGGCAGCGATAGGTGTCGAAAGGGCAGGGCTCGCTGAGGAAGCCGAAACGGTGACGACGCTTCAGGCGCTGGAGGACTTCGCTGCGAAAGTGGCGGAGTTCTTCGTTAAGCATCGGGTCGTGGATACCGAACGGGCCGCAAATCCAGCCACCAGTGGGAGGGGTGGCCGGCCACGACCGGCTGCGAGGAGGGAAGGCGAGTCTCACCGTCCGAGGGACAGTTCGACGACGACCGGTACTCCTGCCGACCGCGAGGAATATGTTCGGGAGGCGACGCGCATTCAGCGCTTGTTCCGTGCGAACCGGAAGCGTGCGGTGCGGGAGGTCCTGAAAGGGTCCTCTCCACACTGTGAGGTGTCGAAGGACGTAGTCCAGCGACACTTCGCAGATATGTATGCTCTCCGGGATCGCGCGGGGCCCCTCCCGACTGTCCATTACGAGACAGCACAGGGGAGTGACGCTCTGGTGTCGACATGTACGGCCACCGAGGTGAGCCGCCGCCTGGACCGGATGAAGAAATCTTCTCCGGGTCCTGACGGCGTAACCTACGGTGATTTGCGCGATGCTGACCCAGGCGCCACGCTCCTAACGGCGTTATTTAACGCCTGTCTCAGGATGGAGCATATTCCGCGCGTTTGGAAGGAGTCAAACACCGTTCTTATTTATAAGAAGGGTGACCGGGATGACTTGTCCAACTGGAGACCACTCGCGATGGGTGATACTGTGCCGAAACTCTTCGCCGCTGTTATGGCCGACCGCCTCACTTACTGGGCCGTACAAAACCGACGGCTCTCACGAGGCCAGAAGGGCTTCCTGCCGTACGAGGGGTGCCTTGAGCACAACTTCGTGCTGCAGGAATGCATCGCCGACGCCCGGAGGAAGAAGGGGGAACTGGTGGTGGCGTGGCTGGATCTTTCCAATGCCTTTGGATCGATCCCGCACGCCACTATCCTGGAGTCGCTCTCCAACGCCGGGGTGCCGCGGGCGATGACAAATATCGTCGCCAGTATGTATACAGACTGCGCGACGAGGGTCCGTACCGCTGAGGGGTACACGGATAGGATCCCCATACTATCAGGGGTCAAACAGGGCTGCCCCCTTAGCCCCATACTGTTCAACCTGGCATTAGAACCAGTAATTCGCGTAGCCGAGGACTCCACTATAGGATGCAAGATCGCGGGGGAAAGAATTGTGGAGCTCGCCTACGCGGACGACATCGCGCTGCTGGCGGAGAGCGAAGAGGAGATGAGGAGGCTGCTGCGTGATATTGAGATGATTGCGGCCAGCTTGGGCCTCGCCTTCAACGCTAAAAAGTGCGCAACACTGCACATCAGAGGCCGGGACGACGTACTGGACACCGTGTACCGTATCCAGGAGGAACCCGTTCCGGCTCTGGAAAAAGGTGAGTCTTACCAACACCTAGGGATCCCAACCGGGGTTCAGCTTGATCAGACGCCCTACACCACGATCCGAGGCGTGTTAGAGGATCTGGGCGCGCTAGACCGTTCACTCCTTGCCCCCTGGCAGAAAGTCGAGGCGCTGGCGACATTTATTGTCCCGCGTCTCGATTTCCTGCTGAGGGGAGCCAATATGCGGCGAACGATCCTGTCGGAGCTTGACAAAGCTATCAAGCGGACGGTTAAGCTATGGCTCCACTTGCCCCAGCGCGCTAGCCCGGAGGTAGTCCACATTCCCCCGTCACTGGGAGGATGTGGACTCCCTCCGATAGCAGACCTCGCTGAGGTCACGGCCGTGGCCCACGCATTCAGGATGCTGAATGCTAAGGACCCGGTCGTGGCTCGTATCGCGAGGTCCACGCTGGAAGCTGCCGCGAGCGAGAAGCTTCGTCGAGCTCCGACTGATCGGGATCTTGCCCAGTACCTGTCGGGCTCTTTGGCCGGGGACTGGTCAAGACCAACGACTGGTCGTTCGTCGTTTTGGTCGAAGGTGCGGTCCGTCGCGCTGAGATCCGGAGCGCGTCTCGGTTTTCGCTGGGAGTGGTGCGATGATCGAGCTGAACTCGCGATTGTCATGGAATCCCGAAACGGACGTCGGGTAGTCGTGCCGCCTCTTGCCAAGGCACATGTCATCACCAGGATGAGGGCTGCAGTGACGGAGCGCTATGTGTCCTCGCTTCTTCGGAAGCCGGACCAAGGTAAGGTTTTCCAGGCAACCACCCAACATGCGGCGAGCAATCGCTTCATGAGGGGTGGCGCGTTTATCCGCTTTGCTGATTGGAGGTTTATTCATCGCGCCCGCCTCGACGTGCTCCCGTTAAATGGAGCCCGTCGATGGGGGAGCGGTGATAAACGCTGCAGGCGATGCGGATACGCGCTGGAAGGCCTTCCTCATGTGCTCTGCCACTGCGGCCCTCATTCTGCCGCCAGGCAGAGACGGCACGACAACCTCGTCCTGAGGTTGAGTAGGGCGATCCGGCTTCCTGGTGAGATCCGGATCAACAGGCGTGTCCCCGGGGCGACAGGAGAGTCTTCGGCGCTTCGCCCGGACATCGTGGTCACGCACGAAGCGTCGAAGACCATTGTACTGGTCGATGTAGCCGTGCCCTTTGAAAATACGATGCAGGCCATCGTAGATGCGCGCATGGGAAAAATTAATAAATATAAAGATCTTGCAGATTCCCTACGAGGGCGCGGCTACAAAGTTTACCTAGATGCCTTCATTGTGGGCGCCCTGGGCGCCTGGGATCCGGGGAACGAGTTCCTCCTGGAACTACTTAGAATCTCACCGCGATACGCATCCTTGATGCGAAAATTAATGGTTGCCGAAACAATCGCGTGGTCCCGAGACATGTACGTCGAACATGTGTCGGGCATCAGACAGTACACGGTGTCCAGTACTGAAAACAATAGAGACATCGCGACAGAAGACCTGGAAGGCGAGGCCCAGGAGCCCTCATCTCCTCGACTGACAGGAACACCGATATAGTCACGGATTTTCTTCTTCTTTTTCTTTTTCCTCTATATGCTACATTCATTTCTCTATTCATCGCTATTCATTTGCTTATTGTTTCTTTTTCTTCTCTTTTCTTTCTCCTGACTTCTCTCTCATTACTTAATGAAATCTCATTGCGGTGTTTCTGTCACTTGTGCTCAAGTCTATGCTTATATATATATATTTACATATACATCTATTTTATTTCCTTTTTTTTTCTTTTTCTGCTATTATGTATCTTCTCTCCTTTTTTTTAATCTGTATATTTACATGGCTATACTATTATACGAGTATATGCCCATATTTCCGGTACTTGTGTTGAGACCGACTTGAATCAAGCGCGCTAAAAGAAGCTTGACTGCCAGGGCTATTAGCCCCTTCTTTCTGGTATCTAAATGAGTAATAATAACTCTTTCGAATGCGGGACATATGCAGTGGGGATCCCTCCCACTGCATCATTATATTTTTAAATATTTTGTAAAGGGCTAAGCCTAAAACTTTGGCAAAAATGTATCCCCCCAGGAGCAAGCTCCTGGGGAAACATGAACTGTTAATAAAGCGCTTTATCTGTTCTTATCAGCTTAATATCTGATACACTCCCCATTGGGGAGTCAGAATATTAATCTCATTTTTGAAAACGGTCGGATTTCGGAGCTTGCTCCGACTCCGACACGGGTCGCACCTGTATTGCATTACCGCAGGACGCGGCCCACACATACTACTATAAACATATTTTCTTTTCTATTTCTTTCTTTTAAAATATTCTGACTCCTCTTCTCTTTTCCCTAGTCTTTTTTTGTATTTTTATTTTCTTTTATCCGCGATCGCGTTGGCTTTTCCAACGGCGGTGCGACTCGCTCAGCACAGCGGCGACTGACTGCGCGGTAGGTAAGTGGAGCTTGGGAGTCTGGTGGTGGTTTCTCGTAGTGTAGCGTACTGTAGAGTGGTGCCACCTGGAGCAGGCAAAGCGCTGTCGACTCCAGGCGGACTGTTTCGATACATCGAAACCCTTTCGCGCCGTATCCGATTCCGGTGCGGCTTTGCTCGCGTTTGCTTTGTTTTGATTATATGTTTAGCTGTTATCCGTGAGAACGCTGGTCGTTTAAACCGATAACAGCTGTTTGTCCCACCAACCGACTTGCCGAAATCCACTTTTTGCTGTAGTTTTTGTGCTCCCGTATAGGCTAAATATAGACATTTAGACCGTTACGGGTAGACTTTATTCCATTATTCTAGCTATTTAGCTAGAAATTTTTCTATTTGCAGTAGATTAATCATTCTTTTTCCGATAATTATCGAGGTACACGGGTCCCTTTACAACTTGTGTAACTCGATATTAACAGTCTAGTCCCCTGTGTGCGGTAATTTGCAGATTTAATTTGCAAATTATCGCGGAGAGCGACTCGCACGGTCGTCCTCGTTTCGTTCGTTTTGTTTTTATTCTTTTGATCTCAATCTAGTCACTAGATTAAGGTTTTCTTTTATTATTTTGATTTATTTATTTTACTTTTATTTTTATTTATTTTCGTTTATTTATTTCCTTTCTTTTAATTTCCGCGACGTATATACCGCAGGTATATATACCCGTTTTTGTTTTTATTTGTTGATTTTACTTTCTTTCTATTTTATTTTCGTCATTTTATTTTATTTATTTATTTCTCAGTTTTAAGTTTTAAGTATTGACTGGGGAGTCCCTACACGTTCTCTTTTTAACTAATTGATTATTACTCCATTTTATACATTTATTTATTTATTTATTTTATTATTATTTATTTTATATTGATATGAGTAATACGACGAGCCCTCAGCCGAGCTGCACTGCCAGGGGAAATGATGTAGTAATAACGTTCCCCTTCCCTGAGACATTCCCCTGCCCCTTCTGCAACGTGGGGGTGCCGTCCAACTGGATCCGGTCGGCCGTGTACCAGCGGCACGAGGACCTGGGGAAGCATCTGCGCATTCACCATCCCGGCGCAAACAGGAAGTGGGTCTGCGGGGTGTGTTCCTTCACGGACGATAGTGTCTATGCACTGAAGAAAGTGAGGAAACACCACGCAGACTCACACAAAAGTAGTGCAGAGCCTCGTGCCGCTGGGGCGCGGCCGCCGGCCAGTACAAGCACAAGTAATAGCAACAGCAGTAACAATAATGACGGCGGCAGTGCACCCCTGGCTGAGGGTGATTGCGCCGAGAAGCGACCCCAACCTGACGCGGCGCTAGCTGAGACGACCCAGAGGCCCTCCCCGTCCCCGTTGGAAACGGCAGGGACCACCACGCGTGGAGGCGCGCTGACGCGCGCTACTAAATCTACCTTAACCAACTCCCGGACCACGGTGGCTGCCAAAACTAGAACCGTGCCGAAGAAAAAGCCAGTAATCACCTCATCGGTGACGGGGAGAAACTTACTGACGAGCTGGGCCGTGAAAACGACAGCGACAAGGAAGAGCGGGACGCCGTCCAGCCCCGCCGATGGACGACCTCCATCCTCGGGGAGTCCCGCCACCCCGCCGACCGTGGATCTCACCACCCCACCAGCGGGGACCGGCGCCGCTAAGAGGACCAGCGGCGGGCCAGTGTCAATGAGGAGGCCAAGCGGGGGGGTAACTTCCACCTTAACCCTCCCACTAAAAGAGAAGGAAAAGAGCCCGGGGGCAAAGAGAAGGAGCACCCGGGCGACAACGGAGCCTCCTCAACCTGGCCCGCCCCGACGAACCACCACCACCACCACGACCAGGAAGGTGTCACCCGCTGTTACCTATGCAGAGGTCACTAGGGGCACGTCGACCACCACCACAACCATGACGACGAGGAGGATGACACGGGCAACCTCCCTCCCGCCCGTGCCAAAAGAAGGAGACGGGGGCGCATCCACAGCACAAGCGCCCCCCACCAGGCCAGTGGTGGCGACGTGCACCTTTGCAACGGCGGGAACACTGACCCTGACGACGACCTCGGTCTATAGCAAACCGGTGGCAGTCGTAACCGTCGCAACAAGAAGGAGCGGGGGGGGAACCTCGCCGAGGGGGTTCAAGAAGAGGATACAGGAGGATACGGTGCTCCTGGAGTCCGCGCCGACGACCAGGGCGCGGGCTGCCAGGGCAACCACGGAGCCCCCTCGGACCCCCCCAAGGACAAGGAACCAGGGAAAGAGGAGCCCGCCAACGGGATGTGCGACGGTGAGCGACATGGCCACCCAGAAGACGCCGGAGGAGCGCCCTGTAACGAGAAGGAGTACCCGGGCGAAGACTCTGTCGCCCGGGTCGACACTAGTGAAGATAATGAAGGGGGACGGACCTTCCACCCTACCGTCCCCCATTACAGGGCGCACCGGGAGAAGGAATCTTCTCCCTGCTATAGCCGAGGCGTCGCCAGCTATACCAGCGGCGCCGGTGGAGGCACCGAAGAGTGGAGGAGGAGGAGGAAGAAGAAGAGAAGTAGATGAAGAGGAGGAGGATTGGCGGGACGTCACGCCGCGGAACATGAGGAGAAGGGCTGGGCGGCAACAAGAGGAGGGAGCATTGACGACCCCGTCACCGAAGACGCCGGCGCGGCAGCCACGGCAGCAACAACAAGTGCAACACGAAGAGGAAGTGGTCCGGGGGCCACGCGTGGTGAGGACCCCTCCGGGGGCGGAGCGGGGGTCTCGTAGCAGACCTCTGACTGTCGATAGGGCTACTAGCCCTATCGACTTGAATAACAATTCTAGTCGATGTAATTGTGATTGTCCTAGGTTAAGTGATGCCGCTAGCAGCGCGACTAATTGCCCCGGGTCAAACCGGGGCTCTGTTTTTAGACCGAGCAACGGGCAGAACAGGAGTGGCCGAGGGGGCACCAATAATAACACGAGCACAAGATCCCGCGAAACGATAGATAGAAGAGTACCCCCTAGAGGTCGGGCCCCACAGTCGCCCGCGACGCACCGGCGGGGGAGGATGACGTCCCCGACTTCACCTGAGCGCCGGGGATCCCGGAGAGGGCGCGACCCGCGTCGGGATACACGGCTCCCTGATGCCGTCTCACACGCCGGCCGACTCGACGAACCGACCCCCGACACCGACCGACCCGAAGGGCTCCGTAGGAGCACGAGGGCAGCGATAGGTGTCGAAAGGGCAGGGCTCGCTGAGGAAGCCGAAACGGTGACGACGCTTCAGGCGCTGGAGGACTTCGCTGCGAAAGTGGCGGAGTTCTTCGTTAAGCATCGGGTCGTGGATACCGAACGGGCCGCAAATCCAGCCACCAGTGGGAGGGGTGGCCGGCCACGACCGGCTGCGAGGAGGGAAGGCGAGTCTCACCGTCCGAGGGACAGTTCGACGACGACCGGTACTCCTGCCGACCGCGAGGAATATGTTCGGGAGGCGACGCGCATTCAGCGCTTGTTCCGTGCGAACCGGAAGCGTGCGGTGCGGGAGGTCCTGAAAGGGTCCTCTCCACACTGTGAGGTGTCGAAGGACGTAGTCCAGCGACACTTCGCAGATATGTATGCTCTCCGGGATCGCGCGGGGCCCCTCCCGACTGTCCATTACGAGACAGCACAGGGGAGTGACGCTCTGGTGTCGACATGTACGGCCACCGAGGTGAGCCGCCGCCTGGACCGGATGAAGAAATCTTCTCCGGGTCCTGACGGCGTAACCTACGGTGATTTGCGCGATGCTGACCCAGGCGCCACGCTCCTAACGGCGTTATTTAACGCCTGTCTCAGGATGGAGCATATTCCGCGCGTTTGGAAGGAGTCAAACACCGTTCTTATTTATAAGAAGGGTGACCGGGATGACTTGTCCAACTGGAGACCACTCGCGATGGGTGATACTGTGCCGAAACTCTTCGCCGCTGTTATGGCCGACCGCCTCACTTACTGGGCCGTACAAAACCGACGGCTCTCACGAGGCCAGAAGGGCTTCCTGCCGTACGAGGGGTGCCTTGAGCACAACTTCGTGCTGCAGGAATGCATCGCCGACGCCCGGAGGAAGAAGGGGGAACTGGTGGTGGCGTGGCTGGATCTTTCCAATGCCTTTGGATCGATCCCGCACGCCACTATCCTGGAGTCGCTCTCCAACGCCGGGGTGCCGCGGGCGATGACAAATATCGTCGCCAGTATGTATACAGACTGCGCGACGAGGGTCCGTACCGCTGAGGGGTACACGGATAGGATCCCCATACTATCAGGGGTCAAACAGGGCTGCCCCCTTAGCCCCATACTGTTCAACCTGGCATTAGAACCAGTAATTCGCGTAGCCGAGGACTCCACTATAGGATGCAAGATCGCGGGGGAAAGAATTGTGGAGCTCGCCTACGCGGACGACATCGCGCTGCTGGCGGAGAGCGAAGAGGAGATGAGGAGGCTGCTGCGTGATATTGAGATGATTGCGGCCAGCTTGGGCCTCGCCTTCAACGCTAAAAAGTGCGCAACACTGCACATCAGAGGCCGGGACGACGTACTGGACACCGTGTACCGTATCCAGGAGGAACCCGTTCCGGCTCTGGAAAAAGGTGAGTCTTACCAACACCTAGGGATCCCAACCGGGGTTCAGCTTGATCAGACGCCCTACACCACGATCCGAGGCGTGTTAGAGGATCTGGGCGCGCTAGACCGTTCACTCCTTGCCCCCTGGCAGAAAGTCGAGGCGCTGGCGACATTTATTGTCCCGCGTCTCGATTTCCTGCTGAGGGGAGCCAATATGCGGCGAACGATCCTGTCGGAGCTTGACAAAGCTATCAAGCGGACGGTTAAGCTATGGCTCCACTTGCCCCAGCGCGCTAGCCCGGAGGTAGTCCACATTCCCCCGTCACTGGGAGGATGTGGACTCCCTCCGATAGCAGACCTCGCTGAGGTCACGGCCGTGGCCCACGCATTCAGGATGCTGAATGCTAAGGACCCGGTCGTGGCTCGTATCGCGAGGTCCACGCTGGAAGCTGCCGCGAGCGAGAAGCTTCGTCGAGCTCCGACTGATCGGGATCTTGCCCAGTACCTGTCGGGCTCTTTGGCCGGGGACTGGTCAAGACCAACGACTGGTCGTTCGTCGTTTTGGTCGAAGGTGCGGTCCGTCGCGCTGAGATCCGGAGCGCGTCTCGGTTTTCGCTGGGAGTGGTGCGATGATCGAGCTGAACTCGCGATTGTCATGGAATCCCGAAACGGACGTCGGGTAGTCGTGCCGCCTCTTGCCAAGGCACATGTCATCACCAGGATGAGGGCTGCAGTGACGGAGCGCTATGTGTCCTCGCTTCTTCGGAAGCCGGACCAAGGTAAGGTTTTCCAGGCAACCACCCAACATGCGGCGAGCAATCGCTTCATGAGGGGTGGCGCGTTTATCCGCTTTGCTGATTGGAGGTTTATTCATCGCGCCCGCCTCGACGTGCTCCCGTTAAATGGAGCCCGTCGATGGGGGAGCGGTGATAAACGCTGCAGGCGATGCGGATACACGCTGGAAAGCCTTCCTCATGTGCTCTGCCACTGCGGCCCTCATTCTGCCGCCAGGCAGAGACGGCACGACAACCTCGTCCTGAGGTTGAGTAGGGCGATCCGGCTTCCTGGTGAGATCCGGATCAACAGGCGTGTCCCCGGGGCGACAGGAGAGTCTTCGGCGCTTCGCCCGGACATCGTGGTCACGCACGAAGCGTCGAAGACCATTGTACTGGTCGATGTAGCCGTGCCCTTCGAAAATACGATGCAGGCCATCGTAGAGGCAAGATTCGAGAAAATCAACAAGTACCAGCAACTAGCTGATTCTCTGAAAGGGCGCGGCTACAAAGTGTATCTAGATGCTTTCATTGTGGGCGCCCTGGGCGCCTGGGATCCGGGGAACGAGTTCCTCCTGGAACTACTTAGAATCTCGCCGCGATACGCATCCCTGATGCGAAAACTTATGGTTGCTGAAACAATCGCGTGGTCCCGAGACATGTACGTCGAACATGTCTCGGGTATCAGACAGTACACGGTGTCCAGTACTGATAATAATATTAGAGACAACGCGGTCCTAGAGGGCGAGGCCCGGGAACCCTCATCTCCTCGAAATTGAGGTACACCGACCAAATACTGTTTCATATTCGCATTTACAATTTATTTACTCTACTTATTATCCTGCTATAGCTTTATTAATAATATGAAACATGTGTCGGTGCCCCTTATATTAATGCTAAGTGTACTTATGTTTTGTATATGTATTTTCTTCATATTTCCATAGTTATTTTCTCTTCATTTTTCTTTTCTCTTTTTCTCCTTATTTTACTTCATGTACACTTACATCAACTTTTGCTCTTCTACTGTATTTACTTTGCATATGGGCTGATATTTATATTTATATTTATATTTTTTATTTTATCTTATAATTTATACTTTATATATTTATATATTTATATTAAGATCCTTTTCCTAGCGCAAATACTGGGCGTTTGAGAACGAAAAGAAGTCCCACTGCCAGGGCCATCTGCCCCTTCTTTTTTTTTTTTATTATCCTAATGCTGATCTGGCATATTGAGGATCCGCGACGCATGCAGCGGGAGCAGGCCCCGCTGCATTAAACCTACATTTTTTTTTATTACATTAAGGGCCAGGCCCATACATTGTGAACAAGGATGTACCACCTCAGGGACTTGTCCCTGAGGAAACATATTCTGAAAATAAAAGCGCTTTATCTGTTCTTATCAGCTTAATATCTGATACACTCCCCATTGGGGAGTCAGAATATTAATCTCATTTTTGAAAACGGTCGGATTTCGGAGCTTGCTCCGACTCCGACACGGGTCGCACCTGTATTGCATTACCGCAGGACGCGGCCCACACATACTACTATAAACATATTTTCTTTTCTATTTCTTTCTTTTAAATATTCTGACTCCTCTTCTCTTTTTCCTAGTCTTTTTTTGTATTTTTATTTTCTTTTATCCGCGATCGCGTTGGCTTTTCCAACGGCGGTGCGACTCGCTCAGCACAGCGGCGACTGACTGCGCGGTAGGTAAGTGGAGCTTGGGAGTCTGGTGGTGGTTTCTCGTAGTGTAGCGTACTGTAGAGTGGTGCCACCTGGAGCAGGCAAAGCGCTGTCGACTCCAGGCGGACTGTTTCGATACATCGAAACCCTTTCGCGCCGTATCCGATTCCGGTGCGGCTTTGCTCGCGTTTGTTTTGTTTTGTCTCTATGTTTAGCTGTTATCCGTGAGAACGCTGGTCGTTTAAACCGATAACAGCTGTTGTTCCACTAACCGACTTTCCGAAATCCACTTTTTGCTGTAGTTTTTGTGCTCCCGTATAGGCTAAATATAGATATTTAGACCGTTACGGGTAGACTTTATTCCATTATTCTAGCTATTTAGCTAGAAATTTTTCTATTTGCAGTAGATTAATCATTCTTTTTCCGATAATTATCGAGGTACACGGGTCCCTTTACAACTTGTGTAACTCGATATTAACAGTCTAGTCCCCTGTGTGCGGTAATTTGCAGATTTAATTTGCAAATTATCGCGGAGAGCGACTCGCACGGTCGTCCTCGTTTCGTTCGTTTTGTTTTTATTCTTTTGATCTCAATCTAGTCACTAGATTAAGGTTTTCTTTTATTATTTTGATTTATTTATTTTACTTTTATTTTTATTTATTTTCGTTTATTTATTTCCTTTCTTTTTATTTCCGCGACGTATATACCATAGGTATATATACCCGTTTTTGTTTTTATTCGTTGATTTTATTTTCGTTCTATTTTATTTTTGTCATTTTATTTTATCTATTTATTTTCTTAGTTTTAAGTTTTAATTATTGACTGGGGAGTCCCTACACTTCTTCTTTCTAATTAATTGACCATTACTCTATTTTATACATTTATACATTTATCTATTTATTTTACTATTTATTTTAATATGAGTAATGCGACGAGCCCTCAGCCGAGCTGCACTGCCAGGGGAAATGATGTTATAATTACGTTCCCCTTTCCCGAGACATTCCCCTGCCCCTTCTGCAACGTAGGGGTGCCGTCCAACTGGATCCGGTCGGCCGTGTACCAGCGGCACGAGGACCTGGGGAAGCATTTGCGCATCCACCATCCCGGCGCAAAAAGAAAGTGGGTCTGCGGGGTGTGCTTCTTCACGGACGACAGTGTCTACGCACTGAAGAAAGTGAGGAGGCACCACGCAGACTCACATAAAGGTAGTGCAGAGCCTCGTGCCGCTGGGGCGCGGCCGTCGGTCAGCACGAGTAGTAGCAGTAGGGACGGCGGCAGTGCACCCCTGGCTGAGGGTGATTCAGCCGAGAAGCGACCCCAACCCGACGCGGCGCCAGCCGAGACGACCCCGAGGCCCTCTCCGTCACCGTTGGAAGCGGCAGGGACCACCACGCGTGGAGGCGCGCTAACGCGGCCGCTAGAACTACCTTAACCAACTCCCGGACCACCGTGGCTGCCAAAACCAGAGCTGCGCCGAAGAAGATGCCAGTAATCACTTCATCGGTGACGGGGAGAAACTTATTGACGAGCTGGGCCGTGAAACCGACAGCGACAAGGAAGAGCGGGACGCCGTCCAGCCCCGCCGATGGACGACCTCCATCCTCGGGGAGTCCCGCCACCCCGCCGACCGTGGATCTCACCAGCCCACCAGCGGGGACCGGCGCCGCTAAGAGGACCAGCGGCGGGCCAGTGTCAATGAGGAGGCCAAGCGGGGGGGTAACCTCCACCTTAACCCCCCCACTAAAGGAGAAGGAGAAGAGCCCGGGGCTGAAGAGAAGGAGTACCCGGGCTACAACAGAACCTCCTCAACCTGGCCCGCCCCGACGACCTGTCACCGCGACCAGGAAGGTGACTCCCGCCGTCACCTACGCAGAGATCACCAGGGGCACGTCGACCACCACCACAACGATGACGACAAGGAGAATGACGCGGGCAACCTCCCTCCCGCCCGTGTCGCGAGAAGGAACCGGGGGCGCAACTGCAGCCCAAGCGCCCCCCACTAGGCTGGTGGTGGCGACGTGCACCTTCGCGACGGCGGGAACGCTGACCCTGACGACGACCTCGGTCTACAGCAAACCAGTGGCCGTCGTCACCGTTGCCACAAGGAGGAGTGGGGGGGGAACCTCGCCGAGGGGCATCAAGAAAAGGATGAAGGAGGACACGGTGCTACTGGAGTCCGCGCCGACGACCAGGGCGCGGGCTGCCAGGGCAACCACTGAGCCCCCTCGGACCCCCCCCAGGACAAGACAACACCCGAAACCGAGGAGAAGCCCACCACCTTCGATGGGCTCTGCGACGGTGAACGACGTGGCCACCTCAAGAACACCAGAGGAGCGCCCTGAAACAAGGAGGAGCACCCGGGCGAAAACTCTATCGCCCGGATCGACGCAAGAGAAGGGGAGGGGGGACGGACCCACCACCCTACCGTCCCCTAATACAGGGCGCTTCGGGAGGAGATTGATCCTCCCAGCCATAGCCGAGGCGTCGCCAGCGGTCACTGCGGCGCCGGAAAAGGAAATGGAAATGGAAAAGGAAAAGGAGAAGGAAAGAAGAATAGGAGAGGAAGAGGATGTAAGGGACTGGCGGGACGTCACGCCGCGGAACACGAGGAGAAGGGCTGGGCGGCAGAAAGAGGAGGGAGCTTTGACGACCCCGTCACCGAAGACGCCGGCGCGGCAGCCACGGCAACGACAACAACAACGAGAAGAGGAAGTGGTCCGGGAGCCACGCGTGGTAAGGACCCCTACGGGGGCGGAGCAGGGTCCTCCAAGTAGGCCACTGACTGTCGATAGGGCTACTAGTCCTATCGACTTTAATAATAATTCTAGTCAATGTTCTTGTGATTGTCCTACAATAAGTAATGTAGCCAGCAGCGTGACTAATTGCCCCGGGTCAAACCGGGGCTCTGTTTTCAGCCACAATGGGCAGAGCAGGAGGGGCCGAGGGGGCACCTTTAGCAACACGAACAACAGAAGAGATACCCGCGAAATTAGCGCAAGAAGAGTACCCCCCAGAGGTCGGGCCCCACAGTCGCCCGCGACGCACCGGCGAGGGAGTGTGGCCTCCCCGCCTTCACCTGAGCGCCGGGGATCCCGGAGAGGGCGCGACCCGCGTCGGGACACACGGCTCCCTGATGCCGTCCCACACGCCGGCCGATCCGACGAACCAACCCCCGATGCTGACCGACCCGAAGTGCTCCGTAGGAGCACGAGGGCAGCGATAGGCATCGAAAGGGCAGGTCTCGTTGAGGAAGCCGAAACGGTGACGACGCCTCAGGCGCTGGAGGACTTCGCTGCGAAAGTGGCGGAGTTCTTCGTTAAGCATCGGGCTGTGGATACTGAGCGGGCCGCAAATTCAGCCACCAGTGGGAGGGGTGGCCGGCCACAAGCGGCTGCGAGGAGGGAGGGTGAGTCTCGCCGTCCGAGGGACAGCTCGACGACGACCGGTACTCCTACCAACCGCGAGGAATATGTTCGGGAGGCGACGCGCATTCAGCGCCTGTTCCGTGCGAACCGGAAGCGTGCGGTGCGGGAGGTCCTGAAAGGGTCCTCCCCGCACTGTGAAGTGTCGAAGGACATAGTCCAGCGACACTTTACAGAAATGTACGCTCCTCGGGATCGCGCGGGGCCCCTCCCGACCATCCATTACGAGACAGCACAGGAATGTGACGCTCTGGTGTCGGCATGTACGGCCGCCGAGGTGAGCCGCCGCCTGGACCGGATGAAGAAATCTTCTCCGGGTCCTGACGGTGTAACCTACGGTGATTTGCGCGATGTCGACCCAGGCGCCACGCTCTTAACGGCGTTGTTCAACGCCTGTCTCAAGATGGAGCATATTCCGCGCGTTTGGAAGGAGTCTAACACCGTTCTTATTCATAAGAAAGGTGACCGGGATGACTTGTCGAACTGGAGACCTCTCGCGATGGGCGATACCCTACCCAAACTCTTCGCCGCTGTAATGGCCGACCGCCTCACCCACTGGGCCGTACTAAACCGACGGCTCTCACGAGGCCAAAAGGGCTTCCTGCCGTACGAGGGGTGCCTCGAGCACAACTTCGTGCTGCAGGAATGCATCGCCGACGCTCGGAGGAAGAAAAGGGAACTGGTGGTGGCGTGGCTGGATCTTTCCAATGCTTTTGGATCGATCCCGCACGCCACTATCTTGGAGTCGCTCTCCAACGCCGGGGCACCGCGGGCGATCACAAATATCGTCGCCAGTCTGTACACAGACTGTGCGACGAGGGTCCGCACCTCTGAGGGATATACAGAAAGAATCCCCATACAGTCAGGGGTAAAACAAGGATGCCCCCTCAGCCCCATCCTGTTCAACCTTGCAATCGAGCCCATACTCCGCGTGGCCGAGGAGTCGACCGGTGGCTACGAAATCGCGGGAGAAACGGTCGACGAGCTCGCCTACGCGGACGACGTCACGCTGCTGGCGACAAGCGAAGAGGAGATGAGGATTACGCTGCTCAATGTGGAAAAAACAGCCAACAACCTGGGTCTTGCCTTCAACGCGAAGAAGTGTGCCACGTTACACTTACGAGGCCGGGACGATGTACTGGATACCGTGTACTGCATCCAGGAGGAGCCCGTTCCGGCTCTGGGAAAAGGTGAGCCCTACCAGCATCTAGGGGTCCCAACCGGGGTTCAGCTCGATCAGACGCCCTACACCGCGATCCGTGGCGTGTTAGAGGACCTGAGCGCGGTGGACCAGTCACTCCTCGCCCCCTGGCAGAAGATCGAGACGGTGGCGACATTCATTGTCCCTCGTCTCGGTTTCCTGCTCAGGGGAGCCAATATGCGACGAATGGCCCTGTCGGAGCTCGACAAGGCTATCAAGCGGACGGTCAAGCTATGGCTTAACTTGCCCCAGCGGGCTAGCCCGGAGGTGGTCCACATTCCCCCGTCACTGGGAGGGTGTGGACTCCCTCCGATAGCCGACCTCGCGGAGGTTACGGCCGTGGCTCACGCATTCAGGATGCTGAATGCGGGTGACACGGTCGTGGCTAACATCGCGAGGTACTCGCTGGAAGCTGCCGCGAGCGAGAAGCTTTGCCGGGCTCCGACTGGTCGGGATCTTGCCCAGTACCTGTCGGGCTCTCTGGCCGGGGACTGGTCAAGACCAACGACGGGTCGTTCGTCGTTTTGGTCGAGGGTGCGATCCGCTGCGCTGAGGTCTGGAGCGCGTCTCGGTTTTCGCTGGGAGTGGTGCGATGATCGGGCTGAGCTCGCGGTTGTGATGGAGTCCCGAAATGGACGTCGGGTGGTCGTGCCGCCTCAAGCCAAGGCACACGTCATCACCAGGATGAGGGCCGCGGTGACGGAGCGCTACCTGTCCTCGCTTCTTCGGAAGCCGGACCAGGGAAAGGTTTTCCAGGCAACCACCCAACATGCGGCGAGCAATCGCTTCATGAGGGGTGGTGCGTTTATCCGCTTCGCTGATTGGAGGTTTATTCATCGCGCCCGCCTCGACGTGCTCCCGTTAAACGGAGCCCGTCGATGGGGGAGCGATGATAAGCGCTGCAGGCGATGCGGATACACGCTGGAAAGCCTTCCTCATGTGCTCTGCCACTGCGGTCCTCATTCTGCCGCCAGGCAGAGACGGCACGATAACCTCGTCCTGAGGCTGAGTAAGGCGATCCGGCTCCCCGGTGAGATCCGGGTCAACAGGTGTGTCCGCGGGGTAACGGGTGAATCTTCGACGCTTCGCCCCGACATCGTCGTGACACACGAAGCGTCGAAGACTATAGTTATAGTTGATGTAGCCGTGCCCTTCGAGAATACGATGCAGGGCATCGTAGATGCACGTTTTGAAAAAATCAAAAAATATGAAGATCTGGCCGCTATATTGCGAGGGCGCGGCTACAAAGTGTACTTGGACGCCTTTATCGTTGGTGCCCTGGGCGCCTGGGACCCGGGGAACGAGTTCCTCCTGGAAGTACTAAGAATCTCGCCGCGATACGCATCATTGATGCGCAAATTGATGATAGCTGAAACGATTGGGTGGTCGCGCGATATGTATGTCGAACACGTATCGGGAATTAGGCAGTACACGGTATCGGAAGCGCAGCTCAACAACAACAACGGCAATAACAACGCGACAATAGAACAGGGAGGCGGGACCCTGGTATCCTCATCTCCTCCACTACGACGAGCACCGATGTAATTTTCTATTTATTTTCTCTCTTTCTCTACTTCCACTATTATAATTTACCTATTCTCTATTTTTCTGTCTCTTCTTTCTATATCACCTTACATCGGTGCTCTACATATACTTATACCTATACTTTGTTTCGCTGCCAAAGTACCTACTTACTTATACACCTTCTCTATTACTAATATTGGCAGCTATCTATTTCTAAACTCTTCTTTACACTTTATACTCACTTTCATTTTATTTTTTTATTTTCATATACCTGCATATATACAGCATACATATACCTTCATTCACTATACTATTATTTATACTATTGTTTCTACGCATGCATATATATGAAAATACGTGCATGGCTAAATTGACATTTATCTATCTGCAGCACATTGCTGCACGTGAGTGACAAAGAATGTAGGGCTAATGGTCCCTTCTTCTTTTTCTGTCCCCTACTATCTGATGACTGCAGTGGTGACGCATGCGGCGGGGAAATGCCCCCGCTGCATTAATTTAATTCTTTCTTTATTATGAAGGGCTACGCCCAAAAAATGCTGTAAAGTGTATCCCCCCAGAGGCTTGCCTCTGGGGAAACATCAATTGTTCAATAAAGCAAGTTTATCTGTTCTTATCAGCTTAATATCTGATACACTCCCCATTGGGGAGTCAGAATATTAATCTCATTTTTGAAAACGGTCGGATTTCGGAGCTTGCTCCGACTCCGACACGGGTCGCACCTGTATTGCATTACCGCAGGACGCGGCCCACACATACTACTATAAACATATTTTCTTTTCTATTTCTTTCTTTTAAAATATTCTGACTCCTCTTCTCTTTTCCCTAGTCTTTCTTTGTATTTTTATTTTCTTTTATCCGCGATCGCGTCTGGCTTTTCCAACGGCGGTGCGACTCGCTCAGCACAGCGGCGACTGACTGCGCGGTAAGTGGAGCTTGGGAGTCTGGTGGTGGTTTTTCGTAGTGTAGCGTTACTGTAGAGTGGTGCCACCTGGAGCAGGCAAAGCGCTGTCGACTCCAGGCGGACTGTTTCGATACATCGAAACCCTTTCGCGCCGTATCCGATTCCGGTGCGGCTTTGCTCGCGTTTGTTTTGTTTTGATTCTATGTTTAGCTGTTATCCGTGAGAACGCTGGTCGTTTAACCCGATAACAGCTGTTGTTCCACTAACCGACTTTCCGAAATCCACTTTTTGCTGTAGTTTTTGTGCTCCCGTATAGGCTAAATATAGATATTTAGACCGTTACGGGTAGACTTTATTCCATTATTCTAGCTATTTAGCTAGAAATTTTTCTATTTGCAGTAGATTAATCATTCTTTTTCCGATAATTATCGAGGTACACGGGTCCCTTTACAACTTGTGTAACTCGATATTAACAGTCTAGTCCCCTGTGTGCGGTAATTTGCAGATTTAATTTGCAAATTATCGCGGAGAGCGACTCGCACGGTCGTCTTCGTTTCGTCCGTTTTGTTTTTATTCTTTTGATCTCAATCTAGTCACTAGATTAAGGTTTTCTTTTATTATTTTGATTTATTTATTTTACTTTTATTTTTTATTTATTTTCGTTTATTTATTTCCTTTATTTTTACTTCCGCGACGTATATACCATAGGTATATATACCCGTTTTTGTTTTTATTTGTTGATTTTATTTTCTTTCTATTTTATTTTCGTTATTTTATTTTATCTATTTATTCTCTTAGTTTTAAGTTTTAATTATTGACTGGGGAGTCCCTACACTTTTTCTTTTTTTTAATCAACTGACTATTACTCGATTTTATACATTTATTTATTTATTTTACTATTTATTTTAATATGAGTAATGCGACGAGCCCTCAGCCGAGCTGCACTGCCAGGGGAAATGATGTTATAATTACGTTCCCCTTTCCCGAGACATTCCCCTGCCCCTTCTGCAACGTAGGGGTGCCGTCCAACTGGATCCGGGCGGCCGTGTACCAGCGGCACGAGGACCTTGGGAAACATTTGCGCATCCACCATCCTGGCGCAAAAAGAAAGTGGGTCTGCGGGGTGTGCTCCTTCACGGACGACAGTGTCTACGCACTGAAGAAAGTGAGGAAGCACCACGCAGACTCACATAAAGGTAGTGCAGAGCCTCGTGCCGCTGGGGCGCGGCCGTCGGTCAGCACGAGTAGTAGCAGTAGGGACGGCGGCAGTGCACCCCTGGCTGAGGGTGATTCAGCCGAGAAGCGACCCCAACCCGACGCGGCACCAGCCGAGACGACCCCGAGGCCCTCTCCGTCACCGTTGGAAGCGGCAGGGATCACCACGCGTGGAGGCGCGCTCACGCGCGCCGCTAAATCTACCTCAACTAACTCCCGGACCACCGTGGCTGCCAAAACTAGATCCGCGCCGAAGAAGATGCCAGTAATCACTTCATCGGTGACGGGGAGAAACTTATTGACGAGCTGGGCCGTGAAACCGACAGCGACAAGGAAGAGCGGGACGCCGTCCAGCCCCGCCGATGGACGACCTCCACCCACGGGGAGTCCCGCCACCCCGCCGACCGTCGACCTAACCAGCCCAACAGCGGGGTCCGGCGCCGCCAAGAGGACCAGTGGCGGGCTAGCGCCAATGAGGAGGCCAAGCGGGGGGGTAACCTCCACCTTAACCCCCCCACTAAAGGAGAAGGAGAAGAGCCCGGGGCTGAAGAGAAGGAGTACCCGGGCTACAACAGAACCTCCTCAACCTGGCCCGCCCCGACGACCTGTCACCGCGACCAGGAAGGTGACTCCCGCCGTCACCTACGCAGAGATCACCAGGGGCACGTCGACCACCACCACAACGATGACGACAAGGAGAATGACGCGGGCAACCTCCCTCCCGCCCGTGTCGCGAGAAGGAACCGGGGGCGCAACTGCAGCCCAAGCGCCCCCCACTAGGCTGGTGGTGGCGACGTGCACCTTCGCGACGGCGGGAACGCTGACCCTGACGACGACCTCGGTCTACAGCAAACCAGTGGCCGTCGTCACCGTTGCCACAAGGAGGAGTGGGGGGGGGAACCTCGCCGAGGGGCATCAAGAAAAGGATGAAGGAGGACACGGTGCTACTGGAGTCCGCGCCGACGACCAGGGCGCGGGCTGCCAGGGCAACCACTGAGCCCCCTCGGACCCCCCCCAGGACAAGACAACACCCGAAACCGAGGAGAAGCCCACCACCTTCGATGGGCTCTGCGACGGTGAACGACGTGGCCACCTCAAGAACACCAGAGGAGCGCCCTGAAACAAGGAGGAGCACCCGGGCGAAAACTCTATCGCCCGGATCGACGCAAGAGAAGGGGAGGGGGGACGGACCCACCACCCTACCGTCCCCTAATACAGGGCGCTTCGGGAGGAGATTGATCCTCCCAGCCATAGCCGAGGCGTCGCCAGCGGTCACTGCGGCGCCGGAAAAGGAAATGGAAATGGAAAAGGAAAAGGAGAAGGAAAGAAGAATAGGAGAGGAAGAGGATGTAAGGGACTGGCGGGACGTCACGCCGCGGAACACGAGGAGAAGGGCTGGGCGGCAGAAAGAGGAGGGAGCTTTGACGACCCCGTCACCGAAGACGCCGGCGCGGCAGCCACGGCAACGACAACAACAACGAGAAGAGGAAGTGGTCCGGGAGCCACGCGTGGTAAGGACCCCTACGGGGGCGGAGCAGGGTCCTCCAAGTAGGCCACTGACTGTCGATAGGGCTACTAGTCCTATCGACTTTAATAATAATTCTAGTCAATGTTCTTGTGATTGTCCTACAATAAGTAATGTAGCCAGCAGCGTGACTAATTGCCCCGGGTCAAACCGGGGCTCTGTTTTCAGCCACAATGGGCAGAGCAGGAGGGGTCGAGGGGGCACCTTTAGCAACACGAACAACAGAAGAGATACCCGCGAAATTAGCGCAAGAAGAGTACCCCCCAGAGGTCGGGCCCCACAGTCGCCCGCGACGCACCGGCGAGGGAGTGTGGCCTCCCCGCCTTCACCTGAGCGCCGGGGATCCCGGAGAGGGCGCGACCCGCGTCGGGACACACGGCTCCCTGATGCCGTCCCACACGCCGGCCGATCCGACGAACCAACCCCCGATGCTGACCGACCCGAAGTGCTCCGTAGGAGCACGAGGGCAGCGATAGGCATCGAAAGGGCAGGTCTCGTTGAGGAAGCCGAAACGGTGACGACGCCTCAGGCGCTGGAGGACTTCGCTGCGAAAGTGGCGGAGTTCTTCGTTAAGCATCGGGCTGTGGATACTGAGCGGGCCGCAAATTCAGCCACCAGTGGGAGGGGTGGCCGGCCACAAGCGGCTGCGAGGAGGGAGGGTGAGTCTCGCCGTCCGAGGGACAGCTCGACGACGACCGGTACTCCTACCAACCGCGAGGAATATGTTCGGGAGGCGACGCGCATTCAGCGCCTGTTCCGTGCGAACCGGAAGCGTGCGGTGCGGGAGGTCCTGAAAGGGTCCTCCCCGCACTGTGAAGTGTCGAAGGACATAGTCCAGCGACACTTTACAGAAATGTACGCTCCTCGGGATCGCGCGGGGCCCCTCCCGACCATCCATTACGAGACAGCACAGGAATGTGACGCTCTGGTGTCGGCATGTACGGCCGCCGAGGTGAGCCGCCGCCTGGACCGGATGAAGAAATCTTCTCCGGGTCCTGACGGTGTAACCTACGGTGATTTGCGCGATGTCGACCCAGGCGCCACGCTCTTAACGGCGTTGTTCAACGCCTGTCTCAAGATGGAGCATATTCCGCGCGTTTGGAAGGAGTCTAACACCGTTCTTATTCATAAGAAAGGTGACCGGGATGACTTGTCGAACTGGAGACCTCTCGCGATGGGCGATACCCTACCCAAACTCTTCGCCGCTGTAATGGCCGACCGCCTCACCCACTGGGCCGTACTAAACCGACGGCTCTCACGAGGCCAAAAGGGCTTCCTGCCGTACGAGGGGTGCCTCGAGCACAACTTCGTGCTGCAGGAATGCATCGCCGACGCTCGGAGGAAGAAAAGGGAACTGGTGGTGGCGTGGCTGGATCTTTCCAATGCTTTTGGATCGATCCCGCACGCCACTATCTTGGAGTCGCTCTCCAACGCCGGGGCACCGCGGGCGATCACAAATATCGTCGCCAGTCTGTACACAGACTGTGCGACGAGGGTCCGCACCTCTGAGGGATATACAGAAAGAATCCCCATACAGTCAGGGGTAAAACAAGGATGCCCCCTCAGCCCCATCCTGTTCAACCTTGCAATCGAGCCCATACTCCGCGTGGCCGAGGAGTCGACCGGTGGCTACGAAATCGCGGGAGAAACGGTCGACGAGCTCGCCTACGCGGACGACGTCACGCTGCTGGCGACAAGCGAAGAGGAGATGAGGATTACGCTGCTCAATGTGGAAAAAACAGCCAACAACCTGGGTCTTGCCTTCAACGCGAAGAAGTGTGCCACGTTACACTTACGAGGCCGGGACGATGTACTGGATACCGTGTACTGCATCCAGGAGGAGCCCGTTCCGGCTCTGGGAAAAGGTGAGCCCTACCAGCATCTAGGGGTCCCAACCGGGGTTCAGCTCGATCAGACGCCCTACACCGCGATCCGTGGCGTGTTAGAGGACCTGAGCGCGGTGGACCAGTCACTCCTCGCCCCCTGGCAGAAGATCGAGACGGTAGCGACATTTATTGTCCCTCGTCTCGATTTCTTGCTGAGGGGAGCCAACATGCGACGAATGGCCCTGTCGGAGCTCGACAAGGCTATCAAGCGGACGGTCAAGCTATGGCTTAACCTGCCCCAGCGGGCTAGCCCGGAGGTGGTCCACATCCCCCCGTCACTGGGAGGGTGTGGACTCCCTCCGATAGCCGACCTCGCGGAGGTTACGGCCGTGGCTCACGCATTCAGGATGCTGAATGCGGGTGACACGGTCGTGGCTAACATCGCGAGGTACTCGCTGGAAGCTGCCGCGAGCGAGAAGCTTTGCCGGGCTCCGACTGGTCGGGATCTTGCCCAGTACCTGTCGGGCTCTTTGGCCGGGGACTGGTCAAGACCAACGACGGGTCGTTCGTCGTTTTGGTCGAGGGTGCGATCCGCTGCGCTGAGGTCTGGAGCGCGTCTCGGTTTCCGCTGGGAGTGGTGCGATGATCGAGATGAACTCGCGGTTGTGATGGAGTCCCGAAATGGACGTCGGGTGGTCGTGCCGCCTCAAGCCAAGGCACACGTCATCACCAGGATGAGGGCCGCAGTGACGGAGCGCTACCTGTCCTCGCTTCTTCGGAAGCCGGACCAAGGAAAGGTTTTCCAGGCAACCACCCAACATGCGGCGAGCAACCGCTTCATGAGGGGTGGTGCGTTTATCCGCTTCGCTGATTGGAGGTTTATTCATCGCGCCCGCCTCGACGTGCTCCCGTTAAACGGAGCCCGTCGATGGGGGAGTGATGATAAGCGCTGCAGGCGATGCGGATACACGCTGGAGAGCCTTCCTCATGTGCTCTGCCACTGCGGCCCTCATTCTGCCGCCAGGCAGAGACGGCACGACAACCTCGTCTCGAGGTTGAGTAGGGCGATCCGGCTCCCTGGTGAGATCCGGGTCAACAGGCGTATTCCCGGGGCGACAGGAGAGTCCACGGCGCTTCGCCCGGACATCGTCGTCACGCACGAAGCGTCGAGGACTATAGTACTGGTCGATGTAACCGTGCCCTTCGAAAACACGATGCAGGCCATCGCAGACGCGCGCCTAGAGAAAATTAATAAGTACAAAGATTTAGCGGATTCTCTACGAGGGCGCGGTTACAAAGTTTATTTAGATGCGTTCATCGTGGGCGCCCTGGGCGCCTGGGACCCGGGGAACGGGTTTCTCCTGGAATTACTACGTATTTCACCGCGCTACGCGTCATTAATGCGAAAGCTAATGGTAGCGGAAACCATCGCGTGGTCCCGAGACATCTACGTCGAGCATGTCTCGGGAATAAGACAGTACACGGTGCCCAGTACTGAAAATAATAATGATATCGCGGCAGTGGATGACCTGGAAGGCGAGGCCCAGGAGTCCTCATCTCCTCGACTGGCAGGATCGCCGACATAGCCACGGATTTTATATATAACATCCAGCTTCTTTTATTGACCTGTTCTTCTCCGTGGCCTCACATAGTTAATGCTCATGATCATTCGCTTATTTATTGTTTTTCTCTTTGTTTCCTTTCTTTTTCTCTTTTTCGGTAATTTTATCTTTATGTAGTGAAATTGTATTACGGCGTTCCTGCGACCTATAGGCAAATCTAAACCTCTCTTTTTTTTCTCCTTCTTCCACTACTCATACAGCTACTCCGCCGCTGTTGAGCTAAATTTAGTGCGTTTAAAGAAGTCTGATTGCCAGGGCCATTAGCCCCCTTCTTTCTTAGAAATTAAGTGATTAGTAGAACTTTTCGAATGCGGGACATATGCAATGGGAATCCCTCCCACTGCATCATAATATATTTTTTAGACATCTTATAAAGGGCTAAGCCCTAAACTTTGGCAAAAAAAAAAAAAAAAAAATGTATCCCCCCAGGGGCATGCTCCTGGGGAAACATGAATTGTTAATAAACGCTTTATCTGTTCTTATCAGCTTAATATCTGATACACTCCCCATCGGGGAGTCAGAATATTAACCTTATTTTTGGAATTGGTCGGACTCCGGGGCTTGCTCCGACTCCGACACGGGTCGTACCTGCCTTGCAGTGCCGCAGGACGCGGCCCACATATACTACTCTAAACACATTGCATTCTTCTTTCTTTCTAATATTCTGACTCCTCTTTTCTATTCTAGTCTAGTGCTTTTTTTTATTTTCTTTTATCCGCGATCGCGCTCGCGTTGGCTTTTCCAACGGCGGTGCGACTCGCTCAGCACAGCGGCGACTGACTGCGCGGTAAGTGGAGCTTGGGAATCTGGTGGTGGTTTTTCGTAGTGTAGCGTTACTGTAGAGTGGTGCCACCTGGAGCAGGCAAAGCGCTGTCGACTCCAGGCGGACTGTTTCGATACATCGAAACCCTTTCGCGCCGTATCCGATTCCGGTGCGGCTTTGCTCGCGTTTGTTTTGTTTTGATTCTATGTTTAGCTGTTATCCGTGAGAACGCTGGTCGTTTAAACCGATAACAGCTGTTGTTCCACTAACCGACTTTCCGAAATCCACTTTTTGCTGTAGTTTTTGTGCTCCCGTATAGGCTAAATATAGATATTTAGACCGTTACGGGTAGACTTTATTCCATTATTCTAGCTATTTAGCTAGAAATTTTTCTATTTGCAGTAGAGTAATTAGCTTTTCTCCGATCAATTATCGAGGTACACGGGTCCCTTTACAACTTGTGTAACTCGATATCCACAGTTTAGTCCCCTGTGTGCGGTAATTTGCAGATTTAATTTGCAAATTATCGCGGAGAGCGACTCGCACGGTCGTCTTTTCGTTTCGTTCGTTTTTGTTTCTTCTATTTTATGATCTGATCGAATCTAGTCACTAGATTAAGGCTTTTTTGTTTTTTTATTTTTTTATCTATTTTTTATTTTTTTATTTTTATTCTATCTATTCTATTTTTAACTTATTCTGACTTTACTTTCTTTTATTTATTTTTGTGACATATATACCTATTAGCTAGGTATATATCTCCGTCCTATTTTTTTTTGTGATTTTATTTCTCATTTTACTTTCTTCAGTTTATTTTATTTACTTATTCTTTAGCACTAGGTTTTAATTATTGACTGGGGAGTCCCTGCATTTTGCATTTTGTATTAGTATTTACTGTTCTATTTTATCCTATTGACCATTCTATTTATTGATTTATTTATTTATTTTATCATATATCTTAATATGACTTCGACGACGAACCCCCAGCCGAGCTGCACCGCCCGGGGTAACGAAGTTATCATCACCTTCCCCCCTCCTGAAACCTTCCCATGCCCCTTCTGCAATGAAGGGGCACCTCCATCCCGAATGAAGGTGGCCGTGTACCAGCGGCACGAGGACTTAGGCAAACACCTGCGCCTCCACCACCATGGCGCCAGCAGAAGGTGGGTCTGCGGGGTCTGCTTCTTCACCGACGACAGCGCTTATGCGCTGAAGAAGGTGAGGAAGCACCACGCAGACTCCCATGCAAATAATGCGATGCCTCGTGCCGCTGGGGCGCGGACATCTGCCCCCGCGGGAAGGGTTAGCGGCGGTGCACCATCGGCTGGGGGAGATTCAGCCGAGGAGCGACCCACCGACGCGGCGATAGCCGAAATGACGCAGAGGCCCTCTCCGTCCCCGATGGAAGCGGCAGGGACCACCACGGGTGGAGGCGCGCTAACGCGCGCCGCTAAAACTACCCGAACCAACTCCCGGACCACCGTGGCTGGCAAAACTAAGACGGCGCCGAAAAAGAAGCCTACGATCACTGCTTCGGTGACGGGGAGAAATCTTCTGACGGGCTGGGCCATAAAGAAAACTGCGACAGCGACGACGATAACGACCACGAGAAGGAGCGGGACGCCGTCCAGCCCCGTTGATGGACGACCTCCACCCGCGGGGAGTCCCGCCACCCCGCCGACCATTGACCTTACTACACCACCAGCGGGGACCGGCGCCGCTAAAAGGACCAGCGGCGGGCCAGCGTCAATGAGGAGGCCAAGTGGGGGAGGAACTTCCACCCTAACCCCCCCACTAAAAGAGAAAGAGAAGAGCCCGGGTATGAATAGAAGGAGCACCCGGGCCACAACGGAGCCTCCTCAACCTGGCCCGCCCCAACGAATCATCACCGCTACAAGGAAGGTGACCCCCGCCGTCACGTATGCTGAAGTGACCAGGGGCACGTCGACCGCCACTACAACGATGACCACAAGGAGGATGGCACGGGCAACCTCCCTCCCGCCCGTGCCGAAGCAAGGGGAAGTCGGGGGTGCATCCACCACCCAAGCGCCCCCCACTAGGACAGTGGCGACGACGTGCACCTTTGCGACGGCGGGGACCCTGACCCTGACGACGACCTCGGTTTACAGCAAACCGGTGGCCGTCGTCACCGTCGCTACAAGGAGGAGTGGGGGGGGATCCTCACCGAGGGGGCTCAAGAAAAGGATTCAGCAAGACACGGTGCTCCTGGAGTCCGCGCCGACGACCAGGGCGCGGGCTGCCAGGGCGACCACGGAGCCCCCTCGGACCCTCCCCAGGACAAGACAACAAGCGAAGCTGAGGAGGAGCCCACCACCTTCGACGGGCTCCGCGACGGTGAACGACGTGGCCACCTCAAGGACACCGGAGGAGCGCCCTGAAATAAGGAGGAGCACCCGGGCGAAAACTCTATCGCCCGGGTCGACGAAAGAGAAGAGGAGGGGGGACGGACCTACCACCCTACCGTCCCCCACTACAGGGCGCTTCGGGGGGAGGTTGATCCTCCCAGCTATTGCCGAGGCGTCGCCAGCGGTCACTGCGGCGCCGGAAACGGAAACGGAAAAGGAAATGGAAAAGGAAAAGGTGAAGGAAAGAAGATTAGGAGATGAAGAGGATGTGAGGGACTGGCGGGACGTCACGCCGCGGAACACGAGGAGAAGGGCTGGGCGGCAGGAAGAGGAGAGAGTCTTGACGACCCCGTCACCGAAGACGCCGGCGCGGCAGCCACGGCAACAACTTGAACGGGAAGAGGAAGTGGTCCGGGAGCCACCCGTGGTAAGGACCCCTACGGGGGTGGAGCAGGGGCCTCGTAGCAGGCCACTGACTATCGATAGGGCTACTAGTCCTATCGATTTTAACAATAACTCTAGTCAATGTAATTGTGATCGTCCTAGAATAAATAATGTCGCCAGCAGTGTGACTAATTGCCCCGGGTCAAACCGGGGCTCTGTTTTCAGCATGAATGGGCAGAGCAGGAGGGGCCGAGGGGGCACCAGTAACATGAGAACCCGCGAACCGAATACAAGAGGAGTACCCCCCAGAGGTCGGGCCCCACAGACGCCCGCGACGCACCGGCGAGGGAGAGTGACCCCCCCGCCTTCACCTGAGCGCCGGGGATCCCGGAGAGGGCGCGACCCGCATCGGGACACACGGCTCCCTGATGCCGTCCCACACGCCGGCCGACCTGACGAACCAACCCGCGGTGCCGATCGACCCGAAGTGCTCCGTAGGAGCACGAGGGCAGCGATAGGCATCGAAAGGGTGAGTCTCGTTGAGGAAGCCGAAACGGTGGCGACGCTTCAGGCGCTGGAGGACTTCGCTGCGAAAGTGGCGGAGTTCTTCGTTAAGCATCGGGCTGTGGATACCGAGCGGGCCGCAAATTCAGCCACCAGTGGGAGGGGTGGCCGGCCACAAGCGGCTGCGGGGAGAGAGGGTGGGTCTCGCCGTCCGAGGGACAGCTCGACGACGACCGGTACTCCTACCAACCGCGAGGAATATGTTCGAGAGGCGACGCGCATTCAGCGCTTGTTCCGTGCGAACCGGAAGCGTGCGGTGCGGGAGGTCCTGAAAGGGTCCTCCCCACACTGTGAAGTGTCGAAGGACGTAGTCCAGCGACACTTCACAGAAATGTACGCTCCTCGGGATCGTGCGGGGCCCCTCCCGACTATCCATTACGAGACAGCACAGGAATGTGACGCTCTGGTGTCGGCATGTACGGCCGCCGAGGTGAGTCGCCGCCTGGACCGGATGAAGAAATCTTCTCCGGGTCCCGACGGCGTAACCTACGGTGATTTGCGCGATGTCGACCCAGGCGCCACGCTCTTAACGGCGTTGTTTAACGCCTGTCTCAAGATGGAGCATATTCCGCGCGTCTGGAAGGAGTCCAACACCGTTCTTGTTCATAAGAAGGGTGACCGGGATGACTTGTCGAACTGGAGACCTCTCGCGATGGGCGATACCCTGCCCAAACTCTTCGCCGCTGTAATGGCCGACCGCCTCACTCACTGGGCCGTACTTAACCGACGGCTCTCACGAGGCCAAAAGGGCTTCCTGCCGTACGAGGGGTGCCTTGAGCATAACTTCGTGCTGCAGGAATGCATCGCCGACGCTCGGAGGAAGAAAGGGGAACTGGTGGTGGCGTGGCTGGATCTTTCCAATGCTTTTGGATCGATCCCGCACGCCACTATCCTGGAGTCGCTCTCCAACGCCGGGGCACCGCGGGCGATCACAAATATCGTCGTCAGTCTGTACACAGACTGTGCGACGAGGGTCCGCACCTCTGAGGGATACACGGAAAAAATCCCCATCCAATCAGGGGTAAAACAGGGATGCCCCCTCAGCCCCATCCTGTTCAATCTTGCAATTGAGCCCCTACTCCGCGTGGCCGAGGAATCGACCGGTGGCTATGAGATCGCGGGTGAAACGGTCGAGGAGCTCGCCTACGCGGATGACCTCACACTGCTGGCGACATACGAGGAGGAGATGAGGGATATGCTGCACAACGTTGAAGTTACTGCCAGCAACTTGGGTCTCGCCTTCAACGCGAAGAAATGTGCTACTCTACATTTACGAGGCCGGGACGACGTACTGGACACCGTGTACTGTATCCAGGAGGAACCCGTTCCGGCTCTGGGAAAAGGTGAGCCCTACCAGCATCTAGGGGTCCCAACCGGGGTTCAGCTCGATCAGCCGCCCTACACCACGATCCGTGGCGTGTTAGAGGACCTGGGCGCGGTGGACCAGTCACTGCTCGCCCCCTGGCAGAAGATCGAGACGGTGGCGACATTTATTGTCCCCCGTCTCGATTTCCTGCTTAGGGGAGCCAACATGCGACGAATGGCCCTGTCGGAGCTCGACAAGGCTATCAAGCGGACGGTCAAGCTATGGCTTAACCTGCCCCAGCGGGCTAGCCCGGAGGTGGTCCACATTCCCCCGTCACTGGGAGGGTGTGGACTCCCTCCGATAGCCGACCTCGCGGAGGTTACGGCCGTGGCTCACGCATTCAGGATGCTGAATGCGGGTGACACGGTCGTGGCTAACATCGCGAGGTACTCGCTGGAAGCTGCCGCGAGCGAGAAGCTTTGCCGGGCTCCGACTGGTCGGGATCTTGCCCAGTACCTGTCGGGCTCTTTGGCCGGGGACTGGTCAAGACCAACGACGGGTCGTTCGTCGTTTTGGTCGAGGGTGCGATCCGCTGCGCTGAGGTCTGGAGCGCGTCTCGGTTTTCGCTGGGAGTGGTGCGATGATCGGGCTGAGCTCGCGGTTGTGATGGAGTCCCGAAATGGACGTCGGGTGGTCGTGCCGCCTCAAGCCAAGGCACACGTCATCACCAGGATGAGGGCCGCGGTGACGGAGCACTACCTGTCCTCGCTTCTTCGGAAGCCGGACCAAGGAAAGGCTTTCCAGGCAACCACCCAACATGCGGCGAGCAATCGCTTCATGAGGGGTGGTGCGTTTATCCGCTTCGCTGATTGGAGGTTTATTCATCGCGCCCGCCTCGACGTGCTCCCGTTAAACGGAGCCCGTCGATGGGGGAGCGATGATAAGCGCTGCAGGCGATGCGGATACACGCTGGAAAGCCTTCCTCATGTGCTCTGCCACTGCGGCCCTCATTCTGCCGCCAGGCAGAGACGGCACGACAACCTCGTCTCGAGGTTGAGTAGGGCGATCCGGCTCCCTGGTGAGATCCGGGTCAACAGGCGTATTCCCGGGGCGACAGGAGAGTCCGCGGCGCTTCGCCCGGACATCGTCGTCACGCACGAAGCGTCGAGGACTATAGTACTGGTCGATGTAACCGTGCCCTTCGAAAACACGATGCAGGCCATCGCAGACGCACGCACAGAGAAAATTAATAAATACAAAGATCTCGCAGATTCTCTGAAAGGGCGCGGTTACAGGGTATACTTGGACGCTTTCATTGTGGGCGCCCTGGGCGCCTGGGATCCGGGGAACGAGTTCCTCCTTGAATTACTAAGAATATCGCCGCGATACGCTTCTTTAATGCGTAAACTAATGATAGCTGAGACAATCGCGTGGTCCCGAGACATGTACGTTGAGCATGTCTCGGGAATTAGACAGTACACGGTGTCCAGTACTGATAACAATAGAGTCAATTCCGATGAATTGGAAGGCGAGGCCCGTGATTCCGCATCTCCTCCTCGCAGCTGAACACCGAGTAAAATGTTTACAACATATCTGGCTTCTTTTCTAGCTACTCTTTCTTTTTCTTTCTTTTCTTTCTTCGCTTGCTGATTCTTTAATCTATAATACTGTATTCTATCCTCTCCATAGCTAAATCTTTACTCGGTGTCTATGTGTTGTCTTCTCCCTCTGCACCCATTCTTCGTATGCATATGCATGGCTATGCTTAATCTCTAGTCATGCCTATACCTGCTCTATATTTATATGCAAGCTTATATTTACACCTTATATATGCATTTATTCTTATATCTATATCTATATCTATGTTTATTTTCATATTTTCATATAGGTCTATCTATGCTCGAAAATAGATCTATCATTACATCTAGCGCATAGTACTTAAGAACTACATTAAAAAGAAGATCTCCTCGGGCTATTAGTCCCTTCTTTATAATACTCGAATGGTGACTTTTATAATATATTATGAACGCGACGTATGCAATGGGAGAATGTTCCCGCTGCATTAGAATATCCCACTATATCATACCACCTGAAGGGCTACGCCCAAGACTGCTGTAAGAACATCCCTCAGGGACAAGTCCCTGGGGAAACATCAAATGTTAAAATAAAGCGCTTTATCTGTTCTTATCAGCTTAATATCTGATACACTCCCCATTGGGGAGTCAGAATATTAATCTCATTTTTGAAAACGGTCGGATTTCGGAGCTTGCTCCGACTCCGACACGGGTCGCACCTGTATTGCATTACCGCAGGACGCGGCCCACACATACTACTATAAACATATTTTCTTTTCTATTTCTTTCTTTTAAAATATTCTGACTCCTCTTCTCTTTTCCCTAGTCTTTTTTTGTATTTTTATTTTCTTTTATCCGCGATCGCGTTGGCTTTTCCAACGGCGGTGCGACTCGCTCAGCACAGCGGCGACTGACTGCGCGGTAAGTGGAGCTTGGGAGTCTGGTGGTGGTTTTTTGTAGTGTTGCGTACTGTAGAGTGGTGCCACCTGGAGCAGGCAAAGCGCTGTCGACTCCAGGCGGACTGTTTCGATATATCGAAACCCTTTCGCGCCGTATCCGATTCCGGTGCGGCTTTGCTCGCGTTTGCTCTGTTTTGATTCTATGTTTAGCTGTTATCCGTGAGAACGCTGGTCGTTTAAACCGATAACAGCTGTTTGTCCCACTAACCGACTTGCCGAAATCCACTTTTTGCTGTAGTTTTTGTGCTCCCGTATAGGCTAAATATAGACATTTAGACCGTTACGGGTAGACTTTATTCCATTATTCTAGCTATTTAGCTAGAAATTTTTCTATTTGCAGTAGAGTAATTAGCTTTTTTCCGATCAATTATCGAGGTACACGGGTCCCTTTACAACTTGTGTAACTCGATATCCACAGTTTAGTCCCCTGTGTGCGGTAATCTGCAGATTTAATTTGCAAATTATCGCGGAGAGCGACTCGCACGGTCGTCCTTTCGTTTCGTTCGTTTTTGCTTCTTTTATTTTTCGATCTAATCTAGTCACTAGATTAAGGTTTTTATCTTTTATTTCTTTTTTATTTATTTTGATTTTACTTTTGTTTTATTTATTTTCTTTTATTTTATTTTTATCTTCGCGACGTATATACCTATCATTTAGGTATATATTCCCGTTTTATTCCTCGATTTTAGTTCTCTTTCTTTTATCTTATTTTACTTCTTTACTTTATTTTACCTATTTATTCTCTAGCACTAGGTTTTAACCACTGACTCGGGAGTCCCTGCATTTTATATTAGTATTTATCGTTCTATTTTACTTAATTGACTATTCTATTTTATTGATTTATTTATTTATTTATTCTATTATATATATATATTAACATGACTTCGACAACGAACCCCCAGCCGAGTTGCACCGCCCGGGGCAACGAAGTCATTATAACCTTCCCCCCACCAGAAACCTTTCCGTGCCCCTTCTGTAATGAAGGGGCACCCCCGTCCCGAATGAGGGTGGCCGTGTACCAGCGGCACGAGGACCTTGGCAAGCATCTGCGTCTCCACCATCATGGCGCTAGCAGAAGGTGGGTCTGCGGGGTATGCTTCTTCACCGACGACAGTGCTTATGCGCTGAAGAAGGTGAGGAAGCACCACGCAGACTCCCATGCGAATAGTGCGGTGCCTCGTGCCGCTGGGACGCGGTCATCTGCCCCAGCGGGGAGAACCAGCGGCGGTGCACTCTCGACTGGGGGGGATTCAGCCGAGGAGCGACCCACCGACGCGGCTATAGCCGAGCTGACGCAGAGGCCCTCTCCGCCCCCGATGAAAGCGGCAGGGACTGCCACGAGTGGAGGCGCGCTAACGCGCGCCGCTAAAGCTGCCCTAACCAACTTCCGGACCACCGTGGCTGCCAAAACAAGGACTGCGCCGAAAAAGAAGCCCACGATCACTGCTTCGGTGACGGGGAGAAATCTTTTGACGGGCTGGGCAATCAAGAAAACTGCGACAGCGACAACGACGACCATCAGAAAGAGCGGGACGCCGTCTAGCCCCGCCGATGGACGACCTCCGTCTACGGGGAGTCCCGCCACCCCGCCGACCATTGACCTGACTACACCGCCAGCGGGGACCGGCGCCGCTAAGAGGACCAGCGGCGGGCCAGCGTCAATGAGGAGGCCAAGTGGGGGGGTAACCTCCACCCTAACCCCTCCACTAAAAGTGAAGGAAAAGAGCCCGGGGACGAAGATAAGGAGCACCCGGGCCACAACGGAGCCTCCTCAACCTGGCCCGCCCCAACGAACCATCACCGCTGCAAGGAAGGTGACCCCCGCCGTCACGTATGCAGAAGTGACTAGGGGCACGTCGACCGTCACTACAACGATGACCACCCGGAGGATGGCACGGGCAACCTCCCTCCCGCCCGTATCGAAACAAGAGGAAGCCGGGGGCGCATCCACCACCCAAGCGCCCCCCACCAGGCCAGTGACGGCGACGTGCACTTTCGCGACGGCGGGGACACTGACCTTAACGACGACCTCGGTTTATAGCAAACCGGTGGCCGTCGTCACCGTCGCCACAAGAAGGAGCGGGGGGGGAGCCTCACCGAGGGGGATCAAGAAAAGGATTCAAGAGGACACGGTGCTCCTGGAGTCCGCGCCGACGACCAGAGCGCGGGCTGCCAGGGCAACCACAGAGCCCCCTCGGACCCCCCCCAGGACAAGACAGGCGACCAAGATGAGGAAGAGCCCACCAACATCCATGGGCTCTGCGACGGTGAACGACGTGGCCACCTCAAGGACACCAGAAGAGCGCCCTGTAACAAGGAGAAGCACCCGGGCGAAAACTCTATCGCCCGGGTCGACACAAGAGAAGACGACGAGGGGGGACGGACCTACCACCCTACCGTCCCCCACTACAGGGCGCCCCGGGAGGAGGTTGATCCTCCCAGCTATAGCCGAGGCGTCGCCAGCGGTCACTGCGGCGCCGGATAAGGAAAAGGATAAAGAAAAGGAAAAGGAGAAGGAAAGAAGACTAGGGGAGGAAGAGGATGTAGGGGGCTGGCGGGACGTCGTGCCGTGGAAAACGAGGAGAAGGGCTGGACGGCAGGAAGAGGAGGGAGTTATGACGACCCCGCCACCGAAGACGCCGACGCGGCAGCCACGGCAACATGTACAAGAAGAGGAAGTGGTCCGGGAGCCACTCGTGGTAAGGACCCCTACGGGGGCAAAACAGGGGCCTCCAAGCAGGCCACTGACTATCGATAGGGCTACTAGTCCTATCGATTTTAACAATAATTCTAGTCAATGTGATTGTGATCGTCCTAGAATAAGTAACGTCGCCAGCAGTGTGACTAATTGCCCCGGGTCAAACCGGGGCTCTGTTTTCAGCACGAATGGGCAGAGCAGGAGGGGCCGAGGGGGAACCAGTAACACGAGAACCCGCGAACAGATTACAGGAGGAGTACCCCCCAGAGGTCGGGCCCCACGGACGCCCGCGACGCACCGGCGAGGGACAGTGACCCCCCCGCCTTCACCTGAGCGCCGGGGATCCCGGAGAGGGCGCGACCCGCATCGGGACACACGGCTCCCTGATGCCGTCCCACACGCCGGCCGACCCGACGAACCAACCCGCGGTGCCGACCGACCCGAAGTGCTCCGTAGGAGCACGAGGGCAGCGATAGGCATCGAAAGGGCAGGTCTCGTTGAGGAAGCTGAAACGGTGGCGACGCTTCAGGCGCTGGAGGACTTCGCTGCGAAAGTGGCGGAGTTCTTCGTTAAGCATCGGGCCGTGGATACCGAGCGGGCCGCAAATTCAGCCACCAGTGGGAGGGGTGGCCGGCCACAAGCGGTTGCGAGGAGGGAGGGTGAGTCTCGCCGTCCGAGGGACAGCTCGACGACGACCGGTACTCCTACCAACCGCGAGGAATATGTTCGGGTGGCGACGCGCATCCAGCGCTTGTTCCGTGCGAACCGGAAGCGTGCGGTGCGGGAGGTCCTGAAAGGGTCCTCCCCACACTGTGAAGTGTCGAAGGACGTAGTCCAGCGACACTTCACAGAAATGTACGCTCCTCGGAATCGTGCGGGGCCCCTCCCGACTATCCATTACGAGACAGCACAGGAATGTGACGCTCTGGTGTCGGCATGTACGGCCGCCGAGGTGAGTCGCCGCCTGGACCGGATGAAGAAATCTTCTCCGGGTCCCGACGGCGTAACCTACGGTGATTTGCGCGATGTCGACCCAGGCGCCACGCTCTTAACGGCGTTGTTTAACGCCTGTCTCAAGATGGAGCATATTCCGCGCGTCTGGAAGGAGTCCAACACCGTTCTTATTCATAAGAAGGGTGACCGGGATGACTTGTCGAACTGGAGACCTCTCGCGATGGGCGATACCCTGCCCAAACTCTTCGCCGCTGTAATGGCCGACCGCCTCACTCACTGCGCCGTACTTAACCGACGGCTCTCACGAGGCCAAAAGGGCTTCCTGCCGTACGAGGGGTGCCTTGAGCACAACTTCGTGCTGCAGGAATGCATCGCCGACGCTCGGAGGAAGAAGGGGGAACTGGTGGTGGCGTGGCTGGATCTTTCCAATGCCTTTGGATCGATCCCGCACGCCACTATCTTGGAGTCGCTCTCCAACGCCGGAGCACCGCGGGCGATCACAAATATCGTCGCCAGTCTGTACACAGACTGTGCGACGAGGGTCCGCACCTCTGAGGGATACACGGAAAAAATCCCCATCCAATCAGGGGTAAAACAGGGATGCCCCCTCAGCCCCATCCTGTTCAATCTTGCAATTGAGCCCCTACTCCGCGTGGCCGAGGAATCGACCGGTGGCTATGAGATCGCGGGTGAAACGGTCGAGGAGCTCGCCTACGCGGATGACCTCACACTGCTGGCGACATACGAGGAGGAGATGAGGGATATGCTGCACAACGTTGAAGTTACTGCCAGCAACTTGGGTCTCGCCTTCAACGCGAAGAAATGTGCTACTCTACATTTACGAGGCCGGGACGACGTACTGGACACCGTGTACTGTATCCAGGAGGAACCCGTTCCGGCTCTGGGAAAAGGTGAGCCCTACCAGCATCTAGGGGTCCCAACCGGGGTTCAGCTCGATCAGACGCCCTACACCACGATCCGTGGCGTGTTAGAGGACCTGGGCGCGGTGGACCAGTCACTGCTCGCCCCCTGGCAGAAGATCGAGACGGTGGCGACATTCATTGTCCCCCGTCTCGATTTCCTGCTTAGGGGAGCCAACATGCGACGAATGGCCCTGTCGGAGCTCGACAAGGCTATCAAGCGGACGGTCAAGCTATGGCTTAACCTGCCCCAGCGGGCTAGCCCGGAGGTGGTCCACATTCCCCCGTCACTGGGAGGGTGTGGACTCCCTCCGATAGCCGACCTCGCGGAGGTTACGGCCGTGGCTCACGCATTCAGGATGCTGAATGCGGGTGACACGGTCGTGGCTAACATCGCGAGGTACTCGCTGGAAGCTGCCGCGAGCGAGAAGCTTTGCCGGGCTCCGACTGGTCGGGATCTTGCCCAGTACCTGTCGGGCTCTTTGGCCGGGGACTGGTCAAGACCAACGACGGGTCGTTCGTCGTTTTGGTCGAGGGTGCGATCCGCTGCGCTGAGGTCTGGAGCGCGTCTCGGTTTTCGCTGGGAGTGGTGCGATGATCGAGCTGAGCTCGCGGTTGTGATGGAGTCCCGAAATGGACGTCGGGTGGTCGTGCCGCCTCAAGCCAAGGCACACGTCATCACCAGGATGAGGGCCGCAGTGACGGAGCACTACCTGTCCTCGCTTCTTCGGAAGCCGGACCAAGGAAAGGCTTTCCAGGCAACCACCCAACATGCGGCGAGCAATCGCTTCATGAGGGGTGGTGCGTTTATCCGCTTCGCTGATTGGAGGTTTATTCATCGCGCCCGCCTCGACGTGCTCCCGTTAAACGGAGCCCGTCGATGGGGGAGCGATGATAAGCGCTGCAGGCGATGCGGATACACGCTGGAAAGCCTTCCTCATGTGCTCTGCCACTGCGGCCCTCATTCTGCCGCCAGGCAGAGACGGCACGACAACCTCGTCTCGAGGTTGAGTAGGGCGATCCGGCTCCCTGGTGAGATCCGGGTCAACAGGCGTATTCCCGGGGCGACTGGAGAGTCCACGGCGCTTCGCCCGGACATCGTCGTCACGCACGAAGCGTCGAGGACTATAGTACTGGTCGATGTAACCGTGCCCTTCGAAAACACGATGCAGGCCATCGCAGACGCACGCACAGAGAAAATTAATAAATACAAAGATCTCGCAGATTCTCTGAAAGGGCGCGGTTACAAAGTTTATTTAGATGCATTTATCGTTGGCGCCCTGGGCGCCTGGGATCCGGGGAACGAGTTCCTCCTTGAATTACTAAGAATATCGCCGCGATACGCTTCTTTAATGCGTAAACTAATGATAGCTGAGACAATCGCGTGGTCCCGAGACATGTACGTTGAGCATGTCTCGGGAATTAGACAGTACACGGTGTCCAGTACTGAGTACCATAATGACAATAACAGGGGCAACGTCGACGAAATGGAAGGCGAGGCCCGCGTACCCTCATCTCCTCCTCAGGCATGAACACCGAGAGTAAAGTACACGTAATATGCTTGTTTCTCTTTTTCTCTTCTTTTCGTTCTCCTTTCTTTTTTTTTTTTTCTTCATTATTTCATTCTTCTTCTTCTGTTTTGCCAACCCACCTAGCCCAGGCTCTACTCGGTGTTCTATATGCTACTTCTCCTTACTCTACTTGCGCTATTTCTGTTTTTACTGTCTTCTTTTACTTATGCTCATGGCTGGATCTAATAATTTTCTAGTCATATCTATATCTATTTAATAACTATACTCGTAATCTACGCGTATATCTATACTATATTTATGCTATACGTGTGCATCAATACCTATATTTACATTTATTACTATTTATATTTATTCTCATGCACTTGCACACAACTAATAACTACTTTAAAAGAAGACATAAGCGGGCCAATAGCTCCTTCTTTTTAATATTTAAATGGCGAACCTCGCTCGATACGATAAACGCGACGCATGCAACGGGAAAATGTACCCGCTGCACTAGATTATTTTTTTCTGCCTATTGTTTCTGAAGGGCTACGCCCTAGACTGATGTATATATACCCCCCAGAGGTTCGCCTCTGGGGAAACATTAATTGTTAAAATAAAGCGCTATCTGTTCTTATCAGCTTAATATCTGATACACTCCCCATTGGGGAGTCAGAATATTAATCTCATTTTTGAAAACGGTCGGATTTCGGAGCTTGCTCCGACTCCGACACGGGTCGCACCTGTATTGCATTACCGCAGGACGCGGCCCACACATACTACTATAAACATACTGTTTGATCGTTTCGCCCCTTAACCGGGAAAGGGGTTAGAGAACGGATTTGGCAGAAAGTTTTTGCCGGTGCGCGACCTTGCCGAAGCGATATCTTCCGATGGAGCAACCGCGTATAGAAAAGGGTGCGAAGTGATCACGCAGGATCTTTGATTCTGAGAATTGTATTTGAATAAAGCGAAATCCAAAGAAAAGTTTAACAGTTCTTGCCAACCGAAGCAGATTGTTCGAATTTCTGCTAAACTTGTACGCTAAGCCGAGTATATAAGAAAAGCAAGTATGCGGCGGCATATTTATATTATGGTTCCCTCGTCCCCGTCGTCGCCCGCCGGTCTGGCAGCCCAGTCGGCTCGCTACGTCGGCCAACGGAGCGAGAGAGATGGCTGGAGGCCGGCGGAACGAACAGCAGAGACGAAGGAAGCGATCTAGAAATTTCTAGATGACTCGTTCGACGCTCGAACATACCGCCCGCCTTCTTTGGACGGCAAAGAAGCAGAAAGCAAGAAGCACTCATGCATCAAACAAATCCATTCATAAAGCTAACCTTAATGTGAACCGTAAAGTTACGTGCATCAAACCGTTGAACACAGTGCTAGGTGCATAAAAATTAAAGACTTACAACTAACGTAATACAAAGGTAAGTAATTATACTAAAGAACATATATAAGTGATTAAATCGATTCCGGCGTCAAACCGCCCGCCATGACGATATAAATTTTTTCTCCACGCGCGAAACGGAAAATTTACGTGGAAGTAGGTGAAGTGACGTCAGCAGAGGGCACCGGGAGGGGGCACAACTTGACGATTGGTCTGGTGACGGAACCGCTAGTAGTTTTCAAGGTGGCTACTCTTACTCGTCCATCTGGCCCTGGATGAAGGGCTTCAACCCGGCCCATCGGCCATTTTGCCGGTGGTTGCAACTCGTCGCGTAGTAACACTAGCGTCCCCAGCTTCAGGTTCTCCTTCTGCTGACGCCACTTGGGAAGTTGCTGCAAATGCTGCAGATATTCCCGCCTCCACCTGTGCCAAAAGTGAGAACGTAATGCAGATATTTGTCGCCAGCGCGAAATAAGAGAAATATCATGCGAGTCGGATTCTGGATCCGGAACGATACAAGTGGGTTCACCGATTAAAAAGTGTCCGGGTGTTAATGCCGACAGGTCCGAGGGGTCGTCGGAAAGTGGATGTAGCGGCCGTGAATTTACGCAAGCTTCCACCTGGCACAGAAGCGTCGTCATCTCCTCGAAGGTAAGCGTGGCGTTTTCGACGATTCTTCGCAAATGATGTTTAACCGTTCTAACTCCTGCCTCCCATAGGCCCCCGAAGTGCGGAGCATACGGAGGGATGAAGCTCCAATCCGTGCCTTCGGCTGCCAGCGAAGCTGCGGCGTTTAGGTAGAAGGCGGAAGCGCCGCGGAACATGTTGCGCAACTCCCGGTCCGCTCCGTGGAAGACGGTCCCATTATCGCTCAACATCGTGGCGCAGCGGCCTCGGCGACTGATGAACCTGCGAAAAGCGGCTAGGAATGAGGCAGAGGTAAGATCTGAGACAGCTTCCAGATGAATCGCGCGAGTACTAAGGCAAATGAACAGCGCTATATATCCCTTGTAGGATTTGTGTCCTCTTCCTGGTGATGTTCGCAGCTTCACCGGTCCTGCGTAGTCCACTCCCGTAGAAAGGAAGGGTCGGCGGGGAGTGATGCGCTCGATCGGTAAGGGGCCCATCAACTGCGTGGTCGGCCTTCCACTGTAGCGAGCACATTTTACGCACCCCTTAATGACGTCTCGCACTAGAGAGCGGCCATGGATGATCCAGTAGCGTCGCGCCAGCAGGCTCCTGGTGAGTTGTGGTCCTCCGTGTAAAGTACGGAGATGGGCATCTCGCACCAAAAGAGTAGCCAACGGATTTTTCTTCCCGATGATGTAAGGGTGCCTCTCATTATAGGGAAGGGAGGCTTGGTCCAGGCGGCCTCCGACGCGTAGCAGCCCTTGGTCATCCAGGAAGGGCCTCAAGGCGATGAGGGTCGACGATCGCCGTACCTCTTTGTGCTGCCGGAGCTGGTCGACCTCTGCGTGGAAGTTGGACTTCTGTGCTAGGCCGATAGCGATCCGCAGAGCAGCGTCTCGCTCCGAAGCCCGGATGAACCCGGTTTCGGTGGTCAGCTTCCTTGTAAGTCGATGAAATCTAAAGCAGAGAGCAATAACGGCAGTTAGGCGTGTCAAGCTTGAAAACCTTGTTAAGAGATCGTCCTCCTCGTTTTCCTTTGCTAGGTAGATTTGTACTCGGCCCTGCTCCAAGTCGGCCTCCTCAACCTTTCCTAGTGGTGATGCAGGCCACTGATCGGGGGGGTTGATGAGCCAGGAGGGTCCCCTCCACCAAAGCTGCGACGATAGGAGCTCCGACGGCGTTATCCCTCTTGTTGCCAAGTCCGCAGGGTTGTGTTTGGTAGCCACGTGTCTCCAATTTTGAGGCGGAACATTGGACTGCACAGTGGCTACTCTGTGAGCAACAAACGGCTTCCAGGTCGAGGCATGCCCTCGGATCCAGTGGAGGGTAACGCTAGAGTCCGTCCAAGCCGTGATGGTTGCTGGTACGTTCAATCCCCTTTGTACTTCCGCAATTAATTTGGAAAGAAGCACGGCGCCGCATAATTCCAGGCGTGGTATGCTAACGGCTTTGACCGGAGCGACCTTGGTTTTTGCCACAAGCAGTGTGGTCACGCTGACTTCTCCCTTGGACACTCGCAGGTAGACGACGGCTGCATAAGCTCGCTGGGAGGCATCGCAGAACCCGTGCAGATCCAGTTGCGCCGAGTCTGCTGAGTAGTTCGTCCAGCGAGGAATGGCCAAAGCATCGAGTTGGCTCAGCGTCGTCCGGAAGGTTTTCCATGCGGAAAGCAGTTGGTCAGGTAAGTCCTCATCCCACTCTGCGCCAATTATCCAGAGGTCCTGCATGAGAATCTTTGCGAAAATTAAAACAGGGGCCGCCCATCCCAAGGGGTCGAAGAGACTGGCTACTTCCGAGAGGATACGCCTTTTTGTGTATCGGGAGGGCTCTTTGAGGGGTGGAAGGACACGCAAGGAGAAGGTGTCCGTGGTTGGCCTCCAGACGACTCCCAAGGTACTGACTCCAGTGTGGTCCTGGAACACGCAGGCTTGACTTTCTTCCGCTTCCTGTAAGCTCGGCTTATTCGATGCCCATTTACTCAGATCGAAGCCTCCCGATTGCAGGATGGAGATGACCTGTCGTCGTAATTCCAGAGCTGCTTCCTCGTCGTCGGCTCCGGCAAGGATATCATCCACATACGAATGCCGACGAATTGCGACCGCTCCCAGCGGAAAACGCTCCTCTTCGTCTGCCGCTAGTTGGACCAACACCCGCAGCGCAAGGAAGGGCGCGCAGGCTGTGCCATAGGTGACGGTCTTGAGCCTGAAGTCTTGTACAGGTTGATCGGGTCTGGAGCGCCAAAGTATCCTGGTCCAGTCTGCGTCCGCCGGGTCTACTCGAATCTGCCGAAACATTTTAACAATATCCGAGGTAAATACTACTCGAAAAAGGCGCCATCGTGTTAAAATCATCCAGAGGTCTGACTGTAGTTTCGGTCCAGACAGCAGGCAGTCGTTGAGAGAGGATCCCGTGGCGGTGCGAAAGGAGGCATTGAAGACGACCCTGATTTTGCCAGTAGGGTCGTATCGCTTCGCCACAGCATGGTGCGGTAGATAGTAGGCTGGATCCTGAACCGCAGATTCCGGTACCGCCTCCATGTGACTCAAGGCCGCGTACTCGTCCATGAACTGCGAGTACTTGTCTCGCCAGGCTTCGTTGGACGCCAACTTGCGCTCACAGCTGAGCAGCAGCTTTAGCGCCGTCGATCTGCTGGGCTTCAGGGCGAGGCTTGGATCCAATTTGAAAGGTAGGTGCACCGAGTAGCGGCCTGTTTCGTCCCGATAGTGCGTCTCTCGAAAGTGCCGCTCACATTCTCGGTCCTCGGGTGATAACGGGGGCTGTTCGTGTAGCTCCTCGAGCTCCCAAAAGCGCCGAAGCAGCCTATTCGTTGAGTCGTCCGTTTGGCAATGAAGGCTGTGGACGACTGCCTTGCTGCTAGGTCCTTTGGCATCAGAGACAGGGCCCATCAGTACCCACCCAAGAGGCGTACGCCGCGCCGTTGGGGTACCCATCGGTCCAACCCTCGACTCGTCCTGTAACAAAACTCCACAAATATCAGCTCCTAGGATCAAGTCAACACGAGAGGGTACTCCATATTCAGGATCGGCGAGAACCACTCCTTGAAGGTGCGGCCAAGACTGTGGTTGCACTGCTCGAGCTGGGAGCAACGCCGTCAGTTTCCGCAGCACCAACGCACGAACCGACAAGTGAAAGCTGGGGTCCAGACGAGAGCGCAAAGAAAAGGAAACTTCGCTTTTCGCCAGTCCACTCTCATTCTCCTGTACTCCTGAGATGGCGACGCTAACCGCCCGCCGTGGCAAACGGAGCGCTTGAGCTACCCAACCCGATACCAGCGACGTGTCCGAACCGGTGTCTAGCAGGGCTCTGACCTCTAGGTGTTCCCCTGATGGTGCCTCCACCCTCACCTTGGCCGTTGCTAAGAGCGCGGCGGGTCGAGTGGTAGCTGAACAGGCGAAGGAGGCAGCTACGTTTTTTTCTTCGATGTCGGAAAAAACCGCTGGCGGTGGAGATGTTGGAGCGTCTCCTTTGGCCGTGGGTGCACTCTTAGCGGGACTCGCCATCGCATCATGGAGGAGCGTGTGGTGCTTGTTGCCGCACGCTAAGCAGACTTGGCTGGATGGGCACTTGTTCGAGTCGTGGCCAACAGTCAAGCAGTTAAAACACGCCTGTAGTTGTTGCGCTCGCTCCTTCCGGCGCCGTGGTGGGAGCGCCTTTAGCTTAGAACAATAAGCAAAGTTATGATTTCCTGCACACGAGGGGCACTTACGGGGGGCGGGACTCTTAGCCGATGCAGCTAAGACTGCGACATTAGACCGTTTTACAGACGCCTCCTTTTTTGTTTTAGCCAGGGCACCTTTGGTTGTTGCGGGATGCAACACGGGGTCGGCCGCCTGAGCAGCATCCAGCGCTTGGATGCGATTTTCTAGGAAAAGAGAAAGCTGTCGGAACGACGGGATGTCACGACTATCAGCAAGAGAGGTTTCCCAGGCCAGGTGGGTGGTTTTGTCCAATTTTTGGCTTAAGAAATAAACAAACCACTCATCCCATTGAGGTACCGGTTTGTTTAGCGCCGTGTACGCCCTGATCGATTGTCTGAATGTATCTAACAGCCTTTTCAATTCCGCGGCAGACTGCTGTTGCGCGGGAGGGCAGGAGAGAAGAGCCCGGTGGTGCGAGAAAGACAGAAGACGCAAATTCCCGTACCGCTGCTCCAGATCCTCCCAGGCTCCTTGGTATCCAGCATCGGTGATTGGCGTATTTTGGATGACCTCCGCCGCTTCCCCGGTCAAGGCCGTCTTCAGGTACAGCAATTTCTGTACATCTGGAAGATTGGGAACGCTGTGAACGAGGCTCCGGAAAAGATCTCGGAAACTCTCCCACTGCAGGGGGTCTCCCGAGAAGGTAGGTAATTGTATCTTTGGCAATTGCGGCTTTGCCGGCGGGTCTGGAGGCGCTTGTACTCCACACGAGGGACCCGCATTCGCGAGGTCCTCTTGGTACTGCGCCATCTGAGCCGCGACCTGAAGATAAGCTTCTTCGATGGTAGAAAAGCGGTCTTGGTCTACGTAAGCACTGTCCTCGGCTTCTTTGAATCGCAACAGTTGACGGTGACCATTTAAAAACGCATCCCAATATCGCTCAAGGAGACCTGTACGCTGTTCCAAAACTGCCCGCGTAATTTTTTCCCTACCCAATTTACAAAGGTTAGTCCAAAACCGTTGGATCCAACGTCCGAGTTCCTCCTGTTCCCGTAAAATATCCACGTATTCAGTCGAAGGCATCGTAATTCTTCCCTTTTCAGATCAGGGCGTTTCCGAAAACCGTTAGAAGCACCGACTGTTGACTCGAAGTTCAAGACGTTCCGAAGCATTTACAAACACAGGCTCGACCTCAGGAGACAACGCCCAAGCGGGTGACGTCACGGCAGGACCGTTACGGTAAGAGAAATGATTTAAATAAAGAATGGGACTTATCTTTCTCCCTTTGACTCCCTTTTCCGAGGCCTGGTTGATTTGTTCGTGGAGTCCGGTCTTGAGGCGGCGAGTCAATCCTCCCGCGTTGGAGTCCAGCCGCAATTTCCCAGAAATCGTCACTGGCACCACTCACTCGCGACGTGGAAGAACGTTCGTTGACCGCAAAAATCCGGCTCGAAGGACCAATGTTTGATCGTTTCGCCCCTTAACCGGGAAAGGGGTTAGGGAACGGATTCGGAAGAAAGTTTTTGCCGGTGCGCGACCGTGCCGAAGCGATACCTTCCGATGGAGCAACCGCGTATAGAAAAGGTGCGAAGTGATCACGGAGGATCTTTGATTCTGAGAATTGTATTTGAATAAAGAGAAATCCAAAGAAAAGTTTAACAGTTCTTGCTAACCGAAGCAGATTGTTCGAATTTCTGCTAAACTTGTACGCTAAGCCGAGTATAAAGAAAAAGCAAGTATGCGGCGGCATATTTATATTATGGTTCCTTCGTCCCCGTCGTCGCCCGCCGGTCTAGCAGCCCAGTCGGCTCGCTACGTCGGCCAACGGAGCGAGTGAGATGGCTGGAGGCCGGCGGAACGAACAGCAGAGACGAAGGAAGCGATCTAGAAATTTCTAGATGACTCGTTCGACGCTCGAACAAGGGTAATAATGGCTTCGAAGAGGTCAAGTCGCGTACTTTGTTCACTAAGAGCGTTTGCAAGATTTTGTAAATTTTTGTTAATCATTTCTGTGTTTCCATTTATGGTATTACTTATCGTATTTATAATGCTTACTGTTTTACCAAGAGTTAATATGTCTTCGTGTTGTTGGCGTTCGAGCGAAGTCAAATAATTGTTTATTTTGTCAAGATCATCAGCATCCGGGTTTCCGAAAATGTACTTGATTACTGTACCCAATCCATTTATTAATCCTCTTTTAACCCTTTCGGTTAGGGGTGCAATTTGTTGTAGATTTTGGTAAATTTCGTTACATAGGGATTCGGTTTGCCTGAATAAACTTGAATTTCTGAGTTCCTCCCGTCCAGATAATATGGTATAACTAATGAGGATTTTGTTGTAAGTATGTCTAAGGGACGTTATGTTTATGTAAAAATGTAGATAGTGATAATTTTCCATAATCCTTCCGATTCCTTGTTGATAGTTGTAATGCGTTGCGTTTGGATTAATTTGGATACTCTTCACGAGTATAATTGAGATCGTCAGGGTCAATATTATTTTCATCCTGTAAAAATGAAGAGACTTTTCTTAATCTTTTGGCATCTCTTAAGTTATAGCGGCGTTGCTGTCCGTGTATATGGCAGTCTAATGAGGGGCCTTGTTGTTTCTCTACAAGTAACCTTTGATAACGGGGAGCAGTTTTATCGCGTTGTTGCTGATGCGTTTTAACGAACATTTCCCTACTTTCCAACGTTTCATCCGAATTATTAGGTAGATGTTGCTTCTGTAGTTGTTTTTGGTATAATTTTTCATAGAACGGTAAAATTTCCTTTTTTCTAATTTCGTTATATTTTTCAATGGTATCACTATCGGGATCTATAATGTGTTTATGTAATTCTTTATAGGGACCGTATAAGAGAGTGAATGGGGCATAATTTGTTGAGGAGTGAATACTTTGGTTATATATTAGAATAGCTGTAGTCATGTGATTTTTGGTTGTTTCCCTTGGGTTTTGATCTATTAATATACTTAATTTTTCCTTTAAGGTAGAGTGTAATCTTTCTATGGGTCCATTCGACGTATGTCTGTTAATGGTGGTTTGATGATAATCAATTTTATGAACCCTGCAAAATTCTTTAAATACGGTCGAATTAAATTCGCTACCGCTATCTGTAGTAATCTTATCTGGAAAATTATGATGCGAAGAGAAATGTCGTAGTTTATTTAATATAGTGGTGGCATTTCCGTCAGGCAAATGATAAGCTTGAGCGTATTTAGAGAAAATATCTATAATGGTAAGAAATTTTTCCTTATTGAAATGAAAAATGTCCATGTGTATATGTTGAAGCGGTCTATTAGCAATTATGGGTCCGTAAGTTTCTGTCTCGTAGGGCCTTCTTTCATATTTATGCTCAAGGCATGTTTCGCACTGATTTATATAATTTTGAATAATTCTATCCATATTAAGTGTGTACAGTTTCCTCTTAAAATGTGCTATTGTTTCTTGTATTCCATTATGAGTTTGGTTATGGTATTTTTCAAGTTCTTTCATAAAGCTATTTCGGTTGACCGAAGGTGTGCAGGTATTTGTTTTGATCAATTTTAATTTCTCGTTGAAATGTTCCTTTAATGTCCTGTAAGTGGCAACTCCTAATTCTTCATTTGCAAAATAAATGCCATATTGCTTATCTGGTTTTACGTTTTCATTAAGAAACTTAAGCAATTGCGTTTCTGCATTTTGCTTATTAATTTTTACTATATATTGTATTTTAAGTTTGTCCTTATTCGTTTTTACTTGATAATCGTTGCCTCCTTTAATTATTATACTGTAGTTGAATGCATGAATATTTTTATCTGTTATAGGTAATGAGAAAACCGGGTCCTCTTCAGCGGTATGGACTGTTGCATCATCTAGCATTTCATCCACTTCTTCGATAGTGAGAGGAGTGTCATCCGGCACTTGAGGTAACATCGATAGTGAGTCATCTTCTTCTGATTCTTCGATGTTTATTTCTATTCGACTTAAAGCGTCGGCTACATTATTTTCGCAACCCTTTTTGTATTTCACCTCGTAATCGTACTCTTCTAACTTGATCCTCCAGCGGATTAGTCGGGAGTTAGGCGTTTTTAAAGACCAGAGCCAAGTAAGCGGCTTATGATCAGTTTCGATAATGAACTTTTTTCCATAAATGTACGGTCGAAAATGTCTACATGCTTCCACTATGGCTAGCAACTCTTTTTCTATTGTAGAGTATTTTTGTTTGGCTGTATTCAGCGTCCTTGAATAATATGATATAGGGTGTCCTTCTTGAGATAAGACAGCTCCGATCGCGACGTTCGATGCGTCTGAAGTGATGTGAAACTGTTTCTCAAAGTCACGGTATTTTAATATGGGCGCATTGGTGATTAACTCTTTACATTTATTAAATGATTCGATGAGATCCCCATCTTCGCAATCGATTTTTTCTTCTTTCTTGAGCCCTTTCGTGAGGGGTTTGGTTATTTTTGCATAATCTCTAATAAACTTCCGGTAGTAGCCGGTGAGTCCTAGAAATGCTTTAATCCCTTTTTGCGTAGTTGGAAGGGGATACTTTATTATAGCATCAATTTTGTCTGGGTTTGGTTTAATTCCATGAGGTGTGATAATATGTCCCAAAAACGGTACTTCTTTTCGTAAGAATTCGCTCATATCCAGTTGTATTTTCAAGTCATACGTTCTTAATTCATCAAATATGAGTTTTAGGTGTTGCAAATGTTCTTGCAATGATTTTGAAAATATTATAATGTCATTCATGTAGACGAAACAAAATTTGTGCAGATACTTTCTTAAAACTTTATCCATCATCCTCTGGAAAGTGGCAGGGGCATTTTTCAGCCCAAAGGGCATTCGAGAATACTCGTAACGACCATTTTCCACTGTAAAAGCTGTTTTTTCTATGGAACCCTCGTGTACAGGGATCTGATGAAAGCCCTGGGCTAAGTCCAATGTACTAAAATAGGTACATTTACCTAAATTCTCTAAAATGTCATCCATCCTCGGGAGTGGGTATTTATCTTCAATAGTTTTGTCATTTAACTTGCGATAGTCAATTACCATTCTCCATTTCTTCTTCCCACTTGCGTCACTCTTTTTCGGTACAATCCAGACGGGCGAAGAATAAGGCGAATTACTAGGACGAATTATTTCGTCTTTCAGTAGTTTTCTTATTTGTTCTTGTATTTCCTGTTTTAAGTGGTATGGGTAGCGAAAACTTTTGACGTAAATTGGATATTCGTCTTTTGTTCGGATATTGTGGCCAACTGCACTAGTGGCTGATAATTTCTTATCCTCATTATAAAAGCAGTCTTTATATGGATGGCATAGGTTTGTAATTTTATCCCTTTCCTCGCTGTTCATGTGGCTGGTCCTTATCCGTGTTATTATTTCTCGATGACGGTTCGTTCCAGCGGCCTCGCATTTTCCCGGTATATTGTTTAGATAGTTTATTTCGAACTTCGTCGTACTAAATATTCGAGTTTTATAGTTTATACTTGCTTCTAATTTTTGCAGGTCTTTGTTTCCAATTAAGCAATCGTAAGTAGAATGCCATTGCGCTATGAGGAAAGTAATAGGTGTTTCGTCTCCTAATTCACGTAAAATCGGAAAAGTGAGTGCACGTGTACCCTTTGTTACTTTATGTACTGATTTGATTTCGAAATTATATGGAAAAATATATTCGGAAAATAGGCGATAGGCTATTTCGGGATTAATAATTGATGAAGACGCTCCTGAATCAATAAGAATTTTAAGTGGCGGGTCAGCCGTGATAATATGTGGAAGTTCAGGCGAACTTCCAATCGAATTTAGGTTTACTATATCTCTTGATTCGTGTCGGGGTCCTGTGGAAAATTTTCGTGATTAACTTCTTCCTGATTTTCTAAATTTTGTTGCTGTTCTTCCTGATGATGAAGTTCTTCCGCTACGAAGTTCGGAGGTCCTGTGCTTCTGAAGAAGTTATTTGGTCTCGCCATAAAATTATTACTTGGTTGTATAAAATTGTTATTAGGCCTATTAAGGTTATTATTCGGTCTGTTAGTGTTTCTCGTACTAATCGACATAGGTGTAGGCTGAGGATTTTGATTCCTAGGTTGATTACTATTTGGTCTATAATTATTACTGTTTCCAAAATTTATTGGTGCAAATGGTTTCTGTGCAATAGCTGCACGTTGTTGAAACGGGTTTATGTTTCCGGAAGTTCCATGTGTAAATAAATTGGTATTCCTCGAAATTCCTGCTGTATTGAACGTGCTCGTTTTAGGTCTGTTCTCGCGTTGTCTCATGAAGGTAAGAAAAGCTGCTTGTTGCTCGTGGTTATCGTACTTTCGGCATTTTGTTAGACAGTCCTCGATGTCAGTCAATTCAAAATGCGTCAGATGCGAATGATACGGCTGTTTAATTCCGTTAGTAAATACATTTTTCGCAATGTTATCATAAAAGTTATTTTTCATAGCAATTATATTGTTATCCTGATTATTTAGTTGTATATGGTCTTTTAGCTTATTCAAACGATTTTTGATTTCGTCGGCGTATTCTTCGTACGTTTGATTAGATTGCTGGTAACAAGTACTGAGTCTGCTAAATAGTAATTCTTCCGAACGAGGATCGCTATATCTATTAATTAAGAGTGTCCTACAATGGGGCCAGTCTATGGGTTTATTAACAACTACCAAATCAAGTGCCTCTCCGCGTAGCTTCGATTTGATAAGAGCATACAGCGACTCGTTGATCGCATTGTCGTTCGTTGTAAGATTTTCGCCAGAATTTGTCACATGTCTGAATAAAATGAAACAACAGTCTTGTCCCTCCCTCGTACATTGGGATCGCGTCGCGCCATACAAATAATCTCATTTTAAATTGGTCAAATGTAAGTTGAGCCATTATTTCGCTTACACTTATTTATAACGGGTCAGAATTAATGTACGTGATCAATCGTATTGGATAGGGGCAAAGTAGGAATATAGTATATATATATATATACGTATAGATAGGAAATTTCAAAGACTTACTTCTCCGTGTCAGTGCCGAAAGGTGGCCTGATCGTGTTGACACTGCGACAATGGGGTAGAAACACCAGCTGCTTCCTCGTCAGTGATTTTCGTCACACAATTGGAGAAAAATCCAGATTCAACAGCCTCGCAGTATCCTGTCCGCAGCGCCAGTTAAGTGACAGGAGGTAAGTGAATATACAATATTCTTTTAATTATACACGTTTACTTTGTCCGTACAGGTCGACAGCTTAGGTCGATGGTTCAACACTGAATGAATGAATTGTCGTCGAGGCGATGGTAAGCTCTCTTTTTCTCTTTGTCTTATTCTCATCCTCGAGTCGGAACTTTGTTATGTCTGTTGCAGTGCCACGTCCTGCCTGAGGTGATAAGACTGGGGTTATGTGTCGTCACATAACTCATGCACCGACTCTGCTTCAGCGGACTGGGGAACAGCTGAGAAGGTGATAAACATGGACAGGGTGAGGTGGACCATCGGCTCCTTGTAAAGATTCAAGAGCCCAGGCACTGACGGGATCTTCCCAGTACTCCTACAAGAGGGCGGAGAGGACCTGTACAGGCGCCTGGGCCAAATCTTCAAATCCTGCCTAGCGAAGAGCTACGTACCCAAAGCCTGGAGATACTCCAAGGTAGTGTTCATCCCGAAGCCAGGGAAGGACAACTATGACCTTGCCAAGTCGTACAGACCCATCAGCCTCACCTCTTTCTTGCTCAAAACGCTGGAGAGGCTGGTTGACAGGTACATTAGAGATGAGGTTTTGGCCAGCAAACCGCTGCACCCCTCACAACACACCTACCAAAACGGCAAATCCACCGAGACGGCACTTCACAACCTGGTAGGTTCCATCGAAGGTGCACTGTCGAACGGTGAATCTGCTCTCTGTATCTTCCTCGACATTGAGGGGGAGGGGGGGGGGCTGACAACACCCCCCACGATGCTATACAGGAAGCCGCGATGAGATACAATATTAAGGACTCCGTCGTAAGATGGATCCACAATAAGCTGACGAATAGAACAGTCACAGCAAGCCTGGGAGAGGAGACGGTGAGGGCCGACGTCGCGAGGGGCTGCCCGCAGGGAGGAGTCCTGTCCCCCCTGCTGTGGACCCTCGTGGTTGATGAACTCATACGTATACTCACCACAGAAGGCTTTGCGGTTCAGGGTTACGCCGACGACCTTACGATCACGGTCAGAGGCAGACACCCGCTGGAATTAGCGAGAAGATTGCAAAAGGCTATCACACTTGTGGAATCATGGTGTCGATCACACTCGCTCTCGGTAAACCCGAGCAAAACGGAGTTGGTCCTATTCACAAGGAGAAGACGCTTCTATTTTAAGGCTACTCATCTCTTTGGGACGCAACTACAACTCACAGATGAGGTAAAATATCTTGGTGTCACACTAGATAAAAAACTCACCTGGAAGAACCACGTGAACAGACAGACCCAGAAAGCAATCAGCACCTACTGGGCCTGCCGCAGGATGTTTAGCCCCACACGGGGACTCAAACCAAGGATGATCAGGTGGATATACCAGGTCCTTGAATCCATTATAACATACGCCTCAATTGTGTGGTGGATTTCTATGAAGAGGGAAGGACACAGAAGGACAATAGAATGAATATACCGAATAGCGTTGCTGGGGATAACAGATGCGCTTCCCACCACGCCCACTATGGCTATGGGTGCGCTGCTCGACATCAAGCCACCCCATTTAACAGTGATGGCAACGGCTTGGAGAGCGGCCATCCGCCTGCACCAAGCTGAAGAATGGTGCCCGGCGAGCGGCGGGCACACCGAGATCCTAAGGGATCAGGGATCGGAGCTAATTCTGACCCACGGTGGTGACCGCTGCAAGACGGAGTACCTCTTCAGACGGGAATATGACTTAATTATCCCAGATAGGGAGGAATGGCTGGAGGACCCTAGCGGCATCCTGACTCCGGGGGGGCTGGTCTGGTTCACAGACGGCTCCAAGACCGGGTCTGGCACCGGAGCCGGGATAGCTGGGGAGAGCCCAAAGGTTGAAATGACCTATAAACTGGGCCACCACGTTACGGTCTTCCAAGCAGAAGTGTTTGCCATATGGGCCTACGCCAAATATAACTTGGAGAAAGACCATTCGGGCAAACACATCTACATCTGCAGTGACAGTATTGCTGCGCTTAGAGCCCTCCATAGAGTGGAGGTAGGGTCTAAGCTAGTCAAGGACTGTACACTGACTTTGAGACAGCTATCTCTGAACAACAGAGTTAAGCTGCTATGGATACCAGGTCACGCTGGTATCCCAGGTAACGAGAGGGCTAACGAATTGGCACGACTGGGGGCGACAAGCTCCCAGCCATGCCATGAGTACCCCTCTGGAATGAGATTGGTGTCTCAACCTATGCGTTGAAAGGCCTGGCTAAGGACTGGTTACACCAGGAATTCACCAGGCTCTGGCATAACGCTAATGGCATGAGACACGCGAAGGCCCTATTTGAGGGACCGTCACAGAAGCTGGGTGACACCATAATTCACCTGGACAGGGCGCGACTGCGCATGCTCGTGGGCCTAGTGACAGGACACTGGTACACGAAGAAACACATTGCGCGCATGAGACTCACAGAAGAGACAGTATGTCCGAGGTGTGAGGAAGAGGACGAAACACCTTTCCACGTACTTCTAAGATGCAGGGAACTAAGGGCCCTAAGAGGATCAATCCTGGGGACCTTGGAACCCTCTTCATTAAGCATCTCGGGTGGCCTGGTGCCGGTGCTTCTAAATTTTGCCACAGAAGCCCAGCTGCCAAGGCACAGCCAGTAAAGAGGCTGCCTAGCGGCTCGGGTACAATGGTCCCCAAGGACTGAGTTCCCGGCTAGCCTCAATAAGATTAATAATAATAATAATAATAATAATAATAATAATAATAATATATTTTATATTGATTCCTTTCCACAGATCAATATATTTATTATATATTAATTTTATAATAAAAAATTTATCGATTATATTTTAAATTAATTTTTCACAAACTAATATATTTATTATATATTTAAATTTTATAATAAAAATACATTGATTATATTTTTATTAAAATATTTCGATTCCTTCAGACAGATCAATATATTTATTATGTATATATATTGTGACCCTCTTCGGGGGTTCACTCTATACTGTTCTACTCGCACTTTCCTTTACAATATTCTCTCTCAACGTTGGGCGCCAGCCACTCGCTGTGGCGATCAAGATCAAAAAAAGGAAAAAGGGGGGGTGATTGTGGGTGTCTTACAGGGGATGGGTCTCGGGGCACTTACGTCCGTACAATGCTTCGCGGGGGAGTACGCAAAGAGGATTATTGTGGGCAGGGAAGTCTCTAGGGTCGGAAGAGGGGTTCGCAGGAAAGTTCGTCTACGTTACGCGGATGAGGAAATAGCTGTGGCTGGGAAATCGAAGGGGGGAAAAGCGGAAAAGGGGGAGTCGTCTCTACTTCGAACAATGCGCGGGCGGAGAAAATAGCCGTTGCCTCGATCTCGCAATTACAATAGGTACGTTAAGAGACTCACCCAAACTTCTCTCACTCTCTCGCTTAATCGCTTTCTAAATTTCCAAAATCGCTTTTCTCACTCTCTGCACTCTCGCTTAGCCTAGGGCTCAATGACGGTTCGCCGTCGCTGCTGCGACGACGAAACCGTCGCGGGATGGTTTGGGGAGGGGATGGGACTAGGAAGGGGGCCTCTTCCGGCAACGGGATAGATCGATTATCGATCTTCGATACACCGGTGCTCGGGGTCGATGGGGCTGGCGGATATCCCGCGATGACGGGTGGGTTGAGGTCTTCGGGCTGGCGACAGTTGGCTCCGGGTGGACGTTTGCATGGTCTGGGCAGCTTTGTCTCTTTCCTCGGAGTCCCACGTTGCTCCGTTTCCTTGGAGGACGGTTAGGAGTCTGTCGCCGGCCTCGTAGCTCCTGCTGTGGGTGTTCCTTATCCGTCTTCTTTTGCCTCCATCGGCCCGACACCGGTGATCAGGGGGAAAGGGTTAGGTGAGGGAAGGGTTACGGGTGGTTTTGAGGTGGAGGTGTAACGTGGGGGAAAGCGCAGCGATTGTAACGGGGGGGCACGGGTGTCACCACGTTACAATATTTAAATTTTTATAGTAAAAAATACATCGATTATATTTTATATTAATCCCTCCTCACAGATCAATATATTTATTATATATTTAAATTTTTATAATAAAAACACATCGATTATATTTTATTCAAATATATTAATTCCTTCCCATAGATCAATATATTGTAACGTGGTGACACCTGTGCCCCCCGTTACAATCGCTGCGCTTCTCCCACCTCACATTCCCACCTAAAGATAACCCTTAACCCTTCCCTCACCATACCCCTTTCCCCCTGCCCGCCGGTATCGGGCCGATGGAGGCGTCGGAAAGAACCCCAAGAAGCGGACAACTCTAGAAGGAGCTACGAGGCCGGCGACAGTCCTTCAACCCTTCCAAAACAAAGGAGCAACGCGGGACTTCGGAAAATTGGACGAAGCTGCCCAGAAGATTGCAAACGCCCACCCGGAGCCATTTGTCGCCGAGGCCGAAGACCTCGGCCCACCCGCCGCCGCGGGAAATCCGTCAGCCCCATCGACCCCGATCACCGGCAGATCGACAATCGATAATCGATCTATCCCATTGCCAGAAGAGGCCCCCCTTCCTAGTCCCATCCCTTCCCCAAAACGATCCCTTCCCCAAAACCATCCCGCGACGGTCTCGTCGTCGCAGCAGCGACGGCGAACCGTCATTGAGCCTTAGGCTAGCATAGCAAAGTATAGAGTATTGTAAAAGCGATTAAAGAGATTTTGGCAGAAAAAGTTTATAGGAGTGAGATTTGTGTGCGAGGTGTTTTGGGTGAGTCCCTTTCGATACTAATTGTAAAGCGTGAGTTCTGGCAACGGAAATCTTCGCCCGCGTACATGCGCGTTCGCGTATCGTGATTCTCCAAAAATTTCTGTGTTTTGCGAATTCCCTTCGTCCAACCCCTATCAGTCCCGTCTACGAATCCTCCTACGCGTAACGTACACGAGCTTTCCTGAGAACCCTTCCTCCTACCCTGAGATCTCTCCCAGCCCTAGACAATCCTCCCTGCGCACTCCCCCGCGAATTATTGAAGGACGTAAGTGCCACGAGTCCCATCCCCTGTAGCGACCCCCATTCTACCCCCTTTCCCACTTTCGATTTTGATTGCCACGAAAAGTGGCTGGCGCCCAACGCAAGTGTAGATTTTGTACCGCGGAGTGAACCCCCAAGCGGGTCACAATATTTATTATATATTCAAATTTTTATAATAAAAAATACATCGATTATATTTTATATTAATTCCTTTCCATAGATCAATGTATTTATTATATATTTAAATTTTTAGATTTCATATTAATCATAAAAATATATTACAATATCCAAATTAAATTTAATTTTAAATTTATTTAAAATTTGAATATTTTATATAAATCATGAAATATATATATATATATATAATATCAAAATTAAATTTAATCTATTTTAAATTCATATATGGTATGGTTTTTATTGGATTCCCCTTGGGGTTACCATTCCTTCACACTTATTTTTACAAACTCATTCTTACGTATTACTACTTATATGCTAAAAATCTTATTCGCCGCCATCGCTCGCTTCTCTACTCGACCTCTCTCTCTCCGCTTTTCTAACTATAACTTAATTCTATCTTAATTCTATCTTAATACTACCTTATTTCTATTCTTAGTTTTACCCTTACACCTATCCTTATTTCTATCCTTATATCTAACCGCGGTTTAGCATACCGGTAGCAATTTCACCCCCTGATCTCCTCCCTAGGTTTCCGGTTCCTCCCATTCACTCTTCTCGTACACCTTCCCTTCATTCATTCGCCCTTTTCTCGCTCCTTTATTTTTTTTTCTTTCTCTCCTATCGCCTCCCTATGCTGTTTTTTCTTTCCCTGTTTCCCTTGCCTTCTCCAGCTCCCTCATCCATCCTTCTCCTTCCCCCTCCTCTCCCAGCAATTGCTTCACTCTTTCCTGCCAGCTACCCGCCCCCCTCCTCCTCTTCCACATCTTTCCCATACATGCTCCCATGTCTCCTCCTCCCCTTCGCATAACCTACATCTTCTCTTCTCCTCCGGTTCCCAGTATCTCCCTTCTCTCACCTCATTCCCTAGCCTGTACCTTGCCATCCTCTGCCACCTGCTCTCCCCCCATCCTTTCCTCAGGTACTCCGCCGTACCCCTGCTTTTTACCTGCTTATACCATTTATTATAGTTCGAGTTTATTATTCTCTCACTATTTTCCTTCTCCTGTTCATCCCTGTCTCTTCTTTCTATCTCTTCCCATTCCCAACCTCCTAAACCTCCCCTCCTTTCCATTTCTTCTGCTTCCACCCCTCTTTCTCTTAAAAAATCTATCCTCTCCTCCTCCCAAGTTGACAATCTTTCTCCCCTTTTCGCCCTTTCTCTCATTTCCTGCAGACACTTCCTTGCCCACCCATTACCACCCCCCTCCTCTATTTTTCTTTCATAGTGCCATGCTCTTTTTCCTGCCCAGCTCCTCATCTTTCCTCTCCCCGTCTCTACCCGAACTAGGTAACCCGGTGTCCCCCAATGCACCCCCAGCGTCCACCTCAGGTACCTATCTTGTACAGCCTCCATCTCTTCTCTCTCCCTCCAACCCCATACCTCCGCCCCATAGCTCATTACCGCCCAGACCAACCTATCATACAGCCACATCCTTCTTTCCCAGTCCGCTTTAAATCTCCTTTTCCCTATCCCCCAGACCTGTCTCATCACTGCTGCTGTCCTTCTAATTCTGTCTCTTATTTGTTTTCCTTGTGTCCCGTTCCTCCCCACTACATATCCCAGGTACTTGTACTCCTTCACCTCCTCTATTGGCTTTCCGTTCCATATCCATCTCCATTCTTTTTTCCTGCCACCTCCTTCTTTAAACCTTATCATCTTTATTTTTCCGGTGTTCAAAACCAGTCTTTTTTCTTCTAGATACTTTTCCAGCGTTTTCAGCATCATTCCCATTCCTACTTCCTCTTCTGCCAGAATTACTATATCATCTGCGTATGTTAGTACGAACACTTTCTCTCCTCCCACTCTTATCCCTCCCCACCCTTCCTCTTTAAATCTGTCCTCTATGTCCGCCAACAGCACATTGAATAGGTACGGACTTAGCGGGCACCCCTGCCCCACCCCTTTTGCCGTCCAGAAAGCTCTTCCTGTATCTTCTCCTATCCTAACCTTACTCCACGTCTCCCTATAAATTTCTTCCACTCTTCTTCTTATTCCCTCTCTTATCCCTCTCTCCCTCATCGCCCTGAACAGAGTTTCCCTATCTATCGAGTCAAATGCCGCCTTTAGGTCTACAAACAACGCCACCATCCCTCCTCCTTTCTTCCCTATCTGCCTATTTATTAGGTAGTTGAGCACGTAGATATTTTCCGTTGTTCCCATTCCCTTCCTGAATCCTGTCTGACATTGTGGTAGCACCTCTTTCTCTTCCATATCCTCCTTCAATCTTTCTGCTAACACCGATGCGTAAATTTTGTACAAAGTCGGCATTAGCGTTACTCCCCTGTAGCCCTCCGCTTTTTCTCCCGACCCCTTCTTTTTTATCGGAGCTATAATCCCCCCTTTCCATTTTTCTGGCCAGCCTCCTCCTCTCCATACTCTATTGCATATTTTCCATGCCCAGTCTCTTGCTTCCTCCCCACCTAACATCCAGATTTCGTTTGGGACTCCATCCTCCCCTGCTGCCTTGTTTCTCTTCAACTTTCGTATCACCCTGCCAAACTCCTCCTTCGTTATCCCCTCTTCCCCAAAATTCATATATAATTTGGGAATTTTATATAAATCATAAACTATATATATATATATATATATATCAAAATTAAATTTAATTTATTTTAAATTCATATAAAATTTAGGAATTATATATAAATCATGAAAAATATATTATAATATTAGAATAAAATTTAATTTATTTTAAATTTATACAAAATTCAAGTATTTTATACGAATCAAAAAGATTTAATTTTAGATTCATACAAAATTTGGGAATTTTATATAAATCTTGAAAAATATACTATAATATTTAAATTAAATTTGATTTTAAATTCATACAAAATTTGGGTATTTTATATAAATTGTGAAAAATATTTTACAATATTTGAATAAAATTCGATTTATTTTAAATTTATACAAAATTAAATTTTATATAAATTATACATAAATTTCATTCCAAAAACCAATATTATATATTAAATATTTATATAAAAATTATCTTATTATTTATTCCAGAATAATATTAATTAATCTATATAAATTCCTTCCCATGGATTAATATATTTATTATATATTAAATATTTATATAAAAATTATCTTATTATTTATTCCAGAATAATATTAATTAATCTATATAAATTCCTTCCCATAGATTAATATATTTATTATATATTAAATATTTATATAAAAATTATCTTATTATTTATTCCAGAATAATATTAATTAATCTATATAAATTTATTTTTATTAATTATATATATATATATATACATTTAATAACAATAACAATATAAAGCGTCAACGTGCTTCATCGAATTTCCGGGTCGGTGTTCGATAGTGTATTCGACGGCGTCACGTGACGATAGCTATAGAGACAGTACGTGTCGGAGAGAAGTGAAACAAAATCAATCAATTCCGAAGGAAAATCTGAACGGATAGAGGTGCAATAAATACCGCTGGAAAGAGAAAAAACCAAAGAACACAGGTGAATAAAGGCATCAAAAAGGTACACAGAAACAAGTTGCTTAAAAGAAATGAAACTGGCGAAAGAGGTAAGAGGTTAGATTGACTAATGAGCTACGTGGAAAAAGTCGTTATTGTGGATTAATAAACGACGTGGAATAATACGCCGATAAATGTAGATCGATTGAATGAGAAACTGATAAGATAAAGAAAAACGAAGGTAGCGACATCTAGAGGCAGACCAGAGCGGCCGCGTCAAGTCTGGCGTAGCCACGTGGAGAAGTATAGGCACAGAAGCAAACACAGAGAGAGAAAAACATAGATGAGTAAGACAGGAGAGACGGAGAGCCCAAAGGATTCCGGAAAAAGAGGAAGGCCGACTTTAGCTGAACAGCTTGGGAAGTATAGGTCGGGCAGTCAAGGATCACTGCTGGACTCTTTTAAAAGAAAAAGAGAAGAAGAAGAAGCAGAAGAAGAAAGAAGAAGAGCGGAGAAAGAACTGATAGAAAATTTCCAAAAAGCAAGAAGAGTAGGAAGATTACCACCGCAAGAAGCTACGGAAGAAGAAGGAACAGAAAGCGAAGGAACAGAAGGCGAACCTAAAGATATAGAAATGGACAAGTTAGACAGATTGACTGAGCTGGTACTGATATTAAGAAAGAAAACGAATCCATAAATAAGGAAATAAGAGAACTAAAAGAAGAATGGAAAAGAAAGCAAGAAGCGTGGGAGCGAGAAAAAGAAGAAATACAGAATAGAATTAAAAATCTGGAAATTAAAAGGGATAAGGCGGACGAATTAATTGAAAGAATAAACCGTATAGAGCGAAAAGAGGAGGCAAGAGAAAAAAGGGAGAAACGAAACAATATCACACTGAAAGGAGAAGAACTACCAAGAGGCGAAACACCGAAAGATACAGCAGAAAAGGTAATATCAGAAAATTTGCAGGTGAAGGTGGAAATAGAGGATGCTTTCTGGACGAGAAAGGGAGAGAGAGGGAGTATTTTGATAGCAAAGTTACGAAACTGGCAACAGAAAAAAGAGATAATGATGAAGAAGGGCAAACTGAAAGGTAAGAAAATATACATTGATAATGATTTAACAAAAAACGAAAGAGATACCCAGAAGGCAATCTTAGGTATTGCGAAAGCGGAGAGAGAGCAGGGAGCACACGTGAAAATAGGATACAGAAAGGTAAGGATAAACGACAGGATTTTCAAATGGAAAGAGGGAGTAGGACTTGAAGAGGCAAAATTTTGGAGCCGACAAAGTTCGGTGACTCTCTAATTTCAAAGAGAGACACCGAGCGAAAAGGGACCGCGACAGAAGATAAGGCTCTAAGTACCACTCCTCCCGCGTCTGAAAAAACGAACAGGGGAGGAGAGGGAAATAACAACAATGAAAAGAACGAGAAAAGAAAACAGAAGGTACATGCCAAGCAGCAGGGAAAGAATAAGACATTAGCGATAGGTTTCTGGAACGTCGCAGGTCTGTACAATAAAGATAAGCAGTTTTGGGAATACGTGGAGACATATGATTTCGTAGGACTAACTGAAACTTGGGTAGACGAGAAACAATGGAATGGGTTACAGAACAGGTTACCGAACAGTTTCAACTGGAAATGTCAACTGGCAAAAAAAGAGAAGAACAAAGGTAGAGCGAGAGGAGGCATCATAACGGGAGTGAAGAAAAGGATAACAGAAAGAGATACACAGGAGGAAAATGCGGACATACAAGAAAGGAAGATGGAGATACAAGGTAACATATGGAGAATAATCACGGTATACAGCAGAGATATGAAAAAGACGAGAGAGAATATAGAAGAGGCAATCGGAGGTATGAAAGAAGAAAGACTTATAATCGGCGGGGATTTCAATGCAAGAATAGGTTTGGAAGGATCATTTAGCAATGAGGATAGGAAGGACAAAGAAACGAGAAAATCGAGAGACAAAATAAAAAACATAGAAGGAAACAGGCTAATAGAAATGGTAGAAGACAACGGATGGGAGATCATGAACGGTAATTTTGAAGGAGACGAAGAAGGTGAATATACTTTCATTGGGGGGCAAAGGAAACACAGTAATCGATTATGAATACATAGAAAACTTACATAGTAAAGGTATTAATAAATAGACCCAGCAATTAAAGATGATATTAGAAGTTTTAGGATAGAAGAGAGGATAGAGTCAGATCATTTACCACTGAAATTAGAAATTTATGGAGAAACCAGCGTAGAGAAGCAAGAAGAAGAGATATGGAAGGAAAGACGGCTTTGGACGGAGGAAGGAAAGAGACACTACCAGGAGGAAGTGGAACAAATTGAATTCGAGAAGGAGGATGCAAACGAAATGATGGAAGAAATGGTACATAAGATCAACGGGACGGTACTCAAGAAAGCGGTAAAGGTAATGAAATCGAAACCAGGGTACAAGAAATGGTGGGATAAAGAATGCTCAGGGAGAAAAAGGTAAACGAGAAAAGAGCTGAGAAAATGGAGAAAAGGGAAAGGGGAAAAGGTGACATACATTCAGAAAAGGAGAGAATTCAAGAAACTCTGCGAGAAGAAGAAGGACCAACAACAGAAGAAAGAAGAAGAAGAAATAGAACAAATTAAAAACACAAATGAAATATGGAAATATATAAGTCGGGAAAGGAAAAAAAGAATAGGAACAACAAACAAAGTAAGCATACAGGGCTGGAGAAGATATTTCATGGAATTATTGGAAGGGAAAGAACAAAAGGACCAAGAAGAAGAAGCGAGTTTAGAGGATACAGAGGAACAACAGGTAACAAATGAAATTATAACGGAGCAAGAAGTGATGAGACAAATTAAGAAATTGAAAAAAAGGAAAGCAGCAGGGGAAGACGGCCTAGAAAACGAGGTCTGGATACATGGAGGAAAAAAGGTACTCACTAGAATCACAACACTGATAAACAAAGTATGGAAGGGAGAAGGAATGCCAAGGAGATGGAAAGTAGGTATAATTAGCCCTATATTTAAGAAAGGAGATAGGGATGATGTAAAGAATTACAGAGGGATAACGCTACTAAATACGGCATACAAGATATACGCGATGATTCTAGAGAACAGATTAAGTGCAGAGCTAGAGGAAAAGAAAATCATACCAGAGACGCAAGCAGGCTTCAGAAAAGGAAGAAGCACGATGGACAACATTTTTATTCTAAACTACGTGGTAAACAGAGAAATCAAAGAAAAAGGAGGAAAGCTATATGCTTTCTTCGCAGATCTAACAGCGGCTTTCGATAAAGTAAACAGAGAAAAACTGAGCAAGGTTATGGAGGAAAAAGGAATAAGTAACACTCTAAGAACGAGAATCAACGAAATTTACAAAGAAACAGAGAATAGTATAAGAGTTAATGGAGAAGTATCTGAAAAGTTTTGGACAACGAAAGGATTAAGGCAAGGATGTCCACTAAGCCCTACCTTATTCTCGTTATACACGGCGGACCTTGAAGAGAAACTGAGAGAAGGACAAGCAGGAGGAATGGTGATAGGAAAAGAGAAGTTTTGGTCACTGTCGTACGCAGATGACATCGTACTATTAGCAACACATCCGCAGGACTTAAAGGAAATGATAAACAGAATGAAAAGATACTTTGAAAGAAGACAGTTAATGCTAAACGCTGGAAAGTCGAAGATAATAATTTTCAAGAAAGGAAGAAGTCAGAAGAAAAAGGAGATCTGGAAATGGGGAGAAGAAGAATTAGAAGTAAAAGACTTCAAATACCTAGGGTATCACTTCCAGAAAAATGGAGGAACGGAGATGCACTGGAGAGAAACAGCGAAAAAGGCGATGATAGTGATAAAGCAAACATGGGGAATAGGAGAAAGGAGATTCAAAAACAACTTTGAAAGAAGGATGAAGATCTACAGAAGTCTGGTGAAAAGCGTTATGATGTATGCAGCAGAGATATGGGGATGGAGCGAATCGGAGAGACTTGAGAAACTACATACAAAGTACATAAAATGGGTATTAGGATTGGACTTTAATACACCAACATATATAGTAATGGATGAAACAAAGGAGGACAAAATAAGAATAGAAGCAGGCAGAAGAGCGGTGAGATACGAAGAAAAAACAAGAACGAAAGGAATTAACAAAATAATACTAGAATGCTGGAAAGAGGTAGATACAAAATGCGAGAGGAAAAGATCGAAATGGGAAGAACAGAGAAGACAATACTACGAAGAGAAAGGGATAGAAATAAAGAATGTCAAAGCTAAATGCACGGGAGACCTGACGCTAGCAGAAAATCTATCACAATTAGACAGAGCAGAGCAGTGCCAAACATTTTATGACAGAATAGTAATAGGAAGGTACAACGGAAAATACAGAGGGATAAGGGAGGAAAATCGAGCTTACTATCTGAAAGAAGAATACAAGGGAAGGGACCAATCAATGATTGCAAGGTTCAGATGTGGGAATGAAGAAAGAGGCAACAGATACTGGAAAAAGAAAGAGGATAACGTCTGTAGAATGTGTGGACTAGGAGAGGAGACATTAGAACACTTGTTAAAAGAATGTAGGGAAGTAGAAAGGGATAATGATCTAACAAGGTGGAATATTTTGCAGGGTCAAGAGAAGGGGAGAAAATGGATGAGGGAAATAATTCAAAGAAGGAAGGAGATAGGCCAGGGAAGGAAGACCTAAAGATCACGGGCGTTATTGTATTAAACTTAATGTACATATCTTATAAAATATTGTAGGCGCACTCACGTGCCAAACCCCTTTCCAAAGCCGAAAGGCAAGACATAAAGCTATCTATCTATATTAAATATTTATATAAAAATTAGCTTATTATTTATCCCAGAATGATATTAATTAATCTATATAAATTCCTTCCTATAAATTAATATATTTATTATATATTAAATATTTATATAAAAATTATCTTATTATTTATTCCAAAATAATATTAATTAATCTATATAAATTCCTTCCCATAGATTAATATATTTATTATATATTAAATATTTATATAAAAATTATCTTATTATTTATTCCAGAATAATATTAATTAATCTATATAAATTCCATCCCATAGACTAATATATTTATTATATATTAAATATTTATATAAAAATTATCTTATTATTTATTCTAGAATAAGATTAATTAATCTATATAAATTCCTTCCCATAGATTAATATATTTATTATATATTAAATATTTATATAAAAATTATCTTATTATTTATTCCAGAATAATATTAATTAATCTATATAAATTTATTTTTATTAATTATATATATATATACATTTAATAACAATAACAATATAAAGCGTCAACGTGCTTCATCGAATTTCCGGGTCGGTGTTCGATAGTGTATTCGAATTCTTCGAGTAGCAACGCCCAGCGGGGTACCCGAACGCAGAGATCTGTCTTTCGCATGGTCAACGCGAATGCCCGACAATCTGTTACGATCTTAAAAGGGATACCGAGTAAATAAACCCTAAACTTTCTTAGAGCCCTTACTATTGCTAAAACTTCTAGTTCATAGCTCGGATATCGTTGTTCCGCCGTCGTCGTCATTCCGCTCGCGTAGTACACGGGATGGAACGCGGCGTCCTCGCTATCGCGCTGTAACAATATCACCCCGTAGCCGTGCATAGATGCATCGGTGTGCAGCTCCGTTTCCGCTCGGGCCGGTAAATTCGTAAGACTGGTTTTCTGAGCAGAGCTTCCTTGAGTGATTGGAATGCGCTTTGCTCTTCCGATCCGAATCGGAAGGGCACGTCGGCTTTCAGTAATCGCGTTAATGGATGCGCCATTGCGGAGAATCCCTGAATAAATTTTCGGAAGTATCCGGATAGCCCAAGGAAGCTCTGCAGCTGTTTGATCGTCGTCGGGGTTGGGAAGTGGGCCACCGCCTTTGTTTTATTTTCCGAAGGGCTTACCGTGCCTCCTTCCACCACGTGTCCAAGGTACTCCACCCGTGTTTTCAACAATTCGCATTTGGACCAGTTTATGACTAGTCCACACTCCGCCACTCGTTTAAGGACGTCTTTCAATTGTCGCAGGGCGCTTTCGTGATCCGTCGCGGGCACCACTAAATCGTCGATGTACGTCGATACAATCTTTGCCGCGATGAGATCTTTAAACGCGATATTCACGAATCTTTGAAAAACAGCGGGCGAGTTGTATAGACCGAATGGTACCTTCAAAAATTCGTACTGCCCATCCAGTACTATGAAAGACGTATATTTCCTACTCTCTGGTTCGACCGTAACGTGAAAGAATGCGTTCCTCAAGTCTAACGTGGTGTAAACGACAGCGTCCCGTAAAAAATCTAATTGATCCTCGATCAGTGAAAGGGGGTATCGGTCTCGGACGATTTTCTTATTTAACTGCCGGTAGTTGACGCACAGACGGGTGGTACCGTCCTTTTTTTTAACGAGCACTACCGGACTCGCGTATTCCGAGAGAGAGGGCTGCACAATGCCGTCGCGTATCCATTCGTTTATTTGGCGGTTGACCCCTTCCCTCTCGGAGGGGGATAGCCGCCTCGGTCGTTGATACATCGGTTCGTCGTCCTTGACGATGATTTTCATCGTGACCCCGACATCGCGGCCCTTGTCGGGTTTGTACTCGCGAACGGCCGTCTCGATTTCCTCTCGCATTTTCCCGTCTTTCACGTGAGAGAGGTCGATCGCGTCGCGCTCGCGCTCGGGGTCAACATACAAAATTTCGGGCGTGGTATTCTGCGCGCTCGATCGTTTCGTTAATGTCATCGTGCCATCTTTTACCGTCCACTCCGCGGCGTTTATGAAATCGTAGCCTAGCAACACTCCGTACTCTAAGACCGCGTTTTCCACGACGTGTAGTGTGGCCTCGCGTATCTTGTCGTCGATTACAATCTCCGCGTTGAACCTCCCGAGAGTTCGGTATTCTTGAGAGCCTATTCTCCGGAGACGTATTTTTTCGCTCGTTAACAGCTGAGCCCCGATGTCGAGGTATATGTTCTCGCGGATCAGGGACACGTCGCTACCCGTATTGAGGACGGCTACCGCGGCACGTCCGTTCACGCGCACATCTTTTCGGCATTTCGTCTTAGCGGACTCCGCGACAGCGAGGACGGTTTTCGCGGCCTGTTTCTTTGTCGGACAATCGCGTGAGATGTGACCATACTCGTTACAGTGAAAGCACTTACGACCTCCATCCTGCGTGGGGCATTTCGATGTAGGATGTCCTCGATCACCGCAGTTGGTGCACCTTTTCGTTGCCGTCGTTGCGCTCGCCGTGCTGTCACCCTTGGGTTTAGACACCGGTTCTCCTCCCTTGCTCATCGCACCGGTTGTCTTCGGCCTGAGCGTGATTTTTCCGAACGCCTCCAGCATATCAGCGTTCGTCTTGAACCTCTGGAGGCGCGCCTGGTCCTGGAGAACGGGGTCGGGTACCCCGTCGATGACACAGTCGATGAGTTCCTCTTCGTCTATCCGATTCGCCAGAACCTTCTGGTGGAGGTAATCGGCGAATGTCTCCCCGCGGCGCCACGTCCTCTTCTCGAACGGCCGCCTTGCCATCAGTCGGTTGGGACGTTGGTGGAACATGGAGCCCAAGTGCTCCAGCAGGGTCTCGATCGGCATTGCCATGTACTCGGATCGAGAATGGAACCAGTCCAGCGCTTTTCCCCGGAGTCTTGACATGATGAGGACGCGACACGCATCGTCTCGCAACCCGTAAACGTCGTGTAGGAGTCGAAACTGACTTGTCCACGTCTCGAAAGCATCGCTGGCACCATCGAAGTGGCTCAACAGATCCGCAATAGCCGTGATACTCATGCGGAGTGGTTCGGGTGTCGCACCTGCGACCTCTGCTCTCGTTGCGGGCGTCGTACCTGCAACCTCGGCTCTCGTTGGCTGCCGCCCATCGTTGGCGGGTGCTGGGCGCAGCAACTCCAGCTCGCGTCTCGCCAGCTCTGCTTCTCGAATGGCCATCTCCTTTTCTTTCTCCAAAAGTTCGAGTCGAAGCCTCATTAGCTCCATTTCGGTGACCTGGGCTGGGGCGTGGGACGCCGGCACGGTTTTGGTGTCGTCCTCGAACGCCGCCTCGTCTCCGTCGGAAATGTCGTCCACCTCGGTGCCGTGTTCGAGTAGTCTTGCAATTAGTTCGTTCTTCGTCCCGCTGGTGGAAAGAGTTCTTTCTCGCAAGATCTCCTTCAAACGCGACGTGGTGAAGTCTTGTAGTTTTTTTTCCATCGTATCGAGAACCGTAAAGATATCCACACCACAAGTCACTGTCTCACGTACCGTTTATACCCGCCGCGTGTCCTCTGGTCGTTGTCTAAATCCCGGACGAGTCCGCAATTGTAGGAGATAAAATGTTTCGTGTATTTACTCCTTTATTAAGAAACAACAAGACGAGGTAAACGATACAAGGTTCAGACAGTTCACACACACACACCGCAGTACATAAAAGGGTATCGTAATCCGTAATCGTAATTCTGCTTCGTGAGCCGTTCGTCGTAATCGTGGTCGTACCGTATCGTATCTTATTCGTAACCGTGATCCGTGTTCGTTAGCCGTTGTCGTAATCGTGATTGTCTCGTGCCGGGTCGTTATCCCGTCGTGGACTCGTAAGATCTGCTGCCCGCGCCGCGGACGCGTCCTTATATCCCCGCGGCGGTCGAATATTCTCGATGTTTTTCGCTTTAAATTTTATTCGTTAGCGCAAACGGATTCTAACGCCCGCTGCGCGTTTTTGCGAGCGCCGACGGTTACTTATTTCGCATCGGTACGCGTGTATCCTTCCGCGATCATAACATTGTCGCTCACTCACGCACGCACACAACCATCCGCACAGGCGGGAAAGAGGTCACGGACACCGATCAGCTGTTTGGAATCGTTGGGTTTAACGAATTCGTGGCCTCTTTTACCGCCTGCTTCCTACAATATCATCATTGGCATGTCTACTTTAGGTATGCAATATTCATTTAATAACAATGCTATTATTACTATATCTACATGAGATATAATGAAATATACATTTAATAACAATGACATTCTTATTGTATCTGCATGAGATATAATGTATTATACATTTCATAACAATGCCATTATTATTATATCTACATGAGATATAATATAATATACATTTAATAACAATGTAATTGTTACTATATCTACATCATATACGTAATATACATTTAATTACAATGTCATTATTACTGTATCCTACATCAGATATGTAATATACAATTAATAACAATATAATTGTTACTATATCTACATGAGATATAATGTAATATACATTTCATAATATTATTTGCCACGTGGAAAAGCATAACACATCTAATTGAACTTACTCATACCGATATTTATTAAGTATTGAACATATATTTTAATAGCAGAAATCTAAATATAACATATACATATAATAATAGTAAATGAACATCTTGAATTCAATTTTAACAAAAGAAATTAACTTGTAACGCACTCGGATGTGAAACCACCATACTTGTGTCTGACATATAAGAAGATTATAACGGAAAAACGTCAAACCGGAAACGAAGAATATGGGGAATAAAGCATTACCACAACACACAACAATGTCATCATTACTGTATCTACATCATACATGTAATACACATTTAATAACAATGTCATTATTAGTATATCTACATGAGATATAATTTAATATACATTTAATAACAATGTCATTATTAGTATCACAACATGAGATATAATGTAATATACATTTATTAACAATGGCATTCTTATTATATCTACATGAGATATAATGTAATATACATTTAATTATGATGTCATTATTACTGTATCCTACATCAGATATGTAATATACAATTAATAACAATATAATTGTTACTATATCTACATGACATACAATGTAATATACATTTAATAACAATGTCATAATTAGTATATCTACATGAGATATAATGTAATATACATTTAATAACAATATAATTGTTACTATATCTACATGAGATATAATGTAATATACATTTTATATCAATGTCATTATTACTGTACGATCGAAATTCTTCCACATGAACAGTTTCAATACTATTCTTTGAAATGAAATCTTTAGAAAATTAAGAATTGGATCTTGCTTCGTCTGAGGTTCGAACAAGAGTGCCCGTCCTCTCAAAGTCAGCTCTCGTCCATCCGTTTCCCCCCTTTGATTTTACATCTTCAGCGCGCTAAAGACTTGAGAGCGATAAAGGCGAGGTTCTAGGAAAGGACCGTGGTTACCGAACGTTTCGAAAGGATGCTTAGGATTCGTCGATGCTGGTTTGACAAATAATTATTTGGCATTAATAAATGGTAAAATAAGAGTTTATTCATGAATGCAAGGGAAAAAGCCCGAAGGCGTAAAAAACCCTTGAAACGTTTGAGTAAAAAGGGAAAAAGCCCGGAGGCGTAAAAAACCCTTGAAGAATTAGTTATGTGTGTGAGTGTGTCGCGTGTGATATGATTGATGTATGAATGATATGAACGTTCGACGTTCGTGGTTGCCGGCGGGACCTTAGGTTTGTGTTCAGGGACCGGTAAGGTCCCGGGCGATGCGCTTTGTCACGCCCTGTGACGCATTCTATATGCACGTAAATAAACATAAGTTTCCTTAATTTTGTGATTGATTTCACAATTAAAATCAGTACAATATATGTGTTGTCACGTCCTGCGACGCATTCTTGAAACTTCTATTTCATCACCCAAATTCTTTAAACTTCTATTGCACCATCCAAATTCATCGTTCCGCAAATTCTGAGTGAACAACTCAGCCGGGTCGTCGTATGGCGAGAACGCTGACGATCCGAACGAGGTGGTTCACCCGAATTGCCAAATCAAATGTCGACCTCATTTATCAATATAAAATAACGCGACCGGGCCCGCCCGCACGCAGTCCATTTTACCAATAGTTCTCGTAAGAAGTTCTCATAGGCGCCGTTCTTATCAGTACAATCTAAACGGTTCATCGACTTATCAACATAGTACGAAACCGAAAGTATCGCGATCAGACTAAATCACTCAGACCATCTGTAAATCATTAAATCCGCGAAGATAATCCGCGAAGTACCGCTCAGAGTTCGATACTCTAGAATCTACACGACTCTGCTACGAAGCTCAGTACTTCGACAGAGCAAGATTCCGGTAATATCAATAAATTAACTAAGTCTAGCGTTTATGACTCTGCTACGAAGCTCAGGGCTTCGACAGAGCAAGATTCTGTAAGACTCGATTGTAAACGCGCGCGAATCAAGAACTGTACCAGTAACGAATAAACATTCATTGTGATCGAAAGTGCGTGATCTTCACTCGAACGTGTACCCTACCGCTCCAACACCTGGACGACACACCAGCACAGGTTCCGTCCATAGATAGGTTCTACTCATCCAGCGAAAGGTAAGTGAGAACCTCTATCTACCTGACAACGTAGATCAAATTACATAAAGTACGCCGAGGGCTCAGTGAGAGAGAGAACTCCGCGACTTTACACTACATTCGATATAATGTAATATACTGATTCCTTCCCACAGATCAATGTACATTTAATAACAATCTCATTGGTACTATATCTACATTAGATATGTAATGTACATTTAATAACAATATCATTATTACCATATCTACATTAGATATAATGTAATATACTGATTCCTTCCCACAGATCAATGTACATTTAAAAACAATATCATTATTACCATATCTACATTAGATATAATGTAATATACTGTTTCCTTCCCACAGATCAATGTACATTTAATATCAATATCATTAGTACTATATCTACATTAGATATGTAATGTACATTTAAAAACAATATCATTATTACCATATCTCCATTAGATATAATGTAATAAACTGATTCCTTCCCACAGATCAATGCACATTTAATAACAATATCATTGGTACTATATCTACATTCGATATGTAATGTACATTTAATAACAATATCATTATTACCATATCTACATTAGATATAATATAATATACTGATTAATACCCACAGATCAATGTACATTTAATAACAATATCATTAGTACTATATCTACATTAGATATGTAATATACATTTAAAAACAATATCAATATTACCATATCTACAATAGATATAATGTAATATACTGATCCCTTCCAACAGATCAATCTACATTTAATAACAATATCATTATTACCATATCTACATTCGATATAATGTAATATACGGATTAATTCCCACAGATCAATGTACATTTAATAACAATATCATTATTACCATATCCACATTAGATATAATGTAATACCCTGACTCCTTCCCACAGATCAATGTACATTTAATAACAATATCATTAGTACTATATCTACAGTAGATATGTAATGTACATTTAAAAACAATATCAATATTACCATATCTACAAAAGATATAATGTAATATACAGATCCATTCCCACAGATCAATGTACATTTAATAACAATATCGTTAGTACTATATCTACACTGGATATGTAATGTACATTTAAAAACAATATCATTATTACCATATCTACATTAGATATCAAGTAATAAACTGATTCCTTCGCACAGATCAATGCACATTTAATAACAATATCATTGGTACTATTTCTACATTCGATATGTAATGTACATTTAATAACAATATCATTATTACCATATCTACATTAGATAAAATATAATATACTGATTAATACCCACAGATCAACGTACATTTAAAAACAGTATCATTATTACCATATCTACATTAGATATAATGTAATATACTGATTCCTTGCCACAGATAAATGTACATTTAATAATAATATCATGAGTACTATGTCTACATTCGATATGTAATGTACAATTAATAACAATATAAGTATCACCATATATACATTAGATATAATGTAATATACTGATTCCTTCCCACAGATCAATGTACATTTAATATCAATATCATTAGTACTATATCTACATTAGATATGTAATGTACATTTAAAAACAATATCATTATTACCATATCTCCATTAGATATAATGTAATAAACTGATTCCTTCCCACAGATCAATGCACATTAGTAACAATATCATTGGTACTATATCTACATTCGATATGTAATGTACATTTAATAACAATATCATTATTACCATATGTACATTAGATATAATATAATATACTGATTAATACCCACAGATCAATGTACATTTAATAACAATATCATTAGTACTATATCTACATTAGATATGTAATATACATTTAAAAACAATATCAATATTACCATATCTACAATAGATATAATGTAATATACTGATTCCTTCCAACAGATCAATCTACATTTAATAACAATATCATTATTACCATATCTATATTCGATATAATGTAATATACGGATTAATTCCCACAGATCAATGTACATTTAATAACAATATCATTATTACCATATCTACATTAGATATAATGTAATACCCTGACTCCTTCCCACAGTTCAATGTACATTTAATAACAATATCATTAGTACTATATCTACAGTAGATATGGAATGTACATTTAAAAACAATATCAATATTACCATATCTACAAAAGATATAATGAAATATACAGATCCATTCCCACAGATCAATGTACATTTAATAACAATATCATTAGTACTATATCTACACTGGATATGTAATGTACATTTAAAAACAATATCATTATTACCATATCTACATTAGATATCAAGTAATAAACTGATTCCTTCGCACAGATCAATGCACATTTAATAACAATATCATTGGTACTATTTCTACATTCGATATGTAATGTACATTTAATAACAATATCATTATTACCATATCTACATTAGATATAATATAATATACTGATTAATACCCACAGATCAATGTACATTTAAAAACAGTATCATTATTACCATATCTACATTAGATATAATGTAATATACTGATTCCTTGCCACAGATAAATGTACATTTAATAATAATATCATGAGTACTATGTCTACATTCGACATGTAATCTACAATTAATAACAATATAAGTATCACCATATATACATTAGATATAATGTAATATACTGATTCCTTCCCACAGATCAATGTACATTTAATATCAATATCATTAGTACTATATCTACATTAGATATGTAATGTACATTTAAAAACAATATCATTATTACCATATCTCCATTAGATATAATGTGATAAACTGATTCCTTCCCACAGATCAATGCACATTTAATAACAATATCATTGGTACTATATCTACATTCGATATGTAATGTACATTTAATAACAATATCATTATTACCATATCTACATTAGATATAATATAATATACTGATTAATACCCACAGATCAATGTACATTTAATAACAATATCATTAGTACTATATCTACAGTAGATATGTAATGTACATTTAAAAACAATATCAATATTACCATATCTACAATAGATATAATGTAATATACAGATCCATTCCCACAGATCAATGTACATTGAATACCAATATCATTAGTACTATATCTACATTAGATATGTAATGTACAATTAAGAACAATATTATTATTACCATATCTACATTCGATATAATGTACTATATTGAGTCATTCCCACAGATCAGTGTATATTTAATAACAATATCATTATTACCATATCTGCAGTAGATACAATGTAATACCCTGACTCCTTCCCACAGATCAACGTACATTTAGTAACAATACCATGAGAACTACATCTACATTAGATATGTAATGTACATTTAAAAACAATATCATTATTACCATATCTACATTAGATATAATATAATATACTGATTCCTTCCCACAGATCAATGTACACTTAATAAGAATATCAGTGGTACTATATCTAAATTAGATATAATGTAATACACAGATCCATTCCCACAGATCAATGTACATTTAATAACAATATCATTATTACCATATCTACATTAGATATAATCTATTATTCTGATTCCTTCCCACAGATCAATGTACATTTAATAACAACATCATTACTACTATATCTACATTCGATATAATGTAATATATTGATTCATTCCCACAGATCAATGTACATTTAATAACAATATCGTTATTACCATATCTACATTAGATATAATGTAATACCCTGACTCCTTCCCACAGATCAATGTACATTTAATAACAATATCATTAGTACTATATCTACAGTAGATATGGAATGTACATTTAAAAACAATATCAATATTACCATATCTACAAAAGATATAATGAAATATACAGATCCATTCCCACAGATCAATGTACATTTAATAACAATATCATTAGTACTATATCTACACTGGATATGTAATGTACATTTAAAAACAATATCATTATTACCATATCTACATTAGATATCAAGTAATAAACTGATTCCTTCGCACAGATCAATGCACATTTAATAACAATATCATTGGTACTATTTCTACATTCGATATGTAATGTACATTTAATAACAATATCATTATTACCATATCTACATTAGATATAATATAATATACTGATTAATACCCACAGATCAATGTACATTTAAAAACAGTATCATTATTACCATATCTACATTAGATATAATGTAATATACTGATTCCTTGCCACAGATAAATGTACATTTAATAATAATATCATGAGTACTATGTCTACATTCGATATGTAATGTACAATTAATAACAATATAAGTATCACCATATATACATTAGATATAATGTAATATACTGATTCCTTCCCACAGATCAATGTACGTTTAATATCAATATCATTAGTACTATATCTACATTAGATATGTAATGTACATTTAAAAACAATATCATTATTACCATATCTCCATTAGATATAATGTAATAAACTGATTCCTTCCCACAGATCAATGCACATTTAATAACAATATCATTGGTACTATATCTACATTCGATATGTAATGTACATTTAATAACAATATCATTATTACCATATCTACATTAGATATAATATAATATACTGATTAATACCCACAGATCAATGTACATTTAATAACAATATCATTAGTACTATATCTACAGTAGATATGTAATGTACATTTAAAAACAATATCAATATTACCATATCTACAATAGATATAATGTAATATACAGATCCATTCCCACAGATCAATGTACATTGAATACCAATATCATTAGTACTATATCTACATTAGATATGTAATGTACAATTAAGAACAATATTATTATTACCATATCTACATTCGATATAATGTACTATATTGAGTCATTCCCACAGATCAATGTACATTTAATAACAATATCATTATTACCATATCTGCAGTAGATACAATGTAATACCCTGACCCCTTCCCACAGATCAATGTACATTTAATAACAATACCATGAGAACTACATCTACATTAGATATGTAATGTACATTTAAAAACAATATTATTATTACCATATCTACATTAGATGTTATGTAATAAACTGATTCCTTCCCACAGATCAATGCACATTTAATAACAATATCATTGGTACCATATCTACATTCGACATGTAACGTACATTTAATAACAATATCATTATTACCATATCTACATTAGATATAATATAATATACTGGTTAATACCCACAGATCACTGTACATTTAAAAACAATATCATTATTACTATATCTACATTAGATATGTAATATACATTTAAAAACAATATCAATATTACCATATCTACAATAGATATAATGTAATATACTGATTCCTTCCAACAGATCAATCTACATTTAATAACAATATCATTATTACCATATCTATATTCGATATAATGTAGTATACGGATTAATTCCCACAGATCAATGTACATTTAATAACAATATCATTATTACCATATCTACATTAGATATAATGTAATACCCTGACTCCTTCCCAGAGATCAATGTACATTTAATAACAATATCATTTGTACTATATCTACAGTAGATATGTAATGTACATTTAAAAACAATATCAATATTACCATATCTACAATAGATATAATGTAATATACAGATCCATTCCCACAGATCAATGTACATTGAATACCAATATCATTAGTACTATATCTACATTAGATATGTAATGTACAATTAAGAACAATATTATTATTACCATATCTACATTCGATATAATGTACTATATTGAGTCATTCCCACAGAACAATGTACATTTAATAACAACATCATTATTACCATATCTGCAGTAGATACAATGTAATACCCTGACCCCTTCCCACAGATCAATGTACATTTAATAACAATACCATGAGAACTACATCTACATTAGATATGTAATGTACATTTGAAAACAGTATCATTATTACCATATCTACATTAGATATAATGTAATATACTGATTCCTCCCCACAGATCAATGTACATTTAACAACAATATCATTAGTACTATATCTACATTAGATATGTAATGTACATTTAAAAACAATATCAATATTACCATATCTACAATAGATATAATGTAATACACTGATTCCTTCCCACAGATCAATGTACATTTAATAACAATATCATTATTACCATATCTACATTAGATATAATGTAATACCCTGACTCCTTCCCAGAGATCAATGTACATTTAATAACAATATCATTTGTACTATATCTACAGTAGATATGTAATGTAGATTTAAAAACAATATCAATATTACCATATCTACATTAGATATAATGTAATATACAGATCCATTCCCACAGATCAATGTACATTTAGTAACAATATCATTGGTACTATATCTACATTCGATATGTAATGTACATTTAATAACAATATCATTATTACCATATCTACATTAGATATAAATAATATACTGATTAATACCCACAGATCAATGTACATTTAAAAACAGTATCATTATTACCATATCTACATTAGATATAATGTAATATACTGATTCCTTCCCACAGATCAATGAACATTTAATAACAATATCATTAGTACTATATCTACATTAGATATGTAATGTACATTTACAAACAATATCAATATTACCATATCTACAATAGATATAATGTAATATACTGATGCCTTCCCACAGATCAATGTACATTTAATAACAATATCATTATTACCATATCTACATTCGATATAATGTAATATACGGATTCCTTGCCGCCGATAAATGTACATTTAATAATAATATCATGAGTACTATGTCTAAATTCGATATGTAATGTACAATTAATAACAATATAAGTATCACCATGTATACATTAGATATAATGTAATATACTGATTCCTTCCCACAGATCAATGTACATTTAATATCAATATCATTAGTACTATATCTACATTAGATATGTAATGTACATTTAAAAACAATATCATTATTACCATATCTCCATTAGATATAATGTAATAAACTGATTCCTTCCCACAGATCAATGCACATTTAACAATATCATTGGTACTATATCTACATTCGATATGTAACGTACATTTAATAACAATATCATTATTACCATATCTTCATTATGTATAATATAATATACTGATTAATACCCACAGATCAATGTACATTTAATAACAATATCATTAGTACTATATCTACATTAGATATGTAATGTACATTAAAAAACAATATCAATATTACCATATCTACAATAGATATAATGTAATACACTGATTCCTTCCCACAGATCAATGTACATTTAATAACAATATCATTATTACCATATCCACATTCGATATAATGTAATATACGGATTTATTCCCACAGATCAATGTACATTTAATAACAGTATCATTATTACCATATCTACATTAGATATAATGTAATACCCTGACTCCTTCCCAGAGATCAATGTGCATTTAATAACAATATCAATATTACCATATCTACAATAGATATAATGTAATATACTGATTCCTTCCCACAGATCAATGTACACTTAATAAGAATATCAGTGGTACTATACCTACATTAGATATAATGTAACATACAGATCCATTCCCACAGATCAATGTACATTTAATAATAATATCATTATTACCATATCTACATTAGATATAATGTAATATTCTGATTCCCTCCTACAGATCAATGTACATTTAATAATAACATCATTACTACTATATCTACATTCGATATAATGTAATATATTGATTCATTCCCACAGATCAATGTACATTTAATAACAATATCGTTATTACCATATCTACATTAGATATAGTGTAATATACTGATTCCTTCCCACAGATCAATGTACATTTAATAACAATATCACTGGTACTATATCTACATTAGATATAATGTAATATACAGATCCATTCCCACGGATCAATGTACATTTAATAACAGTATCAGTAGTACTATATCTACAGTAGATATGTAATGTGCATTTAAAAACAATATCAATATTACCATATCTACAATAGATATAGTGTAATATACAGATCCATTCCCACAGATCAATGTACATTTAGTAACAATATCATTAGTACTATATCTACAGTAGATATGTAATGTACAGTTAAAAACAGTATCAATATTACCATATCTACAATAGATATAATGTAATATACAGATCCATTCCCATAGATCAATGTACATTTCATAACAATATCATTGGTACTATATCTACATTCGATATGTAAAGTACATTTAATAACAATATGATTATTACCATATCTACATTAGATATAATATAATATACTGATTAATACCCACAGATCAATGTACATTTAATAACAATATCATTGGTACTATATCTACATTCGACATGTAATGTACATTTAATAACAATATCATTATTACCATATCTACATTAGATATAATATAATATATTGGTTAATACCCACAGATCAATGTACATTTAAAAACATTATCATTATTGCCGTATCTACATTAGATATAATGTAATATACTGATTCCTTGCCACAGATAAATGTACATTTAATAATAACATCATTAGTACTATGTCTACATTCGATATGTAATGTACAATTGATAACAATATCATTATTACCATATCTACATTAGATAAAATATAATATACTGATTAATACCCACAGATCAACGTACATTTAAAAACAGTATCATTATTACCATATCTACATTAGATATAATGTAATATACTGATTCCTTCCAACAGATCAATCTACATTTAATAACAATATCATTATTACCATATCTACATTAGATATAATGTAATACCCTGACTCCTTCCCACAGATCAATGTACATTTAATAACAATATCATTAGTACTATATCTACAGTAGATATGGAATGTACATTTAAAAACAATATCAATATTACCATATCTACAAAAGATATAATGAAATATACAGATCCATTCCCACAGATCAATGTACATTTAATAACAATATCATTAGTACTATATCTACACTGGATATGTAATGTACATTTAAAAACAATATCATTATTACCATATCTACATTAGATATCAAGTAATAAACTGATTCCTTCGCACAGATCAATGCACATTTAATAACAATATCATTGGTACTATTTCTACATTCGATATGTAATGTACATTTAATAACAATATCATTATTACCATATCTACATTAGATATAATATAATATACTGATTAATACCCACAGATCAATGTACATTTAAAAACAGTATCATTATTACCGTATCTACATTAGATATAATGTAATATACTGATTCCTTGCCACAGATAAATGTACATTTAATAATAATATCATGAGTACTATGTCTACATTCGATATGTAATCTACAATTAATAACAATATAAGTATCACCATATATACATTAGATATAATGTAATATACTGATTCCTTCCCACAGATCAATGTACATTTAATATCAATATCATTAGTACTATGTCTACATTAGATATGTAATGTACATTTAAAAACAATATCATTATTACCATATCTCCATTAGATATAATGTAATAAACTGATTCCTTCCCACAGATCAATGCACATTTAATAACAATATCATTGGTACTATATCTACATTCGATATGTAATGTACATTTAATAACAATATCATTATTACCATATCTACATTAGATATAATATAATATACTGATTCCTTCCCACAGATCAATGCACATTTAATAACAATATCATTGGTACCATATCTACATTCGACATGTAACGTACATTTAATAACAATATCATTATTACCATATCTACATTAGATATAATATAATATACTGGTTAATAACCACAGATCACTGTACATTTAAAAACAATATCATTATTACTATATCTACATTAGATATGTAATATACATTTAAAAACAATATCAATATTACCATATCTACAATAGATATAATGTAATATACTGATTCCTTCCAACAGATCAATCTACATTTAATAACAATATCATTATTACCATATCTATATTCGATATAATGTAGTATACGGATTAATTCCCACAGATCAATGTACATTTAATAACAATATCATTATTACCATATCTACATTAGATATAATGTAATACCCTGACTCCTTCCCACAGATCAATGTACATTTAATAACAATATCATTAGTACTATATCTATAGTAGGTATGTAATGTACATTTACAAACAATATCAATATTACCATATCTACAATAGATATAATGTAATATACAGATCCATTCCCACAGATCAATGTAGATTGAATACCAATATCATTAGTACTATATCTACATTAGATATGTAATGTACAATTAAGAACAATATTATTATTACCATATCTACATTCGATATAATGTACTATATTGAGTCATTCCCACAGAACAATGTACATTTAATAACAACATCATTATTACCATATCTGCAGTAGATACAATGTAATACCCTGACCCCTTCCCACAGATCAATGTATATTTAATAACAATACCATGAGAACTACATCTACATTAGATATGTAATGTACATTTGAAAACAATATCATTATTACCATATCTACATTAGATATAATGTAATATACTGATTCCTTCCCACAGAACAATGTACATTTAACAACAATATCATTAGTACTATATCTACATTAGATATGTAATGTACATTTAAAAACAATATCAATATTACCATATCTACAATAGATATAATGTAATACACTGATTCCTTCCCACAGATCAATGTACATTTAATATCAATATCATTATTACCATATCTACATTAGATATAATGTAATACCCTGACTCCTTCCCAGAGATCAATGTACATTTAATAACAATATCATTTGTACTATATCTACAGTAGATATGTAATGTAGATTTAAAAACAATATCAATATTACCATATCTACAATAGATATAATGTAATATACAGATCCATTCCCACAGATCAATGTACATTTAGTAACAATATCATTGGTACTATATCTACATTCGATATGTAATGTACATTTAATAACAATATCATTATTACCATATCTACATTAGATATAAATAATATACTGATTAATACCCACAGATCAATGTACATTTATAAACAGTATCATTATTACCATATCTACATTAGATATAATGTAATATACTGATTCCTTCTCACAGATCAATGAACATTTAATAACAATATCATTAGTACTATATCTACATTAGATATGTAATGTACATTTAAAAACAATATCAATATTACCATATCTACAATAGATATAATGTAATATACTGATGCCTTCCCACAGATCAATGTACATTTAATAACAATATCATTATTACCATATCTACATTCGATATAATGTAATATACGGATTAATTCCCACAGATCAATGTACATTTAATAACAATATCATTATTACCATATCCACATTAGATATGATGTAATACCCTGGCTCCTTCCCACAGATCAATGTACATTTAATAACAATATCATTAGTACTATATCTACAGTAGATATGTAATGTACATTTAAAAACAATATCAATATTACCATATCTACAAAAGATATAATGTAATATACAGATCCATTCCCACAGATCAATGTACATTTAATAACAATATCATTATTACCATATCTACATTAGATATAATGTAATGCCCTGACTCCTTCCCAGAGATCAATGTACATTTAATAACAATATCATTAGTACTATATCTACAGTAGATATGTAATGTACATTTAAAAACAATATCAATATTACCATATCTACAATAGATATAATGTAATACACTGATTCCTTCCCACAGATCAATCTACATTTAATAACAATATCATTATTACCATATCCACATTCGATATAATGTAATATACGGATTAATTCCCACAGATCAATGTACATTTAATAACAATATCATTATTACCATATCTACATTAGATATAATGTAATACCCTGACTCCTTCCCACAGATCAATGTACATTTAATAACAATATCATTAGTACTATATCTACTGTAGATATGTAATGTACATTTAAAAACAATATCAATATTACCATATCTACAAAAGATATAATGTAATATACAGATCCATTCCCACAGATCAATGTACATTTAATAACAATATCATTAGTACTATATCTACATTAGATATGTAATGTACATTTAAAAACAATATCAATATTACCGTATCTACAATAGATATAATGTAATATACTGATTCCTTCCAACAGATCAATGTACATTTAATAACAATATCATTATTACCATATCTACATTCGATATAATGTAATATACGGATTAATTCCCACAGATCAATGTACATTTAATAACAATATCATTATTACCATATCTACATTAGATATAATGTAATATTCTGATTCCTTCCCACAGATCAATGTACATTTAATAACAACATCATTATTACCATATCTACATTAGTTATAATGTAATATACTGATTCCTTCCCACAGATCAATGTACATTTAATAAGAATATCACTGGTACTATATCTACATTAGATATAATGTAATATACAGATCCATTCCCACGGATCGATGTACATTTAATAACAATATCAGTAGTACTATATCGACCTTGGATATGTAATGTACATTTAAAAACAATATTATTATTACCATACCTACATTAGATATAATATAATATACTGATTCCTTCCCACAGATCAATGTACACTTAATAAGAATATCAGTGGTACTATATCTACATTAGATATAATGTAATATACAGATCCATTCCCACAGATCAATGTACATTTAATAACAATATCATTATTACCATATCTACATTAGATATAATCTATTATTCTGATTCCTTCCCACAGATCAATGTACATTTAATAACAATATCATTATTACCATATCTACAGTAGATATAATGTAATATAGAGATTCCTTCCCACAGATCAATGTACATTTAATAACAATATCATTGGTACTATATCTACATTCGATATAATGTGATATACAGATTCATTCCCACAGATCAATGTACATTTAATAATAATATCATTAGTACTATATCTACATTCGATATGTAATGAACAATTAGTAACAATATTATTATTACTATATCTACATTAGATATAATGTAATATACTGATACATTCCCACAGATCGATGTACAGTTAATAACAATATCGTTGGTACTATATCTACATTAGATATGTAATGTACATTTAATAACAATATCATTGGTACTATATCTATATTCGATATAATGTGATATACAGATTCATTCCCACAGATCAATGTACATTTAATAATAATATCATTAGTACTATATCTACATTCGATATGTAATGAACAATTAATAACAATATTATTATTACCATATCTACATTAGATATAATGTAATATACTGATTCCTTCCCACAGATCAATGTACATTTAATAACAATATCATTGGTACTATAACTACATTCGATATAATGTAATATACTGATTCATTCCCACAGATCAATGAACATTTAATAACAATATCATTGGTACTATATCTGTATTAGATATGTAATGTACATTTAAAAACAATAACATTATTACCGTATCTACATTAGGTATAACGTAATATGCTGATTCCTTCCCACAGATCAATGTACATTTATTAACAATATCATTAGTACTATATCTAGATTCGATATAATGTAATATATTGAGTCATTCCCACAGATCAATGTACATTTCATAACAATATCATGAGAACTACATCTACAGTAGATATGTAATGTATATTTAAAAACAATATCATTATTACCATATCTACATTAGATATAATGTAATATACTGTTTCCTTCCCACAGATCAATGTACATTTAATAACAATATCACTGGTACTATATCTACATTACATATAATGTAATATACAGATCCATTCCCACAGATCAATGTACATTGAATACCAATACCATTAGTACTATATCTACATTAGATATGTAATGTACAATTAAGAACAATATTATTATTACCATATCTACATTCGATATAATGTACTATATTGAGTCATTCCCACAGATCAGTGTATATTTAATAACAATATCATTATTACCATATCTGCAGTAGATACAATGTAATACCCTGACTCCTTCCCACAGATCAACGTACATTTAGTAACAATACCATGAGAACTACATCTACATTAGATATGTAATGTACATTTAAAAACAATATCATTATTACCATATCTACATTAGATATAATATAATATACTGATTCCTTCCCACAGATCAATGTACACTTAATAAGAATATCAGTGGTACTATATCTACATTAGATATAATGTAATACACAGATCCATTCCCACAGATCAATGTACATTTAATAACAATATCATTATTACCATATCTACATTAGATATAATCTATTATTCTGATTCCTTCCCACAGATCAATGTACATTTAATAACAACATCATTACTACTATATCTACATTCGATATAATGTAATATATTGATTCATTCCCACAGATCAATGTACATTTAATAACAATATCGTTATTACCATATATACATTAGATATAATGTAATATACTGATTCCTTCCCACAGATCAATGTACATTTAATAACAATATCACTGGTACTATATCTACATTAGATATAATGTAATATACAGATCCATTCCCACGGATCAATGTACATTTAATAACAATATCAGTAGTACTATATCTACCTTGGATATGTAATGTACATTTAAAAACAATATTATTATTACCATATCTACATTAGATGTTATGTAATAAACTGATTCCTTCCCACAGATCAATGCACATTTAATAACAATATCATTGGTACCATATCTACATTCGACATGTAACGTACATTTAATAACAATATCATTATTACCATATCTACATTAGATATAATATAATATACTGGTTAATACCCACAGCTCACTGTACATTTAAAAACAATATCATTATTACTATATCTACATTAGATATGTAATATACATTTAAAAACAATATCAATATTACCATATCTACAATAGATATAATGTAATATACTGATTCCTTCCAACAGATCAATCTACATTTAATAACAATATCATTATTACCATATCTATATTCGATATAATGTAGTATACGGATTAATTCCCACAGATCAATGTACATTTAATAACAATATCATTATTACCATATCTACATTAGATATAATGTATTACCCTGACTCCTTCCCACAGATCAATGTACATTTAATAACAATATCATTAGTACTATATCTACAGTAGATATGTAATGTACATTTAAAAACAATATCAATATTACCATATCTACAAAAGATATAATGTAATATACAGATCCATTCCCACAGATCAATGTACATTTAATAACAATATCATTAGTACTATATCTACACTGGATATGTAATGTACATTTAAAAACAATATCATTATTACCATAGTTACATTAGATATCAAGTAATAAACTGATTCCTTCCCACAGATCAATGCACATTTAATAACAATATCATTAGTACTATATCTACAGTAGATATGTAACGTACATTTAAAAACAATATCAATATTACCATATCTACAATAGATATAATGTAATATACAGATCCATTCCCACAGATCAATGTACATTGAATACCAATATCATTAGTACTATATCTACATTAGATATGTAATGTACATTTAAAAACAATATCAATATTACCATATCTACAATAGATATAATGTAATATACTGATGCCTTCCCACAGATCAATGTACATTTAATAACAATATCATTATTACCATATCTACATTCGATATAATGTAATATACGGATTCCTTGCCGCAGATAAATGTACATTTAATAATAATATCATGAGTACTATGTCTAAATTCGATATGTAATGTACAATTAATAACAATATAAGTATCACCATGTATACATTAGATATAATGTAATATACTGATTCCTTCCCACAGATCAATGTACATTTAATATCAATATCATTAGTACTATATCTACATTAGATATGTAATGTACATTTAAAAACAATATCATTATTACCATATCTCCATTAGATATAATGTAATAAACTGATTCCTTCCCACAGATCAATGCACATTTAACAATATCATTGGTACTATATCTACATTCGATATGTAATGTACATTTAATAACAATATCATTATTACCATATCTTCATTATGTATAATATAATATACTGATTAATACCCACAGATCAATGTACATTTAATAACAATATCATTAGTACTATATCTACATTAGATATGTAATGTATATTAAAAAACAATATCAATATTACCATATCTACAATAGATATAATGTAATACACTGATTCCTTCCCACAGATCAATGTACATTTAATAACAATATCATTATTACCATATCCACATTCGATATCATGTAATATACGGATTTATTCCCACAGATCAATGTACATTTAATAACAATATCATTATTACCATATCTACATTAGATATAATGTAATACCCTGACTCCTTCCCAGAGATCAATGTACATTTAATAACAATATCAATATTACCATATCTACAATAGATATAATGTAATATACTGATTCCTTCCCACAGATCAATGTACACTTAATAAGAATATCAGTGGTACTATACCTACATTAGATATAATGTAACATACAGATCCATTCCCACAGATCAATGTACATTTAATAATAATATCATTATTACCATATCTACATTAGATATAATGTAATATTCTGATTCCCTCCCACAGATCAATGTACATTTAATAATAACATCATTACTACTATATCTACATTCGATATAATGTAATATATTGATTCATTCCCACAGATCAATGTACATTTAATAACAATATCGTTATTACCATATCTACATTAGATATAGTGTAATATACTGATTCCTTCCCACAGATCAATGTACATTTAATAACAATATCACTGGTACTATATCTACATTAGATATAATGTAATATACAGATCCATTCCCACGGATCAATGTACATTTAATAACAATATCAGTAGTACTATATCTACAGTAGATATGTAATGTGCATTTAAAAACAATATCAATATTACCATATCTACAATAGATATAGTGTAATATACAGATCCATTCCCACGGATCAATGTACATTTAATAACAATATCAGTAGTACTATATCTACCTTGGATATGTAATGTACATTTAAAAACAATATTATTATTACCATATCTACATTAGATGTTATGTAATAAACTGATTCCTTCCCACAGATCAATGCACATTTAATAACAATATCATTGGTGCCATATCTACATTCGACATGTAACGTACATTTAATAACAATATCATTATTACCATATCTACATTAGATATAATATAATATACTGGTTAATAACCACAGATCACTGTACATTTAAAAACAATATCATTATTACTATATCTACATTAGATATGTAATATACATTTAAAAACAATATCAATATTACCATATCTACAATAGATATAATGTAATATACTGATTCCTTCCAACAGATCAATCTACATTTAATAACAATATCATTATTACCATATCTATATTCGATATAATGTAGTATACGGATTAATTCCCACAGATCAATGTACATTTAATAACAATATCATTATTACCATATCTACATTAGATATAATGTAATACCCTGACTCCTTCCCACAGATCAATGTACATTTAATAACAATATCATTAGTACTATATCTATAGTAGATATGTAATGTACATTTACAAACAATATCAATATTACCATATCTACAATAGATATAATGTAATATACAGATCCATTCCCACAGATCAATGTAGATTGAATACCAATATCATTAGTACTATATCTACATTAGATATGTAATGTACAATTAAGAACAATATTATTATTACCATATCTACATTCGATATAATGTACTATATTGAGTCATTCCCACAGAACAATGTACATTTAATAACAACATCATTATTACCATATCTGCAGTAGATACAATGTAATACCCTGACCCCTTCCCACAGATCAATGTACATTTAATAACAATACCATGAGAACTACATCTACATTAGATATGTAATGTACATTTGAAAACAATATCATTATTACCATATCTACATTAGATATAATGTAATATACTGATTCCTTCCCACAGAACAATGTACATTTAACAACAATATCATTAGTACTATATCTACATTAGATATGTAATGTACATTTAAAAACAATATCAATATTACCATATCTACAATAGATATAATGTAATACACTGATTCCTTCCCACAGATCAATGTACATTTAATATCAATATCATTATTACCATATCTACATTAGATATAATGTAATACCCTGACTCCTTCCCAGAGATCAATGTACATTTAATAACAATATCATTTGTACTATATCTACACTGGATATGTAATGTACATTTAAAAACAATATCATTATTACCATAGTTACATTAGATATCAAGTAATAAACTGATTCCTTCCCACAGATCAATGCACATTTAATAACAATATCATTAGTACTATATCTACAGTAGATATGTAATGTACATTTAAAAACAATATCAATATTACCATATCTACAATAGATATAATGTAATATACAGATCCATTCCCACAGATCAATGTACATTTAATAACAATATCATTGGTACTATATCTACATTCGATATGTAATGTACATTTGATAACAATATCATTATTACCATATCTACACTAGATATAATATAATATACTGATTAATACCCACAGATCAATGTACATTTAAAACCAGTATCATTATTACCATATCTACATTAGATATAATGTAATACCCTGACTCCTTCCCAGAGATCAATGTACATTTAATAACAATATCATTTGTACTATATCTACAGTAGATATGTAATGTAGATTTAAAAACAATATCAATATTACCATATCTACAATAGATATAATGTAATATACAGATCCATTCCCACAGATCAATGTACATTTAGTAACAATATCATTGGTACTATATCTACATTCGATATGTAATGTACATTTAATAACAATATCATTATTACCATATCTACATTAGATATAAATAATATAGTGATTAATACCCACAGATCAATGTACATTTAAAAACAGTATCATTATTACCATATCTACATTAGATATAATGTAATATACTGATTCCTTCCCACAGATCAATGAACATTTAATAACAATATCATTAGTACTATATCTACATTAGATATGTAATGTACATTTAAAAACAATATCAATATTACCATATCTACAATAGATATAATGTAATATACTGATGCCTTCCCACAGATCAATGTACATTTAATAACAATATCATTATTACCATATCTACATTCGATATAATGTAATATACGGATTCCTTGCCGCAGATAAATGTACATTTAATAATAATATCATGAGTACTATGTCTAAATTCGATATGTAATGTACAATTAATAACAATATAAGTATCACCATGTATACATTAGATATAATGTAATATACTGATTCCTTCCCACAGATCAATGTACATTTAATATCAATATCATTAGTACTATATCTACATTAGATATGTAATGTACATTTAAAAACAATATCATTATTACCATATCTCCATTAGATATAATGTAATAAACTGATTCCTTCCCACAGATCAATGCACATTTAACAATATCATTGGTACTATATCTACATTCGATATGTAATGTACATTTAATAACAATATCATTATTACCATATCTTCATTATGTATAATATAATATACTGATTAATACCCACAGATCAATGTACATTTAATAACAATATCATTAGTACTATATCTACATTAGATATGTAATGTATATTAAAAAACAATATCAATATTACCATATCTACAATAGATATAATGTAATACACTGATTCCTTCCCACAGATCAATGTACATTTAATAACAATATCATTATTACCATATCCACATTCGATATCATGTAATATACGGATTTATTCCCACAGATCAATGTACATTTAATAACAATATCATTATTACCATATCTACATTAGATATAATGTAATACCCTGACTCCTTCCCAGAGATCAATGTACATTTAATAACAATATCAATATTACCATATCTACAATAGATATAATGTAATATACTGATTCCTTCCCACAGATCAATGTACACTTAATAAGAATATCAGTGGTACTATACCTACATTAGATATAATGTAACATACAGATCCATTCCCACAGATCAATGTACATTTAATAATAATATCATTATTACCATATCTACATTAGATATAATGTAATATTCTGATTCCCTCCCACAGATCAATGTACATTTAATAATAACATCATTACTACTATATCTACATTCGATATAATGTAATATATTGATTCATTCCCACAGATCAATGTACATTTAATAACAATATCGTTATTACCATATCTACATTAGATATAGTGTAATATACTGATTCCTTCCCACAGATCAATGTACATTTAATAACAATATCACTGGTACTATATCTACATTAGATATAATGTAATATACAGATCCATTCCCACGGATCAATGTACATTTAATAACAATATCAGTAGTACTATATCTACAGTAGATATGTAATGTGCATTTAAAAACAATATCAATATTACCATATCTACAATAGATATAGTGTAATATACAGATCCATTCCCACGGATCAATGTACATTTAATAACAATATCAGTAGTACTATATCTACCTTGGATATGTAATGTACATTTAAAAACAATATTATTATTACCATATCTACATTAGATGTTATGTAATAAACTGATTCCTTCCCACAGATCAATGCACATTTAATAACAATATCATTGGTGCCATATCTACATTCGACATGTAACGTACATTTAATAACAATATCATTATTACCATATCTACATTAGATATAATATAATATACTGGTTAATAACCACAGATCACTGTACATTTAAAAACAATATCATTATTACTATATCTACATTAGATATGTAATATACATTTAAAAACAATATCAATATTACCATATCTACAATAGATATAATGTAATATACTGATTCCTTCCAACAGATCAATCTACATTTAATAACAATATCATTATTACCATATCTATATTCGATATAATGTAGTATACGGATTAATTCCCACAGATCAATGTACATTTAATAACAATATCATTATTACCATATCTACATTAGATATAATGTAATACCCTGACTCCTTCCCACAGATCAATGTACATTTAATAACAATATCATTAGTACTATATCTATAGTAGATATGTAATGTACATTTACAAACAATATCAATATTACCATATCTACAATAGATATAATGTAATATACAGATCCATTCCCACAGATCAATGTAGATTGAATACCAATATCATTAGTACTATATCTACATTAGATATGTAATGTACAATTAAGAACAATATTATTATTACCATATCTACATTCGATATAATGTACTATATTGAGTCATTCCCACAGAACAATGTACATTTAATAACAACATCATTATTACCATATCTGCAGTAGATACAATGTAATACCCTGACCCCTTCCCACAGATCAATGTACATTTAATAACAATACCATGAGAACTACATCTACATTAGATATGTAATGTACATTTGAAAACAATATCATTATTACCATATCTACATTAGATATAATGTAATATACTGATTCCTTCCCACAGAACAATGTACATTTAACAACAATATCATTAGTACTATATCTACATTAGATATGTAATGTACATTTAAAAACAATATCAATATTACCATATCTACAATAGATATAATGTAATACACTGATTCCTTCCCACAGATCAATGTACATTTAATATCAATATCATTATTACCATATCTACATTAGATATAATGTAATACCCTGACTCCTTCCCAGAGATCAATGTACATTTAATAACAATATCATTTGTACTATATCTACACTGGATATGTAATGTACATTTAAAAACAATATCATTATTACCATAGTTACATTAGATATCAAGTAATAAACTGATTCCTTCCCACAGATCAATGCACATTTAATAACAATATCATTAGTACTATATCTACAGTAGATATGTAATGTACATTTAAAAACAATATCAATATTACCATATCTACAATAGATATAATGTAATATACAGATCCATTCCCACAGATCAATGTACATTTAATAACAATATCATTGGTACTATATCTACATTCGATATGTAATGTACATTTGATAACAATATCATTATTACCATATCTACACTAGATATAATATAATATACTGATTAATACCCACAGATCAATGTACATTTAAAACCAGTATCATTATTACCATATCTACATTAGATATAATGTAATACCCTGACTCCTTCCCAGAGATCAATGTACATTTAATAACAATATCATTTGTACTATATCTACAGTAGATATGTAATGTAGATTTAAAAACAATATCAATATTACCATATCTACAATAGATATAATGTAATATACAGATCCATTCCCACAGATCAATGTACATTTAGTAACAATATCATTGGTACTATATCTACATTCGATATGTAATGTACATTTAATAACAATATCATTATTACCATATCTACATTAGATATAAATAATATAGTGATTAATACCCACAGATCAATGTACATTTAAAAACAGTATCATTATTACCATATCTACATTAGATATAATGTAATATACTGATTCCTTCCCACAGATCAATGAACATTTAATAACAATATCATTAGTACTATATCTACATTAGATATGTAATGTACATTTAAAAACAATATCAATATTACCATATCTACAATAGATATAATGTAATATACTGATGCCTTCCCACAGATCAATGTACATTTAATAACAATATCATTATTACCATATCTACATTCGATATAATGTAATATACGGATTCCTTGCCGCAGATAAATGTACATTTAATAATAATATCATGAGTACTATGTCTAAATTCGATATGTAATGTACAATTAATAACAATATAAGTATCACCATGTATACATTAGATATAATGTAATATACTGATTCCTTCCCACAGATCAATGTACATTTAATATCAATATCATTAGTACTATATCTACATTAGATATGTAATGTACATTTAAAAACAATATCATTATTACCATATCTCCATTAGATATAATGTAATAAACTGATTCCTTCCCACAGATCAATGCACATTTAACAATATCATTGGTACTATATCTACATTCGATATGTAATGTACATTTAATAACAATATCATTATTACCATATCTTCATTATGTATAATATAATATACTGATTAATACCCACAGATCAATGTACATTTAATAACAATATCATTAGTACTATATCTACATTAGATATGTAATGTATATTAAAAAACAATATCAATATTACCATATCTACAATAGATATAATGTAATACACTGATTCCTTCCCACAGATCAATGTACATTTAATAACAATATCATTATTACCATATCCACATTCGATATCATGTAATATACGGATTTATTCCCACAGATCAATGTACATTTAATAACAATATCATTATTACCATATCTACATTAGATATAATGTAATACCCTGACTCCTTCCCAGAGATCAATGTACATTTAATAACAATATCAATATTACCATATCTACAATAGATATAATGTAATATACTGATTCCTTCCCACAGATCAATGTACACTTAATAAGAATATCAGTGGTACTATACCTACATTAGATATAATGTAACATACAGATCCATTCCCACAGATCAATGTACATTTAATAATAATATCATTATTACCATATCTACATTAGATATAATGTAATATTCTGATTCCCTCCCACAGATCAATGTACATTTAATAATAACATCATTACTACTATATCTACATTCGATATAATGTAATATATTGATTCATTCCCACAGATCAATGTACATTTAATAACAATATCGTTATTACCATATCTACATTAGATATAGTGTAATATACTGATTCCTTCCCACAGATCAATGTACATTTAATAACAATATCACTGGTACTATATCTACATTAGATATAATGTAATATACAGATCCATTCCCACGGATCAATGTACATTTAATAACAATATCAGTAGTACTATATCTACAGTAGATATGTAATGTGCATTTAAAAACAATATCAATATTACCATATCTACAATAGATATAGTGTAATATACAGATCCATTCCCACGGATCAATGTACATTTAATAACAATATCAGTAGTACTATATCTACCTTGGATATGTAATGTACATTTAAAAACAATATTATTATTACCATATCTACATTAGATGTTATGTAATAAACTGATTCCTTCCCACAGATCAATGCACATTTAATAACAATATCATTGGTACCATATCTACATTCGACATGTAACGTACATTTAATAACAATATCATTATTACCATATCTACATTAGATATAATATAATATACTGGTTAATAACCACAGATCACTGTACATTTAAAAACAATATCATTATTACTATATCTACATTAGATATGTAATATACATTTAAAAACAATATCAATATTACCATATCTACAATAGATATAATGTAATATACTGATTCCTTCCAACAGATCAATCTACATTTAATAACAATATCATTATTACCATATCTATATTCGATATAATGTAGTATACGGATTAATTCCCACAGATCAATGTACATTTAATAACAATATCATTATTACCATATCTACATTAGATATAATGTAATACCCTGACTCCTTCCCACAGATCAATGTACATTTAATAACAATATCATTAGTACTATATCTATAGTAGATATGTAATGTACATTTACAAACAATATCAATATTACCATATCTACAATAGATATAATGTAATATACAGATCCATTCCCACAGATCAATGTAGATTGAATACCAATATCATTAGTACTATATCTACATTAGATATGTAATGTACAATTAAGAACAATATTATTATTACCATATCTACATTCGATATAATGTACTATATTGAGTCATTCCCACAGAACAATGTACATTTAATAACAACATCATTATTACCATATCTGCAGTAGATACAATGTAATACCCTGACCCCTTCCCACAGATCAATGTACATTTAATAACAATACCATGAGAACTACATCTACATTAGATATGTAATGTACATTTGAAAACAATATCATTATTACCATATCTACATTAGATATAATGTAATATACTGATTCCTTCCCACAGAACAATGTACATTTAACAACAATATCATTAGTACTATATCTACATTAGATATGTAATGTACATTTAAAAACAATATCAATATTACCATATCTACAATAGATATAATGTAATACACTGATTCCTTCCCACAGATCAATGTACATTTAATATCAATATCATTATTACCATATCTACATTAGATATAATGTAATACCCTGACTCCTTCCCAGAGATCAATGTACATTTAATAACAATATCATTTGTACTATATCTACAGTAGATATGTAATGTAGATTTAAAAACAATATCAATATTACCATATCTACAATAGATATAATGTAATATACAGATCCATTCCCACAGATCAATGTACATTTAGTAACAATATCATTGGTACTATATCTACATTCGATATGTAATGTACATTTAATAACAATATCATTATTACCATATCTACATTAGATATAAATAATATACTGATTAATACCCACAGATCAATGTACATTTATAAACAGTATCATTATTACCATATCTACATTAGATATAATGTAATATACTGATTCCTTCTCACAGATCAATGAACATTTAATAACAATATCATTAGTACTATATCTACATTAGATATGTAATGTACATTTAAAAACAATATCAATATTACCATATCTACAATAGATATAATGTAATATACTGATGCCTTCCCACAGATCAATGTACATTTAATAACAATATCATTATTACCATATCTACATTCGATATAATGTAATATACGGATTAATTCCCACAGATCAATGTACATTTAATAACAATATCATTATTACCATATCTACATCAGATATAATGTAATACCGTGACTCCTTCCCACAGATCAATGTACATTTAATAACAATATCATTAGTACTATATCTACAGTAGATATGTAATGTACATTTAAAAACAATATCAATATTACCATATCTACAATAGATGTAATGTAATATACAGATCCATTCCCACAGATCAATGTACATTTAATAACAATATCATTAGTACTATATCTACAGTAGATATGTAATGTACATTTAAAAACAATATCAATATTACCGTATCTACAATAGATATAATATAATATAGTGATTCCTTCCCACAGATCAATGTACACTTAATAAGAATATCAGTGGTACTATATCTACATTAGATATAATGTAATATACAGATCCATTCCCACAGATCAATGTACATTTAATAACAATATCATTATTACCATATCTACATTAGATATAATCTATTATTCTGATTCCTTCCCACAGATCAATGTACATTTAATAACAATATCATTATTACCATATCTACAGTAGATATAATGTAATATAGAGATTCCTTCCCACAGATCAATGTACATTTAATAACAATATCATTGGTACTATATCTACATTCGATATAATGTGATATACAGATTCATTCCCACAGATCAATGTACATTTAATAATAATATCATTAGTACTATATCTACATTCGATATGTAATGAACAATTAGTAACAATATTATTATTACTATATCTACATTAGATATAATGTAATATACTGATACATTCCCACAGATCGATGTACAGTTAATAACAATATCGTTGGTACTATATCTACATTAGATATGTAATGTACATTTAATAACAATATCATTGGTACTATATCTATATTCGATATAATGTGATATACAGATTCATTCCCACAGATCAATGTACATTTAATAATAATATCATTAGTACTATATCTACATTCGATATGTAATGAACAATTAATAACAATATTATTATTACCATATCTACATTAGATATAATGTAATATACTGATTCCTTCCCACAGATCAATGTACATTTAATAACAATATCATTGGTACTATAAATACATTCGATATAATGTAATATACTGATTCATTCCCACAGATCAATGAACATTTAATAACAATATCATTGGTACTATATCTGTATTAGATATGTAATGTACATTTAAAAACAATAACATTATTACCGTATCTACATTAGGTATAACGTAATATGCTGATTCCTTCCCACAGATCAATGTACATTTATTAACAATATCATTAGTACTATATCTAGATTCGATATAATGTAATATATTGAGTCATTCCCACAGATCAATGTACATTTCATAACAATATCATGAGAACTACATCTACAGTAGATATGTAATGTATATTTAAAAACAATATCATTATTACCATATCTACATTAGATATAATGTAATATACTGTTTCCTTCCCACAGATCAATGTACATTTAATAACAATATCACTGGTACTATATCTACATTACATATAATGTAATATACAGATCCATTCCCACAGATCAATGTACATTGAATACCAATACCATTAGTACTATATCTACATTAGATATGTAATGTACAATTAAGAACAATATTATTATTACCATATCTACATTCGATATAATGTACTATATTGAGTCATTCCCACAGATCAGTGTATATTTAATAACAATATCATTATTACCATATCTGCAGTAGATACAATGTAATACCCTGACTCCTTCCCACAGATCAACGTACATTTAGTAACAATACCATGAGAACTACATCTACATTAGATATGTAATGTACATTTAAAAACAATATCATTATTACCATATCTACATTAGATATAATATAATATACTGATTCCTTCCCACAGATCAATGTACACTTAATAAGAATATCAGTGGTACTATATCTACATTAGATATAATGTAATACACAGATCCATTCCCACAGATCAATGTACATTTAATAACAATATCATTATTACCATATCTACATTAGATATAATCTATTATTCTGATTCCTTCCCACAGATCAATGTACATTTAATAACAACATCATTACTACTATATCTACATTCGATATAATGTAATATATTGATTCATTCCCACAGATCAATGTACATTTAATAACAATATCGTTATTACCATATATACATTAGATATAATGTAATGTACTGATTCCTTCCCACAGATCAATGTACATTTAATAACAATATCACTGGTACTATATCTACATTAGATATAATGTAATATACAGATCCATTCCCACGGATCAATGTACATTTAATAACAATATCAGTAGTACTATATCTACCTTGGATATGTAATGTACATTTAAAAACAATATTATTATTACCATATCTACATTAGATGTTATGTAATAAACTGATTCCTTCCCACAGATCAATGCACATTTAATAACAATATCATTGGTACCATATCTACATTCGACATGTAACGTACATTTAATAACAATATCATTATTACCATATCTACATTAGATATAATATAATATACTGGTTAATACCCACAGCTCACTGTACATTTAAAAACAATATCATTATTACTATATCTACATTAGATATGTAATATACATTTAAAAACAATATCAATATTACCATATCTACAATAGATATAATGTAATATACTGATTCCTTCCAACAGATCAATCTACATTTAATAACAATATCATTATTACCATATCTATATTCGATATAATGTAGTATACGGATTAATTCCCACAGATCAATGTACATTTAATAACAATATCATTATTACCATATCTACATTAGATATAATGTATTACCCTGACTCCTTCCCACAGATCAATGTACATTTAATAACAATATCATTAGTACTATATCTACAGTAGATATGTAATGTACATTTAAAAACAATATCAATATTACCATATCTACAAAAGATATAATGTAATATACAGATCCATTCCCACAGATCAATGTACATTTAATAACAATATCATTAGTACTATATCTACACTGGATATGTAATGTACATTTAAAAAGAATATCATTATTACCATAGTTACATTAGATATAATGTAATACCCTGACTCCTTCCCACAGATCAATGTACATTTAATAACAATATCATTAGTACTATATCTATAGTAGATATGTAATGTACATTTACAAACAATATCAATATTACCATATCTACAATAGATATAATGTAATATACAGATCCATTCCCACAGATCAATGTAGATTGAATACCAATATCATTAGTACTATATCTACATTAGATATGTAATGTACAATTAAGAACAATATTATTATTACCATATCTACATTCGATATAATGTACTATATTGAGTCATTCCCACAGAACAATGTACATTTAATAACAACATCATTATTACCATATCTGCAGTAGATACAATGTAATACCCTGACCCCTTCCCACAGATCAATGTACATTTAATAACAATACCATGAGAACTACATCTACATTAGATATGTAATGTACATTTGAAAACAATATCATTATTACCATATCTACATTAGATATAATGTAATATACTGATTCCTTCCCACAGAACAATGTACATTTAACAACAATATCATTAGTACTATATCTACATTAGATATGTAATGTACATTTAAAAACAATATCAATATTACCATATCTACAATAGATATAATGTAATACACTGATTCCTTCCCACAGATCAATGTACATTTAATATCAATATCATTATTACCATATCTACATTAGATATAATGTAATACCCTGACTCCTTCCCAGAGATCAATGTACATTTAATAACAATATCATTTGTACTATATCTACAGTAGATATGTAATGTAGATTTAAAAACAATATCAATATTACCATATCTACAATAGATATAATGTAATATACAGATCCATTCCCACAGATCAATGTACATTTAGTAACAATATCATTGGTACTATATCTACATTCGATATGTAATGTACATTTAATAACAATATCATTATTACCATATCTACATTAGATATAAATAATATACTGATTAATACCCACAGATCAATGTACATTTATAAACAGTATCATTATTACCATATCTACATTAGATATAATGTAATATACTGATTCCTTCTCACAGATCAATGAACATTTAATAACAATATCATTAGTACTATATCTACATTAGATATGTAATGTACATTTAAAAACAATATCAATATTACCATATCTACAATAGATATAATGTAATATACTGATGCCTTCCCACAGATCAATGTACATTTAATAACAATATCATTATTACCATATCTACATTCGATATAATGTAATATACGGATTAATTCCCACAGATCAATGTACATTTAATAACAATATCATTATTACCATATCTACATCAGATATAATGTAATACCGTGACTCCTTCCCACAGATCAATGTACATTTAATAACAATATCATTAGTACTATATCTACAGTAGATATGTAATGTACATTTAAAAACAATATCAATATTACCATATCTACAATAGATGTAATGTAATATACAGATCCATTCCCACAGATCAATGTACATTTAATAACAATATCATTAGTACTATATCTACAGTAGATATGTAATGTACATTTAAAAACAATATCAATATTACCGTATCTACAATAGATATAATATAATATAGTGATTCCTTCCCACAGATCAATGTACACTTAATAAGAATATCAGTGGTACTATATCTACATTAGATATAATGTAATATACAGATCCATTCCCACAGATCAATGTACATTTAATAACAATATCATTATTACCATATCTACATTAGATATAATCTATTATTCTGATTCCTTCCCACAGATCAATGTACATTTAATAACAATATCATTATTACCATATCTACAGTAGATATAATGTAATATAGAGATTCCTTCCCACAGATCAATGTACATTTAATAACAATATCATTGGTACTATATCTACATTCGATATAATGTGATATACAGATTCATTCCCACAGATCAATGTACATTTAATAATAATATCATTAGTACTATATCTACATTCGATATGTAATGAACAATTAGTAACAATATTATTATTACTATATCTACATTAGATATAATGTAATATACTGATACATTCCCACAGATCGATGTACAGTTAATAACAATATCGTTGGTACTATATCTACATTAGATATGTAATGTACATTTAATAACAATATCATTGGTACTATATCTATATTCGATATAATGTGATATACAGATTCATTCCCACAGATCAATGTACATTTAATAATAATATCATTAGTACTATATCTACATTCGATATGTAATGAACAATTAATAACAATATTATTATTACCATATCTACATTAGATATAATGTAATATACTGATTCCTTCCCACAGATCAATGTACATTTAATAACAATATCATTGGTACTATAACTACATTCGATATAATGTAATATACTGATTCATTCCCACAGATCAATGAACATTTAATAACAATATCATTGGTACTATATCTGTATTAGATATGTAATGTACATTTAAAAACAATAACATTATTACCGTATCTACATTAGGTATAACGTAATATGCTGATTCCTTCCCACAGATCAATGTACATTTATTAACAATATCATTAGTACTATATCTAGATTCGATATAATGTAATATATTGAGTCATTCCCACAGATCAATGTACATTTCATAACAATATCATGAGAACTACATCTACAGTAGATATGTAATGTATATTTAAAAACAATATCATTATTACCATATCTACATTAGATATAATGTAATATACTGTTTCCTTCCCACAGATCAATGTACATTTAATAACAATATCACTGGTACTATATCTACATTACATATAATGTAATATACAGATCCATTCCCACAGATCAATGTACATTGAATACCAATACCATTAGTACTATATCTACATTAGATATGTAATGTACAATTAAGAACAATATTATTATTACCATATCTACATTCGATATAATGTACTATATTGAGTCATTCCCACAGATCAGTGTATATTTAATAACAATATCATTATTACCATATCTGCAGTAGATACAATGTAATACCCTGACTCCTTCCCACAGATCAACGTACATTTAGTAACAATACCATGAGAACTACATCTACATTAGATATGTAATGTACATTTAAAAACAATATCATTATTACCATATCTACATTAGATATAATATAATATACTGATTCCTTCCCACAGATCAATGTACACTTAATAAGAATATCAGTGGTACTATATCTACATTAGATATAATGTAATACACAGATCCATTCCCACAGATCAATGTACATTTAATAACAATATCATTATTACCATATCTACATTAGATATAATCTATTATTCTGATTCCTTCCCACAGATCAATGTACATTTAATAACAACATCATTACTACTATATCTACATTCGATATAATGTAATATATTGATTCATTCCCACAGATCAATGTACATTTAATAACAATATCGTTATTACCATATATACATTAGATATAATGTAATGTACTGATTCCTTCCCACAGATCAATGTACATTTAATAACAATATCACTGGTACTATATCTACATTAGATATAATGTAATATACAGATCCATTCCCACGGATCAATGTACATTTAATAACAATATCAGTAGTACTATATCTACCTTGGATATGTAATGTACATTTAAAAACAATATTATTATTACCATATCTACATTAGATGTTATGTAATAAACTGATTCCTTCCCACAGATCAATGCACATTTAATAACAATATCATTGGTACCATATCTACATTCGACATGTAACGTACATTTAATAACAATATCATTATTACCATATCTACATTAGATATAATATAATATACTGGTTAATACCCACAGCTCACTGTACATTTAAAAACAATATCATTATTACTATATCTACATTAGATATGTAATATACATTTAAAAACAATATCAATATTACCATATCTACAATAGATATAATGTAATATACTGATTCCTTCCAACAGATCAATCTACATTTAATAACAATATCATTATTACCATATCTATATTCGATATAATGTAGTATACGGATTAATTCCCACAGATCAATGTACATTTAATAACAATATCATTATTACCATATCTACATTAGATATAATGTATTACCCTGACTCCTTCCCACAGATCAATGTACATTTAATAACAATATCATTAGTACTATATCTACAGTAGATATGTAATGTACATTTAAAAACAATATCAATATTACCATATCTACAAAAGATATAATGTAATATACAGATCCATTCCCACAGATCAATGTACATTTAATAACAATATCATTAGTACTATATCTACACTGGATATGTAATGTACATTTAAAAAGAATATCATTATTACCATAGTTACATTAGATATCAAGTAATAAACTGATTCCTTCCCACAGATCAATGCACATTTAATAACAATATCATTAGTACTATATCTACAGTAGATATGTAATGTACATTTAAAAACAATATCAATATTACCATATCTACAATAGATATAATGTAATATACAGATCCATTCCCACAGATCAATGTACATTGAATACCAATATCATTAGTACTATATCTACATTAGATATGTAATGTACAATTAAGAACAATATTATTATTACCATATCTACATTCGATATAATGTACTATATTGAGTCATTCCCACAGAACAATGTACATTTAATAACAACATCGTTATTACCATATCTGCAGTAGATACAATGTAATACCATGACCCCTTCCCACAGATCAATGTACATTTAATAACAATACCATGAGAACTACATCTACATTAGATATGTAATGTACATTTGAAAACAATATCATTATTACCATATCTACATTAGATATAATGTAATATACTGATTCCTTCCCACAGATCAATGTACATTTAATAACAATAACATTAGTACTATATCTACATTAGATATGTAATGTACATTTAAAAACAATATCAATATTACCATATCTACAATAGATATCATGTAATATACTGATTCCTTCCCACAGATCAATGTACATTTAATAGCAATATCATTATTACCATATCTACATTCGATATAGTGTAATATACGGATTAATTCCCACAGATCAACGTACATTTAATAACAATATCATTATTACCTTATCTACATTAGATATAATGTAATACCCTGACTCCTTCCCACAGATCAATGTACATTTAATAACAATATCATTAGTACTATATCTACATTAGATATGTAATGTACATTTAAAAACTATATCAATATTACCATATCTACAATAGATATAATGTAATATAGTGATTCCTTCCAACAGATCAATCTACATTTAATAACAATATCATTAGTACTATATCTACATTAGATATGTAATGTACATTTAAAAACAATATCAATATTACCATATCTACAATAGATATAATGTAATATACAGATCCATTCCCACAGATCAATGTACATTTAATAACAATATCATTGGTACTATATCTACATTCGATATGTAATGTACATTTGATAACAATATCATTATTACCATATCTACACTAGATATAATATAATATACTGATTAATACCCACAGATCAATGTACATTTAAAAACAGTATCATTATTACCATATCTACATTAGATATAATGTAATACCCTGACTCCTTCCCAGAGATCAATGTACATTTAATAACAATATCATTTGTACTATATCTACAGTAGATATGTAATGTAGATTTAAAAACAATATCAATATTACCATATCTACAATAGATATAATGTAATATACAGATCCATTCCCACAGATCAATGTACATTTAGTAACAATATCATTGGTACTATATCTACATTCGATATGTAATGTACATTTAATAACAATATCATTATTACCATATCTACATTAGATATAAATAATATAGTGATTAATACCCACAGATCAATGTACATTTAAAAACAGTATCATTATTACCATATCTACATTAGATATAATGTAATATACTGATTCCTTCCCACAGATCAATGAACATTTAATAACAATATCATTAGTACTATATCTACATTAGATATGTAATGTACATTTAAAAACAATATCAATATTACCATATCTACAATAGATATAATGTAATATACTGATGCCTTCCCACAGATCAATGTACATTTAATAACAATATCATTATTACCATATCTACATTCGATATAATGTAATATACGGATTCCTTGCCGCAGATAAATGTACATTTAATAATAATATCATGAGTACTATGTCTAAATTCGATATGTAATGTACAATTAATAACAATATAAGTATCACCATGTATACATTAGATATAATGTAATATACTGATTCCTTCCCACAGATCAATGTACATTTAATATCAATATCATTAGTACTATATCTACATTAGATATGTAATGTACATTTAAAAACAATATCATTATTACCATATCTCCATTAGATATAATGTAATAAACTGATTCCTTCCCACAGATCAATGCACATTTAACAATATCATTGGTACTATATCTACATTCGATATGTAATGTACATTTAATAACAATATCATTATTACCATATCTTCATTATGTATAATATAATATACTGATTAATACCCACAGATCAATGTACATTTAATAACAATATCATTAGTACTATATCTACATTAGATATGTAATGTATATTAAAAAACAATATCAATATTACCATATCTACAATAGATATAATGTAATACACTGATTCCTTCCCACAGATCAATGTACATTTAATAACAATATCATTATTACCATATCCACATTCGATATCATGTAATATACGGATTTATTCCCACAGATCAATGTACATTTAATAACAATATCATTATTACCATATCTACATTAGATATAATGTAATACCCTGACTCCTTCCCAGAGATCAATGTACATTTAATAACAATATCAATATTACCATATCTACAATAGATATAATGTAATATACTGATTCCTTCCCACAGATCAATGTACACTTAATAAGAATATCAGTGGTACTATACCTACATTAGATATAATGTAACATACAGATCCATTCCCACAGATCAATGTACATTTAATAATAATATCATTATTACCATATCTACATTAGATATAATGTAATATTCTGATTCCCTCCCACAGATCAATGTACATTTAATAATAACATCATTACTACTATATCTACATTCGATATAATGTAATATATTGATTCATTCCCACAGATCAATGTACATTTAATAACAATATCGTTATTACCATATCTACATTAGATATAGTGTAATATACTGATTCCTTCCCACAGATCAATGTACATTTAATAACAATATCACTGGTACTATATCTACATTAGATATAATGTAATATACAGATCCATTCCCACGGATCAATGTACATTTAATAACAATATCAGTAGTACTATATCTACAGTAGATATGTAATGTGCATTTAAAAACAATATCAATATTACCATATCTACAATAGATATAGTGTAATATACAGATCCATTCCCACAGATCAATGTACATTTAGTAACAATATCATTAGTACTATATCTACAGTAGATATGTAATGTACAGTTAAAAACAGTATCAATATTACCATATCTACAATAGATATAATGTAATATACAGATCCATTCCCATAGATCAATGTACATTTCATAACAATATCATTGGTACTATATCTACATTCGATATGTAATGTACATTTAATAACAATATGATTATTACCATATCTACATTAGATATAATATAATATACTGATTAATACCCACAGATCAATGTACATTTAATAACAATATCATTGGTACTATATCTACATTCGACATGTAATGTACATTTAATAACAATATCATTATTACCATATCTACATTAGATATAATATAATATATTGGTTAATACCCACAGATCAATGTACATTTAAAAACATTATCATTATTGCCGTATCTACATTAGATATAATGTAATATACTGATTCCTTCCCACAGATCAATGTACATTTAATAACAATATCATTAGTACTATATCTACATTAGATATGTAATGTACATTTAAAAAGAATATCAATATTACCATATCTACAATAGATATAATGTAATATACTGATTCCTTCCCACAGATCAATGTACACTTAATAAGAATATCAGTGGTACTATATCTACATTAGATATAATGTAATACACCGATCCATTCCCACAGATCAATGTACATTTAATAACAATATCATTATTACCATATCTACATTAGATATAATCTATTATTCTGATTCCTTCCCACAGATCAATGTACATTTAATAACAACATCATTACTACTATATCTACATTCGATATAATGAAATATATTGATTCATTCCCACAGATCAATGTACATTTAATAACAATATCACTGGTACTATATCTACATTAGATATAATGTAATATACAGATCCATTCCCACGGATCAATGTACATTTAATAACAATATCAGTAGTACTATATCTACAGTAGATATGTAATGTGCATTTAAAAACAATATCAATATTACCATATCTACAATAGATATAGTGTAATATACAGATCCATTCCCACAGATCAATGTACATTTAGTAACAATATCATTAGTACTATATCTACAGTAGATATGTAATGTACAGTTAAAAACAGTATCAATATTACCATATCTACAATAGATATAATGTAATATACAGATCCATTCCCATAGATCAATGTACATTTCATAACAATATCATTGGTACTATATCTACATTCGATATGTAATGTACATTTAATAACAATATGATTATTACCATATCTACATTAGATATAATATAATATACTGATTAATACCCACAGATCAATGTACATTTAATAACAATATCATTGGTACTATATCTACATTCGACATGTAATGTACATTTAATAACAATATCATTATTACCATATCTACATTAGATATAATATAATATATTGGTTAATACCCACAGATCAATGTACATTTAAAAACATTATCATTATTGCCGTATCTACATTAGATATAATGTAATATACTGATTCCTTCCCACAGATCAATGTACATTTAATAACAATATCATTAGTACTATATCTACATTAGATATGTAATGTACATTTAAAAAGAATATCAATATTACCATATCTACAATAGATATAATGTAATATACTGATTCCTTCCCACAGATCAATGTACACTTAATAAGAATATCAGTGGTACTATATCTACATTAGATATAATGTAATACACCGATCCATTCCCACAGATCAATGTACATTTAATAACAATATCATTATTACCATATCTACATTAGATATAATCTATTATTCTGATTCCTTCCCACAGATCAATGTACATTTAATAACAACATCATTACTACTATATCTACATTCGATATAATGAAATATATTGATTCATTCCCACAGATCAATGTACATTTAATAACAATATCACTGGTACTATATCTACATTAGATATAATGTAATATACAGATCCATTCCCACGGATCAATGTACATTTAATAACAATATCAGTAGTACTATATCTACCTTGGATATGTAATGTACATTTAAAAACAATATTATTATTACCATATCTACATTAGATGTTATGTAATAAACTGATTCCTTCCCACAGATCAATGCACATTTAATAACAATATCATTGGTACCATATCTACATTCGACATGTAACGTACATTTAATAACAATATCATTATTACCATATCTGCATTAGATATAATATAATATACTGGTTAATACCCACAGCTCACTGTACATTTAAAAACAATATCATTATTACTATATCTACATTAGATATGTAATATACATTTAAAAACAATATCAATATTACCATATCTACAATAGATATAATGTAATATACTGATTCCTTCCAACAGATCAATCTACATTTAATAACAATATCATTATTACCATATCTATATTCGATATAATGTAGTATACGGATTAATTCCCACAGATCAATGTACATTTAATAACAATATCATTATTACCATATCTACATTAGATATAATGTAATACCCTGACTCCTTCCCACAGATCAATGTACATTTAATAACAATATCATTTGTACTATATCTACAGTAGATATGTAATGTAGATTTAAAAACAATATCAATATTACCATATCTACAATAGATATAATGTAATATACAGATCCATTCCCACAGATCAATGTACATTTAGTAACAATATCATTGGTACTATATCTACATTCGATATGTAATGTACATTTAATAACAATATCATTATTACCATATCTACATTAGATATAAATAATATAGTGATTAATACCCACAGATCAATGTACATTTAAAAACAGTATCATTATTACCATATCTACATTAGATATAATGTAATATACTGATTCCTTCCCACAGATCAATGAACATTTAATAACAATATCATTAGTACTATATCTACATTAGATATGTATGTACATTTAAAAACAATATCAATATTACCATATCTACAATAGATATAATGTAATATACTGATGCCTTCCCACAGATCAATGTACATTTAATAACAATATCATTATTACCATATCTACATTCGATATAATGTAATATACGGATTCCTTGCCGCAGATAAATGTACATTTAATAATAATATCATGAGTACTATGTCTAAATTCGATATGTAATGTACAATTAATAACAATATAAGTATCACCATGTATACATTAGATATAATGTAATATACTGATTCCTTCCCACAGATCAATGTACATTTAATATCAATATCATTAGTACTATATCTACATTAGATATGTAATGTACATTTAAAAACAATATCATTATTACCATATCTCCATTAGATATAATGTAATATACAGATCCATTCCCACAGATCAATGTACATTTAATAACAATATCATTGGTACTATATCTACATTCGATATGTAATGTACATTTAATAACAATATCATTATTAACATATCTACATTAGATATAATATAATATACTGATTAATACCCACAGATCAATGTACATTTAAAAACAGTATCATTATTACCATATCTACATTAGATATAATGTAATATACTGATTCCTTGCCACAGATAAATGTACATTTAATAATAATATCATGAGTACTATGTCTACATTCGATATGTAATGTACAATTGATAACAATATAAGTATCACCATATATACATTAGATATAATGTAATAAACTGATTCCTTCGAACAGATCAATGCACATTTAATAACAACATCATTGGTACTGTATCTACGTTCGATATGTAATGTACATTTAATAACAATATCATTATTACCATATCTACATTAGATATAATATAATATACTGGTTAATACTCACAGATCAATGTACATTTAATAACAATATCATTAGTACTATATCTACATTAGATATGTAATGTACATTTAAAAAGAATATCAATATTACCATATCTACAATGGATATAATGTAATATACTGATTCCTTCCAACAGATCAATCTACATTTAATAACAATATCATTATTACCATATCTACATTCGATATAATGTAATATACGGATTAATTCCCACAGATCAATGTACATTTAATAACAATATCATTGGTACTATATCTACATTCGATATGTAATGTACATTTAATAACAATATCATTATTACCATATCTACATTAGATATAATATAATATACTGATTAATACCCACAGATCAATGTACATTAAAAACAGTATCATTATTACCATATCTACATTAGATATAATGTAATATACTGATTCCCTGCCACAGATAAATGTACATTTAATAATAATATCATGAGTACTATGTCTACATTCGATATGTAATGTACAATTAATAACAATATAAGTATCACCATATATACATTAGATATAATGTAATATACTGATTCCTTCCCACAGATCAATGTACATTTAATATCAATATCATTAGTACTATATCTACATTAGATATGTAATGTACATTTAAAAACAATATCATTATTACCATATCTCCATTAGATATAATGTAATAAACTGATTCCTTCCCACAGATCAATGCACATTTAATAACAACATCATTGGTACTATATCTACATTCGATATGTAATGTACATTTAATAACAATATCATTATTACCATATCTACATTAGATATAATATAATATACTGATTAATACCCACAGATCAATGTACATTTAATAACAATATCATTAGTACTATATCTACATTAGATATGGAATGTACATTTAAAAACAATATCAATATTACCATATCTACAATAGATATAATGTAATATACTGATTCCTTCCAACAGATCAATCTACATTTAATAACAATATCATTAGTACTATATCTACATTAGATATGGAATGTACATTTAAAAACAATATCAATATTACCATATCTACAATAGATATAATGTAATATACTGATTCCTTCCAACAGATCAATCTACATTTAATAACAATATCATTACTACCATATCTACATTCGATATAATGTAATATACGGATTAATTCCCACAGATCAATGTACATTTAATAACAATATCATCATTACCATATCTACATTAGATATAATGTAATACCGTGACTCCTTCCCACAGATCAATGTACATTTAATAACAATATCACTGGTACTATATCTACATTACATATAATGTAATATACAGATCCATTACCACAGATCAATGTACATTGAATACCAATACCATTAGTACTATATCTACATTAGATATGTAATGTACAATTAAGAACAATATTATTATTACCATATCTACATTCGATATAATGTACTATATTGAGTCATTCCCACAGATCAGTGTATATTTAATAACAATATCATTATTACCATATCTGCAGTAGATACAATGTAATACCCTGACTCCTTCCCACAGATCAACGTACATTTAGTAACAATACCATGAGAACTACATCTACATTAGATATGTAATGTACATTTAAAAACAATATCATTATTACCATATCTACATTAGATATAATATAATATACTGATTCCTTCCCACAGATCAATGTACACTTAATAAGAATATCAGTGGTACTATATCTACATTAGATATAATGTAATACACAGATCCGTTCCCACAGATCAATGTACATTTAATAACAATATCATTATTACCATATCTACATTAGATATAATCTATTATTCTGATTCCTTCCCACAGATCAATGTACATTTAATAACAACATCATTACTACTATATCTACATTCGATATAATGTAATATATTGATTCATTCCCACAGATCAATGTACATTTAATAACAATATCACTGGTACTATATCTACATTAGATATAATGTAATATACAGATCCATTCCCACGGATCAATGTACATTTAATAACAATATCAGTAGTACTATATCTACCTTGGATATGTAATGTACATTTAAAAACAATATTATTATTACCATATCTACATTAGATGTTATGTAATAAACTGATTCCTTCCCACAGATCAATGCACATTTAATAACAATATCATTGGTACCATATCTACATTCGACATGTAACGTACATTTAATAACAATATCATTATTACCATATCTGCATTAGATATAATATAATATACTGGTTAATACCCACAGCTCACTGTACATTTAAAAACAATATCATTATTACTATATCTACATTAGATATGTAATATACATTTAAAAACAATATCAATATTACCATATCTACAATAGATATAATGTAATATACTGATTCCTTCCAACAGATCAATCTACATTTAATAACAATATCATTATTACCATATCTATATTCGATATAATGTAGTATACGGATTAATTCCCACAGATCAATGTACATTTAATAACAATATCATTATTACCATATCTACATTAGATATAATGTATTACCCTGACTCCTTCCCACAGATCAATGTACATTTAATAACAATATCATTAGTACTATATCTACAGTAGATATGTAATGTACATTTAAAAACAATATCAATATTACCATATCTACAAAAGATATAATGTAATATACAGATCCATTCCCACAGATCAATGTACATTTAATAACAATATCATTAGTACTATATCTACACTGGATATGTAATGTACATTTAAAAACAATATCATTATTACCATAGTTACATTAGATATCAAGTAATAAACTGATTCCTTCCCACAGATCAATGCACATTTAATAACAATATCATTAGTACTATATCTACAGTAGATATGTAATGTACATTTAAAAACAATATCAATATTACCATATCTACAATAGATATAATGTAATATACAGATCCATTCCCACAGATCAATGTACATTGAATACCAATATCATTAGTACTATATCTACATTAGATATGTAATGTACAATTAAGAACAATATTATTATTACCATATCTACATTCGATATAATGTACTATATTGAGTCATTCCCACAGAACAATGTACATTTAATAACAACATCGTTATTACCATATCTGCAGTAGATACAATGTAATACCATGACCCCTTCCCACAGATCAATGTACATTTAATAACAATACCATGAGAACTACATCTACATTAGATATGTAATGTACATTTGAAAACAATATCATTATTACCATATCTACATTAGATATAATGTAATATACTGATTCCTTCCCACAGATCAATGTACATTTAATAACAATAACATTAGTACTATATCTACATTAGATATGTAATGTACATTTAAAAACAATATCAATATTACCATATCTACAATAGATATCATGTAATATACTGATTCCTTCCCACAGATCAATGTACATTTAACAGCAATATCATTATTACCATATCTACATTCGATATAGTGTAATATACGGATTAATTCCCACAGATCAACGTACATTTAATAACAATATCATTATTACCTTATCTACATTAGATATAATGTAATACCCTGACTCCTTCCCACAGATCAATGTACATTTAATAACAATATCATTAGTACTATATCTACATTAGATATGTAATGTACATTTAAAAACTATATCAATATTACCATATCTACAATAGATATAATGTAATATAGTGATTCCTTCCAACAGATCAATCTACATTTAATAACAATATCATTAGTACTATATCTACAGTAGATATGTAATGTACATTTAAAAACAATATCAATATTACCATATCTACAATAGATATAATGTAATATACAGATCCATTCCCACAGATCAATGTACATTTAATAACAATATCATTGGTACTATATCTACATTCGATATGTAATGTACATTTGATAACGATATCATTATTACCATATCTACATTAGATATAATATAATATACTGATTAATACCCACAGATCAATGTACATTTAAAAACAGTATCATTATTACCATATCTACATTAGATATAATGTAATACCCTGACTCCTTCCCACAGATCAATGTACATTTAATAACAATATCATTTGTACTATATCTACAGTAGATATGTAATGTAGATTTAAAAACAATATCAATATTACCATATCTACAATAGATATAATGTAATATACAGATCCATTCCCACAGATCAATGTACATTTAGTAACAATATCATTGGTACTATATCTACATTCGATATGTAATGTACATTTAATAACAATATCATTATTACCATATCTACATTAGATATAAATAATATAGTGATTAATACCCACAGATCAATGTACATTTAAAAACAGTATCATTATTACCATATCTACATTAGATATAATGTAATATACTGATTCCTTCCCACAGATCAATGAACATTTAATAACAATATCATTAGTACTATATCTACATTAGATATGTAATGTACATTTAAAAACAATATCAATATTACCATATCTACAATAGATATAATGTAATATACTGATGCCTTCCCACAGATCAATGTACATTTAATAACAATATCATTATTACCATATCTACATTCGATATAATGTAATATACGGATTCCTTGCCGCAGATAAATGTACATTTAATAATAATATCATGAGTACTATGTCTAAATTCGATATGTAATGTACAATTAATAACAATATAAGTATCACCATGTATACAATAGATATAATGTAATATACTGATTCCTTCCCACAGATCAATGTACATTTAATATCAATATCATTAGTACTATATCTACATTAGATATGTAATGTACATTTAAAAACAATATCATTATTACCATATCTCCATTAGATATAATGTAATATACAGATCCATTCCCACAGATCAATGTACATTTAATAACAATATCATTGGTACTATATCTACATTCGATATGTAATGTACATTTAATAACAATATCATTATTAACATATCTACATTAGATATAATATAATATACTGATTAATACCCACAGATCAATGTACATTTAAAAACAGTATCATTATTACCATATCTACATTAGATATAATGTAATATACTGATTCCTTGCCACAGATAAATGTACATTTAATAATAATATCATGAGTACTATGTCTACATTCGATATGTAATGTACAATTGATAACAATATAAGTATCACCATATATACATTAGATATAATGTAATAAACTGATTCCTTCGAACAGATCAATGCACATTTAATAACAACAACATTGGTACTATATCTACGTTCGATATGTAATGTACATTTAATAACAATATCATTATTACCATATCTACATTAGATATAATATAATATACTGGTTAATACTCACAGATCAATGTACATTTAATAACAATATCATTAGTACTATATCTACATTAGATATGTAATGTACATTTAAAAAGAATATCAATATTACCATATCTACAATGGATATAATGTAATATACTGATTCCTTCCAACAGATCAATCTACATTTAATAACAATATCATTATTACCATATCTACATTCGATATAATGTAATATACGGATTAATTCCCACAGATCAATGTACATTTAATAACAATATCATTGGTACTATATCTACATTCGATATGTAATGTACATTTAATAACAATATCATTATTACCATATCTACATTAGATATAATATAATATACTGATTAATACCCACAGATCAATGTACATTAAAAACAGTATCATTATTACCATATCTACATTAGATATAATGTAATATACTGATTCCCTGCCACAGATAAATGTACATTTAATAATAATATCATGAGTACTATGTCTACATTCGATATGTAATGTACAATTAATAACAATATAAGTATCACCATATATACATTAGATATAATGTAATATACTGATTCCTTCCCACAGATCAATGTACATTTAATATCAATATCATTAGTACTGTATCTACATTAGATATGTAATGTACATTTAAAAACAATATCATTATTACCATATCTCCATTAGATATAATGTAATAAACTGATTCCTTCCCACAGATCAATGCACATTTAATAACAACATCATTGGTACTATATCTACATTCGATATGTAATGTACATTTAATAACAATATCATTATTACCATATCTACATTAGATATAATATAATATACTGATTAATACCCACAGATCAATGTACATTTAATAACAATATCATTAGTACTATATCTACATTAGATATGGAATGTACATTTAAAAACAATATCAATATTACCATATCTACAATAGATATAATGTAATATACTGATTCCTTCCAACAGATCAATCTACATTTAATAACAATATCATTAGTACTATATCTACATTAGATATGGAATGTACATTTAAAAACAATATCAATATTACCATATCTACAATAGATATAATGTAATATACTGATTCCTTCCAACAGATCAATCTACATTTAATAACAATATCATTACTACCATATCTACATTCGATATAATGTAATATACGGATTAATTCCCACAGATCAATGTACATTTAATAACAATATCATTATTACCATATCTACATTAGATATAATGTAATACCGTGACTCCTTCCCACAGATCAATGTACATTTAATAACAATATCACTGGTACTATATCTACATTACATATAATGTAATATACAGATCCATTACCACAGATCAATGTACATTGAATACCAATACCATTAGTACTATATCTACATTAGATATGTAATGTACAATTAAGAACAATATTATTATTACCATATCTACATTCGATATAATGTACTATATTGAGTCATTCCCACAGATCAGTGTATATTTAATAACAATATCATTATTACCATATCTGCAGTAGATACAATGTAATACCCTGACTCCTTCCCACAGATCAACGTACATTTAGTAACAATACCATGAGAACTACATCTACATTAGATATGTAATGTACATTTAAAAACAATATCATTATTACCATATCTACATTAGATATAATATAATATACTGATTCCTTCCCACAGATCAATGTACACTTAATAAGAATATCAGTGGTACTATATCTACATTAGATATAATGTAATACACAGATCCGTTCCCACAGATCAATGTACATTTAATAACAATATCATTATTACCATATCTACATTAGATATAATCTATTATTCTGATTCCTTCCCACAGATCAATGTACATTTAATAACAACATCATTACTACTATATCTACATTCGATATAATGTAATATATTGATTCATTCCCACAGATCAATGTACATTTAATAACAATATCACTGGTACTATATCTACATTAGATATAATGTAATATACAGATCCATTCCCACGGATCAATGTACATTTAATAACAATATCAGTAGTACTATATCTACCTTGGATATGTAATGTACATTTAAAAACAATATCATTATTACCATATCTACATTAGATGTTATGTAATAAACTGATTCCTTCCCACAGATCAATGCACATTTAATAACAATATCATTGGTACCATATCTACATTCGACATGTAACGTACATTTAATAACAATATCATTATTACCATATCTACATTAGATATAATATAATATACTGGTTAATACCCACAGCTCACTGTACATTTAAAAACAATATCATTATTACTATATCTACATTAGATATGTAATATACATTTAAAAACAATATCAATATTACCATATCTACAATAGATATAATGTAATATACTGATGCCTTCCCACAGATCAATGTACATTTAATAACAATATCATTATTACCATATCTACATTCGATATAATGTAATATACGGATTCCTTGCCGCAGATAAATGTACATTTAATAATAATATCATGAGTACTATGTCTAAATTCGATATGTAATGTACAATTAATAACAATATAAGTATCACCATGTATACATTAGATATAATGTAATATACTGATTCCTTCCCACAGATCAATGTACATTTAATATCAATATCATTAGTACTATATCTACATTAGATATGTAATGTACATTTAAAAACAATATCATTATTACCATATCTCCATTAGATATAATGTAATATACAGATCCATTCCCACAGATCAATGTACATTTAATAACAATATCATTGGTACTATATCTACATTCGATATGTAATGTACATTTAATAACAATATCATTATTAACATATCTACATTAGATATAATATAATATACTGATTAATACCCACAGATCAATGTACATTTAAAAACAGTATCATTATTACCATATCTACATTAGATATAATGTAATATACTGATTCCTTGCCACAGATAAATGTACATTTAATAATAATATCATGAGTACTATGTCTACATTCGATATGTAATGTACAATTGATAACAATATAAGTATCACCATATATACATTAGATATAATGTAATAAACTGATTCCTTCGAACAGATCAATGCACATTTAATAACAACATCATTGGTACTATATCTACGTTCGATATGTAATGTACATTTAATAACAATATCATTATTACCATATCTACATTAGATATAATATAATATACTGGTTAATACTCACAGATCAATGTACATTTAATAACAATATCATTAGTACTATATCTACATTAGATATGTAATGTACATTTAAAAAGAATATCAATATTACCATATCTACAATGGATATAATGTAATATACTGATTCCTTCCAACAGATCAATCTACATTTAATAACAATATCATTATTACCATATCTACATTCGATATAATGTAATATACGGATTAATTCCCACAGATCAATGTACATTTAATAACAATATCATTGGTACTATATCTACATTCGATATGTAATGTACATTTAATAACAATATCATTATTACCATATCTACATTAGATATAATATAATATACTGATTAATACCCACAGATCAATGTACATTAAAAACAGTATCATTATTACCATATCTACATTAGATATAATGTAATATACTGATTCCCTGCCACAGATAAATGTACATTTAATAATAATATCATGAGTACTATGTCTACATTCGATATGTAATGTACAATTAATAACAATATAAGTATCACCATATATACATTAGATATAATGTAATATACTGATTCCTTCCCACAGATCAATGTACATTTAATATCAATATCATTAGTACTATATCTACATTAGATATGTAATGTACATTTAAAAACAATATCATTATTACCATATCTCCATTAGATATAATGTAATAAACTGATTCCTTCCCACAGATCAATGCACATTTAATAACAACATCATTGGTACTATATCTACATTCGATATGTAATGAACATTTAATAACAATATCATTATTACCATATCTACATTAGATATAATATAATATACTGATTAATACCCACAGATCAATGTACATTTAATAACAATATCATTAGTACTATATCTACATTAGATATGGAATGTACATTTAAAAACAATATCAATATTACCATATCTACAATAGATATAATGTAATATACTGATTCCTTCCAACAGATCAATCTACATTTAATAACAATATCATTAGTACTATATCTACATTAGATATGGAATGTACATTTAAAAACAATATCAATATTACCATATCTACAATAGATATAATGTAATATACTGATTCCTTCCAACAGATCAATCTACATTTAATAACAATATCATTACTACCATATCTACATTCGATATAATGTAATATACGGATTAATTCCCACAGATCAATGTACATTTAATAACAATATCATTATTACCATATCTACATTAGATATAATGTAATACCGTGACTCCTTCCCACAGATCAATGTACATTTAATAACAATATCACTGGTACTATATCTACATTACATATAATGTAATATACAGATCCATTACCACAGATCAATGTACATTGAATACCAATACCATTAGTACTATATCTACATTAGATATGTAATGTACAATTAAGAACAATATTATTATTACCATATCTACATTCGATATAATGTACTATATTGAGTCATTCCCACAGATCAGTGTATATTTAATAACAATATCATTATTACCATATCTGCAGTAGATACAATGTAATACCCTGACTCCTTCCCACAGATCAACGTACATTTAGTAACAATACCATGAGAACTACATCTACATTAGATATGTAATGTACATTTAAAAACAATATCATTATTACCATATCTACATTAGATATAATATAATATACTGATTCCTTCCCACAGATCAATGTACACTTAATAAGAATATCAGTGGTACTATATCTACATTAGATATAATGTAATACACAGATCCGTTCCCACAGATCAATGTACATTTAATAACAATATCATTATTACCATATCTACATTAGATATAATCTATTATTCTGATTCCTTCCCACAGATCAATGTACATTTAATAACAACATCATTACTACTATATCTACATTCGATATAATGTAATATATTGATTCATTCCCACAGATCAATGTACATTTAATAACAATATCACTGGTACTATATCTACATTAGATATAATGTAATATACAGATCCATTCCCACGGATCAATGTACATTTAATAACAATATCAGTAGTACTATATCTACCTTGGATATGTAATGTACATTTAAAAACAATATCATTATTACCATATCTACATTAGATGTTATGTAATAAACTGATTCCTTCCCACAGATCAATGCACATTTAATAACAATATCATTGGTACCATATCTACATTCGACATGTAACGTACATTTAATAACAATATCATTATTACCATATCTACATTAGATATAATATAATATACTGGTTAATACCCACAGCTCACTGTACATTTAAAAACAATATCATTATTACTATATCTACATTAGATATGTAATATACATTTAAAAACAATATCAATATTACCATATCTACAATAGATATAATGTAATATACTGATGCCTTCCCACAGATCAATGTACATTTAATAACAATATCATTATTACCATATCTACATTCGATATAATGTAATATACGGATTCCTTGCCGCAGATAAATGTACATTTAATAATAATATCATGAGTACTATGTCTAAATTCGATATGTAATGTACAATTAATAACAATATAAGTATCACCATGTATACATTAGATATAATGTAATATACTGATTCCTTCCCACAGATCAATGTACATTTAATATCAATATCATTAGTACTATATCTACATTAGATATGTAATGTACATTTAAAAACAATATCATTATTACCATATCTCCATTAGATATAATGTAATATACAGATCCATTCCCACAGATCAATGTACATTTAATAACAATATCATTGGTACTATATCTACATTCGATATGTAATGTACATTTAATAACAATATCATTATTAACATATCTACATTAGATATAATATAATATACTGATTAATACCCACAGATCAATGTACATTTAAAAACAGTATCATTATTACCATATCTACATTAGATATAATGTAATATACTGATTCCTTGCCACAGATAAATGTACATTTAATAATAATATCATGAGTACTATGTCTACATTCGATATGTAATGTACAATTGATAACAATATAAGTATCACCATATATACATTAGATATAATGTAATAAACTGATTCCTTCGAACAGATCAATGCACATTTAATAACAACATCATTGGTACTATATCTACGTTCGATATGTAATGTACATTTAATAACAATATCATTATTACCATATCTACATTAGATATAATATAATATACTGGTTAATACTCACAGATCAATGTACATTTAATAACAATATCATTAGTACTATATCTACATTAGATATGGAATGTACATTTAAAAAGAATATCAATATTACCATATCTACAATGGATATAATGTAATATACTGATTCCTTCCAACAGATCAATCTACATTTAATAACAATATCATTATTACCATATCTACATTCGATATAATGTAATATACGGATTAATTCCCACAGATCAATGTACATTTAATAACAATATCATTGGTACTATATCTACATTCGATATGTAATGTACATTTAATAACAATATCATTATTACCATATCTACATTAGATATAATATAATATACTGATTAATACCCACAGATCAATGTACATTAAAAACAGTATCATTATTACCATATCTACATTAGATATAATGTAATATACTGATTCCCTGCCACAGATAAATGTACATTTAATAATAATATCATGAGTACTATGTCTACATTCGATATGTAATGTACAATTAATAACAATATAAGTATCACCATATATACATTAGATATAATGTAATATACTGATTCCTTCCCACAGATCAATGTACATTTAATATCAATATCATTAGTACTATATCTACATTAGATATGTAATGTACATTTAAAAACAATATCATTATTACCATATCTCCATTAGATATAATGTAATAAACTGATTCCTTCCCACAGATCAATGCACATTTAATAACAACATCATTGGTACTATATCTACATTCGATATGTAATGTACATTTAATAACAATATCATTATTACCATATCTACATTAGATATAATATAATATACTGATTAATACGCACAGATCAATGTACATTTAATAACAATATCATTAGTACTATATCTACATTAGATATGGAATGTACATTTAAAAACAATATCAATATTACCATATCTACAATAGATATAATGTAATATACTGATTCCTTCCAACAGATCAATCTACATTTAATAACAATATCATTAGTACTATATCTACATTAGATATGGAATGTACATTTAAAAACAATATCAATATTACCATATCTACAATAGATATAATGTAATATACTGATTCCTTCCAACAGATCAATCTACATTTAATAACAATATCATTACTACCATATCTACATTCGATATAATGTAATATACGGATTAATTCCCACAGATCAATGTACATTTAATAACAATATCATTATTACCATATCTACATTAGATATAATGTAATACCGTGACTCCTTCCCACAGATCAATGTACATTTAATAACAATATCACTGGTACTATATCTACATTACATATAATGTAATATACAGATCCATTACCACAGATCAATGTACATTGAATACCAATACCATTAGTACTATATCTACATTAGATATGTAATGTACAATTAAGAACAATATTATTATTACCATATCTACATTCGATATAATGTACTATATTGAGTCATTCCCACAGATCAGTGTATATTTAATAACAATATCATTATTACCATATCTGCAGTAGATACAATGTAATACCCTGACTCCTTCCCACAGATCAACGTACATTTAGTAACAATACCATGAGAACTACATCTACATTAGATATGTAATGTACATTTAAAAACAATATCATTATTACCATATCTACATTAGATATAATATAATATACTGATTCCTTCCCACAGATCAATGTACACTTAATAAGAATATCAGTGGTACTATATCTACATTAGATATAATGTAATACACAGATCCGTTCCCACAGATCAATGTACATTTAATAACAATATCATTATTACCATATCTACATTAGATATAATCTATTATTCTGATTCCTTCCCACAGATCAATGTACATTTAATAACAACATCATTACTACTATATCTACATTCGATATAATGTAATATATTGATTCATTCCCACAGATCAATGTACATTTAATAACAATATCACTGGTACTATATCTACATTAGATATAATGTAATATACAGATCCATTCCCACGGATCAATGTACATTTAATAACAATATCAGTAGTACTATATCTACCTTGGATATGTAATGTACATTTAAAAACAATATCATTATTACCATATCTACATTAGATGTTATGTAATAAACTGATTCCTTCCCACAGATCAATGCACATTTAATAACAATATCATTGGTACCATATCTACATTCGACATGTAACGTACATTTAATAACAATATCATTATTACCATATCTACATTAGATATAATATAATATACTGGTTAATACCCACAGCTCACTGCACATTTAAAAACAATATCATTATTACTATATCTACATTAGATATGTAATATACATTTAAAAACAATATCAATATTACCATATCTACAATAGATATAATGTAATATACTGATTCCTTCCAACAGATCAATCTACATTTAATAACAATATCATTATTACCATATCTATATTCGATATAATGTAGTATACGGATTAATTCCCACAGATCAATGTACATTTAATAACAATATCATTATTACCATATCTACATTAGATATAATGTATTACCCTGACTCCTTCCCACAGATCAATGTACATTTAATAACAATATCATTAGTACTATATCTACAGTAGATATGTAATGTACATTTAAAAACAATATCAATATTACCATATCTACAAAAGATATAATGTAATATACAGATCCATTCCCACAGATCAATGTACATTTAATAACAATATCATTAGTACTATATCTACACTGGATATGTAATGTACATTTAAAAACAATATCATTATTACCATAGTTACATTAGATATCAAGTAATAAACTGATTCCTTCCCACAGATCAATGCACATTTAATAACAATATCATTAGTACTATATCTACAGTAGATATGTAATGTACATTTAAAAACAATATCAATATTACCATATCTACAATAGATATAATGTAATATACAGATCCATTCCCACAGATCAATGTACATTGAATACCAATATCATTAGTACTATATCTACATTAGATATGTAATGTACAATTAAGAACAATATTATTATTACCATATCTACATTCGATATAATGTACTATATTGAGTCATTCCCACAGAACAATGTACATTTAATAACAACATCGTTATTACCATATCTGCAGTAGATACAATGTAATACCGTGACCCCTTCCCACAGATCAATGTACATTTAATAACAATACCATGAGAACTACATCTACATTAGATATGTAATGTACATTTGAAAACAATATCATTATTACCATATCTACATTAGATATAATGTAATATACTGATTCCTTCCCACAGATCAATGTACATTTAATAACAATAACATTAGTACTATATCTACATTAGATATGTAATGTACATTTAAAAACAATATCAATATTACCATATCTACAATAGATATCATGTAATATACTGATTCCTTCCCACAGATCAATGTACATTTAATAGCAATATCATTATTACCATATCTACATTCGATATAGTGTAATATACGGATTAATTCCCACAGATCAACGTACATTTAATAACAATATCTTTATTACCTTATCTACATTAGATATAATGTAATACCCTGACTCCTTCCCACAGATCAATGTACATTTAATAACAATATCATTAGTACTATATCTACATTAGATATGTAATGTACATTTAAAAACTATATCAATATTACCATATCTACAATAGATATAATGTAATATAGTGATTCCTTCCAACAGATCAATCTACATTTAATAACAATATCATTAGTACTATATCTACATTAGATATGTAATGTACATTTAAAAAGAATATCAATATTACCATATCTACAATGGATATAATGTAATATACTGATTCCTTCCAACAGATCAATGTACATTTAATAACAATATCATTAGTACTATATCTACATTAGATATGGAATGTACATTTAAAAACAATATCAATATTACCATATCTACAATAGATATAATGTAATATACTGATTCCTTCCAACAGATCAATCTACATTTAATAACAATATCATTACTACCATATCTACATTCGATATAATGTAATATACGGATTAATTCCCACAGATCAATGTACATTTAATAACAATATCATTATTACCATATCTACATTAGATATAATGTAATACCGTGACTCCTTCCCACAGATCAATGTACATTTAATAACAATATCACTGGTACTATATCTACATTACATATAATGTAATATACAGATCCATTACCACAGATCAATGTACATTGAATACCAATACCATTAGTACTATATCTACATTAGATATGTAATGTACAATTAAGAACAATATTATTATTACCATATCTACATTCGATATAATGTACTATATTGAGTCATTCCCACAGATCAGTGTATATTTAATAACAATATCATTATTACCATATCTGCAGTAGATACAATGTAATACCCTGACTCCTTCCCACAGATCAACGTACATTTAGTAACAATACCATGAGAACTACATCTACATTAGATATGTAATGTACATTTAAAAACAATATCATTATTACCATATCTACATTAGATATAATATAATATACTGATTCCTTCCCACAGATCAATGTACACTTAATAAGAATATCAGTGGTACTATATCTACATTAGATATAATGTAATACACAGATCCGTTCCCACAGATCAATGTACATTTAATAACAATATCATTATTACCATATCTACATTAGATATAATCTATTATTCTGATTCCTTCCCACAGATCAATGTACATTTAATAACAACATCATTACTACTATATCTACATTCGATATAATGTAATATATTGATTCATTCCCACAGATCAATGTACATTTAATAACAATATCACTGGTACTATATCTACATTAGATATAATGTAATATACAGATCCATTCCCACGGATCAATGTACATTTAATAACAATATCAGTAGTACTATATCTACCTTGGATATGTAATGTACATTTAAAAACAATATTATTATTACCATATCTACATTAGATGTTATGTAATAAACTGATTCCTTCCCACAGATCAATGCACATTTAATAACAATATCATTGGTACCATATCTACATTCGACATGTAACGTACATTTAATAACAATATCATTATTACCATATCTACATTAGATATAATATAATATACTGGTTAATACCCACAGCTCACTGTACATTTAAAAACAATATCATTATTACTATATCTACATTAGATATGTAATATACATTTAAAAACAATATCAATATTACCATATCTACAATAGATATAATGTAATATACTGATTCCTTCCAACAGATCAATCTACATTTAATAACAATATCATTATTACCATATCTATATTCGATATAATGTAGTATACGGATTAATTCCCACAGATCAATGTACATTTAATAACAATATCATTATTACCATATCTACATTAGATATAATGTATTACCCTGACTCCTTCCCACAGATCAATGTACATTTAATAACAATATCATTAGTACTATATCTACAGTAGATATGTAATGTACATTTAAAAACAATATCAATATTACCATATCTACAAAAGATATAATGTAATATACAGATCCATTCCCACAGATCAATGTACATTTAATAACAATATCATTAGTACTATATCTACACTGGATATGTAATGTACATTTAAAAACAATATCATTATTACCATAGTTACATTAGATATCAAGTAATAAACTGATTCCTTCCCACAGATCAATGCACATTTAATAACAATATCATTAGTACTATATCTACAGTAGATATGTAATGTACATTTAAAAACAATATCAATATTACCATATCTACAATAGATATAATGTAATATACAGATCCATTCCCACAGATCAATGTACATTGAATACCAATATCATTAGTACTATATCTACATTAGATATGTAATGTACAATTAAGAACAATATTATTATTACCATATCTACATTCGATATAATGTACTATATTGAGTCATTCCCACAGAACAATGTACATTTAATAACAACATCGTTATTACCATATCTGCAGTAGATACAATGTAATACCATGACCCCTTCCCACAGATCAATGTACATTTAATAACAATACCATGAGAACTACATCTACATTAGATATGTAATGTACATTTGAAAACAATATCATTATTACCATATCTACATTAGATATAATGTAATATACTGATTCCTTCCCACAGATCAATGTACATTTAATAACAATAACATTAGTACTATATCTACATTAGATATGTAATGTACATTTAAAAACAATATCAATATTACCATATCTACAATAGATATCATGTAATATACTGATTCCTTCCCACAGATCAATGTACATTTAATAGCAATATCATTATTACCATATCTACATTCGATATAGTGTAATATACGGATTAATTCCCACAGATCAACGTACATTTAATAACAATATCATTATTACCTTATCTACATTAGATATAATGTAATACCCTGACTCCTTCCCACAGATCAATGTACATTTAATAACAATATCATTAGTACTATATCTACATTAGATATGTAATGTACATTTAAAAACTATATCAATATTACCATATCTACAATAGATATAATGTAATATAGTGATTCCTTCCAACAGATCAATCTACATTTAATAACAATATCATTAGTACTATATCTACATTAGATATGTAATGTACATTTAAAAAGAATATCAATATTACCATATCTACAATGGATATAATGTAATATACTGATTCCTTCCAACAGATCAATCTACATTTAATAACAATATCATTATTACCATATCTACATTCGATATAATGTAATATACGGATTAATTCCCACAGATCAATGTACATTTAATAACAATATCATTATTACCATATCTACATCAGATATAATGTAATACCGTGACTCCTTCCCACAGATCAATGTACATTTAATAACAATATCATTAGTACTATATCTACAGTAGATATGTAATGTACATTTAAAAACAATATCAATATTACCATATCTACAATAGATGTAATGTAATATACAGATCCATTCCCACAGATCAATGTACATTTAATAACAATATCATTAGTACTATATCTACAGCAGATATGTAATGTACATTTAAAAACAATATCAATATTACCATATCTACAATAGATATAATGTAATATACAGATCCATTCCCACAGATCAATGTACATTTAATAACAATATCATTGGTACTATATCTACATTCGATATGTAATGTACATTTGATAACAATATCATTATTACCATATCTACATTAGATATAATATAATATACTGATTAATACCCACAGATCAATGTACATTTAAAAACAGTATCATTATTACCATATCTACATTAGATATAATGTAATATACTGATTCCCTGCCACAGATAAATGTACATTTAATAATAATATCATGAGTACTATGTCTACATTCGATATGTAATGTACAATTAATAACAATATAAGTATCACCATATATACATTAGATATAATGTAATATACTGATTCCTTCCCACAGATCAATGTACATTTAATATCAATATCATTAGTACTATATCTACATTAGATATATAATGTACATTTAAAAACAATATCATTATTACCATATCTCCATTAGATATAATGTAATAAACTGATTCCTTCCCACAGATCAATCTACATTTAATAACAATATCATTATTACCATATCCACATTCGATATAATGTAATATACGGATTAATTCCCACAGATCAATGTACATTTAATAACAATATCATTATTACCATATCTACATTAGATATAATGTAATACCCTGACTCCTTCCCACAGATCAATGTACATTTAATAACAATATCATTATTACCATATCTACATTAGATATAATCTATTATTCTGATTCCTTCCCACAGATCAATGTACATTTAATAACAACATCATTACTACTATATCTACATTCGATATAATGTAATATATTGATTCATTCCCACAGATCAATGTACATTTAATAACAATATAGTTATTACCATATCTACATTAGATATAATGTAATATACTGATTCCTTCCCACAGATCAATGTACATTTAATAACAATATCACTGGTACTATATCTACATTAGATATAATGTAATATACAGATCCATTCCCACGGATCAATGTACATTTAATAACAATATCAGTAGTACTATATCTACCTTGGATATGCAATGTACATTTAAAAACAATATTATTATTACCATATCTACATTAGATGTTATGTAATAAACTGATTCCTTCCCACAGATCAATGCACATTTAATAACAATATCATTGGTACCATATCTACATTCGACATGTAACGTACATGTAATAACAATATCATTATTACCATATCTACATTAGATATAATATAATATACTGGTTAATACCCACAGATCACTGTACATTTAAAAACAATATCATTATTACTATAACTACATTAGATATGTAATATACATTTAAAAACAATATCAATATTACCATATCTACAATAGATATAATGTCATATACTGATTCCTTCCAACAGATCAATCTACATTTAATAACAATATCATTATTACCATATCTATATTCGATATAATGTAGTATACGGATTAATTCCCACAGATCAATGTACATTTAATAACAATATCATTATTACCATATCTGCAGTAGATACAATGTAATACCCTGACCCCTTCCCACAGATCAATGTACATTTAATAACAATACCATGAGAACTACATCTACATTAGATATGTAATGTACATTTGAAAACAATATCATTATTACCATATCTACATTAGATATAATGTAATATACTGATTCCTTCCCACAGATCAATGTACATTTAACAACAATATCATTAGTACTATATCTACATTAGATATGTAATGTACATTTAAAAACAATATCAATATTACCATATCTACAATAGATATAATGTAATACACTGATTCCTTCCCACAGATCAATGTACATTTAATAACAATATCATTATTACCATATCTACAATAGATATAATGTAATACCCTGACTCCTTCCCAGAGATCAATGTACATTTAATAACAATATAATTTGTACTATATCTACAGTAGATATGTAATGTAGATTTAAAAACAATATCAATATTACCATATCTACAATAGATATAATGTAATATACAGATCGATTCCCACAGATCAATGTACATTTAGTAACAATATCATTGGTACTATATCTACATTCGATATGTAATGTACATTTAATAACAATATCATTATTACCATATCTACATTAGATATAAATAATATACTGATTAATACCCACAGATCAATGTACATTTAAAAACAGTATCATTATTACCATATCTACATTAGATATAATGTAATATACTGATTCCTTCCCACAGATCAATGAACATTTAATAACAATATCATTAGTACTATATCTACATTAGATATGTAATGTACATTTAAAAACAATATCAATATTACCATATCTACAATAGATATAATATAATATACTGATTCCTTCCCACAGATCAATGTACATTTAATAACAATGTCATTATTACCATATCTACATTCGATATAATGTAATATACGGATTCCTTGCCGCAGATAAATGTACATTTAATAATAATATCATGAGTACTATGTCTAAATTCGATCTGTAATGTACAATTAATAACAATATAAGTATCACCATGTATACATTAGATATAATGTAATATACTGATTCCTTCCCACAGATCAATGTACATTTAATATCAATATCATTAGTACTATATCTACATTAGATATGTAATGTACATTTAAAAACAATATCATTATTACCATATCTCCATTAGATATAATGTAAGAAACTGATTCCTTCCCACAGATCAATGCACATTTAACAATATCATTGGTACTATATCTACATTCGATATGTAATGTACATTTAATAACAATATCATTATTACCATATCTTCATTATGTATAATATAATATACTGATTAATACCCACAGATCAATGTACATTTAATAACAATATCATTAGTACTATATCTACATTAGATATGTAATGTACATTAAAAAACAATATCAATATTACCATATCTACAATAGATATAATGTAATACACTGACTCCTTCCCACAGATCAATGTACATTTAATAACAATATCATTATTACCATATCCACATTCGATATAATGTAATATACGGATTTATTCCCACAGATCAATGTACATTTAATAACAATATCATTATTACCATATCTACATTAGATATAATGTAATACCCTGACTCCTTCCCAGAGATCAATGTACATTTAATAACAATATCAATATTACCATATCTACAATAGATATAATGTAATATACTGATCCCTTCCCACAGATCAATGTACACTTAATAAGAATATCAGTGGTACTATACCTACATTAGATATAATGTAACATACAGATCCATTCCCACAGATCAATGTACATTTAATAACAATATCATTATTACCATATCTACATTAGATATAATGTAATATTCTGATTCCCTCCCACAGATCAATGTACATTTAATAACAATATCACTGGTACTATATCTACATTAGATATAATGTAATATACAGATCCATTCGCACGGATCAATGTACATTTAGTAACAATATCATTAGTACTATATCTACAGTAGATATGTAATGTACAGTTAAAAACAGTATCAATATTACCATATCTACAATAGATATAATGTAATATACAGATCCATTCCCATAGATCAATGTACATTTAATAACAATATCATTGGTACTATATCTACATTCGATATGTAATGTACATTTAATAACAATATGATTATTACCATATCTACATTAGATATAATATAATATACTGATTAATACCCACAGATCAATGTACATTTAATAACAATATCATTGGTACTATATCTACATTCGACATGTAATGTACATTTAATAACAATATCATTATTACCATATCTACATTAGATATAATATAATATATTGGTTAATACCCACAGATCAATGTACATTTAAAAACATTATCATTATTGCCGTATCTACATTAGATATAATGTAATATACTGATTCCTTGCCACAGATAAATGTACATTTAATAATAACATCATTAGTACTATGTCTACATTCGATATGTAATGTACAATTGATAACAATATAATTATTACCATATATACATTAGATATAATGTAATATACTGATTCCTTCCCACAGATCAATGTACATTTAGTAAAAATATCATTAGTACTATATCTACATTAGATATGTAATGTACATTTAAAAACAATATCAATATTACCATATCTACAATAGATATAATGTAATATACTGATTCCTTCCCACAGATCAATGTACATTTAATAGCAATATCATTATTACCATATCTACATTCGATATAGTGTAATATACGGATTAATTCCCACAGATCAACGTACATTTAATAACAATATCATTATTACCTTATCTACATTAGATATAATGTAATACCCTGACTCCTTCCCACAGATCAATGTACATTTAATAACAATATCATTGGTACTATATCTACATTCGATATGTAATGTACATTTAATAACAATATCATTATTACCATATCTACGTTAGATATAATATAATATACTGATTAATACCCACAGATCAATGTACATTTAATAACAATATCATTAGTACTATATCTACATTAGATATGTAATATACATTTAAAAACAATATCAATATTACCATATCTACGATAGATATAATGTAATATACTGATTCCTTCCAACAGATCAATCTACATTTAATAACAATATCATTATTACCATATCTACATTCGATATAATGTAATATACGGATTAATTCCCACAGATCAATGTACATTTAATAACAATATCATTATTACCATATCTACATTAGATATAATGTAATACCCTGACTCCTTCCCACAGATCAATGTACATTTAATAACAAGATCATTGGTACTATATCTACATTGAATATAATCTAATATACTGATTCATTCCCACAGATCAAGGTACATTTAATAACAGTATCATTAGTACTATATCTACATTCGATATAATGTAATATAGTTATTCGTTCCCACAGATGAATGTGTATTTATTAACAATATCATTAGTACAATATCTACATTAGATATGTAATGTACATTTAACAACAATATCATTATTACCATATCTACATTGAATATAATGTAATATACTGATTCATTCCCACAGATCAATGTACATTTAATAATAGTATCATTAGTACTATATCTACAGTAGATATGTAATATACATTTACAAACAATGCCAGTATTATTACATCTCCGTTGGACATAATGTAATAGACTGATTCCTTCCCACAGATCAATGTACATTTAATAACAATATCATTAATACTATATCTACATTCGATATAATGTAATAGATTGATTCATTCCCACAGATCAATGTACATTTAATAACAATATCATTGGGACTATATCTACATTGAATATAATGTAATATACTGATTCATTCCCACAGATCAATGTACATTTAATAACAGTATCATTAGTACTATATCTACATTCGATACAATGTAATATATTGATACATTCCAACAGATCAATGTACATTTAATAACAATATCATTATTACCATATCTACATTAGATATAATGTAATATACGGATTCCTTCCCACAGATCCATGTACATTTAATAACAATATCATTAGTACTATATCTACAGTAGATATGTAATATACATTTACAAACAATGCCATTATTACTATATCTCCGTTGGACATAATGTTATATACTGATTCCTTCCAACGGATCAATGTATTTTTAATAACAATATCCTTAGTACTATACCTACATTCGATATAATGTAATATAGTTATTCGTTCCCACAGATGAATGTGTATTTATTAACATTATCATTAGTACTATATCTACATTCGATATAATGTAATATAGTTATTCGTTCCCACAGATGAATGTGTATTTATTAACAATATCATTAGTACTATATCTACGTTAGATATGTAATGTACATTTAATGACAATATCATTATTACCATATCTACATTAGATATAATGTAATATACTGATTCTTTCCCACAGATCAATGTACATTTAATAACAATATCATTGGTACTATATCTACATTGAATATAATCTAATATACTGATTCATTCCCACAGATCAATGTACATTTAATAACAATATCATTATTACCATATCTACATTAGATATAATGTAATATACTGATTCTTTCCCACAGACCAATGTACATTTAATAACAATATCATTGGTACTATATCTACATTGAATATAATCCAATATACTGATTCTTTCCCACAGATCAATGTACATTTAATAACTATATCATTGGTACTATATCTACATTGAATATAATGTAATATGCTGATTCATTCCCACAGATCAATGTACATTTAATAACAATATCATTGGTACTATATCTACATTCTATATAATGTAATATATTGATTCATTCCCACAGATCAATGTACATTTAATAACAATATCATTGGTACTACATCTACATTAGATATGTAATGTACATTTAATAACAATATCATTGGTACTACATCTACATTAGATACGTAATGTACATTTAATAACAATATCATTATTACCATATCTACATGAGATATGTAATGTACATTTAATAACAATATCATTAGTACTATATCTACAATCGATATAATGTAATATACTGATTCATTCCCACAAATCAATTTACATTTAATAACAATATCATCAGTCCTATATCTACATTCGATAAAATGTAATATACTGATTCATTCCCACAGATCAATGTTCATTTAATACCAATATCATTAGTGCTATATCTACATTAGGTATAATGTAATATACTGATTCATTCCCACAGATCAATGTACATTTAATAACAGTATCATTAGTACTATATCTACAGTAGATATGTAATATACATTTACAAACAATGCCAGTATTATTATATCTCCGTTGGACATAATGTAATAGACTGATTCCTTCCCACAGATCAATGTACATTTAATAACAATATCATTCGTACTATATCTACATTCGATATAATGTAATATATTGATTCATTCCAACAGATCAATGTACATTTAATAACAATATCATTGGTACTATATCTACATTGAATATAATGTGATATACTGATTCATTCCCACAGATCAATGTACATTTAATAACAGTATCATTAGTACTATATCTACAGTAGATATGTAATATACATTTACAAACAATGCCAGTATTATTACATCTCCGTTGGACATAATGTAATAGACTGATTCCTTCCCACAGATTAATGTACATTTAATAACAATATCATTGGAACTATATCTACATTGAATATAATGTAATATACTGATTCATTCCCACAGAGCAATGTACGTTTAATAACAATATCCTTAGTACTATATCTACATTCGATATAATGTAATATAGTTATTCGTTACCACAGATGAATGTGTATTTATTAACAATATCATTAGTACTATATCTACATTAGATATGTAATGTACATTTAACAACAATATCTTTATTACCATATCTACATTGAATATAATGTAATATACTGATTCTTTCCCACAGATCAATGTACATTTAATAACAATATCATTGGTACTATATCTACATTGAATATAATCTAATATACTGATTCATTCCCACAGATCAATGTACATTTAATAACAATATCATTATTACCATATCTACATTAGATATAATGTAATATACTGATTCTTTCCCACAGACCAATGTACATTTAATAACAATATCATTGGTACTATATCTACATTGAATATAATCCAATATACTGATTCTTTCCCACAGATCAATGTACATTTAATAACTATATCATTGGTACTATATCTACATTGAATATAATGTAATATGCTGATTCATTCCCACAGATCAATGTACATTTAATAACAATATCATTGGTACTATATCTACATTCTATATAATGTAATATATTGATTCATTCCCACAGATCAATGTACATTTAATAACAATATCATTGGTACTACATCTACATTAGATATGTAATGTACATTTAATAACAATATCATTGGTACTACATCTACATTAGATACGTAATGTACATTTAATAACAATATCATTATTACCATATCTACATTAGATATAATGTAATACACTGATTCCCTTCCACAGATCAATGTACCTTTAATATCAATATCTCTATTACTACATCTACATTAGATAACATGTCACATACAGATTCATTCCCACAGATCAATGTACATTTAATAACAATATCGTGAACACTATATCTACCTACGATATAATGTAATATACTGATTCATTCCCACAGATCAATGTACATTTAATAACAATATCCTTAGTACTATATCTACATTGAATATAATCTAATATACTGATTCATTCCCACAGTTCAATGTATATTTAATAACAATATCATTAGTACTATATCTACATTCGATATAATGTAATAGATTGATTCATTCCCACAGATTAATGTACATTTAATATCAATATCATTGGAACTATATCTACATTGCATATAATGTAATATACTGATTCATTCCCACAGAGCAATGTACGTTTATTAACAATATCCTTAGTACTATATCTACATTCGATATAATGTAATATAGTTATTCGTTACCACAGATGAATGTGTATTTATTAACAATATCATTAGTACAATATCTACATTAGATATGTAATGTACATGTAACAACAATATCATTATTACCATATCTACATTGAATATAATGTAATATACTGATTCATTCCCACAGATCAATGTACATTTAATAACAGTGTCATAAGTACTATATCTACAGTAGATATGTAATATACATTTACAAACAATGCCAGTATTATTACATCTCCGTTGGACATAATGTAATAGACTGATTCCTTCCCACAGATCAATGTACATTTAATAACAATATCATTAATACTATATCTACATTCGATATAATGTGATAGATTGATTCATTCCCACAGATCAATGTACATTTAATAACAATATCATTAGTACTATATCTACATGAGATACGTAATGTACATTTAATAACAATATCATTAGTACTATATCTACAATCGATATAATGTAATATACTGATTCATTCCCACAAATCAATTTACATTTAATAACAATATCATCAGTCCTATATCTACATTCGATAAAATGTAATATACTGATTCATTCCCACAGATCAATGTTCATTTAATACCAATATCATTAGTGCTATATCTACATTAGGTATAATGTAATATACTGATTCATTCCCACAGATCAATGTACATTTAATAACAGTATCATTAGTACTATATCTACAGTAGATATGTAATATACATTTACAAACAATGCCAGTATTATTATATCTCCGTTGGACATAATGTAATAGACTGATTCCTTCCCACAGATCAATGTACATTTAATAACAATATCATTCGTACTATATCTACATTCGATATAATGTAATATATTGATTCATTCCAACAGATCAATGTACATTTAATAACAATATCATTGGTACTATATCTACATTGAATATAATGTGATATACTGATTCATTCACACAGATCAATGTACATTTAATAACAGTATCATTAGTACTATATCTACAGTAGATATGTAATATACATTTACAAACAATGCCAGTATTATTATATCTCCGTTGGACATAATGTAATAGACTGATTCCTTCCCACAGATCAATGTACATGTAATAACAATATCATTCGTACTATATCTACATTCGATATAATGTAATATATTGATTCATTCCAACAGATAAATGTACATTTAATAACAATATCATTATTACTGTATCAACATTAGATATAATGTAGTATACTTATTCGTTCCCACACATGAATGTGTATTTAATAACAATATCATTAGTACTATATCTACATTAGATATGTAATGTACATTTAAAAACAATACCATTATTACCATATATGCATTAGATATAATGTAATATACTGATTCCTTCCCACAGATCAATGTACTTTTAATAACAATATCATTGGTACCATATCTACATTGAATATAATGTAATATGCTGATTCATTCCCACAGATCAATGTACATTTAATAACAATATCATTGGTACTACATCTACATTAGATATGTAATGTACATTTAATAACAATATCATTGGTACTACATCTACATTAGATACGTAATGTACATTTAATAACAATATCATTATTACCATATCTACATTAGATACAATGTAATACACTGATTCCCTTCCACAGATCAATGTACCTTTAATATCAATATCTCTATTACTACATCTACATTAGATAACATGTCACATACAGATTCATTCCCACAGATCAATGTACATTTAACAACAATATCGTGAACACTATATCTACCTACGATATAATGTAATATACTGATTCATTCCCACAGATGAATGTACATTTAATAATAATATCGTTAGTACTATATCTACATTCGATATAATGTAATAGATTGATTCATTCCCACAGATCAATGTACATTTAATATCAATATCATTATTGCTATATCTACATTAGGTATAATGTCATATACAGACCCATTCCCACAGATCAATGTACATTTAATAACAATATCCTTAGTACTATATCTACATTCGATATAATGTAATATAGTTATTCGTTCCCACAGATGAATGTGTATTTATTAACAATATCATTAGTACAATATCTACATTAGATATGTAATGTACATTTAATAACAATATCATTATTACCATATCTACATTAGATATAATGTAATATACTGATTCTTTCCCACAGATCAATGTACATTTAATAACAGTATCATAAGTACTATATCTACAGTAGATATGTAATATACATTTACAAACAATGCCAGCATTATTATATCTCCGTTGGACATAATGTAATAGGCTGATTCCTTCCCACAGATCAATGTACATTTAATAACAAGATCATTGGTACTATATCTACATTGAATATAATCTAATATACTGATTCATTCCCACAGATCAATGTACATTTAATAACAGTGTCATAAGTACTATATCTACAGTAGATATGTAATATACATTTACAAACAATGCCATTATTACTATATCTCCGTTGGACATAATGTAATATACTGATTCCTTCCAACAGATCAGTGTATATTTAATAACAATATCCTTAGTACTATATCTACATTCGATATAATGTAATATAGTTATTCGTTCCCACAGATGAATGTGCATTTATTAACAATATCATTAGTACTATATCTACATTAGATATGTAATGTACGTTTAATAACAATATCATTATTACCATATCTACATTAGATATAATGTAATATACTGATTCCTTCCCACAGATCCATGTACATTTAATAACAATATCATTAGTACTATATCTACAGTAGATATGTAATATACATTTACAAACAATGCCATTATTACTATATCTCCGTTGGACATAATGTAATATACTGATTCCTTCCAACGGATCAATGTATATTTAATAACAATATCCTTAGTACTATATCTACATTCGATACAATGTAATATAGTTATTCGTTCCCACAGATGAATGTGTATTTATTAACAATATCATTAGTACAATATCTACATTAGATATGTAATGTACATTTAACAACAATATCATTATTACCATATCTACATTGAATATAATGTAATATACTGATTCATTCCCACAGATCAATGTAAATTTAATAACAGTATCATTAGTACTATATCTACAGTAGGTATGTAATATGCATTTACAAACAATGCCAGTATTATTATATCTCCGTTGGACATAATGTAATAGACTGATTCCTTCCCACAGATCAATGTACATTTAATAACAATATCATTCGTACTATATCTACTTTCGATATAATGTAATATATTGATTGATTCCAACAGATCAATGTACATTTAATAACAATATTATTATTACTATATCTACATTAGATATAATGTAGTATACTTATTCGTTCCCACAGATGAATGTGTATTTAATAACAATATCATTAGTACTATATCTACATTAGATATGTAATGTACATTTAAAAACAATATCATTATTACCATATATACATTAGATATAATGTAATATACTGATTCCTTCCCACAGATCAATGTACATTTAATAACAATATCATTGGTACTATATCTACATTGAATATAATGTAATGTACTGATTCATTCCCACAGATCAATGTACATTTAATATCAATATCATTGGTACTATATCTACATTGAATATAATGTAATATACTGATTCATTCCCACAGATCAATGTACATTTAATAACAGTATCATTAGTACTATATCTACATTCGATATAATGTAATATATTGATTCATTCCAACAGATCAATGTACATTTAATAACAATATCATTATTACCATATCTACATTAGATATAATGTAATATACGGATTCCTTCCCACAGATCCATGTACATTTAATAACAATATCATTAGTACTATATCTACAGTAGATATGTAATATACATTTACAAACAATGCCATTATTACTATATCTCCGTTGGACATAATGTAATATACTGATTCCTTCCAACGGATCAATGTATTTTTAATAACAATATCCTTAGTACTATACCTACATTCGATATAATGTAATATAGTTATTCGTTCCCACAGATGAATGTGTATTTATTAACATTATCATTAGTACTATATCTACATTCGATATAATGTAATATAGTTATTCGTTCCCACAGATGAATGTGTATTGATTAACAATATCATTAGTACTATATCTACGTTAGATATGTAATGTACATTTAATGACAATATCATTATTACCATATCTACATTAGATATAATGTAATATACTGATTCTTTCCCACAGATCAATGTACATTTAATAACAATATCATTGGTACTATATCTACATTGAATATAATCTAATATACTGATTCATTCCCACAGATCAATGTACATTTAATAACAATCTCATTATTACCATATCTACATTAGATATAATGTAATATACTGATTCTTTCCCACAGACCAATGTACATTTAATAACAATATCATTGGTACTATATCTACATTGAATATAATCCAATATACTGATTCTTTCCCACAGATCAATGTACATTTAATAACAATATCATTGGTACTATATCTACATTGAATATAATGTAATATGCTGATTCATTCCCACAGATCAATGTACATTTAATAACAATATCATTAGTACTATATCTACATTCGATATAATGAAATATACTTATTCGTTCCCACAGATCAATGTACATTTAATCACAATATCATTCGTAATATATCCACATTCGATATAATGAAATATACTTATTCGTTCCCACAGATCAATGTACATTTAATGACAATATCATTAGTACTATATCGACATTAGATATGTAATGTACATTTAAAAACAATACCGTTATTGCCATATCTACATTAGATATAATATAATATACTGACTCATTGCCACAGATCAATGTACATTTATTACAATATCATTATTACTATATTTATATTAGATATAATGTCATATACCGATTCATTAGCACAGATCGATGTACATTTAGTAACAATGTCATTAGTAGTATATCTACATTAGATATGTAATGTACATTTATTAACAATATCACTAATACCATGTCTACATTAGATATAACGTATAATACTGATTCCTTCCCACAGATCAATGTACATTTAATAACAATATCATTGGTACTATATCTACATTCTATATAATGTAATATATTGATTCATTCCCACAGATCAATGTACATTTAATAACAATATCATTGGTACTACATCTACATTAGATATGTAATGTACATTTAATAACAATATCATTGGTACTACATCTACATTAGATACGTAATGTACATTTAATAACAATATCATTATTACCATATCTACATTAGATATAATGTAATACACTGATTCCCTTCCACAGATCAATGTACCTTTAATATCAATATCTCTATTACTACATCTACATTAGATAACATGTCACATACAGATTCATTCCCACAGATCAATGTACATTTAATAACAATATCGTGAACACTATATCTACCTACGATATAATGTAATATACTGATTCATTCCCACAGATCAATGTACATTTAATAACAATATCCTTAGTACTATATCTACATTGAATATAATCTAATATACTGATTCATTCCCACAGTTCAATGTATATTTAATAACAATATCATTAGTACTATATCTACATTCGATATAATGTAATAGATTGATTCATTCCCACAGATCAATGTACATTTAATAACAATATCATTAGTACTATATCTACATGAGATACGTAATGTACATTTAATAACAATATCATTAGTACTATATCTACAATCGATATAATGTAATATACTGATTCATTCCCACAAATCAATTTACATTTAATAACAATATCATCAGTCCTATATCTACATTCGATAAAATGTAATATACTGATTCATTCCCACAGATCAATGTTCATTTAATACCAATATCATTAGTGCTATATCTACATTAGGTATAATGTAATATACTGATTCATTCCCACAGATCAATGTACATTTAATAACAGTATCATTAGTACTATATCTACAGTAGATATGTAATATACATTTACAAACAATGCCAGTATTATTATATCTCCGTTGGACATAATGTAATAGACTGATTCCTTCCCACAGATCAATGTACATTTAATAACAATATCATTCGTACTATATCTACATTCGATATAATGTAATATATTGATTCATTCCAACAGATCAATGTACATTTAATAACAATATCATTGGTACTATATCTACATTGAATATAATGTGATATACTGATTCATTCACACAGATCAATGTACATTTAATAACAGTATCATTAGTACTATATCTACAGTAGATATGTAATATACATTTACAAACAATGCCAGTATTATTATATCTCCGTTGGACATAATGTAATAGACTGATTCCTTCCCACAGATCAATGTACATGTAATAACAATATCATTCGTACTATATCTACATTCGATATAATGTAATATATTGATTCATTCCAACAGATAAATGTACATTTAATAACAATATCATTATTACTGTATCAACATTAGATATAATGTAGTATACTTATTCGTTCCCACACATGAATGTGTATTTAATAACAATATCATTAGTACTATATCTACATTAGATATGTAATGTACATTTAAAAACAATACCATTATTACCATATATGCATTAGATATAATGTAATATACTGATTCCTTCCCACAGATCAATGTACTTTTAATAACAATATCATTGGTACCATATCTACATTGAATATAATGTAATATGCTGATTCATTCCCACAGATCAATGTACATTTAATAACAATATCATTGGTACTACATCTACATTAGATATGTAATGTACATTTAATAACAATATCATTGGTACTACATCTACATTAGATACGTAATGTACATTTAATAACAATATCATTATTACCATATCTACATTAGATACAATGTAATACACTGATTCCCTTCCACAGATCAATGTACCTTTAATATCAATATCTCTATTACTACATCTACATTAGATAACATGTCACATACAGATTCATTCCCACAGATCAATGTACATTTAACAACAATATCGTGAACACTATATCTACCTACGATATAATGTAATATACTGATTCATTCCCACAGATGAATGTACATTTAATAATAATATCGTTAGTACTATATCTACATTCGATATAATGTAATAGATTGATTCATTCCCACAGATCAATGTACATTTAATATCAATATCATTATTGCTATATCTACATTAGGTATAATGTCATATACAGACCCATTCCCACAGATCAATGTACATTTAATAACAATATCCTTAGTACTATATCTACATTCGATATAATGTAATATAGTTATTCGTTCCCACAGATGAATGTGTATTTGTTAACAATATCATTAGTACAATATCTACATTAGATATGTAATGTACATTTAATAACAATATCATTATTACCATATCTACATTAGATATAATGTAATATACTGATTCTTTCCCACAGATCAATGTACATTTAATAACAGTATCATAAGTACTATATCTACAGTAGATATGTAATATACATTTACAAACAATGCCAGCATTATTATATCTCCGTTGGACATAATGTAATAGGCTGATTCCTTCCCACAGATCAATGTACATTTAATAACAAGATCATTGGTACTATATCTACATTGAATATAATCTAATATACTGATTCATTCCCACAGATCAATGTACATTTAATAACAGTGTCATAAGTACTATATCTACAGTAGATATGTAATATACATTTACAAACAATGCCATTATTACTATATCTCCGTTGGACATAATGTAATATACTGATTCCTTCCAACAGATCAGTGTATATTTAATAACAATATCCTTAGTACTATATCTACATTCGATATAATGTAATATAGTTATTCGTTCCCACAGATGAATGTGCATTTATTAACAATATCATTAGTACTATATCTACATTAGATATGTAATGTACGTTTAATAACAATATCATTATTACCATATCTACATTAGATATAATGTAATATACTGATTCCTTCCCACAGATCCATGTACATTTAATAACAATATCATTAGTACTATATCTACAGTAGATATGTAATATACATTTACAAACAATGCCATTATTACTATATCTCCGTTGGACATAATGTAATATACTGATTCCTTCCAACGGATCAATGTATATTTAATAACAATATCCTTAGTACTATATCTACATTCGATACAATGTAATATAGTTATTCGTTCCCACAGATGAATGTGTATTTATTAACAATATCATTAGTACAATATCTACATTAGATATGTAATGTACATTTAACAACAATATCATTATTACCATATCTACATTGAATATAATGTAATATACTGATTCATTCCCACAGATCAATGTAAATTTAATAACAGTATCATTAGTACTATATCTACAGTAGGTATGTAATATGCATTTACAAACAATGCCAGTATTATTATATCTCCGTTGGACATAATGTAATAGACTGATTCCTTCCCACAGATCAATGTACATTTAATAACAATATCATTCGTACTATATCTACTTTCGATATAATGTAATATATTGATTGATTCCAACAGATCAATGTACATTTAATAACAATATTATTATTACTATATCTACATTAGATATAATGTAGTATACTTATTCGTTCCCACAGATGAATGTGTATTTAATAACAATATCATTAGTACTATATCTACATTAGATATGTAATGTACATTTAAAAACAATATCATTATTACCATATATACATTAGATATAATGTAATATACTGATTCCTTCCCACAGATCAATGTACATTTAATAACAATATCATTGGTACTATATCTACATTGAATATAATGTAATGTACTGATTCATTCCCACAGATCAATGTACATTTAATATCAATATCATTGGTACTATATCTACATTGAATATAATGTAATATACTGATTCATTCCCACAGATCAATGTACATTTAATAACAGTATCATTAGTACTATATCTACATTCGATATAATGTAATATATTGATTCATTCCAACAGATCAATGTACATTTAATAACAATATCATTATTACCATATCTACATTAGATATAATGTAATATACGGATTCCTTCCCACAGATCCATGTACATTTAATAACAATATCATTAGTACTATATCTACAGTAGATATGTAATATACATTTACAAACAATGCCATTATTACTATATCTCCGTTGGACATAATGTAATATACTGATTCCTTCCAACGGATCAATGTATTTTTAATAACAATATCCTTAGTACTATACCTACATTCGATATAATGTAATATAGTTATTCGTTCCCACAGATGAATGTGTATTTATTAACATTATCATTAGTACTATATCTACATTCGATATAATGTAATATAGTTATTCGTTCCCACAGATGAATGTGTATTGATTAACAATATCATTAGTACTATATCTACGTTAGATATGTAATGTACATTTAATGACAATATCATTATTACCATATCTACATTAGATATAATGTAATATACTGATTCTTTCCCACAGATCAATGTACATTTAATAACAATATCATTGGTACTATATCTACATTGAATATAATCTAATATACTGATTCATTCCCACAGATCAATGTACATTTAATAACAATCTCATTATTACCATATCTACATTAGATATAATGTAATATACTGATTCTTTCCCACAGACCAATGTACATTTAATAACAATATCATTGGTACTATATCTACATTGAATATAATCCAATATACTGATTCTTTCCCACAGATCAATGTACATTTAATAACAATATCATTGGTACTATATCTACATTGAATATAATGTAATATGCTGATTCATTCCCACAGATCAATGTACATTTAATAACAATATCATTAGTACTATATCTACATTCGATATAATGAAATATACTTATTCGTTCCCACAGATCAATGTACATTTAATCACAATATCATTCGTAATATATCCACATTCGATATAATGAAATATACTTATTCGTTCCCACAGATCAATGTACATTTAATGACAATATCATTAGTACTATATCGACATTAGATATGTAATGTACATTTAAAAACAATACCGTTATTGCCATATCTACATTAGATATAATATAATATACTGACTCATTGCCACAGATCAATGTACATTTATTACAATATCATTATTACTATATTTATATTAGATATAATGTCATATACCGATTCATTAGCACAGATCGATGTACATTTAGTAACAATGTCATTAGTAGTATATCTACATTAGATATGTAATGTACATTTATTAACAATATCACTAATACCATGTCTACATTAGATATAACGTATAATACTGATTCCTTCCCACAGATCAATGTACATTTAATAACAATATCATTGGTACTATATCTACATTCTATATAATGTAATATATTGATTCATTCCCACAGATCAATGTACATTTAATAACAATATCATTGGTACTACATCTACATTAGATATGTAATGTACATTTAATAACAATATCATTGGTACTACATCTACATTAGATACGTAATGTACATTTAATAACAATATCATTATTACCATATCTACATTAGATATAATGTAATACACTGATTCCCTTCCACAGATCAATGTACCTTTAATATCAATATCTCTATTACTACATCTACATTAGATAACATGTCACATACAGATTCATTCCCACAGATCAATGTACATTTAATAACAATATCGTGAACACTATATCTACCTACGATATAATGTAATATACTGATTCATTCCCACAGATCAATGTACATTTAATAACAATATCCTTAGTACTATATCTACATTGAATATAATCTAATATACTGATTCATTCCCACAGTTCAATGTATATTTAATAACAATATCATTAGTACTATATCTACATTCGATATAATGTAATAGATTGATTCATTCCCACAGATTAATGTACATTTAATAACAATATCATTGGAACTATATCTACATTGAATATAATGTAATATACTGATTCATTCCCACAGAGCAATGTACGTTTATTAACAATATCCTTAGTACTATATCTACATTGAATATAATCTAATATACTGATTCATTCCCACAGTTCAATGTATATTTAATAACAATATCATTAGTACTATATCTACATTCGATATAATGTAATAGATTGATTCATTCCCACAGATCAATGTACATTTAATAACAGTATCATTAGTACTATATCTACAGTAGATATGTAATATACATTTACAAAGAATGCCAGTATTATTATATCTCCGTTGGACATAATGTAATATACTGATTCCTTCCCACAGATCTATGTGCATTTAAAAACAATATCATTATTACCATATCTACATTAGATATAATGTAATATACTGATTCCTTCCCATAGATCAATGTACATTTAATGACAATATCATTGGTACTATATCTACATTGAATATAATGTAATATACTGATTCATTCCCACAAATCAATGTACATTTAATAACAATATCCTTAGTACTATATCTACATTCGATATAATGTAATATAGTTATTCGTTCCCACAAATGAATGTGTATTTATTAACAGTATCATTAGTACTATATCTACATTAGATATGTAATGTACATTTAAAAACAATATCATTATTACCATATATACATTAGATATAATGTAATATACTGATTCCTTCCCACAGATCAATGTACATTTAATAACAGTATCATTAGTACTATATCTACATTGGATATAATGTAATATATTGATTCATTCCAACAAATCAATGTACATTTAATAACAATATCATTATTACTATATCTACATTAGATATAATGTAATAGATTGACTCATTCCCACAGATTAATGTACATTTAATAACAATATCATTGGTACTATATCTACATTGAATATAATGTAAAATACTGATTCATTCCCACAGAGCAATGTACATTTAATAACAATATCCTTAGTACTATATCTACATTCGATATAATGTAATATAGTTATTCGTTCCCACAGATGAATGTGTATTTATTAACAATATCATTAGTACTATATCTACATTAGATATGTAATGTACATTTAATAACAATATCATTATTACCATATCTACATTAGATATAATGTAATATACTGATTCTTTCCCACAGATCAATGTACATTTAATAACAATATCATTGGTACTATATCTACATTGAATATAATCTAATATACTGATTCATTCCCACAGATCGATGTACATTTAATAATAATATCGTTAGTACTATATCTACATTCGATATAATGTAATAGATTGATTCATTCCCACAGATCAATGTACATTTAATATCAATATCATTATTGCTATATCTACATTAGGTATAATGTCATATACAGACCCATTCCCACAGATCAATGTACATTTAATAACAATATCCTTAGCACTATATCTACATTCGATATAATGTAATATAGTTATTCGTTCCCACAGATGAATGTGTATTTATTAACAATATCATTAGTACAATATCTACATTAGATATGTAATGTACATTTAATAACAATATCATTATTACCATATCTACATTAGATATAATGTAATATACTGATTCTTTCCCACAGATCAATGTACATTTAATAACAGTATCATAAGTACTATATCTACAGTAGATATGTAATATACATTTACAAACAATGCCAGTATTATTATATCTCCGTTGGACATAATGTAATAGGCTGATTCCTTCCCACAGATCAATGTACATTTAATAACAATATCATTGGTACTATATCTACATTGAATATAATGTAATATACTGATTCATGCCCACAAATCAATGTACATTTAATATCAATATCCTTAGTACTATATCTACATTCGATATAATGTAATATAGTTATTCGTTCCCACAGATGAATGTGTATTTATTAACAATATCATTAGTACTATATCTACATTGGATATGTGATGTACATTTAATAACAATATCATTATTACCATATCTACGTTGAATATAATGTAATATACTGATTCATTCCCACAGAGCAATGTACGTTTAATAACAATATCCTTAGTACTGTATCTACATTCGATATAATGTAATATAGTTATTCGTTCCCACAGATCAATGTGTATTTATTAACAATATCATTAGTACTACATCTACATTAGATTTGTAATGTACATTTAATAACAATATCATTATTACCATATCTATATTAGATATAATGTAATATACTGATTCCTTCCCACAGATCAATGTACATTTAATAACAATATCATTGGTACTATATCTACAGTAGATATGTAATATACATTTACAAACAATGCCATTATTACTATATCTCCGTTGGACATAATGTAATATACTGATTCCTTCCAACGGATCAATGTATATTTAATAACAATATCCTTAGTACTACATCTACATTCGATACAATGTAATATAGTTATTCGTTCCCACAGATGAATGTGTATTTATTAACAATATCATTAGTACTATATCTAGATTAGACATGTAATGTACATTTAATAACAATATCATTATTACCATATCTACATTAGATATAATGTAATATACTGATTCCTTCCCACAGATCAATGTACATTTAATAACAATATCATTGGTACTATATCTACATTGAATATAATGTAATGTACTGATTCATTCCCACAGATCAATGTACATTTAATATCAATATCATTGGTACTATATCTACATTGAATATAATGTAATATACTGATTCATTCCCACAGATCAATGTACATTTAATAACAGTATCATTAGTACTATATCTACATTCGATATAATGTAATATATTGATTCATTCCAACAGATCAATGTACATTTAATAACAATATCATTAATACCATATCTACATTAGATATAATGTAATATACGGATTCCTTCCCACAGATCCATGTACATTTAATAACAATATCATTAGTACTATATCTACAGTAGATATGTAATATACATTTACAAACAATGCCATTATTACTATATCTCCGTTGGACATAATGTAATATACTGATTCCTTCCAACGGATCAATGTATTTTTAATAACAATATCCTTAGTACTATACCTACATTCGATATAATGTAATATAGTTATTCGTTCCCACAGATGAATGTGTATTTACTAACATTATCATTAGTACTATATCTACATTCGATATAATGTAATATAGTTATTCGTTCCCACAGATGAATGTGTATTTATTAACAATATCATTAGTACTATATCTACGTTAGATATGTAATGTACATTTAATGACAATATCATTATTACCATATCTACATTAGATATAATGTAATATACTGATTCTTTCCCACAGATCAATGTACATTTAATAACAATATCATTGGTACTATATCTACATTGAATATAATCTAATATACTGATTCATTCCCACAGATCAATGTACATTTAATAACAATATCATTATTACCATATCTACATTAGATATAATGTAATAAACTGATTCTTTCCCACAGACCAATGTACATTTAATAACAATATCATTGGTACTATATCTACATTGAATATAATCCAATATACTGATTCTTTCCCACAGATCAATGTACATTTAATAACAATATCATTGGTACTATATCTACATTGAATATAATGTAATATGCTGATTCATTCCCACAGATCAATGTACATTTAATAACAATATCATTAGTACTATATCTACATTCGATATAATGAAATATACTTATTCGTTCCCACAGATCAATGTACATTTAATCACAATATCATTCGTAATATATCCACATTCGATATAATGTAATATAGTTATTCGTTCCCACAGATGAATGTGTATTTATTAACAATATCATTAGTACTATATCTACGTTAGATATGTAATGTACATTTAATGACAATATCATTATTACCATATCTACATTAGATATAATGTAATATACAGATTCATTCCCACAGATCAATGTACATTTAATAACAATATCGTGAACACTATATCTACCTACGATATAATGTAATATACTGATTCATTCCCACAGATCAATGTACATTTAATAACAATATCCTTAGTACTATATCTACATTGAATATAATCTAATATACTGATTCATTCCCACAGTTCAATGTATATTTAATAACAATATCATTAGTACTATATCTACATTCGATATAATGTAATAGATTGATTCATTCCCACAGATTAATGTACATTTAATAACAATATCATTGGAACTATATCTACATTGAATATAATGTAATATACTGATTCATTCCCACAGAGCAATGTACGTTTATTAACAATATACTTAGTACTATATCTACATTCGATGTGATGTAATATAGTTATTCGTTACCACAGATGAATGTGTATTTATTAACAATATCATTAGCACAATATCTACATTAGATATGTAATGTACATTTAACAACAATATCATTATTACCATATCTACATTGAATATAATGTAATATACTGATTCATTCCCACAGATCAATGTACATTTAATAACAGTGTCATAAGTACTATATCTACAGTAGATATGTAATATACATTTACAAACAATGCCAGTATTATTACATCTCCGTTGGACATAATGTAATAGACTGATTCCTTCCCACAGATCAATGTACATTTAATAACAATATCATTAATACTATATCTACATTCGATATAATGTGATAGATTGATTCATTCCCACAGATCAATGTACATTTAATAACAATATCATTGGTACTATATCTACATTGAATATAATGTAATATACTGATTCATTCCCACAGATCAATGTACATTTAATAACAGTATCATTAGTACTATATCTACAGTAGATATGTAATATACATTTACAAACAATGCCAGTATTATTACATCTCCGTTGGACATAATGTAATAGACTGATTACTTCCCACAGATCAATGTACATTTAATAACAATATCATTAATACTATATCTACATTCGATATAATGTAATAGATTGATTCATTCCCACAGATCAATGTACATTTAATAACAATATCATTGGTACTATATCTACATTGAATATAATGTAATATACTGATTCATTCCCACAGATCAATGTACATTTAATAACAGTATCATTAGTACTATATCTACAGTAGATATGTAATATACATTTACAAAGAATGCCAGTATTATTATATCTCCGTTGGACATAATGTAATATACTGATTCCTTCCCACAGATCTATGTGCATTTAAAAACAATATCATTATTACCATATCTACATTAGATATAATGTAATATACTGATTCCTTCCCATAGATCAATGTACATTTAATGACAATATCATTGGTACTATATCTACATTGAATATAATGTAATATACTGATTCATTCCCACAAATCAATGTGCATTTAATAACAATATCCTTAGTACTATATCTACATTCGGTATAATGTAATATAGTTATTCGTTCCCACAAATGAATGTGTATTTATTAACAGTATCATTAGTACTATATCTACATTAGATATGTAATGTACATTTAAAAACAATATCATTATTACCATATATACATTAGATATAATGTAATATACTGATTCCTTCCCACAGATCAATGTACATTTAATAACAGTATCATTAGTACTATATCTACATTGGATATAATGTAATATATTGATTCATTCCAACAAATCAATGTACATTTAATAACAATATCCTTAGTACTATATCTACATTCGGTATAATGTAATATAGTTATTCGTTCCCACAAATGAATGTGTATTTATTAACAGTATCATTAGTACTATATCTACATTAGATATGTAATGTACATTTAAAAACAATATCATTATTACCATATATACATTAGATATAATGTAATATACTGATTCCTTCCCACAGATCAATGTACATTTAATAACAGTATCATTAGTACTATATCTACATTGGATATAATGTAATATATTGATTCATTCCAACAAATCAATGTACATTTAATAACAATATCATTATTACTATATCTACATTAGATATAATGTAATAGATTGACTCATTCCCACAGATTAATGTACATTTAATAACAATATCATTGGTACTATATCTACATTGAATATAATGTAAAATACTGATTCATTCCCACAGAGCAATGTACATTTAATAACAATATCCTTAGTACTATATCTACATTCGATATAATGTAATATAGTTATTCGTTCCCACAGATGAATGTGTATTTATTAACAATATCATTAGTACTATATCTACATTAGATATGTAATGTACATTTAATAACAATATCATTATTACCATATCTACATTAGATATAATGTAATATACTGATTCTTTCCCACAGATCAATGTACATTTAATAACAATATCATTGGTACTATATCTACATTGAATATAATCTAATATACTGATTCATTCCCACAGATCGATGTACATTTAATAATAATATCGTTAGTACTATACCTACATTCGATATAATGTAATAGATTGATTCATTCCCACAGATCAATGTACATTTAATATCAATATCATTATTGCTATATCTACATTAGGTATAATGTCATATACAGACCCATTCCCACAGATCAATGTACATTTAATAACAATATCCTTAGCACTATATCTACATTCGATATAATGTAATATAGTTATTCGTTCCCACAGATGAATGTGTATTTATTAACAATATCATTAGTACAATATCTACATTAGATATGTAATGTACATTTAATAACAATATCATTATTACCATATCTACATTAGATATAATGTAATATACTGATTCTTTCCCACAGATCAATGTACATTTAATAACAGTATCATAAGTACTATATCTACAGTAGATATGTAATATACATTTACAAACAATGCCAGTATTATTATATCTCCGTTGGACATAATGTAATAGGCTGATTCCTTCCCACAGATCAATGTACATTTAATAACAATATCATTGGTACTATATCTACATTGAATATAATCTAATATACTGATTCATTCCCACAGATCAAGGTACATTTAATAACAATATCGTTAGTACTGTATCTACATTCGATATAATGTAATAGATTGATTCATTCCCACAGATCAATGTACAATTAATAGCAATATCATTGGTACTATATCTACATTGAATATAATGTAATATACTGATTCATTCCCACAGATCAATGTACATTTAATAACAGTATCATTAGTACTATATCTACGGTAGATATGTAATATACATTTACAAACAATGCCAGTATTATTATATCTCCGTTGGACATAATGTAATATACTGATTCCTTCCCACAAATCTATGTGCATTTAAAAACAATATCATTATTACCATATCTACATTAGATATAATGTAATATACTGATTCCTTCCCACAGATCAATGTACATTTAATAACAATATCATTGGTACTATATCTACATTGAATATAATGTAATATACTGATTCATGCCCACAAATCAATGTACATTTAATAACAATATCCTTAGTACTATATCTACATTCGATATAATGTAATATAGTTATTCGTTCCCACAGATGAATGTGTATTTATTAACAATATCATTAGTACTATATCTACATTGGATATGTGATGTACATTTAATAACAATATCATTATTACCATATCTACGTTGAATATAATGTAATATACTGATTCATTCCCACAGATCAATGTACATTTAATAACAGTATCATTAGTACTATATCTACAGTAGATATGTAATATACATTTTCAAACAATGCCAGTATTATTATATCTCCGTTGGACATAATGTAATAGACTGATTCCTTCCCACAGATCAATGTACATTTAATAACAATATCATTAGTACTATATCTACATTCGATATAATGTAATAGATTGATTCATTCCCACAGATTAATGTACATTTAATAACAATATCATTGGAACTATATCTACATTGAATATAATGTAATATACTGATTCATTCCCACAGAGCAATGTACGTTTAATAACAATATCCTTAGTACTGTATCTACATTCGATATAATGTAATATAGTTATTCGTTCCCACAGATCAATGTGTATTTATTAACAATATCATTAGTACTACATCTACATTAGATTTGTAATGTACATTTAATAACAATATCATTATTACCATATCTATATTAGATATAATGTAATATACTGATTCCTTCCCACAGATCAATGTACATTTAATAACAATATCATTGGTACTATATCTACAGTAGATATGTAATATACATTTACAAACAATGCCATTATTACTATATCTCCGTTGGACATAATGTAATATACTGATTCCTTCCAACGGATCAATGTATATTTAATAACAATATCCTTAGTACTACATCTACATTCGATACAATGTAATATAGTTATTCGTTCCCACAGATGAATGTGTATTTATTAACAATATCATTAGTACTATATCTAGATTAGACATGTAATGTACATTTAATAACAATATCATTATTACCATATCTACATTAGATATAATGTAATATACTGATTCCTTCCCACAGATCAATGTACATTTAATAACAATATCATTGGTACTATATCTACATTGAATATAATGTAATGTACTGATTCATTCCCACAGATCAATGTACATTTAATATCAATATCATTGGTACTATATCTACATTGAATATAATGTAATATACTGATTCATTCCCACAGATCAATGTACATTTAATAACAGTATCATTAGTACTATATCTACATTCGATATAATGTAATATATTGATTCATTCCAACAGATCAATGTACATTTAATAACAATATCATTAATACCATATCTACATTAGATATAATGTAATATACGGATTCCTTCCCACAGATCCATGTACATTTAATAACAATATCATTAGTACTATATCTACAGTAGATATGTAATATACATTTACAAACAATGCCATTATTACTATATCTCCGTTGGACATAATGTAATATACTGATTCCTTCCAACGGATCAATGTATTTTTAATAACAATATCCTTAGTACTATACCTACATTCGATATAATGTAATATAGTTATTCGTTCCCACAGATGAATGTGTATTTACTAACATTATCATTAGTACTATATCTACATTCGATATAATGTAATATAGTTATTCGTTCCCACAGATGAATGTGTATTTATTAACAATATCATTAGTACTATATCTACGTTAGATATGTAATGTACATTTAATGACAATATCATTATTACCATATCTACATTAGATATAATGTAATATACTGATTCTTTCCCACAGATCAATGTACATTTAATAACAATATCATTGGTACTATATCTACATTGAATATAATCTAATATACTGATTCATTCCCACAGATCAATGTACATTTAATAACAATATCATTATTACCATATCTACATTAGATATAATGTAATAAACTGATTCTTTCCCACAGACCAATGTACATTTAATAACAATATCATTGGTACTATATCTACATTGAATATAATCCAATATACTGATTCTTTCCCACAGATCAATGTACATTTAATAACAATATCATTGGTACTATATCTACATTGAATATAATGTAATATGCTGATTCATTCCCACAGATCAATGTACATTTAATAACAATATCATTAGTACTATATCTACATTCGATATAATGAAATATACTTATTCGTTCCCACAGATCAATGTACATTTAATCACAATATCATTCGTAATATATCCACATTCGATATAATGTAATATAGTTATTCGTTCCCACAGATGAATGTGTATTTATTAACAATATCATTAGTACTATATCTACGTTAGATATGTAATGTACATTTAATGACAATATCATTATTACCATATCTACATTAGATATAATGTAATATACAGATTCATTCCCACAGATCAATGTACATTTAATAACAATATCGTGAACACTATATCTACCTACGATATAATGTAATATACTGATTCATTCCCACAGATCAATGTACATTTAATAACAATATCCTTAGTACTATATCTACATTGAATATAATCTAATATACTGATTCATTCCCACAGTTCAATGTATATTTAATAACAATATCATTAGTACTATATCTACATTCGATATAATGTAATAGATTGATTCATTCCCACAGATTAATGTACATTTAATAACAATATCATTGGAACTATATCTACATTGAATATAATGTAATATACTGATTCATTCCCACAGAGCAATGTACGTTTATTAACAATATACTTAGTACTATATCTACATTCGATGTGATGTAATATAGTTATTCGTTACCACAGATGAATGTGTATTTATTAACAATATCATTAGCACAATATCTACATTAGATATGTAATGTACATTTAACAACAATATCATTATTACCATATCTACATTGAATATAATGTAATATACTGATTCATTCCCACAGATCAATGTACATTTAATAACAGTGTCATAAGTACTATATCTACAGTAGATATGTAATATACATTTACAAACAATGCCAGTATTATTACATCTCCGTTGGACATAATGTAATAGACTGATTCCTTCCCACAGATCAATGTACATTTAATAACAATATCATTAATACTATATCTACATTCGATATAATGTGATAGATTGATTCATTCCCACAGATCAATGTACATTTAATAACAATATCATTGGTACTATATCTACATTGAATATAATGTAATATACTGATTCATTCCCACAGATCAATGTACATTTAATAACAGTATCATTAGTACTATATCTACAGTAGATATGTAATATACATTTACAAACAATGCCAGTATTATTACATCTCCGTTGGACATAATGTAATAGACTGATTACTTCCCACAGATCAATGTACATTTAATAACAATATCATTAATACTATATCTACATTCGATATAATGTAATAGATTGATTCATTCCCACAGATCAATGTACATTTAATAACAATATCATTGGTACTATATCTACATTGAATATAATGTAATATACTGATTCATTCCCACAGATCAATGTACATTTAATAACAGTATCATTAGTACTATATCTACAGTAGATATGTAATATACATTTACAAAGAATGCCAGTATTATTATATCTCCGTTGGACATAATGTAATATACTGATTCCTTCCCACAGATCTATGTGCATTTAAAAACAATATCATTATTACCATATCTACATTAGATATAATGTAATATACTGATTCCTTCCCATAGATCAATGTACATTTAATGACAATATCATTGGTACTATATCTACATTGAATATAATGTAATATACTGATTCATTCCCACAAATCAATGTGCATTTAATAACAATATCCTTAGTACTATATCTACATTCGGTATAATGTAATATAGTTATTCGTTCCCACAAATGAATGTGTATTTATTAACAGTATCATTAGTACTATATCTACATTAGATATGTAATGTACATTTAAAAACAATATCATTATTACCATATATACATTAGATATAATGTAATATACTGATTCCTTCCCACAGATCAATGTACATTTAATAACAGTATCATTAGTACTATATCTACATTGGATATAATGTAATATATTGATTCATTCCAACAAATCAATGTACATTTAATAACAATATCCTTAGTACTATATCTACATTCGGTATAATGTAATATAGTTATTCGTTCCCACAAATGAATGTGTATTTATTAACAGTATCATTAGTACTATATCTACATTAGATATGTAATGTACATTTAAAAACAATATCATTATTACCATATATACATTAGATATAATGTAATATACTGATTCCTTCCCACAGATCAATGTACATTTAATAACAGTATCATTAGTACTATATCTACATTGGATATAATGTAATATATTGATTCATTCCAACAAATCAATGTACATTTAATAACAATATCATTATTACTATATCTACATTAGATATAATGTAATAGATTGACTCATTCCCACAGATTAATGTACATTTAATAACAATATCATTGGTACTATATCTACATTGAATATAATGTAAAATACTGATTCATTCCCACAGAGCAATGTACATTTAATAACAATATCCTTAGTACTATATCTACATTCGATATAATGTAATATAGTTATTCGTTCCCACAGATGAATGTGTATTTATTAACAATATCATTAGTACTATATCTACATTAGATATGTAATGTACATTTAATAACAATATCATTATTACCATATCTACATTAGATATAATGTAATATACTGATTCTTTCCCACAGATCAATGTACATTTAATAACAATATCATTGGTACTATATCTACATTGAATATAATCTAATATACTGATTCATTCCCACAGATCGATGTACATTTAATAATAATATCGTTAGTACTATACCTACATTCGATATAATGTAATAGATTGATTCATTCCCACAGATCAATGTACATTTAATATCAATATCATTATTGCTATATCTACATTAGGTATAATGTCATATACAGACCCATTCCCACAGATCAATGTACATTTAATAACAATATCCTTAGCACTATATCTACATTCGATATAATGTAATATAGTTATTCGTTCCCACAGATGAATGTGTATTTATTAACAATATCATTAGTACAATATCTACATTAGATATGTAATGTACATTTAATAACAATATCATTATTACCATATCTACATTAGATATAATGTAATATACTGATTCTTTCCCACAGATCAATGTACATTTAATAACAGTATCATAAGTACTATATCTACAGTAGATATGTAATATACATTTACAAACAATGCCAGTATTATTATATCTCCGTTGGACATAATGTAATAGGCTGATTCCTTCCCACAGATCAATGTACATTTAATAACAATATCATTGGTACTATATCTACATTGAATATAATCTAATATACTGATTCATTCCCACAGATCAAGGTACATTTAATAACAATATCGTTAGTACTGTATCTACATTCGATATAATGTAATAGATTGATTCATTCCCACAGATCAATGTACAATTAATAGCAATATCATTGGTACTATATCTACATTGAATATAATGTAATATACTGATTCATTCCCACAGATCAATGTACATTTAATAACAGTATCATTAGTACTATATCTACGGTAGATATGTAATATACATTTACAAACAATGCCAGTATTATTATATCTCCGTTGGACATAATGTAATATACTGATTCCTTCCCACAAATCTATGTGCATTTAAAAACAATATCATTATTACCATATCTACATTAGATATAATGTAATATACTGATTCCTTCCCACAGATCAATGTACATTTAATAACAATATCATTGGTACTATATCTACATTGAATATAATGTAATATACTGATTCATGCCCACAAATCAATGTACATTTAATAACAATATCCTTAGTACTATATCTACATTCGATATAATGTAATATAGTTATTCGTTCCCACAGATGAATGTGTATTTATTAACAATATCATTAGTACTATATCTACATTGGATATGTGATGTACATTTAATAACAATATCATTATTACCATATCTACGTTGAATATAATGTAATATACTGATTCATTCCCACAGATCAATGTACATTTAATAACAGTATCATTAGTACTATATCTACAGTAGATATGTAATATACATTTTCAAACAATGCCAGTATTATTATATCTCCGTTGGACATAATGTAATAGACTGATTCCTTCCCACAGATCAATGTACATTTAATAACAATATCATTAGTACTATATCTACATTCGATATAATGTAATAGATTGATTCATTCCCACAGATTAATGTACATTTAATAACAATATCATTGGAACTATATCTACATTGAATATAATGTAATATACTGATTCATTCCCACAGAGCAATGTACGTTTAATAACAATATCCTTAGTACTGTATCTACATTCGATATAATGTAATATAGTTATTCGTTCCCACAGATCAATGTGTATTTATTAACAATATCATTAGTACTACATCTACATTAGATTTGTAATGTACATTTAATAACAATATCATTATTACCATATCTATATTAGATATAATGTAATATACTGATTCCTTCCCACAGATCAATGTACATTTAATAACAATATCATTGGTACTATATCTACAGTAGATATGTAATATACATTTACAAACAATGCCATTATTACTATATCTCCGTTGGACATAATGTAATATACTGATTCCTTCCAACGGATCAATGTATATTTAATAACAATATCCTTAGTACTACATCTACATTCGATACAATGTAATATAGTTATTCGTTCCCACAGATGAATGTGTATTTATTAACAATATCATTAGTACTATATCTAGATTAGACATGTAATGTACATTTAATAACAATATCATTATTACCATATCTACATTAGATATAATGTAATATACTGATTCCTTCCCACAGATCAATGTACATTTAATAACAATATCATTGGTACTATATCTACATTGAATATAATGTAATGTACTGATTCATTCCCACAGATCAATGTACATTTGATATCAATATCATTGGTACTATATCTACATTGAATATAATGTAATATACTGATTCATTCCCACAGATCAATGTACATTTAATAACAGTATCATTAGTACTATATCTACATTCGATATAATGTAATATATTGATTCATTCCAACAGATCAATGTACATTTAATAACAATATCATTAATACCATATCTACATTAGATATAATGTAATATACGGATTCCTTCCCACAGATCCATGTACATTTAATAACAATATCATTAGTACTATATCTACAGTAGATATGTAATATACATTTACAAACAATGCCATTATTACTATATCTCCGTTGGACATAATGTAATATACTGATTCCTTCCAACGGATCAATGTATTTTTAATAACAATATCCTTAGTACTATACCTACATTCGATATAATGTAATATAGTTATTCGTTCCCACAGATGAATGTGTATTTACTAACATTATCATTAGTACTATATCTACATTCGATATAATGTAATATAGTTATTCGTTCCCACAGATGAATGTGTATTTATTAACAATATCATTAGTACTATATCTACGTTAGATATGTAATGTACATTTAATGACAATATCATTATTACCATATCTACATTAGATATAATGTAATATACTGATTCTTTCCCACAGATCAATGTACATTTAATAACAATATCATTGGTACTATATCTACATTGAATATAATCTAATATACTGATTCATTCCCACAGATCAATGTACATTTAATAACAATATCATTATTACCATATCTACATTAGATATAATGTAATAAACTGATTCTTTCCCACAGACCAATGTACATTTAATAACAATATCATTGGTACTATATCTACATTGAATATAATCCAATATACTGATTCTTTCCCACAGATCAATGTACATTTAATAACAATATCATTGGTACTATATCTACATTGAATATAATGTAATATGCTGATTCATTCCCACAGATCAATGTACATTTAATAACAATATCATTAGTACTATATCTACATTCGATATAATGAAATATACTTATTCGTTCCCACAGATCAATGTACATTTAATCACAATATCATTCGTAATATATCCACATTCGATATAATGTAATATAGTTATTCGTTCCCACAGATGAATGTGTATTTATTAACAATATCATTAGTACTATATCTACGTTAGATATGTAATGTACATTTAATGACAATATCATTATTACCATATCTACATTAGATATAATGTAATATACAGATTCATTCCCACAGATCAATGTACATTTAATAACAATATCGTGAACACTATATCTACCTACGATATAATGTAATATACTGATTCATTCCCACAGATCAATGTACATTTAATAACAATATCCTTAGTACTATATCTACATTGAATATAATCTAATATACTGATTCATTCCCACAGTTCAATGTATATTTAATAACAATATCATTAGTACTATATCTACATTCGATATAATGTAATAGATTGATTCATTCCCACAGATTAATGTACATTTAATAACAATATCATTGGAACTATATCTACATTGAATATAATGTAATATACTGATTCATTCCCACAGAGCAATGTACGTTTATTAACAATATACTTAGTACTATATCTACATTCGATGTGATGTAATATAGTTATTCGTTACCACAGATGAATGTGTATTTATTAACAATATCATTAGCACAATATCTACATTAGATATGTAATGTACATTTAACAACAATATCATTATTACCATATCTACATTGAATATAATGTAATATACTGATTCATTCCCACAGATCAATGTACATTTAATAACAGTGTCATAAGTACTATATCTACAGTAGATATGTAATATACATTTACAAACAATGCCAGTATTATTACATCTCCGTTGGACATAATGTAATAGACTGATTCCTTCCCACAGATCAATGTACATTTAATAACAATATCATTAATACTATATCTACATTCGATATAATGTGATAGATTGATTCATTCCCACAGATCAATGTACATTTAATAACAATATCATTGGTACTATATCTACATTGAATATAATGTAATATACTGATTCATTCCCACAGATCAATGTACATTTAATAACAGTATCATTAGTACTATATCTACAGTAGATATGTAATATACATTTACAAACAATGCCAGTATTATTACATCTCCGTTGGACATAATGTAATAGACTGATTACTTCCCACAGATCAATGTACATTTAATAACAATATCATTAATACTATATCTACATTCGATATAATGTAATAGATTGATTCATTCCCACAGATCAATGTACATTTAATAACAATATCATTGGTACTATATCTACATTGAATATAATGTAATATACTGATTCATTCCCACAGATCAATGTACATTTAATAACAGTATCATTAGTACTATATCTACAGTAGATATGTAATATACATTTACAAAGAATGCCAGTATTATTATATCTCCGTTGGACATAATGTAATATACTGATTCCTTCCCACAGATCTATGTGCATTTAAAAACAATATCATTATTACCATATCTACATTAGATATAATGTAATATACTGATTCCTTCCCATAGATCAATGTACATTTAATGACAATATCATTGGTACTATATCTACATTGAATATAATGTAATATACTGATTCATTCCCACAAATCAATGTGCATTTAATAACAATATCCTTAGTACTATATCTACATTCGGTATAATGTAATATAGTTATTCGTTCCCACAAATGAATGTGTATTTATTAACAGTATCATTAGTACTATATCTACATTAGATATGTAATGTACATTTAAAAACAATATCATTATTACCATATATACATTAGATATAATGTAATATACTGATTCCTTCCCACAGATCAATGTACATTTAATAACAGTATCATTAGTACTATATCTACATTGGATATAATGTAATATATTGATTCATTCCAACAAATCAATGTACATTTAATAACAATATCCTTAGTACTATATCTACATTCGGTATAATGTAATATAGTTATTCGTTCCCACAAATGAATGTGTATTTATTAACAGTATCATTAGTACTATATCTACATTAGATATGTAATGTACATTTAAAAACAATATCATTATTACCATATATACATTAGATATAATGTAATATACTGATTCCTTCCCACAGATCAATGTACATTTAATAACAGTATCATTAGTACTATATCTACATTGGATATAATGTAATATATTGATTCATTCCAACAAATCAATGTACATTTAATAACAATATCATTATTACTATATCTACATTAGATATAATGTAATAGATTGACTCATTCCCACAGATTAATGTACATTTAATAACAATATCATTGGTACTATATCTACATTGAATATAATGTAAAATACTGATTCATTCCCACAGAGCAATGTACATTTAATAACAATATCCTTAGTACTATATCTACATTCGATATAATGTAATATAGTTATTCGTTCCCACAGATGAATGTGTATTTATTAACAATATCATTAGTACTATATCTACATTAGATATGTAATGTACATTTAATAACAATATCATTATTACCATATCTACATTAGATATAATGTAATATACTGATTCTTTCCCACAGATCAATGTACATTTAATAACAATATCATTGGTACTATATCTACATTGAATATAATCTAATATACTGATTCATTCCCACAGATCGATGTACATTTAATAATAATATCGTTAGTACTATACCTACATTCGATATAATGTAATAGATTGATTCATTCCCACAGATCAATGTACATTTAATATCAATATCATTATTGCTATATCTACATTAGGTATAATGTCATATACAGACCCATTCCCACAGATCAATGTACATTTAATAACAATATCCTTAGCACTATATCTACATTCGATATAATGTAATATAGTTATTCGTTCCCACAGATGAATGTGTATTTATTAACAATATCATTAGTACAATATCTACATTAGATATGTAATGTACATTTAATAACAATATCATTATTACCATATCTACATTAGATATAATGTAATATACTGATTCTTTCCCACAGATCAATGTACATTTAATAACAGTATCATAAGTACTATATCTACAGTAGATATGTAATATACATTTACAAACAATGCCAGTATTATTATATCTCCGTTGGACATAATGTAATAGGCTGATTCCTTCCCACAGATCAATGTACATTTAATAACAATATCATTGGTACTATATCTACATTGAATATAATCTAATATACTGATTCATTCCCACAGATCAAGGTACATTTAATAACAATATCGTTAGTACTGTATCTACATTCGATATAATGTAATAGATTGATTCATTCCCACAGATCAATGTACAATTAATAGCAATATCATTGGTACTATATCTACATTGAATATAATGTAATATACTGATTCATTCCCACAGATCAATGTACATTTAATAACAGTATCATTAGTACTATATCTACGGTAGATATGTAATATACATTTACAAACAATGCCAGTATTATTATATCTCCGTTGGACATAATGTAATATACTGATTCCTTCCCACAAATCTATGTGCATTTAAAAACAATATCATTATTACCATATCTACATTAGATATAATGTAATATACTGATTCCTTCCCACAGATCAATGTACATTTAATAACAATATCATTGGTACTATATCTACATTGAATATAATGTAATATACTGATTCATGCCCACAAATCAATGTACATTTAATAACAATATCCTTAGTACTATATCTACATTCGATATAATGTAATATAGTTATTCGTTCCCACAGATGAATGTGTATTTATTAACAATATCATTAGTACTATATCTACATTGGATATGTGATGTACATTTAATAACAATATCATTATTACCATATCTACGTTGAATATAATGTAATATACTGATTCATTCCCACAGATCAATGTACATTTAATAACAGTATCATTAGTACTATATCTACAGTAGATATGTAATATACATTTTCAAACAATGCCAGTATTATTATATCTCCGTTGGACATAATGTAATAGACTGATTCCTTCCCACAGATCAATGTACATTTAATAACAATATCATTAGTACTATATCTACATTCGATATAATGTAATAGATTGATTCATTCCCACAGATTAATGTACATTTAATAACAATATCATTGGAACTATATCTACATTGAATATAATGTAATATACTGATTCATTCCCACAGAGCAATGTACGTTTAATAACAATATCCTTAGTACTGTATCTACATTCGATATAATGTAATATAGTTATTCGTTCCCACAGATCAATGTGTATTTATTAACAATATCATTAGTACTACATCTACATTAGATTTGTAATGTACATTTAATAACAATATCATTATTACCATATCTATATTAGATATAATGTAATATACTGATTCCTTCCCACAGATCAATGTACATTTAATAACAATATCATTGGTACTATATCTACAGTAGATATGTAATATACATTTACAAACAATGCCATTATTACTATATCTCCGTTGGACATAATGTAATATACTGATTCCTTCCAACGGATCAATGTATATTTAATAACAATATCCTTAGTACTACATCTACATTCGATACAATGTAATATAGTTATTCGTTCCCACAGATGAATGTGTATTTATTAACAATATCATTAGTACTATATCTAGATTAGACATGTAATGTACATTTAATAACAATATCATTATTACCATATCTACATTAGATATAATGTAATATACTGATTCCTTCCCACAGATCAATGTACATTTAATAACAATATCATTGGTACTATATCTACATTGAATATAATGTAATGTACTGATTCATTCCCACAGATCAATGTACATTTGATATCAATATCATTGGTACTATATCTACATTGAATATAATGTAATATACTGATTCATTCCCACAGATCAATGTACATTTAATAACAGTATCATTAGTACTATATCTACATTCGATATAATGTAATATATTGATTCATTCCAACAGATCAATGTACATTTAATAACAATATCATTATTACCATATCTACATTAGATATAATGTAATATACGGATTCCTTCCCACAGATCCATGTACATTTAATAACAATATCATTAGTACTATATCTACAGTAGATATGTAATATACATTTACAAACAATGCCATTATTACTATATCTCCGTTGGACATAATGTAATATACTGATTCCTTCCAACGGATCAATGTATTTTTAATAACAATATCCTTAGTACTATACCTACATTCGATATAATGTAATATAGTTATTCGTTCCCACAGATGAATGTGTATTTACTAACATTATCATTAGTACTATATCTACATTCGATATAATGTAATATAGTTATTCGTTCCCACAGATGAATGTGTATTTATTAACAATATCATTAGTACTATATCTACGTTAGATATGTAATGTACATTTAATGACAATATCATTATTACCATATCTACATTAGATATAATGTAATATACTGATTCTTTCCCACAGATCAATGTACATTTAATAACAATATCATTGGTACTATATCTACATTGAATATAATCTAATATACTGATTCATTCCCACAGATCAATGTACATTTAATAACAATATCATTATTACCATATCTACATTAGATATAATGTAATATACTGATTCTTTCCCACAGACCAATGTACATTTAATAACAATATCATTGGTACTATATCTACATTGAATATAATCCAATATACTGATTCTTTCCCACAGATCAATGTACATTTAATAACAATATCATTGGTACTATATCTACATTGAATATAATGTAATATGCTGATTCATTCCCACAGATCAATGTACATTTAATAACAATATCATTAGTACTATATCTACATTCGATATAATGAAATATACTTATTCGTTCCCACAGATCAATGTACATTTAATCACAATATCATTCGTAATATATCCACATTCGATATAATGTAATATAGTTATTCGTTCCCACAGATGAATGTGTATTTATTAACAATATCATTAGTACTATATCTACGTTAGATATGTAATGTACATTTAATGACAATATCATTATTACCATATCTACATTAGATATAATGTAATATACAGATTCATTCCCACAGATCAATGTACATTTAATAACAATATCGTGAACACTATATCTACCTACGATATAATGTAATATACTGATTCATTCCCCCAGATCAATGTACATTTAATAACAATATCCTTAGTACTATATCCACATTGAATATAATCTAATATACTGATTCATTCCCACAGTTCAATGTATATTTAATAACAATATCATTAGTACTATATCTACATTCGATATAATGTAATAGATTGATTCATTCCCACAGATTAATGTACATTTAATAACAATATCATTGGAACTATATCTACATTGAATATAATGTAATATACTGATTCATTCCCACAGAGCAATGTACGTTTATTAACAATATACTTAGTACTATATCTACATTCGATGTAATGTAATATAGTTATTCGTTACCACAGATGAATGTGTATTTATTAACAATATCATTAGCACAATATCTACATTAGATATGTAATGTACATTTAACAACAATATCATTATTACCATATCTACATTGAATATAATGTAATATACTGATTCATTCCCACAGATCAATGTACATTTAATAACAGTGTCATAAGTACTATATCTACAGTAGATATGTAATATACATTTACAAACAATGCCAGTATTATTACATCTCCGTCGGACATAATGTAATAGACTGATTCCTTCCCACAGATCAATGTACATTTAATAACAATATCATTAATACTATATCTACATTCGATATAATGTGATAGATTGATTCATTCCCACAGATCAATGTACATTTAATAACAATATCATTGGTACTATATCTACATTGAATATAATGTAATATACTGATTCATTCCCACAGATCAATGTACATTTAATAACAGTATCATTAGTACTATATCTACAGTAGATATGTAATATACATTTACAAACAATGCCAGTATTATTACATCTCCGTTGGACATAATGTAATAGACTGATTACTTCCCACAGATCAATGTACATTTAATAACAATATCATTAATACTATATCTACATTCGATATAATGTAATAGATTGATTCATTCCCACAGATCAATGTACATTTAATAACAATATCATTGGTACTATATCTACATTGAATATAATGTAATATACTGATTCATTCCCACAGAGCAATGTACGTTTAATAACAATATCCTTAGTACTGTATCTACATTCGATATAATGTAATATAGTTATTCGTTCCCACAGATCAATGTGTATTTATTAACAATATCATTAGTACTACATCTACATTAGATTTGTAATGTACATTTAATAACAATATCATTATTACCATATCTATATTAGATATAATGTAATATACTGATTCCTTCCCACAGATCAATGTACATTTAATAACAATATCATTGGTACTATATCTACAGTAGATATGTAATATACATTTACAAACAATGCCATTATTACTATATCTCCGTTGGACATAATGTAATATACTGATTCCTTCCAACGGATCAATGTATATTTAATAACAATATCCTTAGTACTACATCTACATTCGATACAATGTAATATAGTTATTCGTTCCCACAGATGAATGTGTATTTATTAACAATATCATTAGTACTATATCTAGATTAGACATGTAATGTACATTTAATAACAATATCATTATTACCATATCTACATTAGATATAATGTAATATACTGATTCCTTCCCACAGATCAATGTACATTTAATAACAATATCATTGGTACTATATCTACATTGAATATAATGTAATGTACTGATTCATTCCCACAGATCAATGTACATTTAATATCAATATCATTGGTACTATATCTACATTGAATATAATGTAATATACTGATTCATTCCCACAGATCAATGTACATTTAATAACAGTATCATTAGTACTATATCTACATTCGATATAATGTAATATATTGATTCATTCCAACAGATCAATGTACATTTAATAACAATATCATTATTACCATATCTACATTAGATATAATGTAATATACGGATTCCTTCCCACAGATCCATGTACATTTAATAACAATATCATTAGTACTATATCTACAGTAGATATGTAATATACATCTACAAACAATGCCATTATTACTATATCTCCGTTGGACATAATGTAATATACTGATTCCTTCCAACGGATCAATGTATTTTTAATAACAATATCCTTAGTACTATATCTACATTGAATATAATCTAATATACTGATTCATTCCCACAGTTCAATGTATATTTAATAACAATATCATTAGTACTATATCTACATTCGATATAATGTAATAGATTGATTCATTCCCACAGATCAATGTACATTTAATAACAGTATCATTAGTACTATATCTACAGTAGATATGTAATATACATTTACAAAGAATGCCAGTATTATTATATCTCCGTTGGACATAATGTAATATACTGATTCCTTCCCACAGATCTATGTGCATTTAAAAACAATATCATTATTACCATATCTACATTAGATATAATGTAATATACTGATTCCTTCCCATAGATCAATGTACATTTAATGACAATATCATTGGTACTATATCTACATTGAATATAATGTAATATACTGATTCATTCCCACAAATCAATGTACATTTAATAACAATATCCTTAGTACTATATCTACATTCGGTATAATGTAATATAGTTATTCGTTCCCACAAATGAATGTGTATTTATTAACAGTATCATTAGTACTATATCTACATTAGATATGTAATGTACATTTAAAAACAATATCATTATTACCATATATACATTAGATATAATGTAATATACTGATTCCTTCCCACAGATCAATGTACATTTAATAACAGTATCATTAGTACTATATCTACATTGGATATAATGTAATATATTGATTCATTCCAACAAATCAATGTACATTTAATAACAATATCATTATTACTATATCTACATTAGATATAATGTAATAGATTGACTCATTCCCACAGATTAATGTACATTTAATAACAATATCATTGGTACTATATCTACATTGAATATAATGTAAAATACTGATTCATTCCCACAGAGCAATGTACATTTAATAACAATATCCTTAGTACTATATCTACATTCGATATAATGTAATATAGTTATTCGTTCCCACAGATGAATGTGTATTTATTAACAATATCATTAGTACTATATCTACATTAGATATGTAATGTACATTTAATAACAATATCATTATTACCATATCTACATTAGATATAATGTAATATACTGATTCTTTCCCACAGATCAATGTACATTTAATAACAATATCATTGGTACTATATCTACATTGAATATAATCTAATATACTGATTCATTCCCACAGATCAATGTACATTTAATAATAATATCGTTAGTACTATATCTACATTCGATATAATGTAATAGATTGATTCATTCCCACAGATCAATGTACATTTAATATCAATATCATTATTGCTATATCTACATTAGGTATAATGTCATATACAGACCCATTCCCACAGATCAATGTACATTTAATAACAATATCCTTAGCACTATATCTACATTCGATATAATGTAATATAGTTATTCGTTCCCACAGATGAATGTGTACTTATTAACAATATCATTAGTACAATATCTACATTAGATATGTAATGTACATTTAATAACAATATCATTATTACCATATCTACATTAGATATAATGTAATATACTGATTCTTTCCCACAGATCAATGTACATTTAATAACAGTATCATAAGTACTATATCTACAGTAGATATGTAATATACATTTACAAACAATGCCAGTATTATTATATCTCCGTTGGACATAATGTAATAGGCTGATTCCTTCCCACAGATCAATGTACATTTAATAACAATATCATTGGTACTATATCTACATTGAATATAATCTAATATACTGATTCATTCCCACAGATCAAGGTACATTTAATAACAATATCATTAGTACTGTATCTACATTCGATATAATGTAATAGATTGATTCATTCCCACAGATCAATGTACAATTAATAGCAATATCATTGGTACTATATCTACATTGAATATAATGTAATATACTGATTCATTCCCACAGATCAATGTACATTTAACAACAGTATCATTAGTACTATATCTACGGTAGATATGTAATATACATTTACAAACAATGCCAGTATTATTATATCTCCGTTGGACATAATGTAATATACTGATTCCTTCCCACAAATCTATGTGCATTTAAAAACAATATCATTATTACCATATCTACATTAGATATAATGTAATATACTGATTCCTTCCCACAGATCAATGTACATTTAATAACAATATCATTGGTACTATATCTACATTGAATATAATGTAATATACTGATTCATGCCCACAAATCAATGTACATTTAATAACAATATCATTGGTACTATATCTACATTGAATATAATCTAATATACTGATTCATTCCCACAGATCAATGTACATTTAATAACAATATCATTATTACCATATCTACATTAGATATAATGTAATAAACTGATTCATTCCCACAGAGCAATGTACGTTTAATAACAATATCCTTAGTACTGTATCTACATTCGATATAATGTAATATAGTTATTCGTTCCCACAGATCAATGTGTATTTATTAACAATATCATTAGTACTACATCTACATTAGATTTGTAATGTACATTTAATAACAATATCATTATTACCATATCTATATTAGATATAATGTAATATACTGATTCCTTCCCACAGATCAATGTACATTTAATAACAATATCATTGGTACTATATCTACAGTAGATATGTAATATACATTTACAAACAATGCCATTATTACTATATCTCCGTTGGACATAATGTAATATACTGATTCCTTCCAACGGATCAATGTATATTTAATAACAATATCCTTAGTAGTACATCTACATTCGATACAATGTAATATAGTTATTCGTTCCCACAGATGAATGTGTATTTATTAACAATATCATTAGTACTATATCTAGATTAGACATGTAATGTACATTTAATAACAATATCATTATTACCATATCTACATTAGATATAATGTAATATACTGATTCCTTCCCACAGATCAATGTACATTTAATAACAATATCATTGGTACTATATCTACATTGAATATAATGTAATGTACTGATTCATTCCCACAGATCAATGTACATTTAATATCAATATCATTGGTACTATATCTACATTGAATATAATGTAATATACTGATTCATTCCCACAGATCAATGTACATTTAATAACAGTATCATTAGTACTATATCTACATTCGATATAATGTAATATATTGATTCATTCCAACAGATCAATGTACATTTAATAACAATATCATTATTACCATATCTACATTAGATATAATGTAATATACGGATTCCTTCCCACAGATCCATGTACATTTAATAACAATATCATTAGTACTATATCTACAGTAGATATGTAATATACATTTACAAACAATGCCATTATTACTATATCTCCGTTGGACATAATGTAATATACTGATTCCTTCCAACGGATCAATGTATTTTTAATAACAATATCCTTAGTACTATACCTACATTCGATATAATGTAATATAGTTATTCGTTCCCACAGATGAATGTGTATTTACTAACATTATCATTAGTACTATATCTACATTCGATATAATGTAATATAGTTATTCGTTCCCACAGATGAATGTGTATTTATTAACAATATCATTAGTACTATATCTACGTTAGATATGTAATGTACATTTAATGACAATATCATTATTACCATATCTACATTAGATATAATGTAATATACTGATTCTTTCCCACAGATCAATGTACATTTAATAACAATATCATTGGTACTATATCTACATTGAATATAATCTAATATACTGATTCATTCCCACAGATCAATGTACATTTAATAACAATATCATTATTACCATATCTACATTAGATATAATGTAATATACTGATTCTTTCCCACAGACCAATGTACATTTAATAACAATATCATTGGTACTATATCTAGATTGAATATAATCCAATATACTGATTCTTTCCCACAGATCAATGTACATTTAATAACAATATCATTGGTACTATATCTACATTGAATATAATGTAATATGCTGATTCATTCCCACAGATCAATGTACATTTAATAACAATATCATTAGTACTATATCTACATTCGATATAATGAAATATACTTATTCGTTCCCACAGATCAATGTACATTTAATCACAATATCATTCGTAATATATCCACATTCGATATAATGTAATATAGTTATTCGTTCCCACAGATGAATGTGTATTTATTAACAATATCATTAGTACTATATCTACGTTAGATATGTAATGTACATTTAATGACAATATCATTATTACCATATCTACATTAGATATAATGTAATATACAGATTCATTCCCACAGATCAATGTACATTTAATAACAATATCGTGAACACTATATCTACCTACGATATAATGTAATATACTGATTCATTCCCACAGATCAATGTACATTTAATAACAGTATCATTAGTACTATATCTACAGTAGATATGTAATATACATTTACAAACAATGCCAGTATTATTACATCTCCGTTGGACATAATGTAATAGACTGATTACTTCCCACAGATCAATGTACATTTAATAACAATATCATTAATACTATATCTACATTCGATATAATGTAATAGATTGATTCATTCCCACAGATCAATGTACATTTAATAACAATATCATTGGTACTATATCTACATTGAATATAATGTAATATACTGATTCATTCCCACAGATCAATGTACATTTAATAACAGTATCATTAGTACTATATCTACATTGGATATAATGTAATATATTGATTCATTCCAACAAATCAATGTACATTTAATAACAATATCCTTAGTACTATATCTACATTCGGTATAATGTAATATAGTTATTCGTTCCCACAAATGAATGTGTCTTTATTAACAGTATCATTAGTACTATATCTACATTAGATATGTAATGTACATTTAAAAACAATATCATTATTACCATATATACATTAGATATAATGTAATATACTGATTCCTTCCCACAGATCAATGTACATTTAATAACAGTATCATTAGTACTATATCTACATTGGATATAATGTAATATATTGATTCATTCCAACAAATCAATGTACATTTAATAACAATATCATTATTACTATATCTACATTAGATATAATGTAATAGATTGACTCATTCCCACAGATTAATGTACATTTAATAACAATATCATTGGTACTATATCTACATTGAATATAATGTAAAATACTGATTCATTCCCACAGAGCAATGTACATTTAATAACAATATCCTTAGTACTATATCTACATTCGATATAATGTAATATAGTTATTCGTTCCCACAGATGAATGTGTATTTATTAACAATATCATTAGTACTATATCTACATTAGATATGTAATGTACATTTAATAACAATATCATTATTACCATATCTACATTAGATATAATGTAATATACTGATTCTTTCCCACAGATCAATGTACATTTAATAACAATATCATTGGTACTATATCTACATTGAATATAATCTAATATACTGATTCATTCCCACAGATCAATGTACATTTAATAATAATATCGTTAGTACTATATCTACATTCGATATAATGTAATATAGTTATTCGTTCCCACAGATGAATGTGTATTTATTAACAATATCATTAGTACTATATCTACATTAGATATGTAATGTACATTTAATAACAATATCATTATTACCATATCTACATTAGATATAATGTAATATACTGATTCTTTCCCACAGATCAATGTACATTTAATAACAATATCATTGGTACTATATCTACATTGAATATAATCTAATATACTGATTCATTCCCACAGATCAATGTACATTTAATAATAATATCGTTAGTACTATATCTACATGCGATATAATGTAATAGATTGATTCATTCCCACAGATCAATGTACATTTAATATCAATATCATTATTGCTATATCTACACTAGGTATAATGTCATATACAGACCCATTCCCACAGATCAATGTACATTTAATAACAATATCCTTAGCACTATATCTACTTTCGATATAATGTAATATAGTTATTCGTTCCCACAGATGAATGTGTATTTATTAACAATATCATTAGTACAATATCTACATTAGATATGTAATGTACATTTAATAACAATATCATTATTACCATATCTACATTAGATATAATGTAATATACTGATTCTTTCCCACAGATCAATGTACATTTAATAACAGTATCATAAGTACTATATCTACAGTAGATATGTAATATACATTTACAAACAATGCCAGTATTATTATATCTCCGTTGGACATAATGTAATAGGCTGATTCCTTCCCACAGATCAATGTACATTTAATAACAATATCATTGGTACTATATCTACATTGAATATAATCTAATATACTGATTCATTCCCACCGATCAAGGTACATTTAATAACAATATCATTAGTACTGTATCTACATTCGATATAATGTAATAGATTGATTCATTCCCACAGATCAATGTACAATTAATAGCAATATCATTGGTACTATATCTACATTGAATATAATGTAATATACTGATTCATTCCCACAGATCAATGTACATTTAATAACAGTATCATTAGTACTATATCTACGGTAGATATGTAATATACATTTACAAACAATGCCAGTATTATTATATCTCCGTTGGACATAATGTAATATACTGATTCCTTCCCACAAATCTATGTGCATTTAAAAACAATATCATTATTACCATATCTACATTAGATATAATGTAATATACTGATTCCTTCCCACAGATCAATGTACATTTAATAACAATATCATTGGTACTATATCTACATTGAATATAATGTAATATACTGATTCATGCCCACAAATCAATGTACATTTAATAACAATATCCTTAGTACTATATCTACATTCGATATAATGTAATATAGTTATTCGTTCCCACAGATGAATGTGTATTTATTAACAATATCATTAGTACTATATCTACATTGGATATGTGATGTACATTTAATAACAATATCATTATTACCATATCTACGTTGAATATAATGTAATATACTGATTCATTCCCACAGATCAATGTACATTTAATAACAGTATCATTAGTACTATATCTACAGTAGATATGTAATATACATTTGCAAACAATGCCAGTATTATTATATCTCCGTTGGACATAATGTAATAGACTGATTCCTTCCCACAGATCAATGTACATTTAATAACAATATCATTAGTACTATATCTACATTCGATATAATGTAATAGATTGATTCATTCCCACAGATTAATGTACATTTAATAACAATATCATTGGAACTATATCTACATTGAATATAATGTAATATACTGATTCATTCCCACAGAGCAATGTACGTTTAATAACAATATCATTATTACCATATCTACATTAGATATAATGTAATATACTGATTCCTTCCCACAGATCAATGTACATTTAATAACAATATCATTGGTACTATATCTACATTGAATATAATGTAATGTACTGATTCATTCCCACAGATCAATGTACATTTAATATCAATATCATTGGTACTATATCTACATTGAATATAATGTAATATACTGATTCATTCCCACAGATCAATGTACATTTAATAACAGTATCATTAGTACTATATCTACATTCGATATAATGTAATATATTGATTCATTCCAACAGATCAATGTACATTTAATAACAATATCATTATTACCATATCTACATTAGATATAATGTAATATACGGATTCCTTCCCACAGATCCATGTACATTTAATAACAATATCATTAGTACTATATCTACAGTAGATATGTAATATACATTTACAAACAATGCCATTATTACTATATCTCCGTTGGACATAATGTAATATACTGACTCCTTCCAACGGATCAATGTATTTTTAATAACAATATCCTTAGTACTATACCTACATTCGATATAATGTAATATAGTTATTCGTTCCCACAGATGAATGTGTATTTACTAACATTATCATTAGTACTATATCTACATTCGATATAATGTAATATAGTTATTCGTTCCCACAGATGAATGTGTATTTATTAACAATATCATTAGTACTATATCTACGTTAGATATGTAATGTACATTTAATGACAATATCATTATTACCATATCTACATTAGATATAATGTAATATACTGATTCTTTCCCACAGACCAATGTACATTTAATAACAATATCATTGGTACTATATCTACATTGAATATAATCTAATATACTGATTCATTCCCACAGATCAATGTACATTTAATAACAATATCATTATTACCATATCTACATTAGATATAATGTAATATACTGATTCTTTCCCACAGACCAATGTACATTTAATAACAATATCATTGGTACTATATCTACATTGAATATAATCCAATATACTGATTCTTTCCCACAGATCAATGTACATTTAATAACAATATCATTGGTACTATATCTACATTGAATATAATGTAATATGCTGATTCATTCCCACAGATCAATGTACTTTAATAACAATATCATTACTACTATATCTACATTCGATATAATGAAATATACTTATTCGTTCCCACAGATCAATGTACATTTAATCACAATATCATTCGTAATACATCCACATTCGATATAATGTAATATAGTTATTCGTTCCCACAGATGAATGTGTATTTATTAACAATATCATTAGTACTATATCTACGTTAGATGTGTAATGTACATTTAATGACAATATCATTATTACCATATCTACACTAGATATAATGTAATATACAGATTCATTCCCACAGATCAATGTACATTTAATAACAATATCCTGAACACTATACCTACCTACGATATAATGTAATATACTGATTCATTCCCACAGATCAATGTACATTTAATAACAATATCCTTAGTACTATATCTACATTGAATATAATCTAATATACTGATTCATTCCCACAGTTCAATGTATATTTAATAACAATATCATTAGTACTATATCTACATTCGATATAATGTAATAGATTGATTCATTCCCACAGATTAATGTACATTTAATAACAATATCATTGGAACTATATCTACATTGAATATAATGTAATATACTGATTCATTCCCACAGAGCAATGTACGTTTATTAACAATATCCTTAGTACTATATCTACATTCGGTGTAATGTAATATAGTTATTCGTTACCACAGATGAATGTGTATTTATTAACAATATCATTAGCACAATATCTACATTAGATATGTAATGTACATTTAACAACAATATCATTATTACCATATCTACATTGAATATAATGTAATATACTGATTCATTCCCACAGATCAATGTACATTTAATAACAGTGTCATAAGTACTATATCTACAGTAGACATGTAATATACATTTACAAACAATGCCAGTATTATTACATCTCCGTTGGACATAATGTAATAGACTGATTCCTTCCCACAGATCAATGTACATTTAATAACAATATCATTAATACTATATCTACATTCGATATAATGTGATAGATTGATTCATTCCCACAGATCAATGTACATTTAATAACAATATCATTGGTACTATATCTACATTGAATATAATGTAATATACTGATTCATTCCCACAGATCAATGTACGTTTAATAACAATATCCTTAGTACTGTATCTACATTCGATATAATGTAATATAGTTATTCGTTCCCACAGATCAATGTGTATTTATTAACAATATCATTAGTACTACATCTACATTAGATTTGTAATGTACATTTAAAAACAATATCATTATTACCATATCTACATTAGATATAATGTAATATACTGATTCCTTCCCACAGATCAATGTACATTTAATAACAATATCATTGGTACTATATCTACATTGAATATAATGTAATATGCTGATTCATTGCCACAGATCAATGTACATTTAATAACAATATCATTAGTACTATATCTACAATCGATACAATGTAATATACTGGTTCATTCCCACAAATCAATTTACATTTAATACCAATATCATTAGTGCTATATCTACATTAGATATGTAATGTACATTTAATCACAATATCATTATTACCATATCTATATTACATATAATGTAATATACCGATTCCCTCCCACAGATCAATGTACATTTAATATCAATATCTCTATTACTATATCTACATTAAATAAAATGTCACATACAGATTCATTCCCACAGATCAATGTACATTTAATAACAATATCGTTAACACTATATGTACATACGATATAATGTAATATACGGATTCCTTCCCACAGATCAATGCGCATTTAATAACAATATCATTGGTACTATATCTACATGGAATATAATGTAATATACTGATTCCTTCCCACACATCAATGTACATTTAATAACAATATCATTAGTACTATATCTACATTGAATATAATCTAATATACTGATTCATTCCCACAGATCAATGTACATTTAATAACAGTATCATTAGTACTATATCTACATTCGATATAAGGTAATATACTGATTCATTCCCACAAATCAATGTACATTTAATAACAATATCCTTAGTACTATATCTACATTCGATATAATGTAATATACTTATTCGTTCTCACAGATGAATGTGCATTTAATATCAATATCTCTATTACTACATTTACATTAGATAAAATGTCACATACAGATTCATTCCCACAGATCAATGTACACTTAATAACAATATCGTGAACACTATATCCACCTACGATATAATGTAATATACTGATTCATTCCCACAGATCAATGTGCATTTAATAACAGTATCATTAGTACTATATCTACATGAGATATGTAATGTACATTTAATAGCAATATCATTAGTACTATATCTACAATCGATATAATGTAATATACTGATTCATTCCCACAAATCAATTTACATTTAATAACAATATCATTAGTCCTATATCTACATTCGATATAAGGTAATACACGGATTCATTCCCACAGACCAATGTGCATTTAACAACAATATCATTGGTACTATATCTACATGGAATATAATGTAATATACTGATTCCTTCCCACAAATGAATGTACATTTAATAACAATATCATTGGTACTATATCTACATTGAATATAATGTAATATGCTGATTCATTGCCACCGATCAATGTACATATAATAACAGTATCATTAGTACTATATCTACAGTACATATGTAACATACATTTACAAACAATGCCAGTATTATTATATCTCCGTTGGACATAATGTAATATACTGATTCCTTCCCACAGATCAATATACATTTAATAACAATATCACTGGTACTATATCTACATTCGATATAATGTAATATAGTTATTCGTTCCCACAGATGAATGTGTATTTATTAACAATATCATTAGTACTATATCTACATTAGATATGTAATGTACATTTAATAACAATATCATTATTACCATATCTACATTAGATATAATGTAATATACTGATTCTTTCCCACAGATCAATGTACATTTAATAACAATATCATTGGTACTATATCTACATTGAATATAATGTAATATACTGATTCATTCCCACAGATCAATGTACATTTAATAACAATATCATTATTACTATACCTACATTAGGTATAATGTGATATACTTATTCGTTCCCACAGATGAATGTGCATTTAATAACAATATCATTGGTACTATATCTACATTGAATATAATGTAATATGCTGATTCCTTCCCACAGATCAATGTACATTTAATAACAATATCATTAGTATTATATCTGCATTCGATATAATGTAATAGATTGATTCATTCCCACAGATCAATGTACATTTAATAACAGTATCATTAGTACTATATCTACAGTAGATATGTAATATACATTTACAAACAATGCCAGTATTATTATATCTCCGTTGGACATAATGTAATATACTGATTCCTTCCCACAGATCAATGTACACTTAATAACAATATCATTAGTACTATATCTACATTTGATATAATGTAATATATTGATTCATTCCAACAGATCAATGTACATTTAATAACAATATCATTATTACTATACCTTCATTAGATATAATGTAATATACTTATACGTTCCCACAGATGAATGTGCATTTAATAACATTATCATTAGTACTATATCTACATTCGATATAATGTAATAGATTGATTCCTTCCCACAGATCAATGTACATTTAATAACAATATCATTAGTACTATATCTGCATTCGATATAATGTAATAGATTGATTCATTCCCACAGATCAATGTACATTTAACAACAGTAGCATTAGTACTATATCTGCAGTAGATATGTTGTATACATTTACAAACAATGCCAGTATTATTATATCTCCGTTGGACATAATGTAATATAGTGATTCTTTCCCACAGATCAATGTACATTTAATAACAACATCATTGGTACTATATCTACATTGAATACAATGTAATATGCTGATTCATTCCCACAGATCAATGTACATTTAATAACAGTATCATTAGTACTATATCTACATTCGATATAATGTAATATAGTTATTCGTTCCCACAGATGAATGTGTATTTATTAACAATATCATTAGTACTATATCTACATTAGACATGTAATGTACATTTAATAACAATATCATTATTACCATATCTACATTAGATATAATGTAATATACTGATTCCTTTCGACAGATCAATGTACATTTAATAACAATATCATTGGTACTATATCTACAGTAGATATGTAATATACATTTACAAACAATGCCATTATTACTATATCTCCGTTGGACATAATGTAATATACTGATTCCTTCCAACAGATCAATGTATATTTAATAACAATATCCTTAGTACTATATCTACATTCGATATAATGTAATATAGTTATTCGTTCCCACAGATGAATGTGTATTTATTAACAATATCATTAGTACTATATCTACATTAGATAAGTAATGTACATTCAATAACAATATCATTGGTACCATATCTACATTGAATATAATGTAATAGACTGATTCCTTCCCACCGATCAATGTACATTTAATAGAAATATCATTATTGCTATATCTACATTAGGTATAATGTCATATACAGACTCATTCCCACAGATCAATGTAGATTTAATAACAATATCATTAGTACTATATCTACGGTAGATATGTAATATACATTTACAAACAATGCCATTATTACTATATCTCCGTTGGACATAATGTAATATACTGATTCGTTCCCACAGATCAATGTACATTTAATAACAATATCATTGGTACTACATCTACATTGAATATAATGTAATATGCTGATTCATTCCCACAGATCAATGTACATTTAATAACAGTATCATTAGTACTATATCTACATTCGATATAATGTAATATAGTTATTCGTTCCCACAGATGAATGTGTATTTATTAACAATATCATTAGTACTATATCTACATTAGATATGTAATGTACATTTAATAACATTATGATTATTACCATATCTACATTAGATATAATGTAATATACTGATTCTTTCCCACAGATCAATGTACATTTAATAACAATATCATTGGTACTATATCTGCATTGAATATAATCTAATATACTGATTCATTCCCACAGATCAATGTACATTTAATAACAATATCATTGGTACTATATCTACATTAGATATAATGTAATATACTGATTCCTTGCCACAGATCAATGTACATTTAAAAACAATATCATTATTCCCATATCTACATTAGATATAATGTCATATACAGACTCATTCCCACAGATCAATGTACATTTAATAACAATATCATTGCTACTACATCTACATTGAATATAATGTAATATGCTGATTCATTCCCACAGATCAATGTACATTTAATAACAGTATCATTAGTACTATATCTACATTCGATATATTGAAATATATTGATTCATTCCAACAGATCAATGTACATTTAATAACAATATCATTATTACTATATCTACATTAGATATAATGTAATATACTTATTCGTTCCCACAGATGAATGTGCACTTAATAACAATATCATTAGTACTATATCTACGGTAGATATGTAATATACATTTACAAAGAATGCCATTATTACTATATCTCCGTTGGACATAATGTAATATACTGATTCCTTCCAACAGATCAATGTATATTTAATAACAATATCCTTAGTACTATATCTACATTAGATATGTAATGTACATTTAATATCAATATCATTATTACCATATCTACATTAGATATAATGTAATATACTGATTCCTTCCCACAGATCAATGTACATTTAATAACAATATCATTGGTACTATATCTGCATTAGATATGTAATGTACATTTAATATCAATATCATTATTACCATATCTACATTAGATATAATGTAATATACTGATTCTTCCCCACAGATCAATGTACATTTAATAACAATATCATTAGTACTATATCTACATTCGATATAATGTAATATATTGATTCATTCCAACAGATCAAAGTACATTTAATAACAATATCATTATTACTATATCTACATTCGATATAATGTAATATATTGATTCATTCCAACAGATCAAAGTACATTTAATAACAATATCATTATTACTATATCTACATTAGATATGATGTAATATACTTATTCGTTCCCACAGATGAATATGCATTTAATAACATTACCATTAGTACTATATCTACATTAGATATGATATGTACATTTAAAAACAATATCATTATTACCATATCTACATTAGATATAATGAAATATACTGATTCCTTCCCACAGATCAATGTACATTTAATAACAATATCATTGGTACTGTATCTACATTGAATATAATGTAATGTACTGATTCATTCCCACAGATCAATGTACATTTAATAACAATATCATTGGTACTATATCTACATTGAATATAATCTAATATACTGATTCATTCCCACAGATCAATGTACATTTAATAACAATATCATTAGTACTATAGCTACATTCGATATAATGTAATATACTGATTCATTCCCACAGATCAATGTACATTTAATAACAGTATCATTAGTACTGTATCTACAGTAGATATGTAATATACATTTACAAACATGCCAGTATTATCATATCTCCGTTGGACATAATGTAATATACCGATTCCTTCCCACAGATCAATGTACATTTAAAAACAATATCATTATTACCATATCTACATTAGATATAATGTAATATACTGAATCATTCCCACAGATCAATGTACATTTAATAACAATGTCATTAGTACTATATCTACAGTAGATATGTAATATACATTTACAAACAATGCCATTATTACTATATCTCCGTTGGACATAGTGTAATATACTGATTCCTTCCAATAGATCAATGTATATTTAATAACAATATCCTTAGTACTATATCTACATTAGATATGTAATGTACATTTAATATCAATATCATTATTACCATATCTACATTAGATATAATGTAATATACTGATTCTTTCCCACAGATCAATGTACATTTAATAACAATATCATTAGTACTATATCTACATTCGATATAATGTAATATATTGATTCATTCCAACAGATCAAAGTGCATTTAATAACAATATCATTATTACGATATCTACATTAGATATGATGTAATATACTTATACGTTCCCACAGATGAATATGCATTTAATAACAATATCATTAGTACTATATCTACATTACATATGTAATGTACATTTAAAAACAATATCATTATTACCATATCTACATTAGATATAATGTAATATACTGATTCCTTCCCACAGATCAATGTACATTTAATAACAACATCATTGGTACTGTATCTACATTGAATATAATGTAATATACTGATTCATTCCCACAGATCAATGTACATTTAATAACAATATCATTAGTACTATATCTACAGTAGATATGTAATATACATTTACAAACAATGCCATTATTACTATATCTCCGTTGGACATAATGTAATATACTGATTCCTTCCCACAGATCAATGTACATTTAATAACAATATCATTGGTACTGTATCTACACTGAATATAATGTAATATACTGATTCATTCCCACAGAGCAATGTACATTTAATAACAATATCATTGGTACTACATCTACATTGAATATAATGTAATATGCTGATTCATTCCCACAGATCAATGTACATTTAATAACAGTATCATTAGTACTATATCTACATTCGATATATTGTAATATATTGATTCATTCCAACAGATCAATGTACATTTAATAACAATATCATTATTACTATATCTACATTAGATATGATGTAATATACTTATTCGTTCCCACAGATGGATATGCATTTAATAACATTATCATTAGTACTATATCTACGGCAGATATGTAATGTACATTTACAAAGAATGCCATTATTACTATATCTCCGTTGGACATAATGTAATATACTGATTCTTTCCCACAGATCAATGTACATTTAATAACAACATCATTGGTACTATATCTACATTGAATATAATGTAATATGCTGATTCATTCCCACAGATCAATGTACATATAATAACAATATGATTAGTACTATATCTACGGTAGATATGTAATATACATTTACAAACAATGCCATTATTACTATATCTCCGTTGGACATAATGTAATATACTTATTCGTTCCCACAGATGAATGTGCATTTAATAACATTATCATTAGTACTATATCTACATTAGATATGTAATGTACATTTAAAAACAATATCATTATTACCATATCTACATTAGATATAATGTAATACACTGATTCCTTCCCACAGATCAATGTACATTTAATAACAATATCATTAGTACTATATCTACAGTAGATATGTAATATACATTTACAAACAATGCCATTATTACTATATCTACATTCGATATAATGTAATATATTGATTCATTCCAACAGATCAATGTACGTTTAATAACAATATCATTATTACTATATCTACATTAGATATAATGTAATATACTTATACGTTCCCACAGATGAATGTGCATTTAATAACATTATCATTAGTACTATATCTACATTAGATATGTAATGAACATTTAAAAACAATATCATTATTACCACATCTACATTAGATATAAGGTAATATACTGATTCCTTCCCACAGATCAATGTGCATTTAATAACAATATCATTGGTACTATATCTACATTGAATATAATGTAATATACTGATTCATTGCCACAGATCAATGTACATTTAATAACAATATCATTGGTACTATATCTACATTGAATATAATGTAATGTACTGATTCATTCCCACAGATCAATGTACATTTAATATCAATATCATTGGTACTATATCTACATTGAATATAATGTAATATACTGATTCATTCCCACAGATCAATGTACATTTAATAACAGTATCATTAGTACTATATCTACATTCGATATAATGTAATATATTGATTCATTCCAACAGATCAATGTACATTTAATAACAATATCATTATTACCATATCTACATTAGATATAATGTAATATACGGATTCCTTCCCACAGATCCATGTACATTTAATAACAATATCATTAGTACTATATCTACAGTAGATATGTAATATACATTTACAAACAATGCCATTATTACTATATGTCCGTTGGACATAATGTAATATACTGATTCCTTCCAACGGATCAATGTATTTTTAATAACAATATCCTTAGTACTATACCTACATTCGATATAATGTAATATAGTTATTCGTTCCCACAGATGAATGTGTATTTACTAACATTATCATTAGTACTATATCTACATTCGATATAATGTAATATAGTTATTCGTTCCCACAGATGAATGTGTATTTATTAACAATATCATTAGTACTATATCTACGTTAGATATGTAATGTACATTTAATGACAATATCATTATTACCATATCTACATTAGATATAATGTAATATACTGATTCTTTCCCACAGATCAATGTACATTTAATAACAATATCATTGGTACTATATCTACATTGAATATAATCTAATATACTGATTCATTCCCACAGATCAATGTACATTTAATAACAATATCATTATTACCATATCTACATTAGATATAATGTAATAAACTGATTCTTTCCCACAGACCAATGTACATTTAATAACAATATCATTGGTACTATATCTACATTGAATATAATCCAATATACTGATTCTTTCCCACAGATCAATGTACATTTAATAACAATATCATTGGTACTATATCTACATTGAATATAATGTAATATGCTGATTCATTCCCACAGATCAATGTACATTTAATAACAATATCATTAGTACTATATCTACATTCGATATAATGAAATATACTTATTCGTTCCCACAGATCAATGTACATTTAATCACAATATCATTCGTAATATATCCACATTCGATATAATGTAATATAGTTATTCGTTCCCACAGATGAATGTGTATTTATTAACAATATCATTAGTACTATATCTACGTTAGATATGTAATGTACATTTAATGACAATATCATTATTACCATATCTACATTAGATATAATGTAATATACAGATTCATTCCCACAGATCAATGTACATTTAATAACAATATCGTGAACACTATATCTACCTACGATATAATGTAATATACTGATTCATTCCCACAGATCAATGTACATTTAATAACAATATCCTTAGTACTATATCTACATTGAATATAATCTAGTATACTGATTCATTCCCACAGTTCAATGTATATTTAATAACAATATCATTAGTACTATATCTACATTCGATATAATGTAATAGATTGATTCATTCCCACAGATTAATGTACATTTAATAACAATATCATTGGAACTATATCTACATTGAATATAATGTAATATACTGATTCATTCCCACAGAGCAATGTACGTTTATTAACAATATACTTAGTACTATATCTACATTCGATGTAATGTAATATAGTTATTCGTTACCACAGATGAATGTGTATTTATTAACAATATCATTAGCACAATATCTACATTAGATATGTAATGTACATTTAACAACAATATCATTATTACCATATCTACATTGAATATAATGTAATATACTGATTCATTCCCACAGATCAATGTACATTTAATAACAGTGTCATAAGTACTATATCTACAGTAGATATGTAATATACATTTACAAACAATGCCAGTATTATTACATCTCCGTTGGACATAATGTAATAGACTGATTCCTTCCCACAGATCAATGTACATTTAATAACAATATCATTAATACTATATCTACATTCGATATAATGTGATAGATTGATTCATTCCCACAGATCAATGTACATTTAATAACAATATCATTGGTACTATATCTACATTGAATATAATGTAATATACTGATTCATTCCCACAGATCAATGTACATTTAATAACAGTATCATTAGTACTATATCTACAGTAGATATGTAATATACATTTACAAACAATGCCAGTATTATTACATCTCCGTTGGACATAATGTAATAGACTGATTACTTCCCACAGATCAATGTACATTTAATAACAATATCATTAATACTATATCTACATTCGATATAATGTAATAGATTGATTCATTCCCACAGATCAATGTACATTTAATAACAATATCATTGGTACTATATCTACATTGAATATAATGTAATATACTGATTCATTCCCACAGATCAATGTACATTTAATAACAGTATCATTAGTACTATATCTACAGTAGATATGTAATATACATTTACAAAGAATGCCAGTATTATTATATCTCCGTTGGACATAATGTAATATACTGATTCCTTCCCACAGATCTATGTGCATTTAAAAACAATATCATTATTACCATATCTACATTAGATATAATGTAATATACTGATTCCTTCCCATAGATCAATGTACATTTAATGACAATATCATTGGTACTATATCTACATTGAATATAATGTAATATACTGATTCATTCCCACAAATCAATGTGCATTTAATAACAATATCCTTAGTACTATATCTACATTCGGTATAATGTAATATAGTTATTCGTTCCCACAAATGAATGTGTATTTATTAACAGTATCATCAGTACTATATCTACATTAGATATGTAATGTACATTTAAAAACAATATCATTATTACCATATATACATTAGATATAATGTAATATACTGATTCCTTCCCACAGATCAATGTACATTTAATAACAGTATCATTAGTACTATATCTACATTGGATATAATGTAATATATTGATTCATTCCAACAAATCAATGTACATTTAATAACAATATCCTTAGTACTATATCTACATTCGGTATAATGTAATATAGTTATTCGTTCCCACAAATGAATGTGTATTTATTAACAGTATCATTAGTACTATATCTACATTAGATATGTAATGTACATTTAAAAACAATATCATTATTACCATATATACATTAGATATAATGTAATATACTGATTCCTTCCCACAGATCAATGTACATTTAATAACAGTATCATTAGTACTATATCTACATTGGATACAATGTAATATATTGATTCATTCCAACAAATCAATGTACATTTAATAACAATATCATTATTACTATATCTACATTAGATATAATGTAATAGATTGACTCATTCCCACAGATTAATGTACATTTAATAACAATATCATTGGTACTATATCTACATTGAATATAATGTAAAATACTGATTCATTCCCACAGAGCAATGTACATTTAATAACAATATCCTTAGTACTATATCTACATTCGATATAATGTAATATAGTTATTCGTTCCCACAGATGAATGTGTATTTATTAACAATATCATTAGTACTATATCTACATTAGATATGTAATGTACATTTAATAACAATATCATTATTACCATATCTACATTAGATATAATGTAATATACTGATTCTTTCCCACAGATCAATGTACATTTAATAACAATATCATTGGTACTATATCTACATTGAATATAATCTAATATACTGATTCATTCCCACAGATCAATGTACATTTAATAATAATATCGTTAGTACTATATCTACATTCGATATAATGTAATAGATTGATTCATTCCCACAGATCAATGTACATTTAATATCAATATCATTATTGCTATATCTACATTAGGTATAATGTCATATACAGACCCATTCCCACAGATCAATGTACATTTAATAACAATATCCTTAGCACTATATCTACATTCGATATAATGTAATATAGTTATTCGTTCCCACAGATGAATGTGTATTTATTAACAATATCATTAGTACAATATCTACATTAGATATGTAATGTACATTTAATAACAATATCATTATTACCATATCTACATTAGATATAATGTAATATACTGATTCTTTCCCACAGATCAATGTACATTTAATAACAGTATCATAAGTACTATATCTACAGTAGATATGTAATATACATTTACAAACAATGCCAGTATTATTATATCTCCGTTGGACATAATGTAATAGGCTGATTCCTTCCCACAGATCAATGTACATTTAATAACAATATCATTGGTACTATATCTACATTGAATATAATCTAATATACTGATTCATTCCCACAGATCAAGGTACATTTAATAACAATATCGTTAGTACTGTATCTACATTCGATATAATGTAATAGATTGATTCATTCCCACAGATCAATGTACAATTAATAGCAATATCATTGGTACTATATCTACATTGAATATAATGTAATATACTGATTCATTCCCACAGATCAATGTACATTTAATAACAGTATCATTAGTACTATATCTACGGTAGATATGTAATATACATTTACAAACAATGCCAGTATTATTATATCTCCGTTGGACATAATGTAATATACTGATTCCTTCCCACAAATCTATGTGCATTTAAAAACAATATCATTATTACCATATCTACATTAGATATAATGTAATATACTGATTCCTTCCCACAGATCAATGTACATTTAATAACAATATCATTGGTACTATATCTACATTGAATATAATGTAATATACTGATTCATGCCCACAAATCAATGTACATTTAATAACAATATCCTTAGTACTATATCTACATTCGATATAATGTAATATAGTTATTCGTTCCCACAGATGAATGTGTATTTATTAACAATATCATTAGTACTATATCTACATTGGATATGTGATGTACATTTAATAACAATATCATTATTACCATATCTACGTTGAATATAATGTAATATACTGATTCATTCCCACAGATCAATGTACATTTAATAACAGTATCATTAGTACTATATCTACAGTAGATATGTAATATACATTTACAAACAATGCCAGTATTATTATATCTCCGTTGGACATAATGTAATAGACTGATTCCTTCCCACAGATCAATGTACATTTAATAACAATATCATTAGTACTATATCTACATTCGATATAATGTAATAGATTGATTCATTCCCACAGATTAATGTACATTTAATAACAATATCATTGGAACTATATCTACATTGAATATAATGTAATATACTGATTCATTCCCACAGAGCAATGTACGTTTAATAACAATATCCTTAGTACTGTATCTACATTCGATATAATGTAATATAGTTATTCGTTCCCACAGATCAATGTGTATTTATTAACAATATCATTAGTACTACATCTACATTAGATTTGTAATGTACATTTAATAACAATATCATTATTACCATATCTATATTAGATATAATGTAATATACTGATTCCTTCCCACAGATCAATGTACATTTAATAACAATATCATTGGTACTATATCTACAGTAGATATGTAATATACATTTACAAACAATGCCATTATTACTATATCTCCGTTGGACATAATGTAATATACTGATTCCTTCCAACGGATCAATGTATATTTAATAACAATATCCTTAGTACTACATCTACATTCGATACAATGTAATATAGTTATTCGTTCCCACAGATGAATGTGTATTTATTAACAATATCATTAGTACTATATCTAGATTAGACATGTAATGTACATTTAATAACAATATCATTATTACCATATCTACATTAGATATAATGTAATATACTGATTCCTTCCCACAGATCAATGTACATTTAATAACAATATCATTGGTACTATATCTACATTGAATATAATGTAATGTACTGATTCATTCCCACAGATCAATGTACATTTGATATCAATATCATTGGTACTATATCTACATTGAATATAATGTAATATACTGATTCATTCCCACAGATCAATGTACATTTAATAACAGTATCATTAGTACTATATCTACATTCGATATAATGTAATATATTGATTCATTCCAACAGATCAATGTACATTTAATAACAATATCATTATTACCATATCTACATTAGATATAATGTAATATACGGATTCCTTCCCACAGATCCATGTACATTTAATAACAATATCATTAGTACTATATCTACAGTAGATATGTAATATACATTTACAAACAATGCCATTATTACTATATCTCCGTTGGACATAATGTAATATACTGATTCCTTCCAACGGATCAATGTATTTTTAATAACAATATCCTTAGTACTATACCTACATTCGATATAATGTAATATAGTTATTCGTTCCCACAGATGAATGTGTATTTACTAACATTATCATTAGTACTATATCTACATTCGATATAATGTAATATAGTTATTCGTTCCCACAGATGAATGTGTATTTATTAACAATATCATTAGTACTATATCTACGTTAGATATGTAATGTACATTTAATGACAATATCATTATTACCATATCTACATTAGATATAATGTAATATACTGATTCTTTCCCACAGATCAATGTACATTTAATAACAATATCATTGGTACTATATCTACATTGAATATAATCTAATATACTGATTCATTCCCACAGATCAATGTACATTTAATAACAATATCATTATTACCATATCTACATTAGATATAATGTAATATACTGATTCTTTCCCACAGACCAATGTACATTTAATAACAATATCATTGGTACTATATCTAGATTGAATATAATCCAATATACTGATTCTTTCCCACAGATCAATGTACATTTAATAACAATATCATTGGTACTATATCTACATTGAATATAATGTAATATGCTGATTCATTCCCACAGATCAATGTACATTTAATAACAATATCATTAGTACTATATCTACATTCGATATAATGAAATATACTTATTCGTTCCCACAGATCAATGTACATTTAATCACAATATCATTCGTAATATATCCACATTCGATATAATGTAATATAGTTATTCGTTCCCACAGATGAATGTGTATTTATTAACAATATCATTAGTACTATATCTACGTTAGATATGTAATGTACATTTAATGACAATATCATTATTACCATATCTACATTAGATATAATGTAATATACAGATTCATTCCCACAGATCAATGTACATTTAATAACAATATCGTGAACACTATATCTACCTACGATATAATGTAATATACTGATTCATTCCCACAGATCAATGTACATTTAATAACAGTATCATTAGTACTATATCTACAGTAGATATGTAATATACATTTACAAACAATGCCAGTATTATTACATCTCCGTTGGACATAATGTAATAGACTGATTACTTCCCACAGATCAATGTACATTTAATAACAATATCATTAATACTATATCTACATTCGATATAATGTAATAGATTGATTCATTCCCACAGATCAATGTACATTTAATAACAATATCATTGGTACTATATCTACATTGAATATAATGTAATATACTGATTCATTCCCACAGATCAATGTACATTTAATAACAGTATCATTAGTACTATATCTACATTGGATATAATGTAATATATTGATTCATTCCAACAAATCAATGTACATTTAATAACAATATCCTTAGTACTATATCTACATTCGGTATAATGTAATATAGTTATTCGTTCCCACAAATGAATGTGTATTTATTAACAGTATCATTAGTACTATATCTACATTAGATATGTAATGTACATTTAAAAACAATATCATTATTACCATATATACATTAGATATAATGTAATATACTGATTCCTTCCCACAGATCAATGTACATTTAATAACAGTATCATTAGTACTATATCTACATTGGATATAATGTAATATATTGATTCATTCCAACAAATCAATGTACATTTAATAACAATATCATTATTACTATATCTACATTAGATATAATGTAATAGATTGACTCATTCCCACAGATTAATGTACATTTAATAACAATATCATTGGTACTATATCTACATTGAATATAATGTAAAATACTGATTCATTCCCACAGAGCAATGTACATTTAATAACAATATCCTTAGTACTATATCTACATTCGATATAATGTAATATAGTTATTCGTTCCCACAGATGAATGTGTATTTATTAACAATATCATTAGTACTATATCTACATTAGATATGTAATGTACATTTAATAACAATATCATTATTACCATATCTACATTAGATATAATGTAATATACTGATTCTTTCCCACAGATCAATGTACATTTAATAACAATATCATTGGTACTATATCTACATTGAATATAATCTAATATACTGATTCATTCCCACAGATCAATGTACATTTAATAATAATATCGTTAGTACTATATCTACATTCGATATAATGTAATATAGTTATTCGTTCCCACAGATGAATGTGTATTTATTAACAATATCATTAGTACTATATCTACATTAGATATGTAATGTACATTTAATAACAATATCATTATTACCATATCTACATTAGATATAATGTAATATACTGATTCTTTCCCACAGATCAATGTACATTTAATAACAATATCATTGGTACTATATCTACATTGAATATAATCTAATATACTGATTCATTCCCACAGATCAATGTACATTTAATAATAATATCGTTAGTACTATATCTACATGCGATATAATGTAATAGATTGATTCATTCCCACAGATCAATGTACATTTAATATCAATATCATTATTGCTATATCTACACTAGGTATAATGTCATATACAGACCCATTCCCACAGATCAATGTACATTTAATAACAATATCCTTAGCACTATATCTACATTCGATATAATGTAATATAGTTATTCGTTCCCACAGATGAATGTGTATTTATTAACAATATCATTAGTACAATATCTACATTAGATATGTAATGTACATTTAATAACAATATCATTATTACCATATCTACATTAGATATAATGTAATATACTGATTCTTTCCCACAGATCAATGTACATTTAATAACAGTATCATAAGTACTATATCTACAGTAGATATGTAATATACATTTACAAACAATGCCAGTATTATTATATCTCCGTTGGACATAATGTAATAGGCTGATTCCTTCCCACAGATCAATGTACATTTAATAACAATATCATTGGTACTATATCTACATTGAATATAATCTAATATACTGATTCATTCCCACCGATCAAGGTACATTTAATAACAATATCATTAGTACTGTATCTACATTCGATATAATGTAATAGATTGATTCATTCCCACAGATCAATGTACAATTAATAGCAATATCATTGGTACTATATCTACATTGAATATAATGTAATATACTGATTCATTCCCACAGATCAATGTACATTTAATAACAGTATCATTAGTACTATATCTACGGTAGATATGTAATATACATTTACAAACAATGCCAGTATTATTATATCTCCGTTGGACATAATGTAATATACTGATTCCTTCCCACAAATCTATGTGCATTTAAAAACAATATCATTATTACCATATCTACATTAGATATAATGTAATATACTGATTCCTTCCCACAGATCAATGTACATTTAATAACAATATCATTGGTACTATATCTACATTGAATATAATGTAATATACTGATTCATGCCCACAAATCAATGTACATTTAATAACAATATCCTTAGTACTATATCTACATTCGATATAATGTAATATAGTTATTCGTTCCCACAGATGAATGTGTATTTATTAACAATATCATTAGTACTATATCTACATTGGATATGTGATGTACATTTAATAACAATATCATTATTACCATATCTACGTTGAATATAATGTAATATACTGATTCATTCCCACAGATCAATGTACATTTAATAACAGTATCATTAGTACTATATCTACAGTAGATATGTAATATACATTTGCAAACAATGCCAGTATTATTATATCTCCGTTGGACATAATGTAATAGACTGATTCCTTCCCACAGATCAATGTACATTTAATAACAATATCATTAGTACTATATCTACATTCGATATAATGTAATAGATTGATTCATTCCCACAGATTAATGTACATTTAATAACAATATCATTGGAACTATATCTACATTGAATATAATGTAATATACTGATTCATTCCCACAGAGCAATGTACGTTTAATAACAATATCATTATTACCATATCTACATTAGATATAATGTAATATACTGATTCCTTCCCACAGATCAATGTACATTTAATAACAATATCATTGGTACTATATCTACATTGAATATAATGTAATGTACTGATTCATTCCCACAGATCAATGTACATTTAATATCAATATCATTGGTACTATATCTACATTGAATATAATGTAATATACTGATTCATTCCCACAGATCAATGTACATTTAATAACAGTATCATTAGTACTATATCTACATTCGATATAATGTAATATATTGATTCATTCCAACAGATCAATGTACATTTAATAACAATATCATTATTACCATATCTACATTAGATATAATGTAATATACGGATTCCTTCCCACAGATCCATGTACATTTAATAACAATATCATTAGTACTATATCTACAGTAGATATGTAATATACATTTACAAACAATGCCATTATTACTATATCTCCGTTGGACATAATGTAATATACTGACTCCTTCCAACGGATCAATGTATTTTTAATAACAATATCCTTAGTACTATACCTACATTCGATATAATGTAATATAGTTATTCGTTCCCACAGATGAATGTGTATTTACTAACATTATCATTAGTACTATATCTACATTCGATATAATGTAATATAGTTATTCGTTCCCACAGATGAATGTGTATTTATTAACAATATCATTAGTACTATATCTACGTTAGATATGTAATGTACATTTAATGACAATATCATTATTACCATATCTACATTAGATATAATGTAATATACTGATTCTTTCCCACAGATCAATGTACATTTAATAACAATATCATTGGTACTATATCTACATTGAATATAATCTAATATACTGATTCATTCCCACAGATCAATGTACATTTAATAACAATATCATTATTACCATATCTACATTAGATATAATGTAATATACTGATTCTTTCCCACAGACCAATGTACATTTAATAACAATATCATTGGTACTATATCTACATTGAATATAATCCAATATACTGATTCTTTCCCACAGATCAATGTACATTTAATAACAATATCATTGGTACTATATCTACATTGAATATAATGTAATATGCTGATTCATTCCCACAGATCAATGTACTTTAATAACAATATCATTACTACTATATCTACATTCGATATAATGAAATATACTTATTCGTTCCCACAGATCAATGTACATTTAATCACAATATCATTCGTAATACATCCACATTCGATATAATGTAATATAGTTATTCGTTCCCACAGATGAATGTGTATTTATTAACAATATCATTAGTACTATATCTACGTTAGATGTGTAATGTACATTTAATGACAATATCATTATTACCATATCTACACTAGATATAATGTAATATACAGATTCATTCCCACAGATCAATGTACATTTAATAACAATATCCTGAACACTATACCTACCTACGATATAATGTAATATACTGATTCATTCCCACAGATCAATGTACATTTAATAACAATATCCTTAGTACTATATCTACATTGAATATAATCTAATATACTGATTCATTCCCACAGTTCAATGTATATTTAATAACAATATCATTAGTACTATATCTACATTCGATATAATGTAATAGATTGATTCATTCCCACAGATTAATGTACATTTAATAACAATATCATTGGAACTATATCTACATTGAATATAATGTAATATACTGATTCATTCCCACAGAGCAATGTACGTTTATTAACAATATCCTTAGTACTATATCTACATTCGGTGTAATGTAATATAGTTATTCGTTACCACAGATGAATGTGTATTTATTAACAATATCATTAGCACAATATCTACATTAGATATGTAATGTACATTTAACAACAATATCATTATTACCATATCTACATTGAATATAATGTAATATACTGATTCATTCCCACAGATCAATGTACATTTAATAACAGTGTCATAAGTACTATATCTACAGTAGACATGTAATATACATTTACAAACAATGCCAGTATTATTACATCTCCGTTGGACATAATGTAATAGACTGATTCCTTCCCACAGATCAATGTACATTTAATAACAATATCATTAATACTATATCTACATTCGATATAATGTGATAGATTGATTCATTCCCACAGATCAATGTACATTTAATAACAATATCATTGGTACTATATCTACATTGAATATAATGTAATATACTGATTCATTCCCACAGATCAATGTACGTTTAATAACAATATCCTTAGTACTGTATCTACATTCGATATAATGTAATATAGTTATTCGTTCCCACAGATCAATGTGTATTTATTAACAATATCATTAGTACTATATCTACATTAGATATGTAATGTACATTTAATAACAATATCATTATTACCATATCTACATTAGATATAATGTAATATACTGATTCTTTCCCACAGATCAATGTACATTTAATAACAATATCATTGGTACTATATCTACATTGAATATAATGTAATATACTGATTCATTCCCACAGATCAATGTACATTTAATAACAATATCATTATTACTATACCTACATTAGGTATAATGTGATATACTTATTCGTTCCCACAGATGAATGTGCATTTAATAACAATATCATTGGTACTATATCTACATTGAATATAATGTAATATGCTGATTCCTTCCCACAGATCAATGTACATTTAATAACAATATCATTAGTATTATATCTGCATTCGATATAATGTAATAGATTGATTCATTCCCACAGATCAATGTACATTTAATAACAGTATCATTAGTACTATATCTACAGTAGATATGTAATATACATTTACAAACAATGCCAGTATTATTATATCTCCGTTGGACATAATGTAATATACTGATTCCTTCCCACAGATCAATGTACACTTAATAACAATATCATTAGTACTATATCTACATTTGATATAATGTAATATATTGATTCATTCCAACAGATCAATGTACATTTAATAACAATATCATTATTACTATACCTTCATTAGATATAATGTAATATACTTATACGTTCCCACAGATGAATGTGCATTTAATAACATTATCATTAGTACTATATCTACATTCGATATAATGTAATAGATTGATTCCTTCCCACAGATCAATGTACATTTAATAACAATATCATTAGTACTATATCTGCATTCGATATAATGTAATAGATTGATTCATTCCCACAGATCAATGTACATTTAACAACAGTAGCATTAGTACTATATCTGCAGTAGATATGTTGTATACATTTACAAACAATGCCAGTATTATTATATCTCCGTTGGACATAATGTAATATACTGATTCTTTCCCACAGATCAATGTACATTTAATAACAACATCATTGGTACTATATCTACATTGAATACAATGTAATATGCTGATTCATTCCCACAGATCATTGTACATTTAATGACAATATCATTATTACTCTATCTACATTAGATATAATGTAATATAGTTATTCTTTCCCACAGATGAATGTGTATTTATTAACAATATCATTAGTACTATATCTACATTAGACATGTAATGTACATTTAATAACAATATCATTATTACCATATCTACATTAGATATAATGTAATATACTGATTCCTTTCGACAGATCAATGTACATTTAATAACAATATCATTGGTACTATATCTACAGTAGATATGTAATATACATTTACAAACAATGCCATTATTACTATATCTCCGTTGGACATAATGTAATATACTGATTCCTTCCAACAGATCAATGTATATTTAATAACAATATCCTTAGTACTATATCTACATTCGATATAATGTAATATAGTTATTCGTTCCCACAGATGAATGTGTATTTATTAACAATATCATTAGTACTATATCTACATTAGATAAGTAATGTACATTCAATAACAATATCATTGGTACCATATCTACATTGAATATAATGTAATAGACTGATTCCTTCCCACCGATCAATGTACATTTAATAGAAATATCATTATTGCTATATCTACATTAGGTATAATGTCATATACAGACTCATTCCCACAGATCAATGTAGATTTAATAACAATATCATTAGTACTATATCTACGGTAGATATGTAATATACATTTACAAACAATGCCATTATTACTATATCTCCGTTGGACATAATGTAATATACTGATTCGTTCCCACAGATCAATGTACATTTAATAACAATATCATTGGTACTACATCTACATTGAATATAATGTAATATGCTGATTCATTCCCACAGATCAATGTACATTTAATAACAGTATCATTAGTACTATATCTACATTCGATATAATGTAATATAGTTATTCGTTCCCACAGATGAATGTGTATTTATTAACAATATCATTAGTACTATATCTACATTAGATATGTAATGTACATTTAATAACATTATGATTATTACCATATCTACATTAGATATAATGTAATATACTGATTCTTTCCCACAGATCAATGTACATTTAATAACAATATCATTGGTACTATATCTGCATTGAATATAATCTAATATACTGATTCATTCCCACAGATCAATGTACATTTAATAACAATATCATTGGTACTATATCTACATTAGATATAATGTAATATACTGATTCCTTGCCACAGATCAATGTACATTTAAAAACAATATCATTATTCCCATATCTACATTAGATATAATGTCATATACAGACTCATTCCCACAGATCAATGTACATTTAATAACAATATCATTGCTACTACATCTACATTGAATATAATGTAATATGCTGATTCATTCCCACAGATCAATGTACATTTAACAACAGTATCATTAGTACTATATCTACATTCGATATATTGAAATATATTGATTCATTCCAACAGATCAATGTACATTTAATAACAATATCATTATTACTATATCTACATTAGATATAATGTAATATACTTATTCGTTCCCACAGATGAATGTGCACTTAATAACAATATCATTAGTACTATATCTACGGTAGATATGTAATATACATTTACAAAGAATGCCATTATTACTATATCTCCGTTGGACATAATGTAATATACTGATTCCTTCCAACAGATCAATGTATATTTAATAACAATATCCTTAGTACTATATCTACATTAGATATGTAATGTACATTTAATATCAATATCATTATTACCATATCTACATTAGATATAATGTAATATACTGATTCCTTCCCACAGATCAATGTACATTTAATAACAATATCATTGGTACTATATCTGCATTAGATATGTAATGTACATTTAATATCAATATCATTATTACCATATCTACATTAGATATAATGTAATATACTGATTCTTCCCCACAGATCAATGTACATTTAATAACAATATCATTAGTACTATATCTACATTCGATATAATGTAATATATTGATTCATTCCAACAGATCAAAGTACATTTAATAACAATATCATTATTACTATATCTACATTCGATATAATGTAATATATTGATTCATTCCAACAGATCAAAGTACATTTAATAACAATATCATTATTACTATATCTACATTAGATATGATGTAATATACTTATTCGTTCCCACAGATGAATATGCATTTAATAACATTACCATTAGTACTATATCTACATTAGATATGATATGTACATTTAAAAACAATATCATTATTACCATATCTACATTAGATATAATGAAATATACTGATTCCTTCCCACAGATCAATGTACATTTAATAACAATATCATTGGTACTGTATCTACATTGAATATAATGTAATGTACTGATTCATTCCCACAGATCAATGTACATTTAATAACAATATCATTGGTACTATATCTACATTGAATATAATCTAATATACTGATTCATTCCCACAGATCAATGTACATTTAATAACAATATCATTAGTACTATAGCTACATTCGATATAATGTAATATACTGATTCATTCCCACAGATCAATGTACATTTAATAACAGTATCATTAGTACTGTATCTACAGTAGATATGTAATATACATTTACAAACATGCCAGTATTATCATATCTCCGTTGGACATAATGTAATATACCGATTCCTTCCCACAGATCAATGTACATTTAAAAACAATATCATTATTACCATATCTACATTAGATATAATGTAATATACTGAATCATTCCCACAGATCAATGTACATTTAATAACAATGTCATTAGTACTATATCTACAGTAGATATGTAATATACATTTACAAACAATGCCATTATTACTATATCTCCGTTGGACATAGTGTAATATACTGATTCCTTCCAATAGATCAATGTATATTTAATAACAATATCCTTAGTACTATATCTACATTAGATATGTAATGTACATTTAATATCAATATCATTATTACCATATCTACATTAGATATAATGTAATATACTGATTCTTTCCCACAGATCAATGTACATTTAATAACAATATCATTAGTACTATATCTACATTCGATATAATGTAATATATTGATTCATTCCAACAGATCAAAGTGCATTTAATAACAATATCATTATTACGATATCTACATTAGATATGATGTAATATACTTATACGTTCCCACAGATGAATATGCATTTAATAACAATATCATTAGTACTATATCTACATTACATATGTAATGTACATTTAAAAACAATATCATTATTACCATATCTACATTAGATATAATGTAATATACTGATTCCTTCCCACAGATCAATGTACATTTAATAACAACATCATTGGTACTGTATCTACATTGAATATAATGTAATATACTGATTCATTCCCACAGATCAATGTACATTTAATAACAATATCATTAGTACTATATCTACAGTAGATATGTAATATACATTTACAAACAATGCCATTATTACTATATCTCCGTTGGACATAATGTAATATACTGATTCCTTCCCACAGATCAATGTACATTTAATAACAATATCATTGGTACTGTATCTACACTGAATATAATGTAATATACTGATTCATTCCCACAGAGCAATGTACATTTAATAACAATATCATTGGTACTACATCTACATTGAATATAATGTAATATGCTGATTCATTCCCACAGATCAATGTACATTTAATAACAGTATCATTAGTACTATATCTACATTCGATATATTGTAATATATTGATTCATTCCAACAGATCAATGTACATTTAATAACAATATCATTATTACTATATCTACATTAGATATGATGTAATATACTTATTCGTTCCCACAGATGGATATGCATTTAATAACATTATCATTAGTACTATATCTACGGCAGATATGTAATGTACATTTACAAAGAATGCCATTATTACTATATCTCCGTTGGACATAATGTAATATACTGATTCTTTCCCACAGATCAATGTACATTTAATAACAACATCATTGGTACTATATCTACATTGAATATAATGTAATATGCTGATTCATTCCCACAGATCAATGTACATATAATAACAATATGATTAGTACTATATCTACGGTAGATATGTAATATACATTTACAAACAATGCCATTATTACTATATCTCCGTTGGACATAATGTAATATACTTATTCGTTCCCACAGATGAATGTGCATTTAATAACATTATCATTAGTACTATATCTACATTAGATATGTAATGTACATTTAAAAACAATATCATTATTACCATATCTACATTAGATATAATGTAATACACTGATTCCTTCCCACAGATCAATGTACATTTAATAACAATATCATTAGTACTATATCTACAGTAGATATGTAATATACATTTACAAACAATGCCATTATTACTATATCTACATTCGATATAATGTAATATATTGATTCATTCCAACAGATCAATGTACGTTTAATAACAATATCATTATTACTATATCTACATTAGATATAATGTAATATACTTATACGTTCCCACAGATGAATGTGCATTTAATAACATTATCATTAGTACTATATCTACATTAGATATGTAATGAACATTTAAAAACAATATCATTATTACCACATCTACATTAGATATAAGGTAATATACTGATTCCTTCCCACAGATCAATGTGCATTTAATAACAATATCATTGGTACTATATCTACATTGAATATAATGTAATATACTGATTCATTGCCACAGATCAATGTACATTTAATAACAATATCATTAGTACTATATCTACAGTAGATATGTAATATACAATTACAAACAATGCCATTATTACTATATCTCCGTTGGACATAATGTAATATACTGATTCCTTCCAACAGATCAATGTATATTTAATAACAATACCCTTAGTACTATATCTACATTCGATATAATGTAATATAGTTATTCGTGCCCACAGATGAATGTGTATTTATTAATAATATCATTAGTACTATATCTACATTAGATATATAATGTACATTTAATAACATTATCATTATTACCATATCTACATTAGATATAATGTAATATACTGATTCTTTCCCACAGATCAATGTACATTTAATAACAATATCATTATTACTATACCTACATTAGGTATAATGTGATATACTTATTCGTTCCCACAGATGAATGTGCATTTAATAACAATATCATTGGTACTATATCTACATTGAATATAATGTAATATGCTGATTCCTTCCCACAGATCAATGTACATTTAATAACAATATCATTAGTATTATATCTGCATTCGATATAATGTAATAGATTGATTCATTCCCACAGATCAATGTACATTTAATAACAGTATCATTAGTACTATATCTACAGTAGATATGTAATATACATTTACAAACAATGCCAGTATTATTATATCTCCGTTGGACATAATGTAATATACTGATTCCTTCCCACAGATCAATGTACACTTAATAACAATATCATTAGTACTATATCTACATTTGATATAATGTAATATATTGATTCATTCCAACAGATCAATGTACATTTAATAACAATATCATTATTACTATACCTTCATTAGATATAATGTAATATACTTATACGTTCCCACAGATGAATGTGCATTTAATAACATTATCATTAGTACTATATCTACATTCGATATAATGTAATAGATTGATTCCTTCCCACAGATCAATGTACATTTAATAACAATATCATTAGTACTATATCTGCATTCGATATAATGTAATAGATTGATTCATTCCCACAGATCAATGTACATTTAACAACAGTAGCATTAGTACTATATCTGCAGTAGATATGTTGTATACATTTACAAACAATGCCAGTATTATTATATCTCCGTTGGACATAATGTAATATACTGATTCTTTCCCACAGATCAATGTACATTTAATAACAACATCATTGGTACTATATCTACATTGAATACAATGTAATATGCTGATTCATTCCCACAGATCATTGTACATTTAATGACAATATCATTATTACTCTATCTACATTAGATATAATATAATATAGTTATTCGTTCCCACAGATGAATGTGTATTTATTAACAATATCATTAGTACTATATCTACATTAGACATGTAATGTACATTTAATAACAATATCATTATTACCATATCTACATTAGATATAATGTAATATACTGATTCCTTTCGACAGATCAATGTACATTTAATAACAATATCATTGGTACTATATCTACAGTAGATATGTAATATACATTTACAAACAATGCCATTATTACTATATCTCCGTTGGACATAATGTAATATACTGATTCCTTCCAACAGATCAATGTATATTTAATAACAATATCCTTAGTACTATATCTACATTCGATATAATGTAATATAGTTATTCGTTCCCACAGATGAATGTGTATTTATTAACAATATCATTAGTACTATATCTACATTAGATAAGTAATGTACATTCAATAACAATATCATTGGTACCATATCTACATTGAATATAATGTAATAGACTGATTCCTTCCCACAGATCAATGTACATTTAATAACAGTATCATTAGTGCTATATCTACAGTAGATATGTAATATACATTTACAAACAATGCCATTATTACTATATCTCCGTTGGACATAATGTAATATACTGATTCCTTCCAACAGATCAATGTATATTCAATAACAATATCCTTAGTACTATATCTACATTCGATATAATGTAATAGTTATTCGTTCCCACAGATGAATGTGTATTGATTAACAATATCATTAGTACTATATCTACATTAGATAAGTAATGTACATTTAATAACAATATCATTATTACCATATCGACATTAGATACAATGTAATATACTGATTCTTTCCCACAGATCAATGTACATTTAATAACAATATCATTGGTACTATATCTACATTGAATATAATCCAATATACTGATTCATTCCCACAGATCAATGTACATTTAATAACAATATCATTAGTACTATATCTACATTCGATATAATGTAATAGATTGATTCGTTCCCACCGATCAATGTACATTTAATAACAATATCATTATTGCAATATCTACATTAGGTATAATCTCATATACAGACTCATTCCCACAGATCAATGTACATTTAATAACAATATCATTGGTACTATATCTACATTGAATATAATCTAATATACTGATTCATTCCCATAGATCAATGTACATTTAATAACAATATCATTAGTACTATATCTACATTCGATATAATGTAATAGATTGATTCATTCCCACCGATCAATGTACATTTAATAACAATATCATTAGTACTATATCTGCATTCGATATAATGTAATAGATTGATTCATTCCCACAGATCAATGTACATTTAACAACAGTAGCATTAGTACTACATCTGCAGTAGATATGTTGTATACATTTACAAACAATGCCAGTATTATTATATCCCCGTTGGACATAATGTAATATACTGATTCTTTCCCACAGATCAATGTACATTTAATAACAACATCATTGGTACTATATCTACATTGAATACAATGTAATATGCTGATTCATTCCCACAGATCATTGTACATTTAATGACAATATCATTATTACTCTATCTACATTAGATATAATGTAATATAGTTATTCTTTCCCACAGATGAATGTGTATTTATTAACAATATCATTAGTACTATATCTACATTAGACATGTAATGTACATTTAATAACAATATCATTATTACCATATCTACATTAGATATAATGTAATATACTGATTCCTTCCGACAGATCAATGTACATTTAATAACAATATCATTGGTACTATATCTACATTGAATATAATGTAATATACTGATTCATTCCCACAGATCAATGTACATTTAATAACAATACCATTAGTACTATATCTACAGTAGATATGTAATATACATTTACAAACAATGCCATTATTACTATATCTCCGTTGGACATAATGTAATATACTGATTCCTTCCAACAGATCAATGTATATTTAATAACAATATCCTTAGTACTATATCTACATTCGATATAATGTAATATAGTTATTCGTTCCCACAGATGAATGTGTATTTATTAACAATATCATTAGTACTATATCTACATTAGATAAGTAATGTACATTCAATAACAATATCATTGGTACCATATCTACATTGAATATAATGTAATAGACTGATTCCTTCCCACAGATCAATGTACATTTAATAACAGTATCATTAGTGCTATATCTACAGTAGATATGTAATATACATTTACAAACAATGCCATTATTACTATATCTCCGTTGGACGTAATGTAATATACTGATTCCTTCCAACAGATCAATGTATATTCAATAACAATATCCTTAGTACTATATCTACATTCGATATAATGTAATAGTTATTCGTTCCCACAGATGAATGTGTATTGATTAACAATATCATTAGTACTATATCTACATTAGATAAGTAATGTACATTTAATAACAATATCATTAGTACTATATCTACATTCGATATAATGTAATAGATTGATTCATTCCCACCGATCAATGTACATTTAATAGAAATATCATTATTGCTATATCTACATTAGGTATAATGTCATATACAGACTCATTCCCACAGATCAATGTAGATTTAATAACAATATCATTAGTACTATATCTACGGTAGATATGTAATATACATTTACAAACAATGCCATTATTACTATATCTCCGTTGGACATAATGTAATATACTGATTCGTTCCCACAGATCAATGTACATTTAATAACAATATCATTGGTACTACATCTACATTGAATATAATGTAATATGCTGATTCATTCCCACAGATCAATGTACATTTAATAACAGTATCATTAGTACTATATCTACATTCGATATAATGTAATATAGTTATTCGTTCCCACAGATGAATGTGTATTTATTAACAATATCATTAGTACTATATCTACATTAGATATGTAATGTACATTTAATAACATTATGATTATTACCATATCTACATTAGATATAATGTAATATACTGATTCTTTCCCACAGATCAATGTACATTTAATAACAATATCATTGGTACTATATCTGCATTGAATATAATCTAATATACTGATTCATTCCCACAGATCAATGTACATTTAATAACAATATCATTATTACCATATCTACATTAGACATAATGTAATATACTGTTTCCTTCCCACAGATCAATGTACATTTAATAACAATATCATTAGTACCATATCTACATTCGATATAATGTAATAGATTGGTTCATTCCCACAGATCAATGTACATTTAATAACAATATCATTGGTACTATATCTACATTGAATATAATGTAATATGCTGATTCCTTCCCACAGATCAATGTACATTTAATAACAATAGCATTAGTACTATATCTGCATTCGATATAATGTAATAGATTGATTCATTCCCACAGATCAATGTACATTTAATAACAGTAGCATTAGTACTATATCTACAGTAGATATGTAATATACATTTACAAACAATGCCAGTATTATTATATCTCCGTTGGACATAATGTAATATACTGATTCTTTCCCACAGATCAATGTACATTTAATAACAACATCATTGGTACTATATCTACATTGAATATAATGTAATATGCTGATTCATTCCCACAGATCAATGTACATTCAATAACAGTATCATTAGTACTGTATCTACATTCGATATAATGTAATATATTGATTCATTCCAACAGATCAATGTACATTTAATAACAATATGATTATTACTCTATCTACATTAGATATAATGTAATATAGTTATTCGTTCCCACAGATGAATGTGTATTTAATAGCAATATCATTGGTACTATATCTACATTCGATATAATGTAATAGATTGATTCGTTCCCACCGATCAATGTACATTTAATAACAATATCATTAGTACTATATCTACGGTAGATATGTAATATACATTTACAAACAATGCCATTATTACTATATCTCCGTTGGACATAATGTAATATACTGATTCTTTCCCACAGATCAATGTACATTTACTAACAATATCATTATTACTATATCTACATTAGGTATAATGTAATATACTTATTCGTTCCCACAGATGAATGTGCATTTAATAACAATATCATTGGTACTATATCTACATTGAATATAATGTGATATACTGATTCATTCCCACAGAGCAATGTATATTTAATAACAATATCCTTAGTACTATATCTACATTCGATATAATGTAATATAGTTATTCGTTCCCACAGATGAATGTGTATTTATTAACAATATCATTAGTACTATATCTACATTAGATATGTAATGTAAATTTAATAACAATATCATTAGTACTATATCTACGGTAGATATGTAACATACATTTACAAACAATGCCATTATTGCTATATCTCCGTTGGACATAATGTAATATACTGATTCTTTCCCACAGATCAATGTACATTTAATAACAATATCCTTAGTACTATATCTACATTCGATATAATGTAATATAGTTATTCGTTCCCACAGATGAATGTGTATTTATTAACAATATCATTAGTACTATATCTACATTAGATATGTAATGTACATTTAAAAACAATATCATTATTACCATATCTACATTTGATATAATGTAATATACTGATTCCTTCCCACAGATCAATGTACATTTAATAACAATATCATTGGTACTATATCTACATTGAATATAATCTAATATACTGATTCATTCCCACAGATCAATGTACATTTAATATCAATATCATTAGTACTATATCTACATTCGATATAATGTAATAGATTGATTCATTCCCACAGATCAATGTACATTTAATAACAATATCATTATTGCTATATCTACATTAGGTATAATGTCATATACAGACTCATTCCCACAGATCAATGTACATTTAATAACAATATCATTGGTACTATATCTACATTGAATATAATCTAATATACTGATTCATTCCCATAGATCAATGTACATTTAATAACAATATCATTAGTACTATATCTACATTCGATATAATGTAATAGATTGATTCATTCCCACCGATCAATGTACATTTAATAACAATATCATTATTGCTATATCTACATTAGGTATAATGTCATATACAGACTCATTCCCACAGATCAATGTAGATTTAATAACAATATCATTAGTACTATATCTACGGTAGATATGTAATATACATTTACAAACAATGCCATTATTACTATATCTCCGTTGGACATAATGTAATATACTGACTCGTTCCCACAGATCAATGTACATTTAATAACAATATCATTGGTACTACATCTACATTGAATATAATGTAATATGCTGATTCATTCCCACAGATCAATGTACATTTAATAACAGTATCATTAGTACTATATCTACATTCGATATAATGTAATATAGTTATTCGTTCCCACAGATGAATGTGTATTTATTAACAATATCATTAGTACTATATCTACATTAGATATGTAATGTACATTTAATAACATTATCATTATTACCATATCTACATTAGATATAATGTAATATACTGATTCTTTCCCACAAATCAATGTACATTTAATAACAATATCATTGGTACTATATCTGCATTGAATATAATCTAATATACTGATTCATTCCCACAGATCAATGTACATTTAATAACAATATCATTATTACCATATCTACATTAGACATAATGTAATATACTGTTTCCTTCCCACAGATCAATGTACATTTAATAACAATATCATTAGTACCATATCTACATTCGATATAATGTAATAGATTGGTTCATTCCCACAGATCAATGTACATTTAATAACAATATCATTGGTACTATATCTACATTGAATATAATGTAATATGCTGATTCCTTCCCACAGATCAATGTACATTTAATAACAATAGCATTAGTACTATATCTGCATTCGATATAATGTAATAGATTGATTCATTCCCACAGATCAATGTACATTTAATAACAGTAGCATTAGTACTATATCTACAGTAGATATGTAATATACATTTACAAACAATGCCAGTATTATTATATCTCCGTTGGACATAATGTAATATACTGATTCTTTCCCACAGATCAATGTACATTTAATAACAACATCATTGGTACTATATCCACATTGAATATAATGTAATATGCTGATTCATTCCCACAGATCAATGTACATTCAATAACAGTATCATTAGTACTGTATCTACATTCGATATAATGTAATATATTGATTCATTCCAACAGATCAATGTACATTTAATAACAATATGATTATTACTCTATCTACATTAGATATAATGTAATATAGTTATTCGTTCCCACAGATGAATGTGTATTTAATAGCAATATCATTGGTACTATATCTACATTCGATATAATGTAATAGATTGATTCGTTCCCACCGATCAATGTACATTTAATAACAATATCATTAGTACTATATCTACGGTAGATATGTAATATACATTTACAAACAATGCCATTATTACTATATCTCCGTTGGACATAATGTAATATACTGATTCTTTCCCACAGATCAATGTACATTTACTAACAATATCATTATTACTATATCTACATTAGGTATAATGTAATATACTTATTCGTTCCCACAGATGAATGTGCATTTAATAACAATATCATTGGTACTATATCTACATTGAATATAATGTGATATACTGATTCATTCCCACAGAGCAATGTATATTTAATAACAATATCCTTAGTACTATATCTACATTCGATATAATGTAATATAGTTATTCGTTCCCACAGATGAATGTGTATTTATTAACAATATCATTAGTACTATATCTACATTAGATATGGAATGTAAATTTAATAACAATATCATTAGTACTATATCTACGGTAGATATGTAACATACATTTACAAACAATGCCATTATTGCTATATCTCCGTTGGACATAATGTAATATACTGATTCTTTCCCACAGATCAATGTACATTTAATAACAATATCCTTAGTACTATATCTACATTCGATATAATGTAATATAGTTATTCGTTCCCACAGATGAATGTGTATTTATTAACAATATCATTAGTACCATATCTACATTAGATATGTAATGTACATTTAAAAACAATATCATTATTACCATATCTACATTTGATATAATGTAATATACTGATTCCTTCCCACAGATCAATGTACATTTAATAACAATATCATTGGTACTATATCTACATTGAATATAATCTAATATACTGATTCATTCCCACAGATCAATGTACATTTAATAACAATATCATTAGTACTATATCTACAGTAGATATGTAATATACATTTACAAACAATGCCATTATTACTATATCTCCGTTGGACATAATGTAATATACTGATTCCTTCCAACAGATTAATGTATATTTAATAACAATATCCTTAGTACTATATCTACATTCGATATAATGTAATATAGTTATTCGTGCCCACAGATGAATGTGTATTTATTAATAATATCATTAGTACTATATCTACATTAGATACGTAATGTACATTTAATAACATTATCATTATTACCATATCTACATTAGATATAATGTAATATACTGTTTCCTTCCCACAGATCAATGTACATTTAATAACAATATCATTGGTACTATATCTGCATTGAATATAATGTAATATACTGATTCATTCCCACAGATCAATGTACATTTAATAACAATGTCATTGGTACTATATCTACATTGAATATAATGTAATATGCTGATTCCTTCCCACAGATCAATGTACATTTAATAACAATATCATTAGTACTATATCTGCATTCGATATAATGTAATAGATTGATTCATTCCCACAGATCAATGTACATTTAATAACAGTAGCATTAGTACTATATCCACGGTAGATATGTAATATACATTTACAAACAATGCCAGTATTATTATATCTCCGTTGGACATAATGTAATATACTGATTCCTTCCAACAGATCAATGTATATTTAATAACAATATCCTTAGTACTATATCTACATTCGATATAATGTAATATAGTTATTCGTTCCCACAGATGAATGTGTATTTATTAACAATATCATTAGCACTATATCTACATCAGATATGTAATGTACATTTAAAAACAATATCATTATTACCATATCTACATTAGATATAATGTAATATACTGATTCCTTCCCACAGATCAATGTACACTTAATAACAATATCATTGGTACTATATCTGCATTGAATATAATCTAATATACTGATTCATTCCCACAGATCAATGTACATTTAATAACAATATCATTAGTACCATATCTACATTCGATATAATGTAATAGATTGATTCATTCCCACAGATCAATGTACATTTAATAACAATATCATTATTACTATACCTACATTAGGTATAATGTGATGTACTTATTCGTTCCCACAGATGAATGTGCATTTAATAACAATATCATTGGTACTATATCTACATTGAATATAATGTAATATGCTGATTCCTTCCCACAGATCAATGTACATTTAATAACAATACCATTAGTACTATATCTACAGTAGATATGTAATATACATTTACAAACAATGCCATTATTACTATATCTCCGTTGGACATAATGTAATATACTGATTCCTTCCAACAGATCAATGTATATTTAATAACAATATCCTTAGTACTATATCTACATTCGATATAATGTAATATAGTTATTCGTTCCCACAGATGAATGTGTACTTATCAACAATATCATTAGTACTATATCTACATTAGATAAGTAATGTACATTCAATAACAATATCATTACTACCATATCCACATTAAATACAATGTAATATACTGATTCTTTCCCACAGATCAATGTACATTTAATAACAATATCATTGGTACTATATCTACATTGAATATAATCTAATATACTGATTCATTCCCACAGATCAATGTACATTTAATAACAATATCATTAGTACTATATCTACATTCGATATAAGTTAATGGATTGATTCGTTCCCACCGATCAATGTACATTTAATAACATTATCATTATTGCAATATCTACATTAGGTATAATGTCATATACAGACTCATTCCCACAGATCAATGTACATTTAATAACAATATCATTGGTACTATATCTACATTGAATATAATCTAATATACTGATTCATTCCCACAGATCAATGTACATTTAATAACAATATCATTAGTACTATATCTACCTTCGATATAATGTAATAGATTGATTCATTCCCACCGATCAATGTACATTTAATAACAATATCATTATTGCTATATCTACATTAGGTATAATGTCATATACAGACTCATTCCCACAGATCAATGTAGATTTAAAAACAATATCATTAGTACTATATCTACGGTAGATATGTAATATACATTTACAAACAATGCCATTATAACTATATCTCCGTTGGACATAATGTAATATACTGATTCTTTCCCACAGATCAATGTACATTTAATAGCAATATCATTAGTACTATATCTACTATCGATATAATGTAATATACTGATTCCTTCCCACAGATCAATGTACATTTAATAACAATATCATTGGTACAATATCTACATTGAATATAATGTAATAGACTGATTCTTTCCCACAGATCAATGTACATTTAATAACAATATCATTGGTACTATATCTGCATTGAATATAATCTAATATACTGATTCATTCCCACAGATCAATGCACATTTAATAACAATATCATTATTCCCATATCTACATTAGACATAATGTAATATACTGTTTCCTTCCCACAGATCAATGTACATTTAATAACAATATCATTGGTACTATATCTGCATTGAATATAATCTAATATACTGATTCATTCCCACAGATCAATGTACATTCAATAACAGTATCATTAGTACTGTATCTACATTCGATATAATGTAATATATTGATTCATTCCAACAGATCAATGTACATTTAATAACAATATGATTATTACTCTATCTACATTAGATATAATGTAATATAGTTATTCGTTCCCACAGATGAATGTGTATTTATTAACAATATCATTAGTACTAAATCTACATTAGATAAGTAATGTACATTTAATAACAATATCATTATTACCATATCTACATAAGATACATTGTAATATACTGATTCTTTCCCACAGATCAATGTACATTTAATAACAACATCATTGGTACTATATCTACATTGAATACAATGTAATATGCTGATTCATTCCCACAGATCAATGTACATTCAATAACAGTATCATTAGTACTGTATCTACATTCGATACAATATAATATATTGATTCATTCCAACAGATCAATGTACATTTGATAACAATATCATTAGTACTATATCTACATTCGATATAATGTAATATAGTGATTCGTTCCCACAGATGAATGTGTATTTATTAACAATATCATTAGTACTATATCTACATTAGATATGTAATGAACATTTAAAAACAATATCATTATTACCACATCTACATTAGATATAACGTAATATACTGATTCCTTCCCACAGATCAATGTGCATTTAATAACAATATCATTGGTACTATATCTACATTGAATATAATGTAATATACTGATTCATTCCCACAGATCAATGTACATTTAATAACAATATCATTAGTACTATATCTACAGTAGATATGTAATATACATTTACAAACAATGCCATTATTACTATATCTCAGTTGGACATAATGTAATATACTGATTCCTTCCAACAGATTAATGTATATTTAATAACAATATCCTTAGTACTATATCTACATTCGATATAATGTAATATAGTTATTCGTGCCCACAGATGAATGTGTATTTATTAATAATATCATTAGTACTATATCTACATTAGATACGTAATGTACATTTAATAACATTATCATTATTACCATATCTACATTAGATATAATGTAATACACTGATTCCTTCCCACAGATCAATGTACATTTAATAACAATATCATTAGTACTATATCTACAGTAGATATGTAATATACATTTACAAACAATGCCATTATTACTATATCTACATTCGATATAATGTAATATATTGATTCATTCCAACAGATCAATGTACGTTTAATAACAATATCATTATTACTATACCTACATTAGGTATAATGTGATGTACTTATTCGTTCCCACAGATGAATGTGCATTTAATAACAATATCATTGGTACTATATCTACATTGAATATAATGTAATATGCTGATTCCTTCCCACAGATCAATGTACATTTAATAACAATATCATTAGTATTATATCTGCATTCGATATAATGTAATAGATTGATTCATTCCCACAGATCAATGTACATTTAATAACAGTAGCATTAGTACTATATCTACAGTAGATATGTAATATACATTTACAAACAATGCCATTATTACTATATCTCCGTTGGACATAATGTAATATACTGATTCCTTCCAACAGATCAATGTATATTTAATAACAATATCCTTAGTACTATATCTACATTCGATATAACGTAATATAGTTATTCGTTCCCACAGATGAATGTGTATTTATTAACAATATCATAAGTACTATATCTACATTAGATAAGTAATGTACATTTAATAACAATATCATTATTACCATATCTACATTAGATACAATGTAATATACTGATTCTTTCCCACAGATCAATGTACATATAATAACAATATGATTAGTACTATATCTACGGTAGATATGTAATATACATTTACAAACAATGCCATTATTACTATATCTCCGTTGGACATAATGTAATATACTGATTCCTTCCAACAGATCAATGTATATTTAATAACAATATCCTTAGTACTATATGTACATTCGATATAATGTAATATAGTTATTCGTTCCCACAGATGAATGTGTATTTATTAACAATATCATTAGCACTATATCTACATCAGATATGTAATGTACATTTAAAAACAATATCATTATTACCATATCTACATTAGATATAATGTAATATACTGATTCCTTCCCACAGATCAATGTACATTTAATAACAATATCACTGGTACTATATCTACATTGAATATAATGTAATATACTGATTCATTCCCACAGAGCAATGTACATTTAATAACAATATCCTTAGTACTATATCTACATTCGATATAATGTAATATAGTTATTCGTTCCCACAGATGAATGTGTATTTATTAACAATATCATTACTACTATATCTACATTAGATATGTAATGTACATATAATAACAATATCATTATTACCATATCTACATTGAATATGATGTAATATACTGATTCATCCCCACAGATCAATGTACATTTAATGACAATATGATTAGTACTATATCTATGGTAGATATGTAATATACATTTACAAACAATGCCATTATTACTATATCTCCGTTGGACATAATGTAATATACTGATCCCTTCCAACAGATCAATGTACATTTAATAACAATATCATTAGTACTATATCTACATTCGATATAATGTAATAGATTGATTCATTCCCACCGATCAATGTACATTTAATAACAATATCATTATTGCCATATCTACATTAGACATAATGTAATATCCTGATTCCTTCCCACAGATCAATATACATTTAATAACAATATCATTAGTACTATATCTACATTCGATATAATGTAATAGATTGATTCCTTCGCACAGATCAATGTACATTTAATAACAATATCATTAGTACTATATCTGCATTCGATATAATGTAATAGATTGATTCATTCCCACAGATCAATGTACATTTAACAACAGTAGCATTAGTACTATATCTGCAGTAGATATGTTGTATACATTTACAAACAATGCCAGTATTATTATATCTCCGTTGGACATAATGTAATATACTGATTCTTTCCCACAGATCAATGTACATTTAATAACAACATCATTGGTACTATATCTACATTGAATACAATGTAATATGCTGATTCATTCCCACAGATCAATGTACATTTAATGACAATATCATTATTACTCTATCTACATTAGATATAATGTAATATAGTTATTCGTTCCCACAGATGAATGTGTATTTATTAACAATATCATTAGTACTATATCTACATTAGATATGTAATGTACATTTAATAACATTATCATTATTACCATATCTACATTAGATATAATGTAATATACTGATTCTTTCCCACAGATCAATGTACATTTAATAACAATATCATTGGTACTATATCTGCATTGAATATAATCTAATATACCGATTCATTCCCACAGATCAATGTACATTTAATAACAATATCATTATTACCATACCTACATTAGACATAATGTAATATACTGTTTCCTTCCCACAGATCAATGTACATTTAATAACAATATCATTAGTACCATATCTACATTCGATATAATGTAATAGATTGATTCATTCCCACAGATCAATGTACATTTAATCACAATATCATTGGTGCTATATCTACATTGAATATATGTAATATGCTGATTCCTTCCCACAGATCAATGTACATTTAATAACAATAGCATTAGTACTATATCTGCATTCGATATAATGAAATAGATTGATTCATTCCCACAGATCAATGTACATTTAATAACAGTAGCATTAGTACTATATCTACAGTAGATATGTAATATACATTTACAAACAATGCCAGTATTATTATATCTCCGTTGGACATAATGTAATATACTGAATCTTTCCCACAGATCAATGTACATTTAATAACAATATCATTGGTACTACATCTACATTGAGTATAATGTAACATGCTGATTCATTCCCACAGATCAATGTACATTTAATAACAGTATCATTAGTACTATATCTACATTCGATATAATGTAATATAGTTATTCGTTCCCACAGATGAATGTGTATTTATTAACAATATCATTAGTACTATAGCTACATTAGAGATGTAATGTACATTTAATAACATTATCATTATTACCATATCTACATTAGATATAATGTAATATACTGATTCTTTCCCACAGATCAATGTACATTTAATAACAATATCATTGGTACTATATCTGCATTGAATATAATCTAATATACTGATTCATTCCCACAGATCAATGCACATTTAATAACAATATCATTATTCCCATATCTACATTAGACATAATGTAATATACTGTTTCCTTCCCACAGATCAATGTACATTTAATAACAATATCATTGGTACTATATCTGCATTGAATATAATGTAATATACTGATTCATTCCCACAGATCAATGTACATTTAATAACAATGTCATTGGTACTATATCTACATTGAATATAATGTAATATGCTGATTCCTTCCCACAGATCAATGTACATTTAATAACAATATCATTAGTACTATATCTGCATTCGATATAATGTAATAGATTGATTCATTCCCACAGATCAATGTACATTTAATAACAGTAGCATTAGTACTATATCTACCGTAGATATGTAATATACATTTACAAACAATGCCAGTATTATTATATCTCCGTTGGACATAATGTAATATACTGATTCTTTCCCACAGATCAATGTAGATTCAATAACAACACCATTGGTACTATATCTACATTGAATATAATGTAATATGCTGATTCATTCCCACAGATCAATGTACATTCAATAACAGTATCATTAGTACTGTACCTACATTCGATATAATGTAATATATTGATTCATTCCAACAGATCAATGTACATTTAATAACAATATGATTATTACTCTATCTACATTAGATATAATGTAATATAGTTATTCGTTCCCACAGATGAATGTGTATTTATTAACAATATCATTAGTACTATATCTACATTAGATAAGTAATGTACATTTAATAACAATATCATTATTACCATATCTACATAAGATACAATGTAATATACTGATTCTTTCCCACAGATCAATGTACATTTAATAACAACATCATTGGTACTATATCTACATTGAATATAATGTAATATGCTGATTCATTCCCACAGATCAATGTACATTCAATAACAGTATCATTAGTACTGTATCTACATTCGATATAATGTAATATATTGATTCATTCCAACAGATCAATGTACATTTGATAACAATATCATTAGTACTATATCTACATTCGATGTAATGTAATATAGTGATTCGTTCCCACAGATGAATGTGTATTTATTAACAATATCATTAGTACTATATCTACATTAGTTATGTAATGTACATTTAATAACAATATCATTATTACCATATCTACATTGAATATAATGTAATATACTGATTCATTCCCACAGATCAATGTACATATAATAACAATATGATTAGTACTATATCTACGGTAGATATGTAATATACATTTACAAACAATGCCATTATTACTATATCTCCGTTGGACATAATGTAATATACTTATTCGTTCCCACAGATGAATGTGCATTTAATAACATTATCATTAGTACTATATCTACATTAGATATGTAATGTACATTTAAAAACAATATCATTATTACCATATCTACATTAGATATAATGTAATATACTGATTCCTTCCCACAGATCAATGTGCATTTAATAACAATATCATTGGTACTATATCTACATGGAATATAATGTAATATACTGATCGCTTCCCACACATCAATGTACATTTAATAACAATATCATTGGTACTATATCTACATTGAATATAATGTAATATACTGATTCATTCCCACAGATCAATGTACGTTTAATAACAATATCATTATTACTATATCTACATTCGATATAATGTAATATAGTTATTCGTGCCCACAGATGAATGTGTATTTATTAATAATATCATTAGTACTATATCTACATTAGATACGTAATGTACATTTAATAACATTATCATTATTACCATATCTACATTAGATATAATGTAATATACTGATTCTTTCCCACAGATCAATGTACATTTAATAACAATATCATTATTACTATACCTACATTAGGTATAATGTGATGTACCTATTCGTTCCCACAGATGAATGTGCATTTAATAACAATATCATTGGTACTATATCTACATTGAATATAATGTAATATGCTGATTCCTTCCCACAGATCAATGTATATTTAATAACAATATCCTTAGTACTATATCTACATTCGATATAATGTAATATAGTTATTCGTTCCCACAGATCAATGTGCATTTAATAACAATATCATTGGTACTATATCTACATTGAATATAATGTAATATACTGATTCATTCCCACAGATCAATGTACATTTAATAACAATATCATTAGTACTATATCTACAGTAGATATGTAATATACATTTACAAACAATGCCATTATTACTATATCTCCGTTGGACATAATGTAATATACTGATTCCTTCCAACAGATCAATGTATATTTAATAACAATATCCTTAGTACTATATCTACATTCGATATAATGTAATATAGTTATTCGTGCCCACAGATGAATGTGTATTTATTAATAATATCATTAGTACTATATCTACATTAGATACGTAATGTACATTTAATAACATTATCATTATTACCATATCTACATTAGATATAATGTAATATACTGATTCTTTCCCACAGATCAATGTACATTTAATAACAATATCATTATTACTATACCTACATTAGGTATAATGTGATGTACCTATTCGTTCCCACAGATGAATGTGCATTTAATAACAATATCATTGGTACTATATCTACATTGAATATAATGTAATATGCTGATTCCTTCCCACAGATCAATGTACATTTAATAACAATATCATTAGTATTATATCTGCATTCGATATAATGTAATAGATTGATTCATTCCCACAGATCAATGTACATTTAATAACAGTAGCATTAGTACTATATCTACAGTAGATATGTAATATACATTTACAAACAATGCCATTATTACTATATCTCCGTTGGACATAATGTAATATACTGATTCCTTCCAACAGATCAATGTATATTTAATAACAATATCCTTAGTACTATATCTACATTCGATATAATGTAATATAGTTATTCGTTCCCACAGATGAATGTGTATTTATTAACAATATCATTAGCACTATATCTACATCAGATATGTAATGTACATTTAAAAACAATATCATTATTACCATATCTACATTAGATATAATGTAATATACTGATTCCTTCCCACAGATCAATGTACATTTAATAACAATATCACTGGTACTATATCTACATTGAATATAATGTAATATACTGATTCATTCCCACAGAGCAATGTACATTTAATAACAATATCCTTAGTACTATATCTACATTCGATATAATGTAATATAGTTATTCGTTCCCACAGATGAATGTGTATTTATTAACAATATCATTACTACTATATCTACATTAGATATGTAATGTACATATAATAACAATATCATTATTACCATATCTACATTGAATATGATGTAATATACTGATTCATCCCCACAGATCAATGTACATTTAATGACAATATGATTAGTACTATATCTATGGTAGATATGTAATATACATTTACAAACAATGCCATTATTAATATATCTCCGTTGGACATAATGTAATATACTGATCCCTTCCAACAGATCAATGTACATTTAATAACAATATCATTAGTACTATATCTACATTCGATATAATGTAATAGATTGATTCATTCCCACCGATCAATGTACATTTAATAACAATATCATTATTGCCATATCTACATTAGACATAATGTAATATCCTGATTCCTTCCCACAGATCAATATACATTTAATAACAATATCATTAGTACTATATCTACATTCGATATAATGTAATAGATTGATTCCTTCCCACAGATCAATGTACATTTAATCACAATATCATTGGTGCTATATCTACATTGAATATATGTAATATGCTGATTCCTTCCCACAGATCAATGTACATTTAATAACAATAGCATTAGTACTATATCTGCATTCGATATAATGAAATAGATTGATTCATTCCCACAGATCAATGTACATTTAATAACAGTAGCATTAGTACTATATCTACAGTAGATATGTAATATACATTTACAAACAATGCCAGTATTATTATATCTCCGTTGGACATAATGTAATATACTGAATCTTTCCCACAGATCAATGTACATTTAATAACAATATCATTGGTACTACATCTACATTGAGTATAATGTAACATGCTGATTCATTCCCACAGATCAATGTACATTTAATAACAGTATCATTAGTACTATATCTACATTCGATATAATGTAATATAGTTATTCGTTCCCACAGATGAATGTGTATTTATTAACAATATCATTAGTACTATAGCTACATTAGAGATGTAATGTACATTTAATAACATTATCATTATTACCATATCTACATTAGATATAATGTAATATACTGATTCTTTCCCACAGATCAATGTACATTTAATAACAATATCATTGGTACTATATCTGCATTGAATATAATCTAATATACTGATTCATTCCCACAGATCAATGCACATTTAATAACAATATCATTATTCCCATATCTACATTAGACATAATGTAATATACTGTTTCCTTCCCACAGATCAATGTACATTTAATAACAATATCATTGGTACTATATCTGCATTGAATATAATGTAATATACTGATTCATTCCCACAGATCAATGTACATTTAATAACAATGTCATTGGTACTATATCTACATTGAATATAATGTAATATGCTGATTCCTTCCCACAGATCAATGTACATTTAATAACAATATCATTAGTACTATATCTGCATTCGATATAATGTAATAGATTGATTCATTCCCACAGATCAATGTACATTTAATAACAGTAGCATTAGTACTATATCTACCGTAGATATGTAATATACATTTACAAACAATGCCAGTATTATTATATCTCCGTTGGACATAATGTAATATACTGATTCTTTCCCACAGATCAATGTAGATTCAATAACAACACCATTGGTACTATATCTACATTGAATATAATGTAATATGCTGATTCATTCCCACAGATCAATGTACATTCAATAACAGTATCATTAGTACTGTACCTACATTCGATATAATGTAATATATTGATTCATTCCAACAGATCAATGTACATTTAATAACAATATGATTATTACTCTATCTACATTAGATATAATGTAATATAGTTATTCGTTCCCACAGATGAATGTGTATTTATTAACAATATCATTAGTACTATATCTACATTAGATAAGTAATGTACATTTAATAACAATATCATTATTACCATATCTACATAAGATACAATGTAATATACTGATTCTTTCCCACAGATCAATGTACATTTAATAACAACATCATTGGTACTATATCTACATTGAATATAATGTAATATGCTGATTCATTCCCACAGATCAATGTACATTCAATAACAGTATCATTAGTACTGTATCTACATTCGATATAATGTAATATATTGATTCATTCCAACAGATCAATGTACATTTGATAACAATATCATTAGTACTATATCTACATTCGATGTAATGTAATATAGTGATTCGTTCCCACAGATGAATGTGTATTTATTAACAATATCATTAGTACTATATCTACATTAGTTATGTAATGTACATTTAATAACAATATCATTATTACCATATCTACATTGAATATAATGTAATATACTGATTCATTCCCACAGATCAATGTACATATAATAACAATATGATTAGTACTATATCTACGGTAGATATGTAATATACATTTACAAACAATGCCATTATTACTATATCTCCGTTGGACATAATGTAATATACTTATTCGTTCCCACAGATGAATGTGCATTTAATAACATTATCATTAGTACTATATCTACATTAGATATGTAATGTACATTTAAAAACAATATCATTATTACCATATCTACATTAGATATAATGTAATATACTGATTCCTTCCCACAGATCAATGTGCATTTAATAACAATATCATTGGTACTATATCTACATGGAATATAATGTAATATACTGATCCCTTCCCACACATCAATGTACATTTAATAACAATATCATTGGTACTATATCTACATTGAATATAATGTAATATACTGATTCATTCCCACAGATCAATGTACGTTTAATAACAATATCATTATTACTATATCTACATTCGATATAATGTAATATAGTTATTCGTGCCCACAGATGAATGTGTATTTATTAATAATATCATTAGTACTATATCTACATTAGATACGTAATGTACATTTAATAACATTATCATTATTACCATATCTACATTAGATATAATGTAATATACTGATTCTTTCCCACAGATCAATGTACATTTAATAACAATATCATTATTACTATACCTACATTAGGTATAATGTGATGTACCTATTCGTTCCCACAGATGAATGTGCATTTAATAACAATATCATTGGTACTATATCTACATTGAATATAATGTAATATGCTGATTCCTTCCCACAGATCAATGTATATTTAATAACAATATCCTTAGTACTATATCTACATTCGATATAATGTAATATAGTTATTCGTTCCCACAGATGAATGTGTATTTATTAACAATATCATTAGCACTATATCTACATCAGATATGTAATGTACATTTAAAAACAATATCATTATTACCATATCTACATTAGATATAATGTAATATACTGATTCCTTCCCACAGATCAATGTACATTTAATAACAATATCACTGGTACTATATCTACATTGAATATAATGTAATATACTGATTCATTCCCACAGAGCAATGTACATTTAATAACAATATCCTTAGTACTATATCTACATTCGATATAATGTAATATAGTTATTCGTTCCCACAGATGAATGTGTATTTATTAACAATATCATTACTACTATATCTACATTAGATATGTAATGTACATATAATAACAATATCATTATTACCATATCTACATTGAATATGATGTAATATACTGATTCATCCCCACAGATCAATGTACATTTAATGACAATATGATTAGTACTATATCTATGGTAGATATGTAATATACATTTACAAACAATGCCATTATTACTATATCTCCGTTGGACATAATGTAATATACTGATCACTTCCAACAGATCAATGTACATTTAATAACAATATCATTAGTACTATATCTACATTCGATATAATGTAATAGATTGATTCATTCCCACCGATCAATGTACATTTAATAACAATATCATTATTGCCATATCTACATTAGACATAATGTAATATCCTGATTCCTTCCCACAGATCAATATACATTTAATAACAATATCATTAGTACTATATCTACATTCGATATAATGTAATATACTGATCCCTTCCCACACATCAATGTACATTTAATAACAATATCATTATTACTATATCTACATTAGATATAATGTAATATACTTATTCGATCCCACAGATGAATATGCATTTAATAACATTATCATTAGTACTATATCTACATTAGATATGTAATGTACATTTAAAAACAATATCATTATTACCATATCTACATTAGATATAATGTAATACACTGATTCCTTCCCACAGATCAATGTACATTTAATAACAATATCATTAGTACTATATCTACAGTAGATATGTAATATACATTTACAAACAATGCCATTATTACTATATCTACATTCGATATAATGTAATATATTGATTCATTCCAACAGATCAATGTACGTTTAATAACAATATCATTATTACTATATCTACATTAGATATGATGTAATATACTTATACGTTCCCACAGATGAATATGCATTTAATAACATTATCATTAGTACTATATCTACATTAGATATGTAATGTACATTTAAAAACAATATCATTATTACCACATCTACATTAGATATAACGTAATATACTGATTCCTTCCCACAGATCAATGTGCATTTAATAACAATATCATTGGTACTATATCTACATTGAATATAATGTAATATACTGATTCATTCCCACAGATCAATGTACATTTAATAACAATATCATTAGTACTATATCTACAGTAGATATGTAATATACATTTACAAACAATGCCATTATTACTATATCTCCGTTGGACATAATGTAATATACTGATTCCTTCCAACAGATCAATGTATATTTAATAACAATATCCTTAGTACTATATCTACATTCGATATAATGTAATATAGTTATTCGTGCCCACAGATGAATGTGTATTTATTAATAATATCATTAGTACTATATCTACATTAGATACGTAATGTACATTTAATAACATTATCATTATTACCATATCTACATTAGATATAATGTAATATACTGATTCTTTCCCACAGATCAATGTACATTTAATAACAATATCATTATTACTATACCTACATTAGGTATAATGTGATGTACCTATTCGTTCCCACAGATGAATGTGCATTTAATAACAATATCATTGGTACTATATCTACATTGAATATAATGTAATATGCTGATTCCTTCCCACAGATCAATGTACATTTAATAACAATATCATTAGTATTATATCTGCATTCGATATAATGTAATAGATTGATTCATTCCCACAGATCAATGTACATTTAATAACAGTAGCATTAGTACTATATCTACAGTAGATATGTAATATACATTTACAAACAATGCCATTATTACTATATCTCCGTTGGACATAATGTAATATACTGATTCCTTCCAACAGACCAATGTACATTTAATAACAATATCATTAGTACTATATCTGCATTCGATATAATGTAATAGATTGATTCATTCCCACAGATCAATGTACATTTAACAACAGTAGCATTAGTACTATATCTGCAGTAGATATGTTGTATACATTTACAAACAATGCCAGTATTATTATATCTCCGTTGGACATAATTTAATATACTGATTCTTTCCCACAGATCAATGTACATTTAATAACAACATCATTGGTACTATATCTACATTGAATACAATGTAATATGCTGATTCATTCCCACAGATCAATGTACATTTAATGACAATATCATTATTACTCTATCTACATTAGATATAATGTAATATAGTTATTCGTTCCCACAGATGAATGTGTATTTATTAACAATATCATTAGTACTATATCTACATTAGATATGTAATGTACATTTAATAACATTATCATTATTACCATATCTACATTAGATATAATGTAAAATACTGATTCTTTCCCACAGATCAATGTACATTTAATAACAATATCATTGGTACTATATCTGCATTGAATATAATCTAATATACCGATTCATTCCCACAGATCAATGTACATTTAATAACAATATCATTATTACCATACCTACATTAGACATAATGTAATATACTGTTTCCTTCCCACAGATCAATGTACATTTAATAACAATATCATTAGTACCATATCTACATTCGATATAATGTAATAGATTGATTCATTCCCACAGATCAATGTACATTTAATCACAATATCATTGGTGCTATATCTACATTGAATATAATGTAATATGCTGATTCCTTCCCACAGATCAATGTACATTTAATAACAATAGCATTAGTACTATATCTGCATTCGATATAATGAAATAGATTGATTCATTCCCACAGATCAATGTACATTTAATAACAGTAGCATTAGTACTATATCTACAGTAGATATGTAATATACATTTACAAACAATGCCAGTATTATTATATCTCCGTTGGACATAATGTAATATACTGATCCTTTCCCACAGATCAATGTACATTTAATAACAACATCATTGGTACTATATCTACATTGAATACAATGTAATATGCTGATTCATTCCCACAGATCAATGTACATTTAATAACAGTATCATTAGTACTATATCTACAGTAGACATGTAATATACATTTACAAACAATGCCAGTATTATTATATCTCCGTTGGACATAATGTAATATACTGATTCCTTCCCACTCATCAATGTACATTTAATAACAATATCATTGGTACTATATCTACATGGAATATATAGTAATATACTGATTCCTTCCCAACCATCAATGTACATTTAATAACAATATCATTAGTACCATATCTACATTCGATATAATGTAATGGATTGATTCATTCCCACCGATCAATGTACATTTAATAACAATATCATTATTACCATATCTACATTAGACATAATGTAATATACTGATTCCTTCCCACAGATCAATGCACATTTAATAACAATATCATTGGAACTATATCTACATTGAATATAATGTAATATGCTGATTCATTCCCACAGATCAATGTACATTTAATAACAATATCATTAGTACCATATCTGCATTCGATATAATGTAATATATTGATTCATTCCCACAGATCAATGTACATTTAATAACAGTAGCATTAGTACTATATCTACAGTAGATATGTAATATACATTTACAAACAATGCCAGTATTATTATATCTCCGTTGGACATAATGTAATATACAGATTCTTTCCCACAGATCAATGTACATTTAATAACAACATCATTGGTACTATATCTACATTGAATACAATGTAATATGCTGATTCATTCCCACAGATCAATGTACATTTAATAACAGTATCATTAGTACTATATCTACATTCGATATAATGTAATATATTGATTCATTCCAACAGATCAATGTACATTTAATAACAATATCATTGTTACTCTATCTACATTAGATATAATGTAATATAGTTATTCGCTCCCACAGATGAATGTGTATTTATTAACAATATCATTAGTACTATATCTACATTAGATATGTAATGTACATTTAATAACATTATCATTATTACCATATCTACATTAGATATAATGTAATATACTGATTCTTTCCCACAGATCAATGTACATTTAATAACAATATCATTGGTACTATATCTGCATTGAATATAATCTAATATACTGATTCATTACCACAGATCAATGTACATTTAATAACAATATCATTATTACCATATCTACATTAGACATAATGTAATATACTGTTTCCTTCCCACAGATCAATGTACATTTAATAACAATATCATTGGTACTATATCTGCATTGAATATAATCTAATATACTGATTCATTCCCACAGATCAATGTACATTTAATAACAATATCATTGGTACTATATCTACATTGAATATAATGTAATATGCTGATTCCTTCCCACAGATCAATGTACATTTAATAACAATATCATTAGTACTATATCTGCATTCGATATAATGTAATAGATTGATTCATTCCCACAGATCAATGTACATTTAATAACAGTATAATTAGTACTATATCTACATTCGATATAATGTAATATATTGATTCATTCCAACAGATCAATGTACATTTAATAACAATATCATTATTACTCTATCTACATTAGATATAATGTGATATAGTTATTCGTTCCCACAGATGAATGTGTATTTATTAACAATATCATTAGTACTATATCTACATTAGATATGTAATGTACATTTAATAACAATATCATTATTACCATATCTGCATTAGATATAATGTAATATGCTGATTCCTTCCCACAGATCAATGTACATTTAATAACAATATCATTGGTGCTATATCTACATTGAATATAATGTAATATACTGATCCATTCCCACAAATCAATGTACATTCAATAACAATATCCTTAGTACTATATCTACATTCGATATAATGTAATATAGTTATTCGTTCCCACAGATGAATGTGTAGTTAATAACAATATCATTGGTACTATATCTACATTGAATATAATGTAATATGCTGATTCATTCCCACAGATCAATGTACATTTAATAACAGTATCATTAGTACTATATCTACAGTAGACATGTAATATACATTTACAAACAATGCCAGTATTATTATATCTCCGTTGGACATAATGTAATATACTGATTCCTTCCCACAGATCAATGTACATTTAATAACAATATCATTGGCACTGTATCTACATTAAATATAATGTAATATACTGATTCATTCCCACAGATCAATGTACATTTAATAACAATATCATTAGTACTATATCTACAGTAGATATGTAATATACATTTACAAACAATGCCATTATTACTATATCTCCGTTGGACATAATGTAATATACTGATTCCTTCCAACAGATCAATGTATATTTAATAACAATATCCTTAGTACTATATCTACATTCGATATAATGTAATAGATTGATTCATTCCCACCGATCAATGTACATTTAATAACAATATCATTATTGCTATATCTACATTAGGTATAACGTCATATACAGACTCATTCCCACAGATCAATGTACATTTAATACCAATATCATTGGTACTACATCTACATTGAATATAATGTAATATGCTGATTCATTCCCTCAGATCAATGTACATTTAATAACAGTATCATTAGTACTATATCTACATTCGATATAATGTAATATATTGATTCATTCCAACAGATCAATGTACATTTAATAACAATATCATTATTACTATATCTACATTAGATATGATGTAATATACTGATTCCTTCCCACAGATCAATGTACATTTAATAACAATATCATTAGTACTATATCTACAGTAGGTATGTAATATACATTTACAAACAATGCCATTATTACTATATCTCCGTTGGACATAATGTAATATACTGATTCCTTCCCAGAGATCAATGTACATTTAATAGCAATATCATTATTACCATATCTACATTAGATATAATGTAATATACTGATTCCTTCCCACAGGTCAATGTACATTTAATAACAATATCATTAGTACTATATCTACAGTAGATATGTAATATACATTTACAAACAATGCCAGTTTCATTATGTCTCCGTTGGACATAATGTAATATACTGATTCCTTCCCACAGATCAATGTGCATTTAATAACAATATCATTGGTACTATATCTACATGGAATATATAGTAATATACTGATTCCTTCCCACACATCAATGTACATTTAATAACAATATCATTGGTACTATATCTACATTGAATATAATGTAATATGCTGATTCATTCCCACAGATCAATGTACATTCAATAACAGTATCATTAGTACTATATCTACAGTAGACATGTAATATACATTTACAAACAATGCCAGTATTATTATATCTCCGTTGGACATAATGTAATATACTGATTCCTTCCCACAGATCAATGTATATTTAATAACAATATCCTTAGTACTATATCTACATTCGATATAATGTAATATAGTTATTCGCTCCCACAGATGAATGTGTATTTATTAACAATATCATTAGTACTATATCTACATTAGATATGTAATGTACATTTAATAACAATATCATTGTTACCATATCTACATTAGATATAATGTAATATACTGATTCTTTCCCACAGATCAATGTACACTTAATAACAATATCATTGGTACTATGTCTACGTTGAATATAATCTAATATACTGATTCATTCCCACAGATCAATGTACATTTAATAACAATATCATTAGTACTATATCTACAGTAGATATGTAATATACATTTACAAACAATGCCATTATTACTATATCTCCGTTGGACATAATGTAATATACTGATTCCTTCCAACAGTTCAATGTATATTTAATAACAATATCCTTAGTACTATATCTACATTCGATATAATGTAATATAGTTATTCGTTCCCACAGATGAATGTGTATTTATTAACAATATCATTAGTACTATATCTACATTAGATATGTAATGTACATTTAATAACAGTATCATTATTACCATATCTACATTAGATATAATGTAATATACTGATTCTTTCCCACAGATCAATGTACATTTAATAACAATATCATTATTACTATACCTACATTAGGTATAATGTGATATACTTATTCGTTCCCACAGATGAATGTGCATTTAATAACAATATCATTGGTACTATATCTACATTGAATATAATGTAATATGCTGATTCCTTCCCACAGATCAATGTACATTTAATAACAATATCATTAGTATTATATCTGCATTCGATATAATGTAATAGATTGATTCATTCCCACAGAACAATGTACATTTAATAACAGTAGCATTAGTACTATATCTACAGTAGATATGTAATATACATTTACAAACAATGCCATTATTACTATATCTCCGTTGGACATAATGTAATATACTGATTCCTTCCAACAGATCAATGTATATTGAATAACAATATCCTTAGTACTATATCTACATTCGATATAATGTAATATAGTTATTCGTTCCCACAGATGAATGTGTATTTATTAACAATATCATAAGTACTATATCTACATTAGATAAGTAATGTACATTTAATAACAATATCATTATTACCATATCTACAGTAGATACAATGTAATATACTGATTCTTTCCCACAGATCAATGTACATATAATAACAATATGATTAGTACTATATCTACGGTAGATATGTAATATACATTTACAAACAATGCCATTATTACTATATCTCCTTTGGACATAATGTAATATACTGATTCCTTCCAACAGATCAATGTATATTGAATAACAATATCCTTAGTACTATATCTACATTCGATATAATGTAATATAGTTATTCGTTCCCACAGATGAATGTGTATTTATTAACAATATCATAAGTACTATATCTACATTAGATAAGTAATGTACATTTAATAACAATATCATTATTACCATATCTACAGTAGATACAATGTAATATACTGATTCTTTCCCACAGATCAATGTACATATAATAACAATATGATTAGTACTATATCTACGGTAGATATGTAATATACATTTACAAACAATGCCATTATTACTATATCTCCGTTGGACATAATGTAATATACTGATTCCTTCCAACAGATCAATGTATATTTAATAACAATATCCTTAGTACTATATCTACATTCGATATAATGTAATATGGTTATTCGTTCCCACAGATGAATGTGTATTGATTAACAATATCATTAGTACTATATCTACATTAGATAAGTAATGTACATTTAATAACAATATCATTATTACCATATCTACATTAGATACAATGTAATATACTGATTCTTTCCCACAGATCAATGTACATTTAATAACAATATCATTGGTACTATATCTACATTGAATATAATCTAATATACTGATTCATTCCCACAGATCAATGTACATTTAATAACAATATCATTAGTACTATATCTACATTCGATATAATGTAATAGATTGATTCGTTCCCACCGATCAATGTACATTTAATAACAATATCATTATTGCAATATCTACATTAGGTATAATGTCATATACAGACTCATTCCCACAGATCAATGTACATTTAATAACAATATCATTGGTACTATATCTACATTGAATATAATCTAATATACTGATTCATTCCCATAGATCAATGTACATTTAATAACAATATCATTAGTACTATATCTACATTCGATATAATGTAATAGATTGATTCATTCCCACCGATCAATGTACATTTAATAACAATATCATTATTGCTATATCTACATTAGGTATAATGTCATATACAGACTCATTCCCACAGATCAATGTAGATTTAATAACAATATCATTAGTACTATATCTACGGTAGATATGTAATATACATTTACAAACAATGCCATTATTACTATATCTCCGTTGGACATAATGTAATATACTGATTCGTTCCCACAGATCAATGTACATTTAATAACAATATCATTGGTACTATATCTACATTGAATATAATGTAATATGCTGATTCCTTCCCACAGATCAATGTACATTTAATAACAATATCATTAGTACTATATCTGCATTCGATATAATGTAATAGAATGATTCATTCCCGCAGATCAATGTACATTTAATAACAGTAGCATTAGTACTATATCTACCGTAGATATGTAATATACATTTACAAACAATGCCAGTATTATTATATCTCCGTTGGACATAATGTAATATACTGATTCTTTCCCACAGATCAATGTAGATTCAATAACAACATCATTGGTACTATATCTACATTGAATATAATGTAATATGCTGATTCATTCCCACAGCTCAATGTACATTCAATAACAGTATCATTAGTACCGTATCTACATTCGATATAATGTAATATATTGATTCATTCCAACAGATCAATGTACATTTAATAACAATATGATTATTACTCTATCTACATTAGATATGATGTAATATAGTTATTCGTTCCCACAGATGAATGTGTATTTATTAACAATATCATTAGTACTATATCTACATTAGATAAGTAATGTACATTTAATAACAATATCATTATTACCATATCTACATAAGATACAATGTAATATACTGATTCTTTCCCACAGATCAATGTAAATTTAATAACAATATCATTGGTACTATATCTACATTGAATATAATCTAATATACTGATTCATTCCCACAGATCAATGTACATTTCATAACAATATCATTAGTACTACATCTACATTCGATATAATCTAATAGATTGATTCATTCCCACCGATCAATGTACATTTAATAACAATATCATTATTGCTGTGTCTACATTAGGTATAATGTCATATACAGACTCATTCCCACAGATCAATGTAGATTTAATAACAATATCATTAGTACTATATCTGCGGTAGATATGTAATATACATTTACAAACAATGCCATTATTACTATATCTCCGTTGGACATAATGTAATATACTGATTCTTTCCCACAGATCAATGTACATTTAATAACAATATCATTGGTACTACATCTACATTGAATATAATGTAACATGCTGATTCATTCCCACAGATCAATGTACATTTAATAACAGTATCATTAGTACTATATCTACATTCGATATAATGTAATATAGTTATTCGTTCCCACAGATGAATGTGTATTTATTAACAATATCATTAGTACTATATCTACATTAGATATGTAATGTACATTTAATAATATTATCATTATTCCCATATCTACATTAGATATAATGTAATATACTGATTCTTTCCCACAGATCAATGTACATTTAGTAACAATATCATTGGTACTATATCTACATTGAATATAATCTAATATACTGATTCATTCCCACAGATCAATGTACATTTAATAACAATATCATTAGTACTATATCTACATTCGATATAATGTAATAGATTGATTCATTCCCACAGATCAATGTACACTTAATAACAATATCATTGGTACTATATCTGCATTGAATATAATGTAATATGCTGATTCATTCCCACAGATCAATGTACATTTCATAACAATATCATTAGTACTACATCTACATTCGATATAATCTAATAGATTGATTCATTCCCACCGATCAATGTACATTTAATAACAATATCATTATTGCTGTGTCTACATTAGGTATAATGTCATATACAGACTCATTCCCACAGATCAATGTAGATTTAATAACAATATCATTAGTACTATATCTGCGGTAGATATGTAATATACATTTACAAACAATGCCATTATTACTATATCTCCGTTGGACATAATGTAATATACTGATTCTTTCCCACAGATCAATGTACATTTAATAACAATATCATTGGTACTACATCTACATTGAATATAATGTAACATGCTGATTCATTCCCACAGATCAATGTACATTTAATAACAGTATCATTAGTACTATATCTACATTCGATATAATGTAATATAGTTATTCGCTCCCACAGATGAATGTGTATTTATTAACAATATCATTAGTACTATATCTACATTAGATATCTAATGTACATTTAATAACAATATCATTATTACCATATCTACATTAGATATAATGTAATATACTGATTCTTTCCCACAGATCAATGTACATTTAGTAACAATATCATTGGTACTATATCTACATTGAATATAATCTAATATACTGATTCATTCCCACAGATCAATGTACATTTAATAACAATATCATTAGTACTATATCTACATTCGATATAATGTAATAGATTGATTCATTCCCACCGATCAATGTACATTTAATAACAATATCATTATTACCATATCTACATTAGACATAATGTAATATCCTGATTCCTTCCCACAGATCAATGTACATTTAATAACAATATCATTAGTACTATATCTACATTCGATATAATGTAATAGATTGATTCATTCCCACAGATCAATGTACACTTAATAACAATATCATTGGTACTATATCTACATTGAATATAATGTAATATGCTGATTCATTCCCACAGATCAATGTACATTTAATAACAATATCATTAGTACCATATCTGCATTCGATATAATGTAATATATTGATTCATTCCCACAGATCAATGTACATTTAATAACAGTAGCATTAGTACTATATCTACAGTAGATATGTAATATACATTTACAAACAATGCCAGTATTATTATATCTCCGTTGGACATAATGTAATATACAGATTCTTTCCCACAGATCAATGTACATTTAATAACAACATCATTGGTACTATATCTACATTGAATACAATGTAATATGCTGATTCATTCCCACAGATCAATGTACATTTAATAACAGTATCATTAGTACTGTATCTACAGTAGACATGTAATATACATTTACAAACAATGCCAGTATTATTATATCTCCGTTGGACATAATGTAATATACTGATTCCTTCCCACTCATCAATGTACATTTAATAACAATATCATTGGTACTATATCTACATGGAAAATATAGTAATATACTGATTCCTTCCCAACCATCAATGTACATTTAATAACAATATCATTAGTACCATATCTACATTCGATATAATGTAATGGATTGATTCATTCCCACCGATCAATGTACATTTAATAACAATATCATTATTACCATATCTACATTAGACATAATGTAATATACTGATTCCTTCCCACAGATCAATGCACATTTAATAACAATATCATTGGTACTATATCTACATTGAATATAATGTAATATACTGATTCATTCCCACAGATCAATGTACATTCAATAACAATATCCTTAGTACTATATCTACATTCGATATAATGTAATATAGTTATTCGTTCCCACAGATGAATGTGTATTAATTAACAATATCATTAGTACTATATCTACATTAGATATGTAATGTACATTTAATAACAATATCATTATTATCATATCTACATTAGATATAATGTAATATACTGATTCCTTCCCACAGATCAATGTACATTTAATAACAATATCATTGGTACTATATCTACATTGAATATAATCTAATATACTGATTCATTCCCACAGATCATTGTACATTTAATAACAATATCATTATTGCTATATCTACATTAGGTATAATGTCATATACAGACTCATTCCCACAGATCAATGTACATTTAATAACAATATCATTAGTACTATATCTACGGTAGATAAGTGATATGCATTTACAAACAATGCCATTATTACTATATCTCCGTTGGACATAATGTAATATACTGATTCCTTCCCACAGATCAATGTACATTTAATAACAATATCATTAGTACTATATCTACATTGGATATAATGTAATATATTGATTCATTCCAACAGATCAATGTACATTTAATAACAATATCATTATTACTATATCTACATTAGGCATAATGTCATATACAGACTCATTCCCACAGATCAATGTACATTTAATAACAATATCATTGGTACTACATCTACATTGAATATAATGTAATATGCTGATTCATTCCCACAGATCAATGTATATATAATAACAATATCCTCAGTACTATATCCACATTCGATATAATGTAATATAGTTATTCGTTCCCACAGATGAATGTGTATTTATTAACAATATCATTAGTACTATATCTACATTAGATATGTAATGTACATTTAATAACAATATCATTATTACCATATCTACATTAGATATAATGTAATATACTGATTCTTTCCCACAGATCAATGTACATTTAATAACAATATCATTGGTACTATATCTACATTGAATATAATCTAATATACTGATTCATTCCCACAGATCAATGTACATTTAATAACAATATCGTTAGTACTATATCTACATTCGATATAATGTAATAGATTGATTCATTCCCACCGATCAATGTACATTTAATAACAATATCATTATTGCTATATCTACATTAGGTATAATGTCATATACAGACTCATTCCCACAGATCAATGTACATTTAATACCAATATCATTGGTACTACATCTACATTGAATATAATGTAATATGCTGATTCATTCCCTCAGATCAATGTACATTTAATAACAGTATCATTAGTACTATATCTACATCCGATATAATGTAATATATTGATTCATTCCAACAGATCAATGTACATTTAATAACAATATCATTACTACTATATCTACATTAGATATGATGTAATATACTTATTCGTTCCCACAGATGAATATGCATTTAATAACATTGTCATTAGTACTATATCTACATTAGATATAATGTACATTTAAAAACAATATCATTATTACCATATCTACATTAGATATGATGTAATATACTGATTCCTTCCCACAGATCAACGTACATTTAATAACAATATCATTAGTACTATATCTACAGTAGGTATGTAATATACATTTACAAACAATGCCATTATTACTATATCTCCGTTGGACATAATGCAATATACTGATACCTTCCCAGAGATCAATGTACATTTAATAACAATATCATTAGTACTATATCTACATTAGATATAATGTAATATACTTATTCGTTCCCACAGATGAATATGCATTTAATAACATTATCATTAGTACTATATCTGCATTAGATATGTAATGTACATTTAAAAACAATATCATTATTACCATATCTACATTAGATATAATGTAATATACTGATTCCTTCCCACAGATCAATGTACATATAATAACAATATCATTAGTACTATATCTACAGTAGATATGTAATATACATTTACAAACAATGCCATTATTACTATATCTCCTTTGGACATAATGTAATATACTGATTCATTCCCACAGATCAATGTACATTCAATAATAATATCCTTAATACTATATCTACATTCGATATAATGTAATATAGTTATTCGTTCCCACAGATGAATGTGTATTTATTAACAATATCCTAGTACTATATCTACAGTAGATATGTAATATACATTTACAAACAATGCCAGTATTATTATGTCTCCGTTGGACATAATGTAATATACTGATTCCTTCCCACAGACCAATGTGCATTTAATAACAATATCATTGGTACTATATCTACATGGAATATGTAGTAATATACTGATTCCTTCCCACACATCAATGTACATTTAATAACAATATCATTGGTACTATATCTACATGGAATATATAGTAATATACTGATTCCTTCCCAACCATCAATGTACATTTAATAACAATATCATTAGTACCATATCTACATTCGATATAATGTAATGGATTGATTCATTCCCACCGATCAATGTACATTTAATAACAATATCATTATTACCATATCTACATTAGACATAATGTAATATACTGATTCCTTCCCACAGATCAATGCACATTTAATAACAATATCATTGGTACTATATCTACATTGAATATAATGTAATATACTGATTCATTCCCACAGATCAATGTACATTCAATAACAATATCCTTAGTACTATATCTACATTCGATATAATGTAATATAGCTATTCGTTCCCACAGATGAATGTGTATTAATTAACAATATCATTAGTACTATATCTACATTAGATATGTAATGTACATTTAATAACAATATCATTATTATCATATCTACATTAGATATAATGTAATATACTGATTCCTTCCCACAGATCAATGTACATTTAATAACAATATCATTGGTACTATATCTACATTGAATATAATCTAATATACTGATTCATTCCCACAGATCAATGTACATTTAATAACAATATCATTATTGCTATATCTACATTAGGTATAATGTCATATACAGACTCATTCCCACAGATCAATGTACATTTAATAACAATATCATTAGTACTATATCTACGGTAGATAAGTAATATGCATTTACAAACAATGCCATTATTACTATATCTCCGTTGGACATAATGTAATATACTGATTCCTTCCCACAGATCAATGTACATTTAATAACAATATCATTAGTACTATATCTACATTCGATATAATGTAATATATTGATTCATTCCAACAGATCAATGTACATTTAATAACAATATCATTATTACTATATCTACATTAGGCATAATGTCATATACAGACTCATTCCCACAGATCAATGTACATTTAATAACAATATCATTGGTACTACATCTACATTGAATATAATGTAATATGCTGATTCATTCCCACAGATCAATGTATATATAATAACAATATCCTCAGTACTATATCCACATTCGATATAATGTAATATAGTTATTCGTTCCCACAGATGAATGTGTATTTATTAACAATATCATTAGTACTATATCTACATTAGATATGTAATGTACATTTAATAACAATATCATTATTACCATATCTACATTAGATATAATGTAATATACTGATTCTTTCCCACAGATCAATGTACATTTAATAACAATATCATTGGTACTATATCTACATTGAATATAATCTAATATACTGATTCATTCCCACAGATCAATGTACATTTAATAACAATATCGTTAGTACTATATCTACATTCGATATAATGTAATAGATTGATTCATTCCCACCGATCAATGTACATTTAATAACAATATCATTATTGCTATATCTACATTAGGTATAATGTCATATACAGACTCATTCCCACAGATCAATGTACATTTAATACCAATATCATTGGTACTACATCTACATTGAATATAATGTAATATGCTGATTCATTCCCTCAGATCAATGTACATTTAATAACAGTATCATTAGTACTATATCTACATCCGATATAATGTAATATATTGATTCATTCCAACAGATCAATGTACATTTAATAACAATATCATTACTACTATATCTACATTAGATATGATGTAATATACTTATTCGTTCCCACAGATGAATATGCATTTAATAACATTGTCATTAGTACTATATCTACATTAGATATAATGTACATTTAAAAACAATATCATTATTACCATATCTACATTAGATATGATGTAATATACTGATTCCTTCCCACAGATCAACGTACATTTAATAACAATATCATTAGTACTATATCTACAGTAGGTATGTAATATACATTTACAAACAATGCCATTATTACTATATCTCCGTTGGACATAATGCAATATACTGATACCTTCCCAGAGATCAATGTACATTTAATAACAATATCATTAGTACTATATCTACATTAGATATAATGTAATATACTTATTCGTTCCCACAGATGAATATGCATTTAATAACATTATCATTAGTACTATATCTGCATTAGATATGTAATGTACATTTAAAAACAATATCATTATTACCATATCTACATTAGATATAATGTAATATACTGATTCCTTCCCACAGATCAATGTACATATAATAACAATATCATTAGTACTATATCTACAGTAGATATGTAATATACATTTACAAACAATGCCATTATTACTATATCTCCTTTGGACATAATGTAATATACTGATTCATTCCCACAGATCAATGTACATTCAATAATAATATCCTTAATACTATATCTACATTCGATATAATGTAATATAGTTATTCGTTCCCATAGATGAATGTGTATTTATTAACAATATCCTAGTACTATATCTACAGTAGATATGTAATATACATTTACAAACAATGCCAGTATTATTATGTCTCCGTTGGACATAATGTAATATACTGATTCCTTCCCACAGACCAATGTGCATTTAATAACAATATCATTGGTACTATATCTACATGGAATATGTAGTAATATACTGATTCCTTCCCACACATCAATGTACATTTAATAACAATATCATTGGTACTATATCTACATGGAATATATAGTAATATACTGATTCCTTCCCAACCATCAATGTACATTTAATAACAATATCATTAGTACCATATCTACATTCGATATAATGTAATGGATTGATTCATTCCCACCGATCAATGTACATTTAATAACAATATCATTATTACCATATCTACATTAGACATAATGTAATATACTGATTCCTTCCCACAGATCAATGCACATTTAATAACAATATCATTGGTACTATATCTACATTGAATATAATGTAATATACTGATTCATTCCCACAGATCAATGTACATTCAATAACAATATCCTTAGTACTATATCTACATTCGATATAATGTAATAGATTGATTCATTCCCACCGATCAATGTACATTTAATAACAATATCATTATTGCTATATCTACATTAGCTATAATGTCATATACAGACTCATTCCCACATATCAATGTACATTTAATACCAATATCATTGGTACTACATCTACATTGAATATAATCTAATATGCTGATTCATTCCCTCAGATCAATGTACATTTAATAACAGTATCATTAGTACTATATCTACATTCGATATAATGTAATATATTGATTCATTCCAACAGATCAATGTACATTTAATAACAATATCATTATTACTATATCTACATTAGATATGATGTAATATACTGATTCCTTCCCACAGGTCAATGTACATTTAATAACAATATCATTAGTACTATATCTACAGTAGATATGTAATATACATTTACAAACAATGCCAGTTTTATTATGTCTCCGTTGGACATAATGTACTATACTGATTCCTTCCCACAGATCAATGTACATTTAATAACATCATCATTGGTACTATATCTACATTGAATACAATGTAATATGCTGATTCCTTCCCACAGATCAATGTACATTTAATAACAATATCATTAGTACTATATCTACATTCGATATAATCTAATAGAATGATTCATTCCCACAGGTCAATGTACATTTAATTACAATATCATTATTGCTATATCTACATTAGGTATAATGTCATATACAGACTCATTCCCATAGATCAATGTACATTTAATACCAATACCATTGGTACTACATCTACATTGAATACAATGTAATATGCTGATTCATTCCCTCAGATCAATGTACATTTAATAACAGTATCATTAGTACTATATCTACATTCGATATAATGTAATATATTGATTCATTCCAACAGATCAATGTACATTTAATAACAATATCATTATTACTATATCTACATTAGATATGATGTAATATACTTATTCGTTCCCACAGATGAATATGCATTTAATAACATTATCATTAGTACTATATCTACATTAGATATGTAATGTACATTTAAAAACAATATCATTATTACCATATCTACATTAGATATGATGTAATATACTGATTCCTTCCCACAGATCAATGTACATTTAATAACAATATCATTAGTACTATATCTACAGTAGGTATGTAATATACATTTACAAACAATGCCATTATTACTATATCTCCGGTGGACATAATGTAATATACTGATTCCTTCCCACAGATCAATGTGCATTTAATAACAATATCATTGGTACTATATCTACATGGAATATATAGTAATATACTGATTCCTTCCCACACATCAATGTACATTTAATAACAATATCATTGGTACTATATCTACATTGAATATAATGTAATATGCTGATTCATTCCCACAGATCAATGTACATTTAATAACAGTATCATTAGTACTATATCTACAGTAGACATGTAATATACATTTACAAACAATGCCAGTATTATTATATCTCCGTTGGACATAATGTAATATACTGATTCCTTCCCACAGATCAATGTACATTTAATAACAATATCATTAGTACTATATCTACATTCGAGATAATGTAATATATTGATTCATTCCAACACATCAATGTACATTTAATAACAATATCATTATTACTATATCTACATTGGATATAATGTAATATACTTATTCGTTCCCACAGATGAATGTGCATTTAATAACATTATCATTAGTACTATATCTACATTAGATATGTAATGTACATTTAATAACAATATCATTATTGCTATATCTACATTAGGTATAATGTCATATACAGACTCATTCCCACAGATCAATGTACATTTAATAACAATATCATTGGTACTACATCTACATTGAATATAATGTAATATGCTGATTCATTCCCTCAGATCAATGTACATTTAATAACAGTATCAGTAGTACTATATCTACATTCGATATAATGTAATATATTGATTCATTCCAACAGATCAATGTACATTTAATAACAATATCATTATTGCTATGTCTACATTAGGTATAATGTCATATACAGACCCATTCCCACAGATCAATGTAGATTTAATAACAATATCATTAGTACTATATCTACGGTAGATATGTAATATACATTTACAAACAATGCCATTATTACTATATCTCCGTTGGACATAATGTAATATACTGATTCTTTCCCACAGATCAATGTACCGTTAATAACAATATCATTGGTACTACATCTACATTGAATATAATGTAACATGCTGATTCATTCCCACAGATCAATGTACATTTAATAACAGTATCATTAGTACTATATCTACATTCGATATAATGTAATATAGTTATTCGTTCCCACAGATGAATGTGTATTTATTAACAATATCATTAGTACTATATCTACATTAGATATGTAATGAACATTTAATAATATTATCATTATTCCCATATCTACATTAGATATAATGTAATATACTGATTCTTTCCCACAGATCAATGTACATTTAGTAACAATATCATTGGTACTATATCTACATTGAATATAATCTAATATACTGATTCATTCCCACAGATCAATGTACATTTAATACCAATATCATTGGTACTACATCTACATTGAATATAATGTAATATGCTGATTCATTCCCTCAGATCAATGTACATTTAATAACAGTATCATTAGTACTATATCTACATCCGATATAATGTAATATATTGATTCATTCCAACAGATCAATGTACATTTAATAACAATATCATTACTACTATATCTACATTAGATATGATGTAATATACTTATTCGTTCCCACAGATGAATATGCATTTAATAACATTGTCATTAGTACTATATCTACATTAGATATAATGTACATTTAAAAACAATATCATTATTACCATATCTACATTAGATATGATGTAATATACTGATTCCTTCCCACAGATCAACGTACATTTAATAACAATATCATTAGTACTATATCTACAGTAGGTATGTAATATACATTTACAAACAATGCCATTATTACTATATCTCCGTTGGACATAATGCAATATACTGATACCTTCCCAGAGATCAATGTACATTTAATAACAATATCATTAGTACTATATCTACATTAGATATAATGTAATATACTTATTCGTTCCCACAGATGAATATGCATTTAATAACATTATCATTAGTACTATATCTGCATTAGATATGTAATGTACATTTAAAAACAATATCATTATTACCATATCTACATTAGATATAATGTAATATACTGATTCCTTCCCACAGATCAATGTACATATAATAACAATATCATTAGTACTATATCTACAGTAGATATGTAATATACATTTACAAACAATGCCATTATTACTATATCTCCTTTGGACATAATGTAATATACTGATTCATTCCCACAGATCAATGTACATTGAATAATAATATCCTTAATACTATATCTACATTCGATATAATGTAATATAGTTATTCGTTCCCACAGATGAATGTGTATTTATTAACAATATCCTAGTACTATATCTACAGTAGATATGTAATATACATTTGCAAACAATGCCAGTATTATTATGTCTCCGTTGGACATAATGTAATATACTGATTCCTTCCCACAGATCAATGTGCATTTAATAACAATATCATTGGTACTATATCTACATGGAATATGTAGTAATATACTGATTCCTTCCCACACATCAATGTACATTTAATAACAATATCATTGGTACTATATCTACATTGAATATAATGTAATATGCTGATTCATTCCCACAGATCAATGTACATTTAATAACAGTATCATTAGTACTATATCTACAGTAGACATGTAATATACATTTACAAACAATGCCAGTATTGTTATATCTCCGTTGGACATAATGTAATATACTGATTCCTTCCCACTCATCAATGTACATTTAATAACAATATCATTGGTACTATATCTACATGGAAAATATAGTAATATACTGATTCCTTCCCAACCATCAATGTACATTTAATAACAATATCATTAGTACCATATCTACATTCGATATAATGTAATGGATTGATTCATTCCCACCGATCAATGTACATTTAATAACAATATCATTATTACCATATCTACATTAGACATAATGTAATATACTGATTCCTTCCCACAGATCAATGCACATTTAATAACAATATCATTGGTACTATATCTACATTGAATATAATGTAATATACTGATTCATTCCCACAGATCAATGTACATTCAATAACAATATCCTTAGTACTATATCTACATTCGATATAATGTAATATAGTTATTCGTTCCCACAGATGAATGTGTATTAATTAACAATATCATTAGTACTATATCTACATTAGATATGTAATGTACATTTAATAACAATATCATTATTATCATATCTACATTAGATATAATGTAATATACTGATTCCTTCCCACAGATCAATGTACATTTAATAACAATATCATTGGTACTATATCTACATTGAATATAATCTAATATACTGATTCATTCCCACAGATCAATGTACATTTAATAACAATATCATTATTGCTATATCTACATTAGGTATAATGTCATATACAGACTCATTCCCACAGATCAATGTACATTTAATAACAATATCATTAGTACTATATCTACGGTAGATAAGTAATATGCATTTACAAACAATGCCATTATTACTATATCTCCGTTGGACATAATGTAATATACTGATTCCTTCCCACAGATCAATGTACATTTAATAACAATATCATTAGTACTATATCTACATTCGATATAATGTAATATATTGATTCATTCCAACAGATCAATGTACATTTAATAACAATATCATTATTACTATATCTACATTAGGCATAATGTCATATACAGACTCATTCCCACAGATCAATGTACATTTAATAACAATATCATTGGTACTACATCTACATTGAATATAATGTAATATGCTGATTCATTCCCACAGATCAATGTATATATAATAACAATATCCTCAGTACTATATCCACATTCGATATAATGTAATATAGTTATTCGTTCCCACAGATGAATGTGTATTTATTAACAATATCATTAGTACTATATCTACATTAGATATGTAATGTACATTTAATAACAATATCATTATTACCATATCTACATTAGATATAATGTAATATACTGATTCTTTCCCACAGATCAATGTACATTTAATAACAATATCATTGGTACTATATCTACATTGAATATAATCTAATATACTGATTCATTCCCACAGATCAATGTACATTTAATAACAATATCGTTAGTACTATATCTACATTCGATATAATGTAATAGATTGATTCATTCCCACCGATCAATGTACATTTAATAACAATATCATTATTGCTATATCTACATTAGCTATAATGTCATATACAGACTCATTCCCACATATCAATGTACATTTAATACCAATATCATTGGTACTACATCTACATTGAATATAATGTAATATGCTGATTCATTCCCTCAGATCAATGTACATTTAATAACAGTATCATTAGTACTATATCTACATTCGATATAATGTAATATATTGATTCATTCCAACAGATCAATGTACATTTAATAACAATATCATTATTACTATATCTACATTAGATATGATGTAATATACTGATTCCTTCCCACAGGTCAATGTACATTTAATAACAATATCATTAGTACTATATCTACAGTAGATATGTAATATACATTTACAAACAATGCCAGTTTTATTATGTCTCCGTTGGACATAATGTAATATACTGATTCCTTCCCACAGATCAATGTGCATTTAATAACAATATCATTGGTACTATATCTACATGGAATATATAGTAATACACTGATTCCTTCCCACACATCAATGTACATTTAATAACAATATCATTGGTACTATATCTACATTGAATATAATGTAATATGCTGATTCATTCCCACAGATCAATGTACATTCAATAACAGTATCATTAGTACTATATCTACAGTAGACATGTAATATACATTTACAAACAATGCCAGTATTATTATATCTCCGTTGGACATAATGTAATATACTGATTCCTTCCAACAGTTCAATGTATATTTAATAACAATATCCTTAGTACTATATCTACATTCGATATAATGTAATATAGTTATTCGTTCCCACAGATGAATCTGTATTTATTAACAATATCATTAGTACTATATCTACATTAGATATGTAATGTACATTTAATAACAATATCATTATTACCATATCTACATTAGATATAATGTAATATACTGATTCATTCCCACCGATCAATGTACATTTAATAACAATATCATTATTGCTATATCTACATTAGGTATAATGTCATATACAGACTCATTCCCACAGATCAATGTACATTTAATAACAATATCATTAGTACTATATCTACGGTAGATAAGTCATATACATTTACAAACAATGCCATTATTACTATATCTCCGTTGGACATAATGTAATATACTGATTCCTTCCCACAGATCAATGTACATTTAATAACAATATCATTGGTACTATATCTACATGGAATATATAGTAATATAGTGATTCCTTCCCACACATCAATGTACATTTAATAACAATATCATTGGTACTATATCTACATTGAATATTATGTAATATGCTGATTCATTCCCACACATCAATGTACATTTAATAACAGTATCATTAGTACTATATCTACAGTAGACATGTAATATACATTTACAAACAGTGCCAGTATTATTATATCTCCGTTGGACATAATGTAATATACTGATTCCTTTCCACAGATCAATGTACATTTAATAACATCATCATTGGTACTATATCTACATTGAATACAATGTAATATGCTGATTCCTTCCCACAGATCAATGTACATTTAATAACAATATCATTAGTACTATATCTACATTCGATATAATCTAATAGAATGATTCATTCCCACAGGTCAATGTACATTTAATTACAATATCATTATTGCTATATCTACATTAGGTATAATGTCATATACAGACTCATTCCCATAGATCAATGTACATTTAATACCAATACCATTGGTACTACATCTACATTGAATACAATGTAATATGCTGATTCATTCCCTCAGATCAATGTACATTTAATAACAGTATCATTAGTACTATATCTACATTCGATATAATGTAATATATTGATTCATTCCAACAGATCAATGTACATTTAATAACAATATCATTATTACTATATCTACATTAGATATGATGTAATATACTTATTCGTTCCCACAGATGAATATGCATTTAATAACATTATCATTAGTACTATATCTACATTAGATATGTAATGTACATTTAAAAACAATATCATTATTACCATATCTACATTAGATATGATGTAATATACTGATTCCTTCCCACAGATCAATGTACATTTAATAACAATATCATTAGTACTATATCTACAGTAGGTATGTAATATACATTTACAAACAATGCCATTATTACTATATCTCCGGTGGACATAATGTAATATACTGATTCCTTCCCACAGATCAATGTGCATTTAATAACAATATCATTGGTACTATATCTACATGGAATATATAGTAATATACTGATTCCTTCCCACACATCAATGTACATTTAATAACAATATCATTGGTACTATATCTACATTGAATATAATGTAATATGCTGATTCATTCCCACAGATCAATGTACATTTAATAACAGTATCATTAGTACTATATCTACAGTAGACATGTAATATACATTTACAAACAATGCCAGTATTATTATATCTCCGTTGGACATAATGTAATATACTGATTCCTTCCCACAGATCAATGTACATTTAATAACAATATCATTAGTACTATATCTACATTCGAGATAATGTAATATATTGATTCATTCCAACACATCAATGTACATTTAATAACAATATCATTATTACTATATCTACATTGGATATAATGTAATATACTTATTCGTTCCCACAGATGAATGTGCATTTAATAACATTATCATTAGTACTATATCTACATTAGATATGTAATGTACATTTAATAACAATATCATTATTGCTATATCTACATTAGGTATAATGTCATATACAGACTCATTCCCACAGATCAATGTGCATTTAATAACAATATCATTGGTACTACATCTACATTGAATATAATGTAATATGCTGATTCATTCCCTCAGATCAATGTACATTTAATAACAGTATCAGTAGTACTATATCTACATTCGATATAATGTAATATATTGATTCATTCCAACAGATCAATGTACATTTAATAACAATATCATTATTGCTATGTCTACATTAGGTATAATGTCATATACAGACCCATTCCCACAGATCAATGTAGATTTAATAACAATATCATTAGTACTATATCTACGGTAGATATGTAATATACATTTACAAACAATGCCATTATTACTATATCTCCGTTGGACATAATGTAATATACTGATTCTTTCCCACAGATCAATGTACCGTTAATAACAATATCATTGGTACTACATCTACATTGAATATAATGTAACATGCTGATTCATTCCCACAGATCAATGTACATTTAATAACAGTATCATTAGTACTATATCTACATTCGATATAATGTAATATAGTTATTCGTTCCCACAGATGAATGTGTATTTATTAACAATATCATTAGTACTATATCTACATTAGATATGTAATGAACATTTAATAATATTATCATTATTCCCATATCTACATTAGATATAATGTAATATACTGATTCTTTCCCACAGATCAATGTACATTTAGTAACAATATCATTGGTACTATATCTACATTGAATATAATCTAATATACTGATTCATTCCCACAGATCAATGTACATTTAATACCAATATCATTGGTACTACATCTACATTGAATATAATGTAATATGCTGATTCATTCCCTCAGATCAATGTACATTTAATAACAGTATCATTAGTACTATATCTACATCCGATATAATGTAATATATTGATTCATTCCAACAGATCAATGTACATTTAATAACAATATCATTACTACTATATCTACATTAGATATGATGTAATATACTTATTCGTTCCCACAGATGAATATGCATTTAATAACATTGTCATTAGTACTATATCTACATTAGATATAATGTACATTTAAAAACAATATCATTATTACCATATCTACATTAGATATGATGTAATATACTGATTCCTTCCCACAGATCAACGTACATTTAATAACAATATCATTAGTACTATATCTACAGTAGGTATGTAATATACATTTACAAACAATGCCATTATTACTATATCTCCGTTGGACATAATGCAATATACTGATACCTTCCCAGAGATCAATGTACATTTAATAACAATATCATTAGTACTATATCTACATTAGATATAATGTAATATACTTATTCGTTCCCACAGATGAATATGCATTTAATAACATTATCATTAGTACTATATCTGCATTAGATATGTAATGTACATTTAAAAACAATATCATTATTACCATATCTACATTAGATATAATGTAATATACTGATTCCTTCCCACAGATCAATGTACATATAATAACAATATCATTAGTACTATATCTACAGTAGATATGTAATATACATTTACAAACAATGCCATTATTACTATATCTCCTTTGGACATAATGTAATATACTGATTCCTTCCCACAGATCAATGTACATTTAATAACAATATCATTGGTACTATATCTACATTGAATATAATGTAATATACTGATTCATTCCCACAAATCAATGTACATTCAATAACAATATCCTTAGTACTATATCTACATTCGATATAATGTAATATAGTTATTCGTTCCCACAGATGAATGTGGATTTATCAACAATATCATTAGTACTATATCTACAGTAGATATGTAATATACACTTACAAACAATGCCAGTATTATTATGTCTCCGTTGGACATAATGTAATATACTGATTCCTTCCCACAGATCAATGTGCATTTAATAACAATATCATTGGTACTATATCTACTTGGAATATATAGTAATATACTGATTCCTTCCCACACATCAATGTACATTTAATAACAATATCATTGGTACTATATCTACATTGAATATAATGTAATATGCTGATTCATTCCCACAGATCAATGTACATTTAATAACAGTATCATTAGTACTATATCTACAGTAGACATGTAATATACATTTACAAACAATGCCAGTATTATTATATCTCCGTTGGACATAATGTAATATACTGATTCCTTCCCACAGATCAATGTACATTTAATAACAATATCATTGGCACTGTATCTACATTGAATATAATGTAATATACTGATTCATTCCCACAGATCAATGTACATTTAATAACAATATCATTAGTACTATATCTACAGTAGATATGTAATATACATTTACAAACAATGCCATTATTACTATATCTCCGTTGGACATAATGTAATATACTGATTCCTTCCAACAGATCAATGTATATTTAATAACAATATCCTTAGTACTATATCTACATTCGATATAATGTAATATATTGATTCATTCCAACAGATCAATGTACATTTAATAACAATATCATTATTACTATATCTACATTAGATATGAAGTAATATACTTATTCGTTCCCACAGATGAATATGCATTTAATAACATTATCGTTAGTACTATATCTACATTAGATATGAAGTAATATACTTATTCGTTCCCACAGATGAATATGCATTTAATAACATTATCGTTAGTACTATATCTACATTAGATATGTAATGTACATTTAAAAACAACATCATTATTGCCATATCTACATTAGATATGATGTAATATACTGATTCCTTCCCACAGATCAATGTACGTTTAATAACAATATCATTAGTACTATATCTACAGTAGATATGTAATATACATTTACAAACAATGCCATTATTACTATATCTCCGTTGGACATAATGTAATATACTGATTCCTTCCAACAGATCAATGTATATTTAATAACAATATCCTTAGTACTATATCTACATTAGATATGTAATGTACATTTAAAAACAATATCATTATTACCATATCTACATTAGATATAATGTAATATACTGATTCCTTCCCACAGATCAATGTACATTTAATAACAATATCATTAGTACTATATCTTCATTCGATATAATGTAATAGATTGATTCATTCCCACAGATCAATGTACACTTAATAACAATATCATTGGTACTATATCTACATTGAATATAATGTAATATGCTGATTCATTCCCACAGATCAATGTACATTTAATAACAATATCATTAGTACTATATCTACGGTAGATATGTAATATACATTTACAAACAATGCCATTATTACTATATCTCCGTTGGACATAATGTAATATACTGATTCTTTCCGTCAGATCAATGTACATTTAATAACAATATCATTATTACTATATCTACGTTAGGTATAATGTGATATACTTATTCGTTCCCACAGATGAATGTGCATTCAATAACAATATCATTGGTACTATATCTACATTGAATATAATGTAATATACTGATTCATTCCCACAGAGCAATGTATATTTAATAACAATATCCTTAGTACTATATCTATATTCGATATAATGTAATATAGTTATTCGTTCCCACGGATGAATGTGTACTTATTAACAATATCATTAGTACTATATCTACATTAGATATGTAATGTACATTTAAAAACAATATCATTATTACCATATCTACATTAGATATAATGTAATATACTGATTCCTTCCCACAGATCAATGTACATTTCATAACAATATCATTAGTACTACATCTACATTCGATATAATCTAATAGATTGATTCATTCCCACCGATCAATGTACATTTAATAACAATATCATTATTGCTATGTCTACATTAGGTATAATGTCATATACAGACCCATTCCCACAGATCAATGTAGATTTAATAACAATATCATTAGTACTATATCTACGGTAGATATGTAATATACATTTACAAACAATGCCATTATTACTATATCTCCGTTGGACATAATGTAATATACTGATTCTTTCCCACAGATCAATGTACCGTTAATAACAATATCATTGGTACTACATCTACATTGAATATAATGTAACATGCTGATTCATTCCCACAGATCAATGTACATTTAATAACAGTATCATTAGTACTATATCTACATTCGATATAATGTAATATAGTTATTCGTTCCCACAGATGAATGTGTATTTATTAACAATATCATTAGTACTATATCTACATTAGATATGTAATGAACATTTAATAATATTATCATTATTCCCATATCTACATTAGATATAATGTAATATACTGATTCTTTCCCACAGATCAATGTACATTTAGTAACAATATCATTGGTACTATATCTACATTCGATATAATGTAATAGATTGATTCATTCCCACCGATCAATGTACATTTAATAACAATATCATTATTACCATATCTACATTAGACATAATGTAATATCCTGATTCCTTCCCACAGATCAATGTACATTTAATAACAATATCATTAGTACTATATCTACATTCGATATAATGTAATAGATTGATTCATTCCCACAGATCAATGTACACTTAATAACAATATCATTGGTACTATATCTACATTGAATATAATGTAATATACTGATTCATTCCCACCGATCAATGTACATTTAATAACAGTATCATTAGTACTATATCTACATTCGATATAATGTAATATATTGATTCATTCCAACAGATCAATGTACATTTAATAACAATATCATTATTACTCTATCTACATTAGATATAATGTAATATAGTTATTCGTTCCCACAGATGAATGTGTATTTATTAACAATATCATTAGTACTATATCTACATTAGATATGTAATGTACATTTAATAACAATATCATTATTACCATGTCTACATTAGATATAATGTAATATACTGATTCTTTTCCACAGATCAATGTACATTTAATAACAATATCATTGGTACTATATCTACATTGAATATAATCTAATATACTGATTCATTCCCACAGATCAATGTACATTTAATACCAATATCATTGGTACTACATCTACATTGAATATAATGTAATATGCTGATTCATTCCCTCAGATCAATGTACATTTAATAACAGTATCATTAGTACTATATCTACATCCGATATAATGTAATATATTGATTCATTCCAACAGATCAATGTACATTTAATAACAATATCATTACTACTATATCTACATTAGATATGATGTAATATACTTATTCGTTCCCACAGATGGATATGCATTTAATAACATTGTCATTAGTACTATATCTACATTAGATATGTAATGTACATTTAAAAACAATATCATTATTACCATATCTACATTAGATATGATGTAATATACTGATTCCTTCCCACAGATCAACGTACATTTAATAACAATATCATTAGTACTATATCTACAGTAGGTATGTAATATACATTTACAAACAATGCCATTATTACTATATCTCCGTTGGACATAATGCAATATACTGATACCTTCCCAGGGATCAATGTACATTTAATAACAATATCATTAGTACTATATCTACATTAGATATAATGTAATATACTTATTCGTTCCCACAGATGAATATGCATTTAATAACATTATCATTAGTACTATATCTGCATTAGATATGTAATGTACATTTAAAAACAATATCATTATTACCATATCTACATTAGATATAATGTAATATACTGATTCCTTCCCACAGATCAATGTACATTTAATAACAATATCATTAGTACTATATCTACATTCGATATAATGTAATAGATTGATTCATTCCCACAGATCAATGTACACTTAATAACAATATCATTGGTACTATATCTACATTGAATATAATGTAATATACTGATTCATTCCCACAGATCAATGTACATTTAATAACAATATCATTGGTACTACATCTACATTGAATATAATGTAATATGCTGATTCATTCCCACAGATCAATGTATATATAATAACAATATCCTCAGTACTATATCCACATTCGATATAATGTAATATAGTTATTCGTTCCCACAGATGAATGTGTATTTATTAACAATATCATTAGTACTATATCTACATTAGATATGTAATGTACATTTAATAACAATATCATTATTACCATATCTACATTAGATATAATGTAATATACTGATTCTTTCCCACAGATCAATGTACATTTAATAACAATATCATTGGTACTATATCTACATTGAATATAATCTAATATACTGATTCATTCCCACAGATCAATGTACATTTAATAACAATATCGTTAGTACTATATCTACATTCGATATAATGTAATAGATTGATTCATTCCCACCGATCAATGTACATTTAATAACAATATCATTATTGCTATATCTACATTAGGTATAATGTCATATACAGACTCATTCCCACAGATCAATGTACATTTAATACCAATATCATGGGTACTACATCTACATTGAATATAATGTAATATGCTGATTCATTCCCTCAGATCAATGTACATTTAATAACAGTATCATTAGTACTATATCTACATCCGATATAATGTAATATATTGATTCATTCCAACAGATCAATGTACATTTAATAACAATATCATTACTACTATATCTACATTAGATATGATGTAATATACTTATTCGTTCCCACAGATGAATATGCATTTAATAACATTGTCATTAGTACTATATCTACATTAGATATAATGTACATTTAAAAACAATATCATTATTACCATATCTACATTAGATATGATGTAATATACTGATTCCTTCCCACAGATCAACGTACATTTAATAACAATATCATTAGTACTATATCTACAGTAGGTATGTAATATACATTTACAAACAATGCCATTATTACTATATCTCCGTTGGACATAATGCAATATACTGATACCTTCCCAGAGATCAATGTACATTTAATAACAATATCATTAGTACTATATCTACATTAGATATAATGTAATATACTTATTCGTTCCCACAGATGAATATGCATTTAATAACATTATCATTAGTACTATATCTGCATTAGATATGTAATGTACATTTAAAAACAATATCATTATTACCATATCTACATTAGATATAATGTAATATACTGATTCCTTCCCACAGATCAATGTACATATAATAACAATATCATTAGTACTATATCTACAGTAGATATGTAATATACATTTACAAACAATGCCATTATTACTATATCTCCTTTGGACATAATGTAATATACTGATTCATTCCCACAGATCAATGTACATTCAATAATAATATCCTTAATACTATATCTACATTCGATATAATGTAATATAGTTATTCGTTCCCACAGATGAATGTGTATTTATTAACAATATCCTAGTACTATATCTACAGTAGATATGTAATATACATTTACAAACAATGCCAGTATTATTATGTCTCCGTTGGACATAATGTAATATACTGATTCCTTCCCACAGACCAATGTGCATTTAATAACAATATCATTGGTACTATATCTACATGGAATATGTAGTAATATACTGATTCCTTCCCACACATCAATGTACATTTAATAACAATATCATTGGTACTATATCTACATGGAATATATAGTAATATACTGATTCCTTCCCAACCATCAATGTACATTTAATAACAATATCATTAGTACCATATCTACATTCGATATAATGTAATGGATTGATTCATTCCCACCGATCAATGTACATTTAATAACAATATCATTATTACCATATCTACATTAGACATAATGTAATATACTGATTCCTTCCCACAGATCAATGCACATTTAATAACAATATCATTGGTACTATATCTGCATTGAATATAATGTAATATACTGATTCATTCCCACAGATCAATGTACATTCAATAACAATATCCTTAGTACTATATCTACATTCGATATAATGTAATATAGTTATTCGTTCCCACAGATGAATGTGTATTAATTAACAATATCATTAGTACTATATCTACATTAGATATGTAATGTACATTTAATAACAATATCATTATTATCATATCTACATTAGATATAATGTAATATACTGATTCCTTCCCACAGATCAATGTACATTTAATAACAATATCATTGGTACTATATCTACATTGAATATAATCTAATATACTGATTCATTCCCACAGATCAATGTACATTTAATAACAATATCATTATTGCTATATCTACATTAGGTATAATGTCATATACAGACTCATTCCCACAGATCAATGTACATTTAATAACAATATCATTAGTACTATATCTACGGTAGATAAGTAATATGCATTTACAAACAATGCCATTATTACTATATCTCCGTTGGACATAATGTAATATACTGATTCCTTCCCACAGATCAATGTACATTTAATAACAATATCATTAGTACTATATCTACATTCGATATAATGTAATATATTGATTCATTCCAACAGATCAATGTACATTTAATAACAATATCATTATTACTATATCTACATTAGGCATAATGTCATATACAGACTCATTCCCACAGATCAATGTACATTTAATAACAATATCATTGGTACTACATCTACATTGAATATAATGTAATATGCTGATTCATTCCCACAGATCAATGTATATATAATAACAATATCCTCAGTACTATATCCACATTCGATATAATGTAATATAGTTATTCGTTCCCACAGATGAATGTGTATTTATTAACAATATCATTAGTACTATATCTACATTAGATATGTAATGTACATTTAATAACAATATCATTATTACCATATCTACATTAGATATAATGTAATATACTGATTCTTTCCCACAGATCAATGTACATTTAATAACAATATCATTGGTACTATATCTACATTGAATATAATCTAATATACTGATTCATTCCCACAGATCAATGTACATTTAATAACAATATCGTTAGTACTATATCTACATTCGATATAATGTAATAGATTGATTCATTCCCACCGATCAATGTACATTTAATAACAATATCATTATTGCTATATCTACATTAGCTATAATGTCATATACAGACTCATTCCCACATATCAATGTACATTTAATACCAATATCATTGGTACTACATCTACATTGAATATAATGTAATATGCTGATTCATTCCCTCAGATCAATGTACATTTAATAACAGTATCATTAGTACTATATCTACATTCGATATAATGTAATATATTGATTCATTCCAACAGATCAATGTACATTTAATAACAATATCATTATTACTATATCTACATTAGATATGATGTAATATACTGATTCCTTCCCACAGGTCAATGTACATTTAATAACAATATCATTAGTACTATATCTACAGTAGATATGTAATATACATTTACAAACAATGCCAGTTTTATTATGTCTCCGTTGGACATAATGTAATATACTGATTCCTTCCCACAGATCAATGTGCATTTAATAACAATATCATTGGTACTATATCTACATGGAATATATAGTAATATACTGATTCCTTCCCACACATCAATGTACATTTAATAACAATATCATTGGTACTATATCTACATTGAATATAATGTAATATGCTGATTCATTCCCACAGATCAATGTACATTCAATAACAGTATCATTAGTACTATATCTACAGTAGACATGTAATATACATTTACAAACAATGCCAGTATTATTATATCTCCGTTGGACATAATGTAATATACTGATTCCTTCCAACAGTTCAATGTATATTTAATAACAATATCCTTAGTACTATATCTACATTCGATATAATGTAATATAGTTATTCGTTCCCACAGATGAATCTGTATTTATTAACAATATCATTAGTACTATATCTACATTAGATATGTAATGTACATTTAATAACAATATCATTATTACCATATCTACATTAGATATAATGTAATATACTGATTCATTCCCACCGATCAATGTACATTTAATAACAATATCATTATTGCTATATCTACATTAGGTATAATGTCATATACAGACTCATTCCCACAGATCAATGTACATTTAATAACAATATCATTAGTACTATATCTACGGTAGATAAGTCATATACATTTACAAACAATGCCATTATTACTATATCTCCGTTGGACATAATGTAATATACTGATTCCTTCCCACAGATCAATGTACATTTAATAACAATATCATTGGTACTATATCTACATGGAATATATAGTAATATAGTGATTCCTTCCCACACATCAATGTACATTTAATAACAATATCATTGGTACTATATCTACATTGAATATTATGTAATATGCTGATTCATTCCCACACATCAATGTACATTTAATAACAGTATCATTAGTACTATATCTACAGTAGACATGTAATATACATTTACAAACAGTGCCAGTATTATTATATCTCCGTTGGACATAATGTAATATACTGATTCCTTTCCACAGATCAATGTACATTTAATAACATCATCATTGGTACTATATCTACATTGAATACAATGTAATATGCTGATTCCTTCCCACAGATCAATGTACATTTAATAACAATATCATTAGTACTATATCTACATTCGATATAATCTAATAGAATGATTCATTCCCACAGGTCAATGTACATTTAATTACAATATCATTATTGCTATATCTACATTAGGTATAATGTCATATACAGACTCATTCCCATAGATCAATGTACATTTAATACCAATACCATTGGTACTACATCTACATTGAATACAATGTAATATGCTGATTCATTCCCTCAGATCAATGTACATTTAATAACAGTATCATTAGTACTATATCTACATTCGATATAATGTAATATATTGATTCATTCCAACAGATCAATGTACATTTAATAACAATATCATTATTACTATATCTACATTAGATATGATGTAATATACTTATTCGTTCCCACAGATGAATATGCATTTAATAACATTATCATTAGTACTATATCTACATTAGATATGTAATGTACATTTAAAAACAATATCATTATTACCATATCTACATTAGATATGATGTAATATACTGATTCCTTCCCACAGATCAATGTACATTTAATAACAATATCATTAGTACTATATCTACAGTAGGTATGTAATATACATTTACAAACAATGCCATTATTACTATATCTCCGGTGGACATAATGTAATATACTGATTCCTTCCCACAGATCAATGTGCATTTAATAACAATATCATTGGTACTATATCTACATGGAATATATAGTAATATACTGATTCCTTCCCACACATCAATGTACATTTAATAACAATATCATTGGTACTATATCTACATTGAATATAATGTAATATGCTGATTCATTCCCACAGATCAATGTACATTTAATAACAGTATCATTAGTACTATATCTACAGTAGACATGTAATATACATTTACAAACAATGCCAGTATTATTATATCTCCGTTGGACATAATGTAATATACTGATTCCTTCCCACAGATCAATGTACATTTAATAACAATATCATTAGTACTATATCTACATTCGAGATAATGTAATATATTGATTCATTCCAACACATCAATGTACATTTAATAACAATATCATTATTACTATATCTACATTGGATATAATGTAATATACTTATTCGTTCCCACAGATGAATGTGCATTTAATAACATTATCATTAGTACTATATCTACATTAGATATGTAATGTACATTTAATAACAATATCATTATTGCTATATCTACATTAGGTATAATGTCATATACAGACTCATTCCCACAGATCAATGTGCATTTAATAACAATATCATTGGTACTACATCTACATTGAATATAATGTAATATGCTGATTCATTCCCTCAGATCAATGTACATTTAATAACAGTATCAGTAGTACTATATCTACATTCGATATAATGTAATATATTGATTCATTCCAACAGATCAATGTACATTTAATAACAATATCATTATTGCTATGTCTACATTAGGTATAATGTCATATACAGACCCATTCCCACAGATCAATGTAGATTTAATAACAATATCATTAGTACTATATCTACGGTAGATATGTAATATACATTTACAAACAATGCCATTATTACTATATCTCCGTTGGACATAATGTAATATACTGATTCTTTCCCACAGATCAATGTACCGTTAATAACAATATCATTGGTACTACATCTACATTGAATATAATGTAACATGCTGATTCATTCCCACAGATCAATGTACATTTAATAACAGTATCATTAGTACTATATCTACATTCGATATAATGTAATATAGTTATTCGTTCCCACAGATGAATGTGTATTTATTAACAATATCATTAGTACTATATCTACATTAGATATGTAATGAACATTTAATAATATTATCATTATTCCCATATCTACATTAGATATAATGTAATATACTGATTCTTTCCCACAGATCAATGTACATTTAGTAACAATATCATTGGTACTATATCTACATTGAATATAATCTAATATACTGATTCATTCCCACAGATCAATGTACATTTAATACCAATATCATTGGTACTACATCTACATTGAATATAATGTAATATGCTGATTCATTCCCTCAGATCAATGTACATTTAATAACAGTATCATTAGTACTATATCTACATCCGATATAATGTAATATATTGATTCATTCCAACAGATCAATGTACATTTAATAACAATATCATTACTACTATATCTACATTAGATATGATGTAATATACTTATTCGTTCCCACAGATGAATATGCATTTAATAACATTGTCATTAGTACTATATCTACATTAGATATAATGTACATTTAAAAACAATATCATTATTACCATATCTACATTAGATATGATGTAATATACTGATTCCTTCCCACAGATCAACGTACATTTAATAACAATATCATTAGTACTATATCTACAGTAGGTATGTAATATACATTTACAAACAATGCCATTATTACTATATCTCCGTTGGACATAATGCAATATACTGATACCTTCCCAGAGATCAATGTACATTTAATAACAATATCATTAGTACTATATCTACATTAGATATAATGTAATATACTTATTCGTTCCCACAGATGAATATGCATTTAATAACATTATCATTAGTACTATATCTGCATTAGATATGTAATGTACATTTAAAAACAATATCATTATTACCATATCTACATTAGATATAATGTAATATACTGATTCCTTCCCACAGATCAATGTACATATAATAACAATATCATTAGTACTATATCTACAGTAGATATGTAATATACATTTACAAACAATGCCATTATTACTATATCTCCTTTGGACATAATGTAATATACTGATTCCTTCCCACAGATCAATGTACATTTAATAACAATATCATTGGTACTATATCTACATTGAATATAATGTAATATACTGATTCATTCCCACAAATCAATGTACATTCAATAACAATATCCTTAGTACTATATCTACATTCGATATAATGTAATATAGTTATTCGTTCCCACAGATGAATGTGGATTTATCAACAATATCATTAGTACTATATCTACAGTAGATATGTAATATACACTTACAAACAATGCCAGTATTATTATGTCTCCGTTGGACATAATGTAATATACTGATTCCTTCCCACAGATCAATGTGCATTTAATAACAATATCATTGGTACTATATCTACTTGGAATATATAGTAATATACTGATTCCTTCCCACACATCAATGTACATTTAATAACAATATCATTGGTACTATATCTACATTGAATATAATGTAATATGCTGATTCATTCCCACAGATCAATGTACATTTAATAACAGTATCATTAGTACTATATCTACAGTAGACATGTAATATACATTTACAAACAATGCCAGTATTATTATATCTCCGTTGGACATAATGTAATATACTGATTCCTTCCCACAGATCAATGTACATTTAATAACAATATCATTGGCACTGTATCTACATTGAATATAATGTAATATACTGATTCATTCCCACAGATCAATGTACATTTAATAACAATATCATTAGTACTATATCTACAGTAGATATGTAATATACATTTACAAACAATGCCATTATTACTATATCTCCGTTGGACATAATGTAATATACTGATTCCTTCCAACAGATCAATGTATATTTAATAACAATATCCTTAGTACTATATCTACATTCGATATAATGTAATATATTGATTCATTCCAACAGATCAATGTACATTTAATAACAATATCATTATTACTATATCTACATTAGATATGAAGTAATATACTTATTCGTTCCCACAGATGAATATGCATTTAATAACATTATCGTTAGTACTATATCTACATTAGATATGAAGTAATATACTTATTCGTTCCCACAGATGAATATGCATTTAATAACATTATCGTTAGTACTATATCTACATTAGATATGTAATGTACATTTAAAAACAACATCATTATTGCCATATCTACATTAGATATGATGTAATATACTGATTCCTTCCCACAGATCAATGTACGTTTAATAACAATATCATTAGTACTATATCTACAGTAGATATGTAATATACATTTACAAACAATGCCATTATTACTATATCTCCGTTGGACATAATGTAATATACTGATTCCTTCCAACAGATCAATGTATATTTAATAACAATATCCTTAGTACTATATCTACATTAGATATGTAATGTACATTTAAAAACAATATCATTATTACCATATCTACATTAGATATAATGTAATATACTGATTCCTTCCCACAGATCAATGTACATTTAATAACAATATCATTAGTACTATATCTTCATTCGATATAATGTAATAGATTGATTCATTCCCACAGATCAATGTACACTTAATAACAATATCATTGGTACTATATCTACATTGAATATAATGTAATATGCTGATTCATTCCCACAGATCAATGTACATTTAATAACAATATCATTAGTACTATATCTACGGTAGATATGTAATATACATTTACAAACAATGCCATTATTACTATATCTCCGTTGGACATAATGTAATATACTGATTCTTTCCGTCAGATCAATGTACATTTAATAACAATATCATTATTACTATATCTACGTTAGGTATAATGTGATATACTTATTCGTTCCCACAGATGAATGTGCATTCAATAACAATATCATTGGTACTATATCTACATTGAATATAATGTAATATACTGATTCATTCCCACAGAGCAATGTATATTTAATAACAATATCCTTAGTACTATATCTATATTCGATATAATGTAATATAGTTATTCGTTCCCACGGATGAATGTGTACTTATTAACAATATCATTAGTACTATATCTACATTAGATATGTAATGTACATTTAAAAACAATATCATTATTACCATATCTACATTAGATATAATGTAATATACTGATTCCTTCCCACAGATCAATGTACATTTCATAACAATATCATTAGTACTACATCTACATTCGATATAATCTAATAGATTGATTCATTCCCACCGATCAATGTACATTTAATAACAATATCGTTATTGCTATGTCTACATTAGGTATAATGTCATATACAGACCCATTCCCACAGATCAATGTAGATTTAATAACAATATCATTAGTACTATATCTACGGTAGATATGTAATATACATTTACAAACAATGCCATTATTACTATATCTCCGTTGGACATAATGTAATATACTGATTCTTTCCCACAGATCAATGTACCGTTAATAACAATATCATTGGTACTACATCTACATTGAATATAATGTAACATGCTGATTCATTCCCACAGATCAATGTACATTTAATAACAGTATCATTAGTACTATATCTACATTCGATATAATGTAATATAGTTATTCGTTCCCACAGATGAATGTGTATTTATTAACAATATCATTAGTACTATATCTACATTAGATATGTAATGAACATTTAATAATATTATCATTATTCCCATATCTACATTAGATATAATGTAATATACTGATTCTTTCCCACAGATCAATGTACATTTAGTAACAATATCATTGGTACTATATCTACATTCGATATAATGTAATAGATTGATTCATTCCCACCGATCAATGTACATTTAATAACAATATCATTATTACCATATCTACATTAGACATAATGTAATATCCTGATTCCTTCCCACAGATCAATGTACATTTAATAACAATATCATTAGTACTATATCTACATTCGATATAATGTAATAGATTGATTCATTCCCACAGATCAATGTACACTTAATAACAATATCATTGGTACTATATCTACATTGAATATAATGTAATATACTGATTCATTCCCACCGATCAATGTACATTTAATAACAGTATCATTAGTACTATATCTACATTCGATATAATGTAATATATTGATTCATTCCAACAGATCAATGTACATTTAATAACAATATCATTATTACTCTATCTACATTAGATATAATGTAATATAGTTATTCGTTCCCACAGATGAATGTGTATTTATTAACAATATCATTAGTACTATATCTACATTAGATATGTAATGTACATTTAATAACAATATCATTATTACCATGTCTACATTAGATATAATGTAATATACTGATTCTTTCCCACAGATCAATGTACATTTAATAACAATGTCATTAGTACTATATCTACATTAGATATAATGTAATATACTTATTCGTTCCCACAGATGAATATGCATTTAATAACATTATCATTAGTACTATATCTGCATTAGATATGTAATGTACATTTAAAAACAATATCATTATTACCATATCTACATTAGATATAATGTAATATACTGATTCCTTCCCACAGATCAATGTACATTTAATAACAATATCATTAGTACTATATCTACATTCGATATAATGTAATAGATTGATTCATTCCCACAGATCAATGTACACTTAATAACAATATCATTGGTACTATATCTACATTGAATATAATGTAATATGCTGATTCATTCCCACAGATCAATGTACATTTAATAACAATATCATTAGTACTATATCTACATTCGATATAATGTAATAGATTGATTCGTTCCCACCGATCAATGTACATTTAATAACAATATCATTAGTACTATATCTACGGTAGATATGTAATATACATTTACAAACAATGCCATTATTACTATATCTCCGTTGGACATAATGTAATATACTGATTCTTTCCGTCAGATCAATGTACATTTCATAACAATATCATTATTACTATATCTACGTTAGGTATAATGTGATATACTTATTCGTTCCCACAGATGAATGTGCATTCAATAACAATATCATTGGTACTATATCTACATTGAATATAATGTAATATACTGATTCTTTCCCACAGATCAATGTACATTTAATAACAATATCATTGGTACTATATCTACATTGAATATAATCTAATATACTGATTCATTCCCACAGATCAATGTACATTTAATAACAATATCGTTAGTACTATATCTACATTCGATATAATGTAATAGATTGATTCATTCCCACCGATCAATGTACATTTAATAACAATATCATTATTGCTATATCTACATTAGCTATAATGTCATATACAGACTCATTCCCACATATCAATGTACATTTAATACCAATATCATTGGTACTACATCTACATTGAATATAATGTAATATGCTGATTCATTCCCTCAGATCAATGTACATTTAATAACAGTATCATTAGTACTATATCTACATTCGATATAATGTAATATATTGATTCATTCCAACAGATCAATGTACATTTAATAACAATATCATTATTACTATATCTACATTAGATATGATGTAATATACTGATTCCTTCCCACAGGTCAATGTACATTTAATAACAATATCATTAGTACTATATCTACAGTAGATATGTAATATACATTTACAAACAATGCCAGTTTTATTATGTCTCCGTTGGACATAATGTAATATACTGATTCCTTCCCACAGATCAATGTGCATTTAATAACAATATCATTGGTACTATATCTACTTGGAATATATAGTAATATACTGATTCCTTCCCACACATCAATGTACATTTAATAACAATATCATTGGTACTATATCTACATTGAATATAATGTAATATGCTGATTCATTCCCACAGATCAATGTACATTTAATAACAGTATCATTAGTACTATATCTACAGTAGACATGTAATATACATTTACAAACAATGCCAGTATTATTATATCTCCGTTGGACATAATGTAATATACTGATTCCTTCCCACAGATCAATGTACATTTAATAACAATATCATTATTACTCTATCTACATTAGATATAATGTAATATAGTTATTCGTTCCCACAGATGAATGTGTATTTATTAACAATATCATTAGTACTATATCTACATTAGATATGTAATGTACATTTAATAACAATATCATTATTACCATGTCTACATTAGATATAATGTAATATACTGATTCTTTCCCACAGATCAATGTACATTTAATAACAATATCATTGGTACTATATCTACATTGAATATAATCTAATATACTGATTCATTCCCACAGATCAATGTACATTTAATACCAATATCATTGGTACTACATCTACATTGAATATAATGTAATATGCTGATTCATTCCCTCAGATCAATGTACATTTAATAACAGTATCATTAGTACTATATCTACATCCGATATAATGTAATATATTGATTCATTCCAACAGATCAATGTACATTTAATAACAATATCATTACTACTATATCTACATTAGATATGATGTAATATACTTATTCGTTCCCACAGATGAATATGCATTTAATAACATTGTCATTAGTACTATATCTACATTAGATATGTAATGTACATTTAAAAACAATATCATTATTACCATATCTACATTAGATATGATGTAATATACTGATTCCTTCCCACAGATCAACGTACATTTAATAACAATATCATTAGTACTATATCTACAGTAGGTATGTAATATACATTTACAAACAATGCCATTATTACTATATCTCCGTTGGACATAATGCAATATACTGATACCTTCCCAGAGATCAATGTACATTTAATAACAATATCATTAGTACTATATCTACATTAGATATAATGTAATATACTTATTCGTTCCCACAGATGAATATGCATTTAATAACATTATCATTAGTACTATATCTGCATTAGATATGTAATGTACATTTAAAAACAATATCATTATTACCATATCTACATTAGATATAATGTAATATACTGATTCCTTCCCACAGATCAATGTACATATAATAACAATATCATTAGTACTATATCTACAGTAGATATGTAATATACATTTACAAACAATGCCATTATTACTATATCTCCTTTGGACATAATGTAATATACTGATTCCTTCCCACAGATCAATGTACATTTAATAACAATATCATTGGTACTATATCTACATTGAATATAATGTAATATACTGATTCATTCCCACAAATCAATGTACATTCAATAACAATATCCTTAGTACTATATCTACATTCGATATAATGTAATATAGTTATTCGTTCCCACAGATGAATGTGGATTTATCAACAATATCATTAGTACTATATCTACAGTAGATATGTAATATACACTTACAAACAATGCCAGTATTATTATGTCTCCGTTGGACATAATGTAATATACTGATTCCTTCCCACAGATCAATGTGCATTTAATAACAATATCATTGGTACTATATCTACTTGGAATATATAGTAATATACTGATTCCTTCCCACACATCAATGTACATTTAATAACAATATCATTGGTACTATATCTACATTGAATATAATGTAATATGCTGATTCATTCCCACAGATCAATGTACATTTAATAACAGTATCATTAGTACTATATCTACAGTAGACATGTAATATACATTTACAAACAATGCCAGTATTATTATATCTCCGTTGGACATAATGTAATATACTGATTCCTTCCCACAGATCAATGTACATTTAATAACAATATCATTGGCACTGTATCTACATTGAATATAATGTAATATACTGATTCATTCCCACAGATCAATGTACATTTAATAACAATATCATTAGTACTATATCTACAGTAGATATGTAATATACATTTACAAACAATGCCATTATTACTATATCTCCGTTGGACATAATGTAATATACTGATTCCTTCCAACAGATCAATGTATATTTAATAACAATATCCTTAGTACTATATCTACATTCGATATAATGTAATATATTGATTCATTCCAACAGATCAATGTACATTTAATAACAATATCATTATTACTATATCTACATTAGATATGAAGTAATATACTTATTCGTTCCCACAGATGAATATGCATTTAATAACATTATCGTTAGTACTATATCTACATTAGATATGAAGTAATATACTTATTCGTTCCCACAGATGAATATGCATTTAATAACATTATCGTTAGTACTATATCTACATTAGATATGTAATGTACATTTAAAAACAACATCATTATTGCCATATCTACATTAGATATGATGTAATATACTGATTCCTTCCCACAGATCAATGTACGTTTAATAACAATATCATTAGTACTATATCTACAGTAGATATGTAATATACATTTACAAACAATGCCATTATTACTATATCTCCGTTGGACATAATGTAATATACTGATTCCTTCCAACAGATCAATGTATATTTAATAACAATATCCTTAGTACTATATCTACATTAGATATGTAATGTACATTTAAAAACAATATCATTATTACCATATCTACATTAGATATAATGTAATATACTGATTCCTTCCCACAGATCAATGTACATTTAATAACAATATCATTAGTACTATATCTTCATTCGATATAATGTAATAGATTGATTCATTCCCACAGATCAATGTACACTTAATAACAATATCATTGGTACTATATCTACATTGAATATAATGTAATATGCTGATTCATTCCCACAGATCAATGTACATTTAATAACAATATCATTAGTACTATATCTACGGTAGATATGTAATATACATTTACAAACAATGCCATTATTACTATATCTCCGTTGGACATAATGTAATATACTGATTCTTTCCGTCAGATCAATGTACATTTAATAACAATATCATTATTACTATATCTACGTTAGGTATAATGTGATATACTTATTCGTTCCCACAGATGAATGTGCATTCAATAACAATATCATTGGTACTATATCTACATTGAATATAATGTAATATACTGATTCATTCCCACAGAGCAATGTATATTTAATAACAATATCCTTAGTACTATATCTATATTCGATATAATGTAATATAGTTATTCGTTCCCACGGATGAATGTGTACTTATTAACAATATCATTAGTACTATATCTACATTAGATATGTAATGTACATTTAAAAACAATATCATTATTACCATATCTACATTAGATATAATGTAATATACTGATTCCTTCCCACAGATCAATGTACATTTCATAACAATATCATTAGTACTACATCTACATTCGATATAATCTAATAGATTGATTCATTCCCACCGATCAATGTACATTTAATAACAATATCATTATTGCTATGTCTACATTAGGTATAATGTCATATACAGACCCATTCCCACAGATCAATGTAGATTTAATAACAATATCATTAGTACTATATCTACGGTAGATATGTAATATACATTTACAAACAATGCCATTATTACTATATCACCGTTGGACATAATGTAATATACTGATTCTTTCCCACAGATCAATGTACCGTTAATAACAATATCATTGGTACTACATCTACATTGAATATAATGTAACATGCTGATTCATTCCCACAGATCAATGTACATTTAATAACAGTATCATTAGTACTATATCTACATTCGATATAATGTAATATAGTTATTCGTTCCCACAGATGAATGTGTATTTATTAACAATATTATTAGTACTATATCTACATTAGATATGTAATGAACATTTAATAATATTATCATTATTCCCATATCTACATTAGATATAATGTAATATACTGATTCTTTCCCACAGATCAATGTACATTTAGTAACAATATCATTGGTACTATATCTACATTCGATATAATGTAATAGATTGATTCATTCCCACCGATCAATGTACATTTAATAACAATATCATTATTACCATATCTACATTAGACATAATGTAATATCCTGATTCCTTCCCACAGATCAATGTACATTTAATAACAATATCATTAGTACTATATCTACATTCGATATAATGTAATAGATTGATTCATTCCCACAGATCAATGTACACTTAATAACAATATCATTGGTACTATATCTACATTGAATATAATGTAATATACTGATTCATTCCCACCGATCAATGTACATTTAATAACAGTATCATTAGTACTATATCTACATTCGATATAATGTAATATATTGATTCATTCCAACAGATCAATGTACATTTAATAACAATATCATTATTACTCTATCTACATTAGATATAATGTAATATAGTTATTCGTTCCCACAGATGAATGTGTATTTATTAACAATATCATTAGTACTATATCTACATTAGATATGTAATGTACATTTAATAACAATATCATTATTACCATGTCTACATTAGATATAATGTAATATACTGATTCTTTCCCACAGATCAATGTACATTTAATACCAATATCATTGGTACTACATCTACATTGAATATAATGTAATATGCTGATTCATTCCCTCAGATCAATGTACATTTAATAACAGTATCATTAGTACTATATCTACATCCGATATAATGTAATATATTGATTCATTCCAACAGATCAATGTACATTTAATAACAATATCATTACTACTATATCTACATTAGATATGATGTAATATACTTATTCGTTCCCACAGATGGATATGCATTTAATAACATTGTCATTAGTACTATATCTACATTAGATATGTAATGTACATTTAAAAACAATATCATTATTACCATATCTACATTAGATATGATGTAATATACTGATTCCTTCCCACAGATCAACGTACATTTAATAACAATATCATTAGTACTATATCTACAGTAGGTATGTAATATACATTTACAAACAATGCCATTATTACTATATCTCCGTTGGACATAATGCAATATACTGATACCTTCCCAGGGATCAATGTACATTTAATAACAATATCATTAGTACTATATCTACATTAGATATAATGTAATATACTTATTCGTTCCCACAGATGAATATGCATTTAATAACATTATCATTAGTACTATATCTGCATTAGATATGTAATGTACATTTAAAAACAATATCATTATTACCATATCTACATTAGATATAATGTAATATACTGATTCCTTCCCACAGATCAATGTACATTTAATAACAATATCATTAGTACTATATCTACATTCGATATAATGTAATAGATTGATTCATTCCCACAGATCAATGTACACTTAATAACAATATCATTGGTACTATATCTACATTGAATATAATGTAATATGCTGATTCATTCCCACAGATCAATGTACATTTAATAACAATATCATTAGTACTATATCTACATTCGATATAATGTAATAGATTGATTCGTTCCCACCGATCAATGTACATTTAATAACAATATCATTAGTACTATATCTACGGTAGATATGTAATATACATTTACAAACAATGCCATTATTACTATATCTCCGTTGGACATAATGTAATATACTGATTCTTTCCGTCAGATCAATGTACATTTCATAACAATATCATTATTACTATATCTACGTTAGGTATAATGTGATATACTTATTCGTTCCCACAGATGAATGTGCATTCAATAACAATATCATTGGTACTATATCTACATTGAATATAATGTAATATACTGATTCTTTCCCACAGATCAATGTACATTTAATAACAATATCATTGGTACTATATCTACATTGAATATAATCTAATATACTGATTCATTCCCACAGATCAATGTACATTTAATAACAATATCGTTAGTACTATATCTACATTCGATATAATGTAATAGATTGATTCATTCCCACCGATCAATGTACATTTAATAACAATATCATTATTGCTATATCTACATTAGCTATAATGTCATATACAGACTCATTCCCACATATCAATGTACATTTAATACCAATATCATTGGTACTACATCTACATTGAATATAATGTAATATGCTGATTCATTCCCTCAGATCAATGTACATTTAATAACAGTATCATTAGTACTATATCTACATTCGATATAATGTAATATATTGATTCATTCCAACAGATCAATGTACATTTAATAACAATATCATTATTACTATATCTACATTAGATATGATGTAATATACTGATTCCTTCCCACAGGTCAATGTACATTTAATAACAATATCATTAGTACTATATCTACAGTAGATATGTAATATACATTTACAAACAATGCCAGTTTTATTATGTCTCCGTTGGACATAATGTAATATACTGATTCCTTCCCACAGATCAATGTGCATTTAATAACAATATCATTGGTACTATATCTACTTGGAATATATAGTAATATACTGATTCCTTCCCACACATCAATGTACATTTAATAACAATATCATTGGTACTATATCTACATTGAATATAATGTAATATGCTGATTCATTCCCACAGATCAATGTACATTTAATAACAGTATCATTAGTACTATATCTACAGTAGACATGTAATATACATTTACAAACAATGCCAGTATTATTATATCTCCGTTGGACATAATGTAATATACTGATTCCTTCCCACAGATCAATGTACATTTAATAACAATATCATTATTACTCTATCTACATTAGATATAATGTAATATAGTTATTCGTTCCCACAGATGAATGTGTATTTATTAACAATATCATTAGTACTATATCTACATTAGATATGTAATGTACATTTAATAACAATATCATTATTACCATGTCTACATTAGATATAATGTAATATACTGATTCTTTCCCACAGATCAATGTACATTTAATAACAATATCATTGGTACTATATCTACATTGAATATAATCTAATATACTGATTCATTCCCACAGATCAATGTACATTTAATACCAATATCATTGGTACTACATCTACATTGAATATAATGTAATATACTGATTCATTCCCACAGATCAATGTACATTTAATAACAATATCATTATTACCATATCTACATTAGACATAATGTAATATACTGATTCCTTCCCACAGATCAATGCACATTTAATAACAATATCATTGGTACTATATCTACATTGAATATAATGTAATATACTGATTCATTCCCACAGATCAATGTACATTCAATAACAATATCCTTAGTACTATATCTACATTCGATATAATGTAATATAGTTATTCGTTCCCACAGATGAATGTGTATTAATTAACAATATCATTAGTACTATATCTACATTAGATATGATGTAATATACTTATTCGTTCCCACAGATGAATATGCATTTAATAACATTGTCATTAGTACTATATCTACATTAGATATAATGTACATTTAAAAACAATATCATTATTACCATATCTACATTAGATATGATGTAATATACTGATTCCTTCCCACAGATCAACGTACATTTAATAACAATATCATTAGTACTATATCTACAGTAGGTATGTAATATACATTTACAAACAATGCCATTATTACTATATCTCCGTTGGACATAATGCAATATACTGATACCTTCCCAGAGATCAATGTACATTTAATAACAATATCATTAGTACTATATCTACATTAGATATAATGTAATATACTTATTCGTTCCCACAGATGAATATGCATTTAATAACATTATCATTAGTACTATATCTGCATTAGATATGTAATGTACATTTAAAAACAATATCATTATTACCATATCTACATTAGATATAATGTAATATACTGATTCCTTCCCACAGATCAATGTACATATAATAACAATATCATTAGTACTATATCGACAGTAGATATGTAATATACATTTACAAACAATGCCATTATTACTATATCTCCTTTGGACATAATGTAATATACTGATTCCTTCCCACAGATCAATGTACATTTAATAACAATATCATTGGTACTATATCTACATTGAATATAATGTAATATACTGATTCATTCCCACAAATCAATGTACATTCAATAACAATATCCTTAGTACTATATCTACATTCGATATAATGTAATATAGTTATTCGTTCCCACAGATGAATGTGGATTTATCAACAATATCATTAGTACTATATCTACAGTAGATATGTAATATACACTTACAAACAATGCCAGTATTATTATGTCTCCGTTGGACATAATGTAATATACTGATTCCTTCCCACAGATCAATGTGCATTTAATAACAATATCATTGGTACTATATCTACTTGGAATATATAGTAATATACTGATTCCTTCCCACACATCAATGTACATTTAATAACAATATCATTGGTACTATATCTACATTGAATATAATGTAATATGCTGATTCATTCCCACAGATCAATGTACATTTAATAACAGTATCATTAGTACTATATCTACAGTAGACATGTAATATACATTTACAAACAATGCCAGTATTATTATATCTCCGTTGGACATAATGTAATATACTGATTCCTTCCCACAGATCAATGTACATTTAATAACAATATCATTGGCACTGTATCTACATTGAATATAATGTAATATACTGATTCATTCCCACAGATCAATGTACATTTAATAACAATATCATTAGTACTATATCTACAGTAGATATGTAATATACATTTACAAACAATGCCATTATTACTATATCTCCGTTGGACATAATGTAATCTACTGATTCCTTCCAACAGATCAATGTATATTTAATAACAATATCCTTAGTACTATATCTACATTAGATATGTAATGTACATTTAAAAACAATATCATTATTACCATATCTACATTCGATATAATGTAATAGATTGATTCATTCCCACAGATCAATGTACACTTAATAACAATATCATTGGTACTATATCTACATTGAATATAATGTAATATGCTGATTCATTCCCACAGATCAATGTACATTTAATAACAATATCATTAGTACTATATCTACGGTAGATATGTAATATACATTTACAAACAATGCCATTATTACTATATCTCCGTTGGACATAATGTAATATACTGATTCTTTCCGTCAGATCAATGTACATTTAATAACAATATCATTATTACTATATCTACGTTAGGTATAATGTGATATACTTATTCGTTCCCACAGATGAATGTGCATTCAATAACAATATCATTGGTACTATATCTACATTGAATATAATGTAATATACTGATTCATTACCACAGAGCAATGTATATTTAATAACAATATCCTTAGTACTATATCTATATTCGATATAATGTAATATAGTTATTCGTTCCCACGGATGAATGTGTACTTATTAACAATATCATTAGTACTATATCTACATTAGATATGTAATGTACATTTAAAAACAATATCATTATTACCATATCTACATTAGATATAATGTAATATACTGATTCCTTCCCACAGATCAATGTACATTTCATAACAATATCATTAGTACTACATCTACATTCGATATAATCTAATAGATTGATTCATTCCCACCGATCAATGTACATTTAATAACAATATCATTATTGCTATGTCTACATTAGGTATAATGTCATATACAGACCCATTCCCACAGATCAATGTAGATTTAATAACAATATCATTAGTACTATATCTACGGTAGATATGTAATATACATTTACAAACAATGCCATTATTACTATATCTCCGTTGGACATAATGTAATATACTGATTCTTTCCCACAGATCAATGTACCGTTAATAACAATATCATTGGTACTACATCTACATTGAATATAATGTAACATGCTGATTCATTCCCACAGATCAATGTACATTTAATAACAGTATCATTAGTACTATATCTACATTCGATATAATGTAATATAGTTATTCGTTCCCACAGATGAATGTGTATTTATTAACAATATCATTAGTACTATATCTACATTAGATATGTAATGAACATTTAATAATATTATCATTATTCCCATATCTACATTAGATATAATGTAATATACTGATTCTTTCCCACAGATCAATGTACATTTAGTAACAATATCATTGGTACTATATCTACATTCGATATAATGTAATAGATTGATTCATTCCCACCGATCAATGTACATTTAATAACAATATCATTATTACCATATCTACATTAGACATAATGTAATATCCTGATTCCTTCCCACAGATCAATGTACATTTAATAACAATATCATTAGTACTATATCTACATTCGATATAATGTAATAGATTGATTCATTCCCACAGATCAATGTACACTTAATAACAATATCATTGGTACTATATCTACATTGAATATAATGTAATATACTGATTCATTCCCACCGATCAATGTACATTTAATAACAGTATCATTAGTACTATATCTACATTCGATATAATGTAATATATTGATTCATTCCAACAGATCAATGTACATTTAATAACAATATCATTATTACTCTATCTACATTAGATATAATGTAATATAGTTATTCGTTCCCACAGATGAATGTGTATTTATTAACAATATCATTAGTACTATATCTACATTAGATATGTAATGTACATTTAATAACAATATCATTATTACCATGTCTACATTAGATATAATGTAATATACTGATTCTTTCCCACAGATCAATGTACATTTAATAACAATATCATTGGTACTATATCTACATTGAATATAATCTAATATACTGATTCATTCCCACAGATCAATGTACATTTAATACCAATATCATTGGTACTACATCTACATTGAATATAATGTAATATGCTGATTCATTCCCTCAGATCAATGTACATTTAATAACAGTATCATTAGTACTATATCTACATCCGATATAATGTAATATATTGATTCATTCCAACAGATCAATGTACATTTAATAACAATATCATTACTACTATATCTACATTAGATATGATGTAATATACTTATTCGTTCCCACAGATGGATATGCATTTAATAACATTGTCATTAGTACTATATCTACATTAGATATGTAATGTACATTTAAAAACAATATCATTATTACCATATCTACATTAGATATGATGTAATATACTGATTCCTTCCCACAGATCAACGTACATTTAATAACAATATCATTAGTACTATATCTACAGTAGGTATGTAATATACATTTACAAACAATGCCATTATTACTATATCTCCGTTGGACATAATGCAATATACTGATACCTTCCCAGGGATCAATGTACATTTAATAACAATATCATTAGTACTATATCTACATTAGATATAATGTAATATACTTATTCGTTCCCACAGATGAATATGCATTTAATAACATTATCATTAGTACTATATCTGCATTAGATATGTAATGTACATTTAAAAACAATATCATTATTACCATATCTACATTAGATATAATGTAATATACTGATTCCTTCCCACAGATCAATGTACATTTAATAACAATATCATTAGTACTATATCTACATTCGATATAATGTAATAGATTGATTCATTCCCACAGATCAATGTACACTTAATAACAATATCATTGGTACTATATCTACATTGAATATAATGTAATATGCTGATTCATTCCCACAGATCAATGTACATTTAATAACAATATCATTAGTACTATATCTACATTCGATATAATGTAATAGATTGATTCGTTCCCACCGATCAATGTACATTTAATAACAATATCATTAGTACTATATCTACGGTAGATATGTAATATACATTTACAAACAATGCCATTATTACTATATCTCCGTTGGACATAATGTAATATACTGATTCTTTCCGTCAGATCAATGTACATTTCATAACAATATCATTATTACTATATCTACGTTAGGTATAATGTGATATACTTATTCGTTCCCACAGATGAATGTGCATTCAATAACAATATCATTGGTACTATATCTACATTGAATATAATGTAATATACTGATTCTTTCCCACAGATCAATGTACATTTAATAACAATATCATTGGTACTATATCTACATTGAATATAATCTAATATACTGATTCATTCCCACAGATCAATGTACATTTAATAACAATATCGTTAGTACTATATCTACATTCGATATAATGTAATAGATTGATTCATTCCCACCGATCAATGTACATTTAATAACAATATCATTATTGCTATATCTACATTAGCTATAATGTCATATACAGACTCATTCCCACATATCAATGTACATTTAATACCAATATCATTGGTACTACATCTACATTGAATATAATGTAATATGCTGATTCATTCCCTCAGATCAATGTACATTTAATAACAGTATCATTAGTACTATATCTACATTCGATATAATGTAATATATTGATTCATTCCAACAGATCAATGTACATTTAATAACAATATCATTATTACTATATCTACATTAGATATGATGTAATATACTGATTCCTTCCCACAGGTCAATGTACATTTAATAACAATATCATTAGTACTATATCTACAGTAGATATGTAATATACATTTACAAACAATGCCAGTTTTATTATGTCTCCGTTGGACATAATGTAATATACTGATTCCTTCCCACAGATCAATGTGCATTTAATAACAATATCATTGGTACTATATCTACATGGAATATATAGTAATATACTGATTCCTTCCCACACATCAATGTACATTTAATAACAATATCATTGGTACTATATCTACATTGAATATAATGTAATATGCTGATTCATTCCCACAGATCAATGTACATTCAATAACAGTATCATTAGTACTATATCTACAGTAGACATGTAATATACATTTACAAACAATGCCAGTATTATTATATCTCCGTTGGACATAATGTAATATACTGATTCCTTCCAACAGTTCAATGTATATTTAATAACAATATCCTTAGTACTATATCTACATTCGATATAATGTAATATAGTTATTCGTTCCCACAGATGAATCTGTATTTATTAACAATATCATTAGTACTATATCTACATTAGATATGTAATGTACATTTAATAACAATATCAGTATTACCATATCTACATTAGATATAATGTAATATACTGATTCATTCCCACCGATCAATGTACATTTAATAACAATATCATTATTGCTATATCTACATTAGGTATAATGTCATATACAGACTCATTCCCACAGATCAATGTACATTTAATAACAATATCATTAGTACTATATCTACGGTAGATAAGTCATATACATTTACAAACAATGCCATTATTACTATATCTCCGTTGGACATAATGTAATATACTGATTCCTTCCCACAGATCAATGTACATTTAATAACAATATCATTGGTACTATATCTACATGGAATATATAGTAATATAGTGATTCCTTCCCACACATCAATGTACATTTAATAACAATATCATTGGTACTATATCTACATTGAATATTATGTAATATGCTGATTCATTCCCACACATCAATGTACATTTAATAACAGTATCATTAGTACTATATCTACAGTAGACATGTAATATACATTTACAAACAGTGCCAGTATTATTATATCTCCGTTGGACATAATGTAATATACTGATTCCTTCCCACAGATCAATGTACATTTAATAACATCATCATTGGTACTATATCTACATTGAATACAATGTAATATGCTGATTCCTTCCCACAGATCAATGTACATTTAATAACAATATCATTAGTACTATATCTACATTCGATATAATCTAATAGAATGATTCATTCCCACAGGTCAATGTACATTTAATTACAATATCATTATTGCTATATCTACATTAGGTATAATGTCATATACAGACTCATTCCCATAGATCAATGTACATTTAATACCAATACCATTGGTACTACATCTACATTGAATACAATGTAATATGCTGATTCATTCCCTCAGATCAATGTACATTTAATAACAGTATCATTAGTACTATATCTACATTCGATATAATGTAATATATTGATTCATTCCAACAGATCAATGTACATTTAATAACAATATCATTATTACTATATCTACAATAGATATGATGTAATATACTTATTCGTTCCCACAGATGAATATGCATTTAATAACATTATCATTAGTACTATATCTACATTAGATATGTAATGTACATTTAAAAACAATATCATTATTACCATATCTACATTAGATATGATGTAATATACTGATTCCTTCCCACAGATCAATGTACATTTAATAACAATATCATTAGTACTATATCTACAGTAGGTATGTAATATACATTTACAAACAATGCCATTATTACTATATCTCCGGTGGACATAATGTAATATACTGATTCCTTCCCACAGATCAATGTGCATTTAATAACAATATCATTGGTACTATATCTACATGGAATATATAGTAATATACTGATTCCTTCCCACACATCAATGTACATTTAATAACAATATCATTGGTACTATATCTACATTGAATATAATGTAATATGCTGATTCATTCCCACAGATCAATGTACATTTAATAACAGTATCATTAGTACTATATCTACAGTAGACATGTAATATACATTTACAAACAATGCCAGTATTATTATATCTCCGTTGGACATAATGTAATATACTGATTCCTTCCCACAGATCAATGTACATTTAATAACAATATCATTAGTACTATATCTACATTCAAGATAATGTAATATATTGATTCATTCCAACACATCAATGTACATTTAATAACAATATCATTATTACTATATCTACATTGGATATAATGTAATATACTTATTCGTTCCCACAGATGAATGTGCATTTAATAACATTATCATTAGTACTATATCTACATTAGATATGTAATGTACATTTAATAACAATATCATTATTGCTATATCTACATTAGGTATAATGTCATATACAGACTCATTCCCACAGATCAATGTACATTTAATAACAATATCATTGGTACTACATCTACATTGAATATAATGTAATATGCTGATTCATTCCCTCAGATCAATGTACATTTAATAACAGTATCAGTAGTACTATATCTACATTCGATATAATGTAATATATTGATTCATTCCAACAGATCAATGTACATTTAATAACAATATCATTATTGCTATGTCTACATTAGGTATAATGTCATATACAGACCCATTCCCACAGATCAATGTAGATTTAATAACAATATCATTAGTACTATATCTACGGTAGATATGTAATATACATTTACAAACAATGCCATTATTACTATATCTCCGTTGGACATAATGTAATATACTGATTCTTTCCGTCAGATCAATGTACATTTAATAACAATATCATTATTACTATATCTACGTTAGGTATAATGTGATATACTTATTCGTTCCCACAGATGAATGTGCATTCAATAACAAAATCATTGGTACTATATCTACATTGAATATAATGTAATATACTGATTCATTCCCACAGAGCAATGTATATTTAATAACAATATCCTTAGTACTATATCTATATTCGATATAATGTAATATAGTTATTCGTTCCCACGGATGAATGTGTACTTATTAACAATATCATTAGTACTATATCTACATTAGATATGTAATGTACATTTAAAAACAATATCATTATTACCATATCTACATTAGATATAATGTAATATACTGATTCCTTCCCACAGATCAATGTACATTTCATAACAATATCATTAGTACTACATCTACATTCGATATAATCTAATAGATTGATTCATTCCCACCGATCAATGTACATTTAATAACAATATCATTATTGCTATGTCTACATTAGGTATAATGTCATATACAGACCCATTCCCACAGATCAATGTAGATTTAATAACAATATCATTAGTACTATATCTACGGTAGATATGTAATATACATTTACAAACAATGCCATTATTACTATATCTCCGTTGGACATAATGTAATATACTGATTCTTTCCCACAGATCAATGTACCGTTAATAACAATATCATTGGTACTACATCTACATTGAATATAATGTAACATGCTGATTCATTCCCACAGATCAATGTACATTTAATAACAGTATCATTAGTACTATATCTACATTCGATATAATGTAATATAGTTATTCGTTCCCACAGATGAATGTGTATTTATTAACAATATCATTAGTACTATATCTACATTAGATATGTAATGAACATTTAATAATATTATCATTATTCCCATATCTACATTAGATATAATGTAATATACTGATTCTTTCCCACAGATCAATGTACATTTAGTAACAATATCATTGGTACTATATCTACATTCGATATAATGTAATAGATTGATTCATTCCCACCGATCAATGTACATTTAATAACAATATCATTATTACCATATCTACATTAGACATAATGTAATATCCTGATTCCTTCCTACAGATCAATGTACATTTAATAACAATATCATTAGTACTATATCTACATTCGATATAATGTAATAGATTGATTCATTCCCACAGATCAATGTACACTTAATAACAATATCATTGGTACTATATCTACATTGAATATAATGTAATATACTGATTCATTCCCACCGATCAATGTACATTTAATAACAGTATCATTAGTACTATATCTACATTCGATATAATGTAATATATTGATTCATTCCAACAGATCAATGTACATTTAATAACAATATCATTATTACTCTATCTACATTAGATATAATGTAATATAGTTATTCGTTCCCACAGATGAATGTGTATTTATTAACAATATCATTAGTACTATATCTACATTAGATATGTAATGTACATTTAATAACAATATCATTATTACCATGTCTACATTAGATATAATGTAATATACTGATTCTTTCCCACAGATCAATGTACATTTAATAACAATATCATTGGTACTATATCTACATTGAATATAATCTAATATACTGATTCCTTCCCACAGATCAATGTACATTTAATACCAATATCATTGGTACTACATCTACATTGAATATAATGTAATATGCTGATTCATTCCCTCAGATCAATGTACATTTAATAACAGTATCATTAGTACTATATCTACATCCGATATAATGTAATATATTGATTCATTCCAACAGATCAATGTACATTTAATAACAATATCATTACTACTATATCTACATTAGATATGATGTAATATACTTATTCGTTCCCACAGATGAATATGCATTTAATAACATTGTCATTAGTACTATATCTACATTAGATATAATGTACATTTAAAAACAATATCATTATTACCATATCTACATTAGATATGATGTAATATACTGATTCCTTCCCACAGATCAACGTACATTTAATAACAATATCATTAGTACTATATCTACAGTAGGTATGTAATATACATTTACAAACAATGCCATTATTACTATATCTCCGCTGGACATAATGCAATATACTGATACCTTCCCAGAGATCAATGTACATTTAATAACAATATCATTAGTACTATATCTACATTAGATATAATGTAATATACTTATTCGTTCCCACAGATGAATATGCATTTAATAACATTATCATTAGTACTATATCTGCATTAGATATGTAATGTACATTTAAAAACAATATCATTATTACCATATCTACATTAGATATAATGTAATATACTGATTCCTTCCCACAGATCAATGTACATATAATAACAATATCATTAGTACTATATCTACAGTAGATATGTAATATACATTTACAAACAATGCCATTATTACTATATCTCCTTTGGACATAATGTAATATACTGATTCATTCCCACAGATCAATGTACATTCAATAATAATATCCTTAATACTATATCTACATTCGATATAATGTAATATAGTTATTCGTTCCCACAGATGAATGTGTATTTATTAACAATATCCTAGTACTATATCTACAGTAGATATGTAATATACATTTACAAACAATGCCATTATTACTATATCTCCGTTGGACATAATGTAATATACTGATTCCTTCCAACAGTTCAATGTATATTTAATAACAATATCCTTAGTACTATATCTACATTCGATATAATGTAATATAGTTATTCGTTCCCACAGATGAATGTGTATTTATTAACAATATCATTAGTACTATATCTACATTAGATATGTAATGCACATTTAATAACAATATCATTATTACCATATCTACATTAGATATAATGTAATATACTGATTCATTCCCACCGATCAATGTACATTTAATAACAATATCATTATTGCTATATCTACATTAGGTATAATGTCATATACAGACTCATTCCCACAGATCAATGTACATTTAATAACAGTATCATTAGTACTATATCTACAGTAGACATGTAATATACATTTACAAACAGTGCCAGTATTATTATATCTCCGTTGGACATAATGTAATATACTGATTCCTTCCCACAGATCAATGTACATTTAATAACATCATCATTGGTACTATATCTACATTGAATACAATGTAATATGCTGATTCCTTCCCACAGATCAATGTACATTTAATAACAATATCATTAGTACTATATCTACATTCGATATAATCTAATAGAATGATTCATTCCCACAGGTCAATGTACATTTAATTACAATATCATTATTGCTATATCTACATTAGGTATAATGTCATATACAGACTCATTCCCATAGATCAATGTACATTTAATACCAATACCATTGGTACTACATCTACATTGAATACAATGTAATATGCTGATTCATTCCCTCAGATCAATGTACATTTAATAACAGTATCATTAGTACTATATCTACATTCGATATAATGTAATATATTGATTCATTCCAACAGATCAATGTACATTTAATAACAATATCATTATTACTATATCTACATTAGATATGATGTAATATACTTATTCGTTCCCACAGATGAATATGCATTTAATAACATTATCATTAGTACTATATCTACATTAGATATGTAATGTACATTTAAAAACAATATCATTATTACCATATCTACATTAGATATGATGTAATATACTGATTCCTTCCCACAGATCAATGTACATTTAATAACAATATCATTAGTACTATATCTACAGTAGGTATGTAATATACATTTACAAACAATGCCATTATTACTATATCTCCGGTGGACATAATGTAATATACTGATTCCTTCCCACAGATCAATGTGCATTTAATAACAATATCATTGGTACTATATCTACATGGAATATATAGTAATATACTGATTCCTTCCCACACATCAATGTACATTTAATAACAATATCATTGGTACTATATCTACATTGAATATAATGTAATATGCTGATTCATTCCCACAGATCAATGTACATTTAATAACAGTATCATTAGTACTATATCTACAGTAGACATGTAATATACATTTACAAACAATGCCAGTATTATTATATCTCCGTTGGACATAATGTAATATACTGATTCCTTCCCACAGATCAATGTACATTTAATAACAATATCATTAGTACTATATCTACATTCAAGATAATGTAATATATTGATTCATTCCAACACATCAATGTACATTTAATAACAATATCATTATTACTATATCTACATTGGATATAATGTAATATACTGATTCCTTCCCACACATCAATGTACATTTAATAACAATATCATTGGTACTACATCTACATTGAATATAATGTAATATGCTGATTCATTCCCTCAGATCAATGTACATTTAATAACAGTATCAGTAGTACTATATCTACATTCGATATAATGTAATATATTGATTCATTCCAACAGATCAATGTACATTTAATAACAATATCATTATTGCTATGTCTACATTAGGTATAATGTCATATACAGACCCATTCCCACAGATCAATGTAGATTTAATAACAATATCATTAGTACTATATCTACGGTAGATATGTAATATACATTTACAAACAATGCCATTATTACTATATCTCCGTTGGACATAATGTAATATACTGATTCTTTCCCACAGATCAATGTACCGTTAATAACAATATCATTGGTACTACATCTACATTGAATATAATGTAACATGCTGATTCATTCCCACAGATCAATGTACATTTAATAACAGTATCATTAGTACTATATCTACATTCGATATAATGTAATATAGTTATTCGTTCCCACAGATGAATGTGTATTTATTAACAATATCATTAGTACTATATCTACATTAGATATGTAATGAACATTTAATAATATTATCATTATTCCCATATCTACATTAGATATAATGTAATATACTGATTCTTTCCCACAGATCAATGTACATTTAGTAACAATATCATTGGTACTATATCTACATTGAATATAATCTAATATACTGATTCATTCCCACAGATCAATGTACATTTAATACCAATATCATTGGTACTACATCTACATTGAATATAATGTAATATGCTGATTCATTCCCTCAGATCAATGTACATTTAATAACAGTATCATTAGTACTATATCTACATCCGATATAATGTAATATATTGATTCATTCCAACAGATCAATGTACATTTAATAACAATATCATTACTACTATATCTACATTAGATATGATGTAATATACTTATTCGTTCCCACAGATGAATATGCATTTAATAACATTGTCATTAGTACTATATCTACATTAGATATAATGTACATTTAAAAACAATATCATTATTACCATATCTACATTAGATATGATGTAATATACTGATTCCTTCCCACAGATCAACGTACATTTAATAACAATATCATTAGTACTATATCTACAGTAGGTATGAAATATACATTTACAAACAATGCCATTATTACTATATCTCCGTTGGACATAATGCAATATACTGATACCTTCCCAGAGATCAATGTACATTTAATAACAATATCATTAGTACTATATCTACATTAGATATAATGTAATATACTTATTCGTTCCCACAGATGAATATGCATTTAATAACATTATCATTAGTACTATATCTGCATTAGATATGTAATGTACATTTAAAAACAATATCATTATTACCATATCTACATTAGATATAATGTAATATACTGATTCCTTCCCACAGATCAATGTACATATAATAACAATATCATTAGTACTATATCTACAGTAGATATGTAATATACATTTACAAACAATGCCATTATTACTATATCTCCTTTGGACATAATGTAATATACTGATTCCTTCCCACAGATCAATGTACATTTAATAACAATATCATTGGTACTATATCTACATTGAATATAATGTAATATACTGATTCATTCCCACAAATCAATGTACATTCAATAACAATATCCTTAGTACTATATCTACATTCGATATAATGTAATATAGTTATTCGTTCCCACAGATGAATGTGGATTTATCAACAATATCATTAGTACTATATCTACAGTAGATATGTAATATACACTTACAAACAATGCCAGTATTATTATGTCTCCGTTGGACATAATGTAATATACTGATTCCTTCCCACAGATCAATGTGCATTTAATAACAATATCATTGGTACTATATCTACTTGGAATATATAGTAATATACTGATTCCTTCCCACACATCAATGTACATTTAATAACAATATCATTGGTACTATATCTACATTGAATATAATGTAATATGCTGATTCATTCCCACAGATCAATGTACATTTAATAACAGTATCATTAGTACTATATCTACAGTAGACATGTAATATACATTTACAAACAATGCCAGTATTATTATATCTCCGTTGGACATAATGTAATATACTGATTCCTTCCCACAGATCAATGTACATTTAATAACAATATCATTGGCACTGTATCTACATTGAATATAATGTAATATACTGATTCATTCCCACAGATCAATGTACATTTAATAACAATATCATTAGTACTATATCTACAGTAGATATGTAATATACATTTACAAACAATGCCATTATTACTATATCTCCGTTGGACATAATGTAATATACTGATTCCTTCCAACAGATCAATGTATATTTAATAACAATATCCTTAGTACTATATCTACATTCGATATAATGTAATATATTGATTCATTCCAACAGATCAATGTACATTTAATAACAATATCATTATTACCATATCTACATTAGATATAATGTAATATACTGATTCCTTCCCACAGATCAATGTACATTTAATAACAATATCATTAGTACTATATCTTCATTCGATATAATGTAATAGATTGATTCATTCCCACAGATCAATGTACACTTAATAACAATATCATTGGTACTATATCTACATTGAATATAATGTAATATGCTGATTCATTCCCACAGATCAATGTACATTTAATAACAATATCATTAGTACTATATCTACGGTAGATATGTAATATACATTTACAAACAATGCCATTATTACTATATCTCCGTTGGACATAATGTAATATACTGATTCTTTCCGTCAGATCAATGTACATTTAATAACAATATCATTATTACTATATCTACGTTAGGTATAATGTGATATACTTATTCGTTCCCACAGATGAATGTGCATTCAATAACAAAATCATTGGTACTATATCTACATTGAATATAATGTAATATACTGATTCATTCCCACAGAGCAATGTATATTTAATAACAATATCCTTAGTACTATATCTATATTCGATATAATGTAATATAGTTATTCGTTCCCACGGATGAATGTGTACTTATTAACAATATCATTAGTACTATATCTACATTAGATATGTAATGTACATTTAAAAACAATATCATTATTACCATATCTACATTAGATATAATGTAATATACTGATTCCTTCCCACAGATCAATGTACATTTCATAACAATATCATTAGTACTACATCTACATTCGATATAATCTAATAGATTGATTCATTCCCACCGATCAATGTACATTTAATAACAATATCATTATTGCTATGTCTACATTAGGTATAATGTCATATACAGACCCATTCCCACAGATCAATGTAGATTTAATAACAATATCATTAGTACTATATCTACGGTAGATATGTAATATACATTTACAAACAATGCCATTATTACTATATCTCCGTTGGACATAATGTAATATACTGATTCTTTCCCACAGATCAATGTACCGTTAATAACAATATCATTGGTACTACATCTACATTGAATATAATGTAACATGCTGATTCATTCCCACAGATCAATGTACATTTAATAACAGTATCATTAGTACTATATCTACATTCGATATAATGTAATATAGTTATTCGTTCCCACAGATGAATGTGTATTTATTAACAATATCATTAGTACTATATCTACATTAGATATGTAATGAACATTTAATAATATTATCATTATTCCCATATCTACATTAGATATAATGTAATATACTGATTCTTTCCCACAGATCAATGTACATTTAGTAACAATATCATTGGTACTATATCTACATTCGATATAATGTAATAGATTGATTCATTCCCACCGATCAATGTACATTTAATAACAATATCATTATTACCATATCTACATTAGACATAATGTAATATCCTGATTCCTTCCTACAGATCAATGTACATTTAATAACAATATCATTAGTACTATATCTACATTCGATATAATGTAATAGATTGATTCATTCCCACAGATCAATGTACACTTAATAACAATATCATTGGTACTATATCTACATTGAATATAATGTAATATACTGATTCATTCCCACCGATCAATGTACATTTAATAACAGTATCATTAGTACTATATCTACATTCGATATAATGTAATATATTGATTCATTCCAACAGATCAATGTACATTTAATAACAATATCATTATTACTCTATCTACATTAGATATAATGTAATATAGTTATTCGTTCCCACAGATGAATGTGTATTTATTAACAATATCATTAGTACTATATCTACATTAGATATGTAATGTACATTTAATAACAATATCATTATTACCATGTCTACATTAGATATAATGTAATATACTGATTCTTTCCCACAGATCAATGTACATTTAATAACAATATCATTGGTACTATATCTACATTGAATATAATCTAATATACTGATTCCTTCCCACAGATCAATGTACATTTAATACCAATATCATTGGTACTACATCTACATTGAATATAATGTAATATGCTGATTCATTCCCTCAGATCAATGTACATTTAATAACAGTATCATTAGTACTATATCTACATCCGATATAATGTAATATATTGATTCATTCCAACAGATCAATGTACATTTAATAACAATATCATTACTACTATATCTACATTAGATATGATGTAATATACTTATTCGTTCCCACAGATGAATATGCATTTAATAACATTGTCATTAGTACTATATCTACATTAGATATAATGTACATTTAAAAACAATATCATTATTACCATATCTACATTAGATATGATGTAATATACTGATTCCTTCCCACAGATCAACGTACATTTAATAACAATATCATTAGTACTATATCTACAGTAGGTATGTAATATACATTTACAAACAATGCCATTATTACTATATCTCCGTTGGACATAATGCAATATACTGATACCTTCCCAGAGATCAATGTACATTTAATAACAATATCATTAGTACTATATCTACATTAGATATAATGTAATATACTTATTCGTTCCCACAGATGAATATGCATTTAATAACATTATCATTAGTACTATATCTGCATTAGATATGTAATGTACATTTAAAAACAATATCATTATTACCATATCTACATTAGATATAATGTAATATACTGATTCCTTCCCACAGATCAATGTACATATAATAACAATATCATTAGTACTATATCTACAGTAGATATGTAATATACATTTACAAACAATGCCATTATTACTATATCTCCTTTGGACATAATGTAATATACTGATTCATTCCCACAGATCAATGTACATTCAATAATAATATCCTTAATACTATATCTACATTCGATATAATGTAATATAGTTATTCGTTCCCACAGATGAATGTGTATTTATTAACAATATCCTAGTACTATATCTACAGTAGATATGTAATATACATTTACAAACAATGCCATTATTACTATATCTCCGTTGGACATAATGTAATATACTGATTCCTTCCAACAGTTCAATGTATATTTAATAACAATATCCTTAGTACTATATCTACATTCGATATAATGTAATATAGTTATTCGTTCCCACAGATGAATGTGTATTTATTAACAATATCATTAGTACTATATCTACATTAGATATGTAATGCACATTTAATAACAATATCATTATTACCATATCTACATTAGATATAATGTAATATACTGATTCATTCCCACCGATCAATGTACATTTAATAACAATATCATTATTGCTATATCTACATTAGGTATAATGTCATATACAGACTCATTCCCACAGATCAATGTACATTTAATAACAGTATCATTAGTACTATATCTACAGTAGACATGTAATATACATTTACAAACAATGCCAGTATTATTATATCTCCGTTGGACATAATGTAATATACTGATTCCTTCCCACAGATCAATGTACATTTAATAACAATATCATTAGTACTATATCTACATTCGAGATAATGTAATATATTGATTCATTCCAACACATCAATGTACATTTAATAACAATATCATTATTACTATATCTACATTCAATATAATGTAATATATTGATTCATTCCAACAGATCAATGTACATTTAATAACAATATCATTATTGCTATGTCTACATTAGGTATAATGTCATATACAGACCCATTCCCACAGATCAATGTAGATTTAATAACAATATCATTAGTACTATATCTACGGTAGATATGTAATATACATTTACAAACAATGCCATTATTACTATATCTCCGTTGGACATAATGTAATATACTGATTCTTTCCCACAGATCAATGTACCGTTAATAACAATATCATTGGTACTACATCTACATTGAATATAATGTAACATGCTGATTCATTCCCACAGATCAATGTACATTTAATAACAGTATCATTAGTACTATATCTACATTCGATATAATGTAATATAGTTATTCGTTCCCACAGATGAATGTGTATTTATTAACAATATCATTAGTACTATATCTACATTAGATATGTAATGAACATTTAATAATATTATCATTATTCCCATATCTACATTAGATATAATGTAATATACTGATTCTTTCCCACAGATCAATGTACATTTAGTAACAATATCATTGGTACTATATCTACATTGAATATAATGTAATAGATTGATTCATTCCCACAGATCAATGTACACTTAATAACAATATCATTGGTACTATATCTACATTGAATATAATGTAATATACTGATTCATTCCCACCGATCAATGTACATTTAATAACAGTATCATTAGTACTATATCTACATTCGATATAATGTAATATATTGATTCATTCCAACAGATCAATGTACATTTAATAACAATATCATTATTACTCTATCTACATTAGATATAATGTAATATAGTTATTCGTTCCCACAGATGAATGTGTATTTATTAACAATATCATTAGTACTATATCTACATTAGATATGTAATGTACATTTAATAACAATATCATTATTACCATGTCTACATTAGATATAATGTAATATACTGATTCTTTCCCACAGATCAATGTACATTTAATAACAATATCATTGGTACTATATCTACATTGAATATAATCTAATATACTGATTCATTCCCACAGATCAATGTATATTTAATACCAATATCATTGGTACTACATCTACATTGAATATAATGTAATATGCTGATTCATTCCCTCAGATCAATGTACATTTAATAACAGTATCATTAGTACTATATCTACATCCGATATAATGTAATATATTGATTCATTCCAACAGATCAATGTACATTTAATAACAATATCATTACTACTATATCTACATTAGATATGATGTAATATACTTATTCGTTCCCACAGATGAATATGCATTTAATAACATTGTCATTAGTACTATATCTACATTAGATATAATGTACATTTAAAAACAATATCATTATTACCATATCTACATTAGATATGATGTAATATACTGATTCCTTCCCACAGATCAACGTACATTTAATAACAATATCATTAGTACTATATCTACAGTAGGTATGTAATATACATTTACAAACAATGCCATTATTACTATATCTCCGTTGGACATAATGCAATATACTGATACCTTCCCAGAGATCAATGTACATTTAATAACAATATCATTAGTACTATATCTACATTAGATATAATGTAATATACTTATTCGTTCCCACAGATGAATATGCATTTAATAACATTATCATTAGTACTATATCTGCATTAGATATGTAATGTACATTTAAAAACAATATCATTATTACCATATCTACATTAGATATAATGTAATATACTGATTCCTTCCCACAGATCAATGTACATATAATAACAATATCATTAGTACTATATCTACAGTAGATATGTAATATACATTTACAAACAATGCCATTATTACTATATCTCCTTTGGACATAATGTAATATACTGATTCATTCCCACAGATCAATGTACATTCAATAATAATATCCTTAATACTATATCTACATTCGATATAATGTAATATAGTTATTCGTTCCCACAGATGAATGTGTATTTATTAACAATATCCTAGTACTATATCTACAGTAGATATGTAATATACATTTACAAACAATGCCAGTATTATTATGTCTCCGTTGGACATAATGTAATATACTGATTCCTTCCCACAGATCAATGTGCATTTAATAACAATATCATTGGTACTATATCTACATGGAATATGTAGTAATATACTGATTCCTTCCCACACATCAATGTACATTTAATAACAATATCATTGGTACTATATCTACATGGAATATATAGTAATATACTGATTCCTTCCCAACCATCAATGTACATTTAATAACAATATCATTAGTACCATATCTACATTCGATATAATGTAATGGATTGATTCATTCCCACCGATCAATGTACATTTAATAACAATATCATTATTACCATATCTACATTAGACATAATGTAATATACTGATTCCTTCCCACAGATCAATGCACATTTAATAACAATATCATTGGTACTATATCTACATTGAATATAATGTAATATACTGATTCATTCCCACAGATCAATGTACAATCAATAACAATATCCTTAGTACTATATCTACATTCGATATAATGTAATATAGTTATTCGTTCCCACAGATGAATGTGTATTAATTAACAATATCATTAGTACTATATCTACATTAGATATGTAATGTACATTTAATAACAATATCATTATTATCATATCTACATTAGATATAATGTAATATACTGATTCCTTCCCACAGATCAATGTACATTTAATAACAATATCATTGGTACTATACCTACATTGAATATAATCTAATATACTGATTCATTCCCACAGATCAATGTACATTTAATAACAATATCATTATTGCTATATCTACATTAGGTATAATGTCATATACAGACTCATTCCCACAGATCAATGTACATTTAATAACAATATCATTAGTACTATATCTACGGTAGATAAGTAATATGCATTTACAAACAATGCCATTATTACTATATCTCCGTCGGACATAATGTAATATACTGATTCCTTCCCACAGATCAATGTACATTTAATAACAATATCATTAGTACTATATCTACATTCGATATAATGTAATATATTGATTCATTCCAACAGATCAATGTACATTCAATAACAATATCATTATTACTATATCTACATTAGGCATAATGTCATATACAGACTCATTCCCACAGATCAATGTACATTTAATAACAATATCATTGGTACTACATCTACATTGAATATAATGTAATATGCTGATTCATTCCCACAGATCAATGTATATATAATAACAATATCCTCAGTACTATATCCACATTCGATATAATGTAATATAGTTATTCGTTCCCACAGATGAATGTGTATTTATTAACAATATCATTAGTACTATATCTACATTAGATATGTAATGTACATTTAATAACAATATCATTATTACCATATCTACATTAGATATAATGTAATATACTGATTCTTTCCCACAGATCAATGTACATTTAATAACAATATCATTGGTACTATATCTACATTGAATATAATCAAATATACTGATTCATTCCCACAGATCAATGTACATTTAATAACAATATCGTTAGTACTATATCTACATTCGATATAATGTAATAGATTGATTCATTCCCACCGATCAATGTACATTTAATAACAATATCATTATTGCTATATCTACATTAGGTATAATGTCATATACAGACTCATTCCCACATATCAATGTACATTTAATACCAATATCATTGGTACTACATCTACATTGAATATAATGTAATATGCTGATTCATTCCCTCAGATCAATGTACATTTAATAACAGTATCATTAGTACTATATCTACATTCGATATAATGTAATATATTGATTCATTCCAACAGATCAATGTACATTTAATAACAATATCATTATTACTATATCTACATTAGATATGATGTAATATACTGATTCCTTCCCACAGATCAATGTACATTTAATAACAATATCATTAGTACTATATCTACAGTAGGTATGTAATATACATTTACAAACAATGCCATTATTACTATATCTCCGTTGGACATAATGTAATATACTGATTCCTTCCCAGAGATCAATGTACATTTAATAGCAATATCATTATTACCATATCTACATTAGATATAATGTAATATACTGATTCCTTCCCACAGGTCAATGTACATTTAATAACAATATCATTAGTACTATATCTACAGTAGATATGTAATATACATTTACAAACAATGCCAGTTTTATTATGTCTCCGTTGGACATAATGTAATATACTGATTCCTTCCCACAGATCAATGTGCATTTAATAACAATATCATTGGTACTATATCTACATGGAATATATAGTAATATACTGATTCCTTCCCACACATCAATGTACATTTAATAACAATATCATTGGTACTATATCTACATTGAATATAATGTAATATGCTGATTCATTCCCACAGATCAATGTACATTCAATAACAGTATCATTAGTACTATATCTACAGTAGATATGTAATATACATTTACAAACAATGCCAGTATTATTATGTCTCCGTTGGACATAATGTAATATACTGATTCCTTCCCACAGACCAATGTGCATTTAATAACAATATCATTGGTACTATATCTACATGGAATATGTAGTAATATACTGATTCCTTCCCACACATCAATGTACATTTAATAACAATATCATTGGTACTATATCTACATGGAATATATAGTAATATACTGATTCCTTCCCAACCATCAATGTACATTTAATAACAATATCATTAGTACCATATCTACATTCGATATAATGTAATGGATTGATTCATTCCCACCGATCAATGTACATTTAATAACAATATCATTATTACCATATCTACATTAGACATAATGTAATATACTGATTCCTTCCCACAGATCAATGCACATTTAATAACAATATCATTGGTACTATATCTACATTGAATATAATGTAATATACTGATTCATTCCCACAGATCAATGTACATTCAATAACAATATCCTTAGTACTATATCTACATTCGATATAATGTAATATAGTTATTCGCTCCCACAGATGAATGTGTATTTATTAACAATATCATTAGTACTATATCTACATTAGATATGTAATGTACATTTAATAACAATATCATTGTTACCATATCTACATTAGATATAATGTAATATACTGATTCTTTCCCACAGATCAATGTACATTTAATAACAATATCATTGGTACTATATCTACATTGAATATAATCTAATATACTGATTCATTCCCACAGATCAATGTACATTTAATAACAATATCATTAGTACTATATCTACAGTAGATATGTAATATACATTTACAAACAATGCCATTATTACTATATCTCCGTTGGACATAATGTAATATACTGATTCCTTCCAACAGTTCAATGTATATTTAATAACAATATCCTTAGTACTATATCTACATTCGATATAATGTAATATAGTTATTCGTTCCCACAGATGAATGTGTATTTATTAACAATATCATTAGTACTATATCTACATTAGATATGTAATGTACATTTAATAACAATATCATTATTACCATATCTACATTAGATATAATGTAATATACTGATTCATTCCCACCGATCAATGTACATTTAATAACAATATCATTATTGCTATATCTACATTAGGTATAATGTCATATACAGACTCATTCCCACAGATCAATGTACATTTAATAACAATATCATTAGTACTATATCTACGGTAGATAAGTCATATACATTTACAAACAATGCCATTATTACTATATCTCCGTTGGACATAATGTAATATACTGATTCCTTCCCACAGATCAATGTACATTTAATAACAATATCATTGGTACTATATCTACATGGAATATATAGTAATATAGTGATTCCTTCCCACACATCAATGTACATTTAATAACAATATCATTGGTACTATATCTACATTGAATATTATGTAATATGCTGATTCATTCCCACACATCAATGTACATTTAATAACAGTATCATTAGTACTATATCTACAGTAGACATGTAATATACATTTACAAACAGTGCCAGTATTATTATATCTCCGTTGGACATAATGTAATATACTGATTTCTTCCCACAGATCAATGTACATTTAATAACAATATCATTAGTACTATATCTACATTGGATATAATGTAATATATTGATTCATTCCAGCAGATCAAAGTACATTTAATAACAATATCATTATTACTATATCTACATTCGATATAATGTAATATAGTTATTCGTTCCCACAGATGAATGTGTATTTATTAAAAATATCATTAGTACTACATCTACATTAGATATGTAATGTACATTTAATAACAATATCATTATTACCATGTCTACATTAGATATAATGTAATATACTGATTCTTTCCCACAGATCAATGTACATTTAATAACAATATCATTGGTACTATATCTACATTGAATATAATCTAATATACTGATTCATTCCCACAGATCAATGTACATTTAATACCAATATCATTGGTACTACATCTACATTGAATATAATGTAATATGCTGATTCATTCCCTCAGATCAATGTACATTTAATAACAGTATCATTAGTACTATATCTACATTCGATATAATGTAATATATTGATTCATTCCAACAGATCAATGTACATTTAATAACAATATCATTATTACTATATCTACATTAGATATGATGTAATATACTTATTCGTTCCCACAGATGAATATGCATTTAATAACATTATCATTAGTACTATATCTGCATTAGATATGTAATGTACATTTAAAAACAATACCATTATTACCATATCTACATTAGATATAATGTAATAGATTGATTCATTCCCACAGATCAATGTACATTTAATAACAATATCATTGGTACTATATCTACATTGAATATAATGTAATATGCTGATTCCTTCCCACAGATCAATGTACATTTAATAACAATATCATTAGTACTATATCTGCATTCGATATAATGTCATAGATGGATTCATTCCCTCAGATCAATGTACATTTAATAACAGTATCATTAGTACTATATCTACATTCGATATAATGTAATATATTGATTCATTCCAACAGATCAATGTACATATAATAACAGTAGCATTAGTACTATATCTACAGTAGATATGTAATATACATTTACAAACAATGCCAGTATTATTATATCTCCGTTGGACATAATGTAATATACTGATTCTTTCCCACAGATCAATGTACATTTAATAACATCATCATTGGTACTATATCTACATTGAATACAATGTAATATGCTGATTCCTTCCCACAGATCAATGTACATTTAATAACAATATCATTAGTACTATATCTACATTCGATATAATCTAATAGAATGATTCATTCCCACAGGTCAATGTACATTTAATTACAATATCATTATTGCTATATCTACATTAGGTATAATGTCATATACAGACTCATTCCCATAGATCAATGTACATTTAATACCAATACCATTGGTACTACATCTACATTGAATACAATGTAATATGCTGATTCATTCCCTCAGATCAATGTACATTTAATAACAGTATCATTAGTACTATATCTACATTCGATATAATGTAATATATTGATTCATTCCAACAGATCAATGTACATTTAATAACAATATCATTATTACTATATCTACATTAGATATGATGTAATATACTTATTCGTTCCCACAGATGAATATGCATTTAATAACATTATCATTAGTACTATATCTACATTAGATATGTAATGTACATTTAAAAACAATATCATTATTACCATATCTACATTAGATATGATGTAATATACTGATTCCTTCCCACAGATCAATGTACATTTAATAACAATATCATTAGTACTATATCTACAGTAGGTATGTAATATACATTTACAAACAATGCCATTATTACTATATCTCCGTTGGACATAATGTAATATACTGATTCCTTCCCAGAGATCAATGTACATTTAATAGCAATATCATTATTACCATATCTACATTAGATATAATGTAATATACTGATTCCTTCCCACAGGTTAATCTACATTTAATAACAATATCATTAGTACTATATCTACAGTAGATATGTAATATACATTTACAAACGATGCCAGTTTTATTATGTCTCCGTTGGACATAATGTAATATACTGATTCCTTCCCACAGATCAATGTGCATTTAATAACAATATCATTGGTACTATATCTACATGGAATATATAGTAATATACTGATTCCTTCCCACACATCAATGTACATTTAATAACAATATCATTGGTACTATATCTACATTGAATATAATGTAATATGCTGATTCATTCCCACAGATCAATGTACATTTAATAACAGTATCATTAGTACTATATCTACAGTAGACATGTAATATACATTTACAAACAATGCCAGTATTATTATATCTCCGTTGGACATAATGTAATATACTGATTCCTTCCCACAGATCAATGTACATTTAATAACAATATCATTAGTACTATATCTACATTCGAGATAATGTAATATATTGATTCATTCCAACACATCAATGTACATTTAATAACAATATCATTATTACTATATCTACATTAGATATAATGTAATATACTTATTCGTTCCCACAGATGAATGTGCATTTAATAACATTATCATTAGTACTATATCTACATTAGATATGTAATGTACATTTAATAACAATAACATTATTGCTATATCTACATTAGGTATAATGTCATATACAGACTCATTCCCACAGATCAATGTACATTTAATAACAATATCATTGGTACTACATCTACATTGAATATAATGTAATATGCTGATTCATTCCCTCAGATCAATGTACATTTAATAACAGTATCAGTAGTACTATATCTACATTCGATATAATGTAATATATTGATTCATTCCAACAGATCAATGTACATTTAATAACAATATCATTATTGCTATGTCTACATTAGGTATAATGTCATATACAGACCCATTCCCACAGATCAATGTAGATTTAATAACAATATCATTAGTACTACATCTACGGTAGATATGTAATATACATTTACAAACAATGCCATTATTACTATATCTCCGTTGGACATAATGTAATATACTGATTCATTCCCACAGATCAATGTACACTTAATAACAATATCATTGGTACTATATCTACATTGAATATAATGTAATATACTGATTCATTCCCACCGATCAATGTACATTTAATAACAGTATCATTAGTACTATATCTACATTCGATATAATGTAATATATTGATTCATTCCAACAGATCAATGTACATTTAATAACAATATCATTATTACTCTATCTACATTAGATATAATGTAATATAGTTATTCGTTCCCACAGATGAATGTGTATTTATTAACAATATCATTAGTACTATATCTACATTAGATATGTAATGTACATTTAATAACAATATCATTATTACCATGTCTACATTAGATATAATGTAATATACTGATTCTTTCCCACAGATCAATGTACATTTAATAACAATATCATTGGTACTATATCTACATTGAATATAATCTAATACACTGATTCATTCCCACAGATCAATGTACATTTAATACCAATATCATTGGTACTACATCTACATTGAATATAATGTAATATGCTGATTCATTCCCTCAGATCAATGTACATTTAATAACAGTATCATTAGTACTATATCTACATCCGATATAATGTAATATATTGATTCATTCCAACAGATCAATGTACATTTAATAACAATATCATTACTACTATATCTACATTAGATATGATGTAATATACTTATTCGTTCCCACAGATGAATATGCATTTAATAACATTGTCATTAGTACTATATCTACATTAGATATAATGTACATTTAAAAACAATATCATTATTACCATATCTACATTATATATGATGTAATATACTGATTCCTTCCCACAGATCAACGTACATTTAATAACAATATCATTAGTACTATATCTACAGTAGGTATGTAATATACATTTACAAACAATGCCATTATTACTATATCTCCGTTGGACATAATGCAATATACTGATACCTTCCCAGAGATCAATGTACATTTAATAACAATATCATTAGTACTATATCTACATTAGATATAATGTAATATACTTATTCGTTCCCACAGATGAATATGCATTTAATAACATTATCATTAGTACTATATCTGCATTAGATATGTAATGTACATTTAAAAACAATATCATTATTACCATATCTACATTAGATATAATGTAATATACTGATTCCTTCCCACAGATCAATGTACATATAATAACAATATCATTAGTACTATATCTACAGTAGATATGTAATATACATTTACAAACAATGCCATTATTACTATATCTCCTTTGGACATAATGTAATATACTGATTCATTCCCACAGATCAATGTACATTCAATAATAATATCCTTAATACTATATCTACATTCGATATAATGTAATATAGTTATTCGTTCCCACAGATGAATGTGTATTTATTAACAATATCCTAGTACTATATCTACAGTAGATATGTAATATACATTTACAAACAATGCCAGTATTATTATGTCTCCGTTGGACATAATGTAATATACTGATTCCTTCCCACAGACCAATGTGCATTTAATAACAATATCATTGGTACTATATCTACATGGAATATGTAGTAATATACTGATTCCTTCCCACACATCAATGTACATTTAATAACAATATCATTGGTACTATATCTACATGGAATATATAGTTATATACTGATTCCTTCCCAACCATCAATGTACATTTAATAACAATATCATTAGTACCATATCTACATTCGATATAATGTAATGGATTGATTCATTCCCACCGATCAATGTACATTTAAAAACAATATCATTATTACCATATCTACATTAGACATAATGTAATATACTGATTCCTTCCCACAGATCAATGCACATTTAATAACAATATCATTGGTACTATATCTACATTGAATATAATGTAATATACTGATTCATTCCCACAGATCAATGTACATTCAATAACAATATCCTTAGTACTATATCTACATTCGATATAATGTAATATAGTTATTCGTTCCCACAGATGAATGTGTATTAATTAACAATATCATTAGTACTATATCTACATTAGATATGTAATGTACATTTAATAACAATATCATTATTATCATATCTACATTAGATATAATGTAATATACTGATTCCTTCCCACAGATCAATGTACATTTAATAACAATATCATTGGTACTATATCTACATTGAATATAATCTAATATACTGATTCATTCCCACAGATCAATGTACATTTAATAACAATATCATTATTGCTATATCTACATTAGGTATAATGTCATATACAGACTCATTCCCACAGATCAATGTACATTTAATAACAATATCATTAGTACTATATCTACGGTAGATAAGTAATATGCATTTACAAACAATGCCATTATTACTATATCTCCGTTGGACATAATGTAATATACTGATTCCTTCCCACAGATCAATGTACATTTAATAACAATATCATTAGTACTATATCTACATTCGATATAATGTAATATATTGATTCATTCCAACAGATCAATGTACATTTAATAACAATATCATTATTACTATATCTACATTAGGCATAATGTCATATACAGACTCATTCCCACAGATCAATGTAAATTTAATAACAATATCATTGGTACTACATCTACATTGAATATAATGTAATATGCTGATTCATTCCCACAGATCAATGTATATATAATAACAATATCCTCAGTACTATATCCACATTCGATATAATGTAATATAGTTATTCGTTCCCACAGATGAATGTGTATTTATTAACAATATCATTAGTACTATATCTACATTAGATATGTAATGTACATTTAATAACAATATCATTATTACCATATCTACATTAGATATAATGTAATATACTGATTCTTTCCCGCAGATCAATGTACATTTAATAACAATATCATTGGTACTATATCTACATTGAATATAATCTAATATACTGATTCATTCCCACAGATCAATGTACATTTAATATCAATATCGTTAGTACTATATCTACATTCGATATAATGTAATAGATTGATTCATTCCCACCGATCAATGTACATTTAATAACAATATCATTATTGCTATATCTACATTAGGTATAATGTCATATACAGACTCATTCCCACATATCAATGTACATTTAATACCAATATCATTGGTACTACATCTACATTGAATATAATGTAATATGCTGATTCATTCCCTCAGATCAATGTACATTTAATAACAGTATCATTAGTACTATATCTACATTCGATATAATGTAATATATTGATTCATTCCAACAGATCAATGTACATTTAATAACAATATCATTATTACTATATCTACATTAGATATGATGTAATATACTGATTCCTTCCCACAGATCAATGTACATTTAATAACAATATCATTAGTACTATATCTACAGTAGGTATGTAATATACATTTACAAACAATGCCATTATTACTATATCTCCGTTGGACATAATGTAATATACTGATTCCTTCCCAGAGATCAATGTACATTTAATAGCAATATCATTATTACCATATCTACATTAGATATAATGTAATATACTGATTCCTTCCCACAGGTCAATGTACATTTAATAACAATATCATTAGTACTATATCTACAGTAGATATGTAATATACATTTACAAACAATGCCACTTTTATTATGTCTCCGTTGGACATAATGTAATATACTGATTCCTTCCCACAGATCAATGTGCATTTAATAACAATATCATTGGTACTATATCTACATGGAATATATAGTAATATACTGATTCCTTCCCACACATCAATGTACATTTAATAACAGTATCATTAGTACTATATCTACATTCGATATAATGTAATATATTGATTCATTCCAACAGATCAATGTACATTTAATAACAATATCATTATTACTATATCTACATTAGGCATAATGTCATATACAGACTCATTCCCACAGATCAATGTACATTTAATAACAATATCATTGGTACTACATCTACATTGAATATAATGTAATATGCTGATTCATTCCCACAGATCAATGTATATATAATAACAATATCCTCAGTACTATATCCACATTCGATATAATGTAATATAGTTATTCGTTCCCACAGATGAATGTGTATTTATTAACAATATCATTAGTACTATATCTACATTAGATATGTAATGTACATTTAATAACAATATCATTATTACCATATCTACATTAGATATAATGTAATATACTGATTCTTTCCCACAGATCAATGTACATTTAATAACAATATCATTGCTACTATATCTACATTGAATATAATCTAATATACTGATTCATTCCCACAGATCAATGTACATTTAATAACAATATCGTTAGTACTATATCTACATTCGATATAATGTAATAGATTGATTCATTCCCACCGATCAATGTACATTTAATAACAATATCATTATTGCTATATCTACATTAGGTATAATGTCATATACAGACTCATTCCCACATATCAATGTACATTTAATACCAATATCATTGGTACTACATCTACATTGAATATAATGTAATATGCTGATTCATTCCCTCAGATCAATGTACATTTAATAACAGTATCATTAGTACTATATCTACAGTAGACATGTAATATACATTTACAAACAATGCCAGTATTATTATATCTCCGTTGGACATAATGTAATATACTGATTCCTCCCCACAGATCAATGTACATTTAATAACAATATCATTAGTACTATATCTACATTCGAGATAATGTAATATATTGATTCATTCCAACACATCAATGTACATTTAATAACAATATCATTATTACTATATCTACATTCGATATAATGTAATATATTGATTCATTCCAACAGATCAATGTACATTTAATAACAATATCATTATTGCTATGTCTACATTAGGTATAATGTCATATACAGACCCATTCCCACAGATCAATGTAGATTTAATAACAATATCATTAGTACTATATCTACGGTAGATATGTAATATACATTTACAAACAATGCCATTATTACTATATCTCCGTTGGACATAATGTAATATACTGATTCTTTCCCACAGATCAATGTACCGTTAATAACAATATCATTGGTACTACATCTACATTGAATATAATGTAACATGCTGATTCATTCCCACAGATCAATGTACATTTAATACCAATATCATTGGTACTACATCTACATTGAATATAATGTAATATGCTGATTCATTCCCTCAGATCAATGTACATTTAATAACAATATCATTATTACTCTATCTACATTAGATATAATGTAATATAGTTATTCGTTCCCACAGATGAATGTGTATTTATTAACAATATCATTAGTACTATATCTACATTAGATATGTAATGTACATTTAATAACAATATCATTATTACCATGTCTACATTAGATATAATGTAATATACTGATTCCTTCCCACAGATCAATGTACATTTAATAACAATATCATTGGTACTATATCTACATTGAATATAATCTAATATACTGATTCATTCCCACAGATCAATGTACATTTAATAACAATATCATTATTGCTATATCTACATTAGGTATAATGTCATATACAGACTCATTCCCACAGATCAATGTACATTTAGTAACAATATCATTAGTACTATATCTACGGTAGATAAGTAATATGCATTTACAAACAATGCCATTATTACTATATCTCCGTTGGACATAATGTAATATACTGATTCCTTCCCACAGATCAATGTACATTTAATAACAATATCATTAGTACTATATCTACATTCGATATAATGTAATATATTGATTCATTCCAACAGATCAATGTACATTTAATAACAATATCATTATTACTATATCTACATTAGGCATAATGTCATATACAGACTCATTCCCACAGATCAATGTACATTTAATAACAATATCATTGGTACTACATCTACATTGAATATAATGTAATATGCTGATTCATTCCCACAGATCAATGTATATATAATAACAATATCCTCAGTACTATATCCACATTCGATATAATGTAATATAGTTATTCGTTCCCACAGATGAATGTGTATTTATTAACAATATCATTAGTACTATATCTACATTAGATATGTAATGTACATTTAATAACAATATCATTATTACCATATCTACATTAGATATAATGTAATATACTGATTCTTTCCCACAGATCAATGTACATTTAATAACAATATCATTGCTACTATATCTACATTGAATATAATCTAATATACTGATTCATTCCCACAGATCAATGTACATTTAATAACAATATCGTTAGTACTATATCTACATTCGATATAATGTAATAGATTGATTCATTCCCACCGATCAATGTACATTTAATAACAATATCATTATTGCTATATCTACATTAGGTATAATGTCATATACAGACTCATTCCCACATATCAATGTACATTTAATACCAATATCATTGGTACTACATCTACATTGAATATAATGTAATATGCTGATTCATTCCCTCAGATCAATGTACATTTAATAACAGTATCATTAGTACTATATCTACATTCGATATAATGTAATATATTGATTCATTCCAACAGATCAATGTACATTTAATAACAATATCATTATTACTATATCTACATTAGATATGATGTAATATACTGATTCCTTCCCACAGATCAATGTACATTTAATAACAATATCATTAGTACTATATCTACAGTAGGTATGTAATATACATTTACAAACAATGCCATTATTACTATATCTCCGTTGGACATAATGTAATATACTGATTCCTTCCCAGAGATCAATGTACATTTAATAGCAATATCATTATTACCATATCTACATTAGATATAATGTAATATACTGATTCCTTCCCACAGGTCAATGTACATTTAATAACAATATCATTAGTACTATATCTACAGTAGATATGTAATATACATTTACAAACAATGCCAGTTTTATTATGTCTCCGTTGGACATAATGTAATATACTGATTCCTTCCCACAGATCAATGTGCATTTAATAACAATATCATTGGTACTATATCTACATGGAATATATAGTAATATACTGATTCCTTCCCACACATCAATGTACATTTAATAACAGTATCATTAGTACTATATCTACATTCGATATAATGTAATATATTGATTCATTCCAACAGATCAATGTACATTTAATAACAATATCATTATTACTATATCTACATTAGGCATAATGTCATATACAGACTCATTCCCACAGATCAATGTACATTTAATAACAATATCATTGGTACTACATCTACATTGAATATAATGTAATATGCTGATTCATTCCCACAGATCAATGTATATATAATAACAATATCCTCAGTACTATATCCACATTCGATATAATGTAATATAGTTATTCGTTCCCACAGATGAATGTGTATTTATTAACAATATCATTAGTACTATATCTACATTAGATATGTAATGTACATTTAATAACAATATCATTATTACCATATCTACATTAGATATAATGTAATATACTGATTCTTTCCCACAGATCAATGTACATTTAATAACAATATCATTGCTACTATATCTACATTGAATATAATCTAATATACTGATTCATTCCCACAGATCAATGTACATTTAATAACAATATCGTTAGTACTATATCTACATTCGATATAATGTAATAGATTGATTCATTCCCACCGATCAATGTACATTTAATAACAATATCATTATTGCTATATCTACATTAGGTATAATGTCATATACAGACTCATTCCCACATATCAATGTACATTTAATACCAATATCATTGGTACTACATCTACATTGAATATAATGTAATATGCTGATTCATTCCCTCAGATCAATGTACATTTAATAACAGTATCATTAGTACTATATCTACATTCGATATAATGTAATATATTGATTCATTCCAACAGATCAATGTACATTTAATAACAATATCATTATTACTATATCTACATTAGATATGATGTAATATACTGATTCCTTCCCACAGATCAATGTACATTTAATAACAATATCATTAGTACTATATCTACAGTAGGTATGTAATATACATTTACAAACAATGCCATTATTACTATATCTCCGTTGGACATAATGTAATATACTGATTCCTTCCCAGAGATCAATGTACATTTAATAGCAATATCATTATTACCATATCTACATTAGATATAATGTAATATACTGATTCCTTCCCACAGGTCAATGTACATTTAATAACAATATCATTAGTACTATATCTACAGTAGATATGTAATATACATTTACAAACAATGCCAGTTTTATTATGTCTCCGTTGGACATAATGTAATATACTGATTCCTTCCCACAGATCAATGTGCATTTAATAACAATATCATTGGTACTATATCTACATGGAATATATAGTAATATACTGATTCCTTCCCACACATCAATGTACATTTAATAACAATATCATTGGTACTATATCTACATTGAATATAATGTAATATGCTGATTCATTCCCACAGATCAATGTACATTCAATAACAGTATCATTAGTACTATATCTACAGTAGACATGTAATATACATTTACAAACAATGCCAGTATTATTATATCTCCGTTGGACATAATGTAATATACTGATTCCTTCCCACAGATCAATGTATATTTAATAACAATATCCTTAGTACTATATCTACATTCGATATAATGTAATATAGTTATTCGCTCCCACAGATGAATGTGTATTTATTAACAATATCATTAGTACTATATCTACATTAGATATGTAATGTACATTTAATAACAATATCATTGTTACCATATCTACATTAGATATAATGTAATATACTGATTCTTTCCCACAGATCAATGTACATTTAATAACAATATCATTGGTACTATATCTACATTGAATATAATCTAATATACTGATTCATTCCCACAGATCAATGTACATTTAATAACAATATCATTAGTACTATATCTACAGTAGATATGTAATATACATTTACAAACAATGCCATTATTACTATATCTCCGTTGGACATAATGTAATATACTGATTCCTTCCAACAGTTCAATGTATATTTAATAACAATATCCTTAGTACTATATCTACATTCGATATAATGTAATATAGTTATTCGTTCCCACAGATGAATGTGTATTTATTAACAATATCATTAGTACTATATCTACAGTAGATATGTAATATACATTTACAAACAATGCCAGTATTATTATATCTCCGTTGGACATAATGTAATATACTGATTCCTTCCCACAGATCAATGTGCATTTAAAAACAATATCATTATTACCATATCTACATTAGATATAATGAAATATACTGATTCCTTCCCACAGATCAATGTACATTTAATAACAATATCATTGGTACTGTATCTACATTGAATATAATGTAATATACTGATTCCTTCCCACAGATCAATGTACATTTAATAACAATATCATTAGTACTATATCTACATTCAATATAATGTAATATATTGATTCATTCCAACAGATCAATGTACATTTAATAACAATATCATTATTACTATATCTACATTAGGTATAATGTCATATACAGACTCATTCCCACAGATCAATGTACATTTAATAACAGTATCATTAGTACTATATCTACATCCGATATAATGTAATATATTGATTCATTCCAACAGATCAATGTACATTTAATAACAATATCATTACTACTATATCTACATTAGATATGATGTAATATACTTATTCGTTCCCACAGATGAATATGCATTTAATAACATTGTCATTAGTACTATATCTACATTAGATATAATGTACATTTAAAAACAATATCATTATTACCATATCTACATTAGATATGATGTAATATACTGATTCCTTCCCACAGATCAACGTACATTTAATAACAATATCATTAGTACTATATCTACAGTAGGTATGTAATATACATTTACAAACAATGCCATTATTACTATATCTCCGTTGGACATAATGCAATATACTGATACCTTCCCAGAGATCAATGTACATTTAATAACAATATCATTAGTACTATATCTACATTAGATATAATGTAATATACTTATTCGTTCCCACAGATGAATATGCATTTAATAACATTATCATTAGTACTATATCTGCATTAGATATGTAATGTACATTTAAAAACAATATCATTATTACCATATCTACATTAGATATAATGTAATATACTGATTCTTTCCCACAGATCAATGTACATTTAATAACAATATCATTGCTACTATATCTACATTGAATATAATCTAATATACTGATTCATTCCCACAGATCAATGTACATTTAATAACAATATCGTTAGTACTATATCTACATTCGATATAATGTAATAGATTGATTCATTCCCACCGATCAATGTACATTTAATAACAATATCATTATTGCTATATCTACATTAGGTATAATGTCATATACAGACTCATTCCCACATATCAATGTACATTTAATACCAATATCATTGGTACTACATCTACATTGAATATAATGTAATATGCTGATTCATTCCCTCAGATCAATGTACATTTAATAACAGTATCATTAGTACTATATCTACATTCGATATAATGTAATATATTGATTCATTCCAACAGATCAATGTACATTTAATAACAATATCATTATTACTATATCTACATTAGATATGATGTAATATACTGATTCCTTCCCACAGATCAATGTACATTTAATAACAATATCATTAGTACTATATCTACAGTAGGTATGTAATATACATTTACAAACAATGCCATTATTACTATATCTCCGTTGGACATAATGTAATATACTGATTCCTTCCCAGAGATCAATGTACATTTAATAGCAATATCATTATTACCATATCTACATTAGATATAATGTAATATACTGATTCCTTCCCACAGGTCAATGTACATTTAATAACAATATCATTAGTACTATATCTACAGTAGATATGTAATATACATTTACAAACAATGCCAGTTTTATTATGTCTCCGTTGGACATAATGTAATATACTGATTCCTTCCCACAGATCAATGTGCATTTAATAACAATATCATTGGTACTATATCTACATGGAATATATAGTAATATACTGATTCCTTCCCACACATCAATGTACATTTAATAACAGTATCATTAGTACTATATCTACATTCGATATAATGTAATATATTGATTCATTCCAACAGATCAATGTACATTTAATAACAATATCATTATTACTATATCTACATTAGGCATAATGTCATATACAGACTCATTCCCACAGATCAATGTACATTTAATAACAATATCATTGGTACTACATCTACATTGAATATAATGTAATATGCTGATTCATTCCCACAGATCAATGTATATATAATAACAATATCCTCAGTACTATATCCACATTCGATATAATGTAATATAGTTATTCGTTCCCACAGATGAATGTGTATTTATTAACAATATCATTAGTACTATATCTACATTAGATATGTAATGTACATTTAATAACAATATCATTATTACCATATCTACATTAGATATAATGTAATATACTGATTCTTTCCCACAGATCAATGTACATTTAATAACAATATCATTGCTACTATATCTACATTGAATATAATCTAATATACTGATTCATTCCCACAGATCAATGTACATTTAATAACAATATCGTTAGTACTATATCTACATTCGATATAATGTAATAGATTGATTCATTCCCACCGATCAATGTACATTTAATAACAATATCATTATTGCTATATCTACATTAGGTATAATGTCATATACAGACTCATTCCCACATATCAATGTACATTTAATACCAATATCATTGGTACTACATCTACATTGAATATAATGTAATATGCTGATTCATTCCCTCAGATCAATGTACATTTAATAACAGTATCATTAGTACTATATCTACATTCGATATAATGTAATATATTGATTCATTCCAACAGATCAATGTACATTTAATAACAATATCATTATTACTATATCTACATTAGATATGATGTAATATACTGATTCCTTCCCACAGATCAATGTACATTTAATAACAATATCATTAGTACTATATCTACAGTAGGTATGTAATATACATTTACAAACAATGCCATTATTACTATATCTCCGTTGGACATAATGTAATATACTGATTCCTTCCCAGAGATCAATGTACATTTAATAGCAATATCATTATTACCATATCTACATTAGATATAATGTAATATGCTGATTCATTCCCACAGATCAATGTACATTCAATAACAGTATCATTAGTACTATATCTACAGTAGACATGTAATATACATTTACAAACAATGCCAGTATTATTATATCTCCGTTGGACATAATGTAATATACTGATTCCTTCCCACAGATCAATGTATATTTAATAACAATATCCTTAGTACTATATCTACATTCGATATAATGTAATATAGTTATTCGCTCCCACAGATGAATGTGTATTTATTAACAATATCATTAGTACTATATCTACATTAGATATGTAATGTACATTTAATAACAATATCATTGTTACCATATCTACATTAGATATAATGTAATATACTGATTCTTTCCCACAGATCAATGTACATTTAATAACAATATCATTGGTACTATATCTACATTGAATATAATCTAATATACTGATTCATTCCCACAGATCAATGTACATTTAATAACAATATCATTAGTACTATATCTACAGTAGATATGTAATATACATTTACAAACAATGCCATTATTACTATATCTCCGTTGGACATAATGTAATATACTGATTCCTTCCAACAGTTCAATGTATATTTAATAACAATATCCTTAGTACTATATCTACATTCGATATAATGTAATATAGTTATTCGTTCCCACAGATGAATGTGTATTTATTAACAATATCATTAGTACTATATCTACAGTAGATATGTAATATACATTTACAAACAATGCCAGTATTATTATATCTCCGTTGGACATAATGTAATATACTGATTCCTTCCCACAGATCAATGTGCATTTAAAAACAATATCATTATTACCATATCTACATTAGATATAATGAAATATACTGATTCCTTCCCACAGATCAATGTACATTTAATAACAATATCATTGGTACTGTATCTACATTGAATATAATGTAATATACTGATTCCTTCCCACAGATCAATGTACATTTAATAACAATATCATTAGTACTATATCTACATTCAATATAATGTAATATATTGATTCATTCCAACAGATCAATGTACATTTAATAACAATATCATTATTACTATATCTACATTAGGTATAATGTCATATACAGACTCATTCCCACAGATCAATGTACATTTAATAACAGTATCATTAGTACTATATCTACATCCGATATAATGTAATATATTGATTCATTCCAACAGATCAATGTACATTTAATAACAATATCATTACTACTATATCTACATTAGATATGATGTAATATACTTATTCGTTCCCACAGATGAATATGCATTTAATAACATTGTCATTAGTACTATATCTACATTAGATATAATGTACATTTAAAAACAATATCATTATTACCATATCTACATTAGATATGATGTAATATACTGATTCCTTCCCACAGATCAACGTACATTTAATAACAATATCATTAGTACTATATCTACAGTAGGTATGTAATATACATTTACAAACAATGCCATTATTACTATATCTCCGTTGGACATAATGCAATATACTGATACCTTCCCAGAGATCAATGTACATTTAATAACAATATCATTAGTACTATATCTACATTAGATATAATGTAATATACTTATTCGTTCCCACAGATGAATATGCATTTAATAACATTATCATTAGTACTATATCTGCATTAGATATGTAATGTACATTTAAAAACAATATCATTATTACCATATCTACATTAGATATAATGTAATATACTGATTCCTTCCCACAGATCAATGTACATATAATAACAATATCATTAGTACTATATCTACAGTAGATATGTAATATACATTTACAAACAATGCCATTATTACTATATCTCCTTTGGACATAATGTAATATACTGATTCATTCCCACAGATCAATGTACATTCAATAATAATATCCTTAATACTATATCTACATTCGATATAATGTAATATAGTTATTCGTTCCCACAGATGAATGTGTATTTATTAACAATATCCTAGTACTATATCTACAGTAGATATGTAATATACATTTACAAACAATGCCAGTATTATTATGTCTCCGTTGGACATAATGTAATATACTGATTCCTTCCCACAGACCAATGTGCATTTAATAACAATATCATTGGTACTATATCTACATGGAATATGTAGTAATATACTGATTCCTTCCCACACATCAATGTACATTTAATAACAATATCATTGGTACTATATCTACATGGAATATATAGTAATATACTGATTCCTTCCCAACCATCAATGTACATTTAATAACAATATCATTAGTACCATATCTACATTCGATATAATGTAATGGATTGATTCATTCCCACCGATCAATGTACATTTAAAAACAATATCATTATTACCATATCTACATTAGACATAATGTAATATACTGATTCCTTCCCACAGATCAATGCACATTTAATAACAATATCATTGGTACTATATCTACATTGAATATAATGTAATATACTGATTCATTCCCACAGATCAATGTACATTCAATAACAATATCCTTAGTACTATATCTACATTCGATATAATGTAATATAGTTATTCGTTCCCACAGATGAATGTGTATTAATTAACAATATCATTAGTACTATATCTACATTAGATATGTAATGTACATTTAATAACAATATCATTATTATCATATCTACATTAGATATAATGTAATATACTGATTCCTTCCCACAGATCAATGTACATTTAATAACAATATCATTGGTACTATATCTACATTGAATATAATCTAATATACTGATTCATTCCCACAGATCAATGTACATTTAATAACAATATCATTATTGCTATATCTACATTAGGTATAATGTCATATACAGACTCATTCCCACAGATCAATGTACATTTAATAACAATATCATTAGTACTATATCTACGGTAGATAAGTAATATGCATTTACAAACAATGCCATTATTACTATATCTCCGTTGGACATAATGTAATATACTGATTCCTTCCCACAGATCAATGTACATTTAATAACAATATCATTAGTACTATATCTACATTCGATATAATGTAATATATTGATTCATTCCAACAGATCAATGTACATTTAATAACAATATCATTATTACTATATCTACATTAGGCATAATGTCATATACAGACTCATTCCCACAGATCAATGTACATTTAATAACAATATCATTGGTACTACATCTACATTGAATATAATGTAATATGCTGATTCATTCCCACAGATCAATGTATATATAATAACAATATCCTCAGTACTATATCCACATTCGATATAATGTAATATAGTTATTCGTTCCCACAGATGAATGTGTATTTATTAACAATATCATTAGTACTATATCTACATTAGATATGTAATGTACATTTAATAACAATATCATTATTGCTATATCTACATTAGGTATAATGTCATATACAGACTCATTCCCACATATCAATGTACATTTAATACCAATATCATTGGTACTACATCTACATTGAATATAATGTAATATGCTGATTCATTCCCTCAGATCAATGTACATTTAATAACAGTATCATTAGTACTATATCTACATTCGATATAATGTAATATATTGATTCATTCCAACAGATCAATGTACATTTAATAACAATATCATTATTACTATATCTACATTAGATATGATGTAATATACTGATTCCTTCCCACAGATCAATGTACATTTAATAACAATATCATTAGTACTATATCTACAGTAGGTATGTAATATACATTTACAAACAATGCCATTATTACTATATCTCCGTTGGACATAATGTAATATACTGATTCCTTCCCAGAGATCAATGTACATTTAATAGCAATATCATTATTACCATATCTACATTAGATATAATGTAATATACTGATTCCTTCCCACAGGTCAATGTACATTTAATAACAATATCATTAGTACTATATCTACAGTAGATATGTAATATACATTTACAAACAATGCCACTTTTATTATGTCTCCGTTGGACATAATGTAATATACTGATTCCTTCCCACAGATCAATGTGCATTTAATAACAATATCATTGGTACTATATCTACATGGAATATATAGTAATATACTGATTCCTTCCCACACATCAATGTACATTTAATAACAATATCATTGGTACTATATCTACATTGAATATAGTGTAATATGCTGATTCATTCCCACAGATCAATGTACATTCAATAACAGTATCATTAGTACTATATCTACAGTAGACATGTAATATACATTTACAAACAATGCCAGTATTATTATATCTCCGTTGGACATAATGTAATATACTGATTCCTTCCCACAGATCAATGTATATTTAATAACAATATCCTTAGTACTATATCTACATTCGATATAATGTAATATAGTTATTCGCTCCCACAGATGAATGTGTATTTATTAACAATATCATTAGTACTATATCTACATTAGATATGTAATGTACATTTAATAACAATATCATTGTTACCATATCTACATTAGATATAATGTAATATACTGATTCTTTCCCACAGATCAATGTACATTTAATAACAATATCATTGGTACTATATCTACATTGAATATAATCTAATATACTGATTCATTCCCACAGATCAATGTACATTTAATAACAATATCATTAGTACTATATCTACAGTAGATATGTAATATACATTTACAAACAATGCCATTATTACTATATCTCCGTTGGACATAATGTAATATACTGATTCCTTCCCACAGATCAATGTACATTTAATAACAATATCATTGGTACTATATCTACATGGAATATATAGTAATATAGTGATTCCTTCCCACACATCAATGTACATTTAATAACAATATCATTGGTACTATATCTACATTGAATATTATGTAATATGCTGATTCATTCCCACACATCAATGTACATTTAATAACAGTATCATTAGTACTATATCTACAGTAGACATGTAATATACATTTACAAACAGTGCCAGTATTATTATATCTCCGTTGGACATAATGTAATATACTGATTCCTTCCCACAGATCAATGTACATTTAATAACAATATCATTAGTACTATATCTACATTGGATATAATGTAATATATTGATTCATTCCAGCAGATCAAAGTACATTTAATAACAATATCATTATTACTATATCTACATTCGATATAATGTAATATAGTTATTCGTTCCCACAGATGAATGTGTATTTATTAACAATATCATTAGTACTACATCTACATTAGATATGTAATGTACATTTAATAACAATATCATTATTACCATGTCTACATTAGATATAATGTAATATACTGATTCCTTCCCACACATCAATGTACATTTAATAACAATATCATTGGTACTATATCTACATGGAATATATAGTAATATACTGATTCCTTCCCACACATCAATGTACATTTAATAACAATATCATTAGTACTATATCTACATTCGATATAATGTAGTGGATTGATTCATTCCCACCGATCAATGTACATTTAATAACAATATCATTATTACCATATCTACATTAGACATAATGTAATATACTGTATCCTTCCCACAGATCAATGTACATTTAATAACAATATCATTAGTACTATATCTACATTCGATATAATGTAATAGATTGATTCATTCCCACAGATCAATGTACATTTAATAACAATATCATTGGTACTATATCTACATTGAATATAATGTAATATGCTGATTCCTTCCCACAGATCAATGTACATTTAATAACAATATCATTAGTACTATATCTGCATTCGATATAATGTCATAGATGGATTCATTCCCTCAGATCAATGTACATTTAATAACAGTATCATTAGTACTATATCTACATTCGATATAATGTAATATATTGATTCATTCCAACAGATCAATGTACATTTAATAACAGTAGCATTAGTACTATATCTACAGTAGATATGTAATATACATTTACAAACAATGCCAGTATTATTATATCTCCGTTGGACATAATGTAATATACTGATTCTTTCCCACAGATCAATGTACATTTAATAACATCATCATTGGTACTATATCTACATTGAATACAATGTAATATGCTGATTCCTTCCCACAGATCAATGTACATTTAATAACAATATCATTAGTACTATATCTACATTCGATATAATCTAATAGAATGATTCATTCCCACAGGTCAATGTACATTTAATTACAATATCATTATTGCTATATCTACATTAGGTATAATGTCATATACACACTCATTCCCATAGATCAATGTACATTTAATACCAATACCATTGGTACTACATCTACATTGAATACAATGTAATATGCTGATTCATTCCCTCAGATCAATGTACATTTAATAACAGTATCATTAGTACTATATCTACATTCGATATAATGTAATATATTGATTCATTCCAACAGATCAATGTACATTTAATAACAATATCATTATTACTATATCTACATTAGATATGATGTAATATACTTATTCGTTCCCACAGATGAATATGCATTTAATAACATTATCATTAGTACTATATCTACATTAGATATGTAATGTACATTTAAAAACAATATCATTATTACCATATCTACATTAGATATGATGTAATATACTGATTCCTTCCCACAGATCAATGTACATTTAATAACAATATCATTAGTACTATATCTACGGTAGATAAGTAATATGCATTTACAAACAATGCCATTATTACTATATCTCCGTCGGACATAATGTAATATACTGATTCCTTCCCACAGATCAATGTACATTTAATAACAATATCATTAGTACTATATCTACATTCGATATAATGTAATATATTGATTCATTCCAACAGATCAATGTACATTTAATAACAATATCATTATTACTATATCTACATTAGGCATAATGTCATATACAGACTCATTCCCACAGATCAATGTACATTTAATAACAATATCATTGGTACTACATCTACATTGAATATAATGTAATATGCTGATTCATTCCCACAGATCAATGTATATATAATAACAATATCCTCAGTACTATATCCACATTCGATATAATGTAATATAGTTATTCGTTCCCACAGATGAATGTGTATTTATTAACAATATCATTAGTACTATATCTACATTAGATATGTAATGTACATTTAATAACAATATCATTATTACCATATCTACATTAGATATAATGTAATATACTGATTCTTTCCCACAGATCAATGTACATTTAATAACAATATCATTGCTACTATATCTACATTGAATATAATCTAATATACTGATTCATTCCCACAGATCAATGTACATTTAATAACAATATCGTTAGTACTATATCTACATTCGATATAATGTAATAGATTGATTCATTCCCACCGATCAATGTACATTTAATAACAATATCATTATTGCTATATCTACATTAGGTATAATGTCATATACAGACTCATTCCCACATATCAATGTACATTTAATACCAATATCATTGGTACTACATCTACATTGAATATAATGTAATATGCTGATTCATTCCCTCAGATCAATGTACATTTAATAACAGTATCATTAGTACTATATCTACATTCGATATAATGTAATATATTGATTCATTCCAACAGATCAATGTACATTTAATAACAATATCATTATTACTATATCTACATTAGATATGATGTAATATACTGATTCCTTCCCACAGATCAATGTACATTTAATAACAATATCATTAGTACTATATCTACAGTAGGTATGTAATATACATTTACAAACAATGCCATTATTACTATATCTCCGTTGGACATAATGTAATATACTGATTCCTTCCCAGAGATCAATGTTCATTTAATAGCAATATCATTATTACCATATCTACATTAGATATAATGTAATATACTGATTCCTTCCCACAGGTCAATGTACATTTAATAACAATATCATTAGTACTATATCTACAGTAGATATGTAATATACATTTACAAACAATGCCAGTTTTATTATGTCTCCGTTGGACATAATGTAATATACTGATTCCTTCCCACAGATCAATGTGCATTTAATAACAATATCATTGGTACTATATCTACATGGAATATATAGTAATATACTGATTCCTTCCCACACATCAATGTACATTTAATAACAATATCATTGGTACTATATCTACATTGAATATAATGTAATATGCTGATTCATTCCCACAGATCAATGTACATTCAATAACAGTATCATTAGTACTATATCTACAGTAGACATGTAATATACATTTACAAACAATGCCAGTATTATTATATCTCCGTTGGACATAATGTAATATACTGATTCCTTCCCACAGATCAATGTATATTTAATAACAATATCCTTAGTACTATATCTACATTCGATATAATGTAATATAGTTATTCGCTCCCACAGATGAATGTGTATTTATTAACAATATCATTAGTACTATATCTACATTAGATATGTAATGTACATTTAATAACAATATCATTGTTACCATATCTACATTAGATATAATGTAATATACTGATTCTTTCCCACAGATCAATGTACATTTAATAACAATATCATTGGTACTATATCTACATTGAATATAATCTAATATACTGATTCATTCCCACAGATCAATGTACATTTAATAACAATATCATTAGTACTATATCTACAGTAGATATGTAATATACATTTACAAACAATGCCATTATTACTATATCTCCGTTGGACATAATGTAATATACTGATTCCTTCCAACAGTTCAATGTATATTTAATAACAATATCCTTAGTACTATATCTACATTCGATATAATGTAATATAGTTATTCGTTCCCACAGATGAATGTGTATTTATTAACAATATCATTAGTACTATATCTACAGTAGATATGTAATATACATTTACAAACAATGCCAGTATTATTATATCTCCGTTGGACATAATGTAATATACTGATTCCTTCCCACAGATCAATGTGCATTTAAAAACAATATCATTATTACCATATCTACATTAGATATAATGAAATATACTGATTCCTTCCCACAGATCAATGTACATTTAATAACAATATCATTGGTACTGTATCTACATTGAATATAATGTAATATACTGATTCCTTCCCACAGATCAATGTACATTTAATAACAATATCATTAGTACTATATCTACATTCAATATAATGTAATATATTGATTCATTCCAACAGATCAATGTACATTTAATAACAATATCATTATTACTATATCTACATTAGGTATAATGTCATATACAGACTCATTCCCACAGATCAATGTACATTTAATAACAGTATCATTAGTACTATATCTACATCCGATATAATGTAATATATTGATTCATTCCAACAGATCAATGTACATTTAATAACAATATCATTACTACTATATCTACATTAGATATGATGTAATATACTTATTCGTTCCCACAGATGAATATGCATTTAATAACATTGTCATTAGTACTATATCTACATTAGATATAATGTACATTTAAAAACAATATCATTATTACCATATCTACATTAGATATGATGTAATATACTGATTCCTTCCCACAGATCAACGTACATTTAATAACAATATCATTAGTACTATATCTACAGTAGGTATGTAATATACATTTACAAACAATGCCATTATTACTATATCTCCGTTGGACATAATGCAATATACTGATACCTTCCCAGAGATCAATGTACATTTAATAACAATATCATTAGTACTATATCTACATTAGATATAATGTAATATACTTATTCGTTCCCACAGATGAATATGCATTTAATAACATTATCATTAGTACTATATCTGCATTAGATATGTAATGTACATTTAAAAACAATATCATTATTACCATATCTACATTAGATATAATGTAATATACTGATTCCTTCCCACAGATCAATGTACATATAATAACAATATCATTAGTACTATATCTACAGTAGATATGTAATATACATTTACAAACAATGCCATTATTACTATATCTCCTTTGGACATAATGTAATATACTGATTCATTCCCACAGATCAATGTACATTCAATAATAATATCCTTAATACTATATCTACATTCGATATAATGTAATATAGTTATTCGTTCCCACAGATGAATGTGTATTTATTAACAATATCCTAGTACTATATCTACAGTAGATATGTAATATACATTTACAAACAATGCCAGTATTATTATGTCTCCGTTGGACATAATGTAATATACTGATTCCTTCCCACAGATCAATGTGCATTTAATAACAATATCATTGGTACTATATCTACATGGAATATATAGTAATATACTGATTCCTTCCCACACATCAATGTACATTTAATAACAATATCATTGGTACTATATCTACATTGAATATAATGTAATATGCTGATTCATTCCCACAGATCAATGTACATTCAATAACAGTATCATTAGTACTATATCTACAGTAGACATGTAATATACATTTACAAACAATGCCAGTATTATTATATCTCCGTTGGACATAATGTAATATACTGATTCCTTCCCACAGATCAATGTATATTTAATAACAATATCCTTAGTACTATATCTACATTCGATATAATGTAATATAGTTATTCGCTCCCACAGATGAATGTGTATTTATTAACAATATCATTAGTACTATATCTACATTAGATATGTAATGTACATTTAATAACAATATCATTGTTACCATATCTACATTAGATATAATGTAATATACTGATTCTTTCCCACAGATCAATGTACATTTAATAACAATATCATTGGTACTATATCTACATTGAATATAATCTAATATACTGATTCATTCCCACAGATCAATGTACATTTAATAACAATATCATTAGTACTATATCTACAGTAGATATGTAATATACATTTACAAACAATGCCATTATTACTATATCTCCGTTGGACATAATGTAATATACTGATTCCTTCCAACAGTTCAATGTATATTTAATAACAATATCCTTAGTACTATATCTACATTCGATATAATGTAATATAGTTATTCGTTCCCACAGATGAATGTGTATTTATTAACAATATCATTAGTACTATATCTACAGTAGATATGTAATATACATTCACAAACAATGCCAGTATTATTATATCTCCGTTGGACATAATGTAATATACTGATTCCTTCCCACAGATCAATGTGCATTTAAAAACAATATCATTATTACCATATCTACATTAGATATAATGAAATATACTGATTCCTTCCCACAGATCAATGTACATTTAATAACAATATCATTGGTACTGTATCTACATTGAATATAATGTAATATACTGATTCCTTCCCACAGATCAATGTACATTTAATAACAATATCATTAGTACTATATCTACATTCAATATAATGTAATATATTGATTCATTCCAACAGATCAATGTACATTTAATAACAATATCATTATTACTATATCTACATTAGGTATAATGTCATATACAGACGCATTCCCACAGATCAATGTACATTTAATAACAGTATCATTAGTACTATATCTACATCCGATATAATGTAATATATTGATTCATTCCAACAGATCAATGTACATTTAATAACAATATCATTACTACTATATCTACATTAGATATGATGTAATATACTTATTCGTTCCCACAGATGAATATGCATTTAATAACATTGTCATTAGTACTATATCTACATTAGATATAATGTCATATACAGACGCATTCCCACAGATCAATGTACATTTAATAACAGTATCATTAGTACTATATCTACATCCGATATAATGTAATATATTGATTCATTCCAACAGATCAATGTACATTTAATAACAATATCATTACTACTATATCTACATTAGATATGATGTAATATACTTATTCGTTCCCACAGATGAATATGCATTTAATAACATTGTCATTAGTACTATATCTACATTAGATATAATGTACATTTAGAAACAATATCATTATTACCATATCTACATTAGATATGATGTAATATACTGATTCCTTCCCACAGATCAACGTACATTTAATAACAATATCATTAGTACTATATCTACAGTAGGTATGTAATATACATTTACAAACAATGCCATTATTACTATATCTCCGTTGGACATAATGCAATATACTGATACCTTCCCAGAGATCAATGTACATTTAATAACAATATCATTAGTACTATATCTACATTAGATATAATGTAATATACTTATTCGTTCCCACAGATGAATATGCATTTAATAACATTATCATTAGTACTATATCTGCATTAGATATGTAATGTACATTTAAAAACAATATCATTATTACCATATCTACATTAGATATAATGTAATATACTGATTCCTTCCCACAGATCAATGTACATATAATAACAATATCATTAGTACTATATCTACAGTAGATATGTAATATACATTTACAAACAATGCCATTATTACTATATCTCCTTTGGACATAATGTAATATACTGATTCATTCCCACAGATCAATGTACATTCAATAATAATATCCTTAATACTATATCTACATTCGATATAATGTAATATAGTTATTCGTTCCCACAGATGAATGTGCATTTATTAACAATATCCTAGTACTATATCTACAGTAGATATGTAATATACATTTACAAACAATGCCAGTATTATTATGTCTCCGTTGGACATAATGTAATATACTGATTCCTTCCCACAGACCAATGTGCATTTAATAACAATATCATTGGTACTATATCTACATGGAATATGTAGTAATATACTGATTCCTTCCCACACATCAATGTACATTTAATAACAATATCATTGGTACTATATCTACATGGAATATATAGTAATATACTGATTCCTTCCCAACCATCAATGTACATTTAATAACAATATCATTAGTACCATATCTACATTCGATATAATGTAATGGATTGATTCATTCCCACCGATCAATGTACATTTAATAACAATATCATTATTACCATATCTACATTAGACATAATGTAATATACTGATTCCTTCCCACAGATCAATGCACATTTAATAACAATATCATTGGTACTATATCTACATTGAATATAATGTAATATACTGATTCATTCCCACAGATCAATGTACATTCAGTAACAATATCCTTAGTACTATATCTACATTCGATATAATGTAATATAGTTATTCGTTCCCACAGATGAATGTGTATTAATTAACAATATCATTAGTACTATATCTACATTAGATATGTAATGTACATTTAATAACAATATCATTATTATCATATCTACATTAGATATAATGTAATATACTGATTCCTTCCCACAGATCAATGTACATTTAATAACAATATCATTGGTACTATATCTACATTGAATATAATCTAATATACTGATTCATTCCCACAGATCAATGTACATTTAATAACAATATCATTATTGCTATATCTACATTAGGTATAATGTCATATACAGACTCATTCCCACAGATCAATGTACATTTAATAACAATATCATTAGTACTATATCTACGGTAGATAAGTAATATGCATTTACAAACAATGCCATTATTACTATATCTCCGTTGGACATAATGTAATATACTGATTCCTTCCCACAGATCAATGTACATTTAATAACAATATCATTAGTACTATATCTACATTCGATATAATGTAATATATTGATTCATTCCAACAGATCAATGTACATTTAATAACAATATCATTATTACTATATCTACATTAGGCATAATGTCATATACAGACTCATTCCCACAGATCAATGTACATTTAATAACAATATCATTGGTACTACATCTACATTGAATATAATGTAATATGCTGATTCATTCCCACAGATCAATGTATATATAATAACAATATCCTCAGTACTATATCCACATTCGATATAATGTAATATAGTTATTCGTTCCCACAGATGAATGTGTATTTATTAACAATATCATTAGTACTATATCTACATTAGATATGTAATGTACATTTAATAACAATATCATTATTACCATATCTACATTAGATATAATGTAATATACTGATTCCTTCCCACAGGTCAATGTACATTTAATAACAATATCATTAGTACTATATCTACAGTAGATATGTAATATACATTTACAAACAATGCCAGTTTTATTATGTCTCCGTTGGACATAATGTAATATACTGATTCCTTCCCACAGATCAATGTGCATTTAATAACAATATCATTGGTACTATATCTACATGGAATATATAGTAATATACTGATTCCTTCCCACACATCAATGTACATTTAATAACAATATCATTGGTACTATATCTACATTGAATATAATGTAATATGCTGATTCATTCCCACAGATCAATGTACATTCAATAACAGTATCATTAGTACTATATCTACAGTAGACATGTAATATACATTTACAAACAATGCCAGTATTATTATATCTCCGTTGGACATAATGTAATATACTGATTCCTTCCCACAGATCAATGTATATTTAATAACAATATCCTTAGTACTATATCTACGTTCGATATAATGTAATATAGTTATTCGCTCCCACAGATGAATGTGTATTTATTAACAATATCATTAGTACTATATCTACATTAGATATGTAATGTACATTTAATAACAATATCATTGTTACCATATCTACATTAGATATAATGTAATATACTGATTCTTTCCCACAGATCAATGTACATTTAATAACAATATCATTGGTACTATATCTACATTGAATATAATCTAATATACTGATTCATTCCCACAGATCAATGTACATTTAATAACAATATCATTAGTACTATATCTACAGTAGATATGTAATATACATTTACAAACAATGCCATTATTACTATATCTCCGTTGGACATAATGTAATATACTGATTCCTTCCAACAGTTCAATGTATATTTAATAACAATATCCTTAGTACTATATCTACATTCGATATAATGTAATATAGTTATTCGTTCCCACAGATGAATGTGTATTTATTAACAATATCATTAGTACTATATCTACATTAGATATGTAATGTACATTTAATAACAATATCATTATTACCATATCTACATTAGATATAATGTAATATACTGATTCATTCCCACCGATCAATGTACATTTAATAACAATATCATTATTGCTATATCTACATTAGGTATAATGTCATATACAGACTCATTCCCACAGATCAATGTACATTTAATAACAATATCATTAGTACTATATCTACGGTAGATAAGTCATATACATTTACAAACAATGCCATTATTACTATATCTCCGTTGGACATAATGTAATATACTGATTCCTTCCCACAGATCAATGTACATTTAATAACAATATCATTGGTACTATATCTACATGGAATATATAGTAATATAGTGATTCCTTCCCACACATCAATGTACATTTAATAACAATATCATTGGTACTATATCTACATTGAATATAATGTAATATGCTGATTCATTCCCACAGATCAATGTATATATAATAACAATATCCTCAGTACTATATCCACATTCTATATAATGTAATATAGTTATTCGTTCCCACAGATGAATGTGTATTTATTAACAATATCATTAGTACTATATCTACATTAGATATGTAATGTACATTTAATAACAATATCATTATTACCATATCTACATTAGATATAATGTAATATACTGATTCTTTCCCGCAGATCAATGTACATTTAATAACAATATCATTGGTACTATATCTACATTGAATATAATCTAATATACTGATTCATTCCCACAGATCAATGTACATTTAATAACAATATCGTTAGTACTATATCTACATTCGATATAATGTAATAGATTGATTCATTCCCACCGATCAATGTACATTTAATAACAATATCATTATTGCTATATCTACATTAGGTATAATGTCATATACAGACTCATTCCCACATATCAATGTACATTTAATACCAATATCATTGGTACTACATCTACATTGAATATAATGTAATATGCTGATTCATTCCCTCAGATCAATGTACATTTAATAACAGTATCATTAGTACTATATCTACATTCGATATAATGTAATATATTGATTCATTCCAACAGATCAATGTATATTTAATAACAATATCATTATTACTATATCTACATTAGATATGATGTAATATACTGATTCCTTCCCACAGATCAATGTACATTTAATAACAATATCATTAGTACTATATCTACAGTAGGTATGTAATATACATTTACAAACAATGCCATTATTACTATATCTCCGTTGGACATAATGTAATATCCTGATTCCTTCCCAGAGATCAATGTACATTTAATAACAATATCATTAGTACTATATCTACAGTAGATATGTAATATACATTTACAAACAATGCCATTATTACTATATCTCCTTTGGACATAATGTAATATACTGATTCATTCCCACAGATCAATGTACATTCAATAATAATATCCTTAATACTATATCTACATTCGATATAATGTAATATAGTTATTCGTTCCCACAGATGAATGTGTATTTATTAACAATATCCTAGTACTATATCTACAGTAGATATGTAATATACATTTACAAACAATGCCAGTATTATTATGTCTCCGTTGGACATAATGTAATATACTGATTCCTTCCCACAGATCAATGTGCATTTAATAACAATATCATTGGTACTATATCTACATGGAATATATAGTAATATACTGATTCCTTCCCACACATCAATGTACATTTAATAACAATATCATTGGTACTATATCTACATTGAATATAATGTAATATGCTGATTCATTCCCACAGATCAATGTACATTCAATAACAGTATCATTAGTACTATATCTACAGTAGACATGTAATATACATTTACAAACAATGCCAGTATTATTATATCTCCGTTGGACATAATGTAATATACTGATTCCTTCCCACAGATCAATGTATATTTAATAACAATATCCTTAGTACTATATCTACATTCGATATAATGTAATATAGTTATTCGCTCCCACAGATGAATGTGTATTTATTAACAATATCATTAGTACTATATCTACATTAGATATGTAATGTACATTTAATAACAATATCATTGTTACCATATCTACATTAGATATAATGTAATATACTGATTCTTTCCCACAGATCAATGTACATTTAATAACAATATCATTGGTACTATATCTACATTGAATATAATCTAATATACTGATTCATTCCCACAGATCAATGTACATTTAATAACAATATCATTAGTACTATATCTACAGTAGATATGTAATATACATTTACAAACAATGCCATTATTACTATATCTCCGTTGGACATAATGTAATATACTGATTCCTTCCAACAGTTCAATGTATATTTAATAACAATATCCTTAGTACTATATCTACATTCGATATAATGTAATATAGTTATTCGTTCCCACAGATGAATGTGTATTTATTAACAATATCATTAGTACTATATCTACAGTAGATATGTAATATACATTCACAAACAATGCCAGTATTATTATATCTCCGTTGGACATAATGTAATATACTGATTCCTTCCCACAGATCAATGTGCATTTAAAAACAATATCATTATTACCATATCTACATTAGATATAATGAAATATACTGATTCCTTCCCACAGATCAATGTACATTTAATAACAATATCATTGGTACTGTATCTACATTGAATATAATGTAATATACTGATTCCTTCCCACAGATCAATGTACATTTAATAACAATATCATTAGTACTATATCTACATTCAATATAATGTAATATATTGATTCATTCCAACAGATCAATGTACATTTAATAACAATATCATTATTACTATATCTACATTAGGTATAATGTCATATACAGACGCATTCCCACAGATCAATGTACATTTAATAACAGTATCATTAGTACTATATCTACATCCGATATAATGTAATATATTGATTCATTCCAACAGATCAATGTACATTTAATAACAATATCATTACTACTATATCTACATTAGATATGATGTAATATACTTATTCGTTCCCACAGATGAATATGCATTTAATAACATTGTCATTAGTACTATATCTACATTAGATATAATGTCATATACAGACGCATTCCCACAGATCAATGTACATTTAATAACAGTATCATTAGTACTATATCTACATCCGATATAATGTAATATATTGATTCATTCCAACAGATCAATGTACATTTAATAACAATATCATTACTACTATATCTACATTAGATATGATGTAATATACTTATTCGTTCCCACAGATGAATATGCATTTAATAACATTGTCATTAGTACTATATCTACATTAGATATAATGTACATTTAGAAACAATATCATTATTACCATATCTACATTAGATATGATGTAATATACTGATTCCTTCCCACAGATCAACGTACATTTAATAACAATATCATTAGTACTATATCTACAGTAGGTATGTAATATACATTTACAAACAATGCCATTATTACTATATCTCCGTTGGACATAATGCAATATACTGATACCTTCCCAGAGATCAATGTACATTTAATAACAATATCATTAGTACTATATCTACATTAGATATAATGTAATATACTTATTCGTTCCCACAGATGAATATGCATTTAATAACATTATCATTAGTACTATATCTGCATTAGATATGTAATGTACATTTAAAAACAATATCATTATTACCATATCTACATTAGATATAATGTAATATACTGATTCCTTCCCACAGATCAATGTACATATAATAACAATATCATTAGTACTATATCTACAGTAGATATGTAATATACATTTACAAACAATGCCATTATTACTATATCTCCTTTGGACATAATGTAATATACTGATTCATTCCCACAGATCAATGTACATTCAATAATAATATCCTTAATACTATATCTACATTCGATATAATGTAATATAGTTATTCGTTCCCACAGATGAATGTGCATTTATTAACAATATCCTAGTACTATATCTACAGTAGATATGTAATATACATTTACAAACAATGCCAGTATTATTATGTCTCCGTTGGACATAATGTAATATACTGATTCCTTCCCACAGACCAATGTGCATTTAATAACAATATCATTGGTACTATATCTACATGGAATATGTAGTAATATACTGATTCCTTCCCACACATCAATGTACATTTAATAACAATATCATTGGTACTATATCTACATGGAATATATAGTAATATACTGATTCCTTCCCAACCATCAATGTACATTTAATAACAATATCATTAGTACCATATCTACATTCGATATAATGTAATGGATTGATTCATTCCCACCGATCAATGTACATTTAATAACAATATCATTATTACCATATCTACATTAGACATAATGTAATATACTGATTCCTTCCCACAGATCAATGCACATTTAATAACAATATCATTGGTACTATATCTACATTGAATATAATGTAATATACTGATTCATTCCCACAGATCAATGTACATTCAGTAACAATATCCTTAGTACTATATCTACATTCGATATAATGTAATATAGTTATTCGTTCCCACAGATGAATGTGTATTAATTAACAATATCATTAGTACTATATCTACATTAGATATGTAATGTACATTTAATAACAATATCATTATTATCATATCTACATTAGATATAATGTAATATACTGATTCCTTCCCACAGATCAATGTACATTTAATAACAATATCATTGGTACTATATCTACATTGAATATAATCTAATATACTGATTCATTCCCACAGATCAATGTACATTTAATAACAATATCATTATTGCTATATCTACATTAGGTATAATGTCATATACAGACTCATTCCCACAGATCAATGTACATTTAATAACAATATCATTAGTACTATATCTACGGTAGATAAGTAATATGCATTTACAAACAATGCCATTATTACTATATCTCCGTTGGACATAATGTAATATACTGATTCCTTCCCACAGATCAATGTACATTTAATAACAATATCATTAGTACTATATCTACATTCGATATAATGTAATATATTGATTCATTCCAACAGATCAATGTACATTTAATAACAATATCATTATTACTATATCTACATTAGGCATAATGTCATATACAGACTCATTCCCACAGATCAATGTACATTTAATAACAATATCATTGGTACTACATCTACATTGAATATAATGTAATATGCTGATTCATTCCCACAGATCAATGTATATATAATAACAATATCCTCAGTACTATATCCACATTCGATATAATGTAATATAGTTATTCGTTCCCACAGATGAATGTGTATTTATTAACAATATCATTAGTACTATATCTACATTAGATATGTAATGTACATTTAATAACAATATCATTATTACCATATCTACATTAGATATAATGTAATATACTGATTCCTTCCCACAGGTCAATGTACATTTAATAACAATATCATTAGTACTATATCTACAGTAGATATGTAATATACATTTACAAACAATGCCAGTTTTATTATGTCTCCGTTGGACATAATGTAATATACTGATTCCTTCCCACAGATCAATGTGCATTTAATAACAATATCATTGGTACTATATCTACATGGAATATATAGTAATATACTGATTCCTTCCCACACATCAATGTACATTTAATAACAATATCATTGGTACTATATCTACATTGAATATAATGTAATATGCTGATTCATTCCCACAGATCAATGTACATTCAATAACAGTATCATTAGTACTATATCTACAGTAGACATGTAATATACATTTACAAACAATGCCAGTATTATTATATCTCCGTTGGACATAATGTAATATACTGATTCCTTCCCACAGATCAATGTATATTTAATAACAATATCCTTAGTACTATATCTACGTTCGATATAATGTAATATAGTTATTCGCTCCCACAGATGAATGTGTATTTATTAACAATATCATTAGTACTATATCTACATTAGATATGTAATGTACATTTAATAACAATATCATTGTTACCATATCTACATTAGATATAATGTAATATACTGATTCTTTCCCACAGATCAATGTACATTTAATAACAATATCATTGGTACTATATCTACATTGAATATAATCTAATATACTGATTCATTCCCACAGATCAATGTACATTTAATAACAATATCATTAGTACTATATCTACAGTAGATATGTAATATACATTTACAAACAATGCCATTATTACTATATCTCCGTTGGACATAATGTAATATACTGATTCCTTCCAACAGTTCAATGTATATTTAATAACAATATCCTTAGTACTATATCTACATTCGATATAATGTAATATAGTTATTCGTTCCCACAGATGAATGTGTATTTATTAACAATATCATTAGTACTATATCTACATTAGATATGTAATGTACATTTAATAACAATATCATTATTACCATATCTACATTAGATATAATGTAATATACTGATTCATTCCCACCGATCAATGTACATTTAATAACAATATCATTATTGCTATATCTACATTAGGTATAATGTCATATACAGACTCATTCCCACAGATCAATGTACATTTAATAACAATATCATTAGTACTATATCTACGGTAGATAAGTCATATACATTTACAAACAATGCCATTATTACTATATCTCCGTTGGACATAATGTAATATACTGATTCCTTCCCACAGATCAATGTACATTTAATAACAATATCATTGGTACTATATCTACATGGAATATATAGTAATATAGTGATTCCTTCCCACACATCAATGTACATTTAATAACAATATCATTGGTACTATATCTACATTGAATATAATGTAATATGCTGATTCATTCCCACAGATCAATGTATATATAATAACAATATCCTCAGTACTATATCCACATTCTATATAATGTAATATAGTTATTCGTTCCCACAGATGAATGTGTATTTATTAACAATATCATTAGTACTATATCTACATTAGATATGTAATGTACATTTAATAACAATATCATTATTACCATATCTACATTAGATATAATGTAATATACTGATTCTTTCCCGCAGATCAATGTACATTTAATAACAATATCATTGGTACTATATCTACATTGAATATAATCTAATATACTGATTCATTCCCACAGATCAATGTACATTTAATAACAATATCGTTAGTACTATATCTACATTCGATATAATGTAATAGATTGATTCATTCCCACCGATCAATGTACATTTAATAACAATATCATTATTGCTATATCTACATTAGGTATAATGTCATATACAGACTCATTCCCACATATCAATGTACATTTAATACCAATATCATTGGTACTACATCTACATTGAATATAATGTAATATGCTGATTCATTCCCTCAGATCAATGTACATTTAATAACAGTATCATTAGTACTATATCTACATTCGATATAATGTAATATATTGATTCATTCCAACAGATCAATGTATATTTAATAACAATATCATTATTACTATATCTACATTAGATATGATGTAATATACTGATTCCTTCCCACAGATCAATGTACATTTAATAACAATATCATTAGTACTATATCTACAGTAGGTATGTAATATACATTTACAAACAATGCCATTATTACTATATCTCCGTTGGACATAATGTAATATACTGATTCCTTCCCAGAGATCAATGTACATTTAATAACAATATCATTAGTACTATATCTACAGTAGATATGTAATATACATTTACAAACAATGCCATTATTACTATATCTCCTTTGGACATAATGTAATATACTGATTCATTCCCACAGATCAATGTACATTCAATAATAATATCCTTAATACTATATCTACATTCGATATAATGTAATATAGTTATTCGTTCCCACAGATGAATGTGTATTTATTAACAATATCCTAGTACTATATCTACAGTAGATATGTAATATACATTTACAAACAATGCCAGTATTATTATGTCTCCGTTGGACATAATGTAATATACTGATTCCTTCCCACAGACCAATGTGCATTTAATAACAATATCATTGGTACTATATCTACATGGAATATGTAGTAATATACTGATTCCTTCCCACACATCAATGTACATTTAATAACAATATCATTGGTACTATATCTACATGGAATATATAGTAATATACTGATTCCTTCCCAACCATCAATGTACATTTAATAACAATATCATTAGTACCATATCTACATTCGATATAATGTAATATACTGATTCCTTCCCACAGATCAATGCACATTTAATAACAATATCATTGGTACTATATCTACATTGAATATAATGTAATATACTGATTCATTCCCACAGATCAATGTACATTCAGTAACAATATCCTTAGTACTATATCTACATTCGATATAATGTAATATAGTTATTCGTTCCCACAGATGAATGTGTATTAATTAACAATATCATTAGTACTATATCTACATTAGATATGTAATGTACATTTAATAACAATATCATTATTATCATATCTACATTAGATATAATGTAATATACTGATTCCTTCCCACAGATCAATGTACATTTAATAACAATATCATTGGTACTATATCTACATTGAATATAATCTAATATACTGATTCATTCCCACAGATCAATGTACATTTAATAACAATATCATTATTGCTATATCTACATTAGGTATAATGTCATATACAGACTCATTCCCACAGATCAATGTACATTTAATAACAATATCATTAGTACTATATCTACGGTAGATAAGTAATATGCATTTACAAACAATGCCATTATTACTATATCTCCGTTGGACATAATGTAATATACTGATTCCTTCCCACAGATCAATGTACATTTAATAACAATATCATTAGTACTATATCTACATTCGATATAATGTAATATATTGATTCATTCCAACAGATCAATGTACATTTAATAACAATATCATTATTACTATATCTACATTAGGCATAATGTCATATACAGACTCATTCCCACAGATCAATGTACATTTAATAACAATATCATTGGTACTACATCTACATTGAATATAATGTAATATGCTGATTCATTCCCACAGATCAATGTATATATAATAACAATATCCTCAGTACTATATCCACATTCGATATAATGTAATATAGTTATTCGTTCCCACAGATGAATGTGTATTTATTAACAATATCATTAGTACTATATCTACATTAGATATGTAATGTACATTTAATAACAATATCATTATTACCATATCTACATTAGATATAATGTAATATACTGATTCTTTCCCACAGATCAATGTACATTTAATAACAATATCATTGGTACTATATCTACATTGAATATAATCTAATATACTGATTCATTCCCACAGATCAATGTACATTTAATAACAATATCGTTAGTACTATATCTACATTCGATATAATGTAATAGATTGATTCATTCCCACCGATCAATGTACATTTAATAACAATATCATTATTGCTATATCTACATTAGGTATAATGTCATATACAGACTCATTCCCACATATCAATGTACATTTAATACCAATATCATTGGTACTACATCTACATTGAATATAATGTAATATGCTGATTCATTCCCTCAGATCAATGTACATTTAATAGCAATATCATTATTACCATATCTACATTAGATATAATGTAATATACTGATTCCTTCCCACAGGTCAATGTACATTTAATAACAATATCATTAGTACTATATCTACAGTAGATATGTAATATACATTTACAAACAATGCCAGTTTTATTATGTCTCCGTTGGACATAATGTAATATACTGATTCCTTCCCACAGATCAATGTGCATTTAATAACAATATCATTGGTACTATATCTACATGGAATATATAGTAATATACTGATTCCTTCCCACACATCAATGTATATTTAATAACAATATCATTGGTACTATATCTACATTGAATATAATGTAATATGCTGATTCATTCCCACAGATCAATGTACATTCAATAACAGTATCATTAGTACTATATCTACAGTAGACATGTAATATACATTTACAAACAATGCCAGTATTATTATATCTCCGTTGGACATAATGTAATATACTGATTCCTTCCCACAGATCAATGTATATTTAATAACAATATCCTTAGTACTATATCTACGTTCGATATAATGTAATATAGTTATTCGCTCCCACAGATGAATGTGTATTTATTAACAATATCATTAGTACTATATCTACATTAGATATGTAATGTACATTTAATAACAATATCATTGTTACCATATCTACATTAGATATAATGTAATATACTGATTCTTTCCCACAGATCAATGTACATTTAATAACAATATCATTGGTACTATATCTACATTGAATATAATCTAATATACTGATTCATTCCCACAGATCAATGTACATTTAATAACAATATCATTAGTACTATATCTACAGTAGATATGTAATATACATTTACAAACAATGCCATTATTACTATATCTCCGTTGGACATAATGTAATATACTGATTCCTTCCAACTGTTCAATGTATATTTAATAACAATATCCTTAGTACTATATCTACATTCGATATAATGTAATATAGTTATTCGTTCCCACAGATCAATGTACATTTAATAACAGTATCATTAGTACTATATCTACATTCGATATAATGTAATATATTGATTCATTCCAACAGATCAATGTACATTTAATAACAGTAGCATTAGTACTATATCTACAGTAGATATGTAATATACATTTACAAACAATGCCAGTATTATTATATCTCCGTTGGACATAATGTAATATACTGATTCTTTCCCACAGATCAATGTACATTTAATAACATCATCATTGGTACTATATCTACATTGAATACAATGTAATATGCTGATTCCTTCCCACAGATCAATGTACATTTAATAACAATATCATTAGTACTATATCTACATTCGATATAATCTAATAGAATGATTCATTCCCACAGGTCAATGTACATTTAATTACAATATCATTATTGCTATATCTACATTAGGTATAATGTCATATACAGACTCATTCCCATAGATCAATGTACATTTAATACCAATACCATTGGTACTACATCTACATTGAATACAATGTAATATGCTGATTCATTCCCTCAGATCAATGTACATTTAATAACAGTATCATTAGTACTATATCTACATTCGATATAATGTAATATATTGATTCATTCCAACAGATCAATGTACATTTAATAACAATATCATTATTACTATATCTACATTAGATATGATGTAATATACTTATTCGTTCCCACAGATGAATATGCATTTAATAACATTATCATTAGTACTATATCTACATTAGATATGTAATGTACATTTAAAAACAATATCATTATTACCATATCTACATTAGATATGATGTAATATACTGATTCCTTCCCACAGATCAATGTACATTTAATAACAATATCATTAGTACTATATCTACAGTAGGTATGTAATATACATTTACAAACAATGCCATTATTACTATATCTCCGTTGGACATAATGTAATATACTGATTCCTTCCCAGAGATCAATGTACATTTAATAGCAATATCATTATTACCATATCTACATTAGATATAATGTAATATACTTATTCCTTCCCACAGGTTAATCTACATTTAATAACAATATCATTAGTACTATATCTACAGTAGATATGTAATATACATTTACAAACGATGCCAGTTTTATTATGTCTCCGTTGGACATAATGTAATATACTGATTCCTTCCCACAGATCAATGTGCATTTAATAACAATATCATTGGTACTATATCTACATGGAATATATAGTAATATACTGATTCCTTCCCACACATCAATGTACATTTAATAACAATATCATTGGTACTATATCTACATTGAATATAATGTAATATGCTGATTCATTCCCACAGATCAATGTACATTTAATAACAGTATCATTAGTACTATATCTACAGTAGACATGTAATATACATTTACAAACAATGCCAGTATTATTATATCTCCGTTGGACATAATGTAATATACTGATTCCTTCCCACAGATCAATGTACATTTAATAACAATATCATTAGTACTATATCTACATTCGAGATAATGTAATATATTGATTCATTCCAACACATCAATGTACATTTAATAACAATATCATTATTACTATATCTACATTAGATATAATGTAATATACTTATTCGTTCCCACAGATGAATGTGTATTTAATAACATTATCATTAGTACTATATCTACATTAGATATGTAATGTACATTTAATAACAATATCATTATTGCTATATCTACATTAGGTATAATGTCATATACAGACTCATTCCCACAGATCAATGTACATTTAATAACAATATCATTGGTACTACATCTACATTGAATATAATGTAATATGCTGATTCATTCCCTCAGATCAATGTACATTTAATAACAGTATCAGTAGTACTATATCTACATTCGATATAATGTAATATATTGATTCATTCCAACAGATCAATGTACATTTAATAACAATATCATTATTGCTATGTCTACATTAGGTATAATGTCATATACAGCCCCATTCCCACAGATCAATGTAGATTTAATAACAATATCATTAGTACTATATCTACGGTAGATATGTAATATACATTTACAAACAATGCCATTATTACTATATCTCCGTTGGACATAATGTAATATACTGATTCATTCCCACAGATCAATGTACACTTAATAACAATATCATTGGTACTATATCTACATTGAATATAATGTAATATACTGATTCATTCCCACCGATCAATGTACATTTAATAACAGTATCATTAGTACTATATCTACATTCGATATAATGTAATATATTGATTCATTCCAACAGATCAATGTACATTTAATAACAATATCATTATTACTCTATCTACATTAGATATAATGTAATATAGTTATTCGTTCCCACAGATGAATATGCATTTAATAACATTATCATTAGTACTATATCTGCATTAGATATGTAATGTACATTTAAAAACAATATCATTATTACCATATCTACATTAGATATAATGTAATATACTGATTCCTTCCCACAGATCAATGTACATATAATAACAATATCATTAGTACTATATCTACAGTAGATATGTAATATACATTTACAAACAATGCCATTATTACTATATCTCCTTTGGACATAATGTAATATACTGATTCATTCCCACAGATCAATGTACATTCAATAATAATATCCTTAATACTATATCTACATTCGATATAATGTAATATAGTTATTCGTTCCCACAGATGAATGTGTATTTATTAACAATATCCTAGTACTATATCTACAGTAGATATGTAATATACATTTACAAACAATGCCAGTATTATTATGTCTCCGTTGGACATAATGTAATATACTGATTCCTTCCCACAGATCAATGTGCATTTAATAACAATATCATTGGTACTATATCTACATGGAATATATAGTAATATACTGATTCCTTCCCACACATCAATGTACATTTAATAACAATATCATTGGTACTATATCTACATTGAATATAATGTAATATGCTGATTCATTCCCACAGATCAATGTACATTCAATAACAGTATCATTAGTACTATATCTACAGTAGACATGTAATATACATTTACAAACAATGCCAGTATTATTATATCTCCGTTGGACATAATGTAATATACTGATTCCTTCCCACAGATCAATGTATATTTAATAACAATATCCTTAGTACTATATCTACATTCGATATAATGTAATATAGTTATTCGCTCCCACAGATGAATGTGTATTTATTAACATTATCATTAGTACTATATCTGCATTAGATATGTAATGTACATTTAAAAACAATATCATTATTACCATATCTACATTAGATATAATGTAATATACTGATTCCTTCCCACAGATCAATGTACATATAATAACAATATCATTAGTACTATATCTACAGTAGATATGTAATATACATTTACAAACAATGCCATTATTACTATATCTCCTTTGGACATAATGTAATATACTGATTCATTCCCACAGATCAATGTACATTCAATAATAATATCCTTAATACTATATCTACATTCGATATAATGTAATATAGTTATTCGTTCCCACAGATGAATGTGTATTTATTAACAATATCCTAGTACTATATCTACAGTAGATATGTAATATACATTTACAAACAATGCCAGTATTATTATGTCTCCGTTGGACATAATGTAATATACTGATTCCTTCCCACAGACCAATGTGCATTTAATAACAATATCATTGGTACTATATCTACATGGAATATGTAGTAATATACTGATTCCTTCCCACACATCAATGTACATTTAATAACAATATCATTGGTACTATATCTACATGGAATATATAGTAATATACTGATTCCTTCCCAACCATCAATGTACATTTAATAACAATATCATTAGTACCATATCTACATTCGATATAATGTAATGGATTGATTCATTCCCACCGATCAATGTACATTTAATAACAATATCATTATTACCATATCTACATTAGACATAATGTAATATACTGATTCCTTCCCACAGATCAATGCACATTTAATAACAATATCATTGGTACTATATCTACATTGAATATAATGTAATATACTGATTCATTCCCACAGATCAATGTACATTCAGTAACAATATCCTTAGTACTATATCTACATTCGATATAATGTAATATAGTTATTCGTTCCCACAGATGAATGTGTATTAATTAACAATATCATTAGTACTATATCTACATTAGATATGTAATGTACATTTAATAACAATATCATTATTATCATATCTACATTAGATATAATGTAATATACTGATTCCTTCCCACAGATCAATGTACATTTAATAACAATATCATTGGTACTATATCTACATTGAATATAATCTAATATACTGATTCATTCCCACAGATCAATGTACATTTAATAACAATATCATTATTGCTATATCTACATTAGGTATAATGTCATATACAGACTCATTCCCACAGATCAATGTACATTTAATAACAATATCATTAGTACTATATCTACGGTAGATAAGTAATATGCATTTACAAACAATGCCATTATTACTATATCTCCGTTGGACATAATGTAATATACTGATTCCTTCCCACAGATCAATGTACATTTAATAACAATATCATTAGTACTATATCTACATTCGATATAATGTAATATATTGATTCATTCCAACAGATCAATGTACATTTAAGAACAATATCATTATTACTATATCTACATTAGGCATAATGTCATATACAGACTCATTCCCACAGATCAATGTACATTTAATAACAATATCATTGGTACTACATCTACATTGAATATAATGTAATATGCTGATTCATTCCCACAGATCAATGTATATATAATAACAATATCCTCAGTACTATATCCACATTCGATATAATGTAATATAGTTATTCGTTCCCACAGATGAATGTGTATTTATTAACAATATCATTAGTACTATATCTACATTAGATATGTAATGTACATTTAATAACAATATCATTATTACCATATCTACATTAGATATAATGTAATATACTGATTCTTTCCCACAGATCAATGTACATTTAATAACAATATCATTGGTACTATATCTACATTGAATATAATCTAATATACTGATTCATTCCCACAGATCAATGTACATTTAATAACAATATCGTTAGTACTATATCTACATTCGATATAATGTAATAGATTGATTCATTCCCACCGATCAATGTACATTTAATAACAATATCATTATTGCTATATCTACATTAGGTATAATGTCATATACAGACTCATTCCCACATATCAATGTACATTTAATACCAATATCATTGGTACTACATCTACATTGAATATAATGTAATATGCTGATTCATTCCCTCAGATCAATGTACATTTAATAACAGTATCATTAGTACTATATCTACATTCGATATAATGTAATATATTGATTCATTCCAACAGATCAATGTACATTTAATAACAATATCATTATTACTATATCTACATTAGATATGATGTAATATACTGATTCCTTCCCACAGATCAATGTACATTTAATAACAATATCATTAGTACTATATCTACAGTAGGTATGTAATATACATTTACAAACAATGCCATTATTACTATATCTCCGTTGGACATAATGTAATATACTGATTCCTTCCCAGAGATCAATGTACATTTAATAGCAATATCATTATTACCATATCTACATTAGATATAATGTAATATACTGATTCCTTCCCACAGGTCAATGTACATTTAATAACAATATCATTAGTACTATATCTACAGTAGATATGTAATATACATTTACAAACAATGCCAGTTTTATTATGTCTCCGTTGGACATAATGTAATATACTGATTCCTTCCCACAGATCAATGTGCATTTAATAACAATATCATTGGTACTATATCTACATGGAATATATAGTAATATACTGATTCCTTCCCACACATCAATGTACATTTAATAACAATATCATTGGTACTATATCTACATTGAATATAATGTAATATGCTGATTCATTCCCACAGATCAATGTACATTCAATAACAGTATCATTAGTACTATATCTACAGTAGACATGTAATATACATTTACAAACAATGCCAGTATTATTATATCTCCGTTGGACATAATGTAATATACTGATTCCTTCCCACAGATCAATGTATATTTAATAACAATATCCTTAGTACTATATCTACGTTCGATATAATGTAATATAGTTATTCGCTCCCACAGATGAATGTGTATTTATTAACAATATCATTAGTACTATATCTACATTAGATATGTAATGTACATTTAATAACAATATCATTGTTACCATATCTACATTAGATATAATGTAATATACTGATTCTTTCCCACAGATCAATGTACATTTAATAACAATATCATTGGTACTATATCTACATTGAATATAATCTAATATACTGATTCATTCCCACAGATCAATGTACATTTAATAACAATATCATTAGTACTATATCTACAGTAGATATGTAATATACATTTACAAACAATGCCATTATTACTATATCTCCGTTGGACATAATGTAATATACTGATTCCTTCCAACAGTTCAATGTATATTTAATAACAATATCCTTAGTACTATATCTACATTCGATATAATGTAATATAGTTATTCGTTCCCACAGATGAATGTGTATTTATTAACAATATCATTAGTACTATATCTACATTAGATATGTAATGTACATTTAATAACAATATCATTATTACCATATCTACATTAGATATAATGTAATATACTGATTCATTCCCACCGATCAATGTACATTTAATAACAATATCATTATTGCTATATCTACATTAGGTATAATGTCATATACAGACTCATTCCCACAGATCAATGTACATTTAATAACAATATCATTAGTACTATATCTACGGTAGATAAGTCATATACATTTACAAACAATGCCATTATTACTATATCTCCGTTGGACATAATGTAATATACTGATTCCTTCCCACAGATCAATGTACATTTAATAACAATATCATTGGTACTATATCTACATGGAATATATAGTAATATAGTGATTCCTTCCCACACATCAATGTACATTTAATAACAATATCATTGGTACTATATCTACATTGAATATAATGTAATATGCTGATTCATTCCCACAGATCAATGTATATATAATAACAATATCCTCAGTACTATATCCACATTCTATATAATGTAATATAGTTATTCGTTCCCACAGATGAATGTGTATTTATTAACAATATCATTAGTACTATATCTACATTAGATATGTAATGTACATTTAATAACAATATCATTATTACCATATCTACATTAGATATAATGTAATATACTGATTCTTTCCCGCAGATCAATGTACATTTAATAACAATATCATTGGTACTATATCTACATTGAATATAATCTAATATACTGATTCATTCCCACAGATCAATGTACATTTAATAACAATATCGTTAGTACTATATCTACATTCGATATAATGTAATAGATTGATTCATTCCCACCGATCAATGTACATTTAATAACAATATCATTATTGCTATATCTACATTAGGTATAATGTCATATACAGACTCATTCCCACATATCAATGTACATTTAATACCAATATCATTGGTACTACATCTACATTGAATATAATGTAATATGCTGATTCATTCCCTCAGATCAATGTACATTTAATAACAGTATCATTAGTACTATATCTACATTCGATATAATGTAATATATTGATTCATTCCAACAGATCAATGTATATTTAATAACAATATCATTATTACTATATCTACATTAGATATGATGTAATATACTGATTCCTTCCCACAGATCAATGTACATTTAATAACAATATCATTAGTACTATATCTACAGTAGGTATGTAATATACATTTACAAACAATGCCATTATTACTATATCTCCGTTGGACATAATGTAATATACTGATTCCTTCCCAGAGATCAATGTACATTTAATAACAATATCATTAGTACTATATCTACAGTAGATATGTAATATACATTTACAAACAATGCCATTATTACTATATCTCCTTTGGACATAATGTAATATACTGATTCATTCCCACAGATCAATGTACATTCAATAATAATATCCTTAATACTATATCTACATTCGATATAATGTAATATAGTTATTCGTTCCCACAGATGAATGTGTATTTATTAACAATATCCTAGTACTATATCTACAGTAGATATGTAATATACATTTACAAACAATGCCAGTATTATTATGTCTCCGTTGGACATAATGTAATATACTGATTCCTTCCCACAGACCAATGTGCATTTAATAACAATATCATTGGTACTATATCTACATGGAATATGTAGTAATATACTGATTCCTTCCCACACATCAATGTACATTTAATAACAATATCATTGGTACTATATCTACATGGAATATATAGTAATATACTGATTCCTTCCCAACCATCAATGTACATTTAATAACAATATCATTAGTACCATATCTACATTCGATATAATGTAATATACTGATTCCTTCCCACAGATCAATGCACATTTAATAACAATATCATTGGTACTATATCTACATTGAATATAATGTAATATACTGATTCATTCCCACAGATCAATGTACATTCAATAACAATATCCTTAGTACTATATCTACATTCGATATAATGTAATATAGTTATTCGTTCCCACAGATGAATGTGTATTAATTAACAATATCATTAGTACTATATCTACATTAGATATGTAATGTACATTTAATAACAATATCATTATTATCATATCTACATTAGATATAATGTAATATACTGATTCCTTCCCACAGATCAATGTACATTTAATAACAATATCATTGGTACTATATCTACATTGAATATAATCTAATATACTGATTCATTCCCACAGATCAATGTACATTTAATAACAATATCATTATTGCTATATCTACATTAGGTATAATGTCATATACAGACTCATTCCCACAGATCAGTGTACATTTAATAACAATATCATTAGTACTATATCTACGGTAGATAAGTAATATGCATTTACAAACAATGCCATTATTACTATATCTCCGTTGGACATAATGTAATATACTGATTCCTTCCCAGAGATCAATGTACATTTAATAGCAATATCATTATTACCATATCTACATTAGATATAATGTAATATACTGATTCCTTCCCACAGGTCAATGTACATTTAATAACAATATCATTAGTACTATATCTACAGTAGATATGTAATATACATTTACAAACAATGCCACTTTTATTATGTCTCCGTTGGACATAATGTAATATACTGATTCCTTCCCACAGATCAATGTGCATTTAATAACAATATCATTGGTACTATATCTACATGGAATATATAGTAATATACTGATTCCTTCCCACACATCAATGTACATTTAATAACAATATCATTGGTACTATATCTACATTGAATATAGTGTAATATGCTGATTCATTCCCACAGATCAATGTACATTCAATAACAGTATCATTAGTACTATATCTACAGTAGACATGTAATATACATTTACAAACAATGCCAGTATTATTATATCTCCGCTGGACATAATGTAATATACTGATTCCTTCCCACAGATCAATGTATATTTAATAACAATATCCTTAGTACTATATCTACATTCGATATAATGTAATATAGTTATTCGCTCCCACAGATGAATGTGTATTTATTAACAATATCATTAGTACTATATCTACATTAGATATGTAATGTACATTTAATAACAATATCATTGTTACCATATCTACATTAGATATAATGTAATATACTGATTCTTTCCCACAGATCAATGTACATTTAATAACAATATCATTGGTACTATATCTACATTGAATATAATCTAATATACTGATTCATTCCCACAGATCAATGTACATTTAATAACAATATCATTAGTACTATATCTACAGTAGATATGTAATATACATTTACAAACAATGCCATTATTACTATATCTCCGTTGGACATAATGTAATATACTGATTCCTTCCCACAGATCAATGTACATTTAATAACAATATCATTGGTACTATATCTACATGGAATATATAGTAATATAGTGATTCCTTCCCACACATCAATGTACATTTAATAACAATATCATTGGTACTATATCTACATTGAATATAATGTAATATGCTGATTCATTCCCACAGATCAATGTACATTTAATAACAGTATCATTAGTACCATATCTACAGTAGACATGTAATATACATTTACAAACAATGCCATTATTACTATATCTCCGTTGGACATAATGTAATATACTGATTCATTCCCACAGATCAATGTACATTCAATAATAATATCCTTAGTACTATATCTACATTCGATATAATGTAATATAGTTATTCGTTCCCACAGATGAATGTGTATTTATTAACAATATCATTAGTACTATATCTACAGTAGATATGTAATATACATTTACAAACAATGCCAGTATTATTATGTCTCCGTTGGACATAATGTAATATACTGATTCCTTCCCACAGATCAATGTGCATTTAATAACAATATCATTGGTACTATATCTACATGGAATATATAGTAATATACTGATTCCTTCCCACACATCAATGTACATTTAATAACAATATCATTGGTACTATATCTACATTGAATATAATGTAATATGCTGATTCATTCCCACAGATCAATGTACATTTAATAACAGTATCGTTAGTACTATATCTACAGTAGACATGTAATATACATTTACAAACATTGCTAGTATTATTATATCTCCGTTGGACATAATGTAATATACTGATTCCTTCCCACAGATCAATGTATATTTAATAACAATATCCTTAGTACTATATCTACATCCGATATAATGTAATATAGTTATTCGCTCCCACAGATGAATGTGTATTTATTAACAATATCATTAGTACTATATCTACATTAGATATGTAATGTACATTTAATAACAATATCATTGTTACCATATCTACATTAGATATAATGTAATATACTGATTCATTCCCACAGATCAATGTACATTTAATAACAATATCATTGATACTATATCTACATTGAATATAATCTAATATACTGATTCATTCCCACAGATCAATGTACATTTAATAACAATATCATTAGTACTATATCTACAGTAGATATGTAATATACATTTACAAACCATGCCATTATTACTATATCTCCGTTGGACATAATGTAATATACTGATTCCTTCCAACAGTTCAATGTATATTTAATGACAATATCCTTAGTACTATATCTACATTCGATATAATGTAATATAGTTATTCGTTCCCACAGATGAATGTGTATTTATTAACAATATCATCAGTACTATATCTACAGTAGATATGTAATATACATTTACAAACAATGCCAGTATTATTATATCTCCGTTGGACATAATGTAATATACTGATTCCTTCCCACAGATCAATGTACATTTAATAACAATATCGTTATTTCTATATCTACATGAGGTATAATGTCATATACAGATTCATTCCCACAGATCAATGTACATTTAATAACAATATCATTAGTACTATATCTACGGTAGGTATGTAATATACATTTACAAAGAATGCCATTATTAGTATATCTCCGTTGGACATAATGTAATATATTGATTCATTCCAACAGATCAATGTACATTTAATAACAATATCATTAGTACTATATCTACATTCGATATGATGTAATATATTGATTCATTCCAACAGATCAATGTACATTTAATAACAATATCATTATTCCTATATCTACATTAGGTATAATGTCATATACAGACTCATTCCCACAGATCAATGTACATTTAATAACAATATCATTGGTACTACATCTACATTGAATATAATGTAATATGCTGATTCATTCCCACAGATCAATGTACATTTAATAACAGTATCATTAGTACTATATCTACATTCGATATAATGTAATATATTGATTCATTCCAACAGATCAATGTACATTTAATAACAATATCATTATTACTATATCTACATTAGATATGATGTAATATACATATTCGTTCCCACAGATGAATATGCATTTAATAACATTATCATTAGTACTATATCTACATTAGAGATGTAATGTACATTTAAAAACAATATCATTATTACCATATCTACATTAGATATGATGTAATATACTGATTCCTTCCCACAGATCAATGTACATTTAATAACAATATCATTGGTACTGTATCTACATTGAATATAATGTAATATACTGATTCATTCCCACAGATCAATGTACATTTAATAACAATATCATTGGTACTGTATCTACATTGAATATAATCTAATATACTGATTCATTCCCACAGATCAATGTACATTTAATAACAATACCATTATTACTATATCTACATTAGATATAATGTAATATACTGATTCCTTCCCACAGATCAATATACATTTAATAACAATATCATTAGTACTATATCTACAGTAGATATGTAATATACATTTACAAACAATGCCATTATTACTATATCTCCGTTGGACATAATGTAATATACTGATTCCTTCCAACAGATCAATGTATATTTAAGAACAATATCCTTAGTACTATATCTACATTCGATATAATGTAATATAGTTATTCAATCCCACAGATGATCGTGTATTTATTAACAATATCATTAGTACTATATCTACATTAGATATGTAATGTACATTTAATAACAATATCATTATTACCATATCTACATTAGATATAATGTAATATACTGATTCTTTCCCACAGATCAATGTACATTTAATAACAATATCATTAGTACTATATCTACATTCGATATAATGTAATAGATTGATTCATTCCCACAGATCAATGTACATTTAATAACAATATCATTATTACTATATCTACATTAGATATGATGTAATATACTTATTCGTTCCCACAGATGAATATGCATTTAATAACATTATCATTAGTACTATATCTACATTAGATATGTAATGTACATTTAAAACAATATCATTATTACCATATCTACATTAGATATGATGCAATATACTGATTCCTTCCCACAGATCAATGTACATTTAATAACAATATCATTTGTACTATATCTACAGTAGGTATGTAATATACATTTACAAACAATGCCATTATTACTATATCTCCGTTGGACATAATGTAATATACTGATTCCTTCCCAGAGATCAATGTACATTTAATAACAATATCATTATTACCATATCTACATTAGATATAATGTAATATACTGATTCCTTCCCACAGGTCAATGTACATTCAATAATAATATCCTTAGTACTATATCTACATTCGATATAATGTAATATAGTTATTCGTTCCCACAGATGAATGTGTATTTATTAACAATATCATTAGTACTATATCTACAGTAGATATGTAATATACATTTACAAACAATGCCAGTATTATTATGTCTCCGTTGGACATAATGTAATATACTGATTCCTTCCCACAGATCAATGTGCATTTAATAACAATATCATTGGTACTATATCTACATGGAATATATAGTAATATACTGATTCCTTCCCACACATCAATGTACATTTAATAACAATATCATTGGTACTATATCTACATTGAATATAATGTAATATGCTGATTCATTCCCACAGATCAATGTACATTTAATAACATTATCATTAGTACTATATCTACATTAGATATAATGTAATATACTTATTCGTTCCCACAGATGAATGTGCATTTAATAACATTATCGTTAGTACTATATCTACATTAGATATGTAATGTACATTTAAAAACAATATCATTATTACCATATCTACATTAGATATAATGTAATATACTGATTCCTTCCCACAGATCAATGTACATTTAATAACAATATCATTAGAACTATATCTACATTGAATATAATGTAATATACTGATTCATTCCCACATATCAATGTACATTTAATAACAATATCATTAGTACTATATCTACAGTAGATATGTAATATACATTTACAAACAATGCCATTATTACTATATCTCCGTTGGACATAATGTAATATACTGATTCCTTCCAACAGATCAATGTAGATTTAAGAACAATATCCTTAGTACTATATCTACATTCAATATAATGTAATATAGTTATTCAATCCCACAGATGAATGTGTATTTATTATCAATATCATTAGTACTATATCTACATTAGATATGTAATGTACATTTAATAACAATATCATTATTACCATATCTACATTAGATATAATGTAATATACTGATTCCTTCCCACAGATCAATGTACATTTAATAACAATATCATTAGTACTATATCTACAGTAGATATGTAATATACATTTACAAACAATGCCATTATTACTATATCTCCGTTGGACATAATGTAATATACTGATTCCTTCCAACAGATCAATGTACATTTAATAACAATATCCTTAGTACTATATCTACATTCGATATAATGTAATATAGTTATTCGTTCCCACAGATGGATGTGTATTTATTAACGACATCATTAGTACTATATCTACATTCGATATAATGTAATAGATTGATTCATTCCCACAGATCAATGTACATTTAATAACAATATCATTGGTACTATATCTACATCGAATATAATGTAATATGCTGATTCCTTCCCACAGATCAATGTACATTTAATAACAATATCATTAGTACTATATCTGCATTCGATATAATGTGATAGATTGATTCATTCCCACAGATCAATGTACATTTAATAACAGTAGCATTAGTACTATATCTACAGTAGATATGTAATATACATTTACAAACAATGCCAGTATTATTATATCTCCGTTGGACATAATGTAATATACTGATCCTTTCCCACAGATCAATGTACATTTAATAACATCATCATTGGTACTATATCTACATTGAATACAATGTAATATGCTGATTCATTCCCACAGATCAATGTACATTTAATAACAATATCATTGGTACTGTATCTACATTGAATATAATGTAATATACTGATTCATTCCCACAGATCAATGTACATTTAATAACAATATCATTAGTACTATATCTACAGTAGATATGTAATATACATTTACAAACAATGCCATTATTACTATATCTCCGTTGGGCATAATGTAATATACTGATTCCTTCCAACAGATCAATGTATATTTAAGAACAATATCCTTAGTACTATATCCGCATTCTATATAATGTAATATAGTTATTCGTTCCCACAGATGAATGTGTATTTATTAACAATATCATTAGTACTATATCTACATTAGATATGTAATGTACATTTAACAACAATATCATTATTACCATATCTACATTAGATATAATGTAATATGCTGATTCCTTCCCACAGATCAATGTACATTTAATAACAATATCATTAGTACTATATCTACAGTAGATATGTAATATACATTTACAAACAATGCCATTATTACTATATCTCCGTTGGACATAATGTAATATACTGATTCCTTCCAACAGTTCAATGTATATTTAATAACAATATCCTTAGTACTATATCTACATTCGATATAATGTAATATAGTTATTCGTTCCCACAGATGAATGTGTATTTATTAACAATATCATTAGTACTATATCTACAGTAGATATGTAATATACATTTACAAACAATGCCAGTATTATTATATCTCCGTTGGACATAATGTAATATACTGATTCCTTCCCACAGATCAATGTGCATTTAAAAACAATATCATTCGTACTATATCTACATTGAATACAATGTAATATGCTGATTCATTCCCACAGATCAATGTACATTTAATAACAATATCATTGGTACTATATCTACATTGAATATAATGTAATATGCTGATTCATTCCCACAGATCAATGTACATTTAATAGCAGTATCATTAGTACTATATCTACATTCGATATAATGTAATATATTGATTCATTCCAACAGATCAATGTGCATTTAGTAACAATATCATTATTACTATATCTACATTAGATATAATGTAATATACTTATTCGTTCCCACAGATGAATGTGCATTTAATAACATTATCATTAGTAGTATATCTACATTAGATATGTAATGTACATTTAAAAACAATATCATTATTACCATATCTACATTAGATATAATGTAATATACTGATTCCTTCCCACAGATCAATGTGCATTTAATAACAATATCATTGGTACTATATCTACATTGAACATAATGTAATATACTGATTCATTCCCACAGATCAATGTACATTCAATAACAATATCCTTAGTACTATATCTACATTCGATATAATGTAATATAGTTATTCGTTCCCGCAGATGAATGTGTATTTATTAACAATATCATTAGTACTATATCTACAGTAGATATGTAATATACATTTACAAACAATGCCAGTATTATTATGTCTCCGTTGGACATAATGTAATATACTGATTCCTTCCCACAGATCAATGTGCATTTATTAACCATATCATTGGTACTATATCTACATTGAATATAATGTAATATGCTTATTCATTCCCACAGATCAATGTACATTTATTAACAGTATCATTAGTACTATATCTACAGTAAACATGTAATATACATTTACAAACAATGCCAGTATTATTATATCTCCGTTGGACATAATGTAATATACTGATTCCTTCCCACAGATCAATGTACATTTAATAACAATATCATTAGTACTATATCTACATTCGATATAATGTAATATATTGATTCATTCGAACAGATCAAAGTACATTTAATAACAATATCCTTAGTACTATATCTACATTCGATATAATGTAATATAGTTATTCGCTCCCACAGATGAATGTGTATTTATTAACAATATCATTAGTACTATATCTACATTAGATATGTAATGTACATTTAATAACAATATCATTGTTACCATATCTACATTAGATATAATGTAATATACTGATTCTTTCCCACAGATCAATGTACATTTAATAACAATATCATTGGTACTATATCTACATTGAATATAATCTAATATACTGATTCATTCCCACAGATCAATGTACATTTAATAACAATATCATTAGTACTATATCTACAGTAGATATGTAATATACATTTACAAACAATGCCATTATTACTATATCTCCGTTGGACATAATGTAATATACTGATTCCTTCCCACAGATCAATGTACATTTAATAACAATATCATTGGTACTATATCTACATGGAATATATAGTAATATAGTGATTCCTTCCCACACATCAATGTACATTTAATAACAATATCATTGGTACTATATCTACATTGAATATTATGTAATATGCTGATTCATTCCCACACATCAATGTACATTTAATAACAGTATCATTAGTACTATATCTACAGTAGACATGTAATATACATTTACAAACAGTGCCAGTATTATTATATCTCCGTTGGACATAATGTAATATACTGATTCCTTCCCACAGATCAATGTACATTTAATAACAATATCATTAGTACTATATCTACATTGGATATAATGTAATATATTGATTCATTCCAGCAGATCAAAGTACATTTAATAACAATATCATTATTACTATATCTACATTCGATATAATGTAATATAGTTATTCGTTCCCACAGATGAATGTGTATTTATTAACAATATCATTAGTACTACATCTACATTAGATATGTAATGTACATTTAATAACAATATCATTATTACCATGTCTACATTAGATATAATGTAATATACTGATTCCTTCCCACACATCAATGTACATTTAATAACAATATCATTGGTACTATATCTACATGGAATATATAGTAATATACTGATTCCTTCCCACACATCAATGTACATTTAATAACAATATCATTAGTACTATATCTACATTCGATATAATGTAGTGGATTGATTCATTCCCACCGATCAATGTACATTTAATAACAATATCATTATTACCATATCTACATTAGACATAATGTAATATACTGTATCCTTCCCACAGATCAATGTACATTTAATAACAATATCATTAGTACTATATCTACATTCGATATAATGTAATAGATTGATTCATTCCCACAGATCAATGTACATTTAATAACAATATCATTGGTACTATATCTACATTGAATATAATGTAATATGCTGATTCCTTCCCACAGATCAATGTACATTTAATAACAATATCATTAGTACTATATCTGCATTCGATATAATGTCATAGATGGATTCATTCCCTCAGATCAATGTACATTTAATAACAGTATCATTAGTACTATATCTACATTCGATATAATGTAATATATTGATTCATTCCAACAGATCAATGTACATTTAATAACAGTAGCATTAGTACTATATCTACAGTAGATATGTAATATACATTTACAAACAATGCCAGTATTATTATATCTCCGTTGGACATAATGTAATATACTGATTCTTTCCCACAGATCAATGTACATTTAATAACATCATCATTGGTACTATATCTACATTGAATACAATGTAATATGCTGATTCCTTCCCACAAATCAATGTACATTTAATAACAATATCATTAGTACTATATCTACATTCGATATAATCTAATAGAATGATTCATTCCCACAGGTCAATGTACATTTAATTACAATATCATTATTGCTATATCTACATTAGGTATAATGTCATATACAGACTCATTCCCATAGATCAATGTACATTTAATACCAATACCATTGGTACTACATCTACATTGAATACAATGTAATATGCTGATTCATTCCCTCAGATCAATGTACATTTAATAACAGTATCATTAGTACTATATCTACATTCGATATAATGTAATATATTGATTCATTCCAACAGATCAATGTACATTTAATAACAATATCATTATTACTATATCTACATTAGATATGATGTAATATACTTATTCGTTCCCACAGATGAATATGCATTTAATAACATTATCATTAGTACTATATCTACATTAGATATGTAATGTACATTTAAAAACAATATCATTATTACCATATCTACATTAGATATGATGTAATATACTGATTCCTTCCCACAGATCAATGTACATTTAATAACAATATCATTAGTACTATATCTACAGTAGGTATGTAATATACATTTACAAACAATGCCATTATTACTATATCTCCGTTGGACATAATGTAATATACTGATTCCTTCCCAGAGATCAATGTACATTTAATAGCAATATCATTATTACCATATCTACATTAGATATAATGTAATACACTGATTCCTTCCCACAGGTCAATCTACATTTAATAACAATATCATTAGTACTATATCTACAGTAGATATGTAATATACATTTACAAACGATGCCAGTTTTATTATGTCTCCGTTGGACATAATGTAATATACTGATTCCTTCCCACAGATCAATGTGCATTTAATAACAATATCATTGGTACTATATCTACATGGAATATATAGTAATATACTGATTCCTTCCCACACATCAATGTACATTTAATAACAATATCATTGGTACTATATCTACATTGAATATAATGTAATATGCTGATTCATTCCCACAGATCAATGTACATTTAATAACAGTATCATTAGTACTATATCTACAGTAGACATGTAATATACATTTACAAACAATGCCAGTATTATTATATCTCCGTTGGACATAATGTAATATACTGATTCCTTCCCACAGATCAATGTACATTTAATAACAATATCATTAGTACTATATCTACATTCGAGATAATGTAATATATTGATTCATTCCAACACATCAATGTACATTTAATAACAATATCATTATTACTATATCTACATTCGAGATAATGTAATATATTGATTCATTCCAACAGATCAATGTACATTTAATAACAATATCATTATTACTATATCTACATTAGGTATAATGTCATATACAGACTCATTCCCACAGATCAATGTACATTTAATAACAGTATCATTAGTACTATATCTACATCCGATATAATGTAATATATTGATTCATTCCAACAGATCAATGTACATTTAATAACAATATCATTACTACTATATCTACATTAGATATGATGTAATATACTTATTCGTTCCCACAGATGAATATGCATTTAATAACATTGTCATTAGTACTATATCTACATTAGATATAATGTACATTTAGAAACAATATCATTATTACCATATCTACATTAGATATGATGTAATATACTGATTCCTTCCCACAGATCAACGTACATTTAATAACAATATCATTAGTACTATATCTACAGTAGGTATGTAATATACATTTACAAACAATGCCATTATTACTATATCTCCGTTGGACATAATGCAATATACTGATACCTTCCCAGAGATCAATGTACATTTAATAACAATATCATTAGTACTATATCTACATTAGATATAATGTAATATACTTATTCGTTCCCACAGATGAATATGCATTTAATAACATTATCATTAGTACTATATCTGCATTAGATATGTAATGTACATTTAAAAACAATATCATTATTACCATATCTACATTAGATATAATGTAATATACTGATTCCTTCCCACAGATCAATGTACATATAATAACAATATCATTAGTACTATATCTACAGTAGATATGTAATATACATTTACAAACAATGCCATTATTACTATATCTCCTTTGGACATAATGTAATATACTGATTCATTCCCACAGATCAATGTACATTCAATAATAATATCCTTAATACTATATCTACATTCGATATAATGTAATATAGTTATTCGTTCCCACAGATGAATGTGTATTTATTAACAATATCCTAGTACTATATCTACAGTAGATATGTAATATACATTTACAAACAATGCCAGTATTATTATGTCTCCGTTGGACATAATGTAATATACTGATTCCTTCCCACAGACCAATGTGCATTTAATAACAATATCATTGGTACTATATCTACATGGAATATGTAGTAATATACTGATTCCTTCCCACACATCAATGTACATTTAATAACAATATCATTGGTACTATATCTACATGGAATATATAGTAATATACTGATTCCTTCCCAACCATCAATGTACATTTAATAACAATATCATTAGTACCATATCTACATTCGATATAATGTAATGGATTGATTCATTCCCACCGATCAATGTACATTTAATAACAATATCATTATTACCATATCTACATTAGACATAATGTAATATACTGATTCCTTCCCACAGATCAATGCACATTTAATAACAATATCATTGGTACTATATCTACATTGAATATAATGTAATATACTGATTCATTCCCACAGATCAATGTACATTCAGTAACAATATCCTTAGTACTATATCTACATTCGATATAATGTAATATAGTTATTCGTTCCCACAGATGAATGTGTATTAATTAACAATATCATTAGTACTATATCTACATTAGATATGTAATGTACATTTAATAACAATATCATTATTATCATATCTACATTAGATATAATGTAATATACTGATTCCTTCCCACAGATCAATGTACATTTAATAACAATATCATTGGTACTATATCTACATTGAATATAATCTAATATACTGATTCATTCCCACAGATCAATGTACATTTAATAACAATATCATTATTGCTATATCTACATTAGGTATAATGTCATATACAGACTCATTCCCACAGATCAATGTACATTTAATAACAATATCATTAGTACTATATCTACGGTAGATAAGTAATATGCATTTACAAACAATGCCATTATTACTATATCTCCGTTGGACATAATGTAATATACTGATTCCTTCCCACAGATCAATGTACATTTAATAACAATATCATTAGTACTATATCTACATTCGATATAATGTAATATATTGATTCATTCCAACAGATCAATGTACATTTAATAACAATATCATTATTACTATATCTACATTAGGCATAATGTCATATACAGACTCATTCCCACAGATCAATGTACATTTAATAACAATATCATTGGTACTACATCTACATTGAATATAATGTAATATGCTGATTCATTCCCACAGATCAATGTATATATAATAACAATATCCTCAGTACTATATCCACATTCGATATAATGTAATATAGTTATTCGTTCCCACAGATGAATGTGTATTTATTAACAATATCATTAGTACTATATCTACATTAGATATGTAATGTACATTTAATAACAATATCATTATTACCATATCTACATTAGATATAATGTAATATACTGATTCTTTCCCACAGATCAATGTACATTTAATAACAATATCATTGGTACTATATCTACATTGAATATAATCTAATATACTGATTCATTCCCACAGATCAATGTACATTTAATAACAATATCGTTAGTACTATATCTACATTCGATATAATGTAATAGATTGATTCATTCCCACCGATCAATGTACATTTAATAACAATATCATTATTGCTATATCTACATTAGGTATAATGTCATATACAGACTCATTCCCACATATCAATGTACATTTAATACCAATATCATTGGTACTACATCTACATTGAATATAATGTAATATGCTGATTCATTCCCTCAGATCAATGTACATTTAATAGCAATATCATTATTACCATATCTACATTAGATATAATGTAATATACTGATTCCTTCCCACAGGTCAATGTACATTTAATAACAATATCATTAGTACTATATCTACAGTAGATATGTAATATACATTTACAAACAATGCCAGTTTTATTATGTCTCCGTTGGACATAATGTAATATACTGATTCCTTCCCACAGATCAATGTGCATTTAATAACAATATCATTGGTACTATATCTACATGGAATATATAGTAATATACTGATTCCTTCCCACACATCAATGTATATTTAATAACAATATCATTGGTACTACATCTACATTGAATATAATGTAATATGCTGATTCATTCCCACCGATCAATGTACATTTAATAACAATATCATTATTACTATATCTACATTAGATATGAAGTAATATACTTATTCGTTCCCACAGATGAATATGCATTTAATAACATTATCATTAGTACTATATCTACATTAGATATGTAATGTACATTTAAAAACGATATCATTATTACCATATCTACATTAGATATGATGTAATATACTGATTCCTTCCCACAGATCAATGTACATTTAATAACAATATCGTTATTTCTATATCTACATGAGGTATAATGTCATATACAGATTCATTCCCACAGATGAATGTACATTTAATAACAATATCATTAGTACTATATCTACGGTAGGTATGTAATATACATTTACAAAGAATGCCATTATTAGTATATCTCCGTTGGACATAATGTAATATACTGATTCTTTCCCACAGATCAATGTACATTTAATAACAATATCATTGGTACTACATCTACATTGAATACAATGTAATATGCTGATTCATTCCCTCAGATCAATGTACATTTAATAACAGTATCATTAGTACTATATCTACATTCGATATAATGTAATATATTGATTCATTCCAACAGATCAGTGTACATTTAATAACAATATCATTATTACTATATCTACATTAGATATGATGTAATATACTTATTCGTTCCCACAGATGAATATGCATTTAATAACATTATCATTAGTACTATGTGTGCATTAGATGTGTAATGTACATTTAAAAACAATATCATTATTACCATATCTACATTAGATATAATGTAATATACTGATTCCTTCCCACAGATCAATGTACATTTAATAACAATATCATTATTACCATATCTACATTAGATATAATGTAATATACTGATTCCTTCCCACAGATCAATGTACATTTAATAACAATATCATTGGTACTGTATCTACATTGAATATAATGTAATATACTGATTCATTCCCACAGATCAATGTACATTTAATAACAATATCATTAGTACTATATCTACAGTAGATATGTAATATACATTTACAAACAATGCCATTATTACTATATCTCCGTTGGACATAATGTAATATACTGATTCCTTCCAACAGATCAATGTATATTTAAGAACAATATCCTTAGTACTATATCTACATTCGATATAATGTAATATAGTTATTCAATCCCACAGGTCAATGTACATTCAATAATAATATCCTTAGTACTATATCTACATTCGATATAATGTAATATAGTTATTCGTTCCCACAGATGAATGTGTATTTATTAACAATATCATTAGTACTATATCTACAGTAGATATGTAATATACATTTACAAACAATGCCAGTATTATTATGTCTCCGTTGGACATAATGTAATATACTGATTCCTTCCCACAGATCAATGTGCATTTAATAACAATATCATTGGTACTATATCTACATGGAATATATAGTAATATACTGATTCCTTCCCACACATCAATGTACATTTAATAACAATATCATTGGTACTATATCTACATTGAATATAATGTAATATGCTGATTCATTCCCACAGATCAATGTACATTTAATAACAGTATCATTAGTACCATATCTACAGTAGACATGTAATATACATTTACAAACAATGCCATTATTACTATATCTCCGTTGGACATAATGTAATATACTGATTCATTCCCACAGATCAATGTACATTCAATAATAATATCCTTAGTACTATATCTACATTCGATATAATGTAATATAGTTATTCGTTCCCACAGATGAATGTGTATTTATTAACAATATCATTAGTACTATATCTACAGTAGATATGTAATATACATTTACAAACAATGCCAGTATTATTATGTCTCCGTTGGACATAATGTAATATACTGATTCCTTCCCACAGATCAATGTGCATTTAATAACAATATCATTGGTACTATATCTACATGGAATATATAGTAATATACTGATTCCTTCCCACACATCAATGTACATTTAATAACAATATCATTGGTACTATATCTACATTGAATATAATGTAATATGCTGATTCATTCCCACAGATCAATGTACATTTAATAACAGTATCGTTAGTACTATATCTACAGTAGACATGTAATATACATTTACAAACATTGCTAGTATTATTATATCTCCGTTGGACATAATGTAATATACTGATTCCTTCCCACAGATCAATGTATATTTAATAACAATATCCTTAGTACTATATCTACATCCGATATAATGTAATATAGTTATTCGCTCCCACAGATGAATGTGTATTTATTAACAATATCATTAGTACTATATCTACATTAGATATGTAATGTACATTTAATAACAATATCATTGTTACCATATCTACATTAGATATAATGTAATATACTGATTCATTCCCACAGATCAATGTACATTTAATAACAATATCATTGATACTATATCTACATTGAATATAATCTAATATACTGATTCATTCCCACAGATCAATGTACATTTAATAACAATATCATTAGTACTATATCTACAGTAGATATGTAATATACATTTACAAACCATGCCATTATTACTATATCTCCGTTGGACATAATGTAATATACTGATTCCTTCCAACAGTTCAATGTATATTTAATAACAATATCCTTAGTACTATATCTACATTCGATATAATGTAATATAGTTATTCGTTCCCACAGATGAATGTGTATTTATTAACAATATCATCAGTACTATATCTACAGTAGATATGTAATATACATTTACAAACAATGCCAGTATTATTATATCTCCGTTGGACATAATGTAATATACTGATTCCTTCCCACAGATCAATGTACATTTAATAACAATATCGTTATTTCTATATCTACATGAGGTATAATGTCATATACAGATTCATTCCCACAGATCAATGTACATTTAATAACAATATCATTAGTACTATATCTACGGTAGGTATGTAATATACATTTACAAAGAATGCCATTATTAGTATATCTCCGTTGGACATAATGTAATATATTGATTCATTCCAACAGATCAATGTACATTTAATAACAATATCATTAGTACTATATCTACATTCGATATGATGTAATATATTGATTCATTCCAACAGATCAATGTACATTTAATAACAATATCATTATTCCTATATCTACATTAGGTATAATGTCATATACAGACTCATTCCCACAGATCAATGTACATTTAATAACAATATCATTGGTACTACATCTACATTGAATATAATGTAATATGCTGATTCATTCCCACAGATCAATGTACATTTAATAACAGTATCATTAGTACTATATCTACATTCGATATAATGTAATATATTGATTCATTCCAACAGATCAATGTACATTTAATAACAATATCATTATTACTATATCTACATTAGATATGATGTAATATACATATTCGTTCCCACAGATGAATATGCATTTAATAACATTATCATTAGTACTATATCTACATTAGAGATGTAATGTACATTTAAAAACAATATCATTATTACCATATCTACATTAGATATGATGTAATATACTGATTCCTTCCCACAGATCAATGTACATTTAATAACAATATCATTGGTACTGTATCTACATTGAATATAATGTAATATACTGATTCATTCCCACAGATCAATGTACATTTAATAACAATATCATTGGTACTGTATCTACATTGAATATAATCTAATATACTGATTCATTCCCACAGATCAATGTACATTTAATAACAATACCATTATTACTATATCTACATTAGATATAATGTAATATACTGATTCCTTCCCACAGATCAATATACATTTAATAACAATATCATTAGTACTATATCTACAGTAGATATGTAATATACATTTACAAACAATGCCATTATTACTATATCTCCGTTGGACATAATGTAATATACTGATTCCTTCCAACAGATCAATGTATATTTAAGAACAATATCCTTAGTACTATATCTACATTCGATATAATGTAATATAGTTATTCAATCCCACAGATGATCGTGTATTTATTAACAATATCATTAGTACTATATCTACATTAGATATGTAATGTACATTTAATAACAATATCATTATTACCATATCTACATTAGATATAATGTAATATACTGATTCTTTCCCACAGATCAATGTACATTTAATAACAATATCATTAGTACTATATCTACATTCGATATAATGTAATAGATTGATTCATTCCCACAGATCAATGTACATTTAATAACAATATCATTATTACTATATCTACATTAGATATGATGTAATATACTTATTCGTTCCCACAGATGAATATGCATTTAATAACATTATCATTAGTACTATATCTACATTAGATATGTAATGTACATTTAAAACAATATCATTATTACCATATCTACATTAGATATGATGCAATATACTGATTCCTTCCCACAGATCAATGTACATTTAATAACAATATCATTTGTACTATATCTACAGTAGGTATGTAATATACATTTACAAACAATGCCATTATTACTATATCTCCGTTGGACATAATGTAATATACTGATTCCTTCCCAGAGATCAATGTACATTTAATAACAATATCATTATTACCATATCTACATTAGATATAATGTAATATACTGATTCCTTCCCACAGGTCAATGTACATTCAATAATAATATCCTTAGTACTATATCTACATTCGATATAATGTAATATAGTTATTCGTTCCCACAGATGAATGTGTATTTATTAACAATATCATTAGTACTATATCTACAGTAGATATGTAATATACATTTACAAACAATGCCAGTATTATTATGTCTCCGTTGGACATAATGTAATATACTGATTCCTTCCCACAGATCAATGTGCATTTAATAACAATATCATTGGTACTATATCTACATGGAATATATAGTAATATACTGATTCCTTCCCACACATCAATGTACATTTAATAACAATATCATTGGTACTATATCTACATTGAATATAATGTAATATGCTGATTCATTCCCACAGATCAATGTACATTTAATAACATTATCATTAGTACTATATCTACATTAGATATAATGTAATATACTTATTCGTTCCCACAGATGAATGTGCATTTAATAACATTATCGTTAGTACTATATCTACATTAGATATGTAATGTACATTTAAAAACAATATCATTATTACCATATCTACATTAGATATAATGTAATATACTGATTCCTTCCCACAGATCAATGTACATTTAATAACAATATCATTAGAACTATATCTACATTGAATATAATGTAATATACTGATTCATTCCCACATATCAATGTACATTTAATAACAATATCATTAGTACTATATCTACAGTAGATATGTAATATACATTTACAAACAATGCCATTATTACTATATCTCCGTTGGACATAATGTAATATACTGATTCCTTCCAACAGATCAATGTAGATTTAAGAACAATATCCTTAGTACTATATCTACATTCAATATAATGTAATATAGTTATTCAATCCCACAGATGAATGTGTATTTATTATCAATATCATTAGTACTATATCTACATTAGATATGTAATGTACATTTAATAACAATATCATTATTACCATATCTACATTAGATATAATGTAATATACTGATTCCTTCCCACAGATCAATGTACATTTAATAACAATATCATTAGTACTATATCTACAGTAGATATGTAATATACATTTACAAACAATGCCATTATTACTATATCTCCGTTGGACATAATGTAATATACTGATTCCTTCCAACAGATCAATGTACATTTAATAACAATATCCTTAGTACTATATCTACATTCGATATAATGTAATATAGTTATTCGTTCCCACAGATGGATGTGTATTTATTAACGACATCATTAGTACTATATCTACATTCGATATAATGTAATAGATTGATTCATTCCCACAGATCAATGTACATTTAATAACAATATCATTGGTACTATATCTACATCGAATATAATGTAATATGCTGATTCCTTCCCACAGATCAATGTACATTTAATAACAATATCATTAGTACTATATCTGCATTCGATATAATGTGATAGATTGATTCATTCCCACAGATCAATGTACATTTAATAACAGTAGCATTAGTACTATATCTACAGTAGATATGTAATATACATTTACAAACAATGCCAGTATTATTATATCTCCGTTGGACATAATGTAATATACTGATCCTTTCCCACAGATCAATGTACATTTAATAACATCATCATTGGTACTATATCTACATTGAATACAATGTAATATGCTGATTCATTCCCACAGATCAATGTACATTTAATAACAATATCATTGGTACTGTATCTACATTGAATATAATGTAATATACTGATTCATTCCCACAGATCAATGTACATTTAATAACAATATCATTAGTACTATATCTACAGTAGATATGTAATATACATTTACAAACAATGCCATTATTACTATATCTCCGTTGGGCACAATGTAATATACTGATTCCTTCCAACAGATCAATGTATATTTAAGAACAATATCCTTAGTACTATATCCGCATTCTATATAATGTAATATAGTTATTCGTTCCCACAGATGAATGTGTATTTATTAACAATATCATTAGTACTATATCTACATTAGATATGTAATGTACATTTAACAACAATATCATTATTACCATATCTACATTAGATATAATGTAATATGCTGATTCCTTCCCACAGATCAATGTACATTTAATAACAATATCATTAGTACTATATCTACAGTAGATATGTAATATACATTTACAAACAATGCCATTATTACTATATCTCCGTTGGACATAATGTAATATACTGATTCCTTCCAACAGTTCAATGTATATTTAATAACAATATCCTTAGTACTATATCTACATTCGATATAATGTAATATAGTTATTCGTTCCCACAGATGAATGTGTATTTATTAACAATATCATTAGTACTATATCTACAGTAGATATGTAATATACATTTACAAACAATGCCAGTATTATTATATCTCCGTTGGACATAATGTAATATACTGATTCCTTCCCACAGATCAATGTGCATTTAAAAACAATATCATTCGTACTATATCTACATTGAATACAATGTAATATGCTGATTCATTCCCACAGATCAATGTACATTTAATAACAATATCATTGGTACTATATCTACATTGAATATAATGTAATATGCTGATTCATTCCCACAGATCAATGTACATTTAATAGCAGTATCATTAGTACTATATCTACATTCGATATAATGTAATATATTGATTCATTCCAACAGATCAATGTGCATTTAGTAACAATATCATTATTACTATATCTACATTAGATATAATGTAATATACTTATTCGTTCCCACAGATGAATGTGCATTTAATAACATTATCATTAGTAGTATATCTACATTAGATATGTAATGTACATTTAAAAACAATATCATTATTACCATATCTACATTAGATATAATGTAATATACTGATTCCTTCCCACAGATCAATGTGCATTTAATAACAATATCATTGGTACTATATCTACATTGAACATAATGTAATATACTGATTCATTCCCACAGATCAATGTACATTCAATAACAATATCCTTAGTACTATATCTACATTCGATATAATGTAATATAGTTATTCGTTCCCGCAGATGAATGTGTATTTATTAACAATATCATTAGTACTATATCTACAGTAGATATGTAATATACATTTACAAACAATGCCAGTATTATTATGTCTCCGTTGGACATAATGTAATATACTGATTCCTTCCCACAGATCAATGTGCATTTATTAACCATATCATTGGTACTATATCTACATTGAATATAATGTAATATGCTTATTCATTCCCACAGATCAATGTACATTTATTAACAGTATCATTAGTACTATATCTACAGTAAACATGTAATATACATTTACAAACAATGCCAGTATTATTATATCTCCGTTGGACATAATGTAATATACTGATTCCTTCCCACAGATCAATGTACATTTAATAACAATATCATTAGTACTATATCTACATTCGATATAATGTAATATATTGATTCATTCGAACAGATCAAAGTACATTTAATAACAATATCCTTAGTACTATATCTACATTCGATATAATGTAATATAGTTATTCGCTCCCACAGATGAATGTGTATTTATTAACAATATCATTAGTACTATATCTACATTAGATATGTAATGTACATTTAATAACAATATCATTGTTACCATATCTACATTAGATATAATGTAATATACTGATTCTTTCCCACAGATCAATGTACATTTAATAACAATATCATTGGTACTATATCTACATTGAATATAATCTAATATACTGATTCATTCCCACAGATCAATGTACATTTAATAACAATATCATTAGTACTATATCTACAGTAGATATGTAATATACATTTACAAACAATGCCATTATTACTATATCTCCGTTGGACATAATGTAATATACTGATTCCTTCCCACAGATCAATGTACATTTAATAACAATATCATTGGTACTATATCTACATGGAATATATAGTAATATAGTGATTCCTTCCCACACATCAATGTACATTTAATAACAATATCATTGGTACTATATCTACATTGAATATTATGTAATATGCTGATTCATTCCCACACATCAATGTACATTTAATAACAGTATCATTAGTACTATATCTACAGTAGACATGTAATATACATTTACAAACAGTGCCAGTATTATTATATCTCCGTTGGACATAATGTAATATACTGATTCCTTCCCACAGATCAATGTACATTTAATAACAATATCATTAGTACTATATCTACATTGGATATAATGTAATATATTGATTCATTCCAGCAGATCAAAGTACATTTAATAACAATATCATTATTACTATATCTACATTCGATATAATGTAATATAGTTATTCGTTCCCACAGATGAATGTGTATTTATTAACAATATCATTAGTACTACATCTACATTAGATATGTAATGTACATTTAATAACAATATCATTATTACCATGTCTACATTAGATATAATGTAATATACTGATTCCTTCCCACACATCAATGTACATTTAATAACAATATCATTGGTACTATATCTACATGGAATATATAGTAATATACTGATTCCTTCCCACACATCAATGTACATTTAATAACAATATCATTAGTACTATATCTACATTCGATATAATGTAGTGGATTGATTCATTCCCACCGATCAATGTACATTTAATAACAATATCATTATTACCATATCTACATTAGACATAATGTAATATACTGTATCCTTCCCACAGATCAATGTACATTTAATAACAATATCATTAGTACTATATCTACATTCGATATAATGTAATAGATTGATTCATTCCCACAGATCAATGTACATTTAATAACAATATCATTGGTACTATATCTACATTGAATATAATGTAATATGCTGATTCCTTCCCACAGATCAATGTACATTTAATAACAATATCATTAGTACTATATCTGCATTCGATATAATGTCATAGATGGATTCATTCCCTCAGATCAATGTACATTTAATAACAGTATCATTAGTACTATATCTACATTCGATATAATGTAATATATTGATTCATTCCAACAGATCAATGTACATTTAATAACAGTAGCATTAGTACTATATCTACAGTAGATATGTAATATACATTTACAAACAATGCCAGTATTATTATATCTCCGTTGGACATAATGTAATATACTGATTCTTTCCCACAGATCAATGTACATTTAATAACATCATCATTGGTACTATATCTACATTGAATACAATGTAATATGCTGATTCCTTCCCACAAATCAATGTACATTTAATAACAATATCATTAGTACTATATCTACATTCGATATAATCTAATAGAATGATTCATTCCCACAGGTCAATGTACATTTAATTACAATATCATTATTGCTATATCTACATTAGGTATAATGTCATATACAGACTCATTCCCATAGATCAATGTACATTTAATACCAATACCATTGGTACTACATCTACATTGAATACAATGTAATATGCTGATTCATTCCCTCAGATCAATGTACATTTAATAACAGTATCATTAGTACTATATCTACATTCGATATAATGTAATATATTGATTCATTCCAACAGATCAATGTACATTTAATAACAATATCATTATTACTATATCTACATTAGATATGATGTAATATACTTATTCGTTCCCACAGATGAATATGCATTTAATAACATTATCATTAGTACTATATCTACATTAGATATGTAATGTACATTTAAAAACAATATCATTATTACCATATCTACATTAGATATGATGTAATATACTGATTCCTTCCCACAGATCAATGTACATTTAATAACAATATCATTAGTACTATATCTACAGTAGGTATGTAATATACATTTACAAACAATGCCATTATTACTATATCTCCGTTGGACATAATGTAATATACTGATTCCTTCCCAGAGATCAATGTACATTTAATAGCAATATCATTATTACCATATCTACATTAGATATAATGTAATACACTGATTCCTTCCCACAGGTCAATCTACATTTAATAACAATATCATTAGTACTATATCTACAGTAGATATGTAATATACATTTACAAACGATGCCAGTTTTATTATGTCTCCGTTGGACATAATGTAATATACTGATTCCTTCCCACAGATCAATGTGCATTTAATAACAATATCATTGGTACTATATCTACATGGAATATATAGTAATATACTGATTCCTTCCCACACATCAATGTACATTTAATAACAATATCATTGGTACTATAGCTACATTGAATATAATGTAATATGCTGATTCATTCCCACAGATCAATGTACATTTAATAACAGTATCATTAGTACTATATCTACAGTAGACATGTAATATACATTTACAAACAATGCCAGTATTATTATATCTCCGTTGGACATAATGTAATATACTGATTCCTTCCCACAGATCAATGTACATTTAATAACAATATCATTAGTACTATATCTACATTCGAGATAATGTAATATATTGATTCATTCCAACACATCAATGTACATTTAATAACAATATCATTATTACTATATCTACATTCGAGATAATGTAATATATTGATTCATTCCAACAGATCAATGTACATTTAATAACAATATCATTATTACTATATCTACATTAGGTATAATGTCATATACAGACTCATTCCCACAGATCAATGTACATTTAATAACAGTATCATTAGTACTATATCTACATCCGATATAATGTAATATATTGATTCATTCCAACAGATCAATGTACATTTAATAACAATATCATTACTACTATATCTACATTAGATATGATGTAATATACTTATTCGTTCCCACAGATGAATATGCATTTAATAACATTGTCATTAGTACTATATCTACATTAGATATAATGTACATTTAGAAACAATATCATTATTACCATATCTACATTAGATATGATGTAATATACTGATTCCTTCCCACAGATCAACGTACATTTAATAACAATATCATTAGTACTATATCTACAGTAGGTATGTAATATACATTTACAAACAATGCCATTATTACTATATCTCCGTTGGACATAATGCAATATACTGATACCTTCCCAGAGATCAATGTACATTTAATAACAATATCATTAGTACTATATCTACATTAGATATAATGTAATATACTTATTCGTTCCCACAGATGAATATGCATTTAATAACATTATCATTAGTACTATATCTGCATTAGATATGTAATGTACATTTAAAAACAATATCATTATTACCATATCTACATTAGATATAATGTAATATACTGATTCCTTCCCACAGATCAATGTACATATAATAACAATATCATTAGTACTATATCTACAGTAGATATGTAATATACATTTACAAACAATGCCATTATTACTATATCTCCTTTGGACATAATGTAATATACTGATTCATTCCCACAGATCAATGTACATTCAATAATAATATCCTTAATACTATATCTACATTCGATATAATGTAATATAGTTATTCGTTCCCACAGATGAATGTGTATTTATTAACAATATCCTAGTACTATATCTACAGTAGATATGTAATATACATTTACAAACAATGCCAGTATTATTATGTCTCCGTTGGACATAATGTAATATACTGATTCCTTCCCACAGACCAATGTGCATTTAATAACAATATCATTGGTACTATATCTACATGGAATATGTAGTAATATACTGATTCCTTCCCACACATCAATGTACATTTAATAACAATATCATTGGTACTATATCTACATGGAATATATAGTAATATACTGATTCCTTCCCAACCATCAATGTACATTTAATAACAATATCATTAGTACCATATCTACATTCGATATAATGTAATGGATTGATTCATTCCCACCGATCAATGTACATTTAATAACAATATCATTATTACCATATCTACATTAGACATAATGTAATATACTGATTCCTTCCCACAGATCAATGCACATTTAATAACAATATCATTGGTACTATATCTACATTGAATATAATGTAATATACTGATTCATTCCCACAGATCAATGTACATTCAGTAACAATATCCTTAGTACTATATCTACATTCGATATAATGTAATATAGTTATTCGTTCCCACAGATGAATGTGTATTAATTAACAATATCATTAGTACTATATCTACATTAGATATGTAATGTACATTTAATAACAATATCATTATTATCATATCTACATTAGATATAATGTAATATACTGATTCCTTCCCACAGATCAATGTACATTTAATAACAATATCATTGGTACTATATCTACATTGAATATAATCTAATATACTGATTCATTCCCACAGATCAATGTACATTTAATAACAATATCATTATTGCTATATCTACATTAGGTATAATGTCATATACAGACTCATTCCCACAGATCAATGTACATTTAATAACAATATCATTAGTACTATATCTACGGTAGATAAGTAATATGCATTTACAAACAATGCCATTATTACTATATCTCCGTTGGACATAATGTAATATACTGATTCCTTCCCACAGATCAATGTACATTTAATAACAATATCATTAGTACTATATCTACATTCGATATAATGTAATATATTGATTCATTCCAACAGATCAATGTACATTTAATAACAATATCATTATTACTATATCTACATTAGGCATAATGTCATATACAGACTCATTCCCACAGATCAATGTACATTTAATAACAATATCATTGGTACTACATCTACATTGAATATAATGTAATATGCTGATTCATTCCCACAGATCAATGTATATATAATAACAATATCCTCAGTACTATATCCACATTCGATATAATGTAATATAGTTATTCGTTCCCACAGATGAATGTGTATTTATTAACAATATCATTAGTACTATATCTACATTAGATATGTAATGTACATTTAATAACAATATCATTATTACCATATCTACATTAGATATAATGTAATATACTGATTCTTTCCCACAGATCAATGTACATTTAATAACAATATCATTGGTACTATATCTACATTGAATATAATCTAATATACTGATTCATTCCCACAGATCAATGTACATTTAATAACAATATCGTTAGTACTATATCTACATTCGATATAATGTAATAGATTGATTCATTCCCACCGATCAATGTACATTTAATAACAATATCATTATTGCTATATCTACATTAGGTATAATGTCATATACAGACTCATTCCCACATATCAATGTACATTTAATACCAATATCATTGGTACTACATCTACATTGAATATAATGTAATATGCTGATTCATTCCCTCAGATCAATGTACATTTAATAGCAATATCATTATTACCATATCTACATTAGATATAATGTAATATACTGATTCCTTCCCACAGGTCAATGTACATTTAATAACAATATCATTAGTACTATATCTACAGTAGATATGTAATATACATTTACAAACAATGCCAGTTTTATTATGTCTCCGTTGGACATAATGTAATATACTGATTCCTTCCCACAGATCAATGTGCATTTAATAACAATATCATTGGTACTATATCTACATGGAATATATAGTAATATACTGATTCCTTCCCACACATCAATGTATATTTAATAACAATATCATTGGTACTACATCTACATTGAATATAATGTAATATGCTGATTCATTCCCACCGATCAATGTACATTTAATAACAATATCATTATTACTATATCTACATTAGATATGAAGTAATATACTTATTCGTTCCCACAGATGAATATGCATTTAATAACATTATCATTAGTACTATATCTACATTAGATATGTAATGTACATTTAAAAACGATATCATTATTACCATATCTACATTAGATATGATGTAATATACTGATTCCTTCCCACAGATCAATGTACATTTAATAACAATATCATTAGTACTATATCTACAGTCGGTATGTAATATACATTTACAAACAATGCCATTATTACTATATCTCCGTTGGACATAATGTAATATACTGATTCCTTCCCACAGATCAATGTACATTTAATAACAATATCATTAGTACTATATCTACATTCGAGATAATGTAATATATTGATTCATTCCAGCACATCAATGTACATTCAATAACAATATCATTATTACTATATCTACATTAGATATAATGTAATATACTTATTCGTTCCCACAGATGAATGTGCATTTAATAACATTATCATTAGTAATATATCTACATTAGATATGTAATGTACATTTAATAACAATATCATTATTGCTATATCTACATTAGGTATAATGTCATATACAGACTCATTCCCACAGATCAATGTACATTTAATAACAATATCATTGGTACTACATCTACATTGAATATAATGTAATATGCTGATTCATTCCCTCAGATCAATGTACATTTAATAACAGTATCATTAGTACTATATCTACATTCGATAGAATGTAATATATTGATTCATTCCAACAGATCAATGTACATTTAATAACAATATCATTATTACTATATCTACATTAGATATGATGTAATATACTTATTCGTTCCCACAGATGAATATGCATTTAATAACATTATCATTAGTACTATATCTACATTAGATATGTAATGTACATTTAAAACAATATCATTATTACCATATCTACATTAGATATGATGTAATATACTGATTCCTTCCCACAGATCAATGTACATTTAATAACAATATCATTAGTACTATATCTACAGTAGGTATGTAATATACATTTACAAACAATGCCATTATTACTATATCTCCGTTGGACATAATGTAATATACTGATTCCTTCCCACAGGTCAATGTACATTCAATAATAATATCCTTAGTACTATATCTACATTCGATATAATGTAATATAGTTATTCGTTCCCACAGATGAATGTGTATTTATTAACAATATCATTAGTACTATATCTACAGTAGATATGTAATATACATTTACAAACAATGCCAGTATTATCATGTCTCCGTTGGACATAATGTAATATACTGATTCCTTCCCACAGATCAATGTGCATTTAATAACAATATCATTGGTACTATACCTACATTAGATATAATGAAATATACTGATTCCTTCCCACAGATCAATGTACATTTAATAACAATATCATTGGTACTGTATCTACATTGAATATAATGTAATATACTGATTCCTTCCCACAGATCAATGTACATTTAATAACAATATCATTAGTACTATATCTACATTCAATATAATGTAATATATGGATTCATTCCAACAGATCAATGTACATTTAATAACAATATCATTATTACTATATCTACATTAGGTATAATGTCATATACAGACTCATTCCCACAGATCAATGTACATTTAATAACAATATCATTGGTACTACATCTACATTGAATATAATGTAATATGCTGATTCATTCCCACAGATCAATGTACTTTTAATAACAGTATCATTAGTACTGTATCTACATTCGATATAATGTAATATATTGATTCATTCCAACAGATCAATGTACATTTAATAACAATATCATTATTACTATATCTACATTGGATATAATGTAATATATTGATTCATTCCAGCAGATCAAAGTACATTTAATAACAATATCATTATTACTATATCTACATTCGATATAATGTAATATAGTTATTCGTTCCCACAGATGAATGTGTATTTATTAACAATATCATTAGTACTATATCTACATTAGATATGTAATGTACATTTAATAACAATATCATTATTACCATGTCTACATTAGATATAATGTAATATACTGATTCTTTCCCACAGATCAATGTACATTTAATAACAATGTCATTGGTACTATATCTACATTGAATATAATCTAATATACTGATTCATTCCCACAGATCAATGTACATTTAATACCAATATCATTGGTACTACATCTACATTGAATATAATGTAATATGCTGATTCATTCCCTCAGATCAATGTACATTTAATAACAGTATCATTAGTACTATATCTACATTCGATATAATGTAATATATTGATTCATTCCAACAGATCAATGTACATTTAATAACAATATCATTATTACTATATCTACATTAGATATGATGTAATATACTTATTCGTTCCCACAGATGAATATGCATTTAATAACATTGTCATTAGTACTATATCTACATTAGATATGTAATGTACATTTAAAAACAATATCATTATTACCATATCTACATTAGATATGATGTAATATACTGATTCCTTCCCACAGATCAACGTACATTTAATAACAATATCATTAGTACTATATGTACAGTAGGTATGTAATATACATTTACAAACAATGCCATTATTACTATATCTCCGTTGGACATAATGCAATATACTGATTCCTTCCCAGAGATCAATGTACATTTAATAACAATATCATTAGTACTATATCTACATTAGATATAATGTAATATACTTATTCGTTCCCACAGATGAAAATGCATTTAATAACATTATCATTAGTACTATATCTGCATTAGATATGTAATGTACATTTAAAAACAATACCATTATTACCATATCTACATTAGATATAATGTAATATACTGATTCCTTCCCACAGATCAATGTATATTTAATAACAATATCCTTAGTACTATATCTACATTCGATATAATGTAATATAGTTATTCGCTCCCACAGATGAATGTGTATTTATTAACAATATCATTAGTACTATATCTACATTAGATATGTAATGTACATTTAATAACAATATCATTGTTACCATATCTACATTAGATATAATGTAATATACTGATTCTTTCCCACAGATCAATGTACATTTAATAACAATATCATTGGTACTATATCTACATTGAATATAATCTAATATACTGATTCATTCCCACAGATCAATGTACATTTAATAACAATATCATTAGAACTATATCTACAGTAGATATGTAATATACATTTACAAACAATGCCATTATTACAATATCTCCGTTGGACATAATGTAATATACTGATTCCTTCCCACAGATCAATGTGCATTTAAAAACAATATCATTATTACCATATCTACATTAGATATAATGAAATATACTGATTCCTTCCCACAGATCAATGTACATTTAATAACAATATCGTTATTTCTATATCTACATGAGGTATAATGTCATATACAGATTCATTCCCACAGATGAATGTACATTTAATAACAATATCATTAGTACTATATCTACGGTAGGTATGTAATATACATTTACAAAGAATGCCATTATTAGTATATCTCCGTTGGACATAATGTAATATACTGATTCTTTCCCACAGATCAATGTACATTTAATAACAATATCATTGGTACTACATCTACATTGAATACAATGTAATATGCTGATTCATTCCCTCAGATCAATGTACATTTAATAACAGTATCATTAGTACTATATCTACATTCGATATAATGTAATATATTGATTCATTCCAACAGATCAGTGTACATTTAATAACAATATCATTATTACTATATCTACATTAGATATGATGTAATATACTTATTCGTTCCCACAGATGAATATGCATTTAATAACATTATCATTAGTACTATGTGTGCATTAGATGTGTAATGTACATTTAAAAACAATATCATTATTACCATATCTACATTAGATATAATGTAATATACTGATTCCTTCCCACAGATCAATGTACATTTAATAACAATATCATTATTACCATATCTACATTAGATATAATGTAATATACTGATTCCTTCCCACAGATCAATGTACATTTAATAACAATATCATTGGTACTGTATCTACATTGAATATAATGTAATATACTGATTCATTCCCACAGATCAATGTACATTTAATAACAATATCATTAGTACTATATCTACAGTAGATATGTAATATACATTTACAAACAATGCCATTATTACTATATCTCCGTTGGACATAATGTAATATACTGATTCCTTCCAACAGATCAATGTATATTTAAGAACAATATCCTTAGTACTATATCTACATTCGATATAATGTAATATAGTTATTCAATCCCACAGGTCAATGTACATTCAATAATAATATCCTTAGTACTATATCTACATTCGATATAATGTAATATAGTTATTCGTTCCCACAGATGAATGTGTATTTATTAACAATATCATTAGTACTATATCTACAGTAGATATGTAATATACATTTACAAACAATGCCAGTATTATTATGTCTCCGTTGGACATAATGTAATATACTGATTCCTTCCCACAGATCAATGTGCATTTAATAACAATATCATTGGTACTATATCTACATGGAATATATAGTAATATACTGATTCCTTCCCACACATCAATGTACATTTAATAACAATATCATTGGTACTATATCTACATTGAATATAATGTAATATGCTGATTCATTCCCACAGATCAATGTACATTTAATAACAGTATCATTAGTACCATATCTACAGTAGACATGTAATATACATTTACAAACAATGCCATTATTACTATATCTCCGTTGGACATAATGTAATATACTGATTCATTCCCACAGATCAATGTACATTCAATAATAATATCCTTAGTACTATATCTACATTCGATATAATGTAATATAGTTATTCGTTCCCACAGATGAATGTGTATTTATTAACAATATCATTAGTACTATATCTACAGTAGATATGTAATATACATTTACAAACAATGCCAGTATTATTATGTCTCCGTTGGACATAATGTAATATACTGATTCCTTCCCACAGATCAATGTGCATTTAATAACAATATCATTGGTACTATATCTACATGGAATATATAGTAATATACTGATTCCTTCCCACACATCAATGTACATTTAATAACAATATCATTGGTACTATATCTACATTGAATATAATGTAATATGCTGATTCATTCCCACAGATCAATGTACATTTAATAACAGTATCGTTAGTACTATATCTACAGTAGACATGTAATATACATTTACAAACATTGCTAGTATTATTATATCTCCGTTGGACATAATGTAATATACTGATTCCTTCCCACAGATCAATGTATATTTAATAACAATATCCTTAGTACTATATCTACATCCGATATAATGTAATATAGTTATTCGCTCCCACAGATGAATGTGTATTTATTAACAATATCATTAGTACTATATCTACATTAGATATGTAATGTACATTTAATAACAATATCATTGTTACCATATCTACATTAGATATAATGTAATATACTGATTCATTCCCACAGATCAATGTACATTTAATAACAATATCATTGATACTATATCTACATTGAATATAATCTAATATACTGATTCATTCCCACAGATCAATGTACATTTAATAACAATATCATTAGTACTATATCTACAGTAGATATGTAATATACATTTACAAACCATGCCATTATTACTATATCTCCGTTGGACATAATGTAATATACTGATTCCTTCCAACAGTTCAATGTATATTTAATAACAATATCCTTAGTACTATATCTACATTCGATATAATGTAATATAGTTATTCGTTCCCACAGATGAATGTGTATTTATTAACAATATCATCAGTACTATATCTACAGTAGATATGTAATATACATTTACAAACAATGCCAGTATTATTATATCTCCGTTGGACATAATGTAATATACTGATTCCTTCCCACAGATCAATGTACATTTAATAACAATATCGTTATTTCTATATCTACATGAGGTATAATGTCATATACAGATTCATTCCCACAGATCAATGTACATTTAATAACAATATCATTAGTACTATATCTACGGTAGGTATGTAATATACATTTACAAAGAATGCCATTATTAGTATATCTCCGTTGGACATAATGTAATATATTGATTCATTCCAACAGATCAATGTACATTTAATAACAATATCATTAGTACTATATCTACATTCGATATGATGTAATATATTGATTCATTCCAACAGATCAATGTACATTTAATAACAATATCATTATTCCTATATCTACATTAGGTATAATGTCATATACAGACTCATTCCCACAGATCAATGTACATTTAATAACAATATCATTGGTACTACATCTACATTGAATATAATGTAATATGCTGATTCATTCCCACAGATCAATGTACATTTAATAACAGTATCATTAGTACTATATCTACATTCGATATAATGTAATATATTGATTCATTCCAACAGATCAATGTACATTTAATAACAATATCATTATTACTATATCTACATTAGATATGATGTAATATACATATTCGTTCCCACAGATGAATATGCATTTAATAACATTATCATTAGTACTATATCTACATTAGAGATGTAATGTACATTTAAAAACAATATCATTATTACCATATCTACATTAGATATGATGTAATATACTGATTCCTTCCCACAGATCAATGTACATTTAATAACAATATCATTGGTACTGTATCTACATTGAATATAATGTAATATACTGATTCATTCCCACAGATCAATGTACATTTAATAACAATATCATTGGTACTGTATCTACATTGAATATAATCTAATATACTGATTCATTCCCACAGATCAATGTACATTTAATAACAATACCATTATTACTATATCTACATTAGATATAATGTAATATACTGATTCCTTCCCACAGATCAATATACATTTAATAACAATATCATTAGTACTATATCTACAGTAGATATGTAATATACATTTACAAACAATGCCATTATTACTATATCTCCGTTGGACATAATGTAATATACTGATTCCTTCCAACAGATCAATGTATATTTAAGAACAATATCCTTAGTACTATATCTACATTCGATATAATGTAATATAGTTATTCAATCCCACAGATGATCGTGTATTTATTAACAATATCATTAGTACTATATCTACATTAGATATGTAATGTACATTTAATAACAATATCATTATTACCATATCTACATTAGATATAATGTAATATACTGATTCTTTCCCACAGATCAATGTACATTTAATAACAATATCATTAGTACTATATCTACATTCGATATAATGTAATAGATTGATTCATTCCCACAGATCAATGTACATTTAATAACAATATCATTATTACTATATCTACATTAGATATGATGTAATATACTTATTCGTTCCCACAGATGAATATGCATTTAATAACATTATCATTAGTACTATATCTACATTAGATATGTAATGTACATTTAAAACAATATCATTATTACCATATCTACATTAGATATGATGCAATATACTGATTCCTTCCCACAGATCAATGTACATTTAATAACAATATCATTTGTACTATATCTACAGTAGGTATGTAATATACATTTACAAACAATGCCATTATTACTATATCTCCGTTGGACATAATGTAATATACTGATTCCTTCCCAGAGATCAATGTACATTTAATAACAATATCATTATTACCATATCTACATTAGATATAATGTAATATACTGATTCCTTCCCACAGGTCAATGTACATTCAATAATAATATCCTTAGTACTATATCTACATTCGATATAATGTAATATAGTTATTCGTTCCCACAGATGAATGTGTATTTATTAACAATATCATTAGTACTATATCTACAGTAGATATGTAATATACATTTACAAACAATGCCAGTATTATTATGTCTCCGTTGGACATAATGTAATATACTGATTCCTTCCCACAGATCAATGTGCATTTAATAACAATATCATTGGTACTATATCTACATGGAATATATAGTAATATACTGATTCCTTCCCACACATCAATGTACATTTAATAACAATATCATTGGTACTATATCTACATTGAATATAATGTAATATGCTGATTCATTCCCACAGATCAATGTACATTTAATAACATTATCATTAGTACTATATCTACATTAGATATAATGTAATATACTTATTCGTTCCCACAGATGAATGTGCATTTAATAACATTATCGTTAGTACTATATCTACATTAGATATGTAATGTACATTTAAAAACAATATCATTATTACCATATCTACATTAGATATAATGTAATATACTGATTCCTTCCCACAGATCAATGTACATTTAATAACAATATCATTAGAACTATATCTACATTGAATATAATGTAATATACTGATTCATTCCCACATATCAATGTACATTTAATAACAATATCATTAGTACTATATCTACAGTAGATATGTAATATACATTTACAAACAATGCCATTATTACTATATCTCCGTTGGACATAATGTAATATACTGATTCCTTCCAACAGATCAATGTAGATTTAAGAACAATATCCTTAGTACTATATCTACATTCAATATAATGTAATATAGTTATTCAATCCCACAGATGAATGTGTATTTATTATCAATATCATTAGTACTATATCTACATTAGATATGTAATGTACATTTAATAACAATATCATTATTACCATATCTACATTAGATATAATGTAATATACTGATTCCTTCCCACAGATCAATGTACATTTAATAACAATATCATTAGTACTATATCTACAGTAGATATGTAATATACATTTACAAACAATGCCATTATTACTATATCTCCGTTGGACATAATGTAATATACTGATTCCTTCCAACAGATCAATGTACATTTAATAACAATATCCTTAGTACTATATCTACATTCGATATAATGTAATATAGTTATTCGTTCCCACAGATGGATGTGTATTTATTAACGACATCATTAGTACTATATCTACATTCGATATAATGTAATAGATTGATTCATTCCCACAGATCAATGTACATTTAATAACAATATCATTGGTACTATATCTACATCGAATATAATGTAATATGCTGATTCCTTCCCACAGATCAATGTACATTTAATAACAATATCATTAGTACTATATCTGCATTCGATATAATGTGATAGATTGATTCATTCCCACAGATCAATGTACATTTAATAACAGTAGCATTAGTACTATATCTACAGTAGATATGTAATATACATTTACAAACAATGCCAGTATTATTATATCTCCGTTGGACATAATGTAATATACTGATCCTTTCCCACAGATCAATGTACATTTAATAACATCATCATTGGTACTATATCTACATTGAATACAATGTAATATGCTGATTCATTCCCACAGATCAATGTACATTTAATAACAATATCATTGGTACTGTATCTACATTGAATATAATGTAATATACTGATTCATTCCCACAGATCAATGTACATTTAATAACAATATCATTAGTACTATATCTACAGTAGATATGTAATATACATTTACAAACAATGCCATTATTACTATATCTCCGTTGGGCATAATGTAATATACTGATTCCTTCCAACAGATCAATGTATATTTAAGAACAATATCCTTAGTACTATATCCGCATTCTATATAATGTAATATAGTTATTCGTTCCCACAGATGAATGTGTATTTATTAACAATATCATTAGTACTATATCTACATTAGATATGTAATGTACATTTAACAACAATATCATTATTACCATATCTACATTAGATATAATATAATATGCTGATTCCTTCCCACAGATCAATGTACATTTAATAACAATATCATTAGTACTATATCTACAGTAGATATGTAATATACATTTACAAACAATGCCATTATTACTATATCTCCGTTGGACATAATGTAATATACTGATTCCTTCCAACAGTTCAATGTATATTTAATAACAATATCCTTAGTACTATATCTACATTCGATATAATGTAATATAGTTATTCGTTCCCACAGATGAATGTGTATTTATTAACAATATCATTAGTACTATATCTACAGTAGATATGTAATATACATTTACAAACAATGCCAGTATTATTATATCTCCGTTGGACATAATGTAATATACTGATTCCTTCCCACAGATCAATGTGCATTTAAAAACAATATCATTCGTACTATATCTACATTGAATACAATGTAATATGCTGATTCATTCCCACAGATCAATGTACATTTAATAACAATATCATTGGTACTATATCTACATTGAATATAATGTAATATGCTGATTCATTCCCACAGATCAATGTACATTTAATAGCAGTATCATTAGTACTATATCTACATTCGATATAATGTAATATATTGATTCATTCCAACAGATCAATGTGCATTTAGTAACAATATCATTATTACTATATCTACATTAGATATAATGTAATATACTTATTCGTTCCCACAGATGAATGTGCATTTAATAACATTATCATTAGTAGTATATCTACATTAGATATGTAATGTACATTTAAAAACAATATCATTATTACCATATCTACATTAGATATAATGTAATATACTGATTCCTTCCCACAGATCAATGTGCATTTAATAACAATATCATTGGTACTATATCTACATTGAACATAATGTAATATACTGATTCATTCCCACAGATCAATGTACATTCAATAACAATATCCTTAGTACTATATCTACATTCGATATAATGTAATATAGTTATTCGTTCCCGCAGATGAATGTGTATTTATTAACAATATCATTAGTACTATATCTACAGTAGATATGTAATATACATTTACAAACAATGCCAGTATTATTATGTCTCCGTTGGACATAATGTAATATACTGATTCCTTCCCACAGATCAATGTGCATTTATTAACCATATCATTGGTACTATATCTACATTGAATATAATGTAATATGCTTATTCATTCCCACAGATCAATGTACATTTATTAACAGTATCATTAGTACTATATCTACAGTAAACATGTAATATACATTTACAAACAATGCCAGTATTATTATATCTCCGTTGGACATAATGTAATATACTGATTCCTTCCCACAGATCAATGTACATTTAATAACAATATCATTAGTACTATATCTACATTCGATATAATGTAATATATTGATTCATTCGAACAGATCAAAGTACATTTAATAACAATATCATTATTACTATATCTACATTCGATATAATGTAATATAGTTATTCGTTCCCACCGATGAATGTGTATTTATTAACAATATCATTAGTACTATATCTACATTAGATATGTAATGTACATTTAATAACAATATCATTATTACCATATCTACATTAGATATAATGTAATATACTGATTCCTTCCCACAGATCAATGTACATTTAATAACAATATCATTGGTACTGTATCTACATTGAATATAATGTAATATACTGATTCATTCCCACAGATCAATGTACATTTAATAACAATATCATTAGTACTATATCTACAGTAGATATGTAATATACATTTACAAACAATGCCATTATTACTATATCTCCGTTGGACATAATGTAATATACTGATTCCTTCCAACAGATCAATGTATATTTAAGAACAATATCCTTAGTACTATATCTACATTCGATATAATGTAATATAGTTATTCAATCCCACAGATGAATGTGTATTTATTAACAATATCATTAGTACTATATCTACATTAGATATGTAATGTACATTTAATAACAATATCATTATTACCATATCTACATTAGATATAATGTAATATACTGATTCTTTCCCACAGATCAATGTACATTTAATAACAACATCATTGGTACTATATCTACATTGAATATAATGTAATATGCTGATTCATTCCCACAGATCAATGTACATTTAATAACAATATCATTAGTACTATATCTACATTCGATATAATGTAAAAGATTGATTCATTCCCACAGATCAATGTACATTTAATAACAATATCATTATTACTATATCTACATTAGATATGATGTAATATACTTATTCGTTCCCACAGATGAATATGCATTTAATAACATTATCATTAGTACTATATCTACATTAGATATGTAATGTACATTTAAAACAATATCATTATTACCATATCTACATTAGATATGATGCAATATACTGATTCCTTCCCACAGATCAATGTACATTTAATAACAATATCATTTGTACTATATCTACAGTAGGTATGTAATATACATTTACAAACAATGCCATTATTACTATATCTCCGTTGGACATAATGTAATATACTGATTCCTTCCCAGAGATCAATGTACATTTAATAACAATATCATTATTACCATATCTACATTAGATATAATGTAATATACTGATTCCTTCCCACAGGTCAATGTACATTCAATAATAATATCCTTAGTACTATATCTACATTCGATATAATGTAATATAGTTATTCGTTCCCACAGATGAATGTGTATTTATTAACAATATCATTAGTACTATATCTACAGTAGATATGTAATATACATTTACAAACAATGCCAGTATTATTATGTCTCCGTTGGACATAATGTAATACACTGATTCCTTCCCACAGATCAATGTGCATTTAATAACAATATCATTGGTACTATATCTACATGGAATATATAGTAATATACTGATTCCTTCCCACACATCAATGTACATTTAATAACAATATCATTGGTACTATATCTACATTGAATATAATGTAATATGCTGATTCATTCCCACAGATCAATGTACATTTAATAACAGTATCGTTAGTACTATATCTACAGTAGACATGTAATATACATTTACAAACATTGCTAGTATTATTATATCTCCGTTGGACATAATGTAATATACTGATTCCTTCCCACAGATCAATGTATATTTAATAACAATATCCTTAGTACTATATCTACATCCGATATAATGTAATATAGTTATTCGCTCCCACAGATGAATGTGTATTTATTAACAATATCATTAGTACTATATCTACATTAGATATGTAATGTACATTTAATAACAATATCATTGTTACCATATCTACATTAGATATAATGTAATATACTGATTCATTCCCACAGATCAATGTACATTTAATAACAATATCATTATTACTATATCTACATTGGATATAATGTAATATATTGATTCATTCCAGCAGATCAAAGTACATTTAATAACAATATCATTATTACTATATCTACATTCGATATAATGTAATATAGTTATTCGTTCCCACAGATGAATGTGTATTTATTAACAATATCATTAGTACTATATCTACATTAGATATGTAATGTACATTTAATAACAATATCATTATTACCATGTCTACATTAGATATAATGTAATATACTGATTCTTTCCCACAGATCAATGTACATTTAATAACAATGTCATTGGTACTATATCTACATTGAATATAATCTAATATACTGATTCATTCCCACAGATCAATGTACATTTAATACCAATATCATTGGTACTACATCTACATTGAATATAATGTAATATGCTGATTCATTCCCTCAGATCAATGTACATTTAATAACAGTATCATTGGTACTATATCTACATTAGATATAATGAAATATACTGATTCCTTCCCACAGATCAATGTACATTTATTAACAATATCATTGGTACTGTATCTACATTGAATATAATGTAATATACTGATTCCTTCCCACAGATCAATGTACATTTAATAACAATATCATTAGTACTATATCTACATTCAATATAATGTAATATATGGATTCATTCCAACAGATCAATGTACATTTAATAACAATATCATTATTACTATATCTACATTAGGTATAATGTCATATACAGACTCATTCCCACAGATCAATGTACATTTAATAACAATATCATTGGTACTACATCTACATTGAATATAATGTAATATGCTGATTCATTCCCACAGATCAATGTACTTTTAATAACAGTATCATTAGTACTATATCTACATTCGATATAATGTAATATATTGATTCATTCCAACAGATCAATGTACATTTAATAACAATATCATTATTACTATATCTACATTGGATATAATGTAATATATTGATTCATTCCAGCAGATCAAAGTACATTTAATAACAATATCATTATTACTATATCTACATTCGATATAATGTAATATAGTTATTCGTTCCCACAGATGAATGTGTATTTATTAACAATATCATTAGTACTATATCTACATTAGATATGTAATGTACATTTAATAACAATATCATTATTACCATGTCTACATTAGATATAATGTAATATACTGATTCTTTCCCACAGATCAATGTACATTTAATAACAATGTCATTGGTACTATATCTACATTGAATATAATCTAATATACTGATTCATTCCCACAGATCAATGTACATTTAATACCAATATCATTGGTACTACATCTACATTGAATATAATGTAATATGCTGATTCATTCCCTCAGATCAATGTACATTTAATAACAATATCATTAGTACTATATCTACAGTAGATATGTAATATACATTTACAAACAATGCCATTATTACTATATCTCCGTTGGACATAATGTAATATACTGATTCCTTCCAACAGATCAATGTATATTTAAGAACAATATCCTTAGTACTATATCTACATTCGATATAATGTAATATAGTTATTCAATCCCACAGGTCAATGTACATTCAATAATAATATCCTTAGTACTATATCTACATTCGATATAATGTAATATAGTTATTCGTTCCCACAGATGAATGTGTATTTATTAACAATATCATTAGTACTATATCTACAGTAGATATGTAATATACATTTACAAACAATGCCAGTATTATTATGTCTCCGTTGGACATAATGTAATATACTGATTCCTTCCCACAGATCAATGTGCATTTAATAACAATATCATTGGTACTATATCTACATGGAATATATAGTAATATACTGATTCCTTCCCACACATCAATGTACATTTAATAACAATATCATTGGTACTATATCTACATTGAATATAATGTAATATGCTGATTCATTCCCACAGATCAATGTACATTTAATAACAGTATCATTAGTACCATATCTACAGTAGACATGTAATATACATTTACAAACAATGCCATTATTACTATATCTCCGTTGGACATAATGTAATATACTGATTCATTCCCACAGATCAATGTACATTCAATAATAATATCCTTAGTACTATATCTACATTCGATATAATGTAATATAGTTATTCGTTCCCACAGATGAATGTGTATTTATTAACAATATCATTAGTACTATATCTACAGTAGATATGTAATATACATTTACAAACAATGCCAGTATTATTATGTCTCCGTTGGACATAATGTAATACACTGATTCCTTCCCACAGATCAATGTGCATTTAATAACAATATCATTGGTACTATATCTACATGGAATATATAGTAATATACTGATTCCTTCCCACACATCAATGTACATTTAATAACAATATCATTGGTACTATATCTACATTGAATATAATGTAATATGCTGATTCATTCCCACAGATCAATGTACATTTAATAACAGTATCGTTAGTACTATATCTACAGTAGACATGTAATATACATTTACAAACATTGCTAGTATTATTATATCTCCGTTGGACATAATGTAATATACTGATTCCTTCCCACAGATCAATGTATATTTAATAACAATATCCTTAGTACTATATCTACATCCGATATAATGTAATATAGTTATTCGCTCCCACAGATGAATGTGTATTTATTAACAATATCATTAGTACTATATCTACATTAGATATGTAATGTACATTTAATAACAATATCATTGTTACCATATCTACATTAGATATAATGTAATATACTGATTCATTCCCACAGATCAATGTACATTTAATAACAATATCATTGATACTATATCTACATTGAATATAATCTATTATACTGATTCATTCCCACAGATCAATGTACATTTAATAACAATATCATTAGTACTATATCTACAGTAGATATGTAATATACATTTACAAACCATGCCATTATTACTATATCTCCGTTGGACATAATGTAATATACTGATTCCTTCCAACAGTTCAATGTATATTTAATAACAATATCCTTAGTACTATATCTACATTCGATATAATGTAATATAGTTATTCGTTCCCACAGATGAATGTGTATTTATTAACAATATCATCAGTACTATATCTACAGTAGATATGTAATATACATTTACAAACAATGCCAGTATTATTATGTCTCCGTTGGACATAATGTAATATACTGATTCCTTCCCACAGATCAATGTGCATTTAATAACAATATCATTGGTACTATATCTACATGGAATATATAGTAATATACTGATTCCTTCTCACACATCAATGTACATTTAATAACAATATCATTGGTACTATATCTACATTCGATATGATGTAATATATTGATTCATTCCAACAGATCAATGTACATTTAATAACAATATCATTATTCCTATATCTACATTAGGTATAATGTCATATACAGACTCATTCCCACAGATCAATGTACATTTAATAACAATATCATTGGTACTACATCTACATTGAATATAATGTAATATGCTGATTCATTCCCACAGATCAATGTACATTTAATAACAGTATCATTAGTACTATATCTACATTCGATATAATGTAATATATTGATTCATTCCAACAGATCAATGTACATTTAATAACAATATCATTATTACTATATCTACATTAGATATGATGTAATATACATATTCGTTCCCACAGATGAATATGCATTTAATAACATTATCATTAGTACTATATCTACATTAGATATGTAATGTACATTTAAAAACAATATCATTATTACCATATCTACATTAGATATGATGTAATATACTGATTCCTTCCCACAGATCAATGTACATTTAATAACAATATCATTGGTACTGTATCTACATTGAATATAATGTAATATACTGATTCATTCCCACAGATCAATGTACATTTAATAACAATATCATTGGTACTGTATCTACATTGAATATAATCTAATATACTGATTCATTCCCACAGATCAATGTACATTTAATAACAATACCATTATTACTATATCTACATTAGATATAATGTAATATACTGATTCCTTCCCACAGATCAATGTACATTTAATAACAATATCATTAGTACTATATCTACATTCGATATAATGTAATATATTGATTCATTCCAACAGATCAATGTACATTTAATAACAATATCATTATTACTATATCTACATTAGGTATAATGTCATATACAGACTCATTCCCACAGATCAATGTACATTTATTAACAATATCATTGGTACTACATCTACATTGAATATAATGTAATATGCTGATTCATTCCCACAGATCAATGTACATTTAATAACAGTATCATTAGTACTATATCTACATTCGATATAATGTAATATATTGATTCATTCCTACAGATCAATGTACATTTAATGACAATATCATTATTACTATATCTACATTAGATATAATGTAATATACTTATTCGTTCCCACAGATGAATGTGCATTTAATAACATTATCATTAGTACTATATCTACATTAGATATGTAATGTACATTTAAAAACAATATCATTATTACCATATCTGCATTAGATATAATGTAATATACTGATTCCTTCCCACAGATCAATGTACATTTAATGACAATATCATTGGTACTATATCTACATTGAATATAATGTAATATACTGATTCATTCCCACAGATCAATGTACATTTAATAACAATATCATTAGTACTATATCTACAGTAGATATGTAATATACATTTACAAACAATGCCATTATTACTATATCTCCGTTGGGCATAATGTAATATACTGATTCCTTCCAACAGATCAATGTATATTTAAGAACAATATCCTTAGTACTATATCCGCATTCTATATAATGTAATATAGTTATTCGTTCCCACAGATGAATGTGTATTTATTAACAATATCATTAGTACTATATCTACATTAGATATGTAATGTACATTTAATAACAATATCATTATTACCATATCTACATTAGATATAATGTAATATGCTGATTCCTTCCCACAGATCAATGTACATTTAATAACAATATCATTAGTACTATATCTACAGTAGATATGTAATATACATTTACAAACAATGCCATTATTACTATATCTCCGTTGGACATAATGTAATATACTGATTCCTTCCAACAGTTCAATGTATATTTAATAACAATATCCTTAGTACTATATCTACATTCGATATAATGTAATATAGTTATTCGTTCCCACAGATGAATGTGTATTTATTAACAATATCATTAGTACTATATCTACAGTAGATATGTAATATACATTTACAAACAATGCCAGTATTATTATATCTCCGTTGGACATAATGTAATATACTGATTCCTTCCCACAGATCAATGTGCATTTAAAAACAATATCATTATTACCATATCTGCATTAGATATAATGAAATATACTGATTCCTTCCCACAGATCAATGTACATTTAATAACAATATCATTGGTACTGTATCTACATTGAATATAATGTAATATACTGCTTCCTTCCCACAGATCAATGTACATTTAATAACAATATCATTGGTACTATATCTACATGGAATATATAGTAATATACTGATTCCTTCCCACACATCAATGTACATTTAATAACAATATCATTGGTACTATATCTACATTGAATATAATGTAATATGCTGATTCATTCCCACAGATCAATGTACATTTAATAACAGTATCATTAGTACTATATCTACAGTAGACATGTAATATACATTTACAAACAATGCCAGTATTATTATATCTCCGTTGGACATAATGTAATATACTGATTCCTTCCCACAGATCAATGTATATTTAATAACAATATCCTTAGTACTATATCTACATTCGATATAATGTAATATAGTTATTCGCTCCCACAGATGAATGTGTATTTATTAACAATATCATTAGTACTATATCTACATTAGATATGTAATGTACATTTAATAACAATATCATTATTACCATATCTACATTAGATATAATGTAATATGCTGATTCCTTCCCACAGATCAATGTACATTTAATAACAATATCATTAGTACTATATCTACAGTAGATATGTAATATACATTTACAAACAATGCCATTATTACTATATCTCCGTTGGACATAATGTAATATACTGATTCCTTCCAACAGTTCAATGTATATTTAATAACAATATCCTTAGTACTATATCTACATTCGATATAATGTAATATAGTTATTCGTTCCCACAGATGAATGTGTATTTATTAACAATATCATTAGTACTATATCTACAGTAGATATGTAATATACATTTACAAACAATGCCATTATTACTATATCTCCGTTGGACATAATGTAATATACTGATTCCTTCCAACAGATCAATGTATATTTAAGAACAATATCCTTAGTACTATATCTACATTAAATATAATGTAATATAGTTATTCAATCCCACAGATGAATGTGTATTTATTATCAATATCATTAGTACTATATCTACATTAGATATGTAATGTACATTTAATAACAATATCATTATTACCATATCTACATTAGATATAATGTAATATACTGATTCCTTCCCACAGATCAATGTACATTTAATAACAATATCATTAGTACTATATCTACAGTAGATATGTAATATACATTTACAAACAATGCCATAATTACTATATCTCAGTTGGACATAATGTAATATACTGATTCCTTCCAACAGATCAATGTACATTTAATAACAATATCCTTAGTACTATATCTACATTCGATATAATGTAATATAGTTATTCGTTCCCACAGATGGATGTGTATTTATTAACGATATCATTAGTACTATATCTACATTCGATATAATGTAATAGATTGATTCATTCCCACAGATCAATGTACATTTAATAACAATATCATTGGTACTATATCTACATTGAATATAATGTAATATGCTGATTCCTTCCCACAGATCAATGTACATTTAATAACAATATCATTAGTACTATATCTGCATTCGATATAATGTGATAGATTGATTCATTCCCACAGATCAATGTACATTTAATAACAGTAGCATTAGTACTATATCTACAGTAGATATGTAATATACATTTACAAACAATGCCAGTATTATTATATCTCCGTTGGACATAATGTAATATACTGATCCTTTCCCACAGATCAATGTACATTTAATAACATCATCATTGGTACTATATCTACATTGAATACAATGTAATATGCTGATTCATTCCCACAGATCAATGTACATTTAATAACAATATCATTGGTACTGTATCTACATTGAATATAATGTAATATACTGATTCATTCCCACAGATCAATGTACATTTAATAACAATATCATTAGTACTATATCTACATTCGATATAATGTAATATATTGATTCATTCCAACAGAGCAATGTACATTTAATAACAATATCATTATTACTATATCTACATTAGATATGATGTAATATACTTATTCGTTCCCACAGATGAATATGCATTTAATAACATTATCATTAGTACTATATCTACATTAGATATGTAATGTACATTTAAAAACAATATCATTATTACCATATGTACATTAGATATGATGTAATATAGTTATTCGCTCCCACAGATGAATGTGTATTTATTAACAATATCATTAGTACTATATCTACATTAGATATGTAATGTACATTTAATAACAATATCATTGTTACCATATCTACATTAGATATAATGTAATATACTGATTCTTTCCCACAGATCAATGTACATTTAATAACAATATCATTGGTACTATATCTACATTGAATATAATCTAATATACTGATTCATTCCCACAGATCAATGTACATTTAATAACAATATCATTAGTACTATATCTACAGTAGATATGTAATATACATTTACAAACCATGCCATTATTACTATATCTCCGTTGGACATAATGTAATATACTGATTCCTTCCAACAGTTCAATGTATATTTAATAACAATATCCTTAGTACTATATCTACATTCGATATAATGTAATGTAGTTATTCGTTCCCACAGATGAATGTGTATTTATTAACAATATCATCAGTACTATATCTACAGTAGATATGTAATATACATTTACAAACAATGCCAGTATTATTATATCTCCGTTGGACATAATGTAATATACTGATTCCTTCCCACAGATCAATGTGCATTTAAAAACAATATCATTATTACCATATCTACATTAGATATAATGAAATATACTGATTCCTTCCCACAGATCAATGTACATTTAATAACAATATCGTTATTTCTATATCTACATGAGGTATAATGTCATATACAGATTCATTCCCACAGATCAATGTACATTTAATAACAATATCATTAGTACTATATCTACGGTAGGTATGTAATATACATTTACAAAGAATGCCATTATTAGTATATCTCCGTTGGACATAATGTAATATATTGATTCATTCCAACAGATCAATGTACATTTAATAACAATATCATTATTACTATATCTACATTAGATATGATGTAATATACTTATTCGTTCCCACAGATGAATATGCATTTAATAACATTATCATTAGTACTATATCTACATTAGATATGTAATGTACATTTAAAACAATATCATTATTACCATATCTACATTAGATATGATGTAATATACTGATTCCTTCCCACAGATCAATGTACATTTAATAACAATATCATTAGTACTATATCTACAGTAGGTATGTAATATACATTTACAAACAATGCCATTATTACTATATCTCCGTTGGACATAATGTAATATACTGATTCCTTCCCAGAGATCAATGTACATTTAATAACAATATCATTATTACCATATCTACATTAGATATAATGTAATATACTGATTCCTTCCCACAGGTCAATGTACATTCAATAATAATATCCTTAGTACTATATCTACATTCGATATAATCTAATATAGTTATTCGTTCCCACAGATGAATGTGTATTTATTAACAATATCATTAGTACTATATCTACAGTAGATATGTAATATACATTTACAAACAATGCCAGTATTATTATGTCTCCGTTGGACATAATGTAATATACTGATTCCTTCCCACAGATCAATGTGCATTTAATAACAATATCATTGGTACTATATCTACATGGAATATATAGTAATATACTGATTCCTTCCCACACATCAATGTACATTTAATAACAATATCATTGGTACTATATCTACATTGAATATAATCTAATATACTGATTCATTCCCACAGATCAATGTACATTTAATAACATTATCATTAGTACTATATCTACAGTAGATATGTAATATACATTTACAAACAATGCCATTATTACTATATCTCCGTTGGACATAATGTAATATACTGATTCCTTCCAACAGATCAATGTATATTTAAGAACAATATCCTTAGTACTATATCTACATTCAATATAATGTAATATAGTTATTCAATCCCACAGATGAATGTGTATTTATTAACAATATCATTAGTACTATATCTACATTAGATATGTAATGTACATTTAATAACAATATCATTATTACCATATCTACATTAGATATAATGTAATATACTGATTCCTTCCCACAGATCAATGTACACTTAATAACAATATCATTAGTACTATATCTACAGTAGATATGTAATACACATTTACAAACAATGCCATTATTACTATATCTCCGTTGGACATAATGTAATATACTGATTCATTCCCATAGATCAATGTACATTCAATAATAATATCCTTAGTACTATATCTACATTCGATATAATGTAATATAGTCATTCGTTCCCACAGATGAATGTGTATTTATTAACAATATCATTAGTACTATATCTACAGTAGATATGTAATATACATTTACAAACAATGCCAGTATTATTATGTCTCCGTTGGACATAATGTAATATACTGATTCCTTCCCACAGATCAATGTGCATTTAATAACAATATCATTGGTACTATATCTACATGGAATATATAGTAATATACTGATTCCTTCCCACACATCAATGTACATTTAATAACAATATCATTGGTACTATATCTACATTGAATATAATGTAATATGCTGATTCATTCGCACAGATCAATGTACATTTAATAACAGTATCATTAGTACTATATCTACAGTAGACATGTAATATACATTTACAAACAATGCCAGTATTATTATATCTCCGTTGGACATAATGTAATATACTGATTCCTTCCCACAGATCAATGTATATTTAATAACAATATCCTTAGTACTATATCTACATTCGATATAATGTAATATAGTTATTCGCTCCCACAGATGAATGTGTATTTATTAACAATATCATTAGTACTATATCTACATTAGATATGTAATGTACATTTAATAACAATATCATTATTACCATATCTACATTAGATATAATGTAATATGCTGATTCCTTCCCACAGATCAATGTACATTTAATAACAATATCATTAGTACTATATCTACAGTTGATATGTAATATACATTTACAAACAATGCCATTATTACTATATCTCCGTTGGACATAATGTAATATACTGATTCCTTCCAACAGATCAATGTATATTTAATAACAATATCCTTAGTACTATAACTACATTCGATATAATGTAATATAGTTATTCGTTCCCACAGATGAATGTGTATTTATTAACAATATCAGTAGTACTATATCTACATTAGATATGTAATGTACATTTAATAACAATATCATTGTTACCATATCTACATTAGATATAATGTAATATACTGATTCTTTCCCACAGATCAATGTACATTTAATAACAATATCATTGGTACTATATCTACATTGAATATAATCTAATATACTGATTCATTCCCACAGATCAATGTACATTTAATAACAATATCATTAGTACTATATCTACAGTAGATATGTAATATACATTTACAAACAATGCCATTATTACTATATCTCCGTTGGACATAATGTAATATACTGATTCCTTCCCAGAGATCAATGTACATTTAATAACATTATCATTAGTACTATATCTACATTAGATATAATGTAATATACTTATTCGTTCCCACAGATGAATGTGCATTTAATAACATTATCGTTAGTACTATATCTACATTAGATATGTAATGTACATTTAAAAACAATATCATTATTACCATATCTACATTAGATATAATGTAATATACTGATTCCTTCCCACAGATCAATGTACATTTAATAACAATATCATTAGAACTATATCTACATTGAATATAATGTAATATACTGATTCATTCCCACATATCAATGTACATTTAATAACAATATCATTAGTACTATATCTACAGTAGATATGTAATATACATTTACAAACAATGCCATTATTACTATATCTCCGTTGGACATAATGTAATATACTGATTCCTTCCAACAGATCAATGTATATTTAAGAACAATATCCTTAGTACTATATCTACATTCAATATAATGTGATATAGTTATTCAATCCCACAGATGAATGTGTATTTATTATCAATATCATTAGTACTATATCTACATTAGATATGTAATGTACATTTAATAACAATATCATTATTACCATATCTACATTAGATATAATGTAATATACTGATTCCTTCCCACAGATCAATGTACATTTAATAACAATATCATTGGTACTGTATCTACATTGAATATAATGTAATATACTGATTCATTCCCACAGATCAATGCACATTTAATAACAATATCATTAGTACTATATCTACAGTAGATATGTAATATACATTTACAAACAATGCCATTATTACTATATCTCCGTTGGACATAATGTAATATACTGATTCCTTCCAACGGATCAGTGTACATTTAATAACAATGTCCTTAGTACTATATCTACATTCGATATAATGTAATATAGTTATTCGTTCCCACAGGTGGATGTGTATTTATTAACGATATCATTAGTACTATATCTACATTCGATATAATGTAATAGATTGATTCATTCCCACAGATCAATGTACATTTAATAACAGTAGCATTAGTACTATATCTACAGTAGATATGTAATATACATTTACAAACAATGCCAGTATTATTATATCTCCGTTGGACATAATGTAATATACTGATCCTTTCCCACAGATCAATGTACATTTAATAACATCATCATTCGTACTATATCTACATTGAATACAATGTAATATGCTGATTCATTCCCACAGATCAATGTACATTTAATAACAATATCATTGGTACTATATCTACATTGAATATAATGTAATATGCTGATTCATTCCCACAGATCAATGTACATTTAATAGCAGTATCATTAGTACTATATCTACATTCGATATAATGTAATATATTGATTCATTCCAACAGATCAATGTGCATTTAGTAACAATATCATTATTACTATATCTACATTAGATATAATGTAATATACTTATTCGTTCCCACAGATGAATGTGCATTTAATAACATTATCATTAGTAGTATATCTACATTAGATATGTAATGTACATTTAAAAACAATATCATTATTACCATATCTACATTAGATATAATGTAATATACTGATTCTTTCCCACAGATCAATGTGCATTTAATAACAATATCATTGGTACTATATCTACATTGAATATAATGTAATATGCTGATTCATTCCCACAGATCAATGTACATTTAATAACAATATCATTAGTACTATATCTACATTCGATATAATGTAATAGATTGATTCATTCCCACAGATCAATGTACATTTAATAACAATATCATTATTACTATATCTACATTAGATATGATGTAATATACTTATTCGTTCCCACAGATGAATATGCATTTAATAACATTATCATTAGTACTATATCTACATTAGATATGTAATGTACATTTAAAACAATATCATTATTACCATATCTACATTAGATATGATGCAATATACTGATTCCTTCCCACAGATCAATGTACATTTAATAACAATATCATTTGTACTATATCTACAGTAGGTATGTAATATACATTTACAAACAATGCCATTATTACTATATCTCCGTTGGACATAATGTAATATACTGATTCCTTCCCAGAGATCAATGTACATTTAATAACAATATCATTATTACCATATCTACATTAGATATAATGTAATATACTGATTCCTTCCCACAGGTCAATGTACATTCAATAATAATATCCTTAGTACTATATCTACATTCGATATAATGTAATATAGTTATTCGTTCCCACAGATGAATGTGTATTTATTAACAATATCATTAGTACTATATCTACAGTAGATATGTAATATACATTTACAAACAATGCCAGTATTATTATGTCTCCGTTGGACATAATGTAATATACTGATTCCTTCCCACAGATCAATGTGCATTTAATAACAATATCATTGGTACTATATCTACATGGAATATATAGTAATATACTGATTCCTTCCCACACATCAATGTACATTTAATAACAATATCATTGGTACTATATCTACATTGAATATAATGTAATATGCTGATTCATTCCCACAGATCAATGTACATTTAATAACAGTATCGTTAGTACTATATCTACAGTAGACATGTAATATACATTTACAAACAATGCCAGTATTATTATATCTCCGTTGGACATAATGTAATATACTGATTCCTTCCCACAGATCAATGTATATTTAATAACAATATCCTTAGTACTATATCTACATCCGATATAATGTAATATAGTTATTCGCTCCCACAGATGAATGTGTATTTATTAACAATATCATTAGTACTATATCTACATTAGATATGTAATGTACATTTAATAACAATATCATTATTACCATATCTACATTAGATATAATGTAATATGCTGATTCCTTCCCACAGATCAATGTACATTTAATAACAATATCATTAGTACTATATCTACAGTTGATATGTAATATACATTTACAAACAATGCCATTATTACTATATCTCCGTTGGACATAATGTAATATACTGATTCCTTCCAACAGATCAATGTATATTTAATAACAATATCCTTAGTACTATAACTACATTCGATATAATGTAATATAGTTATTCGTTCCCACAGATGAATGTGTATTTATTAACAATATCAGTAGTACTATATCTACATTAGATATGTAATGTACATTTAATAACAATATCATTGTTACCATATCTACATTAGATATAATGTAATATACTGATTCTTTCCCACAGATCAATGTACATTTAATAACAATATCATTGGTACTATTTCTACATTGAATATAATCTAATATACTGATTCATTCCCACAGATCAATGTACATTTAATAACAATATCATTAGTACTATATCTACAGTAGATATGTAATATACATTTACAAACAATGCCATTATTACTATATCTCCGTTGGACATAATGTAATATACTGATTCCTTCCCAGAGATCAATGTACATTTAATAACATTATCATTAGTACTATATCTACATTAGATATAATGTAATATACTTATTCGTTCCCACAGATGAATGTGCATTTAATAACATTATCGTTAGTACTATATCTACATTAGATATGTAATGTACATTTAAAAACAATATCATTATTACCATATCTACATTAGATATAATGTAATATACTGATTCCTTCCCACAGATCAATGTACATTTAATAACAATATCATTAGAACTATATCTACATTGAATATAATGTAATATACTGATTCATTCCCACATATCAATGTACATTTAATAACAATATCATTAGTACTATATCTACAGTAGATATGTAATATACATTTACAAACAATGCCATTATTACTATATCTCCGTTGGACATAATGTAATATACTGATTCCTTCCAACAGATCAATGTATATTTAAGAACAATATCCTTAGTACTATATCTACATTCAGTATAATGTAATATAGTTATTCAATCCCACAGATGAATGTGTATTTATTATCAATATCATTAGTACTATATCTACATTAGATATGTAATGTACATTTAATAACAATATCATTATTACCATATCTACATTAGATATAATGTAATATACTGATTCCTTCCCACAGATCAATGTACATTTAATAACAATATCATTAGTACTATATCTACAGTAGATATGTAATATACATTTGCAAACAATGCCATTATTACTATATCTCCGTTGGACATAATGTAATATACTGATTCCTTCCAACAGATCAATGTACATTTAATAACAATATCCTTAGTACTATATCTACATTCGATATAATGTAATATAGTTATTCGTTCCCACAGATGGATGTGTATTTATTAACGATATCATTAGTACTATATCTACATTCGATATAATGTAATAGATTGATTCATTCCCACAGATCAATGTACATTTAATAACAATATCATTGGTACTATATCTACATTGAATATAATGTAATATGCTGATTCCTTCCCACAGATCAATGTACATTTAATAACAATATCATTAGTACTATATCTGCGTTCGATATAATGTGATAGATTGATTCATTCCCACAGATCAATGTACATTTAATAACAGTAGCATTAGTACTATATCTACAGTAGATATGTAATATACAGTTACAAACAATGCCAGTATTATTATATCTCCGTTGGACATAATGTAATATACTGATCCTTTCCCACAGATCAATGTACATTTAATAACATCATCATTGGTACTATATCTACATTGAATACAATGTAATATGCTGATTCATTCCCACAGATCAATGTACATTTAATAACAATATCATTGGTACTGTATCTACATTGAATATAATGTAATATACTGATTCATTCCCACAGATCAATGTACATTTAATAACAATATCATTAGTACTATATCTACAGTAGATATGTAATATACATTTACAAACAATGCCATTATTACTATATCTCCGTTGGGCATAATGTAATATACTGATTCCTTCCAACAGATCAATGTATATTTAAGAACAATATCCTTAGTACTATATCCGCATTCTATATAATGTAATATAGTTATTCGTTCCCACAGATGAATGTGTATTTATTAACAATATCATTAGTACTATATCTACATTAGATATGTAATGTACATTTAATAACAATATCATTATTACCATATCTACATTAGATATAATGTAATATGCTGATTCCTTCCCACAGATCAATGTACATTTAATAACAATATCATTAGTACTATATCTACAGTAGATATGTAATATACATTTACAAACAATGCCATTATTACTATATCTCCGTTGGACATAATGTAATATACTGATTCCTTCCAACAGTTCAATGTATATTTAATAACAATATCCTTAGTACTATATCTACATTCGATATAGTGTAATATAGTTATTCGTTCCCACAGATGAATGTGTATTTATTAACAATATCATTAGTACTATATCTACAGTAGATATGTAATATAAATTTACAAACAATGCCAGTATTATTATATCTCCGTTGGACATAATGTAATATACTGATTCCTTCCCACAGATCAATGTACATTTAATAACAATATCATTGGTACTGTATCTACATTGAATATAGTGTAATATACTGCTTCCTTCCCACAGATCAATGTACATTCAATAACAATATCATTGGTACTATATCTACATGGAATATATAGTAATATACTGATTCCTTCCCACACATCAATGTACATTTAATAACAATATCATTGGTACTATATCTACATTGAATATAATGTAATATGCTGATTCATTCCCACAGATCAATGTACATTTAATAACAGTATCATTAGTACTATATCTACAGTAGACATGTAATATACATTTACAAACAATGCCAGTATTATTATATCTCCGTTGGACATAATGTAATATACTGATTCCTTCCCACAGATCAATGTATATTTAATAACAATATCCTTAGTACTATATCTACATTCGATATAATGTAATATAGTTATTCGCTCCCACAGATGAATGTGTATTTATTAACAATATCATTAGTACTATATCTACATTAGATATGTAATGTACATTTAATAACAATATCATTATTACCATATCTACATTAGATATAATGTAATATGCTGATTCCTTCCCACAGATCAATGTACATTTAATAACAATATCATTAGTACTATATCTACAGTTGATATGTAATATACATTTACAAACAATGCCATTATTACTATATCTCCGTTGGACATAATGTAATATACTGATTCCTTCCAACAGATCAATGTATATTTAATAACAATATCCTTAGTACTATAACTACATTCGATATAATGTAATATAGTTATTCGTTCCCACAGATGAATGTGTATTTATTAACAATATCAGTAGTACTATATCTACATTAGATGTGTAATGTACATTTAATAACAATATCATTGTTACCATATCTACATTAGATATAATGTAATATACTGATTCTTTCCCACAGATCAATGTACATTTAATAACAATATCATTGGTACTATATCTACATTGAATATAATCTAATATACTGATTCATTCCCACAGATCAATGTACATTTAATAACAATATCATTAGTACTATATCTACAGTAGATATGTAATATACATTTACAAACAATGCCATTATTACTATATTTCCGTTGGACATAATGTAATATACTGATTCCTTCCCAGAGATCAATGTACATTTAATAACATTATCATTAGTACTATATCTACATTAGATATAATGTAATATACTTATTCGTTCCCACAGATGAATGTGCATTTAATAACATTATCGTTAGTACTATATCTACATTCGATATAATGTAATAGATTGATTCATTCCCACAGATCAATGTACATTTAATAACAATATCATTGGTACTATATCTACATTGAATATAATGTAATATGCTGATTCCTTCCCACAGATCAATGTACATTTAATAACAATATCATTAGTACTATATCTGCATTCGATATAATGTGATAGATTGATTCATTCCCACAGATCAATGTACATTTAATAACAGTAGCATTAGTACTATATCTACAGTAGATATGTAATATACATTTACAAACAATGCCAGTATTATTATATCTCCGTTGGACATAATGTAATATACTGATCCTTTCCCACAGATCAATGTACATTTAATAACATCATCATTGGTACTATATCTACATTGAATGCAATGTAATATGCTGATTCATTCCCACAGATCAATGTACATTTAATAACAATATCATTGGTACTGTATCTACATTGAATATAATGTAATATACTGATTCATTCCCACAGATCAATGTACATTTAATAACAATATCATTAGTACTATATCTACAGTAGATATGTAATATACATTTACAAACAATGCCATTATTACTATATCTCCGTTGGGCATAATGTAATATACTGATTCCTTCTAACAGATCAATGTATATTTAAGAACAATATCCTTAGTACTATATCCGCATTCTATATAATGTAATATAGTTATTCGTTCCCACAGATGAATGTGTATTTATTAACAATATCATTAGTACTATATCTACATTAGATATGTAATGTACATTTAATAACAATATCATTATTACCATATCTACATTAGATATAATGTAATATGCTGATTCCTTCCCACAGATCAATGTACATTTAATAAGAATATCATTAGTACTATATCTACAGTAGATATGTAATATACATTTACAAACAATGCCATTATTACTATATCTCCGTTGGACATAATGTAATATACTGATTCCTTCCAACAGTTCAATGTATATTTAATAACAATATCCTTAGTACTATATCTACATTCGATATAATGTAATATAGTTATTGGTTCCCACAGATGAATGTGTATTTATTAACAATATCATTAGTACTATATCTACAGTAGATATGTAATATACATTTACAAACAATGCCATTATTACTATATCTCCGTTGGACATAATGTAATATACTGATTCCTTCCAACAGATCAATGTATATTTAAGAACAATATCCTTAGTACTATATCTACATTCAATATAATGTAATATAGTTATTCAATCCCACAGATGAATGTGTATTTATTATCAATATCATTAGTACTATATCTACATTAGATATGTAATGTACATTTAATAACAATATCATTATTACCATATCTACATTAGATATAATGTAATATACTGATTCCTTCCCACAGATCAATGTACATTTAATAACAATATCATTGGTACTGTATCTACATTGAATATAATGTAATATACTGATTCATTCCCACAGATCAATGCACATTTAATAACAATATCATTAGTACTATATCTACAGTAGATATGTAATATACATTTACAAACAATGCCATTATTACTATATCTCCGTTGGACATAATGTAATATACTGATTCCTTCCAACGGATCAGTGTACATTTAATAACAATGTCCTTAGTACTATATCTACATTCGATATAATGTAATATAGTTATTCGTTCCCACAGGTGGATGTGTATTTATTAACGATATCATTAGTACTATATCTACATTCGATATAATGTAATAGATTGATTCATTCCCACAGATCAATGTACATTTAATAACAATATCATTGGTACTATATCTACATTGAATATAACGTAATATGCTGATTCCTTCCCACAGATCAATGTACATTTAATAACAATATCATTAGTACTATATCTACATTCGATATAATGTAATATATTGATTCATTCCAACAGATCAATGTACATTTAATAACAATATCATTATTACTATATCTACATTAGATATAATGTAATATACTTATTCGTTCCCACAGATGAATATGCATTTAATAACATTATCATTAGTACTGTATCTACATTAGATATGTAATGTACATTTAATAACAATATCATTATTACCATATCTACATTAGATATAATGTAATATACTGATTCTTTCCCACAGATCAATGTACATTTAATAACAATATCATTAGTACTATATCTACATTCGATATAATGTAATATATTGATTCATTCCAACAGATCAAAGTACATTTAATAACAATATCATTATTACTATATCTACATTAGATATGATGTAATGTACTGATTCCTTCCCACAGATCAATGTACATTTAATAACAATATCATTAGTACTATATCTACGGTAGATATGTAATATACATTTAGAAACAATGCCATTATTACTATATCTCCGTTGGACATAATATAATATACTGATTCCTTCCCACAGATCAATGTACATTTAATAACAATATCATTAGTACTATATCTACATTCGATATAATGTAATATATTGATTCATTCCAACAGATCAATGTACATTTAATAACAATATCATTATTACTATATCTACATTAGATATAATGTAATATACTTATTCGTTCCCACAGATGAATATGCATTTAATAACATTATCATTAGTACTGTATCTACATTAAATATGTAATGTACATTTAAAAACAATATCATTATTACCATATCTACATTAGATATAATGTAATATACTGATTCCTTCCCACAGATCAATGTACATTTAATAACAATATCATTAGTACTATATCTACAGTAGATATGTAATATACATTTACAAACAATGCCAGTATTATTATATCTCCGTTGGACATAATGTAATATACTGATTCCTTCCCACAGATCAATGTACATTTAATAACAATATCATTGGTACTGTATCTACATTGAATATAATGTAATATACTGATTCATTCCCACAGATGAATATGCATTTAGTAACATTATCATTAGTACTATATCTACATTAGATATGTAATGTACATTTAATAGCAATATCATTATTACCATATCTACATTAGATATAATGTAATATACTGATTCTTTCCCACAGATCAATGTACATTTAATAACAATATCATTGGTACTATATCTACATTGAATATAATCTAATATACTGATTCATTCCCACAGACCAATGTACATTTAATAACAATATCATTAGTACTATATCTACATTCGATATAATGTAATAGATTGATTCATTCCCACAGATCAATGTACATTTAATAACAATATCATTGGTACTATATCTACATTGAATATAATGTAATATACTGATTCATTCCCACAGATCAATGTACATTTAATAACAGTATCATTAGTACTATATCTACAGTAGATATGTAATATACATTTACAAACAATGCCAGAATTATTATATCTCCGTTGGACATAATGTACTATACTGATTCCTTCCCACAGATCAATGTGCATTTAAAAACAATATCATTATTACCATATCTACATTAGATATAATGTAATATACCGATTCCTTCCCACAGATCAATGTACATTTAATAACAATATCATCGGTACTATATCTACATTGAATATAATGTAATATACTGATCCATTCCCACAGATCAATGTACATTTAATAACAATATCCTTAGTACTATATCCACATTCGATATAATGTAATATAGTTATTCGTTCCCACAGATGAATGTGTATTTATTAACAATATCATTAGTACTATATCTACATTAGATATGTAATGTACATTTAATAACAATATCATTATTACCAGATCTACATTAGATATAATGTAATATACTGATCCCTTCCCACAGATCAATGTACATTTAATAACAATATCATTAGTACTATCTACAGTAGATATGTAATATACATTTACAAACAATGCCATTATTACTATATCTCCGTTGGACATAATGTAATATACTGATTCCTTCCCACAGATCAATGTGCATTTAAAAACCATATCATTATTACCATATCTACATTAGATATAATGTAATATACTGATTCCTTCCTACAGATCAATGTACATTTAATAACAATATCATTGGTACTGTATCTACATTGAATATAATGTAATATACTGATTCATTCCCACAGATCAATGTACATTTAATAACAATATCATTAGTACTATATCTACAGTAGATATGTAATATACATTTACAAACAATGCCATTATTACTATATCTCCGTTGGACATAATGTAATATACTGATTCCTTCCAACAGATCAATGTATATTTAATAACAATATCCTTAGTACTATATCTACATTAGATATGTAATGTACATTTAATAACAATATCATTATTACTATATCTACATTAGATATGATGTAATATACTTATTCGTTCCCACAGATGAATATGCATTTAATAACATTATCATTAGTACTATATCTACATTAGATATGTAATGTACATTTAAAAACTATAACATTATTACCATATCTACATTAGATATAATGTAATATACTGATTCCTTCCCACAGATCAATGTACATTTACTAACAATATCATTAGTACTATATCTACAGTAGATATGTAATATACATTTAAAAACAATGCCATTATTACTATATCTCCGTTGGACATAATGTAATATACTGATTCCTTCCCACAGATCAATGTACATTTAATAACAATATCATTAGTACTATATCTACATTCGATATAATGTAATATATTGCTTCATTCCAACAGATCAATATACATTTAATAACAATGTCATTATTACTATATCTACATTAGATATAATGTAATATACTTATTCGTTCCCGCAGATGAATATGCATTTAATAACATTATCATTAGTACTATATCTACATTAGATATGTAATGTACATTTAAAAACAATATCATTATTACCATATCTACATTGGATATAATGTAATATACTGATTCCTTCCCACAGATCAATGTACATTTAATAACAATATCATTAGTACTATATCTACAGTAGATATGTAATATACATTTAGAAACAATGCCATTATTACTATATCTCCGTTGGACATAATGTAATATACTGATTCCTTCCCACAGATCAATGTACATTTAATAACTATATCATTAGTACTATATCTACATTCGATATAATGTAATATATTGATTCATTCCAACAGATCAATGTACATTTAATAACAATATCATTATTACTATATCTACATTAGATATAATGTAATATACTTATTCGTTCCCACAGATGAATATGCATTTAATAACATTATCATTAGTACTGTATCTACATTAGATATGTAATGTACATTTAATAACAATATCATTATTACCATATCTACATTAGATATAATGTAATATACTGATTCATTCCCACAGATCAATGTACATTTAATAACAATATCATTAGTACTATATCTACAGTAGATATGTAATATACATTTACAAACAATGCCAGTATTATTATATCTCCGTTGGACATAATGTAATATACTGATTCCTTCCCACAGATCAATGTACATTTAGTAACAATATCATTGGTACTGTATCTACATTGAATATAATGTAATATACTGATTCATTCCCACAGATCAATGTACATTTAATAACAATATCATTAGTACTATATCTACAGTAGATATGTAATATACATTTAAAAACAATGCCATTATTACTATATCTCCGTTGGACATAATGTAATATACTGATTCCTTCCCACAGATCAATGTACATTTAATAACAATATCATTAGTACTATATCTACATTCGATATAATGTAATATATTGCTTCATTCCAACAGATCAATATACATTTAATAACAATATCATTATTACTATATCTACATTAGATATAATGTAATATACTTATTCGTTCCCGCAGATGGATATGCATTTAATAACATTATCATTAGTACTATATCTACATTAGATATGTAATGTACATTTAAAAACAATATCATTATTACCATATCTACATTGGATATAATGTAATATACTGATTCCTTCCCACAGATCAATGTACATTTAATAACAATATCATTAGTACTATATCTACAGTAGATATGTAATATACATTTAGAAACAATGCCATTATTACTATATCTCCGTTGGACATAATGTAATATACTGATTCCTTCCCACAGATCAATGTACATTTAATAACAATATCATTAGTACTATATCTACATTCGATATAATGTAATATATTGATTCATTCCAACAGATCAATGTACATTTAATAACAATATCATTATTACTATATCTACATTAGATATAATGTAATATACTTATTCGTTCCCACAGATGAATATGCATTTAATAACATTATCATTAGTACTGTATCTACATTAGATATGTAATGTACATTTAATAACAATATCATTATTACCATATCTACATTAGATATAATGTAATATACTGATTCTTTCCCACAGATCAATGTACATTTAATAACAATATCATTAGTACTATATCTACATTCGATATAATGTAATATATTGATTCATTCCAACAGATCAAAGTACATTTAATAACTATATCATTATCACTATATCTACATTAGATATGATGTAATGTACTTATTCGTTCCCACAGATGAATATGCATTTAATAACATTATCATTAGTACTATATCTACATTAGATATGTAATGTACATTTAAAAACAATATCATTATTACCATATCTACATTAGATATAATGTAATATACTGATTCCTTCCCACAGATCAATGTACATTTAATAACAATATCATTAGTACTATATCTACAGTAGATATGTAATATACATTTACAAACAATGCCAGTATTATTATATCTCCGTTGGACATAATGTAATATACTGATTCCTTCCCACAGATCAATGTACATTTAATAACAATATCATTGGTACTGTATCTACATTGAATATAATGTAATATACTGATTCATTCCCACAGATGAATATGCATTTAGTAACATTATCATTAGTACTATATCTACATTAGATATGTAATGTACATTTAATAGCAATATCATTATTACCATATCTACATTAGATATAATGTAATATACTGATTCTTTCCCACAGATCAATGTACATTTAATAACAATATCATTGGTACTATATCTACATTGAATATAATCTAATATACTGATTCATTCCCACAGACCAATGTACATTTAATAACAATATCATTAGTACTATATCTACATTCGATATAATGTAATAGATTGATTCATTCCCACAGATCAATGTACATTTAATAACAATATCATTGGTACTATATCTACATTGAATATAATGTAATATACTGATTCATTCCCACAGATCAATGTACATTTAATAACAGTATCATTAGTACTATATCTACAGTAGATATGTAATATACATTTACAAACAATGCCAGTATTATTATATCTCCGTTGGACATAATGTACTATACTGATTCCTTCCCACACATCAATGTACATTTAAGAACAATATCATTGGTACTATATCTACATTGAATATAATCTAATATACTGATTCATTCCCACAGATCAATGTACATTTAATAACATTATCATTAGTACTATATCTACAGTAGATATGTAATATACATTTACAAACAATGCCATTATTACTATATCTCCGTTGGACATAATGTAATATACTGATTCCTTCCAACAGATCAATGTATATTTAAGAACAATATCCTTAGTACTATATCTACATTCAATATAATGTAATATAGTTATTCAATCCCACAGATGAATGTGTATTTATTAACAATATCATTAGTACTATATCTACATTAGATATGTAATGTACATTTAATAACAATATCATTATTACCATATCTACATTAGATATAATGTAATATACTGATTCCTTCCCACAGATCAATGTACACTTAATAACAATATCATTAGTACTATATCTACAGTAGATATGTAATATACATTTACAAACAATGCCATTATTACTATATCTCCGTTGGACATAATGTAATATACTGATTCCTTCCAACAGATCAATGTATATTTAATAACAATATCCTTAGTACTATAACTACATTCGATATAATGTAATATAGTTATTCGTTCCCACAGATGAATGTGTATTTATTAACAATATCAGTAGTACTATATCTACATTAGATATGTAATGTACATTTAATAACAATATCATTGTTACCATATCTACATTAGATATAATGTAATATACTGATTCTTTCCCACAGATCAATGTACATTTAATAACAATATCATTGGTACTATATCTACATTGAATATAATCTAATATACTGATTCATTCCCACAGATCAATGTACATTTAATAACAATATCATTAGTACTATATCTACAGTAGATATGTAATATACATTTACAAACAATGCCATTATTACTATATCTCCGTTGGACATAATGTAATATACTGATTCCTTCCAACAGATCAATGTATATTTAATAACAATATCCTTAGTACTATAACTACATTCGATATAATGTAATATAGTTATTCGTTCCCGCAGATGAATGTGTATTTATTAACAATATCAGTAGTACTATATCTACATTAGATGTGTAATGTACATTTAATAACAATATCATTGTTACCATATCTACATTAGATATAATGTAATATACTGATTCTTTCCCACAGATCAATGTACATTTAATAACAATATCATTGGTACTATATCTACATTGAATATAATCTAATATACTGATTCATTCCCACAGATCAATGTACATTTAATAACAATATCATTAGTACTATATCTACAGTAGATATGTAATATACATTTACAAACAATGCCATTATTACTATATTTCCGTTGGACATAATGTAATATACTGATTCCTTCCCAGAGATCAATGTACATTTAATAACATTATCATTAGTACTATATCTACATTAGATATAATGTAATATACTTATTCGTTCCCACAGATGAATGTGCATTTAATAACATTATCGTTAGTACTATATCTACATTAGATATGTAATGTACATTTAAAAACAATATCATTATTACCATATCTACATTAGATATAATGTAATATACTGATTCCTTCCCACAGATCAATGTACATTTAATAACAATATCATTAGAACTATATCTACATTGAATATAATGTAATATACTGATTCATTCGCACAGATCAATGTACATTTAATAACAGTATCATTAGTACTATATCTACAGTAGACATGTAATATACATTTACAAACAATGCCAGTATTATTATATCTCCGTTGGACATAATGTAATATACTGATTCCTTCCCACAGATCAATGTATATTTAATAACAATATCCTTAGTACTATATCTACATTCGATATAATGTAATATAGTTATTCGCTCCCACAGATGAATGTGTATTTATTAACAATATCATTAGTACTATATCTACATTAGATATGTAATGTACATTTAATAACAATATCATTATTACCATATCTACATTAGATATAATGTAATATGCTGATTCCTTCCCACAGATCAATGTACATTTAATAACAATATCATTAGTACTATATCTACAGTTGATATGTAATATACATTTACAAACAATGCCATTATTACTATATCTCCGTTGGACATAATGTAATATACTGATTCCTTCCAACAGATCAATGTATATTTAATAACAATATCCTTAGTACTATAACTACATTCGATATAATGTAATATAGTTATTCGTTCCCACAGATGAATGTGTATTTATTAACAATATCAGTAGTACTATATCTACATTAGATATGTAATGTACATTTAATAACAATATCATTGTTACCATATCTACATTAGATATAATGTAATATACTGATTCTTTCCCACAGATCAATGTACATTTAATAACAATATCATTGGTACTATTTCTACATTGAATATAATCTAATATACTGATTCATTCCCACAGATCAATGTACATTTAATAACAATATCATTAGTACTATATCTACAGTAGATATGTAATATACATTTACAAACAATGCCATTATTACTATATCTCCGTTGGACATAATGTAATATACTGATTCCTTCCCAGAGATCAATGTACATTTAATAACATTATCATTAGTACTATATCTACATTAGATATAATGTAATATACTTATTCGTTCCCACAGATGAATGTGCATTTAATAACATTATCGTTAGTACTATATCTACATTAGATATGTAATGTACATTTAAAAACAATATCATTATTACCATATCTACATTAGATATAATGTAATATACTGATTCCTTCCCACAGATCAATGTACATTTAATAACAATATCATTAGAACTATATCTACATTGAATATAATGTAATATACTGATTCATTCCCACATATCAATGTACATTTAATAACAATATCATTAGTACTATATCTACAGTAGATATGTAATATACATTTACAAACAATGCCATTATTACTATATCTCCGTTGGACATAATGTAATATACTGATTCCTTCCAACAGATCAATGTATATTTAAGAACAATATCCTTAGTACTATATCTACATTCAATATAATGTAATATAGTTATTCAATCCCACAGATGAATGTGTATTTATTATCAATATCATTAGTACTATATCTACATTAGATATGTAATGTACATTTAATAACAATATCATTATTACCATATCTACATTAGATATAATGTAATATACTGATTCCTTCCCACAGATCAATGTACATTTAATAACAATATCATTAGTACTATATCTACAGTAGATATGTAATATACATTTGCAAACAATGCCATTATTACTATATCTCCGTTGGACATAATGTAATATACTGATTCCTTCCAACAGATCAATGTACATTTAATAACAATATCCTTAGTACTATATCTACATTCGATATAATGTAATATAGTTATTCGTTCCCACAGATGGATGTGTATTTATTAACGATATCATTAGTACTATATCTACATTCGATATAATGTAATAGATTGATTCATTCCCACAGATCAATGTACATTTAATAACAATATCATTGGTACTATATCTACATTGAATATAATGTAATATGCTGATTCCTTCCCACAGATCAATGTACATTTAATAACAATATCATTAGTACTATATCTGCGTTCGATATAATGTGATAGATTGATTCATTCCCACAGATCAATGTACATTTAATAACAGTAGCATTAGTACTATATCTACAGTAGATATGTAATATACAGTTACAAACAATGCCAGTATTATTATATCTCCGTTGGACATAATGTAATATACTGATCCTTTCCCACAGATCAATGTACATTTAATAACATCATCATTGGTACTATATCTACATTGAATACAATGTAATATGCTGATTCATTCCCACAGATCAATGTACATTTAATAACAATATCATTGGTACTGTATCTACATTGAATATAATGTAATATACTGATTCATTCCCACAGATCAATGTACATTTAATAACAATATCATTAGTACTATATCTACAGTAGATATGTAATATACATTTACAAACAATGCCATTATTACTATATCTCCGTTGGGCATAATGTAATATACTGATTCCTTCCAACAGATCAATGTATATTTAAGAACAATATCCTTAGTACTATATCCGCATTCTATATAATGTAATATAGTTATTCGTTCCCACAGATGAATGTGTATTTATTAACAATATCATTAGTACTATATCTACATTAGATATGTAATGTACATTTAATAACAATATCATTATTACCATATCTACATTAGATATAATGTAATATGCTGATTCCTTCCCACAGATCAATGTACATTTAATAACAATATCATTAGTACTATATCTACAGTAGATATGTAATATACATTTACAAACAATGCCATTATTACTATATCTCCGTTGGACATAATGTAATATACTGATTCCTTCCAACAGTTCAATGTATATTTAATAACAATATCCTTAGTACTATATCTACATTCGATATAGTGTAATATAGTTATTCGTTCCCACAGATGAATGTGTATTTATTAACAATATCATTAGTACTATATCTACAGTAGATATGTAATATACATTTACAAACAATGCCAGTATTATTATATCTCCGTTGGACATAATGTAATATACTGATTCCTTCCCACAGATCAATGTACATTTAATAACAATATCATTGGTACTGTATCTACATTGAATATAGTGTAATATACTGCTTCCTTCCCACAGATCAATGTACATTCAATAACAATATCATTGGTACTATATCTACATGGAATATATAGTAATATACTGATTCCTTCCCACACATCAATGTACATTTAATAACAATATCATTGGTACTATATCTACATTGAATATAATGTAATATGCTGATTCATTCCCACAGATCAATGTACATTTAATAACAGTATCATTAGTACTATATCTACAGTAGACATGTAATATACATTTACAAACAATGCCAGTATTATTATATCTCCGTTGGACATAATGTAATATACTGATTCCTTCCCACAGATCAATGTATATTTAATAACAATATCCTTAGTACTATATCTACATTCGATATAATGTAATATAGTTATTCGCTCCCACAGATGAATGTGTATTTATTAACAATATCATTAGTACTATATCTACATTAGATATGTAATGTACATTTAATAACAATATCATTATTACCATATCTACATTAGATATAATGTAATATGCTGATTCCTTCCCACAGATCAATGTACATTTAATAACAATATCATTAGTACTATATCTACAGTAGATATGTAATATACATTTACAAACAATGCCATTATTACTATATTTCCGTTGGACATAATGTAATATACTGATTCCTTCCCAGAGATCAATGTACATTTAATAACATTATCATTAGTACTATATCTACATTAGATATAATGTAATATACTTATTCGTTCCCACAGATGAATGTGCATTTAATAACATTATCGTTAGTACTATATCTACATTCGATATAATGTAATAGATTGATTCATTCCCACAGATCAATGTACATTTAATAACAATATCATTGGTACTATATCTACATTGAATATAATGTAATATGCTGATTCCTTCCCACAGATCAATGTACATTTAATAACAATATCATTAGTACTATATCTGCATTCGATATAATGTGATAGATTGATTCATTCCCACAGATCAATGTACATTTAATAACAGTAGCATTAGTACTATATCTACAGTAGATATGTAATATACATTTACAAACAATGCCAGTATTATTATATCTCCGTTGGACATAATGTAATATACTGATCCTTTCCCACAGATCAATGTACATTTAATAACATCATCATTGGTACTATATCTACATTGAATGCAATGTAATATGCTGATTCATTCCCACAGATCAATGTACATTTAATAACAATATCATTGGTACTGTATCTACATTGAATATAATGTAATATACTGATTCATTCCCACAGATCAATGTACATTTAATAACAATATCATTAGTACTATATCTACAGTAGATATGTAATATACATTTACAAACAATGCCATTATTACTATATCTCCGTTGGGCATAATGTAATATACTGATTCCTTCTAACAGATCAATGTATATTTAAGAACAATATCCTTAGTACTATATCCGCATTCTATATAATGTAATATAGTTATTCGTTCCCACAGATGAATGTGTATTTATTAACAATATCATTAGTACTATATCTACATTAGATATGTAATGTACATTTAATAACAATATCATTATTACCATATCTACATTAGATATAATGTAATATGCTGATTCCTTCCCACAGATCAATGTACATTTAATAAGAATATCATTAGTACTATATCTACAGTAGATATGTAATATACATTTACAAACAATGCCATTATTACTATATCTCCGTTGGACATAATGTAATATACTGATTCCTTCCAACAGTTCAATGTATATTTAATAACAATATCCTTAGTACTATATCTACATTCGATATAATGTAATATAGTTATTGGTTCCCACAGATGAATGTGTATTTATTAACAATATCATTAGTACTATATCTACATTAGATATGTAATGTACATTTAATAACAATATCATTATTACCATATCTACATTAGATATAATGTAATATACTGATTCCTTCCCACAGATCAATGTACATTTAATAACAATATCATTGGTACTGTATCTACATTGAATATAATGTAATATACTGATTCATTCCCACAGATCAATGCACATTTAATAACAATATCATTAGTACTATATCTACAGTAGATATGTAATATACATTTACAAACAATGCCATTATTACTATATCTCCGTTGGACATAATGTAATATACTGATTCCTTCCAACGGATCAGTGTACATTTAATAACAATGTCCTTAGTACTATATCTACATTCGATATAATGTAATATAGTTATTCGTTCCCACAGGTGGATGTGTATTTATTAACGATATCATTAGTACTATATCTACATTCGATATAATGTAATAGATTGATTCATTCCCACAGATCAATGTACATTTAATAACAATATCATTGGTACTATATCTACATTGAATATAACGTAATATGCTGATTCCTTCCCACAGATCAATGTACATTTAATAACAATATCATTAGTACTATATCTACATTCGATATAATGTAATATATTGATTCATTCCAACAGATCAATGTACATTTAATAACAATATCATTATTACTATATCTACATTAGATATAATGTAATATACTTATTCGTTCCCACAGATGAATATGCATTTAATAACATTATCATTAGTACTGTATCTACATTAGATATGTAATGTACATTTAATAACAATATCATTATTACCATATCTACATTAGATATAATGTAATATACTGATTCTTTCCCACAGATCAATGTACATTTAATAACAATATCATTAGTACTATATCTACATTCGATATAATGTAATATATTGATTCATTCCAACAGATCAAAGTACATTTAATAACAATATCATTATTACTATATCTACATTAGATATGATGTAATGTACTGATTCCTTCCCACAGATCAATGTACATTTAATAACAATATCATTAGTACTATATCTACGGTAGATATGTAATATACATTTAGAAACAATGCCATTATTACTATATCTCCGTTGGACATAATATAATATACTGATTCCTTCCCACAGATCAATGTACATTTAATAACAATATCATTAGTACTATATCTACATTCGATATAATGTAATATATTGATTCATTCCAACAGATCAATGTACATTTAATAACAATATCATTATTACTATATCTACATTAGATATAATGTAATATACTTATTCGTTCCCACAGATGAATATGCATTTAATAACATTATCATTAGTACTGTATCTACATTAAATATGTAATGTACATTTAAAAACAATATCATTATTACCATATCTACATTAGATATAATGTAATATACTGATTCCTTCCCACAGATCAATGTACATTTAATAACAATATCATTAGTACTATATCTACAGTAGATATGTAATATACATTTACAAACAATGCCAGTATTATTATATCTCCGTTGGACATAATGTAATATACTGATTCCTTCCCACAGATCAATGTACATTTAATAACAATATCATTGGTACTGTATCTACATTGAATATAATGTAATATACTGATTCATTCCCACAGATGAATATGCATTTAGTAACATTATCATTAGTACTATATCTACATTAGATATGTAATGTACATTTAATAGCAATATCATTATTACCATATCTACATTAGATATAATGTAATATACTGATTCTTTCCCACAGATCAATGTACATTTAATAACAATATCATTGGTACTATATCTACATTGAATATAATCTAATATACTGATTCATTCCCACAGACCAATGTACATTTAATAACAATATCATTAGTACTATATCTACATTCGATATAATGTAATAGATTGATTCATTCCCACAGATCAATGTACATTTAATAACAATATCATTGGTACTATATCTACATTGAATATAATGTAATATACTGATTCATTCCCACAGATCAATGTACATTTAATAACAGTATCATTAGTACTATATCTACAGTAGATATGTAATATACATTTACAAACAATGCCAGAATTATTATATCTCCGTTGGACATAATGTACTATACTGATTCCTTCCCACAGATCAATGTGCATTTAAAAACAATATCATTATTACCATATCTACATTAGATATAATGTAATATACCGATTCCTTCCCACAGATCAATGTACATTTAATAACAATATCATCGGTACTATATCTACATTGAATATAATGTAATATACTGATCCATTCCCACAGATCAATGTACATTTAATAACAATATCCTTAGTACTATATCCACATTCGATATAATGTAATATAGTTATTCGTTCCCACAGATGAATGTGTATTTATTAACAATATCATTAGTACTATATCTACATTAGATATGTAATGTACATTTAATAACAATATCATTATTACCAGATCTACATTAGATATAATGTAATATACTGATCCCTTCCCACAGATCAATGTACATTTAATAACAATATCATTAGTACTATCTACAGTAGATATGTAATATACATTTACAAACAATGCCATTATTACTATATCTCCGTTGGACATAATGTAATATACTGATTCCTTCCCACAGATCAATGTGCATTTAAAAACCATATCATTATTACCATATCTACATTAGATATAATGTAATATACTGATTCCTTCCTACAGATCAATGTACATTTAATAACAATATCATTGGTACTGTATCTACATTGAATATAATGTAATATACTGATTCATTCCCACAGATCAATGTACATTTAATAACAATATCATTAGTACTATATCTACAGTAGATATGTAATATACATTTACAAACAATGCCATTATTACTATATCTCCGTTGGACATAATGTAATATACTGATTCCTTCCAACAGATCAATGTATATTTAATAACAATATCCTTAGTACTATATCTACATTAGATATGTAATGTACATTTAATAACAATATCATTATTACTATATCTACATTAGATATGATGTAATATACTTATTCGTTCCCACAGATGAATATGCATTTAATAACATTATCATTAGTACTATATCTACATTAGATATGTAATGTACATTTAAAAACTATAACATTATTACCATATCTACATTAGATATAATGTAATATACTGATTCCTTCCCACAGATCAATGTACATTTACTAACAATATCATTAGTACTATATCTACAGTAGATATGTAATATACATTTAAAAACAATGCCATTATTACTATATCTCCGTTGGACATAATGTAATATACTGATTCCTTCCCACAGATCAATGTACATTTAATAACAATATCATTAGTACTATATCTACATTCGATATAATGTAATATATTGCTTCATTCCAACAGATCAATATACATTTAATAACAATGTCATTATTACTATATCTACATTAGATATAATGTAATATACTTATTCGTTCCCGCAGATGAATATGCATTTAATAACATTATCATTAGTACTATATCTACATTAGATATGTAATGTACATTTAAAAACAATATCATTATTACCATATCTACATTGGATATAATGTAATATACTGATTCCTTCCCACAGATCAATGTACATTTAATAACAATATCATTAGTACTATATCTACAGTAGATATGTAATATACATTTAGAAACAATGCCATTATTACTATATCTCCGTTGGACATAATGTAATATACTGATTCCTTCCCACAGATCAATGTACATTTAATAACTATATCATTAGTACTATATCTACATTCGATATAATGTAATATATTGATTCATTCCAACAGATCAATGTACATTTAATAACAATATCATTATTACTATATCTACATTAGATATAATGTAATATACTTATTCGTTCCCACAGATGAATATGCATTTAATAACATTATCATTAGTACTGTATCTACATTAGATATGTAATGTACATTTAATAACAATATCATTATTACCATATCTACATTAGATATAATGTAATATACTGATTCATTCCCACAGATCAATGTACATTTAATAACAATATCATTAGTACTATATCTACAGTAGATATGTAATATACATTTACAAACAATGCCAGTATTATTATATCTCCGTTGGACATAATGTAATATACTGATTCCTTCCCACAGATCAATGTACATTTAGTAACAATATCATTGGTACTGTATCTACATTGAATATAATGTAATATACTGATTCATTCCCACAGATCAATGTACATTTAATAACAATATCATTAGTACTATATCTACAGTAGATATGTAATATACATTTAAAAACAATGCCATTATTACTATATCTCCGTTGGACATAATGTAATATACTGATTCCTTCCCACAGATCAATGTACATTTAATAACAATATCATTAGTACTATATCTACATTCGATATAATGTAATATATTGCTTCATTCCAACAGATCAATATACATTTAATAACAATATCATTATTACTATATCTACATTAGATATAATGTAATATACTTATTCGTTCCCGCAGATGGATATGCATTTAATAACATTATCATTAGTACTATATCTACATTAGATATGTAATGTACATTTAAAAACAATATCATTATTACCATATCTACATTGGATATAATGTAATATACTGATTCCTTCCCACAGATCAATGTACATTTAATAACAATATCATTAGTACTATCTACAGTAGATATGTAATATACATTTACAAACAATGCCATTATTACTATATCTCCGTTGGACATAATGTAATATACTGATTCCTTCCAACAGATCAATGTGCATTTAAAAACCATATCATTATTACCATATCTACATTAGATATAATGTAATATACTGATTCCTTCCTACAGATCAATGTACATTTAATAACAATATCATTGGTACTGTATCTACATTGAATATAATGTAATATACTGATTCATTCCCACAGATCAATGTACATTTAATAACAATATCATTAGTACTATATCTACAGTAGATATGTAATATACATTTACAAACAATGCCATTATTACTATATCTCCGTTGGACATAATGTAATATACTGATTCCTTCCAACAGATCAATGTATATTTAATAACAATATCCTTAGTACTATATCTACATTAGATATGTAATGTACATTTAATAACAATATCATTATTACTATATCTACATTAGATATGATGTAATATACTTATTCGTTCCCACAGATGAATATGCATTTAATAACATTATCATTAGTACTATATCTACATTAGATATGTAATGTACATTTAAAAACTATAACATTATTACCATATCTACATTAGATATAATGTAATATACTGATTCCTTCCCACAGATCAATGTACATTTACTAACAATATCATTAGTACTATATCTACAGTAGATATGTAATATACATTTAAAAACAATGCCATTATTACTATATCTCCGTTGGACATAATGTAATATACTGATTCCTTCCCACAGATCAATGTACATTTAATAACAATATCATTAGTACTATATCTACATTCGATATAATGTAATATATTGCTTCATTCCAACAGATCAATATACATTTAATAACAATGTCATTATTACTATATCTACATTAGATATAATGTAATATACTTATTCGTTCCCGCAGATGAATATGCATTTAATAACATTATCATTAGTACTATATCTACATTAGATATGTAATGTACATTTAAAAACAATATCATTATTACCATATCTACATTGGATATAATGTAATATACTGATTCCTTCCCACAGATCAATGTACATTTAATAACAATATCATTAGTACTATATCTACAGTAGATATGTAATATACATTTAGAAACAATGCCATTATTACTATATCTCCGTTGGACATAATGTAATATACTGATTCCTTCCCACAGATCAATGTACATTTAATAACTATATCATTAGTACTATATCTACATTCGATATAATGTAATATATTGATTCATTCCAACAGATCAATGTACATTTAATAACAATATCATTATTACTATATCTACATTAGATATAATGTAATATACTTATTCGTTCCCACAGATGAATATGCATTTAATAACATTATCATTAGTACTGTATCTACATTAGATATGTAATGTACATTTAATAACAATATCATTATTACCATATCTACATTAGATATAATGTAATATACTGATTCATTCCCACAGATCAATGTACATTTAATAACAATATCATTAGTACTATATCTACAGTAGATATGTAATATACATTTACAAACAATGCCAGTATTATTATATCTCCGTTGGACATAATGTAATATACTGATTCCTTCCCACAGATCAATGTACATTTAGTAACAATATCATTGGTACTGTATCTACATTGAATATAATGTAATATACTGATTCATTCCCACAGATCAATGTACATTTAATAACAATATCATTAGTACTATATCTACAGTAGATATGTAATATACATTTAAAAACAATGCCATTATTACTATATCTCCGTTGGACATAATGTAATATACTGATTCCTTCCCACAGATCAATGTACATTTAATAACAATATCATTAGTACTATATCTACATTCGATATAATGTAATATATTGCTTCATTCCAACAGATCAATATACATTTAATAACAATATCATTATTACTATATCTACATTAGATATAATGTAATATACTTATTCGTTCCCGCAGATGGATATGCATTTAATAACATTATCATTAGTACTATATCTACATTAGATATGTAATGTACATTTAAAAACAATATCATTATTACCATATCTACATTGGATATAATGTAATATACTGATTCCTTCCCACAGATCAATGTACATTTAATAACAATATCATTAGTACTATATCTACAGTAGATATGTAATATACATTTAGAAACAATGCCATTATTACTATATCTCCGTTGGACATAATGTAATATACTGATTCCTTCCCACAGATCAATGTACATTTAATAACAATATCATTAGTACTATATCTACATTCGATATAATGTAATATATTGATTCATTCCAACAGATCAATGTACATTTAATAACAATATCATTATTACTATATCTACATTAGATATAATGTAATATACTTATTCGTTCCCACAGATGAATATGCATTTAATAACATTATCATTAGTACTGTATCTACATTAGATATGTAATGTACATTTAATAACAATATCATTATTACCATATCTACATTAGATATAATGTAATATACTGATTCTTTCCCACAGATCAATGTACATTTAATAACAATATCATTAGTACTATATCTACATTCGATATAATGTAATATATTGATTCATTCCAACAGATCAAAGTACATTTAATAACTATATCATTATTACTATATCTACATTAGATATGATGTAATGTACTTATTCGTTCCCACAGATGAATATGCATTTAATAACATTATCATTAGTACTATATCTACATTAGATATGTAATGTACATTTAAAAACAATATCATTATTACCATATCTACATTAGATATAATGTAATATACTGATTCCTTCCCACAGATCAATGTACATTTAATAACAATATCATTAGTACTATATCTACAGTAGATATGTAATATACATTTACAAACAATGCCAGTATTATTATATCTCCGTTGGACATAATGTAATATACTGATTCCTTCCCACAGATCAATGTACATTTAATAACAATATCATTGGTACTGTATCTACATTGAATATAATGTAATATACTGATTCATTCCCACAGATGAATATGCATTTAGTAACATTATCATTAGTACTATATCTACATTAGATATGTAATGTACATTTAATAGCAATATCATTATTACCATATCTACATTAGATATAATGTAATATACTGATTCTTTCCCACAGATCAATGTACATTTAATAACAATATCATTGGTACTATATCTACATTGAATATAATCTAATATACTGATTCATTCCCACAGACCAATGTACATTTAATAACAATATCATTAGTACTATATCTACATTCGATATAATGTAATAGATTGATTCATTCCCACAGATCAATGTACATTTAATAACAATATCATTGGTACTATATCTACATTGAATATAATGTAATATACTGATTCATTCCCACAGATCAATGTACATTTAATAACAGTATCATTAGTACTATATCTACAGTAGATATGTAATATACATTTACAAACAATGCCAGTATTATTATATCTCCGTTGGACATAATGTACTATACTGATTCCTTCCCACACATCAATGTACATTTAAGAACAATATCATTGGTACTATATCTACATTGAATATAATCTAATATACTGATTCATTCCCACAGATCAATGTACATTTAATAACATTATCATTAGTACTATATCTACAGTAGATATGTAATATACATTTACAAACAATGCCATTATTACTATATCTCCGTTGGACATAATGTAATATACTGATTCCTTCCAACAGATCAATGTATATTTAAGAACAATATCCTTAGTACTATATCTACATTCAATATAATGTAATATAGTTATTCAATCCCACAGATGAATGTGTATTTATTAACAATATCATTAGTACTATATCTACATTAGATATGTAATGTACATTTAATAACAATATCATTATTACCATATCTACATTAGATATAATGTAATATACTGATTCCTTCCCACAGATCAATGTACACTTAATAACAATATCATTAGTACTATATCTACAGTAGATATGTAATACACATTTACAAACAATGCCATTATTACTATATCTCCGTTGGACATAATGTAATATACTGATTCATTCCCATAGATCAATGTACATTCAATAATAATATCCTTAGTACTATATCTACATTCGATATAATGTAATATAGTCATTCGTTCCCACAGATGAATGTGTATTTATTAACAATATCATTAGTACTATATCTACAGTAGATATGTAATATACATTTACAAACAATGCCAGTATTATTATGTCTCCGTTGGACATAATGTAATATACTGATTCCTTCCCACAGATCAATGTGCATTTAATAACAATATCATTGGTACTATATCTACATGGAATATATAGTAATATACTGATTCCTTCCCACACATCAATGTACATTTAATAACAATATCATTGGTACTATATCTACATTGAATATAATGTAATATGCTGATTCATTCGCACAGATCAATGTACATTTAATAACAGTATCATTAGTACTATATCTACAGTAGACATGTAATATACATTTACAAACAATGCCAGTATTATTATATCTCTGTTGGACATAATGTAATATACTGATTCCTTCCCACAGATCAATGTATATTTAATAACAATATCGTTAGTACTATATCTACATTCGATATAATGTAATATAGTTATTCGCTCCCACAGATGAATGTGTATTTATTAACAATATCATTAGTACTATATCTACATTAGATATGTAATGTACATTTAATAACAATATCATTATTACCATATCTACATTAGATATAATGTAATATGCTGATTCCTTCCCACAGAACAATGTACATTTAATAACAATATCATTAGTACTATATCTACAGTTGATATGTAATATACATTTACAAACAATGCCATTATTACTATATCTCCGTTGGACATAATGTAATATACTGATTCCTTCCAACAGATCAATGTATATTTAATAACAATATCCTTAGTACTATAACTACATTCGATATAATGTAATATAGTTATTCGTTCCCACAGATGAATGTGTATTTATTAACAATATCAGTAGTACTATATCTACATTAGATATGTAATGTACATTTAATAACAATATCATTGTTACCATATCTACATTAGATATAATGTAATATACTGATTCTTTCCCACAGATCAATGTACATTTAATAACAATATCATTGGTACTATATCTACATTGAATATAATCTAATATACTGATTCATTCCCACAGATCAATGTACATTTAATAACAATATCATTAGTACTATATCTACAGTAGATATGTAATATACATTTACAAACAATGCCATTATTACTATATCTCCGTTGGACATAATGTAATATACTGATTCCTTCCAACAGATCAATGTATATTTAATAACAATATCCTTAGTACTATAACTACATTCGATATAATGTAATATAGTTATTCGTTCCCGCAGATGAATGTGTATTTATTAACAATATCAGTAGTACTATATCTACATTAGATGTGTAATGTACATTTAATAACAATATCATTGTTACCATATCTACATTAGATATAATGTAATATACTGATTCTTTCCCACAGATCAATGTACATTTAATAACAATATCATTGGTACTATATCTACATTGAATATAATCTAATATACTGATTCATTCCCACAGATCAATGTACATTTAATAACAATATCATTAGTACTATATCTACAGTAGATATGTAATATACATTTACAAACAATGCCATTATTACTATATTTCCGTTGGACATAATGTAATATACTGATTCCTTCCCAGAGATCAATGTACATTTAATAACATTATCATTAGTACTATATCTACATTAGATATAATGTAATATACTTATTCGTTCCCACAGATGAATGTGCATTTAATAACATTATCGTTAGTACTATATCTACATTCGATATAATGTAATAGATTGATTCATTCCCACAGATCAATGTACATTTAATAACAATATCATTGGTACTATATCTACATTGAATATAATGTAATATGCTGATTCCTTCCCACAGATCAATGTACATTTAATAACAATATCATTAGTACTATATCTGCATTCGATATAATGTGATAGATTGATTCATTCCCACAGATCAATGTACATTTAATAACAGTAGCATTAGTACTATATCTACAGTAGATATGTAATATACATTTACAAACAATGCCAGTATTATTATATCTCCGTTGGACATAATGTAATATACTGATCCTTTCCCACAGATCAATGTACATTTAATAACATCATCATTGGTACTATATCTACATTGAATGCAATGTAATATGCTGATTCATTCCCACAGATCAATGTACATTTAATAACAATATCATTGGTACTGTATCTACATTGAATATAATGTAATATACTGATTCATTCCCACAGATCAATGTACATTTAATAACAATATCATTAGTACTATATCTACAGTAGATATGTAATATACATTTACAAACAATGCCATTATTACTATATCTCCGTTGGGCATAATGTAATATACTGATTCCTTCTAACAGATCAATGTATATTTAAGAACAATATCCTTAGTACTATATCCGCATTCTATATAATGTAATATAGTTATTCGTTCCCACAGATGAATGTGTATTTATTAACAATATCATTAGTACTATATCTACATTAGATATGTAATGTACATTTAATAACAATATCATTATTACCATATCTACATTAGATATAATGTAATATGCTGATTCCTTCCCACAGATCAATGTACATTTAATAAGAATATCATTAGTACTATATCTACAGTAGATATGTAATATACATTTACAAACAATGCCATTATTACTATATCTCCGTTGGACATAATGTAATATACTGATTCCTTCCAACAGTTCAATGTATATTTAATAACAATATCCTTAGTACTATATCTACATTCGATATAATGTAATATAGTTATTGGTTCCCACAGATGAATGTGTATTTATTAACAATATCATTAGTACTATATCTACAGTAGATATGTAATATACATTTACAAACAATGCCATTATTACTATATCTCCGTTGGACATAATGTAATATACTGATTCCTTCCAACAGATCAATGTATATTTAAGAACAATATCCTTAGTACTATATCTACATTCAATATAATGTAATATAGTCATTCAATCCCACAGATGAATGTGTATTTATTATCAATATCATTAGTACTATATCTACATTAGATATGTAATGTACATTTAATAACAATATCATTATTACCATATCTACATTAGATATAATGTAATATACTGATTCCTTCCCACAGATCAATGTACATTTAATAACAATATCATTGGTACTGTATCTACATTGAATATAATGTAATATACTGATTCATTCCCACAGATCAATGCACATTTAATAACAATATCATTAGTACTATATCTACAGTAGATATGTAATATACATTTACAAACAATGCCATTATTACTATATCTCCGTTGGACATAATGTAATATACTGATTCCTTCCAACGGATCAGTGTACATTTAATAACAATGTCCTTAGTACTATATCTACATTCGATATAATGTAATATAGTTATTCGTTCCCACAGGTGGATGTGTATTTATTAACGATATCATTAGTACTATATCTACATTCGATATAATGTAATAGATTGATTCATTCCCACAGATCAATGTACATTTAATAACAATATCATTGGTACTATATCTACATTGAATATAACGTAATATGCTGATTCCTTCCCACAGATCAATGTACATTTAATAACAATATCATTAGTACTATATCTACATTCGATATAATGTAATATATTGATTCATTCCAACAGATCAATGTACATTTAATAACAATATCATTATTACTATATCTACATTAGATATAATGTAATATACTTATTCGTTCCCACAGATGAATATGCATTTAATAACATTATCATTAGTACTGTATCTACATTAGATATGTAATGTACATTTAATAACAATATCATTATTACCATATCTACATTAGATATAATGTAATATACTGATTCTTTCCCACAGATCAATGTACATTTAATAACAATATCATTAGTACTATATCTACATTCGATATAATGTAATATATTGATTCATTCCAACAGATCAAAGTACATTTAATAACAATATCATTATTACTATATCTACATTAGATATGATGTAATGTACTGATTCCTTCCCACAGATCAATGTACATTTAATAACAATATCATTAGTACTATATCTACGGTAGATATGTAATATACATTTAGAAACAATGCCATTATTACTATATCTCCGTTGGACATAATATAATATACTGATTCCTTCCCACAGATCAATGTACATTTAATAACAATATCATTAGTACTATATCTACATTCGATATAATGTAATATATTGATTCATTCCAACAGATCAATGTACATTTAATAACAATATCATTATTACTATATCTACATTAGATATAATGTAATATACTTATTCGTTCCCACAGATGAATATGCATTTAATAACATTATCATTAGTACTGTATCTACATTAAATATGTAATGTGCATTTAAAAACAATATCATTATTACCATATCTACATTAGATATAATGTAATATACTGATTCCTTCCCACAGATCAATGTACATTTAATAACAATATCATTAGTACTATATCTACAGTAGATATGTAATATACATTTACAAACAATGCCAGTATTATTATATCTCCGTTGGACATAATGTAATATACTGATTCCTTCCCACAGATCAATGTACATTTAATAACAATATCATTGGTACTGTATCTACATTGAATATAATGTAATATACTGATTCATTCCCACAGATGAATATGCATTTAGTAACATTATCATTAGTACTATATCTACATTAGATATGTAATGTACATTTAATAGCAATATCATTATTACCATATCTACATTAGATATAATGTAATATACTGATTCTTTCCCACAGATCAATGTACATTTAATAACAATATCATTGGTACTATATCTACATTGAATATAATCTAATATACTGATTCATTCCCACAGACCAATGTACATTTAATAACAATATCATTAGTACTATATCTACATTCGATATAATGTAATAGATTGATTCATTCTCACAGATCAATGTACACTTAATAACAATATCATTGGTACTATATCTACATTGAATATAATGTAATATACTGATTCATTCCCACAGATCAATGTACATTTAATAACAGTATCATTAGTACTATATCTACAGTAGATATGTAATATACATTTACAAACAATGCCAGTATTATTATATCTCCGTTGGACATAATGTACTATACTGATTCCTTCCCACAGATCAATGTGCATTTAAAAACAATATCATTATTACCATATCTACATTAGATATAATGTAATATACCGATTCCTTCCCACAGATCAATGTACATTTAATAACAATATCATCGGTACTATATCTACATTGAATATAATGTAATATACTGATCCATTCCCACAGATCAATGTACATTTAATAACAATATCCTTAGTACTATATCCACATTCGATATAATGTAATATAGTTATTCGTTCCCACAGATGAATGTGTATTTATTAACAATATCATTAGTACTATATCTACATTAGATATGTAATGTACATTTAATAACAATATCATTATTACCAGATCTACATTAGATATAATGTAATATACTGATCCCTTCCCACAGATCAATGTACATTTAATAACAATATCATTAGTACTATCTACAGTAGATATGTAATATACATTTACAAACAATGCCATTATTACTATATCTCCGTTGGACATAATGTAATATACTGATTCCTTCCCACAGATCAATGTGCATTTAAAAACCATATCATTATTACCATATCTACATTAGATATAATGTAATATACTGATTCCTTCCTACAGATCAATGTACATTTAATAACAATATCATTGGTACTGTATCTACATTGAATATAATGTAATATACTGATTCATTCCCACAGATCAATGTACATTTAATAACAATATCATTAGTACTATATCTACAGTAGATATGTAATATACATTTACAAACAATGCCATTATTACTATATCTCCGTTGGACATAATGTAATATACTGATTCCTTCCAACAGATCAATGTATATTTAATAACAATATCCTTAGTACTATATCTACATTAGATATGTAATGTACATTTAATAACAATATCATTATTACTATATCTACATTAGATATGATGTAATATACTTATTCGTTCCCACAGATGAATATGCATTTAATAACATTATCATTAGTACTATATCTACATTAGATATGTAATGTACATTTAAAAACTATAACATTATTACCATATCTACATTAGATATAATGTAATATACTGATTCCTTCCCACAGATCAATGTACATTTACTAACAATATCATTAGTACTATATCTACAGTAGATATGTAATATACATTTAAAAACAATGCCATTATTACTATATCTCCGTTGGACATAATGTAATATACTGATTCCTTCCCACAGATCAATGTACATTTAATAACAATATCATTAGTACTATATCTACATTCGATATAATGTAATATATTGCTTCATTCCAACAGATCAATATACATTTAATAACAATGTCATTATTACTATATCTACATTAGATATAATGTAATATACTTATTCGTTCCCGCAGATGAATATGCATTTAATAACATTATCATTAGTACTATATCTACATTAGATATGTAATGTACATTTAAAAACAATATCATTATTACCATATCTACATTGGATATAATGTAATATACTGATTCCTTCCCACAGATCAATGTACATTTAATAACAATATCATTAGTACTATATCTACAGTAGATATGTAATATACATTTAGAAACAATGCCATTATTACTATATCTCCGTTGGACATAATGTAATATACTGATTCCTTCCCACGGATCAATGTACATTTAATAACTATATCATTAGTACTATATCTACATTCGATATAATGTAATATATTGATTCATTCCAACAGATCAATGTACATTTAATAACAATATCATTATTACTATATCTACATTAGATATAATGTAATATACTTATTCGTTCCCACAGATGAATATGCATTTAATAACATTATCATTAGTACTGTATCTACATTAGATATGTAATGTACATTTAATAACAATATCATTATTACCATATCTACATTAGATATAATGTAATATACTGATTCATTCCCACAGATCAATGTACATTTAATAACAATATCATTAGTACTATATCTACAGTAGATATGTAATATACATTTACAAACAATGCCAGTATTATTATATCTCCGTTGGACATAATGTAATATACTGATTCCTTCCCACAGATCAATGTACATTTAGTAACAATATCATTGGTACTGTATCTACATTGAATATAATGTAATATACTGATTCATTCCCACAGATCAATGTACATTTAATAACAATATCATTAGTACTATATCTACAGTAGATATGTAATATACATTTAAAAACAATGCCATTATTACTATATCTCCGTTGGACATAATGTAATATACTGATTCCTTCCCACAGATCAATGTACATTTAATAACAATATCATTAGTACTATATCTACATTCGATATAATGTAATATATTGCTTCATTCCAACAGATCAATATACATTTAATAACAATATCATTATTACTATATCTACATTAGATATAATGTAATATACTTATTCGTTCCCGCAGATGGATATGCATTTAATAACATTATCATTAGTACTATATCTACATTAGATATGTAATGTACATTTAAAAACAATATCATTATTACCATATCTACATTGGATATAATGTAATATACTGATTCCTTCCCACAGATCAATGTACATTTAATAACAATATCATTAGTACTATCTACAGTAGATATGTAATATACATTTACAAACAATGCCATTATTACTATATCTCCGTTGGACATAATGTAATATACTGATTCCTTCCCACAGATCAATGTGCATTTAAAAACCATATCATTATTACCATATCTACATTAGATATAATGTAATATACTGATTCCTTCCTACAGATCAATGTACATTTAATAACAATATCATTGGTACTGTATCTACATTGAATATAATGTAATATACTGATTCATTCCCACAGATCAATGTACATTTAATAACAATATCATTAGTACTATATCTACAGTAGATATGTAATATACATTTACAAACAATGCCATTATTACTATATCTCCGTTGGACATAATGTAATATACTGATTCCTTCCAACAGATCAATGTATATTTAATAACAATATCCTTAGTACTATAACTACATTCGATATAATGTAATATAGTTATTCGTTCCCACAGATGAATGTGTATTTATTAACAATATCAGTAGTACTATATCTACATTAGATATGTAATGTACATTTAATAACAATATCATTGTTACCATATCTACATTAGATATAATGTAATATACTGATTCTTTCCCACAGATCAATGTACATTTAATAACAATATCATTGGTACTATATCTACATTGAATATAATCTAATATACTGATTCATTCCCACAGATCAATGTACATTTAATAACAATATCATTAGTACTATATCTACAGTAGATATGTAATATACATTTACAAACAATGCCATTATTACTATATCTCCGTTGGACATAATGTAATATACTGATTCCTTCCAACAGATCAATGTATATTTAATAACAATATCCTTAGTACTATAACTACATTCGATATAATGTAATATAGTTATTCGTTCCCGCAGATGAATGTGTATTTATTAACAATATCAGTAGTACTATATCTACATTAGATGTGTAATGTACATTTAATAACAATATCATTGTTACCATATCTACATTAGATATAATGTAATATACTGATTCTTTCCCACAGATCAATGTACATTTAATAACAATATCATTGGTACTATATCTACATTGAATATAATCTAATATACTGATTCATTCCCACAGATCAATGTACATTTAATAACAATATCATTAGTACTATATCTACAGTAGATATGTAATATACATTTACAAACAATGCCATTATTACTATATTTCCGTTGGACATAATGTAATATACTGATTCCTTCCCAGAGATCAATGTACATTTAATAACATTATCATTAGTACTATATCTACATTAGATATAATGTAATATACTTATTCGTTCCCACAGATGAATGTGCATTTAATAACATTATCGTTAGTACTATATCTACATTCGATATAATGTAATAGATTGATTCATTCCCACAGATCAATGTACATTTAATAACAATATCATTGGTACTATATCTACATTGAATATAATGTAATATGCTGATTCCTTCCCACAGATCAATGTACATTTAATAACAATATCATTAGTACTATATCTGCATTCGATATAATGTGATAGATTGATTCATTCCCACAGATCAATGTACATTTAATAACAGTAGCATTAGTACTATATCTACAGTAGATATGTAATATACATTTACAAACAATGCCAGTATTATTATATCTCCGTTGGACATAATGTAATATACTGATCCTTTCCCACAGATCAATGTACATTTAATAACATCATCATTGGTACTATATCTACATTGAATGCAATGTAATATGCTGATTCATTCCCACAGATCAATGTACATTTAATAACAATATCATTGGTACTGTATCTACATTGAATATAATGTAATATACTGATTCATTCCCACAGATCAATGTACATTTAATAACAATATCATTAGTACTATATCTACAGTAGATATGTAATATACATTTACAAACAATGCCATTATTACTATATCTCCGTTGGGCATAATGTAATATACTGATTCCTTCTAACAGATCAATGTATATTTAAGAACAATATCCTTAGTACTATATCCGCATTCTATATAATGTAATATAGTTATTCGTTCCCACAGATGAATGTGTATTTATTAACAATATCATTAGTACTATATCTACATTAGATATGTAATGTACATTTAATAACAATATCATTATTACCATATCTACATTAGATATAATGTAATATGCTGATTCCTTCCCACAGATCAATGTACATTTGATAAGAATATCATTAGTACTATATCTACAGTAGATATGTAATATACATTTACAAACAATGCCATTATTACTATATCTCCGTTGGACATAATGTAATATACTGATTCCTTCCAACAGTTCAATGTATATTTAATAACAATATCCTTAGTACTATATCTACATTCGATATAATGTAATATAGTTATTGGTTCCCACAGATGAATGTGTATTTATTAACAATATCATTAGTACTATATCTACAGTAGATATGTAATATACATTTACAAACAATGCCATTATTACTATATCTCCGTTGGACATAATGTAATATACTGATTCCTTCCAACAGATCAATGTATATTTAAGAACAATATCCTTAGTACTATATCTACATTCAATATAATGTAATATAGTCATTCAATCCCACAGATGAATGTGTATTTATTATCAATATCATTAGTACTATATCTACATTAGATATGTAATGTACATTTAATAACAATATCATTATTACCATATCTACATTAGATATAATGTAATATACTGATTCCTTCCCACAGATCAATGTACATTTAATAACAATATCATTGGTACTGTATCTACATTGAATATAATGTAATATACTGATTCATTCCCACAGATCAATGCACATTTAATAACAATATCATTAGTACTATATCTACAGTAGATATGTAATATACATTTACAAACAATGCCATTATTACTATATCTCCGTTGGACATAATGTAATATACTGATTCCTTCCAACGGATCAGTGTACATTTAATAACAATGTCCTTAGTACTATATCTACATTCGATATAATGTAATATAGTTATTCGTTCCCACAGGTGGATGTGTATTTATTAACGATATCATTAGTACTATATCTACATTCGATATAATGTAATAGATTGATTCATTCCCACAGATCAATGTACATTTAATAACAATATCATTGGTACTATATCTACATTGAATATAACGTAATATGCTGATTCCTTCCCACAGATCAATGTACATTTAATAACAATATCATTAGTACTATATCTACATTCGATATAATGTAATATATTGATTCATTCCAACAGATCAATGTACATTTAATAACAATATCATTATTACTATATCTACATTAGATATAATGTAATATACTTATTCGTTCCCACAGATGAATATGCATTTAATAACATTATCATTAGTACTGTATCTACATTAGATATGTAATGTACATTTAATAACAATATCATTATTACCATATCTACATTAGATATAATGTAATATACTGATTCTTTCCCACAGATCAATGTACATTTAATAACAATATCATTAGTACTATATCTACATTCGATATAATGTAATATATTGATTCATTCCAACAGATCAAAGTACATTTAATAACAATATCATTATTACTATATCTACATTAGATATGATGTAATGTACTGATTCCTTCCCACAGATCAATGTACATTTAATAACAATATCATTAGTACTATATCTACGGTAGATATGTAATATACATTTAGAAACAATGCCATTATTACTATATCTCCGTTGGACATAATATAATATACTGATTCCTTCCCACAGATCAATGTACATTTAATAACAATATCATTAGTACTATATCTACATTCGATATAATGTAATATATTGATTCATTCCAACAGATCAATGTACATTTAATAACAATATCATTATTACTATATCTACATTAGATATAATGTAATATACTTATTCGTTCCCACAGATGAATATGCATTTAATAACATTATCATTAGTACTGTATCTACATTAAATATGTAATGTGCATTTAAAAACAATATCATTATTACCATATCTACATTAGATATAATGTAATATACTGATTCCTTCCCACAGATCAATGTACATTTAATAACAATATCATTAGTACTATATCTACAGTAGATATGTAATATACATTTACAAACAATGCCAGTATTATTATATCTCCGTTGGACATAATGTAATATACTGATTCCTTCCCACAGATCAATGTACATTTAATAACAATATCATTGGTACTGTATCTACATTGAATATAATGTAATATACTGATTCATTCCCACAGATCAATGTACATTTAATAACAGTATCATTAGTACTATATCTACAGTAGATATGTAATATACATTTACAAACAATGCCAGTATTATTATATCTCCGTTGGACATAATGTACTATACTGATTCCTTCCCACACATCAATGTACATTTAAGAACAATATCATTGGTACTATATCTACATTGAATATAATCTAATATACTGATTCATTCCCACAGATCAATGTACATTTAATAACAATATCATTGGTACTATATCTACATTGAATATAATGTAATATACTGATTCATTCCCACAGATCAATGTACATTTAATAACAGTATCATTAGTACTATATCTACAGTAGATATGTAATATACATTTACAAACAATGCCAGTATTATTATATCTCCGTTGGACATAATGTACTATACTGATTCCTTCCCACACATCAATGTACATTTAAGAACAATATCATTGGTACTATATCTACATTGAATATAATCTAATATACTGATTCATTCCCACAGATCAATGTACATTTAATAACATTATCATTAGTACTATATCTACAGTAGATATGTAATATACATTTACAAACAATGCCATTATTACTATATCTCCGTTGGACATAATGTAATATACTGATTCCTTCCGACAGATCAATGTATATTTAAGAACAATATCCTTAGTACTATATCTACATTCAATATAATGTAATATAGTTATTCAATCCCACAGATGAATGTGTATTTATTAACAATATCATTAGTACTATATCTACATTAGATATGTAATGTACATTTAATAACAATATCATTATTACCATATCTACATTAGATATAATGTAATATACTGATTCCTTCCCACAGATCAATGTACACTTAATAACAATATCATTAGTACTATATCTACAGTAGATATGTAATACACATTTACAAACAATGCCATTATTACTATATCTCCGTTGGACATAATGTAATATACTGATTCATTCCCATAGATCAATGTACATTCAATAATAATATCCTTAGTACTATATCTACATTCGATATAATGTAATATAGTCATTCGTTCCCACAGATGAATGTGTATTTATTAACAATATCATTAGTACTATATCTACAGTAGATATGTAATATACATTTACAAACAATGCCAGTATTATTATGTCTCCGTTGGACATAATGTAATATACTGATTCCTTCCCACAGATCAATGTGCATTTAATAACAATATCATTGGTACTATATCTACATGGAATATATAGTAATATACTGATTCCTTCCCACACATCAATGTACATTTAATAACAATATCATTGGTACTATATCTACATTGAATATAATGTAATATGCTGATTCATTCGCACAGATCAATGTACATTTAATAACAGTATCATTAGTACTATATCTACAGTAGACATGTAATATACATTTACAAACAATGCCAGTATTATTATATCTCTGTTGGACATAATGTAATATACTGATTCCTTCCCACAGATCAATGTATATTTAATAACAATATCGTTAGTACTATATCTACATTCGATATAATGTAATATAGTTATTCGCTCCCACAGATGAATGTGTATTTATTAACAATATCATTAGTACTATATCTACATTAGATATGTAATGTACATTTAATAACAATATCATTATTACCATATCTACATTAGATATAATGTAATATGCTGATTCCTTCCCACAGATCAATGTACATTTAATAACAATATCATTAGTACTATATCTACAGTTGATATGTAATATACATTTACAAACAATGCCATTATTACTATATCTCCGTTGGACATAATGTAATATACTGATTCCTTCCAACAGATCAATGTATATTTAATAACAATATCCTTAGTACTATAACTACATTCGATATAATGTAATATAGTTATTCGTTCCCACAGATGAATGTGTATTTATTAACAATATCAGTAGTACTATATCTACATTAGATATGTAATGTACATTTAATAACAATATCATTGTTACCATATCTACATTAGATATAATGTAATATACTGATTCTTTCCCACAGATCAATGTACATTTAATAACAATATCATTGGTACTATATCTACATTGAATATAATCTAATATACTGATTCATTCCCACAGATCAATGTACATTTAATAACAATATCATTAGTACTATATCTACAGTAGATATGTAATATACATTTACAAACAATGCCATTATTACTATATCTCCGTTGGACATAATGTAATATACTGATTCCTTCCAACAGATCAATGTATATTTAATAACAATATCCTTAGTACTATAACTACATTCGATATAATGTAATATAGTTATTCGTTCCCGCAGATGAATGTGTATTTATTAACAATATCAGTAGTACTATATCTACATTAGATGTGTAATGTACATTTAATAACAATATCATTGTTACCATATCTACATTAGATATAATGTAATATACTGATTCTTTCCCACAGATCAATGTACATTTAATAACAATATCATTGGTACTATATCTACATTGAATATAATCTAATATACTGATTCATTCCCACAGATCAATGTACATTTAATAACAATATCATTAGTACTATATCTACAGTAGATATGTAATATACATTTACAAACAATGCCATTATTACTATATTTCCGTTGGACATAATGTAATATACTGATTCCTTCCCAGAGATCAATGTACATTTAATAACATTATCATTAGTACTATATCTACATTAGATATAATGTAATATACTTATTCGTTCCCACAGATGAATGTGCATTTAATAACATTATCGTTAGTACTATATCTACATTCGATATAATGTAATAGATTGATTCATTCCCACAGATCAATGTACATTTAATAACAATATCATTGGTACTATATCTACATTGAATATAATGTAATATGCTGATTCCTTCCCACAGATCAATGTACATTTAATAACAATATCATTAGTACTATATCTGCATTCGATATAATGTGATAGATTGATTCATTCCCACAGATCAATGTACATTTAATAACAGTAGCATTAGTACTATATCTACAGTAGATATGTAATATACATTTACAAACAATGCCAGTATTATTATATCTCCGTTGGACATAATGTAATATACTGATCCTTTCCCACAGATCAATGTACATTTAATAACATCATCATTGGTACTATATCTACATTGAATGCAATGTAATATGCTGATTCATTCCCACAGATCAATGTACATTTAATAACAATATCATTGGTACTGTATCTACATTGAATATAATGTAATATACTGATTCATTCCCACAGATCAATGTACATTTAATAACAATATCATTAGTACTATATCTACAGTAGATATGTAATATACATTTACAAACAATGCCATTATTACTATATCTCCGTTGGGCATAATGTAATATACTGATTCCTTCTAACAGATCAATGTATATTTAAGAACAATATCCTTAGTACTATATCCGCATTCTATATAATGTAATATAGTTATTCGTTCCCACAGATGAATGTGTATTTATTAACAATATCATTAGTACTATATCTACATTAGATATGTAATGTACATTTAATAACAATATCATTATTACCATATCTACATTAGATATAATGTAATATGCTGATTCCTTCCCACAGATCAATGTACATTTAATAAGAATATCATTAGTACTATATCTACAGTAGATATGTAATATACATTTACAAACAATGCCATTATTACTATATCTCCGTTGGACATAATGTAATATACTGATTCCTTCCAACAGTTCAATGTATATTTAATAACAATATCCTTAGTACTATATCTACATTCGATATAATGTAATATAGTTATTGGTTCCCACAGATGAATGTGTATTTATTAACAATATCATTAGTACTATATCTACAGTAGATATGTAATATACATTTACAAACAATGCCATTATTACTATATCTCCGTTGGACATAATGTAATATACTGATTCCTTCCAACAGATCAATGTATATTTAAGAACAATATCCTTAGTACTATATCTACATTCAATATAATGTAATATAGTCATTCAATCCCACAGATGAATGTGTATTTATTATCAATATCATTAGTACTATATCTACATTAGATATGTAATGTACATTTAATAACAATATCATTATTACCATATCTACATTAGATATAATGTAATATACTGATTCCTTCCCACAGATCAATGTACATTTAATAACAATATCATTGGTACTATATCTACATTGAATATAACGTAATATGCTGATTCCTTCCCACAGATCAATGTACATTTAATAACAATATCATTAGTACTATATCTACATTCGATATAATGTAATATATTGATTCATTCCAACAGATCAATGTACATTTAATAACAATATCATTATTACTATATCTACATTAGATATAATGTAATATACTTATTCGTTCCCACAGATGAATATGCATTTAATAACATTATCATTAGTACTGTATCTACATTAGATATGTAATGTACATTTAATAACAATATCATTATTACCATATCTACATTAGATATAATGTAATATACTGATTCTTTCCCACAGATCAATGTACATTTAATAACAATATCATTAGTACTATATCTACATTCGATATAATGTAATATATTGATTCATTCCAACAGATCAAAGTACATTTAATAACAATATCATTATTACTATATCTACATTAGATATGATGTAATGTACTGATTCCTTCCCACAGATCAATGTACATTTAATAACAATATCATTAGTACTATATCTACGGTAGATATGTAATATACATTTAGAAACAATGCCATTATTACTATATCTCCGTTGGACATAATATAATATACTGATTCCTTCCCACAGATCAATGTACATTTAATAACAATATCATTAGTACTATATCTACATTCGATATAATGTAATATATTGATTCATTCCAACAGATCAATGTACATTTAATAACAATATCATTATTACTATATCTACATTAGATATAATGTAATATACTTATTCGTTCCCACAGATGAATATGCATTTAATAACATTATCATTAGTACTGTATCTACATTAAATATGTAATGTGCATTTAAAAACAATATCATTATTACCATATCTACATTAGATATAATGTAATATACTGATTCCTTCCCACAGATCAATGTACATTTAATAACAATATCATTAGTACTATATCTACAGTAGATATGTAATATACATTTACAAACAATGCCAGTATTATTATATCTCCGTTGGACATAATGTACTATACTGATTCCTTCCCACAGATCAATGTGCATTTAAAAACAATATCATTATTACCATATCTACATTAGATATAATGTAATATACCGATTCCTTCCCACAGATCAATGTACATTTAATAACAATATCATCGGTACTATATCTACATTGAATATAATGTAATATACTGATCCATTCCCACAGATCAATGTACATTTAATAACAATATCCTTAGTACTATATCCACATTCGATATAATGTAATATAGTTATTCGTTCCCACAGATGAATGTGTATTTATTAACAATATCATTAGTACTATATCTACATTAGATATGTAATGTACATTTAATAACAATATCATTATTACCAGATCTACATTAGATATAATGTAATATACTGATCCCTTCCCACAGATCAATGTACATTTAATAACAATATCATTAGTACTATCTACAGTAGATATGTAATATACATTTACAAACAATGCCATTATTACTATATCTCCGTTGGACATAATGTAATATACTGATTCCTTCCCACAGATCAATGTGCATTTAAAAACCATATCATTATTACCATATCTACATTAGATATAATGTAATATACTGATTCCTTCCTACAGATCAATGTACATTTAATAACAATATCATTGGTACTGTATCTACATTGAATATAATGTAATATACTGATTCATTCCCACAGATCAATGTACATTTAATAACAATATCATTAGTACTATATCTACAGTAGATATGTAATATACATTTACAAACAATGCCATTATTACTATATCTCCGTTGGACATAATGTAATATACTGATTCCTTCCAACAGATCAATGTATATTTAATAACAATATCCTTAGTACTATATCTACATTAGATATGTAATGTACATTTAATAACAATATCATTATTACTATATCTACATTAGATATGATGTAATATACTTATTCGTTCCCACAGATGAATATGCATTTAATAACATTATCATTAGTACTATATCTACATTAGATATGTAATGTACATTTAAAAACAATAACATTATTACCATATCTACATTAGATATAATGTAATATACTGATTCCTTCCCACAGATCAATGTACATTTACTAACAATATCATTAGTAGTATATCTACAGTAGATATGTAATATACATTTACAAACAATGCCGGTATTATTATATCTCCGTTGGACATAATGTAATATACTGATTCCTTCCCACAGATCAATGTACATTTAATAAAAATATCATTGGTACTGTATCTACATTGAATATAATGTAATATACTGATTTATTCCCACAGATCAATGTACATTTAATAACAATATCATTAGTACTATATCTACAGTAGATATGTAATATACATTTAAAAACAATGCCATTATTACTATATCTCCGTTGGACATAATGTAATATACTGATTCCTTCCCACAGATCAATGTACATTTAATAACAATATCATTAGTACTATATCTACATTCGATATAATGTAATATATTGCTTCATTCCAACAGATCAATATACATTTAATAACAATGTCATTATTACTATATCTACATTAGATATAATGTAATATACTTATTCGTTCCCGCAGATGAATATGCATTTAATAACATTATCATTAGTACTATATCTACATTAGATATGTAATGTACATTTAAAAACAATATCATTATTACCATATCTACATTGGATATAATGTAATATACTGATTCCTTCCCACAGATCAATGTACATTTAATAACAATATCATTAGTACTATATCTACAGTAGATATGTAATATACATTTAGAAACAATGCCATTATTACTATATCTCCGTTGGACATAATGTAATATACTGATTCCTTCCCACAGATCAATGTACATTTAATAACTATATCATTAGTACTATATCTACATTCGATATAATGTAATATATTGATTCATTCCCACAGATCAATGTATATTTAATAACAATATCCTTAGTACTATATCTACAGTTGATATGTAATATACATTTACAAACAATGCCATTATTACTATATCTCCGTTGGACATAATGTAATATACTGATTCCTTCCCACAGATCAATGTATATTTAATAACAATATCCTTAGTACTATAACTACATTCGATATAATGTAATATAGTTATTCGTTCCCACAGATGAATGTGTATTTATTAACAATATCAGTAGTACTATATCTACATTAGATGTGTAATGTACATTTAATAACAATATCATTGTTACCATATCTACATTAGATATAATGTAATATACTGATTCTTTCCCACAGATCAATGTACATTTAATAACAATATCATTGGTACTATATCTACATTGAATATAATCTAATATACTGATTCATTCCCACAGATCAATGTACATTTAATAACAATATCATTAGTACTATATCTACAGTAGATATGTAATATACATTTACAAACAATGCCATTATTACTATATTTCCGTTGGACATAATGTAATATACTGATTCCTTCCCAGAGATCAATGTACATTTAATAACATTATCATTAGTACTATATCTACATTAGATATAATGTAATATACTTATTCGTTCCCACAGATGAATGTGCATTTAATAACATTATCGTTAGTACTATATCTACATTCGATATAATGTAATAGATTGATTCATTCCCACAGATCAATGTACATTTAATAACAATATCATTGGTACTATATCTACATTGAATATAATGTAATATGCTGATTCCTTCCCACAGATCAATGTACATTTAATAACAATATCATTAGTACTATATCTGCATTCGATATAATGTGATAGATTGATTCATTCCCACAGATCAATGTACATTTAATAACAGTAGCATTAGTACTATATCTACAGTAGATATGTAATATACATTTACAAACAATGCCAGTATTATTATATCTCCGTTGGACATAATGTAATATACTGATCCTTTCCCACAGATCAATGTACATTTAATAACATCATCATTGGTACTATATCTACATTGAATACAATGTAATATGCTGATTCATTCCCACAGATCAATGTACATTTAATAACAATATCATTGGTACTGTATCTACATTGAATATAATGTAATATACTGATTCATTCCCACAGATCAATGTACATTTAATAACAATATCATTAGTACTATATCTACAGTAGATATGTAATATACATTTACAAACAATGCCATTATTACTATATCTCCGTTGGGCATAATGTAATATACTGATTCCTTCTAACAGATCAATGTATATTTAAGAACAATATCCTTAGTACTATATCCGCATTCTATATAATGTAATATAGTTATTCGTTCCCACAGATGAATGTGTATTTATTAACAATATCATTAGTACTATATCTACATTAGATATGTAATGTACATTTAATAACAATATCATTATTACCATATCTACATTAGATATAATGTAATATGCTGATTCCTTCCCACAGATCAATGTACATTTAATAAGAATATCATTAGTACTATATCTACAGTAGATATGTAATATACATTTACAAACAATGCCATTATTACTATATCTCCGTTGGACATAATGTAATATACTGATTCCTTCCAACAGTTCAATGTATATTTAATAACAATATCCTTAGTACTATATCTACATTCGATATAATGTAATATAGTTATTGGTTCCCACAGATGAATGTGTATTTATTAACAATATCATTAGTACTATATCTACAGTAGATATGTAATATACATTTACAAACAATGCCATTATTACTATATCTCCGTTGGACATAATGTAATATACTGATTCCTTCCAACAGATCAATGTATATTTAAGAACAATATCCTTAGTACTATATCTACATTCAATATAATGTAATATAGTTATTCAATCCCACAGATGAATGTGTATTTATTATCAATATCATTAGTACTATATCTACATTAGATATGTAATGTACATTTAATAACAATATCATTATTACCATATCTACATTAGATATAATGTAATATACTGATTCCTTCCCACAGATCAATGTACATTTAATAACAATATCATTGGTACTGTATCTACATTGAATATAATGTAATATACTGATTCATTCCCACAGATCAATGCACATTTAATAACAATATCATTAGTACTATATCTACAGTAGATATGTAATATACATTTACAAACAATGCCATTATTACTATATCTCCGTTGGACATAATGTAATATACTGATTCCTTCCAACGGATCAGTGTACATTTAATAACAATGTCCTTAGTACTATATCTACATTCGATATAATGTAATATAGTTATTCGTTCCCACAGGTGGATGTGTATTTATTAACGATATCATTAGTACTATATCTACATTCGATATAATGTAATAGATTGATTCATTCCCACAGATCAATGTACATTTAATAACAATATCATTGGTACTATATCTACATTGAATATAACGTAATATGCTGATTCCTTCCCACAGATCAATGTACATTTAATAACAATATCATTAGTACTATATCTACATTCGATATAATGTAATATATTGATTCATTCCAACAGATCAATGTACATTTAATAACAATATCATTATTACTATATCTACATTAGATATAATGTAATATACTTATTCGTTCCCACAGATGAATATGCATTTAATAACATTATCATTAGTACTGTATCTACATTAGATATGTAATGTACATTTAATAACAATATCATTATTACCATATCTACATTAGATATAATGTAATATACTGATTCTTTCCCACAGATCAATGTACATTTAATAACAATATCATTAGTACTATATCTACATTCGATATAATGTAATATATTGATTCATTCCAACAGATCAAAGTACATTTAATAACAATATCATTATTACTATATCTACATTAGATATGATGTAATGTACTGATTCCTTCCCACAGATCAATGTACATTTAATAACAATATCATTAGTACTATATCTACGGTAGATATGTAATATACATTTAGAAACAATGCCATTATTACTATATCTCCGTTGGACATAATATAATATACTGATTCCTTCCCACAGATCAATGTACATTTAATAACAATATCATTAGTACTATATCTACATTCGATATAATGTAATATATTGATTCATTCCAACAGATCAATGTACATTTAATAACAATATCATTATTACTATATCTACATTAGATATAATGTAATATACTTATTCGTTCCCACAGATGAATATGCATTTAATAACATTATCATTAGTACTATATCTACATTAAATATGTAATGTACATTTAAAAACAATATCATTATTACCATATCTACATTAGATATAATGTAATATACTGATTCCTTCCCACAGATCAATGTACATTTAATAACAATATCATTAGTACTATATCTACAGTAGATATGTAATATACATTTACAAACAATGCCAGTATTATTATATCTCCGTTGGACATAATGTAATATACTGATTCCTTCCCACAGATCAATGTACATTTAATAACAATATCATTGGTACTGTATCTACATTGAATATAATGTAATATACTGATTCATTCCCACAGATGAATATGCATTTAGTAACATTATCATTAGTACTATATCTACATTAGATATGTAATGTACATTTAATAGCAATATCATTATTACCATATCTACATTAGATATAATGTAATATACTGATTCTTTCCCACAGATCAATGTACATTTAATAACAATATCATTGGTACTATATCTACATTGAATATAATCTAATATACTGATTCATTCCCACAGACCAATGTACATTTAATAACAATATCATTAGTACTATATCTACATTCGATATAATGTAATAGATTGATTCATTCCCACAGATCAATGTACATTTAATAACAATATCATTGGTACTATATCTACATTGAATATAATGTAATATACTGATTCATTCCCACAGATCAATGTACATTTAATAACAGTATCATTAGTACTATATCTACAGTAGATATGTAATATACATTTACAAACAATGCCAGAATTATTATATCTCCGTTGGACATAATGTACTATACTGATTCCTTCCCACAGATCAATGTGCATTTAAAAACAATATCATTATTACCATATCTACATTAGATATAATGTAATATACCGATTCCTTCCCACAGATCAATGTACATTTAATAACAATATCATCGGTACTATATCTACATTGAATATAATGTAATATACTGATCCATTCCCACAGATCAATGTACATTTAATAACAATATCCTTAGTACTATATCCACATTCGATATAATGTAATATAGTTATTCGTTCCCACAGATGAATGTGTATTTATTAACAATATCATTAGTACTATATCTACATTAGATATGTAATGTACATTTAATAACAATATCATTATTACCAGATCTACATTAGATATAATGTAATATACTGATCCCTTCCCACAGATCAATGTACATTTAATAACAATATCATTAGTACTATCTACAGTAGATATGTAATATACATTTACAAACAATGCCATTATTACTATATCTCCGTTGGACATAATGTAATATACTGATTCCTTCCCACAGATCAATGTGCATTTAAAAACCATATCATTATTACCATATCTACATTAGATATAATGTAATATACTGATTCCTTCCTACAGATCAATGTACATTTAATAACAATATCATTGGTACTGTATCTACATTGAATATAATGTAATATACTGATTCATTCCCACAGATCAATGTACATTTAATAACAATATCATTAGTACTATATCTACAGTAGATATGTAATATACATTTACAAACAATGCCATTATTACTATATCTCCGTTGGACATAATGTAATATACTGATTCCTTCCAACAGATCAATGTATATTTAATAACAATATCCTTAGTACTATATCTACATTAGATATGTAATGTACATTTAATAACAATATCATTATTACTATATCTACATTAGATATGATGTAATATACTTATTCGTTCCCACAGATGAATATGCATTTAATAACATTATCATTAGTACTATATCTACATTAGATATGTAATGTACATTTAAAAACTATAACATTATTACCATATCTACATTAGATATAATGTAATATACTGATTCCTTCCCACAGATCAATGTACATTTAATAACAATATCATTAGTACTATATCTACATTCGATATAATGTAATATATTGCTTCATTCCAACAGATCAATATACATTTAATAACAATGTCATTATTACTATATCTACATTAGATATAATGTAATATACTTATTCGTTCCCGCAGATGAATATGCATTTAATAACATTATCATTAGTACTATATCTACATTAGATATGTAATGTACATTTAAAAACAATATCATTATTACCATATCTACATTGGATATAATGTAATATACTGATTCCTTCCCACAGATCAATGTACATTTAATAACAATATCATTAGTACTATATCTACAGTAGATATGTAATATACATTTAGAAACAATGCCATTATTACTATATCTCCGTTGGACATAATGTAATATACTGATTCCTTCCCACAGATCAATGTACATTTAATAACTATATCATTAGTACTATATCTACATTCGATATAATGTAATATATTGATTCATTCCAACAGATCAATGTACATTTAATAACAATATCATTATTACTATATCTACATTAGATATAATGTAATATACTTATTCGTTCCCACAGATGAATATGCATTTAATAACATTATCATTAGTACTGTATCTACATTAGATATGTAATGTACATTTAATAACAATATCATTATTACCATATCTACATTAGATATAATGTAATATACTGATTCATTCCCACAGATCAATGTACATTTAATAACAATATCATTAGTACTATATCTACAGTAGATATGTAATATACATTTACAAACAATGCCAGTATTATTATATCTCCGTTGGACATAATGTAATATACTGATTCCTTCCCACAGATCAATGTACATTTAGTAACAATATCATTGGTACTGTATCTACATTGAATATAATGTAATATACTGATTCATTCCCACAGATCAATGTACATTTAATAACAATATCATTAGTACTATATCTACAGTAGATATGTAATATACATTTAAAAACAATGCCATTATTACTATATCTCCGTTGGACATAATGTAATATACTGATTCCTTCCCACAGATCAATGTACATTTAATAACAATATCATTAGTACTATATCTACATTCGATATAATGTAATATATTGCTTCATTCCAACAGATCAATATACATTTAATAACAATATCATTATTACTATATCTACATTAGATATAATGTAATATACTTATTCGTTCCCGCAGATGGATATGCATTTAATAACATTATCATTAGTACTATATCTACATTAGATATGTAATGTACATTTAAAAACAATATCATTATTACCATATCTACATTGGATATAATGTAATATACTGATTCCTTCCCACAGATCAATGTACATTTAATAACAATATCATTAGTACTATATCTACAGTAGATATGTAATATACATTTAGAAACAATGCCATTATTACTATATCTCCGTTGGACATAATGTAATATACTGATTCCTTCCCACAGATCAATGTACATTTAATAACAATATCATTAGTACTATATCTACATTCGATATAATGTAATATATTGATTCATTCCAACAGATCAATGTACATTTAATAACAATATCATTATTACTATATCTACATTAGATATAATGTAATATACTTATTCGTTCCCACAGATGAATATGCATTTAATAACATTATCATTAGTACTGTATCTACATTAGATATGTAATGTACATTTAATAACAATATCATTATTACCATATCTACATTAGATATAATGTAATATACTGATTCTTTCCCACAGATCAATGTACATTTAATAACAATATCATTAGTACTATATCTACATTCGATATAATGTAATATATTGATTCATTCCAACAGATCAAAGTACATTTAATAACTATATCATTATTACTATATCTACATTAGATATGATGTAATGTACTTATTCGTTCCCACAGATGAATATGCATTTAATAACATTATCATTAGTACTATATCTACATTAGATATGTAATGTACATTTAAAAACAATATCATTATTACCATATCTACATTAGATATAATGTAATATACTGATTCCTTCCCACAGATCAATGTACATTTAATAACAATATCATTAGTACTATATCTACAGTAGATATGTAATATACATTTACAAACAATGCCAGTATTATTATATCTCCGTTGGACATAATGTAATATACTGATTCCTTCCCACAGATCAATGTACATTTAATAACAATATCATTGGTACTGTATCTACATTGAATATAATGTAATATACTGATTCATTCCCACAGATGAATATGCATTTAGTAACATTATCATTAGTACTATATCTACATTAGATATGTAATGTACATTTAATAGCAATATCATTATTACCATATCTACATTAGATATAATGTAATATACTGATTCTTTCCCACAGATCAATGTACATTTAATAACAATATCATTGGTACTATATCTACATTGAATATAATCTAATATACTGATTCATTCCCACAGACCAATGTACATTTAATAACAATATCATTAGTACTATATCTACATTCGATATAATGTAATAGATTGATTCATTCCCACAGATCAATGTACATTTAATAACAATATCATTGGTACTATATCTACATTGAATATAATGTAATATACTGATTCATTCCCACAGATCAATGTACATTTAATAACAGTATCATTAGTACTATATCTACAGTAGATATGTAATATACATTTACAAACAATGCCAGTATTATTATATCTCCGTTGGACATAATGTACTATACTGATTCCTTCCCACACATCAATGTACATTTAAGAACAATATCATTGGTACTATATCTACATTGAATATAATCTAATATACTGATTCATTCCCACAGATCAATGTACATTTAATAACATTATCATTAGTACTATATCTACAGTAGATATGTAATATACATTTACAAACAATGCCATTATTACTATATCTCCGTTGGACATAATGTAATATACTGATTCCTTCCAACAGATCAATGTATATTTAAGAACAATATCCTTAGTACTATATCTACATTCAATATAATGTAATATAGTTATTCAATCCCACAGATGAATGTGTATTTATTAACAATATCATTAGTACTATATCTACATTAGATATGTAATGTACATTTAATAACAATATCATTATTACCATATCTACATTAGATATAATGTAATATACTGATTCCTTCCCACAGATCAATGTACACTTAATAACAATATCATTAGTACTATATCTACAGTAGATATGTAATACACATTTACAAACAATGCCATTATTACTATATCTCCGTTGGACATAATGTAATATACTGATTCATTCCCATAGATCAATGTACATTCAATAATAATATCCTTAGTACTATATCTACATTCGATATAATGTAATATAGTCATTCGTTCCCACAGATGAATGTGTATTTATTAACAATATCATTAGTACTATATCTACAGTAGATATGTAATATACATTTACAAACAATGCCAGTATTATTATGTCTCCGTTGGACATAATGTAATATACTGATTCCTTCCCACAGATCAATGTGCATTTAATAACAATATCATTGGTACTATATCTACATGGAATATATAGTAATATACTGATTCCTTCCCACACATCAATGTACATTTAATAACAATATCATTGGTACTATATCTACATTGAATATAATGTAATATGCTGATTCATTCGCACAGATCAATGTACATTTAATAACAGTATCATTAGTACTATATCTACAGTAGACATGTAATATACATTTACAAACAATGCCAGTATTATTATATCTCCGTTGGACATAATGTAATATACTGATTCCTTCCCACAGATCGATGTATACTTAATAACAATATCGTTAGTACTATATCTACATTCGATATAATGTAATATAGTTATTCGCTCCCACAGATGAATGTGTATTTATTAACAATATCATTAGTACTATATCTACATTAGATATGTAATGTACATTTAATAACAATATCATTATTACCATATCTACATTAGATATAATGTAATATGCTGATTCCTTCCCACAGATCAATGTACATTTAATAACAATATCATTAGTACTATATCTACAGTTGATATGTAATATACATTTACAAACAATGCCATTATTACTATATCTCCGTTGGACATAATGTAATATACTGATTCCTTCCAACAGATCAATGTATATTTAATAACAATATCCTTAGTACTATAACTACATTCGATATAATGTAATATAGTTATTCGTTCCCACAGATGAATGTGTATTTATTAACAATATCAGTAGTACTATATCTACATTAGATATGTAATGTACATTTAATAACAATATCATTGTTACCATATCTACATTAGATATAATGTAATATACTGATTCTTTCCCACAGATCAATGTACATTTAATAACAATATCATTGGTACTATATCTACATTGAATATAATCTAATATACTGATTCATTCCCACAGATCAATGTACATTTAATAACAATATCATTAGTACTATATCTACAGTAGATATGTAATATACATTTACAAACAATGCCATTATTACTATATCTCCGTTGGACATAATGTAATATACTGATTCCTTCCCAGAGATCAATGTACATTTAATAACATTATCATTAGTACTATATCTACATTAGATATAATGTAATATACTTATTCGTTCCCACAGATGAATGTGCATTTAATAACATTATCGTTAGTACTATATCTACATTAGATATGTAATGTACATTTAAAAACAATATCATTATTACCATATCTACATTAGATATAATGTAATATACTGATTCCTTCCCACAGATCAATGTACATTTAATAACAATATCATTAGAACTATATCTACATTGAATATAATGTAATATACTGATTCATTCGCACAGATCAATGTACATTTAATAACAGTATCATTAGTACTATATCTACAGTAGACATGTAATATACATTTACAAACAATGCCAGTATTATTATATCTCCGTTGGACATAATGTAATATACTGATTCCTTCCCACAGATCAATGTATATTTAATAACAATATCCTTAGTACTATATCTACATTCGATATAATGTAATATAGTTATTCGCTCCCACAGATGAATGTGTATTTATTAACAACATCATTAGTACTATATCTACATTAGATATGTAATGTACATTTAATAACAATATCATTATTACCATATCTACATTAGATATAATGTAATATGCTGATTCCTTCCCACAGATCAATGTACATTTAATAACAATATCATTAGTACTATATCTACAGTTGATATGTAATATACATTTACAAACAATGCCATTATTACTATATCTCCGTTGGACATAATGTAATATACTGATTCCTTCCAACAGATCAATGTATATTTAAGAACAATATCCTTAGTACTATATCTACATTCAATATAATGTAATATAGTTATTCAATCCCACAGATGAATGTGTATTTATTATCAATATCATTAGTACTATATCTACATTAGATATGTAATGTACATTTAATAACAATATCATTATTACCATATCTACATTAGATATAATGTAATATACTGATTCCTTCCCACAGATCAATGTACATTTAATAACAATATCATTGGTACTGTATCTACATTGAATATAATGTAATATACTGATTCATTCCCACAGATCAATGCACATTTAATAACAATATCATTAGTACTATATCTACAGTAGATATGTAATATACATTTACAAACAATGCCATTATTACTATATCTCCGTTGGACATAATGTAATATACTGATTCCTTCCAACGGATCAGTGTACATTTAATAACAATGTCCTTAGTACTATATCTACATTCGATATAATGTAATATAGTTATTCGTTCCCACAGGTGGATGTGTATTTATTAACGATATCATTAGTACTATATCTACATTCGATATAATGTAATAGATTGATTCATTCCCACAGATCAATGTACATTTAATAACAATATCATTGGTACTATATCTACATTGAATATAACGTAATATGCTGATTCCTTCCCACAGATCAATGTACATTTAATAACAATATCATTAGTACTATATCTACATTCGATATAATGTAATATATTGATTCATTCCAACAGATCAATGTACATTTAATAACAATATCATTATTACTATATCTACATTAGATATAATGTAATATACTTATTCGTTCCCACAGATGAATATGCATTTAATAACATTATCATTAGTACTGTATCTACATTAGATATGTAATGTACATTTAATAACAATATCATTATTACCATATCTACATTAGATATAATGTAATATACTGATTCTTTCCCACAGATCAATGTACATTTAATAACAATATCATTAGTACTATATCTACATTCGATATAATGTAATATATTGATTCATTCCAACAGATCAAAGTACATTTAATAACAATATCATTATTACTATATCTACATTAGATATGATGTAATGTACTGATTCCTTCCCACAGATCAATGTACATTTAATAACAATATCATTAGTACTATATCTACGGTAGATATGTAATATACATTTAGAAACAATGCCATTATTACTATATCTCCGTTGGACATAATATAATATACTGATTCCTTCCCACAGATCAATGTACATTTAATAACAATATCATTAGTACTATATCTACATTCGATATAATGTAATATATTGATTCATTCCAACAGATCAATGTACATTTAATAACAATATCATTATTACTATATCTACATTAGATATAATGTAATATACTTATTCGTTCCCACAGATGAATATGCATTTAATAACATTATCATTAGTACTGTATCTACATTAAATATGTAATGTACATTTAAAAACAATATCATTATTACCATATCTACATTAGATATAATGTAATATACTGATTCCTTCCCACAGATCAATGTACATTTAATAACAATATCATTAGTACTATATCTACAGTAGATATGTAATATACATTTACAAACAATGCCAGTATTATTATATCTCCGTTGGACATAATGTAATATACTGATTCCTTCCCACAGATCATGTACATTTAATGACAATATCATTGGTACTGTATCTACATTGAATATAATGTAATATACTGATTCATTCCCACAGATGAATATGCATTTAGTAACATTATCATTAGTACTATATCTACATTAGATATGTAATGTACATTTAATAGCAATATCATTATTACCATATTTACATTAGATATAATGTAATATACTGATTCTTTCCCACAGATCAATGTACATTAAATAACAATATCATTGGTACTATATCTACATTGAATATAATCTAATATACTGATTCATTCCCACAGACCAATGTACATTTAATAACAATATCATTAGTACTATATCTACATTCGATATAATGTAATAGATTGATTCATTCCCACAGATCAATGTACATTTAATAACAATATCATTGGTACTATATCTACATTGAATATAATGTAATATACTGATTCATTCCCACAGATCAATGTACATTTAATAACAGTATCATTATTACCATATCTACATTAGATATAATGTAATATACCGATTCCTTCCCACAGATCAATGTACATTTAATAACAATATCATCGGTACTATATCTACATTGAATATAATGTAATATACTGATCCATTCCCACAGATCAATGTACATTTAATAACAATATCCTTAGTACTATATCCACATTCGATATAATGTAATATAGTTATTCGTTCCCACAGATGAATGTGTATTTATTAACAATATCATTAGTACTATATCTACATTAGATATGTAATGTACATTTAATAACAATATCATTATTACCAGATCTACATTAGATATAATGTAATATACTGATCCCTTCCCACAGATCAATGTACATTTAATAACAATATCATCGGTACTATATCTACATTGAATATAATGTAATATACTGATCCATTCCCACAGATCAATGTACATTTAATAACAATATCCTTAGTACTATATCCACATTCGATATAATGTAATATAGTTATTCGTTCCCACAGATGAATGTGTATTTATTAACAATATCATTAGTACTATATCTACATTAGATATGTAATGTACATTTAATAACAATATCATTATTACCAGATCTACATTAGATATAATGTAATATACTGATCCCTTCCCACAGATCAATGTACATTTAATAACAATATCATTAGTACTATCTACAGTAGATATGTAATATACATTTACAAACAATGCCATTATTACTATATCTCCGTTGGACATAATGTAATATACTGATTCCTTCCCACAGATCAATGTGCATTTAAAAACCATATCATTATTACCATATCTACATTAGATATAATGTAATATACTGATTCCTTCCTACAGATCAATGTACATTTAATAACAATATCATTGGTACTGTATCTACATTGAATATAATGTAATATACTGATTCATTCCCACAGATCAATGTACATTTAATAACAATATCATTAGTACTATATCTACAGTAGATATGTAATATACATTTACAAACAATGCCATTATTACTATATCTCCGTTGGACATAATGTAATATACTGATTCCTTCCAACAGATCAATGTATATTTAATAACAATATCCTTAGTACTATATCTACATTAGATATGTAATGTACATTTAATAACAATATCATTATTACTATATCTACATTAGATATGATGTAATATACTTATTCGTTCCCACAGATGAATATGCATTTAATAACATTATCATTAGTACTATATCTACATTAGATATGTAATGTACATTTAAAAACAATAACATTATTACCATATCTACATTAGATATAATGTAATATACTGATTCCTTCCCACAGATCAATGTACATTTACTAACAATATCATTAGTACTATATCTACAGTAGATATGTAATATACATTTACAAACAATGCCGGTATTATTATATCTCCGTTGGACATAATGTAATATACTGATTCCTTCCCACAGATCAATGTACATTTAATAACTATATCATTAGTACTATATCTACATTCGATATAATGTAATATATTGATTCATTCCAACAGATCAATGTACATTTAATAACAATATCATTATTACTATATCTACATTAGATATAATGTAATATACTTATTCGTTCCCACAGATGAATATGCATTTAATAACATTATCATTAGTACTGTATCTACATTAGATATGTAATGTACATTTAATAACAATATCATTATTACCATATCTACATTAGATATAATGTAATATACTGATTCATTCCCACAGATCAATGTATATTTAATAACAATATCCTTAGTACTATATCTACAGTTGATATGTAATATACATTTACAAACAATGCCATTATTACTATATCTCCGTTGGACATAATGTAATATACTGATTCCTTCCCACAGATCAATGTATATTTAATAACAATATCCTTAGTACTATAACTACATTCGATATAATGTAATATAGTTATTCGTTCCCACAGATGAATGTGTATTTATTAACAATATCAGTAGTACTATATCTACATTAGATGTGTAATGTACATTTAATAACAATATCATTGTTACCATATCTACATTAGATATAATGTAATATACTGATTCTTTCCCACAGATCAATGTACATTTAATAACAATATCATTGGTACTATATCTACATTGAATATAATCTAATATACTGATTCATTCCCACAGATCAATGTACATTTAATAACAATATCATTAGTACTATATCTACAGTAGATATGTAATATACATTTACAAATAATGCCATTATTACTATATTTCCGTTGGACATAATGTAATATACTGATTCCTTCCCAGAGATCAATGTACATTTAATAACATTATCATTAGTACTATATCTACATTAGATATAATGTAATATACTTATTCGTTCCCACAGATGAATGTGCATTTAATAACATTATCGTTAGTACTATATCTACATTCGATATAATGTAATAGATTGATTCATTCCCACAGATCAATGTACATTTAATAACAATATCATTGGTACTATATCTACATTGAATATAATGTAATATGCTGATTCCTTCCCACAGATCAATGTACATTTAATAACAATATCATTAGTACTATATCTGCATTCGATATAATGTGATAGATTGATTCATTCCCACAGATCAATGTACATTTAATAACAGTAGCATTAGTACTATATCTACAGTAGATATGTAATATACATTTACAAACAATGCCAGTATTATTATATCTCCGTTGGACATAATGTAATATACTGATCCTTTCCCACAGATCAATGTACATTTAATAACATCATCATTGGTACTATATCTACATTGAATACAATGTAATATGCTGATTCATTCCCACAGATCAATGTACATTTAATAACAATATCATTGGTACTGTATCTACATTGAATATAATGTAATATACTGATTCATTCCCACAGATCAATGTACATTTAATAACAATATCATTAGTACTATATCTACAGTAGATATGTAATATACATTTACAAACAATGCCATTATTACTATATCTCCGTTGGGCATAATGTAATATACTGATTCCTTCTAACAGATCAATGTATATTTAAGAACAATATCCTTAGTACTATATCCGCATTCTATATAATGTAATATAGTTATTCGTTCCCACAGATGAATGTGTATTTATTAACAATATCATTAGTACTATATCTACATTAGATATGTAATGTACATTTAATAACAATATCATTATTACCATATCTACATTAGATATAATGTAATATGCTGATTCCTTCCCACAGATCAATGTACATTTAATAAGAATATCATTAGTACTATATCTACAGTAGATATGTAATATACATTTACAAACAATGCCATTATTACTATATCTCCGTTGGACATAATGTAATATACTGATTCCTTCCAACAGTTCAATGTATATTTAATAACAATATCCTTAGTACTATATCTACATTCGATATAATGTAATATAGTTATTGGTTCCCACAGATGAATGTGTATTTATTAACAATATCATTAGTACTATATCTACAGTAGATATGTAATATACATTTACAAACAATGCCATTATTACTATATCTCCGTTGGACATAATGTAATATACTGATTCCTTCCAACAGATCAATGTATATTTAAGAACAATATCCTTAGTACTATATCTACATTCAATATAATGTAATATAGTTATTCAATCCCACAGATGAATGTGTATTTATTATCAATATCATTAGTACTATATCTACATTAGATATGTAATGTACATTTAATAACAATATCATTATTACCATATCTACATTAGATATAATGTAATATACTGATTCCTTCCCACAGATCAATGTACATTTAATAACAATATCATTAGTACTATATCTACATTCGATATAATGTAATATATTGATTCATTCCAACAGATCAAAGTACATTTAATAACAATATCATTATTACTATATCTACATTAGATATGATGTAATGTACTGATTCCTTCCCACAGATCAATGTACATTTAATAACAATATCATTAGTACTATATCTACGGTAGATATGTAATATACATTTAGAAACAATGCCATTATTACTATATCTCCGTTGGACATAATATAATATACTGATTCCTTCCCACAGATCAATGTACATTTAATAACAATATCATTAGTACTATATCTACATTCGATATAATGTAATATATTGATTCATTCCAACAGATCAATGTACATTTAATAACAATATCATTATTACTATATCTACATTAGATATAATGTAATATACTTATTCGTTCCCACAGATGAATATGCATTTAATAACATTATCATTAGTACTGTATCTACATTAAATATGTAATGTACATTTAAAAACAATATCATTATTACCATATCTACATTAGATATAATGTAATATACTGATTCCTTCCCACAGATCAATGTACATTTAATAACAATATCATTAGTACTATATCTACAGTAGATATGTAATATACATTTACAAACAATGCCAGTATTATTATATCTCCGTTGGACATAATGTAATATACTGATTCCTTCCCACAGATCAATGTACATTTAATAACAATATCATTGGTACTGTATCTACATTGAATATAATGTAATATACTGATTCATTCCCACAGATGAATATGCATTTAGTAACATTATCATTAGTACTATATCTACATTAGATATGTAATGTACATTTAATAGCAATATCATTATTACCATATCTACATTAGATATAATGTAATATACTGATTCTTTCCCACAGATCAATGTACATTTAATAACAATATCATTGGTACTATATCTACATTGAATATAATCTAATATACTGATTCATTCCCACAGACCAATGTACATTTAATAACAATATCATTAGTACTATATCTACATTCGATATAATGTAATAGATTGATTCATTCCCACAGATCAATGTACATTTAATAACAATATCATTGGTACTATATCTACATTGAATATAATGTAATATACTGATTCATTCCCACAGATCAATGTACATTTAATAACAGTATCATTAGTACTATATCTACAGTAGATATGTAATATACATTTACAAACAATGCCAGTATTATTATATCTCCGTTGGACATAATGTACTATACTGATTCCTTCCCACACATCAATGTACATTTAATAACAATATCATTGGTACTATATCTACATTGAATATAATGTAATATGCTGATTCATTCCCACAGATCAATGTACATTTAATAACAGTATCATTAGTACTATATCTACAGTAGACATGTAATATACATTTACAAACAATGCCAGTATTATTATATCTCCGTTGGACATAATGTAATATACTGATTCCTTCCCACAGATCAATGTATATTTAATAACAATATCCTTAGTACTATATCTACATTCGATATAATGTAATATAGTTATTCGCTCCCACAGATGAATGTGTATTTATTAACAATATCATTAGTACTATATCTACATTAGATATGTAATGTACATTTAATAACAATATCATTATTACCATATCTACATTAGATATAATGTAATATGCTGATTCCTTCCCACAGATCAATGTACATTTAATAACAATATCATTAGTACTATATCTACAGTTGATATGTAATATACATTTACAAACAATGCCATTATTACTATATCTCCGTTGGACATAATGTAATATACTGATTCCTTCCAACAGATCAATGTATATTTAATAACAATATCCTTAGTACTATAACTACATTCGATATAATGTAATATAGTTATTCGTTCCCACAGATGAATGTGTATTTATTAACAATATCAGTAGTACTATATCTACATTAGATGTGTAATGTACATTTAATAACAATATCATTGTTACCATATCTACATTAGATATAATGTAATATACTGATTCTTTCCCACAGATCAATGTACATTTAATAACAATATCATTGGTACTATATCTACATTGAATATAATCTAATATACTGATTCATTCCCACAGATCAATGTACATTTAATAACAATATCATTAGTACTATATCTACAGTAGATATGTAATATACATTTACAAACAATGCCATTATTACTATATTTCCGTTGGACATAATGTAATATACTGATTCCTTCCCAGAGATCAATGTACATTTAATAACATTATCATTAGTACTATATCTACATTAGATATAATGTAATATACTTATTCGTTCCCACAGATGAATGTGCATTTAATAACATTATCGTTAGTACTATATCTACATTCGATATAATGTAATAGATTGATTCATTCCCACAGATCAATGTACATTTAATAACAATATCATTGGTACTATATCTACATTGAATATAATGTAATATGCTGATTCCATCCCACAGATCAATGTACATTTAATAACAATATCATTAGTACTATATCTGCATTCGATATAATGTGATAGATTGATTCATTCCCACAGATCAATGTACATTTAATAACAGTAGCATTAGTACTATATCTACAGTAGATATGTAATATACATTTACAAACAATGCCAGTATTATTATATCTCCGTTGGACATAATGTAATATACTGATCCTTTCCCACAGATCAATGTACATTTAATAACATCATCATTGGTACTATATCTACATTGAATACAATGTAATATGCTGATTCATTCCCACAGATCAATGTACATTTAATAACAATATCATTGGTACTGTATCTACATTGAATATAATGTAATATACTGATTCATTCCCACAGATCAATGTACATTTAATAACAATATCATTAGTACTATATCTACAGTAGATATGTAATATACATTTACAAACAATGCCATTATTACTATATCTCCGTTGGGCATAATGTAATATACTGATTCCTTCTAACAGATCAATGTATATTTAAGAACAATATCCTTAGTACTATATCCGCATTCTATATAATGTAATATAGTTATTCGTTCCCACAGATGAATGTGTATTTATTAACAATATCATTAGTACTATATCTACATTAGATATGTAATGTACATTTAATAACAATATCATTATTACCATATCTACATTAGATATAATGTAATATGCTGATTCCTTCCCACAGATCAATGTACATTTAATAAGAATATCATTAGTACTATATCTACAGTAGATATGTAATATACATTTACAAACAATGCCATTATTACTATATCTCCGTTGGACATAATGTAATATACTGATTCCTTCCAACAGTTCAATGTATATTTAATAACAATATCCTTAGTACTATATCTACATTCGATATAATGTAATATAGTTATTGGTTCCCACAGATGAATGTGTATTTATTAACAATATCATTAGTACTATATCTACAGTAGATATGTAATATACATTTACAAACAATGCCATTATTACTATATCTCCGTTGGACATAATGTAATATACTGATTCCTTCCAACAGATCAATGTATATTTAAGAACAATATCCTTAGTACTATATCTACATTCAATATAATGTAATATAGTTATTCAATCCCACAGATGAATGTGTATTTATTATCAATATCATTAGTACTATATCTACATTAGATATGTAATGTACATTTAATAACAATATCATTATTACCATATCTACATTAGATATAATGTAATACACTGATTCCTTCCCACAGATCAATGTACATTTAATAACAATATCATTGGTACTGTATCTACATTGAATATAATGTAATATACTGATTCATTCCCACAGATCAATGCACATTTAATAACAATATCATTAGTACTATATCTACAGTAGATATGTAATATACATTTACAAACAATGCCATTATTACTATATCTCCGTTGGACATAATGTAATATACTGATTCCTTCCAACGGATCAGTGTACATTTAATAACAATGTCCTTAGTACTATATCTACATTCGATATAATGTAATATAGTTATTCGTTCCCACAGGTGGATGTGTATTTATTAACGATATCATTAGTACTATATCTACATTCGATATAATGTAATAGATTGATTCATTCCCACAGATCAATGTACATTTAATAACAATATCATTGGTACTATATCTACATTGAATATAACGTAATATGCTGATTCCTTCCCACAGATCAATGTACATTTAATAACAATATCATTAGTACTATATCTACATTCGATATAATGTAATATATTGATTCATTCCAACAGATCAATGTACATTTAATAACAATATCATTATTACTATATCTACATTAGATATAATGTAATATACTTATTCGTTCCCACAGATGAATATGCATTTAATAACATTATCATTAGTACTGTATCTACATTAGATATGTAATGTACATTTAATAACAATATCATTATTACCATATCTACATTAGATATAATGTAATATACTGATTCTTTCCCACAGATCAATGTACATTTAATAACAATATCATTAGTACTATATCTACATTCGATATAATGTAATATATTGATTCATTCCAACAGATCAAAGTACATTTAATAACAATATCATTATTACTATATCTACATTAGATATGATGTAATGTACTGATTCCTTCCCACAGATCAATGTACATTTAATAACAATATCATTAGTACTATATCTACGGTAGATATGTAATATACATTTAGAAACAATGCCATTATTACTATATCTCCGTTGGACATAATATAATATACTGATTCCTTCCCACAGATCAATGTACATTTAATAACAATATCATTAGTACTATATCTACATTCGATATAATGTAATATATTGATTCATTCCAACAGATCAATGTACATTTAATAACAATATCATTATTACTATATCTACATTAGATATAATGTAATATACTTATTCGTTCCCACAGATGAATATGCATTTAATAACATTATCATTAGTACTGTATCTACAATAAATATGTAATGTACATTTAAAAACAATATCATTATTACCATATCTACATTAGATATAATGTAATATACTGATTCCTTCCCACAGATCAATGTACATTTAATAACAATATCATTAGTACTATATCTACAGTAGATATGTAATATACATTTACAAACAATGCCAGTATTATTATATCTCCGTTGGACATAATGTAATATACTGATTCCTTCCCACAGATCAATGTACATTTAATAACAATATCATTGGTACTGTATCTACATTGAATATAATGTAATATGCTGATTCATTCCCACAGATGAATATGCATTTAGTAACATTATCATTAGTACTATATCTACATTAGATATGTAATGTACATTTAATAGCAATATCATTATTACCATATCTACATTAGATATAATGTAATATACTGATTCTTTCCCACAGATCAATGTACATTTAATAACAATATCATTGGTACTATATCTACATTGAATATAATCTAATATACTGATTCATTCCCACAGACCAATGTACATTTAATAACAATATCATTAGTACTATATCTACATTCGATATAATGTAATAGATTGATTCATTCCCACAGATCAATGTACATTTAATAACAATATCATTGGTACTATATCTACATTGAATATAATGTAATATACTGATTCATTCCCACAGATCAATGTACATTTAATAACAGTATCATTAGTACTATATCTACAGTAGATATGTAATATACATTTACAAACAATGCCAGTATTATTATATCTCCGTTGGACATAATGTACTATACTGATTCCTTCCCACAGATCAATGTGCATTTAAAAACAATATCATTATTACCATATCTACATTAGATATAATGTAATATACTGATTCCTTCCTACAGATCAATGTACATTTAATAACAATATCATTGGTACTGTATCTACATTGAATATAATGTAATATACTGATTCATTCCCACAGATCAATGTACATTTAATAACAATATCATTAGTACTATATCTACAGTAGATATGTAATATACATATACAAACAATGCCATTATTACTATATCTCCGTTGGACATAATGTAATATACTGATTCCTTCCAACAGATCAATGTATATTTAATAACAATATCCTTAGTACTATATCTACATTAGATATGTAATGTACATTTAATAACAATATCATTAGTACTATATCTACAGTAGATATGTAATATACATTTAAAAACAATGCCATTATTACTATATCTCCGTTGGACATAATGTAATATACTGATTCCTTCCCACAGATCAATGTACATTTAATAACAATATCATTAGTACTATATCTACATTCGATATAATGTAATATATTGCTTCATTCCAACAGATCAATATACATTTAATAACAATATCATTATTACTATATCTACATTAGATATAATGTAATATACTTATTCGTTCCCGCAGATGGATATGCATTTAATAACATTATCATTAGTACTATATCTACATTAGATATGTAATGTACATTTAAAAACAATATCATTATTACCATATCTACATTGGATATAATGTAATATACTGATTCCTTCCCACAGATCAATGTACATTTAATAACAATATCATTAGTACTATATCTACAGTAGATATGTAATATACATTTAGAAACAATGCCATTATTACTATATCTCCGTTGGACATAATGTAATATACTGATTCCTTCCCACAGATCAATGTACATTTAATAACAATATCATTAGTACTATATCTACATTCGATATAATGTAATATATTGATTCATTCCAACAGATCAATGTACATTTAATAACAATATCATTATTACTATATCTACATTAGATATAATGTAATATACTTATTCGTTCCCACAGATGAATATGCATTTAATAACATTATCATTAGTACTGTATCTACATTAGATATGTAATGTACATTTAATAACAATATCATTATTACCATATCTACATTAGATATAATGTAATATACTGATTCCTTCCCACAGATCAATGTACATTTAATAACAATATCATTAGTACTATATCTACAGTAGATATGTAATATACATTTACAAACAATGCCAGTATTATTATATCTCCGTTGGACATAATGTAATATACTGATTCCTTCCCACAGATCAATGTACATTTAATAACAATATCATTGGTACTGTATCTACATTGAATATAATGTAATATACTGATTCATTCCCACAGATGAATATGCATTTAGTAACATTATCATTAGTACTATATCTAGATTAGATATGTAATGTACATTTAATAGCAATATCATTATTACCATATCTACATTAGATATAATGTAATATACTGATTCTTTCCCACAGATCAATGTACATTTAATAACAATATCATTGGTACTATATCTACATTGAATATAATCTAATATACTGATTCATTCCCACAGACCAATGTACATTTAATAACAATATCATTAGTACTATATCTACATTCGATATAATGTAATAGATTGATTCATTCCCACAGATCAATGTACATTTAATAACAATATCATTGGTACTATATCTACATTGAATATAATGTAATATACTGATTCCTTCCCACAGATCAATGTATATTTAATAACAATATCCTTAGTACTATATCTACATTCGATATAATGTAATATAGTTATTCGCTCCCACAGATGAATGTGTATTTATTAACAATATCATTAGTACTATATCTACATTAGATATGTAATGTACATTTAATAACAATATCATTATTACCATATCTACATTAGATATAATGTAATATGCTGATTCCTTCCCACAGATCAATGTACATTTAATAACAATATCATTAGTACTATATCTACAGTTGATATGTAATATACATTTACAAACAATGCCATTATTACTATATCTCCGTTGGACATAATGTAATATACTGATTCCTTCCAACAGATCAATGTATATTTAATAACAATATCCTTAGTACTATAACTACATTCGATATAATGTAATATAGTTATTCGTTCCCACAGATGAATGTGTATTTATTAACAATATCAGTAGTACTATATCTACATTAGATGTGTAATGTACATTTAATAACAATATCATTGTTACCATATCTACATTAGATATAATGTAATATACTGATTCTTTCCCACAGATCAATGTACATTTAATAACAATATCATTGGTACTATATCTACATTGAATATAATCTAATATACTGATTCATTCCCACAGATCAATGTACATTTAATAACAATATCATTAGTACTATATCTACAGTAGATATGTAATATACATTTACAAACAATGCCATTATTACTATATTTCCGTTGGACATAATGTAATATACTGATTCCTTCCCAGAGATCAATGTACATTTAATAACATTATCATTAGTACTATATCTACATTAGATATAATGTAATATACTTATTCGTTCCCACAGATGAATGTGCATTTAATAACATTATCGTTAGTACTATATCTACATTCGACATAATGTAATAGATTGATTCATTCCCACAGATCAATGTACATTTAATAACAATATCATTGGTACTATATCTACATTGAATATAATGTAATATGCTGATTCCTTCCCACAGATCAATGTACATTTAATAACAATATCATTAGTACTATATCTGCATTCGATATAATGTGATAGATTGATTCATTCCCACAGATCAATGTACATTTAATAACAGTAGCATTAGTACTATATCTACAGTAGATATGTAATATACATTTACAAACAATGCCAGTATTATTATATCTCCGTTGGACATAATGTAATATACTGATCCTTTCCCACAGATCAATGTACATTTAATAACATCATCATTGGTACTATATCTACATTGAATACAATGTAATATGCTGATTCATTCCCACAGATCAATGTACATTTAATAACAATATCATTGGTACTGTATCTACATTGAATATAATGTAATATACTGATTCATTCCCACAGATCAATGTACATTTAATAAGAATATCATTAGTACTATATCTACAGTAGATATGTAATATACATTTACAAACAATGCCATTATTACTATATCTCCGTTGGGCATAATGTAATATACTGATTCCTTCTAACAGATCAATGTATATTTAAGAACAATATCCTTAGTACTATATCCGCATTCTATATAATGTAATATAGTTATTCGTTCCCACAGATGAATGTGTATTTATTAACAATATCATTAGTACTATATCTACATTAGATATGTAATGTACATTTAATAACAATATCATTATTACCATATCTACATTAGATATAATGTAATATGCTGATTCCTTCCCACAGATCAATGTACATTTAATAAGAATATCATTAGTACTATATCTACAGTAGATATGTAATATACATTTACAAACAATGCCATTATTACTATATCTCCGTTGGACATAATGTAATATACTGATTCCTTCCAACAGTTCAATGTATATTTAATAACAATATCCTTAGTACTATATCTACATTCGATATAATGTAATATAGTTATTGGTTCCCACAGATGAATGTGTATTTATTAACAATATCATTAGTACTATATCTACAGTAGATATGTAATATACATTTACAAACAATGCCATTATTACTATATCTCCGTTGGACATAATGTAATATACTGATTCCTTCCAACAGATCAATGTATATTTAAGAACAATATCCTTAGTACTATATCTACATTCAATATAATGTAATATAGTTATTCAATCCCACAGATGAATGTGTATTTATTATCAATATCATTAGTACTATATCTACATTAGATATGTAATGTACATTTAATAACAATATCATTATTACCATATCTACATTAGATATAATGTAATATACTGATTCCTTCCCACAGATCAATGTACATTTAATAAGAATATCATTGGTACTGTATCTACATTGAATATAATGTAATATACTGATTCATTCCCACAGATCAATGCACATTTAATAACAATATCATTAGTATTATATCTACAGTAGATATGTAATATACATTTACAAACAATGCCATTATTACTATATCTCCGTTGGACATAATGTAATATACTGATTCCTTCCAACGGATCAGTGTACATTTAATAACAATGTCCTTAGTACTATATCTACATTCGATATAATGTAATATAGTTATTCGTTCCCACAGGTGGATGTGTATTTATTAACGATATCATTAGTACTATATCTACATTCGATATAATGTAATAGATTGATTCATTCCCACAGATCAATGTACATTTAATAACAATATCATTGGTACTATATCTACATTGAATATAACGTAATATGCTGATTCCTTCCCACAGATCAATGTACATTTAATAACAATATCATTAGTACTATATCTACATTCGATATAATGTAATATATTGATTCATTCCAACAGATCAATGTACATTTAATAACAATATCATTATTACTATATCTACATTAGATATAATGTAATATACTTATTCGTTCCCACAGATGAATATGCATTTAATAACATTATCATTAGTACTGTATCTACATTAGATATGTAATGTACATTTAATAACAATATCATTATTACCATATCTACATTAGATATAATGTAATATACTGATTCTTTCCCACAGATCAATGTACATTTAATAACAATATCATTAGTACTATATCTACATTCGATATAATGTAATATATTGATTCATTCCAACAGATCAAAGTACATTTAATAACAATATCATTATTACTATATCTACATTAGATATGATGTAATGTACTGATTCCTTCCCACAGATCAATGTACATTTAATAACAATATCATTAGTACTATATCTACGGTAGATATGTAATATACATTTAGAAACAATGCCATTATTACTATATCTCCGTTGGACATAATATAATATACTGATTCCTTCCCACAGATCAATGTACATTTAATAACAATATCATTAGTACTATATCTACATTCGATATAATGTAATATATTGATTCATTCCAACAGATCAATGTACATTTAATAACAATATCATTATTACTATATCTACATTAGATATAATGTAATATACTTATTCGTTCCCACAGATGAATATGCATTTAATAACATTATCATTAGTACTGTATCTACATTAAATATGTAATGTACATTTAAAAACAATATCATTATTACCATATCTACATTAGATATAATGTAATATACTGATTCCTTCCCACAGATCAATGTACATTTAATAACAATATCATTAGTACTATATCTACAGTAGATATGTAATATACATTTACAAACAATGCCAGTATTATTATATCTCCGTTGGACATAATGTAATATACTGATTCCTTCCCACAGATCAATGTACATTTAATAACAATATCATTGGTACTGTATCTACATTGAATATAATGTAATATACTGATTCATTCCCACAGATGAATATGCATTTAGTAACATTATCATTAGTACTATATCTACATTAGATATGTAATGTACATTTAATAGCAATATCATTATTACCATATCTACATTAGATATAATGTAATATACTGATTCTTTCCCACAGATCAATGTACATTTAATAACAATATCATTGGTACTATATCTACATTGAATATAATCTAATATACTGATTCATTCCCACAGACCAATGTACATTTAATAACAATATCATTAGTACTATATCTACATTCGATATAATGTAATAGATTGATTCATTCCCACAGATCAATGTACATTTAATAACAATATCATTGGTACTATATCTACATTGAATATAATGTAATATACTGATTCATTCCCACAGATCAATGTACATTTAATAACAGTATCATTAGTACTATATCTACAGTAGATATGTAATATACATTTACAAACAATGCCAGTATTATTATATCTCCGTTGGACATAATGTACTATACTGATTCCTTCCCACAGATCAATGTGCATTTAAAAACAATATCATTATTACCATATCTACATTAGATATAATGTAATATACCGATTCCTTCCCACAGATCAATGTACATTTAATAACAATATCATCGGTACTATATCTACATTGAATATAATGTAATATACTGATCCATTCCCACAGATCAATGTACATTTAATAACAATATCCTTAGTACTATATCCACATTCGATATAATGTAATATAGTTATTCGTTCCCACAGATGAATGTGTATTTATTAACAATATCATTAGTACTATATCTACATTAGATATGTAATGTACATTTAATAACAATATCATTATTACCAGATCTACATTAGATATAATGTAATATACTGATCCCTTCCCACAGATCAATGTACATTTAATAACAATATCATTAGTACTATCTACAGTAGATGTGTAATATACATTTACAAACAATGCCATTATTACTATATCTCCGTTGGACATAATGTAATATACTGATTCCTTCCCACAGATCAATGTGCATTTAAAAACCATATCATTATTACCATATCTACATTAGATATAATGTAATATACTGATTCCTTCCTACAGATCAATGTACATTTAATAACAATATCATTGGTACTGTATCTACATTGAATATAATGTAATATACTGATTCATTCCCACAGATCAATGTACATTTAATAACAATATCATTAGTACTATATCTACAGTAGATATGTAATATACATTTACAAACAATGCCATTATTACTATATCTCCGTTGGACATAATGTAATATACTGATTCCTTCCAACAGATCAATGTATATTTAATAACAATATCCTTAGTACTATATCTACATTAGATATGTAATGTACATTTAATAACAATATCATTATTACTATATCTACATTAGATATGATGTAATGTACTGATTCCTTCCCACAGATCAATGTACATTTAATAACAATATCATTAGTACTATATCTACGGTAGATATGTAATATACATTTAGAAACAATGCCATTATTACTATATCTCCGTTGGACATAATATAATATACTGATTCCTTCCCACAGATCAATGTACATTTAATAACAATATCATTAGTACTATATCTACATTCGATATAATGTAATATATTGATTCATTCCAACAGATCAATGTACATTTAATAACAATATCATTATTACTATATCTACATTAGATATAATGTAATATACTTATTCGTTCCCACAGATGAATATGCATTTAATAACATTATCATTAGTACTGTATCTACATTAAATATGTAATGTACATTTAAAAACAATATCATTATTACCATATCTACATTAGATATAATGTAATATACTGATTCCTTCCCACAGATCAATGTACATTTAATAACAATATCATTAGTACTATATCTACAGTAGATATGTAATATACATTTACAAACAATGCCAGTATTATTATATCTCCGTTGGACATAATGTAATATACTGATTCCTTCCCACAGATCAATGTACATTTAATAACAATATCATTGGTACTGTATCTACATTGAATATAATGTAATCTACTGATTCATTCCCACAGATGAATATGCATTTAGTAACATTATCATTAGTACTATATCTACATTAGATATGTAATGTACATTTAATAGCAATATCATTATTACCATATCTACATTAGATATAATGTAATATACTGATTCTTTCCCACAGATCAATGTACATTTAATAACAATATCATTGGTACTATATCTACATTGAATATAATCTAATATACTGATTCATTCCCACAGACCAATGTACATTTAATAACAATATCATTAGTACTATATCTACATTCGATATAATGTAATAGATTGATTCATTCCCACAGATCAATGTACATTTAATAACAATATCATTGGTACTATATCTACATTGAATATAATGTAATATACTGATTCATTCCCACAGATCAATGTACATTTAATAACAGTATCATTAGTACTATATCTACAGTAGATATGTAATATACATTTACAAACAATGCCAGTATTATTATATCTCCGTTGGACATAATGTACTATACTGATTCCTTCCCACAGATCAATGTGCATTTAAAAACAATATCATTATTACCATATCTACATTAGATATAATGTAATATACCGATTCCTTCCCACAGATCAATGTACATTTAATAACAATATCATCGGTACTATATCTACATTGAATATAATGTAATATACTGATCCATTCCCACAGATCAATGTACATTTAATAACAATATCCTTAGTACTATATCCACATTCGATATAATGTAATATAGTTATTCGTTCCCACAGATGAATGTGTATTTATTAACAATATCATTAGTACTATATCTACATTAGATATGTAATGTACATTTAATAACAATATCATTATTACCAGATCTACATTAGATATAATGTAATATACTGATCCCTTCCCACAGATCAATGTACATTTAATAACAATATCATTAGTACTATCTACAGTAGATGTGTAATATACATTTACAAACAATGCCATTATTACTATATCTCCGTTGGACATAATGTAATATACTGATTCCTTCCCACAGATCAATGTGCATTTAAAAACCATATCATTATTACCATATCTACATTAGATATAATGTAATATACTGATTCCTTCCTACAGATCAATGTACATTTAATAACAATATCATTGGTACTGTATCTACATTGAATATAATGTAATATACTGATTCATTCCCACAGATCAATGTACATTTAATAACAATATCATTAGTACTATATCTACAGTAGATATGTAATATACATTTACAAACAATGCCATTATTACTATATCTCCGTTGGACATAATGTAATATACTGATTCCTTCCCACAGATCAATGTACATTTACTAACAATATCATTAGTACTATATCTACAGTAGATATGTAATATACATTTACAAACAATGCCGGTATTATTATATCTCCGTTGGACATAATGTAATATACTGATTCCTTCCCACAGATCAATGTACATTTAATAAAAATATCATTGGTACTGTATCTACATTGAATATAATGTAATATACTGATTCATTCCCACAGATCAATGCACATTTAATAACAATATCATTAGTATTATATCTACAGTAGATATGTAATATACATTTACAAACAATGCCATTATTACTATATCTCCGTTGGACATAATGTAATATACTGATTCCTTCCAACGGATCAGTGTACATTTAATAACAATGTCCTTAGTACTATATCTACATTCGATATAATGTAATATAGTTATTCGTTCCCACAGGTGGATGTGTATTTATTAACGATATCATTAGTACTATATCTACATTCGATATAATGTAATAGATTGATTCATTCCCACAGATCAATGTACATTTAATAACAATATCATTGGTACTATATCTACATTGAATATAACGTAATATGCTGATTCCTTCCCACAGATCAATGTACATTTAATAACAATATCATTAGTACTATATCTACATTCGATATAATGTAATATATTGATTCATTCCAACAGATCAATGTACATTTAATAACAATATCATTATTACTATATCTACATTAGATATAATGTAATATACTTATTCGTTCCCACAGATGAATATGCATTTAATAACATTATCATTAGTACTGTATCTACATTAGATATGTAATGTACATTTAATAACAATATCATTATTACCATATCTACATTAGATATAATGTAATATACTGATTCTTTCCCACAGATCAATGTACATTTAATAACAATATCATTAGTACTATATCTACATTCGATATAATGTAATATATTGATTCATTCCAACAGATCAAAGTACATTTAATAACAATATCATTATTACTATATCTACATTAGATATGATGTAATGTACTGATTCCTTCCCACAGATCAATGTACATTTAATAACAATATCATTAGTACTATATCTACGGTAGATATGTAATATACATTTAGAAACAATGCCATTATTACTATATCTCCGTTGGACATAATATAATATACTGATTCCTTCCCACAGATCAATGTACATTTAATAACAATATCATTAGTACTATATCTACATTCGATATAATGTAATATATTGATTCATTCCAACAGATCAATGTACATTTAATAACAATATCATTATTACTATATCTACATTAGATATAATGTAATATACTTATTCGTTCCCACAGATGAATATGCATTTAATAACATTATCATTAGTACTGTATCTACATTAAATATGTAATGTACATTTAAAAACAATATCATTATTACCATATCTACATTAGATATAATGTAATATACTGATTCCTTCCCACAGATCAATGTACATTTAATAACAATATCATTAGTACTATATCTACAGTAGATATGTAATATACATTTACAAACAATGCCAGTATTATTATATCTCCGTTGGACATAATGTAATATACTGATTCCTTCCCACAGATCAATGTACATTTAATAACAATATCATTGGTACTGTATCTACATTGAATATAATGTAATATACTGATTCATTCCCACAGATGAATATGCATTTAGTAACATTATCATTAGTACTATATCTACATTAGATATGTAATGTACATTTAATAGCAATATCATTATTACCATATCTACATTAGATATAATGTAATATACTGATTCTTTCCCACAGATCAATGTACATTTAATAACAATATCATTGGTACTATATCTACATTGAATATAATCTAATATACTGATTCATTCCCACAGACCAATGTACATTTAATAACAATATCATTAGTACTATATCTACATTCGATATAATGTAATAGATTGATTCATTCCCACAGATCAATGTACATTTAATAACAATATCATTGGTACTATATCTACATTGAATATAATGTAATATACTGATTCATTCCCACAGATCAATGTACATTTAATAACAGTATCATTAGTACTATATCTACAGTAGATATGTAATATACATTTACAAACAATGCCAGTATTATTATATCTCCGTTGGACATAATGTACTATACTGATTCCTTCCCACAGATCAATGTGCATTTAAAAACAATATCATTATTACCATATCTACATTAGATATAATGTAATATACCGATTCCTTCCCACAGATCAATGTACATTTAATAACAATATCATCGGTACTATATCTACATTGAATATAATGTAATATACTGATCCATTCCCACAGATCAATGTACATTTAATAACAATATCCTTAGTACTATATCCACATTCGATATAATGTAATATAGTTATTCGTTCCCACAGATGAATGTGTATTTATTAACAATATCATTAGTACTATATCTACATTAGATATGTAATGTACATTTAATAACAATATCATTATTACCAGATCTACATTAGATATAATGTAATATACTGATCCCTTCCCACAGATCAATGTACATTTAATAACAATATCATTAGTACTATCTACAGTAGATGTGTAATATACATTTACAAACAATGCCATTATTACTATATCTCCGTTGGACATAATGTAATATACTGATTCCTTCCCACAGATCAATGTGCATTTAAAAACCATATCATTATTACCATATCTACATTAGATATAATGTAATATACTGATTCCTTCCTACAGATCAATGTACATTTAATAACAATATCATTGGTACTGTATCTACATTGAATATAATGTAATATACTGATTCATTCCCACAGATCAATGTACATTTAATAACAATATCATTAGTACTATATCTACAGTAGATATGTAATATACATTTACAAACAATGCCATTATTACTATATCTCCGTTGGACATAATGTAATATACTGATTCCTTCCAACAGATCAATGTATATTTAATAACAATATCCTTAGTACTATATCTACATTAGATATGTAATGTACATTTAATAACAATATCATTATTACTATATCTACATTAGATATGATGTAATATACTTATTCGTTCCCACAGATGAATATGCATTTAATAACATTATCATTAGTACTATATCTACATTAGATATGTAATGTACATTTAAAAACAATAACATTATTACCATATCTACATTAGATATAATGTAATATACTGATTCCTTCCCACAGATCAATGTACATTTACTAACAATATCATTAGTACTATATCTACAGTAGATATGTAATATACATTTACAAACAATGCCGGTATTATTATATCTCCGTTGGACATAATGTAATATACTGATTCCTTCCCACAGATCAATGTACATTTAATAAAAATATCATTGGTACTGTATCTACATTGAATATAATGTAATATACTGATTCATTCCCACAGATCAATGTACATTTAATAACAATATCATTAGTACTATATCTACAGTAGATATGTAATATACATTTAAAAACAATGCCATTATTACTATATCTCCGTTGGACATAATGTAATATACTGATTCCTTCCCACAGATCAATGTACATTTAATAACAATATCATTAGTACTATATCTACATTCGATATAATGTAATATATTGCTTCATTCCAACAGATCAATATACATTTAATAACAATGTCATTATTACTATATCTACATTAGATATAATGTAATATACTTATTCGTTCCCGCAGATGAATATGCATTTAATAACATTGTCATTAGTACTATATCTACATTAGATATGTAATGTACATTTAAAAACAATATCATTATTACCATATCTACATTGGATATAATGTAATATACTGATTCCTTCCCACAGATCAATGTACATTTAATAACAATATCATTAGTACTATATCTACAGTAGATATGTAATATACATTTAGAAACAATGCCATTATTACTATATCTCCGTTGGACATAATGTAATATACTGATTCCTTCCCACAGATCAATGTACATTTAATAACTATATCATTAGTACTATATCTACATTCGATATAATGTAATATATTGATTCATTCCAACAGATCAATGTACATTTAATAACAATATCATTATTACTACATCTACATTAGATATAATGTAATATACTTATTCGTTCCCACAGATGAATATGCATTTAATAACATTATCATTAGTACTGTATCTACATTAGATATGTAATGTACATTTAATAACAATATCATTATTACCATATCTACATTAGATATAATGTAATATACTGATTCATTCCCACAGATCAATGTACATTTAATAACAATATCATTAGTACTATATCTACAGTAGATATGTAATATACATTTACAAACAATGCCAGTATTATTATATCTCCGTTGGACATAATGTAATATACTGATTCCTTCCCACAGATCAATGTACATTTAGTAACAATATCATTGGTACTGTATCTACATTGAATATAATGTAATATACTGATTCATTCCCACAGATCAATGTACATTTAATAACAATATCATTAGTACTATATCTACAGTAGATATGTAATATACATTTAAAAACAATGCCATTATTACTATATCTCCGTTGGACATAATGTAATATACTGATTCCTTCCCACAGATCAATGTACATTTAATAACAATATCATTAGTACTATATCTACATTCGATATAATGTAATATATTGCTTCATTCCAACAGATCAATATACATTTAATAACAATATCATTATTACTATATCTACATTAGATATAATGTAATATACTTATTCGTTCCCGCAGATGGATATGCATTTAATAACATTATCATTAGTACTATATCTACATTAGATATGTAATGTACATTTAAAAACAATATCATTATTACCATATCTACATTGGATATAATGTAATATACTGATTCCTTCCCACAGATCAATGTACATTTAATAACAATATCATTAGTACTATATCTACAGTAGATATGTAATATACATTTAGAAACAATGCCATTATTACTATATCTCCGTTGGACATAATGTAATATACTGATTCCTTCCCACAGATCAATGTACATTTAATAACAATATCATTAGTACTATATCTACATTCGATATAATGTAATATATTGATTCATTCCAACAGATCAATGTACATTTAATAACAATATCATTATTACTATATCTACATTAGATATAATGTAATATACTTATTCGTTCCCACAGATGAATATGCATTTAATACCATTATCATTAGTACTGTATCTACATTAGATATGTAATGTACATTTAATAACAATATCATTATTACCATATCTACATTAGATATAATGTAATATACTGATTCTTTCCCACAGATCAATGTACATTTAATAACAATATCATTAGTACTATATCTACATTCGATATAATGTAATATATTGATTCATTCCAACAGATCAAAGTACATTTAATAACTATATCATTATTACTATATCTACATTAGATATGATGTAATGTACTTATTCGTTCCCACAGATGAATATGCATTTAATAACATTATCATTAGTACTATATCTACATTAGATATGTAATGTACATTTAAAAACAATATCATTATTACCATATCTACATTAGATATAATGTAATATACTGATTCCTTCCCACAGATCAATGTACATTTAATAACAATATCATTAGTACTATATCTACAGTAGATATGTAATATACATTTACAAACAATGCCAGTATTATTATATCTCCGTTGGACATAATGTAATATACTGATTCCTTCCCACAGATCAATGTACATTTAATAACAATATCATTGGTACTGTATCTACATTGAATATAATGTAATATACTGATTCATTCCCACAGATGAATATGCATTTAGTAACATTATCATTAGTACTATATCTACATTAGATATGTAATGTACATTTAATAGCAATATCATTATTACCATATCTACATTAGATATAATGTAATATACTGATTCTTTCCCACAGATCAATGTACATTTAATAACAATATCATTGGTACTATATCTACATTGAATATAATCTAATATACTGATTCATTCCCACAGACCAATGTACATTTAATAACAATATCATTAGTACTATATCTACATTCGATATAATGTAATAGATTGATTCATTCCCACAGATCAATGTACATTTAATAACAATATCATTGGTACTATATCTACATTGAATATAATGTAATATACTGATTCATCCCCACAGATCAATGTACATTTAATAACAGTATCATTAGTACTATATCTACAGTAGATATGTAATATACATTTACAAACAATGCCAGTATTATTATATCTCCGTTGGACATAATGTACTATACTGATTCCTTCCCACAGATCAATGTGCATTTAAAAACAATATCATTATTACCATATCTACATTAGATATAATGTAATATACTGATTCCCTCCCACAGATCAATGTACATTTAATAACAATATCATCGGTACTATATCTACATTGAATATAATGTAATATACTGATCCATTCCCACAGATCAATGTACATTTAATAACAATATCATTAGCACTATATCTACAGTAGATATGTAATATACATTTACAAACAACGCCATTATTACTATATCTCCGTTGGACATAATGTAATATACTGATTCCTTCCAACAGATCAATGTATATTTAATAACAATATCCTTAGTACTATATCTACATTCGATATAATGTAATATAGTTATTCGTTCCCACAGATGAATGTGTATTTATTAACAATATCATTAGTACTATATCTACATTAGATATGTAATGTACATTTAATAACTATATCATTATTACCAGATCTACATTAGATATAATGTAATATACTGATCCCTTCCCACAGATCAATGTACATTTAATAACAATATCATTAGTACTATCTACAGTAGATATGTAATATACATTTACAAACAATGCCATTATTACTATATCTCCGTTGGACATAATGTAATATACTGATTCCTTCCCACAGATCAATGTGCATTTAAAAACCATATCATTATTACCATATCTACATTAGATATAATGTAATATACTGATTCCTTCCCACAGATCAATGTACATTTAATAACAATATCATTAGTACTATATCTACATTCGATATAATGTAATATATTGATTCATTCCAACAGATCAATGTACATTTAATAACAATATCATTATTACTATATCTACATTAGATATAATGTAATATACTTATTCGTTCCCACAGATGAATATGCATTTAATAACATTATCATTAGTACTGTATCTACATTAGATATGTAATGTACATTTAATAACAATATCATTATTACCATATCTACATTAGATATAATGTAATATACTGATTCTTTCCCACAGATCAATGTACATTTAATAACAATATCATTAGTACTATATCTACATTCGATATAATGTAATATATTGATTCATTCCAACAGATCAAAGTACATTTAATAACAATATCATTATTACTATATCTACATTAGATATGATGTAATGTACTGATTCCTTCCCACAGATCAATGTACATTTAATAACAATATCATTAGTACTATATCTACGGTAGATATGTAATATACATTTAGAAACAATGCCATTATTACTATATCTCCGTTGGACATAATGTAATATACTGATTCCTTCCCACAGATCAATGTACATTTAATAACAATATCATTAGTACTATATCTACATTCGATATAATGTAATATATTGATTCATTCCAACAGATCCATGTACATTTAATAACAATATCATTATTACTATATCTACATTAGATATAATGTAATATACTTATTCGTTCCCACAGATGAATATGCATTTAATAACATTATCATTAGTACTGTATCTACATTAAATATGTAATGTACATTTAAAAACAATATCATTATTACCATATCTACATTAGATATAATGTAATATACTGATTCCTTCCCACAGATCAATGTACATTTAATAACAATATCATTGGTACTGTATCTACATTGAATATAATGTGATATACTGATTCATTCCCACAGATGAATATGCATTTAATAACATTATCATTAGTACTATATCTACATTAGATATGTAATGTACATTTAATAACAATATCATTATTACCATATCTACATTAGATATAATGTAATATACTGATTCTTTCCCACAGATCAATGTACATTTAATAACAATATCATTGGTACTATATCTACATTGAATATAATCTAATATACTGATTCATTCCCACAGACCAATGTACATTTAATAACAATATCATTAGTACTATATCTACATTCGATATAATGTAATAGATTGAGTCATTCCCACAGATCAATGTACATTTAATAACAATATCATTGGTACTATATCTACATTGAATATAATGTAATATACTGATTCATTCCCACAGATCAATGTACATTTAATAACAGTATCATTAGTACTATATCTACAGTAGATATGTAATATAAATTTACAAACAATGCCAGTATTATTATATCTCCGTTGGACATAATGTACTATACTGATTCCTTCCCACAGATCAATGTGCATTTAAAAACAATATCATTATTACCATATCTACATTAGATATAATGTAATATACTGATTCCTTCCCACAGATCAATGTACATTTAATAACAATATCATTAGTACTATATCTACAGTAGATATGTAATATACATTTACAAACAATGCCATTATTACTATATCTCCGTTGGACATAATGTAATATACTGATTCCTTCCAACAGATCAATGTATATTTAATAACAATATCCTTAGTACTATATCTACATTAGATATGTAATGTACATTTAATAACAATATCATTATTACCATATCTACATTAGATATAATGTAATATACTGATTCCTTCCCACAGATCAATGTACATTTAATAACAATATCATTAGTACTATATCTACAGTAGATATGTAATATACATTTAAAAACAATGCCAGTATTATTATATCTCCGTTGGACATAATGTAATATACTGATTCCTTCCCACAGATCAATGTGCATTTAAAAACAATATCATTATTACCATATCTACATTAGATATAATGTAATATACTGATTCCTTCCCACAGATCAATGTACATTTAATAACAATATCATCGGTACTATATCTACATTGAATATAATGTAATATACTGATCCATTCCCACAGATCAAAGTACATGTAATAACAATATCATTATTACTATATCTACATTAGATATGATGTAATGTACTTATTCGTTCCCACAGATGAATATGCATTTAATAACATTATCATTAGTACTATATCTACATTAGATATGTAATGTACATTTAAAAACAATATCATTATTACCATATCTACATTAGATATAATGTAATATACTGATTCCTTCCCACAGATCAATGTACATTTAATAACAATATCATTAGTACTATATCTACAGTAGATATGTAATATACATTTAAAAACAATGCCATTATTACTATATCTCCGTTGGACATAATGTAATATACTGATCCCTTCCCACAGATCAATGTACATTTAATAACAATATCATTAGTACTATATCTACATTCGATATAATGTAATATATTGCTTCATTCCAACAGAACAATATACATTTAATAACAATATCATTATTACTATATCTACATTAGATATAATGTAATATACTTATTCGTTCCCGCAGATGAATATGCATTTAATAACATTATCATTAGTACTATATCTACATTAAATATGTAATGTACATTTAAAAACAATATCATTATTACCATATCTACATTGGATATAATGTAATATACTGATTCCTTCCCACAGATCAATGTACATTTAATAACAATATCATTAGTACTATATCTACAGTAGATATGTAATATACATTTAGAATCAATGCCATTATTACTATATCTCCGTTGGACATAATGTAATATACTGATTCCTTCCCACAGATCAATGTACATTTAATAACAATATCATTAGTACTATATCTACATTCGATATAATGTAATATATTGATTCATTCCAACAGATCAATGTACATTTAATAACAATATCATTAGTACTATATCTACATTCGATATAATGTAATATATTGATTCATTCCAACAGATCAAAGTGCATTTAATAACAATATCATTATTACTATATCTACATTAGATATGATGTAATGTACTTATTCGTTCCCACAGATGAATATGCATTTAATAACATTATCATTAGTACTATATCTACATTAGATATGTAATGTACATTTAAAAACAATATCATTATTACCATATCTACATTAGATATAATGTAATATACTGATTCCTTCCCACAGATCAATGTACATTTAATAACAATATCATTAGTACTATATCTACAGTAGATATGTAATATACATTTACAAACAATGCCAGTATTATTATATCTCCGTTGGACATAATGTAATATACTGATTCCTTCCCACAGATCAATGTACATTTAATAACAATATCATTGGTACTGTATCTACATTGAATATAATGTAATATACTGATTCATTCCCACAGATGAATATGCATTTAGTAACATTATCATTAGTACTATATCTACATTAGATATGTAATGTACATTTAATAGCAATATCATTATTACCATATCTACATTAGATATAATGTAATATACTGATTCTTTCCCACAGATCAATGTACATTTAATAACAATATCATTGGTACTATACCTACATTGAATATAATCTAATATACTGATTCATTCCCACAGACCAATGTACATTTAATAACAATATCATTAGTACTATATCTACATTCGATATAATGTAATAGATTGATTCATTCCCACAGATCAATGTACATTTAATAACAATATCATTGGTACTATATCTACATTGAATATAATGTAATATACTGATTCATTCCCACAGATCAATGTACATTTAATAACAGTATCATTAGTACTATATCTACAGTAGATATGTAATATACATTTACAAACAATGCCAGTATTATTATATCTCCGTTGGACATAATGTACTATACTGATTCCTTCCCACAGATCAATGTGCATTTAAAAACAATATCATTATTACCATATCTACATTAGATATAATGTAATATACCGATTCCTTCCCACAGATCAATGTACATTTAATAACAATATCATCGGTACTATATCTACATTGAATATAATGTAATATACTGATCCATTCCCACAGATCAATGTACATTTAATAACAATATCCTTAGTACTATATCCACATTCGATATAATGTAATATAGTTATTCGTTCCCACAGATGAATGTGTATTTATTAACAATATCATTAGTACTATATCTACATTAGATATGTAATGTACATTTAATAACAATATCATTATTACCAGATCTACATTAGATATAATGTAATATACTGATCCCTTCCCACAGATCAATGTACATTTAATAACAATATCATTAGTACTATCTACAGTAGATGTGTAATATACATTTACAAACAATGCCATTATTACTATATCTCCGTTGGACATAATGTAATATACTGATTCCTTCCCACAGATCAATGTGCATTTAAAAACCATATCATTATTACCATATCTACATTAGATATAATGTAATATACTGATTCCTTCCTACAGATCAATGTACATTTAATAACAATATCATTGGTACTGTATCTACATTGAATATAATGTAATATACTGATTCATTCCCACAGATCAATGTACATTTAATAACAATATCATTAGTACTATATCTACAGTAGATATGTAATATACATTTACAAACAATGCCATTATTACTATATCTCCGTTGGACATAATGTAATATACTGATTCCTTCCCACAGATCAATGTACATTTACTAACAATATCATTAGTACTATATCTACAGTAGATATGTAATATACATTTACAAACAATGCCGGTATTATTATATCTCCGTTGGACATAATGTAATATACTGATTCCTTCCCACAGATCAATGTACATTTAATAAAAATATCATTGGTACTGTATCTACATTGAATATAATGTAATATACTGATTCATTCCCACAGATCAATGCACATTTAATAACAATATCATTAGTATTATATCTACAGTAGATATGTAATATACATTTACAAACAATGCCATTATTACTATATCTCCGTTGGACATAATGTAATATACTGATTCCTTCCAACGGATCAGTGTACATTTAATAACAATGTCCTTAGTACTATATCTACATTCGATATAATGTAATATAGTTATTCGTTCCCACAGGTGGATGTGTATTTATTAACGATATCATTAGTACTATATCTACATTCGATATAATGTAATAGATTGATTCATTCCCACAGATCAATGTACATTTAATAACAATATCATTGGTACTATATCTACATTGAATATAACGTAATATGCTGATTCCTTCCCACAGATCAATGTACATTTAATAACAATATCATTAGTACTATATCTACATTCGATATAATGTAATATATTGATTCATTCCAACAGATCAATGTACATTTAATAACAATATCATTATTACTATATCTACATTAGATATAATGTAATATACTTATTCGTTCCCACAGATGAATATGCATTTAATAACATTATCATTAGTACTGTATCTACATTAGATATGTAATGTACATTTAATAACAATATCATTATTACCATATCTACATTAGATATAATGTAATATACTGATTCTTTCCCACAGATCAATGTACATTTAATAACAATATCATTAGTACTATATCTACATTCGATATAATGTAATATATTGATTCATTCCAACAGATCAAAGTACATTTAATAACAATATCATTATTACTATATCTACATTAGATATGATGTAATGTACTGATTCCTTCCCACAGATCAATGTACATTTAATAACAATATCATTAGTACTATATCTACGGTAGATATGTAATATACATTTAGAAACAATGCCATTATTACTATATCTCCGTTGGACATAATATAATATACTGATTCCTTCCCACAGATCAATGTACATTTAATAACAATATCATTAGTACTATATCTACATTCGATATAATGTAATATATTGATTCATTCCAACAGATCAATGTACATTTAATAACAATATCATTATTACTATATCTACATTAGATATAATGTAATATACTTATTCGTTCCCACAGATGAATATGCATTTAATAACATTATCATTAGTACTGTATCTACATTAAATATGTAATGTACATTTAAAAACAATATCATTATTACCATATCTACATTAGATATAATGTAATATACTGATTCCTTCCCACAGATCAATGTACATTTAATAACAATATCATTAGTACTATATCTACAGTAGATATGTAATATACATTTACAAACAATGCCAGTATTATTATATCTCCGTTGGACATAATGTAATATACTGATTCCTTCCCACAGATCAATGTACATTTAATAACAATATCATTGGTACTGTATCTACATTGAATATAATGTAATATACTGATTCATTCCCACAGATGAATATGCATTTAGTAACATTATCATTAGTACTATATCTACATTAGATATGTAATGTACATTTAATAGCAATATCATTATTACCATATCTACATTAGATATAATGTAATATACTGATTCTTTCCCACAGATCAATGTACATTTAATAACAATATCATTGGTACTATATCTACATTGAATATAATCTAATATACTGATTCATTCCCACAGACCAATGTACATTTAATAACAATATCATTAGTACTATATCTACATTCGATATAATGTAATAGATTGATTCATTCCCACAGATCAATGTACATTTAATAACAATATCATTGGTACTATATCTACATTGAATATAATGTAATATACTGATTCATTCCCACAGATCAATGTACATTTAATAACAGTATCATTAGTACTATATCTACAGTAGATATGTAATATACATTTACAAACAATGCCAGTATTATTATATCTCCGTTGGACATAATGTACTATACTGATTCCTTCCCACAGATCAATGTGCATTTAAAAACAATATCATTATTACCATATCTACATTAGATATAATGTAATATACCGATTCCTTCCCACAGATCAATGTACATTTAATAACAATATCATCGGTACTATATCTACATTGAATATAATGTAATATACTGATCCATTCCCACAGATCAATGTACATTTAATAACAATATCCTTAGTACTATATCCACATTCGATATAATGTAATATAGTTATTCGTTCCCACAGATGAATGTGTATTTATTAACAATATCATTAGTACTATATCTACATTAGATATGTAATGTACATTTAATAACAATATCATTATTACCAGATCTACATTAGATATAATGTAATATACTGATCCCTTCCCACAGATCAATGTACATTTAATAACAATATCATTAGTACTATCTACAGTAGATGTGTAATATACATTTACAAACAATGCCATTATTACTATATCTCCGTTGGACATAATGTAATATACTGATTCCTTCCCACAGATCAATGTGCATTTAAAAACCATATCATTATTACCATATCTACATTAGATATAATGTAATATACTGATTCCTTCCTACAGATCAATGTACATTTAATAACAATATCATTGGTACTGTATCTACATTGAATATAATGTAATATATTGATTCATTCCCACAGATCAATGTACATTTAATAACAATATCATTAGTACTATATCTACAGTAGATATGTAATATACATTTACAAACAATGCCATTATTACTATATCTCCGTTGGACATAATGTAATATACTGATTCCTTCCAACAGATCAATGTATATTTAATAACAATATCCTTAGTACTATATCTACATTAGATATGTAATGTACATTTAATAACAATATCATTATTACTATATCTACATTAGATATGATGTAATATACTTATTCGTTCCCACAGATGAATATGCATTTAATAACATTATCATTAGTACTATATCTACATTAGATATGTAATGTACATTTAAAAACAATAACATTATTACCATATCTACATTAGATATAATGTAATATACTGATTCCTTCCCACAGATCAATGTACATTTACTAACAATATCATTAGTACTATATCTACAGTAGATATGTAATATACATTTACAAACAATGCCGGTATTATTATATCTCCGTTGGACATAATGTAATATACTGATTCCTTCCCACAGATCAATGTACATTTAATAAAAATATCATTGGTACTGTATCTACATTGAATATAATGTAATATACTGATTCATTCCCACAGATCAATGTACATTTAATAACAATATCATTAGTACTATATCTACAGTAGATATGTAATATACATTTAAAAACAATGCCATTATTACTATATCTCCGTTGGACATAATGTAATATACTGATTCCTTCCCACAGATCAATGTACATTTAATAACAATATCATTAGTACTATATCTACATTCGATATAATGTAATATATTGCTTCATTCCAACAGATCAATATACATTTAATAACAATGTCATTATTACTATATCTACATTAGATATAATGTAATATACTTATTCGTTCCCGCAGATGAATATGCATTTAATAACATTGTCATTAGTACTATATCTACATTAGATATGTAATGTACATTTAAAAACAATATCATTATTACCATATCTACATTGGATATAATGTAATATACTGATTCCTTCCCACAGATCAATGTACATTTAATAACAATATCATTAGTACTATATCTACAGTAGATATGTAATATACATTTAGAAACAATGCCATTATTACTATATCTCCGTTGGACATAATGTAATATACTGATTCCTTCCCACAGATCAATGTACATTTAATAACTATATCATTAGTACTATATCTACATTCGATATAATGTAATATATTGATTCATTCCAACAGATCAATGTACATTTAATAACAATATCATTATTACTACATCTACATTAGATATAATGTAATATACTTATTCGTTCCCACAGATGAATATGCATTTAATAACATTATCATTAGTACTGTATCTACATTAGATATGTAATGTACATTTAATAACAATATCATTATTACCATATCTACATTAGATATAATGTAATATACTGATTCATTCCCACAGATCAATGTACATTTAATAACAATATCATTAGTACTATATCTACAGTAGATATGTAATATACATTTACAAACAATGCCAGTATTATTATATCTCCGTTGGACATAATGTAATATACTGATTCCTTCCCACAGATCAATGTACATTTAGTAACAATATCATTGGTACTGTATCTACATTGAATATAATGTAATATACTGATTCATTCCCACAGATCAATGTACATTTAATAACAATATCATTAGTACTATATCTACAGTAGATATGTAATATACATTTAAAAACAATGCCATTATTACTATATCTCCGTTGGACATAATGTAATATACTGATTCCTTCCCACAGATCAATGTACATTTAATAACAATATCATTAGTACTATATCTACATTCGATATAATGTAATATATTGCTTCATTCCAACAGATCAATATACATTTAATAACAATATCATTATTACTATATCTACATTAGATATAATGTAATATACTTATTCGTTCCCGCAGATGGATATGCATTTAATAACATTATCATTAGTACTATATCTACATTAGATATGTAATGTACATTTAAAAACAATATCATTATTACCATATCTACATTGGATATAATGTAATATACTGATTCCTTCCCACAGATCAATGTACATTTAATAACAATATCATTAGTACTATATCTACAGTAGATATGTAATATACATTTAGAAACAATGCCATTATTACTATATCTCCGTTGGACATAATGTAATATACTGATTCCTTCCCACAGATCAATGTACATTTAATAACAATATCATTAGTACTATATCTACATTCGATATAATGTAATATATTGATTCATTCCAACAGATCAATGTACATTTAATAACAATATCATTATTACTATATCTACATTAGATATAATGTAATATACTTATTCGTTCCCACAGATGAATATGCATTTAATACCATTATCATTAGTACTGTATCTACATTAGATATGTAATGTACATTTAATAACAATATCATTATTACCATATCTACATTAGATATAATGTAATATACTGATTCTTTCCCACAGATCAATGTACATTTAATAACAATATCATTAGTACTATATCTACATTCGATATAATGTAATATATTGATTCATTCCAACAGATCAAAGTACATTTAATAACTATATCATTATTACTATATCTACATTAGATATGATGTAATGTACTTATTCGTTCCCACAGATGAATATGCATTTAATAACATTATCATTAGTACTATATCTACATTAGATATGTAATGTACATTTAAAAACAATATCATTATTACCATATCTACATTAGATATAATGTAATATACTGATTCCTTCCCACAGATCAATGTACATTTAATAACAATATCATTAGTACTATATCTACAGTAGATATGTAATATACATTTACAAACAATGCCAGTATTATTATATCTCCGTTGGACATAATGTAATATACTGATTCCTTCCCACAGATCAATGTACATTTAATAACAATATCATTGGTACTGTATCTACATTGAATATAATGTAATATACTGATTCATTCCCACAGATGAATATGCATTTAGTAACATTATCATTAGTACTATATCTACATTAGATATGTAATGTACATTTAATAGCAATATCATTATTACCATATCTACATTAGATATAATGTAATATACTGATTCTTTCCCACAGATCAATGTACATTTAATAACAATATCATTGGTACTATATCTACATTGAATATAATCTAATATACTGATTCATTCCCACAGACCAATGTACATTTAATAACAATATCATTAGTACTATATCTACATTCGATATAATGTAATAGATTGATTCATTCCCACAGATCAATGTACATTTAATAACAATATCATTGGTACTATATCTACATTGAATATAATGTAATATACTGATTCATCCCCACAGATCAATGTACATTTAATAACAGTATCATTAGTACTATATCTACAGTAGATATGTAATATACATTTACAAACAATGCCAGTATTATTATATCTCCGTTGGACATAATGTACTATACTGATTCCTTCCCACAGATCAATGTGCATTTAAAAACAATATCATTATTACCATATCTACATTAGATATAATGTAATATACTGATTCCCTCCCACAGATCAATGTACATTTAATAACAATATCATCGGTACTATATCTACATTGAATATAATGTAATATACTGATCCATTCCCACAGATCAATGTACATTTAATAACAATATCATTAGCACTATATCTACAGTAGATATGTAATATACATTTACAAACAACGCCATTATTACTATATCTCCGTTGGACATAATGTAATATACTGATTCCTTCCAACAGATCAATGTATATTTAATAACAATATCCTTAGTACTATATCTACATTCGATATAATGTAATATAGTTATTCGTTCCCACAGATGAATGTGTATTTATTAACAATATCATTAGTACTATATCTACATTAGATATGTAATGTACATTTAATAACTATATCATTATTACCAGATCTACATTAGATATAATGTAATATACTGATCCCTTCCCACAGATCAATGTACATTTAATAACAATATCATTAGTACTATCTACAGTAGATATGTAATATACATTTACAAACAATGCCATTATTACTATATCTCCGTTGGACATAATGTAATATACTGATTCCTTCCCACAGATCAATGTGCATTTAAAAACCATATCATTATTACCATATCTACATTAGATATAATGTAATATACTGATTCCTTCCCACAGATCAATGTACATTTAATAACAATATCATTAGTACTATATCTACATTCGATATAATGTAATATATTGATTCATTCCAACAGATCAATGTACATTTAATAACAATATCATTATTACTATATCTACATTAGATATAATGTAATATACTTATTCGTTCCCACAGATGAATATGCATTTAATAACATTATCATTAGTACTGTATCTACATTAGATATGTAATGTACATTTAATAACAATATCATTATTACCATATCTACATTAGATATAATGTAATATACTGATTCTTTCCCACAGATCAATGTACATTTAATAACAATATCATTAGTACTATATCTACATTCGATATAATGTAATATATTGATTCATTCCAACAGATCAAAGTACATTTAATAACAATATCATTATTACTATATCTACATTAGATATGATGTAATGTACTGATTCCTTCCCACAGATCAATGTACATTTAATAACAATATCATTAGTACTATATCTACGGTAGATATGTAATATACATTTAGAAACAATGTCATTATTACTATATCTCCGTTGGACATAATGTAATATACTGATTCCTTCCCACAGATCAATGTACATTTAATAACAATATCATTAGTACTATATCTACATTCGATATAATGTAATATATTGATTCATTCCAACAGATCCATGTACATTTAATAACAATATCATTATTACTATATCTACATTAGATATAATGTAATATACTTATTCGTTCCCACAGATGAATATGCATTTAATAACATTATCATTAGTACTGTATCTACATTAAATATGTAATGTACATTTAAAAACAATATCATTATTACCATATCTACATTAGATATAATGTAATATACTGATTCCTTCCCACAGATCAATGTACATTTAATAACAATATCATTGGTACTGTATCTACATTGAATATAATGTGATATACTGATTCATTCCCACAGATGAATATGCATTTAATAACATTATCATTAGTACTATATCTACATTAGATATGTAATGTACATTTAATAACAATATCATTATTACCATATCTACATTAGATATAATGTAATATACTGATTCTTTCCCACAGATCAATGTACATTTAATAACAATATCATTGGTACTATATCTACATTGAATATAATCTAATATACTGATTCATTCCCACAGACCAATGTACATTTAATAACAATATCATTAGTACTATATCTACATTCGATATAATGTAATAGATTGAGTCATTCCCACAGATCAATGTACATTTAATAACAATATCATTGGTACTATATCTACATTGAATATAATGTAATATACTGATTCATTCCCACAGATCAATGTACATTTAATAACAGTATCATTAGTACTATATCTACAGTAGATATGTAATATAAATTTACAAACAATGCCAGTATTATTATATCTCCGTTGGACATAATGTACTATACTGATTCCTTCCCACAGATCAATGTGCATTTAAAAACAATATCATTATTACCATATCTACATTAGATATAATGTAATATACTGATTCCTTCCCACAGATCAATGTACATTTAATAACAATATCATTAGTACTATATCTACAGTAGATATGTAATATACATTTACAAACAATGCCATTATTACTATATCTCCGTTGGACATAATGTAATATACTGATTCCTTCCAACAGATCAATGTATATTTAATAACAATATCCTTAGTACTATATCTACATTAGATATGTAATGTACATTTAATAACAATATCATTATTACCATATCTACATTAGATATAATGTAATATACTGATTCCTTCCCACAGATCAATGTACATTTAATAACAATATCATTAGTACTATATCTACAGTAGATATGTAATATACATTTAAAAACAATGCCAGTATTATTATATCTCCGTTGGACATAATGTAATATACTGATTCCTTCCCACAGATCAATGTACATTTAATAACAATATCATTGGTACTGTATCTACATTGAATATAATGTAATATACTGATTCATTCCCACAGATCAATGTACATTTAATAACAGTATCATTAGTACTATATCTACAGTAGATATGTAATATACATTTACAAACAATGCCAGTATTATTATATCTCCGTTGGACATAATGTACTATACTGATTCCTTCCCACAGATCAATGTGCATTTAAAAACAATATCATTATTACCATATCTACATTAGATATAATGTAATATACTGATTCCTTCCCACAGATCAATGTACATTTAATAACAATATCATCGGTACTATATCTACATTGAATATAATGTAATATACTGATCCATTCCCACAGATCAAAGTACATGTAATAACAATATCATTATTACTATATCTACATTAGATATGATGTAATGTACTTATTCGTTCCCACAGATGAATATGCATTTAATAACATTATCATTAGTACTATATCTACATTAGATATGTAATGTACATTTAAAAACAATATCATTATTACCATATCTACATTAGATATAATGTAATATACTGATTCCTTCCCACAGATCAATGTACATTTAATAACAATATCATTAGTACTATATCTACAGTAGATATGTAATATACATTTAAAAACAATGCCATTATTACTATATCTCCGTTGGACATAATGTAATATACTGATCCCTTCCCACAGATCAATGTACATTTAATAACAATATCATTAGTACTATATCTACATTCGATATAATGTAATATATTGCTTCATTCCAACAGAACAATATACATTTAATAACAATATCATTATTACTATATCTACATTAGATATAATGTAATATACTTATTCGTTCCCGCAGATGAATATGCATTTAATAACATTATCATTAGTACTATATCTACATTAAATATGTAATGTACATTTAAAAACAATATCATTATTACCATATCTACATTGGATATAATGTAATATACTGATTCCTTCCCACAGATCAATGTACATTTAATAACAATATCATTAGTACTATATCTACAGTAGATATGTAATATACATTTAGAATCAATGCCATTATTACTATATCTCCGTTGGACATAATGTAATATACTGATTCCTTCCCACAGATCAATGTACATTTAATAACAATATCATTAGTACTATATCTACATTCGATATAATGTAATATATTGATTCATTCCAACAGATCAATGTACATTTAATAACAATATCATTAGTACTATATCTACATTCGATATAATGTAATATATTGATTCATTCCAACAGATCAAAGTGCATTTAATAACAATATCATTATTACTATATCTACATTAGATATGATGTAATGTACTTATTCGTTCCCACAGATGAATATGCATTTAATAACATTATCATTAGTACTATATCTACATTAGATATGTAATGTACATTTAAAAACAATATCATTATTACCATATCTACATTAGATATAATGTAATATACTGATTCCTTCCCACAGATCAATGTACATTTAATAACAATATCATTAGTACTATATCTACAGTAGATATGTAATATACATTTACAAACAATGCCAGTATTATTATATCTCCGTTGGACATAATGTAATATACTGATTCCTTCCCACAGATCAATGTACATTTAATAACAATATCATTGGTACTGTATCTACATTGAATATAATGTAATATACTGATTCATTCCCACAGATGAATATGCATTTAGTAACATTATCATTAGTACTATATCTACATTAGATATGTAATGTACATTTAATAGCAATATCATTATTACCATATCTACATTAGATATAATGTAATATACTGATTCTTTCCCACAGATCAATGTACATTTAATAACAATATCATTGGTACTATACCTACATTGAATATAATCTAATATACTGATTCATTCCCACAGACCAATGTACATTTAATAACAATATCATTAGTACTATATCTACATTCGATATAATGTAATAGATTGATTCATTCCCACAGATCAATGTACATTTAATAACAATATCATTGGTACTATATCTACATTGAATATAATGTAATATACTGATTCATTCCCACAGATCAATGTACATTTAATAACAGTATCATTAGTACTATATCTAAAGTAGATATGTAATATACATTTACAAACAATGCCATTATTACTATATCTCCGTTGGACATAATGTAATATACTGATTCCTTCCAACAGATCAATGTATATTTAATAACAATATCCTTAGTACTATATCTACATTAGATATGTAATGTACATTTAATAACAATATCATTATTACCATATCTACATTGGATATAATGTAATATACTGATTCCTTCCCACAGATCAATGTACATTTAATAACAATATCATTAGTACTATATCTACAGTAGATATGTAATATACATTTAGAAACAATGCCATTATTACTATATCTCCGTTGGACATAATGTAATATACTGATTCCTTCCCACAGATCAATGTACATTTAATAACAATATCATTGGTACTGTATCTACATTGAATATAATGTAATATATTGCTTCATTCCAACAGATCAATATACATTTAATAACAATATCATTATTACTATATCTACATTAGATATGTAATGTACATTTAAAAACAATATCATTATTACCATATCTACATTGGATATAATGTAATATACTGATTCCTTCCCACAGATCAATGTACACTTAATAACAATATCATTAGTACTATATCTACAGTAGATATGTAATATACATTTAGAAACAATGCCATTATTACTATATCTCCGTTGGACATAATGTAATATACTGATTCCTTCCCACAGATCAATGTACATTTAATAACAATATCATTAGTACTATATCTACATTCGATATAATGTAATATATTGATTCATTCCAACAGATCAATGTACATTTAATAACAATATCATTATTACTATATCTACATTAGATATAATGTAATATACTTATTCGTTCCCGCAGATGAATATGCATTTAATAACACTATCATTAGTACTATATCTACATGAGATATGTAATGTACATTTAAAAACAATATCATTATTACCATACCTACATTGGATATAATGTAATATACTGATTCCTTCCCACAGATCAGTGTACATTTAATAACAATATCATTAGTACTATATCTACAGTAGATATGTAATATACATTTAGAAACAATGCCATTATTACTATATCTCCGTTGGACATAATGTAATATACTGATTCCTTCCCACAGATCAATGTACATTTAATAACTATATCATTAGTACTATATCTACATTCGATATAATGTAATATATTGATTCATTCCAACAGATCAATGTACATTTAATAACAATATCATTATCACTATATCTACATTAGATATAATGTAATATACTTATTCGTTCCCACAGATGAATATGCATTTAATAACATTATCATTAGTACTGTATCTACATTAGATATGTAATGTACATTTAATAACAACATCATTAGTACTATATCTACATTCGATATAATGTAATATATTGATTCATTCCAACAGATCAATGTACATTTAATAACAATATCATTATTACTATATCTACATTAGATATAATGTAATATACTTATTCGTTCCCACAGATGAATATGCATTTAATAACATTATCATTAGTACTGTATCTACATTAGATATGTAATGTACATTTAAAAACAATATCATTATTACCATATCTACATTAGATATAATGTAATATACTGATTCCTTCCCACAGATCAATGTACATTTAATAACAATATCATTGGTACTGTATCTACATTGAATATAATGTGATATACTGATTCATTCCCACAGATGAATATGCATTTAATAACATTATCATTAGTACTATATCTACATTAGATATGTAATGTACATTTAATAACAATATCATTATTACCATATCTACATTAGATATAATGTAATATACTGATTCATTCCCACAGATCAATGTACATTTAATAACAATATCATTAGTACTATATCTACATTCGATATAATGTAATATATTGAATCATTCCAACAGGTCAAAGTACATTTAATAACAATATCATTATTACTATATCTACATTAGATATGATGTAATATACTTATTCGTTCCCACAGATGAATATGCATTTAATAACATTATCATTAGTACTATATCTACATTAGACATGTAATGTACATTTAAAAACAATATCATTATTACCATATCTACATTAGATATAATGTAATATACTGATTCCTCCCCACAGATCAATGTACATTTACTAACAATATCATTAGTACTATATCTACAGTAGATATGTAATATACATTTAAAAACCATGCCAGTATTATTATATCTCCGTTGGACATAATGTAATATACTGATTCCTTCCCACAGATCAATGTACATTTAATAACAATATCATTGGTACTGTATTTACATTGAATATAATGTAATATACTGATTCATTCCCACAGATCAATGTACATTTAATAACAATATCATTAGTACTATATCTACAGTAGATATGTAATATACATTTAAAAACAATGCCATTATTACTATATCTCCGTTGGACATAATGTAATATACTGATTCCTTCCCACAGATCAATGTACATTTAATAACAATATCATTAGTACTATATCTACATTCGATATAATGTAATATATTGCTTCATTCCAACAGATCAATATACATTTAATAACAATATCATTATTACTATATCTACATTAGATATAATGTAATATACTTATTCGTTCCCGCAGATGAATATGCATTTAATAACATTATCATTAGTACTATATCTACATTAGATATGTAATGTACATTTAAAAACAATATCATTATTACCATATCTACATTGGATATAATGTAATATACTGATTCCTTCCCACAGATCAATGTACATTTAATAACAATATCATTAGTACTGTATCTACAGTAGATATGTAATATACATTTAGAAACAATGCCATTATTACTATATCTCCGTTGGACATAATGTAATATACTGATTCCTTCCCACAGATCAATGTACATTTAATAACCATATCATTAGTACTATATCTACATTCGATATAATGTAATATATTGATTCATTCCAACAGATCAAAGTACATTTAGTAACAATATCATTATTACTATATCTACATTAGATATGATGTAATGTACTTATTCGTTCCCACAGATGAATATGCATTTAATAACATTAGCATTAGTACTATATCTACATTAGATATGTAATGTACATTTAAAAACAATATCATTATTACCATATCTACATTAGATACAATGTAATATACTGATTCCTTCCCACAGATCAATGTACATTTAATAACAATATCATTAGTACTATATCTACAGTAGATATGTAATATACATTTACAAACAATGCCAGTATTATTATATCTCCGTTGGACATAATGTAATATACTGATTCCTTCCCACAGATCAATGTACATTTAATAACAATATCATTGGTACTGTATCTACATTGAATATAATCTAATATACTGATTCATTCCCACAGATGAATATGCATTTAGTAACATTATCATTAGTACTATATCTACATTAGATATGTAATGTAATATACTGATTCCTTCCTACAGATCAATGTACATTTAATAACAATATCATTGGTACTGTATCTACATTGAATATAATGTAATATACTGATTCATTCCCACAGGTCAATGTACATTTAATAACAATATCATTAGTACTATATCTACAGTAGATATGTAATATACATTTACAAACAATGCCATTATTACTATATCTCCGTTGGACATAATGTAATATACTGATTCCTTCCAACAGATCAATGTATATTTAATAACAATATCCTTAGTACTATATCTACATTAGATATGTAATGTACATTTAATAACAATATCATTATTACCATATCTACATTGGATATAATGTAATATACTGATTCCTTCCCACAGATCAATGTACATTTAATAACAATATCATTAGTACTATATCTACATTCATATAATGTAATATATTGAATCATTCCAACAGGTCAAAGTACATTTAATAACAATATCATTATTACTATATCTACATTAGATATGATGTAATATACTTATTCGTTCCCACAGATGAATATGCATTTAATAACATTATCATTAGTACTATATCTACATTAGACATGTAATGTACATTTAAAAACAATATCATTATTACCATATCTACATTAGATATAATGTAATATACTGATTCCTCCCCACAGATCAATGTACATTTACTAACAATATCATTAGTACTATATCTACAGTAGATATGTAATATACATTTAAAAACCATGCCAGTATTATTATATCTCCGTTGGACATAATGTAATATACTGATTCCTTCCCACAGATCAATGTACATTTAATAACAATATCATTGGTACTGTATTTACATTGAATATAATGTAATATACTGATTCATTCCCACAGATCAATGTACATTTAATAACAATATCATTAGTACTATATCTACAGTAGATATGTAATATACATTTAAAAACAATGCCATTATTACTATATCTCCGTTGGACATAATGTAATATACTGATTCCTTCCCACAGATCAATGTACATTTAATAACAATATCATTAGTACTATATCTACATTCGATATAATGTAATATATTGCTTCATTCCAACAGATCAATATACATTTAATAACAATATCATTATTACTATATCTACATTAGATATAATGTAATATACTTATTCGTTCCCGCAGATGAATATGCATTTAATAACATTATCATTAGTACTATATCTACATTAGATATGTAATGTACATTTAAAAACAATATCATTATTACCATATCTACATTGGATATAATGTAATATACTGATTCCTTCCCACAGATCAATGTACATTTAATAACAATATCATTAGTACTGTATCTACAGTAGATATGTAATATACATTTAGAAACAATGCCATTATTACTATATCTCCGTTGGACATAATGTAATATACTGATTCCTTCCCACAGATCAATGTACATTTAATAACAATATCATTAGTACTATATCTACATTCGATATAATGTAATATATTGATTCATTCCAACAGATCAATGTACATTTAATAACAATATCATTATTACTATATCTACATTAGATATAATGTAATATACTTATTCGTTCCCGCAGATGAATATGCATTTAATAACACTATCATTAGTACTATATCTACATGAGATATGTAATGTACATTTAAAAACAATATCATTATTACCATACCTACATTGGATATAATGTAATATACTGATTCCTTCCCACAGATCAGTGTACATTTAATAACAATATCATTAGTACTATATCTACAGTAGATATGTAATATACATTTAGAAACAATGCCATTATTACTATATCTCCGTTGGACATAATGTAATATACTGATTCCTTCCCACAGATCAATGTACATTTAATAACTATATCATTAGTACTATATCTACATTCGATATAATGTAATATATTGATTCATTCCAACAGATCAATGTACATTTAATAACAATATCATTATCACTATATCTACATTAGATATAATGTAATATACTTATTCGTTCCCACAGATGAATATGCATTTAATAACATTATCATTAGTACTGTATCTACATTAGATATGTAATGTACATTTAATAACAACATCATTAGTACTATATCTACATTCGATATAATGTAATATATTGATTCATTCCAACAGATCAATGTACATTTAATAACAATATCATTATTACTATATCTACATTAGATATAATGTAATATACTTATTCGTTCCCACAGATGAATATGCATTTAATAACATTATCATTAGTACTGTATCTACATTAGATATGTAATGTACATTTAAAAACAATATCATTATTACCATATCTACATTAGATATAATGTAATATACTGATTCCTTCCCACAGATCAATGTACATTTAATAACAATATCATTGGTACTGTATCTACATTGAATATAATGTGATATACTGATTCATTCCCACAGATGAATATGCATTTAATAACATTATCATTAGTACTATATCTACATTAGATATGTAATGTAATATACTGATTCCTTCCTACAGATCAATGTACATTTAATAACAATATCATTGGTACTGTATCTACATTGAATATAATGTAATATACTGATTCATTCCCACAGGTCAATGTACATTTAATAACAATATCATTAGTACTATATCTACAGTAGATATGTAATATACATTTACAAACAATGCCATTATTACTATATCTCCGTTGGACATAATGTAATATACTGATTCCTTCCAACAGATCAATGTATATTTAATAACAATATCCTTAGTACTATATCTACATTAGATATGTAATGTACATTTAATAACAATATCATTATTACCATATCTACATTGGATATAATGTAATATACTGATTCCTTCCCACAGATCAATGTACATTTAATAACAATATCATTAGTACTATATCTACAGTAGATATGTAATATACATTTAGAAACAATGCCATTATTACTATATCTCCGTTGGACATAATGTAATATACTGATTCCTTCCCACAGATCAATGTACATTTAATAACAATATCATTATTACTATATCTACATTAGATATAATGTAATATACTTATTCGTTCCCACAGATGAATATGCATTTAATAACATTATCATTAGTACTGTATCTACATTAGATATGTAATGTACATTTAATAACAATATCATTATTACCATATCTACATTAGATATAATGTAATATACTGATTCATTCCCACAGATCAATGTACATTTAATAACAATATCATTAGTACTATATCTACATTCGATATAATGTTATATATTGATTCATTCCAACAGGTCAAAGTACATTTAATAACAATATCATTATTACTATATCTACATTAGATATGATGTAATATACTTATTCGTTCCCACAGATGAATATGCATTTAATAACATTATCATTAGTACTATATCTACATTAGATATGTAATGTACATTTAAAAACAATATCATTATTACCATATCTACATTAGATATAATGTAATATACTGATTCCTTCCCACAGATCAATGTACATTTACTAACAATATCATTAGTACTATATCTACAGTAGATATGTAATATACATTTACAAACAATGCCAGTATTATTATATCTCCGTTGGACATAATGTAATATACTGATTCCTTCCCACAGATCAATGTACATTTAGTAACAATATCATTGGTACTGTATCTACATTGAATATAATGTAATATACTGATTCATTCCCACAGATCAATGTACATTTAATAACAATATCATTAGTACTATATCTACAGTAGATATGTAATATACATTTAAAAACAATGCCATTATTACTATATCTCCGTTGGACATAATGTAATATACTGATTCCTTCCCACAGATCAATGTACATTTAATAACAATATCATTAGTACTATATCTACATTCGATATAATGTAATATATTGCTTGATTCCAACAGATCAATATACATTTAATAACAATATCATTATTACTATATCTACATTAGATATAATGTAATATACTTATTCGTTCCCGCAGATGAATATGCATTTAATAACATTATCATTAGTACTATATCTACATTAGATATGTAATGTACATTTAAAAACAAAATCATTATTACCATATCTACATTGGATATAATGTAATATACTGATTCCTTCCCACAGATCAATGTACATTTAATAACAATATCATTAGTACTATATCTACAGTAGATATGTAATATACATTTAGAAACAATGCCATTATTACTATATCTCCGTTGGACATAATGTAATATACTGATTCCTTCCCACAGATCAATGTACATTTAATAACAATATCATTAGTACTATATCTACATTCGATATAATGTAATATATTGATTCATTCCAACAGATCAATGTACATTTAATAACAATATCATTAGTACTATATCTACATTCGATATAATGTAATATATTGATTCATTCCAACAGATCAAAGTGCATTTAATAACAATATCATTATTACTATATCTACATTAGATATGATGTAATGTACTTATTCGTTCCCACAGATGAATATGCATTTAATAACATTATCATTAGTACTATATCTACATTAGATATGTAATGTACATTTAAAAACTATATCATTATTACCATATCTACATTAGATATAATGTAATATACTGATTCCTTCCCACAGATCAATGTACATTTAATAACAATATCATTAGTACTATATCTACAGTAGATATGTAATATACATTTACAAACAATGCCAGTATTATTATATCTCCGTTGGACATAATGTAATATACTGATTCCTTCCCACAGATCAATGTACATTTAATAACAATATCATTGGTACTGTATCTACATTGAATATAATGTAATATACTGATTCATTCCCACAGATGAATATGCATTTAGTAACATTATCATTAGTACTATATCTACATTAGATATGTAATGTACATTTAATAGCAATATCATTATTACCATATCTACATTAGATATAATGTAATATACTGATTCTTTCCCACAGATCAATGTACATTTAATAACAATATCATTGGTACTATATCTACATTGAATATAATCTAATATACTGATTCATTCCCACAGACCAATGTACATTTAATAACAATATCATTAGTACTATATCTACATTCGATATAATGTAATAGATTGATTCATTCCCACAGATCAATGTACATTTAATAACAATATCATTGGTACTATATCAACATTGAATATAATGTAATATACTGATTCATTCCCACAGATCAATGTACATTTAATAACAGTATCATTAGTACTATATCTACAGTAGATATGTAATATACATTTACAAACAATGCCAGTATTATTATATCTCCGTTGGACATAATGTACTATACTGATTCCTTCCCACAGATCAATGTGCATTTAAAAACAATATCATTATTACCATATCTACATTAGATATAATGTAATATACCGATTCCTTCCCACAGATCAATGTACATTTAATAACAATATCATCGGTACTATATCTACATTGAATATAATGTAATATACTGATCCATTCCCACAGATCAATGTACATTTAATAACAATATCATTAGCACTATATCTACAGTAGATATGTAATATACATTTACAAACAATGCCATTATTACTATATCTCCGTTGGACATAATGTAATATACTGATTCCTTCCAACAGATCAATGTATATTTAATAACAATATCCTTAGTACTATATCCACATTCGATATAATGTAATATAGTTATTCGTTCCCACAGATGAATGTGTATTTATTAACAATATCATTAGTACTATATCTACATTAGATATGTAATGTACATTTAATAACAATATCATTATTACCAGATCTACATTAGATATAATGTAATATACTGATCCCTTCCCACAGATCAATGTACATTTAATAACAATATCATTAGTACTATCTACAGTAGATATGTAATATACATTTACAAACAATGCCATTATTACTATATCTCCGTTGGACATAATGTAATATACTGATTCCTTCCCACAGATCAATGTGCATTTAAAAACCATATCATTATTACCATATCTACATTAGATATAATGTAATATACTGATTCCTTCCTACAGACCAATGTACATTTAATAACAATATCATTGGTACTGTATCTACATTGAATATAATGTAATATACTGATTCATTCCCACAGATCAATGTACATTTAATAACAATATCATTAGTACTATATCTACAGTAGATATGTAATATACATTTACAAACAATGCCATTATTACTATATCTCCGTTGGACATAATGTAATATACTGATTCCTTCCAACAGATCAATGTATATTTAATAACAATATCCTTAGTACTATATCTACATTAGATATGTAATGTACATTTAATAACAATATCATTATTACTATATCTACATTAGATATGATGTAATATACTTATTCGTTCCCACAGATGAATATGCATTTAATAACATTATCATTAGTACTATATATACATTAGATATGTAATGTACATTTAAAAACAATAACATTATTACCATATCTACATTAGATATAATGTAATATACTGATTCCTTCCCACAGATCAATGTACATTTACTAACAATATCATTAGTACTATATCTACAGTAGATATGTAATATACATTTACAAACAATGCCGGTATTATTATATCTCCGTTGGACATAATGTAATATACTGATTCCTTCCCACAGATCAATGTACATTTAATAACAATATCATTGGTACTGTATCTACATTGAATATAATGTAATATACTGATTCGTTCCCACAGATCAATGTACATTTAATAACAATATCATTAGTACTATATCTACAGTAGATATGTAATATACATTTAAAAACAATGCCATTATTACTATATCTCCGTTGGACATAATGTAATATACTGATTCCTTCCCACAGATCAATGTACATTTAATAACAATATCATTAGTACTATATCTACATTCGATATAATGTAATATATTGCTTCATTCCAACAGATCAATATACATTTAATAACAATGTCATTATTACTATATCTACATTAGATATAATGTAATATACTTATTCGTTCCCGCAGATGAATATGCATTTAATAACATTATCATTAGTACTATATCTACATTAGATATGTAATGTACATTTAAAAACAATATCATTATTACCATATCTACATTGGATATAATGTAATATACTGATTCCTTCCCACAGATCAATGTACATTTAATAACAATATCATTAGTACTATATCTACAGTAGATATGTAATATACATTTAGAAACAATGCCATTATTACTATATCTCCGTTGGACATAATGTAATATACTGATTCCTTCCCACAGATCAATGTACATTTAATAACTATATCATTAGTACTATATCTACATTCGATATAATGTAATATATTGATTCATTCCAACAGATCAATGTACATTTAATAACAATATCATTATTACTATATCTACATTAGATATAATGTAATATACTTATTCGTTCCCACAGATGAATATGCATTTAATAACATTATCATTAGTACTGTATCTACATTAGATATGTAATGTACATTTAATAACAATATCATTATTACCATATCTACATTAGATATAATGTAATATACTGATTCATTCCCACAGATCAATGTACATTTAATAACAATATCATTAGTACTATATCTACAGTAGATATGTAATATACATTTACAAACAATGCCAGTATTATTATATCTCCGTTGGACATAATGTAATATACTGATTCCTTCCCACAGATCAATGTACATTTAGTAACAATATCATTGGTACTGTATCTACATTGAATATAATGTAATATACTGATTCATTCCCACAGATCAATGTACATTTAATAACAATATCATTAGCACTATATCTACAGTAGATATGTAATATACATTTAAAAACAATGCCATTATTACTATATCTCCGTTGGACATAATGTAATATACTGATTCCTTCCCACAGATCAATGTACATTTAATAACAATATCATTAGTACTATATCTACATTCGATATAATGTAATATATTGATTCATTCCAACAGATCAAAGTACATTTAATAACAATATCATTATTACTATATCTACATTAGATATGATGTAATGTACTTATTCGTTCCCACAGATGAATATGCATTTAATAACATTATCATTAGTACTATATCTACATTAGATATGTAATGTACATTTAAAAACAATATCATTATTACCATATCTACATTAGATATAATGTAATATACTGATTCCTTCCCACAGATCAATGTACATTTAATAACAATATCATTAGTACTATATCTACAGTAGATATGTAATATACATTTACAAACAATGCCAGTATTATTATATCTCCGTTGGACATAATGTAATATACTGATTCCTTCCCACAGATCAATGTACATTTAATAACAATATCATTGGTACTGTATCTACATTGAATATAATGTAATATACTGATTCATTCCCACAGATGAATATGCATTTAGTAACATTATCATTAGTACTATATCTACATTAGATATGTAATGTACATTTAATAGCAATATCATTATTACCATATCTACATTAGATATAATGTAATATACTGATTCTTTCCCACAGATCAATGTACATTTAATAACAATATCATTGGTACTATATCTACATTGAATATAATCTAATATACTGATTCATTCCCACAGACCAATGTACATTTAATAACAATATCATTAGTACTATATCTACATTCGATATAATGTAATAGATTGATTCATTCCCACAGATCAATGTACATTTAATAACAATATCATTGGTACTATATCTACATTGAATATAATGTAATATACTGATTCATTCCCACAGATCAATGTACATTTAATAACAGTATCATTAGTACTATATCTACAGTAGATATGTAATATACATTTACAAACAATGCCAGTATTATTATATCTCCGTTGGACATAATGTACTATACTGATTCCTTCCCACAGATCAATGTGCATTTAAAAACAATATCATTATTACCATATCTACATTAGATATAATGTAATATACTGATTCCTTCCCACAGATCAATGTACATTTAATAACAATATCATCGGTACTATATCTACATTGAATATAATGTAATATACTGATCCATTCCCACAGATCAATGTACATTTAATAACAATATCATTAGCACTATATCTACAGTAGATATGTAATATACATTTACAAACAATGCCATTATTACTATATCTCCGTTGGACATAATGTAATATACTGATTCCTTCCAACAGATCAATGTATATTTAATAACAATATCCTTAGTACTATATCTACATTCGATATAATGTAATATAGTTATTCGTTCCCACAGATGAATGTGTATTTATTAACAATATCATTAGTACTATATCTACATTAGATATGTAATGTACATTTAATAACTATATCATTATTACCAGATCTACATTAGATATAATGTAATATACTGATCCCTTCCCACAGATCAATGTACATTTAATAACAATATCATTAGTACTATCTACAGTAGATATGTAATATACATTTACAAACAATGCCATTATTACTATATCTCCGTTGGACATAATGTAATATACTGATTCCTTCCCACAGATCAATGTGCATTTAAAAACCATATCATTATTACCATATCTACATTAGATATAATGTAATATACTGATTCCTTCCCACAGATCAATGTACATTTAATAACAATATCATTAGTACTATATCTACATTCGATATAATGTAATATATTGATTCATTCCATCAGATCAATGTACATTTAATAACAATATCATTATTACTATATCTACATTAGATATAATGTAATATACTTATTCGTTCCCACAGATGAATATGCATTTAATAACATTATCATTAGTACTGTATCTACATTAAATATGTAATGTACATTTAAAAACAATATCATTATTACCATATCTACATTAGATATAATGTAATATACTGATTCCTTCCCACAGATCAATGTACATTTAATAACAATATCATTAGTACTATATCTACAGTAGATATGTAATATACATTTACAAACAATGCCAGTATTATTATATCTCCGTTGGACATAATGTAATATACTGATTCCTTCCCACAGATCAATGTACATTTAATAACAATATCATTGGTACTGTATCTACATTGAATATAATGTGATATACTGATTCATTCCCACAGATGAATATGCATTTAATAACATTATCATTAGTACTATATCTACATTAGATATGTAATGTACATTTAATAACAATATCATTATTACCATATCTACATTAGATATAATGTAATATACTGATTCTTTCCCACAGATCAATGTACATTTAATAACAATATCATTGGTACTATATCTACATTGAATATAATCTAATATACTGATTCATTCCCACAGACCAATGTACATTTAATAACAATATCATTAGTACTATATCTACATTCGATATAATGTAATAGATTGAGTCATTCCCACAGATCAATGTACATTTAATAACAATATCATTGGTACTATATCTACATTGAATATAATGTAATATACTGATTCATTCCCACAGATCAATGTACATTTAATAACAGTATCATTAGTACTATATCTACAGTAGATATGTAATATAAATTTACAAACAATGCCAGTATTATTATATCTCCGTTGGACATAATGTACTATACTGATTCCTTCCCACAGATCAATGTGCATTTAAAAACAATATCATTATTACCATATCTACATTAGATATAATGTAATATACTGATTCCTTCCCACAGATCAATGTACATTTAATAACAATATCATCGGTACTATATCTACATTGAATATAATGTAATATACTGATTCATTCCCACAGACCAATGTACATTTAATAACAATATCATTAGTACTATATCTACATTCGATATAATGTAATAGATTGAGTCATTCCCACAGATCAATGTACATTTAATAACAATATCATTGGTACTATATCTACATTGAATATAATGTAATATACTGATTCATTCCCACAGATCAATGTACATTTAATAACAGTATCATTAGTACTATATCTACAGTAGATATGTAATATAAATTTACAAACAATGCCAGTATTATTATATCTCCGTTGGACATAATGTACTATACTGATTCCTTCCCACAGATCAATGTGCATTTAAAAACAATATCATTATTACCATATCTACATTAGATATAATGTAATATACTGATTCCTTCCCACAGATCAATGTACATTTAATAACAATATCATCGGTACTATATCTACATTGAATATAATGTAATATACTGATTCATTCCCACAGATCAATGTACATTTAATAACAATATCATTAGTACTATATCTACAGTAGATATGTAATATACATTTACAAACAATGCCATTATTACTATATCTCCGTTGGACATAATGTAATATACTGATTCCTTCCAACAGATCAATGTATAATTAATAACAATATCCTTAGTACTATATCTACATTCGATATAATGTAATATAGTTATTCGTTCCCACAGTTGAATGTGTATTTATTAACAATATCATTAGTACTATATCTACATTAGATATGTAATGTACATTTAATAACAATATCATTGTTACCAGATCTATATTAGATATAATGTAATATACTGATCCCTTCCCACAGATCAATGTACATTTAATAACAATATCATTAGTACTATATCTACAGTAGATATGTAATATACATTTGCAAACAATGCCATTATTACTATATCTCCGTTGGACATAATGTAATATACTGATTCCTTCCCACAGATCAATGTGCATTTAAAAACAATATCATTATTACCATATCTACATTAGATATAATGTAATATACTGATTCCTTCCTACAGATCAATGTACATTTAATAACAATATCGTTGGTACTGTATCTACATTGAATATAATGTAATATAATGATTCATTCCCACAGACCAATGTACATTTAATAACAATATCATTAGTACTATATCTACATTCGATATAATGTAATAGATTGATTCATTCCCACAGATCAATGTACATTTAATAACAATATCATTGGTACTATATCTACATTGAATATAATGTAATATACTGATTCATTCCCACAGATCAATGTACATTTAATAACAGTATCATTAGTACTATATCTACAGTAGATATGTAATATACATTTACAAACAATGCCAGTATTATTATATCTCCGTTGGACATAATGTAATATACTGATTCCTTCCAACAGATCAATGTATATTTAATAACAATATCCTTAGTACTATATCTACATTCGATATAATGTAATATAGTTATTCGTTCCCACAGATGAATGTGTATTTATTAACAATGTCATTAGTACTATATCTACATTAGATATGTAATGTACATTTAATAACAATATCATTATTACCAGATCTACATTAGATATAATGTAATATACTGATCCCTTCCCACAGATCAATGTACATTTAATAACAATATCATTAGTACTATATCTACAGTAGATATGTAATATACATTTACAAACAATGCCATTATTACTATATCTCCGTTGGACATAATGTAATATACTGATTCCTTCCCACAGATCAATGTACATTTAATAACAATATCATTGGTACTGTATCTACATTGAATATAATGTGATATACTGATTCATTCCCACAGATGAATATGCATTTAATAACATTATCATTAGTACTATATCTACATTAGATATGTAATGTACATTTAATAACAATATCATTATTACCATATCTACATTAGATATAATGTAATATACTGATTCTTTCCCACAGATCAATGTACATTTAATAACAATACCATTGGTACTATATCTACATTGAATATAATCTAATATACTGATTCATTCCCACAGACCAATGTACATTTAATAACAATATCATTAGTACTATATCTACATTCGATATAATGTAATAGATTGAGTCATTCCCACAGATCAATGTACATTTAATAACAATATCATTGGTACTATATCTACATTGAATATAATGTAATATACTGATTCATTCCCACAGATCAATGTACATTTAATAACAGTATCATTAGTACTATATCTACAGTAGATATGTAATATAAATTTACAAACAATGCCAGTATTATTATATCTCCGTTGGACATAATGTACTATACTGATTCCTTCCCACAGATCAATGTGCATTTAAAAACAATATCATTATTACCATATCTACATTAGATATAATGTAATATACTGATTTCTTCCCACAGATCAATGTACATTTAATAACAATATCATCGGTACTATATCTACATTGAATATAATGTAATATACTGATCCATTCCCACAGATCAATGTACATTTAATAACAATATCCTTAGTACTATATCCACATTCGATATAATGTAATATAGTTATTCGTTCCCACAGATGAATGTGTATTTATTAACAATATCATTAGTACTATATCTACATTAGATATGTAATGTACATTTAATAACAATATCATTATTACCAGATCTACATTAGATATAATGTAATATACTGATCCCTTCCCACAGATCAATGTACATTTAATAACAATATCATTAGTACTATCTACAGTAGATATGTAATATACATTTACAAACAATGCCATTATTACTATATCTCCGTTGGACATAATGTAATATACTGATTCCTTCCCACAGATCAATGTGCATTTAAAAACCATATCATTATTACCATATCTACATTAGATATAATGTAATATACTGATTCCTTCCTACAGATCAATGTACATTTAATAACAATATCATTGGTACTGTATCTACATTGAATATAATGTAATATACTGATTCATTCCCACAGATCAATGTACATTTAATAACAATATCATTAGTACTATATCTACAGTAGATATGTAATATACATTTACAAACAATGCCATTATTACTATATCTCCGTTGGACATAATGTAATATACTAATTCCTTCCAACAGATCAATGTATATTTAATAACAATATCCTTAGTACTATATCTACATTAGATATGTAATGTACATTTAATAACAATATCATTATTACTATATCTACATTAGATATGATGTAATATACTTATTCGTTCCCACAGATGAATATGCATTTAATAACATTATCATTAGTACTATATCTACATTAGATATGTAATGTACATTTAAAAACAATAACATTATTACCATATCTACATTAGATATAATGTAATATACTGATTCCTTCCCACAGATCAATGTACATTTACTAACAATATCATTAGTACTATATCTACAGTAGATATGTAATATACATTTACAAACAATGCCGGTATTATTATATCTCCGTTGGACATAATGTAATATACTGATTCCTTCCCACAGATCAATGTACATTTAATAACAATATCATTGGTACTGTATCTACATTGAATATAATGTAATATACTGATTCATTCCCACAGATCAATGTACATTTAATAACAATATCATTAGTACTATATCTACAGTAGATATGTAATATACATTTAAAAACAATGCCATTATTACTATATCTCCGTTGGACATAATGTAATATACTGATTCCTTCCCACAGATCAATGTACATTTAATAACAATATCATTAGTACTATATCTACATTCGATATAATGTAATATATTGATTCATTCCAACAGATCAAAGTACATTTAATAACAATATCATTATTACTATATCTACATTAGATATGATGTAATGTACTTATTCGTTCCCACAGATGAATATGCATTTAATAACATTATCATTAGTACTATATCTACATTAGATATGTAATGTACATTTAAAAACAATATCATTATTACCATATCTACATTAGATATAATGTAATATACTGATTCCTTCCCACAGATCAATGTACATTTAATAACAATATCATTAGTACTATATCTACAGTAGATATGTAATATACATTTACAAACAATGCCATTATTACTATATCTCCGTTGGACATAATGTAATATACTGATTCCTTCCCACAGATCAATGTACATTTAATAACAATATCATTGGTACTGTATCTACATTGAATATAATGTGATATACTGATTCATTCCCACAGATGAATATGCATTTAATAACATTATCATTAGTACTATATCTACATTAGATATGTAATGTACATTTAATAACAATATCATTATTACCATATCTACATTAGATATAATGTAATATACTGATTCTTTCCCACAGATCAATGTACATTTAATAACAATACCATTGGTACTATATCTACATTGAATATAATCTAATATACTGATTCATTCCCACAGACCAATGTACATTTAATAACAATATCATTAGTACTATATCTACATTCGATATAATGTAATAGATTGAGTCATTCCCACAGATCAATGTACATTTAATAACAATATCATTGGTACTATATCTACATTGAATATAATGTAATATACTGATTCATTCCCACAGATCAATGTACATTTAATAACAGTATCATTAGTACTATATCTACAGTAGATATGTAATATAAATTTACAAACAATGCCAGTATTATTATATCTCCGTTGGACATAATGTACTATACTGATTCCTTCCCACAGATCAATGTGCATTTAAAAACAATATCATTATTACCATATCTACATTAGATATAATGTAATATACTGATTTCTTCCCACAGATCAATGTACATTTAATAACAATATCATCGGTACTATATCTACATTGAATATAATGTAATATACTGATTCATTCCCACAGATCAATGTACATTTAATAACAATATCATTAGTACTATATCTACAGTAGATATGTAATATACATTTACAAACAATGCCATTATTACTATATCTCCGTTGGACATAATGTAATATACTGATTCCTTCCAACAGATCAATGTATAATTAATAACAATATCCTTAGTACTATATCTACATTCGATATAATGTAATATAGTTATTCGTTCCCACAGATGAATGTGTATTTATTAACAATATCATTAGTACTATATCTACAGTAGATGTGTAATATACATTTACAAACAATGCCATTATTACTATATCTCCGTTGGACATAATGTAATATACTGATTCCTTCCCACAGATCAATGTACATTTAATAACAATATCATTAGTACTATATCTACATTCGATATAATGTAATATATTGCTTCATTCCAACAGACCAATGTACCTACATTTAGTACCAATGTCATTGTTACCATATCTACACTAGATATAATGTAATATACTGCTTCCTTCCCACAGATCAATGTACATTTGATTACAATATCATTGGTACTATATCTACATTCTATATAATGTAATATACTGGTTCATTCCCACAGGTCAATGTACATTTAATAACCATATCATTAGTACTATATCTACATTGAATATAATGTAATATACTGATGGATTCCGACAGATCAATGTACATTTAATAACAATATCATTAGTACTATATCTACAGTAGATATGTAATATACATTTGCAAACAATGCCATTATTCCTATATCTCCGTTGGACATAATGTAATATACTGATTCCTTCCAACAGATCAATGTATATTTAATAACAATATCCTTAGTACTATATCTACATTAGATATGTAATGTACATTTAATAACAATATCATTATTACCATATCTACATTAGATATAATGTAATATACTGATTCATTCCCACAGATCAATGTACATTTAATAACAATATCATTAGTACTATATCTACATTCGATATAATGTAATATATTGATTCATTCCAACAGGTCAAAGTACATTTAATAACAATATCATTATTACTATATCTACATTAGATATGATGTAACATACTTATTCGTTCCCACAGATGAATATGCATTTAATAACATTATCATTAGTACTATATCTACATTAGATATGTAATGTACATTTAAAAACAATATCATTATTACCATATCTACATTAGATATGATGTAATATACTGATTCCTTCCCACAGATCAATGTACATTTACTAACAATATCATTAGTACTATATCTACAGTAGATATGTAATATACATTTACAAACAATGCCAGTATTATTATATCTCCGTTGGACATAATGTAATATACTGATTCCTTCCCACAGATCAATGTACATTTAATAACAATATCATTGGTACTGTATCTACATTGAATATAATGCAATATACTGATTCATTCCCACAGATCAATGTACGTTTAATAACAATATCATTAGTACTATATCTACAGTAGATATGTAATATACATTGAAAAACAATGCCATTATTACTATATCTCCGTTGGACATAATGTAATATACTGATTCCTTCCCACAGATCAATGTACATTTAATAACAATATCATTAGTACTATATCTACATTCGATATAATGTAATATAGTGCTTCATTCCAACAGATCAATATACATTTAATAACAATATCATTATTACTATATCTACATTAGATATAATGTAATATACTTATTCGTTCCCACAGATGAATATGCATTTAATAACATTATCATTAGTACTATATCTACATTAGATATGTAATGTACATTTCAAAACAATATCATTATTACCATATCTACATTGGATATAATGTAATATACTGATTCCTTCCCACAGATCAATGTACATTTAATAACAATATCATTAGTACTATATCTACAGTAGATATGTAATATACATTTAGAAACAATGCCATTATTACTATATCTCCGTTGGACATAATGTAATATACTGATTCCTTCCCACAGATCAATGTACATTTAATAACAATATCATTAGTAGTATATCTACATTCGATATAATGTAATATATTGATTCATTCCAACAGATCAATGTACATTTAATAACAATATCATTAGTACTATCTACAGTAGATATGTAATATACATTTACAAACAATGCCATTATTACTATATCTCGGTTGGACATAATGTAATATACTGATTCCTTCCCACAGATCAATGTGCATTTAAAAACCATATCATTATTACCATATCTACATTAGATATAATGTAATATACTGATTCCTTCCTACAGATCAATGTACATTTAATAACAATATCATTAGTACTATATCTACAGTAGATATGTAATATACATTTACAAACAATGCCATTATTACTATATCTCCGTTGGACATAATGTAATATACTGATTCCTTCCCACAGATCAATGTACATTTAATAACAATATCATTGGTACTGTATCTACATTGAATATAATGTGATATACTGATTCATTCCCACAGATGAATATGCATTTAATAACATTATCATTAGTACTATATCTACATTAGATATGTAATGTACATTTAATAACAATATCATTATTACCATATCTACATTAGATATAATGTAATATACTGATTCTTTCCCACAGATCAATGTACATTTAATAACAATACCATTGGTACTATATCTACATTGAATATAATCTAATATACTGATTCATTCCCACAGACCAATGTACATTTAATAACAATATCATTAGTACTATATCTACATTCGATATAATGTAATAGATTGAGTCATTCCCACAGATCAATGTACATTTAATAACAATATCATTGGTACTATATCTACATTGAATATAATGTAATATACTGATTCATTCCCACAGATCAATGTACATTTAATAACAGTATCATTAGTACTATATCTACAGTAGATATGTAATATAAATTTACAAACAATGCCAGTATTATTATATCTCCGTTGGACATAATGTACTATACTGATTCCTTCCCACAGATCAATGTGCATTTAAAAACAATATCATTATTACCATATCTACATTAGATATAATGTAATATACTGATTTCTTCCCACAGATCAATGTACATTTAATAACAATATCATCGGTACTATATCTACATTGAATATAATGTAATATACTGATTCATTCCCACAGATCAATGTACATTTAATAACAATATCATTAGTACTATATCTACAGTAGATATGTAATATACATTTACAAACAATGCCATTATTACTATATCTCCGTTGGACATAATGTAATATACTGATTCCTTCCAACAGATCAATGTATAATTAATAACAATATCCTTAGTACTATATCTACATTCGATATAATGTAATATAGTTATTCGTTCCCACAGATGAATGTGTATTTATTAACAATATCATTAGTACTATATCTACAGTAGATGTGTAATATACATTTACAAACAATGCCATTATTACTATATCTCCGTTGGACATAATGTAATATACTGATTCCTTCCCACAGATCAATGTACATTTAATAACAATATCATTAGTACTATATCTACATTCGATATAATGTAATATATTGCTTCATTCCAACAGACCAATGTACCTACATTTAGTACCAATGTCATTGTTACCATATCTGCACTAGATATAATGTAATATACTGCTTCCTTCCCACAGATCAATGTACATTTGATTACAATATCATTGGTACTATATCTACATTCTATATAATGTAATATACTGGTTCATTCCCACAGGTCAATGTACATTTAATAACCATATCATTAGTACTATATCTACATTGAATATAATGTAATATACTGATGGATTCCGACAGATCAATGTACATTTAATAACAATATCATTAGTACTATATCTACAGTAGATATGTAATATACATTTGCAAACAATGCCATTATTCCTATATCTCCGTTGGACATAATGTAATATACTGATTCCTTCCAACAGATCAATGTATATTTAATAACAATATCCTTAGTACTATATCTACATTAGATATGTAATGTACATTTAATAACAATATCATTATTACCATATCTACATTAGATATAATGTAATATACTGATTCATTCCCACAGATCAATGTACATTTAATAACAATATCATTAGTACTATATCTACATTCGATATAATGTAATATATTGATTCATTCCAACAGGTCAAAGTACATTTAATAACAATATCATTATTACTATATCTACATTAGATATGATGTAACATACTTATTCGTTCCCACAGATGAATATGCATTTAATAACATTATCATTAGTACTATATCTACATTAGATATGTAATGTACATTTAAAAACAATATCATTATTACCATATCTACATTAGATATGATGTAATATACTGATTCCTTCCCACAGATCAATGTACATTTACTAACAATATCATTAGTACTATATCTACAGTAGATATGTAATATACATTTACAAACAATGCCAGTATTATTATATCTCCGTTGGACATAATGTAATATACTGATTCGTTCCCACAGATCAATGTACATTTAATAACAATATCATTGGTACTGTATCTACATTGAATATAATGCAATATACTGATTCATTCCCACAGATCAATGTACGTTTAATAACAATATCATTAGTACTATATCTACAGTAGATATGTAATATACATTGAAAAACAATGCCATTATTACTATATCTCCGTTGGACATAATGTAATATACTGATTCCTTCCCACAGATCAATGTACATTTAATAACAATATCATTAGTACTATATCTACATTCGATATAATGTAATATAGTGCTTCATTCCAACAGATCAATATACATTTAATAACAATATCATTATTACTATATCTACATTAGATATAATGTAATATACTTATTCGTTCCCACAGATGAATATGCATTTAATAACATTATCATTAGTACTATATCTACATTAGATATGTAATGTACATTTCAAAACAATATCATTATTACCATATCTACATTGGATATAATGTAATATACTGATTCCTTCCCACAGATCAATGTACATTTAATAACAATATCATTAGTACTATATCTACAGTAGATATGTAATATACATTTAGAAACAATGCCATTATTACTATATCTCCGTTGGACATAATGTAATATACTGATTCCTTCCCACAGATCAATGTACATTTAATAACAATATCATTAGTAGTATATCTACATTCGATATAATGTAATATATTGATTCATTCCAACAGATCAATGTACATTTAATAACAATATCATTAGTACTATCTACAGTAGATATGTAATATACATTTACAAACAATGCCATTATTACTATATCTCGGTTGGACATAATGTAATATACTGATTCCTTCCCACAGATCAATGTGCATTTAAAAACCATATCATTATTACCATATCTACATTAGATATAATGTAATATACTGATTCCTTCCTACAGATCAATGTACATTTAATAACAATATCATTATTACTATATCTACATTAGATATAATGTAATATACTTATTCGTTCCCACAGATGAATATGCATTTAATAACATTATCATTAGTACTGTATCTACATTAGATATATAATGTACATTTAATAACAATATCATTATTACCATATCTACATTAGATATAATGTAATATACTGATTCTTTCCCACAGATCAATGTACATTTAATAACAATATCATTAGTACTATATCTACATTCGATATAATGTAATATATTGATTCATTCCAACAGATCAAAGTACATTTAATAACAATATCATTATTACTATATCTACATTAGATATGATGTAATGTACTTATTCGTTCCCACAGATGAATATGCATTTAATAACATTATCATTAGTACTATGTCTACATTAGATATGTAATGTACATTTAAAAACAATATCATTATTACCATATCTACATTAGATATAATGTAATATACTGATTCCTTCCCACAGATCAATGTACATTTAATAACAATATCATTAGTACTATATCTACAGTAGATATGTAATATACATTTACAAACAATGCCAGTATTATTATATCTCCGTTGGACATAATGTAATATACTGATTCCTTCCCACAGATCAATGTACATTTAATAACAATATCATTGGTACTGTATCTACATTGAATATAATGTAATATACTGATTCATTCCCACAGATGAATATGCATTTAGTAACATTATCATTAGTACTATATCTACATTAGATATGTAATGTACATTAAATAGCAATATCATTATTACCATATCTACATTAGATATAATGTAATATACTGATTCTCTCCCACAGATCAATGTACATTTAATAACAATATCATTGGTACTATATCTACATTGAATATAATCTAATATACTGATTCATTCCCACAGACCAATGTACATTTAATAACAATATCATTAGTACTATATCTACATTCGATATAATGTAATAGATTGATTCATTCCCACAGATCAATGTACATTTAAAAACAATATCATTATTACCATATCTACATTAGATATAATGTAATATACTGATTCCTTCCCACAGATCAATGTACATTTAATAACAATATCATCGGTACTATATCTACATTGAATATAATGTAATATACTGATCCATTCCCACAGATCAATGTACATTTAATAACAATATCATTAGCACTATATCTACAGTAGATATGTAATATACATTTACAAACAATGCCATTATTACTATATCTCCGTTGGACATAATGTAATATACTGATTCCTTCCAACAGATCAATGTATATTTAATAACAATATCCTTAGTACTATATCTACATTCGATATAATGTAATATAGTTATTCGTTCCCAAAGATGAATGTGTATTTATTAACAATATCATTAGTACTATATCTACGTTAGATATGTAATGTACATTTAATAACAATATCATTATTACCAGATCTACATTAGATATAATGTAATATACTGATCCCTTCCCACAGATCAATGTACATTTAATAACAATATCATTAGTACTATCTACAGTAGATATGTAATATACATTTACAAACAATGCCATTATTACTATATCTCCGTTGGACATAATGTAATATACTGATTCCTTCCCACAGATCAATGTGCATTTAAAAACCATATCATTATTACCATATCTACATTAGATATAATGTAATATACTGATTCCTTCCCACAGATCAATGTACATTTAATAACAATATCATTAGTACTATATCTACATTCGATATAATGTAATATATTGATTCATTCCAACAGATCAATGTACATTTAATAACAATATCGTTATTACTATATCTACATTAGATATAATGTAATATACTTATTCGTTCCCACAGATGAATATGCATTTAATAACATTATCATTAGTACTGTATCTACATTAGATATGTAATGTACATTTAATAACAATATCATTATTACCATATCTACATTAGATATAATGTAATATACTGATTCTTTCCCACAGATCAATGTACATTTAATAACAATATCATTAGTACTATATCTACATTCGATATAATGTAATATATTGAATCATTCCAACAGATCAAAGTACATTTAATAACAATATCATTATTACTATATCTACATTAGATATGATGTAATGTACTGATTCCTTCCCACAGATCAATGTACATTTAATAACAATATCATTAGTACTATATCTACAGTAGATATGTAATATACATTTAGAAACAATGCCATTATTACTATATCTCCGTTGGACATAATGTAATATACTGATTCCTTCCCACAGATCAATGTACATTTAATAACAATATCATTAGTACTATATCTACATTCGATATAATGTAATATATTGATTCATTCCAACAGATCAATGTACATTTAATAACAATATCATTATTACTATATCTACATTAGATATAATGTAATATACTTATTCGTTCCCACAGATGAATATGCATTTAATAACATTATCATTAGTACTGTATCTACATTAAATATGTAATGTACATTTAAAAAGAATATCATTATTACCATATCTACATTAGATATAATGTAATATACTGATTCCTTCCCACAGATCAATGTACATTTAATAACAATATCATTAGTACTATATCTACAGTAGATATGTAATATACATTTACAAACAATGCCAGTATTATTATATCTCCGTTGGACATAATGTAATATACTGATTCCTTCCCACAGATCAATGTACATTTAATAACAATATCATTGGTACTGTATCTACATTGAATATAATGTGATATACTGATTCATTCCCACAGATGAATATGCATTTAATAACATTATCATTAGTACTATATCTACATTAGATATGTAATGTACATTTAATAACAATATCATTATTACCATATCTACATTAGATATAATGTAATATACTGATTCTTTCCCACAGATCAATGTACATTTAATAACAATATCATTGGTACTATATCTACATTGAATATAATCTAATATACTGATTCATTCCCACAGACCAATGTACATTTAATAACAATATCATTAGTACTATATCTACATTCGATATAATGTAATAGATTGAGTCATTCCCACAGATCAATGTACATTTAATAACAATATCATTGGTACTATATCTACATTGAATATAATGTAATATACTGATTCATTCCCACAGATCAATGTACATTTAATAACAGTATCATTAGTACTATATCTACAGTAGATATGTAATATACATTTACAAACAATGCCAGTATTATTATATCTCCGTTGGACATAATGTACTATACTGATTCCTTCCCACAGATCAATGTGCATTTAAAAACAATATCATTATTACCATATCTACATTAGATATAATGTAATATACTGATTCCTTCCCACAGATCAATGTACATTTAATAACAATATCATCGGTACTATATCTACATTGAATATAATGTAATATACTGATTCATTCCCACAGATCAATGTACATTTAATAACAATATCATTAGTACTATATCTACAGTAGATATGTAATATACATTTACAAACAATGCCATTATTACTATATCTCCGTTGGACATAATCTAATATACTGATTCCTTCCAACAGATCAATGTATAATTAATAACAATATCCTTAGTACTATATCTACATTCGATATAATGTAATATAGTTATTCGTTCCCACAGATGAATGTGTATTTATTAACAATATCATTAGTACTATATCTACATTAGATATGTAATGTACATTTAATAACAATATCATTATTACCAGATCTATATTAGATATAATGTAATATACTGATCCCTTCCCACAGATCAATGTACATTTAATAACAATATCATTAGTACTATATCTACAGTAGATATGTAATATACATTTGCAAACAATGCCATTATTACTATATCTCCGTTGGACATAATGTAATATACTGATTCCTTCCCACAGATCAATGTGCATTTAAAAACAATATCATTATTACCATATCTACATTAGATATAATGTAATATACTGATTCCTTCCTACAGATCAATGTACATTTAATAACAATATCGTTGGTACTCTATCTACATTGAATATAATGTAATATACTGATTCATTCCCACAGACCAATGTACATTTAATAACAATATCATTAGTACTATATCTACATTCGATATAATGTAATAGATTGATTCATTCCCACAGATCAATGTACATTTAATAACAATATCATTGGTACTATATCTACATTGAATATAATGTAATATACTGATTCATTCCCACAGATCAATGTACATTTAATAACAGTATCATTAGTACTATATCTACAGTAGATATGTAATATACATTTACAAACAATGCCAGTATTATTATATCTCCGTTGGACATAATGTAATATACTGATTCCTTCCAACAGATCAATGTATATTTAATAACAATATCCTTAGTACTATATCTACATTCGATATAATGTAATATAGTTATTCGTTCCCACAGATGAATGTGTATTTATTAACAATATCATTAGTACTATATCTACATTAGATATGTAATGTACATTTAATAACAATATCATTATTACCAGATCTACATTAGATATAATGTAATATACTGATCCCTTCCCACAGATCAATGTACATTTAATAACAATATCATTAGTACTATATCTACAGTAGATATGTAATATACATTTACAAACAATGCCATTATTACTATATCTCCGTTGGACATAATGTAATATACTGATTCCTTCCCACAGATCAATGTACATTTAATAACAATATCATTAGTACTATATCTACATTCGATATATGGTCATATAGTGATACATTCCAACAGACCAATGTACCTACATTTAGTACCAATGTCATTGTTACCATATCTACACTAGATATAATGTAATATACTGCTTCCTTCCCACAGATCAATGTACATTTGATTACAATATCATTGGTACTATATCTACATTCTATATAATGTAATATACTGGTTCATTCCCACAGGTCAATGTACATTTAATAACCATATCATTAGTACTATATCTACATTGAATATAATGTAATATACTGATGGATTCCGACAGATCAATGTACATTTAATAACAATATCATTAGTACTATATCTACAGTAGATATGTAATATACATTTACAAACAATGCCAGTATTATTATATCTCCGTTGGACATAATGTACTATACTGATTCCTTCCCACAGATCAATGTGCATTTAAAAACAATATCATTATTACCATATCTACATTAGATCTAATGTAATATACTGATTCCTTCCCACAGATCAATGTACATTTAGTAACAATATCATCGGTACTATATCTACATTGAATATAATGTAATATACTGATTCATTCCCACAGATCAATGTACATTTAATAACAATATCATTAGTACTATATCTACAGTAGATATGTAATATACATTTACAAACAATGCCATTATTACTATATCTCCGTTGGACATAATGTAATATACTGATTCCTTCCAACAGATCAATGTATATTTAATAACAATATCCTTAGTACTATATCTACATTAGATATGTAATGTACATTTAATAACAATATCATTATTACCATATCTACATTAGATATAATGTAATATACTGATTCATTCCCACAGATCAATGTACATTTAATAACAATATCATTAGTACTATATCTACATTCGATATAATGTAATATATTGATTCATTCCAACAGGTCAAAGTACATTTAATAACAATATCATTATTACTATATCTACATTAGATATGATGTAACATACTTATTCGTTCCCACAGATGAATATGCATTTAATAACATTATCATTAGTACTATATCTACACTAGATATGTCATGTACATTTAAAAACAATATCATTATTACCATATCTACATTAGATATGATGTAATATACTGATTCCTTCCCACAGATCAATGTACATTTACTAACAATATCATTAGTACTATATCTACAGTAGATATGTAATATACATTTACAAACAATGCCAGTATTATTATATCTCCGTTGGACATAATGTAATATACTGATTCCTTCCCACAGATCAATGTACATTTAATAACAATATCATTGGTACTGTATCTACATTGAATATAATGCAATATACTGATTCATTCCCACAGATCAATGTACGTTTAATAACAATATCATTAGTACTATATCTACAGTAGATATGTAATATACATTTAAAAACAATGCCATTATTACTATATCTCCGTTGGACATAATGTAATATACTGATTCCTTCCCTGTTACGTGGCCGACGGCTTGGCAGCGCGCGTGGCTATCAGAGGCTTTCTGATTGGCGGCCGCGTAACTTATTTTATTATCAATACAACCCGAGCGGTAAGATTGTATTGTGGTAGGAACTGTCACAAGGTTTCACTGGGTTTAAAGGAGAATGCTAATGTGGGTTTGACACAGCAATGTATATATTCTACAATCTTGGTCTATTACAGATGTTGTTGTCGCGAATATAGGTGTATAATGTGATATATTACCTATTTCCACTATGCTCGGTGTTCACGCACTGGCAATGCGGGGGTGTTGTGTGTGGTTAATTGTAATGCCAAATAGAAACACGACTCGCGGATTCTATAAGGTGAATGTTGCTCGAAGGGGACTTCAACCCGATCTCACTAATAGTAACCAACTCACTACCGTACACGACGTGCTCGACACGAGATGAACTCTGGTACTGCCCCCGATCGTTGGTACGAACGGGTTTATATACTAATTAAGAAGGGTGGTCTGGTTACTATTCGAGTGATCAGGCTGGGTCCACCTGCCTCTGCGACAGTTTAGAGTGGTTGCATCTGCTATTTGATTACGGCGGACCCATTGCTTTCCCAAGTGTTTGGTTCTGCTATCGGTGGGCCTTCTGTTTATTACGAGAGTAAATGGTCGGTTTGCCCGAGAGTTTTCCTTTCCAGATGTTTAAGCTTATTTGAAAGGAGACACGTTTGATAAAAACGGTCTGTCTACGTGACACCTCCCCCCTTAGATGAAACATCGCGGTAATCGTGATGCTTTCAATTGGAAAGGAAAACACTCACTAGAATGTGTTGAAGTTTTGGTGTTGTAATGCAATATGTCGGGTGTTATGTGTGATGTGTGTGTACTTATCGCTACGTGTGATGGTTGGTGATGCTGCTAACTGCGGTATGAAGTCGAAGCGTACGTCTGGGTCCAGGCTGCCTCGATCGGATTTGTCTCTCGGTGTACCAGGTTGGTACTATTGCAGGCGGTGGTATGGGTTGGTTTGCTCTTTGGTATTCCATTTCCATGATGATGGCGGCAATACACTCCTCGCAGTGGTAGGCGGCCTGCGACTCCATCAGGGGCGCGCTGCAAATATCGCAGGCCCCAGGCGGATATGCCGTTGGTAGTGGATAGTGTACCTCCACCATGTCATAGATCCTTGCTGCTCCAAGGGCTGCTTCGAGAGCACACTGCATACAGACAATGCCAACGTCTAATCTGTAGCAAGTGCTGCGCATGCACAGGCGGGCCGTCAAGTTCATCAGCAGCTCGATGCGACTGGTGTCCCTCTCAGTTGGTTGTTCCCTGATGTAGCACATTTCGGTCCGCTCAGATAAGTGTTTTGGAAGAATGGTGTTGTGGTCTGCTTTTATACCCGGCCTGGAACCGCGTATCTCATGCCCAACCACGCCTCCGCCACGTTGAATGGTGGTTGTCCTGGTAGACGATCGAGGGCTACATCTGCCACGACCTCACCCTCGCCTCTGATGTTGGTTAGCAGACCCCTCCTTCCTTCCAACACCCTCTTGGCCTGCTCTATCTTCCAGGTCCTGCATACAGGGCGGATACCCCGTACCCGTACCTTGAAGGCCTGCCACGGTAGATTTTGAAAGCGTGGCGGCAAGGTCCGAAGTTGGTCGACCGGTGCCCTTACCACCTTGCCGTGGTCACGAAGAGCCACCTCGAACTGGCCGTCCACCAGGTGTTGAACTTCTCCTCGGACCCAGGTACCTTCTTTACTTCTGTACGCCACCAGACGTCCAGTGGTCAGTCTTCCCTGGTTTGGAAAGTGGAGGTGGCCGCGGTCGCTCATGTACCGATACAGGTCCCGGTACAGTCGCCTAGCTTCTTCCCGACCGTCGTCCACCTGCGCCCAGAATTCTACCGGATCGTCCACGTGGACAATTCCGATCCGAACAGAACTGCTCAAAACTATATTTTTGATGGTGTTCATTTTCTTGAGGATGTCCACTGATGAGACTATGGTGCCGAGAACTGCTTATATAGTCTGAAAACCCTTATCTTACCCCACTCTTATTTCGACTCTTAGAGGAGGGATGTGTAGGAGTGGCTACGGCCCCTTAGAATATTGTGGCACTTGGTCTAGGTGCTGAAGATTTTTCCCTTGGTAAATTTATATTATTTGAATTTGATTCTTCTGAGTTTTTAGGTATTTCTTCCAGTTGCAATTCAATTTCGTTCGGTTTGTCCAAAGGTTTTAGTTTATTAATGATTTTGTGTATATTACTTTTTATTATTGTCCCAATTATTAATAGTAGGATCAAAGATACTACTCCAAACGAGGAAAATGTTGATATTTTTATACGATTTGTGGAAATTTCTTGAAGTTCCAATTCTTTCGCCCGATGCTCCAATTCCTCTAGGTTTGGTGCTGTCGGAAGGTTCTTCCAATTTGTGATTACTTGATCTGTATTAGTGTAATTGGTTTCTAAAACTGATAGGTGATGTTCTGTTATTTTCGGAATGATTACTGATAAATTGTATGACGCGGATGGGTAATGTATAATATTTTCCATGGTTACTATTGTGTCCATTGCTTTTAATTGCATCGCATTTACTGTGGCTCTACATCCCGGTTCGAGGTTGAAAATTCCAGTATTGTAAATGTTTGCTATAGTTGGTTCATGGCCAGAATTATCTGTTCTACTGGTGGTGCATGTGCAAGGTATTTATCAACATCCAATGACGTGACCAATCGCCATTGCGATTGCTATGTCCGTATGTCTGACAATTTATCGTAAAACAAACCCGTTGATTGCGCCAGTGGTAACACCTTTGAACCGCCTTTAATTGCTGTCTGACTCATAACCAGAGCCAGAGGTATCAGAAGTAGTTGTGCCGGAATCATGATTTCCCGTTATTTCCGTTTTTTCCGCTGTGGATGGAAAATAAGCGTGTTTTAATTTATCTTGGTGTTTTGTTATCGTTTTGTCAGGTGTTCGCAATACAATGTTGTTCATATCTGTTACATTAATGATCTCATATGGCCCTACATAATGTGGATCAAATTTACTAATTCGTGGTTCTAGCAATACATAAGCATAATCGCCTACATTGAATTCTACCGGTCGGGAATGTTTATCATAGTACTTCTTCGAACGGTGCTTGGAGGCAATCAAATTATCGGCTGCTATGTTGCGGATTTTTATAGTATGAGTTATTAATTCTGTTAAATAGTCGCCATATGATTTTAACCTTTCGCCAGTTGGAAACGAACTTGGTTCACGGGCTGGTTTTCCAAATATTAATTCATATGGAGAGAAATTTGTTGCTTCATGTACGGAAGTATTATAAGAAAACATGGCAAATGGTATTAATAGGTCCCAATCTTCATAATTATCCATGTAATGTTTAAGATATTCTGTTAGTACTATATGACTTCGTTCTAGTGATCCATTAGTTTGTGGTCTGTATCCAGAAGTTGTGATTTGTTTGATTTTGAATATTTCTGAAAGATTTTTCATTAAGCTTCCGATAAAACTAGTTCCCTTGTCTGTTAATATTGCTCGTGGTGTTCCATATATGGCAATAAAATGTCTCGCGAAAGCGTCTGCTATTGTGGCTGCTCTAATGTTTGGTATTGCTACTGCTATACAATATTTCGTTAAACAATCTTGCATTGTGAGAATGTATTTATTTCCGCTAGGCGTTAAAGGTAAAGGTCCTACGGTGTCTAAAGCAACTTTATCAAATGGTTCTATCGGGGTATCGGTAATTAACATTGGTTGATGAGTTTTTGCTCTAACTAATTTCTCTTCTTGACAGCTTGGACATTTCCTGATATAATTTCGTATTTCGTTGTGCATTTCTGGCCATTGATATTTCGCTCTGATGCGTTTATATGTTTTTGTGACTCCTTTATGTCCTCCTATCAAACTGTCGTGAGCTTCGCGAATTATTTGTAATCGATCTTCTTCTGATGGTGTAATCGTTGAACAATTGCATATGATGATTTTCTGTGTTGTACCGTTGAAAACGTCCTTTATTAATTTAGTTAATTCATTGGTTGGTAATTTATGAAAATCTCCGACTGCTGATATTCTAAATGATTTAATTGGATTTTGATCTAAATGCTGTTTCAGTGTTTGTAGTCCGTTTAGTATATCTTCACTTTTAATGGTGTCGTAAAAATTATCTGATATTATTATACTGTAAACTTTGTATGAGCCATTTGCTGATTCTATTACGTCTCCTTTCTGCGGTTTCTTTGACATGAGCTGTTGTAAATCTATTGCTTCTGTGTCCAGTAACAGTTTTCCAATGGGGGTTACCAATTTACAGTCCGCAGGTATGAAATGTGCGTAATGACCTTCCTCGGTGGTCAGGGTGTTTGGAGAGATAATAACCTCAAGTGTCTGTGAAGGTTGCACTTTTCTTCGCAGGTCATCTCCCTCCGTGGAAAGAGTGTCTGTGTCAAGAAGTGTGAGCGGATAAGGGTCAACGGTACGGTCAAAGTTTTCCTGTGGTTGCTGGATTGCCGTTCCTATTGTTTCGTTAACAGGTTGTGGTTGTAAAATTCCCTCATTTGTTACAAGTGATAATGGTGTATGGTTAAGTAAATCCTGTTGCGGGTTTGCGATTATCGTGTTTTCCGTAATGGTATTTTCTGATGGTTCTTCGAATGAAATCAAGTTTACGTCTTCTTCTGTCGATGTGATTTTAGTAGAATTTGCTTGCGGATGAAAGTTTATTGTTTCCATGTGTTCATCTGGCATACTTATCTCGTGCGATAAGTTAGGTAAGACTCTCGGTCTATCTGCTACTGGAGAATGTTGAACCTTCCCACGGGCTGGTTCTTCATCAGAGCTAGTGTTTTCCTCTTGATATTTCGGTCTCCTTTCCCTGTCCCTTTGTAGTTGCCGCACACGAAATCCTATGGAATCCGTGTCGATTTCTGGTTTCTGTCCTATGTGCTTGTAATCGGGGTCTTGAGGATCTCGGGGTATAAGTGGTAAGCAAGATGGTACTGGGTTACGTGATAATGCGTCTGCGTTCTTGTTCGTCTTTCCTGCTTTATGGATAACCTGATATTCGTACTCTAAGAGTCTGAGTCTCCACTTCATAAGTCGTGATGTCGGATCCTTGACAGAGTGTAACCAGACTAACGGTCGGTGATCTGTGACGAGTGTGAATTTTGTTCCATAAAGATACGGTCTGAAATATTGTACTGCGTAAACCATTGCAAGACATTCCTTTTCTGTAGCAGAATAATTCCTTTCGGCTTTATTTAAGGTACGAGATGCGTAGGCAATTGGTAGATCGTTTCCTATTTCTCCTTGACTAAGTACAGCTCCAATTGCGTAATCTGATGCGTCAGTGGTAACAATGAACGGTCGATTAAAATCCGGATATTGTAAAATTGGTTGTGTACAGAGTTCGTCGCGTAAATTTTCAAAACTTTTTTGCTGGTCTTCGGTCCACTTAAAACGAATTCCTTTACCTAATAACTGAACTAATGGTTTTGATTTAATAGAATAATCTTTTATGAAACGGCGATAATATCCTGTCAGTCCCAAGAACTGCTGGACATTTTTCTGTGTTTTAGGAATGGGAAATTCTTTTACAGCTTGTAATTTACGAGGATCTGGCTTAACACCATTTTCTGTTAAAATGTGTCCTAAATAAGTAACCTCCTTACGTAAGAATTCGCATTTATCAATCTGCAGTGTAAGTCCAAATTCTCTGAGCCGATTGAGTAATTTTTTTACTTTTATTTCATGTTCTCGTAGTGATGAAGAGAAAACAACCATATCGTCTATGAATACATGAGCGTTCTCTAGACCAGATATAACTTGATTCATTAAGCGTTGAAATGTCGGTGGTGCATTTTTTAAACCAAATGGCATGCGTACAAATTCAAAATGCCCATCCGGTGTTGTGAATGCTGTTTTCGGACAATCCTTAGGATCCATTTGAACTTGATGAAATCCATTTGCTATATCAAAAATTGTGAAATATTTTGCTCCTCCCAATTTATCTAGAATTTCGGTGATATTCGGCAAAGGAAATTTATCACTCAAAGTCTTTTCGTTTAAGGCTCGGAAATCGATTACCATACGCCAACGCTTATTGCCCTTAGCGTCTGGTTTCTTTGGTACAATCCATAACGGAGAATTATATGGTGAACTAGATGGCTGTATGACTCCTTGTAATAACAGAGCCTTTACTTGACGTTGTATTTCGTCTTGGTGTACTGGTGGATATCGGTATTGTCTTGTATTAATCGGTACGTCATCTGTTGTATGAATTGAATGGTAAAAATTCGGTACTTCTCCTAGTTTGTCTCCAGGCAAGTAAAATCTGTCTGAAAATTCGTCGACGATGTTGAATACATGTTTACGTTCTTCTGCATTGAGATGATCGGTTCTTAAAAGATTTCTAATTCGTGTTGCTCTATTTTCTGGTGTGTTTTCGGTCATATATGAAGAAATTGGGTCGTCGTCCGACGAGTCGTAAATATCGTAAGGATGAATGTATTGAGGTTCAATTTCGATGTCTACATCGTCTTCTCCGGTATTCGTTGCTAACGCGTAACAAATGCCGTCACGATTATATACTGCTGCTTCGCCAATGTATATATTTTCTGATGTTTTGAGTCGCGGTAAGTATCCCTCTTTAATATTTGGATTAGCTATGTGAATTGCAATTTGTTTTGTTGTTCGAGCTTCGATACGGTGTTTAGTCGATTTCGGATTTTTCTGCTGAGCTAAATCTCGGTAATTTGAAAAACGAAGTGGTCGAATAGGTTTATCTTTCAATACTAATGTTCCATGATAATATGAAATTTCTGCTTCTTCTTGTAATAAAAATGGGCTGCCTATAATTCCATCGGCTTCTATTGCAAGGTTCTCTACTACGTAAAATAATGCAGGCTTACCGTGAATGTGAAGAATTGTGGTTCCTATGCTATAAATAGGTGATTTTGTAAGTCCTGTGATTTCAATAACTTCTTTAGTGATACGTTTGGCTTGATCTCCGAGAACATCGCGCACTATTAAGTTAACTGCCGCGCCACCGTCAATTAAAAATTCAGCTGTTTCTAATTCTAATTCCGGAACTTTGATTTTTATTCTTGGTGCTGGGGTTTCCTTGATGAGGATTCTCCCGTGAATCTGACTATCTTTTGGCGAGGTCTTTGCAGATCGCTCACCGCCTCGCCTTTCCGTTGAGCGTTTTCTGAGTTTAAAGACTTGTTTGATTCGACTGAAGAATTTCGAGAGTATGATCGCTGTCTGAAATTTTGCGAATTCCTCCTACAACGTTTTTCATCGTGTCCTTGGGTATCACATCGCCAACAATATAGCTGCGAAGTATCATCCTTTTCACTGCGTTTTAAAACTGTAAACCGTTTTTCATCTTGATCTGTGCGTGGTGAATTTGAACGATAAGAAGGTGAATTCGATTGATTCCTGGATCGCACAGTCCATGCTGATGTACGTGGTCGTCCTTCTCTCTCGTCTTCAGAGTTAGATGGTCTCCTCTGTCGATCTCTATATCGATCGTGTCGTGTTGGAGATTGAGGGTATGAAATTTCATTTCGACGTTCGTTGCTGTGGTGATCCCTGTTGTTCCAGCCTCCTGGTGATGTGTTTCGTGCCAAATCACGACGACTTCTTAATTTCCTGTCTACCTCTAGCACAGCGTCAAAAGCTTCCTCTAAGTTTTTAATGTCTCTATTTTGTGCTGATACCTTAAAAGAGATGCGGTCTGGTAATCCATCTAGGAAATTTTCTAAAATATCCATTTCCATTTGTTTAATATTTTCCTCTGAATGTCTAGGATATTTCTCTTTAATCGCTCCTCTTGTACAATAAACAAGATGGCTTGTTCTATCGATGTAGTTTCTCAAACTTTCGTATTCCCTAATTTGAAGCCTGGCAATTTCTGTTTGAAATTGCGATAAGCTCTTTCCTGGTCCAAATCTTCTCTTCAAATGCTTGATCAACGCGGATACCGAAGTGAATTGATGTTCTAAAGTACTTCTTCGCGCCGGACCGGTGAGTTTAGTTAAAATAATTGTAAGGTATTCCCTTTCTGTTCCCTCAGGAATCAAGGTCAATCCATCTTCTACCAGTTGTGCAAAACGTGATAAAGGTGGATTCTCACCATCAAATGTTGGTATTGTTAACGCAACATTTTGTATGCAGGATCTTTGTGTCAAAAGTGTCATAGAATTTGCGATCGAAACTGTTAAGTTCATAAGATCGGCTGAAGAAATATTGGCTTGTTCATTCGCCATGTTGAATGAATTTGTTGGTTAAAGAATGTAACTAGGAAAACTAGTATATACCTCTTGTTACCCGATTGACTAGGAAAACTAGTATACAATCGTTGTTCAACAAAGTAATAGCCGTGTGTCAAATTCCACGAAAGTAATTATGCCAGTGAAAATGATCTATGTGACTGTATCCCACCGCTGTCACCAGTTCTGTTACGTGGCCGACGGCTTGGCAGCGCGCGTGGCTATCAGAGGCTTTCTGATTGGCGGCCGCGTAACTTATTTTATTATCAATACAACCCGAGCGGTAAGATTGTATTGTGGTAGGAACTGTCACAAGGTTTCACTGGGTTTAAAGGAGAATGCTAATGTGGGTTTGACACAGCAATGTATATATTCTACAATCTTGGTCTATTACAGATGTTGTTGTCGCGAATATAGGTGTATAATGTGATATATTACCTATTTCCACTATGCTCGGTGTTCACGCACTGGCAATGCGGGGGTGTTGTGTGTGGTTAATTGTAATGCCAAATAGAAACACGACTCGCGGATTCTATAAGGTGAATGTTGCTCGAAGGGGACTTCAACCCGATCTCACTAATAGTAACCAACTCACTACCGTACACGACGTGCTCGACACGAGATGAACTCTGGTACTGCCCCCGATCGTTGGTACGAACGGGTTTATATACTAATTAAGAAGGGTGGTCTGGTTACTATTCGAGTGATCAGGCTGGGTCCACCTGCCTCTGCGACAGTTTAGAGTGGTTGCATCTGCTATTTGATTACGGCGGACCCATTGCTTTCCCAAGTGTTTGGTTCTGCTATCGGTGGGCCTTCTGTTTATTACGAGAGTAAATGGTCGGTTTGCCCGAGAGTTTTCCTTTCCAGATGTTTAAGCTTATTTGAAAGGAGACACGTTTGATAAAAACGGTCTGTCTACGTGACATCCCACAGATCAATGTACATTTAATAACAATATCATTAGTACTATATCTACATTCGATATAATGTAATATAGTGCTTCATTCCAACAGATCAATATACATTTAATAACAATATCATTATTACTATATCTACATTAGATATAATGTAATATACTTATTCGTTCCCACAGATGAATATGCATTTAATAACATTATCATTAGTACTATATCTACATTAGATATGTAATGTACATTTGAAAACAATATCATTATTACCATATCTACATTGGATATAATGTAATATACTGATTCCTTCCCACAGATCAATGTACATTTAATAACAATATCATTAGTACTATATCTACAGTAGATATGTAATATACATTTAGAAACAATGCCATTATTACTATATCTCCGTTGGACATAATGTAATATACTGATTCCTTCCCACAGATCAATGTACATTTAATAACAATATCATTAGTAGTATATCTACATTCGATATAATGTAATATATTGATTCATTCCAACAGATCAATGTACATTTAATAACAATATCATTAGTACTATCTACAGTAGATATGTAATATACATTTACAAACAATGCCATTATTACTATATCTCGGTTGGACATAATGTAATATACTGATTCCTTCCCACAGATCAATGTGCATTTAAAAACCATATCATTATTACCATATCTACATTAGATATAATGTAATATACTGATTCCTTCCTACAGATCAATGTACATTTAATAACAATATCATTGGTACTGTATCTACATTGAATATAATGTAATATACTGATTCATTCCCACAGATCAATGTACATTTAATAACAATATCATTAGTACTATATCAACAGTAGATATGTAATATACATTTACAAACAATGCCATTATTACTATATCTCCGTTGGACATAATGTAATATACTGATTCCTTCCAACAGATCAATGTATATTTAATAACAATATCCTTAGTACTATATCTACATTAGATATGTAATGTTCATTTAATAACAATATCATTATTACCATAACTACATTAGATATAATGTAATATACTGATTCTTTCCCACAGATCAATGTACATTTAATAACAATATCATTAGTACTATATCTACATTCGATATAATGTAATATATTGCTACATTCCAACAGATCAAAGTACATTTAATAACAATATCATTATTACTATATCTACATTAGATATGATGTAATGTACTTATTCGTTCCCACAGATGAATATGCATTTAATAACATTATCATTAGTACTATATCTACATTAGATATGTAATGTACATTTAAAAACAATATCATTATTACCATATCTACATTAGATATAATGTAATATACTGATTCCTTCCCACAGATCAATGTACATTTAATAACAATATCATTAGTACTATATCTACAGTAGATATGTAATATACATTTACAAACAATGCCAGTATTATTATATCTCCGTTGGACATAATGTAATATACTGATTCCTTCCCACAGATCAATGTACATTTAATAACAATATCATTGGTACTGTATCTACATTGAATATAATGTGATATACTGATTCATTCCCACAGATGAATATGCATTTAATAACATTATCATTAGTACTATATCTACATTAGATATGTAATGTACATTTAATAACAATATCATTATTACCATATCTACATTAGATATAATGTAATATACTGATTCTTTCCCACAGATCAATGTACATTTAATAACAATATCATTGGTACTATATCTACATTGAATATAATCTAATATACTGATTCATTCCCACAGACCAATGTACATTTAATAACAATATCATTAGTACTATATCTACATTCGATATAATGTAATAGATTGATTCATTCCCACAGATCAATGTACATTTAATAACAATATCATTGGTACTATATCTACATTGAATATAATGTAATATACTGATTCATTCCCACAGATCAATGTACATTTAATAACAGTATCATTAGTACTATATCTACAGTAGATATGTAATATACATTTACAAACAATGCCAGTATTATTATATCTCCGTTGGACATAATGTACTATACTGATTCCTTCCCACAGATCAATGTGCATTTAAAAACAATATCATTATTACCATATCTACATTAGATATAATGTAATATACTGATTCCTTCCCACAGATCAATGTACATTTAATAACAATATCATCGGTACTATATCTACATTGAATATAATGTAATATACTGATTCATTCCCACAGATCAATGTACATTTAATAACAATATCATTAGTACTATATCTACAGTAGATATGTAATATACATTTACAAACAATGCCATTATTACTATATCTCCGTTGGACATAATGTAATATACTGATTCCTTCCAACAGATCAATGTATATTTAATAACAATATCCTTAGTACTATATCTACATTCGATATAATGTAATATAGTTAGTCGTTCCCACAGATGAATGTGTATTTATTAACAATATCATTAGTACAATATCTACATTAGATATGTAATGTACATTTAATAACAATATCATTATTACCAGATCTACATTAGATATAATGTAATATACTGATCCCTTCCCACAGATCAATGTACATTTAATAACAATATCATTAGTACTATATCTACAGTAGATATGTAATATACATTTACAAACAATGCCATTATTACTATATCTCCGTTGGACATAATGTAATATACTGATTCCTTCCAACAGATCAATGTATACTTAATAACAATAACATTGGTACTATATCTACATTGAATATAATCTAATATACTGATTCATTCCCACAGACCAATGTACATTTAATAACAATATCATTAGTACTATATCTACATTCGATATAATCTAATATACTGAATCATTCCCACAGATCAATGTACATTTAATAACAGTATCATTAGTACTATATCTACAGTAGATATGTAATATACATTTACAAACAATGCCAGTATTATTATATCTCCGTTGGACATAATGTAATATACTGATTCCTTCCAACAGATCAATGTTTATTTAATAACAATATCCTTAGTACTATATCTACATTCGATATAATGTAATATAGTTTTTCGTTCCCACAGATGGATGTGTATTTATTAACAATATCATTAGTACTATATCTACATTAGATATGTAATGTACATTTAATAACAATATCATTATTACCAGATCTACATTAGATATAATGTAATATACTGATCCCTTCCCACAGATCAATGTACATTTAATAACAATATCATTAGTACTATATCCACAGTAGATATGTAATATACATTTACAAACAATGCCATTATTACTATATCTCCGTTGGACATAATGTAATATACTGATTCCTTCCCACAGATCAATGTGCATTTAAAAACAATATCATTATTACCATATCTACATTAGATATAATGTAATATACTGATTCCTTCCTACAGATCAATGTACATTTAATAACAATATCATTGGTACTGTATCTACATTGAATATAATGTAATATACTGATTCATGCCCACAGATCAATGTACATTTAATAACAATATCATTAGTACTATATCTACAGTAGATATGTAATATACATTTACAAACAATGCCAGTATTATTATATCTCCGTTGGACATAATGTAATATACTGATTCCTTCCCACAGATCAATGTACATTTAATAACAATATCATTGGTACTGTATCTACATTGAATATAATGTAATATACTGATTCATTCCCACAGATGAATATGCATTTAGTAACATTATCATTAGTACTATATCTACATTAGATATGTAATGTACATTTAATAACAATATCATTATTACCATATCTACATTAGATATAATGTAATATACTGATTCTTTCCCACAGATCAATGTACATTTAATAACAATATCATTGGCACTATATCTACATTGAATATAATCTAATATACTGATTCATTCCCACAGACCAATGTACATTTAATAACAATATCATTAGTACTATATCTACATTGAATATAATGTAATATACTGATTCATTCCCACAGACCAATGTACATTTAATAACAATATCATTAGTACTATATCTACATTCGATATAATGTAATAGATTGAGTCATTCCCACAGATCAATGTACATTTAATAACAATATCATTGGTACTACATCTACATTGAATATAATGTAATATACTGATTCATTCCCACAGATCAATGTACATTTAATAACAGTATCATTAGTACTATATCTACAGTAGATATGTAATATAAATTTACAAACAATGCCAGTATTATTATATCTCCGTTGGACATAATGTACTATACTGATTCCTTCCCACAGATCAATGTGCATTTAAAAACAATATCATTATTACCATATCTACATTAGATATAATGTAATATACTGATTCCTTCCCACAGATCAATGTACATTTAATAACAATATCATCGGTACTATATCTACATTGAATATAATGTAATATACTGATTCATTCCCACAGATCAATGTACATTTAATAACAATATCATTAGTACTATATCTACAGTAGATATGTAATATACATTTACAAACAATGCCATTATTACTATATCTCCGTTGGACATAATGTAATATACTGATTCCTTCCAACAGATCAATGTATAATTAATAACAATATCCTTAGTACTATATCTACATTCGATATAATGTAATATAGTTATTCGTTCCCACAGATGAATGTGTATTTATTAACAATATCATTAGTACTATATCTACATTAGATATGTAATGTACATTTAATAACAATATCATTATTACCAGATCTATATTAGATATAATGTAATATACTGATCCCTTCCCACAGATCAATGTACATTTAATAACAATATCATTAGTACTATATCTACAGTAGATATGTAATATACATTTGCAAACAATGCCATTATTACTATATCTCCGTTGGACATAATGTAATATACTGATTCCTTCCCACAGATCAATGTGCATTTAAAAACAATATCATTATTACCATATCTACATTAGATATAATGTAATATACTGATTCCTTCCTACAGATCAATGTACATTTAATAACAATATCGTTGGTACTGTATCTACATTGAATATAATGTAATATAATGATTCATTCCCACAGACCAATGTACATTTAATAACAATATCATTAGTACTATATCTACATTCGATATAATGTAATAGATTGATTCATTCCCACAGATCAATGTACATTTAATAACAATATCATTGGTACTATATCTACATTGAATATAATGTAATATACTGATTTATTCCCACAGATCAATGTACATTTAATAACAGTATCATTAGTACTATATCTACAGTAGATATGTAATATACATTTACAAACAATGCCAGTATTATTATATCTCCGTTGGACATAATGTAATATACTGATTCCTTCCAACAGATCAATGTATATTTAATAACAATATCCTTAGTACTATATCTACATTCGATATAATGTAATATAGTTATTCGTTCCCACAGATGAATGTGTATTTATTAACAATATCATTAGTACTATATCTACATTAGATATGTAATGTACATTTAATAACAATATCATTATTACCAGATCTACATTAGATATAATGTAATATACTGATCCCTTCCCACAGATCAATGTACATTTAATAACAATATCATTAGTACTATATCTACAGTAGATATGTAATATACATTTACAAACAATGCCATTATTACTATATCTCCGTTGGACATAATGTAATATACTGATTCCTTCCCACAGATCAATGTACATTTAATAACAATATCATTGGTACTTTATCTACATTGAATATAATGTGATATACTGATTCATTCCCACAGATGAATATGCATTTAATAACATTATCATTAGTACTATATCTACATTAGATATGTAATGTACATTTAATAACAATATCATTATTACCATATCTACATTAGATATAATGTAATATACTGATTCTTTCCCACAGATCAATGTACATTTAATAACAATATCATTGGTACTATATCTACATTGAATATAATCTAATATACTGATTCATTCCCACAGACCAATGTACATTTAATAACAATATCATTAGTACTATATCTACATTCGATATAATGTAATAGATTGAGTCATTCCCACAGATCAATGTACATTTAATAACAATATCATTGGTACTATATCTACATTGAATATAATGTAATATACTGATTCATTCCCACAGATCAATGTACATTTAATAACAGTATCATTAGTACTATATCTACAGTAGATATGTAATATACATTTACAAACAATGCCAGTATTATTATATCTCCGTTGGACATAATGTACTATACTGATTCCTTCCCACAGATCAATGTGCATTTAAAAACAATATCATTATTACCATATCTACATTAGATATAATGTAATATACTGATTCCTTCCCACAGATCAATGTACATTTAATAACAATATCATTAGTAGTATATCTACATTCGATATAATGTAATATATTGATTCATTCCAACAGATCAATGTACATTTAATAACAATATCATTAGTACTATCTACAGTAGATATGTAATATACATTTACAAACAATGCCATTATTACTATATCTCGGTTGGACATAATGTAATATACTGATTCCTTCCCACAGATCAATGTGCATTTAAAAACCATATCATTATTACCATATCTACATTAGATATAATGTAATATACTGATTCCTTCCTACAGATCAATGTACATTTAATAACAATATCATTATTACTATATCTACATTAGATATAATGTAATATACTTATTCGTTCCCACAGATGAATATGCATTTAATAACATTATCATTAGTACTGTATCTACATTAGATATGTAATGTACATTTAATAACAATATCATTATTACCATATCTACATTAGATATAATGTAATATACTGATTCCTTCCCACAGATCAATGTACATTTAATAACAATATCATTAGTACTATATCTACAGTAGATATGTAATATACATTTACAAACAATGCCAGTATTATTATATCTCCGTTGGACATAATGTAATATACTGATTCCTTCCCACAGATCAATGTACATTTAATAACAATATCATTGGTACTGTATCTACATTGAATATAATGTAATATACTGATTCATTCCCACAGATGAATATGCATTTAGTAACATTATCATTAGTACTATATCTACATTAGATATGTAATGTACATTTAATAGCAATATCATTATTACCATATCTACATTAGATACAATGTAATATACTGATTCTTTCCCACAGATCAATGTACATTTAATAACAATATCATTGGTACTATATCTACATTGAATATAATCTAATATACTGATTCATTCCCACAGACCAATGTACATTTAATAACAATATCATTAGTACTATATCTACATTCGATATAATGTAATAGATTGATTCATTCCCACAGATCAATGTACATTTAATAACAATATCATTGGTACTATATCTACATTGAATATAATGTAATATACTGATTCATTCCCACAGATCAATGTACATTTAATAACAGTATCATTAGTACTATATCTACAGTAGATATGTAATATACATTTACAAACAATGCCAGTATTATTATATCTCCGTTGGACATAATGTACTATACTGATTCCTTCCCACAGATCAATGTGCATTTAAAAACAATATCATTATTACCATATCTACATTAGATATAATGTAATATACCGATTCCTTCCCACAGATCAATGTACATTTAATAACAATATCATCGGTACTATATCTACATTGAATATAATGTAATATACTGATCCATTCCCACAGATCAATGTACATTTAATAACAATATCATTAGCACTATATCTACAGTAGATATGTAATATACATTTACAAACAATGCCATTATTACTATATCTCCGTTGGACATAATGTAATATACTGATTCCTTCCAACAGATCAATGTATATTTAATAACAATATCCTTAGTACTATATCTACATTCGATATAATGTAATATAGTTATTCGTTCCCACAGATGAATGTGTATTTATTAACAATATCATTAGTACTATATCTACATTAGATATGTAATGTACATTTAATAACAATATCATTATTACCAGATCTACATTAGATATAATGTAATATACTGATCCCTTCCCACAGATCAATGTACATTTAATAACAATATCATTAGTACTATCTACAGTAGATATGTAATATACATTTACAAACAATGCCATTATTACTATATCTCCGTTGGACATAATGTAATATACTGATTCCTTCCCACAGATCAATGTGCATTTAAAAACCATATCATTATTACCATATCTACATTAGATATAATGTAATATACTGATTCCTTCCTACAGATCAATGTACATTTAATAACAATATCATTGGTACTGTATCTACATTGAATATAATGTAATATACTGATTCATTCCCACAGATCAATGTACATTTAATAACAATATCATTAGTACTATATCTACAGTAGATATGTAATATACATTTACAAACAATGCCATTATTACTATATCTCCGTTGGACATAATGTAATATACTGATTCCTTCCAACAGATCAATGTATATTTAATAACAATATCCTTAGTACTATATCTACATTAGATATGTAATGTACATTTAATAACAATATCATTATTACTATATCTACATTAGATATGATGTAATATACTTATTCGTTCCCACAGATGAATATGCATTTAATAACATTATCATTAGTACTATATCTACATTAGATATGTAATGTACATTTAAAAACAATAACATTATTACCATATCTACATTAGATATAATGTAATATACTGATTCCTTCCCACAGATCAATGTACATTTACTAACAATATCATTAGTACTATATCTACAGTAGATATGTAATATACATTTACAAACAATGCCGGTATTATTATATCTCCGTTGGACATAATGTAATATACTGATTCCTTCCCACAGATCAATGTACATTTAATAACAATATCATTGGTACTGTATCTACATTGAATATAATGTGATATACTGATTCATTCCCACAGATGAATATGCATTTAATAACATTATCATTAGTACTATATCTACATTAGATATGTAATGTACATTTAATAACAATATCATTATTACCATATCTACATTAGATATAATGTAATATACTGATTCTTTCCCACAGATCAATGTACATTTAATAACAATATCATTGGTACTATATCTACATTGAATATAATCTAATATACTGATTCATTCCCACAGACCAATGTACATTTAATAACAATATCATTAGTACTATATCTACATTCGATATAATGTAATAGATTGAGTCATTCCCACAGATCAATGTACATTTAATAACAATATCATTGGTACTATATCTACATTGAATATAATGTAATATACTGATTCATTCCCACAGATCAATGTACATTTAATAACAGTATCATTAGTACTATATCTACAGTAGATATGTAATATAAATTTACAAACAATGCCAGTATTATTATATCTCCGTTGGACATAATGTACTATACTGATTCCTTCCCACAGATCAATGTGCATTTAAAAACAATATCATTATTACCATATCTACATTAGATATAATGTAATATACTGATTCCTTCCCACAGATCAATGTACATTTAATAACAATATCATCGGTACTATATCTACATTGAATATAATGTAATATACTGATTCATTCCCACAGATCAATGTACATTTAATAACAATATCATTAGTACTATATCTACAGTAGATATGTAATATACATTTACAAACAATGCCATTATTACTATATCTCCGTTGGACATAATGTAATATACTGATTCCTTCCAACAGATCAATGTATAATTAATAACAATATCCTTAGTACTATATCTACATTCGATATAATGTAATATAGTTATTCGTTCCCACAGATGAATGTGTATTTATTAACAATATCATTAGTACCATATCTACATTAGATATGTAATGTACATTTAATAACAATATCATTGTTACCAGATCTATATTAGATATAATGTAATATACTGATCCCTTCCCACAGATCAATGTGCATTTAAAAACAATATCATTATTACCATATCTACATTAGATATAATGTAATATACTGATTCCTTCCTACAGATCAATGTACATTTAATAACAATATCATTGGTACTGTATCTACATTGAATATAATGTAATATACTGATTCATTCCCACAGACCAATGTACATTTAATAACAATATCATTAGTACTATATCTACAGTAGATATGTAATATACATTTACAAACAATGCCATTATTACTATATCTCCGTTGGACATAATGTAATATACTGATTCCTTCCCACAGATCAATGTACATTTAATAACAATATCATTAGTACTATATCTACATTCGATATAATGTAATATATTGATTCATTCCAACAGATCAATGTACATTTAATAACAATATCATTATTACTATATCTACATTCGATATAATGTAATATAGTTATTCGTTCCCACAGATGAATGTATATTTACTAACAATATCATTAGTGCTATATCTACATTAGATATGTAATGTACATTTAATAACAATATCATTATTACCAGATCTACATTAGATATAATGTAATATACTGATCCCTTCCCACAGATCAATGTACATTTAATAACAGTATCATTAGTACTATATCTACAGTAGATATGGAATATACATTTACAAACAATGCCAGTATTATTATATCTCCGTTGGACATAATGTAATATACTGATTCCTTCCCACAGATCAATGTACATTTAATAACAATATCATTGGTACTGTATCTACATTGAATATATTGTAATATACTGATTCATTCCCACAGATCAATGTACATTTAATAACAATATCATTAGTACTATATCTACAGTAGATATGTAATATACATTTACAAACAATGCCATTATTACTATATCTCCGTTGGACATAATGTAATATACTGATTCCTTCCCACAGATCAATGTACATTTAATAACAATATCATTGGTACTGTATCTACATTGAATATATTGTAATATACTGATTCATTCCCACAGATCAATGTACATTTAATAACAATATCATTAGTACTATATCTACATTCGATATAATGTAATATATTGATTCATTCCAACAGATCAATGTACATTTAATAACAATATCATTATCACTATATCTACATTAGATATAATGTAATATACTTATTCGTTCCCACAGATGAATATGCATTTAATAACATTATCATTAGTACTATATCTACATTCGATATAATGTAATATACTGATTCATTCCCACAGACCAATGTACATTTAATAACAATATCATTAGTACTATATCTACATTCGATATAATGTAATAGATTGATTCATTCCCACAGATCAATGTACATTTAATAACAATATCATTGGTACTATATCTACATTGAATATAATGTAATATACTGATTCATTCCCACAGATCAATGTACATTTAATAACAGTATCATTAGTACTATATCTACAGTAGATATGTAATATACATTTACAAACAATGCCAGTATTATTATATCTCCGTTGGACATAATGTACTATACTGATTCCTTCCCACAGATCAATGTGCATTTAAAAACAATATCATTATTACCATATCTACATTAGATATAATGTAATATACTGATTCCTTCCCACAGATCAATGTACATTTAATAACAATATCATCGGTACTATATCTACATTGAATATAATGTAATATACTGATTCATTCCCACAGATCAATGTACATTTAATAACAATATCATTAGTACTATATCTACAGTAGATATGTAATATACATTTACAAACAATGCCATTATTACTATATCTCCGTTGGACATAATGTAATATACTGATTCCTTCCCACAGATCAATGTACATTTAATAACAATATCATTGGTACTGTATCTACATTGAATATATTGTAATATACTGATTCATTCCCACAGATCAATGTATATTTAATAACAATATCCTTAGTACTATATCTACATTCGATATAATGTAATATAGTTATTCGTTCCCACAGATGAATGTATATTTACTAACAATATCATTAGTACTATATCTACATTAGATATGTAATGTACATTTAATAACAATATCATTATTACCATATCTACATTAGATATAATGTAATATACTGATTCATTCCCACAGACCAATGTACATTTAATAACAATATCATTAGTACTATATCTACATTCGATATAATGTAATATATTGATTCATTCGAACAGATCAAAGTACATTTAATAACAATATCATTATTACTATATCTACATTAGATATGATGTAATATACTTATTCGTTCCCACAGATGAACATGCATTTAATAACATTATCATTAGTACTATGTCTACATTAGATATGTAATGTAGATTTAAAAACAATATCATTATTACCATATCTACATTAGATATAATGTAATATACTGATTCCTTCCCACAGATCAATGTACATTTACTAACAATATCATTAGTACTATATCTACAGTAGATATGTAATATACATTTACAAACAATGCCAGTATTATTATATCTTCGTTGGACATAATGTAATATACTGATTCCTTCCCACAGATCAATATACATTTAATAACAATATCATTGGTACTGTATCTACATTGAATATAATGTAATATACTGATTCATTCCCACAGATCAATGTACATTTATTAACAATATCATTGGTACTGTATCTACATTGAATATAATGTAATATACTGATTCATTCCCACAGATCAATGTACATTTAATAACAATATCATTAGTACTATATATACAGTAGATATGTAATATACATTTAGAAACAATGCCATTATTACTATATCTCCGTTGGACATAATGTAATATACTGATTCCTTCCCACAGATCAATGTACATTTAATAACAATATCATTAGAACTATATCTACATTCGATATAATGTAATATATTGATTCATTCCAACAGATCAATGTACATTTAATAACAATATCATTATTACTATATCTACATTAGATATAATGTAATATACTTATTCGTTCCCACAGATGAATATGCATTTAATAACATTATCATTAGTACTGTATCTACATTAGATATGTAATGTACATTTAATAACAATATCATTATTACCATATCTACATTAGATATAATGTAATATACTGATTCTTTCCCACAGATCAATGTACATTTAATAACAATATCATTAGTACTATATCTACAGTAGATATGTAATATACATTTACAAACAATGCCATTATTACTATATCTCCGTTGGACATAATGTAATATACTGATTCCTTCCCACAGATCAATGTGCATTTAAAAACAATATCATTATTACCATATCTACATTAGATATAATGTAATATACTGATTCCTTCCCACAGATCAATGTACATTTAATAACAATATCATCGGTACTATATCTACATTGAATATAATGTAATATACTGATCCATTCCCACAGATCAATGTACATTTAATAACAATATCATTAGCACTATATCTACAGTAGATATGTAATATACATTTACAAACAATGCCATTATTACTATATCTCCGTTGGACATAATGTAATATACTGATTCCTTCCAACAGATCAATGTATATTTAATAACAATATCCTTAGTACTATATCTACATTCGATATAATGTAATATAGTTATTCGTTCCCACAGATGAATGTGTATTTATTAACAATATCATTAGTACTATATCTACATTAGATATGTAATGTACATTTAATAACAATATCATTATTACCAGATCTACATTAGATATAATGTAATATACTGATCCCTTCCCACAGATCAATGTACATTTAATAACAATATCATTAGTACTATCTACAGTAGATATGTAATATACATTTACAAACAATGCCATTATTACTATATCTCCGTTGGACATAATGTAATATACTGATTCCTTCCCACAGATCAATGTGCATTTAAAAACCATATCATTATTACCATATCTACATTAGATATAATGTAATATACTGATTCCTTCCTACAGATCAATGTACATTTAATAACAATATCATTGGTACTGTATCTACATTGAATATAATGTAATATACTGATTCATTCCCACAGATCAATGTACATTTAATAACAATATCATTAGTACTATATCTACAGTAGATATGTAATATACATTTACAAACAATGCCATTATTACTATATCTCCGTTGGACATAATGTAATATACTGATTCCTTCCAACAGATCAATGTATATTTAATAACAATATCCTTAGTACTATATCTACATTAGATATGTAATGTACATTTAATAACAATATCATTATTACTATATCTACATTAGATATGATGTAATATACTTATTCGTTCCCACAGATGAATATGCATTTAATAACATTATCATTAGTACTATATCTACATTAGATATGTAATATACATTTACAAACAATGCCGGTATTATTATATCTCCGTTGGACATAATGTAATATACTGATTCCTTCCCACAGATCAATGTATATTTAATAACAATATCCTTAGTACTATATCTACATTCGATATAATGTAATATAGTTATTCGTTCCCACAGATGAATGTGTATTTATTAACAATATCATTAGTACTATATCTACATTAGATATGTAATGTACATTTAAAAACAATAACATTATTACCATATCTACATTAGATATAATGTAATATACTGATTCCTTCCCACAGATCAATGTACATTTACTAACAATATCATTAGTACTATATCTACAGTAGATATGTAATATACATTTACAAACAATGCCGGTATTATTATATCTCCGTTGGACATAATGTAATATACTGATTCCTTCCCACAGATCAATGTACATTTAATAACAATATCATTGGTACTGTATCTACATTGAATATAATGTGATATACTGATTCATTCCCACAGATGAATATGCATTTAATAACATTATCATTAGTACTATATCTACATTAGATATGTAATGTACATTTAATAACAATATCATTATTACCATATCTACATTAGATATAATGTAATATACTGATTCTTTCCCACAGATCAATGTACATTTAATAACAATATCATTGGTACTATATCTACATTGAATATAATCTAATATACTGATTCATTCCCACAGACCAATGTACATTTAATAACAATATCATTAGTACTATATCTACATTCGATATAATGTAATAGATTGAGTCATTCCCACAGATCAATGTACATTTAATAACAATATCATTGGTACTATATCTACATTGAATATAATGTAATATACTGATTCATTCCCACAGATCAATGTACATTTAATAACAGTATCATTAGTACTATATCTACAGTAGATATGTAATATAAATTTACAAACAATGCCAGTATTATTATATCTCCGTTGGACATAATGTACTATACTGATTCCTTCCCACAGATCAATGTGCATTTAAAAACAATATCATTATTACCATATCTACATTAGATATAATGTAATATACTGATTCCTTCCCACAGATCAATGTACATTTAATAACAATATCATCGGTACTATATCTACATTGAATATAATGTAATATACTGATTCATTCCCACAGATCAATGTACATTTAATAACAATATCATTAGTACTATATCTACAGTAGATATGTAATATACATTTACAAACAATGCCATTATTACTATATCTCCGTTGGACATAATGTAATATACTGATTCCTTCCAACAGATCAATGTATAATTAATAACAATATCCTTAGTACTATATCTACATTCGATATAATGTAATATAGTTATTCGTTCCCACAGATGAATGTGTATTTATTAACAATATCATTAGTACCATATCTACATTAGATATGTAATGTACATTTAATAACAATATCATTGTTACCAGATCTATATTAGATATAATGTAATATACTGATCCCTTCCCACAGATCAATGTGCATTTAAAAACAATATCATTATTACCATATCTACATTAGATATAATGTAATATACTGATTCCTTCCTACAGATCAATGTACATTTAATAACAATATCATTGGTACTGTATCTACATTGAATATAATGTAATATACTGATTCATTCCCACAGACCAATGTACATTTAATAACAATATCATTAGTACTATATCTACAGTAGATATGTAATATACATTTACAAACAATGCCATTATTACTATATCTCCGTTGGACATAATGTAATATACTGATTCCTTCCCACAGATCAATGTACATTTAATAACAATATCATTAGTACTATATCTACATTCGATATAATGTAATATATTGATTCATTCCAACAGATCAATGTACATTTAATAACAATATCATTATTACTATATCTACATTAGATATAATGTAATATACTTATTCGTTCCCACAGATGAATATGCATTTAATAACATTATCATTAGTACTATATCTACATTAGATATGTAATGTACATTTAATAACAATATCATTATTACCAGATCTACATTAGATATAATGTAATATACTGATCCCTTCCCACAGATCAATGTACATTTAATAACAGTATCATTAGTACTATATCTACAGTAGATATGTAATATACATTTACAAACAATGCCATTATTACTATATCTCCGTTGGACATAATGTAATATACTGATTCCTTCCCACAGATCAATGTGCATTTAAAAACAATATCATTATTACCATATCTACATTAGATATAATGTAATATGCTGATTCCTTCCTACAGATCAATGTACATTTAATAACAATATCATTGGTACTGTATCTACATTGAATATAATGTAATATACTGATTCATGCCCACAGATCAATGTACATTTAATAACAATATCATTAGTACTATATCTACAGTAGATATGTAATATACATTTACAAACAATGCCAGTATTATTATATCTCCGTTGGACATAATGTACTATACTGATTCCTTCCCACAGATCAATGTGCATTTAAAAACAATATCATTATTACCATATCTACATTAGATATAATGTAATATACTGATTCCTTCCCACAGATCAATGTACATTTAATAACAATATCATCGGTAGTATATCTACATTGAATATAATGTAATATACTGATTCATTCCCACAGATCAATGTACATTTAATAACAATATCATTAGTACTATATCTACATTCGATATAATGTAATATATTGATTCATTCCAACAGATCAGTGTACATTTAATAACAATATCATTATTACTATATCTACATTCGATATAATGTAATATAGTTATTCGTTCCCACAGATGAATGTGTATTTATTAACAATATCATTAGTACTATATCTACATTAGATATGTAATGTACATTTAATAACAATATCATTATTACCAGATCTACATTAGATATAATGTAATATACTGATCCCTTCCCACAGATCAATGTACATTTAATAACAATATCATTAGTACTATATCTACAGTAGATATGTAATATACATTTACAAACAATGCCATTATTACTATATCTCCGTTGGACATAATGTAATATACTGATTCCTTCCCACAGATCAATGTACATTTAATAACAATATCATTAGTACTATATCCACATTCGATATAACGTCATATAGTGATACATTCCAACAGACCAATGTACCTACATTTAGTACCAATGTCATTATTACCATATCTACACTAGATATAATGTAATATACTGCTTCCTTCCCACAGCTCAATGTACATTTGATTACAATATCATTGGTACTGTATCTACATTCTATATAATGTAATATACTGGTTCATTCCCACAGGTCAATGTACATTTTATAACAATATCATTGGTACTGTATCTACATTGAATATAATGTAATATACTGATTCATTCCCACAGATCAATGTACATTTAATAACAATATCATTAGTACTATATCTACAGTAGATATGTAATATACATTTACAAACAATGCCATTATTACTATATCTCCGTTGGACATAATGTAATATACTGATTCCTTCCAACAGATCAATGTATATTTAGTAACAATATCCTTAGTACTATATCTACATTAGATATGTAATGTGCATTTAATAACAATATCATTATTACCATATCTACATTAGATATAATGTAATATACTAATTCTTTCCCACAGATCAATGTACATTTAATAACAATATCATTAGTACTATATCTACATTCGATATAATGAAATATATTGATTCATTCCAACAGATCAAAGTACATTTAATAACAATATCATTATTACCATATCTACATTAGATATAATGTAATATACTGATTCCTTCCCACAGATCAATGTACATTTAATAACAATATCATTAGTACAATATCTACAGTAGATATGTAATATATATTTACAAACAATGCCAGTATTATTATATCTCCGTTGGACATAATGTAATATACTGATTCCTTCCCACAGATCAATGTACATTTAATTACAATATCATTAGTACTATATCCACATTCGATATAACGTCATATAGTGATACATTCCAACAGACCAATGTACCTACATTTAGTACCAATGTCATTATTACCATATCTACACTAGATATAATGTAATATACTGCTTCCTTCCCACAGATCAATGTACATTTGATTACAATATCATTGGTACTATATCTACATTCTATATAATGTAATATACTGGTTCATTCCCACAGGTCAATGTACATTTAATAACAATATCATTATCACTATATCTACATTAGATATAATGTAATATACTTATTCGTTCCCACAGATGAATATGCATTTAATAACGTTATCATTAGTACTATATCTACATTCGATATAATGTAATATACTGATTCATTCCCACAGACCAATGTACATTTAATAACAATTACATTAGTACTATATCTACATTCGATATAATGTAATAGATTGATTCATTCCCACAGATCAATGTACATTTAATAACAATATCATTGGTACTATATCTACATTGAATATAATGTAATATACTGATTCATCCCCACAGATCAATGTACATTTAATAACAGTATCATTAGTACTATATCTACAGTAGATATGTAATATACATTTACAAACAATGCCAGTATTATTATATCTCCGTTGGACATAATGTACTATACTGATTCCTTCCCACAGGTCAATGTGCATTTAAAAACAATATCATTACTACCATATCTACATTAGATATAATGTAATATACTGATTCCTTCCCACAGATCAATGTACATTTAATAACAATATCATCGGTACTATATCTACATTGAATATAATGTAATATACTGATTCATTCCCACAGATCAATGTACATTTAATAACAATATCATTAGTACTATATCTACAGTAGATATGTAATATACATTTACAAACAATGCCATTATTACTATATCTCCGTTGGACATAATGTAATATACTGATTCCTTCCAACAGATCAATGTATATTTAATAACAATATCCTTAGTACTATATCTACATTCGATATAATGTAATATAGTTATTCGTTCCCACAGATGAATGTATATTTACTAACAATATCATTAGTACTATATCTACATTAGATATGTAATGTACATTTAATAACAATATCATTATTACCAGATCTACATTAGATATAATGTAATATACTGATCCCTTCCCACAGATCAATGTACATTTAATAACAGTATCATTAGTACTATATCTACAGTAGATATGGAATATACATTTACAAACAATGCCAGTATTATTATATCTCCGTTGGACATAATGTAATATACTGATTCCTTCCCACAGATCAATGTACATTTAATAACAATATCATTGGTACTGTATCTACATTGAATATATTGTAATATACTGATTCATTCCCACAGATCAATGTACATTTAATAACAATATCATTAGTACTATATCTACAGTAGATATGTAATATACATTTACAAACAATGCCATTATTACTATATCTCCGTTGGACATAATGTAATATACTGATTCCTTCCCACAGATCAATGTACATTTAATAACAATATCATTAGTACTATATCCACATTCGATATAACGTCATATAGTGATACATTCCAACAGACCAATGTACCTACATTTAGTACCAATGTCATTATTACCATATCTACACTAGATATAATGTAATATACTGCTTCCTTCCCACAGCTCAATGTACATTTGATTACAATATCATTGGTACTGTATCTACATTCTATATAATGTAATATACTGGTTCATTCCCACAGGTCAATGTACATTTTATAACAATATCATTGGTACTGTATCTACATTGAATATAATGTAATATACTGATTCATTCCCACAGATCAATGTACATTTAATAACAATATCATTAGTACTATATCTACAGTAGATATGTAATATACATTTACAAACAATGCCATTATTACTATATCTCCGTTGGACATAATGTAATATACTGATTCCTTCCAACAGATCAATGTATATTTAGTAACAATATCCTTAGTACTATATCTACATTAGATATGTAATGTGCATTTAATAACAATATCATTATTACCATATCTACATTAGATATAATGTAATATACTAATTCTTTCCCACAGATCAATGTACATTTAATAACAATATCATTAGTACTATATCTACATTCGATATAATGAAATATATTGATTCATTCCAACAGATCAAAGTACATTTAATAACAATATCATTATTACCATATCTACATTAGATATAATGTAATATACTGATTCCTTCCCACAGATCAATGTACATTTAATAACAATATCATTAGTACAATATCTACAGTAGATATGTAATATATATTTACAAACAATGCCAGTATTATTATATCTCCGTTGGACATAATGTAATATACTGATTCCTTCCCACAGATCAATGTACATTTAATTACAATATCATTAGTACTATATCCACATTCGATATAACGTCATATAGTGATACATTCCAACAGACCAATGTACCTACATTTAGTACCAATGTCATTATTACCATATCTACACTAGATATAATGTAATATACTGCTTCCTTCCCACAGATCAATGTACATTTGATTACAATATCATTGGTACTATATCTACATTCTATATAATGTAATATACTGGTTCATTCCCACAGGTCAATGTACATTTAATAACAATATCATTATCACTATATCTACATTAGATATAATGTAATATACTTATTCGTTCCCACAGATGAATATGCATTTAATAACGTTATCATTAGTACTATATCTACATTCGATATAATGTAATATACTGATTCATTCCCACAGACCAATGTACATTTAATAACAATTACATTAGTACTATATCTACATTCGATATAATGTAATAGATTGATTCATTCCCACAGATCAATGTACATTTAATAACAATATCATTGGTACTATATCTACATTGAATATAATGTAATATACTGATTCATCCCCACAGATCAATGTACATTTAATAACAGTATCATTAGTACTATATCTACAGTAGATATGTAATATACATTTACAAACAATGCCAGTATTATTATATCTCCGTTGGACATAATGTACTATACTGATTCCTTCCCACAGATCAATGTGCATTTAAAAACAATATCATTACTACCATATCTACATTAGATATAATGTAATATACTGATTCCTTCCCACAGATCAATGTACATTTAATAACAATATCATCGGTACTATATCTACATTGAATATAATGTAATATACTGATTCATTCCCACAGATCAATGTACATTTAATAACAATATCATTAGTACTATATCTACAGTAGATATGTAATATACATTTACAAACAATGCCATTATTACTATATCTCCGTTGGACATAATGTAATATACTGATTCCTTCCAACAGATCAATGTATATTTAATAACAATATCCTTAGTACTATATCTACATTCGATATAATGTAATATAGTTATTCGTTCCCACAGATGAATGTATATTTACTAACAATATCATTAGTACTATATCTACATTAGATATGTAATGTACATTTAATAACAATATCATTATTACCAGATCTACATTAGATATAATGTAATATACTGATCCCTTCCCACAGATCAATGTACATTTAATAACAGTATCATTAGTACTATATCTACAGTAGATATGGAATATACATTTACAAACAATGCCAGTATTATTATATCTCCGTTGGACATAATGTAATATACTGATTCCTTCCCACAGATCAATGTACATTTAATAACAATATCATTGGTACTGTATCTACATTGAATATATTGTAATATACTGATTCATTCCCACAGATCAATGTACATTTAATAACAATATCATTAGTACTATATCTACAGTAGATATGTAATATACATTTACAAACAATGCCATTATTACTATATCTCCGTTGGACATAATGTAATATACTGATTCCTTCCCACAGATCAATGTACATTTAATAACAATATCATTGGTACTGTATCTACATTGAATATATTGTAATATACTGATTCATTCCCACAGATCAATGTACATTTAATAACAATATCATTAGTACTATATCTACATTCGATATAATGTAATATATTGATTCATTCCAACAGATCAATGTACATTTAATAACAATATCATTATCACTATATCTACATTAGATATAATGTAATATACTTATTCGTTCCCACAGATGAATATGCATTTAATAACATTATCATTAGTACTATATCTACATTCGATATAATGTAATATACTGATTCATTCCCACAGACCAATGTACATTTAATAACAATATCATTAGTACTATATCTACATTCGATATAATGTAATAGATTGATTCATTCCCACAGATCAATGTACATTTAATAACAATATCATTGGTACTATATCTACATTGAATATAATGTAATATACTGATTCATTCCCACAGATCAATGTACATTTAATAACAGTATCATTAGTACTATATCTACAGTAGATATGTAATATACATTTACAAACAATGCCAGTATTATTATATCTCCGTTGGACATAATGTACTATACTGATTCCTTCCCACAGATCAATGTGCATTTAAAAACAATATCATTATTACCATATCTACATTAGATATAATGTAATATACTGATTCCTTCCCACAGATCAATGTACATTTAATAACAATATCATCGGTACTATATCTACATTGAATATAATGTAATATACTGATTCATTCCCACAGATCAATGTACATTTAATAACAATATCATTAGTACTATATCTACAGTAGATATGTAATATACATTTACAAACAATGCCATTATTACTATATCTCCGTTGGACATAATGTAATATACTGATTCCTTCCCACAGATCAATGTACATTTAATAACAATATCATTGGTACTGTATCTACATTGAATATATTGTAATATACTGATTCATTCCCACAGATCAATGTATATTTAATAACAATATCCTTAGTACTATATCTACATTCGATATAATGTAATATAGTTATTCGTTCCCACAGATGAATGTATATTTACTAACAATATCATTAGTACTATATCTACATTAGATATGTAATGTACATTTAATAACAATATCATTATTACCATATCTACATTAGATATAATGTAATATGCTGATTCCTTCCTACAGATCAATGTACATTTAATAACAATATCATTGGTACTGTATCTACATTGAATATAATGTAATATACTGATTCATGCCCACAGATCAATGTACATTTAATAACAATATCATTAGTACTATATCTACAGTAGATATGTAATATACATTTACAAACAATGCCAGTATTATTATATCTCCGTTGGACATAATGTACTATACTGATTCCTTCCCACAGATCAATGTGCATTTAAAAACAATATCATTATTACCATATCTACATTAGATATAATGTAATATACTGATTCCTTCCCACAGATCAATGTACATTTAATAACAATATCATCGGTAGTATATCTACATTGAATATAATGTAATATACTGATTCATTCCCACAGATCAATGTACATTTAATAACAATATCATTAGTACTATATCTACATTCGATATAATGTAATATATTGATTCATTCCAACAGATCAGTGTACATTTAATAACAATATCATTATTACTATATCTACATTCGATATAATGTAATATAGTTATTCGTTCCCACAGATGAATGTGTATTTATTAACAATATCATTAGTACTATATCTACATTAGATATGTAATGTACATTTAATAACAATATCATTATTACCAGATCTACATTAGATATAATGTAATATACTGATCCCTTCCCACAGATCAATGTACATTTAATAACAATATCATTAGTACTATATCTACAGTAGATATGTAATATACATTTACAAACAATGCCATTATTACTATATCTCCGTTGGACATAATGTAATATACTGATTCCTTCCCACAGATCAATGTACATTTAATAACAATATCATTAGTACTATATCCACATTCGATATAACGTCATATAGTGATACATTCCAACAGACCAATGTACCTACATTTAGTACCAATGTCATTATTACCATATCTACACTAGATATAATGTAATATACTGCTTCCTTCCCACAGCTCAATGTACATTTGATTACAATATCATTGGTACTGTATCTACATTCTATATAATGTAATATACTGGTTCATTCCCACAGGTCAATGTACATTTTATAACAATATCATTGGTACTGTATCTACATTGAATATAATGTAATATACTGATTCATTCCCACAGATCAATGTACATTTAATAACAATATCATTAGTACTATATCTACAGTAGATATGTAATATACATTTACAAACAATGCCATTATTACTATATCTCCGTTGGACATAATGTAATATACTGATTCCTTCCAACAGATCAATGTATATTTAGTAACAATATCCTTAGTACTATATCTACATTAGATATGTAATGTGCATTTAATAACAATATCATTATTACCATATCTACATTAGATATAATGTAATATACTAATTCTTTCCCACAGATCAATGTACATTTAATAACAATATCATTAGTACTATATCTACATTCGATATAATGAAATATATTGATTCATTCCAACAGATCAAAGTACATTTAATAACAATATCATTATTACCATATCTACATTAGATATAATGTAATATACTGATTCCTTCCCACAGATCAATGTACATTTAATAACAATATCATTAGTACAATATCTACAGTAGATATGTAATATATATTTACAAACAATGCCAGTATTATTATATCTCCGTTGGACATAATGTAATATACTGATTCCTTCCCACAGATCAATGTACATTTAATTACAATATCATTAGTACTATATCCACATTCGATATAACGTCATATAGTGATACATTCCAACAGACCAATGTACCTACATTTAGTACCAATGTCATTATTACCATATCTACACTAGATATAATGTAATATACTGCTTCCTTCCCACAGATCAATGTACATTTGATTACAATATCATTGGTACTATATCTACATTCTATATAATGTAATATACTGGTTCATTCCCACAGGTCAATGTACATTTAATAACAATATCATTATCACTATATCTACATTAGATATAATGTAATATACTTATTCGTTCCCACAGATGAATATGCATTTAATAACGTTATCATTAGTACTATATCTACATTCGATATAATGTAATATACTGATTCATTCCCACAGACCAATGTACATTTAATAACAATTACATTAGTACTATATCTACATTCGATATAATGTAATAGATTGATTCATTCCCACAGATCAATGTACATTTAATAACAATATCATTGGTACTATATCTACATTGAATATAATGTAATATACTGATTCATCCCCACAGATCAATGTACATTTAATAACAGTATCATTAGTACTATATCTACAGTAGATATGTAATATACATTTACAAACAATGCCAGTATTATTATATCTCCGTTGGACATAATGTACTATACTGATTCCTTCCCACAGATCAATGTGCATTTAAAAACAATATCATTACTACCATATCTACATTAGATATAATGTAATATACTGATTCCTTCCCACAGATCAATGTACATTTAATAACAATATCATCGGTACTATATCTACATTGAATATAATGTAATATACTGATTCATTCCCACAGATCAATGTACATTTAATAACAATATCATTAGTACTATATCTACAGTAGATATGTAATATACATTTACAAACAATGCCATTATTACTATATCTCCGTTGGACATAATGTAATATACTGATTCCTTCCAACAGATCAATGTATATTTAATAACAATATCCTTAGTACTATATCTACATTCGATATAATGTAATATAGTTATTCGTTCCCACAGATGAATGTATATTTACTAACAATATCATTAGTACTATATCTACATTAGATATGTAATGTACATTTAATAACAATATCATTATTACCAGATCTACATTAGATATAATGTAATATACTGATCCCTTCCCACAGATCAATGTACATTTAATAACAGTATCATTAGTACTATATCTACAGTAGATATGGAATATACATTTACAAACAATGCCAGTATTATTATATCTCCGTTGGACATAATGTAATATACTGATTCCTTCCCACAGATCAATGTACATTTAATAACAATATCATTGGTACTGTATCTACATTGAATATATTGTAATATACTGATTCATTCCCACAGATCAATGTACATTTAATAACAATATCATTAGTACTATATCTACAGTAGATATGTAATATACATTTACAAACAATGCCATTATTACTATATCTCCGTTGGACATAATGTAATATACTGATTCCTTCCCACAGATCAATGTACATTTAATAACAATATCATTAGTACTATATCCACATTCGATATAACGTCATATAGTGATACATTCCAACAGACCAATGTACCTACATTTAGTACCAATGTCATTATTACCATATCTACACTAGATATAATGTAATATACTGCTTCCTTCCCACAGCTCAATGTACATTTGATTACAATATCATTGGTACTGTATCTACATTCTATATAATGTAATATACTGGTTCATTCCCACAGGTCAATGTACATTTTATAACAATATCATTGGTACTGTATCTACATTGAATATAATGTAATATACTGATTCATTCCCACAGATCAATGTACATTTAATAACAATATCATTAGTACTATATCTACAGTAGATATGTAATATACATTTACAAACAATGCCATTATTACTATATCTCCGTTGGACATAATGTAATATACTGATTCCTTCCAACAGATCAATGTATATTTAGTAACAATATCCTTAGTACTATATCTACATTAGATATGTAATGTGCATTTAATAACAATATCATTATTACCATATCTACATTAGATATAATGTAATATACTAATTCTTTCCCACAGATCAATGTACATTTAATAACAATATCATTAGTACTATATCTACATTCGATATAATGAAATATATTGATTCATTCCAACAGATCAAAGTACATTTAATAACAATATCATTATTACCATATCTACATTAGATATAATGTAATATACTGATTCCTTCCCACAGATCAATGTACATTTAATAACAATATCATTAGTACAATATCTACAGTAGATATGTAATATATATTTACAAACAATGCCAGTATTATTATATCTCCGTTGGACATAATGTAATATACTGATTCCTTCCCACAGATCAATGTACATTTAATTACAATATCATTAGTACTATATCCACATTCGATATAACGTCATATAGTGATACATTCCAACAGACCAATGTACCTACATTTAGTACCAATGTCATTATTACCATATCTACACTAGATATAATGTAATATACTGCTTCCTTCCCACAGATCAATGTACATTTGATTACAATATCATTGGTACTATATCTACATTCTATATAATGTAATATACTGGTTCATTCCCACAGGTCAATGTACATTTAATAACAATATCATTATCACTATATCTACATTAGATATAATGTAATATACTTATTCGTTCCCACAGATGAATATGCATTTAATAACGTTATCATTAGTACTATATCTACATTCGATATAATGTAATATACTGATTCATTCCCACAGACCAATGTACATTTAATAACAATTACATTAGTACTATATCTACATTCGATATAATGTAATAGATTGATTCATTCCCACAGATCAATGTACATTTAATAACAATATCATTGGTACTATATCTACATTGAATATAATGTAATATACTGATTCATCCCCACAGATCAATGTACATTTAATAACAGTATCATTAGTACTATATCTACAGTAGATATGTAATATACATTTACAAACAATGCCAGTATTATTATATCTCCGTTGGACATAATGTACTATACTGATTCCTTCCCACAGATCAATGTGCATTTAAAAACAATATCATTACTACCATATCTACATTAGATATAATGTAATATACTGATTCCTTCCCACAGATCAATGTACATTTAATAACAATATCATCGGTACTATATCTACATTGAATATAATGTAATATACTGATTCATTCCCACAGATCAATGTACATTTAATAACAATATCATTAGTACTATATCTACAGTAGATATGTAATATACATTTACAAACAATGCCATTATTACTATATCTCCGTTGGACATAATGTAATATACTGATTCCTTCCAACAGATCAATGTATATTTAATAACAATATCCTTAGTACTATATCTACATTCGATATAATGTAATATAGTTATTCGTTCCCACAGATGAATGTATATTTACTAACAATATCATTAGTACTATATCTACATTAGATATGTAATGTACATTTAATAACAATATCATTATTACCAGATCTACATTAGATATAATGTAATATACTGATCCCTTCCCACAGATCAATGTACATTTAATAACAGTATCATTAGTACTATATCTACAGTAGATATGGAATATACATTTACAAACAATGCCAGTATTATTATATCTCCGTTGGACATAATGTAATATACTGATTCCTTCCCACAGATCAATGTACATTTAATAACAATATCATTGGTACTGTATCTACATTGAATATATTGTAATATACTGATTCATTCCCACAGATCAATGTACATTTAATAACAATATCATTAGTACTATATCTACAGTAGATATGTAATATACATTTACAAACAATGCCATTATTACTATATCTCCGTTGGACATAATGTAATATACTGATTCCTTCCCACAGATCAATGTACATTTAATAACAATATCATTGGTACTGTATCTACATTGAATATATTGTAATATACTGATTCATTCCCACAGATCAATGTACATTTAATAACAATATCATTAGTACTATATCTACATTCGATATAATGTAATATATTGATTCATTCCAACAGATCAATGTACATTTAATAACAATATCATTATCACTATATCTACATTAGATATAATGTAATATACTTATTCGTTCCCACAGATGAATATGCATTTAATAACATTATCATTAGTACTATATCTACATTCGATATAATGTAATATACTGATTCATTCCCACAGACCAATGTACATTTAATAACAATATCATTAGTACTATATCTACATTCGATATAATGTAATAGATTGATTCATTCCCACAGATCAATGTACATTTAATAACAATATCATTGGTACTATATCTACATTGAATATAATGTAATATACTGATTCATTCCCACAGATCAATGTACATTTAATAACAGTATCATTAGTACTATATCTACAGTAGATATGTAATATACATTTACAAACAATGCCAGTATTATTATATCTCCGTTGGACATAATGTACTATACTGATTCCTTCCCACAGATCAATGTGCATTTAAAAACAATATCATTATTACCATATCTACATTAGATATAATGTAATATACTGATTCCTTCCCACAGATCAATGTACATTTAATAACAATATCATCGGTACTATATCTACATTGAATATAATGTAATATACTGATTCATTCCCACAGATCAATGTACATTTAATAACAATATCATTAGTACTATATCTACAGTAGATATGTAATATACATTTACAAACAATGCCATTATTACTATATCTCCGTTGGACATAATGTAATATACTGATTCCTTCCCACAGATCAATGTACATTTAATAACAATATCATTGGTACTGTATCTACATTGAATATATTGTAATATACTGATTCATTCCCACAGATCAATGTATATTTAATAACAATATCCTTAGTACTATATCTACATTCGATATAATGTAATATAGTTATTCGTTCCCACAGATGAATGTATATTTACTAACAATATCATTAGTACTATATCTACATTAGATATGTAATGTACATTTAATAACAATATCATTATTACCATATCTACATTAGATATAATGTAATATACTGATTCATTCCCACAGACCAATGTACATTTAATAACAATATCATTAGTACTATATCTACATTCGATATAATGTAATATATTGATTCATTCCAACAGATCAAAGTACATTTAATAACAATATCATTATTACTATATCTACATTAGATATGATGTAATATACTTATTCGTTCCCACAGATGAACATGCATTTAATAACATTATCATTAGTACTATGTCTACATTAGATATGTAATGTAGATTTAAAAACAATATCATTATTACCATATCTACATTAGATATAATGTAATATACTGATTCCTTCCCACAGATCAATGTACATTTACTAACAATATCATTAGTACTATATCTACAGTAGATATGTAATATACATTTACAAACAATGCCAGTATTATTATATCTTCGTTGGACATAATGTAATATACTGATTCCTTCCCACAGATCAATATACATTTAATAACAATATCATTGGTACTGTATCTACATTGAATATAATGTAATATACTGATTCATTCCCACAGATCAATGTACATTTAATAACAATATCATTGGTACTGTATCTACATTGAATATAATGTAATATACTGATTCATTCCCACAGATCAATGTACATTTAATAACAATATCATTAGTACTATATATACAGTAGATATGTATTATACATTTAAAAACAATGCCATTATTACTATATCTCCGTTGGACATAATGTAATATACTGATTCCTTCCCGCAGATCACTGTACATTTAATAACAATATCATTAGTACTATATCTACATTCGATATAATGTAATATATTGATTCATTCCAACAGATCAATATACATTTAATAACAATATCATTATTACTATATCTACATTAGATATAATGTAATATACTTATTCGTTCCCACAGATGAATATGCATTTTATAACATTATCATTAGTACTATATCTACATTAGATATGTAATGTACATTTAAATACAATATCATTATTACCATATCTACATTGGATATAATGTAATATACTGATTCCTTCCCACAGATCAATGTACATTTAATAACAATATCATTAGTACTATATCTACAGTAGATATGTAATATACATTTAGAAACAATGCCATTATTACTATATCTCCGTTGGACATAATGTAATATACTGATTCCTTCCCACAGATCAATGTACATTTAATAACAATATCATTAGTACTATATCTACATTCGATATAATGTAATATATTGATTCATTCCAACAGATCAATGTACATTTAATAACAATATCATTATCACTATATCTACATTAGATATAATGTAATATACTTATTCGTTCCCACAGATGAATATGCATTTAATAACATTATCATTAGTACTATATCTACATTCGATATAATGTAATATACTGATTCATTCCCACAGACCAATGTACATTTAATAACAATATCATTAGTACTATATCTACATTCGATATAATGTAATAGATTGATTCATTCCCACAGATCAATGTACATTTAATAACAATATCATTGGTACTATATCTACATTGAATATAATGTAATATACTGATTCATTCCCACAGATCAATGTACATTTAATAACAGTATCATTAGTACTATATCTACAGCAGATATGTAATATACATTTACAAACAATGCCAGTATTATTATATCTCCGTTGGACATAATGTACTATACTGATTCCTTCCCACAGATCAATGTGCATTTAAAAACAATATCATTATTACCATATCTACATTAGATATAATGTAATATACTTATTCGTTCCCACAGATGAATATGCACTTAATAACATTATCATTAGTACTATATCTACATTAGATATGTAATGTACATTTAATAACAATATCATTATTACCAGATCTACATTAGATATAATGTAATATACTGATCCCTTCCCACAGATCAATGTACATTTAATAACAATATCATTAGTACTATATCTACAGTAGATATGTAATATACATTAACAAACAATGCCATTATTACTATATCTCCGTTGGACATAATGTAATATACTGATTCCTTCCCACAGATCAATGTACATTTAATAACAATATCATTAGTACTATATCTACATTCGATATAACGTCATAAAGTGATACATTCCAACAGACCAATGTACCTACATTTAGTACCAATGACATTATTACCATATCTACACTAGATATAATGTAATATACTGCTTCCTTCCCACTGATCAATGTACATTTGATTACAATATCATTGGTACTATATCTACATTCTATATAATGTAATATACTGGTTCATTCCCACAGGTCAATGTACATTTTATAACCATATCATTAGTACTATATCTACATTGAATATAATGTAATATACTGATGGATTCCCACAGATCAATGTACATTTAATAACAATATCATTAGTACTATATCTACATTCGATATAATGTAATATATTGATTCATTCCAACAGATCAGTGTACATTTAATAACAATATCATTATTACTATATCTACATTCGATATAATGTAATATAGTTATTCGTTCCCACAGATGAATGTGTATTTATTAACAATATCATTAGTACTATATCTACATTAGATATGTAATGTACATTTAATAACAATATCATTATTACCAGATCTACATTAGATATAATGTAATATACTGATCCCTTCCCACAGATCAATGTACATTTAATAACAATATCATTAGTACTATATCTACAGTAGATATGTAATATACATTTACAAACAATGCCATTATTACTATATCTCCGTTGGACATAATGTAATATACTGATTCCTTCCCACAGATCAATGTACATTTAATAACAATATCATTAGTACTATATCCACATTCGATATAACGTCATATAGTGATACATTCCAACAGACCAATGTACCTACATTTAGTACCAATGTCATTATTACCATATCTACACTAGATATAATGTAATATACTGCTTCCTTCCCACAGCTCAATGTACATTTGATTACAATATCATTGGTACTGTATCTACATTCTATATAATGTAATATACTGGTTCATTCCCACAGGTCAATGTACATTTTATAACAATATCATTGGTACTGTATCTACATTGAATATAATGTAATATACTGATTCATTCCCACAGATCAATGTACATTTAATAACAATATCATTAGTACTATATCTACAGTAGATATGTAATATACATTTACAAACAATGCCATTATTACTATATCTCCGTTGGACATAATGTAATATACTGATTCCTTCCAACAGATCAATGTATATTTAGTAACAATATCCTTAGTACTATATCTACATTAGATATGTAATGTGCATTTAATAACAATATCATTATTACCATATCTACATTAGATATAATGTAATATACTAATTCTTTCCCACAGATCAATGTACATTTAATAACAATATCATTAGTACTATATCTACATTCGATATAATGAAATATATTGATTCATTCCAACAGATCAAAGTACATTTAATAACAATATCATTATTACCATATCTACATTAGATATAATGTAATATACTGATTCCTTCCCACAGATCAATGTACATTTAATAACAATATCATTAGTACAATATCTACAGTAGATATGTAATATATATTTACAAACAATGCCAGTATTATTATATCTCCGTTGGACATAATGTAATATACTGATTCCTTCCCACAGATCAATGTACATTTAATTACAATATCATTAGTACTATATCCACATTCGATATAACGTCATATAGTGATACATTCCAACAGACCAATGTACCTACATTTAGTACCAATGTCATTATTACCATATCTACACTAGATATAATGTAATATACTGCTTCCTTCCCACAGATCAATGTACATTTGATTACAATATCATTGGTACTATATCTACATTCTATATAATGTAATATACTGGTTCATTCCCACAGGTCAATGTACATTTAATAACAATATCATTATCACTATATCTACATTAGATATAATGTAATATACTTATTCGTTCCCACAGATGAATATGCATTTAATAACGTTATCATTAGTACTATATCTACATTCGATATAATGTAATATACTGATTCATTCCCACAGACCAATGTACATTTAATAACAATTACATTAGTACTATATCTACATTCGATATAATGTAATAGATTGATTCATTCCCACAGATCAATGTACATTTAATAACAATATCATTGGTACTATATCTACATTGAATATAATGTAATATACTGATTCATCCCCACAGATCAATGTACATTTAATAACAGTATCATTAGTACTATATCTACAGTAGATATGTAATATACATTTACAAACAATGCCAGTATTATTATATCTCCGTTGGACATAATGTACTATACTGATTCCTTCCCACAGATCAATGTGCATTTAAAAACAATATCATTACTACCATATCTACATTAGATATAATGTAATATACTGATTCCTTCCCACAGATCAATGTACATTTAATAACAATATCATCGGTACTATATCTACATTGAATATAATGTAATATACTGATTCATTCCCACAGATCAATGTACATTTAATAACAATATCATTAGTACTATATCTACAGTAGATATGTAATATACATTTACAAACAATGCCATTATTACTATATCTCCGTTGGACATAATGTAATATACTGATTCCTTCCAACAGATCAATGTATATTTAATAACAATATCCTTAGTACTATATCTACATTCGATATAATGTAATATAGTTATTCGTTCCCACAGATGAATGTATATTTACTAACAATATCATTAGTACTATATCTACATTAGATATGTAATGTACATTTAATAACAATATCATTATTACCAGATCTACATTAGATATAATGTAATATACTGATCCCTTCCCACAGATCAATGTACATTTAATAACAGTATCATTAGTACTATATCTACAGTAGATATGGAATATACATTTACAAACAATGCCAGTATTATTATATCTCCGTTGGACATAATGTAATATACTGATTCCTTCCCACAGATCAATGTACATTTAATAACAATATCATTGGTACTGTATCTACATTGAATATATTGTAATATACTGATTCATTCCCACAGATCAATGTACATTTAATAACAATATCATTAGTACTATATCTACAGTAGATATGTAATATACATTTACAAACAATGCCATTATTACTATATCTCCGTTGGACATAATGTAATATACTGATTCCTTCCCACAGATCAATGTACATTTAATAACAATATCATTGGTACTGTATCTACATTGAATATATTGTAATATACTGATTCATTCCCACAGATCAATGTACATTTAATAACAATATCATTAGTACTATATCTACATTCGATATAATGTAATATATTGATTCATTCCAACAGATCAATGTACATTTAATAACAATATCATTATCACTATATCTACATTAGATATAATGTAATATACTTATTCGTTCCCACAGATGAATATGCATTTAATAACATTATCATTAGTACTATATCTACATTCGATATAATGTAATATACTGATTCATTCCCACAGACCAATGTACATTTAATAACAATATCATTAGTACTATATCTACATTCGATATAATGTAATAGATTGATTCATTCCCACAGATCAATGTACATTTAATAACAATATCATTGGTACTATATCTACATTGAATATAATGTAATATACTGATTCATTCCCACAGATCAATGTACATTTAATAACAGTATCATTAGTACTATATCTACAGTAGATATGTAATATACATTTACAAACAATGCCAGTATTATTATATCTCCGTTGGACATAATGTACTATACTGATTCCTTCCCACAGATCAATGTGCATTTAAAAACAATATCATTATTACCATATCTACATTAGATATAATGTAATATACTGATTCCTTCCCACAGATCAATGTACATTTAATAACAATATCATCGGTACTATATCTACATTGAATATAATGTAATATACTGATTCATTCCCACAGATCAATGTACATTTAATAACAATATCATTAGTACTATATCTACAGTAGATATGTAATATACATTTACAAACAATGCCATTATTACTATATCTCCGTTGGACATAATGTAATATACTGATTCCTTCCCACAGATCAATGTACATTTAATAACAATATCATTGGTACTGTATCTACATTGAATATATTGTAATATACTGATTCATTCCCACAGATCAATGTATATTTAATAACAATATCCTTAGTACTATATCTACATTCGATATAATGTAATATAGTTATTCGTTCCCACAGATGAATGTATATTTACTAACAATATCATTAGTACTATATCTACATTAGATATGTAATGTACATTTAATAACAATATCATTATTACCATATCTACATTAGATATAATGTAATATACTGATTCATTCCCACAGACCAATGTACATTTAATAACAATATCATTAGTACTATATCTACATTCGATATAATGTAATATATTGATTCATTCCAACAGATCAAAGTACATTTAATAACAATATCATTATTACTATATCTACATTAGATATGATGTAATATACTTATTCGTTCCCACAGATGAACATGCATTTAATAACATTATCATTAGTACTATGTCTACATTAGATATGTAATGTAGATTTAAAAACAATATCATTATTACCATATCTACATTAGATATAATGTAATATACTGATTCCTTCCCACAGATCAATGTACATTTACTAACAATATCATTAGTACTATATCTACAGTAGATATGTAATATACATTTACAAACAATGCCAGTATTATTATATCTTCGTTGGACATAATGTAATATACTGATTCCTTCCCACAGATCAATATACATTTAATAACAATATCATTGGTACTGTATCTACATTGAATATAATGTAATATACTGATTCATTCCCACAGATCAATGTACATTTAATAACAATATCATTGGTACTGTATCTACATTGAATATAATGTAATATACTGATTCATTCCCACAGATCAATGTACATTTAATAACAATATCATTAGTACTATATATACAGTAGATATGTAATATACATTTAGAAACAATGCCATTATTACTATATCTCCGTTGGACATAATGTAATATACTGATTCCTTCCCACAGATCAATGTACATTTAATAACAATATCATTAGAACTATATCTACATTCGATATAATGTAATATATTGATTCATTCCAACAGATCAATGTACATTTAATAACAATATCATTATTACTATATCTACATTAGATATAATGTAATATACTTATTCGTTCCCACAGATGAATATGCATTTAATAACATTATCATTAGTACTGTATCTACATTAGATATGTAATGTACATTTAATAACAATATCATTATTACCATATCTACATTAGATATAATGTAATATACTGATTCTTTCCCACAGATCAATGTACATTTAATAACAATATCATTAGTACTATATCTACAGTAGATATGTAATATACATTTACAAACAATGCCATTATTACTATATCTCCGTTGGACATAATGTAATATACTGATTCCTTCCCACAGATCAATGTGCATTTAAAAACAATATCATTATTACCATATCTACATTAGATATAATGTAATATACTGATTCCTTCCCACAGATCAATGTACATTTAATAACAATATCATCGGTACTATATCTACATTGAATATAATGTAATATACTGATCCATTCCCACAGATCAATGTACATTTAATAACAATATCATTAGCACTATATCTACAGTAGATATGTAATATACATTTACAAACAATGCCATTATTACTATATCTCCGTTGGACATAATGTAATATACTGATTCCTTCCAACAGATCAATGTATATTTAATAACAATATCCTTAGTACTATATCTACATTCGATATAATGTAATATAGTTATTCGTTCCCACAGATGAATGTGTATTTATTAACAATATCATTAGTACTATATCTACATTAGATATGTAATGTACATTTAATAACAATATCATTATTACCAGATCTACATTAGATATAATGTAATATACTGATCCCTTCCCACAGATCAATGTACATTTAATAACAATATCATTAGTACTATCTACAGTAGATATGTAATATACATTTACAAACAATGCCATTATTACTATATCTCCGTTGGACATAATGTAATATACTGATTCCTTCCCACAGATCAATGTGCATTTAAAAACCATATCATTATTACCATATCTACATTAGATATAATGTAATATACTGATTCCTTCCTACAGATCAATGTACATTTAATAACAATATCATTGGTACTGTATCTACATTGAATATAATGTAATATACTGATTCATTCCCACAGATCAATGTACATTTAATAACAATATCATTAGTACTATATCTACAGTAGATATGTAATATACATTTACAAACAATGCCATTATTACTATATCTCCGTTGGACATAATGTAATATACTGATTCCTTCCAACAGATCAATGTATATTTAATAACAATATCCTTAGTACTATATCTACATTAGATATGTAATGTACATTTAATAACAATATCATTATTACTATATCTACATTAGATATGATGTAATATACTTATTCGTTCCCACAGATGAATATGCATTTAATAACATTATCATTAGTACTATATCTACATTAGATATGTAATGTACATTTAAAAACAATAACATTATTACCATATCTACATTAGATATAATGTAATATACTGATTCCTTCCCACAGATCAATGTACATTTACTAACAATATCATTAGTACTATATCTACAGTAGATATGTAATATACATTTACAAACAATGCCGGTATTATTATATCTCCGTTGGACATAATGTAATATACTGATTCCTTCCCACAGATCAATGTACATTTAATAACAATATCATTGGTACTGTATCTACATTGAATATAATGTGATATACTGATTCATTCCCACAGATGAATATGCATTTAATAACATTATCATTAGTACTATATCTACATTAGATATGTAATGTACATTTAATAACAATATCATTATTACCATATCTACATTAGATATAATGTAATATACTGATTCTTTCCCACAGATCAATGTACATTTAATAACAATATCATTGGTACTATATCTACATTGAATATAATCTAATATACTGATTCATTCCCACAGACCAATGTACATTTAATAACAATATCATTAGTACTATATCTACATTCGATATAATGTAATAGATTGAGTCATTCCCACAGATCAATGTACATTTAATAACAATATCATTGGTACTATATCTACATTGAATATAATGTAATATACTGATTCATTCCCACAGATCAATGTACATTTAATAACAGTATCATTAGTACTATATCTACAGTAGATATGTAATATAAATTTACAAACAATGCCAGTATTATTATATCTCCGTTGGACATAATGTACTATACTGATTCCTTCCCACAGATCAATGTGCATTTAAAAACAATATCATTATTACCATATCTACATTAGATATAATGTAATATACTGATTCCTTCCCACAGATCAATGTACATTTAATAACAATATCATCGGTACTATATCTACATTGAATATAATGTAATATACTGATTCATTCCCACAGATCAATGTACATTTAATAACAATATCATTAGTACTATATCTACAGTAGATATGTAATATACATTTACAAACAATGCCATTATTACTATATCTCCGTTGGACATAATGTAATATACTGATTCCTTCCAACAGATCAATGTATAATTAATAACAATATCCTTAGTACTATATCTACATTCGATATAATGTAATATAGTTATTCGTTCCCACAGATGAATGTGTATTTATTAACAATATCATTAGTACCATATCTACATTAGATATGTAATGTACATTTAATAACAATATCATTGTTACCAGATCTATATTAGATATAATGTAATATACTGATCCCTTCCCACAGATCAATGTGCATTTAAAAACAATATCATTATTACCATATCTACATTAGATATAATGTAATATACTGATTCCTTCCTACAGATCAATGTACATTTAATAACAATATCATTGGTACTGTATCTACATTGAATATAATGTAATATACTGATTCATTCCCACAGACCAATGTACATTTAATAACAATATCATTAGTACTATATCTACAGTAGATATGTAATATACATTTACAAACAATGCCATTATTACTATATCTCCGTTGGACATAATGTAATATACTGATTCCTTCCCACAGATCAATGTACATTTAATAACAATATCATTAGTACTATATCTACATTCGATATAATGTAATATATTGATTCATTCCAACAGATCAATGTACATTTAATAACAATATCATTATTACTATATCTACATTAGATATAATGTAATATACTTATTCGTTCCCACAGATGAATATGCATTTAATAACATTATCATTAGTACTATATCTACATTAGATATGTAATGTACATTTAATAACAATATCATTATTACCAGATCTACATTAGATATAATGTAATATACTGATCCCTTCCCACAGATCAATGTACATTTAATAACAGTATCATTAGTACTATATCTACAGTAGATATGTAATATACATTTACAAACAATGCCATTATTACTATATCTCCGTTGGACATAATGTAATATACTGATTCCTTCCCACAGATCAATGTGCATTTAAAAACAATATCATTATTACCATATCTACATTAGATATAATGTAATATGCTGATTCCTTCCTACAGATCAATGTACATTTAATAACAATATCATTGGTACTGTATCTACATTGAATATAATGTAATATACTGATTCATGCCCACAGATCAATGTACATTTAATAACAATATCATTAGTACTATATCTACAGTAGATATGTAATATACATTTACAAACAATGCCAGTATTATTATATCTCCGTTGGACATAATGTACTATACTGATTCCTTCCCACAGATCAATGTGCATTTAAAAACAATATCATTATTACCATATCTACATTAGATATAATGTAATATACTGATTCCTTCCCACAGATCAATGTACATTTAATAACAATATCATCGGTAGTATATCTACATTGAATATAATGTAATATACTGATTCATTCCCACAGATCAATGTACATTTAATAACAATATCATTAGTACTATATCTACATTCGATATAATGTAATATATTGATTCATTCCAACAGATCAGTGTACATTTAATAACAATATCATTATTACTATATCTACATTCGATATAATGTAATATAGTTATTCGTTCCCACAGATGAATGTGTATTTATTAACAATATCATTAGTACTATATCTACATTAGATATGTAATGTACATTTAATAACAATATCATTATTACCAGATCTACATTAGATATAATGTAATATACTGATCCCTTCCCACAGATCAATGTACATTTAATAACAATATCATTAGTACTATATCTACAGTAGATATGTAATATACATTTACAAACAATGCCATTATTACTATATCTCCGTTGGACATAATGTAATATACTGATTCCTTCCCACAGATCAATGTACATTTAATAACAATATCATTAGTACTATATCCACATTCGATATAACGTCATATAGTGATACATTCCAACAGACCAATGTACCTACATTTAGTACCAATGTCATTATTACCATATCTACACTAGATATAATGTAATATACTGCTTCCTTCCCACAGCTCAATGTACATTTGATTACAATATCATTGGTACTGTATCTACATTCTATATAATGTAATATACTGGTTCATTCCCACAGGTCAATGTACATTTTATAACAATATCATTGGTACTGTATCTACATTGAATATAATGTAATATACTGATTCATTCCCACAGATCAATGTACATTTAATAACAATATCATTAGTACTATATCTACAGTAGATATGTAATATACATTTACAAACAATGCCATTATTACTATATCTCCGTTGGACATAATGTAATATACTGATTCCTTCCAACAGATCAATGTATATTTAGTAACAATATCCTTAGTACTATATCTACATTAGATATGTAATGTGCATTTAATAACAATATCATTATTACCATATCTACATTAGATATAATGTAATATACTAATTCTTTCCCACAGATCAATGTACATTTAATAACAATATCATTAGTACTATATCTACATTCGATATAATGAAATATATTGATTCATTCCAACAGATCAAAGTACATTTAATAACAATATCATTATTACCATATCTACATTAGATATAATGTAATATACTGATTCCTTCCCACAGATCAATGTACATTTAATAACAATATCATTAGTACAATATCTACAGTAGATATGTAATATATATTTACAAACAATGCCAGTATTATTATATCTCCGTTGGACATAATGTAATATACTGATTCCTTCCCACAGATCAATGTACATTTAATTACAATATCATTAGTACTATATCCACATTCGATATAACGTCATATAGTGATACATTCCAACAGACCAATGTACCTACATTTAGTACCAATGTCATTATTACCATATCTACACTAGATATAATGTAATATACTGCTTCCTTCCCACAGATCAATGTACATTTGATTACAATATCATTGGTACTATATCTACATTCTATATAATGTAATATACTGGTTCATTCCCACAGGTCAATGTACATTTAATAACAATATCATTATCACTATATCTACATTAGATATAATGTAATATACTTATTCGTTCCCACAGATGAATATGCATTTAATAACGTTATCATTAGTACTATATCTACATTCGATATAATGTAATATACTGATTCATTCCCACAGACCAATGTACATTTAATAACAATTACATTAGTACTATATCTACATTCGATATAATGTAATAGATTGATTCATTCCCACAGATCAATGTACATTTAATAACAATATCATTGGTACTATATCTACATTGAATATAATGTAATATACTGATTCATCCCCACAGATCAATGTACATTTAATAACAGTATCATTAGTACTATATCTACAGTAGATATGTAATATACATTTACAAACAATGCCAGTATTATTATATCTCCGTTGGACATAATGTACTATACTGATTCCTTCCCACAGATCAATGTGCATTTAAAAACAATATCATTACTACCATATCTACATTAGATATAATGTAATATACTGATTCCTTCCCACAGATCAATGTACATTTAATAACAATATCATCGGTACTATATCTACATTGAATATAATGTAATATACTGATTCATTCCCACAGATCAATGTACATTTAATAACAATATCATTAGTACTATATCTACAGTAGATATGTAATATACATTTACAAACAATGCCATTATTACTATATCTCCGTTGGACATAATGTAATATACTGATTCCTTCCAACAGATCAATGTATATTTAATAACAATATCCTTAGTACTATATCTACATTCGATATAATGTAATATAGTTATTCGTTCCCACAGATGAATGTATATTTACTAACAATATCATTAGTACTATATCTACATTAGATATGTAATGTACATTTAATAACAATATCATTATTACCAGATCTACATTAGATATAATGTAATATACTGATCCCTTCCCACAGATCAATGTACATTTAATAACAGTATCATTAGTACTATATCTACAGTAGATATGGAATATACATTTACAAACAATGCCAGTATTATTATATCTCCGTTGGACATAATGTAATATACTGATTCCTTCCCACAGATCAATGTACATTTAATAACAATATCATTGGTACTGTATCTACATTGAATATATTGTAATATACTGATTCATTCCCACAGATCAATGTACATTTAATAACAATATCATTAGTACTATATCTACAGTAGATATGTAATATACATTTACAAACAATGCCATTATTACTATATCTCCGTTGGACATAATGTAATATACTGATTCCTTCCCACAGATCAATGTACATTTAATAACAATATCATTGGTACTGTATCTACATTGAATATATTGTAATATACTGATTCATTCCCACAGATCAATGTACATTTAATAACAATATCATTAGTACTATATCTACATTCGATATAATGTAATATATTGATTCATTCCAACAGATCAATGTACATTTAATAACAATATCATTATCACTATATCTACATTAGATATAATGTAATATACTTATTCGTTCCCACAGATGAATATGCATTTAATAACATTATCATTAGTACTATATCTACATTCGATATAATGTAATATACTGATTCATTCCCACAGACCAATGTACATTTAATAACAATATCATTAGTACTATATCTACATTCGATATAATGTAATAGATTGATTCATTCCCACAGATCAATGTACATTTAATAACAATATCATTGGTACTATATCTACATTGAATATAATGTAATATACTGATTCATTCCCACAGATCAATGTACATTTAATAACAGTATCATTAGTACTATATCTACAGTAGATATGTAATATACATTTACAAACAATGCCAGTATTATTATATCTCCGTTGGACATAATGTACTATACTGATTCCTTCCCACAGATCAATGTGCATTTAAAAACAATATCATTATTACCATATCTACATTAGATATAATGTAATATACTGATTCCTTCCCACAGATCAATGTACATTTAATAACAATATCATCGGTACTATATCTACATTGAATATAATGTAATATACTGATTCATTCCCACAGATCAATGTACATTTAATAACAATATCATTAGTACTATATCTACAGTAGATATGTAATATACATTTACAAACAATGCCATTATTACTATATCTCCGTTGGACATAATGTAATATACTGATTCCTTCCCACAGATCAATGTACATTTAATAACAATATCATTGGTACTGTATCTACATTGAATATATTGTAATATACTGATTCATTCCCACAGATCAATGTATATTTAATAACAATATCCTTAGTACTATATCTACATTCGATATAATGTAATATAGTTATTCGTTCCCACAGATGAATGTATATTTACTAACAATATCATTAGTACTATATCTACATTAGATATGTAATGTACATTTAATAACAATATCATTATTACCATATCTACATTAGATATAATGTAATATACTGATTCATTCCCACAGACCAATGTACATTTAATAACAATATCATTAGTACTATATCTACATTCGATATAATGTAATATATTGATTCATTCCAACAGATCAAAGTACATTTAATAACAATATCATTATTACTATATCTACATTAGATATGATGTAATATACTTATTCGTTCCCACAGATGAACATGCATTTAATAACATTATCATTAGTACTATGTCTACATTAGATATGTAATGTAGATTTAAAAACAATATCATTATTACCATATCTACATTAGATATAATGTAATATACTGATTCCTTCCCACAGATCAATGTACATTTACTAACAATATCATTAGTACTATATCTACAGTAGATATGTAATATACATTTACAAACAATGCCAGTATTATTATATCTTCGTTGGACATAATGTAATATACTGATTCCTTCCCACAGATCAATATACATTTAATAACAATATCATTGGTACTGTATCTACATTGAATATAATGTAATATACTGATTCATTCCCACAGATCAATGTACATTTAATAACAATATCATTGGTACTGTATCTACATTGAATATAATGTAATATACTGATTCATTCCCACAGATCAATGTACATTTAATAACAATATCATTAGTACTATATATACAGTAGATATGTAATATACATTTAGAAACAATGCCATTATTTCTATATCTCCGTTGGACATAATGTAATATACTGATTCCTTCCCACAGATCAATGTACATTTAATAACAATATCATTAGAACTATATCTACATTCGATATAATGTAATATATTGATTCATTCCAACAGATCAATGTACATTTAATAACAATATCATTATTACTATATCTACATTAGATATAATGTAATATACTTATTCGTTCCCACAGATGAATATGCATTTAATAACATTATCATTAGTACTGTATCTACATTAGATATGTAATGTACATTTAATAACAATATCATTATTACCATATCTACATTAGATATAATGTAATATACTGATTCTTTCCCACAGATCAATGTACATTTAATAACAATATCATTAGTACTATATCTACAGTAGATATGTAATATACATTTACAAACAATGCCATTATTACTATATCTCCGTTGGACATAATGTAATATACTGATTCCTTCCCACAGATCAATGTGCATTTAAAAACAATATCATTATTACCATATCTACATTAGATATAATGTAATATACTGATTCCTTCCCACAGATCAATGTACATTTAATAACAATATCATCGGTACTATATCTACATTGAATATAATGTAATATACTGATCCATTCCCACAGATCAATGTACATTTAATAACAATATCATTAGCACTATATCTACAGTAGATATGTAATATACATTTACAAACAATGCCATTATTACTATATCTCCGTTGGACATAATGTAATATACTGATTCCTTCCAACAGATCAATGTATATTTAATAACAATATCCTTAGTACTATATCTACATTCGATATAATGTAATATAGTTATTCGTTCCCACAGATGAATGTGTATTTATTAACAATATCATTAGTACTATATCTACATTAGATATGTAATGTACATTTAATAACAATATCATTATTACCAGATCTACATTAGATATAATGTAATATACTGATCCCTTCCCACAGATCAATGTACATTTAATAACAATATCATTAGTACTATCTACAGTAGATATGTAATATACATTTACAAACAATGCCATTATTACTATATCTCCGTTGGACATAATGTAATATACTGATTCCTTCCCACAGATCAATGTGCATTTAAAAACCATATCATTATTACCATATCTACATTAGATATAATGTAATATACTGATTCCTTCCTACAGATCAATGTACATTTAATAACAATATCATTGGTACTGTATCTACATTGAATATAATGTAATATACTGATTCATTCCCACAGATCAATGTACATTTAATAACAATATCATTAGTACTATATCTACAGTAGATATGTAATATACATTTACAAACAATGCCATTATTACTATATCTCCGTTGGACATAATGTAATATACTGATTCCTTCCAACAGATCAATGTATATTTAATAACAATATCCTTAGTACTATATCTACATTAGATATGTAATGTACATTTAATAACAATATCATTATTACTATATCTACATTAGATATGATGTAATATACTTATTCGTTCCCACAGATGAATATGCATTTAATAACATTATCATTAGTACTATATCTACATTAGATATGTAATGTACATTTAAAAACAATAACATTATTACCATATCTACATTAGATATAATGTAATATACTGATTCCTTCCCACAGATCAATGTACATTTACTAACAATATCATTAGTACTATATCTACAGTAGATATGTAATATACATTTACAAACAATGCCGGTATTATTATATCTCCGTTGGACATAATGTAATATACTGATTCCTTCCCACAGATCAATGTACATTTAATAACAATATCATTGGTACTGTATCTACATTGAATATAATGTGATATACTGATTCATTCCCACAGATGAATATGCATTTAATAACATTATCATTAGTACTATATCTACATTAGATATGTAATGTACATTTAATAACAATATCATTATTACCATATCTACATTAGATATAATGTAATATACTGATTCTTTCCCACAGATCAATGTACATTTAATAACAATATCATTGGTACTATATCTACATTGAATATAATCTAATATACTGATTCATTCCCACAGACCAATGTACATTTAATAACAATATCATTAGTACTATATCTACATTCGATATAATGTAATAGATTGAGTCATTCCCACAGATCAATGTACATTTAATAACAATATCATTGGTACTATATCTACATTGAATATAATGTAATATACTGATTCATTCCCACAGATCAATGTACATTTAATAACAATATCATTAGTACTATATCTACAGTAGATATGTAATATACATTTACAAACAATGCCATTATTACTATATCTCCGTTGGACATAATGTAATATACTGATTCCTTCCAACAGATCAATGTATAATTAATAACAATATCCTTAGTACTATATCTACATTCGATATAATGTAATATAGTTATTCGTTCCCACAGATGAATGTGTATTTATTAACAATATCATTAGTACCATATCTACATTAGATATGTAATGTACATTTAATAACAATATCATTGTTACCAGATCTATATTAGATATAATGTAATATACTGATCCCTTCCCACAGATCAATGTGCATTTAAAAACAATATCATTATTACCATATCTACATTAGATATAATGTAATATACTGATTCCTTCCTACAGATCAATGTACATTTAATAACAATATCATTGGTACTGTATCTACATTGAATATAATGTAATATACTGATTCATTCCCACAGACCAATGTACATTTAATAACAATATCATTAGTACTATATCTACAGTAGATATGTAATATACATTTACAAACAATGCCATTATTACTATATCTCCGTTGGACATAATGTAATATACTGATTCCTTCCCACAGATCAATGTACATTTAATAACAATATCATTAGTACTATATCTACATTCGATATAATGTAATATATTGATTCATTCCAACAGATCAATGTACATTTAATAACAATATCATTATTACTATATCTACATTAGATATAATGTAATATACTTATTCGTTCCCACAGATGAATATGCATTTAATAACATTATCATTAGTACTATATCTACATTAGATATGTAATGTACATTTAATAACAATATCATTATTACCAGATCTACATTAGATATAATGTAATATACTGATCCCTTCCCACAGATCAATGTACATTTAATAACAGTATCATTAGTACTATATCTACAGTAGATATGTAATATACATTTACAAACAATGCCATTATTACTATATCTCCGTTGGACATAATGTAATATACTGATTCCTTCCCACAGATCAATGTGCATTTAAAAACAATATCATTATTACCATATCTACATTAGATATAATGTAATATGCTGATTCCTTCCTACAGATCAATGTACATTTAATAACAATATCATTGGTACTGTATCTACATTGAATATAATGTAATATACTGATTCATGCCCACAGATCAATGTACATTTAATAACAATATCATTAGTACTATATCTACAGTAGATATGTAATATACATTTACAAACAATGCCAGTATTATTATATCTCCGTTGGACATAATGTACTATACTGATTCCTTCCCACAGATCAATGTGCATTTAAAAACAATATCATTATTACCATATCTACATTAGATATAATGTAATATACTGATTCCTTCCCACAGATCAATGTACATTTAATAACAATATCATCGGTAGTATATCTACATTGAATATAATGTAATATACTGATTCATTCCCACAGATCAATGTACATTTAATAACAATATCATTAGTACTATATCTACATTCGATATAATGTAATATATTGATTCATTCCAACAGATCTGTGTACATTTAATAACAATATCATTATTACTATATCTACATTCGATATAATGTAATATAGTTATTCGTTCCCACAGATGAATGTGTATTTATTAACAATATCATTAGTACTATATCTACATTAGATATGTAATGTACATTTAATAACAATATCATTATTACCAGATCTACATTAGATATAATGTAATATACTGATCCCTTCCCACAGATCAATGTACATTTAATAACAATATCATTAGTACTATATCTACAGTAGATATGTAATATACATTTACAAACAATGCCATTATTACTATATCTCCGTTGGACATAATGTAATATACTGATTCCTTCCCACAGATCAATGTACATTTAATAACAATATCATTAGTACTATATCCACATTCGATATAACGTCATATAGTGATACATTCCAACAGACCAATGTACCTACATTTAGTACCAATGTCATTATTACCATATCTACACTAGATATAATGTAATATACTGCTTCCTTCCCACAGCTCAATGTACATTTGATTACAATATCATTGGTACTGTATCTACATTCTATATAATGTAATATACTGGTTCATTCCCACAGGTCAATGTACATTTTATAACAATATCATTGGTACTGTATCTACATTGAATATAATGTAATATACTGATTCATTCCCACAGATCAATGTACATTTAATAACAATATCATTAGTACTATATCTACAGTAGATATGTAATATACATTTACAAACAATGCCATTATTACTATATCTCCGTTGGACATAATGTAATATACTGATTCCTTCCAACAGATCAATGTATATTTAGTAACAATATCCTTAGTACTATATCTACATTAGATATGTAATGTGCATTTAATAACAATATCATTATTACCATATCTACATTAGATATAATGTAATATACTAATTCTTTCCCACAGATCAATGTACATTTAATAACAATATCATTAGTACTATATCTACATTCGATATAATGAAATATATTGATTCATTCCAACAGATCAAAGTACATTTAATAACAATATCATTATTACCATATCTACATTAGATATAATGTAATATACTGATTCCTTCCCACAGATCAATGTACATTTAATAACAATATCATTAGTACAATATCTACAGTAGATATGTAATATATATTTACAAACAATGCCAGTATTATTATATCTCCGTTGGACATAATGTAATATACTGATTCCTTCCCACAGATCAATGTACATTTAATAACAATATCATTGGTACTGTATCTACATTGAATATATTGTAATATACTGATTCATTCCCACAGATCAATGTACATTTAATAACAATATCATTAGTACTATATCTACAGTAGATATGTAATATACATTTACAAACAATGCCATTATTACTATATCTCCGTTGGACATAATGTAATATACTGATTCCTTCCCACAGATCAATGTACATTTAATAACAATATCATTGGTACTGTATCTACATTGAATATATTGTAATATACTGATTCATTCCCACAGATCAATGTACATTTAATAACAATATCATTAGTACTATATCTACATTCGATATAATGTAATATATTGATTCATTCCAACAGATCAATGTACATTTAATAACAATATCATTATCACTATATCTACATTAGATATAATGTAATATACTTATTCGTTCCCACAGATGAATATGCATTTAATAACATTATCATTAGTACTATATCTACATTCGATATAATGTAATATACTGATTCATTCCCACAGACCAATGTACATTTAATAACAATATCATTAGTACTATATCTACATTCGATATAATGTAATAGATTGATTCATTCCCACAGATCAATGTACATTTAATAACAATATCATTGGTACTATATCTACATTGAATATAATGTAATATACTGATTCATTCCCACAGATCAATGTACATTTAATAACAGTATCATTAGTACTATATCTACAGTAGATATGTAATATACATTTACAAACAATGCCAGTATTATTATATCTCCGTTGGACATAATGTACTATACTGATTCCTTCCCACAGATCAATGTGCATTTAAAAACAATATCATTATTACCATATCTACATTAGATATAATGTAATATACTGATTCCTTCCCACAGATCAATGTACATTTAATAACAATATCATCGGTACTATATCTACATTGAATATAATGTAATATACTGATTCATTCCCACAGATCAATGTACATTTAATAACAATATCATTAGTACTATATCTACAGTAGATATGTAATATACATTTACAAACAATGCCATTATTACTATATCTCCGTTGGACATAATGTAATATACTGATTCCTTCCCACAGATCAATGTACATTTAATAACAATATCATTGGTACTGTATCTACATTGAATATATTGTAATATACTGATTCATTCCCACAGATCAATGTATATTTAATAACAATATCCTTAGTACTATATCTACATTCGATATAATGTAATATAGTTATTCGTTCCCACAGATGAATGTATATTTACTAACAATATCATTAGTACTATATCTACATTAGATATGTAATGTACATTTAATAACAATATCATTATTACCATATCTACATTAGATATAATGTAATATACTGATTCATTCCCACAGACCAATGTACATTTAATAACAATATCATTAGTACTATATCTACATTCGATATAATGTAATATATTGATTCATTCCAACAGATCAAAGTACATTTAATAACAATATCATTATTACTATATCTACATTAGATATGATGTAATATACTTATTCGTTCCCACAGATGAACATGCATTTAATAACATTATCATTAGTACTATGTCTACATTAGATATGTAATGTAGATTTAAAAACAATATCATTATTACCATATCTACATTAGATATAATGTAATATACTGATTCCTTCCCACAGATCAATGTACATTTACTAACAATATCATTAGTACTATATCTACAGTAGATATGTAATATACATTTACAAACAATGCCAGTATTATTATATCTTCGTTGGACATAATGTAATATACTGATTCCTTCCCACAGATCAATATACATTTAATAACAATATCATTGGTACTGTATCTACATTGAATATAATGTAATATACTGATTCATTCCCACAGATCAATGTACATTTAATAACAATATCATTGGTACTGTATCTACATTGAATATAATGTAATATACTGATTCATTCCCACAGATCAATGTACATTTAATAACAATATCATTAGTACTATATATACAGTAGATATGTATTATACATTTAAAAACAATGCCATTATTACTATATCTCCGTTGGACATAATGTAATATACTGATTCCTTCCCGCAGATCAATGTACATTTAATAACAATATCATTAGTACTATATCTACATTCGATATAATGTAATATATTGATTCATTCCAACAGATCAATATACATTTAATAACAATATCATTATTACTATATCTACATTAGATATAATGTAATATACTTATTCGTTCCCACAGATGAATATGCATTTTATAACATTATCATTAGTACTATATCTACATTAGATATGTAATGTACATTTAAATACAATATCATTATTACCATATCTACATTGGATATAATGTAATATACTGATTCCTTCCCACAGATCAATGTACATTTAATAACAATATCATTAGTACTATATCTACAGTAGATATGTAATATACATTTAGAAACAATGCCATTATTACTATATCTCCGTTGGACATAATGTAATATACTGATTCCTTCCCACAGATCAATGTACATTTAATAACAATATCATTAGTACTATATCTACATAAGATATAATGTAATATATTGATTCATTCCAACAGATCAATGTACATTTAATAACAATATCATTATCACTATATCTACATTAGATATAATGTAATATACTTATTCGTTCCCACAGATGAATATGCATTTAATAACATTATCATTAGTACTATATCTACATTCGATATAATGTAATATACTGATTCATTCCCACAGACCAATGTACATTTAATAACAATATCATTAGTACTATATCTACATTCGATATAATGTAATAGATTGATTCATTCCCACAGATCAATGTACATTTAATAACAATATCATTGGTACTATATCTACATTGAATATAATGTAATATACTGATTCATTCCCACAGATCAATGTACATTTAATAACAGTATCATTAGTACTATATCTACAGCAGATATGTAATATACATTTACAAACAATGCCAGTATTATTATATCTCCGTTGGACATAATGTACTATACTGATTCCTTCCCACAGATCAATGTGCATTTAAAAACAATATCATTATTACCATATCTACATTAGATATAATGTAATATACTGATTCCTTCCCACAGATCAATGTACATTTAATAACAATATCATCGGTACTATATCTACATTGAATATAATGTAATATACTGATTCATTCCCATAGATCAATGTACATGTAATATCAATATCATTAGTACTATATCTACAGTAGATATGTAATATACATTTACAAACAATGCCATTATTACTATATCTCCGTTGGACATAATGTAATATACTGATTCCTTCCAACAGATCAATGTATATTTAATAACAATATCCTTAGTACTATATCTACATTCGATATAATGTAATATAGTTATTCGTTCCCACAGATGAATGTATATTTACTAACAATATCATTAGTACTATATCTACATTAGATATGTAATGTACATTTAATAACAATATCATTATTACCAGATCTACATTAGATATAATGTAATATACTGATCCCTTCCCACAGATCAATGTACATTTAATAACAATATCATTAGTACTATATCTACAGTAGATATGTAATATACATTTACAAACAATGCCAGTATTATTATATCTCCGTTGGACATAATGTAATATACTGATTCCTTCCCACAGATCAATGTACATTTAATAACAATATCATTGGTACTGTATCTACATTGAATATATTGTAATATACTGATTCATTCCCACAGATCAATGTACATTTAATAACAATATCATTAGTACTATATCTACAGTAGATATGTAATATACATTTACAAACAATGCCATTATTACTATATCTCCGTTGGACATAATGTAATATACTGATTCCTTCCCACAGATCAATGTACATTTAATAACAATATCATTGGTACTGTATCTACATTGAATATATTGTAATATACTGATTCATTCCCACAGATCAATGTACATTTAATAACAATATCATTAGTACTATATCTACATTCGATATAATGTAATATATTGATTCATTCCAACAGATCAATGTACATTTAATAACAATATCATTATCACTATATCTACATTAGATATAATGTAATATACTTATTCGTTCCCACAGATGAATATGCATTTAATAACATTAACATTAGTACTATATCTACATTCGATATAATGTAATATACTGATTCATTCCCACAGACCAATGTACATTTAATAACAATATCATTAGTACTATATCTACATTCGATATAATGTAATAGATTGATTCATTCCCACAGATCAATGTACATTTAATAACAATATCATTGGTACTATATCTACATTGAATATAATGTAATATACTGATTCATTCCCACAGATCAATGTACATTTAATAACAGTATCATCAGTACTATATCTACAGTAGATATGTAATATACATTTACAAACAATGCCAGTATTATTATATCTCCGTTGGACATAATGTACTATACTGATTCCTTCCCACAGATCAATGTGCATTTAAAAACAATATCATTATTACCATATCTACATTAGATATAATGTAATATACTGATTCCTTCCCACAGATCAATGTACATTTAATAACAATATCATCGGTACTATATCTACATTGAATATAATGTAATATACTGATTCATTCCCACAGATCAATGTACATTTAATAACAATATCATTAGTACTATATCTACAGTAGATATGTAATATACATTTACAAACAATGCCATTATTACTATATCTCCGTTGGACATAATGTAATATACTGATTCCTTCCAACAGATCAATGTATATTTAATAACAATATCCTTAGTACTATATCTACATTCGATATAATGTAATATAGTTATTCGTTCCCACAGATGAATGTGTATTTACTAACATTATCATTAGTACTATATCTACATTAGATATGTAATGTACATTTAATAACAATATCATTATTACCAGATCTACATTAGATATAATGTAATATACTGATCCCTTCCCACAGATCAATGTACATTTAATAACAATATCATTAGTACTATATCTACAGTAGATATGTAATATACATTTACAAACAATGCCAGTATTATTATATCTCCGTTGGACATAATGTAATATACTGATTCCTTCCCACAGATCAATGTACATTTAATAACAATATCATTGGTACTGTATCTACATTGAATATATTGTAATATACTGATTCATTCCCACAGATCAATGTACATTTAATAACAATATCATTATTACTATATCTACATTAGATATAATGTAATATACTTATTCGTTCCCACAGATGAATATGCATTTAATAACATTATCATTAGTACTATATCTACATTAGATATGTAATGTACATTTAATAACAATATCATTATTACCAGATCTACATTAGATATAATGTAATATACTGATCCCTTCCCACAGATCAATGTACATTTAATAACAATATCATTAGTACTATATCTACAGTAGATATGTAATATACATTAACAAACAATGCCATTATTACTATATCTCCGTTGGACATAATGTAATATACTGATTCCTTCCCACAGATCAATGTACATTTAATAACAATATCATTAGTAATATATCTACATTCGATATAACGTCATAAAGTGATACATTCCAACAGACCAATGTACCTACATTTAGTACCAATGTCATTATTACCATATCTACACTAGATATAATGTAATATACTGCTTCCTTCCCACAGATCAATGTACATTTGATTACAATATCATTGGTACTATATCTACATTCTATATAATGTAATATACTGGTTCATTCCCACAGGTCAATGTACATTTTATAACCATATCATTAGTACTATATCTACATTGAATATAATGTAATATACTGATGGATTCCCACAGATCAATGTACATTTAATAACAATATCATTAGTACTATATCTACATTCGATAAAATGTAATATATTGATTCATTCCAACAGATCAATGTACATTCAATAACAATATCATTATTACCCTATCTACATTCGATATAATGTAATATAGTTATTCGTTCCCACAGATGAATGTGTATTTATTAACAATATCATTAGTACTATATCTACATTAGATATGTAATGTACATTTAATAACAATATCATTATTACCAGATCTACATTAGATATAATGTAATATACTGATCCCTTCCCACAGATCAATGTACATTTAATAACAATATCATTAGTACTATATCTACAGTAGATATGTAATATACATTTACAAACAATGCCATTATTACTATATCTCCGTTGGACATAATGTAATATACTGATTCCTTCCCACAGATCAATGTACATTTAATTACAATATCATTAGTACTATATCCACATTCGATATAACGTCATATAGTGATACATTCCAACAGACCAATGTACCTACATTTAGTACCAATGTCATTATTACCATATCTGCACTAGATATAATGTAATATACTGCTTCCTTCCCACAGATCAATGTACATTTGATTACAATATCATTGGTACTATATCTACATTCTATATAATGTAATATACTGGTTCATTCCCACAGGTCAATGTACATTTAATAACCATATCATTAGTACTATATCTACATTGAATATAATGTAATATACTGATTGATTCCCACAGATCAATGTACATTTAATAACAATATCATTAGTACTATATCTACAGTAGATATGTAATATACATTTACAAACAATGCCATTATTACTATATCTCCGTTGGACATAATGTAATATACTGATTCCTTCCAACAGATCAATGTATATTTAATAACAATATCCTTAGTACTATATCTACATTAGATATGTAATGTACATTTAATAACAATATCATTATTACCATATCTACATTAGATATAATGTAATATACTGATTCATTCCCACAGACCAATGTACATTTAATAACAATATCATTAGTACTATATCTACATTCGATATAATGTAATATATTGATTCATTCCAACAGATCAAAGTACATTTAATAACAATATCATTATTACTATATCTACATTAGATATGATGTAATATACTTATTCGTTCCCACAGATGAACATGCATTTAATAACATTATCATTAGTACTATGTCTACATTAGATATGTAATGTAGATTTAAAAACAATATCATTATTACCATATCTACATTAGATATAATGTAATATACTGATTCCTTCCCACAGATCAATGTACATTTACTAACAATATCATTAGTACTATATCTACAGTAGATATGTAATATACATTTACAAACAATGCCAGTATTATTATATCTTCGTTGGACATAATGTAATATACTGATTCCTTCCCACAGATCAATATACATTTAATAACAATATCATTGGTACTGTATCTACATTGAATATAATGTAATATACTGATTCATTCCCACAGATCAATGTACATTTAATAACAATATCATTGGTACTGTATCTACATTGAATATAATGTAATATACTGATTCATTCCCACAGATCAATGTACATTTAATAACAATATCATTAGTACTATATATACAGTAGATATGTATTATACATTTAAAAACAATGCCATTATTACTATATCTCCGTTGGACATAATGTAATATACTGATTCCTTCCCGCAGATCAATGTACATTTAATAACAATATCATTAGTACTATATCTACATTCGATATAATGTAATATATTGATTCATTCCAACAGATCAATATACATTTAATAACAATATCATTATTACTATATCTACATTAGATATAATGTAATATACTTATTCGTTCCCACAGATGAATATGCATTTTATAACATTATCATTAGTACTATATCTACATTAGATATGTAATGTACATTTAAATACAATATCATTATTACCATATCTACATTGGATATAATGTAATATACTGATTCCTTCCCACAGATCAATGTACATTTAATAACAATATCATTAGTACTATATCTACAGTAGATATGTAATATACATTTAGAAACAATGCCATTATTACTATATCTCCGTTGGACATAATGTAATATACTGATTCCTTCCCACAGATCAATGTACATTTAATAACAATATCATTAGTACTATATCTACATTCGATATAATGTAATATATTGATTCATTCCATCAGATCAATGTACATTTAATAACAATATCATTATCACTATATCTACATTAGATATAATGTAATATACTTATTCGTTCCCACAGATGAATATGCATTTAATAACATTATCATTAGTACTATATCTACATTCGATATAATGTAATATACTGATTCATTCCCACAGACCAATGTACATTTAATAACAATATCATTAGTACTATATCTACATTCGATATAATGTAATAGATTGATTCATTCCCACAGATCAATGTACATTTAATAACAATATCATTGGTACTATATCTACATTGAATATAATGTAATATACTGATTCATTCCCACAGATCAATGTACATTTAATAACAGTATCATAAGTACTATATCTACAGCAGATATGTAATATACATTTACAAACAATGCCAGTATTATTATATCTCCGTTGGACATAATGTACTATACTGATTCCTTCCCACAGATCAATGTGCATTTAAAAACAATATCATTATTACCATATCTACATTAGATATAATGTAATATACTGATTCCTTCCCACAGATCAATGTACATTTAATAACAATATCATCGGTACTATATCTACATTGAATATAATGTAATATTCTGATTCATTCCCACAGATCAATGTACATTTAATAACAATATCATTAGTACTATATCTACAGTAGATATGTAATATACATTTACAAACAATGCCATTATTACTATATCTCCGTTGGACATAATGTAATATCCTGATTCCTTCCAACAGATCAATGTATATTTAATAACAATATCCTTAGTACTATATCTACATTCGATATAATGTAATATAGTTATTCGTTCCCACAGATGAATGTGTATTTACTAACAATATCATTAGTACTATATCTACATTAGATATAATGTAATAGATTGATTCATTCCCACAGATCAATGTACATTTAATAACAATATCATTGGTACTATATCTACATTGAATATAATGTAATATACTGATTCATTCCCACAGATCAATCTACATTTAATAACAGTATCATAAGTACTATATCTACAGCAGATATGTAATATACATTTACAAACAATGCCAGTATTATTATATCTCCGTTGGACATAATGTACTATACTGATTCCTTCCCACAGATCAATGTGCATTTAAAAACAATATCATTATTACCATATCTACATTAGATATAATGTAATATACTGATTCCTTCCCACAGATCAATGTACATTTAATAACAATATCATCGGTACTATATCTACATTGAATATAATGTAATATTCTGATTCATTCCCACAGATCAATGTACATTTAATAACAATATCATTAGTACTATATCTACAGTAGATATGTAATATACATTTACAAACAATGCCATTATTACTATATCTCCGTTGGACATAATGTAATATACTGATTCCTTCCAACAGATCAATGTATATTTAATAACAATATCCTTAGTACTATATCTACATTCGATATAATGTAATATAGTTATTCGTTCCCACAGATGAATGTGTATTTACTAACAATATCATTAGTACTATATCTACATTAGATATGTAATGTACATTTAATAACAATATCATTATTACCAGATCTACATTAGATATAATGTAATATACTGATCCCTTCCCACAGATCAATGTACATTTAATAACAATATCATTAGCACTATATCTACAGTAGATATGTAATATACATTTACAAACAATGCCAGTATTATTATATCTCCGTTGGACATAATGTAATATACTGCTTCCTTCCCACAGATCAATGTACATTTGATTACAGTATCATTGGTACTATATCTACATTCTATATAATGTAATATACTGGTTCATTCCCACAGGTCAATGTACATTTAATAACCATATCATTAGTACTATATCTACATTCGATATAATGTAATATACTGATGGATTCCAACAGATCAATGTACATTTAATAACAATATCATTAGTACTATATCTACATTCGATATAATGTAATAGATTGATTCATTCCCACAGATCAATGTACATATAATAACAATATCACTGGTACTATATCTACATTGAATATAATGTAATATACTGATTCATTCCCACAGATCAATGTACATTTAATAACAGTATCATTAGTACTATATCTACAGTAGATATGTAATATACATTTACAAACAATGCCAGTATTATTATATCTCCGTTGGACATAATGTACTATACTGATTCCTTCCCACAGATCAATGTGCATTTAAAAACAATATCATTATTACCATATCTACATTAGATATAATGTAATATACTGATTCCTTCCCACAGATCAATGTACATTTAATAACAATATCATCGGTACTATATCTACATTGAATATAATGTAATATACTGATTCCTTCCCACAGATCAATGTACATTTAATAACAATATCATTGGTACTGTATCTACATTGAATATATTGTAATATACTGATTCATTCCCACAGATCAATGTACATTTAATAACAGTATCATTAGTACTATATCTACAGTAGATATGTAATATACATTTACAAACAATGCCAGTATTATTATATCTCCGTTGGACATAATGTACTATACTGATTCCTTCCCACAGATCAATGTGCATTTAAAAACAATATCATTATTACCATATCTACATTAGATATAATGTAATATACTGATTCCTTCCCACAGATCAATGTACATTTAATAACAATATCATCGGTACTATATCTACATTGAATATAATGTAATATACTGATTCATTCCCACAGATCAATGTACATTTAATAACAATATCATTAGTACTATATCTACAGTAGATATGTAATATACATTTACAAACAATGCCATTATTACTATATCTCCGTTGGACATAATGTAATATACTGATTCCTTCCAACAGATCAATGTATATTTAATAACAATATCCTTAGTACTATATCTACATTCGATATAATGTAATATAGTTATTCGTTCCCACAGATGAATGTGTATTTATTAACAATATCATTAGTACTATATCTACATTAGATATGTAATGTACATTTAATAACAATATCATTATTACCAGATCTACATTAGATATAATGTAATATACTGATCCCTTACCACAGATCAATGTACATTTAATAACAATATCATTAGTACTATATCTACAGTAGATATGTAATATACATTTACAAACAATGCCAGTATTATTATATCTCCGTTGGACATAATGTAATATACTGATTCCTTCCCACAGATCAATGTACATTTAATAACAATATCATTGGTACTGTATCTACATTGAATATATTGTAATATACTGATCCATTCCCACAGATCAATGTACATTTAATAACAATATCATTAGTACTATATCTACAGTAGATATGTAGTATACATTTACAAACAATGCCATTATTACTATATCTCCGTTGGACATAATGTAATATACTGATTCCTTCCCACAGATCAATGTACATTTAATAACAATATCATTAGTACTATATCTACATTCGATATAACGTCATATAGTGATACATTCCAACAGACCAATGTACCTACATTTAGTACCAATGTCATTATTACCATATCTACACTAGATATAATGTAATATACTGATTCATTCCCACAGATCAATGTACGTTTAATAACGATATCATTATTAATGATATAATGATATTAATGATAATATCATTATTAATGATATTGTTATTAAATGTACATTGATCTGTGGGAATGAATCTGTATATGAAATTGTATCTAATGTAGATACAGTGATAATGATATTGTTATTAAATGTATGTTGATCTGTGGACATGAATCAGTCTCTTACATTATATCGAGTGTAGATATAGTGCTAATGATATTGTTATTAAATGTACATTGATCTGGGGGAAGGAATCAGTATATTACATTATATCTAATGTAGATATGGTAATAATCATATTGTTATTAAATGTACATTGATCTGTGGGCATGAATCAGTATATTACATTATATCGAATGTAGATATAGTACCAATAGTCCGGTCCCGACGATCTATGCGTGCGAACGTGCCGATAAAGCACTCCGGGTATGTAAACATGATAGATATCGATGGAAGTTGAAAGCAGGTGGGAAAAGGTTCGGAATAGGTAGAACGACACCTATAGCTTCAATGTACATAATAATTTATTATATATTAAGTCAGTACATAAATGAAAGTGACTACTTAAAACACGGTTCAGAGTAACCTCACAACCATATAATATGTCAACATAAAATTGGATGAATAAGGGAAAAAACCTGCCTAAGGAAATAATTCTGATACACAATATGTGCATGGAAACTGACTGATGACAAGTGCTGTTGTTTAAAAACTTTGTACATAAATCTAACTTAAATTGGGGAAAAAGAGCATTAAAACACAGCTTATGGTGCACTGAGTTACATCAGCGGAAAATCAAACCGATAATTAATGAGTTTTCAATGTAGGAAGGTATTAAATGGTAATATGAGGTCTGCGTCATAATATCAGCTGACTGAAACATGGATAAGGGTTAAATTAAAGTAAATTAACAGGTACAGCGAATGAATAAGCCTCGTTAGGAATAATAGGTAACATAAATGGGTCAAATTAATAGATAAAACATGTTAAGTGTACAAAAAGACAAGAAATGAAAGTTAAATGTAGCACAGTTTATAATTTCTATCAACGCTTATTTTGAACCCAAAAGGTTGGCTAGGACAGATAGGAAGGCTTTACGTTAAGTGATTACAACCAATTTAATGAAGAGAGCTGGATAATACTATATAATAACCTAACAGACCGAAGAAATAGGGTAATGAGCAGAATATTCAAACAGATTAAGCGAAACGGAGTAAAGATTTACCATAAATGTAGTGAACGGAATGATAAGCTAAAACAAGGCTTGAGTAGACCAACAGATAATGCAAAACAGCCTGAAACTGTACTAATATAAAAGGTAGCAACTTTGATGAACCGGTAATACGGTATACGAGGAGAGTATTTAAATGCGGTTTGGACCTGAGATAAGGAAAGGCGTAAGAACTAATTGACACGAAACTAGGGAAAGTTTCCTGAAACTAAGGCAAAAAGTAAGGGTGGTTACTGTAGGTATTGTTGGTAAAAGAAGAAGTGGGTTATAAACTTCTGAATAAGGGTAAGAAATATTAAAACAAGCAAAGCATGGAAAGTAAGTAATTATGAATTATAGAGAGAATAGGATGATAGATAGAACAGTAAGTTGCCTAAATAAATAAATTAAATCAAGTACGTTAAGAAAAACTTCAGACAGTATAGAGAGGAAATATCACGCGACTTGGGCATAAGTCATAGAATAAACTAGTAAATAGTAAAGGTCAGTATATTAGTTTTGAACAGCAATATGGATGTATAAAGTAGACTATAGACCGGGGAACTAATCAAGATAAATATAATAGACTATAATTGTATACACAAAGAAATTAAAGCCGCAGGGCTACCGTGTAATAGGAAAAGTAGCGTTATTGAGCGCTATGGGAATAGATGAAAGGCATGGTCCGTAACAAAAGATACTGAAGGTTCCAACATAATGCTCCAATAATTAAAGAAAATGGGGAAAGTTATAGGATGCATACTATGACAGTATGATACGATAAGTCTGAACTTTAATGAGAATAAAGAGGAGGGTAATAGTAGAAATATTGAGAATCCAGTAGGTAAACCTGTTAGTCGGTGTGACTGGGGGCAAAACAAGAATTGTACAGCTGAGATAGGGTAATACAAGGAGGAAAAGAAGTCTTATATAAAATAATACTCATGAAGCATACACCTGCACATGTAACTAGCGTACAGAAAGAAGGTAGGCAAGACAAGGTAAGTATAAAGGAAAATGGGAATCTATACTGGAAGGGATACACAAGTGCAGGGCAGGGATTAATATGAACAAACTAGATAACTAAACAACCAAACCACTGGCTAAACATATTGTAAACTTGGTCAACTAGCACTGATACAAATGCGAGGACTGAAGAACAAAGTGCACATGATCACTTTAACACATCTAGACACAGTACTGGATACTCCTTTAATTCTATGTACACAACCAAGTCTAATATGAAGTAAATCGCGATGTAAAAATTATTGCCATTCGTAAGAGCGTATTCAATGAAACTATGAATGAAATCGGAAGTAGTGCGTGCCTGGGTCAGAGTAGTGCGTATTAGTCGCGCAGTGACACACGTCCGAACTGCGTCAATGCGCATGACATAACCGCGAATTATGAATGGGCATAGTAACAATAGGAGTAACCCGGTCCTAGAACATACAAATAGGGAAAGGGAATATACAAGAAATGCGTAAAGGTACAAAAGAATAAAGCGACAATTAAAAAGAAATGACAAACTACCCTTTTGGATTGGACTGAAATACATGACAGAGTATAGGTACAAACTAACTGTTAACGGGTGAAAAGAAAAGTAAGTAAGGAAAGAGTCGGACCGGGCTCTAAATATAGTCCTAGCTAAAGGTGTGAGGTACTGTGCCGAGAGGCTCATGGCTACAGGGACTTAAATTGTGTAGTCACGAACGGTCACTCGGGGGTACCTGCCCCCCCCCCCCCCCCCCCGCCCCGAGTAATACAGGCTTACCCACATAAGGCGGCTCTGCGTGGGTCGACAATTAATTCCGGCCCTACTCGTGGGATATACATGGATAAGATATACAAAACAAACAAAACAACTAAAACAACGACAAAAATAATGACTAGAGCTGAATGTAGGACGATGAGCATAGGTAGAAAAAAGGAAATGAATAAAGCAACAGAAGAAAGCAATGTGTTTGAAATAAATAGGATCATCATAGGAGACAGTAGTGACAAAGCTAATGCAAAGGAGGAAACCAAGGTTAAGCTCAGTGATAGAGTTCACGATGATCTGAGGGCGGTGTTTAGACCATCACGTACACTCTCAAGAAGCCTGACCAAAATTGGACAGGAAAGCATGAGTGCCGATCCAGACTTAACGGGGGATGAAGATGATATGGTATTTACAGGTGGAAACGAGAACACGGAGGAAACGCCGATCAAAGTAACTCATACGAAAGTCCAACCAGAGGAAGCTGTGCCCTCCGACGAAAAGAATGAAATTGGAGGACTTGACATAACTCTGATGGCAATTCACCAAATTCTGAGGATGCTTAAGGCATCAAATGATATGGTTAGTATCTATCTGCAGAGGGATAACAATGCTAACCCGATGGCAGAAAAGGCGAGTATAGAAATGGGCCAGGAGCTAGACAGAGCAAAAGAATTGCTGGAAGCAGCTACTAGAGTGTACAGGGATGAAAAAAAACAGTGCAAAAATAGAGAGGAACACGAACAAGGAAAACTAATGAGAACAATGGAATATGATAATGTGTGGAGAAGCAATAATGATATAATGGAAAGCGATAGGGAAGATACTAGAAGAATAAACAAGAGGAAGAAAACGACACCACCAGAGATGGAAACGCAGATCAAAAAGACCAGAATAGTAAACAGGGAGAATAGAGCACTACCAATAATTAGGAAAGTTCAAATACTAAAAGGTAATGAAGGAGTCTCGTCGGACTCCGATTGGGAGGTAGTAAAGACAAGGAGGAAGAAAATGGGGAATAAGGAGGATTCGGGAATGAAAATGAATAAAGATGGCACTGACAATAAGAAGCTGAGGGATAAGCAAAGGAAGACAATAGGAACAAAAAGAAACGAAGCAGTGACTATCAAGGTGGGCAACGAGCGCTCGTACGCAGAGGTGACCAAAGATCTTAGGAATAAAATGGGGAAGGAAGTCAAAGGAATCAAAAGAATACGGCAAACCAGGGCCGGTGACATTCTGGTTGAATTTGAGGAGAAAATAGATAGCTCCGAATTCCACGATAAAGTTATAAAAAGCATGGGAGCTGAGACCGTGATTAGGAGATTGATCCCTAAGACAACACTGAAAATATTGGACATTGACCCGGAAGCTGAGCTCGACGAAGTAATAGAGAGCATAGCAAGGGAAACGGGCCTCGCAAAAGGAACTTTCAGGGGGAAACGCATTAGGACGGCTTACATGGGCACCCAAGTAGCGATAGTGGAAGGACCAGGGGACATTATGAATCATATTAAAGAAAATAAGATCAAAATAGGATGGGTATACTGTAGAGTGAGACAGCTACCAAATGTCACAAGATGTTACAAATGTCACAATATGGGACATGTGGCGGTTAGGTGTGCACTCGCAGAAGGCATAAGGATATGCAGAAGGTGTGGCGAGAATGGGCACGTAATGACAGAATGCAGAGCTGAAAAAGCGAGGTGCAGACCTTGCGAAGAAAAAAGGCCGTAGTGGAGTAGAGCTGAACCATATAGCGGGCTCGCTGAAATGCCCACAGTACAAGGAGGCGATAGCAATTGGAAAGAAAAGCAAGTAAAATTCAAAATTAAAATATTACAAATTAACTTGAATAAATGCAGGCTGGCGCAGGACCTGCTAGAAGGAACAGTCGAGAAAGTATCTCCGGACGTGATCATGATTGCAGAACAAAACAAAAGCAAAAGCAAAAATTATTGGTTTAAGGATTGTAAAGGGGATGCTGCTATATGGATCACGAGCAAGGGTATAGCCAGAGTTAAAGACATTAATATAGTTAAACAGGGGATAGGAATGGTTGCAATCAGTTACAACAACTACCTCATAATTAGTAGCTATATATCGCCGAATATTGATGATAATACAGTCGATGGTAGATTGGACGAAATCGCTGATATTATTAAAGCTAAAAAATGGGCTGGAGTCATCTTGGCCGGAGACTTCAACAGCAAGTCCCTACTCTGGGGTGGCAGGATGTGGAACCCTAGAGGTAGAAAATTATTAGAATTTATGGCAAATCTAGATCTGATATACATAATGACTGAAGGGGGAAACACCTGCACCAGAGGAGCAGGTACAAAAATAGATCTTTTAATAACAGATACAAGGCTGAGCCATAAAGTAGTAGCAAGTAATGTCCTTACCGAATTTACTGGATCGGACCATCAATACCTGCTGCACACTATAGTAATCGATGAACCTGAAAAAAGCAATAAATTAGTCTTGAACGATAATGTTAGAAAGGTAGATAAAGACAAATTTGTGGAAATGTTTTTAAAGAAATTCGGAGATAGTGAGAACAATAGTTACAGTATTGGGGAAAATAGGGAGGATATTGATGCTGTGATGAGGGAGATCCAGAGTATTAGTAATAAGTGTAAGAAGAAGGAAGGTAGAATGTTTAACAAAACCCCGGTGCATTGGTGGTCTGTCGAAATCTTAAACCTCAGGAAGAGAGCTAACAGTGCGCGTAGGAAGGTGACCGGGGAAAATAGGAAAAATAATAGTGGGGTCATAACGTTACGTCAAGACGAGCTTAAGAGGGCAAAGAAGGAGCTTAATAGGGAAATTAGGACGGCCAAAAAAGGGGCGTGGGAGAAATTGATTGACACAGTAGATAGGGATGTATGGGGTAGACCGTACAAAACAGTGATTAAGCAAATCAACGGGAGTACTCCACCAATTAAATTAAACTCAGAACAGATTAAAATAGTGGTAGATGGTCTCTTTTGTATGAAGCCACCGACAAATAACGTAGACATAGCTGGAAATGAGAACGAGTTGGAAATGAACACTGGTGAGCGCATAGAAACCGTAGAGGAAAATGAGGATAAAATAACGGATATGGAAGTAATTCTAGCATGTAGAAAAATAGCGGTTAAAAAAGCACCAGGCCCTGACGGTATCCCTGCTGCGGCTGCAAGGGCTGTAGGACTTGGTGCGACCTCTTTCTGGACTAGATTACTAAACAAATGCATGGATCTGGGTCACTGGCCTGTAGAATGGAAAACCACCAGACTAGTGCTTCTACCAAAAGGTAAGTCAACAATTAAGGAAGGCACAGGGATTAACGTAGTGAAGCCGTCTGACTACAGACCACTATGCATTGCCTCCAATATCGCGAAAATATTGGAGCATATTGTTAAAAATAGATTACATGAGGCAATCAGGAGGGATGATTTGTCGCCGCACCAATATGGGTTCAGGAAGGGTTTAGGAACCGTTCAAGCCATGGAGAAGTTGATGGGATATTGGGACAAGGCAAAAAAAGAGCGCAGACATTGCCTTCTAATCCTACTGGACGTCAAAAGTGCAATCAACTCCCTGAGGTGCAAAAGCGTCATCCGTGAGATGAAGAGGAAAAGATTTCCCAGGAAAATAATAAAAAGGACTGAGTCTTATTTGAGTGACCGGTGGCTAGTCATAAACACAGATGATGGACATGAAAAAATAGAGGTATTTGGAGGGGTCGATAATTGGACCATTTATGTGGAACCTCGTATACGATGGCTTGCTGAAAATACGTCTTAGAAGAAATGTCTACTTGGTGGCATTTGCTGACGATATAGGTATTGTAATAATTGATAAGGATCTGGAAAGAATGAAATACACGGCCAATGCCACAATAAGAGATATGGTAGACTGGTACAAGGGGGAAGGCCTTGACCTGGCGCCGCAAAAATCGGAAACCATATTGCTGACGGGAAGAAAAAATCCTGAGGGTATCCCGGTGGAAATCGAGGGAAATCAAATACCGGTGTGCAAGGCGGCTAAATACCTTGGGGTTACTTTTGAATGCAACCAAGTATTTAAGCAGCATATTGAGAACGCGACTGAAAAATCGAGTAAATACGCGATGCATCTAAGCCTCCTGATGAAAAACACAAGAGGAGCAGGTCCAAAAGCCAGGATACTGTATTATAATGTTGTGAAATCAGTGGTGATGTATGGTGCGGCAATTTAGGCCAGGGCACTGACATATAAACTGAACACGAAAAAACTAAGGGACGCGCAGAGGCTACCGCTAAACAGAATTTGCAAGGCCTACAGAACAGTGTCTACGGAAGTCTTATGTATAATAACCGGGAACGTGCCTTGGGATTATACAGCAAAGGAAATTGCACGTATATACGTTAAAATAAGGGAGGCACAAGAAAAGGGGAAGCTTGAACAAAACAACGGAAAAGATAAAAACCGGATTAATAAAGAGATTGTGGAAGAAGAGACTAAAACAACAAAAAGAGAATGGCAAGAGGAATGGACTAACATGGATAAAGGCAGATGAACTAACAAGATAGTTAGTGACATTGGTGAATGGAATAGTGGGGGAATACCTCTCTTAGATCACCAGCTAGTACAAGCACTGACTGGCCATGGATGCTTTGGGGCTTTCCTAGCGAAGATTGGTAAGGAAAGGACACCAGAGTGTTGGTTCTGTGAGGATTTGTTCGATGACGCAGAACATACTCTCTTCACGTGTCCAAGATGGAAAATGGAGAGGATGGCGCTGGAAAAAGAAGTACATCCAGAAAAATGGGAAATTCAAAACATCGGACACTTACTGAAAAGGGATAAAACCAACGCATCAATTAGGAAATTCTGCGCTGTATGTATATCGGAAAAAGAGAAATGGGAGAAAACACACCGGAAAAAAAATAGGAAAGAATGGGGAAGACAAACACAAAATGCAAATTCAGGAACAGGAGGATAATACTAAAGGAGAAAACAATAAAGATAAGAATAATAGTAACAAAAGGAAAGAAAATCATCGTACCATTCAGATAAAGATAAAGAGTTAAGAGCCGCAATATGCTAGTTCGGCCTCGAAATGGGTAACGGTTCGTAAACGGTGGCAGGAGTTCCCAACTGGAAACTTCGGATGACTTGGTTAATTAAATACAATAGATGATTCATATCCCATAGCAGCAACGCTGATGGTGGCCGCGATAGATTAAGTCCTCACCTGAAAAATGGTATGGTGTATACGTGGTGCTAAAATAATTAAGGTAATTAGTATACTGAACCTAATGCATGTGAATCCTTAAAGCCTTAAAAGAAATTGGTAATTAAATTATACTACAAGGCAGTGGATACAGTATCTGTGGGGATGAATAGAGCTTATTCATCCAACTTTACTTATTATATATATTGACAATAATATTATCTAAATAGTTACGTAATTACCATCACTTTGTTATACTGATTTATTTATTATTTATTATTTTGGTTTTATCTACTTACTTGACGGATTTTATGTTTTTACCTATTGACTCTATTTTATTATATCTTATTTATTTACGTATTTACTTTACTTAATTACATACTGGATTCTAGTCATTTACTTATTGGATTATCTTATTTTATTTTATTTTATGTTATTTTATTTCTTTATTTATTTATTCATTATTTATAGCTTATTTTAGTTATACAAGCACTGGATATTATTTATTTAATTCCTGGTTCTTAGCTAACGGATACGACAAAGGTATGGTACTTACGTGTACGTCGATTATTTTGGTATAACCACAGATACTGGAGGTAACACACGTAAGACAGTAAAGCACATTGACGTCATGGTGTATACCCCATTATCTTCCCATTGAAGAATAAACGGAGGTGATGAGGAGTGGTGGCAGTCTGAAAGAAATTGAATAATGTAGAGGCTGGCAAAGCGTAATGAATAGAAAGAGTTACCTGTATAACCTACAAAGGAAGAATAATATAAATTAAATAGAGCAAACGGTGATATTGAATAATAAACAACGGTAACCGGAAACTCATCTGTTGGTAGTAAAAGAACAAGTATAAACCATAACGGTGCGATGTAGAGTGCGGTGACCCGGTCCAACGATACCTAAGGGGTTACAAGTAAAATAGTATGAGAAAGAGGAGAGTATAGAACTCGAAAATAGCAAGCTACAGTAGAGTACGGATTCCTACACCGATAGGCAATAGGAAAAGGTGTATAAAGAGAAAGTAGATCTATAATTTGTAAACTGAAAATAGATATGTGTACTCACCAGTGGTACATGGAAATAATATCATCCTTTCCTGGATATATCTTCAGGAATTCAAAAGGTATTTAGACTATAAGGGGAGTAATGGTTACTATACTATATTGGAAGGAAATGAAGGTATAAAAAAAAAACAAAAAAAAAATTAGTTTATACTTGCTATGATAAGGTGGAAATATATACAGTATTAAATAATGTTACGGGATTACTTACCTTGTTAAGTGATTCGCAAAGCCGGAAGGGTGGTAATTGAGTACTGGATAGGACAACATAAGAGAGTGAGTGAAATTAGTTATTGTAATAATGACAGATATTGCGTACAGGTTATAGTGCTGTGTGACACAACACCATCACGTTACGATCGGCCATACAGTACTACGCACATAGAGCGGCATGTCTATGACACGGATGGGCCTAGGGTTAATCCATAGAATAGGAGTACTTAGATGGTTGTACCCGGTAAAAAATATGTAACATAGAATAAATAGGGGCAATAGGTGAAAACGAGAGTCCAGTATATCTGGACCCGGGAGTAACTATTTGCTGTGATAGGAAACATGACATATGAATACTAAAATCAGGAGACCCGAGTATATTAAGACGAGCTATATTGAACACTATTGCTAGGGTAAATAGTTAGGAAGCTGTTAAGTTGGAAAACTCCAGAAAGTTTCGATATAGAGTTTTCGGAAAAGAGTTTTGAATAAGGAGGTTAACTAATTGATTAATGATTGAACTAGACCTTAGTATAAAGGTAAACAGTGGTATGTAAAGAAATAAAAGAGGGGAAAATAAATGGTGAAGTTAATATAGGTAGGCTTCAAGGGTGGGACTGAAGTAATGCCGAAAGGCGGTTCCGGTCCTACACTGCCTAGGTAAAGGAAAACGAAAAAAAAAAAAAAGATATAGTACCAATGATATTGTTATTATATGTACATTGATCTGTGGGAAGGAATCAGTATATTACATAATATCTAATGTAGATATAGTAATAATGATATTGTTATTAAATGTACATTGATCTGTGAGAAGTAATCAGTATATTACGTTATATCGAATGTAGATATATTACTAACGATATTGTTATTGAATGTACATTGATCTGTGGGAATAAATCTGTACATTACATTCTTTCTAATGTAGATATGGTAATAATGATATTGTTATTAATTGTACATTACATATGTAATGTAGATATAGTGCTAATGATATTGTCATTAAAGGTACATTGATCTGTGGGTAGTAATCAGTATATTACATTATATCTAATTTAGATATGGTAATAAAGACGTTGGTGTTAAATGCAGCTACATTGATCTGTGGGTAGTAATCAGTATATTACATTATATCGAATGTAGATATAGTACTAACGATATTGTTATTAAATGTACATTGATTTGTGGGAATGAATCAGTATATTACATTATTTAACCGACTTCGAAAAGGAGGAGGTTACTCAATTCGATAAGTATGTTTTTTTTTTTTTGTGTTCACCGATTACTCCGAGATGGATGTACCAATCGGAACGAAACCTTTTACATCTTGTAGGGTATGTCTTCCGGTTGGTCCCATTAAAAAAAAATTTTTCATTTTTTCATTGTTATTGCAAAATACGAGAAGTTTTTATTCTCAACATAGTACGATTTCAAAGATCCTTTAATATGTTGTCGGGGGCATGATTATGAACAACTTTCTCATTATGCATAATTATCGAAAAGCTTTAGTTTACGAGATATTGGTGCAAAACTATTGTTACTACTACATTGAATTGTACGTATGCCTACGTGTCTCTACCGGTGTATGAGTTACCATGCAGTCGCCGATTCTCTACTGTTTCTACACACATATCGCGTCGACCGAAATCCAGTATGCATATACGTATAATAATGACTATTGTTATTGCAAAATCCGATTCTATACTGCTAATCTATAAGGAATACACCGATTGCGATGAAACTTTTCACATCTCGTACGTCTTTCCACCATAATTTTATTTGCAAAAAATGTATGTAACTTCTTATTGTTAATAACTACCGTTATTGCAAAAAAACCTATTCTTTAGGGTTATTCTGCAAGGAGTGTAGCGAGCGCGATTTTTCAAACTTGTCCCTGCAAGTAAACTTCGTTAGTTTTTTTACTAATTGGTCGCTAATAATAAAACAAATAAACAAAAGGCTTGGCTTGCTTCTTCCCATATCACGCGCTGGGAGCTGATTTAGACTATTTCTTTGCAAAAGCAACTGTCGCAATCTTTGCATTTCTGCGAGTGCTCTCTCGTCATGAGGTCTAACGAGGACTTTGTTTGGTGCTAAATCAGATAAAACTAGACCATCTAAACTTTTCACACGACTAAGTGCAACATAAATTTGGGCTTTTGCAAAATTCTTTTTGCCAAGATCAATTACAGCTTTGTTCAATGTAGTCCCTTGTAATTTGTGCACCGTTACTGCCCAACTTAGAATAAGTGGTAACATTCTGCGCTCGACGTCTCCAAATCCTTTTGTCGCTTGAAACGTTACTGAAACTGCAGATATTGGAATGTTACCATCAATATCTTTGAATCTATTTCCAATGGATTCGTCGTCAAATTTTATAAGTACTGAATCCGGCAATTCTCCCTGTTCTAGTTGATCTCTTCGAAGTGCCGGCCATGTAAATTTCTTTACTATTCCCATTGCGCCGTTTATCAAACCATCAGAAATTGATAGGTTTCGTCGCAGCATAATTCGCGATCCCTCAGTTAATGTTATTGTATGTAATAGTCCGCCACAATTATTTACATTTACAGGTATGACATTTTCTGGTGGCCTTTTTCCATATGTAGCTGCCTCACGGGACTCATCTATTGAAACAATGACGTACATTCGACGTGATTTTGCTAATTCATCTGTCATTTTTCTGTTATATTCATCCACTAATTTTATCGTTGGGAATATTCTTACTGCTGCACCATCCTCAAACTCTCCGGTCAGGGGAACTCTTCTTCGTTCGCATAGTATTTGTAGTTGAGAAGTTGTCACTTCTCCAAACCGAAGGTTATTCAGTAAGTCGATAAACTCAACGTCATCTCTTTGTCGCATATTAATGGTGAGTTCGCAGAATGAAAATTGGTGCCATAAATTAATTTCTGCAGTACACCAGTGTGGCTGTTCAAAACACCAGTGTCCTTTTACTGGGGGCTATCGCCGAAGAGAAGTACATTTACGCCGCCAAATAGATTATCATTGTTTTTGAATTCTTGCAATCTTAAATGAATTATTCGCAAATTCTCATAAGATACCATTGATATCTCGTCAATAATCAACCACCTTGTATGACGCCACTTTCGTCTCTCCTGTTCGAGTCTTTGTCCTGTCAGTCGCCGATACGTCATTGCAGTACCTTTTTCAATAGGCAAGCAGAACATGGAATGCAGAGTTTTCCCGAATATTTGACGGGCGGCGACGCCAGTCAAAGAAGCTACTTCAATGAAAGATGGTTTTATCATCATATCAACTGTAGGATTATAGCACCGTTTAACATGTTCAACAAGTAATTTTAAAATAAACGACTTACCGCTACCAGCTCCACCGGTAATAAAAAGCAACATTTGTTTCCTATTTTCATCATCATTTTCTTTAATATCTTTCTCAATTATTGCGGAAACTGATTTCAATAAGTATTTCTGTTGAATATTAAGACATCGAATACTATTAAGGAACACGTCTTCTGGCATTGCAATTCTTTCTTGCTGTTGATCTTCATATAAATCCACTTGATCGTAATGTATTGTTTCGTCAGCATGAATTCTGACTGGATCTCTTAAATGGTTATTGCTTTCTTTTTCGTGTACAACATTTAAAGCAGCAGCCTGGGCGAGCGCCGCTTCAATAATTTGCTCTGCGTGAGTAAATTGTTCGACGGTTGCGTTACCCATCATAGGTTTCAACTCGTGTTGCCGTCGAAGAAAACATTGTTCCGAAGATTCGTTTTCGGACATAAGTGTACTTTCATCACGAAATGGAATGTGACACACTATTAAGTTATAGAAATATCCTTCTCTGTCACTGTTCAGGGTATAATATCGGTGGCGAAGTACAGCTGGTTTATTTCTTATTCGCATTCGGGTATTGTCCTTTAATTTTATAAATTTCGACCTTGATATTTCTTCATCGTCATTTCTAAGTTCTGCGTCTCCATCCTCTTCTGTCCACATACCACTGGAAACTGTTTCATATCGGACAGCAAATTCAGCTAAGCTCAAATCCTCTAGATTGTCTGGTCTCTTTACGTAACGATCGAATATGTTATTGAAAAATGATGTTTCATATTCTTCGAATCGCAAAATTCTATATCTCTGCTCAGGCCGACAGCTATTTATAAATACAGCTTTTCGCGAGCTCATTTTCAGAGGCAAATGACATAACCGATAAGCACATTCTGGAGCACTAACCACACATTGAGACAGAATTGCCATAGATACCGAAAATAGTTGATCCCGGACGGTTCTGCTCCGGCGTTTCGCTCGTAAAATGGCTTCTTTAATAGTATTTCCTGTGTCCTGTGGCTCGCATTTACTTGCGTATTTAGCAATATAATATGCGACAGCTGTAACATTTCCGCGTGGTTGAATATCCATGTTTGCTTCCCAAAGCTTTAAAAGAGTTGGGTTGTAATTATTCACCATAATTTCATTTTCTCTTCTCTTCAGTACGCAGAAACGTCCATTATTCGCAAGTGTGTCATCTGGACATAAGCACATCGTTCTTTCACTTATCGGTCTGGGGAATCCAAAACGACAACAACGATTATTACGATCTTTGTAACATGTAGCAGAATGCTTATGAATTTGGACTTTTTGAACTATGTCCCTCATATCTTCATTTTCTGCTTCCAATGAACAAGATACAACTTTCTCAATAACGTTGCGGCCTTCGTTGGTAAGGAAATCAGGTACGTTTGCACACCAAAGAAGCATGTGCAAATGTGGACTTCCCCTGCTCTGAAATTCTATTCTATGCCAAAAATCGATAACAACGCCACCTAAGCAATCGGAGTTTCTTAAATACTGCATTAACGCGTTTACACGTAACGTAAATTGTCTTGCAATAACTACAGGATATTTCTGAACCAACTTTAGTCGATCTGCAAAACTTAGGTTTTCAAATTCGGTAATGGGGCGACCATCGGATAGTAGTAATGCTTTCAACATATCTGGCCAGTTCAGATCATTGCAAGAGAACGTAGCAAACCATGTGGGCGGTCCAAGACTTCGGACCATGGCGATTAATTCAGAACAGCACCGTTTCCAGTATGATGCCGATCCTCTTATGTTTCTCATCGTGAGGTGCATATTATCTACTAATCCCTGTGGAGTATGTTCCCCTTGGCGCATTCTACATGATACTGAAACGCTAGCTTTTGCGCGGTAGTATTCAACAACAGATAATACGAAGAACAAATAATCTGTTCGTTGGAATCGTTTGTCATTGCTCAGAATACGCGCTTGGAAGTAATCCAGTGGTGTAATTGAGATGTCTCGATGCTCTTCGAATCCATTTTTACCATCCGGAAACAGGAAGAACCAACACAGTTCCTCCATCCTTCTCTCCCTTTCTAGGTTCAAAGGAGGCACTGTTTTTCTATGTATATTCGCAAGGTTTATCGGGTCATTTTCTGCGTTATTATTATTATTACTGACAGAGACGATACTGTCGATGTTGGGAACATCTTCGTCAGTCGAACGTAACATGCTTGTGGCGAAAATAATTTCTGTTGCGCCGGATTCTCTACGAGCGGTCGCAACAGATGGTTGTTGTATCCTTTCTATTTCAGCAGATCTATTCCTTTCGGGTGCTATTGTTAGAGGTGTTAGTGAATAGATATTTACCACATTGCTATTGCCTCCTTTAGCATATAAATTACAACGCAAGATGATGTGTAAATCATCAATATTAGTACATTTCATACAGCATGAGACGCCCCGTGACGATGCTTTATATCCTTTTGGACCTCTTGCATGGGAATCAAACAACCAATAGTAGGTAGTCTCCGACTGGTTACCGCATGATACAGCTACTGATGTAAAATTGGCAGTAAGAATTCCGTACGTATACTGTTGGAAAAACGTAATCAAAGCATTCTTTAAATTTGGAAATCCTTCATCGCCGTTATCAATATCAACATGACCATTTACAGCCATTTCATAGCCAATGTTAATATTGACTCTGTTGTTATTAAATGATATGTGTGGCAATAATTCGGTAACAGCTAAATAGTCTACATTGACTTCTCTGGGGTCAGGATTACTTCGCGCTTCAATGCAATCACGGTAATATTTATCTCCAACTAAAAGTATATAATCGACATCACTAGTACACCACGTACTAGGGTCGAGCAAATGAAATGCAACACAAGCAACTGCAGCTATGCCAGTACATTGCTTACCGCGAGATTCAATACTGAAGCGATCGCTAGCTTGATGGCACGAGCCTCGTAAAATACCTACATTCTGTCCAACATTCACAAATCTACTGTTTGATTCAGAACTTCTTTCTGCAACTTCCGTTTCGTTTCTTACAATACAAGGCTCTTCAACGACATCAGCTATTTCCAAAATGTTATTGCTAATATTAGAAAAACATGGTCGCACATCTTTGTACAAAGCATTATTTTGTAATAGCCATTGTAAAGCTACTCGAAGTTTGCCAACGTCTATTTCAAATTGTCTTTGTCGCTCAAAATTTTCGAGGCTTTCCACTACAATCATTATACCGGTTTCGTTTAATCTAAGTGGAAGTTGCTCGGCTACTTCGAACACATCGCGGGCAAATAGGACTACCTGACCTTTGCACCAATCCTGACTGAAGCGATTTTGAATTTTCATGATTTTAAGAAACGGTACTATTCGGCACAACATTTGTTTCTCGATTTCCGATAAATCTGCTATCTCCTGAGGTACAGACATTAGTTCCATTTTATTCCAGAATGCCTGAGATGGAACTTTGTATTTTTTAAGATGATGTAGGTAACGAGAACATGTTGTCATCTTCTCCGATTGTATTAAATTTGCAGGAATTAGACCAGACAAAGGCTGCGTGTGCAAAGCGTAACGTTGCTGCGGATATAAAGTCTTGTAACCCACTGCACATGGTACATCAGCAAAAATATTAATAGTCGATTTAAAGTTGTCTACCTGAAGGAGAAGTTCTTTTCTTCGATTTTTCGCTAGTTCACGCATATTCCTTAAACGCGTATTTCGTGATTCGGTACGTTCACTTAGTAGTACTTCTCGCGTACGATTTCTCATAACCATTAGACGTTGCGAACGTTCCTCAGTAGATTCGTTCGCTAAACGCCTACGGATTAATCGGAATCGGCGTGTTCGTGCCTCGGCAGATTCGTTCGCTAAACGTCTGCGGATTAATCGGAAACGGCGTGATCGTTCCTCGGCAGATTCGTTGGCTAAACGCCTACGGATTAATCGGAATCGGCGTGATCGTGCCTCGGCAGATTCGTTCGCTAAACGTCTGCGGATTAATTGGAAACGCCGTGATCGTTCCTCCGCAGATTCGTTCGCTAAACGTCTGCGGATTAATCGGAATCGGCGTGATCGTGCCTCCGCAGATTCGTTGGATAAACGTCTGCGGATTAATCGGAATCGGCGTGATCGTTCCTCCGCAGATTCGTTCGCTAAACGTCTGCGGATTAATCGGAATCGGCGTGATCGTGTCTCGGCAGATTCGTTCGCTAAACGCCTGCGGATTAATTCGATACGACATGACCGTTGCTCGGCAGATTCGTTCTTTAAACGATGAGAAATTATGCTTAGCCGACGTTTTTTTTCATCGACCGTTTCGCGCGATAATTTCGAAACAGCATATTTCCGCTATGCAGACAATCTTGCACGGCGTTCATCAATACTTTCTTGACGCCGTGCCTCTGCGGTTCTTTGACGTTTTTTTGAAAGACATAATTGTTTGGCATCATCTGATTCATTAGCACGACTCTGTCTCATACGGGATGCACTTTTTGTACGTCTACCCATACTTTCATATAGCACACCTACCTGGTTTCAGTGAAGATGAAGGATTGAAAGAAAGGATTTGCTGCGCTTTTTTTATTTTCACAATTACTCGCTTAAAGCAGACCTGTTTTATCAATCAGTCGCGTACAGCGGACTTGTTTTATCGATCAGTCGCTTAAAGCAGACTTGTTTTATCAATCAGCCGCTTAAAGCAGACTTGTTTTATCAATCAGTCGCTTAAAGCAGACTTCTTTTAACAATCAGTCGCTTAAAGCAGACTTCTTTTATAAATAAGTCGCTTCAAGCTGACTTATTTTATCAATCAGTCGCTTCTAGCAGACTTGTTTTAACAATCAGTCGCTTAAAGCAGACTACTTTTATGCTCCCTTATAGTAGACTTCTTTTAACAATTAATCGCTTCAAGCACACTTCTTTTATATAAATAAGTCGCTTCAAGCAGACTTGGTCCGTTTGTTTTCAAATACAATTACTTACTGAAAGCAAAATTGGACCCCCTTCTTTATTTATAAATTATTACAAAATAAATGTTAAAAAAAAAACAAAAAAAAAATAGTTGTTACAATTTATCTTACAACAGAATATATTGAAAAAAAATTCAATGCAAAGCACCGTTGCAAGGTATTAATTGAAACTGACTGCTGTTCGCCGTTCGTAACTTGGCCGTCGCAAAAAATTTGGGTAGGATTGCTCGTGCCCCGCCTTTGCTCACACGACTTGCAGCCGTAATATATAATTGGTCGAAACACCTACATCTACTGACTTGGCTCGTGTAAAAAATTAAGAAAGCGGCGATGTGTGCAACGGATCCCTCATTTCCCCTACGCTGGCCGATAAAATTGCGTGACATTGCCCTACTGCCAATTTCCTGGAACCCAGCAGAGCTTCGGATCCGTCATAAAAAAGGAAAGAAAATACGTATTACGCGAGAAAACGAGATAGATGCATTCCAAAGGGATGCCGCGAGTAAAACAAATCACCAACCAGTAAAGAACATTACATTTTCAATAATTTTTGTCTTATCTTCCAAAAAATAGTATCAATGAATTCTTCAGATTATTCCGATTAAAATGAGTACCAACACGACATAAATCGGTTTAATTTTACTTTCATTGGCTAGTAATGATTCACCTCATCAATTGAAACTGATTAATACAAAAACTAGTCCGATTTACTTCCAGTTTGGTCTTATTTTCATCAGAAAATTATCACAAAGCTGTTCATAACACTTTTAAACCCAAAAAATTATAAATAAAAAACTTGCATCGTTGCATTAGTATTGTTCTACAGATATACAGTCGATTGTTTTCGCTCCGTCCTCTGATTCAATCGCTGTCCTTCTTTACGTTCGAAGCAGTCGCCAAACTTCTAATAATGTAGGAACTAGATGATATTTGTGCATCTATACGACGCAACAGCGAAAATTGTTTGTGTATGTGATCATGGAATGTGCCCCATCAACTGTTTTCCTTTAGAAGACACAGATTTTGTTCATTTTCAATCCGAACGAGCTGCTGTTCAGACGTAAGTACCAAATAACAAGCAATATTTCATTTCTTTAAATAATATATATTATACATATAACATATATTAATTTCATCGTTAATGGTTCGTGGTTTCGTTGGGTGTAGTTCGGAAAACCACTCAGCCCCCATTTTTTGGATTTAAACAATAAAAAGATTCTTACGTTCGTTGATACACTGATTACGAATATCATAGCGAAAAATTGGCGACTATTGGGCCATCCTAACGCGGCCGGCACCGCTTACGCGAAAAATAAGAAATTCTTTCAACAACATTATTAGTTACAAATTATTGTGGCGGCGACGCAACAAGATAAACGTACATACGTTTAGTCAATTACTTCAGGATATTAGGATTTGCTGTTTTGCGGCAGTACCGCTTCCGTTTCTGAGAAGCACTTGTATTCAGTGACATTAACGTAAACAAATTTAATTTTTTTTTATTTACAATGAAAATCAAGTTGTCGCCAAATTTCACTATCATATTCATTCAATATCATATATTCAAAAATTACATGTAACCGTTCACAGCTCGTAAACACTGTTCGATAGCATTGTCTACGATATTCGTAATCAGCGTATAAAAGACGTAAGATTACTGAATTTTAAAGAAATAGGGGGTGATTACTTTTACGAACTTCATCCACAAATGCCAACGGATTATTTTCTTTTTATTCAAAAAAAACATTCTTTTTTTCTCACAGAAATATGACCGACATGAATGTCGAAACAAATGAACGTATGTATAATTCCAACTTCAGTGAAAAAGTAATATACTGCATGATTCAAAAACATGCATGTTACATACCTCCTTTTTGTTTCAGAAAACGAAATTATGAACGCATTGCTGCAGCTGCAGCAACAGCTGCAGCACATGCAGACGCGGCAGCAGGAGAGGGATAAGGAGGTTGCGGCGCTACAGCAACAGCTGCAGCAACAGCAAATGCTGCAGCAGCAACAACCGCCGCAGCGGCAACAAACGCCGCAACAACAACCGCAGCACCAGCAACCGCCGCAGCACCCGGACGAAACTGAGGCGGATGTGAAGCCGCGGCGAAGTGAGTTTCGCAGATATAAACGAAAAAATTATTAACACATTTCCGTCTCAAGTAATATAAAAAATTATTCTAAAATGGGTGACCTATATTAACATGTACAATTTTACGTTACAGAGAGAGGAACGGCTGCTGGCGTTAGACGCCGCCAAAATCGCGGGAGATGGCCGCGGCGAGGGAGGGGTGGCACCAGGGGTGCCGGAATGGGTGGCGGAAGGGGCGGCGCCATCAACAAATATTATTTTAGTTTATTTTAAATTTCTCTTTCTACAGTTTATTTCACATTTAATTCCTTATTTATTTATTATACTTTCTTTTTTTAATTTTTTTCATTTCTTATTTCTCATTCTTTTTAATTTTTTTATTTTATTTTATCACCATTTTAATTTTTTTTATCATCAATCTCATTTGCATTTTTATATTCTAATTTTTTTTTTTACTTCTCTTATTATCAAATATTTCACAAAAAAAACAAATAAAAATATATTTTAGATTGTTTTCTTTTATTTCCTTACGACATCCTACAAATACTAAACGTACCACTAAAAACAGTGAAATAAAATCTTTTTCAACAAAAAAAAAACCGACTTCGAAATGCACTAAAAAGTGTAAAATAATTTCTATATCATTTATACCAGTATTTCACAGCTATTCATAAATTCTACTTCATCATTAAATAGGATACTAAATACATTTCAACCTTTTCGTAGGCGGCGCAAAATTATAAATACCAGAATATACGATCCTGCTAATAACGATTCCATTGCGGTATGGCAAAGTTGGTAATTCATCAGTCGTAAGAAATACAATTCCAAGCGTTATAGCCACTGCATAAAACATTTGTAATTACAACGATTGTATCAGAAGTGGGTACCACTTCTGATGTATGTACTGCTATTCACGACAGACCACACTACACTCGCTCAATAGGTCTAGGGAGATTTTTAATAACGTGTGTGATTATCCTCTACACCTTGCTTCTTACTTTCCAGTCAAATAAATAGTGAACAGAAATATATGAAGTACGACAACTGATAACCGATGAAGATATGGTACAGATACACGATTCAATGAAATTCCTATTATTTTTTTTTCAAAGAAACAATTATATCATCGTACAGAAAAAGCAAGCTGTACAGGGAATCACACGCGTTATTAAACATGTTCCTAGACCTAGTAACCTGCGCGAGTTAAGTATGGTTTCTCGTGAACTGCACTATACTTAATCCGCAATGGGTATGTTGATTCCCGTTCAATATTGTTTACTTCAAATTATGAAATGGGTCATTTGTTACAGGTTACCGTCGCCTGAACTAGGATCTTCCTAGTAGAGGAAAAGTTTTGCATTTTGCGCCGCCTCCGAAAAGGTTCAAATGTATTTAGTATCCTATTTAATGATGAAGTGGAATTTATGAATAGCTGTGAAATACTGGTATAAATGATATAGAAATTATTTTACACTTTTTAGTGCATTCCGAAGTCGGTTTTTTTTTGTTCAAAAAGATTTTTATCTAATGTAGGTATGGTAAAAATGATATTGTTATTAAAAGTACATTACATATCGAATGTAGATATAGTACTAATGATATTGTTATTAAATGTACATTGATCTGGGGGAAGGAAACAGTGTATTACATTATGTCCAACCCAGATATGGTAACAATGGCATTGTTTGTAAATATATATTACATATCTAATGTAGATATAGTAAATATGATAGTGTTATTAAATGTACATTGATCTGTGGAAACGAATAAGTATATTACATTATATCGAATGTAGATATAGTACTAATGATATTGTTATTAAATGTACATTGACCTGTGGGAACGAATCAGTATATTACATTATATCTAATATAGATATAGTACTAATGATATTGTTATTAATTGTACATTGATCTGTGGGAATAATTCAGTATATTACATTATATCCAATGTAGATATAGTACTAATGATATTGATATTAAATGTACATTTAGCAGGGGGATGGAATCAGTATATTACATTATGTCCACCGCAGATATAGTAATAATGGCATTGTTTGTAAATCTATATTACATATCTAATGTAGAGATAGTAATAATGATATTGTTATTAAATGTACATTGATCTGTGGGAATGAATCAATATATTACATTATATCGCATGTAGATATAGTGCTAATGATATTCTTATTAAATGTATATTGATCTGCGGGTAGCAATCAGTACATTACATTATATCTCATGTAGATATAGTGCTAATGACATTGGTATTAAATGTTCATTACATATCTAATGTAGATATAGTGCTAATGATATTGTTATTAAAGGTACATTGATCTGGGGGAAGGAATCAGTATATTACATTGTATCGAATGTAGATATAGTGCTAATGATACTGTTATTAAATGTCCATTGATCTGTGGGTAGCAATCAGTATATTACATTATATTTCATGTAGATATAGTGCAAATGATATTGTTATTAAATGCACATTGATCGGGGGGAGGGAATCAGTATATTACATTATGTCCTACGCAGATATAGTAATATCTTGGAATATGTCCATGAGGCCCCTTTCCTTAAGCTAAATCTGCAAATATCTCGGAAACGATGCGAGCTATGGCAAAATGTTAACAGACCTTTTTTGTAGGAAATTAAGTTTCCTACTATTTATGGTCTATGATATTTTCTGATCAGATGCGTAGTTGTCCAGATATATCGAGATATTTATAAGTTCCGAAGCCGCAACAACATAATAAAGATACAGCAATACCGTGGCCCCTATCTTTGAGATAACTCTGCACTATTCCAAGCTGCAAATGCCACTTCCAGCTTAGCTGTGCAGAAGACGCACAACAAGAAGAAGAAATATCTCGAAATATGTCCGTCAGGCCCATTTCCTTGAGCTAAATCTGCAAATATCTCGGAAACGATGCGAGCTATGGCAAAATGTTACGAGACCTTTTCTGTAGGAAGTGAAATGTCCTACTATTTATGTTCGATGATATTTTTTGATCAGATGCGTCGTTTTCGAGATATATCGAGATATTTAAAAGTTCCGAAGCCGCACCTACATAATAAAGATATAGAAACACCGTGGCCCCTTTCTTTGAGATAACTCTGCACTATTGCTAGCTGCAAATGCCTCTTCCAGCTTCGCTGTGCAGAAGAAGAACAACAAGAAGAAGAAAAATCTCGAAACACGTCCGTCAGGCCCCTTCCCTTGAGATAAATCTGCAAATATCTTGGAAACGATGCGAGCTATGGCAAAATGTTGAGACCTTTTTTGTAGGAAATTTAGTTTCCTACTATTTATGTTCTTTGATATTTTTTGATCAGATGCGAAGTTTTCGAGATATATCGAGATATTTAAAAGGTCCGAAGCCGCACCAACATAATAAAGATACAGAAACCCCGTGGCCCCTTTCCTTGAGCTAATTCTGGAAATATTTCGAAACGATGCGAGCTATGGCAAAATGTTAAGAGACCTTTTTTATAGGAAATTATGTTTCATACTATGTATGTTGTGTGATATTTCTTGATCAGATGCGTAGTTTTCGAGATATATCGAGATATTTAAAAGTTCCGAAGCCGCACCGACATAATAAAGATACAGAAACACCGTGGCCCCTTTCTTTGAGATAACTCTGCACTATTCCATGCTGCAAATGCCACTTCCAGCTTCGTTGTGCAGAAGAAGAACAACATGAAGAAGAAATATCTCGGAATATGTCCGTGAGGCCCCTATCCTTGAGTTACATCTACAAATATCTTGGAAACGATGCGAGCTATGGCAAAATGTTGAGGGACCTTTTCTGTAGGAAGTGAAATGTCCTACTATTTATGTTCTATGATATTTTTTGATCAGATGCGTGGTTCTCGAGATATATCAAGATATTAAAATGTTCCGAAGCCGCACCAACATAATAGAGATACAGAAACACCGTGGCCCCTTTCTGTGAGATAACTCTGCACTATTGCGCGCTGCAAATGCCAGTTCCAGCTTAGCTGTGCAGAAGAAGCACAACAAGAACAAGAAATATCTCGGAATATGTCCGTCAGGCCCCTTCCCTTGAGCTAAATCTGCAAATATCTCGGAAACGATGCGAGCTATGGCAAAATGTTAACAGACCTTTTTTGTAGAGAATTAAGTTTCCTACTTTTTATGTTCTATGATATTTTTTGATCAGATGCGTAGTTCTCGAGATATATCAAGATATTTAAAAGTTCCGAAGCCGCACCAACATAATAGAGATACAGAAACACCGTGGCCCCATTCTGCGAGATAACTGTGCACTATTGCGAGCTGCAGAGGCCAGGTCCAGCTTAGCTGTGCAGAAGAAGCACAACAAGAACAAGAAATATCTCGGAATATGTCCGTCAGCCCACTTCCCTTGAGCTAAATCTGCAAATATCTCGGAAACGATGCGAGCTATGGCAAAATGTTAAGAGAACTTTTTTAGGGAGAATTAAGTTTCCTACTTTTTATGTTCTATGATATTTTTTGATCAGATGCGTGGTTCTCGAGATATATCAAGATATTAAAATGTTCCGAAGCCGCACCAACATAATAGAGATACAGAAACACCGTGGCCCCATTCTGCGAGATAACTGTGCACTATTGCGAGCTGCAGATGCCAGGTCCAGCTTTGCTGCGCAGAAGAAGCACAACAAGAACAAGAAATATGTCGGAATATGTCCGTCAGGCCCCTTCCCTTGAGATAAATCTGCAAATATCTCGGAAACGATGCGAGCTATGGCAAAATGTTAACAGACCTTTTTTGTAGAGAATTAAGTTCCCTACTTTTTATGTTCTATGAAATTTTTTGATCAGATGCGTAGTTCTCGAGATATATCAAGATATTTAAAAGTTCCGAAGCCGCACCAACATAATAGAGACACAGAAACACCGTGGCCCCATTCTGCGAGAGAACTGTGCACTATTGCGAGCTGCAGATGCCAGGTCCAGCTTAGCTGTGCAGAAGAAGCACAACAAGAACAAGAAATATCTCGGAATATGTCCGTCAGGCCCCTTCCTTTGAGTTAAATCTGCAAATATCTCGGAAACGATGCGAGCTATGGCAAAATGTTGAGAGACCTTCTTTGCAGGAAATTAAGGTTCCTGCTGTTTATGTTCTATGATATTTTTTGGTCAGATGCGTAGTTTTCGAGATATATCGAGATATTTAAAAGTTCCGAAGCCGCACCAACATGATAAAGATACAGAAACACCGTGGCCCCCTTCTTTGAGATAACTCTGCACCATTGCGGGCTGGAAATGCCACTTCCAGCTTAGCTGTGCAGAAGAAGAACAACAAGAAGAAGAAAAATCTCGAAATATGTCCGTCCGGCCCCTTCCCTTGAGTTACATCTGCAAATATCTTCGAAACGATGCGGGCTATGGCAAAATGTTGAGCGACCTTTTGTGTAGGAAATTAATTTTCCTACTATTTATGTTCTATGATCTTTTTTGATCAGATGCGAAGTTTTCGAGATATATCGAGATATTCAAAAGTTCCGAAGCCGCACCAACATAAAAAAGATACATAAACACCGTGGCCCCTTTCTCTGAGATAACTCTGCACTATTCCGAGCTGCAAATGCAACTTCCAGCTTAGCTGTGCAGAAGAAGCACAACAAGAACAAGAAATATCTCGGAATATGTCCGTCAGGCCTCTTCCCTTGAGCTAAGTCTGCAAATATCTCGGAAACGATGCGAGCTATGGCAAAATGTTGGGAGACCTTTTTTGTAGGAAATTAAGTTTCCTACTATTTATGTTCTATGATATTTTTTGATCCGATGCGTAGTTCTCGAGATATATTAAGATATTTAAAAGTTCCGAGCCCCGCACCAACATAATAGAGATACAGAAACACCGTGGCCCCTTTCTGCGAGATAACTCTGCACAATTGCGAGCTGCAAATGCCAGGTCCAGCTTAGCTGTGCAGAAGAAGCACAACAAGAACAAGAAATATCTCGGAATATGTCCGTCAGGCCCCTCCCCTTGAGTTAAATCTGCAAATATCTCGGAAACGATGCGAGCTATGGCAAAACGTTAAGAGACCTTTTCTGTAGAGAGTTAAGTTTCCTACTATTTACGTTCCATGATATTTTTTGATCAGATGCGTAGTCTTCGAGATATATCGAGATATTTAAAAGTTCCGAAGCCGCTACAACATAATAAAGATACAGAAACACCGTGGCCCCTTTCCTTGAGGTAACTCTGCAATATTGCGAGCTGGAAATGCCACTTCCAGCTTAGCTGTGCAGAAGAAGAACAACAAGAAGAAGAAATATCTCGAAATATGTCCGTCAGGCTCCTCCACTTGAGTTAATTTGCGAATGTCTTGGAAACGATACGAGCTATGGCAAAATGTTAAGAGACCTTTTTTGTAGAGAATTAAGTTTCCTACTTTTTATGTTCTCTGATATTTCTTGATCAGATGCGTAGTTTTCGAGATATATCAAGATATTTAAAAGTTCCGAAACCGCACCAACATAATAGAGATACAGAAACACCGTGGCCCCTTTCTGCGAGATAACTCTGCACAATTGCGAGCTGCAAATGCAGGTCCAGCTTAGCTGTGCAGAAGAAGCACAACAAGAACAAGAAATATCTCGGAATATGTCCGTCAGGCCCCTCCCCTTGAGTTAAATCTGCAAATATCTCGGAAACGATGCGAGCTATGGCAAAACGTTAAGAGACCTTTTCTGTAGAGAGTTAAGTTTCCTACTATTTACGTTCCATGATATTTTTTGATCAGATGCGTAGTCTTCGAGATATATCGAGATATTTAAATGTTCCGAAGCCGCACCAACATAATAAAGATACAGAAACACCGTGGCCCCTTTCTGTGACATAACTCTGCACTATTGCAAGCTGCAAATGCCAGTTCCAGCTTAGCTGTGCAGAAAAAGCACAACAAGAACAAGAAATATCTCGGAATATGTCCGTCAGGCCCCATCCCTTGAGTTACATCTGCAAATATCTTGGAAACGATGCGAGATATGGCAAAATGTTAAGAGACCTTTTTTGTCGGAAATTAAGTTTCCTACTATTTATATTGTACGATATTTTTTGGTCAGATGCGTAGTTTTCGAGATATATCAAAATATTTCAAAGTTCCGACGCCGCACCAACAGAATAAAGATTCATAAACACAGTGGCCCCTTTCTTTGAGATAACTCTGCACTATTCCAAGCTGTAAATGCCACTTCCAGCTTAGCTGTGCAGACGAAGCACAACAAGAACAAGAAGTATCTCGAAATATGTCCGTCAGGCTCCTTCCCTTGAGGTAAATCTGCGAATATCTTGGAAACGATGCGAGCTATGGCAAAAAATGTTAAGAGACCTTTTTTGTAGGAAATTAAGTTTCCTACTATTTATTTTCTATGATATTTTTTGATCAGATGCGTAGTTTTCGAGATATATCGAGATATTTAAAAGTTCCGAAGCCGCACCAACATAATAAAGATACAGAAACACCGTGGCCCCTTTCTTTGAGATAACTGTGCACTATTGTGAGCTGCAAATGCCACTTCCCGCTTAGCTGCGCAGAAGAAGAACAACAAGAAGAAGAAATATCTTGAAATATGTCCGTAAGGCCCCGTCCCTTGAGCTAAATCTGCAAATATCTCGGAAACGATGCGAGCTATGGCAAAATGATGAGAGAACTTTTTTATAGCAAATGAGGTTTCCTACTATTTATCTTCTATGATATTTTTTGATCAGATGCGTAGTTTTCGAGATATATCGAGATATTTAAAAGTTCCGACGCCGCACCAACATAATAAAGATACTGAAACACCGTGGGCCCTTTCTTTGAGGTAACTCTGCACTATTCCGAGCTGGAAATGCCACTTCCAGCTTAGCTGTGCAGAAGAAGAACAACAAGAAGAGGAAATATCTCGGGATATGTCCGTGTGGCCCCCTTCCTTCAGTTAAATCTGCAAATATCTCGGAAACGATGCGAGCTATGGCAAAAGATTTGGAGACCTTTTTTGTAGAGAATTAAGTTTCCGACTATTTATGTTCTATGATATTTTTTGATCGGATGCGTAGTTTTCGAGATATATCGAGATATTTAAAAGTACCTAAGCCGCACCAACCTAATAAAGATACAGAAACACCGTGGCCCCTTTCTTTGAGATAACTCTGCATTATTGCGAGCTGCAAATGCCACTTCCCGCTTAGCTGTGCAGAAGAACAACAAGAAGGAGAAATATCTCGGAATATGTCCGTGAGGCCCCTTTCCTTGAGCTAAACCTGCAAATATCTCGGAAACGATACGAGCTATGGCAAAATGTTGAGAGACCTTTTTTGTAGGAAATTAAGTTTCCTAATATTTATGTTCTATGATATTTTTTGATCAGATGCGTAGTTTTCGAGATATATCGAGATATTTAAAAGTTCCGAAGCCGCACCAACATAATAAAGATACAGAAAGAGCGTGCCCCTTTCCTTGAGATAACAGTGATCTATTCCGAGCTGCAAATGCGACTTCCAGCTTAGCTGTGCAGAAGAAGAACAACAAGAAGAAGTAATATCTCGAAATATGTCCGTCAGGCCCCTCCCCTTGAGTTACATCTGCAAATATCTCGGAAACGATGCGAGCTAAGCCGGAAATGGCATTTGCAGCTCGCAATAGTGCAGAGTTGACCCAAAGAAAGGGGCCACGGTGTTTCTGTATCTTTATTATATTGGTGCGGCTTCGGAAGTTTTAAATATCTCGATATATCTCGAAAACTATGCATCTGATCAAAAAATATAGTAGAAGATAAATAGTAGGAAACTTAATTTCCTACAAAAAAGGTCTCTAAAGACTTTGCCATTGCTCGCATCGTTTGGCGAGATATTTGCAGATTTAGCTCTAGGAAAGGCGCCTCACGGACACATTCCGAGATATTTCTTCTTCTTGTTGTTCTTCTGCTGCACAGCTAAGCTGGAAGTGGCATTTGCAGCCCGCAGTAGTACGGAGTTACCTCAAAGAAAGGGGCCACGCTATTTCTGTATCTTTATTATGTTGGTACGACTTCCGAACTTTTAAATATCCCGATATATCTCGAAAACAACGCATGTGACCAAAAAATATCGTGCCACATGAATAGTAGGAAACTTAATTCTCTACAAAAAAGGTCTCTCAACATTTTGCCATAGCTCGCATCGTTTCCGAGATATTTGCACATTTATCTCAAGGGACGGGGCCTGACGGACATATTTCGAGATATTTCTTCATCTTGTTGTTCTTCTTCAGCACAGCTAAGCTGGAAGTGGTATTTGCAGCTCGCAGTAGTGCAGAGTTATCTCAAAGAAAGGGGCCACGGTGTTTCTCTATCTTTATTATGTTGGTGCGGCTTCGGAACTTTTAAATATCTCCATATATCTCCAAAACTACGCATCTGATCAAAAAATATTATAGAACATAAATAGTAGGAAACTTAATTCTCTACAAAAAATGTCTCTCAATATTTTGCCATAGCTCGCATCGTTTCCGAGATATTTGCAGGTATAGCTCAAGGGAAGGGGCCTGACGGACATATTTCGGGACATTTCTTCTTCTTGTTGTTCTTCTTCTGCACACCTAAGCTGGAAGTGGCATTTGCAGCTTGGAACAGTGCACAGTTATCTCAAAGAAAGGGGCCACGATGTTTCTGTATCTTTATTATGTTGGTGCGGCTTCGGAACTTTTAAATATCTCGATATATCTCTAAAACTACGCATCTGATCAAAAAATATCATAGAACATTGATAGTAGGAAACTTAATTTGCTACAAAAAAGGTCTCTTAACATTTTGCCATGGCTCGCATCGTTTCCGAGATATTTGCAGATTTACCGCAAGGGAAGGCGCCTGACGGACGTATTTCGAGATATTTCTTCTTCTTGGTATTCTTCTTCTGCACAGCTAAGCTGGAAGTGGCATTTGCAGCTCGGAATAGTGCACAGTTATCTCAAAGAAAGGGGCCACGCTGTTTCTGTATATTTATTATGTTGGTGCGGCTTCGGAACTTTTAAATATCGCGATATATCTCGAAAACTACACATCTGACCAAAAAATTTCATACAACATAAACAGTAGTAATCTTAATTTCCTACAAAAAAGGTTTCTTAAGATTTTGCCATAGCTCGTATCGTTTGCGAGATATTTGCAGATTTACCTCAAGGGAAGGGGCCTGACGGACGTATTTCGAGATATTTCTTCTTCTTGGTATTCTTCTTCTGCACAGCTAAGCTGGAAGTGGCATTTGCAGCTCGGAATAGTGCACAGTTATCTCAAAGAAAGGGGCCACGCTGTTTCTGTATATTTATTATGTTGGTGCAGCTTCGGAACTATTAAATATCTCGATATATCTCGAAAACTACGCATCTGATCAAAAAACATCACAGAACATAGATAGTAGGAAACTTAGTTTCCTACATAAAAGATCTCCTAACATTTTGCGATAGCTCACATCGTTTCCGAGATATTTTCAGATTTAGCTCCAGGAAAGTGGCCTCACGGATATATTCCGAGATATTTCTTCTTCTTGTTGTTCTCCTTCTGCACAGCTAAGCTGGAAGTGGCTTTTGCAGCTCGCAATAGTGCAGTTATCTCAAAGAAAGGGGCCACGGTGTTTCTGTATCTTTATTCTGTTGGTGCGGCTTCGGAACTTTTAAATATCTCGATATATCTCGAAAACTACGCATCTGATCAAAAAATTTCATAGAACCTATATAGTAGGAAACCTGATTTGCTACAAAGAAGGTCTCTTAATATTTTGCCATACCTCGCATCGTTTCCGAGATATTTGCGGATTTAGCTCAAGGAAAGGGGACTCACGGACGTATTCCGAGTTATTACTTGTTCTTGTTGTGCTTATTCTGCACAGCTAAGCTGGAAGTGGCATTTTCAGCTTGGAATAGTGCAGAGTTATCTCAAGGAAAGGGGCCACGCTGTTTCTGTATCTTTATTGGTGACACTCGGTGATGGCAAGTTTCCCATGAGCTCATTCGGCACGATTGCTTTCTCGCGGGTGCAAGAGATGCACTTGTACAAAACATTTCGTACTGTAGCGCGGGCGCGAATTATCCAGTACTCGTTTCGTAAATGTGCCAGAGTGAATTGAGGGCCCGCGTGTAACAATTGGCGATGAGTACATTCTATTAGGAGTGTTAGGAGCGGGTGTGACCGAAGAATAATCGGATTTTTTGCGTTTTCAGGAAGCTTGGAATTGGTGAGCCGTCCTTTTGCGCGGATTAGGCCGTCGGTGTCTAAATAAGGACACAGAGAAAGGAGAGCGCTTGTTTTTGGGACTGGCTTGGACTTTGCTAAGGCTCCCTTCTCCTCCGGAGAAGCGTTGGATTGAAGCTCCTTTAACCAAAAGAGTTTTGCTTTGTTGATAACTTCTGGCTTGAGAATAAACGGCGGAGCAGTAGGTTGGCTTATAATGGTGAGTTTTTGGTTAGTTTTGCTTTGGATGCGAGTACGAAGTGTACGAATGAAATGAATTAAATATGCGGTAACACGTAAGAGTTTTGTCCATGAAGAATAGCGATTGGCTAATTCCCGTTGCTCAACGCAGGTTGCGAGACTTGGAAGGGCAGGACTTCTTTTCTCGTGCGACAGATCGTCGTCTGTTTGTGGAATAGACTGAGGCCAGAAATTCGACGCTTTTATTAACCAAGGAGGGCCGGGCCACCATAACTGGTGAGTTTCTAACTGGTCAATGTTTATTCCGCGAGAAGCGCAATCAGCAGGATTTTCGGCTGTTGGTACGTGATGCCATTGAACATCGGGAGTTAGTTGCTGAATTTTTGCTACGCGGTTCGCGACGAAGGTTTTCCAGCGATTAGGAGGCTGTCTTAGCCACGCGAGTGTGATGGTAGAGTCAGTCCAACAATGACTCTCAAGCATCGGTGCATTTAACGCTGTTCGAACGAATGTTAATAGGCGAGCTAATAGCAAGGCGGCAGATAATTCCAATCGAGGAACGCTCAAAGTTTTGACCGGAGCTACTCGTGTTTTAGCGATTACGAGAGAGGCACAAATCGTACCATCGTAAAGAACGTTTCGCGAATATACGGCTGCAGCGTAGGCTTTGGTTGAGGCATCTGAGAACCCATGCAGACTTTGACTTCTAAAGATGTTATAAGCTATCTTTCGCGGTATGGAGATGTGCTCCAACTTGGGCAATTGTGAGCAAAATTTTTTCCATTCCTGAAGAAACGTCGATGGAGGAACATCGTCCCAGTCGCAACGAATGGACCACAGCGTTTGCATATAGATTTTGCCGGTAATGATTATTGGAGCAATCCATCCAAGTGGATCGAACAATTTTGCGATAGTGGAAAGAATTGAACGTTTAGTCTGCGGACGGTTGATTGGCTCTGAAAGTTTAAATTGAAATTGATCTAATGCAGGATTCCAAGTTAGGCCAAGTACGGAGATTGTTTCGTCTCCTTGCAAGGATTTACTTGTGGCAAGCCCATAATTTTTTGGATTAATATCGGACATAAGCTCCGGATTGTTGCTTGCCCACTTTCGTAAAACGAATCCACCCTTTGCTAGAAGGTCGATCGTCTGATCGCGTAATTGACGGAGTGAGTTGAGGCTATCTCCTCCGAAGATGAAATCATCAACATATGCTTGATCCTGTACGACGGAAACTGCTTGAGGAAAGTTGGCACCTTCGTCTTCGACGAGTTGGTGTAAAACACGAATAGCTAAATAGGGGGCTGATGCTGTCCCGTAGGTAACAGTGAGCAATTGATACTCATTTACTGGTTTAAGAGGCGAGTCGCGCCAGAGAATCCTCTGATAATCGGTATCTTCTGGATGCACAAGTATTTGACGATACATTTTCTCAATGTCTGCAGTATATACATATTGAAATTGACGCCATCGAATCAAGATCGAAACAAGATCTTGTTGAAGTTTTGATCCTGTGAACAAATGATCATTCAAGGAGGTTCCGTCGGAAGTTCGACGGGATGCGTTGAAAACAACGCGAAGACGTGTAGTCACACTGCTCTCGCGAATTACAGCATGATGCGGTATGTAGTAGCAGTTTTTGTGCGAGGATGGAAGAGGATCAACTTGTTTCATATGGCCGAGGGTTTCGTACTCGGACAGAAACTCTTGGTAAGGTTTAGATACCGCTGAATTGCGAATGAGGCGATTTTCTAACGATCGAAGACATCGAAGTGCTATTGAGCGTGATTCGCCTAAATTTATTGATGATTGTGTTTTGAAAGGAAGGCGAACAATGTACCGTCCGTCATTTGCGCGAGAATGCGTAGTTTTAAAATGCTCTTCGCAAATCTGATTTTCAGGAGTTGTGATTGTTGGAGCTGAGAGGTCCTCGATTTGCCAAAATCGACAAAGGTCTTGGTCGAGGTTTTCCAAAACGGAAAGATGGTGAACTCCTACTGAGGAAGGTGAGAATACTCGGTGGGAAGGACCGGATAGGATCCACCCGAGGGTAGTGTTTTGTGCCGCCGGGGTACACGCGGAGCCTTTCCTCAGCCCTGGCAGCAAAAATTGACCATAAAGATCTGCTCCGATTATGATGTCGATTGGATCCGAGCTCATGGGTTCGTTGTCTGCGAGTTCCAAATCTGCAAGGTGAGACCATTTGAAATTTGTTGGGTTTTTTGAAGGCACGTACCTTGTGAGTGATCGCAAAATGATCGCTGTAGTCGAATATGCTGGCTTATCTGATCTACTTGGCGTGACAATTATTTCTGCGGTGTGGCTTGCGTGTGATTGATTTTCTCCAATTCCGATGATTTTGGTCGGCTGTTTTGTACGCAGAAGACGGAGTGTTTGGGCGAGATTCTCCGTTATAAGGGTTGCGACGGAACCTTGATCCAGAAGAGCTCGAGAATACATGAGCCTTTTGGAGAATTTGACGCTACGTGAGTACTTATCTCAACTGCGTTTTCGGAAGATTCAGACTCAGCTTTCGATGTAGAAGGAGTCGCATCCTTTTGGTTCGGAAAATGTAAGAGTGTATTGTGACGCTGATTACATTCCTTGCATAAGTGCTTGCTTTGGCACTGTGCGGAGGAGTGCTTAATTGAGAAGTAATTAACGCACCGTTTTTGTTTTCGTATAAAATGAAAGCGCTCGGAAACTGGTTGCGAAAGAAATTTCGGACATTGGTAGATTAAGTGAGTTTGTTGACACACCGGACAAGTAATTTTTTGAGATGTCGCGGAATGGGTTGAAATCGCTCTCGATTTAAATTGTTTACATTTATCAACGTCGCTCGCTTTTTCGCGTTTTGTATTAGGCATTGCTTCGAGTGCGCGAATTCTTTTTCTTAAAAACGCGTCGAATTCTTCATACGTAGGAAAGTCGGTCGCTTCACTAAGATGAAATTCCCAAGCCTTTCGCGATGAACGATCTAATTTTTGCGTTGCTAGAAATTTTTGCGTTGTTTGTTTTCGTAACGCGACGTTATGATCTTCCACGCAATGTCAAAGTTTTTGTCTGTTATAGGAAGGTGACTCACGGCGCGGCTTGCTTCACCCGTTAACGATGAATTCAAAAATTGAAGGCGGTCAATGTTTGATAAAGAATCATTAGTTTTTACCAGCGAGGTGAAGCGGTCACGGAAACTCTCCCATTCGGTGAAGGCGCCATCGAAGGTCGGCAGTTGAATCTTTGGTAGATGAACCGTTGACTTCGACGTCGTTGAGTTTGAATTTGCGTTGGTAGATTGCGGTGGAGGCGTGGCCTTGGCGAGAACCTCCGCCATGTAGTCCAGAGCTTCTTGGTACCTTTCTTCGGATTCGATGAACTGGTTGTCGACGAAATACGGCAGACTGGACTTCGTCGCTTTGTCGGTGCATGCTGCTATCCTCACGTCCAGATCTTGGCTTTGGATGTATGCTTCTTTTAACATTGCCATCCGTTTTTGAGTTGTGGCTGCGGTCATTTTTGCATGACCGAGCTTTTTAAAATTGAGAAGCGCACGATCAATAGATCGTAACGTTTGAGTTTGCTTGTACAGCAATTCTTCAAGGTGACTCATGGCCGTTAACGAGTTGAATTGTCGGTTTTAGGTTCACGATTACCGGTGTATCCTCGATTCCAATCCGGCTCGGAGGACCAAATGTTTTTCTCGGCGAGAATTGGAATTTTTGGGATGGCGTGGATTCCGTCTTTTCAAAGACGTGGGCGTCGAGGAGAAAATAAACGACACAGCTTAGCGGTCACGAATTATGTATTACTGATAATTTGTACACAATGAGTCGCAAATTAAACTCTACAAAAATCACCTTTGGTTTAATTTGGAATTACACGATTTAGGAACTCGCGGTGCAAGGCACTGAATTGAATTTGAGAATGCTCGAAACTCGAGTAAAGAAACGTTTTTGGTCGCTGTTGTCGCTTGGTAATCGCTCTCTCACTTGCTTTCGCATTAATGCTAACGGTTCGAATTTGGGAGTTTTAATATTGGCGAGCGCTCGGATCGGTGGTTAGACAGCGCAACAGCGATTCCGTTTACTTGCTCGGTGACGCCGGGATGATCGACCCCTGTTATCGACCGAGGTGTTTGTATGAATTGAAGTGCCAAATTCGAACAAAGGTAAATAGTAGGAAACATAATTTCCTACAAAAAAGGTGTCTTAACATTTTGCCATAGCTCGCATCGTTTCCGAGATATTTGCAGATATACCTCAAGGAAAGTGGCCTGACGGACATATTTCAAGATACTTCTTCTTCTTGTTGCTCTTCTTCTGCACAGCTAAGCTGGAAGTGGCATTTGAAGCTCGCAGTAGTGCAGAGTTATCTCAGAGAAAGGTGCCACGGTGTTTCTGTATCTTTATTATGTTGGTGCGCCTTCGGAACTTTTAAATAGCTCGATATATCTCGAAAACTACGCATCTGATCAAAAAATATCATAGAACATAAATAGTAGGAAACTTAATTCTCTACCAAAAACGTCTCTTAACATTTTGTCATAGCTCGCTTCGTTTCCGAGATATTTGCAGATATATCTCAAGGGAAGGGGCCTGACGGACATATTTCGAGATATTTCTGCTTCTTGTTGTTGTTCTTCTGCACAGCTAACCAGGAAGTGGCATTTCCGGCGCCCAATAGTGCAGAGTTATCTCAAAGAAAGCGGCCACGGTGTTTCTGTATCTTTATTAAGTTGGTGCGGCTTCGGAACTTTTAAAGATCTCGATATTTCTCGAAAACTACGCATCTGATCAAAAAATATAATAGAACATAAATAGTAGGAAACTTAATTTCCTACAAAAAAAGTCTCTGAACGTTTTGCCATAGCTCGCATCGTTTCCGAGATATTTGCAGATTTAACTCAAGGGAAGGGGCCTGACGGACATATTTCGAGACATTTCTTCTTCTTGTTGTTCTTCTTCTGCACAGCTAAGCTGGAAGTGGCATTTGCAGCTCGCAATAGTGCAGAGTTATCTCAAAGAATGGGGCCACGGTGTTCCTGTATCTTTATTATGTTGGTGCGGCTTCGGAACTTTTAAATATCTCGATATATCTCGAAAACAACGCATCTGATCAAAAAATATCATACAACATAAATAGTAGGAAACTTACTTTCGTACAAAAAAGGTCTCTTAACATTTTGCCATAGCTCCCATCGTTTCCGAGATATTTGCAGATGTATCTCATGGAAAGGGGCCTCACGGACATATTCCGTGATATTTCTTGTTCTTGTTGTGCTTGTTCTGCACAGCTGAGCTGGAAGTGGCATTTGCAGCTCGCAATAGTGCAGAGTTATCTCAAAGAAAGGGGCCACGGTGTTTCTGTATCTTTATTATGTTGGTGCGGCTTCGGAACTTTAAAATATCGCGATATATCTCGAAAACTACGCATCTGATCAAAAAATATCATAGAACATGAATAGTAGGAAACTTAATTTCGTACAAAAATGGTCTCCTAACATTTTGCCATAGCTAGCATCGTTTCCGAGATATTTGCAAATTTAACTCAAGGAAAGAGGCCTCACGGACATATTTCGAGATATTTCTACTTCTTGTTGTTCTTCTTCGGCACAGCTAAGCTGGAAGTTGCATTTGCATCTGTGGGAAGGAATCAGTGTATTACATTATATCTAATGCAGATATAGTACTAATGATATTGTTATTAAATGTACATAGATCTGCTGGAATGTATCACTATACGACATTATATTTAATGTAGATATAGTAATAATGATATTCTTATTAAATGTACATTGATCTGTGTGAAGGAGTCAGTATATTACATTGTATCTAATGTAGATATGGTAATAATGATTTTGTTGACAATTGTACATTACATATCGAATGTAGATATAGTACTATTGAGATTGTTATTAAATGTACATTGATCTGTGGGAATGAATCAGTATATTACATTATATCGAATGTAGATATAGTACCAATGATATTGTTATTAAATGTATATTGATCTGTGGGAGGGAATCAGTATCTTACATTATATCGAATGTAGATATAGTACTAATGATATTGTGATTAAATGTACATTACATATCGAATGTAGATATAGTACTAATGATATTGTTATTAAATGTACATTGATCTGTGGGAAGGAATCAGTATATTACATTATATCTAATAGATGTGGTAATAATGATATTGTTATTAAATGTACATTGATCTGTGGGATTGAATCAGCATATTACATTATATCGAATGTAGATATAGTGCAAATGATATCGTTATTAAATGTACATTGATCTGTGGGAACGAATAAGTATATTACATTATATCGAATGTAGACATAGTGCTAATGATATTGTTATTAAAGGTACATTGATCTGTGGGTAGCATTCGGTATATTAAATTACATCTCATGTTGATATCGTAATAATGACATTGGTACTAAATGTAGGTACATTCATCTGTTGGAATGTATCACCTTACGACATTATATATCGAACGTAGATATAGTACTAATGATATTGTAATTAAATGTACATTGATTTGTAGGAATGAATCAGTATATTACATTATATCTAATATAGGTATGGTAATAATGATATTGTTATTAAATGTACATTGATCTGTGGGAATGAATCAGTATATTATATTATATCGAATGTAGAATAGTACCAATGATATTGATATTAAATGTACATTGATGTGTGCAAAGGAATCCGTATAATACATTATGTCTAATGATATGGTAATAATGATATTGTTTTTAAATGTACACTACATATCTAATGTAGATTTAGTAATTACGATATGGTTATTAAATGTACGTTGATCTGTGGGAACGAATAAGTATATTATATTATATCGAATGTAGATATAGTACTAATGATATTATTATTAGATGTACATTGATCTGTGAGATCGAATCAGTACATTACATTATATCTAGTGTAGATATGGTAATAATGATATTGTTATTAAATATACATTGGTCTGGGGGAAGGAATCAGTATATTACATTATATCGAATGTAGATATAGTACCAATGATATTGTCATTAAGTGTACATTGATCTGTGGGACTGGATCTGTATATTAAATTATATCGTATGTAGATATAGTACTAATGATGTTGTTATTAAATGTACATTGATCTGTCTGAATGAATCTGTATATGACATTATATCCGATGTAGATATAGTAACAATGATATGGTTATAAAATGTACATTCATCTGTGGGAACGAATCAGTATATTACGTTATATCGAATGTAGATATAGTACCAATGACATTGAGCTGAGGGACCTCGACTGCCTCACCACAGCTGGTGAGGTGGAAGAGGCCCTCAGGGCAGAATTGGGCGACTCCGCCGAAGTCATTCGGGTCCATGTAACAAAGGAGAACGCCCGGGGCCAAAAGCTCGCGGTAGTCGAGCTCGAAGAGCGGGCGGCGGCCAGACTCGTGGACTGCGGTCGACTAAGTGTCGGGATGGTTATATCCCGACCCAGAAAGAGGACCACAGTCCTGAGGTGCTTCAGGTGCCTGGGCTACGGGCACCTGGCACGTGGCTGTAGAGGCCCCGATCGGCAGAATAATTGCTACCGATGCGGGGACAAGGGGCATGCGGCCAATGGTTGTCAGAAGACCCCGTGGTGTGCTGTCTGCGCCGACCACGGTCTCGAAGGCGCAGACCTGCAGCACGTTTTAGGGTCCGGCGCCTGCAAGACGTACCGCGACGCCTTAGCCGAAGCCAGGAAGCGTAATGGCTAAGGTGCTCCAGGGCAACCTTAACCGGAGCCGAGTCGCGGACGCCCTTCTCGAGCAGTTGCGGCGAGAGCAGCAGATCGATATTCTCCTGCTCAGTGAACCGTACCGTGCTCGAGAAGGAACAACGTGGTTCGCCGACACGTTGGGAACCGCTGCGATCTGGATCCCGGATCCCTCCAAATTCCGGGTACAGGCGCACGGGGCAGGCGCCGGATTTGTCTGGGTAAGGGGAGAGGGGGTGACGCTGGTAAGCGTGTACCTCTCCCCTAACGACCGCATCGCGGATTTCCGCGAGAAGATTGAAGCCCTAGAAGACACCATCCTGGAAATGGAGGGCGGATGTGTTGTCGGGGGGGACTTCAACGCGAAAGCGGTCGAGTGGGGAATGCCCAGACCGGACACCAGGGGAAGGCTGGTCGTCGAACTGGCGGCCCGCCGGAATCTGGACATCCTCAACCGAGGGTCGTCCACGACCTTCCGGAGGTTTGGTTATCAGGAGACCATCATCGACATCACGATGGCTTCTGAGGACGTCGCCTCCCGTGTCGATGACTGGAGAGTCATTGAGGACTACACGGGGAGTGACCACCAGTATGTGGTTTTTCGGATAGCCGGGAAAAGAAGTCGGAGCAAGGTTCCATCCCCTGTTCGAGGGTGGAACCTCCAAACGCTCCAGAAGGAGGTCTTCGAAGAGGCCCTCCAAGTCGGGATGCAGAACATTTTGCAGCCCGACGGAGGGCCGTGGACCCGGCTATCGCTGAAGCGGTTCGTCGACGCAAACATGGACGCCATCCATAAAGCGTGCGACGCGTCGATGAGCCGCGGAAAGCCACGCAGTGCCAGACGGCCTGCCTACTGGTGGTCGAGCGATATCGCCGACCTCCGGAGGGACTGCCATCGTCTGCGGAGAGCAGCCCAGCGTGCGAGGCGCGCCACCGACGGAGAGGCCCTGTGGGAATCCTGCAGGGCCAAGCGCCGCGAGTTCCGCCACGCTATTCGTGTGAACCAGCGGCGCTGCTGGGAGGACCTTCGACAGGAGGTCAACCGAGATCCGTGGGGTCTAGGGTACCGTATTGTGCGTCGCAAGATCGGTGCCCAAAACGGTCCCGCGGTGTTACCCGCAGACGAGGCATCGGCGACCGTGGACGCCCTCTTTCCGGACCACCCGCCAAGAGTGCGACAGCCAACTGGGCTGCAGGTGGAGGAGTTCCCCCCCTTCACCATGCAGGAGATGCAAGATGCAGCTTGGACCTTCCGCAACAGGAAAGCCCCGGGCCCAGACGGCATCCCGGCAGAGGTCGTGAAGCTGGCAGTTCAGCTTCAACCACGACCGATGCTGGAAATGCTAAACGCATGTCTGGGGTCCGGCATTTGGCCGACCCGATGGAAAGTGCAGCGCCTTGCGCTAATCAACAAGGGGAAGGGGCAGCTAACCGGTCCGTCCGCATACCGCCCTATATGTATGCTGGACACGGCCGGTAAGCTGTTGGAAAAAATGATCAGGCCCCGCCTCCTAGAAGCTTTCCGGGAAGCGGGCGATCTATCGGATCGGCAATACGGCTTTAGACGCGGAAGGTGCACAGTTGACGCCGTACGGGTGGTCCTGGATGCCGCCGACCAGGCGGAGTCCGGCAACCGGCACAGCTGGCCTGTCGTTCTCGTAGCCACGCTCGACGTCAGGAACGCCTTCAACTCGGCGAATTGGGCGGGGATACTCGCGGCCCTGAAGAACAGCTTCCAGGTGCCGGAATATCTTCTCCGTATGATAGAGAATTACTTCTCCGACCGTGTCTTGGTCTACGACACGGTCGAGGGGAGACGGAGGAGAAAAGTCTCTGCAGGAGTGGTCCAGGGGTCCATCTCAGGACCGGACTTCTGGAACGCGTTCTACTACGCCATCCTGCGGATCGAGTTTCCCAGTGAGGCGTTCCTGGTGGGCTACGCGGACGACATAGCGGTAGTTATTGTCGCCCGCGACACGGAGTGCGCACAGTTCGGCCTTAATCAGGTCATGAGGCGGATCGAGAGGTGGATGAATGACGCGGGTCTTCGGTTAGCTACGGAGAAGACCGAGCTCGTCGTCCTGTCAAGGCGAAGGATCCCCACAGAGATACCTTTCAAGGTGGGGACCCATACTATCATCGCCAAGACCGCCGTTAGGTACCTGGGGGTCCTGCTTGACAGCAAGCGGACCTTCTGGGCACAGATACGGCAGGCGGCTGACAGGGCGGCAGCAACCGCGTCGTCCCTCGCCCGCCTCATGGCGAACATCGGAGGCCCAAGGCCGGCGAAGCGGAGGCTGCTCATGACCTCCGTAGAGTCCGTCCTGCTGTACGGCGCGGAGATCTGGGCTGGAGCCCTCCGCTTCGAAAAGTACCGTCGGAGATTAGCGGCGGTTCAAAGGAGGTGCGCGCTTCGGGTAGCCTGTTCCTACAGAACTGTCGCGGAGCCAGCTGTGTTGGTGATAATTGGAATGTTGCCCATAGACCTGCTCGCCCACGAGCGCAAGCAGGTTTAAGAGGCGAAGAGGAGCGGCCAGGACACGGCCGCCGCGAAGAGGGTGGCTCGAGAGGCCACCCTGCATCGCTGGCAGCAGCGTTGGACTGAAGAGGCACGGGGGCGCTGGACGGCTAGGCTAATTCCAAGCATCGCCCCCTGGTTAAATAGGACGCAGGGCGAGGTGGACTACTACCTTACCCAATTCCTGAGCGGGCACGGATATTTCCGTGCGTATCTGTTTAGGATGGGTAAGGCCACCTCGCCAGTGTGCGGTTATGGCTGCCAGGATGCAGGGGATAGTGCCCAGCACACCCTCTTCCAATGCGGACGCTGGGCGGCCGAGAGGAATGCCCTCCAACAGGAGGTTGGCCCCGTCACCCCCGACAACATCGTGGGGGTGATGCTGCAGACATTGCAGACCTGGAGCGCCGTTGCCAATTAAGTGCGACGGTTGCTCCAACAGAAGAAGCAGGAGAGTCGGTGGAATCCCCTAAACCCAGTGTAGGCGATGCCACCGACAAGTTGAAGTAGCACCTCACGGGCCACCTTCTGTTGTGAGGACATTCGAAGAGCAGCGGGTGTGAACACGCGCAGCAGGCGACTCCCCCCCAAAGTAATGTGATGAACAGTTCCGGGGGGGACTAAAGTCGCATAAAGGGTTTGCGGTTTTATAGTGGGTAGGAATCCCACATACCCCGGGACAGGTGGTCCGCACCGGGGATCTTGAAGACCGGAAGATTTTTCCGCAGTTTTCCTTCACCAAAACAAAAAAAAAAAAAAAAAAAAAACCAATGACATTGATATTAAATGTACATTGATGTGTGCTAAGGAATCCGTATAATACATTATGTCTAATAATATGGTGATAATGATAGTGTTATTAAATGTACATTGATCTGTGGGAATGAATCAATATATTACACTATATCGAATGTAGATATGGTAATAATGATATTGTTATTAAATATACATTGGTCTGGGGGAAGGAATCAGTATATTACATTATGTCCAACGCAGATCTAGCACTAATGACATTGATATTAAATGTAGGTACATTGATCTGTTGGAACGTAACTGTATATGACATTACATATCGAATGTAGATATAGTGCTAATGATATTGTTATTAAATGTACATTGATCTGCGGGTAGCAATCAGTATATTACATTATATCGGATGTAGATATAGTACTAATGATATTGTTATTAAATGTACATTGATCTGTGGGAAGGAATCAGTATATTACAATATATCTAATGTAGATATAGTACTAATGATATTGTTATTAACTGTACATTGATCTGTGGGAACGAATCTGTATATGACATTATATCTAATGTAGATATAGTAATAATGATATTGTTATTAAATATGCACTGTTCTGTGGGAATGAATCAGTATATTACGTTATATCGAATGTAGATGTAGTACCAATGATACTGTTATTAAATGTATATTGATCTGTGGGAAGGAATCAGCATATTACATTATATCTAATTTAGACATGGTAATAATGATATTATTTTTAAATGTACATTACATATCAAAGGTAGATATAGTACTAATGATGTTGTTATTAAATGTACATTGATCTGTGGTAAGGAATCAGTATATTACATTATATCTAATGTAGATATGGTATTAATCATATTGTTAATAAGTGTACATTACATATCTAATGTAGATATAGTACTAATGATATTGTTATTAAATGTACATTGATCTGTGGGAATGAATCAGTATATTCAATTATATCTAATGTAGGTATGGTAATAATGATATTGTTATTAATTGTACATTACATATCGAATATAGATATAGTACTAATGATATTGTTATTATATGTACATTGATCTGTGGGTAGCAATCAGTATATTACATTATACCTCATGTAGATATAGTACCAATGATATTGTTATTACATGTACATTGATCTGTGGGAACGAAAAAGTATATTACATTATATCGAATGTGTATATAGTACTAACGATATTGCTATTAAATGTACATTCATCTGTGGGAATGAATCAGTATATTGCGTTATATCAAATGTACATATAGTACTAATGATATTGTTATTATATGTACATTCATCTGTGGGATCGAATCTGTATATTACATTATATCTAGTGTAGATATGGTAATAATCACATTGGTACTAAATGTAGCTACATAGATCTGTTGGAATATATCACTATACGACACTGTATCTAATGTAGATATAGTAATAATGATATTGTTGTTAAATGTACATTGATCTGTGGGAGCGAATAAGTATATTACATTATATCGAATGTAGATGTAGTGGTAATGATATTGTTCTTAAATGTACATTGATCTGTGGGTAGCATTCAGTATATTAAATTATATCTCATGTTGATATCGTAATAATGACATTGGTACTAAATGTAGGTACATTGATCTGTTGGAATGTATCACCTTACGACATTATATACCGAACGTAGATATAGTACTAATGATATTGTTATTAAATGTACATTGATTTGTGGGAATGAATCAGTATATTACATTATATATAATGTAGGTATGGTAATAATGATATTGTTATTAAATGTATATTACATATCTAATGTAGATATAGTACTAATGATATTGTTGTTAAATGTACATTGACCAGTGGGAACGAATAAGTATATTACATTATATCGAATGTAGATATAGTACTAATGATATTGTTATTAAATGTACATTGATCTGTGGGTAGCAATCAGTATATTACATTACATCGAATGTAGATATAGTGCTAATGATATTGTTATTAAATGTACATTTTGCAGGGGGAAGGAATCAGTATATTACATTATGTCCATCGCAGATATAGTAATAATGGCATTGTTCGTAAATCTATATTACATATCTAATGTAGATGTCGTAATAATGATATTATTTTTAAATGTACATTGATCTGTGGGAAGGAATCAGTATATTACATTATATCTAATGTAGATATGGTAATAATGATATTACATTTAAATGAACATACATATCTAAAGTAGATATAGTACTAATGATATTGTTGTTAAATGTACATTGACCTGTAGGACTGGATCTGTATATTACATTATATCGTATGTAGATATAGTACTAATGATATTGTTATTAAATGTACATTGATCTGTCTGAATGAATCTGTATATGACATTATATCCAATGTAGATATAGTAACAATGATATTGTTATAAAATGTACATTCATCTGTGGGAATGAATCAGTATATTACGTTATATCAAATGTACATATAGTACTAATGATATTGTTATTATATATACATTGATCTGTGGGATCGAATCAGTATATTACATTATATCTAGTGTAGATATGGTAATAATGACATTGTTAATAAATGTAGGTACAATGATCAGTTGGAATGAATCAGTATATGACATTATATCTAATGTAGATATAGTAATAATGATATTGTTATTGAATGTACATTGATCTGTGGGTAGCAATGAGTATATTACATTATATCTAATGTAGATATGGTAATAATGATGTTGTTATTAAATGTACATTGAACTGTGGAAATGAATCGATGTATTACATTATACCTAATGTAGATATAGTACTGATAATATTGTTATTAAATGTACATTGATCTGCGGGAATAAATCAATATATTACATTATATCGAATGTAGATATAGTGCTAATGAAGTTGTTACTAAATGTACATTGATCTGTGGGAAGGAACCGGTATATTACATTATACCTCATGTAGATATGGTAATAATGATATTGTTATTAAATGTACATTACATATCTAATGTAGATATAGTACTAATGATATTGTTATTAAATGTACATTGATCTGTGGGAATGAATCAGTATATTCAATTATATCGTATGTAGATATAGTACCAATGATATTATTATTAAATCAACATTGATCTGTGGGAAGGAATCAGTATATTACATTATATCGAATGTAGATATAGTACCAATGATATTGTTATTAAATGTACATTGATCATTTGGAAGGAATCAGTATATGACATTATATCCAATGTAGATATGGTAATAATGATATTGTTCTTAAATGTACATAGATCTGTGGGTAGCAATCAGTATATTGCATTATATTTCATGTAGATATTGTTATAATGACATTGGTATTGAATGTAGGTACATTGATCTGTTGGAATGTATCTGTATATGACATTATATCTAATGCAGATATAGTAATAATCATATTGTTATTAAATGTACATTGATCTGGGTGAAGCAATCAGTATAGTACATTATATCTAATGTAGATATGGTAATAATAATATTGTTATTAATTGTACATTACATATCGAATGTAGATATAGTACTAATGATATTGTTATTAAATGTACATTGATCTGTGGGAATGAATCTGTATATTACATTATATCTAATGAAGATGTGGTAATACTGATATTGTTATTAAATGTACATTACATATCTAATGTAGGTATAGTACTAATGATATTGTTATTAAATGCACATTGATCTGTGGGGAACAGTCGGAAACTTAATTTCCTACAAAAAAGTCTCTTAACATTTTGCCATAGCTCGCATGGTTTTCGAGATATTTGCAGATTTAGCTCAAGGAAAGGGGCCTCACGGATATATTCCGAGATACTTCTTCTTCTTGTTGTTCTTTTTCTGCACAGCTAAGCTGGAAGTGGCATTTGTAGCCCGCAGTAGTGCAGAGTTATCTCAAAGAAAGCGGCCACGGTGTTTCTGTATCTTTATTATGTTGGTGCGGCGTCGGAACTTTTAAATATCCCGATATATCCCGAAAACTACGCATCCGATCAAAAAATATCATAGAACATAAATAGTTGGAAACTTTATTTCCTACAAAAAAGGTCTCTTAAGATTTTGCCATAGCTCGGATCGTTTCCGAGATATTTGCAGATATAGCTCAAGGAAAGAGGCCCCACGGGCATATTTCGAGATATTTCTTGTTCTTGTTGTGCTTCTTCTGCACAGCTAAGCTGGAAGTGGCATTTGCAGCTTGGATTAGTGCAGAGTTATGTCAAAGAAAGGGGCCACGGTGTTTCTGTATCTTTATTATCTTGTTGCGCCTTCGGAACTTTTAAATATCTCGATATACCTCGACAACTACGCATCTGCTCAAAAAATATCATACAACATAAATAGTAGGAAACTTAATTTCCTACAAAAAAGGTCTCTTAACATTTTGCCATCGCTCGCATCCTTTCCGAGATATTTGCAGATTTAACTCAAAGGAAGGGGCCGGACGGACATATGTCGAGATATTTCTTCTTCGTTTTGTTCTCCTTCTGCACAGCTGAGCTGGAAGTGGCTTTTGCAGCTCGCAGTAGTGCAGAGTTATCTCAAAGAACGCGGCCACGGTGTTTCTGTATCTTTATTGTGTTGGTGCGGCGTCGGAACTTTTAAATATCCCGATATATCCCGAAAACTACGCATCTGATCAAAAAATATCATACAACATAAATAGTTGGAAACTTTATTTCCTACAAAAAAGGTCTCTTAAGATTTTGCCATAGCTCGGGTCGTTTCCGAGATATTTGCAGATTTAGCTCAAGGAAAGGGGCCCAGGGACATATTCCGAGATATTACTTGTTCTTGTTGTGCTTCTTCTGCGCAGCTAAGCTGGAAGTGGCATTTGCAGCTTGGAATAGTGCAGAGTTATCTCAAAGAAAGGGACCACATTGCCATAAAATGTACATTACATATCGAATGTAGATATAGTACCAATGATATTGTTATCAAATGAACATTGATCTGTGGGAATGAATCAGTACATTACATTATATCGAATGTAGATATAGTGCTAATGACATTGTTATTAAATGTACATTACATATCTAATGTAGATATAAGAGTAATGATATTGTTATTAAATGTACATTGATCTGTGGGAATGAATCAGTATATCACATTATATCGAATGTAGATATGGTAATAATGACGTTGTTATTAAATGTACATTACATATCTAATGTAGATATAGTACTAATGACATTGTTATTAAATGTACATTACATATCTAATGTAGACGTAGTACTAATGATATTGTTATTAAATGTACATTGATCTGTGAGAAGTAATCAGTGTATTACATTATATCTAATGTAGATATAGTACTAATGACATTGTTATTAAATGTACATTACATATCTAATGTAGATGTTTTTTTTTTCCAGGAGGAGGGGAAATGCATTTCCGCACACTCGGGGCTACCAAATGGCACGGCCACACCCGGGTAGTGTGGGGCTCTCCCGGAAGCATCTATTCGCTTCCGGGTGTACCCACTAAAACCCCTCCTCCATACCCACAGTTAACCCCCGGAGCCGGAACCGCGTTAGCATTACTTCGGCTCCGGGGCTGTGCTATTTGCTCCTTAGTTGCGCATCTCGGGTCACGAGGGCGGTGCCCCCAGGCACCCCTGTTCACGCTTGCGGCGCAGGATGTACTCGACATACTGCGCCACAGCGTCCCACAGCTTCTGGCTGTGGAGCATCACCCTGACGATGTTCTCCGGGGTGATGCTGTCGGCGATGGCGCGCTCTACACCTCTTCGCTTGTCCGCAAAATAATCGCAGACGAAGAAGGTGTGGAGGGCATCGTCCTCCGCTTCGCCACAGAACAAGCAGTGAGGTGACCCTACCTTCCGCATCCTGAACAGGTACTTACGGAAGTAGCCGTGTCCTGTCAGGAATTGCGTCAGGTAAAAGGTCACCTCGCCATGGCGACGCGACGACCACTGGCCCAGGTCCTGGATCAGGAGCCGGGTCCACCGTCCTTTGGGACTATCGTCCCAACGCTGTTGCCAGCGCCCGATGGTTCGCTCGCGGGCTTGCTCCGCGGCGTCTGCTCGCCCGATCTCAGAACTCCGGAGATATATCTCCTTTCGCTCTTGGGCGAGCAGATCTATCGGGATCGTGCTGGCAACAACTAGCGCCGCGTCCTCGGACACAGTGCGGTACGCACATGCGACGCGCAGTGCCCCGCGGCGCTGGACGGCGGCTATCCGGGTCCGGTACTTTTTTACCCTAAGAGCGTCCGCCCAGATTTCTGCCCCGTAAAGCAGGGCTGCCTGGACGGACGTCAACAGGAGTCTTCTCTTGCACGGCTTCGGGCCTCCCACGTTCGCCATCAGACGACTTAGTGCCGCCGTACTCTGCACGGCCTTGTCGCAGACCCTGCGAATATGCTCCCAGAAGGTGAGCCAGTTGTCCAGCATCACCCCCAGGTACTTCGCAGAGCTGCAGGTCTGTACAGGCTGAGTCCCGACCATCATCGTGATGGAGGTGGGGATTCTTCTTTTCGTGAGAATCACGATCTCCGTCTTGGCAGCAGCCAACTGGAGACCGTGATCTTCCATCCACCCGTTGGCCCTGCGCATAACTTGGTTAAGCGTAAGTTGGGCCAACTCGGGACTCCGTGCTGCAATGACGGCGGCGACGTCGTCGGCGAATGCGACGAGGAACGCATTATCGGGCATGTCCAGGCGGAGCAGGCTGTCGTATATGACATTCCAGAGGTCAGGTCCCAGCACTGACCCCTGTGCCGCTCCGGCGGTGACCTCCTTCATCCTGATGCCCTGGGCTGTCATGTACGACAGCCTGCGGTCCCTCAGGTAATCTCTCATCATCGTTGCAAGATACGGAGGTACCCTGAAGGACCGCTCGAGCGCGTGGAGCATGTCGCTCCACCTAGCCGAATTAAACGCGTTCCTCACGTCGAGGGTCACGAGGAGTACTATGGGCCTAGCCCTATGACAGGCGGTTTCGGCCTGGCGTACTGCCCCGGTCACCTCGGCGATCGCATCAATCGTGGAGTGCCCCTTTCTGAAGCCGTGCTGCCGGTGGGAGAGGCCCCCGGTTTGCTCAATAGCGGCCGCCAATCGCGGCTTGAGCAAGCGCTCCATCATCTTCCCCGCTGTGTCTAACATACACAGGGGGCGATAAAATGATGGAGAATCGGGGTCGCCTTTGCCCTTGGAAATCAAGGCATGGCGTGCCAGCTTCCACCGGGCTGGGAAGACTCCTGCTCTCAGGCACCCGTTGTACATACCGAGCAAGAGGCCAGGGCAGTTGCGTGCAGCTGCCTTAATCGCCTCTGCCGGTATGCCGTCGGGGCCCGGGGCCTTACCGGACTTCATGCTGCGTTCCGCAAGCATGAGCTCCTCGGCGCGGAACGGCGGGATATCCTTCTCGTCATCGGTCAGTCGGGGCTCGACAGTGACCGGATGTGTCGGAAAAAGGGCATCCACAACGTTTCGCGCCTTCCTCTCATCCATGACCTGGGTGGGTGGGCGGAGCTTGCCCATCACGAGCTTGTAGCCCCTCCCCCAAGGATCCTGGTCCACTTCGTCGCAGAGCTGCTTCCAGCTGCGTTCCTTGCTCGTCCGGATGGCTTTGCCTAAGGCCTTCTTGGCGGCTTTGTAAGCCGTGGCCTTTTCCGCCGCCTCGGGTCGGCCAGCGGCGCGTTGCGCCAACCTGCGCAATCGATGGCAAAGCCTCCGGAGCTCGGCGATCTGGTCGTTCCACCAGTACGCCTGCGTCCTGCCTTTCCAAGGCCTCTTGCGAGGCATGGACGCGTCGCATGCGCGGTCGATGAGCCCCGTGGTGGCATCCACTAGAGCGTCCACCGCGCCGACGTCATTGGTGTCCTCGGGCACTGGTGGAATGTGCCGAGCGCCGTCGAGCAAGGTTGCGACGAATTTTTCACCGTCCATCTTAGCTGCGTTCCAGCCAGATGGTCGACGCGCGCTAGCAGCTGGCTGCTTTCGCGTCGCGTCGATGAGCTGGAAGGTGATGTACTGATGATCACTACCGGTGAAGTCATCCATCACCCTCCAACCAACGGCTTTGCGGACCAGGTCCTCCGACACTAGCAGGGATCGAATATCCGAAGCCCGGTCGCCGGTACGTTGGTGTTGTACCGACGTTGAGGACGACAAGGCCGAGCCGGGCAGCCATCTCCAACACCAGTTTACCTCTGGTGTTGGGCTGCGGCATGCCCCACTCAATAGCCCGCGCGTTGAAGTCCCCAGCGACCACAAGTCCGCCGGAGATATCGCGCAAATCGTCCTCAAGGGCTTCGAGCTTGTCCCTGAACGTCTGAATGCCGTCGTTAGGGGAGAAGTAGCAGCTCACAAAGGTGGTTGGCTCCGCCGTCACCCACACGTAGCAGCATCCAGCTCCATGATTGGCGATCCTAATAAGGGGGTCAACGACCCAAATCGCCGCGGAGCCGGAACTGTCTACGTGCCAGCTTGCTCTAGTCCGGTAGGGTTCGCTGATAATCGCTACGCTTGCGCGGTGCTCGTGGACGAGCTGCGTCAGCATATCATCAGCGACCCTACTCCGATTTAGGTTACCCTGGAGGACGGAAATCATTTCTTCTGTCCTTTCGCTTTGTCCAGGGCAACCCGGAACGCCTTACATGCCCCGGAGCCTGGGACATGCTCCGGGAGCATTGCGCCCTTTGCTCCATCAGAGCAGAGGAAGCACTGCGGCTTGCTGGTGCAGGCGATCGCCTTGTGCCCCTGTTGGCCGCACTTCCAACAGAGGCCGCTGCGATCCGGCCCTTTGCACTCCTGCTTCCGGTGGCCATATCCCAGGCATCGGAAGCGGCGCTGCACATCGGTCCTTTGTCGCAAACGACAACGGACCCAACCAACACGCAGTTTCTCCTTTTCCAGGAGCTTGCAGGCCGGTTTGTCATCGAGCTCGACGATCGCCATCTTCAGCTCTCGCGTGTTCGGCGCGAAAACGGTGACCTTCAGCTCTCCGTTAAAGTCGGCGCCGAGCTCGCGCCGTACCGCTTAGGCCACCTCCGCGGACGTGGCTAGGCAATCCATGTCGAGAACTTCCAACCGAACACGGCTGGTGAGCACCCTGGCTTCACCGGACTGCCCTATGGCGTCCTGAATTGCCTTTTGGAGGGCAGACTGACTTCCGCAACGGTCCAATTCGAGGAGGATTGCACCCTCCTTTGTTTTAGGGGCCGTGCGGATGACCGTTTCGGTGTCCTCGGGGCACACTGTTACGGATAAAGTAGGGATCCTCCTAGGGATCCACGCGAACCGTCGATAACGCTCATCTATAATACGCTCATGCGCACTTGCGTCACGTGCGCTAGAAAATCGATCGCACATCAAACGTTCATTCGTTCGTTAACGAGCACCTCAATCACACCAAACCGTTTAAAGTAAAGTTCGCCAAACCAATCGTTCGCTCATCACATCAATCGTTCGTTCATCAAATTGTATTTTTTCATCATTTTATTCGTTGTTCGTGTGGGTTGTGTCATACATATTGTGAATAAATATAGTTTGTGTTTGTTATAATCTACGTGCAAAGTTTATCAATCCTCCTCGATCTTCAGTCCTTTGATAAGGGCAGCCAGCCCACCCACGCAAGACCCGCGTGATACAATCATTGTTTGTATATTACACACACTTTCATGCGGATTGCTCCAAGGACTTCCGCATATGTCTTACCCTCCACGGGCTTGACTATCACCGCGCTCCGTTTTGAGCGCTGGCGCTTTTTCTTCTTCTTCTTCTTCTTCTTCTTCTTCTTCTCCTCCTTCGAAGCTGGTGGTTCCTCCGGCTGCGAACTCAGAGCCGACTTTTTCTTTTTCCCGCCCTTTGATTGTGGTTGCAGGGAATCACATTTGCCCTTCTTGGGTTCTCGACTTTTTGCAGTGGAGGAGCCTTCCTTCCGACTCTTGTTCCGCTTGGTAACGGTGGCCCAGGTTTCCGCGTCTTGAACCCCCGTTTTTCTCCTCTTCTCCTCCTCTTCTTCCGGGCTCGAGAGCGCCGCTCTACTCCTCTTGTGTGAGGCGGCAGTCGAGGTCGGAGTACGGGGAAGTACAGCCGGAGACATGGGTGCCGCTGTTTCCAGCGCTCTTATCGCCTTGCTGCGCGCCACCCTGCTGAAGCAGAGAAAGTCAACGATTTCTCCAAGGCGGGGAATGCCCTCTTTCACCGAGTTGGAAATATTCCGTTGCTTTTCCGTCGCAGCCTTCATCTCATCGAGGATTTGCCGTATCCGCGTCAATTGGACGCCATCGACTGCGTCAATCTCCTTCAGCTTGCACCAGATGTCCTCTGGGGCAGGTGTCTGCATTTCTTTATCGCTGCCTGTAGCTGTAGACACCATGGTGGCCAGGTCAGCCACCACCATAGCGCTGCGGTTGTCGGATAACGACACTCCGGGGCCCGCTTACTCACCCCTGAGCGCCGGTACTGGGGTATCCCTCCCCTGCACCGTAAACGCAGTATTATTAATGGACTCCTCCATGTTTGGTTTTTAAGTCAGGGTTCCTTACCCTAGTCTATTTGGTCCGCTGTTACGTCGCGAGCGAGAAAAAGACGGCGCGAAAAATCGGCCAGAAAAATCGTTCGCGTATCCGTTGATAGGTCTTTGTCACACCTTTGTGTCCTCCCACAAGGCTCCCGTGCATTTCTGCGATAATTTCTTTTCTAATTTCGCTGGGTGGTAATTGCACGCGACCATAACAAAGGGTGACCTTTACGCTGACGTCTTTGAAAATCTTTCTCAATAACCCAGGTAACGCGTCCTGCGGTAACGTATCAGTAAAATCATCAAATCGCGAGATCCGAAAAGAATCTAAATCTAACTCGGACAACTTTTGTTTGAGCTTCCGTAAGACAGATTCTAATTTCGCGATTGTCAATTCGTCGTTAAAGTTCTTTGATATTACGACGCTGAAGATTTTATGTTTACCGCGGTCCGTTACGATAATATTTCCCGGTTTTAAACTTGATTTTCGCAACGTTTCCAGGTCTAATATGCCGATGTCAACGAGTAGCTCACTAACCGGTGTCAATCGTAAATCACTCGTAAGAAAATGCACGTAACTGCCTCTATAGTATGTCAAGTTTTCCGACGCGAAAGTTACCGTTTTCGGAACCTCTATCCTTGGAGGCGGATCAGAATATAGATCTTCGAAATCTACAAGTGTATTTGCGAGAGATGGTTGTGGTAGCACGTCGGTCTGTATTAACGTATTTTCGTTCTGTGTGTGAGGATTTGATTCTGGAACAGTCTTATTTCTTGGTGTGGATAAAGCTATGGGTGGTAGAGATGGAGGTGTAGCAGGTAGATATGATTGGTGTTGAGGTCTGTATACTATAGTGTCTTGGGTAAAGTTGTGCGTCCGTCGCGTCAAGTCGTCTAGATGTTTGTGTAAATCGTCAACGTCGGTCTCCGTGTCTGAGTTTTTAGCAACTCGTGTTTCCTCTAAACCTCCTTCTTCAGGGGAAAAGTCGAAGAATTCATGGTCGCTATCAGAATAGGGTGTTTTGAAAAGTTCCTTATCGGAGTCAACATTGGCGAGGTCCGGCTCGAGTTCTGAGGTCTGGGGTACTCCCAGTGCACGCGGACATGACCCCAGGCTCGGTAGGACACTCCTACGACGAACGAAGATCGGTGGTTCGGACGCATCTGAAGCGGTATCGGAATCATTATCGGTGGTTATGTCTGTTGAGGTGTTCGATGTGATTATAATAGCAGGTTTAGAAAGAAGTGGAGTTGAGAAGTTGGTTTGCTTGACGATCTAAGCCGAGTTCGAGTGGAGATGGCCTCTGGATCGCGAGTAGGTGGAGGTCTCGGTTTTGTTTTCGATCCTAACGGTCTCCCTACCTTACGTTTAACTACCGCAGGCTCTAGTTCGGAACCGGATGTTTCGGGTGTATCCGTAACCGGCAAAACGACCTTGGGTCTTGCGGCACGACGCGCATTATTTGATTTGACAAGCGCGCTCGTACGTAAGAATCTCTTAATGGTCTTAATAACCGAAGGCGGATCACGCTTCTCCATACGGGGAACATCCTGAGGGGATTTTCCCAAGCCGATCGGGCTCGCAGGGTGTTCCTCATCGGAAGAGGAATCTAGTGAGAAGTCGTCCGAGGTGTGTTGTTTGCGAATTTATAGCTGGCTTTTGCCGCACTATTATGCCGCTAGTGAATCGGGTTTTAAATAAATGCGCTTCACTTTGACTAGGAGGTAGTTTATTTAATACAAGAGCCGCTTACCGCGGAGGCTAGTGGTTACAAGCCACTGTTCGCGCAACTCGTTTAAAACTTTGAAAGATACTGTACTCGCTCGCCAAGGATTGTTACTCTAATTGTTCTAATCGCCTTTGTTGTTCCGGCTCCTTTATAGATTCCGGCAGGCACACGGATTTGTTTCACGGAGCTCCCGAGCGCCAATTAGGGGGCTCCGTGACCTTTTTATTGCCTTATTTGGTAATGTGTTTCGCGACTTGTCTATGTGTGAGTGCCTGACACTCTTCCGTGCCGGGCCGGAGAGTGGGGCGCGGAGGCCGGGGTCAGGCCCTTTTTTCGTCTCCGCGTTCGACAGTTTTTTGCGATTCTTTTCTTTTTGTCCGGTTTAGCGCGAGATTGTTCTAGAACGGCTTTTATTTTCTGCGATTGTTAGAATGTATTTCCTTTCATTACAATAAATGTTTAATTTAATTATTAATAATTTGTTGGCGATGCTTTCTTTCACAAACATTTCCGCCCGCCTCGATCACTCGTGATCGACCGTGACGCTTGGTCGCTTCGCTTCTATGACAATGTACCGCGCATACTCATTCATTCGCACTCTGTGTTTATAAACAGTCTCATTCATTCTTCATTCACAGGCAGTCTGCATACTTGAGTGATCGGTCTAGTGTACTCGGTTGTCGCCGTTCTTACCCGAATCACTCGCACGAGATTATCCCCGCCCGTGAAAATCTCTGTTACCCTTCCCAAATTCCACTGAGTTGGAGGGAGATTGCTATTCCGCAGAAGAACTAAATCGCCGACACGCAACGACTCGCTCGCGATTCGCCATTTCGTTTTAGTTTGCAGTGTTGTCAAGTAATCCGCGGACCACAGCTTCCAAAATCGTTCATGGACTTTTTGTATTGCCTGCCATCTCGAAAGTCGCGAGTCAGCTACGTCTAACAACGAAGCGTCAGGCACGGACATTAAGTGAGAACCTGTGAGAAAGTGACCCGGGGTTAGTGCATCGAAACTTTCCGGATCGTCACGAAGCGGACATAATGGACGCGAATTGAGGCAGCATTCTATTTTGCAAAGTAGTGTCGAAAACTCTTCGAAAGTGGGGTTAAAGGAGCCTAGTATTCGTTTTAAATGGTGCTTAACGCTCTTGACCCCTGCTTCCCATAGACCGCCGAAGTGTGGCGCACCGGGCGGGATAAACTTCCACTCCACTCCCCGCGTGGCCACATCGTTACAAAATTCGTTATCCGAACTAAGGTTTCGTATTCGCGACCTAATTTCGTTGCATGCGCCTTTAAAATTTGTGCCGTTGTCGGAAAAAACTTTCGAGGGCAGGCCTCTTCGTGACGTAAATCGCTCGAACGCGGCTAAGAATGTGGCTGTGGTATAGTCGCTGACTAACTCTAAGTGTACAGCCCGAACGCACAAACAAACAAACAGCGCAAGGTAACATTTTCGTGTTTTTTGCCCGCGGCCTTGTGAGACACGGTATGCAAATGGGCCTGCATAATCGACTCCCACAATACTAAACGGGCGACTTGGGGTTACGCGTTCTCGTGGCAAGTCTCCCATTTGCTGCTGTAAGGTTTGTGCGCGCTGTCGAACGCAAATTACGCATTTCGCTATTAGCCCTTTTACTTGGGTTCGCGCGTGAATGACCCAATACTGCTGGCGCAGGGTTCGCAATGTCAGTTGCAGCCCTCCATGCTGCGTCATGATATGCACGTGCTTCAAAATTAGTGAAGTGACGTGGCATCGCGGAAGTATTATCGGATGTTTCTCCGATTCAGGCAGAGGTGAGTACTTTAAGCGCCCACCCACGCGAATTATGTGATCTTTATCTAAATACGGGGAAAGAGCCAAAATTGAACTTTTAGTTAGCACTCCTTTTGGTTTAGCAAGTTCTCTCAATTCTGTTGGAAAGTGATTACCTTGTGTCAGTTGAAAGCATTTAGTTTTTGCGAACTGTATTTCTGTCTTCGAGACGACCTTGCCTTTCTCTGTGTTTGGACTTTTTCTGCACGCGTTGTAGAATTTGTACACGTATACAAGTACTCTCAATAATTTAGGCCAGGAAGAGAAACGAGAGAAGATCTCCAACGGTTCCACCTTGTGATCTACGTTTGAAACCACCTGTACCGAACATTCCTCGCCGACCTGCTCGTCCCTTGGAGTGAACCCTTGCTGTGGCCAGCTCTCCGAGGGATCTGACAGCCAGTTCGGTCCACTCCACCAGAGATCATGCGTCCTGAGATCCCTGGCTGAGCATCCTCGCGACGCACAATCGGCGGGGTTTTGCGTCCCTGGAACGTGACGCCACAGAGCCGAAGGTAAGCTCGTTTGCACTTCTGATACTCGGTTTGCTACGAAGGTCTTCCAGTTTCCTGGAGGTGCATTTAACCAATCTAATACAACCTTTGAATCTGACCAACAGACGATGGCATCGAGTTTGACTCGCAACGCCCCAAGAACAAAATTGATCGCCCGACTCAGCAGCTCAGCCGTGCAGAGTTCAAGCCGAGGAATGCTCTGCACTTTCAACGGGGCCACCTTAGTTTTTGCATACAGCAGCGTAACCTTTGTTGACGAAGACTCTACTCGGATATACACCGCTGCAGCGTACGCTAAGTGAGAGGCATCACAGAAGCCGTGTAGCTGCACCGTTTTTATCTCCCCTCCTACTCCTACCCATCTAGGAATCGAAATATCTCTTGTGTAGAAGAGCATTGAGTGAAACTTCTCACAATCGCGTGCTAAATCTGGAGGTAAATTGTCGTCCCAGCTAACTTTTGCCAACCACAACTTTTGTAAGATTATTTTTCCTTGAACAATAAAGGGTGCTATCCAACCTAACGGGTCGTACGTTTTTGCCAATAGCGATAAGAATGCCCGCTTCGTATATTTCTTAAGTTCGGGAGTATTCGTATGGAAATGAAAGACATCGGAGGAAGGGTTCCACTGAATTCCTAACACCTTAACCCTTTCGTCATCTTGCAAGGTTCTGCTAACCGCTAACCCATGATCCTCTGCTGGGATATCTTTGAGGAGTGACGAAGAGTTGCTTGCCCATTTCCTCAATTTAAACCCGCCCGCCATGAGCAATCGGTTCAGCTCATCGCGCATGTCTACCAATAGCGACGGATCGTCTGCACCGAACATAGCATCGTCTACGTAGAATTCGTCTAACAAGATGGCTGCTCCCAACGGATACTTTTCGCCTTCGTCTTTCGCGAGTTGTTTTAAGACGCGATTGGCATGAAAGGGTGCACACGCCGTGCCGTATGTGACGGTTTCCAAACGATAAGCTGCTAGCGGAGAGTTTTCTGAAGGACGCCAGAAGATACACTGATATTTAGTGTCTTCGGGTGCTACGCGTATTTGGCGGAACATTTTCGCAATGTCCGCCGTGTATACGAAGCGGTGCCAACGCCACCTAATCAGTATCGCAAACAGATTTGCTTGCAAATTGGGCCCTACGTGGAGGCAGTCATTCAAAGATTTACCGTTAGAGGAGCTCATTGAAGCATTGAAGACTACGCGCAATTTCGTGGTCTGGCTTTCCTGACGCAATACAGGTAAGTGAGAAATAAAAACTTTATCGTTTAAAGATTCGGTTTCCCTGATTCGACTCATGTGACCTAAATCAAGATACTCTTGCAAAAAGGTCTGATATTCCCTATACACCTCGGGATTCTTCCTTGCTCGCACTTCGTTTGACTGAAAGATTTTCCTCGCAATATTTGCAGTGTCCCCGACCGTGAGCTTGGGGTTTTTTGCGAACGGCAACCTAACCTCGTAACGTCCGTCGATACGGCGGCGGTGAGTCTCTTTGAAATGGTTTTCACAGTCTAATTGATCGCGAGTTAATCCTAACCCCTTTGGAGTCTCCTCTAATTCCCAGAATTTTTTCAGATTTTTATGCAGATCGTCGAGTATCTCAACGTGATAGACTTGCAGCCCCGATCGCAAGCCTCCGTGTGTTGGCCCACACGATCCCGACAGGACCCAGCCAAACACGGTACGCTGCGCGATCAGGGTGCCGGGAGGACCTTTTACCACCCCATCCAGCATAATTTTGCCGTATTCGTTAGCCCCGATGAGTAAGTCAAACCCTTGAAAGTCACTGGGCTTTGGATCAGCAAGAGGTAAGTCGACTAAGTGCTTCCATTTTGAATCGAATTCGAAAGAACTCGGAGTGTAAGAGGTTAGGCTCTTTAATACCAGAGCCGAGAATCTAATTTTGGCTTCCTCCCTATCTTTTAGATTACAAGAGGACATCTCTAGTTCGACCGCATGTTTTACCCTTCCCGCGCGGACCCCCCCTATTCCAGAGAGATTTACCGCGACAGGTAATTTTTTGGATTTCAAGTGGTCTGCTATGCGTTCGGTCACACACGTGACCTGCGAACCCTGATCCAGCAGTGCGCGCACGAGAATAGTTCTGCCATTGTCCGCGGTAATTTTGACACACGCGGAAGGCAGCAGTGCTTTATTAATGCGAGAATAAGCTACATGGCACGTGGATGATTGCTCCTTCTCATCCTGCTGAGAAGTGGAGGGTAAATCAGTCTCTGCTGCCTTCTGCTGTGTTTCAGCAGCTCGACCGCTGCTGACATTGGAGTCGACGTTTTTAAAGTGCACCAACGTGTGGTGTTTGCCGTGACAGGCGACGCAGGCTGACTTTGAGAGGCATTTTGCTGTACCATGCCCCGGTTTTAGACAGCGAAAACATAAATGATTCTCGAAAAGAAAGGCACGCCGTTCATTGACGTGTTTCTGCTTAAATTTGTTACAAGTTGCTAAGGCGTGGCTTGCTTTGCAGAATGCACACTTAATAGCACTAGAGTCAGTCTGATGTGACACTATAGACGTGCGTTTATCTGAACTTCGCTTTTTAATCTTTGACTCGTCAGTCTGCGCCGTCTGTTTGCTCGATTCAACCGCATCAAACGCGCGTATCCGGCAGGTTATGAATTCGTCCAATTCTGCGAACGATGGCAGCGCGGTGCTGCTCCCCAATTGAAGTTCCCAATCATTCAAGGAAGCGCGGTCTAATTTTGAGATTATTAGAAAATTGAAAAGGTCATCCCAGCTTGCTACCGGTCTCCCCAAATTAGTTAGTGCTTGACGAACATCGTTCGCCTTATCTCGCAGGTTGCGCAATTCCTTGGCAGATGGGCGGTTTATATTGGGTATTTCTGTGAGCGTTCGCAGATGTGAGTGGACTATTAGACGCGTGTTATCGTACCTTTTTCTCAGGAGTTCCCATGCTGTGGTGTAATTTGATTCTGTTACCGCGATATTCTTTAGAGTTAAGGCGGCTTCGCCCGAAAGACTGGATTTTAGATAATGAAGTCTCTGTACCCCTGTTAGTGCAACGTTCTGATCTACCAATGCCAGAAATAAGTCACGATAATTCTCCCACTCATGGAAGTCTCCTGAGAAGGTCGGCATTGTAATTTGCGGTAATTTAATTGAGTTCACGACGTTTTGCGAATTAGCAACGTGACTTTCGTCAAACGACGACTGCGCGACCGGCGGAGGCTTTAATTTCGCGAGGTATTCGTTAAAATAATCGCACGCTTCTTCAAATATACAAGATGTTTCGACAAATAAATCTTTCACAAAGTACTCATCCTTTGCAGTTGCTTCCTTGTCTGCCAGCGCGAGGATCTGCATGTGCTGCTGGACGAACTTCTCCCAGTATCCCCGTAGGTTGCTGAGCCTGCTGCTGGTGACGGTTGTGGTTCGCTGCGCCTTTCCCAGCTTAGTGAAGTTGTCCACTGCTCGGCTGATGAGACCCCTGGAGGCGGATTGAGCTGCGTACAGCTCCTTCAGGGACAGATCCTTGGAGGCCATGTCGTTTGATCGACTCCGTGTAGCGTGTTGGAGGGTGTCGCTGCTTCAGTGAAGCCCAGGCACCTTTGCTGGCAAATTTGTGCGTCCCGGTATAATCCGGTAAAGGGTGTCGCTGCTTTTGAAGCCCAGGCACCGTGTTTTAAGCACAAACTGCACTCCCGATCACTATATCCGGCTCGAAGGACCACTTTTACTGTTTGCGAATTTATAGCTGGCTTTTGCCGCACTATTATGCCGCTAGTGAATCGGGTTTTAAATAAATGCGCTTCACTTTGACTAGGAGATAGTTTATTTAATACAAGAGCCGCTTACCGCGGAGGCTAGTGGTTACAAGCCACTGTTCGCGCAACTCGTTTAAAACTTTGAAAGATACTGTACTCGCTCGCCAAGGATTGTTACTCTAATTGTTCTAATCGCCTTTGTTGTTCCGGCTCCTTTATAGATTCCGGCAGGCACACGGATTTGTTTCACGGAGCTCCCGAGCGCCAATTAGGGGGCTCCGTGACCTTTTTATTGCCTTATTTGGTAATATGTTTCGCGACTTGTCTATGTGTGAGTGCCTGACACTCTTCCGTGCCGGGCCGGAGAGTGGGGCGCGGAGGCCGGGGTCAGGCCCTTTTTTCGTCTCCGCGTTCGACAGTTTTTTGCGATTCTTTTCTTTTTGTCCGGTTTAGCGCGAGATTGTTCTAGAACGGCTTTTATTTTCTGCGATTGTTAGAATGTATTTCCTTTCATTACAATAAATGTTTAATTTAATTATTAATAATTTGTTGGCGATGCTTTCTTTCACAAACAGTGTAATTCGTCGATAACAATCGGGTTTCGCGACAGGGCATCGGCGTTGGTATTGAATTTCCCTGGTTTATGCGCGAAATCGTACTCGTAATCCCGTAACTTCAGTCTCCAACGTACTAGACGTTGACCGGGATCCTGAATTGAATTTATCCACCTCAACGGCTCATGGTCACTCACTAACTTAAATTTCCTACCGTACAAATATGGTCGAAAATGCAATACCGCATATAAAACGGCTAAACATTCCTTTTCGGTTGTAAAATAGTTCCGTTCCGGCTTAGTTAACGTGCGAGAAAGGTATGCTACCGGTAAATCGTGTCCATCTTTCTCCTGACTCAAAACGGCTCCTATTGCAAAGTCTGAAGCATCGGTCGTTAATGTGAATGGCTTATCAAAATTTGGGTATTGTAAAATCGGTGCACGACACAGTGCTCTTCGTAACGCGGTGAAACTCTTTTTCTGCTCCTTCCCCCAAATGAAAGGAACGTTCTTTTTCAGCAAATCCGAAAGAGGTTTTGATTTTTCCGCAAAATTTTCAATAAAACGTCTGTAGTAACCCGCCAAACCTAAAAATTGTCTAATGTTTTTCGCGTTCTTTGGCCGCGGAAAATTCTTAACAGCAACGATCTTTTTAGGATCAGGACGGACTCCACGCTTGCTAATTACGTGTCCTAGATACGCGACTTCGGTCTTAAGAAATTCGCATTTATCAGGTTGCAACGTTAAACCGGTATCGGCTAGGCGCGTAAATAGACGTCGAACCTTTTTACCGTGTTGATTTAAATCTTTCGCGTAAACGACTATATCATCCAAATACACGAAGACCTCTATCCCTTGCAACCCGCGCAGAACCTGATCCATGAGTCGCTGAAAAGTGGCTGGCGCGTTCTTTAAGCCTTCGGGCATGCGTATATATTCGTAATGCCCGTTTGGCGTAGTAAAGGCAGTTTTATGGCGGTCTTTGGGGTCCATTTCGATCTGCTGAAACCCGCTTGCTAAATCAAAGACAGAAAAATACTGTGCGTCTCCGATGTGATCTAAAATTTCAGTAATGTTCGGTAAAGGATATGCATCACCTATTGTCTTTTCGTTCAATTTACGGAAATCTATTACCATTCTCCACCGTGGGTTTCCCTTTGAATCTGGTTTCTTGGGTACTGTCCACAGAGGAGAGTTATAAGGAGAATTTGAAGGTGCGATTATATCATTGGATAATTTAGTTAAAATCTGTCGTTCTATTTCTTGTTTATGTATTGGTGGAAATCTGTACTGTCGCGTGTTTAATGGTATGTCATCTATTGTTGGTATGTTGTGTTTTATGTAGGGTGTAGCTTGTAATTTATCGGATGGAAGATGGAAACGGTCAGGAAATTCTTCTACTATCATTTCTACGTGCTCACGTTCTTCGTCATTCAAGTGGTCTAAACGTAATTTGCTTAGGATTTCGGTAACTCTATCAGTTGTTACATTAGGTACACTATCCGAATCAGAATCATCCTGTTCTTCCGGGAAACAATGATAATCGAACGGTATCAGTTCTTGAGCAGGTACTGTAAGTTCGAGGTCTTCATTGAGCGAGTTTATTGCTAATACATGGCATACGCCCTGGTTGTTAACCGACACAGCAGCTTCGCCGACATACAGGCCGTCAACAGTCGTTAAACGCGGCAAATAGCCCTCTTTTAATTTATTGTTAACGACATCGATCGCGATGGATTGTCTTGTACGAGCTTTAATTATGTAAGTATGCGGTTCTAATTTACGCCGTTCATGATAATCTAGCGAACGTTGATCGACAAATCTAATTGGATGAACCGGATCTGTGCTCGTAACGAGTGTATTATTCGCGAACGAAATTTCGGCTTGCTCCTGGCGAAGATATTCCTGCCCTAAGATTCCGTTTGTGCTTAGTGGAAAATCTGATCGTATAACATGAAAACGGACTGGTTTTCCCTGTAGATGAACTGTTGCAGTACCGATGGTTCTGTCGTTTTGCGGCGTAATACCCGTTATTAACGTAGCCTCATGCGTAGCTATTGGAATGTTTGTCATTAGCGTATCTAATTTTATTAAGTTGATCTCCGCACCGGTGTCTATTAGGAAATGCGCGACTCTCGTTTGGAAATCTTTAGACGATAATTTTACTATCGGGGTGTCGCGTTTTGTTTCTATCGCTAATACGGTCTCTGTTGGAATTTCACCTGCGGACGACGCTCTGGAGATTGGTGGCTCGTCGTCGCGTCGGTACGACGAGTCGTATTCAAGTTTAAACGTTCCGGTGACGGTGACCTTCGCCCCGATGGTCCGGCCGTTGGCTCGCGTGAAGGCGGTGTAAGTGACCGCGAGTCTCGTGATCTTACAGGTGAATTCTCCCGTTTATCGCCTATTTGCGCACTTGGTCTTGTATGCATGCGTTGAGGATGCGCGCAGCACGGACACGTTCGCTCCTCTGCGATCGAGTCTTTCCTATGCAATATCCTAACAGGACTTGGTGTTCGATCCCGTGAATACGAAGAATAACGAAGTGCTTCCGGCGCTCGTACGGGTGAACTGTATCTAGGATACGCGTAACTACGACTTCTATTCGGACTGTCATGGTAACGCGATCGGTAATCATAATCGTCAGCACGCTCATGAGACGGACGGTAGTAATCGTACGACGTGGACGGTCTATCCTTTAAACGAGTTTCTACTCTTAAGGCGATGTCTAACGCGTCTACTAACTTTTTCGGATCTCGAGCTTCAACGGCTCGACCTATTTCTTCCGGTAAACCGCGAAGGAAAGCATTTAACGCGGTGGCCGTTACGGGTTCCATAATATCGGATGATCGGCCTTTGTATTCGATCTTAATGAAATCCTCTATCCCGACCAATAAAGCTCGAATACGGTCGTAAAACGCGTAGACGGACTCGTCTCGGTACATTCGAATATTAGCAATTTTGAAGTAGTAATCGTTATACGTTCGGTCCGACGTAAATCGACGCTTTAAATGTTTTATCAATTCCCAAACGGTTTCAAACTTGAACCCGTGCACGCTATCGCGAGCTTCACCTCTTAATTTGGAAATTACGAGGCGTACGAAACCGCGTGTCGATGTCGTTGGAAGACTTTCCGCGTTGAATTCTACTTCCGCAAGAAAATCCCTTAATCGAATATTTTTCCCGTCAAAAACAGGCACATGTTGAACGGCCTGTTGAACGGCAAAGCTTTCTATTACCGAAGCTGTGAAAACCGATTCGTTACCTTCCCCGGTACTAGTTCCGCTTAATAAACTAGCAATACCAGTACTTTTACTGGGCCCTGCTTCAGTCGGATTAGGCATTTTCGCGAAAAATGTTCAATATTCAAAAATATACAAAATGCAAAAATATACACAATGTATATAAAAATATATGAAAATAAACACAAAAAAATCAATATGACATGTAATATTAAATTTTTCGTGATAACTGCTCACCAATCAGACAAATATAGTTAGGAATCGACAAAATCGAATTGAAAAATCCAGAAATCAGTAGGTTGGAAAATGAAACTTTAACAAAATACAAAATAACAGAAACAATAAATAAATAAATAAATAAATAAACAGAAAAATAAATAAATATAAATAATAAATAAATAAATAAATAATGACAAAATGCAGTTTAATCAAAGATATTGGTATCAGATCAAATCAGTTATGGATTCAGTAATGAGCAATTATCACACATAACACACATAAATGAAATAGACAATTGTAACACAAAATATAACACCGAAAATTTGCAATAATAAATATATAGGCACAATGCGTAGTGAAGTGTGGCAAAAGGGGTATCTTTATTCGTAACCTTTCCGTATTCATCCAGAGTCGTGGCTCGAATCAATTAGAAAATTTTGAAATTGATACTTTGAAAATTTTTACACTTCCTAATCGCACAAATTCAACGAACGAGCATTGAAAAGTATCCCACCGCTGCCACCAGAAATTTTGTTACGCCGCGAGCGAGAGAGAGACGGCGCGCGACGTACAAAATAAAAAAAAAACGAAAAACGAAAAACGAGAACGAAAGTTCTACTATGTTTTATTATGTTGGCTGATACGCGGTTGAGAACGGTATTAGCGCTGCCACCAGTCCTAATCGCTCGAGACGATGTTAGATCCTTCGCGATTAGAACAATAAAAGAGTTGATAGATAGATTAATAGTTAATTAAGAATTTAATTGGGTTCGTCAATGCTCTAGTCCCATACGGGCCCCTCGTGTGAATTTGTACGAAGATGGTAGGCGTGAAAATGAAGGAAAAAGGAAGTGGTTTAAAACGTAAATGAATCGAAACAGTTTAGGCGTAACAAAAATATAATCTCAAAAAAAGTAAACCTGACAATAAATGGTTGGTTAACAGAAAATGCGAGCTGTTTGAAATACAAAGGAAAATAAATGCATTATTAAGAAAGGTTTAGATTATATGAAAGTGAGACTATTGATTATGGAATAATTAATGTTTGATTAAACGATTCGACGATTCGAGCGACGATGTCGTATACAGAACTGAACGCGAACAAAAAGAAAGAACGGTCCCAGAGGGTAAACTACCACAATCACGGTTTCGTGGGGCCGCCTTCTTTTGTGTGAGAAACGGAATTTTCAAAATATATTAGATATTCGATACCTTATGTCTCTATTGTGAACGGAACGATCTAGAGGGAAACTTTCCAGAATACGCGATTTCGTAGATCGCCCGTTTTGCCTCGCTACGTCCAGATTCGTCGTATTAGATAAAAGGAAATGAACAACTTACCAGGAAACAAGATGAAATGATATTTAATAATAACTTTGATGAATGCTTTCTTTGCTGGTATCGTTGAGAAATCTGGAAATCAAAGAAGACGATGAGGAAACTGTCACTGCACTACGCGTTCGCGATCGGCCTTTATTACGGTGTTACGGAACGATTAATTACGAAACGAGCACAAAAATATTATAAAGACGACGCGACGCGAAAGGAAAAAAAAGAAAATAATAATTAACTTAGCGGACGGTTTAAAAACAAAAGAGAAAAAGATAGATCATTGAAAAGTGTGAAAAGAATTTAACGTATTCGTATGAGTCCTTTACGCGGAAAACGCGAACCGCAATCTCCCGGCACTCTGCCTTTTTCAAGGACTTTACCGGTCAGCTAATTACGACAATTTCACGCGAAAACTATTGCTCGACGCGAACACGGGCTCCCCGTCACGTACCTCACGATTTTTCGACGAAGAGTCATTTGCCTCAGTCTAGCGATCGTGTCTCAGGGTTCGACCCGCGATCAAGGGCCCAAAGTGGGGACATCATTTGGCAAATCGGGGTACGTGACGGAGGGGAAATCCCGCGCGTATTGGGCTAGTTGGCCGCTCTTCCTAGTTCCCTCATCCCTTCCTGGTTTTTCCTTCTACCTTCGTCTAAGGTTGTCCATTTCTTTCTACCCCTCTAACGCTACAACGGATTTCATGCGTCGCAATTCTAAAGTTCTGGAATATTCGAAATCTGTTGCGACTTAATTTATTTGAATTGTCTAGTTAAAGAGGCTTTTATCACGATATTTCCGGTATCGAAAGAGGTCTTCATTTTATTAAAAATATTTGGTTTACTAGTTTGAATGACCATTAGTTGAATGTCGTTAATTATTATTCATACGTTAATTGTACTGTTAATTTTGATGTTTAGCGGTTTACGCGAGATGCAGCCGGTGTTTTATAATCGTCGACAATTGTGGATACATGCGTGTCGCATTTAGTTAATATTCATTTCGCTCTTATTAGTTATTAACATTTCTTATTCGTATCTCGACGATTTATGTATATTCGAACGTTCTACGTTTAACGTTTAACGACGATGTTTATAGACTCGGTCAAACTTTGTCTCGAACATTCGTGAACGATTTCGAACTACAGCGGTTGTCACGCAAACCCTCGCATTCTAATATCATTCAAATAGTTTCATTCCGTTAGATTTCAATTGCTTTCGTTCTTAATTGCATTCATTCTTTGGTGGAAGGACCGGCTGACGCATGCTTTGGAGGTAGGAGAGGTACTTCGTTGCGAAGTAAAACAAAAATCGTATTTCCCTTATTCCGCGCGGTTAAGCTGGGAAACTTCCAAGTGCGTCGCACTGCTTAACCGCGTGGCGAAAGATGTTGATAGTACCTCTCCTTAACCTTAGCGATTTCGAATTTCTATGTGTTTATTGCTACGCGGTTTCGACAAGGCAATCGTCCCAAGGAAGGTTAACTTCTTATTGTTTGAAAAGAACTAATTATAGCCTCCTTTGTGTGCCTCGCCTGGGATTATCTCCAAGTGCTGCGCACCGACGAGGTACACAAATTCAGTATATTATACGATTAAACTATTCAACACTGTCAAAAAGAAAATGAAAATAAATGTTAACCACGGTCGGATTATTGAAAATAATCCGGACGTAACACCGCGGTTGTTTATTCGTCACCTGCGCTAGGCGCTTATTTCGCAACTAACCAGTATATCTACTGGCCGTTCCCCTATCCGCCACCTGGGGACGCGCCGGGTTGCGGTGGACTACCGCGCCCGGATCTAATGTAGATGTAGTAGTAATGCTATTGGTATTAAATGTACACTACATATCTAATGTAGATATAAGAGTAATGATATTGTTATTAAATGTACATTGATTTCAGGGGAGCAACCAGTATATTACATTATATCGAATGTATATATGGTAATAATGATATTGTTATTAAATGTACATTGATCTGTGGGAATTAATCAGTATATTACATTATACCGAATGTAGATATAGTACCAATGATATTGTTATTAAATGTACATTGCTCTGTGGGAAGGAATCAGTATATTACATTATATCGAATGTAGATATAGTGCTAATGATATTGATATTAAATGTACATTGATCGGTGGACTGAATCAGTATATTACATCATATCGAATGTAGATATAGTACCAATGATATTGTTATTAAATGTACATTGATCTGTGGACTGAATCAGTATATTACATCATATCGAATGTAGATATAGTACCAATGATATTGTTATTAAATGTACATTGATCTGTGGGAAGGAATCAGTATATTACATTATATCTAATGTAGATATGGTAATAATGATATTGTTATTAAATGTACATTGATCTGTGGGAATTAATCAGTATATTACATAATACCGAATGTAGATATAGTACTAATGATATTGTTATTAAATGTACATTGATCTGTGGGAATGAATCAGTATATTACATTATATCAAATGTAGATGTAGTACTAATCATATTGTTATTATATGTAAATTGATCTGTGGGTAGTTACCCGTATATTACATTATATCTAATGTAGATATGATAATAATAATATTGTTATTAATTGTACATTACATATCTAATGTAGATTTTTTTTTTTATTTATTTTTTTTAAGAGGTGGAAATGCATTACGCAGACCCCCGCAACGTATTGCGGAGGGACTGTGGGACTCTCCCTCCTGCAATTATGCTGAAGGGCCTACCCACTAAAACCACCTCTGACCCCACATATGGGCCCAGACCGGAATCCGCTCATCGCATTACTTCGGTCTGGGTCCGTGGCGTGCTGGCCTGCGCAGACAGCAGGCCTCCTCTATTCTACAGGACCTGGACGGGGGTCCTGTAGACACCCATCGACCCTCTTCGCCACCAGGACAGAGGTCGCGAACGCCGCGACCGCGTCCCCCAGTTCTACGCTCCGCAGCATCACCCCCACGATGTTCTCGGGGGCGATGTCGTGGTCAGCTGCGTTGGCCACTGCGGAGCGTTCCTCGCTAAAGCGAGCACAAACGAAGAACGTGTGGAACTCGTCCTCTTGTTCGGCGTCGCCGTAATAGCACGTCGGGGACCTGACTTTGGCCATCCGGTACAGGTAGTTCCGGAAGTAGCCGTGCCCTGACAGGAGCTGGCTGAGGTAGAAGTCTACCTCGCCGTGAGCGCGCTCCTGCCAGAGCCTCAGGTCCCCGATTAGCCGGGCTGTCCACCGCCCCGTGCTGCCCGCGGTCCAGCGACGCTGCCACTTCGAGTGGGTCTCAGCGCGCGCTATACCCGCGGCCTCTGTCCTGTCCATCTCCGAGCTCAGCTCGAAGATCCTCCTCCTCTCCTTGGCGAGAAGATCGATGGGGAGGATCCCAGCGATCGCGAGCATTGCAAGTGCGGATACTGTACAATAACAGCTAACGACTCGCAGCGCTCCGCGACGCTGGACGGAGGCCATGCGTGTCCTGTATTTCTTGATGTCCAAGGCCCCGGCCCATATCTCAGCTCCGTACAGGAGCATGGACTGGACCGTGGACATCAATAGCCTACGTTTCCCAGGCCTCGGTCCGCCGATGTGGGCCATCAGCCTGCTCAGCTCTGCCGGCTTTGCCGTCGCCCTGTCGGAGACAGCGCATATGTGGTCCCAGTAGGTGAGCTTGTTATCAAGCATCACCCCCAGGTACCGCGCGCTTCTACGTGTCTGGACAGCCACGTCACCCACCATCATAGGCACGACGGTGGGTATACGCCTCCTCGTAAGCATGACGATCTCGGTTTTCGGGATCGCCAGCTGGAGGCCGTGGCTGTCCATCCAGTCTCCGACCCGCCGCATCACCTGGTTCAGCTTGAGCTGCGCCAGCTCGATGCTACGCGCGGTGATGACGACGGCGATGTCGTCCGCGTACGCGACAAGGTACACGTCGTCGGGTATTTCGGTGCTGAGTAGGCTGTCGTACAAGACGTTCCAGAGGTCGGGTCCCAAAACGGACCCCTGCGCTGCCCCGGATGAGACTGCGCAACCTCTGGAACCTTCTTCCGTCTCGTACGTAAGCCAGCGATCACGGAGGTAATCGCTGACCATGGCCAACAGATAGCTGGGGACTCGAAAACGCTCGAGTGGTCGCAGCATATCTATCCACCTCGCCGAATTGAACGCGTTGCGTACGTCCAGCGTGACGAGGAGGACCAGCGGGCGGGCCTGGTGGCACGCATTGTCCGCACGTCCGACAGCCTCTACTACATCGGAGATGGCATTGAGGGTGGAGTGCCCTCTCCTGAAGCCGTGCTGTCGGTCCGACAGGTCACCGGCGGCTTGTACTGCCTGAAGCAGGCGAGCCTTCAGCATCTTCTCCATCACCTTACCGGCTGTGTTTAGCATACACAGCGGTCGGTAAGATGACGGAGAGTCCGGGGGACCCTTCCCCTTGCTGATAAGTACAAGCCGCGCAACCTTCCAAGGCGACGGGAAGACGCTTGCCCGGAGGCAGGTGTTGTACCTTTCCAGTAGGAGGTTCGGGTGGAGACGCGCCACCATCTTCAGGACCTCCGCTGGAATGCCGTCCGGGCCCGGGGCTTTCCTGGGCTTCAAGGAACCCACCGCTGACAGCAGCTCCTCCTGAGTGAAGGTGGGGACGGGCTCTCCGTCACCCAGCTCCGGATAAAAATTCCTTGCTGGGTGGTTAGGAAACAGTCCGTGCACCACACGCTCGGTGGTAGTTGCGTCCATCGTGTTCTGTGCGGCGGGCGACCGGATCCTGCGAGTGACAAGCTTATAGGCTTGACCCCAAGGGTCGCGGTTCACCTCGTCGCACAGCTCTCGCCAGCAGCGGGCTTTACTATCCTTGATAGCCCGGTTAAGCGTCTTTTTCGCCGCCCTGTACTCGGCTGACCTGTCGGAGGCCTCCGTTCTACCGCGGGCTCGTTGCGCCAGTCTTCGTAGCCTCAGACACTCCCGTCTGAGACTGGCGATCTGGTCCGTCCACCAGTATGCCTGGGCTCGGCCTTTCCACGGCTTTTTGCGCGGGATCGAGGCGTCGCAAGCCCGAGTGATGAGCCGCATGGTGTCGCTGACCAGGGCCTCAGCGAAGCCCCTATCGGGGTGATCGCTGGGGGTGGATGGTATGCCCCCGAGGCCGCGGCTCAAGCACTCGGCGAACTTTTTCTCGTCCAGCTTGGCCATGTTCCAGCCAAGTGGGCGCTGAGGTCTGCGGTGCTGTGCCGCCCTACCGGGCGATATCTGGAAGGTGATGTACTGATGATCACTACCAGTGAAATCTTCCATCCCCCTCCAGCCCGCGGCTCGGCGACCCAGACACTTCGAAACCAGAGTAACGTCTGGGATGGAATCGCCGAAGCCGGGTCGCCGGTAGGTCGGCGTAGTGCCGGTGTTAAGCACTATTAACCCCAGCCTGGACGCCATTTCCATAACCAGTTTGCCCCTGGTGTTGGGAGCTGGCATCCCCCACTCTAGAGCCCTGGCGTTGAAATCGCCTGCCACAACGAGCCCGCCGTTCATGTCGCGGAGCGCGTCTTCCAGGTCGTCGAGCTTTTCCCGGAACACGCGAGTGCTATCGTTGGGGGAGAGATAGACACTCACGTATGTAACGTCCCGGGATTTGGCCCAGACGAACCCGCGACCCGCTCCGTGACACACCACTGGGACCTTCCGGGGGTCCCTCACCCAGAGCGCGACGACGCCCAGGTCGTCGACGTACCACGACGAGCAGTCCCGGTTCCGGTACTGCTCGCTGATGACTACAACATCAGCGCCCATTTCAAGGGAGAGCTGTGTGAGTAAATCGTCGGCGACCCGGCTGCGGTTCAGATTGCACTGAATCACCGTCGCCATTACGTCCCGCGCTTTTGGGCACTGAGGACGTCGCGGAAGGCCTTACAGACCCCAGACCCTGGTGCGTGGTCGAGCTGCTGCACGCCCAGCTCGGCGCAGAGCATGCAGCGAGGAGGGGAGGTGCAGTCGTTGGACTTGTGATTGTCCTTACCGCACCTCCAGCAGGCCTTACTTCGGTCTGGGCCCTTGCAGTCCCGCTTCGTGTGCCCATAGGCTAAGCACCTGAAGCACTTCGGGACGTCGGCCCAGCGCCTGACTCGGCAGTTTATCCAGCCGATCTTGATGCGATTTCTCGCGATCAGCTGGATGGAAGCCGCCTCCTCGGCATCCACCACCGCCTTGCGCTGCTCACTGCTGTTTGGCGCGAGCATGGTGACCTTCAGCTCCCCCCTTAGCTGGTCGCCCAGAGCTCGCAGTACAGCAGCGCGCACCTCCTCGCCGGTCGTGCAGCAGTCGAGATCACATATCACGACGCACATGCGCGGCACCAGGGTCCTGACCTCCGCGGCATCTCCCACGGCGGCTTTGATGGCGTCCTGGCGGGCGCGCTGATCCTTGCAGCGCGCCAGCTCCAGCAGGACACCGCCCCCCTGCGTCTTCCGGATTTGACGGACCTCCGTTTCCGTCTCCTCCGGACGCACCTGCCGCCGGATCGTACCCAGGACGTCCGCGTAGGACTTCCCGGTTACCGGCTGCACAACGACGGCGCTGCGCTTCGGCCTGCGCCACCGCTTCCTCTTCCTCCGCTGCTTGCTCTTGCCAGGCGTCGGCGGAGGTGCCACGGGCTTAGCCGCACCCGCCGTCGACTTACCCGGCGTCGTTCCGGGTTTTTCAAGGGCGGCTTTATCCGTCGCCATGGAGGCAGCCTTAGGGGTGCACTTAGGGACACCTTTTGGGGTTCCCTTTGAGGGTTCCACATTATCGGTCCCTTTCCCCCTTTTCCCCTTTCTTTTGCCAGCCACAGTGGCCCACGACTCGGTCGCGGGGGCTGGACTTTCCCTGCACTTATCTTCGTCCTCCTCGGGGGAGGATGGCACAAGGGGTCGGGGCCTCTTGCGCGTGGTGGCAGACGCCTCTACTCCTGCTGTTGGCGCACGGAGAACCTGCGTCAGGATGGCGTGGCTAGCCCGCATGACCTGGCGAAGTGCGCCGACGCACTCCGCCAAATGCTCCATCCCGTTCTTGATGGGCATCGCCACGTTCCTTTGTTTCTCCGTGCTCTTTCGAATGCTGGAAATCACCTCCAGCATACGCGCGAGGTGATCCTCCCCGTTCTTGTGGGCCTCCTCAGCTTGTTGGACCAGGGCAGGCCTGTGCAGAGGTGTGACAGCGGAACTGCCACACCCCTCTTCACGCGTAGCCAAAAACGATGTGGGGGCCACGTGGTCAACCCCCACAGCGCTGCAGTCGTCGGATAACGACGTCCCGGGGCCTGCTTGCGCACCCCTGTCGGACACCGGCACTGGGGTTCCGAGCCCCTGTGCGGTAAACATATTGTCCTTGCTTGACCCTTCCATGTTCGGTTTTTGATTCGGGGTTTCCTCCCCTAGTGTTTGGTCCGCGGGAGCTATTTTATTTCACTGCTACCCTCCGCGCACTCCGAAGAGTACGTGGCGAGCGTTCCCCTATCCGCCACCCGGGGACGCGCCACGTCGGGGTATCACCTCCCGCCTGACCTGGTTGCCCAGGACAGGTTCGTGGCTAATGTAGATATAGTACTAATGATATTGGTATTAAATGCACATTGTTCTGTGGGAATGAATCAGTATATTACATTATATCTAATGCAGATATAGTAATAATGATACAGTTACTAAATGTACATTGATATGTGAGAAGTAATCAGTATATTACATTATATCGAATGTAGATATAGTACCAATGATATTGTTATTAAATGTACATTGATCTGTGGGTAGGAATCAGTATTTTACACTATACATAATGTAGATATGGTAATAATGATATGGTTTTTAAATGTACACTACATATCTAATGTAGATATAGTACTAATGGTATTGTTATTAAATGTACATTGATCTGTGGGTAGCAATCAGTATATTACATTATATCTCATGTAGATATCGTAATAATGATATTGGTATTAAATGTACATTACATATCTGCAGATTTAGCTCAAGGAAAGAGGCCTCACGGACATATTTCGAGATATTTCTTCTTCTTGTTGTTCTTCTTCTGCACAGCTAAGCTGGAAGTGGCATTTGCAGCTCGGAATAGTGCAGGGTTATCTCAAAGAAAGGGGCCACGGTGTTTCTGTATCTTTATTATGTTGGTGCGGCTTCGGAACTTTTAAATATCTCGATATATCTCGAAAATTACGCATCTGATCAAAAAATATCATAGAGCATAAATAGTAGGAAACTTAATTTGCTACAAAAAAGATCTCTCAACATTTTGCCATTGCTCGCATCGTTTCCGAGATATATGCAGATTTAACTCAAGGGAAGGGGCCTCACGGACATATTCCGAGATATTTCTTCTTCTTGTTGTGCTTCTTCTGCACAGCTATGGCAAAATGTTAAGACACCTTTTTTGCAGAGAATTAAGTTTCCTACTATTTATGTTGTATGATATTTTTTGATCAGATGCGTAGTTTTCGAGATATATCGTGATATTTAAAAGTTCCGAAGCCGCACCAACATAATAAAGATACAGAAACACCGTGGCCCCTTTCGATGAGATAACTCTGCACTATTCCGAGCTGCAAATGCCACTTCCAGCTTAGCTGTGCAGAAGAAGAACAACAAGAAGAAATATCTGGGAATATGTCCGTGAGGCCCCTTTCCTTGAGTTAAATCTGCAAATATCTCGGGCACGATGCGAGCTATGGCAAAATGTTAAGAGACCTTTTTTGTAGGAAATTAAGTTTCGTACTATTTATGTTGTATGATGTTTTTTGATCAGATGCGTAGTTTTCGAGATATATCAAGATATTTAAAAGTTCCGAAGCCGCACCAACATAATAAAGATACAGAAACACCGTGGCCCCTTTCTTTGAGAAAACTCTGCTATATTCCGAGCTGCAAATGCCACTTCCAGCTTAGCTGTGCAGAAGAAGAACAACAAGAAGAAGAAATATCTCGAAATATGTCCGTGAGGCCCCTCTCCTTGAGGTACATCTGCAAATATCTCTGAAACGATGCGAGATACGGCAAAATGTTAAGAGACCTTTTTTGTAGGAAATTAAGTTTCCTACTATTCAGGTTCTATGATATTTTTTGATCAGATGCGTAGTTTTCTAGATATATCGAGATATTCAAAAGTTCCGAAGCCGCACCAACATAATAAAGATACAGAATCACCGTGGCCCCCTTTTTTTTTTTTTTATTTATAGAAGAGGAAAATGCATTTACGCACGCGCAGGTTATCCCCTTGTCGCACTATTCGACTAGAGGGGGCCCGGGCAGTGTGGGACTCATATCCCCTGAAGGGGGGCCTGGCTCCCGTTGGTGAGGGCAAACCCAAAGAGGCAACCCAGAAGGGGCAACCTGATAGCCCAACCCTAAAGGGTGGGCACAAATGATAGCGGTCACAGCCCGGAAGGGGCGACCCTGCGGCGCCCAGAAGGGGCATCCGCGGCCTGATATACTACCCACTAAAAACCTCTCCCCTGACGTAGACCGCCGGTACCCTTTCATCCGTTGAGGATATCCCAGTTGTACCGGCGATAGCCGCGACGGCGCTTTAGCTCCCAAGCTTTCATGTTCGCTTTCGTCTACCCTCAATCCGCTATGCGCTGGGCAACCACAAGGGATTGAGTAGCCACGCCGTAACACCTCCGATCAAGCGGTAGGATATTTTAACCTGCACGATTTATGCGCAGGATTTTTCTTCGGCCACGACCAGGAACCGGAGGACTTTCCCACTCATCGGGTGATCGCGCCCCTACTTCACCTGCCTGCCATTAGCGAGGCCAGGACTCTCTCTTCGGCCACGACCAGGAACCGGAGCTCCTGCTCACGGGTGATCGCGCCCCTACTTCACCTGCCTGCCATTAGCGAGACCAGGAAACTCTCTCTTCGGCCACGATCAGGAACCGGAGGACTTTCCCACTCATCGGGTGATCGCGCCCCTACTTCACCTGCCTGCCATTAGCGAGGTCAGGAGCTTCCTCTTCGGCCACGACCAGGAACCGGAGGACTTTCCCACTCAACGGGTGGTCGCGCCAAATTTCACCTGCCTGGCATTACCCAGGACAGGGCTTCTTCTTCAGTCGCAATCAGGACCGGGATATCATATCACGCGGGTGACCGACCAATCTTCGTCCACCATGGTAGGTTGATAATGATGATGTGGCTTATCCTTGAAGTCATCACGCCCACCTGACCTTCCACGAGGACAGGCCATTTTTCTTCAACCACGATCGGCACCGGAGGACTTTCCCACTCATCGGGTGATCGGGCCGTGTCTTCACCAGCCTGCCATAAGCGAGGTCAAGAAGCTTTCTCTTCGGCCACGACCAGGAACCGGAGCTCCTGCTCAACGGGTGATCGCGCCCCTACTTCACCTGCCTGCCATTAGCGAGGTCAGGAGCTTCCTCTTCGGCCACGATCAGGAACCGGAGGACTTTCCCACTCATCGGGTGATCGCGCCATGACTTCCGTCTGCTTGCAATGCGAAGACAGGGCTTCTTCTTCGGCCACGACCAGGAACCGGAGCTCCTGCTCAACGGGTGATCGCGCCCCTACTTCACCTGCCTGCCATTAGCGAGGCCAGGAAACTTTCTCTTCGGCCACGATCAGGAACCGGAGGACTTTCCCACTCATCGGGTGATCGCGCCATGTGTTCCGCCTGGCATATATGAGCACAGGGCTTCTTCTTCGGCCACGGTCAGGAACCGGGAAATCCTTTCCCCGGTTGACCGCGCTATGTCTTGGTACGCTGCAACCCTCGATGACTTGTCCCATACATACTCCAGACACACACACACCACTCCCAAAAAGCATAGCATCGAATGTCCGAACAACCCAAGCAAGTAAAGGAGGCATGCAGAATACCCATGAAGAAAATAGGCACATAGAGTAGCCGTTCCCTACCCAGGTGTAGAACGAAAGTGTAAGAAACAGACTCAGACTCCAATCCTATCGCATGAGTAAGATAATGTAGAAGTAAAAATTGCTGTTGGCAAGAGTGGTAAAACAGGCAGCTGTAGCAGAGAGAGTAGAAAAGAAAGAAAAGTTAGTTAGGGAAGTATAATAGTAAATATTAGCACACACAATCAACACCCAAACTAAATTAACCACACAACACTGCGTTGAGCTCTGCTGCATTGAGTAATAACTAAATAAATAAGCAATGAAGTAAACCGATAATCAAGCAAAAGTGTCAAAAGGAAAAAGGAGTATTCCATTAGGGCGCCTTGAGCAATAACAATTCTTATCAAAGTATAAACAAACATTGCTGCGCTCACTTACTTTATTAACAACTGAGCCATATCAAAATGTGTAGAAGAAAGTGCAAAATTATACATACAGTATTGTCAAAGCCGAACTAAGTAGATGTAAATTTATAATATATAATTTGTATATGGATTAATATAGTCAAGAGACAGCATAATAGTGACACCTAAGTCATCTCATAACACAATGCAACAGAAAACGCAGGATCAAACTGTCCTTAAAATATATATGAAGGTAACGCAGCACAATGAAACGTACATAATATATGCATTCAAACAACCAATCCATATAAACCAAACTCTACCAAATTCTAGTAGATTCTAGTGAATTCCATTGAATCCATTATGTTCAGCATGCAATAAGGCCAATTAAACTACACTAAGGCATATAGACACATGTCATCACATAATAATGTAAATATGTAAATACGGCAGGTACGGTGAAATAAAACAAGCACTTGTCAAGTCATTTAATTAATTTAACCTAATTTATTCAATATACCATATCCACCGCTAATCACCCCATTCGTTTATTCACTCAATTATAATAATATAATGGAATAGAAGATAGGGAGTTATATAATACAATACAATACAGTTTACAGTGTAGCACAAAATACTGACTAAGTATAACCTAATGTAACTGAAATAACTGAAATAACTGAATATAATCCAAAATCTGATATAATAATATAGTAATATAACATATTCAATACTTTATTCAATACATAGATTGAATTGAACGGAGATAGAAGGTAATTGAATGTAATAAACATGAATATAAATATGACCATAATATAAAATAAATAATATAATATAATATATTATAATTTACACAAAACGGAGTAAATAGCACTACTTTGAAACACATACACTGCAATGGAACACAATGCATCACGGTGGAGCGCGCATTTCACCACAATCACCTTCGCACCAATTAAATTTTGATTTAAACTTAAATAGCAGAATTAAATAATTAATTTAGTTAACACTTCACATCACAGATCACGGACGAGTACATAATGCACAAATTTGCACAATGCCCGGAGAAGAGAAGAGTAAACACGCGTCACCGAAAACTATGTCACCTAAGACTGAAAACCGGGCCGAGTAAAAGAGCGAGAGCGAGACCATAAAGCATAAAACATATAGAGATAGAACCTAGTGTTCATAAAATTCCCTAGTTCACTCCATAATGGCTATCAACCGTCAAATTATCCATCAAACCATCAAATTAAGTAATTAAGTAATTATAAAGAATATATAAGTGCTCATAAGCGAAAAGCGAAAATGCATAAACAAAACAGTTTGAACAAATCAAAATGAATCAAAATGACCAAAACCAAAGATAATGTACCTACAAAAGATGACCATAAGCCGCAAGCTATGCCTAGTTGGTAATCAACCGCAGTACCAAGGATATTACCAGCAACAAATATTCCGTTTACCAGACAGTGATACTCGGCCGCTCACTCCGTAACGGCTATCCACAGGCAAATTATCTGCCGCGCAGTAGTTACCTACCACGCGCCAATTACCAGTTACACAGTTACCGACTGCAGAACTGTCCATCGTGCTGCCGCGCAATCCTGGGAAACCGTACTTACCATCAGACTTACCATCAAAGATAAGTCTGGTATACAATACTATAATCGAAAAGATAATTATACTAAATCAATGGGATCAGAGATAAACTTCAAACGGGCCAACATCAGGCATTAATTAATTAATATATAAAGAAATAAGTCAAAATTATGGTTATAAATACATAACCTATATAAAACATCATATAAGTTTGTGATAAAATAAATAAGATAGAATATAATTATAATTAAAACGCATAAAGTAGCCTGACACGATGTAAGTCAATAAGATAATTAGGAAAAAATAAAATCATAAAATCAGTCCGAATAAGTCCCGCAGATTGCGCAGATTGCAGGACGCACTGCGTTACTGCATGATCACGTCGCAAAGAAACAAATTATACAAAAGGCAATGAAGATAAAGGAAAACAACCGCCAAGGAATGAGAGGCCGAATAAATAAATAAAATAAGACCCTAAACCAAAGCAGAATCAATATGAAACGCATATAGTCAGGAAAAACCCATGGAACCATTCAAACAACACCCAGTCAAATAATATTAGTTAACAAAATAAATAAAACCAGAATAAAATCAAGGCAACAAGGCAACAAGCAACTGGCAGAAAGGAAATATGAATCAGAAAATAAATCAAAATAAATCAGATCTAATCAATGTATAACTATAATCAAACAACATCAAAATGAATAATGAATAATAAATGAATGAATGAATACTGAATGCGAGAAGAACAGCTGAAGATATTCACAAACTGAGGAACTACAGAAAATGAAAGTGCAAAAAAGATAATGCAAAATAATGTAAAAGAAAATAAGATAAATACAACAAGTGAGTTATATTCTAATTAAATATGACCGTAAACATTATTGACTCCATTCCCACTACTTTATAAATTATAGATTATAAATTGTAAGTGATTATGTCCATGCAAATGCAAATAGAAGGTAAAAATTTATAACCGACTGATGTATAAAGATAGTAAATAATAAATATAATGACAAATAAAAACTAATCAAATATAAGGTGCGTGGTTCAATTAGACACCACACCATTACATAGTAAAAGAATAAAATAAGAGAATAACAGATAAATAAATAAATAAGCAAAGAAGTAGAGTATTTGAAATGAAATTCAAATGGCGTGATTATAACAGAAGCCACGCGCTGTCAAGCATTTGAATGGACAAAACCATCTATCCTCTCAAGAAAATTAACCGTACTTAAATCCAAATAAATCTAAATAAATAAACAGTGGATAATAAGCGAATGAATGAATGAGTGAGTGAGCAATAGAGCTATTAAAGAAGTTAAGCAAGTTAAGGCAAATAAAGGTAGATAGAGAGAGTAAGGAAAGTAAAGAAAGTGTAAAGTATAGTACATAGACGAACGTAACTGACACAAAATAAAATAGAATAAGATACATTGAAGTGCATTCCACCAACAAGCATATCCATACACTCATTCATACATCTCACATAAACGCAGTCGTCCAATGAGGCTAAATCAAATAAATTTACAAAATCCATTACGTTGAATATGCAATGAGGCAGATTATATTATCCTAAACAGACATAATATTAAGAAGGTACGGTAAGATAAAGCGAATACACTCAGCACTCAACAAGGCAACCAAGTGTTTCAGATATAACTGTCAATTAACTTTATTCATTAATTAGCCGTAGAAAGATAATGATGCAAAATATTACACAGTACTAACTGAATTTATTGCAAATAATATGTAAATTGGGTATAAGTATAAGTATAAAAATATGTACAAGTATAATAATAATAATATGTAAATATAAATAAATAAATATAATATATCAGAAAACGGAGCACAATAGCACATATCACCACTCATTGCAATTCAATGTTCAATATTAATGGCCTAATCAAAACTCAGCAATTCAGCAATTTAACGATTCAATTAATATACGATCCTCCTCCATGTCTCAACCGAGTATATGGCACATGGAGATGGAGTAAACCAGTCCCGCCGATGATCATGTCAACCAAAGATAAGAAACCGCGTGAAGCTTAAGCCATAAACCATACGCCATATAGATGCGTAACCTTCGAGGAATTTCGTAAAATTTACAGTTCGTCCCATTATGTCTGTTGTCTATTAAATTAGTTATCAAATTAATTAATTGATTATTACACGGAACGTACAAGCGCCCGCGACCAATGCATCAATAAAACACTTTCAATAAATTACAGTGAACGAAACCAAACAGGAATAGAATGCAACGGAAGGTAACGATAGCGGAAAACATTCCAGTATCTCACTAAATAAAGTACGCAACACTATCCGTTGATAATAATTACAAATTATCCCTAGTTGGTAACCATCCGCAGCACCGGCAGCCAAATATTATCGGCCACAAGCATTCTACTTATTTACCATATAATACTCGGCCGTTCATCCCGTAACGGTTATCCACCGACCAACTATCCGCCGCGCAGCAGTTACCCACCGCGCGCCAGATATCTGCTACATCACAGTTACCGACAGCTAAACTATCCGTCGCGCAACCGCGCCATCCTAGGAAGCCATACTTACCATCAGACTTACCATAAAAGATAAGTCCGATGTCCAATACTATTCACGGAAAGGTAATTATAAACGGACAAATAAGACCCCAGACGGATTAAAATCAAGAATAAATCAATTAATAAAACATTACCACGACTCCCGGAAAAGGTAATTATAAAAGCAAACGGACAACAAATAAGACCCCAGACGGATTAAATCAAGTATAAATCAATTAATAAAACAATACCACGGCTAACATTTATTATTTATAAATATATAAATCATACGTTTGCAATAGTGTAGGATGAAATAAATATTAAGTATAAACAATGATGAAGATAGAATGAAGTGAATGAAATGAAATCAACCCGAATAAGATCCGCAGATTGCAGGACGCATTATGTTACTGCCTATCGCGCCGCAGAAAACAAACTACGCAGTACAACGGAACAAAGAAACCGCCACAGAACGAAAGGCCGAATAAATAAACGAATGAAACACTCAACCTAAACAGAATCGGAATCAAATATAACCGTCTGACAACGTCAAATAACGCATATAGTCAGGAAAATCCCGTAGGACCAATCAAGCAACACCCAGTCAGTTAATAAAATAAATGAAACCAAAATAGAATCAAAGCAACCAAGGCAGCAGGTAACTAGCAGAAAGGAAATATAAAAGAAACGAAAAGAAAAGAAACAGACAAGGTAATGATTATAATAACGCATAATAAATTTAAACAAGAGTAGCACAAGTTAATGACATGAATATTAATTCCTACAGGAACAGCACACCGTCATCAAAGAGCTATACTATTAACGAAGAGAAACGGCTTGAATAAATTGAATTAAAGAATACCAGAGAAGAATATCAAAATGTCAAAATGTCCAGGGAATGTCCAAGGATAGAGGTAACAAGAAATAAAATGAAATAAATGATGGTAAACAGCGATACGTGGCACAAATAAATTAAATATAGAAAAATATATATAGGATAATCGTATGCAAACAAACCATAATTATATTAATATTAATACCATTTACAGAACTTTGTACCATCATGAGTCAAAATAAACTAAATCTTAACAGTTACCTTGATTCAATTTAATTCAGAATGAATGAACAATGACAGCATGAAATGAACGACTGAACAATGAAATCAATTAAAGATGTTAAAGAAGAATGAAGTAAATAATGAGGTAAATAATAATAATAAGCATAAAGTAAAAGTGAAGGCCGTAACCAACCTAATGTAAATAATGTAATGTAATGCACTGTAATATAAGTAATGCAATATAATGTAAAACAGAATGCAATAATAAACTGAATACAAAATACAAAATACAAGAAGTGAATTCAATGAAATATAACCGTAAAGATTATTAGCAACAACGCTCTATTTCCTCGCCAAAGTAGATTATAAACTAAATTATAAATGGTAAATGATTATGTCAATGCAAATGCAAATAGAACTGATTATTGGATGACGTATCAAAATAAAATAGCTAAAGCAACAATGAAATCAAATGTAAAGTACGTAGTTCAATACACACTATACCAGTGTATAAACTGAAATAAGAATAAAAATAAAATGAAATAAAATAAAATAGAATAAATAAATAAGTATATAATAAATAAGAGTACTTGAATGATAAGATTATAATAAAATTCACGCACAATCAAAGCATTTGGATGGACAAAACCACCTATCATTGCAGAGAGAGCAAAACTTAATTAAAATAAAGTAAAATAAGGTAAAATAAATCATATTCATTAACTTTAATTGATCAGAATGAATGAGTGAAAGAATAATGAATAATGAATAATGAATAATGAATGAATGAATGGAACGATTAAGGAAATTAAAGATTAAGGAAAATAAAGAAGGTAAGAAGGCATGAGTGAAAGCAAGAAAGCAGGAATGTGTCAGAACAAATAAACAGTAAGAGAATGAAAGAATGAACGACTGGACAGTGAAGTAATCAATTAAAGATAATAAAGAAGAATGAGGTAAATAACAAGATAAATAATAAGGCGTAGAATATAAGGTGAAGGCCGTAACCAACATAATGTAAATAATGTAATGTAATGTAATGTAATGTAATGTAATATAATGTAAAACAAAATGAAATATACTAAATAGATACAAAATACAAGAAGTGAACTCAATGAAATATAACCGTAAAGATTATTAGCTACAACACTCTATTTCCTCACCAAAGTAGGTTACAAACTAAATCATAAATGGTAAATGGTAAATGATAAATGATTATGTCAATGCAAATGCAAATAGAACTGGTTATTGAATGACGTATCAAAATAAAGTAACTAGAGCGACCAATAAATCAAATCAAATGTAAACTGTGTAGTTCGATAAACACTATACCAGTGTATAGAATAACAATAAATAAATAAATAAGTAAATAAATAAATAAGGATACTTAAATGATAAGATTATAACAAACCATGCACGATCAAAGCATTTGAATGGACAAAACCACTCATCATCATAGAAATAAAACTAAAGTAAAATAAATCATATCATATCCATTAATTTAACTTTAATTGATCAGAATGAATGAATGAGTTAATGAATTAATGAATAATGACTGAATGAATGGGAAGATTAAGGAAATGCAAGATTTAGAAAAATAAAGAAGGTAAGGAAGGTAACGTGAGTGAAAGAAGGCGTGAATGAAAGCAAGAAAGCGTGAATGTAATACAATATTATAAGTAAGTAAGTAAAGGAAAGGAAAGTAAATGAGCACCCACCACGCAACAAATAAATTTACACCAAAAGCACAAAAGCAATCCCTCATCGCACCACATCATTAAAACAAACACACTAAATCTGAAATAAACTAAAACAAAACTGGAACTGGAACAAGAGGAACAATTAAAAACACAAAAAAAAAAAAAACACAACCCGGATTGTCCAATTTATTTATTTATTAATCAATTCAATTTATTTCAGCACATGTCACTGCTGCATCGTCGTGAAAAGACCAAAATGAAATATGTAAGCCACGATATAAGGAAGAAATAAAGGAATAAATACGATGAATACTATGAATGAGATAATCGAAAATCAAAATCGAAAGAACAAGAAAAGTAAACCGCGTAACCGCATAAACCACGTAACCACGTAACCAATAAACACGTTAAATACGTTGCACCACGGATATGAATCGATGAAAATGACAAATAGAATAAAATAAAATAATAAACCAAACAATAAGCCGAACAACCGGATGACAAGCGGACTACGTAATGAATCACAAAATAAAAGGAAATAAATAAATGCAATACCCGTAATGACGTGAAAGACATGAAATAATATGAACCATGAGATATGAAATATGAATGTAGATGGTAAATAAAATAAATAAAGTAGAATACGATGGGTAATGAAATAAATAAAACGAGGCAGCAATGTAAACCGCGTAAACCATTAACACATGAAAAAGCGATATTAACCACTGATATTAATATATATAGAACCAAATAGAACGGTAAATACGATAAGACGATAAATAAATTGAACAATTAAATCACGCAGAGGGACGTAAATTGAGCCGGTTTATTAATCACACAATTATATCGTTGCGAATAAATAAATAAATAAAAGACAACAATGAGATAAAATAAAATTACGGTAATAAACGAATAAAACAGATAATGAATATAACGCAAGTTGCATAAATTATCAAGGCACACTACCCCACTGTACTATAATAAATAAAATAAAATAAATAAATGAAACAAATAACACAGAATAACACAAAATAGTATGAAATATAAATATGTCAGTATAAACAGCGAAGGAAAAGTAAAATAAAATATAGTACACTGTAAACGATAAAATAATGAAACGAAACATAAAATAAAATGAAAATAAATTATGTAAATTGTTAAACGCGCTAAAATGGCGATGGAAAATACTAAAAATAATAAGATAAGAAAAGAAAATAAGAAAAAACGATGGTGAATAAATATGCAACACCGGAAACACCGAATAATCGAATAATCGAATTCGATTGTGTTAATAAATAATAAATAATTAAATAATACAGCGGAATAACGCGCCAGTCAAACGCATGCAACCAGATAGTAAAATAAAGTAAATTAATATTAATAACACAAATAACGATGAAATAACGATGAAATATCGAAAAATAATGAAAAATATCGATGCACTTTCACACAAATCACTTAATAAACCGACGCAATTAACGGAAAACATAATAAAATCAGAATAAAGGAATAAAAATAATACGTCACCAAACCGTTGACCTAATTTCCATCGTCTGTCCTCTTCTATCCAAGGCCCGGGCCGCGCGTGCAGGTTGACTATCCTTGTCCAACCACAGCAGCCATCTTGAAAACCTGTCAATCCTGTCTAATCTTGCACTGATCTTCCATGCGTTGTCTTCATTATTTGAATCAGAAAAAGTCACAAAAAACGCGGAATTTTAATGCGAAACGTTCCCGATTAACCAAAATTATCCGTAAATAGTGTCTAATGTTCATAATTAACGCCACGAATATCGAAAACACACGTGGAAATGCCGCGTAACACGCACATCACATTTCCATTATTTAACAATAAATTAACACAATATTTAACCACAAAACACAACAATAGCACTCCCGAACACTTAATAAACACTATTTAACAAAAAACGCGAATAAATAAGCCGCTTTTCACCGCGTTGCAAAACTAACCACGGAGCGACCACGAAACACGTCGGCTCTCCTCGACGCGTCGAGCGGGAATCATCACCGTGGCCCCTTTCGTGGAGATAACTCTGCACTATTCGGAGCTGCAAATGCCACTTCCAGCTTAGCTGTGCAAGAACAAGAACAACAACAAGAAGAAATATCTCGGGATATGTCCGTGAGGCCCCTTTCCTTGAGCTAAATCTGCAAATATCTCGGAAACGATGCGAGCTATGGCAAAATGTTAAGAGACCTTTTTTGTAGGAAATTAAGTTTGCTACTATTTATGTTGTATGATATTTTTTGATCAGATGCGTAGTTTTCGAGATATATGGAGATATTTAAATGTTCCGAAGCCGCACCAACATAATAAAGATACAGAAACAGTGTGGCCCCTTTCTTTGAAATAACTGTGCACTATTCCGAGCTGCAAATGCCACTTCCAGCTTAGCTGTGCAGAAGAAGAACAACAAGAAGAAGAAATATCTCGGAATATGTCCGTGAGGCCCCTTTACTTGAGCTAAATCTACAAATATCTCGGAAACGATGCGAGCTATGCCAAAATGTAAAGAGACCTTTTTTGTAGAGAATTAAGTTTCCTACTATTTATGCTGTATGATATTTTTTGATCAGATGCGTAGTTTTCGAGATATACCGAGATATTTAAAAGTTCCGAAGCCGCACCAACACAATAAAAATACAGAAACAGCGTGGCCCTCTTCTTTGAGAAAACTCTGCACTATTCCGAGCTGCAAATGCCACTTATTCCGAGATATTTCTTCTTCTTGTTGTTCTTCTTCAACACAGCTAAGCTGGAAGTGGCATTTGCAGCTCGGAATAGTGCAGAGTTATCTCAAAGAAAGGGGCGCACGGTGTTTCTGTATCTTTATTATGTTGGTAAGGATTCGCAACATTTAAATATCTCGATATATCTCGAAAACTTCGCATCTTATCAAAAAATATCATAGAACATAAATAGTAGAAAACTTAATTCCCTACAAAAAAGGTCTCTCAACATTGTGCCATAGCTCGCATCGTTTCCGAGATATTTGCAGATTTAGCTCAAGGAAAGGGGCCTCACGGACATATTCCGAGATATTCCTTCTACATTTTATCGAATGTAGATATAGTACTAATGATATTGTTATTAAATGTACATTGATCTGTGGGAATGATGCAGTATATTACGTTACATCTAATGTAGATATGGTACTAATGATATTGTTATTAAATGTACCTTGATCTGTGGGAATGAATCAGTATATTACGTTATATCAAATGCAGATATAGTGCTCATGATATTGTTATTAAATGTATATTGATCTGTGGGGGGGAATCAGTATATTACATTATACCTAACGTAGGTATGGTAATAATGATATTGCTATCAAACGTGCATTACGTATCTAATGTAGATATAGTAATAATGATATTGTTATTAAATGTACATTGATCTGTGGGAGTTAATCAGTATATTACATTATATCTAATGTAGATATGGTAATAATGATATTGTTATTAAATGTACATTGATCTGTGGGAATGAATCAATATATTACATTATGTCGAATGTAACTATGGTACTAATGATATTGTTATTAATTGTACAGTGATCTGTGGGTAGTAATCAGTATATTACATTATATCTCATGTAGATATGGTAATAATAATATTGTTATTAACTGTACATTACATATCTAATGTAGATATAGCACTAATGGTATTGATATTAAATGTACATTGATCTGTGGGAATGAATCAGTATATTACATTATATCGAATGTAGATATAGTACTAACGATATTGTTATTAGATGTATATTGATCTGTGGGAGGGAATCAGTATATCACATTATATCTAATGTAGATTTGGTAATAATGATATTGTTATTATATGTACATTGATCTGGGGAAGGAATAAGTATATTGCAATTTGTCCAACGCAGATATAGTAATAATGGCATTGCTTGTAAATGTATATTACATATCTAATGTAGATATAGTGCTAATGATATTGTTATTAAATGTACATTGATGTATGGGTAGCAATCAATATATTACATTATATCTCATGTAGATATGGTAATAATGATATTGTTATTAAATGTACATTGATCTGTGGGAAGGAATCAGTATAATACATTATATCTAATGTAGATATGGTAATAATGATATTGTTTTTAAATGTACATTACATATCTAATGTAGATATAGTACTAATGAGATTGTTATTAAATGTTCATTGATCTGTGGGAATGAATCGGTATATGACATTATATCTAGTGCAGATATAGTAATAATAATGGAGGGCGTGCCGCGACGTGAACGTGAGCAGACGTGCGAGAGTGAGCTCTGTCTAATTTAAATCGTTTTTCGGTGAAAAAAGTGCTTCGATTTGAAAAATTTTTGATCATAAGTGACCGGGTAGTGCAACTTAGAGGTGGCCATACTTTAACTTCAGAAAGTGATTTGTTTCGACGGTAAATCGGGCTCAGTGTTTTTTGTGTCGGAAAGTGACACGTGGACTGCGGACAATCTGTTATAACTCCTTCCATAAAAGTCGTACGTGACCCGCGGCTACTCCACCGGCAGCGGGGTGATCATACCTGTAATTGGAACCATTAATCAACTCTAAATTCGAGTTTTTACTATTTTATTTGAAGCTGTAAAGAAGATGATGAAATAATTGCACGATTCCGGAAACAATTTCATCATCCTAGTTTTCGATAGTTCGATATATATCGCGAATTCCGAAGTGACGTAGGCAGTGACGTAGCTGGGGTTCATAGCAACCCAGTAGGCAGATGGGGCTCTCGATACCCCCGCATGTGAGGGGGCCACGACTGGTAAGGTAGTTACCTTCCTTGTCGACGGTCGGTAACTCGACGGCTGATAACGTATTTACGCCTGATAGCTGCTGTACCGGCGGTCGGTAACGGCGAAAATTTCTTTGCCATCAGCGGTAATTTATCTTCTGAAACCGATATCGACTAAGAGTGTCTGTTTTCGAGCGGTAAAAGGTAAAATAAAGTTGTTAAAGATAAAAATCTATACAGATAAGTTCATACGGTATTGGATACAGGTTTTTTGTGTTACTTGGACGGCTAATTACCATGACGACACTGGCTATTCTTCTGGAACATTTCTACGAACTAACAAATATGAACAGTACAAACAAAGAGAAAAAGGTTTACGGTGCAAGAGTTCTCGGTATCTCCAGTACCGGCTCGGTGGGTGGTGTCTGTACAGGCCCTCCCGAGTCGTCATCAAACAACTGTGCATCGCAGGTGGTGAGCCGCCAGGCCCCTGCAAAGTTACCAGCGTCTGGCGAAAGTGAAGAACCGCAGCTCGGTTCACAAAGAGAAGCGGACCCTTTCTATACAAAGCCCAGGATGGAACGTACCCCCCCATGGAAGTACATCCCAAGTGACCCGAGCAAACAGAAATTGGACTCAGTGGAATTTACCGGCCACGAGGAGGAAGAGTTAATCCCCACTGGTAGCGTAAACCTAGGGGTTAAAAATAAAAAGAAAAAAGAAAAGACAAAAACTCTAACGTTAGAAGAAAAGATGGAGATCTGTTTGGAAACACTGTCGAGTATGATAGGAACCATCCTGGACCATAATTCAACGATAAAAAATGTTATGTTAAAGAGTAGTGATGTAGCTCCAAAAATGAAGGAGACTTATATAAATATGGGAAATGCCCTGGAAAAAGCGGCGGAGACCATAAATGACCTGAGGTGTGTACATACACAATATACACAAAGAAAAGATAAGGAAAAAGCGAGACAGCTACTTACCAATCCCGGTGCGATGACATCTGGGCTGGATCCTCCTATGGATGTACCTGGAAAAAAAAGAGAAAAGCATTATAAAAACATAGCGATACAAACGGTGGGCGAATCTGAAAGAGCTTTTCTACCTCTACCCGGGATAAGGCAGAAGAGGAAAGATATTACCCCACCTATCAAAAACATGGAGAAGAAATCGAAGATGCAACTAAATGCCATTGTGCCTTTAAAAAGCGGCCATAGAGATAGGATAGTGACTATGGGCACACCCAGATCTGAAGCAACCGAAGCAACAGACTCGGACTAGGAGACGGTTAAACCAAGGAAAAGGAAAACGGCTGCAGAAAGGCAACGAAATAGAACTGGTGAAAATTGCCACCAGGTAAATAAACCCGGCATGCGTAATAACTCAAGTAGAAGGCCCTCAAGACCTCAGGCGATTGCCGTACGTTTCGGGAAGGAAGCTACTTTCGCGGATATCCTGAGAAAAGTAAAGGAAAAGGTTAAATCAGTCAAGCAAACCAGAGCAGGTAATTTGCTGATTGAGTTCACACCGAACGCGGACCTTGAAAGTTTTAAGAATAATATAGATGGGAAACTAGGGTCTGAGGTCGAGGTAGCACGACTTCAGCAAAAAATGGACATAGAATTGAAGGGCATTGACCCCTCCGTGGATAGAGAGGAAATCCTAGCAGCAATTATGAAAGAACTAGGAAACGTGTCTCCGGAGGTAAAAATTAAAGTCCTGAGGGTAGATCCCAGGCAAAATAAGGTGGCCATTGTGGAAGGCCCGGCAGCAGTGATGCTGAAATTAGTTAAAAAAGCTAAAATTAAAATAGGCTGGACGGTGGTCATGGTGAAGGAGATACCCAGACTGACTAGATGTTTTCGATGCCATGAGTTTGGACATATAGCGAGTAATTGTAAGAATGCAAACAATGCTACAGGCTTCTGCAGAAAATGTGGTAGCACAGACCATCAAATGCGTGAATGCAGTGCCCAACCAAGATGTAGGCTATGCCTCAAGGATAATCTTCCGGAGGAAATGTTGATGCATATTGCGGCCTCTGTTAGATGTCCAAGGTACAAGGAGGCACTAAAAATCAGAAGGCAAAATTGAGATCCTACAAATCAATATGAACCACTGCAGAGCAAAAAATGATTTGTTAAAAGTCACAGCAGAAGAAACGGAGGTGGATGTGGTGGCGGTCACAGAGCCCTTCACTTCTATCCCCGACTATTGGTTTACTGACCCAACGAAGAGGGCAGCTATCTGGGTAACTATGCGAGGCCTGAAAAAAAATAGATGCATTATGCCCGTAGTCTCCGGGAAAGGGTTTATAATTATACGGATGGGTGACTTTTACATCGGAAGCTGTTACGCATCACCCAATGCTCCGATAAAAGATTTTGAAGATTACCTTGCTGTTCTCCACACGTCCTTGTCATCATTAAGGAAGTTAAATCTCGTTATTACGGGGGACTTTAATGCAAAATCACCTGTCTGGGGCTCCGATAGGTGGTGTGAGAGAGGTAGGATGCTACAACAACTCTGCATCAACCTGGAACTGACACCTGTACTTACCAGGGGGGGAAATACCTGCGACAGGGGAGCAGGGTCAAAAAAAGAAAAAAAAAATAGACATCGTTCTGTGTAATAGGCCTTCCTTAGATATTTTGAAGGACAGTATTGTGCTAGTTAAATTCTCAGCATCAGATCATCGTTACCTCAAACACGTGTTCAATGTGAAGAGAGGCCCTACTGGCGCAAATGTCTCACCTTTTGACCTAGTACCTGGAAAAATAAATGCTGAAAAACTAGTTGAGAAATTCCTAGAAAAGTATGCAAACGGAAACTTTGAAAACTTACCTGCAGTAGACACGCGTGCAGAAGTAGACCTTTTCCTCGAAGATCTGAAGAGGATGGTGACTGAATGCACCGGTAAGCCGATAAACCCGTCAAATTTCAAATCATCGGTCCCTTGGTGGAACGAGGAGGTCGCACGAAAGAGGGCAGAGGCACATAAGACCCGCAGAAAGTACACCCGTTGTAAACGCAAAGGCGACCCAGAGGCGCTGAGAAAAGCCCTCTTAGATTACAAAGAGGCTAAGAGGAGTTTGGGTGCCGCTATTAGCACCGCCAAGAAAGACTGCTGGAAGGAATAGCTAGACACCGTGGATCATGATATATGGGGAAAACCCTATGCCACGGTGATCCGTACCCTGAAAAAGAAAACACCACCTGAAAAATTAGATAAAGAAGGCATAATACGAGTGGTAAAGAGCCTATTTATCACCACGGCACCCGAAGAAAACAAAGTGGAGGAATCTACTTACCTTTCACCCAGGGATACGATGCCGGCTGAGGGAATGAATGATGACCCAGCAGACTGCTTAGTCCCTGAGGAGCAGGAACACCTAGAAGAAGAAAGCGTTACAGAAGGAGATGTAATTGATGCAGCCAAAATGCTAAAGCCTAAAAAAGCGCCGGGCCCTGATAGGGTGCCATCTGCGGCCGCAAAAAAGATGGGGATTGGCGCCTCCAGATTTTTTGAAAAAGTGTTCAATACCTGTTACAAGATTGGATACTGGCCTGCAAAATGGAAGACGGGTAGACTTGTTCTTATCCCAAAGGGTAAAACAGACAATACCGCCCCAGAGAAGGTCTTCCGCCCCCTATCGGTCATCTCCTGCGTGGCGAAAATGTTGGAATACGTGGTGAAGGAGAAACTGTTAACTGCGCTACGAAACCATGATTTTGAAAAAAACCAGTATGGCTTCCGAAAAGGGATGTCCACCCTGGATACCATGACGTGTGTGCAAAATCTCTGGGACATGGCCCGCAGGAAGAGGAAGCACTGTTTACTAGTGCTCTTGGATGTCCAAAATGCTTTCAATTCGGTCACCTGGGAAAGTATCACAAAGGACATGGTACACAGAAAATTTCCCCCTAAGCTTACAAATTTCATAAAAAATTACCTGCATGATCGATGGATTACATATGATGCCGCAGAGGGGGTGACAGCTTTCCAGGTGTTTGGAGGTGTTCCCCAAGGTTCCGTTATAGGGCCACTACTGTGGAATATGGCGTATGATGGACTGCTACGCATCAAATTACGAAGAGATGTCTACTTAATTGGATATGCTGATGACATTGCCATCATGATCATTGAAAAGGACCTAGACAAAATTACCGAGATTGCTAGCCTGACCGTACAAGAACTAACGAAGTGGTATGACGCCGAAAAATTGACGTTGGCGCATCATAAGACGGAGTCCATTTTACTTACCGGAAGAAAGGTACCAAATGGGCTAATTTTTAGTTGTGGAGGCACACAAATACGGACAAAGAAAGAAGCCAAATACCTCGGTGTGACCCTGGAAACAAATTCCACTTTCAAACAACATCTGAAAGTGGTCACCGACAAAGCCTACACGTATATACATACCCGGTCGCCACTAATGCCAAATGCTGCAGGGGCGGGCCAGGTGGTGAGAACCCTTTACTGCAGGACGATAGAGTCGGTCATTATGTATACGGCCCCTATATGGGCCAGGGCCCTGAAATTCAAGCTAAACATCAGGCTTCTACGTAGTACTCAGAGGACCGCCTTACTAGGGCTCACAAGGGCATACAGGACGACCTCTTTTGATGCTGTGTGTGTCCTAGTGGGGCAGCTACCGTTAGACCTACTAGTGATGGAAAGGGAGAAACTATACAGGCTTAAAAACCAAGAAGACCAGGTTAACGTACCAGATAGGGAAGAAATAAGAGAAGAGCTAGTAACAAAGTGGCAAGATGAGTGGAACATCTCAACCAAGGGTAGATGGACGCATAGCCTCATACCAAACATCAGGGAATGGCTACATTGAGGACCGAAAATCCTGAACTATCACCTGACACAGGTTCTGTCAGGACATGGCTGTTTCGGTACCTATTTGGAAAAATTCCGGAAACAAGCCACCAATATATGCTGGTATTGCCCAGGAGAAGCGGATGACCCCAGTCACTTTCTCTTCCACTGTGCACGTTGGGAACCGGAAAGAAAAACACTTAGAGCTAGTATTGGAGGCCATTTCGCGTCAGAGAACTTCCTGTCTATGCTAAAACGCCCAGACACTCAGCCTCTGGTCCTGGATTTCCTGGTCAGGAGTTTGAAGAAAAAAGAACCGTACGAAAGGTCTATTGTGAGGCCCAACAGATAAGTCCTGTACTTCCGCTTCCCCCAACTGTTCCAAAATCTTCTGTGAAAAGAAACAGAATACTCAGTTTTTGCTGTCCTATATAAACCCTTGAAGCAGCGAATTTTTGTTTTTTCTTTTATCATAAGTTTTCAGCGACGATTTCAGTTTTCTTTTTGTTTTCGTGATTGTTTGAAATAGAAGCTGCTTTCAGGGAAGCAAGGGAGATATTTCGTAAATACCCCTCTTCCGCGCGTTAGTTTGTAATGAAAATTGTGTGGTTTTAGTTAATTATTAGTTTTACTACGTAAACTGGTGTTTTTCTTAGCTTTTTATATACTTTACTATTATTTTTACTCCTGGCGACATATTAACTAATTAGACCAGTGGATTTGCTTCAAGACATCAAATGCTCAAACAGCGCATAAACAAAATATGGGTGAACATATACCGCAAGCGACCGACAGCCACTGAAGGTAACCCCCCCTGACGAAATGCTGGACAGCGGTTCCGGGGGCAGAGTTATCGGCGTCTAGAAAGAGAAATCGAGGTTGGGTTTTTAGTGGGTAGACAATTGGAGTCCCACAGAACCGGCTGAACACATTCCCGGTCTGCATAAGGCATTTTCCCCCCTCGTTACAAAAAAAAAAAAAAAAGATATAGTAATAATGATATTGTTATTAAATGTACATTGATCTGTGGGAATGAATCAGTATATTAGATTATATTCAATGTAGATATAGTACCAATGATATTGTTATTAAATGTACATTGATCTGTGGGAGGGAATCAGTATATTACATTATATCTAGTGTAGATATAGTGCTAATGATATTGTTATTGAATGTACATTACATATATAATGTAGATATAGTACTAATGATATTGTTATTAAATGTACATTACATATATAATGTAGATATAGTACTAATGATATTGTTATTAAATGTACATTGATCTGTGGGAATGAATCAGTAAATTACATTGTATCGGATGTAGATATAGTACCAATGATATTGTTATTAAATGTACATTGACGTGTGGGAAGTAATCAGTATATAACATTATATCTAGTGTACATATGGTAGTAATGACATTGGTACTAAATGTAGGTACATTGATCTGTTGGAATGTATCACTATATGACATAATATCTAATGTAGATATAGTAATAATGATATTGTTATTAAATGTACATTGATCTGTGGGAAGCAATCAGTATATTACATTGTATCGAATGTAGATATAGTACCAATGATCTTGTTATTAAACGTACATTGATCTGTGAGAAGTAATCAGTATATTACATTATGTCGAATGTACATATATTACTAATGATATTGTTATTGAATGTACATTGATCTGTGGTAATGAATCTGTATATGACATTATATCTAATGTAGATATATTACTAATGATATTGTTATTGAATGTACATTGATCTGTGAGAAGTAATCAGTATATTACATTATATCGAATGTAGATATATTACTAATGATATTGTTATTGAATGTACATTGATCTGTGGGAAGGAATCAGTATATTACATTATATCGAATGTAGATATAGTACCAATGATATTGTTATTAAATGCACATTGATCAGTCGTTAGCAATCAGTATATTACATTATATCTCATGTAGAAATCGTAATAATGACATTGGTATTAAATGTACATTACATATCTATTGTAGATATAGTACTAATGATATTATTATTAAATGTACATTGATCTGTGGGAATGAATCAGTATAATATATTATATCGAATATAGATGTACTACAAATGATATTGTTATTAAACGTACATTGATCTGTGAGAAGTAATCAGTATATTACATTATATCGAATGTAGATATATTACTAATGATATTGTTATTGAATGTACATTGATCTGTGGCAATGAACCAGTATATTACATTATATCGAATGTAGATATAGTACTAATGATATGGTTATTAAATGTATATTGATCTGTTGGAATGTATCACTATATGATAGTATATCTAATGTAGATATAGTAATAATGATATTGTAATTAAATGTGCATGGAGCTGTGGGAATGGATCAGTATATTACATTATATCGAATGTAGATATAGTGCTAATGATATTGTTATTAAATGTAGATTGATCTGTGGCTAGTAATCAGTATATTACATTATATCTAATTTAGATATGGTAATAATGACTTGGGTATTAAATGTAGGTACATTGATCTCTTGGAATGTACCTGTATATGACATTATATCTAATGTAGATATAGTACTAATGATATTGTTATTAAATGTACATTGATCTGTGAGAAGTAATCAGTATATTACATTATATCGAATATAGATATATTACTAATGATATTGTTATTAATTGTACATTGGTCTGTGGGAATGTATCACTATATGACAGTATATCTAATGTAGATATAGTAATAATGATATTGTAATTAAGTGTGCATGGAGCTGTGGGAACGAATCAGTATATTACATTATATCGAATGTAGATATAGTGCTAGTGATATTGTTATTTAATGTATATTGATCTGTGGGAATATATCAGTGTATTACATGATATTGGTATTAAATGTACATTACATATCTGCAGATTTAGCTCAAGGGAAGGGGCCTGACGGACATATTCCGAGATATTTCTTCTTCTTGTTGTTCTTCTTCTGCACAGCTAAACTGGAAGTGGCATTTGCAGCTCGGAATAGTGCAGAGTTATCTCAAAGAAAGAGGTCACGGTGTTTATGTATCTTTATTATGTTGGTGCGGCTTCGGAACTTTTAAATATCTCGATATATCTCGAAAACTACGCATCTGATCAAAAAATATCATAGAACATAAATAGTAGGAAACTTAATTTCCTACAAAAAAGGTCTCTTAACATTTTACCATATCTCGCATCGTTTCCACGATATTTGATGATTTAATTCAAGGGAAGGGGCCTGACGGACATATTTCGAGATATTTCCTCTTCTTGTTGTTCTTCTTCTGCACAGCTAAGCTGGAAGTTGCATTTGCAGCTCGGAATAGTGCAGAGTTGTCTTAAAGAAAGGGGCCACTGTGTTTATGTATCTTTATTCTGTTGGTGCGGCGTCGGAACTTTCAAATACCTCGTTACATCTGGAAAACTACGCATCTGATCCAAAAATATCATAGAACATAAATGGTAGGGATCGTAATTCTCTACAAAAAAGGTCTCTTATCATTTTGCCATAGCTCGCATCGTTTCTGAGATATTTGCAGATTTAGCTCAAGGGAAGGGACCTGACGGACATATTCCGAGATATTTCTTGTTCTTGTTGTGCTTCTTCTGCACAGCTAAGCTGGAAGCTGCATTTGCAGCTCGGAATAGTGCAGAGTTATCTCACAGAAAGGGGCCACGGTGCTCATGTATCTTTATTATGTTGGTGCGGCTTCGGAACTTTTAAATATCTTGATATATCTCGAAAACTACGCATCTGATCAAAAAACATCATAGAACATGAATAGGAGGAAACGTAATTCTCTACAAAAAAGGTCTCTTAACATTTTGCCACAGCTCGCATCGTTTCCGAGATATTTGCAGATATATCTCAAGGGAAGGGGCCTGACGGACATATTTCGAGATATTTCTTCTTCTTGTTGTTCTTCTTCTGCGCAGCTGAGCAGGAAGTGGCATTTGCAGCTCGCAATAGTGCAGAGTTATCTCACAGAAAGGGGCCACGGTGTTTCTGTATCTCTATTATGTTGGTGCGGCTTCGGAACTTTTAAATATCTTAATTTATCTCGAGAACCACGCATCTGACCAAAAAATATCATACAACATAAACAGTAGGAACCTTAATTTCCTGCAAAAAAGGTCTCTTAACATTTTACCATAGCTCGCATCGTTTCCAAGATATTTGCAGATTTAATTCAAGGGAAGGGGCCTGACGGACATATTTCGAGATATTTCTTCTTCTTGTTGTTCTTCTTCTGCACAGCTAAGCTGGAAGTTGCATTTGCAGCTCGGAATAGTGCAGTGTTATCTCAAAGAAAGGGGCCACGGTGTTTCTCTATCTTTATTATGTTGGTGCGGCTTCGGAAGTTTCAAATATCTCGATATATCTCGAAAACTATGCATCTGATCAAAAAATATCGTAGAACATAAATAGTAGGAAACTTAATATCCTACAAAAAAGGTCTCTCAACATTTTGCCATAGCTCGCATGGTTTCCGGGATATTTGTCGATTTAGCTCAAGGAAAGGGGCCTCACGGACATATTTCGAGATATTTATTCTTCTTGTTGTCCTTCTTCTGCACAGCTAAGCTGGCGGTGGCATTTGCAGCTCGGAATAGTGCAGAGTTATCTCAAAGAAAGGGGCCACGGTGTTTCTGTATCTTTATTATGTTGGTGCGGCTTCGGAACTTTTATATATCTCGATATATCTCGAAAACTACGCATCTGCTCAAAAAATATCATAGGACATGAATAGTAGGAAACTTAATTTCCTACAAAAAAGGTCTCTTACCATTTTGCCATAGCTCGCATCGTTTCCGAGATATTTGCAGATTTATCTCAAGGAAAGGGGCCTCACGGACATATTCCGAGATATTTCTTGTTCTTGTTGTGCTTTTCCTTCACAGCTAAGCTGGAAGTGGCATTTGCAGCTTGGAATAGTGCAGAGTTATCTCAAAGAAAGGGGCCACGGTGTTTCTGTATCTCTATTATGTTGGTGCGGCTTCGGAACTTTTAAATATCTCGATATATCTCGAAAACTACGCATCTCATCAAGAAATATCATAGTACACGAATAGTAGAAAACTTAATTTCCTAGAAAAAAGGTCTCTTACCATTTTGCCATATCTCGCATCGTTTCCAAGATATTTGCAGATTTAACTCAAGGGAAGGGGCCTGACGGACATATTTCGAGATATTTCTTCTTCTTGTTGTTCTTCTTCTGCACAGCTAAGCTGGAAGTTGCACTTGCAGCTCGGAATAGTGGAGAGTTATCTCAAAGAAAGGGGCCACGGTGTTTCTGTATCTTTATTAGGTTGGTCCGGCTTCGGAACTTTTAAATATCTCGATATATCTCGGAAACTACGCATCTGAACAAAAAATATCATAGAACGTAAATAGTAGGAAACTTAATTTCCTACAAAAAAGGTCTCTTAACATTCTGCCATAGTTCGCATCGTTTCCGAGATATTTGCAGATTTATCTCAAGGGAAGGGGCCCACGGACATATTCCGAGATATTTCTTCTTCTTGGTGTTCTTCTTCTGCACAGCTAAGCTGGAAGTTGCATTCGCATCTGTGGGAAGGAATCAGTATATTACATAATATCGAATGTAGATATAGTACTAATGAGATTGTTATTAAATGTACATTCATCTGTGGGAATGAATCAGTATATTACGTTACATCAATTGTAGATATAGTACTAATGATATTGTGATTAAATGTACATTGATCTGTGGGAATGTTTCAGTATATTACATTATATCTAATGTAGATATGGTAATAATGATATGGTTTTTAAGTGTACATTACATATCTAATGTAGATATAGTATTAATGATATTGTTATTAAATTTACATTGATCTGTGGGAATGAATCAGTATATTACATTTTATCGAATGTAGATATAGTGCTAATGACATTGTTATTAAATGTACATTGATCTGTGGGTAGCAATCAGTATATTACATTACATCTCATGTGGATATCGTATTAATGACATTGGAATTAAATGTACATTACATATCTAATGTAGATATAGTACTAATGATATTGTTATTAAATGTACATTGTTCTGTGGGAATGAATCAGTATATTACATTATATCTAATGTAGATATGGTAATAATGATGTGGTTTTTAAGTGTACATTACATATCTAATGTAAATATAGTAATAATGATATTGTTATTAAATGTACATCGATATGTGGGAACAAATAAGTATATTACATTATATCGAATGTAGATATAGTGCTAATGATGTTGTTATTAAATGTACATGGATCTGTGGGTAGCAATCAGTATATTACATTATATCTCTAGTAGATATCGTAATAATGACATTGGTATTAAATGTAGGAGCATTGATCTGTTGGAATGTATCTGTATATGACATTATATCTAATGTAGGTATAGTAATAATGATATTGTTGTTAAATGTACATTGAGCTGTGGGAATGAATCAGTATATTACATTATATCGACTGTAGATATAGTACTAATGATATTGTTATTATACGTACATTGATCTGTGGGATCGAATCTGTATATTACATTATATCGGATGTAGATATAGTGCTAATGATATTGTTATTAAATGTACATTGATCTGTGGGAATGAATCAATATATTACATTATATCGAACGTAGATATGGTAATAATGATATTATTATTAAATGTACATTGATCTGTGGGAATGAATCAGTATATTACATTACATCGAATGTTGATATAGTACCAATGATATGGTTACTAAATGTACATTGATCAGTGGGAAGGAATCAGTATATTACAGTATATCTAATGTAGATATGGTAATAATGATATAGTTATTAAATGTACCTTACATATCTAATGTAGATATAGTACTTATGATATTGTTATTAAATGTACATTGATCTGTGGGAATGAATCTGTATGTGACATTATATCTAATGTAGATACAGTACTAATGATATTGTTATTAAATGTACATTGATCTGTTGGAACGTATAAGTATATTACATTATATCAAATGTAGATATAGTACTAACGATATTGTTATTAAATGTACATTGATTTGTGGGAATGAATCAGTATATTACATTCGTTAACCGACTTCGAAAAGGAGGAGGTTACTCAATTCGATCAGTACGTTTTTTTTTTTTTTTGTGTTCACCGATTACTCCGAGATGGATGTACCAATCGGAACGAAACCTTTTACATCTTGTAGGGTATGTCTTCCGGTTGGTCCCATTAAAAAAAAATTTTTCATTTTTTCATTGTTATTGCAAAATACGAGAAGTTTTTAATCTCAACATAGTACGATTTCAAAGACCCTTTAATATGTTGTCGGGGGCATGATTATGAACAACTTTCTCATTATGCATAATTATCGAAAAGCTTTAGTTTACGAGATATTGGTGCAAAACTATTGTTACTACTACATTGAATTGTACGTATGCCTACGTGTCTCTACCGGTGTATGAGTTACCATGCAGTCGCCGATTCTCTACTGTTTCTATACACATATCGCGTCGACCGAAATCCAGTATGCATATACGTATAATAATGATTATTGTTATTGCAAAATCCGATTCTATACTGCTAATCTATAAGGAATACACCGATTGCGATGAAACTTTTCACATCTCGTACGTCTTTCCACCATAATTTTATTTGCAAAAAATGTATGTAACTTCTTATTGTTAATAACTATCGTTATTGCAAAAAAACCTATTCTTCAGGGTTATTCTGCAAGGAGTGTAGCGAGCGCGATTTTTCAAACTTGTCCCTGCAAGTAAACTTCGTTAGTTTTTTTACTAATTGGTCGCTAATAATAAAACAAATAAACAAAAGGCTTGGCTTGCTTCTTCACATATCACGCGCTGGGAGCTGATTTGGACTATTTCTTTGCAAAAGCAACTGTCGCAATCTTTGCATTTCTGCGAGTGCTCTCTCGTCATGAGGTTTAACGGGGATTTTGTTTGGTGCTAAATCCGATAAAACTAGACCATCTAAACTTTTCACACGACTAAGTGCAACGTAAATTTGGCCTTTTGCAAAATTCTTTTTGCCAAGATCAATTACAGCTTTGTTCAATGTAGTCCCTTGTAATTTGTACACCGTTACTGCCCAACTTAGAATAAGTGGTAACATTCTGCGCTCGACGTCTCCAAATCCTTTTGTCGCTTGAAACGTTACTGAAACTGCAGATATTGGAATGTTACCATCAATATCTTTGAATCTATTTCCAATGGATTCGTCGTCAAATTTTATAAGTACTGAATCCGGCAATTCTCCCTGTTCTAGTTGATCTTTTCGAAGTGCCGGCCATGTAAATTTCTTTACTATTCCCATTGCGCCGTTTATCAAACCATCAGAAATTGATAGGTTTCGTCGCAGCATAATTCGCGATCCCTCAGTTAATGTTATTGTATGTAATAGTCCGCCACAATTATTTACATTTACAGGTATGACATTTTCTGGTGGCCTTTTTCCATATGTAGCTGCCTCACGGGACTCATCTATTGAATCAATGACGTACATTCGACGTGATTTTGCTAATTCATCTGTCATTTTTCTGTTATATTCATCCACTAATTTTATCGTTGGGAATATTCTTACTGCTGCACCATCCTCAAACTCTCCGGTCAGGGGAACTCTTCTTCGTTCGCATAGTATTTGTAGTTGAGAAGTTGTCACTTCTCCAAACCGAAGGTTATTCAGTAATTCGATAAACTCAACGTCATCTCTTTGTCGCATATTAATGGTGAGTTCGCAGAATGAAAATTGGTGCCATAAATTAATTTCTGCAGTACACCAATGTGGCTGTTCAAAACACCAGTGTCCTTTTACTGGGGGCAACTGCATGATATCGCCGAAGAGAAGTACATTTACGCCGCCAAATAGATTATCATTGCTTTTGAATTCTTGCAATCTTAAATGAATTATTCGCAAATTCTCATAAGATACCATTGATATCTCGTCAATAATCAACCACCTTGTATGACGCCACTTTCGTCTCTCCTGTTCGAGTCTTTGTCCTGTCAGTCGCCAATACGTCATTGCAGTACCTTTTTCAATAGGCAAGCAGAACATGGAATGCAGAGTTTTCCCGAATATTTGACGGGCGGCGACGCCAGTCAAAGAAGCTACTTCAATGAAAGATGGTTTTATCATCATATCAACTGTAGGATTATAGCACCGTTTAACATGTTCAACAAGTAATTTTAAAATAAACGACTTACCGCTACCAGCTCCACCGGTAATAAAAAGCAACATTTGTTTCCTATTTTCATCATCATTTTCTTTAATATCTTTCTCAATTACTGCGGAAACTGATTTCAATAAGTCTTTCTGTTGAATATTAAGACATCGAATACTATTAAGGAACACGTCTTCTGGCATTGCAATTCTTTCTTGCTGTTGATCTTCATATAAATCCACTTGATCGTAATGTATTGTTTCGTCAGCATGAATTCTGACTGGATCTCTTAAATGGTTATTGCTTTCTTCTTCGTGTACAACATTTAAAGCAGCAGCCTGGGCGAGCGCCGCTTCAATAATTTGCTCTGCGTGAGTAAATTGTTCGACGGTTGCGTTACCCATCATAGGTTTCAACTCGTGTTGCCGTCGAAGAAAACATTGTTCCGAAGATTCGTTTTCGGACATAAGTGTACTTTCATCACGAAATGGAATGTGACACACTATTAAGTTATAGAAATATCCTTCTCTGTCACTGTTCAGGGTATAATATCGGTGGCGAAGTACAGCTGGTTTATTTCTTATTCGCATTCGGGTATTGTCCTTTAATTTTATAAATTTCGACCTTGATATTTCTTCATCGTCAGTTCTAAGTTCTGCGTCTCCATCCTCTTCTGTCCACATACCACTGGAAACTGTTTCATATCGGACAGCAAATTCAGCTAAGCTCAAATCCTCTAGATTGTCTGGTCTCTTTACGTAACGATCGAATATGTTATTGAAAAATGATGTTTCATATTCTTCGAATCGCAAAATTCTATATCTCTGCTCAGGCCGACAGCTATTTATAAATACAGCTTTTCGCGAGCTCATTTTCAGAGGCAAATTACATAACCGATAAGCACATTCTGGAGCACTAACCACACGTTGAGACAGAATTGCCATAGATACCGAAAATAGTTGATCCCGGACGGTTCTGCTCCGGCGTTTCGCTCGTAAAATGGCTTCTTTAATAGTATCTCCTGTGTCCTGTGGCTCGCATTTATTTGCGTATTTAGCAATATAATATGCGACAGCTGTAACATTTCCGCGTGGTTGAATATCCATGTTTGCTTCCCAAAGCTTTAAAAGAGTTGGGTTGTAATTATTCACCATAATTTCATTTTCTCTTCTCTTCAGTACGCAGAAACGTCCATTATTCGCAAGTGTGTCATCTGGACATAAGCACATCGTTCTTTCACTTATCGGTCTGGGGAATCCAAAACGACAACAACGATTATTACGATCTTTGTAACATGTAGCAGAATGTTTATGAATTTGGACTTTTTGAACTATGTCCCTCATATCTTCATTTTCTGCTTCCAATGAACAAGATACAACTTTCTCAATAACGTTGCGGCCTTCGTTGGTAAGGAAATCAGGTACGTTTGCACACCAAAGAAGCATGTGCAAATGTGGACTTCCCCTGTTCTGAAATTCTATTCTATGCCAAAAATCGATAACAACGCCACCTAAGCAATCGGAGTTTCTTAAATACTGCATTAACGCGTTTACACGTAACGTAAATTGTCTTGCAATAACTACAGGATATCTCTGAACCAACTTTAGTCGATCTGCAAAACTTAGGTTTTCAAATTCGGTAATGGGGCGACCATCGGATAGTAGTAATGCTTTCAACATATCTGGCCAGTTCAGATCATTGCAAGAGAACGTAGCAAACCATGTGGGCGGTCCAAGACTTCGGACCATGGCGATTAATTCAGAACAGCACCGTTTCCAGTATGATGCCGATCCTCTTATGTTTCTCATGAGGTGCATATTATCTACTAATCCCTGTGGAGTATGTTCCCCTTGGCGCATTCTACATGATACTGAAACGCTAGCTTTTGCGCGGTAGTATTCAACAACAGATAATACGAAGAACAAATAATCTGTTCGTTGGAATCGTTTGTCATTGCTCAGAATACACGCTTGGAAGTAATCCAGTGGTGTAATTGAGATGTCTCGATGCTCTCCGAATCCATTTTTACCATCCGGAAACAGGAAGAACCAACACAGTTCCTCCATCCTTCTCTCCCTTTCTAGGTTCAAAGGAGGCACTGTTTTTCTATGTATATTCGCAAGGTTTATCGGGTCATTTTCTGCGTTATTCTTATTATTACTGACAGAGACGATAGTGTCGATGTTGGGAACATCTTCGTCAGTCGAACGTAACATGCTTGTGGCGAAAATAATTTCTGTTGCGCCGGATTCTCTACGAGCGGTCGCAACAGATGGTTGTTGTATCCTTTCTATTTCAGCAGATCTATTCCTTTCGGGTGCTATTGTTAGAGGTGTTAGTGAATAGATATTTACCACATTGCTATTGCCTCCTTTAGCATATAAATTACAACGCAAGATGATGTGTAAATCATCAATATTAGTACATTTCATACAGCATGAGACGCCCCGTGACGATGCTTTATATCCTTTTGGACCTCTTGCATGGGAATCAAACAACCAATAGTAGGTAGTCTCCGACTGGTTACCGCATGATACAGCTACTGATGTAAAATTGGCAGTAAGAATTCCGTACGTATACTGTTGGAAAAACGTAATCAAAGCATTCTTTAAATTTGGAAATCCTTCATCGCCGTTATCAATATCAATATGACCATTTACAGCCATTTCATAGCCAATGTTAATATTGACTCTGTTGTTATTAAATGATATGTGTGGCAATAATTCGGTAACAGCTAAATTGTCTACATTGACTTCTCTGGGGTCAGGATTACTTCGCGCTTCAATGCAATCACGGTAATATTTATCTCCAACTAAAAGTATATAATCGACATCACTAGTACACCACGTACTAGGGTCGAGCAAATGAGATGCAACACAAGCAACTGCAGCTATGCCAGTACATTGCTTACCGCGAGATTCAATACTGAAGCGATCGCTAGCTTGATGGCACGAGCCTCGTAAAATACCTACATTCTGTCCAACATTCACAAATCTACTGTTTGATTCAGAATTTCTTTCTGCAACTTCCGTTTCGTTTCTTACAATACAAGGCTCTTCAACGACATCAGCTATTTCCAAAATGTTATTGCTAATATTAGAAAAACATGGTCGCACATCTTTGTACAAAGCATTATTTTGTAATAGCCATTGTAAAGCTACTCGAAGTTTGCCAACGTCTATTTCAAATTGTCTTTGTCGCTCAAAATTTTCGAGGCTTTCCACTACAATCATTATACCGGTTTCGTTTAATCTAAGTGGAAGTTGCTCGGCTACTTCGAACACATCGCGGGCAAATAGGACTACCTGACTTTTGCACCAATCCTGACTGAAGCGATTTTGAATTTTCATGATTTTAAGAAACGGTACTATTCGGCACAACATTTGTTTCTCGATTTCCGATAAATCTGCTATCTCCTGAGGTACAGACATTAGTTCCATTTTATTCCAGAATGCCTGAGATGGAACTTTGTATTTTTTAAGATGATGTAGGCAACGAGAACATGTTGTCATCTTCTCCGATTGTATTAAATTTGCAGGAATTAGGCCAGACAAAGGCTGCGTGTGCAAAGCGTAACGTTGCTGCGGATATAAAGTCTTGTAACACACTGCACATGGTACATCAGCAAAAATATTAATAGTCGATTTAAAGTTGTCTACCTGAAGGAGAAGTTCTTTTCTTCGATTTTTCGCTAGTTCACGCATATTCCTCAAACGCGTATTTCGTGATTCGGTACGTTCACTTAGTAGTACTTCTCGCGTACGATCTCTCATAACCATTAGACGTTGCGAACGTTCCTCAGTAGATTCGTTCGCTAAACGCCTACGGATTAATCGGAATCGGCGTGTTCGTGCCTCGGCAGTTTCGTTCGCTAAACGTCTGCGGATTAATTCGATACGATATGACCGTTGCTCGGCAGATTCGTTCTTTAAACGATGAGAAATTATGCTTAGCCGACGTTTTTTTTCATCGACCGTTTCGCGCGATAATTTCGAAACAGCATATTTCCGCTGTGCAGACAATCTTGCACGGCGTTCATCAATACTTTCTTGACGCCGTGCCTCTGCGGTTCTTTGACGTTTTTTTGAAAGACGTAATTGTTTGGCATCATCTGATTCATTAGCACGACTCTGTCTCATACGGGATGCACTTTTTGTACGTCTACCCATATTTTCATATAGCACACCTACCTGGTTTCAGTGAAGATGAAGGATTGAAAGAAAGGATTTGCTGCGCTTTTTTTATTTTCACAATTACTCGCTTAAAGCAGACTTGTTTTATCAATCAGTCGCGTACAGCGGACTTGTTTTATCGATCAGTCGCTTAAAGCAGACTTATTTTATCAATCAGTCGCTTAAAGCAGACTTGTTTTATCAATCAGTCGCTTAAAGCAGACTTCTTTTAACAATCAGTCGCTTAAAGCAGACTTCTTTTATAAATAAGTCGCTTCAAGCTGACTTATTTTATCAATCAGTCGCTTCTAGCAGACTTGTTTTAACAATCAGTCGCTTAAAGCAGACTTCTTTTATGCTCCCTTATAGCAGACTTCTTTTAACAATTAGTCGCTTCAAGCACACTTCTTTTATATAAATAAGTCGCTTCAAGCAGACTTGGTCCGTTTGTTTTCAAATGCAATTACTTACTGAAAGCAAAATTGGACCCCCTTCTTTATTTATAAATTATTACAAAATAAATGTTAAAAAAAAACAAAAAAAAAAATAGTTGTTACAATTTACCTTACAACAGAATATATTGAAAAAAAATTCAATGCAAAGCACCGTTGCAAGGTATTAATTGAAACTGACTGCTGTTCGCCGTTCGTAACTTGGCCGTCGCAAAAAATTTGGGTAGGATTGCTCGTGCCCCGCCTTTGCTCACACGACTTGCAGCCGTAATATATAATTGGTCGAAACACCTACATCTACTGACTTGGCTCGTGTAAAAAATTAAGAAAGCGGCGATGTGTGCAACGGATCCCTCATTTCCCCTACGCTGGCCGATAAAATTGCGTGACATTGCCCTACTGCCAATTTCCTGGAACCCAGCAGAGCTTCGGATCCGTCATAAAAAAGGAAAGAAAATACGTATTACGCGAGAAAACGAGATAGATGTATTCCAAAGGGATGCCGCGAGTAAAACAAATCACCAACCAGTAAAGAACATTACATTTTCAATAATTTTTGTCTTATCTTCCAAAAAATAGTATCAATGAATTCTTCAGATTATTCCGATTAAAATGAGTACCAACACGACATAAATCGGTTTAATTTTACTTTCATTGGCTAGTAATGATTCACCTCATCAATTGAAACTGATTAATACAAAAACTAGTCCGATTTACTTCCAGTTTGGTCTTATTTTCATCAGAAAATTATCACAAAGCTGTTCATAACACTTTTAAACCCAAAAAATTATAAATAAAAAACTTGCATCGTTGCATTAGTATTGTTCTACAGATATACAGTCGATTGTTTTCGCTCCGTCCTCTGATTCAATCGCTGTCCTTCTTTACGTTCGAAGCAGTCGCCAAACTTCTAATAATGTAGGAACTAGATGATATTTGTGCATCTATACGACGCAACAGCGAAAATTGTTTGTGTATGTGATCATGGAATGTGCCCCATCAACTGTTTTCCTTTAGAAGACACAGATTTTGTTCATTTTCAATCCGAACGAGCTGCTGTTCAGACGTAAGTACCAAATAACAAGCAATATTTCATTTCTTTATATAATATATATTATACATATAACATATATTAATTTCATCGTTAATGGTTCGTGGTTTCGTTGGGTGTAGTTCGGAAAACCACTCAGCCCCCATTTTTTGGATTTAAACAATAAAAAGATTCTTACGTTCGTTGATACACTGATTACGAATATCATCGCGAAAAATTGGCGACTATTGGGCCATCCTAACGCGGCCGGCACCGCTTACGCGAAAAATAAGAAATTCTTTCAACAACATTATTAGTTACAAATTATTGTGACGGCGACGCAACAAGATAAACGTACATACGTTTAGTCAATTACTTCAGGATATTAGGATTTGCTGTTTTGCGGCAGTACTGCTTCCGTTTCTGAGAAGCACTTGTATTCAGTGACATTAACGTAAACAAATTTAATTTTTTTTTATTTACAATGAAAATCAAGTTGTCGCCAAATTTCACTATCATATTCATTCAATATCATATATTCAAAAATTACATGTAACCGTTCACAGCTCGTAAACACTGTTCGATAGCATTGTCTACGATATTCGTAATCAGCGTATAAAAGACGTAAGATTACTGAATTTTAAAGAAATAGGGGGTGATTACTTTTACGAACTTCATCCACAAATGCCAACGGATTATTTTCTTTTTATTCAAAAAAAACATTCTTTTTTTCTCACAGAAATATGACCGACATGAACGTCGAAACAAATGAACGTAAGTATAATTCCAACTTCAGTGAAAAAGTAATATACTGCATGATTCAAAAAACATGCATGTTACATACCTCCTTTTTGTTTCAGAAAAGGAAATTATGAACGCATTGCTGCAGCTGCAGCAACAGCTGCAGCACATGCAGACGCGGCAGCAGGAGAGGGATAGGGAGGTTGCGGCGCCACAGCAACAGCTGCAGCAACAGCTGCAGCAACAGCAAATGCTGCAGCAGCAACAACCGCCGCAGCAGCAACAAACGCCGCAACAACAACCGCAGCACCAGCAACCGCCGCAGCACCCGGACGAAACTGAGGCGGATGTGCAGCCGCGGCGAAGTGAGTTTCGCAGATATAAGCGAAAATATTATTAACACATTTCCGTGTCAAGTAATATAAAAAATTATTCTAAAATGGGTGACCTATATCAACATGTACAATTTTACGTTACAGAGAGAGGAACGGCTGCTGGTGTTAGACGCCGCCAAAATCGCGGGAGATGGCCGCGGGGAGGGAGGGGTGGCGGCAGGGGTGCCGGAATGGGTGGCGGAAGGGGCGGCGCCATCAACAAATATTATTTTAGTTTATTTTAAATTTCTCTTTCTACAGTTTATTTCACATTTAATGCTTTATTTATTTATTATACTTTCTTTTTTTATTTTTATTTCATTTCTTATTTCTCATTCTTTTTAATTTTTTTATTTTATTTTATCACCATTTTAATTTTTTTTATCATCATTCTCATTTGCATTTTTATATTCTAATTTTTTTTTTCACTTCTCTTATTATCAAATATTTCACAAATAAAAACAAATAAAAATATATTTTAGATTGTTTTCTTTTATTTCCTTACGACATCCTACAAATACTAAACGTACCACTAAAAACAGTGAAATAAAATCTTTTTCAACAAAAAAAAAACCGACTTCGAAATGCACTAAAAAGTGTAAAATAATTTCTATATCATTTATACCAGTATTTCACAGCTATTCATAAATTCTACTTCATCATTAAATAGGATACTAAATACATTTCAACCTTTTCGTAGGCGGCGCAAAATTATAAATACCAGAATATACGATCCTGCTAATAACGATTCCATTGCGGTATGGCAAAGTTGGTAATTCATCAGTCGTAAGAAATACAATTCCAAACGTTATAGCCACGGCACAAAACATTTGTAATTACAACGATTGTATCAGAAGTTGGTACCACTTCTGATGTATGTACTGCTATTCACGACAGACCACACTTCACTCGCACAATAGGTCTAGGGAGATTTTTAATAACGGGTGTGATTATCCTCTACACCTTGCTTCTTACTTTCCAGTCAAATAAATAGTGGACAGAAATATATGACGTACGACAACTGATAACCGATGATGATATGGTACAGATACACGATACAATGAAATTCCTATTATTTTTTTTTCAAAGAAACAATTATATCATCGTACAGAAAAAGCAAGCTGTACAGGGGAATCACACGCGTTATTAAACATGTGCCTAGACTTAGTAACCTGCGTGAGTTAAGTATGGTTTCGCGTGAACTGCACTATACTTAATCCGCAATGGGTATGTTGATTCCCGTTCAATATTGTTTACTTCAAATTATGAAATGGGTCATTTATTACAGGTTACCGTCGCCTGAACTAGGATCTTCCTAGTAGAGGAAAAGTTTTGCATTTTGCGCCGCCTCCGAAAAGGTTCAAATGTATTTAGCATCCTATTTAATGATGAAGTAGAATTTATGAATAGCTGAGAAATACTGGTATAAATGATATAGAAATTATTTTACACTTTTTAGTGCATTTCGAAGTCGGTTTTTTTTTGTTGAAAAAGATTTTTATCTAATGTAGGTATGGTAATAATGATATTGTTATTAAAAGTACATTACATATCGAATGTAGATATAGTACTAATGATATTGTTATTAAATGTACATTGATCTGGGGGAAGGAAACAGTGTATTACGTTATGTCCAAACCAGATATGGTAACAATGGCATTGTTTGTAAATATATATTACATATCTAATGTAGATATAGTAAATATGATAGTAAATATGATAGAAGAAGAAATATCTCGGAATATGTCCGTCAGGCCCCTTTCCTTGAGCTAAATCTGCAAATATCTCGGAAACGATGCGAGCTATGGCAAAATGTTGCGAGACCTTCTTTGTAGAGAATTAAGTTTCCTACTATTTATGTTCCAGGATATTTTTTGATCAGATGCGTAGTTTTCGAGATATATCGAGATATTTAAAAGTTCCGAAGCCGCACCAACATAATAGAGATACAGAAACACCGTGGCCCCTTTCTTTGAGATAACTCTGCACTATTCCAAGCTGCAAATGCCACTTCCAGCTTAGCTGTGAAGGAAAAGCACAACAAGAACAAGAAATATCTCGGAATATGTCCGTGAGGCCCCTTTCCTTGAGATAAATCTGCAAATATCTCGGAAACGATGCGAGCTATGGCAAAATGGTAAGAGACCTTTTTTGTAGGAAATTAAGTTTCCTACTATTCATGTCCTATGATATTTTTTGAGCAGATGCGTAGTTTTCGAGATATATCGAGATATATAAAAGTTCCGAAGCCGCACCAACATAATAAAGATACAGAAACACCGTGGCCCCTTTCTTTGAGATAACTCTGCACTATTCCGAGCTGCAAATGCCACCGCCAGCTTAGCTGTGCAGAAGAAGGACAACAAGAAGAATAAATATCTCGAAATATGTCCGTGAGGCCCCTTTCCTTGAGCTAAATCGACAAATATCCCGGAAACCATGCGAGCTATGGCAAAATGTTGAGAGACCTTTTTTGTAGGATATTAAGTTTCCTACTATTTATGTTCTACGATATTTTTTGATCAGATGCATAGTTTTCGAGATATATCGAGATATTTGAAACTTCCGAAGCCGCACCAACATAATAAAGATAGAGAAACACCGTGGCCCCTTTCTTTGAGATAACTCTGCACTATTCCGAGCTGCAAATGCCACTTCCAGCTTAGCTGTGCAGAAGAAGAACAACAATAGGAAGAAATATCTCCGAATATGCCCGTGAGGCCCCTTTCCTTGAGCTAGATATGCAGTTATGTAATGTACATTTAATACCAATATCATCATTACGATATCTACATGAGATATAATGTAATATACTGATTGCTACCCACAGATCAATGTACATTTAATAACAATATCATTATTACCATATCTACATTCGATATAATGTCCGATATAATACATGCGTGTCGCATTTAATTAATATTCATTCCGCTCTTATTAGTTATTAACATTCCTATTCGAATCTCGACGATTTACGTATATTCGAACGTTCTACGTTTAACGTTTAGCGACGATGTTTATAGACTCGGTCGACCTTTGTCTCGAACATTCGTGAACGATTTCGAACTACAGCGGTTGTCACGCATACCCTCGCATTCTAATATCATTCAAATAGTTTCATTCCGTTAGATTCCAATTGTTCTGTTCTAAATCACATGCACTCCTCGTGGAAGGGTCGGCTGACGCATGCTTTGCAGGTATGAGAGGTACCTAGCTAATAAAATAGAAGAAAATTCTTCCTTATGTTGCACGGTTAAGTTGGGAAATTTCCAAGTGCGTCGCACTGCTTAGCCGCGCGGCGAAGGATGTTTATGGTACCTCTCCCTAAACGGTTTCGACTTTCGAAGTTTTTGTCGCTGCGTAGTTTCGACAAGGCAATCATCCCAAGGAAAGGTTGACTTGTATTATTTGAAAGAACTAAATATAGCCTCCTTTGTGTGCCTCGACAGGGATTATCTCCAAGTGCTTCGCACTGGCGAGGTACACATGCTCGGTATATTGACGGTTAAACTATTGAAACTAACAAGAGACAAGAAAAAGGAGAATTATAATTTTAATCTCAAACTCCTTTCTTGTGTTCTCCGTGAGGAATCACTTCCAAGTGCTCACGCACCCGACGGAAGAGCACAAGGTCGGAGGAGCGCGAACAGGAAACGATGAGAAGAAATAAATTAGCAAGGCCCTTCCGTGCGCCCCTCACGTGAAAAGTTCCAGATGCAGCGTACCCGATGAGGAACGCAAGGTCGGGTTAATTGAAAATTTGCAAAAAATGTACATTTAATAACAACATCATTAGTACTGTATCTACATTATATATGTAATGTATATTTAAAAACAATTTCATTATTACCATATTTACATTAGATATAATGTAATATACAGATCCATTCCCACAGATCAATGTACATTTAATAACAATATCATTGGTTCTATATCTACATTCGATGTAATGTAATATACTGATTCTTTCCCACAGATCAATGTACATTTAATAACAATATCATTGGTACTATATCTACATTGAATATAATCTAATATACTGATTCATTCCCACAGATCAATGTACATTTAATAACAATATCATTAGTACTATATCTACATTCGATATAATGTAATAGATTGATTCATTCCCACAGATCAATGTACATTTAATAACAATATCATTGGTACTATAACTACATTGAATATAATCTAATATACTGATTCATTGCCACAGATCAATGTACATTTATTACAATATCATTAGTACTATATCTACATTCGATATAATGTAATAGATTGATTCATTCCCACAGATCAATGTACATTTAATAACAATATCATTGGTACTATAACTACATTGAATATAATCTAATATACTGATTCATTGCCACAGATCAATGTACATTTATTACAATATCATTATTACTATATTTATATTAGATATAATGTCATATACCGATTCATTAGCACAGATCGATGTACATTTAGTAACAATATCATTAGTAGTATATCTACATTAGATATGTAATATACATTTACAAACAATGCCATTATTACTGTATCTTCGTTGTACATAATCTAATATACTGATTCCTTCCCCCAGATCAATGTACATTTAATAACAATATCATTATTACTATATCTGCATTAGATATAATGTAATATACTGATTGCTCCCCACAGATGTACGTACATTCAATAACAATATCATTAGTACTATATCTACATTTGATATAATGTAATATATGGATTCATTCCCACAGATCAATGTACATTTAATAACAATATCATTAGTTCTATATCTACATTCGATATAAGGTAATATACTGATTCATTCCCACAAATCAATGTACATTTAATAACAATATCCTTAGTACTATATCTACATTCGATATAATGTAATATACTTATTCGTTCTCACAGATGAATGTGCATTTAATATCAATATCTCTATTACTACATTTACATTAGATAAAATGTCACATACAGATTCATTCCCACAGATCAATGTACATTTAATAACAATATCATTGGTACTATATCTACATTAGATATGTAATGTATATTTAATAACAATATCACTAATACCACGTCTACATTAGATATAACGTATAATACTGATTCCTTCCCACAGATCAATGTACATTTAATAACAATATCATTGGTACTATATGTTCATTCTATATAATGTAATATATTGATTCATTCCCACAGATCAATGTTCATTTTATAACAAGATCATTGGTACTACATCTAGATTAGATATGTAACGTACATTTAATAACAATATCATTATTACCATATCTACATTAGATATATTGTAATACACTGATTCCCTCCCACAGATCAATGTACATTTAATAACAATGTCATTATTGCTATATCTACATTAGGTATAATGTCATATACAGATTCATTCCCACAGATCAATGTACATTTAATAACAATATCATTAGTACTATATCTACGGTAGATATGTAATATACATTTACAAACAATGCCATTATTACTATATCTCCGTTGGACATAATGTAATATACTGATTCCTTCCAACAGATCAATGTATATTTCATAACAATATCCTTAGTACTATATCTACATCCGATATAATGTAATATACTGATTCATTCCCACACATCAATGTACATTTAATAACAATATCATTGGTACTACATCTACATTAGATATGTAATGTACATTTAATAACAATATCATTATTACCATATCTACATTAGATATAATGTAATACACTGATTCCCTCCCACAGATCAATGTACCTTTAATATCAATATCTCTATTGCTACATCTGCATTAGATAAAATGTCACATACAGATTCATTCCCACAGATCAATGTACATTTAATAACAATATCGTGAACACTATATCTATCTACGATATAATGTAATATACTGATTCATTCCCACAAATCAATTTACATTTAATAACAATATCATTAGTCCTATATCTACATTCGATAAAATGTAATATACTGATTCATTCCCACAGATCAATGTTCATTTAATACCAATATCATTAGTGCTACATCTACATTAGATATGTAATGTACATTTAATAACAATATCATTATTACCATATCTACATTAGATATAATGTAATATACCGATTCCCTCCCACAGATCAATGTACATTTAATATCAATATCTCTATTATTATATCTACATTAAATAAAATGTCACATACACATTCATTCCCACAGATCAATGTTCATTTAATACCAATATCATTAGTGCTACATCTACATTAGATATGTAATGTACATTTAATAACAATATCATTATTACCATATCTACATTAGATATAATGTAATATACCGATTCCCTCCCACAGATCAATGTACATTTAATATCAATATCTCTATTATTATATCTACATTAAATAAAATGTCACATACACATTCATTCCCACAGATCAATGTACATTTAATAACAATATCGTTAACACTATATGTACATACGATATAACGTAATAGACGGATTCCTTCCCACAGATCAATGTGCATTTAATAACAATATCATTGGTACTATATCTACATGGAATATAATGTAATATACTGATTCCTTCCCACACATCAATGTAAATTTAATAACAATATCATTGGTACTATATCTACATTGAATATAATGTAATATGCTGATTCATTCCCACAGATCAATGTACATTTAATAACAATATCGTTAGTACTATATCTACATTAGATATAATGTAATGTACTTATTCGTTCCCACAGATCAATGTACATTTAATAACAATATCATTCGTAATATATCTACATTCGATATAATGAAATATACTTATCCGTTCCCACAGATCAATGTACATTTAATAACAATATCATTAGTACTATATCGACATTAGATATGTAATGTACATTTAAAAACAATGCCATTATTACTATATCTTCGTTGTACATAATCTAATATACTGATTCCTTCCCCCAGATCAATGTACATTTAATAACAATATCATTATTACTACATCTGCATTAGATATAATATAATATACTGATTGCTCCCCACAGATGTACGTACATTCAATAACAATATCATTAGGACTATATCTACATTTGATATAATGTAATATACTGATTCATTCCAACAGATCAATGTACATTTAATAACAATATCATTAGTACTATATCTACATTCGATATAAGGTAATATACTGATTCATTCCCACAAATCAATGTACATTTAATAACAATATCCTTAGTACTATATCTACATTCGATATAATGTAATATACTTATACGTTCTCACAGATGAATGTGCATTTAATATCAATATCTCTATTACTACATTTACATTACATAAAATGTCACATACAGATTCATTCCCACAGATCAATGTACATTTAATAACAATATCGTGAACACTATATCTACCTACGATATAATGTAATATACTGATTCATTCCCACATATCAATGTACATTTAATAACAATATCATTGGTACTATATCTACATTAGATATGTAATGTACATTTAATAACAATATCACTAATACCACGTCTACATTAGATATAACGTATAATACTGATTCCTTCCCACAGATCAATGTACATTTAATAACAATATCATTGGTACTATATCTACATTCTATATAATGTAATATATTGATTCATTCCCACAGATCAATGTACATTTAATAACAATATCATTGGTACTACATCTACATTAGATATGTAACGTACATTTAATAACAATACCCTTATTACCATATCTACATTAGATATATTGTAATACACTGATTCCCTCCCACAGATCAATGTACATTTAATAACAATATCATTATTGCTATATCTACATTAGGTATAATGTCATATACAGATTCATTCCCACAGACCAATGTACATTTAATAACAATATCATTAGTACTATATCTACGGTAGATATGTAATATACATTTACAAACAATGCCATTATTACTATATCTCCGTTGGACATAATGTAATATACTTATACGTTCTCACAGATGAATGTGCATTTAATATCAATATCTCTATTACTACATTTACATTACATAAAATGTCACATACAGATTCATTCCCACAGATCAATGTACATTTAATAACAATATCGTGAACACTATATCTACCTACGATATAATGTAATATACTGATTCCTTCCAACAGATCAATGTACATTTTATAACAATATCATTATTACTATATCTACATTAGATATAATGTAATATACTTATTTGTTCCCACAGATGAACATGCATTTAATCACATTATCATTAGTACTATATCTACATTAGATATGTAATGTACATTTAAAAACAATATCATTATTACCATATCTACATTAGATATAATGTAATATACTGATCCCTTCCCACAGATCAATGTACATTTAATAATAATATCATTAGTACTATATCTACATTGAATAGAATGTAATATACTGATTCATTCCCACAGATCAATGTACATTTAACAACAATATCATTAGTACTATATCTACAGTAGATATGTAATATACAATTACAAACAATGCCAGTATTATTATATCTCCTTTGGACATAATGTAATATACTGATTCCTTCCCACAGATCAATGTACATTTAATAACAATATCATTAGTACTATATCTACAATCGATACAATGTAATATACTGGTTCATTCCCACAAATCAATTTACATTTAATACCAATATCATTAGTGCTATATCTACATTAGATATGTAATGTACATTTAATCACAATATCATTATTACCATATCTACATTAGATATAATGTAATATACCGATTCCCTCCCACAGATCAATGTACATTTAATATCAATATCTCTATTACTATATCTACATTAAGTAAAATGTCACATACAGATTCATTCCCACAGATCGATGTACATTTAGTAACAATATCGTTAAAACTATATGTACATACGATATAATGTAATATACGGATTCCTTCCCACAGATCAATGCGCATTTAATAACAATATCATTGGTACTATATCTACATGGAATATAATGTAATATACTGATTCCTTCCCACACATCAATGTACATTTAATAACAATATCATTAGTACTATATCTACATTAGATATAATGTAATATACTTACTCGTTCCCACAGATGAATATGCATTTAATCACATTATCATTAGTACTTTATCTACATTAGATATGTAATGTACATTTAAAAGCAATATCATTATTACCATATCTACATTAGATATAATGTAATATACTGATTCCTTCCCACAGATCAATGTACATTTAATAACAATATCATTAGTACTATATCTACATTCGATATAATGTAATATATTGATTCATTCCAACAGATCAATGTACATTTGATAACAATATCATTATTACTATATCTTCATTAGGTATAATGTAATATACTTATTCGTTCCCACAGATGAATATGCATTTAATAACATTATCATTAGTACTATATCTACATTAGATATGTAATATACATTTAATAACAATATCAGTATTACCATATCTACATTAGATACAATGTAATACACTGATTCCCTCCCACAGATCAATGTGCATTTAATAACAATATCATTGGTACTATATCTACATGGAATATAATGTAATATACTGATTCCTTCCCACACATCAATGTACATTTAATAACAATATCATTGGTACAATATCTACATTGAATATAATGTAATATGCTGATTCATTGCCACAGATCAATGTACATTTAATAACAGTATCATTAGTACTATATCTACAGTAGATATGTAATATACATTTACAAACAATGCCAGTATTATTATATCTCCGTTGGACATAATGTAATAGACTGATTCCTTCCCACAGATCAATGTACACTTAATAACAATATCATTAGTACTATATCTACATTCGATATAATGAAATATACTTATTCGCTCCCACAGATCAATGTACATTTAATAACAATATCATTAGTACTATATCTACAATCGATATAATGTAATATACTGGTTCATTCCCATAAATCAATTTACATTTAATACCAATATCATTAGTGCTATATCTACATTAGATATGTAATGTACATTTAATAACAATATCACTAATACCACGTCTACATTAGATATAACGTATAATACTGATTCCTTCCCACAGATCAATGTACATTTAATAACAATATCATTGGTACTATATCTACATTCTATATAATGTAATATATTGATTCATTCCCACAGATCAATGTACATTTAACAACAATATCATTGGTACTACATCTACATTAGATATGTAACGTACATTTAATAACAATATCATTATTACCATATCTACATTAGATATATTGTAATACACTGATTCCCTCCCACAGATCAATGTACATTTAATAACAATATCATTAGTACTATATCTACGGTAGATATGTAATATACATTTACAAACAATGCCATTATTACTATATCTCCGTTGGACATAATGTAATATACTGATTCCTTCCAACAGATCAATGTACATTTAATAACAGTATCATTAGTACTATATCGACAGTAGATATGTAATATACATTTACAAACAATGCCAGTATTATTATATCTCCGTTGGACATAATGTAATATACTGAATCCTTCCCACAGATCAATGTGCATTTAAAAACAATATCATTATTACCATATCTACATTAGATATAATGTAATATACTGATTCCTTCCCACAGATCAATGTACATTTAATAACAGTATCATTAGTACTATATCTACATTCGATATAATGTAATATATTGATTCATTCCAACAGATCAATGTACATTTAATAACAGTATCATTAGTACTATATCTACAGTAGATATGTAATATACATCTACAAAAACAATGCCAGAACTCTTATATCTCCGTTGGACATAACGTAGTAGACTGATTCCTTCCCACAGATCAATGTACATTTAATAACAGTATCATTAGTACTATATCTACAGTAGATATGTAATATACATTTACAAACAATGCCAGTATTATTATATCTCCGTTGGACATAATGTAATATACTGAATCCTTCCCACAGATCAATGTGCATTTAAAAACAATATCATTATTACCATATCTACATTAGATATAATGTAATATACTGATTCGTTCCCACAGATCAATGTACATTTAATAACAGTATCATTAGTACTATATCTACATTCGATATAATGTAATATATTGATTCATTCCAACAGATCAATGTACATTTAATAACAATATCATTATTACTATATCTACATTAGATATAATGTAATATACTTATTCGTTCCCACAGATGAATGTGCATTTAATAACATTATCATTAGTACTATATCTACATTAGACATGTAACGTACATTTAAAAACAATATCATTATTACCATATCTACATTAGATATAATGTAATATACTGATTCCTTCCCACAGATCAATGTACATTTAATAACAATATCATTGGTACTATATCTACATTGAATATAATGTAATATACTGATTCTTCCCCTCAGATCAATGTACATTCAATAACAATATCCTTAGTACTATATCTACATTCGATATAATGTAATATAGTTATTCGTTCCCACAGATGAATGTGTATTTATTAACAATATCATTAGTACTATATCTACAGTAGATATGTAATATACATTTACAAACAATGCCAGTATTATTATATCTCCGTTGGACATAATGTAATACACTGATTCTTTCCCACAGATCAATGTGCATTTAAAAACAACACCATTATTATCATATCTACATTAGATATAATGTAATATACTGATTCCTTCCCAAAGATCAATGTACATTTAATAACAATATCATTGGTACTATATCTACATTGAATATAATGTAATATGTTGATTCATTCCCACAGATCAATGTACATTTAATAACAGTATCATTAGTACTATATCTACAGTAGATATGTAATATACATCTACAAACAATGCCAGAATTATTATATCTCCGTTGGACATAATGTAGTAGACTGATTCCTTCCCACAGATCAATGTACATTTAGTAACAATATCATTCGTACTATATCTACACTGAATATAATGTAATATACTGATTCATTCCCACAGATCAATGTACATTTAATAACAGTATCATTAGTACTATATCTACAGTAGATATGTAATATACATTTACAAACAATGCCATTATTACTATATCTCCGTTGGACATAATGTAATATACTGATTCCTTCCAACAGATCAATGTACATTTAATAACAGTATCATTAGTACTATATCTACAGTAGATATGTAATATACATTTACAAACAATGCCAGTATTATTATATCTCCGTTGGACATAATGTAATATACTGAATCCTTCCCACAGATCAATGTGCATTTAAAAACAATATCATTATTACCATATCTGCATTAGATATAATGTAATATACTGATTCCTTCCCACAGATCAATGTACATTTAATAACAGTATCATTAGTACTATATCTACATTCGATATAATGTAATATACTGATTCCTTCCCACAGATCAATGTGCATTTAAAAACAATATCATTATTACCATATCTACATTAGATAAAATGTCACATACAGATTCATTCCCACAGATCAATGTACATTTAATAACAATATCGTGAACACTATATCTACCTACGATATAATGTAATATACTGATTCATTCCCACAGATCAATGTACATTTAATAACAGTATCATTAGTACTATATCTACAGTAGATATGTAATATACATTTACCAACAATGCCAGTATTATTATATCTCCGTTGGACATAATGTAATATACTGATTCCTTCCCACAGATCAATGTACATTTAATAACAATATCATTGGTACTATATCTACATTGAATATAATCTAATATACTGATTCATTCCCACAGATCAATGTACATTTAATAACAATATCATTAGTACTATATCTACGGTAGATATGTAATATACATTTACAAACAATGCCAGTATTATTATATCTCCGTTGGACATAATGTAATACACTGATACTTTCCCACAGATCAATGTGCATTTAAAAACAACACCATTATTATCATATCTACATTAGATATAATGTAATATACTGATTCATTCCCACAGATCAATGTACATTTAATAACAGTATCATTAGTACTATATCTACAGTGGATATGTAATATACATTTACAAACAATGCCATTATTACTATATCTCCGTTGGACATAATGTAATATACTGATTCCTTCCAACAGATCAATGTACATTTAATAACAGTATCATTAGTACTATATCTACATTAGATATGTAACGTACATTTAAAAACAATATCATTATTACCATATCTACATTAGATATAATGTAATATACTGATTCCTTCCCACAGATCAATGTACATTTAATAACAATATCATTGGTACTATATCTACATTGAATATAATGTAATATACTGATTCTTCCCCCCAGATCAATGTACATTCAATAACAATATCCTTAGTACTATATCTACATTCGATATAATGTAATATAGTTATTCGTTCCCACAGATGAATGTGTATTTATTAACAATATCATTAGTACTATATCTACAGTAGATATGTAATATACATTTACAAACAATGCCAGTATTATTATATCTCCGTTGGACATAATGTAATACACTGATTCTTTCCCACAGATCAATGTGCATTTAAAAACAACACCATTATTATCATATCTACATTAGATATAATGTAATATACTGATTCCTTCCCACAGATCAATGTACATTTAATAACAATATCATTGCTACTATATCTACATTGAATATAATGTAATATGTTGATTCATTCCCACAGATCAATGTACATTTAATAACTGTATCATTAGTACTATATCTACAGTAGATATGTAATATACATCTACAAACAATGCCAGAACTATTATATCTCCGTTGGACATAATGTAGTAGACTGATTCCTTCCCACAGATCAATGTACATTTAGTAACAATATCATTCGTACTGTATCTACATTGAATATAATGTAATATACTGATTCATTCCCACAGATCAATGTACATTTAATAACAGTATCATTAGTACTATATCTACAGTAGATATGCAATATACATTTACAAACAATGCCATTATTACTATATCTCCGTTGGACATAATGTAATATACTGATTGCATCCAACAGATCAATGTACATTTAATAACAGTATCATTAGTACTATATCTACAGTAGATATGTAATATACATTTACAAACAATGCCAGTATTATTATATCTCCGTTGGACATAATGTAATATACTGAATCCTTCCCACAGATCAATGTGCATTTAAAAACAATATCATTATTACCATATCTACATTAGGTATAATGTAATATACTGATTCCTTCCCACAGATCAATGTACACTTAATAACAGTATCATTAGTACTATATCTACATTCGATATAATGTAATATAGTTATTCGTTCCCACAGATGAATGTGTATTTATTAACAATATCATTAGTACTATATCTACAGTAGATATGTAATATACATTTACAAACAATGCCAGTATTATTATTTCTCCGTTGGACATAATGTAATATACTGATCCTTTCCCACAGATCAATGTGCATTTAAAAACAACATCATTATTATCATATCTACATTAGATATAATGTAATATACTGATTCCTTCCCACAGATCAATGTACATTTAATAACAATATCATTGGTACTATATCTACATTGAATATAATGTAATATGCTGATTCATTCCCACAGATCAATGTACATTTAATAACAGTATCATTAGTACTATATCTACAGTAGATATGTAATATACATCTACAAACAATGCCAGAATTATTATATCTCCGTTGGACATAAGGTAGTAGACTGATTCCTTCCCACAGATCAATGTACATTTAGTAACAATATCATTCGTACTATATCTACATTGAATATAATGTAATATACTGATTCATTCCCACAGATCAATGTACATTTAATAACAGTATCATTAGTACTATATCTACAGTAGATATGTAATATACATTTACAAACAATGCCATTATTACTATATCTCCGTTGGACATAATGTAATATACTGATTCCTTCCAACAGATCAATGTACATTTAATAACAGTATCATTAGTACTATATCTACAGTAGATATGTAATATACATTTACAAACAATGCCAGTATTATTATATCTCCGTTGGACATAATTTAATATACTGAATCCTTCCCACAGATCAATGTGCATTTAAAAACAATATCATTATTACCATATCTACATTAGATATAATGTAATATACTGATTCCTTCCCACAGATCAATGTACATTTAATAACAGTATCATTAGTACTATATCTACATTTGATATAATGTAATATACTGATTCCTTCCCACAGATCAATGTGCATTTAAAAACAATATCATTATTACCATATCTACATTAGATAAAATGTCACATACAGATTCATTCCCACAGATCAATGTACATTTAATAACAATATCGTGAACACTATATCTACCTACGATATAATGTAATATACTGATTCATTCCCACAGATCAATGTACATTTAATAACAGTATCATTAGTACTATATCTACAGTAGATATGTAATATACATTTACCAACAATGCCAGTATTATTATATCTCCGTTGGACATAATGTAATATACTGATTCCTTCCCACAGATCAATGTACATTTAATAACAATATCATTATTACCATATCTACATTGAATATAATCTAATATACTGATTCATTCCCACAGATCAATGTACATTTAATAACAATATCATTAGTACTATATCTACATGCGATATAATGTAATAGACTGATTCATTCCCACAGATCAATGTACATTTAATAACAATATCATTATTGCTATATCTACATTAGGTATAATGTCATATACAGATTCATTCCCACAGATCAATGTACATATATTAACAATATCATTAGTACTATATCTACGGTAGATATGTAATATACATTTACAAACAATGCCAGTATTATTATATCTCCGTTGGACATAATGTAATACACTGATTCTTTCCCACAGATCAATGTGCATTTAAAAACAACACCATTATTATCATATCTACATTAGATATAATGTAATATACTGATTCATTCCCACAGATCAATGTACATTTAATAACAGTATCATTAGTACTATATCTACAGTAGATATGTAATATACATTTACAAACAATGCCATTATTACTATATCTCCGTTGGACATAATGTAATATACTGATTCCTTCCAACAGATCAATGTACATTTAATAACAGTATCATTAGTACTATATCGACAGTAGATATGTAATATACATTTACAAACAATGCCAGTATTATTATATCTCCGTTGGACATAATGTAATATACTGAATCCTTCCCACAGATCAATGTGCATTTAAAAACAATATCATTATTACCATATCTACATTAGATATAATGTAATATACTGATTCCTTCCCACAGATCAATGTACATTTAATAACAGTATCATTAGTACTATATCTACATTCGATATAATGTAATATATTGATTCATTCCAACAGATCAATGTACATTTAATAACAGTATCATTAGTACTATATCTACAGTAGATATGTAATATACATCTACAAAAACAATGCCAGAACTCTTATATCTCCGTTGGACATAATGTAGTAGACTGATTCCTTCCCACAGATCAATGTACATTTAATAACAGTATCATTAGTACTATATCTACAGTAGATATGTAATATACATTTACAAACAATGCCAGTATTATTATATCTCCGTTGGACATAATGTAATATACTGAATCCTTCCCACAGATCAATGTGCATTTAAAAACAATATCATTATTACCATATCTACATTAGATATAATGTAATATACTGATTCGTTCCCACAGATCAATGTACATTTAATAACAATATCATTAGTACTATATCTACAGTAGATATGTAATATACATTTACAAACAATGCCAGTATTATTATTTCTCCGTTGGACATAATGTAATATACTGATCCTTTCCCACAGATCAATGTGCATTTAAAAACAACATCATTATTATCATATCTACATTAGATATAATGTAATATACTGATTCCTTCCCACAGATCAATGTACATTTAATAACAATATCATTGGTACTATATCTACATTGAATATAATGTAATATGCTGATTCATTCCCACAGATCAATGTACATTTAATAACAGTATCATTAGTACTATATCTACAGTAGATATGTAATATACATCTACAAACAATGCCAGAATTATTATATCTCCGTTGGACATAAGGTAGTAGACTGATTCCTTCCCACAGATCAATGTACATTTAGTAACAATATCATTCGTACTATATCTACATTGAATATAATGTAATATACTGATTCATTCCCACAGATCAATGTACATTTAATAACAGTATCATTAGTACTATATCTACAGTAGATATGTAATATACATTTACAAACAATGCCATTATTACTATATCTCCGTTGGACATAATGTAATATACTGATTCCTTCCAACAGATCAATGTACATTTAATAACAGTATCATTAGTACTATATCTACAGTAGATATGTAATATACATTTACAAACAATGCCAGTATTATTATATCTCCGTTGGACATAATTTAATATACTGAATCCTTCCCACAGATCAATGTGCATTTAAAAACAATATCATTATTACCATATCTACATTAGATATAATGTAATATACTGATTCCTTCCCACAGATCAATGTACATTTAATAACAGTATCATTAGTACTATATCTACATTTGATATAATGTAATATACTGATTCCTTCCCACAGATCAATGTGCATTTAAAAACAATATCATTATTACCATATCTACATTAGATAAAATGTCACATACAGATTCATTCCCACAGATCAATGTACATTTAATAACAATATCGTGAACACTATATCTACCTACGATATAATGTAATATACTGATTCATTCCCACAGATCAATGTACATTTAATAACAGTATCATTAGTACTATATCTACAGTAGATATGTAATATACATTTACCAACAATGCCAGTATTATTATATCTCCGTTGGACATAATGTAATATACTGATTCCTTCCCACAGATCAATGTACATTTAATAACAATATCATTATTACCATATCTACATTGAATATAATCTAATATACTGATTCATTCCCACAGATCAATGTACATTTAATAACAATATCATTAGTACTATATCTACATGCGATATAATGTAATAGACTGATTCATTCCCACAGATCAATGTACATTTAATAACAATATCATTATTGCTATATCTACATTAGGTATAATGTCATATACAGATTCATTCCCACAGATCAATGTACATATATTAACAATATCATTAGTACTATATCTACGGTAGATATGTAATATACATTTACAAACAATGCCAGTATTATTATATCTCCGTTGGACATAATGTAATACACTGATTCTTTCCCACAGATCAATGTGCATTTAAAAACAACACCATTATTATCATATCTACATTAGATATAATGTAATATACTGATTCATTCCCACAGATCAATGTACATTTAATAACAGTATCATTAGTACTATATCTACAGTAGATATGTAATATACATTTACAAACAATGCCATTATTACTATATCTCCGTTGGACATAATGTAATATACTGATTCCTTCCAACAGATCAATGTACATTTAATAACAGTATCATTAGTACTATATCGACAGTAGATATGTAATATACATTTACAAACAATGCCAGTATTATTATATCTCCGTTGGACATAATGTAATATACTGAATCCTTCCCACAGATCAATGTGCATTTAAAAACAATATCATTATTACCATATCTACATTAGATATAATGTAATATACTGATTCCTTCCCACAGATCAATGTACATTTAATAACAGTATCATTTGTACTATATCTACATTCGATATAATGTAATATATTGATTCATTCCAACAGATCAATGTACATTTAATAACAGTATCATTAGTACTATATCTACAGTAGATATGTAATATACATCTACAAAAACAATGCCAGAACTCTTATATCTCCGTTGGACATAATGTAGTAGACTGATTCCTTCCCACAGATCAATGTACATTTAATAACAGTATCATTAGTACTATATCTACAGTAGATATGTAATATACATTTACAAACAATGCCAGTATTATTATATCTCCGTTGGACATAATGTAATATACTGAATCCTTCCCACAGATCAATGTGCATTTAAAAACAATATCATTATTACCATATCTACATTAGATATAATGTAATATACTGATTCGTTCCCACAGATCAATGTACATTTAATAACAGTATCATTAGTACTATATCTACATTCGATATAATGTAATATATTGATTCATTCCAACAGATCAATGTACATTTAATAACAATATCATTATTACTATATCTACATTAGATATAATGTAATATACTTATTCGTTCCCACAGATGAATGTGCATTTAATAACATTATCATTAGTACTATATCTACATTAGACATGTAACGTACATTTAAAAACAATATCATTATTACCATATCTACATTAGATATAATGTAATATACTGATTCCTTCCCACAGATCAATGTACATTTAATAACAATATCATTGGTACTATATCTGCATTGAATATAATGTAATATACTGATTCTTCCCCTCAGATCAATGTACATTCAATAACAATATCCTTAGTACTATATCTACATTCGATATAATGTAATATAGTTATTCGTTCCCACAGATGAATGTGTATTTATTAACAATATCATTAGTACTATATCTACAGTAGATATGTAATATACATTTACAAACAATGCCAGTATTATTATATCTCCGTTGGACATAATGTAATACACTGATTCTTTCCCACAGATCAATGTGCATTTAAAAACAACACCATTATTATCATATCTACATTAGATATAATGTAATATACTGATTCCTTCCCAAAGATCAATGTACATTTAATAACAATATCATTGGTACTATATCTACATTGGATATAATGTAATATGTTGATTCATTCCCACAGATCAATGTACATTTAATAACAGTATCATTAGTACTATATCTACAGTAGATATGTAATATACATCTACAAACAATGCCAGAACTATTATATCTCCGTTGGACATAATGTAGTAGACTGATTCCTTCCCACAGATCAATGTACATTTAGTAACAATATCATTCGTACTATATCTACATTGAATATAATGTAATATACTGATTCATTCCCACAGATCAATGTACATTTAATAACAGTATCATTAGTACTATATCTACAGTAGATATGTAATATACATTTACAAACAATGCCATTATTACTATATCTCCGTTGGACATAATGTAATATACTGATTCCTTCCAACAGATCAATGTACATTTAATAACAGTACATTAGTACTATATCTACAGTAGATATGTAATATACATTTACAAACAATGCCAGTATTATTATATCTCCGTTGGACATAATGTAATATACTGAATCCTTCCCACAGATCAATGTGCATTTAAAAACAATATCATTATTACCATATCTACATTAGATATAATGTAATATACTGATTCCTTCCCACAGATCAATGTACATTTAATAACAATATCATTGGTACTATATCTACATTGAATATAATGTAATATACTGATTCTTTCCCTCCGATCAATGTACATTCAATAGCAATATCCTTAGCACTATATCTACATTCGATATAATGTAATATAGTTATTCGTTCCCACAGATGAATGTGTATTTATTAACAATATCATTAGTACTATATCTGCAGTAGATATGTAATATACATTTACAAACAATGCCAGTCTTATTATATCTCCGTTGGACATAATGTAATCTACTGATTCCTTCGCACAGATCAATGTGCATTTAAAAACAACATCATTTTTATCATATCTACATTAGATATAATGTAATATATTGAGTCGTTCCAACAGATCAATGTACATTTAATAACAATATCATTATTACTATATCTACATTAGATATAATGTAATATACTTATTCGTTCCCACAGATGAATGTGTATTTGATAACAATATCATTAGCACTATATCTACATTAGATATGTAATGTACATTTAATAACAATATCATTATTACCATATCTACATTAGGTATAATGTAATATACTGATTCTTTCCCACAGATAGATGTACATTTAATAACAATATCATTGGTACTATATCTACATTGAATATAATGTAATATACTGATTCATTCCCACAGATCAATGTACATTTAATAACAATATCATTGGTACTATATCTACATTGAATATAATGTAATATGCTGATTCATTCCCACAGATCAATGTACATTTAATAACAGTATCATTAGTACTATACCTACAGTAGGTATGTAATATACATCTACAAACAATGCCAGTACTATTATATCTCCGTTGGACATAATGAAATAGGCTGATTCCTTCCCACAGATCAATGTACATTTAATAACAATACCATTAGTACTATATCTACATTCGATATAATGTAATATATTGATTCATTCCAACAGATCAATATACATTTAATAACAATATCATTATTACTATATCTACATTAGATATAATGTAATATACTTATTCGTTCCCACAAATGAATGTGTATTTAATAACAATATCATTAGTACTATATCTACATTAGATATGTAATGTACATTTAATAACAATATCATTATTACCATATCTACATTAGGTATAATGTAATATACTGATTCTTTCCCACAGATAAATGTACATTTAATAACAATATCATTGGTGCTATATCTACATTGAATATAATGTAATATACTGATTCATTCCCACAGATCAATGTACATTTAATAACAATATCATTGGTACTATATCTACATTGAATATAATGTAATATGCTGATTCATTCCCACAGATCAATGTACATTTAATAACAGTATCATTAGTACTATATCTACAGTAGATATGTAATATACATCTACAAACAATGCCAGAATTATTATATCTCCGTTGGACATAATGTAGTAGACTGATTCCTTCCCACAGATCAATGTACATTTAGTAACAATATCATTCGTACTATATCTACACTGAATATAATGTAATATACTGATTCATTCCCACAGATCAATGTACATTTAATAACAGTATCATTAGTACTATATCTACATTCGATATAATGTAATATATTGATTCATTCCAACAGATCAATGTACATTTAATAACAGTATCATTAGTACTATATCTACAGTAGATATGTAATATACATCTACAAAAACAATGCCAGAACTCTTATATCTCCGTTGGACATAATGTAGTAGACTGATTCCTTCCCACAGATCAATGTACATTTAATAACAGTATCATTAGTACTATATCTACAGTAGATATGTAATATACATTTACAAACAATGCCAGTATTATTATATCTCCGTTGGACATAATGTAATATACTGAATCCTTCCCACAGATCAATGTGCATTTAAAAACAATATCATTATTACCATATCTACATTAGATATAATGTAATATACTGATTCGTTCCCACAGATCAATGTACATTTAATAACAATATCATTAGTACTATATCTACAGTAGATATGTAATATACATTTACAAACAATGCCAGTATTATTATTTCTCCGTTGGACATAATGTAATATACTGATCCTTTCCCACAGATCAATGTGCATTTAAAAACAACATCATTATTATCATATCTACATTAGATATAATGTAATATACTGATTCCTTCCCACAGATCAATGTACATTTAATAACAATATCATTGGTACTATATCTACATTGAATATAATGTAATATGCTGATTCATTCCCACAGATCAATGTACATTTAATAACAGTATCATTAGTACTATATCTACAGTAGATATGTAATATACATCTACAAACAATGCCAGAATTATTATATCTCCGTTGGACATAAGGTAGTAGACTGATTCCTTCCCACAGATCAATGTACATTTAGTAACAATATCATTCGTACTATATCTACATTGAATATAATGTAATATACTGATTCATTCCCACAGATCAATGTACATTTAATAACAGTATCATTAGTACTATATCTACAGTAGATATGTAATATACATTTACAAACAATGCCATTATTACTATATCTCCGTTGGACATAATGTAATATACTGATTCCTTCCAACAGATCAATGTACATTTAATAACAGTATCATTAGTACTATATCTACAGTAGATATGTAATATACATTTACAAACAATGCCAGTATTATTATATCTCCGTTGGACATAATTTAATATACTGAATCCTTCCCACAGATCAATGTGCATTTAAAAACAATATCATTATTACCATATCTACATTAGATATAATGTAATATACTGATTCCTTCCCACAGATCAATGTACATTTAATAACAGTATCATTAGTACTATATCTACATTTGATATAATGTAATATACTGATTCCTTCCCACAGATCAATGTGCATTTAAAAACAATATCATTATTACCATATCTACATTAGATAAAATGTCACATACAGATTCATTCCCACAGATCAATGTACATTTAATAACAATATCGTGAACACTATATCTACCTACGATATAATGTAATATACTGATTCATTCCCACAGATCAATGTACATTTAATAACAGTATCATTAGTACTATATCTACAGTAGATATGTAATATACATTTACCAACAATGCCAGTATTATTATATCTCCGTTGGACATAATGTAATATACTGATTCCTTCCCACAGATCAATGTACATTTAATAACAATATCATTATTACCATATCTACATTGAATATAATCTAATATACTGATTCATTCCCACAGATCAATGTACATTTAATAACAATATCATTAGTACTATATCTACATGCGATATAATGTAATAGACTGATTCATTCCCACAGATCAATGTACATTTAATAACAATATCATTATTGCTATATCTACATTAGGTATAATGTCATATACAGATTCATTCCCACAGATCAATGTACATATATTAACAATATCATTAGTACTATATCTACGGTAGATATGTAATATACATTTACAAACAATGCCAGTATTATTATATCTCCGTTGGACATAATGTAATACACTGATTCTTTCCCACAGATCAATGTGCATTTAAAAACAACACCATTATTATCATATCTAGATTAGATATAATGTAATATACTGATTCATTCCCACAGATCAATGTACATTTAATAACAGTATCATTAGTACTATATCTACAGTAGATATGTAATATACATTTACAAACAATGCCATTATTACTATATCTCCGTTGGACATAATGTAATATACTGATTCCTTCCAACAGATCAATGTACATTTAATAACAGTATCATTAGTACTATATCGACAGTAGATATGTAATATACATTTACAAACAATGCCAGTATTATTATATCTCCGTTGGACATAATGTAATATACTGAATCCTTCCCACAGATCAATGTGCATTTAAAAACAATATCATTATTACCATATCTACATTAGATATAATGTAATATACTGATTCCTTCCCACAGATCAATGTACATTTAATAACAGTATCATTTGTACTATATCTACATTCGATATAATGTAATATATTGATTCATTCCAACAGATCAATGTACATTTAATAACAGTATCATTAGTACTATATCTACAGTAGATATGTAATATACATCTACAAAAACAATGCCAGAACTCTTATATCTCCGTTGGACATAATGTAGTAGACTGATTCCTTCCCACAGATCAATGTACATTTAATAACAGTATCATTAGTACTATATCTACAGTAGATATGTAATATACATTTACAAACAATGCCAGTATTATTATATCTCCGTTGGACATAATGTAATATACTGAATCCTTCCCACAGATCAATGTGCATTTAAAAACAATATCATTATCACCATATCTACATTAGATATAATGTAATATACTGATTCGTTCCCACAGATCAATGTACATTTAATAACAGTATCATTAGTACTATATCTACATTCGATATAATGTAATATATTGATTCATTCCAACAGATCAATGTACATTTAATAACAATATCATTATTACTATATCTACATTAGATATAATGTAATATACTTATTCGTTCCCACAGATGAATGTGCATTTAATAACATTATCATTAGTACTATATCTACATTAGACATGTAACGTACATTTAAAAACAATATCATTATTACCATATCTACATTAGATATAATGTAATATACTGATTCCTTCCCACAGATCAATGTACATTTAATAACAATATCATTGGTACTATATCTGCATTGAATATAATGTAATATACTGATTCTTCCCCTCAGATCAATGTACATTCAATAACAATATCCTTAGTACTATATCTACATTCGATATAATGTAATATAGTTATTCGTTCCCACAGATGAATGTGTATTTATTAACAATATCATTAGTACTATATCTACAGTAGATATGTAATATACATTTACAAACAATGCCAGTATTATTATATCTCCGTTGGACATAATGTAATACACTGATTCTTTCCCACAGATCAATGTGCATTTAAAAACAACACCATTATTATCATATCTACATTAGATATAATGTAATATACTGATTCCTTCCCAAAGATCAATGTACATTTAATAACAATATCATTGGTACTATATCTACATTGGATATAATGTAATATGTTGATTCATTCCCACAGATCAATGTACATTTAATAACAGTATCATTAGTACTATATCTACAGTAGATATGTAATATACATCTACAAACAATGCCAGAACTATTATATCTCCGTTGGACATAATGTAGTAGACTGATTCCTTCCCACAGATCAATGTACATTTAGTAACAATATCATTCGTACTATATCTACATTGAATATAATGTAATATACTGATTCATTCCCACAGATCAATGTACATTTAATAACAGTATCATTAGTACTATATCTACAGTAGATATGTAATATACATTTACAAACAATGCCATTATTACTATATCTCCGTTGGACATAATGTAATATACTGATTCCTTCCAACAGATCAATGTACATTTAATAACAGTACATTAGTACTATATCTACAGTAGATATGTAATATACATTTACAAACAATGCCAGTATTATTATATCTCCGTTGGACATAATGTAATATACTGAATCCTTCCCACAGATCAATGTGCATTTAAAAACAATATCATTATTACCATATCTACATTAGATATAATGTAATATACTGATTCCTTCCCACAGATCAATGTACATTTAATAACAATATCATTGGTACTATATCTACATTGAATATAATGTAATATACTGATTCTTTCCCTCCGATCAATGTACATTCAATAGCAATATCCTTAGCACTATATCTACATTCGATATAATGTAATATAGTTATTCGTTCCCACAGATGAATGTGTATTTATTAACAATATCATTAGTACTATATCTGCAGTAGATATGTAATATACATTTACAAACAATGCCAGTCTTATTATATCTCCGTTGGACATAATGTAATCTACTGATTCCTTCGCACAGATCAATGTGCATTTAAAAACAACATCATTTTTATCATATCTACATTAGATATAATGTAATATATTGAGTCGTTCCAACAGATCAATGTACATTTAATAACAATATCATTATTACTATATCTACATTAGATATAATGTAATATACTTATTCGTTCCCACAGATGAATGTGTATTTGATAACAATATCATTAGCACTATATCTACATTAGATATGTAATGTACATTTAATAACAATATCATTATTACCATATCTACATTAGGTATAATGTAATATACTGATTCTTTCCCACAGATAGATGTACATTTAATAACAATATCATTGGTACTATATCTACATTGAATATAATGTAATATACTGATTCATTCCCACAGATCAATGTACATTTAATAACAATATCATTGGTACTATATCTACATTGAATATAATGTAATATGCTGATTCATTCCCACAGATCAATGTACATTTAATAACAGTATCATTAGTACTATACCTACAGTAGGTATGTAATATACATCTACAAACAATGCCAGTACTATTATATCTCCGTTGGACATAATGAAATAGGCTGATTCCTTCCCACAGATCAATGTACATTTAATAACAATACCATTAGTACTATATCTACATTCGATATAATGTAATATATTGATTCATTCCAACAGATCAATATACATTTAATAACAATATCATTATTACTATATCTACATTAGATATAATGTAATATACTTATTCGTTCCCACAAATGAATGTGTATTTAATAACAATATCATTAGTACTATATCTACATTAGATATGTAATGTACATTTAATAACAATATCATTATTACCATATCTACATTAGGTATAATGTAATATACTGATTCTTTCCCACAGATAAATGTACATTTAATAACAATATCATTGGTGCTATATCTACATTGAATATAATGTAATATACTGATTCATTCCCACAGATCAATGTACATTTAATAACAATATCATTGGTACTATATCTACATTGAATATAATGTAATATGCTGATTCATTCCCACAGATCAATGTACATTTAATAACAGTATCATTAGTACTATATCTACAGTAGATATGTAATATACATCTACAAACAATGCCAGAATTATTATATCTCCGTTGGACATAATGTAGTAGACTGATTCCTTCCCACAGATCAATGTACATTTAGTAACAATATCATTCGTACTATATCTACACTGAATATAATGTAATATACTGATTCATTCCCACAGATCAATGTACATTTAATAACAGTATCATTAGTACTATATCTACAGTAGATATGTAATATACATTTACAAACAATGCCATTATTACTATATCTCCGTTGGACATAATGTAATATACTGATTCCTTCCAACAGATCAATGTACATTTAATAACAGTATCATTAGTACTATATCTACAGTAGATATGTAATATACATTTACAAACAATGCCAGTATTATTATATCTCCGTTGGACATAATGTAATATACTGAATCCTTCCCACAGATCAATGTGCATTTAAAAACAATATCATTATTACCATATCTACATTAGATATAATGTAATATACTGATTCCTTCCCACAGATCAATGTACATTTAATAACAGTATCATTAGTACTATATCTACATTCGATATAATGTAATATACTGATTCCTTCCCACAGATCAATGTGCATTTAAAAACAATATCATTATTACCATATCTACATTAGATAAAATGTCACATACAGATTCATTCCCACAGATCAATGTACATTTAATAACAATATCGTGAACACTATATCTACCTACGATATAATGTAATATACTGATTCATTCCCACAGATCAATGTACATTTAATAACAATATCATTATTGCTATATCTGCATTAGGTATAATGTCATATACAGATTCATTCCCACAGATCAATGTACATATATTAACAATATCATTAGTACTATATCTACGGTAGATATGTAATATACATTTACAAACAATGCCAGTATTATTATATCTCCGTTGGACATAATGTAATACACTGATACTTTCCCACAGATCAATGTGCATTTAAAAACAACACCATTATTATCATATCTACATTAGATATAATGTAATATACTGATTCATTCCCACAGATCAATGTACATTTAATAACAGTATCATTAGTACTATATCTACAGTGGATATGTAATATACATTTACAAACAATGCCATTATTACTATATCTCCGTTGGACATAATGTAATATACTGATTCCTTCCAACAGATCAATGTACATTTAATAACAGTATCATTAGTACTATATCTACAGTAGATATGTAATATACATTTACAAACAATGCCAGTATTATTATATCTCCGTTGGACATAATGTAATATACTGAATCCTTCCCTCAGATCAATGTGCATTTAAAAACAATATCATTATTACCATATCTACATTAGATATAATGTAATATACTGATTCCTTCCCACAGATCAATGTACATTTAATAACAATATCATTGGTACTATATCTACATTGAATATAATGTAATATACTGATTCTTTCCCTCAGATCAATGTACATTCAATAGCAATATCCTTAATACTATATCTACATTCGATATAATGTAATATAGTTTTTCGTTCCCACAGATGAATGAGTATTTATTAACAATATCATTAGTACTATATCTGCAGTAGATATGTAATATACATTTACAAACAATGCCAGTATTATTATATCTCCGTTGGACATAATGTAATCTACTGATTCCTTCCCACTGATCAATGTGCATTTAAAAACAACATTATTTTTATCATGTCTACATTAGATATAATGTAATATACTGATTCCTTCCCACAGATCAATGTACATTTAATAACAGTATCATTAGTACTATATCTACAGTAGATATGTAATATACATCTACAAACAATGCCAGAATTATTATATCTCCGTTGGACATAATGTAGTAGACTGATTCCTTCCCACAGATCAATGTACATGTAGTAACAATATCATTCGTACTATATCTACATTGAATATAATGTAATATACTGATTCATTCCCACAGATCAATGTACATTTAATAACAGTATCATTAGTACTATATCTACAGTAGATATGTAATATACATTTACAAACAATGCCATTATTACTATATCTCCGTTGGACATAATGTAATATACTGATTCCTTCCAACAGATCAATGTACATTTAATAACAGTATCATTAGTACTATATCGACAGTAGATATGTAATATATTGATTCATTCCAACAGATCAATGTACATTTAATAACAGTATCATTAGTACTATATCTACAGTAGATATGTAATATACATCTACAAAAACAATGCCAGAACTCTTATATCTCCGTTGGACATAATGTAGTAGACTGATTCCTTCCCACAGATCAATGTACATTTAATAAGAGTATCATTAGTACTATATCTACAGTAGATATGTAATATACATTTACAAACAATGCCAGTATTATTATATCTCCGTTGGACATAATGTAATATACTGAATCCTTCCCACAGATCAATGTGCATTTAAAAACAATATCATTATTACCATATCTACATTAGATATAATGTAATATACTGATTCGTTCCCACAGATCAATGTACATTTAATAACAGTATCATTAGTACTATATCTACATTCGATATAATGTAATATATTGATTCATTCCAACAGATCAATGTACATTTAATAACAATATCATTATTACTATATCTACATTAGATATAATGTAATATACTTATTCGTTCCCACAAATGAATGTGTATTTAATAACAATATCATTAGTACTATATCTACATTAGATATGTAATGTACATTTAATAACAATATCATTATTACCATATCTACATTGGGTATAATGTAATATACTGATTCTTTCCCACAGATAAATGTACATTTAATAACAATATCATTGGTACTATATCTACATTGAATATAATGTAATATACTGATTCATTCCCACAGATCAATGTACATTTAATAACAATATCATTGGTACTATATCTACATTGAATATAATGTAATATGCTGATTCATTCCCACAGATCAATGTACATTTAATAACAGTATCATTAGTACTATATCCACAGTAGGTATGTAATATACATCTACAAACAATGCCAGTATTGTTATATCTCCGTTGGACATAATGAAATAGGCTGATTCCTTCCCACAGATCAATGTACATTTAATAACAATACCATTAGTACTATATCTACATTCGATATAATGTAATATATTGATTCATTCCAACAGATCAATGTACATTTAATAACAATATCGTGAACACTATATCTACCTACGATATAATGTAATATACTGATTCATTCCCAAAGATCAATGTACATTTAATAACAGTATCATTAGTACTATATCTACAGTAGTTATGTAATATACATTTACCAACAATGCCAGTATTATTATATCTCCGCTGGACATAATGTAATATACTGATTCCTTCCCACAGATCAATGTACATTTAATAACAATATCATTGGTACTATATCTACATTGAATATAATCTAATATACTGATCCATTCCCACAAATCAATTTACATTTAATAACAATATCATTGGTACTATATCTACATTGAATATAATGTAATATGCTGATTCATTCCCACAGATCAATGTACATTTAATAACAATATCATTATTACTATATCTACATTAGATATAATGTAATATACTTATTCGTTCCCACAGATGAATGTGCATTTAAAAACAACATCATTATTATCATATCTACATTAGATATAATGTAATATACTGATTCCTTCCCACAGATCAATGTACATTTAATAACAATATCATTGGTACTATATCTACATTGAATATAATGTAATATGCTGATTCATTCCCACAGATCAATGTACATTTAATAACAGTATCATTAGTACTATATCTACAGTAGATATGTAATATACATCTACAAACAATGCCAGTATTATTATATCTCCGTTGGACATAATGTAATAGACTGATTCCTTCCCACAGATCAATGTACATTTAATAACAATACCATTAGTACTATATCTACATTCGATATAATGTAATATATTGAGTCATTCCAACAGATGAATGTACATTTAATAACAATATCATTAGTACTATATCTACAATCGATATAATGTAATATACTTATTCGTTCCCACAGATGAATGTGCATTTAATAACATTATCATTAGTACTATATCTACATTAGATATGTAATGTACATTTAAAAACAATATCATTATTACCATATATACATTAGATATAATGTAATATATTGATTCCTTCCCACACATCAATGTACATTTATAAACAATATCATTGGTACTATATCTACATTGAATATAATGTAATATGCTGATTCATTCCCACAGATCAATGTACATTTAATAACAGTATCATTAGTACTATATCTACAGTAGATATGTAATATACATCTACAAACAATGCCAGTATTATTATATATCCGTTGGACATAATGTAACAGACTGATTGCTTCCCACAGATCAATGTACATTTAATAACAATACCATTAGTACTATATCTACATTCGATATAATGTAATATATTGAGTCATTAAAACAGATCAATGTACATTTAATAACAATATCATTATTACTATATCTACATTAGATATAATGTAATATACTTATTCGTTCCCACAGATGAATGTGTATTTAATAACAATATCATTAGCACTATATCTACATTAGATATGTAATGTACATTTAATAACAATATCATTATTACCATATCTACATTAGGTATAATGTAATATACTGATTCTTTCCCACAGATAAATGTACATTTAATAACAATATCATTGGTACTATATCTACATTGAATATAATGTAATATACTGATTCATTCCCACAGATCAATGTACATTTAATAACAATATCATTGGTACTATATCTACATTGAATATAATGTAATATGCTGATTCATTCCCACAGATCAATGTACATTTAATAACAGTATCATTAGTACTATATCTACAGTAGGTATGTAATATACATCTACAAACAATGCCAGTATTGTTATATCTCCGTTGGACATAATGAAATAGGCTGATTCCTTCCCACAGATCACTGTACATTTAATAACAATACCATTAGTACTATATCTACATTCGATATAATGTAATATATTGATTCATTCCAACAGATCAATGTACATTTAATAACAATATCGTGAACACTATATCTACCTACGATATAATGTAATATACTGATTCATTCCCACAGATCAATGTACATTTAATAACAGTATCATTAGTACTATATCTACAGTAGTTATGTAATATACATTTACCAACAATGCCAGTATTATTATATCTCCGTTGGACATAATGTAATATACTGATTCCTTCCCACAGATCAATGTACATTTAATAACAATATCATTGGTACTATATCTACATTGAATATAATCTAATATACTGATTCATTCCCACAGATCAATGTACATTTAATAACAATATCGTGAACACTATATCTACCTACGATATAATGTAATATACTGATTCAATCCCACAGATCAATGTGCATTTAATAACAATATCATTAGTACTATATCTACATGAGATATGTAATGTACATTTAATAACAATATCATTAGTACTATATCTACAATCGATATAATGTAATATACTGATCCATTCCCACAAATCAATTTACATTTAATAACAATATCATTAGTCCTATATCTACATTCGATATAATGTAATACACGGATTCATTCCCACAGATCAATGTGCATTTAATGACTATATCATTGGTACTATATCTACATGGAATATAATGTAATATACTGATTCCTTCCCACACATCAATGTACATTTAATAACAATATCATTGGTACTATATCTACATTGAATATAATGTAATATGCTGATTCATTCCCACAGATCAATGTACATTTAATAACAATATCATTATTACTATATCTACATTAGATATAATGTAATATACTTATTCGTTCCCACAGATGAATGTGCATTTAATAACATTATCATTAGTACTATATCTACATTAGATATGTAATGTACATTTAAAAACAATATCATTATTACCATATATACATTAGATATAATGTAATATATTGATTCCTTCCCACACATCAATGTACATTTATAAACAATATCATTGGTACTATATCTACATTGAATATAATGTAATATGCTGATTCATTCCCACAGATCAATGTACATTTAATAACAGTATCATTAGTACTATATCTACAGTAGATATGTAATATACATCTACAAACAATGCCAGTATTATTATACCTCCGTTGGACATAATGTAATAGACTGATTGCTTCCCACAGATCAATGTACATTTAATAACAATACCATTAGTACTATATCTACATTCGATATAATGTAATATATTGAGTCATTAAAACAGATCAATGTACATTTAATAACAATATCATTATTACTATATCTACATTAGATATAATGTAATATACTTATTCGTTCCCACAGATGAATGTGTATTTAATAACAATATCATTAGCACTATATCTACATTAGATATGTAATGTACATTTAATAACAATATCATTATTACCATATCTACATTAGATATAATGTAATATACTGATTCCTTCCAACCGATCAATGTACATTTAATAACAGTATCATTAGTACTATATCTACATTCGATATAATGTAATATATTGATTCATTCCAACAGATCAATGTACATTTAATAACAATATCATTAGTACTATATCTACAGTAGATATGTAATATACATTTACAATCAATGCCATTATTACTATATCTCCGTTGGACATAATGTAATATACTGATTCCTTCCCACAGATCAATGTACATTTAATAACAATATCATTAGTACTATATCTACATTCGATATAATGTAATAGATAGATTCATTCCCACAGATCAATGTACATTTAATAACAATATCATTGGTACTATATCTACATTGAATATAATGTAATATACTGATACATTCCCACAGATCAATATACATTTAATAACAATATCATTAGTACTATATCTACATTCGATATAATGTAATAGATTGATTCATTCCCACAGATCAATGTACATTTAATAACAATATCATTGGTACTATATCTACATTGAATATAATGTAATATACTGATTCAATCCCACAGATCAATGTACATTTAATAGCAGTATCATTAGTACTATATCTACAGTAGATATGTAATATACATTTACAAACAATGCCAGTATTATTATATCTCCGTTGGACATAATGTGATATACTGATTCCTTCCCACAGATCAATGTGCATTTAAAAACAATATCATTATTACCATATCTACATTAGATATAATGTAATATACTGATTCCTTCCCACAGATCAATGTACATTTAATAACAATATCATTGGTACTGTATCTACATTGAATATAATGTAATATACTGATTCATTCCCACAGATTAATGTACATTTAATAACAATATCATTGGTACTATATCTACATTAGATATAATGTAATATACTTATTCGTTCCCACAGATGAATGTGCACTTAATAACAATATCATTCGTACTATATCTACATTGAATATAATGTAATATACTGATCAATTCCCACAGATCAATGTACATTTAATAACAATATCATTAGTACTATATCTACATTCGATATAATGTAATAGATTGATTCATTCCCACAGATCAATGTACATTTCATAACAATATCATTGGTACTATATCTACATTGAATATAATGTAATATACTGATTCAATCCCACAGATCCATGTACATTTAATAACAGTATCATTAGTACTATATCTACAGTAGATATGTAATATACATTTACAAACAATGCCAGTATTATTATATCTCCGTTGGACATAATGTGATATACTGATTCCTTCCCACAGATCAATGTGCATTTAAAAACAATATCATTATTACCATATCTACATTAGATATAATGTAATATACTGATTCCTTCCCACAGATCAATGTACATTTAATAACAATATCATTGGTACTGTATCTACATTGAATATAATGTAATATACTGATTCATTCCCACAGGTTAATGTACATTTAATAACAATATCATTGGTACTATATCTACATTAGATATAATGTAATATACTTATTCGTTCCCACAGATGAATGTGCACTTAATAACAATATCATTGGTACTATATCTACATTGAATATAATGTAATATACTGATCAATTCCCACAGATCAATGTACATTTAATAACAATATCATTAGTACTATATCTACAGTAGATATGTACTATACATTTACAATCAATGCCATTATTGCTGTATCTCCGTTGGACATAATGTAATATACTGATTCCTTCCCGCAGATCAATGTACATTTAATAACAATATCATTAGTACTATATCTACATTCGATATAATGTAATATACTTATTCGTTCCCATAGATGAATATGCATTTAATAACATTATCATTAGTACTATATCTACATTAGATATGTAATGTACATTTAAAAACCATATCATTATTACCATATCTACATTAGATATAATGTAATATACTGATTCCTCCCCACAGATCAATGTACATTTAATAACAATATCATTGGTACTATATCTACATTGAATATAATGTTATATGCTCATTCATTCCCACAGATCAATGTACATTTAATAACAGTATCATTAGTACTATATCCACAGTAGATATGTAATGTACATTTACAAACAATGCCAGTATTATTATATCTCCGTTGGACATAATGTAATATACTGATTCCTTCCCACAGATCAATGTACATGTAATAACAATATCATTGGTACTGTATCTACATTGAATATAATGTAATATACTGATTCATTCCCACAGATCAATGTACATTTAATAACAATATCATTGGTACTATATCTACATTGAATATAATCTAATATACTGATTCATTCCCACAGATCAATATACATTTAATAACAATATCATTAGTACTATATCTACATTCGATATAATGTAATAGATTGATCCATTCCCACGGATCAATGTACATTTAATAACAGTATCGTTATTGCTCTATCTACATTAGGTATAATGTCATATTCAGACTGATTCCCACAGATCAATGTACATTTAATAACAATATCATTGGTACTACATCTACATTGAATATAATGTAATATGCTGATTCGTTCCCACAGATCAATGTACATTTAATAACAATATCATTGGTACTATATCTACATTGAATATAATGTAATATACTGATTCATTCCCACAGATCAATGTACATTTAATAACAATATCATTATTACTATATCTACATTAGATATAATGTAATATACTTATTCGTTCCCACAGATGAATGTGCATTTAATAACATTATCATTAGTACTATATCTACATTAGATATAATGAAATATACTTATTCGTTCCCACAAATGAATGTGCATTTAATAACATTATCATTAGTACTATATCTACATTAGATATGTAATGTACATTCAAAAACAATATCATTATTACCATATCTACATTAGATGTAATGTAATATACTGATTCCTTCCCACAGATCAATGTACATTTAATAACAATATCATTGGTACTATATCTACATTGAATATAATCTAATATACTGATTCATTCCCACAGATCAGTGTACATTTAATAGCAATATCATTATTACTATATCTACATTAGATATAATGTAATATACTTATTCGGTCCCACAGATGAATGTGCATTTAATAACATTATCATTAGTACTATATCTACATTAGATATGTAATGTACATTTAAAAACAATATCATTATTACCATATCTACATTAGATATAATGTAATATACTGATTCCTTCCCACAGATCAATGTACATTTAATAACAATATCATTAGTACTATATCTACAGTAGATATGTAATATACATTTACAATCAATGCCATTATTGCTATATCTCCGTTGGACATAATGTAATATACTGATTCCTTCCCACAGATCAATGCACATTTAATAACAATGTCATGAGTACTATATCTACATTCGATATAATGTAATATACTTATTCGTTCCCACAGATGAATATGCATTTAATAACATTATCATTCGTACTATATCTACATTAGATATGTAATGTACATTTAAAAACCATATCATTATTACCATATCTACATTAGATATAATGTAATATACTGATTCCTCCCCACAGATCAATGTACATTTGATAACAATATCATTGGTACTATATCTACATTGAATATAATGTTATATGCTCATTCATTCCCACAGATCAATGTACATTTAATAACAGTGTCATTAGTACTATATCCACAGTAGATATGTAATGTACATTTACAAACAATGCCAGTATTATTATATCTCCGTTGGACATAATGTAATATACTGATTCCTTCCCACAGATCAATGTACATTTAATAACAATATCATTGGTACTGTATCTACATTGAATATAATGTAATATACTGATTCATTCCCACAGATCAATGTACATTTAATAACAATATCATTAGTACTATATCTACATTAGATGTAATGTAATATACTTATTCGGTCCCACAGATGAATGTGCATTTAATAACATTATCATTAGTACTATATCTACATTAGATATGTAATGTACATTTAAAAACAATATCATTATTACCATATCTACATTGGATATAATGTAATATACTGATTCCTTCCCACAGATCAATGTACATTTAATAACAATATCATTGGTACTATATCTACATTGAATATAATGTAATATACTGATTCATTCCCACAGATCAATGTACATTTAATAACAATATCATTGGTACTATATCTACATTGAATATAATGTAATATGCTGATTCATTCCCACAGATCAATGTACATTTAATAACAGTATCATTAGTACTATATCTACAGTAGGTATGTAATATACATCTACAAACAATGCCAGTATTGTTATATCTCCGTTGGACATAATGAAATAGGCTGATTCCTTCCCACAGATCACTGTACATTTAATAACAATACCATTAGTACTATATCTACATTCGATATAATGTAATATATTGATTCATTCCAACAGATCAATGTACATTTAATAACAATATCGTGAACACTATATCTACCTACGATATAATGTAATATACTGATTCATTCCCACAGATCAATGTACATTTAATAACAGTATCATTAGTACTATATCTACAGTAGTTATGTAATATACATTTACCAACAATGCCAGTATTATTATATCTCCGTTGGACATAATGTAATATACTGATTCCTTCCCACAGATCAATGTACATTTAATAACAATATCATTGGTACTATATCTACATTGAATATAATCTAATATACTGATTCATTCCCACAGATCAATGTACATTTAATAACAATATCGTGAACACTATATCTACCTACGATATAATGTAATATACTGATTCAATCCCACAGATCAATGTGCATTTAATAACAATATCATTAGTACTATATCTACATGAGATATGTAATGTACATTTAATAACAATATCATTAGTACTATATCTACAATCGATATAATGTAATATACTGATCCATTCCCACAAATCAATTTACATTTAATAACAATATCATTAGTCCTATATCTACATTCGATATAATGTAATACACGGATTCATTCCCACAGATCAATGTGCATTTAATGACAATATCATTGGTACTATATCTACATGGAATATAATGTAATATACTGATTCCTTCCCACACATCAATGTACATTTAATAACAATATCATTGGTACTATATCTACATTGAATATAATGTAATATGCTGATTCATTCCCACAGATCAATGTACATTTAATAACAATATCATTATTACTATATCTACATTAGATATAATGTAATATACTTATTCGTTCCCACAGATGAATGTGCATTTAATAACATTATCATTAGTACTATATCTACATTAGATATGTAATGTACATTTAAAAACAATATCATTATTACCATATATACATTAGATATAATGTAATATATTGATTCCTTCCCACACATCAATGTACATTTATAAACAATATCATTGGTACTATATCTACATTGAATATAATGTAATATGCTGATTCATTCCCACAGATCAATGTACATTTAATAACAGTATCATTAGTACTATATCTACAGTAGATATGTAATATACATCTACAAACAATGCCAGTATTATTATATCTCCGTTGGACATAATGTAATAGACTGATTGCTTCCCACAGATCAATGTACATTTAATAACAATACCATTAGTACTATATCTACATTCGATATAATGTAATATATTGAGTCATTAAAACAGATCAATGTACATTTAATAACAATATCATTATTACTATATCTACATTAGATATAATGTAATATACTTATTCGTTCCCACAGATGAATGTGTATTTAATAACAATATCATTAGCACTATATCTACATTAGATATGTAATGTACATTTAATAACAATATCATTATTACCATATCTACATTAGATATAATGTAATATACTGATTCCTTCCAACCGATCAATGTACATTTAATAACAGTATCATTAGTACTATATCTACATTCGATATAATGTAATATATTGATTCATTCCAACAGATCAATGTACATTTAATAACAATATCATTATTACTATATCTACATTAGATATAATGTAATATACTGATTCTTTCCCACAGATCAATGTACATTCAATAACAATATCCTTAGTACTATATCTACATTAGATATAATGTAATATACTTATTCGTTCCCACAGATGAATGTGTATTTAATAACAATATCATTAGCACTATATCTACATTAGATATGTAATGTACATTTAATAACAATATCATTATTACCATATCTACATTAGATATAATGTAATATACTGATTCCTTCCCACCGATCAATGTACATTTAATAACAGTATCATTAGTACTATATCTACATTCGATATAATGTAATATATTGATTCATTCCAACAGATCAATGTACATTTAATAACAATATCATTATTACTATATCTACATTAGATATAATGTAATATACTTATTCGTTCCCACAGATGAATGTGCATTTAATAACATTATCATTAGTACTATATCTACATTAGATATGTAACGTACATTTAAAAACAATATCATTATTACCATATCTACATTAGACATAATGTAATATACTGATTCCTTCCCACAGATCAATGTACATTTAATAACAATATCATTGGTGCTATATCTACATTGAATATAATGTAATATACTGATTCTTTCCCACAGATCAATGTACATTCAATAACAATATCCTTAGTACTATATCTACATTCGATATAATGTAATATAGTTATTCGTTCCCACAGATGAATGTGTATTTATTAACAATATCATTAGTACTATATCTACAGTAGATATGTAATATACATTTACAAACAATGCCAGTATTATTATATCTCCGTTGGACATAATGTAATATACTGATTCCTTCCCACAGATCAATGTGCATTTAAAAACAATATCATTATTACCATATCTACATTAGATATAATGTAATATACTGATTCCTTCCCACAGATCAATGTACATTTAATAACAATATCATTGGTACTATATCTACATTGAATATAATGTAATATACTGATTCTTTCCCTCCGATCAATGTACATTCAATAACAATAACCTCAGTACTATATCTACATTCGATATAATGTAATATAGTTATTCGTTCCCACAGATGAATGTGTATTTATTAACAATATCATTAGTACTATATCTACAGTAGATATGTAATATACATTTACAAACAATGCCAGTATTATTATATCTCCGTCGGACATAATGTAATATACTGATCCTTTCCCACAGATCAATGTGCATTTAAAAACAACATCATTATTATCATATCTACATTAGATATAATGTAATATACTGATTCCTTCCCACAGATCAATGTACATTTAATAACAATATCATTGGTACTATATCTACATTGAATATAATGTAATATGCTGATTCATTCCCACAGATCAATGTACATTTAATAACAGTATCATTAGTACTATATCTACAGTAGATATGTAATATACATCTACAAACAATGCCAGAATTATTACATCTCCGTTGGACATAATGTAGTAGACTGATTCCTTCCCACAGATCAATGTACATTTAGTAACAATATCATTCGTACTATATCTACACTGAATATAATGTAATATACTGATTCATTCCCACAGATCAATGTACATTTAATAACAGTATCATTAGTACTATATCTACAGTAGATATGTAATATACATTTACAAACAATGCCATTATTACTATATCTCCGTTGGACATAATGTAATATACTGATTCCTTCCAACAGATCAATGTACATTTAATAACAGTATCATTAGTACTATATCTACAGTAGATATGTAATATACATTTACAAACAATGCCAGTATTATTATATCTCCGTTGGACATAATGTAATATACTGAATCCTTCCCACAGATCAATGTGCATTTAAAAACAATATCATTATTACCATATCTACATTAGATATAATGTAATATACTGATTCCTTGCCACAGATCAATGTACATTTAATAACAGTATCATTAGTACTATATGTACATTCGATATAATGTAATATACTGATTCCTTCCCACAGATCAATGTGCATTTAAAAACAATATCATTATTACCATATCTACATTAGATAAAATGTCACATACAGATTCATTCCCACAGATCAATGTACATTTAATAACAATATCGTGAACACTATATCTACCTACGATATAATGTAATATACTGATTCATTCCCACAGATCAATGTACATTTAATAACAGTATCATTAGTACTATATCTACAGTAGATATGTAATATACATTTACCAACAATGCCAGTATTATTATATCTCCGTTGGACATAATGTAATATACTGATTCCTTCCCACAGATCAATGTACATTTAATAACAATATCATTGGTACTATATCTACATTGAATATAATGTAATATACTGATTCATTCCCACAGATCAATGTACATTTAATAACAATATCATTGGTACTATATCTACATTGAATATAATGTAATATGCTGATTCATTCCCACAGATCAATGTACATTTAATAACAGTATCATTAGTACTGTATCTACAGTAGGTATGTAATATACATCTACAAACAATGCCAGTATTGTTATATCTCCGTTGGACATAATGAAATAGGCTGATTCCTTCCCACAGATCACTGTACATTTAATAACAATACCATTAGTACTATATCTACATTCGATATAATGTAATATATTGATTCATTCCAACAGATCAATGTACATTTAATAACAATATCGTGAACACTATATCTACCTACGATATAATGTAATATACTGATTCATTCCCACAGATCAATGTACATTTAATAACAGTATCATTAGTACTATATCTACAGTAGTTATGTAATATACATTTACCAACAATGCCAGTATTATTATATCTCCGTTGGACATAATGTAATATACTGATTCCTTCCCACAGATCAATGTACATTTAATAACAATATCATTGGTACTATATCTACATTGAATATAATCTAATATACTGATTCATTCCCACAGATCAATGTACATTTAATAACAATATCGTGAACACTATATCTACCTACGATATAATGTAATATACTGATTCAATCCCACAGATCAATGTGCATTTAATAACAATATCATTAGTACTATATCTACATGAGATATGTAATGTACATTTAATAACAATATCATTAGTACTATATCTACAATCGATATAATGTAATATACTGATCCATTCCCACAAATCAATTTACATTTAATAACAATATTATTAGTCCTATATCTACATTCGATATAATGTAATACACGGATTCATTCCCACAGATCAATGTGCATTTAATGACTATATCATTGGTACTATATCTACATGGAATATAATGTAATATACTGATTCCTTCCCACACATCAATGTACATTTAATAACAATATCATTGGTACTATATCTACATTGAATATAATGTAATATGCTGATTCATTCCCACAGATCAATGTACATTTAATAACAATATCATTATTACTATATCTACATTAGATATAATGTAATATACTTATTCGTTCCCACAGATGAATGTGCATTTAATAACATTATCATTAGTACTATATCTACATTAGATATGTAATGTACATTTAAAAACAATATCATTATTACCATATATACATTAGATATAATGTAATATATTGATTCCTTCCCACACATCAATGTACATTTATAAACAATATCATTGGTACTATATCTACATTGAATATAATGTAATATGCTGATTCATTCCCACAGATCAATGTACATTTAATAACAGTATCATTAGTACTATATCTACAGTAGATATGTAATATACATCTACAAACAATGCCAGTATTATTATACCTCCGTTGGACATAATGTAATAGACTGATTGCTTCCCACAGATCAATGTACATTTAATAACAATACCATTAGTACTATATCTACATTCGATATAATGTAATATATTGAGTCATTAAAACAGATCAATGTACATTTAATAACAATATCATTATTACTATATCTACATTAGATATAATGTAATATACTTATTCGTTCCCACAGATGAATGTGTATTTAATAACAATATCATTAGCACTATATCTACATTAGATATGTAATGTACATTTAATAACAATATCATTATTACCATATCTACATTAGATATAATGTAATATACTGATTCCTTCCAACCGATCAATGTACATTTAATAACAGTATCATTAGTACTATATCTACATTCGATATAATGTAATATATTGATTCATTCCAACAGATCAATGTACATTTAATAACAATATCATTAGTACTATATCTACAGTAGATATGTAATATACATTTACAATCAATGCCATTATTACTATATCTCCGTTGGACATAATGTAATATACTGATTCCTTCCCACAGATCAATGTACATTTAATAACAATATCATTAGTACTATATCTACATTCGATATAATGTAATAGATAGATTCATTCCCACAGATCAATGTACATTTAATAACAATATCATTGGTACTATATCTACATTGAATATAATGTAATATACTGATACATTCCCACAGATCAATATACATTTAATAACAATATCATTAGTACTATATCTACATTCGATATAATGTAATAGATTGATTCATTCCCACAGATCAATGTACATTTAATAACAATATCATTGGTACTATATCTACATTGAATATAATGTAATATACTGATTCAATCCCACAGATCAATGTACATTTAATAGCAGTATCATTAGTACTATATCTACAGTAGATATGTAATATACATTTACAAACAATGCCAGTATTATTATATCTCCGTTGGACATAATGTGATATACTGATTCCTTCCCACAGATCAATGTGCATTTAAAAACTATATCATTATTACCATATCTACATTAGATATAATGTAATATACTGATTCCTTCCCACAGATCAATGTACATTTAATAACAATATCATTGGTACTGTATCTACATTGAATATAATGTAATATACTGATTCATTCCCACAGATTAATGTACATTTAATAACAATATCATTGGTACTATATCTACATTAGATATAATGTAATATACTTATTCGTTCCCACAGATGAATGTGCACTTAATAACAATATCATTGGTACTATATCTACATTGAATATAATGTAATATACTGATCAATTCCCACAGATCAATGTACATTTAATAACAATATCATTAGTACTATATCTACATTCGATATAATGTAATAGATTGATTCATTCCCACAGATCAATGTACATTTCATAACAATATCATTGGTACTATATCTACATTGAATATAATGTAATATACTGATTCAATCCCACAGATCCATGTACATTTAATAACAGTATCATTAGTACTATATCTACAGTAGATATGTAATATACATTTACAAACAATGCCAGTATTATTATATCTCCGTTGGACATAATGTGATATACTGATTCCTTCCCACAGATCAATGTGCATTTAAAAACAATATCATTATTACCATATCTACATTAGATATAATGTAATATACTGATTCCTTCCCACAGATCAATGTACATTTAATAACAATATCATTGGTACTGTATCTACATTGAATATAATGTAATATACTGATTCATTCCCACAGATTAATGTACATTTAATAACAATATCATTGGTACTATATCTACATTAGATATAATGTAATATACTTATTCGTTCCCACAGATGAATGTGCACTTAATAACAATATCATTGGTACTATATCTACATTGAATATAATGTAATATACTGATCAATTCCCACAGATCAATGTACATTTAATAACAATATCATTAGTACTATATCTACAGTAGATATGTACTATACATTTACAATCAATGCCATTATTGCTGTATCTCCGTTGGACATAATGTAATATACTGATTCCTTCCCGCAGATCAATGTACATTTAATAACAATATCATTAGTACTATATCTACATTCGATATAATGTAATATACTTATTCGTTCCCATAGATGAATATGCATTTAATAACATTATCATTAGTACTATATCTACATTAGATATGTAATGTACATTTAAAAACCATATCATTATTACCATATCTACATTAGATATAATGTAATATACTGATTCCTCCCCACAGATCAATGTACATTTAATAACAATATCATTGGTACTATATCTACATTGAATATAATGTTATATGCTCATTCATTCCCACAGATCAATGTACATTTAATAACAGTATCATTAGTACTATATCCACAGTAGATATGTAATGTACATTTACAAACAATGCCAGTATTATTATATCTCCGTTGGACATAATGTAATATACTGATTCCTTCCCACAGATCAATGTACATGTAATAACAATATCATTGGTACTGTATCTACATTGAATATAATGTAATATACTGATTCATTCCCACAGATCAATGTACATTTAATAACAATATCATTGGTACTATATCTACATTGAATATAATCTAATATACTGATTCATTCCCACAGATCAATATACATTTAATAACAATATCATTAGTACTATATCTACATTCGATATAATGTAATAGATTGATCCATTCCCACGGATCAATGTACATTTAATAACAGTATCGTTATTGCTCTATCTACATTAGGTATAATGTCATATTCAGACTCATTCCCACAGATCAATGTACATTTAATAACAATATCATTGGTACTACATCTACATTGAATATAATGTAATATGCTGATTCGTTCCCACAGATCAATGTACATTTAATAACAATATCATTGGTACTATATCTACATTGAATATAATGTAATATACTGATTCATTCCCACAGATCAATGTACATTTAATAACAATATCATTATTACTATATCTACATTAGATATAATGTAATATACTTATTCGTTCCCACAGATGAATGTGCATTTAATAACATTATCATTAGTACTATATCTACATTAGATATAATGAAATATACTTATTCGTTCCCACAAATGAATGTGCATTTAATAACATTATCATTAGTACTATATCTACATTAGATATGTAATGTACATTCAAAAACAATATCATTATTACCATATCTACATTAGATGTAATGTAATATACTGATTCCTTCCCACAGATCAATGTACATTTAATAACAATATCATTGGTACTATATCTACATTGAATATAATCTAATATACTGATTCATTCCCACAGATCAGTGTACATTTAATAGCAATATCATTATTACTATATCTACATTAGATATAATGTAATATACTTATTCGGTCCCACAGATGAATGTGCATTTGATAACATTATCATTAGTACTATATCTACATTAGATATGTAATGTACATTTAAAAACAATATCATTATTACCATATCTACATTAGATATAATGTAATATACTGATTCCTTCCCACAGATCAATGTACATTTAATAACAATATCATTAGTACTATATCTACAGTAGATATGTAATATACATTTACAATCAATGCCATTATTGCTATATCTCCGTTGGACATAATGTAATATACTGATTCCTTCCCACAGATCAATGCACATTTAATAACAATGTCATGAGTACTATATCTACATTCGATATAATGTAATATACTTATTCGTTCCCACAGATGAATATGCATTTAATAACATTATCATTAGTACTATATCTACATTAGATATGTAATGTACATTTAAAAACCATATCATTATTACCATATCTACATTAGATATAATGTAATATACTGATTCCTCCCCACAGATCAATGTACATTTGATAACAATATCATTGGTACTATATCTACATTGAATATAATGTTATATGCTCATTCATTCCCACAGATCAATGTACATTTAATAACAGTGTCATTAGTACTATATCCACAGTAGATATGTAATGTACATTTACAAACAATGCCAGTATTATTATATCTCCGTTGGACATAATGTAATATACTGATTCCTTCCCACAGATCAATGTACATTTAATAACAATATCATTGGTACTGTATCTACATTGAATATAATGTAATATACCGATTCATTCCCACAGATCAATGTACATTTAATAACAATATCATTAGTACTATATCTACATTAGATGTAATGTAATATACTTATTCGGTCCCACAGATGAATGTGCATTTAATAACATTATCATTAGTACTATATCTACATTAGATATGTAATGTACATTTAAAAACAATATCATTATTACCATATCTACATTAGATATAATGTAATATACTGATTCCTTCCCACAGATCAATGTACATTTAATAACAATATCATTGGTACTATATCTACATTGAATATAATGTAATATACTGATTCATTCCCACAGATCAATGTACATTTAATAACAATATCATTGGTACTATATCTACATTGAATATAATGTAATATGCTGATTCATTCCCACAGATCAATGTACATTTAATAACAGTATCATTAGTACTATATCTACAGTAGGTATGTAATATACATCTACAAACAATGCCAGTATTGTTATATCTCCGTTGGACATAATGAAATAGGCTGATTCCTTCCCACAGATCACTGTACATTTAATAACAATACCATTAGTACTATATCTACATTCGATATAATGTAATATATTGATTCATTCCAACAGATCAATGTACATTTAATAACAATATCGTGAACACTATATCTACCTACGATATAATGTAATATACTGATTCATTCCCACAGATCAATGTACATTTAATAACAGTATCATTAGTACTATATCTACAGTAGTTATGTAATATACATTTACCAACAATGCCAGTATTATTATATCTCCGTTGGACATAATGTAATATACTGATTCCTTCCCACAGATCAATGTACATTTAATAACAATATCATTGGTACTATATCTACATTGAATATAATCTAATATACTGATTCATTCCCACAGATCAATGTACATTTAATAACAATATCGTGAACACTATATCTACCTACGATATAATGTAATATACTGATTCAATCCCACAGATCAATGTGCATTTAATAACAATATCATTAGTACTATATCTACATGAGATATGTAATGTACATTTAATAACAATATCATTAGTACTATATCTACAATCGATATAATGTAATATACTGATCCATTCCCACAAATCAATTTACATTTAATAACAATATCATTAGTCCTATATCTACATTCGATATAATGTAATACACGGATTCATTCCCACAGATCAATGTGCATTTAATGACAATATCATTGGTACTATATCTACATGGAATATAATGTAATATACTGATTCCTTCCCACACATCAATGTACATTTAATAACAATATCATTGGTACTATATCTACATTGAATATAATGTAATATGCTGATTCATTCCCACAGATCAATGTACATTTAATAACAATATCATTATTACTATATCTACATTAGATATAATGTAATATACTTATTCGTTCCCACAGATGAATGTGCATTTAATAACATTATCATTAGTACTATATCTACATTAGATATGTAATGTACATTTAAAAACAATATCATTATTACCATATATACATTAGATATAATGTAATATATTGATTCCTTCCCACACATCAATGTACATTTATAAACAATATCATTGGTACTATATCTACATTGAATATAATGTAATATGCTGATTCATTCCCACAGATCAATGTACATTTAATAACAGTATCATTAGTACTATATCTACAGTAGATATGTAATATACATCTACAAACAATGCCAGTATTATTATATCTCCGTTGGACATAATGTAATAGACTGATTGCTTCCCACAGATCAATGTACATTTAATAACAATACCATTAGTACTATATCTACATTCCATATAATGTAATATATTGAGTCATTAAAACAGATCAATGTACATTTAATAACAATATCATTATTACTATATCTACATTAGATATAATGTAATATACTTATTCGTTCCCACAGATGAATGTGTATTTAATAACAATATCATTAGCACTATATCTACATTAGATATGTAATGTACATTTAATAACAATATCATTATTACCATATCTACATTAGATATAATGTAATATACTGATTCCTTCCAACCGATCAATGTACATTTAATAACAGTATCATTAGTACTATATCTACATTCGATATAATGTAATATATTGATTCATTCCAACAGATCAATGTACATTTAATAACAATATCATTATTACTATATCTACATTAGATATAATGTAATATACTGATTCCTTCCCACAGATCAATGTACATTTAATAACAATATCATTGGTACTATATCTACATTGAATATAATGTAATATACTGATTCTTTCCCACAGATCAATGTACATTCAATAACAATATCCTTAGTACTATATCTACATTAGATATAATGTAATATACTTATTCGTTCCCACAGATGAATGTGTATTTAATAACAATATCATTAGCACTATATCTACATTAGATATGTAATGTACATTTAATAACAATATCATTATTACCATATCTACATTAGATATAATGTAATATACTGATTCCTTCCCACCGATCAATGTACATTTAATAACAGTATCATTAGTACTATATCTACATTCGATATAATGTAATATATTGATTCATTCCAACAGATCAATGTACATTTAATAACAATATCATTATTACTATATCTACATTAGATATAATGTAATATACTTATTCGTTCCCACAGATGAATGTGCATTTAATAACATTATCATTAGTACTATATCTACATTAGATATGTAACGTACATTTAAAAACAATATCATTATTACCATATCTACATTAGACATAATGTAATATACTGATTCCTTCCCACAGATCAATGTACATTTAATAACAATATCATTGGTGCTATATCTACATTGAATATAATGTAATATACTGATTCTTTCCCACAGATCAATGTACATTCAATAACAATATCCTTAGTACTATATCTACATTCGATATAATGTAATATAGTTATTCGTTCCCACAGATGAATGTGTATTTATTAACAATATCATTAGTACTATATCTACAGTAGATATGTAATATACATTTACAAACAATGCCAGTATTATTATATCTCCGTCGGACATAATGTAATATACTGATCCTTTCCCACAGATCAATGTGCATTTAAAAACAACATCATTATTATCATATCTACATTAGATATAATGTAATATACTGATTCCTTCCCACAGATCAATGTACATTTAATAACAATATCATTGGTACTATATCTACATTGAATATAATGTAATATGCTGATTCATTCCCACAGATCAATGTACATTTAATAACAGTATCATTAGTACTATATCTACAGTAGATATGTAATATACATCTACAAACAATGCCAGAATTATTACATCTCCGTTGGACATAATGTAGTAGACTGATTCCTTCCCACAGATCAATGTACATTTAGTAACAATATCATTCGTACTATATCTACACTGAATATAATGTAATATACTGATTCATTCCCACAGATCAATGTACATTTAATAACAGTATCATTAGTACTATATCTACAGTAGATATGTAATATACATTTACAAACAATGCCATTATTACTATATCTCCGTTGGACATAATGTAATATACTGATTCCTTCCAACAGATCAATGTACATTTAATAACAGTATCATTAGTACTATATCTACAGTAGATATGTAATATACATTTACCAACAATGCCAGTATTATTATATCTCCGTTGGACATAATGTAATATACTGATTCCTTCCCACAGATCAATGTACATTTAATAACAATATCATTGGTACTATATCTACATTGAATATAATCTAATATACTGATTCATTCCCACAGATCAATGTACATTTAATAACAATATCATTAGTACTATATCTACATGCGATATAATGTAATAGACTGATTCATTCCCACAGATCAATGTACATTTAATAACAATATCATTATTGCTATATCTACATTAGGTATAATGTCATATACAGATTCATTCCCACAGATCAATGTACATATATTAACAATATCATTAGTACTATATCTACGGTAGATATGTAATATACGTTTACAAACAATGCCAGTATTATTATATCTCCGTTGGACATAATGTAATACACTGATTCTTTCCCACAGATCAATGTGCATTTAAAAACAACACCATTATTATCATATCTACATTAGATATAATGTAATATACTGATTCATTCCCACAGATCAATGTACATTTAATAACAGTATCATTAGTACTATATCTACAGTAGATATGTAATATACATTTACAAACAATGCCATTATTACTATATCTCTGTTGGACATAATGTAATATACTGATTCCTTCCAACAGATCAATGTACATTTAATAACAGTATCATTAGTACTATATCTACAGTAGATATGTAATATACATTTACAAACAATGCCAGTATTATTATATCTCCGTTGGACATAATGTAATATACTGAATCCTTCCCTCAGATCAATGTGCATTTAAAAACAATATCATTATTACCATATCTACATTAGATATAATGTAATATACTGATTCCTTCCCACAGATCAATGTACATTTAATAACAATATCATTGGTACTATATCTACATTGAATATAATGTAATATACTGATTCTTTCCCTCAGATCAATGTACATTCAATAGCAATATCCTTAGTACTATATCTACATTCGATATAATGTAATATAGTTATTCGTTCCCACAGATGAATGAGTATTTATTAACAATATCATTAGTATTATATCTGCAGTAGATATGTAATATACATTTACAAACAATGCCAGTATTATTATATCTCCGTTGGACATAATGTAATCTACTGATTCCTTCCCACAGATCAATGTGCATTTAAAAACAACATCATTTTTATCATATCTACATTAGATATAATGTAATATGGTGATTCATTCCCGCAGATCAATGTACATTTAATAACAGTATCATTAGTACTATATCTACAGTAGATATGTAATATACATCTACAAACAATGCCAGAATTATTATATCTCCGTTGGACATAATGTAGTAGACTGATTCCTTCCCACAGATCAATGTACATGTAGTAACAATATCATTCGTACTATATCTACATTGAATATAATGTAATATACTGATTCATTCCCACAGATCAATGTACATTTAATAACAGTATCATTAGTACTATATCTACAGTAGATATGTAGTATACATTTACAAACAATGCCATTATTACTATATCTCCGTTGGACATAATGTAATATACTGATTCCTTCCAACAGATCAATGTACATTTAATAACAGTATCATTAGTACTATATCGACAGTAGATATGTAATATATTGATTCATTCCAACAGATCAATGTACATTTAATAACAGTATCATTAGTACTATATCTACAGTAGATATGTAATATACATCTACAAACAATGCCAGTATTATTATATCTCCGTTGGACATAATGTAATATACTGAATCCTTCCCACAGATCAATGTGCATTTAAAAACAATATCATTATTACCATATCTACATTAGATATAATGTAATATACTGATTCGTTCCCACAGATCAATGTACATTTAATAACAGTATCATTAGTACTATATCTACATTCGATATAATGTAATATATTGATTCATTCCAACAGATCAATGTACATTTAATAACAATATCATTATTACTATATCTACATTAGATATAATGTAATATACTTATTCGTTCCCACAAATGAATGTGTATTTAATAACAATATCATTAGTACTATATCTACATTAGATATGTAATGTACATTTAATAACAATATCATTATTACCATATCTACATTAGGTATAATGTAATATACTGATTCTTTCCCACAGATAAATGTACATTTAATAACAATATCATTGGTACTATATCTACATTGAATATAATGTAATATACTGATTCATTCCCACAGATCAATGTACATTTAATAACAACATCATTGGTACTATATCTACATTGAATATAATGTAATATGCTGATTCATTCCCACAGATCAATGTACATTTAATAACAGTATCATTAGTACTATATCCACAGTAGGTATGTAATATACATCTACAAACAATGCCAGTATTGTTATATCTCCGTTGGACATAATGAAATAGGCTGATTCCTTCCCACAGATCAATGTACATTTAATAACAATACCATTAGTACTATATCTACATTCGATATAATGTAATATATTGATTCATTCCATCAGATCAATGTACATTTAATAACAATATCGTGAACACTATATCTACCTACGATATAATGTAATATACTGATTCATTCCCACAGATCAATGTACATTTAATAACAGTATCATTAGTACTATATCTACAGTAGTTATGTAATATACATTTACCAACAATGCCAGTATTATTATATCTCCGTTGGACATAATGTAATATACTGATTCCTTCCCACAGATCAATGTACATTTAATAACAATATCATTGGTACTATATCTACATTGAATATAATCTAATATACTGATCCATTCCCACAAATCAATTTACATTTAATAACAATATCATTAGTCCTATATCTACATTCGATATAATGTAATACACGGATTCATTCCCACAGATCAATGTGCATTTAATGACAATATCATTGGTACTGTATCTACATGGAATATAATGTAATATACTGATTCCTTCCCACAGATCAATGTACATTTAATAACAATATCATTATTACTATATCTACATTAGATATAATGTAATATACTTATTCGTTCCCACAGATGAATGTGCATTTAAAAACAACATCATTATTATCATATCTACATTAGATATAATGTAATATACTGATTCCTTCCCACAGATCAATGTACATTTAATAACAATATCATTGGTACTATATCTACATTGAATATAATGTAATATGCTGATTCATTCCCACAGATCAATGTACATTTAATAACAGTATCATTAGTACTATATCTACAGTAGATATGTAATATACATCTACAAACAATGCCAGTATTATTATATCTCCGTTGGACATAATGTAATAGACTGATTCCTTCCCACAGATCAATGTACATTTAATAACAGTACCATTAGTACTATATCTACATTCGATATAATGTAATATATTGAGTCATTCCAACAGATGAATGTACATTTAATAACAATATCATTAGTACTATATCTACAATCGATATAATGTAATATACTTATTCGTTCCCACAGATGAATGTGCATTTAATAACATTATCATTAGTACTATATCTACATTAGATATGTAATGTACATTTAAAAACAATATCATTATTACCATATATACATTAGATATAATGTAATATATTGATTCCTTCCCACACATCAATGTACATTTATAAACAATATCATTGGTACTATATCTACATTGAATATAATGTAATATGCTGATTCATTCCCACAGATCAATGTACATTTAATAACAGTATCATTAGTACTATATCTACAGTAGATATGTAATATACATCTACAAACAATGCCAGTATTATTATATATCCGTTGGACATAATGTAATAGACTGATTGCTTCCCACAGATCAATGTACATTTAATAACAATACCATTAGTACTATATCTACATTCGATATAATGTAATATATTGAGTCATTAAAACAGATCAATGTACATTTAATAACAATATCATTATTACTATATCTACATTAGATATAATGTAATATACTTATTCGTTCCCACAGATGAATGTGTATTTAATAACAATATCATTAGCACTATATCTACATTAGATATGTAATGTACATTTAATAACAATATCATTATTACCATATCTACATTAGGTATAATGTAATATACTGATTCTTTCCCACAGATAAATGTACATTTAATAACAATATCATTGGTACTATATCTACATTGAATATAATGTAATATACTGATTCATTCCCACAGATCAATGTACATTTAATAACAATATCATTGGTACTATATCTACATTGAATATAATGTAATATGCTGATTCATTCCCACAGATCAATGTACATTTAATAACAGTATCATTAGTACTATATCTACAGTAGGTATGTAATATACATCTACAAACAATGCCAGTATTGTTATATCTCCGTTGGACATAATGAAATAGGCTGATTCCTTCCCACAGATCACTGCACATTTAATAACAATACCATTAGTACTATATCTACATTCGATATAATGTAATATATTGATTCATTCCAACAGATCAATGTACATTTAATAACAATATCGTGAACACTATATCTACCTACGATATAATGTAATATACTGATTCATTCCCACAGATCAATGTACATTTAATAACAGTATCATTAGTACTATATCTACAGTAGTTATGTAATATACATTTACCAACAATGCCAGTATTATTATATCTCCGTTGGACATAATGTAATATACTGATTCCTTCCCACAGATCAATGTACATTTAATAACAATATCATTGGTACTATATCTACATTGAATATAATCTAATATACTGATTCATTCCCACAGATCAATGTACATTTAATAACAATATCGTGAACACTATATCTACCTACGATATAATGTAATATACTGATTCAATCCCACAGATCAATGTGCATTTAATAACAATATCATTAGTACTATATCTACATGAGATATGTAATGTACATTTAATAACAATATCATTAGTACTATATCTACAATCGATATAATGTAATATACTGATCCATTCCCACAAATCAATTTACATTTAATAACAATATCATTAGTCCTATATCTACATTCGATATAATGTAATACACGGATTCATTCCCACAGATCAATGTGCATTTAATGACAATATCATTGGTACTATATCTACATGGAATATAATGTAATATACTGATTCCTTCCCACACATCAATGTACATTTAATAACAATATCATTGGTACTATATCTACATTGAATATAATGTAATATGCTGATTCATTCCCACAGATCAATGTACATTTAATAACAATATCATTATTACTATATCTACATTAGATATAATGTAATATACTTATTCGTTCCCACAGATGAATGTGCATTTAATAACATTATCATTAGTACTATATCTACATTAGATATGTAATGTACATTTAAAAACAATATCATTATTACCATATATACATTAGATATAATGTAATATATTGATTCCTTCCCACACATCAATGTACATTTATAAACAATATCATTGGTACTATATCTACATTGAATATAATGTAATATGCTGATTCATTCCCACAGATCAATGTACATTTAATAACAGTATCATTAGTACTATATCTACAGTAGATATGTAATATACATCTACAAACAATGCCAGTATTATTATATCTCCGTTGGACATAATGTAATAGACTGATTGCTTCCCACAGATCAATGTACATTTAATAACAATACCATTAGTACTATATCTACATTCGATATAATGTAATATATTGAGTCATTAAAACAGATCAATGTACATTTAATAACAATATCATTATTACTATATCTACATTAGATATAATGTAATATACTTATTCGTTCCCACAGATGAATGTGTATTTAATAACAATATCATTAGCACTATATCTACATTAGATATGTAATGTACATTTAATAACAATATCATTATTACCATATCTACATTAGATATAATGTAATATACTGATTCCTTCCAACCGATCAATGTACATTTAATAACAGTATCATTAGTACTATATCTACATTCGATATAATGTAATATATTGATTCATTCCAACAGATCAATGTACATTTAATAACAATATCATTATTACTATATCTACATTAGATATAATGTAATATACTGATTCCTTCCCACAGATCAATGTACATTTAATAACAATATCATTGGTACTATATCTACATTGAATATAATGTAATATACTGATTCTTTCCCACAGATCAATGTACATTCAATAACAATATCCTTAGTACTATATCTACATTAGATATAATGTAATATACTTATTCGTTCCCACAGATGAATGTGTATTTAATAACAATATCATTAGCACTATATCTACATTAGATATGTAATGTACATTTAATAACAATATCATTATTACCATATCTACATTAGATATAATGTAATATACTGATTCCTTCCCACCGATCAATGTACATTTAATAACAGTATCATTAGTACTATATCTACATTCGATATAATGTAATATATTGATTCATTCCAACAGATCAATGTACATTTAATAACAATATCATTATTACTATATCTACATTAGATATAATGTAATATACTTATTCGTTCCCACAGATGAATGTGCATTTAATATCATTATCATTAGTACTATATCTACATTAGATATGTAACGTACATTTAAAAACAATATCATTATTACCATATCTACATTAGACATAATGTAATATACTGATTCCTTCCCACAGATCAATGTACATTTAATAACAATATCATTGGTGCTATATCTACATTGAATATAATGTAATATACTGATTCTTTCCCACAGATCAATGTACATTCAATAACAATATCCTTAGTACTATATCTACATTCGATATAATGTAATATAGTTATTCGTTCCCACAGATGAATGTGTATTTATTAACAATATCATTAGTACTATATCTACAGTAGATATGTAATATACATTTACAAACAATGCCAGTATTATTATATCTCCGTTGGACATAATGTAATATACTGATTCCTTCCCACAGATCAATGTGCATTTAAAAACAATATCATTATTACCATATCTACATTAGATATAATGTAATATACTGATTCCTTCCCACAGATCAATGTACATTTAATAACAATATCATTGGTACTATATCTACATTGAATATAATGTAATATACTGATTCTTTCCCTCCGATCAATGTACATTCAATAACAATATCCTCAGTACTATATCTACATTCGATATAATGTAATATAGTTATTCGTTCCCACAGATGAATGTGTATTTATTAACAATATCATTAGTACTATATCTACAGTAGATATGTAATATACATTTACAAACAATGCCAGTATTATTATATCTCCGTCGGACATAATGTAATATACTGATCCTTTCCCACAGATCAATGTGCATTTAAAAACAACATCATTATTATCATATCTACATTAGATATAATGTAATATACTGATTCCTTCCCACAGATCAATGTACATTTAATAACAATATCATTGGTACTATATCTACATTGAATATAATGTAATATGCTGATTCATTCCCACAGATCAATGTACATTTAATAACAGTATCATTAGTACTATATCTACAGTAGATATGTAATATACATCTACAAACAATGCCAGAATTATTACATCTCCGTTGGACATAATGTAGTAGACTGATTCCTTCCCACAGATCAATGTACATTTAGTAACAATATCATTCGTACTATATCTACACTGAATATAATGTAATATACTGATTCATTCCCACAGATCAATGTACATTTAATAACAGTATCATTAGTACTATATCTACAGTAGATATGTAATATACATTTACAAACAATGCCATTATTACTATATCTCCGTTGGACATAATGTAATATACTGATTCCTTCCAACAGATCAATGTACATTTAATAACAGTATCATTAGTACTATATCTACAGTAGATATGTAATATACATTTACAAACAATGCCAGTATTATTATATCTCCGTTGGACATAATGTAATATACTGAATCCTTCCCACAGATCAATGTGCATTTAAAAACAATATCATTATTACCATATCTACATTAGATATAATGTAATATACTGATTCCTTGCCACAGATCAATGTACATTTAATAACAGTATCATTAGTACTATATCTACATTCGATATAATGTAATATACTGATTCCTTCCCACAGATCAATGTGCATTTAAAAACAATATCATTATTACCATATCTACATTAGATAAAATGTCACATACAGATTCATTCCCACAGATCAATGTACATTTAATAACAATATCGTGAACACTATATCTACCTACGATATAATGTAATATACTGATTCATTCCCACAGATCAATGTACATTTAATAACAGTATCATTAGTAGTATATCTACAGTAGATATGTAATATACATTTACCAACAATGCCAGTATTATTATATCTCCGTTGGACATAATGTAATATACTGATTCCTTCCCACAGATCAATGTACATTTAATAACAATATCATTGGTACTATATCTACATTGAATATAATCTAATATACTGATTCATTCCCACAGATCAATGTACATTTAATAACAATATCATTAGTACTATATCTACATGCGATATAATGTAATAGACTGATTCATTCCCACAGATCAATGTACATTTAATAACAATATCATTATTGCTATATCTACATTAGGTATAATGTCATATACAGATTCATTCCCACAGATCAATGTACATATATTAACAATATCATTAGTACTATATCTACGGTAGATATGTAATATACATTTACAAACAATGCCAGTATTATTATATCTCCGTTGGACATAATGTAATACACTGATTCTTTCCCACAGATCAATGTGCATTTAAAAACAACACCATTATTATCATATCTACATTAGATATAATGTAATATACTGATTCATTCCCACAGATCAATGTACATTTAATAACAGTATCATTAGTACTATATCTACAGTAGATATGTAATATACATTTACAAACAATGCCATTATTACTATATCTCCGTTGGACATAATGTAATATACTGATTCATTCCCACAGATCAATGTACATTTAATAACAGTATCATTAGTACTATATCTACAGTAGATATGTAATATACATTTACAAACAATGCCATTATTACTATATCTCCGTTGGACATAATGTAATATACTGATTCCTTCCAACAGATCAATGTACATTTAATAACAGTATCATTAGTACTATATCGACAGTAGATATGTAATATACATTTACAAACAATGCCAGTATTATTATATCTCCGTTGGACATAATGTAATATACTGAATCCTTCCCACAGATCAATGTGCATTTAAAAACAATATCATTATTACCATATCTACATTAGATATAATGTAATATACTGATTCCTTCCCACCGATCAATGTACATTTAATAACAGTATCATTAGTACTATATCTACATTCGATATAATGTAATATATTGATTCATTCCAACAGATCAATGTACATTTAATAACAATATCATTATTACTATATCTACATTAGATATAATGTAATATACTTATTCGTTCCCACAGATGAATGTGCATTTAATAACATTATCATTAGTACTATATCTACATTAGATATGTAACGTACATTTAAAAACAATATCATTATTACCATATCTACATTAGATATAATGTAATATACTGATTCCTTCCCACAGATCAATGTACATTTAATAACAATATCATTGGTACTATATCTACATTGAATATAATGTAATATACTGATTCTTTCCCACAGATCAATGTACATTCAATAACAATATCCTTAGTACTATATCTACATTCGATATAATGTAATATAGTTATTCGTTCCCACAGATGAATGTGTATTTATTAACAATATCATTAGTACTATATCTACAGTAGATATGTAATATACATTTACAAACAATGCCAGTATTATTATATCTCCGTTGGACATAATGTAATATACTGATTCCTTCCCACAGATCAATGTGCATTTAAAAACAATATCATTATTACCATATCTACATTAGATATAATGTAATATACTGATTCCTTCCCACAGATCAATGTACATTTAATAACAATATCATTGGTACTATATCTACATTGAATATAATGTAATATACTGATTCTTTCCCTCCGATCAATGTACATTCAATAACAATATCCTTAGTACTATATCTACATTCGATATAATGTAATATAGTTATTCGTTCCCACAGATGAATGTGTATTTATTAACAATATCATTAGTACTATAGCTACAGTAGATATGTAATATACATTTACAAACAATGCCAGTATTATTATATCTCCGTCGGACATAATGTAATATACTGATCCTTTCCCACAGATCAATGTGCATTTAAAAACAACATCATTATTATCATATCTACATTAGATATAATGTAATATACTGATTCCTTCCCACAGATCAATGTACATTTAATAACAATATCATTGGTACTATATCTACATTGAATATAATGTAATATGCTGATTCATTCCCACAGATCAATGTACATTTAATAACAGTATCATTAGTACTATATCTACAGTAGATATGTAATATACATCTACAAACAATGCCAGAATTATTACATCTCCGTTGGACATAATGTAGTAGACTGATTCCTTCCCACAGATCAATGTACATTTAGTAACAATATCATTCGTACTATATCTACACTGAATATAATGTAATATACTGATTCATTCCCACAGATCAATGTACATTTAATAACAGTATCATTAGTACTATATCTACAGTAGATATGTAATATACATTTACAAACAATGCCATTATTACTATATCTCCGTTGGACATAATGTAATATACTGATTCCTTCCAACAGATCAATGTACATTTAATAACAGTATCATTAGTACTATATCTACAGTAGATATGTAATATACATTTACAAACAATGCCAGTATTATTATATCTCCGTTGGACATAATGTAATATACTGAATCCTTCCCACAGATCAATGTGCATTTAAAAACAATATCATTATTACCATATCTACATTAGATATAATGTAATATACTGATTCCTTGCCACAGATCAATGTACATTTAATAACAGTATCATTAGTACTATATCTACATTCGATATAATGTAATATACTGATTCCTTCCCACAGATCAATGTGCATTTAAAAACAATATCATTATTACCATATCTACATTAGATAAAATGTCACATACAGATTCATTCCCACAGATCAATGTACATTTAATAACAATATCGTGAACACTATATCTACCTACGATATAATGTAATATACTGATTCATTCCCACAGATCAATGTACATTTAATAACAGTATCATTAGTAGTATATCTACAGTAGATATGTAATATACATTTACCAACAATGCCAGTATTATTATATCTCCGTTGGACATAATGTAATATACTGATTCCTTCCCACAGATCAATGTACATTTAATAACAATATCATTGGTACTATATCTACATTGAATATAATCTAATATACTGATTCATTCCCACAGATCAATGTACATTTAATAACAATATCATTAGTACTATATCTACATGCGATATAATGTAATAGACTGATTCATTCCCACAGATCAATGTACATTTAATAACAATATCATTATTGCTATATCTACATTAGGTATAATGTCATATACAGATTCATTCCCACAGATCAATGTACATATATTAACAATATCATTAGTACTATATCTACGGTAGATATGTAATATACATTTACAAACAATGCCAGTATTATTATATCTCCGTTGGACATAATGTAATACACTGATTCTTTCCCACAGATCAATGTGCATTTAAAAACAACACCATTATTATCATATCTACATTAGATATAATGTAATATACTGATTCATTCCCACAGATCAATGTACATTTAATAACAGTATCATTAGTACTATATCTACAGTAGATATGTAATATACATTTACAAACAATGCCATTATTACTATATCTCCGTTGGACATAATGTAATATACTGATTCATTCCCACAGATCAATGTACATTTAATAACAGTATCATTAGTACTATATCTACAGTAGATATGTAATATACATTTACAAACAATGCCATTATTACTATATCTCCGTTGGACATAATGTAATATACTGATTCCTTCCAACAGATCAATGTACATTTAATAACAGTATCATTAGTACTATATCGACAGTAGATATGTAATATACATTTACAAACAATGCCAGTATTATTATATCTCCGTTGGACATAATGTAATATACTGAATCCTTCCCACAGATCAATGTGCATTTAAAAACAATATCATTATTACCATATCTACATTAGATATAATGTAATATACTGATTCCTTCCCACCGATCAATGTACATTTAATAACAGTATCATTAGTACTATATCTACATTCGATATAATGTAATATATTGATTCATTCCAACAGATCAATGTACATTTAATAACAATATCATTATTACTATATCTACATTAGATATAATGTAATATACTTATTCGTTCCCACAGATGAATGTGCATTTAATAACATTATCATTAGTACTATATCTACATTAGATATGTAACGTACATTTAAAAACAATATCATTATTACCATATCTACATTAGATATAATGTAATATACTGATTCCTTCCCACAGATCAATGTACATTTAATAACAATATCATTGGTACTATATCTACATTGAATATAATGTAATATACTGATTCTTTCCCACAGATCAATGTACATTCAATAACAATATCCTTAGTACTATATCTACATTCGATATAATGTAATATAGTTATTCGTTCCCACAGATGAATGTGTATTTATTAACAATATCATTAGTACTATATCTACAGTAGATATGTAATATACATTTACAAACAATGCCAGTATTATTATATCTCCGTTGGACATAATGTAATATACTGATTCCTTCCCACAGATCAATGTGCATTTAAAAACAATATCATTATTACCATATCTACATTAGATATAATGTAATATACTGATTCCTTCCCACAGATCAATGTACATTTAATAACAATATCATTGGTACTATATCTACATTGAATATAATGTAATATACTGATTCTTTCCCTCCGATCAATGTACATTCAATAACAATATCCTTAGTACTATATCTACATTCGATATAATGTAATATAGTTATTCGTTCCCACAGATGAATGTGTATTTATTAACAATATCATTAGTACTATATCTACAGTAGATATGTAATATACATTTACAAACAATGCCAGTATTATTATATCTCCGTCGGACATAATGTAATATACTGATCCTTTCCCACAGATCAATGTGCATTTAAAAACAACATCATTATTATCATATCTACATTAGATATAATGTAATATACTGATTCCTTCCCACAGATCAATGTACATTTAATAACAATATCATTGGTACTATATCTACATTGAATATAATGTAATATGCTGATTCATTCCCACAGATCAATGTACATTTAATAACAGTATCATTAGTACTATATCTACAGTAGATATGTAATATACATCTACAAACAATGCCAGAATTATTACATCTCCGTTGGACATAATGTAGTAGACTGATTCCTTCCCACAGATCAATGTACATTTAGTAACAATATCATTCGTACTATATCTACACTGAATATAATGTAATATACTGATTCATTCCCACAGATCAATGTACATTTAATAACAGTATCATTAGTACTATATCTACAGTAGATATGTAATATACATTTACAAACAATGCCATTATTACTATATCTCCGTTGGACATAATGTAATATACTGATTCCTTCCAACAGATCAATGTACATTTAATAACAGTATCATTAGTACTATATCTACAGTAGATATGTAATATACATTTACAAACAATGCCAGTATTATTATATCTCCGTTGGACATAATGTAATATACTGAATCCTTCCCACAGATCAATGTGCATTTAAAAACAATATCATTATTACCATATCTACATTAGATATAATGTAATATACTGATTCCTTGCCACAGATCAATGTACATTTAATAACAGTATCATTAGTACTATATCTACATTCGATATAATGTAATATACTGATTCCTTCCCACAGATCAATGTGCATTTAAAAACAATATCATTATTACCATATCTACATTAGATAAAATGTCACATACAGATTCATTCCCACAGATCAATGTACATTTAATAACAATATCGTGAACACTATATCTACCTACGATATAATGTAATATACTGATTCATTCCCACAGATCAATGTACATTTAATAACAGTATCATTAGTACTATATCTACAGTAGATATGTAATATACATTTACAAACAATGCCATTATTACTATATCTCCGTTGGACATAATGTAATATACTGATTCATTCCCACAGATCAATGTACATTTAATAACAGTATCATTAGTACTATATCTACAGTAGATATGTAATATACATTTACAAACAATGCCATTATTACTATATCTCCGTTGGACATAATGTAATATACTGATTCCTTCCAACAAATCAATGTACATTTAATAACAGTATCATTAGTACTATATCGACAGTAGATATGTAATATACATTTACAAACAATGCCAGTATTATTATATCTCCGTTGGACATAATGTAATATACTGAATCCTTCCCACAGATCAATGTGCATTTAAAAACAATATCATTATTACCATATCTACATTAGATATAATGTAATATACTGATTCCTTCCCACAGATCAATGTACATTTAATAACAGTATCATTAGAACTATATCTACATTCGATATAATGTAATATATTGATTCATTCCAACAGATCAATGTACATTTAATAACAGTATCATTAGTACTATATCTACAGTAGATATGTAATATACATCTACAAAAACAATGCCAGAACCCTTATATCTCCGTTGGACATAATGTAGTAGACTGATTCATTCCCACAGATCAATGTACATTTAATAACAGTATCATTAGTACTATATCTACAGTAGATATGTAATATACATTTACAAACAATGCCAGTATTATTATATCTCCGTTGGACATAATGTAATATACTGAATCCTTCCCACAGATCAATGTGCATTTAAAAACAATATCATTATTACCATATCTACATTAGATATAATGTAATATACTGATTCCTTCCCACCGATCAATGTACATTTAATAACAGTATCATTAGTACTATATCTACATTCGATATAATGTAATATATTGATTCATTCCAACAGATCAATGTACATTTAATAACAATATCATTATTACTATATCTACATTAGATATAATGTAATATACTTATTCGTTCCCACAGATGAATGTGCATTTAATAACATTATCATTAGTACTATATCTACATTAGATATGTAACGTACATTTAAAAACAATATCATTATTACCATATCTACATTAGATATAATGTAATATACTGATTCCTTCCCACAGATCAATGTACATTTAATAACAATATCATTGGTACTATATCTACATTGAATATAATGTAATATACTGATTCTTTCCCACAGATCAATGTACATTCAATAACAATATCCTTAGTACTATATCTACATTCGATATAATGTAATATAGTTATTCGTTCCCACAGATGAATGTGTATTTATTAACAATATCATTAGTACTATATCTACAGTAGATATGTAATATACATTTACAAACAATGCCAGTATTATTATATCTCCGTTGGACATAATGTAATATACTGATTCCTTCCCACAGATCAATGTGCATTTAAAAACGATATCATTATTACCATATCTACATTAGATATAATGTAATATACTGATTCCTTCCCACAGATCAATGTACATTTAATAACAATATCATTGGTACTATATCTACATTGAATATAATGTAATATACTGATTCTTTCCCTCCGATCAATGTACATTCAATAACAATATCCTTAGTACTATATCTACATTCGATATAATGTAATATAGTTATTCGTTCCCACAGATGAATGTGTATTTATTAACAATATCATTAGTACTATATCTACAGTAGATATGTAATATACATTTACAAACAATGCCAGTATTATTATATCTCCGTCGGACATAATGTAATATACTGATCCTTTCCCACATATCAATGTGCATTTAAAAACAACATCATTATTATCATATCTACATTAGATATAATGTAATATACTGATTCCTTCCCACAGATCAATGTACATTTAATAACAATATCATTGGTACTATATCTACATTGAATATAATGTAATATGCTGATTCATTCCCACAGATCAATGTACATTTAATAACAGTATCATTAGTACTATATCTACAGTAGATATGTAATATACATCTACAAACAATGCCAGAATTATTACATCTCCGTTGGACATAATGTAGTAGACTGATTCCTTCCCACAGATCAATGTACATTTAGTAACAATATCATTCGTACTATATCTACACTGAATATAATGTAATATACTGATTCATTCCCACAGATCAATGTACATTTAATAACAGTATCATTAGTACTATATCTACAGTAGATATGTAATATACATTTACAAACAATGCCATTATTACTATATCTCCGTTGGACATAATGTAATATACTGATTCCTTCCAACAGATCAATGTACATTTAATAACAGTATCATTAGTACTATATCTACAGTAGATATGTAATATACATTTACAAACAATGCCAGTATTATTATATCTCCGTTGGACATAATGTAATATACTGAATCCTTCCCACAGATCAATGTGCATTTAAAAACAATATCATTATTACCATATCTACATTAGATATAATGTAATATACTGATTCCTTGCCACAGATCAATGTACATTTAATAACAGTATCATTAGTACTATATCTACATTCGATATAATGTAATATACTGATTCCTTCCCACAGATCAATGTGCATTTAAAAACAATATCATTATTACCATATCTACATTAGATAAAATGTCACATACAGATTCATTCCCACAGATCAATGTACATTTAATAACAATATCGTGAACACTATATCTACCTACGATATAATGTAATATACTGATTCATTCCCACAGATCAATGTACATTTAATAACAGTATCATTAGTAGTATATCTACAGTAGATATGTAATATACATTTACCAACAATGCCAGTATTATTATATCTCCGTTGGACATAATGTAATATACTGATTCCTTCCCACAGATCAATGTACATTTAATAACAATATCATTGGTACTATATCTACATTGAATATAATCTAATATACTGATTCATTCCCACAGATCAATGTACATTTAATAACAATATCATTAGTACTATATCTACATGCGATATAATGTAATAGACTGATTCATTCCCACAGATCAATGTACATTTAATAACAATATCATTATTGCTATATCTACATTAGGTATAATGTCATATACAGATTCATTCCCACAGATCAATGTACATATATTAGCAATATCATTAGTACTATATCTACGGTAGATATGTAATATACATTTACAAACAATGCCAGTATTATTATATCTCCGTTGGACATAATGTAATACACTGATTCTTTCCCACAGATCAATGTGCATTTAAAAACAACACCATTATTATCATATCTACATTAGATATAATGTAATATACTGATTCATTCCCACAGATCAATGTACATTTAATAACAGTATCATTAGTACTATATCTACAGTAGATATGTAATATACATTTACAAACAATGCCATTATTACTATATCTCCGTTGGACATAATGTAATATACTGATTCATTCCCACAGATCAATGTACATTTAATAACAGTATCATTAGTACTATATCTACAGTAGATATGTAATATACATTTACAAACAATGCCATTATTACTATATCTCCGTTGGACATAATGTAATATACTGATTCCTTCCAACAAATCAATGTACATTTAATAACAGTATCATTAGTACTATATCGACAGTAGATATGTAATATACATTTACAAACAATGCCAGTATTATTATATCTCCGTTGGACATAATGTAATATACTGAATCCTTCCCACAGATCAATGTGCATTTAAAAACAATATCATTATTACCATATCTACATTAGATATAATGTAATATACTGATTCCTTCCCACAGATCAATGTACATTTAATAACAGTATCATTAGAACTATATCTACATTCGATATAATGTAATATATTGATTCATTCCAACAGATCAATGTACATTTAATAACAGTATCATTAGTACTATATCTACAGTAGATATGTAATATACATCTACAAAAACAATGCCAGAACCCTTATATCTCCGTTGGACATAATGTAGTAGACTGATTCATTCCCACAGATCAATGTACATTTAATAACAGTATCATTAGTACTATATCTACAGTAGATATGTAATATACATTTACAAACAATGCCAGTATTATTATATCTCCGTTGGACATAATGTAATATACTGAATCCTTCCCACAGATCAATGTGCATTTAAAAACAATATCATTATTACCATATCTACATTAGATATAATGTAATATACTGATTCCTTCCCACCGATCAATGTACATTTAATAACAGTATCATTAGTACTATATCTACATTCGATATAATGTAATATATTGATTCATTCCAACAGATTAATGTACATTTAATAACAATATCATTATTACTATATCTACATTAGATATAATGTAATATACTTATTCGTTCCCACAGATGAATGTGCATTTAATAACATTATCATTAGTACTATATCTACATTAGATATGTAACGTACATTTAAAAACAATATCATTATTACCATATCTACATTAGATATAATGTAATATACTGATTCCTTCCCACAGATCAATGTACATTTAATAACAATATCATTGGTACTATATCTACATTGAATATAATGTAATATACTGATTCTTTCCCACAGATCAATGTACATTCAATAACAATATCCTTAGTACTATATCTACATTCGATATAATGTAATATAGTTATTCGTTCCCACAGATGAATGTGTATTTATTAACAATATCATTAGTACTATATCTACAGTAGATATGTAATATACATTTACAAACAATGCCAGTATTATTATATCTCCGTTGGACATAATGTAATATACTGATTCCTTCCCACAGATCAATGTGCATTTAAAAACAATATCATTATTACCATATCTACATTAGATATAATGTAATATACTGATTCCTTCCCACAGATCAATGTACATTTAATAACAATATCATTGGTACTATATCTACATTGAATATAATGTAATATACTGATTCTTTCCCTCCGATCAATGTACATTCAATAACAATATCCTTAGTACTATATCTACATTCGATATAATGTAATATAGTTATTCGTTCCCACAGATGAATGTGTATTTATTAACAATATCATTAGTACTATATCTACAGTAGATATGTAATATACATTTACAAACAATGCCAGTATTATTATATCTCCGTCGGACATAATGTAATATACTGATTCCTTCCAACAGATCAATGTACATTTAATAACAGTATCATTAGTACTATATCTACAGTAGATATGTAATATACATTTACAAACAATGCCAGTATTATTATATCTCCGTTGGACATAATGTAATATACTGAATCCTTCCCACAGATCAATGTGCATTTAAAAACAAGATCATTATTGCCATATCTACATTAGATATAATGTAATATACTGATTCCTTGCCACAGATCAATGTACATTTAATAACAGTATCATTAGTACTATATCTGCATTCGATATAATGTAATATACTGATTCCTTCCCACAGATCAATGTGCATTTAAAAACAATATCATTATTACCATATCTACATTAGATAAAATGACACATACAGATTCATTCCCACAGATCAATGTACATTTAATAACAATATCGTGAACACTATATCTACCTACGATATAATGTAATATACTGATTCATTCCCACAGATCAATGTACATTTAATAACAGTATCATTAGTAGTATATCTACAGTAGATATGTAATATACATTTACCAACAATGCCAGTATTATTATATCTCCGTTGGGCATAATGTAATATACTGATTCCTTCCCACAGATCAATGCACATTTAATAACAATATCATTGGTACTATATCTACATTGAATATAATCTAATATACTGATTCATTCCCACAGATCAATGTACATTTAATAACAATATCATTGGTACTATATCTACATTGAATATAATGTAATATGCTGATTCATTCCCACAGATCAATGTACATTTAATAACAATATCATTATTGCTATATCTACATTAGGTATAATGTCATATACAGATTGATTCCCACAGATCAATGTACATATATTAACAATATCATTAGTACTATATCTACGGTAGATATGTAATATACATTTACAAACAATGCCAGTATTATTATATCTCCGTTGGACATAATGTAATACACTGATTCTTTCCCACAGATCAATGTGCATTTAAAAACAACACCATTATTATCATATCTACATTAGATATAATGTAATATACTGATTCATTCCCACAGATCAATGTACATTTAATAACAGTATCATTAGTACTATATCTACAGTAGATATGTAATATACATTTACAAACAATGCCATTATTACTATATCTCCGTTGGACATAATGTAATATACTGATTCATTCCCACAGATCAATGTACATTTAATAACAGTATCATTAGTAGTATATCTACAGTAGATATGTAATATACATTTACCAACAATGCCAGTATTATTATATCTCCGTTGGACATAATGTAATATACTGATTCCTTCCCACAGATCAATGTACATTTAATAACAATATCATTGGTACTATATCTACATTGAATATAATCTAATATACTGATTCATTCCCACAGATCAATGTACATTTAATAACAATATCATTAGTACTATATCCACATGCGATATAATGTAATAGACTGATTCATTCCCACAGATCAATGTACATTTAATAACAATATCATTATTGCTATATCTACATTAGGTATAATGTCATATACAGATTCATTCCCACAGATCAATGTACATATATTAACAATATCATTAGTACTATATCTACGGTAGATATGTAATATACATTTACAAACAATGGCAGTATTATTATATCTCCGTTGGACATAATGTAATACACTGATTCTTTCCCACAGATCAATGTGCATTTAAAAACAACACCATTATTATCATATCTACATTAGATATAATGTAATATACTGATTCATTCCCACAGATCAATGTACATTTAATAACAGTATCATTAGTACTATATCTACAGTAGATATGTAATATACATTTACAAACAATGCCATTATTACTATATCTCCGTTGGACATAATGTAATATACTGATTCCTTCCAACATATCAATGTACATTTAATAACAGTATCATTAGTACTATATCTACAGTAGATATGTAATATACATTTACAAACAATGCCAGTATTATTATATCTCCGTTGGACATAATGTAATATACTGAATCCTTCCCACAGATCAATGTGCATTTAAAAACAATATCATTATTACCATATCTACATTAGATATAATGTAATATACTGATTCCTTCCCACAGATCAATGTACATTTAATAACAATATCATTGGTACTATATATACATTGAATATAATGTAATATACTGATTCTTTCCCTCCGATCAATGTACATTCAATAGCAATATCCTTAGTACTATATCTACATTCGATATAATGTAATATAGTTATTCGTTCCCACAGATGAATGTGTATTTATTAACAATATCATTAGTACTATATCTGCAGTAGATATGTAATATACATTTACAAACAATGCCAGTCTTATTATATCTCCGTTGGACATAATGTAATCTACTGATTCCTTCCCACAGATCAATGTGCATTTAAAAACAACATCATTTTTATCATATCTACATTAGATATAATGTAATATATTGAGTCGTTCCAACAGATCAATGTACATTTAATAACAATATCATTATTACTATATCTACATTAGATATAATGTAATATACTTATTCGTTCCCACAGATGAATGTGTATTTAATAACAATATCATTAGCACTATATCTACATTAGATATGTAATGTACATTTAATAACAATATCATTATTACCATATCTACATTAGGTATAATGTAATATACTGATTCTTTCCCACAGATAAATGTACATTTAATAACAATATCATTGGTACTATATCTACATTGAATATAATGTAATATACTGATTCATTCCCACAGATCAATGTACATTTAATAACAATATCATTGGTACTATATCTACATTGAATATAATGTAATATGCTGATTCATTCCCACAGATCAATGTACATTTAATAACAGTATCATTAGTACTATATCTACAGTAGGTATGTAATATACATCTACAAACAATGCCAGTATTATTATATCTCCGTTGGACATAATGAAATAGGCTGATTCCTTCCCACAGATCAATGTACATTTAATAACAATACCATTAGTACTATATCTACATTCGATATAATGTAATATATTGATTCATTCCAACAGATCAATGTACATTTAATAACAATATCGTGAACACTATATCTACCTACGATATAATGTAATATACTGATTCATTCCCACAGATCAATGTACATTTAATAACAGTATCATTAGTACTATATCTACAGTAGTTATGTAATATACATTTACCAACAATGCCAGTATTATTATATCTCCGTTGGACATAATGTAATATACTGATTCCTTCCCACAGATCAATGTATATTTAATAACAATATCATTGGTACTATATCTACATTGAATATAATCTAATATACTGATTCATTCCCACAGATCAATGTACATTTAATAGCAATATCGTGAACACTATATCTACCTACGATATAATGTAATATACTGATTCAATCCCACAGATCAATGTGCATTTAATAACAATATCATTAGTACTATATCTACATGAGATATGTAATGTACATTTAATAACAATATCATTAGTACTATATCTACAATCGATATAATGTAATATACTGATCCATTCCCACAAATCAATTTACATTTAATAACAATATCATTAGTCCTATATCTACATTCGATATAATGTAATAGACGGATTCATTCCCACAGATCAATGTGCATTTAATGACAATATCATTGGTACTATATCTACATGGAATATAATGTAATATACTGATTCCTTCCCACACATCAATGTACATTTAATAACAATATCATTGGTACTATATCTACATTGAATATAATGTAATATGCTGATTCATTCCCACAGATCAATGTACATTTAATAACAATATCATTATTACTATATCTACATTAGATATAATGTAATATACTTATTCGTTCCCACAGATGAATGTGCATTTAATAACATTATCATTAGTACTATATCTACATTAGATATGTAACGTACATTTGATAACAATATCATTGGTACTATATCTACATTGAATATAATGTAATATGCTGATTCATTCCCACAGATCAATGTACATTTAATAACAGTATCATTAGTACTATATCTACAGTAGATATGTAATATACATTTACAAACAATGCCAGTATTATTATATCTCCGTTGGACATAATGTAATAGACTGATTCCTTCCCACAGATCAATGTACCTTTAATAACAATACCATTAGTACTATATCTACATTCGATATAATGTAATATATTGAGTCGTTCCAACAGATCAATGTACATTTAATAACAATATCATTATTACTATATCTACATTAGATATAATGTAATATACTTATTCGTTCCCACAGATGAATGTGTATTTAATAACAATATCATTAGCACTATATCTACATTAGATATGTAATGTACATTTAATAACAATATCATTATTACCATATCTACATTAGGTATAATGTAATATACTGATTCTTTCCCACAGATAAATGTACATTTAATAACAATATCATTGGTACTATATCTACATTGAATATAATGTAATATACTGATTCATTCCCACAGATCAATGTACATTTAATAACAATATCATTGGTACTATATCTACATTGAATATAATGTAATATGCTGATTCATTCCCACAGATCAATGTACATTTAATAACAGTATCATTAGTACTATATCTACAGTAGGTATGTAATATACATCTACAAACAATGCCAGTATTATTATATCTCCGTTGGACATAATGTAGTAGACTGATTCCTTCCCACAGATCAATGTACATTTAGTAACAATATCGTTCGTACTATATCTACATTGAATATAATGTAATATACTGATTCATTCCCACAGATCAATGTACATTTAATAACAGTATCATTAGTACTATATCTACAGTAGATATGTAATATACATTTACAAACAATGCCATTATTACTATATCCCCGTTGGACATAATGTAATATACTGATTCCTTCCAACAGATCAATGTACATTTACTAACAGTATCATTAGTACTATATCTACATTCGATATAATGTAATATATTGATTCATTCCAACAGATCAATGTACATTTAATAACAATATCATTATTACTATATCTACATTAGATATAATGTAATATACTTATTCGTTCCCACAGATGAATGTGCATTTAATAACATTATCATTAGTACTATATCTACATTAGATATGTAACGTACATTTAAAAACAATATCATTATTACCATATCTACATTAGATATAATGTAATATACTGATTCCTTCCCACAGATCAATGTACATTTAATAACAATATCATTGGTACTATATCTACATTGAATATAATGTAATATACTGATTCTTTCCCACAGATCAATGTACATTAAATAACAATATCCTTAGTACTATATCTACATTCGATATAATGTAATATAGTTATTCGTTCCCAGAGATGAATGTGTATTTATTAACAATATCATTAGTACTATATCTACAGTAGATATGTAATATACATTTACAAACAATGCCAGTATTATTATATCTCCGTTGGACATAATGTAATATACTGATTCCTTCCCACAGATCAATGTGCATTTAAAAACAACATCATTATTATCATATCTACATTAGATATAATGTAATATACTTATCCGTTCCCACAGATGAATGTGCATTTAATACCATTATTATTAGTACTATATCTACACTAGATATGTAACGTACATTTAAAAACAATATCATTATTACCATATCTACATTAGGTATAATGTAATATACCGATCCTTTCCCACAGATAAATGTACATTTAATAACAATATCATTGGTACTATATCTACATTGAATATAATGTAATATACTGATTCCTTCCCACAGATCAATGTACATTTAATAACAGTATCATTAGTACTATATCTACATTCGATATAATGTAATGTATTGATTCATTCTAACAGATCAATGTACCTTTAATAACAATTTCATTATTACTATATCTACATTAGATATAATGTAATATACTTATTCGTTCCCACAGATGAATGTGCATTTAATACCATTATCATTAGTACTATATCTACACTAGATATGTAACGTACATTTAAAAACAATATCATTATTACCATATCTACATTAGATATAATGTAATATACTGATTCCTTCCCACAGATCAATGTACATTTAATAACAATATCATTGGTACTATATCTACTTTGAATATAATGTAATATACTGATCCTTTCCCACAGATCAATGTAGATTCAATAACAATATCCTTAGTACTATATCTACATTCGATATAATGTAATATAGTTATTCGTTCCCACAGATGAATGTGTATTTATTAACAATATCATTAGTACTATATCTACAGTAGATATGTAATATACATTTACAAACAATGCCAGTATTATTATATCTCCGTTGGACATAATGTAATACACTGATTCCTTCCCACAGATCAATGTGCATTTAAAAACAACACCATTATTATCATATCTACATTAGATATAATGTAATATACTGATTCCTTCCCACAGATCAATGTACATTTAATAACAATATCATTGGTACTATATCTACATTGAATATAATGTAATATGTTGATTCATTCCCACAGATCAATGTACATTTAATAACAGTATCATTAGTACTATATCTACAGTAGATATGTAATATACATCTACAAACAATGCCAGAACTATTATATCTCCGTTGGACATAATGTAGTAGACTGATTCCTTCCCACAGATCAATGTACATTTAGTAACAATATCATTCGTACTATATCTACATTGAATATAATGTAATATACTGATTCATTCCCACAGATCAATGTACATTTAATAACAGTATCATTAGTACTATATCTACAGTAGATATGTAATATACATTTACAAACAATGCCATTATTACTATATCTCCGTTGGACATAATGTAATATACTGATTCCTTCCAACAGATCAATGTACATTTAATAACAGTATCATTAGTACTATATCTACAGTAGATATGTAATATACATTTACGAACAATGCCAGTATTATTATATCTCCGTTGGACATAATGTAATATACTGAATCCTTCCCACAGATCAATGTGCATTTAAAAACAATATCATTATTACCATATCTACATTAGATATAATGTAATATACTGATTCCTTCCCACAGATCAATCTACATTTAATAACAGTATCATTAGTACTATATCTACATTCGATATAATGTAATATATTGATTCATTCCAACAGATCAATGTACATTTAATAACAATATCATTGGTACTATATCTACATTGAATATAATGTAATATGTTGATTCATTCCCACAGATCAATGTACATTTAATAACAATATCATTGGTACTATATCTACATTGAATATAATGTAATATGCTGATTCATTCCCACAGATCAATGTACATTTAATAACAGTATCATTAGTACTATATCTACAGTAGATATGTAATATACATTTACAAACAATGCCAGTATTATTATATCTCCGTTGGACATAATGTAATATACTGATTCCTTCCCACAGATCAATGTGCATTTAAAAACAACACCATTATTATCATATCTACATTAGATATAATGTAATATACTGATTCCTTCCCACAGATCAATGTACATTTAATAACAATATCATTGGTACTATATCTACATTGAATATAATGTAATATGTTGATTCATTCCCACAGATCAATGTACATTTAATAACAGTATCATTAGTACTATATCTACAGTAGATATGTAATATACATCTACAAACAATGCCAGAACTATTATATCTCCGTTGGACATAATGTAGTAGACTGATTCCTTCCCACAGATCAATGTACATTTAGTAACAATATCATTCGTACTATATCTACATTGAATATAATGTAATATACTGATTCATTCCCACAGATCAATGTACATTTAATAACAGTATCATTAGTACTATATCTACAGTAGATATGTAATATACATTTACAAACAATGCCATTATTACTATATCTCCGTTGGACATAATGTAATATACTGATTCCTTCCAACAGATCAATGTACATTTAATAACAGTATCATTAGCACTATATCTACAGTAGATATGTAATATACATTTACAAACAATGCCAGTATTATTATATCTCCGTTGGACATAATGTAATATACTGAATCCTTCCCACAGATCAATGTGCATTTAAAAACAATATCATTATTACCATATCTACATTAGATATAATGTAATATACTGATTCCTTCCCACAGATCAATGTACATTTAATAACAGTATCATTAGTACTATATCTACATTCGATATAATGTAATATACTGATTCCTTCCCACAGATCAATGTGCATTTAAAAACAATATCATTATTACCATATCTACATTAGATAAAATGTCACATACAGATTCATTCCCACAGATCAATGTACATTTAATAACAATATCGTGAACACTATATCTACCTACGATATAATGTAATATACTGATTCATTCCCACAGATCAATGTACATTTAATAACAATATCATTGGTACTATATCTACATTGAATATAATGTAATATACTGATTCTTTCCCACAGATCAATGTACATTCAATAACAATATACTTAGTACTATATCTACATTCGATATAATGTAATATAGTTATTCGTTCCCACAGATGAATGTGTATTTATTAACAATATCATTAGTACTATATCTACAGTAGATATGTAATATACATTTACAAACAATGCCAGTATTATTATATCTCCGTTGGACATAATGTAATATACTGATTCCTTCCCACAGATCAATGTGCATTTAAAAACAACATCATTATTATCATATCTACATTAGATATAATGTAATATATTGATTCCTTCCCACAGATCAATGTACATTTAATAACAATATCATTGGTACTATATCTACATTGAATATAATGTAATATGCTGATTCATTCCCACAGATCAATGTACATTTAATAACAGTATCATTAGTACTATATCTACAGTAGATATGTAATATACATCTACAAACAATGCCAGAATTATTATATCTCCGTTGGACATAATGAAATATACTGATTCCTTCCAACAGATCAATGTACATTTAATAACAATATCATTAGTGCTATATCCACATGAGATATGTAATGTACATTTAATAACAATATCATTAGTACTACATCTACATTAGATATGTAATGTACATTTAATAACAATATCAGTATTACCATATCTACATTAGATATAATGTAATACACTGATTCCCTCCCACAGATCAATGTACCTTTAATATCAATATTTCTATTACTACATCTACATTAGATAAAATGTCACATACAGATTCATTCCCACAGATCAATGTACATTTAATAACAATATCGTGAACACTATATCTACCTACGATATAATGTAATATACTGATTCAATCCCACAGATCAATGTGGATTTAATAACAATCTCATTAGTACTATATCTACATGAGATATGTAATGTACATTTAATAACAATATCATTAGTACTATATCTACAATCGATATAATGTAATATACTGATCCGTTCCCACAAATCAATTTACATTTAATAACAATATCATTAGTCCTATATCTACATTCGATATAATGTAATACACGGATTCATTCCCACAGATCAATGTGCATTTAATGACAATATCATTGGTACTATATCTACATGGAATATAATGTAATATACTGATTCCTTCCCACACATCAATGTACATTTAATAACAATATCATTGGTACTATATCTACATTGAATATAATGTAATATGCTGATTCATTCCCACAGATCAATGTACATTTAATAACAATATCATTAGTACTATATCTACAGTAGATATGTAATATACATTTACAAACAATGCCATTATTACTATATCTCCGTTGGACATAATGTATTATACTGATTCCTTCCGACAGATCAATGTACATTTAATAACAATATCATTATTACTATATCTACATTAGATATAATGTAATATACTTATTCGTTCCCACAGATGAATGTGTATTTAATAACAATATCATTAGTACTATATCTACATTAGATATGTAATGAACATTTAATAACAATATCATTATTACCATATCTACATTAGGTATAATGTAATATACTGATTCTTTCCCACAGATAATTGTACATTTAATAACAATATCATTGGTACTATATCTACATTGAATATAATGTAATATACTGATTCATTCCCACAGATCAATGTACATTTAATAACAATATCATTAGTACTATATCTACAGTAGATATGTAATATACATTTACAAACAATGCCATTATTACTATATCTCCGTTGGACATAATGTAATATACTGATTCCTTCCAACAGATCAATGTACATTTAATAACAGTATCATTAGTACTATATCTACAGTAGATATGTAATATACATTTACAAACAATGCCAGTATTATTATATCTCCGTTGGACATAATGTAATATACTGAATCCTTCCCACAGATCAATGTGCATTTAAAAACAATATCATTATTACCATATCTACATTAGATATAATGTAATATACTTATTCGTTCCCACAGATGAATGTGCATTTAATAACATTATCATTAGTACTATATCTACATTAGATATGTAACGTACATTTAAAAACAATATCATTATTACCATATCTACATTAGATATAATGTAATATACTGATTCCTTCCCACAGATCAATGTACATTTAATAACAATATCATTGGTACTATATCTACATAGAATATAATGTAATATACTGATTCTTCCCCTCAGATCAATGTACATTCAATAACAATATCCTTAGTACTATATCTACATTCGATATAATGTAATATAGTTATTCGTTCCCACAGATGAATGTGTATTTATTAACAATATCATTAGTACTATATCTACAGTAGATATGTAATATACATTTACAAACAATGCCAGTATTATTATATCTCCGTTGGACATAATGTAATACACTGATTCTTTCCCACAGATCAATGTGCATTTAAAAACAACACCATTATTATCATATCTACATTAGATATAATGTAATATACTGATTCCTTCCCACAGATGAATGTACATTTAATAACAATATCACTGGTACTATATCTACATTGAATATAATGTAATATGTTGATTCATTCCCACAGATCAATGTACATTTAATAACAGTATCATTAGTACTATATCTACAGTAGATATGTAATATACATCTACAAACAATGCCAGAATTATTATATCTCCGTTGGACATAATGTAGTAGACTGATTCCTTCCCACAGATCAATGTACATTTAGTAACAATATCATTCGTACTATATCTACATTGAATATAATGTAATATACTGATTCATTCCCACAGATCAATGTACATTTAATAACAGTATCATTAGTACTATATCTACAGTAGATATGTAATATACATTTACAAACAATGCCATTATTACTATATCTCCGTTGGACATAATGTAATATACTGATTCCTTCCAACAGATCAATGTACATTTAATAACAGTATCATTAGTACTATATCTACAGTAGATATGTAATATACATTTACAAACAATGCCAGTATTATTATATCTCCGTTGGACATAATGTAATATACTGAATCCTTCCCACAGATCAATGTGCATTTAAAAACAATATCATTATTACCATATCTACATTAGATATAATGTAATATACTGATTCCTTCCCACAGATCAATGTACATTTAATAACAATATCATTGGTACTATATCTACATTGAATATAATGTAATATGTTGATTCATTCCCACAGATCAATGTACATTTAATAACAGTATCATTAGTACTATATCTACATTCGATATAATGTAATATATTGATTCATTCCAACAGATCAATGTACATTTAATAAGAATATCATTATTACTATATCTACATTAGATATAATGTAATATACTTATTCGTTCCCACAGATGAATGTGCATTTAATAACATTATCATTAGTACTATATCTACATTAGATATGTAACGTACATTTAAAAACAATATCATTATTACCATATCTACATTAGATATAATGTAATATACTGATTCCTTCCCACAGATCAATGTACATGTAATAACAATATCATTGGTACTATATCTACATTGAATATAATGTAATATGTTGATTCATTCCCACAGATCAATGTACATTTAGTAACAGTATCATTAGTACTATATCTACAGTAGATATGTAATATACATTTACCAACAATGCCAGTATTATTATATCTCCGTTGGACATAATGTAATAGACTGATTCCTTCCCACAGATCAATGTACCTTTAATAACAATACCATTAGTACTATATCTACATTCGATATAATGTAATATATTGAGTCGTTCCAACAGATCAATGTACATTTAATAACAATATCATTATTACTATATCTACATTAGATATAATGTAATATACTTATTCGTTCCCACAGATGAATGTGTATTTAATAACAATATCATTAGCACTATATCTACATTAGATATGTAATGTACATTTAATAACAATATCATTATTACCATATCTACATTAGGTATAATGTAATATACTGATTCTTTCCCACAGATAAATGTACATTTAATAACAATATCATTGGTACTATATCTACATTGAATATAATGTAATATACTGATTCATTCCCACAGATCAATGTACATTTAATAACAATATCATTGGTACTATATCTACATTGAATATAATGTAATATGCTGATTCATTCCCACAGATCAATGTACATTTAATAACAGTATCATTAGTACTATATCTACAGTAGGTATGTAATATACATCTACAAACAATGCCAGTATTGTTATATCTCCGTTGGACATAATGAAATTGGCTGATTCCTTCCCACAGATCAATGTACATTTAATAACAATACCATTAGTACTATATCTACATTCGATATAATGTAATATATTGATTCATTCCAACAGATCAATGTACATTTAATAACAATATCATTATTACTATATCTACATTAGATATAATGTAATATACTTATTCGTTCCCACAAATGAATGTGTATTTAATAACAATATCATTAGTACTATATCTACATTAGATATGTAATGTACATTTAATAACAATATCATTATTACCATATCTACATTAGGTATAATGTAATATACTGATTCTTTCCCACAGATAAATGTACATTTAATAACAATATCATTGGTACTATATCTACATTGAATATAATGTAATATACTGGTTCATCCCCACAGATCAATGTACATTTAATAACAATATCATTGGTACTATATCTACATTGAATATAATGTAATATGCTGATTCATTCCCACAGATCAATGTACATTTAATAACAGTATCATTAGTACTATATCTACAGTAGATATGTAATATACATCTACAAAAACAATGCCAGAACCCTTATATCTCCGTTGGACATAATGTAGTAGACTGATTCATTCCCACAGATCAATGTACATTTAATAACAGTATCATTAGTACTATATCTACAGTAGATATGTAATATACATTTACAAACAATGCCAGTATTATTATATCTCCGTTGGACATAATGTAATATACTGAATCCTTCCCACAGATCAATGTGCATTTAAAAACAATATCATTATTACCATATCTACATTAGATATAATGTAATATACTGATTCCTTCCCACCGATCAATGTACATTTAATAACAGTATCATTAGTACTATATCTACATTCGATATAATGTAATATATTGATTCATTCCAACAGATCAATGTACATTTAATAACAATATCATTATTACTATATCTACATTAGATATAATGTAATATACTTATTCGTTCCCACAGATGAATGTGCATTTAATAACATTATCATTAGTACTATATCTACATTAGATATGTAACGTACATTTAAAAACAATATCATTATTACCATATCTACATTAGATATAATGTAATATACTGATTCCTTCCCACAGATCAATGTACATTTAATAACAATATCATTGGTACTATATCTACATTGAATATAATGTAATATACTGATTCTTTCCCACAGATCAATGTACATTCAATAACAATATCCTTAGTACTATATCTACATTCGATATAATGTAATATAGTTATTCGTTCCCACAGATGAATGTGTATTTATTAACAATATCATTAGTACTATATCTACAGTAGATATGTAATATACATTTACAAACAATGCCAGTATTATTATATCTCCGTTGGACATAATGTAATATACTGATTCCTTCCCACAGATCAATGTGCATTTAAAAACAATATCATTATTACCATATCTACATTAGATATAATGTAATATACTGATTCCTTCCCACAGATCAATGTACATTTAATAACAATATCATTGGTACTATATCTACATTGAATATAATGTAATATACTGATTCTTTCCCTCCGATCAATGTACATTCAATAACAATATCCTTAGTACTATATCTACATTCGATATAATGTAATATAGTTATTCGTTCCCACAGATGAATGTGTATTTATTAACAATATCATTAGTACTATATCTACAGTAGATATGTAATATACATTTACAAACAATGCCAGTATTATTATATCTCCGTCGGACATAATGTAATATACTGATCCTTTCCCACAGATCAATGTGCATTTAAAAACAACATCATTATTATCATATCTACATTAGATATAATGTAATATACTGATTCCTTCCCACAGATCAATGTACATTTAGTAACAATATCATTCGTACTATATCTACATTGAATATAATGTAATATACTGATTCATTCCCACAGATCAATGTACATTTAATAACAGTATCATTAGTACTATATCTACAGTAGATATGTAATATACATTTACAAACAATGCCATTATTACTATATCTCCGTTGGACATAATGTAATATACTGATTCCTTCCAACAGATCAATGTACATTTAATAACAGTATCATTAGTACTATATCTACAGTAGATATGTAATATACATTTACAAACAATGCCAGTATTATTATATCTCCGTTGGACATAATGTAATATACTGAATCCTTCCCACAGATCAATGTGCATTTAAAAACAATATCATTATTACCATATCTACATTAGATATAATGTAATATACTGATTCCTTCCCACAGATCAATGTACATTTAATAACAATATCATTGGTACTATATCTACATTGAATATAATGTAATATGTTGATTCATTCCCACAGATCAATGTACATTTAATAACAGTATCATTAGTACTATATCTACATTCGATATAATGTAATATATTGATTCATTCCAACAGATCAATGTACATTTAATAAGAATATCATTATTACTATATCTACATTAGATATAATGTAATATACTTATTCGTTCCCACAGATGAATGTGCATTTAATAACATTATCATTAGTACTATATCTACATTAGATATGTAACGTACATTTAAAAACAATATCATTATTACCATATCTACATTAGATATAATGTAATATACTGATTCCTTCCCACAGATCAATGTACATGTAATAACAATATCATTGGTACTATATCTACATTGAATATAATGTAATATGTTGATTCATTCCCACAGATCAATGTACATTTAGTAACAGTATCATTAGTACTATATCTACAGTAGATATGTAATATACATTTACCAACAATGCCAGTATTATTATATCTCCGTTGGACATAATGTAATAGACTGATTCCTTCCCACAGATCAATGTACCTTTAATAACAATACCATTAGTACTATATCTACATTCGATATAATGTAATATATTGAGTCGTTCCAACAGATCAATGTACATTTAATAACAATATCATTATTACTATATCTACATTAGATATAATGTAATATACTTATTCGTTCCCACAGATGAATGTGTATTTAATAACAATATCATTAGCACTATATCTACATTAGATATGTAATGTACATTTAATAACAATATCATTATTACCATATCTACATTAGGTATAATGTAATATACTGATTCTTTCCCACAGATAAATGTACATTTAATAACAATATCATTGGTACTATATCTACATTGAATATAATGTAATATACTGATTCATTCCCACAGATCAATGTACATTTAATAACAATATCATTGGTACTATATCTACATTGAATATAATGTAATATGCTGATTCATTCCCACAGATCAATGTACATTTAATAACAGTATCATTAGTACTATATCTACAGTAGGTATGTAATATACATCTACAAACAATGCCAGTATTGTTATATCTCCGTTGGACATAATGAAATTGGCTGATTCCTTCCCACAGATCAATGTACATTTAATAACAATACCATTAGTACTATATCTACATTCGATATAATGTAATATATTGATTCATTCCAACAGATCAATGTACATTTAATAACAATATCATTATTACTATATCTACATTAGATATAATGTAATATACTTATTCGTTCCCACAAATGAATGTGTATTTAATAACAATATCATTAGTACTATATCTACATTAGATATGTAATGTACATTTAATAACAATATCATTATTACCATATCTACATTAGGTATAATGTAATATACTGATTCTTTCCCACAGATAAATGTACATTTAATAACAATATCATTGGTACTATATCTACATTGAATATAATGTAATATACTGGTTCATCCCCACAGATCAATGTACATTTAATAACAATATCATTGGTACTATATCTACATTGAATATAATGTAATATGCTGATTCATTCCCACAGATCAATGTACATTTAATAACAGTATCATTAGTACTATATCTACATTCGATATAATGTAATATATTGATTCATTCCAACAGATCAATGTACATTTAATAACAATATCATTATTACTATATCTACATTAGATATAATGTAATATACTTATTCGTTCCCACAGATGAATGTGCATTTAATAACATTATCATTAGTACTATATCTACATTAGATATGTAACGTACATTTAAAAACAATATCATTATTACCATATCTACATTAGATATAATGTAATATACTGATTCCTTCCCACAGATCAATGTACATTTAATAACAATATCATTGGTACTATATCTACATTGAATATAATGTAATATACTGATTCTTTCCCACAGATCAATGTACATTCAATAACAATATCCTTAGTACTATATCTACATTCGATATAATGTAATATAGTTATTCGTTCCCACAGATGAATGTGTATTTATTAACAATATCATTAGTACTATATCTACAGTAGATATGTAATATACATTTACAAACAATGCCAGGATTATTATATCTCCGTTGGACATAATGTAATATACTGATTCCTTCCCACAGATCAATGTGCATTTAAAAACAATATCATTATTACCATATCTACATTAGATATAATGTAATATACTGATTCCTTCCCACAGATCAATGTACATTTAATAACAATATCATTGGTACTATATCTACATTGAATATAATGTAATATACTGATTCTTTCCCTCCGATCAATGTACATTCAATAACAATATCCTTAGTACTATATCTACATTCGATATAATGTAATATAGTTATTCGTTCCCACAGATGAATGTGTATTTATTAACAATATCATTAGTACTATATCTACAGTAGATATGTAATATACATTTACAAACAATGCCAGTATTATTATATCTCCGTCGGACATAATGTAATATACTGATCCTTTCCCACAGATCAATGTGCATTTAAAAACAACATCATTATTATCATATCTACATTAGATATAATGTAATATACTGATTCCTTCCCACAGATCAATGTACATTTAGTAACAATATCATTCGTACTATATCTACATTGAATATAATGTAATATACTGATTCATTCCCACAGATCAATGTACATTTAATAACAGTATCATTAGTACTATATCTACAGTAGATATGTAATATACATTTACAAACAATGCCATTATTACTATATCTCCGTTGGACATAATGTAATATACTGATTCCTTCCAACAGATCAATGTACATTTAATAACAGTATCATTAGTACTATATCTACAGTAGATATGTAATATACATTTACAAACAATGCCAGTATTATTATATCTCCGTTGGACATAATGTAATATACTGAATCCTTCCCACAGATCAATGTGCATTTAAAAACAATATCATTATTACCATATCTACATTAGATATAATGTAATATACTGATTCCTTCCCACAGATCAATGTACATTTAATAACAATATCATTGGTACTATATCTACATTGAATATAATGTAATATGTTGATTCATTCCCACAGATCAATGTACATTTAATAACAGTATCATTAGTACTATATCTACATTCGATATAATGTAATATATTGATTCATTCCAACAGATCAATGTACATTTAATAAGAATATCATTATTACTATATCTACATTAGATATAATGTAATATACTTATTCGTTCCCACAGATGAATGTGCATTTAATAACATTATCATTAGTACTATATCTACATTAGATATGTAACGTACATTTAAAAACAATATCATTATTACCATATCTACATTAGATATAATGTAATATACTGATTCCTTCCCACAGATCAATGTACATGTAATAACAATATCATTGGTACTATATCTACATTGAATATAATGTAATATGTTGATTCATTCCCACAGATCAATGTACATTTAGTAACAGTATCATTAGTACTATATCTACAGTAGATATGTAATATACATTTACCAACAATGCCAGTATTATTATATCTCCGTTGGACATAATGTAATAGACTGATTCCTTCCCACAGATCAATGTACCTTTAATAACAATACCATTAGTACTATATCTACATTCGATATAATGTAATATATTGAGTCGTTCCAACAGATCAATGTACATTTAATAACAATATCATTATTACTATATCTACATTAGATATAATGTAATATACTTATTCGTTCCCACAGATGAATGTGTATTTAATAACAATATCATTAGCACTATATCTACATTAGATATGTAATGTACATTTAATAACAATATCATTATTACCATATCTACATTAGGTATAATGTAATATACTGATTCTTTCCCACAGATAAATGTACATTTAATAACAATATCATTGGTACTATATCTACATTGAATATAATGTAATATACTGATTCATTCCCACAGATCAATGTACATTTAATAACAATATCATTGGTACTATATCTACATTGAATATAATGTAATATGCTGATTCATTCCCACAGATCAATGTACATTTAATAACAGTATCATTAGTACTATATCTACAGTAGGTATGTAATATACATCTACAAACAATGCCAGTATTGTTATATCTCCGTTGGACATAATGAAATTGGCTGATTCCTTCCCACAGATCAATGTACATTTAATAACAATACCATTAGTACTATATCTACATTCGATATAATGTAATATATTGATTCATTCCAACAGATCAATGTACATTTAATAACAATATCATTATTACTATATCTACATTAGATATAATGTAATATACTTATTCGTTCCCACAAATGAATGTGTATTTAATAACAATATCATTAGTACTATATCTACATTAGATATGTAATGTACATTTAATAACAATATCATTATTACCATATCTACATTAGGTATAATGTAATATACTGATTCTTTCCCACAGATAAATGTACATTTAATAACAATATCATTGGTACTATATCTACATTGAATATAATGTAATATACTGGTTCATCCCCACAGATCAATGTACATTTAATAACAATATCATTGGTACTATATCTACATTGAATATAATGTAATATGCTGATTCATTCCCACAGATCAATGTACATTTAATAACAGTATCATTAGTACTATATCTACAGTAGATATGTAATATACATCTACAAAAACAATGCCAGAACCCTTATATCTCCGTTGGACATAATGTAGTAGACTGATTCATTCCCACAGATCAATGTACATTTAATAACAGTATCATTAGTACTATATCTACAGTAGATATGTAATATATATTTACAAACAATGCCAGTATTATTATATCTCCGTTGGACATAATGTAATATACTGAATCCTTCCCACAGATCAATGTGCATTTAAAAACAATATCATTATTACCATATCTACATTAGATATAATGTAATATACTGATTCCTTCCCACCGATCAATGTACATTTAATAACAGTATCATTAGTACTATATCTACATTCGATATAATGTAATATATTGATTCATTCCAACAGATCAATGTACATTTAATAACAATATCATTATTACTATATCTACATTAGATATAATGTAATATACTTATTCGTTCCCACAGATGAATGTGCATTTAATAACATTATCATTAGTACTATATCTACATTAGATATGTAACGTACATTTAAAAACAATATCATTATTACCATATCTACATTAGATATAATGTAATATACTGATTCCTTCCCACAGATCAATGTACATTTAATAACAATATCATTGGTACTATATCTACATTGAATATAATGTAATATACTGATTCTTTCCCACAGATCAATGTACATTCAATAACAATATCCTTAGTACTATATCTACATTCGATATAATGTAATATAGTTATTCGTTCCCACAGATGAATGTGTATTTATTAACAATATCATTAGTACTATATCTACAGTAGATATGTAATATACATTTACAAACAATGCCAGTATTATTATATCTCCGTTGGACATAATGTAATATACTGATTCCTTCCCACAGATCAATGTGCATTTAAAAACAATATCATTATTACCATATCTACATTAGATATAATGTAATATACTGATTCCTTCCCACAGATCAATGTACATTTAATAACAATATCATTGGTACTATATCTACATTGAATATAATGTAATATACTGATTCTTTCCCTCCGATCAATGTACATTCAATAACAATATCCTTAGTACTATATCTACATTCGATATAATGTAATATAGTTATTCGTTCCCACAGATGAATGTGTATTTATTAACAATATCATTAGTACTATATCTACAGTAGATATGTAATATACATTTACAAACAATGCCAGTATTATTATATCTCCGTCGGACATAATGTAATATACTGATCCTTTCCCACAGATCAATGTGCATTTAAAAACAACATCATTATTATCATATCTACATTAGATATAATGTAATATACTGATTCCTTCCCACAGATCAATGTACATTTAATAACAATATCATTGGTACTATATCTACATTGAATATAATGTAATATGCTGATTCATTCCCACAGATTAATGTACATTTAATAACAGTATCATTAGTACTATATCTACAGTAGATATGTAATATACATCTACAAACAATGCCAGAATTATTACATCTCCGTTGGACATAATGTAGTAGACTGATTCCTTCCCACAGATCAATGTACATTTAGTAACAATATCATTCGTACTATATCTACACTGAATATAATGTAATATACTGATTCATTCCCACAGATCAATGTACATTTAATAACAGTATCATTAGTACTATATCTACAATAGATATGTAATATACATTTACAAACAATGCCATTATTACTATATCTCCGTTGGACATAATGTAATATACTGATTCCTTCCAACAGATCAATGTACATTTAATAACAGTATCATTAGTACTATATCTACAGTAGATATGTAATATACATTTACAAACAATGCCAGTATTATTATATCTCCGTTGGACATAATGTAATATACTGAATCCTTCCCACAGATCAATGTGCATTTAAAAACAATATCATTATTACCATATCTACATTAGATATAATGTAATATACTGATTCCTTGCCACAGATCAATGTACATTTAATAACAGTATCATTAGTACTATATCTACATTCGATATAATGTAATATACTGATTCCTTCCCACAGATCAATGTGCATTTAAAGACAATATCATTATTACCATATCTACATTAGATAAAATGTCACATACAGATTCATTCCCACAGATCAATGTACATTTAATAACAATATCGTGAACACTATATCTACCTACGATATAATGTAATATACTGATTCATTCCCACAGATCAATGTACATTTAATAACAGTATCATTAGTAGTATATCTACAGTAGATATGTAATATACATTTACAAACAATGCCAGTATTATTATATCTCCGTTGGACATAATGTAATATACTGAATCCTTCCCACAGATCAATGTGCATTTAAAAACAATATCATTATTACCATATCTACATTAGATATAATGTAATATACTGATTCCTTCCCACAGATCAATGTACATTTAATAACAATATCATTGGTACTATATCTACATTGAATATAATGTAATATACTGATTCTTTCCCACAGATCAATGTACATTAAATAACAATATCCTTAGTACTATATCTACATTCGATATAATGTAATATAGTTATTCGTTCCCAGAGATGAATGTGTATTTATTAACAATATCATTAGTACTATATCTACAGTAGATATGTAATATACATTTACAAACAATGCCAGTATTATTATATCTCCGTTGGACATAATGTAATATACTGATTCCTTCCCACAGATCAATGTGCATTTAAAAACAACATCATTATTATCATATCTACATTAGATATAATGTAATATACTGATTCCTTCCCACAGATCAATGTACATTTAATAACAATATCATTGGTACTATATCTACATTGAATATAATGTAATATGCTGATTCATTCCCACAGATCAATGTACATTTAATAACAGTATCATTAGTACTATATCTACAGTAGATATGTAATATACATCTACAAACAATGCCAGTATTATTATATCTCCGTTGGACATAATGTAATAGACTGATTCCTTCCCACAGATCAATGTACATTTAATAACAATACCATTAGTACTATATCTACATTCGATATAATGCAATATATTGAGTCATTCCAACAGATCAATGTACATTTAATAACAATATCATTAGTACTATATCTACAATCGATATAATGTAATATTCTTATTCGTTCCCACAGATGAATGTGCATTTAATAACATTATCATTAGTACTATATCTACATTAGATATGTAATGTACATTTAAAAACAATATCATTATTACCATATATACATTAGATATAATGTAATATATTGATTCCTTCCCACACATCAATGTACATTTAATAACAATATCATTGGTACTATATCTACATTGAATATAATGTAATATGCTGATTCATTCCCACAGATCAATGTACATTTAATAACAGTATCATTAGTAGTATATCTACAGTAGATATGTAATATACATTTACCAACAATGCCAGTATTATTATATCTCCGTTGGACATAATGTAATATACTGATTCCTTCCCACAGATCAATGTACATTTAATAACAATATCATTGGTACTATATCTACATTGAATATAATCTAATATACTGATTCATTCCCACAGATCAGTGTACATTTAATAACAATATCATTAGTACTATATCTACATGCGATATAATGTAATAGACTGATTCATTCCCACAGATCAATGTACATTTAATAACAATATCATTATTGCTATATCTACATTAGGTATAATGTCATATACAGATTCATTCCCACAGATCAATGTACATATATTAACAATATCATTAGTACTATATCTACGGTAGATATGTAATATACATTTACAAACAATGCCAGTATTATTATATCTCCGTTGGACATAATGTAATACACTGATTCTTTCCCACAGATCAATGTGCATTTAAAAACAACACCATTATTATCATATCTACATTAGATATAATGTAATATACTGATTCATTCCCACAGATCAATGTACATTTAATAACAGTATCATTAGTACTATATCTACAGTAGATATGTAATATACATTTACAAACAATGCCATTATTACTATATCTCCGTTGGACATAATGTAATATACTGATTCATTCCCACAGATCAATGTACATTTAATAACAGTATCATTAGTAGTATATCTACAGTAGATATGTAATATACATTTACCAACAATGCCAGTATTATTATATCTCCGTTGGACATTATGTAATATACTGATTCCTTCCCACAGATCAATGTACATTTAATAACAATATCATTGGTACTATATCTACATTGAATATAATCTAATATACTGATTCATTCCCACAGATCAATGTACATTTAATAACAATATCATTAGTACTATATCTACATGCGATATAATGTAATAGACTGATTCATTCCCACAGATCAATGTACATTTAATAACAATATCATTATTGCTATATCTACATTAGGTATAATGTCATATACAGATTCATTCCGACAGATCAATGTACATATATTAACAATATCATTAGTACTATATCTACGGTAGATATGTAATATACATTTACAAACAATGCCAGTATTATTATATCTCCGTTGGACATAATGTAATACACTGATTCTTTCCCACAGATCAATGTGCATTTAAAAACAACACCATTATTATCATATCTACATTAGATATAATGTAATATACTGATTCATTCCCACAGATCAATGTACATTTAATAACAGTATCATTAGTACTATATCTACAGTAGATATGTAATATACATTTACAAACAATGCCATTATTACTATATCTCCGTTGGACATAATGTAATATACTGATTCCTTCCAACAGATCAATGTACATTTAATAACAGTATCATTAGTACTATATCTACAGTAGATATGTAATATACATTTACAAACAATGCCAGTATTATTATATCTCCGTTGGACATAATGTAATATACTGAATCCTTCCCACAGATCAATGTGCATTTAAAAACAATATCATTATTACCATATCTACATTAGATATAATGTAATATACTGATTCCTTCCCACAGATCAATGTACATTTAATAACAATATCATTGGTACTATATCTACATTGAATATAATGTAATATACTGATTCTTTCCCACAGATCAATGTACATTAAATAACAATATCCTTAGTACTATATCTACATTCGATATAATGTAATATAGTTATTCGTTCCCAGAGATGAATGTGTATTTATTAACAATATCATTAGTACTATATCTACATTAGATATGTAATGTACATTTAAAAACAATATCATTATTACCATATATACATTAGATATAATGTAATATATTGATTCCTTCCCACACATCAATGTACATTTAATAACAATATCATTGGTACTATATCTACATTGAATATAATGTAATATGCTGATTCGTTCCCACAGATCAATGTACATTTAATAACAGTATCATTAGTACTATATCTACAGTAGGTATGTAATATACATCTACAAACAATGCCAGTATTATTATATCTCCGTTGGACATAATGTAGTAGACTGATTCCTTCCCACAGATCAATGTACATTTAGTAACAATATCATTCGTACTATATCTACATTGAATATAATGTAATATACTGATTCATTCCCACAGATCAATGTACATTTAATAACAGTATCATTAGTACTATATCTACAGTAGATATGTAATATACATTTACAAACAATGCCAGTATTATTATATCTCCGTTGGACATAATGTAATAGACTGATTCCTTCCCGCAGATCAATGTACCTTTAATAACAATACCATTAGTACTATATCTACATTCGATATAATGTAATATATTGAGTCGTTCCAACAGATCAATGTACATTTAATAACAATATCATTATTACTATATCTACATTAGATATAATGTAATATAGTTATTCGTTCCCACAGATGAATGTGTATTTAATAACAATATCATTAGCACTATATCTACATTAGATATGTAATGTACATTTAATAACAATATCATTATTACCATATCTACATTAGGTTTAATGTAATATACTGATTCTTTCCCACAGATAAATGTACATTAAATAACAATATCATTGGTACTATATCTACATTGAATATAATGTAATATACTGATTCATTCCCACAGATCAATGTACATTTAATAACAATATCATTGGTACTATATCTACATTGAATATAATGTAATATGCTGATTCATTCCCACAGATCAATGTACATTTAATAACAGTATCATTAGTACTATATCTACAGTAGATATGTAATATACATTTACAAACAATGCCAGTATTATTATATCTCCGTTGGACATAATGTAATATACTGAATCCTTCCCACAGATCAATGTGCATTTAAAAACAATATCATTATTACCATATCTATATTAGGTATAATGTAATATACTGATTCCTTCCCACAGATCAATGTACATTTAATAACAGTATCATTAGTACTATATCTACATTCGATATAATGTAATATATTGATTCATTCCAACAGATCAATGTACATTTAATAACAATATCATTATTACTATATCTACATTAGATATAATGTAATATACTTATTCGTTCCCACAGATGAATGTGCATTTAATAACATTATCATTAGTACTATATCTACATTAGATATGTAACGTACATTTAAAAACAATATCATTATTACCATATCTACATTAGATATAATGTAATATACTGATTCCTTCCCACAGATCAATGTACATTTAATAACAATATCATTGCTACTATATCTACATTGAATATAATGTAATATACTGATTCTTCCCCTCAGATCAATGTACATTCAATAACAATATCCTTAGTACTATATCTACATTCGATATAATGTAATATAGTTATTCGTTCCCACAGATGAATGTGTATTTATTAACAATATCATTAGTACTATATCTACAGTAGATATGTAATATACATTTACAAACAATGCCAGTATTATTATATCTCCGTTGGACATAATGTAATACACTGATCCTTTCCCACAGATCAATGTGCATTTAAAAACAACACCATTATTATCATATCTACATTAGATATAATGTAATATACTGATTCCTTCCCACAGATCAATGTACATTTAATAACAATATCATTGGTACTATATCTACATTGAATATAATGTAATATGTTGATTCATTCCCACAGATCAATGTACATTTAATAACAGTATCATTAGTACTATATCTACAGTAGATATGTAATATACATCTACAAACAATGCCAGAACTATTATATCTCCGTTGGACATAATGTAGTAGACTGATTCCTTCCCACAGATCAATGTACATTTAGTAACAATATCATTCGTACTATATCTACATTGAATATAATGTAATATACTGATTCATTCCCACAGATCAATGTACATTTAATAACAGTATCATTAGTACTATATCTACAGTAGATATGTAATATACATTTACAAACAATGCCATTATTACTATATCTCCGTTGGACATAATGTAATATACTGATTGCTTCCAACAGATCAATGTACATTTAATAACAGTATCATTAGTACTATATCTACAGTAGATATGTAATATACATTTACAAACAATGCCAGTATTATTATATCTCCGTTGGACATAATGTAATATACTGAATCCTTCCCACAGATCAATGTGCATTTAAAAACAATATCATTATTACCATATCTACATTAGGTATAATGTAATATACTGATTCCTTCCCACAGATCAATGTACATTTAATAACAGTATCATTAGTACTATATCTACATTCGATATAATGTAATATATTGATTCATTCCAACAGATCAATGTACATTTAATAACAATATCATTATTACTATATCTACATTAGATATAATGTAATATACTTATTCGTTCCCACAGATGAATGTGCATTTAATAACATTATCATTAGTACTATATCTACATTAGATATGTAACGTACATTTAATAACAATATCATTATTACTATATCTACATTAGATATAATGTAATATACTTATTCGTTCCCACAGATGAATGTGTATTTAATAACAATATCATTAGCACTATATCTACATTAGATATGTAATGTACATTTAATAACAATATCATTATTACCATATCTACATTAGGTATAATGTAATATACTGATTCTTTCCCACAGATAAATGTACATTTAATAACAATATCATTGGTACTATATCTACATTGAATATAATGTAATATACTGATTCATTCCCACAGATCAATGTACATTTAATAACAATATCATTGGTACTATATCTACATTGAATATAATGTAATATGCTGATTCATTCCCACAGATCAATGTACATTTAATAACAGTATCATTAGTACTATATCTACAGTAGGTATGTAATATACATCTACAAACAATGCCAGTATTGTTATATCTCCGTTGGACATAATGAAATAGGCTGATTCCTTCCCACAGATCAATGTACATTTAATAACAATACCATTAGTACTATATCTACATTCGATATAATGTAATATATTGATTCATTCCAACAGATCAATGTACATTTAATAACAATATCATTATTACTATATCTACATTAGATATAATGTAATATACTTATTCGTTCCCACAAATGAATGTGTATTTAATAACAATATCATTAGTACTATATCTACATTAGATATGTAATGTACATTTAATAACAATATCATTATTACCATATCTACATTAGGTATAATGTAATATACTGATTCTTTCCCACAGATAAATGTACATTTAATAACAATATCATTGGTACTATATCTACATTGAATATAATGTAATATACTGGTTCATTCCCACAGATCAATGTACATTTAATAACAATATCATTGGTACTATATCTACATTGAATATAATGTAATATGCTGATTCATTCCCACAGATCAATGTACATTTAATAACAGTATCATTAGTACTATATCTACAGTAGGTATGTAATATACATCTACAAACAATGCCAGTATTATTATATCTCCGTTGGACATAATGTAGTAGACTGATTCCTTCCCATAGATCAATGTACATTTAGTATCAATATCATTCGTACTATATCTACATTGAATATAATGTAATATACTGTTTCATTCCCACAGATCAATGTACATTTAATAACAGTATCATTAGTACTATATCTACAGTAGATATGTAATATACATTTACAAACAATGCCATTATTACTATATCTCCGTTGGACATAATGTAATATACTGATTCCTTCCAACAGATCAATGTACATTTACTAACAGTATCATTAGTACTATATCGACAGTAGATATGTAATATACATTTACAAACAATGCCAGTATTATTATATCTCCGTTGGACATAATGTAATATACTGAATCCTTCCCACAGATCAATGTGCATTTAAAAACAATATCATTATTACCATATCTACATTAGATATAATGTAATATACTGATTCCTTCCCACAGATCAATGTACATTTAATAACAGTATCATTAGTACTATATCTACATTCGACATAATGTAATATATTGATTCATTCCAACAGATCAATGTACATTTAATAAGAATATCATTATTACTATATCTACATTAGATATAATGTAATATACTTATTCGTTCCCACAGATGAATGTGCATTTAATAACATTATCATTAGTACTATATCTACATTAGATATGTAACGTACATTTAAAAACAATATCATTATTACCATATCTACATTAGATATAATGTAATATACTGATTCCTTCCCACAGATCAATGTACATGTAATAACAATATCATTGGTACTATATCTACATTGAATATAATGTAATATGTTGATTCATTCCCACAGATCAATGTACATTTAATAACAGTATCATTAGTACTATATCTACAGTAGATATGTAATATACATCTACAAACAATGCCAGAACTATTATATCTCCGTTGGACATAATGTAGTAGACTGATTCCTTCCCACAGATCAATGTACATTTAGTAACAATATCATTCGTACTATATCTACATTCGATATAATGTAATATATTGATTCATTCCAACAGATCAATGTACATTTAATAACAGTATCATTAGTACTATATCTACAGTAGATATGTAATATACATCTACAAAAACAATGCCAGAACTCTTATATCTCCGTTGGACATAATGTAGTAGACTGATTCCTTCCCACAGATCAATGTACATTTAGTAACAATATCATTCGTACTATATCTACATTGAATATAATGTAATATACTGATTCATTCCCACAGATCAATGTACATTTAATAACAGTATCATTAGTACTATATCTACAGTAGATATGTAATATACATTTACAAACAATGCCATTATTACTATATCTCCGTTGGACATAATGTAATATACTGATCGCTTCCAACAGATCAATGTACATTTAATAACAGTATCATTAGTACTATATCTACAGTAGATATGTAATATACATTTACAAACAATGCCAGTATTATTATATCTCCGTTGGACATAATGTAATATACTGAATCCTTCCCACAGATCAATGTGCATTTAAAAACAATATCATTATTACCATATCTACATTAGATATAATGTAATATACTGATTCCTTCCCACAGATCAATGTACATTTAATAACAGTATCATTAGTACTATATCTACATTCGATATAATGTAATATATTGATTCACTCCAACAGATCAATGTACATTTAATAACAATATCATTATTACTATATCTACATTAGATATAATGTAATATACTTATTCGTTCCCACAGATGAATGTGCATTTAATAACATTATCATTAGTACTATATCTACATTAGGTATGTAACGTACATTTAAAAACAATATCATTATTACCATATCTACATTAGATATAATGTAATATACTGATTCCTTCCCACAGATCAATGTACATTTAATAACAATATCATTGGTACTATATCTACATTGAATATAATGTAATATACTGATTCTTCCCCTCAGATCAATGTACATTCAATAACAATATCCTTAGTACTATATCTACATTCGATATAATGTAATATAGTTATTCGTTCCCACAGATGAATGTGCATTTAAAAACAACACCATTATTATCATATCTACATTAGATATAATGTAATATACTGATTCCTTCCCACAGATCAATGTACATTTAATAACAATATCATTGGTACTATATCTACATTGAATATAATGTAATATGTTGATTCATTCCCACAGATCAATGTACATTTAATAACAGTATCATTAGTACTATATCTACACTAGATATGTAATATACATCTACAAACAATGCCAGAACTATTATATCTCCGTTGGACATAATGTAGTAGACTGATTCCTTCCCACAGATCAATGTACATTTAGTAACAATATCATTCGTACTATATCTACATTGAATATAATGTAATATACTGATTCATTCCCACAGATCAATGTACATTTAATAACAGTATCATTAGTACTATATCTACAGTAGATATGTAATATACATTTACAAACAATGCCATTATTACTATATCTCCGTTGGACATAATGTAATATACTGATCGCTTCCAACAGATCAATGTACATTTAATAACAGCATCATTAGTACTATATCTACAGTAGATATGTAATATACATTTACAAACAATGCCAGTATTATTATATCTCCGTTGGACATAATGTAATATACTGAATCCTTCCCACAGATCAATGTGCATTTAAAAACAATATCATTATTACCATATCTACATTAGGTATAATGTAATATACTGATTCCTTCCCACAGATCAATGTACATTTAATAACAGTATCATTAGTACTATATCTACATTCGATATAATGTAATATATTGATTCATTCCAACAGATCAATGTACATTTAATAACAATATCATTATTACTATATCTACATTAGATATAATGTAATATACTTATTCGTTCCCACAGATGAATGTGCATTTAATAACATTATCATTAGTACTATATCTACATTAGATATGTAACGTACATTTAAAAACAATATCATTATTACCATATCTACATTAGATATAATGTAATATACTGATTCCTTCCCACAGATCAATGTACATTTAATAACAATATCATTGCTACTATATCTACATTGAATATAATGTAATATACTGATTCTTCCCCTCAGATCAATGTACATTCAATAACAATATCCTTAGTACTATATCTACATTCGATATAATGTAATATAGTTATTCGTTCCCACAGATGAATGTGCATTTAAAAACAACACCATTATTATCATATCTACATTAGATATAATGTAATATACTGATTCCTTCCCACAGATCAATGTACATTTAATAACAATATCATTGGTACTATATCTACATTGAATATAATGTAATATGTTGATTCATTCCCACAGATCAATGTACATTTAATAACAGTATCATTAGTACTATATCTACACTAGATATGTAATATACATCTACAAACAATGCCAGAACTATTATATCTCCGTTGGACATAATGTAGTAGACTGATTCCTTCCCACAGATCAATGTACATTTAGTAACAATATCATTCGTACTATATCTACATTGAATATAATGTAATATACTGATTCATTCCCACAGATCAATGTACATTTAATAACAGTATCATTAGTACTATATCTACAGTAGATATGTAATATACATTTACAAACAATGCCATTATTACTATATCTCCGTTGGACATAATGTAATATACTGATCGCTTCCAACAGATCAATGTACATTTAATAACAGCATCATTAGTACTATATCTACAGTAGATATGTAATATACATTTACAAACAATGCCAGTATTATTATATCTCCGTTGGACATAATGTAATATACTGAATCCTTCCCACAGATCAATGTGCATTTAAAAACAATATCATTATTACCATATCTACATTAGGTATAATGTAATATACTGATTCCTTCCCACAGATCAATGTACATTTAATAACAGTATCATTAGTACTATATCTACATTCGATATAATGTAATATATTGATTCATTCCAACAGATCAATGTACATTTAATAACAATATCATTATTACTATATCTACATTAGATATAATGTAATATACTTATTCGTTCCCACAGATGAATGTGCATTTAATAACATTATCATTAGTACTATATCTACATTAGATATGTAACGTACATTTAAAAACAATATCATTATTACCATATCTACATTAGATATAATGTAATATACTGATTCCTTCCCACAGATCAATGTACATTTAATAACAATATCATTGCTACTATATCTACATTGAATATAATGTAATATAATGATTCTTCCCCTCAGATCAATGTACATTCAATAACAATATCCTTAGTACTATATCTACATTCGATATAATGTAATATAGTTATTCGTTCCCACAGATGAATGTGCATTTAAAAACAACACCATTATTATCATATCTACATTAGATATAATGTAATATACTGATTCCTTCCCACAGATCAATGTACATTTAATAACAATATCATTGGTACTATATCTACATTGAATATAATGTAATATGTTGATTCATTCCCACAGATCAATGTACATTTAATAACAGTATCATTAGTACTATATCTACACTAGATATGTAATATACATCTACAAACAATGCCAGAACTATTATATCTCCGTTGGACATAATGTAGTAGACTGATTCCTTCCCACAGATCAATGTACATTTAGTAACAATATCATTCGTACTATATCTACATTGAATATAATGTAATATACTGATTCATTCCCACAGATCAATGTACATTTAATAACAGTATCATTAGTACTATATCTACAGTAGATATGTAATATACATTTACAAACAATGCCATTATTACTATATCTCCGTTGGACATAATGTAATATACTGATCGCTTCCAACAGATCAATGTACATTTAATAACAGTATCATTAGTACTATATCTACAGTAGATATGTAATATACATTTACAAACAATGCCAGTATTATTATATCTCCGTTGGACATAATGTAATATACTGAATCCTTCCCGCAGATCAATGTGCATTTAAAAACAATATCATTATTACCATATCTACATTAGGTATAATGTAATATACTGATTCCTTCCCACAGATCAATGTACATTTAATAACAGTATCATTAGTACTATATCTACATTCGATATAATGTAATATATTGATTCATTCCAACAGATCAATGTACATTTAATAACAATATCATTATTACTATATCTACATTAGATATAATGTAATATACTTATTCGTTCCCACAGATGAATGTGCATTTAATAACATTATCATTAGTACTATATCTACATTAGATATGTAACGTACATTTAAAAACAATATCATTGTTACCATATCTACATTAGATATAATGTAATATACTGATTCCTTCCCACAGATTAATGTACATTTAATAACAATATCATTGGTACTATATCTACATTGAATATAATGTAATATACTGATTCTTCCCCTCAGATCAATGTACATTCAATAACAATATCCTTAGTACTATATCTACTTTCGATATAATGTAATATAGTTATTCGTTCCCACAGATGAATGTGTATTTGTTAACAATATCATTAGTACTATATCTACAGTAGATATGTAATATACATTTACAAACAATGCCAGTATTATTATATCTCCGTTGGACATAATGTAATACACTGATTCTTTCCCACAGATCAATGTGCATTTAAAAACAACACCATTATTATCATATCTACATTAGATATAATGTAATATACTGATTCCTTCCCACAGATCAATGTACATTTAATAACAATATCATTGGTACTATATCTACATTGAATATAATGTAATATGTTGATTCATTCCCACAGATCAATGTACATTTAATAACAGTATCATTAGTACTATATCTACAGTAGATATGTAATATACATCTACAAACAATGCCAGAACTATTATATCTCCGTTGGACATAATGTAGTAGACTGATTCCTTCCCACAGATCAATGTACATTTAGTAACAATATCATTCGTACTATATCTACATTGAATATAATGTAATATACTGATTCATTCCCACAGATCAATGTACATTTAATAACAGTATCATTAGTACTATATCTACAGTAGATATGTAATATACATTTACAAGCAGTGCCATTATTACTATATCTCCGTTGGACATAATGTAATATACTGATTCCTTCCAACAGATCAATGTACATTTAATAACAGTATCATTAGTACTATATCTACAGTAGATATGTAATATACATTTACAAACAATGCCAGTATTATTATATCTCCGTTGGACATAATGTAATATACTGAATCCTTCCCACAGATCAATGTGCATTTAAAAACAATATCATTATTACCATATCTACATTAGATATAATGTAATATACTGATTCCTTCCCACAGATCAATGTACATTTAATAACAGTATCATTAGTACTATATCTACATTCGATATAATGTAATATATTGATTCATTCCAACAGATCAATGTACATTTAATAACAATATCATTATTACTATATCTACATTAGATATAATGTAATATACTTATTCGTTCCCACAGATGAATGTGCATTTCATAACATTATCATTAGTACTATATCTACATTAGATATGTAACGTACATTTAAAAACAATATCATTATTACCATATCTACATTAGATATAATGTAATATACTGATTCCTTCCCACAGATCAATGTACATTTAATAACAATATCGTTGGTACTATATCTACATTGAATATAATGTAATATACTGATTCTTGCCTCCGATCAATGTACATTCAATAACAATATCCTTAGTACTATATCTACATTCGATATAATGTAATATAGTTATTCGTTCCCACAGATGAATGTGTATTTATTAACAATATCATTAGTACTATATCTACAGTAGATATGTAATATACATTTACAAACAATGCCAGTATTATTATATCTCCGTCGGACATAATGTAATATACTGATTCCTTCCCACAGATCAATGTGCATTTAAAAACAACATCATTATTATCATATCTACATTAGATATAATGTAATATACTGATTCCTTCCCACAGATCAATGTACATTTAATAACAATATCATTGGTACTATATCTACATTGAATATAATGTAATATGCTGATTCATTCCCACAGATCAATGTACATTTAATAACAGTATCATTAGTACTATATCTACAGTAGATATGTAATATACATTGTGACCCTCGTCGGGGGTTCACTCTATACGGAATTTCCTTTCGCCGACTTTACTCTACGATTTTCTCTCTTTCTCACAAACGTTGAGCGCCAGCCACTCGCTGTGGCGATTTGAATCAAAAAAAGGGGAAAAGGGGGGGTGATTGGGGGTATCTTACAGGGGATGGGTCTCGGGGCACTTACGTCCGTACAATACTTCGCGGGGGAGTACGCAAGGAGGATTAGTGTGGGAAGGGAAATCTCTAGGGTCGGGAGGGGTTCGCAGGAAAGTTCGTCTACGTTACGCGAATGAGGAAAACTTCGTGTTTGGAAAATAAAAGGGGGACTCGCCCCTATGTCGAACAATGCGCGGGCGGAGAAGGTAGCCGTTGCCTCGATCTCGCTAACACAATAATTACGATAAGGGACTCACCCAAAACTTCTCGCTCTCTCTCTTACTCTCTCTCTACCGCTTTCCAAAATCTCTCTATTGCTTCCCAAAATCTCTCTATCACTCGCAACGCTAGCCTCGGGCTCAAGTGACGGTTCGCCGTCGCTGCTGCGACGACGAAACCGTCGCGGGATGGTTTTGGGGAGGAGATGGGACTAGGAAGGGGGCCTCTTCCGGCAACGGGATAAATCGATTATCGATCTTCGATACACCGGTGCTCGGGGTCGATGGGGCTGGCGGATATCCCGCGATGACGGGTGGGCTGAGGTCTTCGGGCTCGGCGACAGATGGCTCCGGGTGGACGTTTTGCATCAGTTGGGCAGCTTCGTCTATTTCTTCGGAGTCCCATGTTGCTCCGTTTCCTTGGAGGAAGGGTAGGGGTCTGTCGCCGGCCTCGTAGCTCCTTCTGCGGGTATTCCTCGTACGTCTTCCGTCGCCTCCATCGGCCCGCCACCGGTGAGCAGGGGGGAAAGGGTTAGGTGAGGGAAGGGTTACGGGTGGTTTTGGGGTGGAATTGTAAAATGGGAAAAGCGCAGCGATTGTAACGGGGGGGGCACGGGTGTCACCACGTTACAACATCTACAAACAATGCCAGAATTATTACATCTCCGTTGGACATAATGAAATATACTGATTCCTTCCCACAGATCAATGTGCATTTAAAAACAACATCATTATTATCATATCTACATTAGATATAATGTAATATACTGATTCCTTCCCACAGATCAATGTACATTTAATAACAATATCATTGGTACTATATCTACATTGAATATTATGTAATATGCTGATTCATTCCCACAGATCAATGTACATTTAATAACAGTATCATTAGTACTATATCTACAGTAGATATGTAATATACATCTACAAACAATGCCAGAATTATTACATCTCCGTTGGACATAATGAAATATACTGATTCCTTCCAACAGATCAATGTACATTTAATAACAATATCATTAGTACTATATCCACATGAGATATGTAATGTACATTTAATAACAATATCATTAGTACTACATCTACATTAGATATGTAATGTACATTTAATAACAATATCAGTATTACCATATCTACAATAGATATAATGTAATACACTGATTCCCTCCCACAGATCAATGTACCTTTAATAACAATATCTCTATTACTACATCTACATTAGATAAAATGTCACATACAGATTCATTCCCACTGATCAATGTACATTTAATAACAATATCGTGAACACTATATCTACCTACGATATAATGTTATATACTGATTCATTCCCACAGATCAATGTACATTTAATAACAGTATCATTAGTACTATATCTACAGTAGATATGTAATATACATTTACAAACAATGCCATTATTACTATATCTCCGTTGGACATAATGTAATATACTGATCGCTTCCAACAGATCAATGTACATTTAATAACAGCATCATTAGTACTATATCTACAGTAGATATGTAATATACATTTACAAACAATGCCAGTATTATTATATCTCCGTTGGACATAATGTAATATACTGAATCCTTCCCACAGATCAATGTGCATTTAAAAACAATATCATTATTACCATATCTACATTAGGTATAATGTAATATACTGATTCCTTCCCACAGATCAATGTACATTTAATAACAGTATCATTAGTACTATATCTACATTCGATATAATGTAATATATTGATTCATTCCAACAGATCAATGTACATTTAATAACAATATCATTATTACTATATCTACATTAGATATAATGTAATATACTTATTCGTTCCCACAGATGAATGTGCATTTAATAACATTATCATTAGTACTATATCTACATTAGATATGTAACGTACATTTAAAAACAATATCATTATTACCATATCTACATTAGATATAATGTAATATACTGATTCCTTCCCACAGATCAATGTACATTTAATAACAATATCATTGCTACTATATCTACATTGAATATAATGTAATATAATGATTCTTCCCCTCAGATCAATGTACATTCAATAACAATATCCTTAGTACTATATCTACATTCGATATAATGTAATATAGTTATTCGTTCCCACAGATGAATGTGCATTTAAAAACAACACCATTATTATCATATCTACATTAGATATAATGTAATATACTGATTCCTTCCCACAGATCAATGTACATTTAATAACAATATCATTGGTACTATATCTACATTGAATATAATGTAATATGTTGATTCATTCCCACAGATCAATGTACATTTAATAACAGTATCATTAGTACTATATCTACACTAGATATGTAATATACATCTACAAACAATGCCAGAACTATTATATCTCCGTTGGACATAATGTAGTAGACTGATTCCTTCCCACAGATCAATGTACATTTAGTAACAATATCATTCGTACTATATCTACATTGAATATAATGTAATATACTGATTCATTCCCACAGATCAATGTACATTTAATAACAGTATCATTAGTACTATATCTACAGTAGATATGTAATATACATTTACAAACAATGCCATTATTACTATATCTCCGTTGGACATAATGTAATATACTGATCGCTTCCAACAGATCAATGTACATTTAATAACAGTATCATTAGTACTATATCTACAGTAGATATGTAATATACATTTACAAACAATGCCAGTATTATTATATCTCCGTTGGACATAATGTAATATACTGAATCCTTCCCGCAGATCAATGTGCATTTAAAAACAATATCATTATTACCATATCTACATTAGGTATAATGTAATATACTGATTCCTTCCCACAGATCAATGTACATTTAATAACAGTATCATTAGTACTATATCTACATTCGATATAATGTAATATATTGATTCATTCCAACAGATCAATGTACATTTAATAACAATATCATTATTACTATATCTACATTAGATATAATGTAATATACTTATTCGTTCCCACAGATGAATGTGCATTTAATAACATTATCATTAGTACTATATCTACATTAGATATGTAACGTACATTTAAAAACAATATCATTGTTACCATATCTACATTAGATATAATGTAATATACTGATTCCTTCCCACAGATTAATGTACATTTAATAACAATATCATTGGTACTATATCTACATTGAATATAATGTAATATACTGATTCTTCCCCTCAGATCAATGTACATTCAATAACAATATCCTTAGTACTATATCTACTTTCGATATAATGTAATATAGTTATTCGTTCCCACAGATGAATGTGTATTTGTTAACAATATCATTAGTACTATATCTACAGTAGATATGTAATATACATTTACAAACAATGCCAGTATTATTATATCTCCGTTGGACATAATGTAATACACTGATTCTTTCCCACAGATCAATGTGCATTTAAAAACAACACCATTATTATCATATCTACATTAGATATAATGTAATATACTGATTCCTTCCCACAGATCAATGTACATTTAATAACAATATCATTGGTACTATATCTACATTGAATATAATGTAATATGTTGATTCATTCCCACAGATCAATGTACATTTAATAACAGTATCATTAGTACTATATCTACAGTAGATATGTAATATACATCTACAAACAATGCCAGAACTATTATATCTCCGTTGGACATAATGTAGTAGACTGATTCCTTCCCACAGATCAATGTACATTTAGTAACAATATCATTCGTACTATATCTACATTGAATATAATGTAATATACTGATTCATTCCCACAGATCAATGTACATTTAATAACAGTATCATTAGTACTATATCTACAGTAGATATGTAATATACATTTACAAGCAGTGCCATTATTACTATATCTCCGTTGGACATAATGTAATATACTGATTCCTTCCAACAGATCAATGTACATTTAATAACAGTATCATTAGTACTATATCTACAGTAGATATGTAATATACATTTACAAACAATGCCAGTATTATTATATCTCCGTTGGACATAATGTAATATACTGAATCCTTCCCACAGATCAATGTGCATTTAAAAACAATATCATTATTACCATATCTACATTAGATATAATGTAATATACTGATTCCTTCCCACAGATCAATGTACATTTAATAACAGTATCATTAGTACTATATCTACATTCGATATAATGTAATATATTGATTCATTCCAACAGATCAATGTACATTTAATAACAATATCATTATTACTATATCTACATTAGATATAATGTAATATACTTATTCGTTCCCACAGATGAATGTGCATTTAATAACATTATCATTAGTACTATATCTACATTAGATATGTAACGTACATTTAAAAACAATATCATTATTACCATATCTACATTAGATATAATGTAATATACTGATTCCTTCCCACAGATCAATGTACATTTAATAACAATATCATTGGTACTATATCTACATTGAATATAATGTAATATACTGATTCTTGCCTCCGATCAATGTACATTCAATAACAATATCCTTAGTACTATATCTACATTCGATATAATGTAATATAGTTATTCGTTCCCACAGATGAATGTGTATTTATTAACAATATCATTAGTACTATATCTACAGTAGATATGTAATATACATTTACAAACAATGCCAGTATTATTATATCTCCGTCGGACATAATGTAATATACTGATTCCTTCCCACAGATCAATGTGCATTTAAAAACAACATCATTATTATCATATCTACATTAGATATAATGTAATATACTGATTCCTTCCCACAGATCAATGTACATTTAATAACAATATCATTGGTACTATATCTACATTGAATATAATGTAATATGCTGATTCATTCCCACAGATCAATGTACATTTAATAACAGTATCATTAGTACTATATCTACAGTAGATATGTAATATACATTGTGACCCTCGTCGGGGGTTCACTCTATACGGAATTTCCTTTCGCCGACTTTACTCTACGATTTTCTCTCTTTCTCACAAACGTTGAGCGCCAGCCACTCGCTGTGGCGATTTGAATCAAAAAAAGGGGAAAAGGGGGGGTGATTGGGGGTATCTTACAGGGGATGGGTCTCGGGGCACTTACGTCCGTACAATACTTCGCGGGGGAGTACGCAAGGAGGATTAGTGTGGGAAGGGAAATCTCTAGGGTCGGGAGGGGTTCGCAGGAAAGTTCGTCTACGTTACGCGAATGAGGAAAACTTCGTGTTTGGAAAATAAAAGGGGGACTCGCCCCTATGTCGAACAATGCGCGGGCGGAGAAGGTAGCCGTTGCCTCGATCTCGCTAACACAATAATTACGATAAGGGACTCACCCAAAACTTCTCGCTCTCTCTCTTACTCTCTCTCTACCGCTTTCCAAAATCTCTCTATTGCTTCCCAAAATCTCTCTATCACTCGCAACGCTAGCCTCGGGCTCAAGTGACGGTTCGCCGTCGCTGCTGCGACGACGAAACCGTCGCGGGATGGTTTTGGGGAGGAGATGGGACTAGGAAGGGGGCCTCTTCCGGCAACGGGATAAATCGATTATCGATCTTCGATACACCGGTGCTCGGGGTCGATGGGGCTGGCGGATATCCCGCGATGACGGGTGGGCTGAGGTCTTCGGGCTCGGCGACAGATGGCTCCGGGTGGACGTTTTGCATCAGTTGGGCAGCTTCGTCTATTTCTTCGGAGTCCCATGTTGCTCCGTTTCCTTGGAGGAAGGGTAGGGGTCTGTCGCCGGCCTCGTAGCTCCTTCTGCGGGTATTCCTCGTACGTCTTCCGTCGCCTCCATCGGCCCGCCACCGGTGAGCAGGGGGGAAAGGGTTAGGTGAGGGAAGGGTTACGGGTGGTTTTGGGGTGGAATTGTAAAATGGGAAAAGCGCAGCGATTGTAACGGGGGGGGCACGGGTGTCACCACGTTACAACATCTACAAACAATGCCAGAATTATTACATCTCCGTTGGACATAATGAAATATACTGATTCCTTCCCACAGATCAATGTGCATTTAAAAACAACATCATTATTATCATATCTACATTAGATATAATGTAATATACTGATTCCTTCCCACAGATCAATGTACATTTAATAACAATATCATTGGTACTATATCTACATTGAATATTATGTAATATGCTGATTCATTCCCACAGATCAATGTACATTTAATAACAGTATCATTAGTACTATATCTACAGTAGATATGTAATATACATCTACAAACAATGCCAGAATTATTACATCTCCGTTGGACATAATGAAATATACTGATTCCTTCCAACAGATCAATGTACATTTAATAACAATATCATTAGTACTATATCCACATGAGATATGTAATGTACATTTAATAACAATATCATTAGTACTACATCTACATTAGATATGTAATGTACATTTAATAACAATATCAGTATTACCATATCTACAATAGATATAATGTAATACACTGATTCCCTCCCACAGATCAATGTACCTTTAATAACAATATCTCTATTACTACATCTACATTAGATAAAATGTCACATACAGATTCATTCCCACTGATCAATGTACATTTAATAACAATATCGTGAACACTATATCTACCTACGATATAATGTTATATACTGATTCATTCCCACAGATCAATGTACATTTAATAACAGTATCATTAGTACTATATCGACAGTAGATATGTAATATACATTTACAAACAATGCCATTATTACTATATCTCCGTTGGACATAATGTAATATACTGATTCCTTCCAACAGATCAATGTACATTTAATAACAGTATCATTAGTACTATATCTACATTGAATATAATGTAATATATTGATTCATTCCCACAGATCAATGTACATTTAATAACAGTATCATTAGTACTATATCTACAGTAGATATGTAATATACATCTACAAACAATGCCAGAACTATTATATCTCCGTTGGACATAATGTAGTAGACTGATTCCTTCCCACAGATCAATGTACATTTAGTAACAATATCATTCGTACTATATCTACATTGAATATAATGTAATATACTGATTCATTCCCACAGATCAATGTACATTTAATAACAGTATCATTAGTACTATATCTACAGTAGATATGTAATATACATTTACAAACAATGCCATTATTACTATATCTCCGTTGGACATAATGTAATATACTGATTGCTTCCAACAGATCAATGTACATTTAATAACAGTATCATTAGTACTATATCTACAGTAGATATGTAATATACATTTACAAACAATGCCAGTATTATTATATCTCCGTTGGACATAATGTAATATACTGAATCCTTCCCACAGATCAATGTGCATTTAAAAACAATATCATTATTACCATATCTACATTAGGTATAATGTAATATACTGATTCCTTCCCACAGATCAATGTACATTTAATAACAGTATCATTAGTACTATATCTACATTCGATATAATGTAATATATTGATTCATTCCAACAGATCAATGTACATTTAATAACAATATCATTATTACTATATCTACATTAGATATAATGTAATATACTTATTCGTTCCCACAGATGAATGTGCATTTAATAACATTATCATTAGTACTATATCTACATCAGATATGTAACGTACATTTAAAAACAATATCATTATTACCATATCTACATTAGATATAATGTAATATACTGATTCCTTCCCACAGATCAATGTACATTTAATAACAATATCATTGCTACTATATCTACATTGAATATAATGTAATATACTGATTCTTCCCCTCAGATCAATGTACATTCAATAACAATATCCTTAGTACTATATCTACATTCGATATAATGTAATATAGTTATTCGTTCCCACAGATGAATGTGTATTTATTAACAATATCATTAGTACTATATCTACAGTAGATATGTAATATACATTTACAAACAATGCCAGTATTATTATATCTCCGTTGGACATAATGTAATACACTGATTCTTTCCCACAGATCAATGTGCATTTAAAAACAACACCATTATTATCATATCTACATTAGATATAATGTAATATACTGATTCCTTCCCACAGATCAATGTACATTTAATAACAATATCATTGGTACTATATCTACATTGAATATAATGTAATATGTTGATTCATTCCCACAGATCAATGTACATTTAATAACAGTATCATTAGTACTATATCTACACTAGATATGTAATATACATCTACAAACAATGCCAGAACTATTATATCTCCGTTGGACATAATGTAGTAGACTGATTCCTTCCCACAGATCAATGTACATTTAGTAACAATATCATTCGTACTATATCTACATTGAATATAATGTAATATACTGATTCATTCCCACAGATCAATGTACATTTAATAACAGTATCATTAGTACTATATCTACAGTAGATATGTAATATACATTTACAAACAATGCCATTATTACTATATCTCCGTTGGACATAATGTAATATACTGATCGCTTCCAACAGATCAATGTACATTTAATAACAGTATCATTAGTACTATATCTACAGTAGATATGTAATATACATTTACAAACAATGCCAGTATTATTATATCTCCGTTGGACATAATGTAATATACTGAATCCTTCCCACAGATCAATGTGCATTTAAAAACAATATCATTATTACCATATCTACATTAGGTATAATGTAATATACTGATTCCTTCCCACAGATCAATGTACATTTAATAACAGTATCATTAGTACTATATCTACATTCGATATAATGTAATATATTGATTCATTCCAACAGATCAATGTACATTTAATAACAATATCATTATTACTATATCTACATTAGATATAATGTAATATACTTATTCGTTCCCACAGATGAATGTGCATTTAATAACATTATCATTAGTACTATATCTACATTAGATATGTAACGTACATTTAAAAACAATATCATTGTTACCATATCTACATTAGATATAATGTAATATACTGATTCCTTCCCACAGATTAATGTACATTTAATAACAATATCATTGGTACTATATCTACATTGAATATAATGTAATATACTGATTCTTCCCCTCAGATCAATGTACATTCAATAACAATATCCTTAGTACTATATCTACTTTCGATATAATGTAATATAGTTATTCGTTCCCACAGATGAATGTGTATTTGTTAACAATATCATTAGTACTATATCTACAGTAGATATGTAATATACATTTACAAACAATGCCAGTATTATTATATCTCCGTTGGACATAATGTAATACACTGATTCTTTCCCACAGATCAATGTGCATTTAAAAACAACACCATTATTATCATATCTACATTAGATATAATGTAATATACTGATTCCTTCCCACAGATCAATGTACATTTAATAACAATATCATTGGTACTATATCTACATTGAATATAATGTAATATGTTGATTCATTCCCACAGATCAATGTACATTTAATAACAGTATCATTAGTACTATATCTACAGTAGATATGTAATATACATCTACAAACAATGCCAGAACTATTATATCTCCGTTGGACATAATGTAGTAGACTGATTCCTTCCCACAGATCAATGTACATTTAGTAACAATATCATTCGTACTATATCTACATTGAATATAATGTAATATACTGATTCATTCCCACAGATCAATGTACATTTAATAACAGTATCATTAGTACTATATCTACAGTAGATATGTAATATACATTTACAAGCAGTGCCATTATTACTATATCTCCGTTGGACATAATGTAATATACTGATTCCTTCCAACAGATCAATGTACATTTAATAACAGTATCATTAGTACTATATCTACAGTAGATATGTAATATACATTTACAAACAATGCCAGTATTATTATATCTCCGTTGGACATAATGTAATATACTGAATCCTTCCCACAGATCAATGTGCATTTAAAAACAATATCATTATTACCATATCTACATTAGATATAATGTAATATACTGATTCCTTCCCACAGATCAATGTACATTTAATAACAGTATCATTAGTACTATATCTACATTCGATATAATGTAATATATTGATTCATTCCAACAGATCAATGTACATTTAATAACAATATCATTATTGCTATATCTACATTAGATATAATGTAATATACTTATTCGTTCCCACAGATGAATGTGCATTTAATAACATTATCATTAGTACTATATCTACATTAGATCTGTAACGTACATTTAAAAACAATATCATTATTACCATATCTACATTAGATATAATGTAATATACTGATTCCTTCCCACAGATCAATGTACATTTAATAACAATATCATTGGTACTATATCTACATTGAATATAATGTAATATACTGATTCTTGCCTCCGATCAATGTACATTCAATAACAATATCCTTAGTACTATATCTACATTCGATATAATGTAATATAGTTATTCGTTCCCACAGATGAATGTGTATTTATTAACAATATCATTAGTACTATATCTACAGTAGATATGTAATATACATTTACAAACAATGCCAGTATTATTATATCTCCGTCGGACATAATGTAATATACTGATTCCCTCCCACAGATCAATGTGCATTTAAAAACAACATCATTATTATCATATCTACATTAGATATAATGTAATATACTGATTCCTTCCCACAGATCAATGTACATTTAATAACAATATCATTGGTACTATATCTACATTGAATATAATGTAATATGCTGATTCATTCCCACAGATCAATGTACATTTAATAACAGTATCATTAGTACTATATCTACAGTAGATATGTAATATACATTGTGACCCTCGTCGGGGGTTCACTCTATACGGAATTTCCTTTCGCCGACTTTACTCTACGATTTTCTCTCTTTCTCACAAACGTTGAGCGCCAGCCACTCGCTGTGGCGATTTGAATCAAAAAAAGGGGAAAAGGGGGGGTGATTGGGGGTATCTTACAGGGGATGGGTCTCGGGGCACTTACGTCCGTACAATACTTCGCGGGGGAGTACGCAAGGAGGATTAGTGTGGGAAGGGAAATCTCTAGGGTCGGGAGGGGTTCGCAGGAAAGTTCGTCTACGTTACGCGAATGAGGAAAACTTCGTGTTCTGAAAATAAAAGGGGGACTCGCCCCTATGTCGAACAATGCGCGGGCGGAGAAGGTAGCCGTTGCCCCGATCTCGCTAACACAATAATTACGATAAGGGACTCACCCAAAACTTCTCGCTCTCTCTCTTACTCTCTCTCTACCGCTTTCCAAAATCTCTCTATTGCTTCCCAAAATCTCTCTATCACTCGCAACGCTAGCCTCGGGCTCAAGTGACGGTTCGCCGTCGCTGCTGCGACGACGAAACCGTCGCGGGATGGTTTTGGGGAGGAGATGGGACTAGGAAGGGGGCCTCTTCCGGCAACGGGATAAATCGATTATCGATCTTCGATACACCGGTGCTCGGGGTCGATGGGGCTGGCGGATATCCCGCGATGACGGGTGGGCTGAGGTCTTCGGGCGCGGCGACAGATGGCTCCGGGTGGACGTTTTGCATCAGTTGGGCAGCTTCGTCTATTTCTTCGGAGTCCCATGTTGCTCCGTTTCCTTGGAGGAAGGGTAGGGGTCTGTCGCCGGCCTCGTAGCTCCTTCTGCGGGTATTCCTCGTACGTCTTCCGTCGCCTCCATCGGCCCGCCACCGGTGAGCAGGGGGGAAAGGGTTAGGTGAGGGAAGGGTTACGGGTGGTTTTGGGGTGGAATTGTAAAATGGGAAAAGCGCAGCGATTGTAACGGGGGGGGCACGGGTGTCACCACGTTACAACATCTACAAACAATGCCAGAATTATTACATCTCCGTTGGACATAATGAAATATACTGATTCCTTCCAACAGATCAATGTACATTTAATAACAATATCATTAGTACTATATCCACATGAGATATGTAATGTACATTTAATAACAATATCATTAGTACTACATCTACATTAGATATGTAATGTACATTTAATAACAATATCAGTATTACCATATCTACAATAGATATAATGTAATACACTGATTCCCTCCCACAGATCAATGTACCTTTAATATCAATATCTCTATTACTACATCTACATTAGATAAAATGTCACATACAGATTCATTCCCACAGATCAATGTACATTTAATAACAATATCGTGAACACTATGTCTACCTACGATATAATGTAATATACTGATTCATTCCCACAGATCAATGTACATTTAATAACAGTATCATTAGTACTATATCTACAGTAGATATGTAATATACATTTACCAACAATGCCAGTATTATTATATCTCCGTTGGACATAATGTAATATACTGATTCCTTCCCACAGATCAATGTACATTTAATAACAATATCATTGGTACTATATCTACATTGAATATAATCTAATATACTGATTCATTCCCACAGATCAATGTGCATTTAATAACAATATCATTAGTACTATATCTACATGAGATATGTAATGTACATTTAATAACAATATCATTAGTACTATATCTACAATCGATATAATGTAATATACTGATCCATTCCCACAAATCAATTTACATTTAATAACAATATCATTAGTCCTATATCTACATTCGATATAATGTAATACACGGATCCATTCCCACAGATCAATGTGCATTTAATGACAATATCATTGGTACTATATCTACATGGAATATAATGTAATATACTGATTCCTTCCCACACATCAATGTACATTTAATAACAATATCATTGGTACTATATCTACATTGAATATAATGTAATATGCTGATTCATTCCCACAGATCAATGTACATTTAATAACAGTATCATTAGTACTATATCTACAGTAGATATGTAATATACATTTACAAACAATGCCAGTATTATTATATCTCCGTTGGACATAATGTAATATACTGAATCCTTCCCACAGATCAATGTGCATTTAAAAACAATATCATTATTATCATATCTACATTAGATATAATGTAATATACTGATTCCTTCCCACAGATCAATGTACAATTTAATAACAATATCATTGGTACTATATCTACATTGAATATAATGTAATATGTTGATTCATTCCCACAGATCAATGTACATTTAATAACAGTATCATTAGTACTATATCTACAGTAGATATGTAATATACATTTACAAACAATGCCATTATTACTATATCTCCGTTGGACATAATGTAATATACTGATTCCTTCCAACAGATCAATGTACATTTACTAACAGTATCATTAGTACTATATCGACAGTAGATATGTAATATACATTTACAAACAATGCCAGTATTATTATATCTCCGTTGGGCATAATGTAATATACTGAATCCTTCCCACAGATCAATGTGCATTTAAAAACAATACCATTAGTACTATATCTACATTCGATATAATGTAATATATTGAGTCGTTCCAACAGATCAATGTACATTTAATAACAATATCATTATTACTATATCTACATTAGATATAATGTAATATACTTATTCGTTCCCACAGATGAATGTGTATTTAATAACAATATCATTAGCACTATATCTACATTAGATATGTAATGTACATTTAATAACAATATCATTATTACCATATCTACATTAGGTATAATGTAATATACTGATTCTTTCCCACAGATAAATGTACATTTAATAACAATATCATTGGTACTATATCTACATTGAATATAATGTAATATACTGATTCATCCCCACAGATCAATGTACATTTAATAACAATATCATTGGTACTATATCTACATTGAATATAATGTAATATGCTGATTCATTCCCACAGATCAATGTACATTTAATAACAGTATCATTAGTACTATATCTACAGTAGGTATGTAATATACATCTACAAACAATGCCAGTATTGTTATATCTCCGTTGGACATAATGAAATAGGCTGATTCCTTCCCACAGATCAATGTACATTTAATAACAATACCATTAGTACTATATCTACATTCGATATAATGTAATATATTGATTCATTCCAACAGATCAATGTACATTTAATAACAATATCATTATTACTATATCTACGTTAGATATAATGTAATATACTTATTCGTTCCCACAAATGACTGTGTATTTAATAACAATATCATTAGTACTATATCTACATTAGATATGTAATGTACATTTAATAACAATATCATTATTACCATATCTACATTAGGTATAATGTAATATACTGATTCTTTCCCACAGATAAATGTACATTTAATAACAATATCATTGGTACTATATCTACATTGAATATAATGTAATATACTGGTTCATTCCCACAGATCAATGTACATTTAATAACAATATCATTGGTTCTATATCTACATTGAATATAATGTAATATGCTGATTCATTCCCACAGATCAATGTACATTTAATAACAGTATCATTAGTACTATATCTACAGTAGATATGTAATATACATTTACAAACAATGCCATTATTACTATATCTCCGTTGGACATAATGTAATATACTGATTCCTTCCAACAGATCAATGTACATTTAATAACAATATCATTAGTACTATATCCACATGAGATATGTAATGTACATTTAATAACAATATCATTAGTACTACATCTACATTAGATATGTAATGTACATTTAATAACAATATCAGTATTACCATATCTACAATAGATATAATGTAATACACTGATTCCCTCCCACAGATCAATGTACCTTTAATATCAATATCTCTATTACTACATCTACATTAGATAAAATGTCACATACAGATTCATTCCCACAGATCAATGTACATTTAATAACAATATCGTGAACACTATGTCTACCTACGATATAATGTAATATACTGATTCATTCCCACAGATCAATGTACATTTAATAACAGTATCATTAGTACTATATCTACAGTAGATATGTAATATACATTTACCAACAATGCCAGTATTATTATATCTCCGTTGGACATAATGTAATATACTGATTCCTTCCCACAGATCAATGTACATTTAATAACAATATCATTGGTACTATATCTACATTGAATATAATCTAATATACTGATTCATTCCCACAGATCAATGTGCATTTAATAACAATATCATTAGTACTATATCTACATGAGATATGTAATGTACATTTAATAACAATATCATTAGTACTATATCTACAATCGATATAATGTAATATACTGATCCATTCCCACAAATCAATTTACATTTAATAACAATATCATTAGTCCTATATCTACATTCGATATAATGTAATACACGGATCCATTCCCACAGATCAATGTGCATTTAATGACAATATCATTGGTACTATATCTACATGGAATATAATGTAATATACTGATTCCTTCCCACACATCAATGTACATTTAATAACAATATCATTGGTACTATATCTACATTAAATATAATGTAATATGCTGATTCATTCCCACAGATCAATGTACATTTAGCAACAATATCATTATTACTATATCTACATTAGATATAATGTATTATACTTATTCGTTCCCACAGATGAATGTGAATTTAATAACATTATCATTAGTACTATATCTACATTAGATATGTAACGTACATTTAATAACAATATCATTGGTACTATATCTACATTGAATATAATGTAATATGCTGATTCATTCCCACAGATCAATCTACATTTCATAACAGTATCATTAGTACTATATCTACAGTAGATATGTAATATACATTTACAAACAATGCCAGTATTATTATATCTCCGTTGGACATAATGTAATAGACTGATTCCTTCCCGCAGATCAATGTACCTTTAATAACAATACCATTAGTACTATATCTACATTCGATATAATGTAATATATTGAGTCGTTCCAACAGATCAATGTACATTTAATAACAATATCATTATTACTATATCTACATTAGATATAATGTAATATAGTTATTCGTTCCCACAGATGAATGTGTATTTAATAACAATATCATTAGCACTATATCTACATTAGATATGTAATGTACATTTAATAACAATATCATTATTACCATATCTACATTAGGTTTAATGTAATATACTGATTCTTTCCCACAGATAAATGTACATTAAATAACAATATCATTGGTACTATATCTACATTGAATATAATGTAATATACTGATTCATTCCCACAGATCAATGTACATTTAATAACAATATCATTGGTACTATATCTACATTGAATATAATGTAATATGCTGATTCATTCCCACAGATCAATGTACATTTAATAACAGTATCATTAGTACTATATCTACAGTAGATATGTAATATACATTTACAAACAATGCCAGTATTATTATATCTCCGTTGGACATAATGTAATATACTGAATCCTTCCCACAGATCAATGTGCATTTAAAAACAATATCATTATTACCATATCTATATTAGGTATAATGTAATATACTGATTCCTTCCCACAGATCAATGTACATTTAATAACAGTATCATTAGTACTATATCTACATTCGATATAATGTAATATATTGATTCATTCCAACAGATCAATGTACATTTAATAACAATATCATTATTACTATATCTACATTAGATATAATGTAATATACTTATTCGTTCCCACAGATGAATGTGCATTTAATAACATTATCATTAGTACTATATCTACATTAGATATGTAACGTACATTTAAAAACAATATCATTATTACCATATCTACATTAGATATAATGTAATATACTGATTCCTTCCCACAGATCAATGTACATTTAATAACAATATCATTGCTACTATATCTACATTGAATATAATGTAATATACTGATTCTTCCCCTCAGATCAATGTACATTCAATAACAATATCCTTAGTACTATATCTACATTCGATATAATGTAATATAGTTATTCGTTCCCACAGATGAATGTGTATTTATTAACAATATCATTAGTACTATATCTACAGTAGATATGTAATATACATTTACAAACAATGCCAGTATTATTATATCTCCGTTGGACATAATGTAATACACTGATCCTTTCCCACAGATCAATGTGCATTTAAAAACAACACCATTATTATCATATCTACATTAGATATAATGTAATATACTGATTCCTTCCCACAGATCAATGTACAATTTAATAACAATATCATTGGTACTATATCTACATTGAATATAATGTAACATGTTGATTCATTCCCACAGATCAATGTACATTTAATAACAGTATCATTAGTACTATATCTACAGTAGATATGTAATATACATCTACAAACAATGCCAGAACTATTATATCTCCGTTGGACATAATGTAGTAGACTGATTCCTTCCCACAGATCAATGTACATTTAGTAACAATATCATTCGTACTATATCTACATTGAATATAATGTAATATACTGATTCATTCCCACAGATCAATGTACATTTAATAACAGTATCATTAGTACTATATCTACAGTAGATATGTAATATACATTTACAAGCAGTGCCATTATTACTATATCTCCGTTGGACATAATGTAATATACTGATTCCTTCCAACAGATCAATGTACATTTAATAACAGTATCATTAGTACTATATCTACAGTAGATATGTAATATACATTTACAAACAATGCCAGTATTATTATATCTCCGTTGGACATAATGTAATATACTGAATCCTTCCCACAGATCAATGTGCATTTAAAAACAATATCATTATTACCATATCTACATTAGATATAATGTAATATACTGATTCCTTCCCACAGATCAATGTACATTTAATAACAGTATCATTAGTACTATATCTACATTCGATATAATGTAATATATTGATTCATTCCAACAGATCAATGTACATTTAATAACAATATCATTATTACTATATCTACATTAGATATAATGTAATATACTTATTCGTTCCCACAGATGAATGTGCATTTAATAACATTATCATTAGTACTATATCTACATTAGATATGTAACGTACATTTAAAAACAATATCATTATTACCATATCTACATTAGATATAATGTAATATACTGATTCCTTCCCACAGATCAATGTACATTTAATAACAATATCATTGGTACTATATCTACATTGAATATAATGTAATATACTGATTCTTGCCTCCGATCAATGTACATTCAATAACAATATCCTTAGTACTATATCTACATTCGATATAATGTAATATAGTTATTCGTTCCCACAGATGAATGTGTATTTATTAACAATATCATTAGTACTATATCTACAGTAGATATGTAATATACATTTACAAACAATGCCAGTATTATTATATCTCCGTCGGACATAATGTAATATACTGATTCCTTCCCACAGATCAATGTGCATTTAAAAACAACATCATTATTATCATATCTACATTAGATATAATGTAATATACTGATTCCTTCCCACAGATCAATGTACATTTAATAACAATATGATTGGTACTATATCTACATTGAATATAATGTAATATGCTGATTCATTCCCACAGATCAATGTACATTTAATAACAGTATCATTAGTACTATATCTACAGTAGATATGTAATATACATTGTGACCCTCGTCGGGGGTTCACTCTATACGGAATTTCCTTTCGCCGACTTTACTCTACGATTTTCTCTCTTTCTCACAAACGTTGAGCGCCAGCCACTCGCTGTGGCGATTTGAATCAAAAAAAGGGGAAAAGGGGGGGTGATTGGGGGTATCTTACAGGGGATGGGTCTCGGGGCACTTACGTCCGTACAATACTTCGCGGGGGAGTACGCAAGGAGGATTAGTGTGGGAAGGGAAATCTCTAGGGTCGGGAGGGGTTCGCAGGAAAGTTCGTCTACGTTACGCGAATGAGGAAAACTTCGTGTTTGGAAAATAAAAGGGGGACTCGCCCCTATGTCGAACAATGCGCGGGCGGAGAAGGTAGCCGTTGCCTCGATCTCGCTAACACAATAATTACGATAAGGGACTCACCCAAAACTTCTCGCTCTCTCTCTTACTCTCTCTCTACCGCTTTCCAAAATCTCTCTATTGCTTCCCAAAATCTCTCTATCACTCGCAACGCTAGCCTCGGGCTCAAGTGACGGTTCGCCGTCGCTGCTGCGACGACGAAACCGTCGCGGGATGGTTTTGGGGAGGAGATGGGACTAGGAAGGGGGCCTCTTCCGGCAACGGGATAAATCGATTATCGATCTTCGATACACCGGTGCTCGGGGTCGATGGGGCTGGCGGATATCCCGCGATGACGGGTGGGCTGAGGTCTTCGGGCTCGGCGACAGATGGCTCCGGGTGGACGTTTTGCATCAGTTGGGCAGCTTCGTCTATTTCTTCGGAGTCCCATGTTGCTCCGTTTCCTTGGAGGAAGGGTAGGGGTCTGTCGCCGGCCTCGTAGCTCCTTCTGCGGGTATTCCTCGTACGTCTTCCGTCGCCTCCATCGGCCCGCCACCGGTGAGCAGGGGGGAAAGGGTTAGGTGAGGGAAGGGTTACGGGTGGTTTTGGGGTGGAATTGTAAAATGGGAAAAGCGCAGCGATTGTAACGGGGGGGGCACGGGTGTCACCACGTTACAACATCTACAAACAATGCCAGAATTATTACATCTCCGTTGGACATAATGAAATATACTGATTCCTTCCCACAGATCAATGTGCATTTAAAAACAACATCATTATTATCATATCTACATTAGATATAATGTAATATACTGATTCCTTCCCACAGATCAATGTACATTTAATAACAATATCATTGGTACTATATCTACATTGAATATTATGTAATATGCTGATTCATTCCCACAGATCAATGTACATTTAATAACAGTATCATTAGTACTATATCTACAGTAGATATGTAATATACATCTACAAACAATGCCAGAATTATTACATCTCCGTTGGACATAATGAAATATACTGATTCCTTCCAACAGATCAATGTACATTTAATAACAATATCATTAGTACTATATCCACATGAGATATGTAATGTACATTTAATAACAATATCATTAGTACTACATCTACATTAGATATGTAATGTACATTTAATAACAATATCAGTATTACCATATCTACAATAGATATAATGTAATACACTGATTCCCTCCCACAGATCAATGTACCTTTAATAACAATATCTCTATTACTACATCTACATTAGATAAAATGTCACATACAGATTCATTCCCACTGATCAATGTACATTTAATAACAATATCGTGAACACTATATCTACCTACGATATAATGTTATATACTGATTCATTCCCACAGATCAATGTACATTTAATAACAGTATCATTAGTACTATATCGACAGTAGATATGTAATATACATTTACAAACAATGCCATTATTACTATATCTCCGTTGGACATAATGTAATATACTGATTCCTTCCAACAGATCAATGTACATTTAATAACAGTATCATTAGTACTATATCTACATTGAATATAATGTAATATGTTGATTCATTCCCACAGATCAATGTACATTTAATAACAGTATCATTAGTACTATATCTACAGTAGATATGTAATATACATCTACAAACAATGCCAGAACTATTATATCTCCGTTGGACATAATGTAGTAGACTGATTCCTTCCCACAGATCAATGTACATTTAGTAACAATATCATTCGTACTATATCTACATTGAATATAATGTAATATACTGATTCATTCCCACAGATCAATGTACATTTAATAACAGTATCATTAGTACTATATCTACAGTAGATATGTAATATACATTTACAAACAATGCCATTATTACTATATCTCCGTTGGACATAATGTAATATACTGATTGCTTCCAACAGATCAATGTACATTTAATAACAGTATCATTAGTACTATATCTACAGTAGATATGTAATATACATTTACAAACAATGCCAGTATTATTATATCTCCGTTGGACATAATGTAATATACTGAATCCTTCCCACAGATCAATGTGCATTTAAAAACAATATCATTATTACCATATCTACATTAGGTATAATGTAATATACTGATTCCTTCCCACAGATCAATGTACATTTAATAACAGTATCATTAGTACTATATCTACATTCGATATAATGTAATATATTGATTCATTCCAACAGATCAATGTACATTTAATAACAATATCATTATTACTATATCTACATTAGATATAATGTAATATACTTATTCGTTCCCACAGATGAATGTGCATTTAATAACATTATCATTAGTACTATATCTACATCAGATATGTAACGTACATTTAAAAACAATATCATTATTACCATATCTACATTAGATATAATGTAATATACTGATTCCTTCCCACAGATCAATGTACATTTAATAACAATATCATTGCTACTATATCTACATTGAATATAATGTAATATACTGATTCTTCCCCTCAGATCAATGTACATTCAATAACAATATCCTTAGTACTATATCTACATTCGATATAATGTAATATAGTTATTCGTTCCCACAGATGAATGTGTATTTATTAACAATATCATTAGTACTATATCTACAGTAGATATGTAATATACATTTACAAACAATGCCAGTATTATTATATCTCCGTTGGACATAATGTAATACACTGATTCTTTCCCACAGATCAATGTGCATTTAAAAACAACACCATTATTATCATATCTACATTAGATATAATGTAATATACTGATTCCTTCCCACAGATCAATGTACATTTAATAACAATATCATTGGTACTATATCTACATTGAATATAATGTAATATGTTGATTCATTCCCACAGATCAATGTACATTTAATAACAGTATCATTAGTACTATATCTACACTAGATATGTAATATACATCTACAAACAATGCCAGAACTATTATATCTCCGTTGGACATAATGTAGTAGACTGATTCCTTCCCACAGATCAATGTACATTTAGTAACAATATCATTCGTACTATATCTACATTGAATATAATGTAATATACTGATTCATTCCCACAGATCAATGTACATTTAATAACAGTATCATTAGTACTATATCTACAGTAGATATGTAATATACATTTACAAACAATGCCATTATTACTATATCTCCGTTGGACATAATGTAATATACTGATCGCTTCCAACAGATCAATGTACATTTAATAACAGTATCATTAGTACCATATCTACAGTAGATATGTAATATACATTTACAAACAATGCCAGTATTATTATATCTCCGTTGGACATAATGTAATATACTGAATCCTTCCCACAGATCAATGTGCATTTAAAAACAATATCATTATTACCATATCTACATTAGGTATAATGTAATATACTGATTCCTTCCCACAGATCAATGTACATTTAATAACAGTATCATTAGTACTATATCTACATTCGATATAATGTAATATATTGATTCATTCCAACAGATCAATGTACATTTAATAACAATATCATTATTACTATATCTACATTAGATATAATGTAATATACTTATTCGTTCCCACAGATGAATGTGCATTTAATAACATTATCATTAGTACTATATCTACATTAGATATGTAACGTACATTTAAAAACAATATCATTGTTACCATATCTACATTAGATATAATGTAATATACTGATTCCTTCCCACAGATTAATGTACATTTAATAACAATATCATTGGTACTATATCTACATTGAATATAATGTAATATACTGATTCTTCCCCTCAGATCAATGTACATTCAATAACAATATCCTTAGTACTATATCTACTTTCGATATAATGTAATATAGTTATTCGTTCCCACAGATGAATGTGTATTTGTTAACAATATCATTAGTACTATATCTACAGTAGATATGTAATATACATTTACAAACAATGCCAGTATTATTATATCTCCGTTGGACATAATGTAATACACTGATTCTTTCCCACAGATCAATGTGCATTTAAAAACAACACCATTATTATCATATCTACATTAGATATAATGTAATATACTGATTCCTTCCCACAGATCAATGTACATTTAATAACAATATCATTGGTACTATATCTACATTGAATATAATGTAATATGTTGATTCATTCCCACAGATCAATGTACATTTAATAACAGTATCATTAGTACTATATCTACAGTAGATATGTAATATACATCTACAAACAATGCCAGAACTATTATATCTCCGTTGGACATAATGTAGTAGACTGATTCCTTCCCACAGATCAATGTACATTTAGTAACAATATCATTCGTACTATATCTACATTGAATATAATGTAATATACTGATTCATTCCCACAGATCAATGTACATTTAATAACAGTATCATTAGTACTATATCTACAGTAGATATGTAATATACATTTACAAGCAGTGCCATTATTACTATATCTCCGTTGGACATAATGTAATATACTGATTCCTTCCAACAGATCAATGTACATTTAATAACAGTATCATTAGTACTATATCTACAGTAGATATGTAATATACATTTACAAACAATGCCAGTATTATTATATCTCCGTTGGACATAATGTAATATACTGAATCCTTCCCACAGATCAATGTGCATTTAAAAACAATATCATTATTACCATATCTACATTAGATATAATGTAATATACTGATTCCTTCCCACAGATCAATGTACATTTAATAACAGTATCATTAGTACTATATCTACATTCGATATAATGTAATATATTGATTCATTCCAACAGATCAATGTACATTTAATAACAATATCATTATTGCTATATCTACATTAGATATAATGTAATATACTTATTCGTTCCCACAGATGAATGTGCATTTAATAACATTATCATTAGTACTATATCTACATTAGATATGTAACGTACATTTAAAAACAATATCATTATTACCATATCTACATTAGATATAATGTAATATACTGATTCCTTCCCACAGATCAATGTACATTTAATAACAATATCATTGGTACTATATCTACATTGAATATAATGTAATATACTGATTCTTGCCTCCGATCAATGTACATTCAATAACAATATCCTTAGTACTATATCTACATTCGATATAATGTAATATAGTTATTCGTTCCCACAGATGAATGTGTATTTATTAACAATATCATTAGTACTATATCTACAGTAGATATGTAATATACATTTACAAACAATGCCAGTATTATTATATCTCCGTCGGACATAATGTAATATACTGATTCCCTCCCACAGATCAATGTGCATTTAAAAACAACATCATTATTATCATATCTACATTAGATATAATGTAATATACTGATTCCTTCCCACAGATCAATGTACATTTAATAACAATATCATTGGTACTATATCTACATTGAATATAATGTAATATGCTGATTCATTCCCACAGATCAATGTACATTTAATAACAGTATCATTAGTACTATATCTACAGTAGATATGTAATATACATCTACAAACAATGCCAGAACTATTATATCTCCGTTGGACATAATGTAGTAGACTGATTCCTTCCCACAGATCAATGTACATTTAGTAACAATATCATTCGTACTATATCTACATTGAATATAATGTAATATACTGATTCATTCCCACAGATCAATGTACATTTAATAACAGTATCATTAGTACTATATCTACAGTAGATATGTAATATACATTTACAAACAATGCCATTATTACTATATCTCCGTTGGACATAATGTAATATACTGATTGCTTCCAACAGATCAATGTACATTTAATAACAGTATCATTAGTACTATATCTACAGTAGATATGTAATATACATTTACAAACAATGCCAGTATTATTATATCTCCGTTGGACATAATGTAATATACTGAATCCTTCCCACAGATCAATGTGCATTTAAAAACAATATCATTATTACCATATCTACATTAGGTATAATGTAATATACTGATTCCTTCCCACAGATCAATGTACATTTAATAACAGTATCATTAGTACTATATCTACATTCGATATAATGTAATATATTGATTCATTCCAACAGATCAATGTACATTTAATAACAATATCATTATTACTATATCTACATTAGATATAATGTAATATACTTATTCGTTCCCACAGATGAATGTGCATTTAATAACATTATCATTAGTACTATATCTACATCAGATATGTAACGTACATTTAAAAACAATATCATTATTACCATATCTACATTAGATATAATGTAATATACTGATTCCTTCCCACAGATCAATGTACATTTAATAACAATATCATTGCTACTATATCTACATTGAATATAATGTAATATACTGATTCTTCCCCTCAGATCAATGTACATTCAATAACAATATCCTTAGTACTATATCTACATTCGATATAATGTAATATAGTTATTCGTTCCCACAGATGAATGTGTATTTATTAACAATATCATTAGTACTATATCTACAGTAGATATGTAATATACATTTACAAACAATGCCAGTATTATTATATCTCCGTTGGACATAATGTAATACACTGATTCTTTCCCACAGATCAATGTGCATTTAAAAACAACACCATTATTATCATATCTACATTAGATATAATGTAATATACTGATTCCTTCCCACAGATCAATGTACATTTAATAACAATATCATTGGTACTATATCTACATTGAATATAATGTAATATGTTGATTCATTCCCACAGATCAATGTACATTTAATAACAGTATCATTAGTACTATATCTACACTAGATATGTAATATACATCTACAAACAATGCCAGAACTATTATATCTCCGTTGGACATAATGTAGTAGACTGATTCCTTCCCACAGATCAATGTACATTTAGTAACAATATCATTCGTACTATATCTACATTGAATATAATGTAATATACTGATTCATTCCCACAGATCAATGTACATTTAATAACAGTATCATTAGTACTATATCTACAGTAGATATGTAATATACATTTACAAACAATGCCATTATTACTATATCTCCGTTGGACATAATGTAATATACTGATCGCTTCCAACAGATCAATGTACATTTAATAACAGTATCATTAGTACTATATCTACAGTAGATATGTAATATACATTTACAAACAATGCCAGTATTATTATATCTCCGTTGGACATAATGTAATATACTGAATCCTTCCCACAGATCAATGTGCATTTAAAAACAATATCATTATTACCATATCTACATTAGGTATAATGTAATATACTGATTCCTTCCCACAGATCAATGTACATTTAATAACAGTATCATTAGTACTATATCTACATTCGATATAATGTAATATATTGATTCATTCCAACAGATCAATGTACATTTAATAACAATATCATTATTACTATATCTACATTAGATATAATGTAATATACTTATTCGTTCCCACAGATGAATGTGCATTTAATAACATTATCATTAGTACTATATCTACATTAGATATGTAACGTACATTTAAAAACAATATCATTGTTACCATATCTACATTAGATATAATGTAATATACTGATTCCTTCCCACAGATTAATGTACATTTAATAACAATATCATTGGTACTATATCTACATTGAATATAATGTAATATACTGATTCTTCCCCTCAGATCAATGTACATTCAATAACAATATCCTTAGTACTATATCTACTTTCGATATAATGTAATATAGTTATTCGTTCCCACAGATGAATGTGTATTTGTTAACAATATCATTAGTACTATATCTACAGTAGATATGTAATATACATTTACAAACAATGCCAGTATTATTATATCTCCGTTGGACATAATGTAATACACTGATTCTTTCCCACAGATCAATGTGCATTTAAAAACAACACCATTATTATCATATCTACATTAGATATAATGTAATATACTGATTCCTTCCCACAGATCAATGTACATTTAATAACAATATCATTGGTACTATATCTACATTGAATATAATGTAATATGTTGATTCATTCCCACAGATCAATGTACATTTAATAACAGTATCATTAGTACTATATCTACAGTAGATATGTAATATACATCTACAAACAATGCCAGAACTATTATATCTCCGTTGGACATAATGTAGTAGACTGATTCCTTCCCACAGATCAATGTACATTTAGTAACAATATCATTCGTACTATATCTACATTGAATATAATGTAATATACTGATTCATTCCCACAGATCAATGTACATTTAATAACAGTATCATTAGTACTATATCTACAGTAGATATGTAATATACATTTACAAGCAGTGCCATTATTACTATATCTCCGTTGGACATAATGTAATATACTGATTCCTTCCAACAGATCAATGTACATTTAATAACAGTATCATTAGTACTATATCTACAGTAGATATGTAATATACATTTACAAACAATGCCAGTATTATTATATCTCCGTTGGACATAATGTAATATACTGAATCCTTCCCACAGATCAATGTGCATTTAAAAACAATATCATTATTACCATATCTACATTAGATATAATGTAATATACTGATTCCTTCCCACAGATCAATGTACATTTAATAACAGTATCATTAGTACTATATCTACATTCGATATAATGTAATATATTGATTCATTCCAACAGATCAATGTACATTTAATAACAATATCATTATTGCTATATCTACATTAGATATAATGTAATATACTTATTCGTTCCCACAGATGAATGTGCATTTAATAACATTATCATTAGTACTATATCTACATTAGATATGTAACGTACATTTAAAAACAATATCATTATTACCATATCTACATTAGATATAATGTAATATACTGATTCCTTCCCACAGATCAATGTACATTTAATAACAATATCATTGGTACTATATCTACATTGAATATAATGTAATATACTGATTCTTGCCTCCGATCAATGTACATTCAATAACAATATCCTTAGTACTATATCTACATTCGATATAATGTAATATAGTTATTCGTTCCCACAGATGAATGTGTATTTATTAACAATATCATTAGTACTATATCTACAGTAGATATGTAATATACATTTACAAACAATGCCAGTATTATTATATCTCCGTCGGACATAATGTAATATACTGATTCCCTCCCACAGATCAATGTGCATTTAAAAACAACATCATTATTATCATATCTACATTAGATATAATGTAATATACTGATTCCTTCCCACAGATCAATGTACATTTAATAACAATATCATTGGTACTATATCTACATTGAATATAATGTAATATGCTGATTCATTCCCACAGATCAATGTACATTTAATAACAGTATCATTAGTACTATATCTACAGTAGATATGTAATATACATTGTGACCCTCGTCGGGGGTTCACTCTATACGGAATTTCCTTTCGCCGACTTTACTCTACGATTTTCTCTCTTTCTCACAAACGTTGAGCGCCAGCCACTCGCTGTGGCGATTTGAATCAAAAAAAGGGGAAAAGGGGGGGTGATTGGGGGTATCTTACAGGGGATGGGTCTCGGGGCACTTACGTCCGTACAATACTTCGCGGGGGAGTACGCAAGGAGGATTAGTGTGGGAAGGGAAATCTCTAGGGTCGGGAGGGGTTCGCAGGAAAGTTCGTCTACGTTACGCGAATGAGGAAAACTTCGTGTTCTGAAAATAAAAGGGGGACTCGCCCCTATGTCGAACAATGCGCGGGCGGAGAAGGTAGCCGTTGCCCCGATCTCGCTAACACAATAATTACGATAAGGGACTCACCCAAAACTTCTCGCTCTCTCTCTTACTCTCTCTCTACCGCTTTCCAAAATCTCTCTATTGCTTCCCAAAATCTCTCTATCACTCGCAACGCTAGCCTCGGGCTCAAGTGACGGTTCGCCGTCGCTGCTGCGACGACGAAACCGTCGCGGGATGGTTTTGGGGAGGAGATGGGACTAGGAAGGGGGCCTCTTCCGGCAACGGGATAAATCGATTATCGATCTTCGATACACCGGTGCTCGGGGTCGATGGGGCTGGCGGATATCCCGCGATGACGGGTGGGCTGAGGTCTTCGGGCGCGGCGACAGATGGCTCCGGGTGGACGTTTTGCATCAGTTGGGCAGCTTCGTCTATTTCTTCGGAGTCCCATGTTGCTCCGTTTCCTTGGAGGAAGGGTAGGGGTCTGTCGCCGGCCTCGTAGCTCCTTCTGCGGGTATTCCTCGTACGTCTTCCGTCGCCTCCATCGGCCCGCCACCGGTGAGCAGGGGGGAAAGGGTTAGGTGAGGGAAGGGTTACGGGTGGTTTTGGGGTGGAATTGTAAAATGGGAAAAGCGCAGCGATTGTAACGGGGGGGGCACGGGTGTCACCACGTTACAACATCTACAAACAATGCCAGAATTATTACATCTCCGTTGGACATAATGAAATATACTGATTCCTTCCAACAGATCAATGTACATTTAATAACAATATCATTAGTACTATATCCACATGAGATATGTAATGTACATTTAATAACAATATCATTAGTACTACATCTACATTAGATATGTAATGTACATTTAATAACAATATCAGTATTACCATATCTACAATAGATATAATGTAATACACTGATTCCCTCCCACAGATCAATGTACCTTTAATATCAATATCTCTATTACTACATCTACATTAGATAAAATGTCACATACAGATTCATTCCCACAGATCAATGTACATTTAATAACAATATCGTGAACACTATGTCTACCTACGATATAATGTAATATACTGATTCATTCCCACAGATCAATGTACATTTAATAACAGTATCATTAGTACTATATCTACAGTAGATATGTAATATACATTTACCAACAATGCCAGTATTATTATATCTCCGTTGGACATAATGTAATATACTGATTCCTTCCCACAGATCAATGTACATTTAATAACAATATCATTGGTACTATATCTACATTGAATATAATCTAATATACTGATTCATTCCCACAGATCAATGTGCATTTAATAACAATATCATTAGTACTATATCTACATGAGATATGTAATGTACATTTAATAACAATATCATTAGTACTATATCTACAATCGATATAATGTAATATACTGATCCATTCCCACAAATCAATTTACATTTAATAACAATATCATTAGTCCTATATCTACATTCGATATAATGTAATACACGGATCCATTCCCACAGATCAATGTGCATTTAATGACAATATCATTGGTACTATATCTACATGGAATATAATGTAATATACTGATTCCTTCCCACACATCAATGTACATTTAATAACAATATCATTGGTACTATATCTACATTGAATATAATGTAATATGCTGATTCATTCCCACAGATCAATGTACATTTAATAACAGTATCATTAGTACTATATCTACAGTAGATATGTAATATACATTTACAAACAATGCCAGTATTATTATATCTCCGTTGGACATAATGTAATATACTGAATCCTTCCCACAGATCAATGTGCATTTAAAAACAATATCATTATTATCATATCTACATTAGATATAATGTAATATACTGATTCCTTCCCACAGATCAATGTACAATTTAATAACAATATCATTGGTACTATATCTACATTGAATATAATGTAATATGTTGATTCATTCCCACAGATCAATGTACATTTAATAACAGTATCATTAGTACTATATCTACAGTAGATATGTAATATACATCTACAAACAATGCCAGAACTATTATATCTCCGTTGGACATAATGTAGTAGACTGATTCCTTCCCACAGATCAATGTACATTTAGTAACAATATCATTCGTACTATATCTACATTGAATATAATGTAATATACTGATTCATTCCCACAGATCAATGTACATTTAATAACAGTATCATTAGTACTATATCTACAGTAGATATGTAATATACATTTACAAACAATGCCATTATTACTATATCTCCGTTGGACATAATGTAATATACTGATTGCTTCCAACAGATCAATGTACATTTAATAACAGTATCATTAGTACTATATCTACATTCGATATAATGTAATATATTGATTCATTCCAACAGATCAATGTACATTTAATAACAATATCATTATTACTATATCTACATTAGATATAATGTAATATACTTATTCGTTCCCACAGATGAATGTGCATTTAATAACATTATCATTAGTACTATATCTACATTAGATATGTAACGTACATTTAAAAACAATATCATTATTACCATATCTACATTAGATATAATGTAATATACTGATTCCTTCCCACAGATCAATGTACATGTAATAACAATATCATTGGTACTATATCTACATTGAATATAATGTAATATGTTGATTCATTCCCACAGATCAATGTACATTTAGTAACAGTATCATTAGTACTATATCTACAGTAGATATGTAATATACATTTACCAACAATGCCAGTATTATTATATCTCCGTTGGACATAATGTAATAGACTGATTCCTTCCCACAGATCAATGTACCTTTAATAACAATACCATTAGTACTATATCTACATTCGATATAATGTAATATATTGAGTCGTTCCAACAGATCAATGTACATTTAATAACAATATCATTATTACTATATCTACATTAGATATAATGTAATATACTTATTCGTTCCCACAGATGAATGTGTATTTAATAACAATATCATTAGCACTATATCTACATTAGATATGTAATGTACATTTAATAACAATATCATTATTACCATATCTACATTAGGTATAATGTAATATACTGATTCTTTCCCACAGATAAATGTACATTTAATAACAATATCATTGGTACTATATCTACATTGAATATAATGTAATATACTGATTCATTCCCACAGATCAATGTACATTTAATAACAATATCATTGGTACTATATCTACATTGAATATAATGTAATATGCTGATTCATTCCCACAGATCAATGTACATTTAATAACAGTATCATTAGTACTATATCTACAGTAGGTATGTAATATACATCTACAAACAATGCCAGTATTGTTATATCTCCGTTGGACATAATGAAATAGGCTGATTCCTTCCCACAGATCAATGTACATTTAATAACAATACCATTAGTACTATATCTACATTCGATATAATGTAATATATTGATTCATTCCAACAGATCAATGTACATTTAATAACAATATCATTATTACTATATCTACATTAGATATAATGTAATATACTTATTCGTTCCCACAAATGAATGTGTATTTAATAACAATATCATTAGTACTATATCTACATTAGATATGTAATGTACATTTAATAACAATATCATTATTACCATATCTACATTAGGTATAATGTAATATACTGATTCTTTCCCACAGATAAATGTACATTTAATAACAATATCATTGGTACTATATCTACATTGAATATAATGTAATATACTGGTTCATTTCCACAGATCAATGTACATTTAATAACAATATCATTGGTACTATATCTACATTGAATATAATGTAATATGCTGATTCATTCCCACAGATCAATGTACATTTAATAACAGTATCATTAGTACTATATCTACAGTAGGTATGTAATATACATCTACAAACAATGCCAGTATTATTATATCTCCGTTGGACATAATGTAGTAGACTGATTCCTTCCCATAGATCAATGTACATTTAGTATCAATATCATTCGTACTATATCTACATTGAATATAATGTAATATACTGTTTCATTCCCACAGATCAATGTACATTTAATAACAGTATCATTAGTACTATATCTACAGTAGATATGTAATATACATTTACAAACAATGCCATTATTACTATATCTCCGTTGGACATAATGTAATATACTGATTCCTTCCAACAGATCAATGTACATTTACTAACAGTATCATTAGTACTATATCGACAGTAGATATGTAATATACATTTACAAACAATGCCAGTATTATTATATCTCCGTTGGGCATAATGTAATATACTGAATCCTTCCCACAGATCAATGTGCATTTAAAAACAATACCATTAGTACTATATCTACATTCGATATAATGTAATATATTGAGTCGTTCCAACAGATCAATGTACATTTAATAACAATATCATTATTACTATATCTACATTAGATATAATGTAATATACTTATTCGTTCCCACAGATGAATGTGTATTTAATAACAATATCAGTAGCACTATATCTACATTAGATATGTAATGTACATTTAATAACAATATCATTATTACCATATCTACATTAGGTATAATGTAATATACTGATTCTTTCCCACAGATAAATGTACATTTAATAACAATATCATTGGTACTATATCTACATTGAATATAATGTAATATACTGATTCATCCCCACAGATCAATGTACATTTAATAACAATATCATTGGTACTATATCTACATTGAATATAATGTAATATGCTGATTCATTCCCACAGATCAATGTACATTTAATAACAGTATCATTAGTACTATATCTACAGTAGGTATGTAATATACATCTACAAACAATGCCAGTATTGTTATATCTCCGTTGGACATAATGAAATAGGCTGATTCCTTCCCACAGATCAATGTACATTTAATAACAATACCATTAGTACTATATCTACATTCGATATAATGTAATATATTGATTCATTCCAACAGATCAATGTACATTTAATAACAATATCATTATTACTATATCTACATTAGATATAATGTAATATACTTATTCGTTCCCACAAATGACTGTGTATTTAATAACAATATCATTAGTACTATATCTACATTAGATATGTAATGTACATTTAATAACAATATCATTATTACCATATCTACATTAGGTATAATGTAATATACTGATTCTTTCCCACAGATAAATGTACATTTAATAACAATATCATTGGTACTATATCTACATTGAATATAATGTAATATACTGGTTCATTCCCACAGATCAATGTACATTTAATAACAATATCATTGGTTCTATATCTACATTGAATATAATGTAATATGCTGATTCATTCCCACAGATCAATGTACATTTAATAACAGTATCATTAGTACTATATCTACAGTAGATATGTAATATACATTTACAAACAATGCCATTATTACTATATCTCCGTTGGACATAATGTAATATACTGATTCCTTCCAACAGATCAATGTACATTTAATAACAATATCATTAGTACTATATCCACATGAGATATGTAATGTACATTTAATAACAATATCATTAGTACTACATCTACATTAGATATGTAATGTACATTTAATAACAATATCAGTATTACCATATCTACAATAGATATAATGTAATACACTGATTCCCTCCCACAGATCAATGTACCTTTAATATCAATATCTCTATTACTACATCTACATTAGATAAAATGTCACATACAGATTCATTCCCACAGATCAATGTACATTTAATAACAATATCGTGAACACTATGTCTACCTACGATATAATGTAATATACTGATTCATTCCCACAGATCAATGTACATTTAATAACAGTATCATTAGTACTATATCTACAGTAGATATGTAATATACATTTACCAACAATGCCAGTATTATTATATCTCCGTTGGACATAATGTAATATACTGATTCCTTCCCACAGATCAATGTACATTTAATAACAATATCATTGGTACTATATCTACATTGAATATAATCTAATATACTGATTCATTCCCACAGATCAATGTGCATTTAATAACAATATCATTAGTACTATATCTACATGAGATATGTAATGTACATTTAATAACAATATCATTAGTACTATATCTACAATCGATATAATGTAATATACTGATCCATTCCCACAAATCAATTTACATTTAATAACAATATCATTAGTCCTATATCTACATTCGATATAATGTAATACACGGATCCATTCCCACAGATCAATGTGCATTTAATGACAATATCATTGGTACTATATCTACATGGAATATAATGTAATATACTGATTCCTTCCCACACATCAATGTACATTTAATAACAATATCATTGGTACTATATCTACATTAAATATAATGTAATATGCTGATTCATTCCCACAGATCAATGTACATTTAGCAACAATATCATTATTACTATATCTACATTAGATATAATGTATTATACTTATTCGTTCCCACAGATGAATGTGCATTTAATAACATTATCATTAGTACTATATCTACATTAGATATGTAACGTACATTTAATAACAATATCATTGGTACTATATCTACATTGAATATAATGTAATATGCTGATTCATTCCCACAGATCAATCTACATTTCATAACAGTATCATTAGTACTATATCTACAGTAGATATGTAATATACATTTACAAACAATGCCAGTATTATTATATCTCCGTTGGACATAATGTAATAGACTGATTCCTTCCCGCAGATCAATGTACCTTTAATAACAATACCATTAGTACTATATCTACATTCGATATAATGTAATATATTGAGTCGTTCCAACAGATCAATGTACATTTAATAACAATATCATTATTACTATATCTACATTAGATATAATGTAATATAGTTATTCGTTCCCACAGATGAATGTGTATTTAATAACAATATCATTAGCACTATATCTACATTAGATATGTAATGTACATTTAATAACAATATCATTATTACCATATCTACATTAGGTTTAATGTAATATACTGATTCTTTCCCACAGATAAATGTACATTAAATAACAATATCATTGGTACTATATCTACATTGAATATAATGTAATATACTGATTCATTCCCACAGATCAATGTACATTTAATAACAATATCATTGGTACTATATCTACATTGAATATAATGTAATATGCTGATTCATTCCCACAGATCAATGTACATTTAATAACAGTATCATTAGTACTATATCTACAGTAGATATGTAATATACATTTACAAACAATGCCAGTATTATTATATCTCCGTTGGACATAATGTAATATACTGAATCCTTCCCACAGATCAATGTGCATTTAAAAACAATATCATTATTACCATATCTATATTAGGTATAATGTAATATACTGATTCCTTCCCACAGATCAATGTACATTTAATAACAGTATCATTAGTACTATATCTACATTCGATATAATGTAATATATTGATTCATTCCAACAGATCAATGTACATTTAATAACAATATCATTATTACTATATCTACATTAGATATAATGTAATATACTTATTCGTTCCCACAGATGAATGTGCATTTAATAACATTATCATTAGTACTATATCTACATTAGATATGTAACGTACATTTAAAAACAATATCATTATTACCATATCTACATTAGATATAATGTAATATACTGATTCCTTCCCACAGATCAATGTACATTTAATAACAATATCATTGCTACTATATCTACATTGAATATAATGTAATATACTGATTCTTCCCCTCAGATCAATGTACATTCAATAACAATATCCTTAGTACTATATCTACATTCGATATAATGTAATATAGTTATTCGTTCCCACAGATGAATGTGTATTTATTAACAATATCATTAGTACTATATCTACAGTAGATATGTAATATACATTTACAAACAATGCCAGTATTATTATATCTCCGTTGGACATAATGTAATACACTGATCCTTTCCCACAGATCAATGTGCATTTAAAAACAACACCATTATTATCATATCTACATTAGATATAATGTAATATACTGATTCCTTCCCACAGATCAATGTACAATTTAATAACAATATCATTGGTACTATATCTACATTGAATATAATGTAACATGTTGATTCATTCCCACAGATCAATGTACATTTAATAACAGTATCATTAGTACTATATCTACAGTAGATATGTAATATACATCTACAAACAATGCCAGAACTATTATATCTCCGTTGGACATAATGTAGTAGACTGATTCCTTCCCACAGATCAATGTACATTTAGTAACAATATCATTCGTACTATATCTACATTGAATATAATGTAATATACTGATTCATTCCCACAGATCAATGTACATTTAATAACAGTATCATTAGTACTATATCTACAGTAGATATGTAATATACATTTACAAACAATGCCATTATTACTATATCTCCGTTGGACATAATGTAATATACTGATTGCTTCCAACAGATCAATGTACATTTAATAACAGTATCATTAGTACTATATCTACAGTAGATATGTAATATACATTTACAAACAATGCCAGTATTATTATATCTCCGTTGGACATAATGTAATATACTGAATCCTTCCCACAGATCAATGTGCATTTAAAAACAATATCATTATTACCATATCTACATTAGGTATAATGTAATATACTGATTCCTTCCCACAGATCAATGTACATTTAATAACAGTATCATTAGTACTATATCTACATTCGATATAATGTAATATATTGATTCATTCCAACAGATCAATGTACATTTAATAACAATATCATTATTACTATATCTACATTAGATATAATGTAATATACTTATTCGTTCCCACAGATGAATGTGCATTTAATAACATTATCATTAGTACTATATCTACATTAGATATGTAACGTACATTTAAAAACAATATCATTATTACCATATCTACATTAGATATAATGTAATATACTGATTCCTTCCCACAGATCAATGTACATGTAATAACAATATCATTGGTACTATATCTACATTGAATATAATGTAATATGTTGATTCATTCCCACAGATCAATGTACATTTAGTAACAGTATCATTAGTACTATATCTACAGTAGATATGTAATATACATTTACCAACAATGCCAGTATTATTATATCTCCGTTGGACATAATGTAATAGACTGATTCCTTCCCACAGATCAATTTACCTTTAATAACAATACCATTAGTACTATATCTACATTCGATATAATGTAATATATTGAGTCGTTCCAACAGATCAATGTACATTTAATAACAATATCATTATTACTATATCTACATTAGATATAATGTAATATACTTATTCGTTCCCACAGATGAATGTGTATTTAATAACAATATCATTAGCACTATATCTACATTAGATATGTAATGTACATTTAATAACAATATCATTATTACCATATCTACATTAGGTATAATGTAATATACTGATTCTTTCCCACAGATAAATGTACATTTAATAACAATATCATTGGTACTATATCTACATTGAATATAATGTAATATACTGATTCATTCCCACAGATCAATGTACATTTAATAACAATATCATTGGTACTATATCTACATTGAATATAATGTAATATGCTGATTCATTCCCACAGATCAATGTACATTTAATAACAGTATCATTAGTACTATATCTACAGTAGGTATGTAATATACATCTACAAACAATGCCAGTATTGTTATATCTCCGTTGGACATAATGAAATAGGCTGATTCCTTCCCACAGATCAATGTACATTTAATAACAATACCATTAGTACTATATCTACATTCGATATAATGTAATATATTGATTCATTCCAACAGATCAATGTACATTTAATAACAATATCATTATTACTATATCTACATTAGATATAATGTAATATACTTATTCGTTCCCACAAATGAATGTGTATTTAATAACAATATCATTAGTACTATATCTACATTAGATATGTAATGTACATTTAATAACAATATCATTATTACCATATCTACATTAGGTATAATGTAATATACTGATTCTTTCCCACAGATAAATGTACATTTAATAACAATATCATTGGTACTATATCTACATTGAATATAATGTAATATACTGGTTCATTCCCACAGATCAATGTACATTTAATAACAATATCATTGGTACTATATCTACATTGAATATAATGTAATATGCTGATTCATTCCCACAGATCAATGTACATTTAATAACAGTATCATTAGTACTATATCTACAGTAGGTATGTAATATACATCTACAAACAATGCCGGTATTATTATATCTCCGTTGGACATAATGTAGTAGACTGATTCCTTCCCATAGATCAATGTACATTTAGTATCAATATCATTCGTACTATATCTACATTGAATATAATGTAATATACTGTTTCATTCCCACAGATCAATGTACATTTAATAACAGTATCATTAGTACTATATCTACAGTAGATATGTAATATACATTTACAAACAATGCCATTATTACTATATCTCCGTTGGACATAATGTAATATACTGATTCCTTCCAACAGATCAATGTACATTTACTAACAGTATCATTAGTACTATATCGACAGTAGATATGTAATATACATTTACCAACAATGCCAGTATTATTATATCTCCGTTGGACATAATGTAATATACTGAATCCTTCCCACAGATCAATGTGCATTTAAAAACAATACCATTAGTACTATATCTACATTCGATATAATGTAATATATTGAGTCGTTCCAACAGATCAATGTACATTTAATAACAATATCATTATTACTATATCTACATTAGATATAATGTAATATACTTATTCGTTCCCACAGATGAATGTGTATTTAATAACAATATCATTAGCACTATATCTACATTAGATATGTAATGTACATTTAATGACAATATCATTATTACCATATCTACATTAGGTATAATGTAATATACTGATTCTTTCCCACAGATAAATGTACATTTAATAACAATATCATTGGTACTATATCTACATTGAATATAATGTAATATACTGATTCATCCCCACAGATCAATGTACATTTAATAACAATATCATTGGTACTATATCTACATTGAATATAATGTAATATGCTGATTCATTCCCACAGATCAATGTACATTTAATAACAGTATCATTAGTACTATATCTACAGTAGGTATGTAATATACATCTACAAACAATGCCAGTATTGTTATATCTCCGTTGGACATAATGAAATAGGCTGATTCCTTCCCACAGATCAATGTACATTTAATAACAATACCATTAGTACTATATCTACATTCGATATAATGTAATATATTGATTCATTCCAACAGATCAATGTACATTTAATAACAATATCATTATTACTATATCTACATTAGATATAATGTAATATACTTATTCGTTCCCACAGATGAATGTGCATTTAATAACATTATCATTAGTACTATATCTACATTAGATATGTAACGTACATTTAAAAACAATATCATTATTACCATATCTACATTAGATATAATGTAATATACTGATTCCTTCCCACAGATCAATGTACATGTAATAACAATATCATTGGTACTATATCTACATTGAATATAATGTAATATGTTGATTCATTCCCACAGATCAATGTACATTTAGTAACAGTATCATTAGTACTATATCTACAGTAGATATGTAATATACATTTACCAACAATGCCAGTATTATTATATCTCCGTTGGACATAATGTAATAGACTGATTCCTTCCCACAGATCAATTTACCTTTAATAACAATACCATTAGTACTATATCTACATTCGATATAATGTAATATATTGAGTCGTTCCAACAGATCAATGTACATTTAATAACAATATCATTATTACTATATCTACATTAGATATAATGTAATATACTTATTCGTTCCCACAGATGAATGTGTATTTAATAACAATATCATTAGCACTATATCTACATTAGATATGTAATGTACATTTAATAACAATATCATTATTACCATATCTACATTAGGTATAATGTAATATACTGATTCTTTCCCACAGATAAATGTACATTTAATAACAATATCATTGGTACTATATCTACATTGAATATAATGTAATATACTGATTCATTCCCACAGATCAATGTACATTTAATAACAATATCATTGGTACTATATCTACATTGAATATAATGTAATATGCTGATTCATTCCCACAGATCAATGTACATTTAATAACAGTATCATTAGTACTATATCTACAGTAGGTATGTAATATACATCTACAAACAATGCCAGTATTGTTATATCTCCGTTGGACATAATGAAATAGGCTGATTCCTTCCCACAGATCAATGTACATTTAATAACAATACCATTAGTACTATATCTACATTCGATATAATGTAATATATTGATTCATTCCAACAGATCAATGTACATTTAATAACAATATCATTATTACTATATCTACATTAGATATAATGTAATATACTTATTCGTTCCCACAAATGAATGTGTATTTAATAACAATATCATTAGTACTATATCTACATTAGATATGTAATGTACATTTAATAACAATATCATTATTACCATATCTACATTAGGTATAATGTAATATACTGATTCTTTCCCACAGATAAATGTACATTTAATAACAATATCATTGGTACTATATCTACATTGAATATAATGTAATATACTGGTTCATTCCCACAGATCAATGTACATTTAATAACAATATCATTGGTACTATATCTACATTGAATATAATGTAATATGCTGATTCATTCCCACAGATCAATGTACATTTAATAACAGTATCATTAGTACTATATCTACAGTAGGTATGTAATATACATCTACAAACAATGCCGGTATTATTATATCTCCGTTGGACATAATGTAGTAGACTGATTCCTTCCCATAGATCAATGTACATTTAGTATCAATATCATTCGTACTATATCTACATTGAATATAATGTAATATACTGTTTCATTCCCACAGATCAATGTACATTTAATAACAGTATCATTAGTACTATATCTACAGTAGATATGTAATATACATTTACAAACAATGCCATTATTACTATATCTCCGTTGGACATAATGTAATATACTGATTCCTTCCAACAGATCAATGTACATTTACTAACAGTATCATTAGTACTATATCGACAGTAGATATGTAATATACATTTACCAACAATGCCAGTATTATTATATCTCCGTTGGACATAATGTAATATACTGAATCCTTCCCACAGATCAATGTGCATTTAAAAACAATACCATTAGTACTATATCTACATTCGATATAATGTAATATATTGAGTCGTTCCAACAGATCAATGTACATTTAATAACAATATCATTATTACTATATCTACATTAGATATAATGTAATATACTTATTCGTTCCCACAGATGAATGTGTATTTAATAACAATATCATTAGCACTATATCTACATTAGATATGTAATGTACATTTAATGACAATATCATTATTACCATATCTACATTAGGTATAATGTAATATACTGATTCTTTCCCACAGATAAATGTACATTTAATAACAATATCATTGGTACTATATCTACATTGAATATAATGTAATATACTGATTCATCCCCACAGATCAATGTACATTTAATAACAATATCATTGGTACTATATCTACATTGAATATAATGTAATATGCTGATTCATTCCCACAGATCAATGTACATTTAATAACAGTATCATTAGTACTATATCTACAGTAGGTATGTAATATACATCTACAAACAATGCCAGTATTGTTATATCTCCGTTGGACATAATGAAATAGGCTGATTCCTTCCCACAGATCAATGTACATTTAATAACAATACCATTAGTACTATATCTACATTCGATATAATGTAATATATTGATTCATTCCAACAGATCAATGTACATTTAATAACAATATCATTATTACTATATCTACATTAGATATAATGTAATATACTTATTCGTTCCCACAAATGAATGTGTATTTAATAACAATATCATTAGTACTATATCTACATTAGATATGTAATGTACATTTAATAACAATATCATTATTACCATATCTACATTAGGTATAATGTAATATACTGATTCTTTCCCACAGATAAATGTACATTTAATAACAATATCATTGGTACTATATCTACATTGAATATAATGTAATATACTGGTTCATTCCCACAGATCAATGTACATTTAATAACAATATCATTGGTACTATATCTACATTGAATATAATGTAATATGCTGATTCATTCCCACAGATCAATGTACATTTAATAACAGTATCATTAGTACTATATCTACAGTAGGTATGTAATATACATCTACAAACAATGCCGGTATTATTATATCTCCGTTGGACATAATGTAGTAGACTGATTCCTTCCCATAGATCAATGTACATTTAGTATCAATATCATTCGTACTATATCTACATTGAATATAATGTAATATACTGTTTCATTCCCACAGATCAATGTACATTTAATAACAGTATCATTAGTACTATATCTACAGTAGATATGTAATATACATTTACAAACAATGCCATTATTACTATATCTCCGTTGGACATAATGTAATATACTGATTCCTTCCAACAGATCAATGTACATTTACTAACAGTATCATTAGTACTATATCGACAGTAGATATGTAATATACATTTACCAACAATGCCAGTATTATTATATCTCCGTTGGACATAATGTAATATACTGAATCCTTCCCACAGATCAATGTGCATTTAAAAACAATACCATTAGTACTATATCTACATTCGATATAATGTAATATATTGAGTCGTTCCAACAGATCAATGTACATTTAATAACAATATCATTATTACTATATCTACATTAGATATAATGTAATATACTTATTCGTTCCCACAGATGAATGTGTATTTAATAACAATATCATTAGCACTATATCTACATTAGATATGTAATGTACATTTAATAACAATATCATTATTACCATATCTACATTAGGTATAATGTAATATACTGATTCTTTCCCACAGATAAATGTACATTTAATAACAATATCATTGGTACTATATCTACATTGAATATAATGTAATATACTGATTCATCCCCACAGATCAATGTACATTTAATAACAATATCATTGGTACTATATCTACATTGAATATAATGTAATATGCTGATTCATTCCCACAGATCAATGTACATTTAATAACAGTATCATTAGTACTATATCTACAGTAGGTATGTAATATACATCTACAAACAATGCCAGTATTGTTATATCTCCGTTGGACATAATGAAATAGGCTGATTCCTTCCCACAGATCAATGTACATTTAATAACAATACCATTAGTACTATATCTACATTCGATATAATGTAATATATTGATTCATTCCAACAGATCAATGTACATTTAATAACAATATCATTATTACTATATCTACATTAGATATAATGTAATATACTTATTCGTTCCCACAAATGACTGTGTATTTAATAACAATATCATTAGTACTATATCTACATTAGATATGTAATGTACATTTAATAACAATATCATTATTACCATATCTACATTAGGTATAATGTAATATACTGATTCTTTCCCACAGATAAATGTACATTTAATAACAATATCATTGGTACTATATCTACATTGAATATAATGTAATATACTGGTTCATTCCCACAGATCAATGTACATTTAATAACAATATCATTGGTTCTATATCTACATTGAATATAATGTAATATGCTGATTCATTCCCACAGATCAATGTACATTTAATAACAGTATCATTAGTACTATATCTACAGTAGGTATGTAATATACATCTACAAACAATGCCAGTATTATTATATCTCCGTTGGACATAATGTAGTAGACTGATTCCTTCCCACAGATCAATGTACATTTAGTATCAATATCATTCGTACTATATCTACATTGAATATAATGTAATATACTGTTTCATTCCCACAGATCAATGTACATTTAATAACAGTATCATTAGTACTATATCTACAGTAGATATGTAATATACATTTACAAACAATGCCATTATTACTATATCTCCGTTGGACATAATGTAATATACTGATTCCTTCCAACAGATCAATGTCCATTTAATAACAGTATCATTAGTACTATATCTACAGTAGATATGTAATATACATTTACAAACAATGCCAGTATTATTATATCTCCGTTGGACATAATGTAATATACTGAATCCTTCCCACAGATCAATGTGCATTTAAAAACAATATCATTATTACCATATCTACATTAGGTATAATGTAATATACTGATTCCTTCCCACAGATCAATGTACATTTAATAACAGTATCATTAGTACTATATCTACATTAGATATAATGTAATATACTTATTCGTTCCCACAGATGAATGTGCATTTAATAACATTATCATTAGTACTATATCTACATTAGATATGTAACGTACATTTAAAAACAATATCATTATTACCATATCTACATTAGATATAATGTAATATACTGATTCCTTCCCACAGATCAATGTACATTTAATAACAATATCATTGGTACTATATCTACATTGAATATAATGTAATATGCTGATTCATTCCCACAGATCAATGTACATTTAATAACAGTATCATTAGTACTATATCTACAGTAGATATGTAATATACATCTACAAACAATGCCAGAATTATTACATCTCCGTTGGACATAATGAAATATACTGATTCCTTCCAACAGATCAATGTACATTTAATAACAATATCATTAGTACTATATCCACATGAGATATGTAATGTACATTTAATAACAATATCATTAGTACTACATCTACATTAGATATGTAATGTACATTTAATAACAATATCAGTATTACCATATCTACAATAGATATAATGTAATACACTGATTCCCTCCCACAGATCAATGTACCTTTAATATCAATATCTCTATTACTACATCTACATTAGATAAAATGTCACATACAGATTCATTCCCACAGATCAATGTACATTTAATAACAATATCGTGAACACTATGTCTACCTACGATATAATGTAATATACTGATTCATTCCCACAGATCAATGTACATTTAATAACAGTATCATTAGTACTATAGCTACAGTAGATATGTAATATACATTTACCAACAATGCCAGTATTATTATATCTCCGTTGGACATAATGTAATATACTGATTCCTTCCCACAGATCAATGTACATTTAATAACAATATCATTGGTACTATATCTACATTGAATATAATCTAATATACTGATTCATTCCCACAGATCAATGTGCATTTAATAACAATATCATTAGTACTATATCTACATGAGATATGTAATGTACATTTAATAACAATATCATTAGTACTATATCTACAATCGATATAATGTAATATACTGATCCATTCCCACAAATCAATTTACATTTAATAACAATATCATTAGTCCTATATCTACATTCGATATAATGTAATACACGGATCCATTCCCACAGATCAATGTGCATTTAATGACAATATCATTGGTACTATATCTACATGGAATATAATGTAATATACTGATTCCTTCCCACACATCAATGTACATTTAATAACAATATCATTGGTACTATATCTACATTGAATATAATGTAATATGCTGATTCATTCCCACAGATCAATGTACATTCAGCAACAATATCATTATTACTATATCTACATTAGATATAATGTATTATACTTATTCGTTCCCACAGATGAATGTGCATTTAATAACATTATCATTAGTACTATATCTACATTAGATATGTAACGTACATTTAATAACAATATCATTGGTACTATATCTACATTGAATATAATGTAATATGCTGATTCATTCCCACAGATCAATCTACATTTCATAACAGTATCATTAGTACTATACCTACAGTAGATATGTAATATACATTTACAAACAATGCCAGTATTATTATATCTCCGTTGGACATAATGTAATAGACTGATTCCTTCCCGCAGATCAATGTACCTTTAATAACAATACCATTAGTACTATATCTACATTCGATATAATGTAATATATTGAGTCGTTCCAACAGATCAATGTACATTTAATAACAATATCATTATTACTATATCTACATTAGATATAATGTAATATAGTTATTCGTTCCCACAGATGAATGTGTATTTAATAACAATATCATTAGCACTATATCTACATTAGATATGTAATGTACATTTAATAACAATATCATTATTACCATATCTACATTAGGTTTAATGTAATATACTGATTCTTTCCCACAGATAAATGTACATTAAATAACAATATCATTGGTACTATATCTACATTGAATATAATGTAATATACTGATTCATTCCCACAGATCAATGTACATTTAATAACAATATCATTGGTACTATATCTACATTGAATATAATGTAATATGCTGATTCATTCCCACAGATCAATGTACATTTAATAACAGTATCATTAGTACTATATCTACAGTAGATATGTAATATACATTTACAAACAATGCCAGTATTATTATATCTCCGTTGGACATAATGTAATATACTGAATCCTTCCCACAGATCAATGTGCATTTAAAAACAATATCATTATTACCATATCTACATTAGGTATAATGTAATATACTGATTCCTTCCCACAGATCAATGTACATTTAATAACAGTATCATTAGTACTATATCTACATTAGATATAATGTAATATACTTATTCGTTCCCACAGATGAATGTGCATTTAATAACATTATCATTAGTACTATATCTACATTAGATATGTAACGTACATTTAAAAACAATATCATTATTACCATATCTACATTAGATATAATGTAATATACTGATTCCTTCCCACAGATCAATGTACATTTAATAACAATATCATTGCTACTATATCTACATTGAATATAATGTAATATACTGATTCTTCCCCTCAGATCAATGTACATTCAATAACAATATCCTTAGTACGATATCTACATTCGATATAATGTAATATAGTTATTCGTTCCCACAGATGAATGTGTATTTATTAACAATATCATTAGTACTATATCTACAGTAGATATGTAATATACATTGACAAACAATGCCAGTATTATTATATCTCCGTTGGACATAATGTAATATACTGATTCCTTCCCACAGATCAATGTGCATTTAAAAACAACATCATTATTATCATATCTACATTAGATATAATGTAATATACTGATTCCTTCCCACAGATCAATGTACATTTATTAACAATATCATTGGTACTATATCTACATTGAATATAATGTAATATACTGATTCATTCCCACAGATCAATGTACATTTAATAACAATATCATTGGTACTATATCTACATTGAATATAATGTAATATGCTGATTCATTCCCACAGATCAATGTACATTTAATAACAGTATCATTAGTACTATATCTACAGTAGGTATGTAATATACATCTACAAACAATGCCAGTATTATTATATCTCCGCTGGACATAATGAAATACGCTGATTCCTTCCCACAGATCAATGTACATTTAATAACAATACCATTAGTACTATATCTACATTCGATATAATGTAATATATTGATTCATTCCAACAGATCAATGTACATTTATTAACAATATCATTATTACTATATCAACATTAGATATAATGTAATATACTTATTCGTTCCCACAAATGAATGTGTATTTAATAACAATATCATTAGTACTATATCTACATTAGATATGTAATGTACATTTAATAACAATATCATTATTACCATATCTACATTAGGTATAATGTAATATACTGATTCTTTCCCACAGATAAATGTACATTTAATGACAATATCATTGGTACTATACCTACATTAGATATAATGTAATATATTGAGTCATTAAAACAGATCAATGTACATTTAATAACAGTATCATTATTACTATATCTACATTAGATATAATGTAATATACTTATTCGTTCCCACAGATGAATGTGTATTTAATAACAATATCATTAGTACTATATCTACATTAGATATGTAATGTACATTTAATAACAATATCATTATTACCATATCTACATTAGGTATAATGTAATATACCGATTCTTTCCCACAGATAAATGTACATTTAATAACAATATCATTGGTACTATATCTACATCGAATATAATGTAATATACTGATTCCTTCCCACAGATCAATGTACATTTAATAACAGTATCATTAGTACTATATCTACATTCGATATAATGTAATATATTGATTCATTCCAACAGATCAATGTACCTTTAATAACAATTTCATTATTACTATATCTACATTAGATATAATGTAATATACTTATTCGTTCCCACCGATGAATGTGCATTTAATACCATTATCATTAGTACTATATCTACATTAGATATGTAACGTACATTTAAAAACAATATCATTATTACCATATCTACATTAGATATAATGTAATATACTGATTCCTTCCCACAGATCAATGTACATTTAATAACAATATCATTGGTACTATATCTACTTTGAATATAATGTAATATACTGATTCTTTCCCACAGATCAATGTAGATTCACTAACAATATCCTTAGTACTATATCTACATTCGATATAATGTAATATAGTTATTCGTTCCCACAGATGAATGTGTATTTATTAACAATATCATTAGTACTATATCTACAGTAGATATGTAATATACATTTACAAACAATGCCAGTATTATTATATCTCCGTTGGACATAATGTAATATACTGATTCCTTCCCACAGATCAATGTGCATTTAAAAACTACATCATTATTATCATATCTACATTAGATATAATGTAATATACTGATTCCTTCCCACAGATCAATGTAGATTTAATAACAATATCATTGGTACTATATCTACATTGAATATAATGTAATATGCTGATTCATTCCCACAGATCAATGTACATTTAATAACAGTATCATTAGTACTATATCTACAGTAGATATGTAATATACATTTACAAACAATGGCAGAATTATTATATCTCCGTTGGACATAATGTAGTAGACTGATTCCTTCCCACAGATCAATGTACATTTAATAACAATATCATTCGTACTATATCTACATTTGATATAATGTAATATATTCATTCATTCCAACAGAACAATGTACATTTAATAACAATATCATTAGTACTATATCTACAGTAGATATGTAATATACGTTTACAAACAATGCCATTATTACTATATCTCCGTTGGACATAATGTAATATACTGATTCCTTCCAACAGATCAATGCATATTTAATAACAATATCCTTAGTACTATATCTACATTCGACATAATGTAATATATTTATTCGTTCCCCCAGATATATGTGTATTTATTAACAATATCATTAGTACTATATCTACATTCGATATAATGTAATAGATTGATTCATTCCCACAGACCAATGTACATTTAATAACAATATCATTAGTACTATATCTACATTGAGTATAATGTAATATACTGATTCATTCCCACAGATCAATGTACATTTAATAACAGTATCATTAGTACTATATCTACAGTAGATATGTAATATACATCTACAAACAATCCCAGTATTATTATATCTCCGTTGGACATAATGTAATAGACTGATTCCTTCCCACAGATCAATGTACACTTAATAACAATACCATTAGTACTATATCTACATTCGATATAATGTAATATATTGAGTCATTCCAACAGATTAATGTACATTTAATAACAATATCATTATTACTATATCTACATTAGATATAATGTAATATACTTATTCGTTCCCACAGATGAATGTGTATTTAATAACAATATCATTAGTACTATATCTACATTAGATATGTAATGTACATTTAATAACAATATCATTATTACCATATCTACGTTAGATATAATGTAATATACTGATTCCTTCCCACAGATCAATGTACATTTAATAACAATATCATTGGTACTATATCTACATTGAATATAATGTAATATACTGATTCTTCCCCTCAGATCAATGTACATTCAATAACAATATCCTTAGTACTATATCTACTTTCGATATAATGTAATATAGTTATTCGTTCCCACAGATGAATGTGTATTTGTTAACAATATCATTAGTACTATATCTACAGTAGATATGTAATATACATTTACAAACAATGCCAGTATTATTATATCTCCGTTGGACATAATGTAATACACTGATTCTTTCCCACAGACCAATGTGCATTTAAAAACAACACCATTATTATCATATCTACATTAGATATAATGTAATATACTGATTCCTTCCCACAGATCAATGTACATTTAATAACAATATCATTGGTACTATATCTACATTGAATATAATGTAATATGTTGATTCATTCCCACAGAGCAATGTACATTTAATAACAGTATCATTAGTACTATATCTACAGTAGATATGTAATATACATCTACAAACAATGCCAGAACTATTATATCTCCGTTGGACATAATGTAGTAGACTGATTCCTTCCCACAGATCAATGTACATTTAGTAACAATATCATTCGTACTATATCTACATTGAATATAATGTAATATACTGATTCATTCCCACAGATCAATGTACATTTAATAACAGTATCATTAGTACTATATCTACAGTAGATATGTAATATACATTTACAAGCAGTGCCATTATTACTATATCTCCGTTGGACATAATGTAATATACTGATTCCTTCCAACAGATCAATGTACATTTAATAACAGTATCATTAGTACTATATCTACAGTAGATATGTAATATACATTTACAAACAATGCCAGTATTATTATATCTCCGTTGGACATAATGTAATATACTGAATCCTTCCCACAGATCAATGTGCATTTAAAAACAATATCATTATTACCATATCTACATTAGATATAATGTAATATACTGATTCCTTCCCACAGATCAATGTACATTTAATAACAGTATCATTAGTACTATATCTACATTCGATATAATGTAATATATTGATTCATTCCAACAGATCAATGTACATTTAATAACAATATCATTATTACTATATCTACATTAGATATAATGTAATATACTTATTCGTTCCCACAGATGAATGTGCATTTAATAACATTATCATTAGTACTATATCTACATTAGATATGTAACGTACATTTAAAAACAATATCATTATTACCATATCTACATTAGATATAATGTAATATACTGATTCATTCCCACAGATCAATGTACATTTAATAACAGTATCATTAGTACTATATCTACAGTAGATATGTAATATACATCTACAAACAATCCCAGTATTATTATATCTCCGTTGGACATAATGTAATAGACTGATTCCTTCCCACAGATCAATGTACACTTAATAACAATACCATTAGTACTATATCTACATTCGATATAATGTAATATATTGAGTCATTCCAACAGATTAATGTACATTTAATAACAATATCATTATTACTATATCTACATTAGATATAATGTAATATACTTATTCGTTCCCACAGATGAATGTGTATTTAATAACAATATCATTAGTACTATATCTACATTAGATATGTAATGTACATTTAATAACAATATCATTATTACCATATCTACATTAGGTATAATTTAATATACTGATTCTTTCCCACAGATAAATGTACATTTAATAACAATATCATTGGTACTATATCTACATTGAATATAATGTAATATGCTGATTCATTCCCACAGATCAATGTACATTTAATAACAGTATCATTAGTACTATATCTACAGTAGATATGTAATATACATCTACAAACAATGCCAGTATTATTATATCTCCGTTGGACATAATGTAATAGACTGATTCCTTCCCACAGATCAATGTACATTTAATAACAATACCATTAGTAATATATCTACATTCGATATAATGTAATATATTGAGTCATTAAAACAGATCAATGTACATTTAATAACAATATCATTATTACTATATCTACATTAGATATAATGTAATATACTTATTCGTTCCCACAGATGAATGTGTATTTAATAACAATATCATTAGTACTATATCTACATTAGATATGTAATGTACATTTAATAACAATATCATTATTACCATATCTACATTAGGTATAATGTAATATACCGATTCTTTCCCACAGATAAATGTACATTTAAAAACAATATCATTATTACCATATCTACATTAGATATAATGTAATATACTGATTCCTTCCCACAGATCAATGTACATTTAATAACAATATCATTGGTACTATATCTACTTTGAATATAATGTAATTTACTGATTCTTTCCCACAGATCAATGTAGGTTCAATAACAATATCCTTAGTACTATATCTACATTCGATATAATGTAATATAGTTATTCGTTCCCACAGATGAATGTTTATTTATTAACAATATCATTAGTACTATATCTACAGTAGATATGTAATATACATTTACAAACAATGCCAGTATTATTATATCTCCGTTGGACATAATGTAATATACTGATTCCTTCCCACAGATCAATGTGCATTTAAAAACAATATCATTCGTACTATATCTACATTCGATATAATGTAATATATTGATTCATTCCAACAGAACAATGTACATTTAATAACAGTATCATTAGTACTATATCTACAGTAGATATGTAATATACATTTACAAACAATGCCATTATTAATATATCTCCGTTGGACATAATGTAATATACTGATTCCTTCCAACAGATCAATGTATATTTAATAACAATATCCTTAGTACTATATCTACATTCGATATAATGTAATATATTTATTCGTTCCCCCAGATATATGTGTATTTATTAACAATATCATTAGTACTATATCTACATTAGATATGTAATGTACATTTAATAACAATATCATTATTACAATATCTACATTAGATATAATGTAATATACTGATTCTTTCCCACAGATCAATGTACAATTAATAACAATATCATTGGTACTATATCTACATTGAATATAATCTAATATACTGATTCATTCCCACAGATCAATGTACATTTAATAACAATATCATTAGTACTATATCTACATTCGATATAATGTAATAGATTGATTCATTCCCACAGACCAATGTACATTTAATAACAATATCATTAGTACTATATCTACATTGAATATAATGTAATATACTGATTCATTCCCACAGATCAATGTACATTTAATAACAGTATCATTAGTACTATATCTACAGTAGATATGTAATATACATCTACAAACAATGCCAGAATTATTATATCTCCGTTGGACATAATGTAGTAGACTGATTCCTTCCCACAGATCAATGTACATTTAATAACAATATCATTCGTACTATATCTATATTCGATATAATCTAATATATTGATTAATTCCAACAGAACAATGTACATATAATAACAATATCATTAGTACTATACCTACAGTAGATATGTAATATACATTTACAAACAATGCCATTAATACTAAATCTCCGTTGGACATAATGTAATATACTGATTCCTTCCAACAGATCAATGTATATTTAATAACAATATCCTTAGTACTATATCTACATTCGATATAATGTAATATATTTATTCATTCCCACAGATATATGTGTATTTATTAACAATATCATTAGTACTATATCTACATTCGATATAATGTAATAGATTGATTCATTCCCACAGACCAATGTACATTTAATAACAATATCATTAGTACTATATCTACATTGAATATAATGTAATATACTGATTCATTCCCACAGATCAATGTACATTTAATAACAATATCATTGGTACTATATCTACATTGAATATAGTGTAATATGCTGATTCATTCCCACAGATCAATGTACATTTAATAACAGTATCATTAGTACCATATCTACAGTAGATATGTAATATACATCTACAAACAATGCCAGTATTATTATATCTCCGTTGGACATAATGTAATAGACTGATTCCTTCCCACAGATCAATGTACATTTAATAACAATACCATTAGTACTATATCTACATTCGATATAATGTAATATATTGATTCATTCCAACAGATCAATGTACATTTAATAACAATATCATTATTACTATATCTACATTAGATATAATGTAATATACTTTTTCGTTCCCACAGATGAATGTGTATTTAATAACAATATCATTAGTACTATATCTACATTAGATATGTAATGTACATTTAATAACAATATCATTATTACCACATCTACGTTAGGTATAATGTAATATACTGATTCTTTCCCATAGATAAATGTACATTTAATAACACTATCATTGGTACTATATCTACATTGAATATAATGTAATATACTGATTCATTCCCACAGATCAATGTACATTTAATAACAATATCATTATTACTATATCTACAGTAGATATGTAATATACATTTACAAACAGTGCCATTATTACTATATCTCCGTTGGACATAATGTAATATACTGATTCCTTCCAACAGATCAATGTACATTTAATAACAGTATCATTAGTACTATATCTACAGTAGATATGTAATATACATTTACAAACAATGCCAGTATTATTATATCTCAGTTGGACATAATGTAATATACTGATTCCTTCCCACAGATCAATGTGCATTTAAAAACAATATCATTATTACCATATCTACATTAGATATAATGTAATATACTGATTCCTTCCCACAGATCAATGTACATTTAATAACAATATCATTGGTACCATATCTACATTGAATATAATGAAATATACTTATTCGTTCCCACAGATCATTGTACATTTAATAACAATATCATTCGTAATATATCTACATTCGATATAATGAAATATACTTATTCGTTCCCACAGATCAATGTACATTTAATAACAATATCATTAGTACTATATCGACAATAGATATGTAATGTACATTTAAAAACAATACCATTATTGCCAAATTTACATTAGATATAATATAATATACTGATTCATTGCCACATATCAATGTACATTTATTACAATATCATTATTACTATATTTATATTAGATATAATGTCATATACCGATTCATTAGCACAGATCGATGTACATTTAGTAACAATGTCATTAGTAGTATATCTACATTAGATATGTAATATACATTTACAAACAATGCCATTATTACTATATCTTCGTTGTACATAATCTAATATACTGATTTCTTCCCCGAGATCAATGTACATTTAATAACAATATCATTATTACTATATCTGCATTAGATATATTGTAATATACTGATTGCTCCCCATAGATGTACGTACATTTAATAACAATATCATTAGTAATATATCTACATTAGATATGTAATGTACATTTATTAACAATATCACTAATACCATGTCTACATTAGATATAACTTATAATACTGATTCCTTCCCACAGATCAATGTACATTTAATAACAGTATCATTAGTACTATATCTACATTAGATAAAATGTCACATACAGATTCATTCCCACAGATCAATGTACATTTAATAACAATACCATTAGTACTATATCTACAATCGATATAATGTAATATACTTATTCGTTCCCACAGATCAATGTACATTTAATAACAATATCATTATTACTATATCTACATTAGATATAATGTAATATACTGATTCGTTCCCACAGATGAATGTGTATTTAATAACAATATCATTAGTACTATATCTACATTAGATATGTAACGTACATTTAAAAACAATATCATTATTACCATATCTACATTAGATATAATGTAATATACCGATTCCTTCCCACAGATCAATGTACATTTAATAACAATATCATTGGTACTATATCTACATTGAATATAATGTAATATACTGATTCTTTCCCTCCGATCAATGTACATTCAATAACAATATCCTTAGTACTATATCTACATTCGATATAATGTAATATAGTTATTCGTTCCCACAGATGAATGTGTATTTATTAACAATATCATTAGTACTATATCTACAGTAGATATGTAATATACATCTACAAACAATGCCAGAATTATTACATCTCCGTTGGACGTAATGAAATATACTGATTCCTTCCAACAGATCAATGTACATTTAATAACAATATCATTAGTACTATATCCACATAAGATATGTAATGTACATTTAATAACAATATCATTAGTACTACATCTACATCAGATATGTAATGTACATTTAATAACAATATCAGTATTACCATATCTACAATAGATATAATGTAATACACTGATTCCCTCCCACAGATCAATGTACCTTTAATAACAATATCTCTATTACTACATCTACATTAGATAAAATGTCACATACAGATTCATTCCCACAGATCAATGTACATTTAATAACAATATCGTGGACACTATATCTACCTACGATATAATGTTATATACTGATTCATTCCCACAGATCAATGTACATTTAATAACAGTATCATTAGTACTATATCTACAGTAGATATGTAATATACATTTACCAACAATGCCAGTATTATTATATCTCCGTTGGACATAATGTAATATACTGATTCCTTCCCACAGATCAATGTACATTTAATAACAATATCATTGGTACTATATCTACATTGAATATAATGTAATATGCTGATTCATTCCCACAGATCAATGTACATTTAATAACAATATCATTATTACTATATCTACATTAGATATAATGTAATATACTTATTCGTTCCCACAGATGAATGTGCATTTAATGACATTATCATTAGTACTATATCTACATTAGATATGCAACGTACATTTAATAACAATATCATTGGTACTATATCTACATTGAATATAATGTAATATGCTGATTCATTCCCACAGATCAATGTACATTTAATAACAGTATCATTAGTACTATATCTACAGTAGATATGTAATATACATTTACAAACAATGCCAGTATTATTATATCTCCGTTGGACATAATGTAATAGACTGATTCCTTCCGACAGATCAATGTACCTTTAATAACAATACCATTAGTACTATATCTACATTCGATATAATGTAATATATTGAGTCGTTCCAACAGGTCAATGTACATATAATAACAATATCATTATTACTATATCTACATTAGATATAATGTAATATACTTATTCGTTCCCACAGATGAATGTGTATTTAATAACAATATCATTAGTACTATATCTACATTAGATATGTAATGTACATTTAATAACAATATCATTATTACCATATCTACATTAGGTATAATGTAATATACCGATTCTTTCCCACAGATAAATGTACATTTAAAAACAATATCATTATTACCATATCTACATTAGATATAATGTAATATACTGATTCCTTCCCACAGATCAATGTACATTTAATAACAATATCATTGGTACTATATCTACTTTGAATATAATGTAATTTACTGATTCTTTCCCACAGATCAATGTAGGTTCAATAACAATATCCTTAGTACTATATCAACATTCGATATAATGTAATATAGTTATTCGTTCCCACAGATGAATGTTTATTTATTAACAATATCATTAGTACTATATCTACAGTAGATATGTAATATACATTTACAAACAATGCCAGTATTATTATATCTCCGTTGGACATAATGTAATATACTGATTCCTTCCCACAGATCAATGTGCATTTAAAAACAATATCATTCGTACTATATCTACATTCGATATAATGTAATATATTGATTCATTCCAACAGAACAATGTACATTTAATAACAGTATCATTAGTACTATATCTACAGTAGATATGTAATATACATTTACAAACAATGCCATTATTACTATATCTCCGTTGGACATAATGTAATATACTGATTCCTTCCAACAGATCAATGTATATTTAATAACAATATCCTTAGTACTATATCTACATTCGATATAATGTAATATATTTATTCGTTCCCCCAGATATATGTGTATTTATTAACAATATCATTAGTACTATATCTACATTAGATATGTAATGTACATTTAATAACAATATCATTATTACAATATCTACATTAGATATAATGTAATATACTGATTCTTTCCCACAGATCAATGTACAATTAATAACAATATCATTGGTACTATATCTACATTGAATATAATCTAATATACTGATTCATTCCCACAGATCAATGTACATTTAATAACAATATCATTAGTACTATATCTACATTCGATATAATGTAATAGATTGATTCATTCCCACAGACCAATGTACATTTAATAACAATATCATTAGTACTATATCTACATTGAATATAATGTAATATACTGATTCATTCCCACAGATCAATGTACATTTAATAACAGTATCATTAGTACTATATCTACAGTAGATATGTAATATACATCTACAAACAATGCCAGAATTATTATATCTCCGTTGGACATAATGTAGTAGACTGATTCCTTCCCACAGATCAATGTACATTTAATAACAATATCATTCGTACTATATCTACATTCGATATAATGTAATATATTGATTAATTCCAACAGAACAATGTACATATAATAACAATATCATTAGTACTATACCTACAGTAGATATGTAATATACATTTACAAACAATGCCATTATTACTAAATCTCCGTTGGACATAATGTAATATACTGATTCCTTCCAACAGATCAATGTATATTTAATAACAATATCCTTAGTACTATATCTACATTCGATATAATGTAATATATTTATTCATTCCCACAGATATATGTGTATTTATTAACAATATCATTAGTACTATATCTACATTCGATATAATGTAATAGATTGATTCATTCCCACAGACCAATGTACATTTAATAACAATATCATTAGTACTATATCTACATTGAATATAATGTAATATACTGATTCATTCCCACAGATCAATGTACATTTAATAACAATATCATTGGTACTATATCTACATTGAATATAGTGTAATATGCTGATTCATTCCCACAGATCAATGTACATTTAATAACAGTATCATTAGTACCATATCTACAGTAGATATGTAATATACATCTACAAACAATGCCAGTATTATTATATCTCCGTTGGACATAATGTAATAGACTGATTCCTTCCCACAGATCAATGTACATTTAATAACAATACCATTAGTACTATATCTACATTCGATATAATGTAATATATTGATTCATTCCAACAGATCAATGTACATTTAATAACAATATCATTATTACTATATCTACATTAGATATAATGTAATATACTTTTTCGTTCCCACAGATGAATGTGTATTTAATAACAATATCATTAGTACTATATCTACATTAGATATGTAATGTACATTTAATAACAATATCATTATTACCACATCTACGTTAGGTATAATGTAATATACTGATTCTTTCCCATAGATAAATGTACATTTAATAACACTATCATTGGTACTATATCTACATTGAATATAATGTAATATACTGATTCATTCCCACAGATCAATGTACATTTAATAACAATATCATTATTACTATATCTACAGTAGATATGTAATATACATTTACAAACAGTGCCATTATTACTATATCTCCGTTGGACATAATGTAATATACTGATTCCTTCCAACAGATCAATGTACATTTAATAACAGTATCATTAGTACTATATCTACAGTAGATATGTAATATACATTTACAAACAATGCCAGTATTATTATATCTCAGTTGGACATAATGTAATATACTGATTCCTTCCCACAGATCAATGTGCATTTAAAAACAATATCATTATTACCATATCTACATTAGATATAATGTAATATACTGATTCCTTCCCACAGATCAATGTACATTTAATAACAATATCATTGGTACCATATCTACATTGAATATAATGAAATATACTTATTCGTTCCCACAGATCATTGTACATTTAATAACAATATCATTCGTAATATATCTACATTCGATATAATGAAATATACTTATTCGTTCCCACAGATCAATGTACATTTAATAACAATATCATTAGTACTATATCGACAATAGATATGTAATGTACATTTAAAAACAATACCATTATTGCCAAATTTACATTAGATATAATATAATATACTGATTCATTGCCACATATCAATGTACATTTATTACAATATCATTATTACTATATTTATATTAGATATAATGTCATATACCGATTCATTAGCACAGATCGATGTACATTTAGTAACAATGTCATTAGTAGTATATCTACATTAGATATGTAATATACATTTACAAACAATGCCATTATTACTATATCTTCGTTGTACATAATCTAATATACTGATTTCTTCCCCGAGATCAATGTACATTTAATAACAATATCATTATTACTATATCTGCATTAGATATATTGTAATATACTGATTGCTCCCCATAGATGTACGTACATTTAATAACAATATCATTAGTAATATATCTACATTAGATATGTAATGTACATTTATTAACAATATCACTAATACCATGTCTACATTAGATATAACTTATAATACTGATTCCTTCCCACAGATCAATGTACATTTAATAACAGTATCATTAGTACTATATCTACATTAGATAAAATGTCACATACAGATTCATTCCCACAGATCAATGTACATTTAATAACAATACCATTAGTACTATATCTACAATCGATATAATGTAATATACTTATTCGTTCCCACAGATCAATGTACATTTAATAACAATATCATTATTACTATATCTACATTAGATATAATGTAATATACTGATTCGTTCCCACAGATGAATGTGTATTTAATAACAATATCATTAGTACTATATCTACATAAGATATGTAATGTACATTTAATAACAATATCATTAGTACTACATCTACATCAGATATGTAATGTACATTTAATAACAATATCAGTATTACCATATCTACAATAGATATAATGTAATACACTGATTCCCTCCCACAGATCAATGTACCTTTAATAACAATATCTCTATTACTACATCTACATTAGATAAAATGTCACATACAGATTCATTCCCACAGATCAATGTACATTTAATAACAATATCGTGGACACTATATCTACCTACGATATAATGTTATATACTGATTCATTCCCACAGATCAATGTACATTTAATAACAGTATCATTAGTACTATATCTACAGTAGATATGTAATATACATTTACCAACAATGCCAGTATTATTATATCTCCGTTGGACATAATGTAATATACTGATTCCTTCCCACAGATCAATGTACATTTAATAACAATATCATTGGTACTATATCTACATTGAATATAATGTAATATGCTGATTCATTCCCACAGATCAATGTACATTTAATAACAATATCATTATTACTATATCTACATTAGATATAATGTAATATACTTATTCGTTCCCACAGATGAATGTGCATTTAATGACATTATCATTAGTACTATATCTACATTAGATATGCAACGTACATTTAATAACAATATCATTGGTACTATATCTACATTGAATATAATGTAATATGCTGATTCATTCCCACAGATCAATGTACATTTAATAACAGTATCATTAGTACTATATCTACAGTAGATATGTAATATACATTTACAAACAATGCCAGTATTATTATATCTCCGTTGGACATAATGTAATAGACTGATTCCTTCCGACAGATCAATGTACCTTTAATAACAATACCATTAGTACTATATCTACATTCGATATAATGTAATATATTGAGTCGTTCCAACAGGTCAATGTACATATAATAACAATATCATTATTACTATATCTACATTAGCTATAATGTAATATACTTATTCGTTCCCACAGATGAATGTGTATTTAATAACAATATCATTAGCACTATATCTACATTAGATATGTAATGTACATTTAATAACAATATCATTATTACCATATCTACATTAGGTATAATGTAATATACTGATTCCTTCCCACAGATAAATGTACATTTAATAACAATATCATTGGTACTATATCTACATTGAATATAATGTAATATACTGATTCATTCCCACAGATCAATGTACATTTAATAACAATATCATTGGTACTATATCTACATTGAATATAATGTAATATGCTGATTCATTCCCACAGATCAATGTACATTTAATAACAGTATCATTAGTACTATATCTACAGTAGGTATGTAATATACATCTACAAACAATGCCAGTATTATTATATCTCCGCTGGACATAATGAAATACGCTGATTCCTTCCCACAGATCAATGTACATTTAATAACAATACCATTAGTACTATATCTACATTCGATATAATGTAATATATTGATTCATTCCAACAGATCAATGTACATTTATTAACAATATCATTATTACTATATCAACATTAGATATAATGTAATATACTTATTCGTTCCCACAAATGAATGTGGATTTAATAACAATATCATTAGTACTATATCTACATTAGATATGTAATGTACATTTAATAACAATATCATTATTACCATATCTACATTAGGTATAATGTAATATACTGATTCTTTCCCACAGATAAATGTACATTTAATAACAATATCATTGGTACTATACCTACATTAGATATAATGTAATATATTGAGTCATTAAAACAGATCAATGTACATTTAATAACAGTATCATTATTACTATATCTACATTAGATATAATGTAATATACTTATTCGTTCCCACAGATGAATGTGTATTTAATAACAATATCATTAGTACTATATCTACATTAGATATGTAATGTACATTTAATAACAATATCATTATTACCATATCTACATTAGGTATAATGTAATATACCGATTCTTTCCCACAGATAAATGTACATTTAATAACAATATCATTGGTACTATATCTACATCGAATATAATGTAATATACTGATTCCTTCCCACAGATCAATGTACATTTAATAACAGTATCATTAGTACTATATCTACATTCGATATAATGTAATATATTGATTCATTCCAACAGATCAATGTACCTTTAATAACAATTTCATTATTACTATATCTACATTAGATATAATGTAATATACTTATTCGTTCCCACCGATGAATGTGCATTTAATACCATTATCATTAGTACTATATCTACATTAGATATGTAACGTACATTTAAAAACAATATCATTATTACCATATCTACATTAGATATAATGTAATATACTGATTCCTTCCCACAGATCAATGTACATTTAATAACAATATCATTGGTACTATATCTACTTTGAATATAATGTAATATACTGATTCTTTCGAACAGATCAATGTAGATTCACTAACAATATCCTTAGTACTATATCTACATTCGATATAATGTAATATAGTTATTCGTTCCCACAGATGAATGTGTATTTATTAACAATATCATTAGTACTATATCTACAGTAGATATGTAATATACATTTACAAACAATGCCAGTATTATTATATCTCCGTTGGACATAATGTAATATACTGATTCCTTCCCACAGATCAATGTGCATTTAAAAACTACATCATTATTATCATATCTACATTAGATATAATGTAATATACTGATTCCTTCCCACAGATCAATGTAGATTTAATAACAATATCATTGGTACTATATCTACATTGAATATAATGTAATATGCTGATTCATTCCCACAGATCAATGTACATTTAATAACAGTATCATTAGTACTATATCTACAGTAGATATGTAATATACATTTACAAACAATGGCAGAATTATTATATCTCCGTTGGACATAATGTAGTAGACTGATTCCTTCCCACAGATCAATGTACATTTAATAACAATATCATTCGTACTATATCTACATTTGATATAATGTAATATATTCATTCATTCCAACAGAACAATGTACATTTAATAACAATATCATTAGTACTATATCTACAGTAGATATGTAATATACGTTTACAAACAATGCCATTATTACTATATCTCCGTTGGACATAATGTAATATACTGATTCCTTCCAACAGATCAATGCATATTTAATAACAATATCCTTAGTACTATATCTACATTCGATATAATGTAATATATTTATTCGTTCCCCCAGATATATGTGTATTTATTAACAATATCATTAGTACTATATCTACATTCGATATAATGTAATAGATTGATTCATTCCCACAGACCAATGTACATTTAATAACAATATCATTAGTACTATATCTACATTGAGTATAATGTAATATACTGATTCATTCCCACAGATCAATGTACATTTAATAACAGTATCATTAGTACTATATCTACAGTAGATATGTAATATACATCTACAAACAATCCCAGTATTATTATATCTCCGTTGGACATAATGTAATAGACTGATTCCTTCCCACAGATCAATGTACACTTAATAACAATACCATTAGTACTATATCTACATTCGATATAATGTAATATATTGAGTCATTCCAACAGATTAATGTACATTTAATAACAATATCATTATTACTATATCTACATTAGATATAATGTAATATACTTATTCGTTCCCACAGATGAATGTGTATTTAATAACAATATCATTAGTACTATATCTACATTAGATATGTAATGTACATTTAATAACAATATCATTATTACCATATCTACGTTAGATATAATGTAATATACTGATTCCTTCCCACAGATCAATGTACATTTAATAACAATATCATTGGTACTATATCTACATTGAATATAATGTAATATACTGATTCTTCCCCTCAGATCAATGTACATTCAATAACAATATCCTTAGTACTATATCTACTTTCGATATAATGTAATATAGTTATTCGTTCCCACAGATGAATGTGTATTTGTTAACAATATCATTAGTACTATATCTACAGTAGATATGTAATATACATTTACAAACAATGCCAGTATTATTATATCTCCGTTGGACATAATGTAATACACTGATTCTTTCCCACAGACCAATGTGCATTTAAAAACAACACCATTATTATCATATCTACATTAGATATAATGTAATATACTGATTCCTTCCCACAGATCAATGTACATTTAATAACAATATCATTAGTACTATATCTACATTGAATATAATGTAATATGTTGATTCATTCCCACAGATCAATGTACATTTAATAACAGTATCATTAGTACTATATCTACAGTAGATATGTAATATACATCTACAAACAATGCCAGAATTATTACATCTCCGTTGGACATAATGAAATATACTGATTCCTTCCAACAGATCAATGTACATTTAATAACAATATCATTAGTACTATATCCACATAAGATATGTAATGTACATTTAATAACAATATCATTAGTACTACATCTACATTAGATATGTAATGTACATTTAATAACAATATCAGTATTACCATATCTACAATAGATATAATGTAATACACTGATTCCCTCCCACAGATCAATGTACCTTTAATAACAATATCTCTATTACTACATCTACATTAGATAAAATGTCACATACAGATTCATTCCCACAGATCAATGTACATTTAATAACAATATCGTGAACACTATATCTACCTACGATATAATATTATATACTGATTCATTCCCACAGATCAATGTACATTTAATAACAGTATCATTAGTACTATATCTACAGTAGATATGTAATATACATCTACAAACAATGCCAGAATTATTACATCTCCGTTGGACATAATGAAATATACTGATTCCTTCCAACAGATCAATGTACATTTAATAACAATATCATTAGTACTATATCCACATAAGATATGTAATGTACATTTAATAACAATATCATTAGTACTACATCTACATTAGATATGTAATGTACATTTAATAACAATATCAGTATTACCATATCTACAATAGATATAATGTAATACACTGATTCCCTCCCACAGATCAATGTACCTTTAATAACAATATCTCTATTACTACATCTACATTAGATAAAATGTCACATACAGATTCATTCCCACAGATCAATGTACATTTAATAACAATATCGTGAACACTATATCTACCTACGATATAATATTATATACTGATTCATTCCCACAGATCAATGTACATTTAATAACAGTATCATTAGTACTATATCTACAGTAGATATGTAATATACATTTACCAACAATGCCAGTATTATTATATCTCCGTTGGACATAATGTAATATACTGATTCCTTCCCACAGATCAATGTACATTTAATAACAATATCATTGGTACTATATCTACATTGAATATAATGTAATATGCTGATTCATTCCCACAGATCAATGTACATTTAATAACAGTATCATTAGTACTATATCTACAGTAGGTATGTAATATACATCTACAAACAATGCCAGTATTATTATATCTCCGTTGGACATAATGAAATACGCTGATTCCTTCCCACAGATCAATGTACATTTAATAACAATACCATTAGTACTATATCTACATTCGATATAATGTAATATATTGATTCATTCCAACAGATCAATGTACATTTATTAACAATATCATTATTACTATATCAACATTAGATATAATGTAATATACTTATTCGTTCCCACAAATGAATGTGTATTTAATAACAATATCATTAGTACTATATCTACATTAGATATGTAATGTACATTTAATAACAATATCATTATTACCATATCTACATTAGGTATAATGTAATATACTGATTCTTTCCCACAGATAAATGTACATTTAATAACAATATCATTGGTACTATACCTACATTAGATATAATGTAATATATTGAGTCATTAAAACAGATCAATGTGCATTACTGGCATTTAATAACAGTATCATTATTACTATATCTACATTAGATATAATGTAATATACTTATTCGTTCCCACAGATGAATGTGTATTTAATAACAATATCATTAGTACTATATCTACATTAGATATGTAATGTACATTTAATAACAATATCATTATTACCATATCTACATTAGGTATAATGTAATATACCGATTCTTTCCCACAGATAAATGTACATTTAATAACAATATCATTGGTACTATATCTACATTGAATATAATGTAATATACTGATTCATTCCCACAGATCAGTGTACATTTAATAACAATATCATTATTACTATATCTACAGTAGATATGTAATATACATTTACGAACAGTGCCATTATTACTATATCTCCGTTGGACATAATGTAATATACTGATTCCTTCCAACAGATCAATGTACATTTAATAACAGTATCATTAGTACTGTATCTAGAGTAGATATGTAATATACATTTACAAACAATGCCAGTATTATTATATCTCCGTTGGACATAATGTAATATACTGATTCCTTCCCACAGATCAATGTGCATTTAAAAACAATATCATTATTACCATATCTACATTAGATATACTGTAATATACTGATTCCTTCCCACAGATCAATGTAGATTTAATAACAATATCATTGGTACTATATCTACATTGAATATAATGTAATACGCTGATTCATTCCCACAGATCAATGTACATTTAATAACAGTATCATTAGTACTATATCTACAGTAGATATGTAATATACATCTACAAACAATGCCAGAATTATTATATCTCCTTTGGACATAATGAAGTAGACTGATTCCTTCCCACAGATCAATGTACATTTAATAACAATATCATTCGTACTATATCTACATTCGATATAATGTAATATATTGATTCATTCCAACAGAACAATGTACATTTAATAACAATATCATTAGTACTATATCTACAGTAGATATGTAATATACATTTACAAACAATGGCAGAATTATTATATCTCCGTTGGACATAATGTAGTAGACTGATTCCTTCCCACAGATCAATGTACATTTAATAACAATATCATTCGTACTATATCTACATTTGATATAATGTAATATATTCATTCATTCCAACAGAACAATGTACATTTAATAACAATATCATTAGTACTATATCTACAGTAGATATGTAATATACGTTTACAAACAATGCCATTATTACTATATCTCCGTTGGACATAATGTAATATACTGATTCCTTCCAACAGATCAATGCATATTTAATAACAATATCCTTAGTACTATATCTACATTCGATATAATGTAATATATTTATTCGTTCCCCCAGATATATGTGTATTTATTAACAATATCATTAGTACTATATCTACATTCGATATAATGTAATAGATTGATTCATTCCCACAGACCAATGTACATTTAATAACAATATCATTAGTACTATATCTACATTGAGTATAATGTAATATACTGATTCATTCCCACAGATCAATGTACATTTAATAACAGTATCATTAGTACTATATCTACAGTAGATATGTAATATACATCTACAAACAATCCCAGTATTATTATATCTCCGTTGGACATAATGTAATAGACTGATTCCTTCCCACAGATCAATGTACACTTAATAACAATACCATTAGTACTATATCTACATTCGATATAATGTAATATATTGAGTCATTCCAACAGATTAATGTACATTTAATAACAATATCATTATTACTATATCTACATTAGATATAATGTAATATACTTATTCGTTCCCACAGATGAATGTGTATTTAATAACAATATCATTAGTACTATATCTACATTAGATATGTAATGTACATTTAATAACAATATCATTATTACCATATCTACGTTAGATATAATGTAATATACTGATTCCTTCCCACAGATCAATGTACATTTAATAACAATATCATTGGTACTATATCTACATTGAATATAATGTAATATACTGATTCTTCCCCTCAGATCAATGTACATTCAATAACAATATCCTTAGTACTATATCTACTTTCGATATAATGTAATATAGTTATTCGTTCCCACAGATGAATGTGTATTTGTTAACAATATCATTAGTACTATATCTACAGTAGATATGTAATATACATTTACAAACAATGCCAGTATTATTATATCTCCGTTGGACATAATGTAATACACTGATTCTTTCCCACAGACCAATGTGCATTTAAAAACAACACCATTATTATCATATCTACGTTAGATATAATGTAATATACTGATTCCTTCCCACAGATCAATGTACATTTAATAACAATATCATTGGTACTATATCTACATTGAATATAATGTAATATGTTGATTCATTCCCACAGATCAATGTACATTTAATAACAGTATCATTAGTACTATATCTACAGTAGATATGTAATATACATCTACAAACAATGCCAGAACTATTATATCTCCGTTGGACATAATGTAGTAGACTGATTCCTTCCCACAGATCAATGTACATTTAGTAACTATATCATTCGTACTATATCTACATTGAATATAATGTAATATACTGATTCATTCCCACAGATCAATGTACATTTAATAACAGTATCATTAGTACTATATCTACAGTAGATATGTAATATACATTTACAAGCAGTGCCATTATTACTATATCTCCGTTGGACATAATGTAATATACTGATTCCTTCCAACAGATCAATGTACATTTAATAACAGTATCATTAGTACTATATCTACAGTAGATATGTAATATACATTTACAAACAATGCCAGTATTATTATATCTCCGTTGGACATAATGTAATATACTGAATCCTTCCCACAGATCAATGTGCATTTAAAAACAATATCATTATTACCATATCTACATTAGATATAATGTAATATACTGATTCCTTCCCACAGATCAATGTACATTTAATAACAATATCATTGGTACTATATCTACATTGAATATAATGTAATATGCTGATTCATTCCCACAGATCAATGTACATTTAATAACAATATCATTATTACTATATCTACATTAGATATAATGTAATATACTTATTCGTTCCCACAGATGAATGTGCATTTAATGACATTATCATTAGTACTATATCTACATTAGATATGCAACGTACATTTAATAACAATATCATTGGTACTATATCTACATTGAATATAATGTAATATGCTGATTCATTCCCACAGATCAATGTACATTTAATAACACTATCATTAGTACTATATCTACAGTAGATATGTAATATACATTTACAAACAATGCCAGTATTATTATATCTCCGTTGGACATAATGTAATAGACTGATTCCTTCCGACAGATCAATGTACCTTTAATAACAATACCATTAGTACTATATCTACATTCGATATAATGTAATATATTGAGTCGTTCCAACAGGTCAATGTACATATAATAACAATATCATTATTACTATATCTACATTAGCTATAATGTAATATACTTATTCGTTCCCACAGATGAATGTGTATTTAATAGCAATATCATTAGCACTATATCTACATTAGATATGTAATGTACATTTAATAGCAATATCATTATTACCATATCTACATTAGGTATAATGTAATATACTGATTCCTTCCCACAGATAAATGTACATTTAATAACAATATCATTGGTACTATATCTACATTGAATATAATGTAATATACTGATTCATTCCCACAGATCAATGTACATTTAATAACAATATCATTGGTACTATATCTACATTGAATATAATGTAATATGCTGATTCATTCCCAAAGATCAATGTACATTTAATAACAGTATCATTAGTACTATATCTACAGTAGGTATGTAATATACATCTACAAACAATGCCAGTATTATTATATCTCCGCTGGACATAATGAAATACGCTGATTCCTTCCCACAGATCAATGTACATTTAATAACAATACCATTAGTACTATATCTACATTCGATATAATGTAATATATTGATTCATTCCAACAGATCAATGTACATTTATTAACAATATCATTATTACTATATCAACATTAGATATAATGTAATATACTTATTCGTTCCCACAAATGAATGTGTATTTAATAACAATATCATTAGTACTATATCTACATTAGATATGTAATGTACATTTAATAACAATATCATTATTACCATATCTACATTAGGTATAATGTAATATACTGATTCTTTCCCACAGATAAATGTACATTTAATAACAATATCATTGGTACTATACCTACATTAGATATAATGTAATATATTGAGTCATTAAAACAGATCAATGTACATTTAATAACAGTATCATTATTACTATATCTACATTAGATATAATGTAATATACTTATTCGTTCCCACAGATGAATGTGTATTTAATAACAATATCATTAGTACTATATCTACATTAGATATGTAATGTACATTTAATAACAATATCATTATTACCATATCTACATTAGGTATAATGTAATATACCGATTCTTTCCCACAGATAAATGTACATTTAATAACAATATCATTGGTACTATATCTACATCGAATATAATGTAATATACTGATTCCTTCCCACAGATCAATGTACATTTAATAACAGTATCATTAGTACTATATCTACATTCGATATAATGTAATATATTGATTCATTCCAACAGATCAATGTACCTTTAATAACAATTTCATTATTACTATATCTACATTAGATATAATGTAATATACTTATTCGTTTCCACCGATGAATGTGCATTTAATACCATTATCATTAGTACTATATCTACATTAGATATGTAACGTACATTTAAAAACAATATCATTATTACCATATCTACATTAGATATAATGTAATATACCGATTCCTTCCCACAGATCAATGTACATTTAATAACAATATCATTGGTACTATATCTACATTGAATATAATGTAATATACTGATTCTTTCCCTCCGATCAATGTACATTCAATAACAATATCCTTAGTACTATATCTACATTCGATATAATGTAATATAGTTATTCGTTCCCACAGATGAATGTGTATTTATTAACAATATTATTAGTACTATATCTACAGTAGATATGTAATATACATTTACAAACAATGCCAGTATTATTATATCTCCGTCGGACATAATGTAATATACTGATTCCTTCCCACAGATCAATGTGCATTTAAAAACAACATCATTATTATCATATCTACATTAGATATAATGTAATATACTGATTCCTTCCCACAGATCAATGTACATTTAATAACAATATCATTGGTACTATATCTACATTGAATATAATGTAATATGCTGATTCATTCCCACAGATCAATGTACATTTAATAACAGTATCATTAGTACTATATCTACAGTAGATATGTAATATACATCTACAAACAATGCCAGAATTATTATATCTCCGTTGGACATAATGTAGTAGACTGATTCCTTCCCACAGATCAATGTACATTTAATAACAATATCATTCGTACTATATCTACATTCGATATAATGTAATATATTGATTCATTCCCACAGATCAATGAACATTTAATAACAATATCATTAGCACTATATCTACATTAGATATGTAATGTACATTTAATAACAATATCATTATTACCATATCTACATTAGATATAATGTAATACACTGATTCCTTCCCACAGATCAATGTACATTTAATAACAGTGTCATTAGTACTATATCTACAGTAGATATGTAATGTACATTTAAAAACAATATCATTATTACCATATCTACATTAGATATAATGTAATATACTGGTTCCTTCCCACAGATCAATGTACATTTAATAATGCTATCATTGGTACCATATCTACATTGAATATAATGTAATATACTGATTCTTTCCCATAAATCAATGTACATTTAATAACAATATCCTTAGTACTATATCTACATTCGATATAATGTAATATAGTTATTCGTTCCCACAGATGAATGTGTATTTATTAACAATATCATTAGTACTATATCTACATTAGATATGTAATGTTCATTTAATAACAATATCATTATTACCATATCTACATTAGATATAATGTAATATACTGATTCCTTCCCACAGATCAATGTACATTTAATAACAATATCATTAGTACTATATCTACATTGAATATAATCTAATATACTGATTCATTCCCACAGATCAATGTACATTTAATAACAGTATCATTAGTACTATATCTACAGTAGATATGTAATATACATTTACAAACAATGCCATTATTACTATATCTCCGTTGGACATAATGTAATATACTGATTCCTTCCAACAGATCAATGTACATTTAATAACAGTATCATTAGTACTATATCTACAGTAGATATGTAATATACATTTACAAACAATGCCAGTATTATTATATCTCCGTTGGACATAATGCAATATACTGAATCCTTCCCACAGATCAATGTGCATTTAAAAACAATATCATTATTACCATATCTACATTAGGTATAATGTAATATACTGATTCCTTCCCACAGATCAATGTACATTTAATAACAGTATCATTAGTACTATATCTACATTAGATATAATGTAATATACTTATTCGTTCCCACAGATGAATGTGCATTTAATAACATTATCATTAGTACTATATCTACATTAGATATGTAACGTACATTTAAAAACAATATCATTATTACCATATCTACATTAGATATAATGTAATATACTGATTCCTTCCCACAGATCAATGTACATTTAATAACAATATCATTGCTACTATATCTACATTGAATATAATGTAATATACTGATTCTTCCCCTCAGATCAATGTACATTCAATAACAATATCCTTAGTACGATATCTACATTCGATATAATGTAATATAGTTATTCGTTCCCACAGATGAATGTGTATTTATTAACAATATCATTAGTACTATATCTACAGTAGATATGTAATATACATTTACAAACAATGCCAGTATTATTATATCTCCGTTGGACATAATGTAATATACTGATTCCTTCCCACAGATCAATGTGCATTTAAAAACAACATCATTATTATCATATCTACATACGATATAATGTAATATACTGATTCCTTCCCACAGATCAATGTACATTTAATAACAATATCATTGGTACTATATCTACATTGAATATAATGTAATATGCTGATTCATTCCCACAGATCAATGTACATTTAATAACAGTATCATTAGTACTATATCTACAGTAGATATGTAATATACATCTACAAACAATGCCAGAATTATTACATCTCCGTTGGACATAATGAAATATACTGATTCCTTCCAACAGATCAATGTACATTTAATAACAATATCATTAGTACTATATCCACATGAGATATGTAATGTACATTTAATAACAATATCATTAGTACTACATCTACATTAGATATGTAATGTACATTTAATAACAATATCAGTATTACCATATCTACAATAGATATAATGTAATACACTGATTCCCTCCCACAGATCAATGTACCTTTAATATCAATATCTCTATTACTACATCTACATTAGATAAAATGTCACATACAGATTCATTCCCACAGATCAATGTACATTTAATAACAATATCGTGAACACTATGTCTACCTACGATATAATGTAATATACTGATTCATTCCCACAGATCAATGTACATTTAATAACAGTATCATTAGTACTATATCTACAGTAGATATGTAATATACATTTACCAACAATGCCAGTATTATTATATCTCCGTTGGACATAATGTAATATACTGATTCCTTCCCACAGATCAATGTACATTTAATAACAATATCATTGGTACTATATCTACATTGAATATAATCTAATATACTGATTCATTCCCACAGATCAATGTGCATTTAATAACAATATCATTAGTACTATATCTACATGAGATATGTAATGTACATTTAATAACAATATCATTAGTACTATATCTACATGAGATATGTAATGTACATTTAATAACAATATCATTAGTACTATATCTACATGAGATATGTAATGTACATTTAATAACAATATCATTAGTACTATATCTACAATCGATATAATGTAATATACTGATCCATTCCCACAAATCAATTTACATTTAATAACAATATCATTAGTCCTATATCTACATTCGATATAATGTAATACACGGATCCATTCCCACAGATCAATGTGCATTTAATGACAATATCATTGGTACTATATCTACATGGAATATAATGTAATATACTGATTCCTTCCCACACATCAATGTACATTTAATAACAATATCATTGGTACTATATCTACATTGAATATAATGTAATATGCTGATTCATTCCCACAGATCAATGTACATTTAGCAACAATATCATTATTACTATATCTACATTAGATATAATGTATTATACTTATTCGTTCCCACAGATGAATGTGCATTCAATAACATTATCATTAGTACTATATCTACATTAGATATGTAACGTACATTTAATAACAATATCATTGGTACTATATCTACATTGAATATAATGTAATATGCTGATTCATTCCCACAGATCAATGTACATTTAGCAACAATATCATTATTACTATATCTACATTAGATATAATGTATTATACTTATTCGTTCCCACAGATGAATGTGCATTCAATAACATTATCATTAGTACTATATCTACATTAGATATGTAACGTACATTTAATAACAATATCATTGGTACTATATCTACATTGAATATAATGTAATATGCTGATTCATTCCCACAGATCAATCTACATTTCATAACAGTATCATTAGTACTATATCTACAGTAGATATGTAATATACATTTACAAACAATGCCAGTATTATTATATCTCCGTTGGACATAATGTAATAGACTGATTCCTTCCCGCAGATCAATGTACCTTTAATAACAATACCATTAGTACTATATCTACATTCGATATAATGTAATATATTGAGTCGTTCCAACAGATCAATGTACATTTAATAACAATATCATTATTACTATATCTACATTAGATATAATGTAATATAGTTATTCGTTCCCACAGATGAATGTGTATTTAATAACAATATCATTAGCACTATATCTACATTAGATATGTAATGTACATTTAATAACAATATCATTATTACCATATCTACATTAGGTTTAATGTAATATACTGATTCTTTCCCACAGATAAATGTACATTAAATAACAATATCATTGGTACTATATCTACATTGAATATAATGTAATATACTGATTCATTCCCACAGATCAATGTACATTTAATAACAATATCATTGGTACTATATCTACATTGAATATAATGTAATATGCTGATTCATTCCCACAGATCAATGTACATTTAATAACAGTATCATTAGTACTATATCTACAGTAGATATGTAATATACATCTACAAACAATGCCAGAACTATTATATCTCCGTTGGACATAATGTAGTAGACTGATTCCTTCCCACAGATCAATGTACATTTAGTAACAATATCATTCGTACTATATCTACATTGAATATAATGTAATATACTGATTCATTCCCACAGATCAATGTACATTTAATAACAGTATCATTAGTACTATATCTACAGTAGATATGTAATATACATTTACAAGCAGTGCCATTATTACTATATCTCCGTTGGACATAATGTAATATACTGATTCCTTCCAACAGATCAATGTACATTCAATAACAGTATCATTAGTACTATATCTACAGTAGATATGTAATATACATTTACAAACAATGCCAGTATTATTATATCTCCGTTGGACATAATGTAATATACTGAATCCTTCCCACAGATCAATGTGCATTTAAAAACAATATCATTATTACCATATCTACATTAGGTATAATGTAATATACTGATTCCTTCCCACAGATCAATGTACATTTAATAACAGTATCATTAGTACTATATCTACATTAGATATAATGTAATATACTTATTCGTTCCCACAGATGAATGTGCATTTAATAACATTATCATTAGTACTATATCTACATTAGATATGTAACGTACATTTAAAAACAATATCATTATTACCATATCTACATTAGATATAATGTAATATACTGATTCCTTCCCACAGATCAATGTACATTTAATAACAATATCATTGCTACTATATCTACATTGAATATAATGTAATATACTGATTCTTCCCCTCAGATCAATGTACATTCAATAACAATATCCTTAGTACGATATCTACATTCGATATAATGTAATATAGTTATTCGTTCCCACAGATGAATGTGTATTTATTAACAATATCATTAGTACTATATCTACAGTAGATATGTAATATACATTTACAAACAATGCCAGTATTATTATATCTCCGTTGGACATAATGTAATATACTGATTCCTTCCCACAGATCAATGTGCATTTAAAAACAACATCATTATTATCATATCTACATACGATATAATGTAATATACTGATTCCTTCCCACAGATCAATGTACATTTAATAACAATATCATTGGTACTATATCTACATTGAATATAATGTAATATGCTGATTCATTCCCACAGATCAATGTACATTTAATAACAGTATCATTAGTACTATATCTACAGTAGATATGTAATATACATCTACAAACAATGCCAGAATTATTACATCTCCGTTGGACATAATGAAATATACTGATTCCTTCCAACAGATCAATGTACATTTAATAACAATATCATTAGTACTATATCCACATGAGATATGTAATGTACATTTAATAACAATATCATTAGTACTACATCTACATTAGATATGTAATGTACATTTAATAACAATATCAGTATTACCATATCTACAATAGATATAATGTAATACACTGATTCCCTCCCACAGATCAATGTACCTTTAATATCAATATCTCTATTACTACATCTACATTAGATAAAATGTCACATACAGATTCATTCCCACAGATCAATGTACATTTAATAACAATATCGTGAACACTATGTCTACCTACGATATAATGTAATATACTGATTCATTCCCACAGATCAATGTACATTTAATAACAGTATCATTAGTACTATATCTACAGTAGATATGTAATATACATTTACCAACAATGCCAGTATTATTATATCTCCGTTGGACATAATGTAATATACTGATTCCTTCCCACAGATCAATGTACATTTAATAACAATATCATTGGTACTATATCTACATTGAATATAATCTAATATACTGATTCATTCCCACAGATCAATGTGCATTTAATAACAATATCATTAGTACTATATCTACATGAGATATGTAATGTACATTTAATAACAATATCATTAGTACTATATCTACATGAGATATGTAATGTACATTTAATAACAATATCATTAGTACTATATCTACAATCGATATAATGTAATATACTGATCCATTCCCACAAATCAATTTACATTTAATAACAATATCATTAGTCCTATATCTACATTCGATATAATGTAATACACGGATCCATTCCCACAGATCAATGTGCATTTAATGACAATATCATTGGTACTATATCTACATGGAATATAATGTAATATACTGATTCCTTCCCACACATCAATGTACATTTAATAACAATATCATTGGTACTATATCTACATTGAATATAATGTAATATGCTGATTCATTCCCACAGATCAATGTACATTTAGCAACAATATCATTATTACTATATCTACATTAGATATAATGTATTATACTTATTCGTTCCCACAGATGAATGTGCATTTAATAACATTATCATTAGTACTATATCTACATTAGATATGTAACGTACATTTAATAACAATATCATTGGTACTATATCTACATTGAATATAATGTAATATGCTGATTCATTCCCACAGATCAATCTACATTTCATAACAGTATCATTAGTACTATATCTACAGTAGATATGTAATATACATTTACAAACAATGCCAGTATTATTATATCTCCGTTGGACATAATGTAATAGACTGATTCCTTCCCGCAGATCAATGTACCTTTAATAACAATACCATTAGTACTATATCTACATTCGATATAATGTAATATATTGAGTCGTTCCAACAGATCAATGTACATTTAATAACAATATCATTATTACTATATCTACATTAGATATAATGTAATATAGTTATTCGTTCCCACAGATGAATGTGTATTTAATAACAATATCATTAGCACTATATCTACATTAGATATGTAATGTACATTTAATAACAATATCATTATTACCATATCTACATTAGGTTTAATGTAATATACTGATTCTTTCCCACAGATAAATGTACATTAAATAACAATATCATTGGTACTATATCTACATTGAATATAATGTAATATACTGATTCATTCCCACAGATCAATGTACATTTAATAACAATATCATTGGTACTATATCTACATTGAATATAATGTAATATGCTGATTCATTCCCACAGATCAATGTACATTTAATAACAGTATCATTAGTACTATATCTACAGTAGATATGTAATATACATTTACAAACAATGCCAGTATTATTATATCTCCGTTGGACATAATGTAATATACTGAATCCTTCCCACAGATCAATGTGCATTTAAAAACAATATCATTATTACCATATCTACATTAGGTATAATGTAATATACTGATTCCTTCCCACAGATCAATGTACATTTAATAACAGTATCATTAGTACTATATCTACATTCGATATAATGTAATATATTGATTCATTCCAACAGATCAATGTACATTTAATAACAATATCATTATTACTATATCTACATTAGATATAATGTAATATACTTATTCGTTCCCACAGATGAATGTGCATTTAATAACATTATCATTAGTACTATATCTACATTAGATATGTAACGTACATTTAAAAACAATATCATTATTACCATATCTACATTAGATATAATGTAATATACTGATTCCTACCCACAGATCAATGTACATTTAATAACAATATCATTGCTACTATATCTACATTGAATATAATGTAATATACTGATTCTTCCCCTCAGATCAATGTACATTCAATAACAATATCCTAAGTACTATATCTACATTCGATATAATGTAATATAGTTATTCGTTCCCACAGATGAATGTGTATTTATTAACAATATCATTAGTACTATATCTACAGTAGATATGTAATATACATTTACAAACAATGCCAGTATTATTATATCTCCGTTGGACATAATGTAATACACTGATTCTTTCCCACAGATCAATGTGCATTTAAAAACAACACCATTATTATCATATCTACATTAGATATAATGTAATATACTGATTCCTTCCCACAGATCAATGTACATTTAATAACAATATCATTGGTACTATATCTACATTGAATATAATGTAATATGTTGATTCATTCCCACAGATCAATGTACATTTAATAACAGTATCATTAGTACTATATCTACACTAGATATGTAATATACATCTACAAACAATGCCAGAACTATTATATCTCCGTTGGACATAATGTAGTAGACTGATTCCTTCCCACAGATCAATGTACATTTAGTAACAATATCATTCGTACTATATCTACATTGAATATAATGTAATATACTGATTCATTCCCACAGATCAATGTACATTTAATAACAGTATCATTAGTACTATATCTACAGTAGATATGTAATATACATTTACAAACAATGCCATTATTACTATATCTCCGTTGGACATAATGTAATATACTGATCGCTTCCAACAGATCAATGTACATTTAATAACAGTATCATTAGTACTATATCTACAGTAGATATGTAATATACATTTACAAACAATGCCAGTATTATTATATCTCCGTTGGACATAATGTAATATACTGAATCCTTCCCACAGATCAATGTGCATTTAAAAACAATATCATTATTACCATATCTACATTAGGTATAATGTAATATACTGATTCCTTCCCACAGATCAATGTACATTTAATAACAGTATCATTAGTACTATATCTACATTCGATATAATGTAATATATTGATTCATTCCAACAGATCAATGTACATTTAATAACAATATCATTACTACTATATCTACATTAGATATAATGTAATATACTTATTCGTTCCCACAGATGAATGTGCATTTAATAACATTATCATTAGTACTATATCTACATTAGATATGTAATGTACATTTAATAACAATATCATTATTACCATATCTACATTAGGTATAATGTAATATACTGATTCTTTCCCACAGATAAATGTACATTTAATAACAATATCATTGGTACTATATCTACATTGAATATAATGTAATATACTGATTCATCCCCACAGATCAATGTACATTTAATAACAATATCATTGGTACTATATCTACATTGAATATAATGTAATATGCTGATTCATTCCCACAGATCAATGTACATTTAATAACAGTATCATTAGTACTATATCTACAGTAGGTATGTAATATACATCTACAAACAATGCCAGTATTGTTATATCTCCGTTGGACATAATGAAATACGCTGATTCCTTCCCACAGATCAATGTACATTTAATAACAATACCATTAGTACTATATCTACATTCGATATAATGTAATATATTGATTCATTCCAACAGATCAATGTACATTTAATAACAATATCATTATTACTATATCTACATTAGATATAATGTAATATACTTATTCGTTCCCACAAATGAATGTGTATTTAATAACAATATCATTAGTACTATATCTACATTAGATATGTAATGTACATTTAATAACAATATCATTATTACCATATCTACATTAGGTATAATGTAATATACTGATTCTTTCCCACAGATAAATGTACATTTAATAACAATATCATTGGTACTATATTTACATTGAATATAATGTAATATACTGGTTCATTCCCACAGATCAATGTACATTTGATAACAATATCATTGGTTCTATATCTACATTGAATATAATGTAATATGCTGATTCATTCCCACAGATCAATGTACATTTAATAACAGTATCATTAGTACTATATCTACAGTAGGTATGTAATATACATCTACAAACAATGCCAGTATTATTATATCTCCGTTGGACATAATGTAGTAGACTGATTCCTTCCCACAGATCAATGTACATTTAGTATCAATATCATTCGTACTATATCTACATTGAATATAATGTAATATACTGTTTCATTCCCACAGATCAATGTACATTTAATAACAGTATCATTAGTACTATATCTACAGTAGATATGTAATATACATTTACAAACAATGCCATTATTACTATATCTCCGTTGGACATAATGTAATATACTGATTCCTTCCAACAGATCAATGTACATTTAATAACAGTATCATTAGTACTATATCTACAGTAGATATGTAATATACATTTACAAACAATGCCAGTATTATTATATCTCCGTTGGACATAATGTAATATACTGAATCCTTCCCACAGATCAATGTGCATTTAAAAACAATATCATTATTACCATATCTACATTAGGTATAATGCAATATACTGATTCCTTCCCACAGATCAATGTACATTTAATAACAGTATCATTAGTACTATATCTACATTAGATATAATGTAATATACTTATTCGTTCCCACAGATGAATGTGCATTTAATAACATTATCATTAGTACTATATCTACATTAGATATGTAACGTACATTTAAAAACAATATCATTATTACCATATCTACATTAGATATAATGTAATATACTGATTCCTTCCCACAGATCAATGTACATTTAATAACAATATCATTGCTACTATATCTACATTGAATATAATGTAATATACTGATTCTTCCCCTCAGATCAATGTACATTCAATAACAATATCCTTAGTACGATATCTACATTCGATATAATGTAATATAGTTATTCGTTCCCACAGATGAATGTGTATTTATTAACAATATCATTAGTACTATATCTACAGTAGATATGTAATATACATTTACAAACAATGCCAGTATTATTATATCTCCGTTGGACATAATGAAATATACTGATTCCTTCCCACAGATCAATGTGCATTTAAAAACAACATCATTATTATCATATCTACATTAGATATAATGTAATATACTGATTCCTTCCCACAGATCAATGTACATTTAATAACAATATCATTGGTACTATATCTACATTGAATATAATGTAATATGCTGATTCATTCCCACAGATCAATGTACATTTAATAACAGTATCATTAGTACTATATCTACAGTAGATATGTAATATACATCTACAAACAATGCCAGAATTATTACATCTCCGTTGGACATAATGAAATATACTGATTCCTTCCAACAGATCAATGTACATTTAATAACAATATCATTAGTACTATATCCACATGAGATATGTAATGTACATTTAATAACAATATCATTAGTACTACATCTACATTAGATATGTAATGTACATTTAATAACAATATCAGTATTACCATATCTACAATAGATATAATGTAATACACTGATTCCCTCCCACAGATCAATGTACCTTTAATATCAATATCTCTATTACTACATCTACATTAGATAAAATGTCACATACAGATTCATTCCCACAGATCAATGTACATTTAATAACAATATCGTGAACACTATATCTACCTACGATATAATGTAATATACTGATTCATTCCCACAGATCAATGTACATTTAATAACAGTATCATTAGTACTATATCTACAGTAGATATGTAATATACATTTACCAACAATGTCAGTATTATTATATCTCCGTTGGACATAATGTAATATACTGATTCCTTCCCACAGATCAATGTACATTTAATAACAATATCATTGGTACTATATCTACATTGAATATAATCTAATATACTGATTCATTCCCACAGATCAATGTGCATTTAATAACAATATCATTAGTACTATATCTACATGAGATATGTAATGTACATTTAATAACAATATCATTAGTACTATATCTACAATCGATATAATGTAATATACTGATCCATTCCCACAAATCAATTTACATTTAATAACAATATCATTAGTCCTATATCTACATTCGATATAATGTAATACACGGATCCATTCCCACAGATCAATGTGCATTTAATGACAATATCATTGGTACTATATCTACATGGAATATAATGTAATATACTGATTCCTTCCCACACATCAATGTACATTTAATAACAATATCATTGGTACTATATCTACATTGAATATAATGTGATATGCTGATTCATTCCCACAGATCAATGTACATTTAGCAACAATATCATTATTACTATATCTACATTAGATATAATGTATTATACTTATTCGTTCCCACAGATGAATGTGCATTTAATAACATTATCATTAGTACTATATCTACATTAGATATGTAACGTACATTTAATAACAATATCATTGGTACTATATCTACATTGAATATAATGTAATATGCTGATTCATTCCCACAGATCAATCTACATTTCATAACAGTATCATTAGTACTATATCTACAGTAGATATGTAATATACATTTACAAACAATGCCAGTATTATTATATCTCCGTTGGACATAATGTAATAGACTGATTCCTTCCCGCAGATCAATGTACCTTTAATAACAATACCATTAGTACTATATCTACATTCGATATAATGTAATATATTGAGTCGTTCCAACAGATCAATGTACATTTAATAACAATATCATTATTACTATATCTACATTAGATATAATGTAATATAGTTATTCGTTCCCACAGATGAATGTGTATTTAATAACAATATCATTAGCACTATATCTACATTAGATATGTAATGTACATTTAATAACAATATCATTATTACCATATCTACATTAGGTTTAATGTAATATACTGATTCTTTCCCACAGATAAATGTACATTAAATAACAATATCATTGGTACTATATCTACATTGAATATAATGTAATATACTGATTCATTCCCACAGATCAATGTACATTTAATAACAATATCATTGGTACTATATCTACATTGAATATAATGTAATATGCTGATTCATTCCCACAGATCAATGTACATTTAATAACAGTATCATTAGTACTATATCTACAGTAGATATGTAATATACATTTACAAACAATGCCAGTATTATTATATCTCCGTTGGACATAATGTAATATACTGAATCCTTCCCACAGATCAATGTGCATTTAAAAACAATATCATTATTACCATATCTACATTAGGTATAATGTAATATACTGATTCCTTCCCACAGATCAATGTACATTTAATAACAGTATCATTAGTACTATATCTACATTCGATATAATGTAATATATTGATTCATTCCAACAGATCAATGTACATTTAATAACAATATCATTATTACTATATCTACATTAGATATAATGTAATATACTTATTCGTTCCCACAGATGAATGTGCATTTAATAACATTATCATTAGTACTATATCTACATTAGATATGTAACGTACATTTAAAAACAATATCATTATTACCATATCTACATTGAATATAATGTAATATACTGATTCTTCCCCTCAGATCAATGTACATTCAATAACAATATCCTTAGTACTATATCTACATTCGATATAATGTAATATAGTTATTCGTTCCCACAGATGAATGTGTATTTATTAACAATATCATTAGTACTATATCTACAGTAGATATGTAATATACATTTACAAACAATGCCAGTATTATTATATCTCCGTTGGACATAATGTAATACACTGATTCTTTCCCACAGATCAATGTGCATTTAAAAACAACACCATTATTATCATATCTACATTAGATATAATGTAATATACTGATTCCTTCCCACAGATCAATGTACATTTAATAACAATATCATTGGTACTATATCTACATTGAATATAATGTAATATGTTGATTCATTCCCACAGATCAATGTACATTTAATAACAGTATCATTAGTACTATATCTACACTAGATATGTAATATACATCTACAAACAATGCCAGAACTATTATATCTCCGTTGGACATAATGTAGTAGACTGATTCCTTCCCACAGATCAATGTACATTTAGTAACAATATCATTCGTACTATATCTACATTGAATATAATGTAATATACTGATTCATTCCCACAGATCAATGTACATTTAATAACAGTATCATTAGTACTATATCTACAGTAGATATGTAATATACATTTACAAACAATGCCATTATTACTATATCTCCGTTGGACATAATGTAATATACTGATCGCTTCCAACAGATCAATGTACATTTAATAACAGTATCATTAGTACTATATCTACAGTAGATATGTAATATACATTTACAAACAATGCCAGTATTATTATATCTCCGTTGGACATAATGTAATATACTGAATCCTTCCCACAGATCAATGTGCATTTAAAAACAATATCATTATTACCATATCTACATTAGGTATAATGTAATATACTGATTCCTTCCCACAGATCAATGTACATTTAATAACAGTATCATTAGTACTATATCTACATTCGATATAATGTAATATATTGATTCGTTCCAACAGATCAATGTACATTTAATAACAATATCATTATTACTATATCTACATTAGATATAATGTAATATACTTATTCGTTCCCACAGATGAATGTGCATTTAATAACATTATCATTAGTACTATATCTACATTAGATATGTAATGTACATTTAATAACAATATCATTATTACCATATCTACATTAGGTATAATGTAATATACTGATTCTTTCCCACAGATAAATGTACATTTAATAACAATATCATTGGTACTATATCTACATTGAATATAATGTAATATACTGATTCATCCCCACAGATCAATGTACATTTAATAACAATATCATTGGTACTATATCTACATTGAATATAATGTAATATGCTGATTCATTCCCACAGATCAATGTACATTTAATAACAGTATCATTAGTACTATATCTACAGTAGGTATGTAATATACATCTACAAACAATGCCAGTATTGTTATATCTCCGTTGGACATAATGAAATAGGCTGATTCCTTCCCACAGATCAATGTACATTTAATAACAATACCATTAGTACTATATCTACATTCGATATAATGTAATATATTGATTCATTCCAACAGATCAATGTACATTTAATAACAATATCATTATTACTATATCTACATTAGATATAATGTAATATACTTATTCGTTCCCACAAATGAATGTGTATTTAATAACAATATCATTAGTACTATATCTACATTAGATATGTAATGTACATTTAATAACAATATCATTATTACCATATCTACATTAGGTATAATGTAATATACTGATTCTTTCCCACAGATAAATGTACATTTAATAACAATATCATTGGTACTATATCTACATTGAATATAATGTAATATACTGGTTCATTCCCACAGATCAATGTACATTTAATAACAATATCATTGGTTCTATATCTACATTGAATATAATGTAATATGCTGATTCATTCCCACAGATCAATGTACATTTAATAACAGTATCATTAGTACTATATCTACAGTAGGTATGTAATATACATCTACAAACAATGCCAGTATTATTATATCTCCGTTGGACATAATGTAGTAGACTGATTCCTTCCCACAGATCAATGTACATTTAGTATCAATATCATTCGTACTATATCTACATTGAATATAATGTAATATACTGTTTCATTCCCACAGATCAATGTACATTTAATAACAATATCCTTAGTACTATATCTACATTCGATATAATGTAATATAGTTATTCGTTCCCACAGATGAATGTGTATTTATTAACAATATCATTAGTACTATATCTACAGTAGATATGTAATATACATTTACAAACAATGCCAGTATTATTATATCTCCGTTGGACATAATGTAATACACTGATTCTTTCCCACAGATCAATGTGCATTTAAAAACAACACCATTATTATCATATCTACATTAGATATAATGTAATATACTGATTCCTTCCCACAGATCAATGTACATTTAATAACAATATCATTGGTACTATATCTACAATGAATATAATGTAATATACTGATTCATTGCCACAGATCAATATACATTTAATAACAGTATCATTAGTACTATATCTACAGTAGATATGTAATATACATTTACAAACAATGCCATTATTACTATATCTCCGTTGGACATAATGTAATATACTGATCGCTTCCAACAGATCAATGTACATTTAATAACTGTATCATTAGTACTATATCTACAGTAGATATGTAATATACATTTACAAACAATGCCAGTATTATTATATCTCCGTTGGACATAATGTAATATACTGAATCCTTCCCACAGATCAATGTGCATTTAAAAACAATATCATTATTACCATATCTACATTAGGTATAATGTAATATACTGATTCCTTCCCACAGATCAATGTACATTTAATAACAGTATCATTAGTACTATATCTACATTCGATATAATGTAATATATTGATTCATTCCAACAGATCAATGTACATTTAATAACAATATCATTATTACTATATCTACATTAGATATAATGTAATATACTTATTCGTTCCCACAGATGAATGTGCATTTAATAACATTATCATTAGTACTATATCTACATTAGATATGTAATGTACATTTAATAACAATATCATTATTACCATATCTACATTAGGTATAATGTAATATACTGATTCTTTCCCACAGATAAATGTACATTTAATAACAATATCATTGGTACTATATCTACATTGAATATAATGTAATATACTGATTCATCCCCACAGATCAATGTACATTTAATAACAATATCATTGGTACTATATCTACATTGAATATAATGTAATATGCTGATTCATTCCCACAGATCAATGTACATTTAATAACAGTATCATTAGTACTATATCTACAGTAGGTATGTAATATACATCTACAAACAATGCCAGTATTGTTATATCTCCGTTGGACATAATGAAATAGGCTGATTCCTTCCCACAGATCAATGTACATTTAATAACAATACCATTAGTACTATATCTACATTCGATATAATGTAATATATTGATTCATTCCAACAGATCAATGTACATTTAATAACAATATCATTATTACTATATCTACATTAGATATAATGTAATATACTTATTCGTTCCCACAAATGAATGTGTATTTAATAACAATATCATTAGTACTATATCTACATTAGATATGTAATGTACATTTAATAACAATATCATTATTACCATATCTACATTAGGTATAATGTAATATACTGATTCTTTCCCACAGATAAATGTACATTTAATAACAATATCATTGGTACTATATCTACATTGAATATAATGTAATATACTGGTTCATTCCCACAGATCAATGTACATTTAATAACAATATCATTGGTTCTATATCTACATTGAATATAATGTAATATGCTGATTCATTCCCACAGATCAATGTACATTTAATAACAGTATCATTAGTACTATATCTACAGTAGGTATGTAATATACATCTACAAACAATGCCAGTATTATTATATCTCCGTTGGACATAATGTAGTAGACTGATTCCTTCCCACAGATCAATGTACATTTAGTATCAATATCATTCGTACTATATCTACATTGAATATAATGTAATATACTGTTTCATTCCCACAGATCAATGTACATTTAATAACAGTATCATTAGTACTATATCTACAGTAGATATGTAATATACATTTACAAACAATGCCATTATTACTATATCTCCGTTGGACATAATGTAATATACTGATTCCTTCCAACAGATCAATGTACATTTAATAACAGTATCATTAGTACTATATCTACAGTAGATATGTAATATACATTTACAAACAATGCCAGTATTATTATATCTCCGTTGGACATAATGTAATATACTGAATCCTTCCCACAGATCAATGTGCATTTAAAAACAATATCATTATTACCATATCTACATTAGGTATAATGCAATATACTGATTCCTTCCCACAGATCAATGTACATTTAATAACAGTATCATTAGTACTATATCTACATTAGATATAATGTAATATACTTATTCGTTCCCACAGATGAATGTGCATTTAATAACATTATCATTAGTACTATATCTACATTAGATATGTAACGTACATTTAAAAACAATATCATTATTACCATATCTACATTAGATATAATGTAATATACTGATTCCTTCCCACAGATCAATGTACATTTAATAACAATATCATTGCTACTATATCTACATTGAATATAATGTAATATACTGATTCTTCCCCTCAGATCAATGTACATTCAATAACAATATCCTTAGTACGATATCTACATTCGATATAATGTAATATAGTTATTCGTTCCCACAGATGAATGTGTATTTATTAACAATACCATTAGTACTATATCTACAGTAGATATGTAATATACATTTACAAACAATGCCAGTATTATTATATCTCCGTTGGACATAATGTAATATACTGATTCCTTCCCACAGATCAATGTGCATTTAAAAACAACATCATTATTATCATATCTACATTAGATATAATGTAATATGCTGATTCCTTCCCACAGATCAATGTACATTTAATAACAATATCATTGGTACTATATCTACATTGAATATAATGTAATATGCTGATTCATTCCCACAGATCAATGTACATTTAATAACAGTATCATTAGTACTATATCTACAGTAGATATGTAATATACATCTACAAACAATGCCAGAATTATTACATCTCCGTTGGACATAATGAAATATACTGATTCCTTCCAACAGATCAATGTACATTTAATAACAATATCATTAGTACTATATCCACATGAGATATGTAATGTACATTTAATAACAATATCATTAGTACTACATCTACATTAGATATGTAATGTACATTTAATAACAATATCAGTATTACCATATCTACAATAGATATAATGTAATACACTGATTCCCTCCCACAGATCAATGTACCTTTAATATCAATATCTCTATTACTACATCTACATTAGATAAAATGTCACATACAGATTCATTCCCACAGATCAATGTACATTTAATAACAATATCGTGAACACTATATCTACCTACGATATAATGTAATATACTGATTCATTCCCACAGATCAATGTACATTTAATAACAGTATCATTAGTACTATATCTACAGTAGATATGTAATATACATTTACCAACAATGTCAGTATTATTATATCTCCGTTGGACATAATGTAATATACTGATTCCTTCCCACAGATCAATGTACATTTAATAACAATATCATTGGTACTATATCTACATTGAATATAATCTAATATACTGATTCATTCCCACAGATCAATGTGCATTTAATAACAATATCATTAGTACTATATCTACATGAGATATGTAATGTACATTTAATAACAATATCATTAGTACTATATCTACAATCGATATAATGTAATATACTGATCCATTCCCACAAATCAATTTACATTTAATAACAATATCATTAGTCCTATATCTACATTCGATATAATGTAATACACGGATCCATTCCCACAGATCAATGTGCATTTAATGACAATATCATTGGTACTATATCTACATGGAATATAATGTAATATACTGATTCCTTCCCACACATCAATGTACATTTAATAACAATATCCTTAGTACTATATCTACATTCGATATAATGTAATATAGTTATTCGTTCCCACAGATGAATGTGTATTTATTAACAATATCATTAGTACTATATCTACAGTAGATATAATGTATTATACTTATTCGTTCCCACAGATGAATGTGCATTTAATAACATTATCATTAGTACTATATCTACATTAGATATGTAACGTACATTTAATAACAATATCATTGGTACTATATCTACATTGAATATAATGTAATATGCTGATTCATTCCCACAGATCAATCTACATTTCATAACAGTATCATTAGTACTATATCTACAGTAGATATGTAATATACATTTACAAACAATGCCAGTATTATTATATCTCCGTTGGACATAATGTAATAGACTGATTCCTTCCCGCAGATCAATGTACCTTTAATAACAATACCATTAGTACTATATCTACATTCGATATAATGTAATATATTGAGTCGTTCCAACAGATCAATGTACATTTAATAACAATATCATTATTACTATATCTACATTAGATATAATGTAATATACTTATTCGTTCCCACAGATGAATGTGTATTTAATAACAATATCATTAGCACTATATCTACATTAGATATGTAATGTACATTTAATAACAATATCATTATTACCATATCTACATTAGGTATAATGTAATATACTGATCCTTTCCCACAGATAAATGTACATTAAATAACAATATCATTGGTACTATATCTACATTGAATATAATGTAATATACTGATTCATTCCCACAGATCAATGTACATTTAATAACAATATCATTGGTACTATATCTACATTGAATATAATGTAATATGCTGATTCATTCCCACAGATCAATGTACATTTAATAACAGTATCATTAGTACTATATCTACAGTAGATATGTAATATACATTTACAAACAATGCCAGTATTATTATATCTCCGTTGGACATAATGTAATATACTGAATCCTTCCCACAGATCAATGTGCATTTAAAAACAATATCATTATTACCATATCTACATTAGGTATAATGTAATATACTGATTCCTTCCCACAGATCAATGTACATTTAATAACAGTATCATTAGTACTATATCTACATTCGATATAATGTAATATATTGATTCATTCCAACAGATCAATGTACATTTAATAACAATATCATTATTACTATATCTACATTAGATATAATGTAATATACTTATTCGTTCCCACAGATGAATGTGCATTTAATAACATTATCATTAGTACTATATCTACATTAGATATGTAACGTACATTTAAAAACAATATCATTGTTACCATATCTACATTAGATATAATGTAATATACTGATTCCTTCCCACAGATTAATGTACATTTAATAACAATATCATTGGTACTATATCTACATTGAATATAATGTAATATACTGATTCTTCCCCTCAGATCAATGTACATTCAATAACAATATCCTTAGTACTATATCTACTTTCGATATAATGTAATATAGTTATTCGTTCCCACAGATGAATGTGTATTTGTTAACAATATCATTAGTACTATATCTACAGTAGATATGTAATATACATTTACAAACAATGCCAGTATTATTATATCTCCGTTGGACATAATGTAATACACTGATTCTTTCCCACAGATCAATGTGCATTTAAAAACAACACCATTATTATCATATCTACATTAGATATAATGTAATATACTGATTCCTTCCCACAGATCAATGTACATTTAATAACAATATCATTGGTACTATATCTACATTGAATATAATGTAATATGTTGATTCATTCCCACAGATCAATGTACATTTAATAACAGTATCATTAGTACTATATCTACAGTAGATATGTAATATACATCTACAAACAATGCCAGAACTATTATATCTCCGTTGGACATAATGTAGTAGACTGATTCCTTCCCACAGATCAATGTACATTTCGTAACAATATCATTCGTACTATATCTACATTGAATATAATGTAATATACTGATTCATTCCCACAGATCAATGTACATTTAATAACAATATCCTTAGTACTATATCTACATTCGATATAATGTAATATATTGATTCATTCCAACAGATCAATGTACATTTAATAACAATATCATTATTACTATATCTACATTAGATATAATGTAATATACTTATTCGTTCCCACAGATGAATGTGCATTTAATAACATTATCATTAGTACTATATCTACATTAGATATGTAATGTACATTTAATAACAATATCATTATTACCATATCTACATTAGGTATAATGTAATATACTGATTCTTTCCCACAGATAAATGTACATTTAATAACAATATCATTGGTACTATATCTACATTGAATATAATGTAATATACTGATTCATCCCCACAGATCAATGTACATTTAATAACAATATCATTGGTACTATATCTACATTGAATATAATGTAATATGCTGATTCATTCCCACAGATCAATGTACATTTAATAACAGTATCATTAGTACTATATCTACAGTAGGTATGTAATATACATCTACAAACAATGCCAGTATTGTTATATCTCCGTTGGACATAATGAAATAGGCTGATTCCTTCCCACAGATCAATGTACATTTAATAACAATACCATTAGTACTATATCTACATTCGATATAATGTAATATATTGATTCATTCCAACAGATCAATGTACATTTAATAACAATATCATTATTACTATATCTACATTAGATATAATGTAATATACTTATTCGTTCCCACAAATGAATGTGTATTTAATAACAATATCATTAGTACTATATCTACATTAGATATGTAATGTACATTTAATAACAATATCATTATTACCATATCTACATTAGGTATAATGTAATATACTGATTCTTTCCCACAGATAAATGTACATTTAATAACAATATCATTGGTACTATATCTACATTGAATATAATGTAATATACTGGTTCATTCCCACAGATCAATGTACATTTAATAACAATATCATTGGTTCTATATCTACATTGAATATAATGTAATATGCTGATTCATTCCCACAGATCAATGTACATTTAATAACAGTATCATTAGTACTATATCTACAGTAGGTATGTAATATACATCTACAAACAATGCCAGTATTATTATATCTCCGTTGGACATAATGTAATATACTGAATCCTTCCCACAGATCAATGTGCATTTAAAAACAATATCATTATTACCATATCTACATTAGGTATAATGCAATATACTGATTCCTTCCCACAGATCAATGTACATTTAATAACAGTATCATTAGTACTATATCTACATTAGATATAATGTAATATACTTATTCGTTCCCACAGATGAATGTGCATTTAATAACATTATCATTAGTACTATATCTACATTAGATATGTAACGTACATTTAAAAACAATATCATTATTACCATATCTACATTAGATATAATGTAATATACTGATTCCTTCCCACAGATCAATGTACATTTAATAACAATATCATTGCTACTATATCTACATTGAATATAATGTAATATACTGATTCTTCCCCTCAGATCAATGTACATTCAATAACAATATCCTTAGTACGATATCTACATTCGATATAATGTAATATAGTTATTCGTTCCCACAGATGAATGTGTATTTATTAACAATATCATTAGTACTATATCTACAGTAGATATGTAATATACATTTACAAACAATGCCAGTATTATTATATCTCCGTTGGACATAATGTAATATACTGATTCCTTCCCACAGATCAATGTGCATTTAAAAACAACATCATTATTATCATATCTACATTAGATATAATGTAATATACTGATTCCTTCCCACAGATCAATGTACATTTAATAACAATATCATTGGTACTATATCTACATTGAATATAATGTAATATGCTGATTCATTCCCACAGATCAATGTACATTTAATAACAGTATCATTAGTACTATATCTACAGTAGATATGTAATATACATCTACAAACAATGCCAGAATTATTACATCTCCGTTGGACATAATGAAATATACTGATTCCTTCCAACAGATCAATGTACATTTAATAACAATATCATTAGTACTATATCCACATGAGATATGTAATGTACATTTAATAACAATATCATTAGTACTACATCTACATTAGATATGTAATGTACATTTAATAACAATATCAGTATTACCATATCTACAATAGATATAATGTAATACACTGATTCCCTCCCACAGATCAATGTACCTTTAATATCAATATCTCTATTACTACATCTACATTAGATAAAATGTCACATACAGATTCATTCCCACAGATCAATGTACATTTAATAACAATATCGTGAACACTATATCTACCTACGATATAATGTAATATACTGATTCATTCCCACAGATCAATGTACATTTAATAACAGTATCATTAGTACTATATCTACAGTAGATATGTAATATACATTTACCAACAATGTCAGTATTATTATATCTCCGTTGGACATAATGTAATATACTGATTCCTTCCCACAGATCAATGTACATTTAATAACAATATCATTGGTACTATATCTACATTGAATATAATCTAATATACTGATTCATTCCCACAGATCAATGTGCATTTAATAACAATATCATTAGTACTATATCTACATGAGATATGTAATGTACATTTAATAACAATATCATTAGTACTATATCTACAATCGATATAATGTAATATACTGATCCATTCCCACAAATCAATTTACATTTAATAACAATATCATTAGTCCTATATCTACATTCGATATAATGTAATACACGGATCCATTCCCACAGATCAATGTGCATTTAATGACAATATCATTGGTACTATATCTACATGGAATATAATGTAATATACTGATTCCTTCCCACACATCAATGTACATTTAATAACAATATCCTTAGTACTATATCTACATTCGATATAATGTAATATAGTTATTCGTTCCCACAGATGAATGTGTATTTATTAACAATATCATTAGTACTATATCTACAGTAGATATAATGTATTATACTTATTCGTTCCCACAGATGAATGTGCATTTAATAACGTTATCATTAGTACTATATCTACATTAGATATGTAACGTACATTTAATAACAATATCATTGGTACTATATCTACATTGAATATAATGTAATATGCTGATTCATTCCCACAGATCAATCTACATTTCATAACAGTATCATTAGTACTATATCTACAGTAGATATGTAATATACATTTACAAACAATGCCAGTATTATTATATCTCCGTTGGACATAATGTAATAGACTGATTCCTTCCCGCAGATCAATGTACCTTTAATAACAATACCATTAGTACTATATCTACATTCGATATAATGTAATATATTGAGTCGTTCCCACAGATGAATGTGCATTTAATAACATTATCATTAGTACTATATCTACATTAGATATGTAACGTACATTTAAAAACAACATCATTATTATCATATCTACATTAGATATAATGTAATATACTGATTCCTTCCCACAGATCAATGTACATTTAACAACAATATCATTGGTACTATATCTACATTGAATATAATGTAATAGGCTGATTCATTCCCACAGATCAATGTACATTTAATAACAGTATCATTAGTACTATATCTACAGTAGATATGTAATATACATCTACAAACAATGCCAGAATTATTACATCTCCGTTGGACATAATGAAATATACTGATTCCTTCCAACAGATCAATGTACATTTAATAACAATATCATTAGTACTATATCCACATGAGATATGTAATGTACATTTAATAACAATATCATTAGTACTACATCTACATTAGATATGTAATGTACATTTAATAACAATATCAGTATTACCATATCTACAATAGATATAATGTAATACACTGATTCCCTCCCACAGATCAATGTACCTTTAATAACAATATCTCTATTACTACATCTACATTAGATAAAATGTCACATACAGATTCATTCCCACAGATCAATGTACATTTAATAACAATATCGTGAACACTATATCTACCTACGATATAATGTTATATACTGATTCATTCCCACAGATCAATGTACATTTAATAACAGTATCATTAGTACTATATCGACAGTAGATATGTAATATACATTTACAAACAATGCCATTATTACTATATCTCCGTTGGACATAATGTAATATACTGATTCCTTCCAACAGATCAATGTACATTTAATAACAGTATCATTAGTACTATATCTACAGTAGATATGTAATATACATTTACAAACAATGCCAGTATTATTATATCTCCGTTGGACATAATGTAATATACTGAATCCTTCCCACAGATCAATGTGCATTTAAAAACAATATCATTATTACCATATCTACATTAGATATAATGTAATATACTGATTCCTTCCCACAGATCAATGTACATTTAATAACAGTATCATTAGTACTATATCTACATTCGATATAATGTAATATATTGATTCACTCCAACAGATCAATGTACATTTAATAACAATATCATTATTACTATATCTACATTAGATATAATGTAATATACTTATTCGTTCCCACAGATGAATGTGCATTTAATAACATTATCATTAGTACTATATCTACATTAGATATGTAACGTACATTTAAAAACAATATCATTATCATCATATCTACATTAGATATAATGTAATATACTGATTCCTTCCCACAGATCAATGTACATTTAATAACAATATCATTGGTACTATATCTACATTGAATATAATGTAATATACTGATTCTTTCCCTCCGATCAATGTACATTCAATAGCAATATCCTTAGTACTATATCTACATTCGATATAATGTAATATAGTTATTCGTTCCCACAGATGAATGTGTATTTATTAACAATATCATTAGTACTATATCTACAGTAGATATGTAATATACATTTACAAACAATGCCAGTATTATTATATCTCCGTCGGACATAATGTAATATACTGATTCCTTCCCACAGATCAATGTGCATTTAAAAACAACATCATTATTATCATATCTACATTAGATATAATGTAATATACTGATTCCTTCCCACAGATCAATGTACATTTAATAACAATATCATTGGTACTATATCTACATTGAATATAATGTAATATGCTGATTCATTCCCACAGATCAATGTACATTTAATAACAGTATCATTAGTACTATATCTACGGTAGATATGTAATATACATTGTGACCCTCGTCGGGGGTTCACTCTATACGGAATTTCCTTTCGCCGACTTTACTCTACGATTTTCTCTCTTTCTCACAAACGTTGAGCGCCAGCCACTCGCTGTGGCGATTTGAATCAAAAAAAGGGGAAAAGGGGGGGTGATTGGGGGTATCTTACAGGGGATGGGTCTCGGGGCACTTACGTCCGTACAATACTTCGCGGGGGAGTACGCAAGGAGGATTAGTGTGGGAAGGGAAATCTCTAGGGTCGGGAGGGGTTCGCAGGAAAGTTCGTCTACGTTACGCGAATGAGGAAAACTTCGTGTTTGGAAAATAAAAGGGGGACTCGCCCCTGTGTCGAACAATGCGCGGGCGGAGAAGGTAGCCGTTGCCTCGATCTCGCTAACACAATAATTACGATAAGGGACTCACCCAAAACTTCTCGCTCTCTCTCTTACTCTCTCTCTACCGCTTTCCAAAATCTCTCTATTGCTTCCCAAAATCTCTCTATCACTCGCAACGCTAGATTCGGGCTCAAGTGACGGTTCGCCGTCGCTGCTGCGACGACGAAACCGTCGCGGGATGGTTTTGGGGAGGAGATGGGACTAGGAAGGGGGCCTCTTCCGGCAACGGGATAAATCGATTATCGATCTTCGATACACCGGTGCTCGGGGTCGATGGGGCTGGCGGATATCCCGCGATGACGGGTGGGCTGAGGTCTTCGGGCTCGGCGACAGATGGCTCCGGGTGGACGTTTTGCATCAGTTGGGCAGCTTCGTCTATTTCTTCGGAGTCCCATGTTGCTCCGTTTCCTTGGAGGAAGGGTAGGGGTCTGTCGCCGGCCTCGTAGCTCCTTCTGCGGGTATTCCTCGTACGTCTTCCGTCGCCTCCATCGGCCCGCCACCGGTGAGCAGGGGGGAAAGGGTTAGGTGAGGGAAGGGTTACGGGTGGTTTTGGGGTGGAATTGTAAAATGGGAAAAGCGCAGCGATTGTAACGGGGGGGGGGCACGGGTGTCACCACGTTACAACATCTACAAACAATGCCAGAATTATTACATCTCCGTTGGACATAATGAAATATACTGATTCCTTCCAACAGATCAATGTACATTTAATAACAATATCATTAGTACTATATCCACATGAGATATGTAATGTACATTTAATAACAATATCATTAGTACTACATCTACATTAGATATGTAATGTACATTTAATAACAATATCAGTAATACCATATCTACAATAGATATAATGTAATACACTGATTCCCTCCCACAGATCAATGTACCTTTAATAACAATATCTCTATTACTACATCTACATTAGATAAAATGTCACATACAGATTCATTCCCACAGATCAATGTACATTTAATAACAATATCGTGAACACTATATCTACCTACGATATAATGTAATATACTGATTCATTCCCACAGATCAATGTACATTTAATAACAGTATGATTAGTACTATATCTACAGTAGATATGTAATATACATTTACCAACAATGCCAGTATTATTATATCTCCGTTGGATATAATGTAATATACTGATTCCTTCCCACAGATCAATGTACATTTAATAACAATATCATTGGTACTATATCTACATTGAATATAATGTAATATGCTGATTCATTCCCACAGATCAATGTACATTTAATAACAATATCATTATTACTATATCTACATTAGATATAATGTAATATACTTATTCGTTCCCACAGATGAATGTGCATTTAATAACATTATCATTAGTACTATATCTACATTAGATATGCAACGTACATTTAATAACAATATCATTGGTACTATATCTACATTGAATATAATGTAATATGCTGATTCATTCCCACAGATCAATGTACATTTAATAACAGTATCATTAGTACTATATCTACAGTAGATATGTAATATACATTTACAAACAATGCCAGTATTATTATATCTCCGTTGGACATAATGTAATAGACTGATTCCTTCCCACAGATCAATGTACATTTAATAACAGTATCATTAGTACTATATCTACATTCGATATAATGTAATATATTGATTCATTCCAACAGATCAATGTACATTTAATAACAATATCATTATTACTATATCTACATTAGATATAATGTAATATACTTATTCGTTCCCACAGATGAATGTGCATTTAATAACATTATCATTAGTACTATATCTACATTAGATATGTAACGTACATTTAAAAACAATATCATTATTACCATATCTACATTAGATATAATGTAATATACTGATTCCTTCCCACAGATCAATGTACATTTAATAACAATATCATTGCTACTATATCTACATTGAATATAATGTAATATACTGATTCTTCCCCTCAGATCAATGTACATTCAATAACAATATCCTTAGTACTATATCTACATTCGATATAATGTAATATAGTTATTCGTTCCCACAGATGAATGTGTATTTATTAACAATATCATTAGTACTATATCTACAGTAGATATGTAATATACATTTACAAACAATGCCAGTATTATTATATCTCCGTTGGACATAATGTAATACACTGATCCTTTCCCTCAGATCAATGTGCATTTAAAAACAACACCATTATTATCATATCTACATTAGATATAATGTAATATACTGATTCCTTCCCACAGATCAATGTACATTTAATAACAATATCATTGGTACTATATCTACATTGAATATAATGTAATATGTTGATTCATTCCCACAGATCAATGTACATTTAATAACAGTATCATTAGTACTATATCTACAGTAGATATGTAATATACATCTACAAACAATGCCAGAACTATTATATCTCCGTTGGACATAATGTAGTAGACTGATTCCTTCCCACAGATCAATGTACATTTAGTAACAATATCATTCGTACTATATCTACATTGAATATAATGTAATATACTGATTCATTCCCACAGATCAATGTACATTTAATAACAGTATCATTAGTACTATATCTACAGTAGATATGTAATATACATTTACAAACAATGCCATTATTACTATATCTCCGTTGGACATAATGTAATATACTGATTGCTTCCAACAGATCAATGTACATTTAATAACAGTATCATTAGTACTATATCTACAGTAGATATGTAATATACATTTACAAACAATGCCAGTATTATTATATCTCCGTTGGACATAATGTAATATACTGAATCCTTCCCACAGATCAATGTGCATTTAAAAACAATATCATTATTACCATATCTACATTAGGTATAATGTAATATACTGATTCCTTCCCACAGATCAATGTACATTTAATAACAGTATCATTAGTACTATATCTACATTCGATATAATGTAATATATTGATTCATTCCAACAGATCAATGTACATTTAATAACAATATCATTATTACTATATCTACATTAGATACAATGTAATATACTTATTCGTTCCCACAGATGAATGTGCATTTAATAACATTATCATTAGTACTATATCTACATCAGATATGTAACGTACATTTAAAAACAATATCATTATTACCATATCTACATTAGATATAATGTAATATACTGATTCCTTCCCACAGATCAATGTACATTTAATAACAATATCATTGGTACTATATCTACATTGAATATAATGTAATATACTGATTCTTTCCCTCCGATCAATGTACATTCAATAACAATATCCTTAGTACTATATCTACATTCGATATAATGTAATATAGTTATTCGTTCCCACAGATGAATGTGTATTTATTAACAATATCATTAGTACTATATCTACAGTAGATATGTAATATACATTTACAAACAATGCCAGTATTATTATATCTCCGTCGGACATAATGTAATATACTAATTCCTTCCCACAGATCAATGTGCATTTAAAAACAACATCATTATTATCATATCTACATTAGATATAATGTAATATACTGATTCCTTCCCACAGATCAATGTACATTTAATAACAATATCATTGGTACTATATCTACATTGAATATAATGTAATATGCTGATTCATTCCCACAGATCAATGTACATTTAATAACAGTATCATTAGTACTATATCTACAGTAGATATGTAATATACATCTACAAACAATGCCAGAATTATTACATCTCCGTTGGACATAATGAAATATACTGATTCCTTCCAACAGATCAATGTACATTTAATAACAATATCATTAGTACTATATCCACATGAGATATGTAATGTACATTTAATAACAATATCATTAGTACTACATCTACATTAGATATGTAATGTACATTTAATAACAATATCAGTATTACCATATCTACAATAGATATAATGTAATACACTGATTCCCTCCCACAGATCAATGTACCTTTAATAACAATATCTCTATTACTACATCTACATTAGATAAAATGTCACATACAGATTCATTCCCACAGATCAATGTACATTTAATAACAATATCGTGAACACTATATCTACCTACGATATAATGTAATATACTGATTCATTCCCACAGATCAATGTACATTTAATAACAGTATGATTAGTACTATATCTACAGTAGATATGTAATATACATTTACCAACAATGCCAGTATTATTATATCTCCGTTGGATATAATGTAATATACTGATTCCTTCCCACAGATCAATGTACATTTAATAACAATATCATTGGTACTATATCTACATTGAATATAATGTAATATGCTGATTCATTCCCACAGATCAATGTACATTTAATAACAATATCATTATTACTATATCTACATTAGATATAATGTAATATACTTATTCGTTCCCACAGATGAATGTGCATTTAATAACATTATCATTAGTACTATATCTACATTAGATATGCAACGTACATTTAATAACAATATCATTGGTACTATATCTACATTGAATATAATGTAATATGCTGATTCATTCCCACAGATCAATGTACATTTAATAACAGTATCATTAGTACTATATCTACAGTAGATATGTAATATACATTTACAAACAATGCCAGTATTATTATATCTCCGTTGGACATAATGTAATAGACTGATTCCTTCCCACAGATCAATGTACATTTAATAACAGTATCATTAGTACTATATCTACATTCGATATAATGTAATATATTGATTCATTCCAACAGATCAATGTACATTTAATAACAATATCATTATTACTATATCTACATTAGATATAATGTAATATACTTATTCGTTCCCACAGATGAATGTGCATTTAATAACATTATCATTAGTACTATATCTACATTAGATATGTAACGTACATTTAAAAACAATATCATTATTACCATATCTACATTAGATATAATGTAATATACTGATTCCTTCCCACAGATCAATGTACATTTAATAACAATATCATTGCTACTATATCTACATTGAATATAATGTAATATACTGATTCTTCCCCTCAGATCAATGTACATTCAATAACAATATCCTTAGTACTATATCTACATTCGATATAATGTAATATAGTTATTCGTTCCCACAGATGAATGTGTATTTATTAACAATATCATTAGTACTATATCTACAGTAGATATGTAATATACATTTACAAACAATGCCAGTATTATTATATCTCCGTTGGACATAATGTAATACACTGATCCTTTCCCTCAGATCAATGTGCATTTAAAAACAACACCATTATTATCATATCTACATTAGATATAATGTAATATACTGATTCCTTCCCACAGATCAATGTACATTTAATAACAATATCATTGGTACTATATCTACATTGAATATAATGTAATATGTTGATTCATTCCCACAGATCAATGTACATTTAATAACAGTATCATTAGTACTATATCTACAGTAGATATGTAATATACATCTACAAACAATGCCAGAACTATTATATCTCCGTTGGACATAATGTAGTAGACTGATTCCTTCCCACAGATCAATGTACATTTAGTAACAATATCATTCGTACTATATCTACATTGAATATAATGTAATATACTGATTCATTCCCACAGATCAATGTACATTTAATAACAGTATCATTAGTACTATATCTACAGTAGATATGTAATATACATTTACAAACAATGCCATTATTACTATATCTCCGTTGGACATAATGTAATATACTGATTGCTTCCAACAGATCAATGTACATTTAATAACAGTATCATTAGTACTATATCTACAGTAGATATGTAATATACATTTACAAACAATGCCAGTATTATTATATCTCCGTTGGACATAATGTAATATACTGAATCCTTCCCACAGATCAATGTGCATTTAAAAACAATATCAATATTACCATATCTACATTAGGTATAATGTAATATACTGATTCCTTCCCACAGATCAATGTACATTTAATAACAGTATCATTAGTACTATATCTACATTCGATATAATGTAATATATTGATTCATTCCAACAGATCAATGTACATTTAATAACAATATCATTATTACTATATCTACATTAGATATAATGTAATATACTTATTCGTTCCCACAGATGAATGTGCATTTAATAACATTATCATTAGTACTATATCTACATCAGATATGTAACGTACATTTAAAAACAATATCATTATTACCATATCTACATTAGATATAATGTAATATACTGATTCCTTCCCACAGATCAATGTACATTTAATAACAATATCATTGGTACTATATCTACATTGAATATAATGTAATATACTGATTCTTTCCCTCCGATCAATGTACATTCAATAACAATATCCTTAGTACTATATCTACATTCGATATAATGTAATATAGTTATTCGTTCCCACAGATGAATGTGTATTTATTAACAATATCATTAGTACTATATCTACAGTAGATATGTAATATACATTTACAAACAATGCCAGTATTATTATATCTCCGTCGGACATAATGTAATATACTAATTCCTTCCCACAGATCAATGTGCATTTAAAAACAACATCATTATTATCATATCTACATTAGATATAATGTAATATGCTGATTCCTTCCCACAGATCAATGTACATTTAATAACAATATCATTGGTACTATATCTACATTGAATATAATGTAATATGCTGATTCATTCCCACAGATCAATGTACATTTAATAACAGTATCATTAGTACTATATCTACAGTAGATATGTAATATACATCTACAAACAATGCCAGAATTATTACATCTCCGTTGGACATAATGAAATATACTGATTCCTTCCAACAGATCAATGTACATTTAATAACAATATCATTAGTACTATATCCACATGAGATATGTAATGTACATTTAATAACAATATCATTAGTACTACATCTACATTAGATATGTAATGTACATTTAATAACAATATCAGTATTACCATATCTACAATAGATATAATGTAATACACTGATTCCCTCCCACAGATCAATGTACCTTTAATAACAATATCTCTATTACTACATCTACATTAGATAAAATGTCACATACAGATTCATTCCCACAGATCAATGTACATTTAATAACAATATCGTGAACACTATATCTACCTACGATATAATGTTATATACTGATTCATTCCCACAGATCAATGTACATTTAATAACAGTATCATTAGTACTATATCGACAGTAGATATGTAATATACATTTACAAACAATGCCATTATTACTATATCTCCGTTGGACATAATGTAATATACTGATTCCTTCCAACGTATCAATGTACATTTAATAACAGTATCATTAGTACTATATCTACAGTAGATATGTAATATACATTTACAAACAATGCCAGTATTATTATATCTCCGTTGGACATAATGTAATATACTGAATCCTTCCCACAGATCAATGTGCATTTAAAAACAATATCATTATTACCATATCTACATTAGATATAATGTAATATACTGATTCCTTCCCACAGATCAATGTACATTTAATAACAGTATCATTAGTACTATATCTACATTCGATATAATGTAATATATTGATTCACTCCAACAGCTCAATGTACATTTAATAACAATATCATTATTACTATATCTACATTAGATATAATGTAATATACTTATTCGTTCCCACAGATGAATGTGCATTTAATAACATTATCATTAGTACTATATCTACATTAGATATGTAACGTACATTTAAAAACAATATCATTATCATCATATCTACATTAGATATAATGTAATATACTGATTCCTTCCCACAGATCAATGTACATTTAATAACAATATCATTGGTACTATATCTACATTGAATATAATGTAATATACTGATTCTTTCCCTCCGATCAATGTACATTCAATAACAATATCCTTAGTACTATATCTACATTCGATATAATGTAATATAGTTATTCGTTCCCACAGATGAATGTGTATTTATTAACAATATCATTAGTACTATATCTACAGTAGATATGTAATATACATTTACAAACAATGCCAGTATTATTATATCTCCGTCGGACATAATGTAATATACTGATTCCTTCCCACAGATCAATGTGCATTTAAAAACAACATCATTATTATCATATCTACATTAGATATAATGTAATATACTGATTCCTTCCCACAGATCAATGTACATTTAATAACAATATCATTGGTACTATATCTACATTGAATATAATGTAATATGCTGATTCATTCCCACAGATCAATGTACATTTAATAACAGTATCATTAGTACTATATCTACAGTAGATATGTAATATACATTGTGACCCTCGTCGGGGGTTCACTCTATACGGAATTTCCTTTCGCCGACTTTACTCTACGATTTTCTGTCTTTCTCACAAACGTTGAGCGCCAGCCACTCGCTGTGGCGATTTGAATCAAAAAAAGGGGAAAAGGGGGGGTGATTGGGGGTATCTTACAGGGGATGGGTCTCGGGGCACTTACGTCCGTACAATACTTCGCGGGGGAGTACGCAAGGAGGATTAGTGTGGGAAGGGAAATCTCTAGGGTCGGGAGGGGTTCGCAGGAAAGTTCGTCTACGTTACGCGAATGAGGAAAACTTCGTGTTTGGAAAATAAAAGGGGGACTCGCCCCTATGTCGAACAATGCGCGGGCGGAGAAGGTAGCCGTTGCCTCGATCTCGCTAACACAATAATTACGATAAGGGACTCACCCAAAACTTCTCGCTCTCTCTCTTACTCTCTCTCTACCGCTTTCCAAAATCTCTCTATTGCTTCCCAAAATCTCTCTATCACTCGCAACGCTAGCCTCGGGCTCAAGTGACGGTTCGCCGTCGCTGCTGCGACGACGAAACCGTCGCGGGATGGTTTTGGGGAGGAGATGGGACTAGGAAGGGGGCCTCTTCCGGCAACGGGATAAATCGATTATCGATCTTCGATACACCGGTGCTCGGGGTCGATGGGGCTGGCGGATATCCCGCGATGACGGGTGGGCTGAGGTCTTCGGGCTCGGCGACAGATGGCTCCGGGTGGACGTTTTGCATCAGTTGGGCAGCTTCGTCTATTTCTTCGGAGTCCCATGTTGCTCCGTTTCCTTGGAGGAAGGGTAGGGGTCTGTCGCCGGCCTCGTAGCTCCTTCTGCGGGTATTCCTCGTACGTCTTCCGTCGCCTCCATCGGCCCGCCACCGGTGAGCAGGGGGGAAAGGGTTAGGTGAGGGAAGGGTTACGGGTGGTTTTGGGGTGGAATTGTAAAATGGGAAAAGCGCAGCGATTGTAACGGGGGGGGGCACGGGTGTCACCACGTTACAACATCTACAAACAATGCCAGAATTATTACATCTCCGTTGGACATAATGAAATATACTGATTCCTTCCAACAGATCAATGTACATTTAATAACAATATCATTAGTACTATATCCACATGAGATATGTAATGTACATTTAATAACAATATCATTAGTACTACATCTACATTAGATATGTAATGTACATTTAATAACAATATCAGTATTACCATATCTACAATAGATATAATGTAATACACTGATTCCCTCCCACAGATCAATGTACCTTTAATAACAATATCTCTATTACTACATCTACATTAGATAAAATGTCACATACAGATTCATTCCCACAGATCAATGTACATTTAATAACAATATCGTGAACACTATATCTACCTACGATATAATGTAATATACTGATTCATTCCCACAGATCAATGTACATTTAATAACAGTATGATTAGTACTATATCTACAGTAGATATGTAATATACATTTACCAACAATGCCAGTATTATTATATCTCCGTTGGATATAATGTAATATACTGATTCCTTCCCACAGATCAATGTACATTTAATAACAATATCATTGGTACTATATCTACATTGAATATAATGTAATATGCTGATTCATTCCCACAGATCAATGTACATTTAATAACAGTATCATTAGTACTATATCTACAGTAGATATGTAATATATATTTACAACCAATGCCAGTATTATTATATCTCCGTTGGACATAATGTGATATACTGATTCCTTCCCACAGATCAATGTGCATTTAAAAACAATATCATTATTACCATATCTACATTAGATATAATGTAATATACTGATTCCTTCCCACAGATCAATGTACATTTAATAACAATATCATTAGTACTATATCTACAGTAGATATGTAATATACATTTACAATCAATGCCATTATTGTTATATCTCCGTTGGACATAATGTAATATACTGATTCCTTCCCACAGATCAATGTACATTTAATAACAATATCATTAGTACTATATCTACATTCGATATAATGTAATATACTTATTCGTTCCCACAGATGAATATGCATTTAATAACATTATCATTAGTACTATATCTACATTAGATATGTAATGTACATTTAAAAACCATATCATTATTACCATATCTACATTAGATATAATGTAATATACTGATTCCTCCCCACAGATCAATGTACATTTAATAACAATATCATTGGTACTATATCTACATTGAATATAATGTTATATGCTCATTCATTCCCACAGATCAATGTACATTTAATAACAGTATCATTAGTACTATATCCACAGTAGATATGTAATGTACATTTACAAACAATGCCAGTATTATTATATCTCCGTTGGACATAATGTAATATACTGATTCCTTCCCACAGATCAATGTACATTTAATAACAATATCATTGGTACTGTATCTACATTGAATATAGTGTAATATACTGATTCATTCCCACAGATCAATGTACATTTAATAACAATATCATTGGTACTATATCTACATTGAATATAATCTAATATACTGATTCATTCCCACAGATCAATGTACATTTAATAACAATATCATTAGTACTATATCTACATTCGATATAATGTAATAGATTGATTCATTCCCACAGATCAATGTACATTCAATAACAATATCATTGGTACTATATCTACATTGAATATAATGTAATATACTGATTCATTCCCACAGATCAATGTACATTTAATAACAGTATCATTAGTACTATATCTACAGTAGATATGTAATATACATTTACAAACAATGCCAGTATTATTATATCTCCGTTGGACATAATGTGATATACTGATTCCTTCCCACAGATCAATGTGCATTTAAAAACAATATCATTATTACCATATCTACATTAGATATAATGTAATATACTGATTCCTTCCCACAGATCAATGTACATTTAATAACAATATCATTGGTACTGTATCTACATTGAATATAATGTAATATACTGATTCATTCCCACAGATCAACGTACAATTAATAACAATATCATTAGTACTATATCTACATTAGATATAATGTAATAGATTGATTCATTCCCACAGATCAATGTACATTTAATAACAGTATCATTATTGCTATATCTACATTAGGTATAATGTCATATACAGACTCATTCCCACAGATCAATGTACATTTAATAACAATATCATTGGTACTACATCTACATTGAATATAATGTAATATGCTGATTCGTTCCCACAGATCAATGTACATTTAATAACAGTATCATTAGTACTATATCTACATTAGATATAATGTAATATACTTATTCGTTCCCACAGATGAATGTGCATTTAATAACATTATCATTAGTACTATATCTACATTAGATATAATGTAATATACTTATTCGTTCCCACAAATGAATGTGCATTTAATAACATTATCATTAGTACTATATCTACATTAGATATGTAATGTACATTCAAAAACAATATCATTATTACCATATCTACATTAGATGTAATGTAATATACTGATTCCTTCCCACAGATCAATGTACATTTAATAACAATATCATTGGTACTATATCTACATTGAATATAATGTAATATACTGATTCATTCCCACAGATCAATGTACATTTAATAACAATATCATTCTTACTATATCTACATTCGATATAATGTAATAGATTGATTCATTCCCACAGATCAATGTACATTTAATAACAATATCATTCTTACTATATCTACATTAGATATAATGTAATATACTTATTCGTTCCCACAGATGAATGTGCACTTAATAACAATATCATTGGTACTATATCTACATTGAATATAATGTAATATCCTGATCAATTCCCACAGATCAATGTACATTTAATAACAATATCATTAGTACTATATCTACAGTAGATATGTACTATACATTTACAAGCAATGCCATTATTACTATATCTCCGTTGGACATAATGTAATATACTGATTCCTTCCAACAGATCAATGTATATTTAATAACAATATCCTTAGTACTATATCTACATTAGATATGTAATGTACATTTAATAACAATATCATTATTACAATATCTACATTAGATATAATGTAATATACTGATTCTTTCCCACAGATCAATGTACATTTAATAACAATATCATTAGTACTATATCTACATTCGATATAATGTAATATATTGATTCATTCCAACAGATCAAAGTACATTTAATAACAATATCATTATTACTATATCTACATTAGATATAATGTAATATACTTATTCGTTCCCACAGATGTATATGCATTTAATAACATTATCATTAGTACTATATCTAAATTAGATATGTAATGTACATTTAAAAACAATGCCATTATTACTATATCTCCGTTGGACATAATGTAATATACTGATTCCTTCCCACAGATCAATGTACATTTAATAACAATATCATTAGTACTATATATACATTCGATATAATGTAATATATTGATTCATTCCAACAGATCAATGTACATTTAATAACAATATCATTATTACCATATCTACATTAGATATAATGTAATATACTTATTCATTCCCACAGATGAATATGCATTTAATAACATTATCATTAGTACTATATCTACATTAGATATGTAATGTACATTTAAAAACAATATCATTATTACCATATCTACATTGGATATAATGTAATATACTGATTCCTTCCCACAGATCAATGTACATTTAATAACAATATCATTGGTACTGTATCTACATTGAATATAATGTAATATACTGATTCATTCCCACAGATCAATGTACATTTAATAACAATATCATTGGTACTATATCTACATTCGATATAATCTAATATACTGATTCATTCCCACAGATCAATGTACATTCAATAACAATATCATTGGTACTATATCTACATTGAATAGAATGTAATATACTGATTCATTCCCACAGATCAATGTACATTTAATAACAGTATCATTAGTACTATATCTACAGTAGATATGTAATATACATTTACAAACAATGCCAGTATTATTATATCTCCGTTGGACATAATGTGATATACTGATTCCTTCCCACAGATCAATGTGCATTTAAAAACAATATCATTATTACCATATCTACATTAGATATAATGTAATATACTGATTCCTTCCCACAGATCAATGTACATTTAATAACAATATCATTGGTACTGTATCTACATTGAATATAATGTAATATACTGATTCATTCCCACAGATCAACGTACAATTAATAACAATATCATTAGTACTATATCTACATTAGATATAATGTAATAGATTGATTCATTCCCACAGATCAATGTACATTTAATAACAGTATCATTATTGCTATATCTACATTAGGTATAATGTCATATACAGACTCATTCCCACAGATCAATGTACATTTAATAACAATATCATTGGTACTACATCTACATTGAATATAATGTAATATGCTGATTCGTTCCCACAGATCAATGTACATTTAATAACAGTATCATTAGTACTATATCTACATTAGATATAATGTAATATACTTATTCGTTCCCACAGATGAATGTGCATTTAATAACATTATCATTAGTACTATATCTACATTAGATATAATGTAATATACTTATTCGTTCCCACAAATGAATGTGCATTTAATAACATTATCATTAGTACTATATCTACATTAGATATGTAATGTACATTCAAAAACAATATCATTATTACCATATCTACATTAGATGTAATGTAATATACTGATTCCTTCCCACAGATCAATGTACATTTAATAACAATATCATTGGTACTATATCTACATTGAATATAATGTAATATACTGATTCATTCCCACAGATCAATGTACATTTAATAACAATATCATTCTTACTATATCTACATTCGATATAATGTAATAGATTGATTCATTCCCACAGATCAATGTACATTTAATAACAATATCATTCTTACTATATCTACATTAGATATAATGTAATATACTTATTCGTTCCCACAGATGAATGTGCACTTAATAACAATATCATTGGTACTATATCTACATTGAATATAATGTAATATCCTGATCAATTCCCACAGATCAATGTACATTTAATAACAATATCATTAGTACTATATCTACAGTAGATATGTACTATACATTTACAAGCAATGCCATTATTACTATATCTCCGTTGGACATAATGTAATATACTGATTCCTTCCAACAGATCAATGTATATTTAATAACAATATCCTTAGTACTATATCTACATTAGATATGTAATGTACATTTAATAACAATATCATTATTACAATATCTACATTAGATATAATGTAATATACTGATTCTTTCCCACAGATCAATGTACATTTAATAACAATATCATTAGTACTATATCTACATTCGATATAATGTAATATATTGATTCATTCCAACAGATCAAAGTACATTTAATAACAATATCATTATTACTATATCTACATTAGATATAATGTAATATACTTATTCGTTCCCACAGATGTATATGCATTTAATAACATTATCATTAGTACTATATCTAAATTAGATATGTAATGTACATTTAAAAACAATGCCATTATTACTATATCTCCGTTGGACATAATGTAATATACTGATTCCTTCCCACAGATCAATGTACATTTAATAACAATATCATTAGTACTATATATACATTCGATATAATGTAATATATTGATTCATTCCAACAGATCAATGTACATTTAATAACAATATCATTATTACCATATCTACATTAGATATAATGTAATATACTTATTCATTCCCACAGATGAATATGCATTTAATAACATTATCATTAGTACTATATCTACATTAGATATGTAATGTACATTTAAAAACAATATCATTATTACCATATCTACATTGGATATAATGTAATATACTGATTCCTTCCCACAGATCAATGTACATTTAATAACAATATCATTGGTACTGTATCTACATTGAATATAATGTAATATACTGATTCATTCCCACAGATCAATGTACATTTAATAACAATATCATTGGTACTATATCTACATTCGATATAATCTAATATACTGATTCATTCCCACAGATCAATGTACATTCAATAACAATATCATTGGTACTATATCTACATTGAATAGAATGTAATATACTGATTCATTCCCACAGATCAATGTACATTTAATAACAGTATCATTAGTACTATATCTACAGTAGATATGTAATATACATTTACAAACAATGCCAGTATTATTATATCTCCGTTGGACATAATGTGATATACTGATTCCTTCCCACAGATCAATGTGCATTTAAAAACAATATCATTATTACCATATCTACATTAGATATAATGTAATATACTGATTCCTTCCCACAGATCAATGTACATTTAATAACAATATCATTGGTACTGTATCTACATTGAATATAATGTAATATACTGATTCATTCCCACAGATCAACGTACAATTAATAACAATATCATTAGTACTATATCTACATTAGATATAATGTAATAGATTGATTCATTCCCACAGATCAATGTACATTTAATAACAGTATCATTATTGCTATATCTACATTAGGTATAATGTCATATACAGACTCATTCCCACAGATCAATGTACATTTAATAACAATATCATTGGTACTACATCTACATTGAATATAATGTAATATGCTGATTCGTTCCCACAGATCAATGTACATTTAATAACAGTATCATTAGTACTATATCTACATTAGATATAATGTAATATACTTATTCGTTCCCACAGATGAATGTGCATTTAATAACATTATCATTAGTACTATATCTACATTAGATATAATGTAATATACTTATTCGTTCCCACAAATGAATGTGCATTTAATAACATTATCATTAGTACTATATCTACATTAGATATGTAATGTACATTCAAAAACAATATCATTATTACCATATCTACATTAGATGTAATGTAATATACTGATTCCTTCCCACAGATCAATGTACATTTAATAACAATATCATTGGTACTATATCTACATTGAATATAATGTAATATACTGATTCATTCCCACAGATCAATGTACATTTAATAACAATATCATTCTTACTATATCTACATTCGATATAATGTAATAGATTGATTCATTCCCACAGATCAATGTACATTTAATAACAATATCATTCTTACTATATCTACATTAGATATAATGTAATATACTTATTCGTTCCCACAGATGAATGTGCACTTAATAACAATATCATTGGTACTATATCTACATTGAATATAATGTAATATCCTGATCAATTCCCACAGATCAATGTACATTTAATAACAATATCATTAGTACTATATCTACAGTAGATATGTACTATACATTTACAAGCAATGCCATTATTACTATATCTCCGTTGGACATAATGTAATATACTGATTCCTTCCAACAGATCAATGTATATTTAATAACAATATCCTTAGTACTATATCTACATTAGATATGTAATGTACATTTAATAACAATATCATTATTACAATATCTACATTAGATATAATGTAATATACTGATTCTTTCCCACAGATCAATGTACATTTAATAACAATATCATTAGTACTATATCTACATTCGATATAATGTAATATATTGATTCATTCCAACAGATCAAAGTACATTTAATAACAATATCATTATTACTATATCTACATTAGATATAATGTAATATACTTATTCGTTCCCACAGATGTATATGCATTTAATAACATTATCATTAGTACTATATCTAAATTAGATATGTAATGTACATTTAAAAACAATGCCATTATTACTATATCTCCGTTGGACATAATGTAATATACTGATTCCTTCCCACAGATCAATGTACATTTAATAACAATATCATTAGTACTATATATACATTCGATATAATGTAATATATTGATTCATTCCAACAGATCAATGTACATTTAATAACAATATCATTATTACCATATCTACATTAGATATAATGTAATATACTTATTCATTCCCACAGATGAATATGCATTTAATAACATTATCATTAGTACTATATCTACATTAGATATGTAATGTACATTTAAAAACAATATCATTATTACCATATCTACATTGGATATAATGTAATATACTGATTCCTTCCCACAGATCAATGTACATTTAATAACAATATCATTGGTACTGTATCTACATTGAATATAATGTAATATACTGATTCATTCCCACAGATCAATGTACATTTAATAACAATATCATTGGTACTATATCTACATTCGATATAATCTAATATACTGATTCATTCCCACAGATCAATGTACATTCAATAACAATATCATTGGTACTATATCTACATTGAATAGAATGTAATATACTGATTCATTCCCACAGATCAATGTACATTTAATAACAGTATCATTAGTACTATATCTACAGTAGATATGTAATATACATTTACAAACAATGCCAGTATTATTATATCTCCGTTGGACATAATGTGATATACTGATTCCTTCCCACAGATCAATGTGCATTTAAAAACAATATCATTATTACCATATCTACATTAGATATAATGTAATATACTGATTCCTTCCCACAGATCAATGTACATTTAATAACAATATCATTGGTACTGTATCTACATTGAATATAATGTAATATACTGATTCATTCCCACAGATCAACGTACAATTAATAACAATATCATTAGTACTATATCTACATTAGATATAATGTAATAGATTGATTCATTCCCACAGATCAATGTACATTTAATAACAGTATCATTATTGCTATATCTACATTAGGTATAATGTCATATACAGACTCATTCCCACAGATCAATGTACATTTAATAACAATATCATTGGTACTACATCTACATTGAATATAATGTAATATGCTGATTCGTTCCCACAGATCAATGTACATTTAATAACAGTATCATTAGTACTATATCTACATTAGATATAATGTAATATACTTATTCGTTCCCACAAATGAATGTGCATTTAATAACATTATCATTAGTACTATATCTACATTAGAAATGTAATGTACATTCAAAAACAATATCATTATTACCATATCTACATTAGATGTAATGTAATATACTGATTCCTTCCCACAGATCAATGTACATTTAAGGGCACAGACTCCTTCGAGGCCTCCTCCGAATCGATGTAAGCGCCATTGGAAAGAATCGGGCAATCGTGAAAACACATAATTGAGAAATTCGACATTTGACGGTGTGACATCTAACGTCATTATGCAGAATAAGAAACGAAAGTGAGGTGGCATAGTTGCCAAATCACATCATTTGAGAGTTCTATCGCGGTGTTGCCGCATCTGTGACCATCTAGCAAAATGAATTTGCTCGAGCCGAGCGAGATTTTGATTCCTGGCGGACATAGAAAAGGACAGCGCGAGAGAGAGAGAAGGAATATCATGAATGAAACAACGTAGGGCCGATCGGCGTAAATATAGTCACACGCTACGACAGATTCGATGAGACTCTGTAATACACATAACGTACGCGACTATAAGACTTATAGGAATAAAAACTATATGGCATTAATAATTTCAGGAAAGGAATGAAAAATAAAGACATGTAAATTGATCTATAATATACAATATTTATCGATTGAAATATAATTAATAAATATAAAAAATGCCTCTTCTTTCTCCGCGCCGTCTATATCGTCGATTCCCATGACAGCCACTCCAGCCACGTGTTATTGAAATCTTTTTCATTTGAAATATAATAATGAATTTTAATATAATTGTACCTGCATATACAGAGTGTCCCAGTCTAAGTGTGACAGAACTATATTAAAATTCATTATTAATTTCTTTATTTCTTATTCCCTTCTTGAAATTATTATGTCAGGTAGTTTTCATTCCTATAAGTCTTATGGCCGCGTACTTACGTTATGTGTATTATTTCATTCATTCTACCCCTACCAGCACCACGAATCCGCCGTTCTTTGATGTTTCCGAACATAGAAAAGGATAGCGCAAGAAGGATAAACAAAGAGAGAAAGACTCACAAGCACAACATTTAACCCAATATTATGGTATTAAATGTTGACCAATTTATATTGTGTTTAGCTTCATTTTAATCAGAAAAATCTTCTCCACATGATAGTGAAATTTTTATTAAAATAAAAAACTTTATTCTGTGCATTAGTATGGTCACATTGACACGAGGCATTTAGATGAAGGCAATAAATCCCGGTTTTAGTCCCTCTTTCGTCTTTAGCTACTGACTCTTTCTAATCAGTGTTTACTGACTAGGCAATCAAATTTGAAAAATGATTCTCCTATTCCATAACAGTTGCGGAGTGGACCGGCAATAATTATGTACATTTATCGAGTTTTCACTGTATATGGTGCAAGTTTTATAATTCATTTTTCTGGCATACCATTTCAAGTATTCTATCTGTAATTTAATTGATGAAAAAAACATGATTATAAATATGAATAAAAAAGTTTGATGGATGCACACATTAGTACATGTATTGTTTCATTCTCGAACCTCTTTCTCTCTCGAGCGCCCTATTCTTTTCTATGTCTGGCAGGAATCAAAATCGGCTCGAGCCTGTTGCAATTGTAACAGATGTGGCAACAGCGTGACAGAAGTCTTAATACGATGCGGCAACTATGCCATACTTCTGACTATATTCGCGTAGCTATTTGTGGTGTCAAATTAGAATTTACATTTATCGACTGATTTGTGTTTTTATCGACCCTGATGATAACGTGGTCAAATATACCATCAATGCCTCTGACGGAAAATCATTGAACTATTCTTATGTCTATTTTACGTCTGATGCGTGCAAATCGTAGAATCGATTTTACGTCTTCCAGAAGTGATAAGTTGTGAAAAATCGAATTTCAGTGATATTGTGCTAGTTTAAGGAAAGTCGGTCTGGTGTGCTGTCGGTGAAAAAACCATTAAATCGTCCAATATTTGCTAAAATGCAGCCGAACGCAGCATTCGGCAGCCATGTTGTTTGCTTACAACAGCGTCTGTCTCAATCTTACAATTTCGAAAATACGGTTTTTCTCAACGAATGGTGTTTATTAGCGTTCAAGCGGACCAGACCGACCTGTGCCGAAGTCTACCTGTGTGTGCTGTACTCGCGAAAATTTTATTTATGCAATTATCAAGACGAAAAATCGATTCTACGAAATTGAATGTCTCTCTCGCGCATGGCGTATACGTGCATGCTTTCCGTTGATTGTGTGAGTGCACGCATACAGGTCATGGCACAAGGAGTCTGTGCCCTTAATAACAATATCATTGGTACTATATCTACATTGAATATAATGTAATATACTGATTCATTCCCACAGATCAATGTACATTTAATAACAATATCATTGGTACTATATCTACATTGAATATAATGTAATATACTGATTCATTCCCACAGATCAATGTACATTTAATAACAATATCAGTGGTACTATATCTACATTCGATATAATGTAATATACTGATTCATTCCCACAGATCAATGCACATTTAATAACAATATCATTAGTACTATATCTACATTCGATATAATGTAATAGATTGATTCCTTCCCACAGATCAATGTACATTTAATAACAATATCATTAGTACTATATCTACAGTAGATATGTAATATACATTTACCAACAATGCCATTATTACTATATCTCCGTTGGACATAATGTAATATACTGATTCCTTCCAACAGATCAATGAATATTTAATAACAATATCCATAGTACTATATCTACATTAGATATGTAATGTACATTTAATAACAATATCATTATTACCATATCTACATTAGATATAATGTAATATACTGATTCTTTCCCACAGATCAATGTACATTTAATAACAACATCATTAGTACTATATCAACATTCGATATAATGTAATATATTGATTCATTCCAACAGATCAAAGTACATTTAATAACAATATCATTATTACTATATCTACATTAGATATAATGTAATACACTTATTCGTTCCCACACATGAATATACAATTAATAACATTATCATTAGTAATATATCTACATTAGATATGTAATGTACATTTAAAAAAAATGCCATTATTACTATATCTCCGTTGGACATAATGTAATATACTGATTCCTTCCCACAGATCAATGTACATTTAATAACAATATCATTAGTACTATATATACATTCGATATAATGTAATATATTGATTCGTTCCAACAGATCAATGTACATTTAATAACAATATCATTATTACCATATCTACATTAGATATAATGTAATATACTTATTCATTCCCACAGATGAATATGCATTTAATAACATTATCATTAGTACTATATCTACATTAGATATGTAATGTACATTTAAAAACAATATCATTATTACCATATCTACATTAGATATAATGTAATATACTGATTCCTTCCCATAGATCAATGTACATTTAATAACAATACCATTAGTACTATATCTACATTCGATATAATGTTATATACTGATTCATTCCCACAGATCAATGTACATTTAATAACAATATCATTAGTACTATATCTACATTCGATATAATGTAATATACTGATTCCTTCCCACAGATCAATGCACATTTAATAACAATATCATTGGTTCTGTATCTACATTGAATATAATGTAATACACTTATTCGTTACTACACATGAATATACATTTAATAACATTATCATTAGTACTATATCTACATTAGATATGTAATGTACATTTAAAAACAATATCATTATTACCATATCTACATTAGATATAATGTAATATACTGATTCCTTCCCACAGATCAATGTACATTTAATAACAATATCATTAGTACTATATCTACAGTAGATATGTAATATACATTTACAATCAATGCCATTATTGCTATATCTCCGTTGGACATAATGTAATATACTGATTCCTTCCCACAGATCAATGTACATTTAATAACAATATCATTAGTACTATATCTACATTCGATATAATGTAATATACTTATTCGTTCCCACAGATGAATATGCATTTAATAACATTATCATTAGTACTATATCTACATTAGATATGTAATGTACATTTAAAAACCATATCATTATTACCATATCTACATTAGATATAATGTAATATACTGATTGCTCCCGACAGATCAATGTACATTTAATAACAATATCATTGGTACTATATCTACATTGAATATAATGTTATATGCTCATTCATTCCCACAGATCAATGTACATTTAATAACAGTATCATTAGTACTATATCCACAGTAGATATGTAATGTACATTTACTAACAATGCCAGTATTATTATATCTCCGTTGGACATAATGTAATATACTGATTCCTTCCCACAGATCAATGTACATTTAATAACAATATCATTGGTACTGTATCTACATTGAATATAATGTAATATACTGATTCATTCCCACAGATCAATGTACATTTAATAACAATATCATTGGTACTATATCTACATTGAATATAATCTAATATACTGATTCATTCCCACAGATCAATATACATTTAATAACAATATCATTAGTACTATATCTACATTCGATATAATGTAATATACTTATTCGTTCCCACAGATGAATGTGCACTTAATAACAATATCATTGGTACTATATCTACATTGAATATAATGTAATATACTGATCAATTCCCACAGATCAATGTACATTTAATAACAATATCATTAGTACTATATCTACAGTAGATATGTACTATACATTTACAAGCAATGCCATTATTACTATATCTCCGTTGGACATAATGTAATATACTGATTCCTTCCAACAGATCAATGTATATTTAATAACAATATCCTTAGTACTATATCTACATTAGATATGTAATGTACATTTAATAACAATATCATTATTACAATATCTACATTAGATATAATGTAATATACTGATTCTTTCCCACAGATCAATGTACATTTAATAACAATATCATTAGTACTATATCTACATTCGATATAATGTAATATATTGACTCATTCCAACAGATCAAAGTACATTTAATAACAATATCATTATTACTATATCTACATTAGATATAATGTAATATACTTATTCGTTCCCACAGATGAATATGCATTTAATAACATTATCATTAGTACTATATCTAAATTAGATATGTAATGTACATTTAAAAACAATGCCATTATTACTATATCTCCGTTGGACATAATGTAATATACTGATTCCTTCCCACAGATCAATGTACATTTAATAACAATATCATTAGTACTATATATACATTCGATATAATGTAATATATTGATTCATTCCAACAGATCAATGTACATTTAATAACAATATCATTATTACCATATCTACATTAGATATAATGTAATATACTTATTCATTCCCACAGATGAATATGCATTTACTAACATTATCATTAGTACTATATCTACATTAGATATGTAATGTACATTTAAAAACAATATCATTATTACCATATCTACATTAGATATAATGTAATATACTGATTCCTTCCCATAGATCAATGTACATTTAATAACAATACCATTAGTACTATATCTACATTCGATATAATGTTATATACTGATTCATTCCCACAGATCAATGTACATTTAATAACAATATCATTAGTACTATATCTACATTCGATATAATGTAATATACTGATTCCTTCCCACAGATCAATGCACATTTAATAACAATATCATTGGTTCTGTATCTACATTGAATATAATGTAATACACTTATTCGTTACTACACATGAATATACATTTAATAACATTATCATTAGTACTATATCTACATTAGATATGTAATGTACATTTAAAAACAATATCATTATTACCATATCTACAATAGATATAATGTAATATACTGATTCCTTCCCACAGATCAATGCACATTTAATAACAATATCATTGGTTCTGTATCTACATTGAATATAATGTAATATACTGATTCATTCCCACAGATCAATGTACATTTAATAACAATATCATTGGTACTATATCTGCATTGAATATAATGTAATAGATTGATTCATTCCCACAGATCAATGTACATTCAATAACAATATCATTAGTACTATATCTACATTCGATATAATGTAATAGATTGATTCATTCCCACAGATCAATGTACATTCAATAACAATATCATTGGTACTATATCTACATTGAATATAATGTAATATACTGATTCATTCCCACAGATCAATGTACATTCAATAACAATATCATTAGTACTATATCTACATTCGATATAATGTAATAGATTGATTCATTCCCACAGATCAATGTACATTCAATAACAATATCATTGGTACTATATCTACATTGAATATAATGTAATAGATTGATTCATTCCCACAGATCAATGTACATTCAATAACAATATCATTAGTACTATATCTACATTCGATATAATGTAATAGATTGATTCCTTCCCACAGATCAATGTACATTTAATAACAATATCATTGGTACTGTATCTACATTGAATATAATGTAATATACTGATTCATTCCCACAGATCAACGTACAATTAATAACAATATCATTAGTACTATATCTACATTAGATATAATGTAATAGATTGATTCATTCCCACAGATCAATGTACATTTAATAACAGTATCATTATTGCTATATCTACATTAGGTATAATGTCATATACAGACTCATTCCCACAGATCAATGTACATTTAATAACAATATCATTGGTACTACATCTACATTGAATATAATGTAATATGCTGATTCGTTCCCACAGATCAATGTACATTTAATAACAGTATCATTAGTACTATATCTACATTAGATATAATGTAATATACTTATTCGTTCCCACAGATGAATGTGCATTTAATAACATTATCATTAGTACTATATCTACATTAGATATAATGTAATATACTTATTCGTTCCCACAAATGAATGTGCATTTAATAACATTATCATTAGTACTATATCTACATTAGATATGTAATGTACATTCAAAAACAATATCATTATTACCATATCTACATTAGATGTAATGTAATATACTGATTCCTTCCCACAGATCAATGTACATTTAATAACAATATCATTGGTACTATATCTACATTGAATATAATGTAATATACTGATTCATTCCCACAGATCAATGTACATTTAATAACAATATCATTCTTACTATATCTACATTCGATATAATGTAATAGATTGATTCATTCCCACAGATCAATGTACATTTAATAACAATATCATTGTTACTATATCTACATTAGGTATAATGTAATATACTTATTCGTTCCCACAGATGAATGTGCACTTAATAACAATATCATTGGTACTATATCTACATTGAATATAATGTAATATCCTGATCAATTCCCACAGATCAATGTACATTTAATAACAATATCATTAGTACTATATCTACAGTAGATATGTACTATACATTTACAAGCAATGCCATTATTACTATATCTCCGTTGGACATAATGTAATATACTGATTCCTTCCAACAGATCAATGTATATTTAATAACAATATCCTTAGTACTATATCTACATTAGATATGTAATGTACATTTAATAACAATATCATTATTACAATATCTACATTAGATATAATGTAATATACTGATTCTTTCCCACAGATCAATGTACATTTAATAACAATATCATTAGTACTATATCTACATTCGATATAATGTAATATATTGATTCATTCCAACAGATCAAAGTACATTTAATAACAATATCATTATTACTATATCTACATTAGATATAATGTAATATACTTATTCGTTCCCACAGATGTATATGCATTTAATAACATTATCATTAGTACTATATCTAAATTAGATATGTAATGTACATTTAAAAACAATGCCATTATTACTATATCTCCGTTGGACATAATGTAATATACTGATTCCTTCCCACAGATCAATGTACATTTAATAACAATATCATTAGTACTATATATACATTCGATATAATGTAATATATTGATTCATTCCAACAGATCAATGTACATTTAATAACAATATCATTATTACCATATCTACATTAGATATAATGTAATATACTTATTCATTCCCACAGATGAATATGCATTTAATAACATTATCATTAGTACTATATCTACATTAGATATGTAATGTACATTTAAAAACAATATCATTATTACCATATCTACATTGGATATAATGTAATATACTGATTCCTTCCCACAGATCAATGTACATTTAATAACAATATCATTGGTACTGTATCTACATTGAATATAATGTAATATACTGATTCATTCCCACAGATCAATGTACATTTAATAACAATATCATTGGTACTATATCTACATTCGATATAATCTAATATACTGATTCATTCCCACAGATCAATGTACATTTAATAACAATATCATTATTACTATATCTACATTAGATATGATGTAATATACTGATTCCTTCCCACAGATCAATGTACATTTAATGACAATATCATTAGTACTATATCTACAGTAGATATGTAATATGCCTTTACATACAATGCCATTATTACTATATCTCCGTTGGACATAATGTAATATACTGATTCCTTCCCACAGATGAATGTGCATTTAAAAACAATATCATTATTACCATATCTACAATAGATATAATGTAATATACTGATTCCTTCCCACAGATCAATGCACATTTAATAACAATATCATTGGTTCTGTATCTACATTGAATATAATGTAATATACTGATTCATTCCCACAGATCAATGTACATTTAATAACAATATCATTGGTACTATATCTACATTGAATATAATGTAATAGATTGATTCATTCCCACAGATCAATGTACATTTAATAACAATATCATTAGTACTATATCTACATTCGATATAATGTAATAGATTGATTCATTCCCACAGATCAATGTACATTCAATAACAATATCATTGGTACTATATCTACATTGAATATAATGTAATATACTGATTCATTCCCACAGATCAATGTACATTTAATAACAGTATCATTAGTACTATATCTACAGTAGATATGTAATATACATTTACAAACAATGCCAGTATTATTATATCTCCGTTGGACATAATGTGATATACTGATTCCTTCCCACAGATCAATGTGCATTTAAAAACAATATCATTATTACCATATCTACATTAGATATAATGTAATATACTGATTCCTTCCCACAGATCAATGTACATTTAATAACAATATCATTGGTACTGTATCTACATTGAATATAATGTAATATACTGATTCATTCCCACAGATCAACGTACAATTAATAACAATATCATTAGTACTATATCTACATTAGATATAATGTAATAGATTGATTCATTCCCACAGATCAATGTACATTTAATAACAGTATCATTATTGCTATATCTACATTAGGTATAATGTCATATACAGACTCATTCCCACAGATCAATGTACATTTAATAACAATATCATTGGTACTACATCTACATTGAATATAATGTAATATGCTGATTCGTTCCCACAGATCAATGTACATTTAATAACAGTATCATTAGTACTATATCTACATTAGATATAATGTAATATACTTATTCGTTCCCACAAATGAATGTGCATTTAATAACATTATCATTAGTACTATATCTACATTAGAAATGTAATGTACATTCAAAAACAATATCATTATTACCATATCTACATTAGATGTAATGTAATATACTGATTCCTTCCCACAGATCAATGTACATTTAATAACAATATCATTGGTACTATATCTACATTGAATATAATGTAATATACTGATTCATTCCCACAGATCAATGTACATTTAATAACAATATCATTGGTACTATATCTACATTGAATATAATGTAATATACTGATTCATTCCCACAGATCAATGTACATTTAATAACAATATCAGTAGTACTATATCTACATTCGATATAATGTAATATACTGATTCATTCCCACAGATCAATGCACATTTAATAACAATATCATTAGTACTATATCTACATTCGATATAATGTAATAGATTGATTCCTTCCCACAGATCAATGTACATTTAACAACAATATCATTAGTACTATATCTACAGTAGATATGTAATATACATTTACCAACAATGCCATTATTACTATATCTCCGTTGGACATAATGTAATATACTGATTCCTTCCAACAGATCAATGAATATTTAATAACAATATCCTTAGTACTATATCTACATTAGATATGTAATGTACATTTAATAACAATATCATTATTACCATATCTACATTAGATATAATGTAATATACTGATTCTTTCCCACAGATCAATGTACATTTAATAACAACATCATTAGTACTATATCAACATTCGATATAATGTAATATATTGATTCATTCCAACAGATCAAAGTACATTTAATAACAATATCATTATTACTATATCTACATTAGATATAATGTAATACACTTATTCGTTCCCACACATGAATATACAATTAATAACATTATCATTAGTAATATATCTACATTAGATATGTAATGTACATTTAAAAAAAATGCCATTATTACTATATCTCCGTTGGACATAATGTAATATACTGATTCCTTCCCACAGATCAATGTACATTTAATAACAATATCATTAGTACTATATATACATTCGATATAATGTAATATATTGATTCGTTCCAACAGATCAATGTACATTTAATAACAATATCATTATTACCATATCTACATTAGATATAATGTAATATACTTATTCATTCCCACAGATGAATATGCATTTAATAACATTATCATTAGTACTATATCTACATTAGATATGTAATGTACATTTAAAAACAATATCATTATTACCATATCTACATTAGATATAATGTAATATACTGATTCCTTCCCATAGATCAATGTACATTTAATAACAATACCATTAGTACTATATCTACATTCGATATAATGTTATATACTGATTCATTCCCACAGATCAATGTACATTTAATAACAATATCATTAGTACTATATCTACATTCGATATAATGTAATATACTGATTCCTTCCCACAGATCAATGCACATTTAATAACAATATCATTGGTTCTGTATCTACATTGAATATAATGTAATACACTTATTCGTTACTACACATGAATATACATTTAATAACATTATCATTAGTACTATATCTACATCAGATATGTAATGTACATTTAAAAACAATATCATTATTACCATATCTACATTAGATATAATGTAATATACTGATTCCTTCCCACAGATCAATGTACATTTAATAACAATATCATTGGTACTGTATCTACATTGAATATAATGTAATATACTGATTCATTCCCACAGATCAATGTACATTTAATAACAATATCATTAGTACTATATCTACATTCGATATAATGTAATAGATTGATTCATTCCCACAGATCAATGTACATTTAATAACAATATCATTAGTACTATATCTACATTCGATATAATGTAATAGATTGATTCATTCCCACAGATCAATGTACATTTCATAACAATATCATTGGTACTATATCTACATTGAATATAATGTAATATACTGATTCAATCCCACAGATCCATGTACATTTAATAACAGTATCATTAGTACTATATCTACAGTAGATATGTAATATACATTTACAAACAATGCCAGTATTATTATATCTCCGTTGGACATAATGTGATATACTGATTCCTTCCCACAGATCAATGTGCATTTAAAAACAATATCATTATTACCATATCTACATTAGATATAATGTAATATACTGATTCCTTCCCACAGATCAATGTACATTTAATAACAATATCATTGGTACTGTATCTACATTGAATATAATGTAATATACTGATTCCTTCCCACAGATCAATGTGCATTTAAAAACAATATCATTATTACCATATCTACATTAGATATAATGTAATATACTGATTCCTTCCCACAGATCAATGTACATTTAATAACAATATCATTAGTACTATATCTACATTCGATATAATGTAATATATTGATTCATTCCAGCAGATCAATGTACATTTAATAACAATATCATTATTACTATATCTACATTAGATATCATGTAATATACTTCTTCGTTCCCACAGATGAATATGCATTTAATAACATTATCATTAGTACTATATCTACATTAGATACGTAATGTACATACAAAAACAATATCATTATTACCATATCTACATTGAATATAATGTAATATACTGATTCTTTCCCACAGATCAATGTACATTTAATAACAATATCATTGGTACTATATCTACATTGAATATAATGTAATATACTGATTCATTCCCACAGCTCAATGTACATTTAATAACAATATCATTAGTACTATATCTACAGTAGATATGTAATATACATTTACAAACAATGCCGTTATTACTATATCTCCGTTGGACATAATGTAATATACTGATTCCTTCCAACAGATCAATGTATATTTAATAACAATATCCTTAGTACTATATCTACATTCGATATAATGTAATATAGTTATTCGTTCCCACAGATGAATGTGTATTTATTAACAATATCATTAGTACTATATCTACATTAGATATGTAATGTACATTTAATAACAATATCATTATTACCATATCTACATTAGATATAATGTAATATACTGATTCTTTCCCACAGATCAATGTACATTTAATAACAATATCATTGGTACTATATCTACATTGAATATAATCTAATATACTGATTCATTCCCACAGATCAATGTACATTTAATAACAATATCATTAGTACTATATCTACATTCGATATAAGGTAATAGATTGATTCGTTCCCACCGATCAATGTACATTTAATAACAATATCATTATTGCTATATCTACATTAGGTATAATGTCATATACAGACTCATTCCCACAGATCAATGTACATTTAATAACAATATCATTAGTACTATATCTACGGTAGATATGTAATATACATTTACAAACAATGCCATTATTACTATATCTCCGTTGGACATAATGTAATATACTGATTCTTTCCCACAGATCAATGTACATTTAATAACAATATCATTATTACTATATCTACATTAGATATAATGTAATATACTTATTCGTTCCCACAGATCAATGTGCGATTAATAACAATATGATTGGTACTATATCTACGTTGAATATAATGTAATATACTGATTCATTCCCACAGAGCAATGTATATTTAATAACAACATCCTTAGTACTATATCTACACTCGATATAATGTAATATAGTTATTCGTTCCCACAGATGAATGTGTATTTATTAATAATATCATTAGTACTATATCTACATTAGATATGTAATGTACATTTAATAACAATATCATTATTACCATATCTACATTAGATATAATGTAATATACTGATTCCTTCCCACAGATCAATGTACATTTAATAACAATATCATTGGTACTATATCTACATTTAATATAATGTAATATACTGATTCCTTCCCACAGATCAATGTACATTTAATAACAATATCATTAGTACTATATCTACGGTAGATATGTAATATACATTTACAAACAATGCCATTATTACTATATCTCCGTTGGACATAATGTAATGTACTGATTCCTTCCAAGAGATCAATGTATATTTAATAACAATATCCTTAGTACTATATCTACATTCGATATAATGTAATATAGTTATTCGTTCCCACAGATGAATGTGTATTTACTAACAATATCATTAGTACTATATCTACATTAGATATGTAATGTACATTTTATAACAATATCATTATTACCATATCTACATTGAATATAATGTAATATACTGATTCATTGGCCACAGATCAATGTACATTTAATAACAATATCATTGGTACTATATCTACATTGAATATAATGTAATATACTGATTCATTCCCACAGATCAATGTACATTTAATAACAATATCATTATTACTATATCTACAGTAGATATGTAATATACATTTACAAACAATGCCATTATTACTATATCTCCGTTGGACATAATGGAATATACTGATTCCTTCCAACAGATCAATGTATATTTAATAACGATATCCTTAGTACTATATCTACATTCGATATAATGTAATATAGATATTCGTTCCCACAGATGAATGTGTATTTATTAACAGTATCATAAGTACTATATCTACATTAGATATGTAATGTACATTTAATAACAATATCATTATTACCATATCTACATTAGATACAATGTAATATACTGATTCCTTCCCACAGATCAATGTACATTTAATAACAATATCATTGGTACTGTATCTACATTGAATATAATGTAATATACTGATTCATTCCCACAGATCAATGTACATTTAATAACAATATCATTGGTACTATATCTACATTGAATATAATCTAATATACTGATTCATTCCCACAGATCAATGTACATTTAATAACAATATCATTAGTACTATATCTACATTCGATATAATGTAATAGATTGATTCATGCCCACAGATCAATGTACATTTAATAACAATATCATTAGTACTATATCTACATTCGATATAATCTAATATACTGATTCATTCCCACAGATCAATGTACATTTAATAACAATATCATTCTTACTATATCTACATTAGATATAATGTAATATACTTATTCGTTCCCACAGATGAATGTGCACTTAATAACAATATCATTGGTACTATATCTACATTGAATATAATGTAATATACATTCGATATAATGTAATAGATTGATTCATTCCCACAGATCAATGTACATTTAATAACAGTATCTTTATTGCTCTATCTACATTAGGTATAATGTCATATACAGACTCATTCCCACAGATCAATGTACATTTAATAACAATATCATTGGTACTACATCTACATTGAATATAATGTAATATGCTGATTCGTTCCCACAGATCAATGTACATTTAATAACAATATCATTGGTACTATATCTACATTGAATATAATGTAATATACTGATTCATTCCCACAGATCAATGTACATTTTATAACAATATCATTAGTACTATATCTACAGTAGATATGTAATATACATTTACAAACAATGCCATTATTACTATATCTCCGTTGGACATAATGTAGTATACTGATTCCTTCCAACAGATCAATGTATATTTAATAACAATATCCTTAGTACTATATCTACAATAGATATGTAATGCACATTTAATAACAGTATCATTATTACCATATCTACATTAGATATAATGTAATCCACTTATTCGTTCCCACACATGAATATACAATTAATAACATTATCATTAGTACTATATCTACATTAGATATGTAATGTACATTTAAAAACAATGCCATTATTACTATATCTCCGTTGGACATAATGTAATATACTGATTCCTTCCCACAGATCAATGTACATTTAATAACAATATAATTAGTACTATATATACATTCGATATTATGTAATATATTGATTCATTCCAACAGATCAATGTACATTTAATAACAATATCATTATTACCATATCTACATTAGATATAATGTAATATACTGATTCCTTCCCACAGATCAATGTACATTTAATAACAATATCATTGGTACTATATCTACATTTAATATAATGTAATATACTGATTCCTTCCCACAGATCAATGTACATTTAATAACAATATCATTATTACTATATCTACAGTAGATATGTAATATACATTTACAAACAATGCCATTATTACTATATCTCCGTTGGACATAATGGAATGTACTGATTCCTTCCAAGAGATCAATGTATATTTAATAACAATATCCTTAGTACTATATCCACATTCGATATAATGCAATATAGTTATTCGTTCCCACAGATGAATGTGTATTTACTAACAATATCATTAGTACTATATCTACATTAGATATGTAATGTACATTTAATAACAATATCATTATTACCATATCTACATTGAATATAATCTAATATACTGATTCATTCCCACAGATCAATGTACATTTAATAACAATATCATTATTACCATATCTACATTGAATATAATGTAATATACTGATTCATTCCCACAGATCAATGTACATTCAATAACAATATCATTGGTACTATATCTACATTGAATATAATGTAATATACTGATTCATTCCCACAGATCAATGTACATTTAATAACAATATCATTATTACTATATCTACATTAGATATGTAATGTACATTTAATAACAATATCATTATTACCATATCTACATTAGATACAATGTAATATACTGATTCCTTCCCGCAGATCAATGTACATTTAATAACAATATCATTGGTACTGTATCTACATTGAATATAATGTAATATACTGATTCATTCCCACAGATCAATGTACATTTAATAACAATATCATTGGTACTATATCTACATTGAATATAATCTAATATACTGATTCATTCCCACAGATCAATGTACATTTAATAACAATATCATTAGTACTATATCTACATTCGATATAATGTAATAGATTGATTCATTCCCACAGATCAATGTACATTTAATAACAATATCATTAGTACTATATCTACATTCGATATAATGTAATAGATTGATTCATTCCCACAGATCAATGTACATTTCATAACAATATCATTGGTACTATATCTACATTGAATATAATGTAATATACTGATTCAATCCCACAGATCCATGTACATTTAATAACAGTATCATTAGTACTATATCTACAGTAGATATGTAATATACATTTACAAACAATGCCAGTATTATTATATCTCCGTTGGACCTAATGTGATATACTGATTCCTTCCCACAGATCAATGTGCATTTAAAAACAATATCATTATTACCATATCTACATTAGATATAATGTAATATACTGATTCCTTCCCACAGATCAATGTACATTTAATAACAATATCATTGGTACTGTATCTACATTGAATATAATGTAATATACTGATTCATTCCCACAGATCAATGTACATTTAATAACAATATCATTAGTACTATATCTACATTAGATGTAATGTAATATACTTATTCGGTCCCACAGATGAATGTGCATTTAATAACATTATCATTAGTACTATATCTACATTAGATATGTAATGTACATTTAAAAACAATATCATTATTACCATATCTACATTAGATATAATGTAATATACTGATTCCTTCCCACAGATCAATGTACATTTAATAACAATATCATTAGTACTATATCTACAGTAGATATGTAATATACATTTACAATCAATGCCATTATTACTATATCTCCGTTGGACATAATGTAATATACTGATTCCTTCCCACAGATCAATGTACATTTAATAACAATATCATTAGTACTATATCTACATTCGATATAATGTAATAGATAGATTCATTCCCACAGATCAATGTACATTTAATAACAATATCATTGGTACTATATCTACATTGAATATAATGTAATATACTGATACATTCCCACAGATAAATGTACATTTAATAACAATATCATTATTACCATATCTACATTAGATATAATGTAATATACTTATTCATTCCCACAGATGAATATGCATTTAATAACATTATCATTAGTACTATATCCACATTAGATATGTAATGTACATTTAAAAACAATATCATTATTACCATATCTACATTAGATACAATGTAATATACTGATTCCTTCCCACAGATCAATGTACATTTAATAACAATATCATTGGTACTGTATCTACATTGAATATAATGTAATATACTGATTCATTCCCACAGATCAATGTACATTTAATAACAATATCATTGGTACTATATCTACATTCGATATAATCTAATATACTGATTCATTCCCACAGATCAATGTACATTTAATAACAATATCATTCTTACTATATCTACATTAGATATAATGTAATATACTTATTCGTTCCCACAGATGAATGTGCACTTAATAACAATATCATTGGTACTATATCTACATTGAATATAATGTAATATACATTCGATATAATGTAATAGATTGATTCATTCCCACAGATCAATGTACATTTAATAACAGTATCTTTATTGCTCTATCTACATTAGGTATAATGTCATATACAGACTCATTCCCACAGATCAATGTACATTTAATAACAATATCATTGGTACTACATCTACATTGAATATAATGTAATATGCTGATTCGTTCCCACAGATCAATGTACATTTAATAACAATATCATTGGTACTATATCTACATTGAATATAATGTAATATACTGATTCATTCCCACAGATCAATGTACATTTTATAACAATATCATTAGTACTATATCTACAGTAGATATGTAATATACATTTACAAACAATGCCATTATTACTATATCTCCGTTGGACATAATGTAGTATACTGATTCCTTCCAACAGATCAATGTATATTTAATAACAATATCCTTAGTACTATATCTACAATAGATATGTAATGCACATTTAATAACAATATCATTATTACCATATCTACATTAGATATAATGTAATCCACTTATTCGTTCCCACACATGAATATACAATTAATAACATTATCATTAGTACTATATCTGCATTAGATATGTAATGTACATTTAAAAACAATGCCATTATTACTATATCTCCGTTGGACATAATGTAATATACTGATTCCTTCCCACAGATCAATGTACATTTAATAACAATATCATTAGTACTATATATACATTCGATATTATGTAATATATTGATTCATTCCAACAGATCAATGTACATTTAATAACAATATCATTATTACCATATCTACATTAGATATAATGTAATATATTTATTCATTCCCACAGATGAATATGCATTTAATAACATTATCATTAGTACTATATCTACATTAGATATGTAATGTACATTTAAAAACAATATCATTATTACCATATCTACATTAGATATAATGTAATATACTGATTCCTTCCCATAGATCAATGTACATTTAATAACAATACCATTAGTACTATATCTACATTCGATATAATGTAATATACTGATTCATTCCCACAGATCAATGTACATTTAATAACAATATCATTAGTACTATATCTACATTCGATATAATGTAATAGATAGATTCATTCCCACAGATCAATGTACATTTAATAACAATATCATTGGTACTATATCTACATTGAATATAATGTAATATACTGATACATTCCCACAGATAAATGTACATTTAATAACAATATCATTATTACCATATCTACATTAGATATAATGTAATATACTTATTCATTCCCACAGATGAATATGCATTTAATAACATTATCATTAGTACTATATCCACATTAGATATGTAATGTACATTTAAAAACAATATCATTATTACCATATCTACAATAGATATAATGTAATATACTGATTCCTTCCCACAGATCAATGCACATTTAATAACAATATCATTGGTTCTGTATCTACATTGAATATAATGTAATACACGTATTCGTTCCTACACATGAATATACATTTAATAACATTATCATTAGTACTATATCTACATTAGATATGTAATGTACGTTTAAAAACAATATCATTATTACCATATCTACATTAGATATAATGTAATATACTGATTCCTTCCCACAGATCAATGTACATTTAATAACAATATCATTGGTACTGTATCTACATTGAATATAATGTAATATACTGATTCATTCCCACAGATCAATGTACATTTAATAACAATATCATTGGTACTATATCTACATTGAATATAATCTAATATACTGATTCATTCCCACAGATCAGTGTACATTTAATAGCAATACCATTATTACTATATCTACATTAGATATAATGTAATATACTTATTCGGTCCCACAGATGAATGTGCATTTAATAACATTATCATTAGTACTATATCTACATTAGATATGTAATGTACATTTAAAAACAATATCATTATTACCATATCTACATTAGATATAATGTAATATACTGATTCCTTCCCACAGATCAATGTACATTTCATAACAATATCATTAGTACTATATCTACAGTAGATATGTAATATACATTTACAATCAATGCCATTATTGCTATATCTCCGTTGGACATAATGTAATATACTGATTCCTTCCCACAGATCAATGTACATTTAATAACAATATCATTAGTACTATATCTACATTCGATATAATGTAATATACTTATTCGTTCCCACAGATGAATATGCATTTAATAACATTATCATTAGTACTATATCTACATTAGATATGTAATGTACATTTAAAAACCATATCATTATAACCATATCTACATTAGATATAATGTAATATACTGATTCCTCCCCACAGATCAATGTACATTTAATAACAATATCATTGGTACTATATCTACATTGAATATAATGTTATATGCTCATTCATTCCCACAGATCAATGTACATTTAATAACAGTATCATTAGTACTATATCCACAGTAGATATGTAATGTACATTTACAAACAATGCCAGTATTATTATATCTCCGTTGGACATAATGTAATATACTGATTCCTTCCCACAGATCAATGTACATTTAATAACAATATCATTGGTACTGTATCTACATTGAATATAGTGTAATATACTGATTCATTCCCACAGATCAATGTACATTTAATAACAATATCATTGGTACTATATCTACATTGAATATAATCTAATATACTGATTCATTCCCACAGATCAATATACATTTAATAACAATATCATTAGTACTATATCTACATTCGATATAATGTAATAGATTGATTCATTCCCACAGATCAATGTACATTTAATAACAATATCATTCTTACTATATCTACATTCGATATAATCTAATATACTGATTCATTCCCACAGATCAATGTACATTTAATAACAATATCATTCTTACTATATCTACATTAGATATAATGTAATATACTTATTCGTTCCCACAGATGAATGTGCACTTAATAACAATATCATTGGTACTATATCTACATTGAATATAATGTAATATACTGATCAATTCCCACAGATCAATGTACATTTAATAACAATATCATTAGTACTATATCTACAGTAGATATGTACTATACATTTACAAGCAATGCCATTATTACTATATCTCCGTTGGACATAATGTAATATACTGATTCCTTCCCACAGATCAATGTGCATTTAAAAACAATATCATTAGTACTATATCTACATTCGATATAATGTAATATACTTATTCGTTCCCACAGATGAATATGCATTTAATAACATTATCATTAGTACTATATCTAAATTAGATATGTAATGTACATTTAAAAACAATGCCATTATTACTATATCTCCGTAGGACATAATGTAATATACTGATTCCTTCCCACAGATCAATGTACATTTAATAACAATATCATTAGTACTATATATACATTCGATATAATGTAATATATTGATTCATTCCAACACATCAATGTACATTTAATAACAATATCATTATTACCATATCTACATTAGATATAATGTAATATACTTATTCATTCCCACAGATGAATATGCATTTAATAACATTATCATTAGTACTATATCTACATTAGATATGTAATGTACATTTAAAAACAATATCATTATTACCATATCTACATTAGATATAATGTAATATACTGACTCCTTCCCACAGATCAATGTACATTTAATAACAATATCATTGGTACTGTATCTACATTGAATATAATGTAATATACTGATTCATTCCCACAGATCAATGTACATTTAATAACAATATCATTGGTACTATATCTACATTCGATATAATCTAATATACTGATTCATTCCTACAGATTAATGTACATTTAATAACAATATCATTCTTACTATATCTACATTAGATATAATGTAATATACTTATTCGTTCCCACAGATGAATGTGCACTTAATAACAATATCATTGGTACTATATCTACATTGAATATAATGTAATATACATTCGATATAATGTAATAGATTGATTCATTCCCACAGATCAATGTACATTTAATAACAGTATCGTTATTGCTCTATCTACATTAGGTATAATGTCATATACAGACTCATTCCCACAGATCAATGTACATTTAATAACAATATCATTGGTACTACATCTACATTGAATATAATGTAATATGCTGATTCGTTCCCACAGATCAATGTACATTTAATAACAATATCATTGGTACTATATCTACATTGAATATAATGTAATATACTGATTCATTCCCACAGATCAATGTACATTTTATAACAATATCATTAGTACTATATCTACAGTAGATATGTAATATACATTTACAAACAATGCTATTATTACTATATCTCCGTTGGACATAATGTAGTATACTGATTCCTTCCAACAGATCAATGTATACTTAATAACAATATCCTTAGTACTATATCTACAATAGATATGTAATGTACATTTAATAACAATATCATTATTACCATATCTACATTAGATATAATGTAATATACTGATTCTTTCCCACAGATCAATGTACATTTAATAACAATATCATTAATACTATATCTACATTCGATCTAATGTAATATACTGATTCATTCCCACAGATCAATGTACATTTAATAACAATATCATTGGTACTATATCTACATTGAATATAATCTAATATACTGATTCATTCCCACAGATCAATGTACATTTAATAACAATATCATTAGTACTATATCTACATTCGATATAATGTAATAGATTGATTCATTCCCACAGATCAATGTACATTTAATAACAATATCATTCTTACTATATCTACATTAGATATAATGTAATATACTTATTCGTTCCCACAGATGAATGTGCACTTAATAACAATATCATTGGTACTATATCTACATTGAATATAATGTAATATACTGATCAATTCCCACAGATCAATGTACATTTAATAACAATATCATTAGTACTATATCTACAGTAGATATGTAATATACATTTACAAACAATGCCATTATTACTATATCTCCGTTGGACATAATGTAATATACTGATTCCTTCCAACAGATCAATGTATATTTAATAACAATATCCTTAGTACTATATCTACATTAGATATGTAATGTACATTTAAAAACAATGCCATTATTACTATATCTCCGTAGGACATAATGTAATATACTGATTCCTTCCCACAGATCAATGTACATTTAATAACAATATCATTAGTACTATATATACATTCGATATAATGTAATATATTGATTCATTCCAACAGATCAATGTACATTTAATAACAATATCATTATTACCATATCTACATTAGATATAATGTAATATACTTATTCATGCGCACAGATGAATATGCATTTAATAACATTATCATTAGTACTATATCTACATTAGATATGTAATGTACATTTAAAAACAATATCATTATTACCATATCTACATTAGATATAATGTAATATACTGATTCCTTCCCATAGATCAATGTACATTTAATAACAATATCATTGGTACTGTATCTACATGGAATATAATGTAATATACTGATTCATTCCCACAGATCAATGTACATTTAATAACAATATCATTGGTACTATATCTACATTCGATATAATCTAATATACTGATTCATTCCCACAGATCAATGTACATTTAATAACAATATCATTCTTACTATATCTACATTAGATATAATGTAATATACTTATTCGTTCCCACAGATGAATGTGCACTTAATAACAATATCATTGGTACTATATGTACATTGAATATAATGTAATATACTGATTAATTCCCACAGATCAATGTACATTTAATAACAATATCATTAGTACTATATCTACAGTAGATATGTAATATACATTTACAAACAATGCCATTATTACTATATCTCCGTTGGACATAATGTAATATACTAATTCCTTCCAACAGATCAATGTATATTTAATAACAATATCCTTAGTACTATATCTACATTAGATATGTAATGTACATTTAATAACAATAATATTATTACCATATCTACATTAGATATAATGTAATATACTGATTCTTTCCCACAGATCAATGTACATTTAATAACAATATCATTAGTACTATATCTACATTCGATATAATGTAATATATTGATTTATTCCAGCAGATCAAAGTACATTTAATAACAATATCATTATTACTATATCTACATTAGATATAATGTAACATACTTATTCGTTCCCACAGATGAATATGCATTTAATAACATTATCATTAGTACTATATCTACATTAGATATGTAATGTACATTTAAAAACAATGCCATTATTACTATATCTCCGTTGGACATAATGTAATATACTGATTCCTTCCCACAGATCAATGTACATTTAATAACAATATCATTAGTACTATATATACATTCGATATAATGTAATATATTGATTCATTCCAACAGATCAATGTACATTTAATAACAATTTCATTATTACCATATCTACATTAGATATAATGAAATATACGTATTCATTCCCACAGATGAATATGCATTTAATAACATTATCATTAGTACTATATCTACATTAGATATGTAATGTACATTTAAAAACAATATCATTATTACCATATCTACATTAGGTATAATGTAATATACTTATTCGTTCCCACAGATGAATATGCATTTAATAACATTATCATTAGTACTATATCCACAGTAGATATGTAATGTACATTTACAAACAATGCCAGTATCATTATATCTCCGTTGGACATAATGTAATATACTGATTCCTTCCCACAGATCAATGTACATTTAATAACAGTATCATTGGTACTGTATCTACATTGAATATAATGTAATATACTGATTCCTTCCCACAGATCAATGTGCATTTAAAAACAATATCATTATTACCATATCTACATTAGATATAATGTAATATACTGATTCCTTCCCACAGATCAATGTACATTTAATAACAATATCATTAGTACTATATCTACATTCGATATAATGTAATATATTGATTCATTCCAGCAGATCAATGTACATTTAATAACAATATCATTATTACTATATCTACATTAGATATCATGTAATATACTTCTTCGTTCCCACAGATGAATATGCATTTAATAACATTATCATTAGTACTATATCTACATTAGATACGTAATGTACATACAAAAACAATATCATTATTACCATATCTACATTGAATATAATGTAATATACTGATTCTTTCCCACAGATCAATGTACATTTAATAACAATATCATTGGTACTATATCTACATTGAATATAATGTAATATACTGATTCATTCCCACAGCTCAATGTACATTTAATAACAATATCATTAGTACTATATCTACAGTAGATATGTAATATACATTTACAAACAATGCCGTTATTACTATATCTCCGTTGGACATAATGTAATATACTGATTCCTTCCAACAGATCAATGTATATTTAATAACAATATCCTTAGTACTATATCTACATTCGATATAATGTAATATAGTTATTCGTTCCCACAGATGAATGTGTATTTATTAACAATATCATTAGTACTATATCTACATTAGATATGTAATGTACATTTAATAACGATATCATTATTACCATATCTACATTAGATATAATGTAATATACTGATTCTTTCCCACAGATCAATGTACATTTAATAACAATATCATTGGTACTATATCTACATTGAATATAATCTAATATACTGATTCATTCCCACAGATCAATGTACATTTAATAACAATATCATTAGTACTATATCTACATTCGATATAAGGTAATAGATTGATTCGTTCCCACCGATCAATGTACATTTAATAACAATATCATTATTGCTATATCTACATTAGGTATAATGTCATATACAGACTCATTCCCACAGATCAATGTACATTTAATAACAATATCATTAGTACTATATCTACGGTAGATATGTAATATACATTTACAAACAATGCCATTATTACTATATCTCCGTTGGACATAATGTAATATACTGATTCTTTCCCACAGATCAATGTACATTTAATAACAATATCATTATTACTATATCTACATTGAATATAATGTAATATACTGATTCATTCCCACAGAGCAATGTATATTTAATAACAACATCCTTAGTACTATATCTACACTCGATATAATGTAATATAGTTATTCGTTCCCACAGATGAATGTGTATTTATTAATAATATCATTAGTACTATATCTACATTAGATATGTAATGTACATTTAATAACAATATCATTATTACCATATCTACATTAGATATAATGTAATATACTGATTCCTTCCCACAGATCAATGTACATTTAATAACAATATCATTGGTACTATATCTACATTTAATATAATGTAATATACTGATTCCTTCCCACAGATCAATGTACATTTAATAACAATATCATTAGTACTATATCTACGGTAGATATGTAATATACATTTACAAACAATGCCATTATTACTATATCTCCGTTGGACATAATGTAATGTACTGATTCCTTCCAAGAGATCAATGTATATTTAATAACAATATCCTTAGTACTATATCTACATTCGATATAATGTAATATAGTTATTCGTTCCCACAGATGAATGTGTATTTACTAACAATATCATTAGTACTATATCTACATTAGATATGTAATGTACATTTAATAACAATATCATTATTACCATATCTACATTGAATATAATGTAATATACTGATTCATTCCCACAGATCAATGTACATTTAATAACAATATCATTGGTACTATATCTACATTGAATATAATGTAATATACTGATTCATTCCCACAGATCAATGTACATTTAATAACAATATCATTATTACTATATCTACAGTAGATATGTAATATACATTTACAAACAATGCCATTATTACTATATCTCCGTTGGACATAATGGAATATACTGATTCCTTCCAACAGATCAATGTATATTTAATAACGATATCCTTAGTACTATATCTACATTCGATATAATGTAATATAGATATTCGTTCCCACAGATGAATGTGTATTTATTAACAATATCATAAGTACTATATCTACATTAGATATGTAATGTACATTTAATAACAATATCATTATTACCATATCTACATTAGATACAATGTAATATACTGATTCCTTCCCACAGATCAATGTACATTTAATAACAATATCATTGGTACTGTATCTACATTGAATATAATGTAATATACTGATTCATTCCCACAGATCAATGTACATTTAATAACAATATCATTGGTACTATATCTACATTGAATATAATCTAATATACTGATTCATTCCCACAGATCAATGTACATTTAATAACAATATCATTAGTACTATATCTACATTCGATATAATGTAATAGATTGATTCATGCCCACAGATCAATGTACATTTAATAACAATATCATTAGTACTATATCTACATTCGATATAATGTAATAGATTGATTCATTCCCACAGATCAATGTACATTTCATAACAATATCATTGGTACTATATCTACATTGAATATAATGTAATATACTGATTCAATCCCACAGATCCATGTACATTTAATAACAGTATCATTAGTACTATATCTACAGTAGATATGTAATATACATTTGCAAACAATGCCAGTATTATTATATCTCCGTTGGACATAATGTGATATACTGATTCCTTCCCACAGATCAATGTGCATTTAAAAACAATATCATTATTACCATATCTACATTAGATATAATGTAATATACTGATTCCTTCCCACAGATCAATGTACATTTAATAACAATATCATTGGTACTGTATCTACATTGAATATAATGTAATATACTGATTCATTCCCACAGATCAATGTACATTTAATAACAATATCATTAGTACTATATCTACATTAGATGTAATGTAATATACTTATTCGGTCCCACAGATGAATGTGCATTTAATAACATTATCATTAGTACTATATCTACATTAGATATGTAATGTACATTTAAAAACAATATCATTATTACCATATCTACATTAGATATAATGTAATATACTGATTCCTTCCCACAGATCAATGTACATTTAATAACAATATCATTAGTACTATATCTACAGTAGATATGTAATATACATTTACAATCAATGCCATTATTACTATATCTCCGTTGGACATAATGTAATATACTGATTCCTTCCCACAGATCAATGTACATTTAATAACAATATCATTAGTACTATATCTACATTCGATATAATGTAATAGATAGATTCATTCCCACAGATCAATGTACATTTAATAACAATATCATTGGTACTATATCTACATTGACTATAATGTAATATACTGATACATTCCCACAGATAAATGTACATTTAATAACAATATCATTATTACCATATCTACATTAGATATAATGTAATATACTTATTCATTCCCACAGATGAATATGCATTTAATAACATTATCATTAGTACTATATCCACATTAGATATGTAATGTACATTTAAAAACAATATCATTATTACCATATCTACATTAGATATAATGTAATATACTGATTCCTTCCCACAGATCAATGTACATTTAATAACAATATCATTAGTACTACATCTACATTCGATATAATGTAATATACTGATTCATTCCCACAGATCAATGTACATTTAATAACAATATCATTAGTACTATATCTACATTCGATATAATGTAATAGATTGATTCATTCCCACAGATCAATGTACATTTCATAACAATATCATTGGTACTATATCTACATTGAATATAATGTAATATACTGATTCAATCCCACAGATCCATGTACATTTAATAACAGTATCATTAGTACTATATCTACAGTAGATATGTAATATACATTTACAAACAATGCCAGTATTATTATATCTCCGTTGGACATAATGTGATATACTGATTCCTTCCCACAGATCAATGTGCATTTAAAAACAATATCATTATTACCATATCTACATTAGATATAATGTAATATACTGATTCCTTCCCACAGATCAATGTACATTTAATAACAATATCATTGGTACTGTATCTACATTGAATATAATGTAATATACTGATTCATTCCCACAGATCAATGTACATTTAATAACAATATCATTGGTACTATATCTACATTCGATATAATCTAATATACTGATTCATTCCCACAGATCAATGTACATTTAATAACAATATCATTCTTACTATATCTACATTAGATATAATGTAATATACTTATTCGTTCCCACAGATGAATGTGCACTTAATAACAATATCATTGGTACTATATCTACATTGAATATAATGTAATATACATTCGATATAATGTAATAGATTGATTCATTCCCACAGATCAATGTACATTTAATAACAGTATCGTTATTGCTCTATCTACATTAGGTATAATGTCATATACAGACTCATTCCCACAGATCAATGTACATTTAATAACAATATCATTGGTACGATATCTACATTGAATATAATCTAATATACTGATTCATTCCCACAGATCAGTGTACATTTAATAGCAATATCATTATTACTATATCTACATTAGATATAATGTAATATACTTATTCGGTCCCACAGATGAATGTGCATTTAATAACATTATCATTAGTACTATATCTACATTAGATATGTAATGTACATTTAAAAACAATATCATTATTACCATATCTACATTAGATATAATGTAATATACTGATTCCTTCCCACAGATCAATGTACATTTAATAACAATATCATTAGTACTACATCTACATTCGATATAATGTAATATACTGATTCATTCCCACAGATCAATGTACATTTAATAACAATATCATTAGTACTATATCTACATTCGATATAATGTAATAGATTGATTCATTCCCACAGATCAATGTACATTTCATAACAATATCATTGGTACTATATCTACATTGAATATAATGTAATATACTGATTCAATCCCACAGATCCATGTACATTTAATAACAGTATCATTAGTACTATATCTACAGTAGATATGTAATATACATTTACAAACAATGCCAGTATTATTATATCTCCGTTGGACATAATGTGATATACTGATTCCTTCCCACAGATCAATGTGCATTTAAAAACAATATCATTATTACCATATCTACATTAGATATAATGTAATATACTGATTCCTTCCCACAGATCAATGTACATTTAATAACAATATCATTGGTACTGTATCTACATTGAATATAATGTAATATACTGATTCATTCCCACAGATCAATGTACATTTAATAACAATATCATTGGTACTATATCTACATTCGATATAATCTAATATACTGATTCATTCCCACAGATCAATGTACATTTAATAACAATATCATTCTTACTATATCTACATTAGATATAATGTAATATACTTATTCGTTCCCACAGATGAATGTGCACTTAATAACAATATCATTGGTACTATATCTACATTGAATATAATGTAATATACATTCGATATAATGTAATAGATTGATTCATTCCCACAGATCAATGTACATTTAATAACAGTATCGTTATTGCTCTATCTACATTAGGTATAATGTCATATACAGACTCATTCCCACAGATCAATGTACATTTAATAACAATATCATTGGTACGATATCTACATTGAATATAATCTAATATACTGATTCATTCCCACAGATCAGTGTACATTTAATAGCAATATCATTATTACTATATCTACATTAGATATAATGTAATATACTTATTCGGTCCCACAGATGAATGTGCATTTAATAACATTATCATTAGTACTATATCTACATTAGATATGTAATGTACATTTAAAAACAATATCATTATTACCATATCTACATTAGATATAATGTAATATACTGATTCCTTCCCACAGATCAATGTACATTTCATAACAATATCATTAGTACTATATCTACAGTAGATATGTAATATACATTTACAATCAATGCCATTATTGCTATATCTCCGTTGGACATAATGTAATATACTGATTCCTTCCCACAGATCAATGTACATTTAATAACAATATCATTAGTACTATATCTACATTCGATATAATGTAATATACTTATTCGTTCCCACAGATGAATATGCATTTAATAACATTATCATTAGTACTATATCTACATTAGATATGTAATGTACATTTAAAAACCATATCATTATAACCATATCTACATTAGATATAATGTAATATACTGATTCCTCCCCACAGATCAATGTACATTTAATAACAATATCATTGGTACTATATCTACATTGAATATAATGTTATATGCTCATTCATTCCCACAGATCAATGTACATTTAATAACAGTATCATTAGTACTATATCCACAGTAGATATGTAATGTACATTTACAAACAATGCCAGTATTATTATATCTCCGTTGGACATAATGTAATATACTGATTCCTTCCCACAGATCAATGTACATTTAATAACAATATCATTGGTACTGTATCTACATTGAATATAGTGTAATATACTGATTCATTCCCACAGATCAATGTACATTTAATAACAATATCATTGGTACTATATCTACATTGAATATAATCTAATATACTGATTCATTCCCACAGATCAATATACATTTAATAACAATATCATTAGTACTATATCTACATTCGATATAATGTAATAGATTGATTCATTCCCACAGATCAATGTACATTTAATAACAATATCATTCTTACTATATCTACATTCGATATAATCTAATATACTGATTCATTCCCACAGATCAATGTACATTTAATAACAATATCATTCTTACTATATCTACATTAGATATAATGTAATATACTTATTCGTTCCCACAGATGAATGTGCACTTAATAACAATATCATTGGTACTATATCTACATTGAATATAATGTAATATACTGATCAATTCCCACAGATCAATGTACATTTAATAACAATATCATTAGTACTATATCTACAGTAGATATGTACTATACATTTACAAGCAATGCCATTATTACTATATCTCCGTTGGACATAATGTAATATACTGATTCCTTCCCACAGATCAATGTGCATTTAAAAACAATATCATTAGTACTATATCTACATTCGATATAATGTAATATACTTATTCGTTCCCACAGATGAATATGCATTTAATAACATTATCATTAGTACTATATCTAAATTAGATATGTAATGTACATTTAAAAACAATGCCATTATTACTATATCTCCGTAGGACATAATGTAATATACTGATTCCTTCCCACAGATCAATGTACATTTAATAACAATATCATTAGTACTATATATACATTCGATATAATGTAATATATTGATTCATTCCAACAGATCAATGTACATTTAATAACAATATCATTATTACCATATCTACATTAGATATAATGTAATATACTTATTCATTCCCACAGATGAATATGCATTTAATAACATTATCATTAGTACTATATCTACATTAGATATGTAATGTACATTTAAAAACAATATCATTATTACCATATCTACATTAGATATAATGTAATATACTGATTCCTTCCCACAGATCAATGTACATTTAATAACAATATCATTGGTACTGTATCTACATTGAATATAATGTAATATACTGATTCATTCCCACAGATCAATGTACATTTAATAACAATATCATTGGTACTATATCTACATTCGATATAATTTAATATACTGATTCATTCCTACAGATTAATGTACATTTAATAACAATATCATTCTTACTATATCTACATTAGATATAATGTAATATACTTATTCGTTCCCACAGATGAATGTGCACTTAATAACAATATCATTGGTACTATATCTACATTGAATATAATGTAATATACATTCGATATAATGTAATAGATTGATTCATTCCCACAGATCAATGTACATTTAATAACAGTATCGTTATTGCTCTATCTACATTAGGTATAATGTCATATACAGACTCATTCCCACAGATCAATGTACATTTAATAACAATATCATTGGTACTACATCTACATTGAATATAATGTAATATGCTGATTCGTTCCCACAGATCAATGTACATTTAATAACAATATCATTGGTACTATATCTACATTGAATATAATGTAATATACTGATTCATTCCCACAGATCAATGTACATTTTATAACAATATCATTAGTACTATATCTACAGTAGATATGTAATATACATTTACAAACAATGCCATTATTACTATATCTCCGTTGGACATAATGTAGTATACTGATTCCTTCCAACAGATCAATGTATACTTAATAACAATATCCTTAGTACTATATCTACAATAGATATGTAATGTACATTTAATAACAATATCATTATTACCATATCTACATTAGATATAATGTAATATACTGATTCTTTCCCACAGATCAATGTACATTTAATAACAATATCATTAATACTATATCTACATTCGATCTAATGTAATATACTGATTCATTCCCACAGATCAATGTACATTTAATAACAATATCATTGGTACTATATCTACATTGAATATAATCTAATATACTGATTCATTCCCACAGATCAATGTACATTTAATAACAATATCATTAGTACTATATCTACATTCGATATAATGTAATAGATTGATTCATTCCCACAGATCAATGTACATTTAATAACAATATCATTCTTACTATATCTACATTAGATATAATGTAATATACTTATTCGTTCCCACAGATGAATGTGCACTTAATAACAATATCATTGGTACTATATCTACATTGAATATAATGTAATATACTGATCAATTCCCACAGATCAATGTACATTTAATAACAATATCATTAGTACTATATCTACAGTAGATATGTAATATACATTTACAAACAATGCCATTATTACTATATCTCCGTTGGACATAATGTAATATACTGATTCCTTCCAACAGATCAATGTATATTTAATAACAATATCCTTAGTACTATATCTACATTAGATATGTAATGTACATTTAAAAACAATGCCATTATTACTATATCTCCGTAGGACATAATGTAATATACTGATTCCTTCCCACAGATCAATGTACATTTAATAACAATATCATTAGTACTATATATACATTCGATATAATGTAATATATTGATTCATTCCAACAGATCAATGTACATTTAATAACAATATCATTATTACCATATCTACATTAGATATAATGTAATATACTTATTCATGCGCACAGATGAATATGCATTTAATAACATTATCATTAGTACTATATCTACATTAGATATGTAATGTACATTTAAAAACAATATCATTATTACCATATCTACATTAGATATAATGTAATATACTGATTCCTTCCCATAGATCAATGTACATTTAATAACAATATCATTGGTACTGTATCTACATGGAATATAATGTAATATACTGATTCATTCCCACAGATCAATGTACATTTAATAACAATATCATTGGTACTATATCTACATTCGATATAATCTAATATACTGATTCATTCCCACAGATCAATGTACATTTAATAACAATATCATTCTTACTATATCTACATTAGATATAATGTAATATACTTATTCGTTCCCACAGATGAATGTGCACTTAATAACAATATCATTGGTACTATATGTACATTGAATATAATGTAATATACTGATTAATTCCCACAGATCAATGTACATTTAATAACAATATCATTAGTACTATATCTACAGTAGATATGTAATATACATTTACAAACAATGCCATTATTACTATATCTCCGTTGGACATAATGTAATATACTAATTCCTTCCAACAGATCAATGTATATTTAATAACAATATCCTTAGTACTATATCTACATTAGATATGTAATGTACATTTAATAACAATAATATTATTACCATATCTACATTAGATATAATGTAATATACTGATTCTTTCCCACAGATCAATGTACATTTAATAACAATATCATTAGTACTATATCTACATTCGATATAATGTAATATATTGATTTATTCCAGCAGATCAAAGTACATTTAATAACAATATCATTATTACTATATCTACATTAGATATAATGTAACATACTTATTCGTTCCCACAGATGAATATGCATTTAATAACATTATCATTAGTACTATATCTACATTAGATATGTAATGTACATTTAAAAACAATGCCATTATTACTATATCTCCGTTGGACATAATGTAATATACTGATTCCTTCCCACAGATCAATGTACATTTAATAACAATATCATTAGTACTATATATACATTCGATATAATGTAATATATTGATTCATTCCAACAGATCAATGTACATTTAATAACAATTTCATTATTACCATATCTACATTAGATATAATGAAATATACGTATTCATTCCCACAGATGAATATGCATTTAATAACATTATCATTAGTACTATATCTACATTAGATATGTAATGTACATTTAAAAACAATATCATTATTACCATATCTACATTAGGTATAATGTAATATACTTATTCGTTCCCACAGATGAATATGCATTTAATAACATTATCATTAGTACTATATCCACAGTAGATATGTAATGTACATTTACAAACAATGCCAGTATCATTATATCTCCGTTGGACATAATGTAATATACTGATTCCTTCCCACAGATCAATGTACATTTAATAACAGTATCATTGGTACTGTATCTACATTGAATATAATGTAATATACTGATTCCTTCCCACAGATCAATGTGCATTTAAAAACAATATCATTATTACCATATCTACATTAGATATAATGTAATATACTGATTCCTTCCCACAGATCAATGTACATTTAATAACAATATCATTAGTACTATATCTACATTCGATATAATGTAATATATTGATTCATTCCAGCAGATCAATGTACATTTAATAACAATATCATTATTACTATATCTACATTAGATATCATGTAATATACTTCTTCGTTCCCACAGATGAATATGCATTTAATAACATTATCATTAGTACTATATCTACATTAGATACGTAATGTACATACAAAAACAATATCATTATTACCATATCTACATTGAATATAATGTAATATACTGATTCTTTCCCACAGATCAATGTACATTTAATAACAATATCATTGGTACTATATCTACATTGAATATAATGTAATATACTGATTCATTCCCACAGCTCAATGTACATTTAATAACAATATCATTAGTACTATATCTACAGTAGATATGTAATATACATTTACAAACAATGCCGTTATTACTATATCTCCGTTGGACATAATGTAATATACTGATTCCTTCCAACAGATCAATGTATATTTAATAACAATATCCTTAGTACTATATCTACATTCGATATAATGTAATATAGTTATTCGTTCCCACAGATGAATGTGTATTTATTAACAATATCATTAGTACTATATCTACATTAGATATGTAATGTACATTTAATAACGATATCATTATTACCATATCTACATTAGATATAATGTAATATACTGATTCTTTCCCACAGATCAATGTACATTTAATAACAATATCATTGGTACTATATCTACATTGAATATAATCTAATATACTGATTCATTCCCACAGATCAATGTACATTTAATAACAATATCATTAGTACTATATCTACATTCGATATAAGGTAATAGATTGATTCGTTCCCACCGATCAATGTACATTTAATAACAATATCATTATTGCTATATCTACATTAGGTATAATGTCATATACAGACTCATTCCCACAGATCAATGTACATTTAATAACAATATCATTAGTACTATATCTACGGTAGATATGTAATATACATTTACAAACAATGCCATTATTACTATATCTCCGTTGGACATAATGTAATATACTGATTCTTTCCCACAGATCAATGTACATTTAATAACAATATCATTATTACTATATCTACATTGAATATAATGTAATATACTGATTCATTCCCACAGAGCAATGTATATTTAATAACAACATCCTTAGTACTATATCTACACTCGATATAATGTAATATAGTTATTCGTTCCCACAGATGAATGTGTATTTATTAATAATATCATTAGTACTATATCTACATTAGATATGTAATGTACATTTAATAACAATATCATTATTACCATATCTACATTAGATATAATGTAATATACTGATTCCTTCCCACAGATCAATGTACATTTAATAACAATATCATTGGTACTATATCTACATTTAATATAATGTAATATACTGATTCCTTCCCACAGATCAATGTACATTTAATAACAATATCATTAGTACTATATCTACGGTAGATATGTAATATACATTTACAAACAATGCCATTATTACTATATCTCCGTTGGACATAATGTAATGTACTGATTCCTTCCAAGAGATCAATGTATATTTAATAACAATATCCTTAGTACTATATCTACATTCGATATAATGTAATATAGTTATTCGTTCCCACAGATGAATGTGTATTTACTAACAATATCATTAGTACTATATCTACATTAGATATGTAATGTACATTTAATAACAATATCATTATTACCATATCTACATTGAATATAATGTAATATACTGATTCATTCCCACAGATCAATGTACATTTAATAACAATATCATTGGTACTATATCTACATTGAATATAATGTAATATACTGATTCATTCCCACAGATCAATGTACATTTAATAACAATATCATTATTACTATATCTACAGTAGATATGTAATATACATTTACAAACAATGCCATTATTACTATATCTCCGTTGGACATAATGGAATATACTGATTCCTTCCAACAGATCAATGTATATTTAATAACGATATCCTTAGTACTATATCTACATTCGATATAATGTAATATAGATATTCGTTCCCACAGATGAATGTGTATTTATTAACAATATCATAAGTACTATATCTACATTAGATATGTAATGTACATTTAATAACAATATCATTATTACCATATCTACATTAGATACAATGTAATATACTGATTCCTTCCCACAGATCAATGTACATTTAATAACAATATCATTGGTACTGTATCTACATTGAATATAATGTAATATACTGATTCATTCCCACAGATCAATGTACATTTAATAACAATATCATTGGTACTATATCTACATTGAATACAATCTAATATACTGATTCATTCCCACAGATCAATGTACATTTAATAACAATATCATTAGTACTATATCTACATTCGATATAATGTAATAGATTGATTCATGCCCACAGATCAATGTACATTTAATAACAATATCATTAGTACTATATCTACATTCGATATAATGTAATAGATTGATTCATTCCCACAGATCAATGTACATTTCATAACAATATCATTGGTACTATATCTACATTGAATATAATGTAATATACTGATTCAATCCCACAGATCCATGTACATTTAATAACAGTATCATTAGTACTATATCTACAGTAGATATGTAATATACATTTGCAAACAATGCCAGTATTATTATATCTCCGTTGGACATAATGTGATATACTGATTCCTTCCCACAGATCAATGTGCATTTAAAAACAATATCATTATTACCATATCTACATTAGATATAATGTAATATACTGATTCCTTCCCACAGATCAATGTACATTTAATAACAATATCATTGGTACTGTATCTACATTGAAAATAATGTAATATACTGATTCATTCCCACAGATCAATGTACATTTAATAACAATATCATTAGTACTATATCTACATTAGATGTAATGTAATATACTTATTCGGTCCCACAGATGAATGTGCATTTAATAACATTATCATTAGTACTATATCTACATTAGATATGTAATGTACATTTAAAAACAATATCATTATTACCATATCTACATTAGATATAATGTAATATACTGATTCCTTCCCACAGATCAATGTACATTTAATAACAATATCATTAGTACTATATCTACAGTAGATATGTAATATACATTTACAATCAATGCCATTATTACTATATCTCCGTTGGACATAATGTAATATACTGATTCCTTCCCACAGATCAATGTACATTTAATAACAATATCATTAGTACTATATCTACATTCGATATAATGTAATAGATAGATTCATTCCCACAGATCAATGTACATTTAATAACAATATCATTGGTACTATATCTACATTGAATATAATGTAATATACTGATACATTCCCACAGATAAATGTACATTTAATAACAATATCATTATTACCATATCTACATTAGATATAATGTAATATACTTATTCATTCCCACAGATGAATATGCATTTAATAACATTATCATTAGTACTATATCCACATTAGATATGTAATGTACATTTAAAAACAATATCATTATTACCATATCTACATTAGATATAATGTAATATACTGATTCCTTCCCACAGATCAATGTACATTTAATAACAATATCATTAGTACTACATCTACATTCGATATAATGTAATATACTGATTCATTCCCACAGATCAATGTACATTTAATAACAATATCATTAGTACTATATCTACATTCGATATAATGTAATAGATTGATTCATTCCCACAGATCAATGTACATTTCATAACAATATCATTGGTACTATATCTACATTGAATATAATGTAATATACTGATTCAATCCCACAGATCCATGTACATTTAATAACAGTATCATTAGTACTATATCTACAGTAGATATGTAATATACATTTACAAACAATGCCAGTATTATTATATCTCCGTTGGACATAATGTGATATACTGATTCCTTCCCACAGATCAATGTGCATTTAAAAACAATATCATTATTACCATATCTACATTAGATATAATGTAATATACTGATTCCTTCCCACAGATCAATGTACATTTAATAACAATATCATTGGTACTGTATCTACATTGAATATAATGTAATATACTGATTCATTCCCACAGATCAATGTACATTTAATAACAATATCATTGGTACTATATCTACATTCGATATAATCTAATATACTGATTCATTCCCACAGATCAATGTACATTTAATAACAATATCATTCTTACTATATCTACATTAGATATAATGTAATATACTTATTCGTTCCCACAGATGAATGTGCACTTAATAACAATATCATTGGTACTATATCTACATTGAATATAATGTAATATACATTCGATATAATGTAATAGATTGATTCATTCCCACAGATCAATGTACATTTAATAACAGTATCGTTATTGCTCTATCTACATTAGGTATAATGTCATATACAGACTCATTCCCACAGATCAATGTACATTTAATAACAATATCATTGGTACGATATCTACATTGAATATAATCTAATATACTGATTCATTCCCACAGATCAGTGTACATTTAATAGCAATATCATTATTACTATATCTACATTAGATATAATGTAATATACTTATTCGGTCCCACAGATGAATGTGCATTTAATAACATTATCATTAGTACTATATCTACATTAGATATGTAATGTACATTTAAAAACAATATCATTATTACCATATCTACATTAGATATAATGTAATATACTGATTCCTTCCCACAGATCAATGTACATTTAATAACAATATCATTAGTACTACATCTACATTCGATATAATGTAATATACTGATTCATTCCCACAGATCAATGTACATTTAATAACAATATCATTAGTACTATATCTACATTCGATATAATGTAATAGATTGATTCATTCCCACAGATCAATGTACATTTCATAACAATATCATTGGTACTATATCTACATTGAATATAATGTAATATACTGATTCAATCCCACAGATCCATGTACATTTAATAACAGTATCATTAGTACTATATCTACAGTAGATATGTAATATACATTTACAAACAATGCCAGTATTATTATATCTCCGTTGGACATAATGTGATATACTGATTCCTTCCCACAGATCAATGTGCATTTAAAAACAATATCATTATTACCATATCTACATTAGATATAATGTAATATACTGATTCCTTCCCACAGATCAATGTACATTTAATAACAATATCATTGGTACTGTATCTACATTGAATATAATGTAATATACTGATTCATTCCCACAGATCAATGTACATTTAATAACAATATCATTGGTACTATATCTACATTCGATATAATCTAATATACTGATTCATTCCCACAGATCAATGTACATTTAATAACAATATCATTCTTACTATATCTACATTAGATATAATGTAATATACTTATTCGTTCCCACAGATGAATGTGCACTTAATAACAATATCATTGGTACTATATCTACATTGAATATAATGTAATATACATTCGATATAATGTAATAGATTGATTCATTCCCACAGATCAATGTACATTTAATAACAGTATCGTTATTGCTCTATCTACATTAGGTATAATGTCATATACAGACTCATTCCCACAGATCAATGTACATTTAATAACAATATCATTGGTACGATATCTACATTGAATATAATCTAATATACTGATTCATTCCCACAGATCAGTGTACATTTAATAGCAATATCATTATTACTATATCTACATTAGATATAATGTAATATACTTATTCGGTCCCACAGATGAATGTGCATTTAATAACATTATCATTAGTACTATATCTACATTAGATATGTAATGTACATTTAAAAACAATATCATTATTACCATATCTACATTAGATATAATGTAATATACTGATTCCTTCCCACAGATCAATGTACATTTAATAACAATATCATTAGTACTATATCTACAGTAGATATGTAATATACATTTACAATCAATGCCATTATTGCTATATCTCCGTTGGACATAATGTAATATACTGATTCCTTCCCACAGATCAATGTACATTTAATAACAATATCATTAGTACTATATCTACATTCGATATAATGTAATATACTTATTCGTTCCCACAGATGAATATGCATTTAATAACATTATCATTAGTACTATATCTACATTAGATATGTAATGTACATTTAAAAACCATATCATTATTACCATATCTACATTAGATATAATGTAATATACTGATTCCTCCCCACAGATCAATGTACATTTAATAACAATATCATTGGTACTATATCTACATTGAATATAATGTTATATGCTCATTCATTCCCACAGATCAATGTACATTTAATAACAGTATCATTAGTACTATATCCACAGTAGATATGTAATGTACATTTACAAACAATGCCAGTATTATTATATCTCCGTTGGACATGATGTAATATACTGATTCCTTTCCACAGATCAATGTACATTTAATAACAATATCATTGGTACTGTATCTACATTGAATATAGTGTAATATACTGATTCATTCCCACAGATCAATGTACATTTAATAACAATATCATTGGTACTATATCTACATTGAATATAATCTAATATACTGATTCATTCCCACAGATCAATATACATTTAATAACAATATCATTAGTACTATATCTACATTCGATATAATGTAATAGATTGATTCATTCCCACAGATCAATGTACATTTAATAACAATATCATTGGTACTATATCTACATTGAATATAATGTAATATACTGATTCAATCCCACAGATCAATGTACATTTAATAACAGTATCATTAGTACTATATCTACAGTAGATATGTAATATACATTTACAAACAATGCCAGTATTATTATATCTCCGTTGGACATAATGTGATATACTGATTCCTTCCCACAGATCAATGTGCATTTAAAAACAATATCATTATTACCATATCTACATTAGATATAATGTAATATACTGATTCCTTCCCACAGATCAATGTGCATTTAAAAACAATATCATTATTACCATATCTACATTAGATATAATGTAATATACTGATTCCTTCCCACAGATCAATGTACATTTAATAACAATATCATTGGTACTGTATCTACATTGAATATAATGTAATATACTGATTCATTCCCACAGATCAATGTACATTTAATAACAATATCATTATTACTATATCTACATTAGATATAATGTGATATACTTATTCGGTCCCACAGATGAATGTGCATTTAATAACATTATCATTAGTACTATATCTACATTAGATATGTAATGTACATTTAAAAACAATATCATTATTACCATATCTACATTAGATATAATGTAATATACTGATTCCTTCCCACAGATCAATGTACATTTAATAACAATATCATTAGTACTATATCTACAGTAGATATGTAATATACATTTACAATCAATGCCATTATTGCTATATCTCCGTTGGACATAATGTAATATACTGATTCCTTCCCACAGATCAATGTACATTTAATAACAATATCATTAGTACTATATCTACATTCGATATAATGTAATATACTTATTCGTTCCCACAGATGAATATGCATTTAATAACATTATCATTAGTACTATATCTACATTAGATATGTAATGTACATTTAAAAACCATATCATTATTACCATATCTACATTAGATATAATGTAATATACTGATTCCTTCCCACAGATCAATGTACATTTAATAACAATATCATTAGTACTATATCTACAGTAGATATGTAATATACATTTACAATCAATGCCATTATTGCTATATCTCCGTTGGACATAATGTAATATACTGATTCCTTCCCACAGATCAATGTACATTTAATAACAATATCATTAGTACTATATCTACATTCGATATAATGTAATATACTTATTCGTTCCCACAGATGAATATGCATTTAATAACATTATCATTAGTACTATATCTACATTAGATATGTAATGTACATTTAAAAACCATATCATTATTACCATATCTACATTAGATATAATGTAATATACTGATTCCTCCCCACAGATCAATGTACATTTAATAACAATATCATTGGTACTATATCTACATTGAATATAATGTTATATGCTCATTCATTCCCACAGATCAATGTACATTTAATAACAGTATCATTAGTACTATATCCACAGTAGATATGTGATGTACATTTACAAACAATGCCAGTATTATTATATCTCCGTTGGACATAATGTAATATACTGATTCCTTCCCACAGATCAATGTACATTTAATAACAATATCATTGGTACTGTATCTACATTGAATATAGTGTAATATACTGATTCATTCCCACAGATCAATGTACATTTAATAACAATATCATTGGTACTATATCTACATTGAATATAATCTAATATACTGATTCATTCCCACAGATCAATATACATTTAATAACAATATCATTAGTACTATATATACATTCGATATAATGTAATATATTGATTCATTCCAACAGATCAATGTACATTTAATAACAATATCATTATTACCATATCTACATTAGATATAATGTAATATACTTATTCATTCCCACAGATGAATATGCATTTAATAACATTATCATTAGTACTATATCTACATTAGATATGTAATGTACATTTAAAAACAATATCATTATTACCATATCTACATTAGATATAATGTAATATACTTATTCATTCCCACAGATGAATATGCATTTAATAACATTATCATTAGTACTATATCCACATTAGATATGTAATGTACATTTAAAAACAATATCATTATTACCATATCTACATTAGATATAATGTAATATACTGATTCCTTCCCACAGATCAATGTACATTTAATAACAATATCATTAGTACTACATCTACATTCGATATAATGTAATATACTGATTCATTCCCACAGATCAATGTACATTTAATAACAATATCATTGGTACTATATCTACATTGAATATAATGTAATATACTGATTCATTCCCACAGATCAACGTACATTTAATAACAGTATCATTAGTACTGTATCTACAGTAGATATGTAATATACATTTACAAACAATGCCAGTATTATTATATCTCCGTTGGACATAATGTAATATACTGATTCCTTCCCACAGATCAATGTGCATTTAAAAACAATATCATTATTACCATATCTACAATAGATATAATGTAATATACTGATTCCTTCCCACAGATCAATGCACATTTAATAACAATATCATTGGTTCTGTATCTACATTGAATATAATGTAATACACGTATTCGTTCCTACACATGAATATACATTTAATAACATTATCATTAGTACTATATCTACATTAGATATGTAATGTACATTTAAAAACAATATCATTATTACCATATCTACATTAGATATAATGTAATATACTGATTCCTTCCCACAGATCAATGTACATTTAATAACAATATCATTGGTACTGTATCTACATTGAATATAATGTAATATACTGATTCATTCCCACAGATCAATGTACATTTAATAACAATATCATCGGTACTATATCTACATTGAATATAATCTAATATACTGATTCATTCCCACAGATCAGTGTACATTTAATAGCAATATCATTATTACTATATCTACATTAGATATAATGTAATATACTTATTCGGTCCCACAGATGAATGTGCATTTAATAACATTATCATTAGTACTATATCTACATTAGATATGTAATGTACATTTAAAAACAATATCATTATTACCATATCTACATTAGATATAATGTAATATACTGATTCCTTCCCACAGATCAATGTACATTTAATAACAATATCATTAGTACTATATCTACAGTAGATATGTAATATACATTTACAATCAATGCCATTATTGCTATATCTCCGTTGGACATAATGTAATATACTGATTCCTTCCCACAGATCAATGCACATTTAATAACAATATCATTAGTACTATATCTACATTCGATATAATGTAATATACTTATTCGTTCCCACAAATGAATGTGCATTTAATAACATTATCATTAGTACTATATCTACATTAGATATGTAATGTACATTCAAAAACAATATCATTATTACCATATCTACATTAGATGTAATGTAATATACTGATTCCTTCCCATAGATCAATGTACATTTAATAACAATACCATTAGTACTATATCTACATTCGATATAATGTAATATACTGATTCATTCCCACAGATCAATGTACATTTAATAACAATATCATTAGTACTATATCTACATTCGATATAATGTAATATACTGATTCATTCCCACAGATCAATGTGCATTTAAAAACAATATCATTATTACCATATCTACAATAGATATAATGTAATATACTGATTCCTTCCCACAGATCAATGTACATTTAATAACAATATCATTGGTACTATATCTACATTCGATATAATCTAATATACTGATTCATTCCTACAGATTAATGTACATTTAATAACAATATCATTCTTACTATATCTACATTAGATATAATGTAATATACTTATTCGTTCCCACAGATGAATGTGCACTTAATAACAATATCATTGGTACTATATCTAAATTGAATATAATGTAGTATACATTCGATATAATGTAATAGATTGATTCATTCCCACAGATCAATGTACATTTAATAACAGTATCGTTATTGCTCTATCTACATTAGGTATAATGTCATATACAGACTCATTCCCACAGATCAATGTACATTTAATAACAATATCATTGGTACTACATCTACATTGAATATAATGTAATATGCTGATTCGTTCCCACAGATCAATGTACATTTAATAACAATATCATTGGTACTATATCTACATTGAATATAATGTAATATACTGATTCATTCCCACAGATCAATGTACATTTTATAACAATATCATTAGTACTATATCTACAGTAGATATGTAATATACATTTACAAACAATGCCATTATTACTATATCTCCGTTGGACATAATGTAGTATACTGATTCCTTCCAACGGATCAATGTATACTTAATAACAATATCCTTAGTACTATATCTACAATAGATATGTAATGTACATTTAATAACAATATCATTATTACCATATCTACATTAGATATAATGTAATATACTGATTCTTTCCCACAGATCAATGTACATTTAATAACAATATCATTGGTACTATATCTACATTGAATATAATCTAATATACTGATTCATTCCCACAGATCAATGTACATTTAATAACAATATCATTAGTACTATATCTACATTCGATATAATGTAATAGATTGATTCATTCCCACAGATCAATGTACATTTAATAACAATATCATTCTTACTATATCTACATTAGATATAATGTAATATACTTATTCGTTCCCACAGATGAATGTGCACTTAATAACAATATCATTGGTACTATATCTACATTGAATATAATGTAATATACTGATCAATTCCCACAGATCAATGTACATTTAATAACAATATCATTAGTACTATATCTACAGTAGATATGTAATATACATTTACAAACAATGCCATTATTACTATATCTCCGTTGGACATAATGTAATATACTGATTCCTTCCAACAGATCAATGTATATTTAATAACAATACCCTTAGTACTATATCTACATTAGATATGTAATGTACATTTAATAACAATATCATTATTACAATATCTACATTTGATATAATGTAATATACTGATTCTTTCCCACAGATCAATGTACATTTAATAACAATATCATTAGTACTATATCTACATTCGATATAATGTAATATATTGATTCATTCCAACAGATCAAAGTACATTTAATAACAATATCATTATTACTATATCTACATTAGATATAATGTAATATACTTATTCGTTCCCACAGATGAATATGCATTTAATAACATTATCATTAGTACTATATCTAAATTAGATATGTAATGTACATTTAAAAACAATGCCATTATTACTATATCTCCGTAGGACATAATGTAATATACTGATTCCTTCCCACAGATCAATGTACATTTAATAACAATATCATTGGTACTGTATCTACATTGAATATAATGTAATATACTGATTCATTCCCACAGATCAATGTACATTTAATAACAATATCATTGGTACTATATCTACATTCGATATAATCTAATATACTGATTCATTCCCACAGATCAATGTACATTTAATAACAATATCATTCTTACTATATCTACATTAGATATAATGTAATATACTTATTCGTTCCCACAGATGAATGTGCACTTAATAACAATATCATTGGTACTATATGTACATTGAATATAATGTAATATACTGATTAATTCCCACAGATCAATGTACATTTAATAACAATATCATTAGTACTATATCTACAGTAGATATGTAATATACATTTACAAACAATGCCATTATTACTATATCTCCGTTGGACATAATGTAATATACTAATTCCTTCCAACAGATCAATGTATATTTAATAACAATATCCTTAGTACTATATCTACATTAGATATGTAATGTACATTTAATAACAATATCATTATTACCATATCTACATTAGATATAATGTAATATACTTATTCGTTCCCACAGATGAATATGCATTTAATAACATTATCATTAGTACTATATCTACATTAGATATGTAATGTACATTTAAAAACAATGCCATTATTACTATATCTCCGTTGGACATAATGTAATATACTGATTCCTTCCCACAGATCAATGTACATTTAATAACAATATCATTAGTACTATATATACATTCGATATAATGTAATATATTGATTCATTCCAACAGATCAATGTACATTTAATAACAATTTCATTATTACCATATCTACATTAGATATAATGGAATATACTTATTCATTCCCACAGATGAATATGCATTTAATAACATTATCATTAGTACTATATCTACATTAGATATGTAATGTACATTTAAAAACAATATCATTATTACCATATCTACATTAGGTATAATGTAATATACTGATTCCTTCCCACAGATCAATGTACATTTAATAACAATATCATTAGTACTATATCTACAGTAGATATGTAATATACATTTACAATCAATGCCATTATTACTATATCTCCGTTGGACATAATGTAATATACTGATTCCTTCCCACAGATCAATGTACATTTAATAACAATATCATCAGTACTATATCTGCATTCGATATAATGTAATATACTTATTCGTTCCCACAGATGAATATCCATTTAATAACATTATCATTAGTACTATATCCACAGTAGATATGTAATGTACATTTACAAACAATGCCAGTATCATTATATCTCCGTTGGACATAATGTAATATACTGATTCCTTCCCACAGATCAATGTACATTTAATAACAATATCATTGGTACTGTATCTACATTGAATATAATGTAATATACTGATTCATTCCCATAGATCAATGTACATTTAATAACAATATCATTATTACTATATCTACATTAGATATAATGTAATATACTTATTCGTTCCCACAGATGAATGTGCATTTAATAACATTATCATTAGTACTATATCTACATTAGATATAATGAAATATACTTATTCGTTCCCACAAATGAATGTGCATTTAATAACATTATCATTAGTACTATATCTACATTAGATATGTAATGTACATTCAAAAACAATATCATTATTACCATATCTACATTAGATGTAATGTAATATACTGATTCCTTCCCACAGATCAATGTACATTTAATAACAATATCATTGGTACTATATCTACATTGAATATAATCTAATATACTGATTCATTCCCACAGATCAGTGTACATTTAATAGCAATATCATTATTACTATATCTACATTAGATATAATGTAATATACTTATTCGGTCCCACAGATGAATGTGCATTTAATAACATTATCATTAGTACTATATCTACATTAGATATGTAATGTACATTTAAAAACAATATCATTATTACCATATCTACATTAGATATAATGTAATATACTGATTCCTTCCCACAGATCAATGTACATTTAATAACAATATCATTAGTACTATATCTACAGTAGATATGTAATATACATTCACAATCAATGCCATTATTGCTATATCTCCGTTGGACATAATGTAATATACTGATTCCTTCCCACAGATCAATGCACATTTAATAACAATGTCATTAGTACTATATCTACATTCGATATAATGTAATATACTTATTCGTTCCCACAGATGAATATGCATTTAATAACATTATCATTAGTACTATATCTACATTAGATATGTAATGTACATTTAAAAACCATATCATTATTACCGTATCTACATTAGATATAATGTAATATACTGATTCCTCCCCACAGATCAATGTACATTTGATAACAATATCATTGGTACTATATCTACATTGAATATAATGTTATATGCTCATTCATTCCCACAGATCAATGTACATTTAATAACAGTGTCATTAGTACTATATCCACAGTAGATATGTAATGTACATATACAAACAATGCCAGTATTATTATATCTCCGTTGGACATAATGTAATATACTGATTCCTTCCCACAGATCAATGTACATTTAATAACAATATCATTGGTACTGTATCTACATTGAATATAATGTAATATACTGATTCATTCCCACAGATCAATGTACATTTAATAACAATATCATTGGTACTATATCTACATTGAATATAATCTAATATACTGATTCATTCCCACAGATCAATGTACATTTAATAACAATATCATTAGTACTATATCTACATTCGATATAATGTAATAGATTGATTCATTCCCACAGATCAATGTACATTTAATAACAATATCATTAGTACTATATCTACATTCGATATAATGTAATAGATTGATTCATTCCCACAGATCAATGTACATTTCATAACAATATCATTGGTACTATATCTACATTGAATATCATGTAATATACTGATTCAATCCCACAGATCCATGTACATTTAATAACAGTATCATTAGTACTATATCTACAGTAGATATGTAATATACATTTACAAACAATGCCAGTATTATTATATCTCCGTTGGACATAATGTGATATACTGATTCCTTCCCACAGATCAATGTGCATTTAAAAACAATATCATTATTACCATATCTACATTAGATATAATGTAATATACTGATTCCTTCCCACAGATCAATGTACATTTAATAACAATATCATTGGTACTGTATCTACATTGAATATAATGTAATATACTGATTCATTCCCACAGATCAATGTACATTCAATAACAATGTCATTGGTACTATATCTACATTCGATATAATCTAATATACTGATTCATTCCCACAGATCAATGTACATTTAATAACAATATCATTCTTACTATATCTACATTAGATATAATGTAATATACTTATTCGTTCCCACAGATGAATGTGCACTTAATAACAATATCATTGGTACTATATCTACATTGAATATAATGTAATATACATTCGATATAATGTAATAGATTGATTCATTCCCACAGATCAATGTACATTTAATAACAGTATCGTTATTGCTCTATCTACATTAGGTATAATGTCATATACAGACTCATTCCCACAGATCAATGTACATTTAATAACAATATCATTGGTACTACATCTACATTGAATATAATGTAATATGCTGATTCGTTCCCACAGATCAATGTACATTTAATAACAATATCATTGGTACTATATCTACATTGAATATAATGTAATATACTGATTCATTCCCACAGATCAATGTACATTTTATAACAATATCATTAGTACTATATCTACAGTAGATATGTAATATACATTTACAAACAATGCCATTATTACTATATCTCCGTTGGACATAATGTAGTATACTGATTCCTTCCAACAGATCAATGTATATTTAATAACAATATCCTTAGTACTATATCTACAATAGATATGTAATGTACATTTAATAACAATATCATTATTACCATATCTACATTAGATATAATGTAATCCACTTATTCGTTCCCACACATGAATATACAATTAATAACATTATCATTAGTACTATATCTACATTAGATATGTAATGTACATTTAAAAACAATGCCATTATTACTATATCTCCGTTGGACATAATGTAATATACTGATTCCTTCCCACAGATCAATGTACATTTAATAACAATATCATTAGTACTATATATACATTCGATATTATGTAATATATTGATTCATTCCAACAGATCAATGTACATTTAATAACAATATCATTATTACCATATCTACATTAGATATAATGTAATATATTTATTCATTCCCACAGATGAATATGCATTTAATAACATTATCATTAGTACTATATCTACATTAGATATGTAATGTACATTTAAAAACAATATCATTATTACCATATCTACATTAGATATAATGTAATATACTGATTCCTTCCCATAGATCAATGTACATTTAATAACAATACCATTAGTACTATATCTACATTCGATATAATGTAATATACTGATTCATTCCCACAGATCAATGTACATTTAATAACAATATCATTAGTACTATATCTACATTCGATATAATGTAATAGATAGATTCATTCCCACAGATCAATGTACATTTAATAACAATATCATTGGTACTATATCTACATTGAATATAATGTAATATACTGATACATTCCCACAGATAAATGTACATTTAATAACAATATCATTCTTACTATATCTACATTAGATATAATGTAATATACTTATTCGTTCCCACAGATGAATGTGCACTTAATAACAATATCATTGGTACTATATCTACATTGAATATAATGTAATATACTGATCAATTCCCACAGATCAATGTACATTTAATAACAATATCATTAGTACTATATCTACAGTAGATATGTACTATACATTTACAAGCAATGCCATTATTACTATATCTCCGTTGGACATAATGTAATATACTGATTCCTTCCAACAGATCAATGTATATTTAATAACAATATCCTTAGTACTATATCTACATTAGATATGTAATGTACATTTAATAACAATATCATTATTACAATATCTACATTAGATATAATGTAATATACTGATTCTTTCCCACAGATCAATGTACATTTAATAACAATATCATTATTACCATATCTACATTAGATATAATGTAATATACTGATTCCTTCCCACAGATCAATGTACATTTAATAACAATATCATTGGTACTGTATCTACATTGAATATAATGTAATATACTGATTCATTCCCACAGATCAATGTACATTTAATAACAATATCATTGGTACTATATCTACATTGAATATAATCTAATATACTGATTCATTCCCACAGATCAGTGTACATTTAATAGCAATATCATTATTACTATATCTACATTAGATATAATGTAATATACTTATTCGGTCCCACAGATGAATGTGCATTTAATAACATTATCATTAGTACTATATCTACATTAGATATGTAATGTACATTTAAAAACAATATCATTATTACCATATCTACATTAGATATAATGTAATATACTGATTCCTTCCCACAGATCAATGTACATTTAATAACAATATCATTAGTACTATATCTACAGTAGATATGTAATATACATTTACAATCAATGCCATTATTGCTATATCTCCGTTGGACATAATGTAATATACTGATTCCTTCCCACAGATCAATGTACATTTAATAACAATATCATTAGTACTATATCTACATTCGATATAATGTAATATACTTATTCGTTCCCACAGATGAATATGCATTTAATAACATTATCATTAGTACTATATCTACATTAGATATGTAATGTACATTTAAAAACCATATCATTATTACCATATCTACATTAGATATAATGTAATATACTGATTCCTCCCCACAGATCAATGTACATTTAATAACAATATCATTGGTACTATATCTACATTGAATATAATGTTATATGCTCATTCATTCCCACAGATCAATGTACATTTAATAACAGTATCATTAGTACTATATCCACAGTAGATATGTAATGTACATTTACAAACAATGCCAGTATTATTATATCTCCGTTGGACATAATGTAATATACTGATTCCTTCCCACAGATCAATGTACATTTAATAACAATATCATTGGTACTGTATCTACATTGAATATAGTGTAATATACTGATTCCTTCCCACAGATCAATGTACATTTAATAACAATATCATTGGTACTGTATCTACATTGAATATAATGTAATATACTTATTCATGCGCACAGATGAATATGCATTTAATAACATTATCATTAGTACTATATCTACATTAGATATGTAATGTACATTTAATAACAATATCATTAGTACTATATATACATTCGATATAATGTAATATATTGATTCATTCCAACAGATCAATGTACATTTAATAACAATATCATTATTACCATATCTACATTAGATATAATGTAATATACTTATTCATGCGCACAGATGAATATGCATTTAATAACATTATCATTAGTACTATATCTACATTAGATATGTAATGTACATTTAAAAACAATATCATTATTACCATATCTACATTAGATATAATGTAATATACTGATTCCTTCCCACAGATCAATGTACATTTAATAACAATATCATTGGTACTGTATCTACATTGAATATAATGTAATATACTGATTCATTCCCACAGATCAATGTAAATTTAATAACAATATCATTGGTACTATATCTACATTCGATATAATCTAATATACTGATTCATTCCCACAGATCAATGTACATTTAATAACAATATCATTCTTACTATATCTACATTAGATATAATGTAATATACTTATTCGTTCCCACAGATGAATGTGCACTTAATAACAATATCATTGGTACTATATGTACATTGAATATAATGTAATATACTGATTAATTCCCACAGATCAATGTACATTTAATAACAATATCATTAGTACTATATCTACAGTAGATATGTAATATACATTTACAAACAATGCCATTATTACTATATCTCCGTTGGACATAATGTAATATACTAATTCCTTCCAACAGATCAATGTATATTTAATAACAATATCCTTAGTACTATATCTACATTAGATATGTAATGTACATTTAATAACAATATCATTATTACCATATCTACATTAGATATAATGTAATATACTTATTCGTTCCCACAGATGAATATGCATTTAATAACATTATCATTAGTACTATATCTACATTAGATATGTAATGTACATTTAAAAACAATGCCATTATTACTATATCTCCGTTGGACATAATGTAATATACTGATTCCTTCCCACAGATCAATGTACATTTAATAACAATATCATTAGTACTATATATACATTCGATATAATGTAATATATTGATTCATTCCAACAGATCAATGTACATTTAATAACAATTTCATTATTACCATATCTACATTAGATATAATGGAATATACTTATTCATTCCCACAGATGAATATGCATTTAATAACATTATCATTAGTACTATATCTACATTAGATATGTAATGTACATTTAAAAACAATATCATTATTACCATATCTACATTAGGTATAATGTAATATACTGATTCCTTCCCACAGATCAATGTACATTTAATAACAATATCATTAGTACTATATCTACAGTAGATATGTAATATACATTTACAATCAATGCCATTATTACTATATCTCCGTTGGACATAATGTAATATACTGATTCCTTCCCACAGATCAATGTACATTTAATAACAATATCATTAGTACTATATCTACATTCGATATAATGTAATATACTTATTCGTTCCCACAGATGAATATGCATTTAATAACATTATCATTAGTACTATATCCACAGTAGATATGTAATGTACATTTACAAACAATGCCAGTATCATTATATCTCCGTTGGACATAATGTAATATACTGATTCCTTCCCACAGATCAATGTACATTTAATAACAATATCATTGGTACTGTATCTACATTGAATATAATGTAATATACTGATTCATTCCCATAGATCAATGTACATTTAATAACAATATCATTATTACTATATCTACATTAGATATAATGTAATATACTTATTCGTTCCCACAGATGAATGTGCATTTAATAACATTATCATTAGTACTATATCTACATTAGATATAATGAAATATACTTATTCGTTCCCACAAATGAATGTGCATTTAATAACATTATCATTAGTACTATATCTACATTAGATATGTAATGTACATTCAAAAACAATATCATTATTACCTTATCTACATTAGATGTAATGTAATATACTGATTCCTTCCCACAGATCAATGTACATTTAATAACAATATCATTGGTACTATATCTACATTGAATATAATCTAATATACTGATTCATTCCCACAGATCAGTGTACATTTAATAGCAATATCATTATTACTATATCTACATTAGATATAATGTAATATACTTATTCGGTCCCACAGATGAATGTGCATTTAATAACATTATCATTAGTACTATATCTACATTAGATATGTAATGTACATTTAAAAACAATGCCATTATTACTATATCTCCGTTGGACATAATGTAATATACTGATTCCTTCCCACAGATCAATGTACATTTAATAACAATATCATTAGTACTATATATACATTCGATATTATGTAATATATTGATTCATTCCAACAGATCAATGTACATTTAATAACAATATCATTATTACCATATCTACATTAGATATAATGTAATATATTTATTCATTCCCACAGATGAATATGCATTTAATAACATTATCATTAGTACTATATCTACATTAGATATGTAATGTACATTTAAAAACAATATCATTATTACCATATCTACATTAGATATAATGTAATATACTGATTCCTTCCCATAGATCAATGTACATTTAATAACAATACCATTAGTACTATATCTACATTCGATATAATGTAATATACTGATTCATTCCCACAGATCAATGTACATTTAATAACAATATCATTAGTACTATATCTACATTCGATATAATGTAATAGATAGATTCATTCCCACAGATCAATGTACATTTAATAACAATATCATTGGTACTATATCTACATTGAATATAATGTAATATACTGATACATTCCCACAGATAAATGTACATTTAATAACAATATCATTCTTACTATATCTACATTAGATATAATGTAATATACTTATTCGTTCCCACAGATGAATGTGCACTTAATAACAATATCATTGGTACTATATCTACATTGAATATAATGTAATATACTGATCAATTCCCACAGATCAATGTACATTTAATAACAATATCATTAGTACTATATCTACAGTAGATATGTACTATACATTTACAAGCAATGCCATTATTACTATATCTCCGTTGGACATAATGTAATATACTGATTCCTTCCCACAGATCAATGCACATTTAATAACAATGTCATTAGTACTATATCTACATTCGATATAATGTAATATACTTATTCGTTCCCACAGATGAATATGCATTTAATAACATTATCATTAGTACTATATCTACATTAGATATGTAATGTACATTTAAAAACCATATCATTATTACCATATCTACATTAGATATAATGTAATATACTGATTCCTCCCCACAGATCAATGTACATTTGATAACAATATCATTGGTACTATATCTACATTGAATATAATGTTATATGCTCATTCATTCCCACAGATCAATGTACATTTAATAACAGTGTCATTAGTACTATATCCACAGTAGATATGTAATGTACATTTACAAACAATGCCAGTATTATTATATCTCCGTTGGACATAATGTAATATACTGATTCCTTCCCACAGATCAATGTACATTTAATAACAATATCATTGGTACTGTATCTACATTGAATATAATGTAATATACTGATTCATTCCCACAGATCAATGTACATTTAATAACAATATCATTGGTACTATATCTACATTGAATATAATCTAATATACTGATTCATTCCCACAGATCAATGTACATTTAATAACAATATCATTAGTACTATATCTACAGTAGATATGTACTATACATTTACAAGCAATGCCATTATTACTATATCTCCGTTGGACATAATGTAATATACTGATTCCTTCCAACAGATCAATGTATATTTAATAACAATATCCTTAGTACTATATCTAGATTAGATATGTAATGTACATTTAATAACAATATCATTATTACAATATCTACATTAGATATAATGTAATATACTGATTCTTTCCCACAGATCAGTGTACATTTAATAACAATATCATTAGTACTATATCTACATTCGATATAATGTAATATATTGATTCATTCCAACAGATCAAAGTACATTTAATAACAATATCATTATTACTATATCTACATTAGATATAATGTAATATACTGATTCCTTCCCACAGATCAATGTACATTTAATAACAATATCATTGGTACTGTATCTACATTGAATATAATGTAATATACTGATTCATTCCCACAGATCAATGTACATTCAATAACAATATCATTGGTACTATATCTACATTCGATATAATCTAATATACTGATTCATTCCCACAGATCAATGTACATTTAATAACAATATCATTCTTACTATATCTACATTAGATATAATGTAATATACTTATTCGTTCCCACAGATGAATGTGCACTTAATAACAATATCATTGGTACTATATCTACATTGAATATAATGTAATATACATTCGATATAATGTAATAGATTGATTCATTCCCACAGATCAATGTACATTTAATAACAGTATCGTTATTGCTCTATCTACATTAGGTATAATGTCATATACAGACTCATTCCCACAGATCAATGTACATTTAATAACGATATCATTGGTACTACATCTACATTGAATATAATGTAATATGCTGATTCGTTCCCACAGATCAATGTACATTTAATAACAATATCATTGGTACTATATCTACATTGAATATAATGTAATATACTGATTCATTCCCACAGATCAATGTACATTTTATAACAATATCATTAGTACTATATCTACAGTAGATATGTAATATACATTTACAAACAATGCCATTATTACTATATCTCCGTTGGACATAATGTAGTATACTGATTCCTTCCAACAGATCAATGTATATTTAATAACAATATCCTTAGTACTATATCTACAATAGATATGTAATGTACATTTAATAACAATATCATTATTACCATATCTACATTAGATATAATGTAATCCACTTATTCGTTCCCACACATGAATATACAATTAATAACATTATCATTAGTACTATATCTACATTAGATATGTAATGTACATTTAAAAACAATGCCATTATTACTATATCTCCGTTGGACATAATGTAATATACTGATTCCTTCCCACAGATCAATGTACATTTAATAACAATATCATTAGTACTATATATACATTCGATATTATGTAATATATTGATTCATTCCAACAGATCAATGTACATTTAATAACAATATCATTATTACCATATCTACATTAGATATAATGTAATATATTTATTCATTCCCACAGATGAATATGCATTTAATAACATTATCATTAGTACTATATCTACATTAGATATGTAATGTACATTTAAAAACAATATCATTATTACCATATCTACATTAGATATAATGTAATATACTGATTCCTTCCCATAGATCAATGTACATTTAATAACAATACCATTAGTACTATATCTACATTCGATATAATGTAATATACTGATTCATTCCCACAGATCAATGTACATTTAATAACAATATCATTAGTACTATATCTACATTCGATATAATGTAATAGATAGATTCATTCCCACAGATCAATGTACATTTAATAACAATATCATTGGTACTATATCTACATTGAATATAATGTAATATACTGATACATTCCCACAGATAAATGTACATTTAATAACAATATCATTATTACCATATCTACATTAGATATAATGTAATATACTTATCCATTCCCACAGATGAATATGCATTTAATAACATTATCATTAGTACTATATCCACATTAGATATGTAATGTACATTTAAAAACAATATCATTATTACCATATCTACAATAGATATAATGTAATATACTGATTCCTTCCCACAGATCAATGCACATTTAATAACAATATCATTGGTTCTGTATCTACATTGAATATAATGTAATACACGTATTCGTTCCTACACATGAATATACATTTAATAACATTATCATTAGTACTATATCTACATTAGATATGTAATGTACATTTAAAAACAATATCATTATTACCATATCTACATTAGATATAATGTAATATACTGATTCCTTCCCACAGATCAATGTACATTTAATAACAATATCATTGGTACTGTATCTACATTGAATATAATGTAATATACTGATTCATTCCCACAGATCAATGTACATTTAATAACAATATCATTGGTACTATATCTACATTGAATATAATCTAATATACTGATTCATTCCCACAGATCAGTGTACATTTAATAGCAATATCATTATTACTATATCTACATTAGATATAATGTAATATACTTATTCGGTCCCACAGATGAATGTGCATTTAATAACATTATCATTAGTACTATATCTACATTAGATATGTAATGTACATTTAAAAACAATATCATTATTACCATATCTACATTAGATATAATGTAATATACTGATTCCTTCCCACAGATCAATGTACATTTAATAACAATATCATTAGTACTATATCTACAGTAGATATGTAATATACATTTACAATCAATGCCATTATTGCTATATCTCCGTTGGACATAATGTAATATACTGATTCCTTCCCACAGATCAATGTACATTTAATAACAATATCATTAGTACTATATCTACATTCGATATAATGTAATATACTTATTCGTTCCCACAGATGAATATGCATTTAATAACATTATCATTAGTACTATATCTACATTAGATATGTAATGTACATTTAAAAACCATATCATTATTACCATATCTACATTAGATATAATGTAATATACTGATTCCTCCCCACAGATCAATGTACATTTAATAACAATATCATTGGTACTATATCTACATTGAATATAATGTTATATGCTCATTCATTCCCACAGATCAATGTACATTTAATAACAGTATCATTAGTACTATATCCACAGTAGATATGTAATGTACATTTACAAACAATGCCAGTATTATTATATCTACATTGAATATAGTGTAATATACTGATCAATTCCCACAGATCAATGTACATTTAATAACAATATCATTCTTACTATATCTACATTCGATATAATGTAATAGATTGATTCATTCCCACAGATCAATGTACATTTAATAACAATATCATTCTTACTATATCTACATTAGATATAATGTAATATACTTATTCGTTCCCACAGATGAATGTGCACTTAATAACAATATCATTGGTACTATATCTACATTGAATATAATGTAATATACTGATCAATTCCCACAGATCAATGTACATTTAATAACAATATCATTAGTACTATATCTACAGTAGATATGTACTATACATTTACAAGCAACGCCATTATTACTATATCTCCGTTGGACATAATGTAGTATACTGATTCCTTCCAACAGATCTATGTACATTTAATAACAATATCATTAGTACTATATCTACATTCGATATAATGTAATATACTTATTCGTTCCCACAGATGAATATGCATTTAATAACATTATCATTAGTACTATATCCACAGTAGATATGTAATGTACATTTACAAACAATGCCAGTATCATTATATCTCCGTTGGACATAATGTAATATACTGATTCCTTCCCACAGATCAATGTACATTTAATAACAATATCATTGGTACTGTATCTACATTGAATATAATGTAATATACTGATTCATTCCCATAGATCAATGTACATTTAATAACAATATCATTATTACTATATCTACATTAGATATAATGTAATATACTTATTCGTTCCCACAGATGAATGTGCATTTAATAGCATTATCATTAGTACTATATCTACATTAGATATAATGAAATATACTTATTCGTTCCCACAAATGAATGTGCATTTAATAACATTATCATTAGTACTATATCTACATTAGATATGTAATGTACATTCAAAAACAATATCATTATTACCTTATCTACATTAGATGTAATGTAATATACTGATTCATTCCCACAGATCAACGTACATTTAATAACAATATCATTAGTACTATATCTACATTACATATAATGTAATAGATTGATTCATTCCCACAGATCAATGTACATTTAATAACAGCATCATTATTGCTATATCTACATTAGGTATAATGTCATATACAGACTCATTCCCACAGATCAATGTACATTTAATAACAATATCATTGGTACTACATCTACATTGAATATAATGTAATATGCTGATTCGTTCCCACAGATCAATGTACATTTAATAACAATATCATTGGTACTATATCTACATTGAATATAATGTAATATACTGATTCATTCCCACAGATCAATGTACATTTAATAACAACATCATTAGTACTATATCTACATTCGATATAATGTAATATATTGATTCATTCCAACAGATCAAAGTACATTTAATAACAATATCATTATTACTATATCTACATTAGATATAATGTAATACACTTATTCGTTCCCACACATGAATATACAATTAATAACATTATCATTAGTACTATATCTACATTAGATATGTAATGTACATTTAAAAAAAATGCCATTATTACTATATCTCCGTTGGACATAATGTAATATACTGATTCCTTCCCACAGATCAATGTACATTTAATAACAATATCATTAGTACTATATCTACAGTAGATATGTAATATACATTTACAATCAATGCCATTATTGCTATATCTCCGTTCGGCATAATGTAATATACTGATTCCTTCCCACAGATCAATGTACATTTAATAACAATATCATTAGTACTATATCTACATTCGATATAATGTAATATACTTATTCGTTCCCACAGATGAATATGCATTTAATAACATTATCATTAGTACTATATCTACATTAGATATGTAATGTACATTTAAAAACCATATCATTATTACCATATCTACATTAGATATAATGTAATATACTGATTCCTCCCCACAGATCAATGTACATTTAATAACAATATCATTGGTACTATATCTACATTGAATATAATGTTATATGCTCATTCATTCCCACAGATCAATGTACATTTAATAACAGTATCATTAGTACTATATCCACAGTAGATATGTAATGTACATTTACAAACAATGCCAGTATTATTATATCTCCGTTGGACATAATGTAATATACTGATTCCTTCCCACAGATCAATGTGCATTTAATAACAATATCATTGGTACTGTATCTACATTGAATATAGTGTAATATACTGATTCATTCCCACAGATCAATGTACATTTAATAACAATATCATTGGTACTATATCTACATTGAATATAATGTAATATACTGATTCATTCCCACAGATCAACGTACATTTAATAACAGTATCATTAGTACTGTATCTACAGTAGATATGTAATATACATTTACAAACAATGCCAGTATTATTATATCTCCGTTGGACATAATGTAATATACTGATTCCTTCCCACAGATCAATGTGCATTTAATAACAATATCATTGGTACTATATCTACATTCGATATAATCTAATATACTGATTCATTCCCACAGATCAGTGTACATTTAATAACAATATCCTTAGTACTATATCTACATTCGATATAATGTAATATAGTTATTCGTTCCCACAGATGAATGTGTATTTATTAACAATATCATTAGTACTATATCTACATTAGATATGTAATGTACATTTAATAACATTATCATTATTACCATATCTACATTAGATATAATGTAATATACTGATTCTTTCCCACAGATCAATGTACATTTAATAACAATATCATTGGTACTATATCTACATTGAATATAATGTAATATACATTCGATATAATGTAATAGATTGATTCATTCCCACAGATCAATGTACATTTAATAACAGTATCGTTATTGCTCTATCTACATTAGGTATAATGTCATATACAGACTCATTCCCACAGATCAATGTACATTTAATAACAATATCATTGGTACGATATCTACATTGAATATAATCTAATATACTGATTCATTCCCACAGATCAGTGTACATTTAATAGCAATATCATTATTACTATATCTACATTAGATATAATGTAATATACTTATTCGGTCCCACAGATGAATGTGCATTTAATAACATTATCATTAGTACTATATCTACATTAGATATGTAATGTACATTTAAAAACAATATCATTATTACCATATCTACATTAGATATAATGTAATATACTGATTCCTTCCCACAGATCAATGTACATTTCATAACAATATCATTAGTACTATATCTACAGTAGATATGTAATATACATTTACAATCAATGCCATTATTGCTATATCTCCGTTGGACATAATGTAATATACTGATTCCTTCCCACAGATCAATGTACATTTAATAACAATATCATTAGTACTATATCTACATTCGATATAATGTAATATACTTATTCGTTCCCACAGATGAATATGCATTTAATAACATTATCATTAGTACTATATCTACATTAGATATGTAATGTACATTTAAAAACCATATCATTATAACCATATCTACATTAGATATAATGTAATATACTGATTCCTCCCCACAGATCAATGTACATTTAATAACAATATCATTGGTACTATATCTACATTGAATATAATGTTATATGCTCATTCATTCCCACAGATCAATGTACATTTAATAACAGTATCATTAGTACTATATCCACAGTAGATATGTAATGTACATTTACAAACAATGCCAGTATTATTATATCTCCGTTGGACATAATGTAATATACTGATTCCTTCCCACAGATCAATGTACATTTAATAACAATATCATTGGTACTGTATCTACATTGAATATAGTGTAATATACTGATTCATTCCCACAGATCAATGTACATTTAATAACAATATCATTGGTACTATATCTACATTGAATATAATCTAATATACTGATTCATTCCCACAGATCAATATACATTTAATAACAATATCATTAGTACTATATCTACATTCGATATAATGTAATAGATTGATTCATTCCCACAGATCAATGTACATTTAATAACAATATCATTCTTACTATATCTACATTCGATATAATCTAATATACTGATTCATTCCCACAGATCAATGTACATTTAATAACAATATCATTCTTACTATATCTACATTAGATATAATGTAATATACTTATTCGTTCCCACAGATGAATGTGCACTTAATAACAATATCATTGGTACTATATCTACATTGAATATAATGTAATATACTGATCAATTCCCACAGATCAATGTACATTTAATAACAATATCATTAGTACTATATCTACAGTAGATATGTACTATACATTTACAAGCAATGCCATTATTACTATATCTCCGTTGGACATAATGTAATATACTGATTCCTTCCCACAGATCAATGTGCATTTAAAAACAATATCATTAGTACTATATCTACATTCGATATAATGTAATATACTTATTCGTTCCCACAGATGAATATGCATTTAATAACATTATCATTAGTACTATATCTAAATTAGATATGTAATGTACATTTAAAAACAATGCCATTATTACTATATCTCCGTAGGACATAATGTAATATACTGATTCCTTCCCACAGATCAATGTACATTTAATAACAATATCATTAGTACTATATATACATTCGATATAATGTAATATATTGATTCATTCCAACAGATCAATGTACATTTAATAACAATATCATTATTACCATATCTACATTAGATATAATGTAATATACTTATTCATTCCCACAGATGAATATGCATTTAATAACATTATCATTAGTACTATATCTACATTAGATATGTAATGTACATTTAAAAACAATATCATTATTACCATATCTACATTAGATATAATGTAATATACTGATTCCTTCCCACAGATCAATGTACATTTAATAACAATATCATTGGTACTGTATCTACATTGAATATAATGTAATATACTGATTCATTCCCACAGATCAATGTACATTTAATAACAATATCATTGGTACTATATCTACATTCGATATAATCTAATATACTGATTCATTCCTACAGATTAATGTACATTTAATAACAATATCATTCTTACTATATCTACATTAGATATAATGTAATATACTTATTCGTTCCCACAGATGAATGTGCACTTAATAACAATATCATTGGTACTATATCTACATTGAATATAATGTAATATACATTCGATATAATGTAATAGATTGATTCATTCCCACAGATCAATGTACATTTAATAACAGTATCGTTATTGCTCTATCTACATTAGGTATAATGTCATATACAGACTCATTCCCACAGATCAATGTACATTTAATAACAATATCATTGGTACTACATCTACATTGAATATAATGTAATATGCTGATTCGTTCCCACAGATCAATGTACATTTAATAACAATATCATTGGTACTATATCTACATTGAATATAATGTAATATACTGATTCATTCCCACAGATCAATGTACATTTTATAACAATATCATTAGTACTATATCTACAGTAGATATGTAATATACATTTACAAACAATGCCATTATTACTATATCTCCGTTGGACATAATGTAGTATACTGATTCCTTCCAACAGATCAATGTATACTTAATAACAATATCCTTAGTACTATATCTACAATAGATATGTAATGTACATTTAATAACAATATCATTATTACCATATCTACATTAGATATAATGTAATATACTGATTCTTTCCCACAGATCAATGTACATTTAATAACAATATCATTAATACTATATCTACATTCGATCTAATGTAATATACTGATTCATTCCCACAGATCAATGTACATTTAATAACAATATCATTGGTACTATATCTACATTGAATATAATCTAATATACTGATTCATTCCCACAGATCAATGTACATTGAATAACAATATCATTAGTACTATATCTACATTCGATATAATGTAATAGATTGATTCATTCCCACAGATCAATGTACATTTAATAACAATATCATTCTTACTATATCTACATTAGATATAATGTAATATACTTATTCGTTCCCACAGATGAATGTGCACTTAATAACAATATCATTGGTACTATATCTACATTGAATATAATGTAATATACTGATCAATTCCCACAGATCAATGTACATTTAATAACAATATCATTAGTACTATATCTACAGTAGATATGTAATATACATTTACAAACAATGCCATTATTACTATATCTCCGTTGGACATAATGTAATATACTGATTCCTTCCAACAGATCAATGTATATTTAATAACAATATCCTTAGTACTATATCTACATTAGATATGTAATGTACATTTAAAAACAATGCCATTATTACTATATCTCCGTAGGACATAATGTAATATACTGATTCCTTCCCACAGATCAATGTACATTTAATAACAATATCATTAGTACTATATATACATTCGATATAATGTAATATATTGATTCATTCCAACAGATCAATGTACATTTAATAACAATATCATTATTACCATATCTACATTAGATATAATGTAATATACTTATTCATGCGCACAGATGAATATGCATTTAATAACATTATCATTAGTACTATATCTACATTAGATATGTAATGTACATTTAAAAACAATATCATTATTACCATATCTACATTAGATATAATGTAATATACTGATTCCTTCCCATAGATCAATGTACATTTAATAACAATATCATTGGTACTGTATCTACATGGAATATAATGTAATATACTGATTCATTCCCACAGATCAATGTACATTTAATAACAATATCATTGGTACTATATCTACATTCGATATAATCTAATATACTGATTCATTCCCACAGATCAATGTACATTTAATAACAATATCATTCTTACTATATCTACATTAGATATAATGTAATATACTTATTCGTTCCCACAGATGAATGTGCACTTAATAACAATATCATTGGTACTATATGTACATTGAATATAATGTAATATACTGATTAATTCCCACAGATCAATGTACATTTAATAACAATATCATTAGTACTATATCTACAGTAGATATGTAATATACATTTACAAACAATGCCATTATTACTATATCTCCGTTGGACATAATGTAATATACTAATTCCTTCCAACAGATCAATGTATATTTAATAACAATATCCTTAGTACTATATCTACATTAGATATGTAATGTACATTTAATAACAATAATATTATTACCATATCTACATTAGATATAATGTAATATACTGATTCTTTCCCACAGATCAATGTACATTTAATAACAATATCATTAGTACTATATCTACATTCGATATAATGTAATATATTGATTTATTCCAGCAGATCAAAGTACATTTAATAACAATATCATTATTACTATATCTACATTAGATATAATGTAACATACTTATTCGTTCCCACAGATGAATATGCATTTAATAACATTATCATTAGTACTATATCTACATTAGATATGTAATGTACATTTAAAAACAATGCCATTATTACTATATCTCCGTTGGACATAATGTAATATACTGATTCCTTCCCACAGATCAATGTACATTTAATAACAATATCATTAGTACTATATATACATTCGATATAATGTAATATATTGATTCATTCCAACAGATCAATGTACATTTAATAACAATTTCATTATTACCATATCTACATTAGATATAATGAAATATACGTATTCATTCCCACAGATGAATATGCATTTAATAACATTATCATTAGTACTATATCTACATTAGATATGTAATGTACATTTAAAAACAATATCATTATTACCATATCTACATTAGGTATAATGTAATATACTTATTCGTTCCCACAGATGAATATGCATTTAATAACATTATCATTAGTACTATATCCACAGTAGATATGTAATGTACATTTACAAACAATGCCAGTATCATTATATCTCCGTTGGACATAATGTAATATACTGATTCCTTCCCACAGATCAATGTACATTTAATAACAGTATCATTGGTACTGTATCTACATTGAATATAATGTAATATACTGATTCCTTCCCACAGATCAATGTGCATTTAAAAACAATATCATTATTACCATATCTACATTAGATATAATGTAATATACTGATTCCTTCCCACAGATCAATGTACATTTAATAACAATATCATTAGTACTATATCTACATTCGATATAATGTAATATATTGATTCATTCCAGCAGATCAATGTACATTTAATAACAATATCATTATTACTATATCTACATTAGATATCATGTAATATACTTCTTCGTTCCCACAGATGAATATGCATTTAATAACATTATCATTAGTACTATATCTACATTAGATACGTAATGTACATACAAAAACAATATCATTATTACCATATCTACATTGAATATAATGTAATATACTGATTCTTTCCCACAGATCAATGTACATTTAATAACAATATCATTGGTACTATATCTACATTGAATATAATGTAATATACTGATTCATTCCCACAGCTCAATGTACATTTAATAACAATATCATTAGTACTATATCTACAGTAGATATGTAATATACATTTACAAACAATGCCGTTATTACTATATCTCCGTTGGACATAATGTAATATACTGATTCCTTCCAACAGATCAATGTATATTTAATAACAATATCCTTAGTACTATATCTACATTCGATATAATGTAATATAGTTATTCGTTCCCACAGATGAATGTGTATTTATTAACAATATCATTAGTACTATATCTACATTAGATATGTAATGTACATTTAATAACGATATCATTATTACCATATCTACATTAGATATAATGTAATATACTGATTCTTTCCCACAGATCAATGTACATTTAATAACAATATCATTGGTACTATATCTACATTGAATATAATCTAATATACTGATTCATTCCCACAGATCAATGTACATTTAATAACAATATCATTAGTACTATATCTACATTCGATATAAGGTAATAGATTGATTCGTTCCCACCGATCAATGTACATTTAATAACAATATCATTATTGCTATATCTACATTAGGTATAATGTCATATACAGACTCATTCCCACAGATCAATGTACATTTAATAACAATATCATTAGTACTATATCTACGGTAGATATGTAATATACATTTACAAACAATGCCATTATTACTATATCTCCGTTGGACATAATGTAATATACTGATTCTTTCCCACAGATCAATGTACATTTAATAACAATATCATTATTACTATATCTACATTGAATATAATGTAATATACTGATTCATTCCCACAGAGCAATGTATATTTAATAACAACATCCTTAGTACTATATCTACACTCGATATAATGTAATATAGTTATTCGTTCCCACAGATGAATGTGTATTTATTAATAATATCATTAGTACTATATCTACATTAGATATGTAATGTACATTTAATAACAATATCATTATTACCATATCTACATTAGATATAATGTAATATACTGATTCCTTCCCACAGATCAATGTACATTTAATAACAATATCATTGGTACTATATCTACATTTAATATAATGTAATATACTGATTCCTTCCCACAGATCAATGTACATTTAATAACAATATCATTAGTACTATATCTACGGTAGATATGTAATATACATTTACAAACAATGCCATTATTACTATATCTCCGTTGGACATAATGTAATGTACTGATTCCTTCCAAGAGATCAATGTATATTTAATAACAATATCCTTAGTACTATATCTACATTCGATATAATGTAATATAGTTATTCGTTCCCACAGATGAATGTGTATTTACTAACAATATCATTAGTACTATATCTACATTAGATATGTAATGTACATTTAATAACAATATCATTATTACCATATCTACATTGAATATAATGTAATATACTGATTCATTCCCACAGATCAATGTACATTTAATAACAATATCATTGGTACTATATCTACATTGAATATAATGTAATATACTGATTCATTCCCACAGATCAATGTACATTTAATAACAATATCATTATTACTATATCTACAGTAGATATGTAATATACATTTACAAACAATGCCATTATTACTATATCTCCGTTGGACATAATGGAATATACTGATTCCTTCCAACAGATCAATGTATATTTAATAACGATATCCTTAGTACTATATCTACATTCGATATAATGTAATATAGATATTCGTTCCCACAGATGAATGTGTATTTATTAACAATATCATAAGTACTATATCTACATTAGATATGTAATGTACATTTAATAACAATATCATTATTACCATATCTACATTAGATACAATGTAATATACTGATTCCTTCCCACAGATCAATGTACATTTAATAACAATATCATTGGTACTGTATCTACATTGAATATAATGTAATATACTGATTCATTCCCACAGATCAATGTACATTTAATAACAATATCATTGGTACTATATCTACATTGAATATAATCTAATATACTGATTCATTCCCACAGATCAATGTACATTTAATAACAATATCATTAGTACTATATCTACATTCGATATAATGTAATAGATTGATTCATGCCCACAGATCAATGTACATTTAATAACAATATCATTAGTACTATATCTACATTCGATATAATGTAATAGATTGATTCATTCCCACAGATCAATGTACATTTCATAACAATATCATTGGTACTATATCTACATTGAATATAATGTAATATACTGATTCAATCCCACAGATCCATGTACATTTAATAACAGTATCATTAGTACTATATCTACAGTAGATATGTAATATACATTTGCAAACAATGCCAGTATTATTATATCTCCGTTGGACATAATGTGATATACTGATTCCTTCCCACAGATCAATGTGCATTTAAAAACAATATCATTATTACCATATCTACATTAGATATAATGTAATATACTGATTCCTTCCCACAGATCAATGTATATTTAATAACAATATCATTGGTACTGTATCTACATTGAATATAATGTAATATACTGATTCATTCCCACAGATCAATGTACATTTAATAACAATATCATTAGTACTATATCTACATTAGATGTAATGTAATATACTTATTCGGTCCCACAGATGAATGTGCATTTAATAACATTATCATTAGTACTATATCTACATTAGATATGTAATGTACATTTAAAAACAATATCATTATTACCATATCTACATTAGATATAATGTAATATACTGATTCCTTCCCACAGATCAATGTACATTTAATAACAATATCATTAGTACTATATCTACAGTAGATATGTAATATACATTTACAATCAATGCCATTATTACTATATCTCCGTTGGACATAATGTAATATACTGATTCCTTCCCACAGATCAATGTACATTTAATAACAATATCATTAGTACTATATCTACATTCGATATAATGTAATAGATAGATTCATTCCCACAGATCAATGTACATTTAATAACAATATCATTGGTACTATATCTACATTGAATATAATGTAATATACTGATACATTCCCACAGATAAATGTACATTTAATAACAATATCATTATTACCATATCTACATTAGATATAATGTAATATACTTATTCATTCCCACAGATGAATATGCATTTAATAACATTATCATTAGTACTATATCCACATTAGATATGTAATGTACATTTAAAAACAATATCATTATTACCATATCTACATTAGATATAATGTAATATACTGATTCCTTCCCACAGATCAATGTACATTTAATAACAATATCATTAGTACTACATCTACATTCGATATAATGTAATATACTGATTCATTCCCACAGATCAATGTACATTTAATAACAATATCATTAGTACTATATCTACATTCGATATAATGTAATAGATTGATTCATTCCCACAGATCAATGTACATTTCATAACAATATCATTGGTACTATATCTACATTGAATATAATGTAATATACTGATTCAATCCCACAGATCCATGTACATTTAATAACAGTATCATTAGTACTATATCTACAGTAGATATGTAATATACATTTACAAACAATGCCAGTATTATTATATCTCCGTTGGACATAATGTGATATACTGATTCCTTCCCACAGATCAATGTGCATTTAAAAACAATATCATTATTACCATATCTACATTAGATATAATGTAATATACTGATTCCTTCCCACAGATCAATGTACATTTAATAACAATATCATTGGTACTGTATCTACATTGAATATAATGTAATATACTGATTCATTCCCACAGATCAATGTACATTTAATAACAATATCATTGGTACTATATCTACATTCGATATAATCTAATATACTGATTCATTCCCACAGATCAATGTACATTTAATAACAATATCATTCTTACTATATCTACATTAGATATAATGTAATATACTTATTCGTTCCCACAGATGAATGTGCACTTAATAACAATATCATTGGTACTATATCTACATTGAATATAATGTAATATACATTCGATATAATGTAATAGATTGATTCATTCCCACAGATCAATGTACATTTAATAACAGTATCGTTATTGCTCTATCTACATTAGGTATAATGTCATATACAGACTCATTCCCACAGATCAATGTACATTTAATAACAATATCATTGGTACGATATCTACATTGAATATAATCTAATATACTGATTCATTCCCACAGATCAGTGTACATTTAATAGCAATATCATTATTACTATATCTACATTAGATATAATGTAATATACTTATTCGGTCCCACAGATGAATGTGCATTTAATAACATTATCATTAGTACTATATCTACATTAGATATGTAATGTACATTTAAAAACAATATCATTATTACCATATCTACATTAGATATAATGTAATATACTGATTCCTTCCCACAGATCAATGTACATTTAATAACAATATCATTAGTACTACATCTACATTCGATATAATGTAATATACTGATTCATTCCCACAGATCAATGTACATTTAATAACAATATCATTAGTACTATATCTACATTCGATATAATGTAATAGATTGATTCATTCCCACAGATCAATGTACATTTCATAACAATATCATTGGTACTATATCTACATTGAATATAATGTAATATACTGATTCAATCCCACAGATCCATGTACATTTAATAACAGTATCATTAGTACTATATCTACAGTAGATATGTAATATACATTTACAAACAATGCCAGTATTATTATATCTCCGTTGGACATAATGTGATATACTGATTCCTTCCCACAGATCAATGTGCATTTAAAAACAATATCATTATTACCATATCTACATTAGATATAATGTAATATACTGATTCCTTCCCACAGATCAATGTACATTTAATAACAATATCATTGGTACTGTATCTACATTGAATATAATGTAATATACTGATTCATTCCCACAGATCAATGTACATTTAATAACAATATCATTGGTACTATATCTACATTCGATATAATCTAATATACTGATTCATTCCCACAGATCAATGTACATTTAATAACAATATCATTCTTACTATATCTACATTAGATATAATGTAATATACTTATTCGTTCCCACAGATGAATGTGCACTTAATAACAATATCATTGGTACTATATCTACATTGAATATAATGTAATATACATTCGATATAATGTAATAGATTGATTCATTCCCACAGATCAATGTACATTTAATAACAGTATCGTTATTGCTCTATCTACATTAGGTATAATGTCATATACAGACTCATTCCCACAGATCAATGTACATTTAATAACAATATCATTGGTACGATATCTACATTGAATATAATCTAATATACTGATTCATTCCCACAGATCAGTGTACATTTAATAGCAATATCATTATTACTATATCTACATTAGATATAATGTAATATACTTATTCGGTCCCACAGATGAATGTGCATTTAATAACATTATCATTAGTACTATATCTACATTAGATATGTAATGTACATTTAAAAACAATATCATTATTACCATATCTACATTAGATATAATGTAATATACTGATTCCTTCCCACAGATCAATGTACATTTAATAACAATATCATTAGTACTATATCTACAGTAGATATGTAATATACATTTACAATCAATGCCATTATTGCTATATCTCCGTTGGACATAATGTAATATACTGATTCCTTCCCACAGATCAATGTACATTTAATAACAATATCATTAGTACTATATCTACATTCGATATAATGTAATATACTTATTCGTTCCCACAGATGAATATGCATTTAATAACATTATCATTAGTACTATATCTACATTAGATATGTAATGTACATTTAAAAACCATATCATTATTACCATATCTACATTAGATATAATGTAATATACTGATTCCTCCCCACAGATCAATGTACATTTAATAACAATATCATTGGTACTATATCTACATTGAATATAATGTTATATGCTCATTCATTCCCACAGATCAATGTACATTTAATAACAGTATCATTAGTACTATATCCACAGTAGATATGTAATGTACATTTACAAACAATGCCAGTATTATTATATCTCCGTTGGACATGATGTAATATACTGATTCCTTTCCACAGATCAATGTACATTTAATAACAATATCATTGGTACTGTATCTACATTGAATATAGTGTAATATACTGATTCATTCCCACAGATCAATGTACATTTAATAACAATATCATTGGTACTATATCTACATTGAATATAATCTAATATACTGATTCATTCCCACAGATCAATATACATTTAATAACAATATCATTAGTACTATATCTACATTCGATATAATGTAATAGATTGATTCATTCCCACAGATCAATGTACATTTAATAACAATATCATTGGTACTATATCTACATTGAATATAATGTAATATACTGATTCAATCCCACAGATCAATGTACATTTAATAACAGTATCATTAGTACTATATCTACAGTAGATATGTAATATACATTTACAAACAATGCCAGTATTATTATATCTCCGTTGGACATAATGTGATATACTGATTCCTTCCCACAGATCAATGTGCATTTAAAAACAATATCATTATTACCATATCTACATTAGATATAATGTAATATACTGATTCCTTCCCACAGATCAATGTGCATTTAAAAACAATATCATTATTACCATATCTACATTAGATATAATGTAATATACTGATTCCTTCCCACAGATCAATGTACATTTAATAACAATATCATTGGTACTGTATCTACATTGAATATAATGTAATATACTGATTCATTCCCACAGATCAATGTACATTTAATAACAATATCATTATTACTATATCTACATTAGATATAATGTGATATACTTATTCGGTCCCACAGATGAATGTGCATTTAATAACATTATCATTAGTACTATATCTACATTAGATATGTAATGTACATTTAAAAACAATATCATTATTACCATATCTACATTAGATATAATGTAATATACTCATTCATTCCCACAGATGAATATGCATTTAATAACATTATCATTAGTACTATATCCACATTAGATATGTAATGTACATTTAAAAACAATATCATTATTACCATATCTACATTAGATATAATGTAATATACTGATTCCTTCCCACAGATCAATGTACATTTAATAACAATATCATTAGTACTACATCTACATTCGATATAATGTAATATACTGATTCATTCCCACAGATCAATGTACATTTAATAACAATATCATTGGTACTATATCTACATTGAATATAATGTAATATACTGATTCATTCCCACAGATCAACGTACATTTAATAACAGTATCATTAGTACTGTATCTACAGTAGATATGTAATATACATTTACAAACAATGCCAGTATTATTATATCTCCGTTGGACATAATGTAATATACTGATTCCTTCCCACAGATCAATGTGCATTTAAAAACAATATCATTATTACCATATCTACAATAGATATAATGTAATATACTGATTCCTTCCCACAGATCAATGCACATTTAATAACAATATCATTGGTTCTGTATCTACATTGAATATAATGTAATACACGTATTCGTTCCTACACATGAATATACATTTAATAACATTATCATTAGTACTATATCTACATTAGATATGTAATGTACATTTAAAAACAATATCATTATTACCATATCTACATTAGATATAATGTAATATACTGATTCCTTCCCACAGATCAATGTACATTTAATAACAATATCATTGGTACTGTATCTACATTGAATATAATGTAATATACTGATTCATTCCCACAGATCAATGTACATTTAATAACAATATCATCGGTACTATATCTACATTGAATATAATCTAATATACTGATTCATTCCCACAGATCAGTGTACATTTAATAGCAATATCATTATTACTATATCTACATTAGATATAATGTAATATACTTATTCGGTCCCACAGATGAATGTGCATTTAATAACATTATCATTAGTACTATATCTACATTAGATATGTAATGTACATTTAAAAACAATATCATTATTACCATATCTACATTAGATATAATGTAATATACTGATTCCTTCCCACAGATCAATGTACATTTAATAACAATATCATTAGTACTATATCTACAGTAGATATGTAATATACATTTACAATCAATGCCATTATTGCTATATCTCCGTTGGACATAATGTAATATACTGATTCCTTCCCACAGATCAATGCACATTTAATAACAATATCATTAGTACTATATCTACATTCGATATAATGTAATATACTTATTCGTTCCCACAAATGAATGTGCATTTAATAACATTATCATTAGTACTATATCTACATTAGATATGTAATGTACATTCAAAAACAATATCATTATTACCATATCTACATTAGATGTAATGTAATATACTGATTCCTTCCCATAGATCAATGTACATTTAATAACAATACCATTAGTACTATATCTACATTCGATATAATGTAATATACTGATTCATTCCCACAGATCAATGTACATTTAATAACAATATCATTAGTACTATATCTACATTCGATATAATGTAATATACTGATTCATTCCCACAGATCAATGTGCATTTAAAAACAATATCATTATTACCATATCTACAATAGATATAATGTAATATACTGATTCCTTCCCACAGATCAATGTACATTTAATAACAATATCATTGGTACTATATCTACATTCGATATAATCTAATATACTGATTCATTCCTACAGATTAATGTACATTTAATAACAATATCATTCTTACTATATCTACATTAGATATAATGTAATATACTTATTCGTTCCCACAGATGAATGTGCACTTAATAACAATATCATTGGTACTATATCTAAATTGAATATAATGTAGTATACATTCGATATAATGTAATAGATTGATTCATTCCCACAGATCAATGTACATTTAATAACAGTATCGTTATTGCTCTATCTACATTAGGTATAATGTCATATACAGACTCATTCCCACAGATCAATGTACATTTAATAACAATATCATTGGTACTACATCTACATTGAATATAATGTAATATGCTGATTCGTTCCCACAGATCAATGTACATTTAATAACAATATCATTGGTACTATATCTACATTGAATATAATGTAATATACTGATTCATTCCCACAGATCAATGTACATTTTATAACAATATCATTAGTACTATATCTACAGTAGATATGTAATATACATTTACAAACAATGCCATTATTACTATATCTCCGTTGGACATAATGTAGTATACTGATTCCTTCCAACGGATCAATGTATACTTAATAACAATATCCTTAGTACTATATCTACAATAGATATGTAATGTACATTTAATAACAATATCATTATTACCATATCTACATTAGATATAATGTAATATACTGATTCTTTCCCACAGATCAATGTACATTTAATAACAATATCATTGGTACTATATCTACATTGAATATAATCTAATATACTGATTCATTCCCACAGATCAATGTACATTTAATAACAATATCATTAGTACTATATCTACATTCGATATAATGTAATAGATTGATTCATTCCCACAGATCAATGTACATTTAATAACAATATCATTCTTACTATATCTACATTAGATATAATGTAATATACTTATTCGTTCCCACAGATGAATGTGCACTTAATAACAATATCATTGGTACTATATCTACATTGAATATAATGTAATATACTGATCAATTCCCACAGATCAATGTACATTTAATAACAATATCATTAGTACTATATCTACAGTAGATATGTAATATACATTTACAAACAATGCCATTATTACTATATCTCCGTTGGACATAATGTAATATACTGATTCCTTCCAACAGATCAATGTATATTTAATAACAATACCCTTAGTACTATATCTACATTAGATATGTAATGTACATTTAATAACAATATCATTATTACAATATCTACATTTGATATAATGTAATATACTGATTCTTTCCCACAGATCAATGTACATTTAATAACAATATCATTAGTACTATATCTACATTCGATATAATGTAATATATTGATTCATTCCAACAGATCAAAGTACATTTAATAACAATATCATTATTACTATATCTACATTAGATATAATGTAATATACTTATTCGTTCCCACAGATGAATATGCATTTAATAACATTATCATTAGTACTATATCTAAATTAGATATGTAATGTACATTTAAAAACAATGCCATTATTACTATATCTCCGTAGGACATAATGTAATATACTGATTCCTTCCCACAGATCAATGTACATTTAATAACAATATCATTGGTACTGTATCTACATTGAATATAATGTAATATACTGATTCATTCCCACAGATCAATGTACATTTAATAACAATATCATTGGTACTATATCTACATTCGATATAATCTAATATACTGATTCATTCCCACAGATCAATGTACATTTAATAACAATATCATTCTTACTATATCTACATTAGATATAATGTAATATACTTATTCGTTCCCACAGATGAATGTGCACTTAATAACAATATCATTGGTACTATATGTACATTGAATATAATGTAATATACTGATTAATTCCCACAGATCAATGTACATTTAATAACAATATCATTAGTACTATATCTACAGTAGATATGTAATATACATTTACAAACAATGCCATTATTACTATATCTCCGTTGGACATAATGTAATATACTAATTCCTTCCAACAGATCAATGTATATTTAATAACAATATCCTTAGTACTATATCTACATTAGATATGTAATGTACATTTAATAACAATATCATTATTACCATATCTACATTAGATATAATGTAATATACTTATTCGTTCCCACAGATGAATATGCATTTAATAACATTATCATTAGTACTATATCTACATTAGATATGTAATGTACATTTAAAAACAATGCCATTATTACTATATCTCCGTTGGACATAATGTAATATACTGATTCCTTCCCACAGATCAATGTACATTTAATAACAATATCATTAGTACTATATATACATTCGATATAATGTAATATATTGATTCATTCCAACAGATCAATGTACATTTAATAACAATTTCATTATTACCATATCTACATTAGATATAATGGAATATACTTATTCATTCCCACAGATGAATATGCATTTAATAACATTATCATTAGTACTATATCTACATTAGATATGTAATGTACATTTAAAAACAATATCATTATTACCATATCTACATTAGGTATAATGTAATATACTGATTCCTTCCCACAGATCAATGTACATTTAATAACAATATCATTAGTACTATATCTACAGTAGATATGTAATATACATTTACAATCAATGCCATTATTACTATATCTCCGTTGGACATAATGTAATATACTGATTCCTTCCCACAGATCAATGTACATTTAATAACAATATCATCAGTACTATATCTGCATTCGATATAATGTAATATACTTATTCGTTCCCACAGATGAATATCCATTTAATAACATTATCATTAGTACTATATCCACAGTAGATATGTAATGTACATTTACAAACAATGCCAGTATCATTATATCTCCGTTGGACATAATGTAATATACTGATTCCTTCCCACAGATCAATGTACATTTAATAACAATATCATTGGTACTGTATCTACATTGAATATAATGTAATATACTGATTCATTCCCATAGATCAATGTACATTTAATAACAATATCATTATTACTATATCTACATTAGATATAATGTAATATACTTATTCGTTCCCACAGATGAATGTGCATTTAATAACATTATCATTAGTACTATATCTACATTAGATATAATGAAATATACTTATTCGTTCCCACAAATGAATGTGCATTTAATAACATTATCATTAGTACTATATCTACATTAGATATGTAATGTACATTCAAAAACAATATCATTATTACCATATCTACATTAGATGTAATGTAATATACTGATTCCTTCCCACAGATCAATGTACATTTAATAACAATATCATTGGTACTATATCTACATTGAATATAATCTAATATACTGATTCATTCCCACAGATCAGTGTACATTTAATAGCAATATCATTATTACTATATCTACATTAGATATAATGTAATATACTTATTCGGTCCCACAGATGAATGTGCATTTAATAACATTATCATTAGTACTATATCTACATTAGATATGTAATGTACATTTAAAAACAATATCATTATTACCATATCTACATTAGATATAATGTAATATACTGATTCCTTCCCACAGATCAATGTACATTTAATAACAATATCATTAGTACTATATCTACAGTAGATATGTAATATACATTCACAATCAATGCCATTATTGCTATATCTCCGTTGGACATAATGTAATATACTGATTCCTTCCCACAGATCAATGCACATTTAATAACAATGTCATTAGTACTATATCTACATTCGATATAATGTAATATACTTATTCGTTCCCACAGATGAATATGCATTTAATAACATTATCATTAGTACTATATCTACATTAGATATGTAATGTACATTTAAAAACCATATCATTATTACCATATCTACATTAGATATAATGTAATATACTGATTCCTCCCCACAGATCAATGTACATTTGATAACAATATCATTGGTACTATATCTACATTGAATATAATGTTATATGCTCATTCATTCCCACAGATCAATGTACATTTAATAACAGTGTCATTAGTACTATATCCACAGTAGATATGTAATGTACATATACAAACAATGCCAGTATTATTATATCTCCGTTGGACATAATGTAATATACTGATTCCTTCCCACAGATCAATGTACATTTAATAACAATATCATTGGTACTGTATCTACATTGAATATAATGTAATATACTGATTCATTCCCACAGATCAATGTACATTTAATAACAATATCATTGGTACTATATCTACATTGAATATAATCTAATATACTGATTCATTCCCACAGATCAATGTACATTTAATAACAATATCATTAGTACTATATCTACAGTAGATATGTACTATACATTTACAAGCAATGCCATTATTACTATATCTCCGTTGGACATAATGTAATATACTGATTCCTTCCAACAGATCAATGTATATTTAATAACAATATCCTTAGTACTATATCTAGATTAGATATGTAATGTACATTTAATAACAATATCATTATTACAATATCTACATTAGATATAATGTAATATACTGATTCTTTCCCACAGATCAGTGTACATTTAATAACAATATCATTAGTACTATATCTACATTCGATATAATGTAATATATTGATTCATTCCAACAGATCAAAGTACATTTAATAACAATATCATTATTACTATATCTACATTAGATATAATGTAATATACTGATTCCTTCCCACAGATCAATGTACATTTAATAACAATATCATTGGTACTGTATCTACATTGAATATAATGTAATATACTGATTCATTCCCACAGATCAATGTACATTCAATAACAATATCATTGGTACTATATCTACATTCGATATAATCTAATATACTGATTCATTCCCACAGATCAATGTACATTTAATAACAATATCATTCTTACTATATCTACATTAGATATAATGTAATATACTTATTCGTTCCCACAGATGAATGTGCACTTAATAACAATATCATTGGTACTATATCTACATTGAATATAATGTAATATACATTCGATATAATGTAATAGATTGATTCATTCCCACAGATCAATGTACATTTAATAACAGTATCGTTATTGCTCTATCTACATTAGGTATAATGTCATATACAGACTCATTCCCACAGATCAATGTACATTTAATAACGATATCATTGGTACTACATCTACATTGAATATAATGTAATATGCTGATTCGTTCCCACAGATCAATGTACATTTAATAACAATATCATTGGTACTATATCTACATTGAATATAATGTAATATACTGATTCATTCCCACAGATCAATGTACATTTTATAACAATATCATTAGTACTATATCTACAGTAGATATGTAATATACATTTACAAACAATGCCATTATTACTATATCTCCGTTGGACATAATGTAGTATACTGATTCCTTCCAACAGATCAATGTATATTTAATAACAATATCCTTAGTACTATATCTACAATAGATATGTAATGTACATTTAATAACAATATCATTATTACCATATCTACATTAGATATAATGTAATCCACTTATTCGTTCCCACACATGAATATACAATTAATAACATTATCATTAGTACTATATCTACATTAGATATGTAATGTACATTTAAAAACAATGCCATTATTACTATATCTCCGTTGGACATAATGTAATATACTGATTCCTTCCCACAGATCAATGTACATTTAATAACAATATCATTAGTACTATATATACATTCGATATTATGTAATATATTGATTCATTCCAACAGATCAATGTACATTTAATAACAATATCATTATTACCATATCTACATTAGATATAATGTAATATATTTATTCATTCCCACAGATGAATATGCATTTAATAACATTATCATTAGTACTATATCTACATTAGATATGTAATGTACATTTAAAAACAATATCATTATTACCATATCTACATTAGATATAATGTAATATACTGATTCCTTCCCATAGATCAATGTACATTTAATAACAATACCATTAGTACTATATCTACATTCGATATAATGTAATATACTGATTCATTCCCACAGATCAATGTACATTTAATAACAATATCATTAGTTCTATATCTACATTCGATATAATGTAATAGATAGATTCATTCCCACAGATCAATGTACATTTAATAACAATATCATTGGTACTATATCTACATTGAATATAATGTAATATACTGATACATTCCCACAGATAAATGTACATTTAATAACAATATCATTATTACCATATCTACATTAGATATAATGTAATATACTTATCCATTCCCACAGATGAATATGCATTTAATAACATTATCATTAGTACTATATCCACATTAGATATGTAATGTACATTTAAAAACAATATCATTATTACCATATCTACAATAGATATAATGTAATATACTGATTCCTTCCCACAGATCAATGCACATTTAATAACAATATCATTGGTTCTGTATCTACATTGAATATAATGTAATACACGTATTCGTTCCTACACATGAATATACATTTAATAACATTATCATTAGTACTATATCTACATTAGATATGTAATGTACATTTAAAAACAATATCATTATTACCATATCTACATTAGATATAATGTAATATACTGATTCCTTCCCACAGATCAATGTACATTTAATAACAATATCATTGGTACTGTATCTACATTGAATATAATGTAATATACTGATTCATTCCCACAGATCAATGTACATTTAATAACAATATCATTGGTACTATATCTACATTGAATATAATCTAATATACTGATTCATTCCCACAGATCAGTGTACATTTAATAGCAATATCATTATTACTATATCTACATTAGATATAATGTAATATACTTATTCGGTCCCACAGATGAATGTGCATTTAATAACATTATCATTAGTACTATATCTACATTAGATATGTAATGTACATTTAAAAACAATATCATTATTACCATATCTACATTAGATATAATGTAATATACTGATTCCTTCCCACAGATCAATGTACATTTAATAACAATATCATTAGTACTATATCTACAGTAGATATGTAATATACATTTACAATCAATGCCATTATTGCTATATCTCCGTTGGACATAATGTAATATACTGATTCCTTCCCACAGATCAATGTACATTTAATAACAATATCATTAGTACTATATCTACATTCGATATAATGTAATATACTTATTCGTTCCCACAGATGAATATGCATTTAATAACATTATCATTAGTACTATATCTACATTAGATATGTAATGTACATTTAAAAACCATATCATTATTACCATATCTACATTAGATATAATGTAATATACTGATTCCTCCCCACAGATCAATGTACATTTAATAACAATATCATTGGTACTATATCTACATTGAATATAATGTTATATGCTCATTCATTCCCACAGATCAATGTACATTTAATAACAGTATCATTAGTACTATATCCACAGTAGATATGTAATGTACATTTACAAACAATGCCAGTATTATTATATCTACATTGAATATAGTGTAATATACTGATCAATTCCCACAGATCAATGTACATTTAATAACAATATCATTCTTACTATATCTACATTCGATATAATGTAATAGATTGATTCATTCCCACAGATCAATGTACATTTAATAACAATATCATTCTTACTATATCTACATTAGATATAATGTAATATACTTATTCGTTCCCACAGATGAATGTGCACTTAATAACAATATCATTGGTACTATATCTACATTGAATATAATGTAATATACTGATCAATTCCCACAGATCAATGTACATTTAATAACAATATCATTAGTACTATATCTACAGTAGATATGTACTATACATTTACAAGCAACGCCATTATTACTATATCTCCGTTGGACATAATGTAGTATACTGATTCCTTCCAACAGATCTATGTACATTTAATAACAATATCATTAGTACTATATCTACATTCGATATAATGTAATATACTTATTCGTTCCCACAGATGAATGTGCATTTAATAGCATTATCATTAGTACTATATCTACATTAGATATAATGAAATATACTTATTCGTTCCCACAAATGAATGTGCATTTAATAACATTATCATTAGTACTATATCTACATTAGATATGTAATGTACATTCAAAAACAATATCATTATTACCTTATCTACATTAGATGTAATGTAATATACTGATTCATTCCCACAGATCAACGTACATTTAATAACAATATCATTAGTACTATATCTACATTACATATAATGTAATAGATTGATTCATTCCCACAGATCAATGTACATTTAATAACAGCATCATTATTGCTATATCTACATTAGGTATAATGTCATATACAGACTCATTCCCACAGATCAATGTACATTTAATAACAATATCATTGGTACTACATCTACATTGAATATAATGTAATATGCTGATTCGTTCCCACAGATCAATGTACATTTAATAACAATATCATTGGTACTATATCTACATTGAATATAATGTAATATACTGATTCATTCCCACAGATCAATGTACATTTAATAACAACATCATTAGTACTATATCTACATTCGATATAATGTAATATATTGATTCATTCCAACAGATCAAAGTACATTTAATAACAATATCATTATTACTATATCTACATTAGATATAATGTAATACACTTATTCGTTCCCACACATGAATATACAATTAATAACATTATCATTAGTACTATATCTACATTAGATATGTAATGTACATTTAAAAAAAATGCCATTATTACTATATCTCCGTTGGACATAATGTAATATACTGATTCCTTCCCACAGATCAATGTACATTTAATAACAATATCATTAGTACTATATCTACAGTAGATATGTAATATACATTTACAATCAATGCCATTATTGCTATATCTCCGTTCGGCATAATGTAATATACTGATTCCTTCCCACAGATCAATGTACATTTAATAACAATATCATTAGTACTATATCTACATTCGATATAATGTAATATACTTATTCGTTCCCACAGATGAATATGCATTTAATAACATTATCATTAGTACTATATCTACATTAGATATGTAATGTACATTTAAAAACCATATCATTATTACCATATCTACATTAGATATAATGTAATATACTGATTCCTCCCCACAGATCAATGTACATTTAATAACAATATCATTGGTACTATATCTACATTGAATATAATGTTATATGCTCATTCATTCCCACAGATCAATGTACATTTAATAACAGTATCATTAGTACTATATCCACAGTAGATATGTAATGTACATTTACAAACAATGCCAGTATTATTATATCTCCGTTGGACATAATGTAATATACTGATTCCTTCCCACAGATCAATGTGCATTTAATAACAATATCATTGGTACTGTATCTACATTGAATATAGTGTAATATACTGATTCATTCCCACAGATCAATGTACATTTAATAACAATATCATTGGTACTATATCTACATTGAATATAATGTAATATACTGATTCATTCCCACAGATCAACGTACATTTAATAACAGTATCATTAGTACTGTATCTACAGTAGATATGTAATATACATTTACAAACAATGCCAGTATTATTATATCTCCGTTGGACATAATGTAATATACTGATTCCTTCCCACAGATCAATGTGCATTTAATAACAATATCATTGGTACTATATCTACATTCGATATAATCTAATATACTGATTCATTCCCACAGATCAGTGTACATTTAATAACAATATCCTTAGTACTATATCTACATTCGATATAATGTAATATAGTTATTCGTTCCCACAGATGAATGTGTATTTATTAACAATATCATTAGTACTATATCTACATTAGATATGTAATGTACATTTAATAACATTATCATTATTACCATATCTACATTAGATATAATGTAATATACTGATTCTTTCCCACAGATCAATGTACATTTAATAACAATATCATTGGTACTACATCTACATTGAATATAATGTAATATGCTGATTCGTTCCCACAGATCAATGTACATTTAATAACAATATCATTGGTACTATATCTACATTGAATATAATGTAATATACTGATTCATTCCCACAGATCAATGTACATTTAATAACAATATCATTAGTACTATATCTACAGTAGATATGTAATATACATTTACAAACAATGCCATTATCACTATATCTCCGTTGGACATAATGTAATATACTGATTCCTTCCAACAGATCAATGTATATTTAATAACAATATCCTTAGTACTATATCTACATTCGATATAATGTAATATAGTTATTCGTTCCCACAGATGAATGTGTATTTATTAACAATATCATTAGTACTATATCTACATTAGATATGTAATGTACATTTAATAACATTATCATTATTACCATATCTACATTAGATATAATGTAATATACTGATTCTTTCCCACAGATCAATGTACATTTAATAACAATATCATTGGTACTATATCTACATTGAATATAATCTAATATACTGATTCATTCCCACAGATCAATGTACATTTAATAACAATATCATTAGTACTATATCTACAGTCGATATAATGTAATAGATTGATGCATTCCCACAGATCAATGTACATTTAATAACAATATCATTATTACTATATCTACATTAGATATGATGTAATATACTGATTCCTTCCCACAGATCAATGTACATTTAATAACAATATCATTAGTACTATATCTACAGTAGATATGTAATATGCCTTTACATACAATGCCATTATTACTATATCTCCGTTGGACATAATGTAATATACTGATTCCTTCCCACAGATCAATGCACATTTAATAACAATATCATTGGTTCTGTATCTACATTGAATATAATGTAATATACTGATTCATTCCCACAGATCAATGTACATTTAATAACAATATCATTGGTACTATATCTACATTGAATATAATGTAATAGATTGATTCATTCCCACAGATCAATGTACATTTAATAACAATATCATTAGTACTATATCTACATTCGATATAATGTAATAGATTGATTCATTCCCACAGATCAATGTACATTCAATAACAATATCATTGGTACTATATCTACATTGAATATAATGTAATATACTGATTCATTCCCACAGATCAATGTACATTTAATAACAGTATCATTAGTACTATATCTGCAGTAGATATGTAATATACATTTACAAACAATGCCAGTATTATTATATCTCCGTTGGACATAATGTGATATACTGATTCCTTCCCACAGATCAATGTGCATTTAAAAACAATATCATTATTACCATATCTACATTAGATATAATGTAATATACTGATTCCTTCCCACAGATCAATATACATTTAATAACAATATCATTGGTACTGTATCTACATTGAATATAATGTAATATACTGATTCATTCCCACAGATCAACGTACATTTAATAACAATATCATTAGTACTATATCTACATTACATATAATGTAATAGATTGATTCATTCCCACAGATCAATGTACATTTAATAACAGTATCATTATTGCTATATCTACATTAGGTATAATGTCATATACAGACTCATTCCCACAGATCAATGTACATTTAATAACAATATCATTGGTACTACATCTACATTGAATATAATGTAATATGCTGATTCGTTCCCACAGATCAATGTACATTTAATAACAGTATCATTAGTACTATATCTATATTAGATATAATGTAATATACTTATTCGTTCCCACAAATGAATGTGCATTTAATAACATTATCATTAGTACTATATCTACATTAGATATGTAATGTACATTCAAAAACAATATCATTATTACCATATCTACATTAGATGTAATGTAATATACTGATTCCTTCCCACAGATCAATGTACATTTAATAACAATATCATTGGTACTATATCTACATTGAATATAATGTAATATACTGATTCATTCCCACAGATCAATGTACATTTAATAACAATATCATTGGTACTATATCTACATTGAATATAATGTAATATACTGATTCATTCCCACAGATCAATGTACATTTAATAACAATATCAGTAGTACTATATCTACATTCGATATAATGTAATATACTGATTCATTCCCACAGATCAATGCACATTTAATAACAATATCATTAGTACTATATCTACAGTAGATATGTAATATACATTTACCAACAATGCCATTATTACTATATCTCCGTTGGACATAATGTAATATACTGATTCCTTCCAACAGATCAATGAATATTTAATAACAATATCCTTAGTACTATATCTACATTAGATATGTAATGTACATTTAATAACAATATCATTATTACCATATCTACATTAGATATAATGTAATATACTGATTCTTTCCCACAGATCAATGTACATTTAATAACAACATCATTAGTACTATATCTACATTCGATATAATGTAATATATTGATTCATTCCAACAGATCAAAGTACATTTAATAACAATATCATTATTACTATATCTACATTAGATATAATGTAATACACTTATTCGTTCCCACACATGAATATACAATTAATAACATTATCATTAGTACTATATCTACATTAGATATGTAATGTACATTTAAAAAAAATGCCATTATTACTATATCTCCGTTGGACATAATGTAATATACTGATTCCTTCCCACAGATCAATGTACATTTAATAACAATATCATTAGTACTATATATACATTCGATATAATGTAATATATTGATTCGTTCCAACAGATCAATGTACATTTAATAACAATATCATTATTACCATATCTACATTAGATATAATGTAATATACTTATTCATTCCCACAGATGAATAAGCATTTAATAACATTATCATTAGTACTATATCTACATTAGATATGTAATGTACATTTAAAAACAATATCATTATTACCATATCTACATTAGATATAATGTAATATACTGATTCCTTCCCATAGATCAATGTACATTTAATAACAATGCCATTAGTACTATATCTACATTCGATATAATGTAATATACTGATTCCTACCCACAGATCAATGTACATTTAATAACAATATCATTGGTACTGTATCTACATTGAATATAATGTAATATACTGATTCATTCCCACAGATCAATGTACATTTAATAACAATATCATTGGTACTATATCTACATTGAATATAATCTAATATACTGATTCATTCCCACAGATCAGTGTACATTTAATAGCAATATCATTGGTACTATATCTACATTGAATATAATGTAATACACTTATTCGTTCCTACACATGAATATACATTTAATAACATTATCATTAGTACTATATCTACATTAGATATGTAATGTACATTTAAAAACAATATCATTATTACCATATCTACATTAGATATAATGTAATATACTGATTCATTCCCACAGATCAATGTACATTTAATAACAATATCATTGGTACTATATCTACATTGAATATAATCTAATATACTGATTCATTCCCACAGATCAGTGTACATTTAATAGCAATATCATTATTACTATATCTACATTAGATATAATGTAATATACTTATTCGGTCCCACAGATGAATGTGCATTTAATAACATTATCATTAGTACTATATCTACATTAGATATGTAATGTACATTTAAAAACAATATCATTATTACCATATCTACATTAGATATAATGTAATATACTGATTCCTTCCCACAGATCAATGTACATTTAATAACAATATCATTAGTACTATATCTACAGTAGATATGTAATATACATTTACAATCAATGCCATTATTGCTATATCTCCGTTGGACATAATGTAATATACTGATTCCTTCCCACAGATCAATGCACATTTAATAACAATATCATTAGTACTATATCTACATTCGATATAATGTAATATACTTATTCGTTCCCACAAATGAATGTGCATTTAATAACATTATCATTAGTACTATATCTACATTAGATATGTAATGTACATTCAAAAACAATATCATTATTACCATATCTACATTAGATGTAATGTAATATTCTGATTCCTTCCCATAGATCAATGTACATTTAATAACAATACCATTAGTACTATATCTACATTCGATATAATGTAATATACTGATTCATTCCCACAGATCAATGTACATTTAATAACAATATCATTAGTACTATATCTACATTCGATATAATGTAATATACTGATTCATTCCCACAGATCAATGTACATTTAGTAACAATATCATTGGTACTATATCTACATTGAATATAATGTAATATACTGATTCATTCCCACAGATCAACGTACATTTAATAACAGTATCATTAGTACTGTATCTACAGTAGATATGTAATATACATTTACAAACAATGCCAGTATTATTATATCTCCGTTGGACATAATGTAATATACTGATTCCCTCCCACAGATCAATGTGCATTTAAAAACAATATCATTATTACCATATCTACAATAGATATAATGTAATATACTGATTCCTTCCCACAGATCAATGTACACTTAATAACAATATCATTAGTACTATATATACATTCGATATAATGTAATATATTGATTCATTCCAACAGATCAATGTACCTTTAATAACAATATCATTATTACCATATCTACATTAGATATAATGTAATATACTTATTCATTCCCACAGATGAATATGCATTTAATAACATTATCATTAGTACTATATCTACATTAGATATGTAATGTACATTTAAAAACAATATCATTATTACCATATCTACATTAGATATAATGTAATATACTGATTCCTTCCCACAGATCAATGTACATTTAATAACAATATCATTGGTACTGTATCTACATTGAATATAATGTAATATACTGATTCATTCCCACAGATCAATGTACATTTAATAACAATATCATTGGTACTATATCTACATTCGATATAATCTAATATACTGATTCATTCCTACAGATTAATGTACATTTAATAACAATATCATTCTTACTATATCTACATTAGATATAATGTAATATACTTATTCGTTCCCACAGATGAATGTGCACTTAATAACAATATCATTGGTACTATATCTACATTGAATATAATGTAATATACATTCGATATAATGTAATAGATTGATTCATTCCCACAGATCAATGTACATTTAATAACAGTATCATTGGTACTACATCTACATTGAATATAATGTAATATGCTGATTCGTTCCCACAGATCAATGTACATTTAATAACAATATCATTGGTACTATATCTACATTGAATATAATGTAATATACTGATTCATTCCCACAGATCAATGTACATTTTATAACAATATCATTAGTACTATATCTACAGTAGATATGTAATATACATTTACAAACAATGCCATTATTACTATATCTCCGTTGGACATAATGTAGTATACTGATTCCTTCCAACAGATCAATGTATACTTAATAACAATATCCTTAGTACTATATCTACAATAGATATGTAATGTACATTTAATAACAATATCATTATTACCATATCTACATTAGATATAATGTAATATACTGATTCTTTCCCACAGATCAATGTACATTTAATAACAATATCATTAGTACTATATCTACATTCGATCTAATGTAATATACTTATTCGTTCCCACAGATGAATGTGCACTTAATAACAATATCATTGGTACTATATGTACATTGAATATAATGTAATATACTGATTAATTCCCACAGATCAATGTACATTTAATAACAATATCATTAGTACTATATCTACAGTAGATATGTAATATACATTTACAAACAATGCCATTATTACTATATCTCCGTTGGACATAATGTAATATACTAATTCCTTCCAACAGATCAATGTATATTTAATAACAATATCCTTAGTACTATATCTACATTAGATATGTAATGTACATTTAATAACAATATCATTATTACCATATCTACATTAGATATAATGTAATATACTCATTCGTTCCCACAGATGAATATGCATTTAATAACATTATCATTAGTACTATATCTACATTAGATATGTAATGTACATTTAAAAACAATGCCATTATTACTATATCTCCGTTGGACATAATGTAATATACTGATTCCTTCCCACAGATCAATGTACATTTAATAACAATATCATTAGTACTATATATACATTCGATATAATGTAATATATTGATTCATTCCAACAGATAAATGTACATTTAATAACAATTTCATTATTACCATATCTACATTAGATATAATGGAATATACTTATTCATTCCCACAGATGAATATGCATTTAATAACATTATCATTAGTACTATATCTACATTAGATATGTAATGTACATTTAAAAACAATATCATTATTACCATATCTACATTAGATATAATGTAATATACTGATTCCTTCCCACAGATCAATGTACATTTAATAACAATATCATTGGTACCGTATCTACATTGAATATAATGTAATACACTGATTCATTCCCACAGATCAATGTACATTCAATAACAATATCATTGGTACTATATCTACATTCGATATAATCTAATATACTGATTCATTCCCACAGATCAATGTACATTTAATAACAATATCATTCTTACTATATCTACATTAGATATAATGTAATATACTTATTCGTTCCCACAGATGAATGTGCACTTAATAACAATATCATTGGTACTATATCTACATTGAATATAATGTAATATACATTCGATATAATGTAATAGATTGATTCATTCCCACAGATCAATGTACATTTAATAACAGTATCGTTATTGCTCTATCTACATTAGGTATAATGTCATATACAGACTCATTCCCACAGATCAATGTACATTTAATAACGATATCATTGGTACTACATCTACATTGAATATAATGTAATATGCTGATTCGTTCCCACAGATCAATGTACATTTAATAACAATATCATTGGTACTATATCTACATTGAATATAATGTAATATACTGATTCATTCCCACAGATCAATGTACATTTTATAACAATATCATTAGTACTATATCTACAGTAGATATGTAATATACATTTACAAACAATGCCATTATTACTATATCTCCGTTGGACATAATGTAGTATACTGATTCCTTCCAACAGATCAATGTATATTTAATAACAATATCCTTAGTACTATATCTACAATAGATATGTAATGTACATTTAATAACAATATCATTATTACCATATCTACATTAGATATAATGTAATCCACTTATTCGTTCCCACACATGAATATACAATTAATAACATTATCATTAGTACTATATCTACATTAGATATGTAATGTACATTTAAAAACAATGCCATTATTACTATATCTCCGTTGGACATAATGTAATATACTGATTCCTTCCCGCAGATCAATGTACATTTAATAACAATATCATTAGTACTATATATACATTCGATATTATGTAATATATTGATTCATTCCAACAGATCAATGTACATTTAATAACAATATCATTATTACCATATCTACATTAGATATAATGTAATATATTTATTCATTCCCACAGATGAATATGCATTTAATAACATTATCATTAGTACTATATCTACATTAGATATGTAATGTACATTTAAAAACAATATCATTATTACCATATCTACATTAGATATAATGTAATATACTGATTCCTTCCCATAGATCAATGTACATTTAATAACAATACCATTAGTACTATATCTACATTCGATATAATGTAATATACTGATTCATTCCCACAGATCAATGTACATTTAATAACAATATCATTGGTACTATATCTACATTGAATATAATGTAATATACTGATACATTCCCACAGATAAATGTACATTTAATAACAATATCATTATTACCATATCTACATTAGATATAATGTAATATACTTATCCATTCCCACAGATGAATATGCATTTAATAACATTATCATTAGTACTATATCCACATTAGATATGTAATGTACATTTAAAAACAATATCATTATTACCATATCTACAATAGATATAATGTAATATACTGATTCCTTCCCACAGATCAATGCACATTTAATAACAATATCATTGGTTCTGTATCTACATTGAATATAATGTAATACACGTATTCGTTCCTACACATGAATATACATTTAATAACATTATCATTAGTACTATATCTACATTAGATATGTAATGTACATTTAAAAACAATATCATTATTACCATATCTACATTAGATATAATGTAATATACTGATTCCTTCCCACAGATCAATGTACATTTAATAACAATATCATTGGTACTGTATCTACATTGAATATAATGTAATATACTGATTCATTCCCACAGATCAATGTACATTTAATAACAATATCATTGGTACTATATCTACATTGAATATAATCTAATATACTGATTCATTCCCACAGATCAATGTACATTTAATAACAATATCATTAGTACTATATATACATTCGATATTATGTAATATATTGATTCATTCCAACAGATCAATGTATATTTAATAACAATATCATTATTACCATATCTACATTAGATATAATGTAATATATTTATTCATTCCCACAGATGAATATGCATTTAATAACATTATCATTAGTACTATATCTACATTAGATATGTAATGTACATTTAAAAACCATATCATTATTACCATATCTACATTAGATATAATGTAATATACTGATTCCTCCCCACAGATCAATGTACATTTAATAACAATATCATTGGTACTATATCTACATTGAATATAATGTTATATGCTCATTCATTCCCACAGATCAATGTACATTTAATAACAGTATCATTAGTAGTATATCCACAGTAGATATGTAATGTACATTTACAAACAATGCCAGTATTATTATATCTCCGTTGGACATAATGTAATATACTGATTCCTTCCCACAGATCAATGTACATTTAATAACAATATCATTGGTACCGTATCTACATTGAATATAGTGTAATATACTGATTCATTCCCACAGATCAATGTACATTTAATAACAATATCATTGGTACTATATCTACATTGAATATAATCTAATATACTGATTCATTCCCACAGATCAATATACATTTAATAACAATATCATTAGTACTATATATACATTCGATATAATGTAATATATTGATTCATTCCAACAGATCAATGTACATTTAATAACAATATCATTATTACCATATCTACATTAGATATAATGTAATATACTTATTCATTCCCACAGATGAATATGCATTTAATAACATTATCATTAGTACTATATCTACATTAGATATGTAATGTACATTTAAAAACAATATCATTATTACCATATCTACATTAGATATAATGTAATATACTGATTCCTTCCCACAGATCAATGTACATTTAATAACAATATCATTAGTACTACATCTACATTCGATATAATGTAATATACTGATTCATTCCCACAGATCAATGTACATTTAATAACAATATCATTGGTACTATATCTACATTGAATATAATGTAATATACTGATTCATTCCCACAGATCAACGTACATTTAATAACAGTATCATTAGTACTGTATCTACAGTAGATATGTAATATACATTTACAAACAATGCCAGTATTATTATATCTCCGTTGGACATAATGTAATATACTGATTCCTTCCCACAGATCAATGTGCATTTAATAACAATATCATTGGTACTATATCTACATTCGATATAATCTAATATACTGATTCATTCCCACAGATCAATGTACATTTAATAACAATATCATTCTTACTATATCTACATTAGATATAATGTAATATACTTATTCGTTCCCACAGATGAATGTGCACTTAATAACAATATCATTGGTACTATATCTGCATTGAATATAATGTAATATACATTCGATATAATGTAATAGATTGATTCATTCCCACAGATCAATGTACATTTAATAACAGTATCGTTATTGCTCTATCTACATTAGGTATAATGTCATATACAGACTCATTCCCACAGATCAATGTACATTTAATAACAATATCATTGGTACTACATCTACATTGAATATAATGTAATATGCTGATTCGTTCCCACAGATCAATGTACATTTAATAACAATATCATTGGTACTATATCTACATTGAATATAATGTAATATACTGATTCATTCCCACTGATCAATGTACATTTAATAACAATATCATTAGTACTATATCTACAGTAGATATGTAATGTACATTTAAAAACAATATCATTATTACCATATCTACATGGGATATAATGTAATATACTGATTCCTTCCCACAGATCAATGTACATTTCATAACAATATCATTGGTACTATATCTACATTGAATATAATCCAGTATACTGATTCATTCCCACAGATCAATGTACATTTAATAACAATATCATTAGTACTATATCTACATTCGATATAATGTAATAGATTGATTCATTCCCACAGATCAATGTACATTTAATAACAATATCATTATTGCTATATCTACATTAGGTATAATGTCATATACAGACTCATTTCCACAGATCAATGTACATTTAATAACAATATCATTGGTACTATATCTACATTGAATATAATGTAATATACTGATTCATTCCCACAGCTCAATGTACATTTAATAACAATATCATTAGTACTATATCTACAGTAGATATGTAATATACATTTACAAACAATGCCATTATCACTATATCTCCGTTGGACATAATGTAATATACTGATTCCTTCCAACAGATCAATGTATATTTAATAACAATATCCTTAGTACTATATCTACATTCGATATAATGTAATATAGTTATTCGTTCCCACAGATGAATGTGTATTTATTAACAATATCATTAGTACTATATCTACATTAGATATGTAATGTACATTTAATAACATTATCATTATTACCATATCTACATTAGATATAATGTAATATACTGATTCTTTCCCACAGATCAATGTACATTTAATAACAATATCATTGGTACTATATCTACATTGAATATAATCTAATATACTGATTCATTCCCACAGATCAATGTACATTTAATAACAATATCATTAGTACTATATCTACATTCGATATAATGTAATAGATTGATGCATTCCCACAGATCAATGTACATTTAATAACAATATCATTATTACTATATCTACATTAGATATGATGTAATATACTGATTCCTTCCCACAGATCAATGTACATTTAATAACAATATCATTAGTACTATATCTACAGTAGATATGTAATATGCCTTTACATACAATGCCATTATTACTATATCTCCGTTGGACATAATGTAATATACTGATTCCTTCCCACAGATCAATGCACATTTAATAACAATATCATTGGTTCTGTATCTACATTGAATATAATGTAATATACTGATTCATTCCCACAGATCAATGTACATTTAATAACAATATCATTGGTACTATATCTACATTGAATATAATGTAATAGATTGATTCACTCCCACAGATCAATGTACATTTAATAACAATATCATTAGTACTATATCTACATTCGATATAATGTAATAGATTGATTCATTCCCACAGATCAATGTACATTCAATAACAATATCATTGGTACTATATCTACATTGAATATAATGTAATATACTGATTCATTCCCACAGATCAATGTACATTTAATAACAGTATCATTAGTACTATATCTGCAGTAGATATGTAATATACATTTACAAACAATGCCAGTATTATTATATCTCCGTTGGACATAATGTGATATACTGATTCCTTCCCACAGATCAATGTGCATTTAAAAACAATATCATTATTACCATATCTACATTAGATATAATGTAATATACTGATTCCTTCCCACAGATCAATATACATTTAATAACAATATCATTGGTACTGTATCTACATTGAATATAATGTAATATACTGATTCATTCCCACAGATCAACGTACATTTAATAACAATATCATTAGTACTATATCTACATTACATATAATGTAATAGATTGATTCATTCCCACAGATCAATGTACATTTAATAACAGTATCATTATTGCTATATCTACATTAGGTATAATGTCATATACAGACTCATTCCCACAGATCAATGTACATTTAATAACAATATCATTGGTACTACATCTACATTGAATATAATGTAATATGCTGATTCGTTCCCACAGATCAATGTACATTTAATAACAGTATCATTAGTACTATATCTATATTAGATATAATGTAATATACTTATTCGTTCCCACAAATGAATGTGCATTTAATAACATTATCATTAGTACTATATCTACATTAGATATGTAATGTACATTCAAAAACAATATCATTATTACCATATCTACATTAGATGTAATGTAATATACTGATTCCTTCCCACAGATCAATGTACATTTAATAACAATATCATTGGTACTATATCTACATTGAATATAATGTAATATACTGATTCATTCCCACAGATCAATGTACATTTAATAACAATATCATTGGTACTATATCTACATTGAATATAATGTAATATACTGATTCATTCCCACAGATCAATGTACATTTAATAACAATATCAGTAGTACTATATCTACATTCGATATAATGTAATATACTGATTCATTCCCACAGATCAATGCACATTTAATAACAATATCATTAGTACTATATCTACATTCGATATAATGTAATAGATTGATTCATTCCCACAGATCAATGTACATTTAATAACAATATCATTAGTACTATATCTACAGTAGATATGTAATATACATTTACCAACAATGCCATTATTACTATATCTCCGTTGGACATAATGTAATATACTGATTCCTTCCAACAGATCAATGAATATTTAATAACAATATCCTTAGTACTATATCTACATTAGATATGTAATGTACATTTAATAACAATATCATTATTACCATATCTACATTAGATATAATGTAATATACTGATTCTTTCCCACAGATCAATGTACATTTAATAACAACATCATTAGTACTATATCTACATTCGATATAATGTAATATATTGATTCATTCCAACAGATCAAAGTACATTTAATAACAATATCATTATTACTATATCTACATTAGATATAATGTAATACACTTATTCGTTCCCACACATGAATATACAATTAATAACATTATCATTAGTACTATATCTACATTAGATATGTAATGTACATTTAAAAAAAATGCCATTATTACTATATCTCCGTTGGACATAATGTAATATACTGATTCCTTCCCACAGATCAATGTACATTTAATAACAATATCATTAGTACTATATATACATTCGATATAATGTAATATATTGATTCGTTCCAACAGATCAATGTACATTTAATAACAATATCATTATTACCATATCTACATTAGATATAATGTAATATACTTATTCATTCCCACAGATGAATAAGCATTTAATAACATTATCATTAGTACTATATCTACATTAGATATGTAATGTACATTTAAAAACAATATCATTATTACCATATCTACATTAGATATAATGTAATATACTGATTCCTTCCCATAGATCAATGTACATTTAATAACAATGCCATTAGTACTATATCTACATTCGATATAATGTAATATACTGATTCCTACCCACAGATCAATGTACATTTAATAACAATATCATTGGTACTGTATCTACATTGAATATAATGTAATATACTGATTCATTCCCACAGATCAATGTACATTTAATAACAATATCATTGGTACTATATCTACATTGAATATAATCTAATATACTGATTCATTCCCACAGATCAGTGTACATTTAATAGCAATATCATTGGTACTATATCTACATTGAATATAATGTAATACACTTATTCGTTCCTACACATGAATATACATTTAATAACATTATCATTAGTACTATATCTACATTAGATATGTAATGTACATTTAAAAACAATATCATTATTACCATATCTACATTAGATATAATGTAATATACTGATTCATTCCCACAGATCAATGTACATTTAATAACAATATCATTGGTACTATATCTACATTGAATATAATCTAATATACTGATTCATTCCCACAGATCAGTGTACATTTAATAGCAATATCATTATTACTATATCTACATTAGATATAATGTAATATACTTATTCGGTCCCACAGATGAATGTGCATTTAATAACATTATCATTAGTACTATATCTACATTAGATATGTAATGTACATTTAAAAACAATATCATTATTACCATATCTACATTAGATATAATGTAATATACTGATTCCTTCCCACAGATCAATGTACATTTAATAACAATATCATTAGTACTATATCTACAGTAGATATGTAATATACATTTACAATCAATGCCATTATTGCTATATCTCCGTTGGACATAATGTAATATACTGATTCCTTCCCACAGATCAATGCACATTTAATAACAATATCATTAGTACTATATCTACATTCGATATAATGTAATATACTTATTCGTTCCCACAAATGAATGTGCATTTAATAACATTATCATTAGTACTATATCTACATTAGATATGTAATGTACATTCAAAAACAATATCATTATTACCATATCTACATTAGATGTAATGTAATATTCTGATTCCTTCCCATAGATCAATGTACATTTAATAACAATACCATTAGTACTATATCTACATTCGATATAATGTAATATACTGATTCATTCCCACAGATCAATGTACATTTAATAACAATATCATTAGTACTATATCTACATTCGATATAATGTAATATACTGATTCATTCCCACAGATCAATGTACATTTAGTAACAATATCATTGGTACTATATCTACATTGAATATAATGTAATATACTGATTCATTCCCACAGATCAACGTACATTTAATAACAGTATCATTAGTACTGTATCTACAGTAGATATGTAATATACATTTACAAACAATGCCAGTATTATTATATCTCCGTTGGACATAATGTAATATACTGATTCCCTCCCACAGATCAATGTGCATTTAAAAACAATATCATTATTACCATATCTACAATAGATATAATGTAATATACTGATTCCTTCCCACAGATCAATGTACACTTAATAACAATATCATTAGTACTATATATACATTCGATATAATGTAATATATTGATTCATTCCAACAGATCAATGTACCTTTAATAACAATATCATTATTACCATATCTACATTAGATATAATGTAATATACTTATTCATTCCCACAGATGAATATGCATTTAATAACATTATCATTAGTACTATATCTACATTAGATATGTAATGTACATTTAAAAACAATATCATTATTACCATATCTACATTAGATATAATGTAATATACTGATTCCTTCCCACAGATCAATGTACATTTAATAACAATATCATTGGTACTGTATCTACATTGAATATAATGTAATATACTGATTCATTCCCACAGATCAATGTACATTTAATAACAATATCATTGGTACTATATCTACATTCGATATAATCTAATATACTGATTCATTCCTACAGATTAATGTACATTTAATAACAATATCATTCTTACTATATCTACATTAGATATAATGTAATATACTTATTCGTTCCCACAGATGAATGTGCACTTAATAACAATATCATTGGTACTATATCTACATTGAATATAATGTAATATACATTCGATATAATGTAATAGATTGATTCATTCCCACAGATCAATGTACATTTAATAACAGTATCATTGGTACTACATCTACATTGAATATAATGTAATATGCTGATTCGTTCCCACAGATCAATGTACATTTAATAACAATATCATTGGTACTATATCTACATTGAATATAATGTAATATACTGATTCATTCCCACAGATCAATGTACATTTTATAACAATATCATTAGTACTATATCTACAGTAGATATGTAATATACATTTACAAACAATGCCATTATTACTATATCTCCGTTGGACATAATGTAGTATACTGATTCCTTCCAACAGATCAATGTATACTTAATAACAATATCCTTAGTACTATATCTACAATAGATATGTAATGTACATTTAATAACAATATCATTATTACCATATCTACATTAGATATAATGTAATATACTGATTCTTTCCCACAGATCAATGTACATTTAATAACAATATCATTAGTACTATATCTACATTCGATCTAATGTAATATACTTATTCGTTCCCACAGATGAATGTGCACTTAATAACAATATCATTGGTACTATATGTACATTGAATATAATGTAATATACTGATTAATTCCCACAGATCAATGTACATTTAATAACAATATCATTAGTACTATATCTACAGTAGATATGTAATATACATTTACAAACAATGCCATTATTACTATATCTCCGTTGGACATAATGTAATATACTAATTCCTTCCAACAGATCAATGTATATTTAATAACAATATCCTTAGTACTATATCTACATTAGATATGTAATGTACATTTAATAACAATATCATTATTACCATATCTACATTAGATATAATGTAATATACTCATTCGTTCCCACAGATGAATATGCATTTAATAACATTATCATTAGTACTATATCTACATTAGATATGTAATGTACATTTAAAAACAATGCCATTATTACTATATCTCCGTTGGACATAATGTAATATACTGATTCCTTCCCACAGATCAATGTACATTTAATAACAATATCATTAGTACTATATATACATTCGATATAATGTAATATATTGATTCATTCCAACAGATAAATGTACATTTAATAACAATTTCATTATTACCATATCTACATTAGATATAATGGAATATACTTATTCATTCCCACAGATGAATATGCATTTAATAACATTATCATTAGTACTATATCTACATTAGATATGTAATGTACATTTAAAAACAATATCATTATTACCATATCTACATTAGATATAATGTAATATACTGATTCCTTCCCACAGATCAATGTACATTTAATAACAATATCATTGGTACCGTATCTACATTGAATATAATGTAATACACTGATTCATTCCCACAGATCAATGTACATTCAATAACAATATCATTGGTACTATATCTACATTCGATATAATCTAATATACTGATTCATTCCCACAGATCAATGTACATTTAATAACAATATCATTCTTACTATATCTACATTAGATATAATGTAATATACTTATTCGTTCCCACAGATGAATGTGCACTTAATAACAATATCATTGGTACTATATCTACATTGAATATAATGTAATATACATTCGATATAATGTAATAGATTGATTCATTCCCACAGATCAATGTACATTTAATAACAGTATCGTTATTGCTCTATCTACATTAGGTATAATGTCATATACAGACTCATTCCCACAGATCAATGTACATTTAATAACGATATCATTGGTACTACATCTACATTGAATATAATGTAATATGCTGATTCGTTCCCACAGATCAATGTACATTTAATAACAATATCATTGGTACTATATCTACATTGAATATAATGTAATATACTGATTCATTCCCACAGATCAATGTACATTTTATAACAATATCATTAGTACTATATCTACAGTAGATATGTAATATACATTTACAAACAATGCCATTATTACTATATCTCCGTTGGACATAATGTAGTATACTGATTCCTTCCAACAGATCAATGTATATTTAATAACAATATCCTTAGTACTATATCTACAATAGATATGTAATGTACATTTAATAACAATATCATTATTACCATATCTACATTAGATATAATGTAATCCACTTATTCGTTCCCACACATGAATATACAATTAATAACATTATCATTAGTACTATATCTACATTAGATATGTAATGTACATTTAAAAACAATGCCATTATTACTATATCTCCGTTGGACATAATGTAATATACTGATTCCTTCCCGCAGATCAATGTACATTTAATAACAATATCATTAGTACTATATATACATTCGATATTATGTAATATATTGATTCATTCCAACAGATCAATGTACATTTAATAACAATATCATTATTACCATATCTACATTAGATATAATGTAATATATTTATTCATTCCCACAGATGAATATGCATTTAATAACATTATCATTAGTACTATATCTACATTAGATATGTAATGTACATTTAAAAACAATATCATTATTACCATATCTACATTAGATATAATGTAATATACTGATTCCTTCCCATAGATCAATGTACATTTAATAACAATACCATTAGTACTATATCTACATTCGATATAATGTAATATACTGATTCATTCCCACAGATCAATGTACATTTAATAACAATATCATTGGTACTATATCTACATTGAATATAATGTAATATACTGATACATTCCCACAGATAAATGTACATTTAATAACAATATCATTATTACCATATCTACATTAGATATAATGTAATATACTTATCCATTCCCACAGATGAATATGCATTTAATAACATTATCATTAGTACTATATCCACATTAGATATGTAATGTACATTTAAAAACAATATCATTATTACCATATCTACAATAGATATAATGTAATATACTGATTCCTTCCCACAGATCAATGCACATTTAATAACAATATCATTGGTTCTGTATCTACATTGAATATAATGTAATACACGTATTCGTTCCTACACATGAATATACATTTAATAACATTATCATTAGTACTATATCTACATTAGATATGTAATGTACATTTAAAAACAATATCATTATTACCATATCTACATTAGATATAATGTAATATACTGATTCCTTCCCACAGATCAATGTACATTTAATAACAATATCATTGGTACTGTATCTACATTGAATATAATGTAATATACTGATTCATTCCCACAGATCAATGTACATTTAATAACAATATCATTGGTACTATATCTACATTGAATATAATCTAATATACTGATTCATTCCCACAGATCAATGTACATTTAATAACAATATCATTAGTACTATATATACATTCGATATTATGTAATATATTGATTCATTCCAACAGATCAATGTATATTTAATAACAATATCATTATTACCATATCTACATTAGATATAATGTAATATATTTATTCATTCCCACAGATGAATATGCATTTAATAACATTATCATTAGTACTATATCTACATTAGATATGTAATGTACATTTAAAAACCATATCATTATTACCATATCTACATTAGATATAATGTAATATACTGATTCCTCCCCACAGATCAATGTACATTTAATAACAATATCATTGGTACTATATCTACATTGAATATAATGTTATATGCTCATTCATTCCCACAGATCAATGTACATTTAATAACAGTATCATTAGTAGTATATCCACAGTAGATATGTAATGTACATTTACAAACAATGCCAGTATTATTATATCTCCGTTGGACATAATGTAATATACTGATTCCTTCCCACAGATCAATGTACATTTAATAACAATATCATTGGTACCGTATCTACATTGAATATAGTGTAATATACTGATTCATTCCCACAGATCAATGTACATTTAATAACAATATCATTGGTACTATATCTACATTGAATATAATCTAATATACTGATTCATTCCCACAGATCAATATACATTTAATAACAATATCATTAGTACTATATATACATTCGATATAATGTAATATATTGATTCATTCCAACAGATCAATGTACATTTAATAACAATATCATTATTACCATATCTACATTAGATATAATGTAATATACTTATTCATTCCCACAGATGAATATGCATTTAATAACATTATCATTAGTACTATATCTACATTAGATATGTAATGTACATTTAAAAACAATATCATTATTACCATATCTACATTAGATATAATGTAATATACTGATTCCTTCCCACAGATCAATGTACATTTAATAACAATATCATTAGTACTACATCTACATTCGATATAATGTAATATACTGATTCATTCCCACAGATCAATGTACATTTAATAACAATATCATTGGTACTATATCTACATTGAATATAATGTAATATACTGATTCATTCCCACAGATCAACGTACATTTAATAACAGTATCATTAGTACTGTATCTACAGTAGATATGTAATATACATTTACAAACAATGCCAGTATTATTATATCTCCGTTGGACATAATGTAATATACTGATTCCTTCCCACAGATCAATGTGCATTTAATAACAATATCATTGGTACTATATCTACATTCGATATAATCTAATATACTGATTCATTCCCACAGATCAATGTACATTTAATAACAATATCATTCTTACTATATCTACATTAGATATAATGTAATATACTTATTCGTTCCCACAGATGAATGTGCACTTAATAACAATATCATTGGTACTATATCTGCATTGAATATAATGTAATATACATTCGATATAATGTAATAGATTGATTCATTCCCACAGATCAATGTACATTTAATAACAGTATCGTTATTGCTCTATCTACATTAGGTATAATGTCATATACAGACTCATTCCCACAGATCAATGTACATTTAATAACAATATCATTGGTACTACATCTACATTGAATATAATGTAATATGCTGATTCGTTCCCACAGATCAATGTACATTTAATAACAATATCATTGGTACTATATCTACATTGAATATAATGTAATATACTGATTCATTCCCACTGATCAATGTACATTTAATAACAATATCATTAGTACTATATCTACAGTAGATATGTAATGTACATTTAAAAACAATATCATTATTACCATATCTACATGGGATATAATGTAATATACTGATTCCTTCCCACAGATCAATGTACATTTCATAACAATATCATTGGTACTATATCTACATTGAATATAATCCAGTATACTGATTCATTCCCACAGATCAATGTACATTTAATAACAATATTATTAGTACTATATCTACATTCGATATAATGTAATAGATTGATTCATTCCCACAGATCAATGTACATTTAATAACAATATCATTATTGCTATATCTACATTAGGTATAATGTCATATACAGACTCATTTCCACAGATCAATGTACATTTAATAACAATATCATTGGTACTATATCTACATTGAATATAATGTAATATACTGATTCATTCCCACAGCTCAATGTACATTTAATAACAATATCATTAGTACTATATCTACAGTAGATATGTAATATACATTTACAAACAATGCCATTATCACTATATCTCCGTTGGACATAATGTAATATACTGATTCCTTCCAACAGATCAATGTATATTTAATAACAATATCCTTAGTACTATATCTACATTCGATATAATGTAATATAGTTATTCGTTCCCACAGATGAATGTGTATTTATTAACAATATCATTAGTACTATATCTACATTAGATATGTAATGTACATTTAATAACATTATCATTATTACCATATCTACATTAGATATAATGTAATATACTGATTCTTTCCCACAGATCAATGTACATTTAATAACAATATCATTGGTACTATATCTACATTGAATATAATCTAATATACTGATTCATTCCCACAGATCAATGTACATTTAATAACAATATCATTAGTACTATATCTACATTCGATATAATGTAATAGATTGATGCATTCCCACAGATCAATGTACATTTAATAACAATATCATTATTACTATATCTACATTAGATATGATGTAATATACTGATTCCTTCCCACAGATCAATGTACATTTAATAACAATATCATTAGTACTATATCTACAGTAGATATGTAATATGCCTTTACATACAATGCCATTATTACTATATCTCCGTTGGACATAATGTAATATACTGATTCCTTCCCACAGATCAATGCACATTTAATAACAATATCATTGGTTCTGTATCTACATTGAATATAATGTAATATACTGATTCATTCCCACAGATCAATGTACATTTAATAACAATATCATTGGTACTATATCTACATTGAATATAATGTAATAGATTGATTCACTCCCACAGATCAATGTACATTTAATAACAATATCATTAGTACTATATCTACATTCGATATAATGTAATAGATTGATTCATTCCCACAGATCAATGTACATTCAATAACAATATCATTGGTACTATATCTACATTGAATATAATGTAATATACTGATTCATTCCCACAGATCAATGTACATTTAATAACAGTATCATTAGTACTATATCTGCAGTAGATATGTAATATACATTTACAAACAATGCCAGTATTATTATATCTCCGTTGGACATAATGTGATATACTGATTCCTTCCCACAGATCAATGTGCATTTAAAAACAATATCATTATTACCATATCTACATTAGATATAATGTAATATACTGATTCCTTCCCACAGATCAATATACATTTAATAACAATATCATTGGTACTGTATCTACATTGAATATAATGTAATATACTGATTCATTCCCACAGATCAACGTACATTTAATAACAATATCATTAGTACTATATCTACATTACATATAATGTAATAGATTGATTCATTCCCACAGATCAATGTACATTTAATAACAGCATCATTATTGCTATATCTACATTAGGTATAATGTCATATACAGACTCATTCCCACAGATCAATGTACATTTAATAACAATATCATTGGTACTACATCTACATTGAATATAATGTAATATGCTGATTCGTTCCCACAGATCAATGTACATTTTATAACAATATCATTGGTACTATATCTACATTGAATATAATGTAATATACTGATTCATTCCCACAGATCAATGTACATTTAATAACAACATCATTAGTACTATATCTACATTCGATATAATGTAATATATTGATTCATTCCAACAGATCAAAGTACATTTAATAACAATATCATTATTACTATATCTACATTAGATATAATGTAATACACTTATTCGTTCCCACACATGAATATACAATTAATAACATTATCATTAGTACTATATCTACATTAGATATGTAATGTACATTTAAAAAAAATGCCATTATTACTATATCTCCGTTGGACATAATGTAATATACTGATTCCTTCCCACAGATCAATGTACATTTAATAACAATATCATTAGTACTATATCTACAGTAGATATGTAATATACATTTACAATCAATGCCATTATTGCTATATCTCCGTTCGGCATAATGTAATATACTGATTCCTTCCCACAGATCAATGTACATTTAATAACAATATCATTAGTACTATATCTACATTCGATATAATGTAATATACTTATTCGTTCCCACAGATGAATATGCATTTAATAACATTATCATTAGTACTATATCTACATTAGATATGTAATGTACATTTAAAAACCATATCATTATTACCATATCTACATTAGATATAATGTAATATACTGATTCCTCCCCACAGATCAATGTACATTTAATAACAATATCATTGGTACTATATCTACATTGAATATAATGTTATATGCTCATTCATTCCCACAGATCAATGTACATTTAATAACAGTATCATTAGTACTATATCCACAGTAGATATGTAATGTACATTTACAAACAATGCCAGTATTATTATATCTCCGTTGGACATAATGTAATATACTGATTCCTTCCCACAGATCAATGTGCATTTAATAACAATATCATTGGTACTGTATCTACATTGAATATAGTGTAATATACTGATTCATTCCCACAGATCAATGTACATTTAATAACAATATCATTGGTACTATATCTACATTGAATATAATGTAATATACTGATTCATTCCCACAGATCAACGTACATTTAATAACAGTATCATTAGTACTGTATCTACAGTAGATATGTAATATACATTTACAAACAATGCCAGTATTATTATATCTCCGTTGGACATAATGTAATATACTGATTCCTTCCCACAGATCAATGTGCATTTAATAACAATATCATTGGTACTATATCTACATTCGATATAATCTAATATACTGATTCATTCCCACAGATCAGTGTACATTTAATAACAATATCATTCTTACTATATCTACATTAGATATAATGTAATATACTTATTCGTTCCCACAGATGAATGTGCACTTAATAACAATATCATTGGTACTATATCTACATTGAATATAATGTAATATACATTCGATATAATGTAATAGATTGATTCATTCCCACAGATCAATGTACATTTAATAACAGTATCGTTATTGCTCTATCTACATTAGGTATAATGTCATATACAGACTCATTCCCACAGATCAATGTACATTTAATAACAATATCATTGGTACTACATCTACATTGAATATAATGTAATATGCTGATTCGTTCCCACAGATCAATGTACATTTAATAACAATATCATTGGTACTATATCTACATTGAATATAATGTAATATACTGATTCATTCCCACAGATCAATGTACATTTAATAACAATATCATTAGTACTATATCTACAGTAGATATGTAATATACATTTACAAACAATGCCATTATCACTATATCTCCGTTGGACATAATGTAATATACTGATTCCTTCCAACAGATCAATGTATATTTAATAACAATATCCTTAGTACTATATCTACATTCGATATAATGTAATATAGTTATTCGTTCCCACAGATGAATGTGTATTTATTAACAATATCATTAGTACTATATCTACATTAGATATGTAATGTACATTTAATAACATTATCATTATTACCATATCTACATTAGATATAATGTAATATACTGATTCTTTCCCACAGATCAATGTACATTTAATAACAATATCATTGGTACTATATCTACATTGAATATAATCTAATATACTGATTCATTCCCACAGATCAATGTACATTTAATAACAATATCATTAGTACTATATCTACAGTCGATATAATGTAATAGATTGATGCATTCCCACAGATCAATGTACATTTAATAACAATATCATTATTACTATATCTACATTAGATATGATGTAATATACTGATTCCTTCCCACAGATCAATGTACATTTAATAACAATATCATTAGTACTATATCTACAGTAGATATGTAATATGCCTTTACATACAATGCCATTATTACTATATCTCCGTTGGACATAATGTAATATACTGATTCCTTCCCACAGATCAATGCACATTTAATAACAATATCATTGGTTCTGTATCTACATTGAATATAATGTAATATACTGATTCATTCCCACAGATCAATGTACATTTAATAACAATATCATTGGTACTATATCTACATTGAATATAATGTAATAGATTGATTCATTCCCACAGATCAATGTACATTTAATAACAATATCATTAGTACTATATCTACATTCGATATAATGTAATAGATTGATTCATTCCCACAGATCAATGTACATTCAATAACAATATCATTGGTACTATATCTACATTGAATATAATGTAATATACTGATTCATTCCCACAGATCAATGTACATTTAATAACAGTATCATTAGTACTATATCTGCAGTAGATATGTAATATACATTTACAAACAATGCCAGTATTATTATATCTCCGTTGGACATAATGTGATATACTGATTCCTTCCCACAGATCAATGTGCATTTAAAAACAATATCATTATTACCATATCTACATTAGATATAATGTAATATACTGATTCCTTCCCACAGATCAATATACATTTAATAACAATATCATTGGTACTGTATCTACATTGAATATAATGTAATATACTGATTCATTCCCACAGATCAACGTACATTTAATAACAATATCATTAGTACTATATCTACATTACATATAATGTAATAGATTGATTCATTCCCACAGATCAATGTACATTTAATAACAGTATCATTATTGCTATATCTACATTAGGTATAATGTCATATACAGACTCATTCCCACAGATCAATGTACATTTAATAACAATATCATTGGTACTACATCTACATTGAATATAATGTAATATGCTGATTCGTTCCCACAGATCAATGTACATTTAATAACAGTATCATTAGTACTATATCTATATTAGATATAATGTAATATACTTATTCGTTCCCACAAATGAATGTGCATTTAATAACATTATCATTAGTACTATATCTACATTAGATATGTAATGTACATTCAAAAACAATATCATTATTACCATATCTACATTAGATGTAATGTAATATACTGATTCCTTCCCACAGATCAATGTACATTTAATAACAATATCATTGGTACTATATCTACATTGAATATAATGTAATATACTGATTCATTCCCACAGATCAATGTACATTTAATAACAATATCATTGGTACTATATCTACATTGAATATAATGTAATATACTGATTCATTCCCACAGATCAATGTACATTTAATAACAATATCAGTAGTACTATATCTACATTCGATATAATGTAATATACTGATTCATTCCCACAGATCAATGCACATTTAATAACAATATCATTAGTACTATATCTACATTCGATATAATGTAATAGATTGATTCATTCCCACAGATCAATGTACATTTAATAACAATATCATTAGTACTATATCTACAGTAGATATGTAATATACATTTACCAACAATGCCATTATTACTATATCTCCGTTGGACATAATGTAATATACTGATTCCTTCCAACAGATCAATGAATATTTAATAACAATATCCTTAGTACTATATCTACATTAGATATGTAATGTACATTTAATAACAATATCATTATTACCATATCTACATTAGATATAATGTAATATACTGATTCTTTCCCACAGATCAATGTACATTTAATAACAACATCATTAGTACTATATCTACATTCGATATAATGTAATATATTGATTCATTCCAACAGATCAAAGTACATTTAATAACAATATCATTATTACTATATCTACATTAGATATAATGTAATACACTTATTCGTTCCCACACATGAATATACAATTAATAACATTATCATTAGTACTATATCTACATTAGATATGTAATGTACATTTAAAAAAAATGCCATTATTACTATATCTCCGTTGGACATAATGTAATATACTGATTCCTTCCCACAGATCAATGTACATTTAATAACAATATCATTAGTACTATATATACATTCGATATAATGTAATATATTGATTCGTTCCAACAGATCAATGTACATTTAATAACAATATCATTATTACCATATCTACATTAGATATAATGTAATATACTTATTCATTCCCACAGATGAATAAGCATTTAATAACATTATCATTAGTACTATATCTACATTAGATATGTAATGTACATTTAAAAACAATATCATTATTACCATATCTACATTAGATATAATGTAATATACTGATTCCTTCCCATAGATCAATGTACATTTAATAACAATGCCATTAGTACTATATCTACATTCGATATAATGTAATATACTGATTCCTACCCACAGATCAATGTACATTTAATAACAATATCATTGGTACTGTATCTACATTGAATATAATGTAATATACTGATTCATTCCCACAGATCAATGTACATTTAATAACAATATCATTGGTACTATATCTACATTGAATATAATCTAATATACTGATTCATTCCCACAGATCAGTGTACATTTAATAGCAATATCATTATTACTATATCTACATTAGATATAATGTAATATACTTATTCGGTCCCACAGATGAATGTGCATTTAATAACATTATCATTAGTACTATATCTACATTAGATATGTAATGTACATTTAAAAACAATATCATTATTACCATATCTACATTAGATATAATGTAATATACTGATTCCTTCCCACAGATCAATGTACATTTAATAACAATATCATTAGTACTATATCTACAGTAGATATGTAATATACATTTACAATCAATGCCATTATTGCTATATCTCCGTTGGACATAATGTAATATACTGATTCCTTCCCACAGATCAATGCACATTTAATAACAATATCATTAGTACTATATCTACATTCGATATAATGTAATATACTTATTCGTTCCCACAAATGAATGTGCATTTAATAACATTATCATTAGTACTATATCTACATTAGATATGTAATGTACATTCAAAAACAATATCATTATTACCATATCTACATTAGATGTAATGTAATATACTGATTCCTTCCCATAGATCAATGTACATTTAATAACAATGCCACTAGTACTATATCTACATTCGATATAATGTAATATACTGATTCATTCCCACAGATCAATGTACATTTAATAACAATATCATTAGTACTATATCTACATTCGATATAATGTAATATACTGATTCATTCCCACAGATCAATGTACATTTAGTAACAATATCATTGGTACTATATCTACATTGAATATAATGTAATATACTGATTCATTCCCACAGATCAACGTACATTTAATAACAGTATCATTAGTACTGTATCTACAGTAGATATGTAATATACATTTACAAACAATGCCAGTATTATTATATCTCCGTTGGACATAATGTAATATACTGATTCCTTCCCACAGAACAATGTGCATTTAAAAACAATATCATTATTACCATATCTACAATAGATATAATGTAATATACTGATTCCTTCCCACAGATCAATGCACATTTAATAACAATATCATTGGTTCTGTATCTACATTGAATATAATGTAATACACTTATTCGTTCCTACACATGAATATACATTTAATAACATTATCATTAGTACTATATCTACATTAGATATGTAATGTACATTTAAAAACAATATCATTATTACCATATCTACATTAGATATAATGTAATATACTGATTCCTTCCCACAGATCAATGTACATTTAATAACAATATCATTGGTACTGTATCTACATTGAATATAATGTAATATACTGATTCATTCCCACAGATCAATGTACATTTAATAACAATATCATTGGTACTATATCTACATTGAATATAATCTAATATACTGATTCATTCCCACAGATCAGTGTACATTTAATAGCAATATCATTATTACTATATCTACATTAGATATAATGTAATATACTTATTCGGTCCCACAGATGAATGTGCATTTAATAACATTATCATTAGTACTATATCTACATTAGATATGTAATGTACATTTAAAAACAATATCATTATTACCATATCTACATTAGATATAATGTAATATACTGATTCCTTCCCACAGATCAATGTACATTTAATAACAATATCATTAGTACTATATCTACAGTAGATATGTAATATACATTTACAATCAATGCCATTATTGCTATATCTCCGTTGGACATAATGTAATATACTGATTCCTTCCCACAGATCAATGCACATTTAATAACAATATCATTAGTACTATATCTACATTCGATATAATGTAATATACTTATTCGTTCCCACAAATGAATGTGCATTTAATAACATTATCATTAGTACTATATCTACATTAGATATGTAATGTACATTCAAAAACAATATCATTATTACCATATCTACATTAGATGTAATGTAATATTCTGATTCCTTCCCATAGATCAATGTACATTTAATAACAATACCATTAGTACTATATCTACATTCGGTATAATGTAATATACTGATTCATTCCCACAGATCAATGTACATTTAATAACAATATCATTAGTACTATATCTACATTCGATATAATGTAATATACTGATTCATTCCCACAGATCAATGTACATTTAGTAACAATATCATTGGTACTATATCTACATTGAATATAATGTAATATACTGATTCATTCCCACAGATCAACGTACATTTAATAACAGTATCATTAGTACTGTATCTACAGTAGATATGTAATATACATTTACAAACAATGCCAGTATTATTATATCTCCGTTGGACATAATGTAATATACTGATTCCCTCCCACAGATCAATGTGCATTTAAAAACAATATCATTATTACCATATCTACAATAGATATAATGTAATATACTGATTCCTTCCCACAGATCAATGTACACTTAATAACAATATCATTAGTACTATATATACATTCGATATAATGTAATATATTGATTCATTCCAACAGATCAATGTACCTTTAATAACAATATCATTATTACCATATCTACATTAGATATAATGTAATATACTTATTCATTCCCACAGATGAATATGCATTTAATAACATTATCATTAGTACTATATCTACATTAGATATGTAATGTACATTTAAAAACAATATCATTATTACCATATCTACATTAGATATAATGTAATATACTGATTCCTTCCCACAGATCAATGTACATTTAATAACAATATCATTGGTACTGTATCTACATTGAATATAATGTAATATACTGATTCATTCCCACAGATCAATGTACATTTAATAACAATATCATTGGTACTATATCTACATTCGATATAATCTAATATACTGATTCATTCCTACAGATTAATGTACATTTAATAACAATATCATTCTTACTATATCTACATTAGATATAATGTAATATACTTATTCGTTCCCACAGATGAATGTGCACTTAATAACAATATCATTGGTACTATATCTACATTGAATATAATGTAATATACATTCGATATAATGTAATAGATTGATTCATTCCCACAGATCAATGTACATTTAATAACAGTATCATTGGTACTACATCTACATTGAATATAATGTAATATGCTGATTCGTTCCCACAGATCAATGTACATTTAATAACAATATCATTGGTACTATATCTACATTGAATATAATGTAATATACTGATTCATTCCCACAGATCAATGTACATTTTATAACAATATCATTAGTACTATATCTACAGTAGATATGTAATATACATTTACAAACAATGCCATTATTACTATATCTCCGTTGGACATAATGTAGTATACTGATTCCTTCCAACAGATCAATGTATACTTAATAACAATATCCTTAGTACTATATCTACAATAGATATGTAATGTACATTTAATAACAATATCATTATTACCATATCTACATTAGATATAATGTAATATACTGATTCTTTCCCACAGATCAATGTACATTTAATAACAATATCATTAGTACTATATCTACATTCGATCTAATGTAATATACTGATTCATTCCCACAGATCAATGTACATTTAATAACAATATCATTGGTACTGTATCTACATTGAATATAATGTAATATACTGATTCATTCCCACAGATCAATGTACATTTAATAACAATATCATTGGTACTATATCTACATTCGATATAATCTAATATACTGATTCATTCCCACAGATCAATGTACATTTAATAACAATATCATTCTTACTATATCTACATTAGATATAATGTAATATACTTATTCGTTCCCACAGATGAATGTGCACTTAATAACAATATCATTGGTACTATATGTACATTGAATATAATGTAATATACTGATTAATTCCCACAGATCAATGTACATTTAATAACAATATCATTAGTACTATATCTACAGTAGATATGTAATATACATTTACAAACAATGCCATTATTACTATATCTCCGTTGGACATAATGTAATATACTAATTCCTTCCAACAGATCAATGTATATTTAATAACAATATCCTTAGTACTATATCTACATTAGATATGTAATGTACATTTAATAACAATATCATTATTACCATATCTACATTAGATATAATGTAATATACTCATTCGTTCCCACAGATGAATATGCATTTAATAACATTATCATTAGTACTATATCTACATTAGATATGTAATGTACATTTAAAAACAATGCCATTATTACTATATCTCCGTTGGACATAATGTAATATACTGATTCCTTCCCACAGATCAATGTACATTTAATAACAATATCATTAGTACTATATATACATTCGATATAATGTAATATATTGATTCATTCCAACAGATAAATGTACATTTAATAACAATTTCATTATTACCATATCTACATTAGATATAATGGAATATACTTATTCATTCCCACAGATGAATATGCATTTAATAACATTATCATTAGTACTATATCTACATTAGATATGTAATGTACATTTAAAAACAATATCATTATTACCATATCTACATTAGGTATAATGTAATATACTGATTCCTTCCCACAGATCAATGTACATTTAATAACAATATCATTAGTACTATATCTACAGTAGATATGTAATATACATTTACAATCAATGCCATTATTACTATATCTCCGTTGGACATAATGTAATATACTGATTCTTTCCCACAGATCAATGTACATTTAATAACAATATCATTAGTACTATATCTACATTCGATATAATGTAATATACTTATTCGTTCCCACAGATGAATATGCATTTAATAACATTATCATTAGTACTATATCCACAGTAGATATGTAATGTACATTTACAAACAATGCCAGTATCATTATATCTCCGTTGGACATAATGTAATATACTGATTCCTTCCCACAGATCAATGTACATTTAATAACAATATCATTGGTACTGTATCTACATTGAATATAATGTAATATACTGATTCATTCCCATAGATCAATGTACATTTAATAACAATATCATTATTACTATATCTACATTAGATATAATGTAATATACTTATTCGTTCCCACAGATGAATGTGCATTTAATAACATTATCATTAGTACTATATCTACATTAGATATAATGAAATATACTTATTCGTTCCCACAAATGAATGTGCATTTAATAACATTATCATTAGTACTATATCTACATTAGATATGTAATGTACATTCAAAAACAATATCATTATTACCATATCTACATTAGATGTAATGTAATATACTGATTCCTTCCCACAGATCAATGTACATTTAATAACAATATCATTGGTACTATATCTACATTGAATATAATCTAATATACTGATTCATTCCCACAGATCAGTGTACATTTAATAGCAATATCATTATTACTATATCTACATTAGATATAATGTAATATACTTATTCGGTCCCACAGATGAATGTGCATTTAATAACATTATCATTAGTACTATATCTACATTAGATATGTAATGTACATTTAAAAACAATATCATTATTACCATATCTACATTAGATATAATGTAATATACTGATTCCTTCCCACAGATCAATGTACATTTAATAACAACATCATTAGTACTATATCTACAGTAGATATGTAATATACATTTACAATCAATGCCATTATTGCTATATCTCCGTTGGACATAATGTAATATACTGATTCCTTCCCACAGATCAATGCACATTTAATAACAATGTCATTAGTACTATATCTACATTCGATATAATGTAATATACTTATTCGTTCCCACAGATGAATATGCATTTAATAACATTATCATTAGTACTATATCTACATTAGATATGTAATGTACATTTAAAAACCATATCATTATTACCATATCTACATTAGATATAATGTAATATACTGATTCCTCCCCACAGATCAATGTACATTTGATAACAATATCATTGGTACTATATCTACATTGAATATAATGTTATATGCTCATTCATTCCCACAGATCAATGTACATTTAATAACAGTGTCATTAGTACTATATCCACAGTAGATATGTAATGTACATTTACAAACAATGCCAGTATTATTATATCTCCGTTGAACATAATGTAATATACTGATTCCTTCCCACAGATCAATGTACATTTAATAACAATATCATTGGTACTGTATCTACATTGAATATAATGTAATATACTGATTCATTCCCACAGATCAATGTACATTTAATAACAATATCATTGGTACTATATCTACATTGAATATAATCTAATATACTGATTCATTCCCACAGATCAATGTACATTTAATAACAATATCATTAGTACTATATCTACATTCGATATAATGTAATAGATTGATTCATTCCCACAGATCAATGTACATTTAATAACAATATCATTAGTACTATATCTACATTCGATATAATGTAATAGACTGATTCATTCCCACAGATCAATGTACATTTCATCACAATATCATTGGTACTATATCTACATTGAATATCATGTAATATACTGATTCAATCCCACAGATCCATGTACATTTAATAACAGTATCATTAGTACTATATCTACAGTAGATATGTAATATACATTTACAAACAATGCCAGTATTATTATATCTCCGTTGGACATAATGTGATATACTGATTCCTTCCCACAGATCAATGTGCATTTAAAAACAATATCATTATTACCATATCTACATTAGATATAATGTAATATACTGATTCCTTCCCACAGATCAATGTACATTTAATAACAATATCATTGGTACTGTATCTACATTGAATATAATGTAATATACTGATTCATTCCCACAGATCAATGTAGATTTAATAACAATATCATTAGTACTATATCTACATTAGATGTAATGTAATATACTTATTCGGTCCCACAGATGAATGTGCATTTAATAACATTATCATTAGTACTATATCTACATTAGATATGTAATGTACATTTAAAAACAATATCATTATTACCATATCTACATTAGATATAATGTAATATACTGATTCCTTCCCACAGATCAATGTACATTTAATAACAATATCATTAGTACTACATCTACATTCGATATAATGTAATATACTGATTCATTCCCACAGATGAATGTACATTTAATAACAATATCATTAGTACTATATCTACATTCGATATAATGTAATAGATTGATTCATTCCCACAGATCAATGTACATTTCATAACAATATCATTGGTACTATATCTACATTGAATATAATGTAATATACTGATTCAATCCCACAGATCCATGTACATTTAATAACAGTATCATTAGTACTATATCTACAGTAGATATGTAATATACATTTACAAACAATGCCAGTATTATTATATCTCCGTTGGACATAATGTGATATACTGATTCCTTCCCACAGATCAATGTGCATTTAAAAACAATATCATTATTACCATATCTACATTAGATATAATGTAATATACTGATTCCTTCCCACAGATCAATGTACATTTAATAACAATATCATTGGTACTGTATCTACATTGAATATAATGTAATATACTGATTCATTCCCACAGATCAATGTACATTTAATAACAATATCATTGGTACTATATCTACATTCGATATAATCTAATATACTGATTCATTCCCACAGATGAATGTGCACTTAATAACAATATCATTGGTACTATATCTACATTGAATATAATGGAATATACTGATCAATTCCCACAGATCAATGTACATTTAATAACAATATCATTCTTACTATATCTACATTCGATATAATGTAATAGATTGATTCATTCCCACAGATCAATGTACATTTAATAACAATATCATTCTTACTATATCTACATTAGATATAATGTAATATACTTATTCGTTCCCACAGATGAATGTGCACTTAATAACAATATCATTGGTACTATATCTACATTGAATATAATGTAATATACTGATCAATTCCCACAGATCAATGTACATTTAATAACAATATCATTAGTACTATATCTACAGTAGATATGTACTATACATTTACAATCAATGCCATTATTGCTGTATCTCCGTTGGACATAATGTAATATACTGATTCCTTCCCGCAGATCAATGTACATTTAATAACAATATCATTAGTACTATATCTACATTCGATATAATGTAATATACTTATTCGTTCCCATAGATGAATATGCATTTAATAACATTATCATTAGTACTATATCTACATTAGATATGTAATGTACATTTAAAAACCATATCATTATTACCATATCTACATTAGATATAATGTAATATACTGATTCCTCCCCACAGAGCAATGTACATTTAATAACAATATCATTGGTACTATATCTACATTGAATATAATGTTATATGCTCATTCATTCCCACAGATCAATGTACATTTAATAACAGTATCATTAGTACTATATCCACCGTAGATATGTAATGTACATTTACAAACAATGCCAGTATTATTATATCTCCGTTGGACATAATGTAATATACTGATTCCTTCCCACAGATCAATGTACATTTAATAACAATATCATTGGTACTGTATCTACATTGAATATAATGTAATATACTGATTCATTCCCACAGATCAATGTACATTTAATAACAATATCATTGGTACTATATCTACATTGAATATAACCTAATATACTGATTCATTCCCACAGATCAATATACATTTAATAACACTATCATTAGTACTATATCTACATTCGATATAATGTAATAGATTGATCCATTCCCACAGATCAATGTACATTTAATAACAGTATCGTTATTGCTCTATCTACATTAGGTATAATGTCATATACAGACTCATTCCCACAGATCAATGTACATTTAATAACAATATCATTGGTACTACATCTACATTGAATATAATATAATATGCTGATTCGTTGCCACAGATCAATGTACATTTAATAACAATATCATTGGTACTATATCTACATTGAATATAATGTAATATACTGATTCATTCCCACAGATCAATGTACATTTTATAACAATATCATTAGTACTATATCTACAGTAGATATGTAATATACATTTACAAACAATGCCATTATTACTATATCTCCGTTTGACATAATGTAGTATACTGATTCCTTCCAACAGATCAATGTATATTTAATAACAATATCCTTAGTACTATATCTACAATAGATATGTAATGTACATTTAATAAGAATATCATTATTACCATATCTACATTAGATATAATGTAATCCACTTATTCGTTCCCACACATGAATATACAATTAATAACATTATCATTAGTACTATATCTACATTAGATATGTAATGTACATTTAAAAACAATGCCATTATTACTATATCTCCGTTGGACATAATGTAATATACTGATTCCTTCCCACAGATCAATGTACATTTAATAACAATATCATTAGTACTATATATACATTCGATATAATGTAATATATTGATTCATTCCAACAGATCAATGTACATTTAATAACAATTTCATTATTACCATATCTACATTAGATATAATGGAATATACTTATTCATTCCCACAGATGAATATGCATTTAATAACATTATCATTAGTACTATATCTACATTAGATATGTAATGTACATTTAAAAACAATATCATTATTACCATATCTACATTAGGTATAATGTAATATACTGATTCCTTCCCACAGATCAATGTACATTTAATAACAATATCATTAGTACTATATCTACAGTAGATATGTAATATACATTTACAATCAATGCCATTATTACTATATCTCCGTTGGACATAATGTAATATACTGATTCCTTCCCACAGATCAATGTACATTTAATAACAATATCATTAGTACTATATCTACATTCGATATAATGTAATATACTTATTCGTTCCCACAGATGAATATGCATTTAATAACATTATCATTAGTACTATATCCACAGTAGATATGTAATGTACATTTACAAACAATGCCAGTATCATTATATCTCCGTTGGACATAATGTAATATACTGATTCCTTCCCACAGATCAATGTACATTTAATAACAATATCATTGGTACTGTATCTACATTGAATATAATGTAATATACTGATTCATTCCCATAGATCAATGTACATTTAATAACAATATCATTAGTACTATATCTACATTAGATATAATGTAATAGATTGATTCATTCCCACAGATCAATGTACATTTAATAACAGTATCATTATTGCTATATCTACATTAGGTATAATGTCATATACAGACTCATTCCCACAGATCAATGTACATTTAATAACAATATCATTGGTACTACATCTACATTGAATATAATGTAATATGCTGATTCGTTCCCACAGATCAATGTACATTTAATAACAGTATCATTAGTACTATATCTACATTCGATGTAATGTAATATATTGATTCATTCCAACAGATCAATGTACATTTAATAGCAATATCATTATTACTATATCTACATTAGATATAATGTAATATACTTATTCGTTCCCACAGATGAATGTGCATTTAATAACATTATCACTAGTACTATATCTACATTAGATATAATGAAATATACTTATTCGTTCCCACAAATGAATGTGCATTTAATAACATTATCATTAGTACTATATCTACATTAGATATGTAATGTACATTCAAAAACAATATCATTATTACCACATCTACATTAGATGTAATGTAATATACTGATTCCTTCCCACAGATCAATGTACATTTAATAACAATATCATTGGTACTGTATCTACATTGAATATAATGTAATATACTGATTCATTCCCACAGATCAATGTACATTTAATAACAGTATCATTAGTACTATATCTACATTAGATGTAATGTAATATACTTATTCGGTCCCACAGATGAATGTGCATTTAATAACATTATCATTAGTACTATATCTACATTAGATATGTAATGTACATTTAAAAACAATATCATTATTACCATATCTACATTAGATATAATGTAATATACTGATTCCTTCCCACAGATCAATGTACATTTAATAACAATATCATTAGTACTATATCTACAGTAGATATGTAATATACATTTACAATCAATGCCATTATTACTATATCTCCGTTGGACATAATGTAATATACTGATTCCTTCCCACAGATCAATGTACATTTAATAACAATATCATTAGTACTATATCTACATTCGATATAATGTAATAGATAGATTCATTCCCACAGATCAATGTACATTTAATAACAATATCATTGGTACTATATCTACATTGAATATAATGTAATATACTGATACATTCCCGCAGATAAATGTACATTTAATAACAATATCATTATTACCATATCTACATTAGATATAATGTAATATACTTATTCATTCCCACAGATGAATATGCATTTAATAACATTATCATTTGTACTATATCCACATTAGATATGTAATGTACATTTAAAAACAATATCATTATTACCATATCTACATTAGATATAATGTAATATACTGATTCCTTCCCACAGATCAATGTACATTTAATAACAATATCATTAGTACTACATCTACATTCGATATAATGTAATATACTGATTCATTCCCACAGATGAATGTACATTTAATAACAATATCATTAGTACTATATCTACATTCGATATAATGTAATAGATTGATTCATTCCCACAGATCAATGTACATTTCATAACAATATCATTGGTACTATATCTACATTGAATATAATGTAATATACTGATTCAATCCCACAGATCCATGTACATTTAATAACAGTATCATTAGTACTATATCTACAGTAGATATGTAATATACATTTACAAACAATGCCAGTATTATTATATCTCCGTTGGACATAATGTGATATACTGATTCCTTCCCACAGATCAATGTACATTTAATAACAATATCATTGGTACTGTATCTACATTGAATATAATGTAATATACTGATTCATTCCCACAGATCAATGTACATTTAATAACAATATCATTGGTACTATATCTACATTACATATAATGTAATAGATTGATTCATTCCCACAGATCAATGTACATTTAATAACAGTATCATTATTGCTATATCTACATTAGGTATAATGTCATATACAGACTCATTCCCACAGATCAATGTACATTTAATAACAATATCATTGGTACTACATCTACATTGAATATAATGTAATATGCTCATTCGTTCCCACAGATCAATGTACATTTAATAACAGTATCATTAGTACTATATCTATATTAGATATAATGTAATATACTTATTCGTTCCCACAAATGAATGTGCATTTAATAACATTATCATTAGTACTATATCTACATTAGATATGTAATGTACATTCAAAAACAATATCATTATTACCATATCTACATTAGATATAATGTAATATACTGATTCCTTCCCACAGATCAATGTACATTTAATAACAATATCATTGGTACTATATCTACATTGAATATAATGTAATATACTGATTCATTCCCACAGATCAATGTACATTTAATAACAATATCATTGGTACTATATCTACATTGAATATAATGTAATATACTGATTCATTCCCACAGATCAATGTACATTTAATAACAATATCAGTAGTACTATATCTACATTCGATATAATGTAATATACTGATTCCTTCCCACAGATCAATGCACATTTAATAACAATATCATTGGTTCTGTATCTACATTGAATATAATGTAATACACTTATTCGTTCCTACACATGAATATACATTTAATAACATTATCATTAGTACTATATCTACATTAGATATGTAATGTACATTTAAAAACAATATCATTATTACCATATCTACATTAGATATAATGTAATATACTTATTCATTCCCACAGATGAATAAGCATTTAATAACATTATCATTAGTACTATATCTACATTAGATATGTAATGTACATTTAAAAACAATATCATTATTACCATATCTACATTAGATATAATGTAATATACTGATTCCTTCCCATAGATCAATGTACATTTAATAACAATACCATTAGTACTATATCTACATTCGATATAATGTAATATACTGATTCATTCCCACAGATCAATGTACATTTAATAACAATATCATTAGTACTATATCTACATTCGATATAATGTAATATACTGATTCATTCCCACAGATCAATGTACATTTAGTAACAATATCATTGGTACTATATCTACATTGAATATAATGTAATATACTGATTCATTCCCACAGATCAACGTACATTTAATAACAGTATCATTAGTACTGTATCTACAGTAGATATGTAATATACATTTACAAACAATGCCAGTATTATTATATCTCCGTTGGACATAATGTAATATACTGATTCCTTCCCACAGATCAATGTGCATTTGAAAACAATATCATTATTACCATATCTACAATAGATATAATGTAATATACTGATTCCTTCCCACAGATCAATGCACATTTAATAACAATATCATTGGTTCTGTATCTACATTGAATATAATGTAATACACTTATTCGTTCCTACACATGAATATACATTTAATAACATTATCATTAGTACTATATCTACATTAGATATGTAATGTACATTTAAAAACAATATCATTATTACCATATCTACATTAGATATAATGTAATATACTGATTCCTTCCCACAGATCAATGTACATTTAATAACAATATCATTGGTACTGTATCTACATTGAATATAATGTAATATACTGATTCATTCCCACAGATCAATGTACATTTAATAACAATATCATTGGTACTATATCTACATTGAATATAATCTAATATACTGATTCATTCCCACAGATCAGTGTACATTTAATAGCAATATCATTATTACTATATCTACATTAGATATAATGTAATATACTTATTCGGTCCCACAGATGAATGTGCATTTAATAACATTATCATTAGTACTATATCTACATTAGATATGTAATGTACATTTAAAAACAATATCATTATTACCATATCTACATTAGATATAATGTAATATACTGATTCCTTCCCACAGATCAATGTACATTTAATAACAATATCATTAGTACTATATCTACAGTAGATATGTAATATACATTTACAAACAATGCCATTATTACTATATCTCCGTTGGACATAATGTAGTATACTGATTCCTTCCAACAGATCAATGTATACTTAATAACAATATCCTTAGTACTATATCTACAATAGATATGTAATGTACATTTAATAACAATATCATTATTACCATATCTACATTAGATATAATGTAATATACTGATTCTTTCCCACAGATCAATGTACATTTAATAACAATATCATTAGTACTATATCTACATTCGATCTAATGTAATATACTGATTCATTCCCACAGATCAATGTACATTTAATAACAATATCATTGGTACTGTATCTACATTGAATATAATGTAATATACTGATTCATTCCCACAGATCAATGTACATTTAATAACAATATCATTGGTACTATATCTACATTCGATATAATCTAATATACTGATTCATTCCCACAGATCAATGTACATTTAATAACAATATCATTCTTACTATATCTACATTAGATATAATGTAATATACTTATTCGTTCCCACAGATGAATGTGCACTTAATAACAATATCATTGGTACTATATGTACATTGAATATAATGTAATATACTGATTAATTCCCACAGATCAATGTACATTTAATAACAATATCATTAGTACTATATCTACAGTAGATATGTAATATACATTTACAAACAATGCCATTATTACTATATCTCCGTTGGACATAATGTAATATACTAATTCCTTCCAACAGATCAATGTATATTTAATAACAATATCCTTAGTACTATATCTACATTAGATATGTAATGTACATTTAATAACAATATCATTATTACCATATCTACATTAGATATAATGTAATATACTCATTCGTTCCCACAGATGAATATGCATTTAATAACATTATCATTAGTACTATATCTACATTAGATATGTAATGTACATTTAAAAACAATGCCATTATTACTATATCTCCGTTGGACATAATGTAATATACTGATTCCTTCCCACAGATCAATGTACATTTAATAACAATATCATTAGTACTATATATACATTCGATATAATGTAATATATTGATTCATTCCAACAGATAAATGTACATTTAATAACAATTTCATTATTACCATATCTACATTAGATATAATGGAATATACTTATTCATTCCCACAGATGAATATGCATTTAATAACATTATCATTAGTACTATATCTACATTAGATATGTAATGTACATTTAAAAACAATATCATTATTACCATATCTACATTAGGTATAATGTAATATACTGATTCCTTCCCACAGATCAATGTACATTTAATAACAATATCATTAGTACTATATCTACAGTAGATATGTAATATACATTTACAATCAATGCCATTATTACTATATCTCCGTTGGACATAATGTAATATACTGATTCTTTCCCACAGATCAATGTACATTTAATAACAATATCATTAGTACTATATCTACATTCGATATAATGTAATATACTTATTCGTTCCCACAGATGAATATGCATTTAATAACATTATCATTAGTACTATATCCACAGTAGATATGTAATGTACATTTACAAACAATGCCAGTATCATTATATCTCCGTTGGACATAATGTAATATACTGATTCCTTCCCACAGATCAATGTACATTTAATAACAATATCATTGGTACTGTATCTACATTGAATATAATGTAATATACTGATTCATTCCCATAGATCAATGTACATTTAATAACAATATCATTATTACTATATCTACATTAGATATAATGTAATATACTTATTCGTTCCCACAGATGAATGTGCATTTAATAACATTATCATTAGTACTATATCTACATTAGATATAATGAAATATACTTATTCGTTCCCACAAATGAATGTGCATTTAATAACATTATCATTAGTACTATATCTACATTAGATATGTAATGTACATTCAAAAACAATATCATTATTACCATATCTACATTAGATGTAATGTAATATACTGATTCCTTCCCACAGATCAATGTACATTTAATAACAATATCATTGGTACTATATCTACATTGAATATAATCTAATATACTGATTCATTCCCACAGATCAGTGTACATTTAATAGCAATATCATTATTACTATATCTACATTAGATATAATGTAATATACTTATTCGGTCCCACAGATGAATGTGCATTTAATAACATTATCATTAGTACTATATCTACATTAGATATGTAATGTACATTTAAAAACAATATCATTATTACCATATCTACATTAGATATAATGTAATATACTGATTCCTTCCCACAGATCAATGTACATTTAATAACAACATCATTAGTACTATATCTACAGTAGATATGTAATATACATTTACAATCAATGCCATTATTGCTATATCTCCGTTGGACATAATGTAATATACTGATTCCTTCCCACAGATCAATGCACATTTAATAACAATGTCATTAGTACTATATCTACATTCGATATAATGTAATATACTTATTCGTTCCCACAGATGAATATGCATTTAATAACATTATCATTAGTACTATATCTACATTAGATATGTAATGTACATTTAAAAACCATATCATTATTACCATATCTACATTAGATATAATGTAATATACTGATTCCTCCCCACAGATCAATGTACATTTGATAACAATATCATTGGTACTATATCTACATTGAATATAATGTTATATGCTCATTCATTCCCACAGATCAATGTACATTTAATAACAGTGTCATTAGTACTATATCCACAGTAGATATGTAATGTACATTTACAAACAATGCCAGTATTATTATATCTCCGTTGAACATAATGTAATATACTGATTCCTTCCCACAGATCAATGTACATTTAATAACAATATCATTGGTACTGTATCTACATTGAATATAATGTAATATACTGATTCATTCCCACAGATCAATGTACATTTAATAACAATATCATTGGTACTATATCTACATTGAATATAATCTAATATACTGATTCATTCCCACAGATCAATGTACATTTAATAACAATATCATTAGTACTATATCTACATTCGATATAATGTAATAGATTGATTCATTCCCACAGATCAATGTACATTTAATAACAATATCATTAGTACTATATCTACATTCGATATAATGTAATAGACTGATTCATTCCCACAGATCAATGTACATTTCATCACAATATCATTGGTACTATATCTACATTGAATATCATGTAATATACTGATTCAATCCCACAGATCCATGTACATTTAATAACAGTATCATTAGTACTATATCTACAGTAGATATGTAATATACATTTACAAACAATGCCAGTATTATTATATCTCCGTTGGACATAATGTGATATACTGATTCCTTCCCACAGATCAATGTGCATTTAAAAACAATATCATTATTACCATATCTACATTAGATATAATGTAATATACTGATTCCTTCCCACAGATCAATGTACATTTAATAACAATATCATTGGTACTGTATCTACATTGAATATAATGTAATATACTGATTCATTCCCACAGATCAATGTAGATTTAATAACAATATCATTAGTACTATATCTACATTAGATGTAATGTAATATACTTATTCGGTCCCACAGATGAATGTGCATTTAATAACATTATCATTAGTACTATATCTACATTAGATATGTAATGTACATTTAAAAACAATATCATTATTACCATATCTACATTAGATATAATGTAATATACTGATTCCTTCCCACAGATCAATGTACATTTAATAACAATATCATTAGTACTACATCTACATTCGATATAATGTAATATACTGATTCATTCCCACAGATGAATGTACATTTAATAACAATATCATTAGTACTATATCTACATTCGATATAATGTAATAGATTGATTCATTCCCACAGATCAATGTACATTTCATAACAATATCATTGGTACTATATCTACATTGAATATAATGTAATATACTGATTCAATCCCACAGATCCATGTACATTTAATAACAGTATCATTAGTACTATATCTACAGTAGATATGTAATATACATTTACAAACAATGCCAGTATTATTATATCTCCGTTGGACATAATGTGATATACTGATTCCTTCCCACAGATCAATGTGCATTTAAAAACAATATCATTATTACCATATCTACATTAGATATAATGTAATATACTGATTCCTTCCCACAGATCAATGTACATTTAATAACAATATCATTGGTACTGTATCTACATTGAATATAATGTAATATACTGATTCATTCCCACAGATCAATGTACATTTAATAACAATATCATTGGTACTATATCTACATTCGATATAATCTAATATACTGATTCATTCCCACAGATGAATGTGCACTTAATAACAATATCATTGGTACTATATCTACATTGAATATAATGGAATATACTGATCAATTCCCACAGATCAATGTACATTTAATAACAATATCATTCTTACTATATCTACATTCGATATAATGTAATAGATTGATTCATTCCCACAGATCAATGTACATTTAATAACAATATCATTCTTACTATATCTACATTAGATATAATGTAATATACTTATTCGTTCCCACAGATGAATGTGCACTTAATAACAATATCATTGGTACTATATCTACATTGAATATAATGTAATATACTGATCAATTCCCACAGATCAATGTACATTTAATAACAATATCATTAGTACTATATCTACAGTAGATATGTACTATACATTTACAATCAATGCCATTATTGCTGTATCTCCGTTGGACATAATGTAATATACTGATTCCTTCCCGCAGATCAATGTACATTTAATAACAATATCATTAGTACTATATCTACATTCGATATAATGTAATATACTTATTCGTTCCCATAGATGAATATGCATTTAATAACATTATCATTAGTACTATATCTACATTAGATATGTAATGTACATTTAAAAACCATATCATTATTACCATATCTACATTAGATATAATGTAATATACTGATTCCTCCCCACAGAGCAATGTACATTTAATAACAATATCATTGGTACTATATCTACATTGAATATAATGTTATATGCTCATTCATTCCCACAGATCAATGTACATTTAATAACAGTATCATTAGTACTATATCCACAGTAGATATGTAATGTACATTTACAAACAATGCCAGTATTATTATATCTCCGTTGGACATAATGTAATATACTGATTCCTTCCCACAGATCAATGTACATTTAATAACAATATCATTGGTACTGTATCTACATTGAATATAATGTAATATACTGATTCATTCCCACAGATCAATGTACATTTAATAACAATATCATTGGTACTATATCTACATTGAATATAACCTAATATACTGATTCATTCCAACAGATCAATATACATTTAATAACACTATCATTAGTACTATATCTACATTCGATATAATGTAATAGATTGATCCATTCCCACAGATCAATGTACATTTAATAACAGTATCGTTATTGCTCTATCTACATTAGGTATAATGTCATATACAGACTCATTCCCACAGATCAATGTACATTTAATAACAATATCATTGGTACTACATCTACATTGAATATAATATAATATGCTGATTCGTTCCCACAGATCAATGTACATTTAATAACAATATCATTGGTACTATATCTACATTGAATATAATGTAATATACTGATTCATTCCCACAGATCAATGTACATTTTATAACAATATCATTAGTACTATATCTACAGTAGATATGTAATATACATTTACAAACAATGCCATTATTACTATATCTCCGTTTGACATAATGTAGTATACTGATTCCTTCCAACAGATCAATGTATATTTAATAACAATATCCTTAGTACTATATCTACAATAGATATGTAATGTACATTTAATAAGAATATCATTATTACCATATCTACATTAGATATAATGTAATCCACTTATTCGTTCCCACACATGAATATACAATTAATAACATTATCATTAGTACTATATCTACATTAGATATGTAATGTACATTTAAAAACAATGCCATTATTACTATATCTCCGTTGGACATAATGTAATATACTGATTCCTTCCCACAGATCAATGTACATTTAATAACAATATCATTAGTACTATATATACATTCGATATAATGTAATATATTGATTCATTCCAACAGATCAATGTACATTTAATAACAATTTCATTATTACCATATCTACATTAGATATAATGGAATATACTTATTCATTCCCACAGATGAATATGCATTTAATAACATTATCATTAGTACTATATCTACATTAGATATGTAATGTACATTTAAAAACAATATCATTATTACCATATCTACATTAGGTATAATGTAATATACTGATTCCTTCCCACAGATCAATGTACATTTAATAACAATATCATTAGTACTATATCTACATTCGATATAATGTAATATACTTATTCGTTCCCACAGATGAATATGCATTTAATAACATTATCATTAGTACTATATCCACAGTAGATATGTAATGTACATTTACAAACAATGCCAGTATCATTATATCTCCGTTGGACATAATGTAATATACTGATTCCTTCCCACAGATCAATGTACATTTAATAACAATATCATTGGTACTGTATCTACATTGAATATAATGTAATATACTGATTCATTCCCATAGATCAATGTACATTTAATAACAATATCATTAGTACTATATCTACATTAGATATAATGTAATAGATTGATTCATTCCCACAGATCAATGTACATTTAATAACAGTATCATTATTGCTATATCTACATTAGGTATAATGTCATATACAGACTCATTCCCACAGATCAATGTACATTTAATAACAATATCATTGGTACTACATCTACATTGAATATAATGTAATATGCTGATTCGTTCCCACAGATCAATGTACATTTAATAACAGTATCATTAGTACTATATCTACATTCGATGTAATGTAATATATTGATTCATTCCAACAGATCAATGTACATTTAATAGCAATATCATTATTACTATATCTACATTAGATATAATGTAATATACTTATTCGTTCCCACAGATGAATGTGCATTTAATAACATTATCACTAGTACTATATCTACATTAGATATAATGAAATATACTTATTCGTTCCCACAAATGAATGTGCATTTAATAACATTATCATTAGTACTATATCTACATTAGATATGTAATGTACATTCAAAAACAATATCATTATTACCACATCTACATTAGATGTAATGTAATATACTGATTCCTTCCCACAGATCAATGTACATTTAATAACAATATCATTGGTACTGTATCTACATTGAATATAATGTAATATACTGATTCATTCCCACAGATCAATGTACATTTAATAACAGTATCATTAGTACTATATCTACATTAGATGTAATGTAATATACTTATTCGGTCCCACAGATGAATGTGCATTTAATAACATTATCATTAGTACTATATCTACATTAGATATGTAATGTACATTTAAAAACAATATCATTATTACCATATCTACATTAGATATAATGTAATATACTGATTCCTTCCCACAGATCAATGTACATTTAATAACAATATCATTAGTACTATATCTACAGTATATATGTAATATACATTTACAATCAATGCCATTATTACTATATCTCCGTTGGACATAATGTAATATACTGATTCCTTCCCACAGATCAATGTACATTTAATAACAATATCATTAGTACTATATCTACATTCGATATAATGTAATAGATAGATTCATTCCCACAGATCAATGTACATTTAATAACAATATCATTGATACTATATCTACATTGAATATAATGTAATATACTGATACATTCCCGCAGATAAATGTACATTTAATAACAATATCATTATTACCATATCTACATTAGATATAATGTAATATACTTATTCATTCCCACAGATGAATATGCATTTAATAACATTATCATTAGTACTATATCCACATTAGATATGTAATGTACATTTAAAAACAATATCATTATTACCATATCTACATTAGATATAATGTAATATACTGATTCCTTCCCACAGATCAATGTACATTTAATAACAATATCATTAGTACTACATCTACATTCGATATAATGTAATATACTGATTCATTCCCACAGATGAATGTACATTTAATAACAATATCATTAGTACTATATCTACATTCGATATAATGTAATAGATTGATTCATTCCCACAGATCAATGTACATTTCATAACAATATCATTGGTACTATATCTACATTGAATATAATGTAATATACTGATTCAATCCCACAGATCCATGTACATTTAATAACAGTATCATTAGTACTATATCTACAGTAGATATGTAATATACATTTACAAACAATGCCAGTATTATTATATCTCCGTTGGACATAATGTGATATACTGATTCCTTCCCACAGATCAATGTACATTTAATAACAATATCATTGGTACTGTATCTACATTGAATATAATGTAATATACTGATTCATTCCCACAGATCAATGTACATTTAATAACAATATCATTGGTACTATATCTACATTACATATAATGTAATAGATTGATTCATTCCCACAGATCAATGTACATTTAATAACAGTATCATTATTGCTATATCTACATTAGGTATAATGTCATATACAGACTCATTCCCACAGATCAATGTACATTTAATAACAATATCATTGGTACTACATCTACATTGAATATAATGTAATATGCTCATTCGTTCCCACAGATCAATGTACATTTAATAACAGTATCATTAGTACTATATCTATATTAGATATAATGTAATATACTTATTCGTTCCCACAAATGAATGTGCATTTAATAACATTATCATTAGTACTATATCTACATTAGATATGTAATGTACATTCAAAAACAATATCATTATTACCATATCTACATTAGATATAATGTAATATACTGATTCCTTCCCACAGATCAATGTACATTTAATAACAATATCATTGGTACTATATCTACATTGAATATAATGTAATATACTGATTCATTCCCACAGATCAATGTACATTTAATAACAATATCATTGGTACTATATCTACATTGAATATAATGTAATATACTGATTCATTCCCACAGATCAATGTACATTTAATAACAATATCAGTAGTACTATATCTACATTCGATATAATGTAATATACTGATTCCTTCCCACAGATCAATGCACATTTAATAACAATATCATTGGTTCTGTATCTACATTGAATATAATGTAATACACTTATTCGTTCCTACACATGAATATACATTTAATAACATTATCATTAGTACTATATCTACATTAGATATGTAATGTACATTTAAAAACAATATCATTATTACCATATCTACATTAGATATAATGTAATATACTTATTCATTCCCACAGATGAATAAGCATTTAATAACATTATCATTAGTACTATATCTACATTAGATATGTAATGTACATTTAAAAACAATATCATTATTACCATATCTACATTAGATATAATGTAATATACTGATTCCTTCCCATAGATCAATGTACATTTAATAACAATACCATTAGTACTATATCTACATTCGATATAATGTAATATACTGATTCATTCCCACAGATCAATGTACATTTAATAACAATATCATTAGTACTATATCTACATTCGATATAATGTAATATACTGATTCATTCCCACAGATCAATGTACATTTAGTAACAATATCATTGGTACTATATCTACATTGAATATAATGTAATATACTGATTCATTCCCACAGATCAACGTACATTTAATAACAGTATCATTAGTACTGTATCTACAGTAGATATGTAATATACATTTACAAACAATGCCAGTATTATTATATCTCCGTTGGACATAATGTAATATACTGATTCCTTCCCACAGATCAATGTGCATTTGAAAACAATATCATTATTACCATATCTACAATAGATATAATGTAATATACTGATTCCTTCCCACAGATCAATGCACATTTAATAACAATATCATTGGTTCTGTATCTACATTGAATATAATGTAATACACTTATTCGTTCCTACACATGAATATACATTTAATAACATTATCATTAGTACTATATCTACATTAGATATGTAATGTACATTTAAAAACAATATCATTATTACCATATCTACATTAGATATAATGTAATATACTGATTCCTTCCCACAGATCAATGTACATTTAATAACAATATCATTGGTACTGTATCTACATTGAATATAATGTAATATACTGATTCATTCCCACAGATCAATGTACATTTAATAACAATATCATTGGTACTATATCTACATTGAATATAATCTAATATACTGATTCATTCCCACAGATCAGTGTACATTTAATAGCAATATCATTATTACTATATCTACATTAGATATAATGTAATATACTTATTCGGTCCCACAGATGAATGTGCATTTAATAACATTATCATTAGTACTATATCTACATTAGATATGTAATGTACATTTAAAAACAATATCATTATTACCATATCTACATTAGATATAATGTAATATACTGATTCCTTCCCACAGATCAATGTACATTTAATAACAATATCATTAGTACTATATCTACAGTAGATATGTAATATACATTTACAATCAATGCCATTATTGCTATATCTCCGTTGGACATAATGTAATATACTGATTCCTTCCCACAGATCAATGCACATTTAATAACAATATCATTAGTACTATATCTACATTCGATATAATGTAATATACTTATTCGTTCCCACAAATGAATGTGCATTTAATAACATTATCATTAGTACTATATCTACATTAGATATGTAATGTACATTCAAAAACAATATCATTATTACCATATCTACATTAGATGTAATGTAATATACTGATTCCTTCCCATAGATCAATGTACATTTAATAACAATACCATTAGTACTATATCTACATTCGATATAATGTAATATACTGATTCATTCCCACAGATCAATGTACATTTAATAACAATATCATTAGTACTATATCTACATTCGATATAATGTAATATACTGATTCATTCCCACAGATCAATGTACATTTAGTAACAATATCATTGGTACTATATATACATTGAATATAATGTAATATACTGATTCATTCCCACAGATCAACGTACATTTAATAACAGTATCATTAGTACTGTATCTACAGTAGATATGTAATATACATTTACAAACAATGCCAGTATTATTATATCTCCGTTGGACATAATGTAATATACTGATTCCTTCCCACAGATCAATGTGCATTTAAAAACAATATCATTATTACCATATCTACAATAGATATAATGTAATATACTGATTCCTTCCCACAGATCAATGTACATTTAATAACAATATCATTAGTACTATATATACATTCGATATAATGTAATATATTGATTCATTCCAACAGATCAATGTACATTTAATAACAATATCATTATTACCATATCTACATTAGATATAATGTAATATACTTATTCATTCCCACAGATGAATATGCATTTAATAACATTATCATTAGTACTATATCTACATTAGATATGTAATGTACATTTAAAAACAATATCATTATTACCATATCTACATTAGATATAATGTAATATACTGATTCCTTCCCACAGATCAATGTACATTTAATAACAATATCATTGGTACTGTATCTACATTGAATATAATGTAATATACTGATTCATTCCCACAGATCAATGTACATTTAATAACAATATCATTGGTACTATATCTACATTCGATATAATCTAATATACTGATTCATTCCTACAGATTAATGTACATTTAATAACAATATCATTCTTACTATATCTACATTAGATATAATGTAATATACTTATTCGTTCCCACAGATGAATGTGCACTTAATAACAATATCATTGGTACTATATCTACATTGAATATAATGTAATATACATTCGATATAATGTAATAGATTGATTCATTCCCACAGATCAATGTACATTTAATAACAGTATCATTGGTACTACATCTACATTGAATATAATGTAATATGCTGATTCGTTCCCACAGATCAATGTACATTTAATAACAATATCATTGGTACTATATCTACATTGAATATAATGTAATATACTGATTCATTCCCACAGATCAATGTACATTTTATAACAATATCATTAGTACTATATCTACAGTAGATATGTAATATACATTTACAAACAATGCCATTATTACTATATCTCCGTTGGACATAATGTAGTATACTGATTCCTTCCAACAGATCAATGTATACTTAATAACAATATCCTTAGTACTATATCTACAATAGATATGTAATGTACATTTAATAACAATATCATTATTACCATATCTACATTAGATATAATGTAATATACTGATTCTTTCCCACAGATCAATGTACATTTAATAACAATATCATTAGTACTATATCTACATTCGATCTAATGTAATATACTGATTCATTCCCACAGATCAATGTACATTTAATAACAATATCATTGGTACTATATCTACATTGAATATAATCTAATATACTGATTCATTCCCACAGATCAATGTACATTTAATAACAATATCATTAGTACTATATCTACATTCGATATAATGTAATAGATTGATTCATTCCCACAGATCAATGTACATTTAATAACAATATCATTCTTACTATATCTACATTAGATATAATGTAATATACTTATTCGTTCCCACAGATGAATGTGCACTTAATAACAATATCATTGGTACTATATCTACATTGAATATAATGTAATATACTGATCAATTCCCACAGATCAATGTACATTTAATAACAATATCATTAGTACTATATCTACAGTAGATATGTAATATACATTTACAAACAATGCCATTATTACTATATCTCCGTTGGACATAATGTAATATACTGATTCCTTCCAACAGATCAATGTATATTTAATAACAATACCCTTAGTACTATATCTACATTAGATATGTAATGTACATTTAATAGCAATATCATTATTACAATATCTACATTTGATATAATGTAATATACTGATTCTTTCCCACAGATCAATGTACATTTAATAACAATATCATTAGTACTATATCTACATTCGATATAATGTAATATATTGATTCATTCCAACAGATCAAAGTACATTTAATAACAATATCATTATTACTATATCTACATTAGATATAATGTAATATACTTATTCGTTCCCACAGATGAATATGCATTTAATAACATTATCATTAGTACTATATCTAAATTAGATGTGTAATGTACATTTAAAAACAATGCCATTATTACTATATCTCCGTAGGACATAATGTAATATACTGATTCCTTCCCACAGATCAATGTACATTTAATAACAATATCATTAGTACTATATATACATTCGATATAATGTAATATATTGATTCATTCCAACAGATCAATGTACATTTAATAACAATATCATTATTACCATGTCTACATTAGATATAATGTAATATACTTATTCATGCGCACAGATGAATATGCATTTAATAACATTATCATTAGTACTATATCTACATTAGATATGTAATGTACATTTAAAAACAATATCATTATTACCATATCTACATTAGATATAATGTAATATACTGATTCCTTCCCACAGATCAATGTACATTTAATAACAATATCATTGGTACTGTATCTACATTGAATATAATGTAATATACTGATTCATTCCCACAGATCAATGTACATTTAATAACAATATCATTGGTACTATATCTACATTCGATATAATCTAATATACTGATTCATTCCCACAGATCAATGTACATTTAATAACAATATCATTCTTACTATATCTACATTAGATATAATGTAATATACTTATTCGTTCCCACAGATGAATGTGCACTTAATAACAATATCATTGGTACTATATGTACATTGAATATAATGTAATATACTGATTAATTCCCACAGATCAATGTACATTTAATAACAATATCATTAGTACTATATCTACAGTAGATATGTAATATACATTTACAAACAATGCCATTATTACTATATCTCCGTTGGACATAATGTAATATACTAATTCCTTCCAACAGATCAATGTATATTTAATAACAATATCCTTAGTACTATATCTACATTAGATATGTAATGTACATTTAATAACAATATCATTATTACCATATCTACATTAGATATAATGTAATATACTCATTCGTTCCCACAGATGAATATGCATTTAATAACATTATCATTAGTACTATATCTACATTAGATATGTAATGTACATTTAAAAACAATGCCATTATTACTATATCTCCGTTGGACATAATGTAATATACTGATTCCTTCCCACAGATCAATGTACATTTAATAACAATATCATTAGTACTATATATACATTCGATATAATGTAATATATTGATTCATTCCAACAGATAAATGTACATTTAATAACAATTTCATTATTACCATATCTACATTAGATATAATGGAATATACTTATTCATTCCCACAGATGAATATGCATTTAATAACATTATCATTAGTACTATATCTACATTAGATATGTAATGTACATTTAAAAACAATATCATTATTACCATATCTACATTAGGTATAATGTAATATACTGATTCCTTCCCACAGATCAATGTACATTTAATAACAATATCATTAGTACTATATCTACAGTAGATATGTAATATACATTTACAATCAATGCCATTATTACTATATCTCCGTTGGGCATAATGTAATATACTGATTCCTTCCCACAGATCAATGTACATTTAATAACAATATCATTAGTACTATATCTACATTCGATATAATGTAATATACTTATTCGTTCCCACAGATGAATATGCATTTAATAACATTATCATTAGTACTATATCCACAGTAGATATGTAATGTACATTTACAAACAATGTCAGTATCATTATATCTCCGTTGGACATAATGTAATATACTGATTCCTTCCCACAGATCAATGTACATTTAATAACAATATCATTGGTACTGTATCTACATTGAATATAATGTAATATACTGATTCATTCCCATAGATCAATGTACATTTAATAACAATATCATTATTACTATATCTACATTAGATATAATGTAATATACTTATTCGTTCCCACAGATGAATGTGCATTTAATAACATTATCATTAGTACTATATCTACATTAGATATAATGAAATATACTTATTCGTTCCCACAAATGAATGTGCATTTAATAACATTATCATTAGTACTATATCTACATTAGATATGTAATGTACATTCAAAAACAATATCATTATTACCATATCTACATTAGATGTAATGTAATATACTGATTCCTTCCCACAGATCAATGTACATTTAATAACAATATCATTGGTACTATATCTACATTGAATATAATCTAATATACTGATTCATTCCCACAGATCAGTGTACATTTAATAGCAATATCATTATTACTATATCTACATTAGATATAATGTAATATACTTATTCGGTCCCGCAGATGAATGTGCATTTAATAACATTATCATTAGTACTATATCTACATTAGATATGTAATGTACATTTAAAAACAATATCATTATTACCATATCTACATTAGATATAATGTAATATACTGATTCCTTCCCACAGATCAATGTACATTTAATAACAACATCATTAGTACTATATCTACAGTAGATATGTAATATACATTTACAATCAATGCCATTATTGCTATATCTCCGTTGGACATAATGTAATATACTGATTCCTTCCCACAGATCAATGCACATTTAATAACAATGTCATTAGTACTATATCTACATTCGATATAATGTAATATACTTATTCGTTCCCACAGATGAATATGCATTTAATAACATTATCATTAGTACTATATCTACATTAGATATGTAATGTACATTTAAAAACCATATCATTATTACCATATCTACATTAGATATAATGTAATATACTGATTCCTCCCCACAGATCAATGTACATTTGATAACAATATCATTGGTACTATATCTACATTGAATATAATGTTATATGCTCATTCATTCCCACAGATCAATGTACATTTAATAACAGTGTCATTAGCACTATATCCACAGTAGATATGTAATGTACATTTACAAACAATGCCAGTATTATTATATCTCCGTTGGACATAATGTAATATACTGATTCCTTCCCACAGATCAATGTACATTTAATAACAATATCATTGGTACTGTATCTACATTGAATATAATGTAATATACTGATTCATTCCCACAGATCAATGTACATTTAATAACAATATCATTGGTACTATATCTACATTGAATATAATCTAATATACTGATTCATTCCCACAGATCAATGTACATTTAATAACAATATCATTAGTACTATATCTACATTCGATATAATGTAATAGATTGATTCATTCCCACAGATCAATGTACATTTAATAACAATATCATTAGTACTATATCTACATTCGATATAATGTAATAGATTGATTCATTCCCACAGATCAATGTACATTTCATCACAATATCATTGGTACTATATCTACATTGAATATCATGTAATATACTGATTCAATCCCACAGATCCATGTACATTTAATAACAGTATCATTAGTACTATATCTACAGTAGATATGTAATATACATTTACAAACAATGCCAGTATTATTATATCTCCGTTGGACATAATGTGATATACTGATTCCTTCCCACAGATCAATGTGCATTTAAAAACAATATCATTATTACCATATCTACATTAGATATAATGTAATATACTGATTCCTTCCCACAGATCAATGTACATTTAATAACAATATCATTGGTACTGTATCTACATTGAATATAATGTAATATACTGATTCATTCCCACAGATCAATGTAGATTTAATAACAATATCATTAGTACTATATCTACATTAGATGTAATGTAATATACTTATTCGGTCCCACAGATGAATGTGCATTTAATAACATTATCATTAGTACTATATCTACATTAGATATGTAATGTACATTTAAAAACAATATCATTATTACCATATCTACATTAGATATAATGTAATATACTGATTCCTTCCCACAGATCAATGTACATTTAATAACAATATCATTATTACTATATCTACAGTAGATATGTAATATACATTTACAATCAATGCCATTATTACTATATCTCCGTTGGACATAATGTAATATACTGATTCCTTCCCACAGATCAATGTACATTTAATAACAATATCATTAGTACTATATCTACATTCGATATAATGTAATAGATTGATTCATTCGCACAGATCAATGTACATTTAATAACAATATCATTGGTACTATATCTACATTGAATATAATGTAATATACTGATACATTCCCACAGATAAATGTACATTTAATAACAATATCATTATTACCATATCTACATTAGATATAATGTAATATACTTATTCATTCCCACAGATGAATATGCATTTAATAACATTATCATTAGTACTATATCCACATTAGATATGTAATGTACATTTAAAAACAATATCATTATTACCATATCTACATTAGATATAATGTAATATACTGATTCCTTCCCACAGATCAATGTACATTTAATAACAATATCATTAGTACTACATCTACATTCGATATAATGTAATATACTGATTCATTCCCACAGATGAATGTACATTTAATAACAATATCATTAGTACTATATCTACATTCGATATAATGTAATAGATTGATTCATTCCCACAGATCAATGTACATTTCATAACAATATCATTGGTACTATATCTACATTGAATATAATGTAATATACTGATTCAATCCCACAGATCCATGTACATTTAATAACAGTATCATTAGTACTATATCTACAGTAGATATGTAATATACATTTACAAACAATGCCAGTATTATTATATCTCCGTTGGACATAATGTGATATACTGATTCCTTCCCACAGATCAATGTGCATTTAAAAACAATATCATTATTACCATATCTACATTAGATATAATGTAATATACTGATTCCTTCCCACAGATCAATGTACATTTAATAACAATATCATTGGTACTGTATCTACATTGAATATAATGTAATATACTGATTCATTCCCACAGATCAATGTACATTTAATAACAATATCATTGGTACTATATCTACATTCGATATAATCTAATATACTGATTCATTCCCACAGATGAATGTGCACTTAATAACAATATCATTGGTACTATATCTACATTGAATATAATGGAATATACTGATCAATTCCCACAGATCAATGTACATTTAATAACAATATCATTCTTACTATATCTACATTCGATATAATGTAATAGATTGATTCATTCCCACAGATCAATGTACATTTAATAACAATATCATTGGTACTATATCTACATTGAATATAACCTAATATACTGATTCATTCCCACAGATCAATATACATTTAATAACAATATCATTAGTACTATATCTACATTCGATATAATGTAATAGATTGATCCATTCCCACAGATCAATGTACATTTAATAACAGTATCGTTATTGCTCTATCTACATTAGGTATAATGTCATATACAGACTCATTCCCACAGATCAATGTACATTTAATAACAATATCATTGGTACTACATCTACATTGAATATAATATAATATGCTGATTCGTTCCCACAGATCAATGTACATTTAATAACAATATCATTGGTACTATATCTACATTGAATATAATGTAATATACTGATTCATTCCCACAGATCAATGTACATTTTATAACAATATCATTAGTACTATATCTACAGTAGATATGTAATATACATTTACAAACAATGCCATTATTACTATATCTCCGTTTGACATAATGTAGTATACTGATTCCTTCCAACAGATCAATGTATATTTAATAACAATATCCTTAGTACTATATCTACAATAGATATGTAATGTACATTTAATAAGAATATCATTATTACCATATCTACATTAGATATAATGTAATCCACTTATTCGTTCCCACACATGAATATACAATTAATAACATTATCATTAGTACTATATCTACATTAGATATGTAATGTACATTTAAAAACAATGCCATTATTACTATATCTCCGTTGGACATAATGTAATATACTGATTCCTTCCCACAGATCAATGTACATTTAATAACAATATCATTAGTACTATATATACATTCGATATAATGTAATATATTGATTCATTCCAACAGATCAATGTACATTTAATAACAATTTCATTATTACCATATCTACATTAGATATAATGGAATATACTTATTCATTCCCACAGATGAATATGCATTTAATAACATTATCATTAGTACTATATCTACATTAGATATGTAATGTACATTTAAAAACAATATCATTATTACCATATCTACATTAGGTATAATGTAATATACTGATTCCTTCCCACAGATCAATGTACATTTAATAACAATATCATTAGTACTATATCTACAGTAGATATGTAATATACATTTACAATCAATGCCATTATTACTATATCTCCGTTGGACATAATGTAATATACTGATTCCTTCCCACAGATCAATGTACATTTAATAACAATATCATTAGTACTATATCTACAGTAGATATGTAATATACATTTACAATCAATGCCATTATTACTATATCTCCGTTGGACATAATGTAATATACTGATTCCTTCCCACAGATCAATGTACATTTAATAACAATATCATTAGTACTATATCTACATTCGATATAATGTAATCGATAGATTCATTCCCACAGATCAATGTACATTTAATAACAATATCATTGGTACTATATCTACATTGAATATAATGTAATATACTGATACATTCCCGCAGATAAATGTACATTTAATAACAATATCATTATTACCATATCTACATTAGATATAATGTAATATACTTATTCATTCCCACAGATGAATATGCATTTAATAACATTATCATTAGTACTATATCCACATTAGATATGTAATGTACATTTAAAAACAATATCATTATTACCATATCTACATTAGATATAATGTAATATACTGATTCCTTCCCACAGATCAATGTACATTTAATAACAATATCATTAGTACTACATCTACATTCGATATAATGTAATATACTGATTCATTCCCACAGATGAATGTACATTTAATAACAATATCATTAGTACTATATCTACATTCGATATAATGTAATAGATTGATTCATTCCCACAGATCAATGTACATTTCATAACAATATCATTGGTACTATATCTACATTGAATATAATGTAATATACTGATTCAATCCCACAGATCCATGTACATTTAATAACAGTATCATTAGTACTATATCTACAGTAGATATGTAATATACATTTACAAACAATGCCAGTATTATTATATCTCCGTTGGACATAATGTGATATACTGATTCCTTCCCACAGATCAATGTACATTTAATAACAATATCATTGGTACTGTATCTACATTGAATATAATGTAATATACTGATTCATTCCCACAGATCAATGTACATTTAATAACAATATCATTGGTACTATATCTACATTCGATATAATCTAATATACTGATTCATTCCCACAGATGAATGTGCACTTAATAACAATATCATTGGTACTATATCTACATTGAATATAATGTAATATACTGATCAATTCCCACAGATCAATGTACATTTAATAACAATATCATTCTTACTATATCTACATTCGATATAATGTAATAGATTGATTCATTCCCACAGATCAATGTACATTTAATAACAATATCATTCTTACTATATCTACATTAGATATAATGTAATATACTTATTCGTTCCCACAGATGAATGTGCACTTAATAACAATATCATTGGTACTATATCTACATTGAATATAATGTAATATACTGATCAACTCCCACAGATCAATGTACATTTAATAACAATATCATTAGTACTATATCTACAGTAGATATGTACTATACATTTACAATCAATGCCATTATTGCTGTATCTCCGTTGGACATAATGTAATATACTGATTCCTTCCCGCAGATCAATGTACATTTAATAACAATATCATTAGTACTATATCTACATTCGATATAATGTAATATACTTATTCGTTCCCATAGATGAATATGCATTTAATAACATTAGCATTAGTACTATATCTACATTAGATATGTAATGTACATTTAAAAACCATATCATTATTACCATATCTACATTAGATATAATGTAATATACTGATTCCTCCCCACAGATCAATGTACATTTAATAACAATATCATTGGTACTGTATCTACATTGAATATAATGTAATATACTGATTCATTCCCATAGATCAATGTACATTTAATAACAATATCATTATTACTATATCTACATTAGATATAATGTAATATACTTATTCGTTCCCACAGATGAATGTGCATTTAATAACATTATCATTAGTACTATATCTACATTAGATATAATGAAATATACTTATTCGTTCCCACAAATGAATGTGCATTTAATAACATTATCATTAGTACTATATCTACATTAGATATGTAATGTACATTCAAAAACAATATCATTATTACCATATCTACATTAGATGTAATGTAATATACTGATTCCTTCCCACAGATCAATGTACATTTAATAACAATATCATTGGTACTATATCTACATTGAATATAATCTAATATACTGATTCATTCCCACAGATCAGTGTACATTTAATAGCAATATCATTATTACTATATCTACATTAGATATAATGTAATATACTTATTCGGTCCCACAGATGAATGTGCATTTAATAACATTATCATTAGTACTATATCTACATTAGATATGTAATGTACATTTAAAAACAATATCATTATTACCATATCTACATTAGATATAATGTAATATACTGATTCCTTCCCACAGATCAATGTACATTTAATAACAATATCATTAGTACTATATCTACAGTAGATATGTAATATACATTTACAATCAATGCCATTATTGCTATATCTCCGTTGGACATAATGTAATATACTGATTCCTTCCCACAGATCAATGCACATTTAATAACAATGTCATTAGTACTATATCTACATTCGATATAATGTAATATACTTATTCGTTCCCACAGATGAATATGCATTTAATAACATTATCATTAGTACTATATCCACAGTAGATATGTAATGTACATTTACAAACAATGCCAGTATTATTATATCTCCGTTGGACATAATGTAATATACTGATTCCTTCCCACAGATCAATGTACATTTAATAACAATATCATTGGTACTGTATCTACATTGAATATAATGTAATATACTGATTCATTCCCACAGATCAATGTACATTTAATAACAATATCATTGGTACTATATCTACATTGAATATAATCTAATATACTGATTCATTCCCACAGATCAATGTACATTTAATAACAATATCATTAGTACTATATCTACATTCGATATAATGTAATAGATTGATTCATTCCCACAGATCAATGTACATTTAATAACAATATCATTAGTACTATATCTACATTCGATATAATGTAATAGATTGATTCATTCCCACAGATCAATGTACATTTCATCACAATATCATTGGTACTATATCTACATTGAATATCATGTAATATACTGATTCAATCCCACAGATCCATGTACATTTAATAACAGTATCATTAGTACTATATCTACAGTAGATATGTAATATACATTTACAAACAATGCCAGTATTATTATATCTCCGTTGGACATAATGTGATATACTGATTCCTTCCCACAGATCAATGTGCATTTAAAAACAATATCATTATTACCATATCTACATTAGATATAATGTAATATACTGATTCCTTCCCACAGATCAATGTACATTTAATAACAATATCATTGGTACTGTATCTACATTGAATATAATGTAATATACTGATTCATTCCCACAGATCAATGTAGATTTAATAACAATATCATTAGTACTATATCTACATTAGATGTAATGTAATATACTTATTCGGTCCCACAGATGAATGTGCATTTAATAACATTATCATTAGTACTATATCTACATTAGATATGTAATGTACATTTAAAAACAATATCATTATTACCATATCTACATTAGATATAATGTAATATACTGATTCCTTCCCACAGATCAATGTACATTTAATAACAATATCATTAGTACTATATCTACAGTAGATATGTAATATACATTTACAATCAATGCCATTATTACTATATCTCCGTTGGACATAATGTAATATACTGATTCCTTCCCACAGATCAATGTACATTTAATAACAATATCATTGGTACTATATCTACATTCGATATAATCTAATATACTGATTCATTCCCACAGATGAATGTGCACTTAATAACAATATCATTGGTACTATATCTACATTGAATATAATGTAATATACTGATCAATTCCCACAGATCAATGTACATTTAATAACAATATCATTCTTACTATATCTACATTCGATATAATGTAATAGATTGGTTCATTCCCACAGATCAATGTACATTTAATAACAATATCATTAGTACTATATCTACAGTAGATATGTACTATACATTTACAATCAATGCCATTATTGCTGTATCTCCGTTGGACATAATGTAATATACTGATTCCTTCCCGCAGATCAATGTACATTTAATAACAATATCATTAGTACTATATCTACATTCGATATAATGTAATATACTTATTCGTTCCCATAGATGAATATGCATTTAATAACATTATCATTAGTACTATATCTACATTAGATATGTAATGTACATTTAAAAACCATATCATTATTACCATATCTACATTAGATATAATGTAATATACTGATTCCTCCCCACAGATCAATGTACATTTAATAACAATATCATTGGTACTATATCTACATTGAATATAATGTTATATGCTCATTCATTCCCACAGATCAATGTACATTTAATAACAGTATCATTAGTACTATATCCACAGTAGATATGTAATGTACATTTACAAACAATGCCAGTATTATTATATCTCCGTTGGACATAATGTAATATACTGATTCCTTCCCACAGATCAATGTACATTTAATAACAATATCATTGGTACTGTATCTACATTGAATATAATGTAATATACTGATTCATTCCCACAGATCAATGTACATTTAATAACAATATCATTGGTACTATATCTACATTGAATATAACCTAATATACTGATTCATTCCCACAGATCAATATACATTTAATAACAATATCATTAGTACTATATCTACATTCGATATAATGTAATAGATTGATCCATTCCCACAGATCAATGTACATTTAATAACAGTATCGTTATTGCTCTATCTACATTAGGTATAATGTCATATACAGACTCATTCCCACAGATCAATGTACATTTAATAACAATATCATTGGTACTACATCTACATTGAATATAATATAATATGCTGATTTGTTCCCACAGATCAATGTACATTTAATAACAATATCATTGGTACTATATCTACATTGAATATAATGTAATATACTGATTCATTCCCACAGATCAATGTACATTTTATAACAATATCATTAGTACTATATCTACAGTAGATATGTAATATACATTTACAAACAATGCCATTATTACTATATCTCCGTTTGACATAATGTAGTATACTGATTCCTTCCAACAGATCAATGTATATTTAATAACAATATCCTTAGTACTATATCTACAATAGATATGTAATGTACATTTAATAAGAATATCATTATTACCATATCTACATTAGATATAATGTAATCCACTTATTCGTTCCCACACATGAATATACAATTAATAACATTATCATTAGTACTATATCTACATTAGATATGTAATGTACATTTAAAAACAATGCCATTATTACTATATCTCCGTTGGACATAATGTAATATACTGATTCCTTCCCACAGATCAATGTACATTTAATAACAATATCATTAGTACTATATATACATTCGATATAATGTAATATATTGATTCATTCCAACAGATCAATGTACATTTAATAACAATTTCATTATTACCATATCTACATTAGATATAATGGAATATACTTATTCATTCCCACAGATGAATATGCATTTAATAACATTATCATTAGTACTATATCTACATTAGATATGTAATGTACATTTAAAAACAATATCATTATTACCATATCTACATTAGGTATAATGTAATATACTGATTCCTTCCCACAGATCAATGTACATTTAATAACAATATCATTAGTACTATATCTACAGTAGATATGTAATATACATTTACAATCAATGCCATTATTACTATATCTCCGTTGGACATAATGTAATATACTGATTCCTTCCCACAGATCAATGTACATTTAATAACAATATCATTAGTACTATATCTACATTCGATATAATGTAATATACTTATTCGTTCCCACAGATGAATATGCATTTAATAACATTATCATTAGTACTATATCCACAGTAGATATGTAATGTACATTTACAAACAATGCCAGTATCATTATATCTCCGTTGGACATAATGTAATATACTGATTCCTTCCCACAGATCAATGTACATTTAATAACAATATCATTCTTACTATATCTACATTAGATATAATGTAATATACTTATTCGTTCCCACAGATGAATGTGCACTTAATAACAATATCATTGGTACTATATCTACATTGAATATAATGTAATATACTGATCAATTCCCACAGATCAATGTACATTTAATAACAATATCATTAGTACTATATCTACAGTAGATATGTACTATACATTTACAATCAATGCCATTATTGCTGTATCTCCGTTGGACATAATGTAATATACTGATTCCTTCCCGCAGATCAATGTACATTTAATAACAATATCATTAGTACTATATCTACATTCGATATAATGTAATATACTTATTCGTTCCCATAGATGAATATGCATTTAATAACATTATCATTAGTACTATATCTACATTAGATATGTAATGTACATTTAAAAACCATATCATTATTACCATATCTACATTAGATATAATGTAATATACTGATTCCTCCCCACAGATCAATGTACATTTAATAACAATATCATTGGTACTATATCTACATTGAATATAATGTTATATGCTCATTCATTCCCACAGATCAATGTACATTTAATAACAGTATCATTAGTACTATATCCACAGTAGATATGTAATGTACATTTACAAACAATGCCAGTATTATTATATCTCCGTTGGACATAATGTAATATACTGATTCCTTCCCACAGATCAATGTACATTTAATAACAATATCATTGGTACTGTATCTACATTGAATATAATGTAATATACTGATTCATTCCCACAGATCAATGTACATTTAATAACAATATCATTGGTACTATATCTACATTGAATATAACCTAATATACTGATTCATTCCCACAGATCAATATACATTTAATAACAATATCATTAGTACTATATCTACATTCGATATAATGTAATAGATTGATCCATTCCCACAGATCAATGTACATTTAATAACAGTATCGTTATTGCTCTATCTACATTAGGTATAATGTCATATACAGACTCATTCCCACAGATCAATGTACATTTAATAACAATATCATTGGTACTACATCTACATTGAATATAATATAATATGCTGATTTGTTCCCACAGATCAATGTACATTTAATAACAATATCATTGGTACTATATCTACATTGAATATAATGTAATATACTGATTCATTCCCACAGATCAATGTACATTTTATAACAATATCATTAGTACTATATCTACAGTAGATATGTAATATACATTTACAAACAATGCCATTATTACTATATCTCCGTTTGACATAATGTAGTATACTGATTCCTTCCAACAGATCAATGTATATTTAATAACAATATCCTTAGTACTATATCTACAATAGATATGTAATGTACATTTAATAAGAATATCATTATTACCATATCTACATTAGATATAATGTAATCCACTTATTCGTTCCCACACATGAATATACAATTAATAACATTATCATTAGTACTATATCTACATTAGATATGTAATGTACATTTAAAAACAATGCCATTATTACTATATCTCCGTTGGACATAATGTAATATACTGATTCCTTCCCACAGATCAATGTACATTTAATAACAATATCATTAGTACTATATATACATTCGATATAATGTAATATATTGATTCATTCCAACAGATCAATGTACATTTAATAACAATTTCATTATTACCATATCTACATTAGATATAATGGAATATACTTATTCATTCCCACAGATGAATATGCATTTAATAACATTATCATTAGTACTATATCTACATTAGATATGTAATGTACATTTAAAAACAATATCATTATTACCATATCTACATTAGGTATAATGTAATATACTGATTCCTTCCCACAGATCAATGTACATTTAATAACAATATCATTAGTACTATATCTACAGTAGATATGTAATATACATTTACAATCAATGCCATTATTACTATATCTCCGTTGGACATAATGTAATATACTGATTCCTTCCCACAGATCAATGTACATTTAATAACAATATCATTAGTACTATATCTACATTCGATATAATGTAATATACTTATTCGTTCCCACAGATGAATATGCATTTAATAACATTATCATTAGTACTATATCCACAGTAGATATGTAATGTACATTTACAAACAATGCCAGTATCATTATATCTCCGTTGGACATAATGTAATATACTGATTCCTTCCCACAGATCAATGTACATTTAATAACAATATCATTGGTACTGTATCTACATTGAATATAATGTAATATACTGATTCATTCCCATAGATCAATGTACATTTAATAACAATATCATTAGTACTATATCTACATTAGATATAATGTAATAGATTGATTCATTCCCACAGATCAATGTACATTTAATAACAGTATCATTATTGCTATATCTACATTAGGTATAATGTCATATACAGACTCATTCCCACAGATCAATGTACATTTAATAACAATATCATTGGTACTACATCTACATTGAATATAATGTAATATGCTGATTCGTTCCCACAGATCAATGTACATTTAATAACAGTATCATTAGTACTATATCTACATTCGATATAATGTAATATATTGATTCATTCCAACAGATCAATGTACATTTAATAACAATATCATTATTACTATATCTACATTAGATATAATGTAATATACTTATTCGTTCCCACAGATGAATGTGCATTTAATAACATTATCACTAGTACTATATCTACATTAGATATAATGAAATATACTTATTCGTTCCCACAAATGAATGTGCATTTAATAACATTATCATTAGTACTATATCTACATTAGATATGTAATGTACATTCAAAAACAATATCATTATTACCATATCTACATTAGATGTAATGTAATATACTGATTCCTTCCCACAGATCAATGTACATTTAATAACAATATCATTGGTACTGTATCTACATTGAATATAATGTAATATACTGATTCATTCCCACAGATCAATGTACATTTAATAACAATATCATTAGTACTATATCTACATTAGATGTAATGTAATATACTTATTCGGTCCCACAGATGAATGTGCATTTAATAACATTATCATTAGTACTATATCTACATTAGATATGTAATGTACATTTAAAAACAATATCATTATTACCATATCTACATTAGATATAATGTAATATACTGATTCCTTCCCACAGATCAATGTACATTTAATAACAATATCATTAGTACTATATCTACAGTAGATATGTAATATACATTTACAATCAATGCCATTATTACTATATCTCCGTTGGACATAATGTAATATACTGATTCCTTCCCACAGATCAATGTACATTTAATAACAATATCATTAGTACTATATCTACATTCGATATAATGTAATAGATAGATTCATTCCCACAGATCAATGTACATTTAATAACAATATCATTGGTACTATATCTACATTGAATATAATGTAATATACTGATACATTCCCGCAGATAAATGTACATTTAATAACAATATCATTATTACCATATCTACATTAGATATAATGTAATATACTTATTCATTCCCACAGATGAATATGCATTTAATAACATTATCATTAGTACTATATCCACATTAGATATGTAATGTACATTTAAAAACAATATCATTATTACCATATCTACATTAGATATAATGTAATATACTGATTCCTTCCCACAGATCAATGTACATTTAATAACAATATCATTAGTACTACATCTACATTCGATATAATGTAATATACTGATTCATTCCCACAGATGAATGTACATTTAATAACAATATCATTAGTACTATATCTACATTCGATATAATGTAATAGATTGATTCATTCCCACAGATCAATGTACATTTAATAACAATATCATTCTTACTATATCTACATTAGATATAATGTAATATACTTATTCGTTCCCACAGATGAATGTGCACTTAATAACAATATCATTGGTACTATATCTACATTGAATATAATGTAATATACTGATCAATTCCCACAGATCAATGTACATTTAATAACAATATCATTAGTACTATATCTACAGTAGATATGTACTATACATTTACAAGCAATGCCATTATTACTATATCTCCGTTGGACATAATGTAATATACTGATTCCTTCCAACAGATCAATGTATATTTAATAACAATATCCTTAGTACTATATCTACATTAGATATAATGTAATATACTTATTCGTTCCCACAGATGAATGTGCACTTAATAACAATATCATTGGTACTATATCTACATTGAATATAATGTAATATACTGATTCATTCCCATAGATCAATGTACATTTAATAACAATATCATTAGTACTATATCTACATTAGATATAATGTAATAGATTGATTCATTCCCACAGATCAATGTACATTTAATAACAGTATCATTATTGCTATATCTACATTAGGTATAATGTCATATACAGACTCATTCCCACAGATCAATGTACATTTAATAACAATATCATTGGTACTACATCTACATTGAATATAATGTAATATGCTGATTCGTTCCCACAGATCAATGTACATTTAATAACAGTATCATTAGTACTATATCTACATTCGATATAATGTAATATATTGATTCATTCCAACAGATCAATGTACATTTAATAACAATATCATTATTACTATATCTACATTAGATATAATGTAATATACTTATTCGTTCCCACAGATGAATGTGCATTTAATAACATTATCACTAGTACTATATCTACATTAGATATAATGAAATATACTTATTCGTTCCCACAAATGAATGTGCATTTAATAACATTATCATTAGTACTATATCTACATTAGATATGTAATGTACATTCAAAAACAATATCATTATTACCATATCTACATTAGATGTAATGTAATATACTGATTCCTTCCCACAGATCAATGTACATTTAATAACAATATCATTGGTACTGTATCTACATTGAATATAATGTAATATACTGATTCATTCCCACAGATCAATGTACATTTAATAACAATATCATTAGTACTATATCTACATTGGATGTAATGTAATATACTTATTCGGTCCCACAGATGAATGTGCATTTAATAACATTATCATTAGTACTATATCTACATTAGATATGTAATGTACATTTAAAAACAATATCATTATTACCATATCTACATTAGATATAATGTAATATACTGATTCCTTCCCACAGATCAATGTACATTTAATAACAATATCATTAGTACTATATCTACAGTAGATATGTAATATACATTTACAATCAATGCCATTATTACTATATCTCCGTTGGACATAATGTAATATACTGATTCCTTCCCACAGATCAATGTACATTTAATAACAATATCATTAGTACTATATCTACATTCGATATAATGTAATAGATAGATTCATTCCCACAGATCAATGTACATTTAATAACAATATCATTGGTACTATATCTACATTGAATATAATGTAATATACTGATACATTCCCGCAGATAAATGTACATTTAATAACAATATCATTATTACCATATCTACATTAGATATAATGTAATATACTTATTCATTCCCACAGATGAATATGCATTTAATAACATTATCATTAGTACTATATCCACATTAGATATGTAATGTACATTTAAAAACAATATCATTATTACCATATCTACATTAGATATAATGTAATATACTGATTCCTTCCCACAGATCAATGTACATTTAATAACAATATCATTAGTACTACATCTACATTCGATATAATGTAATATACTGATTCATTCCCACAGATGAATGTACATTTAATAACAATATCATTAGTACTATATCTACATTCGATATAATGTAATAGATTGATTCATTCCCACAGATCAATGTACATTTCATAACAATATCATTGGTACTATATCTACATTGAATATAATGTAATATACTGATTCAATCCCACAGATCCATGTACATTTAATAACAGTATCATTAGTACTATATCTACAGTAGATATGTAATATACATTTACAAACAATGCCAGTATTATTATATCTCCGTTGGACATAATGTGATATACTGATTCCTTCCCACAGATCAATGTACATTTAATAACAATATCATTGGTACTGTATCTACATTGAATATAATGTAATATACTGATTCATTCCCACAGATCAATGTACATTTAATAACAATATCATTGGTACTATATCTACATTCGATATAATCTAATATACTGATTCATTCCCACAGATGAATGTGCACTTAATAACAATATCATTGGTACTATATCTACATTGAATATAATGTAATATACTGATCAATTCCCACAGATCAATGTACATTTAATAACAATATCATTCTTACTATATCTACATTCGATATAATGTAATAGATTGATTCATTCCCACAGATCAATGTACATTTAATAACAATATCATTCTTACTATATCTACATTAGATATAATGTAATATACTTATTCGTTCCCACAGATGAATGTGCACTTAATAACAATATCATTGGTACTATATCTACATTGAATATAATGTAATATACTGATCAACTCCCACAGATCAATGTACATTTAATAACAATATCATTAGTACTATATCTACAGTAGATATGTACTATACATTTACAATCAATGCCATTATTGCTGTATCTCCGTTGGACATAATGTAATATACTGATTCCTTCCCGCAGATCAATGTACATTTAATAACAATATCATTAGTACTATATCTACATTCGATATAATGTAATAGATTGATTCATTCCCACAGATCAATGTACATTTAATAACAATATCATTGGTACTATATCTACATTGAATATAATGTAATATACTGATTCAATCCCACAGATCAATGTACATTTAATAACAGTATCATTAGTACTATATCTACAGTAGATATGTAATATACATTTACAAACAATGCCAGTATTATTATATCTCCGTTGGACATAATGTGATATACTGATTCCTTCCCACAGATCAATGTGCATTTAAAAACAATATCATTATTACCATATCTACATTAGATATAATGTAATATACTGATTCCTTCCCACAGATCAATGTACATTTAATAACAATATCATTGGTACTGTATCTACATTGAATATAATGTAATATACTGATTCATTCCCACAGATTAATGTACATTTAATAACAATATCATTGGTACTATATCTACATTCGATATAATCTAATATACTGATTCATTCCCACAGATCAATGTACATTTAATATCAATATCAATCTTACTATATCTACATTCGATATAATGTAATAGATTGATTCATTCCCACAGATCAATGTACATTTAATAACAATATCATTCTTACTATATCTACATTAGATATAATGTAATATACTTATTCGTTCCCACAGATCAATGTGCACTTAATAACAATATCATTGGTACTATATCTACATTGAATATAATGTAATATACTGATCAATTCCCACAGATCAATGTACATTTAATAACAATATCATTAGTACTATATCTACAGTAGATATGTACTATACATTTACAAGCAATGCCATTATTACTATATCTCCGTTGGACATAATGTAATATACTGATTCCTTCCAACAGATCAATGTATATTTAATAACAATATCCTTAGTACTATATCTACATTAGATATGTAATGTACATTTAATAACAATATCATTATTACAATATCTACATTAGATATAATGTAATATACTGATTCTTTCCCACAGATCAATGTACATTTAATAACAATATCATTAGTACTATATCTACAGTAGATATGTAATATACATTTACAATCAATGCCATTATTGCTGTATCTCCGTTGGACATAATGTAATATACTGATTCCTTCCCGCAGATCAATGTACATTTAATAACAATATCATTAGTACTATATCTACATTCGATATAATGTAATATACTTATTCGTTCCCATAGATGAATATGCATTTAATAACATTATCATTAGTACTATATCTACATTAGATATGTAATGTACATTTAAAAACCATATCATTATTACCATATCTACATTAGATATAATGTAATATACTGATTCCTCCCCACAGATCAATGTACATTTAATAACAATATCATTGGTACTATATCTACATTGAATATAATGTTATATGCTCATTCATTCCCACAGATCAATGTACATTTAATAACAGTATCATTAGTACTATATCCACAGTAGATATGTAATGTACATTTACAAACAATGCCAGTATTATTATATCTCCGTTGGACATAATGTAATATACTGATTCCTTCCCACAGATCAATGTACATTTAATAACAATATCATTGGTAGTGTATCTACATTGAATATAATGTAATATACTGATTCATTCCCACAGATCAATGTACATTTAATAACAATATCATTGGTACTATATCTACATTGAATATAATCTAATATACTGATTCATTCCCACAGATCAATATACATTTAATAACAATATCATTAGTACTATATCTACATTCGATATAATGTAATAGATTGATTCATTCCCACAGATCAATGTACATTTAATAACAATATCATTCTTACTATATCTACATTCGATATAATCTAATATACTGATTCATTCCCACAGATCAATGTACATTTAATAACAATATCATTCTTACTATATCTACATTCGATATAATGTATTAGATTGATTCATTACCACAGATCAATGTACATTTAATAACAATATCATTCTTACTATATCTACATTAGATATAATGTAATATACTTATTCGTTCCCACAGATGAATGTGCACTTAATAACAATATCATTGGTACTATATCTACATTGAATATAATGTAATATACTGATCAATTCCCACAGATCAATGTACATTTAATAACAATATCATTCTTACTATATCTACATTCGATATAATGTAATAGATTGATTCATTCCCACAGATCAATGTACATTTAATAACAATATCATTCTTACTATATCTACATTAGATATAATGTAATATACTTATACGTTCCCACAGATGAATGTGCACTTAATAACAATATCATTGGTACTATATCTACATTGAATATAATGTAATATACTGATCAATTCCCACAGATCAATGTACATTTAATAACAATATCATTAGTATTATATCTACAGTAGATATGTACTATACATTTACAAGCAATGCCATTATTACTATATCTCCGTTGGACATAATGTAATATACTGATTCCTTCCAACAGATCAATGTATATTTAATAACAATATCCTTAGTACTACATCTACATTAGATATGTAATGTACATTTAATAACAATATCATTATTACAATATCTACATTAGATATAATGTAATATACTGATTCTTTCCCACAGATCAATGTACATTTAATAACAATATCATTAGTACTATATCTACATTCGATATAATGTAATATATTGATTCATTCCAACAGATCAATGTACATTTAAAAACAATATCATTATTACCATATCTACATTAGATATAATGTAATATACTGATTCCTTCCCACAGATCAATGTACATTTAATAACAATATCATTGGTACTGTATCTACATTGAATATAATGTAATATACTGATTCATTCCCACAGATCAATGTACATTCAATAACAATATCATTGGTACTATATCTACATTCGATATAATCTAATATACTGATTCATTCCCACAGATCAATGTACATTTAATAACAATATCATTCTTACTATATCTACATTAGATATAATGTAATATACTTATTCGTTCCCACAGATGAATGTGCACTTAATAACAATATCATTGGTACTATATCTACATTGAATATAATGTAATATACATTCGATATAATGTAATAGATTGATTCATTCCCACAGATCAATGTACATTTAATAACAGTATCGTTATTGCTCTATCTACATTAGGTATAATGTCATATACAGACTCATTCCCACAGATCAATGTACATTTAATAACAATATCATTGGTACTACATCTACATTGAATATAATGTAATATGCTGATTCGTTCCCACAGATCAATGTACATTTAATAACAATATCATTGGTACTATATCTACATTGAATATAATGTAATATACTGATTCATTCCCACAGATCAATGTACATTTTATAACAATATCATTAGTACTATATCTACAGTAGATATGTAATATACATTTACAAACAATGCCATTATTACTATATCTCCGTTGGACATAATGTAGTATACTGATTCCTTCCAACAGATCAATGTATATTTAATAACAATATCCTTAGTACTATATCTACAATAGATATGTAATGTACATTTAATAACAATATCATTATTACCATATCTACATTAGATATAATGTAATCCACTTATTCGTTCCCACACATGAATATACAATTAATAACATTATCATTAGTACTATATCTACATTAGATATGTAATGTACATTTAAAAACAATGCCATTATTACTATATCTCCGTTGGACATAATGTAATATACTGATTCCTTCCCACAGATCAATGTACATTTAATAACAATATCATTAGTACTATATATACATTCGATATTATGTAATATATTGATTCATTCCAACAGATCAATGTACATTTAATAACAATATCATTATTACCATATCTACATTAGATATAATGTAATATATTTATTCATTCCCACAGATGAATATGCATTTAATAACATTATCATTAGTACTATATCTACATTAGATATGTAATGTACATTTAAAAACAATATCATTATTACCATATCTACATTAGATATAATGTAATATACTGATTCCTTCCCATAGATCAATGTACATTTAATAACAATACCATTAGTACTATATCTACATTCGATATAATGTAATATACTGATTCATTCCCACAGATCAATGTACATTTAATAACAATATCATTAGTACTATATCTACATTCGATATAATGTAATAGATAGATTCATTCCCACAGATCAATGTACATTTAATAACAATATCATTGGTACTATATCTACATTCGATATAATGTAATAGATTGATTCATTCCCACAGATCAATGTACATTTCATCACAATATCATTGGTACTATATCTACATTGAATATCATGTAATATACTGATTCAATCCCACAGATCCATGTACATTTAATAACAGTATCATTAGTACTATATCTACAGTAGATATGTAATATACATTTACAAACAATGCCAGTATTATTATATCTCCGTTGGACATAATGTGATATACTGATTCCTTCCCACAGATCAATGTGCATTTAAAAACAATATCATTATTACCATATCTACATTAGATATAATGTAATATACTGATTCCTTCCCACAGATCAATGTACATTTAATAACAATATCATTGGTACTGTATCTACATTGAATATAATGTAATATACTGATTCATTCCCACAGATCAATGTAGATTTAATAACAATATCATTAGTACTATATCTACATTAGATGTAATGTAATATACTTATTCGGTCCCACAGATGAATGTGCATTTAATAACATTATCATTAGTACTATATCTACATTAGATATGTAATGTACATTTAAAAACAATATCATTATTACCATATCTACATTAGATATAATGTAATATACTGATTCCTTCCCACAGATCAATGTACATTTAATAACAATATCATTAGTACTATATCTACAGTAGATATGTAATATACATTTACAATCAATGCCATTATTACTATATCTCCGTTGGACATAATGTAATATACTGATTCCTTCCCACAGATCAATGTACATTTAATAACAATATCATTAGTACTATATCTACATTCGATATAATGTAATAGATTGATTCATTCGCACAGATCAATGTACATTTAATAACAATATCATTGGTACTATATCTACATTGAATATAATGTAATATACTGATACATTCCCACAGATAAATGTACATTTAATAACAATATCATTATTACCATATCTACATTAGATATAATGTAATATACTTATTCATTCCCACAGATGAATATGCATTTAATAACATTATCATTAGTACTATATCCACATTAGATATGTAATGTACATTTAAAAACAATATCATTATTACCATATCTACATTAGATATAATGTAATATACTGATTCCTTCCCACAGATCAATGTACATTTAATAACAATATCATTAGTACTACATCTACATTCGATATAATGTAATATACTGATTCATTCCCACAGATGAATGTACATTTAATAACAATATCATTAGTACTATATCTACATTCGATATAATGTAATAGATTGATTCATTCCCACAGATCAATGTACATTTCATAACAATATCATTGGTACTATATCTACATTGAATATAATGTAATATACTGATTCAATCCCACAGATCCATGTACATTTAATAACAGTATCATTAGTACTATATCTACAGTAGATATGTAATATACATTTACAAACAATGCCAGTATTATTATATCTCCGTTGGACATAATGTGATATACTGATTCCTTCCCACAGATCAATGTGCATTTAAAAACAATATCATTATTACCATATCTACATTAGATATAATGTAATATACTGATTCCTTCCCACAGATCAATGTACATTTAATAACAATATCATTGGTACTGTATCTACATTGAATATAATGTAATATACTGATTCATTCCCACAGATCAATGTACATTTAATAACAATATCATTGGTACTATATCTACATTCGATATAATCTAATATACTGATTCATTCCCACAGATGAATGTGCACTTAATAACAATATCATTGGTACTATATCTACATTGAATATAATGTAATATACTGATCAATTCCCACAGATCAATGTACATTTAATAACAATATCATTCTTACTATATCTACATTCGATATAATGTAATAGATTGGTTCATTCCCACAGATCAATGTACATTTAATAACAATATCATTCTTACTATATCTACATTAGATATAATGTAATATACTTATTCGTTCCCACAGATGAATGTGCACTTAATAACAATATCATTGGTACTATATCTACATTGAATATAATGTAATATACTGATCAATTCCCACAGATCAATGTACATTTAATAACAGTATCATTAGTACTATATCCACAGTAGATACGTAATGTACATTTACAAACAATGCCAGTATTATTATATCTCCGTTGGACATAATGTAATATACTGATTCCTTCCCACAGATCAATGTACATTTAATAACAATATCATTGGTACTGTATCTACATTGAATATAATGTAATATACTGATTCATTCCCACAGATCAATGTACATTTAATAACAGTATCGTTATTGCTCTATCTACATTAGGTATAATGTCATATACAGACTCATTCCCACAGATCAATGTACATTTAATAACAATATCATTAGTACTATATCTACATTAGATGTAATGTAATATACTTATTCGGTCCCACAGATGAATGTGCATTTAATAACATTATCATTAGTACTATATCTACATTAGATATGTAATGTACATTTAAAAACAATATCATTATTACCATATCTACATTAGATATAATGTAATATACTGATTCCTTCCCACAGATCAATGTACATTTAATAACAATATCATTAGTACTATATCTACAGTAGATATGTAATATACATTTACAATCAATGCCATTATTACTATATCTCCGTTGGACATAATGTAATATACTGATTCCTTCCCACAGATCAATGTACATTTAATAACAATATCATTAGTACTATATCTACATTCGATATAATGTAATAGATAGATTCATTCCCACAGATCAATGTACATTTAATAACAATATCATTGGTACTATATCTACATTGAATATAATGTAATATACTGATACATTCCCGCAGATAAATGTACATTTAATAACAATATCATTATTACCATATCTACATTAGATATAATGTAATATACTTATTCATTCCCACAGATGAATATGCATTTAATAACATTATCATTAGTACTATATCCACATTAGATATGTAATGTACATTTAAAAACAATATCATTATTACCATATCTACATTAGATATAATGTAATATACTGATTCCTTCCCACAGATCAATGTACATTTAATAACAATATCATTAGTACTACATCTACATTCGATATAATGTAATATACTGATTCATTCCCACAGAGGAATGTACATTTAATAACAATATCATTAGTACTATATCTACATTCGATATAATGTAATAGATTGATTCATTCCCACAGATCAATGTACATTTCATAACAATATCATTGGTACTATATCTACATTGAATATAATGTAATATACTGATTCAATCCCACAGATCCATGTACATTTAATAACAGTATCATTAGTACTATATCTACAGTAGATATGTAATATACATTTACAAACAATGCCAGTATTATTATATCTCCGTTGGACATAATGTGATATACTGATTCCTTCCCACAGATCAATGTACATTTAATAACAATATCATTGGTACTGTATCTACATTGAATATAATGTAATATACTGATTCATTCCCACAGATCAATGTACATTTAATAACAATATCATTGGTACTATATCTACATTCGATATAATCTAATATACTGATTCATTCCCACAGATGAATGTGCACTTAATAACAATATCATTGGTACTATATCTACATTGAATATAATGTAATATACTGATCAATTCCCACAGATCAATGTACATTTAATAACAATATCATTCTTACTATATCTACATTCGATATAATGTAATAGATTGATTCATTCCCACAGATCAATGTACATTTAATAACAATATCATTCTTACTATATCTACATTAGATATAATGTAATATACTTATTCGTTCCCACAGATGAATGTGCACTTAATAACAATATCATTGGTACTATATCTACATTGAATATAATGTAATATACTGATCAACTCCCACAGATCAATGTACATTTAATAACAATATCATTAGTACTATATCTACAGTAGATATGTACTATACATTTACAATCAATGCCATTATTGCTGTATCTCCGTTGGACATAATGTAATATACTGATTCCTTCCCGCAGATCAATGTACATTTAATAACAATATCATTAGTACTATATCTACATTCGATATAATGTAATATACTTATTCGTTCCCATAGATGAATATGCATTTAATAACATTAGCATTAGTACTATATCTACATTAGATATGTAATGTACATTTAAAAACCATATCATTATTACCATATCTACATTAGATATAATGTAATATACTGATTCCTCCCCACAGATCAATGTACATTTAATAACAATATCATTGGTACTATATCTACATTGAATATAATGTTATATGCTCATTCATTCCCACAGATCAATGTACATTTAATAACAGTGTCATTAGTACTATATCCACAGTAGATATGTAATGTACATTTACAAACAATGCCAGTATTATTATATCTCCGTTGGACATAATGTAATATACTGATTCCTTCCCACAGATCAATGTACATTTAATAACAATATCATTGGTACTGTATGTACATTGAATATAGTGTAATATACTGATTCATTCCCACAGATCAATGTACATTTAATAACAATATCATTGGTACTATATCTACATTGAATATAATCTAATATACTGATTCATTCCCACAGATCAATATACATTTAATAACAATATCATTAGTACTATATCTACATTCGATATAATGTAATAGATTGATTCATTCCCACAGATCAATGTACATTTAATAACAATATCATTGGTACTATATCTACATTGAATATAATGTAATATACTGATTCAATCCCACAGATCAATGTACATTTAATAACAGTATCATTAGTACTATATCTACAGTAGATATGTAATATACATTTACAAACAATGCCAGTATTATTATATCTCCGTTGGACATAATGTGATATACTGATTCCTTCCCACAGATCAATGTGCATTTAAAAACAATATCATTATTACCATATCTACATTAGATATAATGTAATATACTGATTCCTTCCCACAGATCAATGTACATTTAATAACAATATCATTGGTACTGTATCTACATTGAATATAATGTAATATACTGATTCATTCCTACAGATTAATGTACATTTAATAACAATATCATTGGTACTATATCTACATTCGATATAATCTAATATACTGATTCATTCCCACAGATCAATGTACATTTAATATCAATATCAATCTTACTATATCTACATTCGATATAATGTAATAGATTGATTCATTCCCACAGATCAATGTACATTTAATAACAATATCATTCTTACTATATCTACATTAGATATAATGTAATATACTTATTCGTTCCCACAGATGAATGTGCACTTAATAACAATATCATTGGTACTATATCTACATTGAATATAATGTAATATACTGATCAATTCCCACAGATCAATGTACATTTAATAACAATATCATTAGTACTATATCTACAGTAGATATGTACTATACATTTACAAGCAATGCCATTATTACTATATCTCCGTTGGACATAATGTAATATACTGATTCCTTCCAACAGATCAATGTATATTTAATAACAATATCCTTAGTACTATATCTACATTAGATATGTAATGTACATTTAATAACAATATCATTATTACAATATCTACATTAGATATAATGTAATATACTGATTCTTTCCCACAGATCAATGTACATTTAATAACAATATCATTAGTACTATATCTACAGTAGATATGTAATATACATTTACAATCAATGCCATTATTGCTGTATCTCCGTTGGACATAATGTAATATACTGATTCCTTCCCGCAGATCAATGTACATTTAATAACAATATCATTAGTACTATATCTACATTCGATATAATGTAATATACTTATTCGTTCCCATAGATGAATATGCATTTAATAACATTATCATTAGTACTATATCTACATTAGATATGTAATGTACATTTAAAAACCATATCATTATTACCATATCTACATTAGATATAATGTAATATACTGATTCCTCCCCACAGATCAATGTACATTTAATAACAATATCATTGGTACTATATCTACATTGAATATAATGTTATATGCTCATTCATTCCCACAGATCAATGTACATTTAATAACAGTATCATTAGTACTATATCCACAGTAGATATGTAATGTACATTTACAAACAATGCCAGTATTATTATATCTCCGTTGGACATAATGTAATATACTGATTCCTTCCCACAGATCAATGTACATTTAATAACAATATCATTGGTACTGTATCTACATTGAATATAATGTAATATGCTGATTCATTCCCACAGATCAATGTACATTTAATAACAATATCATTGGTACTATATCTACATTGAATATAATCTAATATACTGATTCATTCCCACAGATCAATATACATTTAATAACAATATCATTAGTACTATATCTACATTCGATATAATGTAATAGATTGATTCATTCCCACAGATCAATGTACATTTAATAACAATATCATTCTTACTATATCTACATTCGATATAATCTAATATACTGATTCATTCCCACAGATCAATGTACATTTAATAACAATATCATTCTTACTATATCTACATTCGATATAATGTATCAGATTGATTCATTACCACAGATCAATGTACATTTAATAACAATATCATTCTTACTATATCTACATTAGATATAATGTAATATACTTATTCGTTCGCACAGATGAATGTGCACTTAATAACAATATCATTGGTACTATATCTACATTGAATATAATGTAATATACTGATCAATTCCCACAGATCAATGTACATTTAATAACAATATCATTCTTACTATATCTACATTCGATATAATGTAATAGATTGATTCATTCCCACAGATCAATGTACATTTAATAACAATATCATTCTTACTATATCTACATTAGATATAATGTAATATACTTATACGTTCCCACAGATGAATGTGCACTTAATAACAATATCATTGGTACTATATCTACATTGAATATAATGTAATATACTGATCAATTCCCACAGATCAATGTACATTTAATAACAATATCATTAGTATTATATCTACAGTAGATATGTACTATACATTTACAAGCAATGCCATTATTACTATATCTCCGTTGGACATAATGTAATATACTGATTCCTTCCAACAGATCAATGTATATTTAATAACAATATCCTTAGTACTACATCTACATTAGATATGTAATGTACATTTAATAACAATATCATTATTACAATATCTACATTAGATATAATGTAATATACTGATTCTTTCCCACAGATCAATGTACATTTAATAACAATATCATTAGTACTATATCTACATTCGATATAATGTAATATATTGATTCATTCCAACAGATCAATGTACATTTAAAAACAATATCGTTATTACCATATCTACATTAGATATAATGTAATATACTGATTCCTTCCCACAGATCAATGTACATTTAATAACAATATCATTGGTACTGTATCTACATTGAATATAATGTAATATACTGATTCATTCCCACAGATCAATGTACATTCAATAACAATATCATTGGTACTATATCTACATTCGATATAATCTAATATACTGATTCATTCCCACAGATCAATGTACATTTAATAACAATATCATTCTTACTATATCTACATTAGATATAATGTAATATACTTATTCGTTCCCACAGATGAATGTGCACTTAATAACAATATCATTGGTACTATATCTACATTGAATATAATGTAATATACATTCGATATAATGTAATAGATTGATTCATTCCCACAGATCAATGTACATTTAATAACAGTATCGTTATTGCTCTATCTACATTAGGTATAATGTCATATACAGACTCATTCCCACAGATCAATGTACATTTAATAACAGTATCGTTATTGCTCTATCTACATTAGGTATAATGTCATATACAGACTCATTCCCACAGATCAATGTACATTTAATAACAATATCATTGGTACTACATCTACATTGAATATAATGTAATATGCTGATTCGTTCCCACAGATCAATGTACATTTAATAACAATATCATTGGTACTATATCTACATTGAATATAATGTAATATACTGATTCATTCCCACAGATCAATGTACATTTTATAACAATATCATTAGTACTATATCTACAGTAGATATGTAATATACATTTACAAACAATGCCATTATTACTATATCTCCGTTGGACATAATGTAATATACTGATTCCTTCCCACAGATCAATGTACATTTAATAACAATATCATTAGTACTATATATACATTCGATATTATGTAATATATTGATTCATTCCAACAGATCAATGTACATTTAATAACAATATCATTATTACCATATCTACATTAGATATAATGTAATATATTTATTCATTCCCACAGATGAATATGCATTTAATAACATTATCATTAGTACTATATCTACATTAGATATGTAATGTACATTTAAAAACAATATCATTATTACCATATCTACATTAGATATAATGTAATATACTGATTCCTTCCCATAGATCAATGTACATTTAATAACAATACCATTAGTACTATATCTACATTCGATATAATGTAATATACTGATTCATTCCCACAGATCAATGTACATTTAATAACAATATCATTAGTACTATATCTACATTCGATATAATGTAATAGATAGATTCATTCCCACAGATCAATGTACATTTAATAACAATATCATTGGTACTATATCTACATTCGATATAATGTAATAGATTGATTCATTCCCACAGATCAATGTACATTTCATCACAATATCATTGGTACTATATCTACATTGAATATCATGTAATATACTGATTCAATCCCACAGATCCATGTACATTTAATAACAGTATCATTAGTACTATATCTACAGTAGATATGTAATATACATTTACAAACAATGCCAGTATTATTATATCTCCGTTGGACATAATGTGATATACTGATTCCTTCCCACAGATCAATGTGCATTTAAAAACAATATCATTATTACCATATCTACATTAGATATAATGTAATATACTGATTCCTTCCCACAGATCAATGTACATTTAATAACAATATCATTGGTACTGTATCTACATTGAATATAATGTAATATACTGATTCATTCCCACAGATCAATGTACATTTAATAACAATATCATTAGTACTATATCTACGTTAGATGTAATGTAATATACTTATTCGGTCCCACAGATGAATGTGCACTTAATAACAATATCATTGGTACTATATCTACATTGAATATAATGTAATATACTGATCAATTCCCACAGATCAATGTACATTTAATAACAATATCATTCTTACTATATCTACATTCGATATAATGTAATAGATTGATTCATTCCCACAGATCAATGTACATTTAATAACAATATCATTCTTACTATATCTACATTAGATATAATGTAATATACTTATACGTTCCCACAGATGAATGTGCACTTAATAACAATATCATTGGTACTATATCTACATTGAATATAATGTAATATACTGATCAATTCCCACAGATCAATGTACATTTAATAACAATATCATTAGTATTATATCTACAGTAGATATGTACTATACATTTACAAGCAATGCCATTATTACTATATCTCCGTTGGACATAATGTAATATACTGATTCCTTCCAACAGATCAATGTATATTTAATAACAATATCCTTAGTACTACATCTACATTAGATATGTAATGTACATTTAATAACAATATCATTATTACAATATCTACATTAGATATAATGTAATATACTGATTCTTTCCCACAGATCAATGTACATTTAATAACAATATCATTAGTACTATATCTACATTCGATATAATGTAATATATTGATTCATTCCAACAGATCAATGTACATTTAAAAACAATATCGTTATTACCATATCTACATTAGATATAATGTAATATACTGATTCCTTCCCACAGATCAATGTACATTTAATAACAATATCATTGGTACTGTATCTACATTGAATATAATGTAATATACTGATTCATTCCCACAGATCAATGTACATTTAATAACAATATCATTGGTACTATATCTACATTCGATATAATCTAATATACTGATTCATTCCCACAGATGAATGTGCACTTAATAACAATATCATTGGTACTATATCTACATTGAATATAATGTAATATACTGATCAATTCCCACAGATCAATGTACATTTAATAACAATATCATTCTTACTATATCTACATTCGATATAATGTAATAGATTGATTCATTCCCACAGATCAATGTACATTTAATAACAATATCATTCTTACTATATCTACATTAGATATAATGTAATATACTTATTCGTTCCCACAGATGAATGTGCACTTAATAACAATATCATTGGTACTATATCTACATTGAATATAATGTAATATACTGATCAACTCCCACAGATCAATGTACATTTAATAACAATATCATTAGTACTATATCTACAGTAGATATGTACTATACATTTACAATCAATGCCATTATTGCTGTATCTCCGTTGGACATAATGTAATATACTGATTCCTTCCCGCAGATCAATGTACATTTAATAACAATATCATTAGTACTATATCTACATTCGATATAATGTAATAGATTGATTCATTCCCACAGATCAATGTACATTTAATAACAATATCATTGGTACTATATCTACATTGAATATAATGTAATATACTGATTCAATCCCACAGATCAATGTACATTTAATAACAGTATCATTAGTACTATATCTACAGTAGATATGTAATATACATTTACAAACAATGCCAGTATTATTATATCTCCGTTGGACATAATGTGATATACTGATTCCTTCCCACAGATCAATGTGCATTTAAAAACAATATCATTATTACCATATCTACATTAGATATAATGTAATATACTGATTCCTTCCCACAGATCAATGTACATTTAATAACAATATCATTGGTACTGTATCTACATTGAATATAATGTAATATACTGATTCATTCCCACAGATTAATGTACATTTAATAACAATATCATTGGTACTATATCTACATTCGATATAATCTAATATACTGATTCATTCCCACAGATCAATGTACATTTAATATCAATATCAATCTTACTATATCTACATTCGATATAATGTAATAGATTGATTCATTCCCACAGATCAATGTACATTTAATAACAATATCATTCTTACTATATCTACATTAGATATAATGTAATATACTTATTCGTTCCCACAGATCAATGTGCACTTAATAACAATATCATTGGTACTATATCTACATTGAATATAATGTAATATACTGATCAATTCCCACAGATCAATGTACATTTAATAACAATATCATTAGTACTATATCTACAGTAGATATGTACTATACATTTACAAGCAATGCCATTATTACTATATCTCCGTTGGACATAATGTAATATACTGATTCCTTCCAACAGATCAATGTATATTTAATAACAATATCCTTAGTACTATATCTACATTAGATATGTAATGTACATTTAATAACAATATCATTATTACAATATCTACATTAGATATAATGTAATATACTGATTCTTTCCCACAGATCAATGTACATTTAATAACAATATCATTAGTACTATATCTACAGTAGATATGTAATATACATTTACAATCAATGCCATTATTGCTGTATCTCCGTTGGACATAATGTAATATACTGATTCCTTCCCGCAGATCAATGTACATTTAATAACAATATCATTAGTACTATATCTACATTCGATATAATGTAATATACTTATTCGTTCCCATAGATGAATATGCATTTAATAACATTATCATTAGTACTATATCTACATTAGATATGTAATGTACATTTAAAAACCATATCATTATTACCATATCTACATTAGATATAATGTAATATACTGATTCCTCCCCACAGATCAATGTACATTTAATAACAATATCATTGGTACTATATCTACATTGAATATAATGTTATATGCTCATTCATTCCCACAGATCAATGTACATTTAATAACAGTATCATTAGTACTATATCCACAGTAGATATGTAATGTACATTTACAAACAATGCCAGTATTATTATATCTCCGTTGGACATAATGTAATATACTGATTCCTTCCCACAGATCAATGTACATTTAATAACAATATCATTGGTACTGTATGTACATTGAATATAGTGTAATATACTGATTCATTCCCACAGATCAATGTACATTTAATAACAATATCATTGGTACTATATCTACATTGAATATAATCTAATATACTGATTCATTCCCACAGATCAATATACATTTAATAACAATATCATTAGTACTATATCTACATTCGATATAATGTAATAGATTGATTCATTCCCACAGATCAATGTACATTTAATAACAATATCATTGGTACTATATCTACATTGAATATAATGTAATATACTGATTCAATCCCACAGATCAATGTACATTTAATAACAGTATCATTAGTACTATATCTACAGTAGATATGTAATATACATTTACAAACAATGCCAGTATTATTATATCTCCGTTGGACATAATGTGATATACTGATTCCTTCCCACAGATCAATGTGCATTTAAAAACAATATCATTATTACCATATCTACATTAGATATAATGTAATATACTGATTCCTTCCCACAGATCAATGTACATTTAATAACAATATCATTGGTACTGTATCTACATTGAATATAATGTAATATACTGATTCATTCCTACAGATTAATGTACATTTAATAACAATATCATTGGTACTATATCTACATTCGATATAATCTAATATACTGATTCATTCCCACAGATCAATGTACATTTAATATCAATATCAATCTTACTATATCTACATTCGATATAATGTAATAGATTGATTCATTCCCACAGATCAATGTACATTTAATAACAATATCATTCTTACTATATCTACATTAGATATAATGTAATATACTTATTCGTTCCCACAGATGAATGTGCACTTAATAACAATATCATTGGTACTATATCTACATTGAATATAATGTAATATACTGATCAATTCCCACAGATCAATGTACATTTAATAACAATATCATTAGTACTATATCTACAGTAGATATGTACTATACATTTACAAGCAATGCCATTATTACTATATCTCCGTTGGACATAATGTAATATACTGATTCCTTCCAACAGATCAATGTATATTTAATAACAATATCCTTAGTACTATATCTACATTAGATATGTAATGTACATTTAATAACAATATCATTATTACAATATCTACATTAGATATAATGTAATATACTGATTCTTTCCCACAGATCAATGTACATTTAATAACAATATCATTAGTACTATATCTACAGTAGATATGTAATATACATTTACAATCAATGCCATTATTGCTGTATCTCCGTTGGACATAATGTAATATACTGATTCCTTCCCGCAGATCAATGTACATTTAATAACAATATCATTAGTACTATATCTACATTCGATATAATGTAATATACTTATTCGTTCCCATAGATGAATATGCATTTAATAACATTATCATTAGTACTATATCTACATTAGATATGTAATGTACATTTAAAAACCATATCATTATTACCATATCTACATTAGATATAATGTAATATACTGATTCCTCCCCACAGATCAATGTACATTTAATAACAATATCATTGGTACTATATCTACATTGAATATAATGTTATATGCTCATTCATTCCCACAGATCAATGTACATTTAATAACAGTATCATTAGTACTATATCCACAGTAGATATGTAATGTACATTTACAAACAATGCCAGTATTATTATATCTCCGTTGGACATAATGTAATATACTGATTCCTTCCCACAGATCAATGTACATTTAATAACAATATCATTGGTACTGTATCTACATTGAATATAATGTAATATGCTGATTCATTCCCACAGATCAATGTACATTTAATAACAATATCATTGGTACTATATCTACATTGAATATAATCTAATATACTGATTCATTCCCACAGATCAATATACATTTAATAACAATATCATTAGTACTATATCTACATTCGATATAATGTAATAGATTGATTCATTCCCACAGATCAATGTACATTTAATAACAATATCATTCTTACTATATCTACATTCGATATAATCTAATATACTGATTCATTCCCACAGATCAATGTACATTTAATAACAATATCATTCTTACTATATCTACATTCGATATAATGTATCAGATTGATTCATTACCACAGATCAATGTACATTTAATAACAATATCATTCTTACTATATCTACATTAGATATAATGTAATATACTTATTCGTTCGCACAGATGAATGTGCACTTAATAACAATATCATTGGTACTATATCTACATTGAATATAATGTAATATACTGATCAATTCCCACAGATCAATGTACATTTAATAACAATATCATTCTTACTATATCTACATTCGATATAATGTAATAGATTGATTCATTCCCACAGATCAATGTACATTTAATAACAATATCATTCTTACTATATCTACATTAGATATAATGTAATATACTTATACGTTCCCACAGATGAATGTGCACTTAATAACAATATCATTGGTACTATATCTACATTGAATATAATGTAATATACTGATCAATTCCCACAGATCAATGTACATTTAATAACAATATCATTAGTATTATATCTACAGTAGATATGTACTATACATTTACAAGCAATGCCATTATTACTATATCTCCGTTGGACATAATGTAATATACTGATTCCTTCCAACAGATCAATGTATATTTAATAACAATATCCTTAGTACTACATCTACATTAGATATGTAATGTACATTTAATAACAATATCATTATTACAATATCTACATTAGATATAATGTAATATACTGATTCTTTCCCACAGATCAATGTACATTTAATAACAATATCATTAGTACTATATCTACATTCGATATAATGTAATATATTGATTCATTCCAACAGATCAATGTACATTTAAAAACAATATCGTTATTACCATATCTACATTAGATATAATGTAATATACTGATTCCTTCCCACAGATCAATGTACATTTAATAACAATATCATTGGTACTGTATCTACATTGAATATAATGTAATATACTGATTCATTCCCACAGATCAATGTACATTCAATAACAATATCATTGGTACTATATCTACATTCGATATAATCTAATATACTGATTCATTCCCACAGATCAATGTACATTTAATAACAATATCATTCTTACTATATCTACATTAGATATAATGTAATATACTTATTCGTTCCCACAGATGAATGTGCACTTAATAACAATATCATTGGTACTATATCTACATTGAATATAATGTAATATACATTCGATATAATGTAATAGATTGATTCATTCCCACAGATCAATGTACATTTAATAACAGTATCGTTATTGCTCTATCTACATTAGGTATAATGTCATATACAGACTCATTCCCACAGATCAATGTACATTTAATAACAATATCATTGGTACTACATCTACATTGAATATAATGTAATATGCTGATTCGTTCCCACAGATCAATGTACATTTAATAACAATATCATTGGTACTATATCTACATTGAATATAATGTAATATACTGATTCATTCCCACAGATCAATATACATTTAATAACAATATCATTAGTACTATATCTACATTCGATATAATGTAATAGATTGATTCATTCCCACAGATCAATGTACATTTAATAACAATATCATTCTTACTATATCTACATTCGATATAATCTAATATACTGATTCATTCCCACAGATCAATGTACATTTAATAACAATATCATTCTTACTATATCTACATTCGATATAATGTATCAGATTGATTCATTACCACAGATCAATGTACATTTAATAACAATATCATTCTTACTATATCTACATTAGATATAATGTAATATACTTATTCGTTCGCACAGATGAATGTGCACTTAATAACAATATCATTGGTACTATATCTACATTGAATATAATGTAATATACTGATCAATTCCCACAGATCAATGTACATTTAATAACAATATCATTCTTACTATATCTACATTCGATATAATGTAATAGATTGATTCATTCCCACAGATCAATGTACATTTAATAACAATATCATTCTTACTATATCTACATTAGATATAATGTAATATACTTATACGTTCCCACAGATGAATGTGCACTTAATAACAATATCATTGGTACTATATCTACATTGAATATAATGTAATATACTGATCAATTCCCACAGATCAATGTACATTTAATAACAATATCATTAGTATTATATCTACAGTAGATATGTACTATACATTTACAAGCAATGCCATTATTACTATATCTCCGTTGGACATAATGTAATATACTGATTCCTTCCAACAGATCAATGTATATTTAATAACAATATCCTTAGTACTACATCTACATTAGATATGTAATGTACATTTAATAACAATATCATTATTACAATATCTACATTAGATATAATGTAATATACTGATTCTTTCCCACAGATCAATGTACATTTAATAACAATATCATTAGTACTATATCTACATTCGATATAATGTAATATATTGATTCATTCCAACAGATCAATGTACATTTAAAAACAATATCGTTATTACCATATCTACATTAGATATAATGTAATATACTGATTCCTTCCCACAGATCAATGTACATTTAATAACAATATCATTGGTACTGTATCTACATTGAATATAATGTAATATACTGATTCATTCCCACAGATCAATGTACATTCAATAACAATATCATTGGTACTATATCTACATTCGATATAATCTAATATACTGATTCATTCCCACAGATCAATGTACATTTAATAACAATATCATTCTTACTATATCTACATTAGATATAATGTAATATACTTATTCGTTCCCACAGATGAATGTGCACTTAATAACAATATCATTGGTACTATATCTACATTGAATATAATGTAATATACATTCGATATAATGTAATAGATTGATTCATTCCCACAGATCAATGTACATTTAATAACAGTATCGTTATTGCTCTATCTACATTAGGTATAATGTCATATACAGACTCATTCCCACAGATCAATGTACATTTAATAACAATATCATTGGTACTACATCTACATTGAATATAATGTAATATGCTGATTCGTTCCCACAGATCAATGTACATTTAATAACAATATCATTGGTACTATATCTACATTGAATATAATGTAATATACTGATTCATTCCCACAGATCAATGTACATTTTATAACAATATCATTAGTACTATATCTACAGTAGATATGTAATATACATTTACAAACAATGCCATTATTACTATATCTCCGTTGGACATAATGTAATATACTGATTCCTTCCCACAGATCAATGTACATTTAATAACAATATCATTAGTACTATATATACATTCGATATTATGTAATATATTGATTCATTCCAACAGATCAATGTACATTTAATAACAATATCATTATTACCATATCTACATTAGATATAATGTAATATATTTATTCATTCCCACAGATGAATATGCATTTAATAACATTATCATTAGTACTATATCTACATTAGATATGTAATGTACATTTAAAAACAATATCATTATTACCATATCTACATTAGATATAATGTAATATACTGATTCCTTCCCATAGATCAATGTACATTTAATAACAATACCATTAGTACTATATCTACATTCGATATAATGTAATATACTGATTCATTCCCACAGATCAATGTACATTTAATAACAATATCATTAGTACTATATCTACATTCGATATAATGTAATAGATAGATTCATTCCCACAGATCAATGTACATTTAATAACAATATCATTGGTACTATATCTACATTCGATATAATGTAATAGATTGATTCATTCCCACAGATCAATGTACATTTCATCACAATATCATTGGTACTATATCTACATTGAATATCATGTAATATACTGATTCAATCCCACAGATCCATGTACATTTAATAACAGTATCATTAGTACTATATCTACAGTAGATATGTAATATACATTTACAAACAATGCCAGTATTATTATATCTCCGTTGGACATAATGTGATATACTGATTCCTTCCCACAGATCAATGTGCATTTAAAAACAATATCATTATTACCATATCTACATTAGATATAATGTAATATACTGATTCCTTCCCACAGATCAATGTACATTTAATAACAATATCATTGGTACTGTATCTACATTGAATATAATGTAATATACTGATTCATTCCCACAGATCAATGTACATTTAATAACAATATCATTAGTACTATATCTACGTTAGATGTAATGTAATATACTTATTCGGTCCCACAGATGAATGTGCACTTAATAACAATATCATTGGTACTATATCTACATTGAATATAATGTAATATACTGATCAATTCCCACAGATCAATGTACATTTAATAACAATATCATTCTTACTATATCTACATTCGATATAATGTAATAGATTGATTCATTCCCACAGATCAATGTACATTTAATAACAATATCATTCTTACTATATCTACATTAGATATAATGTAATATACTTATACGTTCCCACAGATGAATGTGCACTTAATAACAATATCATTGGTACTATATCTACATTGAATATAATGTAATATACTGATCAATTCCCACAGATCAATGTACATTTAATAACAATATCATTAGTATTATATCTACAGTAGATATGTACTATACATTTACAAGCAATGCCATTATTACTATATCTCCGTTGGACATAATGTAATATACTGATTCCTTCCAACAGATCAATGTATATTTAATAACAATATCCTTAGTACTACATCTACATTAGATATGTAATGTACATTTAATAACAATATCATTATTACAATATCTACATTAGATATAATGTAATATACTGATTCTTTCCCACAGATCAATGTACATTTAATAACAATATCATTAGTACTATATCTACATTCGATATAATGTAATATATTGATTCATTCCAACAGATCAATGTACATTTAAAAACAATATCGTTATTACCATATCTACATTAGATATAATGTAATATACTGATTCCTTCCCACAGATCAATGTACATTTAATAACAATATCATTGGTACTGTATCTACATTGAATATAATGTAATATACTGATTCATTCCCACAGATCAATGTACATTCAATAACAATATCATTGGTACTATATCTACATTCGATATAATCTAATATACTGATTCATTCCCACAGATCAATGTACATTTAATAACAATATCATTCTTACTATATCTACATTAGATATAATGTAATATACTTATTCGTTCCCACAGATGAATGTGCACTTAATAACAATATCATTGGTACTATATCTACATTGAATATAATGTAATATACATTCGATATAATGTAATAGATTGATTCATTCCCACAGATCAATGTACATTTAATAACAGTATCGTTATTGCTCTATCTACATTAGGTATAATGTCATATACAGACTCATTCCCACAGATCAATGTACATTTAATAACAATATCATTGGTACTACATCTACATTGAATATAATGTAATATGCTGATTCGTTCCCACAGATCAATGTACATTTAATAACAATATCATTGGTACTATATCTACATTGAATATAATGTAATATACTGATTCATTCCCACAGATCAATGTACATTTTATAACAATATCATTAGTACTATATCTACAGTAGATATGTAATATACATTTACAAACAATGCCATTATTACTATATCTCCGTTGGACATAATGTAATATACTGATTCCTTCCCACAGATCAATGTACATTTAATAACAATATCATTAGTACTATATATACATTCGATATTATGTAATATATTGATTCATTCCAACAGATCAATGTACATTTAATAACAATATCATTATTACCATATCTACATTAGATATAATGTAATATATTTATTCATTCCCACAGATGAATATGCATTTAATAACATTATCATTAGTACTATATCTACATTAGATATGTAATGTACATTTAAAAACAATATCATTATTACCATATCTACATTAGATATAATGTAATATACTGATTCCTTCCCATAGATCAATGTACATTTAATAACAATACCATTAGTACTATATCTACATTCGATATAATGTAATATACTGATTCATTCCCACAGATCAATGTACATTTAATAACAATATCATTAGTACTATATCTACATTCGATATAATGTAATAGATAGATTCATTCCCACAGATCAATGTACATTTAATAACAATATCATTGGTACTATATCTACATTCGATATAATGTAATAGATTGATTCATTCCCACAGATCAATGTACATTTCATCACAATATCATTGGTACTATATCTACATTGAATATCATGTAATATACTGATTCAATCCCACAGATCCATGTACATTTAATAACAGTATCATTAGTACTATATCTACAGTAGATATGTAATATACATTTACAAACAATGCCAGTATTATTATATCTCCGTTGGACATAATGTGATATACTGATTCCTTCCCACAGATCAATGTGCATTTAAAAACAATATCATTATTACCATATCTACATTAGATATAATGTAATATACTGATTCCTTCCCACAGATCAATGTACATTTAATAACAATATCATTGGTACTGTATCTACATTGAATATAATGTAATATACTGATTCATTCCCACAGATCAATGTACATTTAATAACAATATCATTAGTACTATATCTACGTTAGATGTAATGTAATATACTTATTCGGTCCCACAGATGAATGTGCACTTAATAACAATATCATTGGTACTATATCTACATTGAATATAATGTAATATACTGATCAATTCCCACAGATCAATGTACATTTAATAACAATATCATTCTTACTATATCTACATTCGATATAATGTAATAGATTGGTTCATTCCCACAGATCAATGTACATTTAATAACAATATCATTCTTACTATATCTACATTAGATATAATGTAATATACTTATTCGTTCCCACAGATGAATGTGCACTTAATAACAATATCATTGGTACTATATCTACATTGAATATAATGTAATATACTGATCAATTCCCACAGATCAATGTACATTTAATAACAATATCATTAGTACTATATCTACAGTAGATATGTACTATACATTTACAATCAATGCCATTATTGCTGTATCTCCGTTGGACATAATGTAATATACTGATTCCTTCCCGCAGATCAATGTACATTTAATAACAATATCATTAGTACTATATCTACATTCGATATAATGTAATATACTTATTCGTTCCCATAGATGAATATGCATTTAATAACATTATCATTAGTACTATATCTACATTAGATATGTAATGTACATTTAAAAACCATATCATTATTACCATATCTACATTAGATATAATGTAATATACTGATTCCTCCCCACAGATCAATGTACATTTAATAACAATATCATTGGTACTATATCTACATTGAATATAATGTTATATGCTCATTCATTCCCACAGATCAATGTACATTTAATAACAGTATCATTAGTACTATATCCACAGTAGATATGTAATGTACATTTACAAACAATGCCAGTATTATTATATCTCCGTTGGACATAATGTAATATACTGATTCCTTCCCACAGATCAATGTACATTTAATAACAATATCATTGGTACTGTATCTACATTGAATATAATGTAATATACTGATTCATTCCCACAGATCAATGTACATTTAATAACAATATCATTGGTACTATATCTACATTGAATATAACCTAATATACTGATTCATTCCCACAGATCAATATACATTTAATAACAATATCATTAGTACTATATCTACATTCGATATAATGTAATAGATTGATCCATTCCCACAGATCAATGTACATTTAATAACAGTATCGTTATTGCTCTATCTACATTAGGTATAATGTCATATACAGACTCATTCCCACAGATCAATGTACATTTAATAACAATATCATTGGTACTACATCTACATTGAATATAATATAATATGCTGATTCGTTCCCACAGATCAATGTACATTTAATAACAATATCATTGGTACTATATGTACATTGAATATAATGTAATATACTGATTCATTCCCACAGATCAATGTACATTTTATAACAATATCATTAGTACTATATCTACAGTAGATATGTAATATACATTTACAAACAATGCCATTATTACTATATCTCCGTTTGACATAATGTAGTATACTGATTCCTTCCAACAGATCAATGTATATTTAATAACAATATCCTTAGTACTATATCTACAATAGATATGTAATGTACATTTAATAAGAATATCATTATTACCATATCTACATTAGATATAATGTAATCCACTTATTCGTTCCCACACATGAATATACAATTAATAACATTATCATTAGTACTATATCTACATTAGATATGTAATGTACATTTAAAAACAATGCCATTATTACTATATCTTCGTTGGACATAATGTAATATACTGATTCCTTCCCACAGATCAATGTACATTTAATAACAATATCATTAGTACTATATATACATTCGATATAATGTAATATATTGATTCATTCCAACAGATCAATGTACATTTAATAACAATTTCATTATTACCATATCTACATTAGATATAATGGAATATACTTATTCATTCCCACAGATGAATATGCATTTAATAACATTATCATTAGTACTATATCTACATTAGATATGTAATGTACGTTTAAAAACAATATCATTATTACCATATCTACATTAGGTATAATGTAATATACTGATTCCTTCCCACAGATCAATGTACATTTAATAACAATATCATTAGTACTATATCTACAGTAGATATGTAATATACATTTACAATCAATGCCATTATTACTATATCTCCGTTGGACATAATGTAATATACTGATTCCTTCCCACAGATCAATGTACATTTAATAACAATATCATTAGTACTATATCTACATTCGATATAATGTAATATACTTATTCGTTCCCACAGATGAATATGCATTTAATAACATTATCATTAGTACTATATCCACAGTAGATATGTAATGTACATTTACAAACAATGCCAGTATCATTATATCTCCGTTGGACATAATGTAATATACTGATTCCTTCCCACAGATCAATGTACATTTAATAACAATATCATTGGTACTGTATCTACATTGAATATAATGTAATATACTGATTCATTCCCATAGATCAATGTACATTTAATAACAATATCATTAGTACTATATCTACATTAGATATAATGTAATAGATTGATTCATTCCCACAGATCAATGTACATTTAATAACAGTATCATTATTGCTATATCTACATTAGGTATAATGTCATATACAGACTCATTCCCACAGATCAATGTACATTTAATAACAATATCATTGGTACTACATCTACATTGAATATAATGTAATATGCTGATTCGTTCCCACAGATCAATGTACATTTAATAACAGTATCATTAGTACTATATCTACATTCGATATAATGTAATATATTGATTCATTCCAACAGATCAATGTACATTTAATAACAATATCATTATTACTATATCTACATTAGATATAATGTAATATACTTATTCGTTCCCACAGATGAATGTGCATTTAATAACATTATCACTAGTACTATATCTACATTAGATATAATGAAATATACTTATTCGTTCCCACAAATGAATGTGCATTTAATAACATTATCATTAGTACTATATCTACATTAGATATGTAATGTACATTCAAAAACAATATCATTATTACCATATCTACATTAGATGTAATGTAATATACTGATTCCTTCCCACAGATCAATGTACATTTAATAACAATATCATTGGTACTGTATCTACATTGAATATAATGTAATATACTGATTCATTCCCACAGATCAATGTACATTTAATAACAATATCATTAGTACTATATCTACATTAGATGTAATGTAATATACTTATTCGGTCCCACAGATGAATGTGCATTTAATAACATTATCATTAGTACTATATCTACATTAGATATGTAATGTACATTTAAAAACAATATCATTATTACCATATCTACATTAGATATAATGTAATATACTGATTCCTTCCCACAGATCAATGTACATTTAATAACAATATCATTAGTACTATATCTACAGTAGATATGTAATATACATTTACAATCAATGCCATTATTACTATATCTCCGTTGGACATAATGTAATATACTGATTCCTTCCCACAGATCAATGTACATTTAATAACAATATCATTAGTACTATATCTACATTCGATATAATGTAATAGATAGATTCATTCCCACAGATCAATGTACATTTAATAACAATATCATTGGTACTATATCTACATTGAATATAATGTAATATACTGATACATTCCCGCAGATAAATGTACATTTAATAACAATATCATTATTACCATATCTACATTAGATATAATGTAATATACTTATTCATTCCCACAGATGAATATGCATTTAATAACATTATCATTAGTACTATATCCACATTAGATATGTAATGTACATTTAAAAACAATATCATTATTACCATATCTACATTAGATATAATGTAATATACTGATTCCTTCCCACAGATCAATGTACATTTAATAACAATATCATTAGTACTACATCTACATTCGATATAATGTAATATACTGATTCATTCCCACAGATGAATGTACATTTAATAACAATATCATTAGTACTATATCTACATTCGATATAATGTAATAAATTGATTCATTCCCACAGATCAATGTACATTTAATAACAGTATCGTTATTGCTCTATCTACATTAGGTATAATGTCATATACAGACTCATTCCCACAGATCAATGTACATTTAATAACAATATCATTGGTACTACATCTACATTGAATATAATGTAATATGCTGATTCGTTCCCACAGATCAATGTACATTCAATAACAATATCATTGGTACTATATCTACATTGAATATAATGTAATATACTGATTCATTCCCACAGATCAATGTACATTTTATAACAATATCATTAGTACTATATCTACAGTAGATATGTAATATACATTTACAAACAATGCCATTATTACTATATCTCCGTTGGACATAATGTAGTATACTGATTCCTTCCAACAGATCAATGTATATTTAATAACAATATCCTTAGTACTATATCTACAATAGATATGTAATGTACATTTAATAACAATATCATTATTACCATATCTACATTAGATATAATGTAATCCACTTATTCGTTCCCACACATGAATATACAATTAATAACATTATCATTAGTACTATATCTACATTAGATATGTAATGTACATTTAAAAACAATGCCATTATTACTATATCTCCGTTGGACATAATGTAATATACTGATTCCTTCCCACAGATCAATGTACATTTAATAACAATATCATTAGTACTATATATACATTCGATATTATGTAATATATTGATTCATTCCAACAGATCAATGTACATTTAATAACAATATCATTATTACCATATCTACATTAGATATAATGTAATATATTTATTCATTCCCACAGATGAATATGCATTTAATAACATTATCATTAGTACTATATCTACATTAGATATGTAATGTACATTTAAAAACAATATCATTATTACCATATCTACATTAGATATAATGTAATATACTGATTCCTTCCCATAGATCAATGTACATTTAATAACAATACCATTAGTACTATATCTACATTCGATATAATGTAATATACTGATTCATTCCCACAGATCAATGTACATTTAATAACAATATCATTAGTACTATATCTACATTCGATATAATGTAATAGATAGATTCATTCCCACAGATCAATGTACATTTAATAACAATATCATTGGTACTATATCTACATTGAATATAATGTAATATACTGATACATTCCCGCAGATAAATGTACATTTAATAACAATATCATTATTACCATATCTACATTAGATATAATGTAATATACTTATTCATTCCCACAGATGAATATGCATTTAATAACATTATCATTAGTACTATATCCACATTAGATATGTAATGTACATTTAAAAACAATATCATTATTACCATATCTACATTAGATATAATGTAATATACTGATCCCTTCCAACAGATCAATGTACATTTAATAACAATATCATTAGTACTACATTTACATTCGATATAATGTAATATACTGATTCATTCCCACAGATGAATGTACATTTAATAACAATATCATTAGTACTATATCTACATTCGATATAATGTAATAGATTGATTCATTCCCACAGATCAATGTACATTTCATAACAATATCATTGGTACTATATCTACATTGAATATAATGTAATATACTGATTCAATCCCACAGATCCATGTACATTTAATAACAGTATCATTAGTACTATATCTACAGTAGATATGTAATATACATTTACAAACAATGCCAGTATTATTATATCTCCGTTGGACATAATGTGATATACTGATTCCTTCCCACAGATCAATGTACATTTAATAACAATATCATTGGTACTGTATCTACATTGAATATAATGTAATATACTGATTCATTCCCACAGATCAATGTACATTTAATAACAATATCATTGGTACTATATCTACATTCGATATAATCTAATATACTGATTCATTCCCACAGATGAATGTGCACTTAATAACAATATCATTGGTACTATATCTACATTGAATATAATGTAATATACTGATCAATTCCCACAGATCAATGTACATTTAATAACAATATCATTCTTACTATATCTACATTCGATATAATGTAATAGATTGATTCATTCCCACAGATCAATGTACATTTAATAACAATATCATTCTTACTATATCTACATTAGATATAATGTAATATACTTATTCGTTCCCACAGATGAATGTGCACTTAATAACAATATCATTGGTACTATATCTACATTGAATATAATGTAATATACTGATCAACTCCCACAGATCAATGTACATTTAATAACAATATCATTAGTACTATATCTACAGTAGATATGTACTATACATTTACAATCAATGCCATTATTGCTGTATCTCCGTTGGACATAATGTAATATACTGATTCCTTCCAACAGATCAATGTATATTTAATAACAATATCCTTAGTACTATATCTACATTAGATATGTAATGTACATTTAATAACAATATCATTATTACAATATCTACATTAGATATAATGTAATATACTGATACTTTCCCACAGATCAATGTACATTTAATAACAATATCATTAGTACTATATCTACAGTAGATATGTAATATACATTTACAATCAATGCCATTATTGCTGTATCTCCGTTGGACATAATGTAATATACTGATTCCTTCCCGCAGATCAATGTACATTTAATAACAATATCATTAGTACTATATCTACATTCGATATAATGTAATATATTGATTCATTCCAACAGATCAATGTACATTTAAAAACAATATCATTATTACCATATCTACATTAGATATAATGTAATATACTGATTCCTTCCCACAGATCAATGTACATTTAATAACAATATCATTGGTACTGTATCTACATTGAATATAATGTAATATACTGATTCATTCCCACAGATCAATGTACATTCAATAACAATATCATTGGTACTATATCTACATTCGATATAATCTAATATACTGATTCATTCCCACAGATCAATGTACATTTAATAACAATATCATTCTTACTATATCTACATTAGATATAATGTAATATACTTATTCGTTCCCACAGATGAATGTGCACTTAATAACAATATCATTGGTACTATATCTACATTGAATATAATGTAATATACATTCGATATAATGTAATAGATTGATTCATTCCCACAGATCAATGTACATTTAATAACAGTATCGTTATTGCTCTATCTACATTAGGTATAATGTCATATACAGACTCATTCCCACAGATCAATGTACATTTAATAACAATATCATTGGTACTACATCTACATTGAATATAATGTAATATGCTGATTCGTTCCCACAGATCAATGTACATTTAATAACAATATCATTGGTACTATATCTACATTGAATATAATGTAATATACTGATTCATTCCCACAGATCAATGTACATTTTATAACAATATCATTAGTACTATATCTACAGTAGATATGTAATATACATTTACAAACAATGCCATTATTACTATATCTCCGTTGGACATAATGTAGTATACTGATTCCTTCCAACAGATCAATGTATATTTAATAACAATATCCTTAGTACTATATCTACAATAGATATGTAATGTACATTTAATAACAATATCATTATAACCATATCTACATTAGATATAATGTAATCCACTTATTCGTTCCCACACATGAATATACAATTAATAACATTATCATTAGTACTATATCTACATTAGATATGTAATGTACATTTAAAAACAATGCCATTATTACTATATCTCCGTTGGACATAATGTAATATACTGATTCCTTCCCACAGATCAATGTACATTTAATAACAATATCATTAGTACTATATATACATTCGATATTATGTAATATATTGATTCATTCCAACAGATCAATGTACATTTAATAACAATATCATTATTACCATATCTACATTAGATATAATGTAATATACTGATTCCTTCCCACAGATCAATGTACATTTAATAACAATATCATTAGTACTATATCTACAGTAGATATGTAATATACATTTACAATCAATGCCATTATTACTATATCTCCGTTGGACATAATGTAATATACTGATTCCTTCCCACAGATCAATGTACATTTAATAACAATATCATTAGTACTATATCTACATTCGATATAATGTAATAGATTGATTCATTCGCACAGATCAATGTACATTTAATAACAATATCATTGGTACTATATCTACATTGAATATAATGTAATATACTGATACATTCCCACAGATAAATGTACATTCAATAACAATATCATTATTACCATATCTACATTAGATATAATGTAATATACTTATTCATTCCCACAGATGAATATGCATTTAATAACATTATCATTAGTACTATATCCACATTAGATATGTAATGTACATTTAAAAACAATATCATTATTACCATATCTACATTAGATATAATGTAATATACTGATTCCTTCCCACAGATCAATGTACATTTAATAACAATATCATTAGTACTACATCTACATTCGATATAATGTAATATACTGATTCATTCCCACAGATGAATGTACATTTAATAACAATATCATTAGTACTATATCTACATTCGATATAATGTAATAGATTGATTCATTCCCACAGATCAATGTACATTTCATAACAATATCATTGGTACTATATCTACATTGAATATAATGTAATATACTGATTCAATCGCACAGATCCATGTACATTTAATAACAGTATCATTAGTACTATATCTACAGTAGATATGTAATATACATTTACAAACAATGCCAGTATTATTATATCTCCGTTGGACATAATGTGATATACTGATTCCTTCCCACAGATCAATGTGCATTTAAAAACAATATCATTATTACCATATCTACATTAGATATAATGTAATATACTGATTCCTTCCCACAGATCAATGTACATTTAATAACAATATCATTGGTACTGTATCTACATTGAATATAATGTAATATACTGATTCATTCCCACAGATCAATGTACATTTAATAACAATATCATTGGTACTATATCTACATTCGATATAATCTAATATACTGATTCATTCCCACAGATGAATGTGCACTTAATAACAATATCATTGGTACTATATCTACATTGAATATAATGTAATATACTGATCAATTCCCACAGATCAATGTACATTCAATAACAATATCATTCTTACTATATCTACATTCGATATAATGTAATAGATTGGTTCATTCCCACAGATCAATGTACATTTAATAACAATATCATTCTTACTATATCTACATTAGATATAATGTAATATACTTATTCGTTCCCACAGATGAATGTGCACTTAATAACAATATCATTGGTACTATATCTACATTGAATATAATGTAATATACTGATCAATTCCCACAGATCAATGTACATTTAATAACAATATCATTAGTACTATATCTACAGTAGATATGTACTATACATTTACAATCAATGCCATTATTGCTGTATCTCCGTTGGACATAATGTAATATACTGATTCCTTCCCGCAGATCAATGTACATTTAATAACAATATCATTAGTACTATATCTACATTCGATATAATGTAATATACTTATTCGTTCCCATAGATGAATATGCATTTAATAACATTATCATTAGTACTATATCTACATTAGATATGTAATGTACATTTAAAAACCATATCATTATTACCATATCTACATTAGATATAATGTAATATACTGATTCCTCCCCACAGATCAATGTACATTTAATAACAATATCATTGGTACTATATCTACATTGAATATAATGTTATATGCTCATTCATTCCCACAGATCAATGTACATTTAATAACAGTATCATTAGTACTATATCCACAGTAGATATGTAATGTACATTTACAAACAATGCCAGTATTATTATATCTCCGTTGGACATAATGTAATATACTGATTCCTTCCCACAGATCAATGTACATTTAATAACAATATCATTGGTACTGTATCTACATTGAATATAATGTAATATACTGATTCATTCCCACAGATCAATGTACATTTAATAACAATATCATTGGTACTATATCTACATTGAATATAACCTAATATACTGATTCATTCCCACAGATCAATATACATTTAATAACAATATCATTAGTACTATATCTACATTCGATATAATGTAATAGATTGATCCATTCCCACAGATCAATGTACATTTAATAACAGTATCGTTATTGCTCTATCTACATTAGGTATAATGTCATATACAGACTCATTCCCACAGATCAATGTACATTTAATAACAATATCATTGGTACTACATCTACATTGAATATAATATAATATGCTGATTCGTTCCCACAGATCAATGTACATTTAATAACAATATCATTGGTACTATATCTACATTGAATATAATGTAATATACTGATTCATGCCCACAGATCAATGTACATTTTATAACAATATCATTAGTACTATATCTACAGTAGATATGTAATATACATTTACAAACAATGCCATTATTACTATATCTCCGTTTGACATAATGTAGTATACTGATTCCTTCCAACAGATCAATGTATATTTAATAACAATATCCTTAGTACTATATCTACAATAGATATGTAATGTACATTTAATAAGAATATCATTATTACCATATCTACATTAGATATAATGTAATCCACTTATTCGTTCCCACACATGAATATACAATTAATAACATTATCATTAGTACTATATCTACATTAGATATGTAATGTACATTTAAAAACAATGCCATTATTACTATATCTCCGTTGGACATAATGTAATATACTGATTCCTTCCCACAGATCAATGTACATTTAATAACAATATCATTGGTACTGTATCTACATTGAATATAATGTAATATACTGATTCATTCCCACAGATCAATGTACATTTAATAACAATATCATTGGTACTATATCTACATTGAATATAACCTAATATACTGATTCATTCCCACAGATCAATATACATTTAATAACAATATCATTAGTACTATATCTACATTCGATATAATGTAATAGATTGATCCATTCCCACAGATCAATGTACATTTAATAACAGTATCGTTATTGCTCTATCTACATTAGGTATAATGTCATATACAGACTCATTCCCACAGATCAATGTACATTTAATAACAATATCATTGGTACTACATCTACATTGAATATAATATAATATGCTGATTCGTTCCCACAGATCAATGTACATTTAATAACAATATCATTGGTACTATATCTACATTGAATATAATGTAATATACTGATTCATGCCCACAGATCAATGTACATTTTATAACAATATCATTAGTACTATATCTACAGTAGATATGTAATATACATTTACAAACAATGCCATTATTACTATATCTCCGTTTGACATAATGTAGTACACTGATTCCTTCCAACAGATCAATGTATATTTAATAACAATATCCTTAGTACTATATCTACAATAGATATGTAATGTACATTTAATAAGAATATCATTATTACCATATCTACATTAGATATAATGTAATCCACTTATTCGTTCCCACACATGAATATACAATTAATAACATTATCATTAGTACTATATCTACATTAGATATGTAATGTACATTTAAAAACAATGCCATTATTACTATATCTCCGTTGGACATAATGTAATACACTGATTCCTTCCCACAGATCAATGTACATTTAATAACAATATCATTAGTACTATATATACATTCGATATAATGTAATATATTGATTCATTCCAACAGATCAATGTACATTTAATAACAATTTCATTATTACCATATCTACATTAGATATAATGGAATATACTTATTCATTCCCACAGATGAATATGCATTTAATAACATTATCATTAGTACTATATCTACATTAGATATGTAATGTACGTTTAAAAACAATATCATTATTACCATATCTACATTAGGTATAATGTAATATACTGATTCCTTCCCACAGATCAATGTACATTTAATAACAATATCATTAGTACTATATCTACAGTAGATATGTAATATACATTTACAATCAATGCCATTATTACTATATCTCCGTTGGACATAATGTAATATACTGATTCCTTCCCACAGATCAATGTACATTTAATAACAATATCATTAGTACTATATCTACATTCGATATAATGTAATATACTTATTCGTTCCCACAGATGAATATGCATTTAATAACATTATCATTAGTACTATATCCACAGTAGATATGTAATGTACATTTACAAACAATGCCAGTATCATTATATCTCCGTTGGACATAATGTAATATACTGATTCCTTCCCACAGATCAATGTACATTTAATAACAATATCATTGGTACTGTATCTACATTGAATATAATGTAATATACTGATTCATTCCCATAGATCAATGTACATTCAATAACAATATCATTAGTACTATATCTACATTAGATATAATGTAATAGATTGATTCATTCCCACAGATCAATGTACATTTAATAACAGTATCATTATTGCTATATCTACATTAGGTATAATGTCATATACAGACTCATTCCCACAGATCAATGTACATTTAATAACAATATCATTGGTACTACATCTACATTGAATATAATGTAATATGCTGATTCGTTCCCACAGATCAATGTACATTTAATAACAGTATCATTAGTACTATATCTACATTCGATATAATGTAATATATTGATTCATTCCAACAGATCAATGTACATTTAATAACAATATCATTATTACTATATCTACATTAGATATAATGTAATATACTTATTCGTTCCCACAGATGAATGTGCATTTAATAACATTATCACTAGTACTTTATCTACATTAGATATAATGAAATATACTTATTCGTTCCCACAAATGAATGTGCATTTAATAACATTATCATTAGTACTATATCTACATTAGATATGTAATGTACATTCAAAAACAATATCATTATTACCATATCTACATTAGATGTAATGTAATATACTGATTCCTTCCCACAGATCAATGTACATTTAATAACAATATCATTGGTACTGTATCTACATTGAATATAATGTAATATACTGATTCATTCCCACAGATCAATGTACATTTAATAACAATATCATTAGTACTATATCTACATTAGATGTAATGTAATATACTTATTCGGTCCCACAGATGAATGTGCATTTAATAACATTATCATTAGTACTATATCTACATTAGATATGTAATGTACATTTAAAAACAATATCATTATTACCATATCTACATTAGATATAATGTAATATACTGATTCCTTCCCACAGATCAATGTACATTTAATAACAATATCATTAGTACTATATCTACAGTAGATATGTAATATACATTTACAATCAATGCCATTATTACTATATCTCCGTTGGGCATAATGTAATATACTGATTCCTTCCCACAGATCAATGTACATTTAATAACAATATCATTAGTACTATATCTACATTCGATATAATGTAATAGATAGATTCATTCCCACAGATCAATGTACATTTAATAACAATATCATTGGTACTATATCTACATTGAATATAATGTAATATACTGATACATTCCCGCAGATAAATGTACATTTAATAACAATATCATTATTACCATATCTACATTAGATATAATGTAATATACTTATTCATTCCCACAGATGAATATGCATTTAATAACATTATCATTAGTACTATATCCACATTAGATATGTAATGTACATTTAAAAACAATATCATTATTACCATATCTACATTAGATATAATGTAATATACTGATTCCTTCCCACAGATCAATGTACATTTAATAACAATATCATTAGTACTACATCTACATTCGATATAATGTAATATACTGATTCATTCCCACAGATGAATGTACATTTAATAACAATATCATTAGTACTATATCTACATTCGATATAATGTAATAAATTGATTCATTCCCACAGATCAATGTACATTTGATAACAATATCATTGGTACTATATCTACATTGAATATAATGTAATATACTGATTCAATCCCACAGATCCATGTACATTTAATAACAATATCATTGGTACTATATCTACATTCGATATAATCTAATATACTGATTCATTCCCACAGATGAATGTGCACTTAATAACAATATCATTGGTACTATATCTACATTGAATATAATGTAATATACTGATCAATTCCCACAGATCAATGTACATTTAATAACAATATCATTCTTACTATATCTACATTCGATATAATGTAATAGATTGGTTCATTCCCACAGATCAATGTACATTTAATAACAATATCATTCTTACTATATCTACATTAGATATAATGTAATATACTTATTCGTTCCCACAGATGAATGTGCACTTAATAACAATATCATTGGTACTATATCTACATTGAATATAATGTAATATACTGATCAATTCCCACAGATCAATGTACATTTAATAACAATATCATTAGTACTATATCTACAGTAGATATGTACTATACATTTACAATCAATGCCATTATTGCTGTATCTCCGTTGGACATAATGTAATATACTGATTCCTTCCCGCAGATCAATGTACATTTAATAACAATATCATTAGTACTATATCTACATTCGATATAATGTAATATACTTATTCGTTCCCATAGATGAATATGCATTTAATAACATTATCATTAGTACTATATCTACATTAGATATGTAATGTACATTTAAAAACCATATCATTATTACCATATCTACATTAGATATAATGTAATATACTGATTCCTCCCCACAGATCAATGTACATTTAATAACAATATCATTGGTACTATATCTACATTGAATATAATGTTATATGCTCATTCATTCCCACAGATCAATGTACATTTAATAACAATATCATTGGTACTATATCTACATTGAATATAATCTAATATACTGATTCATTCCCACAGATCAATATACATTTAATAACAATATCATTAGTACTATATCTACATTCGATATAATGTAATAGATTGATTCATTCCCACAGATCAATGTACATTTAATAACAATATCATTCTTACTATATCTACATTCGATATAATCTAATATACTGATTCATTCCCACAGATTAATGTACATTTAATAACAATATCATTCTTACTATATCTACATTCGATATAATGTATTAGATTGATTCATTACCACAGATCAATGTACATTTAATAACAATATCATTCTTACTATATCTACATTAGATATAATGTAATATACTTATTCGTTCCCACAGATGAATGTGCACTTAATAACAATATCATTGGTACTATATCTACATTGAATATAATGTAATATACATTCGATATAATGTAATAGATTGATTCATTCCCACAGATCAATGTACATTTAATAACAATATCATTCTTACTATATCTACATTAGATATAATGTAATATACTTATACGTTCCCACAGATGAATGTGCACTTAATAACAATATCATTGGTACTATATCTACATTGAATATAATGTAATATACATTCGATATAATGTAATAGATTGATTCATTCCCACAGATCAATGTACATTTAATAACAGTATCGTTATTGCTCTATCTACATTAGGTATAATGTCATATACAGACTCATTCCCACAGATCAATGTACATTTAATAACAATATCATTGGTACTACATCTACATTGAATATAATGTAATATGCTGATTCGTTCCCACAGATCAATGTACATTTAATAACAATATCATTGGTACTATATCTACATTGAATATAATGTAATATACTGATTCATTCCCACAGATCAATGTACATTTTATAACAATATCATTAGTACTATATCTACAGTAGATATGTAATATACATTTACAAACAATGCCATTATTACTATATCTCCGTTGGACATAATGTAGTATACTGATTCCTTCCAACAGATCAATGTATATTTAATAACAATATCCTTAGTACTATATCTACAATAGATATGTAATGTACATTTAATAACAATATCATTATTACCATATCTACATTAGATATAATGTAATCCACTTATTCGTTCCCACACATGAATATACAATTAATAACATTATCATTAGTACTATATCTACATTAGATATGTAATGTACATTTAAAAACAATGCCATTATTACTATATCTCCGTTGGACATAATGTAATATACTGATTCCTTCCCACAGATCAATGTACATTTAATAACAATATCATTAGTACTATATATACATTCGATATTATGTAATATATTGATTCATTCCAACAGATCAATGTACATTTAATAACAATATCATTATTACCATATCTACATTAGATATAATGTAATATATTTATTCATTCCCACAGATGAATATGCATTTAATAACATTATCATTAGTACTATATCTACATTAGATATGTAATGTACATTTAAAAACAATATCATTATTACCATATCTACATTAGATATAATGTAATATACTGATTCCTTCCCATAGATCAATGTACATTTAATAACAATACCATTAGTACTATATCTACATTCGATATAATGTAATATACTGATTCATTCCCACAGATCAATGTACATTTAATAACAATATCATTAGTACTATATCTACATTCGATATAATGTAATAGATAGATTCATTCCCACAGATCAATGTACATTTAATAACAATATCATTGGTACTATATCTACATTCGATATAATGTAATAGATTGATTCATTCCCACAGATCAATGTACATTTCATCACAATATCATTGGTACTATATCTACATTGAATATCATGTAATATACTGATTCAATCCCACAGATCCATGTACATTTAATAACAGTATCATTAGTACTATATCTACAGTAGATATGTAATATACATTTACAAACAATGCCAGTATTATTATATCTCCGTTGGACATAATGTGATATACTGATTCCTTCCCACAGATCAATGTGCATTTAAAAACAATATCATTATTACCATATCTACATTAGATATAATGTAATATACTGATTCCTTCCCACAGATCAATGTACATTTAATAACAATATCATTGGTACTGTATCTACATTGAATATAATGTAATATACTGATTCATTCCCACAGATCAATGTAGATTTAATAACAATATCATTAGTACTATATCTACATTAGATGTAATGTAATATACTTATTCGGTCCCACAGATGAATGTGCATTTAATAACATTATCATTAGTACTATATCTACATTAGATATGTAATGTACATTTAAAAACAATATCATTATTACCATATCTACATTAGATATAATGTAATATACTGATTCCTTCCCACAGATCAATGTACATTTAATAACAATATCATTAGTACTATATCTACAGCAGATATGTAATATACATTTACAATCAATGCCATTATTACTATATCTCCGTTGGACATAATGTAATATACTGATTCCTTCCCACAGATCAATGTACATTTAATAACAATATCATTAGTACTATATCTACATTCGATATAATGTAATAGATTGATTCATTCGCACAGATCAATGTACATTTAATAACAATATCATTGGTACTATATCTACATTGAATATAATGTAATATACTGATACATTCCCACAGATAAATGTACATTTAATAACAATATCATTATTACCATATCTACATTAGATATAATGTAATATACTTATTCATTCCCACAGATGAATATGCATTTAATAACATTATCATTAGTACTATATCCACATTAGATATGTAATGTACATTTAAAAACAATATCATTATTACCATATCTACATTAGATATAATGTAATATACTGATTCCTTCCCACAGATCAATGTACATTTAATAACAATATCATTAGTACTACATCTACATTCGATATAATGTAATATACTGATTCATTCCCACAGATGAATGTACATTTAATAACAATATCATTAGTACTATATCTACATTCGATATAATGTAATAGATTGATTCATTCCCACAGATCAATGTACATTTCATAACAATATCATTGGTACTATATCTACATTGAATATAATGTAATATACTGATTCAATCCCACAGATCCATGTACATTTAATAACAGTATCATTAGTACTATATCTACAGTAGATATGTAATATACATTTACAAACAATGCCAGTATTATTATATCTCCGTTGGACATAATGTGATATACTGATTCCTTCCCACAGATCAATGTGCATTTAAAAACAATATCATTATTACCATATCTACATTAGATATAATGTAATATACTGATTCCTTCCCACAGATCAATGTACATTTAATAACAATATCATTGGTACTGTATCTACATTGAATATAATGTAATATACTGATTCATTCCCACAGATCAATGTACATTTAATAACAATATCATTGGTACTATATCTACATTCGATATAATCTAATATACTGATTCATTCCCACAGATGAATGTGCACTTAATAACAATATCATTGGTACTATATCTACATTGAATATAATGTAATATACTGATCAATTCCCACAGATCAGTGTACATTTAATAACAATATCATTCTTACTATATCTACATTCGATATAATGTAATAGATTGGTTCATTCCCACAGATCAATGTACATTTAATAACAATATCATTCTTACTATATCTACATTAGATATAATGTAATATACTTATTCGTTCCCACAGATGAATGTGCACTTAATAACAATATCATTGGTACTATATCTACATTGAATATAATGTAATATACTGATCAATTCCCACAGATCAATGTACATTTAATAACAATATCATTAGTACTATATCTACAGTAGATATGTACTATACATTTACAATCAATGCCATTATTGCTGTATCTCCGTTGGACATAATGTAATATACTGATTCCTTCCCGCAGATCAATGTACATTTAATAACAATATCATTAGTACTATATCTACATTCGATATAATGTAATATACTTATTCGTTCCCATAGATGAATATGCATTTAATAACATTATCATTAGTACTATATCTACATTAGATATGTAATGTACATTCAAAAACAATATCATTATTACCATATCTACATTAGATGTAATGTAATATACTGATTCCTTCCCACAGATCAATGTACATTTAATAACAATATCATTGGTACTGTATCTACATTGAATATAATGTAATATACTGATTCATTCCCACAGATCAATGTACATTTAATAACAATATCATTAGTACTACATCTACATTCAATATAATGTAATATACTGATTCATTCCCACAGATGAATGTACATTTAATAACAATATCATTAGTACTATATCTACATTCGATATAATGTAATAGATTGATTCATTCCCACAGATCAATGTACATTTCATAACAATATCATTGGTACTATATCTACATTGAATATAATGTAATATACTGATTCAATCCCACAGATCCATGTACATTTAATAACAGTATCATTAGTACTATATCTACAGTAGATATGTAATATACATTTACAAACAATGCCAGTATTATTATATCTCCGTTGGACATAATGTGATATACTGATTCCTTCCCACAGATCAATGTACATTTAATAACAATATCATTGGTACTGTATCTACATTGAATATAATGTAATATACTGATTCATTCCCACAGATCAATGTACATTTAATAACAATATCATTGGTACTATATCTACATTCGATATAATCTAATATACTGATTCATTCCCACAGATGAATGTGCACTTAATAACAATATCATTGGTACTATATCTACATTGAATATAATGTAATATACTGATCAATTCCCACAGATCAATGTACATTTAATAACAATATCATTCTTACTATATCTACATTCGATATAATGTAATAGATTGATTCATTCCCACAGATCAATGTACATTTAATAACAATATCATTCTTACTATATCTACATTAGATATAATGTAATATACTTATTCGTTCCCACAGATGAATGTGCACTTAATAACAATATCATTGGTACTATATCTACATTGAATATAATGTAATATACTGATCAACTCCCACAGATCAATGTACATTTAATAACAATATCATTAGTACTATATCTACAGTAGATATGTAATATACATTTACAATCAATGCCATTATTGCTGTATCTCCGTTGGACATAATGTAATATACTGATTCCTTCCCGCAGATCAATGTACATTTAATAACAATATCATTAGTACTATATCTACATTCGATATAATGTAATATACTTATTCGTTCCCATAGATGAATATGCATTTAATAACATTATCATTAGTACTATATCTACATTAGATATGTAATGTACATTTAAAAACCATATCATTATTACCATATCTACATTAGATATAATGTAATATACTGATTCCTCCCCACAGATCAATGTACATTTAATAACAATATCATTCTTACTATATCTACATTCGATATAATCTAATATACTGATTCATTCCCACAGATCAATGTACATTTAATAACAATATCATTCTTACTATATCTACATTCGATATAATGTATTAGATTGATTCATTACCACAGATCAATGTACATTTAATAACAATATCATTCTTACTATATCTACATTAGATATAATGTAATATACTTATTCGTTCCCACAGATGAATGTGCACTTAATAACAATATCATTGGTACTATATCTACATTGAATATAATGTAATATACTGATCAATTCCCACAGATCAATGTACATTTAATAACAATATCATTGGTACTGTATCTACATTGAATATAACGTAATATACTGATTCATTCCCACAGATTAATGTACATTTAATAACAATATCATTGGTACTATATCTACATTCGATATAATCTAATATACTGATTCATTCCCACAGATCAATGTACATTTAATATCAATATCAATCTTACTATATCTACATTCGATATAATGTAATAGATTGATTCATTCCCACAGATCAATGTACATTTAATAACAATATCATTCTTACTATATCTACATTAGATATAATGTAATATACTTATTCGTTCCCACAGATGAATGTGCACTTAATAACAATATCATTGGTACTATATCTACATTGAATATAATGTAATATACTGATCAATTCCCACAGATCAATGTACATTTAATAACAATATCATTAGTACTATATCTACAGTAGATATGTACTATACATTTACAAGCAATGCCATTATTACTATATCTCCGTTGGACATAATGTAATATACTGATTCCTTCCAACAGATCAATGTATATTTAATAACAATATCCTTAGTACTATATCTACATTAGATATGTAATGTACATTTAATAACAATATCATTATTACAATATCTACATTAGATATAATGTAATATACTGATTCTTTCCCACAGATCAATGTACATTTAATAACAATATCATTAGTACTATATCTACAGTAGATATGTAATATACATTTACAATCAATGCCATTATTGCTGTATCTCCGTTGGACATAATGTAATATACTGATTCCTTCCCGCAGATCAATGTACATTTAATAACAATATCATTAGTACTATATCTACATTCGATATAATGTAATATACTTATTCGTTCCCATAGATGAATATGCATTTAATAACATTATCATTAGTACTATATCTACATTAGATATGTAATGTACATTTAAAAACCATATCATTATTACCATATCTACATTAGATATAATGTAATATACTGATTCCTCCCCACAGATCAATGTACATTTAATAACAATATCATTGGTACTATATCTACATTGAATATAATGTTATATGCTCATTCATTCCCACAGATCAATGTACATTTAATAACAGTATCATTAGTACTATATCCACAGTAGATATGTAATGTACATTTACAAACAATGCCAGTATTATTATATCTCCGTTGGACATAATGTAATATACTGATTCCTTCCCACAGATCAATGTACATTTAATAACAATATCATTGGTACTGTATCTACATTGAATATAATGTAATATACTGATTCATTCCCACAGATCAATGTACATTTAATAACAATATCATTGGTACTATATCTACATTGAATATAATCTAATATACTGATTCATTCCCACAGATCAATATACATTTAATAACAATATCATTAGTACTATATCTACATTCGATATAATGTAATAGATTGATTCATTCCCACAGATCAATGTACATTTAATAACAATATCATTCTTACTATATCTACATTCGATATAATCTAATATACTGATTCATTCCCACAGATCAATGTACATTTAATAACAATATCATTCTTACTATATCTACATTCGATATAATGTATTAGATTGATTCATTACCACAGATCAATGTACATTTAATAACAATATCATTCTTACTATATCTACATTAGATATAATGTAATATACTTATTCGTTCCCACAGATGAATGTGCACTTAATAACAATATCATTGGTACTATATCTACATTGAATATAATGTAATATACTGATCAATTCCCACAGATCAATGTACATTTAATAACAATATCATTCTTACTATATCTACATTCGATATAATGTAATAGATTGATTCATTCCCACAGATCAATGTACATTTAATAACAATATCATTCTTACTATATCTACATTAGATATAATGTAATATACTTATACGTTCCCACAGATGAATGTGCACTTAATAACAATATCATTGGTACTATATCTACATTGAATATAATGTAATATACTGATCAATTCCCACAGATCAATGTACATTTAATAACAATATCATTAGTATTATATCTACAGTAGATATGTACTATACATTTACAAGCAATGCCGTTATTACTATATCTCCGTTGGACATAATGTAATATACTGATTCCTTCCAACAGATCAATGTATATTTAATAACAATATCCTTAGTACTATATCTACATTAGATATGTAATGTACATTTAATAACAATATCATTATTACAATATCTACATTAGATATAATGTAATATACTGATTCTTTCCCACAGATCAATGTACATTTAATAACAATATCATTAGTACTATATCTACATTCGATATAATGTAATATATTGATTCATTCCAACAGATCAATGTACATTTAAAAACAATATCATTATTACCATATCTACATTCGATATAATGTAATATACTGATTCCTTCCCACAGATCAATGTACATTTAATAACAATATCATTGGTACTGTATCTACATTGAATATAATGTAATATACTGATTCATTCCCACAGATCAATGTACATTCAATAACAATATCATTGGTACTATATCTACATTCGATATAATCTAATATACTGATTCATTCCCACAGATCAATGTACATTTAATAACAATATCATTCTTACTATATCTACATTAGATATAATGTAATATACTTATTCGTTCCCACAGATGAATGTGCACTTAATAACAATATCATTGGTACTATATCTACATTGAATATAATGTAATATACATTCGATATAATGTAATAGATTGATTCATTCCCACAGATCAATGTACATTTAATAACAGTATCGTTATTGCTCTATCTACATTAGGTATAATGTCATATACAGGCTCATTCCCACAGATCAATGTACATTTAATAACAATATCATTGGTACTACATCTACATTGAATATAATGTAATATGCTGATTCGTTCCCACAGATCAATGTACATTTAATAACAATATCATTGGTACTATATCTACATTGAATATAATGTAATATACTGATTCATTCCCACAGATCAATGTACATTTTATAACAATATCATTAGTACTATATCTACAGTAGATATGTAATATACATTTACAAACAATGCCATTATTACTATATCTCCGTTGGACATAATGTAGTATACTGATTCCTTCCAACAGATCAATGTATATTTAATAACAATATCCTTAGTACTATATCTACAATAGATATGTAATGTACATTTAATAACAATATCATTATTACCATATCTACATTAGATATAATGTAATCCACTTATTCGTTCCCACACATGAATATACAATTAATAACATTATCATTAGTACTATATCTACAGTAGATATGTAATATACATTTACAATCAATGCCATTATTGCTGTATCTCCGTTGGACATAATGTAATATACTGATTCCTTCCCGCAGATCAATGTACATTTAATAACAATATCATTAGTACTATATCTACATTCGATATAATGTAATATACTTATTCGTTCCCATAGATGAATATGCATTTAATAACATTATCATTAGTACTATATCTACATTAGATATGTAATGTACATTTAAAAACCATATCATTATTACCATATCTACATTAGATATAATGTAATATACTGATTCCTCCCCACAGATCAATGTACATTTAATAACAATATCATTGGTACTATATCTACATTGAATATAATGTTATATGCTCATTCATTCCCACAGATCAATGTACATTTAATAACAGTATCATTAGTACTATATCCACAGTAGATATGTAATGTACATTTACAAACAATGCCAGTATTATTATATCTCCGTTGGACATAATGTAATATACTGATTCCTTCCCACAGATCAATGTACATTTAATAACAATATCATTGGTACTGTATCTACATTGAATATAATGTAATATACTGATTCATTCCCACAGATCAATGTACATTTAATAACAATATCATTGGTACTATATCTACATTGAATATAATCTAATATACTGATTCATTCCCACAGATCAATATACATTTAATAACAATATCATTAGTACTATATCTACATTCGATATAATGTAATAGATTGATTCATTCCCACAGATCAATGTACATTTAATAACAATATCATTCTTACTATATCTACATTCGATATAATCTAATATACTGATTCATTCCCACAGATCAATGTACATTTAATAACAATATCATTCTTACTATATCTACATTCGATATAATGTATTAGATTGATTCATTACCACAGATCAATGTACATTTAATAACAATATCATTCTTACTATATCTACATTAGATATAATGTAATATACTTATTCGTTCCCACAGATGAATGTGCACTTAATAACAATATCATTGGTACTATATCTACATTGAATATAATGTAATATACTGATCAATTCCCACAGATCAATGTACATTTAATAACAATATCATTCTTACTATATCTACATTCGATATAATGTAATAGATTGATTCATTCCCACAGATCAATGTACATTTAATAACAATATCATTCTTACTATATCTACATTAGATATAATGTAATATACTTATACGTTCCCACAGATGAATGTGCACTTAATAACAATATCATTGGTACTATATCTACATTGAATATAATGTAATATACTGATCAATTCCCACAGATCAATGTACATTTAATAACAATATCATTAGTATTATATCTACAGTAGATATGTACTATACATTTACAAGCAATGCCGTTATTACTATATCTCCGTTGGACATAATGTAATATACTGATTCCTTCCAACAGATCAATGTATATTTAATAACAATATCCTTAGTACTATATCTACATTAGATATGTAATGTACATTTAATAACAATATCATTATTACAATATCTACATTAGATATAATGTAATATACTGATTCTTTCCCACAGATCAATGTACATTTAATAACAATATCATTAGTACTATATCTACATTCGATATAATGTAATATATTGATTCATTCCAACAGATCAATGTACATTTAAAAACAATATCATTATTACCATATCTACATTCGATATAATGTAATATACTGATTCCTTCCCACAGATCAATGTACATTTAATAACAATATCATTGGTACTGTATCTACATTGAATATAATGTAATATACTGATTCATTCCCACAGATCAATGTACATTCAATAACAATATCATTGGTACTATATCTACATTCGATATAATCTAATATACTGATTCATTCCCACAGATCAATGTACATTTAATAACAATATCATTCTTACTATATCTACATTAGATATAATGTAATATACTTATTCGTTCCCACAGATGAATGTGCACTTAATAACAATATCATTGGTACTATATCTACATTGAATATAATGTAATATACATTCGATATAATGTAATAGATTGATTCATTCCCACAGATCAATGTACATTTAATAACAGTATCGTTATTGCTCTATCTACATTAGGTATAATGTCATATACAGGCTCATTCCCACAGATCAATGTACATTTAATAACAATATCATTGGTACTACATCTACATTGAATATAATGTAATATGCTGATTCGTTCCCACAGATCAATGTACATTTAATAACAATATCATTGGTACTATATCTACATTGAATATAATGTAATATACTGATTCATTCCCACAGATCAATGTACATTTTATAACAATATCATTAGTACTATATCTACAGTAGATATGTAATATACATTTACAAACAATGCCATTATTACTATATCTCCGTTGGACATAATGTAGTATACTGATTCCTTCCAACAGATCAATGTATATTTAATAACAATATCCTTAGTACTATATCTACAATAGATATGTAATGTACATTTAATAACAATATCATTATTACCATATCTACATTAGATATAATGTAATCCACTTATTCGTTCCCACACATGAATATACAATTAATAACATTATCATTAGTACTATATCTACAGTAGATATGTAATATACATTTACAATCAATGCCATTATTGCTGTATCTCCGTTGGACATAATGTAATATACTGATTCCTTCCCGCAGATCAATGTACATTTAATAACAATATCATTAGTACTATATCTACATTCGATATAATGTAATATACTTATTCGTTCCCATAGATGAATATGCATTTAATAACATTATCATTAGTACTATATCTACATTAGATATGTAATGTACATTTAAAAACCATATCATTATTACCATATCTACATTAGATATAATGTAATATACTGATTCCTCCCCACAGATCAATGTACATTTAATAACAATATCATTGGTACTATATCTACATTGAATATAATGTTATATGCTCATTCATTCCCACAGATCAATGTACATTTAATAACAGTATCATTAGTACTATATCCACAGTAGATATGTAATGTACATTTACAAACAATGCCAGTATTATTATATCTCCGTTGGACATAATGTAATATACTGATTCCTTCCCACAGATCAATGTACATTTAATAACAATATCATTGGTACTGTATCTACATTGAATATAATGTAATATACTGATTCATTCCCACAGATCAATGTACATTTAATAACAATATCATTGGTACTATATCTACATTGAATATAATCTAATATACTGATTCATTCCCACAGATCAATATACATTTAATAACAATATCATTAGTACTATATCTACATTCGATATAATGTAATAGATTGATTCATTCCCACAGATCAATGTACATTTAATAACAATATCATTCTTACTATATCTACATTCGATATAATCTAATATACTGATTCATTCCCACAGATCAATGTACATTTAATAACAATATCATTCTTACTATATCTACATTCGATATAATGTATTAGATTGATTCATTACCACAGATCAATGTACATTTAATAACAATATCATTCTTACTATATCTACATTAGATATAATGTAATATACTTATTCGTTCCCACAGATGAATGTGCACTTAATAACAATATCATTGGTACTATATCTACATTGAATATAATGTAATATACTGATCAATTCCCACAGATCAATGTACATTTAATAACAATATCATTCTTACTATATCTACATTCGATATAATGTAATAGATTGATTCATTCCCACAGATCAATGTACATTTAATAACAATATCATTCTTACTATATCTACATTAGATATAATGTAATATACTTATACGTTCCCACAGATGAATGTGCACTTAATAACAATATCATTGGTACTATATCTACATTGAATATAATGTAATATACTGATCAATTCCCACAGATCAATGTACATTTAATAACAATATCATTAGTATTATATCTACAGTAGATATGTACTATACATTTACAAGCAATGCCGTTATTACTATATCTCCGTTGGACATAATGTAATATACTGATTCCTTCCAACAGATCAATGTATATTTAATAACAATATCCTTAGTACTATATCTACATTAGATATGTAATGTACATTTAATAACAATATCATTATTACAATATCTACATTAGATATAATGTAATATACTGATTCTTTCCCACAGATCAATGTACATTTAATAACAATATCATTAGTACTATATCTACATTCGATATAATGTAATATATTGATTCATTCCAACAGATCAATGTACATTTAAAAACAATATCATTATTACCATATCTACATTCGATATAATGTAATATACTGATTCCTTCCCACAGATCAATGTACATTTAATAACAATATCATTGGTACTGTATCTACATTGAATATAATGTAATATACTGATTCATTCCCACAGATCAATGTACATTCAATAACAATATCATTGGTACTATATCTACATTCGATATAATCTAATATACTGATTCATTCCCACAGATCAATGTACATTTAATAACAATATCATTCTTACTATATCTACATTAGATATAATGTAATATACTTATTCGTTCCCACAGATGAATGTGCACTTAATAACAATATCATTGGTACTATATCTACATTGAATATAATGTAATATACATTCGATATAATGTAATAGATTGATTCATTCCCACAGATCAATGTACATTTAATAACAGTATCGTTATTGCTCTATCTACATTAGGTATAATGTCATATACAGGCTCATTCCCACAGATCAATGTACATTTAATAACAATATCATTGGTACTACATCTACATTGAATATAATGTAATATGCTGATTCGTTCCCACAGATCAATGTACATTTAATAACAATATCATTGGTACTATATCTACATTGAATATAATGTAATATACTGATTCATTCCCACAGATCAATGTACATTTTATAACAATATCATTAGTACTATATCTACAGTAGATATGTAATATACATTTACAAACAATGCCATTATTACTATATCTCCGTTGGACATAATGTAGTATACTGATTCCTTCCAACAGATCAATGTATATTTAATAACAATATCCTTAGTACTATATCTACAATAGATATGTAATGTACATTTAATAACAATATCATTATTACCATATCTACATTAGATATAATGTAATCCACTTATTCGTTCCCACACATGAATATACAATTAATAACATTATCATTAGTACTATATCTACATTAGATATGTAATGTACATTTAAAAACAATGCCATTATTACTATATCTCCGTTGGACATAATGTAATGTACTGATTCCTTCCCACAGATCAATGTACATTTAATAACAATATCATTAGTACTATATATACATTCGATATTATGTAATATATTGATTCATTCCAACAGATCAATGTACATTTAATAACAATATCATTATTACCATATCTACATTAGATATAATGTAATATATTTATTCATTCCCACAGATGAATATGCATTTAATAACATTATCATTAGTACTATATCTACATTAGATATGTAATGTACATTTAAAAACCATATCATTATTACCATATCTACATTAGATATAATGTAATATACTGATTCCTCCCCACAGATCAATGTACATTTAATAACAATATCATTGGTACTATATCTACATTGAATATAATGTTATATGCTCATTCATTCCCACAGATCAATGTACATTTAATAACAGTATCATTAGTACTATATCCACAGTAGATATGTAATGTACATTTACAAACAATGCCAGTATTATTATATCTCCGTTGGACATAATGTAATATACTGATTCCTTCCCACAGATCAATGTACATTTAATAACAATATCATTGGTACTGTATCTACATTGAATATAATGTAATATACTGATTCATTCCCACAGATCAATGTACATTTAATAACAATATCATTGGTACTATATCTACATTGAATATAATCTAATATACTGATTCATTCCCACAGATCAATATACATTTAATAACAATATCATTAGTACTATATCTACATTCGATATAATGTAATAGATTGATTCATTCCCACAGATCAATGTACATTTAATAACAATATCATTCTTACTATATCTACATTCGATATAATCTAATATACTGATTCATTCCCACAGATCAATGTACATTTAATAACAATATCATTCTTACTATATCTACATTCGATATAATGTATTAGATTGATTCATTACCACAGATCAATGTACATTTAATAACAATATCATTCTTACTATATCTACATTAGATATAATGTAATATACTTATTCGTTCCCACAGATGAATGTGCACTTAATAACAATATCATTGGTACTATATCTACATTGAATATAATGTAATATACTGATCAATTCCCACAGATCAATGTACATTTAATAACAATATCATTCTTACTATATCTACATTCGATATAATGTAATAGATTGATTCATTCCCACAGATCAATGTACATTTAATAACAATATCATTCTTACTATATCTACATTAGATATAATGTAATATACTTATACGTTCCCACAGATGAATGTGCACTTAATAACAATATCATTGGTACTATATCTACATTGAATATAATGTAATATACTGATCAATTCCCACAGATCAATGTACATTTAATAACAATATCATTAGTATTATATCTACAGTAGATATGTACTATACATTTACAAGCAATGCCATTATTACTATATCTCCGTTGGACATAATGTAATATACTGATTCCTTCCAACAGATCAATGTATATTTAATAACAATATCCTTAGTACTATATCTACATTAGATATGTAATGTACATTTAATAACAATATCATTATTACAATATCTACATTAGATATAATGTAATATACTGATTCTTTCCCACAGATCAATGTACATTTAATAACAATATCATTAGTACTATATCTACATTCGATATAATGTAATATATTGATTCATTCCAACAGATCAATGTACATTTAAAAACAATATCATTATTACCATATCTACATTCGATATAATGTAATATACTGATTCCTTCCCACAGATCAATGTACATTTAATAACAATATCATTGGTACTGTATCTACATTGAATATAATGTAATATACTGATTCATTCCCACAGATCAATGTACATTCAATAACAATATCATTGGTACTATATCTACATTCGATATAATCTAATATACTGATTCATTCCCACAGATCAATGTACATTTAATAACAATATCATTCTTACTATATCTACATTAGATATAATGTAATATACTTATTCGTTCCCACAGATGAATGTGCACTTAATAACAATATCATTGGTACTATATCTACATTGAATATAATGTAATATACATTCGATATAATGTAATAGATTGATTCATTCCCACAGATCAATGTACATTTAATAACAGTATCGTTATTGCTCTATCTACATTAGGTATAATGTCATATACAGACTCATTCCCACAGATCAATGTACATTTAATAACAATATCATTGGTACTACATCTACATTGAATATAATGTAATATGCTGATTCGTTCCCACAGATCAATGTACATTTAATAACAATATCATTGGTACTATATCTACATTGAATATAATGTAATATACTGATTCATTCCCACAGATCAATGTACATTTTATAACAATATCATTAGTACTATATCTACAGTAGATATGTAATATACATTTACAAACAATGCCATTATTACTATATCTCCGTTGGACATAATGTAGTATACTGATTCCTTCCAACAGATCAATGTATATTTAATAACAATATCCTTAGTACTATATCTACAATAGATATGTAATGTACATTTAATAACAATATCATTATTACCATATCTACATTAGATATAATGTAATCCACTTATTCGTTCCCACACATGAATATACAATTAATAACATTATCATTAGTACTATATCTACATTAGATATGTAATGTACATTTAAAAACAATGCCATTATTACTATATCTCCGTTGGACATAATGTAATATACTGATTCCTTCCCACAGATCAATGTACATTTAATAACAATATCATTAGTACTATATATACATTCGATATTATGTAATATATTGATTCATTCCAACAGATCAATGTACATTTAATAACAATATCATTATTACCATATCTACATTAGATATAATGTAATATATTTATTCATTCCCACAGATGAATATGCATTTAATAACATTATCATTAGTACTATATCTACATTAGATATGTAATGTACATTTAAAAACAATATCATTATTACCATATCTACATTAGATATAATGTAATATACTTATCCATTCCCACAGATGAATATGCATTTAATAACATTATCATTAGTACTATATCCACATTAGATATGTAATGTACATTTAAAAACAATATCATTATTACCATATCTACATAGATATAATGTAATATACTGATTCCTTCCCACAGATCAATGCACATTTAATAACAATATCATTGGTTCTGTATCTACATTGAATATAATGTAATACACGTATTCGTTCCTACACATGAATATACATTTAATAACATTATCATTAGTACTATATCTACATTAGATATGTAATGTACATTTAAAAACAATATCATTATTACCATATCTACATTAGATATAATGTAATATACTGATTCCTTCCCACAGATCAATGTACATTTAATAACAATATCATTGGTACTGTATCTACATTGAATATAATGTAATATACTGATTCATTCCCACAGATCAATGTACATTTAATAACAATATCATTGGTACTATATCTACATTGAATATAATCTAATATACTGATTCATTCCCACAGATCAGTGTACATTTAATAACAATATCATTCTTACTATATCTACATTCGATATAATGTAATAGATTGATTCATTCCCACAGATCAATTGTCATTTAATAACAATATCATTCTTACTATATCTACATTAGATATAATGTAATATACTTATACGTTCCCACAGATGAATGTGCACTTAATAACAATATCATTGGTACTATATCTACATTGAATATAATGTAATATACTGATCAATTCCCACAGATCAATGTACATTTAATAACAATATCATTAGTATTATATCTACAGTAGATATGTACTATACATTTACAAGCAATGCCATTATTACTATATCTCCGTTGGACATAATGTAATATACTGATTCCTTCCAACAGATCAATGTATATTTAATAACAATATCCTTAGTACTATATCTACATTAGATATGTAATGTACATTTAATAACAATATCATTATTACAATATCTACATTAGATATAATGTAATATACTGATTCTTTCCCACAGATCAATGTACATTTAATAACAATATCATTAGTACTATATCTACATTCGATATAATGTAATATATTGATTCATTCCAACAGATCAATGTACATTTAAAAACAATATCATTATTACCATATCTACATTAGATATAATGTAATATACTGATTCCTTCCCACAGATCAATGTACATTTAATAACAATATCATTGGTACTGTATCTACATTGAATATAATGTAATATACTGATTCATTCCCACAGATCAATGTACATTCAATAACAATATCATTGGTACTATATCTACATTCGATATAATCTAATATACTGATTCATTCCCACAGATCAATGTACATTTAATAACAATATCATTCTTACTATATCTACATTAGATATAATGTAATATACTTATTCGTTCCCACAGATGAATGTGCAATTAATAACAATATCATTGGTACTATATCTACATTGAATATAATGTAATATACATTCGATATAATGTAATAGATTGATTCATTCCCACAGATCAATGTAAATTTAATAACAGTATCGTTATTGCTCTATCTACATTAGGTATAATGTCATATACAGACTCATTCCCACAGATCAATGTACATTTAATAACAATATCATTGGTACTACATCTACATTGAATATAATGTAATATGCTGATTCGTTCCCACAGATCAATGTACATTTAATAACAATATCATTGGTACTATATCTACATTGAATATAATGTAATATACTGATTCATTCCCACAGATCAATGTACATTTTATAACAATATCATTAGTACTATATCTACATTCGATATAATGTAATATACTTATTCGTTCCCACAGATGAATATGCATTTAATAACATTATCATTAGTACTATATCTACATTAGATATGTAATGTACATTTAAAAACCATATCATTATTACCATATCTACATTAGATATAATGTAATATACTGATTCCTCCCCACAGATCAATGTACATTTGATAACAATATCATTGGTACTATATCTACATTGAATATAATGTTATATGCTCATTCATTCCCACAGATCAATGTACATTTAATAACAGTGTCATTAGTACTATATCCACAGTAGATATGTAATGTACATTTACAAACAATGCCAGTACTATTATATCTCCGTTGGACATAATGTAATATACTGATTCCTTCCCACAGATCAATGTACATTTAATAACAATATCATTGGTACTGTATCTACATTGAATATAATGTAATATACTGATTCATTCCCACAGATCAATGTACATTTAATAACAATATCATTGGTACTATATCTACATTGAATATAATCTAATATACTGATTCATTCCCACAGATCAATGTACATTTAATAACAATATCATTAGTACTATATCTACATTCGATATAATGTAATAGATTGATTCATTCCCACAGATCAATGTACATTTAATAACAATATCATTAGTACTATATCTACAGTAGATATGTACTATACATTTACAAGCAATGCCATTATTACTATATCTCCGTTGGACATAATGTAATATACTGATTCCTTCCAACAGATCAATGTATATTTAATAACAATATCCTTAGTACTATATCTAGATTAGATATGTAATGTACATTTAATAACAATATCATTATTACAATATCTACATTAGATATAATGTAATATACTGATTCTTTCCCACAGATCAATGTACATTTAATAACAATATCATTAGTACTATATCTACATTCGATATAATGTAATATATTGATTCATTCCAACAGATCAAAGTACATTTAATAACAATATCATTATTACTATATCTACATTAGATATAATGTAATATACTTATTCGTTCCCACAGATGAATATGCATTTAATAACATTATCATTAGTACTATATCTAAATTAGATATGTAATGTACATTTAAAAACAATGCCATTATTACTATATCTCCGTTGGACATAATGTAATATACTGATTCCTTCCCACAGATCAATGTACATTTAATAACAATATCATTAGTACTATATATACATTCGATATAATGTAATATATTGATTCATTCCAACAGATCAATGTACATTTAATAACAATATCATTAGTACTATATCTACATTCGATATAATGTAATATACTTATTCGTTCCCACAGATGAATATGCATTTAATAACATTATCATTAGTACTATATCTACATTAGATATGTAATGTACATTTAAAAACCATATCATTATTACCATATCTACATTAGATATAATGTAATATACTGATTCCTTCCCATAGATCAATGTACATTTAATAACAATACCATTAGTACTATATCTACATTCGATATAATGTAATATACTGATTCATTCCCACAGATCAATGTACATTTAATAACAATATCATTAGTACTATATCTACATTCGATATAATGTAATAGATAGATTCATTCCCACAGATCAATGTACATTTAATAACAATATCATTGGTACTATATCTACATTGAATATAATGTAATATACTGATACATTCCCACAGATAAATGTACATTTAATAACAATATCATTATTACCATATCTACATTAGATATAATGTAATATACTTATTCATTCCCACAGATGAATATGCATTTAATAACATTATCATTAGTACTATATCCACATTAGATATGTAATGTACATTTAAAAACATTATCATTATTACCATATCTACATTAGATATAATGTAATATACTGATTCCTTCCCACAGATCAATGTACATTTAATAACAATATCATTAGTACTACATCTACATTCGATATAATGTAATATACTGATTCATTCCCACAGATCAATGTACATTTAATAACAATATCATTGGTACTATATCTACATTGAATATAATGTAATATACTGATTCATTCCCACAGATCAACGTACATTTAATAACAGTATCATTAGTACTGTATCTACAGTAGATATGTGATATACATTTACAAACAATGCCAGTATTATTATATCTCCGTTGGACATAATGTAATATACTGATTCCTTCCCACAGATCAATGTGCATTTAAAAACAATATCATTATTACCATATCTACAATAGATATAATGTAATATACTGATTCCTTCCCACAGATCAATGCACATTTAATAACAATATCATTGGTTCTGTATCTACATTGAATATAATGTAATACACGTATTCGTTCCTACACATGAATATACATTTAATAACATTATCATTAGTACTATATCTACATTAGATATGTAATGTACATTTAAAAACAATATCATTATTACCATATCTACATTAGATATAATGTAATATACTGATTCCTTCCCACAGATCAATGTACATTTAATAACAATATCATTGGTACTGTATCTACATTGAATATAATGTAATATACTGATTCATTCCCACAGATCAATGTACATTTAATAACAATATCATTGGTACTATATCTACATTGAATATAATCTAATATACTGATTCATTCCCACAGATCAGTGTACATTTAATAGCAATATCATTATTACTATATCTACATTAGATATAATGTAATATACTTATTCGGTCCCACAGATGAATGTGCATTTAATAACATTATCATTAGTACTATATCTACATTAGATATGTAATGTACATTTAAAAACAATATCATTATTACCATATCTACATTAGATATAATGTAATATACTGATTCCTTCCCACAGATCAATGTACATTTAATAACAATATCATTAGTACTATATCTACAGTAGATATGTAATATACATTTACAATCAATGCCATTATTGCTATATCTCCGTTGGACATAATGTAATATACTGATTCCTTCCCACAGATCAATGTACATTTAATAACAATATCATTAGTACTATATCTACATTCGATATAATGTAATATACTTATTCGTTCCCACAGATGAATATGCATTTAATAACATTATCATTAGTACTATATCTACATTAGATATGTAATGTACATTTAAAAACCATATCATTATTACCATATCTACATTAGATATAATGTAATATACTGATTCCTCCCCACAGATCAGTGTACATTTAATAGCAATATCATTATTACTATATCTACATTAGATATAATGTAATATACTTATTCGGTCCCACAGATCAATGTACATTTAATAACAATATCATTGGTACTGTATCTACATTGAATATAATGTAATATACTGATTCATTCCCACAGATCAATGTACATTTAATAACAATATCATTGGTACTACATCTACATTGAATATAATGTAATATGCTGATTCGTTCCCACAGATCAATGTACATTTAATAACAATATCATTGGTACTATATCTACATTGAATATAATGTAATATACTGATTCATTCCCACAGATCAATGTACATTTTATAACAATATCATTAGTGCTATATCTACAGTAGATATGTAATATACATTTAAAAACAATATCATTATTACCATATCTACATTAGATATAATGTAATATACTGATTCCTTCCCACAGATCAATGTACATTTAATAACAATATCATTAGTACTATATCTACAGTAGATATGTAATATACATTTACAATCAATGCCATTATTGCTATATCTCCGTTGGACATAATGTAATATACTGATTCCTTCCCACAGATCAATGTACATTTAATAACAATATCATTAGTACTATATCTACATTCGATATAATGTAATATACTTATTCGTTCCCACAGATGAATATGCATTTAATAACATTATCATTAGTACTATATCTACATTAGATATGTAATGTACATTTAAAAACCATATCATTATTGCCATATCTACATTAGATATAATGTAATATACTGATTCCTCCCCACAGATCAATGTACATTTAATAACAATATCATTGGTACTATATCTACATTGAATATAATGTTATATGCTCATTCATTCCCACAGATCAGTGTACATTTAATAACAGTATCATTAGTACTATATCCACAGTAGATATGTAATGTACATTTACAAACAATGCCAGTATTATTATATCTCCGTTGGACATAATCTAATATACTGATTCATTCCCACAGATCAATATACATTTAATAACAATATCATTAGTACTATATCTACATTCAATATAATGTAATAGATTGATTCATTCCCACAGATCAATGTACATTTAATAACAATATCATTGGTACTATATCTACATTGAATATAATGTAATATACTGATTCAATCCCACAGATCAATGTACATTTAATAACAGTATCATTAGTACTATATCTACAGTAGATATGTAATATACATTTACAAACAATGCCAGTATTATTATATCTCCGTTGGACATAATGTGATATACTGATTCCTTCCCACAGATCAATGTGCATTTAAAAACAATATCATTATTACCATATCTACATTAGATATAATGTAATATACTGATTCCTTCCCACAGATCAATGTGCATTTAAAAACAATATCATTATTACCATATCTACATTAGATATAATGTAATATACTGATTCCTTCCCACAGATCAATGTACATTTAATAACAATATCATTGGTACTGTATCTACATTGAATATAATGTAATATACTGATTCATTCCCACAGATCAATGTACATTTCATAACAATATCATTGGTACTATATCTACATTCGATATAATGTAATATATTGATTTATTCCCACAGATCAATGTACATTTAATAACAATATCATTGGTACTATATCTACATTGAATATAATGTAATATACTGATTCATTCCCACAGATCAATGTACATTCAATAACAATATCATTAGTACTATATCTACATTCGATATAATGTAATATATTGATTCATTCCAACAGATCAATGTACATTTAATAACAATATCATTATTACTATATCTCCGTTGGACATAATGTAATATACTGATTCCTTCCCACAGATCAATGTGCATTTAAAAACAATATCATTATTACCATATCTACATTAGATATAATGTAATATACTGATTCCTTCCCACAGATCAATGTACATTTAATAACAATATCATTGGTACTGTATCTACATTGAATATAATGTAATATACTGATTCATTCCCACAGATCAATGTACATTTAATAACAATATCATTGGTACTATATCTACATTCGATATAATCTAATATACTGATTCATTCCCACAGATCAATGTACATTTAATAACAATATCATTCTTACTATATCTACATTAGATATAATGTAATATACTTATTCGTTCCCACAGATGAATGTGCACTTAATAACAATATCATTGGTACTATATCTACATTGAATATAATGTAATATACATTCGATATAATGTAATAGATTGATTCATTCCCACAGATCAATGTACATTTAATAACAGCATCGTTATTGCTCTATCTACATTAGGTATAATGTCATATACAGACTCATTCCCACAGATCAATGTACATTTTATAACAATATCATTGGTACTACATCTACATTGAATATAATGTAATATGCTGATTCGTTCCCACAGATCAATGTACATTTAATAACAATATCATTGGTACTATATCTACATTGAATATAATGTAATATACTGATTCATTCCCACAGATCAATGTACATTTTATAACAATATCATTAGTACTATATCTACATTCGATATAATGTAATATACTTATTCGTTCCCACAGATGAATATGCATTTAATAACATTATCATTAGTACTATATCCACAGTAGATATGTAATGTACATTTACAAACAATGCCAGTATCATTATATCTCCGTTGGACATAATGTAATATACTGATTCCTTCCCACAGATCAATGTACATTTAATAACAATATCATTGGTACTGTATCTACATTGAATATAATGTAATATACTGATTCATTCCCATAGATCAATGTACATTTAATAACAATATCATTATTACTATATCTACATTAGATATAATGTAATATACTTATTCGTTCCCACAGATGAATGTGCATTTAATAACATTATCATTAGTACTATATCTACATTAGATATAATGAAATATACTTATTCGTTCCCACAAATGAATGTGCATTTAATAACATTATCATTAGTACTATATCCACATTAGATATGTAATGTACATTCAAAAACAATATCATTATTACCATATCTACATTAGATGTAATGTAATATACTGATTCCTTCCCACAGATCAATGTACATTTAATAACAATATCATTGGTACTATATCTACATTGAATATAATCTAATATACTGATTCATTCCCACAGATCAGTGTACATTTAATAGCAATATCATTATTACTATATCTACATTAGATATAATGTAATATACTTATTCGGTCCCACAGATGAATGTGCATTTAATAACATTATCATTAGTACTATATCTACATTAGATATGTAATGTACATTTAAAAACAATATCATTATTACCATATCTACATTAGATATAATGTAATATACTGATTCCTTCCCACAGATCAATGTACATTTAATAACAATATCATTAGTACTATATCTACAGTAGATATGTAATATACATTTACAATCAATGCCATTATTGCTATATCTCCGTTGGACATAATGTAATATACTGATTCCTTCCCACAGATCAATGCACATTTAATAACAATGTCATTAGTACTATATCTACATTCGATATAATGTAATATACTTATTCGTTCCCACAGATGAATATGCATTTAATAACATTATCATTAGTACTATATCTACATTAGATATGTAATGTACATTTAAAAACCATATCATTATTACCATATCTACATTAGATATAATGTAATATACTGATTCCTCCCCACAGATCAATGTACATTTGATAACAATATCATTGGTACTATATCTACATTGAATATAATGTTATATGCTCATTCATTCCCACAGATCAATGTACATTTAATAACAGTGTCATTAGTACTATATCCACAGTAGATATGTAATGTACATTTACAAACAATGCCAGTATTATTATATCTCCGTTGGACATAATGTAATATACTGATTCCTTCCCACAGATCAATGTACATTTAATAACAATATCATTATTACCATATCTACATTAGATATAATGTAATATACTTATTCATTCCCACAGATGAATATGCATTTAATAACATTATCATTAGTACTATATCTACATTAGATATGTAATGTACATTTAAAAACAATATCATTATTACCATATCTACATTAGATATAATGTAATATACTGATTCCTTCCCACAGATCAATGTACATTTAATAACAATATCATTGGTACTGTATCTACATTGAATATAATGTAATATACTGATTCATTCCCACAGATCAATGTACATTCAATAACAATATCATTGGTACTATATCTACATTCGATATAATCTAATATACTGATTCATTCCCACAGATCAATGTACATTTAATAACAATATCATTCTTACTATATCTACATTAGATATAATGTAATATACTTATTCGTTCCCACAGATGAATGTGCACTTAATAACAATATCATTGGTACTATATCTACATTGAATATAATGTAATATACATTCGATATAATGTAATAGATTGATTCATTCCCACAGATCAATGTACATTTAATAACAGTATCGTTATTGCTCTATCTACATTAGGTATAATGTCATATACAGACTCATTCCCACAGATCAATGTACATTTAATAACAATATCATTGGTACTACATCTACATTGAATATAATGTAATATGCTGATTCGTTCCCACAGATCAATGTACATTTAATAACAATATCATTGGTACTATATCTACATTGAATATAATGTAATATACTGATTCATTCCCACAGATCAATGTACATTTTATAACAATATCATTAGTACTATATCTACAGTAGATATGTAATATACATTTACAAACAATGCCATTATTACTATATCTCCGTTGGACATAATGTAGTATACTGATTCCTTCCAACAGATCAATGTATATTTAATAACAATATCCTTAGTACTATATCTACAATAGATATGTAATGTACATTTAATAACAATATCATTATTACCATATCTACATTAGATATAATGTAATCCACTTATTCGTTCCCACACATGAATATACAATTAATAACATTATCATTAGTACTATATCTACATTAGATATGTAATGTACATTTAAAAACAATGCCATTATTACTATATCTCCGTTGGACATAATGTAATATACTGATTCCTTCCCACAGATCAATGTACATTTAATACCAATATCATTATTACAATATCTACATTAGATATAATGTAATATACTGATTCTTTCCCACAGATCAATGTACATTTAATAACAATATCATTAATACTATATCCACAGTAGATATGTAATATACATTTACAATCAATGCCATTATTGCTGTATCTCCGTTGGACATAATGTAATATACTGATTCCTTCCCGCAGATCAATTTACATTTAATAACAATATCATTAGTACTATATCTACATTCGATATAATGTAATATACTTATTCGTTCCCACAGATGAATATGCATTTAATAACATTATCATTAGTACTATATCTACATTAGATATGTAATGTACATTTAAAAACCATATCATTATTACCATATCTACATTAGATATAATGTAATATACTGATTCCTTCCCATAGATCAATGTACATTTAATAACAATACCATTAGTACTATATCTACATTCGATATAATGTAATATACTGATTCATTCCCACAGATCAATGTACATTTAATAACAATATCATTAGTACTATATCTACATTCGATATAATGTAATAGATAGATTCATTCCCACAGATCAATGTACATTTAATAACAATATCATTGGTACTATATCTACATTGAATATAATGTAATATACTGATACATTCCCACAGATAAATGTACATTTAATAACAATATCATTATTACCATATCTACATTAGATATAATGTAATATACTTATTCATTCCCACAGATGAATATGCATTTAATAACATTATCATTAGTACTATATCCACATTAGATATGTAATGTACATTTAAAAACAATATCATTATTACCATATCTACATTAGATATAATGTAATATACTGATTCCTTCCCACAGATCAATGTACATTTAATAACAATATCATTAGTACTACATCTACATTCGATATAATGTAATATACTGATTCATTCCCACAGATCAATGTACATTTAATAACAATATCATTGGTACTATATCTACATTGAATATAATGTAATATACTGATTCATTCCCACAGATCAACGTACATTTAATAACAGTATCATTAGTACTGTATCTACAGTAGATATGTAATATACATTTACAAACAATGCCAGTATTATTATATCTCCGTTGGACATAATGTAATATACTGATTCCTTCCCACAGATCAATGTGCATTTAAAAACAATATCATTATTACCATATCTACAATAGATATAATGTAATATACTGATTCCTTCCCACAGATCAATGCACATTTAATAACAATATCATTGGTTCTGTATCTACATTGAATATAATGTAATACACGTATTCGTTCCTACACATGAATATACATTTAATAACATTATCATTAGTACTATATCTACATTAGATATGTAATGTACATTTAAAAACAATATCATTATTACCATATCTACATTAGATATAATGTAATATACTGATTCCTTCCCACAGATCAATGTACATTTAATAACAATATCATTGGTACTGTATCTACATTGAATATAATGTAATATACTGATTCATTCCCACAGATCAATGTACATTTAATAACAATATCATTGGTACTATATCTACATTGAATATAATCTAATATACTGATTCATTCCCACAGATCAGTGTACATTTAATAGCAATATCATTATTACTATATCTACATTAGATATAATGTAATATACTTATTCGGTCCCACAGATGAATGTGCATTTAATAACATTATCATTAGTACTATATCTACATTAGATATGTAATGTACATTTAAAAACAATATCATTATTACCATATCTACATTAGATATAATGTAATATACTGATTCCTTCCCACAGCTCAATGTACATTTAATAACAATATCATTAGTACTATATCTACAGTAGATATGTAATATACATTTACAATCAATGCCATTATTGCTATATCTCCGTTGGACATAATGTAATATACTGATTCCTCCCCACAGATCAATGTACATTTAATAACAATATCATTAGTACTATATCTACATTCGATATAATGTAATATACTTATTCGTTCCCACAGATGAATATGCATTTAATAACATTATCATTAGTACTATATCTACATTAGATATGTAATGTACATTTAAAAACAATATCATTATTACCATATCTACATTAGATATAATGTAATATACTGATTCCTTCCCACAGATCAATGTACATTTAATAACAATATCATTAGTACTACATCTACATTCGATATAATGTAATATACTGATTCATTCCCACAGAGGAATGTACATTTAATAACAATATCATTAGTACTATATCTACATTCGATATAATGTAATAGATTGATTCATTCCCACAGATCAATGTACATTTCATAACAATATCATTGGTACTATATCTACATTGAATATAATGTAATATACTGATTCAATCCCACAGATCCATGTACATTTAATAACAGTATCATTAGTACTATATCTACAGTAGATATGTAATATACATTTACAAACAATGCCAGTATTATTATATCTCCGTTGGACATAATGTGATATACTGATTCCTTCCCACAGATCAATGTACATTTAATAACAATATCATTGGTACTGTATCTACATTGAATATAATGTAATATACTGATTCATTCCCACAGATCAATGTACATTTAATAACAATATCATTGGTACTATATCTACATTCGATATAATCTAATATACTGATTCATTCCCACAGATGAATGTGCACTTAATAACAATATCATTGGTACTATATCTACATTGAATATAATGTAATATACTGATCAATTCCCACAGATCAATGTACATTTAATAACAATATCATTCTTACTATATCTACATTCGATATAATGTAATAGATTGATTCATTCCCACAGATCAATGTACATTTAATAACAGTATCGTTATTGCTCTATCTACATTAGGTATAATGTCATATACAGACTCATTCCCACAGATCAATGTACATTTAATAACAATATCATTGGTACTACATCTACATTGAATATAATGTAATATGCTGATTCGTTCCCACAGATCAATGTACATTTAATAACAATATCATTGGTACTATATCTACATTGAATATAATGTAATATACTGATTCATTCCCACAGATCAATGTACATTTTATAACAATATCATTAGTACTATATCTACAGTAGATATGTAATATACATTTACAAACAATGCCATTATTACTATATCTCCGTTGGACATAATGTAATATACTGATTCCTTCCCACAGATCAATGTACATTTAATAACAATATCATTAGTACTATATATACATTCGATATTATGTAATATATTGATTCATTCCAACAGATCAATGTACATTTAATAACAATATCATTATTACCATATCTACATTAGATATAATGTAATATATTTATTCATTCCCACAGATGAATATGCATTTAATAACATTATCATTAGTACTATATCTACATTAGATATGTAATGTACATTTAAAAACAATATCATTATTACCATATCTACATTAGATATAATGTAATATACTGATTCCTTCCCATAGATCAATGTACATTTAATAACAATACCATTAGTACTATATCTACATTCGATATAATGTAATATACTGATTCATTCCCACAGATCAATGTACATTTAATAACAATATCATTAGTACTATATCTACATTCGATATAATGTAATAGATAGATTCATTCCCACAGATCAATGTACATTTAATAACAATATCATTGGTACTATATCTACATTCGATATAATGTAATAGATTGATTCATTCCCACAGATCAATGTACATTTCATCACAATATCATTGGTACTATATCTACATTGAATATCATGTAATATACTGATTCAATCCCACAGATCCATGTACATTTAATAACAGTATCATTAGTACTATATCTACAGTAGATATGTAATATACATTTACAAACAATGCCAGTATTATTATATCTCCGTTGGACATAATGTGATATACTGATTCCTTCCCACAGATCAATGTGCATTTAAAAACAATATCATTATTACCATATCTACATTAGATATAATGTAATATACTGATTCCTTCCCACAGATCAATGTACATTTAATAACAATATCATTGGTACTGTATCTACATTGAATATAATGTAATATACTGATTCATTCCCACAGATCAATGTACATTTAATAACAATATCATTAGTACTATATCTACGTTAGATGTAATGTAATATACTTATTCGGTCCCACAGATGAATGTGCACTTAATAACAATATCATTGGTACTATATCTACATTGAATATAATGTAATATACTGATCAATTCCCACAGATCAATGTACATTTAATAACAATATCATTCTTACTATATCTACATTCGATATAATGTAATAGATTGGTTCATTCCCACAGATCAATGTACATTTAATAACAATATCATTCTTACTATATCTACATTAGATATAATGTAATATACTTATTCGTTCCCACAGATGAATGTGCACTTAATAACAATATCATTGGTACTATATCTACATTGAATATAATGTAATATACTGATCAATTCCCACAGATCAATGTACATTTAATAACAATATCATTAGTACTATATCTACAGTAGATATGTACTATACATTTACAATCAATGCCATTATTGCTGTATCTCCGTTGGACATAATGTAATATACTGATTCCTTCCCGCAGATCAATGTACATTTAATAACAATATCATTAGTACTATATCTACATTCGATATAATGTAATATACTTATTCGTTCCCATAGATGAATATGCATTTAATAACATTATCATTAGTACTATATCTACATTAGATATGTAATGTACATTTAAAAACCATATCATTATTACCATATCTACATTAGATATAATGTAATATACTGATTCCTCCCCACAGATCAATGTACATTTAATAACAATATCATTGGTACTATATCTACATTGAATATAATGTTATATGCTCATTCATTCCCACAGATCAATGTACATTTAATAACAGTATCATTAGTACTATATCCACAGTAGATATGTAGTGTACATTTACAAACAATGCCAGTATTATTATATCTCCGTTGGACATAATGTAATATACTGATTCCTTCCCACAGATCAATGTACATTTAATAACAATATCATTGGTACTGTATCTACATTGAATATAATGTAATATACTGATTCATTCCCACAGATCAATGTACATTTAATAACAATATCATTGGTACTATATCTACATTGAATATAACCTAATATACTGATTCATTCCCACAGATCAATATACATTTAATAACAATATCATTAGTACTATATCTACATTCGATATAATGTAATAGATTGATCCATTCCCACAGATCAATGTACATTTAATAACAGTATCGTTATTGCTCTATCTACATTAGGTATAATGTCATATACAGACTCATTCCCACAGATCAATGTACATTTAATAACAATATCATTGGTACTACATCTACATTGAATATAATATAATATGCTGATTCGTTCCCACAGATCAATGTACATTTAATAACAATATCATTGGTACTATATCTACATTGAATATAATGTAATATACTGATTCATTCCCACAGATCAATGTACATTTTATAACAATATCATTAGTACTATATCTACAGTAGATATGTAATATACATTTACAAACAATGCCATTATTACTATATCTCCGTTTGACATAATGTAGTATACTGATTCCTTCCAACAGATCAATGTATATTTAATAACAATATCCTTAGTACTATATCTACAATAGATATGTAATGTACATTTAATAAGAATATCATTATTACCATATCTACATTAGATATAATGTAATCCACTTATTCGTTCCCACACATGAATATACAATTAACAACATTATCATTAGTACTATATCTACATTAGATATGTAATGTACATTTAAAAACAATGCCATTATTACTATATCTTCGTTGGACATAATGTAATATACTGATTCCTTCCCACAGATCAATGTACATTTAATAACAATATCATTAGTACTATATATACATTCGATATAATGTAATATATTGATTCATTCCAACAGATCAATGTACATTTAATAACAATTTCATTATTACCATATCTACATTAGATATAATGTAATATACTTATTCGGTCCCACAGATGAATGTGCATTTAATAACATTATCATTAGTACTATATCTACATTAGATATGTAATGTACATTTAAAAACAATATCATTATTACCATATCTACATTAGATATAATGTAATATACTGATTCCTTCCCACAGCTCAATGTACATTTAATAACAATATCATTAGTACTATATCTACAGTAGATATGTAATATACATTTACAATCAATGCCATTATTGCTATATCTCCGTTGGACATAATGTAATATACTGATTCCTCCCCACAGATCAATGTACATTTAATAACAATATCATTAGTACTATATCTACATTCGATATAATGTAATATACTTATTCGTTCCCACAGATGAATATGCATTTAATAACATTATCATTAGTACTATATCTACATTAGATATGTAATGTACATTTAAAAACAATATCATTATTACCATATCTACATTAGATATAATGTAATATACTGATTCCTTCCCACAGATCAATGTACATTTAATAACAATATCATTAGTACTACATCTACATTCGATATAATGTAATATACTGATTCATTCCCACAGAGGAATGTACATTTAATAACAATATCATTAGTACTATATCTACATTCGATATAATGTAATAGATTGATTCATTCCCACAGATCAATGTACATTTCATAACAATATCATTGGTACTATATCTACATTGAATATAATGTAATATACTGATTCAATCCCACAGATCCATGTACATTTAATAACAGTATCATTAGTACTATATCTACAGTAGATATGTAATATACATTTACAAACAATGCCAGTATTATTATATCTCCGTTGGACATAATGTGATATACTGATTCCTTCCCACAGATCAATGTACATTTAATAACAATATCATTGGTACTGTATCTACATTGAATATAATGTAATATACTGATTCATTCCCACAGATCAATGTACATTTAATAACAATATCATTGGTACTATATCTACATTCGATATAATCTAATATACTGATTCATTCCCACAGATGAATGTGCACTTAATAACAATATCATTGGTACTATATCTACATTGAATATAATGTAATATACTGATCAATTCCCACAGATCAATGTACATTTAATAACAATATCATTCTTACTATATCTACATTCGATATAATGTAATAGATTGATTCATTCCCACAGATCAATGTACATTTAATAACAATATCATTCTTACTATATCTACATTAGATATAATGTAATATACTTATTCGTTCCCACAGATGAATGTGCACTTAATAACAATATCATTGGTACTATATCTACATTGAATATAATGTAATATACTGATCAACTCCCACAGATCAATGTACATTTAATAACAATATCATTAGTACTATATCTACAGTAGATATGTACTATACATTTACAATCAATGCCATTATTGCTGTATCTCCGTTGGACATAATGTAATATACTGATTCCTTCCCGCAGATCAATGTACATTTAATAACAATATCATTAGTACTATATCTACATTCGATATAATGTAATATACTTATTCGTTCCCATAGATGAATATGCATTTAATAACATTAGCATTAGTACTATATCTACATTAGATATGTAATGTACATTTAAAAACCATATCATTATTACCATATCTACATTAGATATAATGTAATATACTGATTCCTCCCCACAGATCAATGTACATTTAATAACAATATCATTGGTACTATATCTACATTGAATATAATGTTATATGCTCATTCATTCCCACAGATCAATGTACATTTAATAACAGTATCATTAGTACTATATCCACAGTAGATATGTAATGTACATTTACAAACAATGCCAGTATTATTATATCTCCGTTGGACATAATGTAATATACTGATTCCTTCCCACAGATCAATGTACATTTAATAACAATATCATTGGTACTGTATGTACATTGAATATAGTGTAATATACTGATTCATTCCCACAGATCAATGTACATTTAATAACAATATCATTGGTACTATATCTACATTGAATATAATCTAATATACTGATTCATTCCCACAGATCAATATACATTTAATAACAATATCATTAGTACTATATCTACATTCGATATAATGTAATAGATTGATTCATTCCCACAGATCAATGTACATTTAATAACAATATCATTCTTACTATATCTACATTCGATATAATCTAATATACTGATTCATTCCCACAGATCAATGTACATTTAATAACAATATCATTCTTACTATATCTACATTCGATATAATGTATCAGATTGATTCATTACCACAGATCAATGTACATTTAATAACAATATCATTCTTACTATATCTACATTAGATATAATGTAATATACTTATTCGTTCGCACAGATGAATGTGCACTTAATAACAATATCATTGGTACTATATCTACATTGAATATAATGTAATATACTGATCAATTCCCACAGATCAATGTACATTTAATAACAATATCATTCTTACTATATCTACATTCGATATAATGTAATAGATTGATTCATTCCCACAGATCAATGTACATTTAATAACAATATCATTCTTACTATATCTACATTAGATATAATGTAATATACTTATACGTTCCCACAGATGAATGTGCACTTAATAACAATATCATTGGTACTATATCTACATTGAATATAATGTAATATACTGATCAATTCCCACAGATCAATGTACATTTAATAACAATATCATTAGTATTATATCTACAGTAGATATGTACTATACATTTACAAGCAATGCCATTATTACTATATCTCCGTTGGACATAATGTAATATACTGATTCCTTCCAACAGATCAATGTATATTTAATAACAATATCCTTAGTACTACATCTACATTAGATATGTAATGTACATTTAATAACAATATCATTATTACAATATCTACATTAGATATAATGTAATATACTGATTCTTTCCCACAGATCAATGTACATTTAATAACAATATCATTAGTACTATATCTACATTCGATATAATGTAATATATTGATTCATTCCAACAGATCAATGTACATTTAAAAACAATATCGTTATTACCATATCTACATTAGATATAATGTAATATACTGATTCCTTCCCACAGATCAATGTACATTTAATAACAATATCATTGGTACTGTATCTACATTGAATATAATGTAATATACTGATTCATTCCCACAGATCAATGTACATTCAATAACAATATCATTGGTACTATATCTACATTCGATATAATCTAATATACTGATTCATTCCCACAGATCAATGTACATTTAATAACAATATCATTCTTACTATATCTACATTAGATATAATGTAATATACTTATTCGTTCCCACAGATGAATGTGCACTTAATAACAATATCATTGGTACTATATCTACATTGAATATAATGTAATATACATTCGATATAATGTAATAGATTGATTCATTCCCACAGATCAATGTACATTTAATAACAGTATCGTTATTGCTCTATCTACATTAGGTATAATGTCATATACAGACTCATTCCCACAGATCAATGTACATTTAATAACAATATCATTGGTACTACATCTACATTGAATATAATGTAATATGCTGATTCGTTCCCACAGATCAATGTACATTTAATAACAATATCATTGGTACTATATCTACATTGAATATAATGTAATATACTGATTCATTCCCACAGATCAATGTACATTTTATAACAATATCATTAGTACTATATCTACAGTAGATATGTAATATACATTTACAAACAATGCCATTATTACTATATCTCCGTTGGACATAATGTAATATACTGATTCCTTCCCACAGATCAATGTACATTTAATAACAATATCATTAGTACTATATATACATTCGATATTATGTAATATATTGATTCATTCCAACAGATCAATGTACATTTAATAACAATATCATTATTACCATATCTACATTAGATATAATGTAATATATTTATTCATTCCCACAGATGAATATGCATTTAATAACATTATCATTAGTACTATATCTACATTAGATATGTAATGTACATTTAAAAACAATATCATTATTACCATATCTACATTAGATATAATGTAATATACTGATTCCTTCCCATAGATCAATGTACATTTAATAACAATACCATTAGTACTATATCTACATTCGATATAATGTAATATACTGATTCATTCCCACAGATCAATGTACATTTAATAACAATATCATTAGTACTATATCTACATTCGATATAATGTAATAGATAGATTCATTCCCACAGATCAATGTACATTTAATAACAATATCATTGGTACTATATCTACATTCGATATAATGTAATAGATTGATTCATTCCCACAGATCAATGTACATTTCATCACAATATCATTGGTACTATATCTACATTGAATATCATGTAATATACTGATTCAATCCCACAGATCCATGTACATTTAATAACAGTATCATTAGTACTATATCTACAGTAGATATGTAATATACATTTACAAACAATGCCAGTATTATTATATCTCCGTTGGACATAATGTGATATACTGATTCCTTCCCACAGATCAATGTGCATTTAAAAACAATATCATTATTACCATATCTACATTAGATATAATGTAATATACTGATTCCTTCCCACAGATCAATGTACATTTAATAACAATATCATTGGTACTGTATCTACATTGAATATAATGTAATATACTGATTCATTCCCACAGATCAATGTACATTTAATAACAATATCATTAGTACTATATCTACGTTAGATGTAATGTAATATACTTATTCGGTCCCACAGATGAATGTGCACTTAATAACAATATCATTGGTACTATATCTACATTGAATATAATGTAATATACTGATCAATTCCCACAGATCAATGTACATTTAATAACAATATCATTCTTACTATATCTACATTCGATATAATGTAATAGATTGGTTCATTCCCACAGATCAATGTACATTTAATAACAATATCATTCTTACTATATCTACATTAGATATAATGTAATATACTTATTCGTTCCCACAGATGAATGTGCACTTAATAACAATATCATTGGTACTATATCTACATTGAATATAATGTAATATACTGATCAATTCCCACAGATCAATGTACATTTAATAACAATATCATTAGTACTATATCTACAGTAGATATGTACTATACATTTACAATCAATGCCATTATTGCTGTATCTCCGTTGGACATAATGTAATATACTGATTCCTTCCCGCAGATCAATGTACATTTAATAACAATATCATTAGTACTATATCTACATTCGATATAATGTAATATACTTATTCGTTCCCATAGATGAATATGCATTTAATAACATTATCATTAGTACTATATCTACATTAGATATGTAATGTACATTTAAAAACCATATCATTATTACCATATCTACATTAGATATAATGTAATATACTGATTCCTCCCCACAGATCAATGTACATTTAATAACAATATCATTGGTACTATATCTACATTGAATATAATGTTATATGCTCATTCATTCCCACAGATCAATGTACATTTAATAACAGTATCATTAGTACTATATCCACAGTAGATATGTAATGTACATTTACAAACAATGCCAGTATTATTATATCTCCGTTGGACATAATGTAATATACTGATTCCTTCCCACAGATCAATGTACATTTAATAACAATATCATTGGTACTGTATCTACATTGAATATAATGTAATATACTGATTCATTCCCACAGATCAATGTACATTTAATAACAATATCATTGGTACTATATCTACATTGAATATAACCTAATATACTGATTCATTCCCACAGATCAATATACATTTAATAACAATATCATTAGTACTATATCTACATTCGATATAATGTAATAGATTGATCCATTCCCACAGATCAATGTACATTTAATAACAGTATCGTTATTGCTCTATCTACATTAGGTATAATGTCATATACAGACTCATTCCCACAGATCAATGTACATTTAATAACAATATCATTGGTACTACATCTACATTGAATATAATATAATATGCTGATTCGTTCCCACAGATCAATGTACATTTAATAACAATATCATTGGTACTATATCTACATTGAATATAATGTAATATACTGATTCATTCCCACAGATCAATGTACATTTTATAACAATATCATTAGTACTATATCTACAGTAGATATGTAATATACATTTACAAACAATGCCATTATTACTATATCTCCGTTTGACATAATGTAGTATACTGATTCCTTCCAACAGATCAATGTATATTTAATAACAATATCCTTAGTACTATATCTACAATAGATATGTAATGTACATTTAATAAGAATATCATTATTACCATATCTACATTAGATATAATGTAATCCACTTATTCGTTCCCACACATGAATATACAATTAATAACATTATCATTAGTACTATATCTACATTAGATATGTAATGTACATTTAAAAACAATGCCATTATTACTATATCTTCGTTGGACATAATGTAATATACTGATTCCTTCCCACAGATCAATGTACATTTAATAACAATATCATTAGTACTATATATACATTCGATATAATGTAATATATTGATTCATTCCAACAGATCAATGTACATTTAATAACAATTTCATTATTACCATATCTACATTAGATATAATGGAATATACTTATTCATTCCCACAGATGAATATGCATTTAATAACATTATCATTAGTACTATATCTACATTAGATATGTAATGTACGTTTAAAAACAATATCATTATTACCATATCTACATTAGGTATAATGTAATATACTGATTCCTTCCCACAGATCAATGTACATTTAATAACAATATCATTAGTACTATATCTACAGTAGATATGTAATATACATTTACAATCAATGCCATTATTACTATATCTCCGTTGGACATAATGTAATATACTGATTCCTTCCCACAGATCAATGTACATTTAATAACAATATCATTAGTACTATATCTACATTCGATATAATGTAATATACTTATTCGTTCCCACAGATGAATATGCATTTAATAACATTATCATTAGTACTATATCCACAGTAGATATGTAATGTACATTTACAAACAATGCCAGTATCATTATATCTCCGTTGGACATAATGTAATATACTGATTCCTTCCCACAGATCAATGTACATTTAATAACAATATCATTGGTACTGTATCTACATTGAATATAATGTAATATACTGATTCATTCCCATAGATCAATGTACATTTAATAACAATATCATTAGTACTATATCTACATTAGATATAATGTAATAGATTGATTCATTCCCACAGATCAATGTACATTTAATAACAGTATCATTATTGCTATATCTACATTAGGTATAATGTCATATACAGACTCATTCCCACAGATCAATGTACATTTAATAACAATATCATTGGTACTACATCTACATTGAATATAATGTAATATGCTGATTCGTTCCCACAGATCAATGTACATTTAATAACAGTATCATTAGTACTATATCTACATTCGATATAATGTAATATATTGATTCATTCCAACAGATCAATGTACATTTAATAACAATATCATTATTACTATATCTACATTAGATATAATGTAATATACTTATTCGTTCCCACAGATGAATGTGCATTTAATAACATTATCACTAGTACTATATCTACATTAGATATAATGAAATATACTTATTCGTTCCCACAAATGAATGTGCATTTAATAACATTATCATTAGTACTATATCTACATTAGATATGTAATGTACATTCAAAAACAATATCATTATTACCATATCTACATTAGATGTAATGTAATATACTGATTCCTTCCCACAGATCAATGTACATTTAATAACAATATCATTGGTACTGTATCTACATTGAATATAATGTAATATACTGATTCATTCCCACAGATCAATGTACATTTAATAACAATATCATTAGTACTATATCTACATTAGATGTAATGTAATATACTTATTCGGTCCCACAGATGAATGTGCATTTAATAGCATTATCATTAGTACTATATCTACATTAGATATGTAATGTACATTTAAAAACAATATCATTATTACCATATCTACATTAGATATAATGTAATATACTGATTCCTTCCCACAGATCAATGTACATTTAATAACAATATCATTAGTACTATATCTACAGTAGATATGTAATATACATTTACAATCAATGCCATTATTACTATATCTCCGTTGGACATAATGTAATATACTGATTCCTTCCCACAGATCAATGTACATTTAATAACAATATCATTAGTACTATATCTACATTCGATATAATGTAATAGATAGATTCATTCCCACAGATCAATGTACATTTAATAACAATATCATTGGTACTATATCTACATTGAATATAATGTAATATACTGATACATTCCCGCAGATAAATGTACATTTAATAACAATATCATTATTACCATATCTACATTAGATATAATGTAATATACTTATTCATTCCCACAGATGAATATGCATTTAATAACATTATCATTAGTACTATATCCACATTAGATATGTAATGTACATTTAAAAACAATATCATTATTACCATATCTACATTAGATATAATGTAATATACTGATTCCTTCCCACAGATCAATGTACATTTAATAACAATATCATTAGTACTACATCTACATTCGATATAATGTAATATACTGATTCATTCCCACAGATGAATGTACATTTAATAACAATATCATTAGTACTATATCTACATTCGATATAATGTAATAAATTGATTCATTCCCACAGATCAATGTACATTTAATAACAGTATCGTTATTGCTCTATCTACATTAGGTATAATGTCATATACAGACTCATTCCCACAGATCAATGTACATTTAATAACAATATCATTGGTACTACATCTACATTGAATATAATGTAATATGCTGATTCGTTCCCACAGATCAATGTACATTCAATAACAATATCATTGGTACTATATCTACATTGAATATAATGTAATATACTGATTCATTCCCACAGATCAATGTACATTTTATAACAATATCATTAGTACTATATCTACAGTAGATATGTAATATACATTTACAAACAATGCCATTATTACTATATCTCCGTTGGACATAATGTAGTATACTGATTCCTTCCAACAGATCAATGTATATTTAATAACAATATCCTTAGTACTATATCTACAATAGATATGTAATGTACATTTAATAACAATATCATTATTACCATATCTACATTAGATATAATGTAATCCACTTATTCGTTCCCACACATGAATATACAATTAATAACATTATCATTAGTACTATATCTACATTAGATATGTAATGTACATTTAAAAACAATGCCATTATTACTATATCTCCGTTGGACATAATGTAATATACTGATTCCTTCCCACAGATCAATGTACATTTAATAACAATATCATTAGTACTATATATACATTCGATATTATGTAATATATTGATTCATTCCAACAGATCAATGTACATTTAATAACAATATCATTATTACCATATCTACATTAGATATAATGTAATATATTTATTCATTCCCACAGATGAATATGCATTTAATAACATTATCATTAGTACTATATCTACATTAGATATGTAATGTACATTTAAAAACAATATCATTATTACCATATCTACATTAGATATAATGTAATATACTGATTCCTTCCCATAGATCAATGTACATTTAATAACAATACCATTAGTACTATATCTACATTCGATATAATGTAATATACTGATTCATTCCCACAGATCAATGTACATTTAATAACAATATCATTAGTACTATATCTACATTCGATATAATGTAATAGATAGATTCATTCCCACAGATCAATGTACATTTAATAACAATATCATTGGTACTATATCTACATTGAATATAATGTAATATACTGATACATTCCCGCAGATAAATGTACATTTAATAACAATATCATTATTACCATATCTACATTAGATATAATGTAATATACTTATTCATTCCCACAGATGAATATGCATTTAATAACATTATCATTAGTACTATATCCACATTAGATATGTAATGTACATTTAAAAACAATATCATTATTACCATATCTACATTAGATATAATGTAATATACTGATTCCTTCCAACAGATCAATGTACATTTAATAACAATATCATTAGTACTACATCTACATTCGATATAATGTAATATACTGATTCATTCCCACAGATGAATGTACATTTAATAACAATATCATTAGTACTATATCTACATTCGATATAATGTAATAGATTGATTCATTCCCACAGATCAATGTACATTTCATAACAATATCATTGGTACTATATCTACATTGAATATAATGTAATATACTGATTCAATCCCACAGATCCATGTACATTTAATAACAGTATCATTAGTACTATATCTACAGTAGATATGTAATATACATTTACAAACAATGCCAGTATTATTATATCTCCGTTGGACATAATGTGATATACTGATTCCTTCCCACAGATCAATGTACATTTAATAACAATATCATTGGTACTGTATCTACATTGAATATAATGTAATATACTGATTCATTCCCACAGATCAATGTACATTTAATAACAATATCATTGGTACTATATCTACATTCGATATAATCTAATATACTGATTCATTCCCACAGATGAATGTGCACTTAATAACAATATCATTGGTACTATATCTACATTGAATATAATGTAATATACTGATCAATTCCCACAGATCAATGTACATTTAATAACAATATCATTCTTACTATATCTACATTCGATATAATGTAATAGATTGATTCATTCCCACAGATCAATGTACATTTAATAACAATATCATTCTTACTATATCTACATTAGATATAATGTAATATACTTATTCGTTCCCACAGATGAATGTGCACTTAATAACAATATCATTGGTACTACATCTACATTGAATATAATATAATATGCTGATTCGTTCCCACAGATCAATGTACATTTAATAACAATATCATTGGTACTATATCTACATTGAATATAATGTAATATACTGATTCATGCCCACAGATCAATGTACATTTTATAACAATATCATTAGTACTATATCTACAGTAGATATGTAATATACATTTACAAACAATGCCATTATTACTATATCTCCGTTTGACATAATGTAGTATACTGATTCCTTCCAACAGATCAATGTATATTTAATAACAATATCCTTAGTACTATATCTACAATAGATATGTAATGTACATTTAATAAGAATATCATTATTACCATATCTACATTAGATATAATGTAATCCACTTATTCGTTCCCACACATGAATATACAATTAATAACATTATCATTAGTACTATATCTACATTAGATATGTAATGTACATTTAAAAACAATGCCATTATTACTATATCTCCGTTGGACATAATGTAATATACTGATTCCTTCCCACAGATCAATGTACATTTAATAACAATATCATTAGTACTATATCTACAGTAGATATGTAATATACATTTACAATCAATGCCATTATTACTATATCTCCGTTGGGCATAATGTAATATACTGATTCCTTCCCACAGATCAATGTACATTTAATAACAATATCATTAGTACTATATCTACATTCGATATAATGTAATAGATAGATTCATTCCCACAGATCAATGTACATTTAATAACAATATCATTGGTACTATATCTACATTGAATATAATGTAATATACTGATACATTCCCGCAGATAAATGTACATTTAATAACAATATCATTATTACCATATCTACATTAGATATAATGTAATATACTTATTCATTCCCACAGATGAATATGCATTTAATAACATTATCATTAGTACTATATCCACATTAGATATGTAATGTACATTTAAAAACAATATCATTATTACCATATCTACATTAGATATAATGTAATATACTGATTCCTTCCCACAGATCAATGTACATTTAATAACAATATCATTAGTACTACATCTACATTCGATATAATGTAATATACTGATTCATTCCCACAGATGAATGTACATTTAATAACAATATCATTAGTACTATATCTACATTCGATATAATGTAATAAATTGATTCATTCCCACAGATCAATGTACATTTCATAACAATATCATTGGTACTATATCTACATTGAATATAATGTAATATACTGATTCATTCCCACAGATCCATGTACATTTAATAACAGTATCATTAGTACTATATCTACAGTAGATATGTAATATACATTTACAAACAATGCCAGTATTATTATATCTCCGTTGGACATAATGTGATATACTGATTCCTTCCCACAGATCAATGTACATTTAATAACAATATCATTGGTACTGTATCTACATTGAATATAATGTAATATACTGATTCATTCCCACAGATTAATGTACATTTAATAACAATATCATTGGTACTATATCTACATTCGATATAATCTAATATACTGATTCATTCCCACAGATCAATGTACATTTAATATCAATATCAATCTTACTATATCTACATTCGATATAATGTAATAGATTGATTCATTCCCACAGATCAATGTACATTTAATAACAATATCATTCTTACTATATCTACATTAGATATAATGTAATATACTTATTCGTTCCCACAGATGAATGTGCACTTAATAACAATATCATTGGTACTATATCTACATTGAATATAATGTAATATACTGATCAATTCCCACAGATCAATGTACATTTAATAACAATATCATTAGTACTATATCTACAGTAGATATGTACTATACATTTACAAGCAATGCCATTATTACTATATCTCCGTTGGACATAATGTAATATACTGATTCCTTCCAACAGATCAATGTATATTTAATAACAATATCCTTAGTACTATATCTACATTAGATATGTAATGTACATTTAATAACAATATCATTATTACAATATCTACATTAGATATAATGTAATATACTGATTCTTTCCCACAGATCAATGTACATTTAATAACAATATCATTAGTACTATATCTACATTCGATATAATGTAATATACTTATTCGTTCCCATAGATGAATATGCATTTAATAACATTATCATTAGTACTATATCTACATTAGATATGTAATGTACATTTAAAAACCATATCATTATTACCATATCTACATTAGATATAATGTAATATACTGATTCCTCCCCACAGATCAATGTACATTTAATAACAATATCATTGGTACTATATCTACATTGAATATAATGTTATATGCTCATTCATTCCCACAGATCAATGTACATTTAATAACAGTATCATTAGTACTATATCCACAGTAGATATGTAATGTACATTTACAAACAATGCCAGTATTATTATATCTCCGTTGGACATAATGTAATATACTGATTCCTTCCCACAGATCAATGTACATTTAATAACAATATCATTGGTACTGTATCTACATTGAATATAATGTAATATACTGATTCATTCCCACAGATCAATGTACATTTAATAACAATATCATTGGTACTATATCTACATTGAATATAATCTAATATACTGATTCATTCCCACAGATCAATATACATTTAATAACAATATCATTAGTACTATATCTACATTCGATATAATGTAATAGATTGATTCATTCCCACAGATCAATGTACATTTAATAACAATATCATTCTTACTATATCTACATTCGATATAATCTAATATACTGATTCATTCCCACAGATTAATGTACATTTAATAACAATATCATTCTTACTATATCTACATTCGATATAATGTATTAGATTGATTCATTACCACAGATCAATGTACATTTAATAACAATATCATTCTTACTATATCTACATTAGATATAATGTAATATACTTATTCGTTCCCACAGATGAATGTGCACTTAATAACAATATCATTGGTACTATATCTACATTGAATATAATGTAATATACATTCGATATAATGTAATAGATTGATTCATTCCCACAGATCAATGTACATTTAATAACAATATCATTCTTACTATATCTACATTAGATATAATGTAATATACTTATACGTTCCCACAGATGAATGTGCACTTAATAACAATATCATTGGTACTATATCTACATTGAATATAATGTAATATACATTCGATATAATGTAATAGATTGATTCATTCCCACAGATCAATGTACATTTAATAACAGTATCGTTATTGCTCTATCTACATTAGGTATAATGTCATATACAGACTCATTCCCACAGATCAATGTACATTTAATAACAATATCATTGGTACTACATCTACATTGAATATAATGTAATATGCTGATTCGTTCCCACAGATCAATGTACATTTAATAACAATATCATTGGTACTATATCTACATTGAATATAATGTAATATACTGATTCATTCCCACAGATCAATGTACATTTTATAACAATATCATTAGTACTATATCTACAGTAGATATGTAATATACATTTACAAACAATGCCATTATTACTATATCTCCGTTGGACATAATGTAGTATACTGATTCCTTCCAACAGATCAATGTATATTTAATAACAATATCCTTAGTACTATATCTACAATAGATATGTAATGTACATTTAATAACAATATCATTATTACCATATCTACATTAGATATAATGTAATCCACTTATTCGTTCCCACACATGAATATACAATTAATAACATTATCATTAGTACTATATCTACATTAGATATGTAATGTACATTTAAAAACAATGCCATTATTACTATATCTCCGTTGGACATAATGTAATATACTGATTCCTTCCCACAGATCAATGTACATTTAATAACAATATCATTAGTACTATATATACATTCGATATTATGTAATATATTGATTCATTCCAACAGATCAATGTACATTTAATAACAATATCATTATTACCATATCTACATTAGATATAATGTAATATATTTATTCATTCCCACAGATGAATATGCATTTAATAACATTATCATTAGTACTATATCTACATTAGATATGTAATGTACATTTAAAAACAATATCATTATTACCATATCTACATTAGATATAATGTAATATACTGATTCCTTCCCATAGATCAATGTACATTTAATAACAATACCATTAGTACTATATCTACATTCGATATAATGTAATATACTGATTCATTCCCACAGATCAATGTACATTTAATAACAATATCATTAGTACTATATCTACATTCGATATAATGTAATAGATAGATTCATTCCCACAGATCAATGTACATTTAATAACAATATCATTGGTACTATATCTACATTCGATATAATGTAATAGATTGATTCATTCCCACAGATCAATGTACATTTCATCACAATATCATTGGTACTATATCTACATTGAATATCATGTAATATACTGATTCAATCCCACAGATCCATGTACATTTAATAACAGTATCATTAGTACTATATCTACAGTAGATATGTAATATACATTTACAAACAATGCCAGTATTATTATATCTCCGTTGGACATAATGTGATATACTGATTCCTTCCCACAGATCAATGTGCATTTAAAAACAATATCATTATTACCATATCTACATTAGATATAATGTAATATACTGATTCCTTCCCACAGATCAATGTACATTTAATAACAATATCATTGGTACTGTATCTACATTGAATATAATGTAATATACTGATTCATTCCCACAGATCAATGTAGATTTAATAACAATATCATTAGTACTATATCTACATTAGATGTAATGTAATATACTTATTCGGTCCCACAGATGAATGTGCATTTAATAACATTATCATTAGTACTATATCTACATTAGATATGTAATGTACATTTAAAAACAATATCATTATTACCATATCTACATTAGATATAATGTAATATACTGATTCCTTCCCACAGATCAATGTACATTTAATAACAATATCATTAGTACTATATCTACAGCAGATATGTAATATACATTTACAATCAATGCCATTATTACTATATCTCCGTTGGACATAATGTAATATACTGATTCCTTCCCACAGATCAATGTACATTTAATAACAATATCATTAGTACTATATCTACATTCGATATAATGTAATAGATTGATTCATTCGCACAGATCAATGTACATTTAATAACAATATCATTGGTACTATATCTACATTGAATATAATGTAATATACTGATACATTCCCACAGATAAATGTACATTTAATAACAATATCATTATTACCATATCTACATTAGATATAATGTAATATACTTATTCATTCCCACAGATGAATATGCATTTAATAACATTATCATTAGTACTATATCCACATTAGATATGTAATGTACATTTAAAAACAATATCATTATTACCATATCTACATTAGATATAATGTAATATACTGATTCCTTCCCACAGATCAATGTACATTTAATAACAATATCATTAGTACTACATCTACATTCGATATAATGTAATATACTGATTCATTCCCACAGATGAATGTACATTTAATAACAATATCATTAGTACTATATCTACATTCGATATAATGTAATAGATTGATTCATTCCCACAGATCAATGTACATTTCATAACAATATCATTGGTACTATATCTACATTGAATATAATGTAATATACTGATTCAATCCCACAGATCCATGTACATTTAATAACAGTATCATTAGTACTATATCTACAGTAGATATGTAATATACATTTACAAACAATGCCAGTATTATTATATCTCCGTTGGACATAATGTGATATACTGATTCCTTCCCACAGATCAATGTGCATTTAAAAACAATATCATTATTACCATATCTACATTAGATATAATGTAATATACTGATTCCTTCCCACAGATCAATGTACATTTAATAACAATATCATTGGTACTGTATTTACATTGAATATAATGTAATATACTGATTCATTCCCACAGATCAATGTACATTTAATAACAATATCATTGGTACTATATCTACATTCGATATAATCTAATATACTGATTCATTCCCACAGATGAATGTGCACTTAATAACAATATCATTGGTACTATATCTACATTGAATATAATGTAATATACTGATCAATTCCCACAGATCAGTGTACATTTAATAACAATATCATTCTTACTATATCTACATTCGATATAATGTAATAGATTGGTTCATTCCCACAGATCAATGTACATTTAATAACAATATCATTCTTACTATATCTACATTAGATATAATGTAATATACTTATTCGTTCCCACAGATGAATGTGCACTTAATAACAATATCATTGGTACTATATCTACATTGAATATAATGTAATATACTGATCAATTCCCACAGATCAATGTACATTTAATAACAATATCATTAGTACTATATCTACAGTAGATATGTACTATACATTTACAATCAATGCCATTATTGCTGTATCTCCGTTGGACATAATGTAATATACTGATTCCTTCCCGCAGATCAATGTACATTTAATAACAATATCATTAGTACTATATCTACATTCGATATAATGTAATATACTTATTCGTTCCCATAGATGAATATGCATTTAATAACATTATCATTAGTACTATATCTACATTAGATATGTAATGTACATTCAAAAACAATATCATTATTACCATATCTACATTAGATGTAATGTAATATACTGATTCCTTCCCACAGATCAATGTACATTTAATAACAATATCATTGGTACTATATCTACATTGAATATAATCTAATATACTGATTCATTCCCACAGATCAGTGTACATTTAATAGCAATATCATTATTACTATATCTACATTAGATATAATGTAATATACTTATTCGGTCCCACAGATGAATGTGCATTTAATAACATTATCATTAGTAGTATATCTACATTAGATATGTAATGTACATTTAAAAACAATATCATTATTACCATATCTACATTAGATATAATGTAATATACTGATTCCTTCCCAGAGATCAATGTACATTTAATAACAATATCATTAGTACTATATCTACAGTATATATGTAATATACATTTACAATCAATGCCATTATTGCTATATCTCCGTTGGACATAATGTAATATACTGATTCCTTCCCACAGATCAATGCACATTTAATAACAATGTCATTAGTACTATATCTACATTCGATATAATGTAATATACTTATTCGTTCCCACAGATGAATGTGCACTTAATAACAATATCATTGGTACTATATCTACATTGAATATAATGTAATATACATTCGATATAATGTAATAGATTGATTCATTCCCACAGATCAATGTACATTTAATAACAGTATCGTTATTGCTCTATCTACATTAGGTATAATGTCATATACAGACTCATTCCCACAGATCAATGTACATTTAATAACAATATCATTGGTACTACATCTACATTGAATATAATGTAATATGCTGATTCGTTCCCACAGATCAATGTACATTTAATAACAATATCATTGGTACTATATCTACATTGAATATAATGTAATATACTGATTCATTCCCACAGATCAATGTACATTTTATAACAATATCATTAGTACTATATCTACAGTAGATATGTAATATACATTTACAAACAATGCCATTATTACTATATCTCCGTTGGACATAATGTAGTATACTGATTCCTTCCAACAGATCAATGTATATTTAATAACAATATCCTTAGTACTATATCTACAATAGATATGTAATGTACATTTAATAACAATATCATTATTACCATATCTACATTAGATATAATGTAATCCACTTATTCGTTCCCACACATGAATATACAATTAATAACATTATCATTAGTACTATATCTACATTAGATATGTAATGTACATTTAAAAACAATGCCATTATTACTATATCTCCGTTGGACATAATGTAATATACTGATTCCTTCCCACAGATCAATGTACATTTAATAACAATATCATTATTACAATATCTACATTAGATATAATGTAATATACTGATTCTTTCCCACAGATCAATGTACATTTAATAACAATATCATTAATACTATATCCACAGTAGATATGTAATATACATTTACAATCAATGCCATTATTGCTGTATCTCCGTTGGACATAATGTAATATACTGATTCCTTCCCGCAGATCAATGTACATTTAATAACAATATCATTAGTACTATATCTACATTCGATATAATGTAATATACTTATTCGTTCCCACAGATGAATATGCATTTAATAACATTATCATTAGTACTATATCTACATTAGATATGTAATGTACATTTAAAAACCATATCATTATTACCATATCTACATTAGATATAATGTAATATACTGATTCCTTCCCATAGATCAATGTACATTTAATAACAATACCATTAGTACTATATCTACATTCGATATAATGTAATATACTGATTCATTCCCACAGATCAATGTACATTTAATAACAATATCATTAGTACTATATCTACATTCGATATAATGTAATAGATAGATTCATTCCCACAGATCAATGTACATTTAATAACAATATCATTGGTACTATATCTAAATTGAATATAATGTAATATACTGATACATTCCCACAGATAAATGTACATTTAATAACAATATCATTATTACCATATCTACATTAGATATAATGTAATATACTTATTCATTCCCACAGATGAATATGCATTTAATAACATTATCATTAGTACTATATCCACATTAGATATGTAATGTACATTTAAAAACAATATCATTATTACCATATCTACATTAGATATAATGTAATATACTGATTCCTTCCCACAGATCAATGTACATTTAATAACAATATCATTAGTACTACATCTACATTCGATATAATGTAATATACTGATTCATTCCCACAGATCAATGTACATTTAATAACAATATCATTGGTACTATACCTACATTGAATATAATGTAATATACTGATTCATTCCCACAGATCAACGTACATTTAATAACAGTATCATTAGTACTGTATCTACAGTAGATATGTAATATACATTTACAAACAATGCCAGTATTATTATATCTCCGTTGGACATAATGTAATATACTGATTCCTTCCCACAGATCAATGTGCATTTAAAAACAATATCATTATTACCATATCTACAATAGATATAATGTAATATACTGATTCCTTCCCACAGATCAATGCACATTTAATAACAATATCATTGGTTCTGTATCTACATTGAATATAATGTAATACACGTATTCGTTCCTACACATGAATATACATTTAATAACATTATCATTAGTACTATATCTACATTAGATATGTAATGTACATTTAAAAACAATATCATTATTACCATATCTACATTAGATATAATGTAATATACTGATTCCTTCCCACAGATCAATGTACATTTAATAACAATATCATTGGTACTGTATCTACATTGAATATAATGTAATATACTGATTCATTCCCACAGATCAATGTACATTTAATAACAATATCATTGGTACTATATCTACATTGAATATAATCTAATATACTGATTCATTCCCACAGATCAGTGTACATTTAATAGCAATATCATTATTACTATATCTACATTAGATATAATGTAATATACTTATTCGGTCCCACAGATGAATGTGCATTTAATAACATTATCATTAGTACTATATCTACATTAGATATGTAATGTACATTTAAAAACAATATCATTATTACCATATCTACATTAGATATAATGTAATATACTGATTCCTTCCCACAGATCAATGTACATTTAATAACAATATCATTAGTACTATATCTACAGTAGATATGTAATATACATTTACAATCAATGCCATTATTGCTATATCTCCGTTGGACATAATGTAATATACTGATTCCTTCCCACAGATCAATGTACATTTAATAACAATATCATTAGTACTATATCTACATTCGATATAATGTAATATACTTATTCGTTCCCACAGATGAATATGCATTTAATAACATTATCATTAGTACTATATCTACATTAGATATGTAATGTACATTTAAAAACCATATCATTATTACCATATCTACATTAGATATAATGTAATATACTGATTCCTCCCCACAGATCAGTGTACATTTAATAGCAATATCATTATTACTATATCTACATTAGATATAATGTAATATACTTATTCGGTCCCACAGATCAATGTACATTTAATAACAATATCATTGGTACTGTATCTACATTGAATATAATGTAATATACTGATTCATTCCCACAGATCAATGTACATTTAATAACAATATCATTGGTACTACATCTACATTGAATATAATGTAATATGCTGATTCGTTCCCACAGATCAATGTACATTTAATAACAATATCATTGGTACTATATCTACATTGAATATAATGTAATATACTGATTCATTCCCACAGATCAATGTACATTTTATAACAATATCATTAGTGCTATATCTACAGTAGATATGTAATATACATTTAAAAACAATATCATTATTACCATATCTACATTAGATATAATGTAATATACTGATTCCTTCCCACAGATCAATGTACATTTAATAACAATATCATTAGTACTATATCTACAGTAGATATGTAATATACATTTACAATCAATGCCATTATTGCTATATCTCCGTTGGACATAATGTAATATACTGATTCCTTCCCACAGATCAATGTACATTTAATAACAATATCATTAGTACTATATCTACATTCGATATAATGTAATATACTTATTCGTTCCCACAGATGAATATGCATTTAATAACATTATCATTAGTACTATATCTACATTAGATATGTAATGTACATTTAAAAACCATATCATTATTGCCATATCTACATTAGATATAATGTAATATACTGATTCCTCCCCACAGATCAATGTACCTTTAATAACAATATCATTGGTACTATATCTACATTGAATATAATGTTATATGCTCATTCATTCCCACCGATCAATGTACATTTAATAACAGTATCGTTAGTACTATATCCACAGTAGATATGTAATGTACATTTACAAACAATGCCAGTATTATTATATCTCCGTTGGACATAATGTAATATACTGATTCCTTCCCACAGATCAATGTACATTTAATAACAATATCATTGGTACTATATATACATTGTATATAATCTAATATACTGATTCATTCCCACAGATCAATATACATTTAATAACAATATCATTAGTACTATATCTACATTCGATATAATGTAATAGATTGATTCATTCCCACAGATCAATGTACATTTAATAACAATATCATTGGTACTATATCTACATTGAATATAATGTAATATACTGATTCCTTCCCACAGATCAATGTACATTTAATAACAATATCATTAGTACTACATCTACATTCGATATAATGTAATATACTGATTCATTCCCACAGATGAATGTACATTTAATAACAATATCATTAGTACTATATCTACATTCGATATAATGTATAAATTGATTCATTCCCACAGATCAATGTACATTTAATAACAATATCATTGGTACTATATCTACATTCGATATAATCTAATATACTGATTCATTCCCACAGATGAATGTGCACTTAATAACAATATCATTGGTACTATATCTACATTGAATATAATGTAATATACTGATCAATTCCCACAGATCAATGTACATTTAATAACAATATCATTCTTACTATATCTACATTCGATATAATGTAATAGATTGATTCATTCCCACAGATCAATGTACATTTAATAACAATATCATTCTTACTATATCTACATTAGATATAATGTAATATACTTATTCGTTCCCACAGATGAATGTGCACTTAATAACAATATCATTGGTACTATATCTACATTGAATATAATGTAATATACTGATCAACTCCCACAGATCAATGTACATTTAATAACAATATCATTAGTACTATATCTACAGTAGATATGTACTATACATTTACAATCAATGCCATTATTGCTGTATCTCCGTTGGACATAATGTAATATACTGATTCCTTCCCGCAGATCAATGTACATTTAATAACAATATCATTAGTACTATATCTACATTCGATATAATGTAATATACTTATTCGTTCCCATAGATGAATATGCATTTAATAACATTAGCATTAGTACTATATCTACATTAGATATGTAATGTACATTTAAAAACCATATCATTATTACCATATCTACATTAGATATAATGTAATATACTGATTCCTCCCCACAGATCAATGTACATTTAATAACAATATCATTGGTACTATATCTACATTGAATATAATGTTATATGCTCATTCATTCCCACAGATCAATGTACATTTAATAACAGTATCATTAGTACTATATCCACAGTAGATATGTAATGTACATTTACAAACAATGCCAGTATTATTATATCTCCGTTGGACATAATGTAATATACTGATTCCTTCCCACAGATCAATGTACATTTAATAACAATATCATTGGTACTGTATGTACATTGAATATAGTGTAATATACTGATTCATTCCCACAGATCAATGTACATTTAATAACAATATCATTGGTACTATATCTACATTGAATATAATCTAATATACTGATTCAATCCCACAGATCAATGTACATTTAATAACAGTATCATTAGTACTATATCTACAGTAGATATGTAATATACATTTACAAACAATGCCAGTATTATTATATCTCCGTTGGACATAATGTGATATACTGATTCCTTCCCACAGATCAATGTGCATTTAAAAACAATATCATTATTACCATATCTACATTAGATATAATGTAATATACTGATTCCTTCCCACAGATCAATGTACATTTAATAACAATATCATTGGTACTGTATCTACATTGAATATAATGTAATATACTGATTCATTCCCACAGATTAATGTACATTTAATAACAATATCATTGGTACTATATCTACATTCGATATAATCTAATATACTGATTCATTCCCACAGATCAATGTACATTTAATATCAATATCAATCTTACTATATCTACATTCGATATAATGTAATAGATTGATTCATTCCCACAGATCAATGTACATTTAATAACAATATCATTCTTACTATATCTACATTAGATATAATGTAATATACTTATTCGTTCCCACAGATGAATGTGCACTTAATAACAATATCATTGGTACTATATCTACATTGAATATAATGTAATATACTGATCAATTCCCACAGATCAATGTACATTTAATAACAATATCATTAGTACTATATCTACAGTAGATATGTACTATACATTTACAAGCAATGCCATTATTACTATATCTCCGTTGGACATAATGTAATATACTGATTCCTTCCAACAGATCAATGTATATTTAATAACAATATCCTTAGTACTATATCTACATTAGATATGTAATGTACATTTAATAACAATATCATTCTTACTATATCTACATTAGATATAATGTAATATACTTATTCGTTCCCACAGATGAATGTGCATTTAATAACATTATCATTAGTACTATATCTACATTAGATATAATGAAATATACTTATTCGTTCCCACAAAGGAATGTGCATTTAATAACATTATCATTAGTACTATATCTACATTAGATATGTAATGTACATTCAAAAACAATATCATTATTACCATATCTACATTAGATGTAATGTAATATACTGATTCCTTCCCACAGATCAATGTACATTTAATAACAATATCATTGGTACTATATCTACATTGAATATAATCTAATATACTGATTCATTCCCACAGATCAGTGTACATTTAATAGCAATATCATTATTACTATATCTACATTAGATATAATGTAATATACTTATTCGGTCCCACAGATGAATGTGCATTTAATAACATTATCATTAGTAGTATATCTACATTAGATATGTAATGTACATTTAAAAACAATATCATTATTACCATATCTACATTAGATATAATGTAATATACTGATTCCTTCCCAGAGATCAATGTACATTTAATAACAATATCATTAGTACTATATCTACAGTAGATATGTAATATACATTTACAATCAATGCCATTATTGCTATATCTCCGTTGGACATAATGTAATATACTGATTCCTTCCCACAGATCAATGCACATTTAATAACAATGTCATTAGTACTATATCTACATTCGATATAATGTAATATACTTATTCGTTCCCACAGATGAATGTGCACTTAATAACAATATCATTGGTACTATATCTACATTGAATATAATGTAATATACATTCGATATAATGTAATAGATTGATTCATTCCCACAGATCAATGTACATTTAATAACAGTATCGTTATTGCTCTATCTACATTAGGTATAATGTCATATACAGACTCATTCCCACAGATCAATGTACATTTAATAACAATATCATTGGTACTACATCTACATTGAATATAATGTAATATGCTGATTCGTTCCCACAGATCAATGTACATTTAATAACAATATCATTGGTACTATATCTACATTGAATATAATGTAATATACTGATTCATTCCCACAGATCAATGTACATTTTATAACAATATCATTAGTACTATATCTACAGTAGATATGTAATATACATTTACAAACAATGCCATTATTACTATATCTCCGTTGGACATAATGTAGTATACTGATTCCTTCCAACAGATCAATGTATATTTAATAACAATATCCTTAGTACTATATCTACAATAGATATGTAATGTACATTTAATAACAATATCATTATTACCATATCTACATTAGATATAATGTAATCCACTTATTCGTTCCCACACATGAATATACAATTAATAACATTATCATTAGTACTATATCTACATTAGATATGTAATGTACATTTAAAAACAATGCCATTATTACTATATCTCCGTTGGACATAATGTAATATACTGATTCCTTCCCACAGATCAATGTACATTTAATAACAATATCATTATTACAATATCTACATTAGATATAATGTAATATACTGATTCTTTCCCACAGATCAATGTACATTTAATAACAATATCATTAATACTATATCCACAGTAGATATGTAATATACATTTACAATCAATGCCATTATTGCTGTATCTCCGTTGGACATAATGTAATATACTGATTCCTTCCCGCAGATCAATGTACATTTAATAACAATATCATTAGTACTATATCTACATTCGATATAATGTAATATACTTATTCGTTCCCACAGATGAATATGCATTTAATAACATTATCATTAGTACTATATCTACATTAGATATGTAATGTACATTTAAAAACCATATCATTATTACCATATCTACATTAGATATAATGTAATATACTGATTCCTTCCCATAGATCAATGTACATTTAATAACAATACCATTAGTACTATATCTACATTCGATATAATGTAATATACTGATTCATTCCCACAGATCAATGTACATTTAATAACAATATCATTAGTACTATATCTACATTCGATATAATGTAATAGATAGATTCATTCCCACAGATCAATGTACATTTAATAACAATATCATTGGTACTATATCTAAATTGAATATAATGTAATATACTGATACATTCCCACAGATAAATGTACATTTAATAACAATATCATTATTACCATATCTACATTAGATATAATGTAATATACTTATTCATTCCCACAGATGAATATGCATTTAATAACATTATCATTAGTACTATATCCACATTAGATATGTAATGTACATTTAAAAACAATATCATTATTACCATATCTACATTAGATATAATGTAATATACTGATTCCTTCCCACAGATCAATGTACATTTAATAACAATATCATTAGTACTACATCTACATTCGATATAATGTAATATACTGATTCATTCCCACAGATCAATGTACATTTAATAACAATATCATTGGTACTATACCTACATTGAATATAATGTAATATACTGATTCATTCCCACAGATCAACGTACATTTAATAACAGTATCATTAGTACTGTATCTACAGTAGATATGTAATATACATTTACAAACAATGCCAGTATTATTATATCTCCGTTGGACATAATGTAATATACTGATTCCTTCCCACAGATCAATGTGCATTTAAAAACAATATCATTATTACCATATCTACAATAGATATAATGTAATATACTGATTCCTTCCCACAGATCAATGCACATTTAATAACAATATCATTGGTTCTGTATCTACATTGAATATAATGTAATACACGTATTCGTTCCTACACATGAATATACATTTAATAACATTATCATTAGTACTATATCTACATTAGATATGTAATGTACATTTAAAAACAATATCATTATTACCATATCTACATTAGATATAATGTAATATACTGATTCCTTCCCACAGATCAATGTACATTTAATAACAATATCATTGGTACTGTATCTACATTGAATATAATGTAATATACTGATTCATTCCCACAGATCAATGTACATTTAATAACAATATCATTGGTACTATATCTACATTGAATATAATCTAATATACTGATTCATTCCCACAGATCAGTGTACATTTAATAGCAATATCATTATTACTATATCTACATTAGATATAATGTAATATACTTATTCGGTCCCACAGATGAATGTGCATTTAATAACATTATCATTAGTACTATATCTACATTAGATATGTAATGTACATTTAAAAACAATATCATTATTACCATATCTACATTAGATATAATGTAATATACTGATTCCTTCCCACAGATCAATGTACATTTAATAACAATATCATTAGTACTATATCTACAGTAGATATGTAATATACATTTACAATCAATGCCATTATTGCTATATCTCCGTTGGACATAATGTAATATACTGATTCCTTCCCACAGATCAATGTACATTTAATAACAATATCATTAGTACTATATCTACATTCGATATAATGTAATATACTTATTCGTTCCCACAGATGAATATGCATTTAATAACATTATCATTAGTACTATATCTACATTAGATATGTAATGTACATTTAAAAACCATATCATTATTACCATATCTACATTAGATATAATGTAATATACTGATTCCTCCCCACAGATCAGTGTACATTTAATAGCAATATCATTATTACTATATCTACATTAGATATAATGTAATATACTTCTTCGGTCCCACAGATCAATGTACATTTAATAACAATATCATTGGTACTGTATCTACATTGAATATAATGTAATATACTGATTCATTCCCACAGATCAATGTACATTTAATAACAATATCATTGGTACTACATCTACATTGAATATAATGTAATATGCTGATTCGTTCCCACAGATCAATGTACATTTAATAACAATATCATTGGTACTATATCTACATTGAATATAATGTAATATACTGATTCATTCCCACAGATCAATGTACATTTTATAACAATATCATTAGTGCTATATCTACAGTAGATATGTAATATACATTTAAAAACAATATCATTATTACCATATCTACATTAGATATAATGTAATATACTGATTCCTTCCCACAGATCAATGTACATTTAATAACAATATCATTAGTACTATATCTACAGTAGATATGTAATATACATTTACAATCAATGCCATTATTGCTATATCTCCGTTGGACATAATGTAATATACTGATTCCTTCCCACAGATCAATGTACATTTAATAACAATATCATTAGTACTATATCTACATTCGATATAATGTAATATACTTATTCGTTCCCACAGATGAATATGCATTTAATAACATTATCATTAGTACTATATCTACATTAGATATGTAATGTACATTTAAAAACCATATCATTATTGCCATATCTACATTAGATATAATGTAATATACTGATTCCTCCCCACAGATCAATGTACATTTAATAACAATATCATTGGTACTATATCTACATTGAATATAATGTTATATGCTCATTCATTCCCACCGATCAATGTACATTTAATAACAGTATCGTTAGTACTATATCCACAGTAGATATGTAATGTACATTTACAAACAATGCCAGTATTATTATATCTCCGTTGGACATAATGTAATATACTGATTCCTTCCCACAGATCAATGTACATTTAATAACAATATCATTGGTACTGTATCTACATTGAATATAGTGTAATATACTGATTCATTCCCACAGATCAATGTACATTTAATAACAATATCATTGGTACTATATATACATTGTATATAATCTAATATACTGATTCATTCCCACAGATCAATATACATTTAATAACAATATCATTAGTACTATATCTACATTCGATATAATGTAATAGATTGATTCATTCCCACAGATCAATGTACATTTAATAACAATATCATTGGTACTATATCTACATTGAATATAATGTAATATACTGATTCAATCCCACAGATCAATGTACATTTAATAACAGTATCATTAGTACTATATCTACAGTAGATATGTAATATACATTTACAAACAATGCCAGTATTATTATATCTCCGTTGGACATAATGTGATATACTGATTCCTTCCCACAGATCAATGTGCATTTAAAAACAATATCATTATTACCATATCTACATTAGATATAATGTAATATACTGATTCCTTCCCACAGATCAATGTGCATTTAAAAACAATATCATTATTACCATATCTACATTAGATATAATGTAATATACTGATTCCTTCCAACAGATCAATGTACATTTAATAACAATATCATTAGTACTACATCTACATTCAATATAATGTAATATACTGATTCATTCCCACAGATGAATGTACATTTAATAACAATATCATTAGTACTATATCTACATTCGATATAATGTAATAGATTGATTCATTCCCACAGATCAATGTACATTTCATAACAATATCATTGGTACTATATCTACATTGAATATAATGTAATATACTGATTCAATCCCACAGATCCATGTACATTTAATAACAGTATCATTAGTACTATATCTACAGTAGATATGTAATATACATTTACAAACAATGCCAGTATTATTATATCTCCGTTGGACATAATGTGATATACTGATTCCTTCCCACAGATCAATGTACATTTAATAACAATATCATTGGTACTGTATCTACATTGAATATAATGTAATATACTGATTCATTCCCACAGATCAATGTACATTTAATAACAATATCATTGGTACTATATCTACATTCGATATAATCTAATATACTGATTCATTCCCACAGATGAATGTGCACTTAATAACAATATCATTGGTACTATATCTACATTGAATATAATGTAATATACTGATCAATTCCCACAGATCAATGTACATTTAATAACAATATCATTCTTACTATATCTACATTCGATATAATGTAATAGATTGATTCATTCCCACAGATCAATGTACATTTAATAACAATATCATTCTTACTATATCTACATTAGATATAATGTAATATACTTATTCGTTCCCACAGATGAATGTGCACTTAATAACAATATCATTGGTACTATATCTACATTGAATATAATGTAATATACTGATCAACTCCCACAGATCAATGTACATTTAATAACAATATCATTAGTACTATATCTACAGTAGATATGTAATATACATTTACAATCAATGCCATTATTGCTGTATCTCCGTTGGACATAATGTAATATACTGATTCCTTCCCGCAGATCAATGTACATTTAATAACAATATCATTAGTACTATATCTACATTCGATATAATGTAATATACTTATTCGTTCCCATAGATGAATATGCATTTAATAACATTATCATTAGTACTATATCTACATTAGATATGTAATGTACATTTAAAAACCATATCATTATTACCATATCTACATTAGATATAATGTAATATACTGATTCCTCCCCACAGATCAATGTACATTTAATAACAATATCATTCTTACTATATCTACATTCGATATAATCTAATATACTGATTCATTCCCACAGATCAATGTACATTTAATAACAATATCATTCTTACTATATCTACATTCGATATAATGTATTAGATTGATTCATTACCACAGATCAATGTACATTTAATAACAATATCATTCTTACTATATCTACATTAGATATAATGTAATATACTTATTCGTTCCCACAGATGAATGTGCACTTAATAACAATATCATTGGTACTATATCTACATTGAATATAATGTAATATACTGATCAATTCCCACAGATCAATGTACATTTAATAACAATATCATTGGTACTGTATCTACATTGAATATAACGTAATATACTGATTCATTCCCACAGATTAATGTACATTTAATAACAATATCATTGGTACTATATCTACATTCGATATAATCTAATATACTGATTCATTCCCACAGATCAATGTACATTTAATATCAATATCAATCTTACTATATCTACATTCGATATAATGTAATAGATTGATTCATTCCCACAGATCAATGTACATTTAATAACAATATCATTCTTACTATATCTACATTAGATATAATGTAATATACTTATTCGTTCCCACAGATGAATGTGCACTTAATAACAATATCATTGGTACTATATCTACATTGAATATAATGTAATATACTGATCAATTCCCACAGATCAATGTACATTTAATAACAATATCATTAGTACTATATCTACAGTAGATATGTACTATACATTTACAAGCAATGCCATTATTACTATATCTCCGTTGGACATAATGTAATATACTGATTCCTTCCAACAGATCAATGTATATTTAATAACAATATCCTTAGTACTATATCTACATTAGATATGTAATGTACATTTAATAACAATATCATTATTACAATATCTACATTAGATATAATGTAATATACTGATTCTTTCCCACAGATCAATGTACATTTAATAACAATATCATTAGTACTATATCTACAGTAGATATGTAATATACATTTACAATCAATGCCATTATTGCTGTATCTCCGTTGGACATAATGTAATATACTGATTCCTTCCCGCAGATCAATGTACATTTAATAACAATATCATTATTACTATATCTACATTAGATATAATGTAATATACTTATTCGTTCCCACAGATGAATGTGCATTTAATAACATTATCATTAGTACTATATCTACATTAGATATAATGAAATATACTTATTCGTTCCCACAAATGAATGTGCATTTAATAACATTATCATTAGTACTATATCTACATTAGATATGTAATGTACATTCAAAAACAATATCATTATTACCATATCTACATTAGATGTAATGTAATATACTGATTCCTTCCCACAGATCAATGTACATTTAATAACAATATCATTGGTACTATATCTACATTGAATATAATCTAATATACTGATTCATTCCCACAGATCAGTGTACATTTAATAGCAATATCATTATTACTATATCTACATTAGATATAATGTAATATACTTATTCGGTCCCACAGATGAATGTGCATTTAATAACAATGTCATTAGTACTATATCTACATTCGATATAATGTAATATACTTATTCGTTCCCACAGATGAATATGCATTTAATAACATTATCATTAGTACTATATCTACATTAGATATGTAATGTACATTTAAAAACCATATCATTATTACCATATCTACATTAGATATAATGTAATATACTGATTCCTCCCCACAGATCAATGTACATTTGATAACAATATCATTGGTACTATATCTACATTGAATATAATGTTATATGCTCATTCATTCCCACAGATCAATGTACATTTAATAACAGTGTCATTAGTACTATATCCACAGTAGATATGTAATGTACATTTACAAACAATGCCAGTACTATTATATCTCCGTTGGACATAATGTAATATACTGATTCCTTCCCACAGATCAATGTACATTTAATAACAATATCATTGGTACTGTATCTACATTGAATATAATGTAATATACTGATTCATTCCCACAGATCAATGTACATTTAATAACAATATCATTGGTACTATATCTACATTGAATATAATCTAATATACTGATTCATTCCCACAGATCAATGTACATTTAATAACAATATCATTAGTACTATATCTACATTCGATATAATGTAATAGATTGATTCATTCCCACAGATCAATGTACATTTAATAACAATATCATTAGTACTATATCTACAGTAGATATGTACTATACATTTACAAGCAATGCCATTATTACTATATCTCCGTTGGACATAATGTAATATACTGATTCCTTCCAACAGATCAATGTATATTTAATAACAATATCCTTAGTACTATATCTAGATTAGATATGTAATGTACATTTAATAACAATATCATTATTACAATATCTACATTAGATATAATGTAATATACTGATTCTTTCCCACAGATCAATGTACATTTAATAACAATATCATTAGTACTATATCTACATTCGATATAATGTAATATATTGATTCATTCCAACAGATCAAAGTACATTTAATAACAATATCATTATTACTATATCTACATTAGATATAATGTAATATACTTATTCGTTCCCACAGATGAATATGCATTTAATAACATTATCATTAGTACTATATCTAAATTAGATATGTAATGTACATTTAAAAACAATGCCATTATTACTATATCTCCGTTGGACATAATGTAATATACTGATTCCTTCCCACAGATCAATGTACATTTAATAACAATATCATTAGTACTATATATACATTCGATATAATGTAATATATTGATTCATTCCAACAGATCAATGTACATTTAATAACAATATCATTATTACCATATCTACATTAGATATAATGTAATATACTTATTCATTCCCACAGATGAATATGCATTTAATAACATTATCATTAGTACTATATCTACATTAGATATGTAATGTACATTTAAAAACAATATCATTATTACCATATCTACATTAGATATAATGTAATATACTGATTCCTTCCCACAGATCAATGTACATTTAATAACAATATCATTGGTACTGTATCTACATTGAATATAATGTAATATACTGATTCATTCCCACAGATCAATGTACATTCAATAACAATATCATTGGTACTATATCTACATTCGATATAATCTAATATACTGATTCATTCCCACAGATCAATGTACATTTAATAACAATATCATTCTTACTATATCTACATTAGATATAATGTAATATACTTATTCGTTCCCACAGATGAATGTGCACTTAATAACAATATCATTGGTACTATATCTACATTGAATATAATGTAATATACATTCGATATAATGTAATAGATTGATTCATTCCCACAGATCAATGTACATTTAATAACAGTATCGTTATTGCTCTATCTACATTAGGTATAATGTCATATACAGACTCATTCCCACAGATCAATGTACATTTAATAACAATATCATTGGTACTACATCTACATTGAATATAATGTAATATGCTGATTCGTTCCCACAGATCAATGTACATTTAATAACAATATCATTGGTACTATATCTACATTGAATATAATGTAATATACTGATTCATTCCCACAGATCAATGTACATTTTATAACAATATCATTAGTACTATATCTACAGTAGATATGTAATATACATTTACAAACAATGCCATTATTACTATATCTCCGTTGGACATAATGTAGTATACTGATTCCTTCCAACAGATCAATGTATATTTAATAACAATATCCTTAGTACTATATCTACAATAGATATGTAATGTACATTTAATAACAATATCATTATTACCATATCTACATTTGATATAATGTAATCCACTTATTCGTTCCCACACATGAATATACAATTAATAACATTATCATTAGTACTATATCTACATTAGATATGTAATGTACATTTAAAAACAATGCCATTATTACTATATCTCCGTTGGACATAATGTAATATACTGATTCCTTCCCACAGATCAATGTACATTTAATAACAATATCATTATTACAATATCTACATTAGATATAATGTAATATACTGATTCTTTCCCACAGATCAATGTACATTTAATAACAATATCATTAATACTATATCCACAGTAGATATGTAATGTACATTTAAAAACAATATCATTATTACCATATCTACATTAGATATAATGTAATATACTGATTCCTTCCCACAGATCAATGTACATTTAATAACAATATCATTAGTACTACATCTACATTCGATATAATGTAATATACTGATTCATTCCCACAGATCAATGTACATTTAATAACAATATCATTGGTACTATATCTACATTGAATATAATGTAATATACTGATTCATTCCCACAGATCAACGTACATTTAATAACAGTATCATTAGTACTGTATCTACAGTAGATATGTAATATACATTTACAAACAATGCCAGTATTATTATATCTCCGTTGGACATAATGTAATATACTGATTCCTTCCCACAGATCAATGTGCATTTAAAAACAATATCATTATTACCATATCTACAATAGATATAATGTAATATACTGATTCCTTCCCACAGATCAATGCACATTTAATAACAATATCATTGGTTCTGTATCTACATTGAATATAATGTAATACACGTATTCGTTCCTACACATGAATATACATTTAATAACATTATCATTAGTACTATATCTACATTAGATATGTAATGTACATTTAAAAACAATATCATTATTACCATATCTACATTAGATATAATGTAATATACTGATTCCTTCCCACAGATCAATGTACATTTAATAACAATATCATTGGTACTGTATCTACATTGAATATAATGTAATATACTGATTCATTCCCACAGATCAATGTACATTTAATAACAATATCATTGGTACTATATCTACATTGAATATAATCTAATATACTGATTCATTCCCACAGATCAGTGTACATTTAATAGCAATATCATTATTACTATATCTACATTAGATATAATGTAATATACTTATTCGGTCCCACAGATGAATGTGCATTTAATAACATTATCATTAGTACTATATCTACATTAGATATGTAATGTACATTTAAAAACAATATCATTATTACCATATCTACATTAGATATAATGTAATATACTGATTCCTTCCCACAGATCAATGTACATTTAATAACAATATCATTAGTACTATATCTACAGTAGATATGTAATATACATTTACAATCAATGCCATTATTGCTATATCTCCGTTGGACATAATGTAATATACTGATTCCTTCCCACAGATCAATGTACATTTAATAACAATATCATTAGTACTATATCTACATTCGATATAATGTAATATACTTATTCGTTCCCACAGATGAATATGCATTTAATAACATTATCATTAGTACTATATCTACATTAGATATGTAATGTACATTTAAAAACCATATCATTATTACCATATCTACATTAGATATAATGTAATATACTGATTCCTCCCCACAGATCAGTGTACATTTAATAGCAATATCATTATTACTATATCTACATTAGATATAATGTAATATACTTATTCGGTCCCACAGATCAATGTACATTTAATAACAATATCATTGGTACTGTATCTACATTGAATATAATGTAATATACTGATTCATTCCCACAGATCAATGTACATTTAATAACAATATCATTAGTACTATATCTACATTCGATATAATGTAATATACTTATTCGTTCCCACAGATGAATATGCATTTAATAACATTATCATTAGTACTATATCTACATTAGATATGTAATGTACATTTAAAAACCATATCATTATTGCCATATCTACATTAGATATAATGTAATATACTGATTCCTCCCCACAGATCAATGTACATTTAATAACAATATCATTGGTACTATATCTACATTGAATATAATGTTATATGCTCATTCATTCCCACAGATCAATGTACATTTAATAACAGTATCATTAGTACTATATCCACAGTAGATATGTAATGTACATTTACAAACAATGCCAGTATTATTATATCTCCGTTGGACATAATGTAATATACTGATTCCTTCCCACAGATCAATGTACATTTAATAACAATATCATTGGTACTGTATCTACATTGAATATAGTGTAATATACTGATTCATTCCCACAGATCAATGTACATTTAATAACAATATCATTGGTACTATATCTACATTGAATATAATCTAATATACTGATTCATTCCCACAGATCAATATACATTTAATAACAATATCATTAGTACTATATCTACATTCGATATAATGTAATAGATTGATTCATTCCCACAGATCAATGTACATTTAATAACAACATCATTGGTACTATATCTACATTGAATATAATGTAATATACTGATTCAATCCCACAGATCAATGTACATTTAATAACAGTATCATTAGTACTATATCTACAGTAGATATGTAATATACATTTACAAACAATGCCAGTATTATTATATCTCCGTTGGACATAATGTGATATACTGATTCATTCCCACAGATCAATGTGCATTTAAAAACAATATCATTATTACCATATCTACATTAGATATAATGTAATATACTGATTCCTTCCCACAGATCAATGTGCATTTAAAAACAATATCATTATTACCATATCTACATTAGATATAATGTAATATACTGATTCCTTCCCACAGATCAATGTACATTTAATAACAATATCATTGGTACTGTATCTACATTGAATATAATGTAATATACTGATTCATTCCCACAGATCAATGTACATTTCATAACAATATCATTGGTACTATATCTACATTCGATATAATGTAATATATTGATTTATTCCCACAGATCAATGTACATTTAATAACAATATCATTGGTACTATATCTACATTGAATATAATGTAATATACTGATTCATTCCCACAGATCAATGTACATTCAATAACAATATCATTAGTACTATATCTACATTCGATATAATGTAATATATTGATTCATTCCAACAGATCAATGTACATTTAATAACAATATCATTATTACTATATCTCCGTTGGACATAATGTAATATACTGATTCCTTCCCACAGATCAATGTGCATTTAAAAACAATATCATTATTACCATATCTACATTAGATATAATGTAATATACTGATTCCTTCCCACAGATCAATGTACATTTAATAACAATATCATTGGTACTGTATCTACATTGAATATAATGTAATATACTGATTCATTCCCACAGATCAATGTACATTTAATAACAATATCATTGGTACTATATCTACATTCGATATAATCTAATATACTGATTCATTCCCACAGATCAATGTACATTTAATAACAATATCATTCTTACTATATCTACATTAGATATAATGTAATATACTTATTCGTTCCCACAGATGAATGTGCACTTAATAACAATATCATTGGTACTATATCTACATTGAATATAATGTAATATACATTCGATATAATGTAATAGATTGATTCATTCCCACAGATCAATGTACATTTAATAACAGCATCGTTATTGCTCTATCTACATTAGGTATAATGTCATATACAGACTCATTCCCACAGATCAATGTACATTTTATAACAATATCATTGGTACTACATCTACATTGAATATAATGTAATATGCTGATTCGTTCCCACAGATCAATGTACATTTAATAACAATATCATTGGTACTATATCTACATTGAATATAATGTAATATACTGATTCATTCCCACAGATCAATGTACATTTTATAACAATATCATTAGTACTATATCTACATTCGATATAATGTAATATACTTATTCGTTCCCACAGATGAATATGCATTTAATAACATTATCATTAGTACTATATCCACAGTAGATATGTAATGTACATTTACAAACAATGCCAGTATCATTATATCTCCGTTGGACATAATGTAATATACTGATTCCTTCCCACAGATCAATGTACATTTAATAACAATATCATTGGTACTGTATCTACATTGAATATAATGTAATATACTGATTCATTCCCATAGATCAATGTACATTTAATAACAATATCATTATTACTATATCTACATTAGATATAATGTAATATACTTATTCGTTCCCACAGATGAATGTGCATTTAATAACATTATCATTAGTACTATATCTACATTAGATATGTAATGTACATTTAAAAACAATATCATTATTACCATATCTACATTAGATATAATGTAATATACTGATTCCTTCCCACAGATCAATGTACATTTAATAACAATATCATTAGTACTATATCTACAGTAGATATGTAATATACATTTACAATCAATGCCATTATTGCTATATCTCCGTTGGACATAATGTAATATACTGATTCCTTCCCACAGATCAATGCACATTTAATAACAATGTCATTAGTACTATATCTACATTCGATATAATGTAATATACTTATTCGTTCCCACAGATGAATATGCATTTAATAACATTATCATTAGTACTATATCTACATTAGATATGTAATGTACATTTAAAAACCATATCATTATTACCATATCTACATTAGATATAATGTAATATACTGATTCCTCCCCACAGATCAATGTACATTTGATAACAATATCATTGGTACTATATCTACATTGAATATAATGTTATATGCTCATTCATTCCCACAGATCAATGTACATTTAATAACAGTGTCATTAGTACTTTATCCACAGTAGATATGTAATGTACATTTACAAACAATGCCAGTATTATTATATCTCCGTTGGACATAATGTAATATACTGATTCCTTCCCACAGATCAATGTACATTTAATAACAATATCATTGGTACTGTATCTACATTGAATATAATGTAATATACTGATTCATTCCCACAGATCAATGTACATTTAATAACAATATCATTGGTACTATATCTACATTGAATATAATCTAATATACTGATTCATTCCCACAGATCAATGTACATTTAATAACAATATCATTAGTACTATATCTACATTCGATATAATGTAATAGATTGATTCATTCCCACAGATCAATGTACATTTAATAACAATATCATTAGTACTATATCTACAGTAGATATGTACTATACATTTACAAGCAATGCCATTATTACTATATCTCCGTTGGACATAATGTAATATACTGATTCCTTCCAACAGATCAATGTATATTTAATAACAATATCCTTAGTACTATATCTAGATTAGATATGTAATGTACATTTAATAACAATATCATTATTACAATATCTACATTAGATATAATGTAATATACTGATTCTTTCCCACAGATCAATGTACATTTAATAACAATATCATTAGTACTATATCTACATTCGATATAATGTAATATATTGATTCATTCCAACAGATCAAAGTACATTTAATAACAATATCATTATTACTATATCTACATTAGATATAATGTAATATACTTATTCGTTCCCACAGATGAATATGCATTTAATAACATTATCATTAGTACTATATCTAAATTAGATATGTAATGTACATTTAAAAACAATGCCATTATTACTATATCTCCGTTGGACATAATGTAATATACTGATTCCTTCCCACAGATCAATGTACATTTAATAACAATATCATTAGTACTATATATACATTCGATATAATGTAATATATTGATTCATTCCAACAGATCAATGTACATTTAATAACAATATCATTATTACCATATCTACATTAGATATAATGTAATATACTTATTCATTCCCACAGATGAATATGCATTTAATAACATTATCATTAGTACTATATCCACAGTAGATATGTAATATACATTTACAATCAATGCCATTATTGCTGTATCTCCGTTGGACATAATGTAATATACTGATTCCTTCCCGCAGATCAATGTACATTTAATAACAATATCATTAGTACTATATCTACATTCGATATAATGTAATATACTTATTCGTTCCCACAGATGAATATGCATTTAATAACATTATCATTAGTACTATATCTACATTAGATATGTAATGTACATTTAAAAACCATATCATTATTACCATATCTACATTAGATATAATGTAATATACTGATTCCTTCCCATAGATCAATGTACATTTAATAACAATACCATTAGTACTATATCTACATTCGATATAATGTAATATACTGATTCATTCCCACAGATCAATGTACATTTAATAACAATATCATTAGTACTATATCTACATTCGATATAATGTAATAGATAGATTCATTCCCACAGATCAATGTACATTTAATAACAATATCATTGGTACTATATCTACATTGAATATAATGTAATATACTGATGCATTCCCACAGATAAATGTACATTTAATAACAATATCATTATTACCATATCTACATTAGATATAATGTAATATACTTATTCATTCCCACAGATGAATATGCATTTAATAACATTATCATTAGTACTATATCCACATTAGATATGTAATGTACATTTAAAAACAATATCATTATTACCATATCTACATTAGATATAATGTAATATACTGATTCCTTCCCACAGATCAATGTACATTTAATAACAATATCATTAGTACTACATCTACATTCGATATAATGTAATATACTGATTCATTCCCACAGATCAATGTACATTTAATAACAATATCATTGGTACTATATCTACATTGAATATAATGTAATATACTGATTCATTCCCACAGATCAACGTACATTTAATAACAGTATCATTAGTACTGTATCTACAGTAGATATGTAATATACATTTACAAACAATGCCAGTATTATTATATCTCCGTTGGACATAATGTAATATACTGATTCCTTCCCACAGATCAATGTGCATTTAAAAACAATATCATTATTACCATATCTACAATAGATATAATGTAATATACTGATTCCTTCCCACAGATCAATGCACATTTAATAACAATATCATTGGTTCTGTATCTACATTGAATATAATGTAATACACGTATTCGTTCCTACACATGAATATACATTTAATAACATTATCATTAGTACTATATCTACATTAGATAGGTAATGTACATTTAAAAACAATATCATTATTACCATATCTACATTAGATATAATGTAATATACTGATTCCTTCCCACAGATCAATGTACATTTAATAACAATATCATTGGTACTGTATCTACATTGAATATAATGTAATATACTGATTCATTCCCACAGATCAATGTACATTTAATAACAATATCATTGGTACTATATCTACATTGAATATAATCTAATATACTGATTCATTCCCACAGATCAGTGTACATTTAATAGCAATATCATTATTACTATATCTACATTAGATATAATGTAATATACTTATTCGGTCCCACAGATGAATGTGCATTTAATAACATTATCATTAGTATTATATCTACATTAGATATGTAATGTACATTTAAAAACAATATCATTATTACCATATCTACATTAGATATAATGTAATATACTGATTCCTTCCCACAGATCAATGTACATTTAATAACAATATCATTAGTACTATATCTACAGTAGATATGTAATATACATTTACAATCAATGCCATTATTGCTATATCTCCGTTGGACATAATGTAATATACTGATTCCTTCCCACAGATCAATGTACATTTAATAACAATATCATTAGTACTATATCTACATTCGATATAATGTAATATCCTTATTCGTTCCCACAGATGAATATGCATTTAATAACATTATCATTAGTACTATATCTACATTAGATATGTAATGTACATTTAAAAACCATATCATTATTACCATATCTACATTAGATATAATGTAATATACTGATTCCTCCCCACAGATCAATGTACATTTAATAACAATATCATTGGTACTATATCTACATTGAATATAATGTTATATGCTCATTCATTCCCACAGATCAATGTACATTTAATAACAGTATCATTAGTACTATATCCACAGTAGATATGTAATGTACATTTACAAACAATGCCAGTATTATTATATCTCCGTTGGACATAATGTAATATACTGATTCCTTCCCACAGATCAATGTACATTTAATAACAATATCATTGGTACTGTATCTACATTGAATATAGTGTAATATACTGATTCGTTCCCACAGATCAATGTACATTTAATAACAATATCATTGGTACTGTATCTACATTGAATATAATGTAATATACTGATTCATTCCCACAGATTAATGTACATTTAATAACAATATCATTGGTACTATATCTACATTCGATATAATCTAATATACTGATTCATTCCCACAGATCAATGTACATTTAATAACAATATCAATCTTACTATATCTACATTCGATATAATGTAATAGATTGATTCATTCCCACAGATCAATGTACATTTAATAACAATATCATTCTTACTATATCTACATTAGATATAATGTAATATACTTATTCGTTCCCACAGATGAATGTGCACTTAATAACAATATCATTGGTACTATATCTACATTGAATATAATGTAATATACTGATCAATTCCCACAGATCAATGTACATTTAATAACAATATCATTCTTACTATATCTACATTCGATATAATGTAATAGATTGATTCATTCCCACAGATCAATGTACATTTAATAACAATATCATTCTTACTATATCTACATTAGATATAATGTAATATACTTATTCGTTCCCACAGATGAATGTGCACTTAATAACAATATCATTGGTACTATATCTACATTGAATATAATGTAATATACTGATCAATTCCCACAGATCAATGTACATTTAATAACAATATCATTAGTACTATATCTACAGTAGATATGTACTATACATTTGCAAGCAATGCCATTATTACTATATCTCCGTTGGACATAATGTAATATACTGATTCCTTCCAACAGATCAATGTATATTTAATAACAATATCCTTAGTACTATATCTACATTGGATATGTAATGTACATTTAATAACAATATCATTATTACAATATCTACATTAGATATAATGTAATATACTGATTCTTTCCCACAGATCAATGTACATTTAATAACAATATCATTAGTACTATATCCACAGTAGATATGTAATATACATTTACAATCAATGCCATTATTGCTGTATCTCCGTTGGACATAATGTAATATACTGATTCCTTCCCGCAGATCAATGTACATTTAAAAACCATATCATTATTACCATATCTACATTAGATATAATGTAATATACTGATTCCTCCCCACAGATCAATGTACATTTAATAACAATATCATTGGTACTATATCTACATTGAATATAATGTTATATGCTCATTCATTCCCACAGATCAATGTACATTTAATAACAGTATCATTAGTACTATATCCACAGTAGATATGTAATGTACATTTACAAACAATGCCAGTATTATTATATCTCCGTTGGACATAATGTAATATACTGATTCCTTCCCACAGATCAATGTACACTTAATAACAATATCATTGGTACTGTATCTACATTGAATATAATGTAATATACTGATTCATTCCCACAGATCAATGTACATTTAATAACAATATCATTGGTACTATATCTACATTGAATATAATCTAATATACTGATTCATTCCCACAAATAAATATACATTTAATAACAATATCATTAGTACTATATCTACATTCGATATAATGTAATAGATTGATTCATTCCCACAGATCAATGTACATTTAATAACAATATCATTCTTACTATATCTACATTCGATATAATCTAATATACTGATTCATTCCCACAGATCAATGTACATTTAATAACAATATCATTCTTACTATATCTACATTCGATATAATGTAATAGATTGATTCATTCCCACAGATCAATGTACATTTAATAACAATATCATTCTTACTATATCTACATTAGATATAATGTAATATACTTATTCGTTCCCACAGATGAATGTGCACTTAATAACAATATCATTGGTACTATATCTACATTGAATATAATGTAATATACTGATCAATTCCCACAGATCAATGTACATTTAATAACAATATCATTCTTACTATATCTACATTCGATATAATGTAATAGATTGATTCATTCCCACAGATCAATGTACATTTAATAACAATATCATTCTTACTATATCTACATTAGATATAATGTAATATACTTATTCGTTCCCACAGATGAATGTGCACTTAATAACAATATCATTGGTACTATATCTACATTGAATATAATGTAATATACTGACCAATTCCCACAGATCAATGTACATTTAATAACAATATCATTAGTACTATATCTACAGTAGATATGTACTATACATTTACAAGCAATGCCATTATTACTATATCTCCGTTGGACATAATGTAATATACTGATTCCTTCCAACAGATCAATGTATATTTAATAACAATATCCTTAGTACTATATCTACATTGGATATGTAATGTACATTTAATAACAATATCATTATTACAATATCTACATTAGATATAATGTAATATACTGATTCTTTCCCACAGATCAATGTACATTTAATAACAATATCATTAGTACTATATCCACAGTAGATATGTAATATACATTTACAATCAATGCCATTATTGCTGTATCTCCGTTGGACATAATGTAATATACTGATTCCTTCCCGCAGATCAATGTACATTTAATAACAATATCATTAGTACTATATCTACATTCGATATAATGTAATATACTTATTCGTTCCCACAGATGAATATGCATTTAATAACATTATCATTAGTACTATATCTACATTAGATATGTAATGTACATTTAAAAACCATATCATTATTACCATATCTACATTAGATATAATGTAATATACTGATTCCTCCCCACAGATCAATGTACATTTAATAACAATATCATTGGTACTATATCTACATTGAATATAATGTTATATGCTCATTCATTCCCACAGATCAATGTACATTTAATAACAGTATCATTAGTACTATATCCACAGTAGATATGTAATGTACATTTACAAACAATGCCAGTATTATTATATCTCCGTTGGACATAATGTAATATACTGATTCCTTCCCACAGATCAATGTACATTTAATAACAATATCATTGGTACTGTATCTACATTGAATATAATGTAATATACTGATTCATTCCCACAGATCAATGTACATTTAATAACAATATCATTGGTACTATATCTACATTGAATATAATCTAATATACTGATTCATTCCCACAGATCAATATACATTTAATAACAATATCATTAGTACTATATCTACATTCGATATAATGTAATAGATTGATTCATTCCCACAGATCAATGTACATTTAATAACAATATCATTCTTACTATATCTACATTCGATATAATCTAATATACTGATTCATTCCCACAGATCAATGTACATTTAATAACAATATCATTCTTACTATATCTACATTCGATATAATGTAATAGATTGATTCATTCCCACAGATCAATGTACATTTAATAACAATATCATTCTTACTATATCTACATTAGATATAATGTAATATACTTATTCGTTCCCACAGATGAATGTGCACTTAATAACAATATCATTGGTACTATATCTACATTGAATATAATGTAATATACTGATCAATTCCCACAGATCAATGTACATTTAATAACAATATCATTCTTACTATATCTACATTCGATATAATGTAATAGATTGATTCATTCCCACAGATCAATGTACATTTAATAACAATATCATTCTTACTATATCTACATTAGATATAATGTAATATACTTATTCGTTCCCACAGATGAATGTGCACTTAATAACAATATCATTGGTACTACATCTACATTGAATATAATGTAATATACTGATCAATTCCCACAGATCAATGTACATTTAATAACAATATCATTAGTACTATATCTACAGTAGATATGTACTATACATTTACAAGCAATGCCATTATTACTATATCTCCGTTGGACATAATGTAGTATACTGATTCCTTCCAACAGATCATTGTATATTTAATAACAATATCATTAGTACTATATCTACATTCGATATAATGTAATATACTGATTCAATCCCACAGATCCATGTACATTTAATAACAGTATCATTAGTACTATATCTCCAGTAGATATGTAATATACATTTACAAACAATGCCAGTATTATTATATCTCCGTTGGACATAATGTGATATACTGATTCCTTCCCACAGATCAATGTGCATTTAAAAACAATATCATTATTACCATATCTACATTAGATATAATGTAATATACTGATTCCTTCCCACAGATCAATGTACATTTAATAACAATATCATTGGTACTGTATCTACATTGAATATAATGTAATATACTGATTCATTCCCACAGATCAATGTACATTTAATAACAATATCATTAGTACTATATCTACATTCGATATAATGTAATAGATTGATTCATTCCCACAGATCAATGTACATTTCATAACAATATCATTGGTACTATATCTACATTGAATATAATGTAATATACTGATTCAATCCCACAGATCCATGTACATTTAATAACAGTATCATTAGTACTACATCTACAGTAGATATGTAATATACATTTACAAACAATGCCATTATTACTATATCTCCGTTGGACATAATGTAGTATACTGATTCCTTCCAACAGATCAATGTATATTTAATAACAATATCCTTAGTACTATATCTACAATAGATATGTAATGTACATTTAATAACAATATCATTATTACCATATCTACATTAGATATAATGTAATCCACTTATTCGTTCCCACACATGAATATACAATTAATAACATTATCATTAGTACTATATCTACATTAGATATGTAATGTACATTTAAAAACAATGCCATTATTACTATATCTCCGTTGGACATAATGTAATATACTGATTCCTTCCCACAGGTCAATGTACATTTAATAACAATATCATTAGTACTATATATACATTCGATATTATGTAATATATTGATTCATTCCAACAGATCAATGTACATTTAATAACAATATCATTATTACCATATCTACATTAGATATAATGTAATATATTTATTCATTCCCACAGATGAATATGCATTTAATAACATTATCATTAGTACTATATCTACATTAGATATGTAATGTACATTTAAAAACAATATCATTATTAACATATCTACATTAGATATAATGTAATATACTGATTCCTTCCCATAGATCAATGTACATTTAATAACAATACCATTAGTACTATATCTACATTCGATATAATGTAATATACTGATTCATTCCCGCAGATCAATGTACATTTAATAACAATATCATTAGTACTATATCTACATTCGATATTATGTAATATATTGATTCATTCCAACAGATCAATGTACATTTAATAACAATATCATTATTACCATATCTACATTAGATATAATGTAATATATTTATTCATTCCCACAGATGAATATGCATTTAATAACATTATCATTAGTACTATATCTACATTAGATATGTAATGTACATTTAAAAACAATATCATTATTACCATATCTACATTAGATATAATGTAATATACTGATTCCTTCCCATAGATCAATGTACATTTAATAACAATACCATTAGTACTATATCTACATTCGATATAATGTAATATACTGATTCATTCCCACAGATCAATGTACATTTAATAACAATATCATTAGTACTATATCTACATTCGATATAATGTAATAGATAGATTCATTCCCACAGATCAATGTACATTTAATAACAATATCATTGGTACTATATCTACATTGAATATAATGTAATATACTGATACATTCCCACAGATAAATGTACATTTAATAACAATATCATTATTACCATATCTACATTAGATATAATGTAATATACTTATCCATTCCCACAGATGAATATGCATTTAATAACATTATCATTAGTACTATATCCACATTAGATATGTAATGTACATTTAAAAACAATATCATTATTACCATATCTACAATAGATATAATGTAATATACTGATTCCTTCCCACAGATCAATGCACATTTAATAACAATATCATTGGTTCTGTATCTACATTGAATATAATGTAATACACGTATTCGTTCCTACACATGAATATACATTTAATAACATTATCATTAGTACTATATCTACATTAGATATGTAATGTACATTTAAAAACAATATCATTATTACCATATCTACATTAGATATAATGTAATATACTGATTCCTTCCCACAGATCAATGTACATTTAATAACAATATCATTGGTACTGTATCTACATTGAATATAATGTAATATACTGATTCATTCCCACAGATCAATGTACATTTAATAACAATATCATTGGTACTATATCTACATTGAATATAATCTAATATACTGATTCATTCCCACAGATCAGTGTACATTTAATAGCAATATCATTATTACTATATCTACATTAGATATAATGTAATATACTTATTCGGTCCCACAGATGAATGTGCATTTAATAACATTATCATTAGTACTATATCTACATTAGATATGTAATGTACATTTAAAAACAATATCATTATTACCATATCTACATTAGATATAATGTAATATACTGATTCCTTCCCACAGATCAATGTACATTTAATAACAATATCATTAGTACTATATCTACAGTAGATATGTAATATACATTTACAATCAATGCCATTATTGCTATATCTCCGTTGGACATAATGTAATATACTGATTCCTTCCCACAGATCAATGTACATTTAATAACAATATCATTAGTACTATATCTACATTCGATATAATGTAATATACTTATTCGTTCCCACAGATGAATATGCATTTAATAACATTATCATTAGTACTATATCTACATTAGATATGTAATGTACATTTAAAAACCATATCATTATTACCATATCTACATTAGATATAATGTAATATACTGATTCCTCCCCACAGATCAATGTACATTTAATAACAATATCATTGGTACTATATCTACATTGAATATAATGTTATATGCTCATTCATTCCCACAGATCAATGTACATTTAATAACAGTATCATTAGTACTATATCCACAGTAGATATGTAATGTACATTTACAAACAATGCCAGTATTATTATATCTCCGTTGGACATAATGTAATATACTGATTCCTTCCCACAGATCAATGTACATTTAATAACAATATCATTGGTACTGTATCTACATTGAATATAGTGTAATATACTGATTCCTTCCCACAGATCAATGTACATTTAATAACAATATCATTGGTACTGTATCTACATTGAATATAATGTAATATACTGCTTCATTCCCACAGATTAATGTACATTTAATAACAATATCATTGGTACTATATCTACATTCGATATAATCTAATATACTGATTCATTCCCACAGATCAATGTACATTTAATAACAATATCAATCTTACTATATCTACATTCGATATAATGTAATAGATTGATTCATTCCCACAGATCAATGTACATTTAATAACAATATCATTCTTACTATATCTACATTAGATATAATGTAATATACTTATTCGTTCCCACAGATGAATGTGCACTTAATAACAATATCATTGGTACTATATCTACATTGAATATAATGTAATATACTGATCAATTCCCACAGATCAATGTACATTTAATAACAATATCATTCTTACTATATCTACATTCGATATAATGTAATAGATTGATTCATTCCCACAGATCAATGTACATTTAATAACAATATCATTCTTACTATATCTACATTAGATATAATGTAATATACTTATTCGTTCCCACAGATGAATGTGCACTTAATAACAATATCATTGGTACTATATCTACATTGAATATAATGTAATATACTGATCAATTCCCACAGATCAATGTACATTTAATAACAATATCATTAGTACTATATCTACAGTAGATATGTACTATACATTTACAAGCAATGCCATTATTACTATATCTCCGTTGGACATAATGTAATATACTGATTCCTTCCAACAGATCAATGTATATTTAATAACAATATCCTTAGTACTATATCTACATTAGATATGTAATGTACATTTAATAACAATATCATTATTACAATATCTACATTAGATATAATGTAATATACTGGTTCTTTCCCACAGATCAATGTACATTTAATAACAATATCATTAGTACTATATCCACAGTAGATATGTAATATACATTTACAATCAATGCCATTATTGCTGTATCTCCGTTGGACATAATGTAATATACTGATTCCTTCCCGCAGATCAATGTACATTTAATAACAATATCATTAGTACTATATCTACATTCGATATAATGTAATATACTTATTCGTTCCCACAGATGAATATGCATTTAATAACATTATCATTAGTACTATATCTACATTAGATATGTAATGTACATTTAAAAACCATATCATTATTACCATATCTACATTAGATATAATGTAATATACTGATTCCTCCCCACAGATCAATGTACATTTAATAACAATATCATTGGTACTATATCTACATTGAATATAATGTTATATGCTCATTCATTCCCACAGATCAATGTACATTTAATAACAGTATCATTAGTACTATATCCACAGTAGATATGTAATGTACATTTACAAACAATGCCAGTATTATTATATCTCCGTTGGACATAATGTAATATACTGATTCCTTCCCACAGATCAATGTACATTTAATAACAATATCATTGGTACTGTATCTACATTGAATATAATGTAATATACTGATTCATTCCCACAGATCAATGTACATTTAATAACAATATCATTGGTACTATATCTACATTGAATATAATCTAATATACTGATTCATTCCCACAGATCAATATACATTTAATAACAATATCATTAGTACTATATCTACATTCGATATAATGTAATAGATTGATTCATTCCCACAGATCAATGTACATTTAATAACAATATCATTCTTACTATATCTACATTGAATATAATGTAATATACTGATGCATTCCCACAGATAAATGTACATTTAATAACAATATCATTATTACCATATCTACATTAGATATAATGTAATATACTTATTCATTCCCACAGATGAATATGCATTTAATAACATTATCATTAGTACTATATCCACATTAGATATGTAATGTACATTTAAAAACAATATCATTATTACCATATCTACATTAGATATAATGTAATATACTGATTCCTTCCCACAGATCAATGTACATTTAATAACAATATCATTAGTACTACATCTACATTCGATATAATGTAATATACTGATTCATTCCCACAGATCAATGTACATTTAATAACAATATCATTGGTACTATATCTACATTGAATATAATGTAATATACTGATTCATTCCCACAGATCAACGTACATTTAATAACAGTATCATTAGTACTGTATCTACAGTAGATATGTAATATACATTTACAAACAATGCCAGTATTATTATATCTCCGTTGGACATAATGTAATATACTGATTCCTTCCCACAGATCAATGTGCATTTAAAAACAATATCATTATTACCATATCTACAATAGATATAATGTAATATACTGATTCCTTCCCACAGATCAATGCACATTTAATAACAACATCATTGGTTCTGTATCTACATTGAATATAATGTAATACACGTATTCGTTCCTACACATGAATATACATTTAATAACATTATCATTAGTACTATATCTACATTAGATATGTAATGTACATTTAAAAACAATATCATTATTACCATATCTACATTAGATATAATGTAATATACTGATTCCTTCCCACAGATCAATGTACATTTAATAACAATATCATTGGTACTGTATCTACATTGAATATAATGTAATATACTGATTCATTCCCACAGATCAATGTACATTTAATAACAATATCATTGGTACTATATCTACATTGAATATAATCTAATATACTGATTCATTCCCACAGATCAGTGTACATTTAATAGCAATATCATTATTACTATATCTACATTAGATATAATGTAATATACTTATTCGGTCCCACAGATGAATGTGCATTTAATAACATTATCATTAGTATTATATCTACATTAGATATGTAATGTACATTTAAAAACAATATCATTATTACCATATCTACATTAGATATAATGTAATATACTGATTCCTTCCCACAGATCAATGTACATTTAATAACAATATCATTAGTACTATATCTACAGTAGATATGTAATATACATTTACAATCAATGCCATTATTGCTATATCTCCGTTGGACATAATGTAATATACTGATTCCTTCCCACAGATCAATGTACATTTAATAACAATATCATTAGTACTATATCTACATTCGATATAATGTAATATACTTATTCGTTCCCACAGATGAATATGCATTTAATAACATTATCATTAGTACTATATCTACATTAGATATGTAATGTACATTTAAAAACCATATCATTATTACCATATCTACATTAGATATAATGTAATATACTGATTCCTCCCCACAGATCAATGTACATTTAATAACAATATCATTGGTACTATATCTACATTGAATATAATGTTATATGCTCATTCATTCCCACAGATCAATGTACATTTAATAACAGTATCATTAGTACTATATCCACAGTAGATATGTAATGTACATTTACAAACAATGCCAGTATTATTATATCTCCGTTGGACATAATGTAATATACTGATTCCTTCCCACAGATCAATGTACATTTAATAACAATATCATTGGTACTGTATCTACATTGAATATAGTGTAATATACTGATTCGTTCCCACAGATCAATGTACATTTAATAACAATATCATTGGTACTGTATCTACATTGAATATAATGTAATATACTGATTCATTCCCACAGATTAATGTACATTTAATAACAATATCATTGGTACTATATCTACATTCGATATAATCTAATATACTGATTCATTCCCACAGATCAATGTACATTTAATAACAATATCAATCTTACTATATCTACATTCGATATAATGTAATAGATTGATTCATTCCCACAGATCAATGTACATTTAATAACAATATCATTCTTACTATATCTACATTAGATATAATGTAATATACTTATTCGTTCCCACAGATGAATGTGCACTTAATAACAATATCATTGGTACTATATCTACATTGAATATAATGTAATATACTGATCAATTCCCACAGATCAATGTACATTTAATAACAATATCATTCTTACTATATCTACATTCGATATAATGTAATAGATTGATTCATTCCCACAGATCAATGTACATTTAATAACAATATCATTCTTACTATATCTACATTAGATATAATGTAATATACTTATTCGTTCCCACAGATGAATGTGCACTTAATAACAATATCATTGGTACTATATCTACATTGAATATAATGTAATATACTGATCAATTCCCACAGATCAATGTACATTTAATAACAATATCATTAGTACTATATCTACAGTAGATATGTACTATACATTTGCAAGCAATGCCATTATTACTATATCTCCGTTGGACATAATGTAATATACTGATTCCTTCCAACAGATCAATGTATATTTAATAACAATATCCTTAGTACTATATCTACATTGGATATGTAATGTACATTTAATAACAATATCATTATTACAATATCTACATTAGATATAATGTAATATACTGATTCTTTCCCACAGATCAATGTACATTTAATAACAATATCATTAGTACTATATCCACAGTAGATATGTAATATACATTTACAATCAATGCCATTATTGCTGTATCTCCGTTGGACATAATGTAATATACTGATTCCTTCCCGCAGATCAATGTACATTTAATAACAATATCATTAGTACTATATCTACATTCGATATAATGTAATATACTTATTCGTTCCCACAGATGAATATGCATTTAATAACATTATCATTAGTACTATATCTACATTAGGTATGTAATGTACATTTAAAAACCATATCATTATTACCATATCTACATTAGATATAATGTAATATACTGATTCCTCCCCACAGATCAATGTACATTTAATAACAATATCATTGGTACTATATCTACATTGAATATAATGTTATATGCTCATTCATTCCCACAGATCAATGTACATTTAATAACAGTATCATTAGTACTATATCCACAGTAGATATGTAATGTACATTTACAAACAATGCCAGTATTATTATATCTCCGTTGGACATAATGTAATATACTGATTCCTTCCCACAGATCAATGTACACTTAATAACAATATCATTGGTACTGTATCTACATTGAATATAATGTAATATACTGATTCATTCCCACAGATCAATGTACATTTAATAACAATATCATTGGTACTATATCTACATTGAATATAATCTAATATACTGATTCATTCCCACAAATAAATATACATTTAATAACAATATCATTAGTACTATATCTACATTCGATATAATGTAATAGATTGATTCATTCCCACAGATCAATGTACATTTAATAACAATATCATTCTTACTATATCTACATTCGATATAATCTAATATACTGATTCATTCCCACAGATCAATGTACATTTAATAACAATATCATTCTTACTATATCTACATTCGATATAATGTAATAGATTGATTCATTCCCACAGATCAATGTACATTTAATAACAATATCATTCTTACTATATCTACATTAGATATAATGTAATATACTTATTCGTTCCCACAGATGAATGTGCACTTAATAACAATATCATTGGTACTATATCTACATTGAATATAATGTAATATACTGATCAATTCCCACAGATCAATGTACATTTAATAACAATATCATTCTTACTATATCTACATTCGATATAATGTAATAGATTGATTCATTCCCACAGATCAATGTACATTTAATAACAATATCATTCTTACTATATCTACATTAGATATAATGTAATATACTTATTCGTTCCCACAGATGAATGTGCACTTAATAACAATATCATTGGTACTATATCTACATTGAATATAATGTAATATACTGACCAATTCCCACAGATCAATGTACATTTAATAACAATATCATTAGTACTATATCTACAGTAGATATGTACTATACATTTACAAGCAATGCCATTATTACTATATCTCCGTTGGACATAATGTAATATACTGATTCCTTCCAACAGATCAATGTATATTTAATAACAATATCCTTAGTACTATATCTACATTGGATATGTAATGTACATTTAATAACAATATCATTATTACAATATCTACATTAGATATAATGTAATATACTGATTCTTTCCCACAGATCAATGTACATTTAATAACAATATCATTAGTACTATATCCACAGTAGATATGTAATATACATTTACAATCAATGCCATTATTGCTGTATCTCCGTTGGACATAATGTAATATACTGATTCCTTCCCGCAGATCAATGTACATTTAATAACAATATCATTAGTACTATATCTACATTCGATATAATGTAATATACTTATTCGTTCCCACAGATGAATATGCATTTAATAACATTATCATTAGTACTATATCTACATTAGATATGTAATGTACATTTAAAAACCATATCATTATTACCATATCTACATTAGATATAATGTAATATACTGATTCCTCCCCACAGATCAATGTACATTTAATAACAATATCATTGGTACTATATCTACATTGAATATAATGTTATATGCTCATTCATTCCCACGGATCAATGTACATTTAATAACAGTATCATTAGTACTATATCCACAGTAGATATGTAATGTACATTTACAAACAATGCCAGTATTATTATATCTCCGTTGGACATAATGTAATATACTGATTCCTTCCCACAGATCAATGTACATTTAATAACAATATCATTGGTACTGTATCTACATTGAATATAATGTAATATACTGATTCATTCCCACAGATCAATGTACATTTAATAACAATATCATTGGTACTATATCTACATTGAATATAATCTAATATACTGATTCATTCCCACAGATCAATATACATTTAATAACAATATCATTAGTACTATATCTACATTCGATATAATGTAATAGATTGATTCATTCCCACAGATCAATGTACATTTAATAACAATATCATTCTTACTATATCTACATTCGATATAATCTAATATACTGATTCATTCCCACAGATCAATGTACATTTAATAACAATATCATTGGTACTGTATCTACATTGAATATAATGTAATATACTGATTCATTCCCACAGATCAATGTACATTTAATAACAATATCATTAGTACTATATCTACATTCGATATAATGTAATAGATTGATTCATTCCCACAGATCAATGTACATTTCATAACAATATCATTGGTACTATATCTACATTGAATATAATGTAATATACTGATTCAATCCCACAGATCCATGTACATTTAATAACAGTATCATTAGTACTACATCTACAGTAGATATGTAATATACATTTACAAACAATGCCAGTATTATTATATCTCCGTTGGACATAATGTGATATACTGATTCCTTCCCACAGATCAATGTGCATTTAAAAACAATATCATTATTACCATATCTACATTAGATATAATGTAATATACTGATTCCTTCCCACAGATCAATGTGCATTTAAAAACAATATCATTATTACCATATCTACATTAGATATAATGTAATATACTGATTCCTTCCCACAGATCAATGTACATTTAATAACAATATCATTGGTACTGTATCTACATTGAATATAATGTAATATACTGATTCATTCCCACAGATCAATGTACATTTCATAACAATATCATTGGTACTATATCTACATTCGATATAATGTAATATATTGATTTATTCCCACAGATCAATGTACATTTAATAACAATATCATTGGTACTATATCTACATTGAATATAATGTAATATACTGATTCATTCCCACAGATCAATGTACATTCAATAACAATATCATTAGTACTATATCTACATTCGATATAATGTAATATATTGATTCACTCCAACAGATCAATGTACATTTAATAACAATATCATTATTACTATATCTCCGTTGGACATAATGTAATATACTGATTCCTTCCCACAGATCAATGTGCAGTTAAAAACAATATCATTATTACCATATCTACATTAGATATAATGTAATATACTGATTCCTTCCCACAGATCAATGTACATTTAATAACAATATCATTGGTACTGTATCTACATTGAATATAATGTAACATACTGATTCATTCCCACAGATCAATGTACATTTAATAACAATATCATTGGTACTATATCTACATTGAATATAATCTAATATACTGATTCATTCCCACAGATCAGTGTACATTTAATAGCAATATCATTATTACTATATCTACATTAGATATAATGTAATATACTTATTCGGTCCCACAGATGAATGTGCATTTAATAACATTATCATTAGTACTATATCTACATTAGATATGTAATGTACATTTAAAAACAATATCATTATTACCATATCTACATTAGATATAATGTAATATACTGATTCCTTCCCACAGATCAATGTACATTTAATAACAATATCATTAGTACTATATCTACAGTAGATATGTAATATACATTTACAATCAATGCCATTATTGCTATATCTCCGTTGGACATAATGTAATATACTGATTCCTTCCCACAGATCAATGTACATTTAATAACAATATCATTAGTACTATATCTACATTCGATATAATGTAATATACTTATTCGTTCCCACAGATGAATATGCATTTAATAACATTATCATTAGTACTATATCTACATTAGATATGTAATGTACATTTAAAAACCATATCATTATTACCATATCTACATTAGATATAATGTAATATACTGATTCCTCCCCACAGATCAATGTACATTTAATAACAATATCATTGGTACTATATCTACATTGAATATAATGTTATATGCTCATTCATTCCCACAGATCAATGTACATTTAATAACAGTATCATTAGTACTATATCCACAGTAGATATGTAATGTACATTTACAAACAATGCCAGTATTATTATATCTCCGTTGGACATAATGTAATATACCGATTCCTTCCCACAGATCAATGTACATTTAATAACAATATCATTGGTACTGTATCTACATTGAATATAGTGTAATATACTGATTCCTTCCCACAGATCAATGTACATTTAATAACAATATCATTGGTACTGTATCTACATTGAATATAATGTAATATACTGCTTCATTCCCACAGATTAATGTACATTTAATAACAATATCATTGGTACTATATCTACATTCGATATAATCTAATATACTGATTCATTCCCACAGATCAATGTACATTTAATAACAATATCAATCTTACTATATCTACATTCGATATAATGTAATAGATTGATTCATTCCCACAGATCAATGTACATTTAATAACAATATCATTCTTACTATATCTACATTAGATATAATGTAATATACTTATTCGTTCCCACAGATGAATGTGCACTTAATAACAATATCATTGGTACTATATCTACATTGAATATAATGTAATATACTGATCAATTCCCACAGATCAATGTACATTTAATAACAATATCATTCTTACTATATCTACATTCGATATAATGTAATAGATTGATTCATTCCCACAGATCAATGTACATTTAATAACAATATCATTCTTACTATATCTACATTAGATATAATGTAATATACTTATTCGTTCCCACAGATGAATGTGCACTTAATAACAATATCATTGGTACTATATCTACATTGAATATAATGTATTATACTGATCAATTCCCACAGATCAATGTACATTTAATAACAATATCATTAGTACTATATCTACAGTAGATATGTACTATACATTTACAAGCAATGCCATTATTACTATATCTCCGTTGGACATAATGTAATATACTGATTCCTTCCAACAGATCAATGTATATTTAATAACAATATCCTTAGTACTATATCTACATTAGATATGTAATGTACATTTAATAACAATATCATTATTACAATATCTACATTAGATATAATGTAATATACTGGTTCTTTCCCACAGATCAATGTACATTTAATAACAATATCATTAGTACTATATCCACAGTAGATATGTAATATACATTTACAATCAATGCCATTATTGCTGTATCTCCGTTGGACATAATGTAATATACTGATTCCTTCCCGCAGATCAATGTACATTTAATAACAATATCATTAGTACTATATCTACATTCGATATAATGTAATATACTTATTCGTTCCCACAGATGAATATGCATTTAATAACATTATCATTAGTACTATATCTACATTAGATATGTAATGTACATTTAAAAACCATATCATTATTACCATATCTACATTAGATATAATGTAATATACTGATTCCTCCCCACAGATCAATGTACATTTAATAACAATATCATTGGTACTATATCTACATTGAATATAATGTTATATGCTCATTCATTCCCGCAGATCAATGTACATTTAATAACAGTATCATTAGTACTATATCCACAGTAGATATGTAATGTACATTTACAAACAATGCCAGTATTATTATATCTCCGTTGGACATAATGTAATATACTGATTCCTTCCCACAGATCAATGTACATTTAATAACAATATCATTGGTACTGTATCTACATTGAATATAGTGTAATATACTGATTCCTTCCCACAGATCAATGTACATTTAATAACAATATCATTGGTACTGTATCTACATTGAATATAATGTAATATACTGATTCATTCCCACAGATTAATGTACATTTAATAACAATATCATTGGTACTATATCTACATTCGATATAATCTAATATACTGATTCATTCCCACAGATCAATGTACATTTAATAACAATATCAATCTTACTATATCTACATTCGATATAATGTAATAGATTGATTCATTCCCACAGATCAATGTACATTTAATAACAATATCATTCTTACTATATCTACATTAGATATAATGTAATATACTTATTCGTTCCCACAGATGAATGTGCACTTAATAACAATATCATTGGTACTATATCTACATTGAATATAATGTAATATACTGATCAATTCCCACAGATCAATGTACATTTAATAACAATATCATTCTTACTATATCTACATTCGATATAATGTAATAGATTGATTCATTCCCACAGATCAATGTACATTTAATAACAATATCATTCTTACTATATCTACATTAGATATAATGTAATATACTTATTCGTTCCCACAGATGAATGTGCACTTAATAACAATATCATTGGTACTGTATCTACATTGAATATAATGTAATATACTGATTCATTCCCACAGATCAATGTACATTCAATAACAATATCATTAGTACTATATCTACATTCGATATAATGTAATATATTGATTCACTCCAACAGATCAATGTACATTTAATAACAATATCATTATTACTATATCTCCGTTGGACATAATGTAATATACTGATTCCTTCCCACAGATCAATGTGCAGTTAAAAACAATATCATTATTACCATATCTACATTAGATATAATGTAATATACTGATTCCTTCCCACAGATCAATGTACATTTAATAACAATATCATTGGTACTGTATCTACATTGAATATAATGTAATATACTGATTCATTCCCACAGATCAATGTACTTTTAATAACAATATCATTGGTACTATATCTACATTCGATATAATCTAATATACTGATTCATTCCCACAGATCAATGTACATTTAATAACAATATCATTCTTACTATATCTACATTAGATATAATGTAATATACTTATTCGTTCCCACAGATGAATGTGCACTTAATAACAATATCATTGGTACTATATCTACATTGAATATAATGTAATATACATTCGATATAATGTAATAGATTGATTCATTCCCACAGATCAATGTACATTTAATAACAGCATCGTTATTGCTCTATCTACATTAGGTATAATGTCATATACAGACTCATTCCCACAGATCAATGTACATTTTATAACAATATCATTGGTACTACATCTACATTGAATATAATGTAATATGCTGATTCGTTCCCACAGATCAATGTACATTTAATAACAATATCATTGGTACTATATCTACATTGAATATAATGTAATATACTGATTCATTCCCACAGATCAATGTACATTTTATAACAATATCATTAGTACTATATCTACAGTAGATATGTAATATACATTTACAAACAATGCCATTATTACTATATCTCCGTTGGACATAATGTAGTATACTGATTCCTTCCAACAGATCAATGTATATTTAATAACAATATCCTTAGTACTATATCTACAATAGATATGTAATGTACATTTAATAACAATATCATTATTACCATATCTACATTAGATATAATGTAATCCACTTATTCGTTCCCACACATGAATATACAATTAATAACATTATCATTAGTACTATATCTACATTAGATATGTAATGTACATTTAAAAACAATGCCATTATTACTATATCTCCGTTGGACATAATGTAATATACTGATTCCTTCCCACAGGTCAATGTACATTTAATAACAATATCATTAGTACTATATATACATTCGATATTATGTAATATATTGATTCATTCCAACAGATCAATGTACATTTAATAACAATATCATTATTACCATATCTACATTAGATATAATGTAATATATTTATTCATTCCCACAGATGAATATGCATTTAATAACATTATCATTAGTACTATATCTACATTAGATATGTAATGTACATTTAAAAACAATATCATTATTAACATATCTACATTAGATATAATGTAATATACTGATTCCTTCCCATAGATCAATGTACATTTAATAACAATACCATTAGTACTATATCTACATTCGATATAATGTAATATACTGATTCATTCCCACAGATCAATGTACATTTAATAACAATATCATTAGTACTATATCTACATTCGATATAATGTAATATACTGATTCATTCCCACAGATCAATGTACATTTAATAACAATATCATTGGTACTATATCTACATTGAATATAATGTAATATACTGATGCATTCCCACAGATAAATGTACATTTAATAACAATATCATTATTACCATATCTACATTAGATATAATGTAATATACTTATCCATTCCCACAGATGAATATGCATTTAATAACATTATCATTAGTACTATATCCACATTAGATATGTAATGTACATTTAAAAACAATATCATTATTACCATATCTACAATAGATATAATGTAATATACTGATTCCTTCCCACAGATCAATGCACATTTAATAACAATATCATTGGTTCTGTATCTACATTGAATATAATGTAATACACGTATTCGTTCCTACACATGAATATACATTTAATAACATTATCATTAGTACTATATCTACATTAGATATGTAATGTACATTTAAAAACAATATCATTATTACCATATCTACATTAGATATAATGTAATATACTGATTCCTTCCCACAGATCAATGTACATTTAATAACAATATCATTGGTACTGTATCTACATTGAATATAATGTAATATACTGATTCATTCCCACAGATCAATGTACATTTAATAACAATATCATTGGTACTATATCTACATTGAATATAATCTAATATACTGATTCATTCCCACAGATCAGTGTACATTTAATAGCAATATCATTATTACTATATCTACATTAGATATAATGTAATATACTTATTCGGTCCCACAGATGAATGTGCATTTAATAACATTATCATTAGTACTATATCTACATTAGATATGTAATGTACATTTAAAAACAATATCATTATTACCATATCTACATTAGATATAATGTAATATACTGATTCCTTCCCACAGATCAATGTACATTTAATAACAATATCATTAGTACTATATCTACAGTAGATATGTAATATACATTTACAATCAATGCCATTATTGCTATATCTCCGTTGGACATAATGTAATATACTGATTCCTTCCCACAGATCAATGTACATTTAATAACAATATCATTAGTACTATATCTACATTCGATATAATGTAATATACTTATTCGTTCCCACAGATGAATATGCATTTAATAACATTATCATTAGTACTATATCTACATTAGATATGTAATGTACATTTAAAAACCATATCATTATTACCATATCTACATTAGATATAATGTAATATACTGATTCCTCCCCACAGATCAATGTACATTTAATAACAATATCATTGGTACTATATCTACATTGAATATAATGTTATATGCTCATTCATTCCCACAGATCAATGTACATTTAATAACAGTATCATTAGTACTATATCCACAGTAGATATGTAATGTACATTTACAAACAATGCCAGTATTATTATATCTCCGTTGGACATAATGTAATATACTGATTCCTTCCCACAGATCAATGTACATTTAATAACAATATCATTGGTACTGTATCTACATTGAATATAGTGTAATATACTGATTCCTTTCCACAGATCAATGTACATTTAATAACAATATCATTGGTACTGTATCTACATTGAATATAATGTAATATACTGCTTCATTCCCACAGATTAATGTACATTTAATAACAATATCATTGGTACTATATCTACATTCGATATAATCTAATATACTGATTCATTCCCACAGATCAATGTACATTTAATAACAATATCAATCTTACTATATCTACATTCGATATAATGTAATAGATTGATTCATTCCCACAGATCAATGTACATTTAATAACAATATCATTCTTACTATATCTACATTAGATATAATGTAATATACTTATTCGTTCCCACAGATGAATGTGCACTTAATAACAATATCATTGGTACTATATCTACATTGAATATAATGTAATATACTGATCAATTCCCACAGATCAATGTACATTTAATAACAATATCATTCTTACTATATCTACATTCGATATAATGTAATAGATTGATTCATTCCCACAGATCAATGTACATTTAATAACAATATCATTCTTACTATATCTACATTAGATATAATGTAATATACTTATTCGTTCCCACAGATGAATGTGCACTTAATAACAATATCATTGGTACTATATCTACATTGAATATAATGTAATATACTGATCAATTCCCACAGATCAATGTACATTTAATAACAATATCATTAGTACTATATCTACAGTAGATATGTACTATACATTTACAAGCAATGCCATTATTACTATATCTCCGTTGGACATAATGTAATATACTGATTCCTTCCAACAGATCAATGTATATTTAATAACAATATCCTTAGTACTATATCTACATTAGATATGTAATGTACATTTAATAACAATATCATTATTACAATATCTACATTAGATATAATGTAATATACTGGTTCTTTCCCACAGATCAATGTACATTTAATAACAATATCATTAGTACTATATCCACAGTAGATATGTAATATACATTTACAATCAATGCCATTATTGCTGTATCTCCGTTGGACATAATGTAATATACTGATTCCTTCCCGCAGATCAATGTACATTTAATAACAATATCATTAGTACTATATCTACATTCGATATAATGTAATATACTTATTCGTTCCCACAGATGAATATGCATTTAATAACATTATCATTAGTACTATATCTACATTAGATATGTAATGTACATTTAAAAACCATATCATTATTACCATATCTACATTAGATATAATGTAATATACTGATTCCTCCCCACAGATCAATGTACATTTAATAACAATATCATTGGTACTATATCTACATTGAATATAATGTTATATGCTCATTCATTCCCACAGATCAATGTACATTTAATAACAGTATCATTAGTACTATATCCACAGTAGATATGTAATGTACATTTACAAACAATGCCAGTATTATTATATCTCCGTTGGACATAATGTAATATACTGATTCCTTCCCACAGATCAATGTACATTTAATAACAATATCATTGGTACTGTATCTACATTGAATATAATGTAATATACTGATTCATTCCCACAGATCAATGTACATTTAATAACAATATCATTGGTACTATATCTACATTGAATATAATCTAATATACTGATTCATTCCCACAGATCAATATACATTTAATAACAATATCATTAGTACTATATCTACATTCGATATAATGTAATAGATTGATTCATTCCCACAGATCAATGTACATTTAATAACAATATCATTCTTACTATATCTACATTCGATATAATCTAATATACTGATTCATTCCCACAGATCAATGTACATTTAATAACAATATCATTCTTACTATATCTACATTCGATATAATGTAATAGATTGATTCATTCCCACAGATCAATGTACATTTAATAACAATATCATTCTTACTATATCTACATTAGATATAATGTAATATACTTATTCGTTCCCACAGATGAATGTGCACTTAATAACAATATCATTGGTACTATATCTACATTGAATATAATGTAATATACTGATCAATTCCCACAGATCAATGTACATTTAATAACAATATCATTCTTACTATATCTACATTCGATATAATGTAATAGATTGATTCATTCCCACAGATCAATGTACATTTAATAACAATATCATTCTTACTATATCTACATTAGATATAATGTAATATACTTATTCGTTCCCACAGATGAATGTGCACTTAATAACAATATCATTGGTACTATATCTACATTGAATATAATGTAATATACTGATCAATTCCCACAGATCAATGTACATTTAATAACAATATCATTAGTACTATATCTACAGTAGATATGTACTATACATTTACAAGCAATGCCATTATTACTATATCTCCGTTGGACATAATGTAGTATACTGATTCCTTCCAACAGATCAATGTATATTTAATAACAATATCATTAGTACTATATCTACATTCGATATAATGTAATATACTGATTCAATCCCACAGATCCATGTACATTTAATAACAGTATCATTAGTACTATATCTCCAGTAGATATGTAATATACATTTACAAACAATGCCAGTATTATTATATCTCCGTTGGACATAATGTGATATACTGATTCCTTCCCACAGATCAATGTGCATTTAAAAACAATATCATTATTACCATATCTACATTAGATATAATGTAATATACTGATTCCTTCCCACAGATCAATGTACATTTAATAACAATATCATTGGTACTGTATCTACATTGAATATAATGTAATATACTGATTCATTCCCACAGATCAATGTACATTTAATAACAATATCATTAGTACTATATCTACATTCGATATAATGTAATAGATTGATTCATTCCCACAGATCAATGTACATTTCATAACAATATCATTGGTACTATATCTACATTGAATATAATGTAATATACTGATTCAATCCCACAGATCCATGTACATTTAATAACAGTATCATTAGTACTATATCTACAGTAGATATGTAATATACATTTACAAACAATGCCAGTATTATTATATCTCCGTTGGACATAATGTGATATACTGATTCCTTCCCACAGATCAATGTGCATTTAAAAACAATATCATTATTACCATATCTACATTAGATATAATGTAATATACTGATTCCTTCCCACAGATCAATGTACATTTAATAACAATATCATTGCTACTGTATCTACATTGAATATAATGTAATATACTGATTCATTCCCACAGATCAATGTACATTTAATAACAATATCATTGGTACTATATCTACATTCGATATAATCTAATATACTGATTCATTCCCACAGACCAATGTACATTTAATAACAATATCATTCTTACTATATCTACATTAGATATAATGTAATATACTTATTCGTTCCCACAGATGAATGTGCACTTAATAACAATATCATTGGTACTATATCTACATTGAATATAATGTAATATACTGATCAATTCCCACAGATCAATGTACATTTAATAACAATATCATTAGTACTATATCTACAGTAGATATGTACTATACATTTACAAGCAATGCCATTATTACTATATCTCCGTTGGACATAATGTAGTATACTGATTCCTTCCAACAGATCAATGTATATTTAATAACAATATCATTAGTACTATATCTACATTCGATATAATGTAATATACTGATTCAATCCCACAGATCCATGTACATTTAATAACAGTATCATTAGTACTATATCTCCAGTAGATATGTAATATACATTTACAAACAATGCCAGTATTATTATATCTCCGTTGGACATAATGTGATATACTGATTCCTTCCCACAGATCAATGTGCATTTAAAAACAATATCATTATTACCATATCTACATTAGATATAATGTAATATACTGATTCCTTCCCACAGATCAATGTACATTTAATAACAATATCATTGGTACTGTATCTACATTGAATATAATGTAATATACTGATTCATTCCCACAGATCAATGTACATTTAATAACAATATCATTAGTACTATATCTACATTCGATATAATGTAATAGATTGATTCATTCCCACAGATCAATGTACATTTCATAACAATATCATTGGTACTATATCTACATTGAATATAATGTAATATACTGATTCAATCCCACAGATCCATGTACATTTAATAACAGTATCATTAGTACTATATCTACAGTAGATATGTAATATACATTTACAAACAATGCCAGTATTATTATATCTCCGTTGGACATAATGTGATATACTGATTCCTTCCCACAGATCAATGTGCATTTAAAAACAATATCATTATTACCATATCTACATTAGATATAATGTAATATACTGATTCCTTCCCACAGATCAATGTACATTTAATAACAATATCATTGCTACTGTATCTACATTGAATATAATGTAATATACTGATTCATTCCCACAGATCAATGTACATTTAATAACAATATCATTGGTACTATATCTACATTCGATATAATCTAATATACTGATTCATTCCCACAGACCAATGTACATTTAATAACAATATCATTCTTACTATATCTACATTAGATATAATGTAATATACTTATTCGTTCCCACAGATGAATGTGCACTTAATAACAATATCATTGGTACTATATCTACATTGAATATAATGTAATATACATTCGATATAATGTAATAGATTGATTCATTCCCACAGATCAATGTACATTTAATAACAGTATCGTTATTGCTCTATCTACATTAGGTATAATGTCATATACAGACTCATTCCCACAGATCAATGTACATTTAATAACAATATCATTGGTACTACATCTACATTGAATATAATGTAATATGCTGATTCGTTCCCACAGATCAATGTACATTTAATAACAATATCATTGGTACTATATCTACATTGAATATAATGTAATATACTGATTCATTCCCACAGATCAATGTACATTTTATAACAATATCATTAGTACTATATCTACAGTAGATATGTAATATACATTTACAAACAATGCCATTATTACTATATCTCCGTTGGACATAATGTAGTATACTGATTCCTTCCAACAGATCAATGTATATTTAATAACAATATCCTTAGTACTATATCTACAATAGATATGTAATGTACATTTAATAACAATATCATTATTACCATATCTACATTAGATATAATGTAATCCACTTATTCGTCCCCACACATGAATATACAATTAATAACATTATCATTAGTACTATATCTACATTAGATATGTAATGTACATTTAAAAACAATGCCATTATTACTATATCTCCGTTGGACATAATGTAATATACTGATTCCTTCCCACAGATCAATGTACATTTAATAACAATATCATTATTACAATATCTACATTAGATATAATGTAATATACTGATTCTTTCCCACAGATCAATGTACATTTAATAACAATATCATTAATACTATATCCACAGTAGATATGTAATATACATTTACAATCAATGCCATTAGTGCTGTATCTCCGTTGGACATAATGTAATATACTGATTCCTTCCCGCAGATCAATGTACATTTAATAACAATATCATTAGTACTATATCTACATTCGATATAATGTAATATACTTATTCGTTCCCACAGATGAATATGCATTTAATAACATTATCATTAGTACTATATCTACATTAGATATGTAATGTACATTTAAAAACCATATCATTATTACCATATCTACATTAGATATAATGTAATATACTGATTCCTTCCCATAGATCAATGTACATTTAATAACAATACCATTAGTACTATATCTACATTCGATATAATGTAATATACTGATTCATTCCCACAGATCAATGTACATTCAATAACAATATCATTAGTACTATATCTACATTCGATATAATGTAATAGATAGATTCATTCCCGCAGATCAATGTACATTTAATAACAATATCATTGGTACTATATCTACATTGAATATAATGTAATATACTGATACATTCCCACAGATAAATGTACATTTAATAACAACATCATTATTACCATATCTACAGTAGATATAATGTAATATACTTATTCATTCCCACAGATGAATATGCATTTAATAACATTATCATTAGTACTATATCCACATTAGATATGTAATGTACATTTAAAAACAATATCATTATTACCATATCTACATTAGATATAATGTAATATACTGATTCCTTCCCACAGATCAATGTACATTTAATAACAATATCATTAGTACTACATCTACATTCGATATAATGTAATATACTGATTCATTCCCACAGATCAATGTACATTTAATAACAATATCATTGGTACTATATCTACATTGAATATAATGTAATATACTGATTCATTCCCACAGATCAACGTACATTTAATAACAGTATCATTAGTACTGTATCTACAGTAGATATGTAATATACATTTACAAACAATGCCAGTATTATTATATCTCCGTTGGACATAATGTAATATACTGATTCCTTCCCACAGATCAATGTGCATTTAAAAACAATATCATTATTACCATATCTACAATAGATATAATGTAATATACTGATTCCTTCCCACCGATCAATGCACATTTAATAACAATATCATTGGTTCTGTATCTACATTGAATATAATGTAATACACGTATTCGTTCCTACACATGAATATACATTTAATAACATTATCATTAGTACTATATCTACATTAGATATGTAATGTACATTTAAAAACAATATCATTATTACCATATCTACATTAGATATAATGTAATATACTGATTCCTTCCCACAGATCAATGTACATTTAATAACAATATCATTGGTACTGTATCTACATTGAATATAATGTAATATACTGATTCATTCCCACAGATCAATGTACATTTAATAACAATATCATTGGTACTATATCTACATTGAATATAATCTAATATACTGATTCATTCCCACAGATCAGTGTACATTTAATAGCAATATCATTATTACTATATCTACATTAGATATAATGTAATATACTTATTCGGTCCCACAGATGAATGTGCATTTAATAACATTATCATTAGTACTATATCTACATTAGATATGTAATGTACACTTAAAAACAATATCATTATTACCATATCTACATTAGATATAATGTAATATACTGATTCCTTCCCACAGATCAATGTACATTTAATAACAATATCATTAGTACTATATCTACAGTAGATATGTAATATACATTTACAATCAATGCCATTATTGCTATATCTCCGTTGGACATAATGTAATATACTGATTCCTTCCCACAGATCAATGTACATTTAATAACAATATCATTAGTACTATATCTACATTCGATATAATGTAATATACTTATTCGTTCCCACAGATGAATATGCATTTAATAACATTATCATTAGTACTATATCTACATTAGATATGTAATGTACATTTAAAAACCATATCATTATTACCATATCTACATTAGATATAATGTAATATACTGATTCCTCCCCACAGATCAATGTACATTTAATAACAATATCATTGGTACTATATCTACATTGAATATAATGTTATATGCTCATTCATTCCCACAGATCAATGTACATTTAATAACAGTATCATTAGTACTATATCCACAGTAGATATGTAATGTACATTTACAAACAATGCCAGTATTATTATATCTCCGTTGGACATAATGTAATATACTGATTCCTTCCCACAGATCAATGTACATTTAATAACAATATCATTGGTACTGTATCTACATTGAATATAATGTAATATACTGATTCATTCCCACAGATCAATGTACATTTAATAACAATATCATTGGTACTATATCTACATTCGATATAATCTAATATACTGATTCATTCCCACAGATCAATGTACATTTAATAACAATATCATTAGTATTATATCTACAGTAGATATGTAATATACATTTACAATCAATGCCATTATTACTATATCTCCGTTGGACATAATGTAATATACTGATTCCTTCCCACTGATCAATGTACATTTAATAACAATATCATTAGTACTATATCTACATTCGATATAATGTAATAGATTGATTCATTCCCACAGATCAATGTACATTTAATAACAATATCATTATTGCTATATCTACATTAGGTATAATGTCATATACAGACTCATTTCCACAGATCAATGTACATTTAATAACAATATCATTGGTACTATATCTACATTGAATGTAATGTGATATACTGATTCATTCCCACAGCTCAATGTACATTTAATAACAATATCATTAGTACTATATCTACAGTAGATATGTAATATACATTTACAAACAATGCCATTATCACTATATCTCCGTTGGACATAATGTAATATACTGATTCCTTCCAACAGATCAATGTATATTTAATAACAATATCCTTAGTACTATATCTACATTAGATATGTAATGTACACTTAAAAACAATATCATTATTACCATATCTACATTAGATATAATGTAATATACTGATTCCTTCCCACAGATCAATGTACATTTAATAACAATATCATTAGTACTATATCTACATTCGATATAATGTAATATACTTATTCGTTCCCACAGATGAATATGCATTTAATAACATTATCATTAGTACTATATCTACATTAGATATGTAATGTACATTTAAAAACCATATCATTATTACCATATCTACATTAGATATAATGTAATATACTGATTCCTCCCCACAGATCAATGTACATTTAATAACAATATCATTGGTACTATATCTACATTGAATATAATGTTATATGCTCATTCATTCCCACAGATCAATGTACATTTAATAACAGTATCATTAGTACTATATCCACAGTAGATATGTAATGTACATTTACAAACAATGCCAGTATTATTATATCTCCGTTGGACATAATGTAATATACTGATTCCTTCCCACAGATCAATGTACATTTAATAACAATATCATTGGTACTGTATCTACATTGAATATAATGTAATATACTGATTCATTCCCACAGATCAATGTACATTTAATAACAATATCATTGGTACTATATCTACATTCGATATAATCTAATATACTGATTCATTCCCACAGATCAATGTACATTTAATAACAATATCATTAGTACTATATCTACAGTAGATATGTAATATACATTTACAATCAATGCCATTATTACTATATCTCCGTTGGACATAATGTAATATACTGATTCCTTCCCACTGATCAATGTACATTTAATAACAATATCATTAGTACTATATCTACAGTAGATATGTAATGTACATTTAAAAACAATATCATTATTACCATATCTACATGGGATATAATGTAATATACTGATTCCTTCCCACAGATCAATGTACATTTAATAACAATATCATTGGTACTATATCTACATTGAATATAATCCAGTATACTGATTCATTCCCACAGATCAATGTACATTTAATAACAATATCATTAGTACTATATCTACATTCGATATAATGTAATAGATTGATTCATTCCCACAGATCAATGTACATTTAATAACAATATCATTATTGCTATATCTACATTAGGTATAATGTCATATACAGACTCATTTCCACAGATCAATGTACATTTAATAACAATATCATTGGTACTATATCTACATTGAATGTAATGTAATATACTGATTCATTCCCACAGCTCAATGTACATTTAATAACAATATCATTAGTACTATATCTACAGTAGATATGTAATATACATTTACAAACAATGCCATTATCACTATATCTCCGTTGGACATAATGTAATATACTGATTCCTTCCAACAGATCAATGTATATTTAATAACAATATCCTTAGTACTATATCTACATTCGATATAATGTAATATAGTTATTCGTTCCCACAGATGAATGTGTATTTATTAACAATATCATTAGTACTATATCTAGATTAGATATGTAATGTACATTTAATAACATTATCATTATTACCATATCTACATTAGATATAATGTAATATACTGATTCTTTCCCACAGATCAATGTACATTTAATAACAATATCATTGGTACTATATCTACATTGAATATAATCTAATATACTGATTCATTCCCACAGATCAATGTACATTTAATAACAATATCATTAGTACTATATCTACATTCGATATAATGTAATAGATTGATTCATTCCCACAGATCAATGTACATTTAATAACAATATCATTCTTACTATATCTACATTAGATATAATGTAATATACTTATTCGTTCCCACAGATGAATGTGCACTTAATAACAATATCATTGGTACTGTATCTACATTGAATATAATGTAATATACTGATTCATTCCCACAGATCAATGTACATTCAATAACAATATCATTAGTACTATATCTACATTCGATATAATGTAATATATTGATTCACTCCAACAGATCAATGTACATTTAATAACAATATCATTATTACTATATCTCCGTTGGACATAATGTAATATACTGATTCCTTCCCACAGATCAATGTGCAGTTAAAAACCATATCATTATTACCATATCTACATTAGATATAATGTAATATACTGATTCCTCCCCACAGATCAATGTACATTTAATAACAATATCATTGGTACTATATCTACATTGAATATAATGTTATATGCTCATTCATTCCCGCAGATCAATGTACATTTAATAACAGTATCATTAGTACTATATCCACAGTAGATATGTAATGTACATTTACAAACAATGCCAGTATTATTATATCTCCGTTGGACATAATGTAATATACTGATTCCTTCCCACAGATCAATGTGCAGTTAAAAACCATATCATTATTACCATATCTACATTAGATATAATGTAATATACTGATTCCTCCCCACAGATCAATGTACATTTAATAACAATATCATTGGTACTGTATCTACATTGAATATAATGTAATATACTTATTCGTTCCCACAGATGAATGTGCACTTAATAACAATATCATTGGTACTATATCTACATTGAATATAATGTAATATACTGATCAATTCCCACAGATCAATGTACATTTAATAACAATATCATTCTTACTATATCTACATTCGATATAATGTAATAGATTGATTCATTCCCACAGATCAATGTACATTTAATAACAATATCATTCTTACTATATCTACATTAGATATAATGTAATATACTTATTCGTTCCCACAGATGAATGTGCACTTAATAACAATATCATTGGTACTATATCTACATTGAATATAATGTAATATACTGATCAATTCCCACAGATCAATGTACATTTAATAACAATATCATTAGTACTATATCTACAGTAGATATGTACTATACATTTACAAGCAATGCCATTATTACTATATCTCCGTTGGACATAATGTAATATACTGATTCCTTCCAACAGATCAATGTATATTTAATAACAATATCCTTAGTACTATATCTACATTAGATATGTAATGTACATTTAATAACAATATCATTATTACAATATCTACATTAGATATAATGTAATATACTGGTTCTTTCCCACAGATCAATGTACATTTAATAACAATATCATTAGTACTATATCCACAGTAGATATGTAATATACATTTACAATCAATGCCATTATTGCTGTATCTCCGTTGGACATAATGTAATATACTGATTCCTTCCCGCAGATCAATGTACATTTAATAACAATATCATTAGTACTATATCTACATTCGATATAATGTAATATACTTATTCGTTCCCACAGATGAATATGCATTTAATAACATTATCATTAGTACTATATCTACATTAGATATGTAATGTACATTTAAAAACCATATCATTATTACCATATCTACATTAGATATAATGTAATATACTGATTCCTCCCCACAGATCAATGTACATTTAATAACAATATCATTGGTACTATATCTACATTGAATATAATGTTATATGCTCATTCATTCCCACAGATCAATGTACATTTAATAACAGTATCATTAGTACTATATCCACAGTAGATATGTAATGTACATTTACAAACAATGCCAGTATTATTATATCTCCGTTGGACATAATGTAATATACTGATTCCTTCCCACAGATCAATGTACATTTAATAACAATATCATTGGTACTGTATCTACATTGAATATAATGTAATATACTGATTCATTCCCACAGATCAATGTACATTTAATAACAATATCATTGGTACTATATCTACATTGAATATAATCTAATATACTGATTCATTCCCACAGATCAATATACATTTAATAACAATATCATTAGTACTATATCTACATTCGATATAATGTAATAGATTGATTCATTCCCACAGATCAATGTACATTTAATAACAATATCATTCTTACTATATCTACATTCGATATAATCTAATATACTGATTCATTCCCACAGATCAATGTACATTTAATAACAATATCATTCTTACTATATCTACATTCGATATAATGTAATAGATTGATTCATTCCCACAGATCAATGTACATTTAATAACAATATCATTCTTACTATATCTACATTAGATATAATGTAATATACTTATTCGTTCCCACAGATGAATGTGCACTTAATAACAATATCATTGGTACTATATCTACATTGAATATAATGTAATATACTGATCAATTCCCACAGATCAATGTACATTTAATAACAATATCATTCTTACTATATCTACATTCGATATAATGTAATAGATTGATTCATTCCCACAGATCAATGTACATTTAATAACAATATCATTCTTACTATATCTACATTAGATATAATGTAATATACTTATTCGTTCCCACAGATGAATGTGCACTTAATAACAATATCATTGGTACTATATCTACATTGAATATAATGTAATATACTGATCAATTCCCACAGATCAATGTACATTTAATAACAATATCATTAGTACTATATCTACAGTAGATATGTACTATACATTTACAAGCAATGCCATTATTACTATATCTCCGTTGGACATAATGTAGTATACTGATTCCTTCCAACAGATCAATGTATATTTAATAACAATATCATTAGTACTATATCTACATTCGATATAATGTAATATACTGATTCAATCCCACAGATCCATGTACATTTAATAACAGTATCATTAGTACTATATCTCCAGTAGATATGTAATATACATTTACAAACAATGCCAGTATTATTATATCTCCGTTGGACATAATGTGATATACTGATTCCTTCCCACAGATCAATGTGCATTTAAAAACAATATCATTATTACCATATCTACATTAGATATAATGTAATATACTGATTCCTTCCCACAGATCAATGTACATTTAATAACAATATCATTGGTACTGTATCTACATTGAATATAATGTAATATACTGATTCATTCCCACAGATCAATGTACATTTAATAACAATATCATTAGTACTATATCTACATTCGATATAATGTAATAGATTGATTCATTCCCACAGATCAATGTACATTTCATAACAATATCATTGGTACTATATCTACATTGAATATAATGTAATATACTGATTCAATCCCACAGATCCATGTACATTTAATAACAGTATCATTAGTACTATATCTACAGTAGATATGTAATATACATTTACAAACAATGCCAGTATTATTATATCTCCGTTGGACATAATGTGATATACTGATTCCTTCCCACAGATCAATGTGCATTTAAAAACAATATCATTATTACCATATCTACATTAGATATAATGTAATATACTGATTCCTTCCCACAGATCAATGTACATTTAATAACAATATCATTGCTACTGTATCTACATTGAATATAATGTAATATACTGATTCATTCCCACAGATCAATGTACATTTAATAACAATATCATTGGTACTATATCTACATTCGATATAATCTAATATACTGATTCATTCCCACAGACCAATGTACATTTAATAACAATATCATTCTTACTATATCTACATTAGATATAATGTAATATACTTATTCGTTCCCACAGATGAATGTGCACTTAATAACAATATCATTGGTACTATATCTACATTGAATATAATGTAATATACATTCGATATAATGTAATAGATTGATTCATTCCCACAGATCAATGTACATTTAATAACAGTATCGTTATTGCTCTATCTACATTAGGTATAATGTCATATACAGACTCATTCCCACAGATCAATGTACATTTAATAACAATATCATTGGTACTACATCTACATTGAATATAATGTAATATGCTGATTCGTTCCCACAGATCAATGTACATTTAATAACAATATCATTGGTACTATATCTACATTGAATATAATGTAATATACTGATTCATTCCCACAGATCAATGTACATTTTATAACAATATCATTAGTACTATATCTACAGTAGATATGTAATATACATTTACAAACAATGCCATTATTACTATATCTCCGTTGGACATAATGTAGTATACTGATTCCTTCCAACAGATCAATGTATATTTAATAACAATATCCTTAGTACTATATCTACAATAGATATGTAATGTACATTTAATAACAATATCATTATTACCATATCTACATTAGATATAATGTAATCCACTTATTCGTCCCCACACATGAATATACAATTAATAACATTATCATTAGTACTATATCTACATTAGATATGTAATGTACATTTAAAAACAATGCCATTATTACTATATCTCCGTTGGACATAATGTAATATACTGATTCCTTCCCACAGATCAATGTACATTTAATAACAATATCATTATTACAATATCTACATTAGATATAATGTAATATACTGATTCTTTCCCACAGATCAATGTACATTTAATAACAATATCATTAATACTATATCCACAGTAGATATGTAATATACATTTACAATCAATGCCATTAGTGCTGTATCTCCGTTGGACATAATGTAATATACTGATTCCTTCCCGCAGATCAATGTACATTTAATAACAATATCATTAGTACTATATCTACATTCGATATAATGTAATATACTTATTCGTTCCCACAGATGAATATGCATTTAATAACATTATCATTAGTACTATATCTACATTAGATATGTAATGTACATTTAAAAACCATATCATTATTACCATATCTACATTAGATATAATGTAATATACTGATTCCTTCCCATAGATCAATGTACATTTAATAACAATACCATTAGTACTATATCTACATTCGATATAATGTAATATACTGATTCATTCCCACAGATCAATGTACATTCAATAACAATATCATTAGTACTATATCTACATTCGATATAATGTAATAGATAGATTCATTCCCGCAGATCAATGTACATTTAATAACAATATCATTGGTACTATATCTACATTGAATATAATGTAATATACTGATACATTCCCACAGATAAATGTACATTTAATAACAACATCATTATTACCATATCTACAGTAGATATAATGTAATATACTTATTCATTCCCACAGATGAATATGCATTTAATAACATTATCATTAGTACTATATCCACATTAGATATGTAATGTACATTTAAAAACAATATCATTATTACCATATCTACATTAGATATAATGTAATATACTGATTCCTTCCCACAGATCAATGTACATTTAATAACAATATCATTAGTACTACATCTACATTCGATATAATGTAATATACTGATTCATTCCCACAGATCAATGTACATTTAATAACAATATCATTGGTACTATATCTACATTGAATATAATGTAATATACTGATTCATTCCCACAGATCAACGTACATTTAATAACAGTATCATTAGTACTGTATCTACAGTAGATATGTAATATACATTTACAAACAATGCCAGTATTATTATATCTCCGTTGGACATAATGTAATATACTGATTCCTTCCCACAGATCAATGTGCATTTAAAAACAATATCATTATTACCATATCTACAATAGATATAATGTAATATACTGATTCCTTCCCACCGATCAATGCACATTTAATAACAATATCATTGGTTCTGTATCTACATTGAATATAATGTAATACACGTATTCGTTCCTACACATGAATATACATTTAATAACATTATCATTAGTACTATATCTACATTAGATATGTAATGTACATTTAAAAACAATATCATTATTACCATATCTACATTAGATATAATGTAATATACTGATTCCTTCCCACAGATCAATGTACATTTAATAACAATATCATTGGTACTGTATCTACATTGAATATAATGTAATATACTGATTCATTCCCACAGATCAATGTACATTTAATAACAATATCATTGGTACTATATCTACATTGAATATAATCTAATATACTGATTCATTCCCACAGATCAGTGTACATTTAATAGCAATATCATTATTACTATATCTACATTAGATATAATGTAATATACTTATTCGGTCCCACAGATGAATGTGCATTTAATAACATTATCATTAGTACTATATCTACATTAGATATGTAATGTACACTTAAAAACAATATCATTATTACCATATCTACATTAGATATAATGTAATATACTGATTCCTTCCCACAGATCAATGTACATTTAATAACAATATCATTAGTACTATATCTACAGTAGATATGTAATATACATTTACAATCAATGCCATTATTGCTATATCTCCGTTGGACATAATGTAATATACTGATTCCTTCCCACAGATCAATGTACATTTAATAACAATATCATTAGTACTATATCTACATTCGATATAATGTAATATACTTATTCGTTCCCACAGATGAATATGCATTTAATAACATTATCATTAGTACTATATCTACATTAGATATGTAATGTACATTTAAAAACCATATCATTATTACCATATCTACATTAGATATAATGTAATATACTGATTCCTCCCCACAGATCAATGTACATTTAATAACAATATCATTGGTACTATATCTACATTGAATATAATGTTATATGCTCATTCATTCCCACAGATCAATGTACATTTAATAACAGTATCATTAGTACTATATCCACAGTAGATATGTAATGTACATTTACAAACAATGCCAGTATTATTATATCTCCGTTGGACATAATGTAATATACTGATTCCTTCCCACAGATCAATGTACATTTAATAACAATATCATTGGTACTGTATCTACATTGAATATAATGTAATATACTGATTCATTCCCACAGATCAATGTACATTTAATAACAATATCATTGGTACTATATCTACATTCGATATAATCTAATATACTGATTCATTCCCACAGATCAATGTACATTTAATAACAATATCATTCTTACTATATCTACATTAGATATAATGTAATATACTTATTCGTTCCCACAGATGAATGTGCACTTAATAACAATATCATTGGTACTATATCTACATTGAATATAATGTAATATACATTCGATATAATGTAATAGATTGATTCATTCCCACAGATCAATGTACATTTAATAACAGTATCGTTATTGCTCTATCTACATTAGGTATAATGTCATATACAGACTCATTCCCACAGATCAATGTACATTTAATAACAATATCATTGGTACTACATCTACATTGAATATAATGTAATATGCTGATTCGTTCCCACAGATCAATGTACATTTAATAACAATATCATTGGTACTATATCTACATTGAATATAATGTAATATACTGATTCATTCCCACAGATCAATGTACATTTTATAACAATATCATTGGTACTATACCTACATTCGATATAATGTAATAGATTGATTCATTCCCACAGATCAATGTACATTTAATAACAATATCATTCTTACTATATCTACATTAGATATAATGTAATATACTTATTCGTTCCCACAGATGAATGTGCACTTAATAACAATATCATTGGTACTATATCTACATTGAATATAATGTAATATACTGATCAATTCCCACAGATCAATGTACATTTAATAACAATATCATTAGTACTATATCTACAGTAGATATGTAATATACATTTACAAACAATGCCATTATTACTATATCTCCGTTGGACATAATGTAATATACTGATTCCTTCCAACAGATCAATGTATATTTAATAACAATACCCTTAGTACTATATCTACATTAGATATGTAATGTACACTTAAAAACAATATCATTATTACCATATCTACATTAGATATAATGTAATATACTGATTCCTTCCCACAGATCAATGTACATTTAATAACAATATCATTAGTACTATATCTACATTCGATATAATGTAATATACTTATTCGTTCCCACAGATGAATATGCATTTAATAACATTATCATTAGTACTATATCTACATTAGATATGTAATGTACATTTAAAAACCATATCATTATTACCATATCTACATTAGATATAATGTAATATACTGATTCCTCCCCACAGATCAATGTACATTTAATAACAATATCATTGGTACTATATCTACATTGAATATAATGTTATATGCTCATTCATTCCCACAGATCAATGTACATTTAATAACAGTATCATTAGTACTATATCCACAGTAGATATGTAATGTACATTTACAAACAATGCCAGTATTATTATATCTCCGTTGGACATAATGTAATATACTGATTCCTTCCCACAGATCAATGTACATTTAATAACAATATCATTGGTACTGTATCTACATTGAATATAATGTAATATACTGATTCATTCCCACAGATCAATGTACATTTAATAACAATATCATTGGTACTATATCTACATTCGATATAATCTAATATACTGATTCATTCCCACAGATCAATGTACATTTAATAACAATATCATTAGTACTATATCTACAGTAGATATGTAATATACATTTACAATCAATGCCATTATTACTATATCTCCGTTGGACATAATGTAATATACTGATTCCTTCCCACTGATCAATGTACATTTAATAACAATATCATTAGTACTATATCTACAGTAGATATGTAATGTACATTTAAAAACAATATCATTATTACCATATCTACATGGGATATAATGTAATATACTGATTCCTTCCCACAGATCAATGTACATTTAATAACAATATCATTGGTACTATATCTACATTGAATATAATCCAGTATACTGATTCATTCCCACAGATCAATGTACATTTAATAACAATATCATTAGTACTATATCTACATTCGATATAATGTAATAGATTGATTCATTCCCACAGATCAATGTACATTTAATAACAATATCATTATTGCTATATCTACATTAGGTATAATGTCATATACAGACTCATTTCCACAGATCAATGTACATTTAATAACAATATCATTGGTACTATATCTACATTGAATGTAATGTAATATACTGATTCATTCCCACAGCTCAATGTACATTTAATAACAATATCATTAGTACTATATCTACAGTAGATATGTAATATACATTTACAAACAATGCCATTATCACTATATCTCCGTTGGACATAATGTAATATACTGATTCCTTCCAACAGATCAATGTATATTTAATAACAATATCCTTAGTACTATATCTACATTCGATATAATGTAATATAGTTATTCGTTCCCACAGATGAATGTGTATTTATTAACAATATCATTAGTACTATATCTAGATTAGATATGTAATGTACATTTAATAACATTATCATTATTACCATATCTACATTAGATATAATGTAATATACTGATTCTTTCCCACAGATCAATGTACATTTAATAACAATATCATTGGTACTATATCTACATTGAATATAATCTAATATACTGATTCATTCCCACAGATCAATGTACATTTAATAACAATATCATTAATACTATATCTACATTCGATATAATGTAATAGATTGATGCATTCCCACAGATCAATGTACATTTAATAACAATATCATTATTACTATATCTACATTAGATATGATGTAATATACTGATTCCTTCCCACAGATCAATGTACATTTAATAACAATATCATTAGTACTATATCTACAGTAGATATGTAATATGCCTTTACATACAATGCCATTATTACTATATCTCCGTTGGACATAATGTAATATACTGATTCCTTCCCACAGATCAATGCACATTTAATAACAATATCATTGGTTCTGTATCTACATTGAATATAATGTAATATACTGATTCATTCCCACAGATCAATGTACATTTAATAACAATATCATTGGTACTATATCTACATTGAATATAATGTAATAGATTGATTCATTCCCACAGATCAATGTACATTTAATAACAATATCATTAGTACTATATCTACATTCGATATAATGTAATAGATTGATTCATTCCCACAGATCAATGTACATTCAATAACAATATCATTGGTACTATATCTACATTGAATATAATGTAATATACTGATTCATTCCCACAGATCAATGTACATTTAATAACAGTATCATTAGTACTATATCTACAGTAGATATGTAATATACATTTACAAACAATGCCAGTATTATTATATCTCCGTTGGACATAATGTGATATACTGATTCCTTCCCACAGATCAATATACATTTAATAACAATATCATTGGTACTGTATCTACATTGAATATAATGTAATATACTGATTCATTCCCACAGATCAACGTACATTTAATAACAATATCATTAGTACTATATCTACATTACATATAATGTAATAGATTGATTCATTCCCACAGATCAATGTACATTTAATAACAGTATCATTATTGCTATATCTACATTAGGTATAATGTCATATACAGACTCATTCCCACAGATCAATGTACATTTAATAACAATATCATTGGTACTACATCTACATTGAATATAATGTAATATGCTGATTCGTTCCCACAGATCAATGTACATTTAATAACAGTATCATTAGTACTATATCTACATTAGATATAATGTAATATACTTATTCGTTCCCACAAATGAATGTGCATTTAATAACATTATCATTAGTACTATATCTACATTAGATATGTAATGTACATTCAAAAACAATATCATTATTACCATATCTACATTAGATGTAATGTAATATACTGATTCCTTCCCACAGATCAATGTACATTTAATAACAATATCATTGGTACTATATCTACATTGAATATAATGTAATATACTGATTCATTCCCACAGATCAATGTACATTTAATAACAATATCATTGGTACTATATCTACATTGAATATAATGTAATATACTGATTCATTCCCACAGATCAATGTACATTTAATAACAATATCAGTAGTACTATATCTACATTCGATATAATGTAATATACTGATTCATTCCCACAGATCAATGCACATTTAATAACAATATCATTAGTACTATATCTACATTCGATATAATGTAATAGATTGATTCATTCCCACAGATCAATGTACATTTAATAACAATATCATTAGTACTATATCTACAGTAGATATGTAATATACATTTACCAACAATGCCATTATTACTATATCTCCGTTGGACATAATGTAATATACTGATTCCTTCCAACAGATCAATGAATATTTAATAACAATATCCTTAGTACTATATCTACATTAGATATGTAATGTACATTTAATAACAATATCATTATTACCATATCTACATTAGATATAATGTAATATACTGATTCTTTCCCACAGATCAATGTACATTTAATAACAACATCATTAGTACTATATCTACATTCGATATAATGTAATATATTGATTCATTCCAACAGATCAAAGTACATTTAATAACAATATCATTATTACTATATCTACATTAGATATAATGTAATACACTTATTCGTTCCCACACATGAATATACAATTAATAACATTATCATTAGTACTATATCTACATTAGATATGTAATGTACATTTAAAAAAAATGCCATTATTACTATATCTCCGTTGGACATAATGTAATATACTGATTCCTTCCCACAGATCAATGTACATTTAATAACAATATCATTAGTACTATATATACATTCGATATAATGTAATATATTGATTCGTTCCAACAGATCAATGTACATTTAATAACAATATCATTAGTACTATATCTACATTCGATATAATGTAATAGATTGATGCATTCCCACAGATCAATGTACATTTAATAACAATATCATTATTACTATATCTACATTAGATATGATGTAATATACTGATTCCTTCCCACAGATCAATGTACATTTAATAACAATATCATTAGTACTATATCTACAGTAGATATGTAATATGCCTTTACATACAATGCCATTATTACTATATCTCCGTTGGACATAATGTAATATACTGATTCCTTCCCACAGATCAATGCACATTTAATAACAATATCATTGGTTCTGTATCTACATTGAATATAATGTAATATACTGATTCATTCCCACAGATCAATGTACATTTAATAACAATATCATTGGTACTATATCTACATTGAATATAATGTAATAGATTGATTCATTCCCACAGATCAATGTACATTTAATAACAATATCATTAGTACTATATCTACATTCGATATAATGTAATAGATTGATTCATTCCCACAGATCAATGTACATTCAATAACAATATCATTGGTACTATATCTACATTGAATATAATGTAATATACTGATTCATTCCCACAGATCAATGTACATTTAATAACAATATCATTAGTACTATATCTACATTAGATATGTAATGTACATTTAAAAACCATATCATTATTACCATATCTACATTAGATATAATGTAATATACTGATTCCTCCCCACAGATCAATGTACATTTAATAACAATATCATTGGTACTATATCTACATTGAATATAATGTTATATGCTCATTCATTCCCACAGATCAATGTACATTTAATAACAGTATCATTAGTACTATATCCACAGTAGATATGTAATGTACATTTACAAACAATGCCAGTATTATTATATCTCCGTTGGACATAATGTAATATACTGATTCCTTCCCACAGATCAATGTACATTTAATAACAATATCATTGGTACTGTATCTACATTGAATATAGTGTAATATACTGATTCATTCCCACAGATCAATGTACATTTAATAACAATAACATTGGTACTATATCTACATTGAATATAATCTAATATACTGATTCATTCCCACAGATCAATATACATTTAATAACAATATCATTAGTACTATATATACATTCGATATAATGTAATATATTGATTCATTCCAACAGATCAATGTACATTTAATAACAATATCATTATTACCATATCTACATTAGATATAATGTAATATACTTATTCATTCCCACAGATGAATATGCATTTAATAACATTATCATTAGTACTATATCCACATTAGATATGTAATGTACATTTAAAAACAATATCATTATTACCATATCTACATTAGATATAATGTAATATACTGATTCCTTCCCACAGATCAATGTACATTTAATAACAATATCATTAGTACTACATCTACATTCGATATAATGTAATATACTGATTCATTCCCACAGATCAATGTACATTTAATAACATTAGTACTATATCTACATTCGATATAATGTAATAGATTGATTCATTCCCACAGATCAATGTACATTTCATAACAATATCATTGGTACTGTATCTACATTGAATATAATGTAATATACTGATTCAATCCCACAGATCCATGTACATTTAATAACAGTATCATTAGTACTATATCTACAGTAGATATGTAATATACATTTACAAACAATGCCAGTATTATTATATCTCCGTTGGACATAATGTGATATACTGATTCCTTCCCACAGATCAATGTGCATTTAAAAACAATATCATTATTACCATATCTACATTAGATATAATGTAATATACTGATTCCTTCCCACAGATCAATGTACATTTAATAACAATATCATTGGTACTGTATCTACATTGAATATAATGTAATATACTGATTCATTCCCACAGATCAATGTACATTTAATAACAATATCATTGGTACTATATCTACATTCGATATAATCTAATATACTGATTCATTCCCACAGATCAATGTACATTTAATAACAATATCATTCTTACTATATCTACATTAGATATAATGTAATATACTTATTCGTTCCCACAGATGAATGTGCACTTAATAACAATATCATTGGTACTATATCTACATTGAATATAATGTAATATACATTCGATATAATGTAATAGATTGATTCATTCCCACAGATCAATGTACATTTAATAACAGTATCGTTATTGCTCTATCTACATTAGGTATAATGTCATATACAGACTCATTCCCACAGATCAATGTACATTTAATAACAATATCATTGGTACTACATCTACATTGAATATAATGTAATATGCTGATTCGTTCCCACAGATCAATGTACATTTAATAACAATATCATTGGTACTATATCTACATTGAATATAATGTAATATACTGATTCATTCCCACAGATCAATGTACATTTTATAACAATATCATTGGTACTATACCTACATTCGATATAATGTAATAGATTGATTCATTCCCACAGATCAATGTACATTTAATAACAATATCATTCTTACTATATCTACATTAGATATAATGTAATATACTTATTCGTTCCCACAGATGAATGTGCACTTAATAACAATATCATTGGTACTATATCTACATTGAATATAATGTAATATACTGATCAATTCCCACAGATCAATGTACATTTAATAACAATATCATTAGTACTATATCTACAGTAGATATGTAATATACATTTACAAACAATGCCATTATTACTATATCTCCGTTGGACATAATGTAATATACTGATTCCTTCCAACAGATCAATGTATATTTAATAACAATACCCTTAGTACTATATCTACATTAGATATGTAATGTACATTTAATAACAATATCATTATTACAATATCTACATTTGATATAATGTAATATACTGATTCTTTCCCACAGATCAATGTACATTTAATAACAATATCATTAGTACTATATCTACATTCGATATAATGTAATATATTGATTCATTCCAACAGATCAAAGTACATTTAATAACAATATCATTATTACTATATCTACATTAGATATAATGTAATATACTTATTCGTTCCCACAGATGAATATGCATTTAATAACATTATCATTAGTACTATATCTAAATTAGATATGTAATGTACATTTAAAAACAATGCCATTATTACTATATCTCCGTAGGACATAATGTAATATACTGATTCCTTCCCACAGATCAATGTACATTTAATAACAATATCATTAGTACTATATATACATTCGATATAATGTAATATATTGATTCATTCCAACAGATCAATGTACATTTAATAACAATATCATTATTACCATATCTACATTAGATATAATGTAATATACTTATTCATTCCCACAGATGTATGTGCATTTAATAACATTATCATTAGTACTATATCTACATTAGATATGTAATGTACATTTAAAAACAATATCATTATTACCATATCTACATTAGATATAATGTAATATACTGATTCCTTCCCACAGATCAATGTACATTTAATAACAATATCATTGGTACTGTATCTACATTGAATATAATGTAATATACTGATTCATCCCCACAGATCAATGTACATTTAATAACAATATCATTGGTACTATATCTACATTCGATATAATCTAATATACTGATTCATTCCTACAGATTAATGTACATTTAATAACAATATCATTCTTACTATATCTACATTAGATATAATGTAATATACTTATTCGTTCCCACAGATGAATGTGCACTTAATAACAATATCATTGGTACTATATCTGCATTGAATATAATGTAATATACATTCGATATAATGTAATAGATTGATTCATTCCCACAGATCAATGTACATTTAATAACAGTATCGTTATTGCTCTATCTACATTAGGTATAATGTCATATACAGACTCATTCCCACAGATCAATGTACATTTAATAACAATATCATTGGTACTACATCTACATTGAATATAATGTAATATGCTGATTCGTTCCCACAGATCAATGTACATTTAATAACAATATCATTGGTACTATATCTACAGTAGATATGTAATATACATTTACAAACAATGCCAGTACTATTATATCTCCGTTGGACATAATGTGATATACTGATTCCTTCCCACAGATCAATGTGCATTTAAAAACAATATCATTATTACCATATCTACATTAGATATAATGTAATATACTGATTCCTTCCCACAGATCAATGTACATTTAATAACAATATCATTGGTACTGTATCTACATTGAATATAATGTAATATACTGATTCATTCCCACAGATCAACGTACATTTAATAACAATATCATTAGTACTATATCTACATTACATATAATGTAATAGATTGATTCATTCCCACAGATCAATGTACATTTAATAACAGTATCATTATTGCTATATCTACATTAGGTATAATGTCATATACAGACTCATTCCCACAGATCAATGTACATTTAATAACAATATCATTGGTACTACATCTACATTGAATATAATGTAATATGCTGATTCGTTCCCACAGATCAATGTACATTTAATAACAGTATCATTAGTACTATATCTACATTAGATATAATGTAATATACTTATTCGTTCCCACAAATGAATGTGCATTTAATAACATTATCATTAGTACTATATCTACATTAGATATGTAATGTACATTCAAAAACAATATCATTATTACCATATCTACATTAGATGTAATGTAATATACTGATTCCTTCCCACAGATCAATGTACATTTAATAACAATATCATTGGTACTATATCTACATTGAATATAATGTAATATACTGATTCATTCCCACAGATCAATGTACATTTAATAACAATATCATTGGTACTATATCTACATTGAATATAATGTAATATACTGATTCATTCCCACAGATCAATGTACATTTAATAACAATATCAGTAGTACTATATCTACATTCGATATAATGTAATATACTGATTCATTCCCACAGATCAATGCACATTTAATAACAATATCATTAGTACTATATCTACATTCGATATAATGTAATAGATTGATTCATTCCCACAGATCAATGTACATTTAATAACAATATCATTAGTACTATATCTACAGTAGATATGTAATATACATTTACCAACAATGCCATTATTACTATATCTCCGTTGGACATAATGTAATATACTGATTCCTTCCAACAGATCAATGAATATTTAATAACAATATCCTTAGTACTATATCTACATTAGATATGTAATGTACATTTAATAACAATATCATTATTACCATATCTACATTAGATATAATGTAATATACTGATTCTTTCCCACAGATCAATGTACATTTAATAACAACATCATTAGTACTATATCTACATTCGATATAATGTAATATATTGATTCATTCCAACAGATCAAAGTACATTTAATAACAATATCATTATTACTATATCTACATTAGATATAATGTAATACACTTATTCGTTCCCACACATGAATATACAATTAATAACATTATCATTAGTACTATATCTACATTAGATATGTAATGTACATTTAAAAAAAATGCCATTATTACTATATCTCCGTTGGACATAATGTAATATACTGATTCCTTCCCACAGATCAATGTACATTTAATAACAATATCATTAGTACTATATATACATTCGATATAATGTAATATATTGATTCGTTCCAACAGATCAATGTACATTTAATAACAATATCATTATTACCATATCTACATTAGATATAATGTAATATACTTATTCATTCCCACAGATGAATAAGCATTTAATAACATTATCATTAGTACTATATCTACATTAGATATGTAATGTACATTTAAAAACAATATCATTATTACCATATCTACATTAGATATAATGTAATATACTGATTCCTTCCCATAGATCAATGTACATTTAATAACAATACCATTAGTACTATATCTACATTCGATATAATGTAATATACTGATTCATTCCCACAGATCAATGAACATTTAATAACAATATCATTAGTACTATATCTACATTCGATATAATGTAATATACTGATTCATTCCCACAGATCAATGTACATTTAGTAACAATATCATTGGTACTATATCTACATTGAATATAATGTAATATACTGATTCATTCCCACAGATCAACGTACATTTAATAACAGTATCATTAGTACTGTATCTACAGTAGATATGTAATATACATTTACAAACACTGCCAGTATTATTATATCTCCGTTGGACATAATGTAATATACTGATTCCTTCCCACAGATCAATGTGCATTTAAAAACAATATCATTATTACCATATCTACAATAGATATAATGTAATATACTGATTCCTTCCCACAGATCAATGCACATTTAATAACAATATCATTGGTTCTGTATCTACATTGAATATAATGTAATACACTTATTCGTTCCTACACATGAATATACATTTAATAACATTATCATTAGTACTATATCTACATTAGATATGTAATGTACATTTAAAAACAATATCATTATTACCATATCTACATTAGATATAATGTAATATACTGATTCCTACCCACAGATCAATGTACATTTAATAACAATATCATTGGTACTGTATCTACATTGAATATAATGTAATATACTGATTCATTCCCACAGATCAATGTACATTTAATAACAATATCATTGGTACTATATCTACATTGAATATAATCTAATATACTGATTCATTCCCACAGATCAGTGTACATTTAATAGCAATATCATTATTACTATATCTACATTAGATATAATGTAATATACTTATTCGGTCCCACAGATGAATGTGCATTTAATAACATTATCATTAGTACTATATCTACATTAGATATGTAATGTACATTTAAAAACAATATCATTATTACCATATCTACATTAGATATAATGTAATATACTGATTCCTTCCCACAGATCAATGTACATTTAATAACAATATCATTAGTACTATATCTACAGTAGATATGTAATATACATTTACAATCAATGCCATTATTGCTATATCTCCGTTGGACATAATGTAATATACTGATTCCTTCCCACAGATCAATGCACATTTAATAACAATATCATTAGTACTATATCTACATTCGATATAATGTAATATACTTATTCGTTCCCACAAATGAATGTGCATTTAATAACATTATCATTAGTACTATATCTACATTAGATATGTAATGTACATTCAAAAACAATATCATTATTACCATATCTACATTAGATGTAATGTAATATACTGATTCCTTCCCATAGATCAATGTACATTTAATAACAATACCACTAGTACTATATCTACATTCGATATAATGTAATATACTGATTCATTCCCACAGATCAATGTACATTTAATAACAATATCATTAGTACTATATCTACATTCGATATAATGTAATATACTGATTCATTCCCACAGATCAATGTACATTTAGTAACAATATCATTGGTACTATATCTACATTGAATATAATGTAATATACTGATTCATTCCCACAGATCAACGTACATTTAATAACAGTATCATTAGTACTGTATCTACAGTAGATATGTAATATACATTTACAAACAATGCCAGTATTATTATATCTCCGTTGGACATAATGTAATATACTGATTCCTTCCCACAGATCAATGTACATTTAATAACAATATCATTAGTACTATATATACATTCGATATAATGTAATATATTGATTCATTCCAACAGATCAATGTACATTTAATAACAATATCATTATTTCCATATCTACATTAGATATAATGTAATATACTTATTCATTCCCACAGATGAATGTGCATTTAATAACATTATCATTAGTACTATATCTACATTAGATATGTAATGTACATTTAAAAACAATATCATTATTACCATATCTACATTAGATATAATGTAATATACTGATTCCTTCCCACAGATCAATGTACATTTAATAACAATATCATTGGTACTGTATCTACATTGAATATAATGTAATATACTGATTCATCCCCACAGATCAATGTACATTTAATATCAATATCATTGGTACTATATCTACATTCGATATAATCTAATATACTGATTCATTCCTACAGATTAATGTACATTTAATAACAATATCATTCTTACTATATCTACATTAGATATAATGTAATATACTTATTCGTTCCCACAGATGAATGTGCACTTAATAACAATATCATTGGTACTATATCTACATTGAATATAATGTAATATACATTCGATATAATGTAATAGATTGATTCATTCCCACAGATCAATGTACATTTAATAACAGTATCGTTATTGCTCTATCTACATTAGGTATAATGTCATATACAGACTCATTCCCACAGATCAATGTACATTTAATAACAATATCATTGGTACTACATCTACATTGAATATAATGTAATATGCTGATTCGTTCCCACAGATCAATGTACATTTAATAACAATATCATTGGTACTATATCTACAGTAGATATGTAATATACATTTACAAACAATGCCAGTATTATTATATCTCCGTTGGACATAATGTGATATACTGATTCCTTCCCACAGATCAATGTGCATTTAAAAACAATATCATTATTACCATATCTACATTAGATATAATGTAATATACTGATTCCTTCCCACAGATCAATGTACATTTAATAACAATATCATTGGTACTGTATCTACATTGAATATAATGTAATATACTGATTCATTCCCACAGATCAACGTACATTTAATAACAATATCATTAGTACTATATCTACATTACATATAATGTAATAGATTGATTCATTCCCACAGATCAATGTACATTTAATAACAGTATCATTATTGCTATATCTACATTAGGTATAATGTCATATACAGACTCATTCCCACAGATCAATGTACATTTAATAACAATATCATTGGTACTACATCTACATTGAATATAATGTAATATGCTGATTCGTTCCCACAGATCAATGTACATTTAATAACAGTATCATTAGTACTATATCTACATTAGATATAATGTAATATACTTATTCGTTCCCACAAATGAATGTGCATTTAATAACATTATCATTAGTACTATATCTACATTAGATATGTAATGTACATTCAAAAACAATATCATTATTACCATATCTACATTAGATGTAATGTAATATACTGATTCCTTCCCACAGATCAATGTACATTTAATAACAATATCATTGGTACTATATCTACATTGAATATAATGTAATATACTGATTCATTCCCACAGATCAATGTACATTTAATAACAATATCATTGGTACTATATCTACATTGAATATAATGTAATATACTGATTCATTCCCACAGATCAATGTACATTTAATAACAATATCAGTAGTACTATATCTACATTCGATATAATGTAATATACTGATTCATTCCCACAGATCAATGCACATTTAATAACAATATCATTAGTACTATATCTACATTCGATACAATGTAATAGATTGATTCATTCCCACAGATCAATGTACATTTAATAACAATATCATTAGTACTATATCTACAGTAGATATGTAATATACATTTACCAACAATGCCATTATTACTATATCTCCGTTGGACATAATGTAATATACTGATTCCTTCCAACAGATCAATGAATATTTAATAACAATATCCTTAGTACTATATCTACATTAGATATGTAATGTACATTTAATAACAATATCATTATTACCATATCTACATTAGATATAATGTAATATACTGATTCTTTCCCACAGATCAATGTACATTTAATAACAACGTCATTAGTACTATATCTACATTCGATATAATGTAATATATTGATTCATTCCAACAGATCAAAGTACATTTAATAACAATATCATTATTACTATATCTACATTAGATATAATGTAATATACTTATTCGTTCCCACAGATGAATGTGCACTTAATAACAATATCATTGGTACTATATCTACATTGAATATAATGTAATATACATTCGATATAATGTAATAGATTGATTCATTCCCACAGATCAATGTACATTTAATAACAGTATCGTTATTGCTCTATCTACATTAGGTATAATGTCATATACAGACTCATTCCCACAGATCAATGTACATTTAATAACAATATCATTGGTACTACATCTACATTGAATATAATGTAATATGCTGATTCGTTCCCACAGATCAATGTACATTTAATAACAATATCATTGGTACTATATCTACAGTAGATATGTAATATACATTTACAAACAATGCCAGTATTATTATATCTCCGTTGGACATAATGTGATATACTGATTCCTTCCCACAGATCAATGTGCATTTAAAAACAATATCATTATTACCATATCTACATTAGATATAATGTAATATACTGATTCCTTCCCACAGATCAATGTACATTTAATAACAATATCATTGGTACTGTATCTACATTGAATATAATGTAATATACTGATTCATTCCCACAGATCAACGTACATTTAATAACAATATCATTAGTACTATATCTACATTACATATAATGTAATAGATTGATTCATTCCCACAGATCAATGTACATTTAATAACAGTATCATTATTGCTATATCTACATTAGGTATAATGTCATATACAGACTCATTCCCACAGATCAATGTACATTTAATAACAATATCATTGGTACTACATCTACATTGAATATAATGTAATATGCTGATTCGTTCCCACAGATCAATGTACATTTAATAACAGTATCATTAGTACTATATCTACATTAGATATAATGTAATATACTTATTCGTTCCCACAAATGAATGTGCATTTAATAACATTATCATTAGTACTATATCTACATTAGATATGTAATGTACATTCAAAAACAATATCATTATTACCATATCTACATTAGATGTAATGTAATATACTGATTCCTTCCCACAGATCAATGTACATTTAATAACAATATCATTGGTACTATATCTACATTGAATATAATGTAATATACTGATTCATTCCCACAGATCAATGTACATTTAATAACAATATCATTGGTACTATATCTACATTGAATATAATGTAATATACTGATTCATTCCCACAGATCAATGTACATTTAATAACAATATCAGTAGTACTATATCTACATTCGATATAATGTAATATACTGATTCATTCCCACAGATCAATGCACATTTAATAACAATATCATTAGTACTATATCTACATTCGATATAATGTAATAGATTGATTCATTCCCACAGATCAATGTACATTTAATAACAATATCATTAGGACTATATCTACAGTAGATATGTAATATACATTTACCAACAATGCCATTATTACTATATCTCCGTTGGACATAATGTAATATACTGATTCCTTCCAACAGATCAATGAATATTTAATAACAATATCCTTAGTACTATATCTACATTAGATATGTAATGTACATTTAATAACAATATCATTATTACCATATCTACATTAGATATAATGTAATATACTGATTCTTTCCCACAGATCAATGTACATTTAATAACAACATCATTAGTACTATATCTACATTCGATATAATGTAATATATTGATTCATTCCAACAGATCAAAGTACATTTAATAACAATATCATTATTACTATATCTACATTAGATATAATGTAATATACTTATTCGTTCCCACAGATGAATGTGCACTTAATAACAATATCATTGGTACTATATCTACATTGAATATAATGTAATATACATTCGATATAATGTAATAGATTGATTCATTCCCACAGATCAATGTACATTTAATAACAGTATCGTTATTGCTCTATCTACATTAGGTATAATGTCATATACAAACTCATTCCCACAGATCAATGTACATTTAATAACAATATCATTGGTACTACATCTACATTGAATATAATGTAATATGCTGATTCGTTCCCACAGATCAATGTACATTTAATAACAATATCATTGGTACTATATCTACAGTAGATATGTAATATACATTTACAAACAATGCCAGTATTATTATATCTCCGTTGGACATAATGTGATATACTGATTCCTTCCCACAGATCAATGTGCATTTAAAAACAATATCATTATTACCATATCTACATTAGATATAATGTAATATACTGATTCCTTCCCACAGATCAATGTACATTTAATAACAATATCATTGGTACTGTATCTACATTGAATATAATGTAATATACTGATTCATTCCCACAGATCAACGTACATTTAATAACAATATCATTAGTACTATATCTACATTACATATAATGTAATAGATTGATTCATTCCCACAGATCAATGTACATTTAATAACAGTATCATTATTGCTATATCTACATTAGGTATAATGTCATATACAGACTCATTCCCACAGATCAATGTACATTTAATAACAATATCATTGGTACTACATCTACATTGAATATAATGTAATATGCTGATTCGTTCCCACAGATCAATGTACATTTAATAACAGTATCATTAGTACTATATCTACATTAGATATAATGTAATATACTTATTCGTTCCCACAAATGAATGTGCATTTAATAACATTATCATTAGTACTATATCTACATTAGATATGTAATGTACATTCAAAAACAATATCATTATTACCATATCTACATTAGATGTAATGTAATATACTGATTCCTTCCCACAGATCAATGTACATTTAATAACAATATCATTGGTACTATATCTACATTGAATATAATGTAATATACTGATTCATTCCCACAGATCAATGTACATTTAATAACAATATCATTGGTACTATATCTACATTGAATATAATGTAATATACTGATTCATTCCCACAGATCAATGTACATTTAATAACAATATCAGTAGTACTATATCTACATTCGATATAATGTAATATACTGATTCATTCCCACAGATCAATGCACATTTAATAACAATATCATTAGTACTATATCTACATTCGATATAATGTAATAGATTGATTCATTCCCACAGATCAATGTACATTTAATAACAATATCATTAGTACTATATCTACAGTAGATATGTAATATACATTTACCAACAATGCCATTATTACTATATCTCCGTTGGACATAATGTAATATACTGATTCCTTCCAACAGATCAATGAATATTTAATAACAATATCCTTAGTACTATATCTACATTAGATATGTAATGTACATTTAATAACAATATCATTATTACCATATCTACATTAGATATAATGTAATATACTGATTCTTTCCCACAGATCAATGTACATTTAATAACAACATCATTAGTACTATATCTACATTCGATATAATGTAATATATTGATTCATTCCAACAGATCAAAGTACATTTAATAACAATATCATTATTACCATATCTACATTAGATATAATGTAATATACTTATTCATTCCCACAGATGAATAAGCATTTAATAACATTATCATTAGTACTATATCTACATTAGATATGTAATGTACATTTAAAAACAATATCATTATTACCATATCTACATTAGATATAATGTAATATACTGATTCCTTCCCATAGATCAATGTACATTTAATAACAATACCACTAGTACTATATCTACATTCGATATAATGTAATATACTGATTCATTCCCACAGATCAATGTACATTTAATAACAATATCATTAGTACTATATCTACATTCGATATAATGTAATATACTGATTCATTCCCACAGATCAATGTACATTTAGTAACAATATCATTGGTACTATATCTACATTGAATATAATGTAATATACTGATTCATTCCCACAGATCAACGTACATTTAATAACAGTATCATTAGTACTGTATCTACAGTAGATATGTAATATACATTTACAAACAATGCCAGTATTATTATATCTCCGTTGGACATAATGTAATATACTGATTCCTTCCCACAGATCAATGTGCATTTAAAAACAATATCATTATTACCATATCTACAATAGATATAATGTAATATACTGATTCCTTCCCACAGATCAATGCACATTTAATAACAATATCATTGGTTCTGTATCTACATTGAATATAATGTAATACACTTATTCGTTCCTACACATGAATATACATTTAATAACATTATCATTAGTACTATATCTACATTAGATATGTAATGTACATTTAAAAACAATATCATTATTACCATATCTACATTAGATATAATGTAATATACTGATTCCTTCCCACAGATCAATGTACATTTAATAACAATATCATTGGTACTGTATCTACATTGAATATAATGTAATATACTGATTCATTCCCACAGATCAATGTACATTCAATAACAATATCATTGGTACTATATCTACATTGAATATAATCTAATATACTGATTCATTCCCACAGATCAGTGTACATTTAATAGCAATATCATTATTACTATATCTACATTAGATATAATGTAATATACTTATTCGGTCCCACAGATGAATGTGCATTTAATAACATTATCATTAGTACTATATCTACATTAGATATGTAATGTACATTTAAAAACAATATCATTATTACCATATCTACATTAGATATAATGTAATATACTGATTCCTTCCCACAGATCAATGTACATTTAATAACAATATCATTAGTACTATATCTACAGTAGATATGTAATATACATTTACAATCAATGCCATTATTGCTATATCTCCGTTGGACATAATGTAATATACTGATTCCTTCCCACAGATCAATGCACATTTAATAACAATGTCATTAGTACTATATCTACATTCGATATAATGTAATATACTTATTCGTTCCCACAGATGAATATGCATTTAATAACATTATCATTAGTACTATATCTACATTAGATATGTAATGTACATTTAAAAACCATATCATTATTACCATATCTACATTAGATATAATGTAATATATTGATTCCTCCCCACAGATCAATGTACATTTGATAACAATATCATTGGTACTATATCTACATTGAATATAATGTTATATGCTCATTCATTCCCACAGATCAATGTACATTTAATAACAGTGTCATTAGTACTATATCCACAGTAGATATGTAATGTACATTTACAAACAATGCCAGTATTATTATATCTCCGTTGGACATAATGTAATATACTGATTCCTTCCCACAGATCAATGTACATTTAATAACAATATCATTGGTACTGTATCTACATTGAATATAATGTAATATACTGATTCATTCCCACAGATCAATGTACATTTAATAACAATATCATTGGTACTATATCTACATTGAATATAATCTAATATACTGATTCATTCCCACAGATCAATGTACATTTAATAACAATATCATTAGTACTATATCTACATTCGATATAATGTAATAGATTGATTCATTCCCACAGATCAATGTACATTTAATAACAATATCATTAGTACTATATCTACATTCGATATAATGTAATAGGTTGATTCATTCCCACAGATCAATGTACATTTCATAACAATATCATTGGTACTATATCTACATTGAATATAATGTAATATACTGATTCAATCACACAGATCCATGTACATTTAATAACAGTATCATTAGTACTATATCTACAGTAGATATGTAATATACATTTACAAACAATGCCAGTATTATTATATCTCCGTTGGACATAATGTGATATACTGATTCCTTCCCACAGATCAATGTGCATTTAAAAACAATATCATTATTACCATATCTACATTAGATATAATGTAATATACTGATTCCTTCCCGCAGATCAATGTACATTTAATAACAATATCATTGGTACTGTATCTACATTGAATATAATGTAATATACTGATTCATTCCCACAGATCAATGTACATTTAATAACAATATCATTGGTACTGTATCTACATTGAATATAATGTAATATACTGATTCATTCCCACAGATCAATGTACATTTAATAACAATATCATTGGTACTATATCTACATTGAATATAATCTAATATACTGATTCATTCCCACAGATCAGTGTACATTTAATAGCAATATCATTATTACTATATCTACATTAGATATAATGTAATATACTTATTCGGTCCCACAGATGAATGTGCATTTAATAACATTATCATTAGTACTATATCTACATTAGATATAATGTAATATACTGATTCCTTCCCACAGATCAATGTACATTTAATAACAATATCATTGGTACTGTATCTACATTGAATATAATGTAATATACTGATTCATTCCCACAGATCAATGTACATTTAATAACAATATCATTGGTACTATATCTACATTGAATATAATCTAATATACTGATTCATTCCCAGAGATCAGTGTACATTTAATAGCAATATCATTATTACTATATCTACATTAGATATAATGTAATATACTTATTCGGTCCCACAGATGAATGTGCATTTAATAACATTATCATTAGTACTATATCTACATTAGATATGTAATGTACGTTTAAAAACAATATCATTATTACCATATCTACATTAGATATAATGTAATATACTGATTCCTTCCCACAGATCAATGTACATTTAATAACAATATCATTAGTACTATATCTACAGTAGATATGTAATATACATTTACAATCAATGCCATTATTGCTATATCTCCGTTGGACATAATGTAATATACTGATTCCTTCCCACAGATCAATGCACATTTAATAACAATATCATTAGTACTATATCTACATTCGATATAATGTAATATACTTATTCGTTCCCACAAATGAATGTGCATTTAATAACATTATCATTAGTACTATATCTACATTAGATATGTAATGTACATTTAATAACAATATCATTATTACAATATCTACATTTGATATAATGTAATATACTGATTCTTTCCCACAGATCAATGTACATTTAATAACAATATCATTAGTACTATATCTACATTCGATATAATGTAATATATTGATTCATTCCAACAGATCAAAGTACATTTAATAACAATATCATTATTACTATATCTACATTAGATATAATGTAATATACTTATTCGTTCCCACAGATGAATATGCATTTAATAACATTATCATTAGTACTATATCTAAATTAGATATGTAATGTACATTTAAAAACAATGCCATTATTACTATATCTCCGTAGGACATAATGTGATATACTGATTCCTTCCCACAGATCAATGTACATTTAATAACAATATCATTAGTACTATATATACATTCGATATAATGTAATATATTGATTCATTCCAACAGATCAATGTACATTTAATAACAATATCATTATTACCATATCTACATTAGATATAATGTAATATACTTATTCATGCGCACAGATGAATATGTATTTAATAACATTATCATTAGTACTATATCTACATTAGATATGTAATGTACATTTAAAAACAATATCATTATTACCATATCTACATTAGATATAATGTAATATACTGATTCCTTCCCACAGATCAATGTACATTTAATAACAATATCATTGGTACTGTATCTACATTGAATATAATGTAATATACTGATTCATTCCCACAGATCAATGTACATTTAATAACAATATCATTGGTACTTTATCTACATTGAATATAATGTAATATACATTCGATATAATGTAATAGATTGATTCATTCCCACAGATCAATGTACATTTAATAACAGTATCGTTATTGCTCTATCTACATTAGGTATAATGTCATATACAGACTCATTCCCACAGATCAATGTACATTTAATAACAATATCATTGGTACTACATCTACATTGAATATAATGTAATATGCTGATTCGTTCCCACAGATCAATGTACATTTAATAACAATATCATTGGTACTATATCTACAGTAGATATGTAATATACATTTACAAACAATGCCAGTATTATTATATCTCCGTTGGACATAATGTGATATACTGATTCCTTCCCACAGATCAATGTACATTTAATAACAATATCATTGGTACTGTATCTACATTGAATATAATGTAATATACTGATTCATTCCCACAGATCAACGTACATTTAATAACAATATCATTAGTACTATATCTACATTACATATAATGTAATAGATTGATTCATTCCCACAGATCAATGTACATTTAATAACAGTATCATTATTGCTATATCTACATTAGGTATAATGTCATATACAGACTCATTCCCACAGATCAATGTACATTTAATAACAATATCATTGGTACTACATCTACATTGAATATAATGTAATATGCTGATTCGTTCCCACAGATCAATGTACATTTAATAACAGTATCATTAGTACTATATCTACATTAGATATAATGTAATATACTTATTCGTTCCCACAAATGAATGTGCATTTAATAACATTATCATTAGTACTATATCTACATTAGATATGTAATGTACATTCAAAAACAATATCATTATTACCATATCTACATTAGATGTAATGTAATATACTGATTCCTTCCCACAGATCAATGTACATTTAATAACAATATCATTGGTACTATATCTACATTGAATATAATGTAATATACTGATTCATTCCCACAGATCAATGTACATTTAATAACAATATCATTGGTACTATATCTACATTGAATATAATGTAATATACTGATTCATTCCCACAGATCAATGTACATTTAATAACAATATAGGTAGTACTATATCTACATTCGATATAATGTAATATACTGATTCATTCCCACAGATCAATGCACATTTAATAACAATATCATTAGTACTATATCTACATTCGATATAATGTAATAGATTGATTCATTCCCACAGATCAATGTACATTTAATAACAATATCATTAGTACTATATCTACAGTAGATATGTAATATACATTTACCAACAATGCCATTATTACTATATCTCCGTTGGACATAATGTAATATACTGATTCCTTCCAACAGATCAATGAATATTTAATAACAATATCCTTAGTACTATATCTACATTAGATATGTAATGTACATTTAATAACAATATCATTATTACCATATCTACATTAGATATAATGTAATATACTGATTCTTTCCCACAGATCAATGTACATTTAATAACAACATCATTAGTACTATATCTACATTCGATATAATGTAATATATTGATTCATTCCAACAGATCAAAGTACATTTAATAACAATATCATTATTACTATATCTACATTAGATATAATGTAATACACTTATTCGTTCCCACACATGAATATACAATTAATAACATTATCATTAGTACTATATCTACATTAGATATGTAATGTACATTCAAAAACAATATCATTATTACCATATCTACATTAGATATAATGTAATATACTGATTCATTCCCACAGATCAATGTACATTTAATAACAATATCATTAGTACTATATCCACATTCGATATAATGTAATAGATAGATTCATTCCCACAGATCAATGTACATTTAATAACAATATCATTGGTACTATATCTACATTGAATATAATGTAATATACTGATACATTCCCACAGATAAATGTACATTTAATAACAATATCATTATTACCATATCTACATTAGATATAATGTAATATACTTATTCATTCCCACAGATGAATATGCATTTAATAACATTATCATTAGTACTATATCCACATTAGATATGTAATGTACATTTAAAAACAATATCATTATTACCATATCTACATTAGATATAATGTAATATACTGATTCCTTCCCACAGATCAATGTACAGTTAATAACAATATCATTAGTACTACATCTACATTCGATATAATGTAATATACTGATTCATTCCCACAGATCAATGTACATTTAATAACAATATCATTGGTACTATATCTACATTGAATATAATGTAATATACTGATTCATTCCCACAGATCAACGTACATTTAATAACAGTATCATTAGTACTGTATCTACAGTAGATATGTAATATACATTTACAAACAATGCCAGTATTATTATATCTCCGTTGGACATAATGTAATATACTGATTCCTTCCCACAGATCAATGTGCATTTAAAAACAATATCATTATTACCATATCTACAATAGATATAATGTAATATACTGATTCCTTCCCACAGATCAATGCACATTTAATAACAATATCATTGGTTCTGTATCTACATTGAATATAATGTAATACACTTATTCGTTCCTACACATGAATATACATTTAATAACATTATCATTAGTACTATATCTACATTAGATATGTAATGTACATTTAAAAACAATATCATTATTACCATATCTACATTAGATATAATGTAATATACTGATTCCTTCCCACAGATCAATGTACATTTAATAACAATATCATTGGTACTGTATCTACATTGAATATAATGTAATATACTGATTCATTCCCACAGATCAATGTACATTCAATAACAATATCATTGGTACTATATCTACATTGAATATAATCTAATATACTGATTCATTCCCACAGATCAGTGTACATTTAATAGCAATATCATTATTACTATATCTACATTAGATATAATGTAATATACTTATTCGGTCCCACAGATGAATGTGCATTTAATAACATTATCATTAGTACTATATCTACATTAGATATGTAATGTACATTTAAAAACAATATCATTATTACCATATCTACATTAGATATAATGTAATATACTGATTCCTTCCCACAGATCAATGTACATTTAATAACAATATCATTAGTACTATATCTACAGTAGATATGTAATATACATTTACAATCAATGCCATTATTGCTATATCTCCGTTGGACATAATGTAATATACTGATTCCTTCCCACAGATCAATGCACATTTAATAACAATGTCATTAGTACTATATCTACATTCGATATAATGTAATATACTTATTCGTTCCCACAGATGAATATGCATTTAATAACATTATCATTAGTACTATATCTACATTAGATATGTAATGTACATTTAAAAACCATATCATTATTACCATATCTACATTAGATATAATGTAATATATTGATTCCTCCCCACAGATCAATGTACATTTGATAACAATATCATTGGTACTATATCTACATTGAATATAATGTTATATGCTCATTCATTCCCACAGATCAATGTACATTTAATAACAGTGTCATTAGTACTATATCCACAGTAGATATGTAATGTACATTTACAAACAATGCCAGTATTATTATATCTCCGTTGGACATAATGTAATATACTGATTCCTTCCCACAGATCAATGTACATTTAATAACAATATCATTGGTACTGTATCTACATTGAATATAATGTAATATACTGATTCATTCCCACAGATCAATGTACATTTAATAACAATATCATTGGTACTATATCTACATTGAATATAATCTAATATACTGATTCATTCCCACAGATCAATGTACATTTAATAACAATATCATTAGTACTATATCTACATTCGATATAATGTAATAGATTGATTCATTCCCACAGATCAATGTACATTTAATAACAATATCATTAGTACTATATCTACATTCGATATAATGTAATAGGTTGATTCATTCCCACAGATCAATGTACATTTCATAACAATATCATTGGTACTATATCTACATTGAATATAATGTAATATACTGATTCAATCACACAGATCCATGTACATTTAATAACAGTATCATTAGTACTATATCTACAGTAGATATGTAATATACATTTACAAACAATGCCAGTATTATTATATCTCCGTTGGACATAATGTGATATACTGATTCCTTCCCACAGATCAATGTGCATTTAAAAACAATATCATTATTACCATATCTACATTAGATATAATGTAATATACTGATTCCTTCCCGCAGATCAATGTACATTTAATAACAATATCATTGGTACTGTATCTACATTGAATATAATGTAATATACTGATTCATTCCCACAGATCAATGTACATTTAATAACAATATCATTGGTACTGTATCTACATTGAATATAATGTAATATACTGATTCATTCCCACAGATCAATGTACATTTAATAACAATATCATTGGTACTATATCTACATTGAATATAATCTAATATACTGATTCATTCCCACAGATCAGTGTACATTTAATAGCAATATCATTATTACTATATCTACATTAGATATAATGTAATATACTTATTCGGTCCCACAGATGAATGTGCATTTAATAACATTATCATTAGTACTATATCTACATTAGATATAATGTAATATACTGATTCCTTCCCACAGATCAATGTACATTTAATAACAATATCATTGGTACTGTATCTACATTGAATATAATGTAATATACTGATTCATTCCCACAGATCAATGTACATTTAATAACAATATCATTGGTACTATATCTACATTGAATATAATCTAATATACTGATTCATTCCCAGAGATCAGTGTACATTTAATAGCAATATCATTATTACTATATCTACATTAGATATAATGTAATATACTTATTCGGTCCCACAGATGAATGTGCATTTAATAACATTATCATTAGTACTATATCTACATTAGATATGTAATGTACGTTTAAAAACAATATCATTATTACCATATCTACATTAGATATAATGTAATATACTGATTCCTTCCCACAGATCAATGTACATTTAATAACAATATCATTAGTACTATATCTACAGTAGATATGTAATATACATTTACAATCAATGCCATTATTGCTATATCTCCGTTGGACATAATGTAATATACTGATTCCTTCCCACAGATCAATGCACATTTAATAACAATATCATTAGTACTATATCTACATTCGATATAATGTAATATACTTATTCGTTCCCACAAATGAATGTGCATTTAATAACATTATCATTAGTACTATATCTACATTAGATATGTAATGTACATTCAAAAACAATATCATTATTACCATATCTACATTAGATGTAATGTAATATACTGATTCCTTCCCATAGATCAATGTACATTTAATAACAATACCACTAGTACTATATCTACATTCGATATAATGTAATATACTGATTCATTCCCACAGATCAATGTACATTTAATAACAATATCATTAGTACTATATCTACATTCGATATAATGTAATATACTGATTCATTCCCACAGATCAATGTACATTTAGTAACAATATCATTGGTACTATATCTACATTGAATATAATGTAATATACTGATTCATTCCCACAGATCAACGTACATTTAATAACAGTATCATTAGTACTGTATCTACAGTAGATATGTAATATACATTTACAAACAATGCCAGTATTATTATATCTCCGTTGGACATAATGTAATATACTGGTTCCTTCCCACAGATCAATGTGCATTTAAAAACAATATCATTATTACCATATCTACAATAGATATAATGTAATATACTGATTCCTTCCCACAGATCAATGTACATTTAATAACAATATCATTAGTACTATATATACATTCGATATAATGTAATATATTGATTCATTCCAACAGATCAATGTACATTTAATAACAATATCATTATTACCATATCTACATTAGATATAATGTAATATACTTATTCATTCCCACAGATGAATGTGCATTTAATAACATTATCATTAGTACTATATCTACATTAGATATGTAATGTACATTTAAAAACAATATCATTATTACCATATCTACATTAGATATAATGTAATATACTGATTCCTTCCCACAGATCAATGTACATTTAATAACAATATCATTGGTACTGTATCTACATTGAATATAATGTAATATACTGATTCATTCCCACAGATCAATGTACATTTAATAACAATATCATTGGTACTATATCTACATTCGATATAATCTAATATACTGATTCATTCCTACAGATTAATGTACATTTAATAACAATATCATTCTTACTATATCTACATTAGATATAATGTAATATACTTATTCGTTCCCACAGATGAATGTGCACTTAATAACAATATCATTGGTACTATATCTACATTGAATATAATGTAATATACATTCGATATAATGTAATAGATTGATTCATTCCCACAGATCAATGTACATTTAATAACAGTATCGTTATTGCTCTATCTACATTAGGTATAATGTCATATACAGACTCATTCCCACAGATCAATGTACATTTAATAACAATATCATTGGTACTACATCTACATTGAATATAATGTAATATGCTGATTCGTTCCCACAGATCAATGTACATTTAATAACAATATCATTGGTACTATATCTACATTGAATATAATGTAATATACTGATTCATTCCCACAGATCAATGTACATTTTATAACAATATCATTAGTACTATATCTACAGTAGATATGTAATATACATTTACAAACAATGCCATTATTACTATATCTCCGTTGGACATAATGTAGTATACTGATTCCTTCCAACAGATCAATGTATACTTAATAACAATATCCTTAGTACTATATCTACAATAGATATGTAATGTACATTTAATAACAATATCATTATTACCATATCTACATTAGATATAATGTAATATACTGATTCTTTCCCACAGATCAATGTACATTTAATAACAATATCATTAGTACTATATCTACATTCGATCTAATGTAATATACTGATTCATTCCCACAGATCAATGTACATTTAATAACAATATCATTGGTACTATATCTACATTGAATATAATGTAATATACTGATTCATTCCCACAGATCAATGTACATTTAATAACAATATCATTGGTACTATATCTACATTCGATATAATCTAATATACTGATTCATTCCTACAGATTAATGTACATTTAATAACAATATCATTCTTACTATATCTACATTAGATATAATGTAATATACTTATTCGTTCCCACAGATGAATGTGCACTTAATAACAATATCATTGGTACTATATCTACATTGAATATAATGTAATATACATTCGATATAATGTAATAGATTGATTCATTCCCACAGATCAATGTACATTTAATAACAGTATCGTTATTGCTCTATCTACATTAGGTATAATGTCATATACAGACTCATTCCCACAGATCAATGTACATTTAATAACAATATCATTGGTACTACATCTACATTGAATATAATGTAATATGCTGATTCGTTCCCACAGATCAATGTACATTTAATAACAATATCATTGGTACTATATCTACATTGAATATAATGTAATATACTGATTCATTCCCACAGATCAATGTACATTTTATAACAATATCATTAGTACTATATCTACAGTAGATATGAAATATACATTTACAAACAATGCCATTATTACTATATCTCCGTTGGACATAATGTAGTATACTGATTCCTTCCAACAGATCAATGTATACTTAATAACAATATCCTTAGTACTATATCTACAATAGATATGTAATGTACATTTAATAACAATATCATTATTACCATATCTACATTAGATATAATGTAATATACTGATTCTTTCCCACAGATCAATGTACATTTAATAACAATATCATTAGTACTATATCTACATTCGATCTAATGTAATATACTGATTCATTCCCACAGATCAATGTACAATTAATAACAATATCATTGGTACTATATCTACATTGAATATAATCTAATATACTGATTCATTCCCACAGATCAATGTACATTTAATAACAATATCATTAGTACTATATCTACATTCGATATAATGTAATAGATTGATTCATTCCCACAGATCAATGTACATTTAATAACAATATCATTCTTACTATATCTACATTAGATATAATGTAATATACTTATTCGTTCCCACAGATGAATGTGCACTTAATAACAATATCATTGGTACTATATCTACATTGAATATGATGTAATATACTGATCAATTCCCACAGATCAATGTACATTTAATAACAATATCATTAGTACTATATCTACAGTAGATATGTAATATACATTTACAAACAATGCCATTATTACTATATCTCCGTTGGACATAATGTAATATACTGATTCCTTCCAACAGATCAATGTATATTTAATAACAATACCCTTAGTACTATATCTACATTAGATATGTAATGTACATTTAATAACAATATCATTATTACAATATCTACATTTGATATAATGTAATATACTGATTCTTTCCCACAGATCAATGTACATTTAATAACAATATCATTAGTACTATATCTACATTCGATATAATGTAATATATTGATTCATTCCAACAGATCAAAGTACATTTAATAACAATATCATTATTACTATATCTACATTAGATATAATGTAATATACTTATTCGTTCCCACAGATGAATATGCATTTAATAACATTATCATTAGTACTATATCTAAATTAGATATGTAATGTACATTTAAAAACAATGCCATTATTACTATATCTCCGTAGGACATAATGTAATATACTGATTCCTTCCCACAGATCAATGTACATTTAATAACAATATCATTAGTACTATATATACATTCGATATAATGTAATATATTGATTCATTCCAACAGATCAATGTACATTTAATAACAATATCATTATTACCATATCTACATTAGATATAATGTAATATACTTATTCATGCGCACAGATGAATATGCATTTAATAACATTATCATTAGTACTATATCTACATTAGATATGTAATGTACATTTAAAAACAATATCATTATTACCATATCTACATTAGATATAATGTAATATACTGATTCCTTCCCACAGATCAATGTACATTTAATAACAATATCATTGGTACTGTATCTACATTGAATATAATGTAATATACTGATTCATTCCCACAGATCAATGTACATTTAATAACAATATCATTGGTACTTTATCTACATTGAATACAATGTAATATACATTCGATATAATGTAATAGATTGATTCATTCCCACAGATCAATGTACATTTAATAACAGTATCGTTATTGCTCTATCTACATTAGGTATAATGTCATATACAGACTCATTCCCACAGATCAATGTACATTTAATAACAATATCATTGGTACTACATCTACATTGAATATAATGTAATATGCTGATTCGTTCCCACAGATCAATGTACATTTAATAACAATATCATTGGTACTATATCTACAGTAGATATGTAATATACATTTACAAACAATGCCAGTATTATTATATCTCCGTTGGACATAATGTGATATACTGATTCCTTCCCACAGATCAATGTGCATTTAAAAACAATATCATTATTACCATATCTACATTAGATATAATGTAATATACTGATTCCTTCCCACAGATCAATGTACATTTAATAACAATATCATTGGTACTGTATCTACATTGAATATAATGTAATATACTGATTCATTCCCACAGATCAACGTACATTTAATAACAATATCATTAGTACTATATCTACATTACATATAATGTAATAGATTGATTCATTCCCACAGATCAATGTACATTTAATAACAGTATCATTATTGCTATATCTACATTAGGTATAATGTCATATACAGACTCATTCCCACAGATCAATGTACATTTAATAACAATATCATTGGTACTACATCTACATTGAATATAATGTAATATGCTGATTCGTTCCCACAGATCAATGTACATTTAATAACAGTATCATTAGTACTATATCTACATTAGATATAATGTAATATACTTATTCGTTCCCACAAATGAATGTGCATTTAATAACATTATCATTAGTACTATATCTACATTAGATATGTAATGTACATTCAAAAACAATATCATTATTACCATATCTACATTAGATGTAATGTAATATACTGATTCCTTCCCACAGATCAATGTACATTTAATAACAATATCATTGGTACTATATCTACATTGAATATAATGTAATATACTGATTCATTCCCACAGATCAATGTACATTTAATAACAATATCATTGGTACTATATCTACATTGAATATAATGTAATATACTGATTCATTCCCACAGATCAATGTACATTTAATAACAATATAGGTAGTACTATATCTACATTCGATATAATGTAATATACTGATTCATTCCCACAGATCAATGCACATTTAATAACAATATCATTAGTACTATATCTACATTCGATATAATGTAATAGATTGATTCATTCCCACAGATCAATGTACATTTAATAACAATATCATTAGTACTATATCTACAGTAGATATGTAATATACATTTACCAACAATGCCATTATTACTATATCTCCGTTGGACATAATGTAATATACTGATTCCTTCCAACAGATCAATGAATATTTAATAACAATATCCTTAGTACTATATCTACATTAGATATGTAATGTACATTTAATAACAATATCATTATTACCATATCTACATTAGATATAATGCAATATACTGATTCTTTCCCACAGATCAATGTACATTTAATAACAACATCATTAGTACTATATCTACATTCGATATAATGTAATATATTGATTCATTCCAACAGATCAAAGTACATTTAATAACAATATCATTATTACTATATCTACATTAGATATAATGTAATACACTTATTCGTTCCCACACATGAATATACAATTAATAACATTATCATTAGTACTATATCTACATTAGATATGTAATGTACATTCAAAAACAATATCATTATTACCATATCTACATTAGATATAATGTAATATACTGATTCATTCCCACAGATCAACGTACATTTAATAACAGTATCATTAGTACTGTATCTACAGTAGATATGTAATATACATTTACAAACAATGCCAGTATTATTATATCTCCGTTGGACATAATGTAATATACTGATTCCTTCCCACAGATCAATGTGCATTTAAAAACAATATCATTATTACCATATCTACAATAGATATAATGTAATATACTGATTCCTTCCCACAGATCAATGCACATTTAATAACAATATCATTGGTTCTGTATCTACATTGAATATAATGTAATACACTTATTCGTTCCTACACATGAATATACATTTAATAACATTATCATTAGTACTATATCTACATTAGATATGTAATGTACATTTAAAAACAATATCATTATTACCATATCTACATTAGATATAATGTAATATACTGATTCCTTCCCACAGATCAATGTACATTTAATAACAATATCATTGGTACTGTATCTACATTGAATATAATGTAATATACTGATTCATTCCCACAGATCAATGTACATTTAATAACAATATCATTGGTACTATATCTAGATTCGATATAATCTAATATACTGATTCATTCCCACAGATCAATGTACATTTAATAACAATATCATTCTTACTATATCTACATTAGATATAATGTAATATACTTATTCGTTCCCACAGATGAATGTGCACTTAATAACAATATCATTGGTACTATATGTACATTGAATATAATGTAATATACTGATTAATTCCCACAGATCAATGTACATTTAATAACAATATCATTAGTACTATATCTACAGTAGATATGTAATATACATTTACAAACAATGCCATTATTACTATATCTCCGTTGGACATAATGTAATATACTAATTCCTTCCAACAGATCAATGTATATTTAATAACAATATCCTTAGTACTATATCTACATTAGATATGTAATGTACATTTAATAACAATATCATTATTACCATATCTACATTAGATATAATGTAATATACTTATTCGTTCCCACAGATGAATATGCATTTAATAACATTATCATTAGTACTATATCTACATTAGATATGTAATGTACATTTAAAAACAATGCCATTATTACTATATCTCCGTTGGACATAATGTAATATACTGATTCCTTCCCACAGATCAATGTACATTTAATAACAATATCATTAGTACTATATATACATTCGATATAATGTAATATATTGATTCATTCCAACAGATCAATGTACATTTAATAACATTTTCATTATTACCATATCTACATTAGATATAATGGAATATACTTATTCATTCCCACAGATGAACATGCATTTAATAACATTATCATTAGTACTATATCTACATTAGATATGTAATGTACATTTAAAAACAATATCATTATTACCATATCTACATTAGGTATAATGTAATATACTGATTCCTTCCCACAGATCAATGTACATTTAATAACAATATCATTAGTACTATATCTACAGTAGATATGTAATATACATTTACAATCAATGCCATTATTACTATATCTCCGTTGGACATAATGTAATATACTGATTCCTTCCCACAGATCAATGTACATTTAATAACAATATCATTAGTACTATATCTACATTCGATATAATGTAATATACTTATTCGTTCCCACAGATGAATATGCATTTAATAACATTATCATTAGTACTATATCCACAGTAGATATGTAATGTACATTTACAAACAATGCCAGTATCATTATATCTCCGTTGGACATAATGTAATATACTGATTCCTTCCCACAGATCAATGTACATTTAATAACAATATCATTGGTACTGTATCTACATTGAATATAATGTAATATACTGATTCATTCCCATAGATCAATGTACATTTAATAACAATATCATTATTACTATATCTACATTAGATATAATGTAATATACTTACTCGTTCCCACAGATGAATGTGCATTTAATAACATTATCATTAGTACTATATCTACATTAGATATAATGAAATATACTTATTCGTTCCCACAAATGAATGTGCATTTAATAACATTATCATTAGTACTATATCTACATTAGATATGTAATGTACATTCAAAAACAATATCATTATTACCATATCTACATTAGATGTAATGTAATATACTGATTCCTTCCAACAGATCAATGTACATTTAATAACAATATCATTGGTACTATATCTACATTGAATATAATCTAATATACTGATTCATTCCCACAGATCAGTGTACATTTAATAGCAATATCATTATTACTATATCTACATTAGATATAATGTAATATACTTATTCGCTCCCACAGATGAATGTGCATTTAATAACATTATCATTAGTACTATATCTACATTAGATATGTAATGTACATTTAAAAACAATATCATTATTACCATATTTACATTAGATATAATGTAATATACTGATTCCTTCCCACAGATCAATGTACATTTAATAACAATATCATTAGTACTATATCTACAGTAGATATGTAATATACATTTACAATCAATGCCATTATTGCTATATCTCCGTTGGACATAATGTAATATACTGATTCCTTCCCACAGGTCAATGCACATTTAATAACAATGTCATTAGTACTATATCTACATTCGATATAATGTAATATACTTATTCGTTCCCACAGATGAATATGCATTTAATAACATTATCATTAGTACTATATCTACATTAGATATGTAATGTACATTTAAAAACCATATCATTATTACCATATCTACATTAGATATAATGTAATATACTGATTCCTCCCCACAGATCAATGTACATTTGATAACAATATCATTGGTACTATATCTACATTGAATATAATGTTATATGCTCATTCATTCCCACAGATCAATGTACATTTAATAACAGTGTCATTAGTACTATATCCACAGTAGATATGTAATGTACATTTACAAACAATGCCAGTATTATTATATCTCCGTTGGACATAATGTAATATACTGATTCCTTCCCACAGATCAATGTACATTTAATAACAATATCATTGGTACTGTATCTACATTGAATATAATGTAATATACTGATTCATTCCCACAGATCAATGTACATTCAATAACAATATCATTGGTACTATATCTACATTGAATATAATCTAATATTCTGATTCATTCCCACAGATCAATGTACATTTAATAACAATATCATTAGTACTATATCTACATTCGATATAATGTAATAGATTGATTCATTCCCACAGATCAATGTACATTTAATAACAATATCATTAGTACTATATCTACATTCGATATAATGTAATAGATTGATTCATTCCCACAGATCAATGTACATTTCATAACAATATCATTGGTACTATATCTACATTGAATATAATGTAATATACTGATTCAATCCCACAGATCCATGTACATTTAATAACAGTATCATTAGTACTATATCTACAGTAGATATGTAATATACATTTACAAACAATGCCAGTATTATTATATCTCCGTTGGACATAATGTGATATACTGATTCCTTCCCACAGATCAATGTGCATTTAAAAACAATATCATTATTACCATATCTACATTAGATATAATGTAATATACTGATTCCTTCCCGCAGATCAATGTACATTTAATAACAATATCATTGGTACTGTATCTACATTGAATATAATGTAATATACTGATTCATTCCCACAGATCAATGTACATTCAATAACAATATCATTAGTACTATATCTACATTAGATGTAATGTAATATACTTATTCGGTCCCACAGATGAATGTGCATTTAATAACATTATCATTAGTACTATATCTACATTAGATATGTAATGTACATTTAAAAACAATATCATTATTACCATATCTACATTAGATATAATGTAATATACTGATTCCTTCCCACAGATCAATGTACATTTAATAACAATATCATTAGTACTATATCTACAGTAGATATGTAATATACATTTACCAACAATGCCATTATTACTATATCTCCGTTGGACATAATGTAATATACTGATTCCTTCCCATAGATCAATGTACATTTAATAACAATACCATTAGTACTATATCTACATTCGATATAATGTAATATACTGATTCATTCCCACAGATCAATGTACATTTAATAACAATATCATTAGTACTATATCTACATTCGATATAATGTAATATACTGATTCATTCCCACAGATCAATGTACATTTAGTAACAATATCATTGGTACTATATCTACATTGAATATAATGTAATATACTGATTCATTCCCACAGATCAACGTACATTTAATAACAGTATCATTAGTACTGTATCTACAGTAGATATGTAATATACATTTACAAACACTGCCAGTATTATTATATCTCCGTTGGACATAATGTAATATACTGATTCCTTCCCACAGATCAATGTGCATTTAAAAACAATATCATTATTACCATATCTACAATAGATATAATGTAATATACTGATTCCTTCCCACAGATCAATGCACATTTAATAACAATATCATTGGTTCTGTATCTACATTGAATATAATGTAATACACTTATTCGTTCCTACACATGAATATACATTTAATAACATTATCATTAGTACTATATCTACATTAGATATGTAATGTACATTTAAAAACAATATCATTATTACCATATCTACATTAGATATAATGTAATATACTGATTCCTACCCACAGATCAATGTACATTTAATAACAATATCATTGGTACTGTATCTACATTGAATATAATGTTATATGCTCATTCATTCCCACAGATCAATGTACATTTAATAACAGTATCATTAGTACTATATCCACAGTAGATATGTAATGTACATTTACAAACAATGCCAGTATTATTATATCTCCGTTGGACATAATGTAATATACTGATTCCTTCCCACAGATCAATGTACATTTAATAACAATATCATTGGTACTGTATCTACATTGAATATAATGTAATATACTGATTCATTCCCACAGATCAATGTACATTTAATAACAATATCATTGGTACTATATCTACATTGAATATAATCTAATATACTGATTCATTCCCACAGATCAATATACATTTAATAACAATATCATTAGTACTATATCTACATTCGATATAATGTAATAGATTGATCCATTCCCACAGATCAATGTACATTTAATAACAGTATCGTTATTGCTCTATCTACATTAGGTATAATGTCATATACAGACTCATTCCCACAGATCAATGTACATTTAATAACAATATCATTGGTACTACATCTACATTGAATATAATGTAATATGCTGATTCGTTCCCACAGATCAATGTACATTTAATAACAATATCATTGGTACTATATCTACATTGAATATAATGTAATATACTGATTCATTCCCACAGATCAATGTACATTTTATAACAATATCATTAGTACTATATCTACAGTAGATATGTAATATACATTTACAAACAATGCCATTATTACTATATCTCCGTTTGACATAATGTAGTATACTGATTCCTTCCAACAGATCAATGTATATTTAATAACAATATCCTTAGTACTATATCTACAATAGATATGTAATGTACATTTAATAAGAATATCATTATTACCATATCTACATTAGATATAATGTAATCCACTTATTCGTTCCCACACATGAATATACAATTAATAACATTATCATTAGTACTATATCTACATTAGATATGTAATGTGCATTTAAAAACAATGCCATTATTACTATATCTCCGTTGGACATAATGTAATATACTGATTCCTTCCCACAGATCAATGCACATTTAATAACAATGTCATTAGTACTATATCTACATTCGATATAATGTAATATACTTATTCGTTCCCACAGATGAATATGCATTTAATAACATTATCATTAGTACTATATCTACATTAGATATGTAATGTACATTTAAAAACCATATCATTATTACCATATCTACATTAGATATAATGTAATATACTGATTCCTCCCCACAGATCAATGTACATTTGATAACAATATCATTGGTACTATATCTACATTGAATATAATGTTATATGCTCATTCATTCCCACAGATCAATGTACATTTAATAACAGTGTCATTAGTACTATATCCACAGTAGATATGTAATGTACATTTACAAACAATGCCAGTATTATTATATCTCCGTTGGACATAATGTAATATACTGATTCCTTCCCACAGATCAATGTACATTTAATAACAATATCATTGGTACTGTATCTACATTGAATATAATGTAATATACTGATTCATTCCCACAGATCAATGTACATTTAATAACAATATCATTGGTACTATATCTACATTGAATATAATCTAATATACTGATTCATTCCCACAGATCAATGTACATTTAATAACAATATCATTAGTACTATATCTACATTGAATATAATGTAATATGCTGATTCGTTCCCACAGATCAATGTACATTTAATAACAATATCATTAGTACTATATCTACATTCGATATAATGTAATATATTGATTCATTCCAACAGATCAAAGTACATTTAATAACAATATCATTATTACTATATCTACATTAGATATAATGTAATATACTTATTCGTTCCCACAGATGAATATGCATTTAATAACATTATCATTAGTACTATATCTAAATTAGATATGTAATGTACATTTAAAAACAATGCCATTATTACTATATCTCCGTAGGACATAATGTAATATACTGATTCCTTCCCACAGATCAATGTACATTTAATAACAATATCATTAGTACTATATATACATTCGATATAATGTAATATATTGATTCATTCCAACAGATCAATGTACATTTAATAACAATATCATTATTACCATATCTACATTAGATATAATGTAATATACTTATTCATGCGCACAGATGAATATGCATTTAATAACATTATCATTAGTACTATATCTACATTAGATATGTAATGTACATTTAAAAACAATATCATTATTACCATATCTACATTAGATATAATGTAATATACTGATTCCTCCCCACAGATCAATGTACATTTAATAACAATATCATTGGTACTATATCTACATTGAATATAATGTTATATGCTCATTCATTCCCACAGATCAATGTACATTTAATAACAGTATCATTAGTACTATATCCACAGTAGATATGTAATGTACATTTACAAACAATGCCAGTATTATTATATCTCCGTTGGACATAATGTAATATACTGATTCCTTCCCACAGATCAATGTACATTTAATAACAGTATCATTAGTACTATATCTACAGTAGATATGTAATATACATTTACAAACAATGCCAGTATTATTATATCTCCGTTGGACATAATGTGATATACTGATTCCTTCCCACAGATCAATGTGCATTTAAAAACAATATCATTATTACCATATCTACATTAGATATAATGTAATATACTGATTCCATCCCACAGATCAATGTACATTTAATAACAATATCATTGGTACTGTATCTACATTGAATATAATGTAATATACTGATTCATTCCCACAGATTAATGTACATTTAATAACAATATCATTGGTACTATATCTACATTCGATATAATCTAATATACTGATTCATTCCCACAGATCAATGTACATTTAATAACAATATCAATCTTACTATATCTACATTCGATATAATGTAATAGATTGATTCATTCCCACAGATCAATGTACATTTAATAACAATATCATTCTTACTATATCTACATTAGATATAATGTAATATACTTATTCGTTCCCACAGATGAATGTGCACTTAATAACAATATCATTGGTACTATATCTACATTGAATATTATGTAATATACTGATCAATTCCCACAGATCAATGTACATTTAATAACAATATCATTCTTACTATATCTACATTCGATATAATGTAATAGATTGATTCATTCCCACAGATCAATGTACATTCAATAACAATATCATTCTTACTATATCTACATTAGATATAATGTAATATACTTATTCGTTCCCACAGATGAATGTGCACTTAATAACAATATCATTGGTACTATATCTACATTGAATATAATGTAATATACTGATCAATTCCCACAGATCAATGTACATTTAATAACAATATCATTAGTACTATATCTACATTCGATATAATGTAATAGATTGATTCATTCCCACAGATCAATGTACATTTCATAACAATATCATTGGTACTATATCTACATTGAATATAATGTAATATACTGATTCAATCCCACAGATCCATGTACATTTAATAACAGTATCATTAGTACTATATCTACAGTAGATATGTAATATACATTTACAAACAATGCCAGTATTATTATATCTCCGTTGGACATAATGTGATATACTGATTCCTTCCCACAGATCAATGTGCATTTAAAAACAATATCATTATTACCATATCTACATTAGATATAATGTAATATACTGATTCCTTCCCACAGATCAATGTACATTTAATAACAATATCATTGGTACTGTATCTACATTGAATATAATGTAATATACTGATTCATTGCCACAGATCAATGTACATTTAATAACAATATCATTAGTACTATATCTACATTAGATGTAATGTAATATACTTATTCGGTCCCACAGATGAATGTGCATTTAATAACATTATCATTAGTACTATATCTACATTAGATATGTAATGTACATTTAAAAACAATATCATTATTACCATATCTACATTAGATATAATGTAATATACTGATTCCTTCCCACAGATCAATGTACATTTAATAACAATATCATTAGTACTATATCTACAGTAGATATGTAATATACATTTACAATCAATGCCATTATTACTATATCTCCGTTGGACATAATGTAATATACTGATTCCTTCCCACAGATCAATGTACATTTAATAACAATATCATTAGTACTATATCTACATTCGATATAATGTAATAGATAGATTCATTCCCACAGATCAATGTACATTTAATAACAATATCATTGGTACTATATCTACATTGAATATAATGTAATATACTGATACATTCCCACAGATAAATGTACATTTAATAACAATATCATCATTACCATATCTACATTAGATATAATGTAATATACTTATTCATTCCCACAGATGAATATGCATTTAATAACATTATCATTAGTACTATATCCACATTAGATATGTAATGTACATTTAAAAACAATATCATTATTACCATATCTACATTAGATATAATGTAATATACTGATTCCTTCCCACAGATCAATGTACATTTAATAACAATATCATTAGTACTACATCTACATTCGATATAATGTAATATATTGATTTATTCCAGCAGATCAAAGTACATTTAATAACAATATCATTATTACTATATCTACATTAGATATAATGTAATATACTTATTCGTTCCCACAGATGAATATGCATTTAATAACATTATCATTAGTACTATATCTACATTACATATGTAATGTACATTTAAAAACAATGCCATTATTACTATATCTACGTTGGACATAATGTAATATACTGATTCCTTCCCACAGATCAATGTACATTTAATAACAATATCATTAGTACTATATATACATTCGATATAATGTAATATATTGATTCATTCCAACAGATCAATGTACATTTAATAACAATTTCATTATTACCATATCTACATTAGATATAATGGAATATACTTATTCATTCCCACAGATGAATATGCATTTAATAACATTATCATTAGTACTATATATACATTAGATATGTAATGTACATTTAAAAACAATATCATTATTACCATATCTACATTAGGTATAATGTAATATACTGATTCCTTCCCACAGATCAATGTACATTTAATAACAATATCATTAGTACTATATCTACAGTAGATATGTAATATACATTTACAATCAATGACATTAATACTATATCTCCGTTGGACATAATGTAATATACTGATTCCTTCCCACAGATCAATGTACATTTAATAACAATATCATTAGTACTATATCTACATTCGATATAATGAAATATACTTATTCGTTCCCACAAATGAATGTGTATTTAATAACATTATCATTAGTACTATATCTACATTAGATATGTAATGTACATTCAAAAACAATCTCATTATTACCATATCTACATTAGATGTAATGTAATATACTGATTCCTTCCCACAGATCAATGTACATTTAATAACAATATCATTGGTACTATATCTACATTGAATATAATCTAATATACTGATTCATTCCCACAGATCAGTGTACATTTAATAGCAATATCATTATTACTATATCTACATTAGATATAATGTAATATACTTATTCGGTCCCACAGATGAATGTGCATTTAATAACATTATCATTAGTACTATATCTACATTAGATATGTAATGTACATTTAAAAACAATATCATTATTACCATATCTACATTAGATATAATGTAATATACTGATTCCTTCCCACAGATCAATGTACATTTAATAACAATATCATTAGTACTATATCTACAGTAGATATGTAATATACATTTACAATCAATGCCATTATTGCTATATCTCCGTTGGACATAATGTAATATACTGATTCCTTCCCACAGATCAATGCACATTTAATAACAATGTCATTAGTACTATATCTACATTCGATATAATGTAATATACTTATTCGTTCCCACAGATGAATATGCATTTAATAACATTATCATTAGTACTATATCTACATTAGATATGTAATGTACATTTAAAAACCATATCATTATTACCATATCTACATTAGATATAATGTAATATACTGATTCCTCCCCACAGATCAATGTACATTTGATAACAATATCATTGGTACTATATCTACATCGAATATAATGTTATATGCTCATTCATTCCCACAGATCAATGTACATTTAATAACAGTGTCATTAGTACTATATCCACAGTAGATATGTAATGTACATTTACAAACAATGCCAGTATTATTATATCTCCGTTGGACATAATGTAATATACTGATTCCTTCCCACAGATCAATGTACATTTAATAACAATATCATTGGTACTGTATCTACATTGAATATAATGTAATATACTGATTCATTCCCACAGATCAATGTACATTTAATAACAATATCATTGGTACTATATCTACATTGAATATAATCTAATATACTGATTCATTCCCACAGATCAATGTACATTTAATAACAATATCATTAGTACTATATCTACATTGAATATAATGTAATATGCTGATTCGTTCCCACAGATCAATGTACATTTAATAACAATATCATTAGTACTATATCTACATTCGATATAATGTAATATATTGATTCATTCCAACAGATCAAAGTACATTTAATAACAATATCATTATTACTATATCTACATTAGATATAATGTAATATACTTATTCGTTCCCACAGATGAATATGCATTTAATAACATTATCATTAGTACTATATCTAAATTAGATATGTAATGTACATTTAAAAACAATGCCATTATTACTATATCTACGTTGGACATAATGTAATATACTGATTCCTTCCCACAGATCAATGTACATTTAATAACAATATCATTAGTACTATATATACATTCGATATAATGTAATATATTGATTCATTCCAACAGATCAATGTACATTTAATAACAATTTCATTATTACCATATCTACATTAGATATAATGGAATATACTTATTCATTCCCACAGATGAATATGCATTTAATAACATTATCATTAGTACTATATCTACATTAGATATGTAATGTACATTTAAAAACAATATCATTATTACCATATCTACATTAGGTATAATGTAATATACTGATTCCTTCCCACAGATCAATGTACATTTAATAACAATATCATTAGTACTATATCTACATTAGATATGTAATGTACATTTAATAACAATATCATTATTACCATATCTACATTAGATATAATGTAATATACTGATTCTTTCCCACAGATCAATGTACATTTAATAACAACATCATTAGTACTATATCTACATTCGATATAATGTAATATATTGATTCATTCCAACAGATCAAAGTACATTTAATAACAATATCATTATTACTATATCTACATTAGATATAATGTAATCCACTTATTCGTTCCCACACATGAATATACAATTAATAACATTATCATTAGTACTATATCTACATTAGATATGTAACGTACATTTAAAAACAATGCCATTACTACTATATCTCCGTTGGACATAATGTAATATACTGAATCCTTCCCACAGATCAATGTACATTTAATAACAATATCATTAGTACTATATATACATTCGATATAATGTAATATATTGATTCATTCGAACAGATCAATGTACATTTAATAACAATATCATTATTACCATATCTACATTAGATATAATGTAATATATTTATTCATTCCCACAGATGAATATGCATTTATTAACATTATCATTAGTACTATATCTACATTAGATATGTAATGTACATTTAAAAACAATATCATTATTACCATATCTACATTTGATATAATGTAATATACTGATTCCTTCCCACAGATCAATGTACATTTAATAACAATATCATTGGTACTGTATCTACATTGAATATAATGTAATATACTGATTCATTCCCACAGATCAATGTACATTTAATAACAATATCATTGGTACTATATCTACATTCGATATAATCTAATATACTGATTCATTCCCACAGATTAATGTACATTTAATAACAATATCATTCTTACTATATCTACATTAGATATAATGTAATATACTTATTCGTTCCCACAGATGAATGTGCACTTAATAACAATATCATTGGTACTATATCCACATTGAATATAATGTAATATACATTCGATATAATGTAATAGATTGATTCATTCCCACAGATCAATGTACATTTAATAACAGTATCGTTATCGCTCTATCTACATTAGGTATAATGTCATATACAGACTCATTCCCACAGATCAATGTACATTTAATAACAATATCATTGGTACTACATCTACATTGAATATAATGTAATATGCTGATTCGTTCCCACAGATCAATGTACATTTAATAACAATATCATTGGTACTATATCTACATTGAATATAATGTAATATACTGATTCATTCCCACAGATCAATGTACATTCTATAACAATATCATTAGTACTATATCTACAGTAGATATGTAATATACATTTACAAGCAATGCCATTATTACTATATCTCCGTTGGACATAATGTAGTATACTGATTCCTTCCAACAGATCAATGTATACTTAATAACAATATCCTTAGTACTATATCTACAATAGATATGTAATGTACATTTAATAACAATATCATTATTACCATATCTACATTAGATATAATGTAATATACTGATTCTTTCCCACAGATCAATGTACATTTAATAACAATATCATTAGTACTATATCTACATTCGATCTAATGTAATATTCTGATTCATTCCCACAGATCAATGTACATTTAATAACAATATCATTGGTACTATATCTACATTGAATATAATCTAATATAGTGATTCATTCCCACAGATCAATGTACATTTAATAACAATATCATTAGTACTATATCTACATTCGATATAATGTAATAGATTGATTCATTCCCACAGATCAATGTACATTTAATAACAATATCATTCTTACTATATCTACATTAGATATGATGTAATATACTTATTCGTTCCCACAGATGAATGTGCACTTAATAACAATATCATTGGTACTATATCTACATTGAATATAATGTAATATACTGATCAATTCCCACAGATCAATGTACATTTAATAACAATATCATTAGTACTATATCTACAGTAGATATGTAATGTGCATTTACATACAATGCCATTATTACTACATCTCCGTTGGACATAATGTAATATACTAATTCCTTCCAACAGATCAATGTATATTTAATAACAATATCCTTCGTACTATATCTACAGTAGATATGTAATATACATTTACAAACAATGCCAGTATTATCATATCTCCGTTGGACATAATGTAATATACTGATTCCTTCCCACAGATCAATGTACATTTAATAACAATATCATTAGTACTATATCTACATTAGATATGTAATGTACATCTAATAACAATATCATTATTACAATATCTACATTAGATATAATGTAATATACCGATTCTTTCCCACAGATCAATGTACATTTAATAACAATATCATTAGTACTATATCTACAGTAGATATGTGATATACATTTACAAACAATGCCATTATTACTATATCTTCGTTGGACGTAATGTAATATACTGATTCCTTCCAACAGATCAATGTATATTTAATAACAATATCCTTAGTACTATATCTACATTCGATATAATGTAATATAGTTATTCGTTCCCACAGATGAATGTGTATTTGTTAACAATATCATTAGTACTATATCTACATCAGATATGTAATGTACATTTAATAACAATATCATTATTACCATATCTACATTTGATATAATGTAATATACTGATTCTTTCCCACAGATCAATGTACATTTAATAACAATATCATTGGTACTATATCTACATTGAATATAATGTAATATACTGATTCCTTCCCACAGATCAATGTACATTTAATAACAATATCATTAGTACTATATCTACAGTAGATATGTAATATACATTTACAAACAATGCCATTATTACTATATCTCCGTTGGACATAATGTAATATACTGATTCCTTCCAACAGATCAATGTATATTTAATAACAATATCCTTAGTACTATATCTACATTCGATATAATGTCATATAGTTATTCGTTCCCACAGATGAATGTGTATTTATTAACAATATCATTAGTATTATATCTACATTAGATATGTAATGTACATTTAATAACAATATCATTATTACCATATCTACATTAGATATAATGTAATATACTGATTCTTTCCCACAGATCAATGTACATTTAATAACAATATCATTGGTACTATATCTACATTGAATATAATCTAATATACTGATTCATTCCCACAGAGAAATGTACATTTAATAACAATATCATTAGTACTATATCTACATTCGATATAAGGTAATAGATTGATTCGTTCCCACCGATCAATGTACATTTAATAACAATATCATTATTGCTATATCTACATTAGGTATAATGTCATATACAGACTCATTCCCACAGATCAATGTACATTTAATAACAATATCATTAGTACTATATCTACGGTAGATATGTAATATACATTTACAAACAATGCCATTATTACTATATCTCCGTTGGACATAATGTAATATACTGATTCTTTCCCACAGAGCAATGTACATTTAATAACAATATCATTATTACTATATCTACATTAGATATAATGTAATATACTTATTCGTTCCCACAGATCAATGTGCGAGTAATAACAATATCATTGGTACTATATCTACATTGAATATAATGTAATATACTGATTCATTCCCACAGAGCAATGTATATTTAATAACAACATCCTTAGTACTATATCTACACTCGATATAATGTAATATAGTTATTCGTTCCCACAGATGAATGTGTATTTATTAACAATATCATTAGTACTATATCTACATTAGATATGTAATGTACATTTAATAACAATATCATTATTACCATATCTACATTAGATATAATGTAATATACTGATTCCTTCCCACAGATCAATGTACATTTAATAACAATATCATTGGTACTATATCTACATTTAATATAATGTAATATACTAATTCCTTCCCACAGATCAATGTACATTTAATAACAATATCATTAGTACTATATCTACGGTAGATATGTAATATTCATTTACAAACAATGCCATTATTACTATATCTCCGTTGGACATAATGTAATATACTGATTCCTTCCAAGAGATCAATGTATATTTAATAACAATATCCTTAGTACTATGTCTACATTCGATATAATGTAATATATTGGTTCATTCCAACAGATCAATGTACATTTAATAACAATATCATTATTACTATATATACATTAGATATGATGTAATATACTTATTCGTTCCCACAGATGAATATGCATTTAATAACATTATCATTAGTACTATATCTACATTAGATATGTAATGTACATTTAGTAACAATATCATTATTACCATATCTACATTAGATATAATGTAATATACTGATTCCTTCCCACAGATCAATGTACATTTAATAACAATATCATTAGTACTATATCTACAGTAGATATGTGATATACATTTACAAACAATGCCATTATTACTATATCTCCGTTGGACATAATGTAATATACTGATTCCTTCCAACAGATCAATGTATATTTAATAACAATATCCTTAGTACTATATCTACATTAGATATGTAATGTACATTTAATAACAATATCATTATTACAATATCTACATTCGATATAATGTAATATATTGATTCATTCCAACAGATCAAAGTACATTTAATAACAATATCATTATTACTATATCGACATTAGATATAATGTAATATACTTATTCGTTCCCACAGATGAATATGCATTTAATAACATTATCATTAGTACTATATCTACATTAGATATGTAATGTACATTTAAAAACAATATCATTATTACCATATCTACATTAGGTATAATGTAATATACTGATTCCTTCCCACAGATCAATGTACATTTAATAACAATATCATTGGTACTGTATCTACATTGAATATAATGTAATATACTGATTCATTCCCATAGATCAATGTACATTTAATAACAATATCATTAGTACTATATCTACATTAGATATAATGTAATATATTGATTCATTCCAACAGATCAATGTACATTTAATAACAATATCATTATTACTATATCTACATTAGATATAATGTAATATACTTATTCGTTCCCACAGATGAATGTGCATTTAATAACATTATCATTAGTACTATATCTACATTAGATATAATGAAATATACTTATTCGTTCCCACAAATGAATGTGCATTTAATAACATTATCATTAGTACTATATCTACATTAGATATGTAATGTACATTCAAAAACAATATCATTATTACCATATCTACATTAGATGTAATGTAATATACTGATTCCTTCCCACAGATCAATGTACATTTAATAACAATATCATTGGTACTATATCTACATTGAATATAATGTAATATACTGATTCATTCCCACAGATCAATGTACATTTAATAACAATATCATTGGTACTATATCTACATTGAATATAATGTAATATGCTGATTCATTCCCACAGATCAATGTACATTTAATAACAGTATCATTAGTACTATATCTACAGTAGATATGTAATATACATTTACAAACAATGCCAGTATTATTATATCTCCGTTGGACATAATGTAATATACTGATTCCTTCCCACAGATCAATGTACATTTAATAACAATATCATTAGTACTATATCTACATTCGATATAATGTAATATACTGATTCATTCCCACAGATCAGTGCACATTTAATAACAATATCATTAGTACTATATCTACATTCGATATAATGTAATAGATTGATTCATTCCCACAGATCAATGTACATTTAATAACAATATCATTAGTACTATATCTACAGTAGATATGTAATATACATTTACAAACAATGCCATTATTACTATATCTCCGTTGGACATAATGTAATATACTGATTCCTTCCAACAGATCAATGAATATTTAATAACAATATCCTTAGTACTATATCTACATTAGATATGTAATGTACATTTAATAACAATATCATTATTACCATATCTACATTAGATATAATGTAATATACTGATTCTTTCCCACAGATCAATGTACATTTAATAACAACATCATTAGTACTATATCTACATTCGATATAATGTAATATATTGATTCATTCCAACAGATCAAAGTACATTTAGTAACAATATCATTATTACTATATCTACATTAGATATAATGTAATCCACTTATTCGTTCCCACACATGAATATACAATTAATAACATTATCATTAGTACTATATCTACATTAGATATGTAACGTACATTTAAAAACAATGCCATTATTACTATATCTCCGTTGGACATAATGTATTATACTGATTCCTTCCCACAGATCAATGTACATTTAATAACAATATCATTAGTACTATATATACATTCGATATAATGTAATATATTGATTCATTCCAACAGATCAATGTACATTTAATAACAATATCATTATTACCATATCTACATTAGATATAATGTAATATATTTATTCATTCCCACAGATGAATATGCATTTATTAACATTATCATTAGTACTATATCTACATTAGATATGTAATGTACATTTAAAAACAATATCATTATTACCATATCTACATTAGATATAATGTAATATACTGATTCCTTCCCATAGATCAATGTACATTTAATAACAATACCATTAGTACTATATCTACATTCGATATAATGTAATATACTGATTCATTCCCACAGATCAATGTACATTTAATAACAATATCATTAGTACTATATCCACATTCGATATAATGTAATAGATAGATTCATTCCCACAGATCAATGTACATTTAATAACAATATCATTGGTACTATATCTACATTGAATATAATGTAATATACTGATACATTCCCACAGATAAATGTACATTTAATAACAATATCATTATTACCATATCTACATTAGATATAATGTAATATACTTATTCATTCCCACAGATGAATATGCATTTAATAACATTATCATTAGTACTATATCCACATTAGATATGTAATGTACATTTAAAAACAATATCATTATTACCATATCTACATTAGATATAATGTAATATACTGATTCCTTCCCACAGATCAATGTACATTTAATAACAATATCATTAGTACTACATCTACATTCGATATAATGTAATATACTGATTCATTCCCACAGATCAATGTACATTTAATAACAATATCATTGGTACTATATCTACATTGAATATAATGTAATATACTGATTCATTCCCACAGATCAACGTACATTTAATAACAGTATCATTAGTACTGTATCTACAGTAGATATGTAATATACATTTACAAACAATGCCAGTATTATTATATCTCCGTTGGACATAATGTAATATACTGATTCCTTCCCACAGATCAATGTGCATTTAAAAACAATATCATTATTACCATATCTACAATAGATATAATGTAATATACTGATTCCTTCCCACAGATCAATGCACATTTAATAACAATATCATTGGTTCTGTATCTACATTGAATATAATGTAATACACGTATTCGTTCCTACACATGAATATACATTTAATAACATTATCATTAGTACTATATCTACATTAGATATGTAATGTACATTTAAAAACAATATCATTATTACCATATCTACATTAGATATAATGTAATATACTGATTCCTTCCCACAGATCAATGTACATTTAATAACAATAGCATTGGTACTGTATCTACATTGAATATAATGTAATATACTGATTCATTCCCACAGATCAATGTACATTTAATAACAATATCATTAGTACTATATCTACATTCGATATAATGTAATAGATTGATTCATTCCCACAGATCAATGTACATTTAATAACAATATCATTCTTACTATATCTACATTAGATATAATGTAATATACTTATTCGTTCCCACAGATGAATGTGCACTTAATAACAATATCATTGGTACTATATCTACATTGAATATAATGTAATATACTGATCAATTCCCACAGATCAATGTACATTTAATAACAATATCATTCTTACTATATCTACATTCGATATAATGTAATAGATTGATTCATTCCCACAGATCAATGTACATTTAATAACAATATCATTCTTACTATATCTACATTAGATATAATGTAATATACTTATTCGTTCCCACAGATGAATGTGCACTTAATAACAATATCATTGGTACTATATCTACATTGAATATAATGTAATATACTGATCAATTCCCACAGATCAATGTACATTTAATAACAATATCATTAGTACTATATCTACAGTAGATATGTACTATACATTTACAAGCAATGCCATTATTACTATATCTCCGTTGGACATAATGTAATATACTGATTCCTTCCAACAGATCAATGTATATTTAATAACAATATCCTTAGTACTATATCTACATTAGATATGTAATGTACATTTAATAACAATATCATTATTACAATATCTACATTAGATATAATGTAATATACTGATTCTTTCCCACAGATCAATGTACATTTAATAACAATATCATTAGTACTATATCTACATTCGATATAATGTAATATATTGATTCATTCCAACAGATCAAAGTACATTTAATAACAATATCATTATTGCTATATCTACATTAGGTATAATGTCATATACAGACTCATTCCCACAGATCAATGTACATTTAATAACAATATCATTAGTACTATATCTACGGTAGATATGTAATATACATTTACAAACAATGCCATTATTACTATATCTCCGTTGGACATAATGTAATATACTGATTCTTTCCCACAGAGCAATGTGCATTTAATAACAATATCATTATTACTATATCTACATTAGATATAATGTAATATACTTATTCGTTCCCACAGATCAATGTGCGAGTAATAACAATATCATTGGTACTATATCTACATTGAATATAATGTAATATACTGATTCATTCCCACAGAGCAATGTATATTTAATAACAACATCCTTAGTACTATATCTACACTCGATATAATGTAATATAGTAATTCGTTCCCACAGATGAATGTGTATTTATTAACAATATCATTAGTACTATATCTACATTAGATATGTAATGTACATTTAATAACAATATCATTATTACCATATCTACATTAGATATAATGTAATATACTGATTCCTTCCCACAGATCAATGTACATTTAATAACAATATCATTGGTACTATATCTACATTTAATATAATGTAATATACTAATTCCTTCCCACAGATCAATGTACATTTAATAACAATATCATTAGTACTATATCTACGGTAGATATGTAATATACATTTACAAACAATGCCATTATTACTATATCTCCGTTGGACATAATGTAATATACTGATTCCTTCCAAGAGATCAATGTATATTTAATAACAATATCCTTAGTACTATATCTACATTCGATATAATGTAATATATTGATTCATTCCAACAGATCAATGTACATTTAATAACAATATCATTATTACTATATCTACATTAGATATGATGTAATATACTTATTCGTTCCCACAGATGAATATGCATTTAATAACATTATCATTAGTACTATATCTACATTAGATATGTAATGTACATTTAGTAACAATATCATTATTACCATATCTACATTAGATATAATGTAATATACTGATTCCTTCCCACAGATCAATGTACATTTAATAACAATATCATTAGTACTATATCTACAGTAGATATGTGATATACATTTACAAACAATGCCATTATTACTATATCTCCGTTGGACATAATGTAATATACTGATTCCTTCCAAGAGATCAATGTATATTTAATAACAATATCCTTAGTACTATATCTACATTAGATATGTAATGTACATTTAATAACAATATCATTATTACAATATCTACATTCGATATAATGTAATATACTTATTCGTTCCCACAGATGAATATGCATTTAATAGCATTATCATTAGTACTATATCTACATTAGATATGTAATGTACATTTGAAAACAATGCCATTATTACTATATCTCCGTTGGACATAATGTAATATACTGATTCCTTCGCACTGATCAATGTACATTTAATAACATTATCATTAGTACTATATATACATTCGATATAATGTAATATATTGATTCATTGCAACAGATCATGTACATTTAATAACAATTTCATTATTACCATATCTACATTAGATATAATGGAATATACTTATTCATTCCCACAGATGAATATGCATTTAATAACATTATCATTAGTACTATATCTACATTAGATATGTAATGTACATTTAAAAACAATATCATTATTACCATATCTACATTAGGTATAATGTAATATACTGATTCCTTCCCACAGATCAATGTACATTTAATAACAATATCATTGGTACTGTATCTACATTGAATATAATGTAATATACTGATTCATTCCCATAGATCAATGTACATTTAATAACAATATCATTAGTACTATATCTACATTTGATATAATGTAATAGATTGATTCATTCCCACAGATCAATGTACATTTAATAACAGTATCATTAGTACTATATCTACAGTAGATATGTAATATACATTTACAAACAATGCCAGTATTATTATATCTCCGTTGGACATAATGTAATATACTGATTCCTTCCCACAGATCAATGTACATTTAATAACAATATCATTAGTACTATATCTACATTCGATATAATGTAATATACTGATTCATTCCCACAGATCAGTGCACATTTAATAACAATATCATCAGTACTATATCTACATTCGTTATAATGTAATAGATTGATTCATTCCCACAGATCAATGTACATTTAATAACAATATCATTAGTACTATATCTACGGTAGATATGTAATATTCATTTACAAACAATGCCATTATTACTATATCTCCGTTGGACATAATGTAATATACTGATTCCTTCCAAGAGATCAATGTATATTTAATAACAATATCCTTAGTACTATGTCTACATTCGATATAATGTAATATATTGGTTCATTCCAACAGATCAATGTACATTTAATAACAATATCATTATTACTATATATACATTAGATATGATGTAATATACTTATTCGTTCCCACAGATGAATATGCATTTAATAACATTATCATTAGTACTATATCTACATTAGATATGTAATGTACATTTAGTAACAATATCATTATTACCATATCTACATTAGATATAATGTAATATACTGATTCCTTCCCACAGATCAATGTACATTTAATAACAATATCATTAGTACTATATCTACAGTAGATATGTGATATACATTTACAAACAATGCCATTATTACTATATCTCCGTTGGACATAATGTAATATACTGATTCCTTCCAACAGATCAATGTATATTTAATAACAATATCCTTAGTACTATATCTACATTAGATATGTAATGTACATTTAATAACAATATCATTATTACAATATCTACATTCGATATAATGTAATATATTGATTCATTCCAACAGATCAAAGTACATTTAATAACAATATCATTATTACTATATCTACATTAGATATAATGTAATATACTTATTCGTTCCCACAGATGAATATGCATTTAATAACATTATCATTAGTACTATATCTACATTAGATATGTAATGTACATTTAAAAACAATATCATTATTACCATATCTACATTAGGTATAATGTAATATACTGATTCCTTCCCACAGATCAATGTACATTTAATAACAATATCATTGGTACTGTATCTACATTGAATATAATGTAATATACTGATTCATTCCCATAGATCAATGTACATTTAATAACAATATCATTAGTACTATATCTACATTAGATATAATGTAATATATTGATTCATTCCAACAGATCAATGTACATTTAATAACAATATCATTATTACTATATCTACATTAGATATAATGTAATATACTTATTCGTTCCCACAGATGAATGTGCATTTAATAACATTATCATTAGTACTATATCTACATTAGATATAATGAAATATACTTATTCGTTCCCACAAATGAATGTGCATTTAATAACATTATCATTAGTACTATATCTACATTAGATATGTAATGTACATTCAAAAACAATATCATTATTACCATATCTACATTAGATGTAATGTGATATACTGATTCCTTCCCACAGATCAATGTACATTTAATAACAATATCATTGGTACTATATCTACATTGAATATAATGTAATATACTGATTCATTCCCACAGATCAATGTACATTTAATAACAATATCATTGGTACTATATCTACATTGAATATAATGTAATATGCTGATTCATTCCCACAGATCAATGTACATTTAATAACAGTATCATTAGTACTATATCTACAGTAGATATGTAATATACATTTACAAACAATGCCAGTATTATTATATCTCCGTTGGACATAATGTAATATACTGATTCCTTCCCACAGATCAATGTACATTTAATAACAATATCATTAGTACTATATCTACATTCGATATAATGTAATATACTGATTCATTCCCACAGATCAGTGCACATTTAATAACAATATCATTAGTACTATATCTACATTCGATATAATGTAATAGATTGATTCATTCCCACAGATCAATGTACATTTAATAACAATATCATTAGTACTATATCTACAGTAGATATGTAATATACATTTACAAACAATGCCATTATTACTATATCTCCGTTGGACATAATGTAATATACTGATTCCTTCCAACAGATCAATGAATATTTAATAACAATATCCTTAGTACTATATCTACATTAGATATGTAATGTACATTTAATAACAATATCATTATTACCATATCTACATTAGATATAATGTAATATACTGATTCTTTCCCACAGATCAATGTACATTTAATAACAACATCATTAGTACTATATCTACATTCGATATAATGTAATATATTGATTCATTCCAACAGATCAAAGTACATTTAGTAACAATATCATTATTACTATATCTACATTAGATATAATGTAATCCACTTATTCGTTCCCACACATGAATATACAATTAATAACATTATCATTAGTACTATATCTACATTAGATATGTAACGTACATTTAAAAACAATGCCATTATTACTATATCTCCGTTGGACATAATGTATTATACTGATTCCTTCCCACAGATCAATGTACATTTAATAACAATATCATTAGTACTATATATACATTCGATATAATGTAATATATTGATTCATTCCAACAGATCAATGTACATTTAATAACAATATCATTATTACCATATCTACATTAGATATAATGTAATATATTTATTCATTCCCACAGATGAATATGCATTTATTAACATTATCATTAGTACTATATCTACATTAGATATGTAATGTACATTTAAAAACAATATCATTATTACCATATCTACATTAGATATAATGTAATATACTGATTCCTTCCCATAGATCAATGTACATTTAATAACAATACCATTAGTACTATATCTACATTCGATATAATGTAATATACTGATTCATTCCCACAGATCAATGTACATTTAATAACAATATCATTAGTACTATATCCACATTCGATATAATGTAATAGATAGATTCATTCCCACAGATCAATGTACATTTAATAACAATATCATTGGTACTATATCTACATTGAATATAATGTAATATACTGATACATTCCCACAGATAAATGTACATTTAATAACAATATCATTATTACCATATCTACATTAGATATAATGTAATATACTTATTCATTCCCACAGATGAATATGCATTTAATAACATTATCATTAGTACTATATCCACATTAGATATGTAATGTACATTTAAAAACAATATCATTATTACCATATCTACATTAGATATAATGTAATATACTGATTCCTTCCCACAGATCAATGTACATTTAATAACAATATCATTAGTACTACATCTACATTCGATATAATGTAATATACTGATTCATTCCCACAGATCAATGTACATTTAATAACAATATCATTGGTACTATATCTACATTGAATATAATGTAATATACTGATTCATTCCCACAGATCAACGTACATTTAATAACAGTATCATTAGTACTGTATCTACAGTAGATATGTAATATACATTTACAAACAATGCCAGTATTATTATATCTCCGTTGGACATAATGTAATATACTGATTCCTTCCCACAGATCAATGTGCATTTAAAAACAATATCATTATTACCATATCTACAATAGATATAATGTAATATACTGATTCCTTCCCACAGATCAATGCACATTTAATAACAATATCATTGGTTCTGTATCTACATTGAATATAATGTAATATACTGATTCATTCCCACAGATCAATGTACATTTAATAACAATATCATTAGTACTATATCTACATTCGATATAATGTAATAGATTGATTCATTCCCACAGATCAATGTACATTTAATAACAATATCATTCTTACTATATCTACATTAGATATAATGTAATATACTTATTCGTTCCCACAGATGAATGTGCACTTAATAACAATATCATTGGTACTATATCTACATTGAATATAATGTAATATACTGATCAATTCCCACAGATCAATGTACATTTAATAACAATATCATTCTTACTATATCTACATTCGATATAATGTAATAGATTGATTCATTCCCACAGATCAATGTACATTTAATAACAATATCATTCTTACTATATCTACATTAGATATAATGTAATATACTTATTCGTTCCCACAGATGAATGTGCACTTAATAACAATATCATTGGTACTATATCTACATTGAATATAATGTAATATACTGATCAATTCCCACAGATCAATGTACATTTAATAACAATATCATTAGTACTATATCTACAGTAGATATGTACTATACATTTACAAGCAATGCCATTATTACTATATCTCCGTTGGACATAATGTAATATACTGATTCCTTCCAACAGATCAATGTATATTTAATAACAATATCCTTAGTACTATATCTACATTAGATATGTAATGTACATTTAATAACAATATCATTATTACAATATCTACATTAGATATAATGTAATATACTGATTCTTTCCCACAGATCAATGTACATTTAATAACAATATCATTAGTACTATATCTACATTCGATATAATGTAATATATTGATTCATTCCAACAGATCAAAGTACATTTAATAACAATATCATTATTGCTATATCTACATTAGGTATAATGTCATATACAGACTCATTCCCACAGATCAATGTACATTTAATAACAATATCATTAGTACTATATCTACGGTAGATATGTAATATACATTTACAAACAATGCCATTATTACTATATCTCCGTTGGACATAATGTAATATACTGATTCTTTCCCACAGAGCAATGTGCATTTAATAACAATATCATTATTACTATATCTACATTAGATATAATGTAATATACTTATTCGTTCCCACAGATCAATGTGCGAGTAATAACAATATCATTGGTACTATATCTACATTGAATATAATGTAATATACTGATTCATTCCCACAGAGCAATGTATATTTAATAACAACATCCTTAGTACTATATCTACACTCGATATAATGTAATATAGTTATTCGTTCCCACAGATGAATGTGTATTTATTAACAATATCATTAGTACTATATCTACATTAGATATGTAATGTACATTTAATAACAATATCATTATTACCATATCTACATTAGATATAATGTAATATACTGATTCCTTCCCACAGATCAATGTACATTTAATAACAATATCATTGGTACTATATCTACATTTAATATAATGTAATATACTAATTCCTTCCCACAGATCAATGTACATTTAATAACAATATCATTAGTACTATATCTACGGTAGATATGTAATATACATTTACAAACAATGCCATTATTACTATATCTCCGTTGGACATAATGTAATATACTGATTCCTTCCAAGAGATCAATGTATATTTAATAACAATATCCTTAGTACTATGTCTACATTCGATATAATGTAATATATTGATTCATTCCAACAGATCAATGTACATTTAATAACAATATCATTAGTACTATATCTACAGTAGATATGTGATATACATTTACAAACAATGCCATTATTACTATATCTCCGTTGGACATAATGTAATATACTGATTCCTTCCAACAGATCAATGTATATTTAATAACAATATCCTTAGTACTATATCTACATTAGATATGTAATGTACATTTAATAACAATATCATTATTACAATATCTACATTCGATATAATGTAATATATTGATTCATTCCAACAGATCAAAGTACATTTAATAACAATATCATTATTACTATATCTACATTAGATATAATGTAATATACTTATTCGTTCCCACAGATGAATATGCATTTAATAACATTATCATTAGTACTATATCTACATTAGATATGTAATGTACATTTAAAAACAATATCATTATTACCATATCTACATTAGGTATAATGTAATATACTGATTCCTTCCCACAGATCAATGTACATTTAATAACAATATCATTGGTACTGTATCTACATTGAATATAATGTAATATACTGATTCATTCCCATAGATCAATGTACATTTAATAACAATATCATTAGTACTATATCTACATTAGATATAATGTAATATATTGATTCATTCCAACAGATCAATGTACATTTAATAACAATATCATTATTACTATATCTACATTAGATATAATGTAATATACTTATTCGTTCCCACAGATGAATGTGCATTTAATAACATTATCATTAGTACTATATCTACATTAGATATAATGAAATATACTTATTCGTTCCCACAAATGAATGTGCATTTAATAACATTATCATTAGTACTATATCTACATTAGATATGTAATGTACATTCAAAAACAATATCATTATTACCATATCTACATTAGATGTAATGTAATATACTGATTCCTTCCCACAGATCAATGTACATTTAATAACAATATCATTGGTACTATATCTACATTGAATATAATGTAATATACTGATTCATTCCCACAGATCAATGTACATTTAATAACAATATCATTGGTACTATATCTACATTGAATATAATGTAATATGCTGATTCATTCCCACAGATCAATGTACATTTAATAACAGTATCATTAGTACTATATCTACAGTAGATATGTAATATACATTTACAAACAATGCCAGTATTATTATATCTCCGTTGGACATAATGTAATATACTGATTCCTTCCCACAGATCAATGTACATTTAATAACAATATCATTAGTACTATATCTACATTCGATATAATGTAATATACTGATTCATTCCCACAGATCAGTGCACATTTAATAACAATATCATTAGTACTATATCTACATTCGATATAATGTAATAGATTGATTCATTCCCACAGATCAATGTACATTTAATAACAATATCATTAGTACTATATCTACAGTAGATATGTAATATACATTTACAAACAATGCCATTATTACTATATCTCCGTTGGACATAATGTAATATACTGATTCCTTCCAACAGATCAATGAATATTTAATAACAATATCCTTAGTACTATATCTACATTAGATATGTAATGTACATTTAATAACAATATCATTATTACCATATCTACATTAGATATAATGTAATATACTGATTCTTTCCCACAGATCAATGTACATTTAATAACAACATCATTAGTACTATATCTACATTCGATATAATGTAATATATTGATTCATTCCAACAGATCAAAGTACATTTAGTAACAATATCATTATTACTATATCTACATTAGATATAATGTAATCCACTTATTCGTTCCCACACATGAATATACAATTAATAACATTATCATTAGTACTATATCTACATTAGATATGTAACGTACATTTAAAAACAATGCCATTATTACTATATCTCCGTTGGACATAATGTATTATACTGATTCCTTCCCACAGATCAATGTACATTTAATAACAATATCATTAGTACTATATATACATTCGATATAATGTAATATATTGATTCATTCCAACAGATCAATGTACATTTAATAACAATATCATTATTACCATATCTACATTAGATATAATGTAATATATTTATTCATTCCCACAGATGAATATGCATTTATTAACATTATCATTAGTACTATATCTACATTAGATATGTAATGTACATTTAAAAACAATATCATTATTACCATATCTACATTAGATATAATGTAATATACTGATTCCTTCCCATAGATCAATGTACATTTAATAACAATACCATTAGTACTATATCTACATTCGATATAATGTAATATACTGATTCATTCCCACAGATCAATGTACATTTAATAACAATATCATTAGTACTATATCTACATTCGATATAATGTAATAGATAGATTCATTCCCACAGATCAATGTACATTTAATAACAATATCATTGGTACTATATCTACATTGAATATAATGTAATATACTGATACATTCCCACAGATAAATGTACATTTAATAACAATATCATTATTACCATATCTACATTAGATATAATGTAATATACTTAATCATTCCCACAGATGAATATGCATTTAATAACATTATCATTAGTACTATATCCACATTAGATATGTAATGTACATTTAAAAACAATATCATTATTACCATATCTACATTAGATATAATGTAATATACTGATTCCTTCCCACAGATCAATGTACATTTAATAACAATATCATTAGTACTACATCTACATTCGATATAATGTAATATACTGATTCATTCCCACAGATCAATGTACATTTAATAACAATATCATTGGTACTATATCTACATTGAATATAATGTAATATACTGATTCATTCCCACAGATCAACGTACATTTAATAACAGTATCATTAGTACTGTATCTACAGTAGATATGTAATATACATTTACAAACAATGCCAGTATTATTATATCTCCGTTGGACATAATGTAATATACTGATTCCTTCCCACAGATCAATGTGCATTTAAAAACAATATCATTATTACCATATCTACAATAGATATAATGTAATATACTGATTCCTTCCCACAGATCAATGCACATTTAATAACAATATCATTGGTTCTGTATCTACATTGAATATAATGTAATACACGTATTCGTTCCTACACATGAATATACATTTAATAACATTATCATTAGTACTATATCTACATTAGATATGTAATGTACATTTAAAAACAATATCATTATTACCATATCTACATTAGATATAATGTAATATACTGATTCCTTCCCACAGATCAATGTACATTTAATAACAATAGCATTGGTACTGTATCTACATTGAATATAATGTAATATACTGATTCATTCCCACAGATCAATGTACATTTAATAACAATATCATTAGTACTATATCTACATTCGATATAATGTAATAGATTGATTCATTCCCACAGATCAATGTACATTTAATAACAATATCATTCTTACTATATCTACATTAGATATAATGTAATATACTTATTCGTTCCCACAGATGAATGTGCACTTAATAACAATATCATTGGTACTATATCTACATTGAATATAATGTAATATACTGATCAATTCCCACAGATCAATGTACATTTAATAACAATATCATTCTTACTATATCTACATTCGATATAATGTAATAGATTGATTCATTCCCACAGATCAATGTACATTTAATAACAATATCATTCTTACTATATCTACATTAGATATAATGTAATATACTTATTCGTTCCCACAGATGAATGTGCACTTAATAACAATATCATTGGTACTATATCTACATTGAATATAATGTAATATACTGATCAATTCCCACAGATCAATGTACATTTAATAACAATATCATTAGTACTATATCTACAGTAGATATGTACTATACATTTACAAGCAATGCCATTATTACTATATCTCCGTTGGACATAATGTAATATACTGATTCCTTCCAACAGATCAATGTATATTTAATAACAATATCCTTAGTACTATATCTACATTAGATATGTAATGTACATTTAATAACAATATCATTATTACAATATCTACATTAGATATAATGTAATATACTGATTCTTTCCCACAGATCAATGTACATTTAATAACAATATCATTAGTACTATATCTACATTCGATATAATGTAATATATTGATTCATTCCAACAGATCAAAGTACATTTAATAACAATATCATTATTGCTATATCTACATTAGGTATAATGTCATATACAGACTCATTCCCACAGATCAATGTACATTTAATAACAATATCATTAGTACTATATCTACGGTAGATATGTAATATACATTTACAAACAATGCCATTATTACTATATCTCCGTTGGACATAATGTAATATACTGATTCTTTCCCACAGAGCAATGTGCATTTAATAACAATATCATTATTACTATATCTACATTAGATATAATGTAATATACTTATTCGTTCCCACAGATCAATGTGCGAGTAATAACAATATCATTGGTACTATATCTACATTGAATATAATGTAATACACTGATTCATTCCCACAGAGCAATGTATATTTAATAACAACATCCTTAGTACTATATCTACACTCGATATAATGTAATATAGTAATTCGTTCCCACAGATGAATGTGTATTTATTAACAATATCATTAGTACTATATCTACATTAGATATGTAATGTACATTTAATAACAATATCATTATTACCATATCTACATTAGATATAATGTAATATACTGATTCCTTCCCACAGATCAATGTACATTTAATAACAATATCATTGGTACTATATCTACATTTAATATAATGTAATATACTAATTCCTTCCCACAGATCAATGTACATTTAATAACAATATCATTAGTACTATATCTACGGTAGATATGTAATATACATTTACAAACAATGCCATTATTACTATATCTCCGTTGGACATAATGTAATATACTGATTCCTTCCAAGAGATCAATGTATATTTAATAACAATATCCTTAGTACTATATCTACATTCGATATAATGTAATATATTGATTCATTCCAACAGATCAATGTACATTTAATAACAATATCATTATTACTATATCTACATTAGATATGATGTAATATACTTATTCGTTCCCACAGATGAATATGCATTTAATAACATTATCATTAGTACTATATCTACATTAGATATGTAATGTACATTTAGTAACAATATCATTATTACCATATCTACATTAGATATAATGTAATATACTGATTCCTTCCCACAGATCAATGTACATTTAATAACAATATCATTAGTACTATATCTACAGTAGATATGTGATATACATTTACAAACAATGCCATTATTACTATATCTCCGTTGGACATAATGTAATATACTGATTCCTTCCAAGAGATCAATGTATATTTAATAACAATATCCTTAGTACTATATCTACATTAGATATGTAATGTACATTTAATAACAATATCATTATTACAATATCTACATTCGATATAATGTAATATACTTATTCGTTCCCACAGATGAATATGCATTTAATAACATTATCATTAGTACTATATCTACATTAGATATGTAATGTACATTTGAAAACAATGCCATTATTACTATATCTCCGTTGGACATAATGTAATATACTGATTCCTTCGCACTGATCAATGTACATTTAATAACATTATCATTAGTACTATATATACATTCGATATAATGTAATATATTGATTCATTGCAACAGATCATGTACATTTAATAACAATTTCATTATTACCATATCTACATTAGATATAATGGAATATACTTATTCATTCCCACAGATGAATATGCATTTAATAACATTATCATTAGTACTATATCTACATTAGATATGTAATGTACATTTAAAAACAATATCATTATTACCATATCTACATTAGGTATAATGTAATATACTGATTCCTTCCCACAGATCAATGTACATTTAATAACAATATCATTGGTACTGTATCTACATTGAATATAATGTAATATACTGATTCATTCCCATAGATCAATGTACATTTAATAACAATATCATTAGTACTATATCTACATTTGATATAATGTAATAGATTGATTCATTCCCACAGATCAATGTACATTTAATAACAGTATCATTAGTACTATATCTACAGTAGATATGTAATATACATTTACAAACAATGCCAGTATTATTATATCTCCGTTGGACATAATGTAATATACTGATTCCTTCCCACAGATCAATGTACATTTAATAACAATATCATTAGTACTATATCTACATTCGATATAATGTAATATACTGATTCATTCCCACAGATCAGTGCACATTTAATAACAATATCATCAGTACTATATCTACATTCGTTATAATGTAATAGATTGATTCATTCCCACAGATCAATGTACATTTAATAACAATATCATTAGTACTATATCTACAGTAGATATGTAATATACATTTACAAACAATGCCATTATTACTATATCTCCGTTGGACATAATGTAATATACTGATTCCTTCCAACAGATCAATGAATATTTAATAACAATATCCTTAGTACTATATCTACATTAGATATGTAATGTACATTTAATAACAATATCATTATTACCATATCTACATTAGATATAATGTAATATACTGATTCTTTCCCACAGATCAATGTACATTTAATAACAACATCATTAGTACTATATCTACATTCGATATAATGTAATATATTGATTCATTCCAACAGATCAAAGTACATTTAATAACAATATCATTATTACTATATCTACATTAGATATAATGTAATCCACTTATTCCTTCCCACACATGAATATACAATTAATAACATTATCATTAGTACTATATCTACATTAGATATGTAACGTACATTTAAAAACAATGCCATTACTACTATATCTCCGTTGGACATAATGTAATATACTGAATCCTTCCCACAGATCAATGTACATTTAATAACAATATCATTAGTACTATATATACATTCGATATAATGTAATATATTGATTCATTCGAACAGATCAATGTACATTTAATAACAATATCATTATTACCATATCTACATTAGATATAATGTAATATATTTATTCATTCCCACAGATGAATATGCATTTATTAACATTATCATTAGTACTATATCTACATTAGATATGTAATGTACATTTAAAAACAATATCATTATTACCATATCTACATTTGATATAATGTAATATACTGATTCCTTCCCACAGATCAATGTACATTTAATAACAATATCATTGGTACTGTATCTACATTGAATATAATGTAATATACTGATTCATTCCCACAGATCAATGTACATTTAATAACAATATCATTGGTACTATATCTACATTCGATATAATCTAATATACTGATTCATTCCCACAGATTAATGTACATTTAATAACAATATCATTCTTACTATATCTACATTAGATATAATGTAATATACTTATTCGTTCCCACAGATGAATGTGCACTTAATAACAATATCATTGGTACTATATCCACATTGAATATAATGTAATATACATTCGATATAATGTAATAGATTGATTCATTCCCACAGATCAATGTACATTTAATAACAGTATCGTTATCGCTCTATCTACATTAGGTATAATGTCATATACAGACTCATTCCCACAGATCAATGTACATTTAATAACAATATCATTGGTACTACATCTACATTGAATATAATGTAATATGCTGATTCGTTCCCACAGATCAATGTACATTTAATAACAATATCATTGGTACTATATCTACATTGAATATAATGTAATATACTGATTCATTCCCACAGATCAATGTACATTCTATAACAATATCATTAGTACTATATCTACAGTAGATATGTAATATACATTTACAAGCAATGCCATTATTACTATATCTCCGTTGGACATAATGTAGTATACTGATTCCTTCCAACAGATCAATGTATACTTAATAACAATATCCTTAGTACTATATCTACAATAGATATGTAATGTACATTTAATAACAATATCATTATTACCATATCTACATTAGATATAATGTAATATACTGATTCTTTCCCACAGATCAATGTACATTTAATAACAATATCATTAGTACTATATCTACATTCGATCTAATGTAATATTCTGATTCATTCCCACAGATCAATGTACATTTAATAACAATATCATTGGTACTATATCTACATTGAATATAATCTAATATAGTGATTCATTCCCACAGATCAATGTACATTTAATAACAATATCATTAGTACTATATCTACATTCGATATAATGTAATAGATTGATTCATTCCCACAGATCAATGTACATTTAATAACAATATCATTCTTACTATATCTACATTAGATATAATGTAATATACTTATTCGTTCCCACAGATGAATGTGCACTTAATAACAATATCATTGGTACTATATCTACATTGAATATAATGTAATATACTGATCAATTCCCACAGATCAATGTACATTTAATAACAATATCATTAGTACTATATCTACAGTAGATATGTAATGTGCATTTACATACAATGCCATTATTACTACATCTCCGTTGGACATAATGTAATATACTAATTCCTTCCAACAGATCAATGTATATTTAATAACAATATCCTTCGTACTATATCTACAGTAGATATGTAATATACATTTACAAACAATGCCAGTATTATCATATCTCCGTTGGACATAATGTAATATACTGATTCCTTCCCACAGATCAATGTACATTTAATAACAATATCATTAGTACTATATCTACATTAGATATGTAATGTACATCTAATAACAATATCATTATTACAATATCTACATTAGATATAATGTAATATACCGATTCTTTCCCACAGATCAATGTACATTTAATAACAATATCATTAGTACTATATCTACAGTAGATATGTGATATACATTTACAAACAATGCCATTATTACTATATCTTCGTTGGACGTAATGTAATATACTGATTCCTTCCAACAGATCAATGTATATTTAATAACAATATCCTTAGTACTATATCTACATTCGATATAATGTAATATAGTTATTCGTTCCCACAGATGAATGTGTATTTGTTAACAATATCATTAGTACTATATCTACATCAGATATGTAATGTACATTTAATAACAATATCATTATTACCATATCTACATTTGATATAATGTAATATACTGATTCTTTCCCACAGATCAATGTACATTTAATAACAATATCATTGGTACTATATCTACATTGAATATAATGTAATATACTGATTACTTCCCACAGATCAATGTACATTTAATAACAATATCATTAGTACTATATCTACAGTAGATATGTAATATACATTTACAAACAATGCCATTATTACTATATCTCCGTTGGACATAATGTAATATACTGATTCCTTCCAACAGATCAATGTATATTTAATAACAATATCCTTAGTACTATATCTACATTCGATATAATGTCATATAGTTATTCGTTCCCACAGATGAATGTGTATTTATTAACAATATCATTAGTATTATATCTACATTAGATATGTAATGTACATTTAATAACAATATCATTATTACCATATCTACATTAGATATAATGTAATATACTGATTCTTTCCCACAGATCAATGTACATTTAATAACAATATCATTGGTACTATATCTACATTGAATATAATCTAATATACTGATTCATTCCCACAGAGAAATGTACATTTAATAACAATATCATTAGTACTATATCTACATTCGATATAAGGTAATAGATTGATTCGTTCCCACCGATCAATGTACATTTAATAACAATATCATTATTGCTATATCTACATTAGGTATAATGTCATATACAGACTCATTCCCACAGATCAATGTACATTTAATAACAATATCATTAGTACTATATCTACGGTAGATATGTAATATACATTTACAAACAATGCCATTATTACTATATCTCCGTTGGACATAATGTAATATACTGATTCTTTCCCACAGAGCAATGTACATTTAATAACAATATCATTATTACTATATCTACATTAGATATAATGTAATATACTTATTCGTTCCCACAGATGAATATGCATTTAATAACATTATCATTAGTACTATATCTACATTAGATATGTAATGTACATTTGAAAACAATGCCATTATTACTATATCTCCGTTGGACATAATGTAATATACTGATTCCTTCGCACAGATCAATGTACATTTAATAACAATATCATTAGTACTATATATACATTCGATATAATGTAATATATTGATTCATTCCAACAGATCATGTACATTTAATAACAATTTCATTATTACCATATCTACATTAGATATAATGGAATATACTTATTCATTCCCACAGATGAATATGCATTTAATAACATTATCATTAGTACTATATCTACATTAGATATGTAATGTACATTTAAAAACAATATCATTATTACCATATCTACATTAGGTATAATGTAATATACTGATTCCTTCCCACAGATCAATGTACATTTAATAACAATATCATTGGTACTGTATCTACATTGAATATAATGTAATATACTGATTCATTCCCATAGATCAATGTACATTTAATAACAATATCATTAGTACTATATCTACATTAGATATAATGTAATAGATTGATTCATTCCCACAGATCAATGTACATTTAATAACAGTATCATTATTGCTATATCTACATTAGGTATAATGTCATATACCGACTCATTCCCACAGATCAATGTACATTTAATAACAATATCATTGGTACTATATCTACATTGAATATAATGTAATATGCTGATTCGTTCCCACAGATCAATGTACATTTAATAACAGTATCATTAGTACTATATCTACATTCGATATAATGTAATATATTGATTCATTCCAACAGATCAATGTACATTTAATAACAATATCATTATTACTATATCTACATTAGATATAATGTAATATACTTATTCGTTCCCACAGATGAATGTGCATTTAATAACATTATCATTAGTACTATATCTACATTAGATATAATGAAATATACTTATTCGTTCCCACAAATGAATGTGCATTTAATAACATTATCATTAGTACTATATCTACATTAGATATGTAATGTACATTCAAAAACAATATCATTATTACCATATCTACATTAGATGTAATGTAATATACTGATTCCTTCCCACAGATCAATGTACATTTAATAACAATATCATTGGTACTATATCTACATTGAATATAATGTAATATACTGATTCATTCCCACAGATCAATGTACATTTAATAACAATATCATTGGTACTATATCTACATTGAATATAATGTAATATGCTGATTCATTCCCACAGATCAATGTACATTTAATAACAGTATCATTAGTACTATATCTACAGTAGATATGTAATATACATTTACAAACAATGCCAGTATTATTATATCTCCGTTGGACATAATGTAATATACTGATTCCTTCCCACAGATCAATGTACATTTAATAACAATATCATTAGTACTATATCTACATTCGATATAATGTAATATACTGATTCATTCCCACAGATCAGTGCACATTTAATAACAATATCATCAGTACTATATCTACATTCGATATAATGTAATAGATTGATTCATTCCCACAGATCAATGTACATTTAATAACAATATCATTAGTACTATATCTACAGTAGATATGTAATATACATTTACAAACAATGCCATTATTACTATATCTCCGTTGGACATAATGTAATATACTGATTCCTTCCAACAGATCAATGAATATTTAATAACAATATCCTTAGTACTATATCTACATTAGATATGTAATGTACATTTAATAACAATATCATTATTACCATATCTACATTAGATATAATGTAATATACTGATTCTTTCCCACAGATCAATGTACATTTAATAACAACATCATTAGTACTATATCTACATTCGATATAATGTAATATATTGATTCATTCCAACAGATCAAAGTACATTTAATAACAATATCATTATTACTATATCTACATTAGATATAATGTAATCCACTTATTCGTTCCCACACATGAATATACAATTAATAACATTATCATTAGTACTATATCTACATTAGATATGTAACGTACATTTAAAAACAATGCCGTTACTACTATATCTCCGTTGGACATAATGTAATATACTGAATCCTTCCCACAGATCAATGTACATTTAATAACAATATCATTAGTACTATATATACATTCGATATAATGTAATATATTGATTCATTCCAACAGATCAATGTACATTTAATAACAATATCATTATTACCATATCTACATTAGATATAATGTAATATATTTATTCATTCCCACAGATGAATATGCATTTATTAACATTATCATTAGTACTATATCTACATTAGATATGTAATGTACATTTAAAAACAATATCATTATTACCATATCTACATTAGATATAATGTAATATACTGATTCCTTCCCATAGATCAATGTACATTTAATAACAATACCATTAGTACTATATCTACATTCGATATAATGTAATATACTGATTCATTCCCACAGATCAATGTACATTTAATAACAATATCATTAGTACTATATCTACATTCGATATAATGTAATAGATAGATTCATTCCCACAGATCAATGTACATTTAATAACAATATCATTGGTACTATATCTACATTGAATATAATGTAATATACTGATACATTCCCACAGATAAATGTACATTTAATAACAATATCATTATTACCATATCTACATTAGATATAATGTAATATACTTATTCATTCCCACAGATGAATATGCATTTAATAACATTATCATTAGTACTATATCCACATTAGATATGTAATGTACATTTAAAAACAATATCATTATTACCATATCTACATTAGATATAATGTAATATACTGATTCCTTCCCACAGATCAATGTACATTTAATAAGAATATCATTAGTACTACATCTACATTCGATATAATGTAATATACTGATTCATTCCCACAGATCAATGTACATTTAATAACAATATCATTGGTACTATATCTACATTGAATATAATGTAATATACTGATTCATTCCCACAGATCAGCGTACATTTAATAACAGTATCATTAGTACTGTATCTACAGTAGATATGTAATATACATTTACAAACAATGCCAGTATTATTATATCTCCGTTGGACATAATGTAATATACTGATTCCTTCCCACAGATCAATGTGCATTTAAAAACAATATCATTATTACCATATCTACAATAGATATAATGTAATATACTGATTCCTTCCCACAGATCAATGCACATTTAATAACAATATCATTGGTTCTGTATCTACATTGAATATAATGTAATACACGTATTCGTTCCTACACATGAATATACATTTAATAACATTATCATTAGTACTATATCTACATTAGATATGTAATGTACATTTAAAAACAATATCATTATTACCATATCTACATTAGATATAATGTAATATACTGATTCCTTCCCACAGATCAATGTACATTTAATAACAATATCATTGGTACTGTATCTACATTGAATATAATGTAATATACTGATTCATTCCCACAGATCAATGTACATTTAATAACAATATCATTAGTACTATATCTACATTCGATATAATGTAATAGATTGATTCATTCCCACAGATCAATGTACATTTAATAACAATATCATTCTTACTATATCTACATTAGATATAATGTAATATACTTATTCGTTCGCACAGATGAATGTGCACTTAATAACAATATCATTGGTACTATATCTACATTGAATATAATGTAATATACTGATCAATTCCCACAGATCAATGTACATTTAATAACAATATCATTCTTACTATATCTACATTCGATATAATGTAATAGATTGATTCATTCCCACAGATCAATGTACATTTAATAACAATATCATTCTTACTATATCTACATTAGATATAATGTAATATACTTATTCGTTCCCACAGATGAATGTGCACTTAATAACAATATCATTGGTACTATATCTACATTGAATATAATGTAATATACTGATCAATTCCCACAGATCAATGTACATTTAATAACAATATCATTAGTACTATATCTACAGTAGATATGTAATATACATTTACAAACAATGCCATTATTACTATATCTCCGTTGGACATAATGTAATATACTGATTCTTTCCCACAGAGCAATGTACATTTAATAACAATATCATTATTACTATATCTACATTAGATATAATGTAATATACTTATTCGTTCCCACAGATCAATGTGCGATTAATAACAATATCATTGGTACTATATCTACATTTAATATAATGTAATATACTGATTCCTTCCCACAGATCTGTGTACATTTAATAACAATATCATTAGTACTATATCTACGGTAGATATGTAATATACATTTACAAACAATGCCATTATTACTATATCTCCGTTGGACATAATGTAATATACTGATTCCTTCCAAGAGATCAATGTATATTTAATAACAATATCCTTAGTACTATATCTACATTCGATATAATGTAATATAGTTATTCGTTCCCACAGATGAATGTGTATTTATTAACAATATCATTAGTACTATATCTACATTAGATATGTAATGTACATTTAATAACAATATCATTATTACCATATCTACATTAGATATAATGAAATATACTGATTCCTTCACACAGATCAATGTACATTTAATAACAATATCATTAGTACTATATCTACAGTAGATATGTAATATACGTTTGCATACAATGCCATTATTACTATATCTCCATTGGACATAACGTAATATACTGATTCCTTCCAACAGATCAATGTATTCTTAATAACAATATCCTTAGTACTATATCTACATTCGATATAATGTAATATAGTTATTCGTTCCCACAGATGAATGTGTATTTATTAACAATATCATTAGTACTATATCTACATTAGATATGTAATGTACATTTAATAACAATATCATTATTATCATATCTACATTGAATATAATGTAATATACTGATTCATTCCCACAGATCAATGTACATTTAATAACAATATCATTGGTACTATATCTACATTGAATATAATGTAATATACTGATTCATTCCCAAAGATCAATGTACATTTAATAACAATATCATTATTGCTATATCTACATTAGGTATAATGTCATATACAGACTCATTCCCACAGATCAATGTACATTTAATAACGGTATCATTAGTACTATATCTACATTGAATATAATGTAATATACTGATTCTTTCCCACAGATCAATGTACATTTAATAACAATATCATTGGTACTATATCTACATTGAATATAATGTAATATACTGATTCATTCCCACAGCTCAATGTACATTTAATAACAATATCATTAGTACTATATCTACAGCAGATATGTAATATACATTTACAAACAATGCCATTATTACTATATCTCTGTTGGACATAATGTAATATACTGATTCCTTCCAACAGATCAATGTATATTTAATAACAATATCCTTAGTACTATATCTACATTCGATATAATGTAATATAGTTAATCGTTCCCACAGACGAATGTGAATTTATTAACAATATCATTAGTACTATATCTACATTAGATATGTAATGTACATTTAATAACATTATCATTATTACCATATCTACATTAGATATAATGTAATATACTGATTCTTTCCCACAGATCAATGTACATTTAATAACAATATCATTGGTACTATATCTACATTGAATATAATCTAATATACTGATTCATTCCCACAGATCAATGTACATTCAATAACAATATCATTAGTACTATATCTACATTCGATATAATGTAATAGATTGATGCATTCCCACAGATCAATGTACATTTAATAACAATATCATTATTACTATATCTACATTAGATATGATGTAATATACTGATTCCTTCCCACAGATCAATGTACATTTAATAACAATATCATTAGTACTATATCTACAGTAGATATGTAATATGCCTTTACATACAATGCCATTATTACTATATCTCCGTTGGACATAATGTAATATACTGATTTCTTCCAACAGATCAATGTATATTTAATAACAATATCCTTAGTACTATATCTGCATTCGATATAATGTAATATAGTTAATCGTTCCCACAGATGAATGTGCATTTATTAACAATATCATTAGTACGATATCTACATTAGATATGTAATGTACATTTAATAACAATATCATTATTACCATATCTACATTAGATACAATGTAATATACTGATTCTTTCCCACAGATCAATGTACATTTAATAACAATATCATTGGTACTATATCTACAGTAGATATGTAATGTGCATTTACATACAATGCCATTATTACTACATCTCCGTTGGACATAATGTAATATACTGATTCCTTCCAACAGATCAATGTATATTTAATAACAATATCCTTAGTACTATATCTACATTAGATATGTAATGTAGATTTAATAACAATATCTTTATTACCATATCTACATTAGATATAATGTAATATACTGATTCTTTCCCACAGATCAATGTACATTTAATAACAATATCATTAGTACTATATCTACATTCGACATAATGTAATATATTGATTCATTCCAACAGATCAAAGTACATTTAATAACAATATCATTAGTACTATATCTACAGTAGATATGTAATATACATTTACCATCAATGCCATTATTACTATATCTCCGTTGGACATAATGTAATATACTGATTCCTTCCCACTGATCAATGTACATTTAATAACAATATCATTAGTACTATATCTACAGTAGATATGTAATGTACATTTAAAATCAATATCATTATTACCATATCTACATGGGATATAATGTAATATACTGATTCCTTCCCACAGATCAATGTACATTTAATAACAATATCATTGGTACTATATCTACATTGAATATAATCCAGTATACTGATTCATTCCCACAGACCAATGTACATTTAATAACAATATCATTAGTACTATATCTACATTCGATATAATGTAATAGATTGATTCATTCCCACAGATCAATGTACATTTAATAACAATATCATTGGTACTATATCTACATTGAATATAATCTAATATACTGATTCATTCCCACAGATCAATGTACATTTAATAACAATATCATTAGTACTATATCTACATTCGATATAAGGTAATAGATTGGTTCGTTCCCACCGATCAATGTACATTTAATAACAATATCATTATTGCTATATCTACATTAGGTATAATGTCATATACAGACTCATTCCCACAGATCAATGTACATTTAATAACAATATCATTAGTACTATATCTACGGTAGATATGTAATATACATTTACAAACAATGCCATTATTACTATATCTCCGTTGGACATAATGTAATATACTGATTCTTTCCCACAGATCAATGTACATTTAATAACAATATCATTATTACTATATCTACATTAGATATAATGTAATATACTTATTCGTTCCCACAGATCAATGTGCGATTAATAACAATATCATTGGTACTATATCTACATTGAATATAATGTAATATACTGATTCATTCCCACAGAGCAATGTATATTTAATAACAACATCCTTAGTACTATATCTACATTAGATATGTAATGTACATTTGAAAACAATGCCATTATTACTATATCTCCGTTGGACATAATGTAATATACTGATTCCTTCGCACAGATCAATGTACATTTAATAACAATATCATTAGTACTATATATACATTCGATATAATGTAATATATTGATTCATTCCAACAGATCATGTACATTTAATAACAATTTCATTATTACCATATCTACATTAGATATAATGGAATATACTTATTCATTCCCACAGATGAATATGCATTTAATAACATTATCATTAGTACTATATCTACATTAGATATGTAATGTACATTTAAAAACAATATCATTATTACCATATCTACATTAGGTATAATGTAATATACTGATTCCTTCCCACAGATCAATGTACATTTAATAACAATATCATTGGTACTGTATCTACATTGAATATAATGTAATATACTGATTCATTCCCATAGATCAATGTACATTTAATAACAATATCATTAGTACTATATCTACATTAGATATAATGTAATAGATTGATTCATTCCCACAGATCAATGTACATTTAATAACAGTATCATTATTGCTATATCTACATTAGGTATAATGTCATATACCGACTCATTCCCACAGATCAATGTACATTTAATAACAATATCATTGGTACTATATCTACATTGAATATAATGTAATATGCTGATTCGTTCCCACAGATCAATGTACATTTAATAACAGTATCATTAGTACTATATCTACATTCGATATAATGTAATATATTGATTCATTCCAACAGATCAATGTACATTTAATAACAATATCATTATTACTATATCTACATTAGATATAATGTAATATACTTATTCGTTCCCACAGATGAATGTGCATTTAATAACATTATCATTAGTACTATATCTACATTAGATATAATGAAATATACTTATTCGTTCCCACAAATGAATGTGCATTTAATAACATTATCATTAGTACTATATCTACATTAGATATGTAATGTACATTCAAAAACAATATCATTATTACCATATCTACATTAGATGTAATGTAATATACTGATTCCTTCCCACAGATCAATGTACATTTAATAACAATATCATTGGTACTATATCTACATTGAATATAATGTAATATACTGATTCATTCCCACAGATCAATGTACATTTAATAACAATATCATTGGTACTATATCTACATTGAATATAATGTAATATGCTGATTCATTCCCACAGATCAATGTACATTTAATAACAGTATCATTAGTACTATATCTACAGTAGATATGTAATATACATTTACAAACAATGCCAGTATTATTATATCTCCGTTGGACATAATGTAATATACTGATTCCTTCCCACAGATCAATGTACATTTAATAACAATATCATTAGTACTATATCTACATTCGATATAATGTAATATACTGATTCATTCCCACAGATCAGTGCACATTTAATAACAATATCATCAGTACTATATCTACATTCGATATAATGTAATAGATTGATTCATTCCCACAGATCAATGTACATTTAATAACAATATCATTAGTACTATATCTACAGTAGATATGTAATATACATTTACAAACAATGCCATTATTACTATATCTCCGTTGGACATAATGTAATATACTGATTCCTTCCAACAGATCAATGAATATTTAATAACAATATCCTTAGTACTATATCTACATTAGATATGTAATGTACATTTAATAACAATATCATTATTACCATATCTACATTAGATATAATGTAATATACTGATTCCTTCCCACAGATCAATGTACATTTAATAACAATATCATTGGTACTGTATCTACATTGAATATAATGTAATATACTGATTCATTCCCACAGATCAATGTACATTTAATAACAATATCATTAGTACTATATCTACATTCGATATAATGTAATAGATTGATTCATTCCCACAGATCAATGTACATTTAATAACAATATCATTCTTACTATATCTACATTAGATATAATGTAATATACTTATTCGTTCGCACAGATGAATGTGCACTTAATAACAATATCATTGGTACTATATCTACATTGAATATAATGTAATATACTGATCAATTCCCACAGATCAATGTACATTTAATAACAATATCATTCTTACTATATCTACATTCGATATAATGTAATAGATTGATTCATTCCCACAGATCAATGTACATTTAATAACAATATCATTCTTACTATATCTACATTAGATATAATGTAATATACTTATTCGTTCCCACAGATGAATGTGCACTTAATAACAATATCATTGGTACTATATCTACATTGAATATAATGTAATATACTGATCAATTCCCACAGATCAATGTACATTTAATAACAATATCATTAGTACTATATCTACAGTAGACATGTAATATACATTTACAGACAATGCCATTATTACTATATCTCCGTTGGACATAATGTAATATGCTGATTCTTTCCCACAGAGCAATGTACATTTAATAACAATATCATTATTACTATATCTACATTAGATATAATGTAATATACTTATTCGTTCCCACAGATCAATGTGCGATTAATAACAATATCATTGGTACTATATCTACATTTAATATAATGTAATATACTGATTCCTTCCCACAGATCTGTGTACATTTAATAACAATATCATTAGTACTATATCTACGGTAGATATGTAATATACATTTACAAACAATGCCATTATTACTATATCTCCGTTGGACATAATGTAATATACTGATTCCTTCCAAGAGATCAATGTATATTTAATAACAATATCCTTAGTACTATATCTACATTCGATATAATGTAATATAGTTATTCGTTCCCACAGATGAATGTGTATTTATTAACAATATCATTAGTACTATATCTACATTAGATATGTAATGTACATTTAATAACAATATCATTATTACCATATCTACATTAGATATAATGAAATATACTGATTCCTTCACACAGATCAATGTACATTTAATAACAATATCATTAGTACTATATATACATTCGATATAATGTAATATATTGATTCATTCCAACAGATCAATGTACATTTAATAACAATATCATTATTACAATATCTACATTAGATATAATGTAATATACCGATTCTTTCCCACAGATCAATGTACATTTAATAACAATATCATTAGTACTATATCTACAGTAGATATGTAATATACATTTACAAACAATGCCATTATTACTATATCTCCGTTGGACATAATGTAATATACTGATTCTTTCCCACAGAGCAATGTACATTTAATAACAATATCATTATTACTATATCTACATTAGATATAATGTAATATACTTATTCGTTCCCACAGATCAATGTGCGATTAATAACAATATCATTGGTACTATATCTACATTTAATATAATGTAATATACTGATTCCTTCCCACAGATCAATGTACATTTAATAACAATATCATTAGTACTATATCTACGGTAGATATGTAATATACATTTACAAACAATGCCATTATTACTATATCTCCGTTGGACATAATGTAATATACTGATTCCTTCCAAGAGATCAATGTATATTTAATAACAATATCCTTAGTACTATATCTACATTCGATATAATGTAATATAGTTATTCGTTCCCACAGATGAATGTGTATTTATTAACAATATCATTAGTACTATATCTACATTAGATATGTAATGTACATTTAATAACAATATCATTATTACCATATCTACATTAGATATAATGAAATATACTGATTCCTTCACACAGATCAATGTACATTTAATAACAATATCATTAGTACTATATCTACAGTAGATATGTAATATACGTTTGCATACAATGCCATTATTACTATATCTCCATTGGACATAACGTAATATACTGATTCCTTCCAACAGATCAATGTATTCTTAATAACAATATCCTTAGTACTATATCTACATTCGATATAATGTAATATAGTTATTCGTTCCCACAGATGAATGTGTATTTATTAACAATATCATTAGTACTATATCTACATTAGATATGTAATGTACATTTAATAACAATATCATTATTATCATATCTACATTGAATATAATGTAATATACTGATTCATTCCCACAGATCAATGTACATTTAATAACAATATCATTGGTACTATATCTACATTGAATATAATGTAATATACTGATTCATTCCCAAAGATCAATGTACATTTAATAACAATATCATTATTGCTATATCTACATTAGGTATAATGTCATATACAGACTCATTCCCACAGATCAATGTACATTTAATAACGGTATCATTAGTACTATATCTACATTGAATATAATGTAATATACTGATTCTTTCCCACAGATCAATGTACATTTAATAACAATATCATTGGTACTATATCTACATTGAATATAATGTAATATACTGATTCATTCCCACAGCTCAATGTACATTTAATAACAATATCATTAGTACTATATCTACAGCAGATATGTAATATACATTTACAAACAATGCCATTATTACTATATCTCTGTTGGACATAATGTAATATACTGATTCCTTCCAACAGATCAATGTATATTTAATAACAATATCCTTAGTACTATATCCACATTCGATATAATGTAATATAGTTAATCGTTCCCACAGACGAATGTGAATTTATTAACAATATCATTAGTACTATATCTACATTAGATATGTAATGTACATTTAATAACATTATCATTATTACCATATCTACATTAGATATAATGTAATATACTGATTCTTTCCCACAGATCAATGTACATTTAATAACAATATCATTGGTACTATATCTACATTGAATATAATCTAATATACTGATTCATTCCCACAGATCAATGTACATTCAATAACAATATCATTAGTACTATATCTACATTCGATATAATGTAATAGATTGATGCATTCCCACAGATCAATGTACATTTAATAACAATATCATTATTACTATATCTACATTAGATATGATGTAATATACTGATTCCTTCCCACAGATCAATGTACATTTAATAACAATATCATTAGTACTATATCTACAGTAGATATGTAATATGCCTTTACATACAATGCCATTATTACTATATCTCCGTTGGACATAATGTAATATACTGATTTCTTCCAACAGATCAATGTATATTTAATAACAATATCCTTAGTACTATATCTGCATTCGATATAATGTAATATAGTTATTCGTTCCCACAGATGAATGTGCATTTATTAACAATATCATTAGTACGATATCTACATTAGATATGTAATGTACATTTAATAACAATATCATTATTACCATATCTACATTAGATACAATGTAATATACTGATTCTTTCCCACAGATCAATGTACATTTAATAACAATATCATTGGTACTATATCTACAGTAGATATGTAATGTGCATTTACATACAATGCCATTATTACTACATCTCCGTTGGACATAATGTAACATACTGATTCCTTCCAACAGATCAATGTATATTTAATAACAATATCCTTAGTACTATATCTACATTAGATATGTAATGTAGATTTAATAACAATATCATTATTACCATATCTACATTAGATATAATGTAATATACTGATTCTTTCCCACAGATCAATGTACATTTAATAACAATATCATTAGTACTATATCTACATTCGACATAATGTAATATATTGATTCATTCCAACAGATCAAAGTACATTTAATAACAATATCATTAGTACTATATCTACAGTAGATATGTAATATACATTTACCATCAATGCCATTATTACTATATCTCCGTTGGACATAATGTAATATACTGATTCCTTCCCACTGATCAATGTACATTTAATAACAATATCATTAGTACTATATCTACAGTAGATATGTAATGTACATTTAAAATCAATATCATTATTACCATATCTACATGGGATATAATGTAATATACTGATTCCTTCCCACAGATCAATGTACATTTAATAACAATATCATTGGTACTATATCTACATTGAATATAATCCAGTATACTGATTCATTCCCACAGACCAATGTACATTTAATAACAATATCATTAGTACTATATCTACATTCGATATAATGTAATAGATTGATTCATTCCCACAGATCAATGTACATTTAATAACAATATCATTGGTACTATATCTACATTGAATATAATCTAATATACTGATTCATTCCCACAGATCAATGTACATTTAATAACAATATCATTAGTACTATATCTACATTCGATATAAGGTAATAGATTGGTTCGTTCCCACCGATCAATGTACATTTAATAACAATATCATTATTGCTATATCTACATTAGGTATAATGTCATATACAGACTCATTCCCACAGATCAATGTACATTTAATAACAATATCATTAGTACTATATCTACGGTAGATATGTAATATACATTTACAAACAATGCCATTATTACTATATCTCCGTTGGACATAATGTAATATACTGATTCTTTCCCACAGATCAATGTACATTTAATAACAATATCATTATTACTATATCTACATTAGATATAATGTAATATACTTATTCGTTCCCACAGATCAATGTGCGATTAATAACAATATCATTGGTACTATATCTACATTGAATATAATGTAATATACTGATTCATTCCCACAGAGCAATGTATATTTAATAACAACATCCTTAGTACTATATCTACACTCGATATAATGTAATATAGTTATTCGTTCCCACAGATGAATGTGTATTTATTAACAATATCATTAGTACTATATCTACATTAGATATGTAATGTACATTTAATAACAATATCATTATTACCATACCTACATTAGATATAATGTAATATACTGATTCCTTCCCACAGATCAATGTACATTTAATAACAATATCATTGGTACTATATCTACATTTAATATAATGTAATATACTGATTCATTCCCACAGCTCAATGTACATTTAATAACAATATCATTAGTACTATATCTACAGTAGATATGTAATATACATTTACAAACAATGCCATTATTACTATATCTCCGTTGGACATAATGTAATATACTGATTCCTTCCAACAGATCAATGTATATTTAATAACAATATCCTTAGTACTATATCTACATTCGATATAATGTAATATAGTTATTCGTTCCCACAGATGAATGTGAATTTATTAACAATGTCATTAGTACTATATCTACATTAGATATGTAATGTACATTTAATAACATTATCATTATTACCATATCTACATTAGATATAAAGTAATATACTGATTCTTTCCCACAGATCAATGTACATTTAATAACAATATCATTGGTACTATATCTACATTGAATATAATCTAATATACTGATTCATTCCCACAGATCAATGTACATTTAATAACAATATCATTAGTACTATATCTACATTCGATATAATGTAATAGATTGATGCATTCCCACAGATCAATGTACATTTAATAACAATATCATTATTACTATACCTACATTAGATATGATGTAATATACTGATTCCTTCCCACAGATCAATGTACATTTAATAACAATATCATTATTACCATATCTACATTAGATACAATGTAATATACTGATTCTTTCCCACAGATCAATGTACATTTAATAACAATATCACTGGTACTATATCTACAGTAGATATGTAATGTGCATTTACATACAATGCCATTATTACTACATCTCCGTTGGACATAATGTAATATACTGATTCCTTCCAACAGATCAATGTATATTTAATAACAATATCCTTCGTACTATATCTACATTAGATATGTAATGTAGATTTAATAACAATATAATTATTACCATATCTACATTAGATATAATGTAATATACTGATTCTTTCCCACAGATCAATGTACATTTAATAACAATATCATTAGTACTATATCTACATTCGATATAATGTAATATATTGATTCATTCCAACAGATCAAAGTACATTTAATAACAATATCATTATTACTATATCTGCATTAGATATGATGTAATATACTTATTCGTTCCCACAGATGAATATGCATTTAATAACATTATCATTAGTACTATATCTACATTAGATATGTAATGTACATTTAAAAACAATATTATTATTACCATATCTACATTAGATATAATGTAATATACTGATTCCTTCCCACAGATCAATGTACATTTAATAACAATATCATTAGTACTACATCTACATTCGATATAATGTAATATACTGATTCATTCCCACAGATCAATGTACATTTAATAACAATATCATCAGTACTATATCTACATTCGATATAATGTAATAGATTGATTCATTCCCACAGATCAATGTACATTTCATAACAATATCATTGGTACTATATCTACATTGAATATAATGTAATATACTGATTCAATCCCACAGATCCATGTACATTTAATAACAATATCATTGGTACTATATCTACATTCGATATAATCTAATATACTGATTCATTCCCACAGATCAATGTACATTTAATAACAATATCATTGGTACTATATCTACATTGAATATAATCTAATATACTGATTCATTCCCACAGATCAATATACATTTAATAACAATATCATTAGTACTATATCTACATTCGATATAATGTAATAGATTGATTCATTCCCACAGATCAATGTACATTTAATAACAATATCATTCTTACTATATCTACATTCGATATAATCTAATATACTGATTCATTCCCACAGATCAATGTACATTTAATAACAATATCATTCTTACTATATCTACATTCGATATAATGTAATAGATTGATTCATTCCCACAGATCAATGTACATTTAATAACAGTATCGTTATTGCTCTATCTACATTAGGTATAATGTCATATACAGACTCATTCCCACAGATCAATGTACATTTAATAACAATATCATTGGTACTCCATCTACATTGAATATAATGTAATATGCTGATTCGTTCCCACAGATAATGTACATTTAATAACAATATCATTGGTACTATATCTACATTGAATATAATGTAATATACTGATTCATTCCCACAGATCAATGTACATTTTATAACAATATCATTAGTACTATATCTACAGTAGATATGTAATATACATTTACAAACAATGCCATTATTACTATATCTCCGTTGGACATAATGTAGTATACTGATTCCTTCCAACAGATCAATGTATACTTAATAACAATATCCTTAGTACTATATCTACAATAGATATGTAATGTACATTTAATAACAATATCATTATTACCATATCTACATTAGATATAATGTAATATACTGATTCCTTCCCACAGATCAATGTACATTTAATAACAATATCATTGGTACTGTATCTACATTGAATATAATGTAATATACTGATTCATTCCCACAGATCAATGTACATTTAATAACAATATCATTATTACCATATCTACATTAGATATAATGTAATATACTGATTCTTTCCCACAGATCAATGTACATTCAATAACAATATCATTAGTACTATATCTACATTCGATCTAATGTAATATACTGATTCATTCCCACAGATCAATGTACATTTAATAACAATATCATTGGTACTATATCTACATTGAATATAATCTAATATACTGATTCATTCCCACAGATCAATGTACATTTAATAACAATATCATTAGTACTATATCTACAGTAGATATGTAATATACATTTACAAACAATGCCATTATTACTATATCTCCGTTGGACATAATGTAATATACTGATTCCTTCCAACAGATCAATGTATATTTAATAACAATATCCTTAGTACTATATCTACATTAGATATGTAATGTACATTTAATAACAATATCATTATTACAATATCTACATTTGATATAATGTAATATACTGATTCTTTCCCACAGATCAATGTACATTTAATAACAATATCATTAGTACTATATCTACATTCGATATAATGTAATATATTGATTCATTCCAACAGATCAAAGTACATTTAATAACAATATCATTATTACTATATCTACATTAGATATAATGTAATATACATATTCGTTCCCACAGATGAATATGCATTTAATAAGATTATCATTAGTACTATATCTAAATTAGATATGTAATGTACATTTAAAAACAATGCCATTATTACTATATCTCCGTAGGACATAATGTAATATACTGATTCCTTCCCACAGATCAATGTACATTTAATAACAATATCATTAGTACTATATATACATTTGATATAATGTAATATATTGATTCATTCCAACAGATCAATGTACATTTAATAACAATATCATTATTACCATATCTACATTAGATATAATGTAATATACTGATTCCTTCCCACAGATCAATGTACATTTAATAACAATATCATTGGTACTGTATCTACATTGAATATAATGTAATATACTGATTCATTCCCACAGATCAATGTACATTTAATAACAATATCATTGGTACTATATCTACATTGAATATAATCTAATATACTGATTCATTCCCACAGATCATTGTACATTTAATAACAATATCATTAGTACTATATCTACATTCGATATAATGTAATAGATTGATTCATTCCCACAGATCAATGTACATTTAATAACAATATCATTAGTACTATATCTACATTCGATATAATGTAATAGATTGATTCATTCCCACAGATCAATGTACATTCCATAACAATATCATTGGTACTATATCTACATTGAATATAATGTAATATACTGATTCAATCCCACAGATCCATGTACATTTAATAACAGTATCATTAGTACTATATCTACAGTAGATATGTAATATACATTTACAAACAATGCCAGTATTATTATATCTCCGTTGGACATAATGTGATATACTGATTCCTTCCCACAGATCAATGTGCATTTAAAAACAATATCATTATTACCATATCTACATTAGATATAATGTAATATACTGATTCTTTCCCACAGATCAATGTACATTTAATAACAATATCATTGGTACTGTATCTACATTGAATATAATGTAATATACTGATTCATTCCCACAGATCAATGTACATTTAATAACAATATCATTAGTACTATATCTACATTAGATGTAATGTAATATACTTATTCGGTCCCACAGATGAATGTGCATTTAATAACATTATCATTAGTACTATATCTACATTAGATATGTAATGTACATTTAAAAACAATATCATTATTACCATATCTACATTAGATATAATGTAATATACTGATTCCTTCCCACAGATCAATGTACATTTAATAACAATATCATTAGTACTATATCTACAGTAGATATGTAATATACATTTACAATCAATGCCATTATTACTATATCTCCGTTGGACATAATGTAATATACTGATTCCTTCCCACAGATCAATGTACATTTAATAACAATATCATTAGTACTATATCTACATTCGATATAATGTAATAGATAGATTCATTCCCACAGATCAATGTACATTTAATAACAATATCATTGGTACTATATCTACATTGAATATAATGTAATATACTGATACATTCCCACAGATAAATGTACATTTAATAACAATATCATTATTACCATATCTACATTAGATATAATGTAATATACTTATTCATTCCCACAGATGAATATGCATTTAATAACATTATCATTAGTACTATATCCACATTAGATATGTAATGTACATTTAAAAACAATATCATTATTACCATATCTACATTAGATATAATGTAATATACTGATTCCTTCCCACAGATCAATGTACATTTAATAACAATATCATTAGTACTACATCTACATTCGATATAATGTAATATACTGATTCATTCCCACAGATGAATGTACATTTAATAACAATATCATTAGTACTATATCTACATTCGATATAATGTAATAGATTGATTCATTCCCACAGATCAATGTACATTTCATAACAATATCATTGGTACTATATCTACATTGAATATAATGTAATATACTGATTCAATCCCACAGATCCATGTACATTTAATAACAGTATCATTAGTACTATATCTACAGTAGATATGTAATATACATTTACAAACAATGCCAGTATTATTATATCTCCGTTGGACATAACGTGATATACTGATTCCTTCCCACAGATCAATGTGCATTTAAAAACAATATCATTATTACCATATCTACATTAGATATAATGTAATATACTGATTCCTTCCCACAGATCAATGTACATTTAATAACAATATCATTGGTACTGTATCTACATTGAATATAATGTAATATACTGATTCATTCCCACAGATCAATGTACATTTAATAACAATATCATTGGTACTATATCTACATTCGATATAATCTAATATACTGATTCATTCCCACAGATGAATGTGCACTTAATAACAATATCATTGGTACTATATCTACATTGAATATAATGTAATATACTGATCAATTCCCACAGATCAATGTACATTTAATAACAATATCATTAGTACTATATCTACATTCGATATAATGTAATAGATTGATTCATTCCCACAGATCAATGTACATTTCATAACAATATCATTGGTACTATATCTACATTGAATATAATGTAATATACTGATTCAATCCCACAGATCCATGTACATTTAATAACAGTATCATTAGTACTATATCTACAGTAGATATGTAATATACATTTACAAACAATGCCAGTATTATTATATCTCCGTTGGACATAATGTGATATACTGATTCCTTCCCACAGATCAATGTGCATTTAAAAACAATATCATTATTACCATATCTACATTAGATATAATGTAATATACTGATTCCTTCCCACAGATCAATGTACATTTAATAACAATATCATTAGTACTACATCTACATTCGATATAATGTAATATATTGATTTATTCCAGCAGATCAAAGTACATTTAATAACAATATCATTATTACTATATCTACATTAGATATAATGTAATATACTTATTCGTTCCCACAGATGAATATGCATTTAATAACATTATCATTAGTACTATATCTACATTAGATATGTAATGTACATTTAAAAACAATGCCATTATTACTATATCTCCGTTGGACATAATGTAATATACTGATTCCTTCCCACAGATCAATGTACATTTAATAACAATATCATTAGTACTATATATACATTCGATATAATGTAATATATTGATTCATTCCAACAGATCAATGTACATTTAATAACAATTTCATTATTACCATATCTACATTAGATATAATGGAATATACTTATTCATTCCCACAGATGAATATGCATTTAATAACATTATCATTAGTACTATATCTACATTAGATATGTAATGTACATTTAAAAACAATATCATTATTACCATATCTACATTAGGTATAATGTAATATACTGATTCCGTCCCACAGATCAATGTACATTTAATAACAGTATCATTAGTACTATATCCACAGTAGATATGTAATGTACATTTACAAACAATGCCAGTATTATTATATCTCCGTTGGACATAATGTAATATACTGATTCCTTCCCACAGATCAATGTACATTTAATAACAATATCATTGGTACTGTATCTACATTGAATATAATGTAATATACTGATTCATTCCCACAGATCAATGTACATTTAATAACAATATCATTGGTACTATATCTACATTGAATATAATCTAATATACTGATTCATTCCCACAGATCAATATACATTTAATAACAATATCATTAGTACTATATCTACATTCGATTTAATGTAATAGATTGATCCATTCCCACAGATCAATGTACATTTAATAACAGTATCGTTATTGCTCTATCTACATTAGGTATAATGTCATATACAGACTCATTCCCACAGATCAATGTACATTTAATAACAATATCATTGGTACTACATCTACATTGAATATAATGTAATATGCTGATTCGTTCCCACAGATCAATGTACATTTAATAACAATATCATTGGTACTATATCTACATTGAATATAATGTAATATACTGATTCATTCCCACAGATCAACGTACATTTAATAACAGTATCATTAGTACTGTATCTACAGTAGATATGTAATATACATTTACAAACAATGCCAGTATTATTATATCTCCGTTGGACATAATGTAATATACTGATTCCTTCCCACAGATCAATGCACATTTAATAACAATATCATTGGTTCTGTATCTACATTGAATATAATGTAATACACGTATTCGTTCCTACACATAAATATACATTTAATAACATTATCATTAGTACTATATCTACATTAGATATGTAATGTACATTTAAAAACAATATCATTATTACCATATCTACATTAGATATAATGTAATATACTGATTCCTTCCCACAGATCAATGTACATTTAATAACAATATCATTGGTACTGTATCTACATTGAATATAATGTAATATACTGATTCATTCCCACAGATCAATGTACATTTAATAACAATATCATTGGTACTATATCTACATTGAATATAATCTAATATACTGATTCATTCCCACAGATCAGTGTACATTTAATAGCAATATCATTATTACTATATCTACATTAGATATAATGTAATATACTTATTCGGTCCCACAGATGAATGTGCATTTAATAACATTATCATTAGTACTATATCTACATTAGATATGTAATGTACATTTAAAAACAATATCTTTATTACCATATCTACATTAGATATAATGTAATATACTGATTCCTTCCCACAGATCAATGTACATTTAATAACAATATCATTAGTACTATATCTACAGTAGATATGTAATATACATTTACAATCAATGCCATTATTGCTATATCTCCGTTGGACATAATGTAATATACTGATTCCTTCCCACAGATCAATGTACATTTAATAACAATATCATTAGTACTATATCTACATTCGATATAATGTAATATACTTATTCGTTCCCACAGATGAATATGCATTTAATAACATTATCATTAGTACTATATCTACATTAGATATGTAATGTACATTTAAGAACCATATCATTATTACCATATCTACATTAGATATAATGTAATATACTGATTCCTCCCCACAGATCAATGTACATTTAATAACAATATCATTGGTACTATATCTACATTGAATATAATGTTATATGCTCATTCATTCCCACAGATCTATGTACATTTAATAACAGTATCATTAGTACTATATCCACAGTAGATATGTAATGTACATTTACAAACAATGCCAGTATTATTATATCTCCGTTGGACATAATGTAATATACTGATTCCTTCCCACAGATCAACGTACATTTAATAACAATATCATTGGTACTGTATCTACATTGAATATAGTGTAATATACTGATTCATTCCCTCAGATCAATGTACATTTAATAACAATATCATTGGTACTATATCTACATTGAATATAATCTAATATACTGATTCATTCCCACAGATCAATATACATTTAATAACAATATCATTAGTACTATATCTACATTCGATATAATGTAATAGATTGATTCATTCCCACAGATCAATGTACATTTAATAACAATATCATTGGTACTATATCTACATTGAATATAATGTAATATACTGATTCAATCCCACAGATCAATGTACATTTAATAACAGTATCATTAGTACTATATCTACAGTAGATATGTAATATACATTTACAAACAATGCCAGTATTATTATATCTCCGTTGGACATAATGTGATATACTGATTCCTTCCCACAGATCAATGTGCATTTAAAAACAATATCATTATTACCATATCTACATTAGATATAATGTAATATACTGATTCCTTCCCACAGATCAATGTACATTTAATAACAATATCATTGGTACTGTATCTACATTGAATATAATGTAATATACTGATTCATTCCCACAGATCAATGTACATTTAATAACAATATCATTCTTACTATATCTACATTAGATATAATGTAATATACTTATTCGTTCCCACAGATGAATGTGCACTTAATAACAATATCATTGGTACTATATCTACATTGAATATAATGTAATATACTGATCAATTCCCACAGATCAATGTACATTTAATAACAATATCATTCTTACTATATCTACATTCGATATAATGTAATAGATTGATTCATTCCCACAGATCAATGTACATTTAATAACAATATCGTTCTTACTATATCTACATTAGATATAATGTAATATACTTATTCGTTCCCACAGATGAATGTGCACTTAATAACAATATCATTGGTACTATATCTACATTGAATATAATGTAATATACTGATCAATTCCCACAGATCAATGTACATTTAATAACAATATCATTAGTACTATATCTACAGTAGATATGTAATATACATTTACAATCAATGCCATTATTGCTGTATCTCCGTTGGACATAATGTAATATACTGATTCCTTCCCGCAGATCAATGTACATTTAATAACAATATCATTAGTACTATATCTACATTCGATATAATGTAATATACTTATTCGTTCCCACAGATGAATATGCATTTAATAACATTATCATTAGTACTATATCTACATTAGATATGTAATGTACATTTAAAAACCATATCATTATTACCATATCTACATTAGATATAATGTAATATACTGATTCCTCCCCACAGATCAATGTACATTTAATAACAATATCATTGGTACTATATCTACATTGAATATAATGTTATATGCTCATTCATTCCCACAGATCAATGTACATTTAATAACAGTATCATTAGTACTATATCCACAGTAGATATGTAATGTACATTTACAAACAATGCCAGTATTATTATATCTCCGTTGGACATAATGTAATATACTAATTCCTTCCCACAGATCAATGTACATTTAATAACAATATCATTGGTACTGTATCTACATTGAATATAATGTAATATACTGATTCATTCCCACAGATCAATGTACATTTAATAACAATATCATTGGTACTATATCTACATTGAATATAATCTAATATACTGATTCATTCCCACAGATCAATATACATTTAATAACAATATCATTAGTACTATATCTACATTCGATATAATGTAATAGATTGATTCATTCCCACAGATCAATGTACATTTAATAACAATATCATTCTTACTATATCTACATTCGATATAATCTAATATACTGATTCATTCCCACAGATCAATGTACATTTAATAACAATATCATTCTTACTATATCTACATTCGATATAATGTAATAGATTGATTCATTCCCACAGATCAATGTACATTTAATAACAGTATCGTTATTGCTCTATCTACATTAGGTATAATGTCATATACAGACTCATTCCCACAGATCAATGTACATTTAATAACAATATCATTGGTACTCCATCTACATTGAATATAATGTAATATGCTGATTCGTTCCCACAGATAATGTACATTTAATAACAATATCATTGGTACTATATCTACATTGAATATAATGTAATATACTGATTCATTCCCACAGATCAATGTACATTTTATAACAATATCATTAGTACTATATCTACAGTAGATATGTAATATACATTTACAAACAATGCCATTATTACTATATCTCCGTTGGACATAATGTAGTATACTGATTCCTTCCAACAGATCAATGTATACTTAATAACAATATCCTTAGTACTATATCTACAATAGATATGTAATGTACATTTAATAACAATATCATTATTACCATATCTACATTAGATATAATGTAATATACTGATTCCTTCCCACAGATCAATGTACATTTAATAACAATATCATTGGTACTGTATCTACATTGAATATAATGTAATATACTGATTCATTCCCACAGATCAATGTACATTTAATAACAATATCATTATTACCATATCTACATTAGATATAATGTAATATACTGATTCTTTCCCACAGATCAATGTACATTCAATAACAATATCATTAGTACTATATCTACATTCGATCTAATGTAATATACTGATTCATTCCCACAGATCAATGTACATTTAATAACAATATCATTGGTACTATATCTACATTGAATATAATCTAATATACTGATTCATTCCCACAGATCAATGTACATTTAATAACAATATCATTAGTACTATATCTACAGTAGATATGTAATATACATTTACAAACAATGCGATTATTACTATATCTCCGTTGGACATAATGTAATATACTGATTCCTTCCAACAGATCAATGTATATTTAATAACAATATCCTTAGTACTATATCTACATTAGATATGTAATGTACATTTAATAACAATATCATTATTACAATATCTACATTTGATATAATGTAATATACTGATTCTTTCCCACAGATCAATGTACATTTAATAACAATATCATTAGTACTATATCTACATTCGATATAATGTAATATATTGATTCATTCCAACAGATCAAAGTACATTTAATAACAATATCATTATTACTATATCTACATTAGATATAATGTAATATACATATTCGTTCCCACAGATGAATATGCATTTAATAAGATTATCATTAGTACTATATCTAAATTAGATATGTAATGTACATTTAAAAACAATGCCATTATTACTATATCTCCGTAGGACATAATGTAATATACTGATTCCTTCCCACAGATCAATGTACATTTAATAACAATATCATTAGTACTATATATACATTTGATATAATGTAATATATTGATTCATTCCAACAGATCAATGTACATTTAATAACAATATCATTATTACCATATCTACATTAGATATAATGTAATATACTGATTCCTTCCCACAGATCAATGTACATTTAATAACAATATCATTGGTACTGTATCTACATTGAATATAATGTAATATACTGATTCATTCCCACAGATCAATGTACATTTAATAACAATATCATTGGTACTATATCTACATTGAATATAATCTAATATACTGATTCATTCCCACAGATCATTGTACATTTAATAACAATATCATTAGTACTATATCTACATTCGATATAATGTAATAGATTGATTCATTCCCACAGATCAATGTACATTTAATAACAATATCATTAGTACTATATCTACATTCGATATAATGTAATAGATTGATTCATTCCCACAGATCAATGTACATTTCATAACAATATCATTGGTACTATATCTACATTGAATATAATGTAATATACTGATTCAATCGCACAGATCCATGTACATTTAATAACAGTATCATTAGTACTATATCTACAGTAGATATGTAATATACATTTACAAACAATGCCAGTATTATTATATCATCGTTGGACATAATGTGATATACTGATTCCTTCCCACAGATCAATGTGCATTTAAAAACAATATCATTATTACCATATCTACATTAGATATAATGTAATATACTGATTCTTTCCCACAGATCAATGTACATTTAATAACAATATCATTGGTACTGTATCTACATTGAATATAATGTAATATACTGATTCATTCCCACAGATCAATGTACATTTAATAACAATATCATTAGTACTATATCTACATTAGATGTAATGTAATATACTTATTCGGTCCCACAGATGAATGTGCATTTAATAACATTATCATTAGTACTATATCTACATTAGATATGTAATGTACATTTAAAAACAATATCATTATTACCATATCTACATTAGATATAATGTAATATACTGATTCCTTCCCACAGATCAATGTACATTTAATAACAATATCATTAGTACTATATCTACAGTAGATATGTAATATACATTTACAATCAATGCCATTATTACTATATCTCCGTTGGACATAATGTAATATACTGATTCCTTCCCACAGATCAATGTACATTTAATAACAATATCATTAGTACTATATCTACATTCGATATAATGTAATAGATAGATTCATTCCCACAGATCAATGTACATTTAATAACAATATCATTGGTACTATATCTACATTGAATATAATGTAATATACTGATACATTCCCACAGATAAATGTACATTTAATAACAATATCATTATTACCATATCTACATTAGATATAATGTAATATACTTATTCATTCCCACAGATGAATATGCATTTAATAACATTATCATTAGTACTATATCCACATTAGATATGTAATGTACATTTAAAAACAATATCATTATTACCATATCTACATTAGATATAATGTAATATACTGATTCCTTCCCACAGATCAATGTACATTTAATAATAATATCATTAGTACTACATCTACATTCGATATAATGTAATATACTGATTCATTCCCACAGATGAATGTACATTTAATAACAATATCATTAGTACTATATCTACATTCGATATAATGTAATAGATTGATTCATTCCCACAGATCAATGTACATTTCATAACAATATCATTGGTACTATATCTACATTGAATATAATGTAATATACTGATTCAATCCCACAGATCCATGTACATTTAATAACAGTATCATTAGTACTATATCTACAGTAGATATGTAATATACATTTACAAACAATGCCAGTATTATTATATCTCCGTTGGACATAATGTGATATACTGATTCCTTCCCACAGATCAATGTGCATTTAAAAACAATATCATTATTACCATATCTACATTAGATATAATGTAATATACTGATTCCTTCCCACAGATCAATGTACATTTAATAACAATATCATTGGTACTGTATCTACATTGAATATAATGTAATATACTGATTCATTCCCACAGATCAATGTACATTTAATAACAATATCATTGGTACTATATCTACATTCGATATAATCTAATATACTGATTCATTCCCACAGATGAATGTGCACTTAATAACAATATCATTGGTACTATATCTACATTGAATATAATGTAATATACTGATCAATTCCCACAGATCAATGTACATTTAATAACAATATCATTCTTACTATATCTACATTCGATATAATGTAATAGATTGATTCATTCCCACAGATCAATGTACATTTAATAACAATATCATTCTTACTATATCTACATTAGATATAATGTAATATACTTATTCGTTCCCACAGATGAATGTGCACTTAATAACAATATCATTGGTACTATATCTACATTGAATATAATGTAATATACTGATCAATTCCCACAGATCAATGTACATTTAATAACAATATCATTAGTACTATATCTACAGTAGATATGTACTATACATTTACAATCAATGCCATTATTGCTGTATCTCCGTTGGACATAATGTAATATACTGATTCCTTCCCGCAGATCAATGTACATTTAATAACAATATCATTAGTACTATATCTACATTCGATATAATGTAATATACTTATTCGTTCCCATAGATGAATATGCATTTAATAACATTATCATTAGTACTATATCTACATTAGATATGTAATGTACATTTAAAAACCATATCATTATTACCATATCTACATTAGATATAATGTAATATACTGATTCCTCCCCACAGATCAATGTACATTTAATAACAATATGATTGGTACTATATCTACATTGAATATAATGTTATATGCTCATTCATTCCCACAGATCAATGTACATTTAATAACAGTATCATTAGTACTATATCCACAGTAGATATGTAATGTACATTTACAAACAATGCCAGTATTATTATATCTCCGTTGGACATAATGTAATATACTGATTCCTTCCCACAGATCAATGTACATGTAATAACAATATCATTGGTACTGTATCTACATTGAATATAATGTAATATACTGATTCATTCCCACAGATCAATGTACATTTAATAACAATATCATTGGTACTATATCTACATTGAATATAATCTAATATACTGATTCATTCCCACAGATCAATATACATTTAATAACAATATCATTAGTACTATATCTACATTCGATATAATGTAATAGATTGATCCATTCCCACGGATCAATGTACATTTAATAACAGTATCGTTATTGCTCTATCTACATTAGGTATAATGTCATATTCAGACTCATTCCCACAGATCAATGTACATTTAATAACAATATCATTGGTACTACATCTACATTGAATATAATGTAATATGCTGATTCGTTCCCACAGATCAATGTACATTTAATAACAATATCATTGGTACTATATCTACATTGAATATAATGTAATATACTGATTCATTCCCACAGATCAATGTACATTTAATAACAATATCATTATTACTATATCTACATTAGATATAATGTAATATACTTATTCGTTCCCACAGATGAATGTGCATTTAATAACATTATCATTAGTACTATATCTACATTAGATATAATGAAATATACTTATTCGTTCCCACAAATGAATGTGCATTTAATAACATTATCATTAGTACTATATCTACATTAGATATGTAATGTACATTCAAAAACAATATCATTATTACCATATCTACATTAGATGTAATGTAATATACTGATTCCTTCCCACAGATCAATGTACATTTAATAACAATATCATTGGTACTATATCTACATTGAATATAATCTAATATACTGATTCATTCCCACAGATCAGTGTACATTTAATAGCAATATCATTATTACTATATCTACATTAGATATAATGTAATATACTTATTCGGTCCCACAGATGAATGTGCATTTAATAACATTATCATTAGTACTATATCTACATTAGATATGTAATGTACATTTAAAAACAATATCATTATTACCATATCTACATTAGATATAATGTAATATACTGATTCCTTCCCACAGATCAATGTACATTTAATAACAATATCATTAGTACTACATCTACATTCGATATAATGTAATATACTGATTCATTCCCACAGATGAATGTACATTTAATAACAATATCATTAGTACTATATCTACATTCGATATAATGTAATAGATTGATTCATTCCCACAGATCAATGTACATTTCATAACAATATCATTGGTACTATATCTACATTGAATATAATGTAATATACTGATTCAATCCCACAGATCCATGTACATTTAATAACAGTATCATTAGTACTATATCTACAGTAGATATGTAATATACATTTACAAACAATGCCAGTATTATTATATCTCCGTTGGACATAATGTGATATACTGATTCCTTCCCACAGATCAATGTGCATTTAAAAACAATATCATTATTACCATATCTACATTAGATATAATGTAATATACTGATTCCTTCCCACAGATCAATGTACATTTAATAACAATATCATTGGTACTGTATCTACATTGAATATAATGTAATATACTGATTCATTCCCACAGATTAATGTACATTTAATAACAATATCATTGGTACTATATCTACATTCGATATAATCTAATATACTGATTCATTCCCACAGATCAATGTACATTTAATAACAATATCAATCTTACTATATCTACATTCGATATAATGTAATAGATTGATTCATTCCCACAGATCAATGTACATTTAATAACAATATCATTCTTACTATATCTACATTAGATATAATGTAATATACCTATTCGTTCCCACAGATGAATGTGCACTTAATAACAATATCATTGGTACTATATCTACATTGAATATAATGTAATATACTGATCAATTCCCACAGATCAATGTACATTTAATAACAATATCATTCTTACTATATCTACATTCGATATAATGTAATAGATTGATTCATTCCCACAGATCAATGTACATTTAATAACAATATCATTCTTACTATATCTACATTCGATATAATGTAATAGATTGATCAATTCCCACAGATCAATGTACATTTAATAACAATATCATTAGTACTATATCTACAGTAGATATGTACTATACATTTACAAGCAATGCCATTATTACTATATCTCCGTTGGACATAATGTAATATACTGATTCCTTCCAACAGATCAATGTATATTTAATAACAATATCCTTAGTACTATATCTACATTAGATATGTAATGTACATTTAATAACAATATCATTATTACAATATCTACATTAGATATAATGTAATATACTGATTCTTTCCCACAGATCAATGTACATTTAATAACAATATCATTAGTACTATATCTACAGTAGATATGTAATATACATTTACAATCAATGCCATTATTGCTGTATCTCCGTTGGACATAATGTAATATACTGATTCCTTCCCGCAGATCAATGTACATTTAATAACAATATCATTAGTACTATATCTACATTCGATATAATGTAATATACTTATTCGTTCCCATAGATGAATATGCATTTAATAACATTATCATTAGTACTATATCTACATTAGATATGTAATGTACATTTAAAAACCATATCATTATTACCATATCTACATTAGATATAATGTAATATACTGATTCCTCCCCACAGATCAATGTACATTTAATAACAATATCATTGGTACTATATCTACATTGAATATAATGTTATATGCTCATTCATTCCCACAGATCAATGTACATTTAATAACAGTATCATTAGTACTATATCCACAGTAGATATGTAATGTACATTTACAAACAATGCCAGTATTATTATATCTCCGTTGGACATAATGTAATATACTGATTCCTTCCCACAGATCAATGTACATTTAATAACAATATCATTGGTACTGTATCTACATTGAATATAATGTAATATACTGATTCATTCCCACAGATCAATGTACATTTAATAACAATATCATTGGTACTATATCTACATTGAATATAATCTAATATACTGATTCATTCCCACAGATCAATATACATTTAATAACAATATCATTAGTACTATATCTACATTCGATATAATGTAATAGATTGATTCATTCCCACAGATCAATGTACATTTAATAACAATATCATTCTTACTATATCTGCATTCGATATAATCTAATATACTGATTCATTCCCACAGATCAATGTACATTTAATAACAATATCATTCTTACTATATCTACATTCGATATAATGTAATAGATTGATTCATTCCCACAGATCAATGTACATTTAATAACAATATCATTCTTACTATATCTACATTAGATATAATGTAATATACTTATTCGTTCCCACAGATGAATGTGCACTTAATAACAATATCATTGGTACTATATCTACATTGAATATAATGTAATATACTGATCAATTCCCACAGATCAATGTACATTTAATAACAATATCATTCTTACTATATCTACATTCGATATAATGTAATAGATTGATTCATTCCCACAGATCAATGTACATTTAATAACAATATCATTCTTACTATATCTACATTAGATATAATGTAATATACTTATTCGTTCCCACAGATGAATGTGCACTTAATAACAATATCATTGGTACTATATCTACATTGAATATAATGTAATATACTGATCAATTCCCACAGATCAATGTACATTTAATAACAATATCATTAGTACTATATCTACAGTAGATATGTACTATACATTTACAATCAATGCCATTATTACTATATCTCCGTTGGACATAATGTAATATACTGATTCCTTCCAACAGATCAATGTATATTTAATAACAATATCCTTAGTACTATATCTACATTAGATATGTAATGTACATTTAATAACAATATCATTATTACAATATCTACATTAGATATAATGTAATATACTGATTCTTTCCCACAGATCAATGTACATTTAATAACAATATCATTAGTACTATATCTACATTCGATATAATGTAATATATTGATTCATTCCAACAGATCAAAGTACATTTAATAACAATATCATTATTACTATATCTACATTAGATATAATGTAATATACTTATTCGTTCCCACAGATGAATATGCATTTAATAACATTATCATTAGTACTATATCTAAATTAGATATGTAATGTACATTTAAAAACAATGCCATTATTACTATATCTCCGTTGGACATAATGTAATATACTGATTCCTTCCCACAGATCAATGTACATTTAATAACAATATCATTAGTACTATATATACATTCGATATAATGTAATATATTGATTCATTCCAACAGATCAATGTACATTTAATAACAATATCATTATTACCATATCTACATTAGATATAATGTAATATACTTATTCATTCCCACAGATGAATATGCATTTAATAACATTATCATTAGTACTATATCTACATTAGATATGTAATGTACATTTAAAAACAATATCATTATTACCATATCTACATTAGATATAATGTAATATACTGATTCCTTCCCACAGATCAATGTACATTTAATAACAATATCATTGGTACTGTATCTACATTGAATATAATGTAATATACTGATTCATTCCCACAGATCAATGTACATTCAATAACAATATCATTGGTACTATATCTACATTCGATATAATCTAATATACTGATTCATTCCCACAGATTAATGTACATTTAATAACAATATCATTCTTACTATATCTACATTAGATATAATGTAATATACTTATTCGTTCCCACAGATGAATGTGCACTTAATAACAATATCATTGGTACTATATCTACATTGAATATAATGTAATATACATTCGATATAATGTAATAGATTGATTCATTCCCACAGATCAATGTACATTTAATAACAGTATCGTTATTGCTCTATCTACATTAGGTATAATGTCATATACAGACTCATTCCCACAGATCAATGTACATTTAATAACAATATCATTGGTACTACATCTACATTGAATATAATGTAATATGCTGATTCGTTCCCACAGATCAATGTACATTTAATAACAATATCATTGGTACTATATCTACATTGAATATAATGTAATATACTGATTCATTCCCACAGATCAATGTACATTTTATAACAATATCATTAGTACTATATCTACAGTAGATATGTAATATACATTTACAAACAATGCCATTATTACTATATCTCCGTTGGACATAATGTAGTATACTGATTCCTTCCAACAGATCAATGTATACTTAATAACAATATCCTTAGTACTATATCTACAATAGATATGTAATGTACATTTAATAACAATATCATTATTACCATATCTACATTAGATATAATGTAATATACTGATTCTTTCCCACAGATCAATGTACATTTAATAACAATATCATTAGTACTATATCTACATTCGATCTAATGTAATATACTGATTCATTCCCACAGATCAATGTACATTTAATAACAATATCATTGGTACTATATCTACATTGAATATAATCTAATATACTGATTCATTCCCACAGATCAATGTACATTTAATAACAATATCATTAGTACTATATCTACATTCGATATAATGTATTAGATTGATTCATTCCCACAGATCAATGTACATTTAATAACAATATCATTCTTACTATATCTACATTAGATATAATGTAATATACTTATTCGTTCCCACAGATGAATGTGCACTTAATAACAATATCATTGGTACTATATGTACATTGAATATAATGTAATATACTGATTAATTCCCACAGATCAATGTACATTTAATAACAATATCATTAGTACTATATCTACAGTAGATATGTAATATACATTTACAAACAATGCCATTATTACTATATCTCCGTTGGACATAATGTAATATACTAATTCCTTCCAACAGATCAATGTATATTTAATAACAATATCCTTAGTACTATATCTACATTAGATATGTAATGGACATTTAATAACAATATCATTATTACCATATCTACATTAGATAAAATGTAATATACTGATTCTTTCCCACAGATCAATGTACATTTAATAACAATATCATTAGTACTATATATACATTCGATATAATGTAATATATTGATTCATTCCAACAGATCAATGTACATTTAATAACAATTTCATTATTACCATATCTACATTAGATATAATGGAATATACTTATTCATTCCCACAGATGAATATGCATTTAATAACATTATCATTAGTACTATATCTACATTAGATATGTAATGTACATTTAAAAACAATACCATTATTACCATATCTACATTAGGTATAATGTAATATACTGATTCCTTCCCACAGATCAATGTACATTTAATAACAATATCATTAGTACTATATCTACAGTAGATATGTAATATACATTTACAATCAATGCCATTAATACTATATCTCCGTTGGACATAATGTAATATACTGATTCCTTCCCACAGATCAATGTACATTTAATAACAATATCATTAGTACTATATCTACATTCGATATAATGTAATATACTTATTCGTTCCCACAGATGAATATGCATTTAATAACATTATCATTAGTACTATATCCACAGTAGATATGTAATGTACATTTACAAACAATGCCAGTATCATTATATCTCCGTTGGACATAATGTAATATACTGATTCCTTCCCACAGACCAATGTACATTTAATAACAATATCATTGGTACTGTATCTACATTGAATATAATGTAATATACTGATTCATTCCCATAGATCAATGTACATTTAATAACAATATCATTAGTACTATATCTACATTAGATATAATGTAATAGATTGATTCATTCCCACAGATCAATGTACATTTAATAACAGTATCATTATTGCTATATCTACATTAGGTATAATGTCATATACAGACTCATTCCCACAGATCAATGTACATTTAATAACAATATCATTGGTACTACATCTACATTGAATATAATGTAATATGCTGATTCGTTCCCACAGATCAATGTACATTTAATAACAGTATCATTAGTACTATATCTACATTCGATATAATGTAATATATTGATTCATTCCAACAGATCAATGTACATTTAATAACAATATCATTATTACTATATCTACATTAGATATAATGTAATATACTTATTCGTTCCCACAGATGAATGTGCATTTAATAACATTATCATTAGTACTATATCTACATTAGATATAATGAAATATACTTATTCGTTCCCACAAATGAATGTGCATTTAATAACATTATCATTAGTACTATATCTACATTAGATATGTAATGTACATTCAAAAACAATATCATTATTACCATATCTACATTAGATGTAATGTAATATACTGATTCCTTCCCACAGATCAATGTACATTTAATAACAATATCATTGGTACTATATCTACATTGAATATAATGTAATATACTGATTCATTCCCACAGATCAATGTACATTTAATAACAATATCATTGGTACTATATCTACATTGAATATAATGTAATATACTGATTCATTCCCACAGATCAATGTACATTTAATAACAATATCATTGGTACTATATCTACATTGAATATAATGTAATATGCTGATTCATTCCCACAGATCAATGTACATTTAATAACAGTATCATTAGTACTATATCTACAGTAGATATGTAATATACATTTACAAACAATGCCAGTATTATTATATCTCCGTTGGACATAATGTAATATACTGATTCCTTCCCACAGATCAATGTACATTTAATAACAATATCATTAGTACTATATCTACATTCGATATAATGTAATATACTGATTCATTCCCACAGATCAATGTACATTTAATAACAATATCATTCTTACTATATCTACATTAGATATAATGTAATATACTTATTCGTTCCCACAGATGAATGTGCACTTAATAACAATATCATTGGTACTATATCTACATTGAATATAATGTAATATACTGATCAATTCCCACAGATCAATGTACATTTAATAACAATATCATTAGTACTATATCTACAGTAGATATGTAATATACATTTACAAACAATGCCATTATTACTATATCTCCGTTGGACATAATGTAATATACTGATTCCTCTCAACAGATCAATGTATATTTAATAACAATATCCTTAGTACTATATCTACATTAGATATGTAATGTACATTTAATAACAATATCATTGGTACTATATCTACATTGAATATAATCTAATATACTGATTCATTCCCACAAATCAGTGTACATTTAATAGCAATATCATTATTACTATATCTACATTAGATATAATGTAATATACTTATTCGGTCCCACAGATGAATGTGCATTTAATAACATTATCATTAGTACTATATCTACATTAGATATGTAATGTACATTTAAAAACAATATCATTATTACCATATCTACATTAGATATAATGTAATATACTGATTCCTTCCCACAGATCAATGTACATTTAATAACAATATCATTAGTACTATATCTACATTAGATATAATGTAATATACTGATTCTTTCCCACAGATCAATGTACATTTAATAACAATATCATTAGTACTATATCTACATTCGATATAATGTAATATATTGATTCATTCCAACAGATCAAAGTACATTTAATAACAATATCATTATTACTATATCTACATTAGATATAATGTAATATACTTATTCATGCCCACAGATGAATATGCATTTAATAACATTATCATTAGTACTATATCTACATTAGATATGTAATGTACATTTAAAAACAATATCATTATTACCATATCTACATTAGATATAATGTAATATACTGATTCCTTCCCACAGATCAATGTACATTTAATAACAATATCATTGGTACTGTATCTACATTGAATATAATGTAATATACTGATTCATTCCCACAGATCAATGTACATTTAATAACAATATCATTGGTACTATATCTACATTCGATATAATCTAATATACTGATTCATTCCGACAGATCAATGTACATTTAATAACAATATCATTCTTACTATATCTACATTAGATATAATGTAATATACTTATTCGTTCCCACAGATGAATGTGCACTTAATAACAATATCATTGGTACTATATGTACATTGAATATAATGTAATATACTGATTAATTCCCACAGATCAATGTACATTTAATAACAATATCATTAGTTCTATATCTACAGTAGATATGTAATATACATTTACAAACAATGCCATTATTACTATATCTCCGTTGGACATAATGTATTATACTAATTCCTTCCAACAGATCAATGAATATTTAATAACAATATCCTTAGTACTATATCTACATTAGATATGTAATGTACATTTAATAACAATATCATTGGTACTATATCTACATTGAATATAATCTAATATACTGATTCATTCCCACAAATCAGTGTACATTTAATAGCAATATCATTATTACTATATCTACATTAGATATAATGTAATATACTTATTCGGTCCCACAGATGAATGTGCATTTAATAACATTATCATTAGTACTATATCTACATTAGATATGTAATGTACATTTAAAAACAATATCATTATTACCATATCTACATTAGATATAATGTAATATACTGATTCCTTCCCACAGATCAATGTACATTTAATAACAATATCATTAGTACTATATCTACAGTAGATATGTAATATACATTTACAATCAATGCCATTATTGCTATATCTCCGTTGGACATAATGTAATATACTGATTCCTTCCCACAGATCAATGCACATTTAATAACAATATCATTAGTACTATATCTACATTCGGTATAATGTAATATACTTATTCGTTCCCACAGATGAATATGCATTTAATAACATTATCATTAGTACTATATCTACATTAGATATGTAATGTACATTTAAAAACCATATCATTATTACCATATCTACATTAGATATAATGTAATATACTGATTCCTCCCCACAGATCAATGTACATTTGATAACAATATCATTGGTACTATATCTACATTGAATATAATGTTATATGCTCATTCATTCCCACAGATCAATGTACATTTAATAACAATATCATTGGTACTGTATCTACATTGAATATAATGTAATATACTGATTCATTCCCACAGATCCATGTACATTTAATAACAATATCATTCTTACTATATCTACATTAGATATAATGTTATATACTTATTCGTTCCCACAGATGAATGTGCACTTAATAACAATATCATTGGTACTATATCTACATTGAATATAATGTAATATACATTCGATATAATGTAATAGATTGATTCATTCCCACAGATCAATGTACATTTAATAACAATATCATTAGTTCTATATCTACAGTAGATATGTAATATACATTTACAAACAATGCCATTATTACTATATCTCCGTTGGACATAATGTATTATACTAATTCCTTCCAACAGATCAATGAATATTTAATAACAATATCCTTAGTACTATATCTACATTAGATATGTAATGTACATTTAATAACAATATCATTGGTACTATATCTACATTGAATATAATCTAATATACTGATTCATTCCCACAAATCAGTGTACATTTAATAGCAATATCATTATTACTATATCTACATTAGATATAATGTAATATACTTATTCGGTCCCACAGATGAATGTGCATTTAATAACATTATCATTAGTACTATATCTACATTAGATATGTAATGTACATTTAAAAACAATATCATTATTACCATATCTACATTAGATATAATGTAATATACTGATTCCTTCCCACAGATCAATGTACATTTAATAACAATATCATTAGTACTATATCTACAGTAGATATGTAATATACATTTACAATCAATGCCATTATTGCTATATCTCCGTTGGACATAATGTAATATACTGATTCCTTCCCACAGATCAATGCACATTTAATAACAATATCATTAGTACTATATCTACATTCGATATAATGTAATATACTTATTCGTTCCCACAGATGAATATGCATTTAATAACATTATCATTAGTACTATATCTACATTAGATATGTAATGTACATTTAAAAACCATATCATTATTACCATATCTACATTAGATATAATGTAATATACTGATTCCTCCCCACAGATCAATGTACATTTGATAACAATATCATTGGTACTATATCTACATTGAATATAATGTTATATGCTCATTCATTCCCACAGATCAATGTACATTTAATAACAATATCATTGGTACTGTATCTACATTGAATATAATGTAATATACTGATTCATTCCCACAGATCCATGTACATTTAATAACAATATCATTCTTACTATATCTACATTAGATATAATGTTATATACTTATTCGTTCCCACAGATGAATGTGCACTTAATAACAATATCATTGGTACTATATCTACATTGAATATAATGTAATATACATTCGATATAATCTAATAGATTGATTCATTCCCACAGATCAATGTACATTTAATAACAGTATCGTTATTGCTCTATCTACATTAGGTATAATGTCATATACAGACTCATTCCCACAGATCAATGTACATTTCATAACAATATCATTGGTACTATATCTACATTGAATATAATGTAATATACTGATTCAATCCCACAGATCCATGTACATTTAATAACAGTATCATTAGTACTATATCTACAGTAGATATGTAATATACATTTACAAACAATGCCAGTATTATTATATCTCCGTTGGACATAATGTGATATACTGATTCCTTCCCACAGATCAATGTGCATTTAAAAACAATATCATTATTACCATATCTACATTAGATATAATGTAATATACTGATTCCTTCCCACAGATCAATGTACATTTAATAACAATATCATTGGTACTGTATCTACATTGAATATAATGTAATATACTGATTCATTCCCACAGATCAATGTACATTTAATAACAATATCATTAGTACTATATCTACATTAGATGTAATGTAATATACTTATTCGGTCCCACAGATGAATGTGCATTTAATAACATTATCATTAGTACTATATCTACATTAGATATGTAATGTACATTTAAAAACAATATCATTATTACCATATCTACATTAGATATAATGTAATATACTGATTCCTTCCCACAGATCAATGTACATTTAATAACAATATCATTAGTACTACATCTACATTCGATATAATGTAATATACTGATTCATTCCCACAGATGAATGTACATTTAATAACAATATCATTAGTACTATATCTACATTCGATATAATGTAATAGATTGATTCATTCCCACAGATCAATGTACATTTCATAACAATATCATTGGTACTATATCTACATTGAATATAATGTAATATACTGATTCAATCCCACAGATCCATGTACATTTAATAACAGTATCATTAGTACTATATCTACAGTAGATATGTAATATAACTTTACAAACAATGCCAGTATTATTATATCTCCGTTGGACATAATGTGATATACTGATTCCTTCCCACAGATCAATGTGCATTTAAAAACAATATCATTATTACCATATCTACATTAGATATAATGTAATATACTGATTCCTTCCCACAGATCAATGTACATTTAATAACAATATCATTGGTACTGTATCTACATTGAATATAATGTAATATACTGATTCATTCCCACAGATCAATGTACATTTAATAACAATATCATTGGTACTATATCTACATTCGATATAATCTAATATACTGATTCATTCCCACAGATGAATGTGCACTTAATAACAATATCATTGGTACTATATCTACATTGAATATAATGTAATATACTGATCAATTCCCACAGATCAATGTACATTTCATAACAATATCATTCTTACTATATCTACATTCGATATAATGTAATAGATTGATTCATTCCCATAGATCAATGTACATTTAATAACAATATCATTCTTACTATATCTACATTAGATATAATGTAATATACTTATTCGTTCCCACAGATGAATGTGCACTTAATAACAATATCATTGGTACTATATCTACATTGAATATAATGTAATATACTGATCAATTCCCACAGATCAATGTACATTTAATAACAATATCATTAGTACTATATCTACAGTAGATATGTACTATACATTTACAATCAATGCCATTATTGCTGTATCTCCGTTGGACATAATGTAATATACTGATTCCTTCCCGCAGATCAATGTACATTTAATAACAATATCATTAGTACTATATCTACATTCGATATAATGTAATATACTTATTCGTTCCCATAGATGAATATGCATTTAATAACATTATCATTAGTACTATATCTACATTAGATATGTAATGTACATTTAAAAACCATATCATTATTACCATATCTACATTAGATATAATGTTATATACTGATTCCTCCCCACAGATCAATGTACATTTAATAACAATATCATTGGTACTATATCTACATTGAATATAATGTTATATGCTCATTCATTCCCACAGATCAATGTACATTTAATAACAGTATCATTAGTACTATATCCACAGTAGATATGTAATGTACATTTACAAACAATGCCAGTATTATTATATCTCCGTTGGACATAATGTAATATACTGATTCCTTCCCACAGATCAATGTACATTTAATAACAATATCATTGGTACTGTATGTACATTGAATATAGTGTAATATACTGATTCATTCCCACAGATCAATGTACATTTAATAACAATATCATTGGTACTATATCTACATTGAATATAATCTAATGTACTGATTCATTCCCACAGATCAATATACATTTAATAACAATATCATTAGTACTATATCTACATTCGATATAATGTAATAGATTGATTCATTCCCACAGATCAATGTACATTTAATAACAATATCATTGGTACTATATCTACATTGAATATAATGTAATATACTGATTCAATCCCACAGATCAATGTACATTTAATAACAGTATCATTAGTACTATATCTACAGTAGATATGTAATATACATTTACAAACAATGCCAGTATTATTATATCTCCGTTGGACATAATGTGATATACTGATTCCTTCCCACAGATCAATGTGCATTTAAAAACAATATCATTATTACCATATCTACATTAGATATAATGTAATATACTGATTCCTTCCCACAGATCAATGTACATTTAATAACAATATCATTGGTACTGTATCTACATTGAATATAATGTAATATACTGATTCATTCCCACAGATTAATGTACATTTAATAACAATATCATTGGTACTATATCTACATTCGATATAATCTAATATACTGATTCATTCCCACAGATCAATGTACATTTAATAACAATATCAATCTTACTATATCTACATTCGATATAATGTAATAGATTGATTCATTCCCACAGATCAATGTACATTTAATAACAATATCATTCTTACTATATCTACATTAGATATAATGTAATATACTTATTCGTTCCCACAGATGAATGTGCACTTAATAACAATATCATTGGTACTATATCTACATTGAATATAATGTAATATACTGATCAATTCCCACAGATCAATGTACATTTAATAACAATATCATTCTTACTATATCTACATTCGATATAATGTAATAGATTGATTCATTCCCACAGATCAATGTACATTTAATAACAATATCATTCTTACTATATCTACATTAGATATAATGTAATATACTTATTCGTTCCCACAGATGAATGTGCACTTAATAACAATATCATTGGTACTATATCTACATTGAATATAATGTAATATACTGATCAATTCCCACAGATCAATGTACATTTAATAACAATATCATTAGTACTATATCTACAGTAGATATGTACTATACATTTACAAGCAATGCCATTATTACTATATCTCCGTTGGACATAATGTAATATACTGATTCCTTCCAACAGATCAATGTATATTTAATAACAATATCCTTAGTACTATATCTACATTAGATATGTAATGTACATTTAATAACAATATCATTATTACAATATCTACATTAGATATAATGTAATATACTGATTCTTTCCCACAGATCAATGTACATTTAATAACAATATCATTAGTACTATATCTACATTCGATATAATGTAATATATTGATTCATTCCAACAGATCAAAGTACATTTAATAACAATATCATTATTACTATATCTACATTAGATATAATGTAATATACTTATTCATGCCCACAGATGAATATGCATTTAATAACATTATCATTAGTACTATATCTACATTAGATATGTAATGTACATTTAAAAACAATATCATTATTACCATATCTACATTAGATATAATGTAATATACTGATTCCTTCCCACAGATCAATGTACATTTAATAACAATATCATTGGTACTGTATCTACATTGAATATAATGTAATATACTGATTCATTCCCACAGATCAATGTACATTTAATAACAATATCATTGGTACTATATCTACATTCGATATAATCTAATATACTGATTCATTCCGACAGATCAATGTACATTTAATAACAATATCATTCTTACTATATCTACATTAGATATAATGTAATATACTTATTCGTTCCCACAGATGAATGTGCACTTAATAACAATATCATTGGTACTATATGTACATTGAATATAATGTAATATACTGATTAATTCCCACAGATCAATGTACATTTAATAACAATATCATTAGTTCTATATCTACAGTAGATATGTAATATACATTTACAAACAATGCCATTATTACTATATCTCCGTTGGACATAATGTATTATACTAATTCCTTCCAACAGATCAATGAATATTTAATAACAATATCCTTAGTACTATATCTACATTAGATATGTAATGTACATTTAATAACAATATCATTGGTACTATATCTACATTGAATATAATCTAATATACTGATTCATTCCCACAAATCAGTGTACATTTAATAGCAATATCATTATTACTATATCTACATTAGATATAATGTAATATACTTATTCGGTCCCACAGATGAATGTGCATTTAATAACATTATCATTAGTACTATATCTACATTAGATATGTAATGTACATTTAAAAACAATATCATTATTACCATATCTACATTAGATATAATGTAATATACTGATTCCTTCCCACAGATCAATGTACATTCAATAACAATATCATTAGTACTATATCTACAGTAGATATGTAATATACATTTACAATCAATGCCATTATTGCTATATCTCCGTTGGACATAATGTAATATACTGATTCCTTCCCACAGATCAATGCACATTTAATAACAATATCATTAGTACTATATCTACATTCGGTATAATGTAATATACTTATTCGTTCCCACAGATGAATATGCATTTAATAACATTATCATTAGTACTATATCTACATTAGATATGTAATGTACATTTAAAAACCATATCATTATTACCATATCTACATTAGATATAATGTAATATACTGATTCCTCCCCACAGATCAATGTACATTTGATAACAATATCATTGGTACTATATCTACATTGAATATAATGTTATATGCTCATTCATTCCCACAGATCAATGTACATTTAATAACAATATCATTGGTACTGTATCTACATTGAATATAATGTAATATACTGATTCATTCCCACAGATCCATGTACATTTAATAACAATATCATTCTTACTATATCTACATTAGATATAATGTTATATACTTATTCGTTCCCACAGATGAATGTGCACTTAATAACAATATCATTGGTACTATATCTACATTGAATATAATGTAATATACATTCGATATAATGTAATAGATTGATTCATTCCCACAGATCAATGTACATTTAATAACAATATCATTAGTTCTATATCTACAGTAGATATGTAATATACATTTACAAACAATGCCATTATTACTATATCTCCGTTGGACATAATGTATTATACTAATTCCTTCCAACAGATCAATGAATATTTAATAACAATATCCTTAGTACTATATCTACATTAGATATGTAATGTACATTTAATAACAATATCATTGGTACTATATCTACATTGAATATAATCTAATATACTGATTCATTCCCACAAATCAGTGTACATTCAATAGCAATATCATTATTACTATATCTACATTAGATATAATGTAATATACTTATTCGGTCCCACAGATGAATGTGCATTTAATAACATTATCATTAGTACTATATCTACATTAGATATGTAATGTACATTTAAAAACAATATCATTATTACCATATCTACATTAGATATAATGTAATATACTGATTCCTTCCCACAGATCAATGTACATTTAATAACAATATCATTAGTACTATATCTACAGTAGATATGTAATATACATTTACAATCAATGCCATTATTGCTATATCTCCGTTGGACATAATGTAATATACTGATTCCTTCCCACAGATCAATGCACATTTAATAACAATATCATTAGTACTATATCTACATTCGATATAATGTAATATACTTATTCGTTCCCACAGATGAATATGCATTTAATAACATTATCATTAGTACTATATCTACATTAGATATGTAATGTACATTTAAAAACCATATCATTATTACCATATCTACATTAGATATAATGTAATATACTGATTCCTCCCCACAGATCAATGTACATTTGATAACAATATCATTGGTACTATATCTACATTGAATATAATGTTATATGCTCATTCATTCCCACAGATCAATGTACATTTAATAACAATATCATTGGTACTGTATCTACATTGAATATAATGTAATATACTGATTCATTCCCACAGATCCATGTACATTTAATAACAATATCATTCTTACTATATCTACATTAGATATAATGTTATATACTTATTCGTTCCCACAGATGAATGTGCACTTAATAACAATATCATTGGTACTATATCTACATTGAATATAATGTAATATACATTCGATATAATCTAATAGATTGATTCATTCCCACAGATCAATGTACATTTAATAACAGTATCGTTATTGCTCTATCTACATTAGGTATAATGTCATATACAGACTCATTCCCACAGATCAATGTACATTTCATAACAATATCATTGGTACTATATCTACATTGAATATAATGTAATATACTGATTCAATCCCACAGATCCATGTACATTTAATAACAGTATCATTAGTACTATATCTACAGTAGATATGTAATATACATTTACAAACAATGCCAGTATTATTATATCTCCGTTGGACATAATGTGATATACTGATTCCTTCCCACAGATCAATGTGCATTTAAAAACAATATCATTATTACCATATCTACATTAGATATAATGTAATATACTGATTCCTTCCCACAGATCAATGTACATTTAATAACAATATCATTGGTACTGTATCTACATTGAATATAATGTAATATACTGATTCATTCCCACAGATCAATGTACATTTAATAACAATATCATTAGTACTATATCTACATTAGATGTAATGTAATATACTTATTCGGTCCCACAGATGAATGTGCATTTAATAACATTATCATTAGTACTATATCTACATTAGATATGTAATGTACATTTAAAAACAATATCATTATTACCATATCTACATTAGATATAATGTAATATACTGATTCCTTCCCACAGATCAATGTACATTTAATAACAATATCATTAGTACTACATCTACATTCGATATAATGTAATATACTGATTCATTCCCACAGATGAATGTACATTTAATAACAATATCATTAGTACTATATCTACATTCGATATAATGTAATAGATTGATTCATTCCCACAGATCAATGTACATTTCATAACAATATCATTGGTACTATATCTACATTGAATATAATGTAATATACTGATTCAATCCCACAGATCCATGTACATTTAATAACAGTATCATTAGTACTATATCTACAGTAGATATGTAATATAACTTTACAAACAATGCCAGTATTATTATATCTCCGTTGGACATAATGGGATATACTGATTCCTTCCCACAGATCAATGTGCATTTAAAAACAATATCATTATTACCATATCTACATTAGATATAATGTAATATACTGATTCCTTCCCACAGATCAATGTACATTTAATAACAATATCATTGGTACTGTATCTACATTGAATATAATGTAATATACTGATTCATTCCCACAGATCAATGTACATTTAATAACAATATCATTGGTACTATATCTACATTCGATATAATCTAATATACTGATTCATTCCCACAGATGAATGTGCACTTAATAACAATATCATTGGTACTATATCTACATTGAATATAATGTAATATACTGATCAATTCCCACAGATCAATGTACATTTAATAACAATATCATTCTTACTATATCTACATTCGATATAATGTAATAGATTCATTCATTCCCACAGATCAATGTACATTTAATAACAATATCATTCTTACTATATCTACATTAGATATAATGTAATATACTTATTCGTTCCCACAGATGAATGTGCACTTAATAACAATATCATTGGTACTATATCTACATTGAATATAATGTAATATACTGATCAATTCCCACAGATCAATGTACATTTAATAACAATATCATTAGTACTATATCTACAGTAGATATGTACTATACATTTACAATCAATGCCATTATTGCTGTATCTCCGTTGGACATAATGTAATATACTGATTCCTTCCCGCAGATCAATGTACATTTAATAACAATATCATTAGTACTATATCTACATTCGATATAATGTAATATACTTATTCGTTCCCATAGATGAATATGCATTTAATAACATTATCATTAGTACTATATCTACATTAGATATGTAATGTACATTTAAAAACCATATCATTATTACCATATCTACATTAGATATAATGTAATATACTGATTCCTCCCCACAGATCAATGTACATTTAATAACAATATCATTGGTACTATATCTACATTGAATATAATGTTATATGCTCATTCATTCCCACAGATCAATGTACATTTAATAACAGTATCATTAGTACTATATCCACAGTAGATATGTAATGTACATTTACAAACAATGCCAGTATTATTATATCTCCGTTGGACATAATGTAATATACTGATTCCTTCCCACAGATCAATGTACATTTAATAACAATATCATTGGTACTGTATGTACATTGAATATAGTGTAATATACTGATTCATTCCCACAGATCAATGTACATTTAATAACAATATCATTGGTACTATATCTACATTGAATATAATCTAATGTACTGATTCATTCCCACAGATCAATATACATTTAATAACAATATCATTAGTACTATATCTACATTCGATATAATGTAATAGATTGATTCATTCCCACAGATCAATGTACATTTAATAACAATATCATTGGTACTATATCTACATTGAATATAATGTAATATACTGATTCAATCCCACAGATCAATGTACATTTAATAACAGTATCATTAGTACTATATCTACAGTAGATATGTAATATACATTTACAAACAATGCCAGTATTATTATATCTCCGTTGGACATAATGTGATATACTGATTCCTTCCCACAGATCAATGTGCATTTAAAAACAATATCATTATTACCATATCTACATTAGATATAATGTAATATACTGATTCCTTCCCACAGATCAATGTACATTTAATAACAATATCATTGGTACTGTATCTACATTGAATATAATGTAATATACTGATTCATTCCCACAGATTAATGTACATTTAATAACAATATCATTGGTACTATATCTACATTCGATATAATCTAATATACTGATTCATTCCCACAGATCAATGTACATTTAATAACAATATCAATCTTACTATATCTACATTCGATATAATGTAATAGATTGATTCATTCCCACAGATCAATGTACATTTAATAACAATATCATTCTTACTATATCTACATTAGATATAATGTAATATACTTATTCGTTCCCACAGATGAATGTGCACTTAATAACAATATCATTGGTACTATATCTACATTGAATATAATGTAATATACTGATCAATTCCCACAGATCAATGTACATTTAATAACAATATCATTCTTACTATATCTACATTCGATATAATGTAATAGATTGATTCATTCCCACAGATCAATGTACATTTAATAACAATATCATTCTTACTATATCTACATTAGATATAATGTAATATACTGATTCGTTCCCACAGATGAATGTGCACTTAATAACAATATCATTGGTACTATATCTACATTGAATATAATGTAATATACTGATCAATTCCCACAGATCAATGTACATTTAATAACAATATCATTAGTACTATATCTACAGTAGATATGTACTATACATTTACAAGCAATGCCATTATTACTATATCTCCGTTGGACATAATGTAATATACTGATTCCTTCCAACAGATCAATGTATATTTAATAACAATATCCTTAGTACTATATCTACATTAGATATGTAATGTACATTTAATAACAATATCATTATTACAATATCTACATTAGATATAATGTAATATACTGATTCTTTCCCACAGATCAATGTACATTTAATAACAATATCATTAGTACTATATCTACATTCGATATAATGTAATATATTGATTCATTCCAACAGATCAAAGTACATTTAATAACAATATCATTATTACTATATCTACATTAGATATAATGTAATATACTTATTCATGCCCACAGATGAATATGCATTTAATAACATTATCATTAGTACTATATCTACATTAGATATGTAATGTACATTTAAAAACAATATCATTATTACCATATCTACATTAGATATAATGTAATATACTGATTCCTTCCCACAGATCAATGTACATTTAATAACAATATCATTGGTACTGTATCTACATTGAATATAATGTAATATACTGATTCATTCCCACAGATCAATGTACATTTAATAACAATATCATTGGTACTATATCTACATTCGATATAATCTAATATACTGATTCATTCCGACAGATCAATGTACATTTAATAACAATATCATTCTTACTATATCTACATTCGATATAATGTAATATACTTATTCGTTCCCACAGATGAATGTGCACTTAATAACAATATCATTGGTACTATATGTACATTGAATATAATGTAATATACTGATTAATTCCCACAGATCAATGTACATTTAATAACAATATCATTAGTTCTATATCTACAGTAGATATGTAATATACATTTACAAACAATGCCATTATTACTATATCTCCGTTGGACATAATGTATTATACTAATTCCTTCCAACAGATCAATGAATATTTAATAACAATATCCTTAGTACTATATCTACATTAGATATGTAATGTACATTTAATAACAATATCATTGGTACTATATCTACATTGAATATAATCTAATATACTGATTCATTCCCACAAATCAGTGTACATTTAATAGCAATATCATTATTACTATATCTACATTAGATATAATGTAATATACTTATTCGGTCCCACAGATGAATGTGCATTTAATAACATTATCATTAGTACTATATCTACATTAGATATGTAATGTACATTTAAAAACAATATCATTATTACCATATCTACATTAGATATAATGTAATATACTGATTCCTTCCCACAGATCAATGTACATTTAATAACAATATCATTAGTACTATATCTACAGTAGATATGTAATATACATTTACAATCAATGCCATTATTGCTATATCTCCGTTGGACATAATGTAATATACTGATTCCTTCCCACAGATCAATGCACATTTAATAACAATATCATTAGTACTATATCTACATTCGGTATAATGTAATATACTTATTCGTTCCCACAGATGAATATGCATTTAATAACATTATCATTAGTACTATATCTACATTAGATATGTAATGTACATTTAAAAACCATATCATTATTACCATATCTACATTAGATATAATGTAATATACTGATTCCTCCCCACAGATCAATGTACATTTGATAACAATATCATTGGTACTATATCTACATTGAATATAATGTTATATGCTCATTCATTCCCACAGATCAATGTACATTTAATAACAATATCATTGGTACTGTATCTACATTGAATATAATGTAATATACTGATTCATTCCCACAGATCCATGTACATTTAATAACAATATCATTCTTACTATATCTACATTAGATATAATGTTATATACTTATTCGTTCCCACAGATGAATGTGCACTTAATAACAATATCATTGGTACTATATCTACATTGAATATAATGTAATATACATTCGATATAATGTAATAGATTGATTCATTCCCACAGATCAATGTACATTTAATAACAATATCATTAGTTCTATATCTACAGTAGATATGTAATATACATTTACAAACAATGCCATTATTACTATATCTCCGTTGGACATAATGTATTATACTAATTCCTTCCAACAGATCAATGAATATTTAATAACAATATCCTTAGTACTATATCTACATTAGATATGTAATGTACATTTAATAACAATATCATTGGTACTATATCTACATTGAATATAATCTAATATACTGATTCATTCCCACAAATCAGTGTACATTTAATAGCAATATCATTATTACTATATCTACATTAGATATAATGTAATATACTTATTCGGTCCCACAGATGAATGTGCATTTAATAACATTATCATTAGTACTATATCTACATTAGATATGTAATGTACATTTAAAAACAATATCATTATTACCATATCTACATTAGATATAATGTAATATACTGATTCCTTCCCACAGATCAATGTACATTTAATAACAATATCATTAGTACTATATCTACAGTAGATATGTAATATACATTTACAATCAATGCCATTATTGCTATATCTCCGTTGGACATAATGTAATATACTGATTCCTTCCCACAGATCAATGCACATTTAATAACAATATCATTAGTACTATATCTACATTCGATATAATGTAATATACTTATTCGTTCCCACAGATGAATATGCATTTAATAACATTATCATTAGTACTATATCTACATTAGATATGTAATGTACATTTAAAAACCATATCATTATTACCATATCTACATTAGATATAATGTAATATACTGATTCCTCCCCACAGATCAATGTACATTTGATAACAATATCATTGGTACTATATCTACATTGAATATAATGTTATATGCTCATTCATTCCCACAGATCAATGTACATTTAATAACAATATCATTGGTACTGTATCTACATTGAATATAATGTAATATACTGATTCATTCCCACAGATCCATGTACATTTAATAACAATATCATTCTTACTATATCTACATTAGATATAATGTTATATACTTATTCGTTCCCACAGATGAATGTGCACTTAATAACAATATCATTGGTACTATATCTGCATTGAATATAATGTAATATACATTCGATATAATCTAATAGATTGATTCATTCCCACAGATCAATGTACATTTAATAACAGTATCGTTATTGCTCTATCTACATTAGGTATAATGTCATATACAGACTCATTCCCACAGATCAATGTACATTTCATAACAATATCATTGGTACTATATCTACATTGAATATAATGTAATATACTGATTCAATCCCACAGATCCATGTACATTTAATAACAGTATCATTAGTACTATATCTACAGTAGATATGTAATATACATTTACAAACAATGCCAGTATTATTATATCTCCGTTGGACATAATGTGATATACTGATTCCTTCCCACAGATCAATGTGCATTTAAAAACAATATCATTATTACCATATCTACATTAGATATAATGTAATATACTGATTCCTTCCCACAGATCAATGTACATTTAATAACAATATCATTGGTACTGTATCTACATTGAATATAATGTAATATACTGATTCATTCCCACAGATCAATGTACATTTAATAACAATATCATTAGTACTATATCTACATTAGATGTAATGTAATATACTTATTCGGTCCCACAGATGAATGTGCATTTAATAACATTATCATTAGTACTATATCTACATTAGATATGTAATGTACATTTAAAAACAATATCATTATTACCATATCTACATTAGATATAATGTAATATACTGATTCCTTCCCACAGATCAATGTACATTTAATAACAATATCATTAGTACTACATCTACATTCGATATAATGTAATATACTGATTCATTCCCACAGATGAATGTACATTTAATAACAATATCATTAGTACTATATCTACATTCGATATAATGTAATAGATTGATTCATTCCCACAGATCAATGTACATTTCATAACAATATCATTGGTACTATATCTACATTGAATATAATGTAATATACTGATTCAATCCCACAGATCCATGTACATTTAATAACAGTATCATTAGTACTATATCTACAGTAGATATGTAATATAACTTTACAAACAATGCCAGTATTATTATATCTCCGTTGGACATAATGGGATATACTGATTCCTTCCCACAGATCAATGTGCATTTAAAAACAATATCATTATTACCATATCTACATTAGATATAATGTAATATACTGATTCCTTCCCACAGATCAATGTACATTTAATAACAATATCATTGGTACTGTATCTACATTGAATATAATGTAATATACTGATTCATTCCCACAGATCAATGTACATTTAATAACAATATCATTGGTACTATATCTACATTCGATATAATCTAATATACTGATTCATTCCCACAGATGAATGTGCACTTAATAACAATATCATTGGTACTATATCTACATTGAATATAATGTAATATACTGATCAATTCCCACAGATCAATGTACATTTAATAACAATATCATTCTTACTATATCTACATTCGATATAATGTAATAGATTCATTCATTCCCACAGATCAATGTACATTTAATAACAATATCATTCTTACTATATCTACATTAGATATAATGTAATATACTTATTCGTTCCCACAGATGAATGTGCACTTAATAACAATATCATTGGTACTATATCTACATTGAATATAATGTAATATACTGATCAATTCCCACAGATCAATGTACATTTAATAACAATATCATTAGTACTATATCTACAGTAGATATGTACTATACATTTACAATCAATGCCATTATTGCTGTATCTCCGTTGGACATAATGTAATATACTGATTCCTTCCCGCAGATCAATGTACATTTAATAACAATATCATTAGTACTATATCTACATTCGATATAATGTAATATACTTATTCGTTCCCATAGATGAATATGCATTTAATAACATTATCATTAGTACTATATCTACATTAGATATGTAATGTACATTTAAAAACCATATCATTATTACCATATCTACATTAGATATAATGTAATATACTGATTCCTCCCCACAGATCAATGTACATTTAATAACAATATCATTGGTACTATATCTACATTGAATATAATGTTATATGCTCATTCATTCCCACAGATCAATGTACATTTAATAACAGTATCATTAGTACTATATCCACAGTAGATATGTAATGTACATTTACAAACAATGCCAGTATTATTATATCTCCGTTGGACATAATGTAATATACTGATTCCTTCCCACAGATCAATGTACATTTAATAACAATATCATTGGTACTGTATGTACATTGAATATAGTGTAATATACTGATTCATTCCCACAGATCAATGTACATTTAATAACAATATCATTGGTACTATATCTACATTGAATATAATCTAATGTACTGATTCATTCCCACAGATCAATATACATTTAATAACAATATCATTAGTACTATATCTACATTCGATATAATGTAATAGATTGATTCATTCCCACAGATCAATGTACATTTAATAACAATATCATTGGTACTATATCTACATTGAATATAATGTAATATACTGATTCAATCCCACAGATCAATGTACATTTAATAACAGTATCATTAGTACTATATCTACAGTAGATATGTAATATACATTTACAAACAATGCCAGTATTATTATATCTCCGTTGGACATAATGTGATATACTGATTCCTTCCCACAGATCAATGTGCATTTAAAAACAATATCATTATTACCATATCTACATTAGATATAATGTAATATACTGATTCCTTCCCACAGATCAATGTACATTTAATAACAATATCATTGGTACTGTATCTACATTGAATATAATGTAATATACTGATTCATTCCCACAGATTAATGTACATTTAATAACAATATCATTGGTACTATATCTACATTCGATATAATCTAATATACTGATTCATTCCCACAGATCAATGTACATTTAATAACAATATCAATCTTACTATATCTACATTCGATATAATGTAATAGATTGATTCATTCCCACAGATCAATGTACATTTAATAACAATATCATTCTTACTATATCTACATTAGATATAATGTAATATACTTATTCGTTCCCACAGATGAATGTGCACTTAATAACAATATCATTGGTACTATATCTACATTGAATATAATGTAATATACTGATCAATTCCCACAGATCAATGTACATTTAATAACAATATCATTCTTACTATATCTACATTCGATATAATGTAATAGATTGATTCATTCCCACAGATCAATGTACATTTAATAACAATATCATTCTTACTATATCTACATTAGATATAATGTAATATACTGATTCGTTCCCACAGATGAATGTGCACTTAATAACAATATCATTGGTACTATATCTACATTGAATATAATGTAATATACTGATCAATTCCCACAGATCAATGTACATTTAATAACAATATCATTAGTACTATATCTACAGTAGATATGTACTATACATTTACAAGCAATGCCATTATTACTATATCTCCGTTGGACATAATGTAATATACTGATTCCTTCCAACAGATCAATGTATATTTAATAACAATATCCTTAGTACTATATCTACATTAGATATGTAATGTACATTTAATAACAATATCATTATTACAATATCTACATTAGATATAATGTAATATACTGATTCTTTCCCACAGATCAATGTACATTTAATAACAATATCATTAGTACTATATCTACATTCGATATAATGTAATATATTGATTCATTCCAACAGATCAAAGTACATTTAATAACAATATCATTATTACTATATCTACATTAGATATGTAATGTACATTTAAAAACAATATCATTATTACCATATCTACATTAGATATAATGTAATATACTGATTCCTTCCCACAGATCAATGTACATTTAATAACAATATCATTGGTACTGTATCTACATTGAATATAATGTAATATACTGATTCATTCCCACAGATCAATGTACATTTAATAACAATATCATTGGTACTATATCTACATTCGATATAATCTAATATACTGATTCATTCCGACAGATCAATGTACATTTAATAACAATATCATTCTTACTATATCTACATTCGATATAATGTAATATACTTATTCGTTCCCACAGATGAATGTGCACTTAATAACAATATCATTGGTACTATATGTACATTGAATATAATGTAATATACTGATTAATTCCCACAGATCAATGTACATTTAATAACAATATCATTAGTTCTATATCTACAGTAGATATGTAATATACATTTACAAACAATGCCATTATTACTATATCTCCGTTGGACATAATGTATTATACTAATTCCTTCCAACAGATCAATGAATATTTAATAACAATATCCTTAGTACTATATCTACATTAGATATGTAATGTACATTTAATAACAATATCATTGGTACTATATCTACATTGAATATAATCTAATATACTGATTCATTCCCACAAATCAGTGTACATTTAATAGCAATATCATTATTACTATATCTACATTAGATATAATGTAATATACTTATTCGGTCCCACAGATGAATGTGCATTTAATAACATTATCATTAGTACTATATCTACATTAGATATGTAATGTACATTTAAAAACAATATCATTATTACCATATCTACATTAGATATAATGTAATATACTGATTCCTTCCCACAGATCAATGTACATTTAATAACAATATCATTAGTACTATATCTACAGTAGATATGTAATATACATTTACAATCAATGCCATTATTGCTATATCTCCGTTGGACATAATGTAATATACTGATTCCTTCCCACAGATCAATGCACATTTAATAACAATATCATTAGTACTATATCTACATTCGGTATAATGTAATATACTTATTCGTTCCCACAGATGAATATGCATTTAATAACATTATCATTAGTACTATATCTACATTAGATATGTAATGTACATTTAAAAACCATATCATTATTACCATATCTACATTAGATATAATGTAATATACTGATTCCTCCCCACAGATCAATGTACATTTGATAACAATATCATTGGTACTATATCTACATTGAATATAATGTTATATGCTCATTCATTCCCACAGATCAATGTACATTTAATAACAATATCATTGGTACTGTATCTACATTGAATATAATGTAATATACTGATTCATTCCCACAGATCCATGTACATTTAATAACAATATCATTCTTACTATATCTACATTAGATATAATGTTATATACTTATTCGTTCCCACAGATGAATGTGCACTTAATAACAATATCATTGGTACTATATCTACATTGAATATAATGTAATATACATTCGATATAATGTAATAGATTGATTCATTCCCACAGATCAATGTACATTTAATAACAATATCATTAGTTCTATATCTACAGTAGATATGTAATATACATTTACAAACAATGCCATTATTACTATATCTCCGTTGGACATAATGTATTATACTAATTCCTTCCAACAGATCAATGAATATTTAATAACAATATCCTTAGTACTATATCTACATTAGATATGTAATGTACATTTAATAACAATATCATTGGTACTATATCTACATTGAATATAATCTAATATACTGATTCATTCCCACAAATCAGTGTACATTTAATAGCAATATCATTATTACTATATCTACATTAGATATAATGTAATATACTTATTCGGTCCCACAGATGAATGTGCATTTAATAACATTATCATTAGTACTATATCTACATTAGATATGTAATGTACATTTAAAAACAATATCATTATTACCATATCTACATTAGATATAATGTAATATACTGATTCCTTCCCACAGATCAATGTACATTTAATAACAATATCATTAGTACTATATCTACAGTAGATATGTAATATACATTTACAATCAATGCCATTATTGCTATATCTCCGTTGGACATAATGTAATATACTGATTCCTTCCCACAGATCAATGCACATTTAATAACAATATCATTAGTACTATATCTACATTCGATATAATGTAATATACTTATTCGTTCCCACAGATGAATATGCATTTAATAACATTATCATTAGTACTATATCTACATTAGATATGTAATGTACATTTAAAAACCATATCATTATTACCATATCTACATTAGATATAATGTAATATACTGATTCCTCCCCACAGATCAATGTACATTTGATAACAATATCATTGGTACTATATCTACATTGAATATAATGTTATATGCTCATTCATTCCCACAGATCAATGTACATTTAATAACAATATCATTGGTACTGTATCTACATTGAATATAATGTAATATACTGATTCATTCCCACAGATCCATGTACATTTAATAACAATATCATTCTTACTATATCTACATTAGATATAATGTTATATACTTATTCGTTCCCACAGATGAATGTGCACTTAATAACAATATCATTGGTACTATATCTGCATTGAATATAATGTAATATACATTCGATATAATCTAATAGATTGATTCATTCCCACAGATCAATGTACATTTAATAACAGTATCGTTATTGCTCTATCTACATTAGGTATAATGTCATATACAGACTCATTCCCACAGATCAATGTACATTTCATAACAATATCATTGGTACTATATCTACATTGAATATAATGTAATATACTGATTCAATCCCACAGATCCATGTACATTTAATAACAGTATCATTAGTACTATATCTACAGTAGATATGTAATATACATTTACAAACAATGCCAGTATTATTATATCTCCGTTGGACATAATGTGATATACTGATTCCTTCCCACAGATCAATGTGCATTTAAAAACAATATCATTATTACCATATCTACATTAGATATAATGTAATATACTGATTCCTTCCCACAGATCAATGTACATTTAATAACAATATCATTGGTACTGTATCTACATTGAATATAATGTAATATACTGATTCATTCCCACAGATCAATGTACATTTAATAACAATATCATTAGTACTATATCTACATTAGATGTAATGTAATATACTTATTCGGTCCCACAGATGAATGTGCATTTAATAACATTATCATTAGTACTATATCTACATTAGATATGTAATGTACATTTAAAAACAATATCATTATTACCATATCTACATTAGATATAATGTAATATACTGATTCCTTCCCACAGATCAATGTACATTTAATAACAATATCATTAGTACTACATCTACATTCGATATAATGTAATATACTGATTCATTCCCACAGATGAATGTACATTTAATAACAATATCATTAGTACTATATCTACATTCGATATAATGTAATAGATTGATTCATTCCCACAGATCAATGTACATTTCATAACAATATCATTGGTACTATATCTACATTGAATATAATGTAATATACTGATTCAATCCCACAGATCCATGTACATTTAATAACAGTATCATTAGTACTATATCTACAGTAGATATGTAATATAACTTTACAAACAATGCCAGTATTATTATATCTCCGTTGGACATAATGTGATATACTGATTCCTTCCCACAGATCAATGTGCATTTAAAAACAATATCATTATTACCATATCTACATTAGATATAATGTAATATACTGATTCCTTCCCACAGATCAATGTACATTTAATAACAATATCATTGGTACTGTATCTACATTGAATATAATGTAATATACTGATTCATTCCCACAGATCAATGTACATTTAATAACAATATCATTGGTACTATATCTACATTCGATATAATCTAATATACTGATTCATTCCCACAGATGAATGTGCACTTAATAACAATATCATTGGTACTATATCTACATTGAATATAATGTAATATACTGATCAATTCCCACAGATCAATGTACATTTAATAACAATATCATTCTTACTATATCTACATTCGATATAATGTAATAGATTGATTCATTCCCACAGATCAATGTACATTTAATAACAATATCATTCTTACTATATCTACATTAGATATAATGTAATATACTTATTCGTTCCCACAGATGAATGTGCACTTAATAACAATATCATTGGTACTATATCTACATTGAATATAATGTAATATACTGATCAATTCCCACAGATCAATGTACATTTAATAACAATATCATTAGTACTATATCTACAGTAGATATGTACTATACATTTACAATCAATGCCATTATTGCTGTATCTCCGTTGGACATAATGTAATATACTGATTCCTTCCCGCAGATCAATGTACATTTAATAACAATATCATTAGTACTATATCTACATTCGATATAATGTAATATACTTATTCGTTCCCATAGATGAATATGCATTTAATAACATTATCATTAGTACTATATCTACATTAGATATGTAATGTACATTTAAAAACCATATCATTATTACCATATCTACATTAGATATAATGTAATATACTGATTCCTCCCCACAGATCAATGTACATTTAATAACAATATCATTGGTACTATATCTACATTGAATATAATGTTATATGCTCATTCATTCCCACAGATCAATGTACATTTAATAACAGTATCATTAGTACTATATCCACAGTAGATATGTAATGTACATTTACAAACAATGCCAGTATTATTATATCTCCGTTGGACATAATGTAATATACTGATTCCTTCCCACAGATCAATGTACATTTAATAACAATATCATTGGTACTGTATGTACATTGAATATAGTGTAATATACTGATTCATTCCCACAGATCAATGTACATTTAATAACAATATCATTGGTACTATATCTACATTGAATATAATCTAATGTACTGATTCATTCCCACAGATCAATATACATTTAATAACAATATCATTAGTACTATATCTACATTCGATATAATGTAATAGATTGATTCATTCCCACAGATCAATGTACATTTAATAACAATATCATTGGTACTATATCTACATTGAATATAATGTAATATACTGATTCAATCCCACAGATCAATGTACATTTAATAACAGTATCATTAGTACTATATCTACAGTAGATATGTAATATACATTTACAAACAATGCCAGTATTATTATATCTCCGTTGGACATAATGTGATATACTGATTCCTTCCCACAGATCAATGTGCATTTAAAAACAATATCATTATTACCATATCTACATTAGATATAATGTAATATACTGATTCCTTCCCACAGATCAATGTACATTTAATAACAATATCATTGGTACTGTATCTACATTGAATATAATGTAATATACTGATTCATTCCCACAGATCAATGTACATTTAATAACAATATCATTAGTACTATATCTACAGTAGATATGTAATATACATTTACAAACAATGCCATTATTACTATATCTCCGTTGGACATAATGTAATATACTAATTCCTTCCAACAGATCAATGTATATTTAATAACAATATCCTTAGTACTATATCTACATTAGATATGTAATGTACATTTAATAACAATATCATTATTACCATATCTACATTAGATATAATGTAATATACTGATTCTTTCCCACAGATCAATGTACATTTAATAACAATATCATTAGTACTATATATACATTCGATATAATGTAATATATTGATTCATTCCAACAGATCAATGTACATTTAATAAGAATTTCATTATTACCATATCTACATTAGATATAATGGAATATACTTATTCATTCCCACAGATGAATATGCATTTAATAACATTATCATTAGTACTATATCTACATTAGATATGTAATGTACATTTAAAAACAATACCATTATTACCATATCTACATTAGGTATAATGTAATATACTGATTCCTTCCCACAGATCAATGTACATTTAATAACAATATCATTAGTACTATATCTACAGTAGATATGTAATATACATTTACAATCAATGCCATTAATACTATATCTCCGTTGGACATAATGTAATATACTGATTCCTTCCCACAGATCAATGTACATTTAATAACAATATCATTAGTACTATATCTACATTCGATATAATGTAATATACTTATTCGTTCCCACAGATGAATATGCATTTAATAACATTATCATTAGTACTATATCCACAGTAGATATGTAATGTACATTTACAAACAATGCCAGTATCATTATATCTCCGTTGGACATAATGTAATATACTGATTCCTTCCCACAGACCAATGTACATTTAATAACAATATCATTGGTACTGTATCTACATTGAATATAATGTAATATACTGATTCATTCCCATAGATCAATGTACATTTAATAACAATATCATTAGTACTATATCTACATTAGATATAATGTAATAGATTGATTCATTCCCACAGATCAATGTACATTTAATAACAGTATCATTATTGCTATATCTACATTAGGTATAATGTCATATACAGACTCATTCCCACAGATCAATGTACATTTAATAACAATATCATTGGTACTACATCTACATTGAATATAATGTAATATGCTGATTCGTTCCCACAGATCAATGTACATTTAATAACAGTATCATTAGTACTATATCTACATTCGATATAATGTAATATATTGATTCATTCCAACAGATCAATGTACATTTAATAACAATATCATTATTACTATATCTACATTAGATATAATGTAATATACTTATTCGTTCCCACAGATGAATGTGCATTTAATAACATTATCATTAGTACTATATCTACATTAGATATAATGAAATATATTATTCGTTCCCACAAATGAATGTGCATTTAATAACATTATCATTAGTACTATATCTACATTAGATATGTAATATACATTCAAAAACAATATCATTATTACCATATCTACATTAGATGTAATGTAATATACTGATTCCTTCCCACAGATCAATGTACATTTAATAACAATATCATTGGTACTATATCTACATTGAATATAATGTAATATACTGATCAATTCCCACAGATCAATGTACATTTAATAACAATATCATTCTTACTATATCTACATTCGATATAATGTAATAGATTGATTCATTCCCACAGATCAATGTACATTTAATAACAATATCATTCTTACTATATCTACATTAGATATAATGTAATATACTTATTCGTTCCCACAGATGAATGTGCACTTAATAACAATATCATTGGTACTATATCTACATTGAATATAATGTAATATACTGATCAATTCCCACAGATCAATGTACATTTAATAACAATATCATTAGTACTATATCTACAGTAGATATGTACTATACATTTACAAGCAATGCCATTATTACTATATCTCCGTTGGACATAATGTAATATACTGATTCCTTCCAACAGATCAATGTATATTTAATAACAATATCCTTAGTACTATATCTACATTAGATATGTAATGTACATTTAATAACAATATCATTATTACAATATCTACATTAGATATAATGTAATATACTGATTCTTTCCCACAGATCAATGTACATTTAATAACAATATCATTAGTACTATATCTACAGTAGATATGTAATATACATTTACAATCAATGCCATTATTGCTGTATCTCCGTTGGACATAATGTAATATACTGATTCCTTCCCGCAGATCAATGTACATTTAATAACAATATCATTAGTACTATATCTACATTCGATATAATGTAATATACTTATTCGTTCCCATAGATGAATATGCATTTAATAACATTATCATTAGTACTATATCTACATTAGATATGTAATGTACATTTAAAAACCATATCATTATTACCATATCTACATTAGATATAATGTAATATACTGATTCCTCCCCACAGATCAATGTACATTTAATAACAATATCATTGGTACTATATCTACATTGAATATAATGATATATGCTCATTCATTCCCACAGATCAATGTACATTTAATAACAGTATCATTAGTACTATATCCACAGTAGATATGTAATGTACATTTACAAACAATGCCAGTATTATTATATCTCCGTTGGACATAATGTAATATACTGATTCCTTCCCACAGATCAATGTACATTTAATAACAATATCATTGGTACTGTATCTACATTGAATATAATGTAATATACTGATTCATTCCCACAGATCAATGTACATTTAATAACAATATCATTGGTACTATATCTACATTGAATATAATCTAATATACTGATTCATTCCCACAGATCAATATACATTTAATAACAATATCATTAGTACTATATCTACATTCGATATAATGTAATAGATTGATTCATTCCCACAGATCAATGTACATTTAATAACAATATCATTCTTACTATATCTACATTCGATATAATCTAATATACTGATTCATTCCCACAGATCAATGTACATTTAATAACAATATCATTCTTACTATATCTACATTCGATATAATGTAATAGATTGATTCATTCCCACAGATCAATGTACATTTAATAACAATATCATTCTTACTATATCTACATTAGATATAATGTAATATACTTATTCGTTCCCACAGATGAATGTGCACTTAATAACAATATCATTGGTACTATATCTACATTGAATATAATGTAATATACTGATCAATTCCCACAGATCAATGTACATTTAATAACAATATCATTCTTACTATATCTACATTCGATATAATGTAATAGATTGATTCATTCCCACAGATCAATGTACATTTAATAACAATATCATTCTTACTATATCTACATTAGATATAATGTAATATACTTATTCGTTCCCACAGATGAATGTGCACTTAATAACAATATCATTGGTACTATATCTACATTGAATATAATGTAATATACTGATCAATTCCCACAGATCAATGTACATTTAATAACAATATCATTAGTACTATATCTACAGTAGATATGTACTATACATTTACAATCAATGCCATTGTTACTATATCTCCGTTGGACATAATGTAATATACTGATTCCTTCCAACAGATCAATGTATATTTAATAACAATATCCTTAGTACTATATCTACATTAGATATGTAATGTACATTTAATAACAATATCATTATTACAATATCTACATTAGATATAATGTAATATACTGATTCTTTCCCACAGATCAATGTACATTTAATAACAATATCATTAGTACTATATCTACATTCGATATAATGTAATATATTGATTCATTCCAACAGATCAAAGTACATTTAATAACAATATCAATATTACTATATCTACATTAGATATAATGTAATATACTTATTCGTTCCCACAGATGAATATGCATTTAATAACATTATCATTAGTACTATATCTAAATTAGATATGTAATGTACATTTAAAAACAATGCCATTATTACTATATCTCCGTTGGACATAATGTAATATACTGATTCCTTCCCACAGATCAATGTACATTTAATAACAATATCATTAGTACTATATATACATTCGATATAATGTAATATATTGATTCATTCCAACAGATCAATGTACATTTAATAACAATATCATTATTACCATATCTACATTAGATATAATGTAATATACTTATTCATTCCCACAGATGAATATGCATTTAATAACATTATCATTAGTACTATATCTACATTAGATATGTAATGTACATTTAAAAACAATATCATTATTACCATATCTACATTAGATATAATGTAATATACTGATTCCTTCCCACAGATCAATGTACATTTAATAACAATATCATTGGTACTGTATCTACATTGAATATAATGTAATATACTGATTCATTCCCACAGAGCAATGTACATTCAATAACAATATCATTGGTACTATATCTACATTCGATATAATCTAATATACTGATTCATTCCCACAGATTAATGTACATTTAATAACAATATCATTCTTACTATATCTACATTAGATATAATGTAATATACTTATTCGTTCCCACAGATGAATGTGCACTTAATAACAATATCATTGGTACTATATCTACATTGAATATAATGTAATATACATTCGATATAATGTAATAGATTGATTCATTCCCACAGATCAATGTACATTTAATAACAGTATCGTTATTGCTCTATCTACATTAGGTATAATGTCATATACAGACTCATTCCCACAGATCAATGTACATTTAATAACAATATCATTGGTACTACATCTACATTGAATATAATGTAATATGCTGATTCGTTCCCACAGATCAATGTACATTTAATAACAATATCATTGGTACTATATCTACATTGAATATAATGTAATATACTGATTCATTCCCACAGATCAATGTACATTTTATAACAATATCATTAGTACTATATCTACAGTAGATATGTAATATACATTTACAAACAATGCCATTATTACTATATCTCCGTTGGACATAATGTAGTATACTGATTCCTTCCAACAGATCAATGTATACTTAATAACAATATCCTTAGTACTATATCTACAATAGATATGTAATGTACATTTAATAACAATATCATTATTACCATATCTACATTAGATATAATGTAATATACTGATTCTTTCCCACAGATCAATGTACATTTAATAACAATATCATTAGTACTATATCTACATTCGATCTAATGTAATATACTGATTCATTCCCACAGATCAATGTACATTTAATAACAATATCATTGGTACTATATCTACATTGAATATAATCTAATATACTGATTCATTCCCACAGATCAATGTACATTTAATAACAATATCATTCTTACTATATTTACATTAGATATAATGTAATATACTTATTCGTTCCCACAGATGAATGTGCACTTAATAACAATATCATTGGTACTATATGTACATTGAATATAATGTAATATACTGATTAATTCCCACAGATCAATGTACATTTAATAACAATATCATTAGTACTATATCTACAGTAGATATGTAATATACATTTACAAACAATGCCATTATTACTATATCTCCGTTGGACATAATGTAATATACTAATTCCTTCCAACAGATCAATGTATATTTAATAACAATATCCTTAGTACTATATCTACATTAGATATGTAATGTACATTTAATAACAATATCATTATTACCATATCTACATTAGATATAATGTAATATACTGATTCTTTCCCACAGATCAATGTACATTTAATAACAATATCATTAGTACTATATATACATTCGATATAATGTAATATATTGATTCATTCCAACAGATCAATGTACATTTAATAACAATTTCATTATTACCATATCTACATTAGATATAATGGAATATACTTATTCATTCCCACAGATGAATATGCATTTAATAACATTATCATTAGTACTATATCTACATTAGATATGTAATGTACATTTAAAAACAATACCATTATTACCATATCTACATTAGGTATAATGTAATATACTGATTCCTTCCCACAGATCAATGTACATTTAATAACAATATCATTAGTACTATATCTACAGTAGATATGTAATATACATTTACAATCAATGCCATTAATACTATATCTCCGTTGGACATAATGTAATATACTGATTCCTTCCCACAGATCAATGTACATTTAATAACAATATCATTAGTACTATATCTACATTCGATATAATGTAATATACTTATTCGTTCCCACAGATGAATATGCATTTAATAACATTATCATTAGTACTATATCCACAGTAGATATGTAATGTACATTTACAAACAATGCCAGTATCATTATATCTCCGTTGGACATAATGTAATATACTGATTCCTTCCCACAGACCAATGTACATTTAATAACAATATCATTGGTACTGTATCTACATTGAATATAATGTAATATACTGATTCATTCCCATAGATCAATGTACATTTAATAACAATATCATTAGTACTATATCTACATTAGATATAATGTAATAGATTGATTCATTCCCACAGATCAATGTACATTTAATAACAGTATCATTATTGCTATATCTACATTAGGTATAATGTCATATACAGACTCATTCCCACAGATCAATGTACATTTAATAACAATATCATTGGTACTACATCTACATTGAATATAATGTAATATGCTGATTCGTTCCCACAGATCAATGTACATTTAATAACAGTATCATTAGTACTATATCTACATTCGATATAATGTAATATATTGATTCATTCCAACAGATCAATGTACATTTAATAACAATATCATTATTACTATATCTACATTAGATATAATGTAATATACTTATTCGTTCCCACAGATGAATGTGCATTTAATAACATTATCATTAGTACTATATCTACATTAGATATAATGAAATATACTTATTCGTTCCCACAAATGAATGTGCATTTAATAACATTATCATTAGTACTATATCTACATTAGATATGTAATATACATTCAAAAACAATATCATTATTACCATATCTACATTGGATGTAATGTAATATACTGATTCCTTCCCACAGATCAATGTACATTTAATAACAATATCATTGGTACTATATCTACATTGAATATAATGTAATATACTGATTCATTCCCACAGATCAATGTACATTTAATAACAATATCATTGGTACTATATCTACATTGAATATAATGTAATATACTGATTCATTCCCACAGATCAATGTACATTTAATAACAATATCATTGGTACTATATCTACATTGAATATAATGTAATATGCTGATTCATTCCCACAGATCAATGTACATTTAATAACAGTATCATTAGTACTATATCTACAGTAGATATGTAATATACATTTACAAACAATGCCAGTATTATTATATCTCCGTTGGACATAATGTAATATACTGATTCCTTCCCACAGATCAATGTACATTTAATAACAATATCATTAGTACTATATCTACATTCGATATAATGTAATATACTGATTCATTCCCACAGATCAATGCACATTTAATAACAATATCATTAGTACTATATCTACATTCGATATAATGTAATAGATTGATTCATTCCCACAGATCAATGTACATTTAATAACAATATCATTAGTACTATATCTACAGTAGATATGTAATATACATTTACAAACAATGCCATTATTACTATATCTCCGTTGGACATAATGTAATATACTGATTCCTTCCAACAGATCAATGAATATTTAATAACAATATCCTTAGTACTATATCTACATTAGATATGTAATGTACATTTAATAACAATATCATTATTACCATATCTACATTAGATATAATGTAATATACTGATTCATTCCCACAGATCAATGTACATTTAATAACAATATCATTGGTACTATATCTACATTGAATATAATCTTATATACTGATTCATTCCCACAGATCAATATACATTTAATAACAATATCATTAGTACTATATCTACATTCGATATAATGTAATAGATTGATTCATTCCCACAGATCAATGTACATTTAATAACAATATCATTCTTACTATATCTACATTAGATATAATGTAATATACTTATTCGTTCCCACAGATGAATGTGCACTTAATAACAATATCATTGGTACTATATCTGCATTGAATATAATGTAATATACTGATCAATTCCCACAGATCAATGTACATTTAATAACAATATCATTAGTACTATATCTACAGTAGATATGTAATATACATTTACAAACAATGCCATTATTACTATATCTCCGTTGGACATAATGTAATATACTGATTCCTCTCAACAGATCAATGTATATTTAATAACAATATCCTTAGTACTATATCTACATTAGATATGTAATGTACATTTAATAACAATATCATTATTACAATATCTACATTAGATATAATGTAATATACTGATTCTTTCCCACAGATCAATGTACATTTAATAACAATATCATTAGTACTATATCTACATTCGATATAATGTAATATATTGATTCATTCCAACAGATCAAAGTACATTTAATAACAATATCAATATTACTATATCTACATTAGATATAATGTAATATACTTATTCATGCCCACAGATGAATATGCATTTAATAACATTATCATTATTACTATATCTACATTAGATATAATGTAATATACTTATTCGGTCCCACAGATGAATGTGCATTTAATAACATTATCATTAGTACTATATCTACATTAGATATGTAATGTACATTTAAAAACAATATCATTATTACCATATCTACATTAGATATAATGTAATATACTGATTCCTTCCCACAGATCAATGTACATTCAATAACAATATCATTAGTACTATATCTACAGTAGATATGTAATATACATTTACAATCAATGCCATTATTGCTATATCTCCGTTGGACATAATGTAATATACTGATTCCTTCCCACAGATCAATGCACATTTAATAACAATATCATTAGTACTATATCTACATTCGATATAATGTAATATACTTATTCGTTCCCACAGATGAATATGCATTTAATAACATTATCATTAGTACTATATCTACATTAGATATGTAATGTACATTTAAAAACCATATCATTATTACCATATCTACATTAGATATAATGTAATATACTGATTCCTCCCCACAGATCAATGTACATTTGATAACAATATCATTGGTACTATATCTACATTGAATATAATGTTATATGCTCATTCATTCCCACAGATCAATGTACATTTAATAACAATATCATTGGTACTGTATCTACATTGAATATAATGTAATATACTGATTCATTCCCACAGATCCATGTACATTTAATAACAATATCATTCTTACTATATCTACATTAGATATAATGTTATATACTTATTCGTTCCCACAGATGAATGTGCACTTAATAACAATATCATTGGTACTATATCTACATTGAATATAATGTAATATACATTCGATATAATGTAATAGATTGATTCATTCCCACAGATCAATGTACATTTAATAACAGTATCGTTATTGCTCTATCTACATTAGGTATAATGTCATATACAGACTCATTCCCACAGATCAATGTACATTTAATAACAATATCATTGGTACTACATCTACATTGAATATAATGTAATATGCTGATTCGTTCCCACAGATCAATGTACATTCAATAACAATATCATTGGTACTATATCTACATTGAATATAATGTAATATACTGATTCATTCCCACAGATCAATGTACATTTTATAACAATATCATTAGTACTATATCTACAGTAGATATGTAATATACATTTACAAACAATGCCATTATTACTATATCTCCGTTGGACATAATGTAGTATACTGATTCCTTCCAACAGATCAATGTATATTTAATAACAATATCCTTAGTACTATATCTACAATAGATATGTAATGTACATTTAATAACAATATCATTATTACCATATCTACATTAGATATAATGTAATCCACTTATTCGTTCCCACAGATCAATGTACATTTAATAACAATATCATTGGTACTGTATCTACATTGAATATAATGTAATATACTGATTCATTCCCACAGATCAATGTACATTTAATAACAATATCATTAGTACTATATCTACATTAGATGTAATGTAATATACTTATTCGGTCCCACAGATGAATGTGCATTTAATAACATTATCATTAGTACTATATCTACATTAGATATGTAATGTACATTTAAAAACAATATCATTATTACCATATCTACATTAGATATAATGTAATATACTGATTCCTTCCCACAGATCAATGTACATTTAATAACAATATCATTAGTACTATATCTACAGTAGATATGTAATATACATTTACAATCAATGCCATTATTACTATATCTCCGTTGGACATAATGTAATATACTGATTCCTTCCCACAGATCAATGTACATTTAATAACAATATCATTAGTACTATATCTACATTCGATATAATGTAATAGATAGATTCATTCCCACAGATCAATGCACATTTAATAACAATATCATTGGTAGTATATCTACATTGAATATAATGTAATATACTGATACATTCCCACAGATAAATGTACATTTAATAACAATATCATTATTACCATATCTACATTAGATATAATGTAATATACTTATTCATTCCCACAGATGAATATGCATTTAATAACATTATCATTAGTACTATATCCACATTAGATATGTAATGTACATTTAAAAACAATATCATTATTACCATATCTACATTAGATATAATGTAATATACTGATTCCTTCCCACAGATCAATGTACATTTAATAACAATATCATTAGTACTACATCTACATTCGATATAATGTAATATACTGATTCATTCCCACAGATGAATGTACATTTAATAACAATATCATTAGTACTATATCTACATTCGATATAATGTAATAGATTGATTCATTCCCACAGATCAATGTACATTTCATAACAATATCATTGGTACTATATCTACATTGAATATAATGTAATATACTGATTCAATCCCACAGATCCATGTACATTTAATAACAGTATCATTAGTACTATATCTACAGTAGATATGTAATATACATTTACAAACAATGCCAGTGTTATTATATCTCCGTTGGACATAATGTGATATACTGATTCCTTCCCACAGATCAATGTGCATTTAAAAACAATATCATTATTACCATATCTACATTAGATATAATGTAATATACTGATTCCTTCCCACAGATCAATGTACATTTAATAACAATATCATTGGTACTACATCTACATTGAATATAATGTAATATGCTGATTCGTTCCCACAGATCAATGTACATTTAATAACAATATCATTGGTACTATATCTACATTGAATATAATGTAATATACTGATTCATTCCCACAGATCAATGTACATTTTATAACAATATCATTAGTACTATATCTACAGTAGATATGTAATATACATTTACAAACAATGCCATTATTACTATATCTCCGTTTGACATAATGTAGTATACTGATTCCTTCCAACAGATCAATGTATATTTAATAACAATATCCTTAGTACTATATCTACAATAGATATGTAATGTACATTTAATAAGAATATCATTATTACCATATCTACATTAGATATAATGTAATCCACTTATTCGTTCCCACACATGAATATACAATTAATAACATTATCATTAGTACTATATCTACATTAGATATGTAATGTACATTTAAAAACAATGCCATTATTACTATATCTCCGTTGGACATAATGTAATATACTGATTCCTTCCCACAGATCAATGTACATTTAATAACAATATCATTAGTACTATATATACATTCGATATAATGTAATATATTGATTCATTCCAACAGATCAATGTACATTTAATAACAATTTCATTATTACCATATCTACATTAGATATAATGGAATATACTTATTCATTCCCACAGATGAATATGCATTTAATAACATTATCATTAGTACTATATCTACATTAGATATGTAATGTACATTTAAAAACAATATCATTATTACCATATCTACATTAGGTATAATGTAATATACTGATTCCTTCCCACAGATCAATGTACATTTAATAACAATATCATTAGTACTATATCTACAGTAGATATGTAATATACATTTACAATCAATGCCATTATTACTATATCTCCGTTGGACATAATGTAATATACTGATTCCTTCCCACAGATCAATGTACATTTAATAACAATATCATTAGTACTATATCTACATTCGATATAATGTAATATACTTATTCGTTCCCACAGATGAATATGCATTTAATAACATTATCATTAGTACTATATCCACAGTAGATATGTAATGTACATTTACAAACAATGCCAGTATCATTATATCTCCGTTGGACATAATGTAATATACTGATTCCTTCCCACAGATCAATGTACATTTAATAACAATATCATTAGTACTACATCTACATTCGATATAATGTAATATACTGATTCATTCCCACAGATGAATGTACATTTAATAACAATATCATTAGTACTATATCTACATTCGATATAATGTAATAGATTGATTCATTCCCACAGATCAATGTACATTTCATAACAATATCATTGGTACTATATCTACATTGAATATAATGTAATATACTGATTCAATCCCACAGATCCATGTACATTTAATAACAGTATCATTAGTACTATATCTACAGTAGATATGTAATATACATTTACAAACAATGCCAGTATTATTATATCTCCGTTGGACATAATGTGATATACTGATTCCTTCCCACAGATCAATGTGCATTTAAAAACAATATCATTATTACCATATCTACATTAGATATAATGTAATATACTGATTCCTTCCCACAGATCAATGTACATTTAATAACAATATCATTGGTACTGTATCTACATTGAATATAATGTAATATACTGATTCATTCCCACAGATCAATGTACATTTAATAACAATATCATTGGTACTATATCTACATTCGATATAATCTAATATACTGATTCATTCCCACAGATGAATGTGCACTTAATAACAATATCATTGGTACTATATCTACATTGAATATAATGTAATATACTGATCAATTCCCACGGATCAATGTACATTTAATAACAATATCATTCTTACTATATCTACATTCGATATAATGTAATAGATTGATTCATTCTCACAGATCAATGTACATTTAATAACAATATCATTCTTACTATATCTACATTAGATATAATGTAATATACTTATTCGTTCCCACAGATGAATGTGCACTTAATAACAATATCATTGGTACTATATCTACATTGAATATAATGTAATATACTGATCAATTCCCACAGATCAATGTACATTTAATAACAATATCATTAGTACTATATCTACAGTAGATATGTACTATACATTTACAATCAATGCCATTATTGCTGTATCTCCGTTGGACATAATGTAATATACTGATTCCTTCCCGCAGATCAATGTACATTTAATAACAATATCATTAGTACTATATCTACATTCGATATAATGTAATATACTTATTCGTTCCCATAGATGAATATGCATTTAATAACATTATCATTAGTACTATATCTACATTAGATATGTAATGTACATTTAAAAACCATATCATTATTACCATATCTACATTAGATATAATGTAATATACTGATTCCTCCCCACAGATCACTGTACATTTAATAACAATATCATTGGTACTATATCTACATTGAATATAATGTTATATGCTCATTCATTCCCACAGATCAATGTACATTTAATAACAGTATCATTAGTACTATATCCACAGTAGATATGTAATGTACATTTACAAACAATGCCAGTATTATTATATCTCCGTTGGACATAATGTAATATACTGATTCCTTCCCACAGATCAATGTACATTTAATAACAATATCATTGGTACTGTATGTACATTGAATATAGTGTAATATACTGATTCATTCCCACAGATCAATGTACATTTAATAACAATATCATTGGTACTATATCTACATTGAATATAATCTAATGTACTGATTCATTCCCACAGATCAATATACATTTAATAACAATATCATTAGTACTATATCTACATTCGATATAATGTAATAGATTGATTCATTCCCACAGATCAATGTACATTTAATAACAATATCATTGGTACTATATCTACATTGAATATAATGTAATATACTGATTCAATCCCACAGATCAATGTACATTTAATAACAGTATCATTAGTACTATATCTACAGTAGATATGTAATATACATTTACAAACAATTCCAGTATTATTATATCTCCGTTGGACATAATGTGATATACTGATTCCTTCCCACAGATCAATGTGCATTTAAAAACAATATCATTATTACCATATCTACATTAGATATAATGTAATATACTAATTCCTTCCAACAGATCAATGTATATTTAATAACAATATCCTTAGTACTATATCTACATTAGATATGTAATGTACATTTAATAACAATATCATTATTACCATATCTACATTAGATATAATGTAATATACTGATTCTTTCCCACAGATCAATGTACATTTAATAACAATATCATTAGTACTATATCTACATTCGATATAATGTAATATATTGATTTATTCCAGCAGATCAAAGTACATTTAATAACAATATCATTATTACTATATCTACATTAGATATAATGTAATATACTTATTCGTTCCCACAGATGAATATGCATTTAATAACATTATCATTAGTACTATATCTACATTAGATATGTAATGTACATTTAAAAACAATGCCATTATTACTATATCTCCGTTGGACATAATGTAATATACTGATTCCTTCCCACAGATCAATGTACATTTAATAACAATATCCTTAGTACTATATCTACATTAGATATGTAATGTACATTTAATAACAATATCATTATTACAATATCTACATTAGATATAATGTAATATACTGATTCTTTCCCACAGATCAATGTACATTTAATAACAATATCATTAGTACTATATCTACATTCGATATAATGTAATATATTGATTCATTCCAACAGATCAAAGTACATTTAATAACAATATCATCATTACTATATCTACATTAGATATAATGTAATATACTTATTCATGCCCACAGATGAATATGCATTTAATAACATTATCATTAGTACTATATCTACATTAGATATGTAATGTACATTTAAAAACAATATCATTATTACCATATCTACATTAGATATAATGTAATATACTGATTCCTTCCCACAGATCAATGTACATTTAATAACAATATCATTGGTACTGTATCTACATTGAATATAATGTAATATACTGATTCATTCCCACAGATCAATGTACATTTAATAACAATATCATTGGTACTATATCTACATTCGATATAATCTAATATACTGATTCATTCCGACAGATCAATGTACATTTAATAACAATATCATTCTTATTATATCTACATTAGATATAATGTAATATACTTATTCGTTCCCACAGATGAATGTGCACTTAATAACAATATCATTGGTACTATATGTACATTGAATATAATGTAATATACTGATTAATTCCCACAGATCAATGTACATTTAATAACAATATCATTAGTTCTATATCTACAGTAGATATGTAATATACATTTACAAACAATGCCATTATTACTATATCTCCGTTGGACATAATGTAATATACTAATTCCTTCCAACAGATCAATGTATATTTAATAACAATATCCTTAGTACTATATCTACATTAGATATGTAATGTACATTTAATAACAATATCATTGGTACTATATCTACATTGAATATAATCTAATATACTGATTCATTCCCACAAATCAGTGTACATTTAATAGCAATATCATTATTACTATATCTACATTAGATATAATGTAATATACTTATTCGGTCCCACAGATGAATGTGCATTTAATAACATTATCATTAGTACTATATCTACATTAGATATGTAATGTACATTTAAAAACAATATCATTATTACCATATCTACATTAGATATAATGTAATATACTGATTCCTTCCCACAGATCAATGTACATTTAATAACAATATCATTAGTACTATATCTACACTAGATATGTAATATACATTTACAATCAATGCCATTATTGCTATATCTCCGTTGGACATAATGTAATATACTGATTCCTTCCCACAGATCAATGCACATTTAATAACAATATCATTAGTACTATATCTACATTCGATATAATGTAATATACTTATTCGTTCCCACAGATGAATATGCATTTAATAACATTATCATTAGTACTATATCTACATTAGATATGTAATGTACATTTAAAAACCATATCATTATTACCATATCTACATTAGATATAATGTAATATACTGATTCCTCCCCACAGATCAATGTACATTTGATAACAATATCATTGGTACTATATCTACATTGAATATAATGTTATATGCTCATTCATTCCCACAGATCAATGTACATTTAATAACAATATCATTGGTACTGTATCTACATTGAATATAATGTAATATACTGATTCATTCCCACAGATCAATGTACATTTAATAACAATATCATTCTTACTATATCTACATTAGATATAATGTAATATACTTATCCGTTCCCACAGATGAATGTGCACTTAATAACAATATCATTGGTACTATATCTACATTGAATATAATGTAATATACATTCGATATAATGAAATAGATTGATTCATTCCCACAGATCAATGTACATTTAATAACAGTATCGTTATTGCTCTATCTACATTAGGTATAATGTCATATACAGACTCATTCCCACAGATCAATGTACATTTAATAACAATATCATTGGTACTACATCTACATTGAATATAATGTAATATGCTGATTCGTTCCCACAGATCAATGTACATTTTATAACAATATCATTAGTACTATATCTACAGTAGATATGTAATATACATTTACAAACAATGCCATTATTACTATATCTCCGTTGGACATAATGTAGTATACTGATTCCTTCCAACAGATCAATGTATATTTAATAACAATATCCTTAGTACTATATCTACAATAGATATGTAATGTACATTTAATAACAATATCATTATTACCATATCTACATTAGATATAATGTAATCCACTTATTCGTTCCCACACATGAATATACAATTAATAACATTATCATTAGTACTATATCTACATTAGATATGTAATGTACATTTAAAAACAATGCCATTATTACTATATCTCCGTTGGACATAATGTAATATACCGATTCCTTCCCACAGGTCAATGTACATTTAATAACAATATCATTAGTACTATATATACATTCGATATTATGTAATATATTGATTCATTCCAACAGATCAATGTACATTTAATAACAATATCATTATTACCATATCTACATTAGATATAATGTAATATATTTATTCATTCCCACAGATGAATATGCATTTAATAACATTATCATTAGTACTATATCTACATTAGATATGTAATGTACATTTAAAAACAATATCATTATTACCATATCTACATTAGATATAATGTAATATACTGATTCCTTCCCATAGATCAATGTACATTTAATAACAATACCATTAGTACTATATCTACATTCGATATAATGTAATATACTGATTCATTCCCACAGATCAATGTACACTTAATAACAATATCATTGGTACTATATCTACATTGAATATAATGTAATATACTGATTCATTCCCACAGATCAACGTACATTTAATAACAGTATCATTAGTACTGTATCTACAGTAGATATGTAATATACATTTACAAACAATGCCAGTATTATTATATCTCCGTTGGATATAATGTAATATACTGATTCCTTCCCACAGATCAATGTGCATTTAAAAACAATATCATTATTACCATATCTACAATAGATATAATGTAATATACTGATTCCTTCCCACAGATCAATGCACATTTAATAACAATATCATTGGTTCTGTATCTACATTGAATATAATGTAATACACGTATTCGTTCCTACACATGAATATACATTTAATAACATTATCATTAGTACTATATCTACATTAGATATGTAATGTACATTTAAAAACAGTATCATTATTACCATATCTACATTAGATATAATGTAATATACTGATTCCTTCCCACAGATCAATGTACATTTAATAACAATATCATTAGTACTATATCTACAGTAGATATGTAATATACATTTACAATCAATGCCATTATTGCTATATCTCCGTTGGACATAATGTAATATACTGATTCCTTCCCACAGATCAATGTACATTCAATAACAATATCATTGGTACTGTATCTACATTGAATATAGTGTAATATACTGATTCATTCCCACAGATCAATGTACATTTAATAACAATATCATTGGTACTATATCTACATTGAATATAATCTAATATACTGATTCATTCCCACAGATCAATATACATTTAATAACAATATCATTAGTACTATATCTACATTCGATATAATGTAATAGATTGATTCATTCCCACAGATCAATGTACATTTAATAACAATATCATTGGTACTATATCTACATTGAATATAATGGAATATACTGATTCAATCCCACAGATCAATGTACATTTAATAACAGTATCATTAGTACTATATCTACAGTAGATATGTAATATACATTTACAAACAATGCCAGTATTATTATATCTCCGTTGGACATAATGTGATATACTGATTCCTTCCCACAGATCAATGTGCATTTAAAAACAATATCATTATTACCATATCTACATTAGATATAATGTAATATACTGATTCCTTCCCACAGATCAATGTACATTTAATAACAATATCATTGGTACTATATCTACATTGAATATAATCTAATATACTGATTCATTCCCACAGATCAATATACATTTAATAACAATATCATTAGTACTATATCTACATTCGATATAATGTAATAGATTAATTCATTCCCACAGATCAATGTACATTTAATAACAATATCATTAGTACTATATATACATTCGATATTATGTAATATATTGATTCATTCCAACAGATCAATGTACATTTAATAACAATATCATTATTACCATATCTACATTAGATATAATGTAATATATTTATTCATTCCCACAGATGAATATGCATTTAATAACATTATCATTAGTACTATATCTACATTAGATATGTAATGTACATTTAAAAACAATATCATTATTACCATATCTACATTAGATATAATGTAATATACTGATTCCTTCCCATAGATCAATGTACATTTAATAACAATACCATTAGTACTATATCTACATTCGATATAATGTAATATACTGATTCATTCCCACAGATCAATGTACACTTAATAACAATATCATTGGTACTATATCTACATTGAATATAATGTAATATACTGATTCATTCCCACAGATCAACGTACATTTAATAACAGTATCATTAGTACTGTATCTACAGTAGATATGTAATATACATTTACAAACAATGCCAGTATTATTATATCTCCGTTGGACATAATGTAATATACTGATTCCTTCCCACAGATCAATGTGCAATTAAAAACAATATCATTATTACCATATCTACAATAGATATAATGTAATATACTGATTCCTTCCCACAGATCAATGCACATTTAATAACAATATCATTGGTTCTGTATCTACATTGAATATAATGTAATACACGTATTCGTTCCTACACATGAATATACATTTAATAACATTATCATTAGTACTATATCTACATTAGATATGTAATGTACATTTAAAAACAGTATCATTATTACCATATCTACATTAGATATAATGTAATATACTGATTCCTTCCCACAGATCAATGTACATTTAATAACAATATCATTAGTACTATATCTACAGTAGATATGTAATATACATTTACAATCAATGCCATTATTGCTATATCTCCGTTGGACATAATGTAATATACTGATTCCTTCCCACAGATCAATGTACATTCAATAACAATATCATTGGTACTGTATCTACATTGAATATAGTGTAATATACTGATTCATTCCCACAGATCAATGTACATTTAATAACAATATCATTGGTACTATATCTACATTGAATATAATCTAATATACTGATTCATTCCCACAGATCAATATACATTTAATAACAATATCATTAGTACTATATCTACATTCGATATAATGTAATAGATTGATTCATTCCCACAGATCAATGTACATTTAATAACAATATCATTGGTACTATATCTACATTGAATATAATGGAATATACTGATTCAATCCCACAGATCAATGTACATTTAATAACAGTATCATTAGTACTATATCTACAGTAGATATGTAATATACATTTACAAACAATGCCAGTATTATTATATCTCCGTTGGACATAATGTGATATACTGATTCCTTCCCACAGATCAATGTGCATTTAAAAACAATATCATTATTACCATATCTACATTAGATATAATGTAATATACTGATTCCTTCCCACAGATCAATGTACATTTAATAACAATATCATTGGTACTATATCTACATTGAATATAATCTAATATACTGATTCATTCCCACAGATCAATATACATTTAATAACAATATCATTAGTACTATATCTACATTCGATATAATGTAATAGATTAATTCATTCCCACAGATCAATGTACATTTAATAACAATATCATTCTTACTATATCTACATTCGATATAATCTAATATACTGATTCATTCCCACAGATCAATGTACATTTAATAACAATATCATTCTTACTATATCTACATTCGATATAATGTAATAGATTGATTCATTCCCACAGATCAATGTACATTTAATAACAATATCATTCTTACTATATCTACATTAGATATAATGTAATATACTTATTCGTTCCCACAGATGAATGTGCACTTAATAACAATATCATTGGTACTATATCTACATTGAATATAATGTAATATACTGATCAATTCCCACAGATCAATGTACATTTAATAACAATATCATTCTTACTATATCTACATTCGATATAATGTAATAGATTGATTCATTCCCACAGATCAATGTACATTTAATAACAATATCATTCTTACTATATCTACATTAGATATAATGTAATATACTTATTCGTTCCCACAGATGAATGTGCACTTAATAACAATATCATTGGTACTCTATCTACATTGAATATAATGTAATATACATTCGATATAATGTAACAGATTGATTCATTCCCACAGATCAATGTACATTTAATAACAGTATCGTTATTGCTCTATCTACATTAGGTATAATGTGATATACAGACTCATTCCCACAGATCAATGTACATTTAATAACAATATCATTGGTACTACATCTACATTGAATATAATGTAATATGCTGATTCCTTCCCACAGATCAATGTACATTTAATAACAATATCATTGGTACTATATCTACATTGAATATAATGTAATATACTGATTCATTCCCACAGATCAATGTACATTTTATAACAATATCATTAGTACTATATCTACAGTAGATATGTAATATACATTTACAAACAATGCCATTATTACTATATCTCTGTTGGACATAATGTAGTATACTGATTCCTTCCAACAGATCAATGTATATTTAATAACAATATCCTTAGTACTATATCTACAATAGATATGTAATGTACATTTAATAACAATATCATTATTACCATATCTACATTAGATATAATGTAATCCACTTATTCGTTCCCACACATGAATATACAATTAATAACATTATCATTAGTACTATATCTACATTAGATATGTAATGTACATTTAAAAACAATGCCATTATTACTATATCTCCGTTGGACATAATGTAATATACTGATTCCTTCCCACAGATCAATGTACATTTAATAACAATATCATTAGTACTATATATACATTCGATATTATGTAATATATTGATTCATTCCAACAGATCAATGTACATTTAATAACAATATCATTATTACCATATCTACATTAGATATAATGTAATATATTTATTCATTCCCACAGATGAATATGCATTTAATAACATTATCATTAGTACTATATCTACATTAGATATGTAATGTACATTTAAAAACAATATCATTATTACCATATCTACATTAGATATAATGTAATATACTGATTCCTTCCCATAGTTCAATGTACATTTAATAACAATACCATTAGTACTATATCTACATTCGATATAATGTAATATACTGATTCATTCCCACAGATCAATGTACATTTAATAACAATATCATTAGTACTATATCTACATTCGATATAATGCAATATACTGATTCCTTCCCACAGATCAATGTACATTTAATAACAATATCATTCTTACTATATCTACATTAGATATAATGTAATATACTTATTCGTTCCCACAGATGAATGTGCACTTAATAACAATATCATTGGTACTATATCCACATTGAATATAATGTAATATACATTCGATATAATGTAATAGATTGATTCATTCCCACAGATCAATGTACATTTAATAACAGTATCGTTATCGCTCTATCTACATTAGGTATAATGTCATATACAGACTCATTCCCACAGATCAATGTACATTTAATAACAATATCATTGGTACTACATCTACATTGAATATAATGTAATATGCTGATTCGTTCCCACAGATCAATGTACATTTAATAACAATATCATTGGTACTATATCTACATTGAATATAATGTAATGTACTGATTCATTCCCACAGATCAATGTACATTTTATAACAATATCATTAGTACTATATCTACAGTAGATATGTAATATACATTTACAAGCAATGCCATTTTTACTATATCTCCGTTGGACATAATGTAGTATACTGATTCCTTCCAACAGATCAATGTATACTTAATAACAATATCCTTAGTACTATATCTACAATAGATATGTAATGTACATTTAATAACAATATCATTATTACCATATCTACATTAGATATAATGTAATATACTGATTCTTTCCAACAGATCAATGTACATTCAATAACAATATCATTAGTACTATATCTACATTCGATCTAATGTAATATTCTGATTCATTCCCACAGATCAATGTACATTTAATAACAATATCATTGGTACTATATCTACATTGAATATAATCTAATATAGTGATTCATTCCCACAGATCAATGTACATTTAATAACAATATCATTAGTACTATATCTACATTCGATATAATGTAATAGATTGATTCATTCCCACAGATCAATGTACATTTAATAACAATATCATTAGTACTATATCTACATTCGATATAATGTAATAGATTGATTCATTCCCACAGATCAATGTACATTTAATAACAATATCATTCTTACTATATCTACATTAGATATGTAATATACATTTACAAACAATGCCAGTATTATCATATCTCCGTTGGACATAATGTAATATACTGATTCCTTCCCACAGATCAATGTACATTTAATAACAATATCATTAGTACTATATCTACATTAGATATGTAATGTACATCTAATAACAATATCATTATTACAATATCTACATTAGATATAATGTAATATACCGATTCTTTCCCACAGATCAATGTACATTTAATAACAATATCATTAGTACTATATCTACAGTAGATATGTGATATACATTTACAAACAATGCCATTATTACTATATCTTCGTTGGACGTAATGTAATATACTGATTCCTTCCAACAGATCAATGTATATTTAATAACAATATCCTTAGTACTATATCTACATGCGATATAATGTAATATAGTTATTCGTTCCCACAGATGAATGTGTATTTGTTAACAATATCATTAGTACTATATCTACATCAGATATGTAATGTACATTTAATAACAATATCATTATTACCATATCTACATTTGATATAATGTAATATACTGATTCTTTCCCACAGATCAATGTACATTTAATAACAATATCATTGGTACTATATCTACATTGAATATAATGTAATATACTGATTCCTTCCCACAGATCAATGTACATTTAATAACAATATCATTAGTACTATATCTACAGTAGATATGTAATATACATTTACAAACAATGCCATTATTACTATATCTCCGTTGGACATAATGTAATATACTGATTCCTTCCAACAGATCAATGTATATTTAATAACAATATCCTTAGTACTATATCTACATTCGATATAATGTCATATAGTTATTCGTTCCCACAGATGAATGTGTATTTATTAACAATATCATTAGTATTATATCTACATTAGATATGTAATGTACATTTAATAACAATATCATTATTACCATATCTACATTAGATATAATGTAATATACTGATTCTTTCCCACAGATCAATGTACATTTAATAACAATATCATTGGTACTATATCTACATTGAATATAATCTAATATACGGATTCATTCCCACAGAGAAATGTACATTTAATAACAATATCATTAGTACTATATCTACATTCGATATAAGGTAATAGATTGATTCGTTCCCACCGATCAATGTACATTTAATAACAATATCATTATTGCTATATCTACATTAGGTATAATGTCATATACAGACTCATTCCCACAGATCAATGTACATTTAATAACAATATCATTAGTACTATATCTACGGTAGATATGTAATATACATTTACAAACAATGCCATTATTACTATATCTCCGTTGGACATAATGTAATATACTGATTCTTTCCCACAGAGCAATGTACATTTAATAACAATATCATTATTACTATATCTACATTAGATATAATGTAATATACTTATTCGTTCCCACAGATCAATGTGCGAGTAATAACAATATCATTGGTACTATATCTACATTGAATATAATGTAATATACTGATTCATTCCCACAGAGCAATGTATATTTAATAACAACATCCTTAGTACTATATCTACACTCGATATAATGTAATATAGTTATTCGTTCCCACAGATGAATGTGTATTTATTAACAATATCATTAGTACTATATCTACATTAGATATGTAATGTACATTTAATAACAATATCATTATTACCATATCTACATTAGATATAATGTAATATACTGATTCCTTCCCACAGATCAATGTACATTTAATAACAATATCATTGGTACTATATCTACATTTAATATAATGTAATATACTAATTCCTTCCCACAGATCAATGTACATTTAATAACAATATCATTAGTACTATATCTACGGTAGATATGTAATATACATTTACAAACAATGCCATTATTACTATATCTCCGTTGGACATCATGTAATATACTGATTCCTTCCAAGAGATCAATGTATATTTAATAACAATATCCTTAGTACTATATCTACATTCGATATAATGTAATATATTGATTCATTCCAACAGATCAATGTACATTTAATAACAATATCATTATTACTATATCTACATTAGATATGATGTAATATACTTATTCGTTCCCACAGATGAATATGCATTTAATAACATTATCATTAGTACTATATCTACATTAGATATGTAATGTACATTTAGTAACAATATCATTATTACCATATCTACATTAGATATAATGTAATATACTGATTCCTTCCCACAGATCAATGTACATTTAATAACAATATCATTAGTACTATATCTACAGTAGATATGTGATATACATTTACAAACAATGCCATTATTACTATATCTCCGTTGGACATAATGTAATATACTGATTCCTTCCAACAGATCAATGTATATTTAATAACAATATCCTTAGTACTATATCTACATTAGATATGTAATGTACACTTAATAACAATATCATTATTACAATATCTACATTCGATATAATGTAATATATTGATTCATTCCAACAGATCAAAGTAGATTTAATAACAATATCATTATTACTATATCTACATTAGATATAATGTAATATACTTATTCGTTCCCACAGATGAATATGCATTTAATAACATTATCATTAGTACTATATCTACATTAGATATGTAATGTACATTTGAAAACAATGCCATTATTACTATATCTCCGTTGGACATAATGTAATATACTGATTCCTTCGCACAGATCAATGTACATTTAATAACAATATCATTAGTACTATATATACATTCGATATAATGTAATATATTGATTCATTCCAACAGATCATGTACATTTAATAACAATTTCATTATTACCATATCTACATTAGATATAATGGAATATACTTATTCATTCCCACAGATGAATATGCATTTAATAACATTATCATTAGTACTATATCTACATTAGATATGTAATGTACATTTAAAAACAATATCATTATTACCATATCTACATTAGGTATAATGTAATATACTGATTCCTTCCCACAGATCAATGTACATTTAATAACAATATCATTGGTACTGTATCTACATTGAATATAATGTAATATACTGATTCATTCCCATAGATCAATGTACATTTAATAACAATATCATTAGTACTATATCTACATTAGATATAATGTAATAGATTGATTCATTCCCACAGATCAATGTACATTTAATAACAGTATCATTATTGCTATATCTACATTAGGTATAATGTCATATACAGACTCATTCCCACAGATCAATGTACATTTAATAACAATATCATTGGTACTATATCTACATTGAATATAATGTAATATGCTGATTCGTTCCCACAGATCAATGTACATTTAATAACAGTATCATTAGTACTATATCTACATTCGATATAATGTAATATATTGATTCATTCCAACAGATCAATGTACATTTAATAACAATATCATTATTACTATATCTACATTAGATATAATGTAATATACTTATTCGTTCCCACAGATGAATGTGCATTTAATAACATTATCATTAGTACTATATCTACATTAGATATAATGAAATATACTTATTCGCTCCCACAAATGAATGTGCATTTAATAACATTATCATTAGTACTATATCTACATTAGATATGTAATGTACATTCAAAAACAATATCATTATTACCATATCTACATTAGATGTAATGTAATATACTGATTCCTTCCCACAGATCAATGTACATTTAATAACAATATCATTGGTACTATATCTACATTGAATATAATGTAATATACTGATTCATTCCCACAGATCAATGTACATTTAATAACAATATCATTGGTACTATATCTACATTGAATATAATGTAATATGCTGATTCATTCCCACAGATCAATGTACATTTAATAACAGTATCATTAGTACTATATCTACAGTAGATATGTAATATACATTTACAAACAATGCCAGTATTATTATATCTCCGTTGGACATAATGTAATATACTGATTCCTTCCCACAGATCAATGTACATTTAATAACAATATCATTAGTACTATATCTACATTCGATATAATGTAATAGATTGATTCATTCCCACAGATCAATGTACATTTCATAACAATATCATTGGTACTATATCTACATTGAATATAATGTAATATACTGATTCAATCCCACAGATCCATGTACATTTAATAACAGTATCATTAGTACTATATCTACAGTAGATATGTAATATACATTTACAAACAATGCCAGTATTATTATATCTCCGTTGGACATAATGTGATATACTGATTCCTTCCCACAGATCAATGTGCATTTAAAAACAATATCATTATTACCATATCTACATTAGATATAATGTAATATACTGATTCCTTCCCACAGATCAATGTACATTTAATAACAATATCATTGGTACTGTATCTACATTGAATATAATGTAATATACTGATTCATTCCCACAGATCAATGTACATTTAATAACAATATCATTAGTACTATATCTACATTAGATGTAATGTAATATACTTATTCGGTCCCACAGATGAATGTGCATTTAATAACATTATCATAAGTACTATATCTACATTAGATATGTAATGTACATTTAAAAACAATATCATTATTACCATATCTACATTAGATATAATGTAATATACTGATTCCTTCCCACAGATCAATGTACATTTAATAACAATATCATTAGTACTACATCTACATTCGATATAATGTAATATACTGATTCATTCCCACAGATCAATGTACATTTAATAACAATATCATTGGTACTATATCTACATTGAATATAATGTAATATGCTGATTCATTCCCACAGATCAATGTACATTTAATAACAGTATCATTAGTACTATATCTACAGTAGATATGTAATATACATTTACAAACAATGCCAGTATTATTATATCTCCGTTGGACATAATGTAATATACTGATTCCTTCCCACAGATCAATGTACATTTAATAACAATATCATTAGTACTATATCTACATTCGATATAATGTAATATACTGATTCATTCCCACAGATCAGTGCACATTTAATAACAATATCATTAGTACTATATCTACATTCGATATAATGTAATAGATTGATTCATTCCCACAGATCAATGTACATTTAATAACAATATCATTAGTACTATATCTACAGTAGATATGTAATATACATTTACAAACAATGCCATTATTACTATATCTCCGTTGGACATAATGTAATATACTGATTCCTTCCAACAGATCAATGAATATTTAATAACAATATCCTTAGTACTATATCTACATTAGATATGTAATGTACATTTAATAACAATATCATTATTACCATATCTACATTAGATATAATGTAATATACTGATTCTTTCCCACAGATCAATGTACATTTAATAACAACATCATTAGTACTATATCTACATTCGATATAATGTAATATATTGATTCATTCCAACAGATCAAAGTACATTTAATAACAATATCACTATTACTATATCTACATTAGATACAATGTAATCCACTTATTCGTTCCCACACATGAATATACAATTAATAACATTATCATTAGTACTATATCTACATTAGATATGTAACGTACATTTAAAAACAATGCCATTATTACTATATCTCCGTTGGACATAATGTAATATACTGATTCCTTCCCACAGATCAATGTACATTTAATAACAATATCATTAGTACTATATATACATTCGATATAATGTAATATATTGATTCATTCCAACAGATCAATGTACATTTAATAACAATATCATTATTACCATATCTACATTAGATATAATGTAATATATTTATTCATTCCCACAGATGAATATGCATTTATTAACATTATCATTAGTACTATATCTACATTAGATATGTAATGTACATTTAAAAACAATATCATTATTACCATATCTACATTAGATATAATGTAATATACTGATTCCTTCCCATAGATCAATGTACATTTAATAACAATACCATTAGTACTATATCTACATTCGATATAATGTAATATACTGATTCATTCCCACAGATCAATGTACATTTAATAACAATATCATTAGTACTATATCTACATTCGATATAATGTAATAGATAGATTCATTCCCACAGATCAATGTACATTTAATAACAATATCATTGGTACTATATCTACATTGAATATATTGTAATATACTGATACATTCCCACAGATAAATGTACATTTAATAACAATATCATTATTACCATATCTACATTAGATATAATGTAATATACTTATTCATTCCCACAGATGAATATGCATTTAATAACATTATCATTAGTACTATATCCACATTAGATATGTAATGTACATTTAAAAACAATATCATTATTACCATATCTACATTAGATATAATGTAATATACTGATTCCTTCCCACAGATCAATGTACATTTAATAACAATATCATTAGTACTACATCTACATTCGATATAATGTAATATACTGATTCATTCCCACAGATCAATGTACATTTAATAACAATATCATTGGTACTATATCTACATTGAATATAATGTAATATACTGATCCATTCCCACAGATCAACGTACATTTAATAACAGTATCATTAGTACTGTATCTACAGTAGATATGTAATATACATTTACAAACAATGCCAGTATTATTATATCTCCGTTGGACATAATGTAATATACTGATTCCTTCCCACAGATCAATGTGCATTTAAAAACAATATCATTATTACCATATCTACAATAGATATAATGTAATATACTGATTCCTTCCCACAGATCAATGCACATTTAATAACAATATCATTGGTTCTGTATCTACATTGAATATAATGTAATACACGTATTCGTTCCTACACATGAATATACATTTAATAACATTATCATTAGTACTATATCTACATTAGATATAATGTAATATACTGATTCCTTCCCACAGATCAATGTACATTTAATAACAATATCATTGGTACTGTATCTACATTGAATATAATGTAATATACTGATTCATTCCCACAGATCAATGTACATTTAATAACAATATCATTAGTACTATATCTACATTCGATATAATGTAATAGTTTGATTCATTCCCACAGATCAATGTACATTTAATAACAATATCATTCTTACTATATCTACATTAGATATAATGTAATATACTTATTCGTTCCCACAGATGAATGTGCACTTAATAACAATATCATTGGTACTATATCTACATTGAATATAATGTAATATACTGATCAATTCCCACAGATCAATGTACATTTAATAACAATATCATTCTTACTATATCTACATTCGATATAATGTAATAGATTGATTCATTCCCACAGATCAATGTACATTTAATAACAATATCATTAGTACTATATCTACAGTAGATATGTACTATACATTTACAAGCAATGCCATTATTACTATATCTCCGTTGGACATAATGTAATATACTGATTCCTTCCAACAGATCAATGTATATTTAATAACAATATCCTTAGTACTATATCTACATTAGATATGTAATGTACATTTAATAACAATATCATTATTACAATATCTACATTAGATATAATGTAATATACTGATTCTTTCCCACAGATCAATGTACATTTAATAACAATATCATTAGTACTATATCTACATTCGATATAATGTAATATATTGATTCATTCCAACAGATCAAAGTACATTTAATAACAATATCATTATTGCTATATCTACATTAGGTATAATGTCATATACAGACTCATTCCCACAGATCAATGTACATTTAATAACAATATCATTAGTACTATATCTACGGTAGATATGTAATATACATTTACAAACAATGCCATTATTACTATATCTCCGTTGGACATAATGTAATATACTGATTCTTTCCCACAGAGCAATGTGCATTTAATAACAATATCATTATTACTATATCTACATTAGATATAATGTAATATACTTATTCGTTCCCACAGATCAATGTGCGAGTAATAACAATATCATTGGTACTATATCTACATTGAATATAATGTAATATACTGATTCATTCCCACAGAGCAATGTATATTTAATAACAACATCCTTAGTACTATATCTACACTCGATATAATGTAATATAGTAATTCGTTCCCACAGATGAATGTGTATTTATTAACAATATCATTAGTACTATATCTACATTAGATATGTAATGTACATTTAATAACAATATCATTATTACCATATCTACATTAGATATAATGTAATATACTGATTCCTTCCCACAGATCAATGTACATTTAATAACAATATCATTGGTACTATATCTACATTTAATATAATGTGATATGCTAATTCCTTCCCACAGATCAATGTACATTTAATAACAATATCATTAGTACTATATCTACAGTAGATATGTGATATACATTTACAAACAATGCCATTATTACTATATCTCCGTTGGACATAATGTAATATACTGATTCCTTCCAACAGATCAATGTATATTTAATAACAATATCCTTAGTACTATATCTACATTAGATATGTAATGTACATTTAATAACAATATCATTATTACAATATCTACATTCGATATAATGTAATATATTGATTCATTCCAACAGATCAAAGTACATTTAATAACAATATCATTATTACTATATCTACATTAGATATAATGTAATATACTTATTCGTTCCCACAGATGAATATGCATTTAATAACATTATCATTAGTACTATATCTACATTAGATATGTAATGTACATTTGAAAACAATGCCATTATTACTATATCTCCGTTGGACATAATGTAATATACTGATTCCTTCGCACAGATCAATGTACATTTAATAACAATATCATTAGTACTATATATACATTCGATATAATGTAATATATTGATTCATTCCAACAGATCATGTACATTTAATAACAATTTCATTATTACCATATCTACATTAGATATAATGGAATATACTTATTCATTCCCACAGATGAATATGCATTTAATAACATTATCATTAGTACTATATCTACATTAGATATGTAATGTACATTTGAAAACAATGCCATTATTACTATATCTCCGTTGGACATAATGTAATATACTGATTCCTTCGCACAGATCAATGTACATTTAATAACAATATCATTAGTACTATATATACATTCGATATAATGTAATATATTGATTCATTCCAACAGATCATGTACATTTAATAACAATATCATTATTACCATATCTACATTAGGTATAATGTAATATACTGATTCCTTCCCACAGATCAATGTACATTTAATAACAATATCATTGGTACTGTATCTACATTGAATATAATGTAATATACTGATTCATTCCCATAGATCAATGTACATTTAATAACAATATCATTAGTACTATATCTACATTAGATATAATGTAATAGATTGATTCATTCCCACAGATCAATGTAGTTTTAATAACAGTATCATTATTGCTATATCTACATTAGGTATAATGTCATATACAGACTCATTCCCACAGATCAATGTACATTTAATAACAATATCATTGGTACTACATCTACATTGAATATAATGTAATATGCTGATTCGTTCCCACAGATCAATGTACATTTAATAACAGTATCATTAGTACTATATCCACATTCGATATAATGTAATATATTGATTCATTCCAACAGATCAATGTACATTTAATAACAATATCATTATTACTATATCTACATTAGATATAATGTAATATACTTATTCGTTCCCACAGATGAATGTGCATTTAGTAACATTATCATTAGTACTATATCTACATTAGATATAATGAAATATACTTATTCGTTCCCACAAATGAATGTGCATTTAATAACATTATCATTGGTACTATATCTACATTAGATATGTAATGTACATTCAAAAACAATATCATTATTACCATATCTACATTAGATGTAATGTAATATACTGATTCCTTCCCACAGATCAATGTACATTTAATAACAATATCATTGGTACTATATCTACATTGAATATAATGTAATATACTGATTCATTCCCACAGATCAATGTACATTTAATAACAATATCATTGGTACTATATCTACATTGAATATAATGTAATATGCTGATTCATTCCCACAGATCAATGTACATTTAATAACAGTATCATTAGTACTATATCTACAGTAGATATGTAATATACATTTACAAACAATGCCAGTATTATTATATCTCCATTGGACATAATGTAATATACTGATTCCTTCCCACAGATCAATGTACATTTAATAACAATATCATTAGTACTATATCTACATTCGATATAATGTAATATACTGATTCATTCCCACAGATCAGTGCACATTTAATAACAATATCATTAGTACTATATCTACATTCGATATAATGTAATAGATTGATTCATTCCCACAGATCAATGTACATTTAATAACAATATCATTAGTGCTATATCAACAGTAGATATGTAATATACATTTACAAACAATGCCATTATTACTATATCTCCGTTGGACATAATGTAATATACTGATTCCTTCCAACAGATCAATGAATATTTAATAACAATATCCTTAGTACTATATCTACATTAGATATGTAATGTACATTTAATAACAATATCATTATTACCATATCTACATTAGATATAATGTAATATACTGATTCTTTCCCACAGATCAATGTACATTTAATAACAACATCATTAGTACTATATCTACATTCGATATAATGTAATATATTGATTCATTCCAACAGATCAAAGTACATTTAATAACAATATCATTATTACTATATCTACATTAGATATAATGTAATCCACTTATTCGTTCCCACACATGAATATACAATTAATAACATTATCATTGGTACTATATCTACATTAGATATGTAACGTACATTTAAAAACAATGCCATTATTACTATATCTCCGTTGGACATAATGTAATATACTGATTCCTTCCCACAGATCAATGTACATTTAATAACAATATCATTAGTACTATATATACATTCGATATAATGTAATATATTGATTCATTCCAACAGATCAATGTACATTTAATAACAATATCATTATTACCATATCTACATTAGATATAATGTAATATATTTATTCATTCCCACAGATGAATATGCATTTATTAACATTATCATTAGTACTATATCTACATTAGATATGTAATGTACATTTAAAAACAATATCATTATTACCATATCTACATTAGATATAATGTAATATACTGATTCCTTCCCATAGATCAATGTACATTTAATAACAATACCATTAGTACTATATCTACATTCGATATAATGTAATATACTGATTCATTCCCACAGATCAATGTACATTTAATAACAATATCATTAGTACTATATCTACATTCGATATAATGTAATAGATAGATTCATTCCCACAGATCAATGTACATTTAATAACAATATCATTGGTACTATATCTACATTGAATATAATGTAATATACTGATACATTCCCACAGATAAATGTACATTTAATAACAATATCATTATTACCATATCTACATTAGATATAATGTAATATACTTATTCATTCCCACAGATGAATATGCATTTAATAACATTATCATTAGTACTATATCCACATTAGATATGTAATGTACATTCAAAAACAATATCATTATTACCATATCTACATTAGATATAATGTAATATACTGATTCCTTCCCACAGATCAATGTACATTTAATAACAATATCATTAGTACTACATCTACATTCGATATAATGTAATATACTGATTCATTCCCACAGATCAATGTACATTTAATAACAATATCATTGGTACTATATCTACATTGAATATAATGTAATATACTGATTCATTCCCACAGATCAACGTACATTTAATAACAGTATCATTAGTACTGTATCTACAGTAGATATGTAATATACATTTACAAACAATGCCAGTATTATTATATCTCCGTTGGACATAATGTAATATACTGATTCCTTCCCACAGATCAATGTGCATTTAAAAACAATATCATTATTACCATATCTACAATAGATATAATGTAATATACTGATTCCTTCCCACAGATCAATGCACATTTAATAACAATATCATTGGTTCTGTATCTACATTGAATATAATGTAATACACGTATTCGTTCCTACACATGAATATACATTTAATAACATTATCATTAGTACTATATCTACATTAGATATGTAATGTACATTTAAAAACAATATCATTATTACCATATCTACATTAGATATAATGTAATATACTGATTCCTTCCCACAGATTAATGTACATTTAATAACAATATCATTGGTACTGTATCTACATTGAATATAATGTAATATACTGATTCATTCCCACAGATCAATGTACATTTAATAACAATATCATTAGTACTATATCTACATTCGATATAATGTAATAGATTGATTCATTCCCACAGATCAATGTACATTTAATAACAATATCATTCTTACTATATCTACATTAGATATAATGTAATATACTTATTCGTTCCCACAGATGAATTTGCACTTAATAACAATATCATTGGTACTATATCTACATTGAATATAATGTAATATACTGATCAATTCCCACAGATCAATGTACATTTAATAACAATATCATTAGTACTATATCTACAGTAGATATGTAATATACATTTACAAACAATGCCATTATTACTATATCTCCGTTGGACCTAATGTAATATACTGATTCCTTCCAACAGATCAATGTATATTTAATAACAATATCCTTAGTACTATATCTACATTAGATATGTAATGTACATTTAATAACAATATCATTATTACAATATCTACATTAGATATAATGTAATATACTGATTCTTTCCCACAGATCAATGTACATTTAATAACAATATCATTAGTACTATATCTACATTCGATATAATGTAATATATTGATTCATTCCAACAGATCAAAGTACATTTAATAACAATATCATTATTGCTATATCTACATTAGGTATAATGTCATATACAGACTCATTCCCACAGATCAATGTACATTTAATAACAATATCATTAGTACTATATCTACGGTAGATATGTAATATACATTTACAAACAATGCCATTATTACTATATCTCCGTTGGACATAATGTAATATACTGATTCTTTCCCACAGAGCAATGTGCATTTAATAACAATATCATTATTACTATATCTACATTAGATATAATGTAATATACTTATTCGTTCCCACAGATCAATGTGCGAGTAATAACAATATCATTGGTACTATATCTACATTGAATATAATGTAATATACTGATTCATTCCCACAGAGCAATGTATATTTAATAACAACATCCTTAGTACTATATCTACACTCGATATAATGTAATATAGTAATTCGTTCCCACAGATGAATGTGTATTTATTAACAATATCATTAGTACTATATCTACATTAGATATGTAATGTACATTTAATAACAATATCATTATTACCATATCTACATTAGATATAATGTAATATACTGATTCCTTCCCACAGATCAATGTACATTTAATAACAATATCATTGGTACTATATCTACATTTAATATAATGTGATATGCTAATTCCTTCCCACAGATCAATGTACATTTAATAACAATATCATTAGTACTATATCTACGGTAGATATGTAATATACATTTACAAACAATGCCATTATTACTATATCTCCGTTGGACATAATGTAATATACTGATTCCTTCCAAGAGATCAATGTATATTTAATAACAATATCCTTAGTACTATATCTACATTCGATATAATGTAATATATTGATTCATTCCAACAGATCAATGTACATTTAATAACAATATCATTATTACTATATCTACATTAGATATGATGTAATATACTTATTCGTTCCCACAGATGAATATGCATTTAATAACATTATCATTAGTACTATATCTACATTAGATATGTAATGTACATTTAGTAACAATATCATTATTACCATATCTACATTAGATATAATGTAATATACTGATTCCTTCCCACAGATCAATGTACATTTAATAACAATATCATTAGTACTATATCTACAGTAGATATGTGATATACATTTACAAACAATGCCATTATTACTATATCTCCGTTGGACATAATGTAATATACTGATTCCTTCCAACAGAGCAATGTATATTTAATAACAATATCCTTAGTACTATATCTACATTAGATATGTAATGTACATTTAATAACAATATCATTATTACAATATCTACATTCGATATAATGTAATATATTGATTCATTCCAACAGATCAAAGTACATTTAATAACAATATCATTATTACTATATCTACATTAGATATAATGTAATATACTTATTCGTTCCCACAGATGAATATGCATTTAATAACATTATCATTAGTACTATATCTACATTAGATATGTAATGTACATTTGAAAACAATGCCATTATTACTATATCTCCGTTGGACATAATGTAATATACTGATTCCTTCGCACAGATCAATGTACATTTAATAACAATATCATTAGTACTATATATATACATTCGATATAATGTAATATATTGATTCATTCCAACAGATCATGTACATTTAATAACAATTTCATTATTACCATATCTACATTAGATATAATGGAATATACTTATTCATTCCCACAGATGAATATGCATTTAATAACATTATCATTAGTACTATATCTACATTAGATATGTAATGTACATTTGAAAACAATGCCATTATTACTATATCTCCGTTGGACATAATGTAATATACTGATTCCTTCGCACAGATCAATGTACATTTAATAACAATATCATTAGTACTATATATACATTCGATATAATGTAATATATTGATTCATTCCAACAGATCATGTACATTTAATAACAATATCATTATTACCATATCTACATTAGGTATAATGTAATATACTGATTCCTTCCCACAGATCAATGTACATTTAATAACAATATCATTGGTACTGTATCTACATTGAATATAATGTAATATACTGATTCATTCCCATAGATCAATGTACATTTAATAACAATATCATTAGTACTATATCTACATTAGATATAATGTAATAGATTGATTCATTCCCACAGATCAATGTACATTTAATAACAGTATCATTATTGCTATATCTACATTAGGTATAATGTCATATACAGACTCATTCCCACAGATCAATGTACATTTAATAACAATATCATTGGTACTACATCTACATTGAATATAATGTAATATGCTGATTCGTTCCCACAGATCAATGTACATTTAATAACAGTATCATTAGTACTATATCTACATTCGATATAATGTAATATATTGATTCATTCCAACAGATCAATGTACATTTAATAACAATATCATTATTACTATATCTACATTAGATATAATGTAATATACTTATTCGTTCCCACAGATGAATGTGCATTTAGTAACATTATCATTAGTACTATATCTACATTAGATATAATGAAATATACTTATTCGTTCCCACAAATGAATGTGCATTTAATAACATTATCATTAGTACTATATCTACATTAGATATGTAATGTACATTCAAAAACAATATCATTATTACCATATCTACATTAGATGTAATGTAATATACTGATTCCTTCCCACAGATCAATGTACATTTAATAACAATATCATTGGTACTATATCTACATTGAATATAATGTAATATACTGATTCATTCCCACAGATCAATGTACATTTAATAACAATATCATTGGTACTATATCTACATTGAATATAATGTAATATGCTGATTCATTCCCACAGATCAATGTACATTTAATAACAGTATCATTAGTACTATATCTACAGTAGATATGTAATATACATTTACAAACAATGCCAGTATTATTATATCTCCGTTGGACAGAATGTAATATACTGATTCCTTCCCACAGATCAATGTACATTTAATAACAATATCATTAGTACTATATCTACATTCGATATAATGTAATATACTGATTCATTCCCACAGATCAGTGCACATTTAATAACAATATCATTAGTACTATATCTACATTCGATATAATGTAATAGATTGATTCATTCCCACAGATCAATGTACATTTAATAACAATATCATTAGTGCTATATCTACAGTAGATATGTAATATACATTTACAAACAATGCCATTATTACTATATCTCCGTTGGACATAATGTAATATACTGATTCCTTCCAACAGATCAATGAATATTTAATAACAATATCCTTAGTACTATATCTACATTAGATATGTAATGTACATTTAATAACAATATCATTATTACCATATCTACATTAGATATAATGTAATATACTGATTCTTTCCCACAGATCAATGTACATTTAATAACAACATCATTAGTACTATATCTACATTCGATATAATGTAATATATTGATTCATTCCAACAGATCAAAGTACATTTAATAACAATATCATTATTACTATATCTACATTAGATATAATGTAATCCACTTATTCGTTCCCACACATGAATATACAATTAATAACATTATCATTGGTACTATATCTACATTAGATATGTAACGTACATTTAAAAACAATGCCATTATTACTATATCTCCGTTGGACATAATGTAATATACTGATTCCTTCCCACAGATCAATGTACATTTAATAACAATATCATTAGTACTATATATACATTCGATATAATGTAATATATTGATTCATTCCAACAGATCAATGTACATTTAATAACAATATCATTATTACCATATCTACATTAGATATAATGTAATATATTTATTCATTCCCACAGATGAATATGCATTTATTAACATTATCATTAGTACTATATCTACATTAGATATGTAATGTACATTTAAAAACAATATCATTATTACCATATCTACATTAGATATAATGTAATATACTGATTCCTTCCCATAGATCAATGTACATTTAATAACAATACCATTAGTACTATATCTACATTCGATATAATGTAATATACTGATTCATTCCCACAGATCAATGTACATTTAATAACAATATCATTAGTACTATATCTACATTCGATATAATGTAATAGATAGATTCATTCCCACAGATCAATGTACATTTAATAACAATATCATTGGTACTATATCTACATTGAATATAATGTAATATACTGATACATTCCCACAGATAAATGTACATTTAATAACAATATCATTATTACCATATCTACATTAGATATAATGTAATATACTTATTCATTCCCACAGATGAATATGCATTTAATAACATTATCATTAGTACTATATCCACATTAGATATGTAATGTACATTCAAAAACAATATCATTATTACCATATCTACATTAGATATAATGTAATATACTGATTCCTTCCCACAGATCAATGTACATTTAATAACAATATCATTAGTACTACATCTACATTCGATATAATGTAATATACTGATTCATTCCCACAGATCAATGTACATTTAATAACAATATCATTGGTACTATATCTTCATTGAATATAATGTAATATACTGATTCATTCCCACAGATCAACGTACATTTAATAACAGTATCATTAGTACTGTATCTACAGTAGATATGTAATATACATTTACAAACAATGCCAGTATTATTATATCTCCGTTGGACATAATGTAATATACTGATTCCTTCCCACAGATCAATGTGCATTTAAAAACAATATCATTATTACCATATCTACAATAGATATAATGTAATATACTGATTCCTTCCCACAGATCAATGCACATTTAATAACAATATCATTGGTTCTGTATCTACATTGAATATAATGTAATACACGTATTCGTTCCTACACATGAATATACATTTAATAACATTATCATTAGTACTATATCTACATTAGATATGTAATGTACATTTAAAAACAATATCATTATTACCATATCTACATTAGATATAATGTAATATTCTGATTCCTTCCCACAGATTAATGTACATTTAATAACAATATCATTGGTACTGTATCTACATTGAATATAATGTAATATACTGATTCATTCCCACAGATCAATGTACATTTAATAACAATATCATTAGTACTATATCTACGGTAGATATGTAATATACATTTACAAACAATGCCATTATTACTATATCTCCGTTGGACATAATGTAATATACTGATTCCTTCCAAGAGATCAATGTATATTTAATAACAATATCCTTAGTACTATATCTACATTCGATATAATGTAATATATTGATTCATTCCAACAGATCAATGTACATTTAATAACAATATCATTATTACTATATCTACATTAGATATGATGTAATATACTTATTCGTTCCCACAGATGAATATGCATTTAATAACATTATCATTAGTACTATATCTACATTAGATATGTAATGTACATTTAGTAACAATATCATTATTACCATATCTACATTAGATATAATGTAATATACTGATTTCTTCCCACAGATCAATGTACATTTAATAACAATATCATTAGTACTATATCTACAGTAGATATGTGATATACATTTACAAACAATGCCATTATTACTATATCTCCGTTGGACATAATGTAATATACTGATTCCTTCCAACAGATCAATGTATATTTAATAACAATATCCTTAGTACTATATCTACATTAGATATGTAATGTACATTTAATAACAATATCATTATTACAATATCTACATTCGATATAATGTAATATATTGATTCATTCCAACAGATCAAAGTACATTTAATAACAATATCATTATTACTATATCTACATTAGATATAATGTAATATACTTATTCGTTCCCACAGATGAATATGCATTTAATAACATTATCATTAGTACTATATCTACATTAGATATGTAATGTACATTTGAAAACAATGCCATTATTACTATATCTCCGTTGGACATAATGTAATATACTGATTCCTTCGCACAGATCAATGTACATTTAATAACAATATCATTAGTACTATATATACATTCGATATAATGTAATATATTGATTCATTCCAACAGATCATGTACATTTAATAACAATTTCATTATTACCATATCTACATTAGATATAATGGAATATACTTATTCATTCCCACAGATGAATATGCATTTAATAACATTATCATTAGTACTATATCTACATTAGATATGTAATGTACATTTGAAAACAATGCCATTATTACTATATCTCCGTTGGACATAATGTAATATACTGATTCCTTCGCACAGATCAATGTACATTTAATAACAATATCATTAGTACTATATATACATTCGATATAATGTAATATATTGATTCATTCCAACAGATCATGTACATTTAATAACAATATCATTATTACCATATCTACATTAGGTATAATGTAATATACTGATTCCTTCCCACAGATCAATGTACATTTAATAACAATATCATTGGTACTGTATCTACATTGAATATAATGTAATATACTGATTCATTCCCATAGATCAATGTACATTTAATAACAATATCATTAGTACTATATCTACATTAGATATAATGTAATAGATTGATTCATTCCCACAGATCAATGTACATTTAATAACAGTATCATTATTGCTATATCTACATTAGGTATAATGTCATATACAGACTCATTCCCACAGATCAATGTACATTTAATAACAATATCATTGGTACTACATCTACATTGAATATAATGTAATATGCTGATTCGTTCCCACAGATCAATGTACATTTAATAACAGTATCATTAGTACTATATCTACATTCGATATAATGTAATATATTGATTCATTCCAACAGATCAATGTACATTTAATAACAATATCATTATTACTATATCTACATTAGATATAATGTAATATACTTATTCGTTCCCACAGATGAATGTGCATTTAGTAACATTATCATTAGTACTATATCTACATTAGATATAATGAAATATACTTATTCGTTCCCACAAATGAATGTGCATTTAATAACATTATCATTAGTACTATATCTACATTAGATATGTAATGTACATTCAAAAACAATATCATTATTACCATATCTACATTAGATGTAATGTAATATACTGATTCCTTCCCACAGATCAATGTACATTTAATAACAATATCATTGGTACTATATCTACATTGAATATAATGTAATATACTGATTCATTCCCACAGATCAATGTACATTTAATAACAATATCATTGGTACTATATCTACATTGAATATAATGTAATATGCTGATTCATTCCCACAGATCAATGTACATTTAATAACAGTATCATTAGTACTATATCTACAGTAGATATGTAATATACATTTACAAACAATGCCAGTATTATTATATCTCCGTTGGACATAATGTAATATACTGATTCCTTCCCACAGATCAATGTACATTTAATAACAATATCATTAGTACTATATCTACATTCGATATAATGTAATATACTGATTCATTCCCACAGATCAGTGCACATTTAATAACAATATCATTAGTACTATATCTACATTCGATATAATGTAATAGATTGATTCATTCCCACAGATCAATGTACATTTAATAACAATATCATTAGTGCTATATCTACAGTAGATATGTAATATACATTTACAAACAATGCCATTATTACTATATCTCCGTTGGACATAATGTAATATACTGATTCCTTCCAACAGATCAATGAATATTTAATAACAATATCCTTAGTACTATATCTACATTAGATATGTAATGTACATTTAATAACAATATCATTATTACCATATCTACATTAGATATAATGTAATATACTGATTCTTTCCCACAGATCAATGTACATTTAATAACAACATCATTAGTACTATATCTACATTCGATATAATGTAATATATTGATTCATTCCAACAGATCAAAGTACATTTAATAACAATATCATTATTACTATATCTACATTAGATATAATGTAATCCACTTATTCGTTCCCACACATGAATATACAATTAATAACATTATCATTGGTACTATATCTACATTAGATATGTAACGTACATTTAAAAACAATGCCATTATTACTATATCTCCGTTGGACATAATGTAATATACTGATTCCTTCCCACAGATCAATGTACATTTAATAACAATATCATTAGTACTATATATACATTCGATATAATGTAATATATTGATTCATTCCAACAGATCAATGTACATTTAATAACAATATCATTATTACCATATCTACATTAGATATAATGTAATATATTTATTCATTCCCACAGATGAATATGCATTTATTAACATTATCATTAGTACTATATCTACATTAGATATGTAATGTACATTTAAAAACAGTATCATTATTACCATATCTACATTAGATATAATGTAATATACTGATTCCTTCCCATAGATCAATGTACATTTAATAACAATACCATTAGTACTATATCTACATTCGATATAATGTAATATACTGATTCATTCCCACAGATCAATGTACATTTAATAACAATATCATTAGTACTATATCTACATTCGATATAATGTAATAGATAGATTCATTCCCACAGATCAATGTACATTTAATAACAATATCATTGGTACTATATCTACATTGAATATAATGTAATATACTGATACATTCCCACAGATAAATGTACATTTAATAACAATATCATTATTACCATATCTACATTAGATATAATGTAATATACTTATTCATTCCCACAGATGAATATGCATTTAATAACATTATCATTAGTACTATATCCACATTAGATATGTAATGTACATTCAAAAACAATATCATTATTACCATATCTACATTAGATATAATGTAATATACTGATTCCTTCCCACAGATCAATGTACATTTAATAACAATATCATTAGTACTACATCTACATTCGATATAATGTAATATACTGATTCATTCCCACAGATCAATGTACATTTAATAACAATATCATTGGTACTATATCTTCATTGAATATAATGTAATATACTGATTCATTCCCACAGATCAACGTACATTTAATAACAGTATCATTAGTACTGTATCTACAGTAGATATGTAATATACATTTACAAACAATGCCAGTATTATTATATCTCCGTTGGACATAATGTAATATACTGATTCCTTCCCACAGATCAATGTGCATTTAAAAACAATATCATTATTACCATATCTACAATAGATATAATGTAATATACTGATTCCTTCCCACAGATCAATGCACATTTAATAACAATATCATTGGTTCTGTATCTACATTGAATATAATGTAATACACGTATTCGTTCCTACACATGAATATACATTTAATAACATTATCATTAGTACTATATCTACATTAGATATGTAATGTACATTTAAAAACAATATCATTATTACCATATCTACATTAGATATAATGTAATATACTGATTCCTTCCCACAGATTAATGTACATTTAATAACAATATCATTGGTACTGTATCTACATTGAATATAATGTAATATACTGATTCATTCCCACAGATCAATGTACATTTAATAACAATATCATTAGTACTATATCTACATTCGATATAATGTAATAGATTGATTCATTCCCACAGATCAATGTACATTTAATAACAATATCATTCTTACTATATCTACATTAGATATAATGTAATATACTTATTCGTTCCCACAGATGAATTTGCACTTAATAACAATATCATTGGTACTATATCTACATTGAATATAATGTAATATACTGATCAATTCCCACAGATCAATGTACATTTAATAACAATATCATTAGTACTATATCTACAGTAGATATGTAATATACATTTACAAACAATGCCATTATTACTATATCTCCGTTGGACCTAATGTAATATACTGATTCCTTCCAACAGATCAATGTATATTTAATAACAATATCCTTAGTACTATATCTACATTAGATATGTAATGTACATTTAATAACAATATCATTATTACAATATCTACATTAGATATAATGTAATATACTGATTCTTTCCCACAGATCAATGTACATTTAATAACAATATCATTAGTACTATATCTACATTCGATATAATGTAATATATTGATTCATTCCAACAGATCAAAGTACATTTAATAACAATATCATTATTGCTATATCTACATTAGGTATAATGTCATATACAGACTCATTCCCACAGATCAATGTACATTTAATAACAATATCATTAGTACTATATCTACGGTAGATATGTAATATACATTTACAAACAATGCCATTATTACTATATCTCCGTTGGACATAATGTAATATACTGATTCTTTCCCACAGAGCAATGTGCATTTAATAACAATATCATTATTACTATATCTACATTAGATATAATGTAATATACTTATTCGTTCCCACAGATCAATTTGCGAGTAATAACAATATCATTGGTACTATATCTACATTGAATATAATGTAATATACTGATTCATTCCCACAGAGCAATGTATATTTAATAACAACATCCTTAGTACTATATCTACACTCGATATAATGTAATATAGTAATTCGTTCCCACAGATGAATGTGTATTTATTAACAATATCATTGGTACTATATCTACATTAGATATGTAATGTACATTTAATAACAATATCATTATTACCATATCTACATTAGATATAATGTAATATACTGATTCCTTCCCACAGATCAATGTACATTTAATAACAATATCATTGGTACTATATCTACATTTAATATAATGTGATATGCTAATTCCTTCCCACAGATCAATGTACATTTAATAACAATATCATTAGTACTATATCTACGGTAGATATGTAATATACATTTACAAACAATGCCATTATTACTATATCTCCGTTGGACATAATGTAATATACTGATTCCTTCCAAGAGATCAATGTATATTTAATAACAATATCCTTAGTACTATATCTACATTCGATATAATGTAATATATTGATTCATTCCAACAGATCAATGTACATTTAATAACAATATCATTATTACTATATCTACATTAGATATGATGTAATATACTTATTCGTTCCCACAGATGAATATGCATTTAATAACATTATCATTAGTACTATATCTACATTAGATATGTAATGTACATTTAGTAACAATATCATTATTACCATATCTACATTAGATATAATGTAATATACTGATTCCTTCCCACAGATCAATGTACATTTAATAACAATATCATTAGTACTATATCTACAGTAGATATGTGATATACATTTACAAACAATGCCATTATTACTATATCTCCGTTGGACATAATGTAATATACTGATTCCTTCCAACAGATCAATGTATATTTAATAACAATATCCTTAGTACTATATCTACATTAGATATGTAATGTACATTTAATAACAATATCATTATTACAATATCTACATTCGATATAATGTAATATATTGATTCATTCCAACAGATCAAAGTACATTTAATAACAATATCATTATTACTATATCTACATTAGATATAATGTAATATACTTATTCGTTCCCACAGATGAATATGCATTTAATAACATTATCATTAGTACTATATCTACATTAGATATGTAATGTACATTTGAAAACAATGCCATTATTACTATATCTCCGTTGGACATAATGTAATATACTGATTCCTTCGCACAGATCAATGTACATTTAATAACAATATCATTAGTACTATATATACATTCGATATAATGTAATATATTGATTCATTCCAACAGATCATGTACATTTAATAACAATTTCATTATTACCATATCTACATTAGATATAATGGAATATACTTATTCATTCCCACAGATGAATATGCATTTAATAACATTATCATTAGTACTATATCTACATTAGATATGTAATGTACATTTGAAAACAATGCCATTATTACTATATCTCCGTTGGACATAATGTAATATACTGATTCCTTCGCACAGATCAATGTACATTTAATAACAATATCATTAGTACTATATATACATTCGATATAATGTAATATATTGATTCATTCCAACAGATCATGTACATTTAATAACAATATCATTATTACCATATCTACATTAGGTATAATGTAATATACTGATTCCTTCCCACAGATCAATGTACATTTAATAACAATATCATTGGTACTGTATCTACATTGAATATAATGTAATATACTGATTCATTCCCATAGATCAATGTACATTTAATAACAATATCATTAGTACTATATCTACATTAGATATAATGTAATAGATTGATTCATTCCCACAGATCAATGTACATTTAATAACAGTATCATTATTGCTATATCTACATTAGGTATAATGTCATATACAGACTCATTCCCACAGATCAATGTACATTTAATAACAATATCATTGGTACTACATCTACATTGAATATAATGTAATATGCTGATTCGTTCCCACAGATCAATGTACATTTAATAACAGTATCATTAGTACTATATCTACATTCGATATAATGTAATATATTGATTCATTCCAACAGATCAATGTACATTTAATAACAATATCATTATTACTATATCTACATTAGATATAATGTAATATACTTATTCGTTCCCACAGATGAATGTGCATTTAGTAACATTATCATTAGTACTATATCTACATTAGATATAATGAAATATACTTATTCGTTCCCACAAATGAATGTGCATTTAATAACATTATCATTAGTACTATATCTACATTAGATATGTAATGTACATTCAAAAACAATATCATTATTACCATATCTACATTAGATGTAATGTAATATACTGATTCCTTCCCACAGATCAATGTACATTTAATAACAATATCATTGGTACTATATCTACATTGAATATAATGTAATATACTGATTCATTCCCACAGATCAATGTACATTTAATAACAATATCATTGGTACTATATCTACATTGAATATAATGTAATATGCTGATTCATTCCCACAGATCAATGTACATTTAATAACAGTATCATTAGTACTATATCTACAGTAGATATGTAATATACATTTACAAACAATGCCAGTATTATTATATCTCCGTTGGACATAATGTAATATACTGATTCCTTCCCACAGATCAATGTACATTTAATAACAATATCATTAGTACTATATCTACAATAGATATAATGTAATATACTGATTCCTTCCCACAGATCAATGCACATTTAATAACAATATCATTGGTTCTGTATCTACATTGAATATAATGTAATACACGTATTCGTTCCTACACATGAATATACATTTAATAACATTATCATTAGTACTATATCTACATTAGATATGTAATGTACATTTAAAAACAATATCATTATTACAATATCTACATTAGATATAATGTAATATACTGATTCTTTCCCACAGATCAATGTACATTTAATAACAATATCATTAGTACTATATCTACATTCGATATAATGTAATATATTGATTCATTCCAACAGATCAAAGTACATTTAATAACAATATCATTATTACTATATCTACATTAGATATAATGTAATATACTTATTCATGCCCACAGATGAATATGCATTTAATAACATTATCATTAGTACTATATCTACATTAGATATGTAATGTACATTTAAAAACAATATCATTATTACCATATCTACATTAGATATAATGTAATATACTGATTCCTTCCCACAGATCAATGTACATTTAATAACAATATCATTGGTACTGTATCTACATTGAATATAATGTAATATACTGATTCATTCCCACAGATCAATGTACATTTAATAACAATATCATTGGTACTATATCTACATTCGATATAATCTAATATACTGATTCATTCCCACAGATCAATGTACATTTAATAACAATATCATTCTTACTATATCTACATTAGATATAATGTAATATACTTATTCGTTCCCACAGATGAATGTGCACTTAATAACAATATCATTGGTACTATATGTACATTGAATATAATGTAATATACTGATTAATTCCCACAGATCAATGTACATTTAATAACAATATCATTAGTACTATATCTACAGTAGATATGTAATATACATTTACAAACAATGCCATTATTACTATATCTCCGTTGGACATAATGTAATATACTAATTCCTTCCAACAGATCAATGTATATTTAATAACAATATCCTTAGTACTATATCTACATTAGATATGTAATGTACATTTAATAACAATATCATTATTACCATATCTACATTAGATATAATGTAATATACTGATTCTTTCCCACAGATCAATGTACATTTAATAACAATATCATTAGTACTATATCTACAGTAGATATGTAATGTACAGTTAAAAACAATATCATTATTACCATATCTACATGGGATATAATGTAATATACTGATTCCTTCCCACAGATCAATGTACATTTAATAACAATATCATTGGTACTATATCTACATTGAATATAATCCAGTATACTGATTCATTCCCACAGATCAATGTACATTAAATAACAATATCATTAGTACTATATCTACATTCGATATAATGTAATAGATTGATTCATTCCCACAGATCAATGTACATTTAATAACAATATCATTATTGCTATATCTACATTAGGTATAATGTCATATACAGACTCATTCCCACAGATCAATGTACATTTAATAACAATATCATTGGTACTACATCTACATTGAATATAATGTAATATGCTGATTCATTCCCACAGATCAATGTACATTTAATAACAGTACCATTAGTACTATATCTACATTCAATATAATGTAATATATTGATTCATTCCAACAGATCAATGTACATTTAGTAACAATATCATTAGTACCATATCTACATTGAATATAATGTAATGTACTGATTCTTTCCCACAGATCAATGTACATTTAATAACAATATCATTGGTACTATATCTACATTGAATATAATGTAATATACTGATTCATTCCCACAGCTCAATGTACATTTAATAACAATATCATTAGTACTATATCTACAGTAGATATGTAATATACATTTACAAACAATGCCATTATTACTATATCTCCGTTGGACATAATGTAATATACTGATTCCTTCCAACAGATCAATGTATATTTAATAACAATATCCTTAGTACTATATCTACATTCGATATAATTTAATATAGTTATTCGTTCCCACAGATGAATGTGAATTTATTAACAATATCATTAGTACTATATCTACATTAGATATGTAATGTACATTTAATAACATTATCATTATTACCATATCTACATTAGATATAATGTAATATACTGATTCTTTCCCACAGATCGATGTACATTTAATAACAATATCATTGGTACTATATCTACATTGAATATAATCTAATATACTGATTCATTCCCACAGATCAATGTACATTTAATAACAATATCATTAGTACTATATCTACATTCGATATAATGTAATAGATTGATGCATTCCCACAGATCAATGTACATTTAATAACAATATCATTATTACTATATCTACATTAGATATGATGTAATATACTGATTCCTTCCCACAGATCAATGTACATTTAATAACAATATCATTAGCACTATATCTACAGTAGATATGTAATATGCCTTTACATACAATGCCATTATTACTATATCTCCGTTGGACATAATGTAATATACTGATTTCTTCCAACAGATCAATGTATATTTAATAACAATATCCTTAGTACTATATCTACATTAGATATGTAATGTAGATTTAATAACAATATCATTATTACCATATCTACATTAGATATAATGTAATATACTGATTCTTTCCCACAGATCAATGTACATTTAATAACAATATCATTAGTACTATATCTACATTGAATATAATGTAATATGCTGATTCATTCCCACAGATCAATGTACATTTAATAACAATATCATTAGTATTATATCTACAGTAGATATGTAATATACATTTACCATCAATGCCATTATTACTATATCTCCGTTGGACATAATGTAATATACTGATTCCTTCCCACTGATCAATGTACATTTAATAACAATATCATTTGTACTATATCTACAGTAGATATGTAATGTACATTTAAAAACAATATCATTATTACCATATCTACATGGGATATAATGTAATATACTGATTCCTTCCCACAGATCAATGTACATTTAATAACAATATCATTGGTACTATATCTACATTGAATATAATCCAGTATACTGATTCATTCCCACAGATCAATGTACATTTAATAACAATATCATTAGTACTATATCTACATTCGATATAATGTAATAGATTGATCCATTCCCACAGATCAATGTACATTTAATAACAATATCATTATTGCTATATCTACATTAGGTATAATGTCATATACAGACTCATTCCCACAGATCAATGTACATTTAATAACAATATCATTGTTACCACATCTACATTGAATATAATGTAATATGCTGATTCATTCCCACAGATCAATGTACATTTAATAACAATATCATTAGTACTATATCTACGGTAGATATGTAATATACATTTACAAACAATGCCATTATTACTATATCTCCGTTGAACATAATGTAATATACTAATTCCTTCCAACAGATCAATGTATATTTAATAACAATATCCTTGGTACTATATCTACAGTAGATATGTAATATACATTTACAAACCATGCCAGTATTATCATATCTCCGTTGGACATAATGTAATATACTGATTCCTTCCCACAGATCAATGTACATTTAATAACAATATCATTAGTACTATATCTACATTAGATATGTAATGTACATCTACTAACAATATCATTATTACAATATCTACATTAGATATAATGTAATATACCGATTCTTTCCCACAGATCAATGTACATTTAATAACAATATCATTAGTACTATATCTACAGTAGATATGTGATATACATTTACAAACAATGCCATTATTACTATATCTTCGTTGGACGTAATGTAATATACTGATTCCTTCCAACAGATCAATGTATATTTAATAACAATATCCTTAGTACTATATCTACATTCGATATAATGTAATATAGTTATTCGTTCCCACAGATGAATGTGTATTTGTTAACAATATCATTAGTACTATATCTACATTAGATATGTAATGTACATTTAATAACAATATCATTATTACCATATCTACATTAGATATAATGTAATATACTGATTCTTTCCCACAGATCAATGTACATTTAATAACAATATCATTGGTACTATATCTACATTGAATATAATCTAATATACTGATTCATTCCCACAGATCAATGTACATTTAATAACAATATCATTAGTACTATATCTACATCCGATATAAGGTAATAGATTGATTCGTTCCCACCGATCAATGTACATTTAATAACAATATCATTATTGCTATATCTACATTAGGTATAATGTCATATACAGACTCATTCCCACAGATCAATGTACATTTAATAACAATATCATTAGTACTATATCTACGGTAGATATGTAATATACATTTACAAACAATGCCATTATTACTATATCTCCGTTGGACATAATGTAATATACTGATTCTTTCCCACAGAGCAATGTACATTTAATAACAATATCATTATTACTATATCTACATTAGATATAATGTAATATACTTATTCGTTCCCACAGATCAATGTGCGATTAATAACAATATCATTGGTACTATATCTACATTTAATATAATGTAATATACTGATTCCTTCCCACAGATCAATGTACATTTAATAACAATATCATTAGTACTATATCTACGGTAGATATGTAATATACATTTACAAACAATGCCATTATTACTATATCTCCGTTGGACATAATGTAATATACTGATTCCTTCCAAGAGATCAATGTATATTTAATAACAATATCCTTAGTACTATATCTACATTCGATATAATGTAATATAGTTATTCGTTCCCACAGATGAATGTGTATTTATTAACAATATCATTAGTACTATATCTACATTAGATATGTAATGTACATTTAATAACAATATCATTATTACCATATCTACATTAGATATAATGAAATATACTGATTCCTTCACACAGATCAATGTACATTTAATAACAATATCATTAGTACTATATCTACAGTAGATATGTAATATACGTTTGCATACAATGCCATTATTACTATATCTCCATTGGACATAACGTAATATACTGATTCCTTCCAACAGATCAATGTATTCTTAATAACAATATCCTTAGTACTATATCTACATTCGATATAATGTAATATAGTTATTCGTTCCCACAGATGAATGTGTATTTATTAACAATATCATTAGTACTATATCTACATTAGATATGTAATGTACATTTAATAACAATATCATTATTACCATATCTACATTGAATATAATGTAATATACTGATTCATTCCCACAGATCAATGTACATTTAATAACAATATCATTGGTACTATATCTACATTGAATATAATGTAATATACTGATTCATTCCCAAAGATCAATGTACATTTAATAACAATATCATTATTGCTATATCTACATTAGGTATAATGTCATATACAGACTCATTCCCACAGATCAATGTACATTTAATAACGGTATCATTAGTACTATATCTACATTGAATATAATGTAATATACTGATTCTTTCCCACAGATCAATGTACATTTAATAACAATATCATTGGTACTATATCTACATTGAATATAATGTAATATACTGATTCATTCCCACAGCTCAATGTACATTTAATAACAATATCATTAGTACTATATCTACAGCAGATATGTAATATACATTTACAAACAATGCCATTATTACTATATCTCTGTTGGACATAATGTAATATACTGATTCCTTCCAACAGATCAATGTATATTTAATAACAATATCCTTAGTACTATATCTACATTCGATATAATGTAATATAGTTAATCGTTCCCACAGACGAATGTGAATTTATTAACAATATCATTAGTACTATATCTACATTAGATATGTAATGTACATTTAATAACAATATCATTATTACCATATCTACATTAGATATAATGTAATATACTGATTCTTTCCCACAGATCAATGTACATTTAATAACAACATCATTAGTACTATATCTACATTCGATATAATGTAATATATTGATTCATTCCAACAGATCAAAGTACATTTAATAACAATATCATTATTACTATATCTACATTAGATATAATGTAATCCACTTATTCGTTCCCACACATGAATATACAATTAATAACATTATCATTGGTACTATATCTACATTAGATATGTAACGTACATTTAAAAACAATGCCATTATTACTATATCTCCGTTGGACATAATGTAATATACTGATTCCTTCCCACAGATCAATGTACATTTAATAACAATATCATTAGTACTATATATACATTCGATATAATGTAATATATTGATTCATTCCAACAGATCAATGTACATTTAATAACAATATCATTATTACCATATCTACATTAGATATAATGTAATATATTTATTCATTCCCACAGATGAATATGCATTTATTAACATTATCATTAGTACTATATCTACATTAGATATGTAATGTACATTTAAAAACAGTATCATTATTACCATATCTACATTAGATATAATGTAATATACTGATTCCTTCCCATAGATCAATGTACATTTAATAACAATACCATTAGTACTATATCTACATTCGATATAATGTAATATACTGATTCATTCCCACAGATCAATGTACATTTAATAACAATATCATTAGTACTATATCTACATTCGATATAATGTAATAGATAGATTCATTCCCACAGATCAATGTACATTTAATAACAATATCATTGGTACTATATCTACATTGAATATAATGTAATATACTGATACATTCCCACAGATAAATGTACATTTAATAACAATATCATTATTACCATATCTACATTAGATATAATGTAATATACTTATTCATTCCCACAGATGAATATGCATTTAATAACATTATCATTAGTACTATATCCACATTAGATATGTAATGTACATTCAAAAACAATATCATTATTACCATATCTACATTAGATATAATGTAATATACTGATTCCTTCCCACAGATCAATGTACATTTAATAACAATATCATTAGTACTACATCTACATTCGATATAATGTAATATACTGATTCATTCCCACAGATCAATGTACATTTAATAACAATATCATTGGTACTATATCTTCATTGAATATAATGTAATATACTGATTCATTCCCACAGATCAACGTACATTTAATAACAGTATCATTAGTACTGTATCTACAGTAGATATGTAATATACATTTACAAACAATGCCAGTATTATTATATCTCCGTTGGACATAATGTAATATACTGATTCCTTCCCACAGATCAATGTGCATTTAAAAACAATATCATTATTACCATATCTACAATAGATATAATGTAATATACTGATTCCTTCCCACAGATCAATGCACATTTAATAACAATATCATTGGTTCTGTATCTACATTGAATATAATGTAATACACGTATTCGTTCCTACACATGAATATACATTTAATAACATTATCATTAGTACTATATCTACATTAGATATGTAATGTACATTTAAAAACAATATCATTATTACCATATCTACATTAGATATAATGTAATATACTGATTCCTTCCCACAGATTAATGTACATTTAATAACAATATCATTGGTACTGTATCTACATTGAATATAATGTAATATACTGATTCATTCCCACAGATCAATGTACATTTAATAACAATATCATTAGTACTATATCTACATTCGATATAATGTAATAGATTGATTCATTCCCACAGATCAATGTACATTTAATAACAATATCATTCTTACTATATCTACATTAGATATAATGTAATATACTTATTCGTTCCCACAGATGAATTTGCACTTAATAACAATATCATTGGTACTATATCTACATTGAATATAATGTAATATACTGATCAATTCCCACAGATCAATGTACATTTAATAACAATATCATTAGTACTATATCTACAGTAGATATGTAATATACATTTACAAACAATGCCATTATTACTATATCTCCGTTGGACCTAATGTAATATACTGATTCCTTCCAACAGATCAATGTATATTTAATAACAATATCCTTAGTACTATATCTACATTAGATATGTAATGTACATTTAATAACAATATCATTATTACAATATCTACATTAGATATAATGTAATATACTGATTCTTTCCCACAGATCAATGTACATTTAATAACAATATCATTAGTACTATATCTACATTCGATATAATGTAATATATTGATTCATTCCAACAGATCAAAGTACATTTAATAACAATATCATTATTGCTATATCTACATTAGGTATAATGTCATATACAGACTCATTCCCACAGATCAATGTACATTTAATAACAATATCATTAGTACTATATCTACGGTAGATATGTAATATACATTTACAAACAATGCCATTATTACTATATCTCCGTTGGACATAATGTAATATACTGATTCTTTCCCACAGAGCAATGTGCATTTAATAACAATATCATTATTACTATATCTACATTAGATATAATGTAATATACTTATTCGTTCCCACAGATCAATTTGCGAGTAATAACAATATCATTGGTACTATATCTACATTGAATATAATGTAATATACTGATTCATTCCCACAGAGCAATGTATATTTAATAACAACATCCTTAGTACTATATCTACACTCGATATAATGTAATATAGTAATTCGTTCCCACAGATGAATGTGTATTTATTAACAATATCATTGGTACTATATCTACATTAGATATGTAATGTACATTTAATAACAATATCATTATTACCATATCTACATTAGATATAATGTAATATACTGATTCCTTCCCACAGATCAATGTACATTTAATAACAATATCATTGGTACTATATCTACATTTAATATAATGTGATATGCTAATTCCTTCCCACAGATCAATGTACATTTAATAACAATATCATTAGTACTATATCTACGGTAGATATGTAATATACATTTACAAACAATGCCATTATTACTATATCTCCGTTGGACATAATGTAATATACTGATTCCTTCCAAGAGATCAATGTATATTTAATAACAATATCCTTAGTACTATATCTACATTCGATATAATGTAATATATTGATTCATTCCAACAGATCAATGTACATTTAATAACAATATCATTATTACTATATCTACATTAGATATGATGTAATATACTTATTCGTTCCCACAGATGAATATGCATTTAATAACATTATCATTAGTACTATATCTACATTAGATATGTAATGTACATTTAGTAACAATATCATTATTACCATATCTACATTAGATATAATGTAATATACTGATTCCTTCCCACAGATCAATGTACATTTAATAACAATATCATTAGTACTATATCTACAGTAGATATGTGATATACATTTACAAACAATGCCATTATTACTATATCTCCGTTGGACATAATGTAATATACTGATTCCTTCCAACAGATCAATGTATATTTAATAACAATATCCTTAGTACTATATCTACATTAGATATGTAATGTACATTTAATAACAATATCATTATTACAATATCTACATTCGATATAATGTAATATATTGATTCATTCCAACAGATCAAAGTACATTTAATAACAATATCATTATTACTATATCTACATTAGATATAATGTAATATACTTATTCGTTCCCACAGATGAATATGCATTTAATAACATTATCATTAGTACTATATCTACATTAGATATGTAATGTACATTTGAAAACAATGCCATTATTACTATATCTCCGTTGGACATAATGTAATATACTGATTCCTTCGCACAGATCAATGTACATTTAATAACAATATCATTAGTACTATATATACATTCGATATAATGTAATATATTGATTCATTCCAACAGATCATGTACATTTAATAACAATTTCATTATTACCATATCTACATTAGATATAATGGAATATACTTATTCATTCCCACAGATGAATATGCATTTAATAACATTATCATTAGTACTATATCTACATTAGATATGTAATGTACATTTGAAAACAATGCCATTATTACTATATCTCCGTTGGACATAATGTAATATACTGATTCCTTCGCACAGATCAATGTACATTTAATAACAATATCATTAGTACTATATATACATTCGATATAATGTAATATATTGATTCATTCCAACAGATCATGTACATTTAATAACAATATCATTATTACCATATCTACATTAGGTCTAATGTAATATACTGATTCCTTCCCACAGATCAATGTACATTTAATAACAATATCATTGGTACTGTATCTACATTGAATATAATGTAATATACTGATTCATTCCCATAGATCAATGTACATTTAATAACAATATCATTAGTACTATATCTACATTAGATATAATGTAATAGATTGATTCATTCCCACAGATCAATGTACATTTAATAACAGTATCATTATTGCTATATCTACATTAGGTATAATGTCATATACAGACTCATTCCCACAGATCAATGTACATTTAATAACAATATCATTGGTACTACATCTACATTGAATATAATGTAATATGCTGATTCGTTCCCACAGATCAATGTACATTTAATAACAGTATCATTAGTACTATATCTACATTCGATATAATGTAATATATTGATTCATTCCAACAGATCAATGTACATTTAATAACAATATCATTATTACTATATCTACATTAGATATAATGTAATATACTTATTCGTTCCCACAGATGAATGTGCATTTAGTAACATTATCATTAGTACTATATCTACATTAGATATAATGAAATATACTTATTCGTTCCCACAAATGAATGTGCATTTAATAACATTATCATTAGTACTATATCTACATTAGATATGTAATGTACATTCAAAAACAATATCATTATTACCATATCTACATTAGATGTAATGTAATATACTGATTCCTTCCCACAGATCAATGTACATTTAATAACAATATCATTGGTACTATATCTACATTGAATATAATGTAATATACTGATTCATTCCCACAGATCAATGTACATTTAATAACAATATCATTGGTACTATATCTACATTGAATATAATGTAATATGCTGATTCATTCCCACAGATCAATGTACATTTAATAACAGTATCATTAGTACTATATCTACAGTAGATATGTAATATACATTTACAAACAATGCCAGTATTATTATATCTCCGTTGGACATAATGTAATATACTGATTCCTTCCCACAGATCAATGTACATTTAATAACAATATCATTAGTACTATATCTACATTCGATATAATGTAATATACTGATTCATTCCCACAGATCAGTGCACATTTAATAACAATATCATTAGTACTATATCTACATTCGATATAATGTAATAGATTGATTCATTCCCACAGATCAATGTACATTTAATAACAATATCATTAGTGCTATATCTACAGTAGATATGTAATATACATTTACAAACAATGCCATTATTACTATATCTCCGTTGGACATAATGTAATATACTGATTCCTTCCAACAGATCAATGAATATTTAATAACAATATCCTTAGTACTATATCTACATTAGATATGTAATGTACATTTAATAACAATATCGTTATTACCATATCTACATTAGATATAATGTAATATACTGATTCTTTCCCACAGATCAATGTACATTTAATAACAACATCATTAGTACTATATCTACATTCGATATAATGTAATATATTGATTCATTCCAACAGATCAAAGTACATTTAATAACAATATCATTATTACTATATCTACATTAGATATAATGTAATCCACTTATTCGTTCCCACACATGAATATACAATTAATAACATTATCATTGGTACTATATCTACATTAGATATGTAACGTACATTTAAAAACAATGCCATTATTACTATATCTCCGTTGGACATAATGTAATATACTGATTCCTTCCCACAGATCAATGTACATTTAATAACAATATCATTAGTACTATATATACATTCGATATAATGTAATATATTGATTCATTCCAACAGATCAATGTACATTTAATAACAATATCATTATTACCATATCTACATTAGATATAATGTAATATATTTATTCATTCCCACAGATGAATATGCATTTATTAACATTATCATTAGTACTATATCTACATTAGATATGTAATGTACATTTAAAAACAATATCATTATTACCATATCTACATTAGATATAATGTAATATACTGATTCCTTCCCATAGATCAATGTACATTTAATAACAATACCATTAGTACTATATCTACATTCGATATAATGTAATATACTGATTCATTCCCACAGATCAATGTACATTTAATAACAATATCATTAGTACTATATCTACATTCGATATAATGTAATAGATAGATTCATTCCCACAGATCAATGTACATTTAATAACAATATCATTGGTACTATATCTACATTGAATATAATGTAATATACTGATACATTCCCACAGATAAATGTACATTTAATAACAATATCATTATTACCATATCTACATTAGATATAATGTAATATACTTATTCATTCCCACAGATGAATATGCATTTAATAACATTATCATTAGTACTATATCCACATTAGATATGTAATGTATATTCAAAAACAATATCATTATTACCATATCTACATTAGATATAATGTAATATACTGATTCCTTCCCACAGATCAATGTACATTTAATAACAATATCATTAGTACTACATCTACATTCGATATAATGTAATATACTGATTCATTCCCACAGATCAATGTACATTTAATAACAATATCATTGGTACTATATCTACATTGAATATAATGTAATATACTGATTCATTCCCACAGATCAACGTACATTTAATAACAGTATCATTAGTACTGTATCTACAGTAGATATGTAATATACATTTACAAACAATGCCAGTATTATTATATCTCCGTTGGACATAATGTAATATACTGATTCCTTCCCACAGATCAATGTGCATTTAAAAACAATATCATTATTACCATATCTACAATAGATATAATGTAATATACTGATTCCTTCCCACAGATCAATGCACATTTAATAACAATATCATTGGTTCTGTATCTACATTGAATATAATGTAATACACGTATTCGTTCCTACACATGAATATACATTTAATAACATTATCATTAGTACTATATCTACATTAGATATGTAATGTACATTTAAAAACAATATCATTATTACCATATCTACATTAGATATAATGTAATATACTGATTCCTTCCCACAGATTAATGTACATTTAATAACAATATCATTGGTACTATATCTACATTCGATATAATCTAATATACTGATTCATTCCCACAGATCAATGTACATTTAATAACAATATCATTCTTACTATATCTACATTAGATATAATGTAATATACTTATTCGTTCCCACAGATGAATGTGCACTTAATAACAATATCATTGGTACTATATCTACATTGAATATAATGTAATATACATTCGATACAATGTAATAGATTGATTCATTCCCACAGATCAATGTACATTTAATAACAGTATCGTTATTGCTCTATCAACATTAGGTATAATATCATATACAGACTCATTCCCACAGATCAATGTACATTTAATAACAATATCATTGGTACTATATCTACATTGAATATAATGTAATATACTGATTCATTCCCACAGATCAATGTACATTTTATAACAATATCATTAGTACTATATCTACAGTAGATATGTAATATACATTTACAAACAATGCCATTATTACTATATCTCCGTTGGACATAATGTAGTATACTGATTCCTTCCAACAGATCAATGTATATTTAATAACAATATCCTTAGTACTATATCTACAATAGATATGTAATGTACATTTAATAACAATATCATTATTACCATATCTACATTAGATATAATGTAATCCACTTATTCGTTCCCACACATGAATATACAATTAATAACATTATCATTAGTACTATATCTACATTAGATATGTAATGTACATTTAAAAACAATGCCATTATTACTATATCTCCGTTGGGCATAATGTAATATACTGATTCCTTCCCACAGATCAATGTACATTTAATAACAATATCATTAGTACTATATATACATTCGATATTATGTAATATATTGATTCATTCCAACAGATCAATGTACATTTAATAACAATATCATTATTACCATATCTACATTAGATATAATGTAATATATTTATTCATTCCCACAGATGAATATGCATTTAATAACATTATCATTTGTACTATATCTACATTAGATATGTAATGTACATTTGAAAACAATATCATTATTACCATATCTACATTAGATATAATGTAATATACTGATTCCTTCCCATAGATCAATGTACATTTAATAACAATACCATTAGTACTATATCTACATTCGATATAATGTAATATACTGATTCATTCCCACAGATCAATGTACATTTAATAACAATATCATTAGTACTATATCTACATTCGATATAATATAATAGATAGATTCATTCCCACAGATCAATGTACATTTAATAACAATATCATTGGTACTATATCTACATTGAATATAATGTAATATACTGATTCATTCCCACAGATCAACGTACATTTAATAACAGTATCATTAGTACTGTATCTACAGTAGATATGTAATATACATTTACAAACAATGCCAGTATTATTATATCTCCGTTGGACATAATGTAATATACTTATTCGTTCCCACAGATGAATGTGCACTTAATAACAATATCATTGGTACTATATCTACATTGAATATAATGTAATATACTGATCAATTCCCACAGATCAATGTACATTTAATAACAGTATCATTAGTACTATATCCACAGTAGATATGTAATGTACATTTACAAACAATGCCAGTATTATTATATCTCCGTTGGACATAATGTAATATACTGATTCCTTCCCACAGATCAATGTACATTTAATAACAATATCATTGGTACTGTATCTACATTGAATATAATGTAATATACTGATTCATTCCCACAGATCAATGTACATTTAATAACAATATCATTGGTACTGTATCTACATTGAATATAATGTAATATACTGATTCATTCCCACAGATCAATGTACATTTAATAACAATATCATTGGTACTATATCTACATTCGATATAATCTAATATACTGATTCATTCCCACAGATGAATGTGCACTTAATAACAATATCATTGGTACTATATCTACATTGAATATAATGTAATATACTGATCAATTCCCACAGATCAATGTACATTTAATAACAATATCATTCTTACTATATCTACATTCGATATAATGTAATAGATTGATTCATTCCCACAGATCAATGTACATTCAATAACAATATCATTCTTACTATATCTACATTAGATATAATGTAATATACTTATTCGTTCCCACAGATGAATGTGCACTTAATAACAATATCATTGGTACTATATCTACATTGAATATAATGTAATATACTGATCAATTCCCACAGATCAATGTACATTTAATAACAATATCATTAGTACTATATCTACAGTAGATATGTACTATACATTTACAATCAATGCCATTATTGCTGTATCTCCGTTGGACATAATGTAATATACTGATTCCTTCCCGCAGATCAATGTACATTTAATAACAATATCATTAGTACTATATCTACATTCGATATAATGTAATATACTTATTCGTTCCCATAGATGAATATGCATTTAATAACATTATCATTAGTACTATATCTACATTAGATATGTAATGTACATTTAAAAACCATATCATTATTACCATATCTACATTAGATATAATGTAATATACTGATTCCTCCCCACAGATCAATGTACATTTAATAACAATATCATTGGTACTATATCTACATTGAATATAATGTTATATGCTCATTCATTCCCACAGATCAATGTACATTTAATAACAGTATCATTAGTACTATATCCACAGTAGATATGTAATGTACATTTACAAACAATGCCAGTATTATTATATCTCCGTTGGACATAATGTAATATACTGATTCCTTCCCACAGATCAATGTACATGTAATAACAATATCATTGGTACTGTATCTACATTGAATATAATGTAATATACTGATTCATTCCCACAGATCAATGTACATTTAATAACAATATCATTGGTACTATATCTACATTGAATATAATCTAATATACTGATTCATTCCCACAGATCAATATACATTTAATAACAATATCATTAGTACTATATCTACATTCGATATAATGTAATAGAATGATCCATTCCCACGGATCAATGTACATTTAATAACAGTATCGTTATTGCTCTATCTACATTAGGTATAATGTCATATTCAGACTCATTCCCACAGATCAATGTACATTTAATAACAATATCATTGGTACTACATCTACATTGAATATAATGTAATATGCTGATTCGTTCCCACAGATCAATGTACATTTAATAACAATATCATTGGTACTATATCTACATTGAATATAATGTAATATACTGATTCATTCCCACAGATCAATGTACATTTAATAACAATATCATTATTACTATATCTACATTAGATATAATGTAATATACTTATTCGTTCCCACAGATGAATGTGCATTTAATAACATTATCATTAGTACTATATCTACATTAGATATAATGAAATATACTTATTCGTTCCCACAAATGAATGTGCATTTAATAACATTATCATTAGTACTATATCTACATTAGATATGTAATGTACATTCAAAAACAATATCATTATTACCATATCTACATTAGATGTAATGTAATATACTGATTCCTTCCCACAGATCAATGTACATTTAATAACAATATCATTGGTACTATATCTACATTGAATATAATCTAATATAGTGATTCATTCCCACAGATCAGTGTACATTTAATAGCAATATCATTATTACTATATCTACATTAGATATAATGTAATATACTTATTCGGTCCCACAGATGAATGTGCATTTAATAACATTATCATTAGTACTATATGTACATTAGATATGTAATGTACATTTAAAAACAATATCATTATTACCATATCTACATTAGATATAATGTAATATACTGATTCCTTCCCACAGATCAATGTACATTTAATAACAATATCATTAGTACTATATCTACAGTAGATATGTAATATAAATTTACAATCAATGCCATTATTGCTATATCTCCGTTGGACATAATGTAATATACTGATTCCTTCCCACAGATCAATGCACATTTAATAACAATGTCATTAGTACTATATCTACATTCGATATAATGTAATATACTTATTCGTTCCCACAGATGAATATGCATTTAATAACATTATCATTAGTACTATATCTACATTAGATATGTAATGTACATTTAAAAACCATATCATTATTACCATATCTACATTAGATATAATGTAATATACTGATTCCTCCCCACAGATCAATGTACATTTGATAACAATATCATTGGTACTATATCTACAGTAGATATGTAATATACATTTACAATCAATGCCATTATTACTATATCTCCGTTGGACATAATGTAATATATTGATTCCTTCCCACAGATCAATGTACATTTAATAACAATATCATTAGTACTATATCTACATTCGATATAATGTAATAGATAGATTCATTCCCACAGATCAATGCACATTTAATAACAATATCATTGGTACTATATCTACATTGAATATAATGTAATATACTGATACATTCCCACAGATAAATGTACATTTAATAACAATATCATTATTACCATATCTACATTAGATATAATGTAATATACTTATTCATTCCCACAGATGAATATGCATTTAATAACATTATCATTAGTACTATATCCACATTAGATATGTAATGTACATTTAAAAACAATATCATTATTACCATATCTACATTAGATATAATGTAATATACTGATTCCTTCCCACAGATCAATGTACATTTAATAACAATATCATTAGTACTACATCTACATTCGATATAATGTAATATACTGATTCATTCCCACAGATGAATGTACATTTAATAACAATATCATTAGTACTATATCTACATTCGATATAATGTAATAGATTGATTCATTCCCACAGATCAATGTACATTTAATAACAATATCATTCTTACTATATCTACATTAGGTATAATGTAATATACTTATTCGTTCCCACAGATGAATGTGCACTTAATAACAATATCATTGGTACTATATGTACATTGAATATAATGTAATATACTGATTAATTCCCACAGATCAATGTACATTTAATAACAATATCATTAGTACTATATCTACAGTAGATATGTAATATACATTTACAAACAATGCCATTATTACTATATCTCCGTTGGACATAATGTAATATACTAATTCCTTCCAACAGATCAATGTATATTTAATAACAATATCCTTAGTACTATATCTACATTAGATATGTAATGTACATTTAATAACAATATCATTATTACCATATCTACATTAGATATAATGTAATATACTGATTCCTTCCCACAGATCAATGTACATTTAATAACAATATCATTAGTACTATATCTACAGCAGATATGTAATATACATTTACAATCAATGCCATTATTACTATATCTCTGTTGGACATAATGTAATATACTGATTCCTTCCCACAGATCAATGTACATTTAATAACAATATCATTAGTACTATATCTACATTCGATATAATGTAATAGATAGATTCATTCCCACAGATCAATGTACATTTAATAACAATATCATTGGTACTATATCTACATTGAATATAATCTAATATACTGATTCATTCCCACAGATCAATGTACATTTAATAACAATATCATTAGTACTATATCTACATCCGATATAAGGTAATAGATTGATTCGTTCCCACCGATCAATGTACATTTAATAACAATATCATTATTGCTATATCTACATTAGGTATAATGTCATATACAGACTCATTCCCACAGATCAATGTACATTTAATAACAATATCATTAGTACTATATCTACGGTAGATATGTAATATACATTTACAAACAATGCCATTATTACTATATCTCCGTTGGACATAATGTAATATACTGATTCCTTCCAAGAGATCAATGTATATTTAATAACAATATCCTTAGTACTATATCTACATTCGATATAATGTAATATAGTTATTCGTTCCCACAGATGAATGTGTATTTATTAACAATATCATTAGTACTATATCTACATTAGATATGTAATGTACATTTAATAACAATATCATTATTACCATATCTACATTAGATATAATGAAATATACTGATTCCTTCACACAGATCAATGTACATTTAATAACAATATCATTGGTACTATATCTACATTGAATATAATGTAATATACTGATTCATTCCCAAAGATCAATGTACATTTAATAACAATATCATTATTGCTATATCTACATTAGGTATAATGTCATATACAGACTCATTCCCACAGATCAATGTACATTTAATAACGGTATCATTAGTACTATATCTACATTGAATATAATGTAATATACTGATTCTTTCCCACAGATCAATGTACATTTAATAACAATATCATTGGTACTATATCTACATTGAATATAATGTAATATACTGATTCATTCCCACAGCTCAATGTACATTTAATAACAATATCATTAGTACTATATCTACAGCAGATATGTAATATACATTTACAAACAATGCCATTATTACTATATCTCTGTTGGACATAATGTAATATACTGATTCCTTCCAACAGATCAATGTATATTTAATAACAATATCCTTAGTACTATATCTACATTCGATATAATGTAATATAGTTAATCGTTCCCACAGACGAATGTGAATTTATTAACAATATCATTAGTACTATATCTACATTAGATATGTAATGTACATTTAATAACATTATCATTATTACCATATCTACATTAGATATAATGTAATATACTGATTCTTTCCCACAGATCAATGTACATTTAATAACAATATCATTGGTACTATATCTACATTGAATATAATCTAATATACTGATTCATTCCCACAGATCAATGTACATTCAATAACAATATCATTAGTACTATATCTACATTCGATATAATGTAATAGATTGATGCATTCCCACAGATCAATGTACATTTAATAACAATATCATTAGTACTATATCTACATTCGATATAATGTAATAGATTGATTCATTCCCACAGATCAATGTACATTTAATAACAATATCATTATTGCTATATCTACATTAGGTATAATGTCATATACAGACTCATTCCCACAGATCAATGTACATTTAATAACAATATCATTAGTACTATATCTACGGTAGATATGTAATATACATTTACAAACAATGCCATTATTACTATATCTCCGTTGGACATAATGTAATATACTGATTCTTTCCCACAGAGCAATGTGCATTTAATAACAATATCATTATTACTATATCTACATTAGATATAATGTAATATACTTATTCGTTCCCACAGATCAATGTGCGAGTAATAACAATATCATTGGTACTATATCTACATTGAATATAATGTAATATACTGATTCATTCCCACAGAGCAATGTATATTTAATAACAACATCCTTAGTACTATATCTACACTCGATATAATGTAATATAGTAATTCGTTCCCACAGATGAATGTGTATTTATTAACAATATCATTAGTACTATATCTACATTAGATATGTAATGTACATTTAATAACAATATCATTATTACCATATCTACATTAGATATAATGTAATATACTGATTCCTTCCCACAGATCAATGTACATTTAATAACAATATCATTGGTACTATATCTACATTTAATATAATGTGATATGCTAATTCCTTCCCACAGATCAATGTACATTTAATAACAATATCATTAGTACTATATCTACGGTAGATATGTAATATACATTTACAAACAATGCCATTATTACTATATCTCCGTTGGACATAATGTAATATACTGATTCCTTCCAAGAGATCAATGTATATTTAATAACAATATCCTTAGTACTATATCTACATTCGACATAATGTAATATATTGATTCATTCCAACAGATCAATGTACATTTAATAACAATATCATTATTACTATATCTACATTAGATATGATGTAATATACTTATTCGTTCCCACAGATGAATATGCATTTAATAACATTATCATTAGTACTATATCTACATTAGATATGTAATGTACATTTAGTAACAATATCATTATTACCATATCTACATTAGATATAATGTAATATACTGATTCCTTCCCACAGATCAATGTACATTTAATAACAATATCATTAGTACTATATCTACAGTAGATATGTGATATACATTTACAAACAATGCCATTATTACTATATCTCCGTTGGACATAATGTAATATACTGATTCCTTCCAACAGATCAATGTATATTTAATAACAATATCCTTAGTACTATATCTACATTAGATATGTAATGTACATTTAATAACAATATCATTATTACAATATCTACATTCGATATAATGTAATATATTGATTCATTCCAACAGATCAAAGTACATTTAATAACAATATCATTATTACTATATCTACATTAGATATAATGTAATATACTTATTCGTTCCCACAGATGAATATGCATTTAATAACATTATCATTAGTACTATATCTACATTAGATATGTAATGTACATTTGAAAACAATGCCATTATTACTATATCTCCGTTGGACATAATGTAATATACTGATTCCTTCGCACAGATCAATGTACATTTAATAACAATATCATTAGTACTATATATACATTCGATATAATGTAATATATTGATTCATTCCAACAGATCATGTACATTTAATAACAATTTCATTATTACCATATCTACATTAGATATAATGGAATATACTTATTCATTCCCACAGATGAATATGCATTTAATAACATTATCATTAGTACTATATCTACATTAGATATGTAATGTACATTTGAAAACAATGCCATTATTACTATATCTCCGTTGGACATAATGTAATATACTGATTCCTTCGCACAGATCAATGTACATTTAATAACAATATCATTAGTACTATATATACATTCGATATAATGTAATATATTGATTCATTCCAACAGATCATGTACATTTAATAACAATATCATTATTACCATATCTACATTAGGTATAATGTAATATACTGATTCCTTCCCACAGATCAATGTACATTTAATAACAATATCATTGGTACTGTATCTACATTGAATATAATGTAATATACTGATTCATTCCCATAGATCAATGTACATTTAATAACAATATCATTAGTACTATATCTACATTAGATATAATGTAATAGATTGATTCATTCCCACAGATCAATGTACATTTAATAACAGTATCATTATTGCTATATCTACATTAGGTATAATGTCATATACAGACTCATTCCCACAGATCAATGTACATTTAATAACAATATCATTGGTACTACATCTACATTGAATATAATGTAATATGCTGATTCGTTCCCACAGATCAATGTACATTTAATAACAGTATCATTAGTACTATATCTACATTCGATATAATGTAATATATTGATTCATTCCAACAGATCAATGTACATTTAATAACAATATCATTATTACTATATCTACATTAGATATAATGTAATATACTTATTCGTTCCCACAGATGAATGTGCATTTAGTAACATTATCATTAGTACTATATCTACATTAGATATAATGAAATATACTTATTCGTTCCCACAAATGAATGTGCATTTAATAACATTATCATTAGTACTATATCTACATTAGATATGTAATGTACATTCAAAAACAATATCATTATTACCATATCTACATTAGATGTAATGTAATATACTGATTCCTTCCCACAGATCAATGTACATTTAATAACAATATCATTGGTACTATATCTACATTGAATATAATGTAATATACTGATTCATTCCCACAGATCAATGTACATTTAATAACAATATCATTGGTACTATATCTACATTGAATATAATGTAATATGCTGATTCATTCCCACAGATCAATGTACATTTAATAACAGTATCATTAGTACTATATCTACAGTAGATATGTAATATACATTTACAAACAATGCCAGTATTATTATATCTCCGTTGGACATAATGTAATATACTGATTCCTTCCCACAGATCAATGTACATTTAATAACAATATCATTAGTACTATATCTACATTCGATATAATGTAATATACTGATTCATTCCCACAGATCAGTGCACATTTAATAACAATATCATTAGTACTATATCTACATTCGATATAATGTAATAGATTGATTCATTCCCACAGATCAATGTACATTTAATAACAATATCATTAGTGCTATATCTACAGTAGATATGTAATATACATTTACAAACAATGCCATTATTACTATATCTCCGTTGGACATAATGTAATATACTGATTCCTTCCAACAGATCAATGAATATTTAATAACAATATCCTTAGTACTATATCTACATTAGATATGTAATGTACATTTAATAACAATATCGTTATTACCATATCTACATTAGATATAATGTAATATACTGATTCTTTCCCACAGATCAATGTACATTTAATAACAACATCATTAGTACTATATCTACATTCGATATAATGTAATATATTGATTCATTCCAACAGATCAAAGTACATTTAATAACAATATCATTATTACTATATCTACATTAGATATAATGTAATCCACTTATTCGTTCCCACACATGAATATACAATTAATAACATTATCATTGGTACTATATCTACATTAGATATGTAACGTACATTTAAAAACAATGCCATTATTACTATATCTCCGTTGGACATAATGTAATATACTGATTCCTTCCCACAGATCAATGTACATTTAATAACAATATCATTAGTACTATATATACATTCGATATAATGTAATATATTGATTCATTCCAACAGATCAATGTACATTTAATAACAATATCATTATTACCATATCTACATTAGATATAATGTAATATATTTATTCATTCCCACAGATGAATATGCATTTATTAACATTATCATTAGTACTATATCTACATTAGATATGTAATGTACATTTAAAAACAATATCATTATTACCATATCTACATTAGATATAATGTAATATACTGATTCCTTCCCATAGATCAATGTACATTTAATAACAATACCATTAGTACTATATCTACATTCGATATAATGTAATATACTGATTCATTCCCACAGATCAATGTACATTTAATAACAATATCATTAGTACTATATCTACATTCGATATAATGTAATAGATAGATTCATTCCCACAGATCAATGTACATTTAATAACAATATCATTGGTACTATATCTACATTGAATATAATGTAATATACTGATACATTCCCACAGATAAATGTACATTTAATAACAATATCATTATTACCATATCTACATTAGATATAATGTAATATACTTATTCATTCCCACAGATGAATATGCATTTAATAACATTATCATTAGTACTATATCCACATTAGATATGTAATGTATATTCAAAAACAATATCATTATTACCATATCTACATTAGATATAATGTAATATACTGATTCCTTCCCACAGATCAATGTACATTTAATAACAATATCATTAGTACTACATCTACATTCGATATAATGTAATATACTGATTCATTCCCACAGATCAATGTACATTTAATAACAATATCATTGGTACTATATCTACATTGAATATAATGTAATATACTGATTCATTCCCACAGATCAACGTACATTTAATAACAGTATCATTAGTACTGTATCTACAGTAGATATGTAATATACATTTACAAACGATGCCAGTATTATTATATCTCCGTTGGACATAATGTAATATACTGATTCCTTCCCACAGATCAATGTGCATTTAAAAACAATATCATTATTACCATATCTACAATAGATATAATGTAATATACTGATTCCTTCCCACAGATCAATGCACATTTAATAACAATATCATTGGTTCTGTATCTACATTGAATATAATGTAATACACGTATTCGTTCCTACACATGAATATACATTTAATAACATTATCATTAGTACTATATCTACATTAGATATGTAATGTACATTTAAAAACAATATCATTATTACCATATCTACATTAGATATAATGTAATATACTGATTCCTTCCCACAGATTAATGTACATTTAATAACAATATCATTGGTACTATATCTACATTCGATATAATCTAATATACTGATTCATTCCCACAGATCAATGTACATTTAATAACAATATCATTCTTACTATATCTACATTAGATATAATGTAATATACTTATTCGTTCCCACAGATGAATGTGCACTTAATAACAATATCATTGGTACTATATCTACATTGAATATAATGTAATATACATTCGATACAATGTAATAGATTGATTCATTCCCACAGATCAATGTACATTTAATAACAGTATCGTTATTGCTCTATCAACATTAGGTATAATATCATATACAGACTCATTCCCACAGATCAATGTACATTTAATAACAATATCATTGGTACTATATCTACATTGAATATAATGTAATATACTGATTCATTCCCACAGATCAATGTACATTTTATAACAATATCATTAGTACTATATCTACAGTAGATATGTAATATACATTTACAAACAATGCCATTATTACTATATCTCCGTTGGACATAATGTAGTATACTGATTCCTTCCAACAGATCAATGTATATTTAATAACAATATCCTTAGTACTATATCTACAATAGATATGTAATGTACATTTAATAACAATATCATTATTACCATATCTACATTAGATATAATGTAATCCACTTATTCGTTCCCACACATGAATATACAATTAATAACATTATCATTAGTACTATATCTACATTAGATATGTAATGTACATTTAAAAACAATGCCATTATTACTATATCTCCGTTGGGCATAATGTAATATACTGATTCCTTCCCACAGATCAATGTACATTTAATAACAATATCATTAGTACTATATATACATTCGATATTATGTAATATATTGATTCATTCCAACAGATCAATGTACATTTAATAACAATATCATTATTACCATATCTACATTAGATATAATGTAATATATTTATTCATTCCCACAGATGAATATGCATTTAATAACATTATCATTTGTACTATATCTACATTAGATATGTAATGTACATTTGAAAACAATATCATTATTACCATATCTACATTAGATATAATGTAATATACTGATTCCTTCCCATAGATCAATGTACATTTAATAACAATACCATTAGTACTATATCTACATTCGATATAATGTAATATACTGATTCATTCCCACAGATCAATGTACATTTAATAACAATATCATTAGTACTATATCTACATTCGATATAATATAATAGATAGATTCATTCCCACAGATCAATGTACATTTAATAACAATATCATTGGTACTATATCTACATTGAATATAATGTAATATACTGATTCATTCCCACAGATCAACGTACATTTAATAACAGTATCATTAGTACTGTATCTACAGTAGATATGTAATATACATTTACAAACAATGCCAGTATTATTATATCTCCGTTGGACATAATGTAATATACTTATTCGTTCCCACAGATGAATGTGCACTTAATAACAATATCATTGGTACTATATCTACATTGAATATAATGTAATATACTGATCAATTCCCACAGATCAATGTACATTTAATAACAGTATCATTAGTACTATATCCACAGTAGATATGTAATGTACATTTACAAACAATGCCAGTATTATTATATCTCCGTTGGACATAATGTAATATACTGATTCCTTCCCACAGATCAATGTACATTTAATAACAATATCATTGGTACTGTATCTACATTGAATATAATGTAATATACTGATTCATTCCCACAGATCAATGTACATTTAATAACAATATCATTGGTACTGTATCTACATTGAATATAATGTAATATACTGATTCATTCCCACAGATCAATGTACATTTAATAACAATATCATTGGTACTATATCTACATTCGATATAATCTAATATACTGATTCATTCCCACAGATGAATGTGCACTTAATAACAATATCATTGGTACTATATCTACATTGAATATAATGTAATATACTGATCAATTCCCACAGATCAATGTACATTTAATAACAATATCATTCTTACTATATCTACATTCGATATAATGTAATAGATTGATTCATTCCCACAGATCAATGTACATTCAATAACAATATCATTCTTACTATATCTACATTAGATATAATGTAATATACTTATTCGTTCCCACAGATGAATGTGCACTTAATAACAATATCATTGGTACTATATCTACATTGAATATAATGTAATATACTGATCAATTCCCACAGATCAATGTACATTTAATAACAATATCATTAGTACTATATCTACAGTAGATATGTACTATACATTTACAATCAATGCCATTATTGCTGTATCTCCGTTGGACATAATGTAATATACTGATTCCTTCCCGCAGATCAATGTACATTTAATAACAATATCATTAGTACTATATCTACATTCGATATAATGTAATATACTTATTCGTTCCCATAGATGAATATGCATTTAATAACATTATCATTAGTACTATATCTACATTAGATATGTAATGTACATTTAAAAACCATATCATTATTACCATATCTACATTAGATATAATGTAATATACTGATTCCTCCCCACAGATCAATGTACATTTAATAACAATATCATTGGTACTATATCTACATTGAATATAATGTTATATGCTCATTCATTCCCACAGATCAATGTACATTTAATAACAGTATCATTAGTACTATATCCACAGTAGATATGTAATGTACATTTACAAACAATGCCAGTATTATTATATCTCCGTTGGACATAATGTAATATACTGATTCCTTCCCACAGATCAATGTACATGTAATAACAATATCATTGGTACTGTATCTACATTGAATATAATGTAATATACTGATTCATTCCCACAGATCAATGTACATTTAATAACAATATCATTGGTACTATATCTACATTGAATATAATCTAATATACTGATTCATTCCCACAGATCAATATACATTTAATAACAATATCATTAGTACTATATCTACATTCGATATAATGTAATAGATTGATCCATTCCCACGGATCAATGTACATTTAATAACAGTATCGTTATTGCTCTATCTACATTAGGTATAATGTCATATTCAGACTCATTCCCACAGATCAATGTACATTTAATAACAATATCATTGGTACTACATCTACATTGAATATAATGTAATATGCTGATTCGTTCCCACAGATCAATGTACATTTAATAACAATATCATTGGTACTATATCTACATTGAATATAATGTAATATACTGATTCATTCCCACAGATCAATGTACATTTAATAACAATATCATTATTACTATATCTACATTAGATATAATGTAATATACTTATTCGTTCCCACAGATGAATGTGCATTTAATAACATTATCATTAGTACTATATCTACATTAGATATAATGAAATATACTTATTCGTTCCCACAAATGAATGTGCATTTAATAACATTATCATTAGTACTATATCTACATTAGATATGTAATGTACATTCAAAAACAATATCATTATTACCATATCTACATTAGATGTAATGTAATATACTGATTCCTTCCCACAGATCAATGTACATTTAATAACAATATCATTGGTACTATATCTACATTGAATATAATCTAATATAGTGATTCATTCCCACAGATCAGTGTACATTTAATAGCAATATCATTATTACTATATCTACATTAGATATAATGTAATATACTTATTCGGTCCCACAGATGAATGTGCATTTAATAACATTATCATTAGTACTATATCTACATTAGATATGTAATGTACATTTAAAAACAATATCATTATTACCATATCTACATTAGATATAATGTAATATACTGATTCCTTCCCACAGATCAATGTACATTTAATAACAATATCATTAGTACTATATCTACAGTAGATATGTAATATAAATTTACAATCAATGCCATTATTGCTATATCTCCGTTGGACATAATGTAATATACTGATTCCTTCCCACAGATCAATGCACATTTAATAACAATGTCATTAGTACTATATCTACATTCGATATAATGTAATATACTTATTCGTTCCCACAGATGAATATGCATTTAATAACATTATCATTAGTACTATATCTACATTAGATATGTAATGTACATTTAAAAACCATATCATTATTACCATATCTACATTAGATATAATGTAATATACTGATTCCTCCCCACAGATCAATGTACATTTGATAACAATATCATTGGTACTATATCTACAGTAGATATGTAATATACATTTACAATCAATGCCATTATTACTATATCTCCGTTGGACATAATGTAATATATTGATTCCTTCCCACAGATCAATGTACATTTAATAACAATATCATTAGTACTATATCTACATTCGATATAATGTAATAGATAGATTCATTCCCACAGATCAATGCACATTTAATAACAATATCATTGGTACTATATCTACATTGAATATAATGTAATATACTGATACATTCCCACAGATAAATGTACATTTAATAACAATATCATTATTACCATATCTACATTAGATATAATGTAATATACTTATTCATTCCCACAGATGAATATGCATTTAATAACATTATCATTAGTACTATATCCACATTAGATATGTAATGTACATTTAAAAACAATATCATTATTACCATATCTACATTAGATATAATGTAATATACTGATTCCTTCCCACAGATCAATGTACATTTAATAACAATATCATTAGTACTACATCTACATTCGATATAATGTAATATACTGATTCATTCCCACAGATGAATGTACATTTAATAACAATATCATTAGTACTATATCTACATTCGATATAATGTAATAGATTGATTCATTCCCACAGATCAATGTACATTTAATAACAATATCATTCTTACTATATCTACATTAGGTATAATGTAATATACTTATTCGTTCCCACAGATGAATGTGCACTTAATAACAATATCATTGGTACTATATGTACATTGAATATAATGTAATATACTGATTAATTCCCACAGATCAATGTACATTTAATAACAATATCATTAGTACTATATCTACAGTAGATATGTAATATACATTTACAAACAATGCCATTATTACTATATCTCCGTTGGACATAATGTAATATACTAATTCCTTCCAACAGATCAATGTATATTTAATAACAATATCCTTAGTACTATATCTACATTAGATATGTAATGTACATTTAATAACAATATCATTATTACCATATCTACATTAGATATAATGTAATATACTGATTCCTTCCCACAGATCAATGTACATTTAATAACAATATCATTAGTACTATATCTACAGCAGATATGTAATATACATTTACAATCAATGCCATTATTACTATATCTCTGTTGGACATAATGTAATATACTGATTCCTTCCCACAGATCAATGTACATTTAATAACAATATCATTAGTACTATATCTACATTCGATATAATGTAATAGATAGATTCATTCCCACAGATCAATGTACATTTAATAACAATATCATTGGTACTATATCTACATTGAATATAATCTAATATACTGATTCATTCCCACAGATCAGTGTACATTTAATAGCAATATCATTATTACTATATCTACATTAGATATAATGTAATATACTTATTCGGTCCTACAGATGAATGTGCATTTAATAACATTATCATTAGTACTATATCTACATTAGATATGTAATGTACATTTAAAAACAATATCATTATTACCATATCTACATTAGATATAATGTAATATACTGATTCCTTCCCACAGATCAATGTACATTTAATAACAATATCATTAGTACTATATCTACAGTAGATATGTAATATACATTTACAATCAATGCCATTATTGCTGTATCTCCGTTGGACATAATGTAATATACTGATTCCTTCCCGCAGATCAATGTACATTTAATAACAATATCATTAGTACTATATCTACATTCGATATAATGTAATATACTTATTCGTTCCCATAGATGAATATGCATTTAGTAACATTATCATTAGTACTATATCTACATTAGATATGTAATGTACATTTAAAAACCATATCATTATTACCATATCTACATTAGATATAATGTAATATACTGATTCCTCCCCACAGATCAATGTACATTTAATAACAATATCATTGGTACTATATCTACATTGAATATAATGTTATATGCTCATTCATTCCCACAGATCAATGTACATTTAATAACAGTATCATTAGTACTATATCCACAGTAGATATGTAATGTACATTTACAAACAATGCCAGTATTATTATATCTCCGTTGGACATAATGTAATATACTGATTCCTTCCCACAGATCAATGTACATTTAATAACAATATCATTGGTACTGTATGTACATTGAATATAGTGTAATATACTGATTCATTCCCACAGATCAATGTACATTTAATAACAATATCATTGGTACTATATCTACATTGAATATAATCTAATATACTGATTCATTCCCACAGATCAATATACATTTAATAACAATATCATTAGTACTATATCTACATTCGATATAATGTAATAGATTGATTCATTCCCACAGATCAATGTACATTTAATAACAATATCATTGGTACTATATCTACATTGAATATAATGTAATATACTGATTCAATCCCACAGATCAATGTACATTTAATAACAGTATCATTAGTACTATATCTACAGTAGATATGTAATATACATTTACAAACAATGCCAGTATTATTATATCTCCGTTGGACATAATGTGATATACTGATTCCTTCCCACAGATCAATGTGCATTTAAAAACAATATCATTATTACCATATCTACATTAGGTATAATGTAATATACTGATTCCTTCCCACAGATCAATGTACATTTAATAACAATATCATTGGTACTGTATCTACATTGAATATAATGTAATATACTGATTCAGTCCCACAGATTAATGTACATTTAATAACAATATCATTGGTACTATATCTACATTCGATATAATCTAATATACTGATTCATTCCCACAGATCAATGTACATTTAATAACAATATCAATCTTACTATATCTACATTCGATATAATGTACTAGATTGATTCATTCCCACAGATCAATGTACATTTAATAACAATATCATTCTTACTATATCTACATTAGATATAATGTAATATACTTATTCGTTCCCACAGATGAATGTGCACTTAATAACAATATCATTGGTACTATATCTACATTGAATATAATGTAATATACTGATCAATTCCCACAGATCAATGTACATTTAATAACAATATCATTCTTACTATACCTACATTCGATATAATGTAATAGATTGATTCATTCCCACAGATCAATGTACATTTAATAACAATATCATTCTTACTATATCTACATTAGATATAATGTAATATACTTATTCGTTCCCACAGATGAATGTGCACTGAATAACAATATCATTGGTACTATATCTACATTGAATATAATGTAATATACTGATCAATTCCCACAGATCAATGTACATTTAATAACAATATCATTAGTACTATATCTGCATTCGATATAATGTAATAGATTGATTCATTCCCACAGATCAATGTACATTTCATAACAATATCATTGGTACTATATCTACATTGAATATAATGTAATATACTGATTCAATCCCACAGATCCATGTACATTTAATAACAGTATCATTAGTACTATATCTACAGTAGATATGTAATATACATTTACAAACAATGCCAGTATTATTATATCTCCGTTGGACATAATGTGATATACTGATTCCTTCCCACAGATCAATGTGCATTTAAAAACAATATCATTATTACCATATCTACATTCGATATAATGTAATAGATTGATTCATTCCCACAGATCAATGTACATTTAATAACAATATCATTCTTACTATATCTACATTAGATATAATGTAATATACTTATTCGTTCCCACAGATGAATGTGCACTTAATAACAATATCATTGGTACTATATGTACATTGAATATAATGTAATATACTGATTAATTCCCACAGATCAATGTACATTTAATAACAATATCATTAGTACTATATCTACAGTAGATATGTAATATACATTTACAAACAATGCCATTATTACTATATCTCCGTTGGACATAATGTAATATACTAATTCCTTCCAACAGATCAATGTATATTTAATAACAATATCCTTAGTACTATATCTACATTAGATATGTAATGTACATTTAATAACAATATCATTATTACCATATCTACATTAGATATAATGTAATATACTGATTCCTTCCCACAGATCAATGTACATTTAATAACAATATCATTAGTACTATATCTACAGTAGATATGTAATATACATTTACAATCAATGCCATTATTACTATATCTCCGTTGGACATAATGTAATATACTGATTCCTTCCCACAGATCAATGTACATTTAATAACAATATCATTAGTACTATATCTACATTCGATATAATGTAATAGATAGATTCATTCCCACAGATCAATGTACATTTAATAACAATATCATTGGTACTATATCTACATTGAATATAATCTAATATACTGATTCATTCCCACAGATCAGTGTACATTTAATAGCAATATCATTATTACTATATCTACATTAGATATAATGTAATATACTTATTCGGTCCCACAGATGAATGTGCATTTAATAACATTATCATTAGTACTATATCTACATTAGATATGTAATGTACATTTAAAAACAATATCATTATTACCATATCTACATTAGATATAATGTAATATACTGATTCCTTCCCACAGATCAATGTACATTTAATAACAATATCATTGGTACTGTATCTACATTGAATATAATGTAATATACTGATTCATTCCCACAGATCAATGTACATTTAATAACAATATCATTGGTACTATATCTACATTCGATATAATCTAATATACTGATTCATTCCCACAGATGAATGTGCACTTAATAACAATATCATTGGTACTATATCTACATTGAATATAATGTAATATACTGATCAATTCCCACAGATCAATGTACATTTAATAACAATATCATTCTTACTATATCTACATTCGATATAATGTAATAGATTGATTCATTCCCACAGATCAATGTACATTTAATAACAATATCATTCTTACTATATCTACATTAGATATAATGTAATATACTTATTCGTTCCCACAGATGAATGTGCACTTAATAACAATATCATTGGTACTATATCTACATTGAATATAATGTAATATACTGATCAATTCCCACAGATCAATGTACATTTAATAACAATATCATTAGTGCTATATCTACAGTAGATATGTACTATACATTTACAATCAATGCCATTATTGCTGTATCTCCGTTGGACATAATGTAATATACTGATTCCTTCCCGCAGATCAATGTACATTTAATAACAATATCATTAGTACTATATCTACATTCGATATAATGTAATATACTTATTCGTTCCCATAGATGAATATGCATTTAATAACATTATCATTAGTACTATATCTACATTAGATATGTAATGTACATTTAAAAACCATATCATTATTACCATATCTACATTAGATATAATGTAATATACTGATTCCTCCCCACAGATCAATGTACATTTAATAACAATATCATTGGTACTATATCTACATTGAATATAATGTTATATGCTCATTCATTCCCACAGATCAATGTACATTTAATAACAGTATCATTAGTACTATATCCACAGTAGATATGTAATGTACATTTACAAACAATGCCAGTATTATTATATCTCCGTTGGACATAATGTAATATACTGATTCCTTCCCACAGATCAATGTACATTTAATAACAATATCATTGGTACTGTATGTACATTGAATATAGTGTAATATACTGATTCATTCCCACAGATCAATGTACATTTAATAACAATATCATTGGTACTATATCTACATTGAATATAATCTAATATACTGATTCATTCCCACAGATCAATATACATTTAATAACAATATCATTAGTACTATATCTACATTCGATATAATGTAATAGATTGATTCATTCCCACAGATCAATGTACATTTAATAACAATATCATTGGTACTATATCTACATTGAATATAATGTAATATACTGATTCAATCCCACAGATCAATGTACATTTAATAACAGTATCATTAGTACTATATCTACAGTAGATATGTAATATACATTTACAAACAATGCCAGTATTATTATATCTCCGTTGGACATAATGTGATATACTGATTCCTTCCCACAGATCAATGTGCATTTAAAAACAATATCATTATTACCATATCTACATTAGATATAATGTAATATACTGATTCCTTCCCACAGATCAATATACATTTAATAACAATATCATTGGTACTGTATCTACATTGAATATAATGTAATATACTGATTCATTCCCACAGATTAATGTACATTTAATAACAATATCATTGGTACTATATCTACATTCGATATAATCTAATATACTGATTCATTCCCACAGATCAATGTACATTTAATAACAATATCAATCTTACTATATCTACATTCGATATAATGTAATAGATTGATTCATTCCCACAGATCAATGTACATTTAATAACAATATCATTCTTACTATATCTACATTAGATATAATGTAATATACTTATTCGTTCCCACAGATGAATGTGCACTTAATAACAATATCATTGGTACTATATCTACATTGAATATAATGTAATATACTGATCAATTCCCACAGATCAATGTACATTTAATAACAATATCATTCTTACTATATCTACATTCGATATAATGTAATAGATTGATTCATTCCCACAGATCAATGTACATTTAATAACAATATCATTCTTACTATATCTACATTAGATATAATGTAATATACTTATTCGTTCCCACAGATGAATGTGCACTTAATAACAATATCATTGGTACTATATCTACATTGAATATAATGTAATATACTGATCAATTCCCACAGATCAATGTACATTTAATAACAATATCATTAGTACTATATCTACAGTAGATATGTACTATACATTTACAAGCAATGCCATTATTACTATATCTCCGTTGGACATAATGTAATATACTGATTCCTTCCAACAGATCAATGTATATTTAATAACAATATCCTTAGTACTATATCTACATTAGATATGTAATGTACATTTAATAACAATATCATTATTACAATATCTACATTAGATATAATGTAATATACTGATTCTTTCCCACAGATCAATGTACATTTAATAACAATATCATTAGTACTATATCTACAGTAGATATGTAATATACATTTACAATCAATGCCATTATTGCTGTATCTCCGTTGGACATAATGTAATATACTGATTCCTTCCCGCAGATCAATGTACATTTAATAACAATATCATTAGTACTATATCTACATTCGATATAATGTAATATACTTATTCGTTCCCATAGATGAATATGCATTTAATAACATTATCATTAGTACTATATCTACATTAGATATGTAATGTACATTTAAAAACCATATCATTATTACCATATCTACATTAGATATAATGTAATATACTGATTCCTCCCCACAGATCAATGTACATTTAATAACAATATCATTGGTACTATATCTACATTGAATATAATGTTATATGCTCATTCATTCCCACAGATCAATGTACATTTAATAACAGTATCATTGGTACTATATCCACAGTAGATATGTAATGTACATTTACAAACAATGCCAGTATTATTATATCTCCGTTGGACATAATGTAATATACTGATTCCTTCCCACAGATCAATGTACATTTAATAACAATATCATTGGTACTGTATCTACATTGAATATAATGTAATATACTGATTCATTCCCACAGATCAATGTACATTTAATAACAATATCATTGGTACCATATCTACATTGAATATAATCTAATATACTGATTCATTCCCACAGATCAATGTACATTTAATAACAGTATCATTAGTACTATATCTACAGTAGATATGTAATATACATTTACAAACAATGCCAGTATTATTATATCTCCGTTGGACATAATGTGATATACTGATTCCTTCCCACAGATCAATGTGCATTTAAAAACAATATCATTATTACCATATCTACATTAGATATAATGTAATATACTGATTCCTTCCCACAGATCAATATACATTTAATAACAATATCATTGGTACTGTATCTACATTGAATATAATGTAATATACTGATTCATTCCCACAGATTAATGTACATTTAATAACAATATCATTGGTACTATATCTACATTCGATATAATCTAATATACTGATTCATTCCCACAGATCAATGTACATTTAATAACAATATCAATCTTACTATATCTACATTCGATATAATGTAATAGATTGATTCATTCCCACAGATCAATGTACATTTAATAACAATATCATTCTTACTATATCTACATTAGATATAATGTAATATACTTATTCGTTCCCACAGATGAATGTGCACTTAATAACAATATCATTGGTACTATATCTACATTGAATATAATGTAATATACTGATCAATTCCCACAGATCAATGTACATTTAATAACAATATCATTCTTACTATATCTACATTCGATATAATGTAATAGATTGATTCATTCCCACAGATCAATGTACATTTAATAACAATATCATTCTTACTATATCTACATTAGATATAATGTAATATACTTATTCGTTCCCACAGATGAATGTGCACTTAATAACAATATCATTGGTACTATATCTACATTGAATATAATGTAATATACTGATCAATTCCCACAGATCAATGTACATTTAATAACAATATCATTAGTACTATATCTACAGTAGATATGTACTATACATTTACAAGCAATGCCATTATTACTATATCTCCGTTGGACATAATGTAATATACTGATTCCTTCCAACAGATCAATGTATATTTAATAACAATATCCTTAGTACTATATCTACATTAGATATGTAATGTACATTTAATAACAATATCATTATTACAATATCTACATTAGATATAATGTAATATACTGATTCTTTCCCACAGATCAATGTACATTTAATAACAATATCATTAGTACTATATCTACAGTAGATATGTAATATACATTTACAATCAATGCCATTATTGCTGTATCTCCGTTGGACATAATGTAATATACTGATTCCTTCCCGCAGATCAATGTACATTTAATAACAATATCATTAGTACTATATCTACATTCGATATAATGTAATATACTTATTCGTTTCCATAGATGAATATGCATTTAATAACATTATCATTAGTACTATATCTACATTAGATATGTAATGTACATTTAAAAACCATATCATTATTACCATATCTACATTAGATATAATGTAATATACTGATTCCTCCCCACAGATCAATGTACATTTAATAACAATATCATTGGTACTATATCTACATTGAATATAATGTTATATGCTCATTCATTCCCACAGATCAATGTACATTTAATAACAGTATCATTAGTACTATATCCACAGTAGATATGTAATGTACATTTACAAACAATGCCAGTATTATTATATCTCCGTTGGACATAATGTAATATACTGATTCCTTCCCACAGATCAATGTACATTTAATAACAATATCATTGGTACTGTATCTACATTGAATATAATGCAATATACTGATTCATTCCCACAGATCAATGTACATTTAATAACAATATCATTGGTACCATATCTACATTGAATATAATCTAATATACTGATTCATTCCCACAGATCAATATACATTTAATAACAATATCATTAGTACTATATCTACATTCGATATAATGTAATAGATTGATTCATTCCCACAGATCAATGTACATTTAATAACAATATCATTCTTACTATATCTACATTCGATATAATGTAATAGATTGATTCATTCCCACAGATCAATGTACATTTAATAACAATATCATTCTTACTATATCTACATTAGATATAATGTAATATACTTATTCGTTCCCACAGATGAATGTGCACTTAATAACAATATCATTGGTACTATATCTACATTGAATATAATGTAATATACTGATCAATTCCCACAGATCAATGTACATTTAATAACAATATCATTCTTGCTATATCTACATTCGATATAATGTAATAGATTGATTCATTCCCACAGATCAATGTACATTTAATAACAATATCATTCTTACTATATCTACATTAGATATAATGTAATATACTTATTCGTTCCCACAGATGAATGTGCACTTAATAACAATATCATTGGTACTATAGCTACATTGAATATAATGTAATATACTGATCAATTCCCACAGATCAATGTACATTTAATAACAATATCATTAGTACTATATCTACAGTGGATATGTACTATACATTTACAAGCAATGCCATTATTACTATATCTCCGTTGGACATAATGTAATATACTGATTCCTTCCAACAGATCAATGTATATTTAATAACAATATCCTTAGTACTATATCTACATTAGATATGTAATGTACATTTAATAACAATATCATTATTACAATATCTACATTAGATATAATGTAATATACTGATTCTTTCCCACAGATCAATGTACATTTAATAACAATATCATTAGTACTATATCTACATTCGATATAATGTAATATATTGATTCATTCCAACAGATCAAAGTACATTTAATAACAATATCATTATTACTATATCTACATTAGATATAATGTAATATACTTATTCGTTCCCACAGATGAATATGCATTTAATAACATTATCATTAGTACTATATCTAAATTAGATATGTAATGTACATTTAAAAACAATGCCATTATTACTATATCTCCGTTGGACATAATGTAATATACTGATTCCTTCCCACAGATCAATGTACATTTAATAACAATGTCATTAGTACTATATATACATTCGATATAATGTAATATATTGATTCATTCCAACAGATCAATGTACATTTAATAACAATATCATTATTACCATATCTACATTAGATATGATGTAATATACTTATTCATTCCCACAGATGAATATGCATTTAATAACATTATCATTAGTACTATATCTACATTAGATATGTAATGTACATTTAAAAACAATATCATTATTACCATATCTACATTAGATATAATGTAATATACTGATTCCTTCCCACAGATCAATGTACATTTAATAACAATATCATTGGTACTGTATCTACATTGAATATAATGTAATATACTGATTCATTCCCACAGATCAATGTACATTCAATAACAATATCATTGGTACTATATCTACATTCGATATAATCTAATATACTGATTCATTCCCACAGATTAATGTACATTTAATAACAATATCATTCTTACTATATCTACATTAGATATAATGTAATATACTTATTCGTTCCCACAGATGAATGTGCACTTAATAACAATATCATTGGTACTATATCTACATTGAATATAATGTAATATACATTCGATATAATGTAATAGATTGATTCATTCCCACAGATCAATGTACATTTAATAACAGTATCGTTATTGCTCTATCTACATTAGGTATAATGTCATATACAGACTCATTCCCACAGATCAATGTACATTTAATAACAATATCATTGGTACTACATCTACATTGAATATAATGTAATATGCTGATTCGTTCCCACAGATCAATGTACATTTAATAACAATATCATTGGTACTATATCTACATTGAATATAATGTAATATACTGATTCATTCCCACAGATCAATGTACATTTTATAACAATATCATTAGTACTATATCTACAGTAGATATGTAATATACATTTACAAACAATGCCATTATTACTATATCTCCGTTGGACATAATGTAGTATACTGATTCCTTCCAACAGATCAATGTATACTTAATAACAATATCCTTAGTACTATATCTACAATAGATATGTAATGTACATTTAATAACAATATCATTATTACCATATCTACATTAGATATAATGTAATATACTGATTCTTTCCCACAGATCAATGTACATTTAATAACAATATCATTAGTACTATATCTACATTCGATCTAATGTAATATACTGATTCATTCCCACAGATCAATGTACATTTAATAACAATATCATTGGTACTATATCTGCATTGAATATAATCTAATATAGTGATTCATTCCCACAGATCAATGTACATTTAATAACAATATCATTAGTACTATATCTACATTCGATATAATGTAATAGATTGATTCATTCCCACAGATCAATGTACATTTAATAACAATATCATTCTTACTATATCTACATTCGATATAATCTAATATACTGATTCATTCCCACAGATTAATGTACATTTAATAACAATATCATTCTTACTATATCTACATTAGATATAATGTAATATACTTATTCGTTCCCACAGATGAATGTGCACTTAATAACAATATCATTGGTACTATATCGACATTGAATATAATGTAATATACTGATCAATTCCCACAGATCAATGTACATTTAATAACAATATCATTAGTACTATATCTACAGTAGATATGTGATATACATTTACAAACAATGCCATTATTACTATATCTTCGTTGGACGTAATGTAATATACTGATTCCTTCCAACAGATCAATGTATATTTAATAACAATATCCTTAGTACTATATCTACATTCGATATAATGTAATATAGTTATTCGTTCCCACAGATGAATGTGTATTTGTTAACAATATCATTAGTACTATATCTACATTAGATATGTAATGTACATTTAATAACAATATCATTATTACCATATCTACATTTGATATAATGTAATATACTGATACTTTCCCACAGATCAATGTACATTTAATAACAATATCATTGGTACTATATCTACATTGAATATAATGTAATATACTGATTCCTTCCCACAGATCAATGTACATTTAATAGCAATATCATTAGTACTATATCTACGGTAGATATGTAATATACATTTACAAACAATGCCATTATTACCATATCTCCGTTGGAGATAATGTAATATACTGATTCTTTCCCACAGAGCAATGTACATTTAATAACAATGTCATTATTACTATATCTACATTAGATATAATGTAATATACTTATTCGTTCCCACAGATCAATGTGCGAGTAATAACAATATCATTGGTACTATATCTACATTGAATATAATGTAATATACTGATTCATTCCCACAGAGCAATGTATATTTAATAACAACATCCTTAGTACTATATCTACACTCGATATAATGTAATATAGTTATTCGTTCCCACAGATGAATGTGTATTTATTAACAATATCATTAGTACTATATCTACATTAGATATGTAATGTACATTTAATAACAATATCATTATTACCATATCTACATTAGATATAATGTAATATACTGATTCCTCCCCACAGATCAATGTACATTTAATAACAATATCATTGGTACTATATCTACATTGAATATAATGTTATATGCTCATTCATTCCCACAGATCAATGTACATTTAATAACAGTATCATTAGTACTATATCCACAGTAGATATGTAATGTACATTTACAAACAATGCCAGTATTATTATATCTCCGTTGGACATAATGTAATATACTGATTCCTTCCCACAGATCAATGTACATTTAATAACAATATCATTGGTACTGTATGTACATTGAATATAGTGTAATATACTGATTCATTCCCACAGATCAATGTACATTTAATAACAATATCATTGGTACTATATCTACATTGAATATAATCTAATATACTGATTCATTCCCACAGATCAATATACATTTAATAACAATATCATTAGTACTATATCTACATTCGATATAATGTAATAGATTGATTCATTCCCACAGATCAATGTACATTTAATAACAATATCATTGGTACTATATCTACATTGAATATAATGTAATATACTGATTCAATCCCACAGATCAATGTACATTTAATAACAGTATCATTAGTACTATATCTACAGTAGATATGTAATATACATTTACAAACAATGCCAGTATTATTATATCTCCGTTGGACATAATGTGATATACTGATTCCTTCCCACAGATCAATGTGCATTTAAAAACAATATCATTATTACCATATCTACATTAGATATAATGTAATATACTGATTCCTTCCCACAGATCAATATACATTTAATAACAATATCATTGGTACTGTATCTACATTGAATATAATGTAATATACTGATTCATTCCCACAGATTAATGTACATTTAATAACAATATCATTGGTACTATATCTACATTCGATATAATCTAATATACTGATTCATTCCCACAGATCAATGTACATTTAATAACAATATCAATCTTACTATATCTACATTCGATATAATGTAATAGATTGATTCATTCCCACAGATCAATGTACATTTAATAACAATATCATTCTTACTATATCTACATTAGATATAATGTAATATACTTATTCGTTCCCACAGATGAATGTGCACTTAATAACAATATCATTGGTACTATATCTACATTGAATATAATGTAATATACTGATCAATTCCCACAGATCAATGTACATTTAATAACAATATCATTCTTACTATATCTACATTCGATATAATGTAATAGATTGATTCATTCCCACAGATCAATGTACATTTAATAACAATATCATTCTTACTATATCTACATTAGATATAATGTAATATACTTATTCGTTCCCACAGATGAATGTGCACTTAATAACAATATCATTGGTACTATATCTACATTGAATATAATGTAATATACTGATCAATTCCCACAGATCAATGTACATTTAATAACAATATCATTAGTACTATATCTACAGTAGATATGTACTATACATTTACAAGCAATGCCATTATTACTATATCTCCGTTGGACATAATGTAATATACTGATTCCTTCCAACAGATCAATGTATATTTAATAACAATATCCTTAGTACTATATCTACATTAGATATGTAATGTACATTTAATAACAATATCATTATTACAATATCTACATTAGATATAATGTAATATACTGATTCTTTCCCACAGATCAATGTACATTTAATAACAATATCATTAGTACTATATCTACAGTAGATATGTAATATACATTTACAATCAATGCCATTATTGCTGTATCTCCGTTGGACATAATGTAATATACTGATTCCTTCCCGCAGATCAATGTACATTTAATAACAATATCATTAGTACTATATCTACATTCGATATAATGTAATATACTTATTCGTTTCCATAGATGAATATGCATTTAATAACATTATCATTAGTACTATATCTACATTAGATATGTAATGTACATTTAAAAACCATATCATTATTACCATATCTACATTAGATATAATGTAATATACTGATTCCTCCCCACAGATCAATGTACATTTAATAACAATATCATTGGTACTATATCTACATTGAATATAATGTTATATGCTCATTCATTCCCACAGATCAATGTACATTTAATAACAGTATCATTAGTACTATATCCACAGTAGATATGTAATGTACATTTACAAACAATGCCAGTATTATTATATCTCCGTTGGACATAATGTAATATACTGATTCCTTCCCACAGATCAATGTACATTTAATAACAATATCATTGGTACTGTATCTACATTGAATATAATGTAATATACTGATTCATTCCCACAGATCAATGTACATTTAATAACAATATCATTCTTGCTATATCTACATTCGATATAATGTAATAGATTGATTCATTCCCACAGATCAATGTACATTTAATAACAATATCATTCTTACTATATCTACATTAGATATAATGTAATATACTTATTCGTTCCCACAGATGAATGTGCACTTAATAACAATATCATTGGTACTATAGCTACATTGAATATAATGTAATATACTGATCAATTCCCACAGATCAATGTACATTTAATAACAATATCATTAGTACTATATCTACAGTGGATATGTACTATACATTTACAAGCAATGCCATTATTACTATATCTCCGTTGGACATAATGTAATATACTGATTCCTTCCAACAGATCAATGTATATTTAATAACAATATCCTTAGTACTATATCTACATTAGATATGTAATGTACATTTAATAACAATATCATTATTACAATATCTACATTAGATATAATGTAATATACTGATTCTTTCCCACAGATCAATGTACATTTAATAACAATATCATTAGTACTATATCTACATTCGATATAATGTAATATATTGATTCATTCCAACAGATCAAAGTACATTTAATAACAATATCATTATTACTATATCTACATTAGATATAATGTAATATACTTATTCGTTCCCACAGATGAATATGCATTTAATAACATTATCATTAGTACTATATCTAAATTAGATATGTAATGTACATTTAAAAACAATGCCATTATTACTATATCTCCGTTGGACATAATGTAATATACTGATTCCTTCCCACAGATCAATGTACATTTAATAACAATATCATTAGTACTATATATACATTCGATATAATGTAATATATTGATTCATTCCAACAGATCAATGTACATTTAATAACAATATCATTATTACCATATCTACATTAGATATAATGTAATATACTTATTCATTCCCACAGATGAATATGCATTTAATAACATTATCATTAGTACTATATCTACATTAGATATGTAATGTACATTTAAAAACAATATCATTATTACCATATCTACATTAGATATAATGTAATATACTGATTCCTTCCCACAGATCAATGTACATTTAATAACAATATCATTGGTACTGTATCTACATTGAATATAATGTAATATACTGATTCATTCCCACAGATCAATGTACATTCAATAACAATATCATTGGTACTATATCTACATTCGATATAATCTAATATACTGATTCATTCCCACAGATTAATGTACATTTAATAACAATATCATTCTTACTATATCTACATTAGATATAATGTAATATACTTATTCGTTCCCACAGATGAATGTGCACTTAATAACAATATCATTGGTACTATATCTACATTGAATATAATGTAATATACATTCGATATAATGTAATAGATTGATTCATTCCCACAGATCAATGTACATTTAATAACAATATCATTAGTACTATATCTACAGTGGATATGTACTATACATTTACAAGCAATGCCATTATTACTATATCTCCGTTGGACATAATGTAATATACTGATTCCTTCCAACAGATCAATGTATATTTAATAACAATATCCTTAGTACTATATCTACATTAGATATGTAATGTACATTTAATAACAATATCATTATTACAATATCTACATTAGATATAATGTAATATACTGATTCTTTCCCACAGATCAATGTACATTTAATAACAATATCATTAGTACTATATCTACATTCGATATAATGTAATATATTGATTCATTCCAACAGATCAAAGTACATTTAATAACAATATCATTATTACTATATCTACATTAGATATAATGTAATATACTTATTCGTTCCCACAGATGAATATGCATTTAATAACATTATCATTAGTACTATATCTAAATTAGATATGTAATGTACATTTAAAAACAATGCCATTATTACTATATCTCCGTTGGACATAATGTAATATACTGATTCCTTCCCACAGATCAATGTACATTTAATAACAATATCATTAGTACTATATATACATTCGATATAATGTAATATATTGATTCATTCCAACAGATCAATGTACATTTAATAACAATATCATTATTACCATATCTACATTAGATATAATGTAATATACTTATTCATTCCCACAGATGAATATGCATTTAATAACATTATCATTAGTACTATATCTACATTAGATATGTAATGTACATTTAAAAACAATATCATTATTACCATATCTACATTAGATATAATGTAATATACTGATTCCTTCCCACAGATCAATGTACATTTAATAACAATATCATTGGTACTGTATCTACATTGAATATAATGTAATATACTGATTCATTCCCACAGATCAATGTACATTCAATAACAATATCATTGGTACTATATCTACATTCGATATAATCTAATATACTGATTCATTCCCACAGATTAATGTACATTTAATAACAATATCATTCTTACTATATCTACATTAGATATAATGTAATATACTTATTCGTTCCCACAGATGAATGTGCACTTAATAACAATATCATTGGTACTATATCTACATTGAATATAATGTAATATACATTCGATATAATGTAATAGATTGATTCATTCCCACAGATCAATGTACATTTAATAACAGTATCGTTATTGCTCTATCTACATTAGGTATAATGTCATATACAGACTCATTCCCACAGATCAATGTACATTTAATAACAATATCATTGGTACTACATCTACATTGAATATAATGTAATATGCTGATTCGTTCCCACAGATCAATGTACATTTAATAACAATATCATTGGTACTATATCTACATTGAATATAATGTAATATACTGATTCATTCCCACAGATCAATGTACATTTTATAACAATATCATTAGTACTATATCTACAGTAGATATGTAATATACATTTACAAACAATGCCATTATTACTATATCTCCGTTGGACATAATGTAGTATACTGATTCCTTCCAACAGATCAATGTATACTTAATAACAATATCCTTAGTACTATATCTACAATAGATATGTAATGTACATTTAATAACAATATCATTATTACCATATCTACATTAGATATAATGTAATATACTGATTCTTTCCCACAGATCAATGTACATTTAATAACAATATCATTGGTACTATATCTACAGTAGATATGTGATATACATTTACAAACAATGCCATTATTACTATATCTTCGTTGGACGTAATGTAATATACTGATTCCTTCCAACAGATCAATGTATATTTAATAACAATATCCTTAGTACTATATCTACATTCGATATAATGTAATATAGTTATTCGTTCCCACAGATGAATGTGTATTTGTTAACAATATCATTAGTACTATATCTACATTAGATATGTAATGTACATTTAATAACAATATCATTATTACCATATCTACATTTGATATAATGTAATATACTGATTCTTTCCCACAGATCAATGTACATTTAATAACAATATCATTGGTACTATATCTACATTGAATATAATGTAATATACTGATTCCTTCCCACAGATCAATGTACATTTAATAGCAATATCATTAGTACTATATCTACGGTAGATATGTAATATACATTTACAAACAATGCCATTATTACCATATCTCCGTTGGACATAATGTAATATACTGATTCTTTCCCACAGAGCAATGTACATTTAATAACAATGTCATTATTACTATATCTACATTAGATATAATGTAATATACTTATTCGTTCCCACAGATCAATGTGCGAGTAATAACAATATCATTGGTACTATATCTACATTGAATATAATGTAATATACTGATTCATTCCCACAGAGCAATGTATATTTAATAACAACATCCTTAGTACTATATCTACACTCGATATAATGTAATATAGTTATTCGTTCCCACAGATGAATGTGTATTTATTAACAATATCATTAGTACTATATCTACATTAGATATGTAATGTACATTTAATAACAATATCATTATTACCATATCTACATTAGATATAATGTAATATACTGATTCCTCCCCACAGATCAATGTACATTTAATAACAATATCATTGGTACTATATCTACATTGAATATAATGTAATATACTGATCAATTCCCACAGATCAATGTACATTTAATAACAATATCATTCTTACTATATCTACATTCGATATAATGTAATAGATTGATTCATTCCCACAGATCAATGTACATTTAATAACAATATCATTCTTACTATATCTACATTAGATATAATGTAATATACTTATTCGTTCCCACAGATGAATGTGCACTTAATAACAATATCATTGGTACTATATCTACATTGAATATAATGTAATATACTGATCAATTCCCACAGATCAATGTACATTTAATAACAATATCATTAGTGCTATATCTACAGTAGATATGTACTATACATTTACAATCAATGCCATTATTGCTGTATCTCCGTTGGACATAATGTAATATACTGATTCCTTCCCGCAGATCAATGTACATTTAATAACAATATCATTAGTACTATATCTACATTCGATATAATGTAATATACTTATTCGTTCCCATAGATGAATATGCATTTAATAACATTATCATTAGTACTATATCTACATTAGATATGTAATGTACATTTAAAAACCATATCATTATTACCATATCTACATTAGATATAATGTAATATACTGATTCCTCCCCACAGATCAATGTACATTTAATAACAATATCATTGGTACTATATCTACATTGAATATAATGTTATATGCTCATTCATTCCCACAGATCAATGTACATTTAATAACAGTATCATTAGTACTATATCCACAGTAGATATGTAATGTACATTTACAAACAATGCCAGTATTATTATATCTCCGTTGGACATAATGTAATATACTGATTCCTTCCCACAGATCAATGTACATTTAATAACAATATCATTGGTACTGTATGTACATTGAATATAGTGTAATATACTGATTCATTCCCACAGATCAATGTACATTTAATAACAATATCATTGGTACTATATCTACATTGAATATAATCTAATATACTGATTCATTCCCACAGATCAATATACATTTAATAACAATATCATTAGTACTATATCTACATTCGATATAATGTAATAGATTGATTCATTCCCACAGATCAATGTACATTTAATAACAATATCATTGGTACTATATCTACATTGAATATAATGTAATATACTGATTCAATCCCACAGATCAATGTACATTTAATAACAGTATCATTAGTACTATATCTACAGTAGATATGTAATATACATTTACAAACAATGCCAGTATTATTATATCTCCGTTGGACATAATGTGATATACTGATTCCTTCCCACAGATCAATGTGCATTTAAAAACAATATCATTATTACCATATCTACATTAGATATAATGTAATATACTGATTCCTTCCCACAGATCAATATACATTTAATAACAATATCATTGGTACTGTATCTACATTGAATATAATGTAATATACTGATTCATTCCCACAGATTAATGTACATTTAATAACAATATCATTGGTACTATATCTACATTCGATATAATCTAATATACTGATTCATTCCCACAGATCAATGTACATTTAATAACAATATCAATCTTACTATATCTACATTCGATATAATGTAATAGATTGATTCATTCCCACAGATCAATGTACATTTAATAACAATATCATTCTTACTATATCTACATTAGATATAATGTAATATACTTATTCGTTCCCACAGATGAATGTGCACTTAATAACAATATCATTGGTACTATATCTACATTGAATATAATGTAATATACTGATCAATTCCCACAGATCAATGTACATTTAATAACAATATCATTCTTACTATATCTACATTCGATATAATGTAATAGATTGATTCATTCCCACAGATCAATGTACATTTAATAACAATATCATTCTTACTATATCTACATTAGATATAATGTAATATACTTATTCGTTCCCACAGATGAATGTGCACTTAATAACAATATCATTGGTACTATATCTACATTGAATATAATGTAATATACTGATCAATTCCCACAGATCAATGTACATTTAATAACAATATCATTAGTACTATATCTACAGTAGATATGTACTATACATTTACAAGCAATGCCATTATTACTATATCTCCGTTGGACATAATGTAATATACTGATTCCTTCCAACAGATCAATGTATATTTAATAACAATATCCTTAGTACTATATCTACATTAGATATGTAATGTACATTTAATAACAATATCATTATTACAATATCTACATTAGATATAATGTAATATACTGATTCTTTCCCACAGATCAATGTACATTTAATAACAATATCATTAGTACTATATCTACAGTAGATATGTAATATACATTTACAATCAATGCCATTATTGCTGTATCTCCGTTGGACATAATGTAATATACTGATTCCTTCCCGCAGATCAATGTACATTTAATAACAATATCATTAGTACTATATCTACATTCGATATAATGTAATATACTTATTCGTTCCCATAGATGAATATGCATTTAATAACATTATCATTAGTACTATATCTACATTAGATATGTAATGTACATTTAAAAACCATATCATTATTACCATATCTACATTAGATATAATGTAATATACTGATTCCTCCCCACAGATCAATGTACATTTAATAACAATATCATTGGTACTATATCTACATTGAATATAATGTTATATGCTCATTCATTCCCACAGATCAATGTACATTTAATAACAGTATCATTGGTACTATATCCACAGTAGATATGTAATGTACATTTACAAACAATGCCAGTATTATTATATCTCCGTTGGACATAATGTAATATACTGATTCCTTCCCACAGATCAATGTACATTTAATAACAATATCATTGGTACTGTATCTACATTGAATATAATGTAATATACTGATTCATTCCCACAGATCAATGTACATTTAATAACAATATCATTGGTACCATATCTACATTGAATATAATCTAATATACTGATTCATTCCCACAGATCAATGTACATTTAATAACAGTATCATTAGTACTATATCTACAGTAGATATGTAATATACATTTACAAACAATGCCAGTATTATTATATCTCCGTTGGACATAATGTGATATACTGATTCCTTCCCACAGATCAATGTGCATTTAAAAACAATATCATTATTACCATATCTACATTAGATATAATGTAATATACTGATTCCTTCCCACAGATCAATATACATTTAATAACAATATCATTGGTACTGTATCTACATTGAATATAATGTAATATACTGATTCATTCCCACAGATTAATGTACATTTAATAACAATATCATTGGTACTATATCTACATTCGATATAATCTAATATACTGATTCATTCCCACAGATCAATGTACATTTAATAACAATATCAATCTTACTATATCTACATTCGATATAATGTAATAGATTGATTCATTCCCACAGATCAATGTACATTTAATAACAATATCATTCTTACTATATCTACATTAGATATAATGTAATATACTTATTCGTTCCCACAGATGAATGTGCACTTAATAACAATATCATTGGTACTATATCTACATTGAATATAATGTAATATACTGATCAATTCCCACAGATCAATGTACATTTAATAACAATATCATTCTTACTATATCTACATTCGATATAATGTAATAGATTGATTCATTCCCACAGATCAATGTACATTTAATAACAATATCATTCTTACTATATCTACATTAGATATAATGTAATATACTTATTCGTTCCCACAGATGAATGTGCACTTAATAACAATATCATTGGTACTATATCTACATTGAATATAATGTAATATACTGATCAATTCCCACAGATCAATGTACATTTAATAACAATATCATTAGTACTATATCTACAGTAGATATGTACTATACATTTACAAGCAATGCCATTATTACTATATCTCCGTTGGACATAATGTAATATACTGATTCCTTCCAACAGATCAATGTATATTTAATAACAATATCCTTAGTACTATATCTACATTAGATATGTAATGTACATTTAATAACAATATCATTATTACAATATCTACATTAGATATAATGTAATATACTGATTCTTTCCCACAGATCAATGTACATTTAATAACAATATCATTAGTACTATATCTACAGTAGATATGTAATATACATTTACAATCAATGCCATTATTGCTGTATCTCCGTTGGACATAATGTAATATACTGATTCCTTCCCGCAGATCAATGTACATTTAATAACAATATCATTAGTACTATATCTACATTCGATATAATGTAATATACTTATTCGTTTCCATAGATGAATATGCATTTAATAACATTATCATTAGTACTATATCTACATTAGATATGTAATGTACATTTAAAAACCATATCATTATTACCATATCTACATTAGATATAATGTAATATACTGATTCCTCCCCACAGATCAATGTACATTTAATAACAATATCATTGGTACTATATCTACATTGAATATAATGTTATATGCTCATTCATTCCCACAGATCAATGTACATTTAATAACAGTATCATTAGTACTATATCCACAGTAGATATGTAATGTACATTTACAAACAATGCCAGTATTATTATATCTCCGTTGGACATAATGTAATATACTGATTCCTTCCCACAGATCAATGTACATTTAATAACAATATCATTGGTACTGTATCTACATTGAATATAATGTAATATACTGATTCATTCCCACAGATCAATGTACATTTAATAACAATATCATTGGTACCATATCTACATTGAATATAATCTAATATACTGATTCATTCCCACAGATCAATATACATTTAATAACAATATCATTAGTACTATATCTACATTCGATATAATGTAATAGATTGATTCATTCCCACAGATCAATGTACATTTAATAACAATATCATTCTTACTATATCTACATTCGATATAATGTAATAGATTGATTCATTCCCACAGATCAATGTACATTTAATAACAATATCATTCTTACTATATCTACATTAGATATAATGTAATATACTTATTCGTTCCCACAGATGAATGTGCACTTAATAACAATATCATTGGTACTATATCTACATTGAATATAATGTAATATACTGATCAATTCCCACAGATCAATGTACATTTAATAACAATATCATTCTTGCTATATCTACATTCGATATAATGTAATAGATTGATTCATTCCCACAGATCAATGTACATTTAATAACAATATCATTCTTACTATATCTACATTAGATATAATGTAATATACTTATTCGTTCCCACAGATGAATGTGCACTTAATAACAATATCATTGGTACTATAGCTACATTGAATATAATGTAATATACTGATCAATTCCCACAGATCAATGTACATTTAATAACAATATCATTAGTACTATATCTACAGTGGATATGTACTATACATTTACAAGCAATGCCATTATTATTATATCTCCGTTGGACATAATGTAATATACTGATTCCTTCCAACAGATCAATGTATATTTAATAACAATATCCTTAGTACTATATCTACATTAGATATGTAATGTACATTTAATAACAATATCATTATTACAATATCTACATTAGATATAATGTAATATACTGATTCTTTCCCACAGATCAATGTACATTTAATAACAATATCATTAGTACTATATCTACATTCGATATAATGTAATATATTGATTCATTCCAACAGATCAAAGTACATTTAATAACAATATCATTATTACTATATCTACATTAGATATAATGTAATATACTTATTCGTTCCCACAGATGAATATGCATTTAATAACATTATCATTAGTACTATATCTAAATTAGATATGTAATGTACATTTAAAAACAATGCCATTATTACTATATCTCCGTTGGACATAATGTAATATACTGATTCCTTCCCACAGATCAATGTACATTTAATAACAATGTCATTAGTACTATATATACATTCGATATAATGTAATATATTGATTCATTCCAACAGATCAATGTACATTTAATAACAATATCATTATTACCATATCTACATTAGATATGATGTAATATACTTATTCATTCCCACAGATGAATATGCATTTAATAACATTATCATTAGTACTATATCTACATTAGATATGTAATGTACATTTAAAAACAATATCATTATTACCATATCTACATTAGATATAATGTAATATACTGATTCCTTCCCACAGATCAATGTACATTTAATAACAATATCATTGGTACTGTATCTACATTGAATATAATGTAATATACTGATTCATTCCCACAGATCAATGTACATTCAATAACAATATCATTGGTACTATATCTACATTCGATATAATCTAATATACTGATTCATTCCCACAGATTAATGTACATTTAATAACAATATCATTCTTACTATATCTACATTAGATATAATGTAATATACTTATTCGTTCCCACAGATGAATGTGCACTTAATAACAATATCATTGGTACTATATCTACATTGAATATAATGTAATATACATTCGATATAATGTAATAGATTGATTCATTCCCACAGATCAATGTACATTTAATAACAATATCATTGGTACTATATCTACATTGAATATAATGTAATATACTGATTCATTCCCACAGATCAATGTACATTTTATAACAATATCATTAGTACTATATCTACAGTAGATATGTAATATACATTTACAAACAATGCCATTATTACTATATCTCCGTTGGACATAATGTAGTATACTGATTCCTTCCAACAGATCAATGTATACTTAATAACAATATCCTTAGTACTATATCTACAATAGATATGTAATGTACATTTAATAACAATATCATTATTACCATATCTACATTAGATATAATGTAATATACTGATTCTTTCCCACAGATCAATGTACATTTAATAACAATATCATTAGTACTATATCTACATTCGATCTAATGTAATATACTGATTCATTCCCACAGATCAATGTACATTTAATAACAATATCATTGGTACTATATCTGCATTGAATATAATCTAATATAGTGATTCATTCCCACAGATCAATGTACATTTAATAACAATATCATTAGTACTATATCTACATTCGATATAATGTAATAGATTGATTCATTCCCACAGATCAATGTACATTTAATAACAATATCATTCTTACTATATCTACATTCGATATAATCTAATATACTGATTCATTCCCACAGATTAATGTACATTTAATAACAATATCATTCTTACTATATCTACATTAGATATAATGTAATATACTTATTCGTTCCCACAGATGAATGTGCACTTAATAACAATATCATTGGTACTATATCGACATTGAATATAATGTAATATACTGATCAATTCCCACAGATCAATGTACATTTAATAACAATATCATTAGTACTATATCTACAGTAGATATGTGATATACATTTACAAACAATGCCATTATTACTATATCTTCGTTGGACGTAATGTAATATACTGATTCCTTCCAACAGATCAATGTATATTTAATAACAATATCCTTAGTACTATATCTACATTCGATATAATGTAATATAGTTATTCGTTCCCACAGATGAATGTGTATTTGTTAACAATATCATTAGTACTATATCTACATTAGATATGTAATGTACATTTAATAACAATATCATTATTACCATATCTACATTTGATATAATGTAATATACTGATACTTTCCCACAGATCAATGTACATTTAATAACAATATCATTGGTACTATATCTACATTGAATATAATGTAATATACTGATTCCTTCCCACAGATCAATGTACATTTAATAGCAATATCATTAGTACTATATCTACGGTAGATATGTAATATACATTTACAAACAATGCCATTATTACCATATCTCCGTTGGACATAATGTAATATACTGATTCTTTCCCACAGAGCAATGTACATTTAATAACAATGTCATTATTACTATATCTACATTAGATATAATGTAATATACTTATTCGTTCCCACAGATCAATGTGCGAGTAATAACAATATCATTGGTACTATATCTACATTGAATATAATGTAATATACTGATTCATTCCCACAGAGCAATGTATATTTAATAACAACATCCTTAGTACTATATCTACACTCGATATAATGTAATATAGTTATTCGTTCCCACAGATGAATGTGTATTTATTAACAATATCATTAGTACTATATCTACATTAGATATGTAATGTACATTTAATAACAATATCATTATTACCATATCTACATTAGATATAATGTAATATACTGATTCCTCCCCACAGATCAATGTACATTTAATAACAATATCATTGGTACTATATCTACATTGAATATAATGTTATATGCTCATTCATTCCCACAGATCAATGTACATTTAATAACAGTATCATTAGTACTATATCCACAGTAGATATGTAATGTACATTTACAAACAATGCCAGTATTATTATATCTCCGTTGGACATAATGTAATATACTGATTCCTTCCCACAGATCAATGTACATTTAATAACAATATCATTGGTACTGTATGTACATTGAATATAGTGTAATATACTGATTCATTCCCACAGATCAATGTACATTTAATAACAATATCATTGGTACTATATCTACATTGAATATAATCTAATATACTGATTCATTCCCACAGATCAATATACATTTAATAACAATATCATTAGTACTATATCTACATTCGATATAATGTAATAGATTGATTCATTCCCACAGATCAATGTACATTTAATAACAATATCATTGGTACTATATCTACATTGAATATAATGTAATATACTGATTCAATCCCACAGATCAATGTACATTTAATAACAGTATCATTAGTACTATATCTACAGTAGATATGTAATATACATTTACAAACAATGCCAGTATTATTATATCTCCGTTGGACATAATGTGATATACTGATTCCTTCCCACAGATCAATGTGCATTTAAAAACAATATCATTATTACCATATCTACATTAGATATAATGTAATATACTGATTCCTTCCCACAGATCAATATACATTTAATAACAATATCATTGGTACTGTATCTACATTGAATATAATGTAATATACTGATTCATTCCCACAGATTAATGTACATTTAATAACAATATCATTGGTACTATATCTACATTCGATATAATCTAATATACTGATTCATTCCCACAGATCAATGTACATTTAATAACAATATCAATCTTACTATATCTACATTCGATATAATGTAATAGATTGATTCATTCCCACAGATCAATGTACATTTAATAACAATATCATTCTTACTATATCTACATTAGATATAATGTAATATACTTATTCGTTCCCACAGATGAATGTGCACTTAATAACAATATCATTGGTACTATATCTACATTGAATATAATGTAATATACTGATCAATTCCCACAGATCAATGTACATTTAATAACAATATCATTCTTACTATATCTACATTCGATATAATGTAATAGATTGATTCATTCCCACAGATCAATGTACATTTAATAACAATATCATTCTTACTATATCTACATTAGATATAATGTAATATACTTATTCGTTCCCACAGATGAATGTGCACTTAATAACAATATCATTGGTACTATATCTACATTGAATATAATGTAATATACTGATCAATTCCCACAGATCAATGTACATTTAATAACAATATCATTAGTACTATATCTACAGTAGATATGTACTATACATTTACAAGCAATGCCATTATTACTATATCTCCGTTGGACATAATGTAATATACTGATTCCTTCCAACAGATCAATGTATATTTAATAACAATATCCTTAGTACTATATCTACATTAGATATGTAATGTACATTTAATAACAATATCATTATTACAATATCTACATTAGATATAATGTAATATACTGATTCTTTCCCACAGATCAATGTACATTTAATAACAATATCATTAGTACTATATCTACAGTAGATATGTAATATACATTTACAATCAATGCCATTATTGCTGTATCTCCGTTGGACATAATGTAATATACTGATTCCTTCCCGCAGATCAATGTACATTTAATAACAATATCATTAGTACTATATCTACATTCGATATAATGTAATATACTTATTCGTTTCCATAGATGAATATGCATTTAATAACATTATCATTAGTACTATATCTACATTAGATATGTAATGTACATTTAAAAACCATATCATTATTACCATATCTACATTAGATATAATGTAATATACTGATTCCTCCCCACAGATCAATGTACATTTAATAACAATATCATTGGTACTATATCTACATTGAATATAATGTTATATGCTCATTCATTCCCACAGATCAATGTACATTTAATAACAGTATCATTAGTACTATATCCACAGTAGATATGTAATGTACATTTACAAACAATGCCAGTATTATTATATCTCCGTTGGACATAATGTAATATACTGATTCCTTCCCACAGATCAATGTACATTTAATAACAATATCATTGGTACTGTATCTACATTGAATATAATGTAATATACTGATTCATTCCCACAGATCAATGTACATTTAATAACAATATCATTCTTGCTATATCTACATTCGATATAATGTAATAGATTGATTCATTCCCACAGATCAATGTACATTTAATAACAATATCATTCTTACTATATCTACATTAGATATAATGTAATATACTTATTCGTTCCCACAGATGAATGTGCACTTAATAACAATATCATTGGTACTATAGCTACATTGAATATAATGTAATATACTGATCAATTCCCACAGATCAATGTACATTTAATAACAATATCATTAGTACTATATCTACAGTGGATATGTACTATACATTTACAAGCAATGCCATTATTACTATATCTCCGTTGGACATAATGTAATATACTGATTCCTTCCAACAGATCAATGTATATTTAATAACAATATCCTTAGTACTATATCTACATTAGATATGTAATGTACATTTAATAACAATATCATTATTACAATATCTACATTAGATATAATGTAATATACTGATTCTTTCCCACAGATCAATGTACATTTAATAACAATATCATTAGTACTATATCTACATTCGATATAATGTAATATATTGATTCATTCCAACAGATCAAAGTACATTTAATAACAATATCATTATTACTATATCTACATTAGATATAATGTAATATACTTATTCGTTCCCACAGATGAATATGCATTTAATAACATTATCATTAGTACTATATCTAAATTAGATATGTAATGTACATTTAAAAACAATGCCATTATTACTATATCTCCGTTGGACATAATGTAATATACTGATTCCTTCCCACAGATCAATGTACATTTAATAACAATATCATTAGTACTATATATACATTCGATATAATGTAATATATTGATTCATTCCAACAGATCAATGTACATTTAATAACAATATCATTATTACCATATCTACATTAGATATAATGTAATATACTTATTCATTCCCACAGATGAATATGCATTTAATAACATTATCATTAGTACTATATCTACATTAGATATGTAATGTACATTTAAAAACAATATCATTATTACCATATCTACATTAGATATAATGTAATATACTGATTCCTTCCCACAGATCAATGTACATTTAATAACAATATCATTGGTACTGTATCTACATTGAATATAATGTAATATACTGATTCATTCCCACAGATCAATGTACATTCAATAACAATATCATTGGTACTATATCTACATTCGATATAATCTAATATACTGATTCATTCCCACAGATTAATGTACATTTAATAACAATATCATTCTTACTATATCTACATTAGATATAATGTAATATACTTATTCGTTCCCACAGATGAATGTGCACTTAATAACAATATCATTGGTACTATATCTACATTGAATATAATGTAATATACATTCGATATAATGTAATAGATTGATTCATTCCCACAGATCAATGTACATTTAATAACAATATCATTAGTACTATATCTACAGTGGATATGTACTATACATTTACAAGCAATGCCATTATTACTATATCTCCGTTGGACATAATGTAATATACTGATTCCTTCCAACAGATCAATGTATATTTAATAACAATATCCTTAGTACTATATCTACATTAGATATGTAATGTACATTTAATAACAATATCATTATTACAATATCTACATTAGATATAATGTAATATACTGATTCTTTCCCACAGATCAATGTACATTTAATAACAATATCATTAGTACTATATCTACATTCGATATAATGTAATATATTGATTCATTCCAACAGATCAAAGTACATTTAATAACAATATCATTATTACTATATCTACATTAGATATAATGTAATATACTTATTCGTTCCCACAGATGAATATGCATTTAATAACATTATCATTAGTACTATATCTAAATTAGATATGTAATGTACATTTAAAAACAATGCCATTATTACTATATCTCCGTTGGACATAATGTAATATACTGATTCCTTCCCACAGATCAATGTACATTTAATAACAATATCATTAGTACTATATATACATTCGATATAATGTAATATATTGATTCATTCCAACAGATCAATGTACATTTAATAACAATATCATTATTACCATATCTACATTAGATATAATGTAATATACTTATTCATTCCCACAGATGAATATGCATTTAATAACATTATCATTAGTACTATATCTACATTAGATATGTAATGTACATTTAAAAACAATATCATTATTACCATATCTACATTAGATATAATGTAATATACTGATTCCTTCCCACAGATCAATGTACATTTAATAACAATATCATTGGTACTGTATCTACATTGAATATAATGTAATATACTGATTCATTCCCACAGATCAATGTACATTCAATAACAATATCATTGGTACTATATCTACATTCGATATAATCTAATATACTGATTCATTCCCACAGATTAATGTACATTTAATAACAATATCATTCTTACTATATCTACATTAGATATAATGTAATATACTTATTCGTTCCCACAGATGAATGTGCACTTAATAACAATATCATTGGTACTATATCTACATTGAATATAATGTAATATACATTCGATATAATGTAATAGATTGATTCATTCCCACAGATCAATGTACATTTAATAACAGTATCGTTATTGCTCTATCTACATTAGGTATAATGTCATATACAGACTCATTCCCACAGATCAATGTACATTTAATAACAATATCATTGGTACTACATCTACATTGAATATAATGTAATATGCTGATTCGTTCCCACAGATCAATGTACATTTAATAACAATATCATTGGTACTATATCTACATTGAATATAATGTAATATACTGATTCATTCCCACAGATCAATGTACATTTTATAACAATATCATTAGTACTATATCTACAGTAGATATGTAATATACATTTACAAACAATGCCATTATTACTATATCTCCGTTGGACATAATGTAGTATACTGATTCCTTCCAACAGATCAATGTATACTTAATAACAATATCCTTAGTACTATATCTACAATAGATATGTAATGTACATTTAATAACAATATCATTATTACCATATCTACATTAGATATAATGTAATATACTGATTCTTTCCCACAGATCAATGTACATTTAATAACAATATCATTGGTACTATATCTACAGTAGATATGTGATATACATTTACAAACAATGCCATTATTACTATATCTTCGTTGGACGTAATGTAATATACTGATTCCTTCCAACAGATCAATGTATATTTAATAACAATATCCTTAGTACTATATCTACATTCGATATAATGTAATATAGTTATTCGTTCCCACAGATGAATGTGTATTTGTTAACAATATCATTAGTACTATATCTACATTAGATATGTAATGTACATTTAATAACAATATCATTATTACCATATCTACATTTGATATAATGTAATATACTGATTCTTTCCCACAGATCAATGTACATTTAATAACAATATCATTGGTACTATATCTACATTGAATATAATGTAATATACTGATTCCTTCCCACAGATCAATGTACATTTAATAGCAATATCATTAGTACTATATCTACGGTAGATATGTAATATACATTTACAAACAATGCCATTATTACCATATCTCCGTTGGACATAATGTAATATACTGATTCTTTCCCACAGAGCAATGTACATTTAATAACAATGTCATTATTACTATATCTACATTAGATATAATGTAATATACTTATTCGTTCCCACAGATCAATGTGCGAGTAATAACAATATCATTGGTACTATATCTACATTGAATATAATGTAATATACTGATTCATTCCCACAGAGCAATGTATATTTAATAACAACATCCTTAGTACTATATCTACACTCGATATAATGTAATATAGTTATTCGTTCCCACAGATGAATGTGTATTTATTAACAATATCATTAGTACTATATCTACATTAGATATGTAATGTACATTTAATAACAATATCATTATTACCATATCTACATTAGATATAATGTAATATACTGATTCCTCCCCACAGATCAATGTACATTTAATAACAATATCATTGGTACTATATCTACATTGAATATAATGTTATATGCTCATTCATTCCCACAGATCAATGTACATTTAATAACAGTATCATTAGTACTATATCCACAGTAGATATGTAATGTACATTTACAAACAATGCCAGTATTATTATATCTCCGTTGGACATAATGTAATATACTGATTCCTTCCCACAGATCAATGTACATTTAATAACAATATCATTGGTACTGTATGTACATTGAATATAGTGTAATATACTGATTCATTCCCACAGATCAATGTACATTTAATAACAATATCATTGGTACTATATCTACATTGAATATAATCTAATATACTGATTCATTCCCACAGATCAATATACATTTAATAACAATATCATTAGTACTATATCTACATTCGATATAATGTAATAGATTGATTCATTCCCACAGATCAATGTACATTTAATAACAATATCATTGGTACTATATCTACATTGAATATAATGTAATATACTGATTCAATCCCACAGATCAATGTACATTTAATAACAGTATCATTAGTACTATATCTACAGTAGATATGTAATATACATTTACAAACAATGCCAGTATTATTATATCTCCGTTGGACATAATGTGATATACTGATTCCTTCCCACAGATCAATGTGCATTTAAAAACAATATCATTATTACCATATCTACATTAGATATAATGTAATATACTGATTCCTTCCCACAGATCAATATACATTTAATAACAATATCATTGGTACTGTATCTACATTGAATATAATGTAATATACTGATTCATTCCCACAGATTAATGTACATTTAATAACAATATCATTGGTACTATATCTACATTCGATATAATCTAATATACTGACTCATTCCCACAGATCAATGTACATTTAATAACAATATCAATCTTACTATATCTACATTCGATATAATGTAATAGATTGATTCATTCCCACAGATCAATGTACATTTAATAACAATATCATTCTTACTATATCTACATTAGATATAATGTAATATACTTATTCGTTCCCACAGATGAATGTGCACTTAATAACAATATCATTGGTACTATATCTACATTGAATATAATGTAATATACTGATCAATTCCCACAGATCAATGTACATTTAATAACAATATCATTCTTACTATATCTACATTCGATATAATGTAATAGATTGATTCATTCCCACAGATCAATGTACATTTAATAACAATATCATTCTTACTATATCTACATTAGATATAATGTAATATACTTATTCGTTCCCACAGATGAATGTGCACTTAATAACAATATCATTGGTACTATATCTACATTGAATATAATGTAATATACTGATCAATTCCCACAGATCAATGTACATTTAATAACAATATCATTAGTACTATATCTACAGTAGATATGTACTATACATTTACAAGCAATGCCATTATTACTATATCTCCGTTGGACATAATGTAATATACTGATTCCTTCCAACAGATCAATGTATATTTAATAACAATATCCTTAGTACTATATCTACATTAGATATGTAATGTACATTTAATAACAATATCATTATTACAATATCTACATTAGATATAATGTAATATACTGATTCTTTCCCACAGATCAATGTACATTTAATAACAATATCATTAGTACTATATCTACAGTAGATATGTAATATACATTTACAATCAATGCCATTATTGCTGTATCTCCGTTGGACATAATGTAATATACTGATTCCTTCCCGCAGATCAATGTACATTTAATAACAATATCATTAGTACTATATCTACATTCGATATAATGTAATATACTTATTCGTTTCCATAGATGAATATGCATTTAATAACATTATCATTAGTACTATATCTACATTAGATATGTAATGTACATTTAAAAACCATATCATTATTACCATATCTACATTAGATATAATGTAATATACTGATTCCTCCCCACAGATCAATGTACATTTAATAACAATATCATTGGTACTATATCTACATTGAATATAATGTTATATGCTCATTCATTCCCACAGATCAATGTACATTTAATAACAGTATCATTAGTACTATATCCACAGTAGATATGTAATGTACATTTACAAACAATGCCAGTATTATTATATCTCCGTTGGACATAATGTAATATACTGATTCCTTCCCACAGATCAATGTACATTTAATAACAATATCATTGGTACTGTATCTACATTGAATATAATGTAATATACTGATTCATTCCCACAGATCAATGTACATTTAATAACAATATCATTGGTACCATATCTACATTGAATATAATCTAATATACTGATTCATTCCCACAGATCAATATACATTTAATAACAATATCATTAGTACTATATCTACATTCGATATAATGTAATAGATTGATTCATTCCCACAGATCAATGTACATTTAATAACAATATCATTCTTACTATATCTACATTCGATATAATGTAATAGATTGATTCATTCCCACAGATCAATGTACATTTAATAACAATATCATTCTTACTATATCTACATTAGATATAATGTAATATACTTATTCGTTCCCACAGATGAATGTGCACTTAATAACAATATCATTGGTACTATAGCTACATTGAATATAATGTAATATACTGATCAATTCCCACAGATCAATGTACATTTAATAACAATATCATTAGTACTATATCTACAGTGGATATGTACTATACATTTACAAGCAATGCCATTATTACTATATCTCCGTTGGACATAATGTAATATACTGATTCCTTCCAACAGATCAATGTATATTTAATAACAATATCCTTAGTACTATATCTACATTAGATATGTAATGTACATTTAATAACAATATCATTATTACAATATCTACATTAGATATAATGTAATATACTGATTCTTTCCCACAGATCAATGTACATTTAATAACAATATCATTAGTACTATATCTACATTCGATATAATGTAATATATTGATTCATTCCAACAGATCAAAGTACATTTAATAACAATATCATTATTACTATATCTACATTAGATATAATGTAATATACTTATTCGTTCCCACAGATGAATATGCATTTAATAACATTATCATTAGTACTATATCTAAATTAGATATGTAATGTACATTTAAAAACAATGCCATTATTACTATATCTCCGTTGGACATAATGTAATATACTGATTCCTTCCCACAGATCAATGTACATTTAATAACAATATCATTAGTACTATATATACATTCGATATAATGTAATATATTGATTCATTCCAACAGATCAATGTACATTTAATAACAATATCATTATTACCATATCTACATTAGATATAATGTAATATACTTATTCATTCCCACAGATGAATATGCATTTAATAACATTATCATTAGTACTATATCTACATTAGATATGTAATGTACATTTAAAAACAATATCATTATTACCATATCTACATTAGATATAATGTAATATACTGATTCCTTCCCACAGATCAATGTACATTTAATAACAATATCATTGGTACTGTATCTACATTGAATATAATGTAATATACTGATTCATTCCCACAGATCAATGTACATTCAATAACAATATCATTGGTACTATATCTACATTCGATATAATCTAATATACTGATTCATTCCCACAGATTAATGTACATTTAATAACAATATCATTCTTACTATATCTACATTAGATATAATGTAATATACTTATTCGTTCCCACAGATGAATGTGCACTTAATAACAATATCATTGGTACTATATCTACATTGAATATAATGTAATATACATTCGATATAATGTAATAGATTGATTCATTCCCACAGATCAATGTACATTTAATAACAGTATCGTTATTGCTCTATCTACATTAGGTATAATGTCATATACAGACTCATTCCCACAGATCAATGTACATTTAATAACAATATCATTGGTACTACATCTACATTGAATATAATGTAATATGCTGATTCGTTCCCACAGATCAATGTACATTTAATAACAATATCATTGGTACTATATCTACATTGAATATAATGTAATATACTGATTCATTCCCACAGATCAATGTACATTTTATAACAATATCATTAGTACTATATCTACAGTAGATATGTAATATACATTTACAAACAATGCCATTATTACTATATCTCCGTTGGACATAATGTAGTATACTGATTCCTTCCAACAGATCAATGTATACTTAATAACAATATCCTTAGTACTATATCTACAATAGATATGTAATGTACATTTAATAACAATATCATTATTACCATATCTACATTAGATATAATGTAATATACTGATTCTTTCCCACAGATCAATGTACATTTAATAACAATATCATTAGTACTATATCTACATTCGATCTAATGTAATATACTGATTCATTCCCACAGATCAATGTACATTTAATAACAATATCATTGGTACTATATCTGCATTGAATATAATCTAATATAGTGATTCATTCCCACAGATCAATGTACATTTAATAACAATATCATTAGTACTATATCTACATTCGATATAATGTAATAGATTGATTCATTCCAACAGATCAATGTACATTTAATAACAATATCATTCTTACTATATCTACATTCGATATAATCTAATATACTGATTCATTCCCACAGATTAATGTACATTTAATAACAATATCATTCTTACTATATCTACATTAGATATAATGTAATATACTTATTCGTTCCCACAGATGAATGTGCACTTAATAACAATATCATTGGTACTATATCGACATTGAATATAATGTAATATACATTCGATATAATGTAATAGATTGATTCATTCCCACAGATCAATGTACATTTAATAACAATATCATTCTTACTATATCTACATTAGATATAATGTAATATACTTACTCGTTCCCACAGATGAATGTGCACTTAATAACAATATCATTGGTACTATATCTACATTGAATATAATGTAATATACTGATCAATTCCCACAGATCAATGTACATTTAATAACAATATCATTAGTACTATATCTACAGTAGATATGTGATATACATTTACAAACAATGCCATTATTACTATATCTTCGTTGGACGTAATGTAATATACTGATTCCTTCCAACAGATCAATGTATATTTAATAACAATATCCTTAGTACTATATCTACATTCGATATAATGTAATATAGTTATTCGTTCCCACAGATGAATGTGTATTTGTTAACAATATCATTAGTACTATATCTACATTAGATATGTAATGTACATTTAATAACAATATCATTATTACCATATCTACATTTGATATAATGTAATATACTGATTCTTTCCCACAGATCAATGTACATTTAATAACAATATCATTGGTACTATATCTACATTGAATATAATGTAATATACTGATTCCTTCCCACAGATCAATGTACATTTAATAGCAATATCATTAGTACTATATCTACGGTAGATATGTAATATACATTTACAAACAATGCCATTATTACCATATCTCCGTTGGACATAATGTAATATACTGATTCTTTCCCACAGAGCAATGTACATTTAATAACAATGTCATTATTACTATATCTACATTAGATATAATGTAATATACTTATTCGTTCCCACAGATCAATGTGCGAGTAATAACAATATCATTGGTACTATATCTACATTGAATATAATGTAATATACTGATTCATTCCCACAGAGCAATGTATATTTAATAACAACATCCTTAGTACTATATCTACACTCGATATAATGTAATATAGTTATTCGTTCCCACAGATGAATGTGTATTTATTAACAATATCATTAGTACTATATCTACATTAGATATGTAATGTACATTTAATAACAATATCATTATTACCATATCTACATTAGATATAATGTAATATACTGATTCCTCCCCACAGATCAATGTACATTTAATAACAATATCATTGGTACTATATCTACATTGAATATAATGTTATATGCTCATTCATTCCCACAGATCAATGTACATTTAATAACAGTATCATTAGTACTATATCCACAGTAGATATGTAATGTACATTTACAAACAATGCCAGTATTATTATATCTCCGTTGGACATAATGTAATATACTGATTCCTTCCCACAGATCAATGTACATTTAATAACAATATCATTGGTACTGTATCTACATTCGATATAATGTAATAGATTGATTCATTCCCACAGATCAATGTACATTTAATAACAATATCATTGGTACTATATCTACATTGAATATAATGTAATATACTGATTCAATCCCACAGATCAATGTACATTTAATAACAGTATCATTAGTACTATATCTACAGTAGATATGTAATATACATTTACAAACAATGCCAGTATTATTATATCTCCGTTGGACATAATGTGATATACTGATTCCTTCCCACAGATCAATGTGCATTTAAAAACAATATCATTATTACCATATCTACATTAGATATAATGTAATATACTGATTCCTTCCCACAGATCAATATACATTTAATAACAATATCATTGGTACTGTATCTACATTGAATATAATGTAATATACTGATTCATTCCCACAGATTAATGTACATTTAATAACAATATCATTGGTACTATATCTACATTCGATATAATCTAATATACTGATTCATTCCCACAGATCAATGTACATTTAATAACAATATCAATCTTACTATATCTACATTCGATATAATGTAATAGATTGATTCATTCCCACAGATCAATGTACATTTAATAACAATATCATTCTTACTATATCTACATTAGATATAATGTAATATACTTATTCGTTCCCACAGATGAATGTGCACTTAATAACAATATCATTGGTACTATATCTACATTGAATATAATGTAATATACTGATCAATTCCCACAGATCAATGTACATTTAATAACAATATCATTCTTACTATATCTACATTCGATATAATGTAATAGATTGATTCATTCCCACAGATCAATGTACATTTAATAACAATATCATTCTTACTATATCTACATTAGATATAATGTAATATACTTATTCGTTCCCACAGATGAATGTGCACTTAATAACAATATCATTGGTACTATATCTACATTGAATATAATGTAATATACTGATCAATTCCCACAGATCAATGTACATTTAATAACAATATCATTAGTACTATATCTACAGTAGATATGTACTATACATTTACAAGCAATGCCATTATTACTATATCTCCGTTGGACATAATGTAATATACTGATTCCTTCCAACAGATCAATGTATATTTAATAACAATATCCTTAGTACTATATCTACATTAGATATGTAATGTACATTTAATAACAATATCATTATTACAATATCTACATTAGATATAATGTAATATACTGATTCTTTCCCACAGATCAATGTACATTTAATAACAATATCATTAGTACTATATCTACAGTAGATATGTAATATACATTTACAATCAATGCCATTATTGCTGTATCTCCGTTGGACATAATGTAATATACTGATTCCTTCCCGCAGATCAATGTACATTTAATAACAATATCATTAGTACTATATCTACATTCGATATAATGTAATATACTTATTCGTTTCCATAGATGAATATGCATTTAATAACATTATCATTAGTACTATATCTACATTAGATATGTAATGTACATTTAAAAACCATATCATTATTACCATATCTACATTAGATATAATGTAATATACTGATTCCTCCCCACAGATCAATGTACATTTAATAACAATATCATTGGTACTATATCTACATTGAATATAATGTTATATGCTCATTCATTCCCACAGATCAATGTACATTTAATAACAGTATCATTAGTACTATATCCACAGTAGATATGTAATGTACATTTACAAACAATGCCAGTATTATTATATCTCCGTTGGACATAATGTAATATACTGATTCCTTCCCACAGATCAATGTACATTTAATAACAATATCATTGGTACTGTATCTACATTGAATATAATGTAATATACTGATTCATTCCCACAGATCAATGTACATTTAATAACAATATCATTGGTACCATATCTACATTGAATATAATCTAATATACTGATTCATTCCCACAGATCAATATACATTTAATAACAATATCATTAGTACTATATCTACATTCGATATAATGTAATAGATTGATTCATTCCCACAGATCAATGTACATTTAATAACAATATCATTCTTACTATATCTACATTCGATATAATGTAATAGATTGATTCATTCCCACAGATCAATGTACATTTAATAACAATATCATTCTTACTATATCTACATTAGATATAATGTAATATACTTATTCGTTCCCACAGATGAATGTGCACTTAATAACAATATCATTGGTACTATATCTACATTGAATATAATGTAATATACTGATCAATTCCCACAGATCAATGTACATTTAATAACAATATCATTCTTGCTATATCTACATTCGATATAATGTAATAGATTGATTCATTCCCACAGATCAATGTACATTTAATAACAATATCATTCTTACTATATCTGCATTAGATATAATGTAATATACTTATTCGTTCCCACAGATGAATGTGCACTTAATAACAATATCATTGGTACTATAGCTACATTGAATATAATGTAATATACTGATCAATTCCCACAGATCAATGTACATTTAATAACAATATCATTAGTACTATATCTACAGTGGATATGTACTATACATTTACAAGCAATGCCATTATTACTATATCTCCGTTGGACATAATGTAATATACTGATTCCTTCCAACAGATCAATGTATATTTAATAACAATATCCTTAGTACTATATCTACATTAGATATGTAATGTACATTTAATAACAATATCATTATTACAATATCTACATTAGATATAATGTAATATACTGATTCTTTCCCACAGATCAATGTACATTTAATAACAATATCATTAGTACTATATCTACATTCGATATAATGTAATATATTGATTCATTCCAACAGATCAAAGTACATTTAATAACAATATCATTATTACTATATCTACATTAGATATAATGTAATATACTTATTCGTTCCCACAGATGAATATGCATTTAATAACATTATCATTAGTACTATATCTAAATTAGATATGTAATGTACATTTAAAAACAATGCCATTATTACTATATCTCCGTTGGACATAATGTAATATACTGATTCCTTCCCACAGATCAATGTACATTTAATAACAATATCATTAGTACTATATATACATTCGATATAATGTAATATATTGATTCATTCCAACAGATCAATGTACATTTAATAACAATATCATTATTACCATATCTACATTAGATATAATGTAATATACTTATTCATTCCCACAGATGAATATGCATTTAATAACATTATCATTAGTACTATATCTACATTAGATATGTAATGTACATTTAAAAACAATATCATTATTACCATATCTACATTAGATATAATGTAATATACTGATTCCTTCCCACAGATCAATGTACATTTAATAACAATATCATTGGTACTGTATCTACATTGAATATAATGTAATATACTGATTCATTCCCACAGATCAATGTACATTCAATAACAATATCATTGGTACTATATCTACATTCGATATAATCTAATATACTGATTCATTCCCACAGATTAATGTACATTTAATAACAATATCATTCTTACTATATCTACATTAGATATAATGTAATATACTTATTCGTTCCCACAGATGAATGTGCACTTAATAACAATATCATTGGTACTATATCTACCTTGAATATAATGTAATATACATTCGATATAATGTAATAGATTGATTCATTCCCACAGATCAATGTACATTTAATAACAGTATCGTTATTGCTCTATCTACATTAGGTATAATGTCATATACAGACTCATTCCCACAGATCAATGTACATTTAATAACAATATCATTGGTACTACATCTACATTGAATATAATGTAATATGCTGATTCGTTCCCACAGATCAATGTACATTTAATAACAATATCATTGGTACTATATCTACATTGAATATAATGTAATATACTGATTCATTCCCACAGATCAATGTACATTTTATAACAATATCATTAGTACTATATCTACAGTAGATATGTAATATACATTTACAAACAATGCCATTATTACTATATCTCCGTTGGACATAATGTAGTATACTGATTCCTTCCAACAGATCAATGTATACTTAATAACAATATCCTTAGTACTATATCTACAATAGATATGTAATGTACATTTAATAACAATATCATTATTACCATATCTACATTAGATATAATGTAATATACTGATTCTTTCCCACAGATCAATGTACATTTAATAACAATATCATTAGTACTATATCTACATTCGATCTAATGTAATATACTGATTCATTCCCACAGATCAATGTACATTTAATAACAATATCATTGGTACTATATCTGCATTGAATATAATCTAATATAGTGATTCATTCCCACAGATCAATGTACATTTAATAACAATATCATTAGTACTATATCTACATTCGATATAATGTAATAGATTGATTCATTCCCACAGATCAATGTACATTTAATAACAATATCATTCTTACTATATCTACATTCGATATAATCTAATATACTGATTCATTCCCACAGATTAATGTACATTTAATAACAATATCATTCTTACTATATCTACATTAGATATAATGTAATATACTTATTCGTTCCCACAGATGAATGTGCACTTAATAACAATATCATTGGTACTATATCGACATTGAATATAATGTAATATACATTCGATATAATGTAATAGATTGATTCATTCCCACAGATCAATGTACATTTAATAACAATATCATTCTTACTATATCTACATTAGATATAATGTAATATACTTACTCGTTCCCACAGATGAATGTGCACTTAATAACAATATCATTGGTACTATATCTACATTGAATATAATGTAATATACTGATCAATTCCCACAGATCAATGTACATTTAATAACAATATCATTAGTACTATATCTACAGTAGATATGTAATGTGCATTTACATACAATGCCATTATTACTACATCTCCGTTGGACATAATGTAATATACTAATTCCTTCCAACAGATCAATGTATATTTAATAACAATATCCTTCGTACTATATCTACAGTAGATATGTAATATACATTTACAAACAATGCCAGTATTATCATATCTCCGTTGGACATAATGTAATATACTGATTCCTTCCCACAGATCAATGTACATTTAATAACAATATCATTAGTACTATATCTACATTAGATATGTAATGTACATCTAATAACAATATCATTATTACAATATCTACATTAGATATAATGTAATATACCGATTCTTTCCCACAGATCAATGTACATTTAATAACAATATCATTAGTACTATATCTACAGTAGATATGTGATATACATTTACAAACAATGCCATTATTACTATATCTTCGTTGGACGTAATGTAATATAATGATTCCTTCCAACAGATCAATGTATATTTAATAACAATATCCTTAGTACTATATCTACATTCGATATAATGTAATATAGTTATTCGTTCCCACAGATGAATGTGTATTTGTTAACAATATCATTAGTACTATATCTACATTAGATATGTAATGTACATTTAATAACAATATCATTATTACCATATCTACATTTGATATAATGTAATATACTGATTCTTTCCCACAGATCAATGTACATTTAATAACAATATCATTGGTACTATATCTACATTGAATATAATGTAATATACTGATTCCTTCCCACAGATCAATGTACATTTAATAACAATATCATTGGTACTATATCTACATTGAATATAATGTAATATACTGATTCCTTCCCACAGATCAATGTACATTTAATAGCAATATCATTAGTACTATATCTACGGTAGATATGTAATATACATTTACAAACAATGCCATTATTACTATATCTCCGTTGGACATAATGTAATATACTGATTCTTTCCCACAGAGCAATGTACATTTAATAACAATATCATTATTACTATATCTACATTAGATATAATGTAATATACTTATTCGTTCCCACAGATCAATGTGCGAGTAATAACAATATCATTGGTACTATATCTACATTGAATATAATGTAATATACTGATTCATTCCCACAGAGCAATGTATATTTAATAACAACATCCTTAGTACTATATCTACACTCGATATAATGTAATATAGTTATTCGTTCCCACAGATGAATGTGTATTTATTAACAATATCATTAGTACTATATCTACATTAGATATGTAATGTACATTTAATAACAATATCATTATTATCATATCTACATTAGATATAATGTAATATACTGATTCCTTCCCACAGATCAATGTACATTTAATAACAATATCATTGGTACTATATCTACATTTAATATAATGTAATATACTAATTCCTTCCCACAGATCAATGTACATTTAATAACAATATCATTAGTACTATATCTGCGGTAGATATGTAATATACATTTACAAACAATGCCATTATTACTATATCTCCGTTGGACATAATGTAATATACTGATTCCTTCCAAGAGATCAATGTATATTTAATAACAATATCCTTAGTACTATATCTACATTAGATATAATGTAATATACTTATTCGTTCCCACAGATCAATGTGCGAGTAATAACAATATCATTGGTACTATATCTACATTGAATATAATGTAATATACTGATTCATTCCCACAGAGCAATGTATATTTAATAACAACATCCTTAGTACTATATCTACACTCGATATAATGTAATATAGTTATTCGTTCCCACAGATGAATGTGTATTTATTAACAATATCATTAGTACTATATCTACATTAGATATGTAATGTACATTTAATAACAATATCATTATTACCATATCTACATTAGATATAATGTAATATACTGATTCCTTCCCACAGATCAATGTACATTTAATAACAATATCATTGGTACTATATCTACATTTAATATAATGTAATATACTAATTCCTTCCCACAGATCAATGTACATTTAATAACAATATCATTAGTACTATATCTACGGTAGATATGTAATATACATTTACAAACAATGCCATTATTACTATATCTCCGTTGGACCTAATGTAATATACTGATTCCTTCCAAGAGATCAATGTATATTTAATAACAATATCCTTAGTACTATATCTACATTCGATATAATGTAATATATTGATTCATTCCAACAGATCAATGTACATTTAATAACAATATCATTATTACTATATCTACATTAGATATGATGTAATATACTTATTCGTTCCCACAGATGAATATGCATTTAATAACATTATCATTAGTACTATATCTACATTAGATATGTAATGTACATTTAATAACAATATCATTATTACCATATCTACATTAGATATAATGTAATATACTGATTCCTTCCCACAGATCAATGTACATTTAATAACAATATCATTAGTACTATATCTACAGTAGATATGTGATATACATTTACAAACAATGCCATTATTACTATATCTCCGTTGGACATAATGTAATATACTGATTCCTTCCAACAGATCAATGTATATTTAATAACAATATCCTTAGTACTATATCTACATTCGATATAATGTAATATAGTTATTCGTTCCCACAGATGAATCTGTATTTGTTAACAATATCATTAGTACTATATCTACATTCGATATAATGTAATAGATTGATTCGTTCCCACCGATCAATGAACATTTAATAACAATATCATTATTGCTATATCTACATTAGGTATAATGTCATATACAGACTCATTCCAACAGATCAATGTACATTTAATAACAATATCATTAGTACTATATCTACGGTAGATATGTAATATACATTTACAAACAATGCCATTATTACTATATCTCCGTTGGACATAATGTAATATACTGATTCTTTCCCACAGATCAATGTACATTTAATAACAATATCATTATTACTATATCTACATTAGATATAATGTAATATACTTATTCGTTCCCACAGATGAATGTGCGATTAATAACAATATCATTGGTACTATATCTACATTGAATATAATGTAATATACTGATTCATTCCCACAGATCAATGTACATTCAATAACAATATCCTTAGTACTATATCTACATTCCATATAATGTAATATAGTTATTCGTTCCCACAGATGAATGTGTATTTATTGACAATATCATTAGTGCTATATCTACAGTAGATATGTAATATACATTTACAAACAATGCCAGTATTATTATATCTCCGTTGGACATAATGTAATATACTGATTCCTTCCCACAGATCAATGTACATTTAATAACAATATCATTAGTACTATATCTACATTCGATATAATGTAATATATTGATTCATTCCAGCAGATCAATGTACATTTAATAACAATATCATTATTACTATATCTACATTAGATATCATGTAATATACTTCTTCGTTCCCACAGATGAATATGCATTTAATAACATTATCATTAGTACTATATCTACATTAGATATGTAATGTACATTTAAAAACAATATCATTATTACCATATCTACATTAGATATAATGTAATATACTGATTCCTTCCCACAGATCAATGTACATTTAATAACAATATCATTGGTACTGTATCTACATTGAATATAATGTAATATACTGATTCATTCCCACAGCTCAATGTACATTTAATAACAATATCATTAGTACTATATCTACAGTAGATATGTAATATACATTTACAAACAATGCCGCTATTACTATATCTCCGTTGGACATAATGTAATATACTGATTCCTTCCAACAGATCAATGTATATTTAATAACAATATCCTTAGTACTATATCTACATTCGATATAATGTAATATAGTTATTCGTTCCCACAGATGAATGTGTATTTATTAACAATATCATTAGTACTATATCTACATTAGATATGTAATGTACATTTAATAACAATATCATTATTACCATATCTACATTAGATATAATGTAATATACTGATTCTTTCCCACAGATCAATGTACATTTAATAACAATATCATTGGTACTATATCTACATTGAATATAATCTAATATACTGATTCATTCCCACAGATCAATGTACATTTAATAACAATATCATTAGTACTATATCTACATTCGATATAAGGTAATAGATTGATTCGTTCCCACCGATCAATGTACATTTAATAACAATATCATTATTGCTATATCTACATTAGGTATAATGTCATATACAGACTCATTCCCACAGATCAATGTACATTTAATAACAATATCATTAGTACTATATCTACGGTAGATATGTAATATACATTTACAAACAATGCCATTATTACTATATCTCCGTTGGACATAATGTAATATACTGATTCTTTCCCACAGATCAATGTACATTTAATAACAATATCATTATTACTATATCTACATTAGATATAATGTAATATACTTATTCGTTCCCACAGATCAATGTGCGATTAATAACAATATCATTGGTACTATATCTACATTGAATATAATGTAATATACTGATTCATTCCCACAGAGCAATGTATATTTAATAACAACATCCTTAGTACTATATCTACACTCGATATAATGTAATATAGTTATTCGTTCCCACAGATGAATGTGTATTTATTAATAATATCATTAGTACTATATCTACATTAGATATGTAATGTACATTTAATAACAATATCATTATTACCATATCTACATTAGATATAATGTAATATACTGATTCCTTCCCACAGATCAATGTACATTTAATAACAATATCATTGGTACTATATCTACATTTAATATAATGTAATATACTGATTCCTTCCCACAGATCAATGTACATTTAATAACAATATCATTAGTACTATATCTACGGTAGATATGTAATATACATTTACAAACAATGCCATTATTACTATATCTCCGTTGGACATAATGTAATGTACTGATTCCTTCCAAGAGATCAATGTATATTTAATAACAATATCCTTAGCACTATATCTACATTCGATATAATGTAATATAGTTATTCGTTCCCACAGATGAATGTGTATTTACTAACAATATCATTAGTACTATATCTGCATTAGATATGTAATGTACATTTAATAACAATATCATTATTACCATATCTACATTGAATATAATGTAATATACTGATTCATTCCCACAGATCAATGTACATTTAATAACAATATCATTGGTACTGTATCTACATTGAATATAATGTAATATACTGATTCATTCCCACAGATCAATGTACATTTAATAACAATATCATTGGTACTATATCTACATTGAATATAATCTAATATACTGATTCATTCCCACAGATCAATGTACATTTAATAACAATATCATTAGTACTATATCTACATTCGATATAATGTAATATACTTATTCGTTCCCACAGATGAATATGCATTTAATAACATTATCATTAGTACTATATCTACATTAGATATGTAATGTACATTTAAAAACCATATCATTATTACCATATCTACATTAGATATAATGTAATATACTGATTCCTCCCCACAGATCAATGTACATTTAATAACAATATCATTGGTACTATATCTACATTGAATATAATGTTATATGCTCATTCATTCCCACAGATCAATGTACATTTAATAACAGTATCATTAGTACTATATCCACAGTAGATATGTAATGTACATTTACAAACAATGCCAGTATTATTATATCTCCGTTGGGCATAATGTAATATACTGATTCCTTCCCACAGATCAATGTACATTCAATAACAATATCATTGGTACTGTATCTACATTGAATATAGTGTAATATACTGATTCATTCCCACAGATCAATGTACATTTAATAACAATATCATTGGTACTATATCTACATTGAATATAATCTAATATTGATTCATTCCCACAGATCAATATACATTTAATAACAATATCATTAGTACTATATCTACATTCGATATAATGTAATAGATTGATTCATTCCCACAGATCAATGTACATTTAATAACAATATCATTGGTACTATATCTACATTGAATATAATGTAATATACTGATTCAATCCCACAGATCAATGTACATTTAATAACAGTATCATTAGTACTATATCTACAGTAGATATGTAATATACATTTACAAACAATGCCAGTATTATTATATCTCCGTTGGACATAATGTGATATACTGATTCCTTCCCACAGATCAATGTGCATTTAAAAACAATATCATTATTACCATATCTACATTAGATATAATGTAATATACTGATTCCTTCCCACAGATCAATGTACATTTAATAACAATATCATTGGTACTATATCTACATTGAGTATAATCTAATATACTGATTCATTCCCACAGATCAATATACATTTAATAACAATATCATTAGTACTATATCTACATTCGATATAATGTAATAGATTGATTCATTCCCACAGATCAATGTACATTCAATAACAATATCATTCTTACTATATCTACATTCGATATAATCTAATATACTGATTCATTCCCACAGATCAATGTACATTTAATAACAATATCATTCTTACTATATCTACATTCGATATAATGTAATAGATTGATTCATTCCCACAGATCAATGTACATTTAATAACAATATCATTCTTACTATATCTACATTAGATATAATGTAATATACTTATTCGTTCCCACAGATGAATGTGCACTTAATAACAATATCATTGGTACTATATCTACATTGAATATAATGTAATATACTGATCAATTCCCACAGATCAATGTACATTCAATAACAATATCATTCTTACTATATCTACATTCGATATAATGTAATAGATTGATTCATTCCCACAGATCAATGTACATTTAATAACAATATCATTCTTACTATATCTACATTAGATATAATGTAATATACTTATTCGTTCCCACAGATGAATGTGCACTTAATAACAATATCATTGGTACTATATCTACATTGAATATAATGTAATATACTGATCAATTCCCACAGATCAATGTACATTTAATAACAATATCATTAGTACTATATCTACAGTAGATATGTACTATACATTTACAAGCAATGCCATTATTACTATATCTCCGTTGGACATAATGTAATATACTGATTCCGTCCAACAGATCAATGTATATTTAATAACAATATCCTTAGTACTATATCTACATTAGATATGTAATGTACATTTAATAACAATATCATTATTACAATATCTACATTAGATATAATGTAATATACTGATTCTTTCCCACAGATCAATGTACATTTAATAACAATATCATTAGTACTATATCTACATTCGATATAATGTAATATATTGATTCATTCCAACAGATCAAAGTACATTTAATAACAATATCATTATTACTATATCTACATTAGATATAATGTAATATACTTATTCGTTCCCACAGATGAATATGCATTTAATAGCATTATCATTAGTACTATATCTAAATTAGATATGTAATGTACATTTAAAAACAATGCCATTATTACTATATCTCCGTTGGACATAATGTAATATACTGATTCCTTCCCACAGATCAATGTACATTTAACAACAATATCATTAGTACTATATATACATTCGATATAATGTAATATATTGATTCATTCCAACAGATCAATGTACATTTAATAACAATATCATTATTACCATATCTACATTAGATATAATGTAATATACTTATTCATTCCCACAGATGAATATGCATTTAATAACATTATCATTAGTACTATATATACATTAGATATGTAATGTACATTTAAAAACAATATCATTATTACCATATCTACATTAGATATAATGTAATATACTGATTCCTTCCCACAGATCAATGTACATTTAATAACAATATCATTGGTACTATATCTACATTGAATATAATGTTATATGCTCATTCATTCCCACAGATCAATGTACATTTAATAACAGTATCATTAGTACTATATCCACAGTAGATATGTAATGTACATTTACAAACAATGCCAGTATTATTATATCTCCGTTGGACATAATGTAATATACTGATTCCTTCCCACAGATCAATGTACATGTAATAACAATATCATTGGTACTGTATCTACATTGAATATAATGTAATATACTGATTCATTCCCACAGATCAATGTACATTTAATAACAATATCATTGGTACTATATCTACATTGAATATAATCTAATATACTGATTCATTCCCACAGATCAATATACATTTAATAACAATATCATTAGTACTATATCTACATTCGATATAATGTAATAGATTGATCCATTCCCACGGATCAATGTACATTTAATAACAGTATCGTTATTGCTCTATCTACATTAGGTATAATGTCATATTCAGACTCATTCCCACAGATCAATGTACATTTAATAACAATATCATTGGTACTACATCTACATTGAATATAATGTAATATGCTGATTCGTTCCCACAGATCAATGTACATTTAATAACAATATCATTGGTACTATATCTACATTGAATATAATGTAATATACTGATTCATTCCCACAGATCAATGTACATTTAATAACAATATCATTATTACTATATCTACATTAGATATAATGTAATATACTTATTCGTTCCCACAGATGAATGTGCATTTAATAACATTATCATTAGTACTATATCTACATTAGATATAATGAAATATACTTATTCGTTCCCACAAATGAATGTGCATTTAATAACATTATCATTAGTACTATATCTACATTAGATATGTAATGTACATTCAAAAACAATATCATTATTACCATATCTACATTAGATGTAATGTAATATACTGATTCCTTCCCACAGATCAATGTACATTTAATAACAATATCATTGGTACTATATCTACATTGAATATAATCTAATATAGTGATTCATTCCCACAGATCAGTGTACATTTAATAGCAATATCATTATTACTATATCTACATTAGATATAATGTAATATACTTATTCGGTCCCACAGATGAATGTGCATTTAATAACATTATCATTAGTACTATATCTACATTAGATATGTAATGTACATTTAAAAACAATATCATTATTACCATATCTACATTAGATATAATGTAATATACTGATTCCTTCCCACAGATCAATGTACATTTAATAACAATATCATTAGTACTATATCTACAGTAGATATGTAATATACATTTACAATCAATGCCATTATTGCTATATCTCCGTTGGACATAATGTAATATACTGATTCCTTCCCACAGATCAATGCACATTTAATAACAATGTCATTAGTACTATATCTACATTCGATATAATGTAATATACTTATTCGTTCCCACAGATGAATATGCATTTAATAACATTATCATTAGTACTATATCTACATTAGATATGTAATGTACATTTAAAAACCATATCATTATTACCATATCTACATTAGATATAATGTAATATACTGATTCCTCCCCACAGATCAATGTACATTTGATAACAATATCATTGGTACTATATCTACAGTAGATATGTAATATACATTTACAATCAATGCCATTATTACTATATCTCCGTTGGACATAATGTAATATATTGATTCCTTCCCACAGATCAATGTACATTTAATAACAATATCATTAGTACTATATCTACATTCGATATAATGTAATAGATAGATTCATTCCCACAGATCAATGCACATTTAATAACAATATCATTGGTACTATATCTACATTGAATATAATGTAATATACTGATACATTCCCACAGATAAATGTACATTTAATAACAATATCATTATTACCATATCTACATTAGATATAATGTAATATACTTATTCATTCCCACAGATGAATATGCATTTAATAACATTATCATTAGTACTATATCCACATTAGATATGTAATGTACATTTAAAAACAATATCATTATTACCATATCTACATTAGATATAATGTAATATACTGATTCCTTCCCACAGATCAATGTACATTTAATAACAATATCATTAGTACTACATCTACATTCGATATAATGTAATATACTGATTCATTCCCACAGATGAATGTACATTTAATAACAATATCATTAGTACTATATCTACATTCGATATAATGTAATAGATTGATTCATTCCCACAGATCAATGTACATTTAATAACAATATCATTCTTACTATATCTACATTAGGTATAATGTAATATACTTATTCGTTCCCACAGATGAATGTGCACTTAATAACAATATCATTGGTACTATATGTACATTGAATATAATGTAATATACTGATTAATTCCCACAGATCAATGTACATTTAATAACAATATCATTAGTACTATATCTACAGTAGATATGTAATATACATTTACAAACAATGCCATTATTACTATATCTACATTAGATATAATGTAATATACTGATTCCTTCCCACAGATCAATGTACATTTAATAACAATATCATTAGTACTATATCTACAGTAGATATGTAATATACATTTACAATCAATGCCATTATTACTATATCTCCGTTGGACATAATGTAATATACTGATTCCTTCCCACAGATCAATGTACATTTAATAACAATATCATTAGTACTATATCTACATTCGATATAATGTAATAGATAGATTCATTCCCACAGATCAATGTACATTTAATAACAATATCATTGGTACTATATCTACATTGAATATAATCTAATATACTGATTCATTCCCACAGATCAGTGTACATTTAATAGCAATATCATTATTACTATATCTACATTAGATATAATGTAATATACTTATTCGGTCCTACAGATGAATGTGCATTTAATAACATTATCATTAGTACTATATCTACATTAGATATGTAATGTACATTTAAAAACAATATCATTATTACCATATCTACATTAGATATAATGTAATATACTGATTCCTTCCCACAGATCAATGTACATTTAATAACAATATCATTAGTACTATATCTACAGTAGATATGTAATATACATTTACAATCAATGCCATTATTGCTGTATCTCCGTTGGACATAATGTAATATACTGATTCCTTCCCGCAGATCAATGTACATTTAATAACAATATCATTAGTACTATATCTACATTCGATATAATGTAATATACTTATTCGTTCCCATAGATGAATATGCATTTAGTAACATTATCATTAGTACTATATCTACATTAGATATGTAATGTACATTTAAAAACCATATCATTATTACCATATCTACATTAGATATAATGTAATATACTGATTCCTCCCCACAGATCAATGTACATTTAATAACAATATCATTGGTACTATATCTACATTGAATATAATGTTATATGCTCATTCATTCCCACAGATCAATGTACATTTAATAACAGTATCATTAGTACTATATCCACAGTAGATATGTAATGTACATTTACAAACAATGCCAGTATTATTATATCTCCGTTGGACATAATGTAATATACTGATTCCTTCCCACAGATCAATGTACATTTAATAACAATATCATTGGTACTGTATGTACATTGAATATAGTGTAATATACTGATTCATTCCCACAGATCAATGTACATTTAATAACAATATCATTGGTACTATATCTACATTGAATATAATCTAATATACTGATTCATTCCCACAGATCAATATACATTTAATAACAATATCATTAGTACTATATCTACATTCGATATAATGTAATAGATTGATTCATTCCCACAGATCAATGTACATTTAATAACAATATCATTGGTACTATATCTACATTGAATATAATGTAATATACTGACTCAATCCCACAGATCAATGTACATTTAATAACAGTATCATTAGTACTATATCTACAGTAGATATGTAATATACATTTACAAACAATGCCAGTATTATTATATCTCCGTTGGACATAATGTGATATACTGATTCCTTCCCACAGATCAATGTGCATTTAAAAACAATATCATTATTACCATATCTACATTAGATATAATGTAATATACTGATTCCTTCCCACAGATCAATGTACATTTAATAACAATATCATTGGTACTGTATCTACATTGAATATAATGTAATATACTGATTCAGTCCCACAGATTAATGTACATTTAATAACAATATCATTGGCACTATATCTACATTCGATATAATCTAATATACTGATTCATTCCCACAGATCAATGTACATTTAATAACAATATCAATCTTACTATATCTACATTCGATATAATGTACTAGATTGATTCATTCCCACAGATCAATGTACATTTAATAACAATATCATTCTTACTATATCTACATTAGATATAATGTAATATACTTATTCGTTCCCACAGATGAATGTGCACTTAATAACAATATCATTGGTACTATATCTACATTGAATATAATGTAATATACTGATCAATTCCCACAGATCAATGTACATTTAATAACAATATCATTCTTACTATATCTACATTCGATATAATGTAATATACTTATTCGTTCCCACAGATGAATGTGCACTGAATAACAATATCATTGGTACTATATCTACATTGAATATAATGTAATATACTGATCAATTCCCACAGATCAATGTACATTTAATAACAATATCATTAGTACTATATCTACATTCGATATAATGTAATAGATTGATTCATTCCCACAGATCAATGTACATTTCATAACAATATCATTGGTACTATATCTACATTGAATATAATGTAATATACTGATTCAATCCCACAGATCCATGTACATTTAATAACAGTATCATTAGTACTATATCTACAGTAGATATGTAATATACATTTACAAACAATGCCAGTATTATTATATCTCCGTTGGACATAATGTGATATACTGATTCCTTCCCACAGATCAATGTGCATTTAAAAACAATATCATTATTACCATATCTACATTAGATATAATGTAATATACTGATTCCTTCCCACAGATCAATGTACATTTAATAACAATATCATTGGTACTGTATCTACATTGAATATAATGTAATATACTGATTCATTGCCACAGATCAATGTACATTTAATAACAATATCATTAGTACTATATCTACATTAGATGTAATGTAATATACTTATTCGTTCCCACAAATGAATGTGCATTTAATAACATTATCATTAGTACTATATCTACATTAGATATGTAATGTACATTCAAAAACAATATCATTATTACCATATCTACATTAGATGTAATGTAATATACTGATTCCTTCCCACAGATCAATGTACATTTAATAACAATATCATTGGTACTATATCTACATTGAATATAATCTAATATACTGATTCATTCCCACAGATCAGTGTACATTTAATAGCAATATCATTATTACTATATCTACATTAGATATAATGTAATATACTTATTCGGTCCCACAGATGAATGTGCATTTAATAACATTATCATTAGTACTATATCTACATTAGATATGTAATGTACATTTAAAAACAATATCATTATTACCATATCTACATTAGATATAATGTAATATACTGATTCCTTCCCACAGATCAATGTACATTTAATAACAATATCATTAGTACTATATCTACAGTAGATATGTAATATACATTTACAATCAATGCCATTATTGCTATATCTCCGTTGGACATAATGTAATATACTGATTCCTTCCCACAGATCAATGCACATTTAATAACAATGTCATTAGTACTATATCTACATTCGATATAATGTAATATACTTATTCGTTCCCACAGATGAATATGCATTTAATAACATTATCATTAGTACTATATCTACATTAGATATGTAATGTACATTTAAAAACCATATCATTATTACCATATCTACATTAGATATAATGTAATATACTGATTCCTCCCCACAGATCAATGTACATTTGATAACAATATCATTGGTACTATATCTACATTGAATATAATGTTATATGCTCATTCATTCCCACAGATCAATGTACATTTAATAACAGTGTCATTAGTACTATATCCACAGTAGATATGTAATGTACATTTACAAACAATGCCAGTATTATTATATCTCCGTTGGACATAATGTAATATACTGATTCCTTCCCACAGATCAATGTACATTTAATAACAATATCATTGGTACTGTATCTACATTGAATATAATGTAATATACTGATTCCTTCCCACAGATCAATGTACATTTAATAACAATATCATTAGTACTATATCTACAGTAGATATGTAATATACATTTACAATCAATGCCATTATTACTATATCTCCGTTGGACATAATGTAATATACTGATTCCTTCCCACAGATCAATGTACATTTAATAACAATATCATTAGTACTATATCTACATTCGATATAATGTAATAGATAGATTCATTCCCACAGATCAATGCACATTTAATAACAATATCATTGGTACTATATCTACATTGAATATAATGTAATATACTGATACATTCCCACAGATAAATGTACATTTAATAACAATATCATTATTACCATATCTACATTAGATATAATGTAATATACTTATTCATTCCCACAGATGAATATGCATTTAATAACATTATCATTAGTACTATATCCACATTAGATATGTAATGTACATTTAAAAACAATATCATTATTACCATATCTACATTAGATATAATGTAATATACTGATTCCTTCCCACAGATCAATGTACATTTAATAACAATATCATTAGTACTACATCTACATTCGATATAATGTAATATACTGATTCATTCCCACAGATGAATGTACATTTAATAACAATATCATTAGTACTATATCTACATTCGATATAATGTAATAGATTGATTCATTCCCACAGATCAATGTACATTTAATAACAATATCATTCTTACTATATCTACATTAGATATAATGTAATATACTTATTCGTTCCCACAGATGAATGTGCACTTAATAACAATATCATTGGTACTATATGTACATTGAATATAATGTAATATACTGATTAATTCCCACAGATCAATGTACATTTAATAACAATATCATTAGTACTATATCTACAGTAGATATGTAATATACATTTACAAACAATGCCATTATTACTATATCTCCGTTGGACATAATGTAATATACTAATTCCTTCCAACAGATCAATGTATATTTAATAACAATATCCTTAGTACTATATCTACATTAGATATGTAATGTACATTTAATAACAATATCATTATTACCATATCTACATTAGATATAATGTAATATACTGATTCCTTCCCACAGATCAATGTACATTTAATAACAATATCATTAGTACTATATCTACAGTAGATATGTAATATACATTTACAATCAATGCCATTATTGCTATATCTCCGTTGGACATAATGTAATATACTGATTCCTTCCCACAGATCAATGCACATTTAATAACAATGTCATTAGTACTATATCTACATTCGATATAATGTAATATACTTATTCGTTCCCACAGATGAATATGCATTTAATAACATTATCATTAGTACTATATCTACATTAGATATGTAATGTACATTTAAAAACCATATCATTATTACCATATCTACATTAGATATAATGTAATATACTGATTCCTCCCCACAGATCAATGTACATTTGATAACAATATCATTGGTACTATATCTACATTGAATGTAATGTTATATGCTCATTCATTCCCACAGATCAATGTACATTTAATAACAGTGTCATTAGTACTATATCCACAGTAGATATGTAATGTACATTTACAAACAATGCCAGTATTATTATATCTCCGTTGCACATAATGTAATATACTGATTCCTTCCCACAGATCAATGTACATTTAATAACAATATCATTGGTACTGTATCTACATTGAATATAATGTAATATACTGATTCATTCCCACAGATCAATGTACATTTAATAACAATATCATTGGTACTATATCTACATTGAATATAATCTAATATACTGATTCATTCCCACAGATCAATGTACATTTAATAACAATATCATTAGTACTATATCTACATTCGATATAATGTAATAGATTGATTCATTCCCACAGATCAATGTACATTTAATAACAATATCATTAGTACTATATCTACATTGAATATAATGTAATATACTGATTCAATCCCACAGATCCATGTACATTTAATAACAGTATCATTAGTACTATATCTACAGTAGATATGTAATATACATTTACAAACAATGCCAGTATTATTATATCTCCGTTGGACATAATGTGATATACTGATTCCTTCCCACAGATCAATGTGCATTTAAAAACAATATCATTATTACCATATCTACATTAGATATAATGTAATATACTGATTCCTTCCCACAGATCAATGTACATTTAATAACAATATCATTGGTACTATATCTACATTGAATATAATGTAATATACTGATCAATTCCCACAGATCAATGTACATTTAATAACAATATCATTCTTACTATATCTACATTCGATATAATGTAATAGATTGATTCATTCCCACAGATCCATGTACATTTAATAACAATATCATTCTTACTATATCTACATTAGATATAATGTAATATACTTATTCGTTCCCACAGATGAATGTGCACTTAATAACAATATCATTGGTACTATATCTACATTGAATATAATGTAATATACTGATCAATTCCCACAGATCAATGTACATTTAATAACAATATCATTAGTACTATATCTACAGTAGATATGTACTATACATTTACAAGCAATGCCATTATTACTATATCTCCGTTGGACATAATGTAATATACTGATTCCGTCCAACAGATCAATGTATATTTAATAACAATATCCTTAGTACTATATCTACATTAGATATGTAATGTACATTTAATAACAATATCATTATTACAATATCTACATTAGATATAATGTAATATACTGATTCTTTCCCACAGATCAATGTACATTTAATAACAATATCATTAGTACTATATCTACATTCGATATAATGTAATATATTGATTCATTCCAACAGATCAAAGTACATTTAATAACAATATCATTATTACTATATCTACATTAGATATAATGTAATATACTTATTCGTTCCCACAGATGAATATGCATTTAATAGCATTATCATTAGTACTATATCTAAATTAGATATGTAATGTACATTTAAAAACAATGCCATTATTACTATATCTCCGTTGGACATAATGTAATATACTGATTCCTTCCCACAGATCAATGTACATTTAACAACAATATCATTAGTACTATATATACATTCGATATAATGTAATATATTGATTCATTCCAACAGATCAATGTACATTTAATAACAATATCATTATTACCATATCTACATTAGATATAATGTAATATACTTATTCATTCCCACAGATGAATATGCATTTAATAACATTATCATTAGTACTATATATACATTAGATATGTAATGTACATTTAAAAACAATATCATTATTACCATATCTACATTAGATATAATGTAATATACTGATTCCTTCCCACAGATCAATGTACATTTAATAACAATATCATTGGTACTGTATCTACATTGAATATAATGTAATATACTGATTCATTCCCACAGATCAATGTACATTTAATAACAATATCATTGGTACTATATCTACATTCGATCTAATGTAATATACTGATTCATTCCCACAGATCAATGTTCATTTAATAACAATATCATTGGTACTATATCTACATTGAATATAATCTAATATAGTGATTCATTCCCACAGATCAATGTACATTTAATAACAATATCATTAGTACTATATCTACATTCGATATAATGTAATAGATTGATTCATTCCCACAGATCAATGTACATTTAATAACAATATCATTCTTACTATATCTACATTAGATATAATGTAATATACTTATTCGTTCCCACAGATGAATGTGCACTTAATAACAATATCATTGGTACTATATCTACATTGAATATAATGTAATATACATTCGATATAATGTAATAGATTGATTCATTCCCACAGATCAATGTACATTTAATAACAGTATCGTTATCGCTCTATCTACATTAGGTATAATGTCATATACAGACTCATTCCCACAGATCAATGTACATTTAATAACAATATCATTGGTACTACATCTACATTGAATATAATGTAATATGCTGATTCGTTCCCACAGATCAATGTACATTTAATAACAATATCCTTAGTACTATATCTACAATAGATATGTAATGTACATTTAATAACAATATCATTATTACCATATCTACATTAGATATAATGTAATATACTGATTCTTTCCCACAGATCAATGTACATTTAATAACAATATCATTAGTACTATATCTACATTCGATCTAATGTAATATGCTGATTCATTCCCACAGATCAATGTTCATTTAATAACAATATCATTGGTACTATATCTACATTGAATATAATCTAATATAGTGATTCATTCCCACAGATCAATGTACATTTAATAACAATATCATTAGTACTATATCTACATTCGATATAATGTAATAGATTGATTCATTCCCACAGATCAATGTACATTTAATAACAATATCATTCTTACTATATCTACATTAGATATAATGTAATATACTTACTCGTTCCCACAGATGAATGTGCACTTAATAACAATATCATTGGTACTATATCTACATTGAATATAATGTAATATACTGATCAATTCCCACAGATCAATGTACATTTAATAACAATATCATTAGTACTATATCTACAGTAGATATGTAATGTGCATTTACATACAATGCCATTATTACTACATCTCCGTTGGACATAATGTAATATACTAATTCCTTCCAACAGATCAATGTATATTTAATAACAATATCCTTCGTACTATATCTACAGTAGATATGTAATATACATTTACAAACAATGCCATTATTACTATATCTCCGTTGGACATAATGTAATATACTGATTCTTTCCCACAGAGCAATGTACATTTAATAACAATATCATTATTACTATATCTACATTAGATATAATGTAATATACTTATTCGTTCCCACAGATCAATGTGCGAGTAATAACAATATCATTGGTACTATATCTACATTGAATATAATGTAATATACTGATTCATTCCCACAGAGCAATGTATATTTAATAACAACATCCTTAGTACTATATCTACACTCGATATAATGTAATATAGTTATTCGTTCCCACAGATGAATGTGTATTTATTAACAATATCATTAGTACTATATCTACATTAGATATGTAATGTACATTTAATAACAATATCATTATTACCATATCTACATTAGATATAATGTAATATACTGATTCCTTCCCACAGATCAATGTACATTTAATAACAATATCATTGGCACTATATCTACATTTAATATAATGTAATATACTAATTCCTTCCCACAGATCAATGTACATTTAATAACAATATCATTAGTACTATATCTACGGTAGATATGTAATATACATTTACAAACAATGCCATTATTACTATATCTCCGTTGGACATAATGTAATATACTGATTCCTTCCAAGAGATCAATGTATATTTAATAACAATATCCTTAGTACTATATCTACATTCGATATAATGTAATATATTGATTCATTCCAACAGATCAATGTACATTTAATAACAATATCATTATTACTATATCTACATTAGATATGATGTAATATACTTATTCGTTCCCACAGATGAATATGCATTTAATAACATTATCATTAGTACTATATCTACATTAGATATGTAATGTACATTTAATAACAATATCATTATTACCATATCTACATTAGATATAATGTAATATACTGATTCCTTCCCACAGATCAATGTACATTTAATAACAATATCATTAGTACTATATCTACAGTAGATATGTGATATACATTTACAAACAATGCCATTATTACTATATCTCCGTTGGACATAATGTAATATACTGATTCCTTCCAACAGATCAATGTATATTTAATAACAATATCCTTAGTACTATATCTACATTCGATATAATGTAATATAGTTATTCGTTCCCACAGATGAATCTGTATTTGTTAACAATATCATTAGTACTATATCTACATTCGATATAATGTAATAGATTGATTCGTTCCCACCGATCAATGAACATTTAATAACAATATCATTATTGCTATATCTACATTAGGTATAATGTCATATACAGACTCATTCCAACAGATCAATGTACATTTAATAACAATATCATTAGTACTATATCTACGGTAGATATGTAATATACATTTACAAACAATGCCATTATTACTATATCTCCGTTGGACATAATGTAATATACTGATTCTTTCCCACAGATCAATGTACATTTAATAACAATATCATTAGTACTATATCTACGGTAGATATGTAATATACATTTACAAACAATGCCATTATTACTATATCTCCGTTGGACATAATGTAATATACTGATTCTTTCCCACAGATCAATGCACATTTAATAACAATATCATTATTACTATATCTACATTAGATATAATGTAATATACTTATTCGTTCCCACAGATCAATGTGCGATTAATAACAATATCATTGGTACTATATCTACATTGAATATAATGTAATATACTGATTCATTCCCACAGAGCAATGTATATTTAATAACAACATCCTTAGTACTATATCTACACTCGATATAATGTAATATAGTTATTCGTTCCCACAGATGAATGTGTATTTATTAATAATATCATTAGTACTATATCTACATTAGATATGTAATGTACATTTAATAACAATATCATTATTACCATATCTACATTAGATATAATGTAATATACTGATTCCTTCCCACAGATCAATGTACATATAATAACAATATCATTGGTACTATATCTACATTTAATATAATGTAATATACTGATTCCTTCCCACAGATCAATGTACATTTAATAACAATATCATTAGTACTATATCTACGGTAGATATGTAATATACATTTACAAACAATGCCATTATTACTATATCTCCGTTGGACATAATGTAATGTACTAATTCCTTCCAAGAGATCAATGTATATTTAATAACAATATCCTTAGCACTATATCTACATTCGATATAATGTAATATAGTTATTCGTTCCCACAGATGAATGTGTATTTACTAACAATATCATTAGTACTATATCTACGTTAGATATGTAATGTACATTTAATAACAATATCATTATTACCATATCTACATTGAATATAATGTAATATACTGATTCATTCCCACAGATCAATGTACATTTAATAACAATATCATTGGTACTATATCTACATTGAATATAATGTAATATACTGATTCATTCCCACAGATCAATGTACATTTAATAACAATATCATTATTACTATATCTACAGTAGATATGTAATATACATTTACAAACAATGCCATTATTACTATATCTCCGTTGGACATAATGGAATATACTGATTCCTTCCAACAGATCAATGTATATTTAATAACGATATCCTTAGTACTATATCTACATTCGATATAATGTAATATAGATATTCGTTCCCACAGATGAATGTGTATTTATTAACAATATCATAAGTACTATATCTACATTAGATATGTAATGTACATTTAATAACAATATCATTATTACCATATCTACATTAGATACAATGTAATATACTGATTCCTTCCCACAGATCAATGTACATTTAATAACAATATCATTGGTACTGTATCTACATTGAATATAATGTAATATACTGATTCATTCCCACAGATCAATGTACATTTAATAACAATATCATTGGTACTATATCTACATTGAATATAATCTAATATACTGATTCATTCCCACAGATCAATGTACATTTAATAACAATATCATTAGTACTATATCTACATTCGATATAATGTAATAGATTGATTCATTCCCACAGATCAATGTACATTTAATAACAATATCATTCTTACTATATCTACATTAGATATAATGTAATATACTTATTCGTTCCCACAGATGAATGTGCACTTAATAACAATATCATTGGTACTATATCTACATTGAATATAATGTAATATACATTCGATATAATGTAATAGATTGATTCATTCCCACAGATCAATGTACATTTAATAACAGTATCGTTATCGCTCTATCTACATTAGGTATAATGTCATATACAGACTCATTCCCACAGATCAATGTACATTTAATAACAATATCATTGGTACTACATCTACATTGAATATAATGTAATATGCTGATTCGTTCCCACAGATCAATGTACATTTAATAACAATATCCTTAGTACTATATCTACAATAGATATGTAATGTACATTTAATAACAATATCATTATTACCATATCTACATTAGATATAATGTAATATACTGATTCTTTCCCACAGATCAATGTACATTTAATAACAATATCATTAGTACTATATCTACATTCGATCTAATGTAATATGCTGATTCATTCCCACAGATCAATGTTCATTTAATAACAATATCATTGGTACTATATCTACATTGAATATAATCTAATATAGTGATTCATTCCCACAGATCAATGTACATTTAATAACAATATCATTAGTACTATATCTACATTCGATATAATGTAATAGATTGATTCATTCCCACAGATCAATGTACATTTAATAACAATATCATTCTTACTATATCTACATTAGATATAATGTAATATACTTACTCGTTCCCACAGATGAATGTGCACTTAATAACAATATCATTGGTACTATATCTACATTGAATATAATGTAATATACTGATCAATTCCCACAGATCAATGTACATTTAATAACAATATCATTAGTACTATATCTACAGTAGATATGTAATGTGCATTTACATACAATGCCATTATTACTACATCTCCGTTGGACATAATGTAATATACTAATTCCTTCCAACAGATCAATGTATATTTAATAACAATATCCTTCGTACTATATCTACAGTAGATATGTAATATACATTTACAAACAATGCCATTATTACTATATCTCCGTTGGACATAATGTAATATACTGATTCTTTCCCACAGAGCAATGTACATTTAATAACAATATCATTATTACTATATCTACATTAGATATAATGTAATATACTTATTCGTTCCCACAGATCAATGTGCGAGTAATAACAATATCATTGGTACTATATCTACATTGAATATAATGTAATATACTGATTCATTCCCACAGAGCAATGTATATTTAATAACAACATCCTTAGTACTATATCTACACTCGATATAATGTAATATAGTTATTCGTTCCCACAGATGAATGTGTATTTATTAACAATATCATTAGTACTATATCTACATTAGATATGTAATGTACATTTAATAACAATATCATTATTACCATATCTACATTAGATATAATGTAATATACTGATTCCTTCCCACAGATCAATGTACATTTAATAACAATATCATTGGTACTATATCTACATTTAATATAATGTAATATACTAATTCCTTCCCACAGATCAATGTACATTTAATAACAATATCATTAGTACTATATCTACGGAAGATATGTAATATACATTTACAAACAATGCCATTATTACTATATCTCCGTTGGACATAATGTAATATACTGATTCCTTCCAAGAGATCAATGTATATTTAATAACAATATCCTTAGTACTATATCTACATTCGATATAATGTAATATATTGATTCATTCCAACAGATCAATGTACATTTAATAACAATATCATTATTACTATATCTACATTAGATATGATGTAATATACTTATTCGTTCCCACAGATGAATATGCATTTAATAACATTATCATTAGTACTATATCTACATTAGATATGTAATGTACATTTAATAACAATATCATTATTACCATATCTACATTAGATATAATGTAATATACTGATTCCTTCCCACAGATCAATGTACATTTAATAACAATATCATTAGTACTATATCTACAGTAGATATGTGATATACATTTACAAACAATGCCATTATTACTATATCTCCGTTGGACATAATGTAATATACTGATTCCTTCCAACAGATCAATGTATATTTAATAACAATATCCTTAGTACTATATCTACATTCGATATAATGTAATATAGTTATTCGTTCCCACAGATGAATCTGTATTTGTTAACAATATCATTAGTACTATATCTACATTCGATATAATGTAATAGATTGATTCGTTCCCACCGATCAATGAACATTTAATAACAATATCATTATTGCTATATCTACATTAGGTATAATGTCATATACAGACTCATTCCAACAGATCAATGTACATTTAATAACAATATCATTAGTACTATATCTACGGTAGATATGTAATATACATTTACAAACAATGCCATTATTACTATATCTCCGTTGGACATAATGTAATATACTGATTCTTTCCCACAGATCAATGTACATTTAATAACAATATCATTATTACTATATCTACATTAGATATAATGTAATATACTTATTCGTTCCCACAGATCAATGTGCGATTAATAACAATATCATTGGTACTATATCTACATTGAATATAATGTAATATACTGATTCATTCCCACAGATCAATGTACATTCAATAACAATATCCTTAGTACTATATCTACATTCCATATAATGTAATATAGTTATTCGTTCCCACAGATGAATGTGTATTTATTAACAATATCATTAGTGCTATATCTACAGTAGATATGTAATATACATTTACAAACAATGCCAGTATTATTATATCTCCGTTGGACATAATGTAATATACTGATTCCTTCCCACAGATCAATGTACATTTAATAACAATATCATTAGTACTATATCTACATTCGATATAATGTAATATATTGATTCATTCCAGCAGATCAATGTACATTTAATAACAATATCATTATTACTATATCTACATTAGATATCATGTAATATACTTCTTCGTTCCCACAGATGAATATGCATTTAATAACATTATCATTAGTACTATATCTACATTAGATATGTAATGTACATTTAAAAACAATATCATTATTACCATATCTACATTAGATATAATGTAATATACTGATTCCTTCCCACAGATCAATGTACATTTAATAACAATATCATTGGTACTGTATCTACATTGAATATAATGTAATATACTGATTCATTCCCACAGCTCAATGTACATTTAATAACAATATCATTAGTACTATATCTACAGTAGATATGTAATATACATTTACAAACAATGCCGTTATTACTATATCTCCGTTGGACATAATGTAATATACTGATTCCTTCCAACAGATCAATGTATATTTAATAACAATATCCTTAGTACTATATCTACATTCGATATAATGTAATATAGTTATTCGTTCCCACAGATGAATGTGTATTTATTAACAATATCATTAGTACTATATCTACATTAGATATGTAATGTACATTTAATAACAATATCATTATTACCATATCTACATTAGATATAATGTAATATACTGATTCTTTCCCACAGATCAATGTACATTTAATAACAATATCATTGGTACTATATCTACATTGAATATAATCTAATATACTGATTCATTCCCACAGATCAATGTACATTTAATAACAATATCATTAGTACTATATCTACATTCGATATAAGGTAATAGATTGATTCGTTCCCACCGATCAATGTACATTTAATAACAATATCATTATTGCTATATCTACATTAGGTATAATGTCATATACAGACTCATTCCCACAGATCAATGTACATTTAATAACAATATCATTAGTACTATATCTACGGTAGATATGTAATATACATTTACAAACAATGCCATTATTACTATATCTCCGTTGGACATAATGTAATATACTGATTCTTTCCCACAGATCAATGCACATTTAATAACAATATCATTATTACTATATCTACATTAGATATAATGTAATATACTTATTCGTTCCCACAGATCAATGTGCGATTAATAACAATATCATTGGTACTATATCTACATTGAATATAATGTAACATACTGATTCATTCCCACAGAGCAATGTATATTTAATAACAACATCCTTAGTACTATATCTACACTCGATATAATGTAATATAGTTATTCGTTCCCACAGATGAATGTGTATTTATTAATAATATCATTAGTACTATATCTACATTAGATATGTAATGTACATTTAATAACAATATCATTATTACCATATCTACATTAGATATAATGTAATATACTGATTCCTTCCCACAGATCAATGTACATTTAATAACAATATCATTGGTACTATATCTACATTTAATATAATGTAATATACTGATTCCTTCCCACAGATCAATGTACATTTAATAACAATATCATTAGTACTATATCTACGGTAGATATGTAATATACATTTACAAACAATGCCATTATTACTATATCTCCGTTGGACATAATGTAATGTACTGATTCCTTCCAAGAGATCAATGTATATTTAATAACAATATCCTTAGCACTATATCTACATTCGATATAATGTAATATAGTTATTCGTTCCCACAGATGAATGTGTATTTACTAACAATATCATTAGTACTATATCTACGTTAGATATGTAATGTACATTTAATAACAATATCATTATTACCATATCTACATTGAATATAATGTAATATACTGATTCATTCCCACAGATCAATGTACATTTAATAACAATATCATTGGTACTATATCTACATTGAATATAATGTAATATACTGATTCATTCCCACAGATCAATGTACATTTAATAACAATATCATTATTACTATATCTACAGTAGATATGTAATATACATTTACAAACAATGCCATTATTACTATATCTCCGTTGGACATAATGGAATATACTGATTCCTTCCAACAGATCAATGTATATTTAATAACGATATCCTTAGTACTATATCTACATTCGATATAATGTAATATAGATATTCGTTCCCACAGATGAATGTGTATTTATTAACAATATCATAAGTACTATATCTACATTAGATATGTAATGTACATTTAATAACAATATCATTATTACCATATCTACATTAGATACAATGTAATATACTGATTCCTTCCCACAGATCAATGTACATTTAATAACAATATCATTGGTACTGTATCTACATTGAATATAATGTAATATACTGATTCATTCCCACAGATCAATGTACATTTAATAACAATATCATTGGTACTATATCTACATTGAATATAATCTAATATACTGATTCATTCCCACAGATCAATGTACATTTAATAACAATATCATTAGTACTATATCTACATTCGATATAATGTAATATACTTATTCGTTCCCACAGATGAATATGCATTTAATAACATTATCATTAGTACTATATCTACATTAGATATGTAATGTACATTTAAAAACCATATCATTATTACCATATCTACATTAGATATAATGTAATATACTGATTCCTCCCCACAGATCAATGTACATTTAATAACAATATCATTGGTACTATATCTACATTGAATATAATGTTATATGCTCATTCATTCCCACAGATCAATGTACATTTAATAACAGTATCATTAGTACTATATCCACAGTAGATATGTAATGTACATTTACAAACAATGCCAGTATTATTATATCTCCGTTGGGCATAATGTAATATACTGATTCCTTCCCACAGATCAATGTACATTCAATAACAATATCATTGGTACTGTATCTACATTGAATATAGTGTAATATACTGATTCATTCCCACAGATCAATGTACATTTAATAACAATATCATTGGTACTATATCTACATTGAATATAATCTAATATTGATTCATTCCCACAGATCAATATACATTTAATAACAATATCATTAGTACTATATCTACATTCGATATAATGTAATAGATTGATTCATTCCCACAGATCAATGTACATTTAATAACAATATCATTGGTACTATATCTACATTGAATATAATGTAATATACTGATTCAATCCCACAGATCAATGTACATTTAATAACAGTATCATTAGTACTATATCTACAGTAGATATGTAATATACATTTACAAACAATGCCATTATTACTATATCTCCGTTGGACATAATGGAATATACTGATTCCTTCCAACAGATCAATGTATATTTAATAACGATATCCTTAGTACTATATCTACATTCGATATAATGTAATATAGATATTCGTTCCCACAGATGAATGTGTATTTATTAACAATATCATAAGTACTATATCTACATTAGATATGTAATGTACATTTAATAACAATATCATTATTACCATATCTACATTAGATACAATGTAATATACTGATTCCTTCCCACAGATCAATGTACATTTAATAACAATATCATTGGTACTGTATCTACATTGAATATAATGTAATATACTGATTCATTCCCACAGATCAATGTACATTTAATAACAATATCATTGGTACTATATCTACATTGAATATAATCTAATATACTGATTCATTCCCACAGATCAATGTACATTTAATAACAATATCATTAGTACTATATCTACATTCGATATAATGTAATATACTTATTCGTTCCCACAGATGAATATGCATTTAATAACATTATCATTAGTACTATATCTACATTAGATATGTAATGTACATTTAAAAACCATATCATTATTACCATATCTACATTAGATATAATGTAATATACTGATTCCTCCCCACAGATCAATGTACATTTAATAACAATATCATTGGTACTATATCTACATTGAATATAATGTTATATGCTCATTCATTCCCACAGATCAATGTACATTTAATAACAGTATCATTAGTACTATATCCACAGTAGATATGTAATGTACATTTACAAACAATGCCAGTATTATTATATCTCCGTTGGGCATAATGTAATATACTGATTCCTTCCCACAGATCAATGTACATTCAATAACAATATCATTGGTACTGTATCTACATTGAATATAGTGTAATATACTGATTCATTCCCACAGATCAATGTACATTTAATAACAATATCATTGGTACTATATCTACATTGAATATAATCTAATATTGATTCATTCCCACAGATCAATATACATTTAATAACAATATCATTAGTACTATATCTACATTCGATATAATGTAATAGATTGATTCATTCCCACAGATCAATGTACATTTAATAACAATATCATTGGTACTATATCTACATTGAATATAATGTAATATACTGATTCAATCCCACAGATCAATGTACATTTAATAACAGTATCATTAGTACTATATCTACAGTAGATATGTAATATACATTTACAAACAATGCCAGTATTATTATATCTCCGTTGGACATAATGTGATATACTGATTCCTTCCCACAGATCAATGTGCATTTAAAAACAATATCATTATTACCATATCTACATTAGATATAATGTAATATACTGATTCCTTCCCACAGATCAATGTACATTTAATAACAATATCATTGGTACTATATCTACATTGAATATAATCTAATATACTGATTCATTCCCACAGATCAATATACATTTAATAACAATATCATTAGTACTATATCTACATTCGATATAATGTAATAGATTGATTCATTCCCACAGATCAATGTACATTTAATAACAATATCATTCTTACTATATCTACATTCGATATAATCTAATATACTGATTCATTCCCACAGATCAATGTACATTTAATAACAATATCATTCTTACTATATCTACATTCGATATAATGTAATAGATTGATTCATTCCCACAGATCAATGTACATTTAATAACAATATCATTCTTACTATATCTACATTAGATATAATGTAATATACTTATTCGTTCCCACAGATGAATGTGCACTTAATAACAATATCATTGGTACTATATCTACATTGAATATAATGTAATATACATTCGATATAATGTAATAGATTGATTCATTCCCACAGATCAATGTACATTTAATAACAGTATCGTTATCGCTCTATCTACATTAGGTATAATGTCATATACAGACTCATTCCCACAGATCAATGTACATTTAATAACAATATCATTGGTACTACATCTACATTGAATATAATGTAATATGCTGATTCGTTCCCACAGATCAATGTACATTTAATAACAATATCATTGGTACTATATCTACATTGAATATAATGTAATATACTGATTCATTCCCACAGATCAATGTACATTTTATAACAATATCATTAGTACTATATCTACAGTAGATATGTAATATACATTTACAAGCAATGCCATTATTACTATATCTCCGTTGGACATAATGTAGTATACTGATTCCTTCCAACAGATCAATGTATACTTAATAACAATATCCTTAGTACTATATCTACAATAGATATGTAATGTACATTTAATAACAATATCATTATTACCATATCTACATTAGATATAATGTAATATACTGATTCTTTCCCACAGATCAATGTACATTTAATAACAATATCATTAGTACTATATCTACATTCGATCTAATGTAATATACTGATTCATTCCCACAGATCAATGTACATTTAATAACAATATCATTGGTACTATATCTACATTGAATATAATCTAATATAGTGATTCATTCCCACAGATCAATGTACATTTAATAACAATATCATTAGTACTATATCTACATTCGATATAATGTAATAGATTGATTCATTCCCACAGATCAATGTACATTTAATAACAATATCATTAGTACTATATCTACAGTAGATATGTAATGTGCATTTACATACAATGCCATTATTACTACATCTCCGTTGGACATAATGTAATATACTAATTCCTTCCAACAGATCAATGTATATTTAATAACAATATCCTTCGTACTATATCTACAGTAGATATGTAATATACATTTACAAACAATGCCAGTATTATCATATCTCCGTTGGACATAATGTAATATACTGATTCCTTCCCACAGATCAATGTACATTTAATAACAATATCATTAGTACTATATCTACATTAGATATGTAATGTACATCTAATAACAATATCATTATTACAATATCTACATTAGATATAATGTAATATACCGATTCTTTCCCACAGATCAATGTACATTTAATAACAATATCATTAGTACTATATCTACAGTAGATATGTGATATACATTTACAAACAATGCCATTATTACTATATCTTCGTTGGACGTAATGTAATATACTGATTCCTTCCAACAGATCAATGTATATTTAATAACAATATCCTTAGTACTATATCTACATTCGATATAATGTAATATAGTTATTCGTTCCCACAGATGAATGTGTATTTGTTAACAATATCATTAGTACTATATCTACATTAGATATGTAATGTACATTTAATAACAATATCATTATTACCATATCTACATTTGATATAATGTAATATACTGATTCTTTCCCACAGATCAATGTACATTTAATAACAATATCATTGGTACTATATCTACATTGAATATAATGTAATATACTGATTCCTTCCCACAGATCAATGTACATTTAATAACAATATCATTGGTACTATATCTACATTTAATATAATGTAATATACTGATTCCTTCCCACAGATCAATGTACATTTAATAACAATATCATTAGTACTATATCTACGGTAGATATGTAATATACATTTACAAACAATGCCATTATTACTATATCTCCGTTGGACATAATGTAATGTACTGATTCCTTCCAAGAGATCAATGTATATTTAATAACAATATCCTTAGCACTATATCTACATTCGATATAATGTAATATAGTTATTCGTTCCCACAGATGAATGTGTATTTACTAACAATATCATTAGTACTATATCTACATTAGATATGTAATGTACATTTAATAACAATATCATTATTACCATATCTACATTGAATATAATGTAATATACTGATTCATTCCCACAGATCAATGTACATTTAATAACAATATCATTGGTACTATATCTACATTGAATATAATGTAATATACTGATTCATTCCCACAGATCAATGTACATTTAATAACAATATCATTATTACTATATCTACAGTAGATATGTAATATACATTTACAAACAATGCCATTATTACTATATCTCCGTTGGACATAATGGAATATACTGATTCCTTCCAACAGATCAATGTATATTTAATAACGATATCCTTAGTACTATATCTACATTCGATATAATGTAATATAGATATTCGTTCCCACAGATGAATGTGTATTTATTAACAATATCATAAGTACTATATCTACATTAGATATGTAATGTACATTTAATAACAATATCATTATTACCATATCTACATTAGATACAATGTAATATACTGATTCCTTCCCACAGATCAATGTACATTTAATAACAATATCATTGGTACTGTATCTACATTGAATATAATGTAATATACTGATTCATTCCCGCAGATCAATGTACATTTAATAACAATATCATTGGTACTATATCTACATTGAATATAATCTAATATACTGATTCATTCCCACAGATCAATGTACATTTAATAACAATATCATTAGTACTATATCTACATTCGATATAAGGTAATAGATTGATTCGTTCCCACCGATCAATGTACATTTAATAACAATATCATTATTGCTATATCTACATTAGGTATAATGTCATATACAGACTCATTCCCACAGATCAATGTACATTTAATAACAATATCATTAGTACTATATCTACGGTAGATATGTAATATACATTTACAAACAATGCCATTATTACTATATCTTCGTTGGACGTAATGTAATATACTGATTCCTTCCAACAGATCAATGTATATTTAATAACAATATCCTTAGTACTATATCTACATTCGATATAATGTAATATAGTTATTCGTTCCCACAGATGAATGTGTATTTGTTAACAATATCATTAGTACTATATCTACATTAGATATGTAATGTACATTTAATAACAATATCATTATTACCATATCTACATTTGATATAATGTAATATACTGATTCTTTCCCACAGATCAATGTACATTTAATAACAATATCATTGGTACTATATCTACATTGAATATAATGTAATATACTGATTCCTTCCCACAGATCAATGTACATTTAATAACAATATCATTGGTACTATATCTACATTGAATATAATGTAATATACTGATTCCTTCCCACAGATCAATGTACATTTAATAGCAATATCATTAGTACTATATCTACGGTAGATATGTAATATACATTTACAAACAATGCCATTATTACTATATCTCCGTTGGACATAATGTAATATACTGATTCTTTCCCACAGAGCAATGTACATTTAATAACAATATCATTATTACTATATCTACATTAGATATAATGTAATATACTTATTCGTTCCCACAGATCAATGTGCGAGTAATGACAATATCATTGGTACTATATCTACATTGAATATAATGTAATATACTGATTCATTCCCACAGAGCAATGTATATTTAATAACAACATCCTTAGTACTATATCTACACTCGATATAATGTAATATAGTTATTCGTTCCCACAGATGAATGTGTATTTATTAACAATATCATTAGTACTATATCTACATTAGATATGTAATGTACATTTAATAACAATATCATTATTACCATATCTACATTAGATATAATGTAATATACTGATTCCTTCCCACAGATCAATGTACATTTAATAACAATATCATTGGTACTATATCTACATTTAATATAATGTAATATACTAATTCCTTCCCACAGATCAATGTACATTTAATAACAATATCATTAGTACTATATCTACGGTAGATATGTAATATACATTTACAAACAATGCCATTATTACTATATCTCCGTTGGACATAATGTAATATACTGATTCCTTCCAAGAGATCAATGTATATTTAATAACAATATCCTTAGTACTATATCTACATTCGATATAATGTAATATATTGATTCATTCCCACAGCTCAATGTACATTTAATAACAATATCATTAGTACTATATCTACAGTAGATATGTAATATACATTTACAAACAATGCCGTTATTACTATATCTCCGTTGGACATAATGTAATATACTGATTCCTTCCAACAGATCAATGTATATTTAATAACAATATCCTTAGTACTATATCTACATTCGATATAATGTAATATAGTTATTCGTTCCCACAGATGAATGTGTATTTATTAACAATATCATTAGTACTATATCTACATTAGATATGTAATGTACATTTAATAACAATATCATTATTACCATATCTACATTAGATATAATGTAATATACTGATTCTTTCCCACAGATCAATGTACATTTAATAACAATATCATTGGTACTATATCTACATTGAATATAATCTAATATACTGATTCATTCCCACAGATCAATGTACATTTAATAACAATATCATTAGTACTATATCTACATTCGATATAAGGTAATAGATTGATTCGTTCCCACCGATCAATGTACATTTAATAACAATATCATTATTGCTATATCTACATTAGGTATAATGTCATATACAGACTCATTCCCACAGATCAATGTACATTTAATAACAATATCATTAGTACTATATCTACGGTAGATATGTAATATACATTTACAAACAATGCCATTATTACTATATCTCCGTTGGACATAATGTAATATACTGATTCTTTCCCACAGATCAATGTACATTTAATAACAATATCATTATTACTATATCTACATTAGATATAATGTAATATACTTATTCGTTCCCACAGATCAATGTGCGATTAATAACAATATCATTGGTACTATATCTACATTGAATATAATGTAATATACTGATTCATTCCCACAGAGCAATGTATATTTAATAACAACATCCTTAGTACTATATCTACACTCGATATAATGTAATATAGTTATTCGTTCCCACAGATGAATGTGTATTTATTAATAATATCATTAGTACTATATCTACATTAGATATGTAATGTACATTTAATAACAATATCATTATTACCATATCTACATTAGATATAATGTAATATACTGATTCCTTCCCACAGATCAATGTACATTTAATAACAATATCATTGGTACTATATCTACATTTAATATAATGTAATATACTGATTCCTTCCCAGAGATCAATGTACATTTAATAACAATATCATTAGTACTATATCTACGGTAGATATGTAATATACATTTACAATCAATGCCATTATTACTATATCTCCGTTGGACATAATGTAATGTACTGATTCCTTCCAAGAGATCAATGTATATTTAATAACAATATCCTTAGCACTATATCTACATTCGATATAATGTAATATAGTTATTCGTTCCCACAGATGAATGTGTATTTACTAACAATATCATTAGTACTATATCTACATTAGATATGTAATGTACATTTAATAACAATATCATTATTACCATATCTACATTGAATATAATGTAATATACTGATTCATTCCCACAGATCAATGTACATTTAATAACAATATCATTGGTACTATATCTACATTGAATATAATGTAATATACTGATTCATTCCCACAGATCAATGTACATTTAATAACAATATCATTATTACTATATCTACAGTAGATATGTAATATACATTTACAAACAATGCCATTATTACTATATCTCCGTTGGACATAATGGAATATACTGATTCCTTCCAACAGATCAATGTATATTTAATAACGATATCCTTAGTACTATATCTACATTCGATATAATGTAATATAGATATTCGTTCCCACAGATGAATGTGTATTTATTAACAATATCATAAGTACTATATCTACATTAGATATGTAATGTACATTTAATAACAATATCATTATTACCATATCTACATTAGATACAATGTAATATACTGATTCCTTCCCACAGATCAATGTACATTTAATAACAATATCATTGGTACTGTATCTACATTGAATATAATGTAATATACTGATTCATTCCCACAGATCAATGTACATTTAATAACAATATCATTGGTACTATATCTACATTGAATATAATCTAATATACTGATTCATTCCCACAGATCAATGTACATTTAATAACAATATCATTAGTACTATATCTACATTCGATATAATGTAATATACTTATTCGTTCCCACAGATGAATATGCATTTAATAACATTATCATTAGTACTATATCTACATTAGATATGTAATGTACATTTAAAAACCATATCATTATTACCATATCTACATTAGATATAATGTAATATACTGATTCCTCCCCACAGATCAATGTACATTTAATAACAATATCATTGGTACTATATCTACATTGAATATAATGTTATATGCTCATTCATTCCCACAGATCAATGTACATTTAATAACAGTATCATTAGTACTATATCCACAGTAGATATGTAATGTACATTTACAAACAATGCCAGTATTATTATATCTCCGTTGGGCATAATGTAATATACTGATTCCTTCCCACAGATCAATGTACATTCAATAACAATATCATTGGTACTGTATCTACATTGAATATAGTGTAATATACTGATTCATTCCCACAGATCAATGTACATTTAATAACAATATCATTGGTACTATATCTACATTGAATATAATCTAATATTGATTCATTCCCACAGATCAATATACATTTAATAACAATATCATTAGTACTATATCTACATTCGATATAATGTAATAGATTGATTCATTCCCACAGATCAATGTACATTTAATAACAATATCATTGGTACTATATCTACATTGAATATAATGTAATATACTGATTCAATCCCACAGATCAATGTACATTTAATAACAGTATCATTAGTACTATATCTACAGTAGATATGTAATATACATTTACAAACAATGCCAGTATTATTATATCTCCGTTGGACATAATGTGATATACTGATTCCTTCCCACAGATCAATGTGCATTTAAAAACAATATCATTATTACCATATCTACATTAGATATAATGTAATATACTGATTCCTTCCCACAGATCAATGTACATTTAATAACAATATCATTGGTACTATATCTACATTGAATATAATCTAATATACTGATTCATTCCCACAGATCAATATACATTTAATAACAATATCATTAGTACTATATCTACATTCGATATAATGTAATAGATTGATTCATTCCCACAGATCAATGTACATTTAATAACAATATCATTCTTACTATATCTACATTCGATATAATCTAATATACTGATTCATTCCCACAGATCAATGTACATTTAATAACAATATCATTCTTACTATATCTACATTCGATATAATGTAATAGATTGATTCATTCCCACAGATCAATGTTCATTTAATAACAATATCATTCTTACTATATCTACATTAGATATAATGTAATATACTTATTCGTTCCCACAGATGAATGTGCACTTAATAACAATATCATTGGTACTATATCTACATTGAATATAATGTAATATACTGATCAATTCCCACAGATCAATGTACATTTAATAACAATATCATTCTTACTATATCTACATTCGATATAATGTAATAGATTGATTCATTCCCACAGATCAATGTACATTTAATAACAATATCATTCTTACTATATCTACATTAGATATAATGTAATATACTTATTCGTTCCCACAGATGAATGTGCACTTAATAACAATATCATTGGTACTATATCTACATTGAATATAATGTAATATACTGATCAATTCCCACAGATCAATGTACATTTAATAACAATATCATTAGTACTATATCTACAGTAGATATGTACTATACATTTACAAGCAATGCCATTATTACTATATCTCCGTTGGACATAATGTAATGTACTGATTCCTTCCAAGAGATCAATGTATATTTAATAACAATATCCTTAGCACTATATCTACATTCGATATAATGTAATATAGTTATTCGTTCCCACAGATGAATGTGTATTTACTAACAATATCATTAGTACTATATCTACATTACATATGTAATGTACATTTAATAACAATATCATTATTACCATATCTACATTGAATATAATGTAATATACTGATTCATTCCCACAGATCAATGTACATTTAATAACAATATCATTGGTACTATATCTACATTGAATATAATGTAATATACTGATTCATTCCCACAGATCAATGTACATTTAATAACAATATCATTATTACTATATCTACAGTAGATATGTAATATACATTTACAAACAATGCCATTATTACTATATCTCCGTTGGACATAATGGAATATACTGATTCCTTCCAACAGATCAATGTATATTTAATAACGATATCCTTAGTACTATATCTACATTCGATATAATGTAATATAGATATTCGTTCCCACAGATGAATGTGTATTTATTAACAATATCATAAGTACTATATCTACATTAGATATGTAATGTACATTTAATAACAATATCATTATTACCATATCTACATTAGATACAATGTAATATACTGATTCCTTCCCACAGATCAATGTACATTTAATAACAATATCATTGGTACTGTATCTACATTGAATATAATGTAATATACTGATTCATTCCCACAGATCAATGTACATTTAATAACAATATCATTGGTACTATATCTACATTGAATATAATCTAATATACTGATTCATTCCCACAGATCAATGTACATTTAATAACAATATCATTAGTACTATATCTACATTCGATATAATGTAATATACTTATTCGTTCCCACAGATGAATATGCATTTAATAACATTATCATTAGTACTATATCTACATTAGATATGTAATGTACATTTAAAAACCATATCATTATTACCATATCTACATTAGATATAATGTAATATACTGATTCCTCCCCACAGATCAATGTACATTTAATAACAATATCATTGGTACTATATCTACATTGAATATAATGTTATATGCTCATTCATTCCCACAGATCAATGTACATTTAATAACAGTATCATTAGTACTATATCCACAGTAGATATGTAATGTACATTTACAAACAATGCCAGTATTATTATATCTCCGTTGGACATAATGTAATATACTGATTCCTTCCCACAGATCAATGTACATTCAATAACAATATCATTGGTACTGTATCTACATTGAATATAGTGTAATATACTGATTCATTCCCACAGATCAATATACATTTAATAACAATATCATTGGTACTATATCTACATTGAATATAATCTAATATACTGATTCATTCCCACAGATCAATATACATTTAATAACAATATCATTAGTACTATATCTACATTCGATATAATGTAATAGATTGATTCATTCCCACAGATCAATGTACATTTAATAACAATATCATTGGTACTATATCTACATTGAATATAATGTAATATACTGATTCAATCCCACAGATCAATGTACATTTAATAACAGTATCATTAGTACTATATCTACAGTAGATATATAATATACATTTACAAACAATGCCAGTATTATTATATCTCCGTTGGACATAATGTGATATACTGATTCCTTCCCACAGATCAATGTGCATTTAAAAACAATATCATTATTACCATATCTACATTAGATATAATGTAATATACTGATTCCTTCCCACAGATCAATGTACATTTAATAACAATATCATTGGTACTATATCTACATTGAATATAATCTAATATACTGATTCATTCCCACAGATCAATATACATTTAATAACAATATCATTAGTACTATATCTACATTCGATATAATGTAATAGATTGATTCATTCCCACAGATCAATGTACATTTAATAACAATATCATTCTTACTATATCTACATTCGATATAATCTAATATACTGATTCATTCCCACAGATCAATGTACATTTAATAACAATATCATTCTTACTATATCTACATTCGATATAATGTAATAGATTGATTCATTCCCACAGATCAATGTACATTTAATAACAATATCATTCTTACTATATCTACATTAGATATAATGTAATATACTTATTCGTTCCCACAGATGAATGTGCACTTAATAACAATATCATTGGTACTATATCTACATTGAATATAATGTAATATACTGATCAATTCCCACAGATCAATGTACATTCAATAACAATATCATTCTTACTATATCTACATTCGATATAATGTAATAGATTGATTCATTCCCACAGATCAATGTACATTTAATAACAATATCATTCTTACTATATCTACATTAGATATAATGTAATATACTTATTCGTTCCCACAGATGAATGTGCACTTAATAACAATATCATTGGTACTATATCTACATTGAATATAATGTAATATACTGATCAATTCCCACAGATCAATGTACATTTAATAACAATATCCTTAGTACTATATCTACATTCCATATAATGTAATATAGTTATTCGTTCCCACAGATGAATGTGTATTTATTAACAATATCATTAGTGCTATATCTACAGTAGATATGTAATATACATTTACAAACAATGCCAGTATTATTATATCTCCGTTGGACATAATGTAATATACTGATTCCTTCCCACAGATCAATGTACATTTAATAACAATATCATTAGTACTATATCTACATTCGATATAATGTAATATATTGATTCATTCCAGCAGATCAATGTACATTTAATAACAATATCATTATTACTATATCTACATTAGATATCATGTAATATACTTCTTCGTTCCCACAGTTGAATATGCATTTAATAACATTATCATTAGTACTATATCTACATTAGATATGTAATGTACATTTAAAAACAATATCATTATTACCATATCTACATTAGATATAATGTAATATACTGATTCCTTCCCACAGATCAATGTACATTTAATAACAATATCATTGGTACTGTATCTACATTGAATATAATGTAATATACTGATTCATTCCCACAGCTCAATGTACATTTAATAACAATATCATTAGTACTATATCTACAGTAGATATGTAATATACATTTACAAACAATGCCGTTATTACTATATCTCCGTTGGACATAATGTAATATACTGATTCCTTCCAACAGATCAATGTATATTTAATAACAATATCCTTAGTACTATATCTACATTCGATATAATGTAATATAGTTATTCGTTCCCACAGATGAATGTGTATTTATTAACAATATCATTAGTACTATATCTACATTAGATATGTAATGTACATTTAATAACAATATCATTATTACCATATCTACATTAGATATAATGTAATATACTGATTCTTTCCCACAGATCAATGTACATTTAATAACAATATCATTGGTACTATATCTACATTGAATATAATCTAATATACTGATTCATTCCCACAGATCAATGTACATTTAATAACAATATCATTAGTACTATATCTACATTCGATATAAGGTAATAGATTGATTCGTTCCCACCGATCAATGTACATTTAATAACAATATCATTATTGCTATATCTACATTAGGTATAATGTCATATACAGACTCATTCCCACAGATCAATGTACATTTAATAACAATATCATTAGTACTATATCTACGGTAGATATGTAATATACATTTACAAACAATGCCATTATTACTACATCTCCGTTGGACATAATGTAATATACTGATTCTTTCCCACAGATCAATGTACATTTAATAACAATATCATTATTACTATATCTACATTAGATATAATGTAATATACTTATTCGTTCCCACAGATCAATGTGCGATTAATAACAATATCATTGGTACTATATCTACATTGAATATAATGTAATATACTGATTCATTCCCACAGAGCAATGTATATTTAATAACAACATCCTTAGTACTATATCTACACTCGATATAATGTAATATAGTTATTCGTTCCCACAGATGAATGTGTATTTATTAATAATATCATTAGTACTATATCTACATTAGATATGTAATGTACATTTAATAACAATATCATTATTACAATATCTACATTCGATATAATGTAATATATTGATTCATTCCAACAGATCAAAGTACATTTAATAACAATATCATTATTACTATATCTACATTAGATATAATGTAATATACTTATTCGTTCCCACAGATGAATATGCATTTAATAACATTATCATTAGTACTATATCTACATTAGATATGTAATGTACATTTGAAAACAATGCCATTATTACTATATCTCCGTTGGACATAATGTAATATACTGATTCCTTCGCACAGATCAATGTACATTTAATAACAATATCATTAGTACTATATATACATTCGATATAATGTAATATATTGATTCATTCCAACAGATCATGTACATTTAATAACAATTTCATTATTACCATATCTACATTAGATATAATGGAATATACTTATTCATTCCCACAGATGAATATGCATTTAATAACATTATCATTAGTACTATATCTACATTAGATATGTAATGTACATTTAAAAACAATATCATTATTACCATATCTACATTAGGTATAATGTAATATACTGATTCCTTCCCACAGATCAATGTACATTTAATAACAATATCATTGGTACTGTATCTACATTGAATATAATGTAATATACTGATTCATTCTCATAGATCAATGTACATTTAATAACAATATCATTAGTACTATATCTACATTAGATATAATGTAATAGATTGATTCATTCCCACAGATCAATGTACATTTAATAACAGTATCATTATTGCTATATCTACATTAGGTATAATGTCATATACAGACTCATTCCCACAGATCAATGTACATTTAATAACAATATCATTGGTACTACATCTACATTGAATATAATGTAATATGCTGATTCGTTCCCACAGATCAATGTACATTTAATAACAGTATCATTAGTACTATATCTACAGTAGATATGTAATATACATTTACAAACAATGCCAATATTATTATATCTCCGTTGGACATAATGTAATATACTGATTCCTTCCCACAGATCATTGTACATTTAATAACAATATCATTAGTACTATATCTACATTCGATATAATGTAATATACTGATTCATTCCCACAGATCAGTGCACATTTAATAACAATATCATTAGTACTATATCTACATTCGATATAATGTAATAGATTGATTCATTCCCACAGATCAATGTACATTTAATAACAATATCATTAGTACTATATCTACAGTAGATATGTAATATACATTTACAAACAATGCCATTATTACTATATCTCCGTTGGACATAATGTAATATACTGATTCCTTCCAACAGATCAATGAATATTTAATAACAATATCCTTAGTACTATATCTACATTAGATATGTAATGTACATTTAATAACAATATCATTATTACCATATCTACATTAGATATAATGTAATATACTGATTCTTTCCCACAGATCAATGTACATTTAATAACAACATCATTAGTACTATATCTACATTCGATATAATGTAATATATTGATTCATTCCAACAGATCAAAGTACATTTAATAACAATATCATTATTACTATATCTACATTAGATATAATGTAATCCACTTATTCGTTCCCACACATGAATATACAATTAATAACATTATCATTAGTACTATATCTACATTAGATATGTAACGTACATTTAAAAACAATGCCATTATTACTATATCTCCGTTGGACATAATGTAATATACTGATTCCTTCCCACAGATCAATGTGCATTTAATAACAATATCATTAGTACTATATATACATTCGATATAATGTAATATATTGATTCATTCCAACAGATCAATGTACATTTAATAACAATATCATTATTACCATATCTACATTAGATATAATGTAATATATTTATTCATTCCCACAGATGAATATGCATTTATTAACATTATCATTAGTACTATATCTACATTAGATATGTAATGTACATTTAAAAACAATATCATTATTACCATATCTACATTAGATATAATGTAATATACTGATTCCTTCCCATAGATCAATGTACATTTAATAACAATACCATTAGTACTATATCTACATTCGATATAATGTAATATACTGATTCATTCCCACAGATCAATGTACATTTAATAACAATATCATTAGTACTATATCTACATTCGATATAATGTAATAGATAGATTCATTCCCACAGATCAATGTACATTTAATATCAATATCATTGGTACTATATCTACATTGAATATAATGTAATATACTGATACATTCCCACAGATCAATATACATTTAATAACAATATCATTAGTACTATATCTACATTGAATATAATCTAATATACTGATTCATTCCCACAGATCAATATACATTTAATAACAATATCATTAGTACTATATCTACATTCGATATAATGTAATAGATTGATTCATTCCCACAGATCAATGTACATTTAATAACAATATCATTGGTACTATATCTACATTGAATATAATGTAATATACTGATTCAATCCCACAGATCAATGTACATTTAATAACAGTATCCATAGTACTATATCTACAGTAGATATGTAATATACATTTACAAACAATGCCAGTATTATTATATCTCCGTTGGACATAATGTGATATACTGATTCCTTCCCACAGATCAATGTGCATTTAAAAACAATATCATTATTACCATATCTACATTAGATATAATGTAATATACTGATTCCTTCCCACAGATCAATGTACATTTAATAACAATATCATTGGTACTATATCTACATTGAATATAATCTAATATACTGATTCATTCCCACAGATCAATATACATTTAATAACAATATCATTCTTACTATATCTACATTCGATATAATCTAATATACTGATTCATTCCCACAGATCAATGTACATTTAATAACAATATCATTCTTACTATATCTACATTCGATATAATGTAATAGATTGATTCATTCCCACAGATCAATGTACATTTAATAACAATATCATTCTTACTATATCTACATTAGATATAATGTAATATACTTATTCGTTCCCACAGATGAATGTGCACTTAATAACAATATCATTGGTACTATATCTACATTGAATGTAATGTAATATACTGACCAATTCCCACAGATCAATGTACATTTAATAACAATATCATTCTTACTATATCTACATTCGATATAATGTAATAGATTGATTCATTCCCACAGATCAATGTACATTTAATAACAATATCATTCTTACTATATCTACATTAGATATAATGTAATATACTTATTCGTTCCCACAGATGAATGTGCACTTAATAACAATATCATTGGTACTATATCTACATTGAATATAATGTAATATACTGATCAATTCCCACAGATCAATGTACATTTAATAACAATATCATTAGTACTATATCTACAGTAGATATGTACTATACATTTACAAGCAATGCCATTATTACTATATCTCCGTTGGACATAATGTAATATACTGATTCCTTCCAACAGATCAATGTATATTTAATAACAATATCCTTAGTACTATATCTACATTAGATATGTAATGTACATTTAATAACAATATCATTATTACAATATCTACATTAGATATAATGTAATATACTGATTCTTTCCCACAGATCAATGTACATTTAATAACAATATCATTAGTACTATATCTACATTCGATATAATGTAATATATTGATTCATTCCAACAGATCAAAGTACATTTAATAACAATATCATTATTGCTATATCTACATTAGGTATAACGTCATATACAGACTCATTCCCACAGATCAATGTACATTTAATAACAATATCATTAGTACTATATCTACGGTAGATATGTAATATACATTTACAAACAATGCCATTATTACTATATCTCCGTTGGACATAATGTAATATACTGATTCTTTCCCACAGAGCAATGTACATTTAATAACAATATCATTATTACTATATCTACATTAGATATAATGTAATATACTTATTCGTTCCCACAGATCAATGTGCGAGTAATAACAATATCATTGGTACTATATCTACATTGAATATAATGTAATATACTGATTCATTCCCACAGAGCAATGTATATTTAATAACAATATCACTGGTACTATATCTACAGTAGATATGTAATGTGCATTTACATACAATGCCATTATTACTACATCTCCGTTGGACATAATGTAATATACTGATTCCTTCCAACAGATCAATGTATATTTAATAACAATATCCTTCGTACTATATCTACATTAGATATGTAATGTAGATTTAATAACAATATCATTATTACCATATCTACATTAGATATAATGTAATATACTGATTCTTTCCCACAGATCAATGTACATTTAATAACAATATCATTAGTACTATATCTACATTCGATATAATGTAATATATTGATTCATTCCAACAGATCAAAGTACATTTAATAACAATATCATTATTACTATATCTACATTAGATATGATGTAATATACTTATTCGTTCCCACAGATGAATATGCATTTAATAACATTATCATTAGTACTATATCTACATTAGATATGTAATGTACATTTAAAAACAATATTATTATTACCATATCTACATTAGATATAATGTAATATACTGATTCCTTCCCACAGATCAATGTACATTTAATAACAATATCATTAGTACTACATCTACATTCGATATAATGTAATATACTGATTCATTCCCACAGATCAATGTACATTTAATAACAATATCATTAGTACTATATCTACATTCGATATAATGTAATAGATTGATTCATTCCCACAGATCAATGTACATTTCATAACAATATCATTGGTACTATATCTACATTGAATATAATGTAATATACTGATTCATTCCCACAGATCAATGTACATTTAATAACAATATCATTGGTACTATATCTACATTGAATATAATCTAATATACTGATTCATTCCCACAGATCAGTGTACATTTAATAGCAATATCATTATTACTATATCTACATTAGATATAATGTAATATACTTATTCGGTCCCACAGATGAATGTGCATTTAATAACATTATCATTTGTACTATATCTACATTAGATATGTAATGTACATTTAAAAACCATATCATTATTACCATATCTACATTAGATATAATGTAATATACTGATTCCTCCCCACAGATCAATGTACATTTAATAACAATATCATTAGTACTATATCTACATTCGATATAATGTAATAGATTGATTCATTCCCACAGATCAATGTACATTTAATAACAATATCATTCTTACTATATCTACATTAGATATAATGTAATATACTTATTCGTTCCCACAGATGAATGTGCACTTAATAACAATATCATTGGTACTATATCTACATTGAATATAATGTAATATACTGATCAATTCCCACAGATCAATGTACATTTAATAACAATATCATTAGTACTATATCTACAGTAGATATGTAATATACATTTACAAACAATGCCATTATTACTATATCTCCGTTGGACATAATGTAATATACTGATTCCTTCCAACAGATCAATGTATATTTAATAACAATATCCTTAGTACTATATCTACATTAGATATGTAATGTACATTTAATAACAATATCATTATTACAATATCTACATTAGATATAATGTAATGTACTGATTCTTTCCCACAGATCAATGTACATTTAATAACAATATCATTAGTACTATACCTACATTCGATATAATGTAATATATTGATTCATTCCAACAGATCAAAGTACATTTAATAACAATATCATTATTACTATATCTACATTAGATATAATGTAATATACTTATTCATGCCCACAGATGAATATGCATTTAATAACATTATCATTAGTACTATATCTACATTAGATATGTAATGTACATTTAAAAACAATATCATTATTACCATATCTACATTAGATATAATGTAATATACTGATTCCTTCCCACAGATCAATGTACATTTAATAACAATATCATTGGTACTGTATCTACATTGAATATAATGTAATATACTGATTCATTCCCACAGATCAATGTACATTCAATAACAATATCATTGGTACTATATCTACATTCGATATAATCTAATATACTGATTCATTCCCACGGATCAATGTACATTTAATAACAATATCATTCTTACTATATCTACATTAGATATAATGTAATATACTTATTCGTTCCCACAGATGAATGTGCACTTAATAACAATATCATTGGTACTATATGTACATTGAATATAATGTAATATACTGATTAATTCCCACAGATCAATGTACATTTAATAACAATATCATTAGTACTATATCTACAGTAGATATGTAATATACATTTACAAACAATGCCATTATTACTATATCTCCGTTGGACATAATGTAATATACTGATTCCTTCCCACAGATCAATGTACATTTAATAACAATATCATTAGTACTATATCTACATTCGATATAATGTAATATACTGATTCATTCCCACAGATCAGTGCACATTTAATAACAATATCATTAGTACTATATCTACATTCGATATAATGTAATAGATTGATTCATTCCCACAGATCAATGTACATTTAATAACAATATCATTAGTACTATATCTACAGTAGATATGTAATATACATTTACAAACAATGCCATTATTACTATATCTCCGTTGGACATAATGTAATATACTGATTCCTTCCAACAGATCAATGAATATTTAATAACAATATCCTTAGTACTATATCTACATTAGATATGTAATGTACATTTAATAACAATATCATTATTACCATATCTACATTAGATATAATGTAATATACTGATTCTTTCCCACAGATCAATGTACATTTAATAACAACATCATTAGTACTATATCTACATTCGATATAATGTAATATATTGATTCATTCCAACAGATCAAAGTACATTTAATAACAATATCATTATTACTATATCTACATTAGATATAATGTAATCCACTTATTCGTTCCCACACATGAATATACAATTAATAACATTATCATTAGTACTATATCTACATTAGATATGTAACGTACATTTAAAAACAATGCCATTATTACTATATCTCCGTTGGACATAATGTAATATACTGATTCCTTCCCACAGATCAATGTACATTTAATAACAATATCATTAGTACTATATATACATTCGATATAATGTAATATATTGATTCATTCCAACAGATCAATGTACATTTAATAACAATATCATTATTACCATATCTACATTAGATATAATGTAATATATTTATTCATTCCCACAGATGAATATGCATTTATTAACATTATCATTAGTACTATATCTACATTAGATATGTAATGTACATTTAAAAACAATATCATTATTACCATATCTACATTAGATATAATGTAATATACTGATTCCTTCCCATAGATCAATGTACATTTAATAACAATACCATTAGTACTATATCTACATTCGATATAATGTAATATACTGATTCATTCCCACAGATCAATGTACATTTAATAACAATATCATTAGTACTATATCTACATTCGATATAATGTAATAGATAGATTCATTCCCACAGATCAATGTACATTTAATAACAATATCATTGGTACTATATCTACATTGAATATAATGTAATATACTGATTCATTCCCACAGATCAACGTACATTTAATAACAGTATCATTAGTACTGTATCTACAGTAGATATGTAATATACATTTACAAACAATGCCAGTATTATTATATCTCCGTTGGACATAATGTAATATACTGATTCCTTCCCACAGATCAATGTGCATTTAAAAACAATATCATTATTACCATATCTACAATAGATATAATGTAATATACTGATTCCTTCCCACAGATCAATGCACATTTAATAACAATATCATTGGTTCTGTATCTACATTGAATATAATGTAATACACGTATTCGTTCCTACACATGAATATACATTTAATAACATTATCATTAGTACTATATCTACATTAGATATAATGTAATATACTGATTCCTTCCCACAGATCAATGTACATTTAATAACAATATCATTGGTACTGTATCTACATTGAATATAATGTAATATACTGATTCATTCCCACAGATCAATGTACATTTAATAACAATATCATTAGTACTTTATCTACATTCGATATAATGTAATAGATTGATTCATTCCCACAGATCAATGTACATTTAATAACAATATCATTCTTACTATATCTACATTAGATATAATGTAATATACTTATTCGTTCCCACAGATGAATGTGCACTTAATAACAATATCATTGGTACTATATCTACATTGAATATAATGTAATATACTGATCAATTCCCACAGATCAATGTACATTTAATAACAATATCATTCTTACTATATCTACATTCGATATAATGTAATATACTTATTCATTCCCACAGATGAATATGCATTTAATAACATTATCATTAGTACTATATCTACATTAGATATGTAATGTACATTTGAAAACAATGCCATTATTACTATATCTCCGTTGGACATAATGTAATATACTGATTCCTTCGCACAGATCAATGTACATTTAATAACAATATCATTAGTACTATATATACATTCGATATAATGTAATATATTGATTCATTCCAACAGATCATGTACATTTAATAACAATATCATTATTACCATATCTACATTAGGTATAATGTAATATACTGATTCCTTCCCACAGATCAATGTACATTTAATAACAATATCATTGGTACTGTATCTACATTGAATATAATGTAATATACTGATTCATTCCCATAGATCAATGTACATTTAATAACAATATCATTAGTACTATATCTACATTAGATATAATGTAATAGATTGATTCATTCCCACAGATCAATGTACATTTAATAACAGTATCATTATTGCTATATCTACATTAGGTATAATGTCATATACAGACTCATTCCCACAGATCAATGTACATTTAATAACAATATCATTGGTACTACATCTACATTGAATATAATGTAATATGCTGATTCGTTCCCACAGATCAATGTACATTTAATAACAGTATCATTAGTACTATATCTACATTCGATATAATGTAATATATTGATTCATTCCAACAGATCAATGTACATTTAATAACAATATCATTATTACTATATCTACATTAGATATAATGTAATATACTTATTCGTTCCCACAGATGAATGTGCATTTAGTAACATTATCATTAGTACTATATCTACATTAGATATAATGAAATATACTTATTCGTTCCCACAAATGAATGTGCATTTAATAACATTATCATTAGTACTATATCTACATTAGATATGTAATGTACATTCAAAAACAATATCATTATTACCATATCTACATTAGATGTAATGTAATATACTGATTCCTTCCCACAGATCAATGTACATTTAATAACAATATCATTGGTACTATATCTACATTGAATATAATGTAATATACTGATTCATTCCCACAGATCAATGTACATTTAATAACAATATCATTGGTACTATATCTACATTGAATATAATGTAATATGCTGATTCATTCCCACAGATCAATGTACATTTAATAACAGTATCATTAGTACTATATCTACAGTAGATATGTAATATACATTTACAAACAATGCCAGTATTATTATATCTCCGTTGGACATAATGTAATATACTGATTCCTTCCCACAGATCAATGTACATTTAATAACAATATCATTAGTACTATATCTACATTCGATATAATGTAATATACTGATTCATTCCCACAGATCAGTGCACATTTAATAACAATATCATTAGTACTATATCTACATTCGATATAATGTAATAGATTGATTCATTCCCACAGATCAATGTACATTTAATAACAATATCATTAGTGCTATATCTACAGTAGATATGTAATATACATTTACAAACAATGCCATTATTACTATATCTCCGTTGGACATAATGTAATATACTGATTCCTTCCAACAGATCAATGAATATTTAATAACAATATCCTTAGTACTATATCTACATTAGATATGTAATGTACATTTAATAACAATATCATTATTACCATATCTACATTAGATATAATGTAATATACTGATTCTTTCCCACAGATCAATGTACATTTAATAACAACATCATTAGTACTATATCTACATTCGATATAATGTAATATATTGATTCATTCCAACAGATCAAAGTACATTTAATAACAATATCATTATTACTATATCTACATTAGATATAATGTAATCCACTTATTCGTTCCCACACATGAATATACAATTAATAACATTATCATTGGTACTATATCTACATTGAATATAATGTAATATACTGATTCATTCCCACAGATCAACGTACATTTAATAACAGTATCATTAGTACTGTATCTACAGTAGATATGTAATATACATTTACAAACAATGCCAGTATTATTATATCTCCGTTGGACATAATGTAATATACTGATTCCTTCCCACAGATCAATGTGCATTTAAAAACAATATCATTATTACCATATCTACAATAGATATAATGTAATATACTGATTCCTTCCCACAGATCAATGCACATTTAATAACAATATCATTGGTTCTGTATCTACATTGAATATAATGTAATACACGTATTCGTTCCTACACATGAATATACATTTAATAACATTATCATTAGTACTATATCTACATTAGATATGTAATGTACATTTAAAAACAATATCATTATTACCATATCTACATTAGATATAATGTAATATACTGATTCCTTCCCACAGATTAATGTACATTTAATAACAATATCATTGGTACTGTATCTACATTGAATATAATGTAATATACTGATTCATTCCCACAGATCAATGTACATTTAATAACAATATCATTAGTACTATATCTACATTCGATATAATGTAATAGATTGATTCATTCCCACAGATCAATGTACATTTAATAACAATATCATTCTTACTATATCTACATTAGATATAATGTAATATACTTATTCGTTCCCACAGATGAATTTGCACTTAATAACAATATCATTGGTACTATATCTACATTGAATATAATGTAATATACTGATCAATTCCCACAGATCAATGTACATTTAATAACAATATCATTAGTACTATATCTACAGTAGATATGTAATATACATTTACAAACAATGCCATTATTACTATATCTCCGTTGGACATAATGTAATATACTGATTCCTTCCAACAGATCAATGTATATTTAATAACAATATCCTTAGTACTATATCTACATTCGATATAATTTAATATAGTTATTCGTTCCCACAGATGAATGTGAATTTATTAACAATATCATTAGTACTATATCTACATTAGATATGTAATGTACATTTAATAACATTATCATTATTACCATATCTACATTAGATATAATGTAATATACTGATTCTTTCCCACAGATCGATGTACATTTAATAACAATATCATTGGTACTATATCTACATTGAATATAATCTAATATACTGATTCATTCCCACAGATCAATGTACATTTAATAACAATATCATTAGTACTATATCTACATTCGATATAATGTAATAGATTGATGCATTCCCACAGATCAATGTACATTTAATAACAATATCATTATTACTATATCTACATTAGATATGATGTAATATACTGATTCCTTCCCACAGGTCAATGTACATTTAATAACAATATCATTAGCACTATATCTACAGTAGATATGTAATATGCCTTTACATACAATGCCATTATTACTATATCTCCGTTGGACATAATGTAATATACTGATTTCTTCCAACAGATCAATGTATATTTAATAACAATATCCTTAGTACTATATCTACATTAGATATGTAATGTAGATTTAATAACAATATCATTATTACCATATCTACATTAGATATAATGTAATATACTGATTCTTTCCCACAGATCAATGTACATTTAATAACAATATCATTAGTACTATATCTACATTGAATATAATGTAATATGCTGATTCATTCCCACAGATCAATGTACATTTAATAACAATATCATTAGTACTATATCTACATTCGATATAATGTAATATATTGATTCATTCCAACAGATCAATGTACATTTACTAACAATATCATTATTACTGTATCTACATTAGATATAATGTAATATACTTATTCGTTCCCACAGATGAATGTGCATTTAATAACATTATCATTAGTACTATATCTACATTAGATATGTAATGTACATTTAAAAACAATATCATTATTACCATATCTACGTGGGATATAATGTAATATACTGATTCCTTCCCACAGATCAATGTACATTTAATAACAATATCATTGGTACTATATCTACATTGAATATAATCCAGTATACTGATTCATTCCCACAGATCAATGTACATTTAATAACAATATCATTAGTACTATATCTACATTCGATATAATGTAATAGATTGATCCATTCCCACAGATCAATGTACATTTAATAACAATATCATTATTGCTATATCTACATTAGGTATAATGTCATATACAGACTCATTCCCACAGATCAATGTACATTTAATAACAATATCATTGGTACCACATCTACATTGAATATAATGTAATATGCTGATTCATTCCCACAGATCAATGTACATTTAATAACAATATCATTAGTACTATATCTACGGTAGATATGTAATATACATTTACAAACAATGCCATTATTACTATATCTCCGTTGAACATAATGTAATATACTAATTCCTTCCAACAGATCAATGTATATTTAATAACAATATCCTTGGTACTATATCTACAGTAGATATGTAATATACATTTACAAACCATGCCAGTATTATCATATCTCCGTTGGACATAATGTAATATACTGATTCCTTCCCACAGATCAATGTACATTTAATAACAATATCATTAGTACTATATCTACATTAGATATGTAATGTACATCTAATAACAATATCATTATTACAATATCTACATTAGATATAATGTAATATACCGATTCTTTCCCACAGATCAATGTACATTTAATAACAATATCATTAGTACTATATCTACAGTAGATATGAGATATACATTTACAAACAATGCTATTATTACTATATCTTCGTTGGACGTAATGTAATATACTGATTCCTTCCAACAGATGAATGTATATTTAATAACAATATCCTTAGTACTATATCTACATTCGATATAATGTAATATAGTTATTCGTTCCCACAGATGAATGTGTATTTGTTAACAATATCATTAGTACTATATCTACATTAGATATGTAATGTACATTTAATAACAATATCATTATTACCATATCTACATTAGATATAATGTAATATACTGATTCTTTCCCACAGATCAATGTACATTTAATAACAATATCATTGGTACTATATCTACATTGAATATAATCTAATATACTGATTCATTCCCACAGATCAATGTACATTTAATAACAATATCATTAGTACTATATCTACATTCGATATAAGGTAATAGATTGATTCGTTCCCACCGATCAATGTACATTTAATAACAATATCATTATTGCTATATCTCCATTAGGTATAATGTCATATACAGACTCATTCCCACAGATCAATGTACATTTAATAACAATATCATTAGTACTATATCTACGGTAGATATGTAATATACATTTACAAACAATGCCATTATTACTATATCTCCGTTGGACATAATGTAATATACTGATTCTTTCCCACAGAGCAATGTACATTTAATAACAATATCATTATTACTATATCTACATTAGATATAATGTAATATACTTATTCGTTCCCACAGATCAATGTGCGATTAATAACAATATCATTGGTACTATATCTACATTTAATATAATGTAATATACTGATTCCTTCCCACAGATCAATGTACATTTAATAACAATATCATTAGTACTATATCTACGGTAGATATGTAATATACATTTACAAACAATGCCATTATTACTATATCTCCGTTGGACATAATGTAATATACTGATTCCTTCCAAGAGATCGATGTATATTTAATAACAATATCCTTAGTACTATATCTACATTCGATATAATGTAATATAGTTATTCGTTCCCGCAGATGAATGTGTATTTATTAACAATATCATTAGTACTATATCTACATTAGATATGTAATGTACATTTAATAACAATATCATTATTACCATATCTACATTAGATATAATGAAATATACTGATTCCTTCACACAGATCAATGTACATTTAATAACAATATCATTAGTACTATATCTACAGTAGATATGTAATATACGTTTGCATACAATGCCATTATTACTATATCTCCATTGGACATAACGTAATATACTGATTCCTTCCAACAGATCAATGTATTCTTAATAACAATATCCTTAGTACTATATCTACATTCGATATAATGTAATATAGTTATTCGTTCGCACAGATGAATGTGTATTTATTAACAATATCATTAGTACTATATCTACATTAGATATGTAATGTACATTTAATAACAATATCATTATTACCATATCTACATTGAATATAATGTAATATACTGATTCATTCCCACAGATCAATGTACATTTAATAACAATATCATTGGTACTATATCTACATTGAATATAATGTAATATACTGATTCATTCCCAAAGATCAATGTACATTTAATAACAATATCATTATTGCTATATCTACATTAGGTATAATGTCATATACAGACTCATTCCCACAGATCAATGTACATTTAATAACGGTATCATTAGTACTATATCTACATTGAATATAATGTAATATACTGATTCTTTCCCACAGATCAATGTACATTTAATAACAATATCATTGGTACTATATCTACATTGAATATAATGTAATATACTGATTCATTCCCACAGCTCAATGTACATTTAATAACAATATCATTAGTACTATATCTACAGCAGATATGTAATATACATTTACAAACAATGCCATTATTACTATATCTCTGTTGGACATAATGTAATATACTGATTCCTTCCAACAGATCAATGTATATTTAATAACAATATCCTTAGTACTATATCTACATTCGATATAATGTAATATAGTTAATCGTTCCCACAGACGAATGTGAATTTATTAACAATATCATTAGTACTATATCTACATTAGATATGTAATGTACATTTAATAACATTATCATTATTACCATATCTACATTAGATATAATGTAATATACTGATTCTTTCCCACAGATCAATGTACATTTAATAACAATATCATTGGTACTATATCTACATTGAATATAATCTAATATACTGATTCATTCCCACAGATCAATGTACATTCAATAACAATATCATTAGTACTATATCTACATTCGCTATAATGTAATAGATTGATGCATTCCCACAGATCAATGTACATTTAATAACAATATCATTATTACTATATCTACATTAGATATGATGTAATATACTGATTCCTTCCCACAGATCAATGTACATTTAATAACAATATCATTAGTACTATATCTACAGTAGATATGTAATATGCCTTTACATACAATGCCATTATTACTATATCTCCGTTGGACATAATGTAATATACTGATTTCTTCCAACAGATCAATGTATATTTAATAACAATATCCTTAGTACTATATCTGCATTCGATATAATGTAATATACTTATTCGTTCCCACAGATGAATGTGCACTTAATAACAATATCATTGGTACTATATCTACATTGAATATAATGTAATATACTGATCAATTCCCACAGATCAATGTACATTTAATAACAATATCATTAGTACTATATCTACAGTAGATATGTAATATACATTTACAAACAATGCCATTATTACTATATCTCCGTTGGACATAATGTAATATACTGATTCCTTCCAACAGATCAATGTATATTTAATAACAATATCCTTAGTACTATATCTACATTAGATATGTAATGTACATTTAATAACAATATCATTATTACAATATCTACATTAGATATAATGTAATGTACTGATTCTTTCCCACAGATCAATGTACATTTAATAACAATATCATTAGTACTATATCTACATTCGATATAATGTAATATATTGATTCATTCCAACAGATCAAAGTACATTTAATAACAATATCATTATTACTATATCTACATTAGATATAATGTAATATACTTATTCATGCCCACAGATGAATATGCATTTAATAACATTATCATTAGTACTATATCTACATTAGATATGTAATGTACATTTAAAAACAATATCATTATTACCATATCTACATTAGATATAATGTAATATACTGATTCCTTCCCACAGATCAATGTACATTTAATAACAATATCATTGGTACTGTATCTACATTGAATATAATGTAATATACTGATTCATTCCCACAGATCAATGTACATTCAATAACAATATCATTGGTACTATATCTACATTCGATATAATCTAATATACTGATTCATTCCCACGGATCAATGTACATTTAATAACAATATCATTCTTACTATATCTACATTAGATATAATGTAATATACTTATTCGTTCCCACAGATGAATGTGCACTTAATAACAATATCATTGGTACTATATGTACATTGAATATAATGTAATATACTGATTAATTCCCACAGATCAATGTACATTTAATAACAATATCATTAGTACTATATCTACAGTAGATATGTAATATACATTTACAAACAATGCCATTATTACTATATCTCCGTTGGACATAATGTAATATACTGATTCCTTCCCACAGATCAATGTACATTTAATAACAATATCATTAGTACTATATCTACATTCGATATAATGTAATATACTGATTCATTCCCACAGATCAGTGCACATTTAATAACAATATCATTAGTACTGTATCTACATTCGATATAATGTAATAGATTGATTCATTCCCACAGATCAATGTACATTTAATAACAATATCATTAGTACTATATCTACAGTAGATATGTAATATACATTTACAAACAATGCCATTATTACTATATCTCCGTTGGACATAATGTAATATACTGATTCCTTCCAACAGATCAATGAATATTTAATAACAATATCCTTAGTACTATATCTACATTAGATATGTAATGTACATTTAATAACAATATCATTATTACCATATCTACATTAGATATAATGTAATATACTGATTCTTTCCCACAGATCAATGTACATTTAATAACAACATCATTAGTACTATATCTACATTCGATATAATGTAATATATTGATTCATTCCAACAGATCAAAGTACATTTAATAACAATATCATTATTACTATATCTACATTAGATATAATGTAATCCACTTATTCGTTCCCACACATGAATATACAATTAATAACATTATCATTAGTACTATATCTACATTAGATATGTAACGTACATTTAAAAACAATGCCATTATTACTATATCTCCGTTGGACATAATGTAATATACTGATTCCTTCCCACAGATCAATGTACATTTAATAACAATATCATTAGTACTATATATACATTCGATATAATGTAATATATTGATTCATTCCAACAGATCAATGTACATTTAATAACAATATCATTATTACCATATCTACATTAGATATAATGTAATATATTTATTCATTCCCACAGATGAATATGCATTTATTAACATTATCATTAGTACTATATCTACATTAGATATGTAATGTACATTTAAAAACAATATCATTATTACCATATCTACATTAGATATAATGTAATATACTGATTCCTTCCCATAGATCAATGTACATTTAATAACAATACCATTAGTACTATATCTACATTCGATATAATGTAATATACTGATTCATTCCCACAGATCAATGTACATTTAATAACAATATCATTAGTACTATATCTACATTCGATATAATGTAATAGATAGATTCATTCCCACAGATCAATGTACATTTAATAACAATATCATTGGTACTATATCTACATTGAATATAATGTAATATACTGATACATTCCCACAGATAAATGTACATTTAATAACAATATCATTATTACCATATCTACATTAGATATAATGTAATATACTTATTCATTCCCACAGATGAATATGCATTTAATAACATTATCATTAGTACTATATCCACATTAGATATGTAATGTACATTTAAAAACAATATCATTATTACCATATCTACATTAGATATAATGTAATATACTGATTCCTTCCCACAGATCAATGTACATTTAATAACAATATCATTAGTACTACATCTACATTCGATATAATGTAATATACTGATTCATTCCCACAGATCAATGTACATTTAATAACAATATCATTGGTACTATATCTACATTGAATATAATGTAATATACTGATTCATTCCCACAGATCAACGTACATTTAATAACAGTATCATTAGTACTGTATCTACAGTAGATATGTAATATACATTTACAAACAATGCCAGTATTATTATATCTCCGTTGGACATAATGTAATATACTGATTCCTTCCCACAGATCAATGTGCATTTAAAAACAATATCATTATTACCATATCTACAATAGATATAATGTAATATACTGATTCCTTCCCACAGATCAATGCACATTTAATAACAATATCATTGGTTCTGTATCTACATTGAATATAATGTAATACACGTATTCGTTCCTACACATGAATATACATTTAATAACATTATCATTAGTACTATATCTACATTAGATATAATGTAATATACTGATTCCTTCCCACAGATCAATGTACATTTAATAACAATATCATTGGTACTGTATCTACATTGAATATAATGTAATATACTGATTCATTCCCACAGATCAATGTACATTTAATAACAGTATCATTAGTACTATATCTACATTAGATATAATGTAATAGATTGATTCATTCCCACAGATCAATGTACATTTAATAACAGTATCATTATTGCTATATCTACATTAGGTATAATGTCATATACAGACTCATTCCCACAGATCAATGTACATTTAATAACAATATCATTGGTACTACATCTACATTGAATATAATGTAATATGCTGATTCGTTCCCACAGATCAATGTACATTTAATAACAGTATCATTAGTACTATATCTACATTCGATATAATGTAATATATTGATTCATTCCAACAGATCAATGTACATTTAATAACAATATCATTATTACTATATCTACATTAGATATAATGTAATATACTTATTCGTTCCCACAGATGAATGTGCATTTAGTAACATTATCATTAGTACTATATCTACATTAGATATAATGAAATATACTTATTCGTTCCCACAAATGAATGTGCATTTAATAACATTATCATTAGTACTATATCTACATTAGATATGTAATGTACATTCAAAAACAATATCATTATTACCATATCTACATTAGATGTAATGTAATATACTGATTCCTTCCCACAGATCAATGTACATTTAATAACAATATCATTGGTACTATATCTACATTGAATATAATGTAATATACTGATTCATTCCCACAGATCAATGTACATTTAATAACAATATCATTGGTACTATATCTACATTGAATATAATGTAATATGCTGATTCATTCCCACAGATCAATGTACATTTAATAACAGTATCATTAGTACTATATCTACAGTAGATATGTAATATACATTTACAAACAATGCCAGTATTATTATATCTCCGTTGGACATAATGTAATATACTGATTCCTTCCCACAGATCAATGTACATTTAATAACAATATCATTAGTACTATATCTACATTCGATATAATGTAATATACTGATTCATTCCCACAGATCAGTGCACACTTAATAACAATATCATTAGTACTATATCTACATTCGATATAATGTAATAGATTGATTCATTCCCACAGATCAATGTACATTTAATAACAATATCATTAGTGCTATATCTACAGTAGATATGTAATATACATTTACAAACAATGCCATTATTACTATATCTCCGTTGGACATAATGTAATATACTGATTCCTTCCAACAGATCAATGAATATTTAATAACAATATCCTTAGTACTATATCTACATTAGATATGTAATGTACATTTAATAACAATATCATTATTACCATATCTACATTAGATATAATGTAATATACTGATTCTTTCCCACAGATCAATGTACATTTAATAACAACATCATTAGTACTATATCTACATTCGATATAATGTAATATATTGATTCATTCCAACAGATCAAAGTACATTTAATAACAATATCATTATTACTATATCTACATTAGATATAATGTAATCCACTTATTCGTTCCCACACATGAATATACAATTAATAACATTATCATTGGTACTATATCTACATTAGATATGTAACGTACATTTAAAAACAATGCCATTATTACTATATCTCCGTTGGACATAATGTAATATACTGATTCCTTCCCACAGATCAATGTACATTTAATAACAATATCATTAGTACTATATATACATTCGATATAATGTAATATATTGATTCATTCCAACAGATCAATGTACATTTAATAACAATATCATTATTACCATATCTACATTAGATATAATGTAATATATTTATTCATTCCCACAGATGAATATGCATTTATTAACATTATCATTAGTACTATATCTACATTAGATATGTAATGTACATTTAAAAACAATATCATTATTACCATATCTACATTAGATATAATGTAATATACTGATTCCTTCCCATAGATCAATGTACATTTAATAACAATACCATTAGTACTATATCTACATTCGATATAATGTAATATACTGATTCATTCCCACAGATCAATGTACATTTAATAACAATATCATTAGTACTATATCTACATTCGATATAATGTAATAGATAGATTCATTCCCACAGATCAATGTACATTTAATAACAATATCATTGGTACTATATCTACATTGAATATAATGTAATATACTGATACATTCCCACAGATAAATGTACATTTAATAACAATATCATTATTACCATATCTACATTAGATATAATGTAATATACTTATTCATTCCCACAGATGAATATGCATTTAATAACATTATCATTAGTACTATATCCACATTAGATATGTAATGTACATTCAAAAACAATATCATTATTACCATATCTACATTAGATATAATGTAATATACTGATTCCTTCCCACAGATCAATGTACATTTAATAACAATATCATTAGTACTACATCTACATTCGATATAATGTAATATACTGATTCATTCCCACAGATCAATGTACATTTAATAACAATATCATTGGTACTATATCTACATTGAATATAATGTAATATACTGATTCATTCCCACAGATCAACGTACATTTAATAACAGTATCATTAGTACTGTATCTACAGTAGATATGTAATATACATTTACAAACAATGCCAGTATTATTATATCTCCGTTGGACATAATGTAATATACTGATTCCTTCCCACAGATCAATGTGCATTTAAAAACAATATCATTATTACCATATCTACAATAGATATAATGTAATATACTGATTCCTTCCCACAGATCAATGCACATTTAATAACAATATCATTGGTTCTGTATCTACATTGAATATAATGTAATACACGTATTCGTTCCTACACATGAATATACATTTAATAACATTATCATTAGTACTATATCTACATTAGATATGTAATGTACATTTAAAAACAATATCATTATTACCATATCTACATTAGATATAATGTAATATACTGATTCCTTCCCACAGATTAATGTACATTTAATAACAATATCATTGGTACTGTATCTACATTGAATATAATGTAATATACTGATTCATTCCCACAGATCAATGTACATTTAATAACAATATCATTAGTACTATATCTACATTCGATATAATGTAATAGATTGATTCATTCCCACAGATCAATGTACATTTAATAACAATATCATTCTTACTATATCTACATTAGATATAATGTAATATACTTATTCGTTCCCACAGATGAATTTGCACTTAATAACAATATCATTGGTACTATATCTACATTGAATATAATGTAATATACTGATCAATTCCCACAGATCAATGTACATTTAATAACAATATCATTAGTACTATATCTACAGTAGATATGTAATATACATTTACAAACAATGCCATTATTACTATATCTCCGTTGGACATAATGTAATATACTGATTCCTTCCAACAGATCAATGTATATTTAATAACAATATCCTTAGTACTATATCTACATTAGATATGTAATGTACATTTAATAACAATATCATTATTACAATATCTACATTAGATATAATGTAATATACTGATTCTTTCCCACAGATCAATGTACATTTAATAACAATATCATTAGTACTATATCTACATTCGATATAATGTAATATATTGATTCATTCCAACAGATCAAAGTACATTTAATAACAATATCATTATTACTATATCTACATTAGATATAATGTAATATACTTATTCATGCCCACAGATGAATATGCATTTAATAACATTATCATTAGTACTATATCTACATTAGATATGTAATGTACATTTAAAAACAATATCATTATTACCATATCTACATTAGATATAATGTAATATACTGATTCCTTCCCACAGATCAATGTACATTTTATAACAATATCATTGGTACTGTATCTACATTGAATATAATGTAATATACTGATTCATTCCCACAGATCAATGTACATTTAATAACAATATCATTGGTACTATATCTACATTCGATATAATCTAATATACTGATTCATTCCCACAGATCAATGTACATTTAATAACAATATCATTCTTACTATATCTACATTAGATATAATGTAATATACTTATTCGTTCCCACAGATGAATGTGCACTTAATAACAATATCATTGGTACTATATGTACATTGAATATAATGTAATATACTGATTAATTCCCACAGATCAATGTACATTTAATAACAATATCATTAGTACTATATCTACAGTAGATATGTAATATACATTTACAAACAATGCCATTATTACTATATCTCCGTTGGACATAATGTAATATACTAATTCCTTCCAACAGATCAATGTATATTTAATAACAATATCCTTAGTACTATATCTACATTAGATATGTAATGTACATTTAATAACAATATCATTATTACCATATCTACATTAGATATAATGTAATATACTGATTCTTTCCCACAGATCAATGTACATTTAATAACAATATCATTAGTACTATATCTACAGTAGATATGTAATGTACAGTTAAAAACAATATCATTATTACCATATCTACATGGGATATAATGTAATATACTGATTCCTTCCCACAGATCAATGTACATTTAATAACAATATCATTGGTACTATATCTACATTGAATATAATCCAGTATACTGATTCATTCCCACAGATCAATGTACATTAAATAACAATATCATTAGTACTATATCTACATTCGATATAATGTAATAGATTGATTCATTCCCACAGATCAATGTACATTTAATAACAATATCATTATTGCTATATCTACATTAGGTATAATGTCATATACAGACTCATTCCCACAGATCAATGTACATTTAATAACAATATCATTGGTACTACATCTACATTGAATATAATGTAATATGCTGATTCATTCCCACAGATCAATGTACATTTAATAACAGTACCATTAGTACTATATCTACATTCAATATAATGTAATATATTGATTCATTCCAACAGATCAATGTACATTTAATAACAATATCATTAGTACCATATCTACATTGAATATAATGTAATGTACTGATTCTTTCCCACAGATCAATGTACATTTAATAACAATATCATTGGTACTATATCTACATTGAATATAATGTAATATACTGATTCATTCCCACAGCTCAATGTACATTTAATAACAATATCATTAGTACTATATCTACAGTAGATATGTAATATACATTTACAAACAATGCCATTATTACTATATCTCCGTTGGACATAATGTAATATACTGATTCCTTCCAACAGATCAATGTATATTTAATAACAATATCCTTAGTACTATATCTACATTCGATATAATTTAATATAGTTATTCGTTCCCACAGATGAATGTGAATTTATTAACAATATCATTAGTACTATATCTACATTAGATATGTAATGTACATTTAATAACATTATCATTATTACCATATCTACATTAGATATAATGTAATATACTGATTCTTTCCCACAGATCGATGTACATTTAATAACAATATCATTGGTACTATATCTACATTGAATATAATCTAATATACTGATTCATTCCCACAGATCAATGTACATTTAATAACAATATCATTAGTACTATATCTACATTCGATATAATGTAATAGATTGATGCATTCCCACAGATCAATGTACATTTAATAACAATATCATTATTACTATATCTACATTAGATATGATGTAATATACTGATTCCTTCCCACAGGTCAATGTACATTTAATAACAATATCATTAGCACTATATCTACAGTAGATATGTAATATGCCTTTACATACAATGCCATTATTACTATATCTCCGTTGGACATAATGTAATATACTGATTTCTTCCAACAGATCAATGTATATTTAATAACAATATCCTTAGTACTATATCTACATTAGATATGTAATGTAGATTTAATAACAATATCATTATTACCATATCTACATTAGATATAATGTAATATACTGATTCTTTCCCACAGATCAATGTACATTTAATAACAATATCATTAGTACTATATCTACATTGAATATAATGTAATATGCTGATTCATTCCCACAGATCAATGTACATTTAATAACAATATCATTAGTACTATATCTACATTCGATATAATGTAATATATTGATTCATTCCAACAGATCAATGTACATTTACTAACAATATCATTATTACTGTATCTACATTAGATATAATGTAATATACTTATTCGTTCCCACTGATGAATGTGCATTTAATAACATTATCATTAGTACTATATCTACATTAGATATGTAATGTACATTTAAAAACAATATCATTATTACCATATCTACGTGGGATATAATGTAATATACTGATTCCTTCCCACAGATCAATGTACATTTAATAACAATATCATTGGTACTATATCTACATTGAATATAATCCAGTATACTGATTCATTCCCACAGATCAATGTACATTTAATAACAATATCATTAGTACTATATCTACATTCGATATAATGTAATAGATTGATCCATTCCCACAGATCAATGTACATTTAATAACAATATCATTATTGCTATATCTACATTAGGTATAATGTCATATACAGACTCATTCCCACAGATCAATGTACATTTAATAACAATATCATTGGTACCACATCTACATTGAATATAATGTAATATGCTGATTCATTCCCACAGATCAATGTACATTTAATAACAATATCATTAGTACTATATCTACGGTAGATATGTAATATACATTTACAAACAATGCCATTATTACTATATCTCCGTTGAACATAATGTAATATACTAATTCCTTCCAACAGATCAATGTATATTTAATAACAATATCCTTGGTACTATATCTACAGTAGATATGTAATATACATTTACAAACCATGCCAGTATTATCATATCTCCGTTGGACATAATGTAATATACTGATTCCTTCCCACAGATCAATGTACATTTAATAACAATATCATTAGTACTATATCTACATTAGATATGTAATGTACATCTAATAACAATATCATTATTACAATATCTACATTAGATATAATGTAATATACCGATTCTTTCCCACAGATCAATGTACATTTAATAACAATATCATTAGTACTATATCTACAGTAGATATGAGATATACATTTACAAACAATGCTATTATTACTATATCTTCGTTGGACGTAATGTAATATACTGATTCCTTCCAACAGATGAATGTATATTTAATAACAATATCCTTAGTACTATATCTACATTCGATATAATGTAATATAGTTATTCGTTCCCACAGATGAATGTGTATTTGTTAACAATATCATTAGTACTATATCTACATTAGATATGTAATGTACATTTAATAACAATATCATTATTACCATATCTACATTAGATATAATGTAATATACTGATTCTTTCCCACAGATCAATGTACATTTAATAACAATATCATTGGTACTATATCTACATTGAATATAATCTAATATACTGATTCATTCCCACAGATCAATGTACATTTAATAACAATATCATTAGTACTATATCTACATTCGATATAAGGTAATAGATTGATTCGTTCCCACCGATCAATGTACATTTAATAACAATATCATTATTGCTATATCTCCATTAGGTATAATGTCATATACAGACTCATTCCCACAGATCAATGTACATTTAATAACAATATCATTAGTACTATATCTACGGTAGATATGTAATATACATTTACAAACAATGCCATTATTACTATATCTCCGTTGGACATAATGTAATATACTGATTCTTTCCCACAGAGCAATGTACATTTAATAACAATATCATTATTACTATATCTACATTAGATATAATGTAATATACTTATTCGTTCCCACAGATCAATGTGCGATTAATAACAATATCATTGGTACTATATCTACATTTAATATAATGTAATATACTGATTCCTTCCCACAGATCAATGTACATTTAATAACAATATCATTAGTACTATATCTACGGTAGATATGTAATATACATTTACAAACAATGCCATTATTACTATATCTCCGTTGGACATAATGTAATATACTGATTCCTTCCAAGAGATCAATGTATATTTAATAACAATATCCTTAGTACTATATCTACATTCGATATAATGTAATATAGTTATTCGTTCCCACAGATGAATGTGTATTTATTAACAATATCATTAGTACTATATCTACATTAGATATGTAATGTACATTTAATAACAATATCATTATTACCATATCTACATTAGATATAATGAAATATACTGATTCCTTCACACAGATCAATGTACATTTAATAACAATATCATTAGTACTATATCTACAGTAGATATGTAATATACGTTTGCATACAATGCCATTATTACTATATCTCCATTGGACATAACGTAATATACTGATTCCTTCCAACAGATCAATGTATTCTTAATAACAATATCCTTAGTACTATATCTACATTCGATATAATGTAATATAGTTATTCGTTCGCACAGAGGAATGTGTATTTATTAACAATATCATTAGTACTATATCTACATTAGATATGTAATGTACATTTAATAACAATATCATTATTACCATATCTACATTGAATATAATGTAATATACTGATTCATTCCCACAGATCAATGTACATTTAATAACAATATCATTGGTACTATATCTACATTGAATATAATGTAATATACTGATTCATTCCCAAAGATCAATGTACATTTAATAACAATATCATTATTGCTATATCTACATTAGGTATAATGTCATATACAGACTCATTCCCACAGATCAATGTACATTTAATAACGGTATCATTAGTACTATATCTACATTGAATATAATGTAATATACTGATTCTTTCCCACAGATCAATGTACATTTAATAACAATATCATTGGTACTATATCTACATTGAATATAATGTAATATACTGATTCATTCCCACAGCTCAATGTACATTTAATAACAATATCATTAGTACTATATCTACAGCAGATATGTAATATACATTTACAAACAATGCCATTATTACTATATCTCTGTTGGACATAATGTAATATACTGATTCCTTCCAACAGATCAATGTATATTTAATAACAATATCCTTAGTACTATATCTACATTCGATATAATGTAATATAGTTAATCGTTCCCACAGACGAACGTGAATTTATTAACAATATCATTAGTACTATATCTACATTAGATATGTAATGTACATTTAATAACATTATCATTATTACCATATCTACATTAGATATAATGTAATATACTGATTCTTTCCCACAGATCAATGTACATTTAATAACAATATCATTGGTACTATATCTACATTGAATATAATCTAATATACTGATTCATTCCCACAGATCAATGTACATTCAATAACAATATCATTAGTACTATATCTACATTCGATATAATGTAATAGATTGATGCATTCCCACAGATCAATGTACATTTAATAACAATATCATTATTACTATATCTACATTAGATATGATGTAATATACTGATTCCTTCCCACAGATCAATGTACATTTAATAACAATATCATTAGTACTATATCTACAGTAGATATGTAATATGCCTTTACATACAATGCCATTATTACTATATCTCCGTTGGACATAATGTAATATACTGATTTCTTCCAACAGATCAATGTATATTTAATAACAATATCCTTAGTACTATATCTGCATTCGATATAATGTAATATAGTTATTCGTTCCCACAGATGAATGTGCATTTATTAACAATATCATTAGTACGATATCTACATTAGATATGTAATGTACATTTAATAACAATATCATTATTACCATATCTACATTAGATACAATGTAATATACTGATTCTTTCCCACAGATCAATGTACATTTAATAACAATATCATTGGTACTATATCTACAGTAGATATGTAATGTGCATTTACATACAATGCCATTATTACTACATCTCCGTTGGACATAATGTAATATACTGATTCCTTCCAACAGATCAATGTATATTTAATAACAATATCCTTAGTACTATATCTACATTAGATATGTAATGTAGATTTAATAACAATATCATTATTACCATATCTACATTAGATATAATGTAATATACTGATTCTTTCCCACAGATCAATGTACATTTAATAACAATATCATTAGTACTATATCTACATTCGACATAATGTAATATATTGATTCATTCCAACAGATCAAAGTACATTTAATAACAATATCATTAGTACTATATCTACAGTAGATATGTAATATACATTTACCATCAATGCCATTATTACTATATCTCCGTTGGACATAATGTAATATACTGATTCCTTCCCACTGATCAATGTACATTTAATAACAATATCATTAGTACTATATCTACAGTAGATATGTAATGTACATTTAAAAACAATATCATTATTACCATATCTACATGGGATATAATGTAATATACTGATTCCTTCCCACAGATCAATGTACATTTAATAACAATATCATTGGTACTATATCTACATTGAATATAATCCAGTATACTGATTCATTCCCACAGATCAATGTACATTTAATAACAATATCATTAGTACTATATCTACATTCGATATAATGTAATAGATTGATTCATTCCCACAGATCAATGTACATTTAATAACAATATCATTGGTACTATATCTACATTGAATATAATCTAATATACTGATTCATTCCCACAGATCAATGTACATTTAATAACAATATCATTCTTACTATATCTACATTAGATATAATGTAATATACTTATTCGTTCCCACAGATGAATGTGCACTTAATAACAATATCATTGGTACTATATGTACATTGAATATAATGTAATATACTGATTAATTCCCACAGATCAATGTACATTTAATAACAATATCATTATTACCATATCTACATTAGATATAATGTAATATACTGATTCTTTCCCACAGATCAATGTACATTTAATAACAATATCATTAGTACTATATCTACAGTAGATATGTAATGTACAGTTAAAAACAATATCATTATTACCATATCTACATGGGATATAATGTAATATACTGATTCCTTCCCACAGATCAATGTACATTTAATAACAATATCATTGGTACTATATCTACATTGAATATAATCCAGTATACTGATTCATTCCCACAGATCAATGTACATTTAATAACAATATCATTAGTACTATATCTACATTCGATATAATGTAATAGATTGATTCATTCCCACAGATCAATGTACATTTAATAACAATATCATTATTGCTATATCTACATTAGGTATAATGTCATGTACAGACTCATTCCCACAGATCAATGTACATTTAATAACAATATCATTGGTACCACATCTACATTGAATATAATGTAATATGCTGATTCATTCCCACAGATCAATGTACATTTAATAACAATATCATTAGTACTATATCTACGATAGATATGTAATATACATTTACAAACAATGCCATTATTACTATATCTCCGTTGAACATAATGTAATATACTAATTCCTTCCAACAGATCAATGTATATTTAATAACAATATCCTTGGTACTATATCTACAGTAGATATGTAATATACATTTACAAACAATGCCATTATTACTATATCTTCGTTGGACGTAATGTAATATACTGATTCCTTCCAACAGATCAATGTATATTTAATAACAATATCCTTAGTACTATATCTACATTCGATATAATGTAATATAGTTATTCGTTCCCACAGATGAATGTGTATTTGTTAACAATATCATTAGTACTATATCTACATTAGATATGTAATGTACATTTAATAACAATATCATTATTACCATATCTACATTAGATATAATGTAATATACTGATTCTTTCCCACAGATCAATGTACATTTAATAACAATATCATTGGTACTATATCTACATTGAATATAATCTAATATACTGATTCATTCCCACAGATCAATGTACATTTAATAACAATATCATTAGTACTATATCTACATTCGATATAAGGTAATAGATTGGTTCGTTCCCACCGATCAATGTACATTTAATAACAATATCATTATTGCTATATCTACATTAGGTATAATGTCATATACAGACTCATTCCCACAGATCAATGTACATTTAATAACAATATCATTGGTACTACATCTACATTGAATATAATGTAATATGCTGATTCGTTCCCACAGATCAATGTACATTTAATAACAGTATCATTAGTACTATATCTACATTCGATATAATGTAATATATTGATTCATTCCAACAGATCAATGTACATTTAATAACAATATCATTATTACTATATCTACATTAGATATAATGTAATATACTTATTCGTTCCCACAGATGAATGTGCATTTAGTAACATTATCATTAGTACTATATCTACATTAGATATAATGAAATATACTTATTCGTTCCCACAAATGAATGTGCATTTAATAACATTATCATTAGTACTATATCTACATTAGATATGTAATGTACATTCAAAAACAATATCATTATTACCATATCTACATTAGATGTAATGTAATATACTGATTCCTTCCCACAGATCAATGTACATTTAATAACAATATCATTGGTACTATATCTACATTGAATATAATGTAATATACTGATTCATTCCCACAGATCAATGTACATTTAATAACAATATCATTGGTACTATATCTACATTGAATATAATGTAATATGCTGATTCATTCCCACAGATCAATGTACATTTAATAACAGTATCATTAGTACTATATCTACAGTAGATATGTAATATACATTTACAAACAATGCCAGTATTATTATATCTCCGTTGGACATAATGTAATATACTGATTCCTTCCCACAGATCAATGTACATTTAATAACAATATCATTAGTACTATATCTACATTCGATATAATGTAATATACTGATTCATTCCCACAGATCAGTGCACATTTAATAACAATATCATTAGTACTATATCTACATTCGATATAATGTAATAGATTGATTCATTCCCACAGATCAATGTACATTTAATAACAATATCATTAGTGCTATATCTACAGTAGATATGTAATATACATTTACAAACAATGCCATTATTACTATATCTCCGTTGGACATAATGTAATATACTGATTCCTTCCAACAGATCAATGAATATTTAATAACAATATCCTTAGTACTATATCTACATTAGATATGTAATGTACATTTAATAACAATATCATTATTACCATATCTACATTAGATATAATGTAATATACTGATTCTTTCCCACAGATCAATGTACATTTAATAACAACATCATTAGTACTATATCTACATTCGATATAATGTAATATATTGATTCATTCCAACAGATCAAAGTACATTTAATAACAATATCATTATTACTATATCTACATTAGATATAATGTAATCCACTTATTCGTTCCCACACATGAATATACAATTAATAACATTATCATTGGTACTATATCTACATTAGATATGTAACGTACATTTAAAAACAATGCCATTATTACTATATCTCCGTTGGACATAATGTAATATACTGATTCCTTCCCACAGATCAATGTACATTTAATAACAATATCATTAGTACTATATATACATTCGATATAATGTAATATATTGATCCATTCCAACAGATCAATGTACATTTAATAACAATATCATTATTACCATATCTACATTAGATGTAATGTAATATATTTATTCATTCCCACAGATGAATATGCATTTATTAACATTATCATTAGTACTATATCTACATTAGATATGTAATGTACATTTAAAAACAATATCATTATTACCATATCTACATTAGATATAATGTAATATACTGATTCCTTCCCATAGATCAATGTACATTTAATAACAATACCATTAGTACTATATCTACATTCGATATAATGTAATATACTGATTCATTCCCACAGATCAATGTACATTCAATAACAATATCATTAGTACTATATCTACATTCGATATAATGTAATAGATAGATTCATTCCCACAGATCAATGTACATTTAATAACAATATCATTGGTACTATATCTACATTGAATATAATGTAATATACTGATACATTCCCACAGATAAATGTACATTTAATAACAATATCATTATTACCATATCTACATTAGATATAATGTAATATACTTATTCATTCCCACAGATGAATATGCATTTAATAACATTATCATTAGTACTATATCCACATTAGATATGTAATGTACATTCAAAAACAATATCATTATTACCATATCTACATTAGATATAATGTAATATACTGATTCCTTCCCACAGATCAATGTACATTTAATAACAATATCATTAGTACTACATCTACATTCGATATAATGTAATATACTGATTCATTCCCACAGATCAATGTACATTCAATAACAATATCATTGGTACTATATCTACATTGAATATAATGTAATATACTGATTCATTCCCACAGATCAACGTACATTTAATAACAGTATCATTAGTACTGTATCTACAGTAGATATGTAATATACATTTACAAACAATGCCAGTATTATTATATCTCCGTTGGACATAATGTAATATACTGATTCCTTCCCACAGATCAATGTGCATTTAAAAACAATATCATTATTACCATATCTACAATAGATATAATGTAATATACTGATTCCTTCCCACAGATCAATGCACATTTAATAACAATATCATTGGTTCTGTATCTACATTGAATATAATGTAATACACGTATTCGTTCCTACACATGAATATACATTTAATAACATTATCATTAGTACTATATCTACATTAGATATGTAATGTACATTTAAAAACAATATCATTATTACCATATCTACATTAGATATAATGTAATATACTGATTCCTTCCCACAGATTAATGTACATTTAATAACAATATCATTGGTACTGTATCTACATTGAATATAATGTAATATACTGATTCATTCCCACAGATCAATGTACATTTAATAACAATATCATTAGTACTATATCTACATTCGATATAATGTAATAGATTGATTCATTCCCACAGATCAATGTACATTTAATAACAATATCATTCTTACTATATCTACATTAGATATAATGTAATATACTTATTCGTTCCCACAGATGAATTTGCACTTAATAACAATATCATTGGTACTATATCTACATTGAATATAATGTAATATACTGATCAATTCCCACAGATCAATGTACATTTAATAACAATATCATTAGTACTATATCTACAGTAGATATGTAATATACATTTACAAACAATGCCATTATTACTATATCTCCGTTGGACATAATGTAATATACTGATTCCTTCCAACAGATCAATGTATATTTAATAACAATATCCTTAGTACTATATCTACATTCGATATAATTTAATATAGTTATTCGTTCCCACAGATGAATGTGAATTTATTAACAATATCATTAGTACTATATCTACATTAGATATGTAATGTACATTTAATAACATTATCATTATTACCATATCTACATTAGATATAATGTAATATACTGATTCTTTCCCACAGATCGATGTACATTTAATAACAATATCATTGGTACTATATCTACATTGAATATAATCTAATATACTGATTCATTCCCACAGATCAATGTACATTTAATAACAATATCATTAGTACTATATCTACAGTAGATATGTAATATACATTTACAAACAATGCCATTATTACTATATCTCCGTTGGACATAATGTAATATACTGATTCCTTCCCACAGATCAATGTACATTTAATAACAATATCATTAGTACTATATCTACATTCGATATAATGTAATATACTGATTCATTCCCACAGATCAGTGCACATTTAATAACAATATCATTAGTACTGTATCTACATTCGATATAATGTAATAGATTGATTCATTCCCACAGATCAATGTACATTTAATAACAATATCATTAGTACTATATCTACAGTAGATATGTAATATACATTTACAAACAATGCCATTATTACTATATCTCCGTTGGACATAATGTAATATACTGATTCCTTCCAACAGATCAATGAATATTTAATAACAATATCCTTAGTACTATATCTACATTAGATATGTAATGTACATTTAATAACAATATCATTATTACCATATCTACATTAGATATAATGTAATATACTGATTCTTTCCCACAGATCAATGTACATTTAATAACAACATCATTAGTACTATATCTACATTCGATATAATGTAATATATTGATTCATTCCAACAGATCAAAGTACATTTAATAACAATATCATTATTACTATATCTACATTAGATATAATGTAATCCACTTATTCGTTCCCACACATGAATATACAATTAATAACATTATCATTAGTACTATATCTACATTAGATATGTAACGTACATTTAAAAACAATGCCATTATTACTATATCTCCGTTGGACATAATGTAATATACTGATTCCTTCCCACAGATCAATGTACATTTAATAACAATATCATTAGTACTATATATACATTCGATATAATGTAATATATTGATTCATTCCAACAGATCAATGTACATTTAATAACAATATCATTATTACCATATCTACATTAGATATAATGTAATATATTTATTCATTCCCACAGATGAATATGCATTTATTAACATTATCATTAGTACTATATCTACATTAGATATGTAATGTACATTTAAAAACAATATCATTATTACCATATCTACATTAGATATAATGTAATATACTGATTCCTTCCCATAGATCAATGTACATTTAATAACAATACCATTAGTACTATATCTACATTCGATATAATGTAATATACTGATTCATTCCCACAGATCAATGTACATTTAATAACAATATCATTAGTACTATATCTACATTCGATATAATGTAATAGATAGATTCATTCCCACAGATCAATGTACATTTAATAACAATATCATTGGTACTATATCTACATTGAATATAATGTAATATACTGATACATTCCCACAGATAAATGTACATTTAATAACAATATCATTATTACCATATCTACATTAGATATAATGTAATATACTTATTCATTCCCACAGATGAATATGCATTTAATAACATTATCATTAGTACTATATCCACATTAGATATGTAATGTACATTTAAAAACAATATCATTATTACCATATCTACATTAGATATAATGTAATATACTGATTCCTTCCCACAGATCAATGTACATTTAATAACAATATCATTAGTACTACATCTACATTCGATATAATGTAATATACTGATTCATTCCCACAGATCAATGTACATTTAATAACAATATCATTGGTACTATATCTACATTGAATATAATGTAATATACTGATTCATTCCCACAGATCAACGTACATTTAATAACAGTATCATTAGTACTGTATCTACAGTAGATATGTAATATACATTTACAAACAATGCCAGTATTATTATATCTCCGTTGGACATAATGTAATATACTGATTCCTTCCCACAGATCAATGTGCATTTAAAAACAATATCATTATTACCATATCTACAATAGATATAATGTAATATACTGATTCCTTCCCACAGATCAATGCACATTTAATAACAATATCATTGGTTCTGTATCTACATTGAATATAATGTAATACACGTATTCGTTCCTACACATGAATATACATTTAATAACATTATCATTAGTACTATATCTACATTAGATATAATGTAATATACTGATCAATTCCCACAGATCAATGTACATTTAATAACAATATCATTCTTACTATATCTACATTCGATATAATGTAATAGATTGATTCATTCCCACAGATCAATGTACATTTAATAACAATATCATTCTTACTATATCTACATTAGATATAATGTAATATACTTATTCGTTCCCACAGATGAATGTGCACTTAATAACAATATCATTGGTACTATATCTACATTGAATATAATGTAATATACTGATCAATTCCCACAGATCAATGTACATTTAATAACAATATCATTAGTACTATATCTACAGTAGATATGTACTATACATTTACAATCAATGCCATTATTGCTGTATCTCCGTTGGACATAATGTAATATACTGATTCCTTCCCGCAGATCAATGTACATTTAATAACAATATCATTAGTACTATATCTACATTCGATATAATGTAATATACTTATTCGTTCCCATAGATGAATATGCATTTAGTAACATTATCATTAGTACTATATCTACATTAGATATGTAATGTACATTTAAAAACCATATCATTATTACCATATCTACATTAGATATAATGTAATATACTGATTCCTCCCCACAGATCAATGTACATTTAATAACAATATCATTGGTACTATATCTACATTGAATATAATGTTATATGCTCATTCATTCCCACAGATCAATGTACATTTAATAACAGTATCATTAGTACTATATCCACAGTAGATATGTAATGTACATTTACAAACAATGCCAGTATTATTATATCTCCGTTGGACATAATGTAATATACTGATTCCTTCCCACAGATCAATGTACATTTAATAACAATATCATTGGTACTGTATGTACATTGAATATAGTGTAATATACTGATTCATTCCCACAGATCAATGTACATTTAATAACAATATCATTGGTACTATATCTACATTGAATATAATCTAATATACTGATTCATTCCCACAGATCAATATACATTTAATAACAATATCATTAGTACTATATCTACATTCGATATAATGTAATAGATTGATTCATTCCCACAGATCAATGTACATTTAATAACAATATCATTGGTACTATATCTACATTGAATATAATGTAATATACTGATTCAATCCCACAGATCAATGTACATTTAATAACAGTATCATTAGTACTATATCTACAGTAGATATGTAATATACATTTACAAACAATGCCAGTATTATTATATCTCCGTTGGACATAATGTGATATACTGATTCCTTCCCACAGATCAATGTGCATTTAAAAACAATATCATTATTACCATATCTACATTAGATATAATGTAATATACTGATTCCTTCCCACAGATCAATGTACATTTAATAACAATATCATTGGTACTGTATCTACATTGAATATAATGTAATATACTGATTCATTCCCACAGATTAATGTACATTTAATAACAATATCATTGGTACTATATCTACATTCGATATAATCTAATATACTGATTCATTCCCACAGATCAATGTACATTTAATAACAATATCAATCTTACTATATCTACATTCGATATAATGTACTAGATTGATTCATTCCCACAGATCAATGTACATTTAATAACAATATCATTCTTACTATATCTACATTAGATATAATGTAATATACTTATTCGTTCCCACAGATGAATGTGCACTTAATAACAATATCATTGGTACTATATCTACATTGAATATAATGTAATATACTGATCAATTCCCACAGATCAATGTACATTTAATAACAATATCATTCTTACTATATCTACATTCGATATAATGTAATAGATTGATTCATTCCCACAGATCAATGTACATTTAATAACAATATCATTCTTACTATATCTACATTAGATATAATGTAATATACTTATTCGTTCCCACAGATGAATGTGCACTGAATAACAATATCATTGGTACTATATCTACATTGAATATAATGTGATATACTGATTCAATCCCACAGATCCATGTACATTTAATAACAGTATCATTAGTACTATATCTACAGTAGATATGTAATATACATTTACAAACAATGCCAGTATTATTATATCTCCGTTGGACATAATGTGATATACTGATTCCTTCCCACAGATCAATGTGCATTTAATAACAATATCATTATTACTATATCTACATTAGATATAATGTAATATACTTATTCGTTCCCACAGATGAATGTGCATTTAATAACATTATCATTAGTACTATATCTACATTAGATATGTAATGTACATTTAAAAACAATATCATTATTACCATATCTACATTAGATATAATGTAATATACTGATTCCTTCCCACAGATCAATGTACATTTAATAACAATATCATTAGTACTATATCTACAGTAGATATGTAATATACATTTACAATCAATGCCATTATTGCTATATCTCCGTTGGACATAATGTAATATACTGATTCCTTCCCACAGATCAATGCACATTTAATAACAATGTCATTAGTACTATATCTACATTGAATATAATGTAATATACTGATTCAATCCCACAGATCCATGTACATTTAATAACAGTATCATTAGTACTATATCCACAGTAGATATGTAATGTACATTTACAAACAATGCCAGTATTATTATATCTCCGTTGGACATAATGTGATATACTGATTCCTTCCCACAGATCAATGTACATTTAATAACAATATCATTGGTACTGTATCTACATTGAATATAATGTAATATACTGATTCATTCCCACAGATCAATGTACATTTAATAACAATATCATTGGTACTATATCTACATTGAATATAATCTAATATACTGATTCATTCCCACAGATCAATGTACATTTAATAACAATATCATTAGTACTATATCTACATTCGATATAATGTAATAGATTGATTCATTCCCACAGATCAATGTACATTTAATAACAATATCATTAGTACTATATCTACATTCGATATAATGTAATAGATTGATTCATTCCCACAGATCAATGTACATTTCATAACAATATCATTGGTACTATATCTACATTGAATATAATGTAATATACTGATTCAATCCCACAGATCCATGTACATTTAATAACAATATCATTAGTACTATATCTACAGTAGATATGTAATATACATTTACAAACAATGCCAGTATTATTATATCTCCGTTGGACATAATGTGATATACTGATTCCTTCCCACAGATCAATGTGCATTTAAAAACAATATCATTATTACCATATCTACATTAGATATAATGTAATATACTGATTCCTTCCCACAGATCAATGTACATTTAATAACAATATCATTGGTACTGTATCTACATTGAATATAATGTAATATACTGATTCATTCCCACAGATCAATGTACATTTAATAACAATATCATTAGTACTATATCTACATTAGATGTAATGTAATATACTTATTCGGTCCCACAGATGAATGTGCATTTAATAACATTATCATTAGTGCTATATCTACATTAGATATGTAATGTACATTTAAAAACAATATCATTATTACCATATCTACATTAGATATAATGTAATATACTGATTCCTTCCCACAGATCAATGTACATTTAATAACAATATCATTAGTACTATATCTACAGTAGATATGTAATATACATTTACAATCAATGCCATTATTACTATATCTCCGTTGGACATAATGTAATATACTGATTCCTTCCCACAGATCAATGTACATTTAATAACAATATCATTAGTACTATATCTACATTCGATATAATGTAATAGATAGATTCATTCCCACAGATCAATGTACATTTAATAACAATATCATTGGTACTATATCTACATTGAATATAATGTAATATACTGATACATTCCCACAGATAAATGTACATTTAATAACAATATCATTATTACCATATCTACATTAGATATAATGTAATATACTTATTCATTCCCACAGATGAATATGCATTTAATAACATTATCATTAGTACTGTATCCACATTAGATATGTAATGTACATTTAAAAACAATATCATTATTACCATATCTACATTAGATATAATGTAATATACTGATTCCTTCCCACAGATCAATGTACATTTAATAACAATATCATTCTTACTATATCTACATTAGATATAATGTAATATACTTATTCGTTCCCACAGATGAATGTGCACTTAATAACAATATCATTGGTACTATATCTACATTGAATATAATGTAATATACTGATCAATTCCCACAGATCAATGTACATTTAATAACAATATCATTCTTACTATATCTACATTCGATATAATGTAATAGATTGATTCATTCCCACAGATCAATGTACATTTAATAACAATATCATTCTTACTATATCTACATTAGATATAATGTAATATACTTATTCGTTCCCACAGATGAATGTGCACTTAATAACAATATCATTGGTACTATATCTACATTGAATATAATGTAATATACTGATCAATTCCCACAGATCAATGTACATTTAATAACAATATCATTAGTACTATATCTACAGTAGATATGTACTATACATTTACAAGCAATGCCATTATTACTATATCTCCGTTGGACATAATGTAATATACTGATTCCTTCCAACAGATCAATGTATATTTAATAACAATATCCTTAGTACTATATCTACATTAGATATGTAATGTACATTTAATAACAATATCATTATTACAATATCTACATTAGATATAATGTAATATACTGATTCTTTCCCACAGATCAATGTACATTTAATAACAATATCATTAGTACTATATCTACAGTAGATATGTAATATACATTTACAATCAATGCCATTATTGCTGTATCTCCGTTGGACATAATGTAATATACTGATTCCTTCCCGCAGATCAATGTACATTTAATAACAATATCATTAGTACTATATCTACATTCGATATAATGTAATATACTTATTCGTTCCCATAGATGAATATGCATTTAATAACATTATCATTAGTACTATATCTACATTAGATATGTAATGTACATTTAAAAACCATATCATTATTACCATATCTACATTAGATATAATGTAATATACTGATTCCTCCCCACAGATCAATGTACATTTAATAACAATATCATTGGTACTATATCTACATTGAATATAATGTTATATGCTCATTCATTCCCACAGATCAATGTACATTTAATAACAGTATCATTAGTACTATATCCACAGTAGATATGTAATGTACATTTACAAACAATGCCAGTATTATTATATCTCCGTTGGACATAATGTAATATACTGATTCCTTCCCACAGATCAATGTACATTTAATAACAATATCATTGGTACTGTATCTACATTGAATATAATGTAATATACTGATTCATTCCCACAGATCAATGTACATTTAATAACAATATCATTGGTACCATATCTACATTGAATATAATCTAATATACTGATTCATTCCCACAGATCAATATACATTTAATAACAATATCATTAGTACTATATCTACATTCGATATAATGTAATAGATTGATTCATTCCCACAGATCAATGTACATTTAATAACAATATCATTCTTACTATATCTACATTCGATATAATGTAATAGATTGATTCATTCCCACAGATCAATGTACATTTAATAACAATATCATTCTTACTATATCTACATTAGATATAATGTAATATACTTATTCGTTCCCACAGATGAATGTGCACTTAATAACAATATCATTGGTACTATATCTACATTGAATATAATGTAATATACTGATCAATTCCCACAGATCAATGTACATTTAATAACAATATCATTCTTGCTATATCTACATTCGATATAATGTAATAGATTGATTCATTCCCACAGATCAATGTACATTTAATAACAATATCATTCTTACTATATCTACATTAGATATAATGTAATATACTTATTCGTTCCCACAGATGAATGTGCACTTAATAACAATATCATTGGTACTATAGCTACATTGAATATAATGTAATATACTGATCAATTCCCACAGATCAATGTACATTTAATAACAATATCATTAGTACTATATCTGCAGTGGATATGTACTATACATTTACAAGCAATGCCATTATTACTATATCTCCGTTGGACATAATGTAATATACTGATTCCTTCCAACAGATCAATGTATATTTAATAACAATATCCTTAGTACTATATCTACATTAGATATGTAATGTACATTTAATAACAATATCATTATTACAATATCTACATTAGATATAATGTAATATACTGATTCTTTCCCACAGATCAATGTACATTTAATAACAATATCATTAGTACTATATCTACATTCGATATAATGTAATATATTGATTCATTCCAACAGATCAAAGTACATTTAATAACAATATCATTATTACTATATCTACATTAGATATAATGTAATATACTTATTCGTTCCCACAGATGAATATGCATTTAATAACATTATCATTAGTACTATATCTAAATTAGATATGTAATGTACATTTAAAAACAATGCCATTATTACTATATCTCCGTTGGACATAATGTAATATACTGATTCCTTCCCACAGATCAATGTACATTTAATAACAATATCATTAGTACTATATATACATTCGATATAATGTAATATATTGATTCATTCCAACAGATCAATGTACATTTAATAACAATATCATTATTACCATATCTACATTAGATATAATGTAATATACTTATTCATTCCCACAGATGAATATGCATTTAATAACATTATCATTAGTACTATATCTACATTAGATATGTAATGTACATTTAAAAACAATATCATTATTACCATATCTACATTAGATATAATGTAATATACTGATTCCTTCCCACAGATCAATGTACATTTAATAACAATATCATTGGTACTGTATCTACATTGAATATAATGTAATATACTGATTCATTCCCACAGATCAATGTACATTCAATAACAATATCATTGGTACTATATCTACATTCGATATAATCTAATATACTGATTCATTCCCACAGATTAATGTACATTTAATAACAATATCATTCTTACTATATCTACATTAGATATAATGTAATATACTTATTCGTTCCCACAGATGAATGTGCACTTAATAACAATATCATTGGTACTATATCTACATTGAATATAATGTAATATACATTCGATATAATGTAATTGATTGATTCATTCCCACAGATCAATGTACATTTAATAACAGTATCGTTATTGCTCTATCTACATTAGGTATAATGTCATATACAGACTCATTCCCACAGATCAATGTACATTTAATAACAATATCATTGGTACTACATCTACATTGAATATAATGTAATATGCTGATTCGTTCCCACAGATCAATGTACATTTAATAACAATATCATTGGTACTATATCTACATTGAATATAATGTAATATACTGATTCATTCCCACAGATCAATGTACATTTTATAACAATATCATTAGTACTATATCTACAGTAGATATGTAATATACATTTACAAACAATGCCATTATTACTATATCTCCGTTGGACATAATGTAGTATACTGATTCCTTCCAACAGATCAATGTATACTTAATAACAATATCCTTAGTACTATATCTACAATAGATATGTAATGTACATTTAATAACAATATCATTATTACCATATCTACATTAGATATAATGTAATATACTGATTCTTTCCCACAGATCAATGTACATTTAATAACAATATCATTGGTACTATATCTACAGTAGATATGTGATATACATTTACAAACAATGCCATTATTACTATATCTTCGTTGGACGTAATGTAATATACTGATTCCTTCCAACAGATCAATGTATATTTAATAACAATATCCTTAGTACTATATCTACATTCGATATAATGTAATATAGTTATTCGTTCCCACAGATGAATGTGTATTTGTTAACAATATCATTAGTACTATATCTACATTAGATATGTAATGTACATTTAATAACAATATCATTATTACCATATCTACATTTGATATAATGTAATATACTGATTCTTTCCCACAGATCAATGTACATTTAATAACAATATCATTGGTACTATATCTACATTGAATATAATGTAATATACTGATTCCTTCCCACAGATCAATGTACATTTAATAGCAATATCATTAGTACTATGTCTACGGTAGATATGTAATATACATTTACAAACAATGCCATTATTACCATATCTCCGTTGGACATAATGTAATATACTGATTCTTTCCCACAGAGCAATGTACATTTAATAACAATGTCATTATTACTATATCTACATTAGATATAATGTAATATACTTATTCGTTCCCACAGATCAATGTGCGAGTAATAACAATATCATTGGTACTATATCTACATTGAATATAATGTAATATACTGATTCATTCCCACAGAGCAATGTATATTTAATAACAACATCCTTAGTACTATATCTACACTCGATATAATGTAATATAGTTATTCGTTCCCACAGATGAATGTGTATTTATTAACAATATCATTAGTACTATATCTACATTAGATATGTAATGTACATTTAATAACAATATCATTATTACCATATCTACATTAGATATAATGTAATATACTGATTCCTCCCCACAGATCAATGTACATTTAATAACAATATCATTGGTACTATATCTACATTGAATATAATGTTATATGCTCATTCATTCCCACAGATCAATGTACATTTAATAACAGTATCATTAGTACTATATCCACAGTAGATATGTAATGTACATTTACAAACAATGCCAGTATTATTATATCTCCGTTGGACATAATGTAATATACTGATTCCTTCCCACAGATCAATGTACATTTAATAACAATATCATTGGTACTGTATGTACATTGAATATAGTGTAATATACTGATTCATTCCCACAGATCAATGTACATTTAATAACAATATCATTGGTACTATATCTACATTGAATATAATCTAATATACTGATTCATTCCCACAGATCAATATACATTTAATAACAATATCATTAGTACTATATCTACATTCGATATAATGTAATAGATTGATTCATTCCCACAGATCAATGTACATTTAATAACAATATCATTCTTGCTATATCTACATTCGATATAATGTAATAGATTGATTCATTCCCACAGATCAATGTACATTTAATAACAATATCATTCTTACTATATCTACATTAGATATAATGTAATATACTTATTCGTTCCCACAGATGAATGTGCACTTAATAACAATATCATTGGTACTATAGCTACATTGAATATAATGTAATATACTGATCAATTCCCACAGATCAATGTACATTTAATAACAATATCATTAGTACTATATCTACAGTGGATATGTACTATACATTTACAAGCAATGCCATTATTACTATATCTCCGTTGGACATAATGTAATATACTGATTCCTTCCAACAGATCAATGTATATTTAATAACAATATCCTTAGTACTATATCTACATTAGATATGTAATGTACATTTAATAACAATATCATTATTACAATATCTACATTAGATATAATGTAATATACTGATTCTTTCCCACAGATCAATGTACATTTAATAACAATATCATTAGTACTATATCTACATTCGATATAATGTAATATATTGATTCATTCCAACAGATCAAAGTACATTTAATAACAATATCATTATTACTATATCTACATTAGATATAATGTAATATACTTATTCGTTCCCACAGATGAATATGCATTTAATAACATTATCATTAGTACTATATCTAAATTAGATATGTAATGTACATTTAAAAACAATGCCATTATTACTATATCTCCGTTGGACATAATGTAATATACTGATTCCTTCCCACAGATCAATGTACATTTAATAACAATATCATTAGTACTATATATACATTCGATATAATGTAATATATTGATTCATTCCAACAGATCAATGTACATTTAATAACAATATCATTATTACCATATCTACATTAGATATAATGTAATATACTTATTCATTCCCACAGATGAATATGCATTTAATAACATTATCATTAGTACTATATCTACATTAGATATGTAATGTACATTTAAAAACAATATCATTATTACCATATCTACATTAGATATAATGTAATATACTGATTCCTTCCCACAGATCAATGTACATTTAATAACAATATCATTGGTACTGTATCTACATTGAATATAATGTAATATACTGATTCATTCCCACAGATCAATGTACATTCAATAACAATATCATTGGTACTATATCTACATTCGATATAATCTAATATACTGATTCATTCCCACAGATTAATGTACGTTTAATAACAATATCATTCTTACTATATCTACATTAGATATAATGTAATATACTTATTCGTTCCCACAGATGAATGTGCACTTAATAACAATATCATTGGTACTATATCTACATTGAATATAATGTAATATACATTCGCTATAATGTAATAGATTGATTCATTCCCACAGATCAATGTACATTTAATAACAGTATCGTTATTGCTCTATCTACATTAGGTATAATGTCATATACAGACTCATTCCCACAGATCAATGTACATTTAATAACAATATCATTGGTACTACATCTACATTGAATATAATGTAATATGCTGATTCGTTCCCACAGATCAATGTACATTTAATAACAATATCATTGGTACTATATCTACATTGAATATAATGTAATATACTGATTCATTCCCACAGATCAATGTACATTTTATAACAATATCATTAGTACTATATCTACAGTAGATATGTAATATACATTTACAAACAATGCCATTATTACTATATCTCCGTTGGACATAATGTAGTATACTGATTCCTTCCAACAGATCAATGTATACTTAATAACAATATCCTTAGTACTATATCTACAATAGATATGTAATGTACATTTAATAACAATATCATTATTACCATATCTACATTAGATATAATGTAATATACTGATTCTTTCCCACAGATCAATGTACATTTAATAACAATATCATTAGTACTATATCTACATTCGATCTAATGTAATATACTGATTCATTCCCACAGATCAATGTACATTTAATAACAATATCATTGGTACTATATCTGCATTGAATATAATCTAATATAGTGATTCATTCCCACAGATCAATGTACATTTAATAACAATATCATTAGTACTATATCTACATTCGATATAATGTAATAGATTGATTCATTCCCACAGATCAATGTACATTTAATAACAATATCATTCTTACTATATCTACATTCGATATAATCTAATATACTGATTCATTCCCACAGATTAATGTACATTTAATAACAATATCATTCTTACTATATCTACATTAGATATAATGTAATATACTTATTCGTTCCCACAGATGAATGTGCACTTAATAACAATATCATTGGTACTATATCGACATTGAATATAATGTAATATACATTCGATATAATGTAATAGATTGATTCATTCCCACAGATCAATGTACATTTAATAACAATATCATTCTTACTATATCTACATTAGATATAATGTAATATACTTACTCGTTCCCACAGATGAATGTGCACTTAATAACAATATCATTGGTACTATATCTACATTGAATATAATGTAATATACTGATCAATTCCCACAGATCAATGTACATTTAATAACAATATCATTAGTACTATATCTACAGTAGATATGTAATGTGCATTTACATACAATGCCATTATTACTACATCTCCGTTGGACATAATGTAATATACTAATTCCTTCCAACAGATCAATGTATATTTAATAACAATATCCTTCGTACTATATCTACAGTAGATATGTAATATACATTTACAAACAATGCCAGTATTATCATATCTCCGTTGGACATAATGTAATATACTGATTCCTTCCCACAGATCAATGTACATTTAATAACAATATCATTAGTACTATATCTACATTAGATATGTAATGTACATCTAATAACAATATCATTATTACAATATCTACATTAGATATAATGTAATATACCGATTCTTTCCCACAGATCAATGTACATTTAATAACAATATCATTAGTACTATATCTACAGTAGATATGTGATATACATTTACAAACAATGCCATTATTACTATATCTTCGTTGGACGTAATGTAATATAATGATTCCTTCCAACAGATCAATGTATATTTAATAACAATATCCTTAGTACTATATCTACATTCGATATAATGTAATATAGTTATTCGTTCCCACAGATGAATGTGTATTTGTTAACAATATCATTAGTACTATATCTACATTAGATATGTAATGTACATTTAATAACAACATCATTATTACCATATCTACATTTGATATAATGTAATATACTGATTCTTTCCCACAGATCAATGTACATTTAATAACAATATCATTGGTACTATATCTACATTGAATATAATGTAATATACTGATTCCTTCCCACAGATCAATGTACATTTAATAACAATATCATTCTTACTATATCTACATTAGATATAATGTAATATACTTACTCGTTCCCACAGATGAATGTGCACTTAATAACAATATCATTGGTACTATATCTACATTGAATATAATGTAATATACTGATCAATTCCCACAGATCAATGTACATTTAATAACAATATCATTCTTACTATATCTACATTCGATATAATGTAATAGATTGATTCATTCCCACAGATCAATGTACATTTAATAACAATATCATTCTTACTATATCTACATTAGATATAATGTAATATACTTATTCGTTCCCACAGATGAATGTGCACTTAATAACAATATCATTGGTACTATATCTACATTGAATATAATGTAATATACTGATCAATTCCCACAGATCAATGTACATTTAATAACAATATCATTAGTACTATATCTACAGTAGATATGTACTATACATTTACAAGCAATGCCATTATTACTATATCTCCGTTGGACATAATGTAATATACTGATTCCTTCCAACAGATCAATGTATATTTAATAACAATATCCTTAGTACTATATCTACATTAGATATGTAATGTACATTTAATAACAATATCATTATTACAATATCTACATTAGATATAATGTAATATACTGATTCTTTCCCACAGATCAATGTACATTTAATAACAATATCATTAGTACTATATCTACAGTAGATATGTAATATACATTTACAATCAATGCCATTATTGCTGTATCTCCGTTGGACATAATGTAATATACTGATTCCTTCCCGCAGATCAATGTACATTTAATAACAATATCATTAGTACTATATCTACATTCGATATAATGTAATATACTTATTCGTTTCCATAGATGAATATGCATTTAATAACATTATCATTAGTACTATATCTACATTAGATATGTAATGTACATTTAAAAACCATATCATTATTACCATATCTACATTAGATATAATGTAATATACTGATTCCTCCCCACAGATCAATGTACATTTAATAACAATATCATTGGTACTATATCTACATTGAATATAATGTTATATGCTCATTCATTCCCACAGATCAATGTACATTTAATAACAGTATCATTAGTACTATATCCACAGTAGATATGTAATGTACATTTACAAACAATGCCAGTATTATTATATCTCCGTTGGACATAATGTAATATACTGATTCCTTCCCACAGATCAATGTACATTTAATAACAATATCATTGGTACTGTATCTACATTGAATATAATGTAATATACTGATTCATTCCCACAGATCAATGTACATTTAATAACAATATCATTGGTACCATATCTACATTGAATATAATCTAATATACTGATTCATTCCCACAGATCAATATACATTTAATAACAATATCATTAGTACTATATCTACATTCGATATAATGTAATAGATTGATTCATTCCCACAGATCAATGTACATTTAATAACAATATCATTCTTGCTATATCTACATTCGATATAATGTAATAGATTGATTCATTCCCACAGATCAATGTACATTTAATAACAATATCATTCTTACTATATCTACATTAGATATAATGTAATATACTTATTCGTTCCCACAGATGAATGTGCACTTAATAACAATATCATTGGTACTATAGCTACATTGAATATAATGTAATATACTGATCAATTCCCACAGATCAATGTACATTTAATAACAATATCATTAGTACTATATCTACAGTGGATATGTACTATACATTTACAAGCAATGCCATTATTACTATATCTCCGTTGGACATAATGTAATATACTGATTCCTTCCAACAGATCAATGTATATTTAATAACAATATCCTTAGTACTATATCTACATTAGATATGTAATGTACATTTAATAACAATATCATTATTACAATATCTACATTAGATATAATGTAATATACTGATTCTTTCCCACAGATCAATGTACATTTAATAACAATATCATTAGTACTATATCTACATTCGATATAATGTAATATATTGATTCATTCCAACAGATCAAAGTACATTTAATAACAATATCATTATTACTATATCTACATTAGATATAATGTAATATACTTATTCGTTCCCACAGATGAATATGCATTTAATAACATTATCATTAGTACTATATCTAAATTAGATATGTAATGTACATTTAAAAACAATGCCATTATTACTATATCTCCGTTGGACATAATGTAATATACTGATTCCTTCCCACAGATCAATGTACATTTAATAACAATATCATTAGTACTATATATACATTCGATATAATGTAATATATTGATTCATTCCAACAGATCAATGTACATTTAATAACAATATCATTATTACCATATCTACATTAGATATAATGTAATATACTTATTCATTCCCACAGATGAATATGCATTTAATAACATTATCATTAGTACTATATCTACATTAGATATGTAATGTACATTTAAAAACAATATCATTATTACCATATCTACATTAGATATAATGTAATATACTGATTCCTTCCCACAGATCAATGTACATTTAATAACAATATCATTGGTACTGTATCTACATTGAATATAATGTAATATACTGATTCATTCCCACAGATCAATGTACATTCAATAACAATATCATTGGTACTATATCTACATTCGATATAATCTAATATACTGATTCATTCCCACAGATTAATGTACGTTTAATAACAATATCATTCTTACTATATCTACATTAGATATAATGTAATATACTTATTCGTTCCCACAGATGAATGTGCACTTAATAACAATATCATTGGTACTATATCTACATTGAATATAATGTAATATACATTCGCTATAATGTAATAGATTGATTCATTCCCACAGATCAATGTACATTTAATAACAGTATCGTTGTTGCTCTATCTACATTAGGTATAATGTCATATACAGACTCATTCCCACAGATCAATGTACATTTAATAACAATATCATTGGTACTACATCTACATTGAATATAATGTAATATGCTGATTCGTTCCCACAGATCAATGTACATTTAATAACAATATCATTGGTACTATATCTACATTGAATATAATGTAATATACTGATTCATTCCCACAGATCAATGTACATTTTATAACAATATCATTAGTACTATATCTACAGTAGATATGTAATATACATTTACAAACAATGCCATTATTACTATATCTCCGTTGGACATAATGTAGTATACTGATTCCTTCCAACAGATCAATGTATACTTAATAACAATATCCTTAGTACTATATCTACAATAGATATGTAATGTACATTTAATAACAATATCATTATTACCATATCTACATTAGATATAATGTAATATACTGATTCTTTCCCACAGATCAATGTACATTTAATAACAATATCATTAGTACTATATCTACATTCGATCTAATGTAATATACTGATTCATTCCCACAGATCAATGTACATTTAATAACAATATCATTGGTACTATATCTGCATTGAATATAATCTAATATAGTGATTCATTCCCACAGATCAATGTACATTTAATAACAATATCATTAGTACTATATCTACATTCGATATAATGTAATAGATTGATTCATTCCCACAGATCAATGTACATTTAATAACAATATCATTCTTACTATATCTACATTCGATATAATCTAATATACTGATTCATTCCCACAGATTAATGTACATTTAATAACAATATCATTCTTACTATATCTACATTAGATATAATGTAATATACTTATTCGTTCCCACAGATGAATGTGCACTTAATAACAATATCATTGGTACTATATCGACATTGAATATAATGTAATATACATTCGATATAATGTAATAGATTGATTCATTCCCACAGATCAATGTACATTTAATAACAATATCATTCTTACTATATCTACATTAGATATAATGTAATATACTTACTCGTTCCCACAGATGAATGTGCACTTAATAACAATATCATTGGTACTATATCTACATTGAATATAATGTAATATACTGATCAATTCCCACAGATCAATGTACATTTAATAACAATATCATTAGTACTATATCTACAGTAGATATGTAATGTGCATTTACATACAATGCCATTATTACTATATCTTCGTTGGACGTAATGTAATATAATGATTCCTTCCAACAGATCAATGTATATTTAATAACAATATCCTTAGTACTATATCTACATTCGATATAATGTAATATAGTTATTCGTTCCCACAGATGAATGTGTATTTGTTAACAATATCATTAGTACTATATCTACATTAGATATGTAATGTACATTTAATAACAACATCATTATTACCATATCTACATTTGATATAATGTAATATACTGATTCTTTCCCACAGATCAATGTACATTTAATAACAATATCATTGGTACTATATCTACATTGAATATAATGTAATATACTGATTCCTTCCCACAGATCAATGTACATTTAATAACAATATCATTGGTACTATATCTACATTTAATATAATGTAATATACTAATTCCTTCCCACAGATCAATGTACATTTAATAACAATATCATTAGTACTATATCTACGGTAGATATGTAATATACATTTACAAACAATGCCATTATTACTATATCTCCGTTGGACATAATGTAATATACTGATTCCTTCCAAGAGATCAATGTATATTTAATAACAATATCCTTAGTACTATATCTACATTAGATATAATGTAATATACTTATTCGTTCCCACAGATCAATGTGCGAGTAATAACAATATCATTGGTACTATATCTACATTGAATATAATGTAATATACTGATTCATTCCCACAGAGCAATGTATATTTAATAACAACATCCTTAGTACTATATCTACACTCGATATAATGTAATATAGTTATTCGTTCCCACAGATGAATGTGTATTTATTAACAATATCATTAGTACTATATCTACATTAGATATGTAATGTACATTTAATAACAATATCATTATTACCATATCTACATTAGATACAATGTAATATACTGATTCCTTCCCACAGATCAATGTACATTTAATAACAATATCATTGGTACTATATCTACATTTAATATAATGTAATATACTAATTCCTTCCCACAGATCAATGTACATTTAATAACAATATCATTAGTACTATATCTACGGTAGATATGTAATATACATTTACAAACAATGCCATTATTACTATATCTCCGTTGGACCTAATGTAATATACTGATTCCTTCCAAGAGATCAATGTATATTTAATAACAATATCCTTAGTACTATATCTACATTCGATATAATGTAATATATTGATTCATTCCAACAGATCAATGTACATTTAATAACAATATCATTATTACTATATCTACATTAGATATGATGTAATATACTTATTCGTTCCCACAGATGAATATGCATTTAATAACATTATCATTAGTACTATATCTACATTAGATATGTAATGTACATTTAATAACAATATCATTATTACCATATCTACATTAGATATAATGTAATATACTGATTCCTTCCCACAGATCAATGTACATTTAATAACAATATCATTAGTACTATATCTACAGTAGATATGTGATATACATTTACAAACAATGCCATTATTACTATATCTCCGTTGGACATAATGTAATATACTGATTCCTTCCAACAGATCAATGTATATTTAATAACAATATCCTTAGTACTATATCTACATTCGATATAATGTAATATAGTTATTCGTTCCCACAGATGAATCTGTATTTGTTAACAATATCATTAGTACTATATCTACATTCGATATAATGTAATAGATTGATTCGTTCCCACCGATCAATGAACATTTAATAACAATATCATTATTGCTATATCTACATTAGGTATAATGTCATATACAGACTCATTCCAACAGATCAATGTACATTTAATAACAATATCATTAGTACTATATCTACGGTAGATATGTAATATACATTTACAAACAATGCCATTATTACTATATCTCCGTTGGACATAATGTAATATACTGATTCTTTCCCACAGATCAATGTACATTTAATAACAATATCATTATTACTATATCTACATTAGATATAATGTAATATACTTATTCGTTCCCACAGATGAATGTGCGATTAATAACAATATCATTGGTACTATATCTACATTGAATATAATGTAATATACTGATTCATTCCCACAGATCAATGTACATTCAATAACAATATCCTTAGTACTATATCTACATTCCATATAATGTAATATAGTTATTCGTTCCCACAGATGAATGTGTATTTATTGACAATATCATTAGTGCTATATCTACAGTAGATATGTAATATACATTTACAAACAATGCCAGTATTATTATATCTCCGTTGGACATAATGTAATATACTGATTCCTTCCCACAGATCAATGTACATTTAATAACAATATCATTAGTACTATATCTACATTCGATATAATGTAATATATTGATTCATTCCAGCAGATCAATGTACATTTAATAACAATATCATTATTACTATATCTACATTAGATATCATGTAATATACTTCTTCGTTCCCACAGATGAATATGCATTTAATAACATTATCATTAGTACTATATCTACATTAGATATGTAATGTACATTTAAAAACAATATCATTATTACCATATCTACATTAGATATAATGTAATATACTGATTCCTTCCCACAGATCAATGTACATTTAATAACAATATCATTGGTACTGTATCTACATTGAATATAATGTAATATACTGATTCATTCCCACAGCTCAATGTACATTTAATAACAATATCATTAGTACTATATCTACAGTAGATATGTAATATACATTTACAAACAATGCCGTTATTACTATATCTCCGTTGGACATAATGTAATATACTGATTCCTTCCAACAGATCAATGTATATTTAATAACAATATCCTTAGTACTATATCTACATTCGATATAATGTAATATAGTTATTCGTTCCCACAGATGAATGTGTATTTATTAACAATATCATTAGTACTATATCTACATTAGATATGTAATGTACATTTAATAACAATATCATTATTACCATATCTACATTAGATATAATGTAATATACTGATTCTTTCCCACAGATCAATGTACATTTAATAACAATATCATTAGTACTATATCTACATTCGATATAAGGTAATAGATTGATTCGTTCCCACCGATCAATGTACATTTAATAACAATATCATTATTGCTATATCTACATTAGGTATAATGTCATATACAGACTCATTCCCACAGATCAATGTACATTTAATAACAATATCATTAGTACTATATCTACGGTAGATATGTAATATACATTTACAAACAATGCCATTATTACTATATCTCCGTTGGACATAATGTAATATACTGATTCTTTCCCACAGATCAATGTACATTTAATAACAATATCATTATTACTATATCTACATTAGATATAATGTAATATACTTATTCGTTCCCACAGATCAATGTGCGATTAATAACAATATCATTGGTACTATATCTACATTGAATATAATGTAATATACTGATTCATTCCCACAGAGCAATGTATATTTAATAACAACATCCTTAGTACTATATCTACACTCGATATAATGTAATATAGTTATTCGTTCCCACAGATGAATGTGTATTTATTAATAATATCATTAGTACTATATCTACATTAGATATGTAATGTACATTTAATAACAATATCATTATTACCATATCTACATTAGATATAATGTAATATACTGATTCCTTCCCACAGATCAATGTACATTTAATAACAATATCATTGGTACTATATCTACATTGAATATAATGTAATATACTGATTCATTCCCACAGATCAATGTACATTTTATAACAATATCATTAGTACTATATCTACAGTAGATATGTAATATACATTTACAAACAATGCCATTATTACTATATCTCCGTTGGACATAATGTAGTATACTGATTCCTTCCAACAGATCAATGTATACTTAATAACAATATCCTTAGTACTATATCTACAATAGATATGTAATGTACATTTAATAACAATATCATTATTACCATATCTACATTAGATATAATGTAATATACTGATTCTTTCCCACAGATCAATGTACATTTAATAACAATATCATTGGTACTATATCTACAGTAGATATGTGATATACATTTACAAACAATGCCATTATTACTATATCTTCGTTGGACGTAATGTAATATACTGATTCCTTCCAACAGATCAATGTATATTTAATAACAATATCCTTAGTACTATATCTACATTCGATATAATGTAATATAGTTATTCGTTCCCACAGATGAATGTGTATTTGTTAACAATATCATTAGTACTATATCTACATTAGATATGTAATGTACATTTAATAACAATATCATTATTACCATATCTACATTTGATATAATGTAATATACTGATTCTTTCCCACAGATCAATGTACATTTAATAACAATATCATTGGTACTATATCTACATTGAATATAATGTAATATACTGATTCCTTCCCACAGATCAATGTACATTTAATAGCAATATCATTAGTACTATGTCTACGGTAGATATGTAATATACATTTACAAACAATGCCATTATTACCATATCTCCGTTGGACATAATGTAATATACTGATTCTTTCCCACAGAGCAATGTACATTTAATAACAATGTCATTATTACTATATCTACATTAGATATAATGTAATATACTTATTCGTTCCCACAGATCAATGTGCGAGTAATAACAATATCATTGGTACTATATCTACATTGAATATAATGTAATATACTGATTCATTCCCACAGAGCAATGTATATTTAATAACAACATCCTTAGTACTATATCTACACTCGATATAATGTAATATAGTTATTCGTTCCCACAGATGAATGTGTATTTATTAACAATATCATTAGTACTATATCTACATTAGATATGTAATGTACATTTAATAACAATATCATTATTACCATATCTACATTAGATATAATGTAATATACTGATTCCTCCCCACAGATCAATGTACATTTAATAACAATATCATTGGTACTATATCTACATTGAATATAATGTTATATGCTCATTCATTCCCACAGATCAATGTACATTTAATAACAGTATCATTAGTACTATATCCACAGTAGATATGTAATGTACATTTACAAACAATGCCAGTATTATTATATCTCCGTTGGACATAATGTAATATACTGATTCCTTCCCACAGATCAATGTACATTTAATAACAATATCATTGGTACTGTATGTACATTGAATATAGTGTAATATACTGATTCATTCCCACAGATCAATGTACATTTAATAACAATATCATTGGTACTATATCTACATTGAATATAATCTAATATACTGATTCATTCCCACAGATCAATATACATTTAATAACAATATCATTAGTACTATATCTACATTCGATATAATGTAATAGATTGATTCATTCCCACAGATCAATGTACATTTAATAACAATATCATTGGTACTATATCTACATTGAATATAATGTAATATACTGATTCAATCCCACAGATCAATGTACATTTAATAACAGTATCATTAGTACTATATCTACAGTAGATATGTAATATACATTTACAAACAATGCCAGTATTATTATATCTCCGTTGGACATAATGTGATATACTGATTCCTTCCCACAGATCAATGTGCATTTAAAAACAATATCATTATTACCATATCTACATTAGATATAATGTAATATACTGATTCCTTCCCACAGATCAATATACATTTAATAACAATATCATTGGTACTGTATCTACATTGAATATAATGTAATATACTGATTCATTCCCACAGATTAATGTACATTTAATAACAATATCATTGGTACTATATCTACATTCGATATAATCTAATATACTGATTCATTCCCACAGATCAATGTACATTTAATAACAATATCAATCTTACTATATCTACATTCGATATAATGTAATAGATTGATTCATTCCCACAGATCAATGTACATTTAATAACAATATCATTCTTACTATATCTACATTAGATATAATGTAATATACTTATTCGTTCCCACAGATGAATGTGCACTTAATAACAATATCATTGGTACTATATCTACATTGAATATAATGTAATATACTGATCAATTCCCACAGATCAATGTACATTTAATAACAATATCATTCTTACTATATCTACATTCGATATAATGTAATAGATTGATTCATTCCCACAGATCAATGTACATTTAATAACAATATCATTCTTACTATATCTACATTAGATATAATGTAATATACTTATTCGTTCCCACAGATGAATGTGCACTTAATAACAATATCATTGGTACTATATCTACATTGAATATAATGTAATATACTGATCAATTCCCACAGATCAATGTACATTTAATAACAATATCATTAGTACTATATCTACAGTAGATATGTACTATACATTTACAAGCAATGCCATTATTACTATATCTCCGTTGGACATAATGTAATATACTGATTCCTTCCAACAGATCAATGTATATTTAATAACAATATCCTTAGTACTATATCTACATTAGATATGTAATGTACATTTAATAACAATATCATTATTACAATATCTACATTAGATATAATGTAATATACTGATTCTTTCCCACAGATCAATGTACATTTAATAACAATATCATTAGTACTATATCTACAGTAGATATGTAATATACATTTACAATCAATGCCATTATTGCTGTATCTCCGTTGGACATAATGTAATATACTGATTCCTTCCCGCAGATCAATGTACATTTAATAACAATATCATTAGTACTATATCTACATTCGATATAATGTAATATACTTATTCGTTTCCATAGATGAATATGCATTTAATAACATTATCATTAGTACTATATCTACATTAGATATGTAATGTACATTTAAAAACCATATCATTATTACCATATCTACATTAGATATAATGTAATATACTGATTCCTCCCCACAGATCAATGTACATTTAATAACAATATCATTGGTACTATATCTACATTGAATATAATGTTATATGCTCATTCATTCCCACAGATCAATGTACATTTAATAACAGTATCATTAGTACTATATCCACAGTAGATATGTAATGTACATTTACAAACAATGCCAGTATTATTATATCTCCGTTGGACATAATGTAATATACTGATTCCTTCCCACAGATCAATGTACATTTAATAACAATATCATTGGTACTGTATCTACATTGAATATAATGTAATATACTGATTCATTCCCACAGATCAATGTACATTTAATAACAATATCATTGGTACCATATCTACATTGAATATAATCTAATATACTGATTCATTCCCACAGATCAATATACATTTAATAACAATATCATTAGTACTATATCTACATTCGATATAATGTAATAGATTGATTCATTCCCACAGATCAATGTACATTTAATAACAATATCATTCTTGCTATATCTACATTCGATATAATGTAATAGATTGATTCATTCCCACAGATCAATGTACATTTAATAACAATATCATTCTTACTATATCTACATTAGATATAATGTAATATACTTATTCGTTCCCACAGATGAATGTGCACTTAATAACAATATCATTGGTACTATAGCTACATTGAATATAATGTAATATACTGATCAATTCCCACAGATCAATGTACATTTAATAACAATATCATTAGTACTATATCTACAGTGGATATGTACTATACATTTACAAGCAATGCCATTATTACTATATCTCCGTTGGACATAATGTAATATACTGATTCCTTCCAACAGATCAATGTATATTTAATAACAATATCCTTAGTACTATATCTACATTAGATATGTAATGTACATTTAATAACAATATCATTATTACAATATCTACATTAGATATAATGTAATATACTGATTCTTTCCCACAGATCAATGTACATTTAATAACAATATCATTAGTACTATATCTACATTCGATATAATGTAATATATTGATTCATTCCAACAGATCAAAGTACATTTAATAACAATATCATTATTACTATATCTACATTAGATATAATGTAATATACTTATTCGTTCCCACAGATGAATATGCATTTAATAACATTATCATTAGTACTATATCTAAATTAGATATGTAATGTACATTTAAAAACAATGCCATTATTACTATATCTCCGTTGGACATAATGTAATATACTGATTCCTTCCCACAGATCAATGTACATTTAATAACAATATCATTAGTACTATATATACATTCGATATAATGTAATATATTGATTCATTCCAACAGATCAATGTACATTTAATAACAATATCATTATTACCATATCTACATTAGATATAATGTAATATACTTATTCATTCCCACAGATGAATATGCATTTAATAACATTATCATTAGTACTATATCTACATTAGATATGTAATGTACATTTAAAAACAATATCATTATTACCATATCTACATTAGATATAATGTAATATACTGATTCCTTCCCACAGATCAATGTACATTTAATAACAATATCATTGGTACTGTATCTACATTGAATATAATGTAATATACTGATTCATTCCCACAGATCAATGTACATTCAATAACAATATCATTGGTACTATATCTACATTCGATATAATCTAATATACTGATTCATTCCCACAGATTAATGTACGTTTAATAACAATATCATTCTTACTATATCTACATTAGATATAATGTAATATACTTATTCGTTCCCACAGATGAATGTGCACTTAATAACAATATCATTGGTACTATATCTACATTGAATATAATGTAATATACATTCGCTATAATGTAATAGATTGATTCATTCCCACAGATCAATGTACATTTAATAACAGTATCGTTATTGCTCTATCTACATTAGGTATAATGTCATATACAGACTCATTCCCACAGATCAATGTACATTTAATAACAATATCATTGGTACTACATCTACATTGAATATAATGTAATATGCTGATTCGTTCCCACAGATCAATGTACATTTAATAACAATATCATTGGTACTATATCTACATTGAATATAATGTAATATACTGATTCATTCCCACAGATCAATGTACATTTTATAACAATATCATTAGTACTATATCTACAGTAGATATGTAATATACATTTACAAACAATGCCATTATTACTATATCTCCGTTGGACATAATGTAGTATACTGATTCCTTCCAACAGATCAATGTATACTTAATAACAATATCCTTAGTACTATATCTACAATAGATATGTAATGTACATTTAATAACAATATCATTATTACCATATCTACATTAGATATAATGTAATATACTGATTCTTTCCCACAGATCAATGTACATTTAATAACAATATCATTAGTACTATATCTACATTCGATCTAATGTAATATACTGATTCATTCCCACAGATCAATGTACATTTAATAACAATATCATTGGTACTATATCTGCATTGAATATAATCTAATATAGTGATTCATTCCCACAGATCAATGTACATTTAATAACAATATCATTAGTACTATATCTACATTCGATATAATGTAATAGATTGATTCATTCCCACAGATCAATGTACATTTAATAACAATATCATTCTTACTATATCTACATTCGATATAATCTAATATACTGATTCATTCCCACAGATTAATGTACATTTAATAACAATATCATTCTTACTATATCTACATTAGATATAATGTAATATACTTATTCGTTCCCACAGATGAATGTGCACTTAATAACAATATCATTGGTACTATATCGACATTGAATATAATGTAATATACATTCGATATAATGTAATAGATTGATTCATTCCCACAGATCAATGTACATTTAATAACAATATCATTCTTACTATATCTACATTAGATATAATGTAATATACTTACTCGTTCCCACAGATGAATGTGCACTTAATAACAATATCATTGGTACTATATCTACATTGAATATAATGTAATATACTGATCAATTCCCACAGATCAATGTACATTTAATAACAATATCATTAGTACTATATCTACAGTAGATATGTAATGTGCATTTACATACAATGCCATTATTACTATATCTTCGTTGGACGTAATGTAATATAATGATTCCTTCCAACAGATCAATGTATATTTAATAACAATATCCTTAGTACTATATCTACATTCGATATAATGTAATATAGTTATTCGTTCCCACAGATGAATGTGTATTTGTTAACAATATCATTAGTACTATATCTACATTAGATATGTAATGTACATTTAATAACAACATCATTATTACCATATCTACATTTGATATAATGTAATATACTGATTCTTTCCCACAGATCAATGTACATTTAATAACAATATCATTGGTACTATATCTACATTGAATATAATGTAATATACTGATTCCTTCCCACAGATCAATGTACATTTAATAACAATATCATTGGTACTATATCTACATTTAATATAATGTAATATACTAATTCCTTCCCACAGATCAATGTACATTTAATAACAATATCATTAGTACTATATCTACGGTAGATATGTAATATACATTTACAAACAATGCCATTATTACTATATCTCCGTTGGACATAATGTAATATACTGATTCCTTCCAAGAGATCAATGTATATTTAATAACAATATCCTTAGTACTATATCTACATTAGATATAATGTAATATACTTATTCGTTCCCACAGATCAATGTGCGAGTAATAACAATATCATTGGTACTATATCTACATTGAATATAATGTAATATACTGATTCATTCCCACAGAGCAATGTATATTTAATAACAACATCCTTAGTACTATATCTACACTCGATATAATGTAATATAGTTATTCGTTCCCACAGATGAATGTGTATTTATTAACAATATCATTAGTACTATATCTACATTAGATATGTAATGTACATTTAATAACAATATCATTATTACCATATCTACATTAGATACAATGTAATATACTGATTCCTTCCCACAGATCAATGTACATTTAATAACAATATCATTGGTACTATATCTACATTTAATATAATGTAATATACTAATTCCTTCCCACAGATCAATGTACATTTAATAACAATATCATTAGTACTATATCTACGGTAGATATGTAATATACATTTACAAACAATGCCATTATTACTATATCTCCGTTGGACCTAATGTAATATACTGATTCCTTCCAAGAGATCAATGTATATTTAATAACAATATCCTTAGTACTATATCTACATTCGATATAATGTAATATATTGATTCATTCCAACAGATCAATGTACATTTAATAACAATATCATTATTACTATATCTACATTAGATATGATGTAATATACTTATTCGTTCCCACAGATGAATATGCATTTAATAACATTATCATTAGTACTATATCTACATTAGATATGTAATGTACATTTAATAACAATATCATTATTACCATATCTACATTAGATATAATGTAATATACTGATTCCTTCCCACAGATCAATGTACATTTAATAACAATATCATTAGTACTATATCTACAGTAGATATGTGATATACATTTACAAACAATGCCATTATTACTATATCTCCGTTGGACATAATGTAATATACTGATTCCTTCCAACAGATCAATGTATATTTAATAACAATATCCTTAGTACTATATCTACATTCGATATAATGTAATATAGTTATTCGTTCCCACAGATGAATCTGTATTTGTTAACAATATCATTAGTACTATATCTACATTCGATATAATGTAATAGATTGATTCGTTCCCACCGATCAATGAACATTTAATAACAATATCATTATTGCTATATCTACATTAGGTATAATGTCATATACAGACTCATTCCAACAGATCAATGTACATTTAATAACAATATCATTAGTACTATATCTACGGTAGATATGTAATATACATTTACAAACAATGCCATTATTACTATATCTCCGTTGGACATAATGTAATATACTGATTCTTTCCCACAGATCAATGTACATTTAATAACAATATCATTATTACTATATCTACATTAGATATAATGTAATACATATACTTATTCGTTCCCACAGATGAATGTGCGATTAATAACAATATCATTGGTACTATATCTACATTGAATATAATGTAATATACTGATTCATTCCCACAGATCAATGTACATTCAATAACAATATCCTTAGTACTATATCTACATTCCATATAATGTAATATAGTTATTCGTTCCCACAGATGAATGTGTATTTATTGACAATATCATTAGTGCTATATCTACAGTAGATATGTAATATACATTTACAAACAATGCCAGTATTATTATATCTCCGTTGGACATAATGTAATATACTGATTCCTTCCCACAGATCAATGTACATTTAATAACAATATCATTAGTACTATATCTACATTCGATATAATGTAATATATTGATTCATTCCAGCAGATCAATGTACATTTAATAACAATATCATTATTACTATATCTACATTAGATATCATGTAATATACTTCTTCGTTCCCACAGATGAATATGCATTTAATAACATTATCATTAGTACTATATCTACATTAGATATGTAATGTACATTTAAAAACAATATCATTATTACCATATCTACATTAGATATAATGTAATATACTGATTCCTTCCCACAGATCAATGTACATTTAATAACAATATCATTGGTACTGTATCTACATTGAATATAATGTAATATACTGATTCATTCCCACAGCTCAATGTACATTTAATAACAATATCATTAGTACTATATCTACAGTAGATATGTAATATACATTTACAAACAATGCCGTTATTACTATATCTCCGTTGGACATAATGTAATATACTGATTCCTTCCAACAGATCAATGTATATTTAATAACAATATCCTTAGTACTATATCTACATTCGATATAATGTAATATAGTTATTCGTTCCCACAGATGAATGTGTATTTATTAACAATATCATTAGTACTATATCTACATTAGATATGTAATGTACATTTAATAACAATATCATTATTACCATATCTACATTAGATATAATGTAATATACTGATTCTTTCCCACAGATCAATGTACATTTAATAACGATATCATTGGTACTATATCTACATTGAATATAATCTAATATACTGATTCATTCCCACAGATCAATGTACATTTAATAACAATATCATTAGTACTATATCTACATTCGATATAAGGTAATAGATTGATTCGTTCCCACCGATCAATGTACATTTAATAACAATATCATTATTGCTATATCTACATTAGGTATAATGTCATATACAGACTCATTCCCACAGATCAATGTACATTTAATAACAATATCATTAGTACTATATCTACGGTAGATATGTAATATACATTTACAAACAATGCCATTATTACTATATCTCCGTTGGACATAATGTAATATACTGATTCTTTCCCACAGATCAATGTACATTTAATAACAATATCATTATTACTATATCTACATTAGATATAATGTAATATACTTATTCGTTCCCACAGATCAATGTGCGATTAATAACAATATCATTGGTACTATATCTACATTGAATATAATGTAATATACTGATTCATTCCCACAGAGCAATGTATATTTAATAACAACATCCTTAGTACTATATCTACACTCGATATAATGTAATATAGTTATTCGTTCCCACAGATGAATGTGTATTTATTAATAATATCATTAGTACTATATCTACATTAGATATGTAATGTACATTTAATAACAATATCATTATTACCATATCTACATTAGATATAATGTAATATACTGATTCCTTCCCACAGATCAATGTACATTTAATAACAATATCATTGGTACTATATCTACATTTAATATAATGTAATATACTGATTCCTTCCCACAGATCAATGTACATTTAATAACAATATCATTAGTACTATATCTACGGTAGATATGTAATATACATTTACAAACAATGCCATTATTACTATATCTCCGTTGGACATAATGTAATGTACTGATTCCTTCCAAGAGATCAATGTATATTTAATAACAATATCCTTAGCACTATATCTACATTCGATATAATGTAATATAGTTATTCGTTCCCACAGATGAATGTGTATTTACTAACAATATCATTAGTACTATATCTGCATTAGATATGTAATGTACATTTAATAACAATATCATTATTACCATATCTACATTGAATATAATGTAATATACTGATTCATTCCCACAGATCAATGTACATTTAATAACAATATCATTGGTACTGTATCTACATTGAATATAATGTAATATACTGATTCATTCCCACAGATCAATGTACATTTAATAACAATATCATTGGTACTATATCTACATTGAATATAATCTAATATACTGATTCATTCCCACAGATCAATGTACATTTAATAACAATATCATTAGTACTATATCTACATTCGATATAATGTAATATACTTATTCGTTCCCACAGATGAATATGCATTTAATAACATTATCATTAGTACTATATCTACATTAGATATGTAATGTACATTTAAAAACCATATCATTATTACCATATCTACATTAGATATAATGTAATATACTGATTCCTCCCCACAGATCAATGTACATTTAATAACAATATCATTGGTACTATATCTACATTGAATATAATCTAATATACTGATTCATTCCCACAGATCAGTGTACATTTAATAGCAATATCATTATTACTATATCTACATTAGATATAATGTAATATACTTATTCGGTCCCACAGATGAATGTGCATTTAATAACATTATCATTAGTACTATATCTACATTAGATATGTAATGTACATTTAAAAACAATATCATTATTACCATATCTACATTAGATATAATGTAATATACTGATTCCTTCCCACAGATCAATGTACATTTAATAACAATATCATTAGTACTATATCTACAGTAGATATGTAATATACATTTACAATCAATGCCATTATTGCTATATCTCCGTTGGACATAATGTAATATACTGATTCCTTCCCACAGATCAATGCACATTTAATAACAATGTCATTAGTACTATATCTACATTCGATATAATGTAATATACTTATTCGTTCCCACAGATGAATATGCATTTAATAACATTATCATTAGTACTATATCTACATTAGATATGTAATGTACATTTAAAAACCATATCATTATTACCATATCTACATTAGATATAATGTAATATACTGATTCCTCCCCACAGATCAATGTACATTTGATAACAATATCATTGGTACTATATCTACATTGAATATAATGTTATATGCTCATTCATTCCCACAGATCAATGTACATTTAATAACAGTGTCATTAGTACTATATCCACAGTAGATATGTAATGTACATTTACAAACAATGCCAGTATTATTATATCTCCGTTGGACATAATGTAATATACTGATTCCTTCCCACAGATCAATGTACATTTAATAACAATATCATTGGTACTGTATCTACATTGAATATAATGTAATATACTGATTCCTTCCCACAGATCAATGTACATTTAATAACAATATCATTAGTACTATATCTACAGTAGATATGTAATATACATTTACAATCAATGCCATTATTACTATATCTCCGTTGGACATAATGTAATATACTGATTCCTTCCCACAGATCAATGTACATTTAATAACAATATCATTAGTACTATATCTACATTCGATATAATGTAATAGATAGATTCATTCCCACAGATCAATGCACATTTAATAACAATATCATTGGTACTATATCTACATTGAATATAATGTAATATACTGATACATTCCCACAGATAAATGTACATTTAATAACAATATCATTATTACCATATCTACATTAGATATAATGTAATATACTTATTCATTCCCACAGATGAATATGCATTTAATAACATTATCATTAGTACTATATCCACATTAGATATGTAATGTACATTTAAAAACAATATCATTATTACCATATCTACATTAGATATAATGTAATATACTGATTCCTTCCCACAGATCAATGTACATTTAATAACAATATCATTAGTACTACATCTACATTCGATATAATGTAATATACTGATTCATTCCCACAGATGAATGTACATTTAATAACAATATCATTAGTACTATATCTACATTCGATATAATGTAATAGATTGATTCATTCCCACAGATCAATGTACATTTAATAACAATATCATTCTTACTATATCTACATTAGATATAATGTAATATACTTATTCGTTCCCACAGATGAATGTGCACTTAATAACAATATCATTGGTACTATATGTACATTGAATATAATGTAATATACTGATTAATTCCCACAGATCAATGTACATTTAATAACAATATCATTAGTACTATATCTACAGTAGATATGTAATATACATTTACAAACAATGCCATTATTACTATATCTCCGTTGGACATAATGTAATATACTAATTCCTTCCAACAGATCAATGTATATTTAATAACAATATCCTTAGTACTATATCTACATTAGATATGTAATGTACATTTAATAACAATATCATTATTACCATATCTACATTAGATATAATGTAATATACTGATTCCTTCCCACAGATCAATGTACATTTAATAACAATATCATTAGTACTATATCTACAGTAGATATGTAATATACATTTACAATCAATGCCATTATTGCTATATCTCCGTTGGACATAATGTAATATACTGATTCCTTCCCACAGATCAATGCACATTTAATAACAATGTCATTAGTACTATATCTACATTCGATATAATGTAATATACTTATTCGTTCCCACAGATGAATATGCATTTAATAACATTATCATTAGTACTATATCTACATTAGATATGTAATGTACATTTAAAAACCATATCATTATTACCATATCTACATTAGATATAATGTAATATACTGATTCCTCCCCACAGATCAATGTACATTTGATAACAATATCATTGGTACTATATCTACATTGAATGTAATGTTATATGCTCATTCATTCCCACAGATCAATGTACATTTAATAACAGTGTCATTAGTACTATATCCACAGTAGATATGTAATGTACATTTACAAACAATGCCAGTATTATTATATCTCCGTTGCACATAATGTAATATACTGATTCCTTCCCACAGATCAATGTACATTTAATAACAATATCATTGGTACTGTATCTACATTGAATATAATGTAATATACTGATTCATTCCCACAGATCAATGTACATTTAATAACAATATCATTGGTACTATATCTACATTGAATATAATCTAATATACTGATTCATTCCCACAGATCAATGTACATTTAATAACAATATCATTAGTACTATATCTACATTCGATATAATGTAATAGATTGATTCATTCCCACAGATCAATGTACATTTAATAACAATATCATTAGTACTATATCTACATTGAATATAATGTAATATACTGATTCAATCCCACAGATCCATGTACATTTAATAACAGTATCATTAGTACTATATCTACAGTAGATATGTAATATACATTTACAAACAATGCCAGTATTATTATATCTCCGTTGGACATAATGTGATATACTGATTCCTTCCCACAGATCAATGTGCATTTAAAAACAATATCATTATTACCATATCTACATTAGATATAATGTAATATACTGATTCCTTCCCACAGATCAATGTACATTTAATAACAATATCATTGGTACTGTATCTACATTGAATATAATGTAATATACTGATTCATTCCCACAGATCAATGTACATTTAATAACAATATCATTAGTACTATATCTACATTAGATGTAATGTAATATACTTATTCGGTCCCACAGATGAATGTGCATTTAATAACATTATCATTAGTACTATATCTACATTAGATATGTAATGTACATTTAAAAACAATATCATTATTACCATATCTACATTAGATATAATGTAATATACAGATTCCTTCCCACAGATCAATGTACATTTAATAACAATATCATTAGTACTATATCTACAGTAGATATGTAATATACATTTACAATCAATGCCATTATTACTATATCTCCGTTGGACATAATGTAATATACTGATTCCTTCCCACAGATCAATGTACATTTAATAACAATATCATTAGTACTATATCTACATTCGATATGATGTAATAGATAGATTCATTCCCACAGATCAATGTACATTTAATAACAATATCATTGGTACTATATCTGCATTGAATATAATGTAATATACTGATACATTCCCACAGATAAATGTACATTTAATAACAATATCATTATTACCATATCTACATTAGATATAATGTAATATACTTATTCATTCCCACAGATGAATATGCATTTAATAACATTATCATTAGTACTGTATCCACATTAGATATGTAATGTACATTTAAAAACAATATCATTATTACCATATCTACATTAGATATAATGTAATATACTGATTCCTTCCCACAGATCAATGTACATTTAATAACAATATCATTAGTACTACATCTACATTCGATATAATGTAATATACTGATTCATTCCCACAGATGAATGTACATTTAATAACAATATCATTAGTACTATATCTACATTCGATATAATGTAATAGATTGATTCATTCCCACAGATCAATGTACATTTCATAACAATATCATTGGTACTATATCTACATTGAATATAATGTAATATACTGATTCAATCCCACAGATCCATGTACATTTAATAACAGTATCATTCTTGCTATATCTACATTCGATATAATGTAATAGATTGATTCATTCCCACAGATCAATGTACATTTAATAACAATATCATTCTTACTATATCTACATTAGATATAATGTAATATACTTATTCGTTCCCACAGATGAATGTGCACTTAATAACAATATCATTGGTACTATAGCTACATTGAATATAATGTAATATACTGATCAATTCCCACAGATCAATGTACATTTAATAACAATATCATTAGTACTATATCTACATTCGATATAATGTAATAGATAGATTCATTCCCACAGATCAATGTACATTTAATAACAATATCATTGGTACTATATCTACATTGAATATAATGTAATATACTGATACATTCCCACAGATAAATGTACATTTAATATCAATATCATTATTACCATATCTACATTAGATATAATGTAATATACTTATTCATTCCCACAGATGAATATGCATTTAATAACATTATCATTAGTACTGTATCCACATTAGATATGTAATGTACATTTAAAAACAATATCATTATTACCATATCTACATTAGATATAATGTAATATACTGATTCCTTCCCACAGATCAATGTACATTTAATAACAATATCATTAGTACTACATCTACATTCGATATAATGTAATATACTGATTCATTCCCACAGATGAATGTACATTTAATAACAATATCATTAGTACTATATCTACATTCGATATAATGTAATGGATTGATTCATTCCCACAGATCAATGTACATTTCATAACAATATCATTGGTACTATATCTACATTGAATATAATGTAATATACTGATTCAATCCCACAGATCCATGTACATTTAATAACAGTATCATTAGTACTATATCTACAGTAGATATGTAACATACATTTACAAACAATGCCAGTATTATTATATCTCCGTTGGACATAATGTGATATACTGATTCCTTCCCACAGATCAATGTGCATTTAAAAACAATATCATTATTACCATATCTACATTAGATATAATGTAATATACTGATTCCTTCCCACAGATCAATGTACATTTAATAACAATATCATTGGTACTGTATCTACATTGAATATAATGTAGTATACTGATTCATTCCCACAGATCAATGTACATTTAATAACAATATCATTGGTACTATATCTACATTCGATATAATCTAATATACTGATTCATTCCCACAGATGAATGTGCACTTAATAACAATATCATTGGTACTATATCTACATTGAATATAATGTAATATACTGATCAATTCCCACAGATCAATGTACATTTAATAACAATATCATTAGTACTATATCTACATTGAATATAATGTAATATACTGATTCAATCCCACAGATCCATGTACATTTAATAACAGTATCATTAGTACTATATCTACAGTAGATATGTAATATACATTTACAAACAATGCCAGTATTATTATATCTCCGTTGGACATAATGTGATATACTGATTCCTTCCCACAGATCAATGTGCATTTAAAAACAATATCATTATTACCATATCTACATTAGATATAATGTAATATACTGATTCCTTCCCACAGATCAATGTACATTTAATAACAATATCATTGGTACTGTATCTACATTGAATATAATGTAATATACTGATTCATTCCCACAGATCAATGTACATTTAATAACAATATCATTAGTACTATATCTACATTAGATGTAATGTAATATACTTATTCGGTCCCACAGATGAATGTGCATTTAATAACATTATCATTAGTACTATATCTACATTAGATATGTAATGTACATTTAAAAACAATATCATTATTACCATATCTACATTAGATATAATGTAATATACAGATTCCTTCCCACAGATCAATGTACATTTAATAACAATATCATTAGTACTATATCTACAGTAGATATGTAATATACATTTACAATCAATGCCATTATTACTATATCTCCGTTGGACATAATGTAATATACTGATTCCTTCCCACAGATCAATGTACATTTAATAACAATATCATTAGTACTATATCTACATTCGATATGATGTAATAGATAGATTCATTCCCACAGATCAATGTACATTTAATAACAATATCATTGGTACTATATCTGCATTGAATATAATGTAATATACTGATACATTCCCACAGATAAATGTACATTTAATAACAATATCATTATTACCATATCTACATTAGATATAATGTAATATACTTATTCATTCCCACAGATGAATATGCATTTAATAACATTATCATTAGTACTGTATCCACATTAGATATGTAATGTACATTTAAAAACAATATCATTATTACCATATCTACATTAGATATAATGTAATATACTGATTCCTTCCCACAGATCAATGTACATTTAATAACAATATCATTAGTACTACATCTACATTCGATATAATGTAATATACTGATTCATTCCCACAGATGAATGTACATTTAATAACAATATCATTAGTACTATATCTACATTCGATATAATGTAATAGATTGATTCATTCCCACAGATCAATGTACATTTCATAACAATATCATTGGTACTATATCTACATTGAATATAATGTAATATACTGATTCAATCCCACAGATCCATGTACATTTAATAACAGTATCATTCTTGCTATATCTACATTCGATATAATGTAATAGATTGATTCATTCCCACAGATCAATGTACATTTAATAACAATATCATTCTTACTATATCTACATTAGATATAATGTAATATACTTATTCGTTCCCACAGATGAATGTGCACTTAATAACAATATCATTGGTACTATAGCTACATTGAATATAATGTAATATACTGATCAATTCCCACAGATCAATGTACATTTAATAACAATATCATTAGTACTATATCTACATTCGATATAATGTAATAGATAGATTCATTCCCACAGATCAATGTACATTTAATAACAATATCATTGGTACTATATCTACATTGAATATAATGTAATATACTGATACATTCCCACAGATAAATGTACATTTAATATCAATATCATTATTACCATATCTACATTAGATATAATGTAATATACTTATTCATTCCCACAGATGAATATGCATTTAATAACATTATCATTAGTACTGTATCCACATTAGATATGTAATGTACATTTAAAAACAATATCATTATTACCATATCTACATTAGATATAATGTAATATACTGATTCCTTCCCACAGATCAATGTACATTTAATAACAATATCATTAGTACTACATCTACATTCGATATAATGTAATATACTGATTCATTCCCACAGATGAATGTACATTTAATAACAATATCATTAGTACTATATCTACATTCGATATAATGTAATGGATTGATTCATTCCCACAGATCAATGTACATTTCATAACAATATCATTGGTACTATATCTACATTGAATATAATGTAATATACTGATTCAATCCCACAGATCCATGTACATTTAATAACAGTATCATTAGTACTATATCTACAGTAGATATGTAACATACATTTACAAACAATGCCAGTATTATTATATCTCCGTTGGACATAATGTGATATACTGATTCCTTCCCACAGATCAATGTGCATTTAAAAACAATATCATTATTACCATATCTACATTAGATATAATGTAATATACTGATTCCTTCCCACAGATCAATGTACATTTAATAACAATATCATTGGTACTGTATCTACATTGAATATAATGTAGTATACTGATTCATTCCCACAGATCAATGTACATTTAATAACAATATCATTGGTACTATATCTACATTCGATATAATCTAATATACTGATTCATTCCCACAGATGAATGTGCACTTAATAACAATATCATTGGTACTATATCTACATTGAATATAATGTAATATACTGATCAATTCCCACAGATCAATGTACATTTAATAACAATATCATTCTTACTATATCTACATTCGATATAATGTAATAGATTGATTCATTCCCACAGATCAATGTACATTTAATAACAATATCATTCTTACTATATCTACATTAGATATAATGTAATATACTTATTCGTTCCCACAGATGAATGTGCACTTAATAACAATATCATTGGTACTATATCTACATTGAATATAATGTAATATACTGATCAATTCCCACAGATCAATGTACATTTAATAACAATATCATTAGTACTATATCTACAGTAGATATGTACTATACATTTACAATCAATGCCATTATTGCTGTATCTCCGTTGGACATAATGTAATATACTGATTCCTTCCCGCAGATCAATGTACATTTAATAACAATATCATTAGTACTATATCTACATTCGATATAATGTAATATACTTATTCGTTCCCATAGATGAATATGCATTTAATAACATTATCATTAGTACTATATCTACATTAGATATGTAATGTACATTTAAAAACCATATCATTATTACCATATCTACATTAGATATAATGTAATATACTGATTCCTTCCCACAGATCAATGTACATTTAATAACAATATCATTGGTACTGTATCTACATTGAATAGAATGTAATATACTGATTCATTCCCACAGCTCAATGTACATTTAATAACAATATCATTAGTACTATATCTACAGTAGATATGTAATATACATTTACAAACAATGCCGTTATTACTATATCTCCGTTGGACATAATGTAATATACTGATTCCTTCCAACAGATCAATGTATATTTAATAACAATATCCTTAGTACTATATCTACATTCGATATAATGTAATATAGTTATTCGTTCCCACAGATGAATGTGTATTTATTAACAATATCATTAGTACTATATCTACATTAGATATGTAATGTACATTTAATAACAATATCATTATTACCATATCTACATTAGATATAATGTAATATACTGATTCTTTCCCACAGATCAATGTACATTTAATAACAATATCATTGGTACTATATCTACATTGAATATAATCTAATATACTGATTCATTCCCACAGATCAATGTACATTTAATAACAATATCATTAGTACTATATCTACATTCGATATAAGGTAATAGATTGATTCGTTCCCACCGATCAATGTACATTTAATAACAATATCATTATTGCTATATCTACATTAGGTATAATGTCATATACAGACTCATTCCCACAGATCAATGTACATTTAATAACAATATCATTAGTACTATATCTACGGTAGATATGTAATATACATTTACAAACAATGCCATTATTACTATATCTCCGTTGGACATAATGTAATATACTGATTCTTTCCCACAGATCAATGTACATTTAATAACGATATCATTATTACTATATCTACATTAGATATAATGTAATATACTTATTCGTTCCCACAGATCAATGTGCGATTAATAACAATATCATTGGTACTATATCTACATTGAATATAATGTAATATACTGATTCATTCCCACAGAGCAATGTATATTTAATAACAACATCCTTAGTACTATATCTACACTCGATATAATGTAATATAGTTATTCGTTCCCACAGATGAATGTGTATTTATTAATAATATCATTAGTACTATATCTACATTAGATATGTAATGTACATTTAATAACAATATCATTATTACCATATCTACATTAGATATAATGTAATATACTGATTCCTTCCCACAGATCAATGTACATTTAATAACAATATCATTGGTACTATATCTACATTTAATATAATGTAATATACTGATTCCTTCCCACAGATCAATGTACATTTAATAACAATATCATTAGTACTATATCTACGGTAGATATGTAATATACATTTACAAACAATGCCATTATTACTATATCTCCGTTGGACATAATGTAATGTACTGATTCCTTCCAAGAGATCAATGTATATTTAATAACAATATCCTTAGCACTATATCTACATTCGATATAATGTAATATAGTTATTCGTTCCCACAGATGAATGTGTATTTACTAACAATATCATTAGTACTATATCTACATTAGATATGTAATGTACATTTAATAACAATATCATTATTACCATATCTACATTGAATATAATGTAATATACTGATTCATTCCCACAGATCAATGTACATTTAATAACAATATCATTGGTACTATATCTACATTGAATATAATGTAATATACTGATTCATTCCCACAGATCAATGTACATTTAATAACAATATCATTATTACTATATCTACAGTAGATATGTAATATACATTTACAAACAATGCCATTATTACTATATCTCCGTTGGACATAATGGAATATACTGATTCCTTCCAACAGATCAATGTATATTTAATAACGATATCCTTAGTACTATATCTACATTCGATATAATGTAATATAGATATTCGTTCCCACAGATGAATGTGTATTTATTAACAATATCATAAGTACTATATCTACATTAGATATGTAATGTACATTTAATAACAATATCATTATTACCATATCTACATTAGATACAATGTAATATACTGATTCCTTCCCACAGATCAATGTACATTTAATAACAATATCATTGGTACTGTATCTACATTGAATATAATGTAATATACTGATTCATTCCCACAGATCAATGTACATTTAATAACAATATCATTGGTACTATATCTACATTGAATATAATCTAATATACTGATTCATTCCCACAGATCAATGTACATTTAATAACAATATCATTAGTACTATATCTACATTCGATATAATGTAATATACTTATTCGTTCCCACAGATGAATATGCATTTAATAACATTATCATTAGTACTATATCTACATTAGATATGTAATGTACATTTAAAAACCATATCATTATTACCATATCTACATTAGATATAATGTAATATACTGATTCCTCCCCACAGATCAATGTACATTTAATAACAATATCATTAGTACTATATCTACATTCGATATAATGTAATATACTTATTCGTTCCCACAGATGAATATGCATTTAATAACATTATCATTAGTACTATATCTACATTAGATATGTAATGTACATTTAAAAACCATATCATTATTACCATATCTACATTAGATATAATGTAATATACTGATTCCTCCCCACAGATCAATGTACATTTAATAACAATATCATTGGTACTATATCTACATTGAATATAATGTTATATGCTCATTCATTCCCACAGATCAATGTACATTTAATAACAGTATCATTAGTACTATATCCACAGTAGATATGTAATGTACATTTACAAACAATGCCAGTATTATTATATCTCCGTTGGGCATAATGTAATATACTGATTCCTTCCCACAGATCAATGTACATTCAATAACAATATCATTGGTACTGTATCTACATTGAATATAGTGTAATATACTGATTCATTCCCACAGATCAATGTACATTTAATAACAATATCATTGGTACTATATCTACATTGAATATAATCTAATATTGATTCATTCCCACAGATCAATATACATTTAATAACAATATCATTAGTACTATATCTACATTCGATATAATGTAATAGATTGATTCATTCCCACAGATCAATGTACATTTAATAACAATATCATTGGTACTATATCTACATTGAATATAATGTAATATACTGATTCAATCCCACAGATCAATGTACATTTAATAACAGTATCATTAGTACTATATCTACAGTAGATATGTAATATACATTTACAAACAATGCCAGTATTATTATATCTCCGTTGGACATAATGTGATATACTGATTCCTTCCCACAGATCAATGTGCATTTAAAAACAATATCATTATTACCATATCTACATTAGATATAATGTAATATACTGATTCCTTCCCACAGATCAATGTACATTTAATAACAATATCATTGGTACTATATCTACATTGAGTATAATCTAATATACTGATTCATTCCCACAGATCAATATACATTTAATAACAATATCATTAGTACTATATCTACATTCGATATAATGTAATAGATTGATTCATTCCCACAGATCAATGTACATTTAATAACAATATCATTCTTACTATATCTACATTCGATATAATCTAATATACTGATTCATTCCCACAGATCAATGTACATTTAATAACAATATCATTCTTACTATATCTACATTCGATATAATGTAATAGATTGATTCATTCCCACAGATCAATGTACATTTAATAACAATATCATTCTTACTATATCTACATTAGATATAATGTAATATACTTATTCGTTCCCACAGATGAATGTGCACTTAATAACAATATCATTGGTACTATATCTACATTGAATATAATGTAATATACTGATCAATTCCCACAGATCAATGTACATTTAATAACAATATCATTCTTACTATATCTACATTAGATATAATGTAATATACTTATTCGTTCCCACAGATCAATGTGCGAGTAATAACAATATCATTGGTACTATATCTACATTGAATATAATGTAATATACTGATTCATTCCCACAGAGCAATGTATATTTAATAACAACATCCTTAGTACTATATCTACACTCGATATAATGTAATATAGTTATTCGTTCCCACAGATGAATGTGTATTTATTAACAATATCATTAGTACTATATCTACATTAGATATGTAATGTACATTTAATAACAATATCATTATTACCATATCTACATTAGATATAATGTAATATACTGATTCCTTCCCACAGATCAATGTACATTTAATAACAATATCATTAGTACTATATCTACAGTAGATATGTAATATACATTTACAATCAATGCCATTATTGCTATATCTCCGTTGGACATAATGTAATATACTGATTCCTTCCCACAGATCAATGTACATTTAATAACAATATCATTAGTACTATATCTACATTCGATATAATGTAATATACTTATTCGTTCCCACAGATGAATATGCATTTAATAACATTATCATTAGTACTATATCTACATTAGATATGTAATGTACATTTAAAAACCATATCATTATTACCATATCTACATTAGATATAATGTAATATACTGATTCCTCCCCACAGATCAATGTACATTTAATAACAATATCATTGGTACTATATCTACATTGAATATAATGTTATATGCTCATTCATTCCCACAGATCAATGTACATTTAATAACAGTATCATTAGTACTATATCCACAGTAGATATGTAATGTACATTTACAAACAATGCCAGTATTATTATATCTCCGTTGGACATAATGTAATATACTGATTCCTTCCCACAGATCAATGTACATTCAATAACAATATCATTGGTACTGTATCTACATTGAATATAGTGTAATATACTGATTCATTCCCACAGATCAATGTACATTTAATAACAATATCATTGGTACTATATCTACATTGAATATAATCTAATATACTGATTCATTCCCACAGATCAATATACATTTAATAACAATATCATTAGTACTATATCTACATTCGATATAATGTAATAGATTGATTCATTCCCACAGATCAATGTACATTTAATAACAATATCATTGGTACTATATCTACATTGAATATAATGTAATATACTGATTCAATCCCACAGATCAATGTACATTTAATAACAGTATCATTAGTACTATATCTACAGTAGATATGTAATATACATTTACAAACAATGCCAGTATTATTATATCTCCGTTGGACATAATGTGATATACTGATTCCTTCCCACAGATCAATGTGCATTTAAAAACAATATCATTATTACCATATCTACATTAGATATAATGTAATATACTGATTCCTTCCCACAGATCAATGTACATTTAATAACAATATCATTGGTACTATATCTACATTGAATATAATGTAATATACTGATCAATTCCCACAGATCAATGTACATTTAATAACAATATCATTCTTACTATATCTACATTCGATATAATGTAATAGATTGATTCATTCCCACAGATCAATGTACATTTAATAACAATATCATTCTTACTATATCTACATTAGATATAATGTAATATACTTATTCGTTCCCACAGATGAATGTGCACTTAATAACAATATCATTGGTACTATATCTACATTGAATATAATGTAATATACTGATCAATTCCCACAGATCAATGTACATTTAATAACAATATCATTAGTACTATATCTACAGTAGATATGTACTATACATTTACAAGCAATGCCATTATTACTATATCTCCGTTGGACATAATGTAATATACTGATTCCGTCCAACAGATCAATGTATATTTAATAACAATATCCTTAGTACTATATCTACATTAGATATGTAATGTACATTTAATAACAATATCATTATTACAATATCTACATTAGATATAATGTAATATACTGATTCTTTCCCACAGATCAATGTACATTTAATAACAATATCATTAGTACTATATCTACATTCGATATAATGTAATATATTGATTCATTCCAACAGATCAAAGTACATTTAATAACAATATCATTATTACTATATCTACATTAGATATAATGTAATATACTTATTCGTTCCCACAGATGAATATGCATTTAATAGCATTATCATTAGTACTATATCTAAATTAGATATGTAATGTACATTTAAAAACAATGCCATTATTACTATATCTCCGTTGGACATAATGTAATATACTGATTCCTTCCCACAGATCAATGTACATTTAACAACAATATCATTAGTACTATATATACATTCGATATAATGTAATATATTGATTCATTCCAACAGATCAATGTACATTTAATAACAATATCATTATTACCATATCTACATTAGATATAATGTAATATACTTATTCATTCCCACAGATGAATATGCATTTAATAACATTATCATTAGTACTATATATACATTAGATATGTAATGTACATTTAAAAACAATATCATTATTACCATATCTACATTAGATATAATGTAATATACTGATTCCTTCCCACAGATCAATGTACATTTAATAACAATATCATTGGTACTGTATCTACATTGAATATAATGTAATATACTGATTCATTCCCACAGATCAATGTACATTTAATAACAATATCATTGGTACTATATCTACATTCGATCTAATGTAATATACTGATTCATTCCCACAGATCAATGTTCATTTAATAACAATATCATTGGTACTATATCTACATTGAATATAATCTAATATAGTGATTCATTCCCACAGATCAATGTACATTTAATAACAATATCATTAGTACTATATCTACATTCGATATAATGTAATAGATTGATTCATTCCCACAGATCAATGTACATTTAATAACAATATCATTCTTACTATATCTACATTAGGTATAATGTAATATACTTATTCGTTCCCACAGATGAATGTGCACTTAATAACAATATCATTGGTACTATATCTACATTGAATATAATGTAATATACTGATCAATTCCCACAGATCAATGTACATTTAATAACAATATCATTCTTACTATATCTACATTCGATATAATGTAATAGATTGATTCATTCCCACAGATCAATGTACATTTAATAACAATATCATTCTTACTATATCTACATTAGATATAATGTAATATACTTATTCGTTCCCACAGATGAATGTGCACTTAATAACAATATCATTGGTACTATATCTACATTGAATATAATGTAATATACTGATTCCTTCCCACAGATCAATGTACATTTAATAGCAATATCATTAGTACTATATCTACGGTAGATATGTAATATACATTTACAAACAATGCCATTATTACCATATCTCCGTTGGACATAATGTAATATACTGATTCTTTCCCACAGAGCAATGTACATTTAATAACAATGTCATTATTACTATATCTACATTAGATATAATGTAATATACTTATTCGTTCCCACAGATCAATGTGCGAGTAATAACAATATCATTGGTACTATATCTACATTGAATATAATGTAATATACTGATTCATTCCCACAGAGCAATGTATATTTAATAACAACATCCTTAGTACTATATCTACACTCGATATAATGTAATATAGTTATTCGTTCCCACAGATGAATGTGTATTTATTAACAATATCATTAGTACTATATCTACATTAGATATGTAATGTACATTTAATAACAATATCATTATTACCATATCTACATTAGATATAATGTAATATACTGATTCCTTCCCACAGATCAATGTACATTTAATAACAATATCATTAGTACTATATCTACAGTAGATATGTAATATACATTTACAATCAATGCCATTATTGCTATATCTCCGTTGGACATAATGTAATATACTGATTCCTTCCCACAGATCAATGTACATTTAATAACAATATCATTAGTACTATATCTACATTCGATATAATGTAATATACTTATTCGTTCCCACAGATGAATATGCATTTAATAACATTATCATTAGTACTATATCTACATTAGATATGTAATGTACATTTAAAAACCATATCATTATTACCATATCTACATTAGATATAATGTAATATACTGATTCCTCCCCACAGATCAATGTACATTTAATAACAATATCATTGGTACTATATCTACATTGAATATAATGTTATATGCTCATTCATTCCCACAGATCAATGTACATTTAATAACAGTATCATTAGTACTATATCCACAGTAGATATGTAATGTACATTTACAAACAATGCCAGTATTATTATATCTCCGTTGGACATAATGTAATATACTGATTCCTTCCCACAGATCAATGTACATTCAATAACAATATCATTGGTACTGTATCTACATTGAATATAGTGTAATATACTGATTCATTCCCACAGATCAATGTACATTTAATAACAATATCATTGGTACTATATCTACATTGAATATAATCTAATATACTGATTCATTCCCACAGATCAATATACATTTAATAACAATATCATTAGTACTATATCTACATTCGATATAATGTAATAGATTGATTCATTCCCACAGATCAATGTACATTTAATAACAATATCATTGGTACTATATCTACATTGAATATAATGTAATATACTGATTCAATCCCACAGATCAATGTACATTTAATAACAGTATCATTAGTACTATATCTACAGTAGATATGTAATATACATTTACAAACAATGCCAGTATTATTATATCTCCGTTGGACATAATGTGATATACTGATTCCTTCCCACAGATCAATGTGCATTTAAAAACAATATCATTATTACCATATCTACATTAGATATAATGTAATATACTGATTCCTTCCCACAGATCAATGTACATTTAATAACAATATCATTGGTACTATATCTACATTGAATATAATGTAATATACTGATCAATTCCCACAGATCAATGTACATTTAATAACAATATCATTCTTACTATATCTACATTCGATATAATGTAATAGATTGATTCATTCCCACAGATCAATGTACATTTAATAACAATATCATTCTTACTATATCTACATTAGATATAATGTAATATACTTATTCGTTCCCACAGATGAATGTGCACTTAATAACAATATCATTGGTACTATATCTACATTGAATATAATGTAATATACTGATCAATTCCCACAGAGCAATGTACATTTAATAACAATATCATTAGTACTATATCTACAGTAGATATGTACTATACATTTACAAGCAATGCCATTATTACTATATCTCCGTTGGACATAATGTAATATACTGATTCCGTCCAACAGATCAATGTATATTTAATAACAATATCCTTAGTACTATATCTACATTAGATATGTAATGTACATTTAATAACAATATCATTATTACAATATCTACATTAGATATAATGTAATATACTGATTCTTTCCCACAGATCAATGTACATTTAATAACAATATCATTAGTACTATATCTACATTCGATATAATGTAATATATTGATTCATTCCAACAGATCAAAGTACATTTAATAACAATATCATTATTACTATATCTACATTAGATATAATGTAATATACTTATTCGTTCCCACAGATGAATATGCATTTAATAGCATTATCATTAGTACTATATCTAAATTAGATATGTAATGTACATTTAAAAACAATGCCATTATTACTATATCTCCGTTGGACATAATGTAATATACTGATTCCTTCCCACAGATCAATGTACATTTAACAACAATATCATTAGTACTATATATACATTCGATATAATGTAATATATTGATTCATTCCAACAGATCAATGTACATTTAATAACAATATCATTATTACCATATCTACATTAGATATAATGTAATATACTTATTCATTCCCACAGATGAATATGCATTTAATAACATTATCATTAGTACTATATATACATTAGATATGTAATGTACATTTAAAAACAATATCATTATTACCATATCTACATTAGATATAATGTAATATACTGATTCCTTCCCACAGATCAATGTACATTTAATAACAATATCATTGGTACTGTATCTACATTGAATATAATGTAATATACTGATTCATTCCCACAGATCAATGTACATTTAATAACAATATCATTGGTACTATATCTACATTCGATCTAATGTAATATACTGATTCATTCCCACAGATCAATGTTCATTTAATAACAATATCATTGGTACTATATCTACATTGAATATAATCTAATATAGTGATTCATTCCCACAGATCAATGTACATTTAATAACAATATCATTAGTACTATATCTACATTCGATATAATGTAATAGATTGATTCATTCCCACAGATCAATGTACATTTAATAACAATATCATTCTTACTATATCTACATTAGATATAATGTAATATACTTATTCGTTCCCACAGATGAATGTGCACTTAATAACAATATCATTGGTACTATATCTACATTGAATATAATGTAATATACATTCGATATAATGTAATAGATTGATTCATTCCCACAGATCAATGTACATTTAATAACAGTATCGTTATCGCTCTATCTACATTAGGTATAATGTCATATACAGACTCATTCCCACAGATCAATGTACATTTAATAACAATATCATTGGTACTACATCTACATTGAATATAATGTAATATGCTGATTCGTTCCCACAGATCAATGTACATTTAATAACAATATCATTGGTACTATATCTACATTGAATATAATGTAATATACTGATTCATTCCCACAGATCAATGTACATTTTATAACAATATCATTAGTACTATATCTACAGTAGATATGTAATATACATTTACAAGCAATGCCATTATTACTATATCTCCGTTGGACATAATGTAGTATACTGATTCCTTCCAACAGATCAATGTATACTTAATAACAATATCCTTAGTACTATATCTACAATAGATATGTAATGTACATTTAATAACAATATCATTATTACCATATCTACATTAGATATAATGTAATATACTGATTCTTTCCCACAGATCAATGTACATTTAATAACAATATCATTAGTACTATATCTACATTCGATCTAATGTAATATGCTGATTCATTCCCACAGATCAATGTTCATTTAATAACAATATCATTGGTACTATATCTACATTGAATATAATCTAATATAGTGATTCATTCCCACAGATCAATGTACATTTAATAACAATATCATTAGTACTATATCTACATTCGATATAATGTAATAGATTGATTCATTCCCACAGATCAATGTACATTTAATAACAATATCATTCTTACTATATCTACATTAGATATAATGTAATATACTTACTCGTTCCCACAGATGAATGTGCACTTAATAACAATATCATTGGTACTATATCTACATTGAATATAATGTAATATACTGATCAATTCCCACAGATCAATGTACATTTAATAACAATATCATTAGTACTATATCTACAGTAGATATGTAATGTGCATTTACATACAATGCCATTATTACTACATCTCCGTTGGACATAATGTAATATACTAATTCCTTCCAACAGATCAATGTATATTTAATAACAATATCCTTCGTACTATATCTACAGTAGATATGTAATATACATTTACAAACAATGCCAGTATTATCATATCTCCGTTGGACATAATGTAATATACTGATTCCTTCCCACAGATCAATGTACATTTAATAACAATATCATTAGTACTATATCTACATTAGATATGTAATGTACATCTAATAACAATATCATTATTACAATATCTACATTAGATATAATGTAATATACCGATTCTTTCCCACAGATCAATGTACATTTAATAACAATATCATTAGTACTATATCTACAGTAGATATGTGATATACATTTACAAACAATGCCATTATTACTATATCTTCGTTGGACGTAATGTAATATACTGATTCCTTCCAACAGATCAATGTATATTTAATAACAATATCCTTAGTACTATATCTACATTCGATATAATGTAATATAGTTATTCGTTCCCACAGATGAATGTGTATTTGTTAACAATATCATTAGTACTATATCTACATTAGATATGTAATGTACATTTAATAACAATATCATTATTACCATATCTACATTTGATATAATGTAATATACTGATTCTTTCCCACAGATCAATGTACATTTAATAACAATAACATTGGTACTATATCTACATTGAATATAATGTAATATACTGATTCCTTCCCACAGATCAATGTACATTTAATAACAATATCATTGGTACTATATCTACATTGAATATAATGTAATATACTGATTCCTTCCCACAGATCAATGTACATTTAATAGCAATATCATTAGTACTATATCTACGGTAGATATGTAATATACATTTACAAACAATGCCATTATTACTATATCTCCGTTGGACATAATGTAATATACTGATTCTTTCCCACAGAGCAATGTACATTTAATAACAATATCATTATTACTATATCTACATTAGATATAATGTAATATACTTATTCGTTCCCACAGATCAATGTGCGAGTAATAACAATATCATTGGTACTATATCTACATTGAATATAATGTAATATACTGATTCATTCCCACAGAGCAATGTATATTTAATAACAACATCCTTAGTACTATATCTACACTCGATATAATGTAATATAGTTATTCGTTCCCACAGATGAATGTGTATTTATTAACAATATCATTAGTACTATATCTACATTAGATATGTAATGTACATTTAATAACAATATCATTATTACCATATCTACATTAGATATAATGTAATATACTGATTCCTTCCCACAGATCAATGTACATTTAATAACAATATCATTGGTACTATATCTACATTTAATATAATGTAATATACTAATTCCTTCCCACAGATCAATGTACATTTAATAACAATATCATTAGTACTATATCTACGGTAGATATGTAATATACATTTACAAACAATGCCATTATTACTATATCTCCGTTGGACATAATGTAATATACTGATTCCTTCCAAGAGATCAATGTATATTTAATAACAATATCCTTAGTACTATATCTACATTCGATATAATGTAATATATTGATTCATTCCAACAGATCAATGTACATTTAATAACAATATCATTATTACTATATCTACATTAGATATGATGTAATATACTTATTCGTTCCCACAGATGAATATGCATTTAATAACATTATCATTAGTACTATATCTACATTAGATATGTAATGTACATTTAATAACAATATCATTATTACCATATCTACATTAGATATAATGTAATATACTGATTCCTTCCCACAGATCAATGTACATTTAATAACAATATCATTAGTACTATATCTACAGTAGATATGTGATATACATTTACAAACAATGCCATTATTACTATATCTCCGTTGGACATAATGTAATATACTGATTCCTTCCAACAGATCAATGTATATTTAATAACAATATCCTTAGTACTATATCTACATTCGATATAATGTAATATAGTTATTCGTTCCCACAGATGAATCTGTATTTGTTAACAATATCATTAGTACTATATCTACATTCGATATAATGTAATAGATTGATTCGTTCCCACCGATCAATGAACATTTAATAACAATATCATTATTGCTATATCTACATTAGGTATAATGTCATATACAGACTCATTCCAACAGATCAATGTACATTTAATAACAATATCATTAGTACTATATCTACGGTAGATATGTAATATACATTTACAAACAATGCCATTATTACTATATCTCCGTTGGACATAATGTAATATACTGATTCTTTCCCACAGATCAATGTACATTTAATAACAATATCATTATTACTATATCTACATTAGATATAATGTAATATACTTATTCGTTCCCACAGATCAATGTGCGATTAATAACAATATCATTGGTACTATATCTACATTGAATATAATGTAATATACTGATTCATTCCCACAGATCAATGTACATTCAATAACAATATCCTTAGTACTATATCTACATTCCATATAATGTAATATAGTTATTCGTTCCCACAGATGAATGTGTATTTATTAACAATATCATTAGTGCTATATCTACAGTAGATATGTAATATACATTTACAAACAATGCCAGTATTATTATATCTCCGTTGGACATAATGTAATATACTGATTCCTTCCCACAGATCAATGTACATTTAATAACAATATCATTAGTACTATATCTACATTCGATATAATGTAATATATTGATTCATTCCAGCAGATCAATGTACATTTAATAACAATATCATTATTACTATATCTACATTAGATATCATGTAATATACTTCTTCGTTCCCACAGATGAATATGCATTTAATAACATTATCATTAGTACTATATCTACATTAGATATGTAATGTACATTTAAAAACAATATCATTATTACCATATCTACATTAGATATAATGTAATATACTGATTCCTTCCCACAGATCAATGTACATTTAATAACAATATCATTGGTACTGTATCTACATTGAATATAATGTAATATACTGATTCATTCCCACAGCTCAATGTACATTTAATAACAATATCATTAGTACTATATCTACAGTAGATATGTAATATACATTTACAAACAATGCCGTTATTACTATATCTCCGTTGGACATAATGTAATATACTGATTCCTTCCAACAGATCAATGTATATTTAATAACAATATCCTTAGTACTATATCTACATTCGATATAATGTAATATAGTTATTCGTTCCCACAGATGAATGTGTATTTATTAACAATATCATTAGTACTATATCTACATTAGATATGTAATGTACATTTAATAACAATATCATTATTACCATATCTACATTAGATATAATGTAATATACTGATTCTTTCCCACAGATCAATGTACATTTAATAACAATATCATTGGTACTATATCTACATTGAATATAATCTAATATACTGATTCATTCCCACAGATCAATGTACATTTAATAACAATATCATTAGTACTATATCTACATTCGATATAAGGTAATAGATTGATTCGTTCCCACCGATCAATGTACATTTAATAACAATATCATTATTGCTATATCTACATTAGGTATAATGTCATATACAGACTCATTCCCACAGATCAATGTACATTTAATAACAATATCATTAGTACTATATCTACGGTAGATATGTAATATACATTTACAAACAATGCCATTATTACTATATCTTCGTTGGACGTAATGTAATATACTGATTCCTTCCAACAGATCAATGTATATTTAATAACAATATCCTTAGTACTATATCTACATTCGATATAATGTAATATAGTTATTCGTTCCCACAGATGAATGTGTATTTGTTAACAATATCATTAGTACTATATCTACATTAGATATGTAATGTACATTTAATAACAATATCATTATTACCATATCTACATTTGATATAATGTAATATACTGATTCTTTCCCACAGATCAATGTACATTTAATAACAATATCATTGGTACTATATCTACATTGAATATAATGTAATATACTGATTCCTTCCCACAGATCAATGTACATTTAATAACAATATCATTGGTACTATATCTACATTGAATATAATGTAATATACTGATTCCTTCCCACAGATCAATGTACATTTAATAGCAATATCATTAGTACTATATCTACGGTAGATATGTAATATACATTTACAAACAATGCCATTATTACTATATCTCCGTTGGACATAATGTAATATACTGATTCTTTCCCACAGAGCAATGTACATTTAATAACAATATCATTATTACTATATCTACATTAGATATAATGTAATATACTTATTCGTTCCCACAGATCAATGTGCGAGTAATAACAATATCATTGGTACTATATCTACATTGAATATAATGTAATATACTGATTCATTCCCACAGAGCAATGTATATTTAATAACAACATCCTTAGTACTATATCTACACTCGATATAATGTAATATAGTTATTCGTTCCCACAGATGAATGTGTATTTATTAACAATATCATTAGTACTATATCTACATTAGATATGTAATGTACATTTAATAACAATATCATTATTACCATATCTACATTAGATATAATGTAATACTGATTCCTTCCCACAGATCAATGTACATTTAATAACAATATCATTGGTACTATATCTACATTTAATATAATGTAATATACTAATTCCTTCCCACAGATCAATGTACATTTAATAACAATATCATTAGTACTATATCTACGGTAGATATGTAATATACATTTACAAACAATGCCATTATTACTATATCTCCGTTGGACATAATGTAATATACTGATTCCTTCCAAGAGATCAATGTATATTTAATAACAATATCCTTAGTACTATATCTACATTCGATATAATGTAATATATTGATTCATTCCCACAGCTCAATGTACATTTAATAACAATATCATTAGTACTATATCTACAGTAGATATGTAATATACATTTACAAACAATGCCGTTATTACTATATCTCCGTTGGACATAATGTAATATACTGATTCCTTCCAACAGATCAATGTATATTTAATAACAATATCCTTAGTACTATATCTACATTCGATATAATGTAATATAGTTATTCGTTCCCACAGATGAATGTGTATTTATTAACAATATCATTAGTACTATATCTACATTAGATATGTAATGTACATTTAATAACAATATCATTATTACCATATCTACATTAGATATAATGTAATATACTGATTCTTTCCCACAGATCAATGTACATTTAATAACAATATCATTGGTACTATATCTACATTGAATATAATCTAATATACTGATTCATTCCCACAGATCAATGTACATTTAATAACAATATCATTAGTACTATATCTACATTCGATATAAGGTAATAGATTGATTCGTTCCCACCGATCAATGTACATTTAATAACAATATCATTATTGCTATATCTACATTAGGTATAATGTCATATACAGACTCATTCCCACAGATCAATGTACATTTAATAACAATATCATTAGTACTATATCTACGGTAGATATGTAATATACATTTACAAACAATGCCATTATTACTATATCTCCGTTGGACATAATGTAATATACTGATTCTTTCCCACAGATCAATGTACATTTAATAACAATATCATTATTACTATATCTACATTAGATATAATGTAATATACTTATTCGTTCCCACAGATCAATGTGCGATTAATAACAATATCATTGGTACTATATCTACATTGAATATAATGTAATATACTGATTCATTCCCACAGAGCAATGTATATTTAATAACAACATCCTTAGTACTATATCTACACTCGATATAATGTAATATAGTTATTCGTTCCCACAGATGAATGTGTATTTATTAATAATATCATTAGTACTATATCTACATTAGATATGTAATGTACATTTAATAACAATATCATTATTACCATATCTACATTAGATATAATGTAATATACTGATTCCTTCCCACAGATCAATGTACATTTAATAACAATATCATTGGTACTATATCTACATTGAATATAATCTAATATACTGATTCATTCCCACAGATCAATGTACATTTAATAACAATATCATTAGTACTATATCTACATTCGATATAAGGTAATAGATTGATTCGTTCCCACCGATCAATGTACATTTAATAACAATATCATTATTGCTATATCTACATTAGGTATAATGTCATATACAGACTCATTCCCACAGATCAATGTACATTTAATAACAATATCATTAGTACTATATCTACGGTAGATATGTAATATACATTTACAAACAATGCCATTATTACTATATCTCCGTTGGACATAATGTAATATACTGATTCTTTCCCACAGATCAATGTACATTTAATAACAATATCATTATTACTATATCTACATTAGATATAATGTAATATACTTATTCGTTCCCACAGATCAATGTGCGATTAATAACAATATCATTGGTACTATATCTACATTGAATATAATGTAATATACTGATTCATTCCCACAGAGCAATGTATATTTAATAACAACATCCTTAGTACTATATCTACACTCGATATAATGTAATATAGTTATTCGTTCCCACAGATGAATGTGTATTTATTAATAATATCATTAGTACTATATCTACATTAGATATGTAATGTACATTTAATAACAATATCATTATTACCATATCTACATTAGATATAATGTAATATACTGATTCCTTCCCACAGATCAATGTACATTTAATAACAATATCATTGGTACTATATCTACATTTAATATAATGTAATATACTGATTCCTTCCCACAGATCAATGTACATTTAATAACAATATCATTAGTACTATATCTACGGTAGATATGTAATATACATTTACAAACAATGCCATTATTACTATATCTCCGTTGGACATAATGTAATGTACTGATTCCTTCCAAGAGATCAATGTATATTTAATAACAATATCCTTAGCACTATATCTACATTCGATATAATGTAATATAGTTATTCGTTCCCACAGATGAATGTGTATTTACTAACAATATCATTAGTACTATATCTACATTAGATATGTAATGTACATTTAATAACAATATCATTATTACCATATCTACATTGAATATAATGTAATATACTGATTCATTCCCACAGATCAATGTACATTTAATAACAATATCATTGGTACTATATCTACATTGAATATAATGTAATATACTGATTCATTCCCACAGATCAATGTACATTTAATAACAATATCATTATTACTATATCTACAGTAGATATGTAATATACATTTACAAACAATGCCATTATTACTATATCTCCGTTGGACATAATGGAATATACTGATTCCTTCCAACAGATCAATGTATATTTAATAACGATATCCTTAGTACTATATCTACATTCGATATAATGTAATATAGATATTCGTTCCCACAGATGAATGTGTATTTATTAACAATATCATAAGTACTATATCTACATTAGATATGTAATGTACATTTAATAACAATATCATTATTACCATATCTACATTAGATACAATGTAATATACTGATTCCTTCCCACAGATCAATGTACATTTAATAACAATATCATTGGTACTGTATCTACATTGAATATAATGTAATATACTGATTCATTCCCACAGATCAATGTACATTTAATAACAATATCATTGGTACTATATCTACATTGAATATAATCTAATATACTGATTCATTCCCACAGATCAATGTACATTTAATAACAATATCATTAGTACTATATCTACATTCGATATGTAATGTACATTTAAAAACAATATCATTATTACCATATCTACATTAGATATAATGTAATATACTGATTCCTTCCCACAGATCAATGTACATTTAATAACAATATCATTAGTACTATATCTACAGTAGATATGTAATATACATTTACAATCAATGCCATTATTACTATATCTCCGTTGGACATAATGTAATATACTGATTCTTTCCCACAGATCAATGTACATTTAATAACAATATCATTAGTACTATATCTACATTCGATATAATGTAATAGATAGATTCATTCCCACAGATCAATGTACATTTAATAACAATATCATTGGTACTATATCTGCATTGAATATAATGTAATATACTGATACATTCCCACAGATAAATGTACATTTAATAACAATATCATTATTACCATATCTACATTAGATATAATGTAATATACTTATTCATTCCCACAGATGAATATGCATTTAATAACATTATCATTAGTACTGTATCCACATTAGATATGTAATGTACATTTAAAAACAATATCATTATTACCATATCTACATTAGATATAATGTAATGTACTGATTCCTTCCCACAGATCAATGTACATTTAGTAACAATATCATTAGTACTACATCTACATTCGATATAATGTAATATACTGATTCATTCCCACAGATGAATGTACATTTAATAACAATATCATTAGTACTATATCTACATTCGATATAATGTAATAGATTGATTCATTCCCACAGATCAATGTACATTTCATAACAATATCATTGGTACTATATCTACATTGAATATAATGTAATATACTGATTCAATCCCACAGATCCATGTACATTTAATAACAGTATCATTCTTGCTATATCTACATTCGATATAATGTAATAGATTGATTCATTCCCACAGATCAATGTACATTTAATAACAATATCATTCTTACTATATCTACATTAGATATAATGTAATATACTTATTCGTTCCCACAGATGAATGTGCACTTAATAACAATATCATTGGTACTATAGCTACATTGAATATAATGTAATATACTGATCAATTCCCACAGATCAATGTACATTTAATAACAATATCATTAGTACTATATCTACATTCGATATAATGTAATAGATAGATTCATTCCCACAGATCAATGTACATTTAATAACAATATCATTGGTACTATATCTACATTGAATATAATGTAATATACTGATACATTCCCACAGATAAATGTACATTTAATAACAATATCATTATTACCATATCTACATTAGATATAATGTAATATACTTATTCATTCCCACAGATGAATATGCATTTAATAACATTATCATTAGTACTGTATCCACATTAGATATGTAATGTACATTTAAAAACAATATCATTATTACCATATCTACATTAGATATAATGTAATATACTGATTCCTTCCCACAGATCAATGTACATTTAATAACAATATCATTAGTACTACATCTACATTCGATATAATGTAATATACTGATTCATTCCCACAGATGAATGTACATTTAATAACAATATCATTAGTACTATATCTACATTCGATATAATGTAATGGATTGATTCATTCCCACAGATCAATGTACATTTCATAACAATATCATTGGTACTATATCTACATTGAATATAATGTAATATACTGATTCAATCCCACAGATCCATGTACATTTAATAACAGTATCATTAGTACTATATCTACAGTAGATATGTAACATACATTTACAAACAATGCCAGTATTATTATATCTCCGTTGGACATAATGTGATATACTGATTCCTTCCCACAGATCAATGTGCATTTAAAAACAATATCATTATTACCATATCTACATTAGATATAATGTAATATACTGATTCCTTCCCACAGATCAATGTACATTTAATAACAATATCATTGGTACTGTATCTACATTGAATATAATGTAGTATACTGATTCATTCCCACAGATCAATGTACATTTAACAACAATATCATTGGTACTATATCTACATTCGATATAATCTAATATACTGATTCATTCCCACAGATGAATGTGCACTTAATAACAATATCATTGGTACTATATCTACATTGAATATAATGTAATATACTGATCAATTCCCACAGATCAATGTACATTTAATAACAATATCATTCTTACTATATCTACATTCGATATAATGTAATAGATTGATTCATTCCCACAGATCAATGTACATTTAATAACAATATCATTCTTACTATATCTACATTAGATATAATGTAATATACTTATTCGTTCCCACAGATGAATGTGCACTTAATAACAATATCATTGGTACTATATCTACATTGAATATAATGTAATATACTGATCAATTCCCACAGATCAATGTACATTTAATAACAATATCATTAGTACTATATCTACAGTAGATATGTACTATACATTTACAATCAATGCCATTATTGCTGTATCTCCGTTGGACATAATGTAATATACTGATTCCTTCCCGCAGATCAATGTACATTTAATAACAATATCATTAGTACTATATCTACATTCGATATAATGTAATATACTTATTCGTTCCCATAGATGAATATGCATTTAATAACATTATCATTAGTACTATATCTACATTAGATATGTAATGTACATTTAAAAACCATATCATTATTACCATATCTACATTAGATATAATGTAATATACTGATTCCTTCCCACAGATCAATGTACATTTAATAACAATATCATTGGTACTGTATCTACATTGAATATAATGTAATATACTGATTCATTCCCACAGCTCAATGTACATTTAATAACAATATCATTAGTACTATATCTACAGTAGATATGTAATATACATTTACAAACAATGCCGTTATTACTATATCTCCGTTGGACATAATGTAATATACTGATTCCTTCCAACAGATCAATGTATATTTAATAACAATATCCTTAGTACTATATCTACATTCGATATAATGTAATATAGTTATTCGTTCCCACAGATGAATGTGTGTTTATTAACAATATCATTAGTACTATATCTACATTAGATATGTAATGTACATTTAATAACAATATCATTATTACCATATCTACATTAGATATAATGTAATATACTGATTCTTTCCCACAGATCAATGTACATTTAATAACAATATCATTGGTACTATATCTACATTGAATATAATCTAATATACTGATTCATTCCCACAGATCAATGTACATTTAATAACAATATCATTAGTACTATATCTACATTCGATATAAGGTAATAGATTGATTCGTTCCCACCGATCAATGTACATTTAATAACAATATCATTATTGCTATATCTACATTAGGTATAATGTCATATACAGACTCATTCCCACAGATCAATGTACATTTAATAACAATATCATTAGTACTATATCTACGGTAGATATGTAATATACATTTACAAACAATGCCATTATTACTATATCTCCGTTGGACATAATGTAATATACTGATTCTTTCCCACAGATCAATGTACATTTAATAACGATATCATTATTACTATATCTACATTAGATATAATGTAATATACTTATTCGTTCCCACAGATCAATGTGCGATTAATAACAATATCATTGGTACTATATCTACATTGAATATAATGTAATATACTGATTCATTCCCACAGAGCAATGTATATTTAATAACAACATCCTTAGTACTATATCTACACTCGATATAATGTAATATAGTTATTCGTTCCCACAGATGAATGTGTATTTATTAATAATATCATTAGTACTATATCTACATTAGATATGTAATGTACATTTAATAACAATATCATTATTACCATATCTACATTAGATATAATGTAATATACTGATTCCTTCCCACAGATCAATGTACATTTAATAACAATATCATTGGTACTATATCTACATTTAATATAATGTAATATACTGATTCCTTCCCACAGATCAATGTACATTTAATAACAATATCATTAGTACTATATCTACGGTAGATATGTAATATACATTTACAAACAATGCCATTATTACTATATCTCCGTTGGACATAATGTAATGTACTGATTCCTTCCAAGAGATCAATGTATATTTAATAACAATATCCTTAGCACTATATCTACATTCGATATAATGTAATATAGTTATTCGTTCCCACAGATGAATGTGTATTTATTAACAATATCATAAGTACTATATCTACATTAGATATGTAATGTACATTTAATAACAATATCATTATTACCATATCTACATTAGATACAATGTAATATACTGATTCCTTCCCACAGATCAATGTACATTTAATAACAATATCATTGGTACTGTATCTACATTGAATATAATGTAATATACTGATTCATTCCCACAGATCAATGTACATTTAATAACAATATCATTGGTACTATATCTACATTGAATATAATCTAATATACTGATTCATTCCCACAGATCAATGTACATTTAATAACAATATCATTAGTACTATATCTACATTCGATATAATGTAATATACTTATTCGTTCCCACAGATGAATATGCATTTAATAACATTATCATTAGTACTATATCTACATTAGATATGTAATGTACATTTAAAAACCATATCATTATTACCATATCTACATTAGATATAATGTAATATACTGATTCCTCCCCACAGATCAATGTACATTTAATAACAATATCATTGGTACTATATCTACATTGAATATAATGTTATATGCTCATTCATTCCCACAGATCAATGTACATTTAATAACAGTATCATTAGTACTATATCCACAGTAGATATGTAATGTACATTTACAAACAATGCCAGTATTATTATATCTCCGTTGGGCATAATGTAATATACTGATTCCTTCCCACAGATCAATGTACATTCAATAACAATATCATTGGTACTGTATCTACATTGAATATAGTGTAATATACTGATTCATTCCCACAGATCAATGTACATTTAATAACAATATCATTGGTACTATATCTACATTGAATATAATCTAATATTGATTCATTCCCACAGATCAATATACATTTAATAACAATATCATTAGTACTATATCTACATTCGATATAATGTAATAGATTGATTCATTCCCACAGATCAATGTACATTTAATAACAATATCATTGGTACTATATCTACATTGAATATAATGTAATATACTGATTCAATCCCACAGATCAATGTACATTTAATAACAGTATCATTAGTACTATATCTACAGTAGATATGTAATATACATTTACAAACAATGCCAGTATTATTATATCTCCGTTGGACATAATGTGATATACTGATTCCTTCCCACAGATCAATGTGCATTTAAAAACAATATCATTATTACCATATCTACATTAGATATAATGTAATATACTGATTCCTTCCCACAGATCAATGTACATTTAATAACAATATCATTGGTACTATATCTACATTGAATATAATCTAATATACTGATTCATTCCCACAGATCAATATACATTTAATAACAATATCATTAGTACTATATCTACATTCGATATAATGTAATAGATTGATTCATTCCCACAGATCAATGTACATTTAATAACAATATCATTCTTACTATATCTACATTCGATATAATCTAATATACTGATTCATTCCCACAGATCAATGTACATTTAATAACAATATCATTCTTACTATATCTACATTCGATATAATGTAATAGATTGATTCATTCCCACAGATCAATGTACATTTAATAACAATATCATTCTTACTATATCTACATTAGATATAATGTAATATACTTATTCGTTCCCACAGATGAATGTGCACTTAATAACAATATCATTGGTACTATATCTACATTGAATATAATGTAATATACTGATCAATTCCCACAGATCAATGTACATTTAATAACAATATCATTCTTACTATATCTACATTCGATATAATGTAATAGATTGATTCATTCCCACAGATCAATGTACATTTAATAACAATATCATTCTTACTATATCTACATTAGATATAATGTAATATACTTATTCGTTCCCACAGATGAATGTGCACTTAATAACAATATCATTGGTACTATATCTACATTGAATATAATGTAATATACTGATCAATTCCCACAGATCAATGTACATTTAATAACAATATCATTAGTACTATATCTACAGTAGATATGTACTATACATTTACAAGCAATGCCATTATTACTATATCTCCGTTGGACATAATGTAATGTACTGATTCCTTCCAAGAGATCAATGTATATTTAATAACAATATCCTTAGCACTATATCTACATTCGATATAATGTAATATAGTTATTCGTTCCCACAGATGAATGTGTATTTACTAACAATATCATTAGTACTATATCTACATTACATATGTAATGTACATTTAATAACAATATCATTATTACCATATCTACATTGAATATAATGTAATATACTGATTCATTCCCACAGATCAATGTACATTTAATAACAATATCATTGGTACTATATCTACATTGAATATAATGTAATATACTGATTCATTCCCACAGATCAATGTACATTTAATAACAATATCATTATTACTATATCTACAGTAGATATGTAATATACATTTACAAACAATGCCATTATTACTATATCTCCGTTGGACATAATGGAATATACTGATTCCTTCCAACAGATCAATGTATATTTAATAACGATATCCTTAGTACTATATCTACATTCGATATAATGTAATATAGATATTCGTTCCCACAGATGAATGTGTATTTATTAACAATATCATAAGTACTATATCTACATTAGATATGTAATGTACATTTAATAACAATATCATTATTACCATATCTACATTAGATACAATGTAATATACTGATTCCTTCCCACAGATCAATGTACATTTAATAACAATATCATTGGTACTGTATCTACATTGAATATAATGTAATATACTGATTCATTCCCACAGATCAATGTACATTTAATAACAATATCATTGGTACTATATCTACATTGAATATAATCTAATATACTGATTCATTCCCACAGATCAATGTACATTTAATAACAATATCATTAGTACTATATCTACATTCGATATAATGTAATATACTTATTCGTTCCCACAGATGAATATGCATTTAATAACATTATCATTAGTACTATATCTACATTAGATATGTAATGTACATTTAAAAACCATATCATTATTACCATATCTACATTAGATATAATGTAATATACTGATTCCTCCCCACAGATCAATGTACATTTAATAACAATATCATTGGTACTATATCTACATTGAATATAATGTTATATGCTCATTCATTCCCACAGATCAATGTACATTTAATAACAGTATCATTAGTACTATATCCACAGTAGATATGTAATGTACATTTACAAACAATGCCAGTATTATTATATCTCCGTTGGACATAATGTAATATACTGATTCCTTCCCACAGATCAATGTACATTCAATAACAATATCATTGGTACTGTATCTACATTGAATATAGTGTAATATACTGATTCATTCCCACAGATCAATATACATTTAATAACAATATCATTGGTACTATATCTACATTGAATATAATCTAATGTACTGATTCATTCCCACAGATCAATATACATTTAATAACAATATCATTAGTACTATATCTACATTCGATATAATGTAATAGATTGATTCATTCCCACAGATCAATGTACATTTAATAACAATATCATTGGTACTATATCTACATTGAATATAATGTAATGTACTGATTCAATCCCACAGATCAATGTACATTTAATAACAGTATCATTAGTACTATATCTACAGTAGATATATAATATACATTTACAAACAATGCCAGTATTATTATATCTCCGTTGGACATAATGTGATATACTGATTCCTTCCCACAGATCAATGTGCATTTAAAAACAATATCATTATTACCATATCTACATTAGATATAATGTAATATACTGATTCCTTCCCACAGATCAATGTACATTTAATAACAATATCATTGGTACTATATCTACATTGAATATAATCTAATATACTGATTCATTCCCACAGATCAATATACATTTAATAACAATATCATTAGTACTATATCTACATTCGATATAATGTAATAGATTGATTCATTCCCACAGATCAATGTACATTTAATAACAATATCATTCTTACTATATCTACATTCGATATAATCTAATATACTGATTCATTCCCACAGATCAATGTACATTTAATAACAATATCATTCTTACTATATCTACATTCGATATAATGTAATAGATTGATTCATTCCCACAGATCAATGTACATTTAATAACAATATCATTCTTACTATATCTACATTAGATATAATGTAATATACTTATTCGTTCCCACAGATGAATGTGCACTTAATAACAATATCATTGGTACTATATCTACATTGAATATAATGTAATATACTGATCAATTCCCACAGATCAATGTACATTCAATAACAATATCATTCTTACTATATCTACATTCGATATAATGTAATAGATTGATTCATTCCCACAGATCAATGTACATTTAATAACAATATCATTCTTACTATATCTACATTAGATATAATGTAATATACTTATTCGTTCCCACAGATGAATGTGCACTTAATAACAATATCATTGGTACTATATCTACATTGAATATAATGTAATATACTGATCAATTCCCACAGATCAATGTACATTTAATAACAATATCCTTAGTACTATATCTACATTCCATATAATGTAATATAGTTATTCGTTCCCACAGATGAATGTGTATTTATTAACAATATCATTAGTGCTATATCTACAGTAGATATGTAATATACATTTACAAACAATGCCAGTATTATTATATCTCCGATGGACATAATGTAATATACTGATTCCTTCCCACAGATCAATGTACATTTAATAACAATATCATTAGTACTATATCTACATTCGATATAATGTAATATATTGATTCATTCCAGCAGATCAATGTACATTTAATAACAATATCATTATTACTATATCTACATTAGATATCATGTAATATACTTCTTCGTTCCCACAGTTGAATATGCATTTAATAACATTATCATTAGTACTATATCTACATTAGATATGTAATGTACATTTAAAAACAATATCATTATTACCATATCTACATTAGATATAATGTAATATACTGATTCCTTCCCACAGATCAATGTACATTTAATAACAATATCATTGGTACTGTATCTACATTGAATATAATGTAATATACTGATTCATTCCCACAGCTCAATGTACATTTAATAACAATATCATTAGTACTATATCTACAGTAGATATGTAATATACATTTACAAACAATGCCGTTATTACTATATCTCCGTTGGACATAATGTAATATACTGATTCCTTCCAACAGATCAATGTATATTTAATAACAATATCCTTAGTACTATATCTACATTCGATATAATGTAATATAGTTATTCGTTCCCACAGATGAATGTGTATTTATTAACAATATCATTAGTACTATATCTACATTAGATATGTAATGTACATTTAATAACAATATCATTATTACCATATCTACATTAGATATAATGTAATATACTGATTCTTTCCCACAGATCAATGTACATTTAATAACAATATCATTGGTACTATATCTACATTGAATATAATGTAATATACTGATTCATTCCCACAGATCAATGTACATTTAATAACAATATCATTATTACTATATCTACAGTAGATATGTAATATACATTTACAAACAATGCCATTATTACTATATCTCCGTTGGACATAATGGAATATACTGATTCCTTCCAACAGATCAATGTATATTTAATAACGATATCCTTAGTACTATATCTACATTCGATATAATGTAATATAGATATTCGTTCCCACAGATGAATGTGTATTTATTAACAATATCATAAGTACTATATCTACATTAGATATGTAATGTACATTTAATAACAATATCATTATTACCATATCTACATTAGATACAATGTAATATACTGATTCCTTCCCACAGATCAATGTACATTTAATAACAATATCATTGGTACTGTATCTACATTGAATATAATGTAATATACTGATTCATTCCCACAGATCAATGTACATTTAATAACAATATCATTGGTACTATATCTACATTGAATATAATCTAATATACTGATTCATTCCCACAGATCAATGTACATTTAATAACAATATCATTAGTACTATATCTACATTCGATATAATGTAATATACTTATTCGTTCCCACAGATGAATATGCATTTAATAACATTATCATTAGTACTATATCTACATTAGATATGTAATGTACATTTAAAAACCATATCATTATTACCATATCTACATTAGATATAATGTAATATACTGATTCCTCCCCACAGATCAATGTACATTTAATAACAATATCATTGGTACTATATCTACATTGAATATAATGTTATATGCTCATTCATTCCCACAGATCAATGTACATTTAATAACAGTATCATTAGTACTATATCCACAGTAGATATGTAATGTACATTTACAAACAATGCCAGTATTATTATATCTCCGTTGGACATAATGTAATATACTGATTCCTTCCCACAGATCAATGTACATTCAATAACAATATCATTGGTACTGTATCTACATTGAATATAGTGTAATATACTGATTCATTCCCACAGATCAATATACATTTAATAACAATATCATTGGTACTATATCTACATTGAATATAATCTAATGTACTGATTCATTCCCACAGATCAATATACATTTAATAACAATATCATTAGTACTATATCTACATTCGATATAATGTAATAGATTGATTCATTCCCACAGATCAATGTACATTTAATAACAATATCATTCTTACTATATCTACATTCGATATAATCTAATATACTGATTCATTCCCACAGATCAATGTACATTTAATAACAATATCATTCTTACTATATCTACATTCGATATAATGTAATAGATTGATTCATTCCCACAGATCAATGTACATTTAATAACAATATCATTCTTACTATATCTACATTAGATATAATGTAATATACTTATTCGTTCCCACAGATGAATGTGCACTTAATAACAATATCATTGGTACTATATCTACATTGAATATAATGTAATATACTGATCAATTCCCACAGATCAATGTACATTCAATAACAATATCATTCTTACTATATCTACATTCGATATAATGTAATAGATTGGTTCATTCCCACAGATCAATGTACATTTAATAACAATATCATTCTTACTATATCTACATTAGATATAATGTAATATACTTATTCGTTCCCACAGATGAATGTGCACTTAATAACAATATCATTGGTACTATATCTACATTGAATATAATGTAATATACTGATCAATTCCCACAGATCAATGTACATTTAATAACAATATCCTTAGTACTATATCTACATTCCATATAATGTAATATAGTTATTCGTTCCCACAGATGAATGTGTATTTATTAACAATATCATTAGTGCTATATCTACAGTAGATATGTAATATACATTTACAAACAATGCCAGTATTATTATATCTCCGATGGACATAATGTAATATACTGATTCCTTCCCACAGATCAATGTACATTTAATAACAATATCATTAGTACTATATCTACATTCGATATAATGTAATATATTGATTCATTCCAGCAGATCAATGTACATTTAATAACAATATCATTATTACTATATCTACATTAGATATCATGTAATATACTTCTTCGTTCCCACAGTTGAATATGCATTTAATAACATTATCATTAGTACTATATCTACATTAGATATGTAATGTACATTTAAAAACAATATCATTATTACCATATCTACATTAGATATAATGTAATATACTGATTCCTTCCCACAGATCAATGTACATTTAATAACAATATCATTGGTACTGTATCTACATTGAATATAATGTAATATACTGATTCATTCCCACAGCTCAATGTACATTTAATAACAATATCATTAGTACTATATCTACAGTAGATATGTAATATACATTTACAAACAATGCCGTTATTACTATATCTCCGTTGGACATAATGTAATATACTGATTCCTTCCAACAGATCAATGTATATTTAATAACAATATCCTTAGTACTATATCTACATTCGATATAATGTAATATAGTTATTCGTTCCCACAGATGAATGTGTATTTATTAACAATATCATTAGTACTATATCTACATTAGATATGTAATGTACATTTAATAACAATATCATTATTACCATATCTACATTAGATATAATGTAATATACTGATTCTTTCCCACAGATCAATGTACATTTAATAACAATATCATTGGTACTATATCTACATTGAATATAATGTAATATACTGATTCATTCCCACAGATCAATGTACATTTAATAACAATATCATTATTACTATATCTACAGTAGATATGTAATATACATTTACAAACAATGCCATTATTACTATATCTCCGTTGGACATAATGGAATATACTGATTCCTTCCAACAGATCAATGTATATTTAATAACGATATCCTTAGTACTATATCTACATTCGATATAATGTAATATAGATATTCGTTCCCACAGATGAATGTGTATTTATTAACAATATCATAAGTACTATATCTACATTAGATATGTAATGTACATTTAATAACAATATCATTATTACCATATCTACATTAGATACAATGTAATATACTGATTCCTTCCCACAGATCAATGTACATTTAATAACAATATCATTGGTACTGTATCTACATTGAATATAATGTAATATACTGATTCATTCCCACAGATCAATGTACATTTAATAACAATATCATTGGTACTATATCTACATTGAATATAATCTAATATACTGATTCATTCCCACAGATCAATGTACATTTAATAACAATATCATTAGTACTATATCTACATTCGATATAATGTAATATACTTATTCGTTCCCACAGATGAATATGCATTTAATAACATTATCATTAGTACTATATCTACATTAGATATGTAATGTACATTTAAAAACCATATCATTATTACCATATCTACATTAGATATAATGTAATATACTGATTCCTCCCCACAGATCAATGTACATTTAATAACAATATCATTGGTACTATATCTACATTGAATATAATGTTATATGCTCATTCATTCCCACAGATCAATGTACATTTAATAACAGTATCATTAGTACTATATCCACAGTAGATATGTAATGTACATTTACAAACAATGCCAGTATTATTATATCTCCGTTGGACATAATGTAATATACTGATTCCTTCCCACAGATCAATGTACATTCAATAACAATATCATTGGTACTGTATCTACATTGAATATAGTGTAATATACTGATTCATTCCCACAGATCAATATACATTTAATAACAATATCATTGGTACTATATCTACATTGAATATAATCTAATGTACTGATTCATTCCCACAGATCAATATACATTTAATAACAATATCATTAGTACTATATCTACATTCGATATAATGTAATAGATTGATTCATTCCCACAGATCAATGTACATTTAATAACAATATCATTGGTACTATATCTACATTGAATATAATGTAATGTACTGATTCAATCCCACAGATCAATGTACATTTAATAACAGTATCATTAGTACTATATCTACAGTAGATATATAATATACATTTACAAACAATGCCAGTATTATTATATCTCCGTTGGACATAATGTGATATACTGATTCCTTCCCACAGATCAATGTGCATTTAAAAACAATATCATTATTACCATATCTACATTAGATATAATGTAATATACTGATTCCTTCCCACAGATCAATGTACATTTAATAACAATATCATTGGTACTATATCTACATTGAATATAATCTAATATACTGATTCATTCCCACAGATCAATATACATTTAATAACAATATCATTAGTACTATATCTACATTCGATATAATGTAATAGATTGATTCATTCCCACAGATCAATGTACATTTAATAACAATATCATTCTTACTATATCTACATTCGATATAATCTAATATACTGATTCATTCCCACAGATCAATGTACATTTAATAACAATATCATTCTTACTATATCTACATTCGATATAATGTAATAGATTGATTCATTCCCACAGATCAATGTACATTTAATAACAATATCATTCTTACTATATCTACATTAGATATAATGTAATATACTTATTCGTTCCCACAGATGAATGTGCACTTAATAACAATATCATTGGTACTATATCTACATTGAATATAATGTAATATACTGATCAATTCCCACAGATCAATGTACATTCAATAACAATATCATTCTTACTATATCTACATTCGATATAATGTAATAGATTGATTCATTCCCACAGATCAATGTACATTTAATAACAATATCATTCTTACTATATGTACATTAGATATAATGTAATATACTTATTCGTTCCCACAGATGAATGTGCACTTAATAACAATATCATTGGTACTATATCTACATTGAATATAATGTAATATACTGATCAATTCCCACAGATCAATGTACATTTAATAACAATATCCTTAGTACTATATCTACATTCCATATAATGTAATATAGTTATTCGTTCCCACAGATGAATGTGTATTTATTAACAATATCATTAGTGCTATATCTACAGTAGATATGTAATATACATTTACAAACAATGCCAGTATTATTATATCTCCGTTGGACATAATGTAATATACTGATTCCTTCCCACAGATCAATGTACATTTAATAACAATATCATTAGTACTATATCTACATTCGATATAATGTAATATATTGATTCATTCCAGCAGATCAATGTACATTTAATAACAATATCATTATTACTATATCTACATTAGATATCATGTAATATACTTCTTCGTTCCCACAGTTGAATATGCATTTAATAACATTATCATTAGTACTATATCTACATTAGATATGTAATGTACATTTAAAAACAATATCATTATTACCATATCTACATTAGATATAATGTAATATACTGATTCCTTCCCACAGATCAATGTACATTTAATAACAATATCATTGGTACTGTATCTACATTGAATATAATGTAATATACTGATTCATTCCCACAGCTCAATGTACATTTAATAACAATATCATTAGTACTATATCTACAGTAGATATGTAATATACATTTACAAACAATGCCGTTATTACTATATCTCCGTTGGACATAATGTAATATACTGATTCCTTCCAACAGATCAATGTATATTTAATAACAATATCCTTAGTACTATATCTACATTCGATATAATGTAATATAGTTATTCGTTCCCACAGATGAATGTGTATTTATTAACAATATCATTAGTACTATATCTACATTAGATATGTAATGTACATTTAATAACAATATCATTATTACCATATCTACATTAGATATAATGTAATATACTGATTCTTTCCCACAGATCAATGTACATTTAATAACAATATCATTGATACTATATCTACATTGAATATAATCTAATATACTGATTCATTCCCACAGATCAATGTACATTTAATAACAATATCATTAGTACTATATCTACATTCGATATAAGGTAATAGATTGATTCGTTCCCACCGATCAATGTACATTTAATAACAATATCATTATTGCTATATCTACATTAGGTATAATGTCATATACAGACTCATTCCCACAGATCAATGTACATTTAATAACAATATCATTAGTACTATATCTACGGTAGATATGTAATATACATTTACAAACAATGCCATTATTACTACATCTCCGTTGGACATAATGTAATATACTGATTCTTTCCCACAGATCAATGTACATTTAATAACAATATCATTATTACTATATCTACATTAGATATAATGTAATATACTTATTCGTTCCCACAGATCAATGTGCGATTAATAACAATATCATTGGTACTATATCTACATTGAATATAATGTAATATACTGATTCATTCCCACAGAGCAATGTATATTTAATAACAACATCCTTAGTACTATATCTACACTCGATATAATGTAATATAGTTATTCGTTCCCACAGATGAATGTGTATTTATTAATAATATCATTAGTACTATATCTACATTAGATATGTAATGTACATTTAATAACAATATCATTATTACAATATCTACATTCGATATAATGTAATATATTGATTCATTCCAACAGATCAAAGTACATTTAATAACAATATCATTATTACTATATCTACATTAGATATAATGTAATATACTTATTCGTTCCCACAGATGAATATGCATTTAATAACATTATCATTAGTACTATATCTACATTAGATATGTAATGTACATTTGAAAACAATGCCATTATTACTATATCTCCGTTGGACATAATGTAATATACTGATTCCTTCGCACAGATCAATGTACATTTAATAACAATATCATTAGTACTATATATACATTCGATATAATGTAATATATTGATTCATTCCAACAGATCATGTACATTTAATAACAATTTCATTATTACCATATCTACATTAGATATAATGGAATATACTTATTCATTCCCACAGATGAATATGCATTTAATAACATTATCATTAGTACTATATCTACATTAGATATGTAATGTACATTTAAAAACAATATCATTATTACCATATCTACATTAGGTATAATGTAATATACTGATTCCTTCCCACAGATCAATGTACATTTAATAACAATATCATTGGTACTGTATCTACATTGAATATAATGTAATATACTGATTCATTCTCATAGATCAATGTACATTTAATAACAATATCATTAGTACTATATCTACATTAGATATAATGTAATAGATTGATTCATTCCCACAGATCAATGTACATTTAATAACAGTATCATTATTGCTATATCTACATTAGGTATAATGTCATATACAGACTCATTCCCACAGATCAATGTACATTTAATAACAATATCATTGGTACTACATCTACATTGAATATAATGTAATATGCTGATTCGTTCCCACAGATCAATGTACATTTAATAACAGTATCATTAGTACTATATCTACAGTAGATATGTAATATACATTTACAAACAATGCCAATATTATTATATCTCCGTTGGACATAATGTAATATACTGATTCCTTCCCACAGATCATTGTACATTTAATAACAATATCATTAGTACTATATCTACATTCGATATAATGTAATATACTGATTCATTCCCACAGATCAGTGCACATTTAATAACAATATCATTAGTACTATATCTACATTCGATATAATGTAATAGATTGATTCATTCCCACAGATCAATGTACATTTAATAACAATATCATTAGTACTATATCTACAGTAGATATGTAATATACATTTACAAACAATGCCATTATTACTATATCTCCGTTGGACATAATGTAATATACTGATTCCTTCCAACAGATCAATGAATATTTAATAACAATATCCTTAGTACTATATCTACATTAGATATGTAATGTACATTTAATAACAATATCATTATTACCATATCTACATTAGATATAATGTAATATACTGATTCTTTCCCACAGATCAATGTACATTTAATAACAACATCATTAGTACTATATCTACATTCGATATAATGTAATATATTGATTCATTCCAACAGATCAAAGTACATTTAATAACAATATCATTATTACTATATCTACATTAGATATAATGTAATCCACTTATTCGTTCCCACACATGAATATACAATTAATAACATTATCATTAGTACTATATCTACATTAGATATGTAACGTACATTTAAAAACAATGCCATTATTACTATATCTCCGTTGGACATAATGTAATATACTGATTCCTTCCCACAGATCAATGTACATTTAATAACAATATCATTAGTACTATATATACATTCGATATAATGTAATATATTGATTCATTCCAACAGATCAATGTACATTTAATAACAATATCATTATTACCATATCTACATTAGATATAATGTAATATACTTATTCATTCCCACAGATGAATATGCATTTAATAACATTATCATTAGTACTATATCCACATTAGATATGTAATGTACATTTGAAAACAATATCATTATTACCATATCTACATTAGATATAATGTAATATACTGATTCCTTCCCACAGGTCAATGTACATTTAATAACAATATCATTAGTACTACATCTACATTCGATATAATGTAATATACTGATTCATTCCCACAGATCAATGTACATTTAATAACAATATCATTGGTACTATATCTACATTGAATATAATGTAATATACTGATTCATTCCCACAGATCAACGTACATTTAATAACAGTATCATTAGTACTGTATCTACAGTAGATATGTAATATACATTTACAAACAATGCCAGTATTATTATATCTCCGTTGGACATAATGTAATATACTGATTCCTTCCCACAGATCAATGCACATTTAATAACAATATCATTGGTTCTGTATCTACATTGAATATAATGTAATACACGTATTCGTTCCTACACATGAATATACATTTAATAACATTATCATTAGTACTATATCTACATTAGATATGTAATGTACATTTAAAAACAATATCATTATTACCATATCTACATTAGATATAATGTAATATACTGATTCCTTCCCACAGATCAATGTACATTTAATAACAATATCATTGGTACCGTATCTACATTGAATATAATGTAATATACTGATTCATTCCCACAGATCAATGTACATTTAATAACAATATCATTGGTACTATATCTACATTGAATATAATCTAATATACTGATTCATTCCCACAGATCAATATACATTTAATAACAATATCATTAGTACTATATCTACATTCGATATAATGTAATAGATTGATTCATTCCCACAGATCAATGTACATTTAATAACAATATCATTCTTACTATATCTACATTCGATATAATCTAATATACTGATTCATTCCCACAGATCAATGTACATTTAATAACAATATCATTCTTACTATATCTACATTCGATATAATGTAATAGATTGATTCATTCCCACAGATCAATGTACATTTAATAACAATATCATTCTTACTATATCTACATTAGATATAATGTAATATACTTATTCGTTCCCACAGATGAATGTGCACTTAATAACAATATCATTGGTACTATATCTACATTGAATGTAATGTAATATACTGATCAATTCCCACAGATCAATGTACATTTAATAACAATATCATTCTTACTATATCTACATTCGATATAATGTAATAGATTGATTCATTCCCACAGATCAATGTACATTTAATAACAATATCATTCTTACTATATCTACATTAGATATAATGTAATATACTTATTCGTTCCCACAGATGAATGTGCACTTAATAACAATATCATTGGTACTATATCTACATTGAATATAATGTAATATACTGATCAATTCCCACAGATCAATGTACATTTAATAACAATATCATTAGTACTATATCTACAGTAGATATGTACTATACATTTACAAGCAATGCCATTATTACTATATCTCCGTTGGACATAATGTAATATACTGATTCCTTCCAACAGATCAATGTATATTTAATAACAATATCCTTAGTACTATATCTACATTAGATATGTAATGTACATTTAATAACAATATCATTATTACAATATCTACATTAGATATAATGTAATATACTGATTCTTTCCCACAGATCAATGTACATTTAATAACAATATCATTAGTACTATATCTACATTCGATATAATGTAATATATTGATTCATTCCAACAGATCAAAGTACATTTAATAACAATATCATTATTGCTATATCTACATTAGGTATAACGTCATATACAGACTCATTCCCACAGATCAATGTACATTTAATAACAATATCATTAGTACTATATCTACGGTAGATATGTAATATACATTTACAAACAATGCCATTATTACTATATCTCCGTTGGACATAATGTAATATACTGATTCTTTCCCACAGAGCAATGTACATTTAATAACAATATCATTATTACTATATCTACATTAGATATAATGTAATATACTTATTCGTTCCCACAGATCAATGTGCGAGTAATAACAATATCATTGGTACTATATCTACATTGAATATAATGTAATATACTGATTCATTCCCACAGAGCAATGTATATTTAATAACAACATCCTTAGTACTATATCTACACTCGATATAATGTAATATAGTAATTCGTTCCCACAGATGAATGTGTATTTATTAACAATATCATTGGTACTATATCTACATTAGATATGTAATGTACATTTAATAACAATATCATTATTACCATATCTACATTAGATATAATGTAATATACTGATTCTTTCCCACAGATCAATGTACATTTAATAACAATATCATTAGTACTATATCTACATTGAATATAATGTAATATGCTGATTCATTCCCACAGATTAATGTACATTTAATAACAATATCATTAGTACTATATCTACATTCGATATAATGTAATGTATTGATTCATTCCAACAGATCAATGTACATTTACTAACAATATCATTATTACTGTATCTACATTAGATATAATGTAATATACTTATTCGTTCCCACAGATGAATGTGCATTTAATAACATTATCATTAGTACTATATCTACAGTAGATATGTAATGTGCATTTACATACAATGCCATTATTACTACATCTCCGTTGGACATAATGTAATATACTGATTCCTTCCAACAGATCAATGTATATTTAATAACAATATCCTTAGTACTATATCTACATTAGATATGTAATGTAGATTTAATAACAATATCATTATTACCATATCTACATTAGATATAATGTAATATACTGATTCTTTCCCACAGATCAATGTACATTTAATAACAATATCATTAGTACTATATCTACATTGAATATAATGTAATATGCTGATTCATTCCCACAGATTAATGTACATTTAATAACAATATCCTTAGTACTATATCTACATTAGATATGTAATGTAGATTTAATAACAATATCATTATTACCATATCTACATTAGATACAATGTAATATACTGATTCTTTCCCACAGATCAATGTACATTTAATAACAATATCACTGGTACTATATCTACAGTAGATATGTAATGTGCATTTACATACAATGCCATTATTACTACATCTCCGTTGGACATAATGTAATATACTGATTCCTTCCAACAGATCAATGTATATTTAATAACAATATCCTTCGTACTATATCTACATTAGATATGTAATGTAGATTTAATAACAATATCATTATTACCATATCTACATTAGATATAATGTAATATACTGATTCTTTCCCACAGATCAATGTACATTTAATAACAATATCATTAGTACTATATCTACATTCGATATAATGTAATATATTGATTCATTCCAACAGATCAAAGTACATTTAATAACAATATCATTATTACTATATCTACATTAGATATGATGTAATATACTTATTCGTTCCCACAGATGAATATGCATTTAATAACATTATCATTAGTACTATATCTACATTAGATATGTAATGTACATTTAAAAACAATATTATTATTACCATATCTACATTAGATATAATGTAATATACTGATTCCTTCCCACAGATCAATGTACATTTAATAACAATATCATTAGTACTACATCTACATTCGATATAATGTAATATACTGATTCATTCCCACAGATCAATGTACATTTAATAACAATATCATTAGTACTATATCTACATTCGATATAATGTAATAGATTGATTCATTCCCACAGATCAATGTACATTTCATAACAATATCATTGGTACTATATCTACATTGAATATAATGTAATATACTGATTCATTCCCACAGATCAATGTACATTTAATAACAATATCATTGGTACTATATCTACATTGAATATAATCTAATATACTGATTCATTCCCACAGATCAGTGTACATTTAATAGCAATATCATTATTACTATATCTACATTAGATATAATGTAATATACTTATTCGGTCCCACAGATGAATGTGCATTTAATAACATTACCATTAGTACTATATCTACATTAGATATGTAATGTACATTTAAAAACCATATCATTATTACCATATCTACATTAGATATAATGTAATATACTGATTCCTCCCCACAGATCAATGTACATTTAATAACAATATCATTAGTACTATATCTACATTCGATATAATGTAATAGATTGATTCATTCCCACAGATCAATGTACATTTAATAACAATATCATTCTTACTATATCTACATTAGATATAATGTAATATACTTATTCGTTCCCACAGATGAATGTGCACTTAATAACAATATCATTGGTACTATATCTACATTGAATATAATGTAATATACTGATCAATTCCCACAGATCAATGTACATTTAATAACAATATCATTAGTACTATATCTACAGTAGATATGTAATATACATTTACAAACAATGCCATTATTACTATATCTCCGTTGGACATAATGTAATATACTGATTCCTTCCAACAGATCAATGTATATTTAATAACAATATCCTTAGTACTATATCTACATTAGATATGTAATGTACATTTAATAACAATATCATTATTACAATATCTACATTAGATATAATGTAATGTACTGATTCTTTCCCACAGATCAATGGACATTTAATAACAATATCATTAGTACTATATCTACATTCGATATAATGTAATATATTGATTCATTCCAACAGATCAAAGTACATTTAATAACAATATCATTATTACTATATCTACATTAGATATAATGTAATATACTTATTCATGCCCACAGATGAATATGCATTTAATAACATTATCATTAGTACTATATCTACATTAGATATGTAATGTACATTTAAAAACAATATCATTATTACCATATCTACATTAGATATAATGTAATATACTGATTCCTTCCCACAGATCAATGTACATTTAATAACAATATCATTGGTACTGTATCTACATTGAATATAATGTAATATACTGATTCATTCCCACAGATCAATGTACATTCAATAACAATATCATTGGTACTATATCTACATTCGATATAATCTAATATACTGATTCATTCCCACGGATCAATGTACATTTAATAACAATATCATTCTTACTATATCTACATTAGATATAATGTAATATACTTATTCGTTCCCACAGATGAATGTGCACTTAATAACAATATCATTGGTACTATATCTACATTGAATATAATGTAATATACTGATCAATTCCCACAGATCAATGTACATTCAATAACAATATCATTCTTACTATATCTACATTCGATATAATGTAATAGATTGATTCATTCCCACAGATCAATGTACATTTAATAACAATATCATTCTTACTATATGTACATTAGATATAATGTAATATACTTATTCGTTCCCACAGATGAATGTGCACTTAATAACAATATCATTGGTACTATATCTACATTGAATATAATGTAATATACTGATCAATTCCCACAGATCAATGTACATTTAATAACAATATCCTTAGTACTATATCTACATTCCATATAATGTAATATAGTTATTCGTTCCCACAGATGAATGTGTATTTATTAACAATATCATTAGTGCTATATCTACAGTAGATATGTAATATACATTTACAAACAATGCCAGTATTATTATATCTCCGTTGGACATAATGTAATATACTGATTCCTTCCCACAGATCAATGTACATTTAATAACAATATCATTAGTACTATATCTACATTCGATATAATGTAATATATTGATTCATTCCAGCAGATCAATGTACATTTAATAACAATATCATTATTACTATATCTACATTAGATATCATGTAATATACTTCTTCGTTCCCACAGTTGAATATGCATTTAATAACATTATCATTAGTACTATATCTACATTAGATATGTAATGTACATTTAAAAACAATATCATTATTACCATATCTACATTAGATATAATGTAATATACTGATTCCTTCCCACAGATCAATGTACATTTAATAACAATATCATTGGTACTGTATCTACATTGAATATAATGTAATATACTGATTCATTCCCACAGCTCAATGTACATTTAATAACAATATCATTAGTACTATATCTACAGTAGATATGTAATATACATTTACAAACAATGCCGTTATTACTATATCTCCGTTGGACATAATGTAATATACTGATTCCTTCCAACAGATCAATGTATATTTAATAACAATATCCTTAGTACTATATCTACATTCGATATAATGTAATATAGTTATTCGTTCCCACAGATGAATGTGTATTTATTAACAATATCATTAGTACTATATCTACATTAGATATGTAATGTACATTTAATAACAATATCATTATTACCATATCTACATTAGATATAATGTAATATACTGATTCTTTCCCACAGATCAATGTACATTTAATAACAATATCATTGATACTATATCTACATTGAATATAATCTAATATACTGATTCATTCCCACAGATCAATGTACATTTAATAACAATATCATTAGTACTATATCTACATTCGATATAAGGTAATAGATTGATTCGTTCCCACCGATCAATGTACATTTAATAACAATATCATTATTGCTATATCTACATTAGGTATAATGTCATATACAGACTCATTCCCACAGATCAATGTACATTTAATAACAATATCATTAGTACTATATCTACGGTAGATATGTAATATACATTTACAAACAATGCCATTATTACTACATCTCCGTTGGACATAATGTAATATACTGATTCTTTCCCACAGATCAATGTACATTTAATAACAATATCATTATTACTATATCTACATTAGATATAATGTAATATACTTATTCGTTCCCACAGATCAATGTGCGATTAATAACAATATCATTGGTACTATATCTACATTGAATATAATGTAATATACTGATTCATTCCCACAGAGCAATGTATATTTAATAACAACATCCTTAGTACTATATCTACACTCGATATAATGTAATATAGTTATTCGTTCCCACAGATGAATGTGTATTTATTAATAATATCATTAGTACTATATCTACATTAGATATGTAATGTACATTTAATAACAATATCATTATTACAATATCTACATTCGATATAATGTAATATATTGATTCATTCCAACAGATCAAAGTACATTTAATAACAATATCATTATTACTATATCTACATTAGATATAATGTAATATACTTATTCGTTCCCACAGATGAATATGCATTTAATAACATTATCATTAGTACTATATCTACATTAGATATGTAATGTACATTTGAAAACAATGCCATTATTACTATATCTCCGTTGGACATAATGTAATATACTGATTCCTTCGCACAGATCAATGTACATTTAATAACAATATCATTAGTACTATATATACATTCGATATAATGTAATATATTGATTCATTCCAACAGATCATGTACATTTAATAACAATTTCATTATTACCATATCTACATTAGATATAATGGAATATACTTATTCATTCCCACAGATGAATATGCATTTAATAACATTATCATTAGTACTATATCTACATTAGATATGTAATGTACATTTAAAAACAATATCATTATTACCATATCTACATTAGGTATAATGTAATATACTGATTCCTTCCCACAGATCAATGTACATTTAATAACAATATCATTGGTACTGTATCTACATTGAATATAATGTAATATACTGATTCATTCTCATAGATCAATGTACATTTAATAACAATATCATTAGTACTATATCTACATTAGATATAATGTAATAGATTGATTCATTCCCACAGATCAATGTACATTTAATAACAGTATCATTATTGCTATATCTACATTAGGTATAATGTCATATACAGACTCATTCCCACAGATCAATGTACATTTAATAACAATATCATTGGTACTACATCTACATTGAATATAATGTAATATGCTGATTCGTTCCCACAGATCAATGTACATTTAATAACAGTATCATTAGTACTATATCTACAGTAGATATGTAATATACATTTACAAACAATGCCAATATTATTATATCTCCGTTGGACATAATGTAATATACTGATTCCTTCCCACAGATCATTGTACATTTAATAACAATATCATTAGTACTATATCTACATTCGATATAATGTAATATACTGATTCATTCCCACAGATCAGTGCACATTTAATAACAATATCATTAGTACTATATCTACATTCGATATAATGTAATAGATTGATTCATTCCCACAGATCAATGTACATTTAATAACAATATCATTAGTACTATATCTACAGTAGATATGTAATATACATTTACAAACAATGCCATTATTACTATATCTCCGTTGGACATAATGTAATATACTGATTCCTTCCAACAGATCAATGAATATTTAATAACAATATCCTTAGTACTATATCTACATTAGATATGTAATGTACATTTAATAACAATATCATTATTACCATATCTACATTAGATATAATGTAATATACTGATTCTTTCCCACAGATCAATGTACATTTAATAACAACATCATTAGTACTATATCTACATTCGATATAATGTAATATATTGATTCATTCCAACAGATCAAAGTACATTTAATAACAATATCATTATTACTATATCTACATTAGATATAATGTAATCCACTTATTCGTTCCCACACATGAATATACAATTAATAACATTATCATTAGTACTATATCTACATTAGATATGTAACGTACATTTAAAAACAATGCCATTATTACTATATCTCCGTTGGACATAATGTAATATACTGATTCCTTCCCACAGATCAATGTACATTTAATAACAATATCATTAGTACTATATATACATTCGATATAATGTAATATATTGATTCATTCCAACAGATCAATGTACATTTAATAACAATATCATTATTACCATATCTACATTAGATATAATGTAATATACTTATTCATTCCCACAGATGAATATGCATTTAATAACATTATCATTAGTACTATATCCACATTAGATATGTAATGTACATTTGAAAACAATATCATTATTACCATATCTACATTAGATATAATGTAATATACTGATTCCTTCCCACAGGTCAATGTACATTTAATAACAATATCATTAGTACTACATCTACATTCGATATAATGTAATATACTGATTCATTCCCACAGATCAATGTACATTTAATAACAATATCATTGGTACTATATCTACATTGAATATAATGTAATATACTGATTCATTCCCACAGATCAACGTACATTTAATAACAGTATCATTAGTACTGTATCTACAGTAGATATGTAATATACATTTACAAACAATGCCAGTATTATTATATCTCCGTTGGACATAATGTAATATACTGATTCCTTCCCACAGATCAATGCACATTTAATAACAATATCATTGGTTCTGTATCTACATTGAATATAATGTAATACACGTATTCGTTCCTACACATGAATATACATTTAATAACATTATCATTAGTACTATATCTACATTAGATATGTAATGTACATTTAAAAACAATATCATTATTACCATATCTACATTAGATATAATGTAATATACTGATTCCTTCCCACAGATCAATGTACATTTAATAACAATATCATTGGTACCGTATCTACATTGAATATAATGTAATATACTGATTCATTCCCACAGATCAATGTACATTTAATAACAATATCATTGGTACTATATCTACATTGAATATAATCTAATATACTGATTCATTCCCACAGATCAATATACATTTAATAACAATATCATTAGTACTATATCTACATTCGATATAATGTAATAGATTGATTCATTCCCACAGATCAATGTACATTTAATAACAATATCATTCTTACTATATCTACATTCGATATAATCTAATATACTGATTCATTCCCACAGATCAATGTACATTTAATAACAATATCATTCTTACTATATCTACATTCGATATAATGTAATAGATTGATTCATTCCCACAGATCAATGTACATTTAATAACAATATCATTCTTACTATATCTACATTAGATATAATGTAATATACTTATTCGTTCCCACAGATGAATGTGCACTTAATAACAATATCATTGGTACTATATCTACATTGAATGTAATGTAATATACTGATCAATTCCCACAGATCAATGTACATTTAATAACAATATCATTCTTACTATATCTACATTCGATATAATGTAATAGATTGATTCATTCCCACAGATCAATGTACATTTAATAACAATATCATTCTTACTATATCTACATTAGATATAATGTAATATACTTATTCGTTCCCACAGATGAATGTGCACTTAATAACAATATCATTGGTACTATATCTACATTGAATATAATGTAATATACTGATCAATTCCCACAGATCAATGTACATTTAATAACAATATCATTAGTACTATATCTACAGTAGATATGTACTATACATTTACAAGCAATGCCATTATTACTATATCTCCGTTGGACATAATGTAATATACTGATTCCTTCCAACAGATCAATGTATATTTAATAACAATATCCTTAGTACTATATCTACATTAGATATGTAATGTACATTTAATAACAATATCATTATTACAATATCTACATTAGATATAATGTAATATACTGATTCTTTCCCACAGATCAATGTACATTTAATAACAATATCATTAGTACTATATCTACATTCGATATAATGTAATATATTGATTCATTCCAACAGATCAAAGTACATTTAATAACAATATCATTATTGCTATATCTACATTAGGTATAACGTCATATACAGACTCATTCCCACAGATCAATGTACATTTAATAACAATATCATTAGTACTATATCTACGGTAGATATGTAATATACATTTACAAACAATGCCATTATTACTATATCTCCGTTGGACATAATGTAATATACTGATTCTTTCCCACAGAGCAATGTACATTTAATAACAATATCATTATTACTATATCTACATTAGATATAATGTAATATACTTATTCGTTCCCACAGATCAATGTGCGAGTAATAACAATATCATTGGTACTATATCTACATTGAATATAATGTAATATACTGATTCATTCCCACAGAGCAATGTATATTTAATAACAACATCCTTAGTACTATATCTACACTCGATATAATGTAATATAGTAATTCGTTCCCACAGATGAATGTGTATTTATTAACAATATCATTGGTACTATATCTACATTAGATATGTAATGTACATTTAATAACAATATCATTATTACCATATCTACATTAGATATAATGTAATATACTGATTCTTTCCCACAGATCAATGTACATTTAATAACAATATCATTAGTACTATATCTACATTGAATATAATGTAATATGCTGATTCATTCCCACAGATTAATGTACATTTAATAACAATATCATTAGTACTATATCTACATTCGATATAATGTAATGTATTGATTCATTCCAACAGATCAATGTACATTTACTAACAATATCATTATTACTGTATCTACATTAGATATAATGTAATATACTTATTCGTTCCCACAGATGAATGTGCATTTAATAACATTATCATTAGTACTATATCTACAGTAGATATGTAATGTGCATTTACATACAATGCCATTATTACTACATCTCCGTTGGACATAATGTAATATACTGATTCCTTCCAACAGATCAATGTATATTTAATAACAATATCCTTAGTACTATATCTACATTAGATATGTAATGTAGATTTAATAACAATATCATTATTACCATATCTACATTAGATATAATGTAATATACTGATTCTTTCCCACAGATCAATGTACATTTAATAACAATATCATTAGTACTATATCTACATTGAATATAATGTAATATGCTGATTCATTCCCACAGATTAATGTACATTTAATAACAATATCCTTAGTACTATATCTACATTAGATATGTAATGTAGATTTAATAACAATATCATTATTACCATATCTACATTAGATACAATGTAATATACTGATTCTTTCCCACAGATCAATGTACATTTAATAACAATATCACTGGTACTATATCTACAGTAGATATGTAATGTGCATTTACATACAATGCCATTATTACTACATCTCCGTTGGACATAATGTAATATACTGATTCCTTCCAACAGATCAATGTATATTTAATAACAATATCCTTCGTACTATATCTACATTAGATATGTAATGTAGATTTAATAACAATATCATTATTACCATATCTACATTAGATATAATGTAATATACTGATTCTTTCCCACAGATCAATGTACATTTAATAACAATATCATTAGTACTATATCTACATTCGATATAATGTAATATATTGATTCATTCCAACAGATCAAAGTACATTTAATAACAATATCATTATTACTATATCTACATTAGATATGATGTAATATACTTATTCGTTCCCACAGATGAATATGCATTTAATAACATTATCATTAGTACTATATCTACATTAGATATGTAATGTACATTTAAAAACAATATTATTATTACCATATCTACATTAGATATAATGTAATATACTGATTCCTTCCCACAGATCAATGTACATTTAATAACAATATCATTAGTACTACATCTACATTCGATATAATGTAATATACTGATTCATTCCCACAGATCAATGTACATTTAATAACAATATCATTAGTACTATATCTACATTCGATATAATGTAATAGATTGATTCATTCCCACAGATCAATGTACATTTCATAACAATATCATTGGTACTATATCTACATTGAATATAATGTAATATACTGATTCATTCCCACAGATCAATGTACATTTAATAACAATATCATTGGTACTATATCTACATTGAATATAATCTAATATACTGATTCATTCCCACAGATCAGTGTACATTTAATAGCAATATCATTATTACTATATCTACATTAGATATAATGTAATATACTTATTCGGTCCCACAGATGAATGTGCATTTAATAACATTACCATTAGTACTATATCTACATTAGATATGTAATGTACATTTAAAAACCATATCATTATTACCATATCTACATTAGATATAATGTAATATACTGATTCCTCCCCACAGATCAATGTACATTTAATAACAATATCATTAGTACTATATCTACATTCGATATAATGTAATAGATTGATTCATTCCCACAGATCAATGTACATTTAATAACAATATCATTCTTACTATATCTACATTAGATATAATGTAATATACTTATTCGTTCCCACAGATGAATGTGCACTTAATAACAATATCATTGGTACTATATCTACATTGAATATAATGTAATATACTGATCAATTCCCACAGATCAATGTACATTTAATAACAATATCATTAGTACTATATCTACAGTAGATATGTAATATACATTTACAAACAATGCCATTATTACTATATCTCCGTTGGACATAATGTAATATACTGATTCCTTCCAACAGATCAATGTATATTTAATAACAATATCCTTAGTACTATATCTACATTAGATATGTAATGTACATTTAATAACAATATCATTATTACAATATCTACATTAGATATAATGTAATGTACTGATTCTTTCCCACAGATCAATGGACATTTAATAACAATATCATTAGTACTATATCTACATTCGATATAATGTAATATATTGATTCATTCCAACAGATCAAAGTACATTTAATAACAATATCATTATTACTATATCTACATTAGATATAATGTAATATACTTATTCATGCCCACAGATGAATATGCATTTAATAACATTATCATTAGTACTATATCTACATTAGATATGTAATGTACATTTAAAAACAATATCATTATTACCATATCTACATTAGATATAATGTAATATACTGATTCCTTCCCACAGATCAATGTACATTTAATAACAATATCATTGGTACTGTATCTACATTGAATATAATGTAATATACTGATTCATTCCCACAGATCAATGTACATTCAATAACAATATCATTGGTACTATATCTACATTCGATATAATCTAATATACTGATTCATTCCCACGGATCAATGTACATTTAATAACAATATCATTCTTACTATATCTACATTAGATATAATGTAATATACTTATTCGTTCCCACAGATGAATGTGCACTTAATAACAATATCATTGGTACTATATGTACATTGAATATAATGTAATATACTGATTAATTCCCACAGATCAATGTACATTTAATAACAATATCATTAGTACTATATCTACAGTAGATATGTAATATACATTTACAAACAATGCCATTATTACTATATCTCCGTTGGACATAATGTAATATACTAATTCCTTCCAACAGATCAATGTATATTTAATAACAATATCCTTAGTACTATATCTACATTAGATATGTAATGTACATTTAATAACAATATCATTATTACCATATCTACATTAGATATAATGTAATATACTGATTCTTTCCCACGGATCAATGTACATTTAATAACAATATCATTAGTACTATATCTACAGTAGATATGTAATGTACATTTAAAAACAATATCATTATTACCATATCTACATGGGATATAATGTAATATACTGATTCCTTCCCACAGATCAATGTACATTTAATAACAATATCATTGGTACTATATCTACATTGAATATAATCCAGTATACTGATTCATTCCCACAGATCAATGTACATTAAATAACAATATCATTAGTACTATATCTACATTCGATATAATGTAATAGATTGATTCATTCCCACAGATCAATGTACATTTAATAACAATATCATTATTGCTATATCTACATTAGGTATAATGTCATATACAGACTCATTCCCACAGATCAATGTACATTTAATAACAATATCATTGGTACTACATCTACATTGAATATAATGTAATATGCTGATTCATTCCCACAGATCAATGTACATTTAATAACAGTACCATTAGTACTATATCTACATTCAATATAATGTAACATATTGATTCATTCCAACAGATCAATGTACATTTAATAACAATATCATTAGTACTATATCTACAGTAGATATGTAATATACATTTACAAACAATGCCATTATTACTATATCTCCGTTGGACATAATGTAATATACTGATTCCTTCCAACAGATCAATGTATATTTAATAACAATATCCTTAGTACTATATCTACATTCGATATAATGTAATATAGTTATTCGTTCCCACAGATGAATGTGAATTTATTAACAATATCATTAGTACTATATCTACATTAGATATGTAATGTACATTTAATAACATTATCATTATTACCATATCTACATTAGATATAATGTAATATACTGATTCTTTCCCACAGATCGATGTACATTTAATAACAATATCATTGGTACTATATCTACATTGAATATAATCTAATATACTGATTCATTCCCACAGATCAATGTACATTTAATAACAATATCATTAGTACTATATCTACATTGGATATAATGTAATAGATTGATGCATTCCCACAGATCAATGTACATTTAATAACAATATCATTATTACTATATCTACATTAGATATGATGTAATATACTGATTCCTTCCCACAGATCAATGTACATTTAATAACAATATCATTAGTACTATATCTACAGTAGATATGTAATATGCCTTTACATACAATGCCATTATTACTATATCTCCGTTGGACATAATGTAATATACTGATTTCTTCCAACAGATCAATGTATATTTAATAACAATATCCTTAGTACTATATCTGCATTCGATATAATGTAATATAGTTATTCGTTCCCACAGATGAATGTGCATTTATTAACAATATCATTAGTACTATATCTACATTAGATATGTAATGTACATTTAATAACAATATCATTATTACCATATCTACATTAGATACAATGTAATATACTGATTCTTTCCCACAGATCAATGTACATTTAATAACAATATCAATGGTACTATATCTACAGTAGATATGTAATGTGCATTTACATACAATGCCATTATTACTACATCTCCGTTGGACATAATGTAATATACTGATTCCTTCCAACAGATCAATGTATATTTAATAACAATATCCTTAGTACTATATCTACATTAGATATGTAATGTAGATTTAATAACAATATCATTATTACCATATCTACATTAGATATAATGTAATATACTGATTCTTTCCCACAGATCAATGTACATTTAATAACAATATCATTAGTACTATATCTACATTGAATGTAATGTAATATGCTGATTCATTCCCACAGATTAATGTACATTTAATAACAATATCATTAGTACTAGATCTACATTCGATATAATGTAATATATTGATTCATTCCAACAGATCAATGTACATTTACTAACAATATCATTGGTACTATATCTTCATTGAATATAATGTAATATACTGATTCAATCCCACAGATCAATGTACATTTAATAACAGTATCATTAGTACTATATCTACAGTAGATATGTAATATACATTTACAAACAATGCCAGTATTATTATATCTCCGTTGGACATAATGTGATATACTGATTCCTTCCCACAGATCAATGTGCATTTAAAAACAATATCATTATTACCATATCTACATTAGATATAATGTAATATACTGATTCCTTCCCACAGATCAATGTACATTTAATAACAATATCATTGGTACTATATCTACATTGAATATAATCTAATATACTGATTCATTCCCACAGATCAATATACATTTAATAACAATATCATTAGTACTATATCTACATTCGATATAATGTAATAGATTGATTCATTCCCACAGATCAATGTACATTTAATAACAATATCATTCTTACTATATCTACATTCGATATAATCTAATATACTGATTCATTCCCACAGATCAATGTACATTTAATAACAATATCATTCTTACTATATCTACATTCGATATAATGTAATAGATTGATTCATTCCCACAGATCAATGTACATTTAATAACAATATCATTCTTACTATATCTACATTAGATATAATGTAATATACTTATTCGTTCCCACAGATGAATGTGCACTTAATAACAATATCATTGGTACTATATCTACATTGAATATAATGTAATATACTGATCAATTCCCACAGATCAATGTACATTTAATAACAATATCATTCTTACTATATCTACATTCGATATAATGTAATAGATTGATTCATTCCCACAGATCAATGTACATTTAATAACAATATCATTCTTACTATATCTACATTAGATATAATGTAATATACTTATTCGTTCCCACAGATGAATGTGCACTTAATAACAATATCATTGGTACTATATCTACATTGAATATAATGTAATATACTGATCAATTCCCACAGATCAATGTACATTTAATAACAATATCATTAGTACTATATCTACAGTAGATATGTACTATACATTTACAAGCAATGCCATTATTACTATATCTCCGTTGGACATAATGTAATATACTGATTCCGTCCAACAGATCAATGTATATTTAATAACAATATCCTTAGTACTATATCTGCATTAGATATGTAATGTACATTTAATAACAATATCATTATTACAATATCTACATTAGATATAATGTAATATACTGATTCTTTCCCACAGATCAATGTACATTTAATAACAATATCATTAGTACTATATCTACATTCGATATAATGTAATATATTGATTCATTCCAACAGATCAAAGTACATTTAATAACAATATCATTATTACTATATCTACATTAGATATAATGTAATATACTTATTCGTTCCCACAGATGAATATGCATTTAATAACATTATCATTAGTACTATATCTACATTAGATATGTAATGTACATTTAAAAACAATATCATTATTACCATATCTACATTAGATATAATGTAATATACTGATTCCTTCCCACAGATCAATGTACATTTAATAACAATATCATTGGTACTGTATCTACATTGAATATAATGTAATATACTGATTCATTCCCACAGATCAATGTACATTTAATAACAATATCATTGGTACTATATCTACATTCGATATAATCTAATATACTGATTCATTCCCACAGATTAATGTACATTTAATAACAATATCATTCTTACTATATCTACATTAGATATAATGTAATATACTTATTCGTTCCCACAGATGAATGTGCACTTAATAACAATATCATTGGTACTATATCTACATTGAATATAATGTAATATACATTCGATATAATGTAATAGATTGATTCATTCCCACAGATCAATGTACATTTAATAACAGTATCGTTATCGCTCTATCTACATTAGGTATAATGTCATATACAGACTCATTCCCACAGATCAATGTACATTTAATAACAATATCATTGGTACTACATCTACATTGAATATAATGTAATATGCTGATTCGTTCCCACAGATCAATGTACATTTAATAACAATATCATTGGTACTATATCTACATTGAATATAATGTAATATACTGATTCATTCCCACAGATCAATGTACATTTTATAACAATATCATTAGTACTATATCTACAGTAGATATGTAATATACATTTACAAGCAATGCCATTATTACTATATCTCCGTTGGACATAATGTAGTATACTGATTCCTTCCAACAGATCAATGTATACTTAATAACAATATCCTTAGTACTATATCTACAATAGATATGTAATGTACATTTAATAACAATATCATTATTACCATATCTACATTAGATATAATGTAATATACTGATTCTTTCCCACAGATCAATGTACATTTAATAACAATATCATTAGTACTATATCTACATTCGATCTAATGTAATATACTGATTCATTCCCACAGATCAATGTACATTTAATAACAATATCATTGGTACTATATCTACATTGAATATAATCTAATATAGTGATTCATTCCCACAGATCAATGTACATTTAATAACAATATCATTAGTACTATATCTACATTCGATATAATGTAATAGATTGATTCATTCCCACAGATCAATGTACATTTAATAACAATAACATTCTTACTATATCTACATTAGATATAATGTAATATACTTATTCGTTCCCACAGATGAATGTGCACTTAATAACAATATCATTGGTACTATATCTACATTGAATATAATGTAATATACTGATCAATTCCCACAGATCAATGTACATTTAATAACAATATCATTAGTACTATATCTACAGTAGATATGTAATGTGCATTTACATACAATGCCATTATTACTACATCTCCGTTGGACATAATGTAATATACTAATTCCTTCCAACAGATCAATGTATATTTAATAACAATATCCTTCGTACTATATCTACAGTAGATATGTAATATACATTTACAAACAATGCCAGTATTATCATATCTCCGTTGGACATAATGTAATATACTGATTCCTTCCCACAGATCAATGTACATTTAATAACAATATCATTAGTACTATATCTACATTAGATATGTAATGTACATCTAATAACAATATCATTATTACAATATCTACATTAGATATAATGTAATATACCGATTCTTTCCCACAGATCAATGTACATTTAATAACAATATCATTAGTACTATATCTACAGTAGATATGTGATATACATTTACAAACAATGCCATTATTACTATATCTTCGTTGGACGTAATGTAATATACTGATTCCTTCCAACAGATCAATGTATATTTAATAACAATATCCTTAGTACTATATCTACATTCGATATAATGTAATATAGTTATTCGTTCCCACAGATGAATGTGTATTTGTTAACAATATCATTAGTACTATATCTACATTAGATATGTAATGTACATTTAATAACAATATCATTATTACCATATCTACATTTGATATAATGTAATATACTGATTCTTTCCCACAGATCAATGTACATTTAATAACAATATCATTGGTACTATATCTACATTGAATATAATGTAATATACTGATTCCTTCCCACAGATCAATGTACATTTAATAACAATATCATTGGTACTATATCTACATTGAATATAATGTAATATACTGATTCCTTCCCACAGATCAATGTACATTTAATAGCAATATCATTAGTACTATATCTACGGTAGATATGTAATATACATTTACAAACAATGCCATTATTACTATATCTCCGTTGGACATAATGTAATATACTGATTCTTTCCCACAGAGCAATGTACATTTAATAACAATATCATTATTACTATATCTACATTAGATATAATGTAATATACTTATTCGTTCCCACAGATCAATGTGCGAGTAATAACAATATCATTGGTACTATATCTACATTGAATATAATGTAATATACTGATTCATTCCCACAGAGCAATGTATATTTAATAACAACATCCTTAGTACTATATCTACACTCGATATAATGTAATATAGTTATTCGTTCCCACAGATGAATGTGTATTTATTAACAATATCATTAGTACTATATCTACATTAGATATGTAATGTACATTTAATAACAATATCATTATTACCATATCTACATTAGATATAATGTAATATACTGATTCCTTCCCACAGATCAATGTACATTTAATAACAATATCATTGGTACTATATCTACATTTAATATAATGTAATATACTAATTCCTTCCCACAGATCAATGTACATTTAATAACAATATCATTAGTACTATATCTACGGTAGATATGTAATATACATTTACAAACAATGCCATTATTACTATATCTCCGTTGGACATAATGTAATATACTGATTCCTTCCAAGAGATCAATGTATATTTAATAACAATATCCTTAGTACTATATCTACATTCGATATAATGTAATATATTGATTCATTCCAACAGATCAATGTACATTTAATAACAATATCATTATTACTATATCTACATTAGATATGATGTAATATACTTATTCGTTCCCACAGATGAATATGCATTTAATAACATTATCATTAGTACTATATCTACATTAGATATGTAATGTACATTTAATAACAATATCATTATTACCATATCTACATTAGATATAATGTAATATACTGATTCCTTCCCACAGATCAATGTACATTTAATAACAATATCATTAGTACTATATCTACAGTAGATATGTGATATACATTTACAAACAATGCCATTATTACTATATCTCCGTTGGACATAATGTAATATACTGATTCCTTCCAACAGATCAATGTATATTTAATAACAATATCCTTAGTACTATATCTACATTCGATATAATGTAATATAGTTATTCGTTCCCACAGATGAATCTGTATTTGTTAACAATATCATTAGTACTATATCTACATTCGATATAATGTAATAGATTGATTCGTTCCCACCGATCAATGAACATTTAATAACAATATCATTATTCCTATATCTACATTAGGTATAATGTCATATACAGACTCATTCCAACAGATCAATGTACATTTAATAACAATATCATTAGTACTATATCTACGGTAGATATGTAATATACATTTACAAACAATGCCATTATTACTATATCTCCGTTGGACATAATGTAATATACTGATTCTTTCCCACAGATCAATGTACATTTAATAACAATATCATTATTACTATATCTACATTAGATATAATGTAATATACTTATTCGTTCCCACAGATGAATGTGCGATTAATAACAATATCATTGGTACTATATCTACATTGAATATAATGTAATATACTGATTCATTCCCACAGATCAATGTACATTCAATAACAATATCCTTAGTACTATATCTACATTCCATATAATGTAATATAGTTATTCGTTCCCACAGATGAATGTGTATTTATTAACAATATCATTAGTGCTATATCTACAGTAGATATGTAATATACATTTACAAACAATGCCAGTATTATTATATCTCCGTTGGACATAATGTAATATACTGATTCCTTCCCACAGATCAATGTACATTTAATAACAATATCATTAGTACTATATCTACATTCGATATAATGTAATATATTGATTCATTCCAGCAGATCAATGTACATTTAATAACAATATCATTATTACTATATCTACATTAGATATCATGTAATATACTTCTTCGTTCCCACAGATGAATATGCATTTAATAACATTATCATTAGTACTATATCTACATTAGATATGTAATGTACATTTAATAACAATATCATTATTACCATATCTACATTAGATATAATGTAATATACTGATTCCTTCCCACAGATCAATGTACATTTAATAACAATATCATTGGTACTATATCTACATTTAATATAATGTAATATACTGATTCCTTCCCACAGATCAATGTACATTTAATAACAATATCATTAGTACTATATCTACGGTAGATATGTAATATACATTTACAAACAATGCCATTATTACTATATCTCCGTTGGACATAATGTAATGTACTGATTCCTTCCAAGAGATCAATGTATATTTAATAACAATATCCTTAGCACTATATCTACATTCGATATAATGTAATATAGTTATTCGTTCCCACAGATGAATGTGTATTTACTAACAATATCATTAGTACTATATCTACATTAGATATGTAATGTACATTTAATAACAATATCATTATTACCATATCTACATTGAATATAATGTAATATACTGATTCATTCCCACAGATCAATGTACATTTAATAACAATATCATTGGTACTATATCTACATTGAATATAATGTAATATACTGATTCATTCCCACAGATCAATGTACATTTAATAACAATATCATTATTACTATATCTACAGTAGATATGTAATATACATTTACAAACAATGCCATTATTACTATATCTCCGTTGGACATAATGGAATATACTGATTCCTTCCAACAGATCAATGTATATTTAATAACGATATCCTTAGTACTATATCTACATTCGATATAATGTAATATAGATATTCGTTCCCACAGATGAATGTGTATTTATTAACAATATCCTTCGTACTATATCTACATTAGATATGTAATGTAGATTTAATAACAATATCATTATTACCATATCTACATTAGATATAATGTAATATACTGATTCTTTCCCACAGATCAATGTACATTTAATAACAATATCATTAGTACTATATCTACATTCGATATAATGTAATATATTGATTCATTCCAACAGATCAAAGTACATTTAATAACAATATCATTATTACTATATCTACATTAGATATGATGTAATATACTTATTCGTTCCCACAGATGAATATGCATTTAATAACATTATCATTAGTACTATATCTACATTAGATATGTAATGTACATTTAAAAACAATATTATTATTACCATATCTACATTAGATATAATGTAATATACTGATTCCTTCCCACAGATCAATGTACATTTAATAACAATATCATTAGTACTACATCTACATTCGATATAATGTAATATACTGATTCATTCCCACAGATCAATGTACATTTAATAACAATATCATTAGTACTATATCTACATTCGATATAATGTAATAGATTGATTCATTCCCACAGATCAATGTACATTTCATAACAATATCATTGGTACTATATCTACATTGAATATAATGTAATATACTGATTCATTCCCACAGATCAATGTACATTTAATAACAATATCATTGGTACTATATCTACATTGAATATAATCTAATATACTGATTCATTCCCACAGATCAGTGTACATTTAATAGCAATATCATTATTACTATATCTACATTAGATATAATGTAATATACTTATTCGGTCCCACAGATGAATGTGCATTTAATAACATTACCATTAGTACTATATCTACATTAGATATGTAATGTACATTTAAAAACCATATCATTATTACCATATCTACATTAGATATAATGTAATATACTGATTCCTCCCCACAGATCAATGTACATTTAATAACAATATCATTAGTACTATATCTACATTCGATATAATGTAATAGATTGATTCATTCCCACAGATCAATGTACATTTAATAACAATATCATTCTTACTATATCTACATTAGATATAATGTAATATACTTATTCGTTCCCACAGATGAATGTGCACTTAATAACAATATCATTGGTACTATATCTACATTGAATATAATGTAATATACTGATCAATTCCCACAGATCAATGTACATTTAATAACAATATCATTAGTACTATATCTACAGTAGATATGTAATATACATTTACAAACAATGCCATTATTACTATATCTCCGTTGGACATAATGTAATATACTGATTCCTTCCAACAGATCAATGTATATTTAATAACAATATCCTTAGTACTATATCTACATTAGATATGTAATGTACATTTAATAACAATATCATTATTACAATATCTACATTAGATATAATGTAAGGTACTGATTCTTTCCCACAGATCAATGTACATTTAATAACAATATCATTAGTACTATATCTACATTCGATATAATGTAATATATTGATTCATTCCAACAGATCAAAGTACATTTAATAACAATATCATTATTACTATATCTACATTAGATATAATGTAATATACTTATTCATGCCCACAGATGAATATGCATTTAATAACATTATCATTAGTACTATATCTACATTAGATATGTAATGTACATTTAAAAACAATATCATTATTACCATATCTACATTAGATATAATGTAATATACTGATTCCTTCCCACAGATCAATGTACATTTAATAACAATATCATTGGTACTGTATCTACATTGAATATAATGTAATATACTGATTCATTCCCACAGATCAATGTACATTCAATAACAATATCATTGGTACTATATCTACATTCGATATAATCTAATATACTGATTCATTCCCACGGATCAATGTACATTTAATAACAATATCATTCTTACTATATCTACATTAGATATAATGTAATATACTTATTCGTTCCCACAGATGAATGTGCACTTAATAACAATATCATTGGTACTATATGTACATTGAATATAATGTAATATACTGATTAATTCCCACAGATCAATGTACATTTAATAACAATATCATTAGTACTATATCTACAGTAGATATGTAATATACATTTACAAACAATGCCATTATTACTATATCTCCGTTGGACATAATGTAATATACTAATTCCTTCCAACAGATCAATGTATATTTAATAACAATATCCTTAGTACTATATCTACATTAGATATGTAATGTACATTTAATAACAATATCATTATTACCATATCTACATTAGATATAATGTAATATACTGATTCTTTCCCACGGATCAATGTACATTTAATAACAATATCATTAGTACTATATCTACAGTAGATATGTAATGTACATTTAAAAACAATATCATTATTACCATATCTACATGGGATATAATGTAATATACTGATTCCTTCCCACAGATCAATGTACATTTAATAACAATATCATTGGTACTATATCTACATTGAATATAATCCAGTATACTGATTCATTCCCACAGATCAATGTACATTAAATAACAATATCATTAGTACTATATCTACATTCGATATAATGTAATAGATTGATTCATTCCCACAGATCAATGTACATATAATAACAATATCATTATTGCTATATCTACATTAGGTATAATGTCATATACAGACTCATTCCCACAGATCAATGTACATTTAATAACAATATCATTGGTACTACATCTACATTGAATATAATGTAATATGCTGATTCATTCCCACAGATCAATGTACATTTAATAACAGTACCATTAGTACTATATCTACATTCAATATAATGTAACATATTGATTCATTCCAACAGATCAATGTACATTTAATAACAATATCATTAGTACTATATCTACAGTAGATATGTAATATACATTTACAAACAATGCCATTATTACTATATCTCCGTTGGACATAATGTAATATACTGATTCCTTCCAACAGATCAATGTATATTTAATAACAATATCCTTAGTACTATATCTACATTCGATATAATGTAATATAGTTATTCGTTCCCACAGATGAATGTGAATTTATTAACAATATCATTAGTACTATATCTACATTAGATATGTAATGTACATTTAATAACATTATCATTATTACCATATCTACATTAGATATAATGTAATATACTGATTCTTTCCCACAGATCGATGTACATTTAATAACAATATCATTGGTACTATATCTACATTGAATATAATCTAATATACTGATTCATTCCCACAGATCAATGTACATTTAATAACAATATCATTAGTACTATATCTACATTGGATATAATGTAATAGATTGATGCATTCCCACAGATCAATGTACATTTAATAACAATATCATTATTACTATATCTACATTAGATATGATGTAATATACTGATTCCTTCCCACAGATCAATGTACATTTAATAACAATATCATTAGTACTATATCTACAGTAGATATGTAATATGCCTTTACATACAATGCCATTATTACTATATCTCCGTTGGACATAATGTAATATACTGATTTCTTCCAACAGATCAATGTATATTTAATAACAATATCCTTAGTACTATATCTGCATTCGATATAATGTAATATAGTTATTCGTTCCCACAGATGAATGTGCATTTATTAACAATATCATTAGTACTATATCTACATTAGATATGTAATGTACATTTAATAACAATATCATTATTACCATATCTACATTAGATACAATGTAATATACTGATTCTTTCCCACAGATCAATGTACATTTAATAACAATATCAATGGTACTATATCTACAGTAGATATGTAATGTGCATTTACATACAATGCCATTATTACTACATCTCCGTTGGACATAATGTAATATACTGATTCCTTCCAACAGATCAATGTATATTTAATAACAATATCCTTAGTACTATATCTACATTAGATATGTAATGTAGATTTAATAACAATATCATTATTACCATATCTACATTAGATATAATGTAATATACTGATTCTTTCCCACAGATCAATGTACATTTAATAACAATATCATTAGTACTATATCTACATTGAATGTAATGTAATATGCTGATTCATTCCCACAGATTAATGTACATTTAATAACAATATCATTAGTACTATATCTACATTCGATATAATGTAATATATTGATTCATTCCAACAGATCAATGTACATTTACTAACAATATCATTATTACTGTATCTACATTAGATATAATGTAATATACTTATTCGTTCCCACAGATGAATGTGCATTTAATAACATTATCATTAGTACTATATCTACATTAGATATGTAATGTACATTTAAAAACAATATCATTATTACCATATCTACATGGGATATAATGTAATATACTGATTCCTTCCCACAGATCAATGTACATTCAATAACAATATCATTGGTACTGTATCTACATTGAATATAGTGTAATATACTGATTCATTCCCACAGATCAATGTACATTTAATAACAATATCATTGGTACTATATCTACATTGAATATAATCTAATATTGATTCATTCCCACAGATCAATATACATTTAATAACAATATCATTAGTACTATATCTACATTCGATATAATGTAATAGATTGATTCATTCCCACAGATCAATGTACATTTAATAACAATATCATTGGTACTATATCTTCATTGAATATAATGTAATATACTGATTCAATCCCACAGATCAATGTACATTTAATAACAGTATCATTAGTACTATATCTACAGTAGATATGTAATATACATTTACAAACAATGCCAGTATTATTATATCTCCGTTGGACATAATGTGATATACTGATTCCTTCCCACAGATCAATGTGCATTTAAAAACAATATCATTATTACCATATCTACATTAGATATAATGTAATATACTGATTCCTTCCCACAGATCAATGTACATTTAATAACAATATCATTGGTACTATATCTACATTGAATATAATCTAATATACTGATTCATTCCCACAGATCAATATACATTTAATAACAATATCATTAGTACTATATCTACATTCGATATAATGTAATAGATTGATTCATTCCCACAGATCAATGTACATTTAATAACAATATCATTCTTACTATATCTACATTCGATATAATCTAATATACTGATTCATTCCCACAGATCAATGTACATTTAATAACAATATCATTCTTACTATATCTACATTCGATATAATGTAATAGATTGATTCATTCCCACAGATCAATGTACATTTAATAACAATATCATTCTTACTATATCTACATTAGATATAATGTAATATACTTATTCGTTCCCACAGATGAATGTGCACTTAATAACAATATCATTGGTACTATATCTACATTGAATATAATGTAATATACTGATCAATTCCCACAGATCAATGTACATTTAATAACAATATCATTCTTACTATATCTACATTCGATATAATGTAATAGATTGATTCATTCCCACAGATCAATGTACATTTAATAACAATATCATTCTTACTATATCTACATTAGATATAATGTAATATACTTATTCGTTCCCACAGATGAATGTGCACTTAATAACAATATCATTGGTACTATATCTACATTGAATATAATGTAATATACTGATCAATTCCCACAGATCAATGTACATTTAATAACAATATCATTAGTACTATATCTACAGTAGATATGTACTATACATTTACAAGCAATGCCATTATTACTATATCTCCGTTGGACATAATGTAATATACTGATTCCGTCCAACAGATCAATGTATATTTAATAACAATATCCTTAGTACTATATCTGCATTAGATATGTAATGTACATTTAATAACAATATCATTATTACAATATCTACATTAGATATAATGTAATATACTGATTCTTTCCCACAGATCAATGTACATTTAATAACAATATCATTATTACTATATCTACATTAGATATAATGTAATATACTTATTCGTTCCCACAGATGAATATGCATTTAATAACATTATCATTAGTACTATATCTACATTAGATATGTAATGTACATTTAAAAACAATATCATTATTACCATATCTACATTAGATATAATGTAATATACTGATTCCTTCCCACAGATCAATGTACATTTAATAACAATATCATTGGTACTGTATCTACATTGAATATAATGTAATATACTGATTCATTCCCACAGATCAATGTACATTTAATAACAATATCATTGGTACTATATCTACATTCGATATAATCTAATATACTGATTCATTCCCACAGATTAATGTACATTTAATAACAATATCATTCTTACTATATCTACATTAGATATAATGTAATATACTTATTCGTTCCCACAGATGAATGTGCACTTAATAACAATATCATTGGTACTATATCTACATTGAATATAATGTAATATACATTCGATATAATGTAATAGATTGATTCATTCCCACAGATCAATGTACATTTAATAACAGTATCGTTATCGCTCTATCTACATTAGGTATAATGTCATATACAGACTCATTCCCACAGATCAATGTACATTTAATAACAATATCATTGGTACTACATCTACATTGAATATAATGTAATATGCTGATTCGTTCCCACAGATCAATGTACATTTAATAACAATATCATTGGTACTATATCTACATTGAATATAATGTAATATACTGATTCATTCCCACAGATCAATGTACATTTTATAACAATATCATTAGTACTATATCTACAGTAGATATGTAATATACATTTACAAGCAATGCCATTATTACTATATCTCCGTTGGACATAATGTAGTATACTGATTCCTTCCAACAGATCAATGTATACTTAATAACAATATCCTTAGTACTATATCTACAATAGATATGTAATGTACATTTAATAACAATATCATTATTACCATATCTACATTAGATATAATGTAATATACTGATTCTTTCTCACAGATCAATGTACATTTAATAACAATATCATTAGTACTATATCTACATTCGATCTAATGTAATATACTGATTCATTCCCACAGATCAATGTACATTTAATAACAATATCATTGGTACTATATCTACATTGAATATAATCTAATATAGTGATTCATTCCCACAGATCAATGTACATTTAATAACAATATCATTAGTACTATATCTACATTCGATATAATGTAATAGATTGATTCATTCCCACAGATCAATGTACATTTAATAACAATAACATTCTTACTATATCTACATTAGATATAATGTAATATACTTATTCGTTCCCACAGATGAATGTGCACTTAATAACAATATCATTGGTACTATATCTACATTGAATATAATGTAATATACTGATCAATTCCCACAGATCAATGTACATTTAATAACAATATCATTAGTACTATATCTACAGTAGATATGTAATGTGCATTTACATACAATGCCATTATTACTACATCTCCGTTGGACATAATGTAATATACTAATTCCTTCCAACAGATCAATGTATATTTAATAACAATATCCTTCGTACTATATCTACAGTAGATATGTAATATACATTTACAAACAATGCCAGTATTATCATATCTCCGTTGGACATAATGTAATATACTGATTCCTTCCCACAGATCAATGTACATTTAATAACAATATCATTAGTACTATATCTACATTAGATATGTAATGTACATCTAATAACAATATCATTATTACAATATCTACATTAGATATAATGTAATATACCGATTCTTTCCCACAGATCAATGTACATTTAATAACAATATCATTAGTACTATATCTACAGTAGATATGTGATATACATTTACAAACAATGCCATTATTACTATATCTTCGTTGGACGTAATGTAATATACTGATTCCTTCCAACAGATCAATGTATATTTAATAACAATATCCTTAGTACTATATCTACATTCGATATAATGTAATATAGTTATTCGTTCCCACAGATGAATGTGTATTTGTTAACAATATCATTAGTACTATATCTACATTAGATATGTAATGTACATTTAATAACAATATCATTATTACCATATCTACATTTGATATAATGTAATATACTGATTCTTTCCCACAGATCAATGTACATTTAATAACAATATCATTGGTACTATATCTACATTGAATATAATGTAATATACTGATTCCTTCCCACAGATCAATGTACATTTAATAACAATATCATTGGTACTATATCTACATTGAATATAATGTAATATACTGATTCCTTCCCACAGATCAATGTACATTTAATAGCAATATCATTAGTACTATATCTACGGTAGATATGTAATATACATTTACAAACAATGCCATTATTACTATATCTCCGTTGGACATAATGTAATATACTGATTCTTTCCCACAGAGCAATGTACATTTAATAACAATATCATTATTACTATATCTACATTAGATATAATGTAATATACTTATTCGTTCCCACAGATCAATGTGCGAGTAATAACAATATCATTGGTACTATATCTACATTGAATATAATGTAATATACTGATTCATTCCCACAGAGCAATGTATATTTAATAACAACATCCTTAGTACTATATCTACACTCGATATAATGTAATATAGTTATTCGTTCCCACAGATGAATGTGTATTTATTAACAATATCATTAGTACTATATCTACATTAGATATGTAATGTACATTTAATAACAATATCATTATTACCATATCTACATTAGATATAATGTAATATACTGATTCCTTCCCACAGATCAATGTACATTTAATAACAATATCATTGGTACTATATCTACATTTAATATAATGTAATATACTAATTCCTTCCCACAGATCAATGTACATTTAATAACAATATCATTAGTACTATATCTACGGTAGATATGTAATATACATTTACAAACAATGCCATTATTACTATATCTCCGTTGGACATAATGTAATATACTGATTCCTTCCAAGAGATCAATGTATATTTAATAACAATATCCTTAGTACTATATCTACATTCGATATAATGTAATATATTGATTCATTCCAACAGATCAATGTACATTTAATAACAATATCATTATTACTATATCTACATTAGATATGATGTAATATACTTATTCGTTCCCACAGATGAATATGCATTTAATAACATTATCATTAGTACTATATCTACATTAGATATGTAATGTACATTTAATAACAATATCATTATTACCATATCTACATTAGATATAATGTAATATACTGATTCCTTCCCACAGATCAATGTACATTTAATAACAATATCATTAGTACTATATCTACAGTAGATATGTGATATACATTTACAAACAATGCCATTATTACTATATCTCCGTTGGACATAATGTAATATACTGATTCCTTCCAACAGATCAATGTATATTTAATAACAATATCCTTAGTACTATATCTACATTCGATATAATGTAATATAGTTATTCGTTCCCACAGATGAATCTGTATTTGTTAACAATATCATTAGTACTATATCTACATTAGATATAATGTAATATACTTATTCGTTCCCACAGATGAATGTGCGATTAATAACAATATCATTGGTACTATATCTACATTGAATATAATGTAATATACTGATTCATTCCCACAGATCAATGTACATTCAATAACAATATCCTTAGTACTATATCTACATTCCATATAATGTAATATAGTTATTCGTTCCCACAGATGAATGTGTATTTATTAACAATATCATTAGTGCTATATCTACAGTAGATATGTAATATACATTTACAAACAATGCCAGTATTATTATATCTCCGTTGGACATAATGTAATATACTGATTCCTTCCCACAGATCAATGTACATTTAATAACAATATCATTAGTACTATATCTACATTCGATATAATGTAATATATTGATTCATTCCAGCAGATCAATGTACATTTAATAACAATATCATTATTACTATATCTACATTAGATATCATGTAATATACTTCTTCGTTCCCACAGATGAATATGCATTTAATAACATTATCATTAGTACTATATCTACATTAGATATGTAATGTACATTTAATAACAATATCATTATTACCATATCTACATTAGATATAATGTAATATACTGATTCCTTCCCACAGATCAATGTACATTTAATAACAATATCATTGGTACTATATCTACATTTAATATAATGTAATATACTGATTCCTTCCCACAGATCAATGTACATTTAATAACAATATCATTAGTACTATATCTACGGTAGATATGTAATATACATTTACAAACAATGCCATTATTACTATATCTCCGTTGGACATAATGTAATGTACTGATTCCTTCCAAGAGATCAATGTATATTTAATAACAATATCCTTAGCACTATATCTACATTCGATATAATGTAATATAGTTATTCGTTCCCACAGATGAATGTGTATTTACTAACAATATCATTAGTACTATATCTACATTAGATATGTAATGTACATTTAATAACAATATCATTATTACCATATCTACATTGAATATAATGTAATATACTGATTCATTCCCACAGATCAATGTACATTTAATAACAATATCATTGGTACTATATCTACATTGAATATAATGTAATATACTGATTCATTCCCACAGATCAATGTACATTTAATAACAATATCATTATTACTATATCTACAGTAGATATGTAATATACATTTACAAACAATGCCATTATTACTATATCTCCGTTGGACATAATGGAATATACTGATTCCTTCCAACAGATCAATGTATATTTAATAACGATATCCTTAGTACTATATCTACATTCGATATAATGTAATATAGATATTCGTTCCCACAGATGAATGTGTATTTATTAACAATATCATAAGTACTATATCTACATTAGATATGTAATGTACATTTAATAACAATATCATTATTACCATATCTACATTAGATACAATGTAATATACTGATTCCTTCCCACAGATCAATGTACATTTAATAACAATATCATTGGTACTGTATCTACATTGAATATAATGTAATATACTGATTCATTCCCGCAGATCAATGTACATTTAATAACAATATCATTGGTACTATATCTACATTGAATATAATCTAATATACTGATTCATTCCCACAGATCAATGTACATTTAATAACAATATCATTAGTACTATATCTACATTCGATATAATGTAATATACTTATTCGTTCCCACAGATGAATATGCATTTAATAACATTATCATTAGTACTATATCTACATTAGATATGTAATGTACATTTAAAAACCATATCATTATTACCATATCTACATTAGATATAATGTAATATACTGATTCCTCCCCACAGATCAATGTACATTTAATAACAATATCATTGGTACTATATCTACATTGAATATAATGTTATATGCTCATTCATTCCCACAGATCAATGTACATTTAATAACAGTATCATTAGTACTATATCCACAGTAGATATGTAATGTACATTTACAAACAATGCCAGTATTATTATATCTCCGTTGGACATAATGTAATATACTGATTCCTTCCCACAGATCAATGTACATTCAATAACAATATCATTGGTACTGTATCTACATTGAATATAGTGTAATATACTGATTCATTCCCACAGATCAATATACATTTAATAACAATATCATTGGTACTATATCTACATTGAATATAATCTAATATACTGATTCATTCCCACAGATCAATATACATTTAATAACAATATCATTAGTACTATATCTACATTCGATATAATGTAATAGATTGATTCATTCCCACAGATCAATGTACATTTAATAACAATATCATTGGTACTATATCTACATTGAATATAATCTAATATACTGATTCATTCCCACAGATCAATATACATTTAATAACAATATCATTATTACCATATCTACATTAGATATAATGTAATATACTGATTCCTTCCCACAGATCAATGTACATTTAATAACAATATCATTAGTACTATATCTACAGTAGATATGTGATATACATTTACAAACAATGCCATTATTACTATATCTCCGTTGGACATAATGTAATATACTGATTCCTTCCAACAGATCAATGTATATTTAATAACAATATCCTTAGTACTATATCTACATTAGATATGTAATGTACATTTAATCACAATATCATTATTACAATATCTACATTCGATATAATGTAATATATTGATTCATTCCAACAGATCAAAGTACATTTAATAACAATATCATTATTACTATATCTACATTAGATATAATGTAATATACTTATTCGTTCCCACAGATGAATATGCATTTAATAACATTATCATTAGTACTATATCTACATTAGATATGTAATGTACATTTGAAAACAATGCCATTATTACTATATCTCCGTTGGACATAATGTAATATACTGATTCCTTCGCACAGATCAATGTACATTTAATAACAATATCATTAGTACTATAAATACATTCGATATAATGTAATATATTGATTCATTCCAACAGATCATGTACATTTAATAACAATTTCATTATTACCATATCTACATTAGATATAATGGAATATACTTATTCATTCCCACAGATGAATATGCATTTAATAACATTATCATTAGTACTATATCTACATTAGATATGTAATGTACATTTAAAAACAATATCATTATTACCATATCTACATTAGGTATAATGTAATATACTGATTCCTTCCCACAGATCAATGTACATTTAATAACAATATCATTGGTACTGTATCTACATTGAATATAATGTAATATACTGATTCATTCTCATAGATCAATGTACATTTAATAACAATATCATTAGTACTATATCTACATTAGATATAATGTAATAGATTGATTCATTCCCACAGATCAATGTACATTTAATAACAGTATCATTATTGCTATATCTACATTAGGTATAATGTCATATACAGACTCATTCCCACAGATCAATGTACATTTAATAACAATATCATTGGTACTACATCTACATTGAATATAATGTAATATGCTGATTCGTTCCCACAGATCAATGTACATTTAATAACAGTATCATTAGTACTATATCTACATTCGATATAATGTAATATATTGATTCATTCCAACAGATCAATGTACATTTAATAACAATATCATTATTACTATATCTACATTAGATATAATGTAATATACTTATTCGTTCCCACAGATGAATGTGCATTTAATAACATTATCATTAGTACTATATCTACATTAGATATAATGAAATATACTTATTCGTTCCCACAAATGAATGTGCATTTAATAACATTATCATTAGTACTATATCTACATTAGATATGTAATGTACATTCAAAAACAATATCATTATTACCATATCTACCTTAGATGTAATGTAATATACTGATTCCTTCCCACAGATCAATGTACATTTAATAACAATATCATTGGTACTATATCTACATTGAATATAATGTAATATACTGATTCATTCCCACAGATCAATGTACATTTAATAACAATATCATTAGTACTATATCTACATTGAATATAATCTAATATACTGATTCATTCCCACAGATCAATATACATTTAATAACAATATCATTAGTACTATATCTACATTCGATATAATGTAATAGATTGATTCATTCCCACAGATCAATGTACATTTAATAACAATATCATTCTTACTATATCTACATTCGATATAATCTAATATACTGATTCATTCCCACAGATCAATGTACATTTAATAACAATATCATTCTTACTATATCTACATTCGATATAATGTAATAGATTGATTCATTCCCACAGATCAATGTACATTTAATAACAATATCATTCTTACTATATCTACATTAGATATAATGTAATATACTTATTCGTTCCCACAGATGAATGTGCACTTAATAACAATATCATTGGTACTATATCTACATTGAATATAATCTAATATACTGATTCATTCCCACAGATCAGTGTACATTTAATAGCAATATCATTATTACTATATCTACATTAGATATAATGTAATATACTTATTCGGTCCCACAGATGAATGTGCATTTAATAACATTATCATTAGTACTATATCTACATTAGATATGTAATGTACATTTAAAAACCATATCATTATTACCATATCTACATTAGATATAATGTAATATACTGATTCCTCCCCACAGATCAATGTACATTTAATAACAATATCATTAGTACTATATCTACATTCGATATAATGTAATAGATTGATTCATTCCCACAGATCAATGTACATTTAATAACAATATCATTCTTACTATATCTACATTAGATATAATGTAATATACTTATTCGTTCCCACAGATGAATGTGCACTTAATAACAATATCATTGGTACTATATCTACATTGAATATAATGTAATATACTGATCAATTCCCACAGATCAATGTACATTTAATAACAATATCATTAGTACTATATCTACAGTAGATATGTAATATACATTTACAAACAATGCCATTATTACTATATCTCCGTTGGACATAATGTAATATACTGATTCCTTCCAACAGATCAATGTATATTTAATAACAATATCCTTAGTACTATATCTACATTAGATATGTAATGTACATTTAATAACAATATCATTATTACAATATCTACATTAGATATAATGTAATGTACTGATTCTTTCCCACAGATCAATGTACATTTAATAACAATATCATTAGTACTATATCTACATTCGATATAATGTAATATATTGATTCATTCCAACAGATCAAAGTACATTTAATAACAATATCATTATTACTATATCTACATTAGATATAATGTAATATACTTATTCATGCCCACAGATGAATATGCATTTAATAACATTATCATTAGTACTATATCTACATTAGATATGTAATGTACATTTAAAAACAATATCATTATTACCATATCTACATTAGATATAATGTAATATACTGATTCCTTCCCACAGATCAATGTACATTTAATAACAATATCATTGGTACTGTATCTACATTGAATATAATGTAATATACTGATTCATTCCCACAGATCAATGTACATTCAATAACAATATCATTGGTACTATATCTACATTCGATATAATCTAATATACTGATTCATTCCCACGGATCAATGTACATTTAATAACAATATCATTCTTACTATATCTACATTAGATATAATGTAATATACTTATTCGTTCCCACAGATGAATGTGCACTTAATAACAATATCATTGGTACTATATGTACATTGAATATAATGTAATATACTGATTAATTCCCACAGATCAATGTACATTTAATAACAATATCATTAGTACTATATCTACAGTAGATATGTAATATACATTTACAAACAATGCCATTATTACTATATCTCCGTTGGACATAATGTAATATACTAATTCCTTCCAACAGATCAATGTATATTTAATAACAATATCCTTAGTACTATATCTACATTAGATATGTAATGTACATTTAATAACAATATCATTATTACCATATCTACATTAGATATAATGTAATATACTGATTCTTTCCCACGGATCAATGTACATTTAATAACAATATCATTAGTACTATATCTACAGTAGATATGTAATGTACATTTAAAAACAATATCATTATTACCATATCTACATGGGATATAATGTAATATACTGATTCCTTCCCACAGATCAATGTACATTTAATAACAATATCATTGGTACTATATCTACATTGAATATAATCCAGTATACTGATTCATTCCCACAGATCAATGTACATTAAATAACAATATCATTAGTACTATATCTACATTCGATATAATGTAATAGATTGATTCATTCCCACAGATCAATGTACATTTAATAACAATATCATTATTGCTATATCTACATTAGGTATAATGTCATATACAGACTCATTCCCACAGATCAATGTACATTTAATAACAATATCATTGGTACTACATCTACATTGAATATAATGTAATATGCTGATTCATTCCCACAGATCAATGTACATTTAATAACAGTACCATTAGTACTATATCTACATTCAATATAATGTAATATATTGATTCATTCCAACAGATCAATGTACATTTAATAACAATATCATTAGTACTATATCTACAGTAGATATGTAATATACATTTACAAACAATGCCATTATTACTATATCTCCGTTGGACATAATGTAATATACTGATTCCTTCCAACAGATCAATGTATATTTAATAACAATATCCTTAGTACTATATCTACATTCGATATAATGTAATATAGTTATTCGTTCCCACAGATGAATGTGAATTTATTAACAATATCATTAGTACTATATCTACATTAGATATGTAATGTACATTTAATAACATTATCATTATTACCATATCTACATTAGATATAATGTAATATACTGATTCTTTCCCACAGATCGATGTACATTTAATAACAATATCATTGGTACTATATCTACATTGAATATAATCTAATATACTGATTCATTCCCACAGATCAATGTACATTTAATAACAATATCATTAGTACTATATCTACATTGGATATAATGTAATAGATTGATGCATTCCCACAGATCAATGTACATTTAATAACAATATCATTATTACTATATCTACATTAGATATGATGTAATATACTGATTCCTTCCCACAGATCAATGTACATTTAATAACAATATCATTAGTACTATATCTACAGTAGATATGTAATATGCCTTTACATACAATGCCATTATTACAATATCTCCGTTGGACATAATGTAATATACTGATTTCTTCCAACAGATCAATGTATATTTAATAACAATATCCTTAGTACTATATCTGCATTCGATATAATGTAATATAGTTATTCGTTCCCACAGATGAATGTGCATTTATTAACAATATCATTAGTACTATATCTACATTAGATATGTAATGTACATTTAATAACAATATCATTATTACCATATCTACATTAGATACAATGTAATATACTGATTCTTTCCCACAGATCAATGTACATTTAATAACAATATCAATGGTACTATATCTACAGTAGATATGTAATGTGCATTTACATACAATGCCATTATTACTACATCTCCGTTGGACATAATGTAATATACTGATTCCTTCCCACAGATCAATGTACATTTAATAACAATATCATTGGTACTGTATCTACATTGAATATAATGTAATATACTGATTCATTCCCACAGATCAATGTACATTTAATAACAATATCATTGGTACTATATCTACATTCGATATAATCTAATATACTGATTCATTCCCACAGATTAATGTACATTTAATAACAATATCATTCTTACTATATCTACATTAGATATAATGTAATATACTTATTCGTTCCCACAGATGAATGTGCACTTAATAACAATATCATTGGTACTATATCTACATTGAATATAATGTAATATACATTCGATATAATGTAATAGATTGATTCATTCCCACAGATCAATGTACATTTAATAACAGTATCGTTATCGCTCTATCTACATTAGGTATAATGTCATATACAGACTCATTCCCACAGATCAATGTACATTTAATAACAATATCATTGGTACTACATCTACATTGAATATAATGTAATATGCTGATTCGTTCCCACAGATCAATGTACATTTAATAACAATATCATTGGTACTATATCTACATTGAATATAATGTAATATACTGATTCATTCCCACAGATCAATGTACATTTTATAACAATATCATTAGTACTATATCTACAGTAGATATGTAATATACATTTACAAGCAATGCCATTATTACTATATCTCCGTTGGACATAATGTAGTATACTGATTCCTTCCAACAGATCAATGTATACTTAATAACAATATCCTTAGTACTATATCTACAATAGATATGTAATGTACATTTAATAACAATATCATTATTACCATATCTACATTAGATATAATGTAATATACTGATTCTTTCTCACAGATCAATGTACATTTAATAACAATATCATTAGTACTATATCTACATTCGATCTAATGTAATATACTGATTCATTCCCACAGATCAATGTACATTTAATAACAATATCATTGGTACTATATCTACATTGAATATAATCTAATATAGTGATTCATTCCCACAGATCAATGTACATTTAATAACAATATCATTAGTACTATATCTACATTCGATATAATGTAATAGATTGATTCATTCCCACAGATCAATGTACATTTAATAACAATAACATTCTTACTATATCTACATTAGATATAATGTAATATACTTATTCGTTCCCACAGATGAATGTGCACTTAATAACAATATCATTGGTACTATATCTACATTGAATATAATGTAATATACTGATCAATTCCCACAGATCAATGTACATTTAATAACAATATCATTAGTACTATATCTACAGTAGATATGTAATGTGCATTTACATACAATGCCATTATTACTACATCTCCGTTGGACATAATGTAATATACTAATTCCTTCCAACAGATCAATGTATATTTAATAACAATATCCTTCGTACTATATCTACAGTAGATATGTAATATACATTTACAAACAATGCCAGTATTATCATATCTCCGTTGGACATAATGTAATATACTGATTCCTTCCCACAGATCAATGTACATTTAATAACAATATCATTAGTACTATATCTACATTAGATATGTAATGTACATCTAATAACAATATCATTATTACAATATCTACATTAGATATAATGTAATATACCGATTCTTTCCCACAGATCAATGTACATTTAATAACAATATCATTAGTACTATATCTACAGTAGATATGTGATATACATTTACAAACAATGCCATTATTACTATATCTTCGTTGGACGTAATGTAATATACTGATTCCTTCCAACAGATCAATGTATATTTAATAACAATATCCTTAGTACTATATCTACATTCGATATAATGTAATATAGTTATTCGTTCCCACAGATGAATGTGTATTTGTTAACAATATCATTAGTACTATATCTACATTAGATATGTAATGTACATTTAATAACAATATCATTATTACCATATCTACATTTGATATAATGTAATATACTGATTCTTTCCCACAGATCAATGTACATTTAATAACAATATCATTGGTACTATATCTACATTGAATATAATGTAATATACTGATTCCTTCCCACAGATCAATGTACATTTAATAACAATATCATTGGTACTATATCTACATTGAATATAATGTAATATACTGATTCCTTCCCACAGATCAATGTACATTTAATAGCAATATCATTAGTACTATATCTACGGTAGATATGTAATATACATTTACAAACAATGCCATTATTACTATATCTCCGTTGGACATAATGTAATATACTGATTCTTTCCCACAGAGCAATGTACATTTAATAACAATATCATTATTACTATATCTACATTAGATATAATGTAATATACTTATTCGTTCCCACAGATGAATGTGCATTTAATAACATTATCATTAGTACTATATCTACATTAGATATCTAATGTACATTTAAAAACAATATCATTATTACCATATCTACATGGGATATAATGTAATATACTGATTCCTTCCCACAGATCAATGTACATTTAATAACAATATCATTAGTACTATATCTACAGTAGATATGTAATATACATTTACCATCAATGCCATTATTACTATATCTCCGTTGGACATAATGTAATATACTGATTCCTTCCCACTGATCAATGTACATTTAATAACAATATCATTAGTACTATATCTACAGTAGATATGTAATGTACATTTAGAAACAATATCATTATTACCATATCTACATGGGATATAATGTAATATACTGATTCCTTCCCACAGATCAATGTACATTTAATAACAATATCATTGGCACTATATCTACATTGAATATAATCCAGTATACTGATTCATTCCCACAGATCAATGTACATTTAATAACAATATCATTAGTACTATATCTACATTCGATATAATGTAATAGATTGATTCATTCCCACAGATCAATGTACATTTAATAACAATATCATTATTGCTACATCTACATTAGGTATAATGTCATATACAGACTCATTCCCACAGATCAATGTACATTTAATAACAATATCATTGGTACTACATCTACATTGAATATAATGTAATATGCTGATTCATTCCCACAGATCAATGTACATTTAATAACAGTATCATTAGTACTATATCTACATTCAATATAATGTAATATATTGATTCATTCCAACAGATCAATGTACATTTAATAACAATATCATTAGTACCACATCTACATTAGATATAATGTAATATACTGATTCCTTCCAACAGATCAATGTACATTTAATAACAATATCATTGGTACTATATCTACATTGAATATAATCTAATATACTGATTCATTCCCACAGATCAATGTACATTTAATAACAATATCATTAGTACTATATCTACATTCGATATAAGGTAATAGATTGGTTCGTTCCCACCGATCAATGTACATTTAATAACAATATCATTATTGCTATATCTACATTAGGTATAATGTCATATACAGACTCATTCCCACAGATCAATGTACATTTAATAACAATATCATTAGTACTATATCTACGGTAGATATGTAATATACATTTACAAACAATGCCATTATTACTATATCTCCGTTGGACATAGTGTAATATACTGATTCCTTCCAAGACATCAATGTATATTTAATGACAATATCCTTAGTACTATATCTACTTTCGATATAATGTAATATAGTTATTCGTTCCCACAGATGAATGTGTATTTATTAACAATATCATTAGTACTATATCTACATTAGATATGTAATGTACATTTAATAACAATATCATTATTACCATATCTACATTAGATATAATGAAATATACTGATTCCTTCACACAGATCAATGTACATTTAATAACAATATCATTATTACCATATCTACATTGAATATAATGTAATATACTGATTCATTCCCACAGATCAATGTACATTTAATAACAATATCATTGGTACTATATCTACATTGAATATAATGTAATATACTGATTCATTCCCACAGATCAATGTACATTTAATAACAATATCATTATTGCTATATCTACATTAGGTATAATGTCATATACAGACTCATTCCCACAGATCAATGTACATTTAATAACAGTATCATTAGTACTATATCTACATTGAATATAATGTAATATACTGATTCTTTCCCACAGATCAATGTACATTTAATAACAATATCATTGGTACTATATCTACATTGAATATAATGTAATATACTGATTCATTCCCACAGAGCAATGTATATTTAATAACAACATCCTTAGTACTATATCTACACTCGATATAATGTAATATAGTTATTCGTTCCCACAGATGAATGTGTATTTATTAACAATATCATTAGTACTATATCTACATTAGATATGTAATGTACATTTAATAACAATATCATTATTACCATATCTACATTAGATATAATGTAATATACTGATTCCTTCCCACAGATCAATGTACATTTAATAACAATATCATTGGTACTATATCTACATTTAATATAATGTAATATACTGATTCCTTCCCACAGATCAATGTACATTTAAAAACAATATCATTAGTACTATATCTACATTCGATATAATGTAATAGATTGATTCATTCCCACAGATCAATGTACATTTAATAACAATATCATTATTGCTACATCTACATTAGGTATAATGTCATATACAGACTCATTCCCACAGATCAATGTACATTTAATAACAATATCATTGGTACTACATCTACATTGAATATAATGTAATATGCTGATTCATTCCCACAGATCAATGTACATTTAATAACAGTATCATTAGTACTATATCTACATTCAATATAATGTAATATATTGATTCATTCCAACAGATCAATGTACATTTAATAACAATATCATTAGTACCACATCTACATTAGATATAATGTAATATACTGATTCCTTCCAACAGATCAATGTATATTTAATAACAATATCCTTAGTACTATATCTACATTCGATATAATGTAATATAGTTATTCGTTCCCACAGATGAATGTGTATTTATTAACAATATCATTAGTACTATATCTACATTAGATATGTAATGTACATTTAATAACAATATCATTATTACCATATCTACATTAGATATAATGTAATATACTGATTCTTTCCCACGGATCAATGTACATTTAATAACAATATCATTGGTACTATATCTACATTGAATATAATCTAATATACTGATTCATTCCCACAGATCAATGTACATTTAATAACAATATCATTAGTACTATATCTACATTCGATATAAGGTAATAGATTGGTTCGTTCCCACCGATCAATGTACATTTAATAACAATATCATTATTGCTATATCTACATTAGGTATAATGTCATATACAGACTCATTCCCACAGATCAATGTACATTTAATAACAATATCATTAGTACTATATCTACGGTAGATATGTAATATACATTTACAAACAATGCCATTATTACTATATCTCCGTTGGACATAATGTAATATACTGATTCTTTCCCACAGATCAATGTACATTTAATAACAATATCATTATTACTATATCTACATTAGATATAATGTAATATACTTATTCGTTCCCACAGATCAATGTGCGATTAATAACAATATCATTGGTACTATATCTACATTGAATATAATGTAATATACTGATTCATTCCCACAGAGCAATGTATATTTAATAACAACATCCTTAGTACTATATCTACACTCGATATAATGTAATATAGTTATTCGTTCCCACAGATGAATGTGTATTTATTAACAATATCATTAGTACTATATCTACATTAGATATGTAATGTACATTTAATAACAATATCATTATTACCATACCTACATTAGATATAATGTAATATACTGATTCCTTCCCACAGATCAATGTACATTTAATAACAATATCATTGGTACTATATCTACATTTAATATAATGTAATATACTGATTCCTTCCCACAGATCAATGTACATTTAATAACAATATCATTAGTACTATATCTACGGTAGATATGTAATATACATTTACAAACAATGCCATTATTACTATATCTCCGTTGGACATAGTGTAATATACTGATTCCTTCCAAGACATCAATGTATATTTAATGACAATATCCTTAGTACTATATCTACTTTCGATATAATGTAATATAGTTATTCGTTCCCACAGATGAATGTGTATTTATTAACAATATCATTAGTACTATATCTACATTAGATATGTAATGTACATTTAATAACAATATCATTATTACCATATCTACATTAGATATAATGAAATATACTGATTCCTTCACACAGATCAATGTACATTTAATAACAATATCATTAGTACTATATCTACAGTAGATATGTAATATACGTTTGCATACAATGCCATTATTACTATATCTCCATTGGACATAACGTAATATACTGATTCCTTCCAACAGATCAATGTATTCTTAATAACAATATCCTTAGTACTATATCTACATTCGATATAATGTAATATAGTTATTCGTTCCCACAGATGAATGTGTATTTATTAACAATATCATTAGTACTATATCTACATTAGATATGTAATGTACATTTAATAACAATATCATTATTACCATATCTACATTGAATATAATGTAATATACTGATTCATTCCCACAGATCAATGTACATTTAATAACAATATCATTGGTACTATATCTACATTGAATATAATGTAATATACTGATTCATTCCCACAGATCAATGTACATTTAATAACAATATCATTATTGCTATATCTACATTAGGTATAATGTCATATACAGACTCATTCCCACAGATCAATGTACATTTAATAACAATATCATTAGTACTATATCTACGGTAGATATGTAATATACATTTACAAACAATGCCATTATTACTATATCTCCGTTGGACATAATGTAATATACTGATTCCTTCCAAGAGATCAATGTATTCTTAATAACAATATCCTTAGTACTATATCTACATTCGATATAATGTAATATAGTTATTCGTTCCCACAGATGAATGTGTATTTATTAACAATATCATTAGTACTATATCCACATTAGATATGTAATGTACATTTAATAACAATATCATTATTACCATATCTACATTGAATATAATGTAATATACTGATTCATTCCCACAGATCAATGTACATTTAATAACAATATCATTGGTACTATATCTACATTGAATATAATCTAATATACTGATTCATTCCCACAGATCAATGTACATTCAATAACAATATCATTAGTACTATATCTACATTCGATATAATGTAATAGATTGATGCATTCCCACAGATCAATGTACATTTAATAACAATATCATTATTACTATATCTACATTAGATATGATGTAATATACTGATTCCTTCCCACAGATCAATGTACATTTAATAACAATATCATTAGTACTATATCTACAGTAGATATGTAATATGCCTTTACATACAATGCCATTATTACTATATCTCCGTTGGACATAATGTAATATACTGATTTCTTCCAACAGATCAATGTATCTTTAATAACAATATCCTTAGTACTATATCTGCATTCGATATAATGTAATATAGTTATTCGTTCCCACAGATGAATGTGCATTTATTAACAATATCATTAGTACTATATCTACATTAGATATGTAATGTACATTTAATAACAATATCATTATTACCATATCTACATTGAATATAATGTAATATACTGATTCATTCCCACAGATCAATGTACATTTAATAACAATATCATTGGTACTATATCTACATTGAATATAATGTAATATACTGATTCATTCCCACAGATCAATGTACATTTAATAACAATATCATTATTGCTATATCTACATTAGGTATAATGTCATATACAGACTCATTCCCACAGATCAATGTACATTTAATAACAGTATCATTAGTACTATATCTACATTGAATATAATGTAATATACTGATTCTTTCCCACAGATCAATGTACATTTAATAACAATATCATTGGTACTATATCTACATTGAATATAATGTAATATACTGATTCATTCCCACAGAGCAATGTATATTTAATAACAACATCCTTAGTACTATATCTACACTCGATATAATGTAATATAGTTATTCGTTCCCACAGATGAATGTGTATTTATTAACAATATCATTAGTACTATATCTACATTAGATATGTAATGTACATTTAATAACAATATCATTATTACCATATCTACATTAGATATAATGTAATATACTGATTCCTTCCCACAGATCAATGTACATTTAATAACAATATCATTGGTACTATATCTGCATTTAATATAATGTAATATACTGATTCCTTCCCACAGATCAATGTACATTTAAAAACAATATCATTAGTACTATATCTACGGTAGATATGTAATATACATTTACAAACAATGCCATTATTACTATATCTCCGTTGGACATAATGTAATGTACTGATTCCTTCCAAGAGATCAATGTATATTTAATAACAATATCCTTAGTACTATATCTACATTCGATATAATGTAATATAGTTATTCGTTCCCACAGATGAATGTGTATTTACTAACAATATCATTAGTACTATATCTACATTAGATATGTAATGTACATTTAATAACAATATCATTATTACCATATCTACATTGAATATAATGTAATATACTGATTCATTCCCACAGATCAATGTACATTTAATAACAATATCATTGGTACTATATCTACATTGAATATAATGTAATATACTGATTCATTCCCACAGATCAATGTACATTTAATAACAATATCATTATTACTATATCTACAGTAGATATGTAATATACATTTACAAACAATGCCATTATTACTATATCTCCGTTGGACATAATGGAATATACTGATTCCTTCCAACAGATCAATGTATATTTAATAACGATATCCTTAGTACTATATCTACATTCGATATAATGTAATATAGATATTCGTTCCCACAGATGAATGTGTATTTATTAACAATATCATAAGTACTATATCTACATTAGATATGTAATGTACATTTAATCACAATATCATTATTACAATATCTACATTCGATATAATGTAATATATTGATTCATTCCAACAGATCAAAGTACATTTAATAACAATATCATTATTACTATATCTACATTAGATATAATGTAATATACTTATTCGTTCCCACAGATGAATATGCATTTAATAACATTATCATTAGTACTATATCTACATTAGATATGTAATGTACATTTGAAAACAATGCCATTATTACTATATCTCCGTTGGACATAATGTAATATACTGATTCCTTCGCACAGATCAATGTACATTTAATAACAATATCATTAGTACTATAAATACATTCGATATAATGTAATATATTGATTCATTCCAACAGATCATGTACATTTAATAACAATTTCATTATTACCATATCTACATTAGATATAATGGAATATACTTATTCATTCCCACAGATGAATATGCATTTAATAACATTATCATTAGTACTATATCTACATTAGATATGTAATGTACATTTAAAAACAATATCATTATTACCATATCTACATTAGGTATAATGTAATATACTGATTCCTTCCCACAGATCAATGTACATTTAATAACAATATCATTGGTACTGTATCTACATTGAATATAATGTAATATACTGATTCATTCTCATAGATCAATGTACATTTAATAACAATATCATTAGTACTATATCTACATTAGATATAATGTAATAGATTGATTCATTCCCACAGATCAATGTACATTTAATAACAGTATCATTATTGCTATATCTACATTAGGTATAATGTCATATACAGACTCATTCCCACAGATCAATGTACATTTAATAACAATATCATTGGTACTACATCTACATTGAATATAATGTAATATGCTGATTCGTTCCCACAGATCAATGTACATTTAATAACAGTATCATTAGTACTATATCTACATTCGATATAATGTAATATATTGATTCATTCCAACAGATCAATGTACATTTAATAACAATATCATTATTACTATATCTACATTAGATATAATGTAATATACTTATTCGTTCCCACAGATGAATGTGCATTTAATAACATTATCATTAGTACTATATCTACATTAGATATAATGAAATATACTTATTCGTTCCCACAAATGAATGTGCATTTAATAACATTATCATTAGTACTATATCTACATTAGATATGTAATGTACATTCAAAAACAATATCATTATTACCATATCTACCTTAGATGTAATGTAATATACTGATTCCTTCCCACAGATCAATGTACATTTAATAACAATATCATTGGTACTATATCTACATTGAATATAATGTAATATACTGATTCATTCCCACAGATCAATGTACATTTAATAACAATATCATTAGTACTATATATGCATTCGATATAATGTAATATATTGATTCATTCCAACAGATCAATGTACATTTAATAACAATATCATTATTACCATATCTACATTAGATATAATGTAATATATTTATTCATTCCCACAGATGAATATGCATTTATTAACATTATCATTAGTACTATATCTACATTAGATATGTAATGTACATTTAAAAACAATATCATTATTACCATATCTACATTAGATATAATGTAATATACTGATTCCTTCCCATAGATCAATGTACATTTAATAACAATACCTTTAGTACTATGTCTACATTCGATATAATGTAATATACTGATTCATTCCCACAGATCAATGTACATTTAATAACAATATCATTAGTACTATATCTACATTCGATATAATGTAATAGATAGATTCATTCCCACAGATCAATGTACATTTAATATCAATATCATTGGTACTATATCTACATTGAATATAATGTAATATACTGATACATTCCCACAGATAAATGTACATTTAATAACAATATCATTATTACCATATCTACATTAGATATAATGTAATATACTTATTCATTCCCACAGATGAATATGCATTTAATAACATTATCATTAGTACTATATCCACATTAGATATGTAATGTACATTTGAAAACAATATCATTATTACCATATCTACATTAGATATAATGTAATATACTGATTCCTTCCCACAGATCAATGTACATTTAATAACAATATCATTAGTACTACATCTACATTCGATATAATGTAATATACTGATTCATTCCCACAGATCAATGTACATTTAATAACAATATCATTGGTACTATATCTACATTGAATATAATGTAATATACTGATTCATTCCCACAGATCAACGTACATTTAATAACAGTATCATTAGTACTGTATCTACAGTAGATATGTAATATACATTTACAAACAATGCCAGTATTATTATATCTCCGTTGGACATAATGTAATATACTGATTCCTTCCCACAGATCAATGTGCATTTAAAAACAATATCATTATTACCATATCTACAATAGATATAATGTAATATACTGATTCCTTCCCACAGATCAATGCACATTTAATAACAATATCATTGGTTCTGTATCTACATTGAATATAATGTAATACACGTATTCGTTCCTACACATGAATATACATTTAATAACATTATCATTAGTACTATATCTACATTAGATATGTAATGTACATTTAAAAACAATATCATTATTACCATATCTACATTAGATATAATGTAATATACTGATTCCTTCCCACAGATCAATGTACATTTAATAACAATATCATTGGTACTGTATCTACATTGAATATAATGTAATATACTGATTCATTCCCACAGATCAATGTACATTTAATAACAATATCATTGGTACTATATCTACATTGAATATAATCTAATATACTGATTCATTCCCACAGATCAATATACATTTAATAACAATATCATTAGTACTATATCTACATTCGATATAATGTAATAGATTGATTCATTCCCACAGATCAATGTACATTTAATAACAATATCATTCTTACTATATCTACATTCGATATAATCTAATATACTGATTCATTCCCACAGATCAATGTACATTTAATAACAATATCATTCTTACTATATCTACATTCGATATAATGTAATAGATTGATTCATTCCCACAGATCAATGTACATTTAATAACAATATCATTCTTACTATATCTACATTAGATATAATGTAATATACTTATTCGTTCCCACAGATGAATGTGCACTTAATAACAATATCATTGGTACTATATCTACATTGAATATAATCTAATATACTGATTCATTCCCACAGATCAGTGTACATTTAATAGCAATATCATTATTACTATATCTACATTAGATATAATGTAATATACTTATTCGGTCCCACAGATGAATGTGCATTTAATAACATTATCATTAGTACTATATCTACATTAGATATGTAATGTACATTTAAAAACCATATCATTATTACCATATCTACATTAGATATAATGTAATATACTGATTCCTCCCCACAGATCAATGTACATTTAATAACAATATCATTAGTACTATATCTACATTCGATATAATGTAATAGATTGATTCATTCCCACAGATCAATGTACATTTAATAACAATATCATTCTTACTATATCTACATTAGATATAATGTAATATACTTATTCGTTCCCACAGATGAATGTGCACTTAATAACAATATCATTGGTACTATATCTACATTGAATATAATGTAATATACTGATCAATTCCCACAGATCAATGTACATTTAATAACAATATCATTAGTACTATATCTACAGTAGATATGTAATATACATTTACAAACAATGCCATTATTACTATATCTCCGTTGGACATAATGTAATATACTGATTCCTTCCAACAGATCAATGTATATTTAATAACAATATCCTTAGTACTATATCTACATTAGATATGTAATGTACATTTAATAACAATATCATTATTACAATATCTACATTAGATATAATGTAATGTACTGATTCTTTCCCACAGATCAATGTACATTTAATAACAATATCATTAGTACTATATCTACATTCGATATAATGTAATATATTGATTCATTCCAACAGATCAAAGTACATTTAATAACAATATCATTATTACTATATCTACATTAGATATAATGTAATATACTTATTCATGCCCACAGATGAATATGCATTTAATAACATTATCATTAGTACTATATCTACATTAGATATGTAATGTACATTTAAAAACAATATCATTATTACCATATCTACATTAGATATAATGTAATATACTGATTCCTTCCCACAGATCAATGTACATTTAATAACAATATCATTGGTACTGTATCTACATTGAATATAATGTAATATACTGATTCATTCCCACAGATCAATGTACATTCAATAACAATATCATTGGTACTATATCTACATTCGATATAATCTAATATACTGATTCATTCCCACGGATCAATGTACATTTAATAACAATATCATTCTTACTATATCTACATTAGATATAATGTAATATACTTATTCGTTCCCACAGATGAATGTGCACTTAATAACAATATCATTGGTACTATATGTACATTGAATATAATGTAATATACTGATTAATTCCCACAGATCAATGTACATTTAATAACAATATCATTAGTACTATATCTACAGTAGATATGTAATATACATTTACAAACAATGCCATTATTACTATATCTCCGTTGGACATAATGTAATATACTAATTCCTTCCAACAGATCAATGTATATTTAATAACAATATCCTTAGTACTATATCTACATTAGATATGTAATGTACATTTAATAACAATATCATTATTACCATATCTACATTAGATATAATGTAATATACTGATTCTTTCCCACGGATCAATGTACATTTAATAACAATATCATTAGTACTATATCTACAGTAGATATGTAATGTACATTTAAAAACAATATCATTATTACCATATCTACATGGGATATAATGTAATATACTGATTCCTTCCCACAGATCAATGTACATTTAATAACAATATCATTGGTACTATATCTACATTGAATATAATCCAGTATACTGATTCATTCCCACAGATCAATGTACATTAAATAACAATATCATTAGTACTATATCTACATTCGATATAATGTAATAGATTGATTCATTCCCACAGATCAATGTACATTTAATAACAATATCATTATTGCTATATCTACATTAGGTATAATGTCATATACAGACTCATTCCCACAGATCAATGTACATTTAATAACAATATCATTGGTACTACATCTACATTGAATATAATGTAATATGCTGATTCATTCCCACAGATCAATGTACATTTAATAACAGTACCATTAGTACTATATCTACATTCAATATAATGTAATATATTGATTCATTCCAACAGATCAATGTACATTTAATAACAATATCATTAGTACTATATCTACAGTAGATATGTAATATACATTTACAAACAATGCCATTATTACTATATCTCCGTTGGACATAATGTAATATACTGATTCCTTCCAACAGATCAATGTATATTTAATAACAATATCCTTAGTACTATATCTACATTCGATATAATGTAATATAGTTATTCGTTCCCACAGATGAATGTGAATTTATTAACAATATCATTAGTACTATATCTACATTAGATATGTAATGTACATTTAATAACATTATCATTATTACCATATCTACATTAGATATAATGTAATATACTGATTCTTTCCCACAGATCGATGTACATTTAATAACAATATCATTAGTACTATATCTACAGTAGATATGTAATATGCCTTTACATACAATGCCATTATTACAATATCTCCGTTGGACATAATGTAATATACTGATTTCTTCCAACAGATCAATGTATATTTAATAACAATATCCTTAGTACTATATCTGCATTCGATATAATGTAATATAGTTATTCGTTCCCACAGATGAATGTGCATTTATTAACAATATCATTAGTACTATATCTACATTAGATATGTAATGTACATTTAATAACAATATCATTATTACCATATCTACATTAGATACAATGTAATATACTGATTCTTTCCCACAGATCAATGTACATTTAATAACAATATCAATGGTACTATATCTACAGTAGATATGTAATGTGCATTTACATACAATGCCATTATTACTACATCTCCGTTGGACATAATGTAATATACTGATTCCTTCCCACAGATCAATGTACATTTAATAACAATATCATTGGTACTGTATCTACATTGAATATAATGTAATATACTGATTCATTCCCACAGATCAATGTACATTTAATAACAATATCATTGGTACTATATCTACATTCGATATAATCTAATATACTGATTCATTCCCACAGATTAATGTACATTTAATAACAATATCATTCTTACTATATCTACATTAGATATAATGTAATATACTTATTCGTTCCCACAGATGAATGTGCACTTAATAACAATATCATTGGTACTATATCTACATTGAATATAATGTAATATACATTCGATATAATGTAATAGATTGATTCATTCCCACAGATCAATGTACATTTAATAACAGTATCGTTATCGCTCTATCTACATTAGGTATAATGTCATATACAGACTCATTCCCACAGATCAATGTACATTTAATAACAATATCATTGGTACTACATCTACATTGAATATAATGTAATATGCTGATTCGTTCCCACAGATCAATGTACATTTAATAACAATATCATTGGTACTATATCTACATTGAATATAATGTAATATACTGATTCATTCCCACAGATCAATGTACATTTTATAACAATATCATTAGTACTATATCTACAGTAGATATGTAATATACATTTACAAGCAATGCCATTATTACTATATCTCCGTTGGACATAATGTAGTATACTGATTCCTTCCAACAGATCAATGTATACTTAATAACAATATCCTTAGTACTATATCTACAATAGATATGTAATGTACATTTAATAACAATATCATTATTACCATATCTACATTAGATATAATGTAATATACTGATTCTTTCTCACAGATCAATGTACATTTAATAACAATATCATTAGTACTATATCTACATTCGATCTAATGTAATATACTGATTCATTCCCACAGATCAATGTACATTTAATAACAATATCATTGGTACTATATCTACATTGAATATAATCTAATATAGTGATTCATTCCCACAGATCAATGTACATTTAATAACAATATCATTAGTACTATATCTACATTCGATATAATGTAATAGATTGATTCATTCCCACAGATCAATGTACATTTAATAACAATAACATTCTTACTATATCTACATTAGATATAATGTAATATACTTATTCGTTCCCACAGATGAATGTGCACTTAATAACAATATCATTGGTACTATATCTACATTGAATATAATGTAATATACTGATCAATTCCCACAGATCAATGTACATTTAATAACAATATCATTAGTACTATATCCACAGTAGATATGTAATGTGCATTTACATACAATGCCATTATTACTACATCTCCGTTGGACATAATGTAATATACTAATTCCTTCCAACAGATCAATGTATATTTAATAACAATATCCTTCGTACTATATCTACAGTAGATATGTAATATACATTTACAAACAATGCCAGTATTATCATATCTCCGTTGGACATAATGTAATATACTGATTCCTTCCCACAGATCAATGTACATTTAATAACAATATCATTAGTACTATATCTACATTAGATATGTAATGTACATCTAATAACAATATCATTATTACAATATCTACATTAGATATAATGTAATATACCGATTCTTTCCCACAGATCAATGTACATTTAATAACAATATCATTAGTACTATATCTACAGTAGATATGTGATATACATTTACAAACAATGCCATTATTACTATATCTTCGTTGGACGTAATGTAATATACTGATTCCTTCCAACAGATCAATGTATATTTAATAACAATATCCTTAGTACTATATCTACATTCGATATAATGTAATATAGTTATTCGTTCCCACAGATGAATGTGTATTTGTTAACAATATCATTAGTACTATATCTACATTAGATATGTAATGTACATTTAATAACAATATCATTATTACCATATCTACATTTGATATAATGTAATATACTGATTCTTTCCCACAGATCAATGTACATTTAATAACAATATCATTGGTACTATATCTACATTGAATATAATGTAATATACTGATTCCTTCCCACAGATCAATGTACATTTAATAACAATATCATTGGTACTATATCTACATTGAATATAATGTAATATACTGATTCCTTCCCACAGATCAATGTACATTTAATAGCAATATCATTAGTACTATATCTACGGTAGATATGTAATATACATTTACAAACAATGCCATTATTACTATATCTCCGTTGGACATAATGTAATATACTGATTCTTTCCCACAGAGCAATGTACATTTAATAACAATATCATTATTACTATATCTACATTAGATATAATGTAATATACTTATTCGTTCCCACAGATGAATGTGCATTTAATAACATTATCATTAGTACTATATCTACATTAGATATCTAATGTACATTTAAAAACAATATCATTATTACCATATCTACATGGGATATAATGTAATATACTGATTCCTTCCCACAGATCAATGTACATTTAATAACAATATCATTAGTACTATATCTACAGTAGATATGTAATATACATTTACCATCAATGCCATTATTACTATATCTCCGTTGGACATAATGTAATATACTGATTCCTTCCCACTGATCAATGTACATTTAATAACAATATCATTAGTACTATATCTACAGTAGATATGTAATGTACATTTAGAAACAATATCATTATTACCATATCTACATGGGATATAATGTAATATACTGATTCCTTCCCACAGATCAATGTACATTTAATAACAATATCATTGGCACTATATCTACATTGAATATAATCCAGTATACTGATTCATTCCCACAGATCAATGTACATTTAATAACAATATCATTAGTACTATATCTACATTCGATATAATGTAATAGATTGATTCATTCCCACAGATCAATGTACATTTAATAACAATATCATTATTGCTACATCTACATTAGGTATAATGTCATATACAGACTCATTCCCACAGATCAATGTACATTTAATAACAATATCATTGGTACTACATCTACATTGAATATAATGTAATATGCTGATTCATTCCCACAGATCAATGTACATTTAATAACAGTATCATTAGTACTATATCTACGGTAGATATGTAATATACATTTACAAACAATGCCATTATTACTATATCTCCGTTGGACATAGTGTAATATACTGATTCCTTCCAAGACATCAATGTATATTTAATGACAATATCCTTAGTACTATATCTACTTTCGATATAATGTAATATAGTTATTCGTTCCCACAGATGAATGTGTATTTATTAACAATATCATTAGTACTATATCTACATTAGATATGTAATGTACATTTAATAACAATATCATTATTACCATATCTACATTAGATATAATGAAATATACTGATTCCTTCACACAGATCAATGTACATTTAATAACAATATCATTATTACCATATCTACATTGAATATAATGTAATATACTGATTCATTCCCACAGATCAATGTACATTTAATAACAATATCATTGGTACTATATCTACATTGAATATAATGTAATATACTGATTCATTCCCACAGAGCAATGTATATTTAATAACAACATCCTTAGTACTATATCTACACTCGATATAATGTAATATAGTTATTCGTTCCCACAGATGAATGTGTATTTATTAACAATATCATTAGTACTATATCTACATTAGATATGTAATGTACATTTAATAACAATATCATTATTACCATATCTACATTAGATATAATGTAATATACTGATTCCTTCCCACAGATCAATGTACATTTAATAACAATATCATTGGTACTATATCTACATTTAATATAATGTAATATACTGATTCCTTCCCACAGATCAATGTACATTTAAAAACAATATCATTAGTACTATATCTACATTCGATATAATGTAATAGATTGATTCATTCCCACAGATCAATGTACATTTAATAACAATATCATTATTGCTACATCTACATTAGGTATAATGTCATATACAGACTCATTCCCACAGATCAATGTACATTTAATAACAATATCATTGGTACTACATCTACATTGAATATAATGTAATATGCTGATTCATTCCCACAGATCAATGTACATTTAATAACAGTATCATTAGTACTATATCTACATTCAATATAATGTAATATATTGATTCATTCCAACAGATCAATGTACATTTAATAACAATATCATTAGTACCACATCTACATTAGATATAATGTAATATACTGATTCCTTCCAACAGATCAATGTATATTTAATAACAATATCCTTAGTACTATATCTACATTCGATATAATGTAATATAGTTATTCGTTCCCACAGATGAATGTGTATTTATTAACAATATCATTAGTACTATATCTACATTAGATATGTAATGTACATTTAATAACAATATCATTATTACCATATCTACATTAGATATAATGTAATATACTGATTCTTTCCCACAGATCAATGTACATTTAATAACAATATCATTGGTACTATATCTACATTGAATATAATCTAATATACTGATTCATTCCCACAGATCAATGTACATTTAATAACAATATCATTAGTACTATATCTACATTCGATATAAGGTAATAGATTGGTTCGTTCCCACCGATCAATGTACATTTAATAACAATATCATTATTGCTATATCTACATTAGGTATAATGTCATATACAGACTCATTCCCACAGATCAATGTACATTTAATAACAATATCATTAGTACTATATCTACGGTAGATATGTAATATACATTTACAAACAATGCCATTATTACTATATCTCCGTTGGACATAATGTAATATACTGATTCTTTCCCACAGATCAATGTACATTTAATAACAATATCATTATTACTATATCTACATTAGATATAATGTAATATACTTATTCGTTCCCACAGATCAATGTGCGATTAATAACAATATCATTGGTACTATATCTACATTGAATATAATGTAATATACTGATTCATTCCCACAGAGCAATGTATATTTAATAACAACATCCTTAGTACTATATCTACACTCGATATAATGTAATATAGTTATTCGTTCCCACAGATGAATGTGTATTTATTAACAACATCATTAGTACTATATCTACATTAGATATGTAATGTACATTTAATAACAATATCATTATTACCATACCTACATTAGATATAATGTAATATACTGATTCCTTCCCACAGATCAATGTACATTTAATAACAATATCATTGGTACTATATCTACATTTAATATAATGTAATATACTGATTCCTTCCCACAGATCAATGTACATTTAATAACAATATCATTAGTACTATATCTACGGTAGATATGTAATATACATTTACAAACAATGCCATTATTACTATATCTCCGTTGGACATAGTGTAATATACTGATTCCTTCCAAGACATCAATGTATATTTAATGACAATATCCTTAGTACTATATCTACTTTCGATATAATGTAATATAGTTATTCGTTCCCACAGATGAATGTGTATTTATTAACAATATCATTAGTACTATATCTACATTAGATATGTAATGTACATTTAATAACAATATCATTATTACCATATCTACATTAGATATAATGAAATATACTGATTCCTTCACACAGATCAATGTACATTTAATAACAATATCATTAGTACTATATCTACAGTAGATATGTAATATACGTTTGCATACAATGCCATTATTACTATATCTCCATTGGACATAACGTAATATACTGATTCCTTCCAACAGATCAATGTATTCTTAATAACAATATCCTTAGTACTATATCTACATTCGATATAATGTAATATAGTTATTCGTTCCCACAGATGAATGTGTATTTATTAACAATATCATTAGTACTATATCTACATTAGATATGTAATGTACATTTAATAACAATATCATTATTACCATATCTACATTGAATATAATGTAATATACTGATTCATTCCCACAGATCAATGTACATTTAATAACAATATCATTGGTACTATATCTACATTGAATATAATGTAATATACTGATTCATTCCCACAGATCAATGTACATTTAATAACAATATCATTATTGCTATATCTACATTAGGTATAATGTCATATACAGACTCATTCCCACAGATCAATGTACATTTAATAACAATATCATTAGTACTATATCTACGGTAGATATGTAATATACATTTACAAACAATGCCATTATTACTATATCTCCGTTGGACATAATGTAATATACTGATTCCTTCCAAGAGATCAATGTATTCTTAATAACAATATCCTTAGTACTATATCTACATTCGATATAATGTAATATAGTTATTCGTTCCCACAGATGAATGTGTATTTATTAACAATATCATTAGTACTATATCCACATTAGATATGTAATGTACATTTAATAACAATATCATTATTACCATATCTACATTGAATATAATGTAATATACTGATTCATTCCCACAGATCAATGTACATTTAATAACAATATCATTGGTACTATATCTACATTGAATATAATGTAATATACTGATTCATTCCCACAGATCAATGTACATTTAATAACAATATCATTGGTACTATATCTACATTGAATATAATGTAATATACTGATTCATTCCCACAGCTCAATGTACATTTAATAACAATATCATTAGTACTATATCTACAGCAGATATGTAATATACATTTACAAACAATGCCATTATTACTATATCTCTGTTGGACATAATGTAATATACTGATTCCTTCCAACAGATCAATGTATATTTAATAACAATATCCTTAGTACTATATCTACATTCGATATAATGTAATATAGTTATTCGTTCCCACAGATGAATGTGAATTCATTAACAATATCATTAGTACTATATCTACATTAGATATGTAATGTACATTTAATAACATTATCATTATTACCATATCTACATTAGATATAATGTAATATACTGATTCTTTCCCACAGATCAATGTACATTTAATAACAATATCATTGGTACTATATCTACATTGAATATAATCTAATATACTGATTCATTCCCACAGATCAATGTACATTCAATAACAATATCATTAGTACTATATCTACATTCGATATAATGTAATAGATTGATGCATTCCCACAGATCAATGTACATTTAATAACAATATCATTATTACTATATCTACATTAGATATGATGTAATATACTGATTCCTTCCCACAGATCAATGTACATTTAATAACAATATCATTAGTACTATATCTACAGTAGATATGTAATATGCCTTTACATACAATGCCATTATTACTATATCTCCGTTGGACATAATGTAATATACTGATTTCTTCCAACAGATCAATGTATCTTTAATAACAATATCCTTAGTACTATATCTGCATTCGATATAATGTAATATAGTTATTCGTTCCCACTGATGAATGTGCATTTATTAACAATATCATTAGTACTATATCTACATTAGATATGTAACGTACATTTAATAACAATATCATTATTACCATATCTACATTGAATATAATGTAATATACTGATTCATTCCCACAGATCAATGTACATTTAATAACAATATCATTGGTACTATATCTACATTGAATATAATGTAATATACTGATTCATTCCCACAGATCAATGTACATTTAATAACAATATCATTATTGCTATATCTACATTAGGTATAATGTCATATACAGACTCATTCCCACAGATCAATGTACATTTAATAACAGTATCATTAGTACTATATCTACATTGAATATAATGTAATATACTGATTCTTTCCCACAGATCAATGTACATTCAATAACAATATCATTGGTACTATATCTACATTGAATATAATGTAATATACTGATTCATTCCCACAGAGCAATGTATATTTAATAACAACATCCTTAGTACTATATCTACACTCGATATAATGTAATATAGTTATTCGTTCCCACAGATGAATGTGTATTTATTAACAATATCATTAGTACTATATCTACATTAGATATGTAATGTACATTTAATAACAATATCATTATTACCATATCTACATTAGATATAATGTAATATACTGATTCCTTCCCACAGATCAATGTACATTTAATAACAATATCATTGGTACTATATCTACATTTAATATAATGTAATATACTGATTCCTTCCCACAGATCAATGTACATTTAAAAACAATATCATTAGTACTATATCTACGGTAGATTTGTAATATACATTTACAAACAATGCCATTATTACTATATCTCCGTTGGACATAATGTAATGTACTGATTCCTTCCAAGAGATCAATGTATATTTAATAACAATATCCTTAGTACTATATCTACATTCGATATAATGTAATATAGTTATTCGTTCCCACAGATGAATGTGTATTTATTAACAATATCATTAGTACTATATCTACATTAGATATGTAATGTACATTTAATAGCAATATCATTATTACCATATCTACATTGAATATAATGTAATATACTGATTCATTCCCACAGATCAATGTACATTTAATAACAATATCATTGGTACTATATCTACATTGAATATAATGTAATATACTGATTCATTCCCACAGCTCAATGTACATTTAATAACAATATCATTAGTACTATATCTACAGCAGATATGTAATATACATTTACAAACAATGCCATTATTACTATATCTCTGTTGGACATAATGTAATATACTGATTCCTTCCAACAGATCAATGTATATTTAATAACAATATCCTTAGTACTATATCTACATTCGATATAATGTAATATAGTTATTCGTTCCCACAGATGAATGTGAATTCATTAACAATATCATTAGTACTATATCTACATTAGATATGTAATGTACATTTAATAACATTATCATTATTACCATATCTACATTAGATATAATGTAATATACTGATTCTTTCCCACAGATCAATGTACATTTAATAACAATATCATTGGTACTATATCTACATTGAATATAATCTAATATACTGATTCATTCCCACAGATCAATGTACATTCAATAACAATATCATTAGTACTATATCTACATTCGATATAATGTAATAGATTGATGCATTCCCACAGATCAATGTACATTTAATAACAATATCATTATTACTATATCTACATTAGATATGATGTAATATACTGATTCCTTCCCACAGATCAATGTACATTTAATAACAATATCATTAGTACTATATCTACAGTAGATATGTAATATGCCTTTACATACAATGCCATTATTACTATATCTCCGTTGGACATAATGTAATATACTGATTTCTTCCAACAGATCAATGTATCTTTAATAACAATATCCTTAGTACTATATCTGCATTCGATATAATGTAATATAGTTATTCGTTCCCACAGATGAATGTGCATTTATTAACAATATCATTAGTACTATATCTACATTAGATATGTAATGTACATTTAATAACAATATCATTATTACCATATCTACATTGAATATAATGTAATATACTGATTCATTCCCACAGATCAATGTACATTTAATAACAATATCATTGGTACTATATCTACATTGAATATAATGTAATATACTGATTCATTCCCACAGATCAATGTACATTTAATAACAATATCATTATTGCTATATCTACATTAGGTATAATGTCATATACAGACTCATTCCCACAGATCAATGTACATTTAATAACAGTATCATTAGTACTATATCTACATTGAATATAATGTAATATACTGATTCTTTCCCACAGATCAATGTACATTTAATAACAATATCATTGGTACTATATCTACATTGAATATAATGTAATATACTGATTCATTCCCACAGAGCAATGTATATTTAATAACAACATCCTTAGTACTATATCTACACTCGATATAATGTAATATAGTTATTCGTTCCCACAGATGAATGTGTATTTATTAACAATATCATTAGTACTATATCTACATTAGATATGTAATGTACATTTAATAACAATATCATTATTACCATATCTACATTAGATATAATGTAATATACTGATTCCTTCCCACAGATCAATGTACATTTAATAACAATATCATTGGTACTATATCTGCATTTAATATAATGTAATATACTGATTCCTTCCCACAGATCAATGTACATTTAAAAACAATATCATTAGTACTATATCTACGGTAGATATGTAATATACATTTACAAACAATGCCATTATTACTATATCTCCGTTGGACATAATGTAATGTACTGATTCCTTCCAAGAGATCAATGTATATTTAATAACAATATCCTTAGTACTATATCTACATTCGATATAATGTAATATAGTTATTCGTTCCCACAGATGAATGTGTATTTATTAACAATATCATTAGTACTATATCTACATTAGATATGTAATGTACATTTAATAGCAATATCATTATTACCATATCTACATTGAATATAATGTAATATACTGATTCATTCCCACAGATCAATGTACATTTAATAACAATATCATTGGTACTATATCTACATTGAATATAATGTAATATACTGATTCATTCCCACAGATCAATGTACATTTAATAACAATATCATTAGTACTATATCTACAGTAGATATGTAATATACATTTACAAACAATGCCATTATTACTATATCTCCGTTGGACATAATGTAATATACTGATTCCTTCCAACAGATCAATGTATATTTAATAACAATATCCTTAGTACTATATCTACATTCGATATAATGTAATATAGTTATTCGTTCCCACAGATGAATGTGAATTTATTAACAATATCATTAGTACTATATCTACATTAGATATGTAATGTACATTTAATAACATTATCATTATTACCATATCTACATTAGATATAATGTAATATACTGATTCTTTCCCACAGATCAATGTACATTTAATAACAATATCATTAGTACTATATCTACATTCGATATAATGTAATAGATTGATGCATTCCCACAGATCAATGTACATTTAATAACAATATCATTATTACTATATCTACATTCGATATAATGTAATATACTGATTCCTTCCCACAGATCAATGTACATTTAATAACAATATCATTAGTACTATATCTACAGTAGATATGTAATATGCCTTTACATACAATGCCATTATTACTATATCTCCGTTGGACATAATGTAATATACTGATTTCTTCCAACAGATCAATGTATATTTAATAACAATATCCTTAGTACTATATCTGCATTCGATATAATGTAATATAGTTATTCGTTCCCACTGATGAATGTGCATTTATTAACAATATCATTAGTACTATATCTACATTAGATATGTAACGTACATTTAATAACAATATCATTATTACCATATCTACATTGAATATAATGTAATATACTGATTCATTCCCACAGATCAATGTACATTTAATAACAATATCATTGGTACTATATCTACATTGAATATAATGTAATATACTGATTCATTCCCACAGATCAATGTACATTTAATAACAATATCATTATTGCTATATCTACATTAGGTATAATGTCATATACAGACTCATTCCCACAGATCAATGTACATTTAATAACAGTATCATTAGTACTATATCTACATTGAATATAATGTAATATACTGATTCTTTCCCACAGATCAATGTACATTCAATAACAATATCATTGGTACTATATCTACATTGAATATAATGTAATATACTGATTCATTCCCACAGAGCAATGTATATTTAATAACAACATCCTTAGTACTATATCTACACTCGATATAATGTAATATAGTTATTCGTTCCCACAGATGAATGTGTATTTATTAACAATATCATTAGTACTATATCTACATTAGATATGTAATGTACATTTAATAACAATATCATTATTACCATATCTACATTAGATATAATGTAATATACTGATTCCTTCCCACAGATCAATGTACATTTAATAACAATATCATTGGTACTATATCTACATTTAATATAATGTAATATACTGATTCCTTCCCACAGATCAATGTACATTTAAAAACAATATCATTAGTACTATATCTACGGTAGATTTGTAATATACATTTACAAACAATGCCATTATTACTATATCTCCGTTGGACATAATGTAATGTACTGATTCCTTCCAAGAGATCAATGTATATTTAATAACAATATCCTTAGTACTATATCTACATTCGATATAATGTAATATAGTTATTCGTTCCCACAGATGAATGTGTATTTATTAACAATATCATTAGTACTATATCTACATTAGATATGTAATGTACATTTAATAGCAATATCATTATTACCATATCTACATTGAATATAATGTAATATACTGATTCATTCCCACAGATCAATGTACATTTAATAACAATATCATTGGTACTATATCTACATTGAATATAATGTAATATACTGATTCATTCCCACAGATCAATGTACATTTAATAACAATATCATTAGTACTATATCTACAGTAGATATGTAATATACATTTACAAACAATGCCATTATTACTATATCTCCGTTGGACATAATGTAATATACTGATTCCTTCCAACAGATCAATGTATATTTAATAACAATATCCTTAGTACTATATCTACATTCGATATAATGTAATATAGTTATTCGTTCCCACAGATGAATGTGAATTTATTAACAATATCATTAGTACTATATCTACATTAGATATGTAATGTACATTTAATAACATTATCATTATTACCATATCTACATTAGATATAATGTAATATACTGATTCTTTCCCACAGATCAATGTACATTTAATAACAATATCATTAGTACTATATCTACATTCGATATAATGTAATAGATTGATGCATTCCCACAGATCAATGTACATTTAATAACAATATCATTATTACTATATCTACATTAGATATGATGTAATATACTGATTCCTTCCCACAGATCAATGTACATTTAATAACAATATCATTAGTACTATATCTACAGTAGATATGTAATATGCCTTTACATACAATGCCATTATTACTATATCTCCGTTGGACATAATGTAATATACTGATTTCTTCCAACAGATCAATGTATATTTAATAACAATATCCTTAGTACTATATCTGCATTCGATATAATGTAATATAGTTATTCGTTCCCACAGATGAATGTGCATTTATTAACAATATCATTAGTACTATATCTACATTAGATATGTAATGTACATTTAATAACAATATCATTATTACCATATCTACATTAAATACAATGTAATATACTGATTCTTTCCCACAGATCAATGTACATTTAATAACAATATCATTGGTACTATATCTACAGTAGATATGTAATGTGCATTTACATACAATGCCATTATTACTACATCTCCGTTGGACATAATGTAATATACTGATTCCTTCCAACAGATCAATGTATATTTAATAACAATATCCTTAGTACTATATCTACATTAGATATGTAATGTACATTTAAAAACAATATTATTATTACCATATTTACCTTATATATAATGTAATATACTGATTCCTTCCCACAGATCAATGTACATTTAATAACAATATCATTGGTACTGTATCTACATTGAATATAATGTAATATGCTGATTCATTCCCACAGATTAATGTACATTTAATAACAATATCATTAGTACTATATCTACATTCGATATAATGCAATATATTGATTCATTCCAACAGATCAATGTACATTTAATAACAATATCATTATTACTATATCTACATTAGATATAATGTAATATACTTATTCGTTCCCACAGATGAATGTGCATTTAATAACATTGTCATTAGTACTATATCTACATTAGATATGTAATGTACATTTAAAAACAATATCATTATTACCATATCTGCATTAGATATAATGTAATATACTGATTCCTTCTCACAGATCAATGTACGTTTAATAACAATATCATTGGTACTATATCTACATTGAACATAATGTAATATACTGATTCATTCCCATAAATCAATGTACATTTAATAACAATATCCTTAGTACTATATCTACATTCGATACAATGTAATATAGTTATTCGTTCCCACAGATGAATGTGTATTTAATAACAATATCATTAGTAATATATCTACATTAGATATGTAATGTACATTTAATAACAATATCATTATTACCATATCTACATTAGGTATAATGTAATATACTGATTCTTTCCCACAGATAAATGTACATTTAATAACAATATCATTGGTACTATATCTACATTGAATATAATGTAATATACTGATTCCTTACCACAGATCAATGTACAATTAATAACAATATCATTGGTACTATATCTACATTGAATATAATCTAATATACTGATTCATTCCCACAGATCAATGTACATTTAATAACAATATCATTAGTACTATATCTACATTCGATATAATGTAATAGATTGATTCATTCCCACAGACCAATGTACATTTAATAACAATATCATTAGTACTATATCTACATTGAATATAATGTAATATACTGATTCATTCCCACAGATCAATGTACATTTAATAACAATATCATTGGTACTATATCTACATTGAATATAATGTAATATGCTGATTCATTCCCACAGATCAATGTACATTTAATAACAATATCATTAGTACTATATCTACAGTAGATATGTAATATACATTTACATACAATGCCATTATTACTATATCTCCGTTGGACATAATGTAATATACTGATTCCTTCCAACAGATCAATGTATATTTAATAACAAGATCCTTAGCACTATATCTACATTCGATATAATGTAATATAGTTATTCGTTCCCACAGATCAATGTACATTTAATAACAATATCATTAGTACTATATCTACATTCGATATAATGTAATAGATTGATTCATTCCCACAGATCAATGTGCATTTAATAACAATATCATTATTACTATATCTACATTAGATATGATGTAATATACTGATTCCTTCCCACAGATCAATGTACATTTAATAACAATATCATTGGTACTATATCTACAGTAGATATGTAATGTGCATTTACATACAATGCCATTGTTACTACATCTCCGTTGGACATAATGTAATATACTGATTCCTTCCAACAGATCAATGTATATTTAATAACAATATCCTTAGTACTATATCTACATTAGATATGTAATGTAGATTTAATAACAATATCATTATTACCATATCTACATTAGATATAATGTAATATACTGATTCTTTCCCACAGATCAATGTACATTTAATAACAATATCATTAGTACTATATCTACATTCGATATAATGTAATATATTGATTCATTCCAACAGATCAAAGTACATTTAATAACAATATCATTATTACTATATCTACGTTAGATATGATGTAATATACTTATTCGTTCCCACAGATGAATATGCATTTAATAACATTATCATTAGTACTATATCTACATTAGATATGTAATGTACATTTAAAAACAATATTATTATTACCATATTTACATTATATATAATGTAATATACTGATTCCTTCCCACAGATCAATGTACATTTAATAACAATATCATTGGTACTGTATCTACATTGAATATAATGTAATATGCTGATTCATTCCCACAGATTAATGTACATTTAATAACAATATCATTAGTACTATATCTACATTCGATATAATGTAATAGATTGATTCATTCCCACAGATCAATGTACATTTAATAACAATATCATTATTGCTACATCTACATTAGGTATAATGTCATATACAGACTCATTCCCACAGATCAATGTACATTTAATAACAATATCATTGGTACTACATCTACATTGAATATAATGTAATATGCTGATTCATTCCCACAGATCAATGTACATTTAATAACAGTATCATTAGTACTATATCTACATTCGATATAATGTAATATAGTTATTCGTTCCCACAGATGAATGTGAATTTATTAACAATATCATTAGTACTATATCTACATTAGATATGTAATGTACATTTAATAACATTATCATTATTACCATATCTACATTAGATATAATGTAATATACTGATTCTTTCCCACAGATCAATGTACATTTAATAACAATATCATTGGTACTATATCTACATTGAATATAATCTAATATACTGATTCATTCCCACAGATCAATGTACATTCAATAACAATATCATTAGTACTATATCTACATTCGATATAATGTAATAGATTGATGCATTCCCACAGATCAATGTACATTTAATAACAATATCATTATTACTATATCTACATTAGATATGATGTAATATACTGATTCCTTCCCACAGATCAATGTACATTTAATAACAATATCATTAGTACTATATCTACAGTAGATATGTAATATGCCTTTACATACAATGCCATTATTACTATATCTCCGTTGGACATAATGTAATATACTGATTTCTTCCAACAGATCAATGTATATTTAATAACAATATCCTTAGTACTATATCTGCATTCGATATAATGTAATATAGTTATTCGTTCCCACTGATGAATGTGCATTTATTAACAATATCATTAGTACTATATCTACATTAGATATGTAATGTACATTTAATAACAATATCATTATTACCATATCTACATTGAATATAATGTAATATACTGATTCATTCCCACAGATCAATGTACATTTAATAACAATATCATTGGTACTATATCTACATTGAATATAATGTAATATACTGATTCATTCCCACAGATCAATGTACATTTAATAACAATATCATTATTGCTATATCTACATTAGGTATAATGTCATATACAGACTCATTCCCACAGATCAATGTACATTTAATAACAGTATCATTAGTACTATATCTACATTGAATATAATGTAATATACTGATTCTTTCCCACAGATCAATGTACATTTAATAACAATATCATTGGTACTATATCTACATAGAATATAATGTAATATACTGATTCATTCCCACAGAGCAATGTATATTTAATAACAACATCCTTAGTACTATATCTACACTCGATATAATGTAATATAGTTATTCGTTCCCACAGATGAATGTGTATTTATTAACAATATCATTAGTACTATATCTACATTAGATATGTAATGTACATTTAATAACAATATCATTATTACCATATCTACATTAGATATAATGTAATATACTGATTCCTTCCCACAGATCAATGTACATTTAATAACAATATCATTGGTACTATATCTACATTTAATATAATGTAATATACTGATTCCTTCCCACAGATCAATGTACATTTAAAAACAATATCATTAGTACTATATCTACGGTAGATATGTAATATACATTTACAAACAATGCCATTATTACTATATCTCCGTTGGACATAATGTAATGTACTGATTCCTTCCAAGAGATCAATGTATATTTAATAACAATATCCTTAGTACTATATCTACATTCGATATAATGTAATATAGTTATTCGTTCCCACAGATGAATGTGTATTTATTAACAATATCATTAGTACTATATCTACATTAGATATGTAATGTACATTTAATAGCAATATCATTATTACCATATCTACATTGAATATAATGTAATATACTGATTCATTCCCACAGATCAATGTACATTTAATAACAATATCATTGGTACTATATCTACATTGAATATAATGTAATATACTGATTCATTCCCACAGATCAATGTACATTTAATAACAATATCATTAGTACTATATCTACAGTAGATATGTAATATACATTTACAAACAATGCCATTATTACTATATCTCCGTTGGACATAATGTAATATACTGATTCCTTCCAACAGATCAATGTATATTTAATAACAATATCCTTAGTACTATATCTACATTCGATATAATGTAATATAGTTATTCGTTCCCACAGATGAATGTGAATTTATTAACAATATCATTAGTACTATATCTACATTAGATATGTAATGTACATTTAATAACATTATCATTATTACCATATCTACATTAGATATAATGTAATATACTGATTCTTTCCCACAGATCAATGTACATTTAATAACAATATCATTAGTACTATATCTACATTCGATATAATGTAATAGATTGATGCATTCCCACAGATCAATGTACATTTAATAACAATATCATTATTACTATATCTACATTAGATATGATGTAATATACTGATTCCTTCCCACAGATCAATGTACATTTAATAACAATATCATTAGTACTATATCTACAGTAGATATGTAATATGCCTTTACATACAATGCCATTATTACTATATCTCCGTTGGACATAATGTAATATACTGATTTCTTCCAACAGATCAATGTATATTTAATAACAATATCCTTAGTACTATATCTGCATTCGATATAATGTAATATAGTTATTCGTTCCCACAGATGAATGTGCATTTATTAACAATATCATTAGTACTATATCTACATTAGATATGTAATGTACATTTAATAACAATATCATTATTACCATATCTACATTAAATACAATGTAATATACTGATTCTTTCCCACAGATCAATGTACATTTAATAACAATATCATTGGTACTATATCTACAGTAGATATGTAATGTGCATTTACATACAATGCCATTATTACTACATCTCCGTTGGACATAATGTAATATACTGATTCCTTCCAACAGATCAATGTATATTTAATAACAATATCCTTAGTACTATATCTACATTAGATATGTAATGTAGATTTAATAACAATATCATTATTACCATATCTACATTAGATATAATGTAATATACTGATTCTTTCCCACAGATCAATGTACATTTAATAACAATATCATTAGTACTATATCTACATTCGATATAATGTAATATATTGATTCATTCCAACAGATCAAAGTACATTTAATAACAATATCATTATTACTATATCTACATTAGATATGATGTAATATACTTATTCGTTCCCACAGATGAATATGCATTTAATAACATTATCATTAGTACTATATCTACATTAGATATGTAATGTACATTTAAAAACAATATTATTATTACCATATTTACATTATATATAATGTAATATACTGATTCCTTCCCACAGATCAATGTACATTTAATAACAATATCATTGGTACTGTATCTACATTGAATATAATGTAATATGCTGATTCATTCCCACAGATTAATGTACATTTAATAACAATATCATTAGTACTATATCTACATTCGATATAATGCAATATATTGATTCATTCCAACAGATCAATGTACATTTAATAACAATATCATTATTACTATATCTACATTAGATATAATGTAATATACTTATTCGTTCCCACAGATGAATGTGCATTTAATAACATTGTCATTAGTACTATATCTACATTAGATATGTAATGTACATTTAAAAACAATATCATTATTACCATATCTGCATTAGATATAATGTAATATACTGATTCCTTCTCACAGATCAATGTACGTTTAATAACAATATCATTGGTACTATATCTACATTGAACATAATGTAATATACTGATTCATTCCCATAAATCAATGTACATTTAATAACAATATCCTTAGTACTATATCTACATTCGATACAATGTAATATAGTTATTCGTTCCCACAGATGAATGTGTATTTAATAACAATATCATTAGTAATATATCTACATTAGATATGTAATGTACATTTAATAACAATATCATTATTACCATATCTACATTAGGTATAATGTAATATACTGATTCTTTCCCACAGATAAATGTACATTTAATAACAATATCATTGGTACTATATCTACATTGAATATAATGTAATATACTGATTCCTTACCACAGATCAATGTACAATTAATAACAATATCATTGGTACTATATCTACATTGAATATAATCTAATATACTGATTCATTCCCACAGATCAATGTACATTTAATAACAATATCATTAGTACTATATCTACATTCGATATAATGTAATAGATTGATTCATTCCCACAGACCAATGTACATTTAATAACAATATCATTAGTACTATATCTACATTGAATATAATGTAATATACTGATTCATTCCCACAGATCAATGTACATTTAATAACAATATCGTTGGTACTATATCTACATTGAATATAATGTAATATGCTGATTCATTCCCACAGATCAATGTACATTTAATAACAATATCATTAGTACTATATCTACAGTAGATATGTAATATACATTTACATACAATGCCATTATTACTATATCTCCGTTGGACATAATGTAATATACTGATTCCTTCCAACAGATCAATGTATATTTAATAACAAGATCCTTAGCACTATATCTACATTCGATATAATGTAATATAGTTATTCGTTCCCACAGATCAATGTACATTTAATAACAATATCATTAGTACTATATCTACATTCGATATAATGTAATAGATTGATTCATTCCCACAGATCAATGTGCATTTAATAACAATATCATTATTACTATATCTACATTAGATATGATGTAATATACTGATTCCTTCCCACAGATAAATGTACATTTAATAACAATATCATTAGTACTATATCTACAGTAGATATGTAATATACATTTACATACAATGCCATTATTACTATATCTCCGTTGGACATAATGTAATATACTGATTCCTTCCAACAGATCAATGTATATTTAATAACAATATCCTTAGTACTATATCTACATTAGATATGTAATGTAGATTTAATAACAATATCATTATTACCATATCTACATTAGATATAATGTAATATACTGATTCTTTCCCACAGATCAATGTACATTTAATAACAATATCATTGGTACTATATCTACATTGAATATGATCTAATATACTGATTCATTCCCACAGATCAATGTACATTTAATAACAGTATCATTAGTACTATATCTACATTCGATATAATGTAATATATTGATACATTCCAACAGATCAATGTACATTTAATAACAATATCATTAGTACTATATCTACGGTAGACATGTAATATACATTTACAAACGATGTCATTATTACTATATCTCCGTTAGACATAATGTAATATACTGATTCCTTCCAACAGATCAATGTATATTTAATAACAATATGCTTAGTACTATATCTACATTCGATATAATGTAATATAGTTATTCGTTCCCACAGATGAATGTGTGTTTATTAACAATATCATTAGTACTATATCTACATTAGATATGTAATGTACATTTAATAACAATATCATTATTACCATATCTACATTAGATATAATGTAATATAGTTATTCGTTCCCACAGATGAATGTGTATTTATTAACAATATCATTAGTACTATATCTACATTAGATATGTAATGTACATTTAATAACAATATCATTATTACCATATCTACATTAGATACAATGTAATATACTGATTCTTTCCCACAGATCAATGTACATTTAATAACAATATCATTATTACTATATCTACGTTAGATATGATGTAATATACTTATTCGTTCCCACAGATGAATATGCATTTAATAACATTATCATTAGTACTATATCTACATTAGATATGTAATGTACATTTAAAAACAATATTATTATTACCATATTTACATTATATATAATGTAATATACTGATTCCTTCCCACAGATCAATGTACATTTAATAACAATATCATTGGTACTGTATCTACATTGAATATAATGTAATATGCTGATTCATTCCCACAGATTAATGTACATTTAATAACAATATCATTAGTACTATATCTACATTCGATATAATGTAATAGATTGATTCATTCCCACAGATCAATGTACATTTAATAACAATATCATTATTGCTACATCTACATTAGGTATAATGTCATATACAGACTCATTCCCACAGATCAATGTACATTTAATAACAATATCATTGGTACTACATCTACATTGAATATAATGTAATATGCTGATTCATTCCCACAGATCAATGTACATTTAATAACAGTATCATTAGTACTATATCTACATTCGATATAATGTAATATAGTTATTCGTTCCCACAGATGAATGTGAATTTATTAACAATATCATTAGTACTATATCTACATTAGATATGTAATGTACATTTAATAACATTATCATTATTACCATATCTACATTAGATATAATGTAATATACTGATTCTTTCCCACAGATCAATGTACATTTAATAACAATATCATTGGTACTATATCTACATTGAATATAATCTAATATACTGATTCATTCCCACAGATCAATGTACATTCAATAACAATATCATTAGTACTATATCTACATTCGATATAATGTAATAGATTGATGCATTCCCACAGATCAATGTACATTTAATAACAATATCATTATTACTATATCTACATTAGATATGATGTAATATACTGATTCCTTCCCACAGATCAATGTACATTTAATAACAATATCATTAGTACTATATCTACAGTAGATATGTAATATGCCTTTACATACAATGCCATTATTACTATATCTCCGTTGGACATAATGTAATATACTGATTTCTTCCAACAGATCAATGTATATTTAATAACAATATCCTTAGTACTATATCTGCATTCGATATAATGTAATATAGTTATTCGTTCCCACTGATGAATGTGCATTTATTAACAATATCATTAGTACTATATCTACATTAGATATGTAATGTACATTTAATAACAATATCATTATTACCATATCTACATTGAATATAATGTAATATACTGATTCATTCCCACAGATCAATGTACATTTAATAACAATATCATTGGTACTATATCTACATTGAATATAATGTAATATACTGATTCATTCCCACAGATCAATGTACATTTAATAACAATATCATTATTGCTATATCTACATTAGGTATAATGTCATATACAGACTCATTCCCACAGATCAATGTACATTTAATAACAGTATCATTAGTACTATATCTACATTGAATATAATGTAATATACTGATTCTTTCCCACAGATCAATGTACATTTAATAACAATATCATTGGTACTATATCTACATAGAATATAATGTAATATACTGATTCATTCCCACAGAGCAATGTATATTTAATAACAACATCCTTAGTACTATATCTACACTCGATATAATGTAATATAGTTATTCGTTCCCACAGATGAATGTGTATTTATTAACAATATCATTAGTACTATATCTACATTAGATATGTAATGTACATTTAATAACAATATCATTATTACCATATCTACATTAGATATAATGTAATATACTGATTCCTTCCCACAGATCAATGTACATTTAATAACAATATCATTGGTACTATATCTACATTTAATATAATGTAATATACTGATTCCTTCCCACAGATCAATGTACATTTAAAAACAATATCATTAGTACTATATCTACGGTAGATATGTAATATACATTTACAAACAATGCCATTATTACTATATCTCCGTTGGACATAATGTAATGTACTGATTCCTTCCAAGAGATCAATGTATATTTAATAACAATATCCTTAGTACTATATCTACATTCGATATAATGTAATATAGTTATTCGTTCCCACAGATGAATGTGTATTTATTAACAATATCATTAGTACTATATCTACATTAGATATGTAATGTACATTTAATAGCAATATCATTATTACCATATCTACATTGAATATAATGTAATATACTGATTCATTCCCACAGATCAATGTACATTTAATAACAATATCATTGGTACTATATCTACATTGAATATAATGTAATATACTGATTCATTCCCACAGATCAATGTACATTTAATAACAATATCATTAGTACTATATCTACAGTAGATATGTAATATACATTTACAAACAATGCCATTATTACTATATCTCCGTTGGACATAATGTAATATACTGATTCCTTCCAACAGATCAATGTATATTTAATAACAATATCCTTAGTACTATATCTACATTCGATATAATGTAATATAGTTATTCGTTCCCACAGATGAATGTGAATTTATTAACAATATCATTAGTACTATATCTACATTAGATATGTAATGTACATTTAATAACATTATCATTATTACCATATCTACATTAGATATAATGTAATATACTGATTCTTTCCCACAGATCAATGTACATTTAATAACAATATCATTAGTACTATATCTACATTCGATATAATGTAATAGATTGATGCATTCCCACAGATCAATGTACATTTAATAACAATATCATTATTACTATATCTACATTAGATATGATGTAATATACTGATTCCTTCCCACAGATCAATGTACATTTAATAACAATATCATTAGTACTATATCTACAGTAGATATGTAATATGCCTTTACATACAATGCCATTATTACTATATCTCCGTTGGACATAATGTAATATACTGATTTCTTCCAACAGATCAATGTATATTTAATAACAATATCCTTAGTACTATATCTGCATTCGATATAATGTAATATAGTTATTCGTTCCCACAGATGAATGTGCATTTATTAACAATATCATTAGTACTATATCTACATTAGATATGTAATGTACATTTAATAACAATATCATTATTACCATATCTACATTAGATACAATGTAATATACTGATTCTTTCCCACAGATCAATGTACATTTAATAACAATATCATTGGTACTATATCTACATTGAATATAATGTAATATGCTGATTCATTCCCACAGATCAATGTACATTTAATAACAATATCATTAGTACTATATCTACAGTAGATATGTAATATACATTTACATACAATGCCATTATTACTATATCTCCGTTGGACATAATGTAATATACTGATTCCTTCCAACAGATCAATGTATATTTAATAACAAGATCCTTAGCACTATATCTACATTCGATATAATGTAATATAGTTATTCGTTCCCACAGATCAATGTACATTTAATAACAATATCATTAGTACTATATCTACATTCGATATAATGTAATAGATTGATTCATTCCCACAGATCAATGTGCATTTAATAACAATATCATTATTACTGTATCTACATTAGATATGATGTAATATACTGATTCCTTCCCACAGATAAATGTACATTTAATAACAATATCATTAGTACTATATCTACAGTAGATATGTAATATACATTTACATACAATGCCATTATTACTATATCTCCGTTGGACATAATGTAATATACTGATTCCTTCCAACAGATCAATGTATATTTAATAACAATATCCTTAGCACTATATCTACATTCGATATAATGTAATATAGTTATTCGTTCCCACAGATGAATGTGTATTTATTAACAATATCATTAGTACTATATCTACATTAGATATGTAATGTACATTTAATAACAATATCATTATTACCATATCTACATTAGATACAATGTAATATACTGATTCTTTCCCACAGATCAATGTACATTTAATAACAATATCATTGGTACTATATCTACAGTAGATATGTAATGTGCATTTACATACAATGCCATTGTTACTACATCTCCGTTGGACATAATGTAATATACTGATTCCTTCCAACAGATCAATGTATATTTAATAACAATATCCTTAGTACTATATCTACATTAGATATGTAATGTAGATTTAATAACAATATCATTATTACCATATCTACATTAGATATAATGTAATATACTGATTCTTTCCCACAGATCAATGTACATTTAATAACAATATCATTAGTACTATATCTACATTCGATATAATGTAATATATTGATTCATTCCAACAGATCAAAGTACATTTAATAACAATATCATTATTACTATATCTACGTTAGATATGATGTAATATACTTATTCGTTCCCACAGATGAATATGCATTTAATAACATTATCATTAGTACTATATCTACATTAGATATGTAATGTACATTTAAAAACAATATTATTATTACCATATTTACATTATATATAATGTAATATACTGATTCCTTCCCACAGATCAATGTACATTTAATAACAATATCATTGGTACTGTATCTACATTGAATATAATGTAATATGCTGATTCATTCCCACAGATTAATGTACATTTAATAACAATATCATTAGTACTATATCTACATTCGATATAATGTAATAGATTGATTCATTCCCACAGATCAATGTACATTTAATAACAATATCATTATTGCTACATCTACATTAGGTATAATGTCATATACAGACTCATTCCCACAGATCAATGTACATATAATAACAATATCATTGGTACTACATCTACATTGAATATAATGTAATATGCTGATTCATTCCCACAGATCAATGTACATTTAATAACAGTATCATTAGTACTATATCTACATTCGATATAATGTAATATAGTTATTCGTTCCCACAGATGAATGTGAATTTATTAACAATATCATTAGTACTATATCTACATTAGATATGTAATGTACATTTAATAACATTATCATTATTACCATATCTACATTAGATATAATGTAATATACTGATTCTTTCCCACAGATCAATGTACATTTAATAACAATATCATTGGTACTATATCTACATTGAATATAATCTAATATACTGATTCATTCCCACAGATCAATGTACATTCAATAACAATATCATTAGTACTATATCTACATTCGATATAATGTAATAGATTGATGCATTCCCACAGATCAATGTACATTTAATAACAATATCATTATTACTATATCTACATTAGATATGATGTAATATACTGATTCCTTCCCACAGATCAATGTACATTTAATAACAATATCATTAGTACTATATCTACAGTAGATATGTAATATGCCTTTACATACAATGCCATTATTACTATATCTCCGTTGGACATAATGTAATATACTGATTTCTTCCAACAGATCAATGTATATTTAATAACAATATCCTTAGTGCTATATCTGCATTCGATATAATGTAATATAGTTATTCGTTCCCACTGATGAATGTGCATTTATTAACAATATCATTAGTACTATATCTACATTAGATATGTAATGTACATTTAATAACAATATCATTATTACCATATCTACATTGAATATAATGTAATATACTGATTCATTCCCACAGATCAATGTACATTTAATAACAATATCATTGGTACTATATCTACATTGAATATAATGTAATATACTGATTCATTCCCACAGATCAATGTACATTTAATAACAATATCATTATTGCTATATCTACATTAGGTATAATGTCATATACAGACTCATTCCCACAGATCAATGTACATTTAATAACAGTATCATTAGTACTATATCTACATTGAATATAATGTAATATACTGATTCTTTCCCACAGATCAATGTACATTTAATAACAATATCATTGGTACTATATCTACATTGAATATAATGTAATATACTGATTCATTCCCACAGAGCAATGTATATTTAATAACAACATCCTTAGTACTATATCTACACTCGATATAATGTAATATAGTTATTCGTTCCCACAGATGAATGTGTATTTATTAACAATATCATTAGTACTATATCTACATTAGATATGTAATGTACATTTAATAACAATATCATTATTACCATATCTACATTAGATATAATGTAATATACTGATTCCTTCCCACAGATCAATGTACATTTAATAACAATATCATTGGTACTATATCTACATTTAATATAATGTAATATACTGATTCCTTCCCACAGATCAATGTACATTTAAAAACAATATCATTAGTACTATATCTACGGTAGATATGTAATATACATTTACAAACAATGCCATTATTACTATATCTCCGTTGGACATAATGTAATGTACTGATTCCTTCCAAGAGATCAATGTATATTTAATAACAATATCCTTAGTACTATATCTACATTCGATATAATGTAATATAGTTATTCGTTCCCACAGATGAATGTGTATTTATTAACAATATCATTAGTACTATATCTACATTAGATATGTAATGTACATTTAATAGCAATATCATTATTACCATATCTACATTGAATATAATGTAATATACTGATTCATTCCCACAGATCAATGTACATTTAATAACAATATCATTGGTACTATATCTACATTGAATATAATGTAATATACTGATTCATTCCCACAGATCAATGTACATTTAATAACAATATCATTAGTACTATATCTACAGTAGATATGTAATATACATTTACAGACAATGCCATTATTACTATATCTCCGTTGGACATAATGTAATATACTGATTCCTTCCAACAGATCAATGTATATTTAATAACAATATCCTTAGTACTATATCTACATTCGATATAATGTAATATAGTTATTCGTTCCCACAGATGAATGTGAATTTAATAACAATATCCTTAGTACTATATCTACATTCGATATAATGTAATATAGTTATTCGTTCCCACAGATGAATGTGAATTTATTAACAATATCATTAGTACTATATCTACATTAGATATGTAATGTACATTTAATAACATTATCATTATTACCATATCTACATTAGATATAATGTAATATACTGATTCTTTCCCACAGATCAATGTACATTTAATAACAATATCATTAGTACTATATCTACATTCGATATAATGTAATAGATTGATGCATTCCCACAGATCAATGTACATTTAATAACAATATCATTATTACTATATCTACATTAGATATGATGTAATATACTGATTCCTTCCCACAGATCAATGTACATTTAATAACAATATCATTAGTACTATATCTACAGTAGATATGTAATATGCCTTTACATACAATGCCATTATTACTATATCTCCGTTGGACATAATGTAATATACTGATTTCTTCCAACAGATCAATGTATATTTAATAACAATATCCTTAGTACTATATCTGCATTCGATATAATGTAATATAGTTATTCGTTCCCACAGATGAATGTGAATTTATTAACAATATCATTAGTACTATATCTACATTAGATATGTAATGTACATTTAATAACATTATCATTATTACCATATCTACATTAGATATAATGTAATATACTGATTCTTTCCCACAGATCAATGTACATTTAATAACAATATCATTGGTACTATATCTACATTGAATATAATCTAATATACTGATTCATTCCCACAGATCAATGTACATTCAATAACAATATCATTAGTACTATATCTACATTCGATATAATGTAATAGATTGATGCATTCCCACAGATCAATGTACATTTAATAACAATATCATTATTACTATATCTACATTAGATATGATGTAATATACTGATTCCTTCCCACAGATCAATGTACATTTAATAACAATATCATTAGTACTATATCTACAGTAGATATGTAATATGCCTTTACATACAATGCCATTATTACTATATCTCCGTTGGACATAATGTAATATACTGATTTCTTCCAACAGATCAATGTATCTTTAATAGCAATATCCTTAGTACTATATCTGCATTCGATATAATGTAATATAGTTAATCGTTCCCACAGATGAATGTGCATTTATTAACAATATCATTAGTACTATATCTACATTAGATATGTAATGTACATTTAATAACAATATCATTATTACCATATCTACATTGAATATAATGTAATATACTGATTCATTCCCACAGATCAATGTACATTTAATAACAATATCATTGGTACTATATCTACATTGAATATAATGTAATATACTGATTCATTCCCACAGATCAATGAACATTTAATAACAATATCATTATTGCTATATCTACATTAGGTATAATGTCATATACAGACTCATTCCCACAGATCAATGTACATTTAATAACAGTATCATTAGTACTATATCTACATTGAATATAATGTAATATACTGATTCTTTCCCACAGATCAATGTACATTTAATAACAATATCATTGGTACTATATCTACATTGAATATAATGTAATATACTGATTCATTCCCACAGAGCAATGTATATTTAATAACAACATCCTTAGTACTATATCTACACTCGATATAATGTAATATAGTTATTCGTTCCCACAGATGAATGTGTATTTATTAACAATATCATTAGTACTATATCTACATTAGATATGTAATGTACATTTAATAACAATATCATTATTACCATATCTACATTAGATATAATGTAATATACTGATTCCGTCCCACAGATCAATGTACATTTAATAACAATATCATTGGTACTATATCTGCATTTAATATAATGTAATATACTGATTCCTTCCCACAGATCAATGTACATTTAAAAACAATATCATTAGTACTATATCTACGGTAGATATGTAATATACATTTACAAACAATGCCATTATTACTATATCTCCGTTGGACATAATGTAATGTACTGATTCCTTCCAAGAGATCAATGTATATTTAATAACAATATCCTTAGTACTATATCTGCATTCGATATAATGTAATATAGTTATTCGTTCCCACAGATGAATGTGCATTTATTAACAATATCATTAGTACTATATCTACATTAGATATGTAATGTACATTTAATAACAATATCATTATTACCATATCTACATTAGATACAATGTAATATACTGATTCTTTCCCACAGATCAATGTACATTTAATAACAATATCATTGGTACTATATCTACAGCAGATATGTAATGTGCATTTACATACAATGCCATTATTACTACATCTCCGTTGGACATAATGTAATATACTGATTCCTTCCAACAGATCAATGTATATTTAATAACAATATCCTTAGTACTATATCTACATTAGATATGTAATGTAGATTTAATAACAATATCATTATTACCATATCTACATTAGATATAATGTAATATACTGATTCTTTCCCACAGATCAATGTACATTTAATAACAATATCATTAGTACTATATCTACATTCGATATAATGTAATATATTGATTCATTCCTACAGATCAAAGTACATTTAATAACATTATCATTATTACTATATCTACATTAGATATGATGTAATATACTTATTCGTTCCCACAGATGAATATGCATTTAATAACATTATCATTAGTACTATATCTACATTAGATATGTAATGTACATTTAAAAACAATATTATTATTACCATATTTACATTATATATAATGTAATATACTGATTCCTTCCCACAGATCAATGTACATTTAATAACAATATCATTGGTACTGTATCTACATTGAATATAATGTAATATGCTGATTCATTCCCACAGATTAATGTACATTTAATAACAATATCATTAGTACTACATCTACATTCGATATAATGTAATATATTGATTCATCCCAACAGATCAATGTACAATTACTAACAATATCATTATTACTGTATCTACATTAGATATAATGTAATATACTTATTCGTTCCCACAGATGAATGTGCATTTAATAACATTATCATTAGTACTATATCTACATTAGATATCTAATGTACATTTAAAAACAATATCATTATTACCATATCTACATGGGATATAATGTAATATACTGATTCCTTCCCACAGATCAATGTACATTTAATAACAATATCATTAGTACTATATCTACAGTAGATATGTAATATACATTTACCATCAATGCCATTATTACTATATCTCCGTTGGACATAATGTAATATACTGATTCCTTCCCACTGATCAATGTACATTTAATAACAATATCATTAGTACTATATCTACAGTAGATATGTAATGTACATTTAGAAACAATATCATTATTACCATATCTACATGGGATATAATGTAATATACTGATTCCTTCCCACAGATCAATGTACATTTAATAACAATATCATTGGCACTATATCTACATTGAATATAATCCAGTATACTGATTCATTCCCACAGATCAATGTACATTTAATAACAATATCATTAGTACTATATCTACATTCGATATAATGTAATAGATTGATTCATTCCCACAGATCAATGTACATTTAATAACAATATCATTATTGCTACATCTACATTAGGTATAATGTCATATACAGACTCATTCCCACAGATCAATGTACATTTAATAACAATATCATTGGTACTACATCTACATTGAATATAATGTAATATGCTGATTCATTCCCACAGATCAATGTACATTTAATAACAGTATCATTAGTACTATATCTACATTCAATATAATGTAATATATTGATTCATTCCAACAGATCAATGTACATTTAATAACAATATCATTAGTACCACATCTACATTAGATATAATGTAATATACTGATTCCTTCCAACAGATCAATGTACATTTAATAACAATATCATTGGTACTATATCTACATTGAATATAATCTAATATACTGATTCATTCCCACAGATCAATGTACATTTAATAACAATATCATTAGTACTATATCTACATTCGATATAAGGTAATAGATTGGTTCGTTCCCACCGATCAATGTACATTTAATAACAATATCATTATTGCTATATCTACATTAGGTATAATGTCATATACAGACTCATTCCCACAGCTCAATGTACATTTAATAACAATATCATTAGTACTATATCTACAGCAGATATGTAATATACATTTACAAACAATGCCATTATTACTATATCTCTGTTGGACATAATGTAATATACTGATTCCTTCCAACAGATCAATGTATATTTAATAACAATATCCTTAGTACTATATCTACATTCGATATAATGTAATATAGTTATTCGTTCCCACAGATGAATGTGAATTTATTAACAATATCATTAGTACTATATCTACATTAGATATGTAATGTACATTTAATAACATTATCATTATTACCATATCTACATTAGATATAATGTAATATACTGATTCTTTCCCACAGATCAATGTACATTTAATAACAATATCATTGGTACTATATCTACATTGAATATAATCTAATATACTGATTCATTCCCACAGATCAATGTACATTCAATAACAATATCATTAGTACTATATCTACATTCGATATAATGTAATAGATTGATGCATTCCCACAGATCAATGTACATTTAATAACAATATCATTATTACCATATCTACATTAGATATGATGTAATATACTGATTCTTTCCCACAGATCAGTGTACATTTAATAACAATATCATTAGTACTATATCTACATTCGATATAATGTAATATATTGATTCATTCCAACAGATCAAAGTACATTTAATAACAATATCATTATTACTATATCTACATTAGATATGATGTAATATACTTATTCGTTCCCACAGATGAATATGCATTTAATAACATTATCATTAGTACTATATCTACATTAGATATGTAATGTACATTTAATAACAATATCATTATTACCATATCTACATTGAATATAATGTAATATACTGATTCATTCCCACAGATCAATGTACATTTAATAACAATATCATTGGTACTATATCTACATTGAATATAATGTAATATACTGATTCATTCCCACAGATCAATGTACATTTAATAACAATATCATTATTGCTATATCTACATTAGGTATAATGTCATATACAGACTCATTCCCACAGATCAATGTACATTTAATAACAGTATCATTAGTACTATATCTACATTGAATATAATGTAATATACTGATTCTTTCCCACAGATCAATGTACATTTAATAACAATATCATTGGTACTATATCTACATTGAATATAATGTAATATACTGATTCATTCCCACAGAGCAATGTATATTTAATAACAACATCCTTAGTACTATATCTACACTCGATATAATGTAATATAGTTATTCGTTCCCACAGATGAATGTGTATTTATTAACAATATCATTAGTACTATATCTACATTAGATATGTAATGTACATTTAATAACAATATCATTATTACCATATCTACATTTGATATAATGTAATATACTGATTCTTTCCCACAGATCAATGTACATTTAATAACAATATCATTGGTACTATATCTACATTGAATATAATGTAATATACTGATTCCTTCCCACAGATCAATGTACATTTAATAACAATATCATTAGTACTATATCTACAGTAGATATGTAATATACATTTACAAACAATGCCATTATTACTATATCTCCGTTGGACATAATGTAATATACTGATTCCTTCCAACAGATCAATGTATATTTAATAACAATATCCTTAGTACTATATCTACATTCGATATAATGTAATATAGTTATTCGTTCCCACAGATGAATGTGTATTTATTAACAATATCATTAGTATTATATCTACATTAGATATGTAATGTACATTTAATAACAATATCATTATTACCATATCTACATTAGATATAATGTAATATACTGATTCTTTCCCACAGATCAATGTACATTTAATAACAATATCATTGGTACTATATCTACATTGAATATAATCTAATATACTGATTCATTCCCACAGATCAATGTACATTTAATAACAATATCATTAGTACTATATCTACATTCGATATAAGGTAATAGATTGATTCGTTCCCACCGATCAATGTACATTTAATAACAATATCATTATTGCTATATCTACATTAGGTATAATGTCATATACAGACTCATTCCTACAGATCAATGTACATTTAATAACAATATCATTAGTACTATATCTACGGTAGATATGTAATATACATTTACAAACAATGCCATTATTACTATATCTCCGTTGGACATAATGTAATGTACTGATTCTTTCCCACAGAGCAATGTACATTTAATAACAATATCATTATTACTATATCTACATTAGATATAATGTAATATAGTTATTCGTTCCCACAGATGAATGTGTATTTATTAACAATATCATTAGTACTATATCTACATTAGATATGTAATGTACATTTAATAGCAATATCATTATTACCATATCTACATTGAATATAATGTAATATACTGATTCATTCCCACAGATCAATGTACATTTAATAACAATATCATTGGTACTATATCTACATTGAATATAATGTAATATACTGATTCATTCCCACAGATCAATGTACATTTAATAACAATATCATTAGTACTATATCTACAGTAGATATGTAATATACATTTACAAACAATGCCATTATTACTATATCTCCGTTGGACATAATGTAATATACTGATTCCTTCCAACAGATCAATGTATATTTAATAACAATATCCTTAGTACTATATCTACATTCGATATAATGTAATATAGTTATTCGTTCCCACAGATGAATGTGAATTTATTAACAATATCATTAGTACTATATCTACATTAGATATGTAATGTACATTTAATAACATTATCATTATTACCATATCTACATTAGATATAATGTAATATACTGATTCTTTCCCACAGATCAATGTACATTTAATAACAATATCATTAGTACTATATCTACATTCGATATAATGTAATAGATTGATGCATTCCCACAGATCAATGTACATTTAATAACAATATCATTATTACTATATCTACATTAGATATGATGTAATATACTGATTCCTTCCCACAGATCAATGTACATTTAATAACAATATCATTAGTACTATATCTACAGTAGATATGTAATATGCCTTTACATACAATGCCATTATTACTATATCTCCGTTGGACATAATGTAATATACTGATTTCTTCCAACAGATCAATGTATATTTAATAACAATATCCTTAGTACTATATCTGCATTCGATATAATGTAATATAGTTATTCGTTCCCACAGATGAATGTGCATTTATTAACAATATCATTAGTACTATATCTACATTAGATATGTAATGTACATTTAATAACAATATCATTATTACCATATCTACATTAAATACAATGTAATATACTGATTCTTTCCCACAGATCAATGTACATTTAATAACAATATCATTGGTACTATATCTACAGTAGATATGTAATGTGCATTTACATACAATGCCATTATTACTACATCTCCGTTGGACATAATGTAATATACTGATTCCTTCCAACAGATCAATGTATATTTAATAACAATATCCTTAGTACTATATCTACATTAGATATGTAATGTAGATTTAATAACAATATCATTATTACCATATCTACATTAGATATAATGTAATATACTGATTCTTTCCCACAGATCAATGTACATTTAATAACAATATCATTAGTACTATATCTACATTCGATATAATGTAATATATTGATTCATTCCAACAGATCAAAGTACATTTAATAACAATATCATTATTACTATATCTACATTAGATATGATGTAATATACTTATTCGTTCCCACAGATGAATATGCATTTAATAACATTATCATTAGTACTATATCTACATTAGATATGTAATGTACATTTAAAAACAATATTATTATTACCATATTTACATTATATATAATGTAATATACTGATTCCTTCCCACAGATCAATGTACATTTAATAACAATATCATTGGTACTGTATCTACATTGAATATAATGTAATATGCTGATTCATTCCCACAGATTAATGTACATTTAATAACAATATCATTAGTACTATATCTACATTCGATATAATGCAATATATTGATTCATTCCAACAGATCAATGTACATTTAATAACAATATCATTATTACTATATCTACATTAGATATAATGTAATATACTTATTCGTTCCCACAGATGAATGTGCATTTAATAACATTGTCATTAGTACTATATCTACATTAGATATGTAATGTACATTTAAAAACAATATCATTATTACCATATCTGCATTAGATATAATGTAATATACTGATTCCTTCTCACAGATCAATGTACGTTTAATAACAATATCATTGGTACTATATCTACATTGAACATAATGTAATATACTGATTCATTCCCATAAATCAATGTACATTTAATAACAATATCCTTAGTACTATATCTACATTCGATACAATGTAATATAGTTATTCGTTCCCACAGATGAATGTGTATTTAATAACAATATCATTAGTAATATATCTACATTAGATATGTAATGTACATTTAATAACAATATCATTATTACCATATCTACATTAGGTATAATGTAATATACTGATTCTTTCCCACAGATAAATGTACATTTAATAACAATATCATTGGTACTATATCTACATTGAATATAATGTAATATACTGATTCCTTACCACAGATCAATGTACAATTAATAACAATATCATTGGTACTATATCTACATTGAATATAATCTAATATACTGATTCATTCCCACAGATCAATGTACATTTAATAACAATATCATTAGTACTATATCTACATTCGATATAATGTAATAGATTGATTCATTCCCACAGACCAATGTACATTTAATAACAATATCATTAGTACTATATCTACATTGAATATAATGTAATATACTGATTCATTCCCACAGATCAATGTACATTTAATAACAATATCATTGGTACTATATCTACATTGAATATAATGTAATATGCTGATTCATTCCCACAGATCAATGTACATTTAATAACAATATCATTAGTACTATATCTACAGTAGATATGTAATATACATTTACATACAATGCCATTATTACTATATCTCCGTTGGACATAATGTAATATACTGATTCCTTCCAACAGATCAATGTATATTTAATAACAAGATCCTTAGCACTATATCTACATTCGATATAATGTAATATAGTTATTCGTTCCCACAGATCAATGTACATTTAATAACAATATCATTAGTACTATATCTACATTCGATATAATGTAATAGATTGATTCATTCCCACAGATCAATGTGCATTTAATAACAATATCATTATTACTATATCTACATTAGATATGATGTAATATACTGATTCCTTCCCACAGATAAATGTACATTTAATAACAATATCATTGGTACTATATCTACATTCGATATAATGTAATATAGTTATTCGTTCCCACAGATGAATGTGTATTTATTAACAATATCATTAGTACTATATCTACATTAGATATGTAATGTACATTTAATAACAATATCATTATTACCATATCTACATTTGATATAATGTAATATACTGATTCTTTCCCACAGATCAATGTACATTTAATAACAATATCATTGGTACTATATCTACATTGAATATAATGTAATATACTGATTCCTTCCCACAGATCAATGTACATTTAATAACAATATCATTAGTACTATATCTACAGTAGATATGTAATATACATTTACAAACAATGCCATTATTACTATATCTCCGTTGGACATAATGTAATATACTGATTCCTTCCAACAGATCAATGTATATTTAATAACAATATCCTTAGTACTATATCTACATTCGATATAATGTAATATAGTTATTCGTTCCCACAGATGAATGTGTATTTATTAACAATATCATTAGTATTATATCTACATTAGATATGTAATGTACATTCAATAACAATATCATTATTACCATATCTACATTAGATATAATGTAATATACTGATTCTTTCCCACAGATCAATGTACATTTAATAACAATATCATTGGTACTATATCTACATTGAATATAATCTAATATACTGATTCATTCCCACAGATCAATGTACATTTAATAACAATATCATTAGTACTATATCTACATTCGATATAAGGTAATAGATTGATTCGTTCCCACCGATCAATGTACATTTAATAACAATATCATTATTGCTATATCTACATTAGGTATAATGTCATATACAGACTCATTCCTACAGATCAATGTACATTTAATAACAATATCATTAGTACTATATCTACGGTAGATATGTAATATACATTTACAAACAATGCCATTATTACTATATCTCCGTTGGACATAATGTAATGTACTGATTCTTTCCCACAGAGCAATGTACATTTAATAACAATATCATTATTACTATATCTACATTAGATATAATGTAATATACTTATTCGTTCCCACAGATCAATGTGCGATTAATAACAATATCATTGGTACTATATCTACATTGAATATAATGTAATATACTGATTCATTCCCACAGAGCAATGTATATTTAATAACAACATCCTTAGTACTATATCTACACTCGATATAATGTAATATAGTTATTCGTTCCCACAGATGAATGTGTATTTATTAACAATATCATTAGTACTATATCTACATTAGATATGTAATGTACATTTAATAACAATATCATTATTACCATATCTACATTAGATATAATGTAATATACTGATTCCTTCCCACAGATCAATGTACATTTAATAACAATATCATTGGTACTATATCTACATTTAATATAATGTAATATACTAATTCCTTCCCACAGATCAATGTACATTTAATAACAATATCATTAGTACTATATCTACGGTAGATATGTAATATACATTTACAAACAATGCCATTATTACTATATCTCCGTTGGACATAATGTAATATACTGATTCCTTCCAAGAGATCAATGTATTCTTAATAACAATATCCTTAGTACTATATCTACATTCGATATAATGTAATATAGTTATTCGTTCCCACAGATGAATGTGTATTTATTAACAATATCATTAGTACTATATCCACATTAGATATGTAATGTACATTTAATAACAATATCATTATTACCATATCTGCATTGAATATAATGTAATATACTGATTCATTCCCACAGATCAATGTACATTTAATAACAATATCATTGGTACTATATCTACATTGAATATAATGTAATATACTGATTCATTCCCACAGATCAATGTACATTTAATAACAATATCATTGGTACTATATCTACATTGAATATAATGTAATATACTGATTCATTCCCACAGCTCAATGTACATTTAATAACAATATCATTAGTACTATATCTACAGCAGATATGTAATATACATTTACAAACAATGCCATTATTACTATATCTCTGTTGGACATAATGTAATATACTGATTCCTTCCAACAGATCAATGTATATTTAATAACAATATCCTTAGTACTATATCTACATTCGATATAATGTAATATAGTTATTCGTTCCCACAGATGAATGTGAATTTATTAACAATATCATTAGTACTATATCTACATTAGATATGTAATGTACATTTAATAACATTATCATTATTACCATATCTACATTAGATATAATGTAATATACTGATTCTTTCCCACAGATCAATGTACATTTAATAACAATATCATTGGTACTATATCTACATTGAATATAATCTAATATACTGATTCATTCCCACAGATCAATGTACATTCAATAACAATATCATTAGTACTATATCTACATTCGATATAATGTAATAGATTGATGCATTCCCACAGATCAATGTACATTTAATAACAATATCATTATTACTATATCTACATTAAATATGATGTAATATACTGATTCCTTCCCACAGATCAATGTACATTTAATAACAATATCATTAGTACTATATCTACAGTAGATATGTAATATGCCTTTACATACAATGCCATTATTACTATATCTCCGTTGGACATAATGTAATATACTGATTTCTTCCAACAGATCAATGTATATTTAATAACAATATCCTTAGTACTATATCTGCATTCGATATAATGTAATATAGTTATTCGTTCCCACTGATGAATGTGCATTTATTAACAATATCATTAGTACTATATCTACATTAGATATGTAATGTACATTTAATAACAATATCATTATTACCATATCTACATTGAATATAATGTAATATACTGATTCATTCCCACAGATCAATGTACATTTAATAACAATATCATTGGTACTATATCTACATTGAATATAATGTAATATACTGATTCATTCCCACAGATCAATGTACATTTAATAACAATATCATTATTGCTATATCTACATTAGGTATAATGTCATATACAGACTCATTCCCACAGATCAATGTACATTTAATAACAGTATCATTAGTACTATATCTACATTGAATATAATGTAATATACTGATTCTTTCCCACAGATCAATGTACATTCAATAACAATATCATTGGTACTATATCTACATTGAATATAATGTAATATACTGATTCATTCCCACAGAGCAATGTATATTTAATAACAACATCCTTAGTACTATATCTACACTCGATATAATGTAATATAGTTATTCGTTCCCACAGATGAATGTGTATTTATTAACAATATCATTAGTACTATATCTACATTAGATATGTAATGTACATTTAATAACAATATCATTATTACCATATCTACATTAGATATAATGTAATATACTGATTCCTTCCCACAGATCAATGTACATTTAATAACAATATCATTGGTACTATATCTACATTTAATATAATGTAATATACTGATTCCTTCCCACAGATCAATGTACATTTAAAAACAATATCATTAGTACTATATCTACGGTAGATATGTAATATACATTTACAAACAATGCCATTATTACTATATCTCCGTTGGACATAATGTAATGTACTGATTCCTTCCAAGAGATCAATGTATATTTAATAACAATATCCTTAGTACTATATCTACATTCGATATAATGTAATATAGTTATTCGTTCCCACAGATGAATGTGTATTTATTAACAATATCATTAGTACTATATCTACATTAGATATGTAATGTACATTTAATAGCAATATCATTATTACCATATCTACATTGAATATAATGTAATATACTGATTCATTCCCACAGATCAATGTACATTTAATAACAATATCATTGGTACTATATCTACATTGAATATAATGTAATATACTGATTCATTCCCACAGATCAATGTATATTTAATAACAATATCCTTAGTACTATATCTGCATTCGATATAATGTAATATAGTTATTCGTTCCCACAGATGAATGTGCATTTATTAACAATATCATTAGTACTATATCTACATTAGATATGTAATGTACATTTAATAACAATATCATTATTACCATATCTACATTAGATACAATGTAATATACTGATTCTTTCCCACAGATCAATGTACATTTAATAACAATATCATTGGTACTATATCTACAGTAGATATGTAATGTGCATTTACATACAATGCCATTATTACTACATCTCCGTTGGACATAATGTAATATACTGATTCCTTCCAACAGATCAATGTATATTTAATAACAATATCCTTAGTACTATATCTACATTAGATATGTAATGTAGATTTAATAACAATATCATTATTACCATATCTACATTAGATATAATGTAATATACTGATTCTTTCCCACAGATCAATGTACATTTAATAACAATATCATTAGTACTATATCTACATTCGATATAATGTAATATATTGATTCATTCCAACAGATCAAAGTACATTTAATAACAATATCATTATTACTATATCTACATTAGATATAATGCAATGTATTGATTCATTCCAACAGATCAATGTACATTTAATAACAATATCATTATTACTATATCTACATTAGATATAATGTAATATACTTATTCGTTCCCACAGATGAATGTGCATTTAATAACATTGTCATTAGTACTATATCTACATTAGATATGTAATGTACATTTAAAAACAATATCATTATTACCATATCTGCATTAGATATAATGTAATATACTGATTCCTTCTCACAGATCAATGTACGTTTAATAACAATATCATTGGTACTATATCTACATTGAACATAATGTAATATACTGATTCATTCCCATAAATCAATGTACATTTAATAACAATATCCTTAGTACTATATCTACATTCGATACAATGTAATATAGTTATTCGTTCCCACAGATGAATGTGTATTTAATAACAATATCATTAGTAATATATGTACATTAGATATGTAATGTACATTTAATAACAACATCATTATTACCATATCTACATTAGGTATAATGTAATATACTGATTTTTTCCCACAGATAAATGTACATTTAATAACAATATCATTGGTACTATATCTACATTGAATATAATGTAATATACTGATTCCTTACCACAGATCAATGTACAATTAATAACAATATCAGTAGTACTATATCTACATTCGATATAATGTAATATACTGATTCATTCCCACAGATCAATGCACATTTAATAACAATATCATTAGTACTATATCTACATTCGATATAATGTAATAGATTGATTCATTCCCACAGATCAATGTACATTTAATAACAATATCATTAGTACTATATCTACAGTAGATATGTAATATACATTTACCAACAATGCCATTATTACTATATCTCCGTTGGACATAATGTAATATACTGATTCCTTCCAACAGATCAATGTATATTTAATAACAATATCCTTAGTACTATATCTACATTCGATATAATGTAATATAGTTATTCGTTCCCACAGATGAATGTGAATTTATTAACAATATCATTAGTACTATATCTACATTAGATATGTAATGTACATTTAATAACATTATCATTATTACCATATCTACATTAGATATAATGTAATATACTGATTCTTTCCCACAGATCAATGTACATTTAATAACAATATCATTAGTACTATATCTACATTCGATATAATGTAATAGATTGATGCATTCCCACAGATCGATGTACATTTAATAACAATATCATTATTACTATATCTACATTAGATATGATGTAATATACTGATTCCTTCCCACAGATCAATGTACATTTAATAACAATATCATTAGTACTATATCTACAGTAGATATGTAATATGCCTTTACATACAATGCCATTATTACTATATCTCCGTTGGACATAATGTAATATACTGATTTCTTCCAACAGATCAATGTATATTTAATAACAATATCCTTAGTACTATATCTGCATTCGATATAATGTAATATAGTTATTCGTTCCCACAGATGAATGTGCATTTATTAACAATATCATTAGTACTATATCTACATTAGATATGTAATGTACATTTAATAACAATATCATTATTACCATATCTACATTAGATACAATGTAATATACTGATTCTTTCCCACAGATCAATGTACATTTAATAACAATATCATTGGTACTATATCTACAGTAGATATGTAATGTGCATTTACATACAATGCCATTATTACTACATCTCCGTTGGACATAATGTAATATACTGATTCCTTCCAACAGATCAATGTATATTTAATAACAATATCCTTAGTACTATATCTACATTAGATATGTAATGTAGATTTAATAACAATATCATTATTACCATATCTACATTAGATATAATGTAATATACTGATTCTTTCCCACAGATCAATGTACATTCAATAACAATATCATTAGTACTATATCTACATTCGATATAATGTAATATATTGATTCATTCCCACAGATCAATGTACATTTAATAACAATATCATTAGTACTATATCTACAGTAGATATGTAATATACATTTACAAACAATGCCATTATTACTATATCTCCGTTGGACATAATGTAATATACTGATTCCTTCCAACAGATCAATGTATATTTAATAACAATATCATTGGTACTATATCTACATTGAATATAATGTAATATACTGATTCATTCCCACAGATCAATGTACATTTAATAACAATATCATTAGTACTATATCTACAGTAGATATGTAATATACATTTACAAACAATGCCATTATTACTATATCTCCGTTGGACATAATGTAATATACTGATTCCTTCCAACAGATCAATGTATATTTAATAACAATATCCTTAGTACTATATCTACATTCGATATAATGTAATATAGTTATTCGTTCCCACAGATGAATGTGAATTTATTAACAATATCATTAGTACTATATCTACATTAGATATGTAATGTACATTTAATAACATTATCATTATTACCATATCTACATTAGATATAATGTAATATACTGATTCTTTCCCACAGATCAGTGTACATTTAATAACAATATCATTGGTACTATATCTACATTGAATATAATCTAATATACTGATTCATTCCCACAGATCAATGTACATTTAATAACAATATCATTAGTACTATATCTACATTCGATATAATGTAATAGATTGATGCATTCCCACAGATCAATGTACATTTAATAACAATATCATTATTACTATATCTACATTAGATATGATGTAATATACTGATTCCTTCCCACAGATCAATGTACATTTAATAACAATATCATTAGTACTATATCTACAGTAGATATGTAATATGCCTTTACATACAATGCCATTATTACTATATCTCCGTTGGACATAATGTAATATACTGATTTCTTCCAACAGATCAATGTATATTTAATAACAATATCCTTAGTACTATATCTGCATTCGATATAATGTAATATAGTTATTCGTTCCCACAGATGAATGTGCATTTATTAACAATATCATTAGTACTATATCTACATTAGATATGTAATGTACATTTAATAACAATATCATTATTACCATATCTACATTAGATACAATGTAATATACTGATTCTTTCCCACAGATCAATGTACATTTAATAACAATATCATTGGTACTATATCTACAGTAGATATGTAATGTGCATTTACATACAATGCCATTATTACTACATCTCCGTTGGACATAATGTAATATACTGATTCCTTCCAACAGATCAATGTATATTTAATAACAATATCCTTAGTACTATATCTACATTAGATATGTAATGTAGATTTAATAACAATATCATTATTACCATATCTACATTAGATATAATGTAATATACTGATTCTTTCCCACAGATCAATGTACATTTAATAACAATATCATTAGTACTATATCTACATTCGATATAATGTAATATATTGATTCATTCCAACAGATCAAAGTACATTTAATAACAATATCATTATTACTATATCTACATTAGATATAATGCAATATATTGATTCATTCCAACAGATCAATGTACATTTAATAACAATATCATTATTACTATATCTACATTAGATATAATGTAATATACTTATTCGTTCCCACAGATGAATGTGCATTTAATAACATTGTCATTAGTACTATATCTACATTAGATATGTAATGTACATTTAAAAACAATATCATTATTACCATATCTGCATTAGATATAATGTAATATACTGATTCCTTCTCACAGATCAATGTACGTTTAATAACAATATCATTGGTACTATATCTACATTGAACATAATGTAATATACTGATTCATTCCCATAAATCAATGTACATTTAATAACAATATCCTTAGTACTATATCTACATTCGATACAATGTAATATAGTTATTCGTTCCCACAGATGAATGTGTATTTAATAACAATATCATTAGTAATATATCTACATTAGATATGTAATGTACATTTAATAACAATATCATTATTACCATATCTACATTAGGTATAATGTAATATACTGATTTTTTCCCACAGATAAATGTACATTTAATAACAATATCATTGGTACTATATCTACATTGAATATAATGTAATATACTGATTCCTTACCACAGATCAATGTACAATTAATAACAATATCAGTAGTACTATATCTACATTCGATATAATGTAATATACTGATTCATTCCCACAGATCAATGCACATTTAATAACAATATCATTAGTACTATATCTACATTCGATATAATGTAATAGATTGATTCATTCCCACAGATCAATGTACATTTAATAACAATATCATTAGTACTATATCTACAGTAGATATGTAATATACATTTACCAACAATGCCATTATTACTATATCTCCGTTGGACATAATGTAATATACTGATTCCTTCCAACAGATCAATGTATATTTAATAACAATATCCTTAGTACTATATCTACATTCGATATAATGTAATATAGTTATTCGTTCCCACAGATGAATGTGAATTTATTAACAATATCATTAGTACTATATCTACATTAGATATGTAATGTACATTTAATAACATTATCATTATTACCATATCTACATTAGATATAATGTAATATACTGATTCTTTCCCACAGATCAATGTACATTTAATAACAATATCATTAGTACTATATCTACAGTAGATATGTAATATACATTTACAAACAATGCCATTATTACTATATCTCCGTTGGACATAATGTAATATACTGATTCCTTCCAACAGATCAATGTATATTTAATAACAATATCATTGGTACTATATCTACATTAGATATGTAATGTAGATTTAATAACAATATCATTATTACCATATCTACATTAGATATAATGTAATATACTGATTCTTTCCCACAGATCAATGTACATTCAATAACAATATCATTAGTACTATATCTACATTCGATATAATGTAATATATTGATTCATTCCCACAGATCAATGTACATTTAATAACAATATCATTAGTACTATATCTACAGTAGATATGTAATATACATTTACAAACAATGCCATTATTACTATATCTCCGTTGGACATAATGTAATATACTGATTCCTTCCAACAGATCAATGTATATTTAATAACAATATCATTGGTACTATATCTACATTGAATATAATGTAATATACTGATTCATTCCCACAGATCAATGTACATTTAATAACAATATCATTAGTACTATATCTACAGTAGATATGTAATATACATTTACAAACAATGCCATTATTACTATATCTCCGTTGGACATAATGTAATATACTGATTCCTTCCAACAGATCAATGTATATTTAATAACAATATCCTTAGTACTATATCTACATTCGATATAATGTAATATAGTTATTCGTTCCCACAGATGAATGTGAATTTATTAACAATATCATTAGTACTATATCTACATTAGATATGTAATGTACATTTAATAACAATATCATTATTACTATATCTACGTTAGATATGATGTAATATACTTATTCGTTCCCACAGATGAATATGCATTTAATAACATTATCATTAGTACTATATCTACATTAGATATGTAATGTACATTTAAAAACAATATTATTATTACCATATTTACATTATATATAATGTAATATACTGATTCCTTCCCACAGATCAATGTACATTTAATAACAATATCATTGGTACTGTATCTACATTGAATATAATGTAATATGCTGATTCATTCCCACAGATTAATGTACATTTAATAACAATATCATTAGTACTATATCTACATTCGATATAATGTAATAGATTGATTCATTCCCACAGATCAATGTACATTTAATAACAATATCATTATTGCTACATCTACATTAGGTATAATGTCATATACAGACTCATTCCCACAGATCAATGTACATTTAATAACAATATCATTGGTACTACATCTACATTGAATATAATGTAATATGCTGATTCATTCCCACAGATCAATGTACATTTAATAACAGTATCATTAGTACTATATCTACATTCGATATAATGTAATATAGTTATTCGTTCCCACAGATGAATGTGAATTTATTAACAATATCATTAGTACTATATCTACATTAGATATGTAATGTACATTTAATAACATTATCATTATTACCATATCTACATTAGATATAATGTAATGTACTGATTCTTTCCCACAGATCAATGTACATTTAAGAACAATATCATTGGTACTATATCTACATTGAATATAATCTAATATACTGATTCATTCCCACAGATCAATGTACATTCAATAACAATATCATTAGTACTATATCTACATTCGATATAATGTAATAGATTGATGCATTCCCACAGATCAATGTACATTTAATAACAATATCATTATTACTATATCTACATTAGATATGATGTAATATACTGATTCCTTCCCACAGATCAATGTACATTTAATAACAATATCATTAGTACTATATCTACAGTAGATATGTAATATGCCTTTACATACAATGCCATTATTACTATATCTCCGTTGGACATAATGTAATATACTGTTTCTTCCAACAGATCAATGTATATTTAATAACAATATCCTTAGTACTATATCTGCATTCGATATAATGTAATATAGTTATTCGTTCCCACTGATGAATGTGCATTTATTAACAATATCATTAGTACTATATCTACATTAGATATGTAATGTACATTTAATAACAATATCATTATTACCATATCTACATTGAATATAATGTAATATACTGATTCATTCCCACAGATCAATGTACATTTAATAACAATATCATTGGTACTATATCTACATTGAATATAATGTAATATACTGATTCATTCCCACAGATCAATGTACATTTAATAACAATATCATTATTGCTATATCTACATTAGGTGTCATATACAGACTCATTCCCACAGATCAATGTACATTTAATAACAGTATCATTAGTACTATATCTACATTGAATATAATGTAATATACTGATTCTTTCCCACAGATCAATGTACATTTAATAACAATATCATTGGTACTATATCTACATTGAATATAATGTAATATACTGATTCATTCCCACAGAGCAATGTATATTTAATAACAACATCCTTAGTACTATATCTACACTCGATATAATGTAATATAGTTATTCGTTCCCACAGATGAATGTGTATTTATTAACAATATCATTAGTACTATATCTACATTAGATATGTAATGTACATTTAATAACAATATCATTATTACCATATCTACATTAGATATAATGTAATATACTGATTCCTTCCCACAGATCAATGTACATTTAATAACAATATCATTGGTACTATATCTACATTTAATATAATGTAATATACTGATTCCTTCCCACAGATCAATGTACATTTAAAAACAATATCATTAGTACTATATCTACGGTAGATATGTAATATACATTTACAAACAATGCCATTATTACTATATCTCCGTTGGACATAATGTAATGTACTGATTCCTTCCAAGAGATCAATGTATATTTAATAACAATATCCTTATTACTATATCTACATTTGATATAATGTAATATAGTTATTCGTTCCCACAGATGAATGTGTATTTATTAACAATATCACTAGTACTATATCTACATTAGATATGTAATGTACATTTAATAGCAATATCATTATTACCATATCTACATTGAATATAATGTAATATACTGATTCATTCCCACAGATCAATGTACATTTAATAACAATATCATTGGTACTATATCTACATTGAATATAATGTAATATACTGATTCATTCCCACAGATCAATGTACATTTAATAACAATATCATTAGTACTATATCTACAGTAGATATGTAATATACATTTACAAACAATGCCATTATTACTATATCTCCGTTGGACATAATGTAATATACTGATTCCTTCCAACAGATCAATGTATATTTAATAACAATATCCTTAGTACTATATCTACATTCGATATAATGTAATATAGTTATTCGTTCCCACAGATGAATGTGAATTTATTAACAATATCATTAGTACTATATCTACATTAGATATGTAATGTACATTTAATAACATTATCATTATTACCATATCTACATTAGATATAATGTAATATACTGATTCTTTCCCACAGATCAATGTACATTTAATAACAATATCATTAGTACTATATCTACATTCGATATAATGTAATAGATTGATGCATTCCCACAGATCAATGTACATTTAATAACAATATCATTATTACTATATCTACATTAGATATGATGTAATATACTGATTCCTTCCCACAGATCAATGTACATTTAATAACAATATCATTAGTACTATATCTACAGTAGATATGTAATATGCCTTTACATACAATGCCATTATTACTATATCTCCGTTGGACATAATGTAATATACTGATTTCTTCCAACAGATCAATGTATATTTAATAACAATATCCTTAGTACTATATCTGCATTCGATATAATGTAATATAGTTATTCGTTCCCACAGATGAATGTGCATTTATTAACAATATCATTAGTACTATATCTACATTAGATATGTAATGTACATTTAATAACAATATCATTATTACCATATCTACATTAGATACAATGTAATATACTGATTCTTTCCCACAGATCAATGTACATTTAATAACAATATCATTGGTACTATATCTACAGTAGATATGTAATGTGCATTTACATACAATGCCATTATTACTACATCTCCGTTGGACATAATGTAATATACTGATTCCTTCCAACAGATCAATGTATATTTAATAACAATATCCTTAGTACTATATCTACATTAGATATGTAATGTAGATTTAATAACAATATCATTATTACCATATCCACATTAGATATAATGTAATATACTGATTCTTTCCCACAGATCAATGTACATTTAATAACAATATCATTAGTACTATATCTACATTCGATATAATGTAATATATTGATTCATTCCAACAGATCAAAGTACATTTAATAACAATATCATTATTACTATATCTACATTAGATATGATGTAATATACTTATTCGTTCCCACAGATGAATATGCATTTAATAACATTATCATTAGTACTATATCTACATTAGATATGTAATGTACATTTAAAAACAATATTATTATTACCATATTTACATTATATATAATGTAATATACTGATTCCTTCCCACAGATCAATGTACATTTAATAACAATATCATTGGTACTGTATCTACATTGAATATAATGTAATATGCTGATTCATTCCCACAGATTAATGTACATTTAATAACAATATCATTAGTACTATATCTACATTCGATATAATGCAATATATTGATTCATTCCAACAGATCAATGTACATTTAATAACAATATCATTATTACTATATCTACATTAGATATAATGTAATATACTTATTCGTTCCCACAGATGAATGTGCATTTAATAACATTGTCATTAGTACTATATCTACATTAGATATGTAATGTACATTTAAAAACAATATCATTATTACCATATCTGCATTAGATATAATGTAATATACTGATTCCTTCTCACAGATCAATGTACGTTTAATAACAATATCATTGGTACTATATCTACATTGAACATAATGTAATATACTGATTCATTCCCATAAATCAATGTACATTTAATAACAATATCCTTAGTACTATATCTACATTCGATACAATGTAATATAGTTATTCGTTCCCACAGATGAATGTGTATTTAATAACAATATCATTAGTAATATATCTACATTAGATATGTAATGTACATTTAATAACAATATCATTATTACCATATCTACATTAGGTATAATGTAATATACTGATTCTTTCCCACAGATAAATGTACATTTAATAACAATATCATTGGTACTATATCTACATTGAATATATTGTAATATACTGATTCCTTACCACAGATCAATGTACAATTAATAACAATATCATTGGTACTATATCTACATTGAATATAATCTAATATACTGATTCATTCCCACAGATCAATGTACATTTAATAACAATATCATTAGTACTATATCTACATTCGATATAATGTAATAGATTGATTCATTCCCACAGACCAATGTACATTTAATAACAATATCATTAGTACTATATCTACATTGAATATAATGTAATATACTGATTCATTCCCACAGATCAATGTACATTTAATAACAATATCATTGGTACTATATCTACATTGAATATAATGTAATATGCTGATTCATTCCCACAGATCAATGTACATTTAATAACAATATCATTAGTACTATATCTACAGTAGATATGTAATATACATTTACATACAATGCCATTATTACTATATCTCCGTTGGACATAATGTAATATACTGATTCCTTCCAACAGATCAATGTATATTTAATAACAAGATCCTTAGCACTATATCTACATTCGATATAATGTAATATAGTTATTCGTTCCCACAGATCAATGTACATTTAATAACAATATCATTAGTACTATATCTACATTCGATATAATGTAATAGATTGATTCATTCCCACAGATCAATGTGCATTTAATAACAATATCATTATTACTATATCTACATTAGATATGATGTAATATACTGATTCCTTCCCACAGATAAATGTACATTTAATAACAATATCATTAGTACTATATCTACAGTAGATATGTAATATACATTTACATACAATGCCATTATTACTATATCTCCGTTGGACATAATGTAATATACTGATTCCTTCCAACAGATCAATGTATATTTAATAACAATATCCTTAGCACTATATCTACATTCGATATAATGTAATATAGTTATTCGTTCCCACAGATGAATGTGTATTTATTAACAATATCATTAGTACTATATCTACATTAGATATGTAATGTACATTTAATAACAATATCATTATTACCATACCTACATTAGATATAATGTAATATACTGATTCCTTCCCACAGATCAATGTACATTTAATAACAATATCATTGGTACTATATCTACATTTAATATAATGTAATATACTGATTCCTTCCCACAGATCAATGTACATTTAATAACAATATCATTAGTACTATATCTACGGTAGATATGTAATATACATTTACAAACAATGCCATTGTTACTATATCTCCTTTGGACATAGTGTAATATACTGATTCCTTCCAAGACATCAATGTATATTTAATAACAATATCCTTAGTACTATATCTACTTTCGATATAATGTAATATAGTTATTCGTTCCCACAGATGAATGTGTATTTATTAACAATATCATTAGTACTATATCTACATTAGATATGTAATGTACATTTAATAACAATATCATTATTACCATATCTACATTAGATATAATGAAATATACTGATTCCTTCACACAGATCAATGTACATTTAATAACAATATCATTAGTACTATATCTACAGTAGATATGTAATATACGTTTGCATACAATGCCATTATTACTATATCTCCATTGGACATAACGTAATATACTGATTCCTTCCAACAGATCAATGTATTCTTAATAACAATATCCTTAGTACTATATCTACATTCGATATAATGTAATATAGTTATTCGTTCCCACAGATGAATGTGTATTTATTAACAATATCATTAGTACTATATCTACATTAGATATGTAATGTACATTTAATAACAATATCATTATTACCATATCTACATTGAATATAATGTAATATACTGATTCATTCCCACAGATCAATGTACATTTAATAACAATATCATTGGTACTATATCTACATTGAATATAATGTAATATACTGATTCATTCCCACAGATCAATGTACATTTAATAACAATATCATTATTGCTATATCTACATTAGGTATAATGTCATATACAGACTCATTCCCACAGATCAATGTACATTTAATAACAGTATCATTAGTACTATATCTACATTGAATATAATGTAATATACTGATTCTTTCCCACAGATCAATGTACATTTAATAACAATATCATTGGTACTATATCTACATTGAATATAATGTAATATACTGATTCATTCCCACAGAGCAATGTATATTTAATAACAACATCCTTAGTACTATATCTACACTCGATATAATGTAATATAGTTATTCGTTCCCACAGATGAATGTGTATTTATTAACAATATCATTAGTACTATATCTACATTAGATATGTAATGTACATTTAATAACAATATCATTATTACCATATCTACATTAGATATAATGTAATATACTGATTCCTTCCCACAGATCAATGTACATTTAATAACAATATCATTGGTACTATATCTACATTTAATATAATGTAATATACTGATTCCTTCCCACAGATCAATGTACATTTAATAACAATATCATTAGTACTATATCTACGGTAGATATGTAATATACATTTACAAACAATGCCATTATTACTATATCTCCGTTGGACATAATGGAATATACTGATTCCTTCCAACAGATCAATGTATATTTAATAACGATATCCTTAGTACTATATCTACATTCGATATAATGTAATATAGATATTCGTTCCCACAGATGAATGTGTATTTATTAACAATATCATAAGTACTATATCTACATTAGATATGTAATGTACATTTAATAACAATATCATTATTACCATATCTACATTAGATACAATGTAATATACTGATTCCTTCCCACACATCAATGTACATTTAATAACAATATCATAGGTACTATATCTACATTGAATATAATGTAATATGCTGATTCATTCCCACAGATCAATGTACATTTAATAACAGTATCATTAGTACTATATCTACAGTAGATATGTAATATACATTTACAAACAATGCCAGTATTATTATATCTCCGTTGGACATAATGTAATATACTGATTCCTTCCCACAGATCAATGTACATTTAATAACAATATCATTAGTACTATATCTACATTCGATATAATGTAATAGATTGATGCATTCCCACAGATCAATGTACATTTAATAACAATATCATTATTACTATATCTACATTAGATATGATGTAATATACTGATTCCTTCCCACAGATCAATGTACATTTAATAACAATATCATTAGTACTATATCTACAGTAGATATGTAATATGCCTTTACATACAATGCCATTATTACTATATCTCCGTTGGACATAATGTAATATACTGATTTCTTCCAACAGATCAATGTATATTTAATAACAATATCCTTAGTACTATATCTGCATTCGATATAATGTAATATAGTTATTCGTTCCCACAGATGAATGTGCATTTATTAACAATATCATTAGTACTATATCTACATTAGATATGTAATGTACATTTAATAACAATATCATTATTACCATATCTACATTAGATACAATGTAATATACTGATTCTTTCCCACAGATCAATGTACATTTAATAACAATATCATTGGTACTATATCTACAGTAGATATGTAATGTGCATTTACATACAATGCCATTATTACTACATCTCCGTTGGACATAATGTAATATACTGATTCCTTCCAACAGATCAATGTATATTTAATAACAATATCCTTAGTACTATATCTACATTAGATATGTAATGTAGATTTAATAACAATATCATTATTACCATATCTACATTAGATATAATGTAATATACTGATTCTTTCCCACAGATCAATGTACATTTAATAACAATATCATTAGTACTATATCTACATTCGATATAATGTAATATATTGATTCATTCCAACAGATCAAAGTACATTTAATAACAATATCATTATTACTATATCTACATTAGATATAATGCAATATATTGATTCATTCCAACAGATCAATGTACATTTAATAACAATATCATTATTACTATATCTACATTAGATATAATGTAATATACTTATTCGTTCCCACAGATGAATGTGCATTTAATAACATTGTCATTAGTACTATATCTACATTAGATATGTAATGTACATTTAAAAACAATATCATTATTACCATATCTGCATTAGATATAATGTAATATACTGATTCCTTCTCACAGATCAATGTACGTTTAATAACAATATCATTGGTACTATATCTACATTGAACATAATGTAATATACTGATTCATTCCCATAAATCAATGTACATTTAATAACAATATCCTTAGTACTATATCTACATTCGATACAATGTAATATAGTTATTCGTTCCCACAGATGAATGTGTATTTAATAACAATATCATTAGTAATATATGTACATTAGATATGTAATGTACATTTAATAACAATATCATTATTACCATATCTACATTAGGTATAATGTAATATACTGATTTTTTCCCACAGATAAATGTACATTTAATAACAATATCATTGGTACTATATCTACATTGAATATAATGTAATATACTGATTCCTTACCACAGATCAATGTACAATTAATAACAATATCAGTAGTACTATATCTACATTCGATATAATGTAATATACTGATTCATTCCCACAGATCAATGCACATTTAATAACAATATCATTAGTACTATATCTACATTCGATATAATGTAATAGATTGATTCATTCCCACAGATCAATGTACATTTAATAACAATATCATTAGTACTATATCTACAGTAGATATGTAATATACATTTACCAACAATGCCATTATTACTATATCTCCGTTGGACATAATGTAATATACTGATTCCTTCCAACAGATCAATGTATATTTAATAACAATATCCTTAGTACTATATCTACATTCGATATAATGTAATATAGTTATTCGTTCCCACAGATGAATGTGAATTTATTAACAATATCATTAGTACTATATCTACATTAGATATGTAATGTACATTTAATAACATTATCATTATTACCATATCTACATTAGATATAATGTAATATACTGATTCTTTCCCACAGATCAATGTACATTTAATAACAATATCATTAGTACTATATCTACATTCGATATAATGTAATAGATTGATGCATTCCCACAGATCAATGTACATTTAATAACAATATCATTATTACTATATCTACATTAGATATGATGTAATATACTGATTCCTTCCCACAGATCAATGTACATTTAATAACAATATCATTAGTACTATATCTACAGTAGATATGTAATATGCCTTTACATACAATGCCATTATTACTATATCTCCGTTGGACATAATGTAATATACTGATTTCTTCCAACAGATCAATGTATATTTAATAACAATATCCTTAGTACTATATCTGCATTCGATATAATGTAATATAGTTATTCGTTCCCACAGATGAATGTGCATTTATTAACAATATCATTAGTACTATATCTACATTAGATATGTAATGTACATTTAATAACAATATCATTATTACCATATCTACATTAGATACAATGTAATATACTGATTCTTTCCCACAGATCAATGTACATTTAATAACAATATCATTGGTACTATATCTACAGTAGATATGTAATGTGCATTTACATACAATGCCATTATTACTACATCTCCGTTGGACATAATGTAATATACTGATTCCTTCCAACAGATCAATGTATATTTAATAACAATATCCTTAGTACTATATCTACATTAGATATGTAATGTAGATTTAATAACAATATCATTATTACCATATCTACATTAGATATAATGTAATATACTGATTCTTTCCCACAGATCAATGTACATTCAATAACAATATCATTAGTACTATATCTACATTCGATATAATGTAATATATTGATTCATTCCCACAGATCAATGTACATTTAATAACAATATCATTAGTACTATATCTACAGTAGATATGTAATATACATTTACAAACAATGCCATTATTACTATATCTCCGTTGGACATAATGTAATATACTGATTCCTTCCAACAGATCAATGTATATTTAATAACAATATCATTGGTACTATATCTACATTGAATATAATGTAATATACTGATTCATTCCCACAGATCAATGTACATTTAATAACAATATCATTAGTACTATATCTACAGTAGATATGTAATATACATTTACAAACAATGCCATTATTACTATATCTCCGTTGGACATAATGTAATATACTGATTCCTTCCAACAGATCAATGTATATTTAATAACAATATCCTTAGTACTATATCTACATTCGATATAATGTAATATAGTTATTCGTTCCCACAGATGAATGTGAATTTATTAACAATATCATTAGTACTATATCTACATTAGATATGTAATGTACATTTAATAACATTATCATTATTACCATATCTACATTAGATATAATGTAATATACTGATTCTTTCCCACAGATCAGTGTACATTTAATAACAATATCATTGGTACTATATCTACATTGAATATAATCTAATATACTGATTCATTCCCACAGATCAATGTACATTTAATAACAATATCATTAGTACTATATCTACATTCGATATAATGTAATAGATTGATGCATTCCCACAGATCAATGTACATTTAATAACAATATCATTATTACTATATCTACATTAGATATGATGTAATATACTGATTCCTTCCCACAGATCAATGTACATTTAATAACAATATCATTAGTACTATATCTACAGTAGATATGTAATATGCCTTTACATACAATGCCATTATTACTATATCTCCGTTGGACATAATGTAATATACTGATTTCTTCCAACAGATCAATGTATATTTAATAACAATATCCTTAGTACTATATCTGCATTCGATATAATGTAATATAGTTATTCGTTCCCACAGATGAATGTGCATTTATTAACAATATCATTAGTACTATATCTACATTAGATATGTAATGTACATTTAATAACAATATCATTATTACCATATCTACATTAGATACAATGTAATATACTGATTCTTTCCCACAGATCAATGTACATTTAATAACAATATCATTGGTACTATATCTACAGTAGATATGTAATGTGCATTTACATACAATGCCATTATTACTACATCTCCGTTGGACATAATGTAATATACTGATTCCTTCCAACAGATCAATGTATATTTAATAACAATATCCTTAGTACTATATCTACATTAGATATGTAATGTAGATTTAATAACAATATCATTATTACCATATCTACATTAGATATAATGTAATATACTGATTCTTTCCCACAGATGAATGTACATTTAATAACAATATCATTAGTACTATATCTACATTCGATATAATGTAATATATTGATTCATTCCAACAGATCAAAGTACATTTAATAACAATATCATTATTACTATATCTACATTAGATATAATGCAATATATTGATTCATTCCAACAGATCAATGTACATTTAATAACAATATCATTATTACTATATCTACATTAGATATAATGTAATATACTTATTCGTTCCCACAGATGAATGTGCATTTAATAACATTGTCATTAGTACTATATCTACATTAGATATGTAATGTACATTTAAAAACAATATCATTATTACCATATCTGCATTAGATATAATGTAATATACTGATTCCTTCTCACAGATCAATGTACGTTTAATAACAATATCATTGGTACTATATCTACATTGAACATAATGTAATATACTGATTCATTCCCATAAATCAATGTACATTTAATAACAATATCCTTAGTACTATATCTACATTCGATACAATGTAATATAGTTATTCGTTCCCACAGATGAATGTGTATTTAATAACAATATCATTAGTAATATATCTACATTAGATATGTAATGTACATTTAATAACAATATCATTATTACCATATCTACATTAGGTATAATGTAATATACTGATTTTTTCCCACAGATAAATGTACATTTAATAACAATATCATTGGTACTATATCTACATTGAATATAATGTAATATACTGATTCCTTACCACAGATCAATGTACAATTAATAACAATATCAGTAGTACTATATCTACATTCGATATAATGTAATATACTGATTCATTCCCACAGATCAATGCACATTTAATAACAATATCATTAGTACTATATCTACATTCGATATAATGTAATAGATTGATTCATTCCCACAGATCAATGTACATTTAATAACAATATCATTAGTACTATATCTACAGTAGATATGTAATATACATTTACCAACAATGCCATTATTACTATATCTCCGTTGGACATAATGTAATATACTGATTCCTTCCAACAGATCAATGTATATTTAATAACAATATCCTTAGTACTATATCTACATTCGATATAATGTAATATAGTTATTCGTTCCCACAGATGAATGTGAATTTATTAACAATATCATTAGTACTATATCTACATTAGATATGTAATGTACATTTAATAACATTATCATTATTACCATATCTACATTAGATATAATGTAATATACTGATTCTTTCCCACAGATCAATGTACATTTAATAACAATATCATTAGTACTATATCTACAGTAGATATGTAATATACATTTACAAACAATGCCATTATTACTATATCTCCGTTGGACATAATGTAATATACTGATTCCTTCCAACAGATCAATGTATATTTAATAACAATATCATTGGTACTATATCTACATTAGATATGTAATGTAGATTTAATAACAATATCATTATTACCATATCTACATTAGATATAATGTAATATACTGATTCTTTCCCACAGATCAATGTACATTCAATAACAATATCATTAGTACTATATCTACATTCGATATAATGTAATATATTGATTCATTCCCACAGATCAATGTACATTTAATAACAATATCATTAGTACTATATCTACAGTAGATATGTAATATACATTTACAAACAATGCCATTATTACTATATCTCCGTTGGACATAATGTAATATACTGATTCCTTCCAACAGATCAATGTATATTTAATAACAATATCATTGGTACTATATCTACATTGAATATAATGTAATATACTGATTCATTCCCACAGATCAATGTACATTTAATAACAATATCATTAGTACTATATCTACAGTAGATATGTAATATACATTTACAAACAATGCCATTATTACTATATCTCCGTTGGACATAATGTAATATACTGATTCCTTCCAACAGATCAATGTATATTTAATAACAATATCCTTAGTACTATATCTACATTCGATATAATGTAATATAGTTATTCGTTCCCACAGATGAATGTGAATTTATTAACAATATCATTAGTACTATATCTACATTAGATATGTAATGTACATTTAATAACAATATCATTATTACTATATCTACGTTAGATATGATGTAATATACTTATTCGTTCCCACAGATGAATATGCATTTAATAACATTATCATTAGTACTATATCTACATTAGATATGTAATGTACATTTAAAAACAATATTATTATTACCATATTTACATTATATATAATGTAATATACTGATTCCTTCCCACAGATCAATGTACATTTAATAACAATATCATTGGTACTGTATCTACATTGAATATAATGTAATATGCTGATTCATTCCCACAGATTAATGTACATTTAATAACAATATCATTAGTACTATATCTACATTCGATATAATGTAATAGATTGATTCATTCCCACAGATCAATGTACATTTAATAACAATATCATTATTGCTACATCTACATTAGGTATAATGTCATATACAGACTCATTCCCACAGATCAATGTACATTTAATAACAATATCATTGGTACTACATCTACATTGAATATAATGTAATATGCTGATTCATTCCCACAGATCAATGTACATTTAATAACAGTATCATTAGTACTATATCTACATTCGATATAATGTAATATAGTTATTCGTTCCCACAGATGAATGTGAATTTATTAACAATATCATTAGTACTATATCTACATTAGATATGTAATGTACATTTAATAACATTATCATTATTACCATATCTACATTAGATATAATGTAATATACTGATTCTTTCCCACAGATCAATGTACATTTAAGAACAATATCATTGGTACTATATCTACATTGAATATAATCTAATATACTGATTCATTCCCACAGATCAATGTACATTCAATAACAATATCATTAGTACTATATCTACATTCGATATAATGTAATAGATTGATGCATTCCCACAGATCAATGTACATTTAATAACAATATCATTATTACTATATCTACATTAGATGTGATGTAATATACTGATTCCTTCCCACAGATCAATGTACATTTAATAACAATATCATTAGTACTATATCTACAGTAGATATGTAATATGCCTTTACATACAATGCCATTATTACTATATCTCCGTTGGACATAATGTAATATACTGTTTCTTCCAACAGATCAATGTATATTTAATAACAATATCCTTAGTACTATATCTGCATTCGATATAATGTAATATAGTTATTCGTTCCCACTGATGAATGTGCATTTATTAACAATATCATTAGTACTATATCTACATTAGATATGTAATGTACATTTAATAACAATATCATTATTACCATATCTACATTGAATATAATGTAATATACTGATTCATTCCCACAGATCAATGTACATTTAATAACAATATCATTGGTACTATATCTACATTGAATATAATGTAATATACTGATTCATTCCCACAGATCAATGTACATTTAATAACAATATCATTATTGCTATATCTACATTAGGTGTCATATACAGACTCATTCCCACAGATCAATGTACATTTAATAACAGTATCATTAGTACTATATCTACATTGAATATAATGTAATATACTGATTCTTTCCCACAGATCAATGTACATTTAATAACAATATCATTGGTACTATATCTACATTGAATATAATGTAATATACTGATTCATTCCCACAGAGCAATGTATATTTAATAACAACATCCTTAGTACTATATCTACACTCGATATAATGTAATATAGTTATTCGTTCCCACAGATGAATGTGTATTTATTAACAATATCATTAGTACTATATCTACATTAGATATGTAATGTACATTTAATAACAATATCATTATTACCATATCTACATTAGATACAATGTAATATACTGATTCTTTCCCACAGATCAATGTACATTTAATAACAATATCATTGGTACTATATCTACAGTAGATATGTAATGTGCATTTACATACAATGCCATTATTACTACATCTCCGTTGGACATAATGTAATATACTGATTCCTTCCAACAGATCAATGTATATTTAATAACAATATCCTTAGTACTATATCTACATTAGATATGTAATGTAGATTTAATAACAATATCATTATTACCATATCTACATTAGATATAATGTAATATACTGATTCTTTCCCACAGATCAATGTACATTTAATAACAATATCATTAGTACTATATCTACATTCGATATAATGTAATATATTGATTCATTCCAACAGATCAAAGTACATTTAATAACAATATCATTATTACTATATCTACATTAGATATAATGCAATATATTGATTCATTCCAACAGATCAATGTACATTTAATAACAATATCATTATTACTATATCTACATTAGATATAATGTAATATACTTATTCGTTCCCACAGATGAATGTGCATTTAATAACATTGTCATTAGTACTATATCTACATTAGATATGTAATGTACATTTAAAAACAATATCATTATTACCATATCTGCATTAGATATAATGTAATATACTGATTCCTTCTCACAGATCAATGTACGTTTAATAACAATATCATTGGTACTATATCTACATTGAACATAATGTAATATACTGATTCATTCCCATAAATCAATGTACATTTAATAACAATATCCTTAGTACTATATCTACATTCGATACAATGTAATATAGTTATTCGTTCCCACAGATGAATGTGTATTTAATAACAATATCATTAGTAATATATCTACATTAGATATGTAATGTACATTTAATAACAATATCATTATTACCATATCTACATTAGGTATAATGTAATATACTGATTTTTTCCCACAGATAAATGTACATTTAATAACAATATCATTGGTACTATATCTACATTGAATATAATGTAATATACTGATTCCTTACCACAGATCAATGTACAATTAATAACAATATCAGTAGTACTATATCTACATTCGATATAATGTAATATACTGATTCATTCCCACAGATCAATGCACATTTAATAACAATATCATTAGTACTATATCTACATTCGATATAATGTAATAGATTGATTCATTCCCACAGATCAATGTACATTTAATAACAATATCATTAGTACTATATCTACAGTAGATATGTAATATACATTTACCAACAATGCCATTATTACTATATCTCCGTTGGACATAATGTAATATACTGATTCCTTCCAACAGATCAATGTATATTTAATAACAATATCCTTAGTACTATATCTACATTCGATATAATGTAATATAGTTATTCGTTCCCACAGATGAATGTGAATTTATTAACAATATCATTAGTACTATATCTACATTAGATATGTAATGTACATTTAATAACATTATCATTATTACCATATCTACATTAGATATAATGTAATATACTGATTCTTTCCCACAGATCAATGTACATTTAATAACAATATCATTAGTACTATATCTACAGTAGATATGTAATATACATTTACAAACAATGCCATTATTACTATATCTCCGTTGGACATAATGTAATATACTGATTCCTTCCAACAGATCAATGTATATTTAATAACAATATCATTGGTACTATATCTACATTAGATATGTAATGTAGATTTAATAACAATATCATTATTACCATATCTACATTAGATATAATGTAATATACTGATTCTTTCCCACAGATCAATGTACATTCAATAACAATATCATTAGTACTATATCTACATTCGATATAATGTAATATATTGATTCATTCCCACAGATCAATGTACATTTAATAACAATATCATTAGTACTATATCTACAGTAGATATGTAATATACATTTACAAACAATGCCATTATTACTATATCTCCGTTGGACATAATGTAATATACTGATTCCTTCCAACAGATCAATGTATATTTAATAACAATATCATTGGTACTATATCTACATTGAATATAATGTAATATACTGATTCATTCCCACAGATCAATGTACATTTAATAACAATATCATTAGTACTATATCTACAGTAGATATGTAATATACATTTACAAACAATGCCATTATTACTATATCTCCGTTGGACATAATGTAATATACTGATTCCTTCCAACAGATCAATGTATATTTAATAACAATATCCTTAGTACTATATCTACATTCGATATAATGTAATATAGTTATTCGTTCCCACAGATGAATGTGAATTTATTAACAATATCATTAGTACTATATCTACATTAGATATGTAATGTACATTTAATAACAATATCATTATTACTATATCTACGTTAGATATGATGTAATATACTTATTCGTTCCCACAGATGAATATGCATTTAATAACATTATCATTAGTACTATATCTACATTAGATATGTAATGTACATTTAAAAACAATATTATTATTACCATATTTACATTATATATAATGTAATATACTGATTCCTTCCCACAGATCAATGTACATTTAATAACAATATCATTGGTACTGTATCTACATTGAATATAATGTAATATGCTGATTCATTCCCACAGATTAATGTACATTTAATAACAATATCATTAGTACTATATCTACATTCGATATAATGTAATAGATTGATTCATTCCCACAGATCAATGTACATTTAATAACAATATCATTATTGCTACATCTACATTAGGTATAATGTCATATACAGACTCATTCCCACAGATCAATGTACATTTAATAACAATATCATTGGTACTACATCTACATTGAATATAATGTAATATGCTGATTCATTCCCACAGATCAATGTACATTTAATAACAGTATCATTAGTACTATATCTACATTCGATATAATGTAATATAGTTATTCGTTCCCACAGATGAATGTGAATTTATTAACAATATCATTAGTACTATATCTACATTAGATATGTAATGTACATTTAATAACATTATCATTATTACCATATCTACATTAGATATAATGTAATATACTGATTCTTTCCCACAGATCAATGTACATTTAAGAACAATATCATTGGTACTATATCTACATTGAATATAATCTAATATACTGATTCATTCCCACAGATCAATGTACATTCAATAACAATATCATTAGTACTATATCTACATTCGATATAATGTAATAGATTGATGCATTCCCACAGATCAATGTACATTTAATAACAATATCATTATTACTATATCTACATTAGATATGATGTAATATACTGATTCCTTCCCACAGATCAATGTACATTTAATAACAATATCATTAGTACTATATCTACAGTAGATATGTAATATGCCTTTACATACAATGCCATTATTACTATATCTCCGTTGGACATAATGTAATATACTGTTTCTTCCAACAGATCAATGTATATTTAATAACAATATCCTTAGTACTATATCTGCATTCGATATAATGTAATATAGTTATTCGTTCCCACTGATGAATGTGCATTTATTAACAATATCATTAGTACTATATCTACATTAGATATGTAATGTACATTTAATAACAATATCATTATTACCATATCTACATTGAATATAATGTAATATACTGATTCATTCCCACAGATCAATGTACATTTAATAACAATATCATTGGTACTATATCTACATTGAATATAATGTAATATACTGATTCATTCCCACAGATCAATGTACATTTAATAACAATATCATTATTGCTATATCTACATTAGGTGTCATATACAGACTCATTCCCACAGATCAATGTACATTTAATAACAGTATCATTAGTACTATATCTACATTGAATATAATGTAATATACTGATTCTTTCCCACAGATCAATGTACATTTAATAACAATATCATTGGTACTATATCTACATTGAATATAATGTAATATACTGATTCATTCCCACAGAGCAATGTATATTTAATAACAACATCCTTAGTACTATATCTACACTCGATATAATGTAATATAGTTATTCGTTCCCACAGATGAATGTGTATTTATTAACAATATCATTAGTACTATATCTACATTAGATATGTAATGTACATTTAATAACAATATCATTATTACCATATCTACATTAGATATAATGTAATATACTGATTCCTTCCCACAGATCAATGTACATTTAATAACAATATCATTGGTACTATATCTACATTTAATATAATGTAATATACTGATTCCTTCCCACAGATCAATGTACATTTAAAAACAATATCATTAGTACTATATCTACGGTAGATATGTAATATACATTTACAAACAATGCCATTATTACTATATCTCCGTTGGACATAATGTAATGTACTGATTCCTTCCAAGAGATCAATGTATATTTAATAACAATATCCTTAGTACTATATCTACATTTGATATAATGTAATATAGTTATTCGTTCCCACAGATGAATGTGTATTTATTAACAATATCACTAGTACTATATCTACATTAGATATGTAATGTACATTTAATAGCAATATCATTATTACCATATCTACATTGAATATAATGTAATATACTGATTCATTCCCACAGATCAATGTACATTTAATAACAATATCATTGGTACTATATCTACATTGAATATAATGTAATATACTGATTCATTCCCACAGATCAATGTACATTTAATAACAATATCATTAGTACTATATCTACAGTAGATATGTAATATACATTTACAAACAATGCCATTATTACTATATCTCCGTTGGACATAATGTAATATACTGATTCCTTCCAACAGATCAATGTATATTTAATAACAATATCCTTAGTACTATATCTACATTCGATATAATGTAATATAGTTATTCGTTCCCACAGATGAATGTGAATTTATTAACAATATCATTAGTACTATATCTACATTAGATATGTAATGTACATTTAATAACATTATCATTATTACCATATCTACATTAGATATAATGTAATATACTGATTCTTTCCCACAGATCAATGTACATTTAATAACAATATCATTAGTACTATATCTACATTCGATATAATGTAATAGATTGATGCATTCCCACAGATCAATGTACATTTAATAACAATATCATTATTACTATATCTACATTAGATATGATGTAATATACTGATTCCTTCCCACAGATCAATGTACATTTAATAACAATATCATTAGTACTATATCTACAGTAGATATGTAATATGCCTTTACATACAATGCCATTATTACTATATCTCCGTTGGACATAATGTAATATACTGATTTCTTCCAACAGATCAATGTATATTTAATAACAATATCCTTAGTACTATATCTGCATTCGATATAATGTAATATAGTTATTCGTTCCCACAGATGAATGTGCATTTATTAACAATATCATTAGTACTATATCTACATTAGATATGTAATGCACATTTAATAACAATATCATTATTACCATATCTACATTAGATACAATGTAATATACTGATTCTTTCCCACAGATCAATGTACATTTAATAACAATATCATTGGTACTATATCTACAGTAGATATGTAATGTGCATTTACATACAATGCCATTATTACTACATCTCCGTTGGACATAATGTAATATACTGATTCCTTCCAACAGATCAATGTATATTTAATAACAATATCCTTAGTACTATATCTACATTAGATATGTAATGTAGATTTAATAACAATATCATTATTACCATATCTACATTAGATATAATGTAATATACTGATTCTTTCCCACAGATCAATGTACATTTAATAACAATATCATTAGTACTATATCTACATTCGATATAATGTAATATATTGATTCATTCCCACAGATCAATGTACATTTAATAACAATATCATTAGTACTATATCTACAGTAGATATGTAATATACATTCACAAACAATGCCATTATTACTATATCTCCGTTGGACATAATGTAATATACTGATTCCTTCCAACAGATCAATGTATATTTAATAACAATATCATTGGTACTATATCTACATTGAATATAATGTAATATACTGATTCATTCCCACAGATCAATGTACATTTAATAACAATATCATTAGTACTATATCTACAGTAGATATGTAATATACATTTACAAACAATGCCATTATTACTATATCTCCGTTGGACATAATGTAATATACTGATTCCTTCCAACAGATCAATGTATATTTAATAACAATATCCTTAGTACTATATCTACATTCGATATAATGTAATATAGTTATTCGTTCCCACAGATGAATGTGAATTTATTAACAATATCATTAGTACTATATCTACATTAGATATGTAATGTACATTTAATAACATTATCATTATTACCATATCTACATTAGATATAATGTAATATACTGATTCTTTCCCACAGATCAATGTACATTTAATAACAATATCATTAGTACTATATCTACATTCGATATAATGTAATAGATTGATGCATTCCCACAGATCAATGTACATTTAATAACAATATCATTATTACTATATCTACATTAGATATGATGTAATATACTGATTCCTTCCCACAGATCAATGTACATTTAATAACAATATCATTAGTACTATATCTACAGTAGATATGTAATATGCCTTTACATACAATGCCATTATTACTATATCTCCGTTGGACATAATGTAATATACTGATTTCTTCCAACAGATCAATGTATATTTAATAACGATATCCTTAGTACTATATCTACATTCGATATAATGTAATATAGATATTCGTTCCCACAGATGAATGTGTATTTATTAACAATATCATAAGTACTATATCTACATTAGATATGTAATGTACATTTAATAACAATATCATTATTACCATATCTACATTAGATACAATGTAATATACTGATTCCTTCCCACACATCAATGTACATTTAATAACAATATCATAGGTACTATATCTACATTGAATATAATGTAATATGCTGATTCATTCCCACAGATCAATGTACATTTAATAACAGTATCATTAGTACTATATCTACAGTAGATATGTAATATACATTTACAAACAATGCCAGTATTATTATATCTCCGTTGGACATAATGTAATATACTGATTCCTTCCCACAGATCAATGTACATTTAATAACAATATCATTAGTACTATATCTACATTCGATATAATGTAATAGATTGATGCATTCCCACAGATCAATGTACATTTAATAACAATATCATTATTACTATATCTACATTAGATATGATGTAATATACTGATTCCTTCCCACAGATCAATGTACATTTAATAACAATATCATTAGTACTATATCTACAGTAGATATGTAATATGCCTTTACATACAATGCCATTATTACTATATCTCCGTTGGACATAATGTAATATACTGATTTCTTCCAACAGATCAATGTATATTTAATAACAATATCCTTAGTACTATATCTGCATTCGATATAATGTAATATAGTTATTCGTTCCCACAGATGAATGTGCATTTATTAACAATATCATTAGTACTATATCTACATTAGATATGTAATGTACATTTAATAACAATATCATTATTACCATATCTACATTAGATACAATGTAATATACTGATTCTTTCCCACAGATCAATGTACATTTAATAACAATATCATTGGTACTATATCTACAGTAGATATGTAATGTGCATTTACATACAATGCCATTATTACTACATCTCCGTTGGACATAATGTAATATACTGATTCCTTCCAACAGATCAATGTATATTTAATAACAATATCCTTAGTACTATATCTACATTAGATATGTAATGTAGATTTAATAACAATATCATTATTACCATATCTACATTAGATATAATGTAATATACTGATTCTTTCCCACAGATCAATGTACATTTAATAACAATATCATTAGTACTATATCTACATTCGATATAATGTAATATATTGATTCATTCCAACAGATCAAAGTACATTTAATAACAATATCATTATTACTATATCTACATTAGATATAATGCAATATATTGATTCATTCCAACAGATCAATGTACATTTAATAACAATATCATTATTACTATATCTACATTAGATATAATGTAATATACTTATTCGTTCCCACAGATGAATGTGCATTTAATAACATTGTCATTAGTACTATATCTACATTAGATATGTAATGTACATTTAAAAACAATATCATTATTACCATATCTGCATTAGATATAATGTAATATACTGATTCCTTCTCACAGATCAATGTACGTTTAATAACAATATCATTGGTACTATATCTACATTGAACATAATGTAATATACTGATTCATTCCCATAAATCAATGTACATTTAATAACAATATCCTTAGTACTATATCTACATTCGATACAATGTAATATAGTTATTCGTTCCCACAGATGAATGTGTATTTAATAACAATATCATTAGTAATATATCTACATTAGATATGTAATGTACATTTAATAACAATATCATTATTACCATATCTACATTAGGTATAATGTAATATACTGATTTTTTCCCACAGATAAATGTACATTTAATAACAATATCATTGGTACTATATCTACATTGAATATAATGTAATATACTGATTCCTTACCACAGATCAATGTACAATTAATAACAATATCAGTAGTACTATATCTACATTCGATATAATGTAATATACTGATTCATTCCCACAGATCAATGCACATTTAATAACAATATCATTAGTACTATATCTACATTCGATATAATGTAATAGATTGATTCATTCCCACAGATCAATGTACATTTAATAACAATATCATTAGTACTATATCTACAGTAGATATGTAATATACATTTACCAACAATGCCATTATTACTATATCTCCGTTGGACATAATGTAATATACTGATTCCTTCCAACAGATCAATGTATATTTAATAACAATATCCTTAGTACTATATCTACATTCGATATAATGTAATATAGTTATTCGTTCCCACAGATGAATGTGAATTTATTAACAATATCATTAGTACTATATCTACATTAGATATGTAATGTACATTTAATAACATTATCATTATTACCATATCTACATTAGATATAATGTAATATACTGATTCTTTCCCACAGATCAATGTACATTTAATAACAATATCATTAGTACTATATCTACATTCGATATAATGTAATAGATTGATGCATTCCCACAGATCAATGTACATTTAATAACAATATCATTATTACTATATCTACATTAGATATGATGTAATATACTGATTCCTTCCCACAGATCAATGTACATTTAATAACAATATCATTAGTACTATATCTACAGTAGATATGTAATATGCCTTTACATACAATGCCATTATTACTATATCTCCGTTGGACATAATGTAATATACTGATTTCTTCCAACAGATCAATGTATATTTAATAAGAATATCCTTAGTACTATATCTGCATTCGATATAATGTAATATAGTTATTCGTTCCCACAGATGAATGTGCATTTATTAACAATATCATTAGTACTATATCTACATTAGATATGTAATGTACATTTAATAACAATATCATTATTACCATATCTACATTAGATACAATGTAATATACTGATTCTTTCCCACAGATCAATGTACATTTAATAACAATATCATTGGTACTATATCTACAGTAGATATGTAATGTGCATTTACATACAATGCCATTATTACTACATCTCCGTTGGACATAATGTAATATACTGATTCCTTCCAACAGATCAATGTATATTTAATAACAATATCCTTAGTACTATATCTACATTAGATATGTAATGTAGATTTAATAACAATATCATTATTACCATATCTACATTAGATATAATGTAATATACTGATTCTTTCCCACAGATCAATGTACATTCAATAACAATATCATTAGTACTATATCTACATTCGATATAATGTAATATATTGATTCATTCCCACAGATCAATGTACATTTAATAACAATATCATTAGTACTATATCTACAGCAGATATGTAATATACATTTACAAACAATGCCATTATTACTATATCTCCGTTGGACATAATGTAATATACTGATTCCTTCCAACAGATCAATGTATATTTAATAACAATATCATTGGTACTATATCTACATTGAATATAATGTAATATACTGATTCATTCCCACAGATCAATGTACATTTAATAACAATATCATTAGTACTATATCTACAGTAGATATGTAATATACATTTACAAACAATGCCATTATTACTATATCTCCGTTGGACATAATGTAATATACTGATTCCTTCCAACAGATCAATGTATATTTAATAACAATATCCTTAGTACTATATCTACATTCGATATAATGTAATATAGTTATTCGTTCCCACAGATGAATGTGAATTTATTAACAATATCATTAGTACTATATCTACATTAGATATGTAATGTACATTTAATAACATTATCATTATTACCATATCTACATTAGATATAATGTAATATACTGATTCTTTCCCACAGATCAGTGTACATTTAATAACAATATCATTGGTACTATATCTACATTGAATATAATCTAATATACTGATTCATTCCCACAGATCAATGTACATTTAATAACAATATCATTAGTACTATATCTACATTCGATATAATGTAATAGATTGATGCATTCCCACAGATCAATGTACATTTAATAACAATATCATTATTACTATATCTACATTAGATATGATGTAATATACTGATTCCTTCCCACAGATCAATGTACATTTAATAACAATATCATTAGTACTATATCTACAGTAGATATGTAATATGCCTTTACATACAATGCCATTATTACTATATCTCCGTTGGACATAATGTAATATACTGATTTCTTCCAACAGATCAATGTATATTTAATAACAATATCCTTAGTACTATATCTGCATTCGATATAATGTAATATAGTTATTCGTTCCCACAGATGAATGTGCATTTATTAACAATATCATTAGTACTATATCTACATTAGATATGTAATGTACATTTAATAACAATATCATTATTACCATATCTACATTAGATACAATGTAATATACTGATTCTTTCCCACAGATCAATGTACATTTAATAACAATATCATTGGTACTATATCTACAGTAGATATGTAATGTGCATTTACATACAATGCCATTGTTACTACATCTCCGTTGGACATAATGTAATATACTGATTCCTTCCAACAGATCAATGTATATTTAATAACAATATCCTTAGTACTATATCTACATTAGATATGTAATGTAGATTTAATAACAATATCATTATTACCATATCTACATTAGATATAATGTAATATACTGATTCTTTCCCACAGATCAATGTACATTTAATAACAATATCATTAGTACTATATCTACATTCGATATAATGTAATATATTGATTCATTCCAACAGATCAAAGTACATTTAATAACAATATCATTATTACTATATCTACGTTAGATATGATGTAATATACTTATTCGTTCCCACAGATGAATATGCATTTAATAACATTATCATTAGTACTATATCTACATTAGATATGTAATGTACATTTAAAAACAATATTATTATTACCATATTTACATTATATATAATGTAATATACTGATTCCTTCCCACAGATCAATGTACATTTAATAACAATATCATTGGTACTGTATCTACATTGAATATAATGTAATATGCTGATTCATTCCCACAGATTAATGTACATTTAATAACAATATCATTAGTACTATATCTACATTCGATATAATGTAATAGATTGATTCATTCCCACAGATCAATGTACATTTAATAACAATATCATTATTGCTACATCTACATTAGGTATAATGTCATATACAGACTCATTCCCACAGATCAATGTACATTTAATAACAATATCATTGGTACTACATCTACATTGAATATAATGTAATATGCTGATTCATTCCCACAGATCAATGTACATTTAATAACAGTATCATTAGTACTATATCTACATTCGATATAATGTAATATAGTTATTCGTTCCCACAGATGAATGTGAATTTATTAACAATATCATTAGTACTATATCTACATTAGATATGTAATGTACATTTAATAACATTATCATTATTACCATATCTACATTAGATATAATGTAATATACTGATTCTTTCCCACAGATCAATGTACATTTAATAACAATATCATTGGTACTATATCTACATTGAATATAATCTAATATACTGATTCATTCCCACAGATCAATGTACATTCAATAACAATATCATTAGTACTATATCTACATTCGATATAATGTAATAGATTGATGCATTCCCACAGATCAATGTACATTTAATAACAATATCATTATTACTATATCTACATTAGATATGATGTAATATACTGATTCCTTCCCACAGATCAATGTACATTTAATAACAATATCATTAGTACTATATCTACAGTAGATATGTAATATGCCTTTACATACAATGCCATTATTACTATATCTCCGTTGGACATAATGTAATATACTGTTTCTTCCAACAGATCAATGTATATTTAATAACAATATCCTTAGTACTATATCTGCATTCGATATAATGTAATATAGTTATTCGTTCCCACTGATGAATGTGCATTTATTAACAATATCATTAGTACTATATCTACATTAGATATGTAATGTACATTTAATAACAATATCATTATTACCATATCTACATTGAATATAATGTAATATACTGATTCATTCCCACAGATCAATGTACATTTAATAACAATATCATTGGTACTATATCTACATTGAATATAATGTAATATACTGATTCATTCCCACAGATCAATGTACATTTAATAACAATATCATTATTGCTATATCTACATTAGGTGTCATATACAGACTCATTCCCACAGATCAATGTACATTTAATAACAGTATCATTAGTACTATATCTACATTGAATATAATGTAATATACTGATTCTTTCCCACAGATCAATGTACATTTAATAACAATATCATTGGTACTATATCTACATTGAATATAATGTAATATACTGATTCATTCCCACAGAGCAATGTATATTTAATAACAACATCCTTAGTACTATATCTACACTCGATATAATGTAATATAGTTATTCGTTCCCACAGATGAATGTGTATTTATTAACAATATCATTAGTACTATATCTACATTAGATATGTAATGTACATTTAATAACAATATCATTATTACCATATCTACATTAGATATAATGTAATATACTGATTCCTTCCCACAGATCAATGTACATTTAATAACAATATCATTGGTACTATATCTACATTTAATATAATGTAATATACTGATTCCTTCCCACAGATCAATGTACATTTAAAAACAATATCATTAGTACTATAAATACGGTAGATATGTAATATACATTTACAAACAATGCCATTATTACTATATCTCCGTTGGACATAGTGTAATGTACTGATTCCTTCCAAGAGATCAATGTATATTTAATAACAATATCCTTAGTACTATATCTACATTCGATATAATGTAATATAGTTATTCGTTCCCACAGATGAATGTGTATTTATTAACAATATCATTAGTACTATATCTACATTAGATATGTAATGTACATTTAATAGCAATATCATTATTACCATATCTACATTGAATATAATGTAATATACTGATTCATTCCCACAGATCAATGTACATTTAATAACAATATCATTGGTACTATATCTACATTGAATATAATGTAATATACTGATTCATTCCCACAGATCAATGTACATTTAATAACAATATCATTAGTACTATATCTACAGTAGATATGTAATATACATTTACAAACAATGCCATTATTACTATATCTCCGTTGGACATAATGTAATATACTGATTCCTTCCAACAGATCAATGTATATTTAATAACAATATCCTTAGTACTATATCTACATTCGATATAATGTAATATAGTTATTCGTTCCCACAGATGAATGTGAATTTATTAACAATATCATTAGTACTATATCTACATTAGATATGTAATGTACATTTAATAACATTATCATTATTACCATATCTACATTAGATATAATGTAATATACTGATTCTTTCCCACAGATCAATGTACATTTAATAACAATATCATTAGTACTATATCTACATTCGATATAATGTAATAGATTGATGCATTCCCACAGATCAATGTACATTTAATAACAATATCATTATTACTATATCTACATTAGATATGATGTAATATACTGATTCCTTCCCACAGATCAATGTACATTTAATAACAATATCATTAGTACTATATCTACAGTAGATATGTAATATGCCTTTACATACAATGCCATTATTACTATATCTCCGTTGGACATAATGTAATATACTGATTTCTTCCAACAGATCAATGTATATTTAATAACAATATCCTTAGTACTATATCTGCATTCGATATAATGTAATATAGTTATTCGTTCCCACAGATGAATGTGCATTTATTAACAATATCATTAGTACTATATCTACATTAGATATGTAATGTACATTTAATAACAATATCATTATTACCATATCTACATTAGATACAATGTAATATACTGATTCTTTCCCACAGATCAATGTACATTTAATAACAATATCATTGGTACTATATCTACAGTAGATATGTAATGTGCATTTACATACAATGCCATTATTACTACATCTCCGTTGGACATAATGTAATATACTGATTCCTTCCAACAGATCAATGTATATTTAATAACAATATCCTTAGTACTATATCTACATTAGATATGTAATGTAGATTTAATAACAATATCATTATTACCATATCTACATTAGATATAATGTAATATACTGATTCTTTCCCACAGATCAATGTACATTTAATAACAATATCATTAGTACTATATCTACATTCGATATAATGTAATATATTGATTCATTCCAACAGATCAAAGTACATTTAATAACAATATCATTATTACTATATCTACATTAGATATGATGTAATATACTTATTCGTTCCCACAGATGAATATGCATTTAATAACATTATCATTAGTACTATATCTACATTAGATATGTAATGTACATTTAAAAACAATATTATTATTACCATATTTACATTATATATAATGTAATATACTGATTCCTTCCCACAGATCAATGTACATTTAATAACAATATCATTGGTACTGTATCTACATTGAATATAATGTAATATGCTGATTCATTCCCACAGATTAATGTACATTTAATAACAATATCATTAGTACTATATCTACATTCGATATAATGCAATATATTGATTCATTCCAACAGATCAATGTACATTTAATAACAATATCATTATTACTATATCTACATTAGATATAATGTAATATACTTATTCGTTCCCACAGATGAATGTGCATTTAATAACATTGTCATTAGTACTATATCTACATTAGATATGTAATGTACATTTAAAAACAATATCATTATTACCATATCTGCATTAGATATAATGTAATATACTGATTCCTTCTCACAGATCAATGTACGTTTAATAACAATATCATTGGTACTATATCTACATTGAACATAATGTAATATACTGATTCATTCCCATAAATCAATGTACATTTAATAACAATATCCTTAGTACTATATCTACATTCGATACAATGTAATATAGTTATTCGTTCCCACAGATGAATGTGTATTTAATAACAATATCATTAGTAATATATCTACATTAGATATGTAATGTACATTTAATAACAATATCATTATTACCATATCTACATTAGGTATAATGTAATATACTGATTCTTTCCCACAGATAAATGTACATTTAATAACAATATCATTGGTACTATATCTACATTGAATATAATGTAATATACTGATTCCTTACCACAGATCAATGTACAATTAATAACAATATCATTGGTACTATATCTACATTGAATATAATCTAATATACTGATTCATTCCCACAGATCAATGTACATTTAATAACAATATCATTAGTACTATGTCTACATTCGATATAATGTAATAGATTGATTCATTCCCACAGACCAATGTACATTTAATAACAATATCATTAGTACTATATCTACATTGAATATAATGTAATATACTGATTCATTCCCACAGATCAATGTACATTTAATAACAATATCATTGGTACTATATCTACATTGAATATAATGTAATATGCTGATTCATTCCCACAGATCAATGTACATTTAATAACAATATCATTAGTACTATATCTACAGTAGATATGTAATATACATTTACATACAATGCCATTATTACTATATCTCCGTTGGACATAATGTAATATACTGATTCCTTCCAACAGATCAATGTATATTTAATAACAAGATCCTTAGCACTATATCTACATTCGATATAATGTAATATAGTTACTCGTTCCCACAGATCAATGTACATTTAATAACAATATCATTAGTACTATATCTACATTCGATATAATGTAATAGATTGATTCATTCCCACAGATCAATGTGCATTTAATAACAATATCATTATTACTATATCTACATTAGATATGATGTAATATACTGATTCCTTCCCACAGATAAATGTACATTTAATAACAATATCATTAGTACTATATCTACAGTAGATATGTAATATACATTTACATACAATGCCATTATTACTATATCTCCGTTGGACATAATGTAATATACTGATTCCTTCCAACAGATCAATGTATATTTAATAACAATATCCTTAGCACTATATCTACATTCGATATAATGTAATATAGTTATTCGTTCCCACAGATGAATGTGTATTTATTAACAATATCATTAGTACTATATCTACATTAGATATGTAATGTACATTTAATAACAATATCATTATTACCATATCTACATTAGATATAATGTAATATACTGATTCTTTCCCACAGATCAATGTACATTTAATAACAATATCATTGGTACTATATCTACATTGAATATGATCTAATATACTGATTCATTCCCACAGATCAATGTACATTTAATAACAGTATCATTAGTACTATATCTACATTCGATATAATGTAATATATTGATACATTCCAACAGATCAATGTACATTTAATAACAATATCATTAGTACTATATCTACGGTAGATATGTAATATACATTTACAAACGGTGTCATTATTACTATATCTCCGTTAGACATAATGTAATATACTGATTCCTTCCAACAGATCAATGTATATTTAATAACAATATGCTTAGTACTATATCTACATTCGATATAATGTAATATAGTTATTCGTTCCCACAGATGAATGTGTGTTTATTAACAATATCATTAGTACTATATCTACATTAGATATGTAATGTACATTTAATAACAATATCATTATTACCATATCTACATTAGATATAATGTAATATAGTTATTCGTTCCCACAGATGAATGTGTATTTATTAACAATATCATTAGTACTATATCTACATTAGATATGTAATGTACATTTAATAACAATATCATTATTACCATATCTACATTGAATATAATGTAATATACTGATTCATTCCCACAGATCAATGTACATTTAATAACAATATCATTGGTACTATATCTACATTGAATATAATGTAATATACTGATTCATTCCCACAGATCAATGTACATTTAATAACAATATCATTATTGCTATATCTACATTAGGTATAATGTCATATACAGACTCATTCCCACAGATCAATGTACATTTAATAACAGTATCATTAGTACTATATCTACATTGAATATAATGTAATATACTGATTCTTTCCCACAGATCAATGTACATTTAATAACAATATCATTGGTACTATATCTACATTGAATATAATGTAATATACTGATTCATTCCCACAGCTCAATGTACATTTAATAACAATATCATTAGTACTATATCTACAGTAGATATGTAATATACATTTACAAACAATGCCATTATTACTATATCTCCGTTGGACATAATGTAATATACTGATTCCTTCCAACAGATCAATGTATATTTAATAACAATATCCTTAGTACTATATCTACATTCGATATAATGTAATATAGTTATTCGTTCCCACAGATGAATGTGAATTTATTAACAATATCATTAGTACTATATCTACATTAGATATGTAATGTACATTTAATAACATTATCATTATTACCATATCTACATTAGATATAATGTAATATACTGATTCTTTCCCACAGATCAGTGTACATTTAATAACAATATCATTGGTACTATATCTACATTGAATATAATCTAATATACTGATTCATTCCCACAGATCAATGTACATTTAATAACAATATCATTAGTACTATATCTACATTCGATATAATGTAATAGATTGATGCATTCCCACAGATCAATGTACATTTAATGACAATATCATTATTACTATATCTACATTAGATATGATGTAATATACTGATTCCTTCCCACAGATCAATGTACATTTAATAACAATATCATTAGTACTATATCTACAGTAGATATGTAATATGCCTTTACATACAATGCCATTATTACTATATCTCCGTTGGACATAATGTAATATACTGATTTCTTCCAACAGATCAATGTATATTTAATAACAATATCCTTAGTACTATATCTGCATTCGATATAATGTAATATAGTTATTCGTTCCCACAGATGAATGTGCATTTATTAACAATATCATTAGTACTATATCTACATTAGATATGTAATGTACATTTAATAACAATATCATTATTACCATATCTACATTAGATACAATGTAATATACTGATTCTTTCCCACAGATCAATGTACATTTAATAACAATATCATTGGTACTATATCTACAGTAGATATGTAATGTGCATTTACATACAATGCCATTGTTACTACATCTCCGTTGGACATAATGTAATATACTGATTCCTTCCAACAGATCAATGTATATTTAATAACAATATCCTTAGTACTATATCTACATTAGATATGTAATGTAGATTTAATAACAATATCATTATTACCATATCTACATTAGATATAATGTAATATACTGATTCTTTCCCACAGATCAATGTACATTTAATAACAATATCATTAGTACTATATCTACATTCGATATAATGTAATATATTGATTCATTCCAACAGATCAAAGTACATTTAATAACAATATCATTATTACTATATCTACGTTAGATATGATGTAATATACTTATTCGTTCCCACAGATGAATATGCATTTAATAACATTATCATTAGTACTATATCTACATTAGATATGTAATGTACATTTAAAAACAATATTATTATTACCATATTTACATTATATATAATGTAATATACTGATTCCTTCCCACAGATCAATGTACATTTAATAACAATATCATTATTGCTATATCTACATTAGGTATAATGTCATATACAGACTCATTCCCACAGATCAATGTACATTTAATAACAGTATCATTAGTACTATATCTACATTGAATATAATGTAATATACTGATTCTTTCCCACAGATCAATGTACATTTAATAACAATATCATTGGTACTATATCTACATTGAATATAATGTAATATACTGATTCATTCCCACAGAGCAATGTATATTTAATAACAACATCCTTAGTACTATATCTACACTCGATATAATGTAATATAGTTATTCGTTCCCACAGATGAATGTGTATTTATTAACAATATCATTAGTACTATATCTACATTAGATATGTAATGTACATTTAATAACAATATCATTATTACCATATCTACATTAGATATAATGTAATATACTGATTCCTTCCCACAGATCAATGTACATTTAATAACAATATCATTGGTACTATATCTACATTTAATATAATGTAATATACTGATTCCTTCCCACAGATCAATGTACATTTAAAAACAATATCATTAGTACTATAAATACGGTAGATATGTAATATACATTTACAAACAATGCCATTATTACTATATCTCCGTTGGACATAGTGTAATGTACTGATTCCTTCCAAGAGATCAATGTATATTTAATAACAATATCCTTAGTACTATATCTACATTCGATATAATGTAATATAGTTATTCGTTCCCACAGATGAATGTGTATTTATTAACAATATCATTAGTACTATATCTACATTAGATATGTAATGTACATTTAATAGCAATATCATTATTACCATATCTACATTGAATATAATGTAATATACTGATTCATTCCCACAGATCAATGTACATTTAATAACAATATCATTGGTACTATATCTACATTGAATATAATGTAATATACTGATTCATTCCCACAGATCAATGTACATTTAATAACAATATCATTAGTACTATATCTACAGTAGATATGTAATATACATTTACAAACAATGCCATTATTACTATATCTCCGTTGGACATAATGTAATATACTGATTCCTTCCAACAGATCAATGTATATTTAATAACAATATCCTTAGTACTATATCTACATTCGATATAATGTAATATAGTTATTCGTTCCCACAGATGAATGTGAATTTATTAACAATATCATTAGTACTATATCTACATTAGATATGTAATGTACATTTAATAACATTATCATTATTACCATATCTACATTAGATATAATGTAATATACTGATTCTTTCCCACAGATCAATGTACATTTAATAACAATATCATTAGTACTATATCTACATTCGATATAATGTAATAGATTGATGCATTCCCACAGATCAATGTACATTTAATAACAATATCATTATTACTATATCTACATTAGATATGATGTAATATACTGATTCCTTCCCACAGATCAATGTACATTTAATAACAATATCATTAGTACTATATCTACAGTAGATATGTAATATGCCTTTACATACAATGCCATTATTACTATATCTCCGTTGGACATAATGTAATATACTGATTTCTTCCAACAGATCAATGTATATTTAATAACAATATCCTTAGTACTATATCTGCATTCGATATAATGTAATATAGTTATTCGTTCCCACAGATGAATGTGCATTTATTAACAATATCATTAGTACTATATCTACATTAGATATGTAATGTACATTTAATAACAATATCATTATTACCATATCTACATTAGATACAATGTAATATACTGATTCTTTCCCACAGATCAATGTACATTTAATAACAATATCATTGGTACTATATCTACAGTAGATATGTAATGTGCATTTACATACAATGCCATTATTACTACATCTCCGTTGGACATAATGTAATATACTGATTCCTTCCAACAGATCAATGTATATTTAATAACAATATCCTTAGTACTATATCTACATTAGATATGTAATGTAGATTTAATAACAATATCATTATTACCATATCTACATTAGATATAATGTAATATACTGATTCTTTCCCACAGATCAATGTACATTTAATAACAATATCATTAGTACTATATCTACATTCGATATAATGTAATATATTGATTCATTCCAACAGATCAAAGTACATTTAATAACAATATCATTATTACTATATCTACATTAGATATGATGTAATATACTTATTCGTTCCCACAGATGAATATGCATTTAATAACATTATCATTAGTACTATATCTACATTAGATATGTAATGTACATTTAAAAACAATATTATTATTACCATATTTACATTATATATAATGTAATATACTGATTCCTTCCCACAGATCAATGTACATTTAATAACAATATCATTGGTACTGTATCTACATTGAATATAATGTAATATGCTGATTCATTCCCACAGATTAATGTACATTTAATAACAATATCATTAGTACTATATCTACATTCGATATAATGCAATATATTGATTCATTCCAACAGATCAATGTACATTTAATAACAATATCATTATTACTATATCTACATTAGATATAATGTAATATACTTATTCGTTCCCACAGATGAATGTGCATTTAATAACATTGTCATTAGTACTATATCTACATTAGATATGTAATGTACATTTAAAAACAATATCATTATTACCATATCTGCATTAGATATAATGTAATATACTGATTCCTTCTCACAGATCAATGTACGTTTAATAACAATATCATTGGTACTATATCTACATTGAACATAATGTAATATACTGATTCATTCCCATAAATCAATGTACATTTAATAACAATATCCTTAGTACTATATCTACATTCGATACAATGTAATATAGTTATTCGTTCCCACAGATGAATGTGTATTTAATAACAATATCATTAGTAATATATCTACATTAGATATGTAATGTACATTTAATAACAATATCATTATTACCATATCTACATTAGGTATAATGTAATATACTGATTCTTTCCCACAGATAAATGTACATTTAATAACAATATCATTGGTACTATATCTACATTGAATATAATGTAATATACTGATTCCTTACCACAGATCAATGTACAATTAATAACAATATCATTGGTACTATATCTACATTGAATATAATCTAATATACTGATTCATTCCCACAGATCAATGTACATTTAATAACAATATCATTAGTACTATGTCTACATTCGATATAATGTAATAGATTGATTCATTCCCACAGACCAATGTACATTTAATAACAATATCATTAGTACTATATCTACATTGAATATAATGTAATATACTGATTCATTCCCACAGATCAATGTACATTTAATAACAATATCATTGGTACTATATCTACATTGAATATAATGTAATATGCTGATTCATTCCCACAGATCAATGTACATTTAATAACAATATCATTAGTACTATATCTACAGTAGATATGTAATATACATTTACATACAATGCCATTATTACTATATCTCCGTTGGACATAATGTAATATACTGATTCCTTCCAACAGATCAATGTATATTTAATAACAAGATCCTTAGCACTATATCTACATTCGATATAATGTAATATAGTTACTCGTTCCCACAGATCAATGTACATTTAATAACAATATCATTAGTACTATATCTACATTCGATATAATGTAATAGATTGATTCATTCCCACAGATCAATGTGCATTTAATAACAATATCATTATTACTATATCTACATTAGATATGATGTAATATACTGATTCCTTCCCACAGATAAATGTACATTTAATAACAATATCATTAGTACTATATCTACAGTAGATATGTAATATACATTTACATACAATGCCATTATTACTATATCTCCGTTGGACATAATGTAATATACTGATTCCTTCCAACAGATCAATGTATATTTAATAACAATATCCTTAGCACTATATCTACATTCGATATAATGTAATATAGTTATTCGTTCCCACAGATGAATGTGTATTTATTAACAATATCATTAGTACTATATCTACATTAGATATGTAATGTACATTTAATAACAATATCATTATTACCATATCTACATTAGATATAATGTAATATACTGATTCTTTCCCACAGATCAATGTACATTTAATAACAATATCATTGGTACTATATCTACATTGAATATGATCTAATATACTGATTCATTCCCACAGATCAATGTACATTTAATAACAGTATCATTAGTACTATATCTACATTCGATATAATGTAATATATTGATACATTCCAACAGATCAATGTACATTTAATAACAATATCATTAGTACTATATCTACGGTAGATATGTAATATACATTTACAAACGGTGTCATTATTACTATATCTCCGTTAGACATAATGTAATATACTGATTCCTTCCAACAGATCAATGTATATTTAATAACAATATGCTTAGTACTATATCTACATTCGATATAATGTAATATAGTTATTCGTTCCCACAGATGAATGTGTGTTTATTAACAATATCATTAGTACTATATCTACATTAGATATGTAATGTACATTTAATAACAATATCATTATTACCATATCTACATTAGATATAATGTAATATAGTTATTCGTTCCCACAGATGAATGTGTATTTATTAACAATATCATTAGTACTATATCTACATTAGATATGTAATGTACATTTAATAACAATATCATTATTACCATATCTACATTGAATATAATGTAATATACTGATTCATTCCCACAGATCAATGTACATTTAATAACAATATCATTGGTACTATATCTACATTGAATATAATGTAATATACTGATTCATTCCCACAGATCAATGTACATTTAATAACAATATCATTATTGCTATATCTACATTAGGTATAATGTCATATACAGACTCATTCCCACAGATCAATGTACATTTAATAACAGTATCATTAGTACTATATCTACATTGAATATAATGTAATATACTGATTCTTTCCCACAGATCAATGTACATTTAATAACAATATCATTGGTACTATATCTACATTGAATATAATGTAATATACTGATTCATTCCCACAGCTCAATGTACATTTAATAACAATATCATTAGTACTATATCTACAGTAGATATGTAATATACATTTACAAACAATGCCATTATTACTATATCTCCGTTGGACATAATGTAATATACTGATTCCTTCCAACAGATCAATGTATATTTAATAACAATATCCTTAGTACTATATCTACATTCGATATAATGTAATATAGTTATTCGTTCCCACAGATGAATGTGAATTTATTAACAATATCATTAGTACTATATCTACATTAGATATGTAATGTACATTTAATAACATTATCATTATTACCATATCTACATTAGATATAATGTAATATACTGATTCTTTCCCACAGATCAGTGTACATTTAATAACAATATCATTGGTACTATATCTACATTGAATATAATCTAATATACTGATTCATTCCCACAGATCAATGTACATTTAATAACAATATCATTAGTACTATATCTACATTCGATATAATGTAATAGATTGATGCATTCCCACAGATCAATGTACATTTAATGACAATATCATTATTACTATATCTACATTAGATATGATGTAATATACTGATTCCTTCCCACAGATCAATGTACATTTAATAACAATATCATTAGTACTATATCTACAGTAGATATGTAATATGCCTTTACATACAATGCCATTATTACTATATCTCCGTTGGACATAATGTAATATACTGATTTCTTCCAACAGATCAATGTATATTTAATAACAATATCCTTAGTACTATATCTGCATTCGATATAATGTAATATAGTTATTCGTTCCCACAGATGAATGTGCATTTATTAACAATATCATTAGTACTATATCTACATTAGATATGTAATGTACATTTAATAACAATATCATTATTACCATATCTACATTAGATACAATGTAATATACTGATTCTTTCCCACAGATCAATGTACATTTAATAACAATATCATTGGTACTATATCTACAGCAGATATGTAATGTGCATTTACATACAATGCCATTATTACTACATCTCCGTTGGACATAATGTAATATACTGATTCCTTCCAACAGATCAATGTATATTTAATAACAATATCCTTAGTACTATATCTACATTAGATATGTAATGTAGATTTAATAACAATATCATTATTACCATATCTACATTAGATATAATGTAATATACTGATTCTTTCCCACAGATCAATGTACATTTAATAACAATATCATTAGTACTATATCTACATTCGATATAATGTAATATATTGATTCATTCCTACAGATCAAAGTACATTTAATAACAATATCATTATTACTATATCTACATTAGATATGATGTAATATACTTATTCGTTCCCACAGATGAATATGCATTTAATAACATTATCATTAGTACTATATCTACATTAGATATGTAATGTACATTTAAAAACAATATTATTATTACCATATTTACATTATATATAATGTAATATACTGATTCCTTCCCACAGATCAATGTACATTTAATAACAATATCATTGGTACTGTATCTACATTGAATATAATGTAATATGCTGATTCATTCCCACAGATTAATGTACATTTAATAACAATATCATTAGTACTATATCTACATTCGATATAATGTAATATATTGATTCATCCCAACAGATCAATGTACAATTACTAACAATATCATTATTACTGTATCTACATTAGATATAATGTAATATACTTATTCGTTCCCACAGATGAATGTGAATTTATTAACAATATCATTAGTACTATATCTGCATTAGATATGTAATGTACATTTAATAACATTATCATTATTACCATATCTACATTAGATATAATGTAATATACTGATTCTTTCCCACAGATCAATGTACATTTAATAACAATATCATTGGTACTATATCTACATTGAATATAATCTAATATACTGATTCATTCCCACAGATCAATGTACATTCAATAACAATATCATTGGTACTATATCTACATTCGATATAATGTAATAGATTGATGCATTCCCACAGATCAATGTACATTTAATAACAATATCATTATTACTATATCTACATTAGATATGATGTAATATACTGATTCCTTCCCACAGATCAATGTACATTTAATAACAATATCATTAGTACTATATCTACAGTAGATATGTAATATGCCTTTACATACAATGCCATTATTACTATATCTCCGTTGGACATAATGTAATATACTGATTTCTTCCAACAGATCAATGTATATTTAATAACAATATCCTTAGTACTATATCTGCATTCGATATAATGTAATATAGTTATTCGTTCCCACAGATGAATGTGCATTTATTAACAATATCATTAGTACTATATCTACATTAGATATGTAATGTACATTTAATAACAATATCATTATTACCATATCTACATTAGATACAATGTAATATACTGATTCTTTCCCACAGATCAATGTACATTTAATAACAATATCATTGGTACTATATCTACAGCAGATATGTAATGTGCATTTACATACAATGCCATTATTACTACATCTCCGTTGGACATAATGTAATATACTGATTCCTTCCAACAGATCAATGTATATTTAATAACAATATCCTTAGTACTATATCTACATTAGATATGTAATGTAGATTTAATAACAATATCATTATTACCATATCTACATTAGATATAATGTAATATACTGATTCTTTCCCACAGATCAATGTACATTTAATAACAATATCATTAGTACTATATCTACATTCGATATAATGTAATATATTGATTCATTCCTACAGATCAAAGTACATTTAATAACAATATCATTATTACTATATCTACATTAGATATGATGTAATATACTTATTCGTTCCCACAGATGAATATGCATTTAATAACATTATCATTAGTACTATATCTACATTAGATATGTAATGTACATTTAAAAACAATATTATTATTACCATATTTACATTATATATAATGTAATATACTGATTCCTTCCCACAGATCAATGTACATTTAATAACAATATCATTGGTACTGTATCTACATTGAATATAATGTAATATGCTGATTCATTCCCACAGATTAATGTACATTTAATAACAATATCATTAGTACTATATCTACATTCGATATAATGTAATATATTGATTCATCCCAACAGATCAATGTACAATTACTAACAATATCATTATTACTGTATCTACATTAGATATAATGTAATATACTTATTCGTTCCCACAGATGAATGTGCATTTAATAACATTATCATTAGTACTATATCTACATTAGATATCTAATGTACATTTAAAAACAATATCATTATTACCATATCTACATGGGATATAATGTAATATACTGATTCCTTCCCACAGATCAATGTACATTTAATAACAATATCATTAGTACTATATCTACAGGAGATATGTAATATACATTTACCATCAATGCCATTATTACTATATCTCCGTTGGACATAATGTAATATACTGATTCCTTCCCACTGATCAATGTACATTTAATAACAATATCATTAGTACTATATCTACAGTAGATATGTAATGTACATTTAGAAACAATATCATTATTACCATATCTACATGGGATATAATGTAATATACTGATTCCTTCCCACAGATCAATGTACATTTAATAACAATATCATTGGCACTATATCTACATTGAATATAATCCAGTATACTGATTCATTCCCACAGATCAATGTACATTTAATAACAATATCATTAGTACTATATCTACATTCGATATAATGTAATAGATTGATTCATTCCCACAGATCAATGTACATTTAATAACAATATCATTATTGCTACATCTACATTAGGTATAATGTCATATACAGACTCATTCCCACAGATCAATGTACATTTAATAACAATATCATTGGTACTACATCTACATTGAATATAATGTAATATGCTGATTCATTCCCACAGATCAATGTACATTTAATAACAGTATCATTAGTACTATATCTACATTCAATATAATGTAATATATTGATTCATTCCAACAGATCAATGTACATTTAATAACAATATCATTAGTACCACATCTACATTAGATATAATGTAATATACTGATTCCTTCCAACAGATCAATGTACATTTAATAACAATATCATTGGTACTATATCTACATTGAATATAATCTAATATACTGATTCATTCCCACAGATCAATGTACATTTAATAACAATATCATTAGTACTATATCTACATTCGATATAAGGTAATAGATTGGTTCGTTCCCACCGATCAATGTACATTTAATAACAATATCATTATTGCTATATCTACATTAGGTATAATGTCATATACAGACTCATTCCCACAGATCAATGTACATTTAATAACAATATCATTAGTACTATATCTACGGTAGATATGTAATATACATTTACAAACAATGCCATTATTACTATATCTCCGTTGGACATAATGTAATATACTGATTCTTTCCCACAGATCAATGTACATTTAATAACAATATCATTATTACTATATCTACATTAGATATAATGTAATATACTTATTCGTTCCCACAGATCAATGTGCGATTAATAACAATATCATTGGTACTATATCTACATTGAATATAATGTAATATACTGATTCATTCCCACAGAGCAATGTATATTTAATAACAACATCCTTAGTACTATATCTACACTCGATATAATGTAATATAGTTATTCGTTCCCACAGATGAATGTGTATTTATTAACAATATCATTAGTACTATATCTACATTAGATATGTAATGTACATTTAATAACAATATCATTATTACCATACCTACATTAGATATAATGTAATATACTGATTCCTTCCCACAGATCAATGTACATTTAATAACAATATCATTGGTACTATATCTACATTTAATATAATGTAATATACTGATTCCTTAACACAGATCAATGTACATTTAATAACAATATCATTAGTACTATATCTACGGTAGATATGTAATATACATTTACAAACAATGCCATTATTACTATATCTCCGTTGGACATAGTGTAATATACTGATTCCTTCCAAGCCATCAATGTATATTTAATGACAATATCCTTAGTACTATATCTACTTTCGATATAATGTAATATAGTTATTCGTTCCCACAGATGAATGTGTATTTATTAACAATATCATTAGTACTATATCTACATTAGATATGTAATGTACATTTAATAACAATATCATTATTACCATATCTACATTAGATATAATGAAATATACTGATTCCTTCACACAGATCAATGTACATTTAATAACAATATCATTATTACCATATCTACATTGAATATAATGTAATATACTGATTCATTCCCACAGATCAATGTACATTTAATAACAATATCATTATTGCTATATCTACATTAGGTATAATGTCATATACAGACTCATTCCCACAGATCAATGTACATTTAATAACAGTATCATTAGTACTATATCTACATTGAATATAATGTAATATACTGATTCTTTCCCACAGATCAATGTACATTTAATAACAATATCATTGGTACTATATCTACATTGAATATAATGTAATATACTGATTCATTCCCACAGAGCAATGTATATTTAATAACAACATCCTTAGTACTATATCTACACTCGATATAATGTAATATAGTTATTCGTTCCCACAGATGAATGTGTATTTATTAACAATATCATTAGTACTATATCTACATTAGATATGTAATGTACATTTAATAACAATATCATTATTACCATATCTACATTTGATATAATGTAATATACTGATTCTTTCCCACAGATCAATGTACATTTAATAACAATATCATTGGTACTATATCTACATTGAATATAATGTAATATACTGATTCCTTCCCACAGATCAATGTACATTTAATAACAATATCATTAGTACTATATCTACAGTAGATATGTAATATACATTTACAAACAATGCCATTATTACTATATCTCCGTTGGACATAATGTAATATACTGATTCCTTCCAACAGATCAATGTATATTTAATAACAATATCCTTAGTACTATATCTACATTCGATATAATGTAATATAGTTATTCGTTCCCACAGATGAATGTGTATTTATTAACAATATCATTAGTATTATATCTACATTAGATATGTAATGTACATTTAATAACAATATCATTATTACCATATCTACATTAGATATAATGTAATATACTGATTCTTTCCCACAGATCAATGTACATTTAATAACAATATCATTGGTACTATATCTACATTGAATATAATCTAATATACTGATTCATTCCCACAGATCAATGTACATTTAATAACAATATCATTAGTACTATATCTACATTCGATATAAGGTAATAGATTGATTCGTTCCCACCGATCAATGTACATTTAATAACAATATCATTATTACTATATCTACATTAGATATAATGTAATATACTTATTCGTTCCCACAGATCAATGTGCGATTAATAACTATATCATTGGTACTATATCTACATTGAATATAATGTAATATACTGATTCATTCCCACAGAGCAGTGTATATTTAATAACAACATCCTTAGTACTATATCTACACTCGATATAATGTAATATAGTTATTCGTTCCCACAGATGAATGTGTATTTATTAACAATATCATTAGTACTATATCTGCATTAGATATGTAATGTACATTTAATAACAATATCATTATTACCATATCTACATTAGATATAATGTAATATACTGATTCCTTCCCACAGATCAATGTACATTTAATAACAATATCATTGGTACTATATCTACATTTAATATAATGTAATATACTAATTCCTTCCCACAGATCAATGTACATTTAATAACAATATCATTAGTACTATATCTACGGTAGATATGTAATATACATTTACAAACAATGCCATTATTACTATATCTCCGTTGGACATAATGTAATATACTGATTCCTTCCAAGAGATCAATGTATTCTTAATAACAATATCCTTAGTACTATATCTACATTCGATATAATGTAATATAGTTATTCGTTCCCACAGATGAATGTGTATTTATTAACAATATCATTAGTACTATATCCACATTAGATATGTAATGTACATTTAATAACAATATCATTATTACCATATCTGCATTGAATATAATGTAATATACTGATTCATTCCCACAGATCAATGTACATTTAATAACAATATCATTGGTACTATATCTACATTGAATATAATGTAATATACTGATTCATTCCCACAGATCAATGTACATTTAATAACAATATCATTGGTACTATATCTACATTGAATATAATGTAATATACTGATTCATTCCCACAGCTCAATGTACATTTAATAACAATATCATTAGTACTATATCTACAGCAGATATGTAATATACATTTACAAACAATGCCATTATTACTATATCTCTGTTGGACATAATGTAATATACTGATTCCTTCCAACAGATCAATGTATATTTAATAACAATATCCTTAGTACTATATCTACATTCGATATAATGTAATATAGTTATTCGTTCCCACAGATGAATGTGAATTTATTAACAATATCATTAGTACTATATCTACATTAGATATGTAATGTACATTTAATAACATTATCATTATTACCATATCTACATTAGATATAATGTAATATACTGATTCTTTCCCACAGATCAATGTACATTTAATAACAATATCATTGGTACTATATCTACATTGAATATAATCTAATATACTGATTCATTCCCACAGATCAATGTACATTCAATAACAATATCATTAGTACTATATCTACATTCGATATAATGTAATAGATTGATGCATTCCCACAGATCAATGTACATTTAATAACAATATCATTATTACTATATCTACATTAGATATGATGTAATATACTGATTCCTTCCCACAGATCAATGTACATTTAATAACAATATCATTAGTACTATATCTACAGTAGATATGTAATATGCCTTTACATACAATGCCATTATTACTATATCTCCGTTGGACATAATGTAATATACTGATTTCTTCCAACAGATCAATGTATATTTAATAACAATATCCTTAGTACTATATCTGCATTCGATATAATGTAATATAGTTATTCGTTCCCACTGATGAATGTGCATTTATTAACAATATCATTAGTACTATATCTACATTAGATATGTAATGTACATTTAATAACAATATCATTATTACCATATCTACATTGAATATAATGTAATATACTGATTCATTCCCACAGATCAATGTACATTTAATAACAATATCATTGGTACTATATCTACATTGAATATAATGTAATATACTGATTCATTCCCACAGATCAATGTACATTTAATAACAATATCATTATTGCTATATCTACATTAGGTATAATGTCATATACAGACTCATTCCCACAGATCAATGTACATTTAATAACAGTATCATTAGTACTATATCTACATTGAATATAATGTAATATACTGATTCTTTCCCACAGATCAATGTACATTTAATAACAATATCATTGGTACTATATCTACATTGAATATAATGTAATATACTGATTCATTCCCACAGAGCAATGTATATTTAATAACAACATCCTTAGTACTATATCTACACTCGATATAATGTAATATAGTTATTCGTTCCCACAGATGAATGTGTATTTATTAACAATATCATTAGTACTATATCTACATTAGATATGTAATGTACATTTAATAGCAATATCATTATTACCATATCTACATTGAATATAATGTAATATACTGATTCATTCCCACAGATCAATGTACATTTAATAACAATATCATTGGTACTATATCTACATTGAATATAATGTAATATACTGATTCATTCCCACAGATCAATGTACATTTAATAACAATATCATTAGTACTATATCTACAGTAGATATGTAATATACATTTACAAACAATGCCATTATTACTATATCTCCGTTGGACATAATGTAATATACTGATTCCTTCCAACAGATCAATGTATATTTAATAACAATATCCTTAGTACTATATCTACATTCGATATAATGTAATATAGTTATTCGTTCCCACAGATGAATGTGAATTTATTAACAATATCATTAGTACTATATCTACATTAGATATGTAATGTACATTTAATAACATTATCATTATTACCATATCTACATTAGATATAATGTAATATACTGATTCTTTCCCACAGATCAATGTACATTTAATAACAATATCATTAGTACTATATCTACATTCGATATAATGTAATAGATTGATGCATTCCCACAGATCAATGTACATTTAATAACAATATCATTATTACTATATCTACATTAGATATGATGTAATATACTGATTCCTTCCCACAGATCAATGTACATTTAATAACAATATCATTAGTACTATATCTACAGTAGATATGTAATATACCTTTACATACAATGCCATTATTACTATATCTCCGTTGGACATAATGTAATGTACTGATTCCTTCCAAGAGATCAATGTATATTTAATAACAATATCCTTAGTACTATATCTACATTCGATATAATGTAATATAGTTATTCGTTCCCACAGATGAATGTGTATTTATTAACAATATCATTAGTACTATATCTACATTAGATATGTAATGTACATTTAATAGCAATATCATTATTACCATATCTACATTGAATATAATGTAATATACTGATTCATTCCCACAGATCAATGTACATTTAATAACAATATCATTGGTACTATATCTACATTGAATATAATGTAATATACTGATTCATTCCCACAGATCAATGTACATTTAATAACAATATCATTAGTACTATATCTACAGTAGATATGTAATATACATTTACAAACAATGCCATTATTACTATATCTCCGTTGGACATAATGTAATATACTGATTCCTTCCAACAGATCAATGTATATTTAATAACAATATCCTTAGTACTATATCTACATTCGATATAATGTAATATAGTTATTCGTTCCCACAGATGAATGTGAATTTATTAACAATATCATTAGTACTATATCTACATTAGATATGTAATGTACATTTAATAACATTATCATTATTACCATATCTACATTAGATATAATGTAATATACTGATTCTTTCCCACAGATCAATGTACATTTAATAACAATATCATTAGTACTATATCTACATTCGATATAATGTAATAGATTGATGCATTCCCACAGATCAATGTACATTTAATAACAATATCATTATTACTATATCTACATTAGATATGATGTAATATACTGATTCCTTCCCACAGATCAATGTACATTTAATAACAATATCATTAGTACTATATCTACAGTAGATATGTAATATACCTTTACATACAATGCCATTATTACTATATCTCCGTTGGACATAATGTAATATACTGATTTCTTTCAACAGATCAATGTATATTTAATAACAATATCCTTAGTACTATATCTGCATTCGATATAATGTAATATAGTTATTCGTTCCCACAGATGAATGTGCATTTATTAACAATATCATTAGTACTATATCTACATTAGATATGTAATGTACATTTAATAACAATATCATTATTACCATATCTACATTAGATATAATGTAATATACTGATTCTTTCCCACAGATCAGTGTACATTTAATAACAATATCATTAGTACTATATCTACATTCGATATAATGTAATATATTGATTCATTCCAACAGATCAAAGTACATTTAATAACAATATCATTATTACTATATCTACATTAGATATGATGTAATATACTTATTCGTTCCCACAGATGAATATGCATTTAATAACATTATCATTAGTACTATATCTACATTAGATATGTAATGTACATTTAAAAACAATATTATTATTACCATATTTACATTATATATAATGTAATATACTGATTCCTTCCCACAGATCAATGTACATTTAATAACAATATCATTGGTACTGTATCTACATTGAATATAATGTAATATGCTGATTCATTCCCACAGATTAATGTACATTTAATAACAATATCATTAGTACTATATCTACATTCGATATAATGCAATATATTGATTCATTCCAACAGATCAATGTACATTTAATAACAATATCATTATTACTATATCTACATTAGATATAATGTAATATACTTATTCGTTCCCACAGATGAATGTGCATTTAATAACATTGTCATTAGTACTATATCTACATTAGATATGTAATGTACATTTAAAAACAATATCATTATTACCATATCTGCATTAGATATAATGTAATATACTGATTCCTTCTCACAGATCAATGTACGTTTAATAACAAGATCCTTAGCACTATATCTACATTCGATATAATGTAATATAGTTATTCGTTCCCACAGATCAATGTACATTTAATAACAATATCATTAGTACTATATCTACATTCGATATAATGTAATAGATTGATTCATTCCCACAGATCAATGTGTATTTAATAACAATATCATTAGTAATATATCTACATTAGATATGTAATGTACATTTAATAACAATATCATTATTACCATATCTACATTAGGTATAATGTAATATACTGATTCTTTCCCACAGATAAATGTACATTTAATAACAATATCATTGGTACTATATCTACATTGAATATAATGTAATATACTGATTCCTTACCACAGATCAATGTACAATTAATAACAATATCATTGGTACTATATCTACATTCGATATAATGTAATAGATTGATTCATTCCCACAGACCAATGTACATTTAATAACAATATCATTAGTACTATATCTACATTGAATATAATGTAATATACTGATTCATTCCCACAGATCAATGTACATTTAATAACAATATCATTGGTACTATATCTACATTGAATATAATGTAATATGCTGATTCATTCCCACAGATCAATGTACATTTAATAACAATATCATTAGTACTATATCTACAGTAGATATGTGATATACATTTACATACAATGCCATTATTACTATATCTCCGTTGGACATAATGTAATATACTGATTCCTTCCAACAGATCAATGTATATTTAATAACAAGATCCTTAGCACTATATCTACATTCGATATAATGTAATATAGTTATTCGTTCCCACAGATCAATGTACATTTAATAACAATATCATTAGTACTATATCTACATTCGATATAATGTAATAGATTGATTCATTCCCACAGATCAATGTGCATTTAATAACAATATCATTATTACTATATCTACATTAGATATGATGTAATATACTGATTCCTTCCCACAGATAAATGTACATTTAATAACAATATCATTAGTACTATATCTACAGTAGATATGTAATATACATTTACATACAATGCCATTATTACTATATCTCCGTTGGACATAATGTAATATACTGATTCCTTCCAACAGATCAATGTATATTTAATAACAATATCCTTAGCACTATATCTACATTCGATATAATGTAATATAGTTATTCGTTCCCACAGATGAATGTGTGTTTATTAACAATATCATTAGTACTATATCTACATTAGATATGTAATGTACATTTAATAACAATATCATTATTACCATATCTACATTAGATATAATGTAATATACTGATTCTTTCCCACAGATCAATGTACATTTAATAACAATATCATTGGTACTATATCTACATTGAATATGATCTAATATACTGATTCATTCCCACAGATCAATGTACATTTAATAACAGTATCATTAGTACTATATCTACATTCGATATAATGTAATATATTGATACATTCCAACAGATCAATGTACATTTAATAACAATATCATTAGTACTATATCTACGGTAGATATGTAATATACATTTACAAACGATGTCATTATTACTATATCTCCGTTAGACATAATGTAATATACTGATTCCTTCCAACAGATCAATGTATATTTAATAACAATATGCTTAGTACTATATCTACATTCGATATAATGTAATATAGTTATTCGTTCCCACAGATGAATGTGTGTTTATTAACAATATCATTAGTACTATATCTACATTAGATATGTAATGTACATTTAATAACAATATCATTATTACCATATCTACATTAGATATAATGTAATATAGTTATTCGTTCCCACAGATGAATGTGTATTTATTAACAATATCATTAGTACTATATCTACATTAGATATGTAATGTACATTTAATAACAATATCATTATTACCATATCTACATTGAATATAATGTAATATACTGATTCATTCCCACAGATCAATGTACATTTAATAACAATATCATTGGTACTATATCTACATTGAATATAATGTAATATACTGATTCATTCCCACAGATCAATGTACATTTAATAACAATATCATTATTGCTATATCTACATTAGGTATAATTTCATATACAGACTCATTCCCACAGATCAATGTACATTTAATAACAGTATCATTAGTACTATATCTACATTGAATATAATGTAATATACTGATTCTTTCCCACAGATCAATGTACATTTAATAACAATATCATTGGTACTATATCTACATTGAATATAATGTAATATACTGATTCATTCCCACAGCTCAATGTACATTTAATAACAATATCATTAGTACTATATCTACAGTAGATATGTAATATACATTTACAAACAATGCCATTATTACTATATCTCCGTTGGACATGATGTAATATACTGATTCCTTCCAACAGATCAATGTATATTTAATAACAATATCCTTAGTACTATATCTACATTCGATATAATGTAATATAGTTATTCGTTCCCACAGATGAATGTGAATTTATTAATAATATCATTAGTACTGTATCTACATTAGATATGTAATGTACATTTAATAACATTATCATTATTACCATATCTACATTAGATATAATGTAATATACTGATTCTTTCCCACAGATCAGTGTACATTTAATAACAATATCATTGGTACTATATCTACATTGAATATAATCTAATATACTGATTCATTCCCACAGATCAATGTACATTTAATAACAATATCATTAGTACTATATCTACATTCGATATAATGTAATAGATTGATGCATTCCCACAGATCAATGTACATTTAATAACAATATCATTATTACTATATCTACATTAGATATGATGTAATATACTGATTCCTTCCCACAGATCAATGCACATTTAATAACAATATCATTAGTACTATATCTACAGTAGATATGTAATATGCCTTTACATACAATGCCATTATTACTATATCTCCGTTGGACATAATGTAATATACTGATTTCTTCCAACAGATCAATGTATATTTAATAACAATATCCTTAGTACTATATCTGCATTCGATATAATGTAATATAGTTATTCGTTCCCACAGATGAATGTGCATTTATTAACAATATCATTAGTACTATATCCACATTAGATATGTAATGTACATTTAATAACAATATCATTATTACCATATCTACATTAGATACAATGTAATATACTGATTCTTTCCCACAGATCAATGTACATTTAATAACAATATCATTGGTACTATATCTACAGTAGATATGTAATGTGCATTTACATACAATGCCATTGTTACTACATCTCCGTTGGACATAATGTAATATACTGATTCCTTCCAACAGATCAATGTATATTTAATAACAATATCCTTAGTACTATATCTACATTAGATATGTAATGTAGATTTAATAACAATATCATTGTTACCATATCTACATTAGATATAATGTAATATACTGATTCTTTCCCACAGATCAATGTACATTTAATAACAATATCATTAGTACTATATCTACATTCGATATAATGTAATATATTGATTCATTCCAACAGATCAAAGTACATTTAATAACAATATCATTATTACTATATCTACGTTAGATATGATGTAATATACTTATTCGTTCCCACAGATGAATATGCATTTAATAACATTATCATTAGTACTATATCTACATTAGATATGTAATGTACATTTAAAAACAATATTATTATTACCATATTTACATTATATATAATGTAATATACTGATTCCTTCCCACAGATCAATGTACATTTAATAACAATATCATTGGTACTGTATCTACATTGAATATAATGTAATATGCTGATTCATTCCCACAGATTAATGTACATTTAATAACAATATCATTAGTACTATATCTACATTCGATATAATGTAATAGATTGATTCATTCCCACAGATCAATGTACATTTAATAACAATATCATTATTGCTACATCTACATTAGGTATAATGTCATATACAGACTCATTCCCACAGATCAATGTACATTTAATAACAATATCATTGGTACTACATCTACATTGAATATAATGTAATATGCTGATTCATTCCCACAGATCAATGTACATTTAATAACAGTATCATTAGTACTATATCTACATTCGATATAATGTAATATAGTTATTCGTTCCCACAGATGAATGTGAATTTATTAACAATATCATTAGTACTATATCTACATTAGATATGTAATGTACATTTAATAACATTATCATTATTACCATATCTACATTAGATATAATGTAATATACTGATTCTTTCCCACAGATCAATGTACATTTAATAACAATATCATTGGTACTATATCTACATTGAATATAATCTAATATACTGATTCATTCCCACAGATCAATGTACATTCAATAACAATATCATTAGTACTATATCTACATTCGATATAATGTAATAGATTGATGCATACCCACAGATCAATGTACATTTAATAACAATATCATTATTACTATATCTACATTAGATATGATGTAATATACTGATTCCTTCCCACAGATCAATGTACATTTAATAACAATATCATTAGTACTATATCTACAGTAGATATGTAATATGCCTTTACATACAATGCCATTATTACTATATCTCCGTTGGACATAATGTAATATACTGATTTCTTCCAACAGATCAATGTATATTTAATAACAATATCCTTAGTACTATATCTGCATTCGATATAATGTAATATAGTTATTCGTTCCCACTGATGAATGTGCATTTATTAACAATATCATTAGTACTATATCTACATTAGATATGTAATGTACATTTAATAACAATATCATTATTACCATATCTACATTGAATATAATGTAATATACTGATTCATTCCCACAGATCAATGTACATTTAATAACAATATCATTGGTACTATATCTACATTGAATATAATGTAATATACTGATTCATTCCCACAGATCAATGTACATTTAATAACAATATCATTATTGCTATATCTACATTAGGTATAATGTCATATACAGACTCATTCCCACAGATCAATGTACATTTAATAACAGTATCATTAGTACTATATCTACATTGAATATAATGTAATATACTGATTCTTTCCCACAGATCAATGTACATTTAATAACAATATCATTGGTACTATATCTACATTGAATATAATGTAATATACTGATTCATTCCCACAGAGCAATGTATATTTAATAACAACATCCTTAGTACTATATCTACACTCGATATAATGTAATATAGTTATTCGTTCCCACAGATGAATGTGTATTTATTAACAATATCATTAGTACTATATCTACATTAGATATGTAATGTACATTTAATAACAATATCATTATTACCATATCTACATTAGATATAATGTAATATACTGATTCCTTCCCACAGATCAATGTACATTTAATAACAATATCATTGGTACTATATCTACATTTAATATAATGTAATATACTGATTCCTTCCCACAGATCAATGTACATTTAAAAACAATATCATTAGTACTATATCTACAGTAGATATGTAATATACATTTACAAACAATGCCATTATTACTATATCTCCGTTGGACATAATGTAATATACTGATTCCTTCCAACAGACCAATGTATATTTAATAACAATATCCTTAGTACTATATCTACATTCGATATAATGTAATATTGTTATTCGTTCCCACAGATGAATGTGTATTTATTAACAATATCATTAGTACTATATCTACATTAGATATGTGATGTACATTTAATAACAATATCATTATTACCATATCTACATTAGATATAATGTAATATACTGATTCTGTCCCGCAGATCAATGTACATTTAATAACAATATCATTGGTACTATATCTACATTGAATATAATCTAATATACTGATTCATTCCCACAGATCAATGTACATTTAATAACAATAACATTAGTACTATATCTACATTCGATATAATGTAATAGATTGATTCATTCCCACCGATCAATGTACATTTAATAACAATATCATTATTGCTATATCTACATTAGGTATAATGTCATATACAGACTCATTCCCACAGATCAATGTACATTTAATAACAATATCATTAGTACTATATCTACGGTAGATATGTAATATACATTTACAAACAATGCCATTATTACCATATCTCCGTTGGACATAATGTAATATACTGATTCCTTCCAACAGATCAATGTATATTTAATAACAATATCCTTAGTACTATATCTACAGTCGATATAATGTAATATAGTTATTCGTTCCCACAGATGAATGTGTATTTATTAACAATATCATTAGTACTATATCTACATTAGATATGTAATGTACATTTAATAACAATATCATTATTACCATATCTACATTGAATATAATGTAATATACTGATTCATTCCCACAGATCAATGTACATTTAATAACAATATCATTGGTACTATATCTACATTGAATATAATGTAATATACTGATTCATTCCCACAGATCAATGTACATTTAATAACAATATCATTAGTACTATATCTACATTGAATATAATGTAATATACTGATTCATTCCCACAGATCAATGTACATTTAATAACAATATCATTAGTACTATATCTACAGTAGATATGTAATATACATTCACAAACAATGCCATTATTACTATATCTCCGTTGGACATAATGTAATACACTGATTCCTTCCAACAGATCAATCTATATTTAATAACAATATCCTTAGTACTATATCTACATTCGATATAATGTAATATAGATATTCGTTCCCACAGATTAATGTGTATTTATTAACAATATCATAAGTACTATATCTACATTAGATATGTAATGTACATTTAATAACAATATCATTATTACCATATCTACATTAGATATAATGTAATATACTGATTCCTTCCCACAGATCAATGTACATTTAATAACAATATCATTAGTACTATATCTACATTCGATATAATGTAATTGATTGATTCCTTCCCACAGATCAATGTACATTTAATAACAATATCATTATTACTACATCTACATTAGATAAGATGTAATATACTGATTCCTTCCCACAGATCAATGTACATTTAATAACAATATCATTAGTACTATATCTACATTCGATATAATGTAATAGATTGATTCGTTCCCACCGATCAATGTACATTTAATAACAATATCATTATTGCTATATCTACATTAGGTATAATGTCATATACAGACTCATTCCCACAGATCAATGTACATATAATAACAATATCATTAGCACTATATCTACGGTAGATATGTAATATACATTTACAAACAATGCCATTATTACTATATCTCTGTTGGACATAATGTAATATACTGATTCTTTCCCACAGATCAATGTACATTTAATAACAATATCATTATTACTATACCTACATTAGATATAATGTAATATACTTATTCGTTCCCACAGATGAATGTGCGATTAATAACAATATCATTGGTACTATATCTACATTGAATATAATGTAATATACTGATTCATTCCCACAGAGCAATGTATATTTAATAACAACATCCTTAGTACTATATCTACATTCGATATAATGTAATATAGTTATTCGTTCCCACAGATGAATGTGTATTTATTAACAATATCATTAGTACTATATCTACATTAGATATGTAATGTACATTTAATAACAATATCATTATTACCATATCTACATTAGATACAATGTAATATACTGATTCTTTCCCACAGATCAATGTACATTTAATAACAATATCATTGGTACTATATCTACATTGAATATAATGTAATATGCTGATTCGTTCCCACAGATGAATGTGAATTTATTAACAATATCATTAGTACTATATCTACATTAGATATGTAATGTACATTTAATAACATTATCATTATTACCATATCTACATTAGATATAATGTAATATACTGATTCTTTCCCACAGATCAATGTACATTTAATAACAATATCATTAGTACTATATCTACATTCGATATAATGTAATAGATTGATGCATTCCCACAGATCAATGTACATTTAATAACAATATCATTATTACTATATCTACATTAGATATGATGTAATATACTGATTCCTTCCCACAGATCAATGTACATTTAATAACAATATCATTAGTACTATATCTACAGTAGATATGTAATATGCCTTTACATACAATGCCATTATTACTATATCTCCGTTGGACATAATGTAATATACTGATTTCTTCCAACAGATCAATGTATATTTAATAACAATATCCTTAGTACTATATCTGCATTCGATATAATGTAATATAGTTATTCGTTCCCACAGATGAATGTGCATTTATTAACAATATCATTAGTACTATATCTACATTAGATATGTAATGTACATTTAATAACAATATCATTATTACCATATCTACATTAGATACAATGTAATATACTGATTCTTTCCCACAGATCAATGTACATTTAATAACAATATCATTGGTACTATATCTACATTGAATATAATGTAATATGCTGATTCATTCCCACAGATCAATGTACATTTAATAACAATATCATTAGTACTATATCTACAGTAGATATGTAATATACATTTACATACAATGCCATTATTACTATATCTCCGTTGGACATAATGTAATATACTGATTCCTTCCAACAGATCAATGTATATTTAATAACAAGATCCTTAGCACTATATCTACATTCGATATAATGTAATATAGTTATTCGTTCCCACAGATCAATGTACATTTAATAACAATATCATTAGTACTATATCTACATTCGATATAATGTAATAGATTGATTCATTCCCACAGATCAATGTGCATTTAATAACAATATCATTATTACTATATCTACATTAGATATGATGTAATATACTGATTCCTTCCCACAGATAAATGTACATTTAATAACAATATCATTAGTACTATATCTACAGTAGATATGTAATATACATTTACATACAATGCCATTATTACTATATCTCCGTTGGACATAATGTAATATACTGATTCCTTCCAACAGATCAATGTATATTTAATAACAATATCCTTAGCACTATATCTACATTCGATATAATGTAATATAGTTATTCGTTCCCACAGATGAATGTGTATTTATTAACAATATCATTAGTACTATATCTACATTAGATATGTAATGTACATTTAATAACAATATCATTATTACCATATCTACATTAGATATAATGTAATATACTGATTCTTTCCCACAGATCAATGTACATTTAATAACAATATCATTGGTACTACATCTACATTGAATATGATCTAATATACTGATTCATTCCCACAGATCAATGTACATTTAATAACAGTATCATTAGTACTATATCTACATTCGATATAATGTAATATATTGATACATTCCAACAGATCAATGTACATTTAATAACAATATCATTAGTACTATATCTACGGTAGATATGTAATATACATTTACAAACGATGTCATTATTACTATATCTCCGTTAGACATAATGTAATATACTGATTCCTTCCAACAGATCAATGTATATTTAATAACAATATGCTTAGTACTATATCTACATTCGATATAATGTAATATAGTTATTCGTTCCCACAGATGAATGTGTGTTTATTAACAATATCATTAGTACTATATCTACATTAGATATGTAATGTACATTTAATAACAATATCATTATTACCATATCTACATTAGATATAATGTAATATAGTTATTCGTTCCCACAGATGAATGTGTATTTATTAACAATATCATTAGTACTATATCTACATTAGATATGTAATGTACATTTAATAGCAATATCATTATTACCATATCTACATTGAATATAATGTAATATACTGATTCATTCCCACAGATCAATGTACATTTAATAACAATATCATTGGTACTATATCTACATTGAATATAATGTAATATACTGATTCATTCCCACAGATCAATGTACATTTAATAACAATATCATTATTACTATATCTACAGTAGATATGTAATATACATTTACAAACAATGCCATTATTACTATATCTCCGTTGGACATAATGGAATATACTGATTCCTTCCAACAGATCAATGTATATTTAATAACGATATCCTTAGTACTATATCTACATTCGATATAATGTAATATAGATATTCGTTCCCACAGATGAATGTGTATTTATTAACAATATCATAAGTACTATATCTACATTAGATATGTAATGTACATTTAATAACAATATCATTATTACCATGTCTACATTAGATACAATGTAATATACTGATTCCTTCCCACACATCAATGTACATTTAATAACAATATCATAGGTACTATATCTACATTGAATATAATGTAATATGCTGATTCATTCCCACAGATCAATGTACATTTAATAACAGTATCATTAGTACTATATCTACAGTAGATATGTAATATACATTTACAAACAATGCCAGTATTATTATATCTCCGTTGGACATAATGTAATATACTGATTCCTTCCCACAGATCAATGTACATTTAATAACAATATCATTAGTACTATATCTACATTCGATATAATGTAATAGATTGATGCATTCCCACAGATCAATGTACATTTAATAACAATATCATTATTACTATATCTACATTAGATATAATGTAATATACTGATTCCTTCCCACAGATCAATGTACATTTAATAACAATATCATTAGTACTATATCTACAGTAGATATGTAATATGCCTTTACATACAATGCCATTATTACTATATCTCCGTTGGACATAATGTAATACACTGATTTCTTCCAACAGATCAATGTATATTTAATAACAATATCCTTAGTACTATATCTGCATTCGATATAATGTAATATAGTTATTCGTTCCCACAGATGAATGTGCATTTATTAACAATATCATTAGTACTATATCTACATTAGATATGTAATGTACATTTAATAGCAATATCATTATTACCATATCTACATTAGATACAATGTAATATACTGATTCTTTCCCACAGATCAATGTACATTTAATAACAATATCATTGGTACTATATCTACAGTAGATATGTAATGTGCATTTACATACAATGCCATTATTACTACATCTCCGTTGGACATAATGTAATATACTGATTCCTTCCAACAGATCAATGTATATTTAATAACAATATCCTTAGTACTATATCTACATTAGATATGTAATGTAGATTTAATAACAATATCATTATTACCATATCTACATTAGATATAATGTAATATACTGATTCTTTCCCACAGATCAATGTACATTTAATAACAATATCATTAGTACTATATCTACATTCGATATAATGTAATATATTGATTCATTCCAACAGATCAAAGTACATTTAATAACAATATCATTATTACTATATCTACATTAGATATGATGTAATATACTTATTCGTTCCCACAGATGAATATGCATTTAATAACATTATCATTAGTACTATATCTACATTAGATATGTAATGTACATTTAAAAACAATATTATTATTACCATATTTACATTATATATAATGTAATATACTGATTCCTTCCCACAGATCAATGTACATTTAATAGCAATATCATTGGTACTGTATCTACATTGAATATAATGTAATATGCTGATTCATTCCCACAGATTAATGTACATTTAATAACAATATCATTAGTACTATATCTACATTCGATATAATGCAATATATTGATTCATTCCAACAGATCAATGTACATTTAATAACAATATCATTATTACTATATCTACATTAGATATAATGTAATATACTTATTCGTTCCCACAGATGAATGTGCATTTAATAACATTGTCATTAGTACTATATCTACATTAGATATGTAATGTACATTTAAAAACAATATCATTATTACCATATCTGCATTAGATATAATGTAATATACTGATTCCTTCTCACAGATCAATGTACGTTTAATAACAATATCATTGGTACTATATCTACATTGAACATAATGTAATATACTGATTCATTCCCATAAATCAATGTACATTTAATAACAATATCCTTAGTACTATATCTACATTCGATACAATGTAATATAGTTATTCGTTCCCACAGATGAATGTGTATTTAATAACAATATCATTAGTAATATATCTACATTAGATATGTAATGTACATTTAATAACAATATCATTATTACCATATCTACATTAGGTATAATGTATTATACTGATTCTTTCCCACAGATAAATGTACATTTAATAACAATATCATTGGTACTATATCTACATTGAATATAATGTAATATACTGATTCCTTACCACAGATCAATGTACAATTAATAACAATATCATTGGTACTATATCTACATTGAATATAATCTAATATACTGATTCATTCCCACAGATCAATGTACATTTAATAACAATATCATTAGTACTATATCTACATTCGATATAATGTAATAGATTGATTCATTCCCACAGACCAATGTACATTTAATAACAATATCATTAGTACTATATCTACATTGAATATAATGTAATATACTGATTCATTCCCACAGATCAATGTACATTTAATAACAATATCATTGGTACTATATCTACATTGAATATAATGTAATATACTGATTCATTCCCACAGATCAATGTACATTTAATAACAATATCATTAGTACTATATCTACAGTAGATATGTAATATACATTTACATACAATGCCATTATTACTATATCTCCGTTGGACATAATGTAATATACTGATTCCTTCCAACAGATCAATGTATATTTAATAACAAGATCCTTAGCACTATATCTACATTCGATATAATGTAATATAGTTATTCGTTCCCACAGATCAATGTACATTTAATAACAATATCATTAGTACTATATCTACATTCGATATAATGTAATAGATTGATTCATTCCCACAGATCAATGTGCATTTAATAACAATATCATTATTACTATATCTACATTAGATATGATGTAATATACTGATTCCTTCCCACAGATAAATGTACATTTAATAACAATATCATTAATACTATATCTACAGTAGATATGTAATATACATTTACATACAATGCCATTATTACTATATCTCCGTTGGACATAATGTAATATACTGATTCCTTCCAACAGATCAATGTATATTTAATAACAATATCCTTAGCACTATATCTACATTCGATATAATGTAATATAGTTATTCGTTCCCACAGATGAATGTGTATTTATTAACAATATCATTAGTACTATATCTACATTAGATATGTAATGTACATTTAATAACAATATCATTATTACCATATCTACATTAGATATAATGTAATATACTGATTCTTTCCCACAGATCAATGTACATTTAATAACAATATCATTGGTACTATATCTACATTGAATATGATCTAATATACTGATTCATTCCCACAGATCAATGTACATTTAATAACAGTATCATTAGTACTATATCTACATTCGATATAATGTAATATATTGATACATTCCAACAGATCAATGTACATTTAATAACAATATCATTAGTACTATATCTACGGTAGATATGTAATATACATTTACAAACGATGTCATTATTACTATATCTCCGTTAGACATAATGTAATATACTGATTCCTTCCAACAGATCAATGTATATTTAATAACAATATGCTTAGTACTATATCTACATTCGATATAATGTAATATAGTTATTCGTTCCCACAGATGAATGTGTATTTATTAACAATATCATTAGTACTATATCTACATTAGATATGTAATGTACATTTAATAACAATATCATTATTACCATATCTACATTAGATATAATGTAATATACTGATTCCTTCCCACAGATCAATGTACATTTAATAACAATATCATTAGTACTATATCTACATTCGATATAATGTAATAGATTGATTCATCCCCACCGAACAATGTACATTTAATAACAATATCATTATTGCTATATCTACATTAGATATGTAATATACATTTACAAACAATGCCATTATTACTATATCTCCGTTGGACATAATGTAATACACTGATTCCTTCCAACAGATCTATGTATATTTAATAACAATATCCTTAGTACTATATCTACAATCGATATAATGTAATATAGTTATTCGTTCCCACAGATGAATGTGTATTTATTAACAATATCATTAGTACTATATCTACATTAGATATGTAATGTACATTTAATAACAATATCATTATTACCATATCTACATTGAATATAATGTAATATACTGATTCATTCCCACAGATCAATGTACATTTAATAACAATATCATTGGTACTATATCTACATTGAATATAATGTAATATACTGATTCATTCCCACAGATCAATGTACATTTAATAACAATATCATTAGTACTATATCTACATTGAATATAATGTAATATACTGATTCATTCCCACAGATCAATGTACATTCAATAACAATATCATTAGCACTATATCTACAGTAGATATGTAATATACATTTACAAACAATGCCATTATTACTATATCTCCGTTGGACATAATGTAATACACTGATTCTTTCCAACAGATCTATGTATATTTAATAACAATATCCTTAGTACTATATCTACATTGAATATAATGTAATATGCTGATTCATTCCCACAGATCAATGTACATTTAATAACAGTATCATTCGTACTATATCTACATTCGATATAATGTAATATATTGATTCATTCCAACAGATCAATGTACATTTAATAACAATATCATTATTACCATATCTACATTAGATATAATGTAATATACTGATTCTTTCCCACAGCTCAATGTACATTTCATAACAATATCATTGGTACTATATCTACATTGAATATAATGTAATATACTGATTCATTCCGACAGATCAATGTACATTTAATAACAATATCATTAGTACTATATCTACAGAAGATATGTAATATACATTTACAAACAATGCCATGATTACCATATCTCCGTTGGACATAATGTAATATACTGATTCCTTCCAACAGATCAATGTATATTTAATAACAATATCCTTAGTACTATATCTACAGTCGATATAATGTAATATAGTTATTCGTTCCCACAGATGAATGTGTATTTATTAACAATATCATTAGTACTATATCTACATTAGATATGTAATGTACATTTAATAACAATATCATTATTACCATATCTACATTGAATATAATGTAATATACTGATTCATTCCCACAGATCAATGTACATTTAATAACAATATCATTGGTACTATATCTACATTGAATATAATGTAATATACTGATTCATTCCCACAGATCAATGTACATTTAATAACAATGTCATTAGTACTATATCTACGGTAGATATGTAATATACATTTACAAACGATGTCATTATTACTATATCTCCGTTAGACATAATGTAATATACTGATTCCTTCCCACAGATCAATGTACATTTAATAACAATATCATTGGTACTATATCTACATTGAATATAATGTAATATACTGATTCATTCCCACAGATCAATGTACATTTAATAACAATATCATTAGTACTATAGCTACAATCGATATAATGTAATAGATTGATTCGTTCCCACCGATCAATGTACATTTAATAACAATATCATTATTGCTATATCTACATTAGGTATAATGTCATATACAGACTCATTCCCACAGATCAACGTACATTTAATAACAATATCATTAGTACTATATCTACGGTAGATATGTAATATACTCTTACAAACAATGCCATTATTACTATATCTCCGTTGGACATAATGTAATATACTGATTCTTTCCCACAGATCAATGTACATTTAATAACAATATCATTATTACTATATCTACATTAGATATATTGTAATATACTTATTCGTTCCCACAGATGAATGTGCACTTAATAACAATATCATTGGTACTATATCTACATTGAATATAATGTAATATACTGATTCATTCCCACAGAGCAATGTATATTTAATAACAATATCATTGGTACTATATCTACATTGAATATAATGTAATATACTGATTCATTCCGACAGATCAATGTACATTTAATAACAATATCATTAGTACTATATCTACAGAAGATATGTAATATACATTTACAAACAATGCCATGATTACCATATCTCCGTTGGACATAATGTAATATACTGATTCCTTCCAACAGATCAATGTATATTTAATAACAATATCCTTAGTACTATATCTACAGTCGATATAATGTAATATAGATATTCGTTCCCACAGATGAATGTGTATTTATTAACAATATCATTAGTACTATATCTACATTAGATATGTAATGTACATTTAATAACAATATCATTATTACCATATCTACATTGAATATAATGTAATATACTGATTCATTCCCACAGATCAATGTACATTTAATAACAATATCATTGGTACTATATCTACATTGAATATAATGTAATATACTGATTCATTCCCACAGATCAATGTACATTTAATAACAATATCATTAGTACTATATCTACGGTAGATATGTAATATACATTTACAAACGATGTCATTATTACTATATCTCCGTTAGACATAATGTAATATACTGATTCCTTCCCACAGATCAATGTACATTTAATAACAATATCATTGGTACTATATCTACATTGAATATAATGTAATATACTGATTCATTCCCACAGATCAATGTACATTTAATAACAATATCATTAGTACTATATCTACAATCGATATAATGTAATAGATTGATTCGTTCCCACCGATCAATGTACATTTAATAACAATATCATTAGTACTATATCTACATTCGATATAATGTAATAGATTGATTCATCCCCACCGATCAATGTACATTCAATAACAATATCATTATTGCTATATCTACATTAGATATGTAATATACATTTACAAACAATGCCATTATTACTATATCTCCGTTGGATATAATGTAATACACTGATTCCTTCCAACAGATCTATGTATATTTAATAACAATATCCTTAGTACTATATCTACAATCGATATAATGTAATATAGTTATTCGTTCCCACAGATGAATGTGTATTTATTAACAATATCATTAGTACTATATCTACATTAGATATGTAATGTACATTTAATAACAATATCATTATTACCATATCTACATTAGATATAATGTAATATACTGATTCCTTCCCACAGATCAATGTACATTTAATAACAATATCATTAGTACTATATCTACATTCGATATAATGTAATAGATTGATTCATCCCCACCGAACAATGTACATTTAATAACAATATCATTATTGCTATATCTACATTAGATATGTAATATACATTTACAAACAATGCCATTATTACTATATCTCCGTTGGACATAATGTAATACACTGATTCCTTCCAACAGATCTATGTATATTTAATAACAATATCCTTAGTACTATATCTACAATCGATATAATGTAATATAGTTATTCGTTCCCACAGATGAATGTGTATTTATTAACAATATCATTAGTACTATATCTACATTAGATATGTAATGTACATTTAATAACAATATCATTATTACCATATCTACATTGAATATAATGTAATATACTGATTCATTCCCACAGATCAATGTACATTTAATAACAATATCATTGGTACTATATCTACATTGAATATAATGTAATATACTGATTCATTCCCACAGATCAATGTACATTTAATAACAATATCATTAGTACTATATCTACATTGAATATAATGTAATATACTGATTCATTCCCACAGATCAATGTACATTCAATAACAATATCATTAGCACTATATCTACAGTAGATATGTAATATACATTTACAAACAATGCCATTATTACTATATCTCCGTTGGACATAATGTAATACACTGATTCTTTCCAACAGATCTATGTATATTTAATAACAATATCCTTAGTACTATATCTACATTGAATATAATGTAATATGCTGATTCATTCCCACAGATCAATGTACATTTAATAACAGTATCATTCGTACTATATCTACATTCGATATAATGTAATATATTGATTCATTCCAACAGATCAATGTACATTTAATAACAATATCATTATTACCATATCTACATTAGATATAATGTAATATACTGATTCTTTCCCACAGCTCAATGTACATTTCATAACAATATCATTGGTACTATATCTACATTGAATATAATGTAATATACTGATTCATTCCGACAGATCAATGTACATTTAATAACAATATCATTAGTACTATATCTACAGAAGATATGTAATATACATTTACAAACAATGCCATGATTACCATATCTCCGTTGGACATAATGTAATATACTGATTCCTTCCAACAGATCAATGTATATTTAATAACAATATCCTTAGTACTATATCTACAGTCGATATAATGTAATATAGTTATTCGTTCCCACAGATGAATGTGTATTTATTAACAATATCATTAGTACTATATCTACATTAGATATGTAATGTACATTTAATAACAATATCATTATTACCATATCTACATTGAATATAATGTAATATACTGATTCATTCCCACAGATCAATGTACATTTAATAACAATATCATTGGTACTATATCTACATTGAATATAATGTAATATACTGATTCATTCCCACAGATCAATGTACATTTAATAACAATGTCATTAGTACTATATCTACGGTAGATATGTAATATACATTTACAAACGATGTCATTATTACTATATCTCCGTTAGACATAATGTAATATACTGATTCCTTCCCACAGATCAATGTACATTTAATAACAATATCATTGGTACTATATCTACATTGAATATAATGTAATATACTGATTCATTCCCACAGATCAATGTACATTTAATAACAATATCATTAGTACTATAGCTACAATCGATATAATGTAATAGATTGATTCGTTCCCACCGATCAATGTACATTTAATAACAATATCATTATTGCTATATCTACATTAGGTATAATGTCATATACAGACTCTTTCCCACAGATCAACGTACATTTAATAACAATATCATTAGTACTATATCTACGGTAGATATGTAATATACTCTTACAAACAATGCCATTATTACTATATCTCCGTTGGACATAATGTAATATACTGATTCTTTCCCACAGATCAATGTACATTTAATAACAATATCATTATTACTATATCTACATTAGATATATTGTAATATACTTATTCGTTCCCACAGATGAATGTGCACTTAATAACAATATCATTGGTACTATATCTACATTGAATATAATGTAATATACTGATTCATTCCCACAGAGCAATGTATATTTAATAACAATATCATTGGTACTATATCTACATTGAATATAATGTAATATACTGATTCATTCCGACAGATCAATGTACATTTAATAACAATATCATTAGTACTATATCTACAGAAGATATGTAATATACATTTACAAACAATGCCATGATTACCATATCTCCGTTGGACATAATGTAATATACTGATTCCTTCCAACAGATCAATGTATATTTAATAACAATATCCTTAGTACTATATCTACAGTCGATATAATGTAATATAGATATTCGTTCCCACAGATGAATGTGTATTTATTAACAATATCATTAGTACTATATCTACATTAGATATGTAATGTACATTTAATAACAATATCATTATTACCATATCTACATTGAATATAATGTAATATACTGATTCATTCCCACAGATCAATGTACATTTAATAACAATATCATTGGTACTATATCTACATTGAATATAATGTAATATACTGATTCATTCCCACAGATCAATGTACATTTAATAACAATATCATTAGTACTATATCTACGGTAGATATGTAATATACATTTACAAACGATGTCATTATTACTATATCTCCGTTAGACATAATGTAATATACTGATTCCTTCCCACAGATCAATGTACATTTAATAACAATATCATTAGTACTATAGCTACAATCGATATAATGTAATAGATTGATTCGTTCCCACCGATCAATGTACATTTAATAACAATATCATTATTGCTATATCTACATTAGGTATAATGTCATATACAGACTCATTCCCACAGATCAACGTACATTTAATAACAATATCATTAGTACTATATCTACGGTAGATATGTAATATACTCTTACAAACAATGCCATTATTACTATATCTCCGTTGGACATAATGTAATATACTGATTCTTTCCCACAGATCAATGTACATTTAATAACAATATCATTATTACTATATCTACATTAGATATATTGTAATATACTTATTCGTTCCCACAGATGAATGTGCACTTAATAACAATATCATTGGTACTATATCTACATTGAATATAATGTAATATACTGATTCATTCCCACAGAGCAATGTATATTTAATAACAATATCATTGGTACTATATCTACATTGAATATAATGTAATATACTGATTCATTCCGACAGATCAATGTACATTTAATAACAATATCATTAGTACTATATCTACAGAAGATATGTAATATACATTTACAAACAATGCCATGATTACCATATCTCCGTTGGACATAATGTAATATACTGATTCCTTCCAACAGATCAATGTATATTTAATAACAATATCCTTAGTACTATATCTACAGTCGATATAATGTAATATAGATATTCGTTCCCACAGATGAATGTGTATTTATTAACAATATCATTAGTACTATATCTACATTAGATATGTAATGTACATTTAATAACAATATCATTATTACCATATCTACATTGAATATAATGTAATATACTGATTCATTCCCACAGATCAATGTACATTTAATAACAATATCATTGGTACTATATCTACATTGAATATAATGTAATATACTGATTCATTCCCACAGATCAATGTACATTTAATAACAATATCATTAGTACTATATCTACGGTAGATATGTAATATACATTTACAAACGATGTCATTATTACTATATCTCCGTTAGACATAATGTAATATACTGATTCCTTCCCACAGATCAATGTACATTTAATAACAATATCATTGGTACTATATCTACATTGAATATAATGTAATATACTGATTCATTCCCACAGATCAATGTACATTTAATAACAATATCATTAGTACTATATCTACAATCGATATAATGTAATAGATTGATTCGTTCCCACCGATCAATGTACATTTAATAACAATATCATTAGTACTATATCTACATTCGATATAATGTAATAGATTGATTCATCCCCACCGATCAATGTACATTCAATAACAATATCATTATTGCTATATCTACATTAGATATGTAATATACATTTACAAACAATGCCATTATTACTATATCTCCGTTGGATATAATGTAATACACTGATTCCTTCCAACAGATCTATGTATATTTAATAACAATATCCTTAGTACTATATCTACAATCGATATAATGTAATATAGTTATTCGTTCCCACAGATGAATGTGTATTTATTAACAATATCATTAGTACTATATCTACATTAGATATGTAATGTACATTTAATAACAATATCATTATTACCATATCTACATTGAATATAATGTAATATACTGATTCATTCCCACAGATCAATGTACATTTAATAACAATATCATTGGTACTATATCTACATTGAATATAATGTAATATACTGATTCATTCCCACAGATCAATGTACACTTAATAACAATATCATTAGTACTATATCTACATTGAATATAATGTAATATACTGATTCATTCCCACAGATCAATGTACATTTAATAACAATATCATTAGTACTATATCTACAGTAGATATGTAATACACATTTACAAACAATGCCATTATTACTATATCTCCGTTGGACATAATGTAATACACTGATTCCTTCCAACAGATCTATGTATATTTAATAACAATATCCTTAGTACTATATCTACATTCGATATAATGTAATATATTGATTCATTCCAACAGATCAATCTATATTTAATAACAATATCCTTAGTACTATATCTACATTCGATATAATGTAATATAGTTATTCGTTCCCACAGATGAATGTGTATTTATTAACAATATCATTAGTACTATATCTACATTAGATATGTAATGTACATTTAATAACAATATCATTATTACCATATCTACATTGAATATAATGTAATATACTGATTCATTCCCACAGATCAATGTACATTTAATAACAATATCATTGGTACTATATCTACATTGAATATAATGTAATATACTGATTCATTCCCACAGATCAATGTACATTTAATAACAATATCATTAGTACTACATCTACATTCGATATAATGTAATAGATTGATTCGTTCCCACCGATCAATGTACATTTAATAACAATATCATTATTGCTATATCTACATTAGGTATAATGTCATATACAGACTCATTCCCACAGATCAATGTACATTTAATAACAATATCATTAGTACTATATCTACGGTGGATATGTAATATACATTTACAAACAATGCCATTATTACTATATCTCCGTTGGACATAATGCAATATACTGATTCTTTCCCACAGATCAATGTACATTTAATAACAATATCATTATTACTATATCTACATTTGATATAATGTAATATACTTATTCGTTCCCATAGATGAATGTGCGATTAATAACAATATCATTGGTACTATATCTACGTTGAATATAATGTAATATACTGATTCACTCCCACAGAGCAATGTATATTTAATAACAATATCCTTAGTACTATATCTACATTCGATATAATGTAATATAGTTATTCGTTCCCACAGATGAATGTGTATTTATTAACAATATCATCAGTACTATATCTACATTAGATATGTAATGTAAATTTAATAACAATATCATTATTACCATATCTACATTAGATATAATGTAATATACTGATTCCTTCCCACAGATCAATGTACATTTAACAACAATATCATTAGTACTATATCTACAGTAGATATGTAATGTACATTCAATAACAATATCATTATTGCCATATCTACATTGAATATAATGTAATATACTGATTCATTCCCACAGATCAATGTACATTTAATAACAATATCATTGGTACTATATCTACATTGAATATAATGTAATATACTGATTCATTCCCACAGATCAATGTACATTTAATAACAATATCATTAGTACTATATCTACAGTAGATATGTAATATACATTTACATACAATGCCATTATTACTATATCTCCGTTGGACATAATGTAATATACTGATTCCTTCCAACAGATCAATGTATATTTAATAACAATATCCTTAGCACTATATCTACATTCGATATAATGTAATATAGTTATTCGTTCCCACAGATCAATGTACATTTAATAACAATATCATTAGTACTATATCTACATTCGATATAATGTAATAGATTGATTCATTCCCACAGATCAATGTGCATTTAATAACAATATCATTATTACTATATCTACATTAGATATGATGTAATATACTGATTCCTTCCCACAGATAAATGTACATTTAATAACAATATCATTAGTACTATATCTACAGTAGATATGTAATATACATTTACATACAATGCCATTATTACTATATCTCCGTTGGACATAATGTAATATACTGATTCCTTCCAACAGGTCAATGTATATTTAATAACAATACCCTTAGCACTATATCTACATTCGATATAATGTAATATAGTTATTCGTTCCCACAGATGAATGTGTATTTATTAACAATATCATTAGTACTATATCTACATTAGATATGCAATGTACATTTAATAACAATATCATTATTACCATATCTACATTAGATATAATGTAATATACTGATTCTTTCCCACAGATCAATGTACATTTAATAACAATATCATTAGTACTATATCTACATTCGATATAATGTAATAGATTGATTCCTTCCCACAGATCAATGTACATTTAATAACAATATCATTATTACTACATCTACATTAGATAAGATGTAATATACTGATTCCTTCCCACAGATCAATGTACATTTAATAACAATATCATTAGTACTATATCTACATTCGATATAATGTAATAGATTGATTCGTTCCCACCGATCAATGTACATTTAATAACAATATCATTATTGCTATATCTACATTAGGTATAATGTCATATACAGACTCATTCCCACAGATCAATGTACATATAATAACAATATCATTAGCACTATATCTACGGTAGATATGTAATATACATTTACAAACAATGCCATTATTACTATATCTCTGTTGGACATAATGTAATATACTGATTCTTTCCCACAGATCAATGTACATTTAATAACAATATCATTATTACTATATCTACATTAGATATAATGTAATATACTTATTCGTTCCCACAGATGAATGTGCGATTAATAACAATATCATTGGTACTATATCTACATTGAATATAATGTAATATACTGATTCATTCCCACAGAGCAATGTATATTTAATAACAACATCCTTAGTACTATATCTACATTCGATATAATGTAATATAGTTATTCGTTCCCACAGATGAATGTGTATTTATTAACAATATCATTAGTACTATATCTACAGTAGATATGTAATATACATTTACAAACAATGCCAGTATTATTATATCTGCGTTGGACATAATGTAATATACTGATTCCTTCCCACAGATCAATGTGCATTTAATATCAATATCATTGGTACTATATCTACATGGAATATAATGTAATATACTGATTCCTTCCCACACATCAATGTACATTTAATAACAATATCATAAGTACTATATCTACATTGAATATATTATAATATGCTGATTCATTCCCACAGATCAATGTACATTTATTAACAGTATCATTAGTATTATATCTACATTCGATATAATGTAATATATTGATACATTCCAACAGATCAATGTACATTTAATAACAATATCATTATTACTATATCTACATTAGATATAACGTAATATACTTATTCGTTCCCACAGATGAATGCGCATTTATTAACATTATCATTAGTACTATATCTACATTGGATATGTAATGTACATTTAAAAACAATATCATTATTACCATATCTTCATTAGATGTAATGTAATATAGTGATTCCTTCCCACAGATCAATGTACATTTAATATCAATATCATTGGTACTACATCTACATTGACTATAATGTAATATGCTGATTCATTCCCACAGATCAATGTACATTTAATAACAATAACATTAGTACTATATCTACATTCGATATAATGTAATAGATTGATTCATTCCCACCGATCAATGTACATTTAATAACAAGATCATTATTGCTATATCTACATTTGGTATAATGTCATATACAGGCTCATTCCCACAGATCAGTGTACATTTAATAACAATATCATTAGTACTATATCTACGGTAGATATGTAATATACATTTACAAACAATGCCATTATTACTCTATCTCCGTTGGACATAATGTAATATACTGATTCTTTCCCACAGATCAATGTACATTTAATAACAATATCATTGGTACTACATCTACATTGAATATAATGTAATATGCTGATTCATTCCCACAGATCAATGTACATTTAATAACAGTATCATTAGTACTATATCTACATTCGATATAATGCAATATATTGATTCATTCCAACAGATCAATGTACATTTAATAACAATATCATTATTACTATATCTACATTAGATATAATGTAATATACTTATTCGTTCCCACAGATGAATGTGCATTTAATAACATTGTCATTAGTACTATATCTACATTAGATATGTAATGTACATTTAAAAACAATATCATTATTACCATATCTGCATTAGATATAATGTAATATACTGATTCCTTCTCACAGATCAATGTACGTTTAATAACAATATCATTGGTACTATATCTACATTGAACATAATGTAATATACTGATTCATTCCCATAAATCAATGTACATTCAATAACAATATCCTTAGTACTATATCTACATTCGATACAATGTAATATAGTTATTCGTTCCCACAGATGAATGTGCATTTAATAACATTGTCATTAGTACTATATCTACATTAGATATGTAATGTACATTTAAAAACAATATCATTATTACCATATCTGCATTAGATATAATGTAATATACTGATTCCTTCTCACAGATCAATGTACGTTTAATAACAATATCATTGGTACTATATCTACATTGAACATAATGTAATATACTGATTCATTCCCATAAATCAATGTACATTCAATAACAATATCCTTAGTACTATATCTACATTCGATACAATGTAATATAGTTATTCGTTCCCACAGATGAATGTGTATTTAATAACAATATCATTAGTAATATATCTACATTAGATATGTAATGTACATTTAATAACAATATCATTATTACCATATCTACATTAGGTATAATGTAATATACTGATTCTTTCCCACAGATAAATGTACATTTAATAACAATATCATTGGTACTATATCTACATTGAATATAATGTAATATACAGATTCCTTCCCACAGATCAATGTACATTTAATAACAATATCATTAGTACTATATCTACAGTAGATATGTAATATACATTTACAAACAATGCCATTATTACTATATCTCCGTTGGACATAATGTAATATACTGATTCCTTCCAACAGACCAATGTATATTTAATAACAATATCCTTAGTACTATATCTACATTCGATATAATGTAATATTGTTATTCGTTCCCACAGATGAATGTGTATTTATTAACAATATCATTAGTACTATATCTACATTAGATATGTGATGTACATTTAATAACAATATCATTATTACCATATCTACATTAGATATAATGTAATATACTGATTCTGTCCCGCAGATCAATGTACATTTAATAACAATATCATTGGTACTATATCTACATTGAATATAATCTATTATACTGATTCATTCCCACAGATCAATGTACATTTAATAACAATAACATTAGTACTATATCTACATTCGATATAATGTAATAGATTGATTCATTCCCACCGATCAATGTACATTTAATAACAATATCATTATTGCTATATCTACATTAGGTATAATGTCATATACAGACTCATTCCCACAGATCAATGTACATTTAATAACAATATCATTAGTACTATATCTACGGTAGATATGTAATATACATTTACAAACAATGCCATTATTACCATATCTCCGTTGGACATAATGTAATATACTGATTCCTTCCAACAGATCAATGTATATTTAATAACAATATCCTTAGTACTATATCTACAGTCGATATAATGTAATATAGTTATTCGTTCCCACAGATGAATGTGTATTTATTAACAATATCATTAGTACTATATCTACATTAGATATGTAATGTACATTTAATAACAATATCATTATTACCATATCTACATTGAATATAATGTAATATACTGATTCATTCCCACAGATCAATGTACATTTAATAACAATATCATTGGTACTATATCTACATTGAATATAATGTAATATACTGATTCATTCCCACAGATCAATGTACATTTAATAACAATATCATTAGTACTATATCTACGGTAGATATGTAATATACATTTACAAACGATGTCATTATTACTATATCTCCGTTAGACATAATGTAATATACTGATTCCTTCCCACAGATCAATGTACATTTAATAACAATATCATTGGTACTATATCTACATTGAATATAATGTAATATACTGATTCATTCCCACAGATCAATGTACATTTAATAACAATATCATTAGTACTATATCTACAATCGATATAATGTAATAGATTGATTCGTTCCCACCGATCAATGTACATTTAATAACAATATCATTAGTACTATATCTACATTCGATATAATGTAATAGATTGATTCATCCCCACCGATCAATGTACATTCAATAACAATATCATTATTGCTATATCTACATTAGATATGTAATATACATTTACAAACAATGCCATTATTACTATATCTCCGTTGGATATAATGTAATACACTGATTCCTTCCAACAGATCTATGTATATTTAATAACAATATCCTTAGTACTATATCTACAATCGATATAATGTAATATAGTTATTCGTTCCCACAGATGAATGTGTATTTATTAACAATATCATTAGTACTATATCTACATTAGATATGTAATGTACATTTAATAACAATATCATTATTACCATATCTACATTGAATATAATGTAATATACTGATTCATTCCCACAGATCAATGTACATTTAATAACAATATCATTGGTACTATATCTACATTGAATATAATGTAATATACTGATTCATTCCCACAGATCAATGTACACTTAATAACAATATCATTAGTACTATATCTACATTGAATATAATGTAATATACTGATTCATTCCCACAGATCAATGTACATTTAATAACAATATCATTAGTACTATATCTACAGTAGATATGTAATACACATTTACAAACAATGCCATTATTACTATATCTCCGTTGGACATAATGTAATACACTGATTCCTTCCAACAGATCTATGTATATTTAATAACAATATCCTTAGTACTATATCTACATTCGATATAATGTAATATATTGATTCATTCCAACAGATCAATCTATATTTAATAACAATATCCTTAGTACTATATCTACATTCGATATAATGTAATATAGTTATTCGTTCCCACAGATGAATGTGTATTTATTAACAATATCATTAGTACTATATCTACATTAGATATGTAATGTACATTTAATAACAATATCATTATTACCATATCTACATTGAATATAATGTAATATACTGATTCATTCCCACAGATCAATGTACATTTAATAACAATATCATTGGTACTATATCTACATTGAATATAATGTAATATACTGATTCATTCCCACAGATCAATGTACATTTAATAACAATATCATTAGTACTACATCTACATTCGATATAATGTAATAGATTGATTCGTTCCCACCGATCAATGTACATTTAATAACAATATCATTATTGCTATATCTACATTAGGTATAATGTCATATACAGACTCATTCCCACAGATCAATGTACATTTAATAACAATATCATTAGTACTATATCTACGGTGGATATGTAATATACATTTACAAACAATGCCATTATTACTATATCTCCGTTGGACATAATGCAATATACTGATTCTTTCCCACAGATCAATGTACATTTAATAACAATATCATTATTACTATATCTACATTTGATATAATGTAATATACTTATTCGTTCCCATAGATGAATGTGCGATTAATAACAATATCATTGGTACTATATCTACGTTGAATATAATGTAATATACTGATTCACTCCCACAGAGCAATGTATATTTAATAACAATATCCTTAGTACTATATCTACATTCGATATAATGTAATATAGTTATTCGTTCCCACAGATGAATGTGTATTTATTAACAATATCATCAGTACTATATCTACATTAGATATGTAATGTAAATTTAATAACAATATCATTATTACCATATCTACATTAGATATAATGTAATATACTGATTCCTTCCCACAGATCAATGTACATTTAACAACAATATCATTAGTACTATATCTACAGTAGATATGTAATGTACATTCAATAACAATATCATTATTGCCATATCTACATTGAATATAATGTAATATACTGATTCATTCCCACAGATCAATGTACATTTAATAACAATATCATTGGTACTATATCTACATTGAATATAATGTAATATACTGATTCATTCCCACAGATCAATGTACATTTAATAACAATATCATTAGTACTATATCTACAGTAGATATGTAATATACATTTACATACAATGCCATTATTACTATATCTCCGTTGGACATAATGTAATATACTGATTCCTTCCAACAGATCAATGTATATTTAATAACAATATCCTTAGCACTATATCTACATTCGATATAATGTAATATAGTTATTCGTTCCCACAGATCAATGTACATTTAATAACAATATCATTAGTACTATATCTACATTCGATATAATGTAATAGATTGATTCATTCCCACAGATCAATGTGCATTTAATAACAATATCATTATTACTATATCTACATTAGATATGATGTAATATACTGATTCCTTCCCACAGATAAATGTACATTTAATAACAATATCATTAGTACTATATCTACAGTAGATATGTAATATACATTTACATACAATGCCATTATTACTATATCTCCGTTGGACATAATGTAATATACTGATTCCTTCCAACAGGTCAATGTATATTTAATAACAATACCCTTAGCACTATATCTACATTCGATATAATGTAATATAGTTATTCGTTCCCACAGATGAATGTGTATTTATTAACAATATCATTAGTACTATATCTACATTAGATATGCAATGTACATTTAATAACAATATCATTATTACCATATCTACATTAGATATAATGTAATATACTGATTCTTTCCCACAGATCAATGTACATTTAATAACAATATCATTAGTACTATATCTACATTCGATATAATGTAATAGATTGATTCCTTCCCACAGATCAATGTACATTTAATAACAATATCATTATTACTACATCTACATTAGATAAGATGTAATATACTGATTCCTTCCCACAGATCAATGTACATTTAATAATAATATCATTAGTACTATATCTACATTCGATATAATGTAATAGATTGATTCGTTCCCACCGATCAATGTACATTTAATAACAATATCATTATTGCTATATCTACATTAGGTATAATGTCATATACAGACTCATTCCCACAGATCAATGTACATATAATAACAATATCATTAGCACTATATCTACGGTAGATATGTAATATACATTTACAAACAATGCCATTATTACTATATCTCTGTTGGACATAATGTAATATACTGATTCTTTCCCACAGATCAATGTACATTTAATAACAATATCATTATTACTATATCTACATTAGATATAATGTAATATACTTATTCGTTCCCACAGATGAATGTGCGATTAATAACAATATCATTGGTACTATATCTACATTGAATATAATGTAATATACTGATTCATTCCCACAGAGCAATGTATATTTAATAACAACATCCTTAGTACTATATCTACATTCGATATAATGTAATATAGTTATTCGTTCCCACAGATGAATGTGTATTTATTAACAATATCATTAGTACTATATCTACAGTAGATATGTAATATACATTTACAAACAATGCCAGTATTATTATATCTGCGTTGGACATAATGTAATATACTGATTCCTTCCCACAGATCAATGTGCATTTAATATCAATATCATTGGTACTATATCTACATGGAATATAATGTAATATACTGATTCCTTCCCACACATCAATGTACATTTAATAACAATATCATAAGTACTATATCTACATTGAATATATTATAATATGCTGATTCATTCCCACAGATCAATGTACATTTATTAACAGTATCATTAGTATTATATCTACATTCGATATAATGTAATATATTGATACATTCCAACAGATCAATGTACATTTAATAACAATATCATTATTACTATATCTACATTAGATATAACGTAATATACTTATTCGTTCCCACAGATGAATGCGCATTTATTAACATTATCATTAGTACTATATCTACATTGGATATGTAATGTACATTTAAAAACAATATCATTATTACCATATCTTCATTAGATGTAATGTAATATAGTGATTCCTTCCCACAGATCAATGTACATTTAATATCAATATCATTGGTACTACATCTACATTGACTATAATGTAATATGCTGATTCATTCCCACAGATCAATGTACATTTAATAACAATAACATTAGTACTATATCTACATTCGATATAATGTAATAGATTGATTCATTCCCACCGATCAATGTACATTTAATAACAAGATCATTATTGCTATATCTACATTTGGTATAATGTCATATACAGGCTCATTCCCACAGATCAGTGTACATTTAATAACAATATCATTAGTACTATATCTACGGTAGATATGTAATATACATTTACAAACAATGCCATTATTACTCTATCTCCGTTGGACATAATGTAATATACTGATTCTTTCCAACAGATCAATGTACATTTAATAACAATATCATTGGTACTACATCTACATTGAATATAATGTAATATGCTGATTCATTCCCACAGATCAATGTACATTTAATAACAGTATCATTAGTACTATATCTACATTCGATATAATGCAATATATTGATTCATTCCAACAGATCAATGTACATTTAATAACAATATCATTATTACTATATCTACATTAGATATAATGTAATATACTTATTCGTTCCCACAGATGAATGTGCATTTAATAACATTGTCATTAGTACTATATCTACATTAGATATGTAATGTACATTTAAAAACAATATCATTATTACCATATCTGCATTAGATATAATGTAATATACTGATTCCTTCTCACAGATCAATGTACGTTTAATAACAATATCATTGGTACTATATCTACATTGAACATAATGTAATATACTGATTCATTCCCATAAATCAATGTACATTCAATAACAATATCCTTAGTACTATATCTACATTCGATACAATGTAATATAGTTATTCGTTCCCACAGATGAATGTGCATTTAATAACATTGTCATTAGTACTATATCTACATTAGATATGTAATGTACATTTAAAAACAATATCATTATTACCATATCTGCATTAGATATAATGTAATGTACTGATTCCTTCTCACAGATCAATGTACGTTTAATAACAATATCATTGGTACTATATCTACATTGAACATAATGTAATATACTGATTCATTCCCATAAATCAATGTACATTCAATAACAATATCCTTAGTACTATATCTACATTCGATACAATGTAATATAGTTATTCGTTCCCACAGATGAATGTGTATTTAATAACAATATCATTAGTAATATATCTACATTAGATATGTAATGTACATTTAATAACAATATCATTATTACCATATCTACATTAGGTATAATGTAATATACTGATTCTTTCCCACAGATAAATGTACATTTAATAACAATATCATTGGTACTATATCTACATTGAATATAATGTAATATACAGATTCCTTCCCACAGATCAATGTACATTTAATAACAATATCATTAGTACTATATCTACAGTAGATATGTAATATACATTTACAAACAATGCCATTATTACTATATCTCCGTTGGACATAATGTAATATACTGATTCCTTCCAACAGACCAATGTATATTTAATAACAATATCCTTAGTACTATATCTACATTCGATATAATGTAATATTGTTATTCGTTCCCACAGATGAATGTGTATTTATTAACAATATCATTAGTACTATATCTACATTAGATATGTGATGTACATTTAATAACAATATCATTATTACCATATCTACATTAGATATAATGTAATATACTGATTCTGTCCCGCAGATCAATGTACATTTAATAACAATATCATTGGTACTATATCTACATTGAATATAATCTATTATACTGATTCATTCCCACAGATCAATGTACATTTAATAACAATAACATTAGTACTATATCTACATTCGATATAATGTAATAGATTGATTCATTCCCACCGATCAATGTACATTTAATAACAATATCATTATTGCTATATCTACATTAGGTATAATGTCATATACAGACTCATTCCCACAGATCAATGTACATTTAATAACAATATCATTAGTACTATATCTACGGTAGATATGTAATATACATTTACAAACAATGCCATTATTACCATATCTCCGTTGGACATAATGTAATATACTGATTCCTTCCAACAGATCAATGTATATTTAATAACAATATCCTTAGTACTATATCTACAGTCGATATAATGTAATATAGTTATTCGTTCCCACAGATGAATGTGTATTTATTAACAATATCATTAGTACTATATCTACATTAGATATGTAATGTACATTTAATAACAATATCATTATTACCATATCTACATTGAATATAATGTAATATACTGATTCATTCCCACAGATCAATGTACATTTAATAACAATATCATTGGTACTATATCTACATTGAATATAATGTAATATACTGATTCATTCCCACAGATCAATGTACATTTAATAACAATATCATTAGTACTATATCTACATTGAATATAATGTAATATACTGATTCATTCCCACAGATCAATGTACATTTAATAACAATATCATTAGTACTATATCTACAGTAGATATGTAATATACATTCACAAACAATGCCATTATTACTATATCTCCGTTGGACATAATGTAATACACTGATTCCTTCCAACAGATCAATCTATATTTAATAACAATATCCTTAGTACTATATCTACATTCGATATAATGTAATATAGATATTCGTTCCCACAGATTAATGTGTATTTATTAACAATATCATAAGTACTATATCTACATTAGATATGTAATGTACATTTAATAACAATATCATTATTACCATATCTACATTAGATATAATGTAATATACTGATTCCTTCCCACAGATCAATGTACATTTAATAACAATATCATTGGTACTATATCTACATTGAATATAATCTAATATACTGATTCATTACCACAGATCAATGTACATTTAATAACAATATCATTAGTACTATATCTACGGTAGATATGTAATATACATTTACAAACGATGTCATTATTACTATATCTCCGTTAGACATAATGTAATATACTGATTCCTTCCCACAGATCAATGTACATTTAATAACAATATCATTGGTACTATATCTACATTGAATATAATGTAATATGCTGATTCATTCCCACAGATCAATGTACATTTAATAACAGTATCATTCGTACTATATCTACATTCGATATAATGTAATATATTGATTCATTCCAACAGATCAATGTACATTTAATAACAATATCATTATTACTATATCTACATTAGATATAATGTAATATACTGATTCCTTCCCACAGATCAATGTACATTTAATAACAATATCATTAGTACTATATCTACAGAAGATATGTAATATACATTTACAAACAATGCCATTATTACCATATCTCCGTTGGACATAATGTAACATACTGATTCCTTCCAACAGATCAATGTACATTTAATAACAATATCATTAATACTATATCTACAGTAGATATGTAATATACATTTACATACAATGCCATTATTACTATATCTCCGTTGGACATAATGTAATATACTGATTCCTTCCAACAGATCAATGTATATTTAATAACAATATCCTTAGCACTATATCTACATTCGATATAATGTAATATAGTTATTCGTTCCCACAGATGAATGTGTATTTATTAACAATATCATTAGTACTATATCTACATTAGATATGTAATGTACATTTAATAACAATATCATTATTACCATATCTACATTAGATATAATGTAATATACTGATTCTTTCCCACAGATCAATGTACATTTAATAACAATATCATTATTACCATATCTACATTAGATATAATGTAATATACTGATTCTTTCCCACAGATCAATGTACATTTAATAACAATATCATTGGTACTATATCTACATTGAATATAATGTAATATACTGATTCATTCCCACAGATCAATGTACATTTAATAACAATATCATTAGTACTATATCTACAGAAGATATGTAATATACATTTACAAACAATGCCATTATTACCATATCTCCGTTGGACATAATGTAATATACTGATTCCTTCCAACAGATCAATGTATATTTAATAACAATATCCTTAGTACTATATCTACAGTCGATATAATGTAATATAGTTATTCGTTCCCACAGATGAATGTGTATTTATTAACAATATCATTAGTACTATATCTACATTAGATATGTAATGTACATTTAATAACAATATCATTATTACCATATCTACATTAGATATAATGTAATATACTGATTCCTTCCCACAGATCAATGTACATTTAATAACAATATCATTAGTACTATATCTACATTCGATATAATGTAATAGATTGATTCATCCTCACCGATCAATGTACATTTAATAACAATATCATTATTGCTATATCTACATTAGATATGTAATATATATTTACAAACAATGCCATTATTACTATATCTCCGTTGGACATAATGTAATACACTGATTCCTTCCAACAGATCTATGTATATTTAATAACAATATCCTTAGTACTATATCTACAATCGATATAATGTAATATAGTTATTCGTTCCCACAGATGAATGTGTATTTATTAACAATATCATTAGTACTATATCTACATTAGATATGTAATGTACATTTAATAACAATATCATTATTACCATATCTACATTGAATATAATGTAATATACTGATTCATTCCCACAGATCAATGTACATTTAATAACAATATCATTGGTACTATATCTACATTGAATATAATGTAATATACTGATTCATTCCCACAGATCAATGTACATTTAATAACAATATCATTAGTACTATATCTACATTGAATATAATGTAATATACTGATTCATTCCCACAGATCAATGTACATTTAATAACAATATCATTGGTACTATATCTACATTGAATATAATGTAATATACTGATTCGTTCCCACAGATCAATGTACATTTAATAACAATATCATTATTACTATATCTACATTAGATATAACGTAATATACTTATTCGTTCCCACAGATGAATGCGCATTTAATAACATTATCATTAGTACTATATCTACATTGGATATGTAATGTACATTTAAAAACAATATCATTATTACCATATCTTCATTAGATGTAATGGAATATAGTGATTCCTTCCCACAGATCAATGTACATTTAATATCAATATCATTGGTACTACATCTACATTGACTATAATGTAATATGCTGATTCATTCCCACAGATCAATGTACATTTGATAACAATAACATTAGTACTATATCTACATTCGATATAATGTAATAGATTGATTCATTCCCACCGATCAATGTACATTTAATAACAAGATCATTATTGCTATATCTACATTTGGTATAATGTCATATACAGGCTCATTCCCACAGATCAGTGTACATTTAATAACAATATCATTAGTACTATATCTACGGTAGATATGTAATATACATTTACAAACAATGCCATTATTACTCTATCTCCGTTGGACATAATGTAATATACTGATTCTTTCCCACAGATCAATGTACATTTAATAACAATATCATTGGTACTACATCTACATTGAATATAATGTAATATACTGATTCATTCCCACAGATCAATGTACATTTAATAACAATATCATTAGTACTATATCTACATTGAATATAATGTAATATACTGATTCATTCCCACAGATCAATGTACATTTAATAAAAATATCATTAGTACTATATCTACAGTAGATATGTAATATACATTTACAAACAATGCCATTATTACTATATCTCCGTTGGACATAATGTAATACACTGATTCCTTCCAACAGATCTATGTATATTTAATAACAATATCCTTAGTACTATATCTACATTCGATATAATGTAATATAGATATTCGTTCCCACAGATTAATGTGTATTTATTAACAATATCATAAGTACTATATCTACATTCGATATGTAATGTACATTTAATAACAATATCATTATTACCATATCTACATTAGATATAATGTAATATACTGATTCCTTCCCACAGATCAATGTACATTTAATAACAATATCATTGGTACTATATCTACATTGAATATAATCTAATATACTGATTCATTCCCACAGATCAATGTACATTTAATAACAATATCATTAGTACTATATCTACGGTAGATATGTAATATACATTTACAAACGATATCATTATTACTATATCTCCGTTAGACATAATGTAATATACTGATTCCTTCCCACAGATCAATGTACATTTAATAACAATATCATTGGTACTATATCTACATTGAATATAATGTAATATGCTGATTCATTCCCGCAGATCAATGTACATTTAATAACAGTATCATTCGTACTATATCTACATTCGATATAATGTAATATATTGATTCATTCCAACAGATCAATGTACATTTAATAACAATATCATTATTACTATATCTACATTAGATATAATGTAATATACTGATTCCTTCCCACAGATCAATGTACATTTAATAACAATATCATTAGTACTATATCTACAGAAGATATGTAATATACATTTACAAACAATGCCATTATTACCATATCTCCGTTGGACATAATGTAACATACTGATTCCTTCCAACAGATCATTGTATATTTAATAACAATATCCTTAGTACTATATCTACAGTCGATATAATGTAATATAGTTATTCGTTCCCACAGATCAATGTACATTTAATAACAATATCATTAGTACTGTATCTACATTCGATATAATGTAATAGATTGATTCATTCCCACAGATCAATGTGCATTTAATAACAATATCATTATTACTATATCTACATTAGATATGATGTAATATACAGATTCATTCCCACAGATCAATGTACATTTAATAACAATATCATTAGTACTATATCTACAGAAGATATGTAATATACATTTACAAACAATGCCATTATTACCATATCTCCGTTGGACATAATGTAATATACTGATTCCTTCCAACAGATCAATGTATATTTAATAACAATATCCTTAGTACTATATCTACAGTCGATATAATGTAATATAGTTATTCGTTCCCACAGATGAATGTGTATTTATTAACAATATCATTAGTACTATATCTACATTAGATATGTAATGTACATTTAATAACAATATCATTATTACCATATCTACATTAGATATAATGTAATATACTGATTCCTTCCCACAGATCAATGTACATTTAATAACAATATCATTAGTACTATATCTACATTCGATATAATGTAATAGATTGATTCATCCCCACCGATCAATGTACATTTAATAACAATATCATTATTGCTATATCTACATTAGATATGTAATATACATTTACAAACAATGCCATTATTACTATATCTCCGTTGGACATAATGTAATACACTGATTCCTTCCAACAGATCTATGTATATTTAATAACAATATCCTTAGTACTATATCTACAATCGATATAATGTAATATAGTTATTCGTTCCCACAGATGAATGTGTATTTATTAACAATATCATTAGTACTATATCTACATTAGATATGTAATGTACATTTAATAACAATATCATTATTACCATATCTACATTGAATATAATGTAATATACTGATTCATTCCCACAGATCAATGTACATTTAATAACAATATCATTGGTACTATATCTACATTGAATATAATGTAATATACTGATTCATTCCCACAGATCAATGTACATTTAATAACAATATCATTAGTACTATATCTACAGTAGATATGTAATATACATTTACAAACAATGCCATTATTACTATATCTCCGTTGGACATAATGTAATACACTGATTCCTTCCAACAGATCTATGTATATTTAATAACAATATCCTTAGTACTATATCTACATTCGATATAATGTAATATATTGATTCATTCCAACAGATCAATGTACATTTAATAACAATATCATTATTACTATATCTACATCAGATATAATGTAATATACTGATTCCTTCCCACAGATCAATGTACATTTAATAACAATATCATTAGTACTATATCTACAGTAGATATGTAATATACATTTACAAACAATGCCATTATTACTATATCTCCGTTGGACATAATGTAATATACTGATTCCTTGCAACAGATCAATCTATATTTAATAACAATATCCTTAGTACTATATCTACATTCGATATAATGTAATATAGTTATTCGTTCCCACAGATGAATGTGTATTTATTAACAATATCATTAGTACTATATCTACATTAGATATGTAATGTACATTTAATAACAATATCATTATTACCATATCTACATTGAATATAATGTAATATACTGATTCATTCCCACAGATCAATGTACATTTAATAACAATATCATTGGTACTATATCTACATTGAATATAATGTAATATACTGATTCATTCCCACAGATCAATGTACATTTAATAACAATATCATTAGTACTACATCTACATTCGATATAATGTAATAGATTGATTCGTTCCCACCGATCAATGTACATTTAATAACAATATCATTATTGCTATATCTACATTAGGTATAATGTCATATACAGACTCATTCCCACAGATCAATGTACATTTAATAACAATATCATTAGTACTATATCTACGGTGGATATGTAATATACATTTACAAACAATGCCATTATTACTATATCTCCGTTGGACATAATGCAATATACTGATTCCTTCCCACAGATCAATGTACATTTAATAACAATATCATTATTACTATATCTACATTTGATATAATGTAATATACTTATTCGTTCCCATAGATGAATGTGCGATTAATAACAATATCATTGGTACTATATCTACGTTGAACATAATGTAATATACTGATTCACTCCCACAGAGCAATGTATATTTAATAACAATATCCTTAGTACTATATCTACATTCGATATAATGTAATATAGTTATTCGTTCCCACAGATGAATGTGTATTTATTAACAATATCATCAGTACTATATCTACATTAGATATGTAATGTAAATTTAATAACAATATCATTATTACCATATCTACATTAGATATAATGTAATATACTGATTCCTTCCCACAGATCAATGTACATTTAACAACAATATCATTAGTACTATATCTACAGTAGATATGTAATGTACATTCAATAACAATATCATTATTACCATATCTACATTGAATATAATGTAATATACTGATTCATTCCCACAGATCAATGTACATTTAATAACAATATCATTGGTACTATATCTACATTGAATATAATGTAATATACTGATTCATTCCCACAGATCAATGTACATTCAATAACAATATCATTAGTACTATATCTACAGTAGATATGTAATATACATTTACATACAATGCCATTATTACTATATCTCCGTTGGACATAATGTAATATACTGATTCCTTCCAACAGATCAATGTATATTTAATAACAATATCATTATTACTATATCTACATTAGATATAATGTAATATACTGATTCCTTCCCACAGATCAATGTACATTTAATAACAATATCATTAGTACTATATCTACAGAAGATATGTAATATACATTTACAAACAATGCCATTATTACCATATCTCCGTTGGACATAATGTAACATACTGATTCCTTCCAACAGATCATTGTATATTTAATAACAATATCCTTAGTACTATATCTACAATCGATATAATGTAATATAGTTATTCGTTCCCACAGATGAATGTGTATTTATTAACAATATCATTAGTACTATATCTACATTAGATATGTAATGTACATTTAATAACAATATCATTATTACCATATCTACATTGAATATAATGTAATATACTGATTCATTCCCACAGATCAATGTACATTTAATAACAATATCATTGGTACTATATCTACATTGAATATAATGTAATATACTGATTCATTCCCACAGATCAATGTACATTTAATAACAATATCATTAGTACTATATCTACAGTAGATATGTAATATACATTTACAAACAATGCCATTATTACTATATCTCCGTTGGACATAATGTAATACACTGATTCCTTCCAACAGATCTATGTATATTTAATAACAATATCCTTAGTACTATATCTACATTCGATATAATGTAATATATTGATTCATTCCAACAGATCAATGTACATTTAATAACAATATCATTATTACTATATCTACATCAGATATAATGTAATATACTGATTCCTTCCCACAGATCAATGTACATTTAATAACAATATCATTAGTACTATATCTACAGTAGATATGTAATATACATTTACAAACAATGCCATTATTACTATATCTCCGTTGGACATAATGTAATATACTGATTCCTTCCAACAGATCAATCTATATTTAATAACAATATCCTTAGTACTATATCTACATTCGATATAATGTAATATAGTTATTCGTTCCCACAGATGAATGTGTATTTATTAACAATATCATTAGTACTATATCTACATTAGATATGTAATGTACATTTAATAACAATATCATTATTACCATATCTACATTGAATATAATGTAATATACTGATTCATTCCCACAGATCAATGTACATTTAATAACAATATCATTGGTACTATATCTACATTGAATATAATGTAATATACTGATTCATTCCCACAGATCAATGTACATTTAATAACAATATCATTAGTACTACATCTACATTCGATATAATGTAATAAATTGATTCGTTCCCACCGATCAATGTACATTTAATAACAATATCATTATTGCTATATCTACATTAGGTATAATGTCATATACAGACTCATTCCCACAGATCAATGTACATTTAATAACAGTATCATTAGTACTGTATCTACATTGAATATAATGTAATATACTGATTCTTTCCCACAGATCAATGTACATTTAATAACAATATCATTGGTACTATATCTACATTGAATATAATGTAATATACTGATTCATTCCCACAGCTCAATGTACATTTAATAACAATATCATTAGTACTATATCTACAGTAGATATGTAATATACATTTACAAACAATGCCATTATTACTATATCTCCGTTGGACATAATGTAATATACTGATTCCTTCCAACAGATCAATGTATATTTAATAACAATATCCTTAGTACTATATCTACATTCGATATAATGTAATATAGTTATTCGTTCCCACAGATGAATGTGAATTTATTAACAATATCATTAGTACTATATCTACATTAGATATGTAATGTACATTTAATAACATTATCATTATTACCATATCTACATTAGATATAATGTAATATACTGATTCTTTCCCACAGATCAATGTACATTTAATAACAGTATCATTGGTACTATATCTACATTGAATATAATCTAATATACTGATTCATTCCCACAGATCAATGTACATTTAATAACAATATCATTAGTACTATATCTACAGTAGATATGTAATATGCCTTTACATACAATGCCATTATTACTATATCTCCGTTGGACATAATGTAATATACTGATTTCTTCCAACAGATCAATGTATATTTAATAACAATATCCTTAGTACTATATCTGCATTCGATATAATGTAATATAGTTATTCGTTCCCACAGATGAATGTGCATTTATTAACAATATCATTAGTACTATATCTACATTAGATATGTAATGTACATTTAATAACAATATCATTATTACCATATCTACATTAGATACAATGTAATATACTGATTCTTTCCCACAGATCAATGTACATTTAATAACAATATCATTGGTACTATATCTACAGTAGATATGTAATGTGCATTTACATACAATGCCATTGTTACTACATCTCCGTTGGACATAATGTAATATACTGATTCCTTCCAACAGATCCATGTATATTTAATAACAATATCATTGGTACTATATCTACATTGAATATAATGTAATATGCTGATTCATTCCCACAGAACAATGTACATTTAATAACAGTATCATTAGTACTATATCTACAGTAGATATGTAATATACATCTACAAACAATGCCAGTATTATTATATCTCCGTTGGACATAATGTAATAGACTGATTCCTTCCCACAGATCAATGTACATTTAATAAGAATACCATTAGTACTATATCTACATTCGATATAATGTAATATATTGATTCATTCCAACAGATCAATGTACATTTAATAACAATATCATTATTACTATATCTACATTAGATATAATGTAATATACTTATTCGTTCCCACAGATGAATGTGTATTTAATAACAATATCATTAGTACTATATCTACATTAGATATGCAATGTACATTTAATAACAATATCATTGGTACCATATCTACATTGAATATAATGTAATATACAGATTCCTTCCCACAGATCAATGTACATTTAATAACAATATCATTAGTAGTATATCTACAGTAGATATGTAATATACATTTACAAACAATGCCATTATTACTATATCTCCGTTGGACATAATGTAATATACTGATTCCTTCCAACAGACCAATGTATATTTAATAACAATATCCTTAGTACTATATCTACATTCGATATAATGTAATATAGTTATTCGTTCCCACAGATGAATGTGTATTTATTAACAATATCATTAGTACTATATCTACATTCGATATGTGATGTACATTTAATAACAATATCATTATTACCATATCTACATTAGATATAATGTAATATACTGATTCTGTCCCGCAGATCAATGTACATTTAATAACAATATCATTGGTACTATATCTACATTGAATATAATCTAATATACTGATTCATTCCCACAGATCAATGTACATTTAATAACAATAACATTAGTACTATATCTACATTCGATATAATGTAATAGATTGATTCATTCCCACCGATCAAGGTACATTTAATAACAATATCATTATTGCTACATCTACATTAGGTATAATGTCATATACAGACTCATTCCCACAGATCAATGTACATTTAATAACAATATCATTAGTACTATATCTACATTCGATATAATGTAATATAGTTATTCGTTCCCACAGATGAATGTGTATTTATTAACAATATCATTAGTACTATATCTACATTAGATATGTAATGTAAATTTAATAACAATATCATTATTACCATATCTACATTAGATATAATGTAATATACTGATTCCTTCCCACAGATCAATGTACATTTAATAACAATATCATTAGTACTATATCTACAGTAGATATGTAATGTACATTCAATAACAATATCATTATTACCATATCTACATTGAATATAATGTAATATACTGATTCATTCCCACAGATCAATGTACATTTAATAACAATATCATTGGTACTATATCTACATTGAATATAATGTAATATACTGATTCATTCCCACAGATCAATGTACATTTAATAACAATATCATTAGTACTATATCTACAGTAGATATGTAATATACATTTACATACAATGCCATTATTACTATATCTCCGTTGGACATTATGTAATATACTGATTCCTTCCAACAGATCAATGTATATTTAATAACAATATCCTTAGCACTATATCTACATTCGATATAATGTAATATAGTTATTCGTTCCCACAGATCAATGTACATTTAATAACAATACCATTAGTACTATATCTACATTCGATATAATGTAATAGATTGATTCATTCCCGCAGATCAATGTGCATTTAATAACAATATCATTATTACTATATCTACATCGGATATGATGTAATATACTGATTCCTTCCCACAGATAAATGTACATTTAATAACAATATCATTAGTACTATATCTACAGTAGATATGTAATATACATTTACATACAATGCCATTATTACTATATCTCCGTTGGACATAATGTAATATACTGATTCCTTCCAACAGGTCAATGTATATTTAATAACAATATCCTTAGCACTATATCTACATTCGATATAATGTAATATAGTTATTCGTTCCCACAGATGAATGTGTATTTATTAACAATATCATTAGTACTATATCTACATTAGATATGCAATGTACATTTAATAACAATATCATTATTACCATATCTACATTAGATATAATGTAGTATACTGATTCTTTCCCACAGATCAGTGTACATTTAATAACAATATCATTAGTACTATATCTACATTCGATATAATGTAATAGATTGATTCCTTCCCACAGATCAATGTACATTTAATAACAATATCATTATTACTACATCTACATTAGATAAGATGTAATATACTGATTCCTTCCCACAGATCAATGTACATTTAATAACAATATCATTAGTACTATATCTACATTCGATATAATGTAATAGATTGATTCGTTCCCATCGATCAATGTACATTTAATAACAATATCATTATTGCTATATCTACATTAGGTATAATGTCATATACAGACTCATTCCCACAGATCAATGTACATATAATAACAATATCATTAGCACTATATCTACGGTAGATATGTAATATACATTTACAAACAATGCCATTATTACTATATATCTGTTGGACATAATGTAATATACTGATTCTTTCCCACAGATCAATGTACATTTAATAACAATATCATTATTACTATATCTACATTAGATATAATGTGATATACTTATTCGTTCCCACAGATGAATGTGCGATTAATAACAATATCATTGGTACTATATCTACATTGAATATAATGTAATATACTGATTCATTCCCACAGAGCAATGTATATTTAATAACAACATCCTTAGTACTATATCTACATTCGATATAATGTAATATAGTTATTCGTTCCCACAGATGAATGTGTATTTATTAACAACATCATTAGTACTATATCTACATTAGATATGTAATGTACATTTAATAACATTATCATTATTACCATATCTACATTAGATATAATGTAATATACTGATTCTTTCCCACAGATCAATGTACATTTAATAACAATATCATTATTACTATATCTACATTAGATATAATGTAATATACTGATTCTTTCCCACAGATCAATGTACATTTAATAACAATATCATTATTACTATATCTACATTAGATATAATGTAATATACTTATTCGTTCCCACAGATGAATGTGCGATTAATAACAATATCATTGGTACTATATCTACATTGAATATAATGTAATATACTGATTCATTCCCACAGAGCAATGTATATTTAATAACAACATCCTTAGTACTATATCTACATTCGATATAATGTAATATAGTTATTCGTTCCCACAGATGAATGTGTATTTATTAACAATATCATTAGTACTATATCTACAGTAGATATGTAATATACATTTACAAACAATGCCAGTATTATTATATCTGCGTTGGACATAATGTAATATACTGATTCCTTCCCACAGATCAATGTGCATTTAATAACAATATCATTGGTACTATATCTACATGGAATATAATGTAATATACTGATTCCTTCCCACACATCAATGTACATTTAATAACAATATCATAAGTACTATATCTACATTGAATATATTATAATATGCTGATTCATTCCCACAGATCAATGTATATTTAATAACAGTATCATTAGAACTATATCTACATTCGATATAATGTAATATATTGATACATTCCAACAGATCAATGTACATTTAATAACAATATCATTATTACTATATCTACATTAGATATAACGTAATATACTTATTCGTTCCCACAGATGAATGCGCATTTAATAACATTATCATTAGTACTATATCTACATTAGATATGTAATGTACATTTAAAAACAATATCATTATTACCATATCTTCATTAGATGTAATGTAATATAGTGATTCCTTCCCACAGATCAATGTACATTTAATATCAATATCATTGGTACTATATCTACATTGAATATAATCTAATATACTGATTCATTCCCACAGATCAATGTACATTTAATAACAATATCATTAGTACTATATCTACAGTAGATATGTAATATACATTTACAAACAATGCCATTATTACTATATCTCCGTTGGACATAATGTAATACACTGATTCCTTCCAACAGATCTATGTATATTTAATAACAATATCCTTAGTACTATATCTACATTCGATATAATGTAATATATTGATTCATTCCAACAGATCAATGTACATTTAATAACAATATCATTATTACTATATCTACATCAGATATAATGTAATATACTGATTCCTTCCCACAGATCAATGTACATTTAATAACAATATCATTAGTACTATATCTACAGTAGATATGTAATATACATTTACAAACAATGCCATTATTACTATATCTCCGTTGGACATAATGTAATATACTGATTCCTTCCAACAGATCAATCTATATTTAATAACAATATCCTTAGTACTATATCTACATTCGATATAATGTAATATAGTTATTCATTCCCACAGATGAATGTGTATTTATTAACAATATCATTAGTACTATATCTACATTAGATATGTAATGTACATTTAATAACAATATCATTATTACCATATCTACATTGAATATAATGTAATATACTGATTCATTCCCACAGATCAATGTACATTTAATAACAATATCATTGGTACTATATCTACATTGAATATAATGTAATATACTGATTCGTTCCCACAGATCAATGTACATTTAATAACAATATCATCATTACTATATCTACATTAGATATAACGTAATATACTTATTCGTTCCCACAGATGAATGCGCATTTAATAACATTATCATTAGTACTATATCTACATTGGATATGTAATGTACATTTAAAAACAATATCATTATTACCATATCTTCATTAGATGTAATGGAATATAGTGATTCCTTCCCACAGATCAATGTACATTTAATATCAATATCATTGGTACTACATCTACATTGACTATAATGGAATATGCTGATTCATTCCCACAGATCAATGTACATTTAATAACAATAACATTAGTACTATATCTACATTCGATATAATGTAATAGATTGATTCATTCCCACCGATCAATGTACATTTAATAACAAGATCATTATTGCTATATCTACATTTGGTATAATGTCATGTACAGGCTCATTCCCACAGATCAGTGTACATTTAATAACAATATCATTAGTACTATATCTACGGTAGATATGTAATATACATTTACAAACAATGCCATTATTACTCTATCTCCGTTGGACATAATGTAATATACTGATTCTTTCCCACAGATCAATGTACATTTAATAACAATATCATTGGTACTACATCTACATTGAATATAATGTAATATACTGATTCATTCCCACAGATCAATGTACATTTAATAACAATATCATTAGTGCTATATCTACATTGAATATAATGTAATATACTGATTCATTCCCACAGATCAATGTACATTTAATAACAATATCATTAGTACTATATCTACAGTAGATATGTAATATACATTTACAAACAATGCCATTATTACTATATCTCCGTTGGACATAATGTAATACACTGATTCCTTCCAACAGATCTATGTATATTTAATAACAATATCCTTAGTACTATATCTACATTCGATATAATGTAATATAGATATTCGTTCCCACAGATTAATGTGTATTTATTAACAATATCATAAGTACTATATCTACATTAGATATGTAATGTACATTTAATAACAATATCATTATTACCATATCTACATTAGATATAATGTAATATACTGATTCCTTCCCACAGATCAATGTACATTTAATAACAATATCATTGGTACTATATCTACATTGAATATAATCTAATATACTGATTCATTCCCACAGATCAATGTACATTTAATAACAATATCATTAGTACTATATCTACGGTAGATATGTAATATACATTTACAAACGATATCATTATTACTATATCTCCGTTAGACATAATGTAATATACTGATTCCTTCCCACAGATCAATGTACATTTAATAACAATATCATTGGTACTATATCTACATTGAATATAATGTAATATGCTGATTCATTCCCACAGATCAATGTACATTTAATAACAGTATCATTCGTACTATATCTACATTCGATATAATGTAATATATTGATTCATTCCAACAGATCAATGTACATTTAATAACAATATCATTATTACTATATCTACATTAGATATAATGTAATATACTGATTCCTTCCCACAGATCAATGTACATTTAATAACAATATCATTAGTACTATATCTACAGAAGATATGTAATATACATTTACAAACAATGCCATTATTACCATATCTCCGTTGGACATAATGTAACATACTGATTCCTTCCAACAGATCATTGTATATTTAATAACAATATCCTTAGTACTATATCTACAGTCGATATAATGTAATATAGTTATTCGTTCCCACAGATCAATGTACATTTAATAACAATATCATTAGTACTGTATCTACATTCGATGTAATGTAATAGATTGATTCATTCCCACAGATCAATGTGCATTTAATAACAATATCATTATTACTATATCTACATTAGATATGATGTAATATACTGATTCATTCCCACAGATCAATGTACATTTAATAACAATATCATTAGTACTATATCTACAGAAGGTATGTAATATACATTTACAAACAATGCCATTATTACCATATCTCCGTTGGACATAATGTAATATACTGATTCCTTCCAACAGATCAATGTATATTTAATAACAATATCCTTAGTACTATATCTGCATTCGATATAATGTAATATAGTTATTCGTTCCCACAGATGAATGTGCATTTATTAACAATATCATTAGTACTATATCTACATTAGATATGTAATGTAGATTTAATAACAATATCATTATTACCATATCTACATTAGATATAATGTAATATACTGATTCTTTCCCACAGATCAATGTACATTTAATAACAATATCATTAGTACTATATCTACATTCGATATAATGTAATATATTGATTCATTCCAACAGATCAAAGTACATTTAATAACAATATCATTATTACTATATCTACATTAGATATGATGTAATATACTTATTCGTTCCCACAGATGAATATGCATTTAATAACATTATCATTAGTACTATATCTACATTAGATATGTAATGTACATTTAAAAACAATATTATTATTACCATATTTACATTATATATAATGTAATATACTGATTCCTTCCCACAGATCAATGTACATTTAATAACAATATCATTGGTACTGTATCTACATTGAATATAATGTAATATGCTGATTCATTCCCACAGATTAATGTACATTTAATAACAATATCATTAGTACTATATCTACATTCGATATAATGCAATATATTGATTCATTCCAACAGATCAATGTACATTTAATAACAATATCATTATTACTATATCTACATTAGATATAATGTAATATACTTATTCGTTCCCACAGATGAATGTGCATTTAATAACATTGTCATTAGTACTATATCTACATTAGATATGTAATGTACATTTAAAAACAATATCATTATTACCATATCTGCATTAGATATAATGTAATATACAGATTCCTTCTCACAGATCAATGTACGTTTAATAACAATATCATTGGTACTATATCTACATTGAACATAATGTAATATACTGATTCATTCCCATAAATCAATGTACATTTAATAACTATATCCTTAGTACTATATCTACATTCGGTACAATGTAATATAGTTATTCGTTCCCACAGATCAATGTGTATTTAATAACAATATCATTAGTAATATATCTACATTAGATATGTAATGTACATTTAATAACAATATCATTATTACCATATCTACATTAGGTATAATGTAATATACTGATTCTTTCCCACAGATAAATGTACATTTAATAACAATATCATTGGTACTATATCTACATTGAATATAATGTAATATACTGATTCCTTACCACAGATCAATGTACAATTAATAACAATATCATTGGTACTATATCTACATTGAATATAATCTAATATACTGATTCATTCCCACAGATCAATGTACATTTAATAACAATATCATTAGTACTATATCTACATTCGATATAATGTAATAGATTGATTCATTCCCACAGACCAATGTACATTTAATAACAATATCATTAGTACTATATCTACATTGAATATAATGTAATATACTGATTCATTCCCACAGATCAATGTACATTTAATAACAATATCATTGGTACTATATCTACATTGAATATAATGTAATATGCTGATTCATTCCCACAGATCAATGTACATTTAATAACAATATCATTAGTACTATATCTACAGTAGATATGTAATATACATTTACATACAATGCCATTATTACTATATCTCCGTTGGACATAATGTAATATACTGATTCCTTCCAACAGATCAATGTATATTTAATAACAAGATCCTTAGCACTATATCTACATTCGATATAATGTAATATAGTTATTCGTTCCCACAGATCAATGTACATTTAATAACAATATCATTATTACTACATCTACATTAGATAAGATGTAATATACTGATTCCTTCCCACAGATCAATGTACATTTAATAACAATATCATTAGTACTATATCTACATTCGATATAATGTAATAGATTGATTCGTTCCCACCGATCAATGTACATTTAATAACAATATCATTATTGCTATATCTACATTAGGTATAATGTCATATACAGACTCATTCCCACAGATCAATGTACATATAATAACAATATCATTAGCACTATATCTACGGTAGATATGTAATATACATTTACAAACAATGCCATTATTACTATATATCTGTTGGACATAATGTAATATACTGATTCTTTCCCACAGATCAATGTACATTTAATAACAATATCATTATTACTATATCTACATTAGATATAATGTAATATACTTATTCGTTCCCACAGATGAATGTGCGATTAATAACAATATCATTGGTACTATATCTACATTGAATATAATGTAATATACTGATTCATTCCCACAGAGCAATGTATATTTAATAACAACATCCTTAGTACTATATCTACATTCGATATAATGTAATATAGTTATTCGTTCCCACAGATGAATGTGTATTTATTAACAACATCATTAGTACTATATCTACATTAGATATGTAATGTACATTTAATAACATTATCATTATTACCATATCTACATTAGATATAATGTAATATACTGATTCTTTCCCACAGATCAATGTACATTTAATAACAATATCATTATTACTATATCTACATTAGATATAATGTAATATACTGATTCTTTCCCACAGATCAATGTACATTTAATAACAATATCATTATTACTATATCTACATTAGATATAATGTAATATACTTATTCGTTCCCACAGATGAATGTGCGATTAATAACAATATCATTGGTACTATATCTACATTGAATATAATGTAATATACTGATTCATTCCCACAGAGCAATGTATATTTAATAACAACATCCTTAGTACTATATCTACATTCGATATAATGTAATATAGTTATTCGTTCCCACAGATGAATGTGTATTTATTAACAATATCATTAGTACTATATCTACAGTAGATATGTAATATACATTTACAAACAATGCCAGTATTATTATATCTGCGTTGGACATAATGTAATATACTGATTCCTTCCCACAGATCAATGTGCATTTAATAACAATATCATTGGTACTATATCTACATGGAATATAATGTAATATACTGATTCCTTCCCACACATCAATGTACATTTAATAACAATATCATAAGTACTATATCTACATTGAATATATTATAATATGCTGATTCATTCCCACAGATCAATGTATATTTAATAACAGTATCATTAGAACTATATCTACATTCGATATAATGTAATATATTGATACATTCCAACAGATCAATGTACATTTAATAACAATATCATTATTACTATATCTACATTAGATATAACGTAATATACTTATTCGTTCCCACAGATGAATGCGCATTTAATAACATTATCATTAGTACTATACCTACATTAGATATGTAATGTACATTTAAAAACAATATCATTATTACCATATCTTCATTAGATGTAATGTAATATAGTGATTCCTTCCCACCGATCAATGTACATTTAATATCAATATCATTGGTACTATATCTACATTGAATATAATCTAATATACTGATTCATTCCCACAGATCAATGTACATTTAATAACAATATCATTAGTACTATATCTACGGTAGATATGTAATATACATTTACAAACGATGTCGTTATTACTATATCTCCGTTAGACATAATGTAATATACTGATTCCTTCCCACAGATCAATGTACATTTAATAACAATATCATTGGTACTATATCTACATTGAATATAATGTAATATGCTGATTCATTCCCACAGATCAATGTACATTTAATAACAGTATCATTCGTACTATATCTACATTCGATATAATGTAATATATTGATTCATTCCAACAGATCAATGTACATTTAATAACAATATCATTATTACTATATCTACATTAGATATAATGTAATATACTGATTCCTTCCCACAGATCAATGTACATTTAATAACAATATCATTAGTACTATATCTACAGTAGATATGTAATATACATTTACAAACAATGCCATTATTACTATATCTCCGTTGGACATAATGTAATATACTGATTCCTTCCAACAGATCAATCTATATTTAATAACAATATCCTTAGTACTATATCTACATTCGATATAATGTAATATAGTTATTCGTTCCCACAGATGAATGTGTATTTATTAACAATATCATTAGTACTATATCTACATTAGATATGTAATGTACATTTAATAACAATATCATTATTACCATATCTACATTAGATATAATGTAATATACTGATTCTTTCCCACAGATCAATGTACATTTAATAACAATATCATTGGTACTATATCTACATTGAATATAATGTAATATACTGATTCATTCCCACAGATCAATGTACATTTAATAACAATATCATTAGTACTATATCTACATTGAATATAATGTAATATACTGATTCATTCCCACAGATCAATGTACATTTAATAACAATATCATTAGTACTATATCTACATTGAATATAATGTAATATACTGATTCATTCCCACAGATCAATGTACATTTAATAACAATATCATTAGTACTATATCTACAGTAGATATGTAATATACATTTACAAACAATGCCATTATTACTATATCTCCGTTGGACATAATGTAATACACTGATTCCTTCCAACAGATCTATGTATATTTAATAACAATATCCTTAGTACTATATCTACATTAGATATGTAATGTACATTTAATAACAATATCATTATTACCATATCTACATTAGATATAATGTAATATACTGATTCCTTCCCACAGATCAATGTACATTTAATAACAATATCATTGGTACTATATCTACATTCGATATAATGTAATATAGATATTCGTTCCCACAGATTAATGTGTATTTATTAACAATATCATAAGTACTATATCTACATTAGATATGTAATGTACATTTACAAACGATGTCATTATTACTATATCTCCGTTAGACATAATGTAATATACTGATTCCTTCCCACAGATCAATGTACATTTAATAACAATATCATTGGTACTATATCTACATTGAATATAATGTAATATGCTGATTCATTCCCACAGATCAATGTACATTTAATAACAATATCATTAGTACTATATCTACATTGAATATAATGTAATATACTGATTCATTCCCACAGATCAATGTACATTTAATAACAATATCATTAGTACTATATCTACAGTAGATATGTAATATACATTTACAAACAATGCCATTATTACTATATCTCCGTTGGACATAATGTAATACACTGATTCCTTCCAACAGATCTATGTATATTTAATAACAATATCCTTAGTACTATATCTACATTCGATATAATGTAATATAGATATTCGTTCCCACAGATTAATGTGTATTTATTAACAATATCATAAGTACTATATCTACATTAGATATGTAATGTACATTTAATAACAATATCATTATTACCATATCTACATTAGATATAATGTAATATACTGATTCCGTCCCACAGATCAATGTACATATAATAACAATATCATTGGTACTATATCTACATTGAATATAATGTAATATGCTGATTCATTCCCACAGATCAATGTACATTTAATAACAATATCATTAGTACTATATCTACATTCGATATAATGTAATATATTGATTCATTCCAACAGATCAAAGTACATTTAATAACAATATCATTATTACTATATCTACGTTAGATATGATGTAATATACTTATTCGTTCCCACAGATGAATATGCATTTAATAACATTATCATTAGTACTATATCTACATTAGATATGTAATGTACATTTAAAAACAATATTATTATTACCATATTTACATTATATATAATGTAATATACTGATTCCTTCCCACAGATCAATGTACATTTAATAACAATATCATTGGTACTGTATCTACATTGAATATAATGTAATATGCTGATTCATTCCCACAGATTAATGTACATTTAATAACAATATCATTAGTACTATATCTACATTCGATATAATGCAATATATTGATTCATTCCAACAGATCAATGTACATTTAATAACAATATCATTATTACTATATCTACATTAGATATAATGTAATATACTTATTCGTTCCCACAGATGAATGTGCATTTAATAACATTGTCATTAGTACTATATCTACATTAGATATGTAATGTACATTTAAAAACAATATCATTATTACCATATCTGCATTAGATATAATGTAATATACTGATTCCTTCTCACAGATCAATGTACGTTTAATAACAATATCATTGGTACTATATCTACATTGAACATAATGTAATATACTGATTCATTCCCATAAATCAATGTACATTTAATAACAATATCCTTAGTACTATATCTACATTCGATACAATGTAATATAGTTATTCGTTCCCACAGATGAATGTGTATTTAATAACAATATCATTAGTAATATATCTACATTAGATATGTAATGTACATTTAATAACAATATCATTATTACCATATCTACATTAGGTATAATGTAATATACTGATTCTTTCCCACAGATAAATGTACATTTAATAACAATATCATTGGTACTATATCTACATTGAATATAATGTAATATACTGATTCATTCCCACAGATCAATGTACATTTAATAACAATATCATTGGTACTATATCTACATTGAATATAATGTAATATGCTGATTCATTCCCACAGAACAATGTACATTTAATAACAGTATCATTAGTACTATATCTACAGTAGATATGTAATATACATCTACAAACAATGCCAGTATTATTATATCTCCGTTGGACATAATGTAATAGACTGATTCCTTCCCACAGATCAATGTACATTTAATAACAATATCATTATTACTATATCTACATTAGATATAATGTAATATACTTATTCGTTCCCACAGATGAATGTGTATTTAATAACAATATCATTAGTACTATATCTACATTAGATATGCAATGTACATTTAATAACAATATCATTGGTACCATATCTACATTGAATATAATGTAATATACAGATTCCTTCCCACAGATCAATGTACATTTAATAACAATATCATTAGTACTATATCTACAGTAGATATGTAATATACATTTACAAACAATGCCATTATTACTATATCTCCGTTGGACATAATGTAATATACTGATTCCTTCCAACAGACCAATGTATATTTAATAACAATATCCTTAGTACTATATCTACATTCGATATAATGTAATATAGTTATTCGTTCCCACAGATGAATGTGTATTTATTAACAATATCATTAGTACTATATCTACATTAGATATGTGATGTACATTTAATAACAATATCATTATTACCATATCTACATTAGATATAATGTAATATACTGATTCTGTCCCGCAGATCAATGTACATTTAATAACAATATCATTGGTACTATATCTACATTGAATATAATCTAATATACTGATTCATTCCCACAGATCAATGTACATTTAATAACAATAACATTAGTACTATATCTACATTCGATATAATGTAATAGATTGATTCATTCCCACCGATCAATGTACATTTAATAACAATATCATTATTGCTACATCTACATTAGGTATAATGTCATATACAGACTCATTCCCACAGATCAATGTACATTTAATAACAATATCATTAGTACTATATCTACATTCGATATAATGTAATATAGTTATTCGTTCCCACAGATGAATGTGTATTTATTAACAATATCATTAGTACTATATCTACATTAGATATGTAATGTAAATTTAATAACAATATCATTATTACCATATCTACATTAGATATAATGTAATATACTGATTCCTTCCCACAGATCAATGTACATTTAATAACAATATCATTAGTACTATATCTACAGTAGATATGTAATGTACATTCAATAACAATATCATTATTACCATATCTACATTGAATATAATGTAATATACTGATTCATTCCCACAGATCAATGTACATTTAATAACAATATCATTGGTACTATATCTACATTGAATATAATGTAATATACTGATTCATTCCCACAGATCAATGTACATTTAATAACAATATCATTAGTACTATATCTACAGTAGATATGTAATATACATTTACATACAATGCCATTATTACTATATCTCCGTTGGACATAATGTAATATACTGATTCCTTCCAACAGATCAATGTATATTTAATAACAATATCCTTAGCACTATATCTACATTCGATATAATGTAATATAGTTATTCGTTCCCACAGATCAATGTACATTTAATAACAATATCATTAGTACTATATCTACATTCGATATAATGTAATAGATTGATTCATTCCCACAGATCAATGTGCATTTAATAACAATATCATTATTACTATATCTACATCGGATATGATGTAATATACTGATTCCTTCCCACAGATAAATGTACATTTAATAACAATATCATTAGTACTATATCTACAGTAGATATGTAATATACATTTACATACAATGCCATTATTACTATATCTCCGTTGGACATAATGTAATATACTGATTCCTTCCAACAGGTCAATGTATATTTAATAACAATATCCTTAGCACTATATCTACATTCGATATAATGTAATATAGTTATTCGTTCCCACAGATGAATGTGTATTTATTAACAATATCATTAGTACTATATCTACATTAGATATGCAATGTACATTTAATAACAATATCATTATTACCATATCTACATTAGATATAATGTAGTATACTGATTCTTTCCCATAGATCAGTGTACATTTAATAACAATATCATTAGTACTATATCTACATTCGATATAATGTAATAGATTGATTCCTTCCCACAGATCAATGTACATTTAATAACAATATCATTATTACTACATCTACATTAGATAAGATGTAATGTACTGATTCCTTCCCACAGATCAATGTACATTTAATAACAATATCATTAGTACTATATCTACATTCGATATAATGTAATAGATTGATTCGTTCCCACCGATCAATGTACATTTAATAACAATATCATTATTGCTATATCTACATTAGGTATAATGTCATATACAGACTCATTCCCACAGATCAATGTACATATAATAACAATATCATTAGCACTATATCTACGGTAGATATGTAATATACATTTACAAACAATGCCATTATTACTATATATCTGTTGGACATAATGTAATATACTGATTCTTTCCCACAGATCAATGTACATTTAATAACAATATCATTATTACTATATCTACATTAGATATAATGTAATATACTTATTCGTTCCCACAGATGAATGTGCGATTAATAACAATATCATTGGTACTATATCTACATTGAATATAATGTAATATACTGATTCATTCCCACAGATCAATGTATATTTAATAACAGTATCATTAGAACTATATCTACATTCGATATAATGTAATATATTGATACATTCCAACAGATCAATGTACATTTAATAACAATATCATTATTACTATATCTACATTAGATATAACGTAATATACTTATTCGTTCCCACAGATGAATGCGCATTTAATAACATTATCATTAGTACTATATCTACATTAGATATGTAATGTACATTTAAAAACAATATCATTATTACCATATCTTCATTAGATGTAATGTAATATAGTGATTCCTTCCCACAGATCAATGTACATTTAATATCAATATCATTGGTACTATATCTACATTGAATATAATCTAATATACTGATTCATTCCCACAGATCAATGTACATTTAATAACAATATCATTAGTACTATATCTACGGTAGATATGTAATATACATTTACAAACGATGTCATTATTACTATATCTCCGTTAGACATAATGTAATATACTGATTCCTTCCCACAGATCAATGTACATTTAATAACAATATCATTGGTACTATATCTACATTGAATATAATGTAATATGCTGATTCATTCCCACAGATCAATGTACATTTAATAACAGTATCATTCGTACTATATCTACATTCGATATAATGTAATATATTGATTCATTCCAACAGATCAATGTACATTTAATAACAATATCATTATTACTATATCTACATTAGATATAATGTAATATACTGATTCCTTCCCACAGATCAATGTACATTTAATAACAATATCATTAGTACTATATCTACAGTAGATATGTAATATACATTTACAAACAATGCCATTATTACTATATCTCCGTTGGACATAATGTAATATACTGATTCCTTCCAACAGATCAATCTATATTTAATAACAATATCCTTAGTACTATATCTGCATTCGATATAATGTAATATAGTTATTCGTTCCCACAGATGAATGTGTATTTATTACCAATATCATTAGTACTATATCTACATTAGATATGTAATGTACATTTAATAACAATATCATTATTACCATATCTACATTAGATATAATGTAATATACTGATTCTTTCCCACAGATCAATGTACATTTAATAACAATATCATTGGTACTATATCTACATTGAATATAATGTAATATACTGATTCATTCCCACAGATCAATGTACATTTAATAACAATATCATTAGTACTATATCTACATTGAATATAATGTAATATACTGATTCATTCCCACAGATCAATGTACATTTAATAACAATATCATTAGTACTATATCTACATTGAATATAATGTAATATACTAATTCATTCCCACAGATCAATGTACATTTAATAACAATATCATTAGTACTATATCTACAGTAGATATGTAATATACATTTACAAACAATGCCATTATTACTATATCTCCGTTGGACATAATGTAATACACTGATTCCTTCCAACAGATCTATGTATATTTAATAACAATATCCTTAGTACTATATCTACATTCGATATAATGTAATATAGATATTCGTTCCCACAGATTAATGTGTATTTATTAACAATATCATAAGTACTATATCTACATTAGATATGTAATGTACATTTAATAACAATATCATTATTACCATATCTACATTAGATATAATGTAATATACTGATTCCTTCCCACAGATCAATGTACATTTAATAACAATATCATTGGTACTATATCTACATTCGATATAATGTAATATAGATATTCGTTCCCACAGATTAATGTGTATTTATTAACAATATCATAAGTACTATATCTACATTAGATATGTAATGTACATTTACAAACGATGTCATTATTACTATATCTCCGTTAGACATAATGTAATATACTGATTCCTTCCCACAGATCAATGTACATTTAATAACAATATCATTGGTACTATATCTACATTGAATATAATGTAATATGCTGATTCATTCCCACAGATCAATGTACATTTAATAACAATATCATTAGTACTATATCTACATTGAATATAATGTAATATACTGATTCATTCCCACAGATCAATGTACATTTAATAACAATATCATTAGTACTATATCTACAGTAGATATGTAATATACATTTACAAACAATGCCATTATTACTATATCTCCGTTGGACATAATGTAATACACTGATTCCTTCCAACAGATCTATGTATATTTAATAACAATATCCTTAGTACTATATCTACATTCGATATAATGTAATATAGATATTCGTTCCCACAGATTAATGTGTATTTATTAACAATATCATACGTACTATATCTACATTAGATATGTAATGTACATTTAATAACAATATCATTATTACCATATCTACATTAGATATAATGTAATATACTGATTCCGTCCCACAGATCAATGTACATTTAATAACAATATCATTGGTACTATATCTACATTGAATATAATGTAATATGCTGATTCATTCCCACAGATCAATGTACATTTAATAACAGTATCATTCGAACTATATCTACATTCGATATAATGTAATATATTGATTCATTCCAACAGATCAATGTACATTTAATAACAATATCATTATTACTATATCTACATTAGATATAATGTAACATACTGATTCCTTCCCACAGATCAATGTACATTTAATAACAATATCATTAGTACTATATCTACAGTAGATATGTAATATACATTTACAAACAATGCCATTATTACTATATCTCCGTTGGACATAATGTAATATACTGATTCCTTCCAACAGATCAATCTATATTTAATAACAATATCCTTAGTACTATATCTACATTCGATATAATGTAATATAGTTATTCGTTCCCACAGATGAATGTGTATTTATTAACAATATCATTAGTACTATATCTACATTAGATATGTAATGTACATTTAATAACAATATCATTATTACCATATCTACATTAGATATAATGTAATATACTGATTCTTTCCCACAGATCAATGTACATTTAATAACAATATCATTGGTACTATATCTACATTGAATATAATGTAATATACTGATTCATTCCCACAGATCAATGTACATTTAATAACAATATCATTAGTACTATATCTACAGAAGATATGTAATATACATTTACAAACAATGCCATTATTACCATATCTCCGTTGGACATAATGTAACATACTGATTCCTTCCAACAGATCAATGTATATTTAATAACAATATCCTTAGTACTATATCTACAGTCGATATAATGTAATATAGTTATTCGTTCCCACAGATCAATGAACATTTAATAACAATATCATTAGTACTATATCTACATTCGATATAATGTAATAGATTGATTCATTCCCACAGATCAATGTGCATTTAATAACAATATCGTTATTACTATATCTACATTGAATATAATGTAATATACTGATTCATTCCCACAGATCAATGTACATTTAATAACAATATCATTAGTACTATATCTACAGTAGATATGTAATATACATTTACAAACAATGCCATTATTACTATATCTCCGTTGGACATAATGTAATACACTGATTCCTTCCAACAGATCTATGTATATTTAATAACAATATCCTTAGTACTATATCTACATTCGATATAATGTAATATAGATATTCGTTCCCACAGATTAATGTGTATTTATTAACAATATCATAAGTACTATATCTACATTAGATATGTAATGTACATTTAATAACAATATCATTATTACCATATCTACATTAGATATAATGTAATATACTGATTCCTTCCCACAGATCAATGTACATTTAATAACAATATCATTGGTACTATATCTACATTCGATATAATGTAATATAGATATTCGTTCCCACAGATTAATGTGTATTTATTAACAATATCATAAGTACTATATCTACATTAGATATGTAATGTACATTTACAAACGATGTCATTATTACTATATCTCCGTTAGACATAATGTAATATACTGATTCCTTCCCACAGATCAATGTACATTTAATAACAATATCATTGGTACTATATCTACATTGAATATAATGTAATATGCTGATTCATTCCCACAGATCAATGTACATTTAATAACAATATCATTAGTACTATATCTACATTGAATATAATGTAATATACTGATTCATTCCCACAGATCAATGTACATTTAATAACAATATCATTAGTACTATATCTACAGTAGATATGTAATATACATTTACAAACAATGCCATTATTACTATATCTCCGTTGGACATAATGTAATACACTGATTCCTTCCAACAGATCTATGTATATTTAATAACAATATCCTTAGTACTATATCTACATTCGATATAATGTAATATAGATATTCGTTCCCACAGATTAATGTGTATTTATTAACAATATCATAAGTACTATATCTACATTAGATATGTAATGTACATTTAATAACAATATCATTATTACCATATCTACATTAGATATAATGTAATATACTGATTCCGTCCCACAGATCAATGTACATTTAATAACAATATCATTGGTACTATATCTACATTGAATATAATGTAATATGCTGATTCATTCCCACAGATCAATGTACATTTAATAACAGTATCATTCGAACTATATCTACATTCGATATAATGTAATATATTGATTCATTCCAACAGATCAATGTACATTTAATAACAATATCATTATTACTATATCTACATTAGATATAATGTAACATACTGATTCCTTCCCACAGATCAATGTACATTTAATAACAATATCATTAGTACTATATCTACAGTAGATATGTAATATACATTTACAAACAATGCCATTATTACTATATCTCCGTTGGACATAATGTAATATACTGATTCCTTCCAACAGATCAATCTATATTTAATAACAATATCCTTAGTACTATATCTACATTCGATATAATGTAATATAGTTATTCGTTCCCACAGATGAATGTGTATTTATTAACAATATCATTAGTACTATATCTACATTAGATATGTAATGTACATTTAATAACAATATCATTATTACCATATCTACATTAGATATAATGTAATATACTGATTCCTTCCCACAGATCAATGTACATTTAATAACAATATCATTGGTACTATATCTACATTCGATATAATGTAATATAGATATTCGTTCCCACAGATTAATGTGTATTTATTAACATTATCATAAGTACTATATCTACATTAGATATGTAATGTACATTTACAAACGATGTCATTATTACTATATCTCCGTTAGACATAATGTAATATACTGATTCCTTCCCACAGATCAATGTACATTTAATAACAATATCATTGGTACTATATCTACATTGAATATAATCTAATATACTGATTCATTCCCACAGATCAATGTACATTTAATAACAATATCATTAGTACTATATCTACAGTAGATATGTAATATACATTTACAAACAATGCCATTATTACTATATCTCCGTTGGACATAATGTAATATACTGATTCCTTCCAACAGATCAATCTATATTTAATAACAATATCCTTAGTACTATATCTACATTCGATATAATGTAATATAGTTATTCGTTCCCACAGATGAATGTGTATTTATTAACAATATCATTAGTACTATATCTACATTAGATATGTAATGTACATTTAATAACAATATCATTATTGCTATATCTACATTAGGTATAATGTCATATACAGACTCATTCCCACAGATCAACGTACATTTAATAACAATATCATTAGTACTATATCTACGGTAGATATGTAATATACTTTTACAAACAATGCCATTATCACTATATCTCCGTTGGACATAATGTAATATACTGATTCTTTCCCACAGATCAATGTACATTTAATAACAATATCATTATTACTATATCTACATTAGATATATTGTAATATACTTATTCGTTCCCACAGATGAATGTGCACTTAATAACAATATCATTGGTACTATATCTACATTGAATATAATGTAATATACTGATTCATTCCCACAGAGCAATGTATATTTAATAACAATATCCTTAGTACTATATCTACATTCGATATAATGTAATATAGTTATTCGTTCCCACAGATGAATGTGTATTTATTAACAATATCATTAGTACTATATCTACATTAGATATGTAATGTACATTTAATAACAATATCATTATTACCATATCTCCGTTGGACATAATGTAACATACTGATTCCTTCCAACAGATCAATGTATATTTAATAACAATATCCTTAGTACTATATCTACAGTCGATATAATGTAATATAGTTATTCGTTCCCACAGATCAATGTACATTTAATAACAATATCATTAGTACTGTATCTACATTCGATATAATGTAATAGATTGATTCATTCCCACAGATCAATGTGCATTTAATAACAATATCATTATTACTATATCTACATTAGATATGATGTAATATACTGATTCCTTCCCACAGATCAATGTACATTTAACAACAATATCATTAGTACTATATCTACAGTAGATATGTAATGTGAATTCAATAACAATATCATTATTACCATATCTACATTGAATATAATGTAATATACTGATTCATTCCCACAGATCAATGTACATTTAATAACAATATCATTAGTACTACATCTACATTCGATATAATGTAATAGATTGATTCGTTCCCACCGATCAATGTACATTTAATAACAATATCATTATTGCTATATCTACATTAGGTATAATGTCATATACAGACTCATTCCCACAGATCAATGTACATTTAATAACAATATCATTAGTACTATATCTACGGTGGATATGTAATATACATTTACAAACAATTCCATTATTACTATATCTCCGTTGGACATAATGCAATATACTGATTCTTTCCCACAGATCAATGTACATTTAATAACAATATCATTATTACTATATCTACATTTGATATAATGTAATATACTTATTCGTTCCCATAGATGAATGTGCGATTAATAACAATATCATTGGTACTATATCTACGTTGAATATAATGTAACATACTGATTCACTCCCACAGAGCAATGTATATTTAATAACAATATCCTTAGTACTATATCTACATTCGATATAATGTAATATAGTTATTCGTTCCCACAGATGAATGTGTATTTATTAACAATATCATCAGTACTATATCTACATTAGATATGTAATGTAAATTTAATAACAATATCATTATTACCATATCTACATTAGATATAATGTAATATACTGATTCCTTCCCACAGATCAATGTACATTTAACAACAATATCATTAGTACTATATCTACAGTAGATATGTAATGTGAATTCAATAACAATATCATTATTACCATATCTACATTGAATATAATGTAATATACTGATTCATTCCCACAGATCAATGTACATTTAATAACAATATCATTGGTACTATATCTACATTGAATATAATGTAATATACTGATTCATTCCCACAGATCAATGTACATTTAATAACAATATCATTAGTACTATATCTACAGTAGATATGTAATATACATTTACATACAATGCCATTATTACTATATCTCCGTTGGACATAATGTAATATACTGATTCCTTCCAACAGATCAATGTATATTTAATAACAATATCCTTAGCACTATATCTACATTCGATATAATGTAATATAGTTATTCGTTCCCACAGATCAATGTACATTTAATAACAATATCATTAGTACTATATCTACATTCGATATAATGTAATAGATTGATTCATTCCCACAGATCAATGTGCATTTAATAACAATATCATTATTACTATATCTACATTAGATATGATGTAATATACTGATTCCCTCCCACAGATAAATGTACATTTAATAACAATATCATTAGTACTATATCTACAGTAGATATGTAATATACATTTACATACAATGCCATTATTACTATATCTCCGTTGGACATAATGTAATATACTGATTCCTTCCAACAGGTCAATGTATATTTAATAACAATACCCTTAGCACTATATCTACATTCGATATAATGTAATATAGTTATTCGTTCCCACAGATGAATGTGTATTTATTAACAATATCATTAGTACTATATCTACATTAGATATGCAATGTACATTTAATAACAATATCATTATTACCATATCTACATTAGATATAATGTAATATACTGATTCTTTCCCACAGATCAATGTACATTTAATAACAATATCATTAGTACTATATCTACATTCGATATAATGTAATAGATTGATTCGTTCCCACCGATCAATGTACATTTAATAACAATATCATTATTGCTATATCTACATTAGGTATAATGTCATATACAGACTCATTCCCACAGATCAATGTACATATAATAACAATATCATTAGCACTATATCTACGGTAGATATGTAATATACATTTACAAACAATGCCATTATTACTATATCTCTGTTGGACATAATGTAATATACTGATTCTTTCCCACAGATCAATGTACATTTAATAACAATATCATTATTACTATATCTACATTAGATATAATGTAATATACTTATTCGTTCCCACAGATGAATGTGCGATTAATAACAATATCATTGGTACTATATCTACATTGAATATAATGTAATATACTGATTCATTCCCACAGAGCAATGTATATTTAATAACAACATCCTTAGTACTATATCTACATTCGATATAATGTAATATAGTTATTCGTTCCCACAGATGAATGTGTATTTATTAACAATATCATTAGTACTATATCTACATTAGATATGTAATGCACATTTAATAACATTATCATTATTACCATATCTACATTAGATATAATGTAATATACTGATTCTTTCCCACAGATCAATGTACATTTAATAACAATATCATTATTACTATATCTACATTAGATATAATGTAATATACTGATTCTTTCCCACAGATCAATGTACATTTAATAACAATATCATTATTACTATATCTACATTAGATATAATGTAATATACTTATTCGTTCCCACAGATGAATGTGCGATTAATAACAATATCATTGGTACTATATCTACATTGAATATAATGTAATATACTGATTCATTCCCACAGAGCAATGTATATTTAATAACAACATCCTTAGTACTATATCTACATTCGATATAATGTAATATAGTTATTCGTTCCCACAGATGAATGTGTATTTATTAACAATATCATTAGTACTATATCTACAGTAGATATGTAATATACATTTACAAACAATGCCAGTATTATTATATCTGCGTTGGACATAATGTAATATACTGATTCCTTCCCACAGATCAATGTGCATTTAATAACAATATCATTGGTACTATATCTACATGGAATATAATGTAATATACTGATTCCTTCCCACACATCAATGTACATTTAATAACAATATCATAAGTACTATATCTACATTGAATATATTATAATATGCTGATTCATTCCCACAGATCAATGTACATTTATTAACAGTATCATTAGTATTATATCTACATTCGATATAATGTAATATATTGATACATTCCAACAGATCAATGTACATTTAATAACAATATCATTATTACTATATCTACATTAGATATAACGTAATATACTTATTCGTTCCCACAGATGAATGCGCATTTAATAACATTATCATTAGTACTATATCTACATTGGATATGTAATGTACATTTAAAAACAATATCATTATTACCATATCTTCATTAGATGTAATGTAATATAGTGATTCCTTCCCACAGAGCAATGTACATTTAATATCAATATCATTGGTACTACATCTACATTGACTATAATGTAATATGCTGATTCATTCCCACAGATCAATGTACATTTAATAACAATAACATTAGTACTATATCTACATTCGATATAATGTAATAGATTGATTCATTCCCACCGATCAATGTACATTTAATAACAAGATCATTATTGCTATATCTACATTTGGTATAATGTCATATACAGGCTCATTCCCACAGATCAGTGTACATTTAATAACAATATCATTAGTACTATATCTACGGTAGATATGTAATATACATTTACAAACAATGCCATTATTACTCTATCTCCGTTGGACATAATGTAATATACTGATTCTTTCCCACAGATCAATGTACATTTAATAATAATATCATTGGTACTACATCTACATTGAATATAATGTAATATGCTGATTCATTCCCACAGATCAATGTACATTTAATAACAGTATCATTAGTACTATATCTACATTCGATATAATGCAATATATTGATTCATTCCAACAGATCAATGTACATTTAATAACAATATCATTATTACTATATCTACATTAGATATAATGTAATATACTTATTCGTTCCCACAGATGAATGTGCATTTAATAACATTGTCATTAGTACTATATCTACATTAGATATGTAATGTACATTTAAAAACAATATCATTATTACCATATCTGCATTAGATATAATGTAATATACTGATTCCTTCTCACAGATCAATGTACGTTTAATAACAATATCATTGGTACTATATCTACATTGAACATAATGTAATATACTGATTCATTCCCATAAATCAATGTACATTTAATAACAATATCCTTAGTACTATATCTACATTCGATACAATGTAATATAGTTATTCGTTCCCACAGATGAATGTGTATTTAATAACAATATCATTAGTAATATATCTACATTAGATATGTAATGTACATTTAATAACAATATCATTATTACCATATCTACATTAGGTATAATGTAATATACTGATTCTTTCCCACAGATAAATGTACATTTAATAACAATATCATTGGTACTATATCTACATTGAATATAATGTAATATACTGATTCATTCCCACAGATCAATGTACATTTAATAACAATATCATTGGTACTATATCTACATTGAATATAATGTAATATGCTGATTCATTCCCACAGAACAATGTACATTTAATAACAGTATCATTAGTACTATATCTACAGTAGATATGTAATATACATCTACAAACAATGCCAGTATTACTATATCTCCGTTGGACATAATGTAATAGACTGATTCCTTCCCACAGATCAATGTACATTTAATAAGAATACCATTAGTACTATATCTACATTCGATATAATGTAATATATTGATTCATTCCAACAGATCAATGTACATTTAATAACAATATCATTATTACTATATCTACATTAGATATAATGTAATATACTTATTCGTTCCCACAGATGAATGTGTATTTAATAACAATATCATTAGTACTATATCTACATTAGATATGCAATGTACATTTAATAACAATATCATTGGTACCATATCTACATTGAATATAATGTAATATACAGATTCCTTCCCACAGATCAATGTACATTTAATAACAATATCATTAGTACTATATCTACAGTAGATATGTAATATACATTTACAAACAATGCCATTATTACTATATCTCCGTTGGACATAATGTAATATACTGATTCCTTCCAACAGACCAATGTATATTTAATAACAATATCCTTAGTACTATATCTACATTCGATATAATGTAATATAGTTATTCGTTCCCACAGATGAATGTGTATTTATTAACAATATCATTAGTACTATATCTACATTAGATATGTGATGTACATTTAATAACAATATCATTATTACCATATCTACATTAGATATAATGTAATATACTGATTCTGTCCCGCAGATCAATGTACATTTAATAACAATATCATTGGTACTATATCTACATTGAATATAATGTAATATGCTGATTCATTCCCACAGATCAATGTACATTTAATAACAATATCATTAGTACTATATCTACAGTAGATATGTAATATACATTTACATACAATGCCATTATTACTATATCTCCGTTGGACATAATGTAATATACTGATTCCTTCCAACAGATCAATGTATATTTAATAACAAGATCCTTAGCACTATATCTACATTCGATATAATGTAATATAGTTATTCGTTCCCACAGATCAATGTACATTTAATAACAATATCATTAGTACTATATCTACATTCGATATAATGTAATAGATTGATTCATTCCCACAGATCAATGTGCATTTAATAACAATATCATTATTACTATATCTACATTAGATATGATGTAATATACTGATTCCTTCCCACAGATAAATGTACATTTAATAACAATATCATTAGTACTATATCTACAGTAGATATGTAATATACATTTACATACAATGCCATTATTACTATATCTCCGTTGGACATAATGTAATATACTGATTCCTTCCAACAGATCAATGTATATTTAATAACAATATCCTTAGCACTATATCTACATTCGATATAATGTAATATAGTTATTCGTTCCCACAGATGAATGTGTATTTATTAACAATATCATTAGTACTATATCTACATTAGATATGTAATGTACATTTAATAACAATATCATTATTACCATATCTACATTAGATATAATGTAATATACTGATTCTTTCCCACAGATCAATGTACATTTAATAACAATATCATTGGTACTATATCTACATTGAATATGATCTAATATACTGATTCATTCCCACAGATCAATGTACATTTAATAACAATATCATTAGTACTATATCTACAGTAGATATGTAATGTACATTTACAAACAATGCCATTATTACTATATCTCCGTTGGACATAATGTAATATACTGATTCCTTCCAACAGATCAATGTATATTTAATAACAATATGCTTAGTACTATCTCTACATTCGATATAATGTAATATAGTTATTCGTTCCCACAGATGAATGTGTGTTTATTAACAATATCATTAGTACTATATCTACATTAGATATGTAATGTACATTTAATAACAATATCATTATTACCATATCTACATTAGATATAATGTAATATACTGATTCCTTCCCACAGATCAATGTACATTTAATAACAATATCATTAGTACTATATCTACATTCGATATAATGTAATATATTGATTCATTCCTACAGATCAATGTACATTTAATAACAATATCATTATTACTATATCTACATCAGATATAATGTAATATACTGATTCCTTCCCACAGATCAATGTACATTTAATAACAATATCATTAGTACTATATCTACAGTAGATATGTAATATACATTTACAAACAATGCCATTATTACTATATCTCCGTTGGACATAATGTAATATACTGATTCCTTCCAACAGATCAATCAATATTTAATAACAATATCCTTAGTACTATATCTACATTCGATATAATGTAATATAGTTATTCGTTCCCACAGATGAATGTGTATTTATTAACAATATCATTAGTACTATATCTACATTAGATATGTAATGTACATTTAATAACAATATCATTATTACCATGTCTACATTGAATATAATGTAATATACTGATTCATTCCCACAGATCAATGTACATTTAATAACAATATCATTGGTACTATATCTACATTGAATATAATGTAATATACTGATTCATTCCCACAGATCAATGTACATTTAATAACAATATCATTAGTACTATATCTACATTGAATATAATGTAATATACTGATTCATTCCCACAGATCAATGTACATTTAATAACAATATCATTAGTACTATATCTACAGTAGATATGTAATATACATTTACAAACAATGCCATTATTACTATATCTCCGTTGGACATAATGTAATACACTGATTCCTTCCAACAGATCTATGTATATTTAATAACAATATCCTTAGTACTATATCTACATTCGATATAATGTAATATAGATATTCGTTCCCACAGATTAATGTGTATTTATTAACAATATCATAAGTACTATATCTACATTAGATATGTAATGTACATTTAATAACAATATCATTATTACCATATCTACATTAGATATAATGTAATATACTGATTCCTTCCCACAGATCAATGTACATTTAATAACAATATCATTGGTACTATATCTACATTGAATATAATCTAATATACTGATTCATTCCCACAGATCAATGTACATTTAATAACAATATCATTAGTACTATATCTACGGTAGATATGTAATATACATTTACAAACGATGTCATTATTACTATATCTCCGTTAGACATAATGTAATATACTGATTCCTTCGCACAGATCAATGTACATTTAATAACAATATCATTGGTACTATATCTACATTGAATATAATGTAATATGCTGATTCATTCCCACAGATCAATGTACATTTAATAACAGTATCATTCGTACTATATCTACATTCGATATAATGTAATATATTGATTCATTCCAACAGATCAATGTACATTTAATAACAATATCATTATTACTATATCTACATTAGATATAATGTAATATACTGATTCCTTCCCACAGATCAATGTACATTTAATAACAATATCATTATTACCATATCTACATTGAATATAATGTAATATACTGATTCATTCCCACAGATCAATGTACATTTAATAACAATATCATTGGTACTATATCTACATTGAATATAATGTAATATACTGATTCATTCCCACAGATCAATGTACATTTAATAACAATATCATTAGTACTATATCTACATTGAATATAATGTAATATACTGATTCATTCCCACAGATCAATGTACATTTAATAACAATACCATTAGTACTATATCTACAGTAGATATGTAATATACATTTACAAACAATGCCATTATTACTATATCTCCGTTGTACATAATGTAATACACTGATTCCTTCCAACAGATCTATGTATATTTAATAACAATATCCTTAGTACTATATCTACATTCGATATAATGTAATATAGATGTTCGTTCCCACAGATTAATGTGTATTTATTAACAATATCATAAGTACTATATCTACATTAGATATGTCATGTACATTTAATAACAATATCATTATTACCATATCTACATTAGATATAATGTAATATACTGATTCCTTCCCACAGATCAATGTACATTTAATAACAATATCATTGGTACTATATCTACATTGAATATAATCTAATATGCTGATTCATTCCCACAGATCAATGTACATTTAATAACAATATCATTAGTACTATATCTACGGTAGATATGTAATATACATTTACAAACGATGTCATTATTACTATATCTCCGTTAGACATAATGTAATATACTGATTCCTTCCCACAGATCAATGTACATTTAATAACAATATCATTGGTACTATATCTACATTGAATATAATGTAATATGCTGATTCATTCCCACAGATCAATGTACATTTAATAACAGTATCATTCGTACTATATCTACATTCGATATAATGTAATATATTGATTCATTCCAACAGATCAATGTACATTTAATAACAATATCATTATTACTATATCTACATCAGATATAATGTAATATACTGATTCCTTCCCACAGATCAATGTACATTTAATAACAATATCATTAGTACTATATCTACAGTAGATATGTAATATACATTTACAAACAATGCCATTATTACTATATCTCCGTTGGACATAATGTAATATACTGATTCCTTCCAACAGATCAATCTATATTTAATAACAATATCCTTAGTACTATATCTACATTCGATATAATGTAATATAGTTATTCGTTCCCACAGATGAATGTGTATTTATTAACAATATCATTAGTACTATATCTACATTAGATATGTAATGTACATTTAATAACAATATCATTATTACCATATCTACATTAGATATAATGTAATATACTGATTCTTTCCCACAGATCAATGTACATTTAATAACAATATCATTATTACTATATCTACATTAGATATATTGTAATATACTTATTCGTTCCCACAGATGAATGTGCACTTAATAACAATATCATTGGTACTATATCTACATTGAATATAATGTAATATACTGATTCATTCCCACAGAGCAATGTATATTTAATAACAATATCCTTAGTACTATATCTACATTCGATATAATGTAATATAGTTATTCGTTCCCACAGATGAATGTGTATTTATTAACAATATCATTAGTACTATATCTACATTAGATATGTAATGTACATTTAATAACAATATCATTATTACCATATCTACATTAGATATAATGTAATATACTGATTCCTTCCCACAGATCAATGTACATTTAATAACAATATCATTAGTACTATATCTACATTCGATATAATGGAATAGATTGATTCATCCCCACCGATCAATGTACATTTAATAACAATATCATTATTGCTATATCTACATTAGATATGTAATATACATTTACAAACAATGCCATTATTACTATATCTCCGTTGGACATAATGTAATATACTGATTCCTTCCAACAGATCAATGTATATTTAATAACAATATCCTTAGCACTATATCTACATTCGATATAATGTAATATAGTTATTCGTTCCCACAGATGAATGTGTATTTATTAACAATATCATTAGTACTATATCTACATTAGATATGTAATGTACATTTAATAACAATATCATTATTACCATATCTACATTAGATATAATGTAATATACTGATTCTTTCCCACAGATCAATGTACATTTAATAACAATATCATTGGTACTATATCTACATTGAATATGATCTAATATACTGATTCATTCCCACAGATCAATGTACATTTAATAACAATATCATTAGTACTATATCTACAGTAGATATGTAATGTACATTTACAAACAATGCCATTATTACTATATCTCCGTTGGACATAATGTAATATACTGATTCCTTCCAACAGATCAATGTATATTTAATAACAATATGCTTAGTACTATCTCTACATTCGATATAATGTAATATAGTTATTCGTTCCCACAGATGAATGTGTGTTTATTAACAATATCATTAGTACTATATCTACATTAGATATGTAATGTACATTTAATAACAATATCATTATTACCATATCTACATTAGATATAATGTAATATACTGATTCCTTCCCACAGATCAATGTACATTTAATAACAATATCATTAGTACTATATCTACATTCGATATAATGTAATATATTGATTCATTCCTACAGATCAATGTACATTTAATAACAATATCATTATTACTATATCTACATCAGATATAATGTAATATACTGATTCCTTCCCACAGATCAATGTACATTTAATAACAATATCATTAGTACTATATCTACAGTAGATATGTAATATACATTTACAAACAATGCCATTATTACTATATCTCCGTTGGACATAATGTAATATACTGATTCCTTCCAACAGATCAATCAATATTTAATAACAATATCCTTAGTACTATATCTACATTCGATATAATGTAATATAGTTATTCGTTCCCACAGATGAATGTGTATTTATTAACAATATCATTAGTACTATATCTACATTAGATATGTAATGTACATTTAATAACAATATCATTATTACCATGTCTACATTGAATATAATGTAATATACTGATTCATTCCCACAGATCAATGTACATTTAATAACAATATCATTGGTACTATATCTACATTGAATATAATGTAATATACTGATTCATTCCCACAGATCAATGTACATTTAATAACAATATCATTAGTACTATATCTACATTGAATATAATGTAATATACTGATTCATTCCCACAGATCAATGTACATTTAATAACAATATCATTAGTACTATATCTACAGTAGATATGTAATATACATTTACAAACAATGCCATTATTACTATATCTCCGTTGGACATAATGTAATACACTGATTCCTTCCAACAGATCTATGTATATTTAATAACAATATCCTTAGTACTATATCTACATTCGATATAATGTAATATAGATATTCGTTCCCACAGATTAATGTGTATTTATTAACAATATCATAAGTACTATATCTACATTAGATATGTAATGTACATTTAATAACAATATCATTATTACCATATCTACATTAGATATAATGTAATATACTGATTCCTTCCCACAGATCAATGTACATTTAATAACAATATCATTGGTACTATATCTACATTGAATATAATCTAATATACTGATTCATTCCCACAGATCAATGTACATTTAATAACAATATCATTAGTACTATATCTACGGTAGATATGTAATATACATTTACAAACGATGTCATTATTACTATATCTCCGTTAGACATAATGTAATATACTGATTCCTTCGCACAGATCAATGTACATTTAATAACAATATCATTGGTACTATATCTACATTGAATATAATGTAATATGCTGATTCATTCCCACAGATCAATGTACATTTAATAACAGTATCATTCGTACTATATCTACATTCGATATAATGTAATATATTGATTCATTCCAACAGATCAATGTACATTTAATAACAATATCATTATTACTATATCTACATTAGATATAATGTAATATACTGATTCCTTCCCACAGATCAATGTACATTTAATAACAATATCATTATTACCATATCTACATTGAATATAATGTAATATACTGATTCATTCCCACAGATCAATGTACATTTAATAACAATATCATTGGTACTATATCTACATTGAATATAATGTAATATACTGATTCATTCCCACAGATCAATGTACATTTAATAACAATATCATTAGTACTATATCTACATTGAATATAATGTAATATACTGATTCATTCCCACAGATCAATGTACATTTAATAACAATACCATTAGTACTATATCTACAGTAGATATGTAATATACATTTACAAACAATGCCATTATTACTATATCTCCGTTGTACATAATGTAATACACTGATTCCTTCCAACAGATCTATGTATATTTAATAACAATATCCTTAGTACTATATCTACATTCGATATAATGTAATATAGATGTTCGTTCCCACAGATTAATGTGTATTTATTAACAATATCATAAGTACTATATCTACATTAGATATGTCATGTACATTTAATAACAATATCATTATTACCATATCTACATTAGATATAATGTAATATACTGATTCCTTCCCACAGATCAATGTACATTTAATAACAATATCATTGGTACTATATCTACATTGAATATAATCTAATATGCTGATTCATTCCCACAGATCAATGTACATTTAATAACAATATCATTAGTACTATATCTACGGTAGATATGTAATATACATTTACAAACGATGTCATTATTACTATATCTCCGTTAGACATAATGTAATATACTGATTCCTTCCCACAGATCAATGTACATTTAATAACAATATCATTGGTACTATATCTACATTGAATATAATGTAATATGCTGATTCATTCCCACAGATCAATGTACATTTAATAACAGTATCATTCGTACTATATCTACATTCGATATAATGTAATATATTGATTCATTCCAACAGATCAATGTACATTTAATAACAATATCATTATTACTATATCTACATCAGATATAATGTAATATACTGATTCCTTCCCACAGATCAATGTACATTTAATAACAATATCATTAGTACTATATCTACAGTAGATATGTAATATACATTTACAAACAATGCCATTATTACTATATCTCCGTTGGACATAATGTAATATACTGATTCCTTCCAACAGATCAATCTATATTTAATAACAATATCCTTAGTACTATATCTACATTCGATATAATGTAATATAGTTATTCGTTCCCACAGATGAATGTGTATTTATTAACAATATCATTAGTACTATATCTACATTAGATATGTAATGTACATTTAATAACAATATCATTATTACCATATCTACATTAGATATAATGTAATATACTGATTCTTTCCCACAGATCAATGTACATTTAATAACAATATCATTATTACTATATCTACATTAGATATATTGTAATATACTTATTCGTTCCCACAGATGAATGTGCACTTAATAACAATATCATTGGTACTATATCTACATTGAATATAATGTAATATACTGATTCATTCCCACAGAGCAATGTATATTTAATAACAATATCCTTAGTACTATATCTACATTCGATATAATGTAATATAGTTATTCGTTCCCACAGATGAATGTGTATTTATTAACAATATCATTAGTACTATATCTACATTAGATATGTAATGTACATTTAATAACAATATCATTATTACCATATCTACATTAGATATAATGTAATATACTGATTCCTTCCCACAGATCAATGTACATTTAATAACAATATCATTAGTACTATATCTACATTCGATATAATGGAATAGATTGATTCATCCCCACCGATCAATGTACATTTAATAACAATATCATTATTGCTATATCTACATTAGATATGTAATATACATTTACAAACAATGCCATTATTACTATATCTCCGTTGGACATAATGTAATATACTGATTCCTTCCAACAGATCAATGTATATTTAATAACAATATCCTTAGCACTATATCTACATTCGATATAATGTAATATAGTTATTCGTTCCCACAGATGAATGTGTATTTATTAACAATATCATTAGTACTATATCTACATTAGATATGTAATGTACATTTAATAACAATATCATTATTACCATATCTACATTAGATATAATGTAATATACTGATTCTTTCCCACAGATCAATGTACATTTAATAACAATATCATTGGTACTATATCTACATTGAATATGATCTAATATACTGATTCATTCCCACAGATCAATGTACATTTAATAACAATATCATTAGTACTATATCTACAGTAGATATGTAATGTACATTTACAAACAATGCCATTATTACTATATCTCCGTTGGACATAATGTAATATACTGATTCCTTCCAACAGATCAATGTATATTTAATAACAATATGCTTAGTACTATCTCTACATTCGATATAATGTAATATAGTTATTCGTTCCCACAGATGAATGTGTGTTTATTAACAATATCATTAGTACTATATCTACATTAGATATGTAATGTACATTTAATAACAATATCATTATTACCATATCTACATTAGATATAATGTAATATACTGATTCCTTCCCACAGATCAATGTACATTTAATAACAATATCATTAGTACTATATCTACATTCGATATAATGTAATATATTGATTCATTCCTACAGATCAATGTACATTTAATAACAATATCATTATTACTATATCTACATCAGATATAATGTAATATACTGATTCCTTCCCACAGATCAATGTACATTTAATAACAATATCATTAGTACTATATCTACAGTAGATATGTAATATACATTTACAAACAATGCCATTATTACTATATCTCCGTTGGACATAATGTAATATACTGATTCCTTCCAACAGATCAATCAATATTTAATAACAATATCCTTAGTACTATATCTACATTCGATATAATGTAATATAGTTATTCGTTCCCACAGATGAATGTGTATTTATTAACAATATCATTAGTACTATATCTACATTAGATATGTAATGTACATTTAATAACAATATCATTATTACCATGTCTACATTGAATATAATGTAATATACTGATTCATTCCCACAGATCAATGTACATTTAATAACAATATCATTGGTACTATATCTACATTGAATATAATGTAATATACTGATTCATTCCCACAGATCAATGTACATTTAATAACAATATCATTAGTACTATATCTACATTGAATATAATGTAATATACTGATTCATTCCCACAGATCAATGTACATTTAATAACAATATCATTAGTACTATATCTACAGTAGATATGTAATATACATTTACAAACAATGCCATTATTACTATATCTCCGTTGGACATAATGTAATACACTGATTCCTTCCAACAGATCTATGTATATTTAATAACAATATCCTTAGTACTATATCTACATTCGATATAATGTAATATAGATATTCGTTCCCACAGATTAATGTGTATTTATTAACAATATCATAAGTACTATATCTACATTAGATATGTAATGTACATTTAATAACAATATCATTATTACCATATCTACATTAGATATAATGTAATATACTGATTCCTTCCCACAGATCAATGTACATTTAATAACAATATCATTGGTACTATATCTACATTGAATATAATCTAATATACTGATTCATACCCACAGATCAATGTACATTTAATAACAATATCATTAGTACTATATCTACGGTAGATATGTAATATACATTTACAAACGATGTCATTATTACTATATCTCCGTTAGACATAATGTAATATACTGATTCCTTCGCACAGATCAATGTACATTTAATAACAATATCATTGGTACTATATCTACATTGAATATAATGTAATATGCTGATTCATTCCCACAGATCAATGTACATTTAATAACAGTATCATTCGTACTATATCTACATTCGATATAATGTAATATATTGATTCATTCCAACAGATCAATGTACATTTAATAACAATATCATTATTACTATATCTACATTAGATATAATGTAATATACTGATTCCTTCCCACAGATCAATGTACATTTAATAACAATATCATTATTACCATATCTACATTGAATATAATGTAATATACTGATTCATTCCCACAGATCAATGTACATTTAATAACAATATCATTGGTACTATATCTACATTGAATATAATGTAATATACTGATTCATTCCCACAGATCAATGTACATTTAATAACAATATCATTAGTACTATATCTACATTGAATATAATGTAATATACTGATTCATTCCCACAGATCAATGTACATTTAATAACAATACCATTAGTACTATATCTACAGTAGATATGTAATATACATTTACAAACAATGCCATTATTACTATATCTCCGTTGTACATAATGTAATACACTGATTCCTTCCAACAGATCTATGTATATTTAATAACAATATCCTTAGTACTATATCTACATTCGATATAATGTAATATAGATGTTCGTTCCCACAGATGAATGTGTATTTATTAACAATATCATTAGTACTATATCTACATTAGATATGTAATGTACATTTAATAACAATATCATTATTACCATATCTACATTAGATATAATGTAATATACTGATTCTTTCCCACAGATCAATGTACATTTAATAACAATATCATTGGTACTATATCTACATTGAATATGATCTAATATACTGATTCATTCCCACAGATCAATGTACATTTAATAACAATATCATTAGTACTATATCTACAGTAGATATGTAATGTACATTTACAAACAATGCCATTATTACTATATCTCCGTTGGACATAATGTAATATACTGATTCCTTCCAACAGATCAATGTATATTTAATAACAATATGCTTAGTACTATCTCTACATTCGATATAATGTAATATAGTTATTCGTTCCCACAGATGAATGTGTGTTTATTAACAATATCATTAGTACTATATCTACATTAGATATGTAATGTACATTTAATAACAATATCATTATTACCATATCTACATTAGATATAATGTAATATACTGATTCCTTCCCACAGATCAATGTACATTTAATAACAATATCATTAGTACTATATCTACATTCGATATAATGTAATATATTGATTCATTCCTACAGATCAATGTACATTTAATAACAATATCATTATTACTATATCTACATCAGATATAATGTAATATACTGATTCCTTCCCACAGATCAATGTACATTTAATAACAGTATCATTCGTACTATATCTACATTCGATATAATGTAATATATTGATTCATTCCAACAGATCAATGTACATTTAATAACAATATCATTATTACTATATCTACATCAGATATAACGTAATATACTGATTCCTTCCCACAGATCAATGTACATTTAATAACAATATCATTAGTACTATATCTACAGTAGATATGTAATATACATTTACAAACAATGCCATTATTACTATATCTCCGTTGGACATAATGTAATATACTGATTCCTTCCAACAGATCAATCTATATTTAATAACAATATCCTTAGTACTATATCTACATTCGATATAATGTAATATAGTTATTCGTTCCCACAGATGAATGTGTATTTATTAACAATATCATTAGTACTATATCTACATTAGATATGTAATGTACATTTAATAACAATATCATTATTACCATATCTACATTAGATATAATGTAATATACTGATTCTTTCCCACAGATCAATGTACATTTAATAACAATATCATTATTACTATATCTACATTAGATATATTGTAATATACTTATTCGTTCCCACAGATGAATGTGCACTTAATAACAATATCATTGGTACTATATCTACATTGAATATAATGTAATATACTGATTCATTCCCACAGAGCAATGTCTATTTAATAACAATTTCCTTAGTACTATATCTACATTCGATATAATGTAATATAGTTATTCGTTCCCACAGATGAATGTGTATTTATTAACAATATCATTAGTACTATATCTACATTAGATATGTAATGTACATTTAATAACAATATCATTATTACCATATCTACATTAGATATAATGTAATATACTGATTCCTTCCCACAGATCAATGTACATTTAATAACAATATCATTAGTACTATATCTACATTCGATATAATGGAATAGATTGATTCATCCCCACCGATCAATGTACATTTAATAACAATATCATTATTGCTATATCTACATTAGATATGTAATATACATTTACAAACAATGCCATTATTACTATATCTCCGTTGGACATAATGTAATATACTGATTCCTTCCAACAGATCAATGTATATTTAATAACAATATCCTTAGCACTATATCTACATTCGATATAATGTAATATAGTTATTCGTTCCCACAGATGAATGTGTATTTATTAACAATATCATTAGTACTATATCTACATTAGATATGTAATGTACATTTAATAACAATATCATTATTACCATATCTACATTAGATATAATGTAATATACTGATTCTTTCCCACAGATCAATGTACATTTAATAACAATATCATTGGTACTATATCTACATTGAATATGATCTAATATACTGATTCATTCCCACAGATCAATGTACATTTAATAACAATATCATTAGTACTATATCTACAGTAGATATGTAATGTACATTTACAAACAATGCCATTATTACTATATCTCCGTTGGACATAATGTAATATACTGATTCCTTCCAACAGATCAATGTATATTTAATAACAATATGCTTAGTACTATCTCTACATTCGATATAATGTAATATAGTTATTCGTTCCCACAGATGAATGTGTGTTTATTAACAATATCATTAGTACTATATCTACATTAGATATGTAATGTACATTTAATAACAATATCATTATTACCATATCTACATTAGATATAATGTAATATACTGATTCCTTCCCACAGATCAATGTACATTTAATAACAATATCATTAGTACTATATCTACATTCGATATAATGTAATATATTGATTCATTCCTACAGATCAATGTACATTTAATAACAATATCATTATTACTATATCTACATCAGATATAATGTAATATACTGATTCCTTCCCACAGATCAATGTACATTTAATAACAATATCATTAGTACTATATCTACAGTAGATATGTAATATACATTTACAAACAATGCCATTATTACTATATCTCCGTTGGACATAATGTAATATACTGATTCCTTCCAACAGATCAATCAATATTTAATAACAATATCCTTAGTACTATATCTACATTCGATATAATGTAATATAGTTATTCGTTCCCACAGATGAATGTGTATTTATTAACAATATCATTAGTACTATATCTACATTAGATATGTAATGTACATTTAATAACAATATCATTATTACCATGTCTACATTGAATATAATGTAATATACTGATTCATTCCCACAGATCAATGTACATTTAATAACAATATCATTGGTACTATATCTACATTGAATATAATGTAATATACTGATTCATTCCCACAGATCAATGTACATTTAATAACAATATCATTAGTACTATATCTACATTGAATATAATGTAATATACTGATTCATTCCCACAGATCAATGTACATTTAATAACAATATCATTAGTACTATATCTACAGTAGATATGTAATATACATTTACAAACAATGCCATTATTACTATATCTCCGTTGGACATAATGTAATACACTGATTCCTTCCAACAGATCTATGTATATTTAATAACAATATCCTTAGTACTATATCTACATTCGATATAATGTAATATAGATATTCGTTCCCACAGATTAATGTGTATTTATTAACAATATCATAAGTACTATATCTACATTAGATATGTAATGTACATTTAATAACAATATCATTATTACCATATCTACATTAGATATAATGTAATATACTGATTCCTTCCCACAGATCAATGTACATTTAATAACAATATCATTGGTACTATATCTACATTGAATATAATCTAATATACTGATTCATACCCACAGATCAATGTACATTTAATAACAATATCATTAGTACTATATCTACGGTAGATATGTAATATACATTTACAAACGATGTCATTATTACTATATCTCCGTTAGACATAATGTAATATACTGATTCCTTCGCACAGATCAATGTACATTTAATAACAATATCATTGGTACTATATCTACATTGAATATAATGTAATATGCTGATTCATTCCCACAGATCAATGTACATTTAATAACAGTATCATTCGTACTATATCTACATTCGATATAATGTAATATATTGATTCATTCCAACAGATCAATGTACATTTAATAACAATATCATTATTACTATATCTACATTAGATATAATGTAATATACTGATTCCTTCCCACAGATCAATGTACATTTAATAACAATATCATTATTACCATATCTACATTGAATATAATGTAATATACTGATTCATTCCCACAGATCAATGTACATTTAATAACAATATCATTGGTACTATATCTACATTGAATATAATGTAATATACTGATTCATTCCCACAGATCAATGTACATTTAATAACAATATCATTAGTACTATATCTACATTGAATATAATGTAATATACTGATTCATTCCCACAGATCAATGTACATTTAATAACAATACCATTAGTACTATATCTACAGTAGATATGTAATATACATTTACAAACAATGCCATTATTACTATATCTCCGTTGTACATAATGTAATACACTGATTCCTTCCAACAGATCTATGTATATTTAATAACAATATCCTTAGTACTATATCTACATTCGATATAATGTAATATAGATGTTCGTTCCCACAGATTAATGTGTATTTATTAACAATATCATAAGTACTATATCTACATTAGATATGTCATGTACATTTAATAACAATATCATTATTACCATATCTACATTAGATATAATGTAATATACTGATTCCTTCCCACAGATCAATGTACATTTAATAACAATATCATTGGTACTATATCTACATTGAATATAATCTAATATGCTGATTCATTCCCACAGATCAATGTACATTTAATAACAATATCATTAGTACTATATCTACGGTAGATATGTAATATACATTTACAAACGATGTCATTATTACTATATCTCCGTTAGACATAATGTAATATACTGATTCCTTCCCACAGATCAATGTACATTTAATAACAATATCATTGGTACTATATCTACATTGAATATAATGTAATATGCTGATTCATTCCCACAGATCAATGTACATTTAATAACAGTATCATTCGTACTATATCTACATTCGATATAATGTAATATATTGATTCATTCCAACAGATCAATGTACATTTAATAACAATATCATTATTACTATATCTACATCAGATATAATGTAATATACTGATTCCTTCCCACAGATCAATGTACATTTAATAACAATATCATTAGTACTATATCTACAGTAGATATGTAATATACATTTACAAACAATGCCATTATTACTATATCTCCGTTGGACATAATGTAATATACTGATTCCTTCCAACAGATCAATCTATATTTAATAACAATATCCTTAGTACTATATCTACATTCGATATAATGTAATATAGTTATTCGTTCCCACAGATGAATGTGTATTTATTAACAATATCATTAGTACTATATCTACATTAGATATGTAATGTACATTTAATAACAATATCATTATTACCATATCTACATTAGATATAATGTAATATACTGATTCTTTCCCACAGATCAATGTACATTTAATAACAATATCATTATTACTATATCTACATTAGATATATTGTAATATACTTATTCGTTCCCACAGATGAATGTGCACTTAATAACAATATCATTGGTACTATATCTACATTGAATATAATGTAATATACTGATTCATTCCCACAGAGCAATGTATATTTAATAACAATATCCTTAGTACTATATCTACATTCGATATAATGTAATATAGTTATTCGTTCCCACAGATGAATGTGTATTTATTAACAATATCATTAGTACTATATCTACATTAGATATGTAATGTACATTTAATAACAATATCATTATTACCATATCTACATTAGATATAATGTAATATACTGATTCTTTCCCACAGATCAATGTACATTTAATAACAATATCATTATTACTATATCTACATTAGATATATTGTAATATACTTATTCGTTCCCACAGATGAATGTGCACTTAATAACAATATCATTGGTACTATATCTACATTGAATATAATGTAATATACTGATTCATTCCCACAGAGCAATGTATATTTAATAACAATATCCTTAGTACTATATCTACATTCGATATAATGTAATATAGTTATTCGTTCCCACAGATGAATGTGTATTTATTAACAATATCATTAGTACTATATCTACATTAGATATGTAATGTACATTTAATAACAATATCATTATTACCATATCTACATTAGATATAATGTAATATACTGATTCCTTCCCACAGATCAATGTACATTTAATAACAATATCATTAGTACTATATCTACATTCGATATAATGGAATAGATTGATTCATCCCCACCGATCAATGTACATTTAATAACAATATCATTATTGCTATATCTACATTAGATATGTAATATACATTTACAAACAATGCCATTATTACTATATCTCCGTTGGACATAATGTAATACACTGATTCCTTCCAACAGATCTATGTATATTTAATAACAATATCCTTAGTACTATATCTACATTCGATATAATGTAATATAGATATTCGTTCCCACAGATTAATGTGTATTTATTAACAATATCGTAAGCACTATATCTACATTAGATATGTAATGTACATTTAATAACAATATCATTATTACCATATCTACATTAGATATAATGTAATATACTGGTTCCTTCCCACAGATCAATGTACATTTAATAACAATATCGTTAGTACTATATCTACATTGAATATAATGTAATATACTGATTCATTCCCACAGATCAATGTACATTTAATAACAATATCATTAGTACTATATCTACAGAAGATATGTAATATACATTTACAAACAATGCCATTATTACCATATCTCCGTTGGACATAATGTAATATACTGATTCCTTCCAACAGATCAATGTATATTTAATAACAATATCCTTAGTACTATATCTACAGTCGATATAATGTAATATAGTTATTCGTTCCCACAGATGAATGTGTATTTATTAACAATATCATTAGTACTATATCTACATTAGATATGTAATGTACATTTAATAACAATATCATTATTACCATATCTACATTGAATATAATGTAATATACTGATTCATTCCCACAGATCAATGTACATTTAATAACAATATCATTGGTACTATATCTACATTGAATATAATCTAATATACTGATTCATTCCCACAGATCAATGTACATTTAATAACAATATCATTAGTACTATATCTACGGTAGATATGTAATATACATTTACAAACGATGTCATTATTACTATATCTCCGTTAGACATAATGTAATATACTGATTCCTTCCCACAGATCAATGTACATTTAATAACAATATCATTGGTACTATATCTACATTGAATATAATGTAATATGCTGATTCATTCCCACAGATCAATGTACATTTAATAACAGTATCATTCGTACTATATCTACATTCGATATAATGTAATATATTGATTCATTCCAACAGATCAATGTACATTTAATAACAATATCATTATTACTATATCTACATTAGATATAATGTAATATACTGATTCCTTCCCACAGATCAATGTACATTTAATAACAATATCATTATTACCATATCTACATTGAATATAATGTAATATACTGATTCATTCCCACAGATCAATGTACATTTAATAACAATATCATTGGTACTATATCTACATTGAATATAATGTAATATACTGATTCATTCCCACAGATCAATGTACATTTAATAACAATATCATTAGTACTATATCTACATTGAATATAATGTAATATACTGATTCATTCCCACAGATCAATGTACATTTAATAACAATACCATTAGTACTATATCTACAGTAGATATGTAATATACATTTACAAACAATGCCATTATTACTATATCTCCGTTGTACATAATGTAATACACTGATTCCTTCCAACAGATCTATGTATATTTAATAACAATATCCTTAGTACTATATCTACATTCGATATAATGTAATATAGATGTTCGTTCCCACAGATTAATGTGTATTTATTAACAATATCATAAGTACTATATCTACATTAGATATGTCATGTACATTTAATAACAATATCATTATTACCATATCTACATTAGATATAATGTAATATACTGATTCCTTCCCACAGATCAATGTACATTTAATAACAATATCATTGGTACTATATCTACATTGAATATAATCTAATATGCTGATTCATTCCCACAGATCAATGTACATTTAATAACAATATCATTAGTACTATATCTACGGTAGATATGTAATATACATTTACAAACGATGTCATTATTACTATATCTCCGTTAGACATAATGTAATATACTGATTCCTTCCCACAGATCAATGTACATTTAATAACAATATCATTGGTACTATATCTACATTGAATATAATGTAATATGCTGATTCATTCCCACAGATCAATGTACATTTAATAACAGTATCATTCGTACTATATCTACATTCGATATAATGTAATATATTGATTCATTCCAACAGATCAATGTACATTTAATAACAATATCATTATTACTATATCTACATCAGATATAATGTAATATACTGATTCCTTCCCACAGATCAATGTACATTTAATAACAATATCATTAGTACTATATCTACAGTAGATATGTAATATACATTTACAAACAATGCCATTATTACTATATCTCCGTTGGACATAATGTAATATACTGATTCCTTCCAACAGATCAATCTATATTTAATAACAATATCCTTAGTACTATATCTACATTCGATATAATGTAATATAGTTATTCGTTCCCACAGATGAATGTGTATTTATTAACAATATCATTAGTACTATATCTACATTAGATATGTAATGTACATTTAATAACAATATCATTATTACCATATCTACATTAGATATAATGTAATATACTGATTCTTTCCCACAGATCAATGTACATTTAATAACAATATCATTATTACTATATCTACATTAGATATATTGTAATATACTTATTCGTTCCCACAGATGAATGTGCACTTAATAACAATATCATTGGTACTATATCTACATTGAATATAATGTAATATACTGATTCATTCCCACAGAGCAATGTATATTTAATAACAATATCCTTAGTACTATATCTACATTCGATATAATGTAATATAGTTATTCGTTCCCACAGATGAATGTGTATTTATTAACAATATCATTAGTACTATATCTACATTAGATATGTAATGTACATTTAATAACAATATCATTATTACCATATCTACATTAGATATAATGTAATATACTGATTCCTTCCCACAGATCAATGTACATTTAATAACAATATCATTAGTACTATATCTACATTCGATATAATGGAATAGATTGATTCATCCCCACCGATCAATGTACATTTAATAACAATATCATTATTGCTATATCTACATTAGATATGTAATATACATTTACAAACAATGCCATTATTACTATATCTCCGTTGGACATAATGTAATACACTGATTCCTTCCAACAGATCTATGTATATTTAATGACAATATCCTTAGTACTATATCTACATTCGATATAATGTAATATAGATATTCGTTCCCACAGATTAATGTGTATTTATTAACAATATCGTAAGCACTATATCTACATTAGATATGTAATGTACATTTAATAACAATATCATTATTACCATATCTACATTAGATATAATGTAATATACTGGTTCCTTCCCACAGATCAATGTACATTTAATAACAATATCGTTAGTACTATATCTACATTGAATATAATGTAATATACTGATTCATTCCCACAGATCAATGTACATTTAATAACAATATCATTAGTACTATATCTACAGAAGATATGTAATATACATTTACAAACAATGCCATTATTACCATATCTCCGTTGGACATAATGTAATATACTGATTCCTTCCAACAGATCAATGTATATTTAATAACAATATCCTTAGTACTATATCTACAGTCGATATAATGTAATATAGTTATTCGTTCCCACAGATGAATGTGTATTTATTAACAATATCATTAGTACTATATCTACATTAGATATGTAATGTACATTTAATAACAATATCATTATTACCATATCTACATTGAATATAATGTAATATACTGATTCATTCCCACAGATCAATGTACATTTAATAACAATATCATTGGTACTATATCTACATTGAATATAATGTAATATACTGATTCATTCCCACAGATCAATGTACATTTAATAACAATATCATTAGTACTATATCTACATTGAATATAATGTAATATACTGATTCATTCCCACAGATCAATGTACATTTAATAACAATATCATTAGTACTATATCTACAGTAGATATGTAATATACATTTACAAACAATGCCATTATTACTATATCTCCGTTGGACATAATGTAATACACTGATTCCTTCCAACAGATCTATGTATATTTAATAACAATATCCTTAGTACTATATCTACATTCGATATAATGTAATATAGATATTCGTTCCCACAGATTAATGTGTATTTATTAACAATATCATAAGTACTATATCTACATTAGATATGTAATGTACATTTAATAACAATATCATTATTACCATATCTACATTAGATATAATGTAATATACTGATTCCTTCCCACAGATCAATGTACATTTAATAACAATATCATTGGTACTATATCTACATTGAATATAATCTAATATACTGATTCATTCCCACAGATCAATGTACATTTAATAACAATATCATTAGTACTATATCTACGGTAGATATGTAATATACATTTACAAACGATGTCATTATTACTATATCTCCGTTAGACATAATGTAATATACTGATTCCTTCCCACAGATCAATGTACATTTAATAACAATATCATTGGTACTATATCTACATTGAATATAATGTAATATGCTGATTCATTCCCACAGATCAATGTACATTTAATAACAGTATCATTCGTACTATATCTACATTCGATATAATGTAATATATTGATTCATTCCAACAGATCAATGTACATTTAATAACAATATCATTATTACTATATCTACATTAGATATAATGTAATATACTGATTCCTTCCCACAGATCAATGTACATTTAATAACAATATCATTATTACCATATCTACATTGAATATAATGTAATATACTGATTCATTCCCACAGATCAATGTACATTTAATAACAATATCATTGGTACTATATCTACATTGAATATAATGTAATATACTGATTCATTCCCACAGATCAATGTACATTTAATAACAATATCATTAGTACTATATCTACATTGAATATAATGTAATATACTGATTCATTCCCACAGATCAATGTACATTTAATAACAATACCATTAGTACTATATCTACAGTAGATATGTAATATACATTTACAAACAATGCCATTATTACTATATCTCCGTTGTACATAATGTAATACACTGATTCCTTCCAACAGATCTATGTATATTTAATAACAATATCCTTAGTACTATATCTACATTCGATATAATGTAATATAGATGTTCGTTCCCACAGATTAATGTGTATTTATTAACAATATCATAAGTACTATATCTACATTAGATATGTCATGTACATTTAATAACAATATCATTATTACCATATCTACATTAGATATAATGTAATATACTGATTCCTTCCCACAGATCAATGTACATTTAATAACAATATCATTGGTACTATATCTACATTGAATATAATCTAATATGCTGATTCATTCCCACAGATCAATGTACATTTAATAACAATATCATTAGTACTATATCTACGGTAGATATGTAATATACATTTACAAACGATGTCATTATTACTATATCTCCGTTAGACATAATGTAATATACTGATTCCTTCCCACAGATCAATGTACATTTAATAACAATATCATTGGTACTATATCTACATTGAATATAATGTAATATGCTGATTCATTCCCACAGATCAATGTACATTTAATAACAGTATCATTCGTACTATATCTACATTCGATATAATGTAATATATTGATTCATTCCAACAGATCAATGTACATTTAATAACAATATCATTATTACTATATCTACATCAGATATAATGTAATATACTGATTCCTTCCCACAGATCAATGTACATTTAATAACAATATCATTAGTACTATATCTACAGTAGATATGTAATATACATTTACAAACAATGCCATTATTACTATATCTCCGTTGGACATAATGTAATATACTGATTCCTTCCAACAGATCAATCTATATTTAATAACAATATCCTTAGTACTATATCTACATTCGATATAATGTAATATAGTTATTCGTTCCCACAGATGAATGTGTATTTATTAACAATATCATTAGTACTATATCTACATTAGATATGTAATGTACATTTAATAACAATATCATTATTACCATATCTACATTAGATATAATGTAATATACTGATTCCTTCCCACAGATCAATGTACATTTAATAACAATATCATTAGTACTATATCTACAGTAGATATGTAATGTACATTCAATAACAATATCATTATTACCATATCTACATTGAATATAATGTAATATACTGATTCATTCCCACAGATCAATGTACATTTAATAACAATATCATTGGTACTATATCTACATTGAATATAATGTAATATACTGATTCATTCCCACAGATCAATGTACATTTAATAACAATATCATTAGTACTATATCTACAGTAGATATGTAATATACATTTACATACAATGCCATTATTACTATATCTCCGTTGGACATTATGTAATATACTGATTCCTTCCAACAGATCAATGTATATTTAATAACAATATCCTTAGCACTATATCTACATTCGATATAATGTAATATAGTTATTCGTTCCCACAGATCAATGTACATTTAATAACAATACCATTAGTACTATATCTACATTCGATATAATGTAATAGATTGATTCATTCCCGCAGATCAATGTGCATTTAATAACAATATCATTATTACTATATCTACATCGGATATGATGTAATATACTGATTCCTTCCCACAGATAAATGTACATTTAATAACAATATCATTAGTACTATATCTACAGTAGATATGTAATATACATTTACATACAATGCCATTATTACTATATCTCCGTTGGACATAATGTAATATACTGATTCCTTCCAACAGGTCAATGTATATTTAATAACAATATCCTTAGCACTATATCTACATTCGATATAATGTAATATAGTTATTCGTTCCCACAGATGAATGTGTATTTATTAACAATATCATTAGTACTATATCTACATTAGATATGCAATGTACATTTAATAACAATATCATTATTACCATATCTACATTAGATATAATGTAGTATACTGATTCTTTCCCACAGATCAGTGTACATTTAATAACAATATCATTAGTACTATATCTACATTCGATATAATGTAATAGATTGATTCCTTCCCACAGATCAATGTACATTTAATAACAATATCATTATTACTACATCTACATTAGATAAGATGTAATATACTGATTCCTTCCCACAGATCAATGTACATTTAATAACAATATCATTAGTACTATATCTACATTCGATATAATGTAATAGATTGATTCGTTCCCATCGATCAATGTACATTTAATAACAATATCATTATTGCTATATCTACATTAGGTATAATGTCATATACAGACTCATTCCCACAGATCAATGTACATATAATAACAATATCATTAGCACTATATCTACGGTAGATATGTAATATACATTTACAAACAATGCCATTATTACTATATATCTGTTGGACATAATGTAATATACTGATTCTTTCCCACAGATCAATGTACATTTAATAACAATATCATTATTACTATATCTACATTAGATATAATGTGATATACTTATTCGTTCCCACAGATGAATGTGCGATTAATAACAATATCATTGGTACTATATCTACATTGAATATAATGTAATATACTGATTCATTCCCACAGAGCAATGTATATTTAATAACAACATCCTTAGTACTATATCTACATTCGATATAATGTAATATAGTTATTCGTTCCCACAGATGAATGTGTATTTATTAACAACATCATTAGTACTATATCTACATTAGATATGTAATGTACATTTAATAACATTATCATTATTACCATATCTACATTAGATATAATGTAATATACTGATTCTTTCCCACAGATCAATGTACATTTAATAACAATATCATTATTACTATATCTACATTAGATATAATGTAATATACTGATTCTTTCCCACAGATCAATGTACATTTAATAACAATATCATTATTACTATATCTACATTAGATATAATGTAATATACTTATTCGTTCCCACAGATGAATGTGCGATTAATAACAATATCATTGGTACTATATCTACATTGAATATAATGTAATATACTGATTCATTCCCACAGAGCAATGTATATTTAATAACAACATCCTTAGTACTATATCTACATTCGATATAATGTAATATAGTTATTCGTTCCCACAGATGAATGTGTATTTATTAACAATATCATTAGTACTATATCTACAGTAGATATGTAATATACATTTACAAACAATGCCAGTATTATTATATCTGCGTTGGACATAATGTAATATACTGATTCCTTCCCACAGATCAATGTGCATTTAATAACAATATCATTGGTACTATATCTACATGGAATATAATGTAATATACTGATTCCTTCCCACACATCAATGTACATTTAATAACAATATCATAAGTACTATATCTACATTGAATATATTATAATATGCTGATTCATTCCCACAGATCAATGTATATTTAATAACAGTATCATTAGAACTATATCTACATTCGATATAATGTAATATATTGATACATTCCAACAGATCAATGTACATTTAATAACAATATCATTATTACTATATCTACATTAGATATAACGTAATATACTTATTCGTTCCCACAGATGAATGCGCATTTAATAACATTATCATTAGTACTATATCTACATTAGATATGTAATGTACATTTAAAAACAATATCATTATTACCATATCTTCATTAGATGTAATGTAATATAGTGATTCCTTCCCACAGATCAATGTACATTTAATATCAATATCATTGGTACTATATCTACATTGAATATAATCTAATATACTGATTCATTCCCACAGATCAATGTACATTTAATAACAATATCATTAGTACTATATCTACAGTAGATATGTAATATACATTTACAAACAATGCCATTATTACTATATCTCCGTTGGACATAATGTAATACACTGATTCCTTCCAACAGATCTATGTATATTTAATAACAATATCCTTAGTACTATATCTACATTCGATATAATGTAATATATTGATTCATTCCAACAGATCAATGTACATTTAATAACAATATCATTATTACTATATCTACATCAGATATAATGTAATATACTGATTCCTTCCCACAGATCAATGTACATTTAATAACAATATCATTAGTACTATATCTACAGTAGATATGTAATATACATTTACAAACAATGCCATTATTACTATATCTCCGTTGGACATAATGTAATATACTGATTCCTTCCAACAGATCAATCTATATTTAATAACAATATCCTTAGTACTATATCTACATTCGATATAATGTAATATAGTTATTCATTCCCACAGATGAATGTGTATTTATTAACAATATCATTAGTACTATATCTACATTAGATATGTAATGTACATTTAATAACAATATCATTATTACCATATCTACATTGAATATAATGTAATATACTGATTCATTCCCACAGATCAATGTACATTTAATAACAATATCATTGGTACTATATCTACATTGAATATAATGTAATATACTGATTCGTTCCCACAGATCAATGTACATTTAATAACAATATCATCATTACTATATCTACATTAGATATAACGTAATATACTTATTCGTTCCCACAGATGAATGCGCATTTAATAACATTATCATTAGTACTATATCTACATTGGATATGTAATGTACATTTAAAAACAATATCATTATTACCATATCTTCATTAGATGTAATGGAATATAGTGATTCCTTCCCACAGATCAATGTACATTTAATATCAATATCATTGGTACTACATCTACATTGACTATAATGGAATATGCTGATTCATTCCCACAGATCAATGTACATTTAATAACAATAACATTAGTACTATATCTACATTCGATATAATGTAATAGATTGATTCATTCCCACCGATCAATGTACATTTAATAACAAGATCATTATTGCTATATCTACATTTGGTATAATGTCATGTACAGGCTCATTCCCACAGATCAGTGTACATTTAATAACAATATCATTAGTACTATATCTGCGGTAGATATGTAATATACATTTACAAACAATGCCATTATTACTCTATCTCCGTTGGACATAATGTAATATACTGATTCTTTCCCACAGATCAATGTACATTTAATAACAATATCATTGGTACTACATCTACATTGAATATAATGTAATATACTGATTCATTCCCACAGATCAATGTACATTTAATAACAATATCATTAGTGCTATATCTACATTGAATATAATGTAATATACTGATTCATTCCCACAGATCAATGTACATTTAATAACAATATCATTAGTACTATATCTACAGTAGATATGTAATATACATTTACAAACAATGCCATTATTACTATATCTCCGTTGGACATAATGTAATACACTGATTCCTTCCAACAGATCTATGTATATTTAATAACAATATCCTTAGTACTATATCTACATTCGATATAATGTAATATAGATATTCGTTCCCACAGATTAATGTGTATTTATTAACAATATCATAAGTACTATATCTACATTAGATATGTAATGTACATTTAATAACAATATCATTATTACCATATCTACATTAGATATAATGTAATATACTGATTCCTTCCCACAGATCAATGTACATTTAATAACAATATCATTGGTACTATATCTACATTGAATATAATCTAATATACTGATTCATTCCCACAGATCAATGTACATTTAATAACAATATCATTAGTACTATATCTACGGTAGATATGTAATATACATTTACAAACGATATCATTATTACTATATCTCCGTTAGACATAATGTAATATACTGATTCCTTCCCACAGATCAATGTACATTTAATAACAATATCATTGGTACTATATCTACATTGAATATAATGTAATATGCTGATTCATTCCCACAGATCAATGTACATTTAATAACAGTATCATTCGTACTATATCTACATTCGATATAATGTAATATATTGATTCATTCCAACAGATCAATGTACATTTAATAACAATATCATTATTACTATATCTACATTAGATATAATGTAATATACTGATTCATTCCCACAGATCAATGTACATTTAATAACAATATCATTAGTACTATATCTACAGTAGATATGTAATATACATTTACATACAATGCCATTATTACTATATCTCCGTTGGACATAATGTAATATACTGATTCCTTCCAACAGATCAATGTATATTTAATAACAATATCCTTAGCACTATATCTACATTCGATATAATGTAATATAGTTATTCGTTCCCACAGATCAATGTACATTTAATAACAATATCATTAGTACTATATCTACATTCGATATAATGTAATAGATTGATTCATTCCCACAGATCAATGTGCATTTAATAACAATATCATTATTACTATATCTACATCGGATATGATGTAATATACTGATTCCTTCCCACAGATAAATGTACATTTAATAACAATATCATTAGTACTATATCTACAGTAGATATGTAATATACATTTACATACAATGCCATTATTACTATATCTCCGTTGGACATAATGTAATATACTGATTCCTTCCAACAGGTCAATGTATATTTAATAACAATATCCTTAGCACTATATCTACATTCGATATAATGTAATATAGTTATTCGTTCCCACAGATGAATGTGTATTTATTAACAATATCATTAGTACTATATCTACATTAGATATGCAATGTACATTTAATAACAATATCATTATTACCATATCTACATTAGATATAATGTAGTATACTGATTCTTTCCCATAGATCAGTGTACATTTAATAACAATATCATTAGTACTATATCTACATTCGATATAATGTAATAGATTGATTCCTTCCCACAGATCAATGTACATTTAATAACAATATCATTATTACTACATCTACATTAGATAAGATGTAATGTACTGATTCCTTCCCACAGATCAATGTACATTTAATAACAATATCATTAGTACTATATCTACATTCGATATAATGTAATAGATTGATTCGTTCCCACCGATCAATGTACATTTAATAACAATATCATTATTGCTATATCTACATTAGGTATAATGTCATATACAGACTCATTCCCACAGATCAATGTACATATAATAACAATATCATTAGCACTATATCTACGGTAGATATGTAATATACATTTACAAACAATGCCATTATTACTATATATCTGTTGGACATAATGTAATATACTGATTCTTTCCCACAGATCAATGTACATTTAATAACAATATCATTATTACTATATCTACATTAGATATAATGTAATATACTTATTCGTTCCCACAGATGAATGTGCGATTAATAACAATATCATTGGTACTATATCTACATTGAATATAATGTAATATACTGATTCATTCCCACAGATCAATGTATATTTAATAACAGTATCATTAGAACTATATCTACATTCGATATAATGTAATATATTGATACATTCCAACAGATCAATGTACATTTAATAACAATATCATTATTACTATATCTACATTAGATATAACGTAATATACTTATTCGTTCCCACAGATGAATGCGCATTTAATAACATTATCATTAGTACTATATCTACATTAGATATGTAATGTACATTTAAAAACAATATCATTATTACCATATCTTCATTAGATGTAATGTAATATAGTGATTCCTTCCCACAGATCAATGTACATTTAATATCAATATCATTGGTACTATATCTACATTGAATATAATCTAATATACTGATTCATTCCCACAGATCAATGTACATTTAATAACAATATCATTAGTACTATATCTACGGTAGATATGTAATATACATTTACAAACGATGTCATTATTACTATATCTCCGTTAGACATAATGTAATATACTGATTCCTTCCCACAGATCAATGTACATTTAATAACAATATCATTGGTACTATATCTACATTGAATATAATGTAATATGCTGATTCATTCCCACAGATCAATGTACATTTAATAACAGTATCATTCGTACTATATCTACATTCGATATAATGTAATATATTGATTCATTCCAACAGATCAATGTACATTTAATAACAATATCATTATTACTATATCTACATTAGATATAATGTAATATACTGATTCCTTCCCACAGATCAATGTACATTTAATAACAATATCATTAGTACTATATCTACAGTAGATATGTAATATACATTTACAAACAATGCCATTATTACTATATCTCCGTTGGACATAATGTAATATACTGATTCCTTCCAACAGATCAATCTATATTTAATAACAATATCCTTAGTACTATATCTGCATTCGATATAATGTAATATAGTTATTCGTTCCCACAGATGAATGTGTATTTATTACCAATATCATTAGTACTATATCTACATTAGATATGTAATGTACATTTAATAACAATATCATTATTACCATATCTACATTAGATATAATGTAATATACTGATTCTTTCCCACAGATCAATGTACATTTAATAACAATATCATTGGTACTATATCTACATTGAATATAATGTAATATACTGATTCATTCCCACAGATCAATGTACATTTAATAACAATATCATTAGTACTATATCTACATTGAATATAATGTAATATACTGATTCATTCCCACAGATCAATGTACATTTAATAACAATATCATTAGTACTATATCTACATTGAATATAATGTAATATACTAATTCATTCCCACAGATCAATGTACATTTAATAACAATATCATTAGTACTATATCTACAGTAGATATGTAATATACATTTACAAACAATGCCATTATTACTATATCTCCGTTGGACATAATGTAATACACTGATTCCTTCCAACAGATCTATGTATATTTAATAACAATATCCTTAGTACTATATCTACATTCGATATAATGTAATATAGATATTCGTTCCCACAGATTAATGTGTATTTATTAACAATATCATAAGTACTATATCTACATTAGATATGTAATGTACATTTAATAACAATATCATTATTACCATATCTACATTAGATATAATGTAATATACTGATTCCTTCCCACAGATCAATGTACATTTAATAACAATATCATTGGTACTATATCTACATTCGATATAATGTAATATAGATATTCGTTCCCACAGATTAATGTGTATTTATTAACAATATCATAAGTACTATATCTACATTAGATATGTAATGTACATTTACAAACGATGTCATTATTACTATATCTCCGTTAGACATAATGTAATATACTGATTCCTTCCCACAGATCAATGTACATTTAATAACAATATCATTGGTACTATATCTACATTGAATATAATGTAATATGCTGATTCATTCCCACAGATCAATGTACATTTAATAACAATATCATTAGTACTATATCTACATTGAATATAATGTAATATACTGATTCATTCCCACAGATCAATGTACATTTAATAACAATATCATTAGTACTATATCTACAGTAGATATGTAATATACATTTACAAACAATGCCATTATTACTATATCTCCGTTGGACATAATGTAATACACTGATTCCTTCCAACAGATCTATGTATATTTAATAACAATATCCTTAGTACTATATCTACATTCGATATAATGTAATATAGATATTCGTTCCCACAGATTAATGTGTATTTATTAACAATATCATACGTACTATATCTACATTAGATATGTAATGTACATTTAATAACAATATCATTATTACCATATCTACATTAGATATAATGTAATATACTGATTCCGTCCCACAGATCAATGTACATTTAATAACAATATCATTGGTACTATATCTACATTGAATATAATGTAATATGCTGATTCATTCCCACAGATCAATGTACATTTAATAACAGTATCATTCGAACTATATCTACATTCGATATAATGTAATATATTGATTCATTCCAACAGATCAATGTACATTTAATAACAATATCATTATTACTATATCTACATTAGATATAATGTAACATACTGATTCCTTCCCACAGATCAATGTACATTTAATAACAATATCATTAGTACTATATCTACAGTAGATATGTAATATACATTTACAAACAATGCCATTATTACTATATCTCCGTTGGACATAATGTAATATACTGATTCCTTCCAACAGATCAATCTATATTTAATAACAATATCCTTAGTACTATATCTACATTCGATATAATGTAATATAGTTATTCGTTCCCACAGATGAATGTGTATTTATTAACAATATCATTAGTACTATATCTACATTAGATATGTAATGTACATTTAATAACAATATCATTATTACCATATCTACATTAGATATAATGTAATATACTGTTTCTTTCCCACAGATCAATGTACATTTAATAACAATATCATTGGTACTATATCTACATTGAATATAATGTAATATACTGATTCATTCCCACAGATCAATGTACATTTAATAACAATATCATTAGTACTATATCTACAGAAGATATGTAATATACATTTACAAACAATGCCATTATTACCATATCTCCGTTGGACATAATGTAACATACTGATTCCTTCCAACAGATCAATGTATATTTAATAACAATATCCTTAGTACTATATCTACAGTCGATATAATGTAATATAGTTATTCGTTCCCACAGATCAATGAACATTTAATAACAATATCATTAGTACTATATCTACATTCGATATAATGTAATAGATTGATTCATTCCCACAGATCAATGTGCATTTAATAACAATATCGTTATTACTATATCTACATTGAATATAATGTAATATACTGATTCATTCCCACAGATCAATGTACATTTAATAACAATATCATTAGTACTATATCTACAGTAGATATGTAATATACATTTACAAACAATGCCATTATTACTATATCTCCGTTGGACATAATGTAATACACTGATTCCTTCCAACAGATCTATGTATATTTAATAACAATATCCTTAGTACTATATCTACATTCGATATAATGTAATATAGATATTCGTTCCCACAGATTAATGTGTATTTATTAACAATATCATAAGTACTATATCTACATTAGATATGTAATGTACATTTAATAACAATATCATTATTACCATATCTACATTAGATATAATGTAATATACTGATTCCTTCCCACAGATCAATGTACATTTAATAACAATATCATTGGTACTATATCTACATTCGATATAATGTAATATAGATATTCGTTCCCACAGATTAATGTGTATTTATTAACAATATCATAAGTACTATATCTACATTAGATATGTAATGTACATTTACAAACGATGTCATTATTACTATATCTCCGTTAGACATAATGTAATATACTGATTCCCTCCCACAGATCAATGTACATTTAATAACAATATCATTGGTACTATATCTACATTGAATATAATGTAATATGCTGATTCATTCCCACAGATCAATGTACATTTAATAACAATATCATTAGTACTATATCTACATTGAATATAATGTAATATACTGATTCATTCCCACAGATCAATGTACATTTAATAACAATATCATTAGTACTATATCTACAGTAGATATGTAATATACATTTACAAACAATGCCATTATTACTATATCTCCGTTGGACATAATGTAATACACTGATTCCTTCCAACAGATCTATGTATATTTAATAACAATATCCTTAGTACTATATCTACATTCGATATAATGTAATATAGATATTCGTTCCCACAGATTAATGTGTATTTATTAACAATATCATAAGTACTATATCTACATTAGATATGTAATGTACATTTAATAACAATATCATTATTACCATATCTACATTAGATATAATGTAATATACTGATTCCGTCCCACAGATCAATGTACATTTAATAACAATATCATTGGTACTATATCTACATTGAATATAATGTAATATGCTGATTCATTCCCACAGATCAATGTACATTTAATAACAGTATCATTCGAACTATATCTACATTCGATATAATGTAATATATTGATTCATTCCAACAGATCAATGTACATTTAATAACAATATCATTATTACTATATCTACATTAGATATAGTGTAACATACTGATTCCTTCCCACAGATCAATGTACATTTAATAACAATATCATTAGTACTATATCTACAGTAGATATGTAATATACATTTACAAACAATGCCATTATTACTATATCTCCGTTGGACATAATGTAATATACTGATTCCTTCCAACAGATCAATCTATATTTAATAACAATATCCTTAGTACTATATCTACATTCGATATAATGTAATATAGTTATTCGTTCCCACAGATGAATGTGTATTTATTAACAATATCATTAGTACTATATCTACATTAGATATGTAATGTACATTTAATAACAATATCATTATTACCATATCTACATTAGATATAATGTAATATACTGATTCCTTCCCACAGATCAATGTACATTTAATAACAATATCATTGGTACTATATCTACATTCGATATAATGTAATATAGATATTCGTTCCCACAGATTAATGTGTATTTATTAACATTATCATAAGTACTATATCTACATTAGATATGTAATGTACATTTACAAACGATGTCATTATTACTATATCTCCGTTAGACATAATGTAATATACTGATTCCTTCCCACAGATCAATGTACATTTAATAACAATATCATTGGTACTATATCTACATTGAATATAATCTAATATACTGATTCATTCCCACAGATCAATGTACATTTAATAACAATATCATTAGTACTATATCTACAGTAGATATGTAATATACATTTACAAACAATGCCATTATTACTATATCTCCGTTGGACATAATGTAATATACTGATTCCTTCCAACAGATCAATCTATATTTAATAACAATATCCTTAGTACTATATCTACATTCGATATAATGTAATATAGTTATTCGTTCCCACAGATGAATGTGTATTTATTAACAATATCATTAGTACTATATCTACATTAGATATGTAATGTACATTTAATAACAATATCATTATTGCTATATCTACATTAGGTATAATGTCATATACAGACTCATTCCCACAGATCAACGTACATTTAATAACAATATCATTAGTACTATATCTACGGTAGATATGTAATATACTTTTACAAACAATGCCATTATCACTATATCTCCGTTGGACATAATGTAATATACTGATTCTTTCCCACAGATCAATGTACATTTAATAACAATATCATTATTACTATATCTACATTAGATATATTGTAATATACTTATTCGTTCCCACAGATGAATGTGCACTTAATAACAATATCATTGGTACTATATCTACATTGAATATAATGTAATATACTGATTCATTCCCACAGAGCAATGTATATTTAATAACAATATCCTTAGTACTATATCTACATTCGATATAATGTAATATAGTTATTCGTTCCCACAGATGAATGTGTATTTATTAACAATATCATTAGTACTATATCTACATTAGATATGTAATGTACATTTAATAACAATATCATTATTACCATATCTACATTAGATATAATGTAATATACTGATTCCTTCCCACAGATCAATGTACATTTAATAACAATATCATTAGTACTATATCTACATTCGATATAATGTAATAGATTGATTCATCCCCACCGATCAATGTACATTTAATAACAATATCATTATTGCTATATCTACATTAGATATGTAATATACATTTACAAACAATGCCATTATTACTATATCTCCGTTGGACATAATGTAATACACTGATTCCTTCCAACAGATCTATGTATATTTAATAACAATATCCTTAGTACTATATCTACAATCGATATAATGTAATATAGTTATTCGTTCCCACAGATGAATGTGTATTTATTAACAATATCATTAGTACTATATCTACATTAGATATGTAATGTACATTTAATAACAATATCATTATTACCATATCTCCGTTGGACATAATGTAACATACTGATTCCTTCCAACAGATCAATGTATATTTAATAACAATATCCTTAGTACTATATCTACAGTCGATATAATGTAATATAGTTATTCGTTCCCACAGATCAATGTACATTTAATAACAATATCATTAGTACTGTATCTACATTCGATATAATGTAATAGATTGATTCATTCCCACAGATCAATGTGCATTTAATAACAATATCATTATTACTATATCTACATTAGATATGATGTAATATACTGATTCCTTCCCACAGATCAATGTACATTTAACAACAATATCATTAGTACTATATCTACAGTAGATATGTAATGTGAATTCAATAACAATATCATTATTACCATATCTACATTGAATATAATGTAATATACTGATTCATTCCCACAGATCAATGTACATTTAATAACAATATCATTAGTACTACATCTACATTCGATATAATGTAATAGATTGATTCGTTCCCACCGATCAATGTACATTTAATAACAATATCATTATTGCTATATCTACATTAGGTATAATGTCATATACAGACTCATTCCCACAGATCAATGTACATTTAATAACAATATCATTAGTACTATATCTACGGTGGATATGTAATATACATTTACAAACAATTCCATTATTACTATATCTCCGTTGGACATAATGCAATATACTGATTCTTTCCCACAGATCAATGTACATTTAATAACAATATCATTATTACTATATCTACATTTGATATAATGTAATATACTTATTCGTTCCCATAGATGAATGTGCGATTAATAACAATATCATTGGTACTATATCTACGTTGAATATAATGTAACATACTGATTCACTCCCACAGAGCAATGTATATTTAATAACAATATCCTTAGTACTATATCTACATTCGATATAATGTAATATAGTTATTCGTTCCCACAGATGAATGTGTATTTATTAACAATATCATCAGTACTATATCTACATTAGATATGTAATGTAAATTTAATAACAATATCATTATTACCATATCTACATTAGATATAATGTAATATACTGATTCCTTCCCACAGATCAATGTACATTTAACAACAATATCATTAGTACTATATCTACAGTAGATATGTAATGTGAATTCAATAACAATATCATTATTACCATATCTACATTGAATATAATGTAATATGCTGATTCATTCCCACAGATCAATGTACATTTAATAACAATATCATTAGTACTATATCTACAGTAGATATGTAATATACATTTACATACAATGCCATTATTACTATATCTCCGTTGGACATAATGTAATATACTGATTCCTTCCAACAGATCAATGTATATTTAATAACAAGATCCTTAGCACTATATCTACATTCGATATAATGTAATATAGTTATTCGTTCCCACAGATCAATGTACATTTAATAACAATATCATTAGTACTATATCTACATTCGATATAATGTAATAGATTGATTCATTCCCACAGATCAATGTGCATTTAATAACAATATCATTATTACTATATCTACATTAGATATGATGTAATATACTGATTCCTTCCCACAGATAAATGTACATTTAATAACAATATCATTAGTACTATATCTACAGTAGATATGTAATATACATTTACATACAATGCCATTATTACTATATCTCCGTTGGACATAATGTAATATACTGATTCCTTCCAACAGATCAATGTATATTTAATAACAATATCCTTAGCACTATATCTACATTCGATATAATGTAATATAGTTATTCGTTCCCACAGATGAATGTGTATTTATTAACAATATCATTAGTACTATATCTACATTAGATATGTAATGTACATTTAATAACAATATCATTATTACCATATCTACATTAGATATAATGTAATATACTGATTCTTTCCCACAGATCAATGTACATTTAATAACAATATCATTGGTACTATATCTACATTGAATATGATCTAATATACTGATTCATTCCCACAGATCAATGTACATTTAATAACAATATCATTAGTACTATATCTACAGTAGATATGTAATGTACATTTACAAACAATGCCATTATTACTATATCTCCGTTGGACATAATGTAATATACTGATTCCTTCCAACAGATCAATGTATATTTAATAACAATATGCTTAGTACTATCTCTACATTCGATATAATGTAATATAGTTATTCGTTCCCACAGATGAATGTGTGTTTATTAACAATATCATTAGTACTATATCTACATTAGATATGTAATGTACATTTAATAACAATATCATTATTACCATATCTACATTAGATATAATGTAATATACTGATTCCTTCCCACAGATCAATGTACATTTAATAACAATATCATTAGTACTATATCTACATTCGATATAATGTAATATATTGATTCATTCCTACAGATCAATGTACATTTAATAACAATATCATTATTACTATATCTACATCAGATATAATGTAATATACTGATTCCTTCCCACAGATCAATGTACATTTAATAACAATATCATTAGTACTATATCTACAGTAGATATGTAATATACATTTACAAACAATGCCATTATTACTATATCTCCGTTGGACATAATGTAATATACTGATTCCTTCCAACAGATCAATCAATATTTAATAACAATATCCTTAGTACTATATCTACATTCGATATAATGTAATATAGTTATTCGTTCCCACAGATGAATGTGTATTTATTAACAATATCATTAGTACTATATCTACATTAGATATGTAATGTACATTTAATAACAATATCATTATTACCATGTCTACATTGAATATAATGTAATATACTGATTCATTCCCACAGATCAATGTACATTTAATAACAATATCATTGGTACTATATCTACATTGAATATAATGTAATATACTGATTCATTCCCACAGATCAATGTACATTTAATAACAATATCATTAGTACTATATCTACATTGAATATAATGTAATATACTGATTCATTCCCACAGATCAATGTACATTTAATAACAATATCATTAGTACTATATCTACAGTAGATATGTAATATACATTTACAAACAATGCCATTATTACTATATCTCCGTTGGACATAATGTAATACACTGATTCCTTCCAACAGATCTATGTATATTTAATAACAATATCCTTAGTACTATATCTACATTCGATATAATGTAATATAGATATTCGTTCCCACAGATTAATGTGTATTTATTAACAATATCATAAGTACTATATCTACATTAGATATGTAATGTACATTTAATAACAATATCATTATTACCATATCTACATTAGATATAATGTAATATACTGATTCCTTCCCACAGATCAATGTACATTTAATAACAATATCATTGGTACTATATCTACATTGAATATAATCTAATATACTGATTCATTCCCACAGATCAATGTACATTTAATAACAATATCATTAGTACTATATCTACGGTAGATATGTAATATACATTTACAAACGATGTCATTATTACTATATCTCCGTTAGACATAATGTAATATACTGATTCCTTCGCACAGATCAATGTACATTTAATAACAATATCATTGGTACTATATCTACATTGAATATAATGTAATATGCTGATTCATTCCCACAGATCAATGTACATTTAATAACAGTATCATTCGTACTATATCTACATTCGATATAATGTAATATATTGATTCATTCCAACAGATCAATGTACATTTAATAACAATATCATTATTACTATATCTACATTAGATATAATGTAATATACTGATTCCTTCCCACAGATCAATGTACATTTAATAACAATATCATTATTACCATATCTACATTGAATATAATGTAATATACTGATTCATTCCCACAGATCAATGTACATTTAATAACAATATCATTGGTACTATATCTACATTGAATATAATGTAATATACTGATTCATTCCCACAGATCAATGTACATTTAATAACAATATCATTAGTACTATATCTACATTGAATATAATGTAATATACTGATTCATTCCCACAGATCAATGTACATTTAATAACAATACCATTAGTACTATATCTACAGTAGATATGTAATATACATTTACAAACAATGCCATTATTACTATATCTCCGTTGTACATAATGTAATACACTGATTCCTTCCAACAGATCTATGTATATTTAATAACAATATCCTTAGTACTATATCTACATTCGATATAATGTAATATAGATGTTCGTTCCCACAGATTAATGTGTATTTATTAACAATATCATAAGTACTATATCTACATTAGATATGTCATGTACATTTAATAACAATATCATTATTACCATATCTACATTAGATATAATGTAATATACTGATTCCTTCCCACAGATCAATGTACATTTAATAACAATATCATTGGTACTATATCTACATTGAATATAATCTAATATGCTGATTCATTCCCACAGATCAATGTACATTTAATAACAATATCATTAGTACTATATCTACGGTAGATATGTAATATACATTTACAAACGATGTCATTATTACTATATCTCCGTTAGACATAATGTAATATACTGATTCCTTCCCACAGATCAATGTACATTTAATAACAATATCATTGGTACTATATCTACATTGAATATAATGTAATATGCTGATTCATTCCCACAGATCAATGTACATTTAATAACAGTATCATTCGTACTATATCTACATTCGATATAATGTAATATATTGATTCATTCCAACAGATCAATGTACATTTAATAACAATATCATTATTACTATATCTACATCAGATATAATGTAATATACTGATTCCTTCCCACAGATCAATGTACATTTAATAACAATATCATTAGTACTATATCTACAGTAGATATGTAATATACATTTACAAACAATGCCATTATTACTATATCTCCGTTGGACATAATGTAATATACTGATTCCTTCCAACAGATCAATCTATATTTAATAACAATATCCTTAGTACTATATCTACATTCGATATAATGTAATATAGTTATTCGTTCCCACAGATGAATGTGTATTTATTAACAATATCATTAGTACTATATCTACATTAGATATGTAATGTACATTTAATAACAATATCATTATTACCATATCTACATTAGATATAATGTAATATACTGATTCTTTCCCACAGATCAATGTACATTTAATAACAATATCATTATTACTATATCTACATTAGATATATTGTAATATACTTATTCGTTCCCACAGATGAATGTGCACTTAATAACAATATCATTGGTACTATATCTACATTGAATATAATGTAATATACTGATTCATTCCCACAGAGCAATGTATATTTAATAACAATATCCTTAGTACTATATCTACATTCGATATAATGTAATATAGTTATTCGTTCCCACAGATGAATGTGTATTTATTAACAATATCATTAGTACTATATCTACATTAGATATGTAATGTACATTTAATAACAATATCATTATTACCATATCTACATTAGATATAATGTAATATACTGATTCCTTCCCACAGATCAATGTACATTTAATAACAATATCATTAGTACTATATCTACATTCGATATAATGGAATAGATTGATTCATCCCCACCGATCAATGTACATTTAATAACAATATCATTATTGCTATATCTACATTAGATATGTAATATACATTTACAAACAATGCCATTATTACTATATCTCCGTTGGACATAATGTAATATACTGATTCCTTCCAACAGATCAATGTATATTTAATAACAATATCCTTAGCACTATATCTACATTCGATATAATGTAATATAGTTATTCGTTCCCACAGATGAATGTGTATTTATTAACAATATCATTAGTACTATATCTACATTAGATATGTAATGTACATTTAATAACAATATCATTATTACCATATCTACATTAGATATAATGTAATATACTGATTCTTTCCCACAGATCAATGTACATTTAATAACAATATCATTGGTACTATATCTACATTGAATATGATCTAATATACTGATTCATTCCCACAGATCAATGTACATTTAATAACAATATCATTAGTACTATATCTACAGTAGATATGTAATGTACATTTACAAACAATGCCATTATTACTATATCTCCGTTGGACATAATGTAATATACTGATTCCTTCCAACAGATCAATGTATATTTAATAACAATATGCTTAGTACTATCTCTACATTCGATATAATGTAATATAGTTATTCGTTCCCACAGATGAATGTGTGTTTATTAACAATATCATTAGTACTATATCTACATTAGATATGTAATGTACATTTAATAACAATATCATTATTACCATATCTACATTAGATATAATGTAATATACTGATTCCTTCCCACAGATCAATGTACATTTAATAACAATATCATTAGTACTATATCTACATTCGATATAATGTAATATATTGATTCATTCCTACAGATCAATGTACATTTAATAACAATATCATTATTACTATATCTACATCAGATATAATGTAATATACTGATTCCTTCCCACAGATCAATGTACATTTAATAACAATATCATTAGTACTATATCTACAGTAGATATGTAATATACATTTACAAACAATGCCATTATTACTATATCTCCGTTGGACATAATGTAATATACTGATTCCTTCCAACAGATCAATCAATATTTAATAACAATATCCTTAGTACTATATCTACATTCGATATAATGTAATATAGTTATTCGTTCCCACAGATGAATGTGTATTTATTAACAATATCATTAGTACTATATCTACATTAGATATGTAATGTACATTTAATAACAATATCATTATTACCATGTCTACATTGAATATAATGTAATATACTGATTCATTCCCACAGATCAATGTACATTTAATAACAATATCATTGGTACTATATCTACATTGAATATAATGTAATATACTGATTCATTCCCACAGATCAATGTACATTTAATAACAATATCATTAGTACTATATCTACATTGAATATAATGTAATATACTGATTCATTCCCACAGATCAATGTACATTTAATAACAATATCATTAGTACTATATCTACAGTAGATATGTAATATACATTTACAAACAATGCCATTATTACTATATCTCCGTTGGACATAATGTAATACACTGATTCCTTCCAACAGATCTATGTATATTTAATAACAATATCCTTAGTACTATATCTACATTCGATATAATGTAATATAGATATTCGTTCCCACAGATTAATGTGTATTTATTAACAATATCATAAGTACTATATCTACATTAGATATGTAATGTACATTTAATAACAATATCATTATTACCATATCTACATTAGATATAATGTAATATACTGATTCCTTCCCACAGATCAATGTACATTTAATAACAATATCATTGGTACTATATCTACATTGAATATAATCTAATATACTGATTCATACCCACAGATCAATGTACATTTAATAACAATATCATTAGTACTATATCTACGGTAGATATGTAATATACATTTACAAACGATGTCATTATTACTATATCTCCGTTAGACATAATGTAATATACTGATTCCTTCGCACAGATCAATGTACATTTAATAACAATATCATTGGTACTATATCTACATTGAATATAATGTAATATGCTGATTCATTCCCACAGATCAATGTACATTTAATAACAGTATCATTCGTACTATATCTACATTCGATATAATGTAATATATTGATTCATTCCAACAGATCAATGTACATTTAATAACAATATCATTATTACTATATCTACATTAGATATAATGTAATATACTGATTCCTTCCCACAGATCAATGTACATTTAATAACAATATCATTATTACCATATCTACATTGAATATAATGTAATATACTGATTCATTCCCACAGATCAATGTACATTTAATAACAATATCATTGGTACTATATCTACATTGAATATAATGTAATATACTGATTCATTCCCACAGATCAATGTACATTTAATAACAATATCATTAGTACTATATCTACATTGAATATAATGTAATATACTGATTCATTCCCACAGATCAATGTACATTTAATAACAATACCATTAGTACTATATCTACAGTAGATATGTAATATACATTTACAAACAATGCCATTATTACTATATCTCCGTTGTACATAATGTAATACACTGATTCCTTCCAACAGATCTATGTATATTTAATAACAATATCCTTAGTACTATATCTACATTCGATATAATGTAATATAGATGTTCGTTCCCACAGATGAATGTGTATTTATTAACAATATCATTAGTACTATATCTACATTAGATATGTAATGTACATTTAATAACAATATCATTATTACCATATCTACATTAGATATAATGTAATATACTGATTCTTTCCCACAGATCAATGTACATTTAATAACAATATCATTGGTACTATATCTACATTGAATATGATCTAATATACTGATTCATTCCCACAGATCAATGTACATTTAATAACAATATCATTAGTACTATATCTACAGTAGATATGTAATGTACATTTACAAACAATGCCATTATTACTATATCTCCGTTGGACATAATGTAATATACTGATTCCTTCCAACAGATCAATGTATATTTAATAACAATATGCTTAGTACTATCTCTACATTCGATATAATGTAATATAGTTATTCGTTCCCACAGATGAATGTGTGTTTATTAACAATATCATTAGTACTATATCTACATTAGATATGTAATGTACATTTAATAACAATATCATTATTACCATATCTACATTAGATATAATGTAATATACTGATTCCTTCCCACAGATCAATGTACATTTAATAACAATATCATTAGTACTATATCTACATTCGATATAATGTAATATATTGATTCATTCCTACAGATCAATGTACATTTAATAACAATATCATTATTACTATATCTACATCAGATATAATGTAATATACTGATTCCTTCCCACAGATCAATGTACATTTAATAACAGTATCATTCGTACTATATCTACATTCGATATAATGTAATATATTGATTCATTCCAACAGATCAATGTACATTTAATAACAATATCATTATTACTATATCTACATCAGATATAACGTAATATACTGATTCCTTCCCACAGATCAATGTACATTTAATAACAATATCATTAGTACTATATCTACAGTAGATATGTAATATACATTTACAAACAATGCCATTATTACTATATCTCCGTTGGACATAATGTAATATACTGATTCCTTCCAACAGATCAATCTATATTTAATAACAATATCCTTAGTACTATATCTACATTCGATATAATGTAATATAGTTATTCGTTCCCACAGATGAATGTGTATTTATTAACAATATCATTAGTACTATATCTACATTAGATATGTAATGTACATTTAATAACAATATCATTATTACCATATCTACATTAGATATAATGTAATATACTGATTCTTTCCCACAGATCAATGTACATTTAATAACAATATCATTATTACTATATCTACATTAGATATATTGTAATATACTTATTCGTTCCCACAGATGAATGTGCACTTAATAACAATATCATTGGTACTATATCTACATTGAATATAATGTAATATACTGATTCATTCCCACAGAGCAATGTCTATTTAATAACAATTTCCTTAGTACTATATCTACATTCGATATAATGTAATATAGTTATTCGTTCCCACAGATGAATGTGTATTTATTAACAATATCATTAGTACTATATCTACATTAGATATGTAATGTACATTTAATAACAATATCATTATTACCATATCTACATTAGATATAATGTAATATACTGATTCCTTCCCACAGATCAATGTACATTTAATAACAATATCATTAGTACTATATCTACATTCGATATAATGGAATAGATTGATTCATCCCCACCGATCAATGTACATTTAATAACAATATCATTATTGCTATATCTACATTAGATATGTAATATACATTTACAAACAATGCCATTATTACTATATCTCCGTTGGACATAATGTAATATACTGATTCCTTCCAACAGATCAATGTATATTTAATAACAATATCCTTAGCACTATATCTACATTCGATATAATGTAATATAGTTATTCGTTCCCACAGATGAATGTGTATTTATTAACAATATCATTAGTACTATATCTACATTAGATATGTAATGTACATTTAATAACAATATCATTATTACCATATCTACATTAGATATAATGTAATATACTGATTCTTTCCCACAGATCAATGTACATTTAATAACAATATCATTGGTACTATATCTACATTGAATATGATCTAATATACTGATTCATTCCCACAGATCAATGTACATTTAATAACAATATCATTAGTACTATATCTACAGTAGATATGTAATGTACATTTACAAACAATGCCATTATTACTATATCTCCGTTGGACATAATGTAATATACTGATTCCTTCCAACAGATCAATGTATATTTAATAACAATATGCTTAGTACTATCTCTACATTCGATATAATGTAATATAGTTATTCGTTCCCACAGATGAATGTGTGTTTATTAACAATATCATTAGTACTATATCTACATTAGATATGTAATGTACATTTAATAACAATATCATTATTACCATATCTACATTAGATATAATGTAATATACTGATTCCTTCCCACAGATCAATGTACATTTAATAACAATATCATTAGTACTATATCTACATTCGATATAATGTAATATATTGATTCATTCCTACAGATCAATGTACATTTAATAACAATATCATTATTACTATATCTACATCAGATATAATGTAATATACTGATTCCTTCCCACAGATCAATGTACATTTAATAACAATATCATTAGTACTATATCTACAGTAGATATGTAATATACATTTACAAACAATGCCATTATTACTATATCTCCGTTGGACATAATGTAATATACTGATTCCTTCCAACAGATCAATCAATATTTAATAACAATATCCTTAGTACTATATCTACATTCGATATAATGTAATATAGTTATTCGTTCCCACAGATGAATGTGTATTTATTAACAATATCATTAGTACTATATCTACATTAGATATGTAATGTACATTTAATAACAATATCATTATTACCATGTCTACATTGAATATAATGTAATATACTGATTCATTCCCACAGATCAATGTACATTTAATAACAATATCATTGGTACTATATCTACATTGAATATAATGTAATATACTGATTCATTCCCACAGATCAATGTACATTTAATAACAATATCATTAGTACTATATCTACATTGAATATAATGTAATATACTGATTCATTCCCACAGATCAATGTACATTTAATAACAATATCATTAGTACTATATCTACAGTAGATATGTAATATACATTTACAAACAATGCCATTATTACTATATCTCCGTTGGACATAATGTAATACACTGATTCCTTCCAACAGATCTATGTATATTTAATAACAATATCCTTAGTACTATATCTACATTCGATATAATGTAATATAGATATTCGTTCCCACAGATTAATGTGTATTTATTAACAATATCATAAGTACTATATCTACATTAGATATGTAATGTACATTTAATAACAATATCATTATTACCATATCTACATTAGATATAATGTAATATACTGATTCCTTCCCACAGATCAATGTACATTTAATAACAATATCATTGGTACTATATCTACATTGAATATAATCTAATATACTGATTCATACCCACAGATCAATGTACATTTAATAACAATATCATTAGTACTATATCTACGGTAGATATGTAATATACATTTACAAACGATGTCATTATTACTATATCTCCGTTAGACATAATGTAATATACTGATTCCTTCGCACAGATCAATGTACATTTAATAACAATATCATTGGTACTATATCTACATTGAATATAATGTAATATGCTGATTCATTCCCACAGATCAATGTACATTTAATAACAGTATCATTCGTACTATATCTACATTCGATATAATGTAATATATTGATTCATTCCAACAGATCAATGTACATTTAATAACAATATCATTATTACTATATCTACATTAGATATAATGTAATATACTGATTCCTTCCCACAGATCAATGTACATTTAATAACAATATCATTATTACCATATCTACATTGAATATAATGTAATATACTGATTCATTCCCACAGATCAATGTACATTTAATAACAATATCATTGGTACTATATCTACGGTAGATATGTAATATACATTTACAAACGATGTCATTATTACTATATCTCCGTTAGACATAATGTAATATACTGATTCCTTCCCACAGATCAATGTACATTTAATAACAATATCATTGGTACTATATCTACATTGAATATAATGTAATATGCTGATTCATTCCCACAGATCAATGTACATTTAATAACAGTATCATTCGTACTATATCTACATTCGATATAATGTAATATATTGATTCATTCCAACAGATCAATGTACATTTAATAACAATATCATTATTACTATATCTACATCAGATATAATGTAATATACTGATTCCTTCCCACAGATCAATGTACATTTAATAACAATATCATTAGTACTATATCTACAGTAGATATGTAATATACATTTACAAACAATGCCATTATTACTATATCTCCGTTGGACATAATGTAATATACTGATTCCTTCCAACAGATCAATCTATATTTAATAACAATATCCTTAGTACTATATCTACATTCGATATAATGTAATATAGTTATTCGTTCCCACAGATGAATGTGTATTTATTAACAATATCATTAGTACTATATCTACATTAGATATGTAATGTACATTTAATAACAATATCATTATTACCATATCTACATTAGATATAATGTAATATACTGATTCTTTCCCACAGATCAATGTACATTTAATAACAATATCATTATTACTATATCTACATTAGATATATTGTAATATACTTATTCGTTCCCACAGATGAATGTGCACTTAATAACAATATCATTGGTACTATATCTACATTGAATATAATGTAATATACTGATTCATTCCCACAGAGCAATGTATATTTAATAACAATATCCTTAGTACTATATCTACATTCGATATAATGTAATATAGTTATTCGTTCCCACAGATGAATGTGTATTTATTAACAATATCATTAGTACTATATCTACATTAGATATGTAATGTACATTTAATAACAATATCATTATTACCATATCTACATTAGATATAATGTAATATACTGATTCTTTCCCACAGATCAATGTACATTTAATAACAATATCATTATTACTATATCTACATTAGATATATTGTAATATACTTATTCGTTCCCACAGATGAATGTGCACTTAATAACAATATCATTGGTACTATATCTACATTGAATATAATGTAATATACTGATTCATTCCCACAGAGCAATGTATATTTAATAACAATATCCTTAGTACTATATCTACATTCGATATAATGTAATATAGTTATTCGTTCCCACAGATGAATGTGTATTTATTAACAATATCATTAGTACTATATCTACATTAGATATGTAATGTACATTTAATAACAATATCATTATTACCATATCTACATTAGATATAATGTAATATACTGATTCCTTCCCACAGATCAATGTACATTTAATAACAATATCATTAGTACTATATCTACATTCGATATAATGGAATAGATTGATTCATCCCCACCGATCAATGTACATTTAATAACAATATCATTATTGCTATATCTACATTAGATATGTAATATACATTTACAAACAATGCCATTATTACTATATCTCCGTTGGACATAATGTAATACACTGATTCCTTCCAACAGATCTATGTATATTTAATAACAATATCCTTAGTACTATATCTACATTCGATATAATGTAATATAGATATTCGTTCCCACAGATTAATGTGTATTTATTAACAATATCGTAAGCACTATATCTACATTAGATATGTAATGTACATTTAATAACAATATCATTATTACCATATCTACATTAGATATAATGTAATATACTGGTTCCTTCCCACAGATCAATGTACATTTAATAACAATATCGTTAGTACTATATCTACATTGAATATAATGTAATATACTGATTCATTCCCACAGATCAATGTACATTTAATAACAATATCATTAGTACTATATCTACAGAAGATATGTAATATACATTTACAAACAATGCCATTATTACCATATCTCCGTTGGACATAATGTAATATACTGATTCCTTCCAACAGATCAATGTATATTTAATAACAATATCCTTAGTACTATATCTACAGTCGATATAATGTAATATAGTTATTCGTTCCCACAGATGAATGTGTATTTATTAACAATATCATTAGTACTATATCTACATTAGATATGTAATGTACATTTAATAACAATATCATTATTACCATATCTACATTGAATATAATGTAATATACTGATTCATTCCCACAGATCAATGTACATTTAATAACAATATCATTGGTACTATATCTACATTGAATATAATCTAATATACTGATTCATTCCCACAGATCAATGTACATTTAATAACAATATCATTAGTACTATATCTACGGTAGATATGTAATATACATTTACAAACGATGTCATTATTACTATATCTCCGTTAGACATAATGTAATATACTGATTCCTTCCCACAGATCAATGTACATTTAATAACAATATCATTGGTACTATATCTACATTGAATATAATGTAATATGCTGATTCATTCCCACAGATCAATGTACATTTAATAACAGTATCATTCGTACTATATCTACATTCGATATAATGTAATATATTGATTCATTCCAACAGATCAATGTACATTTAATAACAATATCATTATTACTATATCTACATTAGATATAATGTAATATACTGATTCCTTCCCACAGATCAATGTACATTTAATAACAATATCATTATTACCATATCTACATTGAATATAATGTAATATACTGATTCATTCCCACAGATCAATGTACATTTAATAACAATATCATTGGTACTATATCTACATTGAATATAATGTAATATACTGATTCATTCCCACAGATCAATGTACATTTAATAACAATATCATTAGTACTATATCTACATTGAATATAATGTAATATACTGATTCATTCCCACAGATCAATGTACATTTAATAACAATACCATTAGTACTATATCTACAGTAGATATGTAATATACATTTACAAACAATGCCATTATTACTATATCTCCGTTGTACATAATGTAATACACTGATTCCTTCCAACAGATCTATGTATATTTAATAACAATATCCTTAGTACTATATCTACATTCGATATAATGTAATATAGATGTTCGTTCCCACAGATTAATGTGTATTTATTAACAATATCATAAGTACTATATCTACATTAGATATGTCATGTACATTTAATAACAATATCATTATTACCATATCTACATTAGATATAATGTAATATACTGATTCCTTCCCACAGATCAATGTACATTTAATAACAATATCATTGGTACTATATCTACATTGAATATAATCTAATATGCTGATTCATTCCCACAGATCAATGTACATTTAATAACAATATCATTAGTACTATATCTACGGTAGATATGTAATATACATTTACAAACGATGTCATTATTACTATATCTCCGTTAGACATAATGTAATATACTGATTCCTTCCCACAGATCAATGTACATTTAATAACAATATCATTGGTACTATATCTACATTGAATATAATGTAATATGCTGATTCATTCCCACAGATCAATGTACATTTAATAACAGTATCATTCGTACTATATCTACATTCGATATAATGTAATATATTGATTCATTCCAACAGATCAATGTACATTTAATAACAATATCATTATTACTATATCTACATCAGATATAATGTAATATACTGATTCCTTCCCACAGATCAATGTACATTTAATAACAATATCATTAGTACTATATCTACAGTAGATATGTAATATACATTTACAAACAATGCCATTATTACTATATCTCCGTTGGACATAATGTAATATACTGATTCCTTCCAACAGATCAATCTATATTTAATAACAATATCCTTAGTACTATATCTACATTCGATATAATGTAATATAGTTATTCGTTCCCACAGATGAATGTGTATTTATTAACAATATCATTAGTACTATATCTACATTAGATATGTAATGTACATTTAATAACAATATCATTATTACCATATCTACATTAGATATAATGTAATATACTGATTCTTTCCCACAGATCAATGTACATTTAATAACAATATCATTATTACTATATCTACATTAGATATATTGTAATATACTTATTCGTTCCCACAGATGAATGTGCACTTAATAACAATATCATTGGTACTATATCTACATTGAATATAATGTAATATACTGATTCATTCCCACAGAGCAATGTATATTTAATAACAATATCCTTAGTACTATATCTACATTCGATATAATGTAATATAGTTATTCGTTCCCACAGATGAATGTGTATTTATTAACAATATCATTAGTACTATATCTACATTAGATATGTAATGTACATTTAATAACAATATCATTATTACCATATCTACATTAGATATAATGTAATATACTGATTCCTTCCCACAGATCAATGTACATTTAATAACAATATCATTAGTACTATATCTACATTCGATATAATGGAATAGATTGATTCATCCCCACCGATCAATGTACATTTAATAACAATATCATTATTGCTATATCTACATTAGATATGTAATATACATTTACAAACAATGCCATTATTACTATATCTCCGTTGGACATAATGTAATACACTGATTCCTTCCAACAGATCTATGTATATTTAATGACAATATCCTTAGTACTATATCTACATTCGATATAATGTAATATAGATATTCGTTCCCACAGATTAATGTGTATTTATTAACAATATCGTAAGCACTATATCTACATTAGATATGTAATGTACATTTAATAACAATATCATTATTACCATATCTACATTAGATATAATGTAATATACTGGTTCCTTCCCACAGATCAATGTACATTTAATAACAATATCGTTAGTACTATATCTACATTGAATATAATGTAATATACTGATTCATTCCCACAGATCAATGTACATTTAATAACAATATCATTAGTACTATATCTACAGAAGATATGTAATATACATTTACAAACAATGCCATTATTACCATATCTCCGTTGGACATAATGTAATATACTGATTCCTTCCAACAGATCAATGTATATTTAATAACAATATCCTTAGTACTATATCTACAGTCGATATAATGTAATATAGTTATTCGTTCCCACAGATGAATGTGTATTTATTAACAATATCATTAGTACTATATCTACATTAGATATGTAATGTACATTTAATAACAATATCATTATTACCATATCTACATTGAATATAATGTAATATACTGATTCATTCCCACAGATCAATGTACATTTAATAACAATATCATTGGTACTATATCTACATTGAATATAATGTAATATACTGATTCATTCCCACAGATCAATGTACATTTAATAACAATATCATTAGTACTATATCTACATTGAATATAATGTAATATACTGATTCATTCCCACAGATCAATGTACATTTAATAACAATATCATTAGTACTATATCTACAGTAGATATGTAATATACATTTACAAACAATGCCATTATTACTATATCTCCGTTGGACATAATGTAATACACTGATTCCTTCCAACAGATCTATGTATATTTAATAACAATATCCTTAGTACTATATCTACATTCGATATAATGTAATATAGATATTCGTTCCCACAGATTAATGTGTATTTATTAACAATATCATAAGTACTATATCTACATTAGATATGTAATGTACATTTAATAACAATATCATTATTACCATATCTACATTAGATATAATGTAATATACTGATTCCTTCCCACAGATCAATGTACATTTAATAACAATATCATTGGTACTATATCTACATTGAATATAATCTAATATACTGATTCATTCCCACAGATCAATGTACATTTAATAACAATATCATTAGTACTATATCTACGGTAGATATGTAATATACATTTACAAACGATGTCATTATTACTATATCTCCGTTAGACATAATGTAATATACTGATTCCTTCCCACAGATCAATGTACATTTAATAACAATATCATTGGTACTATATCTACATTGAATATAATGTAATATGCTGATTCATTCCCACAGATCAATGTACATTTAATAACAGTATCATTCGTACTATATCTACATTCGATATAATGTAATATATTGATTCATTCCAACAGATCAATGTACATTTAATAACAATATCATTATTACTATATCTACATTAGATATAATGTAATATACTGATTCCTTCCCACAGATCAATGTACATTTAATAACAATATCATTATTACCATATCTACATTGAATATAATGTAATATACTGATTCATTCCCACAGATCAATGTACATTTAATAACAATATCATTGGTACTATATCTACATTGAATATAATGTAATATACTGATTCATTCCCACAGATCAATGTACATTTAATAACAATATCATTAGTACTATATCTACATTGAATATAATGTAATATACTGATTCATTCCCACGGATCAATGTACATTTAATAACAATACCATTAGTACTATATCTACAGTAGATATGTAATATACATTTACAAACAATGCCATTATTACTATATCTCCGTTGTACATAATGTAATACACTGATTCCTTCCAACAGATCTATGTATATTTAATAACAATATCCTTAGTACTATATCTACATTCGATATAATGTAATATAGATGTTCGTTCCCACAGATTAATGTGTATTTATTAACAATATCATAAGTACTATATCTACATTAGATATGTCATGTACATTTAATAACAATATCATTATTACCATATCTACATTAGATATAATGTAATATACTGATTCCTTCCCACAGATCAATGTACATTTAATAACAATATCATTGGTACTATATCTACATTGAATATAATCTAATATGCTGATTCATTCCCACAGATCAATGTACATTTAATAACAATATCATTAGTACTATATCTACGGTAGATATGTAATATACATTTACAAACGATGTCATTATTACTATATCTCCGTTAGACATAATGTAATATACTGATTCCTTCCCACAGATCAATGTACATTTAATAACAATATCATTGGTACTATATCTACATTGAATATAATGTAATATGCTGATTCATTCCCACAGATCAATGTACATTTAATAACAGTATCATTCGTACTATATCTACATTCGATATAATGTAATATATTGATTCATTCCAACAGATCAATGTACATTTAATAACAATATCATTATTACTATATCTACATCAGATATAATGTAATATACTGATTCCTTCCCACAGATCAATGTACATTTAATAACAATATCATTAGTACTATATCTACAGTAGATATGTAATATACATTTACAAACAATGCCATTATTACTATATCTCCGTTGGACATAATGTAATATACTGATTCCTTCCAACAGATCAATCTATATTTAATAACAATATCCTTAGTACTATATCTACATTCGATATAATGTAATATAGTTATTCGTTCCCACAGATGAATGTGTATTTATTAACAATATCATTAGTACTATATCTACATTAGATATGTAATGTACATTTAATAACAATATCATTATTACCATATCTACATTAGATATAATGTAATATACTGATTCTTTCCCACAGATCAATGTACATTTAATAACAATATCATTATTACTATATCTACATTAGATATATTGTAATATACTTATTCGTTCCCACAGATGAATGTGCACTTAATAACAATATCATTGGTAGTATATCTACATTGAATATAATGTAATATACTGATTCATTCCCACAGAGCAATGTATATTTAATAACAATATCCTTAGTACTATATCTACATTCGATATAATGTAATATAGTTATTCGTTCCCACAGATGAATGTGTATTTATTAACAATATCATTAGTACTATATCTACATTAGATATGTAATGTACATTTAATAACAATATCATTATTACCATATCTACATTAGATATAATGTAATATACTGATTCCTTCCCACAGATCAATGTACATTTAATAACAATATCATTAGTACTATATCTACATTCGATATAATGGAATAGATTGATTCATCCCCACCGATCAATGTACATTTAATAACAATATCATTATTGCTATATCTACATTAGATATGTAATATACATTTACAAACAATGCCATTATTACTATATCTCCGTTGGACATAATGTAATACACTGATTCCTTCCAACAGATCTATGTATATTTAATGACAATATCCTTAGTACTATATCTACATTCGATATAATGTAATATAGATATTCGTTCCCACAGATTAATGTGTATTTATTAACAATATCGTAAGCACTATATCTACATTAGATATGTAATGTACATTTAATAACAATATCATTATTACCATATCTACATTAGATATAATGTAATATACTGGTTCCTTCCCACAGATCAATGTACATTTAATAACAATATCGTTAGTACTATATCTGCATTGAATATAATGTAATATACTGATTCATTCCCACAGATCAATGTACATTTAATAACAATATCATTAGTACTATATCTACAGAAGATATGTAATATACATTTACAAACAATGCCATTATTACCATATCTCCGTTGGACATAATGTAATATACTGATTCCTTCCAACAGATCAATGTATATTTAATAACAATATCCTTAGTACTATATCTACAGTCGATATAATGTAATATAGTTATTCGTTCCCACAGATGAATGTGTATTTATTAACAATATCATTAGTACTATATCTACATTAGATATGTAATGTACATTTAATAACAATATCATTATTACCATATCTACATTGAATATAATGTAATATACTGATTCATTCCCACAGATCAATGTACATTTAATAACAATATCATTGGTACTATATCTACATTGAATATAATGTAATATACTGATTCATTCCCACAGATCAATGTACATTTAATAACAATATCATTAGTACTATATCTACATTGAATATAATGTAATATACTGATTCATTCCCACAGATCAATGTACATTTAATAACAATATCATTAGTACTATATCTACAGTAGATATGTAATATACATTTACAAACAATGCCATTATTACTATATCTCCGTTGGACATAATGTAATACACTGATTCCTTCCAACAGATCTATGTATATTTAATAACAATATCCTTAGTACTATATCTACATTCGATATAATGTAATATAGATATTCGTTCCCACAGATTAATGTGTATTTATTAACAATATCATAAGTACTATATCTACATTAGATATGTAATGTACATTTAATAACAATATCATTATTACCATATCTACATTAGATATAATGTAATATACTGATTCCTTCCCACAGATCAATGTACATTTAATAACAATATCATTGGTACTATATCTACATTGAATATAATCTAATATACTGATTCATTCCCACAGATCAATGTACATTTAATAACAATATCATTAGTACTATATCTACGGTAGATATGTAATATACATTTACAAACGATGTCATTATTACTATATCTCCGTTAGACATAATGTAATATACTGATTCCTTCCCACAGATCAATGTACATTTAATAACAATATCATTGGTACTATATCTACATTGAATATAATGTAATATGCTGATTCATTCCCACAGATCAATGTACATTTAATAACAGTATCATTCGTACTATATCTACATTCGATATAATGTAATATATTGATTCATTCCAACAGATCAATGTACATTTAATAACAATATCATTATTACTATATCTACATTAGATATAATGTAATATACTGATTCCTTCCCACAGATCAATGTACATTTAATAACAATATCATTATTACCATATCTACATTGAATATAATGTAATATACTGATTCATTCCCACAGATCAATGTACATTTAATAACAATATCATTGGTACTATATCTACATTGAATATAATGTAATATACTGATTCATTCCCACAGATCAATGTACATTTAATAACAATATCATTAGTACTATATCTACATTGAATATAATGTAATATACTGATTCATTCCCACAGATCAATGTACATTTAATAACAATACCATTAGTACTATATCTACAGTAGATATGTAATATACATTTACAAACAATGCCATTATTACTATATCTCCGTTGTACATAATGTAATACACTGATTCCTTCCAACAGATCTATGTATATTTAATAACAATATCCTTAGTACTATATCTACATTCGATATAATGTAATATAGATGTTCGTTCCCACAGATTAATGTGTATTTATTAACAATATCATAAGTACTATATCTACATTAGATATGTCATGTACATTTAATAACAATATCATTATTACCATATCTACATTAGATATAATGTAATATACTGATTCCTTCCCACAGATCAATGTACATTTAATAACAATATCATTGGTACTATATCTACATTGAATATAATCTAATATGCTGATTCATTCCCACAGATCAATGTACATTTAATAACAATATCATTAGTACTATATCTACGGTAGATATGTAATATACATTTACAAACGATGTCATTATTACTATATCTCCGTTAGACATAATGTAATATACTGATTCCTTCCCACAGATCAATGTACATTTAATAACAATATCATTGGTACTATATCTACATTGAATATAATGTAATATGCTGATTCATTCCCACAGATCAATGTACATTTAATAACAGTATCATTCGTACTATATCTACATTCGATATAATGTAATATATTGATTCATTCCAACAGATCAATGTACATTTAATAACAATATCATTATTACTATATCTACATCAGATATAATGTAATATACTGATTCCTTCCCACAGATCAATGTACATTTAATAACAATATCATTAGTACTATATCTACAGTAGATATGTAATATACATTTACAAACAATGCCATTATTACTATATCTCCGTTGGACATAATGTAATATACTGATTCCTTCCAACAGATCAATCTATATTTAATAACAATATCCTTAGTACTATATCTACATTCGATATAATGTAATATAGTTATTCGTTCCCACAGATGAATGTGTATTTATTAACAATATCATTAGTACTATATCTACATTAGATATGTAATGTACATTTAATAACAATATCATTATTACCATATCTACATTAGATATAATGTAATATACTGATTCTTTCCCACAGATCAATGTACATTTAATAACAATATCATTATTACTATATCTACATTAGATATATTGTAATATACTTATTCGTTCCCACAGATGAATGTGCACTTAATAACAATATCATTGGTACTATATCTACATTGAATATAATGTAATATACTGATTCATTCCCACAGAGCAATGTATATTTAATAACAATATCCTTAGTACTATATCTACATTCGATATAATGTAATATAGTTATTCGTTCCCACAGATGAATGTGTATTTATTAACAATATCATTAGTACTATATCTACATTAGATATGTAATGTACATTTAATAACAATATCATTATTACCATATCTACATTAGATATAATGTAATATACTGATTCCTTCCCACAGATCAATGTACATTTAATAACAATATCATTAGTACTATATCTACATTCGATATAATGGAATAGATTGATTCATCCCCACCGATCAATGTACATTTAATAACAATATCATTATTGCTATATCTACATTAGATATGTAATATACATTTACAAACAATGCCATTATTACTATATCTCCGTTGGACATAATGTAATACACTGATTCCTTCCAACAGATCTATGTATATTTAATAACAATATCCTTAGTACTATATCTACATTCGATATAATGTAATATAGATATTCGTTCCCACAGATTAATGTGTATTTATTAACAATATCGTAAGCACTATATCTACATTAGATATGTAATGTACATTTAATAACAATATCATTATTACCATATCTACATTAGATATAATGTAATATACTGGTTCCTTCCCACAGATCAATGTACATTTAATAACAATATCGTTAGTACTATATCTACATTGAATATAATGTAATATACTGATTCATTCCCACAGATCAATGTACATTTAATAACAATATCATTAGTACTATATCTACAGAAGATATGTAATATACATTTACAAACAATGCCATTATTACCATATCTCCGTTGGACATAATGTAATATACTGATTCCTTCCAACAGATCAATGTATATTTAATAACAATATCCTTAGTACTATATCTACAGTCGATATAATGTAATATAGTTATTCGTTCCCACAGATGAATGTGTATTTATTAACAATATCATTAGTACTATATCTACATTAGATATGTAATGTACATTTAATAACAATATCATTATTACCATATCTACATTGAATATAATGTAATATACTGATTCATTCCCACAGATCAATGTACATTTAATAACAATATCATTGGTACTATATCTACATTGAATATAATGTAATATACTGATTCATTCCCACAGATCAATGTACATTTAATAACAATATCATTAGTACTATATCTACATTGAATATAATGTAATATACTGATTCATTCCCACAGATCAATGTACATTTAATAACAATATCATTAGTACTATATCTACAGTAGATATGTAATATACATTTACAAACAATGCCATTATTACTATATCTCCGTTGGACATAATGTAATACACTGATTCCTTCCAACAGATCTATGTATATTTAATAACAATATCCTTAGTACTATATCTACATTCGATATAATGTAATATAGATATTCGTTCCCACAGATTAATGTGTATTTATTAACAATATCATAAGTACTATATCTACATTAGATATGTAATGTACATTTAATAACAATATCATTATTACCATATCTACATTAGATATAATGTAATATACTGATTCCTTCCCACAGATCAATGTACATTTAATAACAATATCATTGGTACTATATCTACATTGAATATAATCTAATATACTGATTCATTCCCACAGATCAATGTACATTTAATAACAATATCATTAGTACTATATCTACGGTAGATATGTAATATACATTTACAAACGATGTCATTATTACTATATCTCCGTTAGACATAATGTAATATACTGATTCCTTCCCACAGATCAATGTACATTTAATAACAATATCATTGGTACTATATCTACATTGAATATAATGTAATATGCTGATTCATTCCCACAGATCAATGTACATTTAATAACAGTATCATTCGTACTATATCTACATTCGATATAATGTAATATATTGATTCATTCCAACAGATCAATGTACATTTAATAACAATATCATTATTACTATATCTACATTAGATATAATGTAATATACTGATTCCTTCCCACAGATCAATGTACATTTAATAACAATATCATTATTACCATATCTACATTGAATATAATGTAATATACTGATTCATTCCCACAGATCAATGTACATTTAATAACAATATCATTGGTACTATATCTACATTGAATATAATGTAATATACTGATTCATTCCCACAGATCAATGTACATTTAATAACAATATCATTAGTACTATATCTACATTGAATATAATGTAATATACTGATTCATTCCCACAGATCAATGTACATTTAATAACAATACCATTAGTACTATATCTACAGTAGATATGTAATATACATTTACAAACAATGCCATTATTACTATATCTCCGTTGTACATAATGTAATACACTGATTCCTTCCAACAGATCTATGTATATTTAATAACAATATCCTTAGTACTATATCTACATTCGATATAATGTAATATAGATGTTCGTTACCACAGATTAATGTGTATTTATTAACAATATCATAAGTACTATATCTACATTAGATATGTCATGTACATTTAATAACAATATCATTATTACCATATCTACATTAGATATAATGTAATATACTGATTCCTTCCCACAGATCAATGTACATTTAATAACAATATCATTGGTACTATATCTACATTGAATATAATCTAATATGCTGATTCATTCCCACAGATCAATGTACATTTAATAACAATATCATTAGTACTATATCTACGGTAGATATGTAATATACATTTACAAACGATGTCATTATTACTATATCTCCGTTAGACATAATGTAATATACTGATTCCTTCCCACAGATCAATGTACATTTAATAACAATATCATTGGTACTATATCTACATTGAATATAATGTAATATGCTGATTCATTCCCACAGATCAATGTACATTTAATAACAGTATCATTCGTACTATATCTACATTCGATATAATGTAATATATTGATTCATTCCAACAGATCAATGTACATTTAATAACAATATCATTATTACTATATCTACATCAGATATAATGTAATATACTGATTCCTTCCCACAGATCAATGTACATTTAATAACAATATCATTAGTACTATATCTACAGTAGATATGTAATATACATTTACAAACAATGCCATTATTACTATATCTCCGTTGGACATAATGTAATATACTGATTCCTTCCAACAGATCAATCTATATTTAATAACAATATCCTTAGTACTATATCTACATTCGATATAATGTAATATAGTTATTCGTTCCCACAGATGAATGTGTATTTATTAACAATATCATTAGTACTATATCTACATTAGATATGTAATGTACATTTAATAACAATATCATTATTACCATATCTACATTAGATATAATGTAATATACTGATTCTTTCCCACAGATCAATGTACATTTAATAACAATATCATTATTACTATATCTACATTAGATATATTGTAATATACTTATTCGTTCCCACAGATGAATGTGCACTTAATAACAATATCATTGGTACTATATCTACATTGAATATAATGTAATATACTGATTCATTCCCACAGAGCAATGTATATTTAATAACAATATCCTTAGTACTATATCTACATTCGATATAATGTAATATAGTTATTCGTTCCCACAGATGAATGTGTATTTATTAACAATATCATTAGTACTATATCTACATTAGATATGTAATGTACATTTAATAACAATATCATTATTACCATATCTACATTAGATATAATGTAATATACTGATTCCTTCCCACAGATCAATGTACATTTAATAACAATATCATTAGTACTATATCTACATTCGATATAATGGAATAGATTGATTCATCCCCACCGATCAATGTACATTTAATAACAATATCATTATTGCTATATCTACATTAGATATGTAATATACATTTACAAACAATGCCATTATTACTATATCTCCGTTGGACATAATGTAATACACTGATTCCTTCCAACAGATCTATGTATATTTAATAACAATATCCTTAGTACTATATCTACATTCGATATAATGTAATATAGATATTCGTTCCCACAGATTAATGTGTATTTATTAACAATATCGTAAGCACTATATCTACATTAGATATGTAATGTACATTTAATAACAATATCATTATTACCATATCTACATTAGATATAATGTAATATACTGGTTCCTTCCCACAGATCAATGTACATTTAATAACAATATCGTTAGTACTATATCTACATTGAATATAATGTAATATACTGATTCATTCCCACAGATCAATGTACATTTAATAACAATATCATTAGTACTATATCTACAGAAGATATGTAATATACATTTACAAACAATGCCATTATTACCATATCTCCGTTGGACATAATGTAATATACTGATTCCTTCCAACAGATCAATGTATATTTAATAACAATATCCTTAGTACTATATCTACAGTCGATATAATGTAATATAGTTATTCGTTCCCACAGATGAATGTGTATTTATTAACAATATCATTAGTACTATATCTACATTAGATATGTAATGTACATTTAATAACAATATCATTATTACCATATCTACATTGAATATAATGTAATATACTGATTCATTCCCACAGATCAATGTACATTTAATAACAATATCATTGGTACTATATCTACATTGAATATAATGTAATATACTGATTCATTCCCACAGATCAATGTACATTTAATAACAATATCATTAGTACTATATCTACATTGAATATAATGTAATATACTGATTCATTCCCACAGATCAATGTACATTTAATAACAATATCATTAGTACTATATCTACAGTAGATATGTAATATACATTTACAAACAATGCCATTATTACTATATCTCCGTTGGACATAATGTAATATACTGATTCCTTCCAACAGATCAATCTATATTTAATAACAATATCCTTAGTACTATATCTACATTCGATATAATGTAATATAGTTATTCGTTCCCACAGATGAATGTGTATTTATTAACAATATCATTAGTACTATATCTACATTAGGTATGTAATGTACATTTAATAACAATATCATTATTACCATATCTACATTAGATATAATGTAATATACTGATTCTTTCCCACAGATCAATGTACATTTAATAACAATATCATTGGTACTATATCTACATTGAATATAATGTAATATACTGATTCATTCCCACAGATCAATGTACATTTAATAACAATATGATTAGTACTATATCTACATTGAATATAATGTAATATACTGATTCATTCCCACAGATCAATGTACATTTAATAACAATATCATTAGTACTATATCTACGGTAGATATGTAATATACATTTACAAACGATGTCATTATTACTATATCTCCGTTAGACATAATGTAATATACTGATTCCTTCCCACAGATCAATGTACATTTAATAACAATATCATTGGTACTATACCTACATTGAATATAATGTAATATGCTGATTCATTCCCACAGATCAATGTACATTTAATAACAGTATCATTCGTACTATATCTACATTCGATATAATGTAATATATTGATTCATTCCAACAGATCAATGTACATTTAATAACAATATCATTATTACTATATCTACATCAGATATAATGTAATATACTGATTCCTTCCCACAGATCAATGTACATTTAATAACAATATCATTAGTACTATATCTACAGTAGATATGTAATATACATTTACAAACAATGCCATTATTACTATATCTCCGTTGGACATAATGTAATATACTGATTCCTTCCAACAGATCAATCTATATTTAATAACAATATCCTTAGTACTATATCTACATTCGATATAATGTAATATAGTTATTCGTTCCCACAGATGAATGTGTATTTATTAACAATATCATTAGTACTATATCTACATTAGATATGTAATGTACATTTAATAACAATATCATTATTACCATATCTACATTAGATATAATGTAATATACTGATTCTTTCCCACAGATCAATGTACATTTAATAACAATATCATTATTACTATATCTACATTAGATATATTGTAATATACTTATTCGTTCCCACAGATGAATGTGCACTTAATAACAATATCATTGGTACTATATCTACATTGAATATAATGTAATATACTGATTCATTCCCACAGAGCAATGTATATTTAATAACAATATCCTTAGTACTATATCTACATGCGATATAATGTAATATAGTTATTCGTTCCCACAGATGAATGTGTATTTATTAACAATATCATTAGTACTATATCTACATTAGATATGTAATGTACATTTAATAACAATATCATTATTACCATATCTACATTAGATATAATGTAATATACTGATTCCTTCCCACAGATCAATGTACATTTAATAACAATATCATTAGTACTATATCTACATTCGATATAATGGAATAGATTGATTCATCCCCACCGATCAATGTACATTTAATAACAATATCATTATTGCTATATCTACATTAGATATGTAATATACATTTACAAACAATGCCATTATTACTATATCTCCGTTGGACATAATGTAATACACTGATTCCTTCCAACAGATCTATGTATATTTAATAACAATATCCTTAGTACTATATCTACATTCGATATAATGTAATATAGATATTCGTTCCCACAGATTAATGTGTATTTATTAACAATATCGTAAGCACTATATCTACATTAGATATGTAATGTACATTTAATAACAATATCATTATTACCATATCTACATTAGATATAATGTAATATACTGGTTCCTTCCCACAGATCAATGTACATTTAATAACAATATCGTTAGTACTATATCTACATTGAATATAATGTAATATACTGATTCATTCCCACAGATCAATGTACATTTAATAACAATATCATTAGTACTATATCTACGGTAGATATGTAATATACATTTACAAACGATGTCATTATTACTATATCTCCGTTAGACATAATGTAATATACTGATTCCTTCCCACAGATCAATGTACATTTAATAACAATATCATTGGTACTATATCTACATTGAATATAATGTAATATGCTGATTCATTCCCACACATCAATGTACATTTAATAACAGTATCATTCGTACTATATCTACATTCGATATAATGTAATATATTGATTCATTCCAACAGATCAATGTACATTTAATAACAATATCATTATTACTATATCTACATTAGATATAATGTAATATACTGATTGCTTCCCACAGATCAATGTACATTTAATAACAATATCATTAGTACTATATCTACAGTAGATATGTAATATACATTTACAAACAATGCCATTATTACTATATCTCCGTTGGACATAATGTAATATACTGATTCCTTCCAACAGATCAATCTATATTTAATAACAATATCCTTAGTACTATATCTACATTCGATATAATGTAATATAGTTATTCGTTCCCACAGATGAATGTGTATTTATTAACAATATCATTAGTACTATATCTACATTAGATATGTAATGTACATTTAATAACAATATCATTATTACCATATCTACATTAGATATAATGTAATATACTGATTCTTTCCCACAGATCAATGTACATTTAATAACAATATCATTGGTACTATATCTACATTGAATATAATGTAATATACTGATTAATTCCCACAGATCAATGTACATTTAATAACAATATCATTAGTACTATATCTACAGAAGATATGTAATATACATTTACAAACAATGCCATTATTACCATATCTCCGTTGGACATAATGTAACATACTGATTCCTTCCAACAGATCAATGTATATTTAATAACAATATCCTTAGTACTATATCTACAGTCGATATAATGTAATATAGTTATTCGTTCCCATAGATCAATGTACATTTAATAACAATATCATTAGTACTGTATCTACATTCGATATAATGTAATAGATTGATTCATTCCCACAGATCAATGTGCATTTAATAACAATATCATTATTACTATATCTACATTAGATATGATGTAGTATACTGATTCCTTCCCACAGATCAATGTACATTTAATAACAATATCATTAATACTATATCTACAGTAGATATGTAATATACATTTACATACAATGCCATTATTACTATATCTCCGTTGGACATAATGTAATATACTGATTCCTTCCAACAGATCAATGTATATTTAATAACAATATCCTTAGCACTATATCTACATTCGATATAATGTAATATAGTTATTCGTTCCCACAGATGAATGTGTATTTATTAACAATATCATTAGTACTATATCTACATTAGATATGTAATGTACATTTAATAACAATATCATTATTACCATATCTACATTAGATATAATGTAATATACTGATTCTTTCCCACAGATCAATGTACAATTAATAACAATATCATTGGTACTATATCTACATTGAATATAATGTAATATACTGATTCATTCCCACAGATCAATGTACATTTAATAACAATATCATTAGTACTATATCTACAGAAGATATGTAATATACATTTACAAACAATGCCATTATTACCATATCTCCGTTGGACATAATGTAATATACTGATTCCTTCCAACAGATCAATGTATATTTGATAACAATATCCTTAGTACTATATCTACGGTCGATATAATGTAATATAGTTATTCGTTCCCACAGATGAATGTGTATTTATTAACAATATCATTAGTACTATATCTACATTAGATATGTAATGTACATTTAATAACAATATCATTATTACCATATCTACATTGAATATAATGTAATATACTGATTCATTCCCACAGATCAATGTACATTTAATAACAATATCATTGGTACTATATCTACATTGAATATAATGTAATATACTGATTCATTCCCACAGATCAATGTACATTTAATAACAATATCATTAGTACTATATCTACATTGAATATAATGTAACATACTGATTCATTCCCACAGATCAATGTACATTTAATAACAATATCATTAGTACTATATCTACAGTAGATATGTAATATACATTTACAAACAATGCCATTATTACTATATCTCCGTTGGACATAATGTAATACACTGATTCCTTCCAACAGATCTATGTATATTTAATAACAATATCCTTAGTACTATATCTACATTCGATATAATGTAATATAGATATTCGTTCCCACAGATTAATGTGTATTTATTAACAATATCATAAGTACTATATCTACATTAGATATGTAATGTACATTTAATAACAATATCATTATTACCATATCTACATTAGATATAATGTAATATACTGATTCCTTCCCACAGATCAATGTACATTTAATAACAATATCATTGGTACTATATCTACATTGAATATAATCTAATATACTGATTCATTCCCACAGATCAATGTACATTTAATAACAATATCATTAGTACTATATCTACATTGAATATAATGTAATATACTGATTCATTCCCACAGATCAATGTACATTTAATAACAATATCATTAGTACTATATCTACAGTAGATATGTAATATACATTTACAAACAATGCCATTATTACTATATCTCCGTTGGACATAATGTAATACACTGATTCCTTCCAACAGATCTATGTATATTTAATAACAATATCCTTAGTACTATATCTACATTCGATATAATGTAATATAGATATTCGTTCCCACAGATTAATGTGTATTTATTAACAATATCATAAGTACTATATCTACATTAGATATGTAATGTACATTTAATAACAATATCATTATTACCATATCTACATTAGATATAATGTAATATACTGATTCCTTCCCACAGATCAATGTACATTTAATAACAATATCATTGGTACTATATCTACATTGAATATAATCTAATATACTGATTCATTCCCACAGATCAATGTACATTTAATAACAATATCATTAGTACTATATCTACGGTAGATATGTAATATACATTTACAAACGATGTCATTATTACTATATCTCCGTTAGACATAATGTAATATACTGATTCCTTCCCACAGATCAATGTACATTTAATAACAATATCATTGGTACTATATCTACATTGAATATAATGTAATATGCTGATTCATTCCCACAGATCAATGTACATTTAATAACAGTATCATTCGTACTATATCTACATTCGATATAATGTAATATATTGATTCATTCCAACAGATCAATGTACATTTAATAACAATATCATTATTACTATATCTACATTAGATATAATGTAATATACTGATTCCTTCCCACAGATCAATGTACATTTAATAACAATATCATTATTACCATATCTACATTGAATATAATGTAATATACTGATTCATTCCCACAGATCAATGTACATTTAATAACAATATCATTGGTACTATATCTACATTGAATATAATGTAATATACTGATTCATTCCCACAGATCAATGTACATTTAATAACAATATCATTAGTACTATATCTACATTGAATATAATGTAATATACTGATTCATTCCCACAGATCAATGTACATTTAATAACAATACCATTAGTACTATATCTACAGTAGATATGTAATATACATTTACAAACAATGCCATTATTACTATATCTCCGTTGTACATAATGTAATACACTGATTCCTTCCAACAGATCTATGTATATTTAATAACAATATCCTTAGTACTATATCTACATTCGATATAATGTAATATAGATGTTCGTTCCCACAGATTAATGTGTATTTATTAACAATATCATAAGTACTATATCTACATTAGATATGTCATGTACATTTAATAACAATATCATTATTACCATATCTACATTAGATATAATGTAATATACTGATTCCTTCCCACAGATCAATGTACATTTAATAACAATATCATTGGTACTATATCTACATTGAATATAATCTAATATGCTGATTCATTCCCACAGATCAATGTACATTTAATAACAATATCATTAGTACTATATCTACGGTAGATATGTAATATACATTTACAAACGATGTCATTATTACTATATCTCCGTTAGACATAATGTAATATACTGATTCCTTCCCACAGATCAATGTACATTTAATAACAATATCATTGGTACTATATCTACATTGAATATAATGTAATATGCTGATTCATTCCCACAGATCAATGTACATTTAATAACAGTATCATTCGTACTATATCTACATTCGATATAATGTAATATATTGATTCATTCCAACAGATCAATGTACATTTAATAACAATATCATTATTACTATATCTACATCAGATATAATGTAATATACTGATTCCTTCCCACAGATCAATGTACATTTAATAACAATATCATTAGTACTATATCTACAGTAGATATGTAATATACATTTACAAACAATGCCATTATTACTATATCTCCGTTGGACATAATGTAATATACTGATTCCTTCCAACAGATCAATCTATATTTAATAACAATATCCTTAGTACTATATCTACATTCGATATAATGTAATATAGTTATTCGTTCCCACAGATGAATGTGTATTTATTAACAATATCATTAGTACTATATCTACATTAGATATGTAATGTACATTTAATAACAATATCATTATTACCATATCTACATTAGATATAATGTAATATACTGATTCTTTCCCACAGATCAATGTACATTTAATAACAATATCATTATTACTATATCTACATTAGATATATTGTAATATACTTATTCGTTCCCACAGATGAATGTGCACTTAATAACAATATCATTGGTACTATATCTACATTGAATATAATGTAATATACTGATTCATTCCCACAGAGCAATGTATATTTAATAACAATATCCTTAGTACTATATCTACATTCGATATAATGTAATATAGTTATTCGTTCCCACAGATGAATGTGTATTTATTAACAATATCATTAGTACTATATCTACATTAGATATGTAATGTACATTTAATAACAATATCATTATTACCATATCTACATTAGATATAATGTAATATACTGATTCCTTCCCACAGATCAATGTACATTTAATAACAATATCATTAGTACTATATCTACATTCGATATAATGGAATAGATTGATTCATCCCCACCGATCAATGTACATTTAATAACAATATCATTATTGCTATATCTACATTAGATATGTAATATACATTTACAAACAATGCCATTATTACTATATCTCCGTTGGACATAATGTAATACACTGATTCCTTCCAACAGATCTATGTATATTTAATAACAATATCCTTAGTACTATATCTACATTCGATATAATGTAATATAGATATTCGTTCCCACAGATTAATGTGTATTTATTAACAATATCGTAAGCACTATATCTACATTAGATATGTAATGTACATTTAATAACAATATCATTATTACCATATCTACATTAGATATAATGTAATATACTGGTTCCTTCCCACAGATCAATGTACATTTAATAACAATATCGTTAGTACTATATCTACATTGAATATAATGTAATATACTGATTCATTCCCACAGATCAATGTACATTTAATAACAATATCATTAGTACTATATCTACAGAAGATATGTAATATACATTTACAAACAATGCCATTATTACCATATCTCCGTTGGACATAATGTAATATACTGATTCCTTCCAACAGATCAATGTATATTTAATAACAATATCCTTAGTACTATATCTACAGTCGATATAATGTAATATAGTTATTCGTTCCCACAGATGAATGTGTATTTATTAACAATATCATTAGTACTATATCTACATTAGATATGTAATGTACATTTAATAACAATATCATTATTACCATATCTACATTGAATATAATGTAATATACTGATTCATTCCCACAGATCAATGTACATTTAATAACAATATCATTGGTACTATATCTACATTGAATATAATGTAATATACTGATTCATTCCCACAGATCAATGTACATTTAATAACAATATCATTAGTACTATATCTACATTGAATATAATGTAATATACTGATTCATTCCCACAGATCAATGTACATTTAATAACAATATCATTAGTACTATATCTACAGTAGATATGTAATATACATTTACAAACAATGCCATTATTACTATATCTCCGTTGGACATAATGTAATATACTGATTCCTTCCAACAGATCAATCTATATTTAATAACAATATCCTTAGTACTATATCTACATTCGATATAATGTAATATAGTTATTCGTTCCCACAGATGAATGTGTATTTATTAACAATATCATTAGTACTATATCTACATTAGGTATGTAATGTACATTTAATAACAATATCATTATTACCATATCTACATTAGATATAATGTAATATACTGATTCTTTCCCACAGATCAATGTACATTTAATAACAATATCATTGGTACTATATCTACATTGAATATAATGTAATATACTGATTCATTCCCACAGATCAATGTACATTTAATAACAATATCATTAGTACTATATCTACATTGAATATAATGTAATATACTGATTCATTCCCACAGATCAATGTACATTTAATAACAATATCATTAGTACTATATCTACGGTAGATATGTAATATACATTTACAAACGATGCCATTATTACTATATCTCCGTTGGACATAATGTAATATACTGATTCCTTCCAACAGATCAATGTATATTTAATAACAATATCCTTAGTACTATATCTACAGTCCATATAATGTAATATAGTTATTCGTTCCCACAGATCAATGTACATTTAATAACAATATCATTAGTACTATATCTACATTCGATATAATGTAATAGATTGATTCATTCCCACAGATCAATGTGCATTTAATAACAATATCATTATTACTATATCTACATTAGATATGATGTAATATACTGATTCCTTCCCACAGATCAATGTACATTTAATAACAATATCATTAATACTATATCTACAGTAGATATGTAATATACATTTACAAACAATGCCATTATTACTATATCTCCGTTGGACATAATGTAATATACTGATTCTTTCCCACAGATCAATGTACATTTAATAACAATATCATTATTACTATATCTACATTAGATATATTGTAATATACTTATTCGTTCCCACAGATGAATGTGCACTTAATAACAATATCATTGGTACTATATCTACATTGAATATAATGTAATATACTGATTCCTTCCAACAGATCTATGTATATTTAATAACAATATCCTTAGTACTATATCTACATTCGATATAATGTAATATAGATATTCGTTCCCACAGATTAATGTGTATTTATTAACAATATCATAAGTACTATATCTACATTAGATATGTAATGTACATTTAATAACAATATCATTATTACCATATCTACATTAGATATAATGTAATATACTGATTCCTTCCCACAGATCAATGTACATTTAATAACAATATCATTGGTACTATATCTACATTGAATATAATCTAATATACTGATTCATTCCCACAGATCAATGTACATTTAATAACAATATCATTAGTACTATATCTACGGTAGATATGTAATATACATTTACAAACGATGTCATTATTACTATATCTCCGTTAGACATAATGTAATATACTGATTCCTTCCCACAGATCAATGTACATTTAATAACAATATCATTGGTACTATATCTACATTGAATATAATGTAATATGCTGATTCATTCCCACACATCAATGTACATTTAATAACAGTATCATTCGTACTATATCTACATTCGATATAATGTAATATATTGATTCATTCCAACAGATCAATGTACATTTAATAACAATATCATTATTACTATATCTACATTAGATATAATGTAATATACTGATTGCTTCCCACAGATCAATGTACATTTAATAACAATATCATTAGTACTATATCTACAGTAGATATGTAATATACATTTACAAACAATGCCATTATTACTATATCTCCGTTGGACATAATGTAATATACTGATTCCTTCCAACAGATCAATCTATATTTAATAACAATATCCTTAGTACTATATCTACATTCGATATAATGTAATATAGTTATTCGTTCCCACAGATGAATGTGTATTTATTAACAATATCATTAGTACTATATCTACATTAGATATGTAATGTACATTTAATAACAATATCATTATTACCATATCTACATTAGATATAATGTAATATACTGATTCTTTCCCACAGATCAATGTACATTTAATAACAATATCATTGGTACTATATCTACATTGAATATAATGTAATATACTGATTAATTCCCACAGATCAATGTACATTTAATAACAATATCATTAGTACTATATCTACAGAAGATATGTAATATACATTTACAAACAATGCCATTATTACCATATCTCCGTTGGACATAATGTAACATACTGATTCCTTCCAACAGATCAATGTATATTTAATAACAATATCCTTAGTACTATATCTACAGTCGATATAATGTAATATAGTTATTCGTTCCCATAGATCAATGTACATTTAATAACAATATCATTAGTACTGTATCTACATTCGATATAATGTAATAGATTGATTCATTCCCACAGATCAATGTGCATTTAATAACAATATCATTATTACTATATCTACATTAGATATGATGTAGTATACTGATTCCTTCCCACAGATCAATGTACATTTAATAACAATATCATTAATACTATATCTACAGTAGATATGTAATATACATTTACATACAATGCCATTATTACTATATCTCCGTTGGACATAATGTAATATACTGATTCCTTCCAACAGATCAATGTATATTTAATAACAATATCCTTAGCACTATATCTACATTCGATATAATGTAATATAGTTATTCGTTCCCACAGATGAATGTGTATTTATTAACAATATCATTAGTACTATATCTACATTAGATATGTAATGTACATTTAATAACAATATCATTATTACCATATCTACATTAGATATAATGTAATATACTGATTCTTTCCCACAGATCAATGTACAATTAATAACAATATCATTGGTACTATATCTACATTGAATATAATGTAATATACTGATTCATTCCCACAGATCAATGTACATTTAATAACAATATCATTAGTACTATATCTACAGAAGATATGTAATATACATTTACAAACAATGCCATTATTACCATATCTCCGTTGGACATAATGTAATATACTGATTCCTTCCAACAGATCAATGTATATTTGATAACAATATCCTTAGTACTATATCTACGGTCGATATAATGTAATATAGTTATTCGTTCCCACAGATGAATGTGTATTTATTAACAATATCATTAGTACTATATCTACATTAGATATGTAATGTACATTTAATAACAATATCATTATTACCATATCTACATTGAATATAATGTAATATACTGATTCATTCCCACAGATCAATGTACATTTAATAACAATATCATTGGTACTATATCTACATTGAATATAATGTAATATACTGATTCATTCCCACAGATCAATGTACATTTAATAACAATATCATTAGTACTATATCTACATTGAATATAATGTAACATACTGATTCATTCCCACAGATCAATGTACATTTAATAACAATATCATTAGTACTATATCTACAGTAGATATGTAATATACATTTACAAACAATGCCATTATTACTATATCTCCGTTGGACATAATGTAATACACTGATTCCTTCCAACAGATCTATGTATATTTAATAACAATATCCTTAGTACTATATCTACATTCGATATAATGTAATATAGATATTCGTTCCCACAGATTAATGTGTATTTATTAACAATATCATAAGTACTATATCTACATTAGATATGTAATGTACATTTAATAACAATATCATTATTACCATATCTACATTAGATATAATGTAATATACTGATTCCTTCCCACAGATCAATGTACATTTAATAACAATATCATTGGTACTATATCTACATTGAATATAATCTAATATACTGATTCATTCCCACAGATCAATGTACATTTAATAACAATATCATTAGTACTATATCTACATTGAATATAATGTAATATACTGATTCATTCCCACAGATCAATGTACATTTAATAACAATATCATTAGTACTATATCTACAGTAGATATGTAATATACATTTACAAACAATGCCATTATTACTATATCTCCGTTGGACATAATGTAATACACTGATTCCTTCCAACAGATCTATGTATATTTAATAACAATATCCTTAGTACTATATCTACATTCGATATAATGTAATATAGATATTCGTTCCCACAGATTAATGTGTATTTATTAACAATATCATAAGTACTATATCTACATTAGATATGTAATGTACATTTAATAACAATATCATTATTACCATATCTACATTAGATATAATGTAATATACTGATTCCTTCCCACAGATCAATGTACATTTAATAACAATATCATTGGTACTATATCTACATTGAATATAATCTAATATACTGATTCATTCCCACAGATCAATGTACATTTAATAACAATATCATTAGTACTATATCTACGGTAGATATGTAATATACATTTACAAACGATGTCATTATTACTATATCTCCGTTAGACATAATGTAATATACTGATTCCTTCCCACAGATCAATGTACATTTAATAACAATATCATTGGTACTATATCTACATTGAATATAATGTAATATGCTGATTCATTCCCACAGATCAATGTACATTTAATAACAGTATCATTCGTACTATATCTACATTCGATATAATGTAATATATTGATTCATTCCAACAGATCAATGTACATTTAATAACAATATCATTATTACTATATCTACATTAGATATAATGTAATATACTGATTCCTTCCCACAGATCAATGTACATTTAATAACAATATCATTATTACCATATCTACATTGAATATAATGTAATATACTGATTCATTCCCACAGATCAATGTACATTTAATAACAATATCATTGGTACTATATCTACATTGAATATAATGTAATATACTGATTCATTCCCACAGATCAATGTACATTTAATAACAATATCATTAGTACTATATCTACATTGAATATAATGTAATATACTGATTCATTCCCACAGATCAATGTACATTTAATAACAATACCATTAGTACTATATCTACAGTAGATATGTAATATACATTTACAAACAATGCCATTATTACTATATCTCCGTTGTACATAATGTAATACACTGATTCCTTCCAACAGATCTATGTATATTTAATAACAATATCCTTAGTACTATATCTACATTCGATATAATGTAATATAGATGTTCGTTCCCACAGATTAATGTGTATTTATTAACAATATCATAAGTACTATATCTACATTAGATATGTCATGTACATTTAATAACAATATCATTATTACCATATCTACATTAGATATAATGTAATATACTGATTCCTTCCCACAGATCAATGTACATTTAATAACAATATCATTGGTACTATATCTACATTGAATATAATCTAATATGCTGATTCATTCCCACAGATCAATGTACATTTAATAACAATATCATTAGTACTATATCTACGGTAGATATGTAATATACATTTACAAACGATGTCATTATTACTATATCTCCGTTAGACATAATGTAATATACTGATTCCTTCCCACAGATCAATGTACATTTAATAACAATATCATTGGTACTATATCTACATTGAATATAATGTAATATGCTGATTCATTCCCACAGATCAATGTACATTTAATAACAGTATCATTCGTACTATATCTACATTCGATATAATGTAATATATTGATTCATTCCAACAGATCAATGTACATTTAATAACAATATCATTATTACTATATCTACATCAGATATAATGTAATATACTGATTCCTTCCCACAGATCAATGTACATTTAATAACAATATCATTAGTACTATATCTACAGTAGATATGTAATATACATTTACAAACAATGCCATTATTACTATATCTCCGTTGGACATAATGTAATATACTGATTCCTTCCAACAGATCAATCTATATTTAATAACAATATCCTTAGTACTATATCTACATTCGATATAATGTAATATAGTTATTCGTTCCCACAGATGAATGTGTATTTATTAACAATATCATTGGTACTATATCTACATTGAATATAATGTAATATACTGATTCATTCCCACAGAGCAATGTATATTTAATAACAATATCCTTAGTACTATATCAACATTCGATATAATGTAATATAGTTATTCGTTCCCACAGATGAATGTGTATTTATTAACAATATCATTAGTACTATATCCACATTAGATATGTAATGTACATTTAATAACAATATCATTATTACCATATCTACATTAGATATAATGTAATATACTGGTTCCTTCCCACAGATCAATGTACATTTAATAACAATATCATTAGTACTATATCTACATTCGATATAATGTAATAGATTGATTCATCCCCACCGATCAATGTACATTTAATAACAATATCATTATTGCTATATCTACATTAGATATGTAATATACATTTACAAACAATGCCATTATTACTATATCTCCGTTGGACATAATGTAATACACTGATTCCTTCCAACAGATCTATGTATATTTAATAACAATATCCTTAGTACTATATCTACATTCGATATAATGTAATATAGATATTCGTTCCCACAGATTAATGTGTATTTATTAACAATATCATAAGCACTATATCTACATTAGATATGTAATGTACATTTAATAACAATATCATTATTACCATATCTACATTAGATATAATGTAATATACTGGTTCCTTCCCACAGATCAATGTACATTTAATAACAATATCGTTAGTACTATATCTACATTGAATATAATGTAATATACTGATTCATTCCCACAGATCAATGTACATTTAATAACAATATCATTAGTACTATATCTACAGAAGATATGTAATATACATTTACAAACAATGCCATTATTACCATATCTCCGTTGGACATAATGTAATATACTGATTCCTTCCAACAGATCAATGTATATTTAATAACAATATCCTTAGTACTATATCTACAGTCGATATAATGTAATATAGTTATTCGTTCCCACAGATGAATGTGTATTTATTAACAATATCATTAGTACTATATCTACATTAGATATGTAATGTACATTTAATAACAATATCATTATTACCATATCTACATTGAATATAATGTAATATACTGATTCATTCCCACAGATCAATGTACATTTAATAACAATATCATTGGTACTATATCTACATTGAATATAATGTAATATACTGATTCATTCCCACAGATCAATGTACATTTAATAACAATATCGTTAGTACTATATCTACATTGAATATAATGTAATATACTGATTCATTCCCACAGATCAATGTACATTTAATAACAATATCATTAGTACTATATCTACAGAAGATATGTAATATACATTTACAAACAATGCCATTATTACCATATCTCCGTTGGACATAATGTAATATACTGATTCCTTCCAACAGATCAATGTATATTTAATAACAATATCCTTAGTACTATATCTACAGTCGATATAATGTAATATAGTTATTCGTTCCCACAGATGAATGTGTATTTATTAACAATATCATTAGTACTATATCTACATTAGATATGTAATGTACATTTAATAACAATATCATTATTACCATATCTACATTGAATATAATGTAATATACTGATTCATTCCCACAGATCAATGTACATTTAATAACAATATCATTGGTACTATATCTACATTGAATATAATGTAATATACTGATTCATTCCCACAGATCAATGTACATTTAATAACAATATCATTAGTACTATATCTACATTGAATATAATGTAATATACTGATTCATTCCCACAGATCAATGTACATTTAATAACAATATCATTAGTACTATATCTACAGTAGATATGTAATATACATTTACAAACAATGCCATTATTACTATATCTCCGTTGGACATAATGTAATATACTGATTCCTTCCAACAGATCAATCTATATTTAATAACAATATCCTTAGTACTATATCTACATTCGATATAATGTAATATAGTTATTCGTTCCCACAGATGAATGTGTATTTATTAACAATATCATTAGTACTATATCTACATTAGGTATGTAATGTACATTTAATAACAATATCATTATTACCATATCTACATTAGATATAATGTAATATACTGATTCTTTCCCACAGATCAATGTACATTTAATAACAATATCATTGGTACTATATCTACATTGAATATAATGTAATATACTGATTCATTCCCACAGATCAATGTACATTTAATAACAATATCGTTAGTACTATATCTACATTGAATATAATGTAATATACTGATTCATTCCCACAGATCAATGTACATTTAATAACAATATCATTAGTACTATATCTACGGTAGATATGTAATATACATTTACAAACGATGTCATTATTACTATATCTCCGTTAGACATAATGTAATATACTGATTCCTTCCCACAGATCAATGTACATTTAATAACAATATCATTGGTACTATACCTACATTGAATATAATGTAATATGCTGATTCATTCCCACAGATCAATGTACATTTAATAACAGTATCATTCGTACTATATCTACATTCGATATAATGTAATATATTGATTCATTCCAACAGATCAATGTACATTTAATAACAATATCATTATTACTATATCTACATTAGATATAATGTAATATACTGATTCCTTCCCACAGATCAATGTACATTTAATAACAATATCATTAGTACTATATCTACAGTAGATATGTAATATACATTTACAAACAATGCCATTATTACTATATCTCCGTTGGACATAATGTAATATACTGATTCCTTCAAACAGATCAATGTATATTTAATAACAATATCCTTAGTACTATATCTACAGTCCATATAATGTAATATAGTTATTCGTTCCCACAGATCAATGTACATTTAATAACAATATCATTAGTACTATATCTACATTCGATATAATGTAATAGATTGATTCATTCCCACAGATCAATGTGCATTTAATAACAATATCATTATTACTATATCTACATTAGATATGATGTAATATACTGATTCCTTCCCACAGATCAATGTACATTTAATAACAATATCATTAATACTATATCTACAGTAGATATGTAATATACATTTACAAACAATGCCATTATTACTATATCTCCGTTGTACATAATGTAATACACTGATTCCTTCCAACAGATCTATGTATATTTAATAACAATATCCTTAGTACTATATCTACATTCGATATAATGTAATATAGATGTTCGTTCCCACAGATTAATGTGTATTTATTAACAATATCATAAGTACTATATCTACATTAGATATGTCATGTACATTTAATAACAATATCATTATTACCATATCTACATTAGATATAATGTAATATACTGATTCCTTCCCACAGATCAATGTACATTTAATAACAATATCATTGGTACTATATCTACATTGAATATAATCTAATATGCTGATTCATTCCCACAGATCAATGTACATTTAATAACAATATCATTAGTACTATATCTACGGTAGATATGTAATATACATTTACAAACGATGTCATTATTACTATATCTCCGTTAGACATAATGTAATATACTGATTCCTTCCCACAGATCAATGTACATTTAATAACAATATCATTGGTACTATATCTACATTGAATATAATGTAATATGCTGATTCATTCCCACAGATCAATGTACATTTAATAACAGTATCATTCGTACTATATCTACATTCGATATAATGTAATATATTGATTCATTCCAACAGATCAATGTACATTTAATAACAATATCATTATTACTATATCTACATCAGATATAATGTAATATACTGATTCCTTCCCACAGATCAATGTACATTTAATAACAATATCATTAGTACTATATCTACAGTAGATATGTAATATACATTTACAAACAATGCCATTATTACTATATCTCCGTTGGACATAATGTAATATACTGATTCCTTCCAACAGATCAATCTATATTTAATAACAATATCCTTAGTACTATATCTACATTCGATATAATGTAATATAGTTATTCGTTCCCACAGATGAATGTGTATTTATTAACAATATCATTGGTACTATATCTACATTGAATATAATGTAATATACTGATTCATTCCCACAGAGCAATGTATATTTAATAACAATATCCTTAGTACTATATCAACATTCGATATAATGTAATATAGTTATTCGTTCCCACAGATGAATGTGTATTTATTAACAATATCATTAGTACTATATCCACATTAGATATGTAATGTACATTTAATAACAATATCATTATTACCATATCTACATTAGATATAATGTAATATACTGGTTCCTTCCCACAGATCAATGTACATTTAATAACAATATCATTAGTACTATATCTACATTCGATATAATGTAATAGATTGATTCATCCCCACCGATCAATGTACATTTAATAACAATATCATTATTGCTATATCTACATTAGATATGTAATATACATTTACAAACAATGCCATTATTACTATATCTCCGTTGGACATAATGTAATACACTGATTCCTTCCAACAGATCTATGTATATTTAATAACAATATCCTTAGTACTATATCTACATTCGATATAATGTAATATAGATATTCGTTCCCACAGATTAATGTGTATTTATTAACAATATCATAAGCACTATATCTACATTAGATATGTAATGTACATTTAATAACAATATCATTATTACCATATCTACATTAGATATAATGTAATATACTGGTTCCTTCCCACAGATCAATGTACATTTAATAACAATATCGTTAGTACTATATCTACATTGAATATAATGTAATATACTGATTCATTCCCACAGATCAATGTACATTTAATAACAATATCATTAGTACTATATCTACAGAAGATATGTAATATACATTTACAAACAATGCCATTATTACCATATCTCCGTTGGACATAATGTAATATACTGATTCCTTCCAACAGATCAATGTATATTTAATAACAATATCCTTAGTACTATATCTACAGTCGATATAATGTAATATAGTTATTCGTTCCCACAGATGAATGTGTATTTATTAACAATATCATTAGTACTATATCTACATTAGATATGTAATGTACATTTAATAACAATATCATTATTACCATATCTACATTGAATATAATGTAATATACTGATTCATTCCCACAGATCAATGTACATTTAATAACAATATCATTGGTACTATATCTACATTGAATATAATGTAATATACTGATTCATTCCCACAGATCAATGTACATTTAATAACAATATCGTTAGTACTATATCTACATTGAATATAATGTAATATACTGATTCATTCCCACAGATCAATGTACATTTAATAACAATATCATTAGTACTATATCTACAGAAGATATGTAATATACATTTACAAACAATGCCATTATTACCATATCTCCGTTGGACATAATGTAATATACTGATTCCTTCCAACAGATCAATGTATATTTAATAACAATATCCTTAGTACTATATCTACAGTCGATATAATGTAATATAGTTATTCGTTCCCACAGATGAATGTGTATTTATTAACAATATCATTAGTACTATATCTACATTAGATATGTAATGTACATTTAATAACAATATCATTATTACCATATCTACATTGAATATAATGTAATATACTGATTCATTCCCACAGATCAATGTACATTTAATAACAATATCATTGGTACTATATCTACATTGAATATAATGTAATATACTGATTCATTCCCACAGATCAATGTACATTTAATAACAATATCATTAGTACTATATCTACATTGAATATAATGTAATATACTGATTCATTCCCACAGATCAATGTACATTTAATAACAATATCATTAGTACTATATCTACAGTAGATATGTAATATACATTTACAAACAATGCCATTATTACTATATCTCCGTTGGACATAATGTAATATACTGATTCCTTCCAACAGATCAATCTATATTTAATAACAATATCCTTAGTACTATATCTACATTCGATATAATGTAATATAGTTATTCGTTCCCACAGATGAATGTGTATTTATTAACAATATCATTAGTACTATATCTACATTAGGTATGTAATGTACATTTAATAACAATATCATTATTACCATATCTACATTAGATATAATGTAATATACTGATTCTTTCCCACAGATCAATGTACATTTAATAACAATATCATTGGTACTATATCTACATTGAATATAATGTAATATACTGATTCATTCCCACAGATCAATGTACATTTAATAACAATATCGTTAGTACTATATCTACATTGAATATAATGTAATATACTGATTCATTCCCACAGATCAATGTACATTTAATAACAATATCATTAGTACTATATCTACGGTAGATATGTAATATACATTTACAAACGATGTCATTATTACTATATCTCCGTTAGACATAATGTAATATACTGATTCCTTCCCACAGATCAATGTACATTTAATAACAATATCATTGGTACTATACCTACATTGAATATAATGTAATATGCTGATTCATTCCCACAGATCAATGTACATTTAATAACAGTATCATTCGTACTATATCTACATTCGATATAATGTAATATATTGATTCATTCCAACAGATCAATGTACATTTAATAACAATATCATTATTACTATATCTACATTAGATATAATGTAATATACTGATTCCTTCCCACAGATCAATGTACATTTAATAACAATATCATTAGTACTATATCTACAGTAGATATGTAATATACATTTACAAACAATGCCATTATTACTATATCTCCGTTGGACATAATGTAATATACTGATTCCTTCAAACAGATCAATGTATATTTAATAACAATATCCTTAGTACTATATCTACAGTCCATATAATGTAATATAGTTATTCGTTCCCACAGATCAATGTACATTTAATAACAATATCATTAGTACTATATCTACATTCGATATAATGTAATAGATTGATTCATTCCCACAGATCAATGTGCATTTAATAACAATATCATTATTACTATATCTACATTAGATATGATGTAATATACTGATTCCTTCCCACAGATCAATGTACATTTAATAACAATATCATTAATACTATATCTACAGTAGATATGTAATATACATTTACAAACAATGCCATTATTACTATATCTCCGTTGGACATAATGTAATATACTGATTCTTTCCCACAGATCAATGTACATTTAATAACAATATCATTATTACTATATCTACATTAGATATATTGTAATATACTTATTCGTTCCCACAGATGAATGTGCACTTAATAACAATATCATTGGTACTATATCTACATTGAATATAATGTAATATACTGATTCATTCCCACAGAGCAATGTATATTTAATAACAATATCCTTAGTACTATTTCAACATTCGATATAATGTAATATAGTTATTCGTTCCCACAGATGAATGTGTATTTATTAACAATATCATAAGCACTATATCTACATTAGATATGTAATGTACATTTAATAACAATATCATTATTACCATATCTACATTAGATATAATGTAATATACTGGTTCCTTCCCACAGATCAATGTACATTTAATAACAATATCGTTAGTACTATATCTACATTGAATATAATGTAATATACTGATTCATTCCCACAGATCAATGTACATTTAATAACAATATCATTAGTACTATATCTACAGAAGATATGTAATATACATTTACAAACAATGCCATTATTACCATATCTCCGTTGGACATAATGTAATATACTGATTCCTTCCAACAGATCAATGTATATTTAATAACAATATCCTTAGTACTATATCTACAGTCGATATAATGTAATATAGTTATTCGTTCCCACAGATGAATGTGTATTTATTAACAATATCATTAGTACTATATCTACATTAGATATGTAATGTACATTTAATAACAATATCATTATTACCATATCTACATTGAATATAATGTAATATACTGATTCATTCCCACAGATCAATGTACATTTAATAACAATATCATTGGTACTATATCTACATTGAATATAATGTAATATACTGATTCATTCCCACAGATCAATGTACATTTAATAACAATATCATTAGTACTATATCTACATTGAATATAATGTAATATGCTGATTCATTCCCACAGATCAATGTACATTTAATAACAATATCATTAGTACTATATCTACAGTAGATATGTAATATACATTTACAAACAATGCCATTATTACTATATCTCCGTTGGACATAATGTAATATACTGATTCCTTCCAACAGATCAATCTATATTTAATAACAATATCCTTAGTACTATATCTACATTCGATATAATGTAATATAGTTATTCGTTCCCACAGATGAATGTGTATTTATTAACAATATCATTAGTACTATATCTACATTAGGTATGTAATGTACATTTAATAACAATATCATTATTACCATATCTACATTAGATATAATGTAATATACTGATTCTTTCCCACAGATCAATGTACATATAATAACAATATCATTGGTACTATATCTACATTGAATATAATGTAATATACTGATTCATTCCCACAGATCAATGTACATTTAATAACAATATCATTAGTACTATATCTACATTGAATATAATGTAATATACTGATTCATTCCCACAGATCAATGTACATTTAATAACAATATCATTAGTACTATATCTACGGTAGATATGTAATATACATTTACAAACGATGTCATTATTACTATATCTCCGTTAGACATAATGTAATATACTGATTCCTTCCCACAGATCAATGTACATTTAATAACAATATCATTGGTACTATACCTACATTGAATATAATGTAATATGCTGATTCATTCCCACAGATCAATGTACATTTAATAACAGTATCATTCGTACTATATCTACATTCGATATAATGTAATATATTGATTCATTCCAACAGATCAATGTACATTTAATAACAATATCATTATTACTATATCTACATTAGATATAATGTAATATACTGATTCCTTCCCACAGATCAATGTACATTTAATAACAATATCATTAGTACTATATCTACAGTAGATATGTAATATACATTTACAAACAATGCCATTATTACTATATCTCCGTTGGACATAATGTAATATACTGATTCCTTCCAACAGATCAATGTATATTTAATAACAATATCCTTAGTACTATATCTACAGTCCATATAATGTAATATAGTTATTCGTTCCCACAGATCAATGTACATTTAATAACAATATCATTAGTACTATATCTACATTCGATATAATGTAATAGATTGATTCATTCCCACAGATCAATGTGCATTTAATAACAATATCATTATTACTATATCTACATTAGATATGATGTAATATACTGATTCCTTCCCACAGATCAATGTACATTTAATAACAATATCATTAATACTATATCTACAGTAGATATGTAATATACATTTACAAACAATGCCATTATTACTATATCTCCGTTGGACATAATGTAATATACTGATTCTTTCCCACAGATCAATGTACATTTAATAACAATATCATTATTACTATATCTACATTAGATATATTGTAATATACTTATTCGTTCCCACAGATGAATGTGCACTTAATAACAATATCATTGGTACTATATCTACATTGAATATAATGTAATATACTGATTCATTCCCTCAGAGCAATGTATATTTAATAACAATATCCTTAGTACTATATCAACATTCGATATAATGTAATATAGTTATTCGTTCCCACAGATGAATGTGTATTTATTAACAATATCATTAGTACTATATCTACATTAGATATGTAATGTACATTTAATAACAATATCATTATTACCATATCTACATTAGATATAATGTAATATACTGGTTCCTTCCCACAGATCAATGTACATTTAATAACAATATCGTTAGTACTATATCTACATTGAATATAATGTAATATACTGATTCATTCCCACAGATCAATGTACATTTAATAACAATATCATTAGTACTATATCTACAGAAGATATGTAATATACATTTACAAACAATGCCATTATTACCATATCTCCGTTGGACATAATGTAATATACTGATTCCTTCCAACAGATCAATGTATATTTAATAACAATATCCTTAGTACTATATCTACAGTCGATATAATGTAATATAGTTATTCGTTCCCACAGATGAATGTGTATTTATTAACAATATCATTAGTACTATATCTACATTAAATATGTAGTGTACATTTAATAACAATATCATTATTACCATATCTACATTGAATATAATGTAATATACTGATTCATTCCCACAGATCAATGTACATTTAATAACAATATCATTGGTACTATATCTACATTGAATATAATGTAATATACTGATTCATTCCCACAGATCAATGTACATTTAATAACAATATCATTAGTACTATATCTACATTGAATATAATGTAATATACTGATTCATTCCCACAGATCAATGTACATTTAATAACAATATCATTAGTACTATATCTACAGTAGATATGTAATATACATTTACAAACAATGCCATTATTACTATATCTCCGTTGGACATAATGTAATACACTGATTCCTTCCAACAGATCTATGTATATTTAATAACAATATCCTTAGTACTATATCTACATTCGATATAATGTAATATAGATATTCGTTCCCACAGATTAATGTGTATTTATTAACAATATCATAAGTACTATATCTACATTAGATATGTAATGTACATTTAATAACAATATCATTATTACCATATCTACATTAGATATAATGTAATATACTGATTCCTTCCCACAGATCAATGTACATTTAATAACAATATCATTGGTACTATATCTACATTGAATATAATCTAATATACTGATTCATTCCCACAGATCAATGTACATTTAATAACAATATCATTAGTACTATATCTACGGTAGATATGTAATATACATTTACAAACGATGTCATTATTACTATATCTCCGTTAGACATAATGTAATATACTGATTCCTTCCCACAGATCAATGTACATTTAATAACAATATCATTGGTACTATATCTACATTGAATATAATGTAATATGCTGATTCATTCCCACACATCAATGTACATTTAATAACAGTATCATTCGTACTATATCTACATTCGATATAATGTAATATATTGATTCATTCCAACAGATCAATGTACATTTAATAACAATATCATTATTACTATATCTACATTAGATATAATGTAATATACTGATTGCTTCCCACAGATCAATGTACATTTAATAACAATATCATTAGTACTATATCTACAGTAGATATGTAATATACATTTACAAACAATGCCATTATTACTATATCTCCGTTGGACATAATGTAATATACTGATTCCTTCCAACAGATCAATCTATATTTAATAACGATATCCTTAGTACTATATCTACATTCGATATAATGTAATATAGTTATTCGTTCCCACAGATGAATGTGTAATTATTAACAATATCATTAGTACTATATCTACATTAGATATGTAATGTACATTTAATAACAATATCATTATTACCATATCTACATTAGATATAATGTAATATACTGATTCTTTCCCACAGATCAATGTACATTTAATAACAATATCATTGGTACTATATCTACATTGAATATAATGTAATATACTGATTAATTCCCACAGATCAATGTACATTTAATAACAATATCATTAGTACTATATCTACAGAAGATATGTAATATACATTTACAAACAATGCCATTATTACCATATCTCCGTTGGACATAATGTAACATACTGATTCCTTCCAACAGATCAATGTATATTTAATAACAATATCCTTAGTACTATATCTACAGTCGATATAATGTAATATAGTTATTCGTTCCCACAGATCAATGTACATTTAATAACAATATCATTAGTACTGTATCTACATTCGATATAATGTAATAGATTGATTCATTCCCACAGATCAATGTGCATTTAATAACAATATCATTATTACTATATCTACATTAGATATGATGTAATATACTGATTCCTTCCCACAGATCAATGTACATTTAATAACAATATCATTAATACTATATCTACAGTAGATATGTAATATACATTTACATACAATGCCATTATTACTATATCTCCGTTGGACATAATGTAATATACTGATTCCTTCCAACAGATCAATGTATATTTAATAACAATATCCTTAGCACTATATCTACATTCGATATAATGTAATATAGTTATTCGTTCCCACAGATGAATGTGTATTTATTAACAATATCATTAGTACTATATCTACATTAGATATGTAATGTACATTTAATAACAATATCATTATTACCATATCTACATTAGATATAATGTAATATACTGATTCTTTCCCACAGATCAATGTACATTTAATAACAATATCATTGGTACTATATCTACATTGAATATAATGTAATATACTGATTCATTCCCACAGATCAATGTACATTTAATAACAATATCATTAGTACTATATCTACAGAAGATATGTAATATACATTTACAAACAATGCCATTATTACCATATCTCCGTTGGACATAATGTAATATACTGATTCCTTCCAACAGATCAATGTATATTTGATAACAATATCCTTAGTACTATATCTACGGTCGATATAATGTAATATAGTTATTCGTTCCCACAGATGAATGTGTATTTATTAACAATATCATTAGTACTATATCTACATTAGATATGTAATGTACATTTAATAACAATATCATTATTACCATATCTACATTGAATATAATGTAATATACTGATTCATTCCCACAGATCAATGTACATTTAATAACAATATCATTGGTACTATATCTACATTGAATATAATGTAATATACTGATTCATTCCCACAGATCAATGTACATTTAATAACAATATCATTAGTACTATATCTACATTGAATATAATGTAACATACTGATTCATTCCCACAGATCAATGTACATTTAATAACAATATGATTAGTACTATATCTACAGTAGATATGTAATATACATTTACAAACAATGCCATTATTACTATATCTCCGTTGGACATAATGTAATACACTGATTCCTTCCAACAGATCTATGTATATTTAATAACAATATCCTTAGTACTATATCTACATTCGATATAATGTAATATAGATATTCGTTCCCACAGATTAATGTGTATTTATTAACAATATCATAAGTACTATATCTACATTAGATATGTAATGTACATTTAATAACAATATCATTATTACCATATCTACATTAGATATAATGTAATATACTGATTCCTTCCCACAGATCAATGTACATTTAATAACAATATCATTGGTACTATATCTACATTGAATATAATCTAATATACTGATTCATTCCCACAGATCAATGTACATTTAATAACAATATCATTAGTACTATATCTACGGTAGATATGTAATATACATTTACAAACGATGTCATTATTACTATATCTCCGTTAGACATAATGTAATATACTGATTCCTTCCCACAGATCAATGTACATTTAATAACAATATCATTGGTACTATATCTACATTGAATATAATGTAATATGCTGATTCATTCCCACAGATCAATGTACATTTAATAACAGTATCATTCGTACTATATCTACATTCGATATAATGTAATATATTGATTCATTCCAACAGATCAATGTACATTTAATAACAATATCATTATTACTATATCTACATCAGATATAATGTAATATACTGATTCCTTCCCACAGATCAATGTACATTTAATAACAATATCATTAGTACTATATCTACAGTAGATATGTAATATACATTTACAAACAATGCCATTATTACTATATCTCCGTTGGACATAATGTAATATACTGATTCCTTCCAACAGATCAATCTATATTTAATAACAATATCCTTAGTACTATATCTACATTCGATATAATGTAATATAGTTATTCGTTCCCACAGATGAATGTGTATTTATTAACAATATCATTAGTACTATATCTACATTAGATATGTAATGTACATTTAATAACAATATCATTATTACCATATCTACATTAGATATAATGTAATATACTGATTCTTTCCCACAGATCAATGTACATTTAATAACAATATCATTGGTACTATATCTACATTGAATATAATGTAATATACTGATTCATTCCCACAGATCAATGTACATTTAATAACAATATCATTGGTACTATATCTACATTGAATATAATGTAATATACTGATTCATTCCCACAGATCAATGTACATTTAATAACAATATCATTAGTACTATATCTACAGAAGATATGTAATATACATTTACAAACAATGCCATTATTACCATATCTCCGTTGGACATAATGTAACATACTGATTCCTTCCAACAGATCAATGTATATTTAATAACAATATCCTTAGTACTATATCTACAGTCGATATAATGTAATATAGTTATTCGTTCCCACAGATCAATGTACATTTAATAACAATATCATTAGTACTATATCTACATTCGATATAATGTAATAGATTGATTCATTCCCACAGATCAATGTGCATTTAATAACAATATCATTATTACTATATCTACATTAGATATGATGTAATATACTGATTCCTTCCCACAGATCAATGTACATTTAATAACAATATCATTAATACTATATCTACAGTAGATATGTAATATACATTTACATACAATGCCATTATTACTATATCTCCGTTGGACATAATGTAATATACTGATTCCTTCCAACAGATCAATGTATATTTAATAACAATATCCTTAGCACTATATCTACATTCGATATAATGTAATATAGTTATTCGTTCCCACAGATGAATGTGTATTTATTAACAATATCATTAGTACTATATCTCCATTAGATATGTAATGTACATTTAATAACAATATCATTATTACCATATCTACATTAGATATAATGTAATATACTGATTCTTTCCCACAGATCAATGTACATTTAATAACAATATCATTGGTACTATATCTACATTGAATATAATGTAATATACTGATTCATTCCCACAGATCAATGTACATTTAATAACAATATCATTAGTACTATATCTACATCCGATATAATGTAATAGATTGATTCATTCCCACCGATCAATGTACATTTAATAACAATATCATTATTGCTATATCTACATTAGGTATAATGTCATATACAGACTCATTCCCACAGATCAATGTACATTTAATAACAATATCATTAGTGCTATATCTACGGTAGATATGTAATATACATTTACAAACAGTGCCATTATTACTATATCTCCGTTGCACATAATGTAATATACTGATTCTTTCCCACAGATCAATGTACATTTAATAACAATATCATTATTACTATATCTACATTAGATATAATGTAATATACTTATTCGTTCCCACAGATGAATGTGCGATTAATAACAATATCATTGGTACTATATCTACATTGAATATAATGTAATACACTGATTCCTTCCAACAGATCTATTTATATTTAATAACAATATCCTTAGTACTATATCTACATTCGATATAATGTAATATAGATATTCGTTCCCACAGATTAATGTGTATTTATTAACAATATCATAAGTACTATATCTACATTAGATATGTAATGTACATTTAATAACAATATCATTATTACCATATCTACATTAGATATAATGTAATATACTGATTCCTTCCCACAGATCAATGTACATTTAATAACAATATCATTGGTACTATATCTACATTGAATATAATCTAATATACTGATTCATTCCCACAGATCAATGTACATTTAATAACAATATCATTAGTACTATATCTACGGTAGATGTGTAATATACATTTACAAACGATGTCATTATTACTATATCTCCGTTAGACATAATGTAATATACTGATTCCTTCCCACAGATCAATGTACATTTAATAACAATATCATTGGTACTATATCTACATTGAATATAATGTAATATGCTGATTCATTCCCACACATCAATGTACATTTAATAACAGTATCATTCGTACTATATCTACATTCGATATAATGTAATATATTGATTCATTCCAACAGATCAATGTACATTTAATAACAATATCATTATTACTATATCTACATTAGATATAATGTAATATACTGATTGCTTCCCACAGATCAATGTACATTTAATAACAATATCATTAGTACTATATCTACAGTAGATATGTAATATACATTTACAAACAATGCCATTATTACTATATCTCCGTTGGACATAATGTAATATACTGATTCCTTCCAACAGATCAATCTATATTTAATAACAATATCCTTAGTACTATATCTACATTCGATATAATGTAATATAGTTATTCGTTCCCACAGATGAATGTGTATTTATTAACAATATCATTAGTACTATATCTACATTAGATATGTAATGTACATTTAATAACAATATCATTATTACCATATCTACATTAGATATAATGTAATATACTGATTCTTTCCCACAGATCAATGTACATTTAATAACAATATCATTGGTACTATATCTACATTGAATATAATGTAATATACTGATTAATTCCCACAGATCAATGTACATTTAATAACAATATCATTAGTACTATATCTACAGAAGATATGTAATATACATTTACAAACAATGCCATTATTACCATATCTCCGTTGGACATAATGTAACATACTGATTCCTTCCAACAGATCAATGTATATTTAATAACAATATCCTTAGTACTATATCTACAGTCGATATAATGTAATATAGTTATTCGTTCCCACAGATCAATGTACATTTAATAACAATATCATTAGTACTGTATCTACATTCGATATAATGTAATAGATTGATTCATTCCCACAGATCAATGTGCATTTAATAACAATATCATTATTACTATATCTACATTAGATATGATGTAATATACTGATTCCTTCCCACAGATCAATGTACATTTAATAACAATATCATTAATACTATATCTACAGTAGATATGTAATATACATTTACATACAATGCCATTATTACTATATCTCCGTTGGACATAATGTAATATACTGATTCCTTCCAACAGATCAATGTATATTTAATAACAATATCCTTAGCACTATATCTACATTCGATATAATGTAATATAGTTATTCGTTCCCACAGATGAATGTGTATTTATTAACAATATCATTAGTACTATATCTACATTAGATATGTAATGTACATTTAATAACAATATCATTATTACCATATCTACATTAGATATAATGTAATATACTGATTCTTTCCCACAGATCAATGTACATTTAATAACAATATCATTGGTACTATATCTACATTGAATATAATGTAATATACTGATTCATTCCCACAGATCAATGTACATTTAATAACAATATCATTAGTACTATATCTACAGAAGATATGTAATATACATTTACAAACAATGCCATTATTACCATATCTCCGTTGGACATAATGTAATATACTGATTCCTTCCAACAGATCAATGTATATTTGATAACAATATCCTTAGTACTATATCTACGGTCGATATAATGTAATATAGTTATTCGTTCCCACAGATGAATGTGTATTTATTAACAATATCATTAGTACTATATCTACATTAGATATGTAATGTACATTTAATAACAATATCATTATTACCATATCTACATTGAATATAATGTAATATACTGATTCATTCCCACAGATCAATGTACATTTAATAACAATATCATTGGTACTATATCTACATTGAATATAATGTAATATACTGATTCATTCCCACAGATCAATGTACATTTAATAACAATATCATTAGTACTATATCTACATTGAATATAATGTAACATACTGATTCATTCCCACAGATCAATGTACATTTAATAACAATATCATTAGTACTATATCTACAGTAGATATGTAATATACATTTACAAACAATGCCATTATTACTATATCTCCGTTGGACATAATGTAATACACTGATTCCTTCCAACAGATCTATGTATATTTAATAACAATATCCTTAGTACTATATCTACATTCGATATAATGTAATATAGATATTCGTTCCCACAGATTAATGTGTATTTATTAACAATATCATAAGTACTATATCTACATTAGATATGTAATGTACATTTAATAACAATATCATTATTACCATATCTACATTAGATATAATGTAATATACTGATTCCTTCCCACAGATCAATGTACATTTAATAACAATATCATTATTACTATATCTACATTAGATATAATGTAATATACTGATTCTTTCCCACAGATCAATGTACATTTAATAACAATATCATTATTACTATATCTACATTAGATATAATGTAATATACTTATTCGTTCCCACAGATGAATGTGCGATTAATAACAATATCATTGGTACTATATCTACATTGAATATAATGTAATATACTGATTCATTCCCACAGAGCAATGTATATTTAATAACAACATCCTTAGTACTATATCTACATTCGATATAATGTAATATAGTTATTCGTTCCCACAGATGAATGTGTATTTATTAACAATATCATTAGTACTATATCTACAGTAGATATGTAATATACATTTACAAACAATGCCAGTATTATTATATCTGCGTTGGACATAATGTAATATACTGATTCCTTCCCACAGATCAATGTGCATTTAATAACAATATCATTGGTACTATATCTACATGGAATATAATGTAATATACTGATTCCTTCCCACACATCAATGTACATTTAATAACAATATCATAAGTACTATATCTACATTGAATATATTATAATATGCTGATTCATTCCCACAGATCAATGTACATTTATTAACAGTATCATTAGTATTATATCTACATTCGCTATAATGTAATATATTGATTCATTCCAACAGATCAATGTACATTTAATAACAATATCATTATTACTATATCTACATTAGATATAATGTAATATACTGATTCCTTCCCACAGATCAATGTACATTTAATAACAATATCATTAGTACTATATCTACATTGGATATGTAATGTACATTTAAAAACAATGCCATTATTACCATATCTCCGTTGGACATAATGTAACATACTGATTCCTTCCAACAGATCATTGTATATTTAATAACAATATCCTTAGTACTATATCTACAATCGATATAATGTAATATAGTTATTCGTTCCCACAGATGAATGTGTATTTATTAACAATATCATTAGTACTATATCTACATTAGATATGTAATGTACATTTAATAACAATATCATTATTACCATATCTACATTGAATATAATGTAATATACTGATTCATTCCCACAGATCAATGTACATTTAATAACAATATCATTGGTACTATATCTACATTGAATATAATGTAATATACTGATTCATTCCCACAGATCAATGTACATTTAATAACAATATCATTAGTACTATATCTACAGAAGATATGTAATATACATTTACAAACAATGCCATTATTACCATATCTCCGTTGGACATAATGTAATATACTGATTCCTTCCAACAGATCAATGTATATTTGATAACAATATCCTTAGTACTATATCTACGGTCGATATAATGTAATATAGTTATTCGTTCCCACAGATGAATGTGTATTTATTAACAATATCATTAGTACTATATCTACATTAGATATGTAATGTACATTTAATAACAATATCATTATTACCATATCTACATTGAATATAATGTAATATACTGATTCATTCCCACAGATCAATGTACATTTAATAACAATATCATTGGTACTATATCTACATTGAATATAATGTAATATACTGATTCATTCCCACAGATCAATGTACATTTAATAACAATATCATTAGTACTATATCTACATTGAATATAATGTAACATACTGATTCATTCCCACAGATCAATGTACATTTAATAACAATATGATTAGTACTATATCTACAGTAGATATGTAATATACATTTACAAACAATGCCATTATTACTATATCTCCGTTGGACATAATGTAATACACTGATTCCTTCCAACAGATCTATGTATATTTAATAACAATATCCTTAGTACTATATCTACATTCGATATAATGTAATATAGATATTCGTTCCCACAGATTAATGTGTATTTATTAACAATATCATAAGTACTATATCTACATTAGATATGTAATGTACATTTAATAACAATATCATTATTACCATATCTACATTAGATATAATGTAATATACTGATTCCTTCCCACAGATCAATGTACATTTAATAACAATATCATTGGTACTATATCTACATTGAATATAATCTAATATACTGATTCATTCCCACAGATCAATGTACATTTAATAACAATATCATTAGTACTATATCTACGGTAGATATGTAATATACATTTACAAACGATGTCATTATTACTATATCTCCGTTAGACATAATGTAATATACTGATTCCTTCCCACAGATCAATGTACATTTAATAACAATATCATTGGTACTATATCTACATTGAATATAATGTAATATGCTGATTCATTCCCACAGATCAATGTACATTTAATAACAGTATCATTCGTACTATATCTACATTCGATATAATGTAATATATTGATTCATTCCAACAGATCAATGTACATTTAATAACAATATCATTATTACTATATCTACATCAGATATAATGTAATATACTGATTCCTTCCCACAGATCAATGTACATTTAATAACAATATCATTAGTACTATATCTACAGTAGATATGTAATATACATTTACAAACAATGCCATTATTACTATATCTCCGTTGGACATAATGTAATATACTGATTCCTTCCAACAGATCAATCTATATTTAATAACAATATCCTTAGTACTATATCTACATTCGATATAATGTAATATAGTTATTCGTTCCCACAGATGAATGTGTATTTATTAACAATATCATTAGTACTATATCTACATTAGATATGTAATGTACATTTAATAACAATATCATTATTACCATATCTACATTAGATATAATGTAATATACTGATTCTTTCCCACAGATCAATGTACATTTAATAACAATATCATTGGTACTATATCTACATTGAATATAATGTAATATACTGATTCATTCCCACAGATCAATGTACATTTAATAACAATATCATTGGTACTATATCTACATTGAATATAATGTAATATACTGATTCATTCCCACAGATCAATGTACATTTAATAACAATATCATTAGTACTATATCTACAGAAGATATGTAATATACATTTACAAACAATGCCATTATTACCATATCTCCGTTGGACATAATGTAACATACTGATTCCTTCCAACAGATCAATGTATATTTAATAACAATATCCTTAGTACTATATCTACAGTCGATATAATGTAATATAGTTATTCGTTCCCACAGATCAATGTACATTTAATAACAATATCATTAGTACTATATCTACATTCGATATAATGTAATAGATTGATTCATTCCCACAGATCAATGTGCATTTAATAACAATATCATTATTACTATATCTACATTAGATATGATGTAATATACTGATTCCTTCCCACAGATCAATGTACATTTAATAACAATATCATTAATACTATATCTACAGTAGATATGTAATATACATTTACATACAATGCCATTATTACTATATCTCCGTTGGACATAATGTAATATACTGATTCCTTCCAACAGATCAATGTATATTTAATAACAATATCCTTAGCACTATATCTACATTCGATATAATGTAATATAGTTATTCGTTCCCACAGATGAATGTGTATTTATTAACAATATCATTAGTACTATATCTACATTAGATATGTAATGTACATTTAATAACAATATCATTATTACCATATCTACATTAGATATAATGTAATATACTGATTCTTTCCCACAGATCAATGTACATTTAATAACAATATCATTGGTACTATATCTACATTGAATATAATGTAATATACTGATTCATTCCCACAGATCAATGTACATTTAATAACAATATCATTAGTACTATATCTACATCCGATATAATGTAATAGATTGATTCATTCCCACCGATCAATGTACATTTAATAACAATATCATTATTGCTATATCTACATTAGGTATAATGTCATATACAGACTCATTCCCACAGATCAATGTACATTTAATAACAATATCATTAGTGCTATATCTACGGTAGATATGTAATATACATTTACAAACAGTGCCATTATTACTATATCTCCGTTGCACATAATGTAATATACTGATTCTTTCCCACAGATCAATGTACATTTAATAACAATATCATTATTACTATATCTACATTAGATATAATGTAATATACTTATTCGTTCCCACAGATGAATGTGCGATTAATAACAATATCATTGGTACTATATCTACATTGAATATAATGTAATACACTGATTCCTTCCAACAGATCTATTTATATTTAATAACAATATCCTTAGTACTATATCTACATTCGATATAATGTAATATAGATATTCGTTCCCACAGATTAATGTGTATTTATTAACAATATCATAAGTACTATATCTACATTAGATATGTAATGTACATTTAATAACAATATCATTATTACCATATCTACATTAGATATAATGTAATATACTGATTCCTTCCCACAGATCAATGTACATTTAATAACAATATCATTGGTACTATATCTACATTGAATATAATCTAATATACTGATTCATTCCCACAGATCAATGTACATTTAATAACAATATCATTAGTACTATATCTACGGTAGATGTGTAATATACATTTACAAACGATGTCATTATTACTATATCTCCGTTAGACATAATGTAATATACTGATTCCTTCCCACAGATCAATGTACATTTAATAACAATATCATTGGTACTATATCTACATTGAATATAATGTAATATGCTGATTCATTCCCACACATCAATGTACATTTAATAACAGTATCATTCGTACTATATCTACATTCGATATAATGTAATATATTGATTCATTCCAACAGATCAATGTACATTTAATAACAATATCATTATTACTATATCTACATTAGATATAATGTAATATACTGATTGCTTCCCACAGATCAATGTACATTTAATAACAATATCATTAGTACTATATCTACAGTAGATATGTAATATACATTTACAAACAATGCCATTATTACTATATCTCCGTTGGACATAATGTAATATACTGATTCCTTCCAACAGATCAATCTATATTTAATAACAATATCCTTAGTACTATATCTACATTCGATATAATGTAATATAGTTATTCGTTCCCACAGATGAATGTGTATTTATTAACAATATCATTAGTACTATATCTACATTAGATATGTAATGTACATTTAATAACAATATCATTATTACCATATCTACATTAGATATAATGTAATATACTGATTCTTTCCCACAGATCAATGTACATTTAATAACAATATCATTGGTACTATATCTACATTGAATATAATGTAATATACTGATTAATTCCCACAGATCAATGTACATTTAATAACAATATCATTAGTACTATATCTACAGAAGATATGTAATATACATTTACAAACAATGCCATTATTACCATATCTCCGTTGGACATAATGTAACATACTGATTCCTTCCAACAGATCAATGTATATTTAATAACAATATCCTTAGTACTATATCTACAGTCGATATAATGTAATATAGTTATTCGTTCCCACAGATCAATGTACATTTAATAACAATATCATTAGTACTGTATCTACATTCGATATAATGTAATAGATTGATTCATTCCCACAGATCAATGTGCATTTAATAACAATATCATTATTACTATATCTACATTAGATATGATGTAATATACTGATTCCTTCCCACAGATCAATGTACATTTAATAACAATATCATTAATACTATATCTACAGTAGATATGTAATATACATTTACATACAATGCCATTATTACTATATCTCCGTTGGACATAATGTAATATACTGATTCCTTCCAACAGATCAATGTATATTTAATAACAATATCCTTAGCACTATATCTACATTCGATATAATGTAATATAGTTATTCGTTCCCACAGATGAATGTGTATTTATTAACAATATCATTAGTACTATATCTACATTAGATATGTAATGTACATTTAATAACAATATCATTATTACCATATCTACATTAGATATAATGTAATATACTGATTCTTTCCCACAGATCAATGTACATTTAATAACAATATCATTGGTACTATATCTACATTGAATATAATGTAATATACTGATTCATTCCCACAGATCAATGTACATTTAATAACAATATCATTAGTACTATATCTACAGAAGATATGTAATATACATTTACAAACAATGCCATTATTACCATATCTCCGTTGGACATAATGTAATATACTGATTCCTTCCAACAGATCAATGTATATTTGATAACAATATCCTTAGTACTATATCTACGGTCGATATAATGTAATATAGTTATTCGTTCCCACAGATGAATGTGTATTTATTAACAATATCATTAGTACTATATCTACATTAGATATGTAATGTACATTTAATAACAATATCATTATTACCATATCTACATTGAATATAATGTAATATACTGATTCATTCCCACAGATCAATGTACATTTAATAACAATATCATTGGTACTATATCTACATTGAATATAATGTAATATACTGATTCATTCCCACAGATCAATGTACATTTAATAACAATATCATTAGTACTATATCTACATTGAATATAATGTAACATACTGATTCATTCCCACAGATCAATGTACATTTAATAACAATATCATTAGTACTATATCTACAGTAGATATGTAATATACATTTACAAACAATGCCATTATTACTATATCTCCGTTGGACATAATGTAATACACTGATTCCTTCCAACAGATCTATGTATATTTAATAACAATATCCTTAGTACTATATCTACATTCGATATAATGTAATATAGATATTCGTTCCCACAGATTAATGTGTATTTATTAACAATATCATAAGTACTATATCTACATTAGATATGTAATGTACATTTAATAACAATATCATTATTACCATATCTACATTAGATATAATGTAATATACTGATTCCTTCCCACAGATCAATGTACATTTAATAACAATATCATTATTACTATATCTACATTAGATATAATGTAATATACTGATTCTTTCCCACAGATCAATGTACATTTAATAACAATATCATTATTACTATATCTACATTAGATATAATGTAATATACTTATTCGTTCCCACAGATGAATGTGCGATTAATAACAATATCATTGGTACTATATCTACATTGAATATAATGTAATATACTGATTCATTCCCACAGAGCAATGTATATTTAATAACAACATCCTTAGTACTATATCTACATTCGATATAATGTAATATAGTTATTCGTTCCCACAGATGAATGTGTATTTATTAACAATATCATTAGTACTATATCTACAGTAGATATGTAATATACATTTACAAACAATGCCAGTATTATTATATCTGCGTTGGACATAATGTAATATACTGATTCCTTCCCACAGATCAATGTGCATTTAATAACAATATCATTGGTACTATATCTACATGGAATATAATGTAATATACTGATTCCTTCCCACACATCAATGTACATTTAATAACAATATCATAAGTACTATATCTACATTGAATATATTATAATATGCTGATTCATTCCCACAGATCAATGTACATTTATTAACAGTATCATTAGTATTATATCTACATTCGCTATAATGTAATATATTGATTCATTCCAACAGATCAATGTACATTTAATAACAATATCATTATTACTATATCTACATTAGATATAATGTAATATACTGATTCCTTCCCACAGATCAATGTACATTTAATAACAATATCATTAGTACTATATCTACATTGGATATGTAATGTACATTTAAAAACAATGCCATTATTACCATATCTCCGTTGGACATAATGTAACATACTGATTCCTTCCAACAGATCATTGTATATTTAATAACAATATCCTTAGTACTATATCTACAATCGATATAATGTAATATAGTTATTCGTTCCCACAGATGAATGTGTATTTATTAACAATATCATTAGTACTATATCTACATTAGATATGTAATGTACATTTAATAACAATATCATTATTACCATATCTACATTGAATATAATGTAATATACTGATTCATTCCCACAGATCAATGTACATTTAATAACAATATCATTGGTACTATATCTACATTGAATATAATGTAATATACTGATTCATTCCCACAGATCAATGTACATTTAATAACAATATCATTATTACTATATCTACATCAGATATAATGTAATATACTGATTCCTTCCAACAGATCTATGTATATTTAATAACAATATCCTTAGTACTATATCTACATTCGATATAATGTAATATATTGATTCATTCCAACAGATCAATGTACATTTAATAACAATATCATTATTACTATATCTACATCAGATATAATGTAATATACTGATTGCTTCCCACAGATCAATGTACATTTAATAACAATATCATTAGTACTATATCTACAGTAGATATGTAATATACATTTACAAACAATGCCATTATTACTATATCTCCGTTGGACATAATGTAATATACTGATTCCTTCCAACAGATCAATCTATATTTAATAACAATATCCTTAGTACTATATCTACATTCGATATAATGTAATATAGTTATTCGTTCCCACAGATGAATGTGTATTTATTAACAATATCATTAGTACTATATCTACATTAGATATGTAATGTACATTTAATAACAATATCATTATTACCATATCTACATTAGATATAATGTAATATACTGATTCTTTCCCACAGATCAATGTACATTTAATAACAATATCATTGGTACTATATCTACATTGAATATAATGTAATATACTGATTAATTCCCACAGATCAATGTACATTTAATAACAATATCATTAGTACTATATCTACAGAAGATATGTAATATACATTTACAAACAATGCCATTATTACCATATCTCCGTTGGACATAATGTAACATACTGATTCCTTCCAACAGATCAATGTATATTTAATAACAATATCCTTAGTACTATATCTACAGTCGATATAATGTAATATAGTTATTCGTTCCCACAGATCAATGTACATTTAATAACAATATCATTAGTACTGTATCTACATTCGATATAATGTAATAGATTGATTCATTCCCACAGATCAATGTGCATTTAATAACAATATCATTATTACTATATCTACATTAGATATGATGTAATATACTGATTCCTTCCCACAGATCAATGTACATTTAATAACAATATCATTAATACTATATCTACAGTAGATATGTAATATACATTTACATACAATGCCATTATTACTATATCTCCGTTGGACATAATGTAATATACTGATTCCTTCCAACAGATCAATGTATATTTAATAACAATATCCTTAGCACTATATCTACATTCGATATAATGTAATATAGTTATTCGTTCCCACAGATGAATGTGTATTTATTAACAATATCATTAGTACTATATCTACATTAGATATGTAATGTACATTTAATAACAATATCATTATTACCATATCTACATTAGATATAATGTAATATACTGATTCTTTCCCACAGATCAATGTACATTTAATAACAATATCATTGGTACTATATCTACATTGAATATAATGTAATATACTGATTCATTCCCACAGATCAATGTACATTTAATAACAATATCATTAGTACTATATCTACAGAAGATATGTAATATACATTTACAAACAATGCCATTATTACCATATCTCCGTTGGACATAATGTAATATACTGATTCCTTCCAACAGATCAATGTATATTTGATAACAATATCCTTAGTACTATATCTACGGTCGATATAATGTAATATAGTTATTCGTTCCCACAGATGAATGTGTATTTATTAACAATATCATTAGTACTATATCTACATTAGATATGTAATGTACATTTAATAACAATATCATTATTACCATATCTACATTGAATATAATGTAATATACTGATTCATTCCCACAGATCAATGTACATTTAATAACAATATCATTGGTACTATATCTACATTGAATATAATGTAATATACTGATTCATTCCCACAGATCAATGTACATTTAATAACAATATCATTAGTACTATATCTACATTGAATATAATGTAACATACTGATTCATTCCCACAGATCAATGTACATTTAATAACAATATCATTAGTACTATATCTACAGTAGATATGTAATATACATTTACAAACAATGCCATTATTACTATATCTCCGTTGGACATAATGTAATACACTGATTCCTTCCAACAGATCTATGTATATTTAATAACAATATCCTTAGTACTATATCTACATTCGATATAATGTAATATAGATATTCGTTCCCACAGATTAATGTGTATTTATTAACAATATCATAAGTACTATATCTACATTAGATATGTAATGTACATTTAATAACAATATCATTATTACCATATCTACATTAGATATAATGTAATATACTGATTCCTTCCCACAGATCAATGTACATTTAATAACAATATCATTATTACTATATCTACATTAGATATAATGTAATATACTGATTCTTTCCCACAGATCAATGTACATTTAATAACAATATCATTATTACTATATCTACATTAGATATAATGTAATATACTTATTCGTTCCCACAGATGAATGTGCGATTAATAACAATATCATTGGTACTATATCTACATTGAATATAATGTAATATACTGATTCATTCCCACAGAGCAATGTATATTTAATAACAACATCCTTAGTACTATATCTACATTCGATATAATGTAATATAGTTATTCGTTCCCACAGATGAATGTGTATTTATTAACAATATCATTAGTACTATATCTACAGTAGATATGTAATATACATTTACAAACAATGCCAGTATTATTATATCTGCGTTGGACATAATGTAATATACTGATTCCTTCCCACAGATCAATGTGCATTTAATAACAATATCATTGGTACTATATCTACATGGAATATAATGTAATATACTGATTCCTTCCCACACATCAATGTACATTTAATAACAATATCATAAGTACTATATCTACATTGAATATATTATAATATGCTGATTCATTCCCACAGATCAATGTACATTTATTAACAGTATCATTAGTATTATATCTACATTCGCTATAATGTAATATATTGATTCATTCCAACAGATCAATGTACATTTAATAACAATATCATTATTACTATATCTACATTAGATATAATGTAATATACTGATTCCTTCCCACAGATCAATGTACATTTAATAACAATATCATTAGTACTATATCTACATTGGATATGTAATGTACATTTAAAAACAATGCCATTATTACCATATCTCCGTTGGACATAATGTAACATACTGATTCCTTCCAACAGATCATTGTATATTTAATAACAATATCCTTAGTACTATATCTACAATCGATATAATGTAATATAGTTATTCGTTCCCACAGATGAATGTGTATTTATTAACAATATCATTAGTACTATATCTACATTAGATATGTAATGTACATTTAATAACAATATCATTATTACCATATCTACATTGAATATAATGTAATATACTGATTCATTCCCACAGATCAATGTACATTTAATAACAATATCATTGGTACTATATCTACATTGAATATAATGTAATATACTGATTCATTCCCACAGATCAATGTACATTTAATAACAATATCATTATTACTATATCTACATCAGATATAATGTAATATACTGATTCCTTCCAACAGATCTATGTATATTTAATAACAATATCCTTAGTACTATATCTACATTCGATATAATGTAATATATTGATTCATTCCAACAGATCAATGTACATTTAATAACAATATCATTATTACTATATCTACATCAGATATAATGTAATATACTGATTCCTTCCCACAGATCAATGTACATTTAATAACAATATCATTAGTACTATATCTACAGTAGATATGTAATATACATTTACAAACAATGCCATTATTACTATATCTCCGTTGGACATAATGTAATATACTGATTCCTTCCAACAGATCAATCTATATTTAATAACAATATCCTTAGTACTATATCTACATTCGATATAATGTAATATAGTTATTCGTTCCCACAGATGAATGTGTATTTATTAACAATATCATTAGTACTATATCTACATTAGATATGTAATGTACATTTAATAACAATATCATTATTACCATATCTACATTGAATATAATGTAATGTACTGATTCATTCCCACAGATCAATGTACATTTAATAACAATATCATTGGTACTATATCTACATTGAATATAATGTAATATACTGATTCATTCCCACAGATCAATGTACATTTAATAACAATATCATTAGTACTACATCTACATTCGATATAATGTAATAGATTGATTCGTTCCCACCGATCAATGTACATTTAATAACAATATCATTATTGCTATATCTACATTAGGTATAATGTCATATACAGACTCATTCCCACAGATCAATGTACATTTAATAACAATATCATTAGTACTATATCTACGGTGGATATGTAATATACATTTACAAACAATGCCATTATTACTATATCTCCGTTGGACATAATGCAATATACTGATTCTTTCCCACAGATCAATGTACATTTAATAACAATATCATTATTACTATATCTACATTTGATATAATGTAATATACTTATTCGTTCCCATAGATGAATGTGCGATTAATAACAATATCATTGGTACTATATCTACGTTGAATATAATGTAACATACTGATTCACTCCCACAGAGCAATGTATATTTAATAACAATATCCTTAGTACTATATCTACATTCGATATAATGTAATATAGTTATTCGTTCCCACAGATGAATGTGTATTTATTAACAATATCATCAGTACTATATCTACATTAGATATGTAATGTAAATTTAATAACAATATCATTATTACCATATCTACATTAGATATAATGTAATATACTGATTCCTTCCCACAGATCAATGTACATTTAACAACAATATCATTAGTACTATATCTACAGTAGATATGTAATGTGAATTCAATAACAATATCATTATTACCATATCTACATTGAATATAATGTAATATACTGATTCATTCCCACAGATCAATGTACATTTAATAACAATATCATTGGTACTATATCTACATTGAATATAATGTAATATACTGATTCCTTCCAACAGGTCAATGTATATTTAATAACAATACCCTTAGCACTATATCTACATTCGATATAATGTAATATAGTTATTCGTTCCCACAGATGAATGTGTATTTATTAACAATATCATTAGTACTATATCTACATTAGATATGCAATGTACATTTAATAACAATATCATTATTACCATATCTACATTAGATATAATGTAATATACTGATTCTTTCCCACAGATCAATGTACATTTAATAACAATATCATTAGTACTATATCTACATTCGATATAATGTAATAGATTGATTCGTTCCCACCGATCAATGTACATTTAATAACAATATCATTATTGCTATATCTACATTAGGTATAATGTCATATACAGACTCATTCCCACAGATCAATGTACATATAATAACAATATCATTAGCACTATATCTACGGTAGATATGTAATATACATTTACAAACAATGCCATTATTACTATATCTCTGTTGGACATAATGTAATATACTGATTCTTTCCCACAGATCAATGTACATTTAATAACAATATCATTATTACTATATCTACATTAGATATAATGTAATATACTTATTCGTTCCCACAGATGAATGTGCGATTAATAACAATATCATTGGTACTATATCTACATTGAATATAATGTAATATACTGATTCATTCCCACAGAGCAATGTATATTTAATAACAACATCCTTAGTACTATATCTACATTCGATATAATGTAATATAGTTATTCGTTCCCACAGATGAATGTGTATTTATTAACAATATCATTAGTACTATATCTACATTAGATATGTAATGTACATTTAATAACATTATCATTATTACCATATCTGCATTAGATATAATGTAATATACTGATTCTTTCCCACAGATCAATGTACATTTAATAACAATATCATTATTACTATATCTACATTGAATATAATGTAATATGCTGATTCATTCCCACAGAACAATGTACATTTAATAACAGTATCATTAGTACTATATCTACAGTAGATATGTAATATACATCTACAAACAATGCCAGTATTATTACATCTCCGTTGGACATAATGTAATAGACTGATTCCTTCCCACAGATCAATGTACATTTAATAAGAATACCATTAGTACTATATCTACATTCGATATAATGTAATAGATTGATTCATTCCCACCGATCAATGTACATTTAATAACAATATCATTATTGCTATATCTACATTAGGTATAATGTCATATACAGACTCATTCCCACAGATCAATGTACATTTAATAACAATATCATTAGTACTATATCTACGGTAGATATGTAATATACATTTACAAACAATGCCATTATTACCATATCTCCGTTGGACATAATGTAATATACTGATTCCTTCCAACAGATCAATGTATATTTAATAACAATATCCTTAGTACTATATCTACAGTCGATATAATGTAATATAGTTATTCGTTCCCACAGATGAATGTGTATTTATTAACAATATCATTAGTACTATATCTACATTAGATATGTAATGTACATTTAATAACAATATCATTATTACCATATCTACATTGAATATAATGTAATATACTGATTCATTCCCACAGATCAATGTACATTTAATAACAATATCATTGGTACTATATCTACATTGAATATAATGTAATGTACTGATTCATTCCCACAGATCAATGTACATTTAATAACAATATCATTAGTACTATATCTACATTGAATATAATGTAATATACTGATTCATTCCCACAGATCAATGTACATTTAATAACAATATCATTAGTACTATATCTACAGTAGATATGTAATATACATTCACAAACAATGCCATTATTACTATATCTCCGTTGGACATAATGTAATACACTGATTCCTTCCAACAGATCAATCTATATTTAATAACAATATCCTTAGTACTATATCTACATTCGATATAATGTAATATAGATATTCGTTCCCACAGATTAATGTGTATTTATTAACAATATCATAAGTACTATATCTACATTAGATATGTAATGTACATTTAATAACAATATCATTATTACCATATCTACATTAGATATAATGTAATATACTGATTCCTTCCCACAGATCAATGTACATTTAATAACAATATCATTAGTACTATATCTACATTCGATATAATGTAATTGATTGATTCCTTCCCACAGATCAATGTACATTTAATAACAATATCATTATTACTACATCTACATTAGATAAGATGTAATATACTGATTCCTTCCCACAGATCAATGTACATTTAATAACAATATCATTAGTACTATATCTACATTCGATATAATGTAATAGATTGATTCGTTCCCACCGATCAATGTACATTTAATAACAATATCATTATTGCTATATCTACATTAGGTATAATGTCATATACAGACTCATTCCCACAGATCAATGTACATATAATAACAATATCATTAGCACTATATCTACGGTAGATATGTAATATACATTTACAAACAATGCCATTATTACTATATCTCTGTTGGACATAATGTAATATACTGATTCTTTCCCACAGATCAATGTACATTTAATAACAATATCATTATTACTATACCTACATTAGATATAATGTAATATACTTATTCGTTCCCACAGATGAATGTGCGATTAATAACAATATCATTGGTACTATATCTACATTGAATATAATGTAATATACTGATTCATTCCCACAGAGCAATGTATATTTAATAACAACATCCTTAGTACTATATCTACATTCGATATAATGTAATATAGTTATTCGTTCCCACAGATGAATGTGTATTTATTAACAATATCATTAGTACTATATCTACATTAGATATGTAATGTACATTTAATAACATTATCATTATTACCATATCTACATTAGATATAATGTAATATACTGATTCTTTCCCACAGATCAATGTACATTTAATAACAATATCATTATTACTATATCTACATTAGATATAATGTAATATACTGATTCTTTCCCACAGATCAATGTACATTTAATAACAATATCATTATTACTATATCTACATTAGATATAATGTAATATACTTATTCGTTCCCACAGATGAATGTGCGATTAATAACAATATCATTGGTACTATATCTACATTGAATATAATGTAATATACTGATTCATTCCCACAGAGCAATGTATATTTAATAACAACATCCTTAGTACTATATCTACATTCGATATAATGTAATATAGTTATTCGTTCCCACAGATGAATGTGTATTTATTAACAATATCATTAGTACTATATCTACAGTAGATATGTAATATACATTTACAAACAATGCCAGTATTATTATATCTGCGTTGGACATAATGTAATATACTGATTCCTTCCCACAGATCAATGTGCATTTAATAACAATATCATTGGTACTATATCTACATGGAATATAATGTAATATACTGATTCCTTCCCACACATCAATGTACATTTAATAACAATATCATAAGTACTATATCTACATTGAATATATTATAATATGCTGATTCATTCCCACAGATCAATGTACATTTATTAACAGTATCATTAGTATTATATCTACATTCGATATAATGTAATATATTGATACATTCCAACAGATCAATGTACATTTAATAACAATATCATTATTACTATATCTACATTAGATATAACGTAATATACTTATTCGTTCCCACAGATGAATGCGCATTTAATAACATTATCATTAGTACTATATCTACATTGGATATGTAATGTACATTTAAAAACAATATCATTATTACCATATCTTCATTAGATGTAATGTAATATAGTGATTCCTTCCCACAGATCAATGTACATTTAATATCAATATCATTGGTACTACATCTACATTGACTATAATGTAATATGCTGATTCATTCCCACAGATCAATGTACATTTAATAACAATAACATTAGTACTATATCTACATTCGATATAATGTAATAGATTGATTCATTCCCACCGATCAATGTACATTTAATAACAAGATCATTATTGCTATATCTACATTTGGTATAATGTCATATACAGGCTCATTCCCACAGATCAGTGTACATTTAATAACAATATCATTAGTACTATATCTACGGTAGATATGTAATATACATTTACAAACAATGCCATTATTACTCTATCTCCGTTGGACATAATGTAATATACTGATTCTTTCCCACAGATCAATGTACATTTAATAACAATATCATTATTACTATATCTACATTAGATATAATGTAATATACTTATTCGTTCCCACAGATGAATGTGCATTTAATAACATTGTCATTAGTACTATATCTACATTAGATATGTAATGTACATTTAATAACAATATCATTATTACCATATCTACATTAGATATAATGTAATATACTGATTCCTTCCCACAGATCAATGTACATTTAATAACAATATCATTAGTACTATATCTACATTCGATATAATGTAATAGATTGATTCATTCCCACAGATCAATGTGCATTTAATAACAATATCATTATTACTATATCTACATTAGATATGATGTAATATACTGATTCCTTCCCACAGATAAATGTACATTTAATAACAATATCATTAGTACTATATCTACAGTAGATATGTAATATACATTTACATACAATGCCATTATTACTATATCTCCGTTCGACATAATGTAATATACTGATTCCTTCCAACAGATCAATGTATATTTAATAACAATATCCTTAGCACTATATCTACATTCGATATAATGTAATATAGTTATTCGTTCCCACAGATGAATGTGTATTTATTGACAATATCATTAGTACTATATCTACATTAGATATGTAATGTACATTTAATAACAATATCATTATTACCATATCTACATTAGATATAATGTAATATGCTGATTCTTTCCCACAGATCAATGTACATTTAATAACAATATCATTGGTACTATATCTACATTGAATAAGATCTAATATACTGATTCATTCCCACAGATCAATGTACATTTAATAACAATATCATTAGTACTATATCTACAGTAGATATGTAATGTACATTTACAAACAATGCCATTATTACTATATCTCCGTTGGACATAATGTAATATACTGATTCCTTCCAACAGATCAATGTATATTTAATAACAATATGCTTAGTACTATATCTACATTCGATATAATGTAATATAGTTATTCGTTCCCACAGATGAATGTGTGTTTATTAACAATATCATTAGTACTATATCTACATTAGATATGTAATGTACATTTAATAACAATATCATTATTACCATATCTACATTAGATATAATGTAATATACTGATTCCTTCCCACAGATCAATGTACATTTAATAACAATATCATTGGTACTATATCTACATTCGATATAATGTAATATAGTTATTCGTTCCCACAGATGAATGTGTATTTATTAACAATATCATTAGTACTATATCTACATTAGATATGTAATGTACATTTAATAACAATATCATTATTACCATATCTACATTAGATATAATGTAATATACTGATTCCCTCCCACAGATCAATGTACATTTAATAACAATATCATTAGTACTATATCTACAGTAGATATGTAATATACATTTACAAACAATGCCATTATTACTATATCTCCGGTGGACATAATGTAATATACTGATTCCTTCCAACAGATCAATGTATATTTAATAACAATATCCTTAGTACTATATCTACATTCGATGTAATGTAATATAGTTATTCGTCCCCACAGATGAATGTGTATTTATTAACAATATCATTAGTACTATATCTACATTAGATATGTAATGTACATTTAATAACAATATCATTATTACCATATCTACATTAGATATAATGTAATATACTGATTCTTTCCCACAGATCAATGTACATTTAATAACAATGCCATTGGTACTATATCTACATTGAATATAATCTAATATACTGATTCATTCCCACAGATCAATGTACATTTAATAACAATATCATTAGTACTACATCTACATTCGATATAATGTAATAGATTGATTCGTTCCCACCGATCAATGTACATTTAATAACAATATCATTATTGCTATATCTACATTAGGTATAATGTCATATACAGACTCATTCCCACAGATCAATGTACATTTAATAACAATATCATTAGTACTATATCTACGGTGGATATGTAATATACATTTACAAACAATGCCATTATTACTATATCTCCGTTGGACATAATGCAATATACTGATTCTTTCCCACAGATCAATGTACATTTAACAACAATATCATTAGTACTATATCTACAGTAGATATGTAATGTACATTCAATAACAATATCATTATTACCATATCTACATTGAATATAATGTAATATACTGATTCTTTCCCACAGATCAATATACATTTAATAACAATATCATTATTACTATATCTACATTAGATATAATGTAATATACTGATTCTTTCCCACAGATCAATGTACATTTAATAACAATATCATTATTACTATATCTACATTAGATATAATGTAATATACTTATTCGTTCCCACAGATGAATGTGCGATTAATAACAATATCATTGGTACTATATCCACATTGAATATAATGTAATATACTGATTCATTCCCACAGAGCAATGTATATTTAATAACAACATCCTTAGTACTATATCTACATTCGATATAATGTAATATAGTTATTCGTTCCCACAGATGAATGTGTATTTATTAACAATATCATTAGTACTATATCTACAGTAGATATGTAATATACATTTACAAACAATGCCAGTATTATTATATCTGCGTTGGACATAATGTAATATACTGATTCCTTCCCACAGATCAATGTGCATTTAATAACAATATCATTGGTACTATATCTACATGGAATATAATGTAATATACTGATTCCTTCCCACACATCAATGTACATTTAATAACAATATCATAAGTACTATATCTACATTGAATATATTATAATATGCTGATTCATTCCCACAGATCAATGTACATTTATTAACAGTATCATTAGTATTATATCTACATTCGATATAATGTAATATATTGATACATTCCAACAGATCAATGTACATTTAATAACAATATCATTATTACTATATCTACATTAGATATAACGTAATATACTTATTCGTTCCCACAGATGAATGCGCATTTAATAACATTATCATTAGTACTATATCTACATTGGATATGTAATGTACATTTAAAAACAATATCATTATTACCATATCTTCATTAGATGTAATGTAATATAGTGATTCCTTCCCACAGATCAATGTACATTTAATATCAATATCATTGGTACTACATCTACATTGACTATAATGTAATATGCTGATTCATTCCCACAGATCAATGTACATTTAATAACAATAACATTAGTACTATATCTACATTCGATATAATGTAATAGATTGATTCATTCCCACCGATCAATGTACATTTAATAACAAGATCATTATTGCTATATCTACATTTGGTATAATGTCATATACAGGCTCATTCCCACAGATCAGTGTACATTTAATAACAATATCATTAGTACTATATCTACGGTAGATATGTAATATACATTTACAAACAATGCCATTATTACTCTATCTCCGTTGGACATAATGTAATATACTGATTCTTTCCCACAGATCAATGTACATTTAATAACAATATCATTGGTACTACATCTACATTGAATATAATGTAATATGCTGATTCATTCCCACAGATCAATGTACATTTAATAACAGTATCATTAGTACTATATCTACATTCGATATAATGCAATATATTGATTCATTCCAACAGATCAATGTACATTTAATAACAATATCATTATTACTATATCTACATTAGATATAATGTAATATACTTATTCGTTCCCACAGATGAATGTGCATTTAATAACATTGTCATTAGTACTATATCTACATTAGATATGTAATGTACATTTAAAAACAATATCATTATTACCATATCTGCATTAGATATAATGTAATATACTGATTCCTTCTCACAGATCAATGTACGTTTAATAACAATATCATTGGTACTATATCTACATTGAACATAATGTAATATACTGATTCATTCCCATAAATCAATGTACATTTAATAACAATATCCTTAGTACTATATCTACATTCGATACAATGTAATATAGTTATTCGTTCCCACAGATGAATGTGTATTTAATAACAATATCATTAGTAATATATCTACATTAGATATGTAATGTACATTTAATAACAATATCATTATTACCATATCTACATTAGGTATAATGTAATATGCTGATTCTTTCCCACAGATAAATGTACATTTAATAACAATATCATTGGTACTATATCTACATTGAATATAATGTAATATACTGATTCATTCCCACAGATCAATGTACATTTAATAACAATATCATTGGTACTATATCTACATTGAATATAATGTAATATGCTGATTCATTCCCACAGAACAATGTACATTTAATAACAGTATCATTAGTACTATATCTACAGTAGATATGTAATATACATCTACAAACAATGCCAGTATTACTATATCTCCGTTGGACATAATGTAATATACTGATTCTTTCCCACAGATCAATGTACATTTAATAACAATATCATTATTACTATATCTACATTAGATATATTGTAATATACTTATTCGTTCCCACAGATGAATGTGCACTTAATAACAATATCATTGGTACTATATCTACATTGAATATAATGTAATATACTGATTCATTCCCACAGAGCAATGTATATTTAATAACAATATCCTTAGTACTATATCAACATTCGATATAATGTAATATAGTTATTCGTTCCCACAGATGAATGTGTATTTATTAACAATATCATTAGTACTATATCTACATTGGATATGTAATGTACATTTAATAACAATATCATTATTACCATATCTACATTAGATATAATGTAATATACTGGTTCCTTCCCACAGATCAATGTACATTTAATAACAATATCATTAGTACTATATCTACATTCGATATAATGTAATAGATTGATTCATCCCCACCGATCAATGTACATTTAATAACAATATCATTATTGCTATATCTACATTAGATATGTAATATACATTTACAAACAATGCCATTATTACTATATCTCCGTTGGACATAATGTAATACACTGATTCCTTCCAACAGATCTATGTATATTTAATAACAATATCCTTAGTACTATATCTACATTCGATATAATGTAATATAGATATTCGTTCCCACAGATTAATGTGTATTTATTAACAATATCATAAGCACTATATCTACATTAGATATGTAATGTACATTTAATAACAATATCATTATTACCATATCTACATTAGATATAATGTAATATACTGGTTCCTTCCCACAGATCAATGTACATTTAATAACAATATCATTATTACTATATCTACATTAGATATAATGTAATATACTGATTGCTTCCCACAGATCAATGTACATTTAATAACAATATCATTAGTACTATATCTACAGTAGATATGTAATATACATTTACAAACAATGCCATTATTACTATATCTCCGTTGGACATAATGTAATATACTGATTCCTTCCAACAGATCAATCTATATTTAATAACAATATCCTTAGTACTATATCTACATTCGATATAATGTAATATAGTTATTCGTTCCCACAGATGAATGTGTATTTATTAACAATATCATTAGTACTATATCTACATTAGATATGTAATGTACATTTAATAACAATATCATTATTACCATATCTACATTAGATATAATGTAATATACTGATTCTTTCCCACAGATCAATGTACATTTAATAACAATATCATTGGTACTATATCTACATTGAATATAATGTAATATACTGATTAATTCCCACAGATCAATGTACATTTAATAACAATATCATTAGTACTATATCTACAGAAGATATGTAATATACATTTACAAACAATGCCATTATTACCATATCTCCGTTGGACATAATGTAACATACTGATTCCTTCCAACAGATCAATGTATATTTAATAACAATATCCTTAGTACTATATCTACAGTCGATATAATGTAATATAGTTATTCGTTCCCACAGATCAATGTACATTTAATAACAATATCATTAGTACTGTATCTACATTCGATATAATGTAATAGATTGATTCATTCCCACAGATCAATGTGCATTTAATAACAATATCATTATTACTATATCTACATTAGATATGATGTAATATACTGATTCCTTCCCACAGATCAATGTACATTTAATAACAATATCATTAATACTATATCTACAGTAGATATGTAATATACATTTACATACAATGCCATTATTACTATATCTCCGTTGGACATAATGTAATATACTGATTCCTTCCAACAGATCAATGTATATTTAATAACAATATCCTTAGCACTATATCTACATTCGATATAATGTAATATAGTTATTCGTTCCCACAGATGAATGTGTATTTATTAACAATATCATTAGTACTATATCTACATTAGATATGTAATGTACATTTAATAACAATATCATTATTACCATATCTACATTAGATATAATGTAATATACTGATTCTTTCCCACAGATCAATGTACATTTAATAACAATATCATTGGTACTATATCTACATTGAATATAATGTAATATACTGATTCATTCCCACAGATCAATGTACATTTAATAACAATATCATTAGTACTATATCTACAGAAGATATGTAATATACATTTACAAACAATGCCATTATTACCATATCTCCGTTGGACATAATGTAATATACTGATTCCTTCCAACAGATCAATGTATATTTGATAACAATATCCTTAGTACTATATCTACGGTCGATATAATGTAATATAGTTATTCGTTCCCACAGATGAATGTGTATTTATTAACAATATCATTAGTACTATATCTACATTAGATATGTAATGTACATTTAATAACAATATCATTATTACCATATCTACATTGAATATAATGTAATATACTGATTCATTCCCACAGATCAATGTACATTTAATAACAATATCATTGGTACTATATCTACATTGAATATAATGTAATATACTGATTCATTCCCACAGATCAATGTACATTTAATAACAATATCATTAGTACTATATCTACATTGAATATAATGTACCATACTGATTCATTCCCACAGATCAATGTACATTTAATAACAATATCATTAGTACTATATCTACAGTAGATATGTAATATACATTTACAAACAATGCCATTATTACTATATCTCCGTTGGACATAATGTAATACACTGATTCCTTCCAACAGATCTATGTATATTTAATAACAATATCCTTAGTACTATATCTACATTCGATATAATGTAATATAGATATTCGTTCCCACAGATTAATGTGTATTTATTAACAATATCATAAGTACTATATCTACATTAGATATGTAATGTACATTTAATAACAATATCATTATTACCATATCCACATTAGATATAATGTAATATACTGATTCCTTCCCACAGATCAATGTACATTTAATAACAATATCATTATTACTATATCTACATTAGATATAATGTAATATACTGATTCTTTCCCACAGATCAATGTACATTTAATAACAATATCATTATTACTATATCTACATTAGATATAATGTAATATACTTATTCGTTCCCACAGATGAATGTGCGATTAATAACAATATCATTGGTACTATATCTACATTGAATATAATGTAATATACTGATTCATTCCCACAGAGCAATGTATATTTAATAACAACATCCTTAGTACTATATCTACATTCGATATAATGTAATATAGTTATTCGTTCCCACAGATGAATGTGTATTTATTAACAATATCATTAGTACTATATCTACAGTAGATATGTAATATACATTTACAAACAATGCCAGTATTATTATATCTGCGTTGGACATAATGTAATATACTGATTCCTTCCCACAGATCAATGTGCATTTAATAACAATATCATTGGTACTATATCTACATGGAATATAATGTAATATACTGATTCCTTCCCACACATCAATGTACATTTAATAACAATATCATAAGTACTATATCTACATTGAATATATTATAATATGCTGATTCATTCCCACAGATCAATGTATATTTAATAACAATATCCTTAGTACTATATCTACAGTCGATATAATGTAATATAGTTATTCGTTCCCACAGATGAATGTGTATTTATTAACAATATCATTAGTACTATATCTACATTAGATATGTAATGTACATTTAATAACAATATCATTATTACCATATCTACATTGAATATAATGTAATATACTGATTCATTCCCACAGATCAATGTACATTTAATAACAATATCATTGGTACTATATCTACATTGAATATAATGTAATGTACTGATTCATTCCCACAGATCAATGTACATTTAATAACAATATCATTAGTACTATATCTACATTGAATATAATGTAATATACTGATTCATTCCCACAGATCAATGTACATTTAATAACAATATCATTAGTACTATATCTACAGTAGATATGTAATATACATTCACAAACAATGCCATTATTACTATATCTCCGTTGGACATAATGTAATACACTGATTCCTTCCAACAGATCAATCTATATTTAATAACAATATCCTTAGTACTATATCTACATTCGATATAATGTAATATAGATATTCGTTCCCACAGATTAATGTGTATTTATTAACAATATCATAAGTACTATATCTACATTAGATATGTAATGTACATTTAATAACAATATCATTATTACCATATCTACATTAGATATAATGTAATATACTGATTCCTTCCCACAGATCAATGTACATTTAATAACAATATCATTAGTACTATATCTACATTCGATATAATGTAATTGATTGATTCCTTCCCACAGATCAATGTACATTTAATAACAATATCATTATTACTACATCTACATTAGATAAGATGTAATATACTGATTCCTTCCCACAGATCAATGTACATTTAATAACAATATCATTAGTACTATATCTACATTCGATATAATGTAATAGATTGATTCGTTCCCACCGATCAATGTACATTTAATAACAATATCATTATTGCTATATCTACATTAGGTATAATGTCATATACAGACTCATTCCCACAGATCAATGTACATATAATAACAATATCATTAGCACTATATCTACGGTAGATATGTAATATACATTTACAAACAATGCCATTATTACTATATCTCTGTTGGACATAATGTAATATACTGATTCTTTCCCACAGATCAATGTACATTTAATAACAATATCATTATTACTATACCTACATTAGATATAATGTAATATACTTATTCGTTCCCACAGATGAATGTGCGATTAATAACAATATCATTGGTACTATATCTACATTGAATATAATGTAATATACTGATTCATTCCCACAGAGCAATGTATATTTAATAACAACATCCTTAGTACTATATCTACATTCGATATAATGTAATATAGTTATTCGTTCCCACAGATGAATGTGTATTTATTAACAATATCATTAGTACTATATCTACATTAGATATGTAATGTACATTTAATAACATTATCATTATTACCATATCTACATTAGATATAATGTAATATACTGATTCTTTCCCACAGATCAATGTACATTTAATAACAATATCATTATTACTATATCTACATTAGATATAATGTAATATACTGATTCTTTCCCACAGATCAATGTACATTTAATAACAATATCATTATTACTATATCTACATTAGATATAATGTAATATACTTATTCGTTCCCACAGATGAATGTGCGATTAATAACAATATCATTGGTACTATATCTACATTGAATATAATGTAATATACTGATTCATTCCCACAGAGCAATGTATATTTAATAACAACATCCTTAGTACTATATCTACATTCGATATAATGTAATATAGTTATTCGTTCCCACAGATGAATGTGTATTTATTAACAATATCATTAGTACTATATCTACAGTAGATATGTAATATACATTTACAAACAATGCCAGTATTATTATATCTGCGTTGGACATAATGTAATATACTGATTCCTTCCCACAGATCAATGTGCATTTAATAACAATATCATTGGTACTATATCTACATGGAATATAATGTAATATACTGATTCCTTCCCACACATCAATGTACATTTAATAACAATATCATAAGTACTATATCTACATTGAATATATTATAATATGCTGATTCATTCCCACAGATCAATGTACATTTATTAACAGTATCATTAGTATTATATCTACATTCGATATAATGTAATATATTGATACATTCCAACAGATCAATGTACATTTAATAACAATATCATTATTACTATATCTACATTAGATATAACGTAATATACTTATTCGTTCCCACAGATGAATGTGCGATTAATAACAATATCATTGGTACTATATCTACATTGAATATAATGTAATACACTGATTCCTTCCAACAGATCTATTTATATTTAATAACAATATCCTTAGTACTATATCTACATTCGATATAATGTAATATAGATATTCGTTCCCACAGATTAATGTGTATTTATTAACAATATCATAGGTACTATATCTACATTAGATATGTAATGTACATTTAATAACAATATCATTATTACCATATCTACATTAGATATAATGTAATATACTGATTCCTTCCCACAGATCAATGTACATTTAATAACAATATCATTGGTACTATATCTACATTGAATATAATCTAATATACTGATTCATTCCCACAGATCAATGTACATTTAATAACAATATCATTAGTACTATATCTACGGTAGATATGTAATATACATTTACAAACGATGTCATTATTACTATATCTCCGTTAGACATAATGTAATATACTGATTCCTTCCCACAGATCAATGTACATTTAATAACAATATCATTGGTACTATATCTACATTGAATATAATGTAATATGCTGATTCATTCCCACACATCAATGTACATTTAATAACAGTATCATTCGTACTATATCTACATTCGATATAATGTAATATATTGATTCATTCCAACAGATCAATGTACATTTAATAACAATATCATTATTACTATATCTACATTAGATATAATGTAATATACTGATTGCTTCCCACAGATCAATGTACATTTAATAACAATATCATTAGTACTATATCTACAGTAGATATGTAATATACATTTACAAACAATGCCATTATTACTATATCTCCGTTGGACATAATGTAATATACTGATTCCTTCCTACAGATCAATCTATATTTAATAACAATATCCTTAGTACTATATCTACATTCGATATAATGTAATATAGTTATTCGTTCCCACAGATGAATGTGTATTTATTAACAATATCATTAGTACTATATCTACATTAGATATGTAATGTACATTTAATAACAATATCATTATTACCATATCTACATTAGATATAATGTAATATACTGATTCTTTCCCACAGATCAATGTACATTTAATAACAATATCATTGGTACTATATCTACATTGAATATAATGTAATATACTGATTAATTCCCACAGATCAATGTACATTTAATAACAATATCATTAGTACTATATCTACAGAAGATATGTAATATACATTTACAAACAATGCCATTATTACCATATCTCCGTTGGACATAATGTAACATACTGATTCCTTCCAACAGATCAATGTATATTTAATAACAATATCCTTAGTACTATATCTACAGTCGATATAATGTAATATAGTTATTCGTTCCCACAGATGAATGTGTATTTATTAACAATATCATTAGTACTATATCTACATTAGATATGTAATGTACATTTAATAACAATATCATTATTACCATATCTACATTGAATATAATGTAATATACTGATTCATTCCCACAGATCAATGTACATTTAATAACAATATCATTGGTACTATATCTACATTGAATATAATGTAATATACTGATTCATTCCCACAGATCAATGTACATTTAATAACAATATCATTAGTACTATATCTACATTGAATATAATGTAACATACTGATTCATTCCCACAGATCAATGTACATTTAATAACAATATCATTAGTACTATATCTACAGTAGATATGTAATATACATTTACAAACAATGCCATTATTACTATATCTCCGTTGGACATAATGTAATACACTGATTCCTTCCAACAGATCTATGTATATTTAATAACAATATCCTTAGTACTATATCTACATTCGATATAATGTAATATAGATATTCGTTCCCACAGATTAATGTGTATTTATTAACAATATCATAAGTACTATATCTACATTAGATATGTAATGTACATTTAATAACAATATCATTATTACCATATCTACATTAGATATAATGTAATATACTGATTCCTTCCCACAGATCAATGTACATTTAATAACAATATCATTATTACTATATCTACATTAGATATAATGTAATATACTGATTCTTTCCCACAGATCAATGTACATTTAATAACAATATCATTATTACTATATCTACATTAGATATAATGTAATATACTTATTCGTTCCCACAGATGAATGTGCGATTAATAACAATATCATTGGTACTATATCTACATTGAATATAATGTAATATACTGATTCATTCCCACAGAGCAATGTATATTTAATAACAACATCCTTAGTACTATATCTACATTCGATATAATGTAATATAGTTATTCGTTCCCACAGATGAATGTGTATTTATTAACAATATCATTAGTACTATATCTACAGTAGATATGTAATATACATTTACAAACAATGCCAGTATTATTATATCTGCGTTGGACATAATGTAATATACTGATTCCTTCCCACAGATCAATGTGCATTTAATAACAATATCATTGGTACTATATCTACATGGAATATAATGTAATATACTGATTCCTTCCCACACATCAATGTACATTTAATAACAATATCATAAGTACTATATCTACATTGAATATATTATAATATGCTGATTCATTCCCACAGATCAATGTACATTTATTAACAGTATCATTAGTATTATATCTACATTCGCTATAATGTAATATATTGATTCATTCCAACAGATCAATGTACATTTAATAACAATATCATTATTACTATATCTACATTAGATATAATGTAATATACTGATTCCTTCCCACAGATCAATGTACATTTAATAACAATATCATTAGTACTATATCTACATTGGATATGTAATGTACATTTAAAAACAATGCCATTATTACCATATCTCCGTTGGACATAATGTAACATACTGATTCCTTCCAACAGATCATTGTATATTTAATAACAATATCCTTAGTACTATATCTACAATCGATATAATGTAATATAGTTATTCGTTCCCACAGATGAATGTGTATTTATTAACAATATCATTAGTACTATATCTACATTAGATATGTAATGTACATTTAATAACAATATCATTATTACCATATCTACATTGAATATAATGTAATATACTGATTCATTCCCACAGATCAATGTACATTTAATAACAATATCATTGGTACTATATCTACATTGAATATAATGTAATATACTGATTCATTCCCACAGATCAATGTACATTTAATAACAATATCATTATTACTATATCTACATCAGATATAATGTAATATACTGATTCCTTCCAACAGATCTATGTATATTTAATAACAATATCCTTAGTACTATATCTACATTCGATATAATGTAATATATTGATTCATTCCAACAGATCAATGTACATTTAATAACAATATCATTATTACTATATCTACATCAGATATAATGTAATATACTGATTCCTTCCCACAGATCAATGTACATTTAATAACAATATCATTAGTACTATATCTACAGTAGATATGTAATATACATTTACAAACAATGCCATTATTACTATATCTCCGTTGGACATAATGTAATATACTGATTCCTTCCAACAGATCAATCTATATTTAATAACAATATCCTTAGTACTATATCTACATTCGATATAATGTAATATAGTTATTCGTTCCCACAGATGAATGTGTATTTATTAACAATATCATTAGTACTATATCTACATTAGATATGTAATGTACATTTAATAACAATATCATTATTACCATATCTACATTGAATATAATGTAATATACTGATTCATTCCCACAGATCAATGTACATTTAATAACAATATCATTGGTACTATATCTACATTGAATATAATGTAATATACTGATTCATTCCCACAGATCAATGTACATTTAATAACAATATCATTAGTACTACATCTACATTCGATATAATGTAATAGATTGATTCGTTCCCACCGATCAATGTACATTTAATAACAATATCATTATTGCTATATCTACATTAGGTATAATGTCATATACAGACTCATTCCCACAGATCAATGTACATTTAATAACAATATCATTAGTACTATATCTACGGTGGATATGTAATATACATTTACAAACAATGCCATTATTACTATATCTCCGTTGGACATAATGCAATATACTGATTCTTTCCCACAGATCAATGTACATTTAATAACAATATCATTATTACTATATCTACATTTGATATAATGTAATATACTTATTCGTTCCCATAGATGAATGTGCGATTAATAACAATATCATTGGTACTATATCTACGTTGAATATAATGTAACATACTGATTCACTCCCACAGAGCAATGTATATTTAATAACAATATCCTTAGTACTATATCTACATTCGATATAATGTAATATAGTTATTCGTTCCCACAGATGAATGTGTATTTATTAACAATATCATCAGTACTATATCTACATTAGATATGTAATGTAAATTTAATAACAATATCATTATTACCATATCTACATTAGATATAATGTAATATACTGATTCCTTCCCACAGATCAATGTACATTTAACAACAATATCATTAGTACTATATCTACAGTAGATATGTAATGTGAATTCAATAACAATATCATTATTACCATATCTACATTGAATATAATGTAATATACTGATTCATTCCCACAGATCAATGTACATTTAATAACAATATCATTGGTACTATATCTACATTGAATATAATGTAATATACTGATTCCTTCCAACAGGTCAATGTATATTTAATAACAATACCCTTAGCACTATATCTACATTCGATATAATGTAATATAGTTATTCGTTCCCACAGATGAATGTGTATTTATTAACAATATCATTAGTACTATATCTACATTAGATATGCAATGTACATTTAATAACAATATCATTATTACCATATCTACATTAGATATAATGTAATATACTGATTCTTTCCCACAGATCAATGTACATTTAATAACAATATCATTAGTACTATATCTACATTCGATATAATGTAATAGATTGATTCGTTCCCACCGATCAATGTACATTTAATAACAATATCATTATTGCTATATCTACATTAGGTATAATATCATATACAGACTCATTCCCACAGATCAATGTACATATAATAACAATATCATTAGCACTATATCTACGGTAGATATGTAATATACATTTACAAACAATGCCATTATTACTATATCTCTGTTGGACATAATGTAATATACTGATTCTTTCCCACAGATCAATGTACATTTAATAACAATATCATTATTACTATATCTACATTAGATATAATGTAATATACTTATTCGTTCCCACAGATGAATGTGCGATTAATAACAATATCATTGGTACTATATCTACATTGAATATAATGTAATATACTGATTCATTCCCACAGAGCAATGTATATTTAATAACAACATCCTTAGTACTATATCTACATTCGATATAATGTAATATAGTTATTCGTTCCCACAGATGAATGTGTATTTATTAACAATATCATTAGTACTATATCTACATTAGATATGTAATGTACATTTAATAACATTATCATTATTACCATATCTACATTAGATATAATGTAATATACTGATTCTTTCCCACAGATCAATGTACATTTAATAACAATATCATTATTACTATATCTACATTGAATATAATGTAATATGCTGATTCATTCCCACAGAACAATGTACATTTAATAACAGTATCATTAGTACTATATCTACAGTAGATATGTAATATACATCTACAAACAATGCCAGTATTATTACATCTCCGTTGGACATAATGTAATAGACTGATTCCTTCCCACAGATCAATGTACATTTAATAAGAATACCATTAGTACTATATCTACATTCGATATAATGTAATAGATTGATTCATTCCCACCGATCAATGTACATTTAATAACAATATCATTATTGCTATATCTACATTAGGTATAATGTCATATACAGACTCATTCCCACAGATCAATGTACATTTAATAACAATATCATTAGTACTATATCTACGGTAGATATGTAATATACATTTACAAACAATGCCATTATTACCATATCTCCGTTGGACATAATGTAATATACTGATTCCTTCCAACAGATCAATGTATATTTAATAACAATATCCTTAGTACTATATCTACAGTCGATATAATGTAATATAGTTATTCGTTCCCACAGATGAATGTGTATTTATTAACAATATCATTAGTACTATATCTACATTAGATATGTAATGTACATTTAATAACAATATCATTATTACCATATCTACATTGAATATAATGTAATATACTGATTCATTCCCACAGATCAATGTACATTTAATAACAATATCATTGGTACTATATCTACATTGAATATAATGTAATGTACTGATTCATTCCCACAGATCAATGTACATTTAATAACAATATCATTAGTACTATATCTACATTGAATATAATGTAATATACTGATTCATTCCCACAGATCAATGTACATTTAATAACAATATCATTAGTACTATATCTACAGTAGATATGTAATATACATTCACAAACAATGCCATTATTACTATATCTCCGTTGGACATAATGTAATACACTGATTCCTTCCAACAGATCAATCTATATTTAATAACAATATCCTTAGTACTATATCTACATTCGATATAATGTAATATAGATATTCGTTCCCACAGATTAATGTGTATTTATTAACAATATCATAAGTACTATATCTACATTAGATATGTAATGTACATTTAATAACAATATCATTATTACCATATCTACATTAGATATAATGTAATATACTGATTCCTTCCCACAGATCAATGTACATTTAATAACAATATCATTAGTACTATATCTACATTCGATATAATGTAATTGATTGATTCCTTCCCACAGATCAATGTACATTTAATAACAATATCATTATTACTACATCTACATTAGATAAGATGTAATATACTGATTCCTTCCCACAGATCAATGTACATTTAATAACAATATCATTAGTACTATATCTACATTCGATATAATGTAATAGATTGATTCGTTCCCACCGATCAATGTACATTTAATAACAATATCATTATTGCTATATCTACATTAGGTATAATGTCATATACAGACTCATTCCCACAGATCAATGTACATATAATAACAATATCATTAGCACTATATCTACGGTAGATATGTAATATACATTTACAAACAATGCCATTATTACTATATCTCTGTTGGACATAATGTAATATACTGATTCTTTCCCACAGATCAATGTACATTTAATAACAATATCATTATTACTATACCTACATTAGATATAATGTAATATACTTATTCGTTCCCACAGATGAATGTGCGATTAATAACAATATCATTGGTACTATATCTACATTGAATATAATGTAATATACTGATTCATTCCCACAGAGCAATGTATATTTAATAACAACATCCTTAGTACTATATCTACATTCGATATAATGTAATATAGTTATTCGTTCCCACAGATGAATGTGTATTTATTAACAATATCATTAGTACTATATCTACATTAGATATGTAATGTACATTTAATAACATTATCATTATTACCATATCTACATTAGATATAATGTAATATACTGATTCTTTCCCACAGATCAATGTACATTTAATAACAATATCATTATTACTATATCTACATTAGATATAATGTAATATACTGATTCTTTCCCACAGATCAATGTACATTTAATAACAATATCATTATTACTATATCTACATTAGATATAATGTAATATACTTATTCGTTCCCACAGATGAATGTGCGATTAATAACAATATCATTGGTACTATATCTACATTGAATATAATGTAATATACTGATTCATTCCCACAGAGCAATGTATATTTAATAACAACATCCTTAGTACTATATCTACATTCGATATAATGTAATATAGTTATTCGTTCCCACAGATGAATGTGTATTTATTAACAATATCATTAGTACTATATCTACAGTAGATATGTAATATACATTTACAAACAATGCCAGTATTATTATATCTGCGTTGGACATAATGTAATATACTGATTCCTTCCCACAGATCAATGTGCATTTAATAACAATATCATTGGTACTATATCTACATGGAATATAATGTAATATACTGATTCCTTCCCACACATCAATGTACATTTAATAACAATATCATAAGTACTATATCTACATTGAATATATTATAATATGCTGATTCATTCCCACAGATCAATGTACATTTATTAACAGTATCATTAGTATTATATCTACATTCGATATAATGTAATATATTGATACATTCCAACAGATCAATGTACATTTAATAACAATATCATTATTACTATATCTACATTAGATATAACGTAATATACTTATTCGTTCCCACAGATGAATGCGCATTTAATAACATTATCATTAGTACTATATCTACATTGGATATGTAATGTACATTTAAAAACAATATCATTATTACCATATCTTCATTAGATGTAATGTAATATAGTGATTCCTTCCCACAGATCAATGTACATTTAATATCAATATCATTGGTACTACATCTACATTGACTATAATGTAATATGCTGATTCATTCCCACAGATCAATGTACATTTAATAACAATAACATTAGTACTATATCTACATTCGATATAATGTAATAGATTGATTCATTCCCACCGATCAATGTACATTTAATAACAAGATCATTATTGCTATATCTACATTTGGTATAATGTCATATACAGGCTCATTCCCACAGATCAGTGTACATTTAATAACAATATCATTAGTACTATATCTACGGTAGATATGTAATATACATTTACAAACAATGCCATTATTACTCTATCTCCGTTGGACATAATGTAATATACTGATTCTTTCCCACAGATCAATGTACATTTAATAACAATATCATTATTACTATATCTACATTAGATATAATGTAATATACTTATTCGTTCCCACAGATGAATGTGCATTTAATAACATTGTCATTAGTACTATATCTACATTAGATATGTAATGTACATTTAATAACAATATCATTATTACCATATCTACATTAGATATAATGTAATATACTGATTCCTTCCCACAGATCAATGTACATTTAATAACAATATCATTAGTACTATATCTACATTCGATATAATGTAATAGATTGATTCATTCCCACAGATCAATGTGCATTTAATAACAATATCATTATTACTATATCTACATTAGATATGATGTAATATACTGATTCCTTCCCACAGATAAATGTACATTTAATAACAATATCATTAGTACTATATCTACAGTAGATATGTAATATACATTTACATACAATGCCATTATTACTATATCTCCGTTCGACATAATGTAATATACTGATTCCTTCCAACAGATCAATGTATATTTAATAACAATATCCTTAGCACTATATCTACATTCGATATAATGTAATATAGTTATTCGTTCCCACAGATGAATGTGTATTTATTGACAATATCATTAGTACTATATCTACATTAGATATGTAATGTACATTTAATAACAATATCATTATTACCATATCTACATTAGATATAATGTAATATGCTGATTCTTTCCCACAGATCAATGTACATTTAATAACAATATCATTGGTACTATATCTACATTGAATAAGATCTAATATACTGATTCATTCCCACAGATCAATGTACATTTAATAACAATATCATTAGTACTATATCTACAGTAGATATGTAATGTACATTTACAAACAATGCCATTATTACTATATCTCCGTTGGACATAATGTAATATACTGATTCCTTCCAACAGATCAATGTATATTTAATAACAATATGCTTAGTACTATATCTACATTCGATATAATGTAATATAGTTATTCGTTCCCACAGATGAATGTGTGTTTATTAACAATATCATTAGTACTATATCTACATTAGATATGTAATGTACATTTAATAACAATATCATTATTACCATATCTACATTAGATATAATGTAATATACTGATTCCTTCCCACAGATCAATGTACATTTAATAACAATATCATTGGTACTATATCTACATTCGATATAATGTAATATAGTTATTCGTTCCCACAGATGAATGTGTATTTATTAACAATATCATTAGTACTATATCTACATTAGATATGTAATGTACATTTAATAACAATATCATTATTACCATATCTACATTAGATATAATGTAATATACTGATTCCCTCCCACAGATCAATGTACATTTAATAACAATATCATTAGTACTATATCTACAGTAGATATGTAATATACATTTACAAACAATGCCATTATTACTATATCTCCGGTGGACATAATGTAATATACTGATTCCTTCCAACAGATCAATGTATATTTAATAACAATATCCTTAGTACTATATCTACATTCGATGTAATGTAATATAGTTATTCGTCCCCACAGATGAATGTGTATTTATTAACAATATCATTAGTACTATATCTACATTAGATATGTAATGTACATTTAATAACAATATCATTATTACCATATCTACATTAGATATAATGTAATATACTGATTCTTTCCCACAGATCAATGTACATTTAATAACAATGCCATTGGTACTATATCTACATTGAATATAATCTAATATACTGATTCATTCCCACAGATCAATGTACATTTAATAACAATATCATTAGTACTACATCTACATTCGATATAATGTAATAGATTGATTCGTTCCCACCGATCAATGTACATTTAATAACAATATCATTATTGCTATATCTACATTAGGTATAATGTCATATACAGACTCATTCCCACAGATCAATGTACATTTAATAACAATATCATTAGTACTATATCTACGGTGGATATGTAATATACATTTACAAACAATGCCATTATTACTATATCTCCGTTGGACATAATGCAATATACTGATTCTTTCCCACAGATCAATGTACATTTAACAACAATATCATTAGTACTATATCTACAGTAGATATGTAATGTACATTCAATAACAATATCATTATTACCATATCTACATTGAATATAATGTAATATACTGATTCTTTCCCACAGATCAATATACATTTAATAACAATATCATTATTACTATATCTACATTAGATATAATGTAATATACTGATTCTTTCCCACAGATCAATGTACATTTAATAACAATATCATTATTACTATATCTACATTAGATATAATGTAATATACTTATTCGTTCCCACAGATGAATGTGCGATTAATAACAATATCATTGGTACTATATCCACATTGAATATAATGTAATATACTGATTCATTCCCACAGAGCAATGTATATTTAATAACAACATCCTTAGTACTATATCTACATTCGATATAATGTAATATAGTTATTCGTTCCCACAGATGAATGTGTATTTATTAACAATATCATTAGTACTATATCTACAGTAGATATGTAATATACATTTACAAACAATGCCAGTATTATTATATCTGCGTTGGACATAATGTAATATACTGATTCCTTCCCACAGATCAATGTGCATTTAATAACAATATCATTGGTACTATATCTACATGGAATATAATGTAATATACTGATTCCTTCCCACACATCAATGTACATTTAATAACAATATCATAAGTACTATATCTACATTGAATATATTATAATATGCTGATTCATTCCCACAGATCAATGTACATTTATTAACAGTATCATTAGTATTATATCTACATTCGATATAATGTAATATATTGATACATTCCAACAGATCAATGTACATTTAATAACAATATCATTATTACTATATCTACATTAGATATAACGTAATATACTTATTCGTTCCCACAGATGAATGCGCATTTAATAACATTATCATTAGTACTATATCTACATTGGATATGTAATGTACATTTAAAAACAATATCATTATTACCATATCTTCATTAGATGTAATGTAATATAGTGATTCCTTCCCACAGATCAATGTACATTTAATATCAATATCATTGGTACTACATCTACATTGACTATAATGTAATATGCTGATTCATTCCCACAGATCAATGTACATTTAATAACAATAACATTAGTACTATATCTACATTCGATATAATGTAATAGATTGATTCATTCCCACCGATCAATGTACATTTAATAACAAGATCATTATTGCTATATCTACATTTGGTATAATGTCATATACAGGCTCATTCCCACAGATCAGTGTACATTTAATAACAATATCATTAGTACTATATCTACGGTAGATATGTAATATACATTTACAAACAATGCCATTATTACTCTATCTCCGTTGGACATAATGTAATATACTGATTCTTTCCCACAGATCAATGTACATTTAATAACAATATCATTGGTACTACATCTACATTGAATATAATGTAATATGCTGATTCATTCCCACAGATCAATGTACATTTAATAACAGTATCATTAGTACTATATCTACATTCGATATAATGCAATATATTGATTCATTCCAACAGATCAATGTACATTTAATAACAATATCATTATTACTATATCTACATTAGATATAATGTAATATACTTATTCGTTCCCACAGATGAATGTGCATTTAATAACATTGTCATTAGTACTATATCTACATTAGATATGTAATGTACATTTAAAAACAATATCATTATTACCATATCTGCATTAGATATAATGTAATATACTGATTCCTTCTCACAGATCAATGTACGTTTAATAACAATATCATTGGTACTATATCTACATTGAACATAATGTAATATACTGATTCATTCCCATAAATCAATGTACATTTAATAACAATATCCTTAGTACTATATCTACATTCGATACAATGTAATATAGTTATTCGTTCCCACAGATGAATGTGTATTTAATAACAATATCATTAGTAATATATCTACATTAGATATGTAATGTACATTTAATAACAATATCATTATTACCATATCTACATTAGGTATAATGTAATATGCTGATTCTTTCCCACAGATAAATGTACATTTAATAACAATATCATTGGTACTATATCTACATTGAATATAATGTAATATACTGATTCATTCCCACAGATCAATGTACATTTAATAACAATATCATTGGTACTATATCTACATTGAATATAATGTAATATGCTGATTCATTCCCACAGAACAATGTACATTTAATAACAGTATCATTAGTACTATATCTACAGTAGATATGTAATATACATCTACAAACAATGCCAGTATTACTATATCTCCGTTGGACATAATGTAATATACTGATTCTTTCCCACAGATCAATGTACATTTAATAACAATATCATTATTACTATATCTACATTAGATATATTGTAATATACTTATTCGTTCCCACAGATGAATGTGCACTTAATAACAATATCATTGGTACTATATCTACATTGAATATAATGTAATATACTGATTCATTCCCACAGAGCAATGTATATTTAATAACAATATCCTTAGTACTATATCAACATTCGATATAATGTAATATAGTTATTCGTTCCCACAGATGAATGTGTATTTATTAACAATATCATTAGTACTATATCTACATTGGATATGTAATGTACATTTAATAACAATATCATTATTACCATATCTACATTAGATATAATGTAATATACTGGTTCCTTCCCACAGATCAATGTACATTTAATAACAATATCATTAGTACTATATCTACATTCGATATAATGTAATAGATTGATTCATCCCCACCGATCAATGTACATTTAATAACAATATCATTATTGCTATATCTACATTAGATATGTAATATACATTTACAAACAATGCCATTATTACTATATCTCCGTTGGACATAATGTAATACACTGATTCCTTCCAACAGATCTATGTATATTTAATAACAATATCCTTAGTACTATATCTACATTCGATATAATGTAATATAGATATTCGTTCCCACAGATTAATGTGTATTTATTAACAATATCATAAGCACTATATCTACATTAGATATGTAATGTACATTTAATAACAATATCATTATTACCATATCTACATTAGATATAATGTAATATACTGGTTCCTTCCCACAGATCAATGTACATTTAATAACAATATCGTTAGTACTATATCTACATTGAATATAATGTAATATACTGATTCATTCCCACAGATCAATGTACATTTAATAACAATATCATTAGTACTATATCTACAGAAGATATGTAATATACATTTACAAACAATGCCATTATTACCATATCTCCGTTGGACATAATGTAATATACTGATTCCTTCCAACAGATCAATGTATATTTAATAACAATATCCTTAGTACTATATCTACAGTCGATATAATGTAATATAGTTATTCGTTCCCACAGATTAATGTGTATTTATTAACAATATCATTAGTACTATATCTACATTAGATATGTAATGTACATTTAATAACAATATCATTATTACCATATCTACATTGAATATAATGTAATATACTGATTCATTCCCACAGATCAATGTACATTTAATAACAATATCATTGGTACTATATCTACATTGAATATAATGTAATATACTGATTCATTCCCACAGATCAATGTACATTTAATAACAATATCATTAGTACTATATCTACATTGAATATAATGTAATATACTGATTCATTCCCACAGATCAATGTACATTTAATAACAATATCATTAGTACTATATCTGCAGTAGATATGTAATATACATTTACAAACAATGCCATTATTACTATATCTCCGTTGGACATAATGTAATATACTGATTCCTTCCAACAGATCAATCTATATTTAATAACAATATCCTTAGTACTATATCTACATTCGATATAATGTAATACAGTTATTCGTTCCCACAGATGAATGTGTATTTATTAACAATATCATTAGTACTATATCTACATTAGGTATGTAATGTACATTTAATAACAATATCATTATTACCATATCTACATTAGATATAATGTAATATACTGATTCTTTCCCACAGATCAATGTACATTTAATAACAATATCATTGGTACTATATCTACATTGAATATAATGTAATATACTGATTCATTCCCACAGATCAATGTACATTTAATAACAATATCATTAGTACTATATCTACATTGAATATAATGTAATATACTGATTCATTCCCACAGATCAATGTACATTTAATAACAATATCATTAGTACTATATCTACGGTAGATATGTAATATACATTTACAAACGATGTCATTATTACTATATCTCCGTTAGACATAATGTAATATACTGATTCCTTCCCACAGATCAATGTACATTTAATAACAATATCATTGGTACTATACCTACATTGAATATAATGTAATATGCTGATTCATTCCCACAGATCAATGTACATTTAATAACAGTATCATTCGTACTATATCTACATTCGATATAATGTAATATATTGATTCATTCCAACAGATCAATGTACATTTAATAACAATATCATTATTACTATATCTACATTAGATATAATGTAATATACTGATTCCTTCCCACAGATCAATGTACATTTAATAACAATATCATTAGTACTATATCTACAGTAGATATGTAATATACATTTACAAACAATGCCATTATTACTATATCTCCGTTGGACATAATGTAATATACTGATTCCTTCCAACAGATCAATGTATATTTAATAACAATATCCTTAGTACTATATCTACAGTCCATATAATGTAATATAGTTATTCGTTCCCACAGATCAATGTACATTTAATAACAATATCATTAGTACTATATCTACATTCGATATAATGTAATAGATTGATTCATTCCCACAGATCAATGTGCATTTAATAACAATATCATTATTACTATATCTACATTAGATATGATGTAATATACTGATTCCTTCCCACAGATCAATGTACATTTAATAACAATATCATTAATACTATATCTACAGTAGATATGTAATATACATTTACAAACAATGCCATTATTACTATATCTCCGTTGGACATAATGTAATATACTGATTCTTTCCCACAGATCAATGTACATTTAATAACAATATCATTATTACTATATCTACATTAGATATATTGTAATATACTTATTCGTTCCCACAGATGAATGTGCACTTAATAACAATATCATTGGTACTATATCTACATTGAATATAATGTAATATACTGATTCATTCCCACAGAGCAATGTATATTTAATAACAATATCCTTAGTACTATATCAACATTCGATATAATGTAATATAGTTATTCGTTCCCACAGATGAATGTGTATTTATTAACAATATCATTAGTACTATATCTACATTAGATATGTAATGTACATTTAATAACAATATCATTATTACCATATCTACATTAGATATAATGTAATATACTGGTTCCTTCCCACAGATCAATGTACATTTAATAACAATATCATTAGTACTATATCTACATTCGATATAATGTAATAGATTGATTCATCCCCACCGATCAATGTACATTTAATAACAATATCATTATTGCTATATCTACATTAGATATGTAATATACATTTACAAACAATGCCATTATTACTATATCTCCGTTGGACATAATGTAATACACTGATTCCTTCCAACAGATCTATGTATATTTAATAACAATATCCTTAGTACTATATCTACATTCGATATAATGTAATATAGATATTCGTTCCCACAGATTAATGTGTATTTATTAACAATATCATAAGCACTATATCTACATTAGATATGTAATGTACATTTAATAACAATATCATTATTACCATATCTACATTAGATATAATGTAATATACTGGTTCCTTCCCACAGATCAATGTACATTTAATAACAATATCGTTAGTACTATATCTACATTGAATATAATGTAATATACTGATTCATTCCCACAGATCAATGTACATTTAATAACAATATCATTAGTACTATATCTACAGAAGATATGTAATATACATTTACAAACAATGCCATTATTACCATATCTCCGTTGGACATAATGTAATATACTGATTCCTTCCAACAGATCAATGTATATTTAATAACAATATCCTTAGTACTATATCTACAGTCGATATAATGTAATATAGTTATTCGTTCCCACAGATGAATGTGTATTTATTAACAATATCATTAGTACTATATCTACATTAAATATGTAGTGTACATTTAATAACAATATCATTATTACCATATCTACATTGAATATAATGTAATATACTGATTCATTCCCACAGATCAATGTACATTTAATAACAATATCATTGGTACTATATCTACATTGAATATAATGTAATATACTGATTCATTCCCACAGATCAATGTACATTTAATAACAATATCATTAGTACTATATCTACATTGAATATAATGTAATATACTGATTCATTCCCACAGATCAATGTACATTTAATAACAATATCATTAGTACTATATCTACAGTAGATATGTAATATACATTTACAAACAATGCCATTATTACTATATCTCCGTTGGACATAATGTAATACACTGATTCCTTCCAACAGATCTATGTATATTTAATAACAATATCCTTAGTACTATATCTACATTCGATATAATGTAATATAGATATTCGTTCCCACAGATTAATGTGTATTTATTAACAATATCATAAGTACTATATCTACATTAGATATGTAATGTACATTTAATAACAATATCATTATTACCATATCTACATTAGATATAATGTAATATACTGATTCCTTCCCACAGATCAATGTACATTTAATAACAATATCATTGGTACTATATCTACATTGAATATAATCTAATATACTGATTCATTCCCACAGATCAATGTACATTTAATAACAATATCATTAGTACTATATCTACGGTAGATATGTAATATACATTTACAAACGATGTCATTATTACTATATCTCCGTTAGACATAATGTAATATACTGATTCCTTCCCACAGATCAATGTACATTTAATAACAATATCATTGGTACTATATCTACATTGAATATAATGTAATATGCTGATTCATTCCCACACATCAATGTACATTTAATAACAGTATCATTCGTACTATATCTACATTCGATATAATGTAATATATTGATTCATTCCAACAGATCAATGTACATTTAATAACAATATCATTATTACTATATCTACATTAGATATAATGTAATATACTGATTGCTTCCCACAGATCAATGTACATTTAATAACGATATCATTAGTACTATATCTACAGTAGATATGTAATATACATTTACAAACAATGCCATTATTACTATATCTCCGTTGGACATAATGTAATATACTGATTCCTTCCAACAGATCAATCTATATTTAATAACAATATCCTTAGTACTATATCTACATTCGATATAATGTAATATAGTTATTCGTTCCCACAGATGAATGTGTATTTATTAACAATATCATTAGTACTATATCTACATTAGATATGTAATGTACATTTAATAACAATATCATTATTACCATATCTACATTAGATATAATGTAATATACTGATTCTTTCCCACAGATCAATGTACATTTAATAACAATATCATTGGTACTATATCTACATTGAATATAATGTAATATACTGATTAATTCCCACAGATCAATGTACATTTAATAACAATATCATTAGTACTATATCTACAGAAGATATGTAATATACATTTACAAACAATGCCATTATTACCATATCTCCGTTGGACATAATGTAACATACTGATTCCTTCCAACAGATCAATGTATATTTAATAACAATATCCTTAGTACTATATCTACAGTCGATATAATGTAATATAGTTATTCGTTCCCACAGATCAATGTACATTTAATAACAATATCATTAGTACTGTATCTACATTCGATATAATGTAATAGATTGATTCATTCCCACAGATCAATGTGCATTTAATAACAATATCATTATTACTATATCTACATTAGATATGATGTAATATACTGATTCCTTCCCACAGATCAATGTACATTTAATAACAATATCATTAATACTATATCTACAGTAGATATGTAATATACATTTACATACAATGCCATTATTACTATATCTCCGTTGGACATAATGTAATATACTGATTCCTTCCAACAGATCAATGTATATTTAATAACAATATCCTTAGCACTATATCTACATTCGATATAATGTAATATAGTTATTCGTTCCCACAGATGAATGTGTATTTATTAACAATATCATTAGTACTATATCTACATTAGATATGTAATGTACATTTAATAACAATATCATTATTACCATATCTACATTAGATATAATGTAATATACTGATTCTTTCCCACAGATCAATGTACATTTAATAACAATATCATTGGTACTATATCTACATTGAACATAATGTAATATACTGATTCATTCCCATAAATCAATGTACATTTAATAACAATATCCTTAGTACTATATCTACATTCGATACAATGTAATATAGTTATTCGTTCCCACAGATGAATGTGTATTTAATAACAATATCATTAGTAATATATCTACATTAGATATGTAATGTACATTTAATAACAATATCATTATTACCATATCTACATTAGGTATAATGTAATATACTGATTCTTTCCCACAGATAAATGTACATTTAATAACAATATCATTGGTACTATATCTACATTGAATATAATGTAATATAGTGATTCATTCCCACAGATCAATGTACATTGAATAACAATATCATTGGTACTATATCTACATTGAATATAATGTAATATGCTGATTCATTCCCACAGAACAATGTACATTTAATAACAGTATCATTAGTACTATATCTACAGTAGATATGTAATATACATCTACAAACTATGCCAGTATTATTATATCTCCGTTGGACATCATGTAATAGACTGATTCCTTCCCACAGATCAATGTACATTTAATAAGAATACCATTAGTACTATATCTACATTCGATATAATGTAATATATTGATTCATTCCAACAGATCAATGTACATTTAATAACAATATCATTATTACTATATCTACATTAGATATAATGTAATATACTTATTCGTTCCCACAGATGAATGTGTATTTAATAACAATATCATTAGTACTATATCTACATTAGATATGCAATGTACATTTAATAACAATATCATTGGTACCATATCTACATTGAATATAATGTAATATACAGATTCCTTCCCACAGATCAATGTACATTTAATAACAATATCATTAGTACTATATCTACAGTAGATATGTAATATACATTTACAAACAATGCCATTATTACTATATCTCCGTTGGACATAATGTAATATACTGATTCCTTCCAACAGACCAATGTATATTTAATAACAATATCCTTAGTACTATATCTACATTCGATATAATGTAATATTGTTATTCGTTCCCACAGATGAATGTGTATTTATTAACAATATCATTAGTACTATATCTACATTAGATATGTGATGTACATTTAATAACAATATCATTATTACCATATCTACATTAGATATAATGTAATATACTGATTCTGTCCCGCAGATCAATGTACATTTAATAACAATATCATTGGTACTATATCTACATTGAATATAATCTAATATACTGATTCATTCCCACAGATCAATGTACATTTAATAACAATAACATTAGTACTATATCTACATTCGATATAATGTAATAGATTGATTCATTCCCACCGATCAATGTACATTTAATAACAATATCATTATTGCTATATCTACATTAGGTATAATGTCATATACAGACTCATTCCCACAGATCAATGTACATTTAATAACAATATCATTAGTACTATATCTACGGTAGATATGTAATATACATTTACAAACAATGCCATTATTACTATATCTCCGTTGGACATAATGTAATATACTGATTCTTTCCCACAGATCAATGTACATTTAATAACAGTATCATTAGTACCATATCTACATTCGATATAATGTAATATATTGATTCATTCCAACAGATCAATGTACATTTAATAACAATATCATTATTACCATATCTACATTAGATATAATGTAATATACTGATTCCTTCCCACAGATCAATGTACATTTAATAACAATATCATTATTACTATATCTACATCAGATATATTGTAATATACTTATTCGTTCCCACAGATGAATGTGCACTTAATAACAATATCATTGGTACTATATCTACATTGAACGTAATGTAATATACTGATTCATTCCCATAAATCAATGTACATTTAATAACAATATCCTTAGTACTATATCTACATTCGATACAATGTAATATAGTTATTCGTTCCCACAGATGAATGTGTATTTATTAACAATATCATTAGTACTATATCTACATTAGATATGTAATGTACATTTAATAACAATATCATTATTACCATATCTACATTAGATATAATGTAATATACTGATTCCTTCCCACAGATCAATGTACATTTAATAACAATATCATTAGTACTATATCTACAGTAGATATGTAATATACATTTACAAACAATGCCAGTATTATTATATCTCCGTTGGACATAATGTAATATACTGATTCCTTCCCACAGATCAATGTACAATTAATAACAATATCATTGGTACTATATCTACATTGAATATAATCTAATATACTGATTCATTCCCACAGATCAATGTACATTTAATAACAATATCATTAGTACTATATCTACATTCGATATAATGTAATAGATTGATTCATTCCCACAGACCAATGTACATTTAATAACAATATCATTAGTACTATATCTACATTGAATATAATGTAATATACTGATTCATTCCCACAGATCAATGTACATTTAATAACAATATCATTGGTACTATATCTACATTGAATATAATGTAATATGCTGATTCATTCCCACAGATCAATGTACATTTAATAACAATATCATTAGTACTATATCTACAGTAGATATGTAATATACATTTACATCCAATGCCATTATTACTATATCTCCGTTGGACATAATGTAATATACTGATTCCTTCCAACAGATCAATGTATATTTAATAACAAGATCCTTAGCACTATATCTACATTCGATATAATGTAATATAGTTATTCGTTCCCACAGATCAATGTACATTTAATAACAATATCATTAGTACTATATCTACATTCGATATAATGTAATAGATTGATTCATTCCCACAGATCAATGTGCATTTAATAACAATATCATTATTACTATATCTACATTAGATATGATGTAATATACTGATTCCTTCCCACAGATAAATGTACATTTAATAACAATATCATTAGTACTATATCTACAGTAGATATGTAATATACATTTACATACAATGCCATTATTACTATATCTCCGTTCGACATAATGTAATATACTGATTCCTTCCAACAGATCAATGTATATTTAATAACAATATCCTTAGCACTATATCTACATTCGATATAATGTAATATAGTTATTCGTTCCCACAGATGAATGTGTATTTATTAACAATATCATTAGTACTATATCTACATTAGATATGTAATGTACATTTAATAACAATATCATTATTACCATATCTACATTAGATATAATGTAATATGCTGATTCTTTCCCACAGATCAATGTACATTTAATAACAATATCATTGGTACTATATCTACATTGAATAAGATCTAATATACTGATTCATTCCCACAGATCAATGTACATTTAATAACAATATCATTAGTACTGTATCTACAGTAGATATGTAATGTACATTTACAAACAATGCCATTATTACTATATCTCCGTTGGACATAATGTAATATACTGATTCCTTCCAACAGATCAATGTATATTTAATAACAATATGCTTAGTACTATATCTACATTCGATATAATGTAATATAGTTATTCGTTCCCACAGATGAATGTGTGTTTATTAACAATATCATTAGTACTATATCTACATTAGATATGTAATGTACATTTAATAACAATATCATTATTACCATATCTACATTAGATATAATGTAATATACTGATTCCTTCCCACAGATCAATGTACATTTAATAACAATATCATTGGTACTATATCTACATTCGATATAATGTAATATAGTTATTCGTTCCCACAGATGAATGTGTATTTATTAACAATATCATTAGTACTATATCTACATTAGATATGTAATGTACATTTAATAACAATATCATTATTACCATATCTACATTAGATATAATGTAATATACTGATTCCCTCCCACAGATCAATGTACATTTAATAACAATATCATTAGTACTATATCTACAGTAGATATGTAATATACATTTACAAACAATGCCATTATTACTATATCTCCGGTGGACATAATGTAATATACTGATTCCTTCCAACAGATCAATGTATATTTAATAACAATATCCTTAGTACTATATCTACATTCGATGTAATGTAATATAGTTATTCGTCCCCACAGATGAATGTGTATTTATTAACAATATCATTAGTACTATATCTACATTAGATATGTAATGTACATTTAATAACAATATCATTATTACCATATCTACATTAGATATAATGTAATATACTGATTCTTTCCCACAGATCAATGTACATTTAATAACAATACCATTGGTACTATATCTACATTGAATATAATCTAATATACTGATTCATTCCCACAGATCAATGTACATTTAATAACAATATCATTAGTACTACATCTACATTCGATATAATGTAATAGATTGATTCGTTCCCACCGATCAATGTACATTTAATAACAATATCATTATTGCTATATCTACATTAGGTATAATGTCATATACAGACTCATTCCCACAGATCAATGTACATTTAATAACAATATCATTAGTACTATATCTACGGTGGATATGTAATATACATTTACAAACAATGCCATTATTACTATATCTCCGTTGGACATAATGCAATATACTGATTCTTTCCCACAGATCAATGTACATTTAACAACAATATCATTAGTACTATATCTACAGTAGATATGTAATGTACATTCAATAACAATATCATTATTACCATATCTACATTGAATATAATGTAATATACTGATTCATTCCCACAGATCAATGTACATTTAATAACAATATCATTGGTACTATATCTACATTGAATATAATGTAATATACTGATTCATTCCCACAGATCAATGTACATTTAATAACAATATCATTAGTACTATATCTACATTCGATATAATGTAATAGATTGATTCCTTCCCACAGATCAATGTACATTTAATAACAATATCATTATTACTACATCTACATTAGATAAGATATAATATACTGATTCCTTCCCACAGATCAATGTACATTTAATAACAATATCATTATTACTATATCTACATTAGATATAATGTAATATACTTATTCGTTCCCACAGATGAATGTGCGATTAATAACAATATCATTGGTACTATATCTACATTGAATATAATGTAATATACTGATTCATTCCCACAGAGCAATGTATATTTAATAACAACATCCTTAGTACTATATCTACATTCGATATAATGTAATATAGTTATTCGTTCCCACAGATGAATGTGTATTTATTAACAATATCATTAGTACTATATCTACATTAGATATGTAATGCACATTTAATAACATTATCATTATTACCATATCTACATTAGATATAATGTAATATACTGATTCTTTCCCACAGATCAATGTACATTTAATAACAATATCATTATTACTATATCTACATTAGATATAATGTAATATACTGATTCTTTCCCACAGATCAATGTACATTTAATAACAATATCATTATTACTATATCTACATTAGATATAATGTAATATACTTATTCGTTCCCACAGATGAATGTGCGATTAATAACAATATCATTGGTACTATATCTACATTGAATATAATGTAATATACTGATTCATTCCCACAGAGCAATGTATATTTAATAACAACATCCTTAGTACTATATCTACATTCGATATAATGTAATATAGTTATTCGTTCCCACAGATGAATGTGTATTTATTAACAATATCATTAGTACTATATCTACAGTAGATATGTAATATACATTTACAAACAATGCCAGTATTATTATATCTGCGTTGGACATAATGTAATATACTGATTCCTTCCCACAGATCAATGTGCATTTAATAACAATATCATTGGTACTATATCTACATGGAATATAATGTAATATACTGATTCCTTCCCACACATCAATGTACATTTAATAACAATATCATAAGTACTATATCTACATTGAATATATTATAATATGCTGATTCATTCCCACAGATCAATGTACATTTATTAACAGTATCATTAGTATTATATCTACATTCGATATAATGTAATATATTGATACATTCCAACAGATCAATGTACATTTAATAACAATATCATTATTACTATATCTACATTAGATATAACGTAATATACTTATTCGTTCCCACAGATGAATGCGCATTTAATAACATTATCATTAGTACTATATCTACATTGGATATGTAATGTACATTTAAAAACAATATCATTATTACCATATCTTCATTAGATGTAATGTAATATAGTGATTCCTTCCCACAGATCAATGTACATTTAATATCAATATCATTGGTACTACATCTACATTGACTATAATGTAATATGCTGATTCATTCCCACAGATCAATGTACATTTAATAACAATAACATTAGTACTATATCTACATTCGATATAATGTAATAGATTGATTCATTCCCACCGATCAATGTACATTTAATAACAAGATCATTATTGCTATATCTACATTTGGTATAATGTCATATACAGGCTCATTCCCACAGATCAGTGTACATTTAATAACAATATCATTAGTACTATATCTACGGTAGATATGTAATATACATTTACAAACAATGCCATTATTACTCTATCTCCGTTGGACATAATGTAATATACTGATTCTTTCCCACAGATCAATGTACATTTAATAACAATATCATTGGTACTACATCTACATTGAATATAATGTAATATGCTGATTCATTCCCACAGATCAATGTACATTTAATAACAGTATCATTAGTACTATATCTACATTCGATATAATGCAATATATTGATTCATTCCAACAGATCAATGTACATTTAATAACAATATCATTATTACTATATCTACATTAGATATAATGTAATATACTTATTCGTTCCCACAGATGAATGTGCATTTAATAACATTGTCATTAGTACTATATCTACATTAGATATGTAATGTACATTTAAAAACAATATCATTATTACCATATCTGCATTAGATATAATGTAATATACTGATTCCTTCTCACAGATCAATGTACGTTTAATAACAATATCATTGGTACTATATCTACATTGAACATAATGTAATATACTGATTCATTCCCATAAATCAATGTACATTTAATAACAATATCCTTAGTACTATATCTACATTCGATACAATGTAATATAGTTATTCGTTCCCACAGATGAATGTGTATTTAATAACAATATCATTAGTAATATATCTACATTAGATATGTAATGTACATTTAATAACAATATCATTATTACCATATCTACATTAGGTATAATGTAATATACTGATTCTTTCCCACAGATAAATGTACATTTAATAACAATATCATTGGTACTATATCTACATTGAATATAATGTAATATACTGATTCATTCCCACAGATCAATGTACATTTAATAACAATATCATTGGTACTATATCTACATTGAATATAATGTAATATGCTGATTCATTCCCACAGAACAATGTACATTTAATAACAGTATCATTAGTACTATATCTACAGTAGATATGTAATATACATCTACAAACAATGCCAGTATTACTATATCTCCGTTGGACATAATGTAATATACTGATTCTTTCCCACAGATCAATGTACATTTAATAACAATATCATTATTACTATATCTACATTAGATATATTGTAATATACTTATTCGTTCCCACAGATGAATGTGCACTTAATAACAATATCATTGGTACTATATCTACATTGAATATAATGTAATATACTGATTCATTCCCACAGAGCAATGTATATTTAATAACAATATCCTTAGTACTATATCAACATTCGATATAATGTAATATAGTTATTCGTTCCCACAGATGAATGTGTATTTATTAACAATATCATTAGTACTATATCTACATTAGATATGTAATGTACATTTAATAACAATATCATTATTACCATATCTACATTAGATATAATGTAATATACTGGTTCCTTCCCACAGATCAATGTACATTTAATAACAATATCATTAGTACTATATCTACATTCGATATAATGTAATAGATTGATTCATCCCCACCGATCAATGTACATTTAATAACAATATCATTATTGCTATATCTACATTAGATATGTAATATACATTTACAAACAATGCCATTATTACTATATCTCCGTTGGACATAATGTAATACACTGATTCCTTCCAACAGATCTATGTATATTTAATAACAATATCCTTAGTACTATATCTACATTCGATATAATGTAATATAGATATTCGTTCCCACAGATTAATGTGTATTTATTAACAATATCATAAGCACTATATCTACATTAGATATGTAATGTACATTTAATAACAATATCATTATTACCATATCTACATTAGATATAATGTAATATACTGGTTCCTTCCCACAGATCAATGTACATTTAATAACAATATCGTTAGTACTATATCTACATTGAATATAATGTAATATACTGATTCATTCCCACAGATCAATGTACATTTAATAACAATATCATTAGTACTATATCTACAGAAGATATGTAATATACATTTACAAACAATGCCATTATTACCATATCTCCGTTGGACATAATGTAATATACTGATTCCTTCCAACAGATCAATGTATATTTAATAACAATATCCTTAGTACTATATCTACAGTCGATATAATGTAATATAGTTATTCGTTCCCACAGATGAATGTGTATTTATTAACAATATCATTAGTACTATATCTACATTAGATATGTAATGTACATTTAATAACAATATCATTATTACCATATCTACATTGAATATAATGTAATATACTGATTCATTCCCACAGATCAATGTACATTTAATAACAATATCATTGGTACTATATCTACATTGAATATAATGTAATATACTGATTCATTCCCACAGATCAATGTACATTTAATAACAATATCATTAGTACTATATCTACATTGAATATAATGTAATATACTGATTCATTCCCACAGATCAATGTACATTTAATAACAATATCATTAGTACTATATCTACAGTAGATATGTAATATACATTTACAAACAATGCCATTATTACTATATCTCCGTTGGACATAATGTAATATACTGATTCCTTCCAACAGATCAATCTATATTTAATAACAATATCCTTAGTACTATATCTACATTCGATATAATGTAATATAGTTATTCGTTCCCACAGATGAATGTGTATTTATTAACAATATCATTAGTACTATATCTACATTAGGTATGTAATGTACATTTAATAACAATATCATTATTACCATATCTACATTAGATATAATGTAATATACTGATTCTTTCCCACAGATCAATGTACATTTAATAACAATATCATTGGTACTATATCTACATTGAATATAATGTAATATACTGATTCATTCCCACAGATCAATGTACATTTAATAACAATATCATTAGTACTATATCTACATTGAATATAATGTAATATACTGATTCATTCCCACAGATCAATGTACATTTAATAACAATATCATTAGTACTATATCTACGGTAGATATGTAATATACATTTACAAACGATGTCATTATTACTATATCTCCGTTAGACATAATGTAATATACTGATTCCTTCCCACAGATCAATGTACATTTAATAACAATATCATTGGTACTATACCTACATTGAATATAATGTAATATGCTGATTCATTCCCACAGATCAATGTACATTTGATAACAGTATCATTCGTACTATATCTACATTCGATATAATGTAATATATTGATTCATTCCAACAGATCAATGTACATTTAATAACAATATCATTATTACTATATCTACATTAGATATAATGTAATATACTGATTCCTTCCCACAGATCAATGTACATTTAATAACAATATCATTAGTACTATATCTACAGTAGATATGTAATATACATTTACAAACAATGCCATTATTACTATATCTCCGTTGGACATAATGTAATATACTGATTCCTTCCAACAGATCAATGTATATTTAATAACAATATCCTTAGTACTATATCTACAGTCCATATAATGTAATATAGTTATTCGTTCCCACAGATCAATGTACATTTAATAACAATATCATTAGTACTATATCTACATTCGATATAATGTAATAGATTGATTCATTCCCACAGATCAATGTGCATTTAATAACAATATCATTATTACTATATCTACATTAGATATGATGTAATATACTGATTCCTTCCCACAGATCAATGTACATTTAATAACAATATCATTAATACTATATCTACATTAGATATATTGTAATATACTTATTCGTTCCCACAGATGAATGTGCACTTAATAACAATATCATTGGTACTATATCTACATTGAATATAATGTAATATACTGATTCATTCCCACAGAGGAATGTATATTTAATAACAATATCCTTAGTACTATATCAACATTCGATATAATGTAATATAGTTATTCGTTCCCACAGATGAATGTGTATTTATTAACAATATCATTAGTACTATATCTACATTAGATATGTAATGTACATTTAATAACAATATCATTATTACCATATCTACATTAGATATAATGTAATATACTGGTTCCTTCCCACAGATCAATGTACATTTAATAACAATATCATTAGTACTATATCTACATTCGATATAATGTAATAGATTGATTCATCCCCACCGATCAATGTACATTTAATAACAATATCATTATTGCTATATCTACATTAGATATGTAATATACATTTACAAACAATGCCATTATTACTATATCTCCGTTGGACATAATGTAATACACTGATTCCTTCCAACAGATCTATGTATATTTAATAACAATATCCTTAGTACTATATCTACATTCGATATAATGTAATATAGATATTCGTTCCCACAGATTAATGTGTATTTATTAACAATATCATAAGCACTATATCTACATTAGATATGTAATGTACATTGAATAACAATATCATTATTACCATATCTACATTAGATATAATGTAATATACTGGTTCCTTCCCACAGATCAATGTACATTTAATAACAATATCGTTAGTACTATATCTACATTGAATATAATGTAATATACTGATTCATTCCCACAGATCAATGTACATTTAATAACAATATCATTAGTACTATATCTACAGAAGATATGTAATATACATTTACAAACAATGCCATTATTACCATATCTCCGTTGGACATAATGTAATATACTGATTCCTTCCAACAGATCAATGTATATTTAATAACAATATCCTTAGTACTATATCTACAGTCGATATAATGTAATATAGTTATTCGTTCCCACAGATGAATGTGTATTTATTAACAATATCATTAGTACTATATCTACATTAAATATGTAGTGTACATTTAATAACAATATCATTATTACCATATCTACATTGAATATAATGTAATATACTGATTCATTCCCACAGATCAATGTACATTTAATAACAATATCATTGGTACTATATCTACATTGAATATAATGTAATATACTGATTCATTCCCACAGATCAATGTACATTTAATAACAATATCATTAGTACTATATCTACAGTAGATATGTAATATACATTTACAAACAATGCCATTATTACTATATCTCCGTTGGACATAATGTAATACACTGATTCCTTCCAACAGATCTATGTATATTTAATAACAATATCCTTAGTACTATATCTACATTCGATATAATGTAATATAGATATTCGTTCCCACAGATTAATGTGTATTTATTAACAATATCATAAGTACTATATCTACATTAGATATGTAATGTACATTTAATAACAATATCATTATTACCATATCTACATTAGATATAATGTAATATACTGATTCCTTCCCACAGATCAATGTACATTTAATAACAATATCATTGGTACTATATCTACATTGAATATAATCTAATATACTGATTCATTCCCACAGATCAATGTACATTTAATAACAATATCATTAGTACTATATCTACGGTAGATATGTAATATACATTTACAAACGATGTCATTATTACTATATCTCCGTTAGACATAATGTAATATACTGATTCCTTCCCACAGATCAATGTACATTTAATAACAATATCATTGGTACTATATCTACATTGAATATAATGTAATATGCTGATTCATTCCCACACATCAATGTACATTTAATAACAGTATCATTCGTACTATATCTACATTCGATATAATGTAATATATTGATTCATTCCAACAGATCAATGTACATTTAATAACAATATCATTATTACTATATCTACATTAGATATAATGTAATATACTGATTGCTTCCCACAGATCAATGTACATTTAATAACAATATCATTAGTACTATATCTACAGTAGATATGTAATATACATTTACAAACAATGCCATTATTACTATATCTCCGTTGGACATAATGTAATATACTGATTCCTTCCAACAGATCAATCTATATTTAATAACAATATCCTTAGTACTATATCTACATTCGATGTAATGTAATATAGTTATTCGTTCCCACAGATGAATGTGTATTTATTAACAATATCATTAGTACTATATCTACATTAGATATGTAATGTACATTTAATAACAATATCATTATTACCATATCTACATTAGATATAATGTAATATACTGATTCTTTCCCACAGATCAATGTACATTTAATAACAATATCATTGGTACTATATCTACATTGAATATAATGTAATATACTGATTAATTCCCACAGATCAATGTACATTTAATAACAATATCATTAGTACTATATCTACAGAAGATATGTAATATACATTTACAAACAATGCCATTATTACCATATCTCCGTTGGACATAATGTAACATACTGATTCCTTCCAACAGATCAATGTATATTTAATAACAATATCCTTAGTACTATATCTACAGTCGATATAATGTAATATAGTTATTCGTTCCCACAGATCAATGTACATTTAATAACAATATCATTAGTACTGTATCTACATTCGATATAATGTAATAGATTGATTCATTCCCACAGATCAATGTGCATTTAATAACAATATCATTATTACTATATCTACATTAGATATGATGTAATATACTGATTCCTTCCCACAGATCAATGTACATTTAATAACAATATCATTAATACTATATCTACAGTAGATATGTAATATACATTTACATACAATGCCATTATTACTATATCTCCGTTGGACATAATGTAATATACTGATTCCTTCCAACAGATCAATGTATATTTAATAACAATATCCTTAGCACTATATCTACATTCGATATAATGTAATATAGTTATTCGTTCCCACAGATGAATGTGTATTTATTAACAATATCATTAGTACTATATCTACATTAGATATGTAATGTACATTTAATAACAATATCATTATTACCATATCTACATTAGATATGATGTAATATACTGATTCTTTCCCACAGATCAATGTACATTTAATAACAATATCATTGGTACTATATCTACATTGAATATAATGTAATATACTGATTCATTCCCACAGATCAATGTACATTTAATAACAATATCATTAGTACTATATCTACAGAAGATATGTAATATACATTTACAAACAATGCCATTATTACCATATCTCCGTTGGACATAATGTAATATACTGATTCCTTCCAACAGATCAATGTATATTTGATAACAATATCCTTAGTACTATATCTACGGTCGATATAATGTAATATAGTTATTCGTTCCCACAGATGAATGTGTATTTATTAACAATATCATTAGTACTATATCTACATTAGATATGTAATGTACATTTAATAACAATATCATTATTACCATATCTACATTGAATATAATGTAATATACTGATTCATTCCCACAGATCAATGTACATTTAATAACAATATCATTGGTACTATATCTACATTGAATATAATGTAATATACTGATTCATTCCCACAGATCAATGTACATTTAATAACAATATCATTAGTACTATATCTACAGTAGATATGTAATATACATTTACAAACAATGCCATTATTACTATATCTCCGTTGGACATAATGTATTATACTGATTCCTTCCAACAGATCAATCTATATTTAATAACAATATCCTTAGTACTATATCTACATTCGATATAATGTAATATAGTTATTCGTTCCCACAGATGAATGTGTATTTATTAACAATATCATTAGTACTATATCTACATTAGATATGTAATGTACATTTAATAACATTATCATTATTACCATATCTACATTGGATATAATGTAATATACTGATTCTTTCCCACAGATCAATGTACATTTAATAACAATATCATAGGTACTATATCTACATTGAATATAATGTAATATGCTGATTCATTCCCACAGATCAATGTACATTTAATAACAGTATCATTAGTACTATATCTACAGTAGATATGTAATATACATTTACAAACAATGCCAGTATTATTATATCTCCGTTGGACATAAAGTAATATACTGATTCCTTCCCACAGATCAATGTACATTTAATAACAATATCATTAGTACTATATCTACATTCGATATAATGTAATATATTGATTCATTCCAACAGATCAATGTACATTTAATAACAATATCATTACTACTATATCTACATTAGATATGATGTAATATACTTATTCGTTCCCACAGATCAATGTACATTTAATAACAATATCATTAGTACTATATCTACAGTAGATATGTGATATACATTTACAAACAATGCCATTATTACTATATCTCCGTTGGACATAATGTAATATACTGGTTCCTTCCAACAGATCAATGTATATTTAATAACAATATCATTAGTACTATATCTACATTATATGTGTAATGTACATTTAATAACAATATCATTATTACCATATCTACATTAGATATAATGTAATATACTGATTCTTTCCCACAGATCAATGTACATTTAATAACAATATCATTGGTACCATATCTACATTGAATATAATGTAATATACTGATTCATTCCCACAGATCAATGTACATTTAATAACAATATCATTAGTACTATATCTACATTCGATATAATGTAATAGATTGATTCCTTCCCACAGATCAATGTACATTTAATAACAATATCATTATTACTACATCTACATTAGATAAGATGTAATATACTGATTCCTTCCCACAGATCAATGTACATTTAATAACAATATCATTAGTACTATATCTACATCCGATATAATGTAATAGATTGATTCATTCCCACCGATCAATGTACATTTAATAACAATATCATTATTGCTATATCTACATTAGGTATAATGTCATATACAGACTCATTCCCACAGATCAATGTACATTTAATAACAATATCATTAGTGCTATATCTACGGTAGATATGTAATATACATTTACAAACAATGCCATTATTACTATATCTCCGTTGGACATAATGTAATATACTGATTCTTTCCCACAGATCAATGTACATTTAATAACAATATCATTATTACTATATCTACATTAGATATAATGTAATATACTTATTCGTTCCCACAGATGAATGTGCGATTAATAACAATATCATTGGTACTATATCTACATTGAATATAATGTAATACACTGATTCCTTCCAACAGATCTATTTATATTTAATAACAATATCCTTAGTACTATATCTACATTCGATATAATGTAATATAGATATTCGTTCCCACAGATTAATGTGTATTTATTAACAATATCATAAGTACTATATCTACATTAGATATGTAATGTACATTTAATAACAATATCATTATTACCATATCTACATTAGATATAATGTAATATACTGATTCCTTCCCACAGATCAATGTACATTTAATAACAATATCATTGGTACTATATCTACATTGAATATAATCTAATATACTGATTCATTCCCACAGATCAATGTACATTTAATAACAATATCATTAGTACTATATCTACGGTAGATATGTAATATACATTTACAAACGATGTCATTATTACTATATCTCCGTTAGACATAATGTAATATACTGATTCCTTCCCACAGATCAATGTACATTTAATAACAATATCATTGGTACTATATCTACATTGAATATAATGTAATATGCTGATTCATTCCCACACATCAATGTACATTTAATAACAGTATCATTCGTACTATATCTACATTCGATATAATGTAATATATTGATTCATTCCAACAGATCAATGTACATTTAATAACAATATCATTATTACTATATCTACATTAGATATAATGTAATATACTGATTGCTTCCCACAGATCAATGTACATTTAATAACAATATCATTAGTACTATATCTACAGTAGATATGTAATATACATTTACAAACAATGCCATTATTACTATATCTCCGTTGGACATAATGTAATATACTGATTCCTTCCAACAGATCAATCTATATTTAATAACAATATCCTTAGTACTATATCTACATTCGATATAATGTAATATAGTTATTCGTTCCCACAGATGAATGTGTATTTATTAACAATATCATTAGTACTATATCTACATTAGATATGTAATGTACATTTAATAACAATATCATTATTACCATATCTACATTAGATATAATGTAATATACTGATTCTTTCCCACAGATCAATGTACATTTAATAACAATATCATTGGTACTATATCTACATTGAATATAATGTAATATACTGATTAATTCCCACAGATCAATGTACATTTAATAACAATATCATTAGTACTATATCTACAGAAGATATGTAATATACATTTACAAACAATGCCATTATTACCATATCTCCGTTGGACATAATGTAACATACTGATTCCTTCCAACAGATCAATGTATATTTAATAACAATATCCTTAGTACTATATCTACAGTCGATATAATGTAATATAGTTATTCGTTCCCACAGATCAATGTACATTTAATAACAATATCATTAGTACTGTATCTACATTCGATATAATGTAATAGATTGATTCATTCCCACAGATCAATGTGCATTTAATAACAATATCATTATTACTATATCTACATTAGATATGATGTAATATACTGATTCCTTCCCACAGATCAATGTACATTTAATAACAATATCATTAATACTATATCTACAGTAGATATGTAATATACATTTACATACAATGCCATTATTACTATATCTCCGTTGGACATAATGTAATATACTGATTCCTTCCGACAGATCAATGTATATTTAATAACAATATCCTTAGCACTATATCTACATTCGATATAATGTAATATAGTTATTCGTTCCCACAGATGAATGTGTATTTATTAACAATATCATTAGTACTATATCTACATTAGATATGTAATGTACATTTAATGACAATATCATTATTACCATATCTACATTAGATATAATGTAATATACTGATTCTTTCCCACAGATCAATGTACATTTAATAACAATATCATTGGTACTATATCTACATTGAATATAATGTAATATACTGATTCATTCCCACAGATCAATGTACATTTAATAACAATATCATTAGTACTATATCTACAGAAGATATGTAATATACATTTACAAACAATGCCATTATTACCATATCTCCGTTGGACATAATGTAATATACTGATTCCTTCCAACAGATCAATGTATATTTGATAACAATATCCTTAGTACTATATCTACGGTCGATATAATGTAATATAGTTATTCGTTCCCACAGATGAATGTGTATTTATTAACAATATCATTAGTACTATATCTACATTAGATATGTAATGTACATTTAATAACAATATCATTATTACCATATCTACATTGAATATAATGTAATATACTGATTCATTCCCACAGATCAATGTACATTTAATAACAATATCATTGGTACTATATCTACATTGAATATAATGTAATATACTGATTCATTCCCACAGGTCAATGTACATTTAATAACAATATCATTAGTACTATATCTACATTGAATATAATGTAACATACTGATTCATTCCCACAGATCAATGTACATTTAATAACAATATCATTAGTACTATATCTACAGTAGATATGTAATATACATTTACAAACAATGCCATTATTACTATATCTCCGTTGGACATAATGTAATACACTGATTCCTTCCAACAGATCTATGTATATTTAATAACAATATCCTTAGTACTATATCTACATTCGATATAATGTAATATAGATATTCGTTCCCACAGATTAATGTGTATTTATTAACAATATCATAAGTACTATATCTACATTAGATATGTAATGTACATTTAATAACAATATCATTATTACCATATCTACATTAGATATAATGTAATATACTGATTCCTTCCCACAGATCAATGTACATTTAATAACAATATCATTGGTACTATATCTACATTGAATATAATCTAATATACTGATTCATTCCCACAGATCAATGTACATTTAATAACAATATCATTAGTACTATATCTACGGTAGATATGTAATATACATTTACAAACGATGTCATTATTACTATATCTCCGTTAGACATAATGTAATATACTGATTCCTTCCCACAGATCAATGTACATTTAATAACAATATCATTGGTACTATATCTACATTGAATATAATGTAATATGCTGATTCATTCCCACAGATCAATGTACATTTAATAACAGTATCATTCGTACTATATCTACATTCGATATAATGTAATATATTGATTCATTCCAACAGATCAATGTACATTTAATAACAATATCATTATTACTATATCTACATCAGATATAATGTAATATACTGATTCCTTCCCACAGATCAATGTACATTTAATAACAATATCATTAGTACTATATCTACAGTAGATATGTAATATACATTTACAAACAATGCCATTATTACTATATCTCCGTTGGACATAATGTAATATACTGATTCCTTCCAACAGATCAATCTATATTTAATAACAATATCCTTAGTACTATATCTACATTCGATATAATGTAATATAGTTATTCGTTCCCACAGATGAATGTGTATTTATTAACATATCATTAGTACTATATCTACATTAGATATGTAATGTACATTTAATAACAATATCATTATTACCATATCTACATTAGATATAATGTAATATACTGATTCTTTCCCACAGATCAATGTACATTTAATAACAATATCATTGGTACTATATCTACATTGAATATAATGTAATATACTGATTCATTCCCACAGATCAATGTACATTTAATACCAATATCATTGGTACTATATCTACATTGAATATAATGTAATATACTGATTCATTCCCACAGATCAATGTGCATTTAATAACAATATCATTATTACTATATCTACATTAGATATGATGTAATATACTGATTCCTTCCCACAGATCAATGTACATTTAATAACAGTATCATTCGTACTATATCTACATTCGATATAATGTAATATATTGATTCATTCCAACAGATCAATGTACATTTAATAACAATATCATTAGTGCTATATCTACGGTAGATATGTAATATACATTTACAAACAATGCCATTATTACTATATCTCCGTTGGACATAATGTAATATACTGATTCTTTCCCACAGATCAATGTACATTTAATAACAATATCATTATTACTATATCTACATTAGATATAATGTAATATACTTATTCGTTCCCACAGATGAATGTGCGATTAATAACAATATCATTGGTACTATATCTACATTGAATATAATGTAATATACTGATTCATTCCCACAGAGCAATGTATATTTAATAACAACATCCTTAGTACTATATCTACATTCGATATAATGTAATATAGTTATTCGTTCCCACAGATGAATGTGTATTTATTAACAATATCATTAGTACTATATCTACATTAGATATGTAATGTACATTTAATAACAATATCATTATTACCATATCTACATTAGATATAATGTAATATACTGATTCTTTCCCACAGATCAATGTACATTTAATAACAATATCATTGGTACTATATCTACATTGAATATAATGTAATATACTGATTCATTCCCACAGATCAATGTACATTTAATAACAATATCATTAGTACTATATCTACAGAAGATATGTAATATACATTTACAAACAATGCCATTATTACCATATCTCCGTTGGACATAATGTAACATACTGATTCCTTCCAACAGATCAATGTATATTTAATAACAATATCCTTAGTACTATATCTACAGTCGATATAATGTAATATAGTTATTCGTTCCCACAGATCAATGTACATTTAATAACAATATCATTAGTACTATATCTACATTCGATATAATGTAATAGATTGATTCATTCCCACAGATCAATGTGCATTTAATAACAATATCATTATTACTATATCTACATTAGATATGATGTAATATACTGATTCCTTCCAACAGATCAATGTACATTTAATAACAATATCATTAATACTATATCTACAGTAGATATGTAATATACAATTACATACAATGCCATTATTACTATATCTCCGTTGGACATAATGTAATATACTGATTCCTTCCAACAGATCAATGTATATTTAATAACAATATCCTTAGCACTATATCTACATTCGATATAATGTAATATAGTTATTCGTTCCCACAGATGAATGTGTATTTATTAACAATATCATTAGTACTATATCTACATTAGATATGTAATGTACATTTAATAACAATATCATTATTACCATATCTACATTAGATATAATGTAATATACTGATTCTTTCCCACAGATCAATGTACATTTAATAACAATATCATTGGTACTATATCTACATTGAATATAATGTAATATACTGATTCATTCCCACAGATCAATGTACATTTAATAACAATATCATTAGTACTATATCTACAGAAGATATGTAATATACATTTACAAACAATGCCATTATTACCATATCTCCGTTGGACATAATGTAATATACTGATTCCTTCCAACAGATCAATGTATATTTAATAACAATATCCTTAGTACTATATCTACAGTCGATATAATGTAATATAGTTATTCGTTCCCACAGATGAATGTGTATTTATTAACAATATCATTAGTACTATATCTACATTAGATATGTAATGTACATTTAATAACAATATCATTATTACCATATCTACATTGAATATAATGTAATATACTGATTCATTCCCACAGATCAATGTACATTTAATAACAATATCATTGGTACTATATCTACATTGAATATAATGTAATATACTGATTCATTCCCACAGATCAATGTACATTTAATAACAATATCATTAGAACTATATCTACATTGAATATAATGTAATATACTGATTCATTCCCACAGATCAATGTACATTTAATAACAATATCATTAGTACTATATCTACAGTAGATATGTAATATACATTTACAAACAATGCCATTATTACTATATCTCCGTTGTACATAATGTAATACACTGATTCCTTCCAACAGATCTATGTATATTTAATAACAATATCCTTAGTACTATATCTACATTCGATATAATGTAATATAGATATTCGTTCCCACAGATTAATGTGTATTTATTAACAATATCATAAGTACTATATCTACATTAGATATGTAATGTACATTTAATAACAATATCATTATTACCATATCTACATTAGATATAATGTAATATACTGATTCCTTCCCACAGATCAATGCACATTTAATAACAATATCATTGGTACTATATCTACATTGAATATAATCTAATATACTGATTCATTCCCACAGATCAATGTACATTTAATAACAATATCATTAGTACTATATCTACGGTAGATATGTAATATACATTTACAAACGATGTCATTATTACTATATCTCCGTTAGACATAATGTAATATACTGATTCCTTCCCACAGATCAATGTACATTTAATAACAATATCATTGGTACTATATCTACATTGAATATAATGTAATATCCTGATTCATTCCCACAGATCAATGTACATTTAATAACAGTATCATTCGTACTATATCTACATTCGATATAATGTAATATATTCATTCATTCCAACAGATCAATGTACATTTAATAACAATATCATTATTACTATATCTACTTCAGATATAATGTAATATACTGATTCCTTCCCACAGATCAATGTACATTTAATAACAATATCATTAGTACTATATCTACAGTAGATATGTAATATACATTTACAAACAATGCCATTATTACTATATCTCCGTTGGACATAATGTATTATACTGATTCCTTCCAACAGATCAATCTATATTTAATAACAATATCCTTAGTACTATGTCTACATTCGATATAATGTAATATAGTTATTCGTTCCCACAGATGAATGTGTATTTATTAACAATATCATTAGTACTATATCTACATTAGATATGTAATGTACATTTAATAACATTATCATTATTACCATATCTACATTAGATATAATGTAATATACTGATTCTTTCCCACAGATCAATGTACATTTAATAACAATATCATAGGTACTATATCTACATTGAATATAATGTAATATGCTGATTCATTCCCACAGATCAATGTACATTTAATAACAGTATCATTAGTACTATATCTACAGTAGATATGTAATATACATTTACAAACAATGCCAGTATTATTATATCTCCGTTGGACATAAAGTAATATACTGATTCCTTCCCACAGATCAATGTACATTTAATAACAATATCATTAGTACTATATCTACATTCGATATAATGTAATATATTGATTCATTCCAACAGATCAATGTACATTTAATAACAATATCATTACTACTATATCTACATTAGATATGATGTAATATACTTATTCGTTCCCACAGATCAATGTACATTTAATAACAATATCATTAGTACTATATCTACAGTAGATATGTGATATACATTTACAAACAATGCCATTATTACTATATCTCCGTTGGACATAATGTAATATACTGGTTCCTTCCAACAGATCAATGTATATTTAATAACAATATCATTAGTACTATATCTACATTATATGTGTAATGTACATTTAATAACAATATCATTATTACCATATCTACATTAGATATAATGTAATATACTGATTCTTTCCCACAGATCAATGTACATTTAATAACAATATCATTGGTACCATATCTACATTGAATATAATGTAATATACTGATTCATTCCCACAGATCAATGTACATTTAATAACAATATCATTAGTACTATATCTACATTCGATATAATGTAGTAGATTGATTCCTTCCCACAGATCAATGTACATTTAATAACAATATCATTATTACTACATCTACATTAGATAAGATGTAATATACTGATTCCTTCCAACAGATCAATGTACATTTAATAACAATATCATTAGTACTATATCTACATCCGATATAATGTAATAGATTGATTCATTCCCACCGATCAATGTACATTTAATAACAATATCATTATTGCTATATCTACATTAGGTATAATGTCATATACAGACTCATTCCCACAGATCAATGTACATTTAATAACAATATCATTAGTGCTATATCTACGGTAGATATGTAATATACATTTACAAACAATGCCATTATTACTATATCTCCGTTGGACATAATGTAATATACTGATTCTTTCCCACAGATCAATGTACATTTAATAACAATATCATTATTACTATATCTACATTAGATATAATGTAATATACTGATTCTTTCCCACAGATCAATGTACATTTAATAACAATATCATTAGTACTATATCTACAGTAGATATGTAATATACATTTACATACAATGCCATTATTACTATATCTCCGTTGGACATAATGTAATATACTGATTCCTTCCAACAGATCAATGTATATTTAATAACAATATCCTTAGCACTATATCTACATTCGATATAATGTAATATAGTTATTCGTTCCAACAGATGAATGTGTATTTATTAACAATATCATTAGTACTATATCTACATTAGATATGTAATGTACATTTAATAACAATATCATTATTACCATATCTACATTAGATATAATGTAATATACTGATTCTTTCCCACAGATCAATGTACATTTAATAACAATATCCTTAGTACTATATCTACATTCGATATAATGTAATATAGATATTCGTTCCCACAGATTAATGTGTATTTATTAACAATATCATAAGTACTATATCTACATTAGATATGTAATGTACATTTAATAACAATATCATTATTACCATATCTACATTAGATATAATGTAATATACTGATTCCTTCCCACAGATCAATGTACATTTAATAACAATATCATTGGTACTATATCTACATTGAATATAATCTAATATACTGATTCATTCCCACAGATCAATGTACATTTAATAACAATATCATTAGTACTATATCTACGGTAGATATGTAATATACATTTACAAACGATGTCATTATTACTATATCTCCGTTAGACATAATGTAATATACTGATTCCTTCCCACAGATCAATGTACATTTAATAACAATATCATTGGTACTATATCTACATTGAATATAATGTAATATGCTGATTCATTCCCACAGATCAATGTACATTTAATAACAGTATCATTCGTACTATATCTACATTCGATATAATGTAATATATTGATTCATTCCAACAGATCAATGTACATTTAATAACAATATCATTATTACTATATCTACATTAGATATAATGTAATATACTGATTCCTTCCCACAGATCAATGTACATTTAATAACAATATCCTTAGCACTATATCTACATTCGATATAATGTAATATAGTTATTCGTTCCCACAGATGAATGTGTATTTATTAACAATATCATTAGTACTATATCTACATTAGATATGTAATGTACATTTAATAACAATATCATTATTACCATATCTACATTAGATATAATGTAATATACTGATTCTTTCCCACAGATCAATGTACATTTAATAACAATATCATTGGTACTATATCTACATTGAATATAATGTAATATACTGATTCATTCCCACAGATCAATGTACATTTAATAACAATATCATTAGTACTATATCTACAGAAGATATGTAATATACATTTACAAACAATGCCATTATTACCATATCTCCGTTGGACATAATGTAATATACTGATTCCTTCCAACACATCAATCTATATTTAATAACAATATCCTTAGTACTATATCTACATTCGATATAATGTAATATAGTTATTCGTTCCCACAGATGAATGTGTATTTATTAACAATATCATTAGTACTATATCTACATTAGATATGTAATGTACATTTACAAACAATGCCATTATTACTATATCTCCGTTGGACATAATGTAATATACTGATTCTTTCCCACAGATCAATGTACATTTAATAACAATATCATTGGTACTACATCTACATTGAATATAATGTAATATGCTGATTCATTCCCACAGATCAATGTACATTTAATAACAGTTTCATTAGTACTATATCTACATTCGATATAATGTAATAGATTGATTCATTCCCACAGATCAATGTACATTTAATAACAATATCATTATTACTATATCTACATTAGATATAATGTAATATACTTACTCGTTCCCACAGATGAATGTGCATTTAATAACATTACCATTAGTACTATGTCTACATTAGATATGTAATGTACATTTAAAAACAATATCATTATTACCATATCTACATTAGATATAATGTAATATACTGATTCCTTCCCACAGATCAATGTACATTTAATAACAATATCATTGGTACTATATCTACATTGAATATAATGTAATATACTGATTCATTCCCACAGAGCAATGTACATTTAATAACAATATCCTTAGTACTATATCTACATTCGTTATAATGTAATATAGTTATTCGTTCCCACAGATGAATGGGTATTTATTAACAATATCATTAGTACTATATCTACATTAGATATGTAATGTACATTTAATAACAATATCATTATTACCATATCTACATTGAATATAATGTAATATACTGATTCATTCCCACAGATCAGTGTACATTTAATAACAATATGATTAGTACTATATCTACGGTAGATATGTAATATACATTTACAAGCAATGCCATTATTACTATATCTCCGTTGGACATAATGTAATATACTGACTCCTTCCAACAGATCAATGTATATTTAATAACAATATCCTTAGTACTATATCTACATTCGATATAACGTAATATAGTTATTCGTTCCCACAGATGAATGTGTATTTAATAACAATATCATTAGTACTATATCTACAGTAGATATGTAATATACATTTACAAACAATGCCATTATTACTATATCTCCGTTGGACATAATGTAATATACTGATTCCTACCAACAGATCAATGTATATTTAATAACAATATCCTTAGTACTATATCTACATTCGATATAATGTAATATAGTTATTCGTTCCCACAGATGAATGTGTATTTATTAACAATATCATTAGTACTATATCTACATTAGATATGTAATGTACATTTAATAACATTATCATTATTACCATATCTACATTAGATATAATGTAATATACTGATTCTTTCCCACAGATCAATGTACATTTAATAACAATATCCTTAGTACTATATCTACATTCGATATAATGTAATATAGATATTCGTTCCCACAGATTAATGTGTATTTATTAACAATATCATAAGTACTATATCTACATTAGATATGTAATGTACATTTAATAACAATATCATTATTACCATATCTACATTAGATATAATGTAATATACTGATTCCTTCCCACAGATCAATGTACATTTAATAACAATATCATTGGTACTATATCTACATTGAATATAATCTAATATACTGATTCATTCCCACAGATCAATGTACATTTAATAACAATATCATTAGTACTATATCTACGGTAGATATGTAATATACATTTACAAACGATGTCATTATTACTATATCTCCGTTAGACATAATGTAATATACTGATTCCTTCCCACAGATCAATGTACATTTAATAACAATATCATTGGTACTATATCTACATTGAATATAATGTAATATGCTGATTCATTCCCACAGATCAATGTACATTTAATAACAGTATCATTCGTACTATATCTACATTCGATATAATGTAATATATTGATTCATTCCAACAGATCAATGTACATTTAATAACAATATCATTATTACTATATCTACATTAGATATAATGTAATATACTGATTCCTTCCCACAGATCAATGTACATTTAATAACAATATCCTTAGCACTATATCTACATTCGATATAATGTAATATAGTTATTCGTTCCCACAGATGAATGTGTATTTATTAACAATATCATTAGTACTATATCTACATTAGATATGTAATGTACATTTAATAACAATATCATTATTACCATATCTACATTAGATATAATGTAATATACTGATTCTTTCCCACAGATCAATGTACATTTAATAACAATATCATTGGTACTATATCTACATTGAATATAATGTAATATACTGATTCATTCCCACAGATCAATGTACATTTAATAACAATATCATTAGTACTATATCTACAGAAGATATGTAATATACATTTACAAACAATGCCATTATTACCATATCTCCGTTGGACATAATGTAATATACTGATTCCTTCCAACACATCAATCTATATTTAATAACAATATCCTTAGTACTATATCTACATTCGATATAATGTAATATAGTTATTCGTTCCCACAGATGAATGTGTATTTATTAACAATATCATTAGTACTATATCTACATTAGATATGTAATGTACATTTACAAACAATGCCATTATTACTATATCTCCGTTGGACATAATGTAATATACTGATTCTTTCCCACAGATCAATGTACATTTAATAACAATATCATTGGTACTACATCTACATTGAATATAATGTAATATGCTGATTCATTCCCACAGATCAATGTACATTTAATAACAGTATCATTAGTACTATATCTACATTCGATATAATGTAATAGATTGATTCATTCCCACAGATCAATGTACATTTAATAACAATATCATTATTACTATATCTACATTAGATATAATGTAATATACTTACTCGTTCCCACAGATGAATGTGCATTTAATAACATTACCATTAGTACTATATCTACATTAGATATGTAATGTACATTTAAAAACAATATCATTATTACCATATCTACATTAGATATAATGTAATATACTGATTCCTTCCCACAGATCAATGTACATTTAATAACAATATCATTGGTACTATATCTACATTGAATATAATGTAATATACTGATTCATTCCCACAGAGCAATGTACATTTAATAACAATATCCTTAGTACTATATCTACATTCGTTATAATGTAATATAGTTATTCGTTCCCACAGATGAATGGGTATTTATTAACAATATCATTAGTACTATATCTACATTAGATATGTAATGTACATTTAATAACAATATCATTATTACCATATCTACATTGAATATAATGTAATATACTGATTCATTCCCACAGATCAGTGTACATTTAATAACAATATGATTAGTACTATATCTACGGTAGATATGTAATATACATTTACAAGCAATGCCATTATTACTATATCTCCGTTGGACATAATGTAATATACTGACTCCTTCCAACAGATCAATGTATATTTAATAACAATATCCTTAGTACTATATCTACATTCGATATAACGTAATATAGTTATTCGTTCCCACAGATGAATGTGTATTTAATAACAATATCATTAGTACTATATCTACAGTAGATATGTAATATACATTTACAAACAATGCCATTATTACTATATCTCCGTTGGACATAATGTAATATACTGATTCCTACCAACAGATCAATGTATATTTAATAACAATATCCTTAGTACTATATCTACATTCGATATAATGTAATATAGTTATTCGTTCCCACAGATGAATGTGTATTTATTAACAATATCATTAGTACTATATCTACATTAGATATGTAATGTACATTTAATAACATTATCATTATTACCATATCTACATTAGATATAATGTAATATACTGATTCTTTCCCACAGATCAATGTACATTTAATAACAATATCATAGGTACTATATCTACATTGAATATAATGTAATATGCTGATTCATTCCCACAGATCAATGTACATTTAATAACAGTATCATTAGTACTATATCTACAGTAGATATGTAATATACATTTACAAACAATGCCAGTATTATTATATCTCCGTTGGACATAATGTAATATACTGATTCTTTCCCACAGATCAATGTACATTTAATAACAATATCATTGGTACTATATCTACATTGAATATAATCTAATATACTGATTCACTCCCACAGATCAATGTACATTTAATAACAATATCATTAGTACTATATCTACAATCGATATAATGTAATAGATTGATTCGTTCCCACCGATCAATGTACATTTAATAACAATATCATTATTGCTATATCTACATTAGGTATAATGTCATATACAGACTCATTCCCACAGATCAATGTACATTTAATAACAATATCATTAGTACTATATCTACGGTAGATATGTAATATACATTTACAAACAATGCCATTATTACTATATCTCCGTTGGACATAATGTAGTATACTGATTCTTTCCCACAGATCAATGTACATTTAATAACAATATCATTATTACTATATCTACATTAGATATATTGTAATATACTTATTCGTTCCCACAGATGAATGTGCACTTAATAACAATATCATTGGTACTATATCTACATTGAATATAATGTAATATACTGATTCATTCCCACAGAGCAATGTATATTTAATAACAATATCCTTAGTACTATATCTACATTCGATATAATGTAATATAGTTATTCGTTCCCACAGATGAATGTGTATTTATTAACAATATCATTAGTACTATATCTACATTAGATATGTAATGTACATTTAATAACAATATCATTATTACCATATCTACATTAGATATAATGTAATATACTGATTCCTTCCCACAGATCAATGTACATTTAATAACAATATCATTAGTACTATATCTACATTCGATATAATGTAATAGATTGATTCATCCCCACCGATCAATGTACATTTAATAACAATATCATTATTGCTATATCTACATTAGGTATAATGTCATATACAGACTCATTCCCACAGATCAATGTAGATTTAATAACAATATCATTAGTACTATATCTACGATAGATATGTAATATACATTTACAAACAATGCCATTATTACTATATCTCCGTTGGACATAATGTAATATACTGATTCTTTCCCACAGATCAATGTACATTTAATAACAATATCATTGGTACTACATCTACATTGAATATAATGTAATATGCTGATTCATTCCCACAGATCAATGTACATTTAATAACAGTATCATTAGTACTATATCTACATTCGATATAATGTAATAGATTGATTCATTCCCACAGATCAATGTACATTTAATAACAATATCATTATTACTATATCTACATTAGATATAATGTAATATACTTACTCGTTCCCACAGATGAATGTGCATTTAATAACATTACCATTAGTACTATATCTACATTAGATATGTAATGTACATTTAAAAACAATATCATTATTACCATATCTACATTAGATATAATGTAATATACTGATTCCTTCCCACAGATCAATGTACATTTAATAACAATATCATTGGTACTATATCTACATTGAATATAATGTAATATACTGATTCATTCCCACAGAGCAATGTACATTTAATAACAATATCCTTAGTACTATATCTACATTCGTTATAATGTAATATAGTTATTCGTTCCCACAGATGAATGGGTATTTATTAACAATATCATTAGTACTATATCTACATTAGATATGTAATGTACATTTAATAACAATATCATTATTACCATATCTACATTGAATATAATGTAATATACTGATTCATTCCCACAGATCAGTGTACATTTAATAACAATATGATTAGTACTATATCTACGGTAGATATGTAATATACATTTACAAGCAATGCCATTATTACTATATCTCCGTTGGACATAATGTAATATACTGACTCCTTCCAACAGATCAATGTATATTTAATAACAATATCCTTAGTACTATATCTACATTCGATATAACGTAATATAGTTATTCGTTCCCACAGATGAATGTGTATTTAATAACAATATCATTAGTACTATATCTACAGTAGATATGTAATATACATTTACAAACAATGCCATTATTACTATATCTCCGTTGGACATAATGTAATATACTGATTCCTACCAACAGATCAATGTATATTTAATAACAATATCCTTAGTACTATATCTACATTCGATATAATGTAATATAGTTATTCGTTCCCACAGATGAATGTGTATTTATTAACAATATCATTAGTACTATATCTACATTAGATATGTAATGTACATTTAATAACATTATCATTATTACCATATCTACATTAGATATAATGTAATATACTGATTCTTTCCCACAGATCAATGTACATTTAATAACAATATCATAGGTACTATATCTACATTGAATATAATGTAATATGCTGATTCATTCCCACAGATCAATGTACATTTAATAACAGTATCATTAGTACTATATCTACAGTAGATATGTAATATACATTTACAAACAATGCCAGTATTATTATATCTCCGTTGGACATAAAGTAATATACTGATTCCTTCCCACAGATCAATGTACATTTAATAACAATATCATTAGTACTATATCTACATTCGATATAATGTAATATATTGATTCATTCCAACAGATCAATGTACATTTAATAACAATATCATTACTACTATATCTACATTAGGTATAATGTCATATACAGACTCATTCCCACAGATCAATGTACATTTAATAACAATATCATTAGTACTATATCTACGGTAGATATGTAATATACATTTACAAACAATGCCATTATTACTATATCTCCGTTGGACATAATGTAATATACTGATTCTTTCCCACAGATCAATGTACATTTAATAACAATATCATTATTACTATATCTACATTAGATATAATGTAATATACTTATTCGTTCCCACAGATGAATGTGCGATTAATAACAATATCATTGGTACTATATCTACATTGAATATAATGTAATATACTGATTCATTCCCACAGAGCAATGTATATTTAATAACAACATCCTTAGTACTATATCTACATTCGATATAATGTAACATAGTTATTCGTTCCCACAGATGAATGTGTATTTATTAACAATATCATTAGTACTATATCTACATTAGATATGTAATGTACATTTAATAACAATATCATTATTACCATATCTACATTAGATATAATGTAATATACTGATTCATTCCCACAGATCAATGTACATTTAATAACAATATCATTGGTACTATATCTACATTGAATATAATGTAATATACTGATTCATTCCCACAGATCAATGTACATTTAATAACAATATCATTAGAACTATATCTACATTGAATATAATGTAATATACTGATTCATTCCCACAGATCAATGTACATTTAATAACAATATCATTAGAACTATATCTACATTGAATATAATGTAATATACTGATTCATTCCCACAGATCAATGTACATTTAATAACAATATCATTAGTACTATATCTACAGTAGATATGTAATATACATTTACAAACAATGCCATTATTACTATATCCCCGTTGTACATAATGTAATACACTGATTCCTTCCAACAGATCTATGTATATTTAATAACAATATCCTTAGTACTATATCTACATTCGATATAATGTAATATAGATATTCGTTCCCACAGATTAATGTGTATTTATTAACAATATCATAAGTACTATATCTACATTAGATATGTAATGTACATTTAATAACAATATCATTATTACCATATCTACATTAGATATAATGTAATATACTGATTCCTTCCCACAGATCAATGTACATTTAATAACAATATCATTGGTACTATATCTACATTGAATATAATCTAATATACTGATTCATTCCCACAGATCAATGTACATTTAATAACAATATCATTAGTACTATATCTACGGTAGATATGTAATATACATTTACAAACGATGTCATTATTACTATATCTCCGTTAGACATAATGTAATATACTGATTCCTTCCCACAGATCAATGTACATTTAATAACAATATCATTGGTACTATATCTACATTGAATATAATGTAATATGCTGATTCATTCCCACAGATCAATGTACATTTAATAACAGTATCATTCGTACTATATCTACATTCGATATAATGTAATATATTGATTCATTCCAACAGATCAATGTACATTTAATAACAATATCATTATTACTATATCTACATTAGATATAATGTAATATACTGATTCCTTCCCACAGATCAATGTACATTTAATAACAATATCCTTAGCACTATATCTACATTCGATATAATGTAATATAGTTATTCGTTCCCACAGATGAATGTGTATTTATTAACAATATCATTAGTACTATATCTACATTAGATATGTAATGTACATTTAATAACAATATCATTATTACCATATCTACATTAGATATAATGTAATATACTGATTCTTTCCCACAGATCAATGTACATTTAATAACAATATCATTGGTACTATATCTACATTGAATATAATGTAATATACTGATTCATTCCCACAGATCAATGTACATTTAATAACAATATCATTAGTACTATATCTACAGAAGATATGTAATATACATTTACAAACAATGCCATTATTACCATATCTCCGTTGGACATAATGTAATATACTGATTCCTTCCAACACATCAATCTATATTTAATAACAATATCCTTAGTACTATATCTACATTCGATATAATGTAATATAGTTATTCGTTCCCACAGATGAATGTGTATTTATTAACAATATCATTAGTACTATATCTACATTAGATATGTAATGTACATTTACAAACAATGCCATTATTACTATATCTCCGTTGGACATAATGTAATATACTGATTCTTTCCCACAGATCAATGTACATTTAATAACAATATCATTGGTACTACATCTACATTGAATATAATGTAATATGCTGATTCATTCCCACAGATCAATGTACATTTAATAACAGTATCATTAGTACTATATCTACATTCGATATAATGTAATAGATTGATTCATTCCCACAGATCAATGTACATTTAATAACAATATCATTATTACTATATCTACATTAGATATAATGTAATATACTTACTCGTTCCCACAGATGAATGTGCATTTAATAACATTACCATTAGTACTATATCTACATTAGATATGTAATGTACATTTAAAAACAATATCATTATTACCATATCTACATTAGATATAATGTAATATACTGATTCCTTCCCACAGATCAATGTACATTTAATAACAATATCATTGGTACTATATCTACATTGAATATAATGTAATATACTGATTCATTCCCACAGAGCAATGTACATTTAATAACAATATCCTTAGTACTATATCTACATTCGTTATAATGTAATATAGTTATTCGTTCCCACAGATGAATGGGTATTTATTAACAATATCATTAGTACTATATCTACATTAGATATGTAATGTACATTTAATAACAATATCATTATTACCATATCTACATTGAATATAATGTAATATACTGATTCATTCCCACAGATCAGTGTACATTTAATAACAATATGATTAGTACTATATCTACGGTAGATATGTAATATACATTTACAAGCAATGCCATTATTACTATATCTCCGTTGGACATAATGTAATATACTGACTCCTTCCAACAGATCAATGTATATTTAATAACAATATCCTTAGTACTATATCTACATTCGATATAACGTAATATAGTTATTCGTTCCCACAGATGAATGTGTATTTAATAACAATATCATTAGTACTATATCTACAGTAGATATGTAATATACATTTACAAACAATGCCATTATTACTATATCTCCGTTGGACATAATGTAATATACTGATTCCTACCAACAGATCAATGTATATTTAATAACAATATCCTTAGTACTATATCTACATTCGATATAATGTAATATAGTTATTCGTTCCCACAGATGAATGTGTATTTATTAACAATATCATTAGTACTATATCTACATTAGATATGTAATGTACATTTAATAACATTATCATTATTACCATATCTACATTAGATATAATGTAATATACTGATTCTTTCCCACAGATCAATGTACATTTAATAACAATATCATAGGTACTATATCTACATTGAATATAATGTAATATGCTGATTCATTCCCACAGATCAATGTACATTTAATAACAGTATCATTAGTACTATATCTACAGTAGATATGTAATATACATTTACAAACAATGCCAGTATTATTATATCTCCGTTGGACATAATGTAATATACTGATTCTTTCCCACAGATCAATGTACATTTAATAACAATATCATTGGTACTATATCTACATTGAATATAATCTAATATACTGATTCACTCCCACAGATCAATGTACATTTAATAACAATATCATTAGTACTATATCTACAATCGATATAATGTAATAGATTGATTCGTTCCCACCGATCAATGTACATTTAATAACAATATCATTATTGCTATATCTACATTAGGTATAATGTCATATACAGACTCATTCCCACAGATCAATGTACATTTAATAACAATATCATTAGTACTATATCTACGGTAGATATGTAATATACATTTACAAACAATGCCATTATTACTATATCTCCGTTGGACATAATGTAGTATACTGATTCTTTCCCACAGATCAATGTACATTTAATAACAATATCATTATTACTATATCTACATTAGATATATTGTAATATACTTATTCGTTCCCACAGATGAATGTGCACTTAATAACAATATCATTGGTACTATATCTACATTGAATATAATGTAATATACTGATTCATTCCCACAGAGCAATGTATATTTAATAACAATATCCTTAGTACTATATCTACATTCGATATAATGTAATATAGTTATTCGTTCCCACAGATGAATGTGTATTTATTAACAATATCATTAGTACTATATCTACATTAGATATGTAATGTACATTTAATAACAATATCATTATTACCATATCTACATTAGATATAATGTAATATACTGATTCCTTCCCACAGATCAATGTACATTTAATAACAATATCATTAGTACTATATCTACATTCGATATAATGTAATAGATTGATTCATCCCCACCGATCAATGTACATTTAATAACAATATCATTATTGCTATATCTACATTAGGTATAATGTCATATACAGACTCATTCCCACAGATCAATGTAGATTTAATAACAATATCATTAGTACTATATCTACGATAGATATGTAATATACATTTACAAACAATGCCATTATTACTATATCTCCGTTGGACATAATGTAATATACTGATTCTTTCCCACAGATCAATGTACATTTAATAACAATATCATTGGTACTACATCTACATTGAATATAATGTAATATGCTGATTCATTCCCACAGATCAATGTACATTTAATAACAGTATCATTAGTACTATATCTACATTCGATATAATGTAATAGATTGATTCATTCCCACAGATCAATGTACATTTAATAACAATATCATTATTACTATATCTACATTAGATATAATGTAATATACTTACTCGTTCCCACAGATGAATGTGCATTTAATAACATTACCATTAGTACTATATCTACATTAGATATGTAATGTACATTTAAAAACAATATCATTATTACCATATCTACATTAGATATAATGTAATATACTGATTCCTTCCCACAGATCAATGTACATTTAATAACAATATCATTGGTACTATATCTACATTGAATATAATGTAATATACTGATTCATTCCCACAGAGCAATGTACATTTAATAACAATATCCTTAGTACTATATCTACATTCGTTATAATGTAATATAGTTATTCGTTCCCACAGATGAATGGGTATTTATTAACAATATCATTAGTACTATATCTACATTAGATATGTAATGTACATTTAATAACAATATCATTATTACCATATCTACATTGAATATAATGTAATATACTGATTCATTCCCACAGATCAGTGTACATTTAATAACAATATGATTAGTACTATATCTACGGTAGATATGTAATATACATTTACAAGCAATGCCATTATTACTATATCTCCGTTGGACATAATGTAATATACTGACTCCTTCCAACAGATCAATGTATATTTAATAACAATATCCTTAGTACTATATCTACATTCGATATAACGTAATATAGTTATTCGTTCCCACAGATGAATGTGTATTTAATAACAATATCATTAGTACTATATCTACAGTAGATATGTAATATACATTTACAAACAATGCCATTATTACTATATCTCCGTTGGACATAATGTAATATACTGATTCCTACCAACAGATCAATGTATATTTAATAACAATATCCTTAGTACTATATCTACATTCGATATAATGTAATATAGTTATTCGTTCCCACAGATGAATGTGTATTTATTAACAATATCATTAGTACTATATCTACATTAGATATGTAATGTACATTTAATAACATTATCATTATTACCATATCTACATTAGATATAATGTAATATACTGATTCTTTCCCACAGATCAATGTACATTTAATAACAATATCATAGGTACTATATCTACATTGAATATAATGTAATATGCTGATTCATTCCCACAGATCAATGTACATTTAATAACAGTATCATTAGTACTATATCTACAGTAGATATGTAATATACATTTACAAACAATGCCAGTATTATTATATCTCCGTTGGACATAAAGTAATATACTGATTCCTTCCCACAGATCAATGTACATTTAATAACAATATCATTAGTACTATATCTACATTCGATATAATGTAATATATTGATTCATTCCAACAGATCAATGTACATTTAATAACAATATCATTACTACTATATCTACATTAGGTATAATGTCATATACAGACTCATTCCCACAGATCAATGTACATTTAATAACAATATCATTAGTACTATATCTACGGTAGATATGTAATATACATTTACAAACAATGCCATTATTACTATATCTCCGTTGGACATAATGTAATATACTGATTCTTTCCCACAGATCAATGTACATTTAATAACAATATCATTATTACTATATCTACATTAGATATAATGTAATATACTTATTCGTTCCCACAGATGAATGTGCGATTAATAACAATATCATTGGTACTATATCTACATTGAATATAATGTAATATACTGATTCATTCCCACAGAGCAATGTATATTTAATAACAACATCCTTAGTACTATATCTACATTCGATATAATGTAACATAGTTATTCGTTCCCACAGATGAATGTGTATTTATTAACAATATCATTAGTACTATATCTACATTAGATATGTAATGTACATTTAATAACAATATCATTATTACCATATCTACATTAGATATAATGTAATATACTGATTCATTCCCACAGATCAATGTACATTTAATAACAATATCATTGGTACTATATCTACATTGAATATAATGTAATATACTGATTCATTCCCACAGATCAATGTACATTTAATAACAATATCATTAGAACTATATCTACATTGAATATAATGTAATATACTGATTCATTCCCACAGATCAATGTACATTTAATAACAATATCATTAGAACTATATCTACATTGAATATAATGTAATATACTGATTCATTCCCACAGATCAATGTACATTTAATAACAATATCATTAGTACTATATCTACAGTAGATATGTAATATACATTTACAAACAATGCCATTATTACTATATCCCCGTTGTACATAATGTAATACACTGATTCCTTCCAACAGATCTATGTATATTTAATAACAATATCCTTAGTACTATATCTACATTCGATATAATGTAATATAGATATTCGTTCCCACAGATTAATGTGTATTTATTAACAATATCATAAGTACTATATCTACATTAGATATGTAATGTACATTTAATAACAATATCATTATTACCATATCTACATTAGATATAATGTAATATACTGATTCCTTCCCACAGATCAATGTACATTTAATAACAATATCATTGGTACTATATCTACATTGAATATAATCTAATATACTGATTCATTCCCACAGATCAATGTACATTTAATAACAATATCATTAGTACTATATCTACGGTAGATATGTAATATACATTTACAAACGATGTCATTATTACTATATCTCCGTTAGACATAATGTAATATACTGATTCCTTCCCACAGATCAATGTACATTTAATAACAATATCATTGGTACTATATCTACATTGAATATAATGTAATATGCTGATTCATTCCCACAGATCAATGTACATTTAATAACAGTATCATTCGTACTATATCTACATTCGATATAATGTAATATATTGATTCATTCCAACAGATCAATGTACATTTAATAACAATATCATTATTACTATATCTACATTAGATATAATGTAATATACTGATTCCTTCCCACAGATCAATGTACATTTAATAACAATATCCTTAGCACTATATCTACATTCGATATAATGTAATATAGTTATTCGTTCCCACAGATGAATGTGTATTTATTAACAATATCATTAGTACTATATCTACATTAGATATGTAATGTACATTTAATAACAATATCATTATTACCATATCTACATTAGATATAATGTAATATACTGATTCTTTCCCACAGATCAATGTACATTTAATAACAATATCATTGGTACTATATCTACATTGAATATAATGTAATATACTGATTCATTCCCACAGATCAATGTACATTTAATAACAATATCATTAGTACTATATCTACAGAAGATATGTAATATACATTTACAAACAATGCCATTATTACCATATCTCCGTTGGACATAATGTAATATACTGATTCCTTCCAACACATCAATCTATATTTAATAACAATATCCTTAGTACTATATCTACATTCGATATAATGTAATATAGTTATTCGTTCCCACAGATGAATGTGTATTTATTAACAATATCATTAGTACTATATCTACATTAGATATGTAATGTACATTTACAAACAATGCCATTATTACTATATCTCCGTTGGACATAATGTAATATACTGATTCTTTCCCACAGATCAATGTACATTTAATAACAATATCATTGGTACTACATCTACATTGAATATAATGTAATATGCTGATTCATTCCCACAGATCAATGTACATTTAATAACAGTATCATTAGTACTATATCTACATTCGATATAATGTAATAGATTGATTCATTCCCACAGATCAATGTACATTTAATAACAATATCATTATTACTATATCTACATTAGATATAATGTAATATACTTACTCGTTCCCACAGATGAATGTGCATTTAATAACATTACCATTAGTACTATATCTACATTAGATATGTAATGTACATTTAAAAACAATATCATTATTACCATATCTACATTAGATATAATGTAATATACTGATTCCTTCCCACAGATCAATGTACATTTAATAACAATATCATTGGTACTATATCTACATTGAATATAATGTAATATACTGATTCATTCCCACAGAGCAATGTACATTTAATAACAATATCCTTAGTACTATATCTACATTCGTTATAATGTAATATAGTTATTCGTTCCCACAGATGAATGGGTATTTATTAACAATATCATTAGTACTATATCTACATTAGATATGTAATGTACATTTAATAACAATATCATTATTACCATATCTACATTGAATATAATGTAATATACTGATTCATTCCCACAGATCAGTGTACATTTAATAACAATATGATTAGTACTATATCTACGGTAGATATGTAATATACATTTACAAGCAATGCCATTATTACTATATCTCCGTTGGACATAATGTAATATACTGACTCCTTCCAACAGATCAATGTATATTTAATAACAATATCCTTAGTACTATATCTACATTCGATATAACGTAATATAGTTATTCGTTCCCACAGATGAATGTGTATTTAATAACAATATCATTAGTACTATATCTACAGTAGATATGTAATATACATTTACAAACAATGCCATTATTACTATATCTCCGTTGGACATAATGTAATATACTGATTCCTACCAACAGATCAATGTATATTTAATAACAATATCCTTAGTACTATATCTACATTCGATATAATGTAATATAGTTATTCGTTCCCACAGATCAATGTACATTTAATAACAATATCATTATTACTATATCTACATTAGATATAATGTAATATACTTATTCGTTCCCACAGATGAATGTGCGATTAATAACAATATCATTGGTACTATATCTACATTGAATATAATGTAATATACTGATTCATTCCCACAGAGCAATGTATATTTAATAACAACATCCTTAGTACTATATCTACATTCGATATAATGTAACATAGTTATTCGTTCCCACAGATGAATGTGTATTTATTAACAATATCATTAGTACTATATCTACATTAGATATGTAATGTACATTTAATAACAATATCATTATTACCATATCTACATTAGATATAATGTAATATACTGATTCATTCCCACAGATCAATGTACATTTAATAACAATATCATTGGTACTATATCTACATTGAATATAATGTAATATACTGATTCATTCCCACAGATCAATGTACATTTAATAACAATATCATTAGAACTATATCTACATTGAATATAATGTAATATACTGATTCATTCCCACAGATCAATGTACATTTAATAACAATATCATTAGTACTATATCTACAGTAGATATGTAATATACATTTACAAACAATGCCATTATTACTATATCCCCGTTGTACATAATGTAATACACTGATTCCTTCCAACAGATCTATGTATATTTAATAACAATATCCTTAGTACTATATCTACATTCGATATAATGTAATATAGATATTCGTTCCCACAGATTAATGTGTATTTATTAACAATATCATAAGTACTATATCTACATTAGATATGTAATGTACATTTAATAACAATATCATTATTACCATATCTACATTAGATATAATGTAATATACTGATTCCTTCCCACAGATCAATGTACATTTAATAACAATATCATTGGTACTATATCTACATTGAATATAATCTAATATACTGATTCATTCCCACAGATCAATGTACATTTAATAACAATATCATTAGTACTATATCTACGGTAGATATGTAATATACATTTACAAACGATGTCATTATTACTATATCTCCGTTAGACATAATGTAATATACTGATTCCTTCCCACAGATCAATGTACATTTAATAACAATATCATTGGTACTATATCTACATTGAATATAATGTAATATCCTGATTCATTCCCACAGATCAATGTACATTTAATAACAGTATCATTCGTACTATATCTACATTCGATATAATGTAATATATTCATTCATTCCAACAGATCAATGTACATTTAATAACAATATCATTATTACTATATCTACTCCAGATATAATGTAATATACTGATTCCTTCCCACAGATCAATGTACATTTAATAACAATATCATTAGTACTATATCTACAGTAGATATGTAATATACATTTACAAACAATGCCATTATTACTATATCTCCGTTGGACATAATGTATTATACTGATTCCTTCCAACAGATCAATCTATATTTAATAACAATATCATTGGTACTATATCTACATTGAATATAATGTAATATCCTGATTCATTCCCACAGATCAATGTACATTTAATAACAGTATCATTCGTACTATATCTACATTCGATATAATGTAATATACTGATTCTTTCCCACAGATCAATGTACATTTAATAACAATATCATAGGTACTATATCTACATTGAATATAATGTAATATGCTGATTCATTCCCACAGATCAATGTACATTTAATAACAGTATCATTAGTACTATATCTACAGTAGATATGTAATATACATTTACAAACAATGCCAGTATTATTATATCTCCGTTGGACATAATGTAATATACTGATTCTTTCCCACAGATCAATGTACATTTAATAACAATATCATTGGTACTATATCTACATTGAATATAATCTAATATACTGATTCACTCCCACAGATCAATGTACATTTAATAACAATATCATTAGTACTATATCTACAATCGATATAATGTAATAGATTGATTCGTTCCCACCGATCAATGTACATTTAATAACAATATCATTATTGCTATATCTACATTAGGTATAATGTCATATACAGACTCATTCCCACAGATCAATGTACATTTAATAACAATATCATTAGTACTATATCTACGGTAGATATGTAATATACATTTACAAACAATGCCATTATTACTATATCTCCGTTGGACATAATGTAGTATACTGATTCTTTCCCACAGATCAATGTACATTTAATAACAATATCATTATTACTATATCTACATTAGATATATTGTAATATACTTATTCGTTCCCACAGATGAATGTGCACTTAATAACAATATCATTGGTACTATATCTACATTGAATATAATGTAATATACTGATTCATTCCCACAGAGCAATGTATATTTAATAACAATATCCTTAGTACTATATCTACATTCGATATAATGTAATATAGTTATTCGTTCCCACAGATGAATGTGTATTTATTAACAATATCATTAGTACTATATCTACATTAGATATGTAATGTACATTTAATAACAATATCATTATTACCATATCTACATTAGATATAATGTAATATACTGATTCCTTCCCACAGATCAATGTACATTTAATAACAATATCATTAGTACTATATCTACATTCGATATAATGTAATAGATTGATTCATCCCCACCGATCAATGTACATTTAATAACAATATCATTATTGCTATATCTACATTAGGTATAATGTCATATACAGACTCATTCCCACAGATCAATGTAGATTTAATAACAATATCATTAGTACTATATCTACGATAGATATGTAATATACATTTACAAACAATGCCATTATTACTATATCTCCGTTGGACATAATGTAATATACTGATTCTTTCCCACAGATCAATGTACATTTAATAACAATATCATTGGTACTACATCTACATTGAATGTAATGTAATATGCTGATTCATTCCCACAGATCAATGTACATTTAATAACAGTATCATTAGTACTATATCTACATTCGATATAATGTAATAGATTGATTCATTCCCACAGATCAATGTACATTTAATAACAATATCATTATTACTATATCTACATTAGATATAATGTAATATACTTACTCGTTCCCACAGATGAATGTGCATTTAATAACATTACCATTAGTACTATATCTACATTAGATATGTAATGTACATTTAAAAACAATATCATTATTACCATATCTACATTAGATATAATGTAATATACTGATTCCTTCCCACAGATCAATGTACATTTAATAACAATATCATTGGTACTATATCTACATTGAATATAATGTAATATACTGATTCATTCCCACAGAGCAATGTACATTTAATAACAATATCCTTAGTACTATATCTACATTCGTTATAATGTAATATAGTTATTCGTTCCCACAGATGAATGGGTATTTATTAACAATATCATTAGTACTATATCTACATTAGATATGTAATGTACATTTAATAACAATATCATTATTACCATATCTACATTGAATATAATGTAATATACTGATTCATTCCCACAGATCAGTGTACATTTAATAACAATATGATTAGTACTATATCTACGGTAGATATGTAATATACATTTACAAGCAATGCCATTATTACTATATCTCCGTTGGACATAATGTAATATACTGACTCCTTCCAACAGATCAATGTATATTTAATAACAATATCCTTAGTACTATATCTACATTCGATATAACGTAATATAGTTATTCGTTCCCACAGATGAATGTGTATTTAATAACAATATCATTAGTACTATATCTACAGTAGATATGTAATATACATTTACAAACAATGCCATTATTACTATATCTCCGTTGGACATAATGTAATATACTGATTCCTACCAACAGATCAATGTATATTTAATAACAATATCCTTAGTACTATATCTACATTCGATATAATGTAATATAGTTATTCGTTCCCACAGATGAATGTGTATTTATTAACAATATCATTAGTACTATATCTACATTAGATATGTAATGTACATTTAATAACATTATCATTATTACCATATCTACATTAGATATAATGTAATATACTGATTCTTTCCCACAGATCAATGTACATTTAATAACAATATCATAGGTACTATATCTACATTGAATATAATGTAATATGCTGATTCATTCCCACAGATCAATGTACATTTAATAACAGTATCATTAGTACTATATCTACAGTAGATATGTAATATACATTTACAAACAATGCCAGTATTGTTATATCTCCGTTGGACATAAAGTAATATACTGATTCCTTCCCACAGATCAATGTACATTTAATAACAATATCATTAGTACTATATCTACATTCGATATAATGTAATATATTGATTCATTCCAACAGATCAATGTACATTTAATAACAATATCATTACTACTATATCTACATTAGGTATAATGTCATATACAGACTCATTCCCACAGATCAATGTACATTTAATAACAATATCATTAGTACTATATCTACGGTAGATATGTAATATACATTTACAAACAATGCCATTATTACTATATCTCCGTTGGACATAATGTAATATACTGATTCTTTCCCACAGATCAATGTACATTTAATAACAATATCATTATTACTATATCTACATTAGATATAATGTAATATACTTATTCGTTCCCACAGATGAATGTGCGATTAATAACAATATCATTGGTACTATATCTACATTGAATATAATGTAATATACTGATTCATTCCCACAGAGCAATGTATATTTAATAACAACATCCTTAGTACTATATCTACATTCGATATAATGTAACATAGTTATTCGTTCCCACAGATGAATGTGTATTTATTAACAATATCATTAGTACTATATCTACATTAGATATGTAATGTACATTTAATAACAATATCATTATTACCATATCTACATTAGATATAATGTAATATACTGATTCATTCCCACAGATCAATGTACATTTAATAACAATATCATTGGTACTATATCTACATTGAATATAATGTAATATACTGATTCATTCCCACAGATCAATGTACATTTAATAACAATATCATTAGAACTATATCTACATTGAATATAATGTAATATACTGATTCATTCCCACAGATCAATGTACATTTAATAACAATATCATTAGTACTATATCTACAGTAGATATGTAATATACATTTACAAACAATGCCATTATTACTATATCCCCGTTGTACATAATGTAATACACTGATTCCTTCCAACAGATCTATGTATATTTAATAACAATATCCTTAGTACTATATCTACATTCGATATAATGTAATATAGATATTCGTTCCCACAGATTAATGTGTATTTATTAACAATATCATAAGTACTATATCTACATTAGATATGTAATGTACATTTAATAACAATATCATTATTACCATATCTACATTAGATATAATGTAATATACTGATTCCTTCCCACAGATCAATGTACATTTAATAACAATATCATTGGTACTATATCTACATTGAATATAATCTAATATACTGATTCATTCCCACAGATCAATGTACATTTAATAACAATATCATTAGTACTATATCTACGGTAGATATGTAATATACATTTACAAACGATGTCATTATTACTATATCTCCGTTAGACATAATGTAATATACTGATTCCTTCCCACAGATCAATGTACATTTAATAACAATATCATTGGTACTATATCTACATTGAATATAATGTAATATCCTGATTCATTCCCACAGATCAATGTACATTTAATAACAGTATCATTCGTACTATATCTACATTCGATATAATGTAATATATTCATTCATTCCAACAGATCAATGTACATTTAATAACAATATCATTATTACTATATCTACTCCAGATATAATGTAATATACTGATTCCTTCCCACAGATCAATGTACATTTAATAACAATATCATTAGTACTATATCTACAGTAGATATGTAATATACATTTACAAACAATGCCATTATTACTATATCTCCGTTGGACATAATGTATTATACTGATTCCTTCCAACAGATCAATCTATATTTAATAACAATATCCTTAGTACTATGTCTACATTCGATATAATGTAATATAGTTATTCGTTCCCACAGATGAATGTGTATTTATTAACAATATCATTAGTACTATATCTACATTAGATATGTAATGTACATTTAATAACATTATCATTATTACCATATCTACATTAGATATAATGTAATATACTGATTCTTTCCCACAGATCAATGTACATTTAATAACAATATCATAGGTACTATATCTACATTGAATATAATGTAATATGCTGATTCATTCCCACAGATCAATGTACATTTAATAACAGTATCATTAGTACTATATCTACAGTAGATATGTAATATACATTTACAAACAATGCCAGTATTATTATATCTCCGTTGGACATAAAGTAATATACTGATTCCTTCCCACAGATCAATGTACATTTAATAACAATATCATTAGTACTATATCTACATTCGATATAATGTAATATATTGATTCATTCCAACAGATCAATGTACATTTAATAACAATATCATTACTACTATATCTACATTAGATATGATGTAATATACTTATTCGTTCCCACAGATCAATGTACATTTAATAACAATATCATTAGTACTATATCTACAGTAGATATGTGATATACATTTACAAACAATGCCATTATTACTATATCTCCGTTGGACATAATGTAATATACTGGTTCCTTCCAACAGATCAATGTATATTTAATAACAATATCATTAGTACTATATCTACATTATATGTGTAATGTACATTTAATAACAATATCATTATTACCATATCTACATTAGATATAATGTAATATACTGATTCTTTCCCACAGATCAATGTACATTTAATAACAATATCATTGGTACCATATCTACATTGAATATAATGTAATATACTGATTCATTCCCACAGATCAATGTACATTTAATAACAATATCATTAGTACTATATCTACATTCGATATAATGTAGTAGATTGATTCCTTCCCACAGATCAATGTACATTTAATAACAATATCATTATTACTACATCTACATTAGATAAGATGTAATATACTGATTCCTTCCCACAGATCAATGTACATTTAATAACAATATCATTAGTACTATATCTACATCCGATATAAGGTAATAGATTGATTCATTCCCACCGATCAATGTACATTTAATAACAATATCATTATTGCTATATCTACATTAGGTATAATGTCATATACAGACTCATTCCCACAGATCAATGTACATTTAATAACAATATCATTAGTGCTATATCTACGGTAGATATGTAATATACATTTACAAACAATGCCATTATTACTATATCTCCGTTGGACATAATGTAATATACTGATTCTTTCCCACAGATCAATGTACATTTAATAACAATATCATTATTACTATATCTACATTAGATATAATGTAATATACTTATTCGTTCCCACAGATGAATGTGCGATTAATAACAATATCATTGGTACTATATCTACATTGAATATAATGTAATATACTGATTCATTCCCACAGAGCAATGTATATTTAATAACAACATCCTTAGTACTATATCTACATTCGATATAATGTAATATAGTTATTCGTTCCCACAGATGAATGTGTATTTATTAACAATATCATTAGTACTATATCTACATTAGATATGTAATGTACATTTAATAACAATATCATTATTACCATATCTACATTAGATATAATGTAATATACTGATTCTTTCCCACAGATCAATGTACATTTAATAACAATATCATTAGTACTATATCTACAGTAGATATGTAATATACATTTACATACAATGCCATTATTACTATATCTCCGTTGGACATAATGTAATATACTGATTCCTTCCAACAGATCAATGTATATTTAATAACAATATCCTTAGCACTATATCTACATTCGATATAATGTAATATAGTTATTCGTTCCAACAGATGAATGTGTATTTATTAACAATATCATTAGTACTATATCTACATTAGATATGTAATGTACATTTAATAACAATATCATTATTACCATATCTACATTAGATATAATGTAATATACTGATTCTTTCCCACAGATCAATGTACATTTAATAACAATATCCTTAGTACTATATCTACATTCGATATAATGTAATATAGATATTCGTTCCCACAGATTAATGTGTATTTATTAACAATATCATAAGTACTATATCTACATTAGATATGTAATGTACATTTAATAACAATATCATTATTACCATATCTACATTAGATATAATGTAATATACTGATTCCTTCCCACAGATCAATGTACATTTAATAACAATATCATTGGTACTATATCTACATTGAATATAATGTAATATACTGATTCATTCCCACAGATCAATGTACATTTAATAACAATATCATTAGTACTATATCTACAGAAGATATGTAATATACATTTACAAACAATGCCATTATTACCATATCTCCGTTGGACATAATGTAATATACTGATTCCTTCCAACACATCAATCTATATTTAATAACAATATCCTTAGTACTATATCTACATTCGATATAATGTAATATAGTTATTCGTTCCCACAGATGAATGTGTATTTATTAACAATATCATTAGTACTATATCTACATTAGATATGTAATGTACATTTACAAACAATGCCATTATTACTATATCTCCGTTGGACATAATGTAATATACTGATTCTTTCCCACAGATCAATGTACATTTAATAACAATATCATTGGTACTACATCTACATTGAATATAATGTAATATGCTGATTCATTCCCACAGATCAATGTACATTTAATAACAGTATCATTAGTACTATATCTACATTCGATATAATGTAATAGATTGATTCATTCCCACAGATCAATGTACATTTAATAACAATATCATTATTACTATATCTACATTAGATATAATGTAATATACTTACTCGTTCCCACAGATGAATGTGCATTTAATAACATTACCATTAGTACTATATCTACATTAGATATGTAATGTACATTTAAAAACAATATCATTATTACCATATCTACATTAGATATAATGTAATATACTGATTCCTTCCCACAGATCAATGTACATTTAATAACAATATCATTGGTACTATATCTACATTGAATATAATGTAATATACTGATTCATTCCCACAGAGCAATGTACATTTAATAACAATATCCTTAGTACTATATCTACATTCGTTATAATGTAATATAGTTATTCGTTCCCACAGATGAATGGGTATTTATTAACAATATCATTAGTACTATATCTACATTAGATATGTAATGTACATTTAATAACAATATCATTATTACCATATCTACATTGAATATAATGTAATATACTGATTCATTCCCACAGATCAGTGTACATTTAATAACAATATGATTAGTACTATATCTACGGTAGATATGTAATATACATTTACAAGCAATGCCATTATTACTATATCTCCGTTGGACATAATGTAATATACTGACTCCTTCCAACAGATCAATGTATATTTAATAACAATATCCTTAGTACTATATCTACATTCGATATAACGTAATATAGTTATTCGTTCCCACAGATGAATGTGTATTTAATAACAATATCATTAGTACTATATCTACAGTAGATATGTAATATACATTTACAAACAATGCCATTATTACTATATCTCCGTTGGACATAATGTAATATACTGATTCCTACCAACAGATCAATGTATATTTAATAACAATATCCTTAGTACTATATCTACATTCGATATAATGTAATATAGTTATTCGTTCCCACAGATGAATGTGTATTTATTAACAATATCATTAGTACTATATCTACATTAGATATGTAATGTACATTTAATAACATTATCATTATTACCATATCTACATTAGATATAATGTAATATACTGATTCTTTCCCACAGATCAATGTACATTTAATAACAATATCATAGGTACTATATCTACATTGAATATAATGTAATATGCTGATTCATTCCCACAGATCAATGTACATTTAATAACAGTATCATTAGTACTATATCTACAGTAGATATGTAATATACATTTACAAACAATGCCAGTATTATTATATCTCCGTTGGACATAAAGTAATATACTGATTCCTTCCCACAGATCAATGTACATTTAATAACAATATCATTAGTACTATATCTACATTCGATATAATGTAATATATTGATTCATTCCAACAGATCAATGTACATTTAATAACAATATCATTATTACTATATCTACATTAGATATAATGTAATATACTTATTCGTTCCCACAGATGAATGTGCGATTAATAACAATATCATTGGTACTATATCTACATTGAATATAATGTAATATACTGATTCATTCCCACAGAGCAATGTATATTTAATAACAACATCCTTAGTACTATATCTACATTCGATATAATGTAATATAGTTATTCGTTCCCACAGATGAATGTGTATTTATTAACAATATCATTAGTACTATATCTACATTAGATATGTAATGTACATTTAATAACAATATCATTATTACCATATCTACATTAGATATAATGTAATATACTGATTCTTTCCCACAGATCAATGTACATTTAATAACAATATCATTAGTACTATATCTACAGTAGATATGTAATATACATTTACATACAATGCCATTATTACTATATCTCCGTTGGACATAATGTAATATACTGATTCCTTCCAACAGATCAATGTATATTTAATAACAATATCCTTAGCACTATATCTACATTCGATATAATGTAATATAGTTATTCGTTCCAACAGATGAATGTGTATTTATTAACAATATCATTAGTACTATATCTACATTAGATATGTAATGTACATTTAATAACAATATCATTATTACCATATCTACATTAGATATAATGTAATATACTGATTCTTTCCCACAGATCAATGTACATTTAATAACAATATCCTTAGTACTATATCTACATTCGATATAATGTAATATAGATATTCGTTTCCACAGATTAATGTGTATTTATTAACAATATCATAAGTACTATATCTACATTAGATATGTAATGTACATTTAATAACAATATCATTATTACCATATCTACATTAGATATAATGTAATATACTGATTCCTTCCCACAGATCAATGTACATTTAATAACAATATCATTAGTACTATATCTACGGTAGATATGTAATATACATTTACAAACGATGTCATTATTACTATATCTCCGTTAGACATAATGTAATATACTGATTCCTCCCCACAGATCAATGTACATTTAATAACAATATCATTGGTACTATATCTACATTGAATATAATGTAATATGCTGATTCATTCCCACAGATCAATGTACATTTAATAACAGTATCATTCGTACTATATCTACATTCGATATAATGTAATATATTGATTCATTCCAACAGATCAATGTACATTTAATAACAATATCATTATTACTATATCTACATTAGATATAATGTAATATACTGATTCCTTCCCACAGATCAATGTACATTTAATAACAATATCCTTAGCACTATATCTACATTCGATATAATGTAATATAGTTATTCGTTCCCACAGATGAATGTGTATTTATTAACAATATCATTAGTACTATATCTACATTAGATATGTAATGTACATTTAATAACAATATCATTATTACCATATCTACATTAGATATAATGTAATATACTGATTCTTTCCCACAGATCAATGTACATTTAATAACAATATCATTGGTACTATATCTACATTGAATATAATGTAATATACTGATTCATTCCCACAGATCAATGTACATTTAATAACAATATCATTAGTACTATATCTACAGAAGATATGTAATATACATTTACAAACAATGCCATTATTACCATATCTCCGTTGGACATAATGTAATATACTGATTCCTTCCAACACATCAATGTATATTTAATAACAATATCCTTAGTACTATATCTACAGTCGATATAATGTAATATAGTTATTCGTTCCCACAGATGAATGTGTATTTATTAACAATATCATTAGTACTATATCTACATTAGATATGTAATGTACATTTAATAACAATATCATTATTACCATATCTACATTGAATATAATGTAATATACTGATTCATTCCCACAGATCAATGTACATTTAATAACAATATCATTGGTACTATATCTACATTGAATATAATCTAATATACTGATTCATTCCCACAGATCAATGTACATTTAATAACAATATCATTAGTACTATATCTACGGTAGATATGTAATATACATTTACAAACGATGTCATTATTACTATATCTCCGTTAGACATAATGTAATATACTGATTCCTTCCCACAGATCAATGTACATTTAATAACAATATCATTGGTACTATATCTACATTGAATATAATGTAATATGCTGATTCATTCCCACAGATCAATGTACATTTAATAACAGTATCATTCGTACTATATCTACATTCGATATAATGTAATATATTGATTCATTCCAACAGATCAATGTACATTTAATAACAATATCATTATAACTATATCTACATCAGATATAATGTAATATACTGATTCCTTCCCACAGATCAATGTACATTTAATAACAATATCATTAGTACTATATCTACAGTAGATATGTAATATACATTTACAAACAATGCCATTATTACTATATCTCCGTTGGACATAATGTAATATACTGATTCCTTCCAACAGATCAATCTATATTTAATAACAATATCCTTAGTACTATATCTACATTCGATATAATGTAATATAGTTATTCGTTCCCACAGATGAATGTGTATTTATTAACAATATCATTAGTACTATATCTACATTAGATATGTAATGTACATTTAATAACAATATCATTATTACCATATCTACATTAGATATAATGTAATATACTGATTCTTTCCCACAGATCAATGTACATTTAATAACAATATCATTGGTACTATATCTACATTGAATATAATCTAATATACTGATTCACTCCCACAGATCAATGTACATTTAATAACAATATCATTAGTACTATATCTACAATCGATATAATGTAATAGATTGATTCGTTCCCACCGATCAATGTACATTTAATAACAATATCATTATTGCTATATCTACATTAGGTATAATGTCATATACAGACTCATTCCCACAGATCAATGTACATTTAATAACAATATCATTAGTACTATATCTACGGTAGATATGTAATATACATTTACAAACAATGCCATTATTACTATATCTCCGTTGGACATAATGTAGTATACTGATTCTTTCCCACAGATCAATGTACATTTAATAACAATATCATTATTACTATATCTACATTAGATATATTGTAATATACTTATTCGTTCCCACAGATGAATGTGCACTTAATAACAATATCATTGGTACTATATCTACATTGAATATAATGTAATATACTGAATCATTCCCACAGAGCAATGTATATTTAATAACAATATCCTTAGTACTATATCTACATTCGATATAATGTAATATAGTTATTCGTTCCCACAGATGAATGTGTATTTATTAACAATATCATTAGTACTATATCTACATTAGATATGTAATGTACATTTAATAACAATATCATTATTACCATATCTACATTAGATATAATGTAATATACTGATTCCTTCCCACAGATCAATGTACATTTAATAACAATATCATTAGTACTATATCTACATTCGATATAATGTAATAGATTGATTCATCCCCACCGATCAATGTACATTTAATAACAATATCATTATTGCTATATCTACATTAGGTATAATGTCATATACAGACTCATTCCCACAGATCAATGTAGATTTAATAACAATATCATTAGTACTATATCTACGATAGATATGTAATATACATTTACAAACAATGCCATTATTACTATATCTCCGTTGGACATAATGTAATATACTGATTCTTTCCCACAGATCAATGTACATTTAATAACAATATCATTGGTACTACATCTACATTGAATATAATGTAATATGCTGATTCATTCCCACAGATCAATGTACATTTAATAACAGTATCATTAGTACTATATCTACATTCGATATAATGTAATAGATTGATTCATTCCCACAGATCAATGTACATTTAATAACAATATCATTATTACTATATCTACATTAGATATAATGTAATATACTTACTCGTTCCCACAGATGAATGTGCATTTAATAACATTACCATTAGTACTATATCTACATTAGATATGTAATGTACATTTAAAAACAATATCATTATTACCATATCTACATTAGATATAATGTAATATACTGATTCCTTCCCACAGATCAATGTACATTTAATAACAATATCATTGGTACTATATCTACATTGAATATAATGTAATATACTGATTCATTCCCACAGAGCAATGTACATTTAATAACAATATCCTTAGTACTATATCTACATTCGTTATAATGTAATATAGTTATTCGTTCCCACAGATGAATGGGTATTTATTAACAATATCATTAGTACTATATCTACATTAGATATGTAATGTACATTTAATAACAATATCATTATTACCATATCTACATTGAATATAATGTAATATACTGATTCATTCCCACAGATCAGTGTACATTTAATAACAATATGATTAGTACTATATCTACGGTAGATATGTAATATACATTTACAAGCAATGCCATTATTACTATATCTCCGTTGGACATAATGTAATATACTGACTCCTTCCAACAGATCAATGTATATTTAATAACAATATCCTTAGTACTATATCTACATTCGATATAACGTAATATAGTTATTCGTTCCCACAGATGAATGTGTATTTAATAACAATATCATTAGTACTATATCTACAGTAGATATGTAATATACATTTACAAACAATGCCATTATTACTATATCTCCGTTGGACATAATGTAATATACTGATTCCTACCAACAGATCAATGTATATTTAATAACAATATCCTTAGTACTATATCTACATTCGATATAATGTAATATAGTTATTCGTTCCCACAGATGAATGTGTATTTATTAACAATATCATTAGTACTATATCTACATTAGATATGTAATGTACATTTAATAACATTATCATTATTACCATATCTACATTAGATATAATGTAATATACTGATTCTTTCCCACAGATCAATGTACATTTAATAACAATATCATAGGTACTATATCTACATTGAATATAATGTAATATGCTGATTCATTCCCACAGATCAATGTACATTTAATAACAGTATCATTAGTACTATATCTACAGTAGATATGTAATATACATTTACAAACAATGCCAGTATTATTATATCTCCGTTGGACATAAAGTAATATACTGATTCCTTCCCACAGATCAATGTACATTTAATAACAATATCATTAGTACTATATCTACATTCGATATAATGTAATATATTGATTCATTCCAACAGATCAATGTACATTTAATAACAATATCATTACTACTATATCTACATTAGATATGATGTAATATACTTATTCGTTCCCACAGATCAATGTACATTTAATAACAATATCATTAGTACTATATCTACAGTAGATATGTGATATACATTTACAAACAATGCCATTATTACTATATCTCCGTTGGACATAATGTAATATACTGGTTCCTTCCAACAGATCAATGTATATTTAATAACAATATCATTAGTACTATATCTACATTATATGTGTAATGTACATTTAATAACAATATCATTATTACCATATCTACATTAGATATAATGTAATATACTGATTCTTTCCCACAGATCAATGTACATTTAATAACAATATCATTAGTACTATATCTACATTCGATATAATGTAGTAGATTGATTCCTTCCCACAGATCAATGTACATTTAATAACAATATCATTATTACTACATCTACATTAGATAAGATGTAATATACTGATTCCTTCCCACAGATCAATGTACATTTAATAACAATATCATTAGTACTATATCTACATCCGATATAATGTAATAGATTGATTCATTCCCACCGATCAATGTACATTTAATAACAATATCATTATTGCTATATCTACATTAGGTATAATGTCATATACAGACTCATTCCCACAGATCAATGTACATTTAATAACAATATCATTAGTGCTATATCTACGGTAGATATGTAATATACATTTACAAACAATGCCATTATTACTATATCTCCGTTGGACATAATGTAATATACTGATTCTTTCCCACAGATCAATGTACATTTAATAACAATATCATTATTACTATATCTACATTAGATATAATGTAATATACTTATTCGTTCCCACAGATGAATGTGCGATTAATAACAATATCATTGGTACTATATCTACATTGAATATAATGTAATATACTGATTCATTCCCACAGAGCAATGTATATTTAATAACAACATCCTTAGTACTATATCTACATTCGATATAATGTAATATAGTTATTCGTTCCCACAGATGAATGTGTATTTATTAACAATATCATTAGTACTATATCTACATTAGATATGTAATGTACATTTAATAACAATATCATTATTACCATATCTACATTAGATATAATGTAATATACTGATTCTTTCCCACAGATCAATGTACATTTAATAACAATATCATTAGTACTATATCTACAGTAGATATGTAATATACATTTACATACAATGCCATTATTACTATATCTCCGTTGGACATAATGTAATATACTGATTCCTTCCAACAGATCAATGTATATTTAATAACAATATCCTTAGCACTATATCTACATTCGATATAATGTAATATAGTTATTCGTTCCAACAGATGAATGTGTATTTATTAACAATATCATTAGTACTATATCTACATTAGATATGTAATGTACATTTAATAACAATATCATTATTACCATATCTACATTAGATATAATGTAATATACTGATTCTTTCCCACAGATCAATGTACATTTAATAACAATATCCTTAGTACTATATCTACATTCGATATAATGTAATATAGATATTCGTTCCCACAGATTAATGTGTATTTATTAACAATATCATAAGTACTATATCTACATTAGATATGTAATGTACATTTAATAACAATATCATTATTACCATATCTACATTAGATATAATGTAATATACTGATTCCTTCCCACAGATCAATGTACATTTAATAACAATATCATTGGTACTATATCTACATTGAATATAATGTAATATACTGATTCATTCCCACAGATCAATGTACATTTAATAACAATATCATTAGTACTATATCTACAGAAGATATGTAATATACATTTACAAACAATGCCATTATTACCATATCTCCGTTGGACATAATGTAATATACTGATTCCTTCCAACACATCAATCTATATTTAATAACAATATCCTTAGTACTATATCTACATTCGATATAATGTAATATAGTTATTCGTTCCCACAGATGAATGTGTATTTATTAACAATATCATTAGTACTATATCTACATTAGATATGTAATGTACATTTACAAACAATGCCATTATTACTATATCTCCGTTGGACATAATGTAATATACTGATTCTTTCCCACAGATCAATGTACATTTAATAACAATATCATTGGTACTACATCTACATTGAATATAATGTAATATGCTGATTCATTCCCACAGATCAATGTACATTTAATAACAGTATCATTAGTACTATATCTACATTCGATATAATGTAATAGATTGATTCATTCCCACAGATCAATGTACATTTAATAACAATATCATTATTACTATATCTACATTAGATATAATGTAATATACTTACTCGTTCCCACAGATGAATGTGCATTTAATAACATTACCATTAGTACTATATCTACATTAGATATGTAATGTACATTTAAAAACAATATCATTATTACCATATCTACATTAGATATAATGTAATATACTGATTCCTTCCCACAGATCAATGTACATTTAATAACAATATCATTGGTACTATATCTACATTGAATATAATGTAATATACTGATTCATTCCCACAGAGCAATGTACATTTAATAACAATATCCTTAGTACTATATCTACATTCGTTATAATGTAATATAGTTATTCGTTCCCACAGATGAATGGGTATTTATTAACAATATCATTAGTACTATATCTACATTAGATATGTAATGTACATTTAATAACAATATCATTATTACCATATCTACATTGAATATAATGTAATATACTGATTCATTCCCACAGATCAGTGTACATTTAATAACAATATGATTAGTACTATATCTACGGTAGATATGTAATATACATTTACAAGCAATGCCATTATTACTATATCTCCGTTGGACATAATGTAATATACTGACTCCTTCCAACAGATCAATGTATATTTAATAACAATATCCTTAGTACTATATCTACATTCGATATAACGTAATATAGTTATTCGTTCCCACAGATGAATGTGTATTTAATAACAATATCATTAGTACTATATCTACAGTAGATATGTAATATACATTTACAAACAATGCCATTATTACTATATCTCCGTTGGACATAATGTAATATACTGATTCCTACCAACAGATCAATGTATATTTAATAACAATATCCTTAGTACTATATCTACATTCGATATAATGTAATATAGTTATTCGTTCCCACAGATGAATGTGTATTTATTAACAATATCATTAGTACTATATCTACATTAGATATGTAATGTACATTTAATAACATTATCATTATTACCATATCTACATTAGATATAATGTAATATACTGATTCTTTCCCACAGATCAATGTACATTTAATAACAATATCATAGGTACTATATCTACATTGAATATAATGTAATATGCTGATTCATTCCCACAGATCAATGTACATTTAATAACAGTATCATTAGTACTATATCTACAGTAGATATGTAATATACATTTACAAACAATGCCAGTATTATTATATCTCCGTTGGACATAAAGTAATATACTGATTCCTTCCCACAGATCAATGTACATTTAATAACAATATCATTAGTACTATATCTACATTCGATATAATGTAATATATTGATTCATTCCAACAGATCAATGTACATTTAATAACAATATCATTATTACTATATCTACATTAGATATAATGTAATATACTTATTCGTTCCCACAGATGAATGTGCGATTAATAACAATATCATTGGTACTATATCTACATTGAATATAATGTAATATACTGATTCATTCCCACAGAGCAATGTATATTTAATAACAACATCCTTAGTACTATATCTACATTCGATATAATGTAATATAGTTATTCGTTCCCACAGATGAATGTGTATTTATTAACAATATCATTAGTACTATATCTACATTAGATATGTAATGTACATTTAATAACAATATCATTATTACCATATCTACATTAGATATAATGTAATATACTGATTCTTTCCCACAGATCAATGTACATTTAATAACAATATCATTAGTACTATATCTACAGTAGATATGTAATATACATTTACATACAATGCCATTATTACTATATCTCCGTTGGACATAATGTAATATACTGATTCCTTCCAACAGATCAATGTATATTTAATAACAATATCCTTAGCACTATATCTACATTCGATATAATGTAATATAGTTATTCGTTCCAACAGATGAATGTGTATTTATTAACAATATCATTAGTACTATATCTACATTAGATATGTAATGTACATTTAATAACAATATCATTATTACCATATCTACATTAGATATAATGTAATATACTGATTCTTTCCCACAGATCAATGTACATTTAATAACAATATCCTTAGTACTATATCTACATTCGATATAATGTAATATAGATATTCGTTTCCACAGATTAATGTGTATTTATTAACAATATCATAAGTACTATATCTACATTAGATATGTAATGTACATTTAATAACAATATCATTATTACCATATCTACATTAGATATAATGTAATATACTGATTCCTTCCCACAGATCAATGTACATTTAATAACAATATCATTAGTACTATATCTACGGTAGATATGTAATATACATTTACAAACGATGTCATTATTACTATATCTCCGTTAGACATAATGTAATATACTGATTCCTCCCCACAGATCAATGTACATTTAATAACAATATCATTGGTACTATATCTACATTGAATATAATGTAATATGCTGATTCATTCCCACAGATCAATGTACATTTAATAACAGTATCATTCGTACTATATCTACATTCGATATAATGTAATATATTGATTCATTCCAACAGATCAATGTACATTTAATAACAATATCATTATTACTATATCTACATTAGATATAATGTAATATACTGATTCCTTCCCACAGATCAATGTACATTTAATAACAATATCCTTAGCACTATATCTACATTCGATATAATGTAATATAGTTATTCGTTCCCACAGATGAATGTGTATTTATTAACAATATCATTAGTACTATATCTACATTAGATATGTAATGTACATTTAATAACAATATCATTATTACCATATCTACATTAGATATAATGTAATATACTGATTCTTTCCCACAGATCAATGTACATTTAATAACAATATCATTGGTACTATATCTACATTGAATATAATGTAATATACTGATTCATTCCCACAGATCAATGTACATTTAATAACAATATCATTAGTACTATATCTACAGAAGATATGTAATATACATTTACAAACAATGCCATTATTACCATATCTCCGTTGGACATAATGTAATATACTGATTCCTTCCAACACATCAATGTATATTTAATAACAATATCCTTAGTACTATATCTACAGTCGATATAATGTAATATAGTTATTCGTTCCCACAGATGAATGTGTATTTATTAACAATATCATTAGTACTATATCTACATTAGATATGTAATGTACATTTAATAACAATATCATTATTACCATATCTACATTGAATATAATGTAATATACTGATTCATTCCCACAGATCAATGTACATTTAATAACAATATCATTGGTACTATATCTACATTGAATATAATCTAATATACTGATTCATTCCCACAGATCAATGTACATTTAATAACAATATCATTAGTACTATATCTACGGTAGATATGTAATATACATTTACAAACGATGTCATTATTACTATATCTCCGTTAGACATAATGTAATATACTGATTCCTTCCCACAGATCAATGTACATTTAATAACAATATCATTGGTACTATATCTACATTGAATATAATGTAATATGCTGATTCATTCCCACAGATCAATGTACATTTAATAACAGTATCATTCGTACTATATCTACATTCGATATAATGTAATATATTGATTCATTCCAACAGATCAATGTACATTTAATAACAATATCATTATAACTATATCTACATCAGATATAATGTAATATACTGATTCCTTCCCACAGATCAATGTACATTTAATAACAATATCATTAGTACTATATCTACAGTAGATATGTAATATACATTTACAAACAATGCCATTATTACTATATCTCCGTTGGACATAATGTAATATACTGATTCCTTCCAACAGATCAATCTATATTTAATAACAATATCCTTAGTACTATATCTACATTCGATATAATGTAATATAGTTATTCGTTCCCACAGATGAATGTGTATTTATTAACAATATCATTAGTACTATATCTACATTAGATATGTAATGTACATTTAATAACAATATCATTATTACCATATCTACATTAGATATAATGTAATATACTGATTCTTTCCCACAGATCAATGTACATTTAATAACAATATCATTGGTACTATATCTACATTGAATATAATCTAATATACTGATTCACTCCCACAGATCAATGTACATTTAATAACAATATCATTAGTACTATATCTACAATCGATATAATGTAATAGATTGATTCGTTCCCACCGATCAATGTACATTTAATAACAATATCATTATTGCTATATCTACATTAGGTATAATGTCATATACAGACTCATTCCCACAGATCAATGTACATTTAATAACAATATCATTAGTACTATATCTACGGTAGATATGTAATATACATTTACAAACAATGCCATTATTACTATATCTCCGTTGGACATAATGTAGTATACTGATTCTTTCCCACAGATCAATGTACATTTAATAACAATATCATTATTACTATATCTACATTAGATATATTGTAATATACTTATTCGTTCCCACAGATGAATGTGCACTTAATAACAATATCATTGGTACTATATCTACATTGAATATAATGTAATATACTGAATCATTCCCACAGAGCAATGTATATTTAATAACAATATCCTTAGTACTATATCTACATTCGATATAATGTAATATAGTTATTCGTTCCCACAGATGAATGTGTATTTATTAACAATATCATTAGTACTATATCTACATTAGATATGTAATGTACATTTAATAACAATATCATTATTACCATATCTACATTAGATATAATGTAATATACTGATTCCTTCCCACAGATCAATGTACATTTAATAACAATATCATTAGTACTATATCTACATTCGATATAATGTAATAGATTGATTCATCCCCACCGATCAATGTACATTTAATAACAATATCATTATTGCTATATCTACATTAGGTATAATGTCATATACAGACTCATTCCCACAGATCAATGTAGATTTAATAACAATATCATTAGTACTATATCTACGATAGATATGTAATATACATTTACAAACAATGCCATTATTACTATATCTCCGTTGGACATAATGTAATATACTGATTCTTTCCCACAGATCAATGTACATTTAATAACAATATCATTGGTACTATATCTACATTGAATATAATGTAATATGCTGATTCATTCCCACAGATCAATGTACATTTAATAACAGTATCATTCGTACTATATCCACATTCGATATAATGTAATATATTGATTCATTCCAACAGATCAATGTACATTTAATAACAATATCATTATTACTATATCTACATTAGATATAATGTAATATACTGATTCCTTCCCACAGATCAATGTACATTTAATAACAATATCCTTAGCACTATATCTACATTCGATATAATGTAATATAGTTATTCGTTCCCACAGATGAATGTGTATTTATTAACAATATCATTAGTACTATATCTACATTAGATATGTAATGTACATTTAATAACAATATCATTATTACCATATCTACATTAGATATAATGTAATATACTGATTCTTTCCCACAGATCAATGTACATTTAATAACAATATCATTGGTACTATATCTACATTGAATATAATGTAATATACTGATTCATTCCCACAGATCAATGTACATTTAATAACAATATCATTAGTACTATATCTACAGAAGATATGTAATATACATTTACAAACAATGCCATTATTACCATATCTCCGTTGGACATAATGTAATATACTGATTCCTTCCAACACATCAATCTATATTTAATAACAATATCCTTAGTACTATATCTACATTCGATATAATGTAATATAGTTATTCGTTCCCACAGATGAATGTGTATTTATTAACAATATCATTAGTACTATATCTACATTAGATATGTAATGTACATTTACAAACAATGCCATTATTACTATATCTCCGTTGGACATAATGTAATATACTGATTCTTTCCCACAGATCAATGTACATTTAATAACAATATCATTGGTACTACATCTACATTGAATATAATGTAATATGCTGATTCATTCCCACAGATCAATGTACATTTAATAACAGTATCATTAGTACTATATCTACATTCGATATAATGTAATAGATTGATTCATTCCCACAGATCAATGTACATTTAATAACAATATCATTATTACTATATCTACATTAGATATAATGTAATATACTTACTCGTTCCCACAGATGAATGTGCATTTAATAACATTACCATTAGTACTATATCTACATTAGATATGTAATGTACATTTAAAAACAATATCATTATTACCATATCTACATTAGATATAATGTAATATACTGATTCCTTCCCACAGATCAATGTACATTTAATAACAATATCATTGGTACTATATCTACATTGAATATAATGTAATATACTGATTCATTCCCACAGAGCAATGTACATTTAATAACAATATCCTTAGTACTATATCTACATTCGTTATAATGTAATATAGTTATTCGTTCCCACAGATGAATGGGTATTTATTAACAATATCATTAGTACTATATCTACATTAGATATGTAATGTACATTTAATAACAATATCATTATTACCATATCTACATTGAATATAATGTAATATACTGATTCATTCCCACAGATCAGTGTACATTTAATAACAATATGATTAGTACTATATCTACGGTAGATATGTAATATACATTTACAAGCAATGCCATTATTACTATATCTCCGTTGGACATAATGTAATATACTGACTCCTTCCAACAGATCAATGTATATTTAATAACAATATCCTTAGTACTATATCTACATTCGATATAACGTAATATAGTTATTCGTTCCCACAGATGAATGTGTATTTAATAACAATATCATTAGTACTATATCTACAGTAGATATGTAATATACATTTACAAACAATGCCATTATTACTATATCTCCGTTGGACATAATGTAATATACTGATTCCTACCAACAGATCAATGTATATTTAATAACAATATCCTTAGTACTATATCTACATTCGATATAATGTAATATAGTTATTCGTTCCCACAGATGAATGTGTATTTATTAACAATATCATTAGTACTATATCTACATTAGATATGTAATGTACATTTAATAACATTATCATTATTACCATATCTACATTAGATATAATGTAATATACTGATTCTTTCCCACAGATCAATGTACATTTAATAACAATATCATTATTACTATATCTACATTAGATATAATGTAATATACTTATTCGTTCCCACAGATGAATGTGCGATTAATAACAATATCATTGGTACTATATCTACATTGAATATAATGTAATATACTGATTCATTCCCACAGATCAATGTACATTTAATAACAGTATCATTAGTACTATATCTACAGTAGATATGTAATATACATTTACAAACAATGCCAGTATTATTATATCTCCGTTGGACATAAAGTAATATACTGATTCCTTCCCACAGATCAATGTACATTTAATAACAATATCATTAGTACTATATCTACATTCGATATAATGTAATATATTGATTCATTCCAACAGATCAATGTACATTTAATAACAATATCATTATTACTATATCTACATTAGATATAATGTAATATACTTATTCGTTCCCACAGATGAATGTGCGATTAATAACAATATCATTGGTACTATATCTACATTGAATATAATGTAATATACTGATTCATTCCCACAGAGCAATGTATATTTAATAACAACATCCTTAGTACTATATCTACATTCGATATAATGTAATATAGTTATTCGTTCCCACAGATGAATGTGTATTTATTAACAATATCATTAGTACTATATCTACATTAGATATGTAATGTACATTTAATAACAATATCATTATTACCATATCTACATTAGATATAATGTAATATACTGATTCTTTCCCACAGATCAATGTACATTTAATAACAATATCATTAGTACTATATCTACAGTAGATATGTAATATACATTTACATACAATGCCATTATTACTATATCTCCGTTGGACATAATGTAATATACTGATTCCTTCCAACAGATCAATGTATATTTAATAACAATATCCTTAGCACTATATCTACATTCGATATAATGTAATATAGTTATTCGTTCCAACAGATGAATGTGTATTTATTAACAATATCATTAGTACTATATCTACATTAGATATGTAATGTACATTTAATAACAATATCATTATTACCATATCTACATTAGATATAATGTAATATACTGATTCTTTCCCACAGATCAATGTACATTTAATAACAATATCCTTAGTACTATATCTACATTCGATATAATGTAATATAGATATTCGTTTCCACAGATTAATGTGTATTTATTAACAATATCATAAGTACTATATCTACATTAGATATGTAATGTACATTTAATAACAATATCATTATTACCATATCTACATTAGATATAATGTAATATACTGATTCCTTCCCACAGATCAATGTACATTTAATAACAATATCATTAGTACTATATCTACGGTAGATATGTAATATACATTTACAAACGATGTCATTATTACTATATCTCCGTTAGACATAATGTAATATACTGATTCCTTCCCACAGATCAATGTACATTTAATAACAATATCATTGGTACTATATCTACATTGAATATAATGTAATATGCTGATTCATTCCCACAGATCAATGTACATTTAATAACAGTATCATTCGTACTATATCTACATTCGATATAATGTAATATATTGATTCATTCCAACAGATCAATGTACATTTAATAACAATATCATTATTACTATATCTACATTAGATATAATGTAATATACTGATTCCTTCCCACAGATCAATGTACATTTAATAACAATATCCTTAGCACTATATCTACATTCGATATAATGTAATATAGTTATTCGTTCCCACAGATGAATGTGTATTTATTAACAATATCATTAGTACTATATCTACATTAGATATGTAATGTATATTTAATAACAATATCATTATTACCATATCTACATTAGATATAATGTAATATACTGATTCTTTCCCACAGATCAATGTACATTTAATAACAATATCATTGGTACTATATCTACATTGAATATAATGTAATATACTGATTCATTCCCACAGATCAATGTACATTTAATAACAATATCATTAGTACTATATCTACAGAAGATATGTAATATACATTTACAAACAATGCCATTATTACCATATCTCCGTTGGACATAATGTAATATACTGATTCCTTCCAACACATCAATGTATATTTAATAACAATATCCTTAGTACTATATCTACAGTCGATATAATGTAATATAGTTATTCGTTCCCACAGATGAATGTGTATTTATTAACAATATCATTAGTACTATATCTACATTAGATATGTAATGTACATTTAATAACAATATCATTATTACCATATCTACATTGAATATAATGTAATATAGTGATTCATTCCCACAGATCAATGTACATTTAATAACAATATCATTGGTACTATATCTACATTGAATATAATCTAATATACTGATTCATTCCCACAGATCAATGTACATTTAATAACAATATCATTAGTACTATATCTACGGTAGATATGTAATATACATTTACAAACGATGTCATTATTACTATATCTCCGTTAGACATAATGTAATATACTGATTCCTTCCCACAGATCAATGTACATTTAATAACAATATCATTGGTACTATATCTACATTGAATATAATGTAATATGCTGATTCATTCCCACAGATCAATGTACATTTAATAACAGTATCATTCGTACTATATCTACATTCGATATAATGTAATATATTGATTCATTCCAACAGATCAATGTACATTTAATAACAATATCATTATAACTATATCTACATCAGATATAATGTAATATACTGATTCCTTCCCACAGATCAATGTACATTTAATAACAATATCATTAGTACTATATCTACAGTAGATATGTAATATACATTTACAAACAATGCCATTATTACTATATCTCCGTTGGACATAATGTAATATACTGATTCCTTCCAACAGATCAATCTATATTTAATAACAATATCCTTAGTACTATATCTACATTCGATATAATGTAATATAGTTATTCGTTCCCACAGATGAATGTGTATTTATTAACAATATCATTAGTACTATATCTACATTAGATATGTAATGTACATTTAATAACAATATCATTATTACCATATCTACATTAGATATAATGTAATATACTGATTCTTTCCCACAGATCAATGTACATTTAATAACAATATCATTGGTACTATATCTACATTGAATATAATCTAATATACTGATTCACTCCCACAGATCAATGTACATTTAATAACAATATCATTAGTACTATATCTACAATCGATATAATGTAATAGATTGATTCGTTCCCACCGATCAATGTACATTTAATAACAATATCATTATTGCTATATCTACATTAGGTATAATGTCATATACAGACTCATTCCCACAGATCAATGTACATTTAATAACAATATCATTAGTACTATATCTACGGTAGATATGTAATATACATTTACAAACAATGCCATTATTACTATATCTCCGTTGGACATAATGTAGTATACTGATTCTTTCCCACAGATCAATGTACATTTAATAACAATATCATTATTACTATATCTACATTAGATATATTGTAATATACTTATTCGTTCCCACAGATGAATGTGCACTTAATAACAATATCATTGGTACTATATCTACATTGAATATAATGTAATATACTGATTCATTCCCACAGAGCAATGTATATTTAATAACAATATCCTTAGTACTATATCTACATTCGATATAATGTAATATAGTTATTCGTTCCCACAGATGAATGTGTATTTATTAACAATATCATTAGTACTATATCTACATTAGATATGTAATGTACATTTAATAACAATATCATTATTACCATATCTACATTAGATATAATGTAATATACTGATTCCTTCCCACAGATCAATGTACATTTAATAACAATATCATTAGTACTATATCTACATTCGATATAATGTAATAGATTGATTCATCCCCACCGATCAATGTACATTTAATAACAATATCATTATTGCTATATCTACATTAGGTATAATGTCATATACAGACTCATTCCCACAGATCAATGTAGATTTAATAACAATATCATTAGTACTATATCTACGATAGATATGTAATATACATTTACAAACAATGCCATTATTACTATATCTCCGTTGGACATAATGTAATATACTGATTCTTTCCCACAGATCAATGTACATTTAATAACAATATCATTGGTACTACATCTACATTGAATATAATGTAATATGCTGATTCATTCCCACAGATCAATGTACATTTAATAACAGTATCATTAGTACTATATCTACATTCGATATAATGTAATAGATTGATTCATTCCCACAGATCAATGTACATTTAATAACAATATCATTATTACTATATCTACATTAGATATAATGTAATATACTTACTCGTTCCCACAGATGAATGTGCATTTAATAACATTACCATTAGTACTATATCTACATTAGATATGTAATGTACATTTAAAAACAATATCATTATTACCATATCTACATTAGATATAATGTAATATACTGATTCCTTCCCACAGATCAATGTACATTTAATAACAATATCATTGGTACTATATCTACATTGAATATAATGTAATATACTGATTCATTCCCACAGAGCAATGTACATTTAATAACAATATCCTTAGTACTATATCTACATTCGTTATAATGTAATATAGTTATTCGTTCCCACAGATGAATGGGTATTTATTAACAATATCATTAGTACTATATCTACATTAGATATGTAATGTACATTTAATAACAATATCATTATTACCATATCTACATTGAATATAATGTAATATACTGATTCATTCCCACAGATCAGTGTACATTTAATAACAATATGATTAGTACTATATCTACGGTAGATATGTAATATACATTTACAAGCAATGCCATTATTACTATATCTCCGTTGGACATAATGTAATATACTGACTCCTTCCAACAGATCAATGTATATTTAATAACAATATCCTTAGTACTATATCTACATTCGATATAACGTAATATAGTTATTCGTTCCCACAGATGAATGTGTATTTAATAACAATATCATTAGTACTATATCTACAGTAGATATGTAATATACATTTACAAACAATGCCATTATTACTATATCTCCGTTGGACATAATGTAATATACTGATTCCTACCAACAGATCAATGTATATTTAATAACAATATCCTTAGTACTATATCTACATTCGATATAATGTAATATAGTTATTCGTTCCCACAGATGAATGTGTATTTATTAACAATATCATTAGTACTATATCTACATTAGATATGTAATGTACATTTAATAACATTATCATTATTACCATATCTACATTAGATATAATGTAATATACTGATTCTTTCCCACAGATCAATGTACATTTAATAACAATATCATAGGTACTATATCTACATTGAATATAATGTAATATGCTGATTCATTCCCACAGATCAATGTACATTTAATAACAGTATCATTAGTACTATATCTACAGTAGATATGTAATATACATTTACAAACAATGCCAGTATTATTATATCTCCGTTGGACATAAAGTAATATACTGATTCCTTCCCACAGATCAATGTACATTTAATAACAATATCATTAGTACTATATCTACATTCGATATAATGTAATATATTGATTCATTCCAACAGATCAATGTACATTTAATAACAATATCATTACTACTATATCTACATTAGGTATAATGTCATATACAGACTCATTCCCACAGATCAATGTACATTTAATAACAATATCATTAGTACTATATCTACGGTAGATATGTAATATACATTTACAAACAATGCCATTATTACTATATCTCCGTTGGACATAATGTAATATACTGATTCTTTCCCACAGATCAATGTACATTTAATAACAATATCATTATTACTATATCTACATTAGATATAATGTAATATACTTATTCGTTCCCACAGATGAATGTGCGATTAATAACAATATCATTGGTACTATATCTACATTGAATATAATGTAATATACTGATTCATTCCCACAGAGCAATGTATATTTAATAACAACATCCTTAGTACTATATCTACATTCGATATAATGTAATATAGTTATTCGTTCCCACAGATGAATGTGTATTTATTAACAATATCATTAGTACTATATCTACATTAGATATGTAATGTACATTTAATAACAATATCATTATTACCATATCTACATTAGATATAATGTAATATACTGATTCATTCCCACAGATCAATGTACATTTAATAACAATATCATTGGTACTATATCTACATTGAATATAATGTAATATACTGATTCATTCCCACAGATCAATGTACATTTAATAACAATATCATTAGAACTATATCTACATTGAATATAATGTAATATACTGATTCATTCCCACAGATCAATGTACATTTAATAACAATATCATTAGTACTATATCTACAGTAGATATGTAATATACATTTACAAACAATGCCATTATTACTATATCTCCGTTGTACATAATGTAATACACTGATTCCTTCCAACAGATCTATGTATATTTAATAACAATATCCTTAGTACTATATCTACATTCGATATAATGTAATATAGATATTCGTTCCCACAGATTAATGTGTATTTATTAACAATATCATAAGTACTATATCTACATTAGATATGTAATGTACATTTAATAACAATATCATTATTACCATATCTACATTAGATATAATGTAATATACTGATTCCTTCCCACAGATCAATGTACATTTAATAACAATATCATTGGTACTATATCTACATTGAATATAATCTAATATACTGATTCATTCCCACAGATCAATGTACATTTAATAACAATATCATTAGTACTATATCTACGGTAGATATGTAATATACATTTACAAACGATGTCATTATTACTATATCTCCGTTAGACATAATGTAATATACTGATTCCTTCCCACAGATCAATGTACATTTAATAACAATATCATTGGTACTATATCTACATTGAATATAATGTAATATCCTGATTCATTCCCACAGATCAATGTACATTTAATAACAGTATCATTCGTACTATATCTACATTCGATATAATGTAATATATTCATTCATTCCAACAGATCAATGTACATTTAATAACAATATCATTATTACTATATCTACTTCAGATATAATGTAATATACTGATTCCTTCCCACAGATCAATGTACATTTAATAACAATATCATTAGTACTATATCTACAGTAGATATGTAATATACATTTACAAACAATGCCATTATTACTATATCTCCGTTGGACATAATGTATTATACTGATTCCTTCCAACAGATCAATCTATATTTAATAACAATATCCTTAGTACTATGTCTACATTCGATATAATGTAATATAGTTATTCGTTCCCACAGATGAATGTGTATTTATTAACAATATCATTAGTACTATATCTACATTAGATATGTAATGTACATTTAATAACATTATCATTATTACCATATCTACATTAGATATAATGTAATATACTGATTCTTTCCCACAGATCAATGTACATTTAATAACAATATCATAGGTACTATATCTACATTGAATATAATGTAATATGCTGATTCATTCCCACAGATCAATGTACATTTAATAACAGTATCATTAGTACTATATCTACAGTAGATATGTAATATACATTTACAAACAATGCCAGTATTATTATATCTCCGTTGGACATAAAGTAATATACTGATTCCTTCCCACAGATCAATGTACATTTAATAACAATATCATTAGTACTATATCTACATTCGATATAATGTAATATATTGATTCATTCCAACAGATCAATGTACATTTAATAACAATATCATTAGTACTATATCTACAGTAGATATGTGATATACATTTACAAACAATGCCATTATTACTATATCTCCGTTGGACATAATGTAATATACTGGTTCCTTCCAACAGATCAATGTATATTTAATAACAATATCATTAGTACTATATCTACATTATATGTGTAATGTACATTTAATAACAATATCATTATTACCATATCTACATTAGATATAATGTAATATACTGATTCTTTCCCACAGATCAATGTACATTTAATAACAATATCATTGGTACCATATCTACATTGAATATAATGTAATATACTGATTCATTCCCACAGATCAATGTACATTTAATAACAATATCATTAGTACTATATCTACATTCGATATAATGTAGTAGATTGATTCCTTCCCACAGATCAATGTACATTTAATAACAATATCATTATTACTACATCTACATTAGATAAGATGTAATATACTGATTCCTTCCCACAGATCAATGTACATTTAATAACAATATCATTAGTACTATATCTACATCCGATATAATGTAATAGATTGATTCATTCCCACCGATCAATGTACATTTAATAACAATATCATTATTGCTATATCTACATTAGGTATAATGTCATATACAGACTCATTCCCACAGATCAATGTACATTTAATAACAATATCATTAGTGCTATATCTACGGTAGATATGTAATATACATTTACAAACAATGCCATTATTACTATATCTCCGTTGGACATAATGTAATATACTGATTCTTTCCCACAGATCAATGTACATTTAATAACAATATCATTATTACTATATCTACATTAGATATAATGTAATATACTTATTCGTTCCCACAGATGAATGTGCGATTAATAACAATATCATTGGTACTATATCTACATTGAATATAATGTAATATACTGATTCATTCCCACAGAGCAATGTATATTTAATAACAACATCCTTAGTACTATATCTACATTCGATATAATGTAATATAGTTATTCGTTCCCACAGATGAATGTGTATTTATTAACAATATCATTAGTACTATATCTACATTAGATATGTAATGTACATTTAATAACAATATCATTATTACCATATCTACATTAGATATAATGTAATATACTGATTCTTTCCCACAGATCAATGTACATTTAATAACAATATCATTAGTACTATATCTACAGTAGATATGTAATATACATTTACATACAATGCCATTATTACTATATCTCCGTTGGACATAATGTAATATACTGATTCCTTCCAACAGATCAATGTATATTTAATAACAATATCCTTAGCACTATATCTACATTCGATATAATGTAATATAGTTATTCGTTCCAACAGATGAATGTGTATTTATTAACAATATCATTAGTACTATATCTACATTAGATATGTAATGTACATTTAATAACAATATCATTATTACCATATCTACATTAGATATAATGTAATATACTGATTCTTTCCCACAGATCAATGTACATTTAATAACAATATCCTTAGTACTATATCTACATTCGATATAATGTAATATAGATATTCGTTCCCACAGATTAATGTGTATTTATTAACAATATCATAAGTACTATATCTACATTAGATATGTAATGTACATTTAATAACAATATCATTATTACCATATCTACATTAGATATAATGTAATATACTGATTCCTTCCCACAGATCAATGTACATTTAATAACAATATCATTGGTACTATATCTACATTGAATATAATCTAATATACTGATTCATTCCCACAGATCAATGTACATTTAATAACAATATCATTAGTACTATATCTACGGTAGATATGTAATATACATTTACAAACGATGTCATTATTACTATATCTCCGTTAGACATAATGTAATATACTGATTCCTTCCCACAGATCAATGTACATTTAATAACAATATCATTGGTACTATATCTACATTGAATATAATGTAATATGCTGATTCATTCCCACAGATCAATGTACATTTAATAACAGTATCATTCGTACTATATCTACATTCGATATAATGTAATATATTGATTCATTCCAACAGATCAATGTACATTTAATAACAATATCATTATTACTATATCTACATTAGATATAATGTAATATACTGATTCCTTCCCACAGATCAATGTACATTTAATAACAATATCCTTAGCACTATATCTACATTCGATATAATGTAATATAGTTATTCGTTCCCACAAATGAATGTGTATTTATTAACAATATCATTAGTACTATATCTACATTAGATATGTAATGTACATTTAATAACAATATCATTATTACCATATCTACATTAGATATAATGTAATATACTGATTCTTTCCCACAGATCAATGTACATTTAATAACAATATCATTGGTACTATATCTACATTGAATATAATGTAATATACTGATTCATTCCCACAGATCAATGTACATTTAATAACAATATCATTAGTACTATATCTACAGAAGATATGTAATATACATTTACAAACAATGCCATTATTACCATATCTCCGTTGGACATAATGTAATATACTGATTCCTTCCAACACATCAATCTATATTTAATAACAATATCCTTAGTACTATATCTACATTCGATATAATGTAATATAGTTATTCGTTCCCACAGATGAATGTGTATTTATTAACAATATCATTAGTACTATATCTACATTAGATATGTAATGTACATTTACAAACAATGCCATTATTACTATATCTCCGTTGGACATAATGTAATATACTGATTCTTTCCCACAGATCAATGTACATTTAATAACAATATCATTGGTACTACATCTACATTGAATATAATGTAATATGCTGATTCATTCCCACAGATCAATGTACATTTAATAACAGTATCATTAGTACTATATCTACATTCGATATAATGTAATAGATTGATTCATTCCCACAGATCAATGTACATTTAATAACAATATCATTATTACTATATCTACATTAGATATAATGTAATATACTTACTCGTTCCCACAGATGAATGTGCATTTAATAACATTACCATTAGTACTATATCTACATTAGATATGTAATGTACATTTAAAAACAATATCATTATTACCATATCTACATTAGATATAATGTAATATACTGATTCCTTCCCACAGATCAATGTACATTTAATAACAATATCATTGGTACTATATCTACATTGAATATAATGTAATATACTGATTCATTCCCACAGAGCAATGTACATTTAATAACAATATCCTTAGTACTATATCTACATTCGTTATAATGTAATATAGTTATTCGTTCCCACAGATGAATGGGTATTTATTAACAATATCATTAGTACTATATCTACATTAGATATGTAATGTACATTTAATAACAATATCATTATTACCATATCTACATTGAATATAATGTAATATACTGATTCATTCCCACAGATCAGTGTACATTTAATAACAATATGATTAGTACTATATCTACGGTAGATATGTAATATACATTTACAAGCAATGCCATTATTACTATATCTCCGTTGGACATAATGTAATATACTGACTCCTTCCAACAGATCAATGTATATTTAATAACAATATCCTTAGTACTATATCTACATTCGATATAACGTAATATAGTTATTCGTTCCCACAGATGAATGTGTATTTAATAACAATATCATTAGTACTATATCTACAGTAGATATGTAATATACATTTACAAACAATGCCATTATTACTATATCTCCGTTGGACATAATGTAATATACTGATTCCTACCAACAGATCAATGTATATTTAATAACAATATCCTTAGTACTATATCTACATTCGATATAATGTAATATAGTTATTCGTTCCCACAGATGAATGTGTATTTATTAACAATATCATTAGTACTATATCTACATTAGATATGTAATGTACATTTAATAACATTATCATTATTACCATATCTACATTAGATATAATGTAATATACTGATTCTTTCCCACAGATCAATGTACATTTAATAACAATATCATAGGTACTATATCTACATTGAATATAATGTAATATGCTGATTCATTCCCACAGATCAATGTACATTTAATAACAGTATCATTAGTACTATATCTACAGTAGATATGTAATATACATTTACAAACAATGCCAGTATTATTATATCTCCGTTGGACATAAAGTAATATACTGATTCCTTCCCACAGATCAATGTACATTTAATAACAATATCATTAGTACTATATCTACATTCGATATAATGTAATATATTGATTCATTCCAACAGATCAATGTACATTTAATAACAATATCATTATTACTATATCTACATTAGATATAATGTAATATACTTATTCGTTCCCACAGATGAATGTGCGATTAATAACAATATCATTGGTACTATATCTACATTGAATATAATGTAATATACTGATTCATTCCCACAGAGCAATGTATATTTAATAACAACATCCTTAGTACTATATCTACATTCGATATAATGTAATATAGTTATTCGTTCCCACAGATGAATGTGTATTTATTAACAATATCATTAGTACTATATCTACATTAGATATGTAATGTACATTTAATAACAATATCATTATTACCATATCTACATTAGATATAATGTAATATACTGATTCTTTCCCACAGATCAATGTACATTTAATAACAATATCATTGGTACTATATCTACATTGAATATAATGTAATATACTGATTCATTCCCACAGATCAATGTACATTTAATAACAATATCATTAGTACTATATCTACAGAAGATATGTAATATACATTTACAAACAATGCCATTATTACCATATCTCCGTTGGACATAATGTAATATACTGATTCCTTCCAACACATCAATGTATATTTAATAACAATATCCTTAGTACTATATCTACAGTCGATATAATGTAATATAGTTATTCGTTCCCACAGATGAATGTGTATTTATTAACAATATCATTAGTACTATATCTACATTAGATATGTAATGTACATTTAATAACAATATCATTATTACCATATCTACATTGAATATAATGTAATATACTGATTCATTCCCACAGATCAATGTACATTTAATAACAATATCATTGGTACTATATCTACATTGAATATAATCTAATATACTGATTCACTCCCACAGATCAATGTACATTTAATAACAATATCATTAGTACTATATCTACAATCGATATAATGTAATAGATTGATTCGTTCCCACCGATCAATGTACATTTAATAACAATATCATTATTGCTATATCTACATTAGGTATAATGTCATATACAGACTCATTCCCACAGATCAATGTACATTTAATAACAATATCATTAGTACTATATCTACGGTAGATATGTAATATACATTTACAAACAATGCCATTATTACTATATCTCCGTTGGACATAATGTAGTATACTGATTCTTTCCCACAGATCAATGTACATTTAATAACAATATCATTATTACTATATCTACATTAGATATATTGTAATATACTTATTCGTTCCCACAGATGAATGTGCACTTAATAACAATATCATTGGTACTATATCTACATTGAATATAATGTAATATACTGATTCATTCCCACAGAGCAATGTATATTTAATAACAATATCCTTAGTACTATATCTACATTCGATATAATGTAATATAGTTATTCGTTCCCACAGATGAATGTGTATTTATTAACAATATCATTAGTACTATATCTACATTAGATATGTAATGTACATTTAATAACAATATCATTATTACCATATCTACATTAGATATAATGTAATATACTGATTCCTTCCCACAGATCAATGTACATTTAATAACAATATCATTAGTACTATATCTACATTCGATATAATGTAATAGATTGATTCATCCCCACCGATCAATGTACATTTAATAACAATATCATTATTGCTATATCTACATTAGGTATAATGTCATATACAGACTCATTCCCACAGATCAATGTAGATTTAATAACAATATCATTAGTACTATATCTACGATAGATATGTAATATACATTTACAAACAATGCCATTATTACTATATCTCCGTTGGACATAATGTAATATACTGATTCTTTCCCACAGATCAATGTACATTTAATAACAATATCATTGGTACTACATCTACATTGAATATAATGTAATATGCTGATTCATTCCCACAGATCAATGTACATTTAATAACAGTATCATTAGTACTATATCTACATTCGATATAATGTAATAGATTGATTCATTCCCACAGATCAATGTACATTTAATAACAATATCATTATTACTATATCTACATTAGATATAATGTAATATACTTACTCGTTCCCACAGATGAATGTGCATTTAATAACATTACCATTAGTACTATATCTACATTAGATATGTAATGTACATTTAAAAACAATATCATTATTACCATATCTACATTAGATATAATGTAATATACTGATTCCTTCCCACAGATCAATGTACATTTAATAACAATATCATTGGTACTATATCTACATTGAATATAATGTAATATACTGATTCATTCCCACAGAGCAATGTACATTTAATAACAATATCCTTAGTACTATATCTACATTCGTTATAATGTAATATAGTTATTCGTTCCCACAGATGAATGGGTATTTATTAACAATATCATTAGTACTATATCTACATTAGATATGTAATGTACATTTAATAACAATATCATTATTACCATATCTACATTGAATATAATGTAATATACTGATTCATTCCCACAGATCAGTGTACATTTAATAACAATATGATTAGTACTATATCTACGGTAGATATGTAATATACATTTACAAGCAATGCCATTATTACTATATCTCCGTTGGACATAATGTAATAAACTGACTCCTTCCAACAGATCAATGTATATTTAATAACAATATCCTTAGTACTATATCTACATTCGATATAACGTAATATAGTTATTCGTTCCCACAGATGAATGTGTATTTAATAACAATATCATTAGTACTATATCTACAGTAGATATGTAATATACATTTACAAACAATGCCATTATTACTATATCTCCGTTGGACATAATGTAATATACTGATTCCTACCAACAGATCAATGTATATTTAATAACAATATCCTTAGTACTATATCTACATTCGATATAATGTAATATAGTTATTCGTTCCCACAGATGAATGTGTATTTATTAACAATATCATTAGTACTATATCTACATTAGATATGTAATGTACATTTAATAACATTATCATTATTACCATATCTACATTAGATATAATGTAATATACTGATTCTTTCCCACAGATCAATGTACATTTAATAACAATATCATAGGTACTATATCTACATTGAATATAATGTAATATGCTGATTCATTCCCACAGATCAATGTACATTTAATAACAGTATCATTAGTACTATATCTACAGTAGATATGTAATATACATTTACAAACAATGCCAGTATTATTATATCTCCGTTGGACATAAAGTAATATACTGATTCCTTCCCACAGATCAATGTACATTTAATAACAATATCATTAGTACTATATCTACATTCGATATAATGTAATATATTGATTCATTCCAACAGATCAATGTACATTTAATAACAATATCATTACTACTATATCTACATTAGGTATAATGTCATATACAGACTCATTCCCACAGATCAATGTACATTTAATAACAATATCATTAGTACTATATCTACGGTAGATATGTAATATACATTTACAAACAATGCCATTATTACTATATCTCCGTTGGACATAATGTAATATACTGATTCTTTCCCACAGATCAATGTACATTTAATAACAATATCATTATTACTATATCTACATTAGATATAATGTAATATACTTATTCGTTCCCACAGATGAATGTGCGATTAATAACAATATCATTGGTACTATATCTACATTGAATATAATGTAATATACTGATTCATTCCCACAGAGCAATGTATATTTAATAACAACATCCTTAGTACTATATCTACATTCGATATAATGTAATATAGTTATTCGTTCCCACAGATGAATGTGTATTTATTAACAATATCATTAGTACTATATCTACATTAGATATGTAATGTACATTTAATAACAATATCATTATTACCATATCTACATTAGATATAATGTAATATACTGATTCTTTCCCACAGATCAATGTACATTTAATAACAATATCATTAGTACTATATCTACAGTAGATATGTAATATACATTTACATACAATGCCATTATTACTATATCTCCGTTGGACATAATGTAATATACTGATTCCTTCCAACAGATCAATGTATATTTAATAACAATATCCTTAGCACTATATCTACATTCGATATAATGTAATATAGTTATTCGTTCCAACAGATGAATGTGTATTTATTAACAATATCATTAGTACTATATCTACATTAGATATGTAATGTACATTTAATAACAATATCATTATTACCATATCTACATTAGATATAATGTAATATACTGATTCTTTCCCACAGATCAATGTACATTTAATAACAATATCCTTAGTACTATATCTACATTCGATATAATGTAATATAGATATTCGTTCCCACAGATTAATGTGTATTTATTAACAATATCATAAGTACTATATCTACATTAGATATGTAATGTACATTTAATAACAATATCATTATTACCATATCTACATTAGATATAATGTAATATACTGATTCCTTCCCACAGATCAATGTACATTTAATAACAATATCATTGGTACTATATCTACATTGAATATAATCTAATATACTGATTCATTCCCACAGATCAATGTACATTTAATAACAATATCATTAGTACTATATCTACGGTAGATATGTAATATACATTTACAAACGATGTCATTATTACTATATCTCCGTTAGACATAATGTAATATACTGATTCCTTCCCACAGATCAATGTACATTTAATAACAATATCATTGGTACTATATCTACATTGAATATAATGTAATATGCTGATTCATTCCCACAGATCAATGTACATTTAATAACAGTATCATTCGTACTATATCTACATTCGATATAATGTAATATATTGATTCATTCCAACAGATCAATGTACATTTAATAACAATATCATTATTACTATATCTACATTAGATATAATGTAATATACTGATTCCTTCCCACAGATCAATGTACATTTAATAACAATATCCTTAGCACTATATCTACATTCGATATAATGTAATATAGTTATTCGTTCCCACAGATGAATGTGTATTTATTAACAATATCATTAGTACTATATCTACATTAGATATGTAATGTACATTTAATAACAATATCATTATTACCATATCTACATTAGATATAATGTAATATACTGATTCTTTCCCACAGATCAATGTACATTTAATAACAATATCATTGGTACTATATCTACATTGAATATAATGTAATATACTGATTCATTCCCACAGATCAATGTACATTTAATAACAATATCATTAGTACTATATCTACAGAAGATATGTAATATACATTTACAAACAATGCCATTATTACCATATCTCCGTTGGACATAATGTAATATACTGATTCCTTCCAACACATCAATCTATATTTAATAACAATATCCTTAGTACTATATCTACATTCGATATAATGTAATATAGTTATTCGTTCCCACAGATGAATGTGTATTTATTAACAATATCATTAGTACTATATCTACATTAGATATGTAATGTACATTTACAAACAATGCCATTATTACTATATCTCCGTTGGACATAATGTAATATACTGATTCTTTCCCACAGATCAATGTACATTTAATAACAATATCATTGGTACTACATCTACATTGAATATAATGTAATATGCTGATTCATTCCCACAGATCAATGTACATTTAATAACAGTATCATTAGTACTATATCTACATTCGATATAATGTAATAGATTGATTCATTCCCACAGATCAATGTACATTTAATAACAATATCATTATTACTATATCTACATTAGATATAATGTAATATACTTACTCGTTCCCACAGATGAATGTGCATTTAATAACATTACCATTAGTACTATATCTACATTAGATATGTAATGTACATTTAAAAACAATATCATTATTACCATATCTACATTAGATATAATGTAATATACTGATTCCTTCCCACAGATCAATGTACATTTAATAACAATATCATTGGTACTATATCTACATTGAATATAATGTAATATACTGATTCATTCCCACAGAGCAATGTACATTTAATAACAATATCCTTAGTACTATATCTACATTCGTTATAATGTAATATAGTTATTCGTTCCCACAGATGAATGGGTATTTATTAACAATATCATTAGTACTATATCTACATTAGATATGTAATGTACATTTAATAACAATATCATTATTACCATATCTACATTGAATATAATGTAATATACTGATTCATTCCCACAGATCAGTGTACATTTAATAACAATATGATTAGTACTATATCTACGGTAGATATGTAATATACATTTACAAGCAATGCCATTATTACTATATCTCCGTTGGACATAATGTAATATACTGACTCCTTCCAACAGATCAATGTATATTTAATAACAATATCCTTAGTACTATATCTACATTCGATATAACGTAATATAGTTATTCGTTCCCACAGATGAATGTGTATTTAATAACAATATCATTAGTACTATATCTACAGTAGATATGTAATATACATTTACAAACAATGCCATTATTACTATATCTCCGTTGGACATAATGTAATATACTGATTCCTACCAACAGATCAATGTATATTTAATAACAATATCCTTAGTACTATATCTACATTCGATATAATGTAATATAGTTATTCGTTCCCACAGATGAATGTGTATTTATTAACAATATCATTAGTACTATATCTACATTAGATATGTAATGTACATTTAATAACATTATCATTATTACCATATCTACATTAGATATAATGTAATATACTGATTCTTTCCCACAGATCAATGTACATTTAATAACAATATCATAGGTACTATATCTACATTGAATATAATGTAATATGCTGATTCATTCCCACAGATCAATGTACATTTAATAACAGTATCATTAGTACTATATCTACAGTAGATATGTAATATACATTTACAAACAATGCCAGTATTATTATATCTCCGTTGGACATAAAGTAATATACTGATTCCTTCCCACAGATCAATGTACATTTAATAACAATATCATTAGTACTATATCTACATTCGATATAATGTAATATATTGATTCATTCCAACAGATCAATGTACATTTAATAACAATATCATTATTACTATATCTACATTAGATATAATGTAATATACTTATTCGTTCCCACAGATGAATGTGCGATTAATAACAATATCATTGGTACTATATCTACATTGAATATAATGTAATATACTGATTCATTCCCACAGAGCAATGTATATTTAATAACAACATCCTTAGTACTATATCTACATTCGATATAATGTAATATAGTTATTCGTTCCCACAGATGAATGTGTATTTATTAACAATATCATTAGTACTATATCTACATTAGATATGTAATGTACATTTAATAACAATATCATTATTACCATATCTACATTAGATATAATGTAATATACTGATTCTTTCCCACAGATCAATGTACATTTAATAACAATATCATTGGTACTATATCTACATTGAATATAATGTAATATACTGATTCATTCCCACAGATCAATGTACATTTAATAACAATATCATTAGTACTATATCTACAGAAGATATGTAATATACATTTACAAACAATGCCATTATTACCATATCTCCGTTGGACATAATGTAATATACTGATTCCTTCCAACACATCAATGTATATTTAATAACAATATCCTTAGTACTATATCTACAGTCGATATAATGTAATATAGTTATTCGTTCCCACAGATGAATGTGTATTTATTAACAATATCATTAGTACTATATGTACATTAGATATGTAATGTACATTTAATAACAATATCATTATTACCATATCTACATTGAATATAATGTAATATACTGATTCATTCCCACAGATCAATGTACATTTAATAACAATATCATTGGTACTATATCTACATTGAATATAATCTAATATACTGATTCATTCCCACAGATCAATGTACATTTAATAACAATATCATTAGTACTATATCTACGGTAGATATGTAATATACATTTACAAACGATGTCATTATTACTATATCTCCGTTAGACATAATGTAATATACTGATTCCTTCCCACAGATCAATGTACATTTAATAACAATATCATTGGTACTATATCTACATTGAATATAATGTAATATGCTGATTCATTCCCACAGATCAATGTACATTTAATAACAGTATCATTCGTACTATATCTACATTCGATATAATGTAATATATTGATTCATTCCAACAGATCAATGTACATTTAATAACAATATCATTATAACTATATCTACATCAGATATAATGTAATATACTGATTCCTTCCCACAGATCAATGTACATTTAATAACAATATCATTAGTACTATATCTACAGTAGATATGTAATATACATTTACAAACAATGCCATTATTACTATATCTCCGTTGGACATAATGTAATATACTGATTCCTTCCAACAGATCAATCTATATTTAATAACAATATCATTATAACTATATCTACATTCGATATAATGTAATATAGTTATTCGTTCCCACAGATGAATGTGTATTTATTAACAATATCATTAGTACTATATCTACATTAGATATGTAATGTACATTTAATAACAATATCATTATTACCATATCTACATTAGATATAATGTAATATACTGATTCTTTCCCACAGATCAATGTACATTTAATAACAATATCATTGGTACTATATCTACATTGAATATAATCTAATATACTGATTCACTCCCACAGATCAATGTACATTTAATAACAATATCATTAGTACTATATCTACAATCGATATAATGTAATAGATTGATTCGTTCCCACCGATCAATGTACATTTAATAACAATATCATTATTGCTATATCTACATTAGGTATAATGTCATATACAGACTCATTCCCACAGATCAATGTACATTTAATAACAATATCATTAGTACTATATCTACGGTAGATATGTAATATACATTTACAAACAATGCCATTATTACTATATCTCCGTTGGACATAATGTAGTATACTGATTCTTTCCCACAGATCAATGTACATTTAATAACAATATCATTATTACTATATCTACATTAGATATATTGTAATATACTTATTCGTTCCCACAGATGAATGTGCACTTAATAACAATATCATTGGTACTATATCTACATTGAATATAATGTAATATACTGATTCATTCCCACAGAGCAATGTATATTTAATAACAATATCCTTAGTACTATATCTACATTCGATATAATGTAATATAGTTATTCGTTCCCACAGATGAATGTGTATTTATTAACAATATCATTAGTACTATATCTACATTAGATATGTAATGTACATTTAATAACAATATCATTATTACCATATCTACATTAGATATAATGTAATATACTGATTCCTTCCCACAGATCAATGTACATTTAATAACAATATCATTAGTACTATATCTACATTCGATATAATGTAATAGATTGATTCATCCCCACCGATCAATGTACATTTAATAACAATATCATTATTGCTATATCTACATTAGGTATAATGTCATATACAGACTCATTCCCACAGATCAATGTAGATTTAATAACAATATCATTAGTACTATATCTACGATAGATATGTAATATACATTTACAAACAATGCCATTATTACTATATCTCCGTTGGACATAATGTAATATACTGATTCTTTCCCACAGATCAATGTACATTTAATAACAATATCATTGGTACTACATCTACATTGAATATAATGTAATATGCTGATTCATTCCCACAGATCAATGTACATTTAATAACAGTATCATTAGTACTATATCTACATTCGATATAATGTAATAGATTGATTCATTCCCACAGATCAATGTACATTTAATAACAATATCATTATTACTATATCTACATTAGATATAATGTAATATACTTACTCGTTCCCACAGATGAATGTGCATTTAATAACATTACCATTAGTACTATATCTACATTAGATATGTAATGTACATTTAAAAACAATATCATTATTACCATATCTACATTAGATATAATGTAATATACTGATTCCTTCCCACAGATCAATGTACATTTAATAACAATATCATTGGTACTATATCTACATTGAATATAATGTAATATACTGATTCATTCCCACAGAGCAATGTACATTTAATAACAATATCCTTAGTACTATATCTACATTCGTTATAATGTAATATAGTTATTCGTTCCCACAGATGAATGGGTATTTATTAACAATATCATTAGTACTATATCTACATTAGATATGTAATGTACATTTAATAACAATATCATTATTACCATATCTACATTGAATATAATGTAATATACTGATTCATTCCCACAGATCAGTGTACATTTAATAACAATATGATTAGTACTATATCTACGGTAGATATGTAATATACATTTACAAGCAATGCCATTATTACTATATCTCCGTTGGACATAATGTAATAAACTGACTCCTTCCAACAGATCAATGTATATTTAATAACAATATCCTTAGTACTATATCTACATTCGATATAACGTAATATAGTTATTCGTTCCCACAGATGAATGTGTATTTAATAACAATATCATTAGTACTATATCTACAGTAGATATGTAATATACATTTACAAACAATGCCATTATTACTATATCTCCGTTGGACATAATGTAATATACTGATTCCTACCAACAGATCAATGTATATTTAATAACAATATCCTTAGTACTATATCTACATTCGATATAATGTAATATAGTTATTCGTTCCCACAGATGAATGTGTATTTATTAACAATATCATTAGTACTATATCTACATTAGATATGTAATGTACATTTAATAACATTATCATTATTACCATATCTACATTAGATATAATGTAATATACTGATTCTTTCCCACAGATCAATGTACATTTAATAACAATATCATAGGTACTATATCTACATTGAATATAATGTAATATGCTGATTCATTCCCACAGATCAATGTACATTTAATAACAGTATCATTAGTACTATATCTACAGTAGATATGTAATATACATTTACAAACAATGCCAGTATTATTATATCTCCGTTGGACATAAAGTAATATACTGATTCCTTCCCACAGATCAATGTACATTTAATAACAATATCATTAGTACTATATCTACATTCGATATAATGTAATATATTGATTCATTCCAACAGATCAATGTACATTTAATAACAATATCATTACTACTATATCTACATTAGGTATAATGTCATATACAGACTCATTCCCACAGATCAATGTACATTTAATAACAATATCATTAGTACTATATCTACGGTAGATATGTAATATACATTTACAAACAATGCCATTATTACTATATCTCCGTTGGACATAATGTAATATACTGATTCTTTCCCACAGATCAATGTACATTTAATAACAATATCATTATTACTATATCTACATTAGATATAATGTAATATACTTATTCGTTCCCACAGATGAATGTGCGATTAATAACAATATCATTGGTACTATATCTACATTGAATATAATGTAATATACTGATTCATTCCCACAGAGCAATGTATATTTAATAACAACATCCTTAGTACTATATCTACATTCGATATAATGTAATATAGTTATTCGTTCCCACAGATGAATGTGTATTTACTAACAATATCATTAGTACTATATCTACATTAGATATGTAATGTACATTTAATAACAATATCATTATTACCATATCTACATTAGATATAATGTAATATACTGATTCTTTCCCACAGATCAATGTACATTTAATAACAATATCATTGGTACTATATCTACATTGAATATAATGTAATATACTGATTCATTCCCACAGATCAATGTACATTTAATAACAATATCATTAGTACTATATCTACAGAAGATATGTAATATACATTTACAAACAATGCCATTATTACCATATCTCCGTTGGACATAATGTAATATACTGATTCCTTCCAACAGATCAATGTATATTTAATAACAATATCCTTAGTACTATATCTACAGTCGATATAATGTAATATAGTTATTCGTTCCCACAGATCAATGTACATTTAATAACAATATCATTAGTACTATATCTACATTCGATATAATGTAATAGATTGATTCATTCCCACAGATCAATGTGCATTTAATAACAATATCATTATTACTATATCTACATTAGATATGATGTAATATACTGATTCCTTCCCACAGATCAATGTACATTTAATAACAATATCATTAGCACTATGTCTACATTCGATATAATGTAATATACTTATTCCTTCCCACAGATCAATGTACATTTAATAACGATATCATTTGCACTATATCTACATTCGATATAATGTAATATGCTGATTCAATCCCACAGATCAATGTACATTTAATAACAATATCATTATTACCACATCTATTAGACATAATGTAATATACTGATTCCTTCCCACAGATCAATGTACATTTAATAACAATATCATTAGCACTATATCTACATTCGATATAATGTAATATACTGATCCATCCTCACAGATCAATGTACATTTAATAACAATATCATTAGTACTATATCTGCATTAGATATAATGTTATATACCGATTCCGTCCCACAGTTCAATGTACACGTAATGACAATAGCATTGGTACTATATCTACATTCGATATAATGTAATATACTGTTTCATTCCCACAGATCAATGTACATTTAATAACAATATAATTAGTACTATATCTACATTCGATATGTAATGTCATATACAGTTACGTTCCAACAGATCAATGTACCTACATTTAATATCAATGTCATTGGTACTAGATCTGCGTTGGACATAGTGTAATATACTGATTCCTTCCCCCAGACCAATGTATATTTAATAACAATATCATTATTACCATATCTACATTCGATATAGTGTAATATATTGATTCATTCCCACAGATGAATGTACATTTAATAACAATATCATTATTACCATATCTACACTAGATATAATGTAATATACTGATTCGATCCCACAGATCAATGTACATCTAATAATAATATCATTAGTACTATATCTACATTCGATATAATGTAATATACTGATTCCTTCCCACAGATCAATGTACATTTAATAACAATATAATTAGTACTATATCTACATTCGATATGTAATGTCATATACAGTTACGTTCCAACAGATCAATGTACCTACATTTAATATCAATGTCATTGGTACTAGATCTGCGTTGGACATAGTGTAATATACTGATTCCTTCCCCCAGACCAATGTATATTTAATAACAATATCATTATTACCATATCTACATTCGATATAGTGTAATATATTGATTCATTCCCACAGATGAATGTACATTTAATAACAATATCATTATTACCATATCTACACTAGATATAATGTAATATACTGATTCGATCCCACAGATCAATGTACATCTAATAATAATACCATTAGTACTATATCTACATTCGATATAATATAATATACTTATTCGTTCCCACAGATCAACGTACATTTAATAACCATATCGTAATTACTAAATCTACATTAGATATGTAATGTACATTTAAAAACAATATCATTATTACCATATCATTAGACATAATGTATTATACGGATTCCTTTGCACACATCAATGTACATTTAATATCAATATCATTGGTACTATTCTACATTCGATATAATATAATATACTGATTCATTCCCACAGATCAATGTACATTTAATAACAATATCATTATTACCATACCTATATTAGATATAATGTAATATACTGATTCATTCCCACAAATCAATGTACATTTAATTACAATATCATTAGTACTATATCTACGTTCGATATGTAATGTCGGAAGGTGATACATTCCAACAGATCAATGTACCTACATTTAGTACCAATGTCATTATTACGATATCAACATGAGATGTAATTTAATATACCGAATGCTACCCACAGATCAATGTACATTTAATAACAATATCATTAGCACTATGTCTACATTCGATATAATGTAATATACTTATTCGTTCCCACAGATCAATGTACATTTAATAACGATATCATTTGCACTATATCTACATTCGATATAATGTAATATGCTGATTCAATCCCACAGATCAATGTACATTTAATAACAATATCATTATTACCACATCTATTAGATATAATGTAATATACTGATTCCTTCCCACAGATCAATGTACATTTAATAACAATATCATTAGTACTATATCTACATTCGATATGTAATGTACATTTAATCACAATATCATTATTACTATATCTACATTTGATATAATGTCATATACAGATACATTCCCACAGATCAATGTACAGTTAATAACAATATCATTAGTACTATCTCTACATTAGATATATTGTAATATACCAATTGCTACCCACAGATCAATGTACATTTAATAACAATATCATTAGCACTATATCTACATTCGATATAATGTAATATATTGATTCATTCCCACAGATCAATGTACATTTGATAACAATATCATTATTACTATCTCTACATTAGATATGTAATATAGATTTACGAACAATGCCATTATTACTATATCTGCGATGGGCATAATGTAATATACTGATTCCTTACCCCTGCAAAATGTACATTTAATAACAATATCATTAGCACTATATCTACATTCGATGTAATGTAATATACTGAGTTATTCTCACAGATCAATAAACATTTAATAACAATATCATTAGTACTGTAACTACATTAGATAAAATGTACTATACCGATACCTATCCACAGATCAATGTACATTTAATAACAATATCATTATTACTATATCTACATTAGATATGTAATATAGATTGACAAACGATGCCATTATTACCATATCTGCGTTGCACAGAATGTAATACAGTGATTCCTTCCCCCAGATCGATGTACATATAATAACAATATCATTATTACTATATCTACGTCAGATATAATGTCATATACAGATTCATTCCCACAGATCAATGTACATTTAATAGCAATATCATTATTACTATATCTACATTAGATGTGATGTCATATACAGATACATTCCAACAGATCAATGTACCTACGATTAATACCAATGTCATTATTACCATATCTAAATTAGATATATTGTAGTACGCTGATTACTATCCACACATCAATGTACATTTAATAACAATATCATTAGCACTATATCTACATTGCATTATATCTACACAGATCAATGCACATTTAATAACAATATCATTATTACTATATCTACATTAGATATCATGTCATATACAGATACATTCCAACAGATCAATGTACCTACATTTGATACCAATGTCATTATTACGATATCTACTATAGATATAATGTAATATACTGGTTCCTTCCTACAGATCAATGTACATTTAATAACGACATAGCACTATATCTACATTAAATATAATGTCGTATAGTGATACATTCCAGCAGATCTATGTACATTTAATAACAATATCATTAGTACTATATTTACATTAGATATAATGTAATACACTGATTCCTTCCCACAGATGCAAATGCAACTTCCAGCTTAGCTGTGCAGAAGAAGAACAACAAGAAGTAGAAATATCTCGAAATATGTCCGTGCGGCCTCTTTCCTTGAGTTAAATTTGCGAATATCTCGGAAACGATGCTAGCTATGGCAAAATGTTAAGATACCCTTTTTGTACGAAATTAAGTTTCCTACTATTCATGTTCTATGATATTTTTTGATCAGATGCGTAGTTTTCGAGATATATCGCGATATTTTAAAGTTCCGAAGCCGCACCAACATAATAAAGATACAGAAACACCGTGGCCCCTTTCTTTGAGATAACTCTGCACTACTGCGAGCTTCAAATGCCACTTCCAGCTTAGCTGTGCAGAAGAAGAGCAACAAGAAGAAGAAGTATCTTGAAATATGTCCGTCAGGCCCCTTTCCTTGAGGTATATCTGCAAATATCTCGGAAACGATGCGAGCTATGGCAAAATGTTAAGACACCTTTTTTGTAGGAAATTAAGTTTCCTACTATTTACCGTTGTTCGAATTTGGCACTTCAATTCATACAAACACCTCGGTCGATAACACGGGTCGATCATCCCGGCGTCACCGAGCAAGTAAACGGAATCGCTGTTGCGCTGTCTAACCACCGATCCGAGCGCTCGCCAATATTAAAACTCCCAAATTCGAACCGTTAGCATTAATGCGAAAGCAAGTGAGAGAGCGATTACCAAGCGACAACAGCGACCAAAAACGTTTCTTTACTCGAGTTTCGAGCATTCTCAAATTCAATTCAGTGCCTTGCACCGCGAGTTCCTAAATCGTGTAATTCCAAATTAAACCAAAGGTGATTTTTGTAGAGTTTAATTTGCTACTCATTGTGTACAAATTATCAGTAATACATAATTCGTGACCGCTAAGCTGTGTCGTTTATCTTCTCCTCGACGCCCACGTCTTTGAAAAGACGGAATCCACGCCATCCCAAAAATTACAATTCTCGCCGAGAAAAACATTTGGTCCTTCGAGCCGGATTGGAATCGAGGATACACCGGTAATCGTGAACCTAAAACCGACAATTCAACTCGTTAACGGCCATGAGTCACCTTGAAGAATTGCTGTACAAGCAAACTCAAACGTTACGATCTATTGATCGTGCGCTTCTCAATTTTAAAAAGCTCGGTCAAGCAAAAATGACCGCAGCCACAACTCAAAACCGGATGGCAATGTTAAAAGAAGCATACATCCAAAGCCAAGATCTGGACGTGAGGATAGCAGCATGCACCGACAAAGCGACGAAGTCCAGTCTGCCGTATTTCGTCGACAACCAGTTCATCGAATCCGAAGAAAGGTACCAAGAAGCTCTGGACTACATGGCGGAGGTTCTCGCCAAGGCCACGCCTCCACCGCAATCTACCAACGCAAATCCAAACTCAACGACGTCGAAGTCAACGGTTCATCTACCAAAGATTCAACTGCCGACCTTCGATGGCGCCTTCACCGGATGGGAGAGTTTCCGTGACCGCTTCACCTCGCTGGTAAAAAATAATGATTCTTTATCAAACATTGACCGCCTTCAATTTTTGAATTCATCGTTAACGGGTGAAGCAAGCCGCGCCGTGAGTCACCTTCCTATAACAGACAAAAACTTTGACATTGCGTGGAAGATCATAACGTCGCGTTACGAAAACAGACAACGGTTAATTTCAACGCATTTGAACACGTTATTTTCGATTCCGTCTGTAGCGGCCGAAAACGCTCACGACCTTCGTGCGTTGCGCGATGGAATAAACATATCTCTCGAAATGTTAAGAAATTTAAACCGACCGGTCGACAAGTGGGATGACATTATCGTTTTTCTAGCAACGCAAAAATTAGATCGTTCATCGCGAAAGGCTTGGGAATTTCATCTTAGTGAAGCGACCGACTTTCCTACGTATGAAGAATTCGACGCGTTTTTAAGAAAAAGAATTCGCGCACTCGAAGCAATGCCTAATACAAAACGCGAAAAAGCGAGCGACGTTGATAAATGTAAACAATTTAAATCGAGAGCGATTTCAACCCATTCCGCGACATCTCAAAAAATTACTTGTCCGGTGTGTCAACAAACTCACTTAATCTACCAATGTCCGAAATTTCTTTCGCAACCAGTTTCCGAGCGCTTTCATTTTATACGAAAACAAAAACGGTGCGTTAATTGCTTCTCAATTAAGCACTCCTCCGCACAGTGCCAAAGCAAGCACTTATGCAAGGAATGTAATCAGCGTCACAATACACTCTTACATTTTCCGAACCAAAAGGATGCGACTCCTTCTACATCGAAAGCTGAGTCTGAATCTTCCGAAAACGCAGTTGAGATAAGTACTCACGTAGCGTCAAATTCTCCAAAAGGCTCATGTATTCTCGAGCTCTTCTGGATCAAGGTTCCGTCGCAACCCTTATAACGGAGAATCTCGCCCAAACACTCCGTCTTCTGCGTACAAAACAGCCGACCAAAATCATCGGAATTGGAGAAAATCAATCACACGCAAGCCACACCGCAGAAATAATTGTCACGCCAAGTAGATCAGATAAGCCAGCATATTCGACTACAGCGATCATTTTGCGATCACTCACAAGGTACGTGCCTTCAAAAAACCCAACAAATTTCAAATGGTCTCACCTTGCAGATTTGGAACTCGCAGACAACGAACCCATGAGCTCGGATCCAATCGACATCATAATCGGAGCAGATCTTTATGGTCAATTTTTGCTGCCAGGGCTGAGGAAAGGCTCCGCGTGTACCCCGACGGCACAAAACACTACCCTCGGGTGGATCCTATCCGGTCCTTCCCACCGAGTATTCTCACCTTCCTCAGTAGGAGTTCACCATCTTTCCGTTTTGGAAAACCTCGACCAAGACCTTTGTCGATTTTGGCAAATCGAGGACCTCTCAGCTCCAACAATCACAACTCCTGAAAATCAGATTTGCGAAGAGCATTTTAAAACTACGCATTCTCGCGCAAATGACGGACGGTACATTGTTCGCCTTCCTTTCAAAACACAATCATCAATAAATTTAGGCGAATCACGCTCAGTAGCACTTCGATGTCTTCGATCGTTAGAAAATCGCCTCATTCGCAATTCAGCGGTATCTAAACCTTACCAAGAGTTTCTGTCCGAGTACGAAACCCTCGGCCATATGAAACAAGTTGATCCTCTTCCATCCTCGCACAAAAACTGCTACTACATACCGCATCATGCTGTAATTCGCGAGAGCAGTGTGACTACACGTCTTCGCGTTGTTTTCAACGCATCCCGTCGAACTTCCGACGGAACCTCCTTGAATGATCATTTGTTCACAGGACCAAAACTTCAACAAGATCTTGTTTCGATCTTGATTCGATGGCGTCAATTTCAATATGTATATACTGCAGACATTGAGAAAATGTATCGTCAAATACTTGTGCATCCAGAAGATACCGATTATCAGAGGATTCTCTGGCGCGACTCGCCTCTTAAACCAGTAAATGAGTATCAATTGCTCACTGTTACCTACGGGACAGCATCAGCCCCCTATTTAGCTATTCGTGTTTTACACCAACTCGTCGAAGACGAAGGTGCCAACTTTCCTCAAGCAGTTTCCGTCGTACAGGATCAAGCATATGTTGATGATTTCATCTTCGGAGGAGATAGCCTCAACTCACTCCGTCAATTACGCGATCAGACGATCGACCTTCTAGCAAAGGGTGGATTCGTTTTACGAAAGTGGGCAAGCAACAATCCGGAGCTTATGTCCGATATTAATCCAAAAAATTATGGGCTTGCCACAAGTAAATCCTTGCAAGGAGACGAAACAATCTCCGTACTTGGCCTAACTTGGAATCCTGCATTAGATCAATTTCAATTTAAACTTTCAGAGCCAATCAACCGTCCGCAGACTAAGCGTTCAATTCTTTCCACTATCGCAAAATTGTTCGATCCACTTGGATGGATTGCTCCAATAATCATTACCGGCAAAATCTATATGCAAACGCTGTGGTCCATTCGTTGCGACTGGGACGATGTTCCTCCATCGACGTTTCTTCAGGAATGGAAAAAATTTTGCTCACAATTGCCCAAGTTGGAGCACATCTCCAAAGCGCGAAAGATAGCTTATAACATCTTTAGAAGTCAAAGTCTGCATGGGTTCTCAGATGCCTCAACCAAAGCCTACGCTGCAGCCGTATATTCGCGAAACGTTCTTTACGATGGTACGATTTGTGCCTCTCTCGTAATCGCTAAAACACGAGTAGCTCCGGTCAAAACTTTGAGCGTTCCTCGATTGGAATTATCTGCCGCCTTGCTATTAGCTCGCCTATTAACATTCGTTCGAACAGCGTTAAATGCACCGATGCTTGAGAGTCATTGTTGGACTGACTCTACCATCACACTCGCGTGGCTAAGACAGCCTCCTAATCGCTGGAAAACCTTCGTCGCGAACCGCGTAGCAAAAATTCAGCAACTAACTCCCGATGTTCAATGGCATCACGTACCAACAGCCGAAAATCCTGCTGATTGCGCTTCTCGCGGAATAAACATTGACCAGTTAGAAACTCACCAGTTATGGTGGCCCGGCCCTCCTTGGTTAATAAAAGCGTCGAATTTCTGGCCTCAGTCTATTCCACAAACAGACGACGATCTGTCGCACGAGAAAAGAAGTCCTGCCCTTCCAAGTCTCGCAACCTGCGTTGAGCAACGGGAATTAGCCAATCGCTATTCTTCATGGACAAAACTCTTACGTGTTACCGCATATTTAATTCATTTCATTCGTACACTTCGTACTCGCATCCAAAGCAAAACTAACCAAAAACTCACCATTATAAGCCAACCTACTGCTCCGCCGTTTATTCTCAAGCCAGAAGTTATCAACAAAGCAAAACTCTTTTGGTTAAAGGAGCTTCAATCCAACGCTTCTCCGGAGGAGAAGGGAGCCTTAGCAAAGTCCAAGCCAGTCCCAAAAACAAGCGCTCTCCTTTCTCTGTGTCCTTATTTAGACACCGACGGCCTAATCCGCGCAAAAGGACGGCTCACCAATTCCAAGCTTCCTGAAAACGCAAAAAATCCGATTATTCTTCGGTCACACCCGCTCCTAACACTCCTAATAGAATGTACTCATCGCCAATTGTTACACGCGGGTCCTCAATTCACTCTGGCACATTTACGAAACGAGTACTGGATAATTCGCGCCCGCGCTACAGTACGAAATGATTTGTACAAGTGCATCTCTTGCACCCGCGAGAAAGCAATCGTGCCGAATGAGCTCATGGGAAACTTGCCATCGCCGAGAGTCACCAATAAAGATACAGAAACAGCGTGGCCCCTTTCCTTGAGATAACTCTGCACTATTCCAAGCTGAAAATGCCACTTCCAGCTTAGCTGCGCAGAATAAGCACAACAAGAACAAGTAATAACTCGGTATATGTCCGTGAGCCCCCTTTCCTTGAGCTAAACCCGCAAATATCTCGGAAACGATGCGAGGTATGGCAAAATATTAAGAGACCTTCTTTGTAGCAAATCAGGTTTCCTACTATATAGGTTCTATGAAATTTTTTGATCAGATGCGTAGTTTTCGAGATATATCGAGATATTTAAAAGTTCCGAAGCCGCACCAACAGAATAAAGATACAGAAACACCGTGGCCCCTTTCTTTGAGATAACTGCACTATTGCGAGCTGCAAAAGCCACTTCCACCTTAGCTGTGCAGAAGGAGAACAACAAGAAGAAGAAATATCTCGGAATATATCCGTGAGGCCACTTTCCTGGAGCTAAATCTGAAAATATCTCGGAAACGATGTGAGCTATCGCAAAATGTTAGGAGATCTTTTATGTAGGAAACTAAGTTTCCTACTATCTATGTTCTGTGATGTTTTTTGATCAGATGCGTAGTTTTCGAGATATATCGAGATATTTAATAGTACCGAAGCCGCACCAACATAATAAATATACAGAAACAGCGTGGCCCCTTTCTTTGAGATAACTGTGCACTATTCCGAGCTGCAAATGCCACTTCCAGCTTAGCTGTGCAGAAGAAGAATACTAAGAAGAAGAAATATCTCGAAGTACGTCCGTCAGGCCCCTTCCCTTGAGGTAAATCTGCAAATATCTCGCAAACGATACGAGCTATGGCAAAATCTTAAGAAACCTTTTTTGTAGGAAATTAAGATTGCTACTGTTTATGTTGTATGAAATTTTTTGGTCAGATGTGTAGTTTTCGAGATATATCGCGATATTTAAAAGTTCCGAAGCCGCACCAACATAATAAATATACAGAAACAGCGTGGCCCCTTTCTTTGAGATAACTGTGCACTATTCCGAGCTGCAAATGCCACTTCCAGCTTAGCTGTGCAGAAGAAGAATACCAAGAAGAAGAAATATCTCGAAATATGTCCGTCAGGCCCCTTCCCTTGAGATAAATCTGCAAATATCATGGAAACGATGCGAGCTATGGCTAGATGTTAAGAGACCTTTTTTGTAGGAAATTAAGTTTCCTACTATTTATGATCCATGATATTTTTTGATCAGATGCGCAGTTTTCGAGACATATCGAGATACTTAAAAGTTCCAAAGCCGCACCAACGTAATAAAGATACAGAAACACCGTGGCCCCTTTCTTTGAGATAACTCTGCACGATTCCGAACTGCAAATGCCATGTCCGGCTTAGCTCGCATCGTTTCCGAGATATTTGCAGATGTAACTCAAGGGGAGGGGCCTGACGGACATATTTCGAGATATTACTTCTTCTTGTTGTTCTTCTTCTGCACAGCTAAGCTGGAAGTCGCATTTGCTGCTCGGAATAGTTCACTGTTATCTCAAGGAAAGGGGCACGCTGTTTCTGTATCTTTATTATGTTGGTGCGGCTTCGGAACTTTTAAATATCTCGATATATCTCGAAAACTACGCATCTGATCAAAAAATATCATAGAACATAAATATTAGGAAACTTAATTTCCTACAAAAAAGGTCTCTCAACATTTTGCCATAGCTCGTATCGTTTCCGAGATATTTGCAGGTTTAGCTCAAGGAAAGGGGCCTCACGGACATATTCCGAGATATTTCTCCTTCTTGTTGTTCTTCTGCACAGCTAAGCGGGAAGTGGCATTTGCAGCTCGCAATAATGCAGAGTTATCTCAAAGAAAGTGGCCACGGTGTTTCTGTATCTTTATTAGGTTGGTGCGGCTTAGGTACTTTTAAATATCTCGATATATCTCGAAAACTACGCATCCGATCAAAGAATATCATAGAACATAAATAGTAGGAAACTTAATTCTCTACAAGAAAGGTTTCTTAAGATTCTGCCATAGCTCGCATCGTTTCCGAGATATTTGCAGATTTAACTCAAGGGAAGGGGCCTGACGGACATATTTCGAGATATTTCTTCTTCTTGTTGTTCTTCTTCTGCACAGCTAAGCTGGAGGTGGCATTTGCAGCTCATAATAGTGCAGAGTTATCTCAAAGAAAGGGGCCACGGTGTTTCTGTATGTTTATTATGTTGGTGCGGCTTCGGAACTTTTAAATATTTCGATATATCTCGAAAACTACGCATCAGAACAAAAATTATCATAGAACATAAATAGTAGGAAACTTAATTTCCTACAAAAAAGGTCTCTCATCATTTTGCCATATCTCGCATCGTTTCCAGGATATTTGCAGATTTAACTCAAGGAAAGGGGCCTCACGGAAATATTTCGAGATATTTCTTCTTCTTGTTGTTCTTCTTCTGCACAGCTAAGCTGGAAGTGGCATTTGCAGCTCGGAATAGTGCAGAGTTACCTCAAAGAAATGGCCCACGGTGTCTCAGTATCTTTATTATGTTGGTGCGGCGTCGGAACTTTTAAATATCTCGATATATCTCAAAAGCTACGCATCTGAACAAAAAATATCATAAGAGATAAATAGTAGGAAACCTCATTTGCTATAAAAAAGTTCTCTCATCATTTTGCCATAGCTCGCATCGTTTCCGAGATATTTGCAGATTTAGCTCAAGGGACGGGGCCTTACGGACATATTTCAAGATATTTCTTCTTCTTGTTGTTCTTCTTCTGCACAGCTATGCGGGAAGTGGCATTTGCAGCTCGCAATAGTGCACAGTTATCTCAAAGAGAGGGGCCACGCTGTTTCTGTATCTTTATTATGTTGGTGAGGCTTCGGAGCTTTTAAATATCTCGATATATCTCGAAAACTACGCATCTGATCACAAAATATCATAGAACATAAAGAGAAGGAAACTTAATTTCCTACAAAAAAGGTCTCTCAAGATTTTCCCATAGCTCGCATCGTTTCCGAGATATTTGCAGATTTAGCGCAAGGGAAGGGGCCTGACGGACATATTTCGAGATATTTCTTCCTCTTGTTGTTCTTCTTCTGCACAGCTGAGCTGGAAGTTGCATCTGCAGCTCGGAATAGTGCAGAGTTATCTCAAAGAAAGGGGCCACGGTGTTTATGTATTTTTATTATGTTGGTGCGGCTTCGGAACTTTTAAATATCTCGATATATCGCGAAAACTACGCATCTGATCAAAAAATATCATAGAACATAAATAGTAGGAAACTTAATTTCCTACAAAAAAGGTCTCTCAACATTTTGCCATAGCTCGCATCGTTTCCGAGATGTTTGCAGATTTAGCTCAAGGCAAGGGGCCTGCCGGACATATTCCGAGATATTTCTTGTTCTTGTTGTGCTTCTTCTGCACAGCTAAGCTGGAACTGGCATTTGCAGCTCGCAATAGTGCAGAGTTATCTCACAGAAAGGGGTTACGGTGTTTCTGTATCTCTATTATGTTGGTGCGGCTTCGGAACTTTTAAATATCTTGATATATCTCGAAAACTACGCATCTGATCAAAAAATATCATAGAACATGAATAGTAGGAAACTTAATTTCCTACAAAAAAGGTCTCTCAAGATTTTACAATAGCTCGCATCGTTTCCGAGATATTTGCAGATTTAGCTCAAGGGAAGGGGCCTGACGGACATATTCCGAGATATTTCTTGTTCTTGTTGTGCTTCTTCTGCACAGCTAAGCTGGAACTGGCATTTGCAGCTCGCAATAGAGCAGAGTTATCTCACAGAAAGGGGCCACGGTGTTTCTGTATCTCTATTCTGTTGGTGCGGCGTCGGAACTTTCAAATATCTCGATATATCTGGAAAACTACGCATCTGATCCAAAAATATCATAGAACATAGGTAGTAGGAAACTTCATTCTCTACAAAAAAGGTCTCTCAACATTTTGCCATAGCTCGCATCGTTTCCGAGATATTTGCAGATTTATCTCAAGGGAAGGGGCCTGACGGACATATTTCGAGATATTTCTTGTTCTTGTTGTGCTTCTTCTGCACAGCTAAGCTGGAACTGGCATTTGCAGCTCGCAACAGTGCAGAGTTATCTCACAGAAAGGGGCCACGGTGTTTCTGTATCTCTATTATGTTGGTGCGGCTTCGGAACTTTTAAATATCTTGATATATCTCGAAAACTACGCATCTGATCAGAAAATATCATAGAACATAGATAGTAGGAAACTTAATTTCCTGCAAAAAAGGTCTCTCAACATTTTGCCATAGCTCGCATCGTTTCTGAGATATTTGCAGATTTAATTCAAGGGAAGGGGCCTGACGGACATACTTCGAGATATTTCTTCTTCTTGTTGTTCTTCTTCTGCACAGCTAAGCTGGAAGTTGCATTTGCAGCTCGGAATAGTGGAGAGTTATCGCAAAGAAAGGGGCCACGGTGTTTATGTATCTTTATTATGTTGGTGCGGCTTCGGAACCTTTAAATATCTCGATGTATCTCGAAAACTACGCATCTGATCAAAAAATATCATAGAACATAAATAGTAGGAAAGTTCATTCTCTACAAAAAAGGTCTCTTAACATTTTGTCATAGCTCGCATCGTTTCCGAGATATTTGCAGATTTATCTCAAGGGAAGGGGCCTGACGGACATATTCCGAGATATTTCTTGATCTTGTTGTGCTTCTTCTGCCCAGCAAGGCTGGAACTGGCATTTGCAGCTCGCAATAGTGCAGAGTTATCTCAAAGAAAGGGGCCACGGTGTTTCTGTATCTCTATTATGTTGCTGCGGCTTCGGAACTTTTAAATGTCTCGATATATCTCGAAAACTACGCATCTGATCAAAAAATATCATAGAACATAAATAGTAGGAAACTTAATTTCCTGCAAAAAAGGTCTCTCAACATTTTGCCATAGCTCGCATCGTTTCCGAGATATTTGCAGATTTAATTCAAGGGAAGGGTCCTGACGGACATACTTCGAGATATTTCTTCTTCTTGTTGTTCTTCTTCTGCACAGCTAAGCTGGAAGTTGCATTTGCAGCTCAGAATAGTGGAGAGTTATCGCAAAGAAAGGGGCCACGGTGTTTATGTATCTTTATTATGTTGGTGCGGCATCGGAACCTTTAAATATCTCGATATATCTCGAAAACTACGCATCCGATCAAAAAATATCATTGAACATAAATAGTAGGAAACTTATTTCTCTACAAAAAAGGTCTCTTATCATTTTGCCATAGCTCGCATCGTTTCCGAGATATTTGCTGATTTAGCTCAAAGGAAGTGGCCTGACGGACATATTTCGAGATATTTCTTCTTCTTGTTTTTCTTCTTCTGCACAGCTAAGCTGGAAGCTGCATTTGCAGCTCGGAATAGTGCAGAGTTATCTCAAAGAAAGGGGCCACGGTGTTTATGTATCTTTATTATGTTGGTGCGGCTTCGGAACCTTTAAATATCTCGATATATCTCGAAAACTACGCATCTGATCCAAAAATATCATAGAACATAAATAGTAGGAAACTTAATTTCCTACAAAAAAGGTCTCTCAACATTTTGCCATAGCTCGCATCGTTTCCGAGATGTTTGCAGATTTAGCTCAAGGCAAGGGGCCTGCCGGACATATTCCGAGATATTTCTTGTTCTTGTTGTGCTTCTTCTGCACAGCTAAGCTGGAACTGGCATTTGCAGCTCGCAATAGTGCAGAGTTATCTCACAGAAAGGGGTTACGGTGTTTCTGTATCTCTATTATGCTGGTGCGGCTTCGGAACTTTTAAATATCTTGATATATCTCGAAAACTACGCATCTGATCAAAAAATATCATAGAACATGAATAGTAGGAAACTTAATTTCCTACAAAAAAGGTCTCTCAAGATTTTACAATAGCTCGCATCGTTTCCGAGATATTTGCAGATTTAGCTCAAGGGAAGGGGCCTGACGGACATATTCCGAGATATTTCTTGTTCTTGTTGTGCTTCTTCTGCACAGCTAAGCTGGAACTGGCATTTCTAGCTCGCAATAGAGCAGAGTTATCTCACAGAAAGGGGCCACGGTGTTTCTGTATCTCTATTCTGTTGGTGCGGCGTCGGAACTTTCAAATATCTCGATATATCTGGAAAACTACGCATCTGATCCAAAAATATCATAGAACATAGGTAGTAGGAAACTTCATTCTCTACAAAAAAGGTCTCTCAACATTTTGCCATAGCTCGCATCGTTTCCGAGATATTTGCAGATTTATCTCAAGGGAAGGGGCCTGACGGACATATTCCGAGATATTTCTTGATCTTGTTGTGCTTCTTCTGCACAGCTAAGCTGGAACTGGCATTTGCAGCTCGGAATAGTGCAGAGTTATCGCAAAGAAAGGGGCCACGGTGTTTATGTATCTTTTTTATGTTGGTGCGGCTTCGGAACCTTTAAATATCTCGATATACCTCGAAAACTACGCATCAGATCAAAAAATATCATAGAACATAAATAGTAGGAAACTTAATTTCCTACAAAAAAGGTCTCTTAACATTTTACCATAGCTCGCATTGTTTCCGAGATATTTGCAGATTTAATTCAAGGGAAGGGGCCTGACGGACATACTTCGAGATATTTCTTCTTCTTGTTGTTCTTCTTCTGCACAGCTAAGCTGGAAGTTGCATTTGCAGCTCGGAATAGTGGAGAGTTATCGCAAAGAAAGGGGCCACGGTGTTTATGTATCTTTATTATGTTGGTGCGGCTTCGGAACCTTTAAATATCTCGATGTATCTCGAAAACTACGCATCTGATCAAAAAATATCATAGAACATAAATAGTAGGAAAGTTCATTCTCTACAAAAAAGGTCTCTTAACATTTTGTCATAGCTCGCATCGTTTCCGAGATATTTGCAGATTTATCTCAAGGGAAGGGGCCTGACGGACATATTCCGAGATATTTCTTGATCTTGTTGTGCTTCTTCTGCCCAGCAAAGCTGGAACTGGCATTTGCAGCTCGCAATAGTGCAGAGTTATCTCAAAGAAAGGGGCCACGGTGTTTCTGTATCTCTATTATGTTGCTGCGGCTTCGGAACTTTTAAATGTCTCGATATATCTCGAAAACTACGCATCTGATCAAAAAATATCATAGAACATAAATAGTAGGAAACTTAATTTCCTGCAAAAAAGGTCTCTCAACATTTTGCCATAGCTCGCATCGTTTCCGAGATATTTGCAGATTTAATTCAAGGGAAGGGTCCTGACGGACATACTTCGAGATATTTCTTCTTCTTGTTGTTCTTCTTCTGCACAGCTAAGCTGGAAGTTGCATTTGCAGCTCGGAATAGTGGAGAGTTATCGCAAAGAAAGGGGCCACGGTGTTTATGTATCTTTATTATGTTGGTGCGGCATCGGAACCTTTAAATATCTCGATATATCTCGAAAACTACGCATCCGATCAAAAAATATCATTGAACATAAATAGTAGGAAACTTATTTCTCTACAAAAAAGGTCTCTTATCATTTTGCCATAGCTCGCATCGTTTCCGAGATATTTGCTGATTTAGCTCAAAGGAAGTGGCCTGACGGACATATTTCGAGATATTTCTTCTTCTTGTTTTTCTTCTTCTGCACAGCTAAGCTGGAAGTGGCATTTGCAGCTCGGAATAGTGCACAGTTATCTCAATGAAAGGGGCCTCGGTGTTTCTGTATCTTTATTATGTTGGTGCGGCTTCGGAACTTTTAAATATCTCGATATATCTCGAAAACTACGCATCTGATCAATAAATATCATAGAACATGAATAGTACGAAGCTTAATTTCCTACAAAAAAGGTCTCTCAACATTTTGCCATAGCTCGCATCGTTTCCGAGATATTTGCAGATTTAGCTCAAGGGAAGGGGCCTGACGGACATACTTCGAGATACTTCTTCTTCTTGTTGTTCTTCTTCTGCACAGCTAAGCTGGAAGTGGCATTTGCAGCTCGGAATAGTGCACAGTTATCTCAATGAAAGGGGCCTCGGTGTTTCTGTATCTTTATTATGTTGGTGCGGCTTCGGAACTTTTAAATATCTCGATATATCTCGAAAACTACGCATCTGATCAATAAATATCATAGAACATGAATAGTACGAAGCTTAATTTCCTACAAAAAAGGTCTCTCAACATTTTGCCATAGCTCGCATCGTTTCCGAGATATTTGCAGATTTAGCTCAAGGGAAGGGGCCTGACGGACATACTTCGAGATACTTCTTCTTCTTGTTGTTCTTCTTCTGCACAGCTAAGCTGGAAGTGGCATTTGCAGCTCGGAATAGTGCACAGTTATCTCAATGAAAGGGGCCTCGGTGTTTCTGTATCTTTATTATGTTGGTGCGGCTTCGGAACTTTTAAATATCTCGATATATCTCGAAAACTACGCATCTGATCAATAAATATCATAGAACATGAATAGTACGAAGCTTAATTTCCTACAAAAAAGGTCTCTCAACATTTTGCCATAGCTCGCATCGTTTCCGAGATATTTGCAGATTTAGCTCAAGGGAAGGGGCCTGACGGACATACTTCGAGATACTTCTTCTTCTTGTTGTTCTTCTTCTGCACAGCTAAACTAGAAGTGGCATCTCCAGCTCGCAATAGTGCAGAGTTATCTCAAAGAAAGGGGCCACGGTGTTTGCGTATCTCTATTATGTTGGTGCGGCTTCGGAACTTTTAAAGATTTTGATATATCTCGAAAACTACGCATCTGATCAAAAAATATCATAGAACATGAATAGTAGGAAACTTAATTTCCTACAAAAAAGGTCTCTTGACATTTTGCCATAGCTCGCATCGTTTCCGAGATATTTGCAGATTTAGCTCAAGGGAAGGGGCCTGACGGACATATTTCGAGACATTTCTTCTTCTTGTTGTTCTTCTTCTGCACAGCTAAGCTGGAAGTGGCATTTGCAGCTCGCAACAGTGCAGAGTTATCTCAAAGAAAGGGGCCACGGTGTTAATGTATCTTTATTATGTTGGTGCGGTTTCGGAACTTTTAAATATCTCGATATATCTAGAAAACTACGCATCTGATCAAAAAATATCATAGAACATAAATAGTAGCAAACTTAATTTTCTACAAAAAAGGTCTCTCTACATTTTGCCATAGCTCGCATCGTTTCGAAGATATTTGCAGATGTAACTCAAGGGAAGGGGCCTGACGGACATACTTCGAGATACTTCTTCTTCTTGTTGTTCTTCTTCTGCACAGCTAAACTAGAAGTGGCATCTCCAGCTCGCAATAGTGCAGAGTTATCTCAAAGAAAGGGGCCACGGTGTTTGCGTATCTCTATTATGTTGGTGCGGCTTCGGAGCTTTTAAAGATTTTGATATATCTCGAAAACTACGCATCTGATCAAAAAATATCATAGAACATGAATAGTAGGAAACTTAATTTCCTACAAAAAAGGTCTCTTGACATTTTGCCATAGCTCGCATCGTTTCCGAGATATTTGCAGATTTAGCTCAAGGGAAGGGGCCTGACGGACATATTTCGAGATATTTCTTCTTCTTGTTGTTCTTCTGCACAGCTAAGCTGGAAGTGGCATTTGCAGCTCGCAACAGTGCAGAGTTATCTCAAAGAAAGGGGCCACGGTGTTAATGTATCTTTATTATGTTGGTGCGGTTTCGGAACTTTTAAATATCTCGATATATCTGGAAAACTACGCATCTGATCAAAAAATATCATAGAACATAAATAGTAGGAAACTTAATTTCCTACAAAAAAGGTCTCTTAACATTTTGCCATAGCTCGCATCGTTTCCGAGATATATGCTGATTTAGCTCAAAGGAAGTGGCCTGACGGACATATTTCGAGATATTTCTTCTTCTTGCTGTTCCTCTTCAGCACAGCTAAGCTGGAAGTGACATTTCCAGCCCGCAATAGTGCAGAGTTATCTCAAAGAAAGGGGCCACGGTGTTTCTGTATCTTTATTATGTTGGTGCGGCTTCGGAACTTTTAAATATCTCGATATATCTCGAAAACTACGCATCTGACCAAAAAATATCATAGAACATAAACAGTAGGAACCTTAATTTCCTGCAAAAAAAGTCTCTTAACATTTTGCCATAGCTCGCATTGTTTCCGAGATATTTGCTGATTTAGCTCATGGGAAGGGGCCTGACGGACATATTTCGAGATATTTCTTCTTCTTGTTGTGCTTCTTCTGCACAGCTAAGCTGGAAGTGGCATTTGCAGCTCGGAATAGTGCACAGTTATCTCAATGACAGGCGCCACGGTGTTACTGTATCTTTATTATTTTGATGCGGCTCGGAACTTTTAAATATCTTAATATATCTCGAGAACTACGCATCTGATCAAAAAATATCAGAGATCATAGAAAGTAGGAAACTTAATTCTCTACAAAAAAGGTCTCTTAACATTTTGCCATAGCTCGCATCGTTTCCGAGATATTTGCACATTTAGCTCAAGGAAAGGGGCCTGACGGACATATTCCGAGATATTTCTTCTTCTTGTTGTTCTTCTTCTGCACAGCTAAGCTGGAAGTGGCATTTGCAGCTCGCAATAGTGCAGAGTTATCTCAAAGAAAGGGGCCACGGTGTTTCTGTATCTTTATTATGTTGGTGCGGCTTCGGAACTTTTAAATATCGCGATATATCTAGAAAACTACGCATCTGATCAAAAAATATCATAGAACATATATAGTAGGAAACTTAATTTCCTACAAAAACGGTCTCTCAACATTTTGCCATAGCCCGCATCGTTTCCAAGATATTAGCAGATGTAACTCAAGGGAAGGGGCCTGACGGACATATTTCGAGATATTTCTTCTTCTTGTTGTTCTTCTTCTGCACAGCTAAGCTGGAAGTGGCATTTGCAGCTCGGAATAGCGCAGAGTTACCTCAAAGAAAGGGGCCACGGTGTTAATGTATCTTTATTATGTTGGTGCGGCTTCGGAACTTTTAAATATCTCGATATATCTAGAAAACTACGCATCTGATCAAAAAATATCATAGAACATAAATAGTAGCAAACTTAATTTTCTACAAAAAAGGTCTCTCTACATTTTGCCATAGCTCGCATCGCTTCGAAGATATTTGCAGATGTAACTCAAGGGAAGGGGCCTGACGAACATATTTCGAGATATTTCTTCTTCTTGTTGTTCTTCTTCTGCAGAGCTAAGCTGGAAGTGGCATTTGCAGCTCGGAATAGTGCAGAGTTATCTCAAAGAAAGGGGCCACGGTGTTAATGTATCTTTATTATTTTGGTGCGGCTCTGGAACTTTTAAGTATCTCGATATATCTAGAAAACTACGCATCTGATCAACAAATAGCATACAACATAAATAGTAGGAAACTTAATTCTCTACAAAAAAGGTCTCTTAACATTTTGCCATAGCTCGCATCGTTTCCGAGATATTTGCAGATTTATCTCAAGGAAAGGGGCCTCACGGACATATTCGGAGATATTTCTTCTTCTTGTTGTTCTTCCTCCGCACAGCTAAGCTGGAAGTGGCATTTGCAGCTCGCAATAGTGCAGAGTTATCTGAAAGAAAGGGGCCACGGTATTTATGTATCTTTATTATGTTGGTGCGGCTTCGGAACTTTTAAATATCTCCATATATATCGAAAACTACGCATCTGATCAACAAATATCATAGAACATAAATAGAAGGAAACTTAATTCTCTACAAAAAAGGTCGCTTATCGTTTTGCCATAGCTCGTATCGTTTCCGAGATATTTGCAGATATAGCTCAAAGGAAGGGGCCTGACGGACATATTTCGAGATATTTCTTCCTCTTGTTGTACTTCTTCAGCACAGCTAAGCTGGAAGTGGCATTTGCAGCTCGCAGTAGTGCAGAGTTATCTCAAAGAAAGGGGCCACGGTGTTTATATATCTTTATTCTGTTGGCGCGGCGTCGGAACTTTCAAATATCTCGATATATCTGGAAAACTACGCTTCTGATCCAAAAATATCATAGAACATAAATGGTAGGAAACTTAATTCTCTACAAATAAGCTCTGTTATCATTTTGCCATAGCTCGCATCGTTTCCGAGAAATTTGCAGATTTAGCTCAAGGGAAGGGCCCTGACGGACATATTTTGAGATATTTCTTATTCTTGTTGTTCTTCTTCTGCACAGCTAAACTGGAAGTGGCATTTGCAGCTTGCAATAGTGCAGAGTTATCTCACAGAAAGGGGCCACGGTGTTTCTGTATCTCTATTATGTTGGTGCGGCTTCGGAACTTTTAAATATCTTAATATATCTCGAGAACTACGCATCGGATCAAAAAATATCATAAAACATAAAAAGTAGGAAACTTAATTCTATACAAAAAAGGTCTCTTATCATTTTGCCATACCCAGCATCGTTTCCGAGATATTTGCTGATTTAGCTCAAAGGAAGTGGCCTGACGGACATATTTCGAGATATTTCTTCTTCTTGTTGTTCTTCTTCTGCACAGCTAAACTGGAAGTGGCATTCCCAGCTCGCACTAGTGCAGAGTTATCTCAAAGAAAGGGGCCACGGTGTTTCTGTATCTCTATTATGTTGGTGCGGCTTCAGATCTTTTAAATATGTCGATATATCTCGAAAACTACGCATCTGATTAAAAAATATCATAGAACATAAACAGTAGGAAACTTAATTTCCTACAAAAAAGAACTCTTAATATTTTGCCATAGCTCGCATTGTTTCCGAGATATTTGCAGATTAATTCAAGGGAAGGGGCCTGACAGACATATTATGAGATATCTCTTGTTCTTGTTGAGCTCCTTCTGCACAGCAAAGCTGGACCTGGCATTTGCAGCTCGCAATAGTGCAGAGTTATCTCATAGAAAGGGGCCACTGTGTTTATGTATCTTTATTCTGTTGGTGCGGCGTCGGAACTTTCAAATATCTCGATATATCTGGAAAACTACGCATCTGATCCAAAAATATCATAGAACATAAATAGTAGGAAACTTAATTCTCTACAAAAAAGGTCTCTTATCATTTTGCCATAGCTCGCATTGTTTCCGAGATATTTGCTGATTTAGCTCAAAGGAAGTGGCCTGACGGACATATTTCGAGATATTTCTTCTTCTTGTTGTGCTTCTTCTGCACAGCTAAGCTGGAAGTGGCATTTGCAGCTCGGAATAGTGCACAGTTATCTCAATGACAGGCGCCACGGTGTTACTGTATCTTTATTATTTTGATGCGGCTCGGAACTTTTAAATATCTTAATATATCTCGAGAACTACGCATCTGATCAAAAAATATCAGAGATCATAGAAAGTAGGAAACTTAATTCTCTACAAAAAAGGTCTCTTAACATTTTGCCATAGCTCGCATCGTTTCCGAGATATTTGCACATTTAGCTCAAGGAAAGGGGCCTGACGGACATATTCCGAGATATTTCTTCTTCTTGTTGTTCTTCTTCTGCACAGCTAAGCTGGAAGTGGCATTTGCAGCTCGCAATAGTGCAGAGTTATCTCAAAGAAAGGGGCCACGGTGTTTCTGTATCTTTATTATGTTGGTGCGGCTTCGGAACTTTTAAATATCGCGATATATCTAGAAAACTACGCATCTGATCAAAAAATATCATAGAACATATATAGTAGGAAACTTAATTTCCTACAAAAACGGTCTCTCAACATTTTGCCATAGCCCGCATCGTTTCCAAGATATTAGCAGATGTAACTCAAGGGAAGGGGCCTGACGGACATATTTCGAGATATTGCTTCTTCTTGTTGTTCTTCTTCTGCACAGCTAAGCTGGAAGTTGCATTTCCAACTCGCACTAGTGCAGAGTTATCTCAAAGAAAGGGGCCACGGTGTTTCTGTATCTCTATTATGTTGGTGCGGCTTCGGAACTTTTAAATATGTCGATATATCTCGAAAACTACGCATCTGATTAAAAAATATCATAGAACATAAATAGTAGGAAACTTAATTTCCTACAAAAAAGATCTCTTAATATTTTGCCATAGCTCGCATTGTTTCCGAGATATTTGCAGATTAACTCAAGGGAAGGGGCCTGACGGACATATTCCGAGATATTTCTTGTTCTTGTTGAGCTTCTTCTGCACAGCAAAGCTGGACCTGGCATTTGCAGCTCGTAATAGTGCAGAGTTATCTCAAAGAACGGGGCCACTGTGTTTATGTATCTTTATTCTGTTGGTGCGGCGTCGGAACTTTCAAATATCTCGATATATCTGGAAAACTACGCATCTGATCCAAAAATGTCATAGAACATAAATAGTAGGAAACTTAATTATCTACAAAAAAGGTCTCTTATCATTTTGCCATAGCCCGCATCGTTTCCGAGATATTTGCTGATTTACCTCAAAGGAAGTGGCCTGACGGACATATTTCGAGATATTTCTTCATCTTGTTGTTCCTCTTCAGCACCGCTAAGCTGGAAGTGGCATTTCCAGCCCGCAATAGTGCAGAGTTATCTCAAAGAAAGGGGCCACGGTGTTTCTGTATCTTTATTAGGTTGGTGCGGCTTCGGAACTTTTAAATATCTTGATATATCTCGAAAACTACGCATCTGATCAAAAAATATCATAGAACATAAATAGTAGGAAACTTAATTTCCTACCAAAAAGGTCTCTCAACATTTTGCCATAGCTCGCATCGTTTCCGAGATATTTGCAGATTTATCTGAAGGGAAGGGGCCTGACGGACATATACCGAGATATTTCTTGTTCTTGTTGTGCTTCTTCTGCACAGCTAAGCTGGAACTGGCATTTGCAGCTCGGAATAGTGCAGAGTTATCTCAAAGAAAGGGGCCACGGTGTTAATGTATCTTTATTATGGTGGTGCGGCTTCGGAACTTTTAAATATCTCGATATATCTAGAAAACTACGCATCTGATCAAAAAATATCATAGAACATAAATAGTAGGAAACTTAATTTTCTACAAAGAAGGTCTCTCAACATTTTGCCATAGCTCGCATGGTTTCCAAGATATTTGCAGATGTAACTCAAGGGAAGGGGCCTGACGGACATATTTCGAGATATTGCTTCTTCTTGTTGTTCTTCTTCTGCACAGCTAAGCTGGAAGTTGCATTTGCAGCTCGGTATAGTGCAGAGTTATCTCAAAGAAAGGGGCCACGGTGTTACTGTATCTTTATTATTTTGATGCGGCTCGGAACTTTTAAATATCTTAATATATCTCGAGAACTACGCATCTGATCAAAAAATATCAGAGATCATAAAAAGTAGGAAACTTAATTTCCTACAAAAAAGGTCTCTCAACATTTTGCCATAGCTCGCATCGTTTCCGAGATATTAGCAGATTTAGCTCTAGGGAAGGGGCCTGACGGACATATTTCGAGATATTTCTTGTTCTTGTTGTGCTTCTTCTGCACAGCTAAGCTGGAAGTGGCATTTGCAGCTCGGAATAGTGCACAGTTATCTCAATGACAGGCGCCACGGTGTTACTGTATCTTTATTATTTTGATGCGGCTCGGAACTTTTAAATATCTTAATATATCTCGAGAACTACGCATCTGATCAAAAAATATCAGAGATCATAAAAAGTAGGAAACTTAATTCTCTACAAAAAAGGTCTCTTAACATTTTGCCATAGCTCGCATCGTTTCCGAGATATTTGCACATTTAGCTCAAGGGAAGGGGCCTGACGGACATATTCCGAGATATTTCTTCTTCTTGTTGTTCTTCTTCTGCACAGCTAAGCTGGAAGTGGCATTTGCAGCTCGCAATAGTGCAGAGTTATCTCGCAGAAAGGGGCCACGGTGTTTCTGTATCTCTATTATGCTGGTGCGGCGTCGGAACTTTCAAATATCTCGATATATCTCAAAAAGTACGCATCTGATGAAAAATATCATAAAACATAAATAGTAGGAAACTTAATTTCCTACAAAAAAGATCTCTTAATATTTTGCCATAGCTCGCATTGTTTCCGAGATATTTGCAGATTTAGCTGAAGGGAAGGGGCCTGACGGACATATTCCGAGATATTTCTTGTTCTTGTTGTGCTTCTTCTGCACAGCTAAGCTGGACCTGTCATTTGCAGCTCGCAATAGTGCAGAGTTATCTCGCAGAAAGGGTCACGGTGTTTCTGTATCTCTATTATGTTGGTGCGGCTTCGCAACTTTTAAATATCTTGATATATCTCGAGAACTAGGCATCTGATCAAAAAATATCATAGAAGATAAAAGGTAGGAAACGTAATTCTCTACAAAAAAGGTCTCTTAACATTTTGAGATAGCTCGCATCGTTTCCGAGATATTTGCAGATTAACTCAAGGGAAGGGGCCTGACGGACATATTCCGAGATATTTCTTGTTCTTGTTGTGCTTCTTCTGCACAGCTAAGCTGGACCTGGCATTTGCAGCTCGCAATAGTGCAGAGTTATCTCGCAGAACGGGGCCACGGTGATTCTGTATCTCTATTATGTTGGTGCGGCTTCGGAACTTTCAAATATCTCGATATATCTCAAACACTACGTATCTGATCAAAAATATCATAAAACATAAATAGTAGGAAACTTAATTTCCTACAAAAAAATCTCTTAATATTTTGCCATAGCTCGTATTCTTTCCGAGATATTTGCAGATTTAGCTCAAGGGAAGGGGCCTGACGGACATATTCCGAGATATTTCTTGTTCTTGTTGTGCTTCTTCTGCACAGCTAAGCTGGAACTGGCATTTGTAGCTCGCAATAGTGCAGAGTTATCTCACAGAAAGGGGCCACGGTGTTTCCGTATCTCTATTATGTTGGTGCGGCTTCGGAACTTTTAAATATCTTGATATATCTCGAAAACTACGCATCTGATCAACAAATATCATAGAACATAAAAAGTAGGAAACTTAATTCTCTACAAAAAAGGTCTCTTAACATTTTGCCATAGCTCGCATCGTTTCCGAGATATTTGCAGATTAACTCAAGGGAAGGGGCCTGACGGACATATTCCGAGATATTTCTTGTTCTTGTTGTGCTTCTTCTGCACAGCTAAGCTGGACCTGGCATTTGCAGCTCGCAATAGTGCAGAGTTATCTCGCAGAAAGTGGCCACGGTGTTTCTGTATCTCTATTATGTTGGTGCGGCGTCGGAACTTTCAAATATCTCGATATATCTCGAGAACTACGTATCTGGTATAAAAAATATCATAGCACATAAAAAGCAGGAAACTTAATTCCCTGCAAAAAAGGTCTCTTAACATTTTGCCATAGCTCGCATCGTTTCCGAGATATTTGCAGATTTAGCTCAAGGGAAGGGGCCTGACGGACATATTCCGAGATATTTCTTGTTCTTGTTGTGCTTCTTCTGCACAGCTAAGCTGGAACTGGCATTTGCAGCTCGCAATAGTGCACAGTTATCTCACAGAAAGGGGCTACGATGTTTCTGTATCTCTATTATGTTGGTGCGGCTTCGGAACTTTTAAATATCTTGATATATCTCGAAAACTACGCATCTGATCAAAAAATATCATAGAACATAAATAGTAGGAAACTTAATTCTCTACAGAAAAGGTCTCTTAACATTTTGCCATAGCTCGCATCGTTTCCGAGATATTTGCAGATTTATCTCAAGGGAAGGGGCCTGACGGACATATTCCGAGATATTTCTTGTTCTTGTTGTGCTTCTTCTGCACAGCTAAGCTGGAACTGGCATTTGCAGCTCGCAATAGTGCAGAGTGATCTCACAGAAAGGGGCCACGGTGTTTCTGTATCTCTATTATGTTGGTGCGGCTTCGGAACTTTTAAATATCTTGATATATCTCGAGAACTACGGATCTGATCAAAAATATCATACAAAATAAAAAGTAGGAAACTTAATTCTCTACAAAAATGGTCTCTTAACATTTTGCCATAGTTCGCATCGTTTCCGAGATATTTGCAGATTTATCTCAAGGGAAGGGGCCTGACGGACATATTTCGAGATATTTCTTGTTCTTGTTGTGCGTCTTCTGCACAGCTAAGCTGGACCTGGCATTTGCAGCCCGCAATTGTGCAGAGTTATCTCACAGAAAGGGGCCACGTTGTTTCCGTATCTCTATTATGTTGGTGCGGCTTCGGAACTTTTAAATATACTGATATATCTCGAGAACTACGTATCTGATCAAAAAATATCGTAGAACATAAAAAGTAGGAAACTTAATTCTCTACAAAAAAGCTCTCTTAACATTTTGCCATAGCTCGCATCGTTTCCGAGATATTTGCAGATTTAGCTCAAGGGAAGGGGCCTGACGGACATATTCCGAGATATTTCTTGTTCTTGTTGTGCTTCTTCTGCACAGCTAAGCTGGACCTGGCATTTGCAGCTCGCAATAGTGCAGAGTTATCTCACAGAAAGGGGCCACGTTGTTTCCGTATCTCTATTATGTTGGTGCGGCTTCGGAACTTTTAACTATATTGATATATCTCGAAAACTACGCATCTGATCAAAAAATATCGTAGAACATAAAAAGTAGGAAACTTAATTCTCTACAAAAAAGGTCTCTTAACATTTTGCCATAGCTCGCATCGTTTCCGAGATATTTGCAGATTTATCTCAAGGGAAGGGGCCTGACGGACATATTCCGAGATATTTCTTGTTCTTGTTGTGCTTCTTCTGCACAGCTAAGCTGGAACTGGCATTTGCCGCTCGCAATAGTGCAGAGTTATGTCACAGAAAGGGGCCACGGTGTTTCTGTATCTCTATTATGTTGGTGCGGCTTCGGAACTTTTAAATATCTTGATATATCTCGAAAACTACGCATCTGATCAAAAAAGATCATAGAACATAAAAAGTAGGAAACTTAATTCTCTACAAAAAAGGTCTCTTAACATTTTGCCATAGCTCGCATCGTTTCCGAGATATTTGCAGGTTTAGCTCAAGGGAAGGGGCCTGACGGAGATATTCCGAGATATTTCTTGTTCTTGTTGTGCTTCTTCTGCACAGCTAAACTGGACCTGGCATTTGCAGCTCGCAATAGTGCAGAGTTATCTCACGGAAAGGGGCCACGGTGTTTCCGTATCTCTATTATGTTGGTGCGGCTTCGGAACTTTTAAATATCTTGATATATCTCGAGAACTACGTATCTGATATAAAAAATATCATAGAACATAAATAGTAGGAACCTTAATTTCCTACAAAAGAGATCTCTTAATGTTTTGCCATAGCTAGCATTGTTTCCGAGATTTTTGCAGATTTAGCTCAAGGGAAGGGGCCTGACGGACATATTCCGAGATATTTCTTGTTCTTGTTGTGCTTCTTCTGCACAGCTAAGCTGGACCTGGCATTTGCAGCTCGCAATAGTGCAGAGTTATCTCACAGAAAGGGGCCACGGTGTTTCCGTATCTCTATTATGTTGGTGCGGCTTCGGAACTTTTAAATATCTTGATATATCTCGAAAACTACGCATCTGATCAAAAAATATCATAGAACATAAAAAGCAGGAAACTTAATTCCCTGCAAAAAAGGTCTCTTAACATTTTGCCATAGCTCGCATCGTTTCCGAGATATTTGCAGATTTAGCTCAAGGGAAGGGGCCTGACGGACATATTCCGAGATATTTCTTGTTCTTGTTGTGCTTCTTCTGCACAGCTAAGCCGGAACTGGCATTTGCCGCTCGCAATAGTGCAGAGTTATCTCACAGAAAGGGGCCACGGTGTTTCCGTATCTCTATTATGTTGGTGCGGCTTCGGAACTTTTAAATATCTTGATATATCTCGAAAACTACGCATCTGATCAAAAAATATCATAGAACATAAAAAGCAGGAAACTTAATTCCCTACAAAAGAGATCTCTTAATATTTTGCCATAACTAGCATTGTTTCCGAGATTTTTGCAGATTTAGCTCAAGGGAAGGGGCCTGACGGACATATTCCGAGATATTTCTTGTTCTTGTTGTGCTTCTTCTGCACAGCTAAGCTGGAACTGGCATTCGCAGCTCGCAATAGTGCAGAGTTATCTCACAGAAAGGGGCCACGTTGTTTCCGTATCTCTATTATGTTGGTGCGGCTTCGGAACTTTTAAATATATTGATATATCTCGAGAACTACGCATCTGATCAAAAAATATCGTAGAACATAAAAAGTAGGAAACTTAATTCTCTACAAAAAAGGTCTCTTAACATTTTGCCATAGCTCGCATCGTTTCCGAGATATTTGCAGATTTAGCTCAAGGGAAGGGGCCTGACGGACATATTCCGAGATATTTCTTGTTCTTGTTGTGCTTCTTCTGCACAGCTAAGCTGGAACTGGCATTTGCCGCTCGCAATAGTGCAGAGTTATGTCACAGAAAGGGGCCACGGTGTTTCTGTATCTCTATTAAGTTGGTGCGGCTTCGGAACTTTTAAATATCTTGATATATCTCGAAAACTACGCATCTGATCAAAAAAGATCATAGAACATAAAAAGTAGGAAACTTAATTCTCTACAAAAAAGGTCTCTTAACATTTTGCCATAGCTCGCATCGTTTCCGAGATATTTGCACGTTTAGCTCAAGGGAAGGGGCCTGACGGAGATATTCCGAGATATTTCTTGTTCTTGCTGTGCTTCTTCTGCACAGCTAAACTGGACCTGGCATTTGCAGCTCGCAATAGTGCAGAGTTATCTCACAGAAAGGGGCCACGGTGTTTCCGTATCTCTATTATGTTGGTGCGGCTTCGGAACTTTTAAATATCTTGATATATCTCGAGAACTACGTATCTGATATAAAAAATATCATAGAACATAAAAAGCAGGAAACTTAATTCCCTGCAAAAAAGGTCTCTTAACATTTTGCCATAGCTCGCATCGTTTCCGAGATATTTGCAGATTTAGCTCAAGGGAAGGGGCCTGACGGACATATTCCGAGATATTTCTTGTTCTTGTTGTGCTTCTTCTGCACAGCTAAGCTGGACCTGGCATTTGCAGCTCGCAATTGTGCAGAGTTATCTCACAGAAAGGGGCCACGGTGTTTCCGTATCTCTATTATGTTGGTGCGGCTTCGGAACTTTTAAATATCTTGATATATCTCGAGAACTACGTATCTGATCAAAAAATATCATAGAACATAAATAGTAGGAAACTTAATTCTCTACAAAAAAGGTCTCTCAACATTTTGCAATAGCTCGCATCGTTTACGAGATATTTGCAGATTTATCTCAAGGAATGGGGCCTGACGGACATATCCGGAGATATATCTTGTTCTTGTTGTGCTTCTACTGCACAGCTAAGCTGGACCTGGCATTTGCAGCTCGCAATATTGCAGAGTTATCTCACAGAAAGGGGCCACGGTGTTTCTGTATCTCTACTATGTTGGTGCGGCTTCGGAACTTTTAAATATCTTGATATATCTCGAAAACTACGCATCTGATCAAAAAATATCATAGAACATAAAAAGTAGGAAACTTAATTCTCTACAAAAAAGGTCTCCAAACATTTTGCCATAGCTCGCATCGTTTCCGAGATATTTGCAGATTAACTCAAGGGAAGGGGCCTGACGGACATATTTCGAGATATCTCTTCTTCTTGTTGTTCTTCTTCTGCACAGCTAAACTGGAAGTGGCATTTGCAGCTCGCAATAGTGCAGAGTTATCTCACAGAAAGGGGCCACGGTGTTTCCGTATCTCTATTATGTTGGTGCGGCTTCGGAACTTTTAAATATCTTGATATATCTCGAAAACTACGCATCTGATCAAAAAATGTAATACAACATAAAAAGTAGGAAACTTAATTCTCTACAAAAAAGGTCTCCTAACATTTTGCCATAGCTCGCATCGTTTCCGAGATGTTTGCAGATTAACTCAAGGGAAGGGGCCTGACGGACATATTTCGAGATATTTCTTCTTCTTGTTGTTCTTCTTCTGCACAGCTAAACTGGAAGTGGCATTTGCAGCTCGCAATAGCGCAGAGTTATCTCACAGAAAGGGGCCACGGTGTTTCCGTATCTCTATTATGTTGGTGCGGCTTCGGAACTTTTAAATACCTTGATATATCTCAAAAACTACGCATCTGATCAAAAAATATCATACAACATAAAAAGTAGGAAACTTACTTCTCTACAAAATAGGTCTCTTAACATTTTGCCATAGCTCGCATCCTTTCCGAGATATACGCAGATTTAGCTCAAGGGAAGGGGCCTGACGGACATATTCCGAGATATTTCTTGTTCTTGTTGTGCTTCTTCTGCACAGCTAAGCTGGAACTGGCATTTGCAGCTCGCAATAGTGCAGAGTTATCTCGCAGAAAGGGGCCACGGTGTTTCCGTATCTCTATTATGTTGGTGCGGCTTCGGAACTTTTAAATATCTTGATATATCTCGAAAACTACGCATCTGATCAAAAAATATAATACAACATAAAAAGTAGGAAACTTAATTCTCTACAGAAAACGTCTCTTAACATTTAGCCGTAGCTGGCATGGTTTCCGAGATATACGCAGATTTAGCTCAAGGGAAGGGGCCTGACGGACATATTCCGAGATACTTCTTCTTCTTGTTGTTCTTCTGCACAGCTAAGCTTGAAGTTGCATTTGCATCTGTGGGAAGGAATCAGTATATTACATTATATCTAATGTAGATATGGTAATAATGATATTGTTATTAAATGTACATTACGTATCGAATGTAGATATAATACCAATGATATTGTTATTAAATGAACAAGCACTGTGGGAATGAATCAGTATATTACATTTTATCGACCGTAGATATAGTACTAATGATATTGTTATTAATTGTACATTGATCTGTGGGAAGGAATCAGTATATTACATTATATCGAATGTAGATACAGTACTAATGATATTGTTATTAAATGTACTTTGATCTGTGGGAATGAATCAGTATATTGAATTATATATGGTGTGTAGACATAGTACCAATGATATTGTTATTAAATGTACATTAATCTGTGGGAAGGAATCAGTATATTACATTATATCGAATGTAGTTATAGTACTAATGATATTGTTATTAAATGTACATTAAATATATAATGTAGATGCAGTACTAATGATACTGTTATTAAATGTACATTGATCTGTGGGAATGGATCAGTATATTACATTATATCCAATGTAGATATAGTACTAATGATATTGTTATTGAATGTACATTGATTTGTGGGAATGAATCAATATATTACATTATATCGAATGTAGATATAGTGCTAATGACATTGTTATTAACTGTACAGTGATCTGTGGGTAGCAATCAGTATATTACATTACATCTCATGTGGATATCGTAATAATGACATTGGTATTAAATGTACATCGATATGTGGGAAGTCGATATGTCGAAATATGTCCGTCAGGCCCCTTCCCTAGAGTTAAATCTGCAAATATCTCGGAAACGATGCGAGGTATGGCAAAATGTTAAGAGACCATTTTTGCAGGAAATTAAGGATCCTAGAATTTATGTTCTATGATATTTTTTGGTCAGATGCGTAGTTCTCGAGATATATCGAGATACTTAAAAGTTCCGAAGCCGCACCAACATAATAAAGATACAGAAATACCGTGGCCCCTTTCGTTGAGATAACTCTGCACTATACCGAGCTGCCAATGCAACTTCCAACTTAGCTGTGCAGAAGAAGAACAACAAGAAGAAGAAATATCTCGAAATATGTCCGTCAGGCCCCTTCCCTTGAGTTAAATCTGCAAATATCTCGGAAACTATGCTAGCTATGGCAAAATGATAACAGATCTTTTTTGTAGAGAATTAAGTTTCCTACTATTTATGTTGTATGATATTTTTTGATCAGATGCGTACTTTTCGAGATATATCGAAATATTTAAAAGTTCCGAAGCCGCACCAACATGATAAAGATAGAGAAACACCGTGGTCCCTTTCTTTTAAATAACTCTGCACTATTGCGAGCTGGAAATGCCACTTCCAGTTTAGCTGTGCAGAACAAGAACAACAAGAAGAAGAAATATCTCGGAATATGTCCGTGAGGCCCCTTTCCTTGAGCTAAATCCTCAAATATATCGGAAACAATGCGAGCTATGGCAAAATGTTAAGAGTCCTTTTTTGTAGGAAATTAGGTTTCCTACTATTTACGTTGTATGATATTTTTTGATCAGATGCGGAGTTTTCGAGATATATCGAGATGTTTAAAAGTTCCGAAGCCGCACCAACATAATAAAGATACAGAAACACCGTGGCCCCTTTCTTTGAGATAACTCTGCACTATACCGAGCTGCAAATGCAACTTCCAGCTTAGCTGTGCAGAAGAAGAACAACAAGAAGAAGAAATATCTCGAAGTATGTCCGTCAGGACCCTTCCCTTGAATTAAATCTGCAAATATCTCGGAAACGATGCGAGCTATGGCAAAATGTTGAGAGACCTTTTTTGCAGGAAATTAAGTTTCCTACTATTTATGTTCTATGATATTTTTTGATCAGATGCGTAGTTTTCGAGATATATCGAGACATTTAAAAGTTCCGAAGCCGCAGCAACATAATAGAGATACAGAAACACCGTGGCCCCTTTCTTTGAGATAACTCTGCACTATTGCGAGCTGCAAATGCCAGTTCCAGCTTTGCTGGGCAGAAGAAGCACAACAAGATCAAGAAATATCTCGGAATATGTCCGTCAGGCCCCTTCCCTTGAGATAAATCTGCAAATATCTCGGAAACGATGCGAGCTATGGCAAAATGTTGAGAGACCTTTTTTGTAGAGAATGAAGTTTCCTACTACCTATGTTCTATGATATTTTTGGATCAGATGCGTAGTTTTCCAGATATATCGAGATATTTGAAAGTTCCGACGCCGCACCAACAGAATAGAGATACAGAAACACCGTTGCCCCTTTCTGTGAGATAACTCTGCTCTATTGCGAGCTGCAAATGCCAGTTCCAGCTTAGCTGTGCAGAAGAAGCACAACAAGAACAAGAAATATCTCGGAATATGTCCGTCAGGCCCCTTCCCTGGAGCTATATCTGCAAATATCTTGGAAACGATGCGAGCTATGGCAAAATGGTAAGAGACCTTTTTTGTAGAGAGTTAAGTTTCCTACTATTTATGTTCTATGATATTTTTTGATCAGATGCGTAGTTTTCGAGATATATCGAGACATTTAAAAGTTCCGAAGCCGCACCAACATAATACAGATACAGAAACACCGTGGCCCCTTTCTGTGAGATAACTCTGCACTACTGCGAGCTGAAAATGCCAGTTCCAGCTTAGCTGTGCAGAAGCAGCACAACAAGAACAAGAAATATCTCGGAATATGTCCGTCAGGCCCCTTCCCGTGAGCTAAATCTGCAAATATCTCGGAAACGATGCGAGCTATGGCAAAATGTTAACAGACCTTTTTGTAGAGAATTACGTTTCCTACTATTCATGTTCTATGATATTTTTTGATCAGATGCGTAGTTTTCGAGATATATCAAGATATTCAATAGTTTCGAAGCCGCACCAACATAATAGAGATACAGAAACACCGTGGCCCCTTTCTGTAAGATAACTCTGCACTATTGCGTGCTGCAAATGCCAGTTCTAGCTTAGCTGTGCAGAAGAAGCACAACAAGAACAAGAAATATCTCGGAATATGTCCGTCAGGCCCCTTCCCTTGAGCTAAATCTGCAAATATCTCGGCAACAAAGCGAGCTATGGCAAAATGTTAGGAGAGTTTTTTTTTGTAAGAAATTAAGTTTCCTACTATTTATACTCTATGATATTTTTTGATCAGATGTGTAGGTTTCGAGATATATCGAGATATTTAAAAGTTCCGAAGCCGCACCAACATAATAAAGATACCGAAACACCGTGGCCACTTCCTTTGAGATAACTCCGCACTATTCCGACCTGCAAATGCCACTTCCAGCTTAGCTGTGCAGAAGAAGAACAACAAGAAGATGTAATATCTCGGAATATATCCGTGAAGCCCCTTTCCTTGAGCTAAATCTGCAAATACCTCGGAAACGATGCGAGCTATGGCAAAATGTTAGGAGTCCTTTTTTGTAGGAAATTAAGTTTCCTACTATTTACGTTGTATGATATTTTTTGATCAGATGCGGAGTTTTCGAGATATATCGAGATATTTAAAAGTTCCGAAGCCGCACCAACATAATAAAGATACATAAACACCGTGGTCCCTTTCTTTGAGATAACTCTGCACTATTGCTAGCTGCAAATGCCACTTCCAGCTCAGCTGTGCAGAAGAAGAACAACAAGAAGAAGAAATTTCTCGAAATGTGTCCGTCAGGCCCCTTCCCTTGAGCTAAATCTGCAAATATCTCGGAAACGATGCGAGCTATGGCAAAATGTTAAGAGACCTTTTTTGTAGAGAATTACGTTTCCTACTATTCACGTTCTATGATATTTTTTGATCAGATGCGTAGTTTTCGAGACATATCAAGATATTCAAAAGTTCCGAAGCCGCACCAACAAAATAAAGATACATAAACACCGTGGCCCCTTTCTTTGAGATAACTCTGCACTATTGCTAGCTGCAAATGCCACTTCCAGCTCAGCTGTGCAGAAGAAGAACAACAAGAAGAAGAAATTTCCCGAAATGTGTCCGTCAGGCCCCTTCCCTTGAGCTAAATCTGCAAATATCTCGGAAACGATGCGAGCTATGGCAAAATGTTAAGAGACCTTTTTTGTAGAGAATTACGTTTCCTACTATTCACGTTCTATGATACTTTTTGATCAGATGCGTAGTTTTCGAGACATATCAAGATATTCAAAAGTTTCGAAGCCGCACCAACATAATAGAGATACAGAAACACCGTGGCCCATTTCTGTGAGATAACTCTGCACTATTGCGTGCTGCAAATGCCAGTTCCAGCTTAGCTGTGCAGAAGAAGCACAACAAGAACAAGTAATATCTCGGAATATGTCCGTCAGGCCCCTTCCCTTGAGCTAAATCTGCAAATATCTCGGCAACAATGTGAGCTATGGCAAAATGTTATGAGAGTTTTTTTTTGTAAGAAATTAAGTTTCCTACTATTTATGCTCTATGATATTTATTGATCAGATGCGTAGTTTTCGAGATATATCGATATATTTAAAAGTTCCGAAACCGCACCAACATAATAGAGATACAGAAACACCGTGGCCCCTTTCTGTGAGATAACTCTGCACTATTCCGTGCTGCAAATGCCACTTCCAGCTTAGCTGTGCAGAAGAAGAACAACATGAAGAAGAAATATCTCGAAATATGTCCGTCAGGCCCCTCCCCTTGCGTTAAATCTGTAAATATCTTAGAAACCATGCGAGCTATGGCATAATGTTGGGAGACCTTTTTTGTAGGAAATTAAGTTTCCTACTATTTATGTCCTATGATATTTTTTGATCAGAAGCGTAGTTTTCGAGATATATCAAGATATTTAAAACTTCCGAAGCCGCACCAATATAATAAAGATACAGAAACACCATGGCCCCTTTCTTTGAGATAACTCTGCACTATTCCGAGCTGCGAATGAAACATCCAGCTTAGCTGTGTAGAGGAGGAACAACAAGAAGAAGAGATATCTCGGAATATGTCTGTGAGGCCCCTTTCCTTGAGCTAAATCTGCAGATATGTAATGTACATTTAATACCAATGTCATTATTACGATATCTACATAAGATATAATGTAATATACTGATTGCTACCCACAGATCAATGTACATTTAATAACAATATCATTGGTACTATATCTACATTCGATATAATGTAATATACTGATTCATTTCCACAGATCAATGTACATTTAATGCCAACATCATTAGTATTATATCTACATTAGATATGTAATGTACAATTAATAACAATATTATTATTACCATATCTACATTAGATATAATGTAATATACAGATCCATTCCCACAGATCAATGTGCATTTAATAACAATATCATTAGTACTATATCTACATTCGATATAATGTAATCTACTGATTCAATCCCACAGATCAATGTACATTTAATAACAATGTCATTAGTACTGTATCTACATTAGATATGTAATTCACATTTAAAAACAATATCATTATTACCATACCTACATTAGATATCATGTAATATACAGATCCATTCCCACAGATCAATGTACATTCAATAACAATATCATTAGTAATATATCTACATGCGATATAATGTAATATACTTACTACTTCTCACAGATCAATGTACATTTAATAACAATATCATTATTACTATATCTACATTAGATATAATGTCATATACAGGTACATTCCAACAGATCAATGTACCTACATTTAATACCCAAGTCATTATTACCATATCCAAATTAGATATAATGTAATATACTGGTTACTAGCCATAGATCAATGTACATTTAATAACAATATGATTAGCACTATATCTACATTCGATATAATGTAATATACTGATTCATTCCCACAGATCAATGTACATTTAATAACAATATCATTATTACTATATCTACATTAGAGATAATGTCATATAGTGATACATTCCAACAGATCAATATACATTTAATAACCATATCATTAGTACTATATCGACATTCGATATAATGTAATATACTGATTCATTCTCACAGATCATTGTACATTTAATAACAATATTATTATTACTATATCTACATCAGATATAATGTCATATACAGATTCATTACCACAGATCAATGTACTTACAGTAAGTACCAATGTCATTATTACCATATCTACACTAGATATAATGTAATATACTGATTCCTTCCCACAGATCAATGTACATTTAATAACAATATCATTTATACTATATCTACATTAGACATAATGTAATATACTGATTGCTTCCCACAGATCAATGTACATTTAATAACAATATCATTATTACTATATCTGCGTTAGATAATATGTCATATAGTGAGACATTCCAACAGATCAATGTACCTACATTTAGTACCAATGTCATTACTACCATATGTACACTAGATATAATGTTATATACTGATTACTTCCCACACGTCAATGTACATTTAATAACAATATCATTGGTACTATATCTACATCCGATACAATGTAATATACTGATTCATTCCCACAGATCATTGTTCATTTAATAACAATATCATTATTACAATATCTACATTAGATATAATGTAATATACTGATATCCTCCCACAGATCAATGTACACTTAATAACAATATCATTATTACTATATCTACATGAGGTATAATGTCATATACAGATTCATACCCACAGATCCATGTACCTTTAATAACAATATCATTAGCACTATATCTACATTCGATATAATGTTATATACCGATTCATTCCCACAGATCATTGTTCATTTAATAACAATATCATTATTACAATATCTACATTCGATATAATCTCATATACTGATTCATTCCCACAGGTCAATGTACCTTTTATAACAATATCATTAGCACTATATCTACATTTGATATAATGTCATATACAGATTGATTCCCACAGATCAATGTAGATTTAATAACAATATCATTATTACCATATCTACATTAGATATAGTGTTATATACTGATTCATTCACACAGATCAATGTACATTTAATAACCATATCATTAGTACTATATATACATTCGATATAATGTAATATACTGATTCATTCCCACAGATCAATGTACATTTAATAACAAAATCATTAGTACTATATCTACTTTCGATATAATGTAATATATTGATTCATTCCCTCAGATCAATGTACATTTAATAACAATATCATTAATAATGATATTGTGATTAAACGTACATTGATCTGTGGGAATGAATCTGTATATGAAATTGTATCAAATGTAGATATAGTGATAATGATATTGTTATTAAATGTATGTTGATCTGTGGACATGAATCAGTCTCTTACATTATATCGAATGTAGATATAGTACTAATGATATTGTTATTAAATGTACATTGATCTGGGGGAAGGAATCAGTATATTAGATTATGCCCAACGCAGATATAGTAATAATGGCATCGTTTCTAAATGTATATTACATATCTAATGTAGATATAGTGATAATCATATTGTTATTCTATGTACATTGATCTGTGGGAATGAATCAATATACTACATTATATGGAATGTAGATATAGGGCTAATGATATTGTTATTAAAGGTACATTGATCTGGGGGAAGGAATCAGTATATTGCATTATATCTAATGTAGATATGGTAATAATGATATGGTTTTTAAGTGTACATTACATATCTAATGTAGATATAGTATTAATGATATTGTTATTAAATGTACATGGATCTGTGGGTAGCAATCAGTATATTACATTATATCTGTAGTAGATATCGTGTTAATGACATTGGTATTAAATGTAGGAGCATTGATCTGTTGGAATGTACCTGTATATGACATTATATCTAATGTAGGTATAGTAATAATGATATTGTTGTTAAATGTACATTGATCTGTGGGAATGAATCAATATATTACATTATATCGAACGTAGATATGGTAATAATGATATTATTATTAAATGTACATTGATCTGTGGGAATGAATCAGTATATTACATTATATCGAATGTTGATATAGTACCAATGATATGGTTACTAAATGTATATTGATCAGTGGGAAGGAATCAGTATATTACTGTATATCTAATATAGATATGGTAATAATGATATAGTTATTAAATGTACCTTACATATCTAATGTAGATATAGTACTAATGATATTGTTATTAAATGTACATTGATCTGTGGGAATGAATCTGTATGTGACAGTATATCTAATGTAGATACAGTACTAATGATATTGTTATTAAATGTACATTGATCTGTTGGAACGAATAAGTATATTACATTATATCGAATGTAGATATAGTACTGACAATATTGTTATTAAATGTACATTGATTTGTGGGAATGAATCAGTATATTACATTATTTAACCGACTTCGAAAAGGAGGAGGTTACTCAATTCGATCAGTATGTTTTTTCTTTTTTTTTGTGTTCACCGATTACTCCGAGATGGATGTACCAATCGGAACGAAACCTTTTACATCTTGTAGGGTATGTCTTCCGGTTGGTCCCATTAAAAAAAAATTTTTCATTTTTTCATTGTTATTGCAAAATACGAGAAGTTTTTAATCTCAACATAGTACGATTTCAAAGACCCTTTAATATGTTGTCGGGGGCATGATTATGAACAACTTTCTCATTATGCATAATTATCGAAAAGCTTTAGTTTACGAGATATTGGTGCAAAACTATTGTTACTACTACATTGAATTGTACGTATGCCTACGTGTCTCTACCGGTGTATGAGTTACCATGCAGTCGCCGATTCTCTACTGTTTCTATACACATATCGCGTTGACCGAAATCCAGTATGCATATACGTATAATAATGACTATTGTTATTGCAAAATCCGATTCTCTACTGCTAATCTATAAGGAATACACCGATTGCGATGAAACTTTTCACATCTCGTACGTCTTTCCACCATAATTTTATTTGCAAAAAATGTATGTAACTTCTTATTGTTAATAACTATCGTTATTGCAAAAAAACCTATTCTTTAGGGTTATTCTGCAAGGAGTGTAGCGAGCGCGATTTTTCAAACTTGTCCCTGCAAGTAAACTTCGTTAGTTTTTTTTACTAATTGGTCGCTAATAATAAAACATGTAAACAAAAGGCTTGGCTTGCTTCTTCACATATCACGCGCTGGGAGCTGATTTGGTCTATTTCTTTGCAAAAGCAACTGTCGCAATCTTTGCATTTCTGCGAGTGCTCTCTCGTCATGAGGTTTAACGAGGACTTTGTTTGGTGCTAAATCAGATAAAACTAGACCATCTAAACTTTTCACACGACTAAGTGCAACGTAAATTTGGCCTTTTGCAAAATTCTTTTTGCCAAGATCAATTACAGCTTTGTTCAATGTAGTCCCTTGTAATTTGTGCACCGTTACTGCCCAACTTAGAATAAGTGGTAACATTCTGCGCTCGACGTCTCCAAATCCTTTTGTCGCTTGAAACGTTACTGAAACTGCAGATATTGGAATGTTACCATCAATATCTTTGAATCTATTTCCAATGGATTCGTCGTCAAATTTTATAAGTACTGAATCCGGCAATTCTCCCTGTTCTAGTTGATCTCTTCGAAGTGCCGGCCATGTAAATTTCTTTACTATTCCCATTGCGCCGTTTATCAAACCATCAGAAATTGATAGGTTTCGTCGCAGCATAATTCGCGATCCCTCAGTTAATGTTATTGTATGTAATAGTCCGCCACAATTATTTACATTTACAGGTATGACATTTTCTGGTGGCCTTTTTCCATATGTAGCTGCCTCACGGGACTCATCTATTGAATCAATAACGTACATTCGACGTGATTTTGCTAATTCATCTGTCATTTTTCTGTTATATTCATCCACTAATTTTATCATTGGGAATATTCTTACTGCTGCACCATCCTCAAACTCTCCGGTCAGAGGAACTCTTCTTCGTTCGCATAGTATTTGTAGTTGAGAAGTTGTCACTTCTCCAAACCGAAGGTTATTCAGTAAATCGATAAACTCAACGTCATCTCTTTGTCGCATATTAATGGTGAGTTCGCAGAATGAAAATTGGTGCCATAAATTAATTTCTGCAGTACACCAATGTGGCTGTTCAAAACACCAGTGTCCTTTTACTGGGGGCAACTGCATGATATCGCCGAAGAGAAGTACATTTACGCCGCCAAATAGATTATCATTGCTTTTGAATTCTTGCAATCTTAAATGAATTATTCGCAAATTCTCATAAGATACCATTGATATCTCGTCAATAATCAACCACCTTGTATGACGCCACTTTCGTCTCTCCTGTTCGAGTCTTTGTCCTGTCAGTCGCCGATACGTCATTGCAGTACCTTTTTCAATAGGCAAGCAGAACATGGAATGCAGAGTTTTCCCGAATATTTGACGGGCGGCGACGCCAGTCAAAGAAGCTACTTCAATGAAAGATGGTTTTATCATCATATCAACTGCAGGATTATAGCACCGTTTAACATGTTCAACAAGTAATTTTAAAATAAACGACTTACCGCTACCAGCTCCACCGGTAATAAAAAGCAACATTTGTTTCCTATTTTCATCATCATTTTCTTTAATATCTTTCTCAATTACTGCGGAAACTGATTTCAATAAGTCTTTCTGTTGAATATTAAGACATCGAATACTATTAAGGAACACGTCTTCTGGCATTGCAATTCTTTCTTGCTGTTGATCTTCATATAAATCCACTTGATCGTAATGTATTGTTTCGTCAGCATGAATTCTGACTGGATCTCTTAAATGGTTATTGCTTTCTTCTTCGTGTACAACATTTAAAGCAGCAGCCTGGGCGAGCGCCGCTTCAATAATTTGCTCTGCGTGAGTAAATTGTTCGACGGTTGCGTTACCCATCATAGGTTTCAACTCGTGTTGCCGTCGAAGAAAACATTGTTCCGAAGATTCGTTTTCGGACATAAGTGTACTTTCATCACGAAATGGAATGTGACACACTATTAAGTTATAGAAATATCCTTCTCTGTCACTGTTCAGGGTATAATATCGGTGGCGAAGTACAGCTGGTTTATTTCTTATTCGCATTCGGGTATTGTCCTTTAATTTTATAAATTGCGACCTTGATATTTCTTCATCGTCATTTCTAAGTTCTGCGTCTCCATCCTCTTCTGTCCACATACCACTGGAAACTTTCATATCGGACAGCAAATTCAGCTAAGCTCAAATCCTCTAGATTGTCTGGTCTCTTTATGTAACGATCGAATATGTTATTGAAAAATGATGTTTCATATTCTTCGAATCGCAAAATTCTATATCTCTGCTCAGGCCGACAGCTATTTATAAATACAGCTTTTCGCGAGCTCATTTTCAGAGGCAAATGACATAACCGATAAGCACATTCTGGAACACTAACCACACGTTGAGACAGAATTGCCATAGATACCGAAAATAGTTGATCCCGGACGGTTCTGCTCCGGCGTTTCGCTCGTAAAATGGCTTCTTTAATAGTATTTCCTGTGTCCTGTGGCTCGCATTTACTTGCGTATTTAGCAATATAATATGCGACAGCTGTAACATTTCCGCGTGGTTGAATATCCATGTTTGCTTCCCAAAGCTTTAAAAGAGTTGGGTTGTAATTATTCACCATAATTTCATTTTCTCTTCTCTTCAGTACGCAGAAACGTCCATTATTCGCAAGTGTGTCATCTGGACCTAAGCACATCGTTCTTTCACTTATCGGTCTGGGGAATCCAAAACGACAACAACGATTATTACGATCTTTGTAACATGTAGCAGAATGTTTATGAATTTGGACTTTTTGAACTATGTCCCTCATATCTTCATTTTCTGCTTCCAATGAACAAGATACAACTTTCTCAATAACGTTGCGGCCTTCGTTGGTAAGGAAATCAGGTACGTTTGCACACCAAAGAAGCATGTGCAAATGTGGACTTCCCCTGTTCTGAAATTCTATTCTATGCCAAAAATCGATAACAACGCCACCTAAGCAATCGGAGTTTCTTAAATACTGCATTAACGCGCTTACACGTAACGTAAATTGTCTTGCAATAACTACAGGATATCTCTGAAGCAACTTTAGTCGATCTGCAAAACTTAGGTTTTCAAATTCGGTAATGGGGCGACCATCGGATAGTAGTAATGCTTTCAACATATCTGGCCAGTTCAGATCATTGCAAGAGAACGTAGCAAACCATGTGGGCGGTCCAAGACTTCGGACCATGGCGATTAATTCAGAACAGCACCGTTTCCAGTATGATGCCGATCCTCTTATGTTTCTCATCGTGAGGTGCATATTATCTACTAATCCCTGTGGAGTATGTTCCCCTTGGCGCATTCTACATGATACTGAAACGCTAGCTTTTGCGCGGTAGTATTCAACAACAGATAATACGAAGAACAAATAATCTGTTCGTTGGAATCGTTTGTCATTGCTCAGAATACGCGCTTGGAAGTAATCCAGTGGTGTAATTGAGATGTCTCGATGCTCTCCGAATCCATTTTTACCATCCGGAAACAGGAAGAACCAACACAGTTCCTCCATCCTTCTCTCCCTTTCTAGGTTCAAAGGAGGCACTGTTTTTCTATGTATATTCGCAAGGTTTATCGGGTCATTTTCTGCGTTATTATTATTATTACTGACAGAGACGATACTGTCGATGTTGGGAACATCTTCGTCAGTCGAACGTAACATGCTTGTGGCGAAAATAATTTCTGTTGCGCCGGATTCTCTACGAGCGGTCGCAACAGATGGTTGTTGTATCCTTTCTATTTCAGCAGATCTATTCCTTTCGGGTGCTATTGTTAGAGGTGTTAGTGAATAGATATTTACCACATTGCTATTGCCTCCTTTAGCATATAAATTACAACGCAAGATGATGTGTAAATCATCAATATTAGTACATTTCATACAGCATGAGACGCCCCGTGACGATGCTTTATATCCTTTTGGACCTCTTGCATGGGAATCAAACAACCAATAGTAGGTAGTCTCCGACTGGTTACCGCATGATACAGCTACTGATGTAAAATTGGCAGTAAGAATTCCGTACGTATACTGTTGGAAAAACGTAATCAAAGCATTCTTTAAATTTGGAAATCCTTCATCGCCGTTATCAATATCAATATGACCATTTACAGCCATTTCATAGCCAATGTTAATATTGACTCTGTTGTTATTAAATGATATGTGTGGCAATAATTCGGTAACAGCTAAACAGTCTACATTGATTTCTCTGGGGTCAGGATTACTTCGCGCTTCAATGCAATCACGGTAATATTTATCTCCAACTAAAAGTATATAATCGACATCACTAGTACACCACGTACTAGGGTCGAGCAAATGAAATGCAACACAAGCAACTGCAGCTATGCCAGTACATTGCTTACCGCGAGATTCAATACTGAAGCGATCGCTAGCTTGATGGCACGAGCCTCGTAAAATACCTACATTCTGTCCAACATTCACAAATCTACTGTTTGATTCAGAATTTCTTTCTGCAACTTCCGCTCCGTTTCTTACAATACAAGGCTCTTCAACGACATCAGCTATTTCCAAAATGTTATTGCTAATATTAGAAAAACATGGTCGCACATCTTTGTACAAAGCATTATTTTGTAATAGCCATTGTAAAGCTACTCGAAGTTTGCCAACGTCTATTTCAAATTGTCTTTGTCGCTCAAAATTTTCGAGGCTTTCCACTACAATCATTATACCGGTTTCGTTTAATCTAAGTGGAAGTTGCTCGGCTACTTCGAACACATCGCGGGCAAATACGACTACCTGACCTTTGCACCAATCCTGACTGAAGCGATTTTGAATTTTCATGATTTTAAGAAACGGTACTATTCGGCACAACATTTGTTTCTCGATTTCCGATAAATCTGCTATCTCCTGAGGTACAGACATTAGTTCCATTTTATTCCAGAATGCCTGAGATGGAACTTTGTATTTTTTAAGATGATGTAGGCAACGAGAACATGTTGTCTTCTTCTCCGATTGTATTAAATTTGCAGGAATTAGACCAGACAAAGGCTGCGTGTGCAAAGCGTAACGTTGCTGCGGATATAAAGTCTTGTAACACACTGCACATGGTACATCAGCAAAAATATTAATAGTCGATTTAAAGTTGTCTACCTGAAGGAGAAGTTCTTTTCTTCGATTTTTCGCTAGTTCACGCATATTCCTTAAACGCGTATTTCGTGATTCGGTACGTTCACTTAGTAGTACTTCTCGCGTACGATTTCTCATAACCATTAGACGTTGCGAACGTTCCTCAGTAGATTCGTTCGCTAAACGCCTACGGATTAATCGGAATCGGCGTGTTCGTGCCTCGGCAGATTCGTTCGCTAAACGTCTGCGGATTAATCGGAAACGGCGTGATCGTTCCTCGGCAGATTCGTTCGCTAAACGCCTACGGATTAATCGGAATCGGCGTGATCGTGCCTCGGCAGATTCGTTCGCTAAACGTCTGCGGATTAATTGGAAACGCCGTGATCGTTCCTCCGCAGATTCGTTCGCTAAACGTCTGCGGATTAATCGGAATCGGCGTGATCGTGCCTCGGCAGATTCGTTGGATAAACGCCTGCGGATTAATTCGATACGACATGACCGTTGTTCGGCAGATTCGTTCTTTAAACGATGAGAAATTATGCTTAGCCCACGTTTTTTTTCATCGACCGTTTCGCGCGATAATTTCGAAACAGCATATTTCCGCTGTGCAGACAATCTTGCACGGCGTTCATCAATACTTTCTTGACGCCGTGCCTCTGCGGTTCTTTGACGTTTTTTTGAAAGACGTAATTGTTTGGCATCATCTGATTCATTAGCACGACTCTGTCTCATACGGGATGCACTTTTTGTACGTCTACCCATACTTTCATATAGCACACCTACCTCGTTTCAGTGAAGATGAAGGATTGAAAGAAAGGATTTGCTGCGCATTTTTTATTTTCACAATTACTCGCTTAAAGCAGACCTGTTTTATCAATCAGTCGCGTACAGCGGACTTGTTTTATCGATCAGTCGCTTAAAGCAGACTTGTTTTATCAATCAGCCGCTTAAAGCAGACTTGTTTTATCAATCAGTCGCTTAAAGCAGACTTCTTTTAACAATCAGTCGCTTAAAGCAGACTTCTTTTATAAATAAGTCGCTTCAAGCTGACTTATTTTATCAATCAGTCGCTTCTAGCAGACTTGTTTTAACAATCAGTCGCTTAAAGCAGACTTCTTTTATGCTCCCTTATAGCAGACTTCTTTTAACAATTAGTCGCTTCAAGCACACTTCTTTTATATAAATAAGTAGCTTCAAGCAGACTTGGTCCGTTTGTTTTCAAATACAATTACTTACTGAAAGCAAAATTGGACCCCCTTCTTTATTTATAAATTATTACAAAATAAATGTTAAAAAAAAAACAAAAAAAAAATAGTTGTTACAATTTACCTTACAACAGAATATATTGAAAAAAAATTCAATGCAAAGCACCGTTGCAAGGTATTAATTGAATCTGACTGCTGTTCGCCGTTCGTAACTTGGCCGTCGCAAAAAATTTGGGTAGGATTGCACGTGCCCCGCCCTTGCTCACACGACTTGCAGCCGTAATATATAATTGGTCGAAACACCTACATCTACTTACTTGGCTCGTGTAAAAAATTAAGAAAGCGGCGATGTGTGCAACGGATCCCTCATTTCCCGTACGCTGGCCGATAAAATTGCGTGACATTGCCCTACTGCCAATTTCCTGGAACCCAGCAGAGCTTCGGATCCGTCATAAAAAAGGAAAGAAAATACGTATTACGCGAGAAAACGAGATAGATGCATTCCAAAGGGATGCCGCGAGTAAAACAAATCACCAACCAGTAAAGAACATTACATTTTCAATAATTTTTGTCTTATCTTCCAAAAAATAGTATCAATGAATTCTTCAGATTATTCCGATTAAAATGAGTACCAACACGACATAAATCGGTTTAATTTTACTTTCATTGGCTAGTAATGATTCACCTCATCAATTGAAACTGATTAATACAAAAACTAGTCCGATTTACTTCCAGTTTGGTCTTATTTTCATCAGAAAATTATCACAAAGCTGTTCATAACACTTTTAAACCCAAAAAATTATAAATAAAAAACTTGCATCGTTGCATTAGTATTGTTCTACAGATATACAGTCGATTGTTTTCGCTCCGTCCTCTGATTCAATCGCTGTCCTTCTTTACGTTCGAAGCAGTCGCCAAACTTCTAATAATGTAGGAACTAGATGATATTTGTGCATCTATACGACGCAACAGCGAAAATTGTTTGTGTATGTGATCATGGAATGTGCCCCATCAACTGTTTTCCTTTAGAAGACACAGATTTTGTTCATTTTCAATCCGAACGAGCTGCTGTTCAGACGTAAGTACCAAATAACAAGCAATATTTCATTTCTTTATATAATATATATTATACATATAACATATATTAATTTCATCGTTAATGGTTCGTGGTTTCGTTGGGTGTAGTTCGGAAAACCACTCAGCCCCCATTTTTTGGATTTAAACAATAAAAAGATTCTTACGTTCGTTGATACACTGATTACGAATATCATAGCGAAAAATTGGCGACTATTGGACCATCCTAACGCGGCCGGCACCGCTTACGCGAAAAATAAGAAATTCTTTCAACAACATTATTAGTTACAAATTATTGTGGCGGCGACGCAACAAGATAAACGTACATACGTTTAGTCAATTACTTCAGGATATTAGGATTTGCTGTTTTGCGGCAGTACTGCTTCCGTTTCTGAGAAGCACTTGTATTCAGTGACATTAACGTAAACAAACTTAATTTTTTTTTATTTACAATGAAAATCAAGTTGTCGCCAAATTTCACTATCATATTCATTCAATATCATATATTCAAAAATTACATGTAACCGTTCACAGCTCGTAAACACTGTTCGATAGCATTGTCTACGATATTCGTAATCAGCGTATAAAAGACGTAAGATTACTGAATTTTAAAGAAATAGGGGGTGATTACTTTTACGAACTTCATCCACAAATGCCAACGGATTATTTTCTTTTTATTCAAAAAATACATTCTTTTTTTCTCACAGAAATATGATCGACATGAACGTCGAAACAAATGAACGTAAGTATAATTCCAACTTCAGTGAAAAAGTAATATACTGCATGATTCAAAAACATGCATGTTACATACCTCCTTTTTGTTTCAGAAAACGAAATTATGAACGCATTGCTGCAGCTGCAGCAACAGCTGCAGCACATGCAGACGCGGCAGCAGGAGAGGGATAGGGAGGTTGCGGCGCTACAGCAACAGCTGCAGCAACAGCAAATGCTGCAGCAGCAACAACCGCCGCAGCAGCAACAAACGCCGCAACAACAACCGCGGCACCAGCAACCGCCGCAGCACCCCGACGAAACTGAGGCGGATGTGAAGCCGCGGCGAAGTGAGTTTCGCAGATATAAGCGAAAAAATTATTAACACATTTCCGTCTCAAGTAATATAAAAAATTATTCTAAAATGGGTGACCTATATTAACATGTACAATTTTACGTTACAGAGAGAGGAACGGCTGCTGGCGTTAGACGCCGCCAAAATCGCGGGAGTTGTCCAGATATATCGAGATATTTAAAAGTCCCGAAGCCACAGCAACATAATAAAGATACAGAAACGGCGTGGCCCCTTTCTTTGAGATAACTGTGCACTATTCCGAGCTGCAAATGCCACTTCTAGCTTAGCTGTGCAGAAGAAGAACAACAAGAAGTAGAAATATCTCGAAATATGTCCGTCAGGCCCATTTCCTTGAGCTAAATCTGCAAATATCTCGGAAACGATGCGAGCTATGGCAAAATGTTACGAGTCCTTTTCTGTAGAGAATTAAGTTTCCTACTATTCATGTTCTATGATATTTTTTGATCAGATGCGCAGTTATCGAGATATATCGAGATATTTAAAAGTTCCGAAGCCGCACCAACCTAATAAAGATACAGAAACACCGTGTCCCCTTTCTTTGAGATAACTCTGCACTACTGCAAGCTGCAAATGCCACTTCGGGCTTAGCTGTGCAGAAGAAGAACAACAAGAAGAACAAATATCTCGGAATTGAACCGTGAGGCCCCTTTCCTTGAGCTAAATCTGCAAATATCTCGGAAACGATGCGAGCTATGGCAAAATGTTGAGAGACCTTTTTTGTAGGAAATTAAGTTCCCTACTATTTATCTTCTATGATATTTTTTGAGCAGATGCGTAGTTTTTGAGATATATCGAGATATATAAAAATTCCGAAGCCGCACCAACATAATAAAGATACAGAAACACCGTGGCCCCTTTCTTTGAGATAACTCTGCACTATTCCGAGCTGCAAATGCCACTTCCAGCTTAGCTGTGCAGAAGAAGAACAACAATGGGAAGAAATATCTCCGAATATGCCCGTGAGGCCCCTTTCCTTGAGCTAGATTTGCAGATATGTAATGTACATTTAATACCAATATCATTATTACGATATCTACATGAGATATAATGTAATATACTAATTGCTACCCACAGATCAATGTACATTTAATAACAATATCATTATTACTATATCTGCATTAGATATAATGTAATGTACTGATTCCTTCCCACACATCAATGTACATCTAATAACAATATCATTGGAACTATATCTACATGGAATATAATGTAATATACTGATTCCTTCCCACACATCAATGTACATCTAATAACAGTATCATTGGTACTATATCTACATTAGATATGTAATATACATTTACAAACAATGCCATTATTACTATATCTTCGTTGTACATAATCTAATATACTGATTCCTTCCCCCAGAACAATGTACATTTAATAACAATATCATTATTACTATATCTGCATTAGATATAATGCAATATACTGATTGCTCCCCGCAGATGTACGTACATTCAATAACAATATCATTAGTACTATATCTACATTTGATATAGTGTAATATATTGATTCATTCCCACAGATCAATGTACATTTAATAACAATATCATTAGTACTATATCTACATGAGATATGTAACGTACATTTAATAACAATATCATTATTACTATATCTACAATCGATGTAATGTAATATACTGATTCATTCCCACAAATCAATTTACATTTAATAACAATACCATTAGTCCTATATCTACATTCGATAAAATGTAATATACTGATTCATTCCCACAGATCAATGTTCATTTAATACCAATACCATTAGTGCTATACCTACATTAGATATGTAATGTACATTTAATAACAATATCATTATTACCATATCTACATTAGATATAATGTAATATACCGATTCCCTCCCACAGATCAATGTACATTTAATATCAATATCTCTATTACTATATCTACATTAAATAAAATGTCACATACAGATTCATTCCCACAGATCAATGTACATTTAATAACAATATCGTTAACACTATATCTACATACGATATAATGTAAGATACGGATTCATTCCCACAGATCAATGTGCATTTAATAACAATATCATTGGTACTATATCTACATGGAATATAATGTAATATACTGATTCCTTCCCACACATCAATGTACATTTAATAACAATATCATTGGTACTATATCTACATTGAATATAATGTAATATGCTGATTCATTCCCACAGATCAATGTACATTTAATAACAGTATCATTAGTACGATATCTACAGTAGATATGTAATATACATTTACAAACAATGCCAGTATTATTATATCTCCGTTGGACATAATGTAATATACTGATTCCTTCCCACAGATCAATGTACATTTAATAACAATATCATTAGTACTATATCTATATTCGATATAATGTAATATATTGATTCATTCCAACAGATCAATGTACATTTAATAACAATATCATTATTACTATATCTACATTAGATATAATGTAATATACTTATTCGTTCCCACAGATGAATGTGCATTTAATAACATTATCAGTAGTACTATATCTACATTAGATATGTAATGTACATTTAAAAACAATATCATTATTACCATATCTACATTAGATATAATGTAATATACTGATTCCTTCCCACAGATCAATGTACATTTAATAACAATATCATTGGTACTATATCTACATTGAATATAATGTAATATATTGATTCATTCCCACAGATCAATGTACATTTAATAACAATATCATTAGTACTATATCTACAGTAGATATGTAATATACATTTACAAACAATGCCATTATTACTATATCTCCGTTGGACATAATGTAATATACTGATTCCTTCCAACAGATAAATGTATATTCAATAACAATATCCTTAGTACTATATCTACATTCGATATAATGTAATATAGTTATTCGTTCCCACAGATGAATGTGTATTTATTAACAATATCATTAGTACTATATCTACATTAGATATGTAATGTACATTTAATAACAATATCATTATTACCATATCTACATTAGATATAATGTAATATACTGATTCTTTCCCACAGATCAATGTACATTTAATAACAATATCATTGGTACTGTATCTACAGTGAATATAATCTGATATACTGATTCATTCCCACAGATCAATGTACATTTAATAACAATATCATTAGTACTGCAACGACCCAGTGATAGGTACGTCACTGCACCGACGTATAGGGAGAGCGGTTCCCCAAGAAGGCGACTCGTATGAATGAGAATAGGGATTATAGGTTCGTGTGGTGTGCGGTCAAGGAGTGAAATCCAACATTAATGTATCAAACTAAAATTATCTTTTATTTAAGTAAGTAAATTAACTATAATTGCTCTAAGTAAGTATAATATTAAGTATAACAATAGGTACGGCTATAATATGAAATACAATAAGAAATTATAATAGGTACGCCCTAGATAATGAAATACAGTGCAAAATATATGATTAGTGGTTAGTAAGTATTAACGCGACTTGATTTTCGAATACAGCCAACACTCTGTACAATTTGCCAAGTTACACTAAGTACTGGAAAACTATATTCTAGTAGCTTGTATGATACCTTCGGACACGAGCGGACTATACCTACAGGTCGCAATCGGTTTCTGGTCTAGCCAGAGCTATGCTAATACAGGCCTGCTCAAGGAGCTCCGCTCCTCGCTAGCTCTTTACACTTGAACGTGTGGCTTAGTATTAGCACGTGTTCAACACGTTGCGTACCATGAGTAGGGTGTCCACAGATCCGAACTCTCGTACGTTGCTACTGAAAGAGAAGGATAGAGCTAATCTCGCGCTCTATAGTTGCCTAAGCAATTCAGCGCAAGCTTTTCCTCTACTTCCAGAGTATTGTCTGCATCTGACCGAAGCCAGGGAAGATCTGATCTGACTCTGCGTGGAACGCCTCTATTTATAGTCAGATTCTGCTGACTTAGCGCTTTTTTTTATTATAGGGTTCCTCTGAATTTCTGGAATTCCCCATCACGTGACGGCCGAGCACCCCTGCTCCTTAGTCTACGCGATCACCCTACTCTAGAATCTCACCCCACCGCGAGATCATCGGGGTTGCGCTGGCGCGTATGCATTCGTTTGTCGATCATTTATCGATAATCTATTTACCGACCGACTTACCGACTAATCGCTTATCGACTTATTCAATCAGACTATAGTATCGATTAATGAAATTTATTTATTATAAGAAATATAATACAAATCAAACTAATTACTTTTTTTATAAATTCAATTAAACGTAAAAATTAACTTAACCATTTTGTACAACATTTAAACTAAAAATAAATTATAATAATAATAATGAAATGAAAAGGGTGCTGGGTCTTCTTAGCGGGTCGTTACAGCTTCCCCCGTGCGTTTGTCTCTTGTCCTCAAGAGACTGTGATTGCATCTTCTGAGATGGCAAAGGGCGCAGCGGCATTTCTCTTTGCTGTTCCTTGGGGATGCTGATAGGACTCCAAAGTAGCGAATAACTTTTCCATGTTTCCTTCTAGGGTCCTCTTTTTGTAACCGTCTGTATGCTTGCCAGTCGAATTCTGGTATGTCGATCACGTCTAACCTCCATCGTGGTGGTGGTGGTGGTTGCGGTGATTTTATTTTTTCTTGTACTGGCATCTTTGAAAATTTTGTAGAAAACAAATAATTAATAAATGAAATAAATTATTAAAAGTATAATTCTACCTCTTTGACCTGTTCTAATGCTCTTCTTAATCTTTTTAAACGTTCGCGTCGTCCTGCGCGTCGCACCATTTTCGCTCTTTACAAATTGAATGTAGCGGTGCGTGCGTAGCGTCGCTTTGTATAGCTTTCTTTGTTGCTCTTTGTTTCTATCTCTTTCTATCTTTTTTTATGCTAATATGGTGGACTTGCGATTCTGCGCATTAATAAATCGAAGGAAATGAAAATGGTTTAGGATTACGGAATAAGATATGCTCATAAGGTTTAACAAAAAGGATTTATTTATGAAAAATTATGGAATAATACATGGATTAAATTAATTAAAGAAAAGAAGAGAAAAAAAAAGAAAAATGAACTGATCAGGGATAATTGGCTAGAGTACTTAAATAAAATGTTTCCTGGTCTCCCGCAGGTACCAGATATCCCTCATTGAAAATTTCAAAGGTTTCCGGATCAATAGTGTTCATAGCCTGCAAACATGTTGCACAGGCCATAGCTGGTCGAGTCTCGGCAAATTGGAATCCGCACCTAACGCAGGTTGTTTGTGCGAGCCCCTCATTTCTTTGTATAAAATGATGTGTACCGATATGGACCCAGTGTTTTTTATTAACGGGGTGCACATGTAGTGCACAAGTTGTACATATTCGTCCCATCTTCAGATCAAAAACATATTCAAATGCTATCGTCTGATCCTTTACGTACAAGGCGTCTATTACATTTGCTGTCTGTTGGACCATTGTTCTGTAAATGAGAATTATTGCTGTACTATAAAATATTAAAATTGTAAATCTCATTGTCTATGCTTACTCTTCTTTTATTAATTTTTCTTTCTTCTTCTTTCTTTCTATCTTTTTTTTTTATATTTTATTACGTGGCGTCCTTTCTGCGTACCTTGCTTCTAGCGTTCTATGCGCAATATGGCGGTAGGTTTAAAATTCTGTATCTGCGCATGCGTATGTTCCGAAAATTATATAGATTGTCGTATCGACTTTTATTTTTGATTCGCGCTGTAGATTGGTCGATAGGCCCTCTTTAGTCGATCTTTGTGTACTATCCTAGTCTTTTTGGGACCTATCTGCAATTCTATGTTATTTTTTTCTATGGTTCTTAAAACAGTGTATGGCCCAGTATATTCTTTCTGTAATTTGCTTCTTCTTGGTGGATTTAAGAGCATTACTTCTTCTCCTGTTTCATAATTAATTGGACGTATTTTTCTATCGTAATAGTATTTTTGTCTATATTTTGATTGTTCTAGATTTATTTTTGCGGTTTGTCTAATTTCATGTAAGTTTTGTAATAGTTCATCTACGTAGTCAGGATATGTATCTAATCTGTCAGATGGTGTAAATTTTGATGGCAATCTTGCCTTTTTTCCATAAACCAGTTCATGAGGTGTGAATTTTGTTCCCTCATGAACACTTGTGTTGTATGAGAACATTGTTTGCTGTAGCCATTCGTCCCAATGTTCTTGTTTAGATATGTAGTGTTTCAAATATTCAACCAGAACGTGATGGCTTCTTTCCAGGGACCCGTTTGACTGAGGATGGAAGGATGATGTACGGTACGTCTTGATATGGAAGATTTTGGCTAGCTTTTTGATTAGCGAGGATGTGAAGCATGTCCCTTGATCAGTGAGGATAGCTTTAGGACTACCGAACTGGCATATGAATGAATTAGTGAATGCTCTTGCGACGTCCTCGGATGTGGCTTATACAAGTGGAACTGCGACGGAGTATTTGGTTAAATTATCCTGTATAGTGAGGATGTAACTGTATCCTTTATGCGTCATTGGCAAGGGTCCAAGAATGTCTAGGGACACCTTATCGAATGCGTCTGAAGGAGTGTCTGTGATAACCATTGGCTCCTTATTCTTCATCCTTACTAGCTTGGTTCGCTGGCAGCTTATACAGGATCTAACGTAATCGGTAATTTCTTTTTTCATGTTTTTCCAATAATACTTGTTCCTGATTCTAAGGTAAGTTTTTCTGATACCTTTATGTCCTGCGACTGGGCTTTCATGATTTTCCCTAATTATATTTTTCCTTTCCTCTTTAGGTGGAATTTGGACCGTTCCTTTGCAGATAGTGATGTTGATATTAGAGTCTGCAAAGACTATCTGGAGAATTGCTTTTAAACCCTGTCTATTTGGCATGCTGCACTCCTGGATTCCTTTTTGGAGTAATATTTGATGAAGAATTTTAATTTTCTGTGGTAATGTTTCTCTAGATTCTACTATCATTCCAAAAATTAATCTATTTTTGATTTTATATTGCATGATGTTACTTTGTGGTTTAGAAATTTTAATCTTTTCATTTTCCATAAATTGTCTTGATTGTATATCTTCTGGTTGTCCTTCTTTGTTAAGAAATATTATTGCTGTGCCTTTTTTCATCCATAGATGGTCTTCGGTTTCTTCTATTTTTAATATAATTGGTTTATTGCTGATTATTTTGGGTTTTATTTGTTTAATTTTTGGTGGTTGATTTTTTTCTTTTTTAATTTTGATGGGTGTAATCGGAGCTGATAGAGTATCGCTTGAAGTCTCTTTTTCTATTTTTCTTTTTAGTACTGAAGATCTTCCTCTTGTGCTTGAAGAAGAATCGATTTTAGGTGGTTCTCTGAAAATGTGTTTTGGTATAATTGTTTCTTCGTTGTATTCTTCTATTTCATCTCCAATTATTACTGGTTCCCTATTTATAGGTCTTTTCTGTGGAATGACATATTTTCGATCCTGTGGTGGTTGATGTACTTCTACAATGACTTGCTGTTCATTAGGTCTTCTTTTCTTTTTGATTTCTTCAGAGGAATATATTTTTGGATTTAAATTTGTTCTTTTTCTTGGTTTTGGTGGCTCTTCAGATACATCTGTCTCATAATATTGAGATTCATCTGAGCTTGTATAATCCTCTTTTACTCTCTTCTTTGTTGCGTTGTCCTCTTGAGAAAAACTTCTTTCTCGTATCCTATCTTTCCGATATTTTTTCCTTGTTTCGAAGTCTGAGGAATCGTCTCGTGGTCGTGTTAAATGTTTATGGCTTATTTTCCTTTTCTTAATATCCCGTGAACTAGATGAAGTTGTTGGCCTTGGTCTTCTAGGATATTGATGCCATTCTTTCTTCTTTTTGTGTTCTTCAGACTCAGTCGTAGTTGTTGGTCTGAGTCTGGTAGGATACTGGTGTGATTCCTTTTTCTTTTTGAATTCTCTTGATTCTGACGTGGTTGTTGTTTGTCTTGGGCGAGTGGGATATTGGTGCCACTCTTTCCTTTTCTTGTGTTTGCCCGATTCTGAAGTGGTCGTCGTTTGTCTGGGGCGAGTGGGATATTGGTGCCACTCTTTCTTCTTCTTACGCTTCTTTTTTGACCCAGACGTAGACGAATGCAGCCTCTTAGCATGTATTTGCAGGGCGTTTATATCTTCGATTGGATTTCTCGAAAGAGCGTCAGCGTTTATATTTTGTTTGCCTGGTTTGTACTTTATTTCATAATCGTACTCGCTCAATCTCAATTTCCATCGCATGAGTCTCGATGTAGGATCTGTGAGACTATTTAGCCAGATCAATGGTTTGTGATCTGTAATTAGATAAAACTTCCTGCCAAATATATATGGTCTAAAGTGATTTACTGCAAATATTACAGCAAATAATTCTCTCTCTGTTGCGGAATATTGCGTTTCCGGCTTATTCATTACTCTTGAGGCGTAAGCTACTGGCTGATCCTTTCCTATCTCTCCTTGACTTAGGACTGCTCCTACCGCTGTTCCGGATGCATCAGTGGTTATATTAAATGGTCTCTCAAAGTCTGGATATTGCAGGATCGGTTCTTCGCATAGTACATTTCTCAAGAATTCGAAGGCTTGCTGCTGTTGGCTGGACCACTCGAATTTTTGTTCTTTCTTCGTCAGGTCGGATAATGGCTTGGCTATCTTAGAGAAGTCTTTAATAAAACGTCTGTAGTATCCGCACAATCCCAGAAATTGTCTAATGTTTTTGACAGTCTTAAGAATGGGGAACCTCTGGACCGCTTCAACCTTTGCTGGGTCAGGTCTTACACCGTCTTCTGTAATTATGTGACCCAGGTACGCTACTTCTTTCTTCAGAAATTGGCATTTGTCAGGTTGCAAGCATAAGTTTGCTTCTCTGAGCTTTGCCATCATCCTATTGACTTTGGTTTCGTGTTCTTGTAACGAACTTGCATAAATTACAATGTCATCGATGAACACGAATAGCTCCAGTCCTTGCAGTCCGTCTAGGACGTTATTCATCAGACGTTGGAACGTAGCTGCAGCATTTTTCAACCCAAAAGGCATTCTGTTGAATTCAAAGTGCCCAAATGGTGTCGAAAATGCCGTCTTATGCTTGTCTTCTGGGTGCATTGGTGTTTGATGAAAACTGGACTTCAGATCAAACACGGAGAAGTATTTTGCGCTTCCCACTTGATCCAGGATATCTGTAATATTGGGTAGTGGATAAGCATCGCTGATTGTTTTTTCGTTTAGCTTTCGGAAATCAATCACCAATCTCCACAATTTGTTTCCCTGTGAATCCTGTTTCTTAGGTACTATCCACAAGGGGGAGTTAAATGGTGACGATGAATGTTTAATTATTCCTTTCTCAAGGAGATCATTTACTTGATGATTGATTTCGTCTTTTAACGCATGAGGATACCTGTATTGTTTAACATTTACAGGCATCTCATCCGTTGTGATGATTCTATGGTAGATTTTATTTGTTGCTGGGAGTTTATCTCCATCTATATAAAATCTGTCAGCGTGCTCTTTTACTATATCCTCTACATTGGCAAATTCTTCTTGATTTAGATAGTCTATCTGTAGTATCTTTAGAATCTTTTGGGCTCGCTCAGGTTCTTGGTGGACTGCATCTTCATCTTGTGGTGCTTCTTCATATTGTTGCAGTTCAACAGCTGGCATTTCAATTTCTATATCTTCTGCTCCAACGTTGATTGCGTATAGAAATGCTATGCCATCCCGGTTCGTGACTACAGCATTCCCCATATATAGTTGTGGGTGAAGTTGCAGTTTTGGGACAAAACCGGTTTTTATTTCTGTGTTTGACACCTTTATGGGTATCATGGTTTTTGTCCTGGATGGTATTACTACTGCTGGTTGTCTGAACGGTATTATATTGTTGTTTACGATCAATATAGATTTAGCGTAATTGATGCTAGCTCCACTGCTTTTAAAGTATTCCGTGCCCAAAATTCCGTCTTGTTCAATTGGTAATTCTTCAATGATGTGGAAGATGGATTCTGTCTCCAGTATTTTTACTTTGATGTATCCTGTAGTGTAAATGGAGCTTTTAGTTATCCCGTTTAATTGAAAAATTATATCTGTATTTATAGTTATTTTATTTGAGATTGCTTGTTTCTTAATTATATTAATGTCTGACCCTGTGTCGACCATGAATAACGCCTTTTGATTTTTGAAGTTTTCACTTAATAGTTCGACACTGGGAGACTTATTTATCTCTCCTAAGTTCAGGTATAAGTTCGCTTTCTTACGTACCTGTTGTACTTGTGGAGTTTGCTGGAGTCTTTGACTTTTGACACGCTCCTGATATGCTTTCTTTCGGCACTCTTGAATCGTATGGCCGATGTTTTGGCAAAATTCGCAAATTGGCGCTCTATTTTGTGTCCAATTTCGATTCTGCCTTGGCATAGGTTGATTCTTGTGGGCTTGATTTGGCTGCGCAAAATCCTGAGGGACCCCTGGTCTTCCTTGCTGGTCTTTAAACCAGCAGGTTTCCAAGGTGTGCCCGGACCTTTGGCAGTGCTGACAGTATTTTGCTGGCCAGTGGGCCCTCGACGTGGATTGTCTTTGGAACCTCTGACTGCAGCATACACTGGTATTGTGCCCATATCCGTAACAATTGTTGCATTGTTCGGCTGTAATGAATCCTTGTGGTAATTTAACCTTCGTTAGGTTCTCTATGCTCTCAGCTTCTGCTAGGATTGCTGCGCTTATTGCATCTTCAAGACTGTCAAAATTTTGATTTCTCATTCGACTATATACCTCTTGTTTTAAACCTGTCAGGAATGCTCTGACGGTATTTGTTTCCGAGGATTGGTTGTATCTTTCAACCTGATCTGGGAACTCCATCTCGTTGCAACTCTTGATCTGTATCAAGAGTCCCGAAACGCGGCTGCCGTAGTCTACGACTGCCTCGGTCGGCGCTTGTACCATCCTTGCCATATCGCCACATAGCTGCATTGAAGTGAACAGCGGGGCGAAACGAGACTTTATTACGGCAATTAATTCTTCAATAGTGTCGTAGTCTCCGTTTTGTACCACTCTTGAAGCTTGCCCGTAAAATTTGTTCTTGATCAGCTGCACCAATCCGTACTCAGCATTTGGGGAGATTATATTCTTCGCCTTAAAACAGCTCTTTGCAAATTGATAAACAGGTATATTGCGGCCGTTGAATGCTGGTACGATGTCCGCTGCATCACGAATGCTGATCGGTCGGCTTCCTTCGGTTGATCCGCTGGCTGATGTGCCGGCTGGTATATCGGCTGTTCCGTTGGGCATCTTGATGTTTGCTTATTAACATAGTATATGTATATATGTATAACTCTCTATATCTACCCTACTATATTTTTTTTTTTTTTTTATTTCTGTCTTTATTTTATTCTAGGCTTGACCATTAATGTCCGCAGAGATACGATTTTCTCATTACCACTCGAACAATCCCACCGCTGCCACCAAAATTTTCTCTTTTACTATCTACGTGTAACGACCCAGTGATAGGTACGTCACTGCACCGACGTATAGGGAGAGCGGTTCCCCAAGAAGGCGACTCGTATGAATGAGAATAGGGATTATAGGTTCGTGTGGTGTGCGGTTAAGGAGTGAAATCCAACATTAATGTATCAAACTAAAATTATCTTTTATTTAAGTAAGTAAATTAACTATAATTGCTCTAAGTAAGTATAATATTAAGTATAACAATAGGTACGGCTATAATATGAAATACAATAAGAAATTATAATAGGTACGCCCTAGATAATGAAATACAGTGCAAAATATATGATTAGTGGTTAGTAAGTATTAACGCGACTTGATCTTCGAATACAGCCAATACTCTGTACAATTTGCCAAGTTACACTAAGTACTGGAAAACTATATTCTAGTAGCTTGTATGATACCTTCGGACACGAGCGGACTATACCTACAGGTCGCAATCGGTTTCTGGTCTAGCCAGAGCTATGCTAATACAGGCCTGCTCAAGGAGCTCCGCTCCTCGCTAGCTCTTTACACTTGAACGTGTGGCTTAGTATTAGCACGTGTTCAACACGTTGCGTACCATGAGTAGGGTGTCCACAGATCCGAACTCTCGTACGTTGCTACTGAAAGAGAAGGATAGAGCTAATCTCGCGCTCTATAGTTGCCTAAGCAATTCAGCGCAAGCTTTTCCTCTACTTCCAGAGTATTGTCTGCATCTGACCGAAGCCAGGGAAGATCTGATCTGACTCTGCGTGGAACGCCTCTATTTATAGTCAGATTCTGCTGACTTAGCGCTTTTTTTTATTATAGGGTTCCTCTGAATTTCTGGAATTCCCCATCACGTGACGGCCGAGCACCCCTGCTCCTTAGTCTACGCGATCACCCTACTCTAGAATCTCACCCCACCGCGAGATCATCGGGGTTGCGCTGGCGCGTATGCATTCGTTTGTCGATCATTTATCGATAATCTATTTACCGACCGACTTACCGACTAATCGCTTATCGACTTATTCAATCAGACTATATTATCGATTAATGAAATTTATTTATTATAAGAAATATAATACAAATCAAACTAATTACTTTTTTTATAAATTCAATTAAACGTAAAAATTAACTTAACCATTTTGTACAACATTTAAACTAAAAATAAATTATAATAATAATAATGAAATGAAAAGGGTGCTGGGTCTTCTTAGCGGGTCGTTACAGCTTCCCCCGTGCGTTTGTCTCTTGTCCTCAAGAGACTGTGATTGCATCTTCTGAGATGGCAAAGGGCGCAGCGGCATTTCTCTTTGCTGTTCCTTGGGGATGCTGATAGGACTCCAAAGTAGCGAATAACTTTTCCATGTTTCCTTCTAGGGTCCTCTTTTTGTAACCGTCTGTATGCTTGCCAGTCGAATTCTGGTATGTCGATCACGTCTAACCTCCATCGTGGTGGTGGTGGTGGTTGCGGTGATTTTATTTTTTCTTGTACTGGCATCTTTGAAAATTTTGTAGAAAACAAATAATTAATAAATGAAATAAATTATTAAAAGTATAATTCTACCTCTTTGACCTGTTCTAATGCTCTTCTTAATCTTTTTAAACGTTCGCGTCGTCCTGCGCGTCGCACCATTTTCGCTCTTTACAAATTGAATGTAGCGGTGCGTGCGTAGCGTCGCTTTGTATAGCTTTCTTTGTTGCTCTTTGTTTCTATCTCTTTCTATCTTTTTTTATGCTAATATGGTGGACTTGCGATTCTGCGCATTAATAAATCGAAGGAAATGAAAATGGTTTAGGATTACGGAATAAGATATGCTCATAAGGTTTAACAAAAAGGATTTATTTATGAAAAATTATGGAATAATGCATGGATTAAATTAATTAAAGAAAAGAAGAGAAAAAAAAAGAAAAATGAACTGATCAGGGATAATTGGCTAGAGTACTTAAATAAAATGTTTCCTGGTCTCCCGCAGGTACCAGATATCCCTCATTGAAAATTTCAAAGGTTTCCGGATCAATAGTGTTCATAGCCTGCAAACATGTTGCACAGGCCATAGCTGGTCGAGTCTCGGCAAATTGGAATCCGCACCTAACGCAGGTTGTTTGTACGAGCCCCTCATTTCTTTGTATAAAATGATGTGTACCGATATGGACCCAGTGTTTTTTATTAACGGGGTGCACATGTAGTGCACAAGTTGTACATATTCGTCCCATCTTCAGATCAAAAACATATTCAAATGCTATCGTCTGATCCTTTACGTACAAGGCGTCTATTACATTTGCTGTCTGTTGGACCATTGTTCTGTAAATGAGAATTATTGCTGTACTATAAAATATTAAAATTGTAAATCTCATTGTCTATGCTTACTCTTCTTTTATTAATTTTTCTTTCTTCTTCTTTCTTTCTATCTTTTTTTTTTATATTTTATTACGTGGCGTCCTTTCTGCGTACCTTGCTTCTAGCGTTCTATGCGCAATATGGCGGTAGGTTTAAAATTCTGTATCTGCGCATGCGTATGTTCCGAAAATTATATAGATTGTCGTATCGACTTTTATTTTTGATTCGCGCTGTAGATTGGTCGATAGGCCCTCTTTAGTCGATCTTTGTGTACTATCCTAGTCTTTTTGGGACCTATCTGCAATTCTATGTTATTTTTTTCTATGTTTCTTAAAACAGTGTATGGCCCAGTATATTCTTTCTGTAAACTAAAAATAAATTATAATAATAATAATAATGAAATGAAAACGGTGCTGGGTTTTCTTAGCGGGTCGTTACAGTACTATATCTACATTCGATATAATGTAATATACTGATTCATTCCCACAAATCAATTTACATTTAATAACAATATCATTAGTCCTATATCTACATTCGATATAATGTAATACACGGATTCATTCCCACAGATCAATGTGCATTTAATAACAATATCATTGGTACTATATCTACATGGAATATAATGTAATATACTGATTCCTTCCCACACATCAATGTACATTTAATAACAATATCATTGGTACTATATCTACATTGAATATAATGTAATATGCCGATCCATTCCCACAGATCAATGTACATTTAATAACAGTATCATTAGTACTATATCTACAGTAGATATGTAATATACATTTACAAACAATGCCAGTATTATTATATCTCCGTTGGACATAATGTAATAGACTGATTCCTTCCCAAAGATCTATGTACATTTAATAACAATATCATTAGTACTATATCTACATTCGATATAGTGTAATATATTGATTCATTCCAACAGATCAATGTACATTTAATAACAATATCATGATTACTATATCTACATTAGATATAATGTAATATACTTATTCGTTCCCACAGATGAATGTGCATTTAATAACATTATCATTAGTACTATATCTACATTAGATATGTAATGTACATTTAAAAACAATATCATTATTACCATATGTACATTAGATATAATGTAATATACTGATTTCTTCCCACAGATCAATGTACATTTAATAACAATATCATTGGTACTATATCTACATTGAATATAATGTAATATACTGATTCATTCCCACAGACCAATGTACATTTAATAACAATATCATTAGTACTATATCTACATGAGATATGTAATGTAATATACTTATTCGTTCTCACAGATGAATGTGCATTTAATAACAATATCATTGGTACTATGTGTACATTCTATATAATGTGATATACTGATTCATTCCGACGGATCAATGTACATTTAATAACAATATCATTGGTACTATATCTACATTCGATATAATGTAATATACTGTTTCATTCCCACAGATCAATGTACATTTAATAACAATATCATTAGTACTATATCTATATTAGATATGTAATGTACATTCAATAACAATATCACTAATACCATGTCTACATTAGATATAACGTATAATACTGATTCCTTCCCACAGATCAATGTACATTTAATAACAATATCATTGGTACTATATCTACATTCTATATAATGTAATATATTGATTCATTCCCACAGATCAATGTACATTTAATAACAGTATCATTATTACTATGACCACATTAGATATAATGTCATATAATGATACATTCCAACAGATCAATGTGCCTACATTTAATACCAATGTCGTTATTACCATATCTACACTAGACATGATGTAATATACTGATTCCATCCCACAGATCAATGTACATTTATAAACAATATCATTATTTCTATGACTACATTAGATATAATGTCATATAGTGATACATTCCAACAGATCAATGTGCCTACATTTTGTACCAATGTCGTTATTACCATACCTACACTAGATATAATGTAATGTACTGATTAATCCCCACAGATCAATGTACATTTAACAACAATATCATTAGTACTATATCCACATTATATATGTAATGTACATTTAATAACAATATCATTAGTACTATATCTACATTATATATGTAATGTACATTTAATAACAATATCATTATCACTATATCTACATTATATATGTAATGTACATTTAATAACAATATCATTAGCACTATATCAACATTCGATATAATGTAATATACTGATTCCCTCCCTCAGATCAATGTACATTTCATAACAATATCATTGGTACTATATCTACATTCTATGTAATGTAATATATTGATTCATTCCCTCAGATCAATGTACATTTAATAACAATATCATTATTACACTATCTACATTCGATATAATGTAACATACTTATTCGTTCCCACAGATGAATGTGCATTTAATAACAATATTATTAGTACTATATCTACATTAGATATGTAATGTACATTTAAAAACAATACCATTATTACCATATCTACATTAGATATAATATAATATATTGATTCCCTCCCACAGATCAATGTACATTTAATAACAATATCATTAGTACTATATCTACATGAGATATGTAATGTACATTTAATAACAATATCATTAGTCCTGTATCTACATTCGATATAATGTAATATACTGATTCCCTCCCACAGATCAATGTACATTTAATATCAATATCTCTATTACTAAAGCTACATTAAATAAAATGTCACATACAGATTCATTCCCACATATCAATGTACACTTAATAACAATATTATTGGTACTATATCTACATTGAATATAATGTAATATGCTGATTCATTCCCACAGATCAATGTACATTTAATAACAGTATCATTAGTACTATATCTACAGTAGATATAATGTCATATAATGATACATTCCAACAGATCAATGTGCCTACATTTAGTACCAATGTCGTTATTACCATATCTACACTAGACATAATGTAATATACTGTTTCTTTCCCACAGATCAATGTACATTTAATAACAATATCATTGGTACTATATCTACATTGAATATAATCTAATATACTGATTCATTCCCACAGATCAATGTACACTTAATAACAATATCATTATTACTATATCTTTTTTTTTTTTTTTTTGTAACGAGGGGGGAAAATGCTTTATGCAGACCGGGAATGTGTTCAGCCGGTACTGTGGGACTCTAATTGTCTACCCACTAAAAACCCAACCTCGATTTCTCTTTCTAGGCGCCGATAACTCCGCCCCCGGAACCGCTGTCCAGCATTTCGTCAGGGGGGGTTACCTTCAGTGGCTGTCGGTCGCTTGCGGTATATGTTCACCCATATTTTGTTTATGCGCTGTTTGAGCATTTGATGTCTTGAAGCAAATCCACTGGTCTAATTAGTTAATATGTCGCCAGGAGTAAAAATAATAGTAAAGTATATAAAAAGCTAAGAAAAACACCAGTTTACGTAGTAACACTAATAATTAACTAAAACCACACAATTTTCATTACAAACTAACGCGGGGAAGAGGGGTATTTACGAAATATCTCCCTTGCTTCCCTCAAAGCAGCTTCTATTTCAAACAATCACGAAAACAAAAAGAAAACTGAAATCGTCGCTGAAAACTTATGATAAAAGAAAAAACAAAAATTCGCTGCTTCAGGGGTTTATATAGGACAGCAAAAACTGAGTATTCTGTTTCTTTTCACAGAAGATTTTGGAACAGTTGGGGGAAGCGGAAGTACAGGACTTATCTGTTGGGCCTCACAATAGACCTTTCGCACGCTTCTTTTTCTTCAAACTCCTGACCAGGAAATCCAGGACCTGAGGCTGAGTGTCTGGGTTTTTTAGCATAGACAGGAAGTTCTCTGACGCGAAATGGCCTCCAATACTAGCTCTAAGTGTTTTTCTTTCCGGTTCCCAACGTGCACAGTGGAAGAGAAAGTGACTGGGGTCATCCGCTTCTCCTGGGCAATACCAGCATATATTGGTGGCTTGTTTCCGGAATTTTTCCAAATAGGTACCGAAACAGCCATGTCCTGACAGAACCTGTGTCAGGTGATAGTTCAGGATTTTCGGTCCCCAAGGTAGCCATTCCCTGATGTTTCGTATGAGGCTATGCGTCCATCTACCCTTGGTTGAGATGTTCCACTCATTTGCGACTTTGTTACTAGCTCTTCTCTTATTTCTTCCCTATCTGGTACGTTAACCTGGTCTTCTTGGTTTTTAAGCCTGTATAGTTTCTCCCTTTCCACCACTAGTAGGTCTAACGGTAGCTGCCCCACTAGGACACACACAGCATCAAAAGAGGTCGTCCTGTATGCCCTTGTGAGCCCTAGTAAGGCGGTCCTCTGAGTACTACGTAGAAGCCTGATGTTTAGCTTGAATTTCAGGGCCCGGGCCCATATAGGGGCCGCATACATAATGACCGACTCTATCACCCTGCAGTAAAGGGTTCTCACCACCTGGCCCGCCCCTGCAGCATTTGGCATTAGTGGCGACAGGGTATGTATATACGTGTAGGCTTTGTCGGTGACCACTTTCAGATGTTGTTTGAAAGTGGAATTTGTTTCCAGGGTCACACCGAGGTATTTGGCTTCTTTCTTTGTCCATATTTGTGTGCCTCCACAACCAAAAATTAGCCCATTTGGTACCTTTCTTCCGGTAAGTAAAATGGACTCCGTCTTATGATGCGCCAACGTCAATTTTTCGGCGTCATACCACTTCGTTAGTTCTTGTACGGTCAGGCTAGCAATCTCGGTAATTTTGTCTAGGTCCTTTTCAATGATCATGATGGCAATGTCATCAGCATATCCAATTAAGTAGACATCTCTTCGTAATTTGATGCGTAGCAGTCCATCATACGCCATATTCCACAGTAGTGGCCCTATAACGGAACCTTGGGGAACACCTCCAAACACCTGGAAAGCTGTCACCCCCTCTGCGGCATCATATGTAATCCATCGATCATGCAGGTAATTTTTTATGAAATTTGTAAGCTTAGGGGGAAATTTTCTGTGTACTATGTCCTTTGTGATACTTTCCCAGGTGACCGAATTGAAAGCATTTTGGACATCCAAGAGCACTAGTAAACAGTGCTTCCTCTTCCTGCGGGCCATGTCCCAGAGATTTTGCACACACGTCATGGTATTCAGGGTGGACATCCCTTTTTGGAAGCCATACTGGTTTTTTTCAAAATCATGGTTTCGTAGCGCTGTTAACAGTTTCTCCTTCACCACGTATTCCAACATTTTCGCCACGCAGGAGATGACCGATAGGGGGCGGAAGGCCTTCTCTGGGGCGGTATTGTCTGTTTTACCCTTTGGGATAAGAACAAGTCTACCCGTCTTCCATTTTGCAGGCCAGTATCCAATCTTGTAACAGGTATTGAACACTCTTTCAAAAAATCTGGAGGCGCCAATCCCCATCTTTTTTGCGGCCGCAGATGGCACCCTATCAGGGCCCGGCGCTTTTTTTAGGCTTTAGCATTTTGGCTGCATCAATTACATCTCCTTCTGTAACGCTTTCTTCTTCTAGGTGTTCCTGCTCCTCAGGGACTAAGCAGTCTGCTGGGTCATCATTCATTCCCTCAGTCGGCATCGTATCCCTGGGTGAAAGGTAAGTAGATTCCTCCACTTTGTTTTCTTCGGGTGCCGTGGTGATAAATAGGCTCTTTACCACTCGTATTATGCCTTCTTTATCTAATTTTTCAGGTGGTGTTTTCTTTTTCAGGGTACGGATCACCGTGGCATAGGGTTTTCCCCATATATCATGATCCACGGTGTCTAGCTATTCTTTCCAGCAGTCTTTCTTGGCGGTGCTAATAGCGGCACCCAAACTCCTCTTAGCCTCTTTGTAATCTAAGAGGGCTTTTCTCAGCGCCTCTGGGTCGCCTTTGCGTTTACAACGGGTGTACTTTCTGCGGGTCTTATGTGCCTCTGCCCTCTTTCGTGCGACCTCCTCGTTCCACCAAGGGACCGATGATTTGAAATTTGACGGGTTTATCGGCTTACCGGTGCATTCAGTCACCATCCTCTTCAGATCTTCGAGGAAAAGGTCTACTTCTGCACGCGTGTCTACTGCAGGTAAGTTTTCAAAGTTTCCGTTTGCATACTTTTCTAGGAATTTCTCAACTAGTTTTTCAGCATTTATTTTTCCAGGTACTAGGTCAAAAGGTGAGACATTTGCGCCAGTAGGGCCTCTCTTCACATTGAACACGTGTTTGAGGTAACGATGATCTGATGCTGAGAATTTAACTAGCACAATACTGTCCTTCAAAAGATCTAAGGAAGGCCTATTACACAGAACGATGTCTATTTTTTTTTTCTTTTTTTGACCCTGCTCCCCTGTCGCAAGTATTTCCCCCCCTGGTAAGTACAGGTGTCAGTTCCAGGTTGATACAGAGTTGTTGTAGCATCCTACCTCTCTCACACCACCTATCGGAGCCTCAGACAGGTGATTTTGCATTAAAGTCCCCCGTAATAACGAGATTTAACTTCCTTAATGATGACAAGGACGTGTGGAGAACAGCAAGGTAATCTTCAAAATCTTTTACCGGAGCATTGGGTGATGCGTAACAGCTTCCGACGTAAAAGTCACCCATCCGTATAATTATAAACCCTTTCCCGGAGACTACGGGCATAATGCATCTATTTTTTTTCAGGCCTCGCATAGTTACCCAGATAGCTGCCCTCTTCGTTGGGTCAGTAAACCAATAGTCGGGGATAGAAGTGAAGGGCTCTGTGACCGCCACCACATCCACCTCCGTTTCTTCTGCTGTGAATTTTAACAAATCATTTTTTGCTCTGCAGTGGTTCATATTGATTTGTAGGATCTCAATTTTGCCTTCTGATTTTTAGTGCCTCCTTGTACCTTGGACATCTAACAGAGGCCGCAATATGCATCAACATTTCCTCCGGAAGATTATCCTTGAGGCATAGCCTACATCTTGATTGGGCACTGCATTCACGCATTTGATGGTCTGTGCTACCACATTTTCTGCAGAAGCCTGTAGCATTGTTTGCATTCTTACGATTACTCGCTATATGTCCAAACTCATGGTATCGAAAACATCTAGTCAGTCTGGGTATCTCCTTCACCATGACCACCGTCCAGCCTATTTTAATTTTAGCTTTTTTAACTAATTTCAGCATCACTGCTGCCGGGCCTTCCACAATGGCCACCTTATTTTGCCTGGGATCTACCCTCAGGACTTTAATTTTTACCTCCGGAGACACGTTTCCTAGTTCTTTCATAATTGCTGCTAGGATTTCCTCTCTATCCACGGAGGGGTCAATGCCGTTCAATTCTATGTCCATTTTTTGCTGAAGTCGTGCTACCTCGACCTCAGGCCTTAGTTTCTCATCTATATTATTCTTAAAACTTTCAAGGTCCGCGTTCGGTGTGAACTCAATCAGCAAATTACCTGCTCTGGTTTGCTTGACTGATTTAACCCCTTCGGGAGTTGGCCCAGCTGCTTCCTTTACTTTTCTCAGGATATCCGCGAAAGTAGCTTCCTTCCCGAAACGTACGGCAATCGCCTGAGGTCTTGAGGGCCTTCTACTTGGGTTATTACGCATGCCGGGTTTATTTACCTGGTGGCAATTTTCACCAGTTCTATTTCGTTGCCTTTCTGCAGCCGTTTTCCTTTTCCTTGGTTTAACCGTCTCCCAGTCCGAGTCTGTTGCTTCGGTTGCTTCAGATCTGGGTGTGCCCATAGTCACTATCCTATCTCTATGGCCGCTTTTTAAAGGCACAATGGCATTTAGTTGCATCTTCGATTTCTTCTCCATGTTTTCGATAGGTGGGGTAATATCTTTCCTCTTCTGCCTTATCCCGGGTAGAGGTGGAAAAGCTCTTTCAGATTCGCCCACCGTTTGTGTCGCTATGTTTTTATAATGCTTTTCTCTTTTTTTTCCAGGTACATCCATAGGAGGATCCAGCCCAGATGTCATCGCACCGGGATTGGTAAGTAGCTGTCTCGCTTTTTCCTTATCTTTTCTTTGTGTATATTGTGTATGTACACACCTATGGTCTCTGCCGCTTTTTCCAGGGCATTTCCCATATTTATATAAGTCTCCTTCATTTTTGGAGCTACATCACTACTCTTTAACATAACATTTTTTATCGTTGAATTATGGTCCAGGATGGTTCCTATCATACTCGACAGTGTTTCCAAACAGATCTCCATCTTTTCTTCTAACGTTAGAGTTTTTGTCTTTTCTTTTTTCTTTTTATTTTTAACCCCTAGGTTTACGCCACCAGTGGGGATTAACTCTTCCTCCTCGTGGCCGGTAAATTCCACTGAGTCCAATTTCTGTTTGCTCAGGTCACTTGGGATGTACTTCCATGAGGGGGTACGTTCCATCCTGGGCTTTGTATAGAAAGGGTCCGCTTCTCTTTGTGAACCGAGCTGTGGTTCTTCACTTTCGCCTGACGCTGGTAACTTTGCAGGGGCCTGGCGGCTCACCACCTGCGATGCACAGTTGTTTGATGACGACTCGGGAGGGCCTGTACAGACACCACCCACCGAGCCGGTACTGGAGATACCGAGAACTCCTGCACCGTAAACCTTTTTCTCTTTGTTTGTACTGTTCATATTTGTTAGTTCGTAGAAATGTCCCAAAAGAATAGCCAGTGTCGTCATGGTAATTAGCCGTCCAAGTAACACAAAAAACCTGTATCCAATACCGTAAGAACTTATCTGTACAGATTTTTATCTTTAACAACTTTATTTTACCTTTTACCGCTCGAAAACAGACACTCTTAGTCGATATCGGTTTCAGAAGATAAATTACCGCTGATGGCAAAGAAATTTTCGCCGTTACCGACCGCCGGTACAGCAGCTATCAGGCGTAAATACGTTATCAGCCGTCGAGTTACCGACCGTCGACAAGGAAGGTAACCACCTTACCAGTCGTTGCCCCACCACATGCGGGGGTATCGAGAGCCCCATCTGCCTACTGGGTTGCTATGAACCCCAGCTACGTCACTGCCTACGTCACTTCGGAATTCGCGATATATATCGAACTATCGAAAACTAGGATGATGAAATTGTTTCCGGAATCGTGCAATTATTTCATCATCTTCTTTACAGCTTCAAATAAAATTGTAAAAACTCGAATTTAGAGTTGTTTAATGGTTCCAATTACAGGTATGATCACCCCGCGGCCGGTGGAGTAGTCGCGGGTCATGTACGACTTTTATGGAAGGAGTTATAACAGATTGTCCGCATTCCACGTGTCACTTTCCGGCACGAAAAACACTGAGCCCGATTTACCGTCGAAACAAATCACTTTCTGAAGTTAAAGTATGGCCACCTCTAAGTTGCACTACCCGGTCACTTATGATCAAAAATTTTCCAAATCGAAGCACTTTTTTCACCGAAAAACGATTTAAATTAGACAGAGCTCACTCTCCCACGTCTGCTCACGTTCACGTCGCGGCACGCCCTCCATTATTATTACTATATCTGCACTAGATATAATGTCATATACCGATTCATTCCCACAGATCAATGAACATTTAATAACAATATCATTAGTACTATATCTACATTAGATATGTAATGTACACTTAAAAACAATATCATTATTACCATATCAACATTAGATATAATGTATGATACTGATTACTTCCCACAGATCAATGTACATTTAATAACAATATCATTATTACCATATCTACATGAGATATAATGTAATATATTGATTGCTACCCATAGATCAATGTACATTTAATAACAATATCATTAGTACCATAGTTACATTCGACATAATGTAATATATTGATTCATTCCCACAGATCAATGTACATTTAATAACAATATCATTAGTACTATATCTACATTCGATAAAATGTAGAAGGAATATCTCGGAATATGTCCGTGAGGCCCCTTCCCTTGAGCTAAATCTGCAAATATCTCGGAAACGATGCGAGCTATGGCAAAATATCAAGGGACCTTTTTTGTAGAGAATTAAGTTTCCTACTTTTTATGTTCTATGATATTTTTTGATCAGATGCGTAGTTCTCGAGATATATCAAGATATTAAAAGGTTCCGAAGCCGCTTCAACATAATAGAGATACAGAAACACCGTGGCCCCTTTCTGTGAGATAACTCTGCACTATTGCGTGCTGCAAATGCCAGTTCCAGCTTAGCTGTGCAGAGAAGCACAACAAGAACAAGAAATATCTCGGAATATGTCCGTCAGGCCCCTTCCGTTGAGATAAATCTGCAAATATCTCGGAAACGATGCGAGCTATGGCAAAATGTTAAGAGACCTTTTTTGTCGAGAATTAAGTTTCCTACTTTTTATGTTCTATGATATTTTTTGATCAGATACGTAGTTTTCGAGATATATCAAGATATTTAAAAGTTCCGAAGCCGCACCAACATAATAGAGATGCGGAAACACCGTGGCCCCTTTCTTTGCGATAACTCTGCACTATTGCGGGCTGGAAATGCCACTTCCAGCTTAGCTGTGCTGAAGAGGAACAGCAAGAAGAAGAAATATCTCGAAATATGTCCGTCAGGCCACTTCCCTTGAGCTAAATCTGCAAATATCTCGGAAACGATGCGAGCTATGGCAAAATGATAAGAGACCTTTTTTGTAGAGAATTAAGTTTCCTACTTTTTATGTTTTATGATATTTTTTGATCAGATGCGTAGTTTTCGAGATGTATGCAGATATTTAAAAGTTCCGAAGCCGCACCAACATAACAGAGATACAGAAACACCGTGGCCCCTTTCTTTGAGATAACTCTGCACTATTGCGAGCTGCAAATGCAACTTCCAGCTTAGCTGTGCAGAAGAAGAACAACAAGAAGAAGAAATATCTCGAAATATGTCCGTCAGTCCCCTTCCCTTGAGCTAAATCTGCAAATATCTCGGAAACGATGCGAGCTATGGCAAAATGTTAAGAGACCTTTTTTGTAGAGAAGTAAGCTTCCTACTATTTATGTTTTATGATATTTTTTGATCAGATGCGTAGTTTTCGAGATGTATGGAGATATTTAAAAGTTCCGAAGCCGCACCAACATAATAAAGATACAGAAACACCGTGGCCCCTTTCTTTGAGATAACTCTGCACTACTGCGAGCTGCAAATGCGAGTTCCAGCTTAGCTGTGCAGAAGAAGAACAACAAGAACAAGAAATATCTCGGGATATGTCCGTGAGGCCCCTTTCCTTGAGATAAATCTGCAAATATATCGGAAACGATGCGAGCTATGGCAAAATGTTAAGAAACCTTTTTTGTAGAGAATTAAGTTTCCTACTTTTTATGTTCTATGATATTTTTTGATCAGATGCGTAGTTTTCGAGATATATCAAGATATTTAAAAGTTCCGAAGCCGCACCAACATAATAGAGATACGGAAACACCGTGGCCCCTTTCTGTGAGATAACTCTGCACTATTGCGAGCTGCAAATGCCAGGTCCAGCTTAGCTGTGCAGGAGAAGCACAACAAGAACAAGAAATATCTCGGAATATGTCCGTCAGGCTCCTTCCCTTGAGTTAAATCTGCAAATATCTCGGAAACGATGCGAGCTATGGCAAAATATCAAGGGACCTTTTTTGTAGAGAATTAAGTTTCCTACTTTTTATGTTCTATGATATTTTTCGATCAGATGCGTAGTTCCCGAGATATATCAAGATATTTAAAAGTTCCGAAGCCTCTTCAACATAATAGAGATACAGAAACACCGTGGCCCCTTTCTGTGAGATAACTCTGCACTATTGCGAGCTGCAAATGCGAGTTCCAGCTTAGCTGTGCAGAAGAAGAACAACAAGAAGAAGGAATATCTCGAAACACGTCCGTCAGGCCCCTTCCCTTGACATAAATCTGCAAATATCTTGGAAACGATGCGAGCTATGGAAAAATGTTCAGACCTTTTTTGTAGGAAATTTAGTTTCCTACTATTTATGTCCTTTGATATTTTTTGATCAGATGCGAAGCTTTCGAGATATATCGAGATATTTAAAAGTTCCGAAGCCGCACCAACATAATAAAGATACAGAAACACCGTGGCCCCTTTCTTTGAGATAACTCTGCACTATTCCGAGCTGCAAATGCCACTTCCAGCTTAGCTGTGCAGAAGAAGAACAACAAGAAGAAGAAATATCTCGAAATATGTCCGTCAGGCCCCTTCCCTTGAACTACATCTGCAAATATCTTCGAAACGATGCGAGCTATGTCAAAATCTTAAGAGACGTTTTTTGTAGGAGATTAGGTTTCCTACCATTTATGTTCTATGATATTTTTTTATCAGATGCGTAGTTTTCGAGATATATCGAGATATTTAAAAGTTCCGAAGCCGCACCAACATAATAAAGATACAGAAACACCGTGGCCCCTTTCTTTGAGATAACTCTGCACTATGCCGTGCTGCAAATGCCACTTCCGGCTTAGCTGTGCGGAAGAAGAACAACAAGAAGAAGGAGTATCTCGAAACACGTCCGTCAGGCCCCTTCCCTTGACATAAATCTGCAAATATCTTGGAAACGATGCGAGCTATGGCAAAATGTTCAGACCTTTTTTGTAGGAAATTTAGTTTCCTACTATTTATGTCCTTTGATATTTTTTGATCAGATGCGAAGCTTTCGAGATATATCGAGATATTTAAAAGTTCCGAAGCCGCACCAACATAATAAAGATACAGAAACACCGTGGCCCCTTTCTTTGAGATAACTCTGCACTATTCCGAGCTGCAAATGCCACTTCCAGCTTAGCTGTGCGGAAGAAGAACAACAAGAAGAAGAAATATCTCGGAATATCTCCGTCAGGCCCCGTCCCTTGAGCTAAATCTGCAAATATATCGGAAACGATGCGAGCTATGGCAAAATGTTAAGAGACCTTTTTTGTAGAGAATTAAGTTTCCTACTTTTTACGTTCTATGATATTTTTGGATCAGATGCGTAGTTCTCGAGATATATTAAGATATTTAAAAGTTCCGAAGTCGCACCAACATAATAGAGATACAGAAACACCGTGGCCCCTTTCTGCGAGATAACTCCGCACTATTGCGAGCTGCAAATGCCAGGTCCAGCTTAGCTGTACAGAAGAAGCACAACAAGAACAAGAAATATCTCGGAATATGTCCGTCAGGCCCCTTCCCTTGAGCTATATCTGCAAATATCTCGGAAACCATGCGAGCTATGGCAAAATCTTAAGAACACTTTTTTGTAGGAAATTAAGTGTCCTACTATTTATGTTCTATGAAATTTTTTGATCAAATGCGTAGTTTTCGAGATATATCGAGATATTTAAAAGTTCCGAAGCCGCACCAACATAATAAAGATACAGAAACCCAGTGGCCCCTTTCTTTCAGATAACTCTGCACTATTCCAAGCTGCAAATGCCACTTCCAGCTTCGCTGTGCAGAAGAAGAACAACAAGAAGAAGAAATATCTCGGAATATGTCCGTGACGCCCCTTTCCTTGAGCTAAATCTGCAAATATCTCGGAAACGATGCGAGCTATGGCAAAATGTTCAGAGACCTTTTTTGTAGGAAATTGAGTTGCCTACTATTTATGTTGTATGATATTCTTTGATCAGATGCGTAGTTTTCCAGATATAGCGAGATATTTAAAAGTTCCGAAGCCGCACCAACATAATAAAGATACAGAAACACCGTGGCCCCTTTCTTTGAGTTAACTCTGCACTACTGCGAGCTGCAAATGCGAGTTCCAGCTTAGCTGTGCAGAAGAAGAACAACAAGAAGAAGAAATATCTCGGAATATGTCCGTGAGGCCCCTTTCCTTGAGCTATATCTGCAAATATCTCGGAAACGATGCGAGCTATGGCAAAATCTTCAGAATCCTTTTTTGTAGGAAATTAAGTGTCCTACTATTTATGTTCTATGAAATTTTTTGATCAAATGCGTAGTTTTCGAGATATATCGAGATACTTAAAAGTTCCGCAGCCGCACCAACATAATAAAGATACATAAACACCGTGCCCACTTTCTTTGAGATAACTCTGCACTATTCCGAGCTGCAAATGCCATTACCAGCTCAGCTGTGCAGAAGAAGAACAACAAGAAGAAGAAATATCTCGAAATAAGTCCGTCAGGCCCCTTCCCTGGAGGTATATCTGCAAATATCTCGGAAACGATGCGAGCTATGGCAAAATGATAAGAGACCTTTTTTGTAGAGAATTAAGTTTCCTACTTTTTATGTTCTATGATATTTTTTGATCAGATGTGTAGTTTTCGAGATGTATGGAGATATTTAAAAGTTCCGAAGCCGCACCAACATAATAGAGATACAGAAACACCGTGGCCCCTTTCTTTGAGATAACTCTGCACTACTGCGAGCTGCAAATGCGAGTTCCAGCTTAGCTGTGCAGAAGAAGAACAACAAGAACAAGAAATATCTCGGGATATGTCCGTGAGGCCCCTTTCCTTGAGATAAATCTGCAAATATATCGGAAACGATGCGAGCTATGGCAAAATGTTAAGAAACCTTTTTTGTAGAGAATTAAGTTTCCTACTTTTTATGTTCTATGATATTTTTTGATCAGATGCGTAGTTTTCGAGATATATCAAGATATTTAAAAGTTCCGAAGCCGCACCAACATAATAGAGATACGGAAACACCGTGGCCCCTTTCTGTGAGATAACTCTGCACTATTGCGAGCTGCAAATGCCAGGTCCAGCTTAGCTGTGCAGGAGAAGCACAACAAGAACAAGAAATATCTCGGAATATGTCCGTCAGGCTCCTTCCCTTGAGCTAAATCTGCAAATATCTCGGAAACGATGCGAGCTATGGCAAAATATCAAGGGACCTTTTTTGTAGAGAATTAAGTTTCCTACTTTTTATGTTCTATGATATTTTTCGATCAGATGCGTAGTTCCCGAGATATATCAAGATATTTAAAAGTTCCGAAGCCTCTTCAACATAATAGAGATACAGAGACACCGTGGCCCCTTTCTGTGAGATAACTCTGCACTATTGCGAGCTGCAAATGCGAGTTCCAGCTTAGCTGTGCAGAAGAAGAACAACAAGAAGAAGGAATATCTCGAAACACGTCCGTCAGGCCCCTTCCCTTGACATAAATCTGCAAATATCTTGGAAACGATGCGAGCTATGGAAAAATGTTCAGACCTTTTTTGTAGGAAATTTAGTTTCCTACTATTTATGTCCTTTGATATTTTTTGATCAGATGCGAAGCTTTCGAGATATATCGAGATATTTAAAAGTTCCGAAGCCGCACCAACATAATAAAGATACAGAAACACCGTGGCCCCTTTCTTTGAGATAACTCTGCACTATTCCGAGCTGCAAATGCCACTTCCAGCTTAGCTGTGCAGAAGAAGAACAACAAGAAGAAGAAATATCTCGAAATATGTCCGTCAGGCCCCTTCCCTTGAACTACATCTGCAAATATCTTCGAAACGATGCGAGCTATGTCAAAATCTTAAGAGACGTTTTTTGTAGGAGATTAGGTTTCCTACCATTTATGTTCTATGATATTTTTTTATCAGATGCGTAGTTTTCGAGATATATCGAGATATTTAAAAGTTCCGAAGCCGCACCAACATAATAAAGATACAGAAACACCGTGGCCCCATTCTTTGAGATAACTCTGCACTATGCCGTGCTGCAAATGCCACTTCCGGCTTAGCTGTGCGGAAGAAGAACAACAAGAAGAAGGAATATCTCGAAACACGTCCGTCAGGCCCCTTCCCTTGACATAAATCTGCAAATATCTTGGAAACGATGCGAGCTATGGCAAAATGTTCAGACCTTTTTTGTAGGAAATTTAGTTTCCTACTATTTATGTCCTTTGATATTTTTTGATCAGATGCGAAGCTTTCGAGATATATCGAGATATTTAAAAGTTCCGAAGCCGCACCAACATAATAAAGATACAGAAACACCGTGGCCCCTTTCTTTGAGATAACTCTGCACTATTCCGAGCTGCAAATGCCACTTCCAGCTTAGCTGTGCGGAAGAAGAACAACAAGAAGAAGAAATATCTCGGAATATCTCCGTCAGGCCCCGTCCCTTGAGCTAAATCTGCAAATATATCGGAAACGATGCGAGCTATGGCAAAATGTTAAGAGACCTTTTTTGTAGAGAATTAAGTGTCCTACTATTTATGTTCTATGAAATTTTTTGATCAAATGCGTAGTTTTCGAGATATATCGAGATATTTAAAAGTTCCGAAGCCGCACCAACATAATAAAGATACAGAAACCCAGTGGCCCCTTTCTTTCAGATAACTCTGCACTATTCCAAGCTGCAAATGCCACTTCCAGCTTCGCTGTGCAGAAGAAGAACAACAAGAAGAAGAAATATCTCGGAATATGTCCGTGACGCCCCTTTCCTTGAGCTAAATCTGCAAATATCTCGGAAACGATGCGAGCTATGGCAAAATGTTCAGAGACCTTTTTTGTAGGAAATTGAGTTGCCTACTATTTATGTTGTATGATATTCTTTGATCAGATGCGTAGTTTTCCAGATATAGCGAGATATTTAAAAGTTCCGAAGCCGCACCAACATAATAAAGATACAGAAACACCGTGGCCCCTTTCTTTGAGTTAACTCTGCACTACTGCGAGCTGCAAATGCGAGTTCCAGCTTAGCTGTGCAGAAGCAGAACAACAAGAAGAAGAAATATCTCGGAATATGTCCGTGAGGCCCCTTTCCTTGAGCTATATCTGCAAATATCTCGGAAACGATGCGAGCTATGGCAAAATCTTCAGAATCCTTTTTTGTAGGAAATTAAGTGTCCTACTATTTATGTTCTATGAAATTTTTTGATCAAATGCGTAGTTTTCGAGATATATCGAGATACTTAAAAGTTCCGCAGCCGCACCAACATAATAAAGATACATAAACACCGTGCCCCCTTTCTGTGAGATAACTCTGCACTATTGCGAGCTGCAAATGCCATTACCAGCTCAGCTGTGCAGAAGAAGAACAACAAGAAGAAGAAATATCTCGAAATAAGTCCGTCAGGCCCCTTCCCTGGAGGTATATCTGCAAATATCTCGGAAACGATGCGAGCTATGGCAAAATCATAAGAGACCTTTTTTGTAGAGAATTAAGTTTCCTACTTTTTATGTTCTATGATATTTTTTGATCAGATGTGTAGTTTTCGAGATGTATGGAGATATTTAAAAGTTCCGAAGCCGCACCAACATAATAGAGATACAGAAACACCGTGGCCCCTTTCTTTGAGATAACTCTGCACTATTGCGAGCTGGAAATGCCACTTCCAGTTTAGCTGTGCAGAAGAAGAACAACAAGAAGAAGAAATATCTCGAAATATGTCCGTCAGGCCACTTCCTTTGAGCTAATTCAGCAAATATTTCGGAAACGATGCGGGCTATGGTAAAATGATAAGAGACCTTTTTTGTAGAGAATTAAGTTTCCTACTATTTATGTTCTATGATATTCTTTGATCAGATGCGTAGTTTTCCAGATATAGCGAGATATTTAAAAGTTCCGAAGCCGCACCAACATAATAAAGATACAGAAACACCGTGGCCCCTTTCCTTTAATTAACTCCGCACTATTGCGAGCTGCAAATGCCAGGTCCAGCTTAGCTGTACAGAAGAAGCACAACAAGAACAAGAAATATCTCGGACTATGTCCGGCAGGCCCCTTCCCTTGAGCTAAATCTGCAAATATCTCGGAAACGATGCGAGCTATGGCAAAATGTTGACAGACCTTTTTGGAGGAAATTAAGTTTCCTACTATTTATGTTCTATGATATTTTTTGATTAGATGCGTAGTTTTCGAGATATATCGACATATTTAAAAGTTCCGAAGCAGCACCAACATAATAAAATTACAGAAACACCGTGGCCCCTTCCTTTGAGACAACTCTGCACTATTGCGAGTTGGAAATGCCACTTCCAGTTTACCTGTGCAGAAGAAGAACAACAAGAAGAAGAAATATCTCCAAATATGTCCGTCAGGCCCCTTCCCTTGAGCTAAATCTGCAAATATCTCGGAAACGATGCGAGCTATGGCAAAATATTCAGAGACCTTTTTTGTAGGAAATTATGTTTCCTACTATTTATGTTCTATGATATTTTTTGATCAGATGCGTAGTTTTCGAGATATGTCGAGATATTTAAAGGTTCCGAAGCCGCACCAACATAATAAAGATACATAAACACCGTGGCCTCTTTCTTTGAGATAACTCTGCACTACTCCGAGCTGCAAATGCCACTTCCAGCTTAGCTGTGCAGAAGAAGAACAACAAGAAGAAGAAATATCTCGAAATATGTCCGTCGGGCCCCTTCCCTTGAGATAAATCTGTAAATATCTCGGAAACGAAGCGAGCTATGGCAAAATGTTAAGGGACCTTTTTTGTAGACAATTAAGTTTCCTACTTTTTATGTTTTATGATATTTTTTGATCAGATGCGTAGTTTTCGAGATATGTCGAGATATTTAAAAGTTCCGAAGCCGCACCAACATAATAAAGTGGCCCCTTTCTTTGAGATAACTCTGCACTATTGCGAGCTGCAAATGCCAGTTCCAGCTTAGCTGTGCAGAAGAAGCACAACAAGAACAAGAAATATCTCGGAATATGTCCGTCGGGCCCCTTCCCTTGAGATAAATCTGCAAATATCTCGGAAACGATGCGAGCTATGGCAAAATGTTAAGAGACCTTTTTTGTAGCGAATTAAGTTTCCTACTTTCTATGTTCTATGATATTTTTTGATCAGATGCGTAGTTCTCGAGATATATCAAGATATTTAAAAGTTCCGAAGCCGCACCAACATAATAGAAATACGGAAACACCGTTGCCCCTTTCTTTGAGATATCTCTGCACTATTCCGAGCTGCAAATGCCACTTCCAGCTTAACTGTGCAGAAGAAGAACAACAAGCAGAGGAAATATCTCGCAATATGTCCGTGAGGCCCCTTTCCTCGAGCTATATCTGCAAATATCTCGGAAACGATGCGAACTATGGCAAAATGTTGTGGGACCTTTATTGTAGGAACTTAAGTTTCCTACTATTGATGTTCTATGATATTTTTTCATCAGATGCGTAGTTTTCGAGATACATCGAGATATTTAAAAGTTCCGAATCCGCACAAACATAACAGAGATACAGAAACACCGTGGCCCCTTTCTTTGAGATAGCTCTGCACTATTACGAGCTGCAAATGCCACTTCCAGCTTAGCTGTGCAGAAGAGGAACAACAAGAACAAGAAATATCTCGGAATATGTCCTTCAGGCCCCTTCCCTTGAGCTAAATCTGCAAATATCTCGGAAACGATGCGAGCTATGGCAAAATGTTAAGAGACCTTTTTTGTAGAGAATTAAGTTTCCTACTTTTTACGTTCTATGATATTTTTTGAGCAGATGCGTAGTTCTCGAGATATATCAAGATATTTAAAAGTTCCGAATCGGCACTAACATAATAGAGATACAGAAACACCGTGTCCCCTTTCTGCGAGATAATTCTGCACTATTGCGAGCTGCAAATGCCAGGTCCAGCTTAGCTGTGCAGAAGAAGCACAACAAGAACAAGAAATATCTCGGAATATGTCCGTCAGGCCCCTTCCCTTGAGCTAAATCTGCAAATATTTCGGAAACGATGCGAGATATGGCAAAATGTTAAGAGACCTTTTTTGTAGCGAATTAAGTTTCCTACTTTTTATGCTCTAAGATATTTTTTGATCAGACGCGTAGTTCTCGAGATATATCAAGATATTTAAAAGTTCCGAAGCCGCACCAACATAATAGAGATACGGAAACACCGTGGCCCCTTTCTGTGAGATAGCTCTGCACTATTGCGAGCTGCAAATGCCAGTTCCAGCTTAGCTGTGCAGAAGAAGCACAACAAGAACAAGAAATATCTCGGAATATGTCCGTCAGGCCCCTTCCCTTGAGCTAAATCTGCAAATATCTCGGAAACGATGCGAGCTATGGCAAAATGTTCACAGACCTTTTTTGTAGAGAATTAAGTTTCCTACTTTTTACGTTCTATGATATTTTTTGATCAGATGCGTAGTTTTCGAGATTTATCAAGATATTTAAAAGTTCCGAAGCCGCACCAACATAATAGCGATACGGAAACACCGTGGCCCCTTTCTGTGAGATAACTCTGCACTATTGCGAGCTGCAAATGCCAGGTCCAGCTTAGCTGTGCAGAAGAAGCACAACAAGATCAAGAAATATCTCGGAATATGTCCGTCAGGCCCTTTCCCTTGAGCTAAATCTGCAAATATCTCGGAAACGATGTGAGCTATGGCAAAATGTTAAGAGACCTTTTTTGTAGAGGATTAAGTTTCCTACTTTTTACGTTCTATGATATTTTTTGATCAGATGCGTAGTTTTCGAGATATATCAAGATATTTAAAAGTTCCGAAGCCGCACCAACATCATAGAGATACAGAAACACCGAGGCCCCATTCTGCGAGATAACTCTGCACTATTGCGAGCAGCAAATGCCAGGTCCAGCTTAGCTGTGCAGAAGAAGCACAACAAGAACAAGAAATATCTCGGAATATGTCCGTCAGGCCCCTTCCCTTGAGCTAAATCTGCAAATATTTCGGAAACGATGCGAGATATGGCAAAATGTTAAGAGACCTTTTTTGTAGCGAATTAAGTTTCCTACTTTTTATGCTCTATGATATTTTTTGATCAGACGCGTAGTTCTCGAGATATATCAAGATATTTAAAAGTTCCGAAGCCGCACCAACATAATAGAGATACGGAAACACCGTGGCCCCTTTCTGTGAGATAGCTCTGCACTATTGCGAGCTGCAAATGCCAGTTCCAGCTTAGCTGTGCAGAAGAAGCACAACAAGAACAAGAAATATCTCGGAATATGTCCGTCAGGCCCCTTCCCTTGAGCTAAATCTGCAAATATCACGGAAACGATGCGAGCTATGGCAAAATGTTCACAGACCTTTTTTGTAGAGAATTAAGTTTCCTACTTTTTACGTTCTATGATATTTTTTGATCAGATGCGTAGTTTTCGAGATTTATCAAGATATTTAAAAGTTCCGAAGCCGCACCAACATAATAGAGATACAGAAACACCGTGGCCCCTTTCTGTGAGATAACTCTGCACTATTGCGAGCTGCAAATGCCAGGTCCAGCTTAGCTGTGCAGAAGAAGCACAACAAGAACAAGAAATATCTCGGAATATGTCCGTCAGGCCCCTTCCCTTGAGCTAAATCTGCAAATATCTCGGAAACGATGCGAGCTATGGCAAAATGTTAAGAGCCCTTTTTTTGTAGCGAATTAAGTTTCCTACTTTTTATGTTCTATGATATTTTTTGATCAGATGCGTAGTTTTCGAGATTTATCAAGATATTTAAAAGTTCCGAAGCCGCACCAACATAATAGAGATACGGAAACACCGTGGCCCCTTTCTGTGAGATAACTCTGCACTATTGCGAGCTGCAAATGCCAGTTCCAGCTTAGCTGTGCAGAAGAAGCACAACAAGAACAAGAAATATCTCGGAATATGTCCGTCGGGCCCCTTCCCTTGAGATAAATCTGCAAATATCTCGGAAACGATGCGAGCTATGGCAAAATGTTAAGAGACCTTTTTTGTAGCGAATTAAGTTACCTACTTTCTATGTTCTATGATATTTTTTGATCAGATGCGTAGTTCTCGAGATATCTCAAGGCATTTAAAAGATCCGAAGCCGCACCAACATAATAGAGATACGGAAACACCGTGGCCCCTTTCTGTGAGATAACTCTGTACTATTGCGAGCTGCAAATGCCAGGTCCAGCTTAGCTGTGCAGAAGAAGCACAACAAGAACAAGAAATATCTCGGAATATGTCCGTCGGGCCCCTTCCCTTGAGATAAATCTGCAAATATCTCGGAAACGATGCGAGCTATGGCAAAATGTTAAGAGACCTTTTTTGTAGCGAATTAAGTTTCCTACTTTCTATGTTCTATGATATTTTTTGATCAGATGCGTAGTTCTCGAGATATATCGAGATATTTAAAGGTTCCGAAGCCGCACCAACATAATAGAGATACAGAAACACCGTGGCCCCTTTCTGTGAGATAACTCTGCACTATTGCGATCTGCAAATGCCAGTTCCAGCTTCGCTGTGCAGAAGAAGCACAACAAGAACAAGAAATATCTCGGAATATGTCCGTCAGGCCCCTTCCCCTGAGTTAAATCTGCAAATATCTCGGAAACGATGCGAGCTATCGCAAAATGTTAAGAGACCTTTTTTGTAGGAAATTAAGTTTCCTACTATTTACGTTCTATGATATTTTTTGACCAGATGCGTAGTTTTCGAGATATATCGAGATACTTAAAAGTTCCGAAGCCGCACCAACATAATAAACATACAGAAACACCGTGGCCCCTTTCTTTGAGATGTCTCTGCACTATTCCGAGCTGCAAATGCCACTTCCAGCTTAACTGTGCAGAAGAAGAACAACAAGCAGAGGAAATATCTCGAAATATGTTCGTCAGGCCCCTTCCCTTCACAGATCCCTTCCCTTCCCATCACAGACGGTAGACCGCCAGGCCGCTGTGATAGTAAATGCTTCTGGCGATGAATTGGACACATGGATGGGAAGCCTTGGGAAGGATGACGTGTTCTCTAGAAAACCCAGGATCTCACGATCCCCACCAGGAATTAGCGCGCTGAGAGACATCGAAAACCCGTTTGAGCGATTGAATTCGGTAGACCTCACTGGAGATGAGGACGAAGAATGCGCCAAGATAGTGGAAACACCAAAAACCCACATGGACAAGGGTAAAAGAACAACAAAGAAGGGGCTGACCCTAGAGGAAAAAATGGACTTTAGCATAAGAACAATATCTAAGATGCTCGAGACCATTATGGAACATAATACAGTGTTAAGAGACCATATCCTAAAGAGCGAGAGCGTAGAGCCGGAAATAAGAGAGGCTTTTATCTCCATGGGATGTTGCCTGGAGGAGGTAATGGATGCGGTCGAAGGAATGAAGGAGGACCGTTCAGAACAAAAAGTGGAAGAAAAAGGGAATAGAAGAAATAGTAGAGGTATACTCACCAGTGATGAAATAATGACGAATCCTAGGAATACTCTAGCGGCGATGGACCTTGGGGTATCTGAAAGAGAAAAAAGAAAAAATTATGCGAGTGTGGCTACGCAAACGGTTGAGGAGAAGGAAAAGGACTTCCCACCGCTCCTGGCCATCAGACAAAAGAGGAAGGAGATCTCCCCTCCCACAGAAAACGCGGGGAAAAAGACCAGGTTCCTCCTCTCAAGCGCAGAAGGGACCCCAGAGGAAAATGTAAGGAGGAAGAAGGGGACACAGGGACCACAAGATCACAGGAATGGGAAACGGTACAAACGAGGAGGAAAAGAAACGACTCTGAAAGGAAGAAAGACAGGGCTGAGGAAACCAAAAAAAGCACGGACGCAAAGGCAAAAGAGGATAGAGCGGGGTTGAAGAGCACGCCCAATAGAAAGCCTACCAAGCCTCAAGCAATAGCGGTTCGGTTTGGTAAAGAGATGTCATTTGCGGATATATTGAAAAAAGTTAAAGGCGCAGCTGGCCCCACTCCTGAGGGCGTGAAGTCCGTAAAACAGACTAGAGCAGGAAATCTACTAATTGAGTTCACCCCAGGGGCAGACCTGGAGGGTTTCAAAAAGAGTATCGACGGGAAACTCGGCCCAGATGTGAAAGTTGCAAGATTACAGCAAAAGATGGATGTGGAACTAAGGGGAGTAGACCCCTCAGTGGAGGAGCAGGAAATATTAGATGCAATGAAAAGGGAACTAGGACACAATGCATTGGATAGCAGGGTAAAAGTCCTCCGGGTTGACCCCAGGCAAAACAAGATTGCGATAATAGAGGGCCCAGCTACTGATATGGCGAAACTAATTAGGAAAGGTAAAATCAAGATAGGGTGGACAATCGTACCAGTAAAGGAGATTCCACGCCTTTTGCGCTGCTACCGCTGCCATGACCTGGGGCATGTGGCTAATAACTGCAAGAGCAACAAGGAAGGCGGGGGGGGGGGGGGGGGGGTACTGCAGGAAATGCGGTAGCCAGGGCCACCAAATGCGCGAATGCACTAAAGAACCTAAGTGCAGGCTGTGCGTTGCAGATAATCTGCCTGAAGAGATGGTTAGACACGGAGCGGCATCAGTCAAGTGTCAGAAATACAAGGAGGCCATGAAAAACAAAAGGGAAAATTAACATTTTGCAAATAAATTTAAATCACTGCAGAACTGCCCACGATTTACTGACGGCGACCACAAACAAATACGATGTCGACCTAGTGGCAGTTTCAGAACCCTATCGTGTGCCGGAAAATTGGTTTAGTGATAGTACAGGGCGGGCCACGATATATGTTACGGATAAAGGTATTGCAAACGGGAGAGAAATATCCCTCATAGTTAGCGGAAATGGTTTTGTCATAATTAAGTATAACGACTTGTTTATTATAGGTGTGTATGCATCACCTAACGTGCATACAAATGAGTTTGAAGCGATGCTAGTCTCGTTGGCTAAGTCGATTAAAACTCTAAAGAGCAACCAAGGCATCATCGTTATGGGGGACTTTAACTCTAGATCCCCACTCTGGGGTTCAGATAAATGGTGCAGTAGGGGTAGGATACTGTTCCAATTCTGCAACTCGGTAGATCTCCTTCCCACCGTCATGAAAGGAGGTGCCACATGTGACCGCGGCAGTGGATCAAAAATTGACATAATGATCTGCAATAAACTAGCCCTACAGGACCTACATGACTCGGTGGTCATAGGAGTTTATTCGGTCTCGGACCATAGGTACCTTCTTCATGCATATCATATGAAGCAAACAGTAGCGGGTGGTACCTCCCCTTTCGAACTAAAGAAAGGAGTGTTGGATGAGAAAAACTTTGTAAAAACCTTCCTCAATAAATACGGTGATGAAAAATACGATAAAATAGCGCGTACCGACACTACCTTGGAGGTGGATAGGTTCGTGGATGGTATAAATAAAATGGTAAACAAACACACCCGATATACAGGTCTAAGCAAAAATAACCGCACACCAGTACCGTGGTGGAATAATGAGATTGCAGAAAAAAGGGCGGCAGCAAACAGAGCTAGGAGAAAATATACTCGAGACAAGGCTAGGACCGACCATGATACCATTGAAATATCATGGAAGGAATTTAAAAGATGCAAATCAGAATTGAACCTGGTAATAAGGAAATCCAAGAGAGATAGCTGGGCCACATTGCTAAAAGAAGTTGACGCCGATATATGGGGCAGACCATATAAACTGGTCACCAGAACTATAAAAAACAAGACAACAAGACCGGATGTCCTAAATGAAAAGGAAGTGGACGAAGTAGTTAAAAAGCTATTTATATTAAATCCGGAGAACGTAAGTGACCAGGAAAATGAAAGTACCTATACAAAAGAAAAAGAGGAAGAATACGTACCTAGAGAAAAAGAAGTCATCACCCGTCCAGGAGATTGCGTCCAAGATGTCCTCGAAGAAGGCCCCCGATCCAGATGGGGTTACCTCAGCGGTGGCAAAGGAGCTAGGCCTAAAAGCATCAAGATGGTTGGCATGCATTTTTAATACCTGTTACACCCGAGGGTATTGGCCAGCAGCATGGAAGACCGGTAGGTTGGTGTTACTGCCTAAGGGGAAGGCGGCCACCGGTGCTGAAAGGGCCTATAGGCCTCTCACGATCATATCATGCATAGCTAAAATCTTTGAGCATGTAGTAAAGGAGAAACTACTGCAGGCACTAAAAGATGAGGATTTTGCACCAAACCAATTTGGCTTTCGGAAGGGCAGCTCAACCTTGGATGCCATGAAAATGGTGATGTCGCATTGCGATAAGGCCAGAAAAGTTAGAAGACACTGCCTCCTGGTGCTGTTGGACGTGAAAAACGCGTTCAACACCATCAGGTGGAGCAGTATTGTAAGAAATATGCGACAGAGAGGCTTCCCGGAAATGCTAATTAACATAGTACGTAGTTACCTGCAGGACAGATGGATTATATACAAGGGTAAGGATACTGACTGCAGGTACCAGGTGTTTGGGGGCGTTCCTCAGGGGTCGGTCATCGGCCCTCTTTTATGGAACCTGGTGTATGACGACCTCCTGAGGATTAGTACAAGAAGGGACGTGCACCTAGTTGGATATGCTGATGACATAGGTGTCATCATAATTGACAAAAATCTAGCTAGGATGACATCAGTGGCCGAGTCTACAATTAGAGAAATGGGGGCGTAGTACGAGAAGGAGGGGCTTAGCCTCGCACACCACAAAACAGAAGCCATCCTGCTTACAGACAGAAAAGTGGCAGGGGGCCTGAAAATAAAGTGTGGGGAACAACAAATTAAGACAGCGCGAAAAGCTAAATACTTGGGGGTCACGTTCGAGATGAGCAGAATATTTAAAATGCACATTATAACTGCCTGTAATAAAGCCCTAAAATACGCAAACACACTGGCACAGCTCATGCCAAACATAAACGGGGCAGGGAATGTGGCCCGCAAATTATATTACAAAGTGGTAGAGTCGGTTGTTCTCTACGCGGCTCCAATCTGGGCTAAGGGACTCGAGAGCACGGGTAATGCAGGTATCCTCCGTAGCACGCAACGTACTGCGTTACTAAGAGTCGCACACGCGTATAGGACGGTGTCTGCTGATGCGTTGTGTGTTATAACGGGGGAGATCCCGATAGAGTTAATTATCCGTGAAAGGGAGGAGATATACAACAAAAAAGAGGAAGAACAGGACAAAGACGGCGAGAGTACAGGGAGAATCAAAGAAAGTGCACGCGCCATCACGATGGAAAGATGGCAGCATAAATGGGAAAATTCAGATAAAGGAAGATGGACTAATAGTCTGATCCCGGTAATAAAGGAGTGGCGCGCCTGGGGGCCCAGTCTTCTTAATTTCCACCTGACCCAGGTGCTGACGGGCCATGGGTGCTTTGGAACCTTTCTCAAGAAAATAAAAAAAGGCGGTCAAAACGGAGCTGACTGCTGGTTTTGTCCAGGATGTGAGGATAACCCAGAACACTTTCTATTTGAGTGTAGTAGATGGAGCAGAGATAGGGCACAGTTGTGCTCCCTCCTACACGCAGAGTTTAACAAAGGTAGTTTCATGAAATTCCTCAAAGAAGAAGCTACGAGAAGTTTTGTAATAGCATACATAACCGCGACCTTGAGGGAGAAAGAAGATTATGAGAGGAAAAGAGCAAGAGAAGGAACAAGAAGAAGAAGAAGAAGAAGAAGAAGAAGAAGAAGAAGAAGGGGTAGAGGTTAAATAAAACATTGAAAGCATGAAAATAATGATGAATGGATGTGCACAATCTATTCTCCGCTTATTTATATAATTATGTATACTATGAAAAAACCTGTATGTTTGTCTGTTTTAATTATTTATTTATATTAGCTAATTTCTACTCACCTCTTAATATGCTCTAGTAATAGCGGTTTGTTCATCCTCACTACCTTTAGACCGGTCTTTTGAGACCCCCTGTATATAGAAAAATTTAGGTACTGCAGAGCAAGTTGATCTTACTTGTGAAACTGTAGACTCCTGAGGGTTAAGCCTTTTGATAAGTTTTTATTATTACTAATTGACAATGTTTGATTTTTAAAAATTGACCATTTACCTTCTTTATAAATGAAACATATAGATTTTATGGTTTTAAGTATCTTATTGGAGGACGGAGGGACACTCCTTTAGTATTTTACGATTTTATGACAAAAACGTACGAGTAAAAGGCTCCCTGATAGGTGATATATGGAGGCCAATAAAGGGCATTGGCCCAGGAAAGACGCGCCCTTTATTAAGGACTAGGGTATGGATAGTTAACCCGCTCTGTCTTGTAGCCGAAAATGTCGTCCCGCCCACGAAGTAATGCTCAATAGCGGTTCCGGGGGCGCGGTTTCTCCGCGACCGGCAGCACGATGGTGAAACCGAGGTGGGTTTTTTAGTGGGTAAGCTACAATTGTAGCAGCCCCACACTCCCGAGCGACCATCAGCTCGCCGTGCGTAAAGCATTTTTCCCCCTCGTAAAAAAAAAAAAAAAAAAAAAATGTTGGTGCGGCTTCGGAACTTTTAAATATCTTGATATATCTCGAGAACTACGCATCTGATTAAAAAATATCATAGAACATAAATAGTAGGAAACTTAATTTCCTACAAAAAAGGTCTCTTAACATTTTGCCATAGCTCGCATCGTTTCTGAGATATTTGCAGATTTAGCTCAAGGGAAGGGGCCTGACCGACATATTCCAAGATATTTCTTGTTCTTGTTGTGCTTCTTCTGCACTGCTAAGCTGGAAGTGGCATTTGCAGCTCGGAATAGTGCAGAGTTATATCAAAGAAAGAGACCACGGTGTTTCTGAATCTTTATTATGTTCGTGCGGCTTCGGAACTTTTAAGTATTTCGATGTATCTCGAAAACTACGCATCTGATCAAAAAATATCATAGAACATCAATAGTAGGAAACTTAATTCTCTACAAAAAAGGTCTCTGAACATTTTGCCATAGCTCGCATTGTTTCCGAGATATTTGCAGATTTAGCTCAAGGGAAGGGGCCTGACGGACATATTCCGAGATATTTCTTGTTCTTGTTGTGCTTCTTCTGCACAGCTAAGCTGGAACTGGCATTTGCAGCTGGCAATAGTGCAGAGTTATCTCACAGAAAGGGGCCACGGTGTTTCGGTATCTCTATTATGTTGGTGCGGCTTCGGAACTTTGAAATATCTTGATATATCTGGAAAACTACGCATCTGATCAAAAAATATCATACAAGATAAATAGCAGGAAACATAATTTCTTACAAAAAAGGTCTCTTAACATTTTGCCATAACTCGCATCGTTTCCGAGATATTTGCAGATATAGCTCCAGGGAAGGGGCCTGACGGACATATTTCGAGATATTTCTTCTTCTTGTTGTCTTTCTTCTGCACAGCGAAGCTGGAAGTGGCATTTGCAGATGGGAATAGTGCAGAGTTATCTCAAAGAAAGAGGCCACGGTGTTTATGTATCTTTATTATGTTTGTGCGGCTTCGGAACTTTTAAATATCTCGATATATCTCGAAAACTACGCATCTGATCAAAAAATATCATAGAACATAAAAAGTAGGAAACTTAATTCTCTACAAAAAAGGTCTGTTAACATTTTGTCATAGCTCGCATCGTTTCCGAGATATTTGCAGATTTACCTCAAGGGAAGGGGCCTTACGGACATATTCCGAGATATTTCTTGTTCTTGTTGTGCTTCTTCTGCACAGCTAAGCTGGAACTGGCATTTGCAGCTCGCAGTAGTGCATAGTTATCTCAAAGAAAGGGGCCACGGTGTTTCTGTATCTTTATTATGCTGCGGCTTCGGAACTTTTAAATGTCTCGATATATCTCGAAAACTACGCATCTGTTCAAAAAATATCGTAGAACATAAAGTAGGAGACTTAATTTCCTACAAAAAAGGTCTCTTAACATTTTGCCATAGCTCGCATCGTTTCCGAGATATTTGCAGATTTAGCTCAAGGGAAGGGGCCTGACGGATATATTTCGAAATATTTCTTCTTCTTGTTGTTCTTCTTCTGCACAGCTAAACTGGAAGTGGCATTTCCAGCTCGCAATAGTGCAGAGTTATATCAAAGAAAGAGACCACGGTGTTTCTGAATCTTTATTATGTTCGTGCGGCTTCGGAACTTTTAAGTATTTCGATGTATCTCGAAAACTACGCATCTGATCAAAAAATATCATAGAACATAAATAGTAGGAAACTCAATTTCCTACGAAAAAGATCTCTTAATATTTTGCCATAGCTCGCACTGTTTCCGAGATATTTGCAGATTTAGCTCAAGGGAACGGGCCTGACAGACATGTTCCGAGATATTTCTTGTTCTTGTTGTGCTTCTTCTGCACAGCTAAGCTGGAACTGGCATTTGCAGCTGGCAATAGTGCAGAGTTATCTCACAGAAAGGGGCCACGGTGTTTCTGTATCTCTATTATGTTGGTGCGGCTTCGGAACTTTTAAATATCTTGATATATCTCGAAAACTACGCATCTGATCCAAAAATATCATAGAACATAAATAGTAGAAAACTTAATTCTCTACAAAAAAGGTCTCTCATCATTTTGCCATAGCTCGCATCGTTTCCGAGATATTTGCAGATTTAGCTCAAAGGAAGGGGCCTGACGGACATATTTCGAGATATTTCTTCTTCTTGTTGTTCCTCTTCAGCACAGCTAAGCTGGAGGTGGCATTTCCAGCTCGCAATAGTGCAGAGTTATCTCAAAGAAAGGGGCCGCTGTGTTTCTGTATCTTTATTATGTTTGTGCGGCTTCGGAACTTTTAAATATCTTGATATATCTCGAAAACTACGCATCTCATCAAAAAACATCATAGAACATGAATAGTAGGAAACTGAATTCTCTACAAAAAAGGTCTCTCAACATTTTGCCATAGCTCGCATCGTTTCCAAGATATTTGCAGATTTAACTCAAGGGAAGGGGCCTGACGGACATATTTCGAGATATTTCTTCTTCTTGTTGTTCTTCTTCTGCACAGCTAAACTGGAAATGGCATTTCCAGCTCGCAATAGTGCAGAGTTATTTGGAAGAAAGGGGCCACGGTGTTTCTGTATCTTTATTATGTTGGTGCGGCTTCGCAACTTTTAAATATCTTGATATATCGCGAGAACTACGCATCTGATCAAAAAATATCATAGAACATAAAAAGTAGGAAACTTAATTCTCTACCAAAAAGGTCTATTAACATTTTGCCATAGATCGCATCGTTTCCGAGATATTTGCAGATTTAGCTCAAGGGAAGGGGCCTGACGGAAATATTTCGAGATATTTCTTCTTCTTGTTGTTCTTCTTCTGCGCAGCTAAGCTGGAACTGGCATTTGCAGCTGGCAATAGTGCAGAGTTATCTCACAGAAAGGGGCCACGGTGTTTCTGTATCTCTATTATGTTGGTGCGGCTTCGGAACTTTTAAATATCTTGATATATCTCGAAAACTCCGCATCTGATCAAAAAATATCATAGAACATAAATAGTAGGAAACTTAATTTCCTACAAAAAAGGTCTCTTAATATTTTGCCATAGCTCGCATCGTTTGCAAGATATTTGCAGATTTAACTCAAGGGAAGGGGCCTGACGGACATATTTCGACATATCGACTTCCCACATATCGATGTACATTTAATAACAATATCATTATTACTATATTTACATTAGATTTAATGTCATATACTGATTCATTCCCACAGATCAATGTACATTTAATAACAATATCATTAGTACTATGTCTACATTAGATATGTAATGTACACGTAAAAACCATATCATTATTACCATATCTATATTAGACATAATGTAATATACTGATTCATTCCCACAGATCAATGTACATTTAATAACAATATCATTAGTACTATATCTACATTAGATATGTAATGTACATTTAACACCAATGTCATTATTACGATATCCACATGAGATGTAATGTAATATACTGATTGCTACCCATTGATCAATGTACATCTAATAACAATGTCATTAGCACTATATCTACATTCGATATAATGTAATATATTGATTCATTCCCACAAATCAATGTACATTTAATAACAATATCATTATTACTATATCTACATTAGATAATTAACATACATTTACAAACAATGCCATTATGACTATATCTGCGTTGGGCATAATGTGATATACTGATTCCTTCCCACAGATCAATGTACATTTAATAACAATATCATTAGTACTATATCTACATTAGATAGGTAATGTACATTTAATAACAGTATCATTATTACCATATCTACATTAGATATAAGGTAATATACTGATTCCCTCGCACAGATCAGTGTACATTTAATAACAATATCATTGGTACTATATCTACATTCGATATAATGTAATATACTGATTCATTCCTACAGATCAATGTACATTTAATAACAATATCATTAGTACTATATCTACATTAGATATGTAGTATACATTTAATAACGATATCATTATTACCATATCTACATTAGATATAATGTAATATACAGATTCATTCCCACTGATCAATGTACATTTAATAACAATATCATTAGTACTATATCTACATTCGGTATGAAGTAATATACTGATTCCTTCCCACAGATCAATGTACATTTAATACCAATATCATTGGTGCGGTATCTACATTCGATATAATGTAATATAGTGATTCATTCCAACAGATCAATGTAGCTACATTTAATACCAATGTCATTAATACCATATCTACATTAGATATAATGTTATATACTGATTACTACCCACAGATCAATGTACATTTAATAACAATATCATTATTACTATATCTACATTAGATTTAATGTCATATAGTGATTCATTCTAAGAGATCAATGTACCTACATTTAGTACCAATGTCATTATTACCATATCGACAGTAGATGTAATGTAATGTACTGATTCCTTCCCACAGATCAATGTACATTTGATAACAATATCATTGTTACTATATCTACATTCGATATAATGTAATATACTGATTCATTCCCACAGATCAATGTAGCTACATTTAATACCAATGTCATTATTACCATATCTAAATTAGATATAATGTAATATACTGATTACTACCCACAGATCAATGTACATTTAATAACAATATCATTAGCACTATATCTACATTAGATATAGTGTCATATACTGATTCCTTCCAACAGATCAATGTACATTTAGTAACAATATCATCAGCACTATATCTACATTCGATATAATGTAATATAATGACTCATTACCGCAGATCAATGTACATTTAATAACAATATCATTATTACTATATCTACACTAGATATACTGTCATACACAGATTCATTCCGACAGATCAATGTACATTTAGTAACAATATCGTTAGTACTATATCTACATTAGATATGTAATATACATTTAGAAACAATGCCATTATTTCTATATCTGCGTTGGAGATAATGTAATATCCTGTTTGCTTCCCCCAGATCAATGTACATTTAATAACAATATCATTAGCACTATATCTACATTAGATATATTGTAATATACTGATTGATTCCCACAGATCAATGTACATTCAATAGCAATATCGTTAGTAATATATCTACATTCGATATAACGTAATATACTGATTACTTCTCACAGATCAATGTACATTTAATAACAATATCATTATTACTATATCTACATTAGATATTATGTAATATATTGATTCCTTCCCACAGATCAATGTACATATAATAACAATATCATTGGTACTATATCTTCTTTTTTTTTTTTTTTTTCGTTTTCCTTTACCTAGGCAGGGTAGGACCGGAACCGCCTTTCGGCATTACTTCAGTCCCACCCTTGAAGCCTACCTATATTAACTTCACCATTTATTTTCCCCTCTTTTATTTCTTTACATACCACTGTTTACGTTTATACTAAGGTCTAGTTCAATCATTAATCAATTAGTTAACCTCCTTATTCAAAACTCTTTTCCGAAAACTCTATATCGAAACTTTCGGGAGTTTTCCAACTTAACAGCTTCCTAACTATTTACCCTAGCAATAGTGTTCAATATAGCTCGTCTTAATATACTCGGGTCTCCTGATTTTAGTATTCACATGTCATGTTTCCTATCACAGCAAATAGTTTCTCCCGGGTCCAGATATACTGGACTCTCGTTTTCACCTATTGCCCCTATTTATTCTATGTTACATATTTTTTACCGGGCACAACCATCTAAGTACACCTATTCTATGGATTAACCCTAGACCCATCCGTGTCATAGACATGCCGCTCTATGTGCGTAGTACTGTATGGCCGATCGTAACGTGATGGTGTTGTGTCACACAGCACTATAACCTGTACGCAGTATCTGTCATTATTACAATAACTAATTTCAGTCACTCTCTTATGTTGTCCTATCCAGTACTCAATTACCACCCTTCCGGCTTTGCGAATCACTTAACAAGGTAAGTAATCCCGTAACATTATTTAATACTGTATATATTTCCACCTTATCATAGCAAGTATAAACTAATTTTTTTATTTGTTTTTTTTTTTATACCTTCATTTCCTTCCAATATAGTATAGTAACCATTACTCCCCTTATAGTCTAAATACCTTTTGAATTCCTGAAGATATATCCAGGAAAGGATGATATTATTTCCATGTACCACTGGTGAGTACACATATCTATTTTCAGTTTACAAATTATAGACCTACTTTCTCTTTATACACCTTTTCCTATTGCCTATCGGTGTAGGAATCCGTACTCTACTGTAGCTTGCTATTTTCGAGTTCTATACTCTCCTCTTTCTCATACTATTTTACTTGTAACCCCTTAGGTATCGTTGGACCGGGTCACCGCACTCTACATCGCACCGTTATGGTTTATACTTGTTCTTTTATGCTCCTCCCAGCAAAAGGAGAATGCAACACCAGCATACTACCAAAAGATGAGTTTCCGGTTACCGTTGTTTATTATTTAATATCACCGTTTGCTCTATTTAATTTATATTATTCTTCCTTTGTAGGTTATACAGGTAACTCTTTCTATTCATTACGCTTTGCCAGCCTCTACATTATTCAATTTCTTTCAGACTGCCACCACTCCTCATCACCTCCGTTTATTCTTCAATGGGAAGATAATGGGGTATACACCATGACGTCAATGTGCTTTACTGTCTTACGTGTGTTACCTCCAGTATCTGTGGTTATACCAAAATAATCGACGTACACGTAAGTATCATACCTTTGTCGTATCCGTTAGCTAAGAACCAGGAATTAAATGAATAATATCCAGTGCTTGTATAACTAAAATAAGCTATAAATAATGAATAAATAAATAAAGAAATAAAATAACATAAAATAAAATAAAATAAGATAATCCAATAAGTAAATGACTAGAATCCAGTATGTAATTAAGTAAAGTAAATACGTAAATAAATAAGATATAATAAAATAGAGTCAATAGGTAAAAACATAAAATCCGTCAAGTAAGTAGATAAAACCAAAATAATAAATAATAAATGTTCGAGCGAACTGTTTCCCGAATGTCTAACGCGACTGACTTCTGTCGTATTGCCATCCCTCTTTCATCGGCGCCCGTCTCTCTCACGCCGTTGGCCAGCGGTGTGGGGCGAGGACGCCGGGAGAGAGAGGGAGAGGTGCGAGCCTGTCGTCGCTCTGCGACGGGACTCACTCTTGTTTCAAAGAAACTCTCGCGAACGCTTTTCGGAGAATTCATATCCGCAAATCTCTCCTTTTTTCTTTTTCTGGCGCTTCGCTCGAACCAAGTGCTTCGGCGAACCGCAATAACGCGGATTAATTCAGTGAATAGAGGATTGAAATATAAACTTTTTATTCCTAAGACTACCTGTTAATTTATTAAATACAACGAGTTTTTGCTAAAACTACGCAACACGTTGCTGTGGAGTTCATTGCTTCCGCTTTTTCAAGACTCCTGCGCTTCGGTAAACGCGATCCGGCACCTCGCTCATTTTCCTACAGATTTCCAACCGCGGAAAATACGCCGCGGCGAAATTTGACGGAACAATAAATAAATCAGTATAACAAATTGATGGTAATTACGTAACTATTTAGATAAAATTATTGTCAATATATATAATAAGTAGAGTTGGATGAATAAGCTCTATTCATCCCCACAGATACTGTATCCACTGCCTTGTAGTTTAATTTAATTACCAATTTTTTTTAAGGCTTTAAGAATTCACATGCATTAGGTTCAGTATACTAATTACCTTAATTATTTTAGCACCACGTATACACCATACCATTTTTCAGGTGAGGACTCAATCTATCGCGGCCACCATCAGCGTTGCTGCTATGGAATATGAATCAACGGCAACGACCACGCTCTGTAACGTCACGCCGAGAGCCTAACGACTTTGGGTAAGTCAGCGCGAGTAATATTTACCAACATTACGGTACGCGTTGAAAGGCTTAGAAGTACGGTCTCAGTGGTTCTCTATCGAAATATTAAATTAAATTTCGCCTTGAATTGCGATCATGACTACGTCCTTTTCGGATCTTCTGCGTGAACAAGAGGAAGTAGCGGGGTGGATACAAAGATTCTGGGCTAACGTATGCAAGTTAGGAAAGGACAAGCTGACGGGAGCGGTTTTAGAGCAGAGACAGGGTTTGCTCAACCGATACTGGGACACGTTCCTTAGCGGACACCGTAAATTGATGAGATGCAAGGAGGCGAGTTCTAGTTCATACGTCAAAGAGGACGCCTTTTCGGTCACAGAAGAAGCTTACCTCGACGCAGCCTCCATGATTTCCCATCACCTGAAAGAGCTGCCGTCCCCTTGCTCCTCGCAAGTCCAACCGTCCAATATTGCGCCTCCGCCCCACCCGCAACTGCCAAAAATTGATTTGCCGAAATTTTCGGGCGATCCGTTACAATGGGAGAGCTTTCGCGACCTTTTTAAAAGTCTAGTCCATGACGTCAGCCACTTACCTGATGTACAGAAGCTACTCTATTTGAAGTTTAGTTTGACAGGTGAGGCCGCCGAGGTCATTCGGAATACGCCGACAACGGACTCCGGCTTCAGGGGAGCATGGGACGATCTGGAAGCCCCGTACGGTAACATTCGTCTGTTATCGTTTTCCCATCATCGAGCGCTCCTCTCGTGCCCACCAGCCCTGCAGCAGTCAGCTGGCGAATTGAAGCGGCTTTTAGACACTTTCCGCCAGGCGATTAGGGCGTACGTTGCGCTGAGGAAACCCGTTACTTCATGGGATGAGTGGTTTGTATACTTACTAAGCCAAAAGCTTGACAAAACTACTCACCTTGCTTGGGAGACTTCTTTGGCGGATAGCCGGGAAATCCCGCGGTTTCAGCAATTATCGCAGTTCTTGGAGAACCGGATCCAAGCTTTAGGCGCTGCAGGCATGACGGACCCATCGCTCCACGCTGTGTCGCCGACTAGTTCCAAGGAAATCAAACCTAAAACAAAAGGAGGAGCATCAGCAGAAGGCGTTAACTCTAACGTCTTAGCCGCAGCATCAAAGTCGCCCCCGGCCCGGAAATGTCCGGGGTGTTCGGGCACCCACGGTCTAGGATTTTGTTATAAATTCAAGGCGCTGTCGCCGGCAAAACGCAAGGAGCGCGTCCAACAGCTGAAGGCCTGCCTGAGCTGTTTGAATGTAGGACACGAAGTGGGTAAGTGTCCGTCTAAACAAGTCTGTTTAGCTTGTAGCAAGCGACACCATACGTTACTGCACGAGGCGCTGACGGCTCCACCGGCAAGCGCACCAGGCCGTGAAGGCGGACAGCCGGCACGAGAAGACGCTGCCTCGACGTCTGACGACGCAACTCAGCAGGTGACTACCCTCTCTCTATCGGTTGGTTCAAAAGCCGTGGCCTTACTCGCAACCGCCAAGGTGAGATTGGAGGCGCCATCAGGAGAAACCGTAGAGGTCCGAGCCCTTCTGGACACCGGCTCCGATACCTCTCTCGTCTCATCGTGGGTCGCTCAGGCGCTACGTCTTCCACGGCGGGCGGTGCGAGTGGCCATCTCAGGCGTTAAGGACAATGAGGTTGGACACGCGACCGGAGAGATATCACTTGTAGTTCGACCCCGACACACTTCGGACTTCCGATTACCAGTTCGTGCGTTGGTACTCCGCAAACTAACGTCGTTGCTCCCGAGCAAACGCATCGTGGCAAAGTCTTGGCCGCATATTACCGGTCTCACACTTGCTGACCCCGAGTACGGAGTTCCGGCTCGGGTAGATTTACTTTTAGGTGCGGATGTTTGCGGAACGCTCTTTGGTGACGACTCGCGCAGAGGGCCAGAGGGTACTCCAACAGCGAAACTCACCCCCTTTAGCTGGGTGCTTATGGGATCAGCCTCCGACGACAAACCCAAGGCGGAGACGGCCGCTCGGGTTCTTCACTGCCACGGCGAGGACTCCACAAGCCAACTCCTCCAGCGGTTCTGGGAGCTGGACGAGATTCGAGAACGGGCTCCGATGTCACAAGAAGAGGAAAAGTGTGAGCGTCACTTCCTCGACACCCATGCTCGAGATCCATCGGGACGCTACGTGGTGCGCCTTCCCTTCGTAAAGGACCCGCTGACTGCGCTGAAGTCCAACAGGACGACGGCGTTGAAACTCCTCTTCAATTGTGAACGATGCCTATCCTCGGATGCTACGCTGAAAGAGCAGTATCGAAATTTTATGATGGAGTACCTGACTTTACAGCACATGCAGGGTGCACCCGAAGGAGCGGATAAAGGGCCTGCGTATTACCTGCCACACCACGCCGTACGCAAGCGTCACGATCCTTCTGCCAAGCTACGGGTCGTTTTTAATGCTTCTTTTTGTACAGCCACGGGCCAATCGCTAAACGACTGCCTCGCCACTGGTCAGAAGCTCCAGGCTGACCTATGGATGGCATTGACCCGCTGGCGACTTTTTCGGGTCGTATTCACCACGGACATTGTCAAGATGTTCAGACAGATCCGAGTCCATTCAGAGGATACTAAGTGGCAAAGCATCCTTTGGCGCGCCACTCCCGACAAACGAGTGCAGGACTTTCGGCTTACAACGGTGACGTATGGCACGGCGTGTGCGCCTTTCCTAGCTTTACGGGTACTTGCCCAGCTGGCGAACGACGAAAGCAGCCGGTTTCCCCGAGCAGCTTCGGTGGTGCGTCGACACACTTATGTCGATGATATTCTCACCGGGGCGGATGATGTCAGCGAGACCCTGGCTTTGAAAAGAGAAGTGGTGGCAATTTTCACAGCTGGCGGTTTCGAACTAAGCAAATGGGCATCTAACATACCGGAAATTCAAGAAGCCGACTCTTCTGATACGCGCCTGTTTCAGGAATGGTCCGGCATCAGCACACTAGGCGTGAACTGGAATCCTAGGGATGATGCCTTCTCCCTTCGAGTCGCAGCCGCTGAGCTGGTGAGAGAATGTACCACCAAGAGGTCCATCCTTTCGGAAATCGCAGGCCTCTTCGACCCACTGGGCTGGGCGGCGCCGGTCCTAGTCGTGGCCAAGATTTTAATGCAGGACCTCTGGATCCTTGGAGCGGACTGGGATCAGCAATTGCCAGAGAACGTCTGCACTATGTGGCAGCGCTTCGGAGGCTCCTTGCCGCAATTGGATACCCTGAAGATCCCACGCTGGACATTTGCCTCATCAGAGCCGTCCACCCAGATGAAACTTCACGGTTTTTGTGACGCCTCGCAGCGAGCATATGCGGCAGCGGTGTACCTGCGGGTCAATAACAATGGGTCGGTAGCGACCTCGCTTTTGGTCGCAAAAACTAAGGTGGCCCCGGTAAAGACTATAACAATTCCGAAGTTGGAACTGTGTGGAGCCACCTTGTTATCTAAATTATTGATTCGGGTCAAAGAAGGCATTAATATGTCTGGCCCGACCATCGCGTGGACGGATTCAAGTGTAACCTTACACTGGATCCGCGGCCATGCATCTCAATGGAAACCCTTCGTTGCCCATCGAGTCTCCGATATCCAGCACGAGATACCGGCAGACAATTGGCGGCACATCCGCTCTCCGGACAATCCAGCGGACTTGGCAACCCGAGGAATGAGCCCAGCCGAGCTCGTCGACTCCGATCTGTGGTGGCACGGGCCGAAATGGTTGCCGGAACAGCCTGAATTCTGGCCGGCGACCTTTCCGGAGTCCAACGAGGGAATAGAGGCAGAGAGAAGAGGAGCCACGGTACACGTCGTCAAGGAGAAATTCGGAGAAAACTTCCTGTGCCGCTTCTGCTCCCTCTCGCACCTTTTATCTGTTATTGCCCAGTGTTTCAGGTTTGCCAGTCTAAGCCGAGGGCAGCCTTGCGAGAAGGGTTTTGTTAAAGCAGCGGAGCGCACCCACGCCTTCCTAGCAGTTCTGAGATTCTCTCAACACACCAGTTTCCTGGAGGAGATTGAACAACTGCAACGGCACGGCGAGCTACGCAAAGCTTCACCCCTTTCTTCGTGTCGACCTTTCTTAGACGACCAGGGCTTACTAAGGCTAGGAGGGCGCTTAGAAAACGCGGCTCTGCCGTACAATGAGAAACATCCTTACCTTGTGGCGAAGAGATGTCCGTTGGCCAGGCTTCTGATACGGGACGCACATTACCGCACGCTCCATGGAGGCCCACAGCTTACTCGCAGCCATCTGATGAGAAGAGTCTGGATCGTCCGAGGCCGCTCACTGGTTCGATCCGAAATCGCCGCCTGCGTCACGTGCGCCCGGTTCAGCGGACGTAGAGCTGGACAACTGATGGGACAACTTCCACAGGAGCGCACTGCAGCACGGAGGGCCTTTTTAACCACCGGCGTGGATTATGCGGGCCCGATTAAGCTACGTACCTCGCCCGGGCGTGGCCACAAAGCCTACAAAGGCTACATCGCCCTCTTCGTGTGCCTGTCTACCAGGGCAATACATTTGGAAGCGGTGTCAGATCTAACCTCAGCTTCCTTTCTTGCAGCCCTCCGTCGCTTTGTGGGCAGGCGAGGACATTGCGCCACTCTGTTTAGCGACAATGGAACGGTATTCCAGGGAGCAGACAGAGAGCTCCGCGCTATGTTCCGCCAGTCTACTTTATTCTACCAGGAGGCAGCCGCATCCCTGGCATTAGACGGCACCTGCTGGCAGTTCATTCCCCCTTATGCGCCGCATTTTGGTGGCCCGTGGGAGGCAGGGGTAAAATCCGTAAAGCACCATCTACGGAGAGTGATCGGTGATTCCACACTTACCTTCGAGGAACTGACGACTCTCCTCTGTCAAATAGAGGCGTGCCTAAACTCGAGGCCACTGTACGCACTATCAGAGGACCCTTCGGAGCTGGCCGCCTTGACACCGGGTCACTTCTTGATAGGGGAACCAACCACCGTCCCTCCAGAGCCAGAAGAACCATGCACTGCGCTTCACACACGCTGGCGGTTAATCTCACAAATGCGAGCACAATTCTGGAAAAGATGGAGACGCGAATACTTACAGCATCTCCAACAGTTTCCGAAGTGGCGTCGTTACCGGGAGAATTTGGAAATCGGCAGCCTGGCGCTTATCCGGGACGACTTACAGCCACCAACAAAGTGGTTGATGGGACGCGTCACCGAACTACACCCAGGACCTGATGGATGCGTTAGAGTGGTAACTCTACGCACTGAAAAGGGCACTGTTAAGAGGCCAATCGTCAAGCTGTGCCCCTTACCAGTATCGCCAACCGACGCCTCTTAGCATCGATACCAGCTAAGATACTTTAACTTTAACTTCCTTTTTTTCTCTTTGTAAACTACGACCGGAATTTTCCGCGTAATTCTTTTTGCTTTACTTTGGTTGGTCTAGTTTACTATGCTAATTGCTATTTGTTATTTTATATTTACTCTTTATTCACTTTGCTTTACTTGATTGCTTTATATTAAAATTATTATTAATTAGTTTACCTTTGTAACTAGCGTGTAAGCACCCATGATTTGTACTAGTAAAACTCTAGAGGTTATTTGCCTTGATTCACGTCAACCATTCTTCGTATCACCGAAGAAGGCGGGCGGTATGTTCGAGCGAACTGTTTCCCGAATGTCTAACGCGACTGACTTCTGTCGTATTGCCATCCCTCTTTCATCGGCGCCCATCTCTCTCACGCCGTTGGCCAGCGGTGTGGGGCGAGGACGCCGGGAGAGAGAGGGAGAGGTGCGAGCCTGTCGTCGCTCTGCGACGGGGCTCACTCTTGTTTCAAAGAAACTCTCGCGAACGCTTTTCGGAGAATTCATATCCGCAAATCTCTCCTTTTTTCTTTTTCTGGCGCTTCGCTCGAACCAAGTGCTTCGGCGAACCGCAATAACGCGGATTAATTCAGTGAATAGAGGATTGAAATATAAACTTTTTATTCCTAAGACTACCTGTTAATTTATTAAATACAACGAGTTTTTGCTAAAACTACGCAACACGTTGCTGTGGAGTTCATTGCTTCCGCCTTTTCAAGACTCCTGCGCTTCGGTAAACGCGATCCGGCACCTCGCTCATTTTCCTACAGATTTCCAACCGCGGAAAATACGCCGCGGCGAAATTTGACGGAACAATAAATAAATCAGTATAACAAATTGATGGTAATTACGTAACTATTTAGATAAAATTATTGTCAATATATATAATAAGTAAAGTTGGATGAATAAGCTCTATTCATCCCCACAGATACTGTATCCACTGCCTTGTAGTTTAATTTAATTACCAATTTCTTTTAAGGCTTTAAGAATTCACATGCATTAGGTTCAGTATACTAATTACCTTAATTATTTTAGCACCACGTATACACCATACCATTTTTCAGGTGAGGACTCAATCTATCGCGGCCACCATCAGCGTTGCTGCTATGGAATATGAATCATCTATTGTATTTAATTAACCAAGTCATCCGGAGTTTCCAGTTGGGAACTCCTGCCACCGTTTACGAACCGTTACCCATTTCGAGGCCGAACTAGCATATTGCGGCTTTTAACTCTTTATCTTTATCTGAATGGTACGATGATTTTCTTTCCTTTTGTTACTATTATTCTTATCTTTATTGTTTTCTCCTTTAGTATTATCCTCCTGTTCCTGAATTTGCATTTTGTGTTTGTCTTCCCCATTCTTTCCTAATTTTTTTCCGGTGTGTTTTCTCCCATTTCTCTTTTTCCGATATACATACAGCGCAGAATTTCCTAATTGATGCGTTGGTTTTATCCCTTTTCAGTAAGTGTCCGATGTTTTGAATTTCCCATTTTTCTGAATGTACTTCTTTTTCCAGCGCCATCCTCTCCATTTTCCATCTTGGACACGTGAAGAGAGTATGTTCTGCGTCATCGAACAAATCCTCACAGAACCAACACTCTCGTGTCCTTTCCTTACCAATCTTTGCTTGGAAAGCCCCAAAGCATCCATGGCCAGTCAGTGCTTGTACTAGCTGGTGATCTAAGAGAGGTATTCCCCCACTATTCCATTCACCAATGTCACTAACTATCTTGTTAGTTCATCTGCCTTTATCCATGTTAGTCCCTTCCTCTTGCCATTCTCTTTTTGTTGTTTTAGTCTCTTCTTCCACAATCCCTTTATTAATCCGGTTTTTATCTTTTCCGTTCTTTTGTTCAAGCTTCCCCTTTTCTTGTGCCTCCCTTATTTTAACGTATATACGTGCAATTTCCTTTGCTGTATAATCCCAAGGCACGTTCCCGGTTATTATACATAAGACTTCCGTAGACACTGTTCGGTAGGCCTTGCAAATTCTGTTTAGCGGTAGCCTCTGCGCGTCCCTTAGTTTTTTCGTGTTCAGTTTATATGTCAATGCCCTGGCCTATATTGCCGCACCATACATCACCACTGATTTCACAACATTATAATACAGTATCCTGGCTTTTGGACCTGCTCCTCTTGTGTTTTTCATCAGGAGGCTTAGATGCATCACGTATTTACTCGATTTTTCAGTCGCGTTCTCAATATGCTGCTTAAATACTTGGTTGCATTCAAAAGTAACCCCAAGGTATTTAGCCGCCTTGCACACCGGTATTTGATTTCCCTCGATTTCCACCGGGATACCCTCAGGATTTTTTCTTCCCGTCAGCAATATGGTTTCCGATTTTTGCGGCGCCAGGTCAAGGCCTTCCCCCTTGTACCAGTCTACCATATCTCTTATTGTGGCATTGGCCGTGTATTTCATCCTTTCCAGATCCTTATCAATTATTACAATACCTATATCGTCAGCAAATGCCACCAAGTAGACATTTCTTCTAAGACGTATTTTCAGCAAGCCATCGTATACGAGGTTCCACATAAATGGTCCAATTATCGACCCCTATGGAACCCCTCCAAATACCTCTATTTTTTCATGTCCATCATCTGTGTTTATGACTAGCCACCGGTCACTCAAATAAGACTCAGTCATTTTTATTATTTTCCTCGGAAATCTTTTCCTCTTCATCTCACGGATGATGCTTTTCCACCTCAGGGAGTTGAATGCATTTTTGACGTCCAGTAGGATCAGAAGGCAATGTCTGCGCTCTTTTTTTGGCTTGTCCCAATATCCCATCACCTTCTCCATGGCTTGAACGGTTCCTAAACCCTTCCTGAACCGATATTGGTGCGGCGACAAATCATCCCTCCTGATTGCCTCATGTAATCTATTTTTAACAATATGCTCCAATATTTTCGCGATATTGGAGGCAATGCATAGTGGTCTGTAGTCAGACGGCTTCACTACGTTAATTCCCGTGCCTTCCTTAATTGTTGACTTACCTTTTGGTAGAAGCACTAGTCTGGTGGTTTTCCATTCCACAGGCCAGTGACCCAGATCCATGCATTTGTTTAGTAATCTAGTCCAGAAAGAGGTTGCACCAAGTCCTACAGCCCTTGCCGCCGCAGCAGGGATACCGTCAGGGCCTGGTGCTTTTTTAACCGCTATTTTTCTACATGCTAGAATTACTTCCATATCCGTTATTTTATCCTCATTTTCCTCTACGGTTTCTATGCGCTCACCAGTGTTCATTTCCAACTCGTTCTCATTTCCAGCTATGTCTACGTTATTTGTCGGTGGCTTCATACAAAAGAGACCATCTACCACTATTTTAATCTGTTCTGAGTTTAATTTAATTGGTGGAGTACTCCCGTTGATTTGCTTAATCACTGTTTTGTACGGTCTACCCCATACATCCCTATCTACTGTGTCAATCAATTTCTCCCACGCCCCTTTTTTGGCCGTCCTAATTTCCCTATTAAGCTCCTTCTTTGCCCTCTTAAGCTCGTCTTGACGTAACGTTATGACCCCACTATTCTTTTTCCTATTTTCCCCGGTCACCTTCCTACGCGCACTGTTAGCTCTCTTCCTGAGGTTTAAGATTTCGACAGACCACCAATGCACCGGGGTTTTGTTAAACATTCTACCTTCCTTCTTCTTACACTTATTACTAATACTCTGGATCTCCCTCATCACAGCATCAATATCCTCTCTATTTTCCCCAATACTGTAACTATTGTTCTCACTATCTCCGAATTTCTTTAAAAACATTTCCACAAATTTGTCTTTATCTACCTTTCTAACATTATCGTTCAAGACTAATTTATTGCTTTTTTCAGGTTCATCGATTACTATAGTGTGCAGCAGGTATTGATGGTCCGATCCAGTAAATTCGGTAAGGACATTACTTGCTACTACTTTATGGCTCAGCCTTGTATCTGTTATTAAAAGATCTATTTTTGTACCTGCTCCTCTGGTGCAGGTGTTTCCCCCTTCAGTCATTATGTATATCAGATCTAGATTTGCCATAAATACTAATAATTTTCTACCTCTAGGGTTCCACATCCTGCCACCCCAGAGTAGGGACTTGCTGTTGAAGTCTCCGGCCAAGATCACTCCAGCCCATTTTTTAGCTTTAATAATATCAGCGATTTCGTCTAATCTACCATCGACTGTATTATCATCAATATTCGGCGATATATAGCTACTAATTATGAGATAGTTGTTGTAACTGATTGCAACCATTCCTATCCCCTGTTTAACTATATTAATGTCTTTAACTCTGGCTATACCCTTGCTCGTGATTCATATAGCAACATCCCCTTTACAATCCTTAAACCAATAATTTTTGCTTTTGCTTTTGTTTTGTTCTGCAATCATGATCACGTCCGGTGATACTTTCTCGACTGTTCCTCCTAGCAGGTCCTGCGCCAGCCTGCATTTATTCAAGTTAATTTGTAATATTTTAATTTTGAATTTTATTTGTTTTTCTTTCCAATTGCTATCGCCTCCTTGTACTGTGGGCATTTCAGCGAGCCCGCTATATGGTTCAGCTCTACTCCACTACGGCCTTTTTCTTCGCAAGGTCTGCACCTCGCTTTTTCAGCTCTGCATTCTGTCATTACGTGCCCTTTCTCGCCATACCTTCTGCATATCCTTATGCCTTCTGTGAGTGCACACCTAACCGCCACATGTCCCATATTGTGACATTTGTAACATCTTGTGACATTTGGTAGCTGTCTCACTCTACAGTATACCCATCCTATTTTGATCTTATTTTCTTTAATATGATTCATAATGTCCCCTGGTCCTTCGACTATCGCTACTTGGGTGCCCATGTAAGCCGTCCTAATGCTTTTCCCCCTGAAAGTTCCTTTTGCGAGGCCCGTTTCCCTTGCTATGCTCTCTATTACTTCGTCGAGCTCAGCTCCCGGGTCAATGTCCAATATTTCCAGTGTTGTCTTAGGGATCGATCTCCTAATCGCGGTCTCAGCTCCCATGCTTTTTATAACTTTATCGTGGAATTCGGAGCTATCTATTTTCTCCTCAAATTCAACCAGAATGTCACCGGCCCTGGTTTTCCGTATTCTTTTGATTCCTTTGACTTCCTTCCCCATTTTATTCCTAAGATCTTTGGTCACCTCGGCGTACGAGCGCTCGTTGCCCACCTTGATAGTCACTGCTTCGTTTCTTTTTGTTCCTATTGTCTTCCTTTGCTTATCCCTCAGCTTCTTATTGTCAATGCCATCTTTATTCATTTTCATTCCCGAATCCTCCTTATTCCCCATTTTCTTCCTCCTTATCTTTACTACCTCCCAATCGGAGTCCGACGAGACTCCTTCATTACCTTTTAGTATTTGCACATTCCTAATTATTGGTAGTGCTCTATTCTCCCTGTTTACTATTCTGGTCTTTTTGATCTGCGTTTCCATCTCTGGTGGTGTCGTTTTCTTCCTCTTGTTTATTCTTCTAGTATCTTCCCTATCGCTTTCCATTATATCATTATTGCTTCTCCACACATTATCATATTCCATTGTTTTCATTAGTTTTCCTTGTTCGTGTTCCTCTCTATTTTTGCACTATTTCTTTTCATCCCTGTACACTCTAGTAGCTGCTTCCAGCAATTCTTTTGCTCTGTCTAGCTCCTGGCCCATTTCTATACTCGCCTTTTCTGCCATCGGGTTAGCATTGTTATCCCTCTGCAGATAGATACTAACCATATCATTTGATGCCTTAAGCATCCTCAGAATTTGGTGAATTGCCATCAGAGTTATGTCAAGTCCTCCAATTTCATTCTTTTCGTCGGAGGGCACAGCTTCCTCTGGTTGGACTTCCGTATGAGTTACATTGATCGGCGTTTCCTCCGTGTTCTCGTTTCCACCTGTAAATACCATATCATCTTCATCCCCCGTTAAGTCTGGATCGGCACTCATGCTTTCCTGTCCAATATTGGTCGGGCTTCTTGAGAGTGTACGTGATGGTCTAAACACCGCCCTCAGATCATCGTGAACTCTATCACTGAGCTTAACCTTGGTTTCCTCCTTTGCATTATCTTTGTCACTACTGTCTCCTATGATGATCCTATTTATTTCAAACACATTGCTTTCTTCTGTTGCTTTATTCATTTCCTTTTTTCTACCTATGCTCATCGTCCTACATTCAGCTCTAGTCATTATTTTTGTCGTTGTTTTAGTTGTTTTGTTTGTTTTGTATATCTTATCCATGTATATCCCACGAGTAGGGCCGGAATTAATTGTCGACCCACGCAGAGCCGCCTTATGTGGGTAAGCCTGTATTACTCGGGGGGGACGGTAGGTACCCCCGAGTGACCGTTCGTGACTACACAATTTAAGTCCCTGTAGCCATGAGCCTCTCGGCACGGTACCTCACACCTTTAGCTAGGACTATAGTTAGAGCCCGGTCCGACTCTTTCCTTACTTACTTTTCTTTTCACCCGTTAACAGTTAGTTTGTACCTATACTCTGTCATGTATTTCAGTCCAATCCAAAAGGGTAGTTTGTCATTTCTTTTTAATAGTCGCTTTATTCTTTTGTACCTTTACGCATTTCTTGTATATTCCCTTTCCTTATTTGTATGTTCTAAGACCGGGTTACTCCTATTGTTACTATGCCCATTCATAATTCGCGGTTATGTCATGCGCATTGACGCAGTTTGGACGTGTGTCACTGCGCGACTAATACGCACTACTCTGACCCAGGCACGCACTACTTCCGATTTCATTCATAGTTTCATTGAATACGCTCTTACGAATGGCAATAATTTTTACGTCGCGATTTACTTCATATTAGACTTGGTTGTGTACATAGAATTAAAGGAGTATCCAGTACTGTGTCTAGATGTGTTAAAGTGATCATGTGCACTTTGTTCTTCAGTCCTCGCATTTGTATCAGTGCTAGTTGACCGAGTTTACAATATGTTTAGCCAGTGGTTTGGTTGTTTAGTTATCTAGTTTGTTCATATTAATCGCTGCCCTGCACTTGTGTATCCCTTCCAGTATAGATTCCCATTTTCCTTTATACTTACCTTGTCTTGCCTACCTTCTTTCTGTACGCTAGTTACATGTGCAGGTGTATGCTTTATGAGTATTATTTTATATAAGACTTCTTTTCCTCCTTGTATTACCCTATCTCAGCTGTACAATTCTTGTTTTGCCCCCAGTCACACCGACTAACAGGTTTACCTACTGGATTCTCAATATTTCTACTATTACCCTCCTCTTTATTCTCATTAAAGTTCAGACTTATCGTATCATACTGTCATAGTATGCATCCTATAACTTTCCCCATTTTCTTTAATTATTAGAGCATTATGTTGGAACCTTCAGTATCTTTTGTTACGGACCATGCCTTTCATCTATTCCCATAGCGCTCAATAACGCTACTTTTCCTATTACACGGTATCCCTGCGGCTTTAACTTCTTTGTGTATACAATTATAGTCTATTATATTTATCTTGATTAGTTCCCCGGTCTATAGTCTACTTTATACATCCATATTGCTGTTCAAAACTAATATACTGACCTTTATTATTTACTAGTTTATTCTATGACTTATGCCCAAGTCGCGTGATATTTCCTCTCTATACTGTCTGAAGTTTTTCTTAACGTACTTGATTTAATTTATTTATTTAGGCAACTTACTGTTCTATCTATCATCCTATTCTCTCTATAATTCATAATTACTTACTTTCCATGCTTTGCTTGTTTTAATATTTCTTACCCTTATTCAGAAGTTTATAACCCACTTCTTCTTTTACCAACCATACCTACAGTAACCACTCTTACTTTTTGCCTTAGTTTCAGGAAACTTTCCCTAGTTTCGTGTCAATTAGTTCTTACGCCTTTCCTTATCTCAGGTCCAAACCGCATTTAAATACTCTCCTCGTATACCGTATTACCGGTTCATCAAAGTTGCTACCTTTTATATTAGTACAGTTTCAGGCTGTTTTGCATTATCTGTTGGTCTACTCAAGCCTTGTTTTAGCTTATCATTCCGTTCACTACATTTATGGTAAATCTTTACTCCGTTTCGCTTAACCTGTTTGAATATTCTGCTCATTGCCCTATTTCTTCGGTCTGTTAGGTTATTATATAGTATTATCCAGCTCTCTCCATTAAATTGGTTGTCATCAGTTAAAGTAAAGCCTTCCTATCTGTCCTAGCCAACCTTTTGGGTTCAAAATAAGCGTTGATAGAAATTATAAACTGTGCTACATTTAACTTTCATTTCTTGTCTTTTTGTACACTTAACATGTTTTACCTATTAATTTGACCCATTTATGTTACCTATTATTCCTAATAAGGCTTATTCATTCGCTATTCCTGTTAATTTACTTTAATTTAACCCTTATTCATGTTTCAGTCAGCTGATATTATGACGCAGACCTCATATTACCATTTAATACCTTCCTACATTGAAAACTCATTAATTATCGGTTTGATTTTCCGCTGATGTAACTCAGTGCACCATAAGCTGTGTTTTAATGCTCTTTTTCCCCAATTTAAGTTCGATTTATGCACAAAGTTTTTAAACAACAGCACTTGTCATCAGTCAGTTTCCATGCACATATTGTGTATCAGAATTATTTCCTTAGGCCGGTTTTCTCCCTTATTCATCCAATTTTATGTTGACATATTATATGGTGGTGAGGTTACTCTGAACCGTGTTTTAAGTAGTCACTTTCATTTATGTATTGACTTAATATATAATAAATTATTATGTACATTGATGCTATAGGTGTCATTCTACCTATTCCGACCCTCTTCCCACCTGCTTTCAACTTCCATCGATATCTATCATGTTTACATACCCGGAGTGCTTTCTCGGCACGTTCGCACGCATAGATGGTCGGGACCGGACTATTGGTACTATATCTACATTCGATATAATGTAATATACTGATTCATGCCCACAGATCAATGTACATTTAATAACAATATCATTATTACCATATCTACATTAGATGTAATGCACTATACTGATTCATTCCCACAGATCAATGTACATTTAATAACAATATCATTGGTATTATATCTACATTCTATACAATGTCATGTACACACTCATTCCCACAGATCAATGTACATTTAATAACAATATCATTAGTACTATATCTACATTCGATATAATGTAATATACTGATTCATGCCCACAGATCAATGTACATTTAAGAACAATATCATTATTATCATATCTACATTAGATGTAATATAATATACTGATTCATTCCCACAGATCAATGTACATTTAATAACAATATCATTGGTATTATATCTACATTCTACACAATGTCATGTACACACTCATTCCCACAGATCAATGTACATTTGATAACAATATCATTAGTACTATATCTACATTAGATATGTAATGTACATTTAATAACCATCTCATTATTACCGTATCTACATTTGATATAATGTAATATACTGATTCCCTCCCACAGATCAATGTACATTTAATAACATTATCATTAGTACTATATCTACATTCGGTATAATGTGATATACTGCTTCCTTCCCACAGATCAATGTACTGTTAGGCGAGAACCTCTGCTAGCTTGACTAGCAGAGATAACACCCTGCATTCCCTATTCCCACGGTACGGCAGCCCAGAAACTGATGACACATAGAAGCATAAGAATCCGACGACTGGGCTGCTTCTTCGCGAACGAAACTGCGCAACATATTCATACATATAATAAAAAACCACACCCGGGCGGGCATTCTGCGCAAGGCGACTTCATAGCAAGGGTCGCGATCGCTTAGTAGTTAGTTCTCGTGCGAGATTCGAACCATTATCCGAAACTCAGTTACTAATTCAATAAACCTAACGTGTGTGGAAGTGATACCGTGTAGTTTTAATTGCCTCCCTGAGTTGCGACGTAACAGTACATTTGATTACATTATAATTGGTACTATATCTACATTCGATGTAATGTAATATACTGATTCATTCCCACAGATCAATGAAGCTACATTTAATACCAATGTCATTATTACCATATCTACATTAGATATAATGTAATATACTGATTCCTTCCTCCAGATCAATGTACATTTAATAACAATTCCATTAGTACTATATCTACATGCGATATAATGTAATATACTGACTCATTCCCACAGATCAACGTACATTTAATAACCATATCATTATTACTGTATCTACATTAGATATAATGTAATATACTGGTTCCCTCCCACAGATCAATGAACAATCAATAACAATATCACTAGTACTATATCTACATTAGTTATAATGCAATATACTGCTTCCTTCCCCCAGATCAATGTACCTTTAATAACAATATCATTAGCCCTATATCTGCATTCCATATAATGTAATATATTGATTCCTTCCCCTAAATCAATGTACATTTAATAACAATATCATTAGTACTATATCTACATTCGATATAATGTAAGAGACTGATTCATGTCCACAGATCAACATACATTTAATAACAATATCATTATCACTATATCTACATTAGATACGATTTCATATACAGATTCATTCCCACAGATCAATGTACGTTTAATAACAATATCATTATCACTATATCTACATTAGATACGATTTCATATACAGATTCATTCCCACAGATCAATGTACGTTTAATAACAATATCATTATTAATGACATTGTTATTAAATGTACATTGATCTTTGGGAACGAATAAGTATATTACATTATATCGAATGTAGATATAGTACTAATGATATTGTTATTAAATGTTCACTGATCTGGGGGAAGGAATCAGTATAGTACATTATGTCCAACGCAGATATAGTAACAATGGCATAGTTTCTAAATGTATATAACATATCGAATGTAGATATAGTAATAATGATATTGTTATTAAATGTACATTGATCTGTAGGAATGAATCAAGATATTACATTATATCGAAAGTAGATATAGTACTAATGATATTGTTATTAAATGTACATTGATCTGTGGTAATGAATCTGTATATGACATTATATCTAATGTAGATATATTACTAATGATATTGTTATTGAATGTACATTGATCTGTGGTAATGAATCTGTATATGACATTATATCTAATGTAGATATATTACTAATGATATTGTTATTGAATGTACATTGATCTGTGGGAATGAACCAGCATATTACATTATATCGAATGTAGATATAGCACTAATGATATGGTTATTAAATGTATATTGATCTGTTGGAATGTATCACTATATGACACTATATCTAATGTAGATATCGTAACAATGATATTGTTATTAAATGTACATTGATCTGTAGGAATGAATCAATATATTACATTATGTCGAAAGTAGATATAGTACTAATGATATTGTTATTAAATGTACATTGATCTGTGAGAAGTAATCAGTATATTACATTATATCGAATGTAGATATATTACTAATGATATTGTTATTGAATGTACATTGATCTGTGGAAAGGAATCAGTATATGACATTATATCTAATGTAGATATATTACCAATGATATTGTTATTAAATGTACATTGACGTGTGGGAAGTAATCAGTATATAACATTATATCTAGTGTACATATGGTTGTAATGACATTGGTACTAAATGTAGGTACATGGATCTGTTGGAATGTATCACTATATGACATAATATCTAATGTAGATATAGTAATAATGATATTGTTATTAAATGTACATTGATCTGTGAGAAGCAATCAGTATATTACATTATATCTAATGTAGATACGGTAATAATGATATTGTTATTGTATGTACATTGATCTGTGGGAATCCATCAGTATATTACATTATATCCAATGTAGATATAGTACTAATGATATGGTTATTAAATGTACATTGACCTGCGGGAATGAACCAGTATATTACATTATATAGAATGTAGATATAGTACCAATGATATTGTAATCAAATGTACATTGATCTGTGGGAAGGAAGCAGTATATTACATCCTATCTAGTGTAGATATGGTAATAATGACATTGGTACTAAATGTAGGTACATTGGTCTGTTGGAATGTATAACTATATGACGTTATATCTAATGTAGATACAGTACTAATGATATGGTTACTAAATGTACATTGATCTGTGGGAATGAACCAGTATATTACATTATATCGAATGTAGATATAGTGCTAATGATATTGTTATTGAATGTACATTGATCTGTGGTAATGAATCTGTATATGACATTATATCTAATGTGGATATATTACTAATGATATTGTTATTGAATGTACATTGATCTGTGGGAATGAACCAGCATATTACATTATATCGAATGTAGATATAGTACTAATGATATGGTTATTAAATGTATATTGACCTGTTGGAATGTATCACTATATGACATTATATCTAATGTAGATATCGTAATAATGATATTGTTCTTAAATGTACATTGATCTGTAGGAATGAATCAATATATTACATTATGTCGAAAGTAGATATAGTACTAATGATATTGTTATTAAATGTACACTGATCTGTGGGAATGAATCAGTATATTACATTATATCGAATGTAGATATAGTACTAATGATATTGTTATTAAATGTACATTGATCTGTGAGAAGTAATCAGTATATTACATTATATCGAATGTAGATATATTACTAATGATATTGTTATTGAATGTACATTGATCTGTGGAAAGGAATCAGTATATTACATTATATCGAATGTAGATATAGTACTAATGATATTGTTATTAAATGTACATTGATCTGTGGGAATGAATCAGTATATTACATTATATCTCATGTAGATATCGTAATAATGATATTGGTATTAAATGTATATTACATATCAGCAGATTTAGCTCAAGGAAAGGGGCCTCACAGACATATTTCGAGATATCTCTCCTTCGTGTTGTTCTTCTGCTGCACAGCTAAACTGGAAGTGGCATTTAGAGCTGGCAATAGTGCAGAGTTATCTCAAAGAAAGGGGCCACGGTGTTTCTGTATCTCTATTATGTTGGTGCGACCTCGGAACTTTTAAATATCTTGATATATCTCGAAAACTACGCATCGGATCAAAAAATTTCATACAACATAAATAGTAGGAAACTTAATTTCTTACAAAAAAGATCTCTTAACATTTTGCCATAGCTCGCATTGTTTCCGAGATATTTGCAGATATAGCTCAAGGGAAGGGGCCTGACGGACATATTTCAAGATATTTCTTCTTCTTGTTGTTCTTCTTCTGCACAGCTAAGCTGGAAGTGGCATTTGCAGCTCGAAATAGTGCAGAGTTATTTCAAAGAAAGAGGCCACGGTGTTTATGTATCTTTATTATGTTGGTGCGCCTTCGGAACTTTTATATGTCTCGATATATCTCGAAAACTACGCATCTGATAAAAAAATATCATAGAACATAAATAGTAGGGAACTTAATTCTCTACAAAAAAGGTCTCTCAACATTTTGCCATAGCTCGCATCGTTTCCAAGATATTTGCCGATGTAACCCAAGAGAAGGGGCCTGACGGACATACTTCGAGATATTTCTTCTTCTTGTTGTTCTTCTTCAGCACAGCTAAGCTGGAAGTTGCATTTGCAGCTCGGTATAGTGCAGATTTATCGCAAGGAAAGGGGCCACGGTGTTTATGTATCTCTATTATGTTGGTGCGGCTTCGGAACTTTTAAATGTCTCGATATATCTCGAAAACTACGCATCTGATCAAAAAACATCATAGAACATGAATAGTAGGAAACTTAATTCTCTACGAAAAAGGTCTCTCAACATTTTGCCATAGCTCGCATCGTTTTCAAGATATTTGCCGATGTAACTCAAGAGAAGGGGCCTGACGGACATATTTCGAGATACTTCTTCTTCTTGTTGTTCTTCTTCTGCACAGCTGAGCTGGAAGTGGCATTTGCAGCTCCGAATAGTGCAGAGTTATCTCAAAGAAAGGGGCCACGGTGTTTATGTATCTTTATTCTGTTGGTGCGGCGTCGGATCTTTCAAATATCTCGATATATCTCGAAAACTACACATCTGATCAAAAAATATCATACAACATAAATAGTAGGAAACTTAATTTCCTACAAAAAAGATCTCTTAATATTTTGCCATAGCTCGCATTGTTTCCGAGATATTTGCAGATTTAGCTCAAGGGAAGGAGCCTGACGGACATATTCCGAGATATTTCTTGTTCTTGTTGTGCTTCTTCTGCACAGCTAAGCTGGACCTGGCATTTGCAGCTCGCAACAGTGCAGAGTTATCACACAGAAAGGGGCCACGGTGTTTCCGTATCTCTATTATGTTGGTGCGGCGTCGGAACTTTCAAATATCTCGATATATCTCAAAAACTAAGCATCTGATCAAAAATATCATAAAACATAAATAGTAGGAAACTTAATTTCCTACAAAAAAGATCTCTTAATATTTTGCCATAGCTCGCATTGTTTCCGAGATATTTGCAGATTCAGCTGAAGGGAAGGGGCCTGAAGGACATATTCCGAGATATTTCTTGTTCTTGTTGTGCTTCTTCTGCACAGCTAAGCTGGAACTGGCATTTGCAGCTCGCAATAGTGCAGAGTTATCTCACAGAAAGGGGCCACGGTGTTTCTGTATCTTTATTATGTTGGTGCGGCTTCGGAACTTTTAAATATCTTGATATATCTCGAAAACTACGTATCTGATCAAAAAATATCATAGAAGATGAATAGTACGAAACTTTATTCTCTACAAAAAAGGTCTCTTAACATTTTGCCGTAGCTCGCATCGTTTCCGAGATATACGCAGATTTAGCTCAAGGGAAGGGGCCTGACTGACATATTCCGAGATATTTCTTGTTCTTGTTCTGCTTCTTCTGCACAGCTAAGCTGGAACTGGCATTTGCAGCTCGCAATAGTGCAGAGTTATCTCACAGAAAGGGGCCACGGTGTTTCCGTATCTCTATTATGTTGGTGCGGCTTCGGAACTTTTAAATATCTTGATATATCTCGAGAACTACGCATCTGATCAAAAAATATCATAGAACATAAAAAGTAGGAAACTTAATTCTCTACAGAAAAGGTCTCCTAACATTTTGCCATAGCTCGCATCGTTTCCGAGATATTTGCAGATTACCTCAAGGGAAGGGGCCTGACGGACATATTTCGAGATATTTCTTCTTCTTGTTGTTCTTCTTCTGCACAGCTAAGCTGGAACTGGCATTTCCAGCTAGCAATAGTGCAGAGTTATCTCACAGAAAGGGGCCACGGTGTTTCTGTATCTCTATTATGTTGGTGCGGCTTCGGAACTTTTAAATATCTTGATATATCTCGAAAACTACGCATCTGATCAAAAAACATCATAGAACGTGAATAGTAGGAAACTTAATTCTCTACAAAAAAGGTCTCTTAACATTTTGCCGTAGCTCGCATCGTTTCCGACATATTTGCAGATATACCTCAAGGGAAGGGGCCGGACGGACATATTTCGGGATACTTCTTCTTCTTGTTGTTCTTCTTCTGCACAGCTAAGCTGGAAGTGGCATTTGCAGCTCGGAATAGTGCAGAGTTATCTCAAAGAAAGGGGCCACGGTGTTTATGTATCTTTATTCTGTTTGTGCGGCGTCGGAACTTTCAAATATCTCGATATATCTCGAAAACTACGCATCTGATCAAAAAATATCATAGGACATAAAAAGTAGGAAACTTAATTCTCTACAAAAAAGGTCTCGTAACATTTTGCCATAGCTCGCATCGTTTCCGAGATATTTGCAGATTTAGCTCAAGGGAAGGGGCCTGACGGACATATTTCGAGATATTTCTTGTTCTTGTTGTGCTTCTTCTGCACAGCTAAGCTGGAACTGGCATTTCCAGCTCGCAATAGTGCAGAGTTATCTCACAGAAAGGGGCCACGGTGTTTCTGTATCTCTATTATGTTGGTGCGGCTTCGGAACTTTTAAATATCTTGATATATCTCGAAAACTACGTATCTGATCAAAAAATATCATAGAAGATGAATAGTACGAAACTTTATTCTCTACAAAAAAGGTCTCTTAACATTTTGCCGTAGCTCGCATCGTTTCCGAGATATACGCAGATTTAGCTCAAGGGAAGGGGCCTGACGGACATATTCCGAGATATTTCTTGTTCTTGTTCTGCTTCTTCTGCACAGCTAAGCTGGAACTGGCATTTGCAGCTCGCAATAGTGCAGAGTTATCTCACAGAAAGGGGCCACGGTGTTTCCGTATCTCTATTATGTTGGTGCGGCTTCGGAACTTTTAAATATCTTGATATATCTCGAGAACTACGCATCTGATCAAAAAATATCATAGAACATAAAAAGTAGGAAACTTAATTCTCTACAGAAAAGGTCTCCTAACATTTTGCCATAGCTCGCATCGTTTCCGAGATATTTGCAGATTACCTCAAGGGAAGGGGCCTGACGGACATATTTCGAGATACTTCTTCTTCTTGTTGTTCTTCTTCTGCACAGCTAAGCTGGAAGTGGCATTTGCAGCTCGGAATAGTGCAGAGTTATCCCAAAGAAAGGGGCCACGGTGTTTATGTATCTTTATTCTGTTTGTGCGGCGTCGGAACTTTCAAATATCTCGATATATCTCGAAAACTACGCATCTGATCAAAAAACATCATAGAACATAAAAAGTAGGGAACTTAACTCTCTACAAAAAAGGTCTCGTAACATTTTGCCATAGCTCGCATCGTTTCCGAGATATTTGTAGATTTAGCTCAAGGGAAGGGGCCTGACGGACATATTTCGAGATATTTCTTGTTCTTGTTGTGCTTCTTCTGCACAGCTAAGCTGGAACTGGCATTTGCAGCGTGCAATAGTGCAGAGTTATCTCACAGAAAGGGGCCACGGTGTTTATGTATCTTTATTCTGTTTGTGCGGCGTCGGAACTTTCAAATATCTCGATATATCTCGAAAACTATGCGTCTGAGCAAAAAATATCATAGAACATAAATAGTAGGAAACTTAATTCTCTACAAAAAAGGTCTCTTAACATTTTGCCATAGATCGCATCGTTTCCGAGATATACGCAGATTTATCTCAAAGGAAGGGGCCAGACGGACAGATTTCGACATATCGATTTCCCACATATCGATGTACATTTAATAACAATATCATTATTACTATATTTACATTAGATATAATGTCATATACAGATACATTCCAGCAGAACAATGTACCTACATTTAATACCAATGTCATTATTACGATATCTACATGAGATATAATGTAATATACTGATTTATTCCCACAGCTCAATGTACATTTACCAACAATATCATTATTACTATACCTACATTAGATATAATGTCATATACAGATACATTCCAACAGATCAATGTACCTACATTTAATACCAATGTCATTATTACGATATCTACATGAGAGATAATGTAATATACTGATTCCTTCCTACAGATCAATGTACATTTGATAACAATATCATTAGTACTATATCTACATTAGATATAATGTCATATGCAGATTCATTCCCAGAGATCATTGTGCATTTAATAACAATATCATTAGTACTATACCTACACTCGATAAAATGTAATATACTGATTCATTCCCACAGATAAATGTAAATTTAATAACAATAACATTAGTACTATATATACATTAGATATGTAATGTACACTTAAAAACCATATCATTATTACCATATCTACATTAGATATAATGTAATATACTGATTCATTCCCACAGATCAATGTACATTTAATAACAATCTCATTAGTACTATATCTACATTCGATATAATGTAATATACTTATTCCTTGCCACAGATTAATGTACATTTAATAACAATATCATTAGTACTATATCTACATTAGATATGTAAGGTACATTTAATAACAATATCATTAGTACTATATCTACATTCGATATAATGTAATATACTGATTCCTTGCCACAGATTAATGTACATTTAATAACAATATAATTGGTACTGTGTCTACACTCCATATATAATGTAATATACTGATTCATTCCCACTGATCAATGTACATTTAATAACAATATCATTAGTACTATATCTACATTCGATATAATGTAATATACTGATTCATTCCCACAGATCAATGTACATTTAATAACAATATCATTAGTACTGTATCTGCATTCGATATAATGTTATATACTGATTCCTTCCCACAGATCAATGTACAATTAATAACAATATCATTAGTACTATATCTACGGTCGATAAAATGTAATATACTGATTCATTCCCACAGAGCAATGTTCATTTAATAACAATATCATTGGTACTATATCTACATTCGGCACGTAATGTACATTTAATAACAATATCATTATTACCATATCTACATTAGATATAATGTAATATACTGATTCCTTCCCACAGATGCAAATGCAACCTCAAGCTTAGCTGTGCAGAAGAAGAACGACAAGAAGAAGAAATATCTCGAAATATGTCCGTCAGGCCCCTTCCCTTGAGTTAAATCCGCAAATATCTCGGAAACGATGCGAGCTATGGCAAAATGTTTAGAGACCTTTTTTGTAGGACATTAAGTTCACTACTATGTATGTTCTATGATATTTTTTGTTAAGATGCGCAGTTTTCGAGATATATCGAGATATTTAAAAGTTCCGAAGCCGCACCAACATAATAAAGATACAAAAACACCGTGGCCCCTTTCTTTCAAATAACTCTGCACGATTGCGAGCTGCAAATGCCACTTCCAGCTTAGCTGTGCAGAAGAAGCACAACAAGAACAAGAAATGTCTCAGAATATGTCCGTCGGCCCCCTTCCGTTGAGTTAAATCTGCAAATATCTTGGAAACGATGCGAGCTATGGCAAAATGTTAAGAGACCTTTTTTGTAGAGAATTAATTTCCCTACTATTTATGCTCTATGATAATTTTTGATCAGATGCGCAGTTTTCGAGATGTATGGAGATATTTAAAGGTTCCGAAGCAGCACCAACATAATAAAGATACATAAACACCGTGGCCTCTTTCTTTGAGATAACTCTGCACTGTTGCGAGCTGCAAATGCGACTTCCAGTTTAGCTGTGCAGAAGAAGATCAACAAGCAGAAGAAATATCTCGAAATATGTCCGTCAGGCCCCTTCCCTTGAGATAAATCTGCAAATATCTCGGAAACGATGCGCGCTATGGCAAAATGTTAAGACACCTTTTTTGTATAGAATTAAGTTTCCTACATTTTATGTTCTATGATATTTTTTGATCAGATGCGTAGTTTTCGAGATATATCGAGACATTTAAAAGTTCCGAAGCCGCACCAACATAATAAAGATACAGAAACACCGTGGCCCCTTTCTTTGAGATAACTCTGCACTACTGCGAGCTGCAAATGCGAGTTCCAGCTTAGCTGTGCAGAAGAAGAACAACAAGAAGAAGAAATATCTCGGAATATGTCCGTGAGGCCCCTTTACTTGACCTAAATCTGCAAATATCTCGGAAACGATGCGAGCTATGGCAAAATGTTAAGAGACCTTTTTTGTAGGAAATTAATTTTGCTACTATTTATGGGCTATGATATTTTCTGATGAGATGCGTAGTTTTCGAGATATATCGAGATATTTAAAAGTTCCGAAGCCGCACCAACATAATAAAGATACAGAAACACCGTGGCCCCTTTCTTTGAGATAACTCTGCACTATTCCGAGCTGCAAATGCAACTTCCAGCTTAGCTGTGCAGAAGAAGAACAACAAGAGGAAGAAATATCTCGAAATATGTGCGTCAGGCCCCTCCCCTTGAGCTAAATCTGCAAATATATTGGAAACAATGCGAGCTATGGCAAAATGTTAAGAGACCTTTTTTGTGGGAAATTAAGTTTCCTACTATTCATGTTGTATGATATTTTTTGATCAGATTCGTAGTTTTCGAGATATATCAAGATATTTAATAGTTCGGAAGCCGCACCAACATAATACAGATACAGAAACACCGTGGCCCCTTTCTTTGAGATAACTCTGCACTACTGCGAGCTGCAAATGGGAGTTCTAGCTTAGCTGTGCAGAAGAAGAACAACAAGAAGAAGAAATATCTCGAAATATGTCCGTGAGGCCCCTATCCTTGAGCTAAATCTGCAAATAAATCGGAAACAATGCGAGCTATGGCAAAATATTAAGAGACCTTTTTTGTAGAGAATTAAGTTGCCTACTTTTTATGTTCTGTGATATTTTTTGATCAGATGCGTAGTTCTCGAGATATATCGAGATATTTAAAGGTTCCGAAGCCGCACCAACATAATAAAGATACATAAACACCGTGGCCTCTTTCACTGAGATAACTCTGCACTATTCCGAGCTGCAAATGCCACTTCCAGCTTAGCTGTGCAGAAGAAGGACAACAAGAAGAAGAAATATCTCGAAATATGTCCGTCAGGCCCCTTCCCTTGAGTTACATCTGCAAATATCTTGGAAACGATGCGGGCTATGGCAAAATGTTGAGAGACCTTTTTTGTAGGAAATTAAGTTTCCTACTATTTATGTTCTATGCTATTTGTTGATCAGATGCGTAGTTTTCTAGATATATCGAGATATTTAAAAGTTCCGGAGCCGCACCAACATAACAAAAATACAGTAACACCATGGCCCCGTTCATTGAGATAACTGTGCACTATTCCGAGCTGCAAATGCCACTTCCAGCTTAGCTGTGCAGAAGAAGAACAACAAGAAGAAGAAATATCTCGAAATATATCTGTGAGGCCCCGTTCCTTGAGCTAAATCTGCAGATATGTAATGTACATTTAATACCACTATCATTATTACGATATCTACATGAGATATAATGTAATATACTGATTGCTACCCACAGATCAATGTACATTTAATAACAACATCATTCGTACTATATCCACATTAGATATGTAATGTACATTTAAAAACAATATCATTATTACCATATCTTTTTTTTTTTTTTTTATTTTATTTTATTTTTTTTTTTTTTTTATTACGAGGGGGAAAAATGCCTTACGCACACCGAGTTAGATGTTCCCTCGGTAGTGTGGGGCTGTTATCCCGTAACTTACCCACTAAAAAACCCACCTCGATTTCACGTCATGATGCCGGTCGCGGACCACGCCCCCGGAACCGCTGTTGAGCATTACTTCGGGGGCGGGGCGACGTAATAGCGGCTGTTACCTGGTTGGCGCCTCTCCACTTACAGGTGATACCCAGCCCGTGGGAATCTCACTACACTGGGTCACGTTTTTAAAATTGGAGGTTGTACCGTCAGTTTGTCGTTAAAATCAGTTTTAAACATCTTATGCTGTCGCTTGCGTCAAGTTCGTAAATTGATAAAACGAATAAATATATAAATAAATAAACGAATAAAATATATTTGTTAACTAATATTAAAACCAGGGCCTCGATTCACGAGGTGGCAGTCACTAACAGTTTGTATCAAACTTATTCAGGGTTACCTACTTGGTCTCTGTAATTTCGTGTGTCCATGAGAACAAATAAACATCTTATACTGGACCTCTCAACCTCGATAACCTCTCGTTTTCCAATAGATCAAGTGCACATCCATCACTTCTTTCCTTTTCCATTTATTTATTGCTCTTTTCTATTGGATTAGATTTTTGTTCTTCTTCATTCTTCTTCATCCTCTTGATATATCGCTTGCTGTTGTTGCTGTCGCTGCTCTTTTCCTGGCCCTTTAAAGCTCAACTTTTTCCTTTAGTGTCCCTTTTATGAACGCCAGCACTTCGTTCCTGGTCTCCTCCTTCCTTAGCAAATCCATCAGATTCTCTTTACAGAAGTCGACCTGCAATGTGGTGTCCAGATTATTCCTTTCCGACGCCCACCTGTCACACTCGAATAAAAAGTGTGCCGGGTCGTCCACCCTTCCTGGGCAGAACCAGCAACTATCCGAATCTTGTTTTCTTATCTTGTTTAAAAATGCCCCAAAACATCCGTGCCCTGTCAGTACCTGGGTTAAATGAAAATTTAAGGTGTTGGGGCCCCAGGTTAGCCAGTCAGAGGTTTTTGGTATCAGCTCAAACGTCCACCTACCCTTGTCCGAACTCTCCCACCTTTCCTGCCATACACTCACGGTGTAGGCCCGGGCATCTATTCTCCGTCTGCCTGTAGCACCCTCTTCTTCGTCTTCAATTTCCAGGCTTGTTCTCTTATTGAAGAGGTATTCTCTTTCTTTCACAATGAGATCTAAAGGAACCTGCCCTGTCAATACGCATAATGCGTCCGCCGAGACCGTCCTATACGCATGTGCTACCCGTATTAGTGCTATCCGTTGTGTGCTGGTTAGAACGCCTACATTACCTTTGTTGCTCAATCCTATTGCCCAGATCGGTGCTGCATATAAGATTACTGATTCAATAACCTTGTAATACAGCTTCCTGGCCGTCTTACCTGCACCGTGCGTGTTTGGCATCAGTAGTGCCAGTGCATTGGCATACTTTAGTGCCTTGTTACATACCGAAATCATGTGTCTTTTGAATGTGCTGTTCATTTCTAGGGTAACTCCTAGATATCTTGCCTCTTTGGCCGTCTTAACTTCTGCTTGCCCGCACTTTATTTTCATCCCCCCGGTTACCTTTCTGCCTGTTAGGAGGATGGCCTCTGTCTTTTGGTGTGCCAGGCTGAGCCCTTCCTTCTCATACCATTATTACCATATCTACATTAGGCATAATGTAATATACTGATCCCTTCGCACAGATCAATGTACATTTAATAACAATATCATTGTTACTATATATACATTCGGTATAATGTAATATAGTGATTCATTCCCACAGATCAATGTACATTTAATAACCATATCATTAGTCTTATATCTACATTCGATATAAGGTAATATACAGATGGATTCGCACAGATCAATGCACTTTTAATAACAATATCATTAGCACTATTTCTACATTCGATATAATGTAATATACTGATTCATTCCCACAGATCAATGTACATTTAATAACCATATCATTAGGGCTATATCTACATGCGATATAATGTAATATTCTGATGGATTCCCACAGACCAATGCACCTTTAATAACAATATCAACCGCATTAAATCTACATTCGATATAATGTAATATACTGGTTCATTCCCACAGATCAATGTACATTTAATAACAATATCATTATTACTATATCTACATTAGATATAATGTCATATACAGATTCATTACCACAGATCAATGTACCTACAATAAGTACCAATGTCATTATTACCATATCTACACTAGATATAATGTAATATACTTATTCCTTCCCACAGATGAATGTACATTTAATAACAATATCATTGGTACTATATCTACATTCGATATAATGTAATATACTGATTCATTCCCACAGATCAATGTACATTTAGTAACCATCTCATTAGTACTATATCTACATTCGATATAATGTAATATACTGATTCATTCCCCCAGATCAATGTACATTTAATAATAATATCATTATTACTATATCTACATTAGATATAATGTCATATACTGATTCATTCCCACAGATCAATGTACATGTAATAACAATATCATCATTACCATATCTACATTAGATATGTAATGTACACTTAATAACAATATCATTATTACCATATCTACATTAGATATAATGTAATATACTGATTCATTCCCACAGATCAATGTACACTTAATAACAATATCATTAGTACTATATCTACATTAGATATGTAATGTACATTTAATACCAATGTCATTATTACCATATCTACATTAGATATAATGTAATATACTGATTCATTCCCACAGATCAATGTACTTTTAATAACTGTTCCGCACTAAAGGAATGTCCCCTTTTTCGCGGAACCGGAAGGTGCTGGCAACGCCCAGCGCTGAGCGGACACGTACGGGGAGAGGATTGTGTTCCGGACGACTGAAGACTGGATTATAATTTATGCGATTCGACGAACATAGTTAACTTTATTGAACAGACGGACAAACGCGGACTACAAGCAACACGAACACGGACAATCTTGATGGACAAAACTAACGGAGAAACGCAAAAGAAGACGCTCGACGCGTGCTAACGATTTCTCGCAAACGTTCAAATTTTGTTGAAGACTGTTCGATTATGGTCGCTGTGTATTTCGCAATTGATTAATTCAAGGTTTCGAGGAGTATATATACCAAGCGGAGCGGTTATATGGGAATTCGCGATTGGCGGTTTCGAACGAAACCGTACGCGCCGGTTACGCCGATGTAGTAGACGAAGGGTGACGGGGGGTGCCGAAGCGTTAGGAAAGCACCATAAATTCGGGAGACAATAAGAACCGATCGCGTGATTTCAAGGCGTAAACATCACGAGATTGACTCGAGTTGATTTTGTTTTGCGCTAAACGGTGTCGAATAAGGAGACGTTACAATTTTGAACATACCGCCCGCCTTGAAGCGTGAGCTTCAATTACAAACTACACATACTTAAACTAAATACGAAGATTGAAAGGAAGAGTACGATTTTTATTATTTCGCAGCGCGAGCCGCCCGCCATGGATAAGACGCGAGCGAGGGCGGATTACAACATTTAACAAATCGTTTATGGAAGAATTACAGAGACAATTAGCTTATGACTAAACTTAATAATAGAACCTTAACCTAAACGTAGGCCTGGGAAGTACGCACACGATACTCTCATAGTTGCGAAGAGAGAAGAAAAAAAAGAGTTTTTTTTTTTTTTTTTTTTTTTTTTTTTTTTTTTTCGAAAAACAGGGAATTGGGGTGGTCGGCAATTATGACGTTGGCGTTTCGCTGGTTACGGGTAAGACGCAGAGTTGAACGATGGGTCGCTTGAACTCGGATGTCGCGGTTCGGACGGTGACGACGCGAGGTAGACCGTCCGGCCCGGCATGCAGTTGCGTGACGCGGCCGAGATCCCATTTGCAAGGTGGTAAGTTTGAATTTCGCAATAACACAAGTTGCCCGATTTTGATCGTTGGTCGGAGCGTTTTCCAGCGATTTCGCTGCTGCATAGTATTAACAAAGTCGGTTTGCCACAGTTTCCAGAGGCGCTCAGTCAGGTGTTGAACCAATTGCCAGCGAGACAAACGATTCTCAGAAAGGTGGAGAACGGAAGGTTCCGGCGCGACGGTGAGAGCGGAACCGACCAAAAAATGACCAGGCGTTAGTGGAGTATAATCATCAAGCGCGTCAGTGAGGGGAGCAAGAGGTCGGGAGTTTAAACATGCTTCGATTCGACACAATAGGGTCGTGAACTCTTCGAATGTGAGCGTTTGATTTCCGAGGACGCGCCGGAGATGGTGTTTCACGCTGCGAACACCGGCCTCCCAAAGGCCTCCGAAATGCGGTGCCGAGGGGGGAATGAAGTGCCACACTACATGGTCGCACGCGGTTTTATTTTGAAAATCGGGGTCGCGTAATGCGCCGCGAAAAGCGCGGTGGAGGTCCCGCTCGGCACCGACGAAGGTCGTGCCATTGTCGGAGTACACCGATTGGGGAAGTCCGCGGCGTGCACAGAACCGCGCGAAAGCGCTCATAAACGCGGAGGTCGTGTAATTCCCTACGAGCTCCAAATGAATGGCTCTTGTCGCTAAGCAAATAAAAAGAGCAATGTATGCCTTGCGTGATGCAATGCCTCGCCCCGCGGAGGCGCGGACACGGACTGGACCCGCGTAATCAACGCCGCAATGCACAAAGCAACGAAGAGACGGTGTGACGCGTACTCGCGGAAGATTGCCCATAAGTTGCTCGGCGGAGGCGGCGCGTTCGCGGACACAAGTTACACAAGTGTGTATTACCCTTTTGACGAGCGAGCGAGCACGAAGCACCCAGAACTCTTGGCGAAGCAAATTCAATGTGAGTTGAAGGCCAGCATGCAGCCCGCGAAGATGCGTTTGCCGAATGATCAGCTCTACAAGCGGGTGGGGGGCTAACAGAATGGGATGCTTGACGCGAAAGGGAACCGGAGCGTTTTTGAGCCGGCCTCCTACGCGGAGAACGCCCTCCTCATCCAGGAACGGAAGGAGAGCTTGGATTGCGTTTTTGGAGGAGAGGGGTCTGCCTTCGGACAGTGCACGGATTTCGATCGGAAATAACTGCGCTTGCATTTGCTGGATCCAGAACCGGCGGCCAGCTAAACATTCGGCGACGGACAGCGCAATGCGCTGGACAGCGGAGGACGAGGTGCGCAATTTGTGATTGCGGCAGTTGCGGCAGAACCGCAGGAGGTAGGCGGTTACTCGAATAAGTCGAGCCCATGAAGAAAACCGGGTCGACAATTCCCACGGGACGGCTTGGGGGGCCGTGTGCAACGATACTACCCTTTCCTCGAGAGGAGCGTCGGTCGGAAGGTCTGGGGTCGCGCGAGGCCACTCGGTTGGCGATAAAGGCAACCATGGGGGGCCCTTCCACCAAAGTTTATGATCGCGAATTTCCCGACCGCGTAACCCTCGCGAGGCGCAATCGGCAGGATTATCCAGCGTGGGGACGTGCCGCCACTCGGCTTCGGGCAGCCGGTGTTGAATTTCGTGAACGCGGTTGGCGATAAAAGTTTTCCACCGCGACGGTTGGTCGCGGATCCACGCGAGAACTATCGTTGAATCGGTCCAACAGAAAAGAGAGCATGAGCGGGATATGAGGGGCTTACGAACAAATTCCATTAGACGCGTGAGTAACACCGCGGCGGAGAGTTCTAAACGCGGGATAGTCAAAGGTTTTATGGGTGCGACCTTGGATTTTCCGGCGAGCAGTGTGACGGTGGATGCGCCCGACGAGGAGATGACCTTCAAGTACACGACAGCGGCGTACGCTAGCGTAGAAGCGTCGGCAAAACCGTGTAGCTCGATACGGACAGAGTCCACCCCTAACCCGGTCCAGCGCGGAATATAAAGGTCTCGAAGGTATCCTAGATCCGAAAAGACTCGATCCCACGCCGAAAGGGAGGAGTCCGGAAGAGGGTCGTCCCAGTTGAGCGGAAGACGCCACAGCTGCTGCATAAATGCCTTGGCCGCAACTGTGACCGGAGTGACCCAGCCCAATGGATCGTACAACTTAGCGATGATTGAAAGAATGGCGCGCTTTGTGCGAGGAATATCGGGAGGGAGTGAAACATAAATTTGAAAGGCGTCAAGCGATGGGTTCCACCCGATTCCGAGAACCTTTACGCTGTCGTCCGCCGCAAGGTGCTTCGTGCACGCCAAACCGTGATTCGACGGATCAATGTCATCGAGCAAGGAGGTTGTATTGCTCGCCCATTTGCGAAGGTCGAACTTTCCGCGGTGTAGGAGTGCGACGAGATCTTCCCGGGCCTGAAGCGTAGAAGTCGGATCATCGCCTCCGAAAAGCACGTCATCGACATAAATTCTCTCGCGCAAAATCGGAACGGCGAGAGGAAACTGAGCTCCGTCGTCTTCAGCAAGACGTTGCAAGACGCGAAGAGCCAGGAATGGAGCACAGGTCATACCGTATGTCACGGTCAGCAATTGATAGTCACGCGGAGGCTCGGAGGGATTACGCGACCAAAGAATTCGTTGATAGTCGATATCGCGGTCATCGATTCGAATTTGGCGGTACATTTTAGCGATATCAGCCGAATACACGTATTTAAAATGTCGCCATTGTAGAATGACCGCCGGAAGGTCAGTCTGAAGTTTCGGACCGGCGAGCAAGTGGTCGTTCAAGGATAACCCATTCGAGGTCAGACTAGATGCGTTGAAAACGACGCGTAAATGAGTGGTGGCGCTCCCTTCGCGGATAACGGGATGGTGAGGAATGTAAACCCGTTGAGTGGACGACTCGACGGAATCCCGCGCACGCTGCATGTGGCCGAGGTCTTCATATTCGTTTAGAAAATCCCGATACTCGTACTCAAGCTGCGGTTGTGATTTAAATTTGCGATCTAGCGACAGAAGCATTTTTTCCGCTACGAAGCGCGATTGACCTAACTCGAGCGGGGGAGGTTGTTTGAATGGGAGGCGCACAATGTAACGGCCATCGGGAGCACGCGAGTGAGTCGTCAGGAAATGCTCCTCACATTGTTGTTCGTGTGCCGTGAGTATCGCCTGCCGAGGGAGCTCTTCTATTTCCCAAAATCGCCGGAGTTCGTCGGCCAGCGATGCGGATTGCATGCAGTGAAGGGCGGACACTCTAGGAATGGCAAGACGCGAAGGAGACTCATCGGAGAAGGAGCCCCTCTCGAGAGGCGGGGATCCGAGGGGTCCCGAGATGATCCATCCGAAAATAGAATTTTGTGCCATCGGGTGTCCGATCCGGCCCTTTCGAACTCCGTCGAGAATCAGGTTACTGAAGAGCTCCGCACCGAGTATGACGTCGATTTGGTGAGAACTAGTGGGGCGTGGGTCCGCCCACGAGAGGTCTTCGAGATGAGTGAGTGAGGCAACATCCGACATTTGTTGCGGAGGGTAATCCGTAAGAGATGGCAGGATCAACGCTGTCGTCGAAAGAGAAACGTTGGACTGGTGGCGCGAAGAGACGGTAATGGACGCAGCGTGCCGCACAGTACCGATTTGCACGTCCCCTACTGCTGAGATGGTCATAGGCATCGCGATACGTTTAACGCGCAAATCTTGAGCTAACCGTTCGGTCATGAAAGAAACTTCGGATCCTTGGTCAAGTAACGCTCTCACCGTCGCGAAGCGGCCTGACGGGGCACCAACTTTGATCCATGCAGTAGCTAGCAATACGCGCGCGGCGACGGGGCTCGTGGCAGCGAAGAGCGACGTCACCTCTTTTTCCGGGGTATTTACTAGGTCAGCTGGGAGGCTGGAGGACGCGGCGCGGGCGGGAGAGGAACAAGCGTTCGAATCGTCGTGCAAAGACGTGTGGTGTTTACTTTGGCAAAACCGACAAACGAATTGACTGCGGCAAGCGGGCACAGCGTGGCCTTGGGACAGACAATTGAAGCACCGTTTGAAATTTCGAACAATGTCTCGACGCTGACTAGGGCTTTTCGCTAAATACACGGCGCACGCATGTAGATAATGACGCGACTGACACAAGGGGCACGCAGATGGGCCTTTAGAGGTCGGAGCTGCGACATGGACATGGCGAGCCGGAGCCGGGGGAGGCGTAGTCGTTTTCGTGGTTGACGAGTCGGACGCGAGCTCTTCGAGAGCGCGAATGCGACTCGATAAAAATTTGCGTAGGTCGTCGTATGTAGGGGGATCGTCCTGATTATGATTGGCGAGAGTCCACGCTTTTAAGGTAGCAGAGTCTAATTTGTGAGCGACTAGATGAATAAGCATGTCATTCCACAATTCGGCCGGCGAGCGGCCCAAATTTTTTAGAGAAGCAACCGCAACAGTGGATCGATCAATTAACGTCTGCAGTTCGGTCGCGGACTCTCGCTTGACCGCGGATAACGTAATTAGCGTGGAAAGGTGCGAACTGATTAAGCGCCGCTTGTTTTCAAACCGCGTCGAAAGCGTCGCCCAAGCGAGTTTCAAGCTATCGGCGGTGACCGGAAGGTCGCGGATCGCGTCGAGGGCGCGGCCTGTGAGCGAAGAGATTAAAAAATGCATGCGCACAAAATCATTGAGTTCGGCGTTCGCGAGAATCAGAGCAGTGAAACGGTCTCGAAATGGTTCCCATTCGTCGTAATCGCCATCGAAAGGAGGCAACTTAATCGGTGGGAGGTGGGATAGCGAAACGGCAGAGGTGGCCGGACTCGCATGTCCCGCATTTGATGGGGAGCTAAGATGTGGACTTACAGGTGGCTCCAATTCCTCCAAACAGTCGACCATGAAGTCCTTGGCTGTCAAAAAGGCGTCCTCCACGTTCTCGAAGGCATCCTCGGTGAAGTAGGTCAGGTTGGCCTTGACGGACGGAGATGTGGTGGTCAGCAGGGCTGCATGTCCTTCGTTGAAGTCCTCCCAGGTTCTCTCGAGTGCCGCCAGCCTCGATCGAATTTTTGCCGCCGTCAAATTCGCCCTCCCGATCTTTTTAAAGTTGTCCAGGGCCCGGATGATGGACCGCTGCAGCATGCCCTGTTTTGTCAGAGCTTCGGACATGATGACGTCCACTGGTCAGTCACCAACTCGCGGTTTCACTCCCGCCAACGTGCCGATCCGGCTCGAAGGACCAAAGTTTTATGTTCCGCACTAAAGGAATGTCCCCTTTTTCGCGGAACCGGAAGGTGCTGGCAACGCCCAGCGCTGAGCGGACACGTACGGGGAGAGGATTGTGTTCCGGACGACTGAAGACTGGATTATAATTTATGCGATTCGACGAACATAGTTAACTTTATTGAACAGACGGACAAACGCGGACTACAAGCAACACGAACACGGACAATCTTGATGGACAAAACTAACGGAGAAACGCAAAAGAAGACGCTCGACGCGTGCTAACGATTTCTCGCAAACGTTCAAATTTTGTTGAAGACTGTTCGATTATGGTCGCTGTGTATTTCGCAATTGATTAATTCAAGGTTTCGAGGAGTATATATACCAAGCGGAGCGGTTATATGGGAATTCGCGATTGGCGGTTTCGAACGAAACCGTACGCGCCGGTTACGCCGATGTAGTAGACGAAGGGTGACGGGGGGTGCCGAAGCGTTAGGAAAGCACCATAAATTCGGGAGACAATAAGAACCGATCGCGTGATTTCAAGGCGTAAACATCACGAGATTGACTCGAGTTGATTTTGTTTTGCGCTAAACGGTGTCGAATAAGGAGACGTTACAATTTTGAACAATAACAATATCATTATTACCATATCTACACTAGATATGTAATGTACACTTAATAACAATATCATTATTACTATATCTACATTAGATATAATGTCATATACAGATTCATTACCACAGATCAATGTACCTACAATAAGTACCAATGTCATTATTACCATATCTACACTAGATATAATGTAATATACTGATTCCTTCCCACAGATGAATGTACATTTAATAACAGTATCATTGGTACTATATCTACATTCGATATAATGTAATATACTGATTCATTCCTCAAGATCAATGTACATTTAATAATAATATCATTAGCACAATATCTACATTCGATATAATGTTATATACTGATTCATTCCCACAGATCATTGTTCATTTAATAACAATATCATTATTATAATATCTACATTCGATATAATCTAATATACTGATTCATTCCCACAGGTCAATGTAACTTTAATAACAATATCATTAGCACTATATCTACATTTGATATAATGTCATATACAGATTGATTCGCACAGATCAACGTAGATTTAATAACAATATCATTATTACCATATCTACATTAGATATAGTGTTATATACTGATTCATTCCCACAGATCAATGTACATTTAATAACCATATTATTAGTACTATATATACATTCCATATAATGTAATATACTGATTCATTCCCACAGATCAATGTACATTTAATAACAATATCATTAGTACTATACCTACTTTCGATATAATGTAATATATTGATTCATTCCTACAGATCAATGTACATTTAATAACCATATCATTATTACTATATCTACCTTAGATATAATGTCATACACAGATACATTCCAACAGATCAAAGTACCTACATTTAATACCAATGTCATCATTATTAACATATCTACATTAGATATGATGTAATATACTGATTACTACCTACAGATCAATGTACCTGTAACAACAATATCATTTGCACTATATCTACATTCTATATAATGTAATATACTGGTTCATTCCCACAGGTCAATGTACATTTCATAACCGTATCATTAGTACTATATCTACATTCGATATAATGTAATATACTGATTCATTCCCACAGATCAATGTACATTTAATACCAATATCGTTAGTACTATATCTACATTTGATATAATGTAATATACTGATTCGTTCCCTCAGATCAATGTACATTTAATAACAATATCATTATTACCATATCTACATTAGATATAATGTAATATACTGATTCATTCCCACAGATCAATGTACATTTGATAACAATATCATTGTTTCTCTATCTACACTCGATATAATGTAATATACGGATTCATTACGACAGATCAATGTAACTAAATTTAATACCAATGTCATTATTACCATATCTACATTAGATATAATGTAATATACTTATATCCTCCCACAGATCAATGTACACTTAATAACAATAACATTATTACTATATCTACATTAGATATGTAATGTACACTTAATAACAATATCATTATTACCATATCTACATTAGATATAATGTAATATACTGATGCCCTCCCACAGATCAATGTACCTTTAATAACAATATCATTAGCACTATATCCACATTCGATATAATGTTATATACTGATTCATTCCCACAGATCATTGTTCGTTTAATAACAATATCATTATTGCAATATCTACATTCGATATAATCTAATATACTGATTCATTCCCACAGGTCAATGTACCTTTAATAACAATATCATTAGCACTATATCTACATTTGATATAATGTCATATACAGATTGATTCCCACAGATCAATGTAGATTTAATAACAATATCATTATTACCATATCTACATTAGATATAGTGTTGTATACTGATTCATTCCCACAGATCAATGTACATTTAATAACCATATCATTAGTACTATATATACATTCGATATAATGTAATATACTGGTTCATTCCCACAGATCAATGTACATTTAGTAACCATATCATTAGTACTATATCTACATTAGATATAACGTCATATAGTACAACAGACCAATGTACCTACATTTAGTACCAATGTCATTATTATCATATCTACACTAGATATAATGTAATATACTGCTTCCTTCCCACAGATCAATGTACATTTGATTACAATATCATTGGTACTATATCTACATTCTGTATAATGTAATATACTGGTTCATTCCCACAGGTCAATGTACATTTAATAACCATATCATTAGGACTATATCTACATTCGATATAATGTAATATACTGATGGATTCCCACAGATCAATGTACATTTAATAACCATATCATAAGTACTATAACTACATTCGATATAATGTAATATACTGATTCATTCCCACAGATTAATGTACATTTCATAACCGTATCATTAGTACTATATCCACATTCGATATAAAGTAATATACTGATTCATTCCCACAGATCAATGTACATTTAATAGCAATATCATTATTACTATATCTACATTAGATATAATGTCATATACAGATTCATTACCACAGATCAATGTACCTACAATAAGTACCAATGTCATTATTACCATATCTACACTCGATATAATGTAATATACTGATCCCTTCCCCCAGATGTATGTACATTTAATAACAATATCATTGGTACTATATCAACATTCGATATAATGTAATGTACTGATTCATTCCCACAGATCAATGTACATTTAGTAACCATATCATTAGTACTATATCTACATTCGATATAATGTAATATACTGATTGCTTCCCACAGATCAATGTACATTTAATAACAATATCATTATTACTATATCGACATTAAATAATATGTCATATAGTGATACATTCCAACAGATCAATGTACGTTTAATAATAATATCATTAGTACGATATCTACATTCGATATAATATAATATACTGATTGATTCCCACAGATCAATGTACATTTAATAACAATATCATTAGTACTATATCTACATTAGGTATATAATGTACATTTAATACCAATGTCATTATTACCATATCCACATTAGATATAATGTAATATACTGATTCATTCCCACAGATCAATGTACATTTGATAACAATATCATTGTTACTGTATCTACATTCGATATAATGTAATATACGGATTCATTACCACAGATCAATGTAGCAACATTTAATACCAATATCATTATTACCATATCTACATTAGATATAATGTAATATACTGATATCCTCCCACAGGTCAATGTACAATTAATAACAATATCATTATTACTATATCTACATTAGATATAATGTAATATGCTGATTCATTCCCACAGATCAATGTACATTTGATAACAATATCATTGTTACTATATCTACATTAGATATAATGTAATATACTGATATCCTCCCACAGATCAATGTACAATTAATAACAATATCATTATTACTATATCTATATTAGATATAATGTAATATGCTGATTCATTCCCACAGATCAATGTACATTTGATAACAATATCATTGTTACTCTATCTACACTCGATATCATGTAATATACGGATTCATTACGACAGATCAATGTAGCTACATTTAATACCAATGTCATTATTACCATATCTACATTAGATACAATGTAATATACTGATATCCTCCCACAGATGAATGTACACTTAATACCAATATCATTATTACTATATCTACATTAGATATAATGTCATATACAGATTCTTTCCCACAGATCAATGTACATTTAATAACAATATCATTATTACCATATCTACATTAGATCTGTAATGTACACTTAATAACAATATCATTATTACCATATCTACATCAGATATAATGTAATATACTGATTCATTCCCACAGGTCAATGTACATTTAATAACAATATCATTATTACTATATCTACATTCGATATAATCTAATATACTTATTCGTTCCCAAAAATCAATGTACATTTAATAACAATGTCATTAATAATGATATTGTTATTAAACGTACATTGATCTGTGGTAATGAATCTGTATATGAAATTGTATCTAATGTAGATATAGTGATAATGATATTGTTATTAAATGTATGTTGATCTGTGGACATGAATCAGTCTCTTACATTATATCGAATGTAGATATGGTACTAATGATATTGTTATTAAATGTACATTGATCTGGGGGAAGGAATCAGTATATTAGATTATGTCCAACGCAGATATAGTAATAATGGCATCGTTTCTAAATGTATATTACATATCTAATGTAGATATAGTGATAATCATATTGTTATTATATGTACATTGATCTGTGGGAATGAATCAATATATTACATTATATGGAATGCAGATAAAGGGCTAATGATATTGTTATTAAAGGTACATTGATCTGGGGGAAGGAATCAGTATATTGCACTATAACGAATGTAGATATAGTACTAGTAATATTGTTATTGATTGTTCATTGATCTGTGGGAGGGAACCAGTATATTACATTATATCTAATGTAGATGTGGTAATAATGACATTGGTACCAAAGGTAGGTACATTGATCTGTTGGAATGTAATACTATATGACATTATATCTAATGTAGATATAATAATAATGATATTTTTATTAAGTGTACATTGATCTGTGGGAATCAATCAGTATATTACATTATATCGAATGTAGATATAGTGCTAATTATATTGTTATTAAAGGTACATTGATCTGTCGGTAGTAATCAGTACATTACATTATATCTAATGTAGATATGGTAATAATGACATTGGTATTAGATGTAGCTTCATTGGTCTGTGGGAATGAATCAGTATATTACATTACATCGATTGTAGATATAGTACCAATTATAATGTAATCAAATGTACTGTTACGTCGCAACTCAGGGAGGCAATTAAAACTACACGGTATCACTTCCACACACGTTAGGTTTATTGAATTATTAACTGAGTTTCGGATAATGGTTCGAATCTCGCACGAGAACTAACTACTAAGCGATCGTGACCCTTGCTATGAAGTCGCCTGGCGCAGAATGCCCGCCCGGGTGTGGTTTTTTATTATATGTATGAATATGTTGCGCAGTTTCGTTCGCGAAGAAGCAGCCCAGTCGTCGGATTCTTATGTTTCTATGTGTCATCAGTTTCTGGGCTGCCGTACCGTGGGAATAGGGAATGCAGGGCGTTATCTCTGCTAGTCAAGCAAGCAGAGGTTCTCGCCTAACACCCCCTTCCTTATTTTTGATTTTACTTGTGAAATCAAATAGGGGGCACGGTGAAGGAAACGCGATGTTTCTTTCGCCGCGAAGGTTGTGATAATTTATTTTCTTCGGGTGGTAGAGGAGTGGGTTGGAGGTTGCAAGTTTCTGGTGCGTTCGCTGTGTATACTACAGATTGGGGCGCTGACCCGTAGTGGTTGGTCCCGTTTGAATTGGTATTAAGACAGTTATTGCGTGTGCAGGGTTTAAATAGACAAAATATTAAACGCCATAATTTAAATTTTGAAAATATGTACAATCCTATCATTATGCCTAAGGCTCCTATTAGTGTTTGTAAGATCATCCAGGTGCTTTCGTTTCTGGAGATGCTACGTGTGTGTGTGGAAATCGAATGTGCCTCAGAGATGATTTGGTCGAGTGATTTAGATGCCAATTTCAAGTCGTTGTTAGTTATTAATTCTTTTCGCAGTTCTGGTACGCGTGCATAAGCTTTAACGGTGTCGTCTAATTTCGGTATTGTAATATTGGCGAGGCCTAATTGTAATTGCAATTCGTTGTGATTATTTATAGTTTCGCTAGAGTATAACGTTACGGATGCAGTATGTCCGATACAACCTGCTTTGATTTTAATTTTGTTTACTCCGTTAAGATGGTGTGAGATGACGCGGTTAGAATCCTTGCATGAAACGTGGAAAGAAATTAGATAGTAAGATGCGGAGATCCATTCTTGATTCGAGTATAGTTGTATCCAAATAGGGTTTGTATGTGTAATCATTTTGGCTGGACAATCTTTATGGTCTGCTGGTAAGTTATGTAAGGCACGTTTTATGCATGGATTTGTTAATTCTGTGGAGAGCGAAGGTGAGTGTCGGGCACAGATTCGAAGGTCGGAAATTTCTATGCAATGATCTGTGTCTCGATCGCTGATTATAGAGTAGCTACGAGAATCTCTTTCGACTAAAATATATTGTTCTTGGGTGTGTAGTAGATAAATATAATCTTCAGTTATATGTGGGAGTGGTATCATGGAGTACAAGGCGTAAATTTCTTCTTCTACGATGGGGATTTTTAACTCAAAGCAGAGCTCGTATGAGTTTAACACAAAAACGTTAACTTTAGCGATTCGTAAAAATTTATAAGCAAATTCATTTGTGTTAGGAAATATCATACGGCTAGAGCCATATTTTTGCTCGATGGTTCGTAAAATTTCGCTTAGTTGATCAGGTTCTAGTAACAAAGGGTCTATTTTTCCTTGTTCTCCATTAACTACAATTGATCGCAGGTTTTCAATTAATTCGTTATGTTCGGTGATTATTTCGCTTAATTCTAGTAATAGTTCGAGTGTATTCGTGCGTTCATATATTCGCTCTATGTTCGCGTTGGTATAATTGTTGATTTTGTTCACGTATGTTGTAATTTTATCTTCAAATATATCTTTGTTTTTCAAAATACTTTGAACAATTGTGGTTTCGTTTTGAATAAGGACGCTCAAACGCTTATTGTCTGTGTACAGCTTATCTATCTCGGAGTTATAATACTGGGCGTTCTTTTGACTAAGGGTGCCGAATAAAATATTAGCTAGGTCGCCGATTGGATTTAACCAACCGCGTTTCACGCGCTTACGTTCTACCTTTTTATATCCTAGACTAGTTAGTAAAGTATTTTTATGATTAAAACTACGTTGGAAGCGATTCGACATGTGTCCGTAGAGTGATGGCGAGAATCCTTTACCTTCTGTGTGGATTGGGTGATTCAATGCTTCACGGATTGTCGTTTCGACCGCTTTGATGTCTCGGAGATCCACGAAGACCAGTGTTTTCCATTCGTGATGGTAGAGTCTCGTGGTTCCCATCGGGTCGAAGTAGATGTTTGGAAGGTTCGTGAGTTTCTCGATCTCGGCCATCCCTTCGGCGAACCCTCCTTTCCATAGGAGAAAACTTAATCTAAAATAGACGAAAGATTAGCATATTTAAGTCTGTTAAGATGGACTAATGTATCTTTGCCATTTATATTAAGTAAAGCGTTCAAGTCTCCATGGAGTTGTTTGACCTGATATGGCCCAAGATAAGGTTTCGTTAGTGCGGCAAGGCGGTTTCTGTTTTGGTTCTTTAACCATACCCAGTCTCCTGGTTCAAGTGATAACGGTTTAATCGTTTTGTCAAACCGTTTCTTGGTTCGTTCCTTGCTTGCAATAATTGCTTCAGCAGCTTGCTTATGCATTCGTCGTAGTTGTACTCGCATTTGTTCTACCAAATCCAAATAGGTGGCTTCCGGTTCTTCTTCCAATTGATTCATGAGGGGTGGGTCTTTGCCAAACGCAAGTGAGTAAGGTGTAACTCCCGTTGATGAATGGGTAGTTGAATTGTATGTGAATACGGCTCCTTGCAGGTACCTGCTCCAATGTTCGTTGCAGCGTTCTTCTCGAGAGAGTTGGGTCTTCAAGAAGTCTTTAATAACTGCGTGAGCGCGTTCAAGCGAGCCATTAGACTCTGGTCTAAAAGCTGTAGTGTGTTGGAGGTCGAATCCAAGCATATCGGCTAGATTTTCCATGAGATTACTGGTAAAATTGGTTCCTAGATCCGTCAGTACTGCTTTAGGAGTGCCATACCGTAGAATCCAAGTGTTCAGTAAAGCTTCCGCTACCGTTTCGGTTTTCTGGTCCGCTAAGGGCTTGGCTTCGAGGTATTTTGCTAACTGGTCTTGCATGGTTAATATGTATTTCATACCTTTGGAGTCCGGCTCCAACGGTCCAACGATGTCAATCGCGATCTTATCGTTGAAGGCCATTGGCGTATCAGTGATTCATAAGGGCATCTTGGTTGGGTTTCGAACGATTTTGTTCTCCTGGCAGATTAAGCATTCAGATATGTACTTACTTACATCTCGGTGTAAGCCTATCCATGTGTAACTTCTCTGTATAGCCGCTATGGTTTTACGGATGCCAGCGTGTCCTCCAAGCATAGTGTCGTGCGCTTGTCTGATTATTTCAAGCTTTTCCGCTTCCGTCTCCGGCGTCCTCAGATCCTTCGTTAGCAAAGTCACGCGGAGTGACGGGTCTTGAAAAAAATTAATAATTAGATCTTGTATTTGTCTTGCCTTACCTGGTAACAGGCACAAAAGTCCGGCATAATCGACAGTGATGCGTTCTATTTCCTGTGCAATTATCGTGTCTCTAATTGCCTCGAAACTAGCTTGTAGGTTTTCCATAGTAAACTCTGGCCAAGTTACTACGAAGGAATGTTGTTCGTTAAACTGCACGTTTGGTTGACCCAGGTAGAATTCGACCATTACGCTGTCGTCATCTACTTATTCTGAGAACACAATGTGTTTTCGGAGTGGTCTTCTCGCAGACTTTACTACGAGGACGACGTCGTTGTGATGATCTATGGGGTTACGGCTGAGCGCGTCAGCATTCGTATTCAGACACCCTTTCTTGTATTTAATTTCATAATCATACTCCATCAGAAATACCCGCCAGCGTTCTTGCATAGCCCCTGGCTGTTTGCTTTTGTCCATGTAGGGAATTGGCTGGTGGTCTGTCAAAATAGTAAACTTCCTTCCATAAAGATAGGGTCTAAAGTGTCTCACACTCCAGACTATGGCTAACGTTTCCTTATCTTTGGTGGAGTATTTTACTTCGGCTTTATTGAAGGTGCGACTGGCAAAACTTACTGGTCTTTCTTTCCCGTTTTCATCCTTTTGCGCCAGTACAGCTCCAATACCGTCTCCGGATGCATCGACTGCTAGAATAAATTCCTTTTTAAAGTCTGGGTACATTAGCACCTTATCACTCACCAACAACCCCTTTAATTTCTCGTATGCCTTTTGATAGACCTCGGTCCACTCAAATTTCGCATCTTTTTTCAGCAGTGAATTCAGCGGTTTCGCAATCTGAGAGAACCTGTCGATAAAGCGTTTATAATAATTAGCTAAACCGAGGAACTCTCTTACCTGTTTAGTCGAATTTGGCACTGGGAATTCTTCGACAGATTTCAGAGTTTCTGGATTGGGTTTCACCCCGTCTGGGGTGATTATATGCCCCAAGAATTTTAGCCTCTCACTGAGGAACTCGCATTTGTCCGGCTGCAATTTCAAACCAACTTCGCGAAGTCGATTTAATAAGGTTTTCAGTCGTTCTCGATGTTCTTCGGCACTTTTTCCCCAAATCACTATATCATCCACAAAGACCAGGCAAATCTTGCCTTTCAGACCTCGCAAAGCCTGGTTCATCATCCTTTGGAATGTGGCCGGGGCATTCTTCAAGCTGAAGGGCATCCGATTGAACTCGTAATGCCCATCATATGTTGAGAATGCTGTTTTCGGTCGATCCTCGGTCTTCATCGCGATCTGGTGAAATCCAGAGGCCAGATCGAAGGACGAAAAGTATTTTGCGTTCCCCAACTGGTCGAGTATCTCGACAATGTTTGGCATCGGGTAAGCGTCTTGAACTGTCTTTGCGTTTAAGCCTCGGAAGTCTATTACTATCCTCCACTTCTTCTTGCCACTGGCGTCGGCCCTTTTTGGGACTACCAAGATCGGCGAGTTGTACGGAGATGTGGATTCTCGCAAGATCCCTTTCTCCTTCATGTCTGCGACTTGTCGGTCAATTTCGTTTTGGTGGTGAGGTGGGTACCTGTACTGTTTAGAATTGATCGGAACTTCGTCTAATGTAGGTATCGAATGCTCAACAAGTTTCGTTACCGGCAGTGAGTCCCCTGGGAGTGAGAACACATCCTCGAATTGCCTCAAAATCTCCCAGATCACTTCTCGTTCTGTGTTATCTATTATATGATCTAAACGGACGTTTTCTTTCAATTTGGTTAATCGCTCTTGACTTACCGTTAGGTTGAATACGCGGTGAATGGTGTGAGTTAGTTCAATAGTTTTACGTTTGACGTTGATCTTTGCCTCCTCCTTTTCAAGGAACGGCATACCTAGCAGTCCGTCAACTTCCAGCGGGAATTCGTTCTTGACGATTGCCAGTTCGTGTTGCTTTCCTCCTAATTCCAAGAGAGCTACGTATTTTGTGTTCACTTTACCATCGGTTACTCCCGCAAACTCGTTAGGTTTCACTTTCCATGGCATATGAGCGCGTTGAACTAAACCACCTTTAATCAAATTGAGCGATGCACCGGTGTCGATTAGAAATCGTCCGGTAATTGGTCTTCCGTCTGCGTCGGTTCCGACTCGGATGTTGACTCGTAGCTGACTTCGTGTTGGTCCGATTCTATATATTTGATGTCTGGGGGTTTTTGATCGCGGTCCCTTTGAAAATTTCTACAATTACTTGAGTAGTGACCCTGCTTGTTGCACTTGAAGCAGGTAGGGACAGCTGTCCCGGAGGATTTCTTATCGCTCTGTCGTTGACCGCCGTATCTAGGTCGCGATGCGTCACCGCTACGTTTCTCTATACCGCGAGGTCGACTCTTATCTCCCAGATGCACATACCTGGACAACTCCTGACACAGTTCTTCTTTTCTCTCTTCCTCGTAGGCTATGCTTTGTGCGAGCTTTAACGTCCCCGGCCTGGCTTGGCGGACCGATGTTCTCCATGGTTGTGACAAATTGCGTATAAAAATAGCTAGTCCAGCCTCTTCTTCTGCTCTGACTAATGTTCTTTTCTCTTCTGGCGTGAACTCCTTGTTGTTATTGATGACCCTGGTAATATCTTGATGGATTTTATTAAAATGTTTGACGTAGTCTTTCACCTTCCGGTTACCTTGCCGCAAGTGGTTCCGTTCATTTATAAGCAGTTCCTTTGAACGTCTTTCACCGAATTCTTCCATAACTGCGTCGCACAGTTCGTCTACATCTCTGAACTCGCGATTTCCTAAGAACTTTTCAGCGTCGCCCTTCATTTTGTGAATAATGAGGTGGTGGAGAAACATTTCCTTATTCCTTGCGACGCTCAACCCTGCTTTTATACCCTGAATCCATCTTTCTACAGTTATATTGTGTCCATTAAACTCGCTAACGTGTCGCAGGGCCCTATCGGTGTTCCGCTCGTCCTTTTCGGCGCTTCTCCTTCCTATCGAACTATCTGTGACGCTATTATCGCTCTCATCCTCGGTGAGTGCGATGTCTTCGTCGTGGCACGAGGGCGTAACGCGCGAAATTCTTCCTTGATTTTACGCTGCTCCGCTATGAGTTCTTTTTGTTTTTGTATAAGGGATTCGAGTTTCCCTAACTCAATTGAGTTTTGATCGGCACTACCGCCAGTCTCGTCGGTGATGTCGTTAAGCTTGACAAACTTCTTCATGTTGATTTACAAAGACGTACTTACATGCAATACTCCAGCATTGGTGGTTTCCTTTTCTGTTGTTGGGTCTCGTCGCGGTGAGGTGCCTCAGCGCTTCCTCTTATCGAGTTAGGATGTGGAGATCCTGGCAGGATCGCCAATAAATTGTTCCTGTTACGTCGCAAACTCAGGGAGGCAATTAAAACTACACGGTATCACTTCCACACACGTTAGGTTTATTGAATTAATAACTGAGTTTCGGATAATGGTTCGAATCTTGCACGAGAACTAACTACTAAGCGATCGTGACCCTTGCTATGAAGTCGCCTGGCGCAGAATGCCCGCCCGGGTGTGGTTTTTTATTATATGTATGAATATGTTGCGCAGTTTCGTTCGCGAAGAAGCAGCCCAGTCGTCGGATTCTTATGTTTCTATGTGTCATCAGTTTCTGGGCTGCCGTACCGTGGGAATAGGGAATGCAGGGTGTTATCTCTGCTAGTCAAGCTAGCAGAGGTTCTCGCCTAACAGTACATTGATCTGTGGGAAGGAAGCAGTATATCACATTATACCGAATGTAGATATAGTACCAATGATATTGTTATTAAATGTACATTGATCTGTGGGAGGGAATCAGTATATTACATTATATCAAATGTAGATATGGTAATAATGAGATGGTTATTAAATGTACATTAAATATCTAATGTAGATATAGTACTAATGATATTGTTATCAAATGTACATTGATCTGTGGGAACGAATAAGTATATTACATTATATCGAATGTAGATATAGTACTAATGATATTGTTATTAAATGTACATTGATCTGTGGGAATGAGTGTGTACATGACATTGTATAGAATGTAGATATAATACCAATGATATTGTTATTAAATGTACATTGATCGGTGGGAATGAATCAGTATATTACATTACATCTAATGTAGATATGGTAATAATGATATTGTCATTAAATGTACATTGATCTGTGGGCATGAATCAGTATATTACATTATATCGAATGTAGATATAGTACCAATAGTCCAGTCCCGACCATCTATGCGTGCGAACGTGCCGAGAAAGCACTCCGGGTATGTAAACATGATAGATATCGATGGAAGTTGAAAGCAGGTGGGAAAAGGGTCGGAATAGGTAGAATGACACCTATAGCATCAATGTACATAATAATTTATTATATATTAAGTCAATACATAAATGAAAGTGACTACTTAAAACACGGTTCAGAGTAACCTCACAACCATATAATATGTCAACATAAAATTGGATGAATAAGGGAGAAAACCTGCCTAAGGAAATAATTCTGATACACAATATGTGCATGGAAACTGACTGATGACAAGTGCTGTTGTTTAAAAACTTTGTGCATAAATCTAACTTAAATTGGGGAAAAAGAGCATTAAAACACAGCTTATGGTGCACTGAGTTACATCAGCGGAAAATCAAACCGATAATTAATGAGTTTTCAATGTAGGAAGGTATTAAATGGTAATATGAGGTCTGCGTCATAATATCAGGTGACTGAAACATGAATAAGGGTTAAATTAAAGTAAATTAACAGGAATAGCGAATGAATAAGCCTTATTAGGAATAATAGGTAACATAAATGGGTCAAATTAATAGGTAAAACATATTAAGTGTACAAAAAGACAAGAAATGAAAGTTAAATGTAGCACAGTTTATAATTTCTATCAACGCTTATTTTGAACCCAAAACGTTGGCTAGGACAGATAGGAAGGCTTTACTTTAAGTGATGACATCCAATTTAATGAAGAGTGCTGGATAATACTACATAATAACCTAACAGACCGAAGAAATAGGGTAATGAGCAGAATATTCAAACAGGTTAAGCGAAACGGAGTAAAGATTTACCATAAATGTAGTGAACGGAATGATAAGCTAAAACAAGGCTTGAGTAGACCAACAGATAATGCAAAACAGCCTGAAACTGTACTAATATAAAAGGTAGCAACTTTGATGAACCGGTAATACGGTATACGAGGAGAGTATTTAAATGCGGTTTGGACCTGAGATAAGGAAAGGCGTAAGAACTAATTGACACGAAACTAGGGAAAGTTTCCTGAAACTAAGGCAAAAAGTAAGAGTGGTTACTGTAGGTATGGTTGGTAAAAGAAGAAGTGGGTTATAAACTTCTTAATAAGGGTAAGAAATATTAAAACAAGCAAAGCATGGAAAGTAAGTAATTATGAATTATAGAGAGAATAGCATGATAGATAGAACAGTAAGTTGCCTAAATAAATAAATTAAATCAAGTACGTTAAGAAAAACTTCAGACAATATAGAAAGGAAATATCACGCGACTTGGGCATAAGTCATAGAATAAACTAGTAAATAATAAAGGTCAGTATATTAGTTTTGAACAGCAATATGGATGTATAAAGTAGACTATAGACCGGGGAACTAATCAAGATAAATATAATAGACTATAATTGTATACACAAAGAAATTAAAGCCGCAGGGATACCGTGTAATAGGAAAAGTAGCGTTATTGAGCGCTATGGGAATAGATGAAAGGCATGGTCCGTAACAAAAGATATTGAAGGTTCCAACATAATGCTCTAATAATTAAAGAAAATGGGGAAAGTTATAGGATGCATACTATGACAGTATGATACGATAAGTCTGAACTTTAATGAGAATAAAGAGGAGGGTAATAGTAGAAATATTGAGAATCCAGTAGGTAAACCTGTTAGTCGGTGTGACTGGGGGCAAAACAAGAATTGTACAGCTGAGATAGGGTAATACAAGGAGGAAAAGAAGTCTTATATAAAATAATACTCATAAAGCATACACCTGCACATGTAACTAGCGTACAGAAAGAAGGTAGGCAAGACAAGGTAAGTATAAAGGAAAATGGGAATCTATACTGGAAGGGATACACAAGTGCAGGGCAGCGATTAATATGAACAAACTAGATAACTAAACAACCAAACCACTGGCTAAACATATTGTAAACTCGGTCAACTAGCACTGATACAAATGCGAGGACTGAAGAACAAAGTGCACATGATCACTTTAACACATCTAGACACAGTACTGGATACTCCTTTAATTCTATGTACACAACCAAGTCTAATATGAAGTAAATCGCGACGTAAAAATTATTGCCATTCGTAAGAGCGTATTCAATGAAACTATGAATGAAATCGGAAGTAGTGCGTGCCTGGGTCAGAGTAGTGCGTATTAGTCGCGCAGTGACACACGTCCAAACTGCGTCAATGCGCATGACATAACCGCGAATTATGAATGGGCATAGTAACAATAGGAGTAACCCGGTCTTAGAACATACAAATAAGGAAAGGGAATATACAAGAAATGCGTAAAGGTACAAAAGAATAAAGCGACTATTAAAAAGAAATGACAAACTACCCTTTTGGATTGGACTGAAATACATGACAGAGTATAGGTACAAACTAACTGTTAACGGGTGAAAAGAAAAGTAAGTAAGGAAAGAGTCGGACCGGGCTCTAACTATAGTCCTAGCTAAAGGTGTGAGGTACCGTGCCGAGAGGCTCATGGCTACAGGGACTTAAATTGTGTAGTCACGAACGGTCACTCGGGGGTACCTGCCGTCCCCCCCGAGTAATACAGGCTTACCCACATAAGGCGGCTCTGCGTGGGTCGACAATTAATTCCGGCCCTACTCGTGGGATATACATGGATAAGATATACAAAACAAACAAAACAACTAAAACAACGACAAAAATAATGACTAGAGCTGAATGTAGGACGATGAGCATAGGTAGAAAAAAGGAAATGAATAAAGCAACAGAAGAAAGCAATGTGTTTGAAATAAATAGGATCATCATAGGAGACAGTAGTGACAAAGATAATGCAAAGGAGGAAACCAAGGTTAAGCTCAGTGATAGAGTTCACGATGATCTGAGGGCGGTGTTTAGACCATCACGTACACTCTCAAGAAGCCCGACCAAAATTGGACAGGAAAGCATGAGTGCCGATCCAGACTTAACGGGGGATGAAGATGATATGGTATTTACAGGTGGAAACGAGAACACGGAGGAAACGCCGATCAAAGTAACTCACACGGAAGTCCAACCAGAGGAAGCTGTGCCCTCCGACGAAAGGAATGAAATTGGAGGACTTGACATAACTCAGATGGCAATTCACCAAATTCTGAGGATGCTTAAGGCATCAAATGATATGGTTAGTATCTATCTGCAGAGGGATAACAATGCTAACCCGATGGCAGAAAAGGCGAGTATAGAAATGGGCCAGGAGCTAGACAGAGCAAAAGAATTGCTGGAAGCAGCTACTAGAGTGTACAGGGATGAAAAGAAATAGTGCAAAAATAGAGAGGAACACGAACAAGGAAAACTAATGAAAACAATGGAATATGATAATGTGTGGAGAAGCAATAATGATATAATGGAAAGCGATAGGGAAGATACTAGAATAATAAACAAGAGGAAGAAAACGACACCACCAGAGATGGAAACGCAGATCAAAAAGACCAGAATAGTAAACAGGGAGAATAGAGCACTACCAATAATTAGGAAAGTGCAAATACTAAAAGGTAATGAAGGAGTCTCGTCGGACTCCGATTGGGAGGTAGTAAAGATAAGGAGGAAGAAAATGGGGAATAAGGAGGATTCGGGAATGAAAATGAATAAAGATGGCATTGACAATAAGAAGCTGAGGGATAAGCAATAGGAACAAAAAGAAACGAAGCAGTGACTATCAAGGTGGGCAACGAGCGCTCGTACGCCGAGGTGACCAAAGATCTTAGGAATAAAATGGGGAAGGAAGTCAAAGGAATCAAAAGAATACGGAAAACCAGGGCCGGTGACATTCTGGTTGAATTTGAGGAGAAAATAGATAGCTCCGAATTCCACGATAAAGTTATAAAAAGCATGGGAGCTGAGACCGTGATTAGGAGATTGATCCCTAAGACAACACTGGAAATATTGGACACTGACCCGGGAGCTGAGCTCGACGAAGTAATAGAGAGCATAGCAAGGGAAACGGGCCTCGCAAAAGGAACTTTCAGGGGGAAAAGCATTAGGACGGCTTACATGGGCACCCAAGTAGCGATAGTCGAAGGACCAGGGGACATTATGAATCATATTAAAGAAAATAAGATCAAAATAGGATGGGTATACTGTAGAGTGAGACAGCTACCAAATGTCACAAGATGTTACAAATGTCACAATATGGGACATGTGGCGGTTAGGTGTGCACTCACAGAAGGCATAAGGATATGCAGAAGGTATGGCGAGAAAGGGCACGTAATGACAGAATGCAGAGCTGAAAAAGCGAGGTGCAGACCTTGCGAAGAAAAAGGCCGTAGTGGAGTAGAGCTGAACCATATAGCGGGCTCGCTGAAATGCCCACAGTACAAGGAGGCGATAGCAATTGGAAAGAAAAGCAAATAAAATTCAAAATCAAAATATTACAAATTAACTTGAATAAATGCAGGCTGGCGCAGGACCTGCTAGAAGGAACAGTCGAGAAAGTATCTCCGGACGTGATCATGATTGCAGAACAAAACAAAAGCAAAAGCAAAAATTATTGGTTTAAGGATTGTAAAGGGGATGCTGCTATATGAATCACGAGCAAGGGTGTAGCCAGAGTTAAAGACATTAATATAGTTAAACAGGGGATAGGAATGGTTGCAATCAGTTACAACAACTATCTCATAATTAGTAGCTATATATCGCCGAATATTGATGATAATACAGTCGATGGTAGATTAGACGAAATCGCTGATTATTATTAGAGCTAAAAAATGGGCTGGAGTGATCTTGGCCGGAGACTTCAACAGCAAGTCCCTACTCTGGGGTGGCAGGATGTGGAACCCTAGAGGTAGAAAATTATTAGAATTTATGGCAAATCTAGATCTGATATACATAATGACTGAAGGGGGAAACACCTGCACCAGAGGAGCAGGTACAAAAATAGATCTTTTAATAACAGATACAAGGCTGAGCCATAAAGTAGTAGCAAGTAATGTCCTTACCGAATTTACTGGATCGGACCATCAATACCTGCTGCACACTATAGTAATCGATGAACCTGAAAAAAGCAATAAATTAGTCTTGAACGATAATGTTCGAAAGGTAGATAAAGACAAATTTGTGGAAATGTTTTTAAAGAAATTCGGAGATAGTGAGAACAATAGTTACAGTATTGGGGAAAATAGAGAGGATATTGATGCTGTGATGAGGGAGATCCAGAGTGTTAGTAATAAGTGTAAGAAGAAGGAAGGTAGAATGTTTAACAAAACCCCGGTGCATTGGTGGTCTGTCGAAATCTTAAACCTCAGGAGGAGAGCTAACAGTGCGCGTAGGAAGGTGACCGGGGAAAATAGGAAAAAGAATAGTGCGGTCATAACGTTACGTCAAGACGAGCTTAAGAGGGCAAAGAAGGAGCTTAATAGGGAAATTTGGACGGCCAAAAAAGGGGCGTGGGAGAAATTGATTGACACAGTAGATAGGGATGTATGGGGTAGACCGTACAAAACAGTGATTAAGCAAATCAACGGGAGTACTCCACCAATTAAATTAAACTCAGAACAGATTAAAATAGTGGTAGATGGTCTCTTTTGTATGAAGCCACCGACAAATAACGTAGACATAGCTGGAAATGAGAACGAGTTGGAAATGAACACTGGTGAGCGCATAGAAACCGTAGAGGAAAATGAGGATAAAATAACGGATATGGAAGTAATTCTAGCATGTAGAAAAATAGCGGTTAAAAAAGCACCAGGCCCTGACGGTATCCCTGCTGCGGCTGCAAGGGCTGTAGGACTTGGTGCAACCTCTTTCTGGACTAGATTACTAAACAAATGCATGGATCTGGGTCACTGGCCTGTGGAATGGAAAACCACCAGAATAGTGCTTCTACCAAAAGGTAAGTCAACAATTAAGGAAGGCACGGGAATTAACGTAGTGAAGCCGTCTGACTACAGACCACTATGCATTGCCTCCAATATCGCGAAAATATTGGAGCATATTGTTAAAAATAGATTACATGAGGCAATCAGGAGGGATGATTTGTCGCCGCACCAATATGGGTTCAGGAAGGGTTTAGGAATCGTTCAAGCCATGGAGAAAGTGATGGGATATTGGGACAAGGCAAAAAAAGAGCGCAGACATTGCCTTCTAATCCTACTGGACGTCAAAAATGCATTCAACTCCCTGAGGTGGAAAAGCGTCATCCGTGAGATGAAGAGGAAAAGATTTCCCAGGAAAATAATAAAAACGACTGAGTCTTATTTGAGTGACCGGTGGCTAGTCATAAACACAGATGATGGACATGAAAAAATAGAGGTATTTGGAGGGGTTCCATAGGGGTCGATAATTGGACCATTTATGTGGAACCTCGTATACGATGGCTTGCTGAAAATACGTCTTAGAAGAAATGTCTACTTGGTGGCATTTGCTGACGATATAGGTATTGTAATAATTGATAAGGATCTGGAAAGAATGAAATACACGGCCAATGCCACAATAAGAGATATGGTAGACTGGTACAAGGGGGAAGGCCTTGACCTGGCGCCGCAAAAATCGGAAACCATATTGCTGACGGGAAGAAAAAATCCTGAGGGTATCCCGGTGGAAATCGAGGGAAATCAAATACCGGTGTGAAAGGCGGCTAAATACCTTGGGGTTACTTTTGAATGCAACCAAGTATTTAAGCAGCATATTGAGAACGCGACTGAAAAATCGAGTAAATACGCGATGCATCTAAGCCTCCTGATGAAAAACACAAGAGGAGCAGGTCCAAAAGCCAGGATACTGTATTATAATGTTGTGAAATCAGTGGTGATGTATGGTGCGGCAATTTAGGCCAGGGCATTGACATATAAACTGAACACGAAAAAACTAAGGGACGCGCAGAGGCTACCGCTAAACAGAATTTGCAAGGCCTACAGAACAGTGTCTACGGAAGTCTTATGTATAATAACCGGGAACGTGCCTTGGGATTATACAGCAAAGGAAATTGCACGTATATACGTTAAAATAAGGGAGGCACAAGAAAAGGGGAAGCTTGAACAAAACAACGGAAAAGATAAAAACCGGATTAATAAAGAGATTGTGGAAGAAGAGACTAAAACAACAAAAAGAGAATGGCAAGAGGAATGGACTAACATGGATAAAGGCAGATGAACTAACAAGATAGTTAGTGACATTGGTGAATGGAATAGTGGGGGAATACCTCTCTTAGATCACCAGCTAGTACAAGCACTGACTGGCCATGGATGCTTTGGGGCTTTCCTAGCAAAGATTGGTAAGGAAAGGACACCAGAGTGTTGGTTCTGTGAGGATTTGTTCGATGACGCAGAACATACTCTCTTCACGTGTCCAAGATGGAAAATGGAGAGGATGGCGCTGGAAAAAGAAGTACATCCAGAAAAATGGGAAATTCAAAACATCGGACACTTACTGAAAAGGGATAAAACCAACGCATCAATTAGGAAATTCTGCGCTGTATGTATATCGGAAAAAGAGAAATGGGAGAAAACACACCGGAAAAAAATTAGGAAAGAATGGGGAAGACAAACACAAATCGCAAATTCAGGAACAGGAGGATAATACTAAAGGAGAAAACAATAAAGATAAGAATAATAGTAACAAAAGGAAAGAAAATCATCGTACCATTCAGATAAAGATAAAGAGTTAAGAGCCGCAATATGCTAGTTCGGCCTTGAAATGGGTAACGGTTCGTAAACGGTGGGAGGAGTTCCCAACTGGAAACTCCGGATGACTTGGTTAATTAAATACAATAGATGATTCATATTCCATAGCAGCAACGCTGATGGTGGCCGCGATAGATTGAGTCCTCACCTGAAAAATGGTATGGTGTATACGTGGTGCTAAAATAATTAAGGTAATTAGTATACTGAACCTAATGCATGTGAATTCTTAAAGCCTTAAAAGAAATTGGTAATTAAATTAAACTACAAGGCAGTGGATACAGTATCTGTGGGGATGAATAGAGCTTATTCATCCAACTTTACTTATTATATATATTGACAATAATTTTATCTAAATAGTTACGTAATTACCATCAATTTGTTATACTGATTTTTTTATTGTTCCGTCAAATTTCGCCGCGGCGTATTTTCCGCGGTTGGAAATCTGTAGGAAAATGAGCGAGGTGCCGGATCGCGTTTACCGAAGCGCAGGAGTCTTGAAAAGGCGGAAGCAATGAACTCCACAGCAACGTGTTGCGTAGTTTTAGCAAAAACTCGTTGTATTTAATAAATTAACAGGTAGTCTTAGGAATAAAAAGTTTATATTTCAATCCTCTATTCACTGAACTAATCCGCGTTATTGCGGTTCGCCGAAGCACTTGGTTCGAGCGAAGCGCCAGAAAAAGAAAAAAGGAGAGATTTGCGGATATGAATTCTCCGAAAAGCGTTCGCGAGAGTTTCTTTGAAACAAGAGTGAGCCCCGTCGCAGAGCGACGACAGGCTCGCACCTCTCCCCCTCTCTCCCGGCGTCCTCGCCCCACACCGCTGGCCAACGGCGTGAGAGAGACGGGCGCCGATGAGAGAGGGATGGCAATACGACAGAAGTCAGTCGCGTTAGACATTCGGGAAACAGTTCGCTCGAACATTTATTATTTATTATTTTGGTTTTATCTACTTACTTGACGGATTTTATGTTTTTACCTATTGACTCTATTTTATTATATCTTATTTATTTACGTATTTACTTTACTTAATTACATACTGGATTCTAGTCATTTACTTATTGGATTATCTTATTTTATTTTATTTTATGTTATTTTATTTCTTTATTTATTTATTCATTATTTATAGCTTATTTTAGTTATACAAGCACTGGATATTATTTATTTAATTCCTGGTTCTTAGCTAACGGATACGACAAAGGTATGGTACTTACGTGTACGTCGATTATTTTGGTATAACCACAGATACTGGAGGTAACACACGTAAGACAGTAAAGCACATTGACGTCATGGTGTATACCCCATTATCTTCCCATTGAAGAATAAACGGAGGTGATGAGGAGTGGTGGCAGTCTGAAAGAAATTGAATAATGTAGAGGCTGTATAACCTACAAAGGAAGAATAATATAAATTAAATAGAGCAAACGGTGATATTAAATAATAAACAACGGTAACCGGAAACTCATCTTTTGGTAGTATGCTGGTGTTGCATTCTCCTTTTGCTGGGAGGAGCATAAAAGAACAAGTATAAACCATAACGGTGCGATGTAGAGTGCGGTGACCCGGTCCAACGATACCTAAGGGGTTACAAGTAAAATAGTATGAGAAAGAGGAGAGTATAGAACTCGAAAATAGCAAGCTACAGTAGAGTACGGATTCCTACACCGATAGGCGATAGGAAAAGGTGTATAAAGAGAAAGAAGGTCTATAATTTGTAAACTGAAAATAGATATGTGTACTCACCAGTGGTACATGGAAATAATATCATCCTTTCCTGGATATATCTTCAGGAATTCAAAAGGTATTTAGACTATAAGGGGAGTAATGGTTACTATACTATATTGGAAGGAAATGAAGGTATAAAAAAAAAACAAATAAAAAAATTAGTTTATACTTGCTATGATAAGGTGGAAATATATACAGTATTAAATAATGTTACGGGATTACTTACCTTGTTATGTGATTCGCAAAGCCGGAAGGGTGGTAATTGAGTACTGGATAGGACAACATAAGAGAGTGAGTGAAATTAGTTATTGTAATAATGACAGATATTGCGTACAGGTTATAGTGCTGTGTGACACAACACCATCACGTTACGATCGGCCATACAGTACTACGCACATAGAGCGGCATGTCTATTACACGGATGGGCCTAGGGTTAATCCATAGAATAGGTGTACTTAGATGGTTGTACCCGGTAAAAAATATGTAACATAGAATAAATAGGGGCAATAGGTGAAAACGAGAGTCCAGTATATCTGGACCCGGGAGAAACTATTTGCTCTGATAGGAAACATGACATGTGAATACTAAAATCAGGAGACCCGAGTATATTAAGACGAGCTATATTGAACACTATTGCTAGGGAAAATAGTTAGGAAGCTGTTAAGTTGGAAAACTCCCGAAAGTTTCGATATAGAGTTTTCGGAAAAGAGTTTTGAATAAGGAGGTTAACTAATTGAATAATGATTGAACTAGACCTTAGTATAAACGTAAACAGTGGTATGTAAAGAAATAAAAGAGGGGAAACTAAATGGTGAAGTTAATATAGGTAGGCTTCAAGGGTGGGACTAAAGCAATGCCGAAAGGCAGTTCCGGTCCTACCCTGCCTAGGTAAAGGAAAACGAAAAAAAAAAAAAAAGAAGATATAGTACCAATGATATTGTTATTAAATGTACATTGATCTGGGGGAAGGAAACAGGATATTACATTATCTCCAACGCAGATATAGTAATAATGGCATTGTTTCTAAATGTACATTACATATCTAATGTAGTTATAGTACTAACGATATTGTTATTAAATGTACATTGATCTGTGGGCAGTAATCAGTATATTACATTATATGTAATTTAGATATGGTATTAATGACATTGGTATTAAATGTAGCTACATTGATCTGTGGGAAGGAATCAGTATATTACTTCATACCGAATGTAGATATAGTACTAATGATATTGTTATTAAATGTACATTGATCAGTGGGAATGAATCTGTATATTACAGTATATCTAATGTAGATATGGTAATAAAGATATCGTTATTAAATGTATACTACATATCTGATGTAGATATAGTACTAATGATATTGTTATTAAATGTACATTGATCTGTAGGAATGAATCAGTATATTACATTATATCGAATGTAGATATAGTACTAATGATATTGTTATTAAATGTACATTAATCTGTGGGAATGAATCAGTATATGACATTACATATCGTATGTAGATAAAGTACTAATGATATTGTTATTAAATGTACATTGATCTGTGGGAATGATTCACTATATTACGTTATATCAAATGTAGATATAGTACTAATGATATTGTTAATGTATGTACATTGATCTGTGGGATAGAATCAGTATATTACATTATATCGAATGTGGATATAGTACCAATGATATTGTTATTAAATGTACATTGATCTGTGGGAAGGTATCAATATATTACATTATATCTAATGTTGATATGGTAATGATGATATTGTTATTAAATGTGCATTACATATATAATGTAGATACACTACTAATGATATTGTTATTAAATGTACATTGATCTGTGGGAATGGATCAGTATATTACATTATATCCAATGTAGATATAGTAATAATGATATGGTTTTTAAGTGTACATTACATATCTGATGTAGATATAGTACTAATGATATTGTTAATATATGTACATTGATCTGTGGGATAGAATCAGTATATTACATTATAGCGAATGTAGATATAGTACCAATGATATTGTTATTAAATGTACACTGATCTGTGGGAAGGAATCCGTATATTACATTATATCGAATGTAGATATAGTACCAATGAGATTGTTATTAAATGTTCATTGATCTGGGGGAAGGAATCAGTGTATTACATTATGTCCAACGCAGATATGTTAATAATGGCATTGTTTGTAAATCTATATTACATATCTAATGTAGATATAGTAATAATGATATTGTTATTAAATGTACATTGAACTGTGGGAATCAATCAGTATATTACAATATATCTAATGTAGATATAGTGCTAATGATATTGTTATTAAATGTACATTGATCTGGGGGAAGGAAACAGGATATTACATTATCTCCAACGCAGATATAGTAATAATGGCATTGTTTCTAAATGTATATTACATATCTAATGTAGTTATAGTACTAACGATATTGTTACTAAGTGTACATTGATCTGACGGAATGAATCTGTGTATGACAGTATATCTAGAGTAGATATAGTAATAATGATATTGTTATCAAATGTACATTGATCTGCGGTAATGAGTCATTATATAACATTATATCGAATGTAGATATAGTGCTGATGATATTGTTATTAAATGTACATTGATCTGTTGGAAGGAATCAGTATATGACACTATATCTAATGTAGATATAGTGCTAATGATATTGTTATTAAATGTACATTGATCTGTGGGTAGTAATCAGTATATTACATTATATCTAATTTAGATATGGTATTAATGACATTGGTATTAAATGTAGCTACATTGATCTGTGGGAAGGAATCAGTATATTACTTCATACCGAATGTAGATATAGTACTAATGATATTGTTATTAAATGTACACCGATCTGTGGGAGGGAATCAGTATATTACTTTATATCTAATGTAGATGTGGTAATGATGATATTGTTATTAAATGTACCTAACATATCTAATGTAGATATAGTACTAATGATATTGTTATTAAATGTATATTGATCTGTGGGAACGAATAAGTATATTACATTATATCGAATGTAGATATAGTACTAATAAGATTGTTATTAAATGTGCATTGATCTGGGGGAAGGAATCAGTGTATTACATTATGTCCAACGCAGATATGGTAATAATGGCATTGTTTGTAAATCTATATTACATATCTAATGTAGATATAGTACTAATGATATTGTTAATGTATGTACATTGATCTGTGGGATAGAATCAGTGTATTACATTATATCGAATGTAGATATAGTACCAATGATATTGTTATTAAATGTACATTGATCTGTGGGCAGGTATCAATATATTACGTTATATCTGATGTTGATATGGTAATGATGATATTGTTATTAAATGTGCATTACATATATAATGTAGATACACTACTAATGATATTGTTATTAAATGTACATTGATCTGTGGGAATGGATCAGTATATTACATTATATCCAATGTAGATATAGTAATAATGATATGGTTTTTAAGTGTACATTACATATCTAATGTAGATATAGTACTAATGATATTGTTAATATATGCACATTGATCTGTGGGATAGAATCAGTATATTACATTATATCGAATGTAGATATAGTACCAATGATATTGTTATTAAATGTACATTGATCTGTGGGAAGGAATCCGTATATTACATTATATCGAATGTAGATATAGTACTAATGAGATTGTTATTAAATGTACATTGATCTGGGGGAAGGAATCAGTGTATTACATTATATCCAACGCAGATATGTTAATAATGGCATTGTTTGTAAATCTATATTACATATCTAATGTAGATATAGTAATAATGATATTGTTATTAAATGTACATTGATCTGTGGGAATGAATCAGTATATTACATTATATCTAATGTAGATATGGTAATAATGATATGGTTTTTAAGTGTACATTACATATCTAATGTAGATATAGTACTAATGATATTGTTATTAAATTTACATTGATCTGTGGGAATGAATCAGTATATTACATTTTATCGAATGTAGATATAGTACTAATGATATTGTTATTAAATGTACATTGATCTGTGGGAAGGAATCAGTATATCACATTATGCCCAACGCAGATATAGTCATAATGGCATTGTTTGTAAATGTATATTTCTTATCTAATGTAGATATAGTAATAACGATATTGTTATTAAATGACATTGATCTGTGGGAGTGAATCAGTATATTACGTTATATCAAATGTAGATACAGTACTAATGATATTGTTATTAAATGACATTGATCTGTGGGAGTGAAACAGTATATTACGTTATATCAAATGTAGATATAGTACTAATGATATGGTTATTAAATGTCCATTGATCTGTGGGAATGAATCCGTATATTACATTATATCCAATATAGATATAGTACTAATGATATTGTTATTAAATGTACATTGATCTGTGGGAAGGAATCAGTATATCATATTATGCCCAACGCAGATATAGTCATAATGGCATTGTTTGTAAATGTATATTACTTATCAAATGTAGATATAGTAATAATGATATTGTTATTAAATGTACATTGATTTGTGGGAATGAATCAATACATTACATTATATCGCATGTAGATATAGTGCTAATGACATTGTTATTAAATGTACATTGATCTGTGGGTAGCAATCAGTATATTACATTACATCTCATGTGGATATCGTAATAATGATATTGTTATTAAATGTACATCGATATGTGGGAAGTCGATATGTCGAAATATGTCCGTCAGGCCCCTTCCCTTGAGGTATATCTGCAAATATCTCGGAAACGATGCGAGCTACGGCAAAATGTTTAGAGACCTTTTTTGTAGAGAATTAAGTTTCCTACTTTTTATGTTCTATGATATTTTTTGATCAGAAGCGCAGTTTTCGAGATACATCGAGATATTTAAAAGTTCCGAAGCCGCACCAACATAATAGACATACAGAAACACCGTGGCCCCTTTCTTTGGGATAACTCTGCACTATTGCAAGCTGGAAATGCCACTTCCAGTTTAGCTGTGCAGATGAAGATCAACAAGAAGAAGAAATATCTCGAAATATGTCCGTCAGGACCCTTCCCTTGAGATAAATCTGCAAATATCTCGAAAACGAAGCGAGCTACGGCGAAATGTTAAGAGACCTTTTTTGTAGAGAATTATGTTTCCTACAATTTACGTTCTATGATATTTTTTGATCAGAAGCGTAGTTTTCGAGATATATCGAGATATTTAAAAGATTCCAAGCCGCACCAGCATAATAGAGATACAGAAACACCGTGGCCCCTTTCTTTGAGATAACTCTGCTCTATTGCGACCTGCAAATGCCACTTCCAGCTTAGCTGTGAAGAAGAAGAACAACAAGAAGAAGAAATATCTCGAAATATGTCCGTTAGGCCCCTTCCCTTGAGATAAATCTGCAAATATCTCGGAAACGAAGCGAGCTATGGCAAAATGTTAAGAGACCTTTTTTGTAGAAAATTAGGTTTCCTACTTTTTATGTTCTATGATATTTTTTGATCAGATGCGTAGTTCTCGAGATATATCAAGATATTTAAAAGCTCCGAAGCTGCACCAACATAATAGAGGTACAGAAACACCGCGGCCCCTTTCTTTGAGATAACTCTGCACTATTGCGAGCTGCAAATGCCACTTCCAGCTTAGCTGTGCAGAAGAAGAACAACAAGAAGAAGAAATATCTCGAAATATGTCCGTCAGGCCACTTCCCTTGAGATACATCTGCAAATATCTCGGAAACGAAGCGAGCTATGGCAAAATGTTAAGAGACCTTTTTTATAGAGAATTATGTTTCCTACAATTTACGTTCTCTTATATTTTTTGATCAGAAGCGTAGTTTTCGAGATATATCGAGATATTTAAAAGTTCCGAAGCCGCACCAACATAATAGAGATACAGAAACACCGTGGCCTCTTTCTTTGAGATAACTCTGCACTATTGCGAGCTGCAAATGCCACTTCCAGCTTAGCTGTGCAGAAGAGGAACAACAAGAAGAAGAAATATCTCGGAATATGTCCGTCAGGCCCCTTCCCTTGCGCTAAATCTGCAAATATCTCGGAAACGATGCCAGCTATGGGAAAATGTTAAGAGACCTTTTTTGTAGAGAAGTAAGTTTCCTACTTTTTATGTTCTATGATATTTTTTGATCAGATGCGTAGTTCTCGAGATATATCAAGATATTTAAAAGTTCCGAAGCCGCACCAACATAATAGAGATACAGAAACACCGTGGCCCCTTTCTTTGAGATAACTCTGCACTATTGCGAGCTGCAAATGCCACTTCCAGCTTAGCTGTGCAGAAGAAGAACAACAAGAATAGGAAATATTTCGAAATATGTCCGTCAGGCCCCTTCCCTTGAGATAAATCTGCAAATATCTCGGAAACGAAGCGAGCTATGGCAAAATGTTAAGAGACCTTATTTGTAGAGAATTAAGTTTCCTACTTTTTATGTTCTATGATATTTTTTGATCAGATGCGTAGTTCTCGAGATACATCGAGATATTTAAAAGTTCCGAAGCCGCACCAACATAATAGAGATACAGAAACACCGTGGCCTCTTTCTTTGAGATAACTCTGCACTATTGCGCGCTGCAAATGCCACTTCCAGCTTAGCTGTGCAGAAGAAGAACAAGAAGAAGAAGAAATATCTCGAAATATGTCCGTCAGGCCCCTTCCCTTGAGATAAATCTGCAAATATCTCGGAAACGAAGCGAGCTATGGCAAAATGTTAAGAGACCTTATTTGTAGAGAATTAAGTTTCCTACTTTTTATGTTCTATGATATTTTTTGATCAGAAGCGTAGTTTTCGAGATATGTCGAGATATTTAAAAGTTCCGAAGCCGCACCAACATAATAGACATACAGAAACACCGTGGCCCCTTTCTTTGGGATAACTCTGCACTATTGCAAGCTGGAAATGCCACTTCCAGTTTAGCTGTGCAGATGAAGATCAACAAGAAGAAGAAATATCTTGAAATATGTCCGTCAGGACCCTTCCCTTGAGATAAATCTGCAAATATCTCGAAAACGAAGCGAGCTATGGCAAAATGTTAAGAGACCTTTTTTGTAGAGAATTATGTTTCCTATAATTTACGTTCTATGATATTTTTTGATCAGAAGCGTAGTTTTCGAGATATATCGAGATATTTAATAGTTCCGAAGCCGCACCAACATAATAGAGATACAGAAACACCGTGGCCCCTTTCCTTGAGATAACTCTGCACTATTGCGACCTGCAAATGCCACTTCCAGCTTAGGTGTGCAGAAGAAGAACAACAAGAAGAAGAAATATCTCGAAATATGTCCGTCAGACCCCTTCCCTTGAGATAAATCTGCAAATATCTCGGAAACGAAGCGAGCTACGGCAAAATGTTAAGAGACCTCTTTTGTAGAGAATTATGTTTCCTACAATTTACGTTGTATGATATTCTTTGATCAGAAGCGTAGTTTTCGAGATATATCGAGATATTTAAAAGATTCCAAGCCGCACCAACATAATAGAGATACAGAAACACCGTGGCCCCTTTCTTTGAGATAACTCTGCACTATTGCGAGCTGCAAATGCCACTTCCAGCTTAGCTGTGAAGAAGAAGAACAACAAGAAGAAGAAATATCTCGAAATATGTCCGTTAGGCCCCTTCCCTTGAGATAAATCTGCAAATATCTCGGAAACGAAGCGAGCTATGGCAAAATGTTAAGAGACCTTTTTTGTAGAGAATTAAGTTTCCTACTTTATATGTTCTATGATATTTTTTGATCAGATGCGTAGTTCTCGATATATATCAAGATATTTAAAAGTTCCGAAGCCGCACCAACATAATAGCGATACAGAACCACCGTGGCCCCTTTCTTTGAGATAACTCTGCACTATTGCGAGCTGCAAATGCCACTTCCAGCTTAGCTGTGAAGAAGAAGAACAACAAGAAGAAGAAATATCTCGAAATATGTCCGTTAGGCCCCTTCCCTTGAGATAAATCTGCAAATATCTCGGAAACGAAGCGAGCTATGGCAAAATGTTAAGAGACCTTTTTGTAGAGAATTAAGTTTCCTACTTTTTATGTTCTATGATATTTTTTGATCAGATGCGTAGTTCTCGAGATATATCAAGATATTTAAAAGCTCCGAAGCTGCACCAACATAATAGAGGTACAGAATCACTGTGGCCCCTTTCTTTGAGATAACTCTGCACTATTGCGAGCTGCAAATGCCACTTCCAGCTTAGCTGTGAAGAAGAAGAACAACAAGAAGAAGAAATATCTCGAAATATGTCCGTCAGGCCCCTTCCCTTGAGATAAATCTGCAAATATCTCGGAAACGAAGCGAGCTATGGCAAAATGTTAAGAGACCTTTTTTGTAGAAAATTAGGTTCCCTACTTTTTATGTTGTATGATATTCTTTTATCAGATGCGTAGCTCTCGAGATATATCAAGATATTTAAAAGTTCCGAAGCCGCACCAACATAATAGAGACACAGAAACACCGTGGCCCCTTTCTTTGAGATAACTCTGCACTATTGCGAGCTGCAAATGCCACTTCCAGCTTAGCTGTGCAGAAGAAGAACAACAAGAAGAAGAAATATCTCGAAATATGTCCGTCAGGCCCCTTCCCTTGAGGTAAATCTGCAAATATCTCGGAAACGATGCCAGCTATGGGAAAATGTTAAGCGACCTTTTTTGTAGAGAATTAAGTTTCCTACTTTTTATGTTCTATGATATTTTTTGATCAGATGCGTAGTTCTCGAGATATATCAAGATATTTAAAAGTTCCGAAGCTGCACCAACATAATAGAGATACAGAAACACCGTGGCCCCTTTCTTTGAGATAACTCTGCACTATTGCGAGCTGCAAATGCCACTTCCAGCTTAGCTGTGCAGAAGAAGAACAACAAGAAGAAGAAATATCTCGAAGTATGTCCATCAGGCCCCTTCCCTTGAGATAAATCTGCAAATATCTCGGAAACGAAGCGAGCTATGGCAAAACGTTGAGAAACCTTTTTTGTAGAGAATTATGTTTCCTACAATTTATGTTCTATGATATTTTTTGATCAGAAGCGTAGTTTTCGAGATATGTCGAGATATTTAAAAGTTCCGAAGCCGCACCAACATAATAGACATACAGAAACACCGTGGCCCCTTTCTTTGAGATAACTCTGCACTATTGCGAGCTGCAAATGCCACTTCCAGCTTAGCTGTGCAGAAGAAGAACAACAAGAAGAAGAAATATCTCGAAATATGTCCGTCAGGCCACTTCCCTTGAGATACATCTGCAAATATCTCGGAAACGAAGCGAGCTATGGCAAAATGTTAAGAGACCTTTTTTATAGAGAATTATGTTTCCTACAATTTACGTTCTCTCATATTTTTTGATCAGAAGCGTAGTTTTCGAGATATATCGAGATATTTAAAAGTTCCGAAGCCGCACCAACATAATAGAGATACAGAAACACCGTGGCCTCTTTCTTTGAGATAACTCTGCACTATTGCGAGCTGCAAATGCCACTTCCAGCTTAGCTGTGCAGAAGAGGAACAACAAGAAGAAGAAATATCTCGGAATATGTCCGTCAGGCCCCTTCCCTTGCGCTAAATCTGCAAATATCTCGGAAACGATGCCAGCTATGGGAAAATGTTGAGAGACCTTTTTTGTAGAGAAGTAAGTTTCCTACTTTTTATGTTCTATGATATTTTTTGATCAGATGCGTAGTTCTCGAGATATATCAAGATATTTAAAAGTTCCGAAGCCGCACCAACATAATAGAGATACAGAAACACCGTGGCCCCTTTCTTTGAGATAACTCTGCACTATTGCGAGCTGCAAATGCCACTTCCAGCTTAGCTGTGCAGAAGAAGAACAACAAGAATAGGAAATATTTCGAAATATGTCCGTCAGGCCCCTTCCCTTGAGATAAATCTGCAAATATCTCGGAAACGAAGCGAGCTATGGCAAAATGTTAAGAGACCTTATTTGTAGAGAATTAAGTTTCCTACTTTTTATGTTCTATGATATTTTTTGATCAGATGCGTAGTTCTCGAGATACATCGAGATATTTAAAAGTTCCGAAGCCGCACCAACATAATAGAGATACAGAAACACCGTGGCCTCTTTCTTTGAGATAACTCTGCACTATTGCGCGCTGCAAATGCCACTTCCAGCTTAGCTGTGCAGAAGAAGAACAAGAAGAAGAAGAAATATCTCGAAATATGTCCGTCAGGCCCCTTCCCTTGAGATAAATCTGCAAATATCTCGGAAACGAAGCGAGCTATGGCAAAATGTTAAGAGACCTTATTTGTAGAGAATTAAGTTTCCTACTTTTTATGTTCTATGATATTTTTTGATCAGAAGCGTAGTTTTCGAGATATGTCGAGATATTTAAAAGTTCCGAAGCCGCACCAACATAATAGACATACAGAAACACCGTGGCCCCTTTCTTTGGGATAACTCTGCACTATTGCAAGCTGGAAATGCCACTTCCAGTTTAGCTGTGCAGATGAAGATCAACAAGAAGAAGAAATATCTTGAAATATGTCCGTCAGGACCCTTCCCTTGAGATAAATCTGCAAATATCTCGAAAACGAAGCGAGCTATGGCAAAATGTTAAGAGACCTTTTTTGTAGAGAATTATGTTTCCTATAATTTACGTTCTATGATATTTTTTGATCAGAAGCGTAGTTTTCGAGATATATCGAGATATTTAATAGTTCCGAAGCCGCACCAACATAATAGAGATACAGAAACACCGTGGCCCCTTTCCTTGAGATAACTCTGCACTATTGCGACCTGCAAATGCCACTTCCAGCTTAGGTGTGCAGAAGAAGAACAACAAGAAGAAGAAATATCTCGAAATATGTCCGTCAGACCCCTTCCCTTGAGATAAATCTGCAAATATCTCGGAAACGAAGCGAGCTACGGCAAAATGTTAAGAGACCTTTTTTGTAGAGAATTATGTTTCCTACAATTTACGTTGTATGATATTCTTTGATCAGAAGCGTAGTTTTCGAGATATATCGAGATATTTAAAAGATTCCAAGCCGCACCAACATAATAGAGATACAGAAACACCGTGGCCCCTTTCTTTGAGATAACTCTGCACTATTGCGAGCTGCAAATGCCACTTCCAGCTTAGCTGTGAAGAAGAAGAACAACAAGAAGAAGAAATATCTCGAAATATGTCCGTTAGGCCCCTTCCCTTGAGATAAATCTGCAAATATCTCGGAAACGAAGCGAGCTATGGCAAAATGTTAAGAGACCTTTTTTGTAGAGAATTAAGTTTCCTACTTTATATGTTCTATGATATTTTTTGATCAGATGCGTAGTTCTCGATATATATCAAGATATTTAAAAGTTCCGAAGCCGCACCAACATAATAGCGATACAGAACCACCGTGGCCCCTTTCTTTGAGATAACTCTGCACTATTGCGAGCTGCAAATGCCACTTCCAGCTTAGCTGTGAAGAAGAAGAACAACAAGAAGAAGAAATATCTCGAAATATGTCCGTCAGGCCCCTTCCCTTGAGATAAATCTGCAAATATCTCGGAAACGAAGCGAGCTATGGCAAAATGTTAAGAGACCTTTTTTGTAGAAAATTAGGTTCCCTACTTTTTATGTTGTATGATATTCTTTTATCAGATGCGTAGCTCTCGAGATATATCAAGATATTTAAAAGTTCCGAAGCCGCACCAACATAATAGAGACACAGAAACACCGTGGCCCCTTTCTTTGAGATAACTCTGCACTATTGCGAGCTGCAAATGCCACTTCCAGCTTAGCTGTGCAGAAGAAGAACAACAAGAAGAAGAAATATCTCGAAATATGTCCGTCAGGCCCCTTCCCTTGAGGTAAATCTGCAAATATCTCGGAAACGATGCCAGCTATGGGAAAATGTTAAGCGACCTTTTTTGTAGAGAATTAAGTTTCCTACTTTTTATGTTCTATGATATTTTTTGATCAGATGCGTAGTTCTCGAGATATATCAAGATATTTAAAAGTTCCGAAGCTGCACCAACATAATAGAGATACAGAAACACCGTGGCCCCTTTCTTTGAGATAACTCTGCACTATTGCGAGCTGCAAATGCCACTTCCAGCTTAGCTGTGCAGAAGAAGAACAACAAGAAGAAGAAATATCTCGAAGTATGTCCATCAGGCCCCTTCCCTTGAGATAAATCTGCAAATATCTCGGAAACGAAGCGAGCTATGGCAAAACGTTGAGAAACCTTTTTTGTAGAGAATTATGTTTCCTACAATTTATGTTCTATGATATTTTTTGATCAGAAGCTTAGTTTTCGAGATATGTCGAGATATTTAAAAGTTCCGAAGCCGCACCAACATAATAGACATACAGAAACACCGTGGCCCCTTTCTTTGGGATAACTCTGCACTATTGCGAGCGGGAAATGCCACTTCCAGTTTAGCTGTGCAGATGAAGATCAACAAGAAGAAGAAATATCTCGAAATATGTCCGTCAGGCCCCTTCCCTTGAGATAAATCTGCAAATATCTCGGAAACGAAGCGAGCTATGGCAAAATGTTAAGAGACCTTTTTTGTAGAGAATTAAGTTTCCTACTTTTTATGTTCTATGATATTTTTTGATCAGATGCGTAGTTCTCGAGATATATCAAGATATTTAAAAGTTCCGAAGCCGCACCAACATAATAGAGATACAGAAACACCGTGGCCTCTTTCTTTGAGATAACTCTGCACTATTGCGCGCTGCAAATGCCACTTCCAGCTTAGCTGTGCAGAAGAAGAACAACAAGAAGAAGAAATATCTCGAAATATGTCCGTCAGGCCCCTTCCCTTGAGATAAATCTGCAAATATCTCGGAAACGAAGCGAGCTATGGCAAAATTTTAAGAGACCTTTCTTGTAGAGAATTATGTTTCCTACTTTTTACCTTATATGATATTTGTTGATCAGATGCGTAGTTCTCGAGATATATCAAGATATTTAAAAGTTCCGAAGCCGCACCAACATAATAGAGATACAGAAACACCGTGGCCCCTCTCCTTGAGATAATTCTGCACAATTGCGAGCTGCAAATGCCACTTCCAGCTTAGCTGTGCAGAAGAAGAACAACAAGAAGAAGAAATATCTCGAAATATGTCCGTCAGGCCCCTTCCCTTGAGATAAATCTGCAAATATCTCGGAAACGAAGCGAGCTATGGCAAAATGTTGAGAGACCTTTTTTGTAGAGAATTAAGTTTCCTACTATTTATGTTCTATGACATTTTTTGATCAGATGCGTAGTTCTCGAGATATATCAAGATATTTAAAAGTTCCGAAGCTGCACCAACATAATAGAGGTACAGAAACACCGTGGCCTCTTTCTTCGAGATAACTCTGCACTATTGCGAGCTGCAAATGCCACTTCCAGCTTAGCTGTGCAGAAGAAGAACAACAAGAAGGAGAAATATCTCGAAATATGTCCGTCAGGCCCCTTCCCTTGAGATAAATCTGCAAATATCTCGGGAACGAAGCGAGCTATGGCAAAATGTTAAGAGACCTTTTTTGTAGAGAATTAAGTTTCCTACTTTTTATGTTCTATGATATTTTTTGATCAGATGCGTAGTTCTCGAGATATATCAAGATATTTAAAAGTTCCGAAGCCGCACCAACATAATAGAGATACAGAAACACCGTGGCCTCTTTCTTTGAGATAACTCTGCACTATTGCGCGCTGCAAATGCCACTTCCAGCTTAACTGTGCAGAAGAAGAACAACAAGAAGAAGAAATATCTCGAAATATGTCCGTCAGGCCCCTTCCGTTGAGATAAATCAGCAAATATCTCGGAAACGAAGCGAGCTATGGGAAAATGTTAAGAGACCTTTTTTGTAGAGAATTAAGTTTCCTACTTTTTATGTTGTATGATATTTTTTGATCAGATGCGTAATTGTCGAGATATATCAAGATATTTAAAAGTTCCGAAGCCGCACCAACATAATAGAGATACAGAAACACCGTGGCCCCTTTCTTTGAGATAACTCTGCTCTATTGCGACCTGCAAATGCCACTTCCAGCTTAGCTGTGCAGAAGAAGAACAACAAGAAGAAGAAATATCTCGAAATATGTCCGTCAGGCCCCTTCCCTTGAGGTAAATCTGCAAATATCTCGGAAACGATGCCAGCTATGGGAAAATGTTAAGCGACCTTTTTTGTAGAGAATTAAGTTTCCTACTTTTTATGTTCTATGATATTTTTTGATCAGATGCGTAGTTCTCGAGATATATCAAGATATTTAAAAGTTCCGAAGCTGCACCAACATAATAGAGATACAGAAACACCGTGGCCCCTTTCTTTGAGATAACTCTGCACTATTGCGAGCTGCAAATGCCACTTCCAGCTTAGCTGTGCAGAAGAAGAACAACAAGAAGAAGAAATATCTCGAAGTATGTCCATCAGGCCCCTTCCCTTGAGATAAATCTGCAAATATCTCGGAAACGAAGCGAGCTATGGCAAAACGTTGAGAAACCTTTTTTGTAGAGAATTATGTTTCCTACAATTTATGTTCTATGATATTTTTTGATCAGAAGCTTAGTTTTCGAGATATGTCGAGATATTTAAAAGTTCCGAAGCCGCACCAACATAATAGACATACAGAAACACCGTGGCCCCTTTCTTTGGGATAACTCTGCACTATTGCGAGCGGGAAATGCCACTTCCAGTTTAGCTGTGCAGATGAAGATCAACAAGAAGAAGAAATATCTCGAAATATGTCCGTCAGGCCCCTTCCCTTGAGATAAATCTGCAAATATCTCGGAAACGAAGCGAGCTATGGCAAAATGTTAAGAGACCTTTTTTGTAGAGAATTAAGTTTCCTACTTTTTATGTTCTATGATATTTTTTGATCAGATGCGTAGTTCTCGAGATATATCAAGATATTTAAAAGTTCCGAAGCCGCACCAACATAATAGAGATACAGAAACACCGTGGCCTCTTTCTTTGAGATAACTCTGCACTATTGCGCGCTGCAAATGCCACTTCCAGCTTAGCTGTGCAGAAGAAGAACAACAAGAAGAAGAAATATCTCGAAATATGTCCGTCAGGCCCCTTCCCTTGAGATAAATCTGCAAATATCTCGGAAACGAAGCGAGCTATGGCAAAATTTTAAGAGACCTTTCTTGTAGAGAATTATGTTTCCTACTTTTTACCTTATATGATATTTGTTGATCAGATGCGTAGTTCTCGAGATATATCAAGATATTTAAAAGTTCCGAAGCCGCACCAACATAATAGAGATACAGAAACACCGTGGCCCCTCTCCTTGAGATAATTCTGCACAATTGCGAGCTGCAAATGCCACTTCCAGCTTAGCTGTGCAGAAGAAGAACAACAAGAAGAAGAAATATCTCGAAATATGTCCGTCAGGCCCCTTCCCTTGAGATAAATCTGCAAATATCTCGGAAACGAAGCGAGCTATGGCAAAATGTTAAGAGACCTTTCTTGTAGAGAATTAAGTTTCCTACTTTTTACCTTCTATGATATTTTTTGATCAGATGCGTAGTTCTCGAGATATATCGAGATATTTAAAAGTTCCGAAGCCGCACCAACATAATAGAGATACAGAAACACCGTGGCCCCTTTCTTTGAGATAACCCTGCACTAGTGCGAGCCGCAAATGCCACTTGCAGCTTAGCTGTGCACAAGAAGAACAACAAGAAGAAGAAATATCTCGAAATATGTCCGTCAGGCCCCTTCCCTTGAGATAAATCTGCAAATATCTCGGAAACCAAGCGAGCGATGGCAAAATGTGAAGAGACCTTTTTTGTAGAGAATTATGTTTCCTACTTTTTATGTTCTATGATATTTTTTGATCAGACGCGTTGTTCTCGAGATATATCAAGATATTTAAAAGTTCCGAAGCTGCACCAACATAATAGAGATACAGAAACACTGTGGCCCCTTTCTTTGAGATAACTCTGCGCTACTGCGAGCTGCAAATGCCATTTCCAGCTTAGCTGTGCAGAAGAAGAACAACAAGAAGAAGAAATATCTCGAAATATGTCCGTCAGTCCCCTTCGCTTGAGATAAATCTGCAAATATCTCGGAAACGAAGCGAGCTATGGCAAAATGTTAAGAGACCTTTTTTGTAGAGAATTAAGTTTCCTACTTTTTATGTTCTATGATATTTTTTGATCAGATGCGTAGTTCTCGAGATATATCAAGATATTTAAAAGTTCCGAAGCCGCACCAACATAATAGAGATACAGAAACACCGTGGCCTCTTTCTTTGAGATAACTCTGCACTATTGCGCGCTGCAAATGCCACTTCCAGCTTAGCTGTGCAGAAGAAGAACAACAAGAAGAAGAAATATCTCGAAATATGTCCGTCAGGCCCCTTCCCTTGAGATAAATCTGCAAATATCTCGGAAACGAAGCGAGCTATGGCAAAACGTTAAGAAACCTTTTTTGTAGAGAATTATGTTTCCTACAATTTATGTTCTATGATATTTTTTGATCAGAAGCGTAGTTTTCGAGATATATCGAGATATTTAAAAGTTCCGAAGCCGCACCAACATAATAGAGATACAGAAACACCGTGGCCCCATTCTTTGAGATAACTCTGCACTATTGCGAGCTGCAAATGCCACTTCCAGCTTAGCTGTGAAGAAGAAGAACAACAAGAAGAAGAAATATCTCGGAATATGTCCGTCAGGCCCCTTCCCTTGAGCTAAATCTGCAAATATCTCGGAAACGATGCCAGCTATGGGAAAATCTTAAGAGACCTTTTTTGTAGAGAATTAAGTTTCCTACTTTTTATGTTCTATGATATTTTTTGATCAGAAGCGTAGTTTTCGAGATATATCGAGATATTTAAAAGTTCCGAAGCCGCACCAACCTAATAGAGATACAGAAACACCGTGGCCCCTTTCTTTGGGATAACTCTGCACTATTGCGAGCTGGAAATGCCACTTCCAGTTTAGCTGTGCAGAAGAAGAACAACAAGAAGAAGAAATATCTCGAAATATGTCCGTCAGGCCCCTTCCCTTGAGATAAATCTGCAAATATCTCGGAAACGAAGCGAGCTATGGCAAAATGTTGAGAGACCTTTTTTGTAGAGAATTAAGTTTCCTACTATTTATGTTCTATGACATTTTTTGATCAGATGCGTAGTTCTCGAGATATATCAAGATATTTAAAAGTTCCGAAGCTGCACCAACATAATAGAGGTACAGAAACACCGTGGCCTCTTTCTTCGAGATAACTCTGCACTATTGCGAGCTGCAAATGCCACTTCCAGCTTAGCTGTGCAGAAGAAGAACAACAAGAAGGAGAAATATCTCGAAATATGTCCGTCAGGCCCCTTCCCTTGAGATAAATCTGCAAATATCTCGGAAACGAAGCGAGCTATGGCAAAATGTTAAGAGACCTTTTTTGTAGAGAATTAAGTTTCCTACTTTTTATGTTCTATGATATTTTTTGATCAGATGCGTAGTTCTCGAGATATATCAAGATATTTAAAAGTTCCGAAGCCGCACCAACATAATAGAGATACAGAAACACCGTGGCCTCTTTCTTTGAGATAACTCTGCACTATTGCGCGCTGCAAATGCCACTTCCAGCTTAACTGTGCAGAAGAAGAACAACAAGAAGAAGAAATATCTCGAAATATGTCCGTCAGGCCCCTTCCGTTGAGATAAATCAGCAAATATCTCGGAAACGAAGCGAGCTATGGGAAAATGTTAAGAGACCTTTTTTGTAGAGAATTAAGTTTCCTACTTTTTATGTTGTATGATATTTTTTGATCAGATGCGTAATTGTCGAGATATATCAAGATATTTAAAAGTTCCGAAGCCGCACCAACATAATAGAGATACAGAAACACCGTGGCCCCTTTCTTTGAGATAACTCTGCTCTATTGCGACCTGCAAATGCCACTTCCAGCTTAGCTGTGCAGAAGAAGAACAACAAGAAGAAGAAATATCTCGAAATATGTTCGTCAGGCCCCTTCCCTTGAGACAAATCTGCAAATATCTCGGAAACGAAGCGAGCTATGGCAAAATGTTAAGAGACCTTTTTTGTAGAGAATTAAGTTTCCTACTTTTTATGTTCTATGATATTTTTTGATCAGATGCGTAGTTCTCGAGATATATCAAGATATTTAAAAGCTCCGAAGCTGCACCAACATAATACATGTACAGAGACACTGTGGCCCCTTTCTTTGAGATAACTCTGCACTATTGCGAGCTGCAAATGCCACTTCCAGCTTAGCTGTGCTGAAGAAGAACAACAAGAAGAAGAAATATTTCGAAATATGTCCGTCAGGCCCCTTCCCTTGAGATATATCTGCAAATATCTCGGAAACGAAGCGGTCTATGGCAAAATGTTAAGAGACCTTTTTTGTAGAGAATTAAGTTTCCTACTTTTTATGTTCTATGATATTTTTTGATCAGAAGCGTAGTTTTCGAGATATATCGAGATATTTAAAAGTTCCGAAGCCGCACCAACATAATAGAGATACAGAAACACCGTGGCCCCTTTCTTTGAGATAACTCTGCACTATTGCGAGCTGCAAATGCCACTTCCAGCTTAGCTGTGCAGAAGAAGAACAACAAGAAGAAGAAATATCTCGAAATATGTCCGTCAGGCCACTTCCCTTGAGATAAATCTGCAAATATCTCGGAAACGAAGCGAGCTATGGCTAAATGTTAACAGACCTTTTTTGTAGAGAATTATGTTTCCTACAATTTACGTTCTCTGATATTTTTTGATCAGAAGCGTAGTTTTCGAGATATATCGAGATATTTAAAAGTTCCGAAGCCGCACCAACATAATAGAGATACAGAAACACCGTGGCCTCTTTCTTTGAGATAACTCTGCACTATTGCGAGCTGCAAATGCCACTTCCAGCTTAGCTGTGCAGAAGAGGAACAACAAGAAGAAGAAATATCTCGGAATATGTCCGTCAGGCCCCTTCCCTTGAGCTAAATCTGCAAATATCTCGGAAACGATGCCAGCTATGGCAAAATCTTAAGAGACCTTTTTTGTAGAGAATTAAGTTTCCTACTTTATATGTTCTATGATATTTTTTGATCAGATGCGTAGTTCTCGATATATATCAAGATATTTAAAAGTTCCGAAGCCGCACCAACATAATAGCGATACAGAACCACCGTGGCCCCTTTCTTTGAGATAACTCTGCACTATTGCGAGCTGCAAATGCCACTTCCAGCTTAGCTGTGAAGAAGAAGAACAACAAGAAGAAGAAATATCTCGAAATATGTCCGTCAGGCCCCTTCCCTTGAGATAAATCTGCAAATATCTCGGAAACGAAGCGAGCTATGGCAAAATGTTAAGAGACCTTTTTTGTAGAAAATTAGGTTTCCTACTTTTTATGTTGTATGATATTCTTTTATCAGATGCGTAGCTCTCGAGATATATCAAGATATTTAAAAGTTCCGAAGCTGCACCAACATAATAGAGACACAGAAACACCGTGGCCCCTTTCTTTGAGATAACTCTGCACTATTGCGAGCTGCAAATGCCACTTCCAGCTTAGCTATGTAGAAGAAGAACAACAAGAAGAAGAAATATCTCGAAATATGTCCGTCAGGCCCCTTCCCTTGAGGTAAATCTGCAAATATCTCGGAAACGATGCCAGCTATGGGAAAATGTTAAGCGACCTTTTTTGTAGAGAATTAAGTTTCCTACTTTTTATGTTCTATGATATTTTTTGATCAGATGCGTAGTTCTCGAGATATGTCGAGATATTTAAAAGTTCCGAAGCCGCACCAACATAATAGAGATACAGAAACACCGTGGCCCCTTTCTTTGGGATAACTCTGCACTATTGCGAGCGGGAAATGCCACTTCCAGTTTAGCTGTGCAGATGAAGATCAACAAGAAGAAGAAATATCTCGAAATATGTCCGTCAGGCCCCTTCCCTTGAGATAAATCTGCAAATATCTCGGAAACGAAGCGAGCTATGGCAAAATGTTAAGAGACCTTTTTTGTAGAGAATTAAGTTTCCTACTTTTTATGTTCTATGATATTTTTTGATCAGATGCGTAGTTCTCGAGATATATCAAGATATTTAAAAGTTCCGAAGCCGCACCAACATAATAGACATACAGAAACACCGTGGCCCCTTTCTTTGGGATAACTCTGCACTATTGCGAGCGGGAAATGCCACTTCCAGTTTAGCTGTGCAGATGAAGATCAACAAGAAGAAGAAATATCTCGAAATATGTCCGTCAGGCCCCTTCCCTTGAGATAAATCTGCAAATATCTCGGAAACGAAGCGAGCTATGGCAAAATGTTAAGAGACCTTTTTTGTAGAGAATTAAGTTTCCTACTTTTTATCTTCTATGATATTTTTTGATCAGATGCGTAGTTCTCGAGATATATCAAGATATTTAAAAGTTCCGAAGCCGCACCAACATAATAGAGATACAGAAACACCGTGGCTCCTCTCCTTGAGATAACTCTGCACAATTGCGAGCTGCAAATGCCACTTCCAGCTTAGCTGTGCAGAAGAAGAACAAGAAGAAGAAGAAATATCTCGAAATATGTCCGTCAGGCCCCTTCCCTTGAGATAAATCTGCAAATATCTCGGAAACGAAGCGAGCTATGGCAAAATTTTAAGAGACCTTTCTTGTAGAGAATTAAGTTTCCTACTTTTTACCTTATATGATATTTGTTGATCAGATGCGTAGTTCTCGAGATATATCAAGATATTTAAAAGTTCCGAAGCCGCACCAACATAATAGAGATACAGAAACACCGTGGCCCCTCTCCTTGAGATAATTCTGCACAATTGCGAGCTGCAAATGCCACTTCCAGCTTAGCTGTGCAGAAGAAGAACAACAAGAAGAAGAAATATCTCGAAATATGTCCGTCAGGCCCCTTCCCTTGAGATAAATCTGCAAATATCTCGGAAACGAAGCGAGCTATGGCAAAATGTTAAGAGACCTTTCTTGTAGAGAATTAAGTTTCCTACTTTTTACCTTCTATGATATTTTTTGATCAGATGCGTAGTTCTCGAGATATATCAAGATATTTAAAAGTTCCGAAGCCGCACCAACATAATAGAGATACAGAAACACCGTGGCCCCTTTCTTTGAGATAACCCTGCACTAGTGCGAGCCGCAAATGCCACTTGCAGCTTAGCTGTGCACAAGAAGAACAACAAGAAGAAGAAATATCTCGAAATATGTCCGTCAGGCCCCTTCCCTTGAGATAAATCTGCAAATATCTCGGAAACCAAGCGAGCTATGGCAAAATGTGAAGAGACCTTTTTTGTAGAGAATTATGTTTCCTACTTTTTATGTTCTATGATATTTTTTGATCAGACGCGTTGTTCTCGAGATATATCAAGATATTTAAAAGTTCCGAAGCTGCACCAACATAATAGAGATACAGAAACACTGTGGCCCCTTTCTTTGAGATAACTCTGCGCTACTGCGAGCTGCAAATGCCACTTCCAGCTTAGCTGTGCAGAAGAAGAACAACAAGAAGAAGAAATATCTCGAAATATGTCCGTCAGTCCCCTTCGCTTGAGATAAATCTGCAAATATCTCGGAAACGAAGCGAGCTATGGCAAAATGTTAAGAGACCTTTTTTGTGGAGAATGAAGTTTCCCACTTTTTATGTTCTATGATATTTTTTGATCAGATGCGTAGTTCTCGAGATATATCAGGATATTTAAAAGTTCCGAAGCCGCACCAACATAATAGAGATACAGAAACACTGTGGCCCCTTTCTTTGAGATAACTCTGCACTACTGCGCGCTGCAAATGCCACTTCCAGCTTAGCTGTGCAGAAGAAGAACAACAAGAAGAAGAAATATCTCGAAATATGTCCGTCAGGCCCCTTCCCTTGAGATAAATCTGCAAATATCTCGGAAACGAAGCGAGCTATGGCAAAATGTTAAGAGACCTTTTTTGTAGAAAATTAGGTTTCCTACTTTTTATGTTGTATGATATTCTTTTATCAGATGCGTAGCTCTCGAGATATATCAAGATATTTAAAAGTTCCGAAGCTGCACCAACATAATAGAGACACAGAAACACCGTGGCCCCTTTCTTTGAGATAACTCTGCACTATTGCGAGCTGCAAATGCCACTTCCAGCTTAGCTATGCAGAAGAAGAACAACAAGAAGAAGAAATATCTCGAAATATGTCCGTCAGGCCCCTTCCCTTGAGGTAAATCTGCAAATATCTCGGAAACGATGCCAGCTATGGGAAAATGTTAAGCGACCTTTTTTGTAGAGAATTAAGTTTCCTACTTTTTATGTTCTATGATATTTTTTGATCAGATGCGTAGTTCTCGAGATATATCAAGATATTTAAAAGTTCCGAAGCTGCACCAACATAATAGAGATACAGAAACACCGTGGCCCCTATCTTTGAGATAACTCTGCACTATTGCGAGCTGCAAATGCCACTTCCAGCTTAGCTGTGCAGAAGAAGAACAACAAGAAGAAGAAATATCTCGAAGTATGTCCATCAGGCCCCTTCCCTTGAGACAAATCTGCAAATATCTCGGAAACGAAGCGAGCTATGGCAAAACGTTGAGAAACCTTTTTTGTAGAGAATTATGTTTCCTACAATTTATGTTCTATGATATTTTTTGATCAGAAGCGTAGTTTTCGAGATATGTCGAGATATTTAAAAGTTCCGAAGCCGCACCAACATAATAGAGATACAGAAACACCGTGGCCCCTTTCTTTGGGATAACTCTGCACTATTGCGAGCGGGAAATGCCACTTCCAGTTTAGCTGTGCAGATGAAGATCAACAAGAAGAAGAAATATCTCGAAATATGTCCGTCAGGCCCCTTCCCTTGAGATAAATCTGCAAATATCTCGGAAACGAAGCGAGCTATGGCAAAATGTTAAGAGACCTTTTTTGTAGAGAATTAAGTTTCCTACTTTTTATGTTCTATGATATTTTTTGATCAGATGCGTAGTTCTCGAGATATATCAAGATATTTAAAAGTTCCGAAGCCGCACCAACATAATAGACATACAGAAACACCGTGGCCCCTTTCTTTGGGATAACTCTGCACTATTGCGAGCGGGAAATGCCACTTCCAGTTTAGCTGTGCAGATGAAGATCAACAAGAAGAAGAAATATCTCGAAATATGTCCGTCAGGCCCCTTCCCTTGAGATAAATCTGCAAATATCTCGGAAACGAAGCGAGCTATGGCAAAATGTTAAGAGACCTTTTTTGTAGAGAATTAAGTTTCCTACTTTTTATCTTCTATGATATTTTTTGATCAGATGCGTAGTTCTCGAGATATATCAAGATATTTAAAAGTTCCGAAGCCGCACCAACATAATAGAGATACAGAAACACCGTGGCTCCTCTCCTTGAGATAACTCTGCACAATTGCGAGCTGCAAATGCCACTTCCAGCTTAGCTGTGCAGAAGAAGAACAACAAGAAGAAGAAATATCTCGAAATATGTCCGTCAGGCCCCTTCCCTTGAGATAAATCTGCAAATATCTCGGAAACGAAGCGAGCTATGGCAAAATTTTAAGAGACCTTTCTTGTAGAGAATTAAGTTTCCTACTTTTTACCTTATATGATATTTGTTGATCAGATGCGTAGTTCTCGAGATATATCAAGATATTTAAAAGTTCCGAAGCCGCACCAACATAATAGAGATACAGAAACACCGTGGCCCCTCTCCTTGAGATAATTCTGCACAATTGCGAGCTGCAAATGCCACTTCCAGCTTAGCTGTGCAGAAGAAGAACAACAAGAAGAAGAAATATCTCGAAATATGTCCGTCAGGCCCCTTCCCTTGAGATAAATCTGCAAATATCTCGGAAACGAAGCGAGCTATGGCAAAATGTTAAGAGACCTTTTTTGTGGAGAATGAAGTTTCCCACTTTTTATGTTCTATGATATTTTTTGATCAGATGCGTAGTTCTCGAGATATATCAGGATATTTAAAAGTTCCGAAGCCGCACCAACATAATAGAGATACAGAAACACTGTGGCCCCTTTCTTTGAGATAACTCTGCACTACTGCGCGCTGCAAATGCCACTTCCAGCTTAGCTGTGCAGAAGAAGAACAACAAGAAGAAGAAATATCTCGAAATATGTCCGTCAGGCCCCTTCCCTTGAGATAAATCTGCAAATATCTCGGAAACGAAGCGAGCTATGGCAAAATGTTAAGAGACCTTTTTTGTAGAAAATTAGGTTTCCTACTTTTTATGTTGTATGATATTCTTTTATCAGATGCGTAGCTCTCGAGATATATCAAGATATTTAAAAGTTCCGAAGCTACACCAACATAATAGAGACACAGAAACACCGTGGCCCCTTTCTTTGAGATAACTCTGCACTATTGCGAGCTGCAAATGCCACTTCCAGCTTAGCTATGCAGAAGAAGAACAACAAGAAGAAGAAATATCTCGAAATATGTCCGTCAGGCCCCTTCCCTTGAGGTAAATCTGCAAATATCTCGGAAACGATGCCAGCTATGGGAAAATGTTAAGCGACCTTTTTTGTAGAGAATTAAGTTTCCTACTTTTTATGTTCTATGATATTTTTTGATCAGATGCGTAGTTCTCGAGATATATCAAGATATTTAAAAGTTCCGAAGCTGCACCAACATAATAGAGATACAGAAACACCGTGGCCCCTTTCTTTGAGATAACTCTGCACTATTGCGAGCTGCAAATGCCACTTCCAGCTTAGCTGTGCAGAAGAAGAACAACAAGAAGAAGAAATATCTCGAAGTATGTCCATCAGGCCCCTTCCCTTGAGATAAATCTGCAAATATCTCGGAAACGAAGCGAGCTATGGCAAAACGTTGAGAAACCTTTTTTGTAGAGAATTATGTTTCCTACAATTTATGTTCTATGATATTTTTTGATCAGAAGCGTAGTTTTCGAGATATGTCGAGATATTTAAAAGTTCCGAAGCCGCACCAACATAATAGAGATACAGAAACACCGTGGCCCCTTTCTTTGGGATAACTCTGCACTATTGCGAGCGGGAAATGCCACTTCCAGTTTAGCTGTGCAGATGAAGATCAACAAGAAGAAGAAATATCTCGAAATATGTCCGTCAGGCCCCTTCCCTTGAGATAAATCTGCAAATATCTCGGAAACGAAGCGAGCTATGGCAAAATGTTAAGAGACCTTTTTTGTAGAGAATTAAGTTTCCTACTTTTTATGTTCTATGATATTTTTTGATCAGATGCGTAGTTCTCGAGATATATCAAGATATTTAAAAGTTCCGAAGCCGCACCAACATAATAGACATACAGAAACACCGTGGCCCCTTTCTTTGGGATAACTCTGCACTATTGCGAGCGGGAAATGCCACTTCCAGTTTAGCTGTGCAGATGAAGATCAACAAGAAGAAGAAATATCTCGAAATATGTCCGTCAGGCCCCTTCCCTTGAGATAAATCTGCAAATATCTCGGAAACGAAGCGAGCTATGGCAAAATGTTAAGAGACCTTTTTTGTAGAGAATTAAGTTTCCTACTTTTTATCTTCTATGATATTTTTTGATCAGATGCGTAGTTCTCGAGATATATCAAGATATTTAAAAGTTCCGAAGCCGCACCAACATAATAGAGATACAGAAACACCGTGGCTCCTCTCCTTGAGATAACTCTGCACAATTGCGAGCTGCAAATGCCACTTCCAGCTTAGCTGTGCAGAAGAAGAACAACAAGAAGAAGAAATATCTCGAAATATGTCCGTCAGGCCCCTTCCCTTGAGATAAATCTGCAAATATCTCGGAAACGAAGCGAGCTATGGCAAAATTTTAAGAGACCTTTCTTGTAGAGAATTAAGTTTCCTACTTTTTACCTTATATGATATTTGTTGATCAGATGCGTAGTTCTCGAGATATATCAAGATATTTAAAAGTTCCGAAGCCGCACCAACATAATAGAGATACAGAAACACCGTGGCCCCTCTCCTTGAGATAATTCTGCACAATTGCGAGCTGCAAATGCCACTTCCAGCTTAGCTGTGCAGAAGAAGAACAACAAGAGGAAGAAATATCTCGAAATATGTCCGTCAGGCCCCTTCCCTTGAGATAAATCTGCAAATATCTCGGAAACGAAGCGAGCTATGGCAAAATGTTAAGAGACCTTTCTTGTAGAGAATTAAGTTTCCTACTTTTTACCTTCTATGATATTTTTTGATCAGATGCGTAGTTCTCGAGATATATCAAGATATTTAAAAGTTCCGAAGCCGCACCAACATAATAGAGATACAGAAACACCGTGGCCCCTTTCTTTGAGATAACCCTGCACTAGTGCGAGCCGCAAATGCCACTTGCAGCTTAGCTGTGCACAAGAAGAACAACAAGAAGAAGAAATATCTCGAAATATGTCCGTCAGGCCCCTTCCCTTGAGATAAATCTGCAAATATCTCGGAAACCAAGCGAGCTATGGCAAAATGTGAAGAGACCTTTTTTGTAGAGAATTATGTTTCCTACTTTTTATGTTCTATGATATTTTTTGATCAGACGCGTTGTTCTCGAGATATATCAAGATATTTAAAAGTTCCGAAGCTGCACCAACATAATAGAGATACAGAAACACTGTGGCCCCTTTGTTTGAGATAACTCTGCGCTACTGCGAGCTGCAAATGCCACTTCCAGCTTAGCTGTGCAGAAGAAGAACAACAAGAAGAAGAAATATCTCGAAATATGTCCGTCAGTCCCCTTCGCTTGAGATAAATCTGCAAATATCTCGGAAACGAAGCGAGCTATGGCAAAATGTTAAGAGACCTTTTTTGTGGAGAATGAGGTTTCCCACTTTTTATGTTCTATGATATTTTTTGATCAGATGCGTAGTTCTCGAGATATATCAGGATATTTAAAAGTTCCGAAGCCGCACCAACATAATAGAGATACAGAAACACTGTGGCCCCTTTCTTTGAGATAACTCTGCACTACTGCGCGCTGCAAATGCCACTTCCAGCTTAGCTGTGCAGAAGAAGAACAACAAGAAGAAGAAATATCTCGAAATATGTCCGTCAGGCCCCTTCCCTTGAGATAAATCTGCAAATATCTCGGAAACGAAGCGAGCTATGGCAAAATGTTAAGAGACCTTTTTTGTAGAGAATTAAGTTTCCTACTTTTTATGTTCTGTGATATTTTTTGATCAGATGCGTAGTTCTCGAGATATATCAAGATATTTAACAGTTCCGAAGCCGCACCAACATAATAGAGATACAGAAACACCGTGGCCTCTTTCTTTGAGATAACTCTGCACTATTGCGCGCTGCAAATGCCACTTCCAGCTTAGCTGTGCAGAAGAAGAACAACAAGAAGAAGAAATATCTCGAAATATGTCCGTCAGGCCCCTTCCCTTGAGATAAATCTGCAAATATCTCGGAAACGAAGCGAGCTATGGCAAAATGTTAAGAGACCTTTTTTGTAGAGAATTAAGTTTCCTACTTTTTATGTTCTATGATATTTTTTGATCAGATGCGTAGTTCTCGAGATATATCAAGATATTTAAAAGTTCCGAAGCCGCACCAACATAATAGAGATACAGAAACACCGTGGCCTCTTTCTTTGAGATAACTCTGCACTATTGCGCGCTGCAAATGCCACTTCCAGCTTAGCTGTGCAGAAGAAGAACAACAAGAAGAAGAAATATCTCGAAATATGTCCGTCAGGCCCCTTCCCTTGAGATAAATCTGCAAATATCTCGGAAACGAAGCGAGCTATGGCTAAATGTTAAGAGACCTTTTTTGTAGAGAATTATGTTTCCTACAATTTACGTTCTCTGATATTTTTTGATCAGAAGCGTAGTTTTCGAGATATATCGAGATATTTAAAAGTTCCGAAGCCGCACCAACATAATAGAGATACAGAAACACCGTGGCCTCTTTCTTTGAGATAACTCTGCACTATTGCGAGCTGCAAATGCCACTTCCAGCTTAGCTGTGCAGAAGAGGAACAACAAGAAGAAGAAATATCTCGGAATATGTCCGTCAGGCCCCTTCCCTTGAGCTAAATCTGCAAATATCTCGGAAACGATGCCAGCTATGGCAAAATGTTAAGAGACCTTTTTTGTAGAGAATTAAGTTTCCTACTTTTTATGTTCTATGATATTTTTTGATCAGATGCGTAGTTCTCGAGATATATCAAGATATTTAAAAGTTCCGAAGCCGCACCAACATAATAGAGATACAGAAACACCGTGGCCCCTTTCTTTGAGATAACTCTGCACTATTGCGAGCTGCAAATGCCACTTCCAGCTTAGCTGTGAAGAAGAAGAACAACAAGAAGAAGAAATATCTCGAAATATGTCCGTTAGGCCCCTTCCCTTGAGATAAATCTGCAAATATCTCGGAAACGAAGCGAGCTATGGCAAAATGTTAAGAGACCTTTTTTGTAGAGAATTAAGTTTCCTACTTTATATGTTCTATGATATTTTTTGATCAGATGCGTAGTTCTCGATATATATCAAGATATTTAAAAGTTCCGAAGCCGCACCAACATAATAGCGATACAGAACCACCGTGGCCCCTTTCTTTGAGATAACTCTGCACTATTGCGAGCTGCAAATGCCACTTCCAGCTTAGCTGTGAAGAAGAAGAACAACAAGAAGAAGAAATATCTCGAAATATGTCCGTTAGGCCCCTTCCCTTGAGATAAATCTGCAAATATCTCGGAAACGAAGCGAGCTATGGCAAAATGTTAAGAGACCTTTTTGTAGAGAATTAAGTTTCCTACTTTTTATGTTCTATGATATTTTTTGATCAGATGCGTAGTTCTCGAGATATATCAAGATATTTAAAAGCTCCGAAGCTGCACCAACATAATAGAGGTACAGAAACACTGTGGCCCCTTTCTTTGAGATAACTCTGCACTATTGCGAGCTGCAAATGCCACTTCCAGCTTAGCTGTGAAGAAGAAGAACAACAAGAAGAAGAAATATCTCGAAATATGTCCGTCAGGCCCCTTCCCTTGAGATAAATCTGCAAATATCTCGGAAACGAAGCGAGCTATGGCAAAATGTTAAGAGACCTTTTTTGTAGAAAATTAGGTTTCCTACTTTTTATGTTGTATGATATTCTTTTATCAGATGCGTAGCTCTCGAGATATATCAAGATATTTAAAAGTTCCGAAGCTGCACCAACATAATAGAGACACAGAAACACCGTGGCCCCTTTCTTTGAGATAACTCTGCACTATTGCGAGCTGCAAATGCCACTTCCAGCTTAGCTGTGCAGAAGAAGAACAACAAGAAGAAGAAATATCTCGAAATATGTCCGTCAGGCCCCTTCCCTTGAGGTAAATCTGCAAATATCTCGGAAACGATGCCAGCTATGGGAAAATGTTAAGCGACCTTTTTTGTAGAGAATTAAGTTTCCTACTTTTTATGTTCTATGATATTTTTTGATCAGATGCGTAGTTCTCGAGATATATCAAGATATTTAAAAGTTCCGAAGCTGCACCAACATAATAGAGATACAGAAACACCGTGGCCCCTTTCTTTGAGATAACTCTGCACTATTGCGAGCTGCAAATGCCACTTCCAGCTTAGCTGTGCAGAAGAAGAACAACAAGAAGAAGAAATATCTCGAAGTATGTCCATCAGGCCCCTTCCCTTGAGATAAATCTGCAAATATCTCGGAAACGAAGCGAGCTATGGCAAAACGTTGAGAAACCTTTTTTGTAGAGAATTATGTTTCCTACAATTTATGTTCTATGATATTTTTTGATCAGAAGCGTAGTTTTCGAGATATGTCGAGATATTTAAAAGTTCCGAAGCCGCACCAACATAATAGAGATACAGAAACACCGTGGCCCCTTTCTTTGGGATAACTCTGCACTATTGCGAGCGGGAAATGCCACTTCCAGTTTAGCTGTGCAGATGAAGATCAACAAGAAGAAGAAATATCTCGAAATATGTCCGTCAGGCCCCTTCCCTTGAGATAAATCTGCAAATATCTCGGAAACGAAGCGAGCTATGGCAAAATGTTAAGAGACCTTTTTTGTAGAGAATTAAGTTTCCTACTTTTTATGTTCTATGATATTTTTTGATCAGATGCGTAGTTCTCGAGATATATCAAGATATTTAAAAGTTCCGAAGCCGCACCAACATAATAGAGATACAGAAACACCGTGGCTCCTCTCCTTGAGATAACTCTGCACAATTGCGAGCTGCAAATGCCACTTCCAGCTTAGCTGTGCAGAAGAAGAACAACAAGAAGAAGAAATATCTCGAAATATGTCCGTCAGGCCCCTTCCCTTGAGATAAATCTGCAAATATCTCGGAAACGAAGCGAGCTATGGCAAAATTTTAAGAGACCTTTCTTGTAGAGAATTAAGTTTCCTACTTTTTACCTTATATGATATTTGTTGATCAGATGCGTAGTTCTCGAGATATATCAAGATATTTAAAAGTTCCGAAGCCGCACCAACATAATAGAGATACAGAAACACCGTGGCCCCTCTCCTTGAGATAATTCTGCACAATTGCGAGCTGCAAATGCCACTTCCAGCTTAGCTGTGCAGAAGAAGAACAACAAGAAGAAGAAATATCTCGAAATATGTCCGTCAGGCCCCTTCCCTTGAGATAAATCTGCAAATATCTCGGAAACGAAGCGAGCTATGGCAAAATGTTAAGAGACGTTTCTTGTAGAGAATTAAGTTTCCTACTTTTTACCTTCTATGATATTTTTTGATCAGATGCGTAGTTCTCGAGATATATCAAGATATTTAAAAGTTCCGAAGCCGCACCAACATAATAGAGATACAGAAACACCGTGGCCCCTTTCTTTGAGATAACCCTGCACTAGTGCGAGCCGCAAATGCCACTTGCAGCTTAGCTGTGCACAAGAAGAACAACAAGAAGAAGAAATATCTCGAAATATGTCCGTCAGGCCCCTTCCCTTGAGATAAATCTGCAAATATCTCGGAAACCAAGCGAGCTATGGCAAAATGTGAAGAGACCTTTTTTGTAGAGAATTATGTTTCCTACTTTTTATGTTCTATGATATTTTTTGATCAGACGCGTTGTTCTCGAGATATATCAAGATATTTAAAAGTTCCGAAGCTGCACCAACATAATAGAGATACAGAAACACTGTGGCCCCTTTCTTTGAGATAACTCTGCGCTACTGCGAGCTGCAAATGCCACTTCCAGCTTAGCTGTGCAGAAGAAGAACAACAAGAAGAAGAAATATCTCGAAATATGTCCGTCAGTCCCCTTCGCTTGAGATAAATCTGCAAATATCTCGGAAACGAAGCGAGCTATGGCAAAATGTTAAGAGACCTTTTTTGTGGAGAATGAAGTTTCCCACTTTTTATGTTCTATGATATTTTTTGATCAGATGCGTAGTTCTCGAGATATATCAAGATATTTAACAGTTCCGAAGCCGCACCAACATAATAGAGATACAGAAACACCGTGGCCTCTTTCTTTGAGATAACTCTGCACTATTGCGCGCTGCAAATGCCACTTCCAGCTTAGCTGTGCAGAAGAAGAACAACAAGAAGAAGAAATATCTCGAAATATGTCCGTCAGGCCCCTTCCCTTGAGATAAATCTGCAAATATCTCGGAAACGAAGCGAGCTATGGCAAAATGTTAAGAGACCTTTTTTGTAGAGAATTAAGTTTCCTACAATTTATGTTCTATGATATTTTTTGATCAGAAGCGTAGTTTTCGAGATATATCGAGATATTTAAAAGTTCCGAAGCCGCACCAACATAATAGAGATACAGAAACACCGTGGCCCCTTTCTTTGAGACAACTCTGCACTATTGCGAGCTGCAAATGCCACTTCCAGCTTAGCTGTGAAGAAGAAGAACAACAAGAAGAAGAAATATCTCGGAATATGTCCGTCAGGCCCCTTCCCTTGAGCTAAATCTGCAAATATCTCGGAAACGATGCCAGCTATGGGAAAATGTTAAGAGACCTTTCTTGTAGAGAATTAAGTTTCCTACTTTTTACCTTCTATGATATTTTTTGATCAGATGCGTAGTTCTCGGGATATATCAAGATATTTAAAAGTTCCGAAGCCGCACCAACATAATAGAGATACAGAAACACCGTGGCCCCTTTCTTTGAGATAACCCTGCACTAGTGCGAGCCGCAAATGCCACTTCCAGCTTAGCTGTGCACAAGAAGAACAACAAGAAGAAGAAATATCTCGAAATATGTCCGTCAGGCCCCTTCCCTTGAGATAAATCTGCAAATATCTCGGAAACCAAGCGAGCTGTGGCAAAATGTGAAGAGACCTTTTTTGTAGAGAATTATGTTTCCTACTTTTTATGTTCTATGATATTTTTTGATCAGATGCGTAGTTCTCGAGATATATCAGGATATTTAAAAGTTCCGAAGCCGCAACAACATAATAGAGATACAGAAACACTGTGGCCCCTTTCTTTGAGATAACTCTGCACTACTGCGCGCTGCAAATGCCACTTCCAGCTTAGCTGTGCAGAAGAAGAACAACAAGAAGAAGAAATATCTCGAAATATGTCCGTCAGGCCCCTTCCCTTGAGATAAATCTGCAAATATCTCGGAAACGAAGCGAGCTATTGCAAAATGTTAAGAGACCTTTTTTGTAGAGAATTAAGTTTCCTACTTTTTATGTTCTGTGATACTTTTTGATCAGATCCGTAGTTCTCGAGATATATCAAGATATTTAACAGTTCCGAAGCCGCACCAACATAATAGAGATACAGAAACACCGTGGCCTCTTTCTTTGAGATAACTCTGCACTATTGCGCGCTGCAAATGCCACTTCCAGCTTAGCTGTGCAGAAGAAGAACAACAAGAAGAAGAAATATCTTGAAATATGTCCGTCAGGCCCCTTCCCTCGAGATAAGTCTGCAAATATCTCGGAAACGAAGCGAGCTATGGCAAAATGTTAACAGACCTTTTTTGTAGAGAATTAAGTTTCCTACTTTTTATGTTCTATGATATTTTTTGATCAGATGCGTAGTTCTCGAGATATATCAAGATATTTAAAAGTTCCGAAGCCGCACCAACATAATAGAGATACAGAAACACCGTGGCCTCTTTCTTTGAGATAACTCTGCACTATTGCGCGCTGCAAATGCCACTTCCAGCTTAGCTGTGCAGAAGAAGAACAACAAGAAGAAGAAATATCTCGAAATATGTCCGTCAGGCCCCTTCCCTTGAGATAAATCTGCAAATATCTCGGAAACGAAGCGAGCTATGGCAAAACGTTAAGAAACCTTTTTTGTAGAGAATTATGTTTCCTACAATTTATGTTCTATGATATTTTTTGATCAGAAGCGTAGTTTTCGAGATATATCGAGATATTTAAAAGTTCCGAAGCCGCACCAACATAATAGAGATACAGAAACACCGTGGCCCCATTCTTTGAGATAACTCTGCGCTACTGCGAGCTGCAAATGCCACTTCCAGCTTAGCTGTGCAGAAGAAGAACAACAAGAAGAAGAAATATCTCGAAATATGTCCGTCAGTCCCCTTCGCTTGAGATAAATCTGCAAATATCTCGGAAACGAAGCGAGCTATGGCAAAATGTTAAGAGACCTTTTTTGTGGAGAATGAAGTTTCCCACTTTTTATGTTCTATGATATTTTTTGATCAGATGCGTAGTTCTCGAGATATATCAAGATATTTAACAGTTCCGAAGCCGCACCAACATAATAGAGATACAGAAACACCGTGGCCTCTTTCTTTGAGATAACTCTGCACTATTGCGCGCTGCAAATGCCACTTCCAGCTTAGCTGTGCAGAAGAAGAACAACAAGAAGAAGAAATATCTCGAAATATGTCCGTCAGGCCCCTTCCCTTGAGATAAATCTGCAAATATCTCGGAAACGAAGCGAGCTATGGCAAAATGTTAAGAGACCTTTTTTGTAGAGAATTAAGTTTCCTACTTTTTATGTTCTATGATATTTTTTGATCAGATGCGTAGTTCTCGAGATATATCAAGATATTTAAAAGTTCCGAAGCCGCACCAACATAATAGAGATACAGAAACACCGTGGCCTCTTTCTTTGAGATAACTCTGCACTATTGCGCGCTGCAAATGCCACTTCCAGCTTAGCTGTGCAGAAGAAGAACAACAAGAAGAAGAAATATCTCGAAATATGTCCGTCAGGCCCCTTCCCTTGAGATAAATCTGCAAATATCTCGGAAACGAAGCGAGCTATGGCAAAACGTTAAGAAACCTTTTTTGTAGAGAATTATGTTTCCTACAATTTATGTTCTATGATATTTTTTGATCAGAAGCGTAGTTTTCGAGATATATCGAGATATTTAAAAGTTCCGAAGCCGCACCAACATAATAGAGATACAGAAACACCGTGGCCCCTTTCTTTGAGACAACTCTGCACTATTGCGAGCTGCAAATGCCACTTCCAGCTTAGCTGTGAAGAAGAAGAACAACAAGAAGAAGAAATATCTCGGAATATGTCCGTCAGGCCCCTTCCCTTGAGCTAAATCTGCAAATATCTCGGAAACGATGCCAGCTATGGGAAAATGTTAAGAGACCTTTCTTGTAGAGAATTAAGTTTCCTACTTTTTACCTTCTATGATATTTTTTGATCAGATGCGTAGTTCTCGGGATATATCAAGATATTTAAAAGTTCCGAAGCCGCACCAACATAATAGAGATACAGAAACACCGTGGCCCCTTTCTTTGAGATAACCCTGCACTAGTGCGAGCCGCAAATGCCACTTCCAGCTTAGCTGTGCACAAGAAGAACAACAAGAAGAAGAAATATCTCGAAATATGTCCGTCAGGCCCCTTCCCTTGAGATAAATCTGCAAATATCTCGGAAACCAAGCGAGCTGTGGCAAAATGTGAAGAGACCTTTTTTGTAGAGAATTATGTTTCCTACTTTTTATGTTCTATGATATTTTTTGATCAGATGCGTAGTTCTCGAGATATATCAGGATATTTAAAAGTTCCGAAGCCGCAACAACATAATAGAGATACAGAAACACTGTGGCCCCTTTCTTTGAGATAACTCTGCACTACTGCGCGCTGCAAATGCCACTTCCAGCTTAGCTGTGCAGAAGAAGAACAACAAGAAGAAGAAATATCTCGAAATATGTCCGTCAGGCCCCTTCCCTTGAGATAAATCTGCAAATATCTCGGAAACGAAGCGAGCTATTGCAAAATGTTAAGAGACCTTTTTTGTAGAGAATTAAGTTTCCTACTTTTTATGTTCTGTGATATTTTTTGATCAGATGCGTAGTTCTCGAGATATATCAAGATATTTAACAGTTCCGAAGCCGCACCAACATAATAGAGATACAGAAACACCGTGGCCTCTTTCTTTGAGATAACTCTGCACTATTGCGCGCTGCAAATGCCACTTCCAGCTTAGCTGTGCAGAAGAAGAACAACAAGAAGAAGAAATATCTTGAAATATGTCCGTCAGGCCCCTTCCCTCGAGATAAGTCTGCAAATATCTCGGAAACGAAGCGAGCTATGGCAAAATGTTAACAGACCTTTTTTGTAGAGAATTAAGTTTCCTACTTTTTATGTTCTATGATATTTTTTGATCAGATGCGTAGTTCTCGAGATATATCAAGATATTTAAAAGTTCCGAAGCCGCACCAACATAATAGAGATACAGAAACACCGTGGCCTCTTTCTTTGAGATAACTCTGCACTATTGCGCGCTGCAAATGCCACTTCCAGCTTAGCTGTGCAGAAGAAGAACAACAAGAAGAAGAAATATCTCGAAATATGTCCGTCAGGCCCCTTCCCTTGAGATAAATCTGCAAATATCTCGGAAACGAAGCGAGCTATGGCAAAACGTTAAGAAACCTTTTTTGTAGAGAATTATGTTTCCTACAATTTATGTTCTATGATATTTTTTGATCAGAAGCGTAGTTTTCGAGATATATCGAGATATTTAAAAGTTCCGAAGCCGCACCAACATAATAGAGATACAGAAACACCGTGGCCCCATTCTTTGAGATAACTCTGCACTATTGCGAGCTGCAAATGCCACTTCCAGCTTAGCTGTGAAGAAGAAGAACAACAAGAAGAAGAAATATCTCGGAATATGTCCGTCAGGCCCCTTCCCTTGAGCTAAATCTGCAAATATCTCGGAAACGATGCCAGCTATGGGAAAATGTTAAGAGACCTTTTTTGTAGAGAATTAAGTTTCCTACTTTTTATGTTCTATGATATTTTTTGATCAGAAGCGTAGTTTTCGAGATATATCGAGATATTTAAAAGTTCCGAAGCCGCACCAACCTAATAGAGATACAGAAACACCGTGGCCCCTTTCTTTGGGATAACTCTGCACTATTGCGAGCTGGAAATGCCACTTCCAGTTTAGCTGTGCAGAAGAAGAACAACAAGAAGAAGAAATATCTCGAAATATGTCCGTCAGGACCCTTCCCTTGAGATAAATCTGCAAATATCTCGGAAACGAAGCGAGCTATGGCAAAATGTTAAGAGACCTTTTTTGTAGAGAATTAAGTTTCCTACTTTTTATGTTCTATGATATTTTTTGATCAGATGCGTAGTTCTCGAGATATATCAAGATATTTAAAAGTTCCGAAGCCGCACCAACATAAGAGAGATACAGAAACACTGTGGCCCCTTTCTTTGAGATACATATGCACTATTGCGAGCTGCAAATGCCACTTCCAACTTAGCTGTGCAGAAGAAGAACAACAAGAAGAAGAAATATCTCGAAATATGTCCGTCAGGCCCCTTCCCTTGAGATAAATCTGCAAATATCTCGGAAACGATGCGAGCTATGGCAAAATGTTAAGAGACCTTTCTTGTAGAGAATTATGTTTCCTACTTTTTATCTTCTATGATATTTTTTGATCAGATGCGTAGTTCTCGAGATATATGAAGATATTTAAAAGTTCCGAAGCTGCACCAACATAATAGAGGTACAGAAACACCGTGGCCTCTTTCTTCGAGATAACTCTGCACTATTGCGAGCTGCAAATGCCACTTCCAGCTTAGCTGTGCAGAAGAAGAACAACAAGAAGAAGAAATATCTGGAAATATGTCCGTTAGGCCCCTTCCCTTGAGATAAATCTGCAAATATCTCGGAAACGAAGCGAGCTATGGCAAAATGTTGAGAGACCTTTTTTGTAGAGAATTAAGTTTCCTACTATTTATGTTCTATGACATTTTTTGATCAGATGCGTAGTTCTTGAGATATATCAAGATATTTAAAAGTTCCGAAGCCGCACCAACATAATAGAGATACAGAAACACCGTGGCCCCTTTCTTTGAGATAACTCTGCACTAGTGCGAGCCGCAAATGCCACTTCCAGCTTAGCTGTGCAGAAGAAGAACAACAAGAAGAAGAAATATCTCGAAATATGTCCGTCAGGCCCCTTCCCTTGAGATAAATCTGCAAATATCTCGGAAACGAAGCGAGCTATGGCAAAATGTTAAGAGACCTTTCTTGTAGAGAATTAAGTTTCCTACTTTTTATCTTCTATGATATTTTTTGATCAGATGCGTAGTTCTCGAGATATATCAAGATATTTAAAAGTTCCGAAGCTGCACCAACATAATAGAGGTACAGAAACACCGTGGCCTCTTTCTTCGAGATAACTCTGCACTATTGCGAGCTGCAAATGCCACTTCCAGCTTAGCTGTGCAGAAGAAGAACAACAAGAAGAAGAAATATCTCGAAATATGTCCGTTAGGCCCCTTCCCTTGTGATAAATCTGCAAATATCTCGAAAACGAAGCGAGCTATGGCAAAATGTTGAGAGACCTTTTTTGTAGAGAATTAAGTTTCCTACTATTTATGTTCTATGATATTTTTTGATCAGATGCGTAGTTCTCGAGATATATCAAGATATTTAAAAGTTCCGAAGCCGCACCAACATAATAGAGATACAGAAACACCGTGGCCCCTTTCTTTGAGATAACTCTGCACTAGTGCGAGCCGCAAATGGCACTTCCAGCTTAGCTGTGCAGAAGAAGAACAACAAGAAGAAGAAATATCTCGAAATATGTCCGTCAGGCCCCTTTCCTTGAGATAAATCTGCAAATATCTCGGAAACGAAGCGAGCTATGGCAAAACGTTAAGAAACCTTTTTTGTAGAGAATTATGTTTCCTACAATTTATGTTCTATGATATTTTTTGATCAGATGCGTAGTTCTCGAGATATATCAGGATATTTAAAAGTTCCGAAGCCGCACCAACATAATAGAGATACAGAAACACCGTGGCCCCTTTCTTTGAGATAACTCTGCACTATTGCGAGCTGCAAATGCCACTTCCAGTTTAGCTGTGCAGAAGAAGAACAACAAGAAGAAGAAATATCTCGAAATATGTCCGTTAGGACCCTTCCCTTGAGATAAATCTGCAAATATCTCGGAAACGAAGAGAGCTATGGCAAAACGTTAAGAGACCTTTTTTGTAGAGAATTATGTTTCCTACAATTTATGTTCTATGATATTTTTTGATCAGAAGCGTAGTTTTCGAGATATATCGAGATATTTAAAAGTTCCGAAGCCGCACCAACATAATAGAGATACAGAAACACCGTGGCCCCATTCTTTGAGATAACTCTGCACTATTGCGAGCTGCAAATGCCACTTCCATCTTAGCTGTGCAGAAGAAGAACAACAAGAAGAAGAAATATCTCGAAATATGTCCGTAAGGCCCCTTCCCTTGAGATAAATCTGCAAATATCTCGGAAACGAAGCGAGCTATGGCAAAATGTTAAGAGACCTTTTTTGTAGAGAATTATGTTTCCTACAATTTACGTTCTATGATATTTTTTGATCAGAAGCGTAGTTTTCGAGATATATCGTGATATTTAAAAGTTCCGAAGCCGCACCAACATAATAGAGATACAGAAACACCGTGGCCCCTTTCTTTGAGATAACTCTGCCCTATTGCGACCTGCAAATACCACTTCCAGCTTAGCTGTGCAGAAGAAGAACAACAAGAAGAAGAAATATCTCGAAATATGTCCGCCAGGCCCCTTCCCTTGAGATAAATCTGCAAATATCTCGGAAACGAAGCGAGCTACGGCAAAATGTTAAGACACCTTTTTTGTAGAGAATTAAGTTTCCTACTTTTTATGTTGTATGATATTTTTTGATCAGATGCGTAGTACTCGAGATATATCCAGATATTTAAAAGTTCCGAAGCGGCACCAACATAATAGAGATACAGAAACACCGTGGCCCGATTCTTTGAGGTAACTCTGCACTATTGCGAGCTGCAAATGCCACTTCCAGCTTAGCTGTGCAGAAGAAGAACAACAAGAATAAGAAATATTTCGAAATATGTCCGTTAGGCCCCTTCCCTTGAGATAAATCTGCAAATATCTCGGAAACGAAGCGAGCTATGGCAAAATGTTAAGAGACGTTTTTTGTAGAGAATTATGTTTCCCACAATTTATGTTCTATGATATTTTTTGATCAGAAGCGTAGTTTTCGAGGTATATCGAGATATTTAAAAGTTCCGAAGGGGCACCACCATAATAGAGATACAGAAACACCGTGGCCCCTTTCTTTGAGATAACTCTGCATTATTGCGAGCTGCAAATGCCACTTCCAGCTTAGCTGTGCAGAAGAAGAACAACAAGAAGAAGAAATATCTCGAAATATGTCCGTTAGGCCCCATCCCTTGAGATAAATCTGCAAATATCTCGGAAATCAAGCGAGCTATGGCAAAATGTTAAGAGACCTTTTTTGTAGAGAATTGAGTTTCCTACTTTTTAGGTTCTATGACATTTTTTGATCAGATGCGTAGTTCTCGAGATATATCAAGATATTTAAAAGTTCCGAAGCCGCACCAACATAATAGAGATACAGAAACACCGTGGCCCCTTTCTTTGAGATAACTCTGCACTATTGCGAGCTGTAAATGCCACTTCCAGCTTAGCTGTGCAGAAGAAGAACAACAAGAAGAAGAAATATCTCGAAATATGTCCGTCAGGCCCCTTCCCTTGAGATAAATCTGCAAATATCTCGGAAACGAAGCGAGCTATGGCAAAATGTTAGGAGACCTTTTTTGTAGAGAATTAAGTTTCCTACTTTTTATGTTCTATGATATTTTTTGATCAGATGCGTAGTTCTCGAGATATATCAAGATATTTAAAAATTCCGAAGCCGCACCAACATAATAGAGATACAGAAACACCGTGGCCCCTTTCTTTGAGATAACTCTGCACTATTGCGAGCTGGAAATGCCACTTCCAGTTTAGCTGTGCAGAAGAAGAACAACAAGAAGAAGAAATATCTCGAAATATGTCCGTCAGGCCCGTTACTTTGAGCTGAATCTGCAAATATCTCGGAAACGAAGCGAGCTATGGCAAAATGTTAAGAGACGTTTTTTGTAGAGAATTATGTTTCCTACAAATTATGTTCTATGATATTTTTTGATCAGAAGCGTAGTTTTCGAGATATATCGAGATATTTAAAAGTTCCGAAGCCGCACCAACGTAATAGAGATACAGAAACACCGTGGCCCCTTTCTTTGAGATAACTCTGCACTAGTGCGAGCCGCAAATGCCACTTCCAGCTTAGCTGTGCAGAAGAAGAACAACAAGAAGAAATATCTCGAAATATGTCCGTCAGATCCCTTCCCTTGAGATATATCTGCAAATATCTCGGAAACGAAGCGAGCTATGGCAAAATGTTAGGAGACCTTTTTTGTAGAGAATTAAGTTTCCTACTTTTTATGTTCTATGATATTTTTTGATCAGATGCGTAGTTCTCGAGATATATCAAGATATTTAAAAGTTCCGAAGCCGCACCAACATAATAGAGATACAGAAACACCGTGGCCCCTTTCTTTGAGATAACTCTGCACTAGTGCGAGCCGCAAATGCCACTTCCAGCTTAGCTGTGCCGAAGAAGAACAACAAGAAGAAGAAATATCTCGAAATATGTCCGTTGGGCCCCTTCCCTTGAGATAAATGTGCAAATATCTCGGAAACGAAGCGAGCTATGGCAAAATGTTAAGAGACGTTTTTTGTAGAGAATTAAGTTTCCTACTTTTTATGTTCTATGATATTTTTTGATCAGATGCGTAGTTCTCGAGATATATCAAGATATTTAAAAGTTTCGAAGCCGCACCAACATAATAGAGATACAGAAACACCGTGGCCCCTTTCTTTGAGATAACTCTGCACTATTGCGAGCTGTAAATGCCACTTCCAGCTTAGCTGTGCAGAAGAAGAACAACAAGAAGAAGAAATATCTCGAAATATGTCCGTCAGGCCCCTTCCCTTGAGATAAATCTGCAAATATCTCGGAAACGAAGCGAGCTATGGCAAAATGTTAGGAGACCTTTTTTGTAGAGAATTAAGTTTCCTACTTTTTATGTTCTATGATATTTTTTGATCAGATGCGTAGTTCTCGAGATATATCAAGATATTTAAAAATTCCGAAGCCGCACCAACATAATAGAGATACAGAAACACCGTGGCCCCTTTCTTTGAGATAACTCTGCACTATTGCGAGCTGGAAATGCCACTTCCAGTTTAGCTGTGCAGAAGAAGAACAACAAGAAGAAGAAATATCTCGAAATATGTCCGTCAGGCCCGTTACTTTGAGCTGAATCTGCAAATATCTCGGAAACGAAGCGAGCTATGGCAAAATGTTAAGAGACGTTTTTTGTAGAGAATTATGTTTCCTACAAATTATGTTCTATGATATTTTTTGATCAGAAGCGTAGTTTTCGAGATATATCGAGATATTTAAAAGTTCCGAAGCCGCACCAACGTAATAGAGATACAGAAACACCGTGGCCCCTTTCTTTGAGATAACTCTGCACTAGTGCGAGCCGCAAATGCCACTTCCAGCTTAGCTGTGCAGAAGAAGAACAACAAGAAGAAATATCTCGAAATATGTCCGTCAGGCCCCTTCCCTTGAGATATATCTGCAAATATCTCAGAAACGAAGCGAGCTATGGCAAAATGTTAAGAGACCTCTTTTGTAGAGAATTAAGTTTCCTACTTTTTATGTTCTATGATATTTTTTGATCAGATGCGTAGTTCTCGAGATATATCAAGATATTTAAAAGTTCCGAAGCCGCACCAACATAATAGGGATACAGAAACACCGTGGCCCCTTTCTTTGAGATAACTCTGCACTATTGCGAGCTGCAAATGCAACTTCCAGCTTAGCTGTGCAGAAGAAGAACAACAAGAAGAAGAAATATCTCGAAATATGTCCGTCAGGCCCCTTCCCTTGAGATAAATCTGCAAATATCTCGGAAACGAAGCGAGCTATGGCAAAATGTTAGGAGACCTTTTTTGTAGAGAATAAAGTTTCCTACTTTTTATGTTCTATGATATTTTTTGATCAGATGCGTAGTTCTCGAGATATATCAAGATATTTAAAAGTTCCGAAGCCGCACCAACATAATAGAGATACAGAAACACCGTGGCCCCTTTCTTTGAGATAACTCTGCACTAGTGCGAGCCGCAAATGCCACTTCCAGCTTAGCTGTGCCGAAGAAGAACAACAAGAAGAAGAAATATCTCGAAATATGTCCGTTGGGCCCCTTCCCTTGAGATAAATGTGCAAATATCTCGGAAACGAAGCGAGCTATGGCAAAATGTTAAGAGACGTTTTTTGTAGAGAATTATGTTTCCTACAATTTATGTTCTATGATATTTTTTGATCAGAAGCGTAGTTTTCGAGATATATCGAGATATTTAAAAGTTCCGAAGCCGCACCAACATAATAGAGATACAGAAACACCGTGGCCCCTTTCTTTGAGATAACTCTGCACTAGTGCGAGCCGCAAATGCCACTTCCAGCTTAGCTGTGCAGAAGAAGAACAACAAGAAGAAGAAATATCTCGAAATATGTCCGTCAGGCCCCTTCCCTTGAGATAAATCTGCAAATATCTCGGAAACGAAGCGAGCTATGGCAAAATGTTTAGAGACCTTTCTTGTAGAGAATTAAGTTTCTTACTTTTTATGTAGTATGATATTTTTTGATCAGATGCGTAGTTCTCGAGATATATCAAGATATTTAAAAGTTCCGAAGCCGCACCAACATAATAGAGATACAGAAACACCGTGGCCCCTTTCTTTGAGATAACTCTGCACTAGCGCGCGCCGCAAATGCCACTTCCAGCTTAGCTGTGCAGAAGAAGAACAACAAGAAGAAGAAATATCTCGAAATATGTCCGTCAGGCCCCTTCCCTTGAGATAAATCTGCAAATATCTCGGAAACGAAGCGAGCTATGGCAAAATGTTGAGAGACCTTTTTTGTAGAGAATTAAGTTTCCCACTTTTTATGTTCTATGATATTTTTTGATCAGATGCGTAGTTCTCGAGATATATCAAGATATTTAAAAGTTCCGAAGCCGCACAACCATAATAGAGATACAGAAACACCGTGGCCCCTTTCTTTGAGATAACTCTGCACTACTGCGAGCTGGAAATGCCACTTCCAGGTTAGCTGTGCAGAAGAAGAACAACAAGACGAAGAAATATCTCGAAATATGTCCGTCAGGCCCCTTCCCTTGAGATGTATCTGCAAATATCTCGGAAACGAAGCGAGCTATGGCAAAATGATAAGAGACCTTTTTTGTAGAGAATTAAGTTTCCTACTTTTTACGTTCTATGATATTTTTTGATCAGATGCGTAGTTCTCGAGATATATCAAGATATTTAAAAGTTCCGAAGCCGCACCAACATAATAGAGATACAGAAACACCGTGGCCCCTTTCATTGAGATAACTCTGCACTATTGCGAGCTGCAAATGCCACTTCCAGCTTAGCTTAGCAGAAGAAGAACAACAAGAAGAAGAAATATCTGGAAATATGTCCGTCAGGCCCCTTCCCTTGAGATAAATCTGCAAATATCTCGGAAACGAAGCGAGCTATGGCAAAATGTTAAGAGACCTTTTTTGTAGAGAATTAAGTTTTCTACTTTTTATGTTTCATGATATTTTTTGATCAGATGCGTAGTTCTCGAGATATATCAAGATATTTAAAAGTTCCGAAGCCGCACCAACATAATAGAGATACAGAAACACCGTGGCACCTTTCTTTGAGATAAATCTGCACTATTGCGAGCTGTAAATGCCACTTCCAGCTTAGCTGTGCAGAAGAAGAACAACAAGAAGAAGAAATATCTCGAAATATGTCCGTCAGGCCCCTTCACTTGAGATAAATCTGCAAATATCTCGGAAACGAAGCGAGCTATGGCAAAATGTTAAGAGACCTTTTTTGTAGAGAATTAAGTTTCCTACTTTTTATGTTCTATGATATTTTTTGATCAGATGCGTAGTTCTCGAGATATATCAAGATATTTAAAAGTTCCGAAGCCGCACCAACATAATAGAGATACAGAAACACCGTGGCCCCTTTCTTTGAGATAACTCTGCACTATTGCGAGCTGCAAATGCCACTTCCAGCTTAGCTGTGCAGAAGAAGAACAACAAGAAGAAGAAATATCTCGAAATATGTCCGTCAGGCCCCTTCCCTTGAGATAAATCTGCAAATATCTCGGAAACGAAGCGAGCTATGGCAAAATGTTAAGAGACCTTTTTTGTAGAGAATTATGTTTCCTACAATTTATGTTCTATGATATTTTTTGATCAGAAGCGCAGTTTTCGAGATATATCGAGATATTTAAAAGTTCCGAAGCCGCACCAACATAATAGAGATACAGAAACACCGTGGCCCCTTTCTTTGAGATAAATCTGCACTATTGCGAGCTGTAAATGCCACTTCCAGCTTAGCTGTGCAGAAGAAGAACAACAAGAAGAAGAAATATCTCGAAATATGTCCGTCAGGCCCCTTCACTTGAGATAAATCTGCAAATATCTCGGAAACGAAGCGAGCTATGGCAAAATGTTAAGAGACCTTTTTTGTAGAGAATTAAGTTTCCTACTTTTTATGTTCTATGATATTTTTTGATCAGATGCATAGTTCTCGAGATATATCAAGATATTTAAAAGTTCCGAAGCCGCACCAACATAATAGAGATACAGAAACACCGTGGCCCCTTTCTTTGAGATAACTCTGCACTAGTGCGAGCCGCAAATGCCACTTCCAGCTTAGCTGTGCAGAAGAAGAACAACAAGAAGAAGAAATATCTCGAAATATGTCCGTCAGGCCCCTTCCCTTGAGATAAATCTGCAAATATCTCGGAAACGAAGCGAGCTATGGCAAAATGTTAAGAGACCTTTTTTGTAGAGAATTAAGTTTCCTACTTTTTATGTTCTATGATATTTTTGATCAGATGCGTAGTTCTCGAGATATATCAAGATATTTAAAAGTTCCGAAGCCGCACCAACATAATAGAGATACAGAAACACCGTGGCCACTTTCTTTGAGATAACTCTGCACTAGTGCGAGCCGCAAATGCCACTTCCAGCTTAGCTGTACAGAAGAAGAACAACTAGAAGAAGAAATATCTCGAAATATATCCGTCAGGCCCCTTCCCTTGAGATAAATCTGCAAATATCTCGGAAACAAAGCGAGCTATGGCAAAATGTTTAGAGACCTTTCTTGTAGAGAATTAAGTTTCCTACTTTTTATGTAGTATGATATTTTTTGATCAGATGCGTAGTTCTCGAGATATATCAAGATACTTAAAAGTTCCGAAGCCGCACCAACATAATAGAGATACAGAAACACCGTGGCCCCTTTCTTTGAGATAACTCTGCACTATTGCGAGCTGCAAATGCCACTTCCAGCTTAGCTGTGCAGAAGAAGAACAACAAGAAGAAGAAATATCTCGAAATATGTCCGTCAGGCCCCTTCCCTTGAGATAAATCTGCAAATATCTCGGAAACGAAGCGAGCTATGGCAAAATGTTAAGAGACCTTTTTTGTAGAGAATTAAGTTTCCTACTTTTTATGTTCTATGATATTTTTTGATCAGATGCATAGTTCTCGAGATATATCAAGATATTTAAAAGTTCCGAAGCTGCACCAACATAATAGAGATACAGAAACACCGTGGCCCCTTTCTTTGAGATAACTCTGCACTAGTGCGAGCCGCAAATGCCACTTCCAGCTTAGCTGTGCAGAAGAAGAACGACAAGAAGAAGAAATATCTCGAAATATGTCCGTCAGGCCCCTTCCCTTGAGATAAATCTGCAAATATCTCGGAAACGAAGCGAGCTATGGCAAAATGTTAAGAGACCTTTTTTGTAGAGAATTAAGTTTCCTACTTTTTATGTTCTATGATATTTTTTGATCAGATGCGTAGTTCTCGAGATATATCAAGATATTTAAAAGTTCCGAAGCCGCACCAACATAATAGAGATACAGAAACACCGTGGCCCCTTTCTTTGAGATAACTCTGCACTATTGCGAGCTGCAAATGCCACTTCCAGCTTAGCTGTGCAGAAGAAGAACAACAAGAAGGAGAAATATCTCGAAATATGTCCGTCAGGCCCCTTCCCTTGAGATGTATCTGCAAATATCTCGGAAACGAAGCGAGCTATGGCAAAATGATAGGAGACCTTTTTTGTAGAGAATTATGTTTTCTACAATTTATATTCTATGATATTTTTTGATCAGAAGCGTAGTTCTCGAGATATATCGAGATATTTAAAAGTTCCGAAGCCGCACCAACATAATAGAGATACAGAAACACCGTGGCCACTTTCTTTGAGATAACTCTGCACTATTGCGTGCTGCAAATGCCACTTCCAGCTTCGCTGTGCAGAAGAAGAACAACAAGAAGAAGAAATATCTCGAAATATGTCCGTCAGGCCCCTTCCCTTGAGATAAATCTGCAAATATCTCGGAAGCGAAGCGAGCTATGGCAAAATGTTAAGAAACTTTATTTGTAGAGAATTAGGTTTCCTACGTTTTATGTTGTACGACATTATTTGATCAGATGCGTAGTTCTCGAGATATATCAAGATATTTAAAAGTTCCGAAGCCGCACCAACATAGTAGAGATACAGAAACACCGTGGCCCCTTTCTTTGAGATAACTCTGCACTATTGCGTGATGCAAATGCCACTTCCAGCTTAGCTGTGCAGAAGAAGAACAACAAGAAGAAGAAATATCTCGAAATATGTCCGTCAGGCCCCTTCCCTTGAGATAAATCTGCAAATATCTCGGAAACGAAGCGAGCTATGGCAAAATGTTAAGAGACCTTTTTTGTAGAGAATCAAGTTTCCCACTTTTTCTGTTCTATGATATTTTTTGATCAGATGCGTAGTTCTCGAGATATATCAAGATATTTAAAAGTTCCGAAGCCGCACCAACATAATAGAGATACAGAAACACCGTGGCCCCTTTCTTTGAGATAACTCTGCACTACTACGAGCTGCAAATGCCACTTCCAGCTTAGCTGTGCTGAAGAAGAACAACAAGAAGAAGAAATATCTCGAAATATGTCCGTCAGGCCCCTTCCCTTGAGATGTATCTGCAAATATCTCGGAAACGAAGCCAGCTATGGCAAAATGTTAAGAGACCTTTTTTGTAGAGAATTATGTTTCCTACAATTTATGTTCTATGATATTTTTTGATCAGAAGCGCAGTTTTCGAAATATATCGAGATATTTAAAAGTTCCGAAGCCGCACCAACATAATAGAGATACAGAAACACCGTGTCCCCTTTCATTGAGATAACTCTGCACTAGTGCGAGCCGCAAATGCCACTTCCAGCTTAGCTGTGCAGAAGAAGAACAACAAGAAGAAATATCTCGAAATATATCCGTCAGGCCCCTTCCCTTGAGATAAATCTGCAAATATCTCGGAAACGAAGCGAGCTATGGCAAAATCTTAAGAGACCTTTTTTGTAGAGAATTAAGTTTCCTACTTTCTATGTTCTATGATATTTTTTGATCAGATGCGTAGTTCTCGAGATATATCAAGATATTTAAAAGTTCCGAAGCCGCACCAACATAATAGAGATACAGAAACACCGTGGCCCCTTTCTTTGAGATAACTCTGCACTATTGCGAGCTGGAAATGCCACTTCCAGTTTAGCTGTGCAGAAGAAGAACAACAAGAAGAAGAAATATCTCGAAATATGTCCGTCAGGCCCGTTACTTTGAGCTGAATCTGCAAATATCTCGGAAACGAAGCGAGCTATGGCAAAATGTTGAGAGACGTTTTTTGTAGAGAATTATGTTTCCTACAATTTATGTTCTATGATATTTTTTGATCAGAAGCGTAGTTCTCGAGATATATCAAGATATTTAAAAGTTCCGAAGCCGCACCAACATAATAGAGATACAGAAACACCGTGGCCCCTTTCTTTGAGATAGCTCTGCACTATTAGGAGCTGCAAATGCCACTTCCAGCTTAGCTGTGCAGAAGAAGAACAACAAGAAGAAGAAATATCTCGAAATATGTCCGTCAGGCCCCTTCCCTTGAGATAAATCTGCAAATATCTCGGAAACGAAGCGAGCTATGACAAAATGTTAGGAAACTTTATTTGTAGAGAATTAAGTTTCCTACGTTTTATGTTCTACGATATTTTTTGATCAGAAGCGCAGTTTTCGAGATATATCGAGATATTTAAAAGTTCCGAAGCCGCACCAACATAATAGAGATACAGAAACACCGTGGCCCCTTTCTTTGAGATAACTCTGCACTAGTGCGAGCCGCAAATGCCACTTCCAGCTTAGCTGTGCAGAAGAAGAACAACAAGAAGAAGAAATATCTCGAAATATGTCCGTCAGGCCCGTTACTTTGAGCTGAATCTGCAAATATCTCGGAAACGAAGCGAGCTATGGCAAAATGTTGAGAGACGTTTTTTGTAGAGAATTATGTTTCCTACAGTTTATGTTCTATGACATTTTTTGATCAGAAGCGTAGTTCTCGAGATATATCAAGATATTTAAAAGTTCCGAAGCCGCACCAACATAATAGAGATACAGAAACACCGTGGCCCCTTTCTTTGAGATAGCTCTGCACTATTGCGAGCTGCAAATGCCACTTCCAGCTTAGCTGTGCAGAAGAAGAACAACAAGAAGAAGAAATATCTCGAAATATGTCCGTCAGGCCCCTTCCCTTGAGATAAATCTGCAAATATCTCGGAAACGAAGCGAGCTATGGCAAAATGTTAGGAAACTTTATTTGTAGAGAATTAAGTTTCCTACGTTTTATGTTCTACGATATTTTTTGATCAGATGCGTAGTTCTCGAGATATATCAAGATATTTAAAAGTTCCGAAGCCGCACCAACATAATAGAGATACAGAAACACCGTGGCCCCTTTCTTTGAGATAACTCTGCACTATTGCGAGCTGGAAATGCCACTTCCAGTTTAGCTGTGCAGAAGAAGAGCAACAAGAAGAAGAAATATCTCGAAATATGTCCGTCAGGCCCGTTACTTTGAGCTGAATCTGCAAATATCTCGGAAACGAAGCGAGCTATGGCAAAATGTTGAGAGACGTTTTTTGTAGAGAATTATGTTTCCTACAATTTATGTTCTATGATATTTTTTGATCAGAAGCGTAGTTCTCGAGATATATCAAGATATTTAAAAGTTCCGAAGCCGCACCAACATAATAGAGATACAGAAACACCGTGGCCCCTTTCTTTGAGATAACTCTGCACTATTGCGAGCTGCAAATGCCACTTCCAGCTTAGCTGTGCTGAAGAAGAACAACAAGAAGAAGAAATATCTCGAAATATGTCCGTCAGGCCCCTTCCCTTGAGATATATCTGCAAATATCTCGGAAACGAAGCGGTCTATGGCAAAATGTTAAGAGACCTTTTTTGTAGAGAATTAAGTTTCCTACTTTTTATGTTCTATGATATTTTTTGATCAGATGCGTAGTTCTCGAGATATATCAAGATATTTAAAAGTTCCGAAGCCGCACCAACATAATAGAGATACAGAAACACCGTGGCCCCTTTCTTTGAGATAACTCTGCACTATTGCGAGCTGCAAATGCCACTTCCAGCTTAGCTGTGCAGAAGAAGAACAACAAGAAGATGAAATATATCGAAATATGTCCGTCAGGCCCCTTCCCTTGAGATGTATCTGCAAATATCTCGGAAACGAAGCGAGCTATGGCAAAATGTTAAGAGACCTTTTTTGTAGAGAATTATGTTTCCTACAATTTATGTTCTATGATATTTTTTGATCAGAAGCGCAGTTTTCGAGATATATCGAGATATTTAAAAGTTCCGAAGCCGCACCAACATAATAGAGATACAGAAACACCGTGGCCCCTTTCTTTGAGATAACTCTGCACTAGTGCGAGCTGCAAATGCCACTTCCAGCTTCGCTGTGCAGAAGAAGAACAACAAGAAGAAGAAATATCTCGAAATATGTCCGTTAGGCCCCTTCCCTTGAGATAAATCTGCAAATATCTCGGAAATGAAGCGAGCTATGGCAAAATGTTAAGAGACCTTTTTTGTAGAGAATTAAGTTTCCTACTTTTTATGTTCTATGATATTTTTTGATCAGATGCGTAGTTCTCGAGATGTATCAAGATATTTAACAGTTCCGAAGCCGCACCAACATAATAGAGATACAGAAACACCGTGGCCCCTTTCCTTGAGATAACTCTGCACTATTGCGAGCTGGAAATGCCACTTCCAGGTTAGCTGTGCAGAAGAAGAACAACAAGAAGAAGAAATATCTCGAAATATGTCCGTCAGGCCCCTTCCCTTGAGATCTATCTGCAAATATCTCGGAAACGAAGCGAGCTATGGCAAAATGTTAAGAGACCTTTTTTGTAGAGAATTATGTTTCCTACAATTTATGTTCTCTGATATTTTTTGATCAGAAGCGTAGTTTTCGAGATATATCGAGATATTTAAATGTTCCGAAGCCGCACCAACATAATAGAGATACAGAAACACCGTGGCCCCTTTCTTTGAGATAACTCTGCACTATTGCGAGCTGCAAATGCCACTTCCAGCTTAGCTGTGCAGAAGAAGAACAACAAGTAGAAGAAATATCTCGAAATATGTCCGTCAGGCCCCTTCCCATGAGATAAATCTGCAAATATATCGGAAACGAAGCGAGCTATGGCAAAATGTTCAGAGACCTTTCTTGTAGAGAATTAAGTTTCCTACTTTTTATGTAGTATGATATTTTTTGATCAGATGCGTAGTTCTCGAGATATATCAAGATATTTAAAAGTTCCGAAGCCGCACCAACATAATAGAGATACAGAAACACCGTGGCCCCTTTCTTTGAGATAACTCTGCACTAGTGCGAGCCGCAAATGCCACTTCCAGCTTAGCTGTGCAGAAGAAGAACAACAAGAAGAAGAAATATCTCGAAATATATCCGTCAGGCCCCTTCCCTTGAGATAAATCTGCAAATACCTCGGAAACGAAGCGAGCTATGGCAAAATGTTAAGAGACCTTTTTTGTAGAGAATTAAGTTTCCTACTTTTTATGTTGTATGATATTTTTTGATCAGATGCGTAGATCTCGAGATATATCAAGATATTTAAAAGTTCCGAAGCCGCACCAACATAATAGAGATACAGAAACACCGTGGTCCCTTTCTTTGAGATAACTCTGCACTATTACGAGCTGCAAATGCCACTTCCAGCTTAGCTGTGCAGAAGAAGAACAACAAGAATAAGAAATATCTCGAAATATGTCCGTCAGGCCCCTTCCCTTGAGATAAATCTGCAAATATCTCGGAAACGAAGCGAGCTATGGCAAAATGTTAACAGACCTTTTTTGTAGAGAATTAAGTGTCCTACTTTTTATGTTCTATGATATTTTTTGATCAGATGCGTAGTTCTCGAGATATATCAAGATATTTAAAAGTTCCGAAGCCGCACCAACATAATAGAGATACAGAAACACCGTGGCCCCTTTCTTTGATATAACTCTGCACTATTGCGAGCTGGAAATGCCACTTCCAGTTTAGCTGTGCAGAAGGAGAACAACAAGAAGAAGAAATATCTCGAAATATTTCCGTCAGGCCCGTTCCTTTGAGCTGAATCTGCAAATATCTCGGAAACGAAGCGAGCTATGGCAAAATGTTAAGAGACATTTTTTGTAGAGAATTATGTTTCCTACAATTTATGTTCTATGATATTTTTTGATCAGAAGCGTAGTTCTCGAGATATATCAAGATATTTAAAAGTTCCGAAGCCGCACCAACATAATAGAGATACAGAATCACCGTGGCCCCTTTCTTTGAGATAACTCTGCACTATTACGAGCTGCAAATGCCACTTCCAGCTTAGCTGTGCAGAAGAAGAACAACAAGAAGAAGAAATATCTCGAAATATGTCCGTCAGGCCCCTTCCCTTGAGATAAATCTGCAAATATCTCGGAAACGAAGCGAGCTATGGCAAAATGTTAAGCGACCTTTTTTGTAGAGAATTAAGTTTCCTACTTTTTATGTTCTATGATATTTTTTGATCAGATGCGTAGTTCTCGAGATATATCAAGATATTTAAAAGTTCCGAAGCCGCACCAACATAATAGAGATACAGAAACACCGTGGCCCCTTTCTTTGAGATAGCTCTGCACTATTGCGAGCTGCAAATGCCACTTCCAGCTTAGCTGTGCAGAAGAAGAACAACAAGAAGAAGAAATATCTCGAAATATGTCCGTCAGGCCCCTTCCCTTGAGATAAATCTGCAAATATCTCGGAAACGAAGCGAGCTATGTCAAAATGTTCGGAAACTTTATTTGTAGAGAATTAAGTTTCCTACGTTTTATGTTCTACGATATTTTTTGATCAGAAGCGCAGTTTTCGAGATATATCGAGATATTTAAAAGTTCCGAAGCCGCACCAACATAATAGAGATACAGAAACACCGTGGCCCCTTTCTTTGAGATAACTCTGCACTAGTGCGAGCCGCAAATGCCACTTCCAGCTTAGCTGTGCAGAAGAAGAACAACAAGAAGAAATATCTCGAAATATATCCGTCAGGCCCCTTCCCTTGAGATAAATCTGCAAATATCACGGAAACGAAGCGAGCTATGGCAAAATGTTGACAGACCTTTTTTGTAGAGAATTAAGTTTCCTACTTTTTATGTTCTATGATATTTTTTGATCAGATGCGTAGTTCTCGAGATATATCAAGATATTTAAAAGTTCCGAAGCCGCACCAACATAATAGAGATACAGAAACACCGTGGCCCCTTTCTTTGAGATAACTCTGCACTATTGCGAGCTGGAAATGCCACTTCCAGTTTAGCTGTGCAGAAGAAGAACAACAAGAAGAAGAAATATCTCGAAATATGTCCGTCAGGCCCGTTACTTTGAGCTGAATCTGCAAATATCTCGGAAACGAAGCGAGCTATGGCAAAATGTTGAGAGACGTTTTTTGTAGAGAATTATGTTTCCTACAATTTATGTTCTATGATATTTTTTGATCAGAAGCGTAGTTCTCGAGATATATCAAGATATTTAAAAGTTCCGAAGCCGCACCAACATAATAGAGATACAGAAACACCGTGGCCCCTTTCTTTGAGATAGCTCTGCACTATTGCGAGCTGCAAATGCCACTTCCAGCTTAGCTGTGCAGAAGAAGAACAACAAGAAGAAGAAATATCTCGAAATATGTCCGTCAGGCCCCTTCCCTTGAGATAAATCTGCAAATATCTCGGAAACGAAGCGAGCTATGGCAAAATGTTAGGAAACTTTATTTGTAGAGAATTAAGTTTCCTACGTTTCATGTTCTACGATATTTTTTGATCAGAAGCGCAGTTTTCGAGATATATCGAGATATTTAAAAGTTCCGAAGCCGCACCAACATAATAGAGATACAGAAACACCGTGGCCCCTTTCTTTGAGATAACTCTGCACTAGTGCGAGCCGCAAATGCCACTTCCAGCTTAGCTGTGCAGAAGAAGAACAACAAGAAGAAATATCTCGAAATATATCCGTCAGGCCCCTTCCCTTGAGATAAATCTGCAAATATCACGGAAACGAAGCGAGCTATGGCAAAATGTTGACAGACCTTTTTTGTAGAGAATTAAGTTTCCTACTTTTTATGTTCTATGATATTTTTTGATCAGATGCGTAGTTCTCGAGATATACCAAGATATTTAAAAGTTCCGAAGCCGCACCAACATAATAGAGATACAGAAACACCGTGGCCCCTTTCTTTGAGATAACTCTGCACTATTGCGAGCTGCAAATGCCACTTCCAGCTTAGCTGTGCAGAAGAAGAACAACAAGAAGAAGAAATATCTCGAAATATGTCCGTCAGGCCCCTTCCCTTGAGATAAATCTGCAAATATCTCGGAAACGAAGCGAGCTATGGCAAAATGTTAAGAGACCTTTTTTGTAGAGAATCAAGTTTCCCACTTTTTCTGTTCTATGATATTTTTTGATCAGATGCGTAGTTCTCGAGATATATCCAGATATTTAAAAGTTCCGAAGCCGCACCAACATAATAGAGATACAGAAACACCGTGGCCCCTTTCTTTGAGATAACTCTGCACTACTACGAGCTGCAAATGCCACTTCCAGCTTAGCTGTGCTGAAGAAGAACAACAAGAAGAAGAAATATCTCGAAATATGTCCGTCAGGCCCCTTCCCTTGAGATGTATCTGCAAATATCTCGGAAACGAAGCGAGCTATGGCAAAATGTTAAGAGACCTTTTTTGTAGAGAATTATGTTTCCTACAATTTATGTTCTATGATATTTTTTGATCAGAAGCGCAGTTTTCGAAATATATCGAGATATTTAAAAGTTCCGAAGCCGCACCAACATAATAGAGATACAGAAACACCGTGTCCCCTTTCATTGAGATAACTCTGCACTAGTGCGAGCCGCAAATGCCACTTCCAGCTTAGCTGTGCAGAAGAAGAACAACAAGAAGAAATATCTCGAAATATGTCCGTCAGGCCCGTTACTTTGAGCTGAATCTGCAAATATCTCGGAAACGAAGCGAGCTATGGCAAAATGTTGAGAGACGTTTTTTGTAGAGAATTATGTTTCCTACAATTTATGTTCTATGATATTTTTTGATCAGAAGCGTAGTTCTCGAGATATATCAAGATATTTAAAAGTTCCGAAGCCGCACCAACATAATAGAGATACAGAAACACCGTGGCCCCTTTCTTTGAGATAGCTCTGCACTATTGCGAGCTGCAAATGCCACTTCCAGCTTAGCTGTGCAGAAGAAGAACAACAAGAAGAAGAAATATCTCGAAATATGTCCGTCAGGCCCCTTCCCTTGAGATAAATCTGCAAATATCTCGGAAACGAAGCGAGCTATGGCAAAATGTTAGGAAACTTTATTTGTAGAGAATTAAGTTTCCTACGTTTTATGTTCTACGATATTTTTTGATCAGAAGCGCAGTTTTCGAGATATATCGAGATATTTAAAAGTTCCGAAGCCGCACCAACATAATAGAGATACAGAAACACCGTGGCCCCTTTCTTTGAGATAACTCTGCACTAGTGCGAGCTGCAAATGCCACTTCCAGCTTCGCTGTGCAGAAGAAGAACAACAAGAAGAAGAAATATCTCGAAATATGTCCGTTAGGCCCCTTCCCTTGAGATAAATCTGCAAATATCTCGGAAATGAAGCGAGCTATGGCAAAATGTTAAGAGACCTTTTTTGTAGAGAATTAAGTTTCCTACTTTTTATGTTCTATGATATTTTTTGATCAGATGCGTAGTTCTCGAGATGTATCAAGATATTTAACAGTTCCGAAGCCGCACCAACATAATAGAGATACAGAAACACCGTGGCCCCTTTCCTTGAGATAACTCTGCACTATTGCGAGCTGGAAATGCCACTTCCAGGTTAGCTGTGCAGAAGAAGAACAACAAGAAGAAGAAATATCTCGAAATATGTCCGTCAGGCCCCTTCCCTTGAGATATATCTGCAAATATCTCGGAAACGAAGCGAGCTATGGCAAAATGTTAAGAGACCTTTTTTGTAGAGAATTATGTTTCCTACAATTTATGTTCTCTGATATTTTTTGATCAGAAGCGTAGTTTTCGAGATATATCGAGATATTTAAATGTTCCGAAGCCGCACCAACATAATAGAGATACAGAAACACCGTGGCCCCTTTCTTTGAGATAACTCTGCACTATTGCGAGCTGGAAATGCCACTTCCAGGTTAGCTGTGCAGAAGAAGAACAACAAGAAGAAGAAATATCTCGAAATATGTCCGTCAGGCCCCTTCCCTTGAGATATATCTGCAAATATCTCGGAAACGAAGCGAGCTATGGCAAAATGTTAAGAGACCTTTTTTGTAGAGAATTATGTTTCCTACAATTTATGTTCTCTGATATTTTTTGATCAGAAGCGTAGTTTTCGAGATATATCGAGATATTTAAATGTTCCGAAGCCGCACCAACATAATAGAGATACAGAAACACCGTGGCCCCTTTCTTTGAGATAACTCTGCACTATTGCGAGCTGCAAATGCCACTTCCAGCTTAGCTGTGCAGAAGAAGAACAACAAGTAGAAGAAATATCTCGAAATATGTCCGTCAGGCCCCTTCCCTTGAGATAAATCTGCAAATATATCGGAAACGAAGCGAGCTATGGCAAAATGTTCAGAGACCTTTCTTGTAGAGAATTAAGTTTCCTACTTTTTATGTAGTATGATATTTTTTGATCAGATGCGTAGTTCTCGAGATATATCAAGATATTTAAAAGTTCCGAAGCCGCACCAACATAATAGAGATACAGAAACACCGTGGCCCCTTTCTTTGAGATAACTCTGCACTAGTGCGAGCCGCAAATGCCACTTCCAGCTTAGCTGTGCAGAAGAAGAACAACAAGAAGAAGAAATATCTCGAAATATATCCGTCAGGCCCCTTCCCTTGAGATAAATCTGCAAATACCTCGGAAACGAAGCGAGCTATGGCAAAATGTTAAGAGACCTTTTTTGTAGAGAATTAAGTTTCCTACTTTTTATGTTGTATGATATTTTTTGATCAGATGCGTAGATCTCGAGATATATCAAGATATTTAAAAGTTCCGAAGCCGCACCAACATAATAGAGATACAGAAACACCGTGGTCCCTTTCTTTGAGATAACTCTGCACTATTACGAGCTGCAAATGCCACTTCCAGCTTAGCTGTGCAGAAGAAGAACAACAAGAATAAGAAATATCTCGAAATATGTCCGTCAGGCCCCTTCCCTTGAGATAAATCTGCAAATATCTCGGAAACGAAGCGAGCTATGGCAAAATGTTAACAGACCTTTTTTGTAGAGAATTAAGTGTCCTACTTTTTATGTTCTATGATATTTTTTGATCAGATGCGTAGTTCTCGAGATATATCAAGATATTTAAAAGTTCCGAAGCCGCACCAACATAATAGAGATACAGAAACACCGTGGCCCCTTTCTTTGATATAACTCTGCACTATTGCGAGCTGGAAATGCCACTTCCAGTTTAGCTGTGCAGAAGGAGAACAACAAGAAGAAGAAATATCTCGAAATATTTCCGTCAGGCCCGTTCCTTTGAGCTGAATCTGCAAATATCTCGGAAACGAAGCGAGCTATGGCAAAATGTTAAGAGACATTTTTTGTAGAGAATTATGTTTCCTACAATTTATGTTCTATGATATTTTTTGATCAGAAGCGTAGTTCTCGAGATATATCAAGATATTTAAAAGTTCCGAAGCCGCACCAACATAATAGAGATACAGAATCACCGTGGCCCCTTTCTTTGAGATAGCTCTGCACTATTGCGAGCTGCAAATGCCACTTCCAGCTTAGCTGTGCAGAAGAAGAACAACAAGAAGAAGAAATATCTCGAAATATGTCCGTCAGGCCCCTTCCCTTGAGATAAATCTGCAAATATCTCGGAAACGAAGCGAGCTATGGCAAAATGTTAGGAAACTTTATTTGTAGAGAATTAAGTTTCCTACGTTTTATGTTCTACGATATTTTTTGATGAGAAGCGCAGTTTTCGAGATATATCGAGATATTTAAAAGTTCCGAAGCCGCACCAACATAATAGAGATACAGAAACACCGTGGCCCCTTTCTTTGAGATAACTCTGCACTAGTGCGAGCCGCAAATGCCACTTCCAGCTTAGCTGTGCAGAAGAAGAACAACAAGAAGAAATATCTCGAAATATATCCGTCAGGCCCCTTCCCTTGAGATAAATCTGCAAATATCACGGAAACGAAGCGAGCTATGGCAAAATGTTGACAGACCTTTTTTGTAGAGAATTAAGTTTCCTACTTTTTATGTTCTATGATATTTTTTGATCAGATGCGTAGTTCTCGAGATATATCAAGATATTTAAAAGTTCCGAAGCCGCACCAACATAATAGAGATACAGAAACACCGTGGCCCCTTTCTTTGAGATAACTCTGCACTATTGCAAGCTGGAAATGCCACTTCCAGTTTAGCTGTGCAGAAGAAGAACAACAAGAAGAAGAAATATCTCGAAATATGTCCGTCAGGCCCGTTACTTTGAGCTGAATCTGCAAATATCTCGGAAACGAAGCGAGCTATGGCAAAATGTTGAGAGACGTTTTTTGTAGAGAATTATGTTTCCTACAATTTATGTTCTATGATATTTTTTGATCAGAAGCGTAGTTCTCGAGATATATCAAGATATTTAAAAGTTCCGAAGCCGCACCAACATAATAGAGATACAGAAACACCGTGGCCCCTTTCTTTGAGATAGCTCTGCACTATTGCGAGCTGCAAATGCCACTTCCAGCTTAGCTGTGCAGAAGAAGAACAACAAGAAGAAGAAATATCTCGAAATATGTCCGTCAGGCCCCTTCCCTTGAGATAAATCTGCAAATATCTCGGAAACGAAGCGAGCTATGGCAAAATGTTAGGAAACTTTATTTGTAGAGAATTAAGTTTCCTACGTTTTATGTTCTACGATATTTTTTGATCAGAAGCGCAGTTTTCGAGATATATCGAGATATTTAAAAGTTCCGAAGCCGCACCAACATAATAGAGATACAGAAACACCGTGGCCCCTTTCTTTGAGATAACTCTGCACTAGTGCGAGCCGCAAATGCCACTTCCAGCTTAGCTGTGCAGAAGAAGAACAACAAGAAGAAATATCTCGAAATATATCCGTCAGGCCCCTTCCCTTGAGATAAATCTGCAAATATCACGGAAACGAAGCGAGCTATGGCAAAATGTTGACAGACCTTTTTTGTAGAGAATTAAGTTTCCTACTTTTTATGTTCTATGATATTTTTTGATCAGATGCGTAGTTCTCGAGATATACCAAGATATTTAAAAGTTCCGAAGCCGCACCAACATAATAGAGATACAGAAACACCGTGGCCCCTTTCTTTGAGATAACTCTGCACTATTGCGAGCTGCAAATGCCACTTCCAGCTTAGCTGTGCAGAAGAAGAACAACAAGAAGAAGAAATATCTCGAAATATGTCCGTCAGGCCCCTTCCCTTGAGATAAATCTGCAAATATCTCGGAAACGAAGCGAGCTATGGCAAAATGTTAAGAGACATTTTTTGTAGAGAATTATGTTTCCTACAATTTATGTTCTACGACATTTTGTGATCAGAAGCGTAGTTTTCGAGATATATCGAGATATTTAAAAGTTCCGAAACCGCACCAACATAATAGAGATACAGAAACACCGTGGCCCCTTTCTTTGAGATAACTCTGCACTAGTGCGAGCCGCAAATGCCACTTCCAGCTTAGCTGTGCAGAAGAAGAACAACAAGAAGAAGAAATATCTCGAAATATGTCCGTCAGGCCCCTTCCCTTGAGATGTATCTGCAAATATCTCGGAAACGAAGCGAGCTATGGCAAAATGTTAAGAGACCTTTTTTGTAGAGAATTATGTTTCCTACAATTTATGTTCTATGATATTTTTTGATCAGAAGCGCAGTTTTCGAAATATATCGAGATATTTAAAAGTTCCGAAGCCGCACCAACATAATAGAGATACAGAAACACCGTGTCCCCTTTCATTGAGATAACTCTGCACTAGTGCGAGCCGCAAATGCCACTTCCAGCTTAGCTGTGCAGAAGAAGAACAACAAGAAGAAATATCTCGAAATATATCCGTCAGGCCCCTTCCCTTGAGATAAATCTGCAAATATCTCGGAAACGAAGCGAGCTATGGCAAAATCTTAAGAGACCTTTTTTGTAGAGAATTAAGTTTCCTACTTTCTATGTTCTATGATATTTTTTGATCAGATGCGTAGTTCTCGAGATATATCAAGATATTTAAAAGTTCCGAAGCCGCACCAACATAATAGAGATACAGAAACACCGTGGCCCCTTTCTTTGAGATAACTCTGCACTATTGCGAGCTGGAAATGCCACTTCCAGTTTAGCTGTGCAGAAGAAGAACAACAAGAAGAAGAAATATCTCGAAATATGTCCGTCAGGCCCGTTACTTTGAGCTGAATCTGCAAATATCTCGGAAACGAAGCGAGCTATGGCAAAATGTTGAGAGACGTTTTTTGTAGAGAATTATGTTTCCTACAATTTATGTTCTACGATATTTTTTGATCAGATGCGTAGTTCTCGAGATATATCAAGATATTTAAAAGTTCCGAAGCCGCACCAACATAATAGAGATACAGAAACACCGTGGCCCCTTTCTTTGAGATAACTCTGCACTATTGCGAGCTGGAAATGCCACTTCCAGTTTAGCTGTGCAGAAGAAGAGCAACAAGAAGAAGAAATATCTCGAAATATGTCCGTCAGGCCCGTTACTTTGAGCTGAATCTGCAAATATCTCGGAAACGGAGCGAGCTATGGCAAAATGTTGAGAGACGTTTTTTGTAGAGAATTATGTTTCCTACAATTTATGTTCTATGATATTTTTTGATCAGAAGCGTAGTTCTCGAGATATATCAAGATATTTAAAAGTTCCGAAGCCGCACCAACATAATAGAGATACAGAAACACCGTGGCCCCTTTCTTTGAGATAACTCTGCACTATTGCGAGCTGCAAATGCCACTTCCAGCTTAGCTGTGCTGAAGAAGAACAACAAGAAGAAGAAATATCTCGAAATATGTCCGTCAGGCCCCTTCCCTTGAGATATATCTGCAAATATCTCGGAAACGAAGCGGTCTATGGCAAAATGTTAAGAGACCTTTTTTGTAGAGAATTAAGTTTCCTACTTTTTATGTTCTATGATATTTTTTGATCAGATGCGTAGTTCTCGAGATATATCAAGATATTTAAAAGTTCCGAAGCCGCACCAACATAATAGAGATACAGAAACACCGTGGCCCCTTTCTTTGAGATAACTCTGCACTATTGCGAGCTGCAAATGCCACTTCCAGCTTAGCTGTGCAGAAGAAGAACAACAAGAAGAAGAAATATCTCGAAATATGTCCGTCAGGCCCCTTCCCTTGAGATGTATCTGCAAATATCTCGGAAACGAAGCGAGCTATGGCAAAATGTTAAGAGACCTTTTTTGTAGAGAATTATGTTTCCTACAATTTATGTTCTATGATATTTTTTGATCAGAAGCGCAGTTTTCGAGATATATCGAGATATTTAAAAGTTCCGAAGCCGCACCAACATAATAGAGATACAGAAACACCGTGGCCCCTTTCTTTGAGATAACTCTGCACTAGTGCGAGCTGCAAATGCCACTTCCAGCTTCGCTGTGCAGAAGAAGAACAACAAGAAGAAGAAATATCTCGAAATATGTCCGTTAGGCCCCTTCCCTTGAGATAAATCTGCAAATATCTCGGAAATGAAGCGAGCTATGGCAAAATGTTAAGAGACCTTTTTTGTAGAGAATTAAGTTTCCTACTTTTTATGTTCTATGATATTTTTTGATCAGATGCGTAGTTCTCGAGATGTATCAAGATATTTAACAGTTCCGAAGCCGCACCAACATAATAGAGATACAGAAACACCGTGGCCCCTTTCTTTGAGATAACTCTGCACTAGTGCGAGCCGCAAATGCCACTTCCAGCTTAGCTGTGCAGAAGAAGAACAACAAGAAGAAGAAATATCTCGAAATATATCCGTCAGGCCCCTTCCCTTGAGATAAATCTGCAAATACCTCGGAAACGAAGCGAGCTATGGCAAAATGTTAAGAGACCTTTTTTGTAGAGAATTAAGTTTCCTACTTTTTATGTTGTATGATATTTTTTGATCAGATGCGTAGATCTCGAGATATATCAAGATATTTAAAAGTTCCGAAGCCGCACCAACATAATAGAGATACAGAATCACCGTGGCCCCTTTCTTTGAGATAACTCTGCACTATTACGAGCTGCAAGTGCCACTTCCAGCTTAGCTGTGCAGAAGAAGAACAACAAGAAGAAGAAATATCTCGAAATATGTCCGTCAGGCCCCTTCCCTTGAGATAAATCTGCAAATATCTCGGAAACGAAGCGAGCTATGGCAAAATGTTAAGAGACCTTTTTTGTAGAGAATTAAGTTTCCTACTTTTTATGTTCTATGATATTTTTTGATCAGATGCGTAGTTCTCGAGATATATCAAGATATTTAAAAGTTCCGAAGCCGCACCAACATAATAGAGATACAGAAACACCGTGGCCCCTTTCTTTGAGATAACTCTGCACTATTGCGAGCTGGAAATGCCACTTCCAGTTTAGCTGTGCAGAAGGAGAACAACAAGAAGAAGAAATATCTCGAAATATGTCCGTCAGGCCCGTTCCTTTGAGCTGAATCTGCAAATATCTCGGAAACGAAGCGAGCTATGGCAAAATGTTAAGAGACGTTTTTTGTAGAGAATTATGTTTCCTACAATTTATGTTCTATGATATTTTTTGATCAGAAGCGTAGTTTTCGAGATATATCGAGATATTTAAAAGTTCCGAAGCCGCACCAACATAATAGAGATACAGAAACATCGTGGCCCCTTTCTTTGAGATAACTCTGCACTAGTGCGAGCCGCAAATGCCACTTCCAGCTTAGCTGTGCAGAAGAAGAACAACAAGAAGAAATATCTCGAAATATATCCGTCAGGCCCCTTCCCTTGAGATAAATCTGCAAATATCTCGGAAACGAAGCGAGCTATGGCAAAATCTTAAGAGACCTTTTTTGTAGAGAATTAAGTTTCCTACTTTTTATGTTCTATGATATTTTTTGATCAGACGCGTAGTTCTCGAGATATATCAAGATATTTAAAAGTTCCGAAGCCGCACCAACATAATAGAGATACAGAAACACCGTGGCCCCTTTCTTTGAGATAACTCTGCACTAGTGCGAGCCGCAAATGCCACTTCCAGCTTAGCTGTGCAGAAGAAGAACAACAAGAAGAAGAAATATCTCGAAATATGTCCGTCGGGCCCGTTACTTTGAGCTGAATCTGCAAATATCTCGGAAACGAAGCGAGCTATGGCAAAATGTTAAGAGACCTTTTTTGTAGAGAATTATGTTTCCTACAATTTATGTTCTATGATATTTTTTGATCAGAAGCGTAGTTTTCGAGATATATCGAGATATTTAAATGTTCCGAAGCCGCACCAACATAATAGAGATACAGAAACACCGTGGCCCCTTTCTTTGAGATAACTCTGCACTATTGCGAGCTGCAAATGCCACTTCCAGCTTAGCTGTGCAGAAGAAGAACAACAAGAAGAAGAAATATCTCGAAATATGTCCGTCAGGCCCCTTCCCTTGAGATAAATCTGCAAATATCTCGGAAACGAAGCGAGCTATGGCAAAATGTTAAGAGACCTTTTTTGTAGAGAATTAAGTTTCCTGCTTTTTATGTTCTATGATATTTTTTGATCAGATGCGTAGTTCTCGAGATATATCAAGATATTTAAAAGTTCCGAAGCCGCACCAACATAATAGAGATACAGAAACACCGTGGCCCCTTTCTTTGAGATAACTCTGCACTATTGCGAGCTGGAAATGCCACTTCCAGTTTAGCTGTGCAGAAGGAGAACAACAAGAAGAAGAAATATCTCGAAATATGTCCGTCAGGCCCGTTCCTTTGAGCTGAATCTGCAAATATCTCGGAAACGAAGCGACCTATGGCAAAATGTTAAGAGACGTTTTTTGTAGAGAATTATGTTTCCTACAATTTATGTTCTATGATATTTTTTGATCAGAAGCGTAGTTTTCGAGATATATCGAGATATTTAAAAGTTCCGAAGCCGCACCAACATAATAGAGATACAGAAACATCGTGGCCCCTTTCTTTGAGATAACTCTGCACTAGTGCGAGCCGCAAATGCCACTTCCAGCTTAGCTGTGCAGAAGAAGAACAACAAGAAGAAATATCTCGAAATATATCCGTCAGGCCCCTTCCCTTGAGATAAATCTGCAAATATCTCGGAAACGAAGCGAGCTATGGCAAAATCTTAAGAGACCTTTTTTGTAGAGAATTAAGTTTCCTACTTTTTATGTTCTATGATATTTTTTGATCAGATGCGTAGTTCTCGAGATATATCAAGATATTTAAAAGTTCCGAAGCCGCACCAACATAATAGAGATACAGAAACACCGTGGCCCCTTTCTTTGAGATAACTCTGCACTATTGCGAGCTGGAAATGCCACTTCCAGTTTAGCTGTGCAGAAGGAGAACAACAAGAAGAAGAAATATCTCGAAATATGTCCGTCAGGCCCGTTCCTTTGAGCTGAATCTGCAAATATCTCGGAAACGAAGCGAGCTATGGCAAAATGTTGAGAGACGTTTTTTGTAGAGAATTATGTTTCCTACAATTTATGTTCTATGATATTTTTTGATCAGAAGCGTAGTTCTCGAGATATATCAAGATATTTAAAAGTTCCGAAGCCGCACCAACATAATAGAGATACAGAAACACCGTGGCCCCTCTCTTTGAGATAACTCTGCACTATTGCGAGCTGCAAATGCCACTTCCAGCTTAGCTGTGCAGAAGAAGAACAACAAGAAGAAGAAATATCTCGAAATATGTCCGTCAGGCCCCTTCCCTTGAGATAAATCTGCAAATATCTCGGAACCCAAGCGAGCTATGGCAAAATGTTAAGAGCCCTTTTTTGTAGAGAACTAAGTTTCCTACTTTTTATGTTCTATGATATTATTTGATCAGATGCGTAGTTCTCGAGATATATCAAGATATTTAAAAGTTCCGAAGAAGCACCAACATAATAGAGATACAGAAACACCGTGGCCCCTTTCTTTGAGATAACTCTGCACTATTGCGAGCTGCAAATGCCACTTCCAGCTTAGCTGTGCAGAAGAAGAACGACAAGAAGAAGAAATATCTCGAAATATGTCCGTCAGGTCCGTTCCTTTGAGCTGAATCTGCAAATATCTCGGAAACGAAGCGAGCTATGGCAAAATGTTAAGAGACCTTTTATGTAGAGAATTATGTTTCCTACAATTTATGTTCTATGATATTTTTTGATCAGATGCGTAGTTCTCGAGATATATCAAGATATTTAAAAGTTCCGAAGCCGCACCAACATAATAGAGATACAGAAACACCGCGGCCCCTTTCTTTGAGATAACTCTGCACTATTGCGAGCTGTAAATGCCACTTCCAGCTTAGCTGTGCAGAAGAAGAACAACACGAAGAAGAAATATCTCGAAATATGTCCGTCAGGCCCCTTCCCTTGAGATATATCTGCAAATATCTCGGAAACGAAGCGAGCTATGGCAAAATGTTAAGAGACCCTTTTTGTAGGGAATTAAGTTTCCTACTTTTTATGTTCTATGATATTTTTTGATCAGATGCGTAGTTCTCGAGATATATCAAGATATTTAAAAGTTCCGAAGCCGCACCAACATAATAGAGATACAGAAACACCGTGGCCCCTTTCTTTGAGATAACTCTGCACTATTGCGAGCTGTAAATGCCACTTCCAGCTTAGCTGTGCAGAAGAAGAACAACAAGAAGAAGAAATATCTCGAAATATGTCCGTCAGGCCCGTTCCTTTAAGCTGAATCTGCAAATATCTCGGAAACGAAGCGAGCTATGGAAAATGTTAAGAGACGTTTTTTGTAGAGAATTATGTTTCCTACAATTTATGTTATATGATATTTTTTGATCAGAAGCGTAGTTTTCGAGATATATCTAGATATTTAAAAGTTCCGAAGCCGCACCAACATAATAGAGATACAGAAACACCGTGGCCCCTTTCTTTGAGATAACTCTGCACTAGTGCGGGCCGCAAATGCCACTTCCAGCTTAGCTGTGCAGAAGAAGAACAACAAGAAGAAGAAATATCTCGAAATATGTCCGTCAGGCCCCATCCCTTGCGATAAATCTGCAAATATCTCGGAAACGAAGCGAGCTATGGCAAAATGTTGAGAGACCTTTTTTGTAGAGAATTAAGTTTCCTACTTTTTATGTTCTATGATATTTTTTGATCAGATGCGTAGTTCTCGAGATATATCAAGATAATTGAAAGTTCCGAAGCCGCACCAACATAATAGAGATACAGAAACACCGTGGCCCCTCTCTTTGAGATAACTCTGCACTATTGCGAGCTGCAAATGCCACTTCCAGCTTAGCTGTGCAGAAGAAGAACAACAAGAAGAAGAAATATCTCGAAATATGTCCGTCAGGCCCCTTCCCTTGAGATAAATCTGCAAATATCTCGGAAACGAAGCGAGCTATGGCAAAATGTTGAGAGACCTTTTTTGTAGAGAATTAAGTTTCCTACTTTTTATGTTGTACGATATTTTTTGATCAGATGCGTAGTTCTCGAGATATATCAAGATATTTAAAAGTTCCGAAGCCGCACCAACATAATAGAGATACAGAAACACCGTGGCCCCTTTCTTTGAGATAACTCTGCACTATTGCAAGCTGTAAATGCCACTTCCAGCTTAGCTGTGCAGAAGAAGAACAACAAGAAGAAGAAATATCTCGAAATATGTCCGTCAGGCCCGTTCCTTTAAGCTGAATCTGCAAATATCTCGGAAACGAAGCGAGCTATGGAAAATGTTAAGAGACGTTTTTTGTAGAGAATTATGTTTCCTACAATTTATGTTATATGATATTTTTTGATCAGAAGCGTAGTTTTCGAGATATATCTAGATATTTAAAAGTTCCGAAGCCGCACCAACATAATAGAGATACAGAAACACCGTGGCCCCTTTCTTTGAGATAACTCTGCACTAGTGCGGGCCGCAAATGCCACTTCCAGCTTAGCTGTGCAGAAGAAGAACAACAAGAAGAAGAAATATCTCGAAATATGTCCGTCAGGCCCCTTCCCTTGAGATAAATCTGCAGATATCTCGGAAACGAAGCGAGCTGTGGCAAAATGTTAAGAGACCTTTTTTGTAGAGAACTAAGTTTCCTACTTTTTATGTTCTATGATATTATTTGATCAGATGCGTAGTTCTCGAGATATATCAAGATATTTAAAAGTTCCGAAGAAGCACCAACATAATAGAGATACAGAAACACCGTGGTCGCTTTCTTTGAGATAACTCTGCACTAGTGCGAGCCGCAAATGCCACTTCCAGCTTAGCTGTGCAGAAGAAGAACAACAACAAGAAGAAATATCTCGAAATATGTCCGTCAGGCCCCTTCCCTTGAGATAAATCTGCAAATATCTCGGAAACGAAGCGAGCTATGGCAAAATGTTAAGAGACCTTTTTTGTAGAGAACTAAGTTTCCTACTTTTTATGTTCTATGATATTATTTGATCAGATGCGTAGTTCTCGAGATATATCAAGATATTTAAAAGTTCCGAAGAAGCACCAACATAATAGAGATACAGAAACACCGTGGCCCCTTTCTTTGAGATAACTCTGCACTACTGCGAGCTGCAAATACCACTTCCAGCTTAGCTGTGCAGAAGAAGAACAACAAGAAGATGAAATATCTCGAAATATGTCCGTCAGGCCCCATCCCTTGCGATAAATCTGCCAATATCTCGGAAACGAAGCGAGCTATGGCAAAATGTTAAGAGACCTTTTTTGTAGAGAATTAAGTTTCCTACTTTTTATGTTCTATGATATTTTTTGATCAGATGCGTAGTTCTCGAGATATATCAAGATATTTAAAAGTTCCGAAGCCGCACCAACATAATAGAGATACAGAAACACCGTGGCCCCTCTCTTTGAGATAACTCTGCACTATTGCGAGCTGCAAATGCCACTTCCAGCTTAGCTGTGCAGAAGAAGAACAACAAGAAGAAGAAATATCTCGAAATATGTCCGTCAGGCCCCTTCCCTTGAGATAAATCTGCAAATATCTCGGAAACGAAGCGAGCTATGGCAAAATGTTAAGAGACCTTGTTTGTAGAGAATTAAGTTTCCTACTTTTTATCTTCTATGATATTTTTTGATCAGATGCGTAGTTCTCGAGATATATCAAGATACTTAAAAGTTCCGAAGCCGCACCAACATAATAGAGATACAGAAACACCGTGGCCCCTCTCTTTGAGATAACTCTGCACTATTGCGAGCTGCAAATGCCACTTCCAGCTTAGCTGTGCAGAAGAAGAACAACAAGAAGAAGAAATATCTCGAAATATGTCCGTCAGGCCCCTTCCCTTGAGATAAATCTGCAAATATCTCGGAAACGAAGCGAGCTATGGCAAAATGTTAAGAGACCTTTTTTGTAGAGAATTAAGTTTCCTACTCTTTATGTTCTATGATATTTTTTGATCAGATGCGTAGTTTTCGAGATATATCGAGATATTTAAAAGTTCCGAAGCTGCACCAACATAATAGAGATACAGAAACACCGTGGCCCCATTCTTTGAGATAACTCTGCACTAGTGCGAGCCGCAAATGCCACTTCCAGCTTAGCTGTGCAGAAGAAGAACAACAAGAAGAAGAAATATCTCGAAATATGTCCGTTAGGCCCCTTCCCTTGAGATAAATGTGCAAATATCTCGGAAACGAAGCGAGCTATGGCAAAATGTTGAGAGACCTTTTTTGTAGAGAATTAAGTTTCCTACTTTTTATGTTCTATGATATTTTTTGATCAGATGCGTAGTTCTCGAGATATATCAAGATATTTAAAAGTTCCGAAGCCGCACCAACATAATAGAGATACAGAAACACCGTGGCCCCATTCTTTGAGATAACTCTGCACTAGTGCGAGCCGCAAATGCCACTTCCAGCTTAGCTGTGCAGAAGAAGAACAACAAGAAGAAGAAATATCTCGAAATATGTCCGTTAGGCCCCTTCCCTTGAGATAAATGTGCAAATATCTCGGAAACGAAGCGAGCTATGGAAAATGTTAAGAGACGTTTTTTGTAGAGAATTATGTTTCCTACAATTTATGTTATATGATATTTTTTGATCAGAAGCGTAGTTTTCGAGATATATCGAGATATGTAAAAGTTCCGAAGCCGCACCAACATAATAGAGATACAGAAACACCGTGGCCCCTTTCTTTGATATAACTCTGCACTAGTGCGAGCCGCAAATGCCACTTCCAGCTTAGCTGTGCAGAAGAAGAACAACAAGAAGAAGAAATATCTCGAAATATGTCCGTTAGGCCCCTTCCCTTGAGATAAATGTGCAAATATCTCGGAAACGAAGCGAGCTATGGCAAAATGTTAAGAGACGTTTTTTGTAGAGAATTATGTTTCCTACAATTTATGTTCTATGATATTTTTTGATCAGAAGCGTAGTTTTCGAGATATATCGAGATATTTAAAAGTTCCGAAGCCGCACCAACATAATAGAGATTCAGAAACACCGTGGCCCCTTTCTTTGAGATAACTCTGCACTATTGCGAGCTGCAAATACCATTTCCAGCTTAGCTGTGCAGAAGAAGAACAACCAGAAGAAGAAATATCTCGAAATATGTCCGTTAGGTCCCTTCCCTTGAGATAAATGTGCAAATATCTCGGAAACGAAGCGAGCTATGGCAAAATCTTAAGAGACCCTTTTTGTAGGGAATTAAGTTTCCTACTTTTTATGTTCTATGATATTTTTTGATCAGATGCGTAGTTCTCGAGATATATCAAGATATTTAAAAGTTCCGAAGCCGCACCAACATAATAGAGATACAGAAACACCGTGGCCCCTTTCTTTGAGATAACTCTGCACTATTGCGAGCTGTAAATGCCACTTCCAGCTTAGCTGTGCAGAAGAAGAACAACAAGAAGAAGAAATATCTCGAAATATGTCCGTCAGGCCCGTTCCTTTAAGCTGAATCTGCAAATATCTCGGAAACGAAGCGAGCTATGGAAAATGTTAAGAGACGTTTTTTGTAGAGAATTATGTTTCCTACAATTTATGTTATATGATATTTTTTGATCAGAAGCGTAGTTTTCGAGATATATCTAGATATTTAAAAGTTCCGAAGCCGCACCAACATAATAGAGATACAGAAACACCGTGGCCCCTTTCTTTGAGATAACTCTGCACTAGTGCGGGCCGCAAATGCCACTTCCAGCTTAGCTGTGCAGAAGAAGAACAACAAGAAGAAGAAATATCTCGAAATATGTCCGTCAGGCCCCATCCCTTGCGATAAATCTGCAAATATCTCGGAAACGAAGCGAGCTATGGCAAAATGTTGAGAGACCTTTTTTGTAGAGAATTAAGTTTCCTACTTTTTATGTTCTATGATATTTTTTGATCAGATGCGTAGTTCTCGAGATATATCAAGATAATTGAAAGTTCCGAAGCCGCACCAACATAATAGAGATACAGAAACACCGTGGCCCCTCTCTTTGAGATAACTCTGCACTATTGCGAGCTGCAAATGCCACTTCCAGCTTAGCTGTGCAGAAGAAGAACAACAAGAAGAAGAAATATCTCGAAATATGTCCGTCAGGCCCCTTCCCTTGAGATAAATCTGCAAATATCTCGGAAACGAAGCGAGCTATGGCAAAATGTTGAGAGACCTTTTTTGTAGAGAATTAAGTTTCCTACTTTTTATGTTGTACGATATTTTTTGATCAGATGCGTAGTTCTCGAGATATATCAAGATATTTAAAAGTTCCGAAGCCGCACCAACATAATAGAGATACAGAAACACCGTGGCCCCTTTCTTTGAGATAACTCTGCACTATTGCGAGCTGCAAATGCCACTTCCAGCTTAGCTGTGCAGAAGAAGAACAACACGAAGAAGAAATATCTCGAAATATGTCCGTCAGGCCCCTTCCCTTGAGATAAATCTGCAAATATCTCGGAAACGAAGCGAGCTATGGCAAAATGTTAAGAGACGTTTTTTGTAGAGAATTATGTATCCTACAATTTATGTTCTATGATATTTTTTGATCAGAACCGTAGTTTTCGAGATATATCGAGATATTTAAAAGTTCCGAAGCCGCACCAACATAATATAGATTCAGAAACACCGTGGCCCCTTTCTTTGAGATAACTCTGCACTAGTGCGAGCCGCAAATGCCACTTCCAGCTTAGCTGTGCAGAAGAAGAACAACAAGAAGAAGAAATATCTCGAAATATGTCCGTCAGGCCCCATCCCTTGCGATAAATCTGCAAATATCTCGGAAACGAAGCGAGCTATGGCAAAATGTTAAGAGACCTTTTTTGTAGAGAATTAAGTTTCCTACTTTTTATGTTCTATGATATTTTTTGATCAGATGCGTAGTTCTCGAGATATATCAAGATATTTAAAAGTTCCGAAGCCGCACCAACATAATAGAGATACAGAAACACCGTGGTCGCTTTCTTTGAGATAACTCTGCACTAGTGCGAGCCGCAAATGCCACTTCCAGCTTAGCTGTGCAGAAGAAGAACAACAACAAGAAGAAATATCTCGAAATATGTCCGTCAGGCCCCTTCCCTTGAGATAAATCTGCAAATATCTCGGAAACGAAGCGAGCTATGGCAAAATGTTAAGAGACCTTTTTTGTAGAGAACTAAGTTTCCTACTTTTTATGTTCTATGATATTATTTGATCAGATGCGTAGTTCTCGAGATATATCAAGATATTTAAAAGTTCCGAAGAAGCACCAACATAATAGAGATACAGAAACACCGTGGCCCCTTTCTTTGAGATAACTCTGCACTACTGCGAGCTGCAAATACCACTTCCAGCTTAGCTGTGCAGAAGAAGAACAACAAGAAGATGAAATATCTCGAAATATGTCCGTCAGGCCCCATCCCTTGCGATAAATCTGCAAATATCTCGGAAACGAAGCGAGCTATGGCAAAATGTTAAGAGACCTTTTTTGTAGAGAATTAAGTTTCCTACTTTTTATGTTCTATGATATTTTTTGATCAGATGCGTAGTTCTCGAGATATATCAAGATATTTAAAAGTTCCGAAGCCGCACCAACATAATAGAGATACAGAAACACCGTGGCCCCTCTCTTTGAGATAACTCTGCACTATTGCGAGCTGCAAATGCCACTTCCAGCTTAGCTGTGCAGAAGAAGAACAACAAGAAGAAGAAATATCTCGAAATATGTCCGTCAGGCCCCTTCCCTGGAGATAAATCTGCAAATATCTCGGAAACGAAGCGAGCTATGGCAAAATGTTAAGAGACCTTGTTTGTAGAGAATTAAGTTTCCTACTTTTTATCTTCTATGATATTTTTTGATCAGATGCGTAGTTCTCGAGATATATCAAGATACTTAAAAGTTCCGAAGCCGCACCAACATAATAGAGATACAGAAACACCGTGGCCCCTCTCTTTGAGATAACTCTGCACTATTGCGAGCTGCAAATGCCACTTCCAGCTTAGCTGTGCAGAAGAAGAACAACAAGAAGAAGAAATATCTCGAAATATGTCCGTCAGGCCCCTTCCCTTGAGATAAATCTGCAAATATCTCGGAAACGAAGCGAGCTATGGCAAAATGTTAAGAGACCTTTTTTGTAGAGAATTAAGTTTCCTACTCTTTATGTTCTATGATATTTTTTGATCAGATGCGTAGTTTTCGAGATATATCGAGATATTTAAAAGTTCCGAAGCTGCACCAACATAATAGAGATACAGAAACACCGTGGCCCCATTCTTTGAGATAACTCTGCACTAGTGCGAGCCGCAAATGCCACTTCCAGCTTAGCTGTGCAGAAGAAGAACAACAAGAAGAAGAAATATCTCGAAATATGTCCGTTAGGCCCCTTCCCTTGAGATAAATGTGCAAATATCTCGGAAACGAAGCGAGCTATGGCAAAATGTTGAGAGACCTTTTTTGTAGAGAATTAAGTTTCCTACTTTTTATGTTCTATGATATTTTTTGATCAGATGCGTAGTTCTCGAGATATATCAAGATATTTAAAAGTTCCGAAGCCGCACCAACATAATAGAGATACAGAAACACCGTGGCCCCATTCTTTGAGATAACTCTGCACTAGTGCGAGCCGCAAATGCCACTTCCAGCTTAGCTGTGCAGAAGAAGAACAACAAGAAGAAGAAATATCTCGAAATATGTCCGTTAGGCCCCTTCCCTTGAGATAAATGTGCAAATATCTCGGAAACGAAGCGAGCTATGGAAAATGTTAAGAGACGTTTTTTGTAGAGAATTATGTTTCCTACAATTTATGTTATATGATATTTTTTGATCAGAAGCGTAGTTTTCGAGATATATCGAGATATGTAAAAGTTCCGAAGCCGCACCAACATAATAGAGATACAGAAACACCGTGGCCCCTTTCTTTGATATAACTCTGCACTAGTGCGAGCCGCAAATGCCACTTCCAGCTTAGCTGTGCAGAAGAAGAACAACAAGAAGAAGAAATATCTCGAAATATGTCCGTTAGGCCCCTTCCCTTGAGATAAATGTGCAAATATCTCGGAAACGAAGCGAGCTATGGCAAAATGTTAAGAGACGTTTTTTGTAGAGAATTATGTTTCCTACAATTTATGTTCTATGATATTTTTTGATCAGAAGCGTAGTTTTCGAGATATATCGAGATATTTAAAAGTTCCGAAGCCGCACCAACATAATAGAGATTCAGAAACACCGTGGCCCCTTTCTTTGAGATAACTCTGCACTATTGCGAGCTGCAAATACCATTTCCAGCTTAGCTGTGCAGAAGAAGAACAACCAGAAGAAGAAATATCTCGAAATATGTCCGTTAGGTCCCTTCCCTTGAGATAAATGTGCAAATATCTCGGAAACGAAGCGAGCTATGGCAAAATCTTAAGCGACGTTTTTTGTAGAGAATTATGTTTCCTACAATTTATGTTCTATGATATTTTTTGATCAGAAGCGTAGTTTTCGAGATATATCGAGATATTTAAAAGTTTCGAAGCCGCACCAACATAATAGAGATTCAGAAACACCGAGGCCCCTTTCTTTGAGATAACTCTGCACTAGTGCGAGCCGCAAATGCCACTTCCAGCTTAGCTGTGCAGAAGAAGAACAACAAGAAGAAGAAATATCTCGAAATATGTCCGTCAGGCCCCATCCCTTGCGATAAATCTGCAAATATCTCGGAAACGAAGCGAGCTATGGCAAAATGTTAAGAGACCTTTTTTGTAGAGAATTAAGTTTCCTACTTTTTATCTTCTATGATATTTTTTGATCAGATGCGTAGTTCTCGAGATATATCAAGATACTTAAAAGTTCCGAAGCCGCACCAACATAATAGAGATACAGAAACACCGTGGCCCCTCTCTTTGAGATAACTCTGCACTATTGCGAGCTGCAAATGCCACTTCCAGCTTAGCTGTGCAGAAGAAGAACAACAAGAAGAAGAAATATCTCGAAATATGTCCGTCAGGCCCCTTCCCTTGAGATAAATCTGCAAATATCTCGGACACGAAGCGAGCTATGGCAAAATGTTAAGAGACCTTTTTTGTAGAGAATTAAGTTTCCTACTTTTTATGTTCTATGATATTTTTTGATCAGATGCGTAGTTCTCGAGATATATCAAGATATTTAAAAGTTCCGAAGCCGCACCAACATAATAGAGATACAGAAACACCGTGGCCCCTTTCTTTGAGATAACTCTGCACTACTGCGAGCTGGAAATGCCACTTCCAGTTTAGCTATGCAGACGAAGAACAACAAGAAGAAGAAATATCTTGAAATATATCCGTCAGGCCCGATCCTTTGAGCTGAATCTGCAAATATCTCGGAAACGAAACGAGCGATGGCAAAATGTTAAGAGACCTTTTTTGTAGAGAATTAAGTTTCCTACTTTTTATGTTCTATGATATTTTTTGATCAGATGCGTAGTTCTCAAGATATATCAAGATATTTTAAAGTTCCGAAGCCGCACCAACATAATAGAGATACAGAAACACCGTGGCCCCTTTCTTTGAGATAACTCTGCACTATTGGGAGCTGCAAACGCCACTTCCAGCTTAGCTGTGCAGAAGAAGAACAACAAGAAGAAGAAATATCTGGAAATATGTCCGTTAGGACCCTTCCCTTGAGATAAATCTGCAAATATCTCGGAAACGAAGCGAGCTATGGCAAAATGTTGAGACACCTTTTTTGTAGAGAATTAAGTTTCCTACTATTTATGTTCTATGATATTTTTTGATCAGATGCGTAGTTCTCGAGATATATCAAGATATTTAAAAGTTCCGAAGCCGCACCAACATAATAGAGATACAGAAACACCGTGGCCCCTTTCTTTGAGATAAGTCTGCATTATTGCGAGCTGCAAATGCCACTTCCAGCTTCGCTGTGCAGAAGAAGAACAACAAGAAGATGAAATATCTCGAATTATGTCCGTTAGGCCCCTTCCCTTGAGATATATCTGCAAATATCTCGGAAACGAAGCGAGCTATGGCAAAATGTTAAGAGACGTTTTTTGTAGAGAATTATGTTTCCTACAATCTATGTTCTATGATATTTTTTGATCAGGAGCGTAGTTTTCGAGATATATCGAGATATTTAAAAGTTCCGAAGCCGCACCAACATAATAGAGATACAGAAACACCGTGGCCCCTTTCTTTGAGATAACTCTGCACTATTGCGAGCTGCAAACGCCACTTCCAGCTTAGCTGTGCAGAAGAAGAACAACAAGAAGAAGAAATATCTCGAAATATGTCCGTCAGGCCCCTTCCCTTGAGATAAATCTGCAAATATCTCGGAAACGAAGCGAGCTATGGCAAAATGTTAAGAGACTTTATTTGTAGAGAATTAAGTTTCCTACTTTTTATGTTCTATGATATTTTTTGATCAGATGCGTAGTTCTCGAGATATATCAAGATATTTAAAAGTTCCGAAGCCGCACCAACATAATAGAGATACAGAAACACCGTGGCCCCTATCTTTGAGATAACTCTGCACTATTGCGAGCTGTAAATGCCACTTCCAGCTTAGCTGTGCAGAAGAAGAACAACAAGAAGAAGAAATATCTCGAAATATGTCCGTCAGGCCCCTTCCCTTGAGATAAATCTGCAAATATCTCGGAAACGAAGCGAGCTATGGCAAAATGTTAAGAGACCTTTTTTGCAGAGAATCAGGTTTCCTACTTTTTATGTCCTATGATATTTTTTGATCAGATGCGTAGTTCTCGAGATATATCAAGATATTTAAAAGTTCCGAAGCCGCACCAACATAATAGAGATACAGAAACACCGTGGCCCCTTTCTTTGAGATAACTCTGCACTATTGCGAGCTGTAAATGCCACTTCCAGCTTAGCTGTGCAGAAGAAGAACAACAAGAAGAAGAAATATCTCGAAATATGTCCGTCAGGCCCGATCCTTTGAGCTGAATCTGCAAATATCTCGGAAACGATGCGAGCTATGGTAAAACGTTGAGAGACCTTTTTTGTAGGAAATTAAGGTTCCTACTATTTATGCTCTATGATATTTTTTGATCAGATGCGTAGTTCTCGAGATATATAAAGATATTTAAAAGTTCCGAAGCCGCACCAACATAATAGAGATACAGAAACAGCGTGGCCCCTTTCTGCGAGATAACTCTGCACTATTGCGAGCTGGAAATGCCACTTCCAGTTTAGCTATGCAGACGAAGAACAACAAGAAGAAGAAATATCTTGAAATATATCCGTCAGGCCCGATCCTTTGAGCTGAATCTGCAAATATCTCGGAAACGAAACGAGCGATGGCAAAATGTTAAGAGACCTTTTTTGTAGAGAATTAAGTTTCCTACTTTTTATGTTCTATGATATTTTTTGATCAGATGCGTAGTTCTCGAGATATATCAAGATATTTTAAAGTTCCGAAGCCGCACCAACATAATAGAGATACAGAAACACCGTGGCCCCTTTCTTTGAGATAACTCTGCACTATTGCGAGCTGGAAATGCCACTTCCAGTTTAGCTGTGCAGAAGAAGAACAACAAGAAGAAGAAATATCTCGAAATATGTCCGTCAGGCCCCTTCCCTTGAGATAAATCTGCAAATATCTCGGAAACGAAGCGAGCTATGGCAAAATGTTAAGAAACCTTTTTTGTAGAGAATTAAGTTTCCTACTTTTTATGTTCTATGATATTTTTTGATCAGATGCGTAGTTCTCGAGATATATCAAGATATTTAAAAGTTCCGAAGCCGCACCAACATAATAGAGATACAGAAAAACCGTGGCTCCTTTCTTTGAGATAACTCTGCGCTATTGCGAGCTGGTAATGCCACTCCCAGTTTAGCTGTGCAGAAGAAGAACAACAAGAAGAAGAAATATCTCGAAATATGTCCGTCAGGCCCCTTCCCTCGAGATAAATCTGCAAATATCTCGGAAACGAAGCGAGCTATGGCAAAATGTTAAGAGACCTTTTTTGTAGAGAATTATGTTTCCTACAATTTATGTTGTATGATATTTTTTGATCAGAAGCGTAGTTTTCGAGATATATCGAGATATTTAAAAGTTCCGAAGCCGCACCAACATAATAGAGATACAGAAACACCGTGGCCCCTTTCTTTGAGATAACTCTGCACTAGTGCGAGCCGCAAATGCCACTTCCAGCTTAGCTGTGCAGAAGAAGAACAACAAGAAGAAGAAATATCTCGAAACATGTCCGTCAGGCCCCTTCCCTTGAGATAAATCTGCAAATATCTCGGAAACGAAGCGAGCTATGGCAAAATGTTAAGAGACCTTTTTGGTAGAGAATTAAGTTTTCTGCTTTTTATGTTGCATGATATTTTTTGATCAGATGCGTAGTTCTCGAGATATATCAAGATATTTAAAAGTTCCGAAGCTGCACCAACATAATAGAGATACAGAAACACCATGGCCCCTTTCTTTGAGATAACTCTGCACTAGTGCGAGCCGCAAATGCCACTTCCAGCCTAGCTGTGCAGAAGAAGAACAACAAGAAGAAGAAATATCTCGAAATATGTCCGTCAGGCCCCTTCCCTTGAGATAAATCTGCAAATATCTCGGAAACGAAGCGAGCTATGGCAAAATGTTAAGAGACCTTTTTTGTAGAGAATTAAGTTTCCTACTTTTTATGTTCTATGACATTTTCTGATCAGATGCGTAGTTCTGGAGATATATCAAGATATTTAAAAGTTCCGAAGCCGCACCAACATAGTAGAGATACAGAAACACCGTGGCCCCTTTCTTTGAGATAACTCTGCACTATTGCGAGCTGTAAATGCCACTTCCAGCTAAGCTGTGCAGAAGAAGAACAACAAGAAGAAGAAATATCTCGAAATATGTCCGTCAGGCCCCTTCCCTTGAGATAAATCTGCAAATATCTCGGAAACGAAGCGAGCTATGGAAAATGTTAAGAGACGTTTTTTGTAGAGAATTATGTTTCCTACAATTTATGTTCTATGATATTTTTTGATCAGAAGCGTAGTTCTCGAGATATATCAAGATATTTAAAAGTTCCGAAGCCGCACCAACATAATAGAGCTACGGAAACACCGTGGCCCCTTTCTGTGAGATAACTCTGCACTATTGCGAGCTGCAAATGCCAGTTCGAGCTTAGCTGTGCAGAAGAAGCACAACAAGAACAAGAAATATCTCGGATTAAGTCCGTCAGGCCCCTCCCTTGAGCTAAATCTGCAAATATCTCGGATACAATGCGAGCTATGGCAAAATATTAACAGATCTTTTCTGTAGCAAATTAAGTTTCCTACTATTTATGTTCTATAATATTTTTTGATCAGATGCGTAGTTCTCGAGATATATCAAGATATTTAAAAGTTCCGAAGCCGCACCAACATAATAGAGATACAGAAACAGCGTGGCCCCTTTCTGCGAGATAACTCTGCACTATTGCGAGCTGGAAATGCCACTTCCAGTTTAGCTATGCAGACGAAGAACAACAAGAAGAAGAAATATCTCGAAATATATCCGTCAGGCCCGATCCTTTGAGCTGAATCTGCAAATATCTCGGAAACGATGCGAGCTATGGCAAAACGTTGAGAGACCTTTTTTGTAGGAAATTAAGGTTCCTACTATTTATGCTCTATGATATTTTTTGATCAGATGCGTAGTTCTCGAGATATATAAAGATATTTAAAAGTTCCGAAGCCGCACCAACATAATAGAGATACAGAAACAGCGTGGCCCCTTTCTGCGAGATAACTCTGCACTATTGCGAGCTGGAAATGCCACTTCCAGTTTAGCTATGCAGACGAAGAACAACAAGAAGAAGAAATATCTCGAAATATATCCGTCAGGCCCGATCCTTTGAGCTGAATCTGCAAATATCTCGGAAACGATGCGAGCTATGGCAAAACGTTGAGAGACCTTTTTTGTAGGAAATTAAGGTTCCTACTATTTATGCTCTATGATATTTTTTGATCAGATGCGTAGTTCTCGAGATATATAAAGATATTTAAAGGTTCCGAAGCCGCACCAACATAATAGAGATACAGAAACAGCGTGGCCCCTTTCTGCGAGATAACTCTGCACTATTGCGAGCTGGAAATGCCACTTCCAGTTTAGCTATGCAGACGAAGAACAACAAGAAGAAGAAATATCTTGAAATATATCCGTCAGGCCCGATCCTTTGAGCTGAATCTGCAAATATCTCGGAAACGAAACGAGCGATGGCAAAATGTTAAGAGACCTTTTTTGTAGAGAATTAAGTTTCCTACTTTTTATGTTCTATGATATTTTTTGATCAGATGCGTAGTTCTCGAGATATATCAAGATATTTTAAAGTTCCGAAGCCGCACCAACATAATAGAGATACAGAAACACCGTGGCCCGTTTCTTTGAGATAACTCTGCACTAGTGCGAGCCGCAAATGCCACTTCCAGCTTAGCTGTGCAGAAGAAGAACAACAAGAAGAAGAAATATCTCGAAATATGTCCGTCAGGCCCCTTCCCTTGAGACAAATCTGCAAATATCTCGGAAACGAAGCGAGCTATGGCAAAATGTTAAGAGACGTTTTTTGTAGAGAATTATGGTTCCTACAATTTATGTTCCATGATATTTTTTGATCAGAAGCGTAGTTTTCGAGATATATCGAGATATTTAAAAGTTCCGAAGCCGCACCAACATAATAGAGATACAGAAACACCGTGGCCCCTTTCTTTGAGATAACTCTGCACTAGTACGAGCCGCAAATGCCACTTCCAGCTTCGCTGTGCAGAAGAAGAACAACAAGAAGAAGAAATATCTCGAAATATGTCCGTCAGGCCCCTTCCCTTGAGATAAATCTGCAAATATCTCGGAAACGAAGCCAGCTATGGCAAAATGTTAAGAGACCTTTTTTGTAGAGAATTATGTTTCCTACAAGTTATGTTCTATGATATTTTTTGATCAGAAGCGTAGTTTTCGAGATATATCGAGATATTTAAAAGTTCCGAAGCCGCACCAACATAATAGAGATACAGAAACACCGTGGCCCCTTTCTTTGAGATAACTCTGCACTATTGGGAGCTGCAAACGCCACTTCCAGCTTAGCTGTGCAGAAGAAGAACAACAAGAAGAAGAAATATCTCGAAATATGTCCGTCAGGCCCCTTCCCTTGAGATAAATCTGCAAATATCTCGGAAACGAAGCGAGCTATGGCAAAATGTTAAGAGACTTTATTTGTAGAGAATTAAGTTTCCTACTTTTTATGTTCTATGATATTTTTTGATCAGATACGTAGTTCTCGAGATATATCAAGATATTTATAAGTTCCGAAGCCGCACCAACATAATAGAGATACAGAAACACCGTGGCCCCTTTCTTTGAGATAACTCTGCACTATTGCGAGCTGGAAATGCCACTTCCAGTTTAGCTGTGCAGAAGAAGAACAACAAGAAGAAGAAATATCTCGAAATATGTCCGTCGGGCCCCTTCCCTTGAGATAAATCTGCAAATATCTCGGAAACGAAGCGAGCTATGGCAAAATGTTGAGAGACGTTTTTTGTAGAGAATTATGTTTCCTACAATTTATGTTCTATGATATTTTTTGATCAGAAGCGTAGTTTTCGAGATATATCGAGATATTTAAAAGTTCCGAAGCCGCACCAACATAATAGAGATACAGAAACACCGTGGCCCCTTTCTTGGAGATAACTCTGCACTAGTGCGAGCCGCAAATGCCACTTCCAGCTTAGCTGTGCAGAAGAAGAACAACAAGAAGAAGAAATATCTCGAAATATGTCCGTCAGGCCCCTTCCCTTGAGATAAATCTGCAAATATCTCGGAAACGAAGCGAGCTATGGCAAAATGTTAAGAGACCTTATTTGTAGAGAATTAAGTTTCCTACTTTTTATGTTCTATGATATTTTTTGATCAGATGCGTAGTTGTCGAGATATATCAAGATATTTAAAAGTTCCGAAGCCGCACCAACATAATAGAGATACAGAAACACCGTGGCCCCTTTCTTTGAGATAACTCTGCACTATTGCGAGCTGGAAATGCCACTTCCAGTTTAGCTGTGCAGAAGAAGAACAACAAGAAGAAGAAATATCTCGAAATATGTCCGTCAGGCCCCTTCCCTTGAGATAAATCTGCAAATATCTCGGAAACGAAGCGAGCTATGGCAAAATGTTAAGAGACCTTTTTTGTAGAGAATTAAGTTTCCTACTTTTTACGTTCTATGATATTTTTTGATCAGAAGCGTAGTTTTCGAGATATATCGAGATATTTAAAAGTTCCGAAGCCGCACCAACATAATAGAGATACAGAAACACCGTGGCCCCTTTCTTTGAGATAACTCTGCACTAGTGCGAGCCGCAAATGCCACTTCCAGCTTAGCTGTGCAGAAGAAGAACAACAAGAAGAAGAAATATCTCGAAATATGTCCGTCAGGCCCCTTCCCTTGAGATAAATCTGCAAATATCTCGGAAACGAAGCGAGCTATGGCAAAATGTTAAGAGACCTTTTTTGTAGAGAATTAAGTTTCCTACTTTTTATGTTCTATGATATTTTTTGATCAGATGCGTAGTTCTCGAGATATATCAAGATATTTAAAAGTTTCGAAGCCGCACCAACATAATAGAGATACAGAAACACCGTGGCCCCTTTCTTGGAGATAACTCTGCACTAGTGCGAGCCGCAAATGCCACTTCCAGCTTAGCTGTGCAGAAGAAGAACAACAAGAAGAAGAAATATCTCGAAATATGTCCGTCAGGCCCCTTCCCTTGAGATAAATCTGCAAATATCTCGGAAACGAAGCGAGCTATGGCAAAATGTTAAGAGACTTTATTTGTAGAGAATTAAGTTTCCTACTTTTTATGTTCTATGATATTTTTTGATCAGATGCGTAGTTCTCGAGATATATCAAGATATTTAAAAGTTTCGAAGCCGCACCAACATAATAGAGATACAGAAACATCGTGGCCCCTTTCTTTGAGATAACTCTGCACTATTGCGAGCTGCAAATGCCACTTCCAGCTTAGCTGTGCAGAAGAAGAACAACAAGAAGAAGAAATATCTCGAAATATGTCCGTCAGGCCCCTTCCCTTGAGATATATCTGCAAATATCTCGGAAACGAAGCGAGCTATGGCAAAATGTTAAGAGACCTTTTTTGTAGAGAATTAAGTTTCCTACTTTTTACGTTCTATGATATTTTTTGATCAGAAGCGTAGTTTTCGAGATATATCGAGATATTTAAAAGTTCCGAAGCCGCACCAACATAATAGAGATACAGAAACACCGTGGCCCCTTTCTTTGAGATAACTCTGCACTATTGCGAGCTGCAAATGCCACTTCCAGCTTAGCTGTGCAGAAGAAGAACAACAAGAAGAAGAAATATCTCGAAATATGTCCGTCAGGCCCCTTCCCTTGAGATATATCTGCAAATATCTCGGAAACGAAGCGAGCTATGGCAAAATGTTAAGAGACCTTTTTTGTAGAGAATTATGTTTCCTACAAATTACGTTCTATGATATTTTTTGATCAGAAGCGTAGTTTTCGAGATATATCGAGATATTCAAAAGTTCCGAAGCCGCACCAACATAATAGAGATACAGAAACACCGTGGCCCCTTTCTTTGAGATAACTCTGCACTAGTACGAGCCGCAAATGCCACTTCCAGCTTCGCTGTGCAGAAGAAGAACAACAAGAAGAAGAAATATCTCGAAATATGTCCGTCAGGCCCCTTCCCTTGAGATAAATCTGCAAATATCTCGGAAACAAAGCGAGCTATGGCAAAATGTTAAGAGACCTTTTTTGTAGAGAATTAAGTTTCCTACTTTTTATGTTCTATGATATTTTTTGATCAGACGCGTAGTTCTCGAGATATATCAAGATATTTAAAAGTTTCGAAGCCGCACCAACATAATAGAGATACAGAAACACCGTGGCCCCTTTCTTTGAGATAACTCTGCACTATTGCGAGCTGCAAATGCCACTTCCAGCTTAGCTGTGCAGAAGAAGAACAACAAGAAGAAGAAATATCTCGAAATATATCCGTCAGGCCCCTTCCCTTGAGATATATCTGCAAATATCTCGGAAACGAAGCGAGCTATGGCAAAATGTTAAGAGACCTTTTTTGTAGAGAATTAAGTTTCCTACTTTTTACGTTCTATGATATTTTTTGATCAGAAGCGTAGTTTTCGAGATATATCGAGATATTTAAAAGTTCCGAAGCCGCACCAACATAATAGAGATACAGAAACACCGTGGCCCCTTTCTTTGAGATAACTCTGCACTAGTGCGAGCCGCAAATGCCACTTCCAGCTTAGCTGTGCAGAAGAAGAACAACAAGAAGAAGAAATATCTCGAAATATGTCCGTCAGGCCCCTTCCCTTGAGATAAATCTGCAAATATCTCGGAAACGAAGCGAGCTATGGCAAAATGTTAAGAGACTTTATTTGTAGAGAATTAAGTTTCCTACTTTTTATGTTCTATGATATTTTTTGATCAGATGCGTAGTTCTCGAGATATATCAAGATATTTAAAAGTTTCGAAGCCGCACCAACATAATAGAGATACAGAAACACCGTGGCCCCTTTCTTTGAGATAACTCTGCACTATTGCGAGCTGCAAATGCCACTTCCAGCTTAGCTGTGCAGAAGAAGAACAACAAGAAGAAGAAATATCTCGAAATATGTCCGTCAGGCCCCTTCCCTTGAGATATATCTGCAAATATCTTGAAAACGATGCGAGCTATGGCAAAATGTTGAGAGACCTTTTTTGTAGAGAATTATGTTTCCTACTTTTTATGTTCTATGATATTTTTTGATCAGATGCGTAGTTCTCGAGATATATCAAGATATTTAAAAGTTCCGAAGCCGCACCAACATAATAGAGATACAGAAACACCGTGGCCCCTTTCTTTGAGATAACTCTGCACTATTGCGAGCTGGAAATGCCACTTCCAGTTTAGCTGTGCAGAAGAAGAACAACAAGAAGAAGAAATATCTCGAAATATGTCCGTCAGGCCCCTTCCCTTGAGATAAATCTGCAATATCTCGGAAACGAAGCGAGCTATGGCAAAATGTTAAGAGACGTTTTTTGTAGAGAATTATGTTTCCTACAATTTATGTTCTATGATATTTTTTGATCACAAGCGTAGTTTTCGAGATATATCGAGATATTTAAAAGTTCCGAAGCCGCACCAACATAATAGAGATACAGAAACACCGTGGCCCCTTTCTTTGAGATAACTCTGCACTAGTACGAGCCGCAAATGCCACTGCCAGCTTCGCTGTGCAGAAGAAGAACAACAAGAAGAAGAAATATCTCGAAATATGTCCGTCAGGCCCCTTCCCTTGAGATAAATCTGCAAATATCTCGGAAACGAAGCGAGCTATGGCAAAATGTTAAGAGACCTTTTTTGTAGAGAATTAAGTTTCCTACTTTTTATGTTCTATGATATTTTTTGATCAGATGCGTAGTTCTCGAGATATATCGAGATATTCAAAAGTTCCGAAGCCGCACCAACATAATAGAGATACAGAAACACCGTGGCCCCTTTCTTTGAGATAACTCTGCACTATTGCGAGCTGCAAACGCCACTTCCAGCTTAGCTGTGCAGAAGAAGAACAACAAGAAGAAGAAATATCTCGAAATATGTCCGTCAGGCCCCTTCCCTTGAGATAAATCTGCAAATATCTCGGAAACGAAGCGAGCTATGGCAAAATGTTAAGAGACTTTATTTGTAGAGAATTAAGTTTCCTACTTTTTATGTTCTATGATATTTTTTGATCAGATGCGTAGTTCTCGAGATATATCGAGATATTTAAAAGTTCCGAAGCCGCACCAACATAATAGAGATACAGAAACACCGTGGCCCCTTTCTTTGAGATAACTCTGCACTAGTGCGAGCCGCAAATGCCAGTTCCAGCTTAGCTGTGCAGAAGAAGAACAAGAAGAAGAAGAAATATCTCGAAATATGTCCGTCAGTCCCCTTCCCTTGAGATAAATCAGCAAATATCTCGGAAACGAAGCGAGCGATTGCAAAATGTTAAGAGACCTTATTTGTAGAGAATTAAGTTTCCTACTTTTTATGTTCTATGATATTTTTTGATCAGATGCGTAGTTCTCGAGATATATCAAGATATTTAAAAGTTCCGAAGCCGCACCAACATAATAGAGATACAGAAACACCGTGGCCCCTTTCCTTGAGATAACCCTGCACTATTGCGAGCTGTAAATGCCACTTCCAGCTTAGCTGTGCAGAAGAAGAACAACAAGAAGAAGAAATATCTCGAAATATGTCCGTCAGGCCCGTTCCTTTGAGCTGAATCTGCAAATATCTCGGAAACGAAGCGAGCTATGGCAAAATGTTAAGAGACGTTTTTTGTAGCGAATTTTGTTTCCTACAATTTATGTTCTATCATATTTTTTGATCAGAAGCGTAGTTTTCGAGATATATCAAGATATTTAAAAGTTCCGAAGCCGCACCAACATAATAGAGATACAGAAACACCGTGGCCCCTTTCTTTGAGATAACTCTGCACTATTGCGAGCTGTAAATGCCACTTCCAGCTTAGCTGTGCAGAAGAAGAACAACAAGAAGAAGAAATATCTCGAAATATGTCCGTCAGGCCCCTTCCCTTGAGATAAATCTGCAAAGATCTCGGAAACGAAGCGAGCTATGGCAGAATGTTAAGAGACCTTTTTTGTAGAGAATTAAGTGTCCTACTTTTTATGTTCCATGATATTTTTTGATCACATGCGTAGTTCTCGAGATATATCAAGATATTTAAAAGTTCCGAAGCCGCAGCAACATAATAGAGATACAGAAACACCGTGGCCCCTTCCTGTGAGATAACTCTGCACTATTGCGAGCTGTAAATGCCACTTCCAGGTTAGCTGTGCAGAAGAAGAACAACAAGAAGAAGAAATATCTCGAAATATGTCCGTCAGGCCCCTTCCCTTGAGATATATCTACAAATATCTCGGAAACGAAGCGAGCTACGGCAAAATGTTAAGAGACCTTTTTTGTAGAGAATTATGTTTCCTACAATTTATGTTCTATGATATTTTTTGATCAGAAGCGTAGTTTTCGAGATATATCGAGATATTTAAAAGTTCCGAAGCCGCACCAACATAATAGAGATACAGAAACACCGTGGCCCCTTTCTTTGAGATAACTCTGCACTATTGCGAGCTGTAAATGCCACTTCCAGCTTAGCTGTGCAGAAGAAGAACAACAAGAAGAAGAAATATCTCGAAATATGTCCGTCAGGCCCCTTCCCTTGAGATATATCTGCAAATATCTCGGAAACGAAGCGAGCTATGGCAAAATGTTAAGAGACCTTTTTTGTAGAGAATTATGTTTCCTACAATTCATGTTCTATGATATTTTTTGATCAGAAGCGTAGTTTTCGAGATATATCGAGATATTTAAAAGTTCCGAAGCCGCACCAACATAATAGAGATACAGAAACACCGTGGCCCCTTTCTTTGAGATAACTCTGCACTAGTGCGAGCCGCAAATGCCACTTCCAGCTTAGCTGTGCAGAAGAAGAACAACAAGGAGAAGAAATATCTCGAAATATGTCCGTCAGTCCCCTTCCCTTGAGATAAATCAGCAAATATCTCGGAAACGAAGCGAGCTATTGCAAAATGTTAAGAGACCTTATTTGTAGAGAATTAAGTTTCCTACTTTTTATGTTCTATGATATTTTTTGATCACATGCGTAGTTCTCGAGATAGATCAAGATATTTAAAAGTTCCGAAGCCGCACCAACATAATAGAGATACAGAAACACCGTGGCCCCTTTCTTAGAGATAACTCTGCACTAGTGCGAGCCGCAAATGCCACTTCCAGCTTAGCTGTGCAGAAGAAGAACAACAAGAAGAAGAAATATCTCGAAATATGTCCGTCAGGCCCCTTCCCTTGAGATAAATCTGCAAATATCTCGGAAACGAAGCGAGCTATGGCAAAATGTTAAGAGACGTTTTTTGTAGAGAATTATGTTTCCTACAATTTATGTTCTATGATATTTTTTGATCAGAAGCGTAGTTCTCGAGATATATCGAGATATTTAAAAGTTCCGAAGGCGCACCAACATAATAGAGATACAGAAACACCGTGGCCCCTTTCTTTGAGATAACTCTGCACTAGTACGAGCCGCAAATGCCACTTCCAGCTTCGCTGTGCAGAAGAAGAACAACAAGAAGAAGAAATAACTCGAAATATGTCCGTCAGGCCCCTTCCCTTGAGATAAATCTGCAAATATCTCGGAAACGAAGCCAGCTATGGCAAAATGTTAAGAGACCTTTTTTGTAGAGAATTAAGTTTCCTACTTTTTATGTTCTATGATATTTTTTGATCAGATGCGTAGTTCTCGAGATATATCAAGATATTTAAAAGTTTCGAAGCCGCACCAACATAATAGAGATACAGAAACACCGTGGCCCCTTTCTTAGAGATAACTCTGCACTAGTGCGAGCCGCAAATGCCACTTCCAGCTTAGCTGTGCAGAAGAAGAACAACAAGAAGAAGAAATATCTCGAAATATGTCCGTCAGGCCCCTTCCCTTGAGATAAATCTCAAAATATCTCGGAAACGAAGCGAGCTATGGCAAAATGTTAAGAGACCTTTTTTGTAGAGAATTAGGTTTCCTACTTTTTACGTTCATTGATATTTTTTGATCAGAAGCGTAGTTTTCGAGATATATCGAGATATTTAAAAGTTCCGAAGCCGCACCAACATAATAGAGATACAGAAACACCGTGGCCCCTTTCTTTGAGATAACTCTGCACTAGTGCGAGCCGCAAATGCCACTTCCAGCTTAGCTGTGCAGAAGAAGAACAACAAGAAGAAGAAATATCTCGAAATATGTCCGTCAGGCCCCTTCCCTTGAGAAAAATCTGCAAATATCTCGGAAACGAAGCGAGCTATGGCAAAATGTTAAGAGACGTTTTTTGTAGAGAATTATGTTTCCTACAATTTATGTTCTATGTTATTTTTTGATCAGAAGCGTAGTTTTCGAGATATATCGAGATATTTAAAAGTTCCGAAGCCGCACCAACATAATAGAGATACAGAAACACCGTGGCCCCTTTCTTTGAGATAACTCTGCACTAGTGCGAGCCGCAAATGCCACTTCGAGCTTAGCTGTGCAGAAGAAGAACAACAAGAAGAAGAAATATCTCGAAATATGTCCGTCAGGCCCCTTCCCTTGAGATAAATCTGCAAATATCTCGGAAACGAAGCGAGCTATGGCAAAATGTTAAGAGACGTTTTTTGTAGAGAATTATGTTTCCTACAATTTATGTTCTATGATATTTTTTGATCAGAAGCGTAGTTTTCGAGATATATCGAGATATTTAAAAGTTCCGAAGCCGCACCAACATAATAGAGATACAGAAACACCGTGGCCCCTTTCTTTGAGATAACTCTGCACTAGTACGAGCCGCAAATGCCACTTCCAGCTTCGCTGTGCTGAAGAAGAACAACAAGAAGAAGAAATATCTCGAAATATGTCCGTCAGGCCCCTTCCCTTGAGATAAATCTGCAAATATCTCGGAAACGAAGCGAGCTATGGCAAAATGTTAAGAGACCTTTTTTGGAGAGCATTAAGTTTCCTACTTTTTATGTTCTGGAATATTTTTTGATCAGATGCGTAGTTCTCGAGATATATCAAGATATTTAAAAGTTTCGAAGCCGCACCAACATAATAGAGATACAGAAACACCGTGGCCCCTTTCTTTGAGATAACTCTGCACTATTGCGAGCTGCAAATGCCACTTCCAGCTTAGCTGTGCAGAAGAAGAACAACAAGAAGAAGAAATATCTCGAAATATGTCCGTCAGGCCCCTTCCCTTGAGATATATCTGCAAATATCTCGGAAACGAAGCGAGCTATGGCAAGATGTTAAGAGACCTTTTTTGTAGAGAATTATGTTTCCTACAAGTTATGTTCTATGATATTTTTTGATCAGAAGCGTAGTTTTCGAGGTATATCAAGATATTTAAAAGTTCCGAAGCCGCACCAACATAATAGAGATACAGAAACACCGTGGTCCCTTTCTTTGAGATAACTCTGCACAAGTGCGAGCCGCAAATGCCACTTCCAGCTTAGCTGTGCAGAAGAAGAACAACAAGAAGAAGAAATATCTCGAAATATGTCCGTCAGGCCCCTTCCCTTGAGATAAATCTGCAAATATCTCGGAAACGAAGCGAGCTATGGCAAAATGTTAAGAGACCTTTTTTGTAGAGAATTAAGTGTCCTACTTTTTATGTTCTATGATATTTTTTGATCACATGCGTAGTTCTCGAGATATATCAAGATATTTAAAAGTTCCGAAGCCGCACCAACATAATAGAGATACAGAAACACCGTGGCCCCTTTCTTTGAGATAACTCTGCACTATTGCGAGCTGTAAATGACACTTCCAGCTTAGCTGTGCAGAAGAAGAACAACAAGAAGAAGAAATATCTCGAAATATGTCCGTCAGGCCCCTTCCCTTGAGATATATCTGCAAATATCTCGGAAACGAAGCGAGCTATGGCAAAATGTCAAGAGACCTTTTTTGTAGAGAATTATGTTTCCTACAATTTATGTTCTATGATATTTTTTGATCAGAAGCGTAGTTTTCGAGATATATCGAGATATTTAAAAGTTCCGAAGCCGCACCAACATAATAGAGATACAGAAACACCGTGGCCCCTTTCTTTGAGATAACTCTGCACTAGTGCGAGCCGCAAATGCCACTTCCAGCTTAGCTGTGCAGAAGAAGAACAACAAGAAGAAGAAATAACTCGAAATATGTCCGTCAGGCCCCTTCCCTTGAGATAAATCTGCAAATATCTCGGAAACGAAGCCAGCTATGGCAAAATGTTAAGAGACCTTTTTTGTAGAGAATTAAGTTTCCTACTTTTTATGTTCTATGATATTTTTTGATCAGATGCGTAGTTCTCGAGATATATCAAGATATTTAAAAGTTTCGAAGCCGCACCAACATAATAGAGATACAGAAACACCGTGGCCCCTTTCTTAGAGATAACTCTGCACTAGTGCGAGCCGCAAATGCCACTTCCAGCTTAGCTGTGCAGCAGAAGAACAACAAGAAGAAGAAATATCCCGAAATATGTCGGTCAGGCCCCTTCCCTTGAGATAAATCTGCAAATATCTCGGAAACGAAGCGAGCTATGGCAAAATGTTAAGAGACCTTTTTTGTAGAGAATTATGTTTCCTACAATTTATGTTCTATGATATTTTTTGATCAGAAGCGTAGTTTTCGAGATATATCGAGATATTTAAAAGTTCCGAAGCCGCACCAACATAATAGAGATACAGAAACACCGTGGCCCCTTTCTTTGAGATAACTCTGCACTAGTACGAGCCGCAAATGCCACTTCCAGCTTCGCTGTGCTGAAGAAGAACAACAAGAAGAAGAAATATCTCGAAATATGTCCGTCAGGCCCCTTCCCTTGAGATAAATCTGCAAATATCTCGGAAACGAAGCGAGCTATGGCAAAATGTTAAGAGACCTTTTTTGTAGAGCATTAAGTTTCCTACTTTTTATGTTCTGGAATATTTTTTGATCAGATGCGTAGTTCTCGAGATATATCAAGATATTTAAAAGTTTCGAAGCCGCACCAACATAATAGAGATACAGAAACACCGTGGCCCCTTTCTTTGAGATAACTCTGCACTATTGCGAGCTATAAATGACACTTCCAGCTTAGCTGTGCAGAAGAAGAACAACAAGAAGAAGAAATATCTCGAAATATGTCCGTCAGGCCCCTTCCCTTGAGATATATCTGCAAATATCTCGGAAACGAAGCGAGCTATGGCAAAATGTCAAGAGACCTTTTTTGTAGAGAATTATGTTTCCTACAATTTATGTTCTATGATATTTTTTGATCAGAAGCGTAGTTTTCGAGATATATCGAGATATTTAAAAGTTCCGAAGCCGCACCAACATAATAGAGATACAGAAACACCGTGGCCCCTTTCTTTGAGATAACTCTGCACTAGTGCGAGCCGCAAATGCCACTTCCAGCTTAGCTGTGCAGAAGAAGAACAACAAGAAGAAGAAATATCTCGAAATATGTCCGTCAGGCCCCTTCCCTTGAGATAAATCTGCAAATATCTCGGAAACGAAGCGAGCTATGGCAAAATGTTAAGAGACGTTTTTTGTAGAGAATTATGTTTCCTACAATTTATGTTCTATGATATTTTTTGATCAGAAGCGTAGTTTTCGAGATATATCGAGATATTTAAAAGTTCCGAAGCCGCACCAACATAATAGAGATACAGAAACACCGTGGCCCCTTTCTTTGAGATAACTCTGCACTAGTACGAGCCGCAAATGCCACTTCCAGCTTCGCTGTGCTGAAGAAGAACAACAAGAAGAAGAAATATCTCGAAATATGTCCGTCAGGCCCCTTCCCTTGAGATAAATCTGCAAATATCTCGGAAACGAAGCGAGCTATGGCAAAATGTTAAGAGACCTTTTTTGTAGAGCATTAAGTTTCCTACTTTTTATGTTCTGGAATATTTTTTGATCAGATGCGTAGTTCTCGAGATATATCAAGATATTTAAAAGTTTCGAAGCCGCACCAACATAATAGAGATACAGAAACACCGTGGCCCCTTTCTTTGAGATAACTCTGCACTATTGCGAGCTGCAAATGCCACTTCCAGCTTAGCTGTGCAGAAGAAGAACAACAAGAAGAAGAAATATCTCGAAATATGTCCGTCAGGCCCCTTCCCTTGAGATATATCTGCAAATATCTCGGAAACGAAGCGAGCTATGGCAAGATGTTAAGAGACCTTTTTTGTAGAGAATTATGTTTCCTACAAGTTATGTTCTATGATATTTTTTGATCAGAAGCGTAGTTTTCGAGGTATATCAAGATATTTAAAAGTTCCGAAGCCGCACCAACATAATAGAGATACAGAAACACCGTGGTCCCTTTCTTTGAGATAACTCTGCACAAGTGCGAGCCGCAAATGCCACTTCCAGCTTAGCTGTGCAGAAGAAGAACAACAAGAAGAAGAAATATCTCGAAATATGTCCGTCAGGCCCCTTCCCTTGAGATAAATCTGCAAATATCTCGGAAACGAAGCGAGCTATGGCAAAATGTTAAGAGACCTTTTTTGTAGAGAATTAAGTGTCCTACTTTTTATGTTCTATGATATTTTTTGATCACATGCGTAGTTCTCGAGATATATCAAGATATTTAAAAGTTCCGAAGCCGCACCAACATAATAGAGATACAGAAACACCGTGGCCCCTTTCTTTGAGATAACTCTGCACTATTGCGAGCTGTAAATGACACTTCCAGCTTAGCTGTGCAGAAGAAGAACAACAAGAAGAAGAAATATCTCGAAATATGTCCGTCAGGCCCCTTCCCTTGAGATATATCTGCAAATATCTCGGAAACGAAGCGAGCTATGGCAAAATGTCAAGAGACCTTTTTTGTAGAGAATTATGTTTCCTACAATTTACGTTCTATGATATTTTTTGATCAGAAGCGTAGTTTTCGAGATATATCGAGATATTTAAAAGTTCCGAAGCCGCACCAACATAATAGAGATACAGAAACACCGTGGCCCCTTTCTTTGAGATAACTCTGCACTAGTGCGAGCCGCAAATGCCACTTCCAGCTTAGCTGTGCAGAAGAAGAACAACAAGAAGAAGAAATAACTCGAAATATGTCCGTCAGGCCCCTTCCCTTGAGATAAATCTGCAAATATCTCGGAAACGAAGCCAGCTATGGCAAAATGTTAAGAGACCTTTTTTGTAGAGAATTATGTTTCCTACTTTTTATGTTCTATGATATTTTTTGATCAGATGCGTAGTTCTCGAGATATATCAAGATATTTAAAAGTTTCGAAGCCGCACCAACATAATAGAGATACAGAAACACCGTGGCCCCTTTCTTTGAGATAACTCTGCACTAGTGCGAGCCGCAAATGCCACTTCCAGCTTAGCTGTGCAGAAGAAGAACAACAAGAAGAAGAAATATCTCGAAATATGTCCGTCAGGCCCCTTCCCTTGAGATAAATCTGCAAATATCTCGGAAACGAAGCGAGCTATAGCAAAATGTTAAGAGACGTTTTTTGTAGAGAATTATGTTTCCTACAATTTATGTTCTATGATATTTTTTGATCAGAAGCGTAGTTTTCGAGATATATCGAGATATTTAAAAGTTCCGAAGCCGCACCAACATAATAGAGATACAGAAACACCGTGGCCCCTTTCTTTGAGATAACTCTGCACTAGTACGAGCCGCAAATGCCACTTCCAGCTTCGCTGTGCAGAAGAAGAACAACAAGAAGAAGAAATATCTCGAAATATGTCCGTCAGGCCCCTTCCCTTGAGATAAATCTGCAAATATCTCGGAAACGAAGCGAGCTATGGCAAAATGTTAAGAGACCTTTTTTGTAGAGAATTAAGTGTCCTACTTTTTATGTTCTATGATATTTTTTGATCACATGCGTAGTTCTCGAGTTATATCAAGATATTTAAAAGTTCCGAAGCCGCACCAACATAATAGAGATACAGAAACACCGTGGCCCCTTTCTTTGAGATAACTCTGCACTATTGCGAGCTGTAAATGCCACTTCCAGCTTAGCTGTGCAGAAGAAGAACAACAAGAAGAAGAAATATCTCGAAATATGTCCGTCAGGCCCCTTCCCTTGAGATATATCTGCAAATATCTCGGAAACGAAGCGAGCTATAGCAAAATGTTAAGAGACGTTTTTTGTAGAGAATTATGTTTCCTACAATTTATGTTCTATGATATTTTTTGATCAGAAGCGTAGTTTTCGAGATATATCGAGATATTTAAAAGTTCCGAAGCCGCACCAACATAATAGAGATACAGAAACACCGTGGCCCCTTTCTTTGAGATAACTCTGCACTAGTGCGAGCCGCAAATGCCACTTCCAGCTTAGCTGTGCAGAAGAAGAACAACAAGAAGAAGAAATATCTCGAAATATGTCCGTCAGTCCCCTTCCCTTGAGATAAATCAGCAAATATCTCGGAAACGAAGCGAGCTATTGCAAAATGTTAAGAGACCTTATTTGTAGAGAATTAAGTTTCCTACTTTTTATGTTCTACGATATTTTTTGATCAGATGCGTAGTTCTCGAGATATATCAAGATATTTAAAAGTTCCGAAGCCGCACCAACATAATAGAGATACAGAAACACCGTGGCCCCTTTCTTTGAGATAACTCTGCACTAGTGCGAGCCGCAAATGCCACTTCCAGCTTAGCTGTGCAGAAGAAGAACAACAAGAAGAAGAAATATCTCGAAATATGTCCGTCAGGCCCCTTACCTTGAGAAAAATCTGCAAATATCTCGGAAACGAAGCGAGCTATGGCAAAATGTTAAGAGACGTTTTTTGTAGAGAATTATGTTTCCTACAATTTATGTTCTATGATATTTTTTGATCAGAAGCGTAGTTCTCGAGATATATCAAGATATTTAAAAGTTTCGAAGCCGCACCAACATAATAGAGATACAGAAACACCGTGGCCCCTTTCTTAGAGATAAGTCTGCACTAGTGCGAGCCGCAAATGCCACTTCCAGCTTAGCTGTGCAGCAGAAGAACAACAAGAAGAAGAAATATCCCGAAATATGTCCGTCAGGCCCCTTCCCTTGAGATAAATCTGCAAATATCTCGGAAACGAAGCGAGCTATGGCAAAATGTTAAGAGACCTTTTTTGTAGAGAATTAAGTTTCCTACCTTTTACGTTCTATGATATTTTTTGATCAGAAGCGTAGTTTTCGAGATATATCGAGATATTTAAAAGTTCCGAAGCCGCACCAACATAATAGAGATACAGAAACACCGTGGCCCCTTTCTTTGAGATAACTCTGCACTAGTGCGAGCCGCAAATGCCACTTCCAGCTTAGCTGTGCAGAAGAAGAACAACAAGAAGAAGAAATATCTCGAAATATGTCCGTCAGGCCCCTTCCCTTGAGATAAATCTGCAAATATCTCGGAAACGAAGCGAGCTATGGCAAAATGTTAAGAGACGTTTTTTGTAGAGAATTATGTTTGCTACAATTTATGTTCTATGATATTTTTTGATCAGAAGCGTAGTTTTCGAGATATATCGAGATATTTAAAAGTTCCGAAGCCGCACCAACATAATAGAGATACAGAAACACCGTGGCCCCTTTCTTTGAGATAACTCTGCACTAGTACGAGCCGCAAATGCCACTTCCAGCTTCGCTGTGCTGAAGAAGAACAACAAGAAGAAGAAATATCTCGAAATATGTCCGTCAGGCCCCTTCCCTTGAGATAAATCTGCAAATATCTCGGAAACGAAGCGAGCTATGGCAAAATGTTAAGAGACCTTTTTTGTAGAGCATTAAGTTTCCTACTTTTTATGTTCTGGAATATTTTTCGATCAGATGCGTAGTTCTCGAGATATATCAAGATATTTAAAAGTTTCGAAGCCGCACCAACATAATAGAGATACAGAAACACCGTGGCCCCTTTCTTTGAGATAACTCTGCACTATTGCGAGCTGCAAATGCCACTTCCAGCTTAGCTGTGCAGAAGAAGAACAACAAGAAGAAGAAATATCTCGAAATATGTCCGTCAGGCCCCTTCCCTTGAGATATATCTGCAAATATCTCGGAAACGAAGCGAGCTATGGCAAGATGTTAAGAGACCTTTTTTGTAGAGAATTATGTTTCCTACAAGTTATGTTCTATGATATTTTTTGATCAGAAGCGTAGTTTTCGAGATATATCAAGATATTTAAAAGTTCCGAAGCCGCACCAACATAATAGAGATACAGAAACACCGTGGTCCCTTTCTTTGAGATAACTCTGCACAAGTGCGAGCCGCAAATGCCACTTCCAGCTTAGCTGTGCAGAAGAAGAACAACAAGAAGAAGAAATATCTCGAAATATGTCCGTCAGGCCCCTTCCCTTGAGATAAATCTGCAAATATCTCGGAAACGAAGCGAGCTATGGCAAAATGTTAAGAGACCTTTTTTGTAGAGAATTAAGTGTCCTACTTTTTATGTTCTATGATATTTTTTGATCACATGCGTAGTTCTCGAGATATATCAAGATATTTAAAAGTTCCGAAGCCGCACCAACATAATAGAGATACAGAAACACCGTGGCCCCTTTCTTTGAGATAACTCTGCACTATTGCGAGCTGTAAATGACACTTCCAGCTTAGCTGTGCAGAAGAAGAACAACAAGAAGAAGAAATATCTCGAAATATGTCCGTCAGGCCCCTTCCCTTGAGATATATCTGCAAATATCTCGGAAACGAAGCGAGCTATGGCAAAATGTCAAGAGACGTTTTTTGTAGAGAATTATGTTTCCTACAATTTATGTTCTATGATATTTTTTGATCAGAAGCGTAGTTTTCGAGATATATCGAGATATTTAAAAGTTCCGAAGCCGCACCAACATAATAGAGATACAGAAACACCGTGGCCCCTTTCTTTGAGATAACTCTGCACTAGTGCGAGCCGCAAATGCCACTTCCAGCTTAGCTGTGCAGAAGAAGAACAACAAGAAGAAGAAATAACTCGAAATATGTCCGTCAGGCCCCTTCCCTTGAGATAAATCTGCAAATATCTCGGAAACGAAGCCAGCTATGGCAAAATGTTAAGAGACCTTTTTTGTAGAGAATTAAGTTTCCTACTTTTTATGTTCTATGATATTTTTTGATCAGATGCGTAGTTCTCGAGATATATCAAGATATTTAAAAGTTTCGAAGCCGCACCAACATAATAGAGATACAGAAACACCGTGGCCCCTTTCTTTGAGATAACTCTGCACTAGTGCGAGCCGCAAATGCCACTTCCAGCTTAGCTGTGCAGAAGAAGAACAACAAGAAGAAGAAATATCTCGAAATATGTCCGTCAGGCCCCTTCCCTTGAGATAAATCTGCAAATATCTCGGAAACGAAGCGAGCTATGGCAAAATGTTAAGAGCCGTTTTTTGTAGAGAATTATGTTTCCTACAATTTATGTTCTATGATATTTTTTGATCAGAAGCGTAGTTTTCGAGATATATCGAGATATTTAAAAGTTCCGAAGCCGCACCAACATAATAGAGATACAGAAACACCGTGGCCCCTTTCTTTGAGATAACTCTGCACTAGTACGAGCCGCAAATGCCACTTCCAGCTTCGCTGTGCAGAAGAAGAACAACAAGAAGAAGAAATATCTCGAAATATGTCCGTCAGGCCCCTTCCCTTGAGATAAATCTGCAAATATCTCGGAAACGAAGCGAGCTATGGCAAAATGTTAAGAGACCTTTTTTGTAGAGAATTAAGTGTCCTACTTTTTATGTTCTATGATATTTTTTGATCACATGCGTAGTTCTCGAGATATATCAAGATATTTAAAAGTTCCGAAGCCGCACCAACATAATAGAGATACAGAAACACCGTGGCCCCTTTCTTTGAGATAACTCTGCACTATTGCGAGCTGTAAATGCCACTTCCAGCTTAGCTGTGCAGAAGAAGAACAACAAGAAGAAGAAATATCTCGAAATATGTCCGTCAGGCCCCTTCCCTTGAGATATATCTGCAAATATCTCGGAAACGAAGCGAGCTATGGCAAAATGTTAAGAGACCTTTTTTGTAGAGAATTATGTTTCCTACAATTTATGTTCTATGATATTTTTTGATCAGAAGCGTAGTTTTCGAGATATATCGAGATATTTAAAAGTTCCGAAGCCGCACCAACATAATAGAGATACAGAAACACCGTGGCCCCTTTCTTTGAGATAACTCTGCACTAGTGCGAGCCGCAAATGCCACTTCCAGCTTAGCTGTGCAGAAGAAGAACAACAAGAAGAAGAAATATCTCGAAATATGTCCGTCAGTCCCCTTCCCTTGAGATAAATCAGCAAATATCTCGGAAACGAAGCGAGCTATTGCAAAATGTTAAGAGACCTTATTTGTAGAGAATTAAGTTTCCTACTTTTTATGTTCTACGATATTTTTTGATCAGATGCGTAGTTCTCGAGATATATCAAGATATTTAAAAGTTCCGAAGCCGCGCCAACATAATAGAGATACAGAAACACCGTGGCCCCTTTCTTAGAGATAACTCTGCACTAGTGCGAGCCGCAAATGCCACTTCCAGCTTAGCTGTGCAGAAGAAGAACAACAAGAAGAAGAAATATCTCGAAATATGTCCGTCAGGCCGCTTCCCTTGAGATAAATCTGCAAATATCTCGGAAACGAAGCGAGCTATGGCAAAATGTTGGGATACGTTTTTTGTAGAGAATTATGTTTCCTACAATTTATGTTCTATGATATTTTTTGATCAGAAGCGTAGTTTTCGAGATATATCGAGATATTTAAAAGTTCCGAAGCCGCACCAACATAATAGAGATACAGAAACACCGTGGCCCCTTTCTTTGAAATAACTCTGCACTAGTGCGAGCCGCAAATGCCACTTCCAGCTTAGCTCTGCAGAAGAAGAACAACAAGAAGAAGAAATATCTCGAAATATGTCCGTCAGGCCCCTTCCCTTGAGATAAATCTGCAAATATCTCGGAAACGAAGCGAGCGATGGCAAAATGTTAAGAGACCTTTTTTGTAGAGAATTAAGTGTCCTACTTTTTATGTTCTATGATATTTTTTGATCACATGCGTAGTTCTCGAGATATATCAAGATATTTAAAAGTTCCGAAGCCGCACCAACATAATAGAGATACAGAAACACCGTGGCCCCTTTCTTTGAGATAACTCTGCACTATTGCGAGCTGTAAATGCCACTTCCAGCTTAGCTGTGCAGAAGAAGAACAACAAGAAGAAGAAATATCTCGAAATATGTCCGTCAGGCCCCTTCCCTTGAGATATATCTGCAAATATCTCGGAAACGAAGCGAGCTATGGCAAAATGTTAAGAGACCTTTTTTGTAGAGAATTATGTTTCCTACAATTTATGTTCTATGATATTTTTTGATCAGAAGCGTAGTTCTCGAGATATATCGAGATATTTAAAAGTTCCGAAGGCGCACCAACATAATAGAGATACAGAAACACCGTGGCCCCTTTCTTTGAGATAACTCTGCACTAGTACGAGCCGCAAATGCCACTTCCAGCTTCGCTGTGCAGAAGAAGAACAACAAGAAGAAGAAATAACTCGAAATATGTCCGTCAGGCCCCTTCCCTTGAGATAAATCTGCAAATATCTCGGAAACGAAGCCAGCTATGGCAAAATGTTAAGAGACCTTTTTTGTAGAGAATTAAGTTTCCTACTTTTTATGTTCTATGATATTTTTTGATCAGATGCGTAGTTCTCGAGATATATCAAGATATTTAAAAGTTTCGAAGCCGCACCAACATAATAGAGATACAGAAACACCGTGGCCCCTTTCTTAGAGATAACTCTGCACTAGTGCGAGCCGCAAACGCCACTTCCAGCTTAGCTGTGCAGAAGAAGAACAACAAGAAGAAGAAATATCTCGAAATATGTCCGTCAGGCCCCTTCCCTTGAGATAAATCTCAAAATATCTCGGAAACGAAGCGAGCTATGGCAAAATGTTAAGAGACCTTTTTTGTAGAGAATTAAGTTTCCTACTTTTTACGTTCATTGATATTTTTTGATCAGAAGCGTAGTTTTCGAGATATATCGAGATATTTAAAAGTTCCGAAGCCGCACCAACATAATAGAGATACAGAAACACCGTGGCCCCTTTCTTTGAGATAACTCTGCACTAGTGCGAGCCGCAAATGCCACTTCCAGCTTAGCTGTGCAGAAGAAGAACAACAAGAAGAAGAAATATCTCGAAATATGTCCGTCAGGCCCCTTCCCTTGAGAAAAATCTGCAAATATCTCGGAAACGAAGCGAGCTATGGCAAAATGTTAAGAGACGTTTTTTGTAGAGAATTATGTTTCCTACAATTTATGTTCTATGATATTTTTTGATCAGAAGCGTAGTTCTCGAGATATATCGAGATATTTAAAAGTTCCGAAGCCGCACCAACATAATAGAGATACAGAAACACCGTGGCCCCTTTCTTTGAGATAACTCTGCACTAGTGCGAGCCGCAAATGCCACTTCCAGCTTAGCTGTGCAGAAGAAGAACAACAAGAAGAAGAAATATCTCGAAATATGTCCGTCAGGCCCCTTCCCTTGAGATAAATCTGCAAATATCTCGGAAACGAAGCGAGCTATGGCAAAATGTTAAGAGACGTTTTTTGTAGAGAATTATGTTTCCTACAATTTATGTTCTATGATATTTTTTGATCAGAAGCGTAGTTTTCGAGATATATCGAGATATTTAAAAGTTCCGAAGCCGCACCAACATAATAGAGATACAGAAACACCGTGGCCCCTTTCTTTGAGATAACTCTGCACTAGTACGAGCCGCAAATGCCACTTCCAGCTTCGCTGTGCTGAAGAAGAACAACAAGAAGAAGAAATATCTCGAAATATGTCCGTCAGGCCCCTTCCCTTGAGATAAATCTGCAAATATCTCGGAAACGAAGCGAGCTATGGCAAAATGTTAAGAGACCTTTTTTGTAGAGCATTAAGTTTCCTACTATTTGTGTTCTGGAATATTTTTTGATCAGATGCGTAGTTCTCGAGATATATCAAGATATTTAAAAGTTTCGAAGCCGCACCAACATAATAGAGATACAGAAACACCGTGGCCCCTTTCTTTGAGATAACTCTGCACTATTGCGAGCTGCAAGTGCCACTTCCAGCTTAGCTGTGCAGAAGAAGAACAACAAGAAGAAGAAATATCTCGAAATATGTCCGTCAGGCCCCTTCCCTTGAGATATATCTGCAAATATCTCGGAAACGAAGCGAGCTATGGCAAGATGTTAAGAGACCTTTTTTGTAGAGAATTATGTTTCCTACAAGTTATGTTCTATGATATTTTTTGATCAGAAGCGTAGTTTTCGAGATATATCAAGATATTTAAAAGTTCCGAAGCCGCACCAACATAATAGAGATACAGAAACACCGTGGCCCCTTTCTTAGAGATAACTCTGCACTAGTGCGAGCCGCAAATGCCACTTCCAGCTTAGCTGTGCAGAAGAAGAACAACAAGAAGAAGAAATATCTCGAAATATGTCCGTCAGGCCCCTTCCCTTGAGATAAATCTGCAAATATCTCGGAAACGAAGCCAGCTATGGCAAAATGTTAAGAGACCTTTTTTGTAGAGAATTAAGTTTCCTACTTTTTATGTTCTATGATATTTTTTGATCAGATGCGTAGTTCTCGAGATATATCAAGATATTTAAAAGTTTCGAAGCCGCACCAACATAATAGAGATACAGAAACACCGTGGCCCCTTTCTTTGAGATAACTCTGCACTAGTGCGAGCCGCAAATGCCACTTCCAGCTTAGCTGTGCAGAAGAAGAACAACAAGAAGAAGAAATATCTCGAAATATGTCCGTCAGGCCCCTTCCCTTGAGATAAATCTGCAAATATCTCGGAAACGAAGCGAGCTATGGCAAAATGTTAAGAGACGTTTTTTGTAGAGAATTATGTTTCCTACAATTTATGTTCTATGATATTTTTTGATCAGAAGCGTAGTTTTCGAGATATATCGAGATATTTAAAAGTTCCGAAGCCGCACCAACATAATAGAGATACAGAAACACCGTGGCCCCTTTCTTAGAGATAACTCTGCACTAGTGCGAGCCGCAAATGCCACTTCCAGCTTAGCTGTGCAGAAGAAGAACAACAAGAAGAAGAAATATCTCGAAATATGTCCGTCAGGCCCCTTCCCTTGAGATAAATCTGCAAATATCTCGGAAACGAAGCCAGCTATGGCAAAATGTTAAGAGACCTTTTTTGTAGAGAATTAAGTTTCCTACTTTTTATGTTCTATGATATTTTTTTATCAGATGCGTAGTTCTCGAGATATATCAAGATATTTAAAAGTTTCGAAGCCGCACCAACATAATAGAGATACAGAAACACCGTGGCCCCTTTCTTTGAGATAACTCTGCACTAGTGCGAGCCGCAAATGCCACTTCCAGCTTAGCTGTGCAGAAGAAGAACAACAAGAAGAAGAAATATCTCGAAATATGTCCGTCAGGCCCCTTCCCTTGAGATAAATCTGCAAATATCTCGGAAATGAAGCGAGCTATGGCAAAATGTTAAGAGACGTTTTTTGTAGAGAATTATGTTTCCTACAATTTATGTTCTATGATATTTTTTGATCAGAAGCGTAGTTTTCGAGATATATCGAGATATTTAAAAGTTCCGAAGCCGCACCAACATAATAGAGATACAGAAACACCGTGGCCCCTTTCTTTGAGATAACTCTGCACTAGTACGAGCCGCAAATGCCACTTCCAGCTTCGCTGTGCAGAAGAAGAACAACAAGAAGAAGAAATATCTCGAAATATGTCCGTCAGTCCCCTTCCCTTGAGATAAATCAGCAAATATCTCGGAAACGAAGCGAGCTATTGCAAAATGTTAAGAGACCTTATTTGTAGAGAATTAAGTTTCCTACTTTTTATGTTCTACGATATTTTTTGATCAGATGCGTAGTTCTCGAGATATATCAAGATATTTAAAAGTTCCGAAGCCGCGCCAACATAATAGAGATACAGAAACACCGTGGCCCCTTTCTTAGAGATAACTCTGCACTAGTGCGAGCCGCAAATGCCACTTCCAGGTTAGCTGTGCAGAAGAAGAACAACAAGAAGAAGAAATATCTCGAAATATGTCCGTCAGGCCGCTTCCCTTGAGATAAATCTGCAAATATCTCGGAAACGAAGCGAGCTATGGCAAAATGTTGGGATACGTTTTTTGTAGAGAATTATGTTTCCTACAATTTATGTTCTATGATATTTTTTGATCAGAAGCGTAGTTTTCGAGATATATCGAGATATTTAAAAGTTCCGAAGCCGCACCAACATAATAGAGATACAGAAACACCGTGGCCCCTTTCTTTGAGATAACTCTGCACTATTGCGAGCTGTAAATGCCACTTCCAGCTTAGCTGTGCAGAAGAAGAACAACAAGAAGAAGAAATATCTCGAAATATGTCCGTCAGGCCCCTTCCCTTGAGATATATCTGCAAATATCTCGGAAACGAAGCGAGCTATGGCAAAATGTTAAGAGACCTTTTTTGTAGAGAATTATGTTTCCTACAATTTATGTTCTATGATATTTTTTGATCAGAAGCGTAGTTTTCGAGATATATCGAGATATTTAAAAGTTCCGAAGCCGCACCAACATAATAGAGATACAGAAACACCGTGGCCCCTTTCTTTGAGATAACTCTGCACTAGTGCGAGCCGCAAATGCCACTTCCAGCTTAGCTGTGCAGAAGAAGAACAACAAGGAGAAGAAATATCTCGAAATATGTCCGTCAGTCCCCTTTCCTTGAGATAAATCAGCAAATATCTCGGAAACGAAGCGAGCTATTGCAAAATGTTAAGAGACCTTATTTGTAGAGAATTAAGTTTCCTACTTTTTATGTTCTATGATATTTTTTGATCACATGCGTAGTTCTCGAGATATATCAAGATATTTAAAAGTTCCGAAGCCGCACCAACATAATAGAGATACAGAAACACCGTGGCCCCTTTCTTAGAGATAACTCTGCACTAGTGCGAGCCGCAAATGCCACTTCCAGCTTAGCTGTGCAGAAGAAGAACAACAAGAAGAAGAAATATCTCGAAATATGTCCGTCAGGCCCCTTCCCTTGAGATAAATCTGCAAATATCTCGGAAACGAAGCGAGCTATGGCAAAATGTTAAGAGACGTTTTTTGTAGAGAATTATGTTTCCTACAATTTATGTTCTATGATATTTTTTGATCAGAAGCGTAGTTCTCGAGATATATCGAGATATTTAAAAGTTCCGAAGGCGCACCAACATAATAGAGATACAGAAACACCGTGGCCCCTTTCTTTGAGATAACTCTGCACTAGTACGAGCCGCAAATGCCACTTCCAGCTTCGCTGTGCAGAAGAAGAACAACAAGAAGAAGAAATAACTCGAAATATGTCCGTCAGGCCCCTTCCCTTGAGATAAATCTGCAAATATCTCGGAAACGAAGCCAGCTATGGCAAAATGTTAAGAGACCTTTTTTGTAGAGAATTAAGTTTCCTACTTTTTATGTTCTATGATATTTTTTGATCAGATGCGTAGTTCTCGAGATATATCAAGATATTTAAAAGTTTCGAAGCCGCACCAACATAATAGAGATACAGAAACACCGTGGCCCCTTTCTTAGAGATAACTCTGCACTAGTGCGAGCCGCAAACGCCACTTCCAGCTTAGCTGTGCAGAAGAAGAACAACAAGAAGAAGAAATATCTCGAAATATGTCCGTCAGGCCCCTTCCCTTGAGAAAAATCTGCAAATATCTCGGAAACGAAGCGAGCTATGGCAAAATGTTAAGAGACGTTTTTTGTAGAGAATTATGTTTCCTACAATTTATGTTCTATGATATTTTTTGATCAGAAGCGTAGTTCTCGAGATATATCGAGATATTTAAAAGTTCCGAAGCCGCACCAACATAATAGAGATACAGAAACACCGTGGCCCCTTTCTTTGAGATAACTCTGCACTAGTGCGAGCCGCAAATGCCACTTCCAGCTTAGCTGTGCAGAAGAAGAACAACAAGAAGAAGAAATATCTCGAAATATGTCCGTCAGGCCCCTTCCCTTGAGATAAATCTGCAAATATCTCGGAAACGAAGCGAGCTATGGCAAAATGTTAAGAGACGTTTTTTGTAGAGAATTATGTTTCCTACAATTTATGTTCTATGATATTTTTTGATCAGAAGCGTAGTTTTCGAGATATATCGAGATATTTAAAAGTTCCGAAGCCGCACCAACATAATAGAGATACAGAAACACCGTGGCCCCTTTCTTTGAGATAACTCTGCACTAGTACGAGCCGCAAATGCCACTTCCAGCTTCGCTGTGCTGAAGAAGAACAACAAGAAGAAGAAATATCTCGAAATATGTCCGTCAGGCCCCTTCCCTTGAGATAAATCTGCAAATATCTCGGAAACGAAGCGAGCTATGGCAAAATGTTAAGAGACCTTTTTTGTAGAGCATTAAGTTTCCTACTATTTGTGTTCTGGAATATTTTTTGATCAGATGCGTAGTTCTCGAGATATATCAAGATATTTAAAAGTTTCGAAGCCGCACCAACATAATAGAGATACAGAAACACCGTGGCCCCTTTCTTTGAGATAACTCTGCACTATTGCGAGCTGCAAATGCCACTTCCAGCTTAGCTGTGCAGAAGAAGAACAACAAGAAGAAGAAATATCTCGAAATATGTCCGTCAGGCCCCTTCCCTTGAGATATATCTGCAAATATCTCGGAAACGAAGCGAGCTATGGCAAGATGTTAAGAGACCTTTTTTGTAGAGAATTATGTTTCCTACAAGTTATGTTCTATGATATTTTTTGATCAGAAGCGTAGTTTTCGAGATATATCAAGATATTTAAAAGTTCCGAAGCCGCACCAACATAATAGAGATACAGAAACACCGTGGCCCCTTTCTTAGAGATAACTCTGCACTAGTGCGAGCCGCAAATGCCACTTCCAGCTTAGCTGTGCAGAAGAAGAACAACAAGAAGAAGAAATATCTCGAAATATGTCCGTCAGGCCCCTTCCCTTGAGATAAATCTGCAAATATCTCGGAAACGAAGCGAGCTATGGCAAAATGTTAAGAGACGTTTTTTGTAGAGAATTATGTTTCCTACAATTTATGTTCTATGATATTTATTGATCAGATGCGTAGTTCTCGAGATATATCAAGATATTTAAAAGTTCCGAAGCCGCACCAACATAATAGAGATACAGAAACACCGTGGCCCCTTTCTTTGAGATAACTCTGCACTATTGCGAGCTGGAAATGCCACTTCCAGTTTAGCTGTGCAGAAGAAGAACAACAAGAAGAAGAAATATCTCGAAATATGTCCGTCAGGCCCCTTCCCTTGAGATAAATCTGCAAATATCTCGGAAACGAAGCGAGCTATGGCAAAATGTTAAGAGACCTTTTTTGTAGAGAATTAAGTGTCCTACTTTTTATGTTCTATGATATTTTTTGATCAGATGCGTAGTTCTCGAGATATATCAAGATATTTAAAAGTTCCGAAGCCGCACCAACATAATAGAGATACAGAAACACCGTGGCCCCTTTCTTTGAGATAACTCTGCACTATTGCGAGCTGTAAATGCCACTTACAGCTTAGCTGTGCAGAAGAAGAACAACAAGAAGAAGAAATATCTCGAAATATGTCCGTCAGGCCCCTTCCCTTGAGATATATCTGCAAATATCTCGGAAACGAAGCGAGCTATGGCAAAATGTTAAGAGACGTTTTTTGTAGAGAATTATGTTTCCTACAATTTATGTTCTATGATATTTTTTGATCAGAAGCGTAGTTTTCGAGATATATCGAGATATTTAAAAGTTCCGAAGCCGCACCAACATAATAGAGATACAGAAACACCGTGGCCCCTTTCTTTGAGATAACTCTGCACTAGTACGAGCCGCAAATGCCACTTCCAGCTTCGCTGTGCTGAAGAAGAACAACAAGAAGAAGAAATATCTCGAAATATGTCCGTCAGGCCCCTTCCCTTGAGATAAATCTGCAAATATCTCGGAAACGAAGCGAGCTATGGCAAAATGTTAAGAGACCTTTTTTGTAGAGCATTAAGTTTCCTACTTTTTATGTTCTGGAATATTTTTTGATCAGATGCGTAGTTCTCGAGATATATCAAGATATTTAAAAGTTTCGAAGCCGCACCAACATAATAGAGATACAGAAACACCGTGGCCCCTTTCTTTGAGATAACTCTGCACTATTGCGAGCTGCAAATGCCACTTCCAGCTTAGCTGTGCAGAAGAAGAACAACAAGAAGAAGAAATATCTCGAAATATGTCCGTCAGGCCCCTTCCCTTGAGATATATCTGCAAATATCTCGGAAACGAAGCGAGCTATGGCAAGATGTTAAGAGACCTTTTTTGTAGAGAATTATGTTTCCTACAAGTTATGTTCTATGATATTTTTTGATCAGAAGCGTAGTTTTCGAGATATATCAAGATATTTAAAAGTTCCGAAGCCGCACCAACATAATAGAGATACAGAAACACCGTGGCCCCTTTCTTTGAGATAACTCTGCACTATTGCGAGCTGTAAATGCCACTTACAGCTTAGCTGTGCAGAAGAAGAACAACAAGAAGAAGAAATATCTCGAAATATGTCCGTCAGGCCCCTTCCCTTGAGATATATCTGCAAATATCTCGGAAACGAAGCGAGCTATGGCAAAATGTTAAGAGACCTTTTTTGTAGAGAATTATGTTTCCTACAAGTTATGTTCCATGATATTTTTTGATCAGAAGCGTAGTTTTCGAGATATATCGAGATATTTAAAAGTTCCGAAGCCGCACCAACATAATAGAGATACAGAAACACCGTGGCCCCTTTCTTTGAGATAACTCTGCACTAGTGCGAGCCGCAAATGCCACTTCCAGCTTAGCTGTGCAGAAGAAGAACAACAAGAAGAAGAAATATCTCGAAATATGTCCGTCAGGCCCCTTCCCTTGAGATAAATCAGCAAATATCTCGGAAACGAAGCGAGCTATTGCAAAATGTTAAGAGACCTTATTTGTAGAGAATTAAGTTTCCTACTTTTTATGTTCTATGATATTTTTTGATCACATGCGTAGTTCTCGAGATATATCAAGATATTTAAAAGTTCCGAAGCCGCACCAACATAATAGAGATACAGAAACACCGTGGCCCCTTTCTTAGAGATAACTCTGCACTAGTGCGAGCCGCAAATGCCACTTCCAGCTTAGCTGTGCAGAAGAAGAACAACAAGAAGAAGAAATATCTCGAAATATGTCCGTCAGGCCCCTTCCCTTGAGATAAATCTGCAAATATCTCGGAAACGAAGCGAGCTATGGCAAAATGTTAAGAGACCTTTTTTGTAGAGAATTAAGTTTCCTACTTTTTATGTTCTGGAATATTTTTTGATCAGATGCGTAGTTCTCGAGATATATCAAGATATTTAAAAGTTTCGAAGCCGCACCAACATAATAGAGATACAGAAACACCGTGGCCCCTTTCTTTGAGATAACTCTGCACTATTGCGAGCTGCAAATGCCACTTCCAGCTTAGCTGTGCAGAAGAAGAACAACAAGAAGAAGAAATATCTCGAAATATGTCCGTCAGGCCCCTTCCCTTGAGATATATCTGCAAATATCTCGGAAACGAAGCGAGCTATGGCAAAATGTTAAGAGACCTTTTTTGTAGAGAATTATGTTTCATACAAGTTATGTTCTATGATATTTTTTGATCAGAAGCGTAGTTTTCGAGATATATCGAGATATTTAAAAGTTCCGAAGCCGCACCAACATAATAGAGATACAGAAACACCGTGGCCCCTTTCTTTGAGATAACTCTGCACTAGTGCGAGCCGCAAATGCCACTTCCAGCTTAGCTGTGCAGAAGAAGAACAACAAGAAGAAGAAATATCTCGAAATATGTCCGTCAGTCCCCTTCCCTTGAGATAAATCAGCAAATATCTCGGAAACGAAGCGAGCTATTGCAAAATGTTAAGAGACCTTATTTGTAGAGAATTAAGTTTCCTACCTTTTATGTTCTACGATATTTTTTGATCAGATGCGTAGTTCTCGAGATATATCAAGATATTTAAAAGTTCCGAAGCCGCACCAACATAATAGAGATACAGAAACACCGTGGCCCCTTTCTTAGAGTTAACTCTGCACTAGTGCGAGCCGCAAATGCCACTTCCAGCTTAGCTGTGCAGAAGAAGAACAACAAGAAGAAGAAATATCTCGAAATATGTCCGTCAGGCCGCTTCCCTTGAGATAAATCTGCAAATATCTCGGAAACGAAGCGAGCTATGGCAAAATGTTAAGAGACGTTTTTTGTAGAGAATTATGTTTCCTACAATTTCTGTTCTATGATATTTTTTGATCAGAAGCGTAGTTTTCGAGATATATCGAGATATATAAAAGTTCCGAAGGCGCACCAACATAATAGAGATACAGAAACACCGTGGCCCCTTTCTTTGAGATAACTCTGCACTAGTACGAGCCGCAAATGCCACTTCCAGCTTCGCTGTGCAGAAGAAGGACAACAAGAAGAAGAAATAACTCGAAATATGTCCGTCAGGCCCCTTCCCTTGAGATAAATCTGCAAATATCTCGGAAACGAAGCGAGCTATGGCAAAATGTTAAGAGACCTTTTTTGTAGAGAATTAAGTTTCCTACTTTTTATGTTCTATGATATTTTTTGATCAGATGCGTAGTTCTCGAGATATATCAAGATATTTAAAAGTTTCGAAGCCGCACCAACATAATAGAGATACAGAAACACCGTGGCCCCTTTCGTTGAGATAACTCTGCACTATTGCGAGCTGCAAACGCCACTTCCAGCTTAGCTGTGCAGAAGAAGAACAACAAGAAGAAGAAATATCTCGAAATATGTCCGTCAGGCCCCTTCCCTTGAGATAAATCTGCAAATATCTCGGAAACGAAGCGAGCTATGGCAAAATATTAAGAGACTTTATTTGTAGAGAATTAAGTTTCCTACTTTTTATGTTCTATGATATTTATTGATCAGATGCGTAGTTCTCGAGATATATCAAGATATTTAAAAGTTCCGAAGCCGCACCAACATAATAGAGATACAGAAACACCGTGGCCCCTTTCTTTGAGATAACTCTGCACTATTGCGAGCTGGAAATGCCACTTCCAGTTTAGCTGTGCAGAGGAAGAACAACAAGAAGAAGAAATATCTCGAAATATGTCCGTCAGGCCCCTTCCCTTGAGATAAATCTGCAAATATCTCGGAAACGAAGCGAGCTATGGCAAAATGTTAAGAGAACTTTTTTGTAGAGAATTATGTTTCCTACAATTTGTGTTCTATGATATTATTTGATCAGAAGCGTAGTTTTCGAGATATATCGAGATATTTAAAAGTTCCGAAGCCGCACCAACATAATAGAGATACAGAAACACCGTGGCCCCTTTCTTTGATATAACTCTGCACTAGTGCGAGCCGCAAATGCCACTTCCAGCTTAGCTGTGCAGAAGAAGAACAACAAGAAGAAGAAATATTTCGAAATATGTCCGTCAGGACCCTTCCCTTGAGATAAATCTGCAAATATCTCGGAAACGAAGCGAGCTATGGCAAAATGATAAGAGACCTTTTTTGTAGAGAATTAAGTGTCCTACTTTTTATGTTGTATGATATTTTTTGATCAGATGCGTAGTTCTCGAGACATATCGAGATATTTAAAAGTTCCGAAGCCGCACCAACATAATAGAGATACAGAAACACCGTGGCCCCTTTCTTTGAGATAACTCTGCACTAGTGCGAGCCGCAAATGCCACTTCCAGCTTAGCTGTGCAGAAGAAGGACAACAAGAAGAAGAAATATCTCGAAATATGTCCGTCAGGCCCCTTCCCTTGAGATAAATCTGCAAATATCTCGGAAACGAAGCGAGCTATGGCAAAATGTTAAGAGACCTTTTTTGTAGAGAATTAAGTGTCCTACTTTTTATGTTCTATGATATTTTTTGATCACATGCGTAGTTCTCGAGATATATCAAGATATTTAAAAGTTCCGAAGCCGCACCAACATAATAGAGATACAGAAACACCGTGGCCCCTTTCTTTGAGATAACTCTGCACTATTGCGAGCTGTAAATGCCACTTCCAGCTTAGCTGTGCAGAAGAAGAACAACAAGAAGAAGAAATATCTCGAAATATGTCCGTCAGGCCCCTTCCTTTGAGATATATCTGCAAATATCTCGGAAACGAAGCGAGCTATGGCAAAATGTTAAGAGAACTTTTTTGTAGAGAATTATGTTTCCTACAATTTGTGTTCTATGATATTATTTGATCAGAAGCGTAGTTTTCGAGATATATCGAGATATTTAAAAGTTCCGAAGCCGCACCAACATAATAGAGATACAGAAACACCGTGGCCCCTTTCTTTGATATAACTCTGCACTAGTGCGAGCCGCAAATGCCACTTCCAGCTTAGCTGTGCAGAAGAAGAACAACAAGAAGAAGAAATATTTCGAAATATGTCCGTCAGGACCCTTCCCTTGAGATAAATCTGCAAATATCTCGGAAACGAAGCGAGCTATGGCAAAATGATAAGAGACCTTTTTTGTAGAGAATTAAGTGTCCTACTTTTTATGTTGTATGATATTTTTTGATCAGATGCGTAGTTCTCGAGATATATCAAGATATTTAAAAGTTCCGAAGCCGCACCAACATAATAGAGATACAGAAACACCGTGGCCCCTTTCTTTGAGATAACTCTGCACTATTGCGAGCTGTAAATGCCACTTCCAGCTTAGCTGTGCAGAAGAAGAACAACAAGAAGAAGAAATATCTCGAAATATGTCCGTCAGGCCCCTTCCCTTGAGATATATCTGCAAATATCTCGGAAACGAAGCGAGCTATGGCAAAATGTTAAGAGACCTTTCTTGTAGAGAATTAAGTTTCCTACTTTTTATGTAGTATGATATTTTTTGATCAGATGCGTAGTTCTCGAGATATATCAAGATATTTAAAAGTTCCGAAGCCGCACCAACATAATAGAGATACAGAAACTCCGTGGCGCCTTTCTTTGAGATAACTCTGCACTATTGCGAGCTGCAAATGCCACTTGCAGCTTAGCTGTGCAGAGGAAGAACAACAAGAAGAAGAAATATCTCGAAATATGTCCGTCAGGCCCGTTCCTTTGAGCTGAATCTGCAAATATCTCGGAAACGAAGCGAGCTATGGCAAAATGTTAAGAGACGTTTTTTGTAGAGAATTATGTTTCCTACAATTTATGTTCTATGATATTTTTTGATCAGAAGCGTAGTTTTCGAGATATATCGAGATATTTAAAAGTTCCGAAGCCGCACCAACATAATAGAGATACAGAAACACCGTGGCCCCTTTCTTTGAGATACCTCTGCACTAGTGCGAGCCGCAAATGCCACTTCTAGATTAGCTGTGCAGAAGAAGAACAACAAGAAGAAGAAATATCTCGAAATATGTCCGTTAGGGCCCTTCCCTTGAGATAAATCTGCAAATATCTCGGAAATGAAGCGAGCTATGGCAAAATGTTAAGAGACCTTTTGTGTAGAGAATTAAGTTTCCTACTTTTTACGTTCTATGATATTTTTTGATCAGATGCGTAGTTCTCGAGATACATCAAGATATTTAAAAGTTCCGAAGCCGCAGCAACATAATAGAGATACAGAAACACCGTGGCCCCCTTCCGTGAGATAACTCTGCACTATTGCGAGCTGCAAATGCCACTTCCAGCTTAGCTGTGCAGAAGAAGAACAACAAGAAGAAGAAATATCTCGAAATATGTCCGTCAGGCCCCTTCCCTTGAGATAAATCTGCAAATATCTCGGAAACGAAGCGAGCTATGGCAAAATGTTAAGAGACCTTTTTTGTAGAGAATTAAGTTTCCTACTTTTTATGTTCTATGATATTTTTTGATCAGATGCGTAGTTCTCGAGATATATCAAGATATTTAAAAGTTCCGAAGCTGCACCAACATAATAGAGATACAGAAACACCGTGGCCCCTTTCTTTGAGATAACTCTGCACTAGTGCGAGCCGCAAATGCCACTTCCAGCTTAGCTGTGCAGAAGAAGAACAACAAGAAGATGAAATATCTCGAAATATGTCCGTTAGGCCCCTTCCCTTGAGATAAATGTGCAAATATCTCGGAAACGAAGCGAGCTATGGCAAAATGTTGAGAGACCTTTTTTGTAGAGAATGAAGTTTCCTACTATTTATGTTTTATGATATTTTTTGATCAGATGCGTAGTTCTCGAGATATATCAAGATATTTAAAAGTTCCGAAGCCACACCAACATAATAGAGATACAGAAACACCGTGGCCCCTTTCTTTGAGATAACTCTGCACTATTGCGAGCTGCAAATGCCACTTCCAGCTTCGCTGTGCAGAAGAAGAACAACAAGAAGAAGAAATATCTCGAAATATGTCCGTTAGGGCCCTTCCCTTGAGATAAATCTGCAAATATCTCGGAAATGAAGCGAGCTATGGCAAAATGTTAAGAGACCTTTTGTGTAGAGAATTAAGTTTCCTACTTTTTATGTTCTATGATATTTTTTGATCAGATGCGTAGTTCTCGAGATATATCAAGATATTTAAAAGTTCCGAAGCCGCAGCAACATAATAGAGATACAGAAACACCGTGGCCCCCTTCCGTGAGATAACTCTGCACTATTGCGAGCTGCAAATGCCACTTCCAGCTTAGCTGTGCAGAAGAAGAACAACAAGAAGAAGAAATATCTCGAAATATGTCCGTCAGGCCCCTTCCCTTGAGATAAATCTGCAAATATCTCGGAAACGAAGCGAGCTATGGCAAAATGTTAAGAGACCTTTTTTGTAGAGAATTAAGTTTCCTACTTTTTATGTTCTATGATATTTTTTGATCAGATGCGTAGTTCTCGAGATATATCAAGATATTTAAAAGTTCCGAAGCTGCACCAACATAATAGAGATACAGAAACACCGTGGCCCCTTTCTTTGAGATAACTCTGCACTAGTGCGAGCCGCAAATGCCACTTCCAGCTTAGCTGTGCAGAAGAAGAACAACAAGAAGATGAAATATCTCGAAATATGTCCGTTAGGCCCCTTCCCTTGAGATAAATGTGCAAATATCTCGGAAACGAAGCGAGCTATGGCAAAATGTTGAGAGACCTTTTTTGTAGAGAATGAAGTTTCCTACTATTTATGTTTTATGATATTTTTTGATCAGATGCGTAGTTCTCGAGATATATCAAGATATTTAAAAGTTCCGAAGCCGCACCAACATAATAGAGATACAGAAACACCGTGGCCCCTTTCTTTGAGATAACTCTGCACTATTGCGAGCTGCAAATGCCACTTCCAGCTTCGCTGTGCAGAAGAAGAACAACAAGAAGAAGAAATATCTCGAAATATGTCCGTTAGGGCCCTTCCCTTGAGATAAATCTGCAAATATCTCGGAAATGAAGCGAGCTATGGCAAAATGTTAAGAGACCTTTTGTGTAGAGAATTAAGTTTCCTACTTTTTATGTTCTATGATATTTTTTGATCAGATGCGTAGTTCTCGAGATATATCAAGATATTTAAAAGTTCCGAAGCCGCACCAACATAATAGAGATACAGAAACACCGTGGCCCCTTTCTTTGAGATAACTCTGCACTATTGCGAGCTGTAAATGCCACTTCCAGCTTAGCTGTGCAGAAGAAGAACAACAAGAAGAAGAAATATCTCGAAATATGTCCGTCAGGCCCCTTCCCTTGAGATATATCTGCAAATATCTCGGAAACGAAGCGAGCTATGGCAAAATTTTAAGGGACCTTTTTTGTAGAGAATTAAGTTTCCTACTTTTTATGTTCTATGATATTTTTTGATCAGATGCGTAGTTCTCGAGATATATCAAGATATTTAAAAGTTCCGAAGCCGCACCAACATAATAGAGATACAGAAACACCGTGGCCCCTTTCTTTGAGATAACTCTGCACTAGTGCGAGCTGCAAATGCCACTTCCAGCTTAGCTGTGCAGAAGAAGAACAACAAGAAGAAGAAATATCTCGAAACATGTCCGTCAGGCCCCTTCCCTTGAGATAAATCTGCAAATATCTCGGAAACGAAGCGAGCTATGGCAAAATTTTAAGGGACCTTTTTTGTAGAGAATTAAGTTTCCTACTTTTTATGTTCTATGATATTTTTTGATCAGATGCGTAGTTCTCGAGATATATCAAGATATTTAAAAGTTCCGAAGCCGCACCAACATAATAGAGATACAGAAACACCGTGGCCCCTTTCTTTGAGATAACTCTGCACTAGTGCGAGCTGCAAATGCCACTTCCAGCTTAGCTGTGCAGAAGAAGAGCAACAAGAAGAAGAAATATCTCGAAACATGTCCGTCAGGCCCCTTCCCTTGAGATAAATCTGCCAATATCTCGGAAACGAAGCGAGCTATGGCAAAATGTTAAGAGACCTTTTTTGTAGAGAATTAAGTTTGCTACTTTTTATGTTCTATGATATTTTTTGATCAGATGCGTAGTTCTCGAGATATATCAAGATATTTGAAAGTTCCGAAGCCGCACCAACATAATAGAGATACAGAAACACCGTGGCCCCTTTCTTTGAGATAACTCTGCACTATTGCGAGCTGCAAATGCCACTTCCAGCTTAGCTGTGCAGAAGAAGAACAACAAGAAGAAGAAATATCTCGAAGTATGTCCGTCAGGCCCCTTCCCTTGAGATAAATCTGCAAATATCTCGGAAACGAAGCGAGCTATGGCAAAATGTTAAGAGACCTTTTTTGTAGAGAATTAAGTTTCCTACTTTTTATGTTCTATGATATTTTTTGATCAGATGCGTAGTTCTCGAGATATATCAAGATATTTAAAAGTTCCGGAGCCGCACCAACATAATAGAGATACAGAAACACCGTGGCCCCTTTCTTTGAGATAACTCTGCACTATTGCGAGCTGCAAATGCCACTTCCAGCTTAGCTGTGCAGAGGAAGAACAACAAGAAGAAGAAATATCTCGAAATATGTCCGTCAGGCCCCTTCCCTTGAGATAAATCTGCAAATATCTCGGAAACGAAGCGAGCTATGGCAAAATGTTGAGAGACCTTTTTTGTAGAGAATGAAGTTTCCTACTATTTATGTTTTATGATATTTTTTGATCAGATGCGTAGTTCTCGAGATACATCAAGAGATTTAAAAGTTCCGAAGCCGCACCAACATAATAGAGATACAGAAACACCGTGGCCCCTTTCTTTGAGATAACTCTGCACTATTGCGAGCTGCAAATGCCACTTCCAGCTTCGCTGTGCAGAAGAAGAACAACAAGAAGAAGAAATATCTCGAAATATGTCCGTTAGGGCCCTTCCCTTGAGATAAATCTGCAAATATCTCGGAAATGAAGCGAGCTATGGCAAAATGTTAAGAGACCTTTTGTGTAGAGAATTAAGTTTCCTACTTTTTACGTTCTATGATATTTTTTGAACAGATGCGTAGTTCTCGAGATATATCAAGATATTTAAAAGTTCCGAAGCCGCACCAACATAATAGAGATACAGAAACACCGTGGCCCCCGTCTGTGAGATAACTCTGCACTATTGCGAGCTGCAAATGCCACTTCCAGCTTAGCTGTGCAGAAGAAGAACAACAAGAAGAAGAAATATCTCGAAATATGTCCGTCAGGCCCCTTCCCTTGAGATAAATCTGCAAGTATCTCGGAAACGAAGCGAGCTATGGCAAAATGTAAGAGACCTTTTTTGTAGAGAATTAAGTTTCCTACTTTTTATGTTCTATGATATTTTTTGATCAGATGCGTAGTTCTCGAGATATATCAAGATATTTAAAAGTTCCGAAGCTGCACCAACATAATAGAGATACAGAAACACCGTGGCCCCTTTCTTTGAGATAACTCTGCACTAGTGCGAGCCGCAAATGCCACTTCCAGCTTAGCTGTGCAGAAGAAGAACAACAAGAAGATGAAATATCTCGAAATATGTCCGTTAGGCCCCTTCCCTTGAGATAAATGTGCAAATATCTCGGAAACGAAGCGAGCTATGGCAAAATGTTGAGAGACCTTTTTTGTACAGAATGAAGTTTCCTACTTTTTATGTTCTATGATATTTTTTGATCAGATGCGTAGTTCTCGAGATATATCAAGATATTTAAAAGTTCCGAAGCCGCACCAACATAATAGAGATACAGAAACACCGTGGCCCCTTTCTTTGAGATAACTCTGCACTATTGCGAGCTGTAAATGCCACTTCCAGCTTAGCTGTGCAGAAGAAGAACAACAAGAAGAAGAAATATCTCGAAATATGTCCGTCAGGCCCCTTCCCTTGAGATATATCTGCAAATATCTCGGAAACGAAGCGAGCTATGGCAAAATTTTAAGGGACCTTTTTTGTAGAGAATTAAGTTTCCTACTTTTTATGTTCTATGATATTTTTTGATCAGATGCGTAGTTCTCGAGATATATCAAGATATTTGAAAGTTCCGAAGCCGCACCAACATAATAGAGATACAGAAACACCGTGGCCCCTTTCTTTGAGATAACTCTGCACTATTGCGAGCTGCAAATGCCACTTCCAGCTTAGCTGTGCAGAAGAAGAACAACAAGAAGAAGAAATATCTCGAAATATGTCCGTTAGGGCCCTTCCCTTGAGATAAATCTGCAAATATCTCGGAAATGAAGCGAGCTATGGCAAAATGTTAAGAGACCTTTTGTGTAGAGAATTAAGTTTCCTACTTTTTATGTTCTGTGATATTTTTTGATCAGATGCGTAGTTCTCGAGATATATCAAGATATTTAAAAGTTCCGAAGCCGCACCAACATAATAGAGATACAGAAACACCGTGGCCCCTTTCTTTGAGATAACTCTGCACTATTGCGAGCTGTAAATGCCACTTCCAGCTTAGCTGTGCAGAAGAAGAACAACAAGAAGAAGAAATATCTCGAAATATGTCCGTCAGGCCCCTTCCCTTGAGATATATCTGCAAATATCTCGGAAACGAAGCGAGCTATGGCAAAATTTTAAGGGACCTTTTTTGTAGAGAATTAAGTTTCCTACTTTTTATGTTCTATGATATTTTTTGATCAGATGCGTAGTTCTCGAGATATATCAAGATATTTAAAAGTTCCGAAGCCGCACCAACATAATAGAGATACAGAAACACCGTGGCCCCTTTCTTTGAGATAACTCTGCACTAGTGCGAGCTGCAAATGCCACTTCCAGCTTAGCTGTGCAGAAGAAGAACAACAAGAAGAAGAAATATCTCGAAACATGTCCGTCAGGCCCCTTCCCTTGAGATAAATCTGCAAATATCTCGGAAACGAAGCGAGCTATGGCAAAATTTTAAGGGACCTTTTTTGTAGAGAATTAAGTTTCCTACTTTTTATGTTCTATGATATTTTTTGATCAGATGCGTAGTTCTCGAGATATATCAAGATATTTAAAAGTTCCGAAGCCGCACCAACATAATAGAGATACAGAAACACCGTGGCCCCTTTCTTTGAGATAACTCTGCACTAGTGCGAGCTGCAAATGCCACTTCCAGCTTAGCTGTGCAGAAGAAGAACAACAAGAAGAAGAAATATCTCGAAACATGTCCGTCAGGCCCCTTCCCTTGAGATAAATCTGCCAATATCTCGGAAACGAAGCGAGCTATGGCAAAATGTTAAGAGACCTTTTTTGTAGAGAATTAAGTTTGCTACTTTTTATGTTCTATGATATTTTTTGATCAGATGCGTAGTTCTCGAGATATATCAAGATATTTGAAAGTTCCGAAGCCGCACCAACATAATAGAGATACAGAAACACCGTGGCCCCTTTCTTTGAGATAACTCTGCACTATTGCGAGCTGCAAATGCCACTTCCAGCTTAGCTGTGCAGAAGAAGAACAACAAGAAGAAGAAATATCTCGAAGTATGTCCGTCAGGCCCCTTCCCTTGAGATAAATCTGCAAATATCTCGGAAACGAAGCGAGCTATGGCAAAATGTTAAGAGACCTTTTTTGTAGAGAATTAAGTTTCCTACTTTTTATGTTCTATGATATTTTTTGATCAGATGCGTAGTTCTCGAGATATATCAAGATATTTAAAAGTTCCGGAGCCGCACCAACATAATAGAGATACAGAAACACCGTGGCCCCTTTCTTTGAGATAACTCTGCACTATTGCGAGCTGCAAATGCCACTTCCAGCTTAGCTGTGCAGAGGAAGAACAACAAGAAGAAGAAATATCTCGAAATATGTCCGTCAGGCCCCTTCCCTTGAGATAAATCTGCAAATATCTCGGAAACGAAGCGAGCTATGGCAAAATGTTGAGAGACCTTTTTTGTAGAGAATGAAGTTTCCTACTATTTATGTTTTATGATATTTTTTGATCAGATGCGTAGTTCTCGAGATACATCAAGAGATTTAAAAGTTCCGAAGCCGCACCAACATAATAGAGATACAGAAACACCGTGGCCCCTTTCTTTGAGATAACTCTGCACTATTGCGAGCTGCAAATGCCACTTCCAGCTTCGCTGTGCAGAAGAAGAACAACAAGAAGAAGAAATATCTCGAAATATGTCCGTTAGGCCCCTTCCCTTGAGATATATCTGCAAATATCTCGGAAACGAAGCGAGCTATGGCAAAATTTTAAGGGACCTTTTTTGTAGAGAATTAAGTTTCCTACTTTTTATGTTCTATGATATTTTTTGATCAGATGCGTAGTTCTCGAGATATATCAAGATATTTGAAAGTTCCGAAGCCGCACCAACATAATAGAGATACAGAAACACCGTGGCCCCTTTCTTTGAGATAACTCTGCACTATTGCGAGCTGCAAATGCCACTTCCAGCTTAGCTGTGCAGAAGAAGAACAACAAGAAGAAGAAATATCTCGAAATATGTCCGTCAGGCCCCTTCCCTTGAGATAAATCTGCAAATATCTCGGAAACGAAGCGAGCTATGGCAAAATGTTGAGAGACCTTTTTTGTAGAGAATGAAGTTTCCTACTATTTATGTTTTATGATATTTTTTGATCAGATGCGTAGTTCTCGAGATATATCAAGAGATTTAAAAGTTCCGAAGCCGCACCAATATAATAGAGATACAGAAACACCGTGGCCCCTTTCTTTGAGATAACTCTGCACTATTGCGAGCTGCAAATGCCACTTCCAGCTTCGCTGTGCAGAAGAAGAACAACAAGAAGAAGAAATATCTCGAAATATGTCGGTTAGGGCCCTTCCCTTGAGATAAATCTGCAAATATCTCGGAAATGAAGCGAGCTATGGCAAAATGTTAAGAGACCTTTTGTGTAGAGAATTAAGTTTCCTACTTTTTACGTTCTATGATATTTTTTGAACAGATGCGTAGTTCTCGAGATATATCAAGATATTTAAAAGTTCCGAAGCCGCACCAACATAATAGAGATACAGAAACACCGTGGCCCCCGTCTGTGAGATAACTCTGCACTATTGCGAGCTGCAAATGCCACTTCCAGCTTAGCTGTGCAGAAGAAGAACAACAAGAAGAAGAAATATCTCGAAATATGTCCGTCAGGCCCCTTCCCTTGAGATAAATCTGCAAATATCTCGGAAACGAAGCGAGCTATGGCAAAATGTTAAGAGACCTTTTTTGTAGAGAATTAAGTTTCCTACTTTTTATGTTCTATGATATTTTTTGATCAGATGCGTAGTTCTCGAGATATATCAAGATATTTAAAAGTTCCGAAGCTGCACCAACATAATAGAGATACAGAAACACCGTGGCCCCTTTCTTTGAGATAACTCTGCACTAGTGCGAGCCGCAAATGCCACTTCCAGCTTAGCTGTGCAGAAGAAGAACAACAAGAAGATGAAATATCTCGAAATATGTCCGTTAGGCCCCTTCCCTTGAGATAAATGTGCAAATATCTCGGACACGAAGCGAGCTATGGCAAAATGTTGAGAGACCTTTTTTGTAGAGAATGAAGTTTCCTACTATTTATGTTTTATGATATTTTTTGATCAGATGCGTAGTTCTCGAGATATATCAAGATATTTAAAAGTTCCGAAGCCGCACCAACATAATAGAGATACAGAAACACCGTGGCCCCTTTCTTTGAGATAACTCTGCACTATTGCGAGCTGCAAATGCCACTTCCAGCTTCGCTGTGCAGAAGAAGAACAACAAGAAGAAGAAATATCTCGAAATATGTCCGTTAGGGCCCTTCCCTTGAGATAAATCTGCAAATATCTCGGAAATGAAGCGAGCTATGGCAAAATGTTAAGAGACCTTTTGTGTAGAGAATTAAGTTTCCTACTTTTTATGTTCTATGATATTTTTTGACCAGATGCGTAGTTCTCGAGATATATCAAGATATTTAAAAGTTCCGAAGCCGCACCAACATAATAGAGATACAGAAACACCGTGGCCCCTTTCTTTGAGATAACTCTGCACTATTGCGAGCTGTAAATGCCACTTCCAGCTTAGCTGTGCAGAAGAAGAACAACAAGAAGAAGAAATATCTCGAAATATGTCCGTCAGGCCCCTTCCCTTGAGATATATCTGAAAATATCTCGGAAACGAAGCGAGCTATGGCAAAATTTTAAGGGACCTTTTTTGTAGAGAATTAAGTTTCCTACTTTTTATGTTCTATGATATTTTTTGATCAGATGCGTAGTTCTCGAGATATATCAAGATATTTAAAAGTTCCGAAGCCGCACCAACATAATAGAGATACAGAAACACCGTGGCCCCTTTCTTTGAGATAACTCTGCACTAGTGCGAGCTGCAAATGCCACTTCCAGCTTAGCTGTGCAGAAGAAGAACAACAAGAAGAAGAAATATCTCGAAACATGTCCGTCAGGCCCCTTCCCTTGAGATAAATCTGCCAATATCTCGGAAACGAAGCGAGCTATGGCAAAATGTTGAGAGACCTTTTTTGTAGAGAATGAAGTTTCCTACTATTTATGTTTTATGATATTTTTTGATCAGATGCGTAGTTCTCGAGATATATCAAGATATTTAAAAGTTCCGAAGCCGCACCAACATAATAGAGATACAGAAACACCGTGGCCCCTTTCTTTGAGATAACTCTGCACTATTGCGAGCTGCAAATGCCACTTCCAGCTTCGCTGTGCAGAAGAAGAACAACAAGAAGAAGAAATATCTCGAAATATGTCCGTTAGGGCCCCTCCCTTGAGATAAATCTGCAAATATCTCGGAAATGAAGCGAGCTATGGCAAAATCTTAAGAGACCTTTTGTGTAGAGAATTAAGTTTCCTACTTTTTATGTTCTATGATATTTTTTGATCAGATGCGTAGTTCTCGAGATATATCAAGATATTTAAAAGTTCCGAAGCCGCACCAACATAATAGAGATACAGAAACACCGTGGCCCCTTTCTTTGAGATAACTCTGCACTATTGCGAGCTGTAAATGCCACTTCCAGCTTAGCTGTGCAGAAGAAGAACAACAAGAAGAAGAAATATCTCGAAATATGTCCGTCAGGCCCCTTCCCTTGAGATATATCTGAAAATATCTCGGAAACGAAGCGAGCTATGGCAAAATTTTAAGGGACCTTTTTTGTAGAGAATTAAGTTTCCTACTTTTTGTGTTCTATGATATTTTTTGATCAGATGCGTAGTTCTCGAGATATATCAAGATATTTAAAAGTTCCGAAGCCGCACCAACATAATAGAGATACAGAAACACCGTGGCCCCTTTCTTTGAGATAACTCTGCACTAGTGCGAGCTGCAAATGCCACTTCCAGCTTAGCTGTGCAGAAGAAGAACAACAAGAAGAAGAAATATCTCGAAACATGTCCGTCAGGCCCCTTCCCTTGAGATAAATCTGCCAATATCTCGGAAACGAAGCGAGCTATGGCAAAATGTTAAGAGACCTTTTTTGTAGAGAATTAAGTTTGCTACTTTTTATGTTCTATGATATTTTTTGATCAGATGCGTAGTTCTCGAGATATATCAAGATATTTGAAAGTTCCGAAGCCGCACCAACATAATAGAGATACAGAAACACCGTGGCCCCTTTCTTTGAGATAACTCTGCACTATTGCGAGCTGCAAATGCCACTTCCAGCTTCGCTGTGCAGAAGAAGAACAACAAGAAGAAGAAATATCTCGAAATATGTCCGTTAGGGCCCTTCCCTTGAGATAAATCTGCAAATATCTCGGAAATGAAGCGAGCTATGGCAAAATGTTAAGAGACCTTTTGTGTAGAGAATTAAGTTTCCTACTTTTTACGTTCTATGATATTTTTTGAACAGATGCGTAGTTCTCGAGATATATCAAGATATTTAAAAGTTCCGAAGCCGCACCAACATAATAGAGATACAGAAACACCGTGGCCCCCGTCTGTGAGATAACTCTGCACTATTGCGAGCTGCAAATGCCACTTCCAGCTTAGCTGTGCAGAAGAAGAACAACAAGAAGAAGAAATATCTCGAAATATGTCCGTCAGGCCCCTTCCCTTGAGATAAATCTGCAAATATCTCGGAAACGAAGCGAGCTATGGCAAAATGTTAAGAGACCTTTTTTGTAGAGAATTAAGTTTCCTACTTTTTACGTTCTATGATATTTTTTGATCAGATGCGTAGTTCTCGAGATATATCAAGATATTTAAAAGTTCCGAAGCTGCACCAACATAATAGAGATACAGAAACACCGTGGCCCCTTTCTTTGAGATAACTCTGCACTATTGCGAGCTGCAAATGCCACTTCCAGCTTAGCTGTGAAGAAGAAGAACAACAAGAAGGAGAAATATCTCGAAATATGTCCGTCAGGCCCCTTCCCTTGAGATAAATCTGCAAATATCTCGGAAACGAAGCGAGCTATGGCAAAATGTTAAGAGACCTTTTTTGTAGAGAATTAAGTTTCCTACTTTCTATGTTCTATGATATTTTTTGATCAGATGCGTAGTTCTCGAGATATATCAAGATATTTAAAAGTTCCGAAGCCGCACCAACATAATAGAGATACAGAAACACCGTGGCCCCTTTCTTTGAGATAACTCTGCACTATTGCGAGCTGCAAATGCCACTTCCAGCTTAGCTGTGCAGAAGAAGAACAACAAGAAGAAGAAATATCTCGAAATATGTCCGTCAGGCCCCTTCCCTTGAGATAAATCTGCAAATATCTCGGAAACGAAGCGAGCTATGGCAAAATGTTAAGAGACCTTTTTTGTAGAGAATTAAGTTTCCTACTTTTTACGTTCTATGATATTTTTTGATCAGATGCGTAGTTCTCGAGATATATCAAGATATTTAAAAGTTCCGAAGCTGCACCAACATAATAGAGATACAGAAACACCGTGGCCCCTTTCTTTGAGATAACTCTGCACTATTGCGAGCTGCAAATGCCACTTCCAGCTTAGCTGTGAAGAAGAAGAACAACAAGAAGGAGAAATATCTCGAAATATGTCCGTCAGGCCCCTTCCCTTGAGATAAATCTGCAAATATCTCGGAAACGAAGCGAGCTATGGCAAAATGTTAAGAGACCTTTTTTGTAGAGAATTAAGTTTCCTACTTTCTATGTTCTATGATATTTTTTGATCAGATGCGTAGTTCTCGAGATATATCAAGATATTTAAAAGTTCCGAAGCCGCACCAACATAATAGAGATACAGAAACACCGTGGCCCCTTTCTTTGAGATAACTCTGCACTATTGCGAGCTGCAAATGCCACTTCCAGCTTCGCTGTGCAGAAGAAGAACAACAAGAAGAAGAAATATCTCGAAATATGTCCGTTAGGGCCCTTCCCTTGAGATAAATCTGCAAATATCTCGGAAATGAAGCGAGCTATGGCAAAATGTTAAGAGACCTTTTATGTAGACAATTAAGTTTCCTACTTTTTATGTCCTATGATATTTTTTGATCAGATGCGTAGTTCTCGAGATATATCAAGATATTTAAAAGTTCCGAAGCCGCACCAACATAATAGAGATACAGAAACACCGTGGCCCCCTTCTGTGAGATAACTCTGCACTATTGCGAGCTGCAAATGCCACTTCCAGCTTAGCTGTGCAGAAGAAGAACAACAAGAAGAAGAAATATCTCGAAATAGGTCCGTCAGGCCCCTTCCCTTGAGATAAATCTGCAAATATCTCGGAAACGAAGCGAGCTATGGCAAAATGTTAAGAGACCTTTTTTGTAGAGAATTAAGTTTCCTACTTTTTATGTTCTATGATATTTCTTGATCAGATGCGTAGTTCTCGAGATATATCAAGATATTTAAAAGTTCCGAAGCTGCACCAACATAATAGAGATACAGAAACACCGTGGCCCCTTTCTTTGAGATAACTCTGCACTAGTGCGAGCCGCAAATGCCACTTCCAGCTTAGCTGTGCAGAAGAAGAACAACAAGAAGATGAAATATCTCGAAATATGTCCGTCAGGCCCCTTCCCTTGAGATAAATCTGCAAATATCTCGGAAACGAAGCGAGCTATGGCAAAATGTTAAGAGACCTTTTTTGTAGAGAATTAAGTTTCCTACTTTTTATGTTCTATGATATTTTTTGATCAGATGCGTAGTTCTCGAGATATATCAAGATATTTAAAAGTTCCGAAGCTGCACCAACATAATAGAGATACAGAAACACCGTGGCCCCTTTCTTTGAGATAACTCTGCACTAGTGCGAGCCGCAAATGCCACTTCCAGCTTAGCTGTGCAGAAGAAGAACAACAAGAAGATGAAATATCTCGAAATATGTCCGTTAGGCCCCTTCCCTTGAGATAAATGTGCAACTATCTCGGAAACGAAGCGAGCTATGGCAAAATGTTAAGAGACCTTTTTTGTAGAGAATTAAGTTTGCTACTTTTTATGCTCTATGATATTTTTTGATCAGATGCGTAGTTCTCGAGATATATCTAGATATTTAAAAGTTTCGAAGCCGCACCAACATAATAGAGATACAGAAACACCGTGACCCCTTTATTTGAGATAACTCTGCACTATTGCGAGCTGCAAATGCCACTTCCAACTTAGCTGTGCAGAAGAAGAACAACAAGAAGAAGAAATATCTCGAAATATGTCCGTCAGGCCCCTTCCCTTGAGATAAATCTGCAAATATCTCGGAAACGAAGCGAGCTATGGCAAAATGTTAAGAGACCTTTTTTGTAGAGAATTAAGTTTCCTACTTTCTATGTTCTATGATATTTTTTGATCAGATGCGTAGTTCTCGAGATATAGCAAGATATTTAAAAGTTCCGAAGCCGCACCAACATAATAGAGATACAGAAACACCGTGGCCCCTTTCTTTGAGATAACTCTGCACTATTGCGAGCTGCAAATGCCACTTCCAGCTTCGCTGTGCAGAAGAAGAACAACAAGAAGAAGAAATATCTCGAAATATGTCCGTTAGGGCCCTTCCCTTGAGATAAATCTGCAAATATCTCGGAAATGAAGCGAGCTATGGCAAAATGTTAAGAGACCTTTTGTGTAGACAATTAAGTTTCCTACTTTTTATGTTCTATGATATTTTTTGATCAGATGCGTAGTTCTCGAGATATATCAAGATATTTAAAAGTTCCGAAGCCGCACCAACATAATAGAGATACAGAAACACCGTGGCCCCCTTCTGTGAGATAACTCTGCACTATTGCGAGCTGCAAATGCCACTTCCAGCTTAGCTGTGCAGAAGAAGAACAACAAGAAGAAGAAATATCACGAAATATGTCCGTCAGGCCCCTTCCCTTGAGATAAATCTGCAAATATCTCGGAAACGAAGCGAGCTATGGCAAAATGTTAAGAGACCTTTTTTGTAGAGAATTAAGTTTCCTACTTTTTATGTTCTATGATATTTTTTGATCAGATGCGTAGTTCTCGAGATATATCAAGATATTTAAAAGTTCCGAAGCTGCACCAACATAATAGAGATACAGAAACACCGTGGCCCCTTTCTTTGAGATAACTCTGCACTAGTGCGAGCCGCAAATGCCACTTCCAGCTTAGCTGTGCAGAAGAAGAACAACAAGAAGATGAAATATCTCGAAATATGTCCGTTAGGCCCCTTCCCTTGAGATAAATGTGCAACTATCTCGGAAACGAAGCGAGCTATGGCAAAATGTTAAGAGACCTTTTTTGTAGAGAATTAAGTTTGCTACTTTTTATGCTCTATGATATTTTTTGATCAGATGCGTAGTTCTCGAGATATATCTAGATATTTAAAAGTTTCGAAGCCGCACCAACATAATAGAGATACAGAAACACCGTGACCCCTTTATTTGAGATAACTCTGCACTATTGCGAGCTGCAAATGCCACTTCCAACTTAGCTGTGCAGAAGAAGAACAACAAGAAGAAGAAATATCTCGAAATATGTCCGTCAGGCCCCTTCCCTTGAGATAAATCTGCAAATATCTCGGAAACGAAGCGAGCTATGGCAAAATGTTAAGAGACCTTTTTTGTAGAGAATTAAGTTTCCTACTTTCTATGTTCTATGATATTTTTTGATCAGATGCGTAGTTCTCGAGATATAGCAAGATATTTAAAAGTTCCGAAGCCGCACCAACATAATAGAGATACAGAAACACCGTGGCCCCTTTCTTTGAGATAACTCTGCACTATTGCGAGCTGCAAATGCCACTTCCAGCTTAGCTGTGCAGAAGAAGAACAACAAGAAGAAGAAATATCTCGAAATATGTCCGTCAGGCCCCTTCCCTTGAGATAAATCTGCAAATATCTCGGAAACGAAGCGAGCTATGGCAAAATGTTAAGAGACCTTTTTTGTAGAGAATTAAGTTTCCTACTTTTTACGTTCTATGATATTTTTTGATCAGATGCGTAGTTCTCGAGATATATCAAGATATTTAAAAGTTCCGAAGCTGCACCAACATAATAGAGATACAGAAACACCGTGGCCCCTTTCTTTGAGATAACTCTGCACTATTGCGAGCTGCAAATGCCACTTCCAGCTTAGCTGTGAAGAAGAAGAACAACAAGAAGGAGAAATATCTCGAAATATGTCCGTCAGGCCCCTTCCCTTGAGATAAATCTGCAAATATCTCGGAAACGAAGCGAGCTATGGCAAAATGTTAAGAGACCTTTTTTGTAGAGAATTAAGTTTCCTACTTTCTATGTTCTATGATATTTTTTGATCAGATGCGTAGTTCTCGAGATATATCAAGATATTTAAAAGTTCCGAAGCCGCACCAACATAATAGAGATACAGAAACACCGTGGCCCCTTTCTTTGAGATAACTCTGCACTATTGCGAGCTGCAAATGCCACTTCCAGCTTCGCTGTGCAGAAGAAGAACAACAAGAAGAAGAAATATCTCGAAATATGTCCGTTAGGGCCCTTCCCTTGAGATAAATCTGCAAATATCTCGGAAATGAAGCGAGCTATGGCAAAATGTTAAGAGACCTTTTATGTAGACAATTAAGTTTCCTACTTTTTATGTCCTATGATATTTTTTGATCAGATGCGTAGTTCTCGAGATATATCAAGATATTTAAAAGTTCCGAAGCCGCACCAACATAATAGAGATACAGAAACACCGTGGCCCCCTTCTGTGAGATAACTCTGCACTATTGCGAGCTGCAAATGCCACTTCCAGCTTAGCTGTGCAGAAGAAGAACAACAAGAAGAAGAAATATCTCGAAATAGGTCCGTCAGGCCCCTTCCCTTGAGATAAATCTGCAAATATCTCGGAAACGAAGCGAGCTATGGCAAAATGTTAAGAGACCTTTTTTGTAGAGAATTAAGTTTCCTACTTTTTATGTTCTATGATATTTCTTGATCAGATGCGTAGTTCTCGAGATATATCAAGATATTTAAAAGTTCCGAAGCTGCACCAACATAATAGAGATACAGAAACACCGTGGCCCCTTTCTTTGAGATAACTCTGCACTAGTGCGAGCCGCAAATGCCACTTCCAGCTTAGCTGTGCAGAAGAAGAACAACAAGAAGATGAAATATCTCGAAATATGTCCGTCAGGCCCCTTCCCTTGAGATAAATCTGCAAATATCTCGGAAACGAAGCGAGCTATGGCAAAATGTTAAGAGACCTTTTTTGTAGAGAATTAAGTTTCCTACTTTTTATGTTCTATGATATTTTTTGATCAGATGCGTAGTTCTCGAGATATATCAAGATATTTAAAAGTTCCGAAGCTGCACCAACATAATAGAGATACAGAAACACCGTGGCCCCTTTCTTTGAGATAACTCTGCACTAGTGCGAGCCGCAAATGCCACTTCCAGCTTAGCTGTGCAGAAGAAGAACAACAAGAAGATGAAATATCTCGAAATATGTCCGTTAGGCCCCTTCCCTTGAGATAAATGTGCAAATATCTCGGAAACGAAGCGAGCTATGGCAAAATGTTAAGAGACCTTTTTTGTAGAGAATTAAGTTTGCTACTTTTTATGCTCTATGATATTTTTTGATCAGATGCGTAGTTCTCGAGATATATCTAGATATTTAAAAGTTTCGAAGCCGCACCAACATAATAGAGATACAGAAACACCGTGACCCCTTTATTTGAGATAACTCTGCACTATTGCGAGCTGCAAATGCCACTTCCAACTTAGCTGTGCAGAAGAAGAACAACAAGAAGAAGAAATATCTCGAAATATGTCCGTCAGGCCCCTTCCCTTGAGATAAATCTGCAAATATCTCGGAAACGAAGCGAGCTATGGCAAAATGTTAAGAGACCTTTTTTGTAGAGAATTAAGTTTCCTACTTTCTATGTTCTATGATATTTTTTGATCAGATGCGTAGTTCTCGAGATATAGCAAGATATTTAAAAGTTCCGAAGCCGCACCAACATAATAGAGATACAGAAACACCGTGGCCCCTTTCTTTGAGATAACTCTGCACTATTGCGAGCTGCAAATGCCACTTCCAGCTTAGCTGTGCAGAAGAAGAACAACAAGAAGAAGAAATATCTCGAAATATGTCCGTCAGGCCCCTTCCCTTGAGATAAATCTGCAAATATCTCGGAAACGAAGCGAGCTATGGCAAAATGTTAAGAGACCTTTTTTGTAGAGAATTAAGTTTCCTACTTTTTACGTTCTATGATATTTTTTGATCAGATGCGTAGTTCTCGAGATATATCAAGATATTTAAAAGTTCCGAAGCTGCACCAACATAATAGAGATACAGAAACACCGTGGCCCCTTTCTTTGAGATAACTCTGCACTATTGCGAGCTGCAAATGCCACTTCCAGCTTAGCTGTGAAGAAGAAGAACAACAAGAAGGAGAAATATCTCGAAATATGTCCGTCAGGCCCCTTCCCTTGAGATAAATCTGCAAATATCTCGGAAACGAAGCGAGCTATGGCAAAATGTTAAGAGACCTTTTTTGTAGAGAATTAAGTTTCCTACTTTCTATGTTCTATGATATTTTTTGATCAGATGCGTAGTTCTCGAGATATATCAAGATATTTAAAAGTTCCGAAGCCGCACCAACATAATAGAGATACAGAAACACCGTGGCCCCTTTCTTTGAGATAACTCTGCACTATTGCGAGCTGCAAATGCCACTTCCAGCTTCGCTGTGCAGAAGAAGAACAACAAGAAGAAGAAATATCTCGAAATATGTCCGTTAGGGCCCTTCCCTTGAGATAAATCTGCAAATATCTCGGAAATGAAGCGAGCTATGGCAAAATGTTAAGAGACCTTTTATGTAGACAATTAAGTTTCCTACTTTTTATGTCCTATGATATTTTTTGATCAGATGCGTAGTTCTCGAGATATATCAAGATATTTAAAAGTTCCGAAGCCGCACCAACATAATAGAGATACAGAAACACCGTGGCCCCCTTCTGTGAGATAACTCTGCACTATTGCGAGCTGCAAATGCCACTTCCAGCTTAGCTGTGCAGAAGAAGAACAACAAGAAGAAGAAATATCTCGAAATAGGTCCGTCAGGCCCCTTCCCTTGAGATAAATCTGCAAATATCTCGGAAACGAAGCGAGCTATGGCAAAATGTTAAGAGACCTTTTTTGTAGAGAATTAAGTTTCCTACTTTTTATGTTCTATGATATTTCTTGATCAGATGCGTAGTTCTCGAGATATATCAAGATATTTAAAAGTTCCGAAGCTGCACCAACATAATAGAGATACAGAAACACCGTGGCCCCTTTCTTTGAGATAACTCTGCACTAGTGCGAGCCGCAAATGCCACTTCCAGCTTAGCTGTGCAGAAGAAGAACAACAAGAAGATGAAATATCTCGAAATATGTCCGTCAGGCCCCTTCCCTTGAGATAAATCTGCAAATATCTCGGAAACGAAGCGAGCTATGGCAAAATGTTAAGAGACCTTTTTTGTAGAGAATTAAGTTTCCTACTTTTTATGTTCTATGATATTTTTTGATCAGATGCGTAGTTCTCGAGATATATCAAGATATTTAAAAGTTCCGAAGCTGCACCAACATAATAGAGATACAGAAACACCGTGGCCCCTTTCTTTGAGATAACTCTGCACTAGTGCGAGCCGCAAATGCCACTTCCAGCTTAGCTGTGCAGAAGAAGAACAACAAGAAGATGAAATATCTCGAAATATGTCCGTTAGGCCCCTTCCCTTGAGATAAATGTGCAACTATCTCGGAAACGAAGCGAGCTATGGCAAAATGTTAAGAGACCTTTTTTGTAGAGAATTAAGTTTGCTACTTTTTATGCTCTATGATATTTTTTGATCAGATGCGTAGTTCTCGAGATATATCTAGATATTTAAAAGTTTCGAAGCCGCACCAACATAATAGAGATACAGAAACACCGTGACCCCTTTATTTGAGATAACTCTGCACTATTGCGAGCTGCAAATGCCACTTCCAACTTAGCTGTGCAGAAGAAGAACAACAAGAAGAAGAAATATCTCGAAATATGTCCGTCAGGCCCCTTCCCTTGAGATAAATCTGCAAATATCTCGGAAACGAAGCGAGCTATGGCAAAATGTTAAGAGACCTTTTTTGTAGAGAATTAAGTTTCCTACTTTCTATGTTCTATGATATTTTTTGATCAGATGCGTAGTTCTCGAGATATAGCAAGATATTTAAAAGTTCCGAAGCCGCACCAACATAATAGAGATACAGAAACACCGTGGCCCCTTTCTTTGAGATAACTCTGCACTATTGCGAGCTGCAAATGCCACTTCCAGCTTCGCTGTGCAGAAGAAGAACAACAAGAAGAAGAAATATCTCGAAATATGTCCGTTAGGGCCCTTCCCTTGAGATAAATCTGCAAATATCTCGGAAATGAAGCGAGCTATGGCAAAATGTTAAGAGACCTTTTGTGTAGACAATTAAGTTTCCTACTTTTTATGTTCTATGATATTTTTTGATCAGATGCGTAGTTCTCGAGATATATCAAGATATTTAAAAGTTCCGAAGCCGCACCAACATAATAGAGATACAGAAACACCGTGGCCCCCTTCTGTGAGATAACTCTGCACTATTGCGAGCTGCAAATGCCACTTCCAGCTTAGCTGTGCAGAAGAAGAACAACAAGAAGAAGAAATATCACGAAATATGTCCGTCAGGCCCCTTCCCTTGAGATAAATCTGCAAATATCTCGGAAACGAAGCGAGCTATGGCAAAATGTTAAGAGACCTTTTTTGTAGAGAATTAAGTTTCCTACTTTTTATGTTCTATGATATTTTTTGATCAGATGCGTAGTTCTCGAGATATATCAAGATATTTAAAAGTTCCGAAGCTGCACCAACATAATAGAGATACAGAAACACCGTGGCCCCTTTCTTTGAGATAACTCTGCACTAGTGCGAGCCGCAAATGCCACTTCCAGCTTAGCTGTGCAGAAGAAGAACAACAAGAAGATGAAATATCTCGAAATATGTCCGTTAGGCCCCTTCCCTTGAGATAAATGTGCAACTATCTCGGAAACGAAGCGAGCTATGGCAAAATGTTAAGAGACCTTTTTTGTAGAGAATTAAGTTTGCTACTTTTTATGCTCTATGATATTTTTTGATCAGATGCGTAGTTCTCGAGATATATCTAGATATTTAAAAGTTTCGAAGCCGCACCAACATAATAGAGATACAGAAACACCGTGACCCCTTTATTTGAGATAACTCTGCACTATTGCGAGCTGCAAATGCCACTTCCAACTTAGCTGTGCAGAAGAAGAACAACAAGAAGAAGAAATATCTCGAAATATGTCCGTCAGGCCCCTTCCCTTGAGATAAATCTGCAAATATCTCGGAAACGAAGCGAGCTATGGCAAAATGTTAAGAGACCTTTTTTGTAGAGAATTAAGTTTCCTACTTTCTATGTTCTATGATATTTTTTGATCAGATGCGTAGTTCTCGAGATATAGCAAGATATTTAAAAGTTCCGAAGCCGCACCAACATAATAGAGATACAGAAACACCGTGGCCCCTTTCTTTGAGATAACTCTGCACTATTGCGAGCTGCAAATGCCACTTCCAGCTTAGCTGTGCAGAAGAAGAACAACAAGAAGAAGAAATATCTCGAAATATGTCCGTCAGGCCCCTTCCCTTGAGATAAATCTGCAAATATCTCGGAAACGAAGCGAGCTATGGCAAAATGTTAAGAGACCTTTTTTGTAGAGAATTAAGTTTCCTACTTTTTACGTTCTATGATATTTTTTGATCAGATGCGTAGTTCTCGAGATATATCAAGATATTTAAAAGTTCCGAAGCTGCACCAACATAATAGAGATACAGAAACACCGTGGCCCCTTTCTTTGAGATAACTCTGCACTATTGCGAGCTGCAAATGCCACTTCCAGCTTAGCTGTGAAGAAGAAGAACAACAAGAAGGAGAAATATCTCGAAATATGTCCGTCAGGCCCCTTCCCTTGAGATAAATCTGCAAATATCTCGGAAACGAAGCGAGCTATGGCAAAATGTTAAGAGACCTTTTTTGTAGAGAATTAAGTTTCCTACTTTCTATGTTCTATGATATTTTTTGATCAGATGCGTAGTTCTCGAGATATATCAAGATATTTAAAAGTTCCGAAGCCGCACCAACATAATAGAGATACAGAAACACCGTGGCCCCTTTCTTTGAGATAACTCTGCACTATTGCGAGCTGCAAATGCCACTTCCAGCTTCGCTGTGCAGAAGAAGAACAACAAGAAGAAGAAATATCTCGAAATATGTCCGTTAGGGCCCTTCCCTTGAGATAAATCTGCAAATATCTCGGAAATGAAGCGAGCTATGGCAAAATGTTAAGAGACCTTTTATGTAGACAATTAAGTTTCCTACTTTTTATGTCCTATGATATTTTTTGATCAGATGCGTAGTTCTCGAGATATATCAAGATATTTAAAAGTTCCGAAGCCGCACCAACATAATAGAGATACAGAAACACCGTGGCCCCCTTCTGTGAGATAACTCTGCACTATTGCGAGCTGCAAATGCCACTTCCAGCTTAGCTGTGCAGAAGAAGAACAACAAGAAGAAGAAATATCTCGAAATAGGTCCGTCAGGCCCCTTCCCTTGAGATAAATCTGCAAATATCTCGGAAACGAAGCGAGCTATGGCAAAATGTTAAGAGACCTTTTTTGTAGAGAATTAAGTTTCCTACTTTTTATGTTCTATGATATTTCTTGATCAGATGCGTAGTTCTCGAGATATATCAAGATATTTAAAAGTTCCGAAGCTGCACCAACATAATAGAGATACAGAAACACCGTGGCCCCTTTCTTTGAGATAACTCTGCACTAGTGCGAGCCGCAAATGCCACTTCCAGCTTAGCTGTGCAGAAGAAGAACAACAAGAAGATGAAATATCTCGAAATATGTCCGTCAGGCCCCTTCCCTTGAGATAAATCTGCAAATATCTCGGAAACGAAGCGAGCTATGGCAAAATGTTAAGAGACCTTTTTTGTAGAGAATTAAGTTTCCTACTTTTTATGTTCTATGATATTTTTTGATCAGATGCGTAGTTCTCGAGATATATCAAGATATTTAAAAGTTCCGAAGCTGCACCAACATAATAGAGATACAGAAACACCGTGGCCCCTTTCTTTGAGATAACTCTGCACTAGTGCGAGCCGCAAATGCCACTTCCAGCTTAGCTGTGCAGAAGAAGAACAACAAGAAGATGAAATATCTCGAAATATGTCCGTTAGGCCCCTTCCCTTGAGATAAATGTGCAACTATCTCGGAAACGAAGCGAGCTATGGCAAAATGTTAAGAGACCTTTTTTGTAGAGAATTAAGTTTGCTACTTTTTATGCTCTATGATATTTTTTGATCAGATGCGTAGTTCTCGAGATATATCTAGATATTTAAAAGTTTCGAAGCCGCACCAACATAATAGAGATACAGAAACACCGTGACCCCTTTATTTGAGATAACTCTGCACTATTGCGAGCTGCAAATGCCACTTCCAACTTAGCTGTGCAGAAGAAGAACAACAAGAAGAAGAAATATCTCGAAATATGTCCGTCAGGCCCCTTCCCTTGAGATAAATCTGCAAATATCTCGGAAACGAAGCGAGCTATGGCAAAATGTTAAGAGACCTTTTTTGTAGAGAATTAAGTTTCCTACTTTCTATGTTCTATGATATTTTTTGATCAGATGCGTAGTTCTCGAGATATAGCAAGATATTTAAAAGTTCCGAAGCCGCACCAACATAATAGAGATACAGAAACACCGTGGCCCCTTTCTTTGAGATAACTCTGCACTATTGCGAGCTGCAAATGCCACTTCCAGCTTCGCTGTGCAGAAGAAGAACAACAAGAAGAAGAAATATCTCGAAATATGTCCGTTAGGGCCCTTCCCTTGAGATAAATCTGCAAATATCTCGGAAATGAAGCGAGCTATGGCAAAATGTTAAGAGACCTTTTGTGTAGACAATTAAGTTTCCTACTTTTTATGTTCTATGATATTTTTTGATCAGATGCGTAGTTCTCGAGATATATCAAGATATTTAAAAGTTCCGAAGCCGCACCAACATAATAGAGATACAGAAACACCGTGGCCCCCTTCTGTGAGATAACTCTGCACTATTGCGAGCTGCAAATGCCACTTCCAGCTTAGCTGTGCAGAAGAAGAACAACAAGAAGAAGAAATATCACGAAATATGTCCGTCAGGCCCCTTCCCTTGAGATAAATCTGCAAATATCTCGGAAACGAAGCGAGCTATGGCAAAATGTTAAGAGACCTTTTTTGTAGAGAATTAAGTTTCCTACTTTTTATGTTCTATGATATTTTTTGATCAGATGCGTAGTTCTCGAGATATATCAAGATATTTAAAAGTTCCGAAGCTGCACCAACATAATAGAGATACAGAAACACCGTGGCCCCTTTCTTTGAGATAACTCTGCACTAGTGCGAGCCGCAAATGCCACTTCCAGCTTAGCTGTGCAGAAGAAGAACAACAAGAAGATGAAATATCTCGAAAAATGTCCGTTAGGCCCCTTCCCTTGAGATAAATGTGCAAATATCTCGGAAACGAAGCGAGCTATGGCAAAATGTTGAGAGACCTTTTTTGTAGAGAATGAAGTTTCCTACTATTTATGTTTTATGATATTTTTTGATCAGATGCGTAGTTCTCGAGATATATCAAGATATTTAAAAGTTCCGAAGCCGCACCAACATAATAGAGATACAGAAACACCGTGGCCCCTTTCTTTGAGATAACTCTGCACTATTGCGAGCTGCAAATGCCACTTCCAGCTTCGCTGTGCAGAAGAAGAACAACAAGAAGAAGAAATATCTCGAAATATGTCCGTTAGGGCCCTTCCCTTGAGATAAATCTGCAAATATCTCGGAAATGAAGCGAGCTATGGCAAAATGTTAAGAGACCTTTTGTGTAGACAATTAAGTTTCCTACTTTTTATGTTCTATGATATTTTTTGATCAGATGCGCAGTTCTCGAGATATATCAAGATATTTAAAAGTTCCGAAGCCGCACCAACATAATAGAGATACAGAAACACCGTGGCCCCCTTCTGTGAGATAACTCTGCACTATTGCGAGCTGCAAATGCCACTTCCAGCTTAGCTGTGCAGAAGAAGAACAACAAGAAGATGAAATATCTCGAAATATGTCCGTTAGGCCCCTTCCCTTGAGATAAATGTGCAAATATCTCGGAAACGAAGCGAGCTATGGCAAAATGTTGAGAGACCTTTTTTGTAGAGAATGAAGTTTCCTACTATTTATGTTTTATGATATTTTTTGATCAGATGCGTAGTTCTCGAGATATATCAAGATATTTAAAAGTTCCGAAGCCGCACCAACATAATAGAGATACAGAAACACCGTGGCCCCTTTCTTTGAGATAACTCTGCACTATTGCAAGCTGCAAATGCCACTTCCAGCTTCGCTGTGCAGAAGAAGAACAACAAGAAGAAGAAATATCTCGAAATATGTCCGTTAGGGCCCTTCCCTTGAGATAAATCTGCAAATATCTCGGAAATGAAGCGAGCTATGGCAAAATGTTAAGAGACCTTTTTTTAGAGAATTAAGTTTCCTACTTTTTATGTTCTATGATATTTTTTGATCAGAAGCGTAGTTTTCGAGATATATCGAGATATTTAAAAGTTCCGAAGCCGCACCAACATAATAGAGATACAGAAACACCGTGGCCCCTTTCTTTGAGATAACTCTGCACTATTGCGAGCTGCAAATGCCACTTCCAGCTTAGCTGTGCAGAGGAAGAACAACAAGAAGAAGAAATATCTCGAAATATGTCCGACAGGCCCGTTCCTTTGAGCTGAATCTGCAAATATCTCGGAAACGAAGTGAGCTATGGCAAAATGTTAAGGGACCTTTTTTGTAGAGAATTATGTTTCCTACAATTTATGTTCTATGATATTTTTTGATCAGAAGCGTAGTTTTCGAGATATATCGAGATATTTAAAAGTTCCGAAGCCGCACCAACATAATAGAGATACAGAAACACCGTGGCCCCTTTCTTTGAGACAACTCTGCACTAGTGCGAGCCGCAAATTCCACTTCCAGCTTAGCTGTGCAGAAGAAGAAATATCTCGAAATATGTCCGTCAGGCCCCTTCCCTTGAGATAAATCTGCAAATATCTCGGAAACGAAGCGAGCTATGGCAAAATGTTGAGAGACCTTTTTTGTAGAGAATGAAGTTTCCTACTATTTATGTTTTATGATATTTTTTGATCAGATGCGTAGTTCTCGAGATATATCAAGATATTTAAAAGTTCCGAAGCCGCACCAACATAATAGAGATACAGAAACACAGTGGCCCCTTTCTTTGATATAACTCTGCACTATTGCGAGCTGCAAATGCCACTTCCAGCTTCGCTGTGCAGAAGAAGAACAACAAGAAGAAGAAATATCTCGAAATATGTCCGTTAGGGCCCTTCCCTTGAGATAAATCTGCAAATATCTCGGAAATGAAGCGAGCTATGGCAAAATGTTAAGAGACCTTTTGTGTAGAGAATTAAGTTTCCTACTTTTTATGTTCTATGATATTTTTTGATCAGATGCGTAGTTCTCGAGATATATCAAGATATTTAAAAGTTCCGAAGCTGCATCAACATAATAGAGATACAGAAACACCGTGGCCCCTTTCTTTGAGATAACTCTGCACTATTGCGAACTGTAAATGCCACTTCCAGCTTAGCTGTGCAGAAGAAGAACAACAAGAAGAAGAAATATCTCGAAATATGTCCGTCAGGCCCCTTCCCTTGAGATAAATCTGCAAATATCTCGGAAACGAAGCGAGCTATGGCAAAATGTTAAAAGACCTTTTTTGTAGAGAATTAAGTTTTCTACTTTTTATGTTCCATGATATTTTTTGATCAGATGCGTAGTTCTCGAGATATATCAAGATATTTAAAAGTTCCGAAGCTGCACCAACATAATAGAGATACAGAAACACCGTGGCCCCTTTCTTTGAGATAACTCTGCACTAGTGCGAGCCGCAAATGCCACTTCCAGCTTAGCTGTGCAGAAGAAGAACAACAAGAAGATGAAATATCTCGAAATATGTCCGTTAGGCCCCTTCCCTTGAGATAAATCTGCAAATATCTCGGAAACGAAGCGAGCTATGGCAAAATGTTGAGAGACCTTTTTTGTAGAGAATGAAGTTTCCTACTATTTATGTTTTATGATATTTTTTGATCAGATGCGTAGTTCTCGAGATATATCAAGATATTTAAAAGTTCCGAAGCCGCACCAACATAATAGAGATACAGAAACACCGTGGCCCCTTTCTTTGAGATAACTCTGCACTATTGCGAGCTGCAAATGCCACTTCCAGCTTCGCTGTGCAGAAGAAGAACAACAAGAAGAAGAAATATCTCGAAATATGTCCGTTAGGGCCCTTCCCTTGAGATAAATCTGCAAATATCTCGGAAATGAAGCGAGCTATGGCAAAATGTTAAGAGGCCTTTTGTGTAGAGAATTAAGTTTCCTACTTTTTATGCTCTATGATATTTTTTGATCAGATGCGTAGTTCTCGAGATATATCAAGATATTTAAAAGTTCCGAAGCCGCACCAACATAATAGAGATACAGAAACACCGTGGCCCCCTTCTGTGAGATAACTCTGCACTATTGCGAGCTGCAAATGCCACTTCCAGCTTAGCTGTGCAGAAGAAGAACAACAAGAAGAAGAAATATCTCGAAATATGTCCGTCAGGCCCCTTCCCTTGAGATAAATCTGCAAATATCTCGGAAACGAAGCGAGCTATGGCAAAATGTTAAGAGACCTTTTTTGTAGAGAATTAAGTTTCCTACTTTTTATGTTCTATGATATTTTTTGATCAGATGCGTAGTTCTCGAGATATATCAAGATATTTAAAAGTTCCGAAGCCGCACCAACATAATAGAGATACAGAAACACCGTGGCCCCCTTCTGTGAGATAACTCTGCACTATTGCGAGCTGCAAATGCCACTTCCAGCTTAGCTGTGCAGAAGAAGAACAACAAGAAGAAGAAATATCTCGAAATATGTCCGTCAGGCCCCTTCCCTTGAGATAAATGTGCAAATATCTCGGAAACGAAGCGAGCTATGGCTAAATGTTAAGAGACCTTTTTTGTAGAGAATTAAGTTTCCTACTTTTTACGTTCTATGATATTTTTTGATCAGATGCGTAGTTCTCGAGATATATCAAGATATTTAAAAGTTCCGAAGCTGCACCAACATAATAGAGATACAGAAACACCGTGGCCCCTTTCTTTGAGATAACTCTGCACTAGTGCGAGCCGCAAATGCCACTTCCAGCTTAGCTGTGCAGAAGAAGAACAACAAGAAGATGAAATATCTCGAAATATGTCCGTTAGGCCCCTTCCCTTGAGATAAATGTGCAAATATCTCGGAAACGAAGCGAGCTATGGCAAAATGTTGAGAGACCTTTTTTGTAGAGAATGAAGTTTCCTACTATTTATGTTTTATGATATTTTTTGATCAGATGCGTAGTTCTCGAGATATATCAAGATATTTAAAAGTTCCGAAGCCGCACCAACATAATAGAGATACAGAAACACCGTGGCCCCTTTCTTTGAGATAACTCTGCACTATTGCGAGCTGCAAATGCCACTTCCAGCTTAGCTGTGCAGAAGAAGAACAACAAGAAGATGAAATATCTCGAAATATGTCCGTCAGGCCCGTTCCTTTGAGCTGAATCTGCAAATATCTCGGAAACGAAGCGAGCTATGGCAAATGTTAAGAGACGTTTTTTGTAGAGAATTATGTTTCCTACAATTTATGTTCTATGATATTTTTTGATCAGAAGCGTAGTTTTCGAGATATATCGAGATATTTAAAAGTTCCGAAGCCGCACCAACATAATAGAGATACAGAAACACCGTGGCCCCTTTCTATGAGATGACTCTGCACTATTGCGAGCTGCCGATGCCACTTCCAGCTTAGCTGTGCAGAAGAAGAACAACAAGAAGAAGAAATATCTCGAAATATGTCCGTCAGGCCCGTTCCTTTGAGCTGAATCTGCAAATATCTCGGAAACGAAGCGAGCTATGGCAAAATGTTAAGAGACCTTTTTTGTAGAGAATTAAGTTTCCTACTTTTTATGTTCTATGATATTTTTTGATCAGATGCGTAGTTCTCGAGATATATCAAGATATTTAAAAGTTCCGAAGCCGCACCAACATAATAGAGATACAGAAACACCGTGGCCCCTTTCTTTGAGATAACTCTGCACTATTGCGAGCTGCAAATGCCACTTCCAGCTTAGCTGTGCAGAAGAAGAACAACAAGAAGAAGAAATATCTCGAAATATGTCCGTCAGGCCCCTTCCCTTGAGATAAATCTGCAAATATCTCGGAAACGAAGCGAGCTATTGCAAAATGTTAAGAGACCTTTTTTGTAGAGAATTAAGTTTCCTACTTTTTATGTTATATGATATTTTTTGATCAGAAGCGTAGTTTTCGAGATATATCGAGATATTTAAAAGTTCCGAAGCCGCACCAACATAATAGAGATTCAGAAACACCGTGGCCCCTTTCTTTGAGATAACTCTGCACTATTGCGAGCTGCAAATGCCACTTCCAGCTTAGCTGTGCAGAAGAAGAACAACAAGAAGAAGAAATATCTCGAAATATGTCCGTCAGGCCCCTTCCCTTGAGATAAATCTGCAAATATCTCGGAAACGAAGCGAGCTATTGCAAAATGTTAAGAGACCTTTTTTGTAGAGAATTAAGTTTCCTACTTTTTATGTTATATGATATTTTTTGATCAGAAGCGTAGTTTTCGAGATATATCGAGATATTTAAAAGTTCCGAAGCCGCACCAACATAATAGAGATTCAGAAACACCGTGGCCCCTTTCTTTGAGATAACTCTGCACTATTGCGAGCTGCAAATGCCACTTCCAGCTTAGCTGTGCAGAAGAAGAACAACAAGAAGAAGAAATATCTCGAAATATGTCCGTCAGGCCCCTTCCCTTGAGATAAATCTGCAAATATCTCGGAAACGAAGCGAGCTATTGCAAAATGTTAAGAGACCTTTTTTGTAGAGAATTAAGTTTCCTACTTTTTATGTTCTATGATATTTTTTGATCTGAAGCGTAGTTTTCGAGATATATCGAGATATTTAAAAGTTCCGAAGCCGCACCAACATAATAGAGACACAGAAACACCGTGGCCCCTTTCTTTGAGATAACTCTGCACTAGTGCGAGCCGCAAATACCACTTCCAGCTTAGCTGTGCAGAAGAAGAACAACAAGAAGAAATATCTCGAAATATGTCCGTCAGGCCCCTTCCCTTGAGATATATCTGCAAATATCTCGGAAACGAAGCGAGCTATGGCAAAATGTTAAGAGACCTTTTTTGTAGAGAATTAAGTTTCCTACTTTGTATGTTCTATGATATTTTTTGATCAGAAGCGTAGTTTTCGAGATATATCGAGATATTTAAAAGTTAAGAAGCCGCACCAACATAATAGAGATACAGAAACACCGTTGCCCCTTTCTTTGAGATAACTCTGCACTAGTGCGAGCCGCAAATGCCACTTCCAGCTTAGCTGTGCAGAAGAAGAACAACAAGAAGAAATATCTCGAAATATGTGCGTCAGGCCCCTTCCCTTGATATAAATCTGCAAATATCTCGGAAACGAAGCGAGCTATGGCAAAATGTTAACAGACGTTTTTTGTAGACAATTATGTTTCCTACAATTTATGTTCTACGATATTTTTTGATCAGAAGCGTAGTTTTCGAGATATATCGAGATATTTAAAAGTTCCGAAGCCGCACCAACATAATAGAGATACAGAAACACCGTGGCCCCTTTCTTTGAGATGACTCTGCACTATTGCGAGCTGCCGATGCCACTTCCAGCTTAGCTGTGCAGAAGAAGGACAACAAGAAGAAGAAATATCTCGAAATATGTCCGTCAGGCCCCTTCCCTTGAGATAAATCTGCAAATATCTCGGAAACGAAGCGAGCTATTGCAAAATGTTAAGAGACCTTCTTTGTAGAGAATTAAGTTTCCTACTTTTTATGTTCTATGATATTTTTTGATCAGAAGCGTAGTTTTCGAGATATATCGAGATATTTAAAAGTTCCGAAGCCGCACCAACATAGTAGAGATACAGAAACACCGTGGCCCCTTTCTTTGAGATAACTCTGCACTAGTGCGAGCCGCAAATGCCACTTCCAGCTTAGCTGTGCAGAAGAAGAACAACAAGAAGAAGAAATATCTCGAAATATGTCCGTCAGGCCCCTTCCCTTGAGATATATCTGCAAATATCTCGGAAACGAAGCGAGCTATGGCAAAATGTTAAGAGACCTTTTTTGTAGAGAATTATGTTTCGTACAATTTATGTTCTATGATATTTTTTGATCCGATGCGTAGTTCTCGAGATATATCAAGATATTTAAAAGTTCCGAAGCCGCACCAACATAAGAGAGATACAGAAACACCGTGGCCCCTTTCTTTGAGATGACTCTGCACTATTGCGAGCTGCAAATGCCACTTCCAGCTTAGCTGTGCAGAAGAAGAACAACAAGAAGAAGAAATATCTCGAAATATGTCCGTCAGGCCCGTTCCTTTGAGCTGAATCTGCAAATATCTCGGAAACGAAGCGAGCTATGGCAAATGTTAAGAGACGTTTTTTGTAGAGAATTATGTTTCCTACAATTTATGTTCTATGATATTTTTTGATCAGAAGCGTAGTTTTCGAGATATATCGAGATATTTAAAAGTTCCGAAGCCGCACCAACATAATAGAGATACAGAAACACCGTGGCCCCTTTCTGTGAGATGACTCTGCACTATTGCGAGCTGCCGATGCCACTTCCAGCTTAGCTGTGCAGAAGAAGAACAACAAGAAGAAGAAATATCTCGAAATATGTCCGTCAGGCCCGTTCCTTTGAGCTGAATCTGCAAATATCTCGGAAACGAAGCGAGCTATGGCAAAATGTTAAGAGACCTTTTTTGTAGGGAATTAAGTTTCCTACTTTTTATGTTCTATGATATTTTTTGATCAGATGCGTAGTTCTCGAGATATATCAAGATATTTAAAAGTTCCGAAGCCGCACCAACATAATAGAGATACAGAAACACCGTGGCCCCTTTCTTTGAGATAACTCTGCACTATTGCGAGCTGCAAATGCCACTTCCAGCTTAGCTGTGCAGAAGAAGAACAACAAGAAGAAGAAATATCTCGAAATATGTCCGTCAGGCCCCTTCCCTTGAGATAAATCTGCAAATATCTCGGAAACGAAGCGAGCTATTGCAAAATGTTAAGAGACCTTTTTTGTAGAGAATTAAGTTTCCTACTTTTTATGTTATATGATATTTTTTGATCAGAAGCGTAGTTTTCGAGATATATCGAGATATTTAAAAGTTCCGAAGCCGCACCAACATAATAGAGATTCAGAAACACCGTGGCCCCTTTCTTTGAGATAACTCTGCACTATTGCGAGCTGCAAATGCCACTTCCAGCTTAGCTGTGCAGAAGAAGAACAACAAGAAGAAGAAATATCTCGAAATATGTCCGTCAGGCCCCTTCCCTTGAGATAAATCTGCAAATATCTCGGAAACGAAGCGAGCTATTGCAAAATGTTAAGAGACCTTTTTTGTAGAGAATTAAGTTTCCTACTTTTTATGTTCTATGATATTTTTTGATCTGAAGCGTAGTTTTCGAGATATATCGAGATATTTAAAAGTTCCGAAGCCGCACCAACATAATAGAGACACAGAAACACCGTGGCCCCTTTCTTTGAGATAACTCTGCACTAGTGCGAGCCGCAAATACCACTTCCAGCTTAGCTGTGCAGAAGAAGAACAACAAGAAGAAATATCTCGAAATATGTCCGTCAGGCCCCTTCCCTTGAGATATATCTGCAAATATCTCGGAAACGAAGCGAGCTATGGCAAAATGTTAAGAGACCTTTTTTGTAGAGAATTAAGTTTCCTACTTTGTATGTTCTATGATATTTTTTGATCAGAAGCGTAGTTTTCGAGATATATCGAGATATTTAAAAGTTAAGAAGCCGCACCAACATAATAGAGATACAGAAACACCGTTGCCCCTTTCTTTGAGATAACTCTGCACTAGTGCGAGCCGCAAATGCCACTTCCAGCTTAGCTGTGCAGAAGAAGAACAACAAGAAGAAATATCTCGAAATATGTGCGTCAGGCCCCTTCCCTTGATATAAATCTGCAAATATCTCGGAAACGAAGCGAGCTATGGCAAAATGTTAACAGACGTTTTTTGTAGACAATTATGTTTCCTACAATTTATGTTCTACGATATTTTTTGATCAGAAGCGTAGTTTTCGAGATATATCGAGATATTTAAAAGTTCCGAAGCCGCACCAACATAATAGAGATACAGAAACACCGTGGCCCCTTTCTTTGAGATAACTCTGCACTATTGCGAGCTGCAAATGCCACTTCCAGCTTAGCTGTGCAGAAGAAGAACAACAAGAAGAAGAAATATCTCGAAATATGTCCGTCAGGCCCCTTCCCTTGAGATAAATCTGCAAATATCTCGGAAACGAAGCGAGCTATTGCAAAATGTTAAGAGACCTTTTTTGTAGAGAATTAAGTTTCCTACTTTTTATGTTCTATGATATTTTTTGATCTGAAGCGTAGTTTTCGAGATATATCGAGATATTTAAAAGTTCCGAAGCCGCACCAACATAATAGAGACACAGAAACACCGTGGCCCCTTTCTTTGAGATAACTCTGCACTAGTGCGAGCCGCAAATACCACTTCCAGCTTAGCTGTGCAGAAGAAGAACAACAAGAAGAAATATCTCGAAATATGTCCGTCAGGCCCCTTCCCTTGAGATATATCTGCAAATATCTCGGAAACGAAGCGAGCTATGGCAAAATGTTAAGAGACCTTTTTTGTAGAGAATTAAGTTTCCTACTTTGTATGTTCTATGATATTTTTTGATCAGAAGCGTAGTTTTCGAGATATATCGAGATATTTAAAAGTTAAGAAGCCGCACCAACATAATAGAGATACAGAAACACCGTTGCCCCTTTCTTTGAGATAACTCTGCACTAGTGCGAGCCGCAAATGCCACTTCCAGCTTAGCTGTGCAGAAGAAGAACAACAAGAAGAAATATCTCGAAATATGTGCGTCAGGCCCCTTCCCTTGATATAAATCTGCAAATATCTCGGAAACGAAGCGAGCTATGGCAAAATGTTAACAGACGTTTTTTGTAGACAATTATGTTTCCTACAATTTATGTTCTACGATATTTTTTGATCAGAAGCGTAGTTTTCGAGATATATCGAGATATTTAAAAGTTCCGAAGCCGCACCAACATAATAGAGATACAGAAACACCGTGGCCCCTTTCTTTGAGATGACTCTGCACTATTGCGAGCTGCCGATGCCACTTCCAGCTTAGCTGTGCAGAAGAAGGACAACAAGAAGAAGAAATATCTCGAAATATGTCCGTCAGGCCCCTTCCCTTGAGATAAATCTGCAAATATCTCGGAAACGAAGCGAGCTATTGCAAAATGTTAAGAGACCTTCTTTGTAGAGAATTAAGTTTCCTACTTTTTATGTTCTATGATATTTTTTGATCAGAAGCGTAGTTTTCGAGATATATCGAGATATTTAAAAGTTCCGAAGCCGCACCAACATAGTAGAGATACAGAAACACCGTGGCCCCTTTCTTTGAGATAACTCTGCACTAGTGCGAGCCGCAAATGCCACTTCCAGCTTAGCTGTGCAGAAGAAGAACAACAAGAAGAAGAAATATCTCGAAATATGTCCGTCAGGCCCCTTCCCTTGAGATATATCTGCAAATATCTCGGAAACGAAGCGAGCTATGGCAAAATGTTAAGAGACCTTTTTTGTAGAGAATTATGTTTCGTACAATTTATGTTCTATGATATTTTTTGATCCGATGCGTAGTTCTCGAGATATATCAAGATATTTAAAAGTTCCGAAGCCGCACCAACATAATAGAGATACAGAAACACCGTGGCCCCTTTCTTTGAGATGACTCTGCACTATTGCGAGCTGCAAATGCCACTTCCAGCTTAGCTGTGCAGAAGAAGAACAACAAGAAGAAGAAATATCTCGAAATATGTCCGTCAGGCCCGTTCCTTTGAGCTGAATCTGCAAATATCTCGGAAACGAAGCGAGCTATGGCAAATGTTAAGAGACGTTTTTTGTAGAGAATTATGTTTCCTACAATTTATGTTCTATGATATTTTTTGATCAGAAGCGTAGTTTTCGAGATATATCGAGATATTTAAAAGTTCCGAAGCCGCACCAACATAATAGAGATACAGAAACACCGTGGCCCCTTTCTGTGAGATGACTCTGCACTATTGCGAGCTGCCGATGCCACTTCCAGCTTAGCTGTGCAGAAGAAGAACAACAAGAAGAAGAAATATCTCGAAATATGTCCGTCAGGCCCGTTCCTTTGAGCTGAATCTGCAAATATCTCGGAAACGAAGCGAGCTATGGCAAAATGTTAAGAGACCTTTTTTGTAGAGAATTAAGTTTCCTACTTTTTATGTTCTATGATATTTTTTGATCAGATGCGTAGTTCTCGAGATATATCAAGATATTTAAAAGTTCCGAAGCCGCACCAACATAATAGAGATACAGAAACACCGTGGCCCCTTTCTTTGAGATAACTCTGCACTATTGCGAGCTGCAAATGCCACTTCCAGCTTAGCTGTGCAGAAGAAGAACAACAAGAAGAAGAAATATCTCGAAATATGTCCGTCAGGCCCCTTCCCTTGAGATAAATCTGCAAATATCTCGGAAACGAAGCGAGCTATTGCAAAATGTTAAGAGACCTTTTTTGTAGAGAATTAAGTTTCCTACTTTTTATGTTATATGATATTTTTTGATCAGAAGCGTAGTTTTCGAGATATATCGAGATATTTAAAAGTTCCGAAGCCGCACCAACATAATAGAGATTCAGAAACACCGTGGCCCCTTTCTTTGAGATAACTCTGCACTATTGCGAGCTGCAAATGCCACTTCCAGCTTAGCTGTGCAGAAGAAGAACAACAAGAAGAAGAAATATCTCGAAATATGTCCGTCAGGCCCCTTCCCTTGAGATAAATCTGCAAATATCTCGGAAACGAAGCGAGCTATTGCAAAATGTTAAGAGACCTTTTTTGTAGAGAATTAAGTTTCCTACTTTTTATGTTCTATGATATTTTTTGATCTGAAGCGTAGTTTTCGAGATATATCGAGATATTTAAAAGTTCCGAAGCCGCACCAACATAATAGAGACACAGAAACACCGTGGCCCCTTTCTTTGAGATAACTCTGCACTAGTGCGAGCCGCAAATACCACTTCCAGCTTAGCTGTGCAGAAGAAGAACAACAAGAAGAAATATCTCGAAATATGTCCGTCAGGCCCCTTCCCTTGAGATATATCTGCAAATATCTCGGAAACGAAGCGAGCTATGGCAAAATGTTAAGAGACCTTTTTTGTAGAGAATTAAGTTTCCTACTTTGTATGTTCTATGATATTTTTTGATCAGAAGCGTAGTTTTCGAGATATATCGAGATATTTAAAAGTTAAGAAGCCGCACCAACATAATAGAGATACAGAAACACCGTTGCCCCTTTCTTTGAGATAACTCTGCACTAGTGCGAGCCGCAAATGCCACTTCCAGCTTAGCTGTGCAGAAGAAGAACAACAAGACGAAATATCTCGAAATATGTGCGTCAGGCCCCTTCCCTTGAGATAAATCTGCAAATATCTCGGAAACGAAGCGAGCTATGGCAAAATGTTAACAGACGTTTTTTGTAGACAATTATGTTTCCTACAATTTATGTTCTACGATATTTTTTGATCAGAAGCGTAGTTTTCGAGATATATCGAGATATTTAAAAGTTCCGAAGCCGCACCAACATAATAGAGATACAGAAACACCGTGGCCCCTTTCTTTGAGATGACTCTGCACTATTGCGAGCTGCCGATGCCACTTCCAGCTTAGCTGTGCAGAAGAAGGACAACAAGAAGAAGAAATATCTCGAAATATGTCCGTCAGGCCCCTTCCCTTGAGATAAATCTGCAAATATCTCGGAAACGAAGCGAGCTATTGCAAAATGTTAAGAGACCTTCTTTGTAGAGAATTAAGTTTCCTACTTTTTATGTTCTATGATATTTTTTGATCAGAAGCGTAGTTTTCGAGATATATCGAGATATTTAAAAGTTCCGAAGCCGCACCAACATAGTAGAGATACAGAAACACCGTGGCCCCTTTCTTTGAGATAACTCTGCACTAGTGCGAGCCGCAAATGCCACTTCCAGCTTAGCTGTGCAGAAGAAGAACAACAAGAAGAAGAAATATCTCGAAATATGTCCGTCAGGCCCCTTCCCTTGAGATATATCTGCAAATATCTCGGAAACGAAGCGAGCTATGGCAAAATGTTAAGAGACCTTTTTTGTAGAGAATTATGTTTCGTACAATTTATGTTCTATGATATTTTTTGATCCGATGCGTAGTTCTCGAGATATATCAAGATATTTAAAAGTTCCGAAGCCGCACCAACATAATAGAGATACAGAAACACCGTGGCCCCTTTCTTTGAGATGACTCTGCACTATTGCCAGCTGCAAATGCCACTTCCAGCTTAGCTGTGCAGAAGAAGAACAACAAGAAGAAGAAATATCTCGAAATATGTCCGTCAGGCCCCTTCCCTTGATATAAATCTGCAAATATCTCGGAAACGAAGCGAGCTATGGCAAAATGTTAAAAGACCTTTTTTGTAGAGAATTAAGTTTTCTACTTTTTATGTTCCATGATATTTTTTGATCAGATGCGTAGTTCTCGAGATATATCAAGATATTTAAAAGTTCCGAAGCTGCACCAACATAATAGAGATACAGAAACACCGTGGCCCCTTTCTTTGAGATAACTCTGCACTAGTGCGAGCCGCAAATGCCACTTCCAGCTTAGCTGTGCAGAAGAAGAACAACAAGAAGATGAAATATCTCGAAATATGTCCGTTAGGCCCCTTCCCTTGAGATAAATCTGCAAATATCTCGGAAACGAAGCGAGCTATGGCAAAATGTTGAGAGACCTTTTTTGTAGAGAATGAAGTTTCCTACTATTTATGTTTTATGATATTTTTTGATCAGATGCGTAGTTCTCGAGATATATCAAGATATTTAAAAGTTCCGAAGCCGCACCAACATAATAGAGATACAGAAACACCGTGGCCCCTTTCTTTGAGATAACTCTGCACTATTGCGAGCTGCAAATGCCACTTCCAGCTTCGCTGTGCAGAAGAAGAACAACAAGAAGAAGAAATATCTCGAAATATGTCCGTTAGGGCCCTTCCCTTGAGATAAATCTGCAAATATCTCGGAAACGAAGCGAGCTATTGCAAAATGTTAAGAGACCTTTTTTGTAGAGAATTAAGTTTCCTACTTTTTATGTTCTATGATATTTTTTGATCAGAAGCGTAGTTTTCGAGATATATCGAGATATTTAAAAGTTCCGAAGCCGCACCAACATAATAGAGATACAGAAACACCGTGGCCCCTTTCTTTGAGATAACTCTGCACTAGTGCGAGCCGCAAATGCCACTTCCAGCTTAGCTGTGCAGAAGAAGAACAACAAGAAGAAGAAATATCTCGAAATATGTCCGTCAGGCCCCTTCCCTTGAGATATATCTGCAAATATCTCGGAAACGAAGCGAGCTATGGCAAAATGTTAAGAGACCTTTTTTGTAGAGAATTATGTTTCGTACAATTTATGTTCTATGATATTTTTTGATCCGATGCGTAGTTCTCGAGATATATCAAGATATTTAAAAGTTCCGAAGCCGCACCAACATAATAGAGATACAGAAACACCGTGGCCCCTTTCTTTGAGATGACTCTGCACTATTGCGAGCTGCAAATGCCACTTCCAGCTTAGCTGTGCAGAAGAAGAACAACAAGAAGAAGAAATATCTCGAAATATGTCCGTCAGGCCCGTTCCTTTGAGCTGAATCTGCAAATATCTCGGAAACGAAGCGAGCTATGGCAAAATGTAGAGAGACGTTTTTTGTAGAGAATTATGTTTCCTACAATTTATGTTCTATGATATTTTTTGATCAGAAGCGTAGTTTTCGAGATATATCGAGATATTTAAAAGTTCCGAAGCCGCACCAACATAATAGAGATTCAGAAACACCGTGGCCCCTTTCTTTGAGATAACTCTGCACTATTGCGAGCTGCAAATGCCACTTCCAGCTTAGCTGTGCAGAAGAAGAACAACAAGAAGAAGAAATATCTCGAAATATGTCCGTCAGGCCCCTTCCCTTGATATAAATCTGCAAATATCTCGGAAACGAAGCGAGCTATGGCAAAATGTTAAAAGACCTTTTTTGTAGAGAATTAAGTTTTCTACTTTTTATGTTCCATGATATTTTTTGATCAGATGCGTAGTTCTCGAGATATATCAAGATATTTAAAAGTTCCGAAGCTGCACCAACATAATAGAGATACAGAAACACCGTGGCCCCTTTCTTTGAGATAACTCTGCACTAGTGCGAGCCGCAAATGCCACTTCCAGCTTAGCTGTGCAGAAGAAGAACAACAAGAAGATGAAATATCTCGAAATATGTCCGTTAGGCCCCTTCCCTTGAGATAAATCTGCAAATATCTCGGAAACGAAGCGAGCTATGGCAAAATGTTGAGAGACCTTTTTTGTAGAGAATGAAGTTTCCTACTATTTATGTTTTATGATATTTTTTGATCAGATGCGTAGTTCTCGAGATATATCAAGATATTTAAAAGTTCCGAAGCCGCACCAACATAATAGAGATACAGAAACACCGTGGCCCCTTTCTTTGAGATAACTCTGCACTATTGCGAGCTGCAAATGCCACTTCCAGCTTCGCTGTGCAGAAGAAGAACAACAAGAAGAAGAAATATCTCGAAATATGTCCGTTAGGGCCCTTCCCTTGAGATAAATCTGCAAATATCTCGGAAACGAAGCGAGCTATTGCAAAATGTTAAGAGACCTTTTTTGTAGAGAATTAAGTTTCCTACTTTTTATGTTCTATGATATTTTTTGATCAGAAGCGTAGTTTTCGAGATATATCGAGATATTTAAAAGTTCCGAAGCCGCACCAACATAATAGAGATACAGAAACACCGTGGCCCCTTTCTTTGAGATAACTCTGCACTAGTGCGAGCCGCAAATGCCACTTCCAGCTTAGCTGTGCAGAAGAAGAACAACAAGAAGAAGAAATATCTCGAAATATGTCCGTCAGGCCCCTTCCCTTGAGATATATCTGCAAATATCTCGGAAACGAAGCGAGCTATGGCAAAATGTTAAGAGACCTTTTTTGTAGAGAATTATGTTTCGTACAATTTATGTTCTATGATATTTTTTGATCCGATGCGTAGTTCTCGAGATATATCAAGATATTTAAAAGTTCCGAAGCCGCACCAACATAATAGAGATACAGAAACACCGTGGCCCCTTTCTTTGAGATGACTCTGCACTATTGCGAGCTGCAAATGCCACTTCCAGCTTAGCTGTGCAGAAGAAGAACAACAAGAAGAAGAAATATCTCGAAATATGTCCGTCAGGCCCGTTCCTTTGAGCTGAATCTGCAAATATCTCGGAAACGAAGCGAGCTATGGCAAAATGTAGAGAGACGTTTTTTGTAGAGAATTATGTTTCCTACAATTTATGTTCTATGATATTTTTTGATCAGAAGCGTAGTTTTCGAGATATATCGAGATATTTAAAAGTTCCGAAGCCGCACCAACATAATAGAGATTCAGAAACACCGTGGCCCCTTTCTTTGAGATAACTCTGCACTATTGCGAGCTGCAAATGCCCCTTCCAGCTTAGCTGTGCAGAAGAAGAACAACAAGAAGAAGAAATATCTCGAAATATGTCCGTCAGGCCCCTTCCCTTGAGATAAATCTGCAAATATCTCGGAAACGAAGCGAGCTATTGCAAAATGTTAAGAGACCTTTTTTGTAGAGAATTAAGTTTCCTACTTTTTATGTTCTATGATATTTTTTGATCAGAAGCGTAGTTTTCGAGATATATCGAGATATTTAAAAGTTCCGAAGCCGCACCAACATAATAGAGATTCAGAAACACCGTGGCCCCTTTCTTTGAGATAACTCTGCACTATTGCGAGCTGCAAATGCCACTTCCAGCTTAGCTGTGCAGAAGAAGAACAACAAGAAGAAGAAATATCTCGAAATATGTCCGTCAGGCCCCTTCCCTTGATATAAATCTGCAAATATCTCGGAAACGAAGCGAGCTATGGCAAAATGTTAAAAGACCTTTTTTGTAGAGAATTAAGTTTTCTACTTTTTATGTTCCATGATATTTTTTGATCAGATGCGTAGTTCTCGAGATATATCAAGATATTTAAAAGTTCCGAAGCTGCACCAACATAATAGAGATACAGAAACACCGTGGCCCCTTTCTTTGAGATAACTCTGCACTAGTGCGAGCCGCAAATGCCACTTCCAGCTTAGCTGTGCAGAAGAAGAACAACAAGAAGATGAAATATCTCGAAATATGTCCGTTAGGCCCCTTCCCTTGAGATAAATCTGCAAATATCTCGGAAACGAAGCGAGCTATGGCAAAATGTTGAGAGACCTTTTTTGTAGAGAATGAAGTTTCCTACTATTTATGTTTTATGATATTTTTTGATCAGATGCGTAGTTCTCGAGATATATCAAGATATTTAAAAGTTCCGAAGCCGCACCAACATAATAGAGATACAGAAACACCGTGGCCCCTTTCCTTGAGAAAACTCTGCACTATTGCGAGCTGCAAATGCCACTTCCAGCTTAGCTGTGCAGAGGAAGGACAACAAGAAGAAGAAATATCTCGAAATATGTCCGTCAGGCCCGTTCCTTTGAGCTGAATCTGCAAATATCTCGGAAACGAAGCGAGCTATGGCAAAATGTTAAGAGACGTTTTTTGTAGAGAATTATGTTTCCTACAATTCATGTTCTATGATATTTTTTGATCAGAAGCGTAGTTTTCGAGATATATCGAGATATTTAAAAGTTCCGAAGCCGCACCAACATAATAGAGATTCAGAAACACCGTGGCCCCTTTCTTTGAGATAACTCTGCACTATTGCGAGCTGCAAATGCCACTTCCAGCTTAGCTGTGCAGAAGAAGAACAACAAGAAGAAGAAATATCTCGAAATATGTCCGTCAGGCCCCTTCCCTTGATATAAATCTGCAAATATCTCGGAAACGAAGCGAGCTATGGCAAAATGTTAAAAGACCTTTTTTGTAGAGAATTAAGTTTTCTACTTTTTATGTTCCATGATATTTTTTGATCAGATGCGTAGTTCTCGAGATATATCAAGATATTTAAAAGTTCCGAAGCTGCACCAACATAATAGAGATACAGAAACACCGTGGCCCCTTTCTTTGAGATAACTCTGCACTAGTGCGAGCCGCAAATGCCACTTCCAGCTTAGCTGTGCAGAAGAAGAACAACAAGAAGATGAAATATCTCGAAATATGTCCGTTAGGCCCCTTCCCTTGAGATAAATCTGCAAATATCTCGGAAACGAAGCGAGCTATGGCAAAATGTTGAGAGACCTTTTTTGTAGAGAATGAAGTTTCCTACTATTTATGTTTTATGATATTTTTTGATCAGATGCGTAGTTCTCGAGATATATCAAGATATTTAAAAGTTCCGAAGCCGCACCAACATAATAGAGATACAGAAACACCGTGGCCCCTTTCCTTGAGAAAACTCTGCACTATTGCGAGCTGCAAATGCCACTTCCAGCTTAGCTGTGCAGAGGAAGGACAACAAGAAGAAGAAATATCTCGAAATATGTCCGTCAGGCCCGTTCCTTTGAGCTGAATCTGCAAATATCTCGGAAACGAAGCGAGCTATGGCAAAATGTTAAGAGACGTTTTTTGTAGAGAATTATGTTTCCTACAATTCATGTTCTATGATATTTTTTGATCAGAAGCGTAGTTTTCGAGATATATCGAGATATTTAAAAGTTCCGAAGCCGCACCAACATAATAGGGATACAGAAACACCGTGGCCCCTTTCTTTGAGATAACTCTGCACTATTGCGAGCTGTAAATGCCACTTCCAGCTAAGCTGTGCAGAAGAAGAACAACAAGAAGATGAAATATCTCGAAATATGTCCGTCAGGCCCGTTCCTTTGAGCTGAATCTGCAAATATCTCGGAAACGAAGCGAGCTATGGCAAATGTTAAGAGACGTTTTTTGTAGAGAATTATGTTTCCTACAATTTATGTTCTATGATATTTTTTGATCAGATGCGTAGTTCTCGAGATATATCAAGATATTTAAAATTTCCGAAGCTGCACCAACATAATAGAGATACAGAAACACCGTGGCCCCTTTCTTTGAGATAACTCTGCACTAGTGCGAGCCGCAAATGCCACTTCCAGCTTAGCTGTGCAGAAGAAGAACAACAAGAAGATGAAATATCTCGAAATATGTCCGTTAGGCCCCTTCCCTTGAGATAAATGTGCAAATATCTCGGAAACGAAGCGAGCTATGGCAAAATGTTGAGAGACCTTTTTTGTAGAGAATGAAGTTTCCTACTATTTATGTTTTATGATATTTTTTGATCAGATGCGTAGTTCTCGAGATATATCAAGATATTTAAAAGTTCCGAAGCCGCACCAACATAATAGAGATACAGAAACACCGTGGCCCCTTTCTTTGAGAAAACTCTGCACTATTGCGAGCTGCAAATGCCACTTCCAGCTTAGCTGTGCAGAGGAAGGACAACAAGAAGAAGAAATATCTCGAAATATGTCCGTCAGGCCCCTTCCCTTGCGATAAATCTGCAAATATCTCGGAAACGAAGCGAGCTATGGCAAAATGTTAAGAGACCTTTTTTGTAGAGAATTATGTTTCCTACAAGTTATGTTCTATGATATTTTTGGATCAGACGCATCGTTTTCGAGATATATCGAGATATTTAAAAGTTCCGAAGCCGCACCAACATAATAGAGATACAGAAACACCGTGGCCCCTTTCTTTGAGATAACTCTGCACTAGTGCGAGCCGCAAATACCACTTCCAGCTTAGCTGTGCAGAAGAAGAACAACAAGAAGAAATATTTCGAAATATGTCCGTCAGGCCCCTTCCCTTGAGATATATCTGCAAATATCTCGGAAACGAAGCGAGCTATGGCAAAATGTTAAGAGACCTTTTTTGTAGAGAATTAAGTTTCCTACTTTGTATGTTCTATGATATTTTTTGATCAGAAGCGTAGTTTTCGAGATATATCGAGATATTTAAAAGTTCCGAAGCCGCACCAACATAATAGAGATACAGAAACACCGTGGCCCCTTTCTTTGAGATAACTCTGCACTATTGCGAGCTGCAAATGCCACTTCCAGCTTAGCTGTGCAGAAGAAGAACAACAAGAAGATGAAATATCTCGAAATATGTCCGTCAGGCCCCTTCCCTTGAGATAAATCTGCAAATATCTCGGAAACGAAGCGAGCTATGGCAAAATGTTAACAGACCTTTTTTGTAGACAATTGTGTTTCCTACAATTTATGTTCTACGATATTTTTTGATCAGAAGCGTAGTTTTCGAGATATATCGAGATATTTAAAAGTTCCGAAGCCGCACCAACATAATAGAGATACAGAAACACCGTGGCCCCTTTCTTTGAGATGACTCTGCACTATTGCGAGCTGCCGATGCCACTTCCAGCTTAGCTGTGCAGAAGAAGGACAACAAGAAGAAGAAATATCTCGAAATATGTCCGTCAGGCCCCTTCCCTTGAGATAAATCTGCAAATATCTCGGAAACGAAGCGAGCTATTGCAAAATGTTAAGAGACCTTTTTTGTAGAGAATTAAGTTTCCTACTTTTTATGTTCTATGATATTTTTTGATCAGAAGCGTAGTTTTCGAGATATATCGAGATATTTAAAAGTTCCGAAGCCGCACCAACATAATAGAGATACAGAAACACCGTGGCCCCTTTCTTTGAGATAACTCTGCACTAGTGCGAGCCGCAAATGCCACTTCCAGCTTAGCTGTGCAGAAGAAGAACAACAAGAAGAAGAAATATCTCGAAATATGTCCGTCAGGCCCCTTCCCTTGAGATATATCTGCAAATATCTCGGAAACGAAGCGAGCTATGGCAAAATGTTAAGAGACCTTTTTTGTAGAGAATTATGTTTCGTACAATTTATGTTCTATGATATTTTTTGATCCGATGCGTAGTTCTCGAGATATATCAAGATATTTAAAAGTTCCGAAGCCGCACCAACATAATAGAGATACAGAAACACCGTGGCCCCTTTCTTTGAAATGACTCTGCACTATTGCGAGCTGCAAATGCCACTTCCAGCTTAGCTGTGCAGAAGAAGAACAACAAGAAGAAGAAATATCTCGAAATATGTCCGTCAGGCCCGTTCCTTTGAGCTGAATCTGCAAATATCTCGGAAACGAAGCGGGCTATGGCAAAATGTAGAGAGACGTTTTTTGTAGAGAATTATGTTTCCTACAATTTATGTTCTATGATATTTTTTGATCAGAAGCGTAGTTTTCGAGATATATCGAGATATTTAAAAGTTCCGAAGCCGCACCAACATAATAGAGATTCAGAAACACCGTGGCCCCTTTCTTTGAGATAACTCTGCACTATTGCGAGCTGCAAATACCACTTCCAGCTTAGCTGTGCAGAAGAAGAACAACAAGAAGAAGAAATATCTCGAAATATGTCCGTCAGGCCCCTTCCCTTGAGATAAATCTGCAAATATCTCGGAAACGAAGCGAGCTATTGCAAAATGTTAAGAGACCTTTTTTGTAGAGAATTAAGTTTCCTACTTTTTATGTTCTATGATATTTTTTGATCAGAAGCGTAGTTTTCGAGATATATCGAGATATTTAAAAGTTCCGAAGCCGCACCAACATAATAGAGATTCAGAAACACCGTGGCCCCTTTCTTTGAGATAACTCTGCACTATTGCGAGCTGCAAATGCCACTTCCATCTTAGCTGTGCAGAGGAAGAACAACAAGAAGAAGAAATATCTCGAAATATGTCCGTCAGGCCCCTTCCCTTGAGATAAATCTGCAAATATCTCGGAAACGAAGCGAGGTATTGCAAAATGTTAAGAGACCTTTTTTGTAGAGAATTAAGTTTCCTACTTTTTATGTTCTATGATATTTTTTGATCAGAAGCGTAGTTTTCGAGATATATCGAGATATTTAAAAGTTCCGAAGCCGCACCAACATAATAGAGATACAGAAACCCCGTGGCCCCTTTCTTTGAGATAACTCTGCACTAGTGCGAGCCGCAAATGCCACTTGCAGCTTAGCTGTGCAGAAGAAGAACAACAAGAAGTAATATCTCGAAATATGTCCGTCAGGCCCCTTCCCTTGAGATATATCTGCAAATATCTCGGAAACGAAGCGAGCTATGGCAAAATGTTAAGAGACCTTTTGTGTAGAGAATTAAGTTTCCTACTTTGTATGTTCTATGATATTTTTTGATCAGAAGCGTAGTTTTCGAGATATATCGAGATATTTAAAAGTGCCGAAGCCGCACCAACATAATAGAGATACAGAAACACCGTGGCCCCTTTCTTTGAGATAACTCTGCACTATTGCGAGCTGCAAATGCCACTTCCAGCTTAGCTGTGCATAAGAAGAACAACAAGAGGAAGAAATATTTCGAAATATGTCCGTCAGGCCCGTTCCTTTGAGCTGAATCTGCAAATATCTCGGAAACGAAGCGAGCTATGGCAAAATGTTAAGAGACGTTTTTTGTAGAAAATTATGTTTCCTACAATTTATGTTCTATGATATTTTTTGATCAGAAGCGTAGTTTTCGAGATATATCGAGATATTTAAAAGTTCCGAAGCCGCACCAACATAATAGAGATTCAGAAACACCGTGGCCCCTTTCTTTGAGATAACTCTGCACTATTGCGAGCTGCAAATGCCACTTCCAGCTTAGCTGTGCAGAAGAAGAACAACAAGAAGAAGAAATATCTCGAAATATGTCCGTCAGGCCCCTTCCCTTGAGATAAATCTGCAAATATCTCGGAAACGAAGCGAGCTATGGCAAAATGATAAGAGACCTTTTTTGTAGAGAATTAAGTTTCCTACTTTTTATGTTCTATGACATTTTTTGATCAGATGCGTAGTTCTCGAGATATATCAAGGTATTTAAAAGTTCCGAAGCCGCACCAACATAATAGAGATACAGAAACACCGTGGCCCCTTTCTTTGAGATGACTCTGCACTATTGCGAGCTGCAAATGCCACTTCCAGCTTAGCTGTGCAGAAGAAGAACAACAAGAAGAAGAAATATGTCGAAATATGTCCGTCAGGCCCGTTCCTTTGAGCTGAATCTGCAAATATCTCGGAAACGAAGCGAGCTATGGCAAAATGTTAAGAGACGTTTTTTGTAGAGAATTATGTTTCCTACAATTTATGTTCTATGATATTTTTTGATCAGAAGCGTAGTTTTCGAGATATATCGAGATATTTAAAAGTTCCGAAGCCGCACCAACATAATAGAGATACAGAAACACCGTGGCCCCTTTCTTTGAGATAACTCTGCACTAGTGCGAGCCGCAAATGCCACTTCCAGCTTAGCTGTGCAGAAGAAGAACAACAAGAAGAAGAAATATCTCGAAATATGTCCGTCAGGCCCGTTCCTTTGAGCTGAATCTGCAAATATCTCGGAAACGAAGCGAGCTATGGCAAAATGTTAAGAGACGTTTTTTGTAGAGAATTATGTTTCCTACAATTTATGTTCTATGATATTTTTTGATCAGAAGCGTAGTTTTCGAGATATATCGAGATATTTAAAAGTTCCGAAGCCGCACCAACATAATAGAGATTCAGAAACACCGTGGCCCCTTTCTTTGAGATAACTCTGCACTATTGCGAGCTGCAAATGCCACTTCCAGCTTAGCTGTGCAGAAGAAGAACAACAAGAAGAAGAAATATCTCGAAATATGTCCGTCAGGCCCCTTCCCTTGAGATAAATCTGCAAATATCTCGGAAACGAAGCGAGCTATGGCAAAATGTTAAGAGACCTTTTTTGTAGAGAATTAAGTTTCCTACTTTTTATGTTCTATGATATTTTTTGATCAGAAGCGTAGTTTTCGAGATATATCGAGATATTTAAAAGTTCCGAAGCCGCACCAACATAATAGAGATACAGAAACACCGTGGCCCCTTTCTTTGAGATAACTCTGCACTAGTGCGAGCCGCAAATGCCACTTCCAGCTTAGCTGTGCAGAAGAAGAACAACAAGAAGAAATATCTCGAAATATGTCCGTCAGGCCCCTTCCCTTGAGATATATCTGCAAATATCTCGGAAACGAAGCGAGCTATGGCAAAATGTTAAGAGACCTTTTTTGTAGAGAATTAAGTTTCCTACTTTCTATGTTCTATGATATTTTTTGATCAGAAGCGTAGTTTTCGAGATATATCGAGATATTTAAAAGTTCCGAAGCCGCACCAACATAATAGAGATACAGAAACACCGTGGCCCCTTTCTTTGAGATAACTCTGCACTATTGCGAGCTGCAAATGCCACTTCCAGCTTAGCTGTGCAGAAGAAGAACAACAAGAGGAAGAAATATTTCGAAATATGTCCGTCAGGCCCGTTCCTTTGAGCTGAATCTGCAAATATCTCGGAAACGAAGCGAGCTATGGCAAAATGTTAAGAGACCTTTTTTGTAGAGAATTAAGTTTCCTACTTTGTATGTTCTATGATATTTTTTGATCAGAAGCGTAGTTTTCGAGATATATCGAGATATTTAAAAGTTCCGAAGCCGCACCAACATAATAGAGATACAGAAACACCGTGGCCCCTTTCTTTGAGATAACTCTGCACTATTGCGAGCTGCAAATGCCACTTCCAGCTTAGCTGTGCAGAAGAAGAACAACAAGAGGAAGAAATATTTCGAAATATGTCCGTCAGGCCCGTTCCTTTGAGCTGAATCTGCAAATATCTCGGAAACGAAGCGAGCTATGGCAAAATGTTAAGAGACGTTTTTTGTAGAAAATTATGTTTCCCACAATTTATGTTCTATGATATTTTTTGATCAGAAGCGTAGTTTTCGAGATATATCGAGATATTTAAAAGTTCCGAAGCCGCACCAACATAATAGAGACACTGAAACACCGTTGCCCCTTTCTTTGAGATAACTCTGCACTAGTGCGAGCCGCAAATGCCACTTCCAGCTTAGCTGTGCAGAAGAAGAACAACAAGAAGAAATATCTCGAAATATGTCCGTCAGGCCCCTTCCCTTGAGATACATCTGCAAATATCTCGAAAACGAAGCGAGCTATGGCAAAATGATGAGAGACCTTTTTTGTAGAGAATTAAGTTTCCTACTTTTTATGTTCTATGACATTTTTTGATCAGATGCGTAGTTCTCGAGATATATCAAGGTATTTAAAAGTTCCGAAACCGCACCAACATAATAGAGATACAGAAACACCGTGGCCCCTTTCTTTGAGATGACTCTGCACTATTGCGAGCTGCAAATGCCACTTCCAGCTTAGCTGTGCAGAAGAAGAACAACAAGAAGAAGAAACATCCCGAAATATGTCCGTCAGGCCCGTTCCTTTGAGCTGAATCTGCAAATATCTCGGAAACGAAGCGAGCTATGGCAAAATGTTAAGAGACGTTTTTTGTAGAGAATTATGTTTCCTACAATTTATGTTCTATGATATTTTTTGATCAGAAGCGTAGTTTTCGAGATATATCGAGATATTTAAAAGTTGGGAAGCCGCACCAACATAATAGAGATTCAGAAACACCGTGGCCCCTTTCTTTGAGATAACTCTGCACTATTGCGAGCTGCAAATGCCACTTCCAGCTTAGCTGTGCAGAAGAAGAACAACAAGAAGAAGAAATATCTCGAAATATGTCCGTCAGGCCCCTTCCCTTGAGATAAATCTGCAAATATCTCGGAAACGAAGCGAGCTATGGCAAAATGTTAACAGACGTTTTTTGTAGAGAATTAAGTTTCCTACTTTTTATGTACTATGATATTTTTTGATCAGATGCGTAGTTCTCGAGATATATCAAGATATTTAAAAGTTCCGAAGCCGCACCAACATAATAGAGATACAGAAACACCGTGGCCCCTTTCTTTGAGATAACTCTGCACTATTGCGAGCTGGAAATGCCACTTCCAGTTTAGCTGTGCAGAAGAAGAACAACAAGAAGAAGAAATATCTCGAAATATGTCCGTCAGGCCCCTTCCCTTGAGATAAATCTGCAAATATCTCGGAAACGAAGCGAGCTATGGCAAAATGTTAAGAGACCTTTTTTGTAGAGAATTAAGTTTCCTACTTTTTATGTTCTATGACATTTTTTGATCAGATGCGTAGTTCTCGAGATATATCAAGGTATTTAAAAGTTCCGAAGCCGCACCAACATAATAGAGATACAGAAACACCGTGGCCCCTTTCTTTGAGATGACTCTGCACTATTGCGAGCTGCAAATGCCACTTCCAGCTTAGCTGTGCAGAAGAAGAACAACAAGAAGAAGAAACATCTCGAAATATGTCCGTCAGGCCCGTTCCTTTGAGCTGAATCTGCAAATATCTCGGAAACGAAGCGAGCTATGGCAAAATGTTAAGAGACGTTTTTTGTAGAGAATTATGTTTCCTACAATTTATGTTCTATGATATTTTTTGATCAGAAGCGTAGTTTTCGAGATATATCGAGATATTTAAAAGTTGGGAAGCCGCACCAACATAATAGAGATTCAGAAACACCATGGCCCCTTTCTTTGAGATAACTCTGCACTATTGCGAGCTGCAAATGCCACTTCCAGCTTAGCTGTGCAGAAGAAGAACAACAAGAAGAAGAAATATCTCGAAATATGTCCGTCAGGCCCCTTCCCTTGAGATAAATCTGCAAATATCTCGGAAACGAAGCGAGCTATGGCAAAATGTTAAGAGACCTTTTTTGTAGAGAATTGAGTTTCCTACTTTTTATGTTCTATGATATTTTTTGATCAGAAGCGTAGTTCTCGAGATATATCGAGATATTTAAAAGTTCCGAAGCCGCACCAACATAATAGAGATACAGAAACACCGTGGCCCCTTTCTTTGAGATAACTCTGCACTAGTGCGAGCCGCAAATGCCACTTCCAGCTTAGCTGTGCAGAAGAAGAACAACAAGAAGAAATATCTCGAAATATGTCCGTCAGGCCCCTTCCCTTGAGATATATCTGCAAATATCTCGGAAACGAAGCGAGCTATGGCAAAATGTTAAGAGACCTTTTTTGTAGAGAATTAAGTTTCCTACTTTGTATGTTCTATGATATTTTTTGATCAGAAGCGTAGTTTTCGAGATATATCGAGATATTTAAAAGCTCCGAAGCCGCACCAACATAATAGAGATACAGAAACACCGTGGCCCCTTTCTTTGAGATAACTCTGCACTATTGCGAGCTGCAAATGCCACTTCCAGCTTAGCTGTGCAGAAGAAGAACAACAAGAAGAAGAAATATCTCGAAATATGTCCGTCAGGCCCCTTCCCTTGAGATAAATCTGCAAATATCTCGGAAACGAAGCGAGCTATGGCAAAATGTTAACAGACGTTTTTTGTAGAGAATTAAGTTTCCTACTTTTTATGTGCTATGATATTTTTTGATCAGATGCGTAGTTCTCGAGATATATCAAGATATTTAAAAGTTCCGAAGCCGCACCAACATAATAGAGATACAGAAACACCGTGGCCCCTTTCTTTGAGATAACTCTGCACTATTGCGAGCTGTAAATGCCACTTCCAGCTTAGCTGTGCAGAAGAAGATCAACAAGAAGAAGAAATATCTCGAAATATGTCCGTCAGGCCCCTTCCCTTGAGATAGATCTGCAAATATCTCGGAAACGAAGCGAGCTATGGCAAAATGTTAAGAGACCTTTTTTGTAGAGAATTAAGTTTCCTACTTTTTATGTTCTATGATATTTTTTGATCAGATGCGTAGTTCTCGAGATATATCAAGATATTTAAAAGTTCCGAAGCCGCACCAACATAATAGAGATACAGAAACACCGTGGCCCCTTTCTTTGAGATAACTCTGCACTATTGCGAGCTAGAAATGCCACTTCCAGTTTAGCTGTGCAGAAGAAGAACAACAAGAAGAAGAAATATCTCGAAATATGTCCGTCAGGCCCCTTCCCTTGAGATAAATCTACAAATATCTCGGAAACGAAGCGAGCTATGGCAAAATGTTAAGAGACCTTTTTTGTAGAGAGTTAAGTTTCCTACTTTTTATGTTCTATGATATTTTTTGATCAGATGCGTAGTTCTCGAGATATATCAAGATATTTAAAAGTTCCGAAGCCGCACCAACATAATAGAGATACAGAAACACCGTGGCCCCTTTCTTTGAGATAACTCTGCACTATTGCGAGCTAGAAATGCCACTTCCAGTTTAGCTGTGCAGAAGAAGAACAACAAGAAGAAGAAATATCTCGAAATATGTCCGTCAGGCCCCTTCCCTTGAGATAAATCTACAAATATCTCGGAAACGAAGCGAGCTATGGCAAAATGTTAAGAGACGTTTTTTGTAGAGAATTATGTTTCCTACAATTTATGTTCTATGATATTTTTTGATCAGAAGCGTAGTTTTCGAGATATATCGAGATATTTAAAAGTTGGGAAGCCGCACCAACATAATAGAGATTCAGAAACACCGTGGCCCCTTTCTTTGAGATAACTCTGCACTATTGCGAGCTGCAAATGCCACTTCCAGCTTAGCTGTGCAGAAGAAGAACAACAAGAAGAAGAAATATCTCGAAATATGTCCGTCAGGCCCCTTCCCTTGAGATAAATCTGCAAATATCTCGGAAACGAAGCGAGCTATGGCAAAATGTTAAGAGACCTTTTTTGTAGAGAATTGAGTTTCCTACTTTTTATGTTCTATGATATTTTTTGATCAGAAGCGTAGTTCTCGAGATATATCGAGATATTTAAAAGTTCCGAAGCCGCACCAACATAATAGAGATACAGAAACACCGTGGCCCCTTTCTTTGAGATAACTCTGCACTAGTGCGAGCCGCAAATGCCACTTCCAGCTTAGCTGTGCAGAAGAAGAACAACAAGAAGAAATATCTCGAAATATGTCCGTCAGGCCCCTTCCCTTGAGATATATCTGCAAATATCTCGGAAACGAAGCGAGCTATGGCAAAATGTTAAGAGACCTTTTTTGTAGAGAATTAAGTTTCCTACTTTGTATGTTCTATGATATTTTTTGATCAGAAGCGTAGTTTTCGAGATATATCGAGATATTTAAAAGTTCCGAAGCCGCACCAACATAATAGAGATACAGAAACACCGTGGCCCCTTTCTTTGAGATAACTCTGCACTATTGCGAGCTGCAAATGCCACTTCCAGCTTAGCTGTGCAGAAGAAGAACAACAAGAGGAAGAAATATTTCGAAATATGTCCGTCAGGCCCGTTCCTTTGAGCTGAATCTGCAAATATCTCGGAAACGAAGCGAGCTATGGCAAAATGTTAAGAGACCTTTTTTGTAGAGAATTAAGCTTCCTACTTTGTATGTTCTATGATATTTTTTGATCAGAAGCGTAGTTTTCGAGATATATCGAGATATTTAAAAGTTCCGAAGCCGCACCAACATAATAGAGATACAGAAACACCGTGGCCCCTTTCTTTGAGATAACTCTGCACTATTGCGAGCTGCAAATGCCACTTCCAGCTTAGCTGTGCAGAAGAAGAACAACAAGAGGAAGAAATATTTCGAAATATGTCCGTCAGGCCCGTTCCTTTGAGCTGAATCTGCAAATATCTCGGAAACGAAGCGAGCTATGGCAAAATGTTAAGAGACGTTTTTTGTAGAAAATTATGTTTCCTACAATTTATGTTCTATGATATTTTTTGATCAGAAGCGTAGTTTTCGAGATATATCGAGATATTTAAAAGTTCCGAAGCCGCACCAACATAATAGAGACACAGAAACACCGTTGCCCCTTTCTTTGAGATAACTCTGCACTAGTGCGAGCCGCAAATGCCACTTCCAGCTTAGCTGTGCAGAAGAAGAACAACAAGAAGAAATATCTCGAAATATGTCCGTCAGGCCCCTTCCCTTGAGATACATCTGCAAATATCTCGAAAACGAAGCGAGCTATGGCAAAATGATAAGAGACCTTTTTTGTAGAGAATTAAGTTTCCTACTTTTTATGTTCTATGACATTTTTTGATCAGATGCGTAGTTCTCGAGATATATCAAGGTATTTAAAAGTTCCGAAGCCGCACCAACATAATAGAGATACAGAAACACCGTGGCCCCTTTCTTTGAGATGACTCTGCACTATTGCGAGCTGCAAATGCCACTTCCAGCTTAGCTGTGCAGAAGAAGAACAACAAGAAGAAGAAACATCTCGAAATATGTCCGTCAGGCCCGTTCCTTTGAGCTGAATCTGCAAATATCTCGGAAACGAAGCGAGCTATGGCAAAATGTTAAGAGACGTTTTTTGTAGAGAATTATGTTTTCTACAATTTATGTTCTATGATATTTTTTGATCAGAAGCGTAGTTTTCGAGATATATCGAGATATTTAAAAGTTGGGAAGCCGCACCAACATAATAGAGATACAGAAACAGCGTGGCCCCTTTCTTTGAGATAACTCTGCACTATTGCGAGCTAGAAATGCCACTTCCAGTTTAGCTGTGCAGAAGAAGAACAACAAGAAGAAGAAATATCTCGAAATATGTCCGTCAGGCCCCTTCCCTTGAGATAAATCTGCAAATATCTCGGAAACGAAGCGAGCTATGGCAAAATGTTAAGAGACCTTTTTTGTAGAGAGTTAAGTTTCCTACTTTTTATGTTCTATGATATTTTTTGATCAGATGCGTAGTTCTCGAGATATATCAAGATATTTAAAAGTTCCGAAGCCGTACCAACATAATAGAGATACAGAAACACCGTGGCCCCTTTCTTTGAGATAACTCTGCACTATTGCGAGCTGCAAATGCCACTTCCAGCTTAGCTGTGCAGAAGAAGAACAACAAGAGGAAGAAATATTTCGAAATATGTCCGTCAGGCCCGTTCCTTTGAGCTGAATCTGCAAATATCTCGGAAACGAAGCGAGCTATGGCAAAATGTTAAGAGACGTTTTTTGTAGAAAATTATGTTTCCTACAATTTATGTTCTATGATATTTTTTGATCAGAAGCGTAGTTTTCGAGATATATCGAGATATTTAAAAGTTCCGAAGCCGCACCAACATAATAGAGACACAGAAACACCGTTGCCCCTTTCTTTGAGATAACTCTGCACTAGTGCGAGCCGCAAATGCCACTTCCAGCTTAGCTGTGCAGAAGAAGAACAACAAGAAGAAATATCTCGAAATATGTCCGTCAGGCCCCTTCCCTTGAGATACATCTGCAAATATCTCGAAAACGAAGCGAGCTATGGCAAAATGATAAGAGACCTTTTTTGTAGAGAATTAAGTTTCCTACTTTTTATGTTCTATGACATTTTTTGATCAGATGCGTAGTTCTCGAGATATATCAAGGTATTTAAAAGTTCCGAAGCCGCACCAACATAATAGAGATACAGAAACACCGTGGCCCCTTTCTTTGAGATGACTCTGCACTATTGCGAGCTGCAAATGCCACTTCCAGCTTAGCTGTGCAGAAGAAGAACAACAAGAAGAAGAAACATCTCGAAATATGTCCGTCAGGCCCGTTCCTTTGAGCTGAATCTGCAAATATCTCGGAAACGAAGCGAGCTATGGCAAAATATTAAGAGACGTTTTTTGTAGAGAATTATGTTTCCTACAATTTATGTTCTATGATATTTTTTGATCAGAAGCGTAGTTTTCGAGATATATCGAGATATTTAAAAGTTGGGAAGCCGCACCAACATAATAGAGATTCAGAAACACCGTGGCCCCTTTCTTTGAGATAACTCTGCACTATTGCGAGCTGCAAATGCCACTTCCAGCTTAGCTGTGCAGAAGAAGAACAACAAGAAGAAGAAATATCTCGAAATATGTCCGTCAGGCCCCTTCCCTTGAGATAAATCTGCAAATATCTCGGAAACGAAGCGAGCTATGGCAAAATGTTAAGAGACCTTTTTTGTAGAGAATTGAGTTTCCTACTTTTTATGTTCTATGATATTTTTTGATCAGAAGCGTAGTTCTCGAGATATATCGAGATATTTAAAAGTTCCGAAGCCGCACCAACATAATAGAGATACAGAAACACCGTGGCCCCTTTCTTTGAGATAACTCTGCACTAGTGCGAGCCGCAAATGCCACTTCCAGCTTAGCTGTGCAGAAGAAGAACAACAAGAAGAAGAAATATCTCGAAATATGTCCGCCAGGCCCCTTCCCTTGAGATATATCTGCAAATATCTCGGAAACGAAGTGAGCTATGGCAAAATGTTAGGAGACCTTTTTTGTAGAGAATTATGTTTCCTACAATTTATGTTCTATGATATTTTTTGATCAGAAGCGTAGTTTTCGAGATATATCGAGATATTTAAAAGTTGCGAAGCCGCACCAACATAATAGAGATACAGAAACACCGTGGCCCCTTTCTTTGAGATAACTCTGCACTATTGCGAGCTGTAAATGCCACTTCCAGCTTAGCTGTGCAGAAGAAGAACAACAAGAAGAAGAAATATCTCGAAATATGTCCGTCAGGCCCCTTCCCTTGAGATAAATCTGCAAATATCTCGGAAACGAAGCGAGCTATGGCAAAATGTTAAGAGACCTTTTTTGTAGAGAATTGAGTTTCCTACTTTTTATGTTCTATGATATTTTTTGATCAGAAGCGTAGTTCTCGAGATATATCGAGATATTTAAAAGTTCCGAAGCCGCCCCAACATAATAGAGATACAGAAACACCGTGGCCCCTTTCTTTGAGATAACTCTGCACTAGTGCGAGCCGCAAATGCCACTTCCAGCTTAGCTGTGCAGAAGAAGAACAACAAGAAGAAATATCTCGAAATATGTCCGTCAGGCCCCTTCCCTTGAGATATATCTGCAAATATCTCGGAAACGAAGCGAGCTATGGCAAAATGTTAAGAGACCTTTTTTGTAGAGAATTAAGTTTCCTACTTTGTATGTTCTATGATATTTTTTGATCAGAAGCGTAGTTTTCGAGATATATCGAGATATTTAAAAGCTCCGAAGCCGCACCAACATAATAGAGATACAGAAAAACCGTGGCCCCTTTCTTTGAGATAACTCTGCACTATTGCGAGCTGCAAATGCCACTTCCAGCTTAGCTGTGCAGAAGAGGAACAACAAGAAGAAGAAATATCTCGAAATATGTCCGTCAGGCCCCTTCCCTTGAGATAAATCTGCAAATATCTCGGAAACGAAGCGAGCTATGGCAAAATGTTAACAGACGTTTTTTGTAGAGAATTAAGTTTCCTACTTTTTATGTGCTATGATATTTTTTGATCAGATGCGTAGTTCTCGAGATATATCAAGATATTTAAAAGTTCCGAAGCCGCACCAACATAATAGAGATACAGAAACACCGTGGCCCCTTTCTTTGAGATAACTCTGCACTATTGCGAGCTAGAAATGCCACTTCCAGTTTAGCTGTGCAGAAGAAGAACAACAAGAAGAAGAAATATCTCGAAATATGTCCGTCAGGCCCCTTCCCTTGAGATATATCTGCAAATATCTCGGAAACGAAGCGAGCTATGGCAAAATGTTAAGAGACCTTTTTTGTAGAGAATTAAGTTTCCTACTTTGTATGTTCTATGATATTTTTTGATCAGAAGCGTAGTTTTCGAGATATATCGAGATATTTAAAAGCTCCGAAGCCGCACCAACATAATAGAGATACAGAAAAACCGTGGCCCCTTTCTTTGAGATAACTCTGCACTATTGCGAGCTGCAAATGCCACTTCCAGCTTAGCTGTGCAGAAGAGGAACAACAAGAAGAAGAAATATCTCGAAATATGTCCGTCAGGCCCCTTCCCTTGAGATAAATCTGCAAATATCTCGGAAACGAAGCGAGCTATGGCAAAATGTTAACAGACGTTTTTTGTAGAGAATTAAGTTTCCTACTTTTTATGTGCTATGATATTTTTTGATCAGATGCGTAGTTCTCGAGATATATCAAGATATTTAAAAGTTCCGAAGCCGCACCAACATAATAGAGATACAGAAACACCGTGGCCCCTTTCTTTGAGATAACTCTGCACTATTGCGAGCTAGAAATGCCACTTCCAGTTTAGCTGTGCAGAAGAAGAACAACAAGAAGAAGAAATATCTCGAAATATGTCCGTCAGGCCCCTTCCCTTGAGATAAATCTGCAAATATCTCGGAAACGAAGCGAGCTATGGCAAAATGTTAAGAGACCTTTTTTGTAGAGAGTTAAGTTTCCTACTTTTTATGTTCTATGATATTTTTTGATCAGATGCGTAGTTCTCGAGATATATCAAGATATTTAAAAGTTCCGAAGCCGCACCAACATAATAGAGATACAGAAACACCGTGGCCCCTTTCTTTGAGATAACTCTGCACTATTGCGAGCTGCAAATGCCACTTCCAGCTTAGCTGTGCAGAAGAAGAACAACAAGAGGAAGAAATATTTCGAAATATGTCCGTCAGGCCCGTTCCTTTGAGCTGAATCTGCAAATATCTCGGAAACGAAGCGAGCTATGGCAAAATGTTAAGAGACGTTTTTTGTAGAAAATTATGTTTCCTACAATTTATGTTCTATGATATTTTTTGATCAGAAGCGTAGTTTTCGAGATATATCGAGATATTTAAAAGTTCCGAAGCCGCACCAACATAATAGAGACACAGAAACACCGTTGCCCCTTTCTTTGAGATAACTCTGCACTAGTGCGAGCCGCAAATGCCACTTCCAGCTTAGCTGTGCAGAAGAAGAACAACAAGAAGAAATATCTCGAAATATGTCCGTCAGGCCCCTTCCCTTGAGATACATCTGCAAATATCTCGAAAACGAAGCGAGCTATGGCAAAATGATAAGAGACCTTTTTTGTAGAGAATTAAGTTTCCTACTTTCTATGTTCTATGACATTTTTTGATCAGATGCGTAGTTCTCGAGATATATCGAGGTATTTAAAAGTTCCGAAGCCGCACCAACATAATAGAGATACAGAAACACCGTGGCCCCTTTCTTTGAGATGACTCTGCACTATTGCGAGCTGCAAATGCCACTTCCAGCTTAGCTGTGCAGAAGAAGAACAACAAGAACAAGAAATATCTCGGATTAAGTCCGTCAGGCCCCTTCCCTTGAGCTAAATCTGCAAATATCTCGGAAACAATGCGAGCTATGGCAAAATATTAAGAGATCTTTTTTGTAGGAAATTAAGTTTCCTACTATTTATGTTCTATGATATTTTTTGATCAGATGCGTAGTTCTCGAGATATATCAAGATATTTAAAAGTTCCGAAGCCGCACCAACATAATAGAGATACGGAAACACCGTGGCCCCTTTCTGTGAGATAACTCTGCACTATTGCGTGCTGCAAATGCCAGTTCGAGCTTAGCTGTGCAGAAGAAGCACAACAAGAACAAGAAATATCTCGGATTAAGTCCGTCAGGCCCCTTCCCTTGAGCTAAATCTGCAAATATCTCGGAAACGATGCGAGCTACGGCAAAATGTTAAGAGACCTTTTTTGTAGAGAATTAAGTTTCCTACTTCTTACGTTCTATGATATTTTTTGATCAGATGCGTCATTCTCGAGATATATCAAGATATTTAAAAGTTCCGAAGCCGCACCAACATAATAGAGATACAGAAACACCGTGGCCCCTTTCTGTGAGATAACTCTGCACTATTGCGAGCTGCAAATGCCAGTTCGAGCTTAGCTGTGCGGAAGAAGCACAACAAGAACCAGAAATATCTCGCAATATGTCCGTCAGGCCCGTTCCTTTGAGCTGAATCTGCAAATATCTCGGAAACAATGCGAGCTATGGCAAAACGTTGAGAGACCCTTTTTGTAGGAAATTAAGTTTCCTACTATTTATGTTCTATGATATTTTTTGATCAGATGCGTAGTTTTCGAGATATATCGAGATATTTAAAGGTTCCGAAGCCGCACCAACATAATAAAGATACATAAACACCGTGGCCCCTTTCTTTGAGATAACTCTGCACTATTGCGAGCTGTAAATGCCACTTCCAGCTTAGTTGTGCAGAAGAAGAACAACAAGAAGAAGAAATATCTCGAAATATGTCCGTCAGGCCCCTTCCCTTGAGATATACCTGCAAATATCTCGGAAACGAAGCGAGCTACGGCAAAATGTCAAGAGACCTTTTTTCTAGAGAATTAAGTTTCCTACTTTTTATGTGCTATGATATTTTTTGATCAGATGCGTAGTTCTCGAGATATATCAAGATATTTAAATGTTCCGAAGCCGCACCAACATAATAGAGATACAGAAACACCGTGGCCCCTTTCTTTGAGATAACTCTGCACTAGTGCGAGCCGCAAATGCCACTTCCAGCTTAGCTGTGCAGAAGAAGAACAACAAGAAGAAGAAATATCTCGAAATATGTCCGCCAGGCCCCTTCCCTTGAGATATATCTGCAAATATCTCGGAAACGAAGTGAGCTATGGCAAAATGTTAGGAGACCTTTTTTGTAGAGAATTATGTTTCCTACAATTTATGGTCTATGATATTTTTTGATCAGAAGCGTAGTTTTCGAGATATATCGAGATATTTAAAAGTTGCGAAGCCGCACCAACATAATAGAGATACAGAAACACCGTGGCCCCTTTCTTTGAGATAACTCTGCACTATTGCGAGCTGTAAATGCCACTTCCAGCTTAGCTGTGCAGAAGAAGAACAACAAGAAGAAGAAATATCTCGAAATATGTCCGTCAGGCCCCTTCCCTTGAGATAAATCTGCAAATATCTCGGAAACGAAGCGAGCTATGGCAAAATGTTAAGAGACCTTTTTTGTAGAGAATTGAGTTTCCTACTTTTTATGTTCTATGATATTTTTTGATCAGAAGCGTAGTTCTCGAGATATATCGAGATATTTAAAAGTTCCGAAGCCGCACCAACATAATAGAGATACAGAAACACCGTGGCCCCTTTCTTTGAGATAACTCTGCACTAGTGCGAGCCGCAAATGCCACTTCCAGCTTAGCTGTGCAGAAGAAGAACAACAAGAAGAAATATCTCGAAATATGTCCGTCAGGCCCCTTCCCTTGAGATATATCTGCAAATATCTCGGAAACGAAGCGAGCTATGGCAAAATGTTAAGAGACCTTTTTTGTAGAGAATTAAGTTTCCTACTTTGTATGTTCTATGATATTTTTTGATCAGAAGCGTAGTTTTCGAGATATATCGAGATATTTAAAAGCTCCGAAGCCGCACCAACATAATAGAGATACAGAAAAACCGTGGCCCCTTTCTTTGAGATAACTCTGCACTATTGCGAGCTGCAAATGCCACTTCCAGCTTAGCTGTGCAGAAGAAGAACAACAAGAAGAAGAAATATCTCGAAATATGTCCGTCAGGCCCCTTCCCTTGAGATAAATCTGCAAATATCTCGGAAACGAAGCGAGCTATGGCAAAATGTTAACAGACGTTTTTTGTAGAGAATTAAGTTTCCTACTTTTTATGTGCTATGATATTTTTTGATCAGATGCGTAGTTCTCGAGATATATCAAGATATTTAAAAGTTCCGAAGCCGCACCAACATAATAGAGATACAGAAACACCGTGGCCCCTTTCTTTGAGATAACTCTGCACTATTGCGAGCTGCAAATGCCACTTCCAGCTTAGCTGTGCAGAAGAAGAACAACAAGAGGAAGAAATATTTCGAAATATGTCCGTCAGGCCCGTTCCTTTGAGCTGAATCTGCAAATATCTCGGAAACGAAGCGAGCTATGGCAAAATGTTAAGAGACGTTTTTTGTAGAAAATTATGTTTCCTACAATTTATGTTCTATGATATTTTTTGATCAGAAGCGTAGTTTTCGAGATATATCGAGATATTTAAAAGTTCCGAAGCCGCACCAACATAATAGAGACACAGAAACACCGTTGCCCCTTTCTTTGAGATAACTCTGCACTAGTGCGAGCCGCAAATGCCACTTCCAGCTTAGCTGTGCAGAAGAAGAACAACAAGAGGAAGAAATATTTCGAAATATGTACGTCAGGCCCGTTCCTTTGAGCTGAATCTGCAAATATCTCGGAAACGAAGCGAGCTATGGCAATATGTTAAGAGACGTTTTTTGTAGAAAATTATGTTTCCTACAATTTATGTTCTATGATATTTTTTGATCAGAAGCGTAGTTTTCGAGATATATCGAGATATTTAAAAGTTCCGAAGCCGCACAAACATAATAGAGACACAGAAACACCGTTGCCCCTTTCTTTGAGATAACTCTGCACTAGTGCGAGCCGCAAATGCCACTTCCAGCTTAGCTGTGCAGAAGAAGAACAACAAGAAGAAATATCTCGAAATATGTCCGTCAGGCCCCTTCCCTTGAGATACATCTGCAAATATCTCGAAAACGAAGCGAGCTATGGCAAAATGATAAGAGACCTTTTTTGTAGAGAATTAAGTTTCCTACTTTTTATGTTCTATGACATTTTTTGATCAGATGCGTAGTTCTCGAGATATATCAAGGTATTTAAAATTTCCGAAGCTGCACCAACATAATAGAGATACAGAAACACCGTGGCTCCTTTCTTTGAGATAACTCTGCACTAGTGCGAGCCGCAAATGCCACTTCCAGCTTAGCTGTGCAGAAGAAGAACAACAAGAAGAAGAAATATCTCGAAATATGTCCGTCAGGCCCGTTCCTTTGAGCTGAATCTGCAAATATCTCGGAAACGAAGCGAGCTATGGAAAATGTTAAGAGACGTTTTTTGTAGAGAATTATGTTTCGTACAATTTATGTTCTATGATATTTTTTGATCAGAAGCGTAGTTTTCGAGATATATCGAGATATTTAAAAGTTCCGAAGCCGCACCAACATAATAGAGATACAGAAACACCGTGGCCCCTTTCTTTGAGATAACTCTGCACTAGTGCGAGCCGCAAATGCCACTTCCAGCTTAGCTGTGCAGAAGAAGAACAACAAGAAGAAGAAATATCTCGAAACATGTCCGTCAGGCCCCTTCCCTTGAGATACATCTGCAAATATCTCGGAAACGAAGCGAGCTATGGCAAAATGTTAAGAGACCTTTTTTGTAGAGAATTAAGTTTCCTGCTTTTTATGTTCCATGATATTTTTTGATCAGACGCGTAGTTCTCGAGATATATCAAGATATTTAAAAGTTCCGAAGCTGCACCAACATAATAGAGGTACTGAAACACCGTGGCCTCTTTCTTTGAGATAACTCTGCACTATTGCGAGCTGCAAATGCCACTTCCAGCTTAGCTGTGCAGAAGAAGAACAACAAGAAGAAGAAATATCTCGAAATATGTCCGTCAGGCCCCTTCCCTTGAGATAAATCTGCAAATATCTCGGAAACGAAGCGAGCTATGGCAAAATGTTAAGAGACCTTTTTTGTAGAGAATTAAGTTTCCTACTTTTTATGTTGTATGATATTTTTTGATCGGATGCGTAGTTTTCGAGATATATCAAGATATTTAAAAGTTCCGAAGCCGCACCAACATAATAGAGATACGGAAACACCGTGGCCCCTTTCTGTGAGATAACTCTGCACTGTTGCGAGCTGCAAATGCCAGTTCGAGCTTAGCTGTGCAGAAGAAGCACAACAAGAACAAGAAATATCTCGGATTAAGTCCGTCAGGCCCCTTCCCTTGAGCTAAATCTGCAAATATCTCGGAAACAATGCGAGCTATGGCAAAATATTAAGAGATCTTTTTTGTAGGAAATTAAGTTTCCTACTATTTATGTTCTATGATATTTTTTGATCAGAAGCGTAGTTTTCGAGTTATATCGAGATATTTAAAAGTTGCGAAGCCGCACCAACATAATAGAGATACAGAAACACCGTGGCCCCTTTCTTTGAGATAACTCTGCACTAGTGCGAGCCGCAAATGCCACTTTCAGCTTAGCTGTGCAGAAGAAGAACAACAAGAAGAAGAAATATCTCGAAATATGTCCGTCAGGCCCCTTCCCTTGAGATAAATCTGCAAATATCTCGGAAACGAAGCGAGCTATGGCAAAATGTTAAGAGACCTTTTTTGTAGAGAATTAAGTTTCCTACTTTTTATGTGCTATGATATTTTTTGGTCAGATGCGTAGTTCTCGAGATATATCAAGATATTTAAATGTTCCGAAGCCGCACCAACATAATAGAGATACAGAAACACCGTGGCCCCTTTCTTTGAGATAACTCTGCACTAGTGCGAGCCGCAAATGCCACTTCCAGCTTAGCTGTGCAGAAGAAGAACAACAAGAAGAAGAAATATCTCGAAATATGTCCGTCAGGCCCCTTCCCTTGAGATATATCTGCAAATATCTCGGAAACGAAGTGAGCTATGGCAAAATGTTAGGAGACCTTTTTTGTAGACAATTATGTTTCCTACAATTTATGTTCTATGATATTTTTTGATCAGAAGCGTAGTTTTCGAGATATATCCAGATATTTAAAAGTTGCGAAGCCGCACCAACATAATAGAGATACAGAAACACCGTGGCCCCTTTCTTTGAGATAACTCTGCACTATTGCGAGCTGTAAATGCCACTTCCAGCTTAGTTGTGCAGAAGAAGAACAACAAGAAGAAGAAATATCTCGAAATATGTCCGTCAGGCCCCTTCCCTTGAGATAAATCTGCAAATATCTCGGAAACGAAGCGAGCTATGGCAAAATGTTAAGAGACCTTTTTTGTAGGAAATTAAGTTTCCTACTTTTTATGATCTATGATATTTTTTGATCATATGCGTAGTTCTCGAGATATATCAAGATATTTAAAAGTTCCGAAGCCGCACCAACATAATAGAGATACAGAAACACCGTGGCCCCTTTCTTTGAGATAACTCTGCACTATTGCAAGCTGCAAATGCCACTTCCAGCTTAGCTGTGCAGAAGAGGAACAAGAAGAAGAAGAAATATCTCGGAGTATGTCCGTCAGGCCCCTTCCCTTGAGCTAAATCTGCAAATATCTCGGAAACGATGCCAGCTATGGGAAAATGTTAAGAGACCTTTTTTGTAGAGAATTAAGTTTCCTACTTTTTATGTTCTATGATATTTTTTGATCAGATGCGTAGTCCTCGAGATATATCAAGATATTTAAAAGTTCCGAAGCCGCACCAACATAATAGAGATACAGAAACACCGTGGCCCCTTTCTTAGAGATAACTCTGCACTATTGCGAGCTGTAAATGCCACTTCCAGCTTAGTTGTGCAGAAGAAGAACAACAAGAAGAAGAAATATCTCAAAATATGTCCGTCAGGCCCCTTCCCTTGAGATATACCTGCAAATATCTCGGAAACGAAGCGAGCTACGGCAAAATGTTAAGAGACCTTTTTTCTAGAGAATTATGTTTCCTACAATTTATGTTCTATGATATTTTTTGATCAGAAGCGTAGTTTTCGAGATATATCGAGATATTTAAAAGTTCCGTAGCCGCACCAATATAATAGAGATACAGAAACACCGTGGCCCCTTTCTTTGAGATAACTCTGCACTAGTACGAGCCGCAAATGCCACTTCCAGCTTAGCTGTGCAGAAGAAGAACAACAAGAAGAAGAAATATCTCGAAATATGTCCGTCAGGCCCCTTCCCTTGAGATATATCTGCAAATATCTCGGAAACGAAGCGAGCTATGGCAAAATGTTAAGAGACCTTTTCTGTGGAGAATTATGTTTCCTACAATTTATGTTCTATGATATTTTTTGATCAGAAGCGTAGTTTTCGAGTTATATCGAGATATTTAAAAGTTGCGAAGCCGCACCAACATAATAGAGATACAGAAACACCGTGGCCCCTTTCTTTGAGATAACTCTGCACTAGTGCGAGCCGCAAATGCCACTTCCAGCTTAGCTGTGCAGAAGAAGAACAACAAGAAGAAGAAATATCTCGAAATATGTCCGTCAGGCCCCTTCCCTTGAGATAAATCTGCAAATATCTCGGAAACGAAGCGAGCTATGGCAAAATGTTAAGAGACCTTTTTTGTAGAGAATTAAGTTTCCTACTTTTTATGTGCTACGATATTTTTTGATCAGATGCGTAGTTCTCGAGATATATCAAGATATTTAAATGTTCCGAAGCCGCACCAACATAATAGAGGTACAGAAACACCGTGGCCCCTTTCTTTGAGATAACTCTGCACTATTGCGCGCTGCAAATGCCACTTCCAGCTTAGCTGTGCAGAAGAAGAACAACAAGAAGAAGAAATATCTTGAAATGTGTCCGTCAGGCCCCTTCCCTTGAGATAAATCTGCAAATATCTCGGAAACGAAGCGAGCTATGGCAAAATGTTAAGAGACCTTTTTTGTAGAGAATTAAGTTTCCTACTCTTTTTGTTGTATGATATTTTTTGATCAGGTGCGTAGTTCTCGAGATATATCAAGATATTTAAAAGTTCCGAAACTGCACCAACATAATAGAGGTACAGAAACACCGTGGCCCCTTTCTTTGAGATAACTCTGCACTCTTGCGAGCTGCAAATGCCACTTCCAGCTTAGCTGTGCAGAAGAAGAACAACAAGAAGAAGAAATATTTCGAAATATGTCCGTCAGGCCCCTTCCCTTGAGATATATCTGCAAATATCTCGGAAACGAAGCGAGCTATGGCAAAATGTTAAGAGACCTTTTTTGTAGAGAATTAAGTTTCCTACTCTTTTTGTTCTATGATATTTTTTGATCAGGTGCGTAGTTCTCGAGATATATCAAGATATTTAACAGTTCCGAAGCTGCACCATCATAATAGAGGTACAGAAACACCGTGGCCTCTTTCTTTGAGATAACTCTGCACTATTGCGAGCTGCAAATGCCACTTCCAGCTTAGCTGTGCAGAAGAAGAACAAGAAGAAGAAGAAATATCTCGAAATATGTCCGTCAGGCCCCTTCCCTTGAGATAAATCTGCAAATATCTCGGAAACGAAGCGAGCTATGGCAAAATGTTAAGAGACCTTTTTTGTAGAGAATTAAGTTTCCTACTTTTTATGTTCTATGATATTTTTTGATCAGATGCGTAGTTCTCGAGATATATCAAGATATTTAAAAGTTCCGAAGACGCACCAACATAATAGAGATACAGAAACACCGTGGCCCCTTTCTTTGAGATAACTCTGCACTATTGCGACCTGCAAATGCCCCTTCCAGCTTAGCTGTGCAGAAGAACAACAACAAGAAGAAGAAATATCTCGAAATGTGTCCGTCAGGCCCCTTCCCTTGAGATAAATCTGCAAATATCTCGGAAACGAAGCGAGCTATGGCAAAATGTTAAGATACCTTTTTTGTAGAGAATTAAGTTTCCTACTTTTTATGTTCTATGATATTTTTTGATCAGATGCGTAGTTCTCGAGATATATCAAGATATTTAAAAGTTCCGAAACTGCACCAACATAATAGAGGTACAGAAACTCCGTGGCCCCTTTCTTTGAGATAACTCTGCACTCTTGCGAGCTGCAAATGCCACTTCCAGCTTAGCTGTGCAGAAGAAGAACAAGAAGAAGAAGAAATATCTCGAAATATGTCCGTCAGGCCCCTTCCCTTGAGATAAATCTGCAAATATCTCGGAAACGAAGCGAGCTATGGCAAAATGTTAAGAGACCTTTTTTGTAGAGAATTAAGTTTCCTACTTTTTATGTTCTATGATATTTTTTGATCAGATGCGTAGTTCTCGAGATATATCAAGATATTTAAAAGTTCCGAAGACGCACCAACATAATAGAGATACAGAAACACCGTGGCCTCTTTCTTTGAGATAACTCTGCACTATTGCGAGCTGCAAATGCCACTTCCAGCTTAGCTGTGCAGAAGAAGAACAGGAAGAAGAAGAAATATCTCGAAATATGTCCGTCAGGCCCCTTCCCTTGAGATAAATCTGCAAATATCTCGGAAACGAAGCGAGCTATGGCAAAATGTTAAGAGACCTTTTTTGTAGCCAATTAAGTTTCCTACTTTTTATGTTCCATGATATTTTTTGATTAGATGCGTAGTTCTCGAGATATATCAAGATATTTAAAAGTTCTGAAGCTGCACGAACATAATAGAGATACAGAAACACCGTGGCCCCTTTCTTTGAGATAACTCTGCACTAGTGCGAGCCGCAAATGCCACTTCCAGCTTAGCTGTGCAGAAGAAGAACAACAAGAAAAAGAAATATCCGGAAATATGTCCGTTAGGCCCCTTCCCTTGAGATAAATCTGCAAATATCTCGGAAACGCAGCGAGCTATGGGAAAATGATAAGAGACCTTTTTTGTAGAGAATTATGTTTCCTACTTTTTATGTTCTATGATATTTTTTGATCAGATGCGTAGTTCTCGAGATATATCAAGATATTTAAAAGTTCCGAAGACGCACCAACATAATAGAGATACAGAAACACCGTGGCCCCTTTCTTTGAGATAACTCTGCACTATTGCGACCTGCAAATGCCCCTTCCAGCTTAGCTGTGCAGAAGAACAACAACAAGAAGAAGAAATATCTCGAAATGTGTCCGTCAGGCCCCTTCCCTTGAGATAAATCTGCAAATATCTCGGAAACGAAGCGAGCTATGGCAAAATGTTAAGATACCTTTTTTGTAGAGAATTAAGTTTCCTACTTTTTATGTTCTATGATATTTTTTGATCAGATGCGTAGTTCTCGAGATATATCAAGATATTTAAAAGTTCCGAAACTGCACCAACATAATAGAGGTACAGAAACTCCGTGGCCCCTTTCTTTGAGATAACTCTGCACTCTTGCGAGCTGCAAATGCCACTTCCAGCTTAGCTGTGCAGAAGAAGAACAACAAGAAGAAGAAATATCTCGAAATATGTCCGTCAGGCCCCTTCCCTTGAGATAAATCTGCAAATATCTCGGAAACGAAGCGAGCTATGGCAAAATGATAAGAGACCTTTTTTGTAGAGAATTAAGTTTCCTACTCTTTATCTTCTATGATATTTTTTGATCAGGTGCGTGGTTCTCGAGATATATCAAGATATTTAACAGTTCCGAAGCTGCACCAACATAATAGAGGTACAGAAACACCGTGGCCTCTTTCTTTGAGATAACTCTGCACTATTGCGAGCTGCAAATGCCACTTCCAGCTTAGCTGTGCAGAAGAAGAACAGGAAGAAGAAGAAATATCTCGAAATATGTCCGTCAGGCCCCTTCCCTTGAGATAAATCTGCAAATATCTCGGAAACGAAGCGAGCTATGGCAAAATGTTAAGAGACCTTTTTTGTAGCCAATTAAGTTTCCTACTTTTTATGTTCCATGATATTTTTTGATTAGATGCGTAGTTCTCGAGATATATCAAGATATTTAAAAGTTCTGAAGCTGCACGAACATAATAGAGATACAGAAACACCGTGGCCCCTTTCTTTGAGATAACTCTGCACTAGTGCGAGCCGCAAATGCCACTTCCAGCTTAGCTGTGCAGAAGAAGAACAACAAGAAAAAGAAATATCCGGAAATATGTCCGTTAGGCCCCTTCCCTTGAGATAAATCTGCAAATATCTCGGAATCGCAGCGAGCTATGGGAAAATGATAAGAGACCTTTTTTGTAGAGAATTATGTTTCCTACTTGTTATGTTCTATGATATTTTTTGATCAGACGCGTAGTTCTCGAGATATATCAAGATATTTAAAAGTTCCGAAGCCGCACCAACATAATAGAGATACAGAAACACCGTGGCCCCTTTCTTTGAGATATCTCTGCACTATTGCGAGCTGCAAATGCCACTTCCAGCTTAGCTGTGCAGAAGAAGAACAACAAGAAGAAGAAATATCTCGAAATATGTCCGTCAGGCCCCTTCCCTTGAGATAAATCTGCAAATATCTCGGAAACCAAGCGAGCTATGGCAAAATGTTAAGAGACCTTTTTTGTAGAGAATTAAGTTTCCTACTTTTTATGTTCTACGATATTTTTTGATCAGATGCGTAGTTCTCGAGATATACCAAGATATTTAAAAGTTCCGAAGCCGCACCAACATAATAGAGATACAGAAACAACGTGGCCCCTTTCTTTGAGATAACTCTGCGCTATTGCGAGCTGCAAATGCCACTTCCAGCTTAGCTGTGCAGAAGAAGAACAACAAGAAGAAGAAATATCTCGAAATATGTCCGTCAGGCCCGTTCCTTTGAGCTGAATCTGCAAATATCTCGGAAACGAAGCGAGCTATGGCAAAATGTTAAGAGACGTTTTTTGTAGAGAATTATGTTTCCTACAATTTATGTTCTATGATATTTTTTGATCAGAAGCGTAGTTTTCGAGGTATATCGAGATATTTAAAAGTTCCGAAGCCGCACCAACATAATAGAGATTCAGAAACACCGTGGCCCCTTTCTTTGAGATAACTCCGCACTAGTGCGAGCCGCAAATGCCACTTCCAGCTTAGCTGTGCAGAAGAAGAACAACAAGAAGAAGAAATATCTCGAAATATGTCCGTCAGGCCCCTTCCCTTGAGATAAATCTGCAAATATCTCGGAAACGAAGCGAGCTATAGCAAAATGTTAAGAGACCTTTTTTGTAGAGAATTAAGTTTCCTACTTTTTACGTTCTATGATATTTTTTGATCAGATGCGTAGTTCTCGAGATATATCAAGATATTTAAAAGTTCCGAAGCCGCACCAACATAATAGAGATTCAGAAACACCGTGGCCCCTTTCTTTGAGATAACTCCGCACTAGTGCGAGCCGCAAATGCCACTTCCAGCTTAGCTGTGCAGAAGAAGAACAACAAGAAGAAGAAATATCTCGAAATATGTCCGTCAGGCCCCTTCCCTTGAGATAAATCTGCAAATATCTCGGAAACGAAGCGAGCTATAGCAAAATGTTAAGAGACCTTTTTTGTAGAGAATTAAGTTTCCTACTTTTTACGTTCTATGATATTTTTTGATCAGATGCGTAGTTCTCGAGATATATCAAGATATTTAAAAGTTCCGAAGCCGCACCAACATAATAGAGATACAGAAACACCGTGGCCCCTTTCTTTGCGATAACTCTGCACTATTGCGAGCTGCAAATGCCACTTCCAGCTTAGCTGTGCAGAAGAAGAACAACAAGAAGAAGAAATATCTCGAAATATGTCCGTCAGGCCCCTTCCCTTGAGATAAATCTGCAAATATCTCGGAAACGAAGCGAGCTATGCCAAAATGTTAAGAGACCTTATTTGTAGAGAATTAAGTTTCCTACTTTTTATGTTCTATGATATTTTTTGATCAGATGCGTAGTTCTCGAGATATATCGAGATATTTAAAAGTTCCGAAGCCGCACCAACATAATAGAGATACAGAAACACCGTGGCCCCTTTCTTTGAGATAACTCTGCACAACTGCGAGCTGCAAATGCCACTTCCAGCTTAGCTGTGCAGAAGAAGAACAACAAGAAGAAGAAATATCTCGAAATATGTCCGTCAGGCCCCTTCCCTTGAGATAAATCTGCAAATATCACGGAAACGAAGCGAGCTATGGCAAAATGTTAAGAGACCTTTTTTGTAGAGAATTAAGTTTCCTACTTTTTATGTTCTATGATATTTTTTGATCAGATGCGTAGTTCTCGAGATATATCAAGATATTTAAAAGTTAAGAAGCCGCACCAACATAATAGAGATACAGAAACACCGTGGCCCCTTTCTTTGAGATAACTCTGCACTATTGCGAGCTGCAAATGCCACTTCCAGCTTAGCTGTGCAGAAGAAGAACAACAAAAAGAAGAAATATCACGATATATGTCCGTTAGGCCCCTTCCCTTGAGATAAATCTGCAAATATCTCGGAAACGAAGCGAGCTATGGGAAAATGTTAAGAGACCTTTTTTGTAGAGAATTATGTTTCCTACTTGTTATGTTCTATGATATTTTTTGATCAGACACGTAGTTCTCGAGATATATCAAGATATTTAAAAGTTCCGAAGCCGCACCAACATAATAGAGATACAGAACCACCGTGGCCCCTTTCTTTGAGATATCTCTGCACTATTGCGAGCTGCAAATGCCACTTCCAGCTTAGCTGTGCAGAAGAAGAACAACAAGAAGAAGAAATATCTCGGAATATGTCCGTCAGGCCCCTTCCCTTGAGCTAAATCTGCAAATATCTCGGAAACGATGCCAGCTATGGGAAAATGTTAAGAGACCTTTTTTGTAGAGAATTAAGTTTCCTACTTTTTATGTTCTATGATATTTTTTGATCAGAAGCGTAGTTTTCGAGATATATCGAGATATTTAAAAGTTCCGAAGCCGCACCAACATAATAGAGATACAGAAACACCGTGGCCCCTTTCTTTGGGATAACTCTGCACTATTGCGAGCTCGAAATGCCACTTCCAGTTTAGCTGTGCAGAAGAAGAACAACGAGAAGAAGAAATATCTCGAAATATGTCCGTCAGGACCCTTCCCTTGAGATAAATCTGCAAATATCTCGGAAACGAAGCGAGCTATGGCAAAATGTTAAGAGACGTTTTTTGTAGAGAATTATGTTTCCTACAATTTATGTTCTATGATATTTTTTGATCAGATACGTAGTTCTCGAGATATACCAAGATATTTAAAAGTTCCGAAGCCGCACGAATATAATAGAGATTCAGAAACACCGTGGCCCCTTTCTCTGAGATAACTCTGCACTAGTGCGAGCCGCAAATGCCACTTCCAGCTTAGCTGTGCAGAAGAAGAACAACAAGAAGAAGAAATATCTCGAAATATGTCCGGCAGGACCCTTCCCTTGAGATAAATCTGCAAATATCTCTGAAACGAAGCGAACTATGGCAAAATGTTAAGAGACCTTTTTTGTAGAGAATTAAGTTTCCTACTTTTTATGTTCTACCATATTTTTTGATCAGATGCGTAGTTCTCGAGATATACCAAGATATTTAAAAGTTCCGAAGCCGCACCAACATAATAGAGATACAGAATCACCGTGGCCCCTCTCTTTGAGATAACCCTGCACAATTGCGAGCTGCAAATGCCACTTCCAGCTTAGCTGTGCAGAAGAAGAACAACAAGAAGAAGAAATATCTCGAAATATGTCCGTCAGGCCCCTTCCCATGAGATAAATCTGCAAATATCTCGGAAACGAAGCGAGCTATGGCAAAATGTTAAGAGACCTTTTTTGTAGAGAATTAAGTTTCCTACTTTTTATGTTCTATGATATTTTTTGATCAGATGCGTAGTTCTCGAGATATATCAAGATATTTAAAAGTTCCGAAGCCGCACCAACATAATAGAGATACAGAAACACCGTGGCCCCTTTCTTTGCGATAACTCTGCACTATTGCGAGCTGCAAATGCCACTTCCAGCTTAGCTGTGCAGAAGAAGAACAACAAGAAGAAGAAATATCTCGAAATATGTCCGTCAGGCCCCTTCCCTTGAGATAAATCTGCAAATATCTCGGAAACGAAGCGAGCTATGCCAAAATGTTAAGAGACCTTATTTGTAGAGAATTAAGTTTCCTACTTTTTATGTTCTATGATATTTTTTGATCAGATGCGTAGTTCTCGAGATATATCGAGATATTTAAAAGTTCCGAAGCCGCACCAACATAATAGAGATACAGAAACACCGTGGCCCCTTTCTTTGGGATAACTCTGCACTATTGCGAGCTCGAAATGCCACTTCCAGTTTAGCTGTGCAGAAGAAGAACAACGAGAAGAAGAAATATCTCGAAATATGTCCGTCAGGCCCCTTCCCTTGAGATAAATCTGCAAATATCTCGGAAACGAAGCGAGCTATGGAAAAATGTTAAGAGACCTTTTTTGTAGAGAATTATGTTTCCTACTTTTTATGCTCTATGATATTTTTTGATCAGACGCGTAGTTCTCGAGATATATCAAGATATTTAAAAGTTCCGAAGCCGCACCAACATAATAGAGATACAGAAACACCGTGGCCCCTTTCTTTGAGATAACTCTGCACTATTGCGAGCTGCAAATGCCACTTCCAGCTTAGCTGTGCAGAAGAAGAACAACAAGAAGAAGAAATATCTCGAAATATGTCCGTCAGGCCCCTTCCCTTGAGATAAATCTGCAAATATCTCGGAAACGAAGCGAGCTATGGCAAAATGTTAAGAGACCTTATTTGTAGAGAATTAAGTTTCCTACTTTTTATGTTCTATGATATTTTTTGATCAGATGCGTAGTTCTCGAGATATATCAAGATATTTAAAAGTTCCGAAGCCGCACCAACATAATAGAGATACAGAAACACCGTGGCCCATTTCTGTGAGATAACTCTGCACTATTGCGAGCAGCAAATGCCAGTTCCAGCTTAGCTGTGCAGAAGAAGCAAAACCAGATCAAGAAATATCTCGGAATATGTCCGTCAGGCTCCTTCCCTTGTGCTACATCTGCAAATATCTCGGAAACGATGCGAGCTATGGCAAAATGTTGAGAGACCTTTTTTGTAGGAAATTAAGTTTCCTACTATTTATGTTCTATGATATTTTTTGGTCAGATGCGTAGTTTTCGAGATATATCGAGATATTTAAAAGTTCCGAAGCCGCACCAACATAATAGAGATACAGAAACACCGTGGCCCCTTTCTGTGAGATAACTCTGCACTATTGCGAGCTGCAAATGCCACTTCCAGCTTAGCTGTGCAGAAGAAGCACAACAAGATCAAGAAATATCTCGGAATATGTACGTCAGGCCCCTTCCCTTGAGCTAAATCTGCAAATATCTCGCAAACGATCCGAGCTATGGCAAAATGTTAAAAGACCTTTTTTGTGGAGAATTACGTTTCCTACTTTTTATGTTCTATGATATTTTTTGATCAGATGCGTAGTTCTCGAGATATATCAAGATATTTAAAAGTTCCGAAGCCGCATCAACATAATAGAGATACAGAAACACCGTGGATCCTTTCTTTGAGATAACTCTGCACTATTGCGGGCTGGAAATGCCACTTCCAGCTTAGCTGTGCTGAAGAGGAACAACAAGAAGAAGAAATATCTCGAAATATGTCCGTCAGGCCCCTTCCCTTGAGCTATATCTGCAAATATCTCGGAAACGAAGTGAGCTATGGCAAAATGTTAAGAGACCTTTTTTGTAGAGAATTATGTTTCCTACAATTTACGTTCTATGATATTTTTTGATCAGAAGCGTCATTTTCGAGATATATCGAGATATTTAAAAATTCCGAAGCCGCACCAACATAATAGAGATACAGAAACACCGTGGCCCTTTTCTTTGAGATAACTCTGCACTATTGCGAGCTGCAAATGCCACTTCCAGCTTAGCTGTGCAGAAGAAGCACAACAAGAACAAGAAATATCTCGGAATATGTCCGTCAGGCCCCTTCCCTTGAGCTAAATCAGCAAATATCCCGGAAACGAAGCGAGCTATGGCAAAATGTTAAGAGACCATTTTTGTAGAGAATTAAGTTTCCTACTTTTTATGTTGTATGATATTTTTTGATCAGATGCGTAGTTCTCGAGATATATCAAGATATTTAAAAGTTCCGAAGCCGCACCAACATAATAGAGATACAGAAACACCGTGGCCCATTTCTGTGATATAACTCTGCACTATTGCGAGCAGCAAATGCCAGTTCCAGTTTAGCTGTGCAGAAGAAGCACAACAAGATCAAGAAATATCTCGGAATATGTACGTCAGGCCCCTTCCCTTGAGCTAAATCTGCAAATATCTCGCAAACAATCCGAGCTATGGCAAAATGTTAAAAGACCTTTTTTGTGGAGAATTACGTTTCCTACTTTTTATGTTCTATGATATTTTTTGATCAGATGCGTAGTTCTCGAGATATATCAAGATATTTAAAAGTTCCGAAGCCGCATCAACATAATAGAGATACAGAACCACCGTGGATCCTTTATTTGAGATAACTCTGCACTATTGCGGGCTGGAAATGCCACTTCCGGCTTAGCTGTGCTGAAGAGGAACAACAAGAAGAAGAAATATCTCGAAATATGTCCGTCAGGTCCCTTCCCTTGAGCTGTATCTGCAAATATCTCGGAAACGATGCGAGATATGGCAAAATATTAAGAGACCTTTTTTGTAGAGAATTAAGTTTCCTACTATTCGTGTTCTATGATGGTTTTTGATCAGATGCGTAGTTTTCGAGATATATCATGATATTTAAAAGTTCCGAAGCCGCACCAACATAATAGAGATACAGAAACACCGTGGCCCCTTTCTTTGAGATAACTCTGCACTATTGCGAGCTGGAAATGCGACTTCCAGTTTAGCTGTGCAGAAGAAGAACAACAAGAAGAAGAAATATCTCGAAATATGTCCGTCAGGCCCCTTCCCTTGATTTAAATCTGCAAATATCTCGGAAACGAAGCGAGCTATGGCAAAATGTTAAGAGACCTTTTTTGTAGAGAATTAAGTTTCCTACTCTTTTTGTTCTATGATATTTTTTGATCAGGTGCGTAGTTCTCGAGATATATCAAGATATTTAACAGTTCCGAAGCTGCACCAACATAATAGAGGTACAGAAACACCGTGGCCTCTTTGTTTGAGATAACTCTGCACTATTGCGAGCTGCAAATGCCACTTCGAGCTTAGCTGTGCAGAAGAAGAACAACAAGAAGAAGAAATATCTCGAAATATGTCCGTCAGACCCCTTCCCTTGAGATAAATCTGCATATATCTCGGAAACGAAGTGAGCTATGGCAAAATGTTAAGAGACCTTTTTTGTAGAGAATTATGTTTCCTACAATCTACGTTCTATGATATTTTTTGATCCGATGCGTAGTTCTCGAGATATATCAAGATATTTAAAAGTTCCGAAGCCGCACCAACATAATAGAGATACAGAAACACCGTGGCCTCTTTCTTTGAGATAACTCTGCACTATTGCGACCTGCAAATGCCACTTCCAGCTTAGCTGTGCAGAAGAAGAACAACAAGAAGAAGAAATATTTCGAAATATGTCCGTCAGGCCCCTTCCCTTGAGATAAATCTGCAAATATCTCGCAAACGAAGCGAGCTATGGCAAAATGTTAAGAGACCTTTTTTGTAGAGAATTAAGTTTCCTACTCTTTACGTTCTATGATATTTTTTGATCAGGTGCGTGGTTCTCGAGATATATCAAGATATTTAACAGTTCCGAAGCTGCACCAACATAATAGAGGTACAGAAACACCGTGGCCTCTTTCTTTGAGATAACTCTGCACTATTGCGAGCTGCAAATGCCAGTTCCAGCTTAGCTGGGCAGAAGAAGCACAACAAGATCAAGAAATATCTCGGAATATGTACGTCAGGCCCCTTCCCTTGAGCTAAATCTGCAAATATCTCGCAAACAATCCGAGCTATGGCAAAATGTTAAAAGACCTTTTTTGTGGAGAATTACGTCTCCTACTTTTTATGTCCTATGATATTTTTTGATCAGATGCGTAGTTCTCGAGATATATCAAGATATTTAAAAGTTCCGGAGCCGCACCAACATAATAGAGATACAGAAACACCGTGGCCCCTTTCTTTGAGATAACTCTGCACTATTGCGACCTGCAAATGCCACTTCCAGCTCAGCAGTGCAGAAGAAGAACAACAAGAAGAAGAAGTATCTCGAAATATGTCCGTCAGGCCCCTTCCCTTGAGATAAATCTGCAAATATCTCGGAAACGAAGCGAGCTATGGCAAAATGTTAAGAGACCTTTTTTGTAGAGAATTAAGTTTCCTACTTTTTATGTTGTATGATATTTTTTGATCAGATGCGTAGTTCTCGAGATATATCAAGATATTTAAAAGTTCCGAAGCCGCACCAACATAATAGAGATACAGAAACACCGTGGCCCCTTTCTTTGAGATAACTCTCCACTATTGCGAGCTGGAAATGCCACTTCCAGTTTAGCTGTGCAGAAGAAGAACAACAAGAAGAAGAAATATCTCGAAATATGTCCGTTAGGCCCCTTCCCTTGAGATAAATCTGCAAATATCTCGGAAACGAAGCGAGCTATGGCAAAATGTTAAGAGACCTTTTTTGTAGAGAATTAGGTTTCCTACTTTTTATGTTCTATGATATTTTTTGATCAGAAGCGTAGTTTTCGAGATATATCGAGATATTTAAAAGTTCCGAAGCCGCACCAACATAATAGAGATACAGAAACACCGTGGCCCCTTTCTTTGAGATAACTCTGCACTAGTGCGAGCCGCAAATGCCACTTCCAGCTTAGCTGTGCAGAAGAAGAACAACAAGAAGAAGAATTATCTCGAAATATGTCCGTCAGGCCCCTTCCCTTGAGATAAATATGCAAATATCTCGGAAACGAAGCGAGGTATGGCAAAATGTTAAGAGACCTTTTTTGTAGAGAATTAAGTTTCCTACTTTTTATGTTCTATGATATTTTTTGATCAGATGCGTAGTTCTCGAGATATATCAAGATATTTAAAAGTTCCGAAGCCGCACCAACATAATAGAGATACAGAACCACCGTGGCCCCTTTCTTTGAGATAACTCTGCACTATTGCGAGCTGTAAATGCCACTTCCAGCTTAGCTGTGCAGAAGAAGAACAACAAGAAGAAGAAATATCTCGAAATATGTCCGTCAGGCCCCTTCCCTTGAGATATATCTGCAAATATCTCGGAAACGAAGCGAGCTATGGCAAAATGTTAAGAGACCTTTTTTGTAGAGAATTATGTTTCCTACAATTTATGTTCTATGATATTTTTTGATCAGAAGCGTAGTTTTCGAGATACATCGAGATATTTAAAAGTTCCGAAGCCGCACCAACATAATAGAGATACAGAAACACCGTGGCCCCTTTCTTTGAGATAACTCTGCACTATTGCGACCTGCAAATGCCACTTCCAGCTCAGCAGTGCAGAAGAAGAACAACAAGAAGAAGAAGTATCTCGAAATATGTCCGTCAGGCCCCTTCCCTTGAGATAAATCTGCAAATATCTCGGAAACGAAGCGAGCTATGGCAAAATGTTAAGAGACCTTTTTTGTAGAGAATTAAGTTTCCTACTTTTTATGTTGTATGATATTTTTTGATCAGATGCGTAGTTCTCGAGATATATCAAGATATTTAAAAGTTCCGAAGCCGCACCAACATAATAGAGATACAGAAACACCGTGGCCCCTTTCTTTGAGATAACTCTCCACTATTGCGAGCGGGAAATGCCACTTCCAGTTTAGCTGTGCAGAAGAAGAACAACAAGAAGAAGAAATATCTCGAAATATGTCCGTCAGGCCCCTTCCCTTGAGATATATCTGCAAATATCTCGGAAACGAAGCGAGCTATGGCAAAATGTTAAGAGACCTTTTTTGTAGAGAATTATGTTTCCTACAATTTATGTTGTATGATATTTTTTGATCAGAAGCGTAGTTTTCGAGATACATCGAGATATTTAAAAGTTCCGAAGCCGCACCAACATAATAGAGATACAGAAACACCGTGGCCCCTTTCTTTGAGATAACTCTGCACTAGTGCGAGCCGCAAATGCCACTTCCAGCTTAGCTGTGCAGAAGAAGAACAACAAGAAGAAGAAATATCTCGAAATATGTCCGTCAGGCCCCTTCCCTTGAGATATATCTGCAAATATATCGGAAACGAAGCGAGCTATGGCAAAATGTTAAGAGACCTTTTTTGTAGAGAATTATGTTTCCTACAATTTATGTTCTATGATATTTTTTGATCAGAAGCGTAGTTTTCGAGATACATCGAGATATTTAAAAGTTCCGAAGCCGCACCAACATAATAGAGATACAGAAACACCGTGGCCCCTTTCTTTGAGATAACTCTGCACTAGTGCGAGCCGCAAATGCCACTTCCAGCTTAGCTGTGCAGAAGAAGAACAACAAGAAGAAGAAATATCTCGAAATATGTCCGTCAGGCCCCTTCCCTTGAGATAAATCAGCAAATATCTCGGAAACGAAGCGAGCTATGGCAAAATGTTAAGAGACCTTTTTTGTAGAGAATTAAGTTTCCTACTTTTTATGTTCAATGATATTTTTCGATCAGAGGCGTAGTTCTCGAGATATATCAAGATATTTAAAAGTTCCGAAGCCGCACCAACATAATAGAGATACAGAAACACCGTGGCCCCTTTCTTTGAGATAACTCTGCACGATTGCGAGCTGGAAATGCCACTTCCAGTTTAGCTGTGCCGAAGAAGAACAACAAGAAGAAGAAATATCTCGAAATATGTCCATCAGGACCCTTGCCTTGAGATAAATCTGCAAATATCTCGGAAACGAAGCGAGCTATGGCAAAATGTTAAGAGACCTTTTTTGTAGAGAATAATGTTTCCTACAATTTACGTTCTATGATATTTTTTGATCAGAAACGTAGTTTTCGAGATATATCGATGTATTTAAAAGTTCCGAAGCCGCACCAACATAATAGAGATACAGAAACACCGTGGCCCCTTTCTTTGAGATAACTCTGCACTATTGCGACCTGCAAATGCCACTTCCAGCTCAGCAGTGCAGAAGAAGAACAACAAGAAGAAGAAGTATCTCGAAATATGTCCGTCAGGCCCCTTCCCTTGAGATAAATCTGCAAATATCTCGGAAACGAAGCGAGCTATGGCAAAATGTTAAGAGACCTTTTTTGTAGAGAATTAAGTTTCCTACTTTTTATGTTGTATGATATTTTTTGATCAGATGCGTAGTTCTCGAGATATATCAAGATATTTAAAAGTTCCGAAGCCGCACCAACATAATAGAGATACAGAAACACCGTGGCCCCTTTCTTTGAGATAACTCTCCACTATTGCGAGCTGGAAATGCCACTTCCAGTTTAGCTGTGCAGAAGAAGAACAACAAGAAGAAGAAATATCTCGAAATATGTCCGTTAGGCCCCTTCCCTTGAGATAAATCTGCAAATATCTCGGAAACGAAGCGAGCTATGGCAAAATGTTAAGAGACCTTTTTTGTAGAGAATTAGGTTTCCTACTTTTTATGTTCTATGATATTTTTTGATCAGAAGCGTAGTTTTCGAGATATATCGAGATATTTAAAAGTTCCAAAGCCGCACCAACATAATAGAGATACAGAAACACCGTGGCCCCTTTCTTTGAGATAACTCTGCACTAGTGCGAGCCGCAAATGCCACTTCCAGCTTAGCTGTGCAGAAGAAGAACAACAAGAAGAAGAATTATCTCGAAATATGTCCGTCAGGCCCCTTCCCTTGAGATAAATATGCAAATATCTCGGAAACGAAGCGAGGTATGGCAAAATGTTAAGAGACCTTTTTTGTAGAGAATTAAGTTTCCTACTTTTTATGTTCTATGATATTTTTTGATCAGATGCGTAGTTCTCGAGATATATCAAGATATTTAAAAGTTCCGAAGCCGCACCAACATAATAGAGATACAGAACCACCGTGGCCCCTTTCTTTGAGATAACTCTGCACTATTGCGAGCTGTAAATGCCACTTCCAGCTTAGCTGTGCAGAAGAAGAACAACAAGAAGAAGAAATATCTCGAAATATGTCCGTCAGGCCCCTTCCCTTGAGATATATCTGCAAATATCTCGGAAACGAAGCGAGCTATGGCAAAATGTTAAGAGACCTTTTTTGTAGAGAATTATGTTTCCTACAATTTATGGTCTATGATATTTTTTGATCAGAAGCGTAGTTTTCGAGATACATCGAGATATTTAAAAGTTCCGAAGCCGCACCAACATAATAGAGATACAGAAACACCGTGGCCCCTTTCTTTGAGATAACTCTGCACTATTGCGACCTGCAAATGCCACTTCCAGCTCAGCAGTGCAGAAGAAGAACAACAAGAAGAAGAAGTATCTCGAAATATGTCCGTCAGGCCCCTTCCCTTGAGATAAATCTGCAAATATCTCGGAAACGAAGCGAGCTATGGCAAAATGTTAAGAGACCTTTTTTGTAGAGAATTAAGTTTCCTACTTTTTATGTTGTATGATATTTTTTGATCAGATGCGTAGTTCTCGAGATATATCAAGATATTTAAAAGTTCCGAAGCCGCACCAACATAATAGAGATACAGAAACACCGTGGCCCCTTTCTTTGAGATAACTCTCCACTATTGCGAGCGGGAAATGCCACTTCCAGTTTAGCTGTGCAGAAGAAGAACAACAAGAAGAAGAAATATCTCGAAATATGTCCGTTAGGCCCCTTCCCTTGAGATAAATCTGCAAATATCTCGGAAACGAAGCGAGGTATGGCAAAATGTTAAGAGACCTTTTTTGTAGAGAATTAAGTTTCCTACTTTTTATGTTCTATGATATTTTTTGATCAGATGCGTAGTTCTCGAGATATATCAAGATATTTAAAAGTTCCGAAGCCGCACCAACATAATAGAGATACAGAACCACCGTGGCCCCTTTCTTTGAGATAACTCTGCACTATTGCGAGCTGTAAATGCCACTTCCAGCTTAGCTGTGCAGAAGAAGAACAACAAGAAGAAGAAATATCTCGAAATATGTCCGTCAGGCCCCTTCCCTTGAGATATATCTGCAAATATCTCGGAAACGAAGCGAGCTATGGCAAAATGTTAAGAGACCTTTTTTGTAGAGAATTATGTTTCCTACAATTTATGTTCTATGATATTTTTTGATCAGAAGCGTAGTTTTCGAGATACATCGAGATATTTAAAAGTTCCGAAGCCGCACCAACATAATAGAGATACAGAAACACCGTGGCCCCTTTCTTTGAGATAACTCTGCACTAGTGCGAGCCGCAAATGCCACTTCCAGCTTAGCTGTGCAGAAGAAGAACAACAAGAAGAAGAAATATCTCGAAATATGTCCGTCAGGCCCCTTCCCTTGAGATATATCTGCAAATATCTCGGAAACGAAGCGAGCTATGGCAAAATGTTAAGAGACCTTTTTTGTAGAGAATTATGTTTCCTACAATTTATGTTCTATGATATTTTTTGATCAGAAGCGTAGTTTTCGAGATACATCGAGATATTTAAAAGTTCCGAAGCCGCACCAACATAATAGAGATACAGAAACACCGTGGCCCCTTTCTTTGAGATAACTCTGCACTAGTGCGAGCCGCAAATGCCACTTCCAGCTTAGCTGTGCAGAAGAAGAACAACAAGAAGAAGAAATATCTCGAAATATGTCCGTCAGGCCCCTTCCCTTGAGATAAATCTGCAAATATCTCGGAAACGAAGCGAGCTATGGCAAAATGTTAAGAGACCTTTTTTGTAGAGAATTAAGTTTCCTACTTTTTATGTTCTATGATATTTTTTGATCAGATGCGTAGTTCTCGAAATATATCAAGATATTTAAAAGTTCCGAAGCCGCACCAACATAATAGAGATACAGAAACACCGTGGCCCCTTTCTTTGAGATAACTCTGCACTATTGCGAGCTGCAAATGCCACTTCCAGCTTAGCTGTGCAGAGGAAGAACAACAAGAAGAAGAAATATCTCGAAATATGTCCGTCAGGCCAGTTCCTTTGAGCTGAATCTGCAAATATCTCGGAAACGAAGCGAGCTATGGCAAAATGTTAAGAGACGTTTTTTAGAGAGAATTATGTTTCCTACTTTTTATGTAGTATGATATTTTTAGATCAGATGCGTAGTTCTCGAGATATATCAAGATATTTAAAAGTTCCGAAGTCGCACCAACATAATAGAGATACAGAAACACCGTGGCCCCTTTCTTTGAGATAACTCTGCACTATTGCGCGCTGCAAATGCCACTTCCAGCTTAGCTGTGCAGAGGAAGAACAACAAGAAGAAGAAATATCTCGAAATATGTCCGTCAGGCCCCTTCCCTTGAGATAAATCTGCAAATCTCTCGGAAACGAAGCGAGCTATGGCAAAATGTTAAGAGACCTTTTTTGTAGAGAATTAAGTTTCCTACTTTTTATGTTCAATGATATTTTTCGATCAGAGGCGTAGTTCTCGAGATATATCAAGATATTTAAAAGTTCCGAAGCCGCACCAACATAATAGAGATACAGAAACACCGTGGCCCCTTTCTTTGAGATAACTCTGCACGATTGCGAGCTGGAAATGCCACTTCCAGTTTAGCTGTGCCGAAGAAGAACAACAAGAAGAAGAAATATCTCGAAATATGTCCATCAGGACCCTTCCCTTGAGATAAATCTGCAAATATCTCGGAAACGAAGCGAGCTATGGCAAAATGTTAAGAGACCTTTTTTGTAGAGAATAATGTTTCCTACAATTTACGTTCTATGATATTTTTTGATCAGAAGCGTAGTTTTCGAGATATATCGATATATTTAAAAGTTCCGAAGCCGCACCAACATAATAGAGATACAGAAACACCGTGGCCCCTTTCTTTGAGATAACTCTGCACTATTGCGACCTGCAAATGCCACTTCCAGCTCAGCAGTGCAGAAGAAGAACAACAAGAAGAAGAAGTATCTCGAAATATGTCCGTCAGGCCCCTTCCCTTGAGATAAATCTGCAAATATCTCGGAAACGAAGCGAGCTATGGCAAAATGTTAAGAGACCTTTTTTGTAGAGAATTAAGTTTCCTACTTTTTATGTTGTATGATATTTTTTGATCAGATGCGTAGTTCTCGAGATATATCAAGATATTTAAAAGTTCCGAAGCCGCACCAACATAATAGAGATACAGAAACACCGTGGCCCCTTTCTTTGAGATAACTCTCCACTATTGCGAGCTGGAAATGCCACTTCCAGTTTAGCTGTGCAGAAGAAGAACAACAAGAAGAAGAAATATCTCGAAATATGTCCGTTAGGCCCCTTCCCTTGAGATAAATCTGCAAATATCTCGGAAACGAAGCGAGCTATGGCAAAATGTTAAGAGACCTTTTTTGTAGAGAATTAGGTTTCCTACTTTTTATGTTGTATGATATTTTTTGATCAGAAGCGTAGTTTTCGAGATATATCGAGATATTTAAAAGTTCCGAAGCCGCACCAACATAATAGAGATACAGAAACACCGTGGCCCCTTTCTTTGAGATAACTCTGCACTAGTGCGAGCCGCAAATGCCACTTCCAGCTTAGCTGTGCAGAAGAAGAACAACAAGAAGAAGAATTATCTCGAAATATGTCCGTCAGGCCCCTTCCCTTGAGATAAATATGCAAATATCTCGGAAACGAAGCGAGGTATGGCAAAATGTTAACAGACCTTTTTTGTAGAGAATTAAGTTTCCTACTTTTTATGTTCTATGATATTTTTTGATCAGATGCGTAGTTCTCGAGATATATCAAGATATTTAAAAGTTCCGAAGCCGCACCAACATAATAGAGATACAGAACCACCGTGGCCCCTTTCTTTGAGATAACTCTGCACTATTGCGAGCTGTAAATGCCACTTCCAGCTTAGCTGTGCAGAAGAAGAACAACAAGAAGAAGAAATATCTCGAAATATGTCCGTCAGGCCCCTTCCCTTGAGATATATCTGCAAATATCTCGGAAACGAAGCGAGCTATGGCAAAATGTTAAGAGACCTTTTTTGTAGAGAATTATGTTTCCTACAATTTATGTTCTATGATATTTTTTGATCAGAAGCGTAGTTTTCGAGATACATCGAGATATTTAAAAGTTCCGAAGCCGCACCAACATAATAGAGATACAGAAACACCGTGGCCCCTTTCTTTGAGATAACTCTCCACTATTGCGAGCGGGAAATGCCACTTCCAGTTTAGCTGTGCAGAAGAAGAACAACAAGAAGAAGAAATATCTCGAAATATGTCCGTTAGGCCCCTTCCCTTGAGATAAATCTGCAAATATCTCGGAAACGAAGCGAGGTATGGCAAAATGTTAGGAGACCTTTTTTGTAGAGAATTAAGTTTCCTACTTTTTATGTTCTATGATATTTTTTGATCAGATGCGTAGTTCTCGAGATATATCAAGATATTTAAAAGTTCCGAAGCCGCACCAACATAATAGAGATACAGAACCACCGTGGCCCCTTTCTTTGAGATAACTCTGCACTATTGCGAGCTGTAAATGCCACTTCCAGCTTAGCTGTGCAGAAGAAGAACAACAAGAAGAAGAAATATCTCGAAATATGTCCGTCAGGCCCCTTCCCTTGAGATATATCTGCAAATATCTCGGAAACGAAGCGAGCTATGGCAAAATGTTAAGAGACCTTTTTTGTAGAGAATTATGTTTCCTACAATTTATGTTCTATGATATTTTTTGATCAGAAGCGTAGTTTTCGAGATACATCGAGATATTTAAAAGTTCCGAAGCCGCACCAACATAATAGAGATACAGAAACACCGTGGCCCCTTTCTTTGAGATAACTCTGCACTAGTGCGAGCCGCAAATGCCACTTCCAGCTTAGCTGTGCAGAAGAAGAACAACAAGAAGAAGAAATATCTCGAAATATGTCCGTCAGGCCCCTTCCCTTGAGATAAATCAGCAAATATCTCGGAAACGAAGCGAGCTATGGCAAAATGTCAAGAGACCTTTTTTGTAGAGAATTAAGTTTCCTACTTTTTATGTTCAATGATATTTTTCGATCAGAGGCGTAGTTCTCGAGATATATCAAGATATTTAAAAGTTCCGAAGCCGCACCAACATAATAGAGATACAGAAACACCGTGGCCCCTTTCTTTGAGATAACGCTGCACGATTGCGAGCTGGAAATGCCACTTCCAGTTTAGCTGTGCCGAAGAAGAACAACAAGAAGAAGAAATATCTCGAAATATGTCCATCAGGACCCTTCCCTTGAGATAAATCTGCAAATATCTCGGAAACGAAGCGAGCTATGGCAAAATGTTAAGAGACCTTTTTTGTAGAGAATAATGTTTCCTACAATTTACGTTCTATGATATTTTTTGATCAGAAACGTAGTTTTCGAGATATATCGATATATTTAAAAGTTCCGAAGCCGCACCAACATAATAGAGATACAGAAACACCGTGGCCCCTTTCTTTGAGATAACTCTGCACTATTGCGACCTGCAAATGCCACTTCCAGCTCAGCAGTGCAGAAGAAGAACAACAAGAAGAAGAAGTATCTCGAAATATGTCCGTCAGGCCCCTTCCCTTGAGATAAATCTGCAAATATCTCGGAAACGAAGCGAGCTATGGCAAAATGTTAAGAGACCTTTTTTGTAGAGAATTAAGTTTCCTACTTTTTATGTTGTATGATATTTTTTGATCAGATGCGTAGTTCTCGAGATATATCAAGATATTTAAAAGTTCCGAAGCCGCACCAACATAATAGAGATACAGAAACACCGTGGCCCCTTTCTTTGAGATAACTCTCCACTATTGCGAGCTGGAAATGCCACTTCCAGTTTAGCTGTGCAGAAGAAGAACAACAAGAAGAAGAAATATCTCGAAATATGTCCGTTAGGCCCCTTCCCTTGAGATAAATCTGCAAATATCTCGGAAACGAAGCGAGCTATGGCAAAATGTTAAGAGACCTTTTTTGTAGAGAATTAGGTTTCCTACTTTTTATGTTCTATGATATTTTTTGATCAGAAGCGTAGTTTTCGAGATATATCGAGATATTTAAAAGTTCCAAAGCCGCACCAACATAATAGAGATACAGAAACACCGTGGCCCCTTTCTTTGAGATAACTCTGCACTAGTGCGAGCCGCAAATGCCACTTCCAGCTTAGCTGTGCAGAAGAAGAACAACAAGAAGAAGAATTATCTCGAAATATGTCCGTCAGGCCCCTTCCCTTGAGATAAATATGCAAATATCTCGGAAACGAAGCGAGGTATGGCAAAATGTTAAGAGACCTTTTTTGTAGAGAATTAAGTTTCCTACTTTTTATGTTCTATGATATTTTTTGATCAGATGCGTAGTTCTCGAGATATATCAAGATATTTAAAAGTTCCGAAGCCGCACCAACATAATAGAGATACAGAACCACCGTGGCCCCTTTCTTTGAGATAACTCTGCACTATTGCGAGCTGTAAATGCCACTTCCAGCTTAGCTGTGCAGAAGAAGAACAACAAGAAGAAGGAATATCTCGAAATATGTCCGTCAGGCCCCTTCCCTTGAGCTATATCTGCAAATATCTCGGAAACGAAGCTAGCTATGGCAAAATGTTAAGAGACCTTTTTTGTAGAGAATTATGTTTCCTACAATTTATGTTCTATGATATTTTTTGATCAGAAGCGTAGTTTTCGAGATACATCGAGATATTTAAAAGTTCCGAAGCCGCACCAACATAATAGAGATACAGAAACACCGTGGCCCCTTTCTTTGAGATAACTCTGCACTATTGCGACCTGCAAATGCCACTTCCAGCTCAGCAGTGCAGAAGAAGAACAACAAGAAGAAGAAGTATCTCGAAATATGTCCGTCAGGCCCCTTCCCTTGAGATAAATCTGCAAATATCTCGGAAACGAAGCAAGCTATGGCAAAATGTTAAGAGACCTTTTTTGTAGAGAATTAAGTTTCCTACTTTTTATGTTGTATGATATTTTTTGATCAGATGCGTAGTTCTCGAGATATATCAAGATATTTAAAAGTTCCGAAGCCGCACCAACATAATAGAGATACAGAAACACCGTGGCCCCTTTCTTTGAGATAACTCTCCACTATTGCGAGCGGGAAATGCCACTTCCAGTTTAGCTGTGCAGAAGAAGAACAACAAGAAGAAGAAATATCTCGAAATATGTCCGTTAGGCCCCTTCCCTTGAGATAAATCTGCAAATATCTCGGAAACGAAGCGAGGTATGGCAAAATGTTAAGAGACCTTTTTTGTAGAGAATTAAGTTTCCTACTTTTTATGTTCTATGATATTTTTTGATCAGATGCGTAGTTCTCGAGATATATCAAGATATTTAAAAGTTCCGAAGCCGCACCAACATAATAGAGATACAGAACCACCGTGGCCCCTTTCTTTGAGATAACTCTGCACTATTGCGAGCTGTAAATGCCACTTCCAGCTTAGCTGTGCAGAACAAGAACAACAAGAAGAAGAAATATCTCGAAATATGTCCGTCAGGCCCCTTCCCTTGAGATATATCTGCAAATATCTCGGAAACGAAGCGAGCTATGGCAAAATGTTAAGAGACCTTTTTTGTAGACAATTATGTTTCCTACAATTTATGTTCTATGATATTTTTTGATCAGAAGCGTAGTTTTCGAGATACATCGAGATATTTAAAAGTTCCGAAGCCGCACCAACATAATAGAGATACAGAAACACCGTGGCCCCTTTCTTTGAGATAACTCTGCACTAGTGCGAGCCGCAAATGCCACTTCCAGCTTAGCTGTGCAGAAGAAGAACAACAAGAAGAAGAAATATCTCGAAATATGTCCGTCAGGCCCCTTCCCTTGAGATATATCTGCAAATATCTCGGAAACGAAGCGAGCTATGGCAAAATGTTAAGAGACCTTTTTTGTAGAGAATTATGTTTCCTACAATTTATGTTCTATGATATTTTTTGATCAGAAGCGTAGTTTTCGAGATACATCGAGATATTTAAAAGTTCCGAAGCCGCACCAACATAATAGAGATACAGAAACACCGTGGCCCCTTTCTTTGAGATAACTCTGCACTAGTGCGAGCCGCAAATGCCACTTCCAGCTTAGCTGTGCAGAAGAAGAACAACAAGAAGAAGAAATATCTCGAAATATGTCCGTCAGGCCCCTTCCCTTGAGATAAATCTGCAAATATCTCGGAAACGAAGCGAGCTATGGCAAAATGTTAAGAGACCTTTTTTGTAGAGAATTAAGTTTCCTACTTTTTATGTTCTATGATATTTTTTGATCAGATGCGTAGTTCTCGAAATATATCAAGATATTTAAAAGTTCCAAAGCCGCACCAACATAATAGAGATACAGAAACACCGTGGCCCCTTTCTTTGAGATAACTCTGCACTATTGCGAGCTGCAAATGCCACTTCCAGCTTAGCTGTGCAGAGGAAGAACAACAAGAAGAAGAAATATCTCGAAATATGTCCGTCAGGCCAGTTCCTTTGAGCTGAATCTGCAAATATCTCGGAAACGAAGCGAGCTATGGCAAAATGTTAAGAGACGTTTTTTGTAGAGAATTATGTTTCCTACAATTTATGTTCTATGATATTTTTTGATCAGAAGCATAGTTTTCGAGATATATCGAGATATTTAAAAGTTCCGAAGCCGCACCAACATAATAGAGATACAGAAACACCGTGGCTCCTTTCTTTGAGATAACTCTGCACTAGTGCGAGCCGCAAATGCCACTTCCAGCTTAGCTGTGCAGAAGAAGAACAACAAGAAGAAGAAATATCTCGAAATATGTCCGTCAGGCCACTTCCCTTGAGATAAATCTGCAAATATCTCGGAAACGAAGCGAGCTATGGCAAAATGTTAAGAGACCTTTTTTGTAGAGAATAATGTTTCCTACAATTTACGTTCTATGATATTTTTTGATCAGAAGCGTAGTTTTCGAGATATATCGAGATATTTAAAAGTTCCGAAGCCGCACCAACATAATAGAGATACAGAAACACCGTGGCCCCTTTCTTTGAGATAACTCTGCACTATTGCGAGCTGAAAATGCCACTTCCAGTTTAGCTGTGCAGAAGAAGAACAACAAGAAGAAGAAATATCTCGAAATATGTCCGTTAGGCCCCTTCCCTTGAGATATATCTGCAAATATCTCGGAAACGAAGCGAGGTATGGCAAAATGTTAAGAGACCTTTTTTGTAGAGAATTAAGTTTCCTACTTTTTATGTTCTATGATATTTTTTGATCAGATGCGTAGTTCTCGAGATATATCAAGATATTTAAAAGTTCCGAAGCCGCACCAACATAATAGAGATACAGAACCACCGTGGCCCCTATCTTTGAGATAACTCTGCACTATTGCGAGCTGCAAATGCCACTTCCAGCTTAGCTGTGCAGAAGAAGAACAACAAGAAGAAGAAATATCTCGAAATATGTCCGTCAGGCCCCTTCCCTTGAGATATATCTGCAAATATCTCGGAAACGAAGCGAGCTATGGCAAAATGTTAAGAGACCTTTTTTGTAGAGAATTATGTTTCCTACAATTTATGTTCTATGATATTTTTTGATCAGAAGCGTAGTTTTCGAGATACATCGAGATATTTAAAAGTTCCGAAGCCGCACCAACATAATAGAGATACAGAAACACCGTGGCCCCTTTCTTTGAGATAACTCTGCACTATTGCGACCTGCAAATGCCACTTCCAGCTCAGCAGTGCAGAAGAAGAACAACAAGAAGAAGAAGTATCTCGAAATATGTCCGTCAGGCCCCTTCCCTTGAGATAAATCTGCAAATATCTCGGAAACGAAGCGAGCTATGGCAAAATGTTAAGAGACCTTTTTTGTAGAGAATTAAGTTTCCTACTTTTTATGTTGTATGATATTTTTTGATCAGATGCGTAGTTCTCGAGATATATCAAGATATTTAAAAGTTCCGAAGCCGCACCAACATAATAGAGATACAGAAACACCGTGGCCCCTTTCTTTGAGATAACTCTCCACTATTGCGAGCTGGAAATGCCACTTCCAGTTTAGCTGTGCAGAAGAAGAACAACAAGAAGAAGAAATATCTCGAAATATGTCCGTTAGGCCCCTTCCCTTGAGATAAATCTGCAAATATCTCGGAAACGAAGCGAGCTATGGCAAAATGTTAAGAGACCTTTTTTGTAGAGAATTAGGTTTCCTACTTTTTATGTTCTATGATATTTTTTGATCAGAAGCGTAGTTTTCGAGATATATCGAGATATTTAAAAGTTCCGAAGCCGCACCAACATAATAGAGATACAGAAACACCGTGGCCCCTTTCTTTGAGATAACTCTGCACTATTGCGAGCTGCAAATGCCACTTCCAGCTTAGCTGTGCAGAAGAAGAACAACAAGAAGAAGAAATATCTCGAAATATGTCCGTCAGGCCCCTTCCCTTGAGATAAATATGCAAATATCTCGGAAACGATGCGAGGTATGGCAAAATGTTAAGAGACCTTTTTTGTAGAGAATTAGGTTTCCTACTTTTTATGTTCTATGATATTTTTTGATCAGATGCGTAGTTCTCGAGATATATCAAGATATTTAAAAGTTCCGAAGCCGCACCAACATAATAGAGATACAGAAACACCGTGGCCCCTTTCTTTGGGATAACTCTGCACTATTGCGAGCTGCAAATGCCACTTCCAGCTTAGCTGTGCAGAAGAAGAACAACAAGAAGAAGAAATATCTCGAAATATGTCCGTCAGACCCCTTCCCTTGAGATGAATCTGCAAATATCTCGGAAACGAAGCGAGCTATGGCAAAATGTTAAGAGACGTTTTTTGTAGAGAATTATGTTTCCTACAATTTATGTTCTATGATATTTTTTGATCAGAAGCGTAGTTTTCGAGATATATCGAGATATTTAAAAGTTCCGAAGCCGCACCAACATAATAGAGATACAGAAACACCGTGGCCCCTTTCGTTGAGATAACTCTGCACTAGTGCGAGCCGGAAATGCCACTTCCAGCTTAGCTGTGCAGAAGAAGAACAACAAGAAGAAGAAATATCTCGAAATATGTCCGTCAGGCCCCTTCCCTTGAGATAAATCTGCAAATATCTCGGAAACGAAGCGAGCTATGGCAAAATGTTAAGAGACCTTTTTTGTAGAGAATTAAGTTTCCTACTTTTTATGTTCTATGATATTTTTTGATCAGATGCGTAGTTCTCGAGATATATCAAGATATTTAAAAGTTCCGAAGCCGCACCAACATGATAGAGATACAGAAACACCGTGGCCCCATTCTTTGAGATAACTCTGCACTATTGCGAGCTGCAAATGCCACTTCCAGCTTAGCTGTGCAGAGGAAGAACAACAAGAAGAAGAAGTATCTCGAAATATGTCCGTCAGGCCCGTTCCTTCGAGCTGAATCTGCAAATATCTCGGAAACGAAGCGAGCTATGGCAAAATGTTAAGAGACGTTTTTTGTAGAGAATTATGTTTCCTACAATTTATGTTCTATGATATTTTTTGATCAGAAGCGTAGTTTTCGAGATATATCGAGATATTTAAAAGTTCCGAAGCCGCACCAACATAATAGAGATACAGAAACACCGTGGCCCCTATCTTTGAGATAACTCTGCACTATTGCGAGCTGCAAATGCCACTTCCAGCTTAGCTGTGCAGAAGAAGAACAACAAGAAGAAGAAATATCTCGAAATATGTCCGTCAGGCCCCTTCCCTTGAGATATATCTGCAAATATCTCGGAAACGAAGCGAGCTCTGGCAAAATGTTAAGAGACCTTTTTTGTAGAGAATTATGTTTCCTACAATTTAGGTTCTATGATATTTTTTGATCAGAAGCGTAGTTTTCGAGATATATGGAGATATTTAAAAGTTCCGAAGCCGCACCAACATAATAGAGATACAGAAACACCGTGGCCCCTTTCGTTGAGATAACTCTGCACTAGTGCGAGCCGGAAATGCCACTTCCAGCTTAGCTGTGCAGAAGAAGAACAACAAGAAGAAGAAATATCTCGAAATATGTCCGTCAGGCCCCTTCCCTTGAGATAAATCTGCAAATATCTCGGAAACGAAGCGAGCTATGGCAAAATGTTAAGAGACCTTTTTTGTAGAAAATTAAGTTTCCTACTTTTTATGTTCTATGATATTTTTTGATCAGATACGTAGTTCTCGAGATATATCAAGATATTTAAAAGTTCCGAAGCCGCACCAACATGATAGAGATACAGAAACACCGTGGCCCCATTCTTTGAGATAACTCTGCACTATTGCGAGCTGCAAATGCCACTTCCAGCTTAGCTGTGCAGAGGAAGAACAACAAGAAGAAGAAGTATCTCGAAATATGTCCGTCAGGCCCGTTCCTTTGAGCTGAATCTGCAAATATCTCGGAAACGAAGCGAGCTATGGCAAAATGTTAAGAGACGTTTTTTGTAGAGAATTATGTTTCCTACAATCTATGTTCTATGATATTTTTTGATCAGAAGCGTAGTTTTCGAGATATATCGAGATATTTAAAAGTTCCGAAGCCGCACCAACATAATAGAGATACAGAAACACCGTGGCTCCTTTCTTTGAGATAACTCTGCACTAGTGCGAGCCGCAAATGCCACTTCCAGCTTAGCTGTGCAGAAGAAGAACAACAAGAAGAAGAAATATCTCGAAATATGTCCGTCAGGCCCCTTCCCTTGAGATAAATCTGCAAATATCTCGGAAACGAAGCGAGCTATGGCAAAATGTTAAGAGACCTTTTTTGTAGAGAATTATGTTTCCTACTTTTTATGTTCGATGATATTTTTTGATCAGATGCGTAGTTCTCGAGATATATCAAGATATTTAAAAGTTCCGAAGCTGCACCAACATAATAGAGGTACAGAAACACCGTGGCCTCTTTCTTTGAGATAACTCTGCACTATTGCGAGCTGCAAATGCCACTTCGAGCTTAGCTGTGCAGAAGAAGAACAACAAGAAGAAGAAATATCTCGAAATATGTCCGTTAGGCCCCTTGCCTTGAGATAAATCCGCAAATATCTCGGAAACGAAGCGAGCTATGGCAAAATGTTAAGAGACCTTTTTTGTAGAGAATTAAGGTACCTACTTCTTATGTTCTATGATATTTTTTGATCAGATGCGTAGTTCTCGAGATATATCAAGATATTTAAAAGTTCCGAAGCCGCACCAACATAATAGAGATACAGAAACACCGTGGCCCCTATCTTTGAGATAACTCTGCACTGTTGTGAGCTGCAAATGCCACTTCCAGCTTAGCTGTGCAGAAGAAGAACAACAAGAAGAAGAAATATCTCGAAATATGTCCGTCAGGCCCCTTCCCTTGAGATATATCTGCAAATATCTCGGAAACGAAGCGAGCTATGGCAAAATGTTAAGAGACCTTTTTTGTAGAGAATTATGTTTCCTACAATTTAGGTTCTATGATATTTTTTGATCAGAAGCGTAGTTTTCGAGATATATCGAGATATTTAAAAGTTCCGAAGCCGCACCAACATAATAGAGATACAGAAACACCGTGGCCCCTTTCGTTGAGATAACTCTGCACTAGTGCGAGCCGGAAATGCCACTTCCAGCTTAGCTGTGCAGAAGAAGAACAACAAGAAGAAGAAATATCTCGAAATATGTCCGTCAGGCCCCTTCCCTTGAGATAAATATGCAAATATCTCGGAAACGATGCGAGGTATGGCAAAATGTTAAGAGACCTTTTTTGTAGAGAATTAGGTTTCCTACTTTTTATGTTCTATGATATTTTTTGATCAGATGCGTAGTTCTCGAGATATATCAAGATATTTAAAAGTTCCGAAGCCGCACCAACATAATAGAGATACAGAAACACCGTGGCCCCTTTCTTTGGGATAACTCTGCACTATTGCGAGCTGCAAATGCCACTTCCAGCTTAGCTGTGCAGAAGAAGAACAACAAGAAGAAGAAATATCTCGAAATATGTCCGTCAGACCCCTTCCCTTGAGATGAATCTGCAAATATCTCGGAAACGAAGCGAGCTATGGCAAAATGTTAAGAGACGTTTTTTGTAGAGAATTATGTTTCCTACAATTTATGTTCTATGATATTTTTTGATCAGAAGCGTAGTTTTCGAGATATATCGAGATATTTAAAAGTTCCGAAGCCGCACCAACATAATAGAGATACAGAAACACCGTGGCCCCTTTCGTTGAGATAACTCTGCACTAGTGCGAGCCGGAAATGCCACTTCCAGCTTAGCTGTGCAGAAGAAGAACAACAAGAAGAAGAAATATCTCGAAATATGTCCGTCAGGCCCCTTCCCTTGAGATAAATCTGCAAATATCTCGGAAACGAAGCGAGCTATGGCAAAATGTTAAGAGACCTTTTTTGTAGAGAATTAAGTTTCCTACTTTTTATGTTCTATGATATTTTTTGATCAGATGCGTAGTTCTCGAGATATATCAAGATATTTAAAAGTTCCGAAGCCGCACCAACATGATAGAGATACAGAAACACCGTGGCCCCATTCTTTGAGATAACTCTGCACTATTGCGAGCTGCAAATGCCACTTCCAGCTTAGCTGTGCAGAGGAAGAACAACAAGAAGAAGAAGTATCTCGAAATATGTCCGTCAGGCCCGTTCCTTCGAGCTGAATCTGCAAATATCTCGGAAACGAAGCGAGCTATGGCAAAATGTTAAGAGACGTTTTTTGTAGAGAATTATGTTTCCTACAATTTATGTTCTATGATATTTTTTGATCAGAAGCGTAGTTTTCGAGATATATCGAGATATTTAAAAGTTCCGAAGCCGCACCAACATAATAGAGATACAGAAACACCGTGGCCCCTATCTTTGAGATAACTCTGCACTATTGCGAGCTGCAAATGCCACTTCCAGCTTAGCTGTGCAGAAGAAGAACAACAAGAAGAAGAAATATCTCGAAATATGTCCGTCAGGCCCCTTCCCTTGAGATATATCTGCAAATATCTCGGAAACGAAGCGAGCTATGGCAAAATGTTAAGAGACCTTTTTTGTAGAGAATTAAGGTACCTACTTCTTATGTTCTATGATATTTTTTGATCAGATGCGTAGTTCTCGAGATATATCAAGATATTTAAAAGTTCCGAAGCCGCACCAACATAATAGAGATACAGAAACACCGTGGCCCCTATCTTTGAGATAACTCTGCACTGTTGTGAGCTGCAAATGCCACTTCCAGCTTAGCTGTGCAGAAGAAGAACAACAAGAAGAAGAAATATCTCGAAATATGTCCGTCAGGCCCCTTCCCTTGAGATATATCTGCAAATATCTCGGAAACGAAGCGAGCTATGGCAAAATGTTAAGAGACCTTTTTTGTAGAGAATTATGTTTCCTACAATTTAGGTTCTATGATATTTTTTGATCAGAAGCGTAGTTTTCGAGATATATCGAGATATTTAAAAGTTCCGAAGCCGCACCAACATAATAGAGATACAGAAACACCGTGGCCCCTTTCGTTGAGATAACTCTGCACTAGTGCGAGCCGGAAATGCCACTTCCAGCTTAGCTGTGCAGAAGAAGAACAACAAGAAGAAGAAATATCTCGAAATATGTCCGTCAGGCCCCTTCCCTTGAGATAAATATGCAAATATCTCGGAAACGATGCGAGGTATGGCAAAATGTTAAGAGACCTTTTTTGTAGAGAATTAGGTTTCCTACTTTTTATGTTCTATGATATTTTTTGATCAGATGCGTAGTTCTCGAGATATATCAAGATATTTAAAAGTTCCGAAGCCGCACCAACATAATAGAGATACAGAAACACCGTGGCCCCTTTCTTTGGGATAACTCTGCACTATTGCGAGCTGCAAATGCCACTTCCAGCTTAGCTGTGCAGAAGAAGAACAACAAGAAGAAGAAATATCTCGAAATATGTCCGTCAGACCCCTTCCCTTGAGATGAATCTGCAAATATCTCGGAAACGAAGCGAGCTATGGCAAAATGTTAAGAGACGTTTTTTGTAGAGAATTATGTTTCCTACAATTTATGTTCTATGATATTTTTTGATCAGAAGCGTAGTTTTCGAGATATATCGAGATATTTAAAAGTTCCGAAGCCGCACCAACATAATAGAGATACAGAAACACCGTGGCCCCTTTCGTTGAGATAACTCTGCACTAGTGCGAGCCGGAAATGCCACTTCCAGCTTAGCTGTGCAGAAGAAGAACAACAAGAAGAAGAAATATCTCGAAATATGTCCGTCAGGCCCCTTCCCTTGAGATAAATCTGCAAATATCTCGGAAACGAAGCGAGCTATGGCAAAATGTTAAGAGACCTTTTTTGTAGAGAATTAAGTTTCCTACTTTTTATGTTCTATGATATTTTTTGATCAGATGCGTAGTTCTCGAGATATATCAAGATATTTAAAAGTTCCGAAGCCGCACCAACATGATAGAGATACAGAAACACCGTGGCCCCATTCTTTGAGATAACTCTGCACTATTGCGAGCTGCAAATGCCACTTCCAGCTTAGCTGTGCAGAGGAAGAACAACAAGAAGAAGAAGTATCTCGAAATATGTCCGTCAGGCCCGTTCCTTCGAGCTGAATCTGCAAATATCTCGGAAACGAAGCGAGCTATGGCAAAATGTTAAGAGACGTTTTTTGTAGAGAATTATGTTTCCTACAATTTATGTTCTATGATATTTTTTGATCAGAAGCGTAGTTTTCGAGATATATCGAGATATTTAAAAGTTCCGAAGCCGCACCAACATAATAGAGATACAGAAACACCGTGGCCCCTATCTTTGAGATAACTCTGCACTATTGCGAGCTGCAAATGCCACTTCCAGCTTAGCTGTGCAGAAGAAGAACAACAAGAAGAAGAAATATCTCGAAATATGTCCGTCAGGCCCCTTCCCTTGAGATATATCTGCAAATATCTCGGAAACGAAGCGAGCTATGGCAAAATGTTAAGAGACCTTTTTTGTAGAGAATTATGTTTCCTACAATTTAGGTTCTATGATATTTTTTGATCAGAAGCGTAGTTTTCGAGATATATGGAGATATTTAAAAGTTCCGAAGCCGCACCAACATAATAGAGATACAGAAACACCGTGGCCCCTTTCGTTGAGATAACTCTGCACTAGTGCGAGCCGGAAATGCCACTTCCAGCTTAGCTGTGCAGAAGAAGAACAACAAGAAGAAGAAATATCTCGAAATATGTCCGTCAGGCCCCTTCCCTTGAGATAAATCTGCAAATATCTCGGAAACGAAGCGAGCTATGGCAAAATGTTAAGAGACCTTTTTTGTAGAAAATTAAGTTTCCTACTTTTTATGTTCTATGATATTTTTTGATCAGATACGTAGTTCTCGAGATATATCAAGATATTTAAAAGTTCCGAAGCCGCACCAACATGATAGAGATACAGAAACACCGTGGCCCCATTCTTTGAGATAACTCTGCACTATTGCGAGCTGCAAATGCCACTTCCAGCTTAGCTGTGCAGAGGAAGAACAACAAGAAGAAGAAGTATCTCGAAATATGTCCGTCAGGCCCGTTCCTTTGAGCTGAATCTGCAAATATCTCGGAAACGAAGCGAGCTATGGCAAAATGTTAAGAGACGTTTTTTGTAGAGAATTATGTTTCCTACAATCTATGTTCTATGATATTTTTTGATCAGAAGCGTAGTTTTCGAGATATATCGAGATATTTAAAAGTTCCGAAGCCGCACCAACATAATAGAGATACAGAAACACCGTGGCTCCTTTCTTTGAGATAACTCTGCACTAGTGCGAGCCGCAAATGCCACTTCCAGCTTAGCTGTGCAGAAGAAGAACAACAAGAAGAAGAAATATCTCGAAATATGTCCGTCAGGCCCCTTCCCTTGAGATAAATCTGCAAATATCTCGGAAACGAAGCGAGCTATGGCAAAATGTTAAGAGACCTTTTTTGTAGAGAATTATGTTTCCTACTTTTTATGTTCGATGATATTTTTTGATCAGATGCGTAGTTCTCGAGATATATCAAGATATTTAAAAGTTCCGAAGCTGCACCAACATAATAGAGGTACAGAAACACCGTGGCCTCTTTCTTTGAGATAACTCTGCACTATTGCGAGCTGCAAATGCCACTTCGAGCTTAGCTGTGCAGAAGAAGAACAACAAGAAGAAGAAATATCTCGAAATATGTCCGTTAGGCCCCTTGCCTTGAGATAAATCCGCAAATATCTCGGAAACGAAGCGAGCTATGGCAAAATGTTAAGAGACCTTTTTTGTAGAGAATTAAGGTACCTACTTCTTATGTTCTATGATATTTTTTGATCAGATGCGTAGTTCTCGAGATATATCAAGATATTTAAAAGTTCCGAAGCCGCACCAACATAATAGAGATACAGAAACACCGTGGCCCCTATCTTTGAGATAACTCTGCACTGTTGTGAGCTGCAAATGCCACTTCCAGCTTAGCTGTGCAGAAGAAGAACAACAAGAAGAAGAAATATCTCGAAATATGTCCGTCAGGCCCCTTCCCTTGAGATATATCTGCAAATATCTCGGAAACGAAGCGAGCTATGGCAAAATGTTAAGAGACCTTTTTTGTAGAGAATTATGTTTCCTACAATTTAGGTTCTATGATATTTTTTGATCAGAAGCGTAGTTTTCGAGATATATCGAGATATTTAAAAGTTCCGAAGCCGCACCAACATAATAGAGATACAGAAACACCGTGGCCCCTTTCGTTGAGATAACTCTGCACTAGTGCGAGCCGGAAATGCCACTTCCAGCTTAGCTGTGCAGAAGAAGAACAACAAGAAGAAGAAATATCTCGAAATATGTCCGTCAGGCCCCTTCCCTTGAGATAAATCTGCAAATATCTCGGAAACGAAGCGAGCTATGGCAAAATGTTAAGAGACCTTTTTTGTAGAGAATTAAGTTTCCTACTTTTTATGTTCTATGATATTTTTTGATCAGATGCGTAGTTCTCGAGATATATCAAGATATTTAAAAGTTCCGAAGCCGCACCAACATGATAGAGATACAGAAACACCGTGGCCCCATTCTTTGAGATAACTCTGCACTATTGCGAGCTGCAAATGCCACTTCCAGCTTAGCTGTGCAGAGGAAGAACAACAAGAAGAAGAAGTATCTCGAAATATGTCCGTCAGGCTCGTTCCTTTGAGCTGAATCTGCAAATATCTCGGAAACGAAGCGAGCTATGGCAAAATGTTAAGAGACGTTTTTTGTAGAGAATTATGTTTCCTACAATTTACGTTCTATGATATTTTTTGATCAGAAGCGTAGTTTTCGAGATATATCGAGATATTTAAAAGTTCCGAAGCCGCACCAACATAATAGAGATACAGAAACACCGTGGCCCCTTTCTTTGAGATAACTCTGCACTATTGCGAGCTGGAAATGCCACTTCCAGTTTAGCTGTGCAGAAGAAGAACAACAAGAAGAAGAAATATCTCGAAATATGTCCGTTAGGCCCCTTCCCTTGAGATAAATCTGCAAATATCTCGGAAACGAAGCGAGCTATGGCAAAATGTTAAGAGACCTTTTTTGTAGAGAATTAAGTTTCCTACTTTTTATGTTCTATGATATTTTTTGATCAGAAGCGTAGTTTTCGAGATATATCGAGATATTTAAAAGTTCCGAAGCCGCACCAACATAATAGAGATACAGAAACACCGTGGCCCCTTTCGTTGAGATAACTCTGCACTAGTGCGAGCCGCAAATGCCACTTCCAGCTTAGCTGTGCAGAAGAAGAACAAGAAGAAGAAGAAATATCTCGAAATATGTCCGTCAGGCCCCTTCCCTTGAGATAAATCTGCAAATATCTCGGAAACGAAGCGAGCTATGGCAAAATGTTAAGAGACCTTTTTTGTAGAGAATTAAGTTTCCTACTTTTTATGTTCTATGATATTTTTTGATCAGATGCGTAGTTCTCGAGATATATCAAGATATTTAAAAGTTCCGAAGCCGCACCAACATGATAGAGATACAGAAACACCGTGGCCCCATTCTTTGAGATAACTCTGCACTATTGCGAGCTGCAAATGCCACTTCCAGCTTAGCTGTGCAGAGGAAGAACAAGAAGAAGAAGAAGTATCTCGAAATATGTCCGTCAGGCCCGTTCCTTTGAGCTGAATCTGCAAATATCTCGGAAACGAAGCGAGCTATGGCAAAATGTTAAGAGACGTTTTTTGTAGAGAATTATGTTTCCTACAATTTATGTTCTATGATATTTTTTGATCAGAAGCGTAGTTTTCGAGATATATCGAGATATTTAAAAGTTCCGAAGCCGCACCAACATAATAGAGATACAGAAACACCGTGGCTCCTTTCTTTGAGATAACTCTGCACTAGTGCGAGCCGCAAATGCCACTTCCAGCTTAGCTGTGCAGAAGAAGAACAACAAGAAGAAGAAATATCTCGAAATATGTCCGTCAGGCCCCTTCCCTTGAGATAAATCTGCAAATATCTCGGAAACGAAGCGAGCTATGGCAAAATGTTAAGAGACCTTTTTTGTAGAGAATTATGTTTCCTACTTTTTATGTTCGATGATATTTTTTGATCAGATGCGTAGTTCTCGAGATATATCAAGATATTTAAAAGTTCTGAAGCTGCACCAACATAATAGAGGTACAGAAACACCGTGGCCTCTTTCTTTGAGATAACTCTGCACTATTACGAGCTGCAAATGCCACTTCGAGCTTAGCTGTGCAGAAGAAGAACAACAAGAAGAAGAAATATCTCGAAATATGTCCGTCAGGCCCCTTCCCTTGAGATAAATCTGCAAATATCTCGGAAACGAAGCGAGCTATGGCAAAATGTTAAGCGACTTTATTTGTAGAGAATTAAGTTTCCTACTTTTTATGTTCTATGATATTTTTTGATCAGATGCGTAGTTCTCGAGATATATCAAGATATTTAAAAGTTCCGAAGCCGCACCAACATAATAGAGATACAGAAACACCGTGGCCCCTCTCTTTGAGATAACTCTGCACTATTGCGAGCTGGAAATGCCACTTCCAGTTTAGCTGTGCAGAAGAAGAACAACAAGAAGAAGAAATATCTCGAAATATGTCCGTCAGGCCCCTTCCCTTGAGATAAATCTGCAAATATCTCGGAAACGAAGAGAGCTATGGCAAAATGTTAAGAGACCTTTTTTGTAGAGAATTAAGTTTCCTACTTTTCACGTTCTATGATATTTTTTGATCAGATGCGTAGTTCTCGAGATATATCAAGATATTTAAAAGTTCCGAAGCCGCACCAACATAATAGAGATACAGAAACACCGTGGCCCCTTTCTTTGAGATAACTCTGCACTAGTGCGAGCCGCAAATGCCACTTCCAGCTTAGCTGTGCAGAAGAAGAACAACAAGAAGAAGAAGTATCTCGAAATATGTCCGTCAGGCCCGTTCCTTTGAGCTGAATCTGCAAATATCTCGGAAACGAAGCGAGCTATGGCAAAATGTTAAGAGACGTTTTTTGTAGAGAATTATGTTTCCTACAATTTATTTTCTATGATATTTTTTGATCAGAAGCGTAGTTTTCGAGATATATCGAGATATTTAAAAGTTCCGAAGCCGCACCAACATAATAGAGATACAGAAACACCGTGGCCCCTTTCTTTGAGATAACTCTGCACGATTGCGAGCTGGAAATGCCACTTCCAGTTTAGCTGTGCAGAAGAAGAACAACAAGAAGAAGAAATATCTCGAAATATGTCCGTTAGGCCCCTTCCCTTGAGATAAATGTGCAAATATCTCGGAAACGAAGCGAGCTATGGCAAAATGTTAAGAGACCTTTTTTGTAGAGAATTATGTTTCCTACAATTTATGTTCTATGATATTTTTTGATCAGAAGCGTAGTTTTCGAGATATATCGAGATATTTAAAAGTTCCGAAGCCGCCCCAACATAATAGAGATACAGAAACACCGTGGCCCCTTTCTTTGAGATAACTCTGCACTATTGCGAGCTGCAGATGCCACTTCCAGCTTAGCTGTGCAGGGGAAGAACAACAAGAAGAAAAAATATCTCGAAATATGTCCGTCAGGCCAGTTCCTTTGAGATGAATCTGCAAATATCTCGAAAACGAAGCGAGCTATGGCAAAATGTTAAGAGACGTTTTTTGTAGAGAATCATGTTTCCTACAATTTATGTTCTATGATATTTTTTGATCAGAAGCGTAGTTTTCGAGATATATCGAGATATTTAAAAGTTCCGAAGACGCACCAACATAATAGAGATACAGAAACACCGTGGCCCCTTTCTTTGAGATAACTCTGCGCTATTGCGAGCTGGAAATGCCACTTCCAGTTTAGCTGTGCAGAAGAAGAACAACAAGAAGAGGAAATATCTCGAAATATGTCCGTCAGGCCCTTTCCCTTGAGATATATCTGCAAATATCTCGGAAACCAAACGAGCTATGGCAAAATGTTAAGAGACCTTTTTTGTAGAGAATTATGTTTCCTACAATTTATGTTGTATGATATTTTTTAATCAGAAGCGTAGTTTTCGAGATATATCGAGATATTTAAAAGATCCGAAGCCGCACCAACATAATAGAGATACAGAAACACCGTGGCCCCTTTCTTTGAGATAACCCTGCACTAGTGCGAGCCGCAAATGCCGCTTCCAGCTTAGCTGTGCAGAAGAAGAACAGCAAGAAGAAGAAATATCTCGAAATATGTCCGTCAGGCCCCTTCCCTTGAGATATATCTGCAAATATCTCGGAAACGAAGCGAGCTATGGCAAAATGTTAAGAGACCTTTTTTGTACAGAATTATGTTTCCTACAATTTATGTTCTATGATATTTTTTGATCAGAAGCGTAGTTTTCGAGATATATCGAGATATTTAAAAGTTCCGAAGCCGCCCCAACATAATAGAGATACAGAAACACCGTGGCCCCTTTCTTTGAGATAACTCTGCACTATTGCGAGCTGCAGATGCCACTTCCAGCTTAGCTGTGCAGAGGAAGAACAACAAGAAGAAAAAATATCTCGAAATATGTCCGTCAGGCCAGTTCCTTTGAGCTGAATCTGCAAATATCTCGGAAACGAAGCGAGCTATGGCAAAATGTTAAGAGACGTTTTTTGTAGAGAATTATGTTTCCTACAATTTATGTTCCATGATATTTTTTGATCAGAAGCGTAGTTTTCGAGATATATCGAGATATTTAAAAGTTCCGAAGACGCACCAACATAATAGAGATACAGAAACACCGTGGCCCCTTTCTTTGAGATAACTCTGCGCTATTGCGAGCTGGAAATGCCACTTCCAGTTTAGCTGTGCAGAAGAAGAACAACAAGAAGAGGAAATATCTCGAGATATGTCCGTCAGGCCCCTTCCCTTGAGATATATCTGCAAATATCTCGGAAACGAAACGAGCTATGGCAAAATGTTAAGAGACCTTTTTTGTAGAGAATTATGTTTCCTACAATTTATGTTGTATGATATTTTTTAATCAGAAGCGTAGTTTTCGAGATATATCGAGATATTTAAAAGATCCGAAGCCGCACCAACATAATAGAGATACAGAAACACCGTGGCCCCTTTCTTTGAGATAACCCTGCACTAGTGCGAGCCGCAAATGCCGCTTCCAGCTTAGCTGTGCAGAAGAAGAACAACAAGAAGAAGAAATATCTCGAAATATGTCCGTCAGGCCCCTTCCCTTGAGATAAATCTGCAAATATCTCGGAAACGAAGCGAGCTATGGCAAAATGTTAAGAGACCTTATTTGTAGAGAATTAAGTTTCCTACTTTTTATGTTCTATGATATTATTTGATCAGATGCGTAGTTCTCGAGATATATCAAGATATTTAAAAGTTCCGAAGCCGCACCAACATAATAGAGATACAGAAACACCGTGGCCCCTTTCTTTGAGATAACTCTGCACTATTGCGAGCTGGAAATGCCACTTCCTGTTTAGCTGTGCAGAAGAAGAACAACAAGAAGAAGAAATATCCCGAAATATGTCCGTCAGGCCCCTTCCCTTGAGATAAATCTGCATATATCTCGGAAACGAAGCGAGCTATGGCAAAATGTTAAGAGACCTTTTTGGTAGAGAATGAAGTTTCCTACTTTTTATGTTCTATGATATTTTTTGATCAGATGCGTAGTTCTCGAGATATATCAAGATATTTAAAAGTTCCGAAGCCGCACCAACATAATAGAGATACAGAAACACCGTGGCCCCTTTCTTTGAGACAACTCTGCACTATTGCGAGCTGCAAATGCCACTTCCAGCTTAGCTGTGCAGAAGAAGAACAACAAGAAGAAGAAATATCTCGAAATATGTCCGTCAGGCCCCTTCCCTTGAGATAAATCTGCAAATATCTCGGAAACGAAGCGAGCTATGGCAAAATGTTAAGCGACTTTATTTGTAGAGAATTAAGTTTCCTACTTTTTACGTTCTATGATATTTTTTGATCAGATGCGTAGTTCTCGAGATATATCAAGATATTTTAAAGTTCCGAAGCCGCACCAACATAATAGAGATACAGAAACACCGTGGCCCCTTTCTTTGAGATAACTCTGCACTATTGCGAGCTGCAAATGCCACTTCCAGCTTAGCTGTGCAGAAGAAGAACAACAAGAAGAAGAAATATCTCGAAATATGTCCGTCAGACCCCTTCCCTTGAGATAAATCTGCAAATATCTCGGAAACGAAGCGAGCTATGGCAAAATGTTAAGAGACCTTTTTTGTAGAGAATTATGTTTCCCACAATTTACGTTCTATGATATTTTTTGATCAGAAGCGTAGTTTTCGAGATATATCGAGATATTTAAAAGATCCGAAACCGCACCAACATAATAGAGATACAGAAACACCGTGGCCCCTTTCGTCGAGATAACTCTGCACTATTGCGAGCTGCAAATGCCACTTCCAGCTTAGCTGTGCAGAAGAAGACCAACAAGAAGAAGAAATATCTCGAAATATGTCCGTCAGGCCCCTTCCCTTGAGATAAATCTGCAAATATCTCGGAAACGAAGCGAGCTATGGCAAAATGTTAAGAGACCTTATTTGTGGAGAATTAAGTTTCCTACTTTATATGTTCTATGACATTATTTGATCAGATGCGTAGTTCTCGAGATATATCAAGATATTTAAAAGTTCCGAAGCCGCACCAACATAATAGAGATACAGAAACACCGTGGCCCCTTTCTTTGAGATAACTCTGCACTATTGCGAGCTGCAAATGCCACTTCCAGCTTAGCTGTGCAGAAGAAGAACAACAAGAAGAAGAAATATCTCGAAAAATGTCCGTCAGGCCCCTTCCCTTGAGATAAATCTGCAAATATCTCGGAAACGAAGCGAGCTATGGCAAAATGTTAAGAGACCATATTTGTAGAGAATTAAGTTTCCTACTTTTTATGTTCTATGATATTTTTTGATCAGATGCGTAGTTCTCGAGATATATCAAGATATTTAAAAGTTCCGAAGCCGCACCAACATAATAGAGATACAGAAACACCGTGGCCCCTTTCTTTGAGATAACTCTGCACTATTGCGAGCTGTAAATGCCACGTCCAGCTTAGCTGTGCAGAAGAAGAACAACAAGAAGAAGAAATATCTCGAAATATGTCCGTCAGGCCCCTTCCCTCGAGATAAATCTGCAAATATCTCGGAAACGAAGCGAGCTATGGCAAAATGTTAAGAGACCTTTTTTGTAGAGAATTAAGTTTCCTACTTTTTATGTTCTATGATATTTTTTGATCGGATGCGTAGCTCTCGAGATATATCAAGATATTTAAAAGTTCCGAAGCCGCACCAACATAATAGAGATACAGAAACACCGTGGCCCCTTTCTTTGAGATAACTCTGCACTATTACGAGCTGCAAATGCCACTTCCAGCTTAGCTGTGCAGAAGAAGACCAACAAGAAGAAGAAATATCTCGAAATATGTCCGTCAGGCCCCTTCCCTTGAGATAAATCTGCAAATATCTCGGAAACGAAGCGAGCTATGGCAAAATGTTAAGAGACCTTATTTGTGGAGAATTAAGTTTCCTACTTTATATGTTCTATGACATTATTTGATCAGATGCGTAGTTCTCGAGATATATCAAGATATTTAAAAGTTCCGAAGCCGCACCAACATAATAGAGATACAGAAACACCGTGGCCCCTTTCTTTGAGATAACTCTGCACTATTGCGAGCTGCAAATGCCACTTCCAGCTTAGCTGTGCAGAAGAAGAACAACAAGAAGAAGAAATATCTCGAAAAATGTCCGTCAGGCCCCTTCCCTTGAGATAAATCTGCAAATATCTCGGAAACGAAGCGAGCTATGGCAAAATGTTAAGAGACCTTATTTGTAGAGAATTAAGTTTCCTACTTTTTATGTTCTATGATATTTTTTGATCAGATGCGTAGTTCTCGAGATATATCAAGATATTTAAAAGTTCCGAAGCCGCACCAACATAATAGAGATACAGAAACACCGTGGCCCCTTTCTTTGAGATAACTCTGCACTATTGCGAGCTGTAAATGCCACGTCCAGCTTAGCTGTGCAGAAGAAGAACAACAAGAAGAAGAAATATCTCGAAATATGTCCGTCAGGCCCCTTCCCTCGAGATAAATCTGCAAATATCTCGGAAACGAAGCGAGCTATGGCAAAATGTTAAGAGACCTTTTTTGTAGAGAATTAAGTTTCCTACTTTTTATGTTCTATGATATTTTTTGATCGGATGCGTAGCTCTCGAGATATATCAAGATATTTAAAAGTTCCGAAGCCGCACCAACATAATAGAGATACAGAAACACCGTGGCCCCTTTCTTTGAGATAACTCTGCACTATTACGAGCTGCAAATGCCACTTCCAGCTTAGCTGTGCAGAAGAAGACCAACAAGAAGAAGAAATATCTCGAAATATGTCCGTCAGGCCCCTTCCCTTGAGATAAATCTGCAAATATCTCGGAAACGAAGCGAGCTATGGCAAAATGTTAAGAGACCTTATTTGTGGAGAATTAAGTTTCCTACTTTTTATGTTCTATGATATTATTTGATCAGATGCGTAGTTCTCGAGATATATCAAGATATTTAAAAGTTCCGAAGCCGCACCAACATAATAGAGATACAGAAACACCGTGGCCCCTTTCTTTGAGATAACTCTGCACTATTGCGAGCTGCAAATGCCACTTCCAGCTTAGCTGTGCAGAAGAAGAACAACAAGAAGAAGAAATATCTCGAAATATGTCCGTCAGGCCCCTTCCCTTGAGATAAATCTGCAAATATCTCGGAAAGGAAGCGAGCTATGGCAAAATGTTAAGCGACTTTATTTGTAGAGAATTAAGTTTCCTACTTTTTACGTTCTATGATATTTTTTGATCAGATGCGTAGTTCTCGAGATATATCAAGATATTTTAAAGTTCCGAAGCCGCACCAACATAATAGAGATACAGAAACACCGTGGCCCCTTTCTTTGAGATAACTCAGCACTACTGCGAGCTGGAAATGCCACTTCCAGTTTAGCTGTGCAGAAGAAGAACAACAAGAAGAAGAAATATCTCGAAATATGTCCGTCAGGCCCCTTCCCTTGAGATAAATCTGCAAATATCTCGGAAACGAAGCGAGCTATGGCAAAATGTTAAGAGACCTTTTTTGTTGAGAATTAAGTTTCCTACTTTTTATGTTCCATGATATTTTTTGATCAGATGCGTAGTTCTCGAGATATATCAAGATATTTAAAAGTTCCGAAGCCGCACCAACATAATAGAGATACAGAAACACCGTGGCCCCTTTCTTTGAGATAACTCTGCACTATTGCGAGCTGTAAATGCCACGTCCAGCTTAGCTGTGCAGAAGAAGAACAACAAGAAGAAGAAATATCTCGAAATATGTCCGTCAGGCCCCTTCCCTCGAGATAAATCTGCAAATATCTCGGAAACGAAGCGAGCTCTGGCAAAATGTTAAGAGACCTTTTTTGTAGAGAATTAAGTTTCCTACTTTTTATGTTCTATGATATTTTTTGATCGGATGCGTAGTTCTCGAGATATATCAAGATATTTAAAAGTTCCGAAGCCGCACCAACATAATAGAGATACAGAAACACCGTGGCCCCTTTCTTTGAGATAACTCTGCACTATTGCGAGCTGCAAATGCCACTTCCAGCTTAGCTGTGCAGAAGAAGAACAACAAGAAGAAGAAATATCTCGAAATATGTCCGTCAGGCCCCTTCCCTTGAGATAAATCTGCATATATCTCGGAAACGAAGCGAGCTATGGCAAAATGTTGAGAGACCTTTTTTGTAGAGAATTAAGTTTTCTACTTTTTATATTCTATGATATTTTTTGGTCAGATGCGTAGTTCTCGAGATATATCAAGATATTTAAAAGTTCCGAAGCCGCACCAACATAATAGAGATACAGAAACACCGTGGCCCCTTTCTTTGAGATAACTCGGCCCTACTGCGAGCTGGAAATGCCACTTCCAGTTTAGCTGTGCAGAAGAAGAACAACAAGAAGAAGAAATATCTCGAAATATGTCCGTCAGGCCCCTTCCCTTGAGATAAATCTGCAAGTATCTTGGAAACGAAGCGAGCTATGGCAAAATGTTAAGAGACCTTTTTTGTAGAGAATTAAGTTTCCTACTTTTTATGTTCTATGATATTTTTTGATCAGATGCGTAGTTCTCGAGATATATCAAGATATTTAAATGTTCCGAAGCCGCACCAACATAATAGAGATACAGAAACACCGTGGCCCCTTTCTTTGAGATAACTCTGCACTATTGCGAGCTGCAAATGCCACTTCCAGCTTAGCTGTGCAGAAGAAGAACAACAAGAAGAAGAAATATCTCGAAATATGTCCGTCAGGCCCCTTCCCTTGAGATAAATCTGCAAATATCTCGGAAACGAAGCGAGCTATGGCAAAATGTTAAGCGACTTTATTTGTAGAGAATTAAGTTTCCTACTTTTTACGTTCTATGATATTTTTTAATCAGATGCGTAGTTCTCGAGATATATAAAGATATTTTAAAGTTCCGAAGCCGCACCAACATAATAGAGATACAGAAACACCGTGGCCCCTTTCTTTGAGATAACTCTGCACTGTTGCGAGCTGCAAATGCCACTTCCAGCTTAGCTGTGCAGAAGAAGAACAACAAGAAGAAGAAATATCTCGAAATATGTCCGTCAGGCCCCTTCCCTTGAGATAAATCTGCAAATATCTCGGAAACGAAGCGAGCTATGGCAAAATGTTAAGAGACCTTATTTGTAGAGAATTAAGTTTCCTACTTCTTATGTTCTATGATATTTTTTGATCAGATGCGTAGTTCTCGAGATATATCAAGATATTTAAAAGTTCCGAAGCCGCACCAACATAATAGAGATACAGAAACACCGTGGCCCCTTTCTTTGAGATAACTCTGCGCTATTGCGAGCTGGAAATGCCACTTCCAGTTTAGCTGTGCAAAAGAAGAACAACAAGAAGAGGAAATATCTCGAAATATGTCCGTCTGGCCCCTTCCCTTGAGATATATCTGCAAATATCTCGGAAACGAAACGAGCTATGGCAAAATGTTAAGAGACCTTTTTTGTAGAGAATTATGTTTCCTACAATTTATGTTCTATGATATTTTTTGATCAGAAGCGTAGTTTTCGAGATATATCGAGATATTTAAAAGATCCGAAGCTGCACCAACATAATAGAGATACAGAAACACCGTGGCCCCTTTCTTTGAGATAACTCTGCATTAGTGCGAGCCGCAAATGCCGCTTCCAGCTTAGCTGTGCAGAAGAAGAACAACAAGAAGAAGAAATATCTCGAAATATGTCCGTCAGGCCCCTTCCCTCGAGATAAATCTGCAAATATCTCGGAAACGAAGCGAGCTATGGCAAAATGTTAAGAGACCTTTTTTGTAGAGAATTAAGTATCCTACTTTTTATGTTCTATGATATTTTTTGATCGGATGCGTAGTTCTCGAGATATATCAAGATATTTAAAAGTTCCGAAGCCGCACCAACATAATAGAGATACAGAAACACCGTGGCCCCTTTCTTTGAGATAACTCTGCACTGTTGCGAGCTGCAAATGCCACTTCCAGCTTAGCTGTGCAGAAGAAGAACAACAAGAAGAAGAAATATCTCGAAATATGTCCGTCAGGCCCCTTCCCTTGAGATAAATCTGCAAATATCTCGGAAACGAAGCGAGCTATGGCAAAATGTTAAGAGACCTTATTTGTAGAGAATTAAGTTTCCTACTTCTTATGTTCTATGATATTTTTTGATCAGATGCGTAGTTCTCGAGATATATCAAGATATTTAAAAGTTCCGAAGCCGCACCAACATAATAGAGATACAGAAACACCGTGGCCCCTTTCTTTGAGATAACTCTGCGCTATTGCGAGCTGGAAATGCCACTTCCAGTTTAGCTGTGCAAAAGAAGAACAACAAGAAGAGGAAATATCTCGAAATATGTCCGTCTGGCCCCTTCCCTTGAGATATATCTGCAAATATCTCGGAAACGAAACGAGCTATGGCAAAATGTTAAGAGACCTTTTTTGTAGAGAATTATGTTTCCTACAATTTATGTTCTATGATATTTTTTGATCAGAAGCGTAGTTTTCGAGATATATCGAGATATTTAAAAGATCCGAAGCTGCACCAACATAATAGAGATACAGAAACACCGTGGCCCCTTTCTTTGAGATAACTCTGCATTAGTGCGAGCCGCAAATGCCGCTTCCAGCTTAGCTGTGCAGAAGAAGAACAACAAGAAGAAGAAATATCTCGAAATATGTCCGTCAGGACCCTTCCCTTGGGATAAATCTGCAAATATCTCGGAAACGAAGCGAGCTATGGCAAAATGTTAAGAGACCTTTTTTGTAGAGAATTAAGTTTCCTACGTTTTATGTTGTATGATATTTTTTGATCAGATGCGTAGTTCTCGAGATATATCAAGATATTTAAAAGTTCCGAAGCCGCACCAACATAATAGAGATACAGAAACACCGTGGCCCCTCTCTTTGAGATAACTCTGCACTATTGCGAGCTGCAAATGCCACTTCCAGTTTAGCTGTGCAGAAGAAGAACAACAAGAAGAAGAAATATCTCGAAATATGTCCGTTAGGCCCCTTCCCTTGAGATATATCGGCAAGTATCTCGGAAACGAAGCGAGCTATGGCAAAATGTTGAGAGACCTTTTTTGTAGAGAATTAAGTTTCCTACTTTTTATGTTCTATGATATTTTTTGATCAGATGCGTAGATCTCGAGATATATCAAGATATTTAAAAGTTCCGAAGCCGCACCAACATGATAGAGATACAGAAACACCGTGGCCCCTTTCTTTGAGATAACTCTGCACTATTGCGAGCTGCAAATGCCACTTCCAGTTTAGCTGTGCAGAAGAAGAACAACAAGAAGAAGAAATATCTCGAAATATGTCCGTTAGGCCCCTTCCCTTGAGATAAATCTGCAAATATCTCGGAAACGAAGCGAGCTATGGCAAAATCTTAACAGACTTTTTTGTAGAGAATTAAGTTTCCTACTTTTTATGTTCTATGATATTTTTTGATCAGATGCGTAGTTCTCGAGATATATCAAGATATTTAAAAGTTCCGAAGCCGCACCAACATAATAGAGATACAGAAACACCGTGGCCCCTTTCTTTGAGATAACTCTGCACTATTGCGAGCTGCAAATGCCACTTCCAGCTTAGCTGTGCAGAAGAAGAACAACAAGAAGAAGAAATATCTCGAAATATGTCCGTCAGGCCCCTTCCCTTGAGATAAATCTGCAAATATCTCGGAAACGAAGAGAGCTATGGCAAAATGTTAAGAGACCTTTTTTGTAGAGAATTATGTTTCCTACAATTTATGTTCTATGATATTTTTTGATCAGAAGCGTAGTTTTCGAGATATATCGAGATATTTAAAAGTTCCGAAGCAGCACCAACATAATAGAGATACAGAAACACCGTGGCCCCTTTCTTTCAGATAACTATGCACTATTGCGAGCTGTAAATGCCACTTCCAGCTTAGCTGTGCAGAAGAAGAACAACAAGAAGAAGAAATATCACGAAATATGTCCGTTAGGCCCCTTCCCTTGAGATAAATCTGCAAATATCTCGGAAACGAAGCGAGCTATGGCAAAATGTTAAGAGACCTTTTTTGTAGCGAAATAAGTTTCCTACTTTTTATGTTTTATGATATTTTTTGATCCGATGCGTAGTTCTCGAGATATATCAAGATATTTAAAAGTTCCGAAGCCGCACCAACATAATAGAGATACAGAAACACCGTGGCCCCTCTCTTTGAGATAACTCTGCACAATTGCGAGCTGCAAATGCCACTTCCAGCTTAGCTGTGCAGAAGAAGAACAACAAGAAGAAGAAATATCTCGAAATATGTCCGTCAGGCCCCTTCCCTTGAGATAAATCTGCAAATATCTCGGAAACGAAGCGAGCTATGGCAAAATGTTGAGAGACCTTTTTTGTAGAGAATTAAGTTTCCTACTTTTTATGTTCTATGATATTTTTTGATCAGATGCGTAGTTCTCGAGATATATCAAGATATTTAAAAGTTCCGAAGCCGCACCAACATAATAGAGATATAGAAACACCGTGGCCCCTCTCTTTGAGATAACTCTGCACTATTGCGAGCTGGAAATGCCACTTCCAGTTTAGCTGTGCAGAAGAAGAACAACAAGAAGAAGAAATATCTCGAAATATGTCCGTCAGGCGCCTTCCCTTGAGATAAATCTGCAAATATCTCGGAAACGAAGCGAGCTATGGCAAAATGTTAAGAGACCTTTTTTGTAGAGAATTATGTTTCCTACAATTTATGTTCTATGATATTTTTTGATCAGAAGCGTAGTTTTCGAGATATATCGAGATATTTAAAAGTTCCGAAGCCGCACCAACATAATAGAGATACAGAAACACCGTGGCCCCTTTCTTTGAGATAACTCTGCACTATTGCGAGCTGCAAATGCCACTTCCAGCTTAGCTGTGCAGAGGAAGAACAACAAGAAGAAGAAATATCTCGAAATATGTCCGTCAGGCCAGTTCCATTGAGCTGAATCTGCAAATATCTCGGAAACGAAGCGAGCTATGGCAAAATGTTAAGAGACGTTTTTTGTAGAGAATTATGTTTCCTACAATTTATGTTCTATGATATTTTTTGATCAGAAGCGTAGTTTTCGAGATATATCGAGATATTTAAAAGTTCCGAAGCCGCACCAACATAATAGGGATACAGAAACACCGTGGCCCCTTTCTTTGAGATAACTCTGCACTAGTGCGAGCCGCAAATGCCACTTCCAGCTTAGCTGTGCAGAAGAAGTACAACAAGAAGAAGAAATATCTCGAAATATGTCCGTCAGGCCCCTTCCCTTGAGATAAATCTGCAAATATCTCGGAAACGAAGCGAGCTATGGCAAAATGTTAGGAAACCTTTTTTGTAGAGAATTAAGTTTCCTACTTTTTATGTTCTATGATATTTTTTGATCAGATGCGTAGTTCTCGAGATATATCAAGATATTTAAAAGTTCCGAAGCCGCACCAACATAATAGAGATACAGAAACACCGTGGCCCCTCTCTTTGAGATAACTCTGCACTATTGCGAGCTGGAAATGCCACTTCCAGTTTAGCTGTGCAGAAGAAGAACAACAAGAAGAAGAAATATCTCGAAATATGTCCGTTAGGCCCCTTCCCTTGAGATAAATCTGCAAATATCTCGGAAACGCAGCGAGCTATGGCAAAATGTTAAGAGACCTTTTTTGTAGAGAATTAAGTTTCCTACTTTTCATGTTCTATGATATTTTTTGATCAGATGCGTAGTTCGCGAGATATATCAAGATATTTAAAAGTTCCGAAGCCGCACCAACATAATAGAGATACAGAAACACCGTGGCCCCTTTCTTTGAGATAACTCTGCACTATTGCGAGCTGTAAATGCCACTTCCAGCTTAGCTGTGCAGAAGAAGAACAACAAGAAGAAGACATATCTCGAAATATGTCCGTTAGGCCCCTTCCCTTGAGATAAATCTGCAAATATCTCGGAAACGAAGCGAGCTATGGCAAAATGTTAAGAGTCCTTTTTTGTAGAGAATTAAGTTTCCTACGTTTTATGTTGTATGATATTTTTTGATCAGATGCGTAGTTCTCGGGATATATCAAGATATTTAAAAGTTCCGAAGCCGCACCAACATAATAGAGATACAGAAACACCGTGGCCCCTCTCTTGGAGATAACTCTGCACTATTGCGAGCTGCAAATGCCACTTCCAGTTTAGCTGTGCAGAAGAAGAACAACAAGAAGAAGAAATATCTCGAAATATGTCCGTCAGGCCCCTTCCCTTGAGATAAATCTGCAAATATCTCGGAAACGAAGCGAGCTATTGCAAAATGTTAAGAGACCTTTTTTGTAGAGAATTGAGTTTCCTACTTTTTATGTACTATGATATTTTTTGATCAGATGCGTAGTTCTCTAGATATATGAAGATATTTAAAAGTTCCGAAGCCGCACCAACATAATAGAGATACAGAAACACCGTGGCCCCTTTCTTTCAGATAACTATGCACTATTGCGAGCTGTAAATGCCACTTCCAGCTTAGCTGTGCAGAAGAAGAACAACAAGAAGAAGAAATATCTCGAAATTTGTCCGTCAGGCCCCTTACCTTGAGATAAATCTGCAAATATCTCGGAAACGAAGCGAGCTATGGCAAAATCTTGCGAGACTTTTTTGTAGAGAATTAAGTTTCCTACTTTTTATGTTCTATGATATTTTTTGATCAGATGCGTAGTTCTCGAGATATATCAAGATATTTAAAAGTTCCGAAGCCGCACCAACATAATAGAGATACAGAAACACCGTGGCCCCTTTCTTTGAGATAACTCTGTACTATTGCGAGCTGGAAATGCCACTTCCAGTTTAGCTGTGCAGAAGAAGAACAACAAGAAGAAGAAATATCTCGAAATATGTCCGTTAGGCCCCTTCCCTTGAGATGAATCTGCAAATATCTTGGAAACGAAGCGAGCTATGGCAAAATGGTAAGAGACGTTTTTTGTAGAGAATTATGTTTCCTACAATTTATGTTCTATGATATTTTTTGATCAGAAGCGTAGTTTTCGAGATATATCGAGATATTTAAAAGTTCCGAAGCAGCACCAACATAATAGAGATACAGAAACACCGTGGCCCCTTTCTTTGAGATAACTCTGCACTATTGCGAGCTGGAAATGCCACTTCCAGTTTAGCTGTGCAGAGGAAGAACAACAAGAAGAAGAAATATCTCGAAATATGTCCGTCAGGCCAGTTCCATTGAGCTGAATCTGCAAATATCTCGGAAACGAAGCGAGCTATGGCAAAATGTTAAGAGACGTTTTTTGTAGAGAATTATGTTTCCTACAATTTATGTTCTATGATATTTTTTGATCAGAAGCGTAGTTTTCGAGATATATCGAGATATTTAAAAGTTCCGAAGCCGCACCAACATAATAGGGATACAGAAACACCGTGGCCCCTTTCTTTGAGATAACTCTGCACTAGTGCGAGCCGCAAATGCCACTTCCAGCTTAGCTGTGCAGAAGAAGTACAACAAGAAGAAGAAATATCTCGAAATATGTCCGTCAGGCCCCTTCCCTTGAGATAAATCTGCAAATATCTCGGAAACGAAGCGAGCTATGGCAAAATGTTAGGACACCTTTTTTGTAGAGAATTAAGTTTCCTACTTTTTATGTTCTATGATATTTTTTGATCAGATGCGTAGTTCTCGAGATATATCAAGATATTTAAAAGTTCCGAAGCCGCACCAACATAATAGAGATACAGAAACACCGTGGCCCCTCTCTTTGAGATAACTCTGCACTATTGCGAGCTGGAAATGCCACTTCCAGTTTAGCTGTGCAGAAGAAGAACAACAAGAAGAAGAAATATCTCGAAATATGTCCGTTAGGCCCCTTCCCTTGAGATAAATCTGCAAATATCTCGGAAACGAAGCGAGCTATGGCAAAATGTTAAGAGACCTTTTTTGTAGAGAATTAAGTTTCCTACTTTTCATGTTCTATGATATTTTTTTATCAGATGCGTAGTTCTCGAGATATATCAAGATATTTAAAAGTTCCGAAGCAGCACCAACATAATAGAGATACAGAAACACCGTGGCCCCTTTCTTTGAGATAACTCTGCACTATTGCGAGCTGTAAATGCCACTTCCAGCTTAGCTGTGCAGAAGAAGAACAACAAGAAGAAGAAATATCTCGAAATATGTCCGGCAGGCCCCTTCCCTTGAGATATATCTGCAAATATCTCGGAAACGAAGCGAGCTATGGCAAAATGTTAAGATACCTTTTTTGTAGAGAATTATGTTTCCTACAATTTATGTTCTATGATATTTTTTGATCAGATGCGTAGTTCTCGAGATATATCAAGATATTTAAAAGTTCCGAAGCCGCACCAACATAATAGAGATACAGAAACACCGTGGCCCCTTTCTTTGAGATAACTCTGCACTATTGCGAGCTGCAAATGTCACTTCCAGCTTAGCTGTGCAGAGGAAGAACAACAAGAAGAAGAAATATCTCGAAATATGTCCGTCAGGCCAGTTCCTTTGAGCTGAATCTGCAAATATCTCGGAAACGAAGCGAGCTATGGCAAAATGTTAAGAGACGTTTTTTGTAGAGAATTATGTTTCCTACAATTTATGTTCTATGATATTTTTTGATCAGAAGCGTAGTTTTCGAGATATATCGAGATATTTAAAAGTTCCGAAGCCGCACCAACATAATAGAGATACAGAAACACCGTGGCCCCTTTCTTTGAGATAACTCTGCACTAGTGCGAGCCGCAAATGCCACTTCCAGCTTAGCTGTGCAGAAGAAGAACAACAAGAAGAAGAAATATCTCGAAATATGTCCGTCAGGCCCCTTCCCTTGTGATAAATCTGCAAATATCTCGGAAACGAAGCGAGCTATGGCAAAATGTTAAGAGACCTTTTTTGTAGAGAATTAAGTTTCCTACTTTGTATGTTCTATGATATTTTTTGATCAGATGCGTAGTTCTCGAGATATATCAAGATATTTGAAAGTTCCGAAGCCGCACCAACATAATAGAGATACAGAAACACCGTGGCCCCTTTCTTTGAGATAACTCTTGCACTATTGCGAGCTGTAAATGCCACTTCCAGCTTAGCTGTGCAGAGGAAGAACAACAAGAAGAAGAAATATCTCGAAATATGTCCGTCAGGCCCCTTCCCTTGAGATAAATCTGCAAATACCTCGGAAACGAAGCGAGCTATGGCAAAATGTTAAGAGACCTTTTTTGTAGCGAATTAAGTTTCCTACTTTTTATGTTCTATGATATTTTTTGATCAGATGCGTAGTTCTCGAGATATATCAAGATATTTAAAAGTTCCGAAGCCGCACCAACATAATAGAGATACAGAAACACCGTGGCCCCTTTCTTTGAGATAACTCTGCACTAGTGCGAGCCGCAAATGCCACTTCCAGCTTAGCTGTGCAGAAGAAGAACAACAAGAAGAAGAAATATCTCGAAATATGTCCGTCAGGCCCCTTCCCTTGAAATAAATCTGCAAATATCTCGGAAACGAAGCGAGCTATGGCAAAATGTTAAGAGACCTTTTTTGTAGAGAATAATGTTTCCTACAATTTACGTTCTATGATATTTTTTGATCAGAAGCGTAGTTTTCGAGATATACCGAGATATTTAAAAGTTCCGAAGCCGCACCAACATAATAGAGATACAGATACACCGTGGCCCCTTTCTTAGAGATAACTCTGCACTATTGCGAGCTGCAAATGCCACTTCCAGCTTAGCTGTGCAGAAGAAGAACAACAAGAAGAAGAAATATCTCGAAATATGTCCTTCAGGCCCCTTCCCTTGAGATAAATCTGCAAATATCTCGGGAACGAAGCGAGCTATGGCAAAATGTTAAGAGACCTTTTTTGTAGAGAATTAAGTTTCCTACTTTTTATGTTCTATGATATTTTTCGATCAGACGCGTAGTTCTCGAGATATATCGAGATATTTAAAAGTTCCGAAGCCGCACCAACATAATAGAGATACAGAAACACCGTGGCCCCTTTCTTTGAGATAACTCTGCACAAGTGCGAGCCACAAATGCCACTTCCAGCTTAGCTGTGCAGAAGAAGAACAACAAGAAGAAGAAATATCTCGAAATATGTCCGTCAGGCCCCTTCCCTTGAGATAAATCTGCAAATATCTCGGGAACGAAGCGAGCTATGGCAAAATGTTAAGAGACCTTTTTTGTAGAGAATTAAGTTTCCTACTTTTTATGTTCTATGATATTTTTTGATCAAATGCGTAGTTCTCGAGATATATCAAGATATTTAAAAGTTCCGAAGCCGCACCAACATAATAGAGATACAGAAACACCGTGGCCCCTTTCTTTGAGATAACTCTGCACTATTGCGAGCTGTAAATGCCACGTCCAGCTTAGCTGTGCAGAAGAAGAACAACAAGAAGAAGAAATATCTCGAAATATGTCCGTCAGGCCCCTTCCCTCGAGATAAATCTGCAAATATCTCGGAAACGAAGCGAGCTATGGCAAAATGTTAAGAGACCTTTTTTGTAGAGAATTAAGTTTCCTACTTTTTATGTTCTATGATATTTTTTGATCGGATGCGTAGCTCTCGAGATATATCAAGATATTTAAAAGTTCCGAAGCCGCACCAACATAATAGAGATACAGAAACACCGTGGCCCCTTTCCTTGAGATAACTCTGCACTATTACGAGCTGCAAATGCCACTTCCAGCTTAGCTGTGCAGAAGAAGACCAACAAGAAGAAGAAATATCTCGAAATATGTCCGTCAGGCCCCTTCCCTTGAGATAAATCTGCAAATATCTCGGAAACGAAGCGAGCTATGGCAAAATGTTAAGAGACCTTATTTGTGGAGAATTAAGTTTCCTACTTTTTATGTTCTATGATATTATTTGATCAGATGCGTAGTTCTCGAGATATATCAAGATATTTAAAAGTTCCGAAGCCGCACCAACATAATAGAGATACAGAAACACCGTGGCCCCTTTCTTTGAGATAACTCTGCACTATTGCGAGCTGCAAATGCCACTTCCAGCTTAGCTGTGCAGAAGAAGAACTACAAGAAGAAGAAATATCTCGAAATATGTCCGTCAGGCCCCTTCCCTTGAGATAAATCTGCAAATATCTCGGAAAGGAAGCGAGCTATGGCAAAATGTTAAGCGACTTTATTTGTAGAGAATTAAGTTTCCTACTTTTTACGTTCTATGATATTTTTTGATCAGATGCGTAGTTCTCGAGATATATCAAGATATTTTAAAGTTCCGAAGCCGCACCAACATAATAGAGATACAGAAACACCGTGGCCCCTTTCTTTGAGATAACTCAGCACTACTGCGAGCTGGAAATGCCACTTCCAGTTTAGCTGTGCAGAAGAAGAACAACAAGAAGAAGAAATATCTCGAAATATGTCCGTCAGGCCCCTTCCCTTGAGATAAATCTGCAAATATCTCGGAAACGAAGCGAGCTATGGCAAAATGTTAAGAGACCTTTTTTGTTGAGAATTAAGTTTCCTACTTTTTATGTTCCATGATATTTTTTGATCAGATGCGTAGTTCTCGAGATATATCAAGATATTTAAAAGTTCCGAAGCCGCACCAACATAATAGAGATACAGAAACACCGTGGCCCCTTTCTTTGAGATAACTCTGCACTATTGCGAGCTGTAAATGCCACGTCCAGCTTAGCTGTGCAGAAGAAGAACAACAAGAAGAAGAAATATCTCGAAATATGTCCGTCAGGCCCCTTCCCTCGAGATAAATCTGCAAATATCTCGGAAACGAAGCGAGCTCTGGCAAAATGTTAAGAGACCTTTTTTGTAGAGAATTAAGTTTCCTACTTTTTATGTTCTATGATATTTTTTGATCGGATGCGTAGTTCTCGAGATATATCAAGATATTTAAAAGTTCCGAAGCCGCACCAACATAATAGAGATACAGAAACACCGTGGCCCCTTTCTTTGAGATAACTCTGCACTATTGCGAGCTGCAAATGCCACTTCCAGCTTAGCTGTGCAGAAGAAGAACAACAAGAAGAAGAAATATCTCGAAATATGTCCGTCAGGCCCCTTCCCTTGAGATAAATCTGCATATATCTCGGAAACGAAGCGAGCTATGGCAAAATGTTGAGAGACCTTTTTTGTAGAGAATTAAGTTTTCTACTTTTTATATTCTATGATATTTTTTGGTCAGATGCGTAGTTCTCGAGATATATCAAGATATTTAAAAGTTCCGAAGCCGCACCAACATAATAGAGATACAGAAACACCGTGGCCCCTTTCTTTGAGATAACTCGGCACTACTGCGAGCTGGAAATGCCACTTCCAGTTTAGCTGTGCAGAAGAAGAACAACAAGAAGAAGAAATATCTCGAAATATGTCCGTCAGGCCCCTTCCCTTGAGATAAATCTGCAAGTATCTTGGAAACGAAGCGAGCTATGGCAAAATGTTAAGAGACCTTTTTTGTAGAGAATTAAGTTTCCTACTTTTTATGTTCTATGATATTTTTTGATCAGATGCGTAGTTCTCGAGATATATCAAGATATTTAAATGTTCCGAAGCCGCACCAACATAATAGAGATACAGAAACACCGTGGCCCCTTTCTTTGAGATAACTCTGCACTATTGCGAGCTGCAAATGCCACTTCCAGCTTAGCTGTGCAGAAGAAGAACAACAAGAAGAAGAAATATCTCGAAATATGTCCGTCAGGCCCCTTCCCTTGAGATAAATCTGCAAATATCTCGGAAACGAAGCGAGCTATGGCAAAATGTTAAGCGACTTTATTTGTAGAGAATTAAGTTTCCTACTTTTTACGTTCTATGATATTTTTTAATCAGATGCGTAGTTCTCGAGATATATAAAGATATTTTAAAGTTCCGAAGCCGCACCAACATAATAGAGATACAGAAACACCGTGGCCCCTTTCTTTGAGATAACTCTGCACTGTTGCGAGCTGCAAATGCCACTTCCAGCTTAGCTGTGCAGAAGAAGAACAACAAGAAGAAGAAATATCTCGAAATATGTCCGTCAGGCCCCTTCCCTTGAGATAAATCTGCAAATATCTCGGAAACGAAGCGAGCTATGGCAAAATGTTAAGAGACCTTATTTGTAGAGAATTAAGTTTCCTACTTCTTATGTTCTATGATATTTTTTGATCAGATGCGTAGTTCTCGAGATATATCAAGATATTTAAAAGTTCCGAAGCCGCACCAACATAATTGAGATACAGAAACACCGTGGCCCCTTTCTTTGAGATAACTCTGCGCTATTGCGAGCTGGAAATGCCACTTCCAGTTTAGCTGTGCAAAAGAAGAACAACAAGAAGAGGAAATATCTCGAAATATGTCCGTCTGGCCCCTTCCCTTGAGATATATCTGCAAATATCTCGGAAACGAAACGAGCTATGGCAAAATGTTAAGAGACCTTTTTTGTAGAGAATTATGTTTCCTACAATTTATGTTCTATGATATTTTTTGATCAGAAGCGTAGTTTTCGAGATATATCGAGATATTTAAAAGATCCGAAGCTGCACCAACATAATAGAGATACAGAAACACCGTGGCCCCTTTCTTTGAGATAACTCTGCATTAGTGCGAGCCGCAAATGCCGCTTCCAGCTTAGCTGTGCAGAAGAAGAACAACAAGAAGAAGAAATATCTCGAAATATGTCCGTCAGGACCCTTCCCTTGGGATAAATCTGCAAATATCTCGGAAACGAAGCGAGCTATGGCAAAATGTTAAGAGACCTTTTTTGTAGAGAATTAAGTTTCCTACGTTTTATGTTGTATGATATTTTTTGATCAGATGCGTAGTTCTCGAGATATATCAAGATATTTAAAAGTTCCGAAGCCGCACCAACATAATAGAGATACAGAAACACCGTGGCCCCTTTCTTTGAGATAACTCTGCACTATTGCGAGCTGCAAATGCCACTTCCAGTTTAGCTGTGCAGAACAAGAACAACAAGAAGAAGAAATATCTCGAAATAAGTCCGTTAGGCACCTTCCCTTGAGATAAATCTGCAAATATCTCGGAAACGAAGCGAGCTATGGCAAAATGTTAAGAGACCTTTTTTGTAGAGAATTAAGTTTCCTACGTTTTATGTTGTATGATATTTTTTGATCAGATGCGTAGTTCTCGGGATATATCAAGATATTTAAAAGTTCCGAAGCCGCACCAACATAATAGAGATACAGAAACACCGTGGCCCCTCTCTTTGAGATAACTCTGCACTATTGCGAGCTGCAAATGCCACTTCCAGTTTAGCTGTGCAGAAGAAGAACAACAAGAAGAAGAAATATCTCGAAATATGTCCGTTAGGCCCCTTCCCTTGAGATAAATCTGCAAATATCTCGGAAACGAAGCGAGCTATGGCAAAATCTTAACAGACTTTTTTGTAGAGAATTAAGTTTCCTACTTTTTATGTTCTATGATATTTTTTGATCAGATGCGTAGTTCTCGAGATATATCAAGATATTTAAAAGTTCCGAAGCCGCACCAACATAATAGAGATACAGAAACACCGTGGCCCCTTTCTTTGAGATAACTCTGCACTATTGCGAGCTGCAAATGCCACTTCCAGCTTAGCTGTGCAGAAGAAGAACAACAAGAAGAAGAAATATCTCGAAATATGTCCGTCAGGCCCCTTCCCTTGAGATAAATCTGCAAATATCTCGGAAACGAAGAGAGCTATGGCAAAATGTTAAGAGACCTTTTTTGTAGAGAATTAAGTTTCCTACTTTTTATGTTCTATGATATTTTTTGATCAGATGCGTAGTTCTCGAGATATATCAAGATATTTAAAAGTTCCGAAGCCGCACCAACATAATAGAGATACAGAAACACCGTGGCCCCTTTCTTTGAGATAACTCTGTACTAGTGCGAGCCGCAAATGCCACTTCCAGCTTAGCTGTGCAGAAGAAGAACAACAAGAAGAAGAAATATCTCGAAATAAGTCCGTTAGGCCCCTTCCCTTGAGATAAATCTGCAAATATCTCGGAAACGAAGCGAGCTATGGCAAAATGTTAAGAGACCTTTTTTGTAGAGAATTAAGTTTCCTACGTTTTATGTTGTATGATATTTTTTGATCAGATGCGTAGTTCTCGGGATATATCAAGATATTTAAAAGTTCCGAAGCCGCACCAACATAATAGAGATACAGAAACACCGTGGCCCCTCTCTTGGAGATAACTCTGCACTATTGCGAGCTGCAAATGCCACTTCCAGTTTAGCTGTGCAGAAGAAGAACAACAAGAAGAAGAAATATCTCGAAATATGTCCGTTAGGCCCCTTCCCTTGAGATAAATCTGCAAATATCTCGGAAACGAAGCGAGCTATGGCAAAATGTTAAGAGACGTTTTTTGTAGAGAATTATGTTTCCTACAATTTATGTTCTATGATATTTTTTGATCAGAAGCGTAGTTTTCGAGATATATCGAGATATTTAAAAGTTCCGAAGCAGCACCAACATAATAGAGATACAGAAACACCGTGGCCCCTTTCTTTCAGATAACTATGCACTATTGCGAGCTGTAAATGCCACTTCCAGCTTAGCTGTGCAGAAGAAGAACAACAAGAAGAAGAAATATCTCGAAATATGTCCGTCAGGCCCCTTACCTTGAGATAAATCTGCAAATATCTCGGAAACGAAGCGAGCTATGGCAAAATCTTGCGAGACTTTTTTGTAGAGAATTAAGTTTCCTACTTTTTATGTTCTATGATATTTTTTGATCAGATGCGTAGTTCTCGAGATATATCAAGATATTTAAAAGTTCCGAAGCCGCACCAACATAATAGAGATACAGAAACACCGTGGCCCCTTTCTTTGAGATAACTCTGTACTATTGCGAGCTGGAAATGCCACTTCCAGTTTAGCTGTGCAGAAGAAGAACAACAAGAAGAAGAAATATCTCGAAATATGTCCGTCAGGCCCCTTCTCTTGAGATAAATCTGCAAATATCTCGGAAACGAAGCGAGCTATGGCAAAATGTTGAGAGACCTTTTTTGTAGAGAATTAAGTTTCCTACTTTTTATGTTCTATGATATTTTTTGATCAGATGCGTAGTTCTCGAGATATATCAAGATATTTAAAAGTTCCGAAGCCGCACCAACATAATAGAGATACAGAAACACCGTGGCCCCTCTCTTTGAGATAACTCTGCACTATTGCGATCTGGAAATGCCACTTCCAGTTTAGCTGTGCAGAAGAAGAACAACAAGAAGAAGAAATATCTCGAAATATGTCCGTCAGGCCAGTTCCATTGAGCTGAATCTGCAAATATCTCGGAAACGAAGCGAGCTATGGCAAAATGTTAAGAGACGTTTTTTGTAGAGAATTATGTTTCCTACAATTTATGTTCTATGATATTTTTTGATCAGAAGCGTAGTTTTCGAGATATATCGAGATATTTAAAAGTTCCGAAGCCGCACCAACATAATAGGGATACAGAAACACCGTGGCCCCTTTCTTTGAGATAACTCTGCACTAGTGCGAGCCGCAAATGCCACTTCCAGCTTAGCTGTGCAGAAGAAGTACAACAAGAAGAAGAAATATCTCGAAATATGTCCGTCAGGCCCCTTCCCTTGAGATAAATCTGCAAATATCTCGGAAACGAAGCGAGCTATGGCAAAATGTTAGGAAACCTTTTTTGTAGAGAATTAAGTTTCCTACTTTTTATGTTCTATGATATTTTTTGATCAGATGCGTAGTTCTCGAGATATATCAAGATATTTAAAAGTTCCGAAGCCGCACCAACATAATAGAGATACAGAAACACCGTGGCCCCTCTCTTTGAGATAACTCTGCACTATTGCGAGCTGGAAATGCCACTTCCAGTTTAGCTGTGCAGAAGAAGAACAACAAGAAGAAGAAATATCTCGAAATATGTCCGTTAGGCCCCTTCCCTTGAGATAAATCTGCAAATATCTCGGAAACGCAGCGAGCTATGGCAAAATGTTAAGAGACCTTTTTTGTAGAGAATTAAGTTTCCTACTTTTCATGTTCTATGATATTTTTTGATCAGATGCGTAGTTCGCGAGATATATCAAGATATTTAAAAGTTCCGAAGCCGCACCAACATAATAGAGATACAGCAACACCGTGGCCCCTTTCTTTGAGATAACTCTGCACTATTGCGAGCTGTAAATGCCACTTCCAGCTTAGCTGTGCAGAAGAAGAACAACAAGAAGAAGACATATCTCGAAATATGTCCGTTAGGCCCCTTCCCTTGAGATAAATCTGCAAATATCTCGGAAACGAAGCGAGCTATGGCAAAATGTTAAGAGACCTTTTTTGTAGCGAAATAAGTTTCCTACTTTTTATGTCCTATGATATTTTTTGATCCGATGCGTAGTTCTCGAGATATATCAAGATATTTAAAAGTTCCGAAGCCGCACCAACATAATAGAGATACAGAAACACCGTGGCCCCTCTCTTTGAGATAACTCTGCACAATTGCGAGCTGCAAATGCCACTTCCAGCTTAGCTGTGCAGAAGAAGAACAACAAGAAGAAGAAATATCTCGAAATATGTCCGTCAGGCCCCTTCCCTTGAGATAAATCTGCAAATATCTCGGAAACGAAGCGAGCTATGGCAAAATGTTAAGAGACCTTTTTTGTATGGAATTATGTTTCCTACTTTTTATGTTCTATGATATTTTTTGATCAGACGCGTAGTTCTCGTGATATATCAAGATATTTAAAAGTTCCGAAGCCGCACCAACATAATAGAGATACAGAAACACCGTGGCTCCTTTCTTTTAGATAACTCTGCACTATTGCGACCTGGAAATGCCACTTCCAGTTTAGCTGTGCAGAAGAAGAACAACAAGAAGAAGAAATATCTCGAAATAAGTCCGTTAGGCCCCTTCCCTTGAGATAAATCTGCAAATATCTCGGAAACGAAGCGAGCTATGGCAAAATGTTAAGAGTCCTTTTTTGTAGAGAATTAAGTTTCCTACGTTTTATGTTGTATGATATTTTTTGATCAGATGCGTAGTTCTCGGGATATATCAAGATATTTAAAAGTTCCGAAGCCGCACCAACATAATAGAGATACAGAAACACCGTGGCCCCTCTCTTGGAGATAACTCTGCACTATTGCGAGCTGCAAATGCCACTTCCAGTTTAGCTGTGCAGAAGAAGAACAACAAGAAGAAGAAATATCTCGAAATATGTCCGTTAGGCCCCTTCCCTTGAGATAAATCTGCAAACATCTCGGAAACGAAGCGAGCTATGGCAAAATGTTAAGAGACGTTTTTTGTAGAGAATTATGTTTCCTACAATTTATGTTCTATGATATTTTTTGATCAGAAGCGTAGTTTTCGAGATATATCGAGATATTTAAAAGTTCCGAAGCAGCACCAACATAATAGAGATACAGAAACACCGTGGCCCCTTTCTTTGAGATAACTCTGCACTAGTGCGAGTCGCAAATGCCACTTCCAGCTTAGCTGTGCAGAAGAAGAACAACAAGAAGAAGAAATATCTCGAAATATGTCCGTTAGGCCCCTTCCCTTGAGATGAATCTGCAAATATCTTGGAAACGAAGCGAGCTATGGCAAAATGTTAAGAGACGTTTTTTGTAGAGAATTATGTTTCCTACAATTTATGTTCTATGATATTTTTTGATCAGAAGCGTAGTTTTCGAGATATATCGAGATATTTAAAAGTTCCGAAGCAGCACCAACATAATAGAGATACAGAAACACCGTGGCCCCTTTCTTTGAGATAACTCTGCACTATTGCGAGCTGGAAATGCCACTTCCAGTTTAGCTGTGCAGAAGAAGAACAACAAGAAGAAGAAATATCTCGAAATATGTCCGTCAGGCCCCTTCCCTTGAGATAAATCTGCAAATATCTCGGAAACGAAGCGAGCTATGGCAAAATGTTAAGAGACCTTTTTTGTAGAGAATTATGTTTCCTACAATTTATGTTCTATGATATTTTTTGATCAGAAGCGTAGTTTTCGAGATATATCGAGATATTTAAAAGTTCCGAAGCCGCACCAACGTAATAGAGATACAGAAACACCGTGGCCCCTTTCTTTGAGATAACTCTGCACTATTGCGAGCTGCAAATGCCACTTCCAGCTTAGCTGTGCAGAGGAAGAACAACAAGAAGAAGAAATATCTCGAAATATGTCCGTCAGGCCAGTTCCATTGAGCTGAATCTGCAAATATCTCGGAAACGAAGCGAGCTATGGCAAAATGTTAAGAGACGTTTTTTGTAGAGAATTATGTTTCCTACAATTTATGTTCTATGATATTTTTTGATCAGAAGCGTAGTTTTCGAGATATATCGAGATATTTAAAAGTTCCGAAGCCGCACCAACATAATAGGGATACAGAAACACCGTGGCCCCTTTCTTTGAGATAACTCTGCACTAGTGCGAGCCGCAAATGCCACTTCCAGCTTAGCTGTGCAGAAGAAGAACAACAAGAAGAAGAAATATCTCGAAATATGTCCGTCAGGCCCCTTCCCTTGAGATAAATCTGCAAATATCTCGGAAACGAAGCGAGCTATGGCGAAATGTTAAGAGACCTTTTTTGTAGAGAATTAAGTTTCCTACTTTTTATCTTCTACGATATTTTTTGATCAGATGCGTAGTTCTCGAGATATATCAAGATATTTAAAAGTTCCGAAGCCGCACCAACATAATAGAGATACAGAAACACCGTGGCCCCTTTCTTTGTGATAACTCTGCACTATTGCGACCTGCAAATGCCACTTCCAGCTCAGCTGTGCAGAAGAAGAACAACAAGAAGAAGAAATATCTCGAAATATGTCCGTCAGGCCCCTTCCCTTGAGATAAATCTGCAAATATCTCGGAAACGAAGCGAGCTATGGCAAAATGTTAAGAGACCGTTTTTGTAGAGAATTAAGTTTCCTACTTTTTATGTTCTATGATATTTTTTGATCAGATGCGTAGTTCTCGAGATATATCAAGATATTTAAAAGTTCCGAAGCCGCACCAACATAATAGAGATACAGAAACACCGTGGCCCCTTTCTTTGAGATAACTCTGCACTATTGCGAGCTGCAAATGCCACTTCCAGCTTAGCTGTGCAGAAGAAGAACAACAAGAAGAAGAAATATCTCGAAATATGTCCATCAGGACCCTTCCCTTGAGATAAATCTGCAAATATCTCGGAAACGAAGCGAGGTATGGCAAAATGTTAAGAGACCTTTTTTGTAGAGAATAATGTTTCCTACAATTTACGTTCTATGACATTTTTTGATCAGACGCGTAGTTTTCGAGATATATCGAGATATTTAAAAGTTCCGAAGCCGCACCAACATAATAGAGATACAGAAACACCGTGGCCCCTTTCTTTGAGATAACTCTGCACTATTGCGACCTGCAAATGCCACTTCCAGCTCAGCTGTGCAGAAGAAGAACAACAAGAAGAAGAAATATCTCGAAATATGTCCGTCAGGCCCCTTCCCTTGAGATAAATCTGCAAATATCTCGGAAACGAAGCGAGCTATGGCAAAATGTTAAGAGACCTTTTTTGTAGAGAATTAAGTTTCCTACTTTTCATGTTCTATGATATTTTTTGATCAGATGCGTAGTTCTCGAGATATATCAAGATATTTAAAAGTTCCGAAGCAGCACCAACATAATAGAGATACAGAAACACCGTGGCCCCTTTCTTTGAGGTAACTCTGCACTATTGCGAGCTGTCAATGCCACTTCCAGCTTAGCTGTGCAGAAGAAGAACAACAAGAAGAAGAAGTATCTCGAAATATGTCCGGCAGGCCCCTTCCCTTGAGATATATCTGCAAATATCTCGGAAACGAAGCGAGCTATGGCAAAATGTTAAGATACCTTTTTTGTAGAGAATTATGTTTCCTACAATTTATGTTCTATGATATTTTTTGATCAGATGCGTAGTTCTCGAGATATATCAAGATATTTAAAAGTTCCGAAGCCGCACCAACATAATAGAGATACAGAAACACCGTGGCCCCTTTCTTTGAGATAACTCTGCACTATTGCGAGCTGCAAATGCCACTTCCAGCTTAGCTGTGCAGAGGAAGAACAACAAGAAGAAGAAATATCTCGAAATATGTCCGTCAGGCCAGTTCCTTTGAGCTGAATCTGCAAATATCTCGGAAACGAAGCGAGCTATGGCAAAATGTTAAGAGACGTTTTTTGTAGAGAATTATGTTTCCTACAATTTATGTTCTATGATATTTTTTGATCAGAAGCGTATTTTTCGAGATATATCGAGATATTTAAAAGTTCCGAAGCCGCACCAACATAATAGAGATACAGAAACACCGTGGCCCCTTTCTTTGAGATAACTCTGCACTATTGCGACCTGCAAATGCCACTTCCAGCTCAGCTGTGCAGAAGAAGAACAACAAGAAGAAGAAATATCTCGAAATATGTCCGTCAGGCCCCTTCCCTTGAGATAAATCTGCAAATATCTCGGAAACGAAGCGAGCTATGGCAAAATGTTAAGAGACCTTTTTTGTAGAGAATTAAGTTTCCTACTTTTTATGTTCTATGATATTTTTTGATCAGATGCGTAGTTCTCGAGATATATCAAGATATTTAAAAGTTCCGAAGCCGCACCAACATAATAGAGATACAGAAACACCGTGGCCCCTTTCTTTGAGATAACTCTGCACAAGTGCGAGCCACAAATGCCACTTCCAGCTTAGCTGTGCAGAAGAAGAACAACAAGAAGAAGAAATATCTCGAAATATGTCCGTCAGGCCCCTTCCCTTGAGATAAATCTGCAAATATCTCGGGAACGAAGCGAGCTATGGCAAAATGTTAAGAGACCTTTTTTGTAGAGAATTAAGTTTCCTACTTTTTATGTTCTATGATATTTTTTGATCAGATGCGTAGTTCTCGAGATATATCAAGATATTTAAAAGTTCCGAAGCCGCACCAACATAATAGAGATACAGAAACACCGTGGCCCCTTTCTTTGAGATAACTCTGCACTATTGCGAGCTGCAAATGCCACTTCCAGCTTAGCTGTGCAGAGGAAGAACAACAAGAAGAAGAAGTATCTCGAAATATGTCCGTCAGGCCCGTTCCTTTGAGCTGAATCTGCAAATATCTCGGAAACGAAGAGAGCTATGGCAAAATGTTAAGAGACGTTTTTTGTAGTGAATTATGTTTCCTACAATTTATGTTCTATGATATTTTTTGATCAGAAGCGTAGTTTTCGAGATATATCGAGATATTTAAAAGTTCCGAAGCCGCACCAACATAATAGAGATACAGAAACACCGTGGCTCCTTTCTTTGAGATAACTCTGCACTATTGCGAGCTGCAAATGCCACTTCCAGCTTAGCTGTGCAGAAGAAGAACAACAAGAAGAAGAAATATCTCGAAATATGTCCGACAGGCCCCTTCCCTTGAGATAAATCTGCAAATATCTCGGAAACGAAGCGAGCTATGGCAAAATGTTAAGAGACCTTTTTTGTAGAGAATAATGTTTCCTACAATTTACGTTCTATGATATTTTTTGATCAGAAGCGTAGTTTTCGAGATATACCGAGATATTTAAAAGTTCCGAAGCCGCACCAACATAATAGAGATACAGAAACACCGTGGCCCCTTTCTTTGAGATAACTCTGCACTATTGCGACCTGCAAATGCCACTTCCAGCTCAGCTGTGCAGAAGAAGAACAACAAGAAGAAGGAATATCTCGAAATATGTCCGTCAGGCCCCTTCCCTTGAGATAAATCTGCAAATATCTCGGAAACGAAGCGAGCTATGGCAAAATGTTAAGAGACCGTTTTTGTAGAGAATTAAGTTTCCTACTTTTTATGTTCTATGATATTTTTTGATCAGATGCGTGGTTCTCGAGATATATCAAGATATTTAAAAGTTCCGAAGCCGCACCAACATAATAGAGATACAGATACACCGTGGCCCCTTTCTTAGAGATAACTCTGCACTATTGCGAGCTGCAAATGCCACTTCCAGCTTAGCTGTGCAGAAGAAGAACAACAAGAAGAAGAAATATCTCGAAATATGTCCTTCAGGCCCCTTCCCTTGAGATAAATCTGCAAATATCTCGGGAACGAAGCGAGCTATGGCAAAATGTTAAGAGACCTTTTTTGTAGAGAATTAAGTTTCCTACTTTTTATGTTCTATGATATTTTTCGATCAGACGCGTAGTTCTCGAGATATATCGAGATATTTAAAAGTTCCGAAGCCGCACCAACATAATAGAGATACAGAAACACCGTGGCCCCTTTCTTTGAGATAACTCTGCACAAGTGCGAGCCACAAATGCCACTTCCAGCTTAGCTGTGCAGAAGAAGAACAACAAGAAGAAGAAATATCTCGAAATATGTCCGTCAGGCCCCTTCCCTTGAGATAAATCTGCAAATATCTCGGGAACGAAGCGAGCTATGGCAAAATGTTAAGAGACCTTTTTTGTAGAGAATTAAGTTTCCTACTTTTTATGTTCTATGATATTTTTTGATCAGATGCGTAGTTCTCGAGATATATCAAGATATTTAAAAGTTCCGAAGCCGCACCAACATAATAGAGATACAGAAACACCGTGGCCCCTTTCTTTGAGATAACTCTGCACTATTGCGAGCTGCAAATGCCACTTCCAGCTTAGCTGTGCAGAGGAAGAACAACAAGAAGAAGAAGTATCTCGAAATATGTCCGTCAGGCCCGTTCCTTTGAGCTGAATCTGCAAATATCTCGGAAACGAAGAGAGCTATGGCAAAATGTTAAGAGACGTTTTTTGTAGTGAATTATGTTTCCTACAATTTATGTTCTATGATATTTTTTGATCAGAAGCGTAGTTTTCGAGATATATCGAGATATTTAAAAGTTCCGAAGCCGCACCAACATAATAGAGATACAGAAACACCGTGGCTCCTTTCTTTGAGATAACTCTGCACTAGTGCGAGCCGCAAATGCCACTTCCAGCTTAGCTGTGCAGAAGAAGAACAACAAGAAGAAGAAATATCTCGAAATATGTCCGTCAGGCCCCTTTCCTTGAGATAAATCTGCAAATATCTCGGAAACGAAGCGAGCTATGGCAAAATGTTAAGAGACCTTTTTTGTAGAGAATAATGTTTCCTACAATTTACGTTCTATGATATTTTTTGACCAGAAGCGTAGTTTTCGAGATATACCGAGATATTTAAAAGTTCCGAAGCCGCACCAACATAATAGAGATACAGAAACACCGTGGCCCCTTTCTTTGAGATAACTCTGCACTATTGCGACCTGCAAATGCCACTTCCAGCTCAGCTGTGCAGAAGAAGAACAACAAGAAGAAGGAATATCTCGAAATATGTCCGTCAGGCCCCTTCCCTTGAGATAAATCTGCAAATATCTCGGAAACGAAGCGAGCTATGGCAAAATGTTAAGAGACCGTTTTTGTAGAGAATTAAGTTTCCTACTTTTTATGTTCTATGATATTTTTTGATCAGATGCGTGGTTCTCGAGATATATCAAGATATTTAAAAGTTCCGAAGCCGCACCAACATAATAGAGATACAGATACACCGTGGCCCCTTTCTTAGAGATAACTCTGCACTATTGCGAGCTGCAAATGCCACTTCCAGCTTAGCTGTGCAGAAGAAGAACAACAAGAAGAAGAAATATCTCGAAATATGTCCTTCAGGCCCCTTCCCTTGAGATAAATCTGCAAATATCTCGGGAACGAAGCGAGCTATGGCAAAATGTTAAGAGACCTTTTTTGTAGAGAATTAAGTTTCCTACTTTTTATGTTCTATGATATTTTTTGATCAGAAGCGTAGTTTTCGAGATATATCGAGATATTTAAAAGTTCCGAAGCCGCACCAACATAATAGGGATACAGAAACACCGTGGCCCCTTTCTTTGAGATAACTCTGCACTAGTGCGAGCCGCAAATGCCACTTCCAGCTTAGCTGTGCAGAAGAAGAACAACAAGAAGAAGAAATATCTCGAAATATGTCCGACAGGCCCCTTCCCTTGAGATAAATCTGCAAATATCTCGGAAACGAAGCGAGCTATGGCAAAATGTTAAGAGACCTTTTTTGTAGAGAATAATGTTTCCTACAATTTACGTTCTATGATATTTTTTGATCAGAAGCGTAGTTTTCGAGATATATCGAGATATTTAAAAGTTCCGAAGCCGCACCAACATAATAGAGATACAGAAACACCGTGGCCCCTTTCTTTGAGATAACTCTGCACTATTGCGACCTGCAAATGCCACTTCCAGCTCAGCTGTGCAGAAGAAGAACAACAAGAAGAAGGAATATCTCGAAATATGTCCGTCAGGCCCCTTCCCTTGAGATAAATCTGCAAATATCTCGGAAACGAAGCGAGCTATGGCAAAATGTTAAGAGACCGTTTTTGTAGAGAATTAAGTTTCCTACTTTTTACGTTCTATGATATTTTTTGATCAGATGCGTGGTTCTCGAGATATATCAAGATATTTAAAAGTTCCGAAGCCGCACCAACATAATAGAGATACAGAAACACCGTGGCTCCTTTCTTTGAGATAACTCTGCACTAGTGCGAGCCGCAAATGCCACTTCCAGCTTAGCTGTGCAGAAGAAGAACAACAAGAAGAAGAAATATCTCGAAATATGTCCGTCAGGCCCCTTCCCTTGAGATAAATCTGCAAATATCTCGGAAACGAAGCGAGCTATGGCAAAATCTTAAGAGACCTTTTTTGTAGAGAATTAAGTTTCCTACTTTTTATGTTCTATGATATTTTTTGATCAGAAGCGTAGTTTTCGAGATATATCGAGATATTTAAAAGTTCCGAAGCCGCACCAACATAATAGAGATACAGAAACACCGTGGCCCCTTTCTTTGAGATAACTCTGCACTAGTGCGAGCCGCAAATGCCACTTCCAGCTTAGCTGTGCAGAAGAAGAACAACAAGAAGAAGAAATATCTCGAAATATGTCCGACAGGCCCCTTCCCTTGAGATAAATCTGCAAATATCTCGGAAACGAAGCGAGCTATGGCAAAATGTTAAGAGACCTTTTTTGTAGAGAATAATGTTTCCTACAATTTACGTTCTATGATATTTTTTGATCAGAAGCGGAGTTTTCGAGATATATCGAGATATTTAAAAGTTCCGAAGCCGCACCAACACAATAGAGATACAGAAACACCGTGGCCCCTTTCTTTGAGATAACTCTGCACTATTGCGACCTGCAAATGCCACTTCCAGCTCAGCTGTGCAGAAGAAGAACAACAAGAAGAAGAAATATCTCGAAATATGTCCTTCAGGCCCCTTCCCTTGAGATAAATCTGCAAATATCTCGGGAACGAAGCGAGCTATGGCAAAATGTTAAGAGACCTTTTTTGTAGAGAATTAAGTTTCCTACTTTTTATGTTCTATGATATTTTTCGATCAGACGCGTAGTTCTCGAGATATATCGAGATATTTAAAAGTTCCGAAGCCGCACCAACATAATAGAGATACAGAAACACCGTGGCCCCTTTCTTTGAGATAACTCTGCACTAGTGCGAGCCACAAATGCCACTTCCAGCTTAGCTGTGCAGAAGAAGAACAACAAGAAGAAGAAATATCTCGAAATATGTCCGTCAGGCCCCTTCCCTTGAGATAAATCTGCAAATATCTCGGGAACGAAGCGAGCTATGGCAAAATGTTAAGAGACCTTTTTTGTAGAGAATTAAGTTTCCTACTTTTTATGTTCTATGATATTTTTTGATCAGATGCGTAGTTCTCGAGATATATCAAGATATTTAAAAGTTCCGAAGCCGCACCAACATAATAGAGATACAGAAACACCGTGGCCCCTTTCTTTGAGATAACTCTGCACTATTGCGAGCTGCAAATGCCACTTCCAGCTTAGCTGTGCAGAGGAAGAACAACAAGAAGAAGAAGTATCTCGAAATATGTCCGTCAGGCCCGTTCCTTTGAGCTGAATCTGCAAATATCTCGGAAACGAAGAGAGCTATGGCAAAATGTTAAGAGACGTTTTTTGTAGTGAATTATGTTTCCTACAATTTATGTTCTATGATATTTTTTGATCAGAAGCGTAGTTTTCGAGATATATCGAGATATTTAAAAGTTCCGAAGCCGCACTAACATAATAGAGATACAGAAACACCGTGGCTCCTTTCTTTGAGATAACTCTGCACTAGTGCGAGCCGCAAATGCCACTTCCAGCTTAGCTGTGCAGAAGAAGAACAACAAGAAGAAGAAATATCTCGAAATATGTCCGTCAGGCCCCTTCCCTTGAGATAAATCTGCAAATATCTCGGAAACGAAGCGAGCTATGGCAAAATGTTAAGAGACCTTTTTTGTAGAGAATTAAGTTTCCTACTTTTTATGTTCTATGATATTTTTTGATCAGATGCGCAGTTCTCGAGATATATCAAGATATTTAAAAGTTCCGAAGCCGCACCAACATAATAGAGATACAGAAACACCGTGGCCCCTTTCTTTGAGATAACTCTGCACTATTGCGAGCTGTAAATGCCACTTCCAGCTTAGCTGTGCAGAAGAAGAACAACAAGAAGAAGAAATATCTCGAAATATGTCCGTCAGGCCCCTTCCCTTGAGATAAATCTGCAAATATCTCGGAAACGAAGCGAGCTATGGCAAAATGATAAGAGACCTTTTTTGTAGAGAATTAGGTTTCCTACTTTTTATGTTCTATGATATTTTTTGATCAGATGCGTAGTTCTCGAGATATATCAAGATATTTAAAAGTTCCGAAGCTCCACCAACATAATAGAGATACAGAAACACCGTGGCCCCTTTCTTTGAGATAACTCTGCACTATTGCGAGCGGCAAATGCCACTTCCAGCTTAGCTGTGCAGAGGAAGAACAACAAGAAGAAGAAATATCTCGAAATATGTCCGTCAGGCCAGTTCCTTTGAGCTGAATCTGCAAATATCTCGGAAACGAAGCGAGCTATGGCAAAATGTTAAGAGACGTTTTTTGTAGAGAATTATGTTTCCTACAATTTATGTTCTATGATATTTTTTGATCAGAAGCGTAGTTTTCGAGATATATCGAGATACTTAAAAGTTCCGAAGCCGCACCAACATAATAGAGATACAGAAACACCGTGGCCCCTTTCTTTGAGATAACTGTGCACTAGTGCGAGCCGCAAATGCCACTTCCAGCTTAGCTGTGCAGAAGAAGAACAACAAGAAGAAGAAATATCTCGAAATATGTCCGTCAGGCCCCTTCCCTTGAGATAAATCTGCAAATATCTCGGAAACGAAGCGAGCTATGGCAAAATGTTAAGAGACCTTTTTTGTAGAGAATTAAGTTTCCTACTTTTTATGTTCTATGATATTTTTTGATCAGATGCGTAGTTCTCGAGATATATTAAGATATTTAAAAGTTCCGCAGCCGCACCAACATAATAGAGATACAGAAACACCGTGGCCCCTTTCTTTGAGATAACTCTGCACTATTGCGAGCTGCAAATGCCACTTCCAGCTTAGCTGTGCAGAAGAAGAACAACAACAAGAAGAAATATCTCGAAATATGTCCGTCAGGCCCCTTCCCTTGACATAAATCTGGAAATATCTCGGAAACGAAGAGAGCTATGGCAAAATGTTAAGAGACCTTTTTTGTAGAGAATTAAGTTTCCTACTTTTTACGTTCTATGACATTTTTTGATCAGATGCGTAGTTCTCGAGATATATCAAGATATTTAAAAGTTCCGAAGCCGCACCAACATAATAGAGATACAGAAACACCGTGGCCCCTTTCTTTGAGATAACTCTGCACTATTGCGAGCTGCAAATGCCACTTCCAGCTTAGCTGTGCAGAAGAAGAACAACAAGAAGAAGAAATATCTCGAAATATGTCCGTCAGACCCCTTCCCTCGAGATAAATCTGCAAATATCTCGGAAACGAAGAGAGCTATGGCAAAATGTTAAGAGACCTTTTTTGTAGAGAATTAAGTTTCCTACTTTTTACGTTCTATGACATTTTTTGATCAGATGCGTAGTTCTCGAGATATATCAAGATATTTAAAAGTTCCGAAGCCGCACCAACATAATGGAGATACAGAAACACCGTGGCCCCTTTCTTTGAGATAACTCTGCACTATTGCGAGCTGCAAATGCCACTTCCAGCTTAGCTGTGCAGAAGAAGAACAACAAGAAGAAGAAATATCTCGAAATATGTCCGTCAGGCCCCTTCCCTTGAGATATATCTGCAAATATCTCGGAAACGAAGCGAGCTATGGCAAAATGTTAAGAGACCTTTTTTGTGGAGAATTATGTTTCCTACAATTTATGTTCTATGATATTTTTTGATCAGATGCGTAGTTCTCGAGATATATCAAGATATTTAAAAGTTCCGAAGCCGCACCAACATAATAGAGATACAGAAACACCGTGGCCCCTTTCTTTGAGATAACTCTGCACTATTGCGAGCTGCAAATGCCACTTCCAGCTTAGCTGTGCAGAAGAAGAACAACAAGAAGAAGAAATATCTCGAAATATGTCCGTCAGGCCCCTTCCCTTGAGATAAATCTGCAAATATCTCGGAAACGATGCGAGCTATGGCAAAATGTTAAGAGACCTTATTTGTAGAGAATTAAGTTTACTACTTTTTATGTTCTATGGTATTTTTTGATCAGATGCGTAGTTCTCGAGATATATCAAGATATTTAAAAGTTCCGTAGCCGCACCAACATAATAGAGATACAGAAACACCGTGGCCCCTTTCTTTGAGATAACTCTGCACTATTGCGAGCTGCAAATGCCACTTCCAGCTTAGCTGTGAAGAAGAAGAACAACAAGAAGAAGAAATATCTCGAAATATGTCCGTCAGGCCCCTTCCCTTGAGATAAATCTGCAAATATCTCGGAAACGATGCGAGCTATGGCAAAATGTTAAGAGACCTTTTTTGTAGAGAATTATGTTTCCTACAATTTACGTTCTCTGATATTTTTTGATCAGAAGCGTAGTTTTCGAGATATATCGAGATATTTAAAAGTTCCGAAGCCGCACCAACATAATAGAGATACAGAAACACCGTGGCCCCTTTCTTTGAGATAACTCTGCACTATTGCGAGCTGCAAATGCAACTTCCAGCTTAGCTGTGCAGAAGAAGAACAACAAGAAGAAGAAATATCTCGAAATATGTCCGTCTGGCCCCTTCCCTTGAGATAAATCTGCAAATATCTCGGAAACGAAGCGAGCTATGGCAAAATGTTAAGAGACCTTTTTTGTAGAGAATTATGTTTCCTACAATTTACGTTCTCTGATATTTTTTGATCAGAAGCGTAGTTTTCGAGATATATCGAGATATTTAAAAGTTCCGAAGCCGCACCAACATAATAGAGATACAGAAACACCGTGGCCCCTTTCTTTGAGATAACTCTGCACTATTGCGACCTGCAAATGCCACTTCCAGCTTAGCTGTGCAGAAGAGGAACAACAAGAAGAAGAAATATCTCGGAATATGTCCGTCAGGCCCCTTCCCTTGAGATAAATCTGCAAATATCTCGGAAACGAAGCGAGCTATGGCAAAATGTTAAGAGACCTTTTTTGTAGAGAATTAAGTTTCCTACTTTTTATCTTCTATGATATTTTTTCATCAGATGCGCAGTTCTCGAGATATAGCAAGATATTTAAAAGTTCCGAAGCCGCACCAACATAATAGAGATACAGAAACACCGTGGCCCCTTTCTTTGAGATAACTCTGCACTATTGCGAGCTGTAAATGCCACTTCCAGCTTAGCTGTGCAGAAGAAGAACAACAAGAAGAAGAAATATCTTGAAATATGTCCGTCAGGCCCCTTCCCTTGAGATATATCTGCAAATATCTCGGAAACGAAGCGAGCTATGGCAAAATGTTAAGAGACCTTTTTTGTCGAGAATTATGTTTCCTACAATTTATGTTCTATGATATTTTTTGGTCAGAAGCGTAGTTTTCGAGATATATCGAGATATTTAAAGGTTCCGAAGCCGCACCAACATAATAGAGATACAGAAACACCGTGGCCCCTTTCTTTGATATAACTCTGTACTAGTGCGAGCCGCAAATGCCGCTTCCAGCTTAGCTGTGCAGAAGAAGAACAACAAGAAGAAGAAATATCTCGAAATATGTCCGTCAGGCCCGTTCCCTCGAGATAAATCTGCAAATATCTCGGAAAGGAAGCGAGCTATGGCAAAATGGTAAGAGACCTTATTTGTAGAGAATTAAGTTTCCTACTTTTTATGTTCTATGGTATTTTTTGATCAGATGCGTAGTTCTCGAGATATATCAAGATATTTAAAAGTTCCGAAGCCGCACCAACATAATAGAGATACAGAAACACCGTGGCTCCTTTCTTTGAGATAACTCTGCACTACTGCGAGCTGCAAATGCCACTTCCAGCTTAGCTGTGCAGAAGAAGAACAACAAGAAGAAGAAATATCTCGAAATATGTCCGTCAGGCCCCTTCCCTTGAGATAAATCTGCAAATATCTCGGAAACGAAGCGAGCTATGGCAAAATGTTAAGAGACCTTTTTTGTAGAGAATTAAGTTTCCTACTTTTTATGTTCTATGATATTTTTTGATCAGAAGCGTAGTTCTCGAGATATATCCAGATATTTAAAAGTTCCGAAGCGGCACCAACATAATAGAGATACAGAAACACCGTGGCCCCTTTCTTTGAGATAACTCTGCACTATTGCGCGCTGCAAATGCCACTTCCAGCTTAGCTGTGCAGAAGAAGAACAACAAGAAGAAGAAATATCTCGAAATATGTCCGTCAGGCCCCTTCCCTTGAGATAAATCTGCAAATATCTCGGAAACGAAGCGAGCTATGGCAAAATGTTAAGAGACCTTTTTTGTAGAGAATTAAGTTTCCTACTTTTTATCTTCTATGATATTTTTTCATCAGATGCGCAGTTCTCGAGATATAGCAAGATATTTAAAAGTTCCGAAGCCGCACCAACATAATAGAGATACAGAAACACCGTGGCCCCTTTCTTTGAGATAACTCTGCACTATTGCGCGCTGCAAATGCCACTTCCAGCTTAGCTGTGCAGAAGAAGAACAACAAGAAGAAGAAATATCTCGAAATATGTCCGTCAGGCCCCTTCCCTTGAGATAAATCTGCAAATATCTCGGAAACGAAGCGAGCTATGGCAAAATGTTAAGAGACCTTTTTTGTAGAGAATTAAGTTTCCTACTTTTTATGTTCTATGATATTTTTTGATCAGATGCGTAGTTCTCGAGATATATCAAGATATTTAAAAGCTCCGAAGCTGCACCAACGTAATAGAGGTACAGAAACACCGTGGCCCCTTTCTTTGAGATAACTCTGCACTATTGCGAGCTGCAAATGCCACTTCCAGCTTAGCTGTGCAGAAGAAGAACAACAAGAAGAAGAAATATCTCGAAGTATGTCCGTCAGGCCCCTTCCCTTGAGATAAATCTGTAAATATCTCGGAAACGAAGCGAGCTATGGCAAAATCTTAAGAGACCTTTTTTGTAGAGAATTAAGTTTCCTACTTTTTATGTTCTATGATACTTTTCGATCAGAGGCGTAGTTCTCGAGATATATCAAGATATTTAAAAGCTCCGAAGCCGCACCAACATAATAGAGATACAGAAACACCGTGGCCCCTCTCTTTGAGATAACTCTGCACGATTGCGAGCTGGAAATGCCACTTCCAGTTTAGCTGTGCAGAAGAAGAACAACAAGAAGAAGAAATATCTCGAAATATGTCCGTCAGGACCCTTCCCTTGAGATAAATCTGCAAATACCTCGGAAACGAAGCGAGCTATTGCAAAACGTTAAGAGACCTTTTTTGTAGAGAATTAAGTTTCCTACTTTTTATGTTCTATGATATTTTTTGATCAGATGCGTAGTTCTCGAGATATATCAAGATATTTAAAAGCTCCGAAGCTGCACCAACATAATAGAGGTACAGAAACACCGTGGCCCCTTTCTTTGAGATAACTCTGCACTATTTCGAGCTGCAAATGCCACTTCCAGCTTAGCTGTGCAGAAGAAGAACAACAAGAAGAAGAAATATCTGGAAATATGTCCGTCAGGCCCCTTCCCTTGAGATATATCTGCAAATATCTCGGAAACGAAGCGAGCTATGGCAAAATGTTAAGAGACCTTTTTTGTCGAGAATTATGTTTCCTACAATTTATGTTCTATGATATTTTTTGATCAGAAGCGTAGTTTTCGAGATATATCGAGATATTTAAAAGTTCCGAAGCCGCACCAACATAATAGAGATACAGAAACACCGTGGCCCCTTTCTTTGAGATGACTCTGCACTATTGCGAGCTGGAAATGCCACTTCCAGTTTAGCTGTGCAGAAGAAGAACAACAAGAAGAAGAAATATCTCGAAATATGTCCGTTAGGCCCCTTCCCTTGAGATAAATCTGCAAATATCTCGGAAACGAAGCGAGCTATGGCAAAATGTTAAGAGACCTTTTTTGTAGAGAATTAAGTTTCCTACTTTTTATGTTCTATGATATTTTTTGATCAGATGCGTAGTTCTCGAGATATATCAAGATATTTAAAAGTTCCGAAGCCGCACCAACATAATAGAGATACAGAAACACCGTGGCCCCTTTCTTTGAGATAACTCTGCACTATTGCGAGCTGCAAATGCCACTTCCAGCTTAGCTGTGCGGAAGAAGAACAACAAGAAGAAGAAATATCTCGAAATATGTCCGTCAGGCCCCTTCCCTTGAGATAAATCTGCAAATATCTCGGAAACGAAGAGAGCTATGGCAAAATGTTAAGAGACCTTTTTTGTAGAGAATTAAGTTTCCTACTTTTCATGTTCTATGATATTTTTTGATCAGATGCGTAGTTCTCGAGATATATCAAGATATTTAAAAGTTCCGAAGCCGCACCAACATAATAGAGATACAGAAACACCGTGGCCCCTTTCTTTGAGATAACTGTGCACTAGTGCGAGCCGCAAATGCCACTTCCAGCTTAGCTGTGCAGAAGAAGAACAACAAGAAGAAGAAATATCTCGAAATATGTCCCTGAGGCCCCTTCCCTTGAGATAAATCTGCAAATATCTCGGAAACCAAGCGAGCTATGGCAAAATGTTAAGAGACCTTATTTGTAGAGAATTAAGTTTCCTACTTTTTATGTTCTACGATATTTTTTGATCAGATGCGTAGTTCTCGAGATATATCAAGATATTTAAAAGTTCCGAATCCGCACCAACATAATAGAGATACAGAAACACCGTGGCCCCTTTCTTTGAGATAACTCTGCACTATTGCGAGCTGCAAATGCCACTTCCAGCTTAGCTGTGCAGAAGAAGAACAACAAGAAGAAGAAATATCTCGAAATATGTCCGTCAGGCCCCTTCCCTTGAGATAAATCTGCAAATATCTCGGAAACGAAGCGAGCTATGGCAAAATCTTAAGAGACCTTTTTTGTAGAGAATTATGTTTCCTACAATTTACGTTCTCTGATATTTTTTGATCAGAAGCGTAGTTTTCGAGATATATCGAGATATTTAAAAGTTCCGAAGCCGCACCAACATAATAGAGATACAGAAACACCGTGGCCCCTTTCTTTGAGATAACTCTGCACTATTGCGACCTGCAAATGCCACTTCCAGCTTAGCTGTGCAGAAGAGGAACAACAAGAAGAAGAAATATCTCGGAATATGTCCGTCAGGCCCCTTCCCTTGAGATAAATCTGCAAATATCTCGGAAACGAAGCGAGCTATGGCAAAATGTTAAGAGACCTTTTTTGTAGAGAATTATGTTTCCTACAATTTATGTTCTATGATATTTTTTGATCAGAAGCGTAGTTTTCGAGATATATCGAGATATTTAAAAGTTCCGAAGCCGCACCAACATGATAGAGATACAGAAACATCGTGGCCCCTTTCTTTGGGATAACTCTGCACTATTGCGAGCTGGAAATGCCACTTCCAGTTTAGCTGTGCAGAAGAAGAACAACAAGAAGAAGAAATATCTCGAAATATGTCCGTCAGGACCCTTCCCTTGAGATAAATCTGCAAATATCTCGGAAACGAAGCGAGCTATTGCAAAACGTTAAGAAACCTTTTTTGTAGAGAATTAAGTTTCCTACTTTTTATGTTCTATGATATTTTTTGATCAGATGCGTAGTTCTCGAGATATATCAAGATATTTAAAAGTTCCGAAGCCGCACCAACATAATAGAGATACAGAAACACCGTGGCCCCTTTCTTTGAGATAACTCTGCACTATTGCGAGCTGCAAATGCCACTTCCAGCTTAGCTGTGCAGAAGAAGAACAACAAGAAGAAGAAATATCTGGAAATATGTCCGTCAGGCCCCTTCCCTTGAGATAAATCTGCAAATATCTCGGAAACGAAGCGAGCTACGGCAAAATGTTAAGAGACCGTTTTTGTAGAAAATTAGGATTCCTACTTTTTATGTTCTATGATATTTTTTGAGCAGATGCGTAGTTCTCGAGATATATCAAGATATTTAAAAGTTCCGAAGCCGCACCAACATAATAGAGATACAGAAACACCGTGGCCCCTTTCTTTGAGATAACTCTGCACTATTGCGCGCTGCAAATGGCACTTCCAGCTTAGCTGTGCAGAAGAAAAACAACAAGAAGAAGAAATATCTCGAAATATGTCCGTCAGGCCCCTTCCCTTGAGATAAATCTGCAAATATCTCGGAAACAAAGCGAGCTATGGCAAAATGTTAAGACACCTTTTTTGTAGAGAATTAGGTTTCCTACTTTTTATGTTCTATGATATTTTTTGATCAGATGCGTAGTTCTCGAGATATATCAAGATATTTAAAAGTTCCGAAGCGGCACCAACATAATAGAGATACAGAAACACCGTGGCCCCTTTCTTTGAGGTAACTCTGCACTATTGCGAGCTGCAAATGCCACTTCCAGCTTAGCTGTGCAGAAGAAGAACAACAAGAAGAAGAAATATCTCGAAATATGTCCCTCAGGCCCCTTCCCTTGAGATAAATCTGCAAATATCTCGGAAACCAAGCGAGCTATGGCAAAATGTTAAGAGACCTTATTTGTAGAGAATTAAGTTTCCTACTTTTTATGTTCTACGATATTTTTTGATCAGATGCGTAGTTCTCGAGATATATCAAGATATTTAAAAGTTCCGAAGCCGCACCAACATAATAGAGATACAGAAACACCGTGGCCCCTTTCTTTGAAATAACTCTGCACTATTGCGAGCTGGAAATGCCACTTCCAGTTTAGCTGTGCAGAAGAAGAACAACAAGAAGAAGAAATATCTCGAAATATGTCCGTCAGGACCCTTCCCTTGAGATAAATCTGCAAATATCTCGGAAACGAAGCGAGCTATTGCAAAACGTTAAGAAACCTTTTTTGTAGAGAATTAAGTTTCCTACTTTTTATGTTCTATGATATTTTTTGATCAGATGCGTAGTTCTCGAGATATATCAAGATATATAAAAGTTCCGAAGCCGCACCAACATAATAGAGATACAGAAACACCGTGGCCCCTTTCTTTGAGATAACTCTGCACTATTGCGAGCTGCAAATGCCACTTCCAGCTTAGCTGTGCAGAAGAAGAACAACAAGAAGAAGAAATATCTGTAAATATGTCCGTCAGGCCCCTTCCCTTGAGATAAATCTGCAAATATCTCGGAAACGAAGCGAGCTACGGCAAAATGTTAAGAGACCGTTTTTGTAGAAAATTAGGATTCCTACTTTTTATGTTCTATGATATTTTTTGAGCAGATGCGTAGTTCTCGAGATATATCAAGATATTTAAAAGTTCCGAAGCCGCACCAACATAATAGAGATACAGAAACACCGTGGCCCCTTTCTTTGAGATAACTCTGCACTATTGCGCGCTGCAAATGGCACTTCCAGCTTAGCTGTGCAGAAGAAGAACAACAAGAAGAAGAAATATCTGGAAATATGTCCGTCAGGCCCCTCCCCTTGAGATAAATCTGCAAATATCTCGGAAACGAAGCGAGCTACGGCAAAGTGTTAAGAGACCTTTTTTGTAGAAAATTAGGATTCCTACTTTTTATGTTCTATGATATTTTTTGAACAGATGCGTAGTTCTCGAGATATATCAAGATATTTAAAAGTTCCGAAGCCGCACTAACATAATAGAGATACAGAAACACCGTGGCCCCTTTCTTTGAGATAACTCTGCACTATTGCGCGCTGCAAATGCCACTTCCAGCTTAGCTGTGCAGAAGAAGAACAACAACAAGAAGAAATATCTCGAAATATGTCCGTCAGGCCCCTTCCCTTGAGATAAATCTGCAAATATCGCGGAAACGAAGCGAGCTATGGCAAAATGTTAAGAGACCTTTTTTGTAGAGAATTAAGTTTCCTACTTTTTATGTTCTATGATATTTTTTGATCAGATGCGTAGTTCTCGAGATATATCAAGATATTTAAAAGTTCCGAAGCCGCACCAACATAATAGAGATACAGAAACACCGTGGCCCCTTTCTTTGAGATAACTCTGCACTACTGCGAGCTGCAAATGCCACTTCCAGCTTAGCTGTGCAGAAGAAGAACAACAAGAAGAAGAAATATCTCGAAATATGTCCCTCAGGCCCCTTCCCTTGAGATAAATCTGCAAATATCTCGGAAACCAAGCGAGCTATGGCAAAATGTTAAGAGACCTTATTTGTAGAGAATTAAGTTTCCTACTTTTTATGTTCTACGATATTTTTTGATCAGATGCGTAGTTCTCGAGATATATCAAGATATTTAAAAGTTCCGAAGCCGCACCAACATAATAGAGATACAGAAACACCGTGGCCCCTTTCTTTGAGATAACTCTGCACTATTGCGAGCTGCAAATGCCACTTCCAGCTTAGCTGTGCAGAAGAAGAACAACAAGAAGAAGAAATATCTGGAAATATGTCCGTCAGGCCCCTTCCCTTGAGATAAATCTGCAAATATCTCGGAAACGAAGCGAGCTATGGCAAAATCATAAGAGACCTTTTTTGTAGAGAATTATGTTTCCTACAATTTACGTTCTCTGATATTTTTTGATCAGAAGCGTAGTTTTCGAGATATATCGAGATATTTAAAAGTTCCGAAGCCGCACCAACATAATAGAGATACAGAAACACCGTGGCCCCTTTCTTTGAGATAACTCTGCACTATTGCGACCTGCAAATGCCACTTCCAGCTTAGCTGTGCAGAAGAGGAACAACAAGAAGAAGAAATATCTCGGAATATGTCCGCCAGGCCCCTTCCCTTGAGATAAATCTGCAAATATCTCGGAAACGAAGCGAGCTATGGCAAAATGTTAAGAGACCTTTTTTGTAGAGAATTATGTTTCCTACAATTTATGTTCTATGATATTTTTTGATCAGAAGCGTAGTTTTCGAGATATATCGAGATATTTAAAAGTTCCGAAGCCGCACCAACATAATAGAGATACAGAAACATCGTGGCCCCTTTCTTTGGGATAACTCTGCACTATTGCGAGCTGGAAATGCCGCTTCCAGTTTAGCTGTGCAGAAGAAGAACAACAAGAAGAAGAAATATCTCGAAATATGTCCGTCAGGACCCTTCCCTTGAGATAAATCTGCAAATATCTCGGAAACGAAGCGAGCTATTGCAAAACGTTAAGAGACCTTTTTTGTAGAAAATTAGGATTCCTACTTTTTATGTTCTATGATATTTTTTGAACAGATGCGTAGTTCTCGAGATATATCAAGATATTTAAAAGTTCCGAAGCCGCACCAACATAATAGAGGTACAGAAACACCGTGGCCCCTTTCTTTGAGATAACTCTGCACTATTGCGAGCTGCAAATGCCACTTCCAGCTTAGCTGTGCAGAAGAAGAACAACAAGAAGAAGAAATATCTGGAAATATGTCCGTCAGGCCCCTTCCCTTGAGATAAATCTGCAAATATCTCGGAAACGAAGCGAGCTACGGCAAAATGTTAAGAGACCTTTTTTGTAGAGAATTAAGTTTCCTACTTTTTATGTTCTATGATATTTTTTGATCAGATGCGTAGTTCTCGAGATATATCAAGATATATAAAAGTTCCGAAGCCGCACCAACATAATAGAGATACAGAAACACCGTGGCCCCTTTCTTTGAGATAACTCTGCACTATTGCGAGCTGCAAATGCCACTTCCAGCTTAGCTGTGCAGAAGAAGAACAACAAGAAGAAGAAATATCTGGAAATATGTCCGTCAGGCCCCTTCCCTTGAGATAAATCTGCAAATATCTCGGAAACGAAGCGAGCTACGGCAAAATGTTAAGAGACCGTTTTTGTAGAAAATTAGGATTCCTACTTTTTATGTTCTATGATATTTTTTGAGCAGATGCGTAGTTCTCGAGATATATCAAGATATTTAAAAGTTCCGAAGCCGCACCAACATAATAGAGATACAGAAACACCGTGGCCCCTTTCTTTGAGATAACTCTGCACTATTGCGCGCTGCAAATGGCACTTCCAGCTTAGCTGTGCAGAAGAAGAACAACAAGAAGAAGAAATATCTCGAAATATGTCCGTCAGGCCCCTTCCCTTGAGATAAATCTGCAAATATCTCGGAAACGAAGCGAGCTATGGCAAAATATTAAGAGACCTTTTTTGTAGAGAATTAAGTTTCCTACTTTTTATGTTCTATGATATTTTTTGATCAGATGCGTAGTTCTCGAGATATATCAAGATATTTAAAAGTTCCGAAGCCGCACCAACATAATAGAGATACAGTAACACCGTGGCCCCTTTCTTTGAGATAACTCTGCACTATTGCGAGCTGCATATGCCACTTCCAGCTTAGCTGTGCAGAAGAAGAACAACAAGAAGAAGAAATATCTGGAAATATGTCCGTCAGGCCCCTCCCCTTGAGATAAATCTGCAAATATCTCGGAAACGAAGCGAGCTACGGCAAAGTGTTAAGAGACCTTTTTTGTAGAAAATTAGGATTCCTACTTTTTATGTTCTATGATATTTTTTGAACAGATGCGTAGTTCTCGAGATATATCAAGATATTTAAAAGTTCCGAAGCCGCACTAACATAATAGAGATACAGAAACACCGTGGCCCCTTTCTTTGAGATAACTCTGCACTATTGCGCGCTGCAAATGCCACTTCCAGCTTAGCTGTGCAGAAGAAGAACAACAACAAGAAGAAATATCTCGAAATATGTCCGTCAGGCCCCTTCCCTTGAGATAAATCTGCAAATATCGCGGAAACGAAGCGAGCTATGGCAAAATGTTAAGAGACCTTTTTTGTAGAGAATTAAGTTTCCTACTTTTTATGTTCTATGATATTTTTTGATCAGATGCGTAGTTCTCGAGATATATCAAGATATTTAAAAGTTCCGAAGCCGCACCAACATAATAGAGATACAGAAACACCGTGGCCCCTTTCTTTGAGATAACTCTGCACTACTGCGAGCTGCAAATGCCACTTCCAGCTTAGCTGTGCAGAAGAAGAACAACAAGAAGAAGAAATATCTCGAAATATGTCCCTCAGGCCCCTTCCCTTGAGATAAATCTGCAAATATCTCGGAAACCAAGCGAGCTATGGCAAAATGTTAAGAGACCTTATTTGTAGAGAATTAAGTTTCCTACTTTTTATGTTCTACGATATTTTTTGATCAGATGCGTAGTTCTCGAGATATATCAAGATATTTAAAAGTTCCGAAGCCGCACCAACATAATAGAGATACAGAAACACCGTGGCCCCTTTCTTTGAGATAACTCTGCACTATTGCGAGCTGCAAATGCCACTTCCAGCTTAGCTGTGCAGAAGAAGAACAACAAGAAGAAGAAATATCTGGAAATATGTCCGTCAGGCCCCTTCCCTTGAGATAAATCTGCAAATATCTCGGAAACGAAGCGAGCTATGGCAAAATCATAAGAGACCTTTTTTGTAGAGAATTATGTTTCCTACAATTTACGTTCTCTGATATTTTTTGATCAGAAGCGTAGTTTTCGAGATATATCGAGATATTTAAAAGTTCCGAAGCCGCACCAACATAATAGAGATACAGAAACACCGTGGCCCCTTTCTTTGAGATAACTCTGCACTATTGCGACCTGCAAATGCCACTTCCAGCTTAGCTGTGCAGAAGAAGAACATCAAGAAGAAGAAATATCTCGAAATATGTCCGTCAGGCCCCTTCCCTTGAGATAAATCTGCAAATATCTCGGAAACGAAGCGAGCTATTGCAAAACGTTAAGAGACCTTTTTTGTAGAGAATTAAGTTTCCTACTTTTTATGTTGTATGATATTTTTTGATCAGATGCGTAGTTCTCGAGATATATCAAGATATTTAAAAGCTCCGAAGCTGCACCAACATAATAGAGGTACAGAAACACCGTGACCCCTTTCTTTGAGATAACTCTGCACTATTGCGAGCTGCAAATGCCACTTCCAGCTTAGCTGTGCAGAAGAAGAACAACAAGAATAAGAAATATTTCGAAATATGTCCGTCAGGCCCCTTCCCTTGAGATAAATCTGCAAATATCTCGGAAACGAAGCGAGCTACGGCAAAATGTTAAGAGACCTTTTTTGTAGAAAATTAGGTTTCCTACTTTTTATGTTCTAGGATATTTTTTGATCAGATGCGTAGTTCTCGAGATATATCAAGATATTTAAAAGTTCCGAAGCCGCACCAACATGATAGAGATACAGAAACACCGTGGCCCCTTTCTTTGAGATAACTCTGCACTATTGCGAGCTGCAAATGCCACTTCCTGCTTAGCTGTGCAGAGGAAGAACAACAAGAAGAAGAAGTATCTCGAAATATGTCCGTCAGGCCCGTTCCTTTGAGCTGAATCTGCAAATATCTCGGAAACGAAGCGAGCTATGGCAAAATGTTAAGAGACGTTTTTTGTAGTGAATTATGTTTCCTACAATTTATGTTCTATGATATTTTTTGATCAGACGCGTAGTTTTCGAGATATATCGAGATATTTAAAAGTTCCGAAGCCGCACCAACATAATAGAGATACAGAAACACCGTGGCCCCTTTCTTTGAGATAACTCTGCACTATTGCGAGCTGCAAATGCCACTTCCAGCTTAGCTGTGCAGAAGAAGAACAACAAGAAGAAGAAATATCTCGAAATATGTCCGTCAGGCCCCTTCCCTTGAGATAAATCTGCAATTATCTCGGAAACGAAGCGAGCTATGGCAAAATCTTAAGAGACCTTTTTTGTAGAGAATTATGTTTCCTACAATTTACGATCTCTGATATTTTTTGATCAGAAGCGTAGTTTTCGAGATATATCGAGATATTTAAAAGTTCCGAAGCCGCACCAACCTAATAGAGATACAGAAACACCGTGGCCCCTTTCTTTGAGATAACTCTGCACTACTGCGAGCTGGAAATGCCACTTCCAGTTTAGCTGTGCAGAAGAAGAACAACAAGAAGAAGAAACATCTCGAAATATGTCCATCAGGACCCTTCCCTTGAGATAAATCTGCAAATATCTCGGAAACGAAGCGAGCTATGGCAAAATGTTAAGAGACCTTTTTTGTAGAGAATTATGTTTCCTACAATTTATGTTCTATGATATTTTTTGATCAGAAGCGTAGTTTTCGAGATATATCGAGATATTTAAAAGTTCCGAAGCCGCACCAACATAATAGAGATACAGAAACACCGTGGCCCCTTTCTTTGGGATAACTCTGCACTATTGCGAGCTGGAAATGCCACTTCCAGTTTAGCTGTGCAGAAGAAGAACAACAAGAAGAAGAAATATCTCGAAATATGTCCGTCAGGACCCTTCCCTTGAGATAAATCTGCAAATATCTCGGAAACGAAGCGAGCTATTGCAAAACGTTAAGAGACCTTTTTTGTAGAGAATTAAGTTTCCTACTTTTTATGTTCTATGATATTTTTTGATCAGATGCGTAGTTCTCGAGATACATCAAGATATTTAAAAGCTCCGAAGCTGCACCAACATAATAGAGGTACAGAAACACCGTGGCCCCTTTCTTTGAGATAACTCTGCACTATTGCGAGCTGCAAATGCCACTTCCAGCTTAGCTGTGCAGAAGAAGAACAACAAGAAGAAGAAATATCTCGAAATATGTCCGTCGGCCCCTTCCCTTGAGATAAATCTGCAAATATCTCGGAAACGAAGCGAGCTATGGCAAAATGTTAAGAGACCTTTTTTGTAGAGAATTAAGTTTCCTACTTTTTATGTTCTATGATATTTTTCGATCAGAGGCGTAGTTCTCGAGATATATCAAGATATTTAAAAGTTCCGAAGCCGCACCAACATAATAGAGATACAGAAACACCGTGGCCCCTTTCTTTGAGATTACTCTGCACGATTGCGAGCTGGAAATGCCACTTCCAGTTTAGCTGTGCAGAAGAAGAACAACAAGAAGAAGAAATATCTCGAAATATGTCCGTCAGGACCCTTCCCTTGAGATAGATCTGCAAATATCTCGGAAACGAAGCGAGCTATTGCAAAACGTTAAGAGACCTTTTTTGTAGAGAATTAAGTTTCCTACTTTTTATGTTGTATGATATTTTTTGATCAGATGCGTAGTTCTCGAGATATATCAAGATATTTAAAAGCTCCGAAGCTGCACCAACATAATAGAGGTACAGAAACACCGTGGCCCCTTTCTTTGAGATAACTCTGCACTATTGCGAGCTGCAAATGCCACTTCCAGCTTAGCTGTGCAGAAGAAGAACAACAAGAATAAGAAATATTTCGAAATATTTCCGTCAGGCCCCTTCCCTTGAGATAAATCTGCAAATATCTCGGAAACGAAGCGAGCTACGGCAAAATGTTAAGAGACCTTTTTTGTAGAAAATTAGGTTTCCTACTTTTTATGTTCTAGGATATTTTTTGATCAGATGCGTAGTTCTCGAGATATATCAAGATATTTAAAAGTTCCGAAGCCGCACCAACATAATAGAGATACAGAAGCACCGTGGCCCCTTTCTTGCGATAACTCTGCACTATTGCGAGCTGCAAATGCCACTTCCAGCTTAGCTGTGCAGAAGAAGAACAACAAGAAGAAGAAATATCTCGAAATATGTCCGTCAGGCCCCTTCCCTTGAGATAAATCTGCAAATACCTCGGAAACCAAGCGAGCTATGGCAAAATGTTAAGAGACCTTTTTTGTAGAGAATTAAGTTTCCTACTTTTTATGTTCTATGATATTTTTCGATCAGAGGCGTAGTTCTCGAGATATATCAAGATATTTAAAAGTTCCGAAGCCGCACCAACATAATAGAGATACAGAAACACCGTGGCCCCTTTCTTTGAGATAACTCTGCACGATTGCGAGCTGGAAATGCCACTTCCAGTTTAGCTGTGCAGAAGAAGAACAACAAGAAGAAGAAATATCTCGAAATATGTCCATCAGGACCCTTCCCTTGAGATAAATCTGCAAATATCTCGGAAACGAAGCGAGCTATGGCAAAATGTTAAGAGACCTTTTTTGTAGAGAATTATGTTCCCTACAATTTATGTTCTATGATATTTTTTGATCAGATGCGTAGTTCTCGAGATATATCAAGATATTTAAAAGTTCCGAAGCCGCACCAACATAATAGAGATACAGAAACACCGTGGCCCCTTTCTTTGCAATAACTCTGCACTATTGCGAGCTGCAAATGCCACTTCCAGCTTAGCTGTGCAGAAGAAGAACATCAAGAAGAAGAAATATCTCGAAATATGTCCGTCAGGCCCCTTCCCTTGAGATAAATCTGCAAATATCTCGGAAACGAAGCGAGCTATTGCAAAACGTTAAGAGACCTTTTTTGTAGAGAATTAAGTTTCCTACTTTTTATGTTGTATGATATTTTTTGATCAGATGCGTAGTTCTCGAGATATATCAAGATATTTAAAAGCTCCGAAGCTGCACCAACATAATAGAGGTACAGAAACACCGTGACCCCTTTCTTTGAGATAACTCTGCACTATTGCGAGCTGCAAATGCCACTTCCAGCTTAGCTGTGCAGAAGAAGAACAACAAGAATAAGAAATATTTCGAAATATGTCCGTCAGGCCCCTTCCCTTGAGATAAATCTGCAAATATCTCGGAAACGAAGCGAGCTACGGCAAAATGTTAAGAGACCTTTTTTGTAGAAAATTAGGTTTCCTACTTTTTATGTTCTAGGATATTTTTTGATCAGATGCGTAGTTCTCGAGATATATCAAGATATTTAAAAGTTCCGAAGCCGCACCAACATAATAGAGATACAGAAACACCGTGGCCCCTTTCTTTGCGATAACTCTGCACTATTGCGAGCTGCAAATGCCACTTCCCGCTTAGCTGTGCAGAAGAAGAACAACAAGAAGAAGAAATATCTCGAAATATGTCCGTCAGGCCCCTTCCCTTGAGATAAATCTGCAAATACCTCGGAAACCAAGCGAGCTATGGCAAAATGTTAAGAGACCTTTTTTGTAGAGAATTAAGTTTCCTACTTTTTATGTTCTATGATATTTTTCGATCAGAGGCGTAGTTCTCGAGATATATCAAGATATTTAAAAGTTCCGAAGCCGCACCAACATAATAGAGATACAGAAACACCGTGGCCCCTTTCTTTGAGATAACTCTGCACGATTGCGAGCTGGAAATGCCACTTCCAGTTTAGCTGTGCAGAAGAAGAACAACAAGAAGAAGAAATATCTCGAAATATGTCCATCAGGACCCTTCCCTTGAGATAAATCTGCAAATATCTCGGAAACGAAGCGAGCTATGGCAAAATGTTAAGAGACCTTTTTTGTAGAGAATTATGTTCCCTACAATTTATGTTCTATGATATTTTTTGATCAGATGCGTAGTTCTCGAGATATATCAAGATATTTAAAAGTTCCGAAGCCGCACCAACATAATAGAGATACAGAAACACCGTGGCCCCTTTCTTAGAGATAACTCTGCACTATTGCGAGCTGCAAATGCCACTTCCAGCTTAGCTGTGCAGAAGAAGAACAACAAGAAGAAGAAATATCTCGAAATATGTCCGTCAGGCCCCTTCCCTTGAGATAAATCTGCAAATATCTCGGGAACGAAGCGAGCTATGGCAAAATGTTAAGAGACCTTTTTTGTAGAGAATTAAGTTTCCTACTTTTTATGTTCTATGATATTTTTTGATCAGATGCGTAGTTCTCGAGATATATCAAGATATTTAAAAGTTCCGAAGCCGCACCAACATAATAGAGATACAGAAACACCGTGGCCCCTTTCTTTGAGATAACTCTGCACTATTGCGAGCTGCAAATGCCACTTCCAGCTTAGCTGTGCAGAGGAAGAACAACAAGAAGAAGAAGTATCTCGAAATATGTCCGTCAGGCCCGTTCCTTTGAGCTGAATCTGCAAATATCTCGGAAACGAAGCGAGCTATGGCAAAATGTTAAGAGACGTTTTTTGTAGTGAATTATGTTTCCTACAATTTATGTTCTATGATATTTTTTGATCAGAAGCGTAGTTTTCGAGATATATCGAGAAATTTAAAAGTTCCGAAGCCGCACCAACATAATAGAGATACAGAAACACCGTGGCTCCTTTCTTTGAGATAACTCTGCACTAGTGCGAGCCGCAAATGCCACTTCCAGCTTAGCTGTGCAGAAGAAGAACAACAAGAAGAAGAAATATCTCGAAATATGTCCGTCAGGCCCCTTCCCTTGAAATAAATCTGCAAATATCTCGGAAACGAAGCGAGCTATGGCAAAATGTTAAGAGACCTTTTTTGTAGAGAATTAGGTTTCCTACTTTTTATGTTCCATGATATTTTTCGATCAGACGCGTAGTTCTCGAGATATATCGAGATATTTAAAAGTTCCGAAGCCGCACCAACATAATAGAGATACAGAAACACCGCGGCCCCTTTCTTTGAGATAACTCTGCACTAGTGCGAGCCGCAAATGCCACTTCCAGCTTAGCTGTGCAGAAGAAGAACAACAAGAAGAAGAAATATCTCGAAATATGTCCGTCAGGCCCGTTCCTTTGAGCTGAATCTGCAAATATCTCGGAAACGAAGCGAGCTATGGCAAAATGTTAAGAGACCTTTTTTGTAGAGAATTAGGTTTCCTACTTTTTATGTTCTATGATATTTTTCGATCAGACGCGTAGTTCTCGAGATATATCGAGATATTTAAAAGTTCCGAAGCCGCACCAACATAATAGAGATACAGAAACACCGTGGCCCCTTTCTTTGAGATAACTCTGCACTAGTGCGAGCCACAAATGCCACTTCCAGCTTAGCTGTGCAGAAGAAGAACAACAAGAAGAAGAAATATCTCGAAATATGTCCGTCAGGCCCCTTCCCTTGAGATAAATCTGCAAATATCTCGGGAACGAAGCGAGCTATGGCAAAATGTTAAGAGACCTTTTTTGTAGAGAATTAAGTTTCCTACTTTTTATGTTCTGTGATATTTTTTGATCAGATGCGTAGTTCTCGAGATATATCAAGATATTTAAAAGTTCCGAAGCCGCACCAACATAATAGAGATACAGAAACACCGTGGCCCCTTTCTTTGAGATAACTCTGCACTATTGCGAGCTGCAAATGCCACTTCCAGCTTAGCTGTGCAGAGGAAGAACAACAAGAAGAAGAAGTATCTCGAAATATGTCCGTCAGGCCCGTTCCTTTGAGCTGAATCTGCAAATATCTCGGAAACGAAGAGAGCTATGGCAAAATGTTAAGAGACGTTTTTTGTAGTGAATTATGTTTCCTACAATTTATGCTCTATGATATTTTTTGATCAGAAGCGTAGTTTTCGAGATATATCGAGATATTTAAAAGTTCCGAAGCCGCACCAACATAATAGAGATACAGAAACACCGTGGCTCCTTTCTTTGAGATAACTCTGCACTAGTGCGAGCCGCAAATGCCACTTCCAGCTTAGCTGTGCAGAAGAAGAACAACAAGAAGAAGAAGTATCTCGAAATATGTCCGTCAGGCCCGTTCCTTTGAGCTGAATCTGCAAATATCTCGGAAACGAAGAGAGCTATGGCAAAATGTTAAGAGACGTTTTTTGTAGTGAATTATGTTTCCTACAATTTATGTTCTATGATATTTTTTGATCAGAAGCGTAGTTCTCGAGATATATCGAGATATTTAAAAGTTCCGAAGCCGCACCAACATAATAGAGATACAGAAACACCGTGGCTCCTTTCTTTGAGATAACTCTGCACTAGTGCGAGCCGCAAATGCCACTTCCAGCTTAGCTGTGCAGAAGAAGAACAACAAGAAGAAGAAATATCTCGAAATATGTCCGTCAGGCCCCTTCCCTTGAGATAAATCTGCAAATATCTCGGAAACGACGCGAGCTATGGCAAAATGTTAAGAGACCTTTTTTGTAGAGAATTAAGTTTCCTACTTTTTACGTTCTATGACATTTTTTGATCAGATGCGTAGTTCTCGAGATATATCAAGATATTTAAAAGTTCCGAAGCCGCACCAACATAATAGAGATACAGAAACACCGTGGCCCCTTTCTTTGAGATAACTCTGCACTATTGCGAGCTGTAAATGCCACTTCCAGCTTAGCTGTGCAGAAGAAGAACAACAAGAAGAAGAAATATCTCGAAATATGTCCGTCAGGCCCCTGCCCTTGAGATATATCTGCAAATATCTCGGAAACGAAGCGAGCTATGGCAAAATGTTAAGAGACCTTTTTTGTAGAGAATTATGTTCCCTACAATTTATGTTCTATGATATTTTTTGATCAGATGCGTAGTTCTCGAGATATATCAAGATATTTAAAAGTTCCGAAGCCGCACCAACATAATAGAGATACAGAAACACCGTGGCCCCTTTCTTAGAGATAACTCTGCACTATTGCGAGCTGCAAATGCCACTTCCAGCTTAGCTGTGCAGAAGAAGAACAACAAGAAGAAGAAATATCTCGAAATATGTCCGTCAGGCCCCTTCCCTTGAGATAAATCTGCAAATATCTCGGGAACGAAGCGAGCTATGGCAAAATGTTAAGAGACCTTTTTTGTAGAGAATTAAGTTTCCTACTTTTTATGTTCTATGATATTTTTTGATCAGATGCGTAGTTCTCGAGATATATCAAGATATTTAAAAGTTCCGAAGCCGCACCAACATAATAGAGATACAGAAACACCGTGGCCCCTTTCTTTGAGATAACTCTGCACTATTGCGAGCTGCAAATGCCACTTCCAGCTTAGCTGTGCAGAGGAAGAACAACAAGAAGAAGAAGTATCTCGAAATATGTCCGTCAGGCCCGTTCCTTTGAGCTGAATCTGCAAATATCTCGGAAACGAAGCGAGCTATGGCAAAATGTTAAGAGACGTTTTTTGTAGTGAATTATGTTTCCTACAATTTATGTTCTATGATATTTTTTGATCAGAAGCGTAGTTTTCGAGATATATCGAGAAATTTAAAAGTTCCGAAGCCGCACCAACATAATAGAGATACAGAAACACCGTGGCTCCTTTCTTTGAGATAACTCTGCACTAGTGCGAGCCGCAAATGCCACTTCCAGCTTAGCTGTGCAGAAGAAGAACAACAAGAAGAAGAAATATCTCGAAATATGTCCGTCAGGCCCCTTCCCTTGAAATAAATCTGCAAATATCTCGGAAACGAAGCGAGCTATGGCAAAATGTTAAGAGACCTTTTTTGTAGAGAATTAGGTTTCCTACTTTTTATGTTCCATGATATTTTTCGATCAGACGCGTAGTTCTCGAGATATATCGAGATATTTAAAAGTTCCGAAGCCGCACCAACATAATAGAGATACAGAAACACCGCGGCCCCTTTCTTTGAGATAACTCTGCACTAGTGCGAGCCGCAAATGCCACTTCCAGCTTAGCTGTGCAGAAGAAGAACAACAAGAAGAAGAAATATCTCGAAATATGTCCGTCAGGCCCGTTCCTTTGAGCTGAATCTGCAAATATCTCGGAAACGAAGCGAGCTATGGCAAAATGTTAAGAGACCTTTTTTGTAGAGAATTAGGTTTCCTACTTTTTATGTTCTATGATATTTTTCGATCAGACGCGTAGTTCTCGAGATATATCGAGATATTTAAAAGTTCCGAAGCCGCACCAACATAATAGAGATACAGAAACACCGTGGCCCCTTTCTTTGAGATAACTCTGCACTAGTGCGAGCCACAAATGCCACTTCCAGCTTAGCTGTGCAGAAGAAGAACAACAAGAAGAAGAAATATCTCGAAATATGTCCGTCAGGCCCCTTCCCTTGAGATAAATCTGCAAATATCTCGGGAACGAAGCGAGCTATGGCAAAATGTTAAGAGACCTTTTTTGTAGAGAATTAAGTTTCCTACTTTTTATGTTCTGTGATATTTTTTGATCAGATGCGTAGTTCTCGAGATATATCAAGATATTTAAAAGTTCCGAAGCCGCACCAACATAATAGAGATACAGAAACACCGTGGCCCCTTTCTTTGAGATAACTCTGCACTATTGCGAGCTGCAAATGCCACTTCCAGCTTAGCTGTGCAGAGGAAGAACAACAAGAAGAAGAAGTATCTCGAAATATGTCCGTCAGGCCCGTTCCTTTGAGCTGAATCTGCAAATATCTCGGAAACGAAGAGAGCTATGGCAAAATGTTAAGAGACGTTTTTTGTAGTGAATTATGTTTCCTACAATTTATGCTCTATGATATTTTTTGATCAGAAGCGTAGTTTTCGAGATATATCGAGATATTTAAAAGTTCCGAAGCCGCACCAACATAATAGAGATACAGAAACACCGTGGCTCCTTTCTTTGAGATAACTCTGCACTAGTGCGAGCCGCAAATGCCACTTCCAGCTTAGCTGTGCAGAAGAAGAACAACAAGAAGAAGAAGTATCTCGAAATATGTCCGTCAGGCCCGTTCCTTTGAGCTGAATCTGCAAATATCTCGGAAACGAAGAGAGCTATGGCAAAATGTTAAGAGACGTTTTTTGTAGTGAATTATGTTTCCTACAATTTATGTTCTATGATATTTTTTGATCAGAAGCGTAGTTCTCGAGATATATCGAGATATTTAAAAGTTCCGAAGCCGCACCAACATAATAGAGATACAGAAACACCGTGGCTCCTTTCTTTGAGATAACTCTGCACTAGTGCGAGCCGCAAATGCCACTTCCAGCTTAGCTGTGCAGAAGAAGAACAACAAGAAGAAGAAATATCTCGAAATATGTCCGTCAGGCCCCTTCCCTTGAGATAAATCTGCAAATATCTCGGAAACGACGCGAGCTATGGCAAAATGTTAAGAGACCTTTTTTGTAGAGAATTAAGTTTCCTACTTTTTACGTTCTATGACATTTTTTGATCAGATGCGTAGTTCTCGAGATATATCAAGATATTTAAAAGTTCCGAAGCCGCACCAACATAATAGAGATACAGAAACACCGTGGCCCCTTTCTTTGAGATAACTCTGCACTATTGCGAGCTGTAAATGCCACTTCCAGCTTAGCTGTGCAGAAGAAGAACAACAAGAAGAAGAAATATCTCGAAATATGTCCGTCAGGCCCCTGCCCTTGAGATATATCTGCAAATATCTCGGGAACGAAGCGAGCTATGGCAAAATGTTAAGAGACCTTTTTTGTAGAGAATTAAGTTTCCTACTTTTTATGTTCTGTGATATTTTTTGATCAGATGCGTAGTTCTCGAGATATATCAAGATATTTAAAAGTTCCGAAGCCGCACCAACATAATAGAGATACAGAAACACCGTGGCCCCTTTCTTTGAGATAACTCTGCACTATTGCGAGCTGCAAATGCCACTTCCAGCTTAGCTGTGCAGAGGAAGAACAACAAGAAGAAGAAGTATCTCGAAATATGTCCGTCAGGCCCGTTCCTTTGAGCTGAATCTGCAAATATCTCGGAAACGAAGAGAGCTATGGCAAAATGTTAAGAGACGTTTTTTGTAGTGAATTATGTTTCCTACAATTTATGCTCTATGATATTTTTTGATCAGAAGCGTAGTTTTCGAGATATATCGAGATATTTAAAAGTTCCGAAGCCGCACCAACATAATAGAGATACAGAAACACCGTGGCTCCTTTCTTTGAGATAACTCTGCACTAGTGCGAGCCGCAAATGCCACTTCCAGCTTAGCTGTGCAGAAGAAGAACAACAAGAAGAAGAAGTATCTCGAAATATGTCCGTCAGGCCCGTTCCTTTGAGATGAATCTGCAAATATCTCGGAAACGAAGAGAGCTATGGCAAAATGTTAAGAGACGTTTTTTGTAGTGAATTATGTTTCCTACAATTTATGTTCTATGATATTTTTTGATCAGAAGCGTAGTTCTCGAGATATATCGAGATATTTAAAAGTTCCGAAGCCGCACCAACATAATAGAGATACAGAAACACCGTGGCTCCTTTCTTTGAGATAACTCTGCACTAGTGCGAGCCGCAAATGCCACTTCCAGCTTAGCTGTGCAGAAGAAGAACAACAAGAAGAAGAAATATCTCGAAATATGTCCGTCAGGCCCCTTCCCTTGAGATAAATCTGCAAATATCTCGGAAACGACGCGAGCTATGGCAAAATGTTAAGAGACCTTTTTTGTAGAGAATTAAGTTTCCTACTTTTTACGTTCTATGACATTTTTTGATCAGATGCGTAGTTCTCGAGATATATCAAGATATTTAAAAGTTCCGAAGCCGCACCAACATAATAGAGATACAGAAACACCGTGGCCCCTTTCTTTGAGATAACTCTGCACTATTGCGAGCTGTAAATGCCACTTCCAGCTTAGCTGTGCAGAAGAAGAACAACAAGAAGAAGAAATATCTCGAAATATGTCCGTCAGGCCCCTGCCCTTGAGATATATCTGCAAATATCTCGGAAACGAAGCGAGCTATGGCAAAATGTTAAGAGACCTTTTTTGTAGAGAATTATGTTTCCTACAATTTACGTTCTATGATATTTTTTGATCAGAAGCGTAGTTTTCGAGATATATCGAGATATTTAAAGGTTCCGAAGCCGCACCAACATAATAGAGATACAGAAACACCGTGGCCCCTTTCTTTGAGATAACTCTGCACTAGTGCGAGCCGCAAATGCCACTTCCAGCTTAGCTGTGCAGAAGAAGAACAACAAGAAGAAGAAATATCTCGAAATATGTCCGTCAGGCCCCTTCCCTTGAGATAAATCTGCAAATATCTCGGAAACGAAGCGAGCTATGGCAAAATGTTAAGAGACGTTTTTTGTAGAGAATTATGTTTCCTACAATTTATGTTCTATGATATTTTTTGATCAGAAGCGTAGTTTTCGAGATATATCGAGATACTTAAAAGTTCCGAAGCCGCACCAACATAATAGAGATACAGAAACACCGTGGCCCCTTTCTTTGAGATAACTCTGCACTAGTGCGAGCCACAAATGCCACTTCCAGCTTAGCTGTGCAGAAGAAGAACAACAAGAAGAAGAAATATCTCGAAATATGTCCGTCAGGCCCCTTCCCTTGAGATAAATCTGCAAATATCTCGGGAACGAAGCGAGCTATGGCAAAATGTTAAGAGACCTTTTTTGTAGAGAATTAAGTTTCCTACTTTTTATGTTCTATGATATTTTTTGATCAGATGCGTAGTTCTCGAGATATATCAAGATATTTAAAAGTTCCGAAGCCGCACCAACATAATAGAGATACAGAAACACCGTGGCCCCTTTCTTTGAGATAACTCTGCACTATTGCGAGCTGCAAATGCCACTTCCAGCTTAGCTGTGCAGAGGAAGAACAACAAGAAGAAGAAGTATCTCGAAATATGTCCGTCAGGCCCGTTCCTTTGAGCTGAATCTGCAAATATCTCGGAAACGAAGAGAGCTATGGCAAAATGTTAAGAGACGTTTTTTGTAGTGAATTATGTTTCCTACAATTTATGTTCTATGATATTTTTTGATCAGAAGCGTAGTTTTCGAGATATATCGAGATATTTAAAAGTTCCGAAGCCGCACCAACATAATAGAGATACAGAAACACCGTGGCTCCTTTCTTTGAGATAACTCTGCACTAGTGCGAGCCGCAAATGCCACTTCCAGCTTAGCTGTGCAGAAGAAGAACAACAAGAAGAAGAAATATCTCGAAATATGTCCGTCAGGCCCCTTCCCTTGAGATAAATCTGCAAATATCTCGGGAACGAAGCGAGCTATGGCAAAATGTTAAGAGACCTTTTTTGTAGAGAATTAAGTTTCCTACTTTTTATGTTCTATGATATTTTTTGATCAGATGCGTAGTTCTCGAGATATATCAAGATATTTAAAAGTTCCGAAGCCGCACCAACATAATAGAGATACAGAAACACCGTGGCCCCTTTCTTTGAGATAACTCTGCACTATTGCGAGCTGCAAATGCCACTTCCAGCTTAGCTGTGCAGAGTAAGAACAACAAGAAGAAGAAGTATCTCGAAATATGTCCGTCAGGCCCGTTCCTTTGAGCTGAATCTGCAAATATCTCGGAAACGAAGAGAGCTATCGCAAAATGTTAAGAGACGTTTTTTGTAGTGAATTATGTTTCCTACAATTTCTGTTCTATGATATTTTTTGATCAGAAGCGTAGTTTTCGAGATATATCGAGATATTTAAAGGTTCCGAAGCCGCACCAACATAATAGAGATACAGAAACACCGTGGCCCCTTTCTTTGAGATAACTCTGCACTAGTGCGAGCCGCAAATGCCACTTCCAGCTTAGCTGTGCAGAAGAAGAACAACAAGAAGAAGAAATATCTCGAAATATGTCCGTCAGGCCCCTTCCCTTGAGATAAATCTGCAAATATCTCGGAAACGAAGCGAGCTATGGCAAAATGTTAAGAGACCTTTTTTGTAGAGAATTAGGTTTCCTACTTTTTATGTTCTATGATACTTTTTGATCAGATGCGTAGTTCTCGAGATATATCAAGATATTTAAAAGCTCCGAAGCCGCACCAACATAATAGAGATACAGAAACACCGTGGCCCCTTTCTTTGAGCTAACTCTGCACTAGTGCGAGCCGCAAATGCCACTTCCAGCTTAGCTGTGCAGAAGAAGAACAACAAGAAGAAGAAATATCTCGAAATATGTCCGTCAGGCCCCTTCCCTTGAGATAAATCTGCAAATATCTCGGAAACGAAGCGAGCTATGGCAAAATGTTAAGAGACCTTTTTTGTAGAGAATTAAGTTTCCTACTTTTTATGTTCTATGATATTTTTTGATCAGATGCGCAGTTCTCGAGATATATCAAGATATTTAAAAGTTCCGAAGCCGCACCAACATAATAGAGATACAGAAACACCGTGGCCCCTTTCTTTGAGATAACTCTGCACTATTGCGAGCTGCAAATGCCACTTCCAGCGTAGCTGTGCAGAGGAAGAACAGCAAGAAGAAGAAATATCTCGAAATATGTCCTTCAGGCCAGTTCCTTTGAGCTGAATCTGCAAATATCTCGGAAACGAAGCGAGCTATGGCAAAATGTTAAGAGACGTTTTTTGTAGAGAATTATGTTTCCTACAATTTATGTTCTATGATATTTTTTGATCAGAAGCGTAGTTTTCGAGATATATCGAGATACTTAAAAGTTCCGAAGCCGCACCAACATAATAGAGATACAGAAACACCGTGGCCCCTTTCTTTGAGATAACTGTGCACTAGTGCGAGCCGCAAATGCCACTTCCAGCTTAGCTGTGCAGAAGAAGAACAACAAGAAGAAGAAATATCTCGAAATATGTCCGTCAGGCCCCTTCCCTTGAGATAAATCTGCAAATATCTCGGAAACGAAGCGAGCTATGGCAAAATGTTAAGAGACCTTTTTTGTAGAGAATTAAGTTTCCTACTTTTTATGTTCTATGATATTTTTTGATCAGATGCGTAGTTCTCGAGATATATTAAGATATTTAAAAGTTCCGCAGCCGCACCAACATAATAGAGATACAGAAACACCGTGGCCCCTTTCTTTGAGATAACTCTGCACTATTGCGAGCTGCAAATGCCACTTCCAGCTTAGCTGTGCAGAAGAAGAACAACAACAAGAAGAAATATCTCGAAATATGTCCGTCAGGCCCCTTCCCTTGACATAAATCTGGAAATATCTCGGAAACGAAGAGAGCTATGGCAAAATGTTAAGAGACCTTTTTTGTAGAGAATTAAGTTTCCTACTTTTTACGTTCTATGACATTTTTTGATCAGATGCGTAGTTCTCGAGATATATCAAGATATTTAAAAGTTCCGAAGCCGCACCAACATAATAGAGATACAGAAACACCGTGGCCCCTTTCTTTGAGATAACTCTGCACTATTGCGAGCTGTAAATGCCACTTCCAGCTTAGCTGTGCAGAAGAAGAACAACAAGAAGAAGAAATATCTCGAAATATGTCCGTCAGGCCCCTGCCCTTGAGATATATCTGCAAATATCTCGGAAACGAAGCGAGCTATGGCAAAATGTTAAGAGACCTTTTTTGTAGAGAATTATGTTTCCTACAATTTACGTTCTATGATATTTTTTGATCAGAAGCGTAGTTTTCGAGATATATCGAGATATTTAAAGGTTCCGAAGCCGCACCAACATAATAGAGATACAGAAACACCGTGGCCCCTTTCTTTGAGATAACTCTGCACTAGTGCGAGCCGCAAATGCCACTTCCAGCTTAGCTGTGCAGAAGAAGAACAACAAGAAGAAGAAATATCTCGAAATATGTCCGTCAGGCCCCTTCCCTTGAGATAAATCTGCAAATATCTCGGAAACGAAGCGAGCTATGGCAAAATGTTAAGAGACCTTTTTTGTAGAGAATTAGGTTTCCTACTTTTTATGTTCTATGATATTTTTTGATCAGATGCGTAGTTCTCGAGATATATCAAGATATTTAAAAGTTCCGAAGCCGCACCAACATAATAGAGATACAGAAACACCGTGGCCCCTTTCTTTGAGCTAACTCTGCACTAGTGCGAGCCGCAAATGCCACTTCCAGCTTAGCTGTGCAGAAGAAGAACAACAAGAAGAAGAAATATCTCGAAATATGTCCGTCAGGCCCCTTCCCTTGAGATAAATCTGCAAATATCTCGGAAACGAAGCGAGCTATGGCAAAATGTTAAGAGACCTTTTTTGTAGAGAATTAAGTTTCCTACTTTTTATGTTCCATGATATTTTTTGATCAGATGCGCAGTTCTCGAGATATATCAAGATATTTAAAAGTTCCGAAGCCGCACCAACATAATAGAGATACAGAAACACCGTGGCCCCTTTCTTTGAGATAACTCTGCACTATTGCGAGCTGCAAATGCCACTTCCAGCTTAGCTGTGCAGAAGAAGAACAACAACAAGAAGAAATATCTCGAAATATGTCCGTCAGGCCCCTTCCCTTGACATAAATCTGGAAATATCTCGGAAACGAAGAGAGCTATGGCAAAATGTTAAGAGACCTTTTTTGTAGAGAATTAAGTTTCCTACTTTTTACGTTCTATGACATTTTTTGATCAGATGCGTAGTTCTCGAGATATATCAAGATATTTAAAAGTTCCGAAGCCGCACCAACATAATAGAGATACAGAAACACCGTGGCCCCTTTCTTTGAGATAACTCTGCACTATTGCGAGCTGTAAATGCCACTTCCAGCTTAGCTGTGCAGAAGAAGAACAACAAGAAGAAGAAATATCTCGAAATATGTCCGTCAGGCCCCTGCCCTTGAGATATATCTGCAAATATCTCGGAAACGAAGCGAGCTATGGCAAAATGTTAAGAGACCTTTTTTGTAGAGAATTATGTTTCCTACAATTTATGTTCTATGATATTTTTTGATCAGAAGCGTAGTTTTCGAGATATATCGAGATATTTAAAGGTTCCGAAGCCGCACCAACATAATAGAGATACAGAAACACCGTGGCCCCTTTCTTTGAGATAACTCTGCACTAGTGCGAGCCGCAAATGCCACTTCCAGCTTAGCTGTGCAGAAGAAGAACAACAAGAGGAAGAAATATCTCGAAATATGTCCGTCAGGCCCCTTCCCTTGAGATAAATCTGCAAATATCTCGGAAACGAAGCGAGCTATGGCAAAATGTTAAGAGACCTTTTTTGTAGAGAATTAGGTTTCCTACTTTTTATGTTCTATGATACTTTTTGATCAGATGCGTAGTTCTCGAGATATATCAAGATATTTAAAAGTTCCGAAGCCGCACCAATATAATAGAGATACAGAAACACCGTGGCCCCTTTCTTTGAGCTAACTCTGCACTAGTGCGAGCCGCAAATGCCACTTCCAGCTTAGCTGTGCAGAAGAAGAACAACAAGAAGAAGAAATATCTCGAAATATGTCCGTCAGGCCCCTTCCCTTGAGATAAATCTGCAAATATCTCGGAAACGAAGCGAGCTATGGCAAAATGTTAAGAGACCTTTTTTGTAGAGAATTAAGTTTCCTACTTTTTATGTTCTATGATATTTTTTGATCAGATGCGCAGTTCTCGAGATATATCAAGATATTTGAAAGTTCCGAAGCCGCACCAACATAATCGAGATACAGAAACACCGTGGCCCCTTTCTTTGAGATAACTCTGCACTATTGCGAGCTGCAAATGCCACTTCCAGCGTAGCTGTGCAGAAGAAGAACAACAACAAGAAGAAATATCTCGAAATATGTCCGTCAGGCCCCTTCCCTTGAGATAAATCTGGAAATATCTCGGAAACGAAGAGAGCTATGGCAAAATGTTAAGAGACCTTTTTTGTAGAGAATTAAGTTTCCTACTTTTTACGTTCTATGACATTTTTTGATCAGATGCGTAGTTCTCGAGATATATCAAGATATTTAAAAGTTCCGAAGCCGCACCAACATAATAGAGATACAGAAACACCGTGGCCCCTTTCTTTGAGATAACTCTGCACTATTGCGAGCTGTAAATGCCACTTCCAGCTTAGCTGTGCAGAAGAAGAACAACAAGAAGAAGAAATATCTCGAAATATGTCCGTCAGGCCCCTTCCCTTGAGATATATCTGCAAATATCTCGGAAACGAAGCGAGCTATGGCAAAATGTTAAGAGACCTTTTTTGTCGAGAATTATGTTTCCTACAATTTATGTTCTATGATATTTTTTGATCAGAAGCGTAGTTTTCGAGATATATCGAGATATTTAAAAGTTCCGAAGCCGCACCAACATAATAGAGATACAGAAACACCGTGGCCCCTTTCTTTGAGATGACTCTGCACTATTGCGAGCTGGAAATGCCACTTCCAGTTTAGCTGTGCAGAAGAAGAACAACAAGAAGAAGAAATATCTCGAAATATGTCCGTTAGGCCCCTTCCCTTGAGATAAATCTGCAAATATCTCGGAAACGAAGCGAGCTATGGCAAAATGTTAAGAGACCTTTTTTGTAGAGAATTAAGTTTCCTACTTTTTATGTTCTATGATATTTTTTGATCAGATGCGTAGTTCTCGAGATATATCAAGATATTTAAAAGTTCCGAAGCCGCACCAACATAATAGAGATACAGAAACACCGTGGCCCCTTTCTTTGAGATAACTCTGCACTATTGCGAGCTGCAAATGCCACTTCCAGCTTAGCTGTGCAGAAGAAGAACAACAAGAAGAAGAAATATCTCGAAATATGTCCGTCAGGCCCCTTCCCTTGAGATAAATCTGCAAATATCTCGGAAACGAAGAGAGCTATCGCAAAATGTTAAGAGACCTTCTTTGTAGAGAATTAAGTTTCCTACTTTTCATGTTCTATGATATTTTTTGATCAGATGCGTAGTTCTCGAGATATATCAAGATATTTAAAAGTTCCGAAGCCGCACCAACATAATAGAGATACAGAAACACCGTGGCCCCATTCTTTGAGATAACTCTGCACTATTGCGAGCTGCAAATGCCACTTCCAGCTTAGCTGTGCAGAAGAAGAACAACAAGAAGAAGAAATATCTCGAAATATGTCCGTCAGACCCCTTCCCTCGAGATAAATCTGCAAATATCTCGGAAACGAAGAGAGCTATGGCAAAATGTTAAGAGACCTTTTTTGTAGAGAATTAAGTTTCCTACTTTTCATGTTCTATGATATTTTTTGATCAGATGCGTAGTTCTCGAGATATATCAAGATATTTAAAAGTTCCGAAGCCGCACCAACATAATAGAGATACAGAAACACCGTGGCCCCTTTCTTTGAGATAACTCTGCACTATTGCGAGCTGCAAATGCCACTTCCAGCTTAGCTGTGCAGAAGAAGAACAACAAGAAGAAGAAATATCTCGAAATATGTCCGTCAGGCCCCTTCCCTTGAGATAAATCTGCAAATATCTCGGAAACGAAGAGAGCTATGGCAAAATGTTAAGAGACCTTTTTTGTAGAGAATTAAGTTTCCTACTTTTCATGTTCTATGATATTTTTTGATCAGATGCGTAGTTCTCGAGATATATCAAGATATTTAAAAGTTCCGAAGCCGCACCAACATAATAGAGATACAGAAACACCGTGGCCCCTTTCTTTGAGATAACTCTGCACTATTGCGAGCTGCAAATGCCACTTCCAGCTTAGCTGTGCAGAAGAAGAACAACAAGAAGAAGAAATATCTCGAAATATGTCCGTCAGGCCCCTTCCCTTGAGATAAATCTGGAAATATCTCGGAAACGAAGAGAGCTATGGCAAAATGTTAAGAGACCTTTTTTGTAGACAATTAAGTATCCTACTTTTTACGTTCTATGACATTTTTTGATCAGATGCGTAGTTCTCGAGATATATCAAGATATTTAAAAGTTCCGAAGCCGCACCAACATAATAGAGATACAGAAACACCGTGGCCCCTTTCTTTGAGATAACTCTGCACTATTGCGAGCTGTAAATGCCACTTCCAGCTTAGCTGTGCAGAAGAAGAACAACAAGAAGAAGAAATATCTTGAAATATGTCCGTCAGGCCCCTTCCCTTGAGATATATCTGCAAATATCTCGGAAACGAAGCGAGCTATGGCAAAATGTTAAGAGACCTTTTTTGTCGAGAATTATGTTTCCTACAATTTATGTTCTATGATATTTTTTGATCAGAAGCGTAGTTTTCGAGATATATCGAGATATTTAAAAGTTCCGAAGCCGCACCAACATAATAGAGATACAGAAACACCGTGGCCCCTTTCTTTGAGATGACTCTGCACTATTGCGAGCGGGAAATGCCACTTCCAGTTTAGCTGTGCAGAAGAAGAACAACAAGAAGAAGAAATATCTCGAAATATGTCCGTCAGGCCCCTTCCCTTGAGATAAATCTGCAAATATCTCGGAAACGAAGCGAGCTATGGCAAAATGTTAAGAGACCTTTTTTGTGGAGAATTATGTTTCCTACAATTTATGTTCTATGATATTTTTTGATCAGATGCGTAGTTCTCGAGATATATCAAGATATTTAAAAGTTCCGAAGCCGCACCAACATAATAGAGATACAGAAACACCGTGGCCCCTTTCTTTGAGATAACTCTGCACTATTGCGAGCTGCAAATGCCACTTCCAGCTTAGCTGTGCAGAAGAAGAACAACAAGAAGAAGAAATATCTCGAAATATGTCCGTCAGGCCCCTTCCCTTGAGATATATCTGCAAATATCTCGGAAACGAAGCGAGCTATGGCAAAATGTTAAGAGACCCTTTTTGTAGAGAATTAAGTTTCCCACTTTTTATGTTCTATGATATTTTTTGATCAGATGCGTAGTTCTCGAGATATATCAAGATATTTGAAAGTTCCGAAGCCGCACCAACATAATAGAGATACAGAAACACCGTGGCCCCTTTCTTTGAGATAACTCTGCACTATTGCGAGCTGCAAATGCCACTTCCAGCTTAGCTGTGCAGAAGAAGAACAACAAGAAGAAGAAATATCTCGAAATATGTCCGTCAGGCCCCTTCCCTTGAGATATATCTGCAAATATCTCGGAAACGAAGCGAGCTATGGCAAAATGTTAAGAGACCTTTTTTGTGGAGAATTATGTTTCCTATAATTTATGTTCTATGATATTTTTTGATCAGATGCGTAGTTTTCGAGATATATCGAGATATTTAAAAGATCCGAAGCCGCACCAACATAATAGAGATACAGAAACACCGTGGCCCCTTTCTTTGATACAACTCTGCACTAGTGCGAGCCGCAAATGCCGCTTCCAGCTTAGCTGTGCAGAAGAAGAACAACAAGAAGAAGAAATATCTGGAAATATGTCCGTCAGGCCCCTTCCCTTGAGATAAATCTGCAAATATCTCGGAAACGAAGCGAGCTATGGCAAAATGTTAAGAGACCCTTTTTGTAGAGAATTAAGTTTCCCACTTTTCATGTTCTATGATATTTTTTGATCAGACGCGTAGTTCTCGAGATATATCAAGATATTTAAAAGTTCCGAAGCCGCACCAACATAATAGAGATACAGAAACACCGTGGCCCCTTTCTTTGAGATAACTCTGCACTATTGCGAGCTGCAAATGCCACTTCCAGCTTAGCTGTGCAGAAGAAGAACAACAAGAAGAAGAAATATCTCGAAATATGTCCGTCAGGCCCCTTCCCTTGAGATAAATCTGCAAATATCTCGGAAACGAAGCGAGCTATGGCAAAATGTTAAGAGACCTTTTTTGTAGAGAATTATGTTTCCTACAATTTACGTTCTCTGATATTTTTTGATCAGAAGCGTAGTTTTCGAGATATATCGAGATATTTAAAAGTTCCGAAGCCGCACCAACATAATAGAGATACAGAAACACCGTGGCCCCTTTCTTTGAGATAACTCTGCACTATTGCGACCTGCAAATGCCACTTCCAGCTTAGCTGTGCAGAAGAGGAACAACAAGAAGAAGAAATATCTCGGAATATGTCCGTCAGGCCCCTTCCCTTGAGCTAAATCTGCAAATATCTCGGAAACGATGCCAGCTATGGGAAAATGTTGAGAGACCTTTTTTGTAGAGAATTAAGTTTCCTACTTTTTATGTTCTATGATATTTTTTGATCAGATGCGTAGTTCTCGAGATATATCAAGATATTTAAAAGTTCCGCAGCCGCACCAACATAATAGAGATACAGAAACACCGTGGCCCCTTTCTTTGAGATAACTCTGCACTATTGCGAGCTGTAAATGCCACTTCCAGCTTAGCTGTGCAGAAGAAGAACAACAAGAAGAAGAAATATCTTGAAATATGTCCGTCAGGCCCCTTCCCTTGAGATATATCTGCAAATATCTCGGAAACGAAGCGAGCTATGGCAAAATGTTAAGAGACCCTTTTTGTAGAGAATTAAGTTTCCCACTTTTTATGTTCTATGATATTTTTTGATCAGACGCGTAGTTCTCGAGATATATCAAGATATTTAAAAGTTCCGAAGCCGCACCAACATAATAGAGATACAGAAACACCGTGGCCCCTTTCTTTGATACAACTCTGCACTAGTGCGAGCCGCAAATGCCGCTTCCAGCTTAGCTGTGCAGAAGAAGAACAAGAAGAAGAAGAAATATCTCGAAATATGTCCGTCAGGCCCCTTCCCTCGAGATAAATCTGCAAATATCTCGGAAACGAAGCGAGCTATGGCAAAATGTTAAGAGACCTTTTTTGTAGAGAATTAAGTTTCCTACTTTCTATGTCCTATGATATTTTTTGATCGGATGCGTAGTTCTCGAGATATATCAAGATATTTAAAAGTTCCGAAGCCGCACCAACATAATAGAGATACAGAAACACCGTGGCCCCTTTCTTTGAGATAACTCTGCACTATTGCGAGCTGCAAATGCCACTTCCAGCTTAGCTGTGCAGAAGAAGAACAACAAGAAGAAGAAATATCTCGAAATATGTCCGTCAGGCCCCTTCCCTTGAGATAAATCTGGAAATATCTCGGAAACGAAGAGAGCTATGGCAAAATGTTAAGAGACCTTTTTTGTAGACAATTAAGTATCCTACTTTTTACGTTCTATGACATTTTTTGATCAGATGCGTAGTTCTCGAGATATATCAAGATATTTAAAAGTTCCGAAGCCGCACCAACATAATAGAGATACAGAAACACCGTGGCCCCTTTCTTTGAGATAACTCTGCACTATTGCGAGCTGCAAATGCCACTTCCAGCTTAGCTGTGCAGAAGAAGAACAACAAGAAGAAGAAATATCTCGAAATATGTCCGTCAGGCCCCTTCCCTTGAGATAAATCTGCAAATATCTCGGAAACGATGCGAGCTATGGCAAAATGTTAAGAGACCTTATTTGTAGAGAATTAAGTTTACTACTTTTTATGTTCTATGGTATTTTTTGATCAGATGCGTAGTTCTCGAGATATATCAAGATATTTAAAAGTTCCGAAGCCGCACCAACATAATAGAGATACAGAAACACCGTGGCCCCTTTCTTTGAGATAACTCTGCACTATTGCGAGCTGCAAATGCCACTTCCAGCTTAGCTGTGAAGAAGAAGAACAACAAGAAGAAGAAATATCTCGAAATATGTCCGTCAGGCCCCTTCCCTTGAGATAAATCTGCAAATATCTCGGAAACGAAGCGAGCTATGGCAAAATGTTAAGAGACCTTTTTTGTAGAGAATTATGTTTCCTACAATTTACGTTCTCTGATATTTTTTGATCAGAAGCGTAGTTTTCGAGATATATCGAGATATTTAAAAGTTCCGAAGCCGCACCAACATAATAGAGATACAGAAACACCGTGGCCCCTTTCTTTGAGATAACTCTGCCCTATTGCGAGCTGCAAATGCCACTTCCAGCTTAGCTGTGCAGAAGAAGAACAACAAGAAGAAGAAATATCTCGAAATATGTCCGTCAGGCCCCTTCCCTTGAGATAAATCTGCAAATATCTCGGAAACGAAGCGAGCTATGGCAAAATGTTAAGAGACCTTTTTTGTAGAGAATTATGTTTCCTACAATTTACGTTCTCTGATATTTTTTGATCAGAAGCGTAATTTTCGAGATATATCGAGATATTTAAAAGTTCCGAAGCCGCACCAACATTATAGAGATACAGAAACACCGTGGCCCCTTTCTTTGAGATAACTCTGCACTATTGCGACCTGCAAATGCCACTTCCAGCTTAGCTGTGCAGAAGAGGAACAACAAGAAGAAGAAATATCTCGGAATATGTCCGTCAGGCCCCTTCCCTTGAGCTAAATCTGCAAATATCTCGGAAACGATGCCAGCTATGGGAAAATGTTAAGAGACCTTTTTTGTGGAGAATTATGTTTCCTATAATTTATGTTCTATGATATTTTTTGATCAGATGCGTAGTTTTCGAGATATATCGAGATATTTAAAAGATCCGAAGCCGCACCAACATAATAGAGATACAGAAACACCGTGGCCCCTTTCTTTGATACAACTCTGCACTAGTGCGAGCCGCAAATGCCGCTTCCAGCTTAGCTGTGCAGAAGAAGAACAACAAGAAGAAGAAATATCTCGAAATATGTCCGTCAGGCCCCTTCCCTTGAGATAAATCTGCAAATATCTCGGAAACGAAGCGAGCTATGGCAAAATGTTAAGAGACCCTTTTTGTAGAGAATTAAGTTTCCCACTTTTTATGTTCAATGATATTTTTTGATCAGACGCGTAGTTCTCGAGATATATCAAGTATTTAAAAGTTCCGAAGCCGCACCAACATAATAGAGATACAGAAACACCGTGGCCCCTTTCTTTGAGATAACTCTGCACTATTGCGAGCTGCAAATGCCACTTCGAGCTTAGCTGTGCAGAAGAAGAACAACAAGAAGAAGAAATATCTCGAAATATGTCCGTCAGGCCCCTTCCCTTGAGATATATCTGCAAATATCTCGGAAACGAAGCGAGCTATGGCAAAATGTTAAGAGACCTTTTTTGTGGAGAATTATGTTTCCTACAATTTATGTTCTATAATATTTTTTGATCAGATGCGTAGTTTTCGAGATATATCGAGATATTTAAAAGATCCGAAGCCGCACCAACATAATAGAGATACAGAAACACCGTGGCCCCTTTCCTTGATACAACTCTGCACTAGTGCGAGCCGCAAATGCCGCTTCCAGCTTAGCTGTGCAGAAGAAGAACAAGAAGAAGAAGAAATATCTCGAAATATGTCCGTCAGGCCCCTTCCCTCGAGATAAATCTGCAAATATCTCGGAAACGAAGCGAGCTATGGCAAAATGTTAAGAGACCTTTTTTGTAGAGAATTAAGTTTCCTACTTTCTATGTCCTATGATATTTTTTGATCGGATGCGTAGTTCTCGAGATATATCAAGATATTTAAAAGTTCCGAAGCCGCACCAACATAATAGAGATACAGAAACACCGTGGCCCCTTTCTTTGAGATAACTCTGCACTATTGCGAGCTGCAAATGCCACTTCCAGCTTAGCTGTGCAGAAGAAGAACAACAAAAAGAAATATCTCGAAATATGTCCGTCAGGCCCCTTCCCTTGAGATAAATCTGCAAATATCTCGGAAACGAAGCGAGCTACCGCAAAATGTTAAGAGACCTTTTTTGTAGAAAATTAGGATTCCTACTTTTTATGTTCTATTATATTTTTTGAACAGATGCGTAGTTCTCGAGATATATCAAGATATTTAAAAGTTCCGAAGCCGCACCAACATAATAGAGATACAGAAACACCGTGGCCCCTTTCTTTGAGATAACTCTGCACTATTGCGAGCTGCAAATGCCACTTCCAGCTTAGCTGTGAAGAAGAAGAACAACAAGAAGAAGAAATATCTCGAAATATGTCCGTCAGGCCCCTGCCCTTGAGATATATCTGCAAATATCTCGGAAACGAAGCGAGCTATGGCAAAATGTTAAGAGACCTTTTTTGTAGAGAATTATGTTTCCTACAATTTACGTTCTCTGATATTTTTTGATCAGAAGCGTAGTTTTCGAGATATATCGAGATATTTAAAAGTTCCGAAGCCGCACCAACATAATAGAGATACAGAAACACCGTGGCCCCTTTCTTTGAGATAACTCTGCACCATTGCGAGCTGCAAATGCCACTTCCAGCTTAGCTGTGCAGAAGAAGAACAACAAGAAGAAGAAGTATCTCGAAATATGTCCGTCACGCCCCTTCCCTTGAGATAAATCTGCAAATATCTCGGAAACGAAGAGAGCTATGGCAAAATGTTAAGAGACCCTTTTTGTACAGAATTAAGTTTCCTACTTTTTATGTTCTATGATATTTTTTGATCAGATGCGTAGTTCTCGAGATATATCAAGATATTTAAAAGTTCCGAAGCCGCACCAACATAATAGAGATACAGAAACACCGTGGCCCCTTTCTTTGAGATAACTCTGCACTATTGCGAGCTGTAAATGCCACTTCCAGCTTAGCTGTGCAGAAGAAGAACAACAAGAAGAAGAAATATCTCGAAATATGTCCGTCAGGCCCCTGCCCTTGAGATATATCTGCAAATATCTCGGAAACGAAGCGAGCTATGGCAAAATGTTAAGAGACCTTTTTTGTAGAGAATTATGTTTCCTACAATTTATGTTCTATGATATTTTTTGATCAGAAGCGTAGTTTTCGAGATATATCGAGATATTTAAAGGTTCCGAACCCGCACCAACATAATAGAGATACAGAAACACCGTGGCCCCTTTCTTTGAGATAACTCTGCACTAGTGCGAGCCGCAAATGACACTTCCAGCTTAGCTGTGCAGAAGAAGAACAACAAGAAGAAGAAATATCTCGAAATATGTCCGTCAGGCCCCTTCCCTTGAGATAAATCTGCAAATATCTCGGAAACGAAGCGAGCTATGGCAAAATGTTAAGAGACCTTTTTTGTAGAGAATTAAGTTTCCTACTTTTTATGTTCTATGATATTTTTTGATCAGATGCGCAGTTCTCGAGATATATCAAGATATTTAAAAGTTCCGAAGCCGCACCAACATAATAGAGATACAGAAACACCGTGGCCCCTTTCTTTGAGATAACTCTGCACTATTGCGAGCTGCAAATGCCACTTCCAGCTTAGCTGTGCAGAAGAAGAACAACAAGAAGAAGAAATATCTCGAAATATGTCCGTCAGGCCCCTTCCCTTGAGATAAATCTGGAAATATCTCGGAAACGAAGAGAGCTATGGCAAAATGTTAAGAGACCTTTTTTGTAGAGAATTAGGTTTCCTACTTTTTACGTTCTATGACATTTTTTGATCAGATGCGTAGTTCTCGAGATATATCAAGATATTTAAAAGTTCCGAAGCCGCACCAACATAATAGAGATACAGAAACACCGTGGCCCCTTTCTTTGAGATAACTCTGCACTATTGCGAGCTGTAAATGCCACTTCCAGCTTAGCTGTGCAGAAGAAGAACAACAAGAAGAAGAAATATCTCGAAATATGTCCGTCAGGCCCCTGCCCTTGAGATATATCTGCAAATATCTCGGAAACGAAGCGAGCTATGGCAAAATGTTAAGAGACCTTTTTTGTAGAGAATTATGTTTCCTACAATTTATGTTCTATGATATTTTTTGATCAGATGCGGAGTTCTCGAGATATATCAAGATATTTAAAAGTTCCGAAGCCGCACCAACATAATAGAGATACAGAAACACCGTGGCCCCTTTCTTTGAGATAACTCTGCACTATTGCGAGCTGCAAATGCCACTTCCAGCTTAGCTGTGAAGAAGAAGAACAACAAGAAGAAGAAATATCTCGAAATATGTCCGTCAGGCCCCTTCCCTTGAGATAAATCTGCAAATATCTCGGAAACGAAGCGAGCTATGGCAAAATGGTAAGAGACCCTTTTTGTAGAGAATTAAGTTTCCTACTTTTTATGTTCTATGATATTTTTTGATCAGATGCGTAGTTCTCGAGATATATCAAGATATTTAAAAGTTCCGAAGCCGCACCAACATAATAGAGATACAGAAACACCGTGGCCCCTTTCTTTGAGATAACTCTGCACTATTGCGAGCTGTAAATGCCACTTCCAGCTCAGCTGTGCAGAAGAAGAACAACAAGAAGAAGAAATATCTCGAAATATGTCCGTCAGGCCCCTGCCCTTGAGATATATCTGCAAATATCTCGGAAACGAAGCGAGCTATGGCAAAATGTTAAGAGACCTTTTTTGTAGAGAATTATGTTTCCTACAATTTACGTTCTCTGATATTTTTTGATCAGAAGCGTAGTTTTCGAGATATATCGAGATATTTAAAAGTTCCGAAGCCGCACCAACATAATAGAGATACAGAAACACCGTGGCCCCTTTCTTTGAGATAACTCTGCACCATTGCGAGCTGCAAATGCCACTTCCAGCTTAGCTGTGCAGAAGAAGAACAACAAGAAGAAGAAGTATCTCGAAATATGTCCGTCACGCCCCTTCCCTTGAGATAAATCTGCAAATATCTCGGAAACGAAGAGAGCTATGGCAAAATGTTAAGAGACCCTTTTTGTAGAGAATTAAGTTTCCTACTTTTTATGTTCTATGATATTTTTTGATCAGATGCGTAGTTCTCGAGATATGTCAAGATATTTAAAAGTTCCGAAGCCGCACCAACATAATAGAGATACAGAAACACCGTGGCCCCTTTCTTTGAGATAACTCTGCACTATTGCGAGCTGTAAATGACACTTCCAGCTTAGCTGTGCAGAAGAAGAACAACAAGAAGAAGAAATATCTCGAAATATGTCCGTCAGGCCCCTGCCCTTGAGATATATCTGCAAATATCTCGGAAACGAAGCGAGCTATGGCAAAATGTTAAGAGACCTTTTTTGTCGAGAATTATGTTTCCTACAATTTATGTTCTATGATATTTTTTGGTCAGAAGCGCAGTTTTCGAGATATATCGAAATATTTAAAGGTTCCGAAGCCGCACCAACATAGTAGAGATACAGAAACACCGTGGCCCCTTTCTTTGATATAACTCTGCACTAGTGCGAGCCGCAAATGCCGCTTCCAGCTTAGCTGTGCAGAAGAAGAACAACAAGAAGAAGAAATATCTCGAAATATGTCCGTCAGGCCCCTTCCCTTGAGATAAATCTGCAAATATCTCGGAAACGAAGCGAGCTATGGCAAAATGTTAAGAGACCTTTTTTGTAGAGAATTAAGTTTCCTACTTTTTATGTTCTATGATATTTTTTGATCAGATGCGCAGTTCTCGAGATATATCAAGATATTTAAAAGTTCCGAAGCCGCACCAACATAATAGAGATACAGAAACACCGTGGCCCCTTTCTTTGAGATAACTCTGCACTATTGCGAGCTGCAAATGCCACTTCCAGCTTAGCTGTGCAGAAGAAGAACAACAAGAAGAAGAAATATCTCGAAATATGTCCGTCAGGCCCCTTCCCTTGAGATAAATCTGGAAATATCTCGGAAACGAAGAGAGCTATGGCAAAATGTTAAGAGATCTTTTTTGTAGAGAATTAGGTTTCCTACTTTTTACGTTCTATGACATTTTTTGATCAGATGCGTAGTTCTCGAGATATATCAAGATATTTAAAAGTTCCGAAGCCGCACCAACATAATAGAGATACAGAAACACCGTGGCCCCTTTCTTTGAGATAACTCTGCACTATTGCGAGCTGTAAATGCCACTTCCAGCTTAGCTGTGCAGAAGAAGAACAACAAGAAGAAGAAATATCTTGAAATATGTCCGTCAGGCCCCTTCCCTTGAGATATATCTGCAAATATCTCGGAAACGAAGCGAGCTATGGCAAAATGTTAAGAGACCTTTTTTGTCGAGAATTATGTTTCCTACAATTTATGTTCTATGATATTTTTTGGTCAGAAGCGTAGTTTTCGAGATATATCGAGATATTTAAAGGTTCCGAAGCCGCACCAACATAGTAGAGATACAGAAACACCGTGGCCCCTTTCTTTGATATAACTCTGCACTAGTGCGAGCCGCAAATGCCGCTTCCAGCTTAGCTGTGCAGAAGAAGAACAACAAGAAGAAGAAATATCTCGAAATATGTCCGTCAGGCCCGTTCCCTCGAGATAAATCTGCAAATATCTCGGAAACGAAGCGAGCTATGGCAAAATGGTAAGAGACCTTTTTTGTAGAGAATTAAGTTTCCTACTTTCTATGTTCTATGATATTTTTTGATCGGATGCGTAGTTCTCGAGATATATCAAGATATTTAAAAGTTCCGAAGCCGCACCAACATAATAGAGATACAGAAACACCGTGGCCCCTTTCTTTGAGATAACTCTGCACTATTGCGAGCTGCAAATGCCACTTCCAGGTTAGCTGTGCAGAAGAAGAACAACAAGAAGAAGAAATATCTCGAAATATGTCCGTCAGGCCCCTTCCCTTGAGATAAATCTGCAAATATCTCGGAAACGAAGCGAGCTATGGCAAAATGATAAGAGACCTTTTTTGTAGAGAATTATGTTTCCTACAATTTACGTTCTCTGATATTTTTTGATCAGAAGCGTAGTTTTCGAGATATATCGAGATATTTAAAAGTTCCGAAGCCGCACCAACATAATAGAGATACAGAAACACCGTGGCCCCTTTCTTTGAGATAACTCTGCACTATTGCGACCTGCAAATGCCACTTCCAGCTTAGCTGTGCAGAAGAGGAACAACAAGAAGAAGAAATATCTCGGAATATGTCCGTCAGGCCCCTTCCCTTGAGATAAATCTGCAACTATCTCGGAAACCAAGCGAGCTATGGCAAAATGTTAAGAGACCTTATTTGTAGAGAATTAAGTTTCCTACTTTTTATGTTCTATGATATTTTTTGATCAGAAGCGTAGTTCTCGAGATATATCCAGATATTTAAAAGTTCCGAAGCGGCACCAACATAATAGAGATACAGAAACACCGTGGCCCCTTTCTTTGAGATAACTCTGCACTATTGCGCGCTGCAAATGCCACTTCCAGCTTAGCTGTGCAGAAGAAGAACAACAAGAAGAAGATATATCTCGAAATATGTCCGTCAGGCCCCTTCCCTTGAGATAAATCTGCAAATATCTCGGAAACGAAGCGAGCTATGGCAAAATGTTAAGAGACCTTTTTTGTAGAGAATTAAGTTTCCTACTTTTTATCTTCTATGATATTTTTTGATCAGATGCGTAGTTCTCGAGATATAGCAAGATATTTAAAAGTTCCGAAGCCGCACCAACATAATAGAGATACAGAAACACCGTGGCCCCTTTCTTTGAGATAACTCTGCACTATTGCGAGCTGCAAATGCCACTTCCAGCTTAGCTGTGCAGAAGAAGAACAACAAGAAGAAGAAATATCTCGAAATATGTCCGTCAGGCCCCTTCCCTTGAGATAAATCTGCAAATATCTCGGAAACGAAGCGAGCTATGGCAAAATGTTAAGAGACCTTTTTTGTAGAGAATTAAGTTTCCTACTTTTTATGTTCTATGATATTTTTTGATCAGATGCGTAGTTCTCGAGATATATCAAGATATTTAAAAGCTCCGAAGCTGCACCAACGTAATAGAGGTACAGAAACACCGTGGCCCCTTTCTTTGAGATAACTCTGCACTATTGCGAGCTGCAAATGCCACTTCCAGCTTAGCTGTGCAGAAGAAGAACAACAAGAATAAGAAATATTTCGAAATATGTCCGTCAGGCCCCTTCCCTTGAGATAAATCTGCAAATATCTCGGAAACGAAGCGAGCTACGGCAAAATGTTAAGATACCTTTTTTGTAGAAAATTAGGTTTCCTACTTTTTATGTTCTATGATATTTTTTGATCAGATGCGTAGTACTCGAGATATATCAAGATATTTAAAAGTTCCGAAGCCGCACCAACATAATAGAGATACAGAAACACCGTGGCCCCTTTCTTTGCGATAACTCTGCACTATTGCGAGCTGCAAATGCCACTTCCAGCTTAGCTGTGCAGAAGAAGAACAACAAGAAGAAGAAATATCTCGAAATATGTCCGTCAGGCCCCTTCCCTTAAGATAAATCTGTAAATATCTCGGAAACGAAGCGAGCTATGGCAAAATGTTAAGAGACCTTTTTTGTAGACAATTAAGTTTCCTACTTTTTATGTTCTATGATATTTTTCGATCAGAGGCGTAGTTCTCGAGATATATCAAGATATTTAAAAGCTCCGAAGCCGCACCAACATAATAGAGATACAGAAACACCGTGGCCCCTCTCTTTGAGATAACTCTGCACGATTGCGAGCTGGAAATGCCACTTCCAGTTTAGCTGTGCAGAAGAAGAACAACAAGAAGAAGAAATATCTCGAAATATGTCCGTCAGGACCCTTCCCTTGAGATAAATCTGCAAATATCTCGGAAACGAAGCGAGCTATTGCAAAACGTTAAGCGACCTTTTTTGTAGAAAATTAGGTTTCCTACTTTTTATGTTCTATGATATTTTTTGATCAGATGCGTAGTTCTCGAGATATAGCAAGATATTTAAAAGTTCCGAAGCCGCACCAACATAATAGAGATACAGAAACACCGTGGCCCCTTTCTTTGAGATAACTCTGCACTACTGCGAGCTGCAAATGCCACTTCCAGCTTAGCTGTGCAGAAGAAGAACAACAAGAAGAAGAAATATCTCGAAATATGTCCGTCAGGCCCCTTCCCTTGAGATAAATCTGCAAATATCTCGGAAACGAAGCGAGCTATGGCAAAATGTGAAGAGACCTTTTTTGTAGAGAATTAAGTTTCCTACTTTTTATGTTCTATAATATTTTTTGATCAGATGCGTAGTTCTCGAGATATATCCAGATATTTAAAAGTTCCGAAGCGGCACCAACATAATAGAGATACAGAAACACCGTGGCCCCTTTCTTTGAGGTAACTCTGCACTATTGCGAGCTGCAAATGCCACTTCCAGCTTAGCTGTGCAGAAGAAGAACAACAAGAAGAAGAAATATCTCGAAATATGTCCCTGAGGCCCCTTCCCTTGAGATAAATCTGCAAATATCTCGGAAACCAAGCGAGCTATGGCAAAATGTTAAGAGACCTTATTTGTAGAGAATTAAGTTTCCTACTTTTTATGTTCTACGATATTTTTTGATCAGATGCGTAGTTCTCGAGATATATCAAGATATTTAAAAGTTCCGAAGCCGCACCAACATAATAGAGATACAGAAACACCGTGGCCCCTTTCTTTGAGATAACTCTGCACTATTGCGCGCTACAAATGGCACTTCCAGCTTAGCTGTGCAGAAGAAGGACAACAAGAAGAAGAAATATCTCGAAATATGTCCGTCAGGCCCCTTCCCTTGAGATAAATCTGCAAATATCTCGGAAACGAAGCGAGCTATGGCAAAATGTTAAGAGACCTTTTTTGTAGAGAATTAAGTTTCCTACTTTTTATGTTCTATGATATTTTTTGATCAGATGCGTAGTTCTCGAGATATATCAAGATATTTAAAAGTTCCGAAGCCGCACCAACATAATAGAGATACAGTAACACCGTGGCCCCTTTCTTTGAGATAACTCTGCACTATTGCGAGCTGCAGATGCCACTTCCAGCTTAGCTGTGCAGAAGAAGAACAACAAGAAGAAGAAATATCTGGAAATATGTCCGTCAGGCCCCTTCCCTTGAGATAAATCTGCAAATATCTCGGAAACGAAGCGAGCTACGGCAAAATGTTAAGAGACCTTTTTTGTAGAAAATTAGGATTCCTACTTTTTATGTTCTATGATATTTTTTGAACAGATGCGTAGTTCTCGGGATATATCAAGATATTTAAAAGTTCCGAAGCCGCACCAACATAATAGAGATACAGAAACACCGTGGCCCCTTTCTTTGAGATAACTCTGCACTATTGCGACCTGCAAATGCCACTTCCAGCTTAGCTGTGCAGGAGAGGAACAACAAGAAGAAGAAATATCTCGGAATATGTCCGTCAGGCCCCTTCCCTTGAGATAAATCTGCAAATATCTCGGAAACGAAGCGAGCTATGGCAAAATGTTAAGAGACCTTTTTTGTAGAGAATTATGTTTCCTACAATTTATGTTCTATGATATTTTTTGATCAGAAGCGTAGTTTTCGAGATATATCGAGATATTTAAAAGTTCCGAAGCCGCACCAACATAATAGAGATACAGAAACATCGTGGCCCCTTTCTTTGGGATAACTCTGCACTATTGCGAGCTGGAAATGCCACTTCCAGTTTAGCTGTGCAGAAGAAGAACAACAAGAAGAAGAAATATCTCGAAATATGTCCGTCAGGACCCTTCCCTTGAGATAAATCTGCAAATATCTCGGAAACGAAGCGAGCTATTGCAAAACGTTAAGAAACCTTTTTTGTAGAGAATTAAGTTTCCTACTTGTTATGTTCTATGATATTTCTTGATCAGATGCGTAGTTCTCGAGATATATCAAGATATTTAAAAGTTCCGAAGCCGCACCAACATAATAGAGATACAGAAACACCGTGGCCCCTTTCTTTGAGATAACTCTGCACTACTGCGAGCTGCAAATGCCACTTCCAGCTTAGCTGTGCAGAAGAAGAACAACAAGAAGAAGAAATATCTCGAAATATGTCCGTCAGGCCCCTTCCCTTGAGATAAATCTGCAAATATCTCGGAAACGAAGCGAGCTATGGCAAAATGTGAAGAGACCTTTTTTGTAGAGAATTAAGTTTCCTACTTTTTATGTTCTATAATATTTTTTGATCAGATGCGTAGTTCTCGAGATATATCCAGATATTTAAAAGTTCCGAAGCGGCACCAACATAATAGAGATACAGAAACACCGTGGCCCCTTTCTTTGAGGTAACTCTGCACTATTGCGAGCTGCAAATGCCACTTCCAGCTTAGCTGTGCAGAAGAAGAACAACAAGAAGAAGAAATATCTCGAAATATGTCCCTGAGGCCCCTTCCCTTGAGATAAATCTGCAAATATCTCGGAAACGAAGCGAGCTACGGCAAAATGTTAAGAGACCGTTTTTGTAGAAAATTAGGATTCCTACTTTTTATGTTGTATGATATTTTTTGAGCAGATGCGTAGTTCTCGAGATATATCAAGATATTTAAAAGTTCCGAAGCCGCACCAACATAATAGAGATACAGAAACACCGTGGCCCCTTTCTTTGAGATAACTCTGCACTACTGCGAGCTGCAAATGCCACTAACAGCTTAGCTGTGCAGAAGTAGAACAAGACGAAGAAATATCTCGAAATATGTCCGTCAGGCCCCTTCCCTTGGGATAAATCTGCAAATATCTCGGAAACGAAGCGAGCTATGGCAAAATGTTAAGAGACCTTTTTTGTAGAGAATTAAGTTTCCTACTTTTTATGTTGTATGATATTTTTTGATCAGATGCGTAGTTCTCGAGATATATCCAGATATTTAAAAGTTCCGAAATGGCACCAACATAATAGAGATACAGAAACACCGTGGCCCCTTTCTTTGAGGTAACTCTGCACTATTGCGAGCTGCAAATGCCACTTCCAGCTTAGCTGTGCAGAAGAAGAACAACAAGATGAAGAAATATCTCGAAATATGTCCCTCAGGCCCCTTCCCTTGAGATACATCTGCAAATATCTCGGAAACCAAGCGAGCTATGGCAAAATGTTAAGAGACCTTATTTGTAGAGAATTAAGTTTCCTACTTTTTATGTTCTACGATATTTTTTGATCAGATGCGTAGTTCTCGAGATATATCAAGATATTTAAAAGTTCCGAAGCCGCACCAACATAATAGAGATACAGAAACACCGTGGCCCCTTTCATTGAGATAACTCTGCGCTATTGCGAGCTGCAAATGCCACTTCCAGCTTAGCTGTGCAGAAGAAGAACAACAAGAAGAAGAAATATCTGGAAATATGTCCGTCAGGCCCCTTCCCTTGAGATAAATCTGCAAATATCTCGGAAACGAAGCGAGCTACGGCAAAATGTTAAGAGACCTTTTTTGTAGAAAATTAGGATTCCTACTTTTTTTGTTCTATGATATTTTTTGAACAGATGCGTAGTTCTCGAGATATATCAAGATATTTAAAAGTTCCGAAGCCGCACCAACATAATAGAGATACAGAAACACCGTGGCCCCTTTCTTTGAGATAACTATGCACTATTGCGAGCTGGAAATGCCACTTCCAGCTTAGCTGTGCAGAAGAAGAACAACAAGAAGAAGAAATATCTGGAAATATGTCCGTCAGGCCCCTTCCCTTGAGATAAATCTGCAAATATCTCGGAAACGAAGCGAGCTACGGCAAAATGTTAAGAGACCTTTTTTGTAGAAAATTAGGATTCCTACTTTTTTTGTTCTATGATATTTTTTGAACAGATGCGTAGTTCTCGAGATATATCAAGATATTTAAAAGTTCCGAAGCCGCACCAACATAATAGAGATACAGAAACACCGTGGCCCCTTTCTTTGAGATAACTCTGCACTATTGCGAGCTGGAAATGCCACTTCCAGTTTAGCTGTGCAGAAGAAGAACAACAAGAAGAAGAAATATCTCGAAATATGTCCGTCAGGACCCTTCCCTTGAGATAAATCTGCAAATATCTCGGAAACGAAGCGAGCTATTGCAAAACGTTAAGAAACCTTTTTTGTAAAGAATTAAGTTTCCTACTTTTTATGTTCTATGATATTTTTTGATCAGATGCGTAGTTCTCGAGATATATCAAGATATATAAAAGTTCCGAAGCCGCACCAACATAATAGAGATACAGAAACACCGTGGCCCCTTTCTTTGAGATAACTCTGCACTATTGCGAGCTGCAAATGCCACTTCCAGCTTAGCTGTGCAGAAGAAGAACAACAAGAAGAAGAAATATCTGGAAATATGTCCGTCAGGCCCCTTCCCTTGAGATAAATCTGCAAATATCTCGGAAACCAAGCGAGCTATGGCAAAATGTTAAGAGACCTTATTTGTAGAGAATTAAGTTTCCTACTTTTTATGTTCTACGATATTTTTTGATCAGATGCGTAGTTTTCGAGATATATCAAGATATTTAAAAGTTCCGAAGCCGCACCAACATAATAGAGATACAGAAACACCGTGGCCCCTTTCTTTGAGATAACTCTGCACTATTGCGCGCTGCAAATGGCACTTCCAGCTTAGCTGTGCAGAAGAAGAACAACAAGAAGAAGAAATATCTCGAAATATGTCCGTCAGGCCCCTCCCCTTGAGATAAATCTGCAAATATCTCGGAAACGAAGCGAGCTACGGCAAAATGTTAAGAGACCTTTTTTGTAGAAAATTAGGATTCCTACTTTTTATGTTCTATGATATTTTTTGAACAGATGCGTAGTTCTCGAGATATATCAAGATATTTAAAAGTTCCGAAGCCGCACTAACATAATAGAGATACAGAAACACCGTGGCCCCTTTCTTTGAGATAACGCTGCACTATTGCGCGCTGCAAATTCCACTTCCAGCTTAACTGTGCAGAAGAAGAACAACAACAAGAAGAAATATCTCGAAATATGTCCGTCAGGCCCCTTCCCTTGAGATAAATCTGCAAATATCGCGGAAACGAAGCGAGCTATGGCAAAATGTTAAGAGACCTTTTTTGTAGAGAATTAAGTTTCCTACTTTTTATGTTCTATGATATTTTTTGATCAGATGCGTAGTTCTCGAGATATATCAAGATATTTAAAAGTTCCGAAGCCGCACCAACATAATAGAGATACAGAAACACCGTGGCCCCTTTCTTTGAGGTAACTCTGCACTATTGCGAGCTGCAAATGCCACTTCCAGCTTAGCTGTGCAGAAGAAGAACAACAAGAAGAAGAAATATCTCGAAATATGTCCCTCAGGCCCCTTCTCTTGAGATAAATCTGCAAATATCTCGGAAACCAAGCGAGCTATGGCAAAATGTTAAGAGACCTTATTTGTAGAGAATTAAGTTTCCTACTTTTTATGTTCTACGATATTTTTTGATCAGATGCGTAGTTCTCGAGATATATCAAGATATTTAAAAGTTCCGAAGCCGCACCAACATAATAGAGATACAGAAACACCGTGGCCCCTTTCTTTGCAATAACTCTGCACTATTGCGAGCTGCAAATGCCACTTCCAGCTTAGCTGTGCAGAAGAAGAACATCAAGAAGAAGAAATATCTCGAAATATGTCCGTCAGGCCCCTTCCCTTGAGATAAATCTGCAAATATCTCGGAAACGAAGCGAGCTATGCCAAAATGTTAAGAGACCTTATTTGTAGACAATTAAGTTTCCTACTTTTTATGTTCTATGATATTTTTTGAACAGATGCGTAGTTCTCGAGATATATCAAGATATTTGAAAGTTCCGAAGCCGCACCAACATAATAGAGATACAGAAACACCGTGGCCCCATTCTTTGAGATAACTCTGCACTATTGCGAGCTGCAAATGCCACTTCCAGCTTAGCTGTGCAGAAGAAGAACAACAAGAAGAAGAAATATCTGGAATTATGTCCGTCAGGCCCCTTCCCTTGAGATAAATCTGCAAATATCTCGGAAACGAAGCGAGCTACGGCAAAATGTTAAGAGACCTTTTTTGTAGAGAATTAAGTTTCCTACTTTTTATGTTCTACGATATTTTTTGATCAGATGCGTAGTTCTCGAGATATATCGAGATATTTAAAAGTTCCGAAGCCGCACCAACATAATAGAGATACAGAAACACCGTGGCCCCTTTCTTTGAGATAACTCTGCACTATTGCGAGCTGCAAATGCCACTTCCAGCTTAGCTGTGCAGAAGAAGAACAACAAGAAGAAGAAATATCTGGAAATATGTCCGTCAGGCCCCTTCCCTTGAGATAAATCTGCAAATATCTCGGAAACGAAGCGAGCTACGGCAAAATGTTAAGAGACCTTTTTTGTAGAGAATTAAGTTTCCTACTTTTTATGTTCTATGATATTTTTTGATCAGATGCGTAGTTCTCGAGATATATCAAGATATTTAAAAGTTCCGAAGCCGCACCAACATAATAGAGATACAGAAACACCGTGGCCCCTTTCTTTGAGATAACTCTGCACTACTGCGAGCTGCAAATGCCACTTCCAGCTTAGCTGTGCAGAAGAAGAACAACAAGAAGAAGAAATATCTCGAAATATGTCCGTCAGGACCCTTCCCTTGAGATAAATCTGCAAATATCTCGGAAACAAAGCGAGCTATTGCAAAACGTTAAGAGACCTTTTTTGTAGAGAATTAAGTTTCCTACTTTTTATGTTCTATGATATTTTTTGATCAGATGCGTAGTTCTCGAGATATATCGAGATATTTAAAAGTTCCGAAGCTGCACCAACATAATAGAGGTGCAGAAACACCGTGGCCTCTTTCTTTGAGATAACTCTGCACTATTGCGAGCTGCAAATGCCACTTCCAGCTTAGCTGTGCAGAAGAGGAACAACAAGAAGAAGAAATATCTCGGAATATGTCCGTCAGGCCCCTTCCCTTGAGATATATCTGCAAATATCTCGGAAACGATGCCAGCTATGGGAAAATGTTAAGAGACCTTTTTTGTAGAGAATTAAGTTTCCTACTTTTTATCTTCTATGATATTTTTTGATCAGATGCGTAGTTCTCGAGATATATCAAGATATTTAAAAGTTCCGAAGCCGCACCAACATAATGGAGATACAGAAACACCGTGGCCCCTTTCTTTGGGATAACTCTGCACTATTGCGAGCTGGAAATGCCACTTCCAGTTTAGCTGTGCAGAAGAAGAACAACAAGAAGAAGAAATATCTCGAAATATGTCCGTCAGGCCCCTTCCCTTGAGATATATCTGCAAATATCTCGGAAACAAAGCGAGCTATGGCAAAATGTTAAGAGACCTTTTTTGTAGAGAATTATGTTTCCTACAATTTATGTTCTATGATATTATATGATCAGAAGCGTAGTTTTCGAGATATATCGAGATATTTAAAAGTTCCGAAGCCGCACCAACATAATAGAGATACAGAAACACCGTGGCCCCTTTCTTTCAGATAACTATGCACTATTGCGAGCTGCAAATGCCACTTCCAGCTTAGCTGTGCAGAAGAAGAACAACAAGAAGAAGAAATATCTCGAAATATGTCCGTCAGGCCCCTTACCTTGAGATAAATCTGCAAATATCTCGGAAACGAAGCGAGCTATGGCAAAATGTTAAGAGACCTTTTTTGTAGAGAATTATGTTTCCTACAATTTATGTTCTATGATATTTTTTGATCAGAAGCGTAGTTTTCGAGATATATCGAGATATTTAAAAGTTCCGAAGCCGCACCAACATAATAGAGATACAGAAACACCGTGGCCCCTTTCTTTCAGATAACTATGCACTATTGCGAGCTGTAAATGCCACTTCCAGCTTAGCTGTGCAGAAGAAGAACAACAAGAAGAAGAAATATCTCGAAATATGTCCGTCAGGCCCCTTCCCTTGAGATATATCTGCAAATATCTCGGAAACGAAGCGAGCTATGGCAAACTGTTAAGAGACCTTTTTTGTAGAGAATTATGTTTCCTACAATTTATGTTCGATGATATTTTTTGATCAGAAGCGTAGTTTTCGAGATATATCGAGATATTTAAAAGTTCCGAAGCCGCACCAACATAATAGAGATACAGAAACACCGTGGCCCCTTTCTTTGGGATAACTCTGCACTATTGCGAGCTGGAAATGCCACTTCCAGTTTAGCTGTGCAGAAGAAGAACAACAAGAAGAAGAAATATCTCGAAATATGTCCGTCAGGACCCTTCCCTTGAGATAAATCTGCAAATATCTCGGAAACAAAGCGAGCTATTGCAAAACGTTAAGAGACCTTTTTTGTAGAGAATTAAGTTTTCTACTTTTTATGTTCTATGATATTTTTTGATCAGATGCGTAGTTCTCGAGATATATCGAGATATTTAAAAGTTCCGAAGCTGCACCAACATAATAGAGGTGCAGAAACACCGTGGCCTCTTTCTTTGAGATAACTCTGCACTATTGCGAGCTGCAAATGCCACTTCCAGCTTAGCTGTGCAGAAGAGGAACAACAAGAAGAAGAAATATCTCGGAATATGTCCGTCAGGCCCCTTCCCTTGAGATATATCTGCAAATATCTCGGAAACGATGCCAGCTATGGGAAAATGTTAAGAGACCTTTTTTGTAGAGAATTAAGTTTCCTACTTTTTATCTTCTATGATATTTTTTGATCAGATGCGTAGTTCTCGAGATATATCAAGATATTTAAAAGTTCCGAAGCCGCACCAACATAATAGAGATACAGAAACACCGTGGCCCCTTTCTTTGAGATAACTCTGCACTATTGCGAGCTGTAAATGCCACTTCCAGCTTAGCTGTGCAGAAGAAGAACAACAAGAAGAAGAAATATCTCGAAATATGTCCGTCAGGCCCCTTCCCTTGAGATAAATCGGCAAATAGCTCGGAAACGAAGAGAGCTATGGCAAAATGTTAAGAGACCTTTTTTGTAGAGAATTATGTTTCCTACAATTTATGTTCTATGATATTTTTTGATCAGATGCGTAGTTCTCGAGATATATCAAGATATTTAAAAGTTCCGAAGCCGCACCAACATAATAGAGATACAGAAACACCGTGGCCCCTCTCTTTGAGATAGCTCTGCACTATTGCGAGCTGGAAATGCCACGTCCAGTTTAGCTGTGCAGAAGAAGAACAACAAGAAGAAGAAATATCTCGAAATATGTCCGTCAGGCCCCTTCCCTTGAGATAAATCTGCAAATATCTCGGAAACGAAGCGAGCTATGGCAAAATGTTAAGAGACCTTTTTTGTAGAGAATTATGTTTCCTACTTTTTATGTTCTATGATATTTTTTGAACAGATGCGTAGTTCTCGAGATATATCAAGATATTTAAAAGTTCCGAAGCCGCACCAACATAATAGAGATACAGAAACACCGTGGCCCCTCTCTTTGAGATAGCTCTGCACTATTGCGAGCTGTAAATGCCACTTCCAGCTTAGCTGTGCAGAAGAAGAACAACAAGAAGAAGAAATATCTGGAAATATGTCCGTCAGGCCCCTTCCCTTGAGATAAATCTGCAAATATCTCGGAAACGAAGCGAGCTACGGCAAAATGTTAAGAGACCTTTTTTGTAGAGAATTAAGTTTCCTACTTTTTATCTTCTATGATATTTTCTGATCAGATGCGTAGTTCTCGAGATATATCAAGATATTTAAAACTTCCGAAGCCGCACCAACATAATAGAGATACAGGAACACCGTGGCCCCTCTCTTTGAGATAACTCTGCACTATTGCGAGCTGCAAATGCCACTTTCAGCTTAGCTGTGCAGAAGAAGAACAACAAGAAGAAGAAATATCTCGAAATATGTCCGTCAGGCCCCTTCCCTTGGGATAAATCTGCAAATATCTCGGAAACCAAGCGAGCTATGGCAAAATGTTAAGAGACCTTTTTTGTAGAGAATTAAGTTTCCTACGTTTTATGTTGTATGATATTTTTTGATCAGATGCGTAGTTCTCGAGATATATCAAGATATTTAAAAGTTCCGAAGCCGCACCAACATAATAGAGATACAGAAACACCGTGGCCCCTTTCTTTGAGATAACTCTGCACTATTGCGAGCTGCAAATGCCACTTCCAGCTTAGCTGTGCAGAAGAAGAACAACAAGAAGAAGAAATATCTCGAAATATGTCCGTCAGGCCCCTTCCCTTGAGACAAATCTGCAAATATCTCGGAAACGAAGCGAGCTATTGCAAAATGTTAAGAGACCTTTTTTGTAGAGAATTGAGTTTCCTACTTTTTATGTTCTATGATATTTTTTGATCAGATGCGTAGTTCTCGAGATATATCAAGATATTTAAAAGTTAAGAAGCCGCACCAACATAATAGAGATACAGAAACACCGTGGCTCCTTTCTTTGAGATAACTCTGCACTATTGCGACCTGGAAATGCCACTTCCAGTTTAGCTGTGCAGAAGAAGAACAACAAGAAGAAGAAATATCTCGAAATATGTCCGTCAGGCCCCTTCCCTTGAGATAAATCTGCAAATATCTCGGAAACGAAGCGAGCTATTGCAAAATGTTAAGCGACCTTTTTTGTAGAGAATTGAGTTTCCTACTTTTTATGTTCTATGATATTTTTTGATCAGATGCGTAGTTCTCGAGATATATCAAGATATTTAAAAGTTAAGAAGCCGCACCAACATAATAGAGATACAGAAACACCGTGGCTCCTTTCTTTGAGATAACTCTGCACTATTGCGACCTGGAAATGCCACTTCCAGTTTAGCTGTGCAGAAGAAGAACAACAAGAAGAAGAAATATCTCGAAATATGTCCGTTAGGCCCCTTCCCTTGAGATAAATCTGCAAATATCTCGGAAACGAAGCGAGCTATGGCAAAATGTTAAGAGACCTTTTTTGTAGAGAATTAAGTTTCCTACGTTTTATGTTCTATGATATTTTTTGATCAGATGCGTAGTTCTCGAGATATATCAAGATATTTAAAAGTTCCGAAGCCGCACCAACATAATAGAGATACAGAAACACCGTGGCCCCTTTCTTTGAGATAACTCTGCACTAGTGCGAGCCGCAAATGCCACTTCCAGCTTAGCTGTGCAGAAGAAGAACAACAAGAAGAAGAAATATCTCGAAATATGTCCATCAGGCCCCTTCCCTTGAGATAAATCTGCAAATATCTCGGAAACGAAGCGAGCTATGGCAAAATGTTAAGAGACCTTTTTTGTAGCGAATTAAGTTTCCTACTTTTTATGTTCTATGATATTTTTTGATCAGATGCGTAGTTCTCGAGATATATCAAGATATTTAAAAGTTCCGAAGCCGCACCAACATAATAGAGATACAGAAACACCGTGGCCCCTTTCTTTCAGATAGCTATGCACTATTGCGAGCTGCAAATGCCACTTCCAGCTTAGCTGTGCAGAAGAAGAACAACAAGAAGAAGAAATATCTCGAAATATGTCCGTCAGGCCCCTTACCTTGAGATAAATCTGCAAATATCTCGGAAACGAAGCGAGCTATGGCAAAATGTTAAGAGACCTTTTTTGTAGAGAATTAAGTTTCCTACTTTTTATCTTGTATGATATTTTCTGATCAGATGCGTAGTTCTCGAGATATATCAAGATATTTAAAAGTTCCGAAGCCGCACCAACATAATAGAGATACAGAAACACCGTGGCCCCTTTCGTTGAGATAACTCTGCACTATTGCGAGCCGCAAATGCCACTTCCAGCTTAGCTGTGCAGAAGAAGAACAACAAGAAGAAGAAATATCTCGAAATATGTCCGTCAGGCCCCTTCCCTTGAGATAAATCTGCAAATATCTCGGAAACGAAGCGAGCTATGGCAAAATGTTAAGAGACCTTTTTTGTAGAGAATTAAGTTTCCTACTTTTTATGTTCTATGATATTTTTTGATCAGATCCGTAGTTCTCGAGATATATCAAGATATTCAAAAGTTCCGAAGCCGCACCAACATAATAGAGATACAGAAACACCGTGGCCCCTTTCTTTGAGATAACTCTGCACTATTGCGAGCTGCAAATGCCACTTCCAGCTTAGCTGTGCAGAGGAAGAACAACAAGAAGAAGAAATATCTCGAAATATGTCCGTCAGGCCAGTTCCTTTGAGCTGAATCTGCAAATATCTCGGAAACGAAGAGAGCTATGGCAAAATGTTAAGAGACGTTTTTTGTAGAGAATTATGTTTCCTACAATTTATGTTCTATGATATTTTTTGATCAGAAGCGTAGTTCTCGAGATATATCAAGATATTTAAAAGTTCCGAAGCCGCACCAACATAATAGGGATACAGAAACACCGTGGCCCCGTTCTTTGAGATAACTCTGCACTAGTGCGAGCCGCAAATGCCACTTCCAGCTTAGCTGTGCAGAAGAAGAACAACAAGAAGAAGAAATATCTCGAAATATGTCCGTCAGGCCCCTTCCCTTGAGATAAATATGCAAATATCTCGGAAACGAAGCGAGCTATGGCAAAATGTTAACAGACCTTTTTTGTAGAGAATTATGTTTCCTACTTTTTATGTTCTATGATATTTTTTGATCAGATGCGTAGTTCTCGAGATATATCAAGATATTTAAAAGTTCCGAAGCCGCACCAACATAATAGAGATACAGAAACACCGTGGCCCCTTTCTTTCAGATAGCTATGCACTATTGCGAGCTGCAAATGCCACTTCCAGCTTAGCTGTGCAGAAGAAGAACAACAAGAAGAAGAAATGTCTCGAAATATGTCCGTCAGGCCCCTTACCTTGAGATAAATCTGCAAATATCTCGGAAACGAAGCGAGCTATGGCAAAATGTTAAGAGACCTTTTTTGTAGAGAATTAAGTTTCCTACTTTTTATCTTCTATGATATTTTCTGATCAGATGCGTAGTTCTCGAGATATATCAAGATATTTAAAAGTTCCGAAGCCGCACCAACATAATAGAGATACGGAAACACCGTGGCCCCTTTCTTTGAGATAACTCTGCACTATTGCGAGCTGCAAATGCCACTTTCAGCTTAGCTGTGCAGAAGAAGAACAACAAGAAGAAGAAATATCTCGAAATATGTCCGTCAGGCCCCTTCCCTTGAGATAAATCTGCAAATATCTCGGAAACGAAGCGAGCTATGGCAAAATGTTAAGAGACCTTTTTTGTAGAGAATTATGTTTCCTACAATTTATGTTCTATGATATTTTTTGATCAGAAGCGTAGTTTTCGAGATATATCGAGATATTTAAAAGTTCCGAAGCCGCACCAACATAATAGAGATACAGAAACACCGTGGCCCCTTTCTTTCAGATATCTATGCACTATTGCGAGCTGCAAATGCCACTTCCAGCTTAGCTGTGCAGAAGAAGAACAACAAGAAGAAGAAATATCTCGAAATATGTCCGTCAGGCCCCTTACCATGAGATAAATCTGCAAATATCTCGGAAACGAAGCGAGCTATGGCAAAATGTTAAGAGACCTTTTTTGTAGAGAATTAAGTTTCCTACGTTTTATGTTCTATGATATTTTTTGATCAGATGCGTAGTTCTCGAGATATATCAAGATATTTAAAAGTTCCGAAGTCGCACCAACATAATAGAGATACAGAAACACCGTGGCCCCTTTCTTTGAGATAACTCTGCACTAGTGCGAGCCGCAAATGCCACTTCCAGCTTAGCTGTGCAGAAGAAGAACAACAAGAAGAAGAAATATCTCGAAATATGTCCATCAGGCCCCTTCCCTTGAGATAAATCTGCAAATATCTCGGAAACGAAGCGAGCTATGGCAAAATGTTAAGAGACCTTTTTTGTAGCGAATTAAGTTTCCTACTTTTTATGTTCTATGATATTTTTTGATCAGATGCGTAGTTCTCGAGATATATCAAGATATTTAAAAGTTCCGAAGCCGCACCAACATAATAGAGATACAGAAACACCGTGGCCCCTTTCTTTCAGATAGCTATGCACTATTGCGAGCTGCAAATGCCACTTCCAGCTTAGCTGTGCAGAAGAAGAACAACAAGAAGAAGAAATATCTCGAAATATGTCCGTCAGGCCCCTTACCTTGAGATAAATCTGCAAATATCTCGGAAACGAAGCGAGCTATGGCAAAATGTTAAGAGACCTTTTTTGTAGAGAATTAAGTTTCCTACTTTTTATCTTCTATGATATTTTCTGATCAGATGCGTAGTTCTCGAGATATATCAAGATATTTAAAAGTTCCGAAGCCGCACCAACATAATAGAGATACAGAAACACCGTGGCCCCTTTCGTTGAGATAACTCTGCACTATTGCGAGCCGCAAATGCCACTTCCAGCTTAGCTGTGCAGAAGAAGAACAACAAGAAGAAGAAATATCTCGAAATATGTCCGTCAGGCCCCTTCCCTTGAGATAAATCTGCAAATATCTCGGAAACGAAGCGAGCTATGGCAAAATGTTAAGAGACCTTTTTTGTAGAGAATTAAGTTTCCTACTTTTTGTGTTCTATGATATTTTCTGATCAGATGCGTAGTTCTCGAGATATATCAAGATATTTAAAAGTTCCGAAGCCGCACCAACATAATAGAGATACGGAAACACCGTGGCCCCTTTCTTTGAGATAGCTATGCACTATTGCGAGCTGCAAATGCCACTTCCAGCTTAGCTGTGCAGAAGAAGAACAACAAGAAGAAGAAATATCTCGAAATATGTCCGTCAGGCCCCTTACCTTGAGGTAAATCTGCAAATATCTCGGAAACGAAGCGAGCTATGGCAAAATGTTAAGAGACCTTTTTTGTAGCGAATTAAGTTTCCTACTTTTTATGTTCTATGATATTTTTTGATCAGATGCGTAGTTCTCGAGATATATCAAGATATTTAAAAGTTCCGAAGCCGCACCAACATAATAGAGATACAGAAACACCGTGGCCCCTTTCTTTCAGATAGCTATGCACTATTGCGAGCTGCAAATGCCACTTCCAGCTTAGCTGTGCAGAAGAAGAACAACAAGAAGAAGAAATATCTCGAAATATGTCCGTCAGGCCCCTTACCTTGAGATAAATCTGCAAATATCTCGGAAACGAAGCGAGCTATGGCAAAATGTTAAGAGACCTTTTTTGTAGAGAATTAAGTTTCCTACTTTTTATCTTCTATGATATTTTCTGATCAGATGCGTAGTTCTCGAGATATATCAAGATATTTAAAAGTTCCGAAGCCGCACCAACATAATAGAGATACAGAAACACCGTGGCCCCTTTCGTTGAAATAACTCTGCACTATTGCGAGCCGCAAATGCCACTTCCAGCTTAGCTGTGCAGAAGAAGAACAACAAGAAGAAGAAATATCTCGAAATATGTCCGTCAGGCCCCTTCCCTTGAGATAAATCTGCAAATATCGCGGAAACGAAGCGAGCTATGGCAAAATGTTAAGAGACCTTTTTTGTAGAGAATTAAGTTTCCTACTTTTTATGTTCTATGATATTTTTTGATCAGATGCGTAGTTCTCGAGATATATCAAGATATTCAAAAGTTCCGAAGCCGCACCAACATAATAGAGATACAGAAACACCGTGGCCCCTTTCTTTGAGATAACTCTGCACTATTGCGAGCTGCAAATGCCACTTCCAGCTTAGCTGTGCAGAGGAAGAACAACAAGAAGAAGAAATATCTCGAAATATGTCCGTCAGGCCCCTTCCCTTGAGATAAATCTGCAAATATCTCAGAAACGAAGCGAGCTATGGCAAAATGTTAAGACACCTTTTTTGTAGAGAATTATGTTTCCTACAATTTATGTTCTATGATATTTTTTGATCAGAAGCATAGTTTTCGAGATATATCGAGATATTTAAAAGTTCCGAAGCCGCACCAACATAATAGAGATACAGAAACACCGTGGCCCCTTTCTTTGAGATAACTCTGCACTATTGCGAGCTGCAAATGCCACTTCCAGCTTAGCTGTGCAGAGGAAGAACAACAAGAAGAAGAAATATCTCGAAATATGTCCGTCAGGCCAGTTCCTTTGAGCTGAATCTGCAAATATCTCGGAAACGAAGAGAGCTATGGCAAAATGTTAAGAGACGTTTTTTGTAGAGAATTATGGTTCCTACAATTTATGTTCTATGATATTTTTTGATCAGAAGCGTAGTTCTCGAGATATATCAAGATATTTAAAAGTTCCGAAGCCGCACCAACATAATAGGGATACAGAAACACCGTGGCCCCGTTCTTTGAGATAACTCTGCACTAGTGCGAGCCGCAAATGCCACTTCCAGCTTAGCTGTGCAGAAGAAGAACAACAAGAAGAAGAAATATCTCGAAATATGTCCGTCAGGCCCCTTCCCTTGAGATAAATATGCAAATATCTCGGAAATGAAGCGAGCTATGGCAAAATGTTAAGCGACCTTTTTTGTAGAGAATTAAGTTTCCTACTTTTTATGTTCTATGATATTTTTTGATCAGATGCGTAGTTCTCGACATATATCAAGATATTTAAAAGTTCCGAAGCCGCACCAACAGAATAGAGATACAGAAACACCGTGGCCCCTTTCTTTGAGATAACTCTGCACTATTGCGTGCTGCAAATGCCACTTTCAGCTTAGCTGTGCAGAAGAAGAACAACAAGAAGAAGAAATATCTCGAAATATGTCCGTCAGGCCCCTTCCCTTGAGATAAATCTGCAAATATCTCGGAAACGAAGAGAGCTATGGCAAAATGTTAAGAGACCTTTTTTGTAGAGAATTAGGTTTCCTACTTTTTATGTTCTATGATATTTTTTGATCAGATGCGTAGTTCTCGAGATATATCAAGATATTTAAAAGTTCCGAAGCCGCACCAACATAATAGAGATACAGAAACACCGTGGCCCCTTTCTTTGAGATAACTCTGCACTATTGCGAGCTGCAAATGCCACTTCGAGCTTAGCTGTGCAGAGGAAGAACAACAAGAAGAAGGAATATCTCGAAATATGTCAGTCAGGCCAGTTCCTTTGAGCTGAATCTGCAAATATCTCGGAAACGAAGCGAGCTATGGCAAAATGTTAAGAGACGTTTTTTGTAGAGAATTATGTTTCCTACAATTTATGTTCTATGATATTTTTTGATCAGAAGCGTAGTTTTCGAGATATATCGAGATATTTAAAAGTTCCGAAGCCGCACCAACATAATAGAGATACAGAAACACCGTGGCCCCTTTCTTTGAGATAACTCTGCACTAGTGCGAGCCGCAAATGCCACTTCCAGCTTAGCTGTGCAGAACAAGAACAACAAGAAGAAGAAATATCTCGAAATATGTCCGTCAGGCACATTCCCTTGAGATAAATCTGCAAATATCTCGGAAACGAAGCGAGCTATTGCAAAATGTTAAGAGACCTTTTTTGTAGAGAATTAAGTTTCCTACTTTCTATGTTCTATGATATTTTTTGATCAGATGCGTAGTTCTCGAGATATATCAAGATATTCAAAAGTTCCGAAGCCGCACCAATATAATAGAGATACAGAAACACCGTGGCCCCTTTCTTTGAGATAACTCTGCACTATTGCGAGCTGCAAATGCCACTTCCAGCTTAGCTGTGCAGAGGAAGAACAACAAGAAGAAGAAATATCTCGAAATATGTCCGTCAGGCCAGTTCCTTTGAGCTGAATCTGCAAATATCTCGGAAACGAAGGGAGCTATGGCAAAATGTTAAGAGACGTTTTTTGTAGAGAATTATGGTTCCTACAATTTATGTTCTATGATATTTTTTGATCAGAAGCGTAGTTCTCGAGATATATCAAGATATTTAAAAGTTCCGAAGCCGCACCAACATAATAGGGATACAGAAACACCGTGGCCCCGTTCTTTGAGATAACTCTGCACTAGTGCGAGCCGCAAATGCCACTTCCAGCTTAGCTGTGCAGAAGAAGAACAACAAGAAGAAGAAATATCTCGAAATATGTCCGTCAGGCCCCTTCCCTTGAGATAAATATGCAAATATCTCGGAAACGAATCGAGCTATGGCAAAATGTTAAGCGACCTTTTTTGTAGAGAATTAAGTTTCCTACTTTTTATGTTCTATGATATTTTTTGATCAGATGCGTAGTTCTCGAGATATATCAAGATATTTAAAAGTTCCGTAGCCGCACCAACAGAATAGAGATACAGAAACACCGTGGCCCCTTTCTTTGAGATAACTCTGCACTATTGCGTGCTGCAAATGCCACTTTCAGCTTAGCTGTGCAGAAGAAGAACAACAAGAAGAAGAAATATCTCGAAATATGTCCGTCAGGCCCCTTCCCTTCAGATAAATCTGCAAATATCTCGGAAACGAAGAGAGCTATGGCAAAATGTTAAGAGACCTTTTTTGTAGAGAATTAGGTTTCCTACTTTTTATGTTCCATGATATTTTTTGATCAGATGCGTAGTTCTCGAGATATATCAAGATATTTAAAAGTTCCGAAGCCGCACCAACATAATAGAGATACAGAAACACCGTGGCCCCTTTCTTTGAGATAACTCTGCACTATTGCGAGCTGCAAATGCCACTTCCAGCTTAGCTGCGCAGAAGAAGAACAACAAGAAGAAGAAATATCTCGAAATATGTCCGTCAGGCCCCTTCCCTTGAGATATATCTGCAAATATCTCGGAAACGAAGCGAGCTATGGCAAAATGTTAAGAGACCTTTTTTGTAGAGAATTATGTTTCCTACAATTTATGTTCTATGATATTTTTTGATCAGATGCGTAGTTCTCGAGATATACCAAGATATTTAAAAGTTCCGAAGCCGCACCAACATAATAGAGATACAGAAACACCGTGGCCCCTTTCTTTGAGATAACTCTGCACTATTGCGAGCTGCAAATGCCACTTCCAGCTTAGCTGTGCAGAGGAAGAACAACAAGAAGAAGGAATATCTCGAAATATGTCCGTCAGGCCAGTTCCTTTGAGCTGAATCTGCAAATATCTCGGAAACGAAGCGAGCTATGGCAAAATGTTAAGAGACGTTTTTTGTAGAGAATTATGTTTCCTACAATCTATGTTCTATGATATTTTTTGATCAGAAGCGTAGTTTTCGAGATATATCGAGATATTTAAAAGTTCCGAAGCCGCACCAACATAATAGAGATACAGAAACACCGTGGCCCCTTTCTTTGAGATAACTCTGCACTAGTGCGAGCCGCAAATGCCACTTCCAGCTTAGCTGTGCAGAACAAGAACAACAAGAAGAAGAAATATCTCGAAATATGTCCGTCAGGCCCCTTACCTTGAGATAAATCTGCAAATATCTCGGAAACGAAGCGAGCTATGGCAAAATGTTAAGAGACCTTTTTTGTAGAGAATTAAGTTTCCTACTTTTTATCTTCTATGATATTTTCTGATCAGATGCGTAGTTCTCGAGATATATCAAGATATTTAAAAGTTCCGAAGCCGCACCAACATAATAGAGATACAGAAACACCGTGGCCCCTTTCGTTGAGATAACTCTGCACTATTGCGAGCCGCAAATGCCACTTCCAGCTTAGCTGTGCAGAAGAAGAACAACAAGAAGAAGAAATATCTCGAAATATGTCCGTCAGGCCCCTTCCCTTGAGATAAATCTGCAAATATCTCGGAAACGAAGCGAGCTATGGCAAAATGTTAAGAGACCTTTTTTGTAGAGAATTAAGTTTCCTACTTTTTGTGTTCTATGATATTTTCTGATCAGATGCGTAGTTCTCGAGATATATCAAGATATTTAAAAGTTCCGAAGCCGCACCAACATAATAGAGATACGGAAACACCGTGGCCCCTTTCTTTGAGATAACTCTGCACTATTGCGAGCTGCAAATGCCACTTTCAGCTTAGCTGTGCAGAAGAAGAACAACAAGAAGAAGAAATATCTCGAAATATGTCCGTCAGGCCCCTTCCCTTGAGATAAATCTGCAAATATCTCGGAAACGAAGCGAGCTATGGCAAAATGTTAAGAGACCTTTTTTGTAGAGAATTATGTTTCCTACAATTTATGTTCTATGATATTTTTTGATCAGAAGCGTAGTTTTCGAGATATATCGAGATATTTAAAAGTTCCGAAGCCGCACCAACATAATAGAGATACAGAAACACCGTGGCCCCTTTCTTTCAGATATCTATGCACTATTGCGAGCTGCAAATGCCACTTCCAGCTTAGCTGTGCAGAAGAAGAACAACAAGAAGAAGAAATATCTCGAAATATGTCCGTCAGGCCCCTTACCATGAGATAAATCTGCAAATATCTCGGAAACGAAGCGAGCTATGGCAAAATGTTAAGAGACCTTTTTTGTAGAGAATTAAGTTTCCTACTTTTTATCTTCTATGATATTTTCTGATCAGATTCGTAGTTCTCGAGATATATCAAGATATTTAAAAGTTCCGAAGCCGCACCAACATAATAGAGATACAGAAACACCGTGGCCCCTTTCTTTGAGATAGCTATGCACTATTGCGAGCTGCAAATGCCACTTCCAGCTTAGCTGTGCAGAAGAAGAACAACAAGAAGAAGAAATATCTCGAAATATGTCCGTCAGGCCCCTTACCTTGAGGTAAATCTGCAAATATCTCGGAAACGAAGCGAGCTATGGCAAAATGTTAAGAGACCTTTTTTGTAGCGAATTAAGTTTCCTACTTTTTATGTTCTATGATATTTTTTGATCAGATGCGTAGTTCTCGAGATATATCAAGATATTTAAAAGTTCCGAAGCCGCACCAACATAATAGAGATACAGAAACACCGTGGCCCCTTTCTTTCAGATAGCTATGCACTATTGCGAGCTGCAAATGCCACTTCCAGCTTAGCTGTGCAGAAGAAGAACAACAAGAAGAAGAAATATCTCGAAATATGTCCGTCAGGCCCCTTACCTTGAGATAAATCTGCAAATATCTCGGAAACGAAGCGAGCTATGGCAAAATGTTAAGAGACCTTTTTTGTAGAGAATTATGTTTCCTACAATTTATGTTCTATGATATTTTTTGATCAGAAGCATAGTTTTCGAGATATATCGAGATATTTAAAAGTTCCGAAGCCGCACCAACATAATAGAGATACAGAAACACCGTGGCCCCTTTCGTTGAAATAACTCTGCACTATTGCGAGCCGCAAATGCCACTTCCAGCTTAGCTGTGCAGAAGAAGAACAACAAGAAGAAGAAATATCTCGAAATATGTCCGTCAGGCCCCTTCCCTTGAGATAAATCTGCAAATATCGCGGAAACGAAGCGAGCTATGGCAAAATGTTAAGAGACCTTTTTTGTAGAGAATTAAGTTTCCTACTTTTTATGTTCTATGATATTTTTTGATCAGATGCGTAGTTCTCGAGATATATCAAGATATTCAAAAGTTCCGAAGCCGCACCAACATAATAGAGATACAGAAACACCGTGGCCCCTTTCTTTGAGATAACTCTGCACTATTGCGAGCTGCAAATGCCACTTCCAGCTTAGCTGTGCAGAGGAAGAACAACAAGAAGAAGAAATATCTCGAAATATGTCCGTCAGGCCCCTTCCCTTGAGATAAATCTGCAAATATCTCCGAAACGAAGCGAGCTATGGCAAAATGTTAAGACACCTTTTTTGTAGAGAATTATGTTTCCTACAATTTATGTTCTATGATATTTTTTGATCAGAAGCATAGTTTTCGAGATATATCGAGATATTTAAAAGTTCCGAAGCCGCACCAACATAATAGAGATACAGAAACACCGTGGCCCCTTTCTTTGAGATAACTCTGCACTATTGCGAGCTGCAAATGCCACTTCCAGCTTAGCTGTGCAGAGGAAGAACAACAAGAAGAAGAAATATCTCGAAATATGTCCGTCAGGCCAGTTCCTTTGAGCTGAATCTGCAAATATCTCGGAAACGAAGAGAGCTATGGCAAAATGTTAAGAGACGTTTTTTGTAGAGAATTATGGTTCCTACAATTTATGTTCTATGATATTTTTTGATCAGAAGCGTAGTTCTCGAGATATATCAAGATATTTAAAAGTTCCGAAGCCGCACCAACATAATAGGGATACAGAAACACCGTGGCCCCGTTCTTTGAGATAACTCTGCACTAGTGCGAGCCGCAAATGCCACTTCCAGCTTAGCTGTGCAGAAGAAGAACAACAAGAAGAAGAAATATCTCGAAATATGTCCGTCAGGCCCCTTCCCTTGAGATAAATATGCAAATATCTCGGAAATGAAGCGAGCTATGGCAAAATGTTAAGCGACCTTTTTTGTAGAGAATTAAGTTTCCTACTTTTTATGTTCTATGATATTTTTTGATCAGATGCGTAGTTCTCGAGATATATCAAGATATTTAAAAGTTCCGAAACCGCACCAACAGAATAGAGATACAGAAACACCGTGGCCCCTTTCTTTGAGATAACTCTGCACTATTGCGTGCTGCAAATGCCACTTTCAGCTTAGCTGTGCAGAAGAAGAACAACAAGAAGAAGAAATATCTCGAAATATGTCCGTCAGGCCCCTTCCCTTGAGATAAATCTGCAAATATCTCGGAAACGAAGAGAGCTATGGCAAAATGTTAAGAGACCTTTTTTGTAGAGAATTAGGTTTCCTACTTTTTATGTTCTATGATATTTTTTGATCAGATGCGTAGTTCTCGAGATATATCAAGATATTTAAAAGTTCCGAAGCCGCACCAACATAATAGAGATACAGAAACACCGTGGCCCCTTTCTTTGAGATAACTCTGCACTATTGCGAGCTGCAAATGCCACTTCCAGCTTAGCTGTGCAGAGGAAGAACAACAAGAAGAAGGAATATCTCGAAATATGTCAGTCAGGCCAGTTCCTTTGAGCTGAATCTGCAAATATCTCGGAAACGAAGCGAGCTATGGCAAAATGTTAAGAGACGTTTTTTGTAGAGAATTATGTTTCCTACAATTTATGTTCTATGATATTTTTTGATCAGAAGCGTAGTTTTCGAGATATATCGAGATATTTAAAAGTTCCGAAGCCGCACCAACATAATAGAGATACAGAAACACCGTGGCCCCTTTCTTTGAGATAACTCTGCACTAGTGCGAGCCGCAAATGCCACTTCCAGCTTAGCTGTGCAGAACAAGAACAACAAGAAGAAGAAATATCTCGAAATATGTCCGTCAGGCACATTCCCTTGAGATAAATCTGCAAATATCTCGGAAACGAAGCGAGCTATTGCAAAATGTTAAGAGACCTTTTTTGTAGAGAATTAAGTTTCCTACTTTCTATGTTCTATGATATTTTTTGATCAGATGCGTAGTTCTCGAGATATATCAAGATATTCAAAAGTTCCGAAGCCGCACCAATATAATAGAGATACAGAAACACCGTGGCCCCTTTCTTTGAGATAACTCTGCACTATTGCGAGCTGCAAATGCCACTTCCAGCTTAGCTGTGCAGAGGAAGAACAACAAGAAGAAGAAATATCTCGAAATATGTCCGTCAGGCCAGTTCCTTTGAGCTGAATCTGCAAATATCTCGGAAACGAAGAGAGCTATGGCAAAATGTTAAGAGACGTTTTTTGTAGAGAATTATGGTTCCTACAATTTATGTTCTATGATATTTTTTGATCAGAAGCGTAGTTCTCGAGATATATCAAGATATTTAAAAGTTCCGAAGCCGCACCAACATAATAGGGATACAGAAACACCGTGGCCCCGTTCTTTGAGATAACTCTGCACTAGTGCGAGCCGCAAATGCCACTTCCAGCTTAGCTGTGCAGAAGAAGAACAACAAGAAGAAGAAATATCTCGAAATATGTCCGTCAGGCCCCTTCCCTTGAGATAAATATGCAAATATCTCGGAAACGAAGCGAGCTATGGCAAAATGTTAAGCGACCTTTTTTGTAGAGAATGAAGTTTCCTACTTTTTATGTTCTATGATATTTTTTGATCAGATGCGTAGTTCTCGAGATATATCAAGATATTTAAAAGTTCCGTAGCCGCACCAACAGAATAGAGATACAGAAACACCGTGGCCCCTTTCTTTGAGATAACTCTGCACTATTGCGTGCTGCAAATGCCACTTTCAGCTTAGCCGTGCAGAAGAAGAACAACAAGAAGAAGAAATATCTCGAAATATGTCCGTCAGGCCCCTTCCCTTGAGATAAATCTGCAAATATCTCGGAAACGAAGAGAGCTATGGCAAAATGTTAAGAGACCTTTTTTGTAGAGAATTAGGTTTCCTACTTTTTATGTTCCATGATATTTTTTGATCAGATGCGTAGTTCTCGAGATATATCAAGATATTTAAAAGTTCCGAAGCCGCACCAACATAATAGAGATACAGAAACACCGTGGCCCCTTTCTTTGAGATAACTCTGCACTATTGCGAGCTGCAAATGCCACTTCCAGCTTAGCTGCGCAGAAGAAGAACAACAAGAAGAAGAAATATCTCGAAATATGTCCGTCAGGCCCCTTCCCTTGAGATATATCTGCAAATATCTCGGAAACGAAACGAGCTATGGCAAAATGTTAAGAGACCTTTTTTGTAGAGAATTATGTTTCCTACAATTTATGTTCTATGATATTTTTTGATCAGAAGCGTAGTTTTCGAGATATATCGAGATATTTAAAAGTTCCGAAGCCGCACCAACATAATAGAGATACAGAAACACCGTGGCCCCTTTCTTTGAGATAACTCTGCACTAGTGCGAGCCGCAAATGCCACTTCCAGCTTAGCTGTGCAGAACAAGAACAACAAGAAGAAGAAATATCTCGAAATATGTCCGTCAGGCACCTTCCCTTGAGATAAATCTGCAAATATCTCGGAAACGAAGCGAGCTATTGCAAAATGTTAAGAGACGTTTTTTGTAGAGAATTATGTATCCTACAATTTATGTTCTATGATATTTTTTGTTCAGAAGCGTAGTTTTCGAGATATATCGAGATATTTAAAAGTTCCAAAGCCGCACCAACATAATAGAGATACAGAAACACCGTGGCCCCTTTCGTTGAGATAACTCTGCACTAGTGCGAGCCGCAAATGCCACTTCCAGCTTAGCTGTGCAGAAGAAGAACAACAAGAAGAAGAAATATCTCGAAATATGTCCGTCAGGCCCCTTCCCTTGAGATAAATCTGCAAATATCTCGGAAACGAAGCGAGCTATGGCAAAATGTTAAGAGACCTTTTTTGTAGAGAATTAAGGTTCCTACTTTGTATGTTCTATGATATTTTTTGATCAGACGCGTAGATCTCGAGATATATCAAGATATTTAACAGTTCCGAAGCCGCACCAACATAATAGAGATACAGAAACACCGTGGCCCCTTTCTTTGAGATATCTCTGCACTATTGCGAGCTGCAAATGCCACTTCCAGCTTAGCTGCGCAGAAGAAGAACAACAAGAAGAAGAAATATCTCGAAATATGTCCGTCAGGCCAGTTCCTTTGAGCTGAATCTGCAAATATCTCGGAAACGAAGCGAGCTATGGCAAAATGTTAAGAGACGTTTTTTGTAGAGAATTATGTTTCCTACAATTTATGTTCTATGATATTTTTTGATCAGAAGCGTAGTTTTCGAGATATATCGAGATATTTAAAAGTTCCGAAGCCGCACCAACATAATAGAGATACAGAAACACCGTGGCCCCTTTCTTTGAGATAACTCTGCACTAGTGCGAGCCGCAAATGCCACTTCCAGCTTAGCTGTGCAGAAGAAGAACAACAAGAAGAAGAAATATCTCGAAATATGTCCGTCAGGCCCCTTCCCTTGAGATAAATCTGCAAATATCTCGGAAACGAAACGAGCTATGGCAAAATGTTAAGAGACCTTTTTTGTAGAGAATTATGTTTCCTACAATTTATGTTCTATGATATTTTTTGATCAGAAGCGTAGTTTTCGAGATATATCGAGATATTTAAAAGTTCCGAAGCCGCACCAACATAGTAGAGATACAGAAACACCGTAGCCCCTTTCTTTGAGATAACTCTGCACTATTGCGACCTGCAAATGCCACTTCCAGCTCAGCTGTGCAGAAGAAGAACAACAAGAAGAAGAAATATCTCGAAATATGTCCGTCAGGCCCCTTCCCTTGAGATAAATCTGCAAATATCTCGGAAACGAAGCGAGCTATGGCAAAATGTTAAGAGACCTTTTTTGTAGAGAATTATGTTTCCTACAATTTATCTTCAATGATATTTTTTGATCAGAAGCGTAGTTTTCGAGATATATCGAGATATTTAAAAGTTCCGAAGCCGCACCAACATAATAGAGATACAGAAACACCGTGGCCCCTTTCTTTGAGATAACTCTGCACTAGTGAGAGCCGCAAATGCCACTTCCAGCTTAGCTGTGCAGAAGAAGAACAACAAGAAGAAGAAATATCTCGAAATATGTCCGTCAGGCCCCTTCCCTTGAGATAAATATGCAAATATCTCGGAAACGAAGCGAGCTATGGCAAAATGTTAAGAGACCTTTTTTGTAGAGAATTAAGTTTCCTACTTTTTATGTTCTATGATATTTTTTGATCAGATGCGTAGTTCTCGAGATATATCAAGATATTTAAAAGTTCCGAAGCCGCACAAACATAATAGAGATACAGAAACACCGTGGCCCCTTTCTTTGAGATAACTCTGCACTATTGCGAGCTGGAAATGCAACTTCCAGTTTAGCTGTGCAGAAGAAGAACAACAAGAAGAAGAAATATCTCGAAATATGTCCGTTAGGCCCCTTCCCTTGAGATAAATCTGCAAATATCTCGGAAACCAAGCGAGCTATGGCAAAATGTTTAGAGACCTTTTTTGTAGAGAATTAAGTTTTCTACTTTTTATGTTCTATGATATTTTTTGATCAGAAGCGTAGTTTTCGAGATATATCGAGATATTTAAAAGTTCCGAAGCCGCACCAACATAATAGAGATACAGAAACACCGTGGCCCCTTTCTTTGGGATAACTCTGCACTATTGCGAGCTGCAAATGCCACTTCCAGCTTAGCTGTGCAGAACAAGAACAACAAGAAGAAGAAATATCTCGAAATATGTCCGTCAGGCCCCTTCCCTTGAGATAAATCTGCAAATATCTCGGAAACGAAGCGAGCTATGGCAAAATGTTAAGAGACCTTTTTTGTAGAGAATTAAGCTTCCTACTTTTTATGTTCTATGATATTTTTTGATCAGAAGCGTAGTTTTCGAGATATATCGAGATATTTAAAAGTTCCGAAGCCGCACCAACATAATAGAGATACAGAAACACCGTGGCCCCTTGCTTTGAGATAACTCTGCACTAGTGCGAGCTGCAAATGCCACTTCCAGCTTAGCTGTGCAGAAGAAGAACAACAAGAAGAAGAAATATCTCGAAATATGTCCGTCAGGCCCCTTCCCTTGAGATAAATCTGCAAATATCTCGGAAACGAAGCGAGCTATGGCAAAATATTAAGAGACCTTTTTTGTAGAGAATTAAGTTTCCTACTTTTTATGTTCTATGATATTTTTTGATCACATGCGTAGTTCTCGAGATATATCAAGATATTTGAAAGTTCCGAAGCCGCACCAACATAATAGAGATACAGAAACACCGTGGCCCCTTTCTTTGAGATAACTCTGCACTATTGCGAGCTGCAAATGCCACTTCCAGCTTAGCTGTGCAGAGGAAGAACAACAAGAAGAAGAAGTATCTCGAAATATGTCCGTCAGGCCCGTTCGTTTGAGCTGAATCTGCAAATATCTCGGAAACGAAGCGAGCTATGGCAAAATGTTAAGATACGTTTTTTGTAGAGAATTATGTTTCCTACAATTTATGTTCTATGATATTTTTTGATCAGAAGCGTAGTTTTCGAGATATATCGAGATATTTAAAAGTTCCGAAGCCGCACCAACATAATAGAGATACAGAAACACCGTGGCCCCTTTCTTTGAGATAACTCTGCACTAGTGCGAGCCGCAAATGCCACTTCCAGCTTAGCTGTGCAGAAGAAGAACAACAAGAAGAAGAAATATCTCGAAATATGTCCGTCAGGCCCCTTCCCTTGAGATAAATCTGCAAATATCTCGGAAACGAAACGAGCTATGGCAAAATGTTAAGAGACCTTTTTTGTAGAGAATTATGTTTCCTACAATTTATGTTCTATGATATTTTTTGATCAGAAGCGTAGTTTTCGAGATATATCGAGATATTTAAAAGTTCCGAAGCCGCACCAACATAGTAGAGATACAGAAACACCGTAGCCCCTTTCTTTGAGATAACTCTGCACTATTGCGACCTGCAAATGCCACTTCCAGCTCAGCTGTGCAGAAGAAGAACAACAAGAAGAAGAAATATCTCGAAATATGTCCGTCAGGCCCCTTCCCTTGAGATAAATCTGCAAATATCTCGGAAACGAAGCGAGCTATGGCAAAATGTTAAGAGACCTTTTTTGTAGAGAATTATGTTTCCTACAATTTATGTTCAATGATATTTTTTGATCAGAAGCGTAGTTTTCGAGATATATCGAGATATTTAAAAGTTCCGAAGCCGCACCAACATAATAGAGATACAGAAACACCGTGGCCCCTTTCTTTGAGATAACTCTGCACTAGTGAGAGCCGCAAATGCCACTTCCAGCTTAGCTGTGCAGAAGAAGAACAACAAGAAGAAGAAATATCTCGAAATATGTCCGTCAGGCCCCTTCCCTTGAGATAAATATGCAAATATCTCGGAAACGAAGCGAGCTATGGCAAAACGTTAAGAGACCTTTTTTGTAGAGAATTAAGTTTCCTACTTTTTATGTTCTATGATATTTTTTGATCAGATGCGTAGTTCTCGAGATATATCAAGATATTTAAAAGTTCCGAAGCCGCACAAACATAATAGAGATACAGAAACACCGTGGCCCCTTTCTTTGAGATAACTCTGCACTAGTGCGAGCCGCAAATGCCACTTCCAGCTTAGCTGTGCAGAAGAAGAACAACAAGAAGAAGAAATATCTCGAAATATGTCCGTCAGGCCCCTTCCCTTGAGATAAATCTGCAAATATCTCGGAAACGAAGCGAGCTATGGCAAAATGTTAAGAGAGCTTTTTTGTAGAGAATTATGTTTCCTACAATTTATGTTCTATGATATTTTTTGATCAGAAGCGTAGTTTTCGAGATATATCGAGATATTTAAAAGTTCCGAAGCCGCACCAACATAATAGAGATACAGAAACACCGTGGCCCCTTTCTTTGAGATAACTCTGCACTATTGCGACCTGCAAATGCCACTTCCAGCTCAGCTGTGCAGAAGAAGAACAACAAAAAGAAGAAATATCTCGAAATATGTCCGTTAGGCCCCTTCCCTTCAGATAAATCTGCAAATATCTCGGAAACGAAGCGAGCTATGGCAAAATGTTAAGAGACCTTTTTTGTAGAGAATTAAGTTTCCTACTTTTCATGTTCTATGATATTTTTTGATCAGATGCGTAGTTCTCGAGATATATCAAGATATTTAAAAGTTCCGAAGCCGCACCAACATAATAGAGATACAGAAACACCGTGGCCCCTTTCTTTGAGATAACTCTGCACTAGTGAGAGCCGCAAATGCCACTTCCAGCTTAGCTGTGCAGAAGAAGAACAACAAGAAGAAGAAATATCTCGAAATATGTCCGTCAGGCCCCTTCCCTTGAGATAAATCTGCAAATATCTCGGAAACGAAGCGAGCTATGGCAAAATGTTAAGAGACCTTTTTTGTAGAGAATTAAGTTTCCTACTTTTTATGTTCTATGATATTTTTTGATCAGAAGCGTAGTTTTCGAGATATATCGAGATATTTAAAAGTTCCGAAGCCGCACCAACATAATAGAGATACAGAAACACCGTGGCCCCTTTCTTTGAGATAACTCTGCACTAGTGCGAGCTGCAAATGCCACTTCCAGCTTAGCTGTGCAGAAGAAGAACAACAAGAAGAAGAAATATCTCGAAATATGTCCGTCAGGCCCCTTCCCTTGAGATAAATCTGCAAATATCTCGGAAACGAAGCGAGCTATGGCAAAATATTAAGAGACCTTTTTTGTAGAGAATTAAGTTTCCTACTTTTTATGTTCTATGATATTTTTTGATCACATGCGTAGTTCTCGAGATATATCAAGATATTTGAAAGTTCCGAAGCCGCACCAACATAATAGAGATACAGAAACACCGTGGCCCCTTTCTTTGAGATAACTCTGCACTATTGCGAGCTGCAAATGCCACTTCCAGCTTAGCTGTGCAGAAGAAGAACAACAAGAAGAAGAAATATCTCGAAATATGTCCGTCAGGCCCCTTCCCTTGAGATAAATCTGCAAATATCTCGGAAACGAAACGAGCTATGGCAAAATGTTAAGAGACCTTTTTTGTAGAGAATTATTTCCTACAATTTATGTTCTATGATATTTTTTGATCAGAAGCGTAGTTTTCGAGATATATCGAGATATTTAAAAGTTCCGAAGCCGCACCAACATAGTAGAGATACAGAAACACCGTAGCCCCTTTCTTTGAGATAACTCTGCACTATTGCGACCTGCAAATGCCACTTCCAGCTCAGCTGTGCAGAAGAAGAACAACAAGAAGAAGAAATATCTCGAAATATGTCCGTCAGGCCCCTTCCCTTGAGATAAATCTGCAAATATCTCGGAAACGAAGCGAGCTATGGCAAAATGTTAAGAGACCTTTTTTGTAGAGAATTAAGTTTCCTACTTTCTATGTTCTATGATATTTTTTGATCAGATGCGTAGTTCTCGAGATATATCAAGATATTTAAAAGTTCCGAAGCCGCACCAACATAATAGAGATACAGAAACACCGTGGCCCCTTTCTTTGAGATAACTCTGCACTATTGCGAGCTGGAAATGCCACTTCCAGTTTAGCTGTGCAGAAGAAGAACAACAAGAAGAAGAAATATCTCGAAATATGTCCGTTAGGCCCCTTCCCTTCAGATAAATCTGCAAATATCTCGGAAATGAAGCGAGCTATGGCAAAATGTTAAGAGACCTTTTTTGTAGAGAATTAAGTTTCCTACTTTTCAGGTTCTATGATATTTTTTGATCAGATGCGTAGTTCTCGAGATATATCAAGATATTTAAAAGTTCCGAAGCCGCACCAACATAATAGAGATACAGAAACACCGTGGCCCCTTTCTTTGAGATAACTCTGCACTATTGCGAGCTGTAAATGCCACTTCCAGCTTAGCTGTGCAGAAGAAGAACAACAAGAAGAAGAAATATCTCGAAATATGTCCGTCAGGCCCCTTCCCTTGAGATATATCTGCAAATATCTCGGAAACGAAGCGAGCTATGGCAAAATGCTAAGAGACCTTTTTTGTAGAGAATTATGTTTCCTACAATTTATGTTCTATGATATTTTTTGATCAGAAGCGTAGTTTTCGAGATATATCGAGATATTTAAAAGTTCCGAAGCCGCACCAACATAATAGAGATACAGAAACACCGTGGCCCCTTTCTTTGAGATAACTCTGCACTATTGCGACCTGCAAATGCCACTTCCAGCTCAGCTGTGCAGAAGAAGAACAACAAGAAGAAGAAATATCTCGAAATATGTCCGTCAGGCCCCTTCCCTTGAGATAAATCTGCAAATATCTCGGAAACCAAGCGAGCTATGGCAAAATGTTAAGAGAGCTTTTTTGTAGAGAATTAAGTTTCCTACTTTTTATGTTCTATGATATTTTTTGATCAGATGCGTAGTTCTCGAGATATATCAAGATATTTAAAAGTTCCGAAGCCGCACCAACATAATAGAGATACAGAAACACCGTGGCCCCTTTCTTTGAGATAACTCTGCACTATTGCGAGCTGGAAATGCCACTTCCAGTTTAGCTGTGCAGAAGAAGAACAACAAGAAGAAGAAATATCTCGAAATATGTCCGTCAGGCCCCTTCCCTTGAGATAAATCTGCAAATATCTCGGAAACGAAGCGAGCTATGGCAAAATATTAAGAGACCTTTTTTGTAGAGAATTAAGTTTCCTACTTTTTATGTTCTATGATATTTTTTGATCACATGCGTAGTTCTCGAGATATATCAAGATATTTGAAAGTTCCGAAGCCGCACCAACATAATAGAGATACAGAAACACCGTGGCCCCTTTCTTTGAGATAACTCTGCACTATTGCGAGCTGCAAATGCCACTTCCAGCTTAGCTGTGCAGAGGAAGAACAACAAGAAGAAGAAGTATCTCGAAATATGTCCGTCAGGCCCGTTCCTTTGAGATGAATCTGCAAATATCTCGGAAACGAAGCGAGCTATGGCAAAATGTTAAGATACGTTTTTTGTAGAGAATTATGTTTCCTACAATTTATGTTCTATGATATTTTTTGATCAGAAGCGTAGTTTTCGAGATATATCGAGATATTTAAAAGTTCCGAAGCCGCACCAACATAATAGAGATACAGAAACACCGTGGCCCCTTTCTTTGAGATAACTCTGCACTAGTGCGAGCCGCAAATGCCACTTCCAGCTTAGCTGTGCAGAAGAAGAACAACAAGAAGAAGAAATATCTCGAAATATGTCCGTCAGGCCCCTTCCCTTGAGATAAATCTGCAAATATCTCGGAAACGAAACGAGCTATGGCAAAATGTTAAGAGACCTTTTTTGTAGAGAATTATGTTTCCTACAATTTATGTTCTATGATATTTTTTGATCAGAAGCGTAGTTTTCGAGATATATCGAGATATTTAAAAGTTCCGAAGCCGCACCAACATAGTAGAGATACAGAAACACCGTAGCCCCTTCCTTTGAGATAACTCTGCACTATTGCGACCTGCAAATGCCACTTCCAGCTCAGCTGTGCAGAAGAAGAACAACAAGAAGAACAAATATCTCGAAATATGTCCGTCAGGCCCCTTCCCTTGAGATAAATCTGCAAATATCTCGGAAACCAAGCGAGCTATGGCAAAATGTTAAGAGACCTTTTTTGTAGAGAATTAAGTTTCCTACTTTCTATGTTCTATGATATTTTTTGATCAGATGCGTAGTTCTCGAGATATATCAAGATATTTAAAAGTTCCGAAGCCGCACCAACATAATAGAGATACAGAAACACCGTGGCCCCTTTCTTTGAGATAACTCTGCACTATTGCGAGCTGGAAATGCCACTTCCAGTTTAGCTGTGCAGAAGAAGAACAACAAGAAGAAGAAATATCTCGAAATATGTCCGTTAGGCCCCTTCCCTTCAGATAAATCTGCAAATATCTCGGAAATGAAGCGAGCTATGGCAAAATGTTAAGAGACCTTTTTTGTAGAGAATTAAGTTTCCTACTTTTCAGGTTCTATGATATTTTTTGATCAGATGCGTAGTTCTCGAGATATATCAAGATATTTAAAAGTTCCGAAGCCGCACCAACATAATAGAGATACAGAAACACCGTGGCCCCTTTCTTTGAGATAACTCTGCACTATTGCGAGCTGCAAATGCCACTTCCAGCTTAGCTGTGCAGAAGAAGAACAGCAAGAAGAAGAAATATCTCGAAATATGTCCGTCAGGCCCCTTCCCTTGAGATATATCTGCAAATCTCTCGGAAACGAAGCGAGCTATGGCAAAATGTTAAGAGACCTTTTTTGTAGAGAATTATGTTTCCTACAATTTATGTTCTATGATATTTTTTGATCAGAAGCGTAGTTTTCGAGATATATCGAGATATTTAAAAGTTCCGAAGCCGCACCAACATAATAGAGATACAGAAACACCGTGGCCCCTTTCTTTGAGATAACTCTGCACTAGTGCGAGCCGCAAATGCCACTTCCAGCTTAGCTGTGCAGAAGAAGAACAACAAGAAGAAGAAATATCTCGAAATATGTCCGTCAGGCCCCTTCCCTTGAGATAAATCTGCAAATATCTCGGAAACCAAGCGAGCTATGGCAAAATGTTAAGAGACCTTTTTTGTAGAGAATTAAGTTTCCTACTTTTTATGTTCTATGATATTTTTTGATCAGATGCGTAGTTCTCGAGATATATCAAGATATTTAAAAGTTCCGCAGCCGCACCAACATAATAGAGATACAGAAACACCGTGGCCCCTTTCCTTGAGATAACTCTGCACTATTGCGAGCTCCAAATGCCACTTCCAGCTTAGCTGTGCAGAGGAAGAACAACAAGAAGAAGAAATATCTCGAAATATGTCCGTTAGGCCAGTTCCTTTGAGCTGAATCTGCAAATATCTCGGAAACGAAGCGAGCTATGGCAAAATGTTAAGAGACGTTTTTTGTAGAGAATTATGTTTCCTACAATTTATGTTCTATGATATTTTTTGATCCGAAGCGTAGTTTTCGAGATATATCGAGATATTTAAAAGTTCCGAAGCCGCACCAACATAATAGGGATACAGAAACACCGTGGCCCCTTTCTTTGAGATAACTCTGCACTAGTGCGAGCCGCAAATGCCACTTCCAGCTTAGCTGTGCAGAAGAAGAACAGCAAGAAGAAGAAATATCTCGAAATATGTCCGTCAGGCCCCTTCCCTTGAGATAAATCTGCAAATATCTCGGAAACCAAGCGAGCTATGGCAAAATGTTAAGAGAGCTTTTTTGTAGAGAATTAAGTTTCCTACTTTTTATGTTCTATGATATTTTTTGATCAGATGCGTAGTTCTCGAGATATATCAAGATATTTAAAAGTTCCGAAGCCGCACCAACATAATAGAGATACAGAAACACCGTGGCCCCTTTCTTTGAGATAACTCTGCACTATTGCGAGCTGCAAATGCCACTTCCAGCTTAGCTGTGCAGAGGAAGAACAACAAGAAGAAGAAATATCTCGAAATATGTCCGTCAGGCCAGTTCCTTTGAGCTGAATCTGCAAATATCTCGGAAACGAACCGAACTATGGCAAAATGTTAAGAGACGTTTTTTGTAGCGAATTATGTTTCCTACAATTTATGTTCTATGATATTTTTTGATCAGAAGCGTAGTTCTCGAGATATATCGAGATATTTAAAAGTTCCGAAGCCGCACCAACATAATAGGGATACAGAAACACCGTGGCCCCTTTCTTTGAGATAACTCTGCTCTAGTGCGAGCCGCAAATGCCACTTCCAGCTTAGCTGTGCAGAGGAAGAACAACAAGAAGAAGAAATATCTCGAAATATGTCCGTCAGGCCCCTTCCCTTGAGATAAATCTGCAAATATCTCGGAAACGAAGCGAGCTATGGCAAAATGTTAAGAGACCTTTTTTGTAGAGAATTAAGTTTCCTACTTTTTATGTTCTATGATATTTTTTGATCAGATGCGTAGTTCTCGAGATATATCAAGATATTTAAAAGTTCCGAAGCCGCACCAACATAATAGAGATACAGAAACACCGTGGCCCCTTTCTTTGAGATAACTCTGCACTATTGCGAGCTGCAAATGCCACTTCCAGCTTAGCTGTGCAGAAGAAGAACAACAAGAAGAAGAAATATCTCGAAATATATCCGTCAGGCCCCTTCCCTTGAGATAAATCTGCAAATATCTCGGAAACGAAGCGAGCTATGGCAAAATGCTAAGAGACCTTTTTTGTAGAGAATTAAGTTTCCTACTTTTTATGTTCTATGATATTTTTTGATCAGATGCGTAGTTCTCGAGATATATCAAGATATTTAAAAGTTCCGAAGCCGCACCAACATAATAGAGATACAGAAACACCGTGGCCCCTTTCTTTGAGATAACTCTGCACTATTGCGAGCTGCAAATGCCACTTCCAGCTTAGCTGTGCAGAAGAAGAACAACAAGAAGAAGAAATATCTCGAAATATGTCCGTCAGGCCCCTTCCCTTGAGATAAATCTGCAAATATCTCGGAAACGAAGCGAGCTATGGCAAAATCTTTAGAGACCTTTCTTGTAGAGAATTAAGTTTCCTACTTTTTATGTAGTATGATATTTTTTGATCAGATGCGTAGTTCTCGAGATATATCAAGATATTTAAAAGTTCCGAAGCCGCACCAACATAATAGAGATACAGAAACACCGTGGCCCCTTTCTTTGAGATAACTCTGCACTATTGCGCGCTGCAAATGCCACTTCCAGCTTAGCTGTGCAGAAGAAGCACAACAAGAAGAAGAAATATCTCGAAATATGTCCGTCAGGCCCCTTCCCTTGAGATAAATCTGCAAATATCTCGGAAACGAAGCGAGCTATGGGAAAATGTTAAGAGACCTTTTTTGTAGAGAATAATGTTTCCTACAATTTACGTTCTATGATATTTTTTGATCAGAAGCGTAGTTTTCGAGATATATCGAGATATTTAAAAGTTCCGAAGCCGCACCAACATAATAGAGATACAGAAACACCGTGGCCCCTTTCTTTGAGATAACTCTGCACTATTGCGACCTGCAAATGCCACTTCCAGCTCAGCTGTGCAGAAGAAGAACAACAAGAAGAAGAAATATCTCGAAATATGTCCGTCAGGCCCCTTCCCTTGAGATAAATCTGCAAATATCTCGGAAACGAAGCGAGCTATGGCAAAATGCTGAGAGACCTTTTTTGTAGAGAATTAAGTTTCCTACTTTTTATGTTCTATGATATTTTTTGATCAGATGCGTAGTTCTCGAGATATATCAAGATATTTAAAAGTTCCGAAGCCGCACCAACATAATAGAGATACAGAAACACCGTGGCCCCTTTCTTTGAGATAACTCTGCACTATTGCGAGCTGCAAATGCCACTTCCAGCTTAGCTGTGCAGAAGAAGAACAACAAGAAGAAGAAATATCTCGAAATATGTCCGTCAGGCCCCTTCCCTTGAGATAAATCTGCAAATATCTCGGAAACGAAGCGAGCTATGGCAAAATGTTTAGAGACCTTTCTTGTAGAGAATTAAGTTTCCTACTTTTTATGTAGTATGATATTTTTTGATCAGAAGCGTAGTTCTCGAGATATATCAAGATATTTAAAAGTTCCGAAGCCGCACCAATATAATAGAGATACAGAAACACCGTGGCCCCTTTCTTTGAGATAACTCTGCACTATTGCGCGCTGCAAATGCCACTTCCAGCTTAGCTGTGCAGAAGAAGAACAACAAGAAGAAGAAATATCTCGAAATATGTCCGTCAGGCCCCTTCCCTTGAGATAAATCTGCATATATCTCGGAAGTGAAGCGAGCTATGGCAAAATGTTAAGAGACCTTTTTTGTAGAGAATTAAGTTTCCTACTTTTTATGTTCTATGATATTTTTCGATCAGAGGCGTAGTTCTCGAGATATATCAAGATATTTAAAAGTTCCGAAGCCGCACCAACATAATAGAGATACAGAAACACCGTGGCCCCTTTCTTTGAGATAACTCTGCACGATTGCGAGCTGGAAATGTCACTTCCAGTTTAGCTGTGCAGAAGAAGAACAACAAGAAGAAGAAATATCTCGAAATATGTCCGTCAGGCCCCTTCCCTTGAGATATATCTGCAAATATCTCGGAAACGAAGCGAGCTATGGCAAAATGTTAAGAGACCTTTTTTGTAGAGAATTCTGTTTGCTACAATTTATGTTCTATGAAATTTTTTGATCAGAAGCGTAGTTTTCGAGATATATCGAGATATTTAAAAGTTCCGAAGCCGCACCAACATAATAGAGATACAGAAACACCGTGGCCCCTTTCTTTGAGATAACTCTGCACTAGTGCGAGCCGCAAATGCCACTTCCAGCTTAGCTGTGCAGAAGAAGAACAACAAGAAGAAGAAATATCTCGAAATATGTCCGACAGGCCCCTTCCCTTGAGATAAATCTGCAAATATCTCGGAAACGAAGCGAGCTATGGCAAAATGTTAAGAGACCTTTTTTGTAGAGAATAATGTTTCCTACAATTTACGTTCTATGATATTTTTTGATCAGAAGCGTAGTTTTCGAGATATATCGAGATATTTAAAAGTTCCGAAGCCGCACCAACATAATAGAGATACAGAAACACCGTGGCCCCTTTCTTTGAGATAACTCTGCACTATTGCGACCTGCAAATGCCACTTCCAGCTTAGCTGTGCAGAGGAAGAACAACAAGAAGAAGAAATATCTCGAAATATGTCCGTCAGGCCCCTTCCCTTGAGATGAATCTGCAAATATCTCGGAAACGAAGCGAGCTATGGCAAAATGCTAAGAGACCTTTTTTGTAGAGAATTAAGTTTCCTACTTTTTATGTTCTATGATATTTTTTGATCAGATGCGTAGTTCTCGAGATATATCAAGATATTTAAAAGTTCCGAAGCCGCACCAACATAATAGAGATACAGAAACACCGTGGCCCCTTTCTTTGAGATAACTCTGCACTATTGCGAGCTGCAAATGCCACTTCCAGCTTAGCTGTGCAGAAGAAGAACAACAAGAAGAAGAAATATCTCGAAATATGTCCGTCAGGCCCCTTCCCTTGAGATAAATCTGCAAATATCTCGGAAACGAAGCGAGCTATGGCAAAATGTTTAGAGACCTTTCTTGTAGAGAATTAAGTTTCCTACTTTTTATGTAGTATGATATTTTTTGATCAGATGCGTAGTTCTCGAGATATATCAAGATATTTAAAAGTTCCGAAGCCGCACCAATATAATAGAGATACAGAAACACCGTGGCCCCTTTCTTTGAGATAACTCTGCACTATTGCGCGCTGCAAATGCCACTTCCAGCTTAGCTGTGCAGAAGAAGAACAACAAGAAGAAGAAATATCTCGAAATATGTCCGTCAGGCCCCTTCCCTTGAGATAAATCTGCATATATCTCGGAAGCGAAGCGAGCTATGGCAAAATGTTAAGAGACCTTTTTTGTAGAGAATTAAGTTTCCTACTTTTTATGTTCTATGATATTTTTCGATCAGAGGCGTAGTTCTCGAGATATATCAAGATATTTAAAAGTTCCGAAGCCGAACCAACATAATAGAGATACAGAAACACCGTGGCCCCTTTCTTTGAGATAACTCTGCACGATTGCGAGCTGGAAATGTCACTTCCAGTTTAGCTGTGCAGAAGAAGAACAACAAGAAGAAGAAATATCTCGAAATATGTCCGTCAGGCCCCTTCCCTTGAGATATATCTGCAAATATCTCGGAAACGAAGCGAGCTATGGCAAAATGTTAAGAGACCTTTTTTGTAGAGAATTCTGTTTGCTACAATTTATGTTCTATGAAATTTTTTGATCAGAAGCGTAGTTTTCGAGATATATCGAGATATTTAAAAGTTCCGAAGCCGCACCAACATAATAGAGATACAGAAACACCGTGGCCCCTTTCTTTGAGATAACTCTGCACTAGTGCGAGCCGCAAATGCCACTTCCAGCTTAGCTGTGCAGAAGAAGAACAACAAGAAGAAGAAATATCTCGAAATATGTCCGACAGGCCCCTTCCCTTGAGATAAATCTGCAAATATCTCGGAAACGAAGCGAGCTATGGCAAAATGTTAAGAGACCTTTTTTGTAGAGAATAATTTTTCCTACAATTTACGTTCTATGATATTTTTTGATCAGAAGCGCAGTTTTCGAGATATATCGAGATATTTAAAAGTTCCGAAGCCGCACCAACATAATAGAGATACAGAAACACCGTGGCCCCTTTCTTTGAGATAACTCTGCACTATTGCGACCTGCAAATGCCACTTCCAGCTTAGCTGTGCAGAGGAAGAACAACAAGAAGAAGAAATATCTCGAAATATGTCCGTCAGGCCCCTTCCCTTGAGCTGAATCTGCAAATATCTCGGAAACGAAGCGAGCTATGGCAAAATGTTAAGAGACGTTTTTTGTAGAGAATTATGTTTCCTACAATTTATGTTCTATGATATTTTTTGATCAGAAGCGTAGTTTTCGAGATATATCGAGATATTTAAAAGTTCCGAAGACGCACCAACATAATAGAGATACAGAAACACCGTGGCCCCTTTCTTTGAGATAACTGTGCACTAGTGCGAGCCGCAAATGCCACTTCCAGCTTAGCTGTGCAGAAGAAGAACAACAAGAAGAAGAAATATCTCGAAATATGTCCGTCAGGCCCCTTCCCTTGAGATATATCTGCAAATATCTCGGAAACGAAGCGAGCTATGGCAAAATGTTTAGAGACCTTTCTTGTAGAGAATTAAGTTTCCTACTTTTTATGCAGTATGATATTTTTTGATCAGATGCGTAGTTCTCGAGATATATCAAGATATTTAAAAGTTCCGAAGCCGCACCAACATAATAGAGATACAGAAACACCGTGGCCCCTTTCTTTGAGATAACTCTGCACTCTGGCGCGCTGCAAATGCCACTTCCAGCTTAGCTGTGCAGAAGAAGAACAACAACAAGAAGAAATATCTCGAAATATGTCCGTCAGGCCCCTTCCCTTGAGATAAATCTGCAAATATCTCGGAAACGAAGCGAGCTATGGCAAAATGTTAAGAGACCGTTTTTGTAGAGAATTAAGTTTCCTACTTTTTATGTAGTATGATATTTTCTGATCAGATGCGTAGTTCTCGAGATATATCAAGATATTTAAAAGTTCCGAAGCCGCACCAACATAATAGAGATACAGAAACACCGTGGCCCCTTTCTTTGAGATAACTCTGCACTATTGCGCGCTGCAAATGCCACTTCCAGCTTAGCTGTGCAGAAGAAGACCAACAAGAAGAAGAAATATCTCGAAATATGCCCGTCAGGCCCCTTCCCTTGAGATACATCTGCAAATATCTCGGAAACGAAGCGAGCTATGGCAAAATGTTAAGAGACCTTTTTTGTAGAGAATTCAGTTTCCTACTTTTTATGTTCTATGATATTTTTCGATCAGAGGCGTAGTTCTCGAGATATATCGATATATTTAAAAGTTCCGAAGCCGCACCAACATAATAGAGATACAGAAACACCGTGGCCCCTTTCTTTGAGATAACTCTGCACTAGTGCGAGCCGCAAATGCCACTTCCAGCTTAGCTGTGCAGAAGAAGAACAAGAAGAAGAAGAAATATCTCGAGATATGTCCGTCAGGCCCCTTCCCTTGAGATAAATATGCAAATATCTCGGAAACGAAGCGAGCTATGGCAAAATGTTAAGAGACCTTTTTTGTAGAGAATTAAGTTTCCTACTTTTTATGTTGTATGATATTTTTTGATCAGATGCGTAGTTCTCGAGATATATCAAGATATTTAAAAGTTCCGAAGCCGCACCAACATAATAGTGATACAGAAACACCGTGGCCCCTTTCTTTGAGATAACTCTGCACTATTGCGAGCTGCAAATGCCACTTCCAGCTTAGCTGTGCAGAGGAAGAACAACAAGAAGAAGAAATATCTCGAAATATGTCCGTCAGGCCAGTTCCTTTGAGCTGAATCTGCAAATATCTCGGAAACGAAGCGAGCTATGGCAAAATGTTAAGAGACGTTTTTTGTAGAGAATTATGTTTCCTACAATTTATGTTCTATGATATTTTTTGATCAGAAGCGTAGTTTTCGAGATATATCGAGATATTTAAAAGTTCCGAAGCCGCACCAACATAATAGAGATACAGAAACACCGTGGCCCCTTTCTTTGAGATAACTCTGCACTATTGCGCGCTGCAAATGCCACTTCCAGCTTAGCTGTGCAGAAGAAGAACAACAAGAAGAAGAAATATCTCGAAATATGTCCGTCAGGCCCCTTCCCTTGAGATAAATCTGCAAATATCTCGGAAACGAAGCGAGCTATGGCAAAATGTTGAGAGACCTTTTTTGTAGAGAATTAAGTTTCCTACTTTTTATGTTCTATGATATTTTTCGATCAGAGGCGTAGTTCTCGAGATATATCAAGATATTTAAAAGTTCCGAAGCCGCACCAACATAATAGAGATACAGAAACACCGTGGCCCCTTTCTTTGAGATAACTCTGCACTATTGCGAGCTGCAAATGCCACTTCCAGCTTAGCTGTGCAGAGGAAGAACAACAAGAAGAAGAAATATCTCGAAATATGTCCGTCAGGCCCCTTCCCTTGAGATAAATCTGCAAATATCTCGGAAACGAAGCGAGCTATGGCAAAATGCTTAGAGACCTTTCTTGTAGAGAATTAAGTTTCCTACTTTTTATGTAGTATGATATTTTCTGATCAGATGCGTAGTTCTCGAGATATATCAAGATATTTAAAAGTTCCGAAGCCGCACCAACATAATAGAGATACAGAAACACCGTGGCCCCTTTCTTTGAGATAACTCTGCACTATTGCGCGCTGCAAATGCCACTTCCAGCTTAGCTGTGCAGAAGAAGACCAACAAGAAGAAGAAATATCTCGAAATATGTCCGTCAGGCCCCTTCCCTTGAGATAAATCTGCAAATATCTCGGAAACGAAGCGAGCTATGGCAAAATGTTAAGAGACCTTTTTTGTAGAGAATTCAGTTTCCTACTTTTTATGTTCTATGATATTTTTCGATCAGAGGCGTAGTTCTCGAGATATATCGATATATTTAAAAGTTCCGAAGCCGCACCAACATAATAGAGATACAGAAACACCGTGGCCCCTTTCTTTGAGATAACTCTGCACTAGTGCGAGCCGCAAATGCCACTTCCAGCTTAGCTGTGCAGAAGAAGAACAAGAAGAAGAAGAAATATCTCGAAATATGTCCGTCAGGCCCCTTCCCTTGAGATATATATGCAAATATCTCGGAAACGAAGCGAGCTATGGCAAAATGTTAAGAGACCTTTTTTGTAGAGAATTAAGTTTCCTACTTTTTATGTTCTATGATATTTTTTGATCAGATGCGTAGTTCTCGAGATATATCAAGATATTTAAAAGTTCCGAAGCCGCACCAACATAATAGAGATACAGAAACACCGTGGCCCCTTTCTTTGAGATAACTCTGCACTATTGCGAGCTGCAAATGCCACTTCCAGCTTAGCTGTGCAGAAGAAGAACAACAAGAAGAAGAAATATCTCGAAATATGTCCGTCAGGCCCCTTACCTTGAGATATATCTGCAAATATCTCGGAAACGAAGCGAGCTATGGCAAAATGTTAAGAGACCTTTTTTGTAGAGAATTAAGTTTCCTGCTTTTTATGTTCTATGATATTTTTTGATCAGATGCGTAGTTGTCGAGATATATCAAGATATTTAAAAGTTCCGAAGCCGCACCAACATAATAGAGATACAGAAACACCGTGGCCCCTTTCTTTGAGATAACTCTGCACTATTGCCAGCTGCAAATGCCACTTCCAGCTTAGCTGTGCAGAGGAAGAACAAAAAGAAGAAGAAATATCTCGAAATATGTCCGTCAGGCCAGTTCCTTTGAGCTGAATCTGCAAATATCTCGGAAACGAAGCGAGCTATGGCAAAATGTTAAGAGACGTTTTTTGTAGAGAATTAAGTTTCCTACTTTTCATGTTCTATGATATTTTTTGATCAGATGCGTAGTTCTCGAGATATATCAAGATATTTAAAAGTTCCGAAGCCGCACCAACATAATAGAGATACAGAAACACCGTGGCCCCTCTCTTTGAGATAACTCTGCACTATTGCGAGCTGGAAATGCCACTTCCAGTTTAGCTGTGCAGAAGAAGAACAACAAGAAGAAGAAATATCTCGAAATATGTCCGTTAGGCCCCTTCCCTTGAGATAAATCTGCAAATATCTCGGAAACGAAGCGAGCTATGGCAAAATGTTAAGAGACCTTTTTTGTAGAGAATTAAGTTTCCTACTTTTTATGCTGTATGATATTTTTTGATCAGATGCGTAGTTCTCGAGATATATCAAGATATTTAAAAGTTCCGAAGCCGCACCAACATAATAGAGATACAGAAACACCGTGGCCCCTCTCTTTGAGATAACTCTGCACTATTGCGAGCTGGAAATGCCACTTCCAGTTTAGCTGTGCAGAAGAAGAACAACAAGAAGAAGAAATATCTCGAAATATGTCCGTTAGGCCCCTTCCCTTGAGATAAATCTGCAAATATCTCGGAAACGAAGCGAGCTATGGCAAAATGTTAAGAGACCTTTTTTGTAGAGAATTAAGTTTCCTACTTTTTATGTTCTATGATATTTTTTGATCAGATGCGTAGTTCTCGAGATATATCAAGATATTTAAAAGTTCCGAAGCCGCACCAACATAATAGGGATACAGAAACACCGTGGCCCCTTTCTTTGAGATAACTCTGCACTAGTGCGAGCCGCAAATGCCACTTCCAGCTTAGCTGTGCAGAAGAAGAACAACAAGAAGAAGAAATATCTCGAAATATGTCCGTCAGGCCCCTTCCCTTGAGATAAATCTGCAAATATCTCGGAAACAAAGCGAGCTATGGCAGAATGTTAAGACACGTTTTTTGTAGAGAATTATGTTTCCTACAATTTATGTTCTATGATATTTTTTGATCAGAAGCGTAGTTTTCGAGATATATCGAGATATTTAAAAGTTCCGAAGCCGCACCAACATAATAGAGATACAGAAACACCGTGGCCCCTTTCTTTGAGATAACTCTGCACTATTGCGAGCTGGAAATGCCACTTCCAGTTTAGCTGTGCAGAAGAAGAACAACAAGAAGAAGAAATATCTCGAAATATGTCCGTTAGTCCCCTTCCCTTGAGATAAATCTGCAAATATCTCGGAAACGAAGCGAGCTATGGCAAAATGTTAAGAGACCTTTTTTGTAGAGAATTAAGTTTCCTACTTTTTATGGTCTATGATATTTTTTGATCAGATGCGTAGTTCTCGAGATATATCAAGATATTTAAAAGTTCCGAAGCCGCACCAACATAATAGAGATACAGAAACACCGTGGCCCCTTTCTTTGAGATAACTCTGCACTATTGCGCGCTGCAAATGCCACTTCCAGCTTAGCTGTGCAGAAGAAGAACAACAAGAAGAAGAAATATCTCGAAATATGTCCGGCAGGCCCCTTCCCTTGAGATATATCTGCAAATATCTCGGAAAGGAAGCGAGCTATGGCAAAATGTTAAGAGACCTTTTTTGTCGAGAATTATGTTTCCTACAATTTATGTTCTATGATATTTTTTGATCAGAAGCGTAGTGGTCGAGATATATCGAGATATTTAAAAGTTCCGAAGCCGCACCAACATAATAGAGATACAGAAACACCGTGGCCCCTTTCTTTGAGATAACTCTGCACTATTGCGCGCTGCAAATGCCACTTCCAGCTTAGCTGTGCAGAAGAAGAACAACAAGAAGAAGAAATATCTCGAAATATGTCCGTCAGGCCCCTTCCCTTGAGATAAATCTGCAAATATCTCGGAAACGAAGCGAGCTATGGCAAAATGTTAAGAGACCTTTTTTGTAGAGAATTAAGTTTCCTACTTTTTATGTTGTATGATATTTTTTGATCAGATGCGTAGTTCTCGAGATATATCAAGATATTTAAAAGTTCCGAAGCCGCACCAACATAATAAAGATACAGAAACACCGTGGCCCCTCTCTTTGAGATAACTCTGCACTATTGCGAGCTGCAAATGCCACTTCCAGCTTAGCTGTGCAGAAGAAGAACAACAAGAAGAAGAAATATCTCGAAATATGTCCGTCAGGCCAGTTCCCTTGAGATAAATCTGCAAATATCTCGGAAACGAAGCGAGCTATGGCAAAATGTTTAGAGATCTTTCTTGTAGAGAATTAAGTTTCCTACTTTTTATGTAGTATGATATTTTTTGATCAGATGCGTAGTTCTCGAGATATATCAAGATATTTAAAAGTTCCGAAGCCGCACCAACATAATAGAGATACAGAAACACCGTGGCCCCTTTCTTTGAGATAACTCTGCACTATTGCGCGCCGCAAATGCCACTCCCAGCTTAGCTGTGCAGAAGGAGAACAACAACAAGAAGAAATATCTCGAAATATGTCCGTCAGGCCCCTTCCCTTGAGATAAATCTGCAAATATCTCGGAAACGAAGCGAGCTATGGCAAAATGTTAAGAGACCTTTTTTGTAGAGAATAAGGTTTCCTACAATTTACGTTCTATGATATTTTTTGATCAGAAGCGTAGTTTTCAAGATATATCAAGATATTTAAAAGTTCCGAAGCCGCACCAACATAATAGAGATACAGAAACACCGCGGCCCCTTTCCTTGAGATAACTCTGCACTATTGCGACCTGCAAATGCCACTTCCAGCTCAGCTGTGCAGAAGAAGAACAACAAGAAGAAGAAATATCTCGAAATATGTCCGTCAGGCCCCTTCCCTTGAGATAAATCTGCAAATATCTCGGAAACGAAGCGAGCTATGGCAAAATGTTAAGAGACCTTTTTTGTAGAGAATTAAGTTTCCTACTTTTTATGTTCTATGCTATTTTTTGATCAGATGCGTAGTTCTCGAGATATATCAAGATATTTAAAAGTTCCGAAGCCGCACCAACATAATAGAGATACAGAAACACCGTGGCCCCTTTCTTTGAGATAACTCTGCACTATTGCGAGCTGCAAATGCCACTTCCAGCTTAGCTGTGCAGAAGAAGAACAACAAGAAGAAGAAATATCTCGAAATATGTCCGTCAGGCCCCTTCCCTTGAGATAAATCTGCAAATATCTCGGAAACGAAGCGAGCTATGGCAAAATGCTTAGAGACCTTTCTTGTAGAGAATTAAGTTTCCTACTTTTTATGTAGTATGATATTTTCTGATCAGATGCGTAGTTCTCGAGATATATCAAGATATTTAAAAGTTCCGAAGCCGCACCAACATAATAGAGATACAGAAACACCGTGGCCCCTTTCTTTGAGATAACTCTGCACTATTGCGAGCTGCAAATGCCACTTCCAGCTTAGCTGTGCAGAGGAAGAACAACAAGAAGAAGAAATATCTCGAAATATGTCCGTCAGGCCAGTTCCTTTGAGCTGAATCTGCAAATATCTCGGAAACGAAGCGAGCTATGGCAAAATGTTAAGAGACGTTTTTTGTAGAGAATTATGTTTCCTACAATTTATGTTCTATGATATTTTTTGATCAGAAGGGTAGTTTTCGAGATATATCGAGATATTTAAAAGTTCCGAAGACGCACCAACATAATAGAGATACAGAAACACCGTGGCCCCTTTCTTTGAGATAACTGTGCACTAGTGCGAGCCGCAAATGCCACTTCCAGCTTAGCTGTGCAGAAGAAGAACAACAAGAAGAAGAAATATCTCGAAATATGTCCGTCAGGCCCCTTCCCTTGAGATATATCTGCAAATATCTCGGAAACGAAGCGAGCTATGGCAAAATGTTAAGAGACCTTTTTTGTAGAGAATTAAGTTTCCTGCTTTTTATGTTCTATGATATTTTTTGATCAGATGCGTAGTTCTCGAGATATATCAAGATATTTAAAAGTTCCGAAGCCGCAGCAACATAATAGAGATACAGAAACACCGTGGCCCCTTTCTTTGAGATAACTCTGCACTATTGCGAGCTGCAAATGCCACTTCCAGCTTAGCTGTGCAGAGGAAGAACAAAAAGAAGAAGAAATATCTCGAAATATGTCCGTCAGGCCAGTTCCTTTGAGCTGAATCTGCAAATATCTCGGAAACGAAGCGTGCTATGGCAAAATGTTAAGAGACGTTTTTTGTAGAGAATTAAGTTTCCTACTTTTCATGTTCTATGATATTTTTTGATCAGATGCGTAGTTCTCGAGATATATCAAGATATTTAAAAGTTCCGAAGCCGCACCAACATAATAGAGATACAGAAACACCGTGGCCCCTCTCTTTGAGATAACTCTGCACTATTGCGAGCTGGAAATGCCACTTCCAGTTTAGCTGTGCAGAAGAAGAACAACAAGAAGAAGAAATATCTCGAAATATGTCCGTTAGGCCCCTTCCCTTGAGATAAATCTGCAAATATCTCGGAAACGAAGCGAGCTATGGCAAAATGTTAAGAGACCTTTTTTGTAGAGAATTAAGTTTCCTACGTTTTATGTTCTATGATATTTTTTGATTAGATGCGTAGTTCTCGAGATATGTCAAGATATTTAAAAGTTCCGAAGCCGCACCAACATAATAGAGATACAGAAACACCGTGGCCCCTCTCTTTGAGATAACTCTGCACTATTGCGAGCTGGAAATGCCACTTCCAGTTTAGCTGTGCAGAAGAAGAACAACAAGAAGAAGAAATATCTCGAAATATGTCCGTTAGGCCCCTTCCCTTGAGATAAATCTGCAAATATCTCGGAAACGAAGCGAGCTATGGCAAAATGTTAAGAGACCTTTTTTGTAGAGAATTAAGTTTCCTACTTTTTATGTTCTATGATATTTTTTGATCAGATGCGTAGTTCTCGAGATATATCAAGATATTTAAAAGTTCCGAAGCCGCACCAACATAATAGGGATACAGAAACACCGTGGCCCCTTTCTTTGAGATAACTCTGCACTAGTGCGAGCCGCAAATGCCACTTCCAGCTTAGCTGTGCAGAAGAAGAACAACAAGAAGAAGAAATATCTCGAAATATGTCCGTCAGGCCCCTTCCCTTGAGATAAATCTGCAAATATCTCGGAAACAAAGCGAGCTATGGCAGAATGTTAAGAGACGTTTTTTGTAGAGAATTATGTTTCCTACAATTTATGTTCTATGATATTTTTTGATCAGAAGCGTAGTTTTCGAGATATATCGAGATATTTAAAAGTTCCGAAGCCGCACCAACATAATAGAGATACAGAAACACCTTGGCCCCTTTCTTTGAGATAACTGTGCACTAGTGCGAGCCGCAAATGCCACTTCCAGCTTAGCTGTGCAGAAGAAGAACAACAAGAAGAAGAAATATCTCGAAATATGTCCGTCAGGCCCCTTCCCTTGAGATATATCTGCAAATATCTCGGAAACGAAGCGAGCTATGGCAAAATGTTAAGAGACCGTTTTTGTAGAGAATTAAGTTTCCTACTTTTTATGTTCTATGATATTTTTTGATCAGACGCGTAGTTCTCGAGATATATCAAGATATTTAAAAGTTCCGAAGCCGCACCAACATAATAGAGATACAGAAACACCGTGGCCCCTTTCATTAAGATAACTCTGCACTATTGCGAGCTGCAAATGCCACTTCCAGCTTAGCTGTGCAGAAGAAGAACAACAAGAAGAAGAAATATCTCGAAATATGTCCGTCAGGCCCCTTCCCTTGAGATATATCTGCAAATATCTCGGAAACGAAGCGAGCTATGGCAAAATGTTAAGAGACATTTTTTGTCGAGAATTATGTTTCCTACAATTTATGTTCTATGATATTTTTTGATCAGAAGCGTAGTTTTCGAGATATATCGAGATATTTAAAAGTTCCGAAGCCGCACCAACATAATAGAGATACAGAAACACCGTGGCCCCTTTCTTTGAGATAACTCAGCACTATTGCGAGCTGGAAATGCCACTTCCAGTTTAGCTGTGCAGAAGAAGAACAACAAGAAGAAGAAATATCTCGAAATATGTCCGTTAGTCCCCTTCCCTTGAGATAAATCTGCAAATATCTCGGAAACGAAGCGAGCTATGGCAAAATGTTAAGAGACCTTTTTTGTAGAGAATTAAGTTTCCTACTTTTTATGGTCTATGATATTTTTTGATCAGATGCGTAGTTCTCGAGATATATCAAGATATTTAAAAGTTCCGAAGCCGCACCAACATAATAGAGATACAGAAACACCGTGGCCCCTTTCTTTGAGATAACTCTGCACTATTGCGCGCTGCAAATGCCACTTCCAGCTTAGCTGTGCAGAAGAAGAACAACAAGAAGAAGAAATATCTCGAAATATGTCCGGCAGGCCCCTTCCCTTGAGATATATCTGCAAATATCTCGGAAAGGAAGCGAGCTATGGCAAAATGTTAAGAGACCTTTTTTGTCGAGAATTATGTTTCCTACAATTTATGTTCTATGATATTTTTTGATCAGAAGCGTAGTGGTCGAGATATATCGAGATATTTAAAAGTTCCGAAGCCGCACCAACATAATAGAGATACAGAAACACCGTGGCCCCTTTCTTTGAGATAACTCTGCACTATTGCGAGCTGGAAATGCCACTTCCAGTTTAGCTGTGCAGAAGAAGAACAACAAGAAGAAGAAATATCTCGAAATATGTCCGTTAGGCCCCTTCCCTTGAGATAAATCTGCAAATATCTCGGAAACGAAGCGAGCTATGGCAAAATGTTAAGAGACCTTTTTTGTAGAGAATTAAGTTTCCTACTTTTTATGTTCTATGATATTTTTTGATCAGATGCGTAGTTCTCGAGATATATCAAGATATTTAAAAGTTCCGATGCCGCACCAACATAATAGAGATACAGAAACACCGTGGCCCCTTTCTTTGAGATAACTCTGCACTATTGCGCGCTGCAAATGCCACTTCCAGCTTAGCTGTGCAGAAGAAGAACAACAAGAAGAAGAAATATCTCGAAATATGTCCGTCAGGCCCCTTCCCTTGAGATAAATCTGCAAATATCTCGGAAACGAAGCGAGCTATGGCAAAATGTTAAGAGACGTTTTTTGTAGAGAATTATGTTTCCTACAATTTATGTTCTATGATATTTTTTGATCAGAAGCGTAGTTTTCGAGATATATCGAGATATTTAAAAGTTCCGAAGACGCACCAACAAAATAGAGATACAGAAACACCGTGGCCCCTTTCTTTGAGATAACTGTGCACTAGTGCGAGCCGCAAATGCCACTTCCAGCTTAGCTGTGCAGAAGAAGAACAACAAGAAGAAGAAATATCTCGAAATATGTCCGTCAGGCCCCTTCCCTTGAGATATATCTGCAAATATCTCGGAAACGAAGCGAGCTATGGCAAAATGTTAAGAGACCTTTTTTGTAGAGAATTAAGTTTCCTGCTTTTTATGTTCTATGATATTTTTTGATCAGATGCGTAGTTCTCGAGATATATCAAGATATTTAAAAGTTCCGAAGCCGCAGCAACATAATAGAGATACAGAAACACCGTGGCCCCTTTCTTTGAGATAACTCTGCACTATTGCGAGCTGCAAATGCCACTTCCAGCTTAGCTGTGCAGAGGAAGAACAAAAAGAAGAAGAAATATCTCGAAATATGTCCGTCAGGCCAGTTCCTTTGAGCTGAATCTGCAAATATCTCGGAAACGAAGCGAGCTATGGCAAAATGTTAAGAGACGTTTTTTGTAGAGAATTAAGTTTCCTACTTTTCATGTTCTATGATATTTTTTGATCAGATGCGTAGTTCTCGAGATATATCAAGATATTTAAAAGTTCCGAAGCCGCACCAACATAATAGAGATACAGAAACACCGTGGCCCCTCTCTTTGAGATAACTCTGCACTATTGCGAGCTGGAAATGCCACTTCCAGTTTAGCTGTGCAGAAGAAGAACAACAAGAAGAAGAAATATCTCGAAATATGTCCGTTAGGCCCCTTCCCTTGAGATAAATCTGCAAATATCTCGGAAACGAAGCGAGCTATGGCAAAATGTTAAGAGACCTTTTTTGTAGAGAATTAAGTTTCCTACTTTTTATGTTCTATGATATTTTTTGATCAGATGCGTAGTTCTCGAGATATATCAAGATATTTAAAAGTTCCGAAGCCGCACCAACATAATAGGGATACAGAAACACCGTGGCCCCTTTCTTTGAGATAACTCTGCACTAGTGCGAGCCGCAAATGCCACTTCCAGCTTAGCTGTGCAGAAGAAGAACAACAAGAAGAAGAAATATCTCGAAATATGTCCGTCAGGCCCCTTCCCTTGAGAAAAATCTGCAAATATCTCGGAAACAAAGCGAGCTATGGCAGAATGTTAAGAGACGTTTTTTGTAGAGAATTATGTTTCCTACAATTTATGTTCTATGATATTTTTTGATCAGATGCGTAGTTCTCGAGATATATCAAGATATTTAAAAGTTCCGAAGCCGCACCAACATAATAGAGATACAGAAACACCGTGGCCCCTTTCTTTGAGATAACTCTGCACTATTGCGAGCTGCAAATGCCACTTCCAGCTTAGCTGTGCAGAGGAAGAACAACAAGAAGAAGAAATATCTCGAAATATGTCCGTCAGGCCAGTTCCTTTGAGCTGAATCTGCAAATATCTCGGAAACGAAGCGAGCTATGGCAAAATGTTAAGAGACGTTTTTTGTAGAGAATTATGTTTCCTACAATTTATGTTCTATGATATTTTTTGATCAGAAGCGTAGTTTTCGAGATATATCGAGATATTTAAAAGTTCCGAAGACGCACCAACAAAATAGAGATACAGAAACACCGTGGCCCCTTTCTTTGAGATAACTGTGCACTAGTGCGAGCCGCAAATGCCACTTCCAGCTTAGCTGTGCAGAAGAAGAACAACAAGAAGAAGAAATATCTCGAAATATGTCCGTCAGGCCCCTTCCCTTGAGATATATCTGCAAATATCTCGGAAACGAAGCGAGCTATGGCAAAATTTTAAGAGACCTTTTTTGTAGAGAATTAAGTTTCCTGCTTTTTATGTTCTATGATATTTTTTGATCAGATGCGTAGTTCTCGAGATATATCAAGATATTTAAAAGTTCCGAAGCCGCAGCAACATAATAGAGATACAGAAACACCGTGGCCCCTTTCTTTGAGATAACTCTGCACTATTGCGAGCTGCAAATGCCACTTCCAGCTTAGCTGTGCAGAGGAAGAACAAAAAGAAGAAGAAATATCTCGAAATATGTCTGTCAGGCCAGTTCCTTTGAGCTGAATCTGCAAATATCTCGGAAACGAAGCGAGCTATGGCAAAATGTTAAGAGACGTTTTTTGTAGAGAATTAAGTTTCCTACTTTTCATGTTCTATGATATTTTTTGATCAGATGCGTAGTTCTCGAGATATATCAAGATATTTAAAAGTTCCGAAGCCGCACCAACATAATAGAGATACAGAAACACCGTGGCCCCTCTCTTTGAGATAACTCTGCACTATTGCGAGCTGGAAATGCCACTTCCAGTTTAGCTGTGCAGAAGAAGAACAACAAGAAGAAGAAATATCTCGAAATATGTCCGTTAGGCCCCTTCCCTTGAGATAAATCTGCAAATATCTCGGAAACGGAGCGAGCTATGGCAAAATGTTAAGAGACCTTTTTTGTAGAGAATTAAGTTTCCTACTTTTTATGTTCTATGATATTTTTTGATCAGATGCGTAGTTCTCGAGATATATCAAGATATTTAAAAGTTCCGAAGCCGCACCAACATAATAGGGATACAGAAACACCGTGGCCCCTTTCTTTGAGATAACTCTGCACTAGTGCGAGCCGCAAATGCCACTTCCAGCTTAGCTGTGCAGAAGAAGAACAACAAGAAGAAGAAATATCTCGAAATATGTTCGTCAGGCCCCTTCCCTTGAGATATATCTGCAAATATCTCGGAAACGAAGCGAGCTATGGCAAAATGTTAAGAGACCGTTTTTGTAGAGAATTAAGTTTCCTACTTTTTATGTTCTATGATATTTTTTGATCAGACGCGTAGTTCTCGAGATATATCAAGATATTTAAAAGTTCCGAAGCCGCACCAACATAATAGAGATACAGAAACACCGTGGCCCCTTTCATTAAGATAACTCTGCACTATTGCGAGCTGCAAATGCCACTTCCAGCTTAGCTGTGCAGAAGAAGAACAACAAGAAGAAGAAATATCTCGAAATATGTCCGTCAGGCCCCTTCCCTTGAGATATATCTGCAAATATCTCGGAAACGAAGCGAGCTATGGCAAAATGTTAAGAGACATTTTTTGTCGAGAATTATGTTTCCTACAATTTATGTTCTATGATATTTTTTGATCAGAAGCGTAGTTTTCGAGATATATCGAGATATTTAAAAGTTCCGAAGCCGCACCAACATAATAGAGATACAGAAACACCGTGGCCCCTTTCTTTGAGATAACTCTGCACTATTGCGAGCTGGAAATGCCACTTCCAGTTTAGCTGTGCAGAAGAAGAACAACAAGAAGAAGAAATATCTCGAAATATGTCCGTTAGGCCCCTTCCCTTGAGATAAATCTGCAAATATCTCGGAAACGAAGCGAGCTATGGCAAAATGTTAAGAGACCTTTTTTGTAGAGAATTAAGTTTCCTACTTTTTATGTAGTATGATATTTTTTGATCAGATGCGTAGTTCTCGAGATATATCAAGATATTTAAAAGTTCCGAAGCCGCACCAACATAATAGAGATACAGAAACACCGTGGCCCCTTTCTTTGAGATAACTCTGCACTATTGCGCGCTGCAAATGCCACTTCCAGCTTAGCTGTGCAGAAGAAGAACAACAACAAGAAGAAATATCTCGAAATATGTCCGTCAGGCCCCTTCCCTTGAGATAAATCTGCAAATATCTCGGAAACGAAGCGAGCTATGGCAAAATGTTAAGAGACCTTTTTTGTAGAGAATAAGGTTTCCTACAATTTACGTTCTATGATATTTTTTGATCAGAAGCGTAGTTTTCAAGATATATCAAGATATTTAAAAGTTCCGAAGCCGCACCAACATAATAGAGATACAGAAACACCGTGGCCCCTTTCTTTGAGATAACTCTGCACTATTGCGACCTGCAAATGCCACTTCCAGCTCAGCTGTGCAGAAGAAGAACAACAAGAAGAAGAAATATCTCGAAATATGTCCGTCAGGCCCCTTCCCTTGAGATAAATCTGCAAATATCTCGGAAACGAAGCGAGCTATGGCAAAATGTTAAGAGACCTTTTTTGTAGAGAATTAAGTTTCCTACTTTTTATGTTCTATGCTATTTTTTGATCAGATGCGTAGTTCTCGAGATATATCAAGATATTTAAAAGTTCCGAAGCCGCACCAACATAATAGAGATACAGAAACACCGTGGCCCCTTTCTTTGAGATAACTCTGCACTATTGCGACCTGCAAATGCCACTTCCAGCTCAGCTGTGCAGAAGAAGAACAAGAAGAAGAAGAAATATCTCGAAATATATCCGTCAGGCCCCTTCCCTTGAGATAAATATGCAAATATCTCGGAAACGAAGCGAGCTATGGCAAAATGTTAAGAGACCTTTTTTGTAGAGAATTAAGTTTCCTACTTTTTATGTTCTATGATATTTTTTGATCAGATGCGTAGTTCTCGAGATATATCAAGATATTTAAAAGTTCCGAAGCCGCACCAACATAATAGAGATACAGAAACACCGTGGCCCCTTTCTTTGAGATAACTCTGCACTATTGCGCGCTGCAAATGCCTCTTCCAGCTTAGCTGTGCAGAAGAAGAACAACAAGAAGAAGAAATATCTCGAAATATGTCCGTCAGGCCCCTTCCCTTGAGATATATCTGCAAATATCTCGGAAACGAAGCGAGCTATGGCAAAATGTTAAGAGACCTTTTTTGTAGAGAATTATGTTTCCTACAATTTCTGTTCTATGATATTTTTTGATCAGAAGCGTAGTTCTCGAGATATATCGAGATATTTAAAAGTTCCGAAGCCGCACCAACATAATAGGGATACAGAAACACCGTGGCCCCTTTCTTTGAGATAACTCTGCACTAGTGCGAGCCGCAAATGCCACTTCCAGCTTAGCTGTGCAGAAGAAGAACAACAAGAAGAAGAAATATCTCGAAATATGTCCGTCAGGCCCCTTCCCTTGAGATAAATCTGCAAATATCTCGGAAACGAAGCGAGCTATGGCAGAATGTTGAGAGACGTTTTTTGTAGAGAATTATGTTTCCTACAATTTATGTTCTATGATATTTTTTGATCAGAAGCGTAGTTCTCGAGATATATCAAGATATTTAAAAGTTCCGAAGCCGCACCGACATAATAGAGATACAGAAACACCGTGGCCCCTCTCTTTGAGATAACTCTGCACTATTGCGAGCTGGAAATGCCACTTCCAGTTTAGCTGTGCAGAAGAAGAACAACAAGAAGAAGAAATATCTCGAAATATGTCCGTTAGGCCCCTTCCCTTGAGATATATCTGCAAATATCTCGGAAACGAAGCGAGCTATGGCAAAATGTTAAGAGACCTTTTTTGTAGAGAATTAAGTTTCCTACTTTTTATGTTCTATGATGTTTTTTGATCAGATGCGTAGTTCTCGAGATATATCAAGATATTTAAAAGTTCCGAAGCCGCACCAACATAATAGAGATACAGAAACACCGTGGCCCCTTTCTTTGAGATAACTCTGCACTATTGCGAGCTGCAAATGCCACTTCCAGCTTAGCTGTGCAGAGGAAGAACAACAAGAAGAAGAAATATCTCGAAATATGTCCGTCAGGCCCCTTCCCTTGAGATATATCTGCAAATATCTCGGAAACGAAGCGAGCTATGGCAAAATGTTAAGAGACCTTTTTTGTAGAGAATTATGTTTCCTACAATTTATGTTCTATGATATTTTTTGATCAGAAGCGTAGTTTTCGAGATATATCGAGATATTTAAAAGTTCCGAAGCCGCACCAACATAATAGAGATACAGAAACACCGTGGCCCCTTTCTTTGAGATAACTCTGCACTATTGCGAGCTGGAAATGCCACTTCCAGTTTAGCTGTGCAGAAGAAGAACAACAAGAAGAAGAAATATCTCGAAATATGTCCGTTAGTCCCCTTCCCTTGAGATAAATCTGCAAATATCTCGGAAACGAAGCGAGCTATGGCAAAATGTTAAGAGACCTTTTTTGTAGAGAATTAAGTTTCCTACTTTTTATGGTCTATGATATTTTTTGATCAGATGCGTAGTTCTCGAGATATATCAAGATATTTAAAAGTTCCGAAGCCGCACCAACATAATAGAGATACAGAAACACCGTGGCCCCTTTCTTTGAGATAACTCTGCACTATTGCGCGCTGCAAATGCCACTTCCAGCTTAGCTGTGCAGAAGAAGAACAACAAGAAGAAGAAATATCTCGAAATATGTCCGTCAGGCCCCTTCCCTTGAGATATATCTGCAAATATCTCGGAAAGGAAGCGAGCTATGGCAAAATGTTAAGAGACCTTTTTTGTCGAGAATTATGTTTCCTACAATTTATGTTCTATGATATTTTTTGATCAGAAGCGTAGTGGTCGAGATATATCGAGATATTTAAAAGTTCCGAAGCCGCACCAACATAATAGAGATACAGAAACACCGTGGCCCCTTTCTTTGAGATAACTCTGCACTATTGCGAGCTGGAAATGCCACTTCCAGTTTAGCTGTGCAGAAGAAGAACAACAAGAAGAAGAAGTATCTCGAAATATGTCCGTTAGGCCCCTTCCCTTGAGATAAATCTGCAAATATCTCGGAAACGAAGCGAGCTATGGCAAAATGTTAAGAGACCTTTTTTGTAGAGAATTAAGTTTCCTACTTTTTATGTTCTATGATATTTTTTGATCAGATGCGTAGTTCTCGAGATATATCGAGATATTTAAAAGTTCCGAAGCCGCACCAACATAATAGAGATACAGAAACACCGTGGCCCCTTTCTTTGAGATAACTCTGCACTATTGCGAGCTGGAAATGCCACTTCCAGTTTAGCTGTGCAGAAGAAGAACAACAAGAAGATGAAATATCTCGAAATATGTCCGTTAGGCCCCTTCCCTTGAGATAAATCTGCAAATATCTCGGAAACGAAGCGAGCTATGGCAAAATGTTAAGAGACCTTTTTTGTAGCGAATTAAGTTTCCTACTTTTTATGTTCTATGATATTTTTTGATCAGATGCGTAGTTCTCGAGATATATCAAGATATTTAAAAGTTCCGAAGCCGCACCAACATAATAGGGATACAGAAACACCGTGGCCCCTTTCTTTGAGATAACTCTGCACTAGTGCGAGCCGCAAATGCCACTTCCAGCTTAGCTGTGCAGAAGAAGAACAACAAGAAGAAGAAATATCTCGAAATATGTCCGTCAGGCCCCTTCCCTTGAGATAAATCTGCAAATATCTCGGAAACGAAGCGAGCTATGGCAGAATGTTAAGAGACGTTTTTTGTCGAGAATTATGTTTCCTACAATTTATGTTCTATGATATTTTTTGATCAGAAGCGTAGTGGTCGAGATATATCGAGATATTTAAAAGTTCCGAAGCCGCACCAACATAATAGAGATACAGAAACACCGTGGCCCCTTTCTTTGAGATAACTCTGCACTATTGCGAGCTGGAAATGCCACTTCCAGTTTAGCTGTGCAGAAGAAGAACAACAAGAAGAAGAAATATCTCGAAATATGTCCGTTAGGCCCCTTCCCTTGAGATAAATCTGCAAATATCTCGGAAACGAAGCGAGCTATGGCAAAATGTTAAGAGACCTTTTTTGTAGAGAATTAAGTTTCCTACTTTTTATGTTCTATGATATTTTTTGATCAGATGCGTAGTTCTCGAGATATATCAAGATATTTAAAAGTTCCGAAGCCGCACCAACATAATAGAGATACAGAAACACCGTGGCCCCTTTCTTTGAGATAACTCTGCACTATTGCGCGCTGCAAATGCCACTTCCAGCTTAGCTGTGCAGAAGAAGAACAACAAGAAGAAGAAATATCTCGAAATATGTCCGTCAGGCCCCTTCCCTTGAGATAAATCTGCAAATATCTCGGAAACGAAGCGAGCTATGGCAAAATGTTAAGAGACCTTTTTTGTAGAGAATTAAGTTTCCTACTTTTTATGTTGTATGATATTTTTTGATCAGATGCGTAGTTCTCGAGATATATCAAGATATTTAAAAGTTCCGAAGCCGCACCAACATAATAGAGTTACAGAAACACCGTGGCCCCTTTCTTTGAGATAACTCTGCACTATTGCGAGCTGCAAATGCCACTTCCAGCTTAGCTGTGCAGAGGAAGAACAACAAGAAGAAGAAATATCTCGAAATATGTCCGTCAGGCCCCTTCCCTTGAGATATATCTGCAAATATCTCGGAAACGAAGCGAGCTATGGCAAAATGTTAAGAGACCTTTTTTGTAGAGAATTATGTTTCCTACAATTTATGTTCTATGATATTTTTTGATCAGAAGCGTAGTTCTCGAGATATATCGAGATATTTAAAAGTTCCGAAGCCGCACCAACATAATAGGGATACAGAAACACCGTGGCCCCTTTCTTTGAGATAACTCTGCACTAGTGCGAGCCGCAAATGCCACTTCCAGCTTAGCTGTGCAGAAGAAGAACAACAAGAAGAAGAAATATCTCGAAATATGTCCGTCAGGCCCCTTCCCTTGAGATAAATCTGCAAATATCTCGGAAACGAAGCGAGCTATGGCAAAATGTTAAGCGACTTTATTTGTAGAGAATTAAGTTTCCTACTTTTTACGTTCTATGATATTTTTTAATCAGATGCGTAGTTCTCGAGATATATAAAGATATTTTAAAGTTCCGAAGCCGCACCAACATAATAGAGATACAGAAACACCGTGGCCCCTTTCTTCGAGATAACTCTGCACTATTGCGAGCTGCAAATGCCACTTCCAGCTTAGCTGTGCAGAAGAAGAACAACAAGAAGAAGAAATATCTCGAAATATGTCCGTCAGGCCCCTTCCCTTGAGATAAATCTGCAAGTATCTTGGAAACGAAGCGAGCTATGGCAAAATGTTAAGAGACCTTTTTTGTAGAAAATTAGGATTCCTACTTTTTATGTTCTATGATATTTTTTGATCAGACGCGTAGTTTTCGAGATATATCGAGATATTTAAAAGTTCCGAAGCCGCACCAACATAATAGAGATACAGAAACAGCGTGGCCCCTTTCTTTGGGATAACTCTGCACTATTGCGAGCTGGAAATGCCACTTCCAGTTTAGCTGTGCAGAAGAAGAACAACAAGAAGAAGAAATATCTCGAAATATGTCCGTCAGGACCCCTCCCTTGAGATAAATCTGCAAATATCTCGGAAACGAAGCGAGCTATTGCAAAACGTTAAGAGACCTTTTTTGTAAAGAATTAGGTTTCCTACTTTTTATGTTCTATGATATTTTTTGATCAGATGCGTAGTTCTCGAGATATATCAAGATATTTAAAAGCTCCGAAGCTGCACCAACATAATAGAGGTACAGAAACACCGTGGCCCCTTTCTTTGAGATAACTCTGCACTATTGCGAGCTGCAAATGCCACTTCCAGCTTAGCTGTGCAGAAGAAGAACAACAAGAATAAGAAATATTTCGAAATATGTCCGTCAGGCCCCTTCCCTTGAGATAAATCTGCAAATATCTCGGAAACGAAGCGAGCTACGGCAAAATGTTAAGAGACCTTTTTTGTAGAGAATTAAGTTTTCTACTTTTTATGTTCCATGATATTTTTTGATCAGATGCGTAGTTCTCGAGATATATCAAGATATTTAAAAGTTCTGAAGCTGCACCACCATAATAGAGATACAGAAACACCGTGGCCCCTTTCTTTGAGATAACTCTGCACTAGTGCGAGCCGCAAATGCCACTTCCAGCTTAGCTGTGCAGAAGAAGAACAACAAGAAGAAGAAATATCTGGAAATATGTCCGTTAGGCCCCTTCCCTTGAGATAAATCTGCAAATATCTCGGAAACGAAGCGAGCTATGGCAAAATGTTAAGAGACCTTTTTTGTAGAGAATTATGCTTCCTACTTTTTATGTTCTATGATATTTTTTGATCAGACGCGTAGTTCTCGAGATATATCAAGATATTTAAAAGTTCCGGAGCCGCACCAACATAATAGAGATACAGAAACACCGTGGCCCCTTTCTTTGAGATATCTCTGCACTATTGCGAGCTGCAAATGCCACTTCCAGCTTAGCTGTGGAGAAGAAGAACAACAAGAAGAAGAAATATTTCGACATATGTCCGTCAGGCCCCTTCCCTTGAGATAAATCTGCAAATATCTCGGAAACGAAGAGAGCTATGGCAAAATGTTAAGCGACCTTTTTTGTAGAGAATTAAGTTTCCTACTTTTTATGTTCTATGATATTTTTTGATCAGATGCGTAGTTCTCGAGATATATCAAGATATTTAAAAGTTCCGAAGCCGCACCAACATAATAGAGATACAGAAACACCGTGGCCCCTTTCTTTGAGATAACTCGGCACTACTGCGAGCTGGAAATGCCACTTCCAGTTTAGCTGTGCAGAAGAAGAACAACAAGAAGAAGAAATATCTCGAAATATGTCCGTCAGGCCCCTTCCCTTGAGATAAATCTGCAAGTATCTTGGAAACGAAGCGAGCTATGGCAAAATGTTAAGAGACCTTTTTTGTAGAGAATTAAGTTTCCTACTTTTTATGTTCTATGATATTTTTTGATCAGATGCGTAGTTCTCGAGATATATCAAGATATTTAAAAGTTCCGAAGCCGCACCAACATAATAGAGATACAGAAACACCGTGGCCCCTTTCTTTGAGATAACTCTGCACTATTGCGAGCTGCAAATGCCACTTCCAGCTTAGCTGTGCAGAAGAAGAACAACAAGAAGAAGAAATATCTCGAAATATGTCCGTCAGGCCCCTTCCCTTGAGATAAATCTGCAAATATCTCGGAAACGAAGCGAGCTATGGCAAAATGTTAAGCGACTTTATTTGTAGAGAATTAAGTTTCCTACTTTTTACGTTCTATGATATTTTTTAATCAGATGCGTAGTTCTCGAGATATATAAAGATATTTTAAAGTTCCGAAGCCGCACCAACATAATAGAGATACAGAAACACCGTGGCCCCTTTCTTCGAGATAACTCTGCACTATTGCGAGCTGCAAATGCCACTTCCAGCTTAGCTGTGCAGAAGAAGAACAACAAGAAGAAGAAATATCTCGAAATATGTCCGTCAGGCCCCTTCCCTTGAGATAAATCTGCAAGTATCTTGGAAACGAAGCGAGCTATGGCAAAATGTTAAGAGACCTTTTTTGTAGAAAATTAGGATTCCTACTTTTTATGTTCTATGATATTTTTTGATCAGACGCGTAGTTCTCGAGATATATCAAGATATTTAAAAGTTCCGAAGCCGCACCAACATAATAGAGATACAGAAACACCGTGGCCCCTTTCTTTGAGATATCTCTGCACTATTGCGAGCTGCAAATGCCACTTCCAGCTTAGCTGTGCAGAAGAAGAACAACAAGAAGAAGAAATATCTCGAAATATGTCCGTCAGGCCCCTTCCCTTGAGATAAATCTGCAAATATCTCGGAAACGAAGAGAGCTATGGCAAAATGTTAAGCGACCTTTTTTGTAGAGAATTAAGTTTCCTACTTTTTATGTTCTATGATATTTTTTGATCAGATGCGTAGTTCTCGAGATATATCAAGATATTTAAAAGTTCCGAAGCCGCACCAACATAATAGCGATACAGAAACACCGTGGCCCCTTTCTTTGAGATAACTCTGCACTATTGAGAGCTGCAAATGCCACTTCCAGCTTAGCTGTGCAGAAGAAGAACAACAAGAAGATGAAATATCTCGAAATATGTCCGTCAGGCCCCTTCCCTTGAGATAAATCTGCAAATATCTCGGAAACGAAGCGAGCTATGGCAAAATGTTAAGAGACCTTTTTTGTATGGAATTATGTTTCCTACTTTTTATGTTCTATGATATTTTTAGATCAGACGCGTAGTTCTCGAGATATATCAAGATATTTAAAAGTTCCGAAGCCGCACCAACATAATAGAGATACAGAAACACCGTGGCCCCTTTCTTTGCGATAACTCTGCACTATTGCGAGCTGCAAATGCCACTTCCAGCTTAGCTGTGCAGAAGAAGAACAACAAGAAGAAGAAATATCTCGAAATATGTCCGTCAGACCCCTTCCCTTGAGATAAATCTGCAAATATCTCGGAAACGAAGCGAGCTATGGCAAAATGTTAAGAGACCTTTTTTGTAGAGAATTATGTTTCCTACTTTTTATGTTCTATGATATTTTTTTATCAGACGCGTAGCTCTCGAGATATATCAAGATATTTAAAAGTTCCGAAGCCGCACCAACATAATAGAGATACAGAAACACCGTGGCCCCTCTCTTTGAGATAACTCTGCACTATTGCGAGCTGGAAATGCCACTTCCAGTTTAGCTGTGCAGAAGAAGAACAACAAGAAGAAGAAATATCTCGAAATATGTCCGTTAGGCCCCTTCCCTTGAGATAAATCTGCAAATATCTCGGAAACGAAGCGAGCTATGGCAAAATGTTAAGAGACCTTTTTTGTAGAGAATTATGTTTCCTACTTTTTATGTTCTATGATATTTTTTGATCAGAACCGTAGTTTTCGAGATATATCGAGATATTTAAAAGTTCCGAAGCCGCACCAACATAATAGAGATACAGAAACACCGTGGCCCCTTTCTTTGAGATAACTCTGCACTATTGCGAGCTGCAAATGCCACTTCCAGCTTAGCTGTGCAGAGGAAGAACAACAAGAAGAAGAAATATCTCGAAATATGTCCGTCAGGCCAGTTCCTTTGAGCTGAATCTGCAAATATCTCGGAAACGACGCGAGCTATGGCAAAATGTTAAGAGACCTTTTTTGTAGAGAATTAAGTTTCCTACTTTTTATCTTCTATGATATTTTCTGATCAGATGCGTAGTTCTCGAGATATATCAAGATATTTAAAAGTTCCGAAGCCGCACCAACATAATAGAGACACAGAAACACCGTGGCCCCTTTCTTTGAGATAACTCTGCACTAGTGCGAGCCGCAAATGCCACTTCCAGCTTAGCTGTGCAGCAGAAGAACAACAAGAAGAAGAAATATCTCGAAATATGTCCGTCAGGCCACTTCCCTTGAGATAAATCTGCAAATATCTCGGAAACGAAGCGAGCTATGGCAAAATGTTAAGAGACCTTTTTTGTAGAGAATTATGTTTCCTACTTTTTATGTTCTATGATATTTTTTGATCAGAACCGTAGTTTTCGAGATATATCGAGATATTTAAAAGTTCCGAAGCCGCACCAACATAATAGAGATACAGAAACACCGTGGCCCCTTTCTTTGAGATAACTCTGCACTAGTGCGAGCCGCAAATGCCACTTCCAGCTTAGCTGTGCAGAAGAAGAACAACAAGAAGAAGAAATATCTCGAAATATGTCCGTCAGGCCCCTTCCCTTGAGATAAATCTGCAAATATCTCGGAAACGAAGAGAGCTATGGCAAAATGTTAAGAGACCTTTTTTGTAGAGAATTATGTTTCCTACTTTTTATGTTCTATGATATTTTTTGATCAGACGCGTAGCTCTCGAGATATATCAAGATATTTAAAAGTTCCGAAGCCGCACCAACATAATAGAGATACAGAAACACCGTGGCCCCTCTCTTTGAGATAACTCTGCACTATTGCGAGCTGGAAATGCCACTTCCAGTTTAGCTGTGCAGAAGAAGAACAACAAGAAGAAGAAATATCTCGAAATATGTCCGTTAGGCCCCTTCCCTTGAGATAAATCTGCAAATATCTCGGAAACGAAGCGAGCTATGGCAAAATGTTAAGAGACCTTTTTTGTAGAGAATTATGTTTCCTACTTTTTATGTTCTATGATATTTTTTTATCAGAACCGTAGTTTTCGAGATATATCGAGATATTTAAAAGTTCCGAAGCCGCACCAACATAATAGAGATACAGAAACACCGTGGCCCCTTTCTTTGAGATAACTCTGCACTATTGCGAGCTGCAAATGCCACTTCCAGCTTAGCTGTGCAGAGGAAGAACAACAAGAAGAAGAAATATCTCGAAATATGTCCGTCAGGCCAGTTCCTTTGAGCTGAATCTGCAAATATCTCGGAAACGAAGCGAGCTATGGCAAAATGTTAAGAGACCTTTTTTGTAGAGAATTAAGTTTCCTACTTTTTATCTTCTATGATATTTTCTGATCAGATGCGTAGTTCTCGAGATATATCAAGATATTTAAAAGTTCCGAAGCCGCACCAACATAATAGAGATACAGAAACACCGTGGCCCCGTTCTTTGAGATAACTCTGCACTAGTGCGAGCCGCAAATGCCACTTCCAGCTTAGCTGTGCAGCAGAAGAACAACAAGAAGAAGAAATATCTCGAAATATGTCCGTCAGGCCACTTCCCTTCAGATGAATCTGCAAATATCTCGGAAACGAAGCGAGCTATGGCAAAATGTTAAGAGACCTTTTTTGTAGAGAATTATGTTTCCTACTTTTTATGTTCTATGATATTTTTTGATCAGACGCGTAGCTCTCGAGATATATCAAGATATTTAAAAGTTCCGAAGCCGCACCAACATAATAGAGATACAGAAACACCGTGGCCCCTCTCTTTGAGATAACTCTGCACTATTGCGAGCTGGAAATGCCACTTCCAGTTTAGCTGTGCAGAAGAAGAACAACAAGAAGAAGAAATATCTCGAAATATGTCCGTTAGGCCCCTTCCCTTGAGATAAATCTGCAAATATCTCGGAAACGAAGCGAGCTATGGCAAAATGTGAAGAGACCTTTTTTGTAGAGAATTATGTTTCCTACAATTTATGTTCTATGATATTTTTTGATCAGAAGCGTAGTTTTCGAGATATATCGAGATATTTAAAAGTTCCGAAGCCGCACCAACATAATAGAGATACAGAAACACCGTGGCCCCTTTCTTTGAGATAACTCTGCACTAGTGCGAGCCGCAAATGCCACTTCCAGCTTAGCTGTGCAGAAGAAGAACAACAAGAAGAAGAAATATCTCGAAATATGTCCGTCAGGCCCCTTCCCTTGAGATAAATCTGCAAATATCTCGGAAACGAAGCGAGCTATGGTAAAATGTTAAGAGACCTTTTTTGTAGAGAATTAAGTTTCCTACTTTTTATGTTCTATGATATTTTTTGATCAGATGCGTAGTTCTCGAGATATATCAAGATATTTAAAAGTTCCGAAGCCGCACCAACATAATAGAGATACAGAAACACCGTGGCCCCTTTCTTTGAGATAACTCTGCACTATTGCGAGCTGCAAATGCCACTTCCAGCTTAGCTGTGCAGAGGAAGAACAACAAGAAGAAGAAATATCTCGAAATATGTCCGTCAGGCCAGTTCCTTTGAGCTGAATCTGCAAATATCTCGGAAACGAAGCGAGCTATGGCAAAATGTTAAGAGACGTTTTTTGTAGAGAATTATGTTTCCTACAATTTATGTTCTATGATATTTTTTGATCAGAAGCGTAGTTTTCGAGATATATCAAGATATTTAAAAGTTCCGAAGCCGCACCAACATAATAGGGATACAGAAACACCGTGGCCCCTTTCTTTGAGATAACTCTGCACTAGTGCGAGCCGCAAATGCCACTTCCAGCTTAGCTGTGCAGAAGAAGTACAACAAGAAGAAGAAATATCTCGAAATATGTCCGTTAGGCCCCTTCCCTTGAGATAAATCTGCAAATATCTCGGAAACGAAGCGAGCTATGGCAAAATGTTAAGAGACCTTTTTTGTAGAGAATTAAGTTTCCTACTTTTTATGTTCTATGATATTTTTTGATCAGATGCGTAGTTCTCGATATATATCAAGATATTTAAAAGTTCCGAAGCCGCACCAACATAATAGAGATACAGAAACACCGTGGCCCCTTTCTTTGAGATAACTCTGCAATATTGCGAGCTGTAAATGCCACTTCCAGCTTAGCTGTGCAGAAGAAGAACAACAAGAAGAAGACATATCTCGAAATATGTCCGTCAGGCCCCTTCCCTTGAGATATATCTGCAAATATCTCGGAAACGAAGCGAGCTATGGCAAAATGTTAACAGACCTTTTTTGTAGAGAATTATGTTTCCTACAATTTATGTTCTATGATATTTTTTGATCAGAAGCGTAGTTTTCGAGATATATCGAGATATTTAAAAGTTCCAAAGCCGCACCAACATAATAGAGATACAGAAACACCGTGGCCCCTTTCTTTGAGATAACTCTGCACTAGTGCGAGCCGCAAATGCCACGTCCAGCTTAGCTGTGCAGAAGAAGAACAACAAGAAGAAGAAATATCTCGAAATATGTCCGTCAGGCCCCTTCCCTTGAGATAAATCTGCAAATATCTCGGAAACGAAGCGAGCTATGGCAAAATGTTAAGAGACCTTTTTTGTAGAGAATTAAGTTTCCTACTTTTTATGTTCTATGATATTTTTTGATCAGATGCGTAGTTCTCGAGATATATCAAGATATTTAAAAGTTCCGAAGCCGCACCAACATAATAGAGATACAGAAACACCGTGGCCCCTTTCTTTGAGATAACTCTGCACTATTGCGAGCTGCAAATGCCACTTCCAGCTTAGCTGTGCAGAGGAAGAACAACAAGAAGAAGAAATATCTCGAAATATGTCCGTCAGGCCAGTTCCTTTGAGCTGAATCTGCAAATATGTCGGAAACGAAGCGAGCTATGGCAAAATGTTAAGAGACGTTTTTTGTAGAGAATTATGTTTCCTACAATTTATCTTCTATGATATTTTTTGATCAGATGCGTAGTTTTCGAGATATATCGAGATATTTAAAAGTTCCGAAGCCGCACCAACATAATAGGGATACAGAAACACCGTGGCCCCTTTCTTTGAGATAACTCTGCACTAGTGCGAGCCGCAAATGCCACTTCCAGCTTAGCTGTGCAGAAGAAGAACAACAAGAAGAAGAAATATCTCGAAATATGTCCGTCAGGCCCCTTCCCTTGAGATATATCTGCAAATATCTCGGAAACGAAGCGAGCTATGGCAAAATGTTAAGAGACCGTTTTTGTAGAGAATTAAGTTTCCTACTTTTTATGTTCTATGATATTTTTTGATCAGACGCGTAGTTCTCGAGATATATCAAGATATTTAAAAGTTCCGAAGCCGCACCAACATAATAGAGATACAGAAACACCGTGGCCCCTTTCATTAAGATAACTCTGCACTATTGCGAGCTGCAAATGCCACTTCCAGCTTAGCTGTGCAGAAGAAGAACAACAAGAAGAAGAAATATCTCGAAATATGTCCGTCAGGCCCCTTCCCTTGAGATATATCTGCAAATATCTCGGAAACGAAGCGAGCTATGGCAAAATGTTAAGAGACATTTTTTGTCGAGAATTATGTTTCCTACAATTTATGTTCTATGATATTTTTTGATCAGAAGCGTAGTTTTCGAGATATATCGAGATATTTAAAAGTTCCGAAGCCGCACCAACATAATAGAGATACAGAAACACCGTGGCCCCTTTCTTTGAGATAACTCAGCACTATTGCGAGCTGGAAATGCCACTTCCAGTTTAGCTGTGCAGAAGAAGAACAACAAGAAGAAGAAATATCTCGAAATATGTCCGTTAGTCCCCTTCCCTTGAGATAAATCTGCAAATATCTCGGAAACGAAGCGAGCTATGGCAAAATGTTAAGAGACCTTTTTTGTAGAGAATTAAGTTTCCTACTTTTTATGGTCTATGATATTTTTTGATCAGATGCGTAGTTCTCGAGATATATCAAGATATTTAAAAGTTCCGAAGCCGCACCAACATAATAGAGATACAGAAACACCGTGGCCCCTTTCTTTGAGATAACTCTGCACTATTGCGCGCTGCAAATGCCACTTCCAGCTTAGCTGTGCAGAAGAAGAACAACAAGAAGAAGAAATATCTCGAAATATGTCCGGCAGGCCCCTTCCCTTGAGATATATCTGCAAATATCTCGGAAAGGAAGCGAGCTATGGCAAAATGTTAAGAGACCTTTTTTGTCGAGAATTATGTTTCCTACAATTTATGTTCTATGATATTTTTTGATCAGAAGCGTAGTGGTCGAGATATATCGAGATATTTAAAAGTTCCGAAGCCGCACCAACATAATAGAGATACAGAAACACCGTGGCCCCTTTCTTTGAGATAACTCTGCACTATTGCGAGCTGGAAATGCCACTTCCAGTTTAGCTGTGCAGAAGAAGAACAACAAGAAGAAGAAATATCTCGAAATATGTCCGTTAGGCCCCTTCCCTTGAGATAAATCTGCAAATATCTCGGAAACGAAGCGAGCTATGGCAAAATGTTAAGAGACCTTTTTTGTAGAGAATTAAGTTTCCTACTTTTTATGTTCTATGATATTTTTTGATCAGATGCGTAGTTCTCGAGATATATCAAGATATTTAAAAGTTCCGATGCCGCACCAACATAATAGAGATACAGAAACACCGTGGCCCCTTTCTTTGAGATAACTCTGCACTATTGCGCGCTGCAAATGCCACTTCCAGCTTAGCTGTGCAGAAGAAGAACAACAAGAAGAAGAAATATCTCGAAATATGTCCGTCAGGCCCCTTCCCTTGAGATAAATCTGCAAATATCTCGGAAACGAAGCGAGCTATGGCAAAATGTTAAGAGACGTTTTTTGTAGAGAATTATGTTTCCTACAATTTATGTTCTATGATATTTTTTGATCAGAAGCGTAGTTTTCGAGATATATCGAGATATTTAAAAGTTCCGAAGACGCACCAACAAAATAGAGATACAGAAACACCGTGGCCCCTTTCTTTGAGATAACTGTGCACTAGTGCGAGCCGCAAATGCCACTTCCAGCTTAGCTGTGCAGAAGAAGAACAACAAGAAGAAGAAATATCTCGAAATATGTCCGTCAGGCCCCTTCCCTTGAGATATATCTGCAAATATCTCGGAAACGAAGCGAGCTATGGCAAAATGTTAAGAGACCTTTTTTGTAGAGAATTAAGTTTCCTGCTTTTTATGTTCTATGATATTTTTTGATCAGATGCGTAGTTCTCGAGATATATCAAGATATTTAAAAGTTCCGAAGCCGCAGCAACATAATAGAGATACAGAAACACCGTGGCCCCTTTCTTTGAGATAACTCTGCACTATTGCGAGCTGCAAATGCCACTTCCAGCTTAGCTGTGCAGAGGAAGAACAAAAAGAAGAAGAAATATCTCGAAATATGTCCGTCAGGCCAGTTCCTTTGAGCTGAATCTGCAAATATCTCGGAAACGAAGCGAGCTATGGCAAAATGTTAAGAGACGTTTTTTGTAGAGAATTAAGTTTCCTACTTTTCATGTTCTATGATATTTTTTGATCAGATGCGTAGTTCTCGAGATATATCAAGATATTTAAAAGTTCCGAAGCCGCACCAACATAATAGAGATACAGAAACACCGTGGCCCCTCTCTTTGAGATAACTCTGCACTATTGCGAGCTGGAAATGCCACTTCCAGTTTAGCTGTGCAGAAGAAGAACAACAAGAAGAAGAAATATCTCGAAATATGTCCGTTAGGCCCCTTCCCTTGAGATAAATCTGCAAATATCTCGGAAACGAAGCGAGCTATGGCAAAATGTTAAGAGACCTTTTTTGTAGAGAATTAAGTTTCCTACTTTTTATGTTCTATGATATTTTTTGATCAGATGCGTAGTTCTCGAGATATATCAAGATATTTAAAAGTTCCGAAGCCGCACCAACATAATAGGGATACAGAAACACCGTGGCCCCTTTCTTTGAGATAACTCTGCACTAGTGCGAGCCGCAAATGCCACTTCCAGCTTAGCTGTGCAGAAGAAGAACAACAAGAAGAAGAAATATCTCGAAATATGTCCGTCAGGCCCCTTCCCTTGAGAAAAATCTGCAAATATCTCGGAAACAAAGCGAGCTATGGCAGAATGTTAAGAGACGTTTTTTGTAGAGAATTATGTTTCCTACAATTTATGTTCTATGATATTTTTTGATCAGATGCGTAGTTCTCGAGATATATCAAGATATTTAAAAGTTCCGAAGCCGCACCAACATAATAGAGATACAGAAACACCGTGGCCCCTTTCTTTGAGATAACTCTGCACTATTGCGAGCTGCAAATGCCACTTCCAGCTTAGCTGTGCAGAGGAAGAACAACAAGAAGAAGAAATATCTCGAAATATGTCCGTCAGGCCAGTTCCTTTGAGCTGAATCTGCAAATATCTCGGAAACGAAGCGAGCTATGGCAAAATGTTAAGAGACGTTTTTTGTAGAGAATTATGTTTCCTACAATTTATGTTCTATGATATTTTTTGATCAGAAGCGTAGTTTTCGAGATATATCGAGATATTTAAAAGTTCCGAAGACGCACCAACAAAATAGAGATACAGAAACACCGTGGCCCCTTTCTTTGAGATAACTGTGCACTAGTGCGAGCCGCAAATGCCACTTCCAGCTTAGCTGTGCAGAAGAAGAACAACAAGAAGAAGAAATATCTCGAAATATGTTCGTCAGGCCCCTTCCCTTGAGATATATCTGCAAATATCTCGGAAACGAAGCGAGCTATGGCAAAATGTTAAGAGACCGTTTTTGTAGAGAATTAAGTTTCCTACTTTTTATGTTCTATGATATTTTTTGATCAGACGCGTAGTTCTCGAGATATATCAAGATATTTAAAAGTTCCGAAGCCGCACCAACATAATAGAGATACAGAAACACCGTGGCCCCTTTCATTAAGATAACTCTGCACTATTGCGAGCTGCAAATGCCACTTCCAGCTTAGCTGTGCAGAAGAAGAACAACAAGAAGAAGAAATATCTCGAAATATGTCCGTCAGGCCCCTTCCCTTGAGATATATCTGCAAATATCTCGGAAACGAAGCGAGCTATGGCAAAATGTTAAGAGACATTTTTTGTCGAGAATTATGTTTCCTACAATTTATGTTCTATGATATTTTTTGATCAGAAGCGTAGTTCTCGAGATATATCGAGATATTTAAAAGTTCCGAAGCCGCACCAACATAATAGGGATACAGAAACACCGTGGCCCCTTTCTTTGAGATAACTCTGCACTAGTGCGAGCCGCAAATGCCACTTCCAGCTTAGCTGTGCAGAAGAAGAACAACAAGAAGAAGAAATATCTCGAAATATGTCCGTCAGGCCCCTTCCCTTGAGATAAATCTGCAAATATCTCGGAAACGAAGCGAGCTATGGCAGAATGTTGAGAGACGTTTTTTGTAGAGAATTATGTTTCCTACAATTTATGTTCTATGATATTTTTTGATCAGAAGCGTAGTTCTCGAGATATATCAAGATATTTAAAAGTTCCGAAGCCGCACCGACATAATAGAGATACAGAAACACCGTGGCCCCTCTCTTTGAGATAACTCTGCACTATTGCGAGCTGGAAATGCCACTTCCAGTTTAGCTGTGCAGAAGAAGAACAACAAGAAGAAGAAATATCTCGAAATATGTCCGTTAGGCCCCTTCCCTTGAGATATATCTGCAAATATCTCGGAAACGAAGCGAGCTATGGCAAAATGTTAAGAGACCTTTTTTGTAGAGAATTAAGTTTCCTACTTTTTATGTTCTATGATGTTTTTTGATCAGATGCGTAGTTCTCGAGATATATCAAGATATTTAAAAGTTCCGAAGCCGCACCAACATAATAGAGATACAGAAACACCGTGGCCCCTTTCTTTGAGATAACTCTGCACTATTGCGAGCTGCAAATGCCACTTCCAGCTTAGCTGTGCAGAGGAAGAACAACAAGAAGAAGAAATATCTCGAAATATGTCCGTCAGGCCCCTTCCCTTGAGATATATCTGCAAATATCTCGGAAACGAAGCGAGCTATGGCAAAATGTTAAGAGACCTTTTTTGTAGAGAATTATGTTTCCTACAATTTATGTTCTATGATATTTTTTGATCAGAAGCGTAGTTTTCGAGATATATCGAGATATTTAAAAGTTCCGAAGCCGCACCAACATAATAGAGATACAGAAACACCGTGGCCCCTTTCTTTGAGATAACTCTGCACTATTGCGAGCTGGAAATGCCACTTCCAGTTTAGCTGTGCAGAAGAAGAACAACAAGAAGAAGAAATATCTCGAAATATGTCCGTTAGTCCCCTTCCCTTGAGATAAATCTGCAAATATCTCGGAAACGAAGCGAGCTATGGCAAAATGTTAAGAGACCTTTTTTGTAGAGAATTAAGTTTCCTACTTTTTATGGTCTATGATATTTTTTGATCAGATGCGTAGTTCTCGAGATATATCAAGATATTTAAAAGTTCCGAAGCCGCACCAACATAATAGAGATACAGAAACACCGTGGCCCCTTTCTTTGAGATAACTCTGCACTATTGCGCGCTGCAAATGCCACTTCCAGCTTAGCTGTGCAGAAGAAGAACAACAAGAAGAAGAAATATCTCGAAATATGTCCGTCAGGCCCCTTCCCTTGAGATATATCTGCAAATATCTCGGAAAGGAAGCGAGCTATGGCAAAATGTTAAGAGACCTTTTTTGTCGAGAATTATGTTTCCTACAATTTATGTTCTATGATATTTTTTGATCAGAAGCGTAGTGGTCGAGATATATCGAGATATTTAAAAGTTCCGAAGCCGCACCAACATAATAGAGATACAGAAACACCGTGGCCCCTTTCTTTGAGATAACTCTGCACTATTGCGAGCTGGAAATGCCACTTCCAGTTTAGCTGTGCAGGAGAAGAACAACAAGAAGAAGAAATATCTCGAAATATGTCCGTTAGGCCCCTTCCCTTGAGATAAATCTGCAAATATCTCGGAAACGAAGCGAGCTATGGCAAAATGTTAAGAGACCTTTTTTGTAGAGAATTAAGTTTCCTACTTTTTATGTTCTATGATATTTTTTGATCAGATGCGTAGTTCTCGAGATATATCAAGATATTTAAAAGTTCCGAAGCCGCACCAACATAATAGAGATACAGAAACACCGTGGCCCCTTTCTTTGAGATAACTCTGCACTATTGCGCGCTGCAAATGCCACTTCCAGCTTAGCTGTGCAGAAGAAGAACAACAAGAAGAAGAAATATCTCGAAATATGTCCGTCAGGCCCCTTCCCTTGAGATAAATCTGCAAATATCTCGGAAACGAAGCGAGCTATGGCAAAATGTTAAGAGACCTTTTTTGTAGAGAATTAAGTTTCCTACTTTTTATGTTGTATGATATTTTTTGATCAGATGCGTAGTTCTCGAGATATATCAAGATATTTAAAAGTTCCGAAGCCGCACCAACATAATAGAGATACAGAAACACCGTGGCCCCTTTCTTTGAGATAACTCTGCACTATTGCGAGCTGCAAATGCCACTTCCAGCTTAGCTGTGCAGAGGAAGAACAACAAGAAGAAGAAATATCTCGAAATATGTCCGTCAGGCCCCTTCCCTTGAGATATATCTGCAAATATCTCGGAAACCAAGCGAGCTATGGCAAAATGTTAAGAGACCTTTTTTGTAGAGAATTATGTTTCCTACAATTTATGTTCTATGATATTTTTTGATCAGAAGCGTAGTTCTCGAGATATATCGAGATATTTAAAAGTTCCGAAGCCGCACCAACATAATAGGGATACAGAAACACCGTGGCCCCTTTCTTTGAGATAACTCTGCACTAGTGCGAGCCGCAAATGCCACTTCCAGCTTAGCTGTGCAGAAGAAGAACAACAAGAAGAAGAAATATCTCGAAATATGTCCGTCAGGCCCCTTCCCTTGAGATATATCTGCAAATATCTCGGAAAGGAAGCGAGCTATGGCAAAATGTTAAGAGACCTTTTTTGTCGAGAATTATGTTTCCTGCAATTTATGTTCTATGATATTTTTTGATCAGAAGCGTAGTGGTCGAGATATATCGAGATATTTAAAAGTTCCGAAGCCGCACCAACATAATAGAGATACAGAAACACCGTGGCCCCTTTCTTTGAGATAACTCTGCACTATTGCGAGCTGGAAATGCCACTTCCAGTTTAGCTGTGCAGAAGAAGAACAACAAGAAGAAGAAATATCTCGAAATATGTCCGTTAGGCCCCTTCCCTTGAGATAAATCTGCAAATATCTCGGAAACGAAGCGAGCTATGGCAAAATGTTAAGAGACCTTTTTTGTAGAGAATTAAGTTTCCTACTTTTTATGTTCTATGATATTTTTTGATCAGATGCGTAGTTCTCGAGATATATCAAGATATTTAAAAGTTCCGAAGCCGCACCAACATAATAGGGATACAGAAACACCGTGGCCCCTTTCTTTGAGATAACTCTGCACTAGTGCGAGCCGCAAATGCCACTTCCAGCTTAGCTGTGCAGAAGAAGAACAACAAGAAGAAGAAATATCTCGAAATATGTCCGTCAGGCCCCTTCCCTTGAGATAAATCTGCAAATATCTCGGAAACGAAGCGAGCTATGGCAGAATGTTAAGAGACGTTTTTTGTAGAGAATTATGTTTCCTACAATTTATGTTCTATGATATTTTTTGATCAGAAGCGTAGTTCTCGAGATATATCAAGATATTTAAAAGTTCCGAAGCCGCACCAACATAATAGAGATACAGAAACACCGTGGCCCCTCTCTTTGAGATAACTCTGCACTATTGCGAGCTGGAAATGCCACTTCCAGTTTAGCTGTGCAGAAGAAGAACAACAAGAAGAAGAAATATCTCGAAATATGTCCGTTAGGCCCCTTCCCTTGAGATAAATCTGCAAATATCTCGGAAACGAAGCGAGCTATGGCAAAATGTTAAGAGACCTTTTTTGTAGAGAATTAAGTTTCCTACTTTTTATGTTCTATGATATTTTTTGATCAGATGCGTAGTTCTCGAGATATATCAAGATATTTAAAAGTTCCGAAGCCGCACCAACATAATAGAGATACAGAAACACCGTGGCCCCTCTCTTTGAGATAACTCTGCACTATTCCGAGCTGTAAATGCCACTTCCAGCTTAGCTGTGCAGAAGAAGAACAACAAGAAGAAGAAATATCTCGAAATATGTCCGTCAGGCCCCTTCCCTTGAGATATATCTGCAAATATCTCGGAAAGGAAGCGAGCTATGGCAAAATGTTAAGAGACCTTTTTTGTCGAGAATTATGTTTCCTACAATTTATGTTCTATGATATTTTTTGATCAGAAGCGTAGTGGTCGAGATATATCGAGATATTTAAAAGTTCCGAAGCCGCACCAACATAATAGAGATACAGAAACACCGTGGCCCCTTTCTTTGAGATAACTCTGCACTATTGCGAGCTGGAAATGCCACTTCCAGTTTAGCTGTGCAGAAGAAGAACAACAAGAAGATGAAATATCTCGAAATATGTCCGTTAGGCCCCTTCCCTTGAGATAAATCTGCAAATATCTCGGAAACGAAGCGAGCTATGGCAAAATGTTAAGAGACCTTTTTTGTAGAGAATTAAGTTTCCTACTTTTTATGTTCTATGATATTTTTTGATCAGATGCGTAGTTCTCGAGATATATCAAGATATTTAAAAGTTCCGAAGCCGCACCAACATAATAGGGATACAGAAACACCGTGGCCCCTTTCTTTGAGATAACTCTGCACTAGTGCGAGCCGCAAATGCCACTTCCAGCTTAGCTGTGCAGAAGAAGAACAACAAGAAGAAGAAATATCTCGAAATATGTCCGTCAGGCCCCTTCCCTTGAGATAAATCTGCAAATATCTCGGAAACGAAGCGAGCTATGGCAGAATGTTAAGAGACGTTTTTTGTAGAGAATTATGTTTCCTACAATTTATGTTCTATGATATTTTTTGATCAGAAGCGTAGTTCTCGAGATATATCAAGATATTTAAAAGTTCCGAAGCCGCACCAACATAATAGAGATACAGAAACACCGTGGCCCCTCTCTTTGAGATAACTCTGCACTATTGCGAGCTGGAAATGCCACTTCCAGTTTAGCTGTGCAGAAGAAGAACAACAAGAAGAAGAAATATCTCGAAATATGTCCGTTAGGCCCCTTCCCTTGAGATAAATCTGCAAATATCTCGGAAACGAAGCGAGCTATGGCAAAATGTTAAGAGACCTTTTTTGTAGAGAATTAAGTTTCCTACTTTTTATGTTCTATGATATTTTTTGATCAGATGCGTAGTTCTCGAGATATATCAAGATATTTAAAAGTTCCGAAGCCGCACCAACATAATAGAGATACAGAAACACCGTGGCCCCTCTCTTTGAGATAACTCTGCACTATTCCGAGCTGTAAATGCCACTTCCAGCTTAGCTGTGCAGAAGAAGAACAACAAGAAGAAGAAATATCTCGAAATATGTCCGTCAGGCCCCTTCCCTTGAGATATATCTGCAAATATCTCGGAAAGGAAGCGAGCTATGGCAAAATGTTAAGAGACCTTTTTTGTCGAGAATTATGTTTCCTACAATTTATGTTCTATGATATTTTTTGATCAGAAGCGTAGTGGTCGAGATATATCGAGATATTTAAAAGTTCCGAAGCCGCACCAACATAATAGAGATACAGAAACACCGTGGCCCCTTTCTTTGAGATAACTCTGCACTATTGCGAGCTGGAAATGCCACTTCCAGTTTAGCTGTGCAGAAGAAGAACAACAAGAAGATGAAATATCTCGAAATATGTCCGTTAGGCCCCTTCCCTTGAGATAAATCTGCAAATATCTCGGAAACGAAGCGAGCTATGGCAAAATGTTAAGAGACCTTTTTTGTAGAGAATTAAGTTTCCTACTTTTTATGTTCTATGATATTTTTTGATCAGATGCGTAGTTCTCGAGATATATCAAGATATTTAAAAGTTCCGAAGCCGCACCAACATAATAGGGATACAGAAACACCGTGGCCCCTTTCTTTGAGATAACTCTGCACTAGTGCGAGCCGCAAATGCCACTTCCAGCTTAGCTGTGCAGAAGAAGAACAACAAGAAGAAGAAATATCTCGAAATATGTCCGTCAGGCCCCTTCCCTTGAGATAAATCTGCAAATATCTCGGAAACGAAGCGAGCTATGGCAGAATGTTAAGAGACGTTTTTTGTAGAGAATTATGTTTCCTACAATTTATGTTCTATGATATTTTTTGATCAGAAGCGTAGTTCTCGAGATATATCAAGATATTTAAAAGTTCCGAAGCCGCACCAACATAATAGAGATACAGAAACACCGTGGCCCCTCTCTTTGAGATAACTCTGCACTATTGCGAGCTGGAAATGCCACTTCCAGTTTAGCTGTGCAGAAGAAGAACAACAAGAAGAAGAAATATCTCGAAATATGTCCGTTAGGCCCCTTCCCTTGAGATAAATCTGCAAATATCTCGGAAACCAAGCGAGCTATGGCAAAATATTAAGAGACCTTTTTTGTAGAGAATTAAGTTTCCTACTTTTTATGTTCTATGATATTTTTTGATCAGATGCGTAGTTCTCGAGATATATCAAGATATTTAAAAGTTCCGAAGCCGCACCAACATAATAGAGATACAGAAACACCGTGGCCCCTCTCTTTGAGATAACTCTGCACTATTCCGAGCTGTAAATGCCACTTCCAGCTTAGCTGTGCAGAAGAAGAACAACAAGAAGAAGAAATATCTCGAAATATGTCCGTCAGGCCCCTTCCCTTGAGATATATCTGCAAATATCTCGGAAAGGAAGCGAGCTATGGCAAAATGTTAAGAGACCTTTTTTGTCGAGAATTATGTTTCCTACAATTTATGTTCTATGATATTTTTTGATCAGAAGCGTAGTGGTCTAGATATATCGAGATATTTAAAAGTTCCGATGCCGCACCAACATAATAGAGATACAGAAACACCGTGGCCCCTTTCTTTGAGATAACTCTGCACTATTGCGAGCTGGAAATGCCACTTCCAGTTTAGCTGTGCAGAAGAAGAACAACAAGAAGAAGAAATATCTCGAAATATGTCCGTTAGGCCCCTTCCCTTGAGATAAATCTGCAAATATCTCGGAAACGAAGCGAGCGATGGCAAAATGTTAAGAGACCTTTTTTGTAGAGAATTATGTTTCCTACAATTTATGTTCTATGATATTTTTTGATCAGAAGCGTAGTTCTCGAGATATATCGAGATATTTAAAAGTTCCGAAGCCGCACCAACATAATAGGGATACAGAAATACCGTGGCCCCTTTCTTTGAGATAACTCTGCACTAGTGCGAGCCGCAAATGCCACTTCCAGTTTAGCTGTGCAGAAGAAGAACAACAAGAAGAAGAAGTATCTCGAAATATGTCCGTTAGGCCCCTTCCCTTGAGATAAATCTGCAAATATCTCGGAAACGAAGCGAGCTATGGCAAAATGTTAAGAGACCTTTTTTGTAGAGAATTAAGTTTCCTACTTTTTATGTTCTATGATATTTTTTGATCAGATGCGTAGTTCTCGAGATATATCAAGATATTTAAAAGTTCCGAAGCCGCACCAACATAATAGAGATACAGAAACACCGTGGCCCCTCTCTTTGAGATAACTCTGCACTATTCCGAGCTGTAAATGCCACTTCCAGCTTAGCTGTGCAGAAGAAGAACAACAAGAAGAAGAAATATCTCGAAATATGTCCGTCAGGCCCCTTCCCTTGAGATATATCTGCAAATATCTCGGAAACGAAGCGAGCTATGGCAAAATGTTAAGAGACCTTTTTTGTAGAGAATTATGTTTCCTACAATTTATGTTCTATGATATTTTTTGATCAGAAGCGTAGTTCTCGAGATATATCGAGATATTTAAAAGTTCCGAAGCCGCACCAACATAATAGGGATACAGAAACACCGTGGCCCCTTTCTTTGAGATAACTCTGCACTAGTGCGAGCCGCAAATGCCACTTCCAGCTTAGCTGTGCAGAAGAAGAACAACAAGAAGAAGAAATATCTCGAAATATGTCCGTCAGGCTCCTTCCCTTGAGATATATCTGCAAATATCTCGGAAAGGAAGCGAGCTATGGCAAAATGTTAAGAGACCTTTTTTGTCGAGAATTATGTTTCCTACAATTTATGTTCTATGATATTTTTTGATCAGAAGCGTAGTGGTCGAGATATATCGAGATATTTAAAAGTTCCGAAGCCGCACCAACATAATAGAGATACAGAAACACCGTGGCCCCTTTCTTTGAGATAACTCTGCACTATTGCGAGCTGGAAATGCCACTTCCAGTTTAGCTGTGCAGAAGAAGAACAACAAGAAGAAGAAATATCTCGAAATATGTCCGTTAGGCCCCTTCCCTTGAGATAAATCTGCAAATATCTCGGAAACGAAGCGAGCTATGGCAAAATGTTAAGAGACCTTTTTTGTAGAGAATTAAGTTTCCTACTTTTTATGTTCTATGATATTTTTTGATCAGATGCGTAGTTCTCGAGATATATCAAGATATTTAAAAGTTCCGAAGCCGCACCAACATAATAGAGATACAGAAACACCGTGGCCCCTCTCTTTGAGATAACTCTGCACTATTCCGAGCTGTAAATGCCACTTCCAGCTTAGCTGTGCAGAAGAAGAACAACAAGAAGAAGAAATATCTCGAAATATGTCCGTCAGGCCCCTTCCCTTGAGATATATCTGCAAATATCTCGGAAACGAAGCGAGCTATGGCAAAATGTTAAGAGACCTTTTTTGTAGAGAATTCTGTTTCCTACAATTTATGTTCTATGATATTTTTTGATCAGAAGCGTAGTTCTCGAGATATATCAAGATATTTAAAAGTTCCGAAGCCGCACCAACATAATAGAGATACAGAAACACCGTGGCCCCTTTCTTTGAGATAACTGTGCACTATTGCGACCTGCAAATGCCACTTCCAGCTTAGCTGTGCAGAAGAGGAACAACAAGAATAAGAAATATCTCGGAATATGTCCGTCAGGCCCCTTCCCTTGAGTTAAATCTGCAAATATCTCGGAAACGATGCCAGCTATGGGAAAATGTTAAGAGACCTTTTTTGTAGAGAATTAAGTTTCCTACTTTTTATGTTCTATGATATTTTTCGATCAGAGGCGTAGTTCTCGAGATATATCAAGATATTTAAAAGTTCCGAAGCCGCACCAACATAATAGAGATACAGAAACACCGTAGCCCCTTTCTTTGAGATAACTCTGCACTATTGCGCGCTGCAAATGCCACTTCCAGCTTAGCTGTGCAGAAGAAGAACAACAAGAAGAAGAAATATCTCGAAATATGTCCGTCAGGCCCCTTCCCTTGAGATATATCTGCAAATATCTCGGAAACGAAGCGAGCTATGGCAAAATGTTAAGAGACCTTTTTTGTAGAGAATTATGTTTCCTACAATTTATGTTCTATGATATTTTTTGATCAGAAGCGTAGTTCTCGAGATATATCGAGATATTTAAAAGTTCCGAAGCCGCACCAACATAATAGGGATACAGAAATACCGTGGCCCCTTTCTTTGAGATAACTCTGCACTAGTGCGAGCCGCAAATGCCACTTCCAGTTTAGCTGTGCAGAAGAAGAACAACAAGAAGAAGAAGTATCTCGAAATATGTCCGTTAGGCCCCTTCCCTTGAGATAAATCTGCAAATATCTCGGAAACGAAGCGAGCTATGGCAAAATGTTAAGAGACCTTTTTTGTAGAGAATTAAGTTTCCTACTTTTTATGTTCTATGATATTTTTTGATCAGATGCGTAGTTCTCGAGATATATCGAGATATTTAAAAGTTCCGAAGCCGCACCAACATAATAGAGATACAGAAACACCGTGGCCCCTTTCTTTGAGATAACTCTGCACTATTGCGAGCTGGAAATGCCACTTCCAGTTTAGCTGTGCAGAAGAAGAACAACAAGAAGATGAAATATCTCGAAATATGTCCGTTAGGCCCCTTCCCTTGAGATAAATCTGCAAATATCTCGGAAACGAAGCGAGCTATGGCAAAATGTTAAGAGACCTTTTTTGTAGCGAATTAAGTTTCCTACTTTTTATGTTCTATGATATTTTTTGATCAGATGCGTAGTTCTCGAGATATATCAAGATATTTAAAAGTTCCGAAGCCGCACCAACATAATAGGGATACAGAAACACCGTGGCCCCTTTCTTTGAGATAACTCTGCACTAGTGCGAGCCGCAAATGCCACTTCCAGCTTAGCTGTGCAGAAGAAGAACAACAAGAAGAAGAAATATCTCGAAATATGTCCGTCAGGCCCCTTCCCTTGAGATAAATCTGCAAATATCTCGGAAACGAAGCGAGCTATGGCAGAATGTTAAGAGACGTTTTTTGTCGAGAATTATGTTTCCTACAATTTATGTTCTATGATATTTTTTGATCAGAAGCGTAGTGGTCGAGATATATCGAGATATTTAAAAGTTCCGAAGCCGCACCAACATAATAGAGATACAGAAACACCGTGGCCCCTTTCTTTGAGATAACTCTGCACTATTGCGAGCTGGAAATGCCACTTCCAGTTTAGCTGTGCAGAAGAAGAACAACAAGAAGAAGAAATATCTCGAAATATGTCCGTTAGGCCCCTTCCCTTGAGATAAATCTGCAAATATCTCGGAAACGAAGCGAGCTATGGCAAAATGTTAAGAGACCTTTTTTGTAGAGAATTAAGTTTCCTACTTTTTATGTTCTATGATATTTTTTGATCAGATGCGTAGTTCTCGAGATATATCAAGATATTTAAAAGTTCCGAAGCCGCACCAACATAATAGAGATACAGAAACACCGTGGCCCCTTTCTTTGAGATAACTCTGCACTATTGCGCGCTGCAAATGCCACTTCCAGCTTAGCTGTGCAGAGGAAGAACAACAAGAAGAAGAAATATCTCGAAATATGTCCGTCAGGCCCCTTCCCTTGAGATATATCTGCAAATATCTCGGAAACGAAGCGAGCTATGGCAAAATGTTAAGAGACCTTTTTTGTAGAGAATTATGTTTCCTACAATTTATGTTCTATGATATTTTTTGATCAGAAGCGTAGTTCTCGAGATATATCGAGATATTTAAAAGTTCCGAAGCCGCACCAACATAATAGGGATACAGAAACACCGTGGCCCCTTTCTTTGAGATAACTCTGCACTAGTGCGAGCCGCAAATGCCACTTCCAGCTTAGCTGTGCAGAAGAAGAACAACAAGAAGAAGAAATATCTCGAAATATGTCCGTCAGGCCCCTTCCCTTGAGATAAATCTGCAAATATCTCGGAAACGAAGCGAGCTATGGCAAAATGTTAAGCGACTTTATTTGTAGAGAATTAAGTTTCCTACTTTTTACGTTCTATGATATTTTTTAATCAGATGCGTAGTTCTCGAGATATATAAAGATATTTTAAAGTTCCGAAGCCGCACCAACATAATAGAGATACAGAAACACCGTGGCCCCTTTCTTCGAGATAACTCTGCACTATTGCGAGCTGCAAATGCCACTTCCAGCTTAGCTGTGCAGAAGAAGAACAACAAGAAGAAGAAATATCTCGAAATATGTCCGTCAGGCCCCTTCCCTTGAGATAAATCTGCAAGTATCTTGGAAACGAAGCGAGCTATGGCAAAATGTTAAGAGACCTTTTTTGTAGAAAATTAGGATTCCTACTTTTTATGTTCTATGATATTTTTTGATCAGACGCGTAGTTTTCGAGATATATCGAGATATTTAAAAGTTCCGAAGCCGCACCAACATAATAGAGATACAGAAACAGCGTGGCCCCTTTCTTTGGGATAACTCTGCACTATTGCGAGCTGGAAATGCCACTTCCAGTTTAGCTGTGCAGAAGAAGAACAACAAGAAGAAGAAATATCTCGAAATATGTCCGTCAGGACCCCTCCCTTGAGATAAATCTGCAAATATCTCGGAAACGAAGCGAGCTATTGCAAAACGTTAAGAGACCTTTTTTGTAAAGAATTAGGTTTCCTACTTTTTATGTTCTATGATATTTTTTGATCAGATGCGTAGTTCTCGAGATATATCAAGATATTTAAAAGCTCCGAAGCTGCACCAACATAATAGAGGTACAGAAACACCGTGGCCCCTTTCTTTGAGATAACTCTGCACTATTGCGAGCTGCAAATGCCACTTCCAGCTTAGCTGTGCAGAAGAAGAACAACAAGAATAAGAAATATTTCGAAATATGTCCGTCAGGCCCCTTCCCTTGAGATAAATCTGCAAATATCTCGGAAACGAAGCGAGCTACGGCAAAATGTTAAGAGACCTTTTTTGTAGAGAATTAAGTTTTCTACTTTTTATGTTCCATGATATTTTTTGATCAGATGCGTAGTTCTCGAGATATATCAAGATATTTAAAAGTTCTGAAGCTGCACCACCATAATAGAGATACAGAAACACCGTGGCCCCTTTCTTTGAGATAACTCTGCACTAGTGCGAGCCGCAAATGCCACTTCCAGCTTAGCTGTGCAGAAGAAGAACAACAAGAAGAAGAAATATCTGGAAATATGTCCGTTAGGCCCCTTCCCTTGAGATAAATCTGCAAATATCTCGGAAACGAAGCGAGCTATGGCAAAATGTTAAGAGACCTTTTTTGTAGAGAATTATGCTTCCTACTTTTTATGTTCTATGATATTTTTTGATCAGACGCGTAGTTCTCGAGATATATCAAGATATTTAAAAGTTCCGGAGCCGCACCAACATAATAGAGATACAGAAACACCGTGGCCCCTTTCTTTGAGATATCTCTGCACTATTGCGAGCTGCAAATGCCACTTCCAGCTTAGCTGTGGAGAAGAAGAACAACAAGAAGAAGAAATATTTCGACATATGTCCGTCAGGCCCCTTCCCTTGAGATAAATCTGCAAATATCTCGGAAACGAAGAGAGCTATGGCAAAATGTTAAGCGACCTTTTTTGTAGAGAATTAAGTTTCCTACTTTTTATGTTCTATGATATTTTTTGATCAGATGCGTAGTTCTCGAGATATATCAAGATATTTAAAAGTTCCGAAGCCGCACCAACATAATAGAGATACAGAAACACCGTGGCCCCTTTCTTTGAGATAACTCGGCACTACTGCGAGCTGGAAATGCCACTTCCAGTTTAGCTGTGCAGAAGAAGAACAACAAGAAGAAGAAATATCTCGAAATATGTCCGTCAGGCCCCTTCCCTTGAGATAAATCTGCAAGTATCTTGGAAACGAAGCGAGCTATGGCAAAATGTTAAGAGACCTTTTTTGTAGAGAATTAAGTTTCCTACTTTTTATGTTCTATGATATTTTTTGATCAGATGCGTAGTTCTCGAGATATATCAAGATATTTAAAAGTTCCGAAGCCGCACCAACATAATAGAGATACAGAAACACCGTGGCCCCTTTCTTTGAGATAACTCTGCACTATTGCGAGCTGCAAATGCCACTTCCAGCTTAGCTGTGCAGAAGAAGAACAACAAGAAGAAGAAATATCTCGAAATATGTCCGTCAGGCCCCTTCCCTTGAGATAAATCTGCAAATATCTCGGAAACGAAGCGAGCTATGGCAAAATGTTAAGCGACTTTATTTGTAGAGAATTAAGTTTCCTACTTTTTACGTTCTATGATATTTTTTAATCAGATGCGTAGTTCTCGAGATATATAAAGATATTTTAAAGTTCCGAAGCCGCACCAACATAATAGAGATACAGAAACACCGTGGCCCCTTTCTTCGAGATAACTCTGCACTATTGCGAGCTGCAAATGCCACTTCCAGCTTAGCTGTGCAGAAGAAGAACAACAAGAAGAAGAAATATCTCGAAATATGTCCGTCAGGCCCCTTCCCTTGAGATAAATCTGCAAGTATCTTGGAAACGAAGCGAGCTATGGCAAAATGTTAAGAGACCTTTTTTGTAGAAAATTAGGATTCCTACTTTTTATGTTCTATGATATTTTTTGATCAGACGCGTAGTTCTCGAGATATATCAAGATATTTAAAAGTTCCGAAGCCGCACCAACATAATAGAGATACAGAAACACCGTGGCCCCTTTCTTTGAGATATCTCTGCACTATTGCGAGCTGCAAATGCCACTTCCAGCTTAGCTGTGCAGAAGAAGAACAACAAGAAGAAGAAATATCTCGAAATATGTCCGTCAGGCCCCTTCCCTTGAGATAAATCTGCAAATATCTCGGAAACGAAGAGAGCTATGGCAAAATGTTAAGCGACCTTTTTTGTAGAGAATTAAGTTTCCTACTTTTTATGTTCTATGATATTTTTTGATCAGATGCGTAGTTCTCGAGATATATCAAGATATTTAAAAGTTCCGAAGCCGCACCAACATAATAGCGATACAGAAACACCGTGGCCCCTTTCTTTGAGATAACTCTGCACTATTGAGAGCTGCAAATGCCACTTCCAGCTTAGCTGTGCAGAAGAAGAACAACAAGAAGATGAAATATCTCGAAATATGTCCGTCAGGCCCCTTCCCTTGAGATAAATCTGCAAATATCTCGGAAACGAAGCGAGCTATGGCAAAATGTTAAGAGACCTTTTTTGTATGGAATTATGTTTCCTACTTTTTATGTTCTATGATATTTTTAGATCAGACGCGTAGTTCTCGAGATATATCAAGATATTTAAAAGTTCCGAAGCCGCACCAACATAATAGAGATACAGAAACACCGTGGCCCCTTTCTTTGCGATAGCTCTGCACTATTGCGAGCTGCAAATGCCACTTCCAGCTTAGCTGTGCAGAAGAAGAACAACAAGAAGAAGAAATATCTCGAAATATGTCCGTCAGACCCCTTCCCTTGAGATAAATCTGCAAATATCTCGGAAACGAAGCGAGCTATGGCAAAATGTTAAGAGACCTTTTTTGTAGAGAATTATGTTTCCTACTTTTTATGTTCTATGATATTTTTTTATCAGACGCGTAGCTCTCGAGATATATCAAGATATTTAAAAGTTCCGAAGCCGCACCAACATAATAGAGATACAGAAACACCGTGGCCCCTCTCTTTGAGATAACTCTGCACTATTGCGAGCTGGAAATGCCACTTCCAGTTTAGCTGTGCAGAAGAAGAACAACAAGAAGAAGAAATATCTCGAAATATGTCCGTTAGGCCCCTTCCCTTGAGATAAATCTGCAAATATCTCGGAAACGAAGCGAGCTATGGCAAAATGTTAAGAGACCTTTTTTGTAGAGAATTATGTTTCCTACTTTTTATGTTCTATGATATTTTTTGATCAGAACCGTAGTTTTCGAGATATATCGAGATATTTAAAAGTTCCGAAGCCGCACCAACATAATAGAGATACAGAAACACCGTGGCCCCTTTCTTTGAGATAACTCTGCACTATTGCGAGCTGCAAATGCCACTTCCAGCTTAGCTGTGCAGAGGAAGAACAACAAGAAGAAGAAATATCTCGAAATATGTCCGTCAGGCCAGTTCCTTTGAGCTGAATCTGCAAATATCTCGGCAACGACGCGAGCTATGGCAAAATGTTAAGAGACCTTTTTTGTAGAGAATTAAGTTTCCTACTTTTTATCTTCTATGATATTTTCTGATCAGATGCGTAGTTCTCGAGATATATCAAGATATTTAAAAGTTCCGAAGCCGCACCAACATAATAGAGACACAGAAACACCGTGGCCCCTTTCTTTGAGATAACTCTGCACTAGTGCGAGCCGCAAATGCCACTTCCAGCTTAGCTGTGCAGCAGAAGAACAACAAGAAGAAGAAATATCTCGAAATATGTCCGTCAGGCCACTTCCCTTGAGATAAATCTGCAAATATCTCGGAAACGAAGCGAGCTATGGCAAAATGTTAAGAGACCTTTTTTGTAGAGAATTATGTTTCCTACTTTTTATGTTCTATGATATTTTTTGATCAGACGCGTAGCTCTCGAGATATATCAAGATATTTAAAAGTTCCGAAGCCGCACCAACATAATAGAGATACAGAAACACCGTGGCCCCTCTCTTTGAGATAACTCTGCACTATTGCGAGCTGGAAATGCCACTTCCAGTTTAGCTGTGCAGAAGAAGAACAACAAGAAGAAGAAATATCTCGAAATATGTCCGTTAGGCCCCTTCCCTTGAGATAAATCTGCAAATATCTCGGAAACGAAGCGAGCTATGGCAAAATGTTAAGAGACCTTTTTTGTAGAGAATTATGTTTCCTACTTTTTATGTTCTATGATATTTTTTGATCAGAACCGTAGTTTTCGAGATATATCGAGATATTTAAAAGTTCCGAAGCCGCACCAACATAATAGAGATACAGAAACACCGTGGCCCCTTTCTTTGAGATAACTCTGCACTATTGCGAGCTGCAAATGCCACTTCCAGCTTAGCTGTGCAGAGGAAGAACAACAAGAAGAAGAAATATCTCGAAATATGTCCGTCAGGCCAGTTCCTTTGAGCTGAATCTGCAAATATCTCGGAAACGAAGCGAGCTATGGCAAAATGTTAAGAGACCTTTTTTGTAGAGAATTAAGTTTCCTACTTTTTATCTTCTATGATATTTTCTGATCAGATGCGTAGTTCTCGAGATATATCAAGATATTTAAAAGTTCCGAAGCCGCACCAACATAATAGAGATACAGAAACACCGTGGCCCCTTTCTTTGAGATAACTCTGCACTAGTGCGAGCCGCAAATGCCACTTCCAGCTTAGCTGTGCAGCAGAAGAACAACAAGAAGAAGAAATATCTCGAAATATGTCCGTCAGGCCACTTCCCTTGAGATGAATCTGCAAATATCTCGGAAACGAAGCGAGCTATGGCAAAATGTTAAGAGACCTTTTTTGTAGAGAATTATGTTTCCTACTTTTTATGTTCTATGATATTTTTTGATCAGACGCGTAGCTCTCGAGATATATCAAGATATTTAAAAGTTCCGAAGCCGCACCAACATAATAGAGATACAGAAACACCGTGGCCCCTCTCTTTGAGATAACTCTGCACTATTGCGAGCTGGAAATGCCACTTCCAGTTTAGCTGTGCAGAAGAAGAACAACAAGAAGAAGAAATATCTCGAAATATGTCCGTTAGGCCCCTTCCCTTGAGATAAATCTGCAAATATCTCGGAAACGAAGCGAGCTATGGCAAAATGTGAAGAGACCTTTTTTGTAGAGAATTATGTTTCCTACAATTTATGTTCTATGATATTTTTTGATCAGAAGCGTAGTTTTCGAGATATATCGAGATATTTAAAAGTTCCGAAGCCGCACCAACATAATAGAGATACAGAAACACCGTGGCCCCTTTCTTTGAGATAACTCTGCACTAGTGCGAGCCGCAAATGCCACTTCCAGCTTAGCTGTGCAGAAGAAGAACAACAAGAAGAAGAAATATCTCGAAATATGTCCGTCAGGCCCCTTCCCTTGAGATAAATCTGCAAATATCTCGGAAACGAAGCGAGCTATGGTAAAATGTTAAGAGACCTTTTTTGTAGAGAATTAAGTTTCCTACTTTTTATGTTCTATGATATTTTTTGATCAGATGCGTAGTTCTCGAGATATATCAAGATATTTAAAAGTTCCGAAGCCGCACCAACATAATAGAGATACAGAAACACCGTGGCCCCTTTCTTTGAGATAACTCTGCACTATTGCGAGCTGCAAATGCCACTTCCAGCTTAGCTGTGCAGAGGAAGAACAACAAGAAGAAGAAATATCTCGAAATATGTCCGTCAGGCCAGTTCCTTTGAGCTGAATCTGCAAATATCTCGGAAACGAAGCGAGCTATGGCAAAATGTTAAGAGACGTTTTTTGTAGAGAATTATGTTTCCTACAATTTATGTTCTATGATATTTTTTGATCAGAAGCGTAGTTTTCGAGATATATCAAGATATTTAAAAGTTCCGAAGCCGCACCAACATAATAGGGATACAGAAACACCGTGGCCCCTTTCTTTGAGATATCTCTGCACTATTGCGAGCTGCAAATGCCACTTCCAGCTTAGCTGTGGAGAAGAAGAACAACAAGAAGAAGAAATATTTCGACATATGTCCGTCAGGCCCCTTCCCTTGAGATAAATCTGCAAATATCTCGGAAACGAAGAGAGCTATGGCAAAATGTTAAGAGACCTTTTTTGTAGAGAATTATGTTTCCTACTTTTTATGTTCTATGATATTTTTTGATCAGACGCGTAGCTCTCGAGATATATCAAGATATTTAAAAGTTCCGAAGCCGCACCAACATAATAGAGATACAGAAACACCGTGGCCCCTTTCTTTGAGATAACTCTGCACTATTGCTAGCTGCAAATGCCACTTCCAGCTTAGCTGTGCAGAGGAAGAACAACAAGAAGAAGAAATATCTCGAAATATGTCCGTCAGGCCAGTTCCTTTGAGCTGAATCTGCAAATATCTCGGAAACGAAGCGAGCTATGGCAAAATGTTAAGAGACCTTTTTTGTAGAGAATTAAGTTTCCTACTTTTTATCTTCTATGATATTTTCTGATCAGATGCGTAGTTCTCGAGATATATCAAGATATTTAAAAGTTCCGAAGCCGCACCAACATAATAGAGATACAGAAACACCGTGGCCCCGTTCTTTGAGATAACTCTGCACTAGTGCGAGCCGCAAATGCCACTTCCAGCTTAGCTGTGCAGCAGAAGAACAACAAGAAGAAGAAATATCTCGAAATATGTCCGTCAGGCCACTTCCCTTCAGATGAATCTGCAAATATCTCGGAAACGAAGCGAGCTATGGCAAAATGTTAAGAGACCTTTTTTGTAGAGAATTATGTTTCCTACTTTTTATGTTCTATGATATTTTTTGATCAGACGCGTAGCTCTCGAGATATATCAAGATATTTAAAAGTTCCGAAGCCGCACCAACATAATAGAGATACAGAAACACCGTGGCCCCTCTCTTTGAGATAACTCTACACTATTGCGAGCTGGAAATGCCACTTCCAGTTTAGCTGTGCAGAAGAAGAACAACAAGAAGAAGAAATATCTCGAAATATGTCCGTTAGGCCCCTTCCCTTGAGATAAATCTGCAAATATCTCGGAAACGAAGCGAGCTATGGCAAAATGTGAAGAGACCTTTTTTGTAGAGAATTATGTTTCCTACAATTTATGTTCTATGATATTTTTTGATCAGAAGCGTAGTTTTCGAGATATATCGAGATATTTAAAAGTTCCGAAGCCGCACCAACATAATAGAGATACAGAAACACCGTGGCCCCTTTCTTTGAGATAACTCTGCACTAGTGCGAGCCGCAAATGCCACTTCCAGCTTAGCTGTGCAGAAGAAGAACAACAAGAAGAAGAAATATCTCGAAATATGTCCGTCAGGCCCCTTCCCTTGAGATAAATCTGCAAATATCTCGGAAACGAAGCGAGCTATGGTAAAATGTTAAGAGACCTTTTTTGTAGAGAATTAAGTTTCCTACTTTTTATGTTCTATGATATTTTTTGATCAGATGCGTAGTTCTCGAGATATATCAAGATATTTAAAAGTTCCGAAGCCGCACCAACATAATAGAGATACAGAAACACCGTGGCCCCTTTCTTTGAGATAACTCTGCACTATTGCGAGCTGCAAATGCCACTTCCAGCTTAGCTGTGCAGAGGAAGAACAACAAGAAGAAGAAATATCTCGAAATATGTCCGTCAGGCCAGTTCCTTTGAGCTGAATCTGCAAATATCTCGGAAACGAAGCGAGCTATGGCAAAATGTTAAGAGACGTTTTTTGTAGAGAATTATGTTTCCTACAATTTATGTTCTATGATATTTTTTGATCAGAAGCGTAGTTTTCGAGATATATCAAGATATTTAAAAGTTCCGAAGCCGCACCAACATAATAGGGATACAGAAACACCGTGGCCCCTTTCTTTGAGATAACTCTGCACTAGTGCGAGCCGCAAATGCCACTTCCAGCTTAGCTGTGCAGAAGAAGTACAACAAGAAGAAGAAATATCTCGAAATATGTCCGTTAGGCCCCTTCCCTTGAGATAAATCTGCAAATATCTCGGAAACGAAGCGAGCTATGGCAAAATGTTAAGAGACCTTTTTTGTAGAGAATTAAGTTTCCTACTTTTTATGTTCTATGATATTTTTTGATCAGATGCGTAGTTCTCGATATATATCAAGATATTTAAAAGTTCCGAAGCCGCACCAACATAATAGAGATACAGAAACACCGTGGCCCCTTTCTTTGAGATAACTCTGCAATATTGCGAGCTGTAAATGCCACTTCCAGCTTAGCTGTGCAGAAGAAGAACAACAAGAAGAAGACATATCTCGAAATATGTCCGTCAGGCCCCTTCCCTTGAGATATATCTGCAAATATCTCGGAAACGAAGCGAGCTATGGCAAAATGTTAACAGACCTTTTTTGTAGAGAATTATGTTTCCTACAATTTATGTTCTATGATATTTTTTGATCAGAAGCGTAGTTTTCGAGATATATCGAGATATTTAAAAGTTCCAAAGCCGCACCAACATAATAGAGATACAGAAACACCGTGGCCCCTTTCTTTGAGATAACTCTGCACTAGTGCGAGCCGCAAATGCCACGTCCAGCTTAGCTGTGCAGAAGAAGAACAACAAGAAGAAGAAATATCTCGAAATATGTCCGTCAGGCCCCTTCCCTTGAGATAAATCTGCAAATATCTCGGAAACGAAGCGAGCTATGGCAAAATGTTAAGGGACCTTTTTTGTAGAGAATTAAGTTTCCTACTTTTTATGTTCTATGATATTTTTTGATCAGATGCGTAGTTCTCGAGATATATCAAGATATTTAAAAGTTCCGAAGCCGCACCAACATAATAGAGATACAGAAACACCGTGGCCCCTTTCTTTGAGATAACTCTGCACTATTGCGAGCTGCAAATGCCACTTCCAGCTTAGCTGTGCAGAGGAAGAACAACAAGAAGAAGAAATATCTCGAAATATGTCCGTCAGGCCAGTTCCTTTGAGCTGAATCTGCAAATATCTCGGAAACGAAGCGAGCTATGGCAAAATGTTAAGAGACGTTTTTTGTAGAGAATTATGTTTCCTACAATTTATGTTCTATGATATTTTTTGATCAGATGCGTAGTTTTCGAGATATATCGAGATATTTAAAAGTTCCGAAGCCGCACCAACATAATAGGGATACAGAAACACCGTGGCCCCTTTCTTTGAGATAACTCTGCACTAGTGCGAGCCGCAAATGCCACGTCCAGCTTAGCTGTGCAGAAGAAGAACAACAAGAAGAAGAAATATCTCGAAATATGTCCGTCAGGCCCCTTCCCTTGAGATAAATCTGCAAATATCTCGGAAACGAAGCGAGCTATGGCAAAATGTTAAGGGACCTTTTTTGTAGAGAATTAAGTTTCCTACTTTTTATGTTCTATGATATTTTTTGATCAGATGCGTAGTTCTCGAGATATATCAAGATATTTAAAAGTTCCGAAGCCGCACCAACATAATAGAGATACAGAAACACCGTGGCCCCTTTCTTTGAGATAACTCTGCACTATTGCGAGCTGCAAATGCCACTTCCAGCTTAGCTGTGCAGAGGAAGAACAACAAGAAGAAGAAATATCTCGAAATATGTCCGTCAGGCCAGTTCCTTTGAGCTGAATCTGCAAATATCTCGGAAACGAAGCGAGCTATGGCAAAATGTTAAGAGACGTTTTTTGTAGAGAATTATGTTTCCTACAATTTATGTTCTATGATATTTTTTGATCAGATGCGTAGTTTTCGAGATATATCGAGATATTTAAAAGTTCCGAAGCCGCACCAACATAATAGGGATACAGAAACACCGTGGCCCCTTTCTTTGAGATAACTCTGCACTAGTGCGAGCCGCAAATGCCACTTCCAGCTTAGCTGTGCAGAAGAAGAACAACAAGAAGAAGAAATATCTCGAAATATGTCCGTCAGGCCCCTTCCCTTGAGATAAATCTGCAAATATCTCGGAAACGAAGAGAGCTATGGCAAAATGTTAAGAGACCTTTTGTGTAGAGAATTAAGTTTCCTACTTTTTATGTTCTATGATATTTTTTGATCTGATGCGTAGTTCTCGAGATATATCAAGATATTTAAAAGTTCCGAAGCCGCACCAACATAATAGAGATACAGAAACACCGTGGCCCCTTTCTTTGAGATAACTCTGCACTATTGCGAGCTGTAAATGCCACTTCCAGCTTAGCTGTGCAGAAGAAGAACAACAAGAAGAAGAAATATCTCGCAATATGTCCGTCAGGCCCCTTCCCTTGAGATATATCTGCAAATATCTCGGAAACGAAGCGAGCTATGGCAAAATGTTAAGAGACCTTTTTTGTAGAGAATTATGTTTCCTACAATTCATGTTCTATGATATTTTTTGATCAGAAGCGTAGTTTTCGAGATATATCGAGATATGTAAAAGTTCCGAAGCCGCACCAACATAATAGGGATACAGAAACACCGTGGCCCCTTTCTTTGAGATAACTCTGCACTATTGCGAGCCGCAAATGCCACTTCCAGCTTAGCTGTGCAGAAGAAGAACAACAAGAAGAAGAAATATCTCGAAATATGTCCGTCAGGCCCCTTCCCTTGAGATAAATCTGCAAATATCTCGGAAACGAAGAGAGCTATGGCAAAATGTTAAGAGACCTTTTTTGTAGAGAATTAAGTTTCCTACTTTTTACGTTCTATGATATTTTTTGATCTGATGCGTAGTTCTCGAGATATATCAAGATATTTAAAAGTTCCGAAGCCGCACCAACATAATAGAGATACAGAAACACCGTGGCCCCTTTCTTTGAGATAACACTGCACTATTGCGAGCTGTAAATGCCACTTCCAGCTTAGCTGTGCAGAAGAAGAACAACAAGAAGAAGACATATCTCGAAATATGTCCGTCAGGCCCCTTCCCTTGAGATATATCTGCAAATATCTCGGAAACGAAGCGAGCTATGGCAAAATGTTAAGAGACCTTTTTTGTAGAGAATTATGTTTCCTACAATTTATGTTCTATGATATTTTTTGATGAGAAGCGTAGTTCTCGAGATATATCAAGATATTTAAAAGTTCCAAAGCCGCACCAACATAATAGAGATACAGAAACACCGTGGCCCCTTTCTTTGAGATAACTCTGCACTATTGCGAGCCGCAAATGCCACTTCCAGCTTAGCTGTGCAGAAGAAGAACAACAAGAAGAAGAAATATCTCGAAATATGTCCGTCAGGCCCCTTCCCTTGAGATAAATCTGCAAATATCTCGGAAACGAAGCGAGCTATGCCAAAATGTTGAGAGACCTTTTTTGTAGAGAATTAAGTTTCCTACGTTTTATGTTCTATGATATTTTTTGATCAGATGCGTAGTTCTCGAGATATATCAAGATATTTAAAAGTTCCGAAGCCGCACCAACATAATAGAGATACAGAAACACCGTGGCCCCTTTCTTTGAGATAACTCTGCACTATTGCGAGCTGGAAATGCCACTTCCAGTTTAGCTGTGCAGAAGAAGAACAACAAGAAGAAGAAATATCTCGAAATATGTCCGTTAGGCCCCTTCCCTTGAGATAAATCTGCAAATATCTCGGAAAGGAAGCGAGCTATGGCAAAATGTTGAGAGACCTTTTTTGTCGAGAATTATGTTTCCTACAATTTATGTTCTATGATATTTTTTGATCAGAAGCGTAGTGGTCGAGATATATCGAGATATTTAAAAGTTCCGAAGCCGCACCAACATAATAGAGATACAGAAACACCGTGGCCCCTTTCTTTGAGATAACTCTGCACTATTGCGAGCTGCAAATGCCACTTCCAGCTTAGCTGTGCAGAAGAAGACCAACAAGAAGAAGAAATATCTCGAAATATGTCCGTCAGGCCCCTTCCCTTGAGATAAATCTGCAAATATCTCGGAAACGAAGCGAGCTATGGCAAAATGTTAAGAGACCTTTTTTGTAGAGAATTATGTTTCCTACAATTTATGTTCTATGATATTTTTTGATCAGAAGCGTAGTTCTCGAGATATATCAAGATATTTAAAAGTTCCAAAGCCGCACCAACATAATAGAGATACAGAAACACCGTGGCCCCTTTCTTTGAGATAACTCTGCACTATTGCGAGCTGCAAATGCCACTTCCAGCTTAGCTGTGCAGAAGAAGAACATCAAGAAGAAGAAATATCTCGAAATATGTCCGTCAGGCCCCTTCCCTTGAGATAAATCTGCAAATATCTCGGAAACGAAGAGAGCTATGGCAAAATGTTAAGCGACCTTTTTTGTAGAGAATTATGTTTCCTACAATTTATGTTCTATGATATTTTTTGATCAGAAGCGTAGTTTTCGAGATATATCGAGATATTTAAAAGTTCCAAAGCCGCACCAACATAATAGAGATACAGAAACACCGTGGCCCCTTTCTTTGAGATAACTCTGCACTATCGCGAGCTGCAAATGCCACTTCCAGCTTAGCTGTGCAGAGGAAGAACAACAAGAAGAAGAAATATCTCGAAATATGTCCGTCAGGCCAGTTCCTTTGAGCTGAATCTGCAAATATCTCGGAAACGAAGCGAGCTATGGCAAAATGTTAAGCGACGTTTTTTGTAGAGAATTATGTTTCCTACAATTTATGTTCTATGATATTTTTTGATCAGAAGCGTAGTTTTCGAGATATATCGAGATATTTAAAAGTTCCGAAGCCGCACCAACATAATAGGGATACAGAAACACCGTGGCCCCTTTCTTTGAGATAACTCTGCAGTATTGCGAGCTGTAAATGCCACTTCCAGCTTAGCTGTGCAGAAGAAGAACAACAAGAAGAAGAAATATCTCGAAATATGTCCGTCAGGCCCCTTCCCTTGAGATAAATCTGCAAATATCTCGGAAACGAAGAGAGCTATGGCAAAATGTTAAGAGACCTTTTGTGTAGAGAATTAAGTTTCCTACTTTTTATGTTCTATGATATTTTTTGATCTGATGCGTAGTTCTCGAGATATATCAAGATATTTAAAAGTTCCGAAGCCGCACCAACATAATAGAGATACAGAAACACCGTGGCCCCTTTCTTTGAGATAACTCTGCACTATTGCGAGCTGTAAATGCCACTTCCAGCTTAGCTGTGCAGAAGAAGAACAACAAGAAGAAGAAATATCTCGAAATATGTCCGTCAGGCCCCTTCCCTTGAGATATATCTGCAAATATCTCGGAAACGAAGCGAGCTATGGCAAAATGTTAAGAGACCTTTTTTGTAGAGAATTATGTTTCCTACAATTCATGTTCTATGATATTTTTTGATCAGAAGCGTAGTTTTCGAGATATATCGAGATATGTAAAAGTTCCGAAGCCGCACCAACATAATAGAGATACAGAAACACCGTGGCCCCTTTCTTTGAGATAACTCTGCACTATTGCGAGCCGCAAATGCCACTTCCAGCTTAGCTGTGCAGAAGAAGAACAACAAGAAGAAGAAATATCTCGAAATATGTCCGTCAGGCCCCTCCCCTTGAGATAAATCTGCAAATATCTCGGAAACGAAGCGAGCTATGGCAAAATGTTGAGAGACCTTTTTTGTAGAGAATTAAGTTTCCTACGTTTTATGTTCTATGATATTTTTTGATCAGATGCGTAGTTCTCGAGATATATCAAGATATTTAAAAGTTCCGAAGCCGCACCAACATAATAGAGATACAGAAACACCGTGGCCCCTTTCTTTGAGATAACACTGCACTATTGCGAGCTGTAAATGCCACTTCCAGCTTAGCTGTGCAGAAGAAGAACAACAAGAAGAACACATATCTCGAAATATGTCCGTCAGGCCCCTTCCCTTGAGATATATCTGCAAATATCTCGGAAACGAAGCGAGCTATGGCAAAATGTTAAGAGACCTTTTTTGTAGAGAATTACGTTTCCTACAATTTATGTTCTATGATATTTTTTGATCAGAAGCGTAGTTCTCGAGATATATCAAGATATTTAAAAGTTCCAAAGCCGCACCAACATAATAGAGATACAGAAACACCGTGGCCCCTTTCTTTGAGATAACTCTGCACTATTGCGAGCTGCAAATGCCACTTCCAGCTTAGCTGTGCAGAAGAAGAACATCAAGAAGAAGAAATATCTCGAAATATGTCCGTCAGGCCCCTTCCCTTGAGATAAATCTGCAAATATCTCGGAAACGAAGAGAGCTATGGCAAAATGTTAAGAGACCTTTTTTGTAGAGAATTAAGTTTCCTACTTTTTATGTTCTATGATATTTTTTGATCTGATGCGTAGTTCTCGAGATATATCAAGATATTTAAAAGTTCCGAAGCCGCACCAACATAATAGAGATACAGAAACACCGTGGCCCCTTTCTTTGAGATAACACTGCACTATTGCGAGCTGTAAACGCCACTTCCAGCTTAGCTGTGCAGAAGAAGAACAACAAGAAGAAGACATATCTCGAAATATGTCCGTCAGGCCCCTTCCCTTGAGATATATCTGCAAATATCTCGGAAACGAAGCGAGCTATGGCAAAATGTTAAGAGACCTTTTTTGTAGAGAATTATGTTTCCTACAATTTATGTTCTATGATATTTTTTGATCAGAAGCGTAGTTTTCGAGATATATCGAGATATTTAAAAGTTCCAAAGCCGCACCAACATAATAGAGATACAGAAACACCGTGGCCCCTTTCTTTGAGATAACTCTGCACTATCGCGAGCTGCAAATGCCACTTCCAGCTTAGCTGTGCAGAGGAAGAACAACAAGAAGAAGAAATATCTCGAAATATGTCCGTCAGGCCAGTTCCTTTGAGCTGAATCTGCAAATATCTCGGAAACGAAGCGAGCTATGGCAAAATGTTAAGCGACGTTTTTTGTAGAGAATTATGTTTCCTACAATTTATGTTCTATGATATTTTTTGATCAGAAGCGTAGTTTTCGAGATATATCGAGATATTTAAAAGTTCCGAAGCCGCACCAACATAATAGGGATACAGAAACACCGTGGCCCCTTTCTTTGAGATAACTCTGCAGTATTGCGAGCTGTAAATGCCACTTCCAGCTTAGCTGTGCAGAAGAAGAACAACAAGAAGAAGAAATATCTCGAAATATGTCCGTCAGGCCCCTTCCCTTGAGATAAATCTGCAAATATCTCGGAAACGAAGAGAGCTATGGCAAAATGTTAAGAGACCTTTTGTGTAGAGAATTAAGTTTCCTACTTTTTATGTTCTATGATATTTTTTGATCTGATGCGTAGTTCTCGAGATATATCAAGATATTTAAAAGTTCCGAAGCCGCACCAACATAATAGAGATACAGAAACACCGTGGCCCCTTTCTTTGAGATAACTCTGCACTATTGCGAGCTGTAAATGCCACTTCCAGCTTAGCTGTGCAGAAGAAGAACAACAAGAAGAAGAAATATCTCGAAATATGTCCGTCAGGCCCCTTCCCTTGAGATAAATCTGCAAATATCTCGGGAACAAAGCGAGCTATGGCAAAATGTTAAGAGACCTTTTTTGTAGAGAATTAAGTTTCCTACTTTTTATGTTCTATGATATTTTTTGATCAGAAGCGTAGTTTTCGAGATATATCGAGATATTTAAAAGTTCCGAAGCCGCACCAACATAATAGGGATACAGAAACACCGTGGCCCCTTTCTTTGAGATAACTCTGCAGTATTGCGAGCTGTAAATGCCACTTCCAGCTTAGCTGTGCAGAAGAAGAACAACAAGAAGAAGAAATATCTCGAAATATGTCCGTCAGGCCCCTTCCCTTGAGATAAATCTGCAAATATCTCGGAAACGAAGAGAGTTATGGCAAAATGTTAAGAGACCTTTTGTGTAGAGAATTAAGTTTCCTACTTTTTATGTTCTATGATATTTTTTGATCTGATGCGTAGTTCTCGAGATATATCAAGATATTTAAAAGTTCCGAAGCCGCACCAACATAATAGAGATACAGAAACACCGTGGCCCCTTTCTTTGAGATAACTCTGCACTATTGCGAGCTGTAAATGCCACTTCCAGCTTAGCTGTGCAGAAGAAGAACAACAAGAAGAAGAAATATCTCGAAATATGTCCGTCAGGCCCCTTCCCTTGAGATATATCTGCAAATATCTCGGAAACGAAGCGAGCTATGGCAAAATGTTAAGAGACCTTTTTTGTAGAGAATTATGTTTCCTACAATTCATGTTCTATGATATTTTTTGATCAGAAGCGTAGTTTTCGAGATATATCGAGATATGTAAAAGTTCCGAAGCCGCACCAACATAATAGAGATACAGAAACACCGTGGCCCCTTTCTTTGAGATAACTCTGCACTATTGCGAGCCGCAAATGCCACTTCCAGCTTAGCTGTGCACAAGAAGAACAACAAGAAGAAGAAATATCTCGAAATATGTCCGTCAGGCCCCTCCCCTTGAGATAAATCTGCAAATATCTCGGAAACGAAGCGAGCTATGGCAAAATGTTGAGAGACCTTTTTTGTAGAGAATTAAGTTTCCTACGTTTTATGTTCTATGATATTTTTTGATCAGATGCGTAGTTCTCGAGATATATCAAGATATTTAAAAGTTCCGAAGCCGCACCAACATAATAGAGATACAGAAACACCGTGGCCCCTTTCTTTGAGATAACACTGCACTATTGCGAGCTGTAAATGCCACTTCCAGCTTAGCTGTGCAGAAGAAGAACAACAAGAAGAAGACATATCTCGAAATATGTCCGTCAGGCCCCTTCCCTTGAGATATATCTGCAAATATCTCGGAAACGAAGCGAGCTATGGCAAAATGTTAAGAGACCTTTTTTGTAGAGAATTATGTTTCCTACAATTTATGTTCTATGATATTTTTTGATCAGAAGCGTAGTTTTCGAGATATATCGAGATATTTAAAAGTTCCAAAGCCGCACCAACATAATAGAGATACAGAAACACCGTGGCCCCTTTCTTTGAGATAACTCTGCACTATTGCGAGCTGCAAATGCCACTTCCAGCTTAGCTGTGCAGAGGAAGAACAACAAGAAGAAGAAATATCTCGAAATATGTCCGTCAGGCCAGTTCCTTTGAGATGAATCTGCAAATATCTCGGAAACGAAGCGAGCTATGGCAAAATGTTAAGAGACGTTTTTTGTAGAGAATTATGTTTCCTACAATTTATGTTCTATGATATTTTTTGATCAGAAGCGTAGTTTTCGAGATATATCGAGATATTTAAAAGTTCCGAAGCCGCACCAACATAATAGGGATACAGAAACACCGTGGCCCCTTTCTTTGAGATAACTCTGCAGTATTGCGAGCTGTAAATGCCACTTCCAGCTTAGCTGTGCAGAAGAAGAACAACAAGAAGAAGAAATATCTCGAAATATGTCCGTCAGGCCCCTTCCCTTGAGATAAATCTGCAAATATCTCGGAAACGAAGAGAGCTATGGCAAAATGTTTAGAGACCTTTTGTGTAGAGAATTAAGTTTCCTACTTTTTATGTTCTATGATATTTTTTGATCTGATGCGTAGTTCTCGATATATATCAAGATATTTAAAAGTTCCGAAGCCGCACCAACATAATAGAGATACAGAAACACCGTGGCCCCTTTCTTTGAGATAACTCTGCACTATTGCGAGCTGCAAATGCCACTTCCAGCTTAGCTGTGCAGAAGAAGAACAACAAGAAGAAGAAATATCTCGCAATATGTCCGTCAGGCCCCTTCCCTTGAGATATATCTGCAAATATCTCGGAAACGAAGCGAGCTATGGCAAAATGTTAAGAGACCTTTTTTGTAGAGAATTATGTTTCCTACAATTCATGTTCTATGATATTTTTTGATCAGAAGCGTAGTTTTCGAGATATATCGAGATATGTAAAAGTTCCGAAGCCGCACCAACATAATAGGGATACAGAAACACCGTGGCCCCTTTCTTTGAGATAACTCTGCACTATTGCGAGCCGCAAATGCCACTTCCAGCTTAGCTGTGCAGAAGAAGAACAACAAGAAGAAGAAATATCTCGAAATATGTCCGTCAGGCCCCTTCCCTTGAGATAAATCTGCAAATATCTCGGAAACGAAGAGAGCTATGGCAAAATGTTAAGAGACCTTTTTTGTAGAGAATTAAGTTTCCTACTTTTTATGTTCTATGACATTTTTTGATCTGATGCGTAGTTCTCGAGATATATCAAGATATTTAAAAGTTCCGAAGCCGCACCAACATAATAGAGATACAGAAACACCGTGGCCCCTTTCTTTGAGATAACACTGCACTATTGCGAGCTGTAAATGCCACTTCCAGCTTAGCTGTGCAGAAGAAGAACAACAAGAAGAAGACATATCTCGAAATATGTCCGTCAGGCCCCTTCCCTTGAGATATATCTGCAAATATCTCGGAAACGAAGCGAGCTATGGCAAAATGTTAAGAGACCTTTTTTGTAGAGAATTATGTTTCCTACAATTTATGTTCTATGATATTTTTTGATCAGAAGCGTAGTTCTCGAGATATATGAAGATATTTAAAAGTTCCAAAGCCGCACCAACATAATAGAGATACAGAAACACCGTGGCCCCTTTCTTTGAGATAACTCTGCACTATTGCGAGCTGCAAATGCCACTTCCAGCTTAGCTGTGCAGAGGAAGAACAACAAGAAGAAGAAATATCTCGAAATATGTCCGTCAGGCCAGTTCCTTTGAGCTGAATCTGCAAATATCTCGGAAACGAAGCGAGCTATGGCAAAATGTTAAGAGACGTTTTTTGTAGAGAATTATGTTTCCTACAATTTATTTTCTCTGATATTTTTTGATCAGAAGCGTAGTTTTCGAGATATATCAAGATATTTAAAAGTTCCGAAGCCGCACCAACATAATAGGGATACAGAAACACCGTGGCCCCTTTCTTTGAGATAACTCTGCACTAGTGCGAGCCGCAAATGCCACTTCCAGCTTAGCTGTGCAGAAGAAGTACAACAAGAAGAAGAAATATCTCGAAATATGTCCGTTAGGCCCCTTCCCTTGAGATAAATCTGCAAATATCTCGGAAACGAAGCGAGCTATGGCAAAATGTTAAGAGACCTTTTTTGTAGAGAATTAAGTTTCCTACTTTTTATGTTCTATGATATTTTCTGATCTGATGCGTAGTTCTCGAGATATATCAAGATATTTAAAAGTTCCGAAGCCGCACCAACATAATAGAGATACAGAAACACCGTGGCCCCTTTCTTTGAGATAACACTGCACTATTGCGAGCTGTAAATGCCACTTCCAGCTTAGCTGTGCAGAAGAAGTACAACAAGAAGAAGACATATCTCGAAATATGTCCGTCAGGCCCCTTCCCTTGAGATATATCTGCAAATATCTCGGAAACGAAGCGAGCTATGGCAAAATGTTAAGAGACCTTTTTTGTACAGAATTATGTTTCCTACAATTTATGTTCTATGATATTTTTTAATCAGAAGCGTAGTTCTCGAGATATATCAAGATATTTAAAAGTTCCAAAGCCGCACCAACATAATAGAGATACAGAAACACCGTGGCCCCTTTCTTTGAGATAACTCTGCACTATTGCGAGCTGCAAATGCCACTTCCAGCTTAGCTGTGCAGAGGAAGAACAACAAGAAGAAGAAATATCTCGAAATATGTCCGTCAGGCCAGTTCCTTTGAGCTGAATCTGCAAATATCTCGGAAACGAAGCGAGCTATGGCAAAATGTTAAGAGACGTTTTTTGTAGAGAATTATGTTTCCTACAATTTATGTTCTATGATATTTTTCGATCAGAAGCGTAGTTTTCGAGGTATATCGAGATATTTAAAAGTTCCGAAGCCGCACCAACATAATAGGGATACAGAAACACCGTGGCCCCTTTCTTTGAGATAACTCTGCAGTATTGCGAGCTGTAAATGCCACTTCCAGCTTAGCTGTGCAGAAGAAGAACAACATGAAGAAGAAATATCTCGAAATATGTCCGTCAGGCCCCTTCCCTTGAGATAAATCTGCAAATATCTCGGAAACGAAGAGAGCTATGGCAAAATCTTAAGAGACCTTTTGTGTAGAGAATTAAGTTTCCTACTTTTTATGTTCTATGATATTTTTTGATCTGATGCGTAGTTCTCGAGATATATCAAGATATTTAAAAGTTCCGAAGCCGCACCAACATAATAGAGATACAGAAACACCGTGGCCCCTTTCTTTGAGATAACTCTGCACTATTGCGAGCTGTAAATGCCACTTCCAGCTTAGCTGTGCAGAAGAAGAACAACAAGAAGAAGAAATATCTCGAAATATGTCCGTCAGGCCCCTTCCCTTGAGATATATCTGCAAATATCTCGGAAACGAAGCGAGCTATGGCAAAATGTTAAGAGACCTTTTTTGTAGAGAATTATGTTTCCTACAATTTATGTTCTATGATATTTTTTGATCAGAAGCGTAGTTTTCGAGATATATCGAGATATTTAAAAGTTCCAAAGCCGCACCAACATAATAGAGATACAGAAACACCGTGGCCCCTTTCTTTGAGATAACTCTGCACTATCGCGAGCTGCAAATGCCACTTCCAGCTTAGCTGTGCAGAGGAAGAACAACAAGAAGAAGAAATATCTCGAAATATGTCCGTCAGGCCAGTTCCTTTGAGCTGAATCTGCAAATATCTCGGAAACGAAGCGAGCTATGGCAAAATGTTAAGCGACGTTTTTTGTAGAGAATTATGTTTCCTACAATTTATGTTCTATGATATTTTTTGATCAGAAGCGTAGTTTTCGAGATATATCGAGATATTTAAAAGTTCCGAAGCCGCACCAACATAATAGGGATACAGAAACACCGTGGCCCCTTTCTTTGAGATAACTCTGCAGTATTGCGAGCTGTAAATGCCACTTCCAGCTTAGCTGTGCAGAAGAAGAACAACAAGAAGAAGAAATATCTCGAAATATGTCCGTCAGGCCCCTTCCCTTGAGATAAATCTGCAAATATCTCGGAAACGAAGAGAGCTATGGCAAAATGTTAAGAGACCTTTTGTGTAGAGAATTAAGTTTCCTACTTTTTATGTTCTATGATATTTTTTGATCTGATGCGTAGTTCTCGAGATATATCAAGATATTTAAAAGTTCCGAAGCCGCACCAACATAATAGAGATACAGAAACACCGTGGCCCCTTTCTTTGAGATAACTCTGCACTATTGCGAGCTGTAAATGCCACTTCCAGCTTAGCTGTGCAGAAGAAGAACAACAAGAAGAAGAAATATCTCGAAATATGTCCGTCAGGCCCCTTCCCTTGAGATATATCTGCAAATATCTCGGAAACGAAGCGAGCTATGGCAAAATGTTAAGAGACCTTTTTTGTAGAGAATTATGTTTCCTACAATTCATGTTCTATGATATTTTTTGATCAGAAGCGTAGTTTTCGAGATATATCGAGATATGTAAAAGTTCCGAAGCCGCACCAACATAATAGAGATACAGAAACACCGTGGCCCCTTTCTTTGAGATAACACTGCACTATTGCGAGCTGTAAATGCCACTTCCAGCTTAGCTGTGCAGAAGAAGAACAACAAGAAGAAGACATATCTCGAAATATGTCCGTCAGGCTCCTTCCCTTGAGATATATCTGCAAATATCTCGGAAACGAAGCGAGCTATGGCAAAATGTTAAGAGACCTTTTTTGTAGAGAATTATGTTTCCTACAATTTATGTTCTATGATATTTTTTGATCAGAAGCGTAGTTCTCGAGATATATCAAGATATTTAAAAGTTCCAAAGCCGCACCAACATAATAGAGATACAGAAACACCGTGGCCCCTTTCTTTGAGATAACTCTGCACTATTGCGAGCTGCAAATGCCACTTCCAGCTTAGCTGTGCAGAAGAAGAACATCAAGAAGAAGAAATATCTCGAAATATGTCCGTCAGGCCCCTTCCCTTGAGATAAATCTGCAAATATCTCGGAAACGAAGAGAGCTATGGCAAAATGTTAAGAGACCTTTTTTGTAGAGAATTAAGTTTCCTACTTTTTATGTTCTATGATATTTTTTGATCTGATGCGTAGTTCTCGAGATATATCAAGATATTTAAAAGTTCCGAAGCCGCACCAACATAATAGAGATACAGAAACACCGTGGCCCCTTTCTTTGAGATAACACTGCACTATTGCGAGCTGTAAACGCCACTTCCAGCTTAGCTGTGCAGAAGAAGAACAACAAGAAGAAGACATATCTCGAAATATGTCCGTCAGGCCCCTTCCCTTGAGATATATCTGCAAATATCTCGGAAACGAAGCGAGCTATGGCAAAATGTTAAGATACCTTTTTTGTAGAGAATTATGTTTCCTACAATTTATGTTCTATGATATTTTTTGATCAGAAGCGTAGTTTTCGAGATATATCGAGATATTTAAAAGTTCCAAAGCCGCACCAACATAATAGAGATACAGAAACACCGTGGCCCCTTTCTTTGAGATAACTCTGCACTATCGCGAGCTGCAAATGCCACTTCCAGCTTAGCTGTGCAGAGGAAGAACAACAAGAAGAAGAAATATCTCGAAATATGTCCGTCAGGCCAGTTCCTTTGAGCTGAATCTGCAAATATCTCGGAAACGAAGCGAGCTATGGCAAAATGTTAAGCGACGTTTTTTGTAGAGAATTATGTTTCCTACAATTTATGTTCTATGATATTTTTTGATCAGAAGCGTAGTTTTCGAGATATATCGAGATATTTAAAAGTTCCGAAGCCGCACCAACATAATAGGGATACAGAAACACCGTGGCCCCTTTCTTTGAGATAACTCTGCAGTATTGCGAGCTGTAAATGCCACTTCCAGCTTAGCTGTGCAGAAGAAGAACAACAAGAAGAAGAAATATCTCGAAATATGTCCGTCAGGCCCCTTCCCTTGAGATAAATCTGCAAATATCTCGGAAACGAAGAGAGCTATGGCAAAATGTTAAGAGACCTTTTGTGTAGAGAATTAAGTTTCCTACTTTTTATGTTCTATGATATTTTTTGATCTGATGCGTAGTTCTCGAGATATATCAAGATATTTAAAAGTTCCGAAGCCGCACCAACATAATAGAGATACAGAAACACCGTGGCCCCTTTCTTTGAGATAACTCTGCACTATTGCGAGCCGCAAATGCCACTTCCAGCTTAGCTGTGCAGAAGAAGAACAACAAGAAGAAGAAATATCTCGAAATATGTCCGTCAGGCCCCTTCCCTTGAGATATATCTGCAAATATCTCGGAAACGAAGCGAGCTATGGCAAAATGTTAAGAGACCTTTTTTGTAGAGAATTATGTTTCCTACAATTTATGTTCTATGATATTTTTTGATCAGAAGCGTAGTTCTCGAGATATATCAAGATATTTAAAAGTTCCAAAGCCGCACCAACATAATAGAGATACAGAAACACCGTGGCCCCTTTCTTTGAGATAACTCTGCACTATTGCGAGCTGCAAATGCCACTTCCAGCTTAGCTGTGCAGAAGAAGAACATCAAGAAGAAGAAATATCTCGAAATATGTCCGTCAGGCCCCTTCCCTTGAGATAAATCTGCAAATATCTCGGAAACGAAGAGAGCTATGGCAAAATGTTAAGAGACCTTTTTTGTAGAGAATTAAGTTTCCTACTTTTTATGTTCTATGATATTTTTTGATCTGATGCGTAGTTCTCGAGATATATCAAGATATTTAAAAGTTCCGAAGCCGCACCAACATAATAGAGATACAGAAACACCGTGGCCCCTTTCTTTGAGATAACACTGCACTATTGCGAGCTGTAAACGCCACTTCCACCTTAGCTGTGCAGAAGAAGAACAACAAGAAGAAGACATATCTCGAAATATGTCCGTCAGGCCCCTTCCCTTGAGATATATCTGCAAATATCTCGGAAACGAAGCGAGCTATGGCAAAATGTTAAGAGACCTTTTTTGTAGAGAATTATGTTTCCTACAATTTATGTTCTATGATATTTTTTGATCAGAAGCGTAGTTTTCGAGATATATCGAGATATTTAAAAGTTCCAAAGCCGCACCAACATAATAGAGATACAGAAACACCGTGGCCCCTTTCTTTGAGATAACTCTGCACTATCGCGAGCTGCAAATGCCACTTCCAGCTTAGCTGTGCAGAGGAAGAACAACAAGAAGAAGAAATATCTCGAAATATGTCCGTCAGGCCAGTTCCTTTGAGCTGAATCTGCAAATATCTCGGAAACGAAGCGAGCTATGGCAAAATGTTAAGCGACGTTTTTTGTAGAGAATTATGTTTCCTACAATTTATGTTCTATGATATTTTTTGATCAGAAGCGTAGTTTTCGAGATATATCGAGATATTTAAAAGTTCCGAAGCCGCACCAACATAATAGGGATACAGAAACACCGTGGCCCCTTTCTTTGAGATAACTCTGCAGTATTGCGAGCTGTAAATGCCACTTCCAGCTTAGCTGTGCAGAAGAAGAACAACAAGAAGAAGAAATATCTCGAAATATGTCCGTCAGGCCCCTTCCCTTGAGATAAATCTGCAAATATCTCGGAAACGAAGAGAGCTATGGCAAAATGTTAAGAGACCTTTTGTGTAGAGAATTAAGTTTCCTACTTTTTATGTTCTATGATATTTTTTGATCTGATGCGTAGTTCTCGAGATATATCAAGATATTTAAAAGTTCCGAAGCCGCACCAACATAATAGAGATACAGAAACACCGTGGCCCCTTTCTTTGAGATAACTCTGCACTATTGCGAGCTGTAAATGCCACTTCCAGCTTAGCTGTGCAGAAGAAGAACAACAAGAAGAAGAAATATCTCGAAATATGTCCGTCAGGCCCCTTCCCTTGAGATATATCTGCAAATATCTCGGAAACGAAGCGAGCTATGGCAAAATGTTAAGAGACCTTTTTTGTAGAGAATTATGTTTCCTACAATTCATGTTCTATGATATTTTTTGATCAGAAGCGTAGTTTTCGAGATATATCGAGATATGTAAAAGTTCCGAAGCCGCACCAACATAATAGAGATACAGAAACACCGTGGCCCCTTTCTTTGAGATAACTCTGCACTATTGCGAGCCGCAAATGCCACTTCCAGCTTAGCTGTGCAGAAGAAGAACAACAAGAAGAAGAAATATCTCGAAATATGTCCGTCAGGCCCCTCCCCTTGAGATAAATCTGCAAATATCTCGGAAACGAAGCGAGCTATGGCAAAATGTTGAGAGACCTTTTTTGTAGAGAATTAAGTTTCCTACGTTTTATGTTCTATGATATTTTTTGATCAGATGCGTAGTTCTCGAGATATATCAAGATATTTAAAAGTTCCGAAGCCGCACCAACATAATAGAGATACAGAAACACCGTGGCCCCTTTCTTTGAGATAACACTGCACTATTGCGAGCTGTAAATGCCACTTCCAGCTTAGCTGTGCAGAAGAAGAACAACAAGAAGAAGACATATCTCGAAATATGTCCGTCAGGCCCCTTCCCTTGAGATATATCTGCAAATATCTCGGAAACGAAGCGAGCTATGGCAAAATGTTAAGAGACCTTTTTTGTAGAGAATTATGTTTCCTACAATTTATGTTCTATGATATTTTTTGATCAGAAGCGTAGTTTTCGAGATATATCGAGATATTTAAAAGTTCCAAAGCCGCACCAACATAATAGAGATACAGAAACACCGTGGCCCCTTTCTTTGAGATAACTCTGCACTATTGCGAGCTGCAAATGCCACTTCCAGCTTAGCTGTGCAGAGGAAGAACAACAAGAAGAAGAAATATCTCGAAATATGTCCGTCAGGCCAGTTCCTTTGAGATGAATCTGCAAATATCTCGGAAACGAAGCGAGCTATGGCAAAATGTTAAGAGACGTTTTTTGTACAGAATTATGTTTCCTACAATTTATGTTCTATGATATTTTTTGATCAGAAGCGTAGTTTTCGAGATATATCGAGATATTTAAAAGTTCCGAAGCCGCACCAACATAATAGGGATACAGAAACACCGTGGCCCCTTTCTTTGAGATAACTCTGCAGTATTGCGAGCTGTAAATGCCACTTCCAGCTTAGCTGTGCAGAAGAAGAACAACAAGAAGAAGAAATATCTCGAAATATGTCCGTCAGGCCCCTTCCCTTGAGATAAATCTGCAAATATCTCGGAAACGAAGAGAGCTATGGCAAAATGTTTAGAGACCTTTTGTGTAGAGAATTAAGTTTCCTACTTTTTATGTTCTATGATATTTTTTGATCTGATGCGTAGTTCTCGAGATATATCAAGATATTTAAAAGTTCCGAAGCCGCACCAACATAATAGAGATACAGAAACACCGTGGCCCCTTTCTTTGAGATAACTCTGCACTATTGCGAGCTGTAAATGCCACTTCCAGCTTAGCTGTGCAGAAGAAGAACAACAAGAAGAAGAAATATCTCGAAATATGTCCGTCAGGCCCCTTCCCTTGAGATATATCTGCAAATATCTCGGAAACGAAGCGAGCTATGGCAAAATGTTAAGAGACCTTTTTTGTAGAGAATTATGTTTCCTACAATTCATGTTCTATGATATTTTTTGATCAGAAGCGTAGTTTTCGAGATATATCGAGATATGTAAAAGTTCCGAAGCCGCACCAACATAATAGAGATACAGACACACCGTGGCCCCTTTCTTTGAGATAACTCTGCACTATTGCGAGCTGCAAATGCCACTTCCAGCTTAGCTGTGCAGAGGAAGAACAACAAGAAGAAGAAATATCTCGAAATATGTCCGTCAGGCCAGTTCCTTTGAGCTGAATCTGCAAATATCTCGGAAACGAAGCGAGCTATGGCAAAATGTTAGGAGAAGTTTTTTGTAGAGACTTAGGTTTCCTACGTTTTATGTTCTATGATATTTTTTGATCTGATGCGTAGTTCTCGAGATATATCAAGATATTTAAAAGTTCCGAAGCCGCACCAACATAATAGAGATACAGAAACACCGTGGCCCCTTTCTTTGAGATAACTCTGCACTATTGCGAGCTGTAAATGCCACTTCCAGCTTAGCTGTGCAGAAGAAGAACGACAAGAAGAAGAAATATCTCGAAATATGTCCGTCAGGCCCCTTCCCTTCAGATATATCTGCAAATATCTCGGAAACGAAGCGAGCTATGGCAAAATGTTAAGAGACCTTTTTTGTAGAGAATTATGTTTCCTACAATTTATGTTCTATGATATTTTTTGATCAGAAGCGTAGTTTTCGAGATATATCGAGATATGTAAAAGTTCCGAAGCCGCACCAACATAATAGAGATACAGAAACACCGTGGCCCCTTTCGTTGAGATAACTCTGCACTAGTGCGAGCCGCAAATGCCACTTCCAGCTTAGCTGTGCAGAAGAAGAACAACAAGAAGAAGAAATATCTCGAAATATGTCCGTCAGGCCCCTTCCCTTGAGATATATCTGCAAATATCTCGGAAACGAAGCGAGCTATGGCAAAATGTTAAGAGACCTTTTTTGTAGAGAATTAAGTTTCCTACTTTTTATGTTCTATGATATTTTTTGATCAGATGCGTAGTTCTCGAGATATATCAAGATATTTAAAAGTTCCGAAGCCGCACCAACATAATAGAGATACAGAAACACCGTGGCCCCTTTCTTTGAGATAACTCTGCACTATTGCGAGCTGTAAATGCCACTTCCAGCTTAGCTGTGCAGAAGAAGAACAACAAGAAGAAGAAATATCTCGAAATATGTCCGTCAGGCCCCTTCCCTTGAGATAAATCTGCAAATATCTCGGAAACGAAGAGAGCTATGGCAAAATGTTAAGAGACCTTTTGTGTAGAGAATTAAGTTTCCTACTTTTTATGTTCTATGATATTTTTTGATCTGATGCGTAGTTCTCGAGATATATCAAGATATTTAAAAGTTCCGAAGCCGCACCAACATAATAGAGATACAGAAACACCGTGGCCCCTTTCTTTGAGATAACTCTGCACTATTGCGAGCTGTAAATGCCACTTCCAGCTTAGCTGTGCAGAAGAAGAACAACAAGAAGAAGAAATATCTCGAAATATGTCCGTCAGGCCCCTTCCCTTGAGATATATCTGCAAATATCTCGGAAACGAAGCGAGCTATGGCAAAATGTTAAGAGACCTTTTTTGTAGAGAATTATGTTTCCTACAATTCATGTTCTATGATATTTTTTGATCAGAAGCGTAGTTTTCGAGATATATCGAGATATGTAAAAGTTCCGAAGCCGCACCAACATAATAGAGATACAGAAACACCGTGGCCCCTTTCTTTGAGATAACTCTGCACTATTGCGAGCCGCAAATGCCACTTCCAGCTTAGCTGTGCAGAAGAAGAACAACAAGAAGAAGAAATATCTCGAAATATGTCCGTCAGGCCCCTCCCCTTGAGATAAATCTGCAAATATCTCGGAAACGAAGCGAGCTATGGCAAAATGTTGAGAGACCTTTTTTGTAGAGAATTAAGTTTCCTACGTTTTATGTTCTATGATATTTTTTGATCAGATGCGTAGTTCTCGAGATATATCAAGATATTTAAAAGTTCCGAAGCCGCACCAACATAATAGAGATACAGAAACACCGTGGCCCCTTTCTTTGAGATAACACTGCACTATTGCGAGCTGTAAATGCCACTTCCAGCTTAGCTGTGCAGAAGAAGAACAACAAGAAGAAGACATATCTCGAAATATGTCCGTCAGGCCCCTTCCCTTGAGATATATCTGCAAATATCTCGGAAACGAAGCGAGCTATGGCAAAATGTTAAGAGACCTTTTTTGTAGAGAATTATGTTTCCTACAATTTATGTTCTATGATATTTTTTGATCAGAAGCGTAGTTTTCGAGATATATCGAGATATTTAAAAGTTCCAAAGCCGCACCAACATAATAGAGATACAGAAACACCGTGGCCCCTTTCTTTGAGATAACTCTGCACTATTGCGAGCTGCAAATGCCACTTCCAGCTTAGCTGTGCAGAGGAAGAACAACAAGAAGAAGAAATATCTCGAAATATGTCCGTCAGGCCAGTTCCTTTGAGATGAATCTGCAAATATCTCGGAAACGAAGCGAGCTATGGCAAAATGTTAAGAGACGTTTTTTGTACAGAATTATGTTTCCTACAATTTATGTTCTATGATATTTTTTGATCAGAAGCGTAGTTTTCGAGATATATCGAGATATTTAAAAGTTCCGAAGCCGCACCAACATAATAGGGATACAGAAACACCGTGGCCCCTTTCTTTGAGATAACTCTGCAGTATTGCGAGCTGTAAATGCCACTTCCAGCTTAGCTGTGCAGAAGAAGAACAACAAGAAGAAGAAATATCTCGAAATATGTCCGTCAGGCCCCTTCCCTTGAGATAAATCTGCAAATATCTCGGAAACGAAGAGAGCTATGGCAAAATGTTTAGAGACCTTTTGTGTAGAGAATTAAGTTTCCTACTTTTTATGTTCTATGATATTTTTTGATCTGATGCGTAGTTCTCGAGATATATCAAGATATTTAAAAGTTCCGAAGCCGCACCAACATAATAGAGATACAGAAACACCGTGGCCCCTTTCTTTGAGATAACTCTGCACTATTGCGAGCTGTAAATGCCACTTCCAGCTTAGCTGTGCAGAAGAAGAACAACAAGAAGAAGAAATATCTCGAAATATGTCCGTCAGGCCCCTTCCCTTGAGATATATCTGCAAATATCTCGGAAACGAAGCGAGCTATGGCAAAATGTTAAGAGACCTTTTTTGTAGAGAATTATGTTTCCTACAATTCATGTTCTATGATATTTTTTGATCAGAAGCGTAGTTTTCGAGATATATCGAGATATGTAAAAGTTCCGAAGCCGCACCAACATAATAGAGATACAGACACACCGTGGCCCCTTTCTTTGAGATAACTCTGCACTATTGCGAGCTGCAAATGCCACTTCCAGCTTAGCTGTGCAGAGGAAGAACAACAAGAAGAAGAAGTATCTCGAAATATGTCCGTCAGGCCAGTTCCTTTGAGCTGAATCTGCAAATATCTCGGAAACGAAGCGAGCTATGGCAAAATGTTAGGAGACGTTTTTTGTAGAGACTTAGGTTTCCTACGTTTTATGTTCTATGATATTTTTTGATCTGATGCGTAGTTCTCGAGATATATCAAGATATTTAAAAGTTCCGAAGCCGCACCAACATAATAGAGATACAGAAACACCGTGGCCCCTTTCTTTGAGATAACTCTGCACTATTGCGAGCTGTAAATGCCACTTCCAGCTTAGCTGTGCAGAAGAAGAACGACAAGAAGAAGAAATATCTCGAAATATGTCCGTCAGGCCCCTTCCCTTCAGATATATCTGCAAATATCTCGGAAACGAAGCGAGCTATGGCAAAATGTTAAGAGACCTTTTTTGTAGAGAATTATGTTTCCTACAATTTATGTTCTATGATATTTTTTGATCAGAAGCGTAGTTTTCGAGATATATCGAGATATGTAAAAGTTCCGAAGCCGCACCAACATAATAGAGATACAGAAACACCGTGGCCCCTTTCGTTGAGATAACTCTGCACTAGTGCGAGCCGCAAATGCCACTTCCAGCTTAGCTGTGCAGAAGAAGAACAACAAGAAGAAGAAATATCTCGAAATATGTCCGTCAGGCCCCTTCCCTTGAGATATATCTGCAAATATCTCGGAAACGAAGCGAGCTATGGCAAAATGTTAAGAGACCTTTTTTGTAGAGAATTAAGTTTCCTACTTTTTATGTTCTATGATATTTTTTGATCAGATGCGTAGTTCTCGAGATATATCAAGATATTTAAAAGTTCCGAAGCCGCACCAACATAATAGAGATACAGAAACACCGTGGCCCCTTTCTTTGAGATAACTCTGCACTATTGCGAGCTGTAAATGCCACTTCCAGCTTAGCTGTGCAGAAGAAGAACAACAAGAAGAAGAAATATCTCGAAATATGTCCGTCAGGCCCCTTCCCTTGAGATATATCTGCAAATATCTCGGAAACGAAGCGAGCTATGGCAAAATGTTAAGAGACCTTTTTTGTAGAGAATTAAGTTTCCTACTTTTTATGTTCTATGATATTTTTTGATCAGATGCGTAGTTCTCGAGATATATCAAGATATTTAAAAGTTCCGAAGCCGCACCAACATAATAGAGATACAGAAACACCGTGGCCCCTTTCTTTGAGATAACTCTGCACTATTGCGAGCTGTAAATGCCACTTCCAGCTTAGCTGTGCAGAAGAAGAACAACAAGAAGAAGAAATATCTCGAAATATGTCCGTCAGGCCCCTTCCCTTGAGATATATCTGCAAATATCTCGGAAACGAAGCGAGCTATGGCAAAATGTTAAGAGACCTTTTTTGTAGAGAATTATGTTTCGTACAATTTATGTTCTATGATATTTTTTGGTCAGAAGCGTAGTTTTCGAGATATATCGAGATATTTAAAAGTTCCAAAGCCGCACCAACATAATAGAGATACAGAAACACCGTGGCCCCTTTCTTTGAGATAACTCTGCACTAGTGCGAGCCGCAAATGCCACTTCCAGCTTAGCTGTGCAGAAGAAGAACAACAAGAAGAAGAAATATCTCGAAATATGTCCGTCAGGCCCCTTCCCTTGAGATAAATCTGCAAATATCTCGGAAACGAAGCGAGCTATGGCAAAATGTTGAGAGACCTTTTTTGTAGAGAATTAAGTTTCCTACGTTTTATGTTCTATGATATTTTTTGATCAGATGCGTAGTTCTCGAGATATATCAAGATATTTAAAAGTTCCGAAGCCGCACCAACATAATAGATACAGAAACACCGTGGCTCCTTTCTTTGAGATAACTCTGCACTATTGCGAGCTGCAAATGCCACTTCCAGCTTAGCTGTGCAGAAGAAGAACATCAAGAAGAAGAAATATCTCGAAATATGTCCGTCAGGCCCCTTCCCTTGAGATAAATCTGCAAATATCTCGGAAACGAAGAGAGCTATGGCAAAATCTTAAGAGACCTTTTTTGTAGAGAATTAAGTTTCCTACTTTTTATGTTCTATGATATTTTTTGATCTGATGCGTAGTTCTCGAGATATATCAAGATATTTAAAAGTTCCGAAGCCGCACCAACATAATAGAGATACAGAAACACCGTGGCCCCTTTCTTTGAGATAACACTGCACTATTGCGAGCTGTAAATGCCACTTCCAGCTTAGCTGTGCAGAAGAAGAACAACAAGAAGAAGACATATCTCGAAATATGTCCGTCAGGCCCCTTCCCTTGAGATATATCTGCAAATATCTCGGAAACGAAGCGAGCTATGGCAAAATGTTAAGAGACCTTTTTTGTAGAGAATTATGTTTCCTACAATTTATGTTCTATGATATTTTTTGATCAGAAGCGTAGTTTTCGAGATATATCGAGATACTTAAAAGTTCCAAAGCCGCACCAACATAATAGAGATACAGAAACACCGTGGCCCCTTTCTTTGAGATAACTCTGCACTATTGCGAGCTGCAAATGCCACTTCCAGCTTAGCTGTGCAGAGGAAGAACAACAAGAAGAAGAAATATCTCGAAATATGTCCGTCAGGCCAGTTCCTTTGAGCTGAATCTGCAAATATCTCGGAAACGAAGCGAGCTATGGCAAAATGTTAAGAGACGTTTTTTGTAGAGAATTATGTTTCCTACAATTTATGTTCTATGATATTTTTTGATCTGATGCGTAGTTCTCGAGATATATCGAGATATTTAAAAGTTCCGAAGCCGCACCAACATAATAGGGATACAGAAACACCGTGGCCCCTTTCTTTGAGATAACTCTGCAGTATTGCGAGCTGTAAATGCCACTTCCAGCTTAGCTGTGCAGAAGAAGAACAACAAGAAGAAGAAATATCTCGAAATATGTCCGTCAGGCCCCTTCCCTTGAGATAAATCTGCAAATATCTCGGAAACGAAGAGAGCTATGGCAAAATGTTAAGAGACCTTTTGTGTAGAGAATTAAGTTTCCTACTTTTTATGTTCTATGATATTTTTTGATCTGATGCGTAGTTCTCGAGATATATCAAGATATTTAAAAGTTCCGAAGCCGCACCAACATAATAGAGATACAGAAACACCGTGGCCCCTTTCTTTGAGATAACTCTGCACTATTGCGAGCTGTAAATGCCACTTCCAGCTTAGCTGTGCAGAAGAAGAACAACAAGAAGAAGAAATATCTCGAAATATGTCCGTCAGGCCCCTTCCCTTGAGATATATCTGCAAATATCTCGGAAACGAAGCGAGCTATGGCAAAATGTTAAGAGAACTTTTTTGTAGAGAATTATGTTTCCTACAATTTATGTTCTATGATATTTTTTGATCAGAAGCGTAGTTTTCGAGATATATCGAGATATGTAAAAGTTCCGAAGCCGCACCAACATAATAGAGATACAGAAACACCGTGGCCCCTTTCGTTGAGATAACTCTGCACTAGTGCGAGCCGCAAATGCCACTTCCAGCTTAGCTGTGCAGAGGAAGAACAACAAGAAGAAGAAATATCTCGAAATATGTCCGTCAGGCCAGTTCCTTTGAGCTGAATCTGCAAATATCTCGGAAACGAAGCGAGCTATGGCAAAATGTTAAGAGACGTTTTTTGTAGAGAATTATGTTTCCTACAATTTATGTTCTATGATATTTTTTGATCTGATGCGTAGTTCTCGAGATATATCGAGATATTTAAAAGTTCCGAAGCCGCACCAACATAATAGGGATACAGAAACACCGTGGCCCCTTTCTTTGAGATAACTCTGCAGTATTGCGAGCTGTAAATGCCACTTCCAGCTTAGCTGTGCAGAAGAAGAACAACAAGAAGAAGAAATATCTCGAAATATGTCCGTCAGGCCCCTTCCCTTGAGATAAATCTGCAAATATCTCGGAAACGAAGAGAGCTATGGCAAAATGTTAAGAGACCTTTTGTGTAGAGAATTAAGTTTCCTACTTTTTATGTTCTATGATATTTTTTGATCTGATGCGTAGTTATCGAGATATATCAAGATATTTAAAAGTTCCGAAGCCGCACCAACATAATAGAGATACAGAAACACCGTGGCCCCTTTCTTTGAGATAACTCTGCACTATTGCGAGCTGTAAATGCCACTTCCAGCTTAGCTGTGCAGAAGAAGAACAACAAGAAGAAGAAATATCTCGAAATATGTCCGTCAGGCCCCTTCCCTTGAGATATATCTGCAAATATCTCGGAAACGAAGCGAGCTATGGCAAAATGTTAAGAGACCTTTTTTGTAGAGAATTATGTTTCCTACAATTTATGTTCTATGATATTTTTTGATCAGAAGCGTAGTTTTCGAGATATATCGAGATATGTAAAAGTTCCGAAGCCGCACCAACATAATAGAGATACAGAAACACCGTGGCCCCTTTCGTTGAGATAACTCTGCACTAGTGCGAGCCGCAAATGCCACTTCCAGCTTAGCTGTGCAGAGGAAGAACAACAAGAAGAAGAAATATCTCGAAATATGTCCGTCAGGCCAGTTCCTTTGAGCTGAATCTGCAAATATCTCGGAAACGAAGCGAGCTATGGCAAAATGTTAAGAGACGTTTTTTGTAGAGAATTATGTTTCCTACAATTTATGTTCTATGATATTTTTTGATCTGATGCGTAGTTCTCGAGATATATCGAGATATTTAAAAGTTCCGAAGCCGCACCAACATAATAGGGATACAGAAACACCGTGGCCCCTTTCTTTGAGATAACTCTGCAGTATTGCGAGCTGTAAATGCCACTTCCAGCTTAGCTGTGCAGAAGAAGAACAACAAGAAGAAGAAATATCTCGAAATATGTCCGTCAGGCCCCTTCCCTTGAGATAAATCTGCAAATATCTCGGAAACGAAGAGAGCTATGGCAAAATGTTAAGAGACCTTTTGTGTAGAGAATTAAGTTTCCTACTTTTTATGTTCTATGATATTTTTTGATCTGATGCGTAGTTCTCGAGATATATCAAGATATTTAAAAGTTCCGAAGCCGCACCAACATAATAGAGATACAGAAACACCGTGGCCCCTTTCTTTGAGATAACTCTGCACTATTGCGAGCTGTAAATGCCACTTCCAGCTTAGCTGTGCAGGAGAAGAACAACAAGAAGAAGAAATATCTCGAAATATGTCCGTCAGGCCCCTTCCCTTGAGATATATCTGCAAATATCTCGGAAACGAAGCGAGCTATGGCAAAATGTTAAGAGACCTTTTTTGTAGAGAATTATGTTTCCTACAATTTATGTTCTATGATATTTTTTGATCAGAAGCGTAGTTTTCGAGATATATCGAGATATGTAAAAGTTCCGAAGCCGCACCAACATAATAGAGATACAGAAACACCGTGGCCCCTTTCGTTGAGATAACTCTGCACTAGTGCGAGCCGCAAATGCCACTTCCAGCTTAGCTGTGCAGAAGAAGAACAACAAGAAGAAGAAATATCTCGAAATATGTCCGTCAGGCCCCTTCCCTTGAGATAAATCTGCAAATATCTCGGAAACGAAGCGAGCTATGGCAAAATGTTGAGAGACCTTTTTTGTAGAGAATTAAGTTTCCTACGTTTTATGTTCTATGATATTTTTTGATCAGATGCGTAGTTCTCGAGATATATCAAGATATTTAAAAGTTCCGAAGCCGCACCAACATAATAGAGATACAGAAACACCGTGGCCCCTTTCTTTGAGATAACACTGCACTATTGCGAGCTGTAAATGCCACTTCCAGCTTAGCTGTGCAGAAGAAGAACAACAAGAAGAAGACATATCTCGAAATATGTCCGTCTGGCCCCTTCCCTTGAGATATATCTGCAAATATCTCGGAAACGAAGCGAGCTATGGCAAAATGTTAAGAGACCTTTTTTGTAGAGAATTATGTTTCCTACAATTTATGTTCTATGATATTTTTTGATCAGAAGCGTAGTTTTCGAGATATATCGAGATATTTAAAAGTTCCAAAGCCGCACCAACATAATAGAGATACAGAAACACCGTGGCCCCTTTCTTTGAGATAACTCTGCACTATTGCGAGCTGCAAATGCCACTTCCAGCTTAGCTGTGCAGAGGAAGAACAACAAGAAGAAGAAATATCTCGAAATATGTCCGTCAGGCCAGTTCCTTTGAGCTGAATCTGCAAATATCTCGGAAACGAAGCGAGCTATGGCAAAATGTTAACAGACGTTTTTTGTAGAGAATTATGTTTCCTACAATTTATGTTCTATGATATTTTTTGATCTGATGCGTAGTTCTCGAGATATATCGAGATATTTAAAAGTTCCAAAGCCGCACCAACATAATAGAGATACAGAAACACCGTGGCCCCTTTCTTTGAGATAACTCTGCACTAGTGCGAGCCGCAAATGCCACTTCCAGCTTAGCTGTGCAGAAGAAGAACAACAAGAAGAAGAAATATCTCGAAATATGTCCGTCAGGCCCCTTCCCTTGAGATAAATCTGCAAATATCTCGGAAACGAAGCGAGCTATGGCAAAATGTTCGGAGACCTTTTTTGTAGAGAATTAAGTTTCCTACGTTTTATGTTCTATGATATTTTTTGATCAGATGCGTAGTTCTCGAGATATATCAAGATATTTAAAAGTTCCGAAGCCGCACCAACATAATAGAGATACAGAAACACCGTGGCCCCTTTCGTTGAGATCACTCTGCACTAGTGCGAGCCGCAAATGCCACTTCCAGCTTAGCTGTGCAGAAGAAGAACAACAAGAAGAAGAAATATCTCGAAATATGTCCGTCAGGCCCCTTCCCTTGAGATAAATCTGCAAATATCTCGGAAACGAAGCGAGCTATGGCAAAATGTTGAGAGACCTTTTTTGTAGAGAATTAAGTTTCCTACGTTTTATGTTCTATGATATTTTTTGATCAGATGCGTAGTTCTCGAGATATATCAAGATATTTAAAAGTTCCGAAGCCGCACCAACATAATAGAGATACAGAAACACCGTGGCTCCTTTCTTTGAGATAACTCTGCACTATTGCGAGCTGCAAATGCCACTTCCAGCTTAGCTGTGCAGAAGAAGAACATCAAGAAGAAGAAATATCTCGAAATATGTCCGTCAGGCCCCTTCCCTTGAGATCAATCTGCAAATATCTCGGAAACGAAGAGAGCTATGGCAAAATCTTAAGAGACCTTTTTTGTAGAGAATTAAGTTTCCTACTTTTTATGTTCTATGATATTTTTTGATCTGATGCGTAGTTCTCGAGATATATCAAGATATTTAAAAGTTCCGAAGCCGCACCAACATAATAGAGATACAGAAACACCGTGGCCCCTTTCTTTGAGATAACACTGCACTATTGCGAGCTGTAAATGCCACTTCCAGCTTAGCTGTGCAGAAGAAGAACAACAAGAAGAAGACATATCTCGAAATATGTCCGTCTGGCCCCTTCCCTTGAGATATATCTGCAAATATCTCGGAAACGAAGCGAGCTATGGCAAAATGTTAAGAGACCTTTTTTGTAGAGAATTATGTTTCCTACAATTTATGTTCTATGATATTTTTTGATCAGAAGCGTAGTTTTCGAGATATATCGAGATATTTAAAAGTTCCAAAGCCGCACCAACATAATAGAGATACAGAAACACCGTGGCCCCTTTCTTTGAGATAACTCTGCACTATTGCGAGCCGCAAATGCCACTTCCAGCTTAGCTGTGCAGAGGAAGAACAACAAGAAGAAGAAATATCTCGAAATATGTCCGTCAGGCCAGTTCCTTTGAGCTGAATCTGCAAATATCTCGGAAACGAAGCGAGCTATGGCAAAATGTTAAGAGACGTTTTTTGTAGAGAATTATGTTTCCTACAATTTATGTTCTATGATATTTTTTGATCTGATGCGTAGTTCTCGAGATATATCGAGATATTTAAAAGTTCCAAAGCCGCACCAACATAATAGAGATACAGAAACACCGTGGCCCCTTTCTTTGAGATAACTCTGCACTAGTGCGAGCCGCAAATGCCACTTCCAGCTTAGCTGTGCAGAAGAAGAACAACAAGAAGAAGAAATATCTCGAAATATGTCCGTCAGGCCCCTTCCCTTGAGATAAATCTGCAAATATCTCGGAAACGAAGCGAGCTATGGCAAAATGTTAAGAGACCTTTTTTGTAGAGAATTAAGTTTCCTACTTTTTATGTTCTATGATATTTTTTGATTAGATGCGTAGTTCTCGAGATATATCAAGATATTTAAAAGTTCCGAAGCCGCACCAACATAATAGAGATACAGAAACACCGTGGCCCCTTTCTTTCAGATAACTATGCACTATTGCGAGCTGCAAATGCCACTTCCAGCTTAGCTGTGCAGAAGAACAACAAGAAGAAGAAATATCTCGAAATATGTCCGTCAGGCCCCTTCCCTTGAGATAAATCTGCAAATATCTCGGAAACGAAGAGAGCTCTGGCAAAACGTTAAGAGACCTTTTTTGTAGAGAATTAAGTTTCCTACAATTTATGTTCTATGATATTTTTTGATCAGATGCGTAGTTTTCGAGATATATCAAGATATTTAAAAGTTCCGAAGCCGCACCAACATAATAGAGATACAGAAACACCGTGGCCCCTTTCTTTGAGATAACTCTGCACTATTGCGAGCTGTAAATGCCACTTCCAGCTTAGCTGTGCAGAAGAAGAACAACAAGAAGAAGAAATATCTCGAAATATGTCCGTCAGGCCCCTTCCCTTGAGATATATCTGCAAATATCTCGGAAACGAAGCGAGCTATGGCGAAATGTTAAGAGACCTTTTTTGTAGAGAATTATGTTTCCTACAATTTATGTTCTATGATATTTTTTGATCAGAAGCGTAGTTTTCGAGATATATCGAGATATTTAAAAGTTCCGAAGCCGCACCAACATAATAGAGATACAGAAACACCGTGGCCCCTTTCGTTGAGATAACTCTGCACTAGTGCGAGCCGCAAATGCCACTTCCAGCTTAGCTGTGCAGAAGAAGAACAACAAGAAGAAGAAATATCTCGAAATATGTCCGTCAGGCCCCTTCCCTTGAGACAAATCTGCAAATATCTCGGAAACGAAGCGAGCTATGGTAAAATGTTAAGAGACCTTTTTTGTAGAGAATTAAGTTTCCTACTTTTTATGTTCTATGATATTTTTTGATCAGATGCGTAGTTCTCGAGATATATCAAGATTATTTAAAAGTTCCGAAGCCGCACCAACATAATAGATATACAGAAACACCGTGGCCCCTTTCTTTGAGATAACTCTGCACTATGGCGAGCTGCAAATGCCACTTCCAGCTTAGCTGTGCAGAAGAACAACAAGAAGAAGAAATATCTCGAAATATGTCCGTCAGGCCCCTTCCCTTGAGATAAATCTGCAAATATCTCGGAAACGAAGAGAGCTATGGCAAAATGTTAAGAGACCTTTTTTGTAGAGAATTAAGTTTCCTACTTTTTATGTTCTATGATATTTTTTGATTAGATGCGTAGTTCTCGAGATATATCAAGATATTTAAAAGTTCCGAAGCCGCACCAACATAATAGAGATACAGAAACACCGTGGCCCCTTTCTTTCAGATAACTATGCACTATTGCGAGCTGCAAATGCCACTTCCAGCTTAGCTGTGCAGAAGAACAACAAGAAGAAGAAATATCTCGAAATATGTCCGTCAGGCCCCTTCCCTTGAGATAAATCTGCAAATATCTCGGAAACGAAGAGAGCTATGGCAAAATGTTAAGAGACCTTTTTTGTAGAGAATTAAGTTTCCTACAATTTATGTTCTATGATATTTTTTGATCAGAAGCGTAGTTTTCGAGATATATCAAGATATTTAAAAGTTCCGAAGCCGCACCAACATAATAGAGATACAGAAACACCGTGGCCCCTTTCTTTGAGATAACTCTGCACTATTGCGAGCTGTAAATGCCACTTCCAGCTTAGCTGTGCAGAAGAAGAACAACAAGAAGAAGAAATATCTCGAAATATGTCCGTCAGGCCCCTTCCCTTGAGATAAATCTGCAAATATCTCGGAAACGAAGAGAGCTATGGCAAAATGTTAAGAGACCTTTTTTGTAGAGAATTAAGTTTCCTACTTTTTATGTTCTATGATATTTTTTGATTAGATGCGTAGTTCTCGAGATATATCAAGATATTTAAAAGTTCCGAAGCCGCACCAACATAATAGAGATACAGAAACACCGTGGCCCCTTTCTTTCAGATAACTATGCACTATTGCGAGCTGCAAATGCCACTTCCAGCTTAGCTGTGCAGAAGAACAACAAGAAGAAGAAATATCTCGAAATATGTCCGTCAGGCCCCTTCCCTTGAGATAAATCTGCAAATATCTCGGAAACGAAGAGAGCTATGGCAAAATGTTAAGAGACCTTTTTTGTAGAGAATTAAGTTTCCTACAATTTATGTTCTATGAAATTTTTTGATCAGAAGCGTAGTTTTCGAGATATATCAAGATATTTAAAAGTTCCGAAGCCGCACCAGCATAATAGAGATACAGAAACACCGTGGCCCCTTTCTTTGAGATAACTCTGCACTATTGCGAGCTGTAAATGCCACTTCCAGCTTAGCTGTGCAGAAGAAGAACAACAAGAAGAAGAAATATCTCGAAATATGTCCGTCAGGCCCCTTCCCTTGAGATATATCTGCAAATATCTCGGAAACGAAGCGAGCTATGGCGAAATGTTAAGAGACCTTTTTTGTAGAGAATTATGTTTCCTACAATTTATGTTCTATGATATTTTTTGATCAGAAGCGTAGTTTTCGAGATATATCGAGATATTTAAAAGTTCCGAAGCCGCACCAACATAATAGAGATACAGAAACACCGTGGCCCCTTTCGTTGAGATAACTCTGCACTAGTGCGAGCCGCAAATGCCACTTCCAGCTTAGCTGTGCAGAAGAAGAACAACAAGAAGAAGAAATATCTCGAAATATGTCCGTCAGGCCCCTTCCCTTGAGATAAATCTGCAAATATCTCGGAAACGAAGCGAGCTATGGCAAAATGTTAAGAGACCTTTTTTGTAGAGAATTAAGTTTCCTACTTTTTATGTTCTATGATATTTTTTGATCAGATGCGTAGTTCTCGAGATATATCAAGATTATTTAAAAGTTCCGAAGCCGCACCAACATAATAGATATACAGAAACACCGTGGCCCCTTTCTTTGAGATAACTCTGCACTATGGCGAGCTGCAAATGCCACTTCCAGCTTAGCTGTGCAGAAGAACAACAAGAAGAAGAAATATCTCGAAATATGTCCGTCAGGCCCCTTCCCTTGAGATAAATCTGCAAATATCTCGGAAACGAAGAGAGCTATGGCAAAATGTTAAGAGACCTTTTTTGTAGAGAATTAAGTTTCCTACAATTTATGTTCTATGATATTTTTTGATCAGAAGCGTAGTTTTCGAGATATATCGAGATATTTAAAAGTTCCGAAGCCGCACCAACATAATAGAGATACAGAAACACCGTGGCCCCTTTCGTTGAGATAACTCTGCACTAGTGCGAGCCGCAAATGCCACTTCCAGCTTAGCTGTGCAGAAGAAGAACAACAAGAAGAAGAAATATCTCGAAATATGTCCGTCAGGCCCCTTCCCTTGAGATAAATCTGCAAATATCTCGGAAACGAAGCGAGCTATGGCAAAATGTTAAGAGACCTTTTTTGTAGAGAATAAAGTTTCCTACTTTTTATGTTCTATGATATTTTTTGATCAGATGCGTAGTTCTCGAGATATATCAAGATATCTAAAAGTTCCGAAGCCGCACCAACATAATAGAGATACAGAAACACCGTGGCCCCTTTCTTTGAGATAACTCTGCACTATTGCGAGCTGCAAATGCCACTTCCAGCTTAGCTGTGCAGAAGAAGAACAACAAGAAGAAGAAATATCTCGAAATATGTCCGTCAGGCCCCTTCCCTTGAGATAAATCTGCAAATATCTCGGAAACGAAGAGAGCTATGGCAAAATGTTAAGAGACCTTTTTTGTAGAGTATTAAGTTTCCTACTTTTTATGTTCTATGATATTTTTTGATTAGATGCGTAGTTCTCGAGATATATCAAGATATTTAAAAGTTCCGAAGCCGCACCAACATAATAGAGATACAGAAACACCGTGGCCCCTTTCGTTGAGATAACTATGCACTATTGCGAGCTGCAAATGCCACTTCCAGCTTAGCTGGGCAGAAGAACAACAAGAAGAAGCAATATCTCGAAATATGTCCGTCAGGCCCCTTCCCTTGAGATAAATCTGCAAATATCTCGGAAACGAAGAGAGCTATGGCAAAATGTTAAGAGACCTTTTTTGTAGAGAATTAAGTTTCCTACTTTTTATGTTCTATGATATTTTTTGATCTGATGCGTAGTTCTCGAGATATATCAAGATATTTAAAAGTTCCGAAGCCGCACCAACATAATAGAGATACAGAAACACCGTGGCCCCTTTCTTTGAGATAACTCTGCACTATTGCGAGCTGTAAATGCCACTTCCAGCTTAGCTGTGCAGAAGAAGAACAACAAGAAGAAGAAATATCTCGAAATATGTCCGTCAGGCCCCTTCCCTTGAGATATATCTGCAAATATCTCGGAAACGAAGCGAGCTATGGCGAAATGTTAAGAGACCTTTTTTATAGAGAACTATGTTTCCTACAATTTATGTTCTATGATATTTTTTGATCAGAAGCGTAGTTTTCGAGATATATCGAGATATTTAAAAGTTCCGAAGCCGCACCAACATAATAGAGATACAGAAACACCGTGGCCCCTTTCGTTGAGATAACTCTGCACTAGTGCGAGCCGCAAATGCCACTTCCAGCTTAGCTGTGCAGAAGAAGAACAACAAGAAGAAGAAATATCTCGAAATATGTCCGTCAGGCCCCTTCCCTTGAGATAAATCTGCAAATATCTCGGAAACGAAGCGAGCTATGGTAAAATGTTAAGAGACCTTTTTTGTAGAGAATTAAGTTTCCTACTTTTTATGTTCTATGAGATTTTTTGATCAGATGCGTAGTTCTCGAGATATATCAAGATATTTAAAAGTTCCGAAGCCGCACCAACATAATAGAGATACAGAAACACCGTGGCCCCTTTCTTTGAGATAACTCTGCACTATTGCGAGCTGCAAATGCCACTTGCAGCTTAGCTGTGCAGAAGAAGAACAACAAGAAGAAGAAATATCTCGAAATATGTCCGTCAGGCCCCTTCCCTTGAGATAAATCTGCAAATATCTCGGAAACGAAGCGAGCTATGGTAAAATGTTAAGAGACCTTTTTTGTAGAGAAGTAAGTTTCCTACTATTTATGTTCTATGATATTTTTGGATCAGATGCGTAGTTCTCGAGATATATCAAGATATTTAAAAGTTCCGAAGCCGCACCAACATAATAGAGATACAGAAACACCGTGGCCCCTTTCTTTGAGATAACTCTGCACTAGAGCGAGCCGCAAATGCCACTTCCAGCTTAGCTGTGCAGAAGAAGAACAACAAGAAGAAGAAATATCTCGAAATATGTCCGTCAGGCCACTTCCCTTGAGATAAATCTGCAAATATCTCGGAAACGAAGCGAGCTATGGCAAAATGTTAAGAGACCTGTTTTGTAGAGAATAATGTTTGCTACAATTTACGTTCTATGATATTTTTTGATCAGAAGCGTAGTTTTCGAGATATATCGAGATATTTAAAAGTTCCGAAGCCGCACCAACATAATAGAGATACAGAAACACCGTGGCCCCTTTCTTTGAGATAACTCTGCACTATTGCGACCTGCAAATGCCACTTCCAGCTCAGCTGTGCAGAAGAAGAACAACAAGAAGAAGAAATATCTCGAAATATGTCCATCAGGACCCTTCCCTTGAGATAAATCTCCAAATATCTCGGAAAGGAAGCGAGCTATGGCAAAATGTTAAGAGACCTGTTTTGTAGAGAATAATGTTTGCTACAATTTATGTTCTATGATATTTTTTGATCAGAAGCGTAGTTTTCGAGATATATCGAGATATTTAAAAGTTCCGAAGCCGCACCAACATAATAGAGATACAGAAACACCGTGGCCCCTTTCTTTGAGATAACTCTGCACTATTGCGAGCTGCAAATGCCACTTCCAGCTTAGCTGTGCAGAGGAAGAACAACAAGAAGAAGAAGTATCTCGAAATATGTCCGTCAGGCCCGTTCCTTTGAGCTGAATCTGCAAATATCTCGGAAACGAAGCGAGCTATGGCAAAATGTTAAGAGACGTTTTTTGTAGAGAATTATGTTTCCTACGATTTATGTTCTATCATATTTTTTGATCAGAAGCGTAGTTTTCGAGATATATCGAGATATTTAAAAGTTCCGAAGCCGCACCAACATAATAGAGATACAGAAACACCGTGGCCCCTTTCTTTGAGATAACTCTGCACTAGTGCGAGCCGCAAATGCCACTTCCAGCTTAGCTGTGCAGAAGAAGAACAACAAGAAGAAGAAATATCTCGAAATATGTCCGACAGGCCCCTTCCCTTGAGATAAATCTGCAAATATCTCGGAAACGAAGCGAGCTATGGCGAAATGTTAAGAGACCTTTTTTGTAGAGAATTAAGTTTCCTACTTTTTATCTTCTACGATATTTTTTGATCAGATGCGTAGTTCTCGAGATATATCAAGATATTTAAAAGTTCCGAAGCCGCACCAACATAATAGAGATACAGAAACACCGTGGCCCCTTTCTTTGAGATAACTCTGCACTATTGCGCGCTGCAAATGCCACTTCCAGCTTAGCTGTGCAGAAGAAGAACAACAAGAAGAAGAAATATCTCGAAATATGTCCGTCAGGCCCCTTCCCTTGAGATAAAACTGCAAATATCTCGGAAACGAAGCGAGCTATGGCAAAATGTTAAGAGACCTTTTTTGTAGAGAATTAAGTTTCCTACAATTTATGTTCTATGATATTTTTTGATCAGAAGCGCAGTTTTCGAGATATATCGAGATATTTAAAAGTTCCGAAGCCGCACCAACATAATAGAGATACAGAAACACCGTGGCCCCTTTCTTTGAGATAACTCTGCACGATTGCGAGCTGGAAATGCCACTTCCAGTTTAGCTGTGCAGAAGAAGAACAACAAGAAGAAGAGATATCTCGAAATATGTCCATCAGGACCCTTCCCTTGAGATAAATCTGCAAATATCTCGGAAACGAAGCGAGCTATGGCAAAATGTTAAGAGACCGTTTTTGTAGAGAATTAAGTTTCCTACTTTTTATGTTCTATGATATTTTGTGATCAGATGCGTAGTTCTCGAGATATATCAAGATATTTAATAGTTCCGAAGCCGCACCAACATAATAGAGATACAGAAACACCGTGGCCCCTTTCTTTGAGATAACTCTGCACTATTGCGAGCTGCAAATGCCACTTCCAGCTTAGCTGTGCAGAAGAAGAACAACAAGAAGAAGAAATATCTCGATATATGTCCGTCAGGCCCCTTCCCTTGAGATATATCTGCAAATATCTCGGAAACGAAGCGAGCTATGGCAAAATGTTAAGAGACCTTTTTTGTAGAGAATTATGTTTCCTACAATATAGGTTCTATGATATTTTTTGACCAGAAGCGTAGTTTTCGAGATATATCGAGATATTTAAAAGTTCCGAAGCCGCACCAACATAATAGAGATACAGAAACACCGTGGCCCCTTTCGTTGAGATAACTCTGCACTAGTGCGAGCCGCAAATGCCACTTCCAGCTTAGCTGTGCAGAAGAAGAACAACAAGAAGAAGAAATATCTCGAAATATGTCCGTCAGGCCCCTTCCCTTGAGATAAATCTGCAAATATCTCGGAAACGAAGCGAGCTATGGCAAAATGTTTAGAGACCTTTCTTGTAGAGAATTAAGTTTCCTACTTTTTATGTAGTATGATATTTTTTGATCAGATGCGTAGTTCTCGAGATATATCAAGATATTTAAAAGTTCCGAAGCCGCACCAACATAATAGAGATAGAGAAACACCGTGGCCCCTTTCTTTGAGATAACTCTGCACTATTGCGAGCTGCAAATGCCACTTCCAGCTTAGCTGTACAGAGGAAGAACAACAAGAAGAAGAAGTATCTCGAAATATGTCCGTCAGGCCCGTTCCTTTGAGCTGAATCTGCAAATATCTCGGAAACGAAGCGAGCTATGGCAAAATGTTGAGAGACGTTTTTTGTAGAGAATTATGTTTCCTACAATTTATGTTCTATGATATTTTTTGATCAGAAGCGTAGTTTTCGAGATATATCGAGATATTTAAAAGTTCCGAAGCCGCACCAACATAATAGAGATACAGAGACACCGTGGCCCCTTTCTTTGAGATAACTCTGCACTAGTGCGAGCCGCAAATGCCACTTCCAGCTTAGCTGTGCAGAAGAAGAACAACAAGAAGAAGAAATATCTCGAAATATGTCCGACAGGCCCCTTCCCTTGAGATAAATCTGCAAATATCTCGGAAACGAAGCGAGCTATGGCGAAATGTTAAGAGACCTTTTTTGTAGAGAATTAAGTTTCCTACTTTTTATCTTCTACGATATTTTTTGATCAGATGCGTAGTTCTCGAGATATATCAAGATATTTAAAAGTTCCGAAGCCGCACCAACATAATAGAGATACAGAAACACCGTGGCCCCTTTCTTTGAGATAACTCTGCACTATTGCGAGCTGCAAATGCCACTTCCAGCTTAGCTGTGCAGAGGAAGAACAACAAGAAGAAGAAATATCTCGAAATATGTCCGTCAGGCCCCTTCCCTTGAGATAAATCTGCAAATATCTCGGAAACGAAGCGAGCTATGGCAAAATGTTAAGAGACCTTTTTTGTAGAGAATTAAGTTTCCTACTTTTTATGTTCTATGATATTCTTCGATCAGAGGCGTAGTTCTCGAGATATATCAAGATATTTAAAAGTTCCGAAGCCGCACCAACATAATAGAGATACAGAAACACCGTGGCCCCTTTCTTTGAGATAACTCTGCACGATTGCGAGCTGGAAATGCCACTTCCAGTTTAGCTGTGCAGAAGAAGAACAACAAGAAGAAGAAATATCTCGAAATATGTCCATCAGGACCCTTCCCTTGAGATAAATCTGCAAATATCTCGGAAACGAAGCGAGCTATGGCAAAATGTTAAGAGACCTTTTTTGTAGAGAATTAAGTTTCCTACTTTTTATGTTCTATGATATTTTTCGATCAGAGGCGTAGTTCTCGAGATATATCAAGATATTTAAAAGTTCCGAAGCCGCACCAACATAATAGAGATACAGAAACACCGTGGCCCCTTTATTTGAGATAACTCTGCACTATTGCGAGCTGCAAATGCCACTTCCAGCTTAGCTGTGCAGAGGAAGAACAACAAGAAGAAGAAGTATCTCGAAATATGTCCGTCAGGCCCGTTCCTTTGAGCTGAATCTGCAAATATCTCGGAAACGAAGCGAGCTATGGCAAAATGTTAACAGACCTTTTTTGTAGAGAATTATGTTTCCTACAATTTAGGTTCTATGATATTTTTTGGTCAGAAGCGTAGTTTTCGAGATATATCGAGATATTTAAAAGTTCCGAAGCCGCACCAACATAATAGAGATACAGAAACACCGTGGCCCCTTTCTTTGAGATAACTCTGCACTAGTGCGAGCCGCAAATGCCACTTCCAGCTTAGCTGTGCAGAAGAAGAACAACAAGAAGAAGAAATATCTCGAAATATGTCCGTCAGGCCCCTTCCCTTGAGATAAATCTGCAAATATCTCGGGAACGAAGCGAGCTATGGCAAAATGTTAAGAGACCTTTTTTGTAGAGAATTAAGTTTCCTACTTTTTATGTTCTATGATATTTTTTGATCAGATGCGTAGTTCTCGAGATATATCAAGATATTTAAAAGTTCCGAAGCCGCACCAACATAATAGAGATACAGAAACACCGTGGCCCCTTTCTTTGAGATAACTCTGCACTATTGCGAGCTGCAAATGCCACTTCCAGCTTAGCTGTGCAGAGGAACAACAACAAGAAGAAGAAGTATCTCGAAATATGTCCGTCAGGCCCGTTCCTTTGAGCTGAATCTGCAAATATCTCGGAAACGAAGCGAGCTATGGCAAAATGTTAAGAGACGTTTTTTGTAGTGAATTATGTTTCCTACAATTTATGTTCTATGATATTTTTTGATCAGAAGCGTAGTTTTCGAGATATATCGAGATATTTAAAAGTTCCGAAGCCGCACCAACATAATAGAGATACAGAAACACCGTGGCTCCTTTCTTTGAGATAACTCTGCACTAGTGCGAGCCGCAAATGCCACTTCCAGCTTAGCTGTGCAGAAGAAGAACAACAAGAAGAAGAAATATCTCGAAATATGTCCGTCAGGCCCCTTCCCTTGAGATAAATCTGCAAATATCTCGGAAACGAAGCGAGCTATGGCAAAATGTTAAGAGACCTTTTTTGTAGAGAATTAAGATTCCTACTTTTTATGTTCTATGATATTTTTTGATCAGATGCGTAGTTCTCGAGATATATCAAGATATTTAAAAGTTCCGAAGCCGCACCAACATAATAGAGATACAGAAACACCGTGGCCCCTTTCTTTGAGATAACTCTGCACGATTGCGAGCTGGAAATGCCACTTCCAGTTTAGCTGTGCAGAAGAAGAACAACAAGAAGAAGAAATATCTCGAAATATGTCCATCAGGACCCTTCCCTTGAGATAAATCTGCAAATATCTCGGAAACGAAGCGAGCTATGGCAAAATGTTAAGAGACCTTTTTTGTAGAGAATAATGTTTCCTACAATTTACGTTCTATGATATTTTTTGATCAGAAGCGTAGTTTTCGAGATATATCGAAATATTTAAAAGTTCCGAAGCCGCACCAACATAATAGAGATACAGAAACACCGTGGCCCCTTTCTTTGAGATAACTCTGCACTATTGCGAGCTGCAAATGCCACTTCCAGCTCAGCTGTGCAGAAGAAGAACAACAAGAAGAAGAAATATCTCGAAATATGTCCGTCAGGCCCCTTCCCTTGAGATATATCTGCAAATATCTCGGAAACGAAGCGAGCTATGGCAAAATGTTAAGAGACCTTTTTTGTAGAGAATTATGTTTCCTACAATTTAGGTTCTATGATATTTTTTGGTCAGAAGCGTAGTTTTCGAGATATATCGAGATATTTAAAAGTTCCGAAGCCGCACCAACATAATAGAGATACAGAAACACCGTGGCCCCTTTCTTTGAGATAACTCTGCACTAGTGCGAGCCGCAAATGCCACTTCCAGCTTAGCTGTGCAGAAGAAGAACAACAAGAAGAAGAAATATCTCGAAATATGTCCGTCAGGCCCCTTCCCTTGAGATAAATCTGCAAATATCTCGGGAACAAAGCGAGCTATGGCAAAATGTTGAGAGACCTTTTTTGTAGAGAATTAAGTTTCCTACTTTTTATGTTCTATGATATTTTTTGATCAGATGCGTAGTTCTCGAGATATATCAAGATATTTAAAAGTTCCGAAGCCGCACCAACATAATAGAGATACAGAAACACCGTGGCCCCTTTCTTTGAGATAACTCTGCACTATTGCGAGCTGCAAATGCCACTTCCAGCTTAGCTGTGCAGAGGAAGAACAACAAGAAGAAGAAGTATCTCGAAATAAGTCCGTCAGGCCCGTTCCTTTGAGCTGAATCTGCAAATATCTCGGAAACGAAGCGAGCTATGGCAAAATGTTAAGAGACGTTTTTTGTAGTGAATTATGTTTCCTACAATTTATGTTCTATGATATTTTTTGATCAGAAGCGTAGTTTTCGAGATATATCGAGATATTTAAAAGTTCCGAAGCCGCACCAACATAATAGAGATACAGAAACACCGTGGCCCCTTTCTTTGAGATAACTCTGCACTAGTGCGAGCCGCAAATGCCACTTCCAGCTTAGCTGTGCAGAAGAAGAACAACAAGAAGAAGAAATATCTCGAAATATGTCCGTCAGGCCCCTTCCCTTGAGATAAATCTGCAAATATCTCGGGAACGAAGCGAGCTATGGCAAAATGTTAAGAGACCTTTTTTGTAGAGAATTAAGTTTCCTACTTTTTATGTTCTATGATATTTTTTGATCAGATGCGTAGTTCTCGAGATATATCAAGATATTTAAAAGTTCCGAAGCCGCACCAACATAATAGAGATACAGAAACACCGTGGCCCCTTTCTTTGAGATAACTCTGCACTAGTGCGAGCCGCAAATGCCACTTCCAGCTTAGCTGTGCAGAAGAAGAACAACAAGAAGAAGAAATATCTCGAAATATGTCCGTCAGGCCCCTTCCCTTGAGATAAATCTGCAAATATCTCGGGAACGAAGCGAGCTATGGCAAAATGTTAAGAGACCTTTTTTGTAGAGAATTAAGTTTCCTACTTTTTATGTTCTATGATATTTTTTGATCAGATGCGTAGTTCTCGAGATATATCAAGATATTTAAAAGTTCCGAAGCCGCACCAACATAATAGAGATACAGAAACACCGTGGCCCCTTTCTTTGAGATAACTCTGCACTATTGCGAGCTGCAAATGCCACTTCCAGCTTAGCTGTGCAGAGGAACAACAACAAGAAGAAGAAGTATCTCGAAATATGTCCGTCAGGCCCGTTCCTTTGAGCTGAATCTGCAAATATCTCGGAAACGAAGCGAGCTATGGCAAAATGTTAAGAGACGTTTTTTGTAGTGAATTATGTTTCCTACAATTTATGTTCTATGATATTTTTTGATCAGAAGCGTAGTTTTCGAGATATATCGAGATATTTAAAAGTTCCGAAGCCGCACCAACATAATAGAGATACAGAAACACCGTGGCTCCTTTCTTTGAGATAACTCTGCACTAGTGCGAGCCGCAAATGCCACTTCCAGCTTAGCTGTGCAGAAGAAGAACAACAAGAAGAAGAAATATCTCGAAATATGTCCGTCAGGCCCCTTCCCTTGAGATAAATCTGCAAATATCTCGGAAACGAAGCGAGCTATGGCAAAATGTTAAGAGACCTTTTTTGTAGAGAATTAAGATTCCTACTTTTTATGTTCTATGATATTTTTTGATCAGATGCGTAGTTCTCGAGATATATCAAGATATTTAAAAGTTCCGAAGCCGCACCAACATAATAGAGATACAGAAACACCGTGGCCCCTTTCTTTGAGATAACTCTGCACGATTGCGAGCTGGAAATGCCACTTCCAGTTTAGCTGTGCAGAAGAAGAACAACAAGAAGAAGAAATATCTCGAAATATGTCCATCAGGACCCTTCCCTTGAGATAAATCTGCAAATATCTCGGAAACGAAGCGAGCTATGGCAAAATGTTAAGAGACCTTTTTTGTAGAGAATAATGTTTCCTACAATTTACGTTCTATGATATTTTTTGATCAGAAGCGTAGTTTTCGAGATATATCGAAATATTTAAAAGTTCCGAAGCCGCACCAACATAATAGAGATACAGAAACACCGTGGCCCCTTTCTTTGAGATAACTCTGCACTATTGCGAGCTGCAAATGCCACTTCCAGCTCAGCTGTGCAGAAGAAGAACAACAAGAAGAAGAAATATCTCGAAATATGTCCGTCAGGCCCCTTCCCTTGAGATATATCTGCAAATATCTCGGAAACGAAGCGAGCTATGGCAAAATGTTAAGAGACCTTTTTTGTAGAGAATTATGTTTCCTACAATTTAGGTTCTATGATATTTTTTGGTCAGAAGCGTAGTTTTCGAGATATATCGAGATATTTAAAAGTTCCGAAGCCGCACCAACATAATAGAGATACAGAAACACCGTGGCCCCTTTCTTTGAGATAACTCTGCACTAGTGCGAGCCGCAAATGCCACTTCCAGCTTAGCTGTGCAGAAGAAGAACAACAAGAAGAAGAAATATCTCGAAATATGTCCGTCAGGCCCCTTCCCTTGAGATAAATCTGCAAATATCTCGGGAACAAAGCGAGCTATGGCAAAATGTTAAGAGACCTTTTTTGTAGAGAATTAAGTTTCCTACTTTTTATGTTCTATGATATTTTTTGATCAGATGCGTAGTTCTCGAGATATATCAAGATATTTAAAAGTTCCGAAGCCGCACCAACATAATAGAGATACAGAAACACCGTGGCCCCTTTCTTTGAGATAACTCTGCACTATTGCGAGCTGCAAATGCCACTTCCAGCTTAGCTGTGCAGAGGAAGAACAACAAGAAGAAGAAGTATCTCGAAATAAGTCCGTCAGGCCCGTTCCTTTGAGCTGAATCTGCAAATATCTCGGAAACGAAGCGAGCTATGGCAAAATGTTAAGAGACGTTTTTTGTAGTGAATTATGTTTCCTACAATTTATGTTCTATGATATTTTTTGATCAGAAGCGTAGTTTTCGAGATATATCGAGATATTTAAAAGTTCCGAAGCCGCACCAACATAATAGAGATACAGAAACACCGTGGCTCCTTTCTTTGAGATAACTCTGCACTAGTGCGAGCCGCAAATGCCACTTCCAGCTTAGCTGTGCAGAAGAAGAACAACAAGAAGAAGAAATATCTCGAAATATGTCCGTCAGGCCCCTTCCCTTGAGATAAATCTGCAAATATCTCGGAAACGAAGCGAGCTATGGCAAAATGTTAAGAGACCTTTTTTGTAGAGAATTAAGATTCCTACTTTTTATGTTCTATGATATTTTTTGATCAGATGCGTAGTTCTCGAGATATATCAAGATATTTAAAAGTTCCGAAGCCGCACCAACATAATAGAGATACAGAAACACCGTGGCCCCTTTCTTTGAGATAACTCTGCACTATTGCGAGCTGCAAATGCCACTTCCAGCTTAGCTGTGCAGAGGAAGAACAACAAGAAGAAGAAGTATCTCGAAATATGTCCGTCAGGCCCGTTCCTTTGAGCTGAATCTGCAAATATCTCGGAAACGAAGCGAGCTATGGCAAAATGTTAAGAGACGTTTTTTGTAGAGAATTATGTTTCCTACAATTTACGTTCTATCATATTTTTTGATCAGAAGCGTAGTTTTCGAGATATATCGAGATATTTAAAAGTTCCGAAGCCGCACCAACATAATAGGGATACAGAAACACCGTGGCCCCTTTCTTTGAGATAACTCTGCACTAGTGCGAGCCGCAAATGCCACTTCCAGCTTAGCTGTGCAGAAGAAGAACAACAAGAAGAAGAAATATCTCGAAATATGTCCGTCAGGCGCCTTCCCTTGAGATAAATCTGCAAATATCTCGGAAACGAAGCGAGCTATGGCAAAATGTTAAGAGACCTTTTTTGTAGAAAATTAGGTTTCCTACTTTTGATGTTCTATGATATTTTTTGATCAGATGCGTAGTTCTCGAGATATATCAAGATATTTAAAAGTTCCGAAGCCGCACCAACATAATAGAGATACAGAAACACCGTGGCCCCTTTCTTTGAGATAACTCTGCACTAGTGCGAGCCGCAAATGCCACTTCCAGCTTAGCTGTGCAGAAGAAGAACAACAAGAAGAAGAAATATCTCGAAATATGTCCGTCAGGCCCCTTCCCTTGAGATAAATCTGCAAATATCTCGGGAACAAAGCGAGCTATGGCAAAATGTTAAGAGACCTTTTTTGTAGAGAATTAAGTTTCCTACGTTTTATGTTCTATGATATTTTTTGATCAGATGCGTAGTTCTCGAGATATATCAAGATATTTAAAAGTTCCGAAGCCGCACCAACATAATAGAGATACAGAAACACCGTGGCCCCTTTCTTTGAGATAACTCTGCACTATTGCGAGCTGCAAATGCCACTTCCAGCTTAGCTGTGCAGAGGAAGAACAACAAGAAGAAGAAGTATCTCGAAATAAGTCCGTCAGGCCCGTTCCTTTGAGCTGAATCTGCAAATATCTCGGAAACGAAGCGAGCTATGGCAAAATGTTAAGAGACGTTTTTTGTAGTGAATTATGTTTCCTACAATTTATGTTCTATGATATTTTTTGATCAGAAGCGTAGTTTTCGAGATATATCGAGATATTTAAAAGTTCCGAAGCCGCACCAACATAATAGAGATACAGAAACACCGTGGCTCCTTTCTTTGAGATAACTCTGCACTAGTGCGAGCCGCAAATGCCACTTCCAGCTTAGCTGTGCAGAAGAAGAACAACAAGAAGAAGAAATATCTCGAAATATGTCCGTCAGGCCCCTTCCCTTGAGATAAATCTGCAAATATCTCGGAAACGAAGCGAGCTATGGCAAAATGTTAAGAGACCTTTTTTGTAGAGAATTAAGATTCCTACTTTTTATGTTCTATGATATTTTTTGATCAGATGCGTAGTTCTCGAGATATATCAAGATATTTAAAAGTTCCGAAGCCGCACCAACATAATAGAGATACAGAAACACCGTGGCCCCTTTCTTTGAGATAACTCTGCACTATTGCGAGCTGCAAATGCCACTTCCAGCTTAGCTGTGCAGAGGAAGAACAACAAGAAGAAGAAGTATCTCGAAATATGTCCGTCAGGCCCGTTCCTTTGAGCTGAATCTGCAAATATCTCGGAAACGAAGCGAGCTATGGCAAAATGTTAAGAGACGTTTTTTGTAGAGAATTATGTTTCCTACAATTTACGTTCTATCATATTTTTTGATCAGAAGCGTAGTTTTCGAGATATATCGAGATATTTAAAAGTTCCGAAGCCGCACCAACATAATAGAGATACAGAAACACCGTGGCCCCTTTCTTTGAGATAATTCTGCACTAGTGCGAGCCGCAAATGCCACTTCCAGCTTAGCTGTGCGGAAGAAGAACAACAAGAAGAAGAAATATCTCGAAATATGTCCGACAGGTCCCTTCCCTTGAGATAAATCTGCAAATATCTCGGAAACGAAGCGAGCCATGGCGAAATGTTAAGAGACCTTTTTTGTAGAGAATTAAGTTTCCTACTTTTTATCTTCTACGATATTTTTTGATCAGATGCGTAGTTCTCGAGATATATCAAGATATTTAAAAGTTCCGAAGCCGCACCAACATAATAGAGATACAGAAACACCGTGGCCCCTTTCTTTGAGATAACTCTGCACTATTGCGAGCTGCAAATGCCACTTCCAGCTCAGCTGTGCAGAAGAAGAACAACAAGAAGAAGAAATATCTCGAAATATGTCCGTCAGGCCCCTTCCCTTGAGATATATCTGCAAATATCTCGGAAACGAAGCGAGCTATGGCAAAATGTTAAGAGACCTTTTTTGTAGAGAATTATGTTTCCTACAATTTAGGTTCTATGATATTTTTTGGTCAGAAGCGTAGTTTTCGAGATATATCGAGATATTTAAAAGTTCCGAAGCCGCACCAACATAATAGAGATACAGAAACACCGTGGCCCCTTTCTTTGAGATAACTCTGCACTAGTGCGAGCCGCAAATGCCACTTCCAGCTTAGCTGTGCAGAAGAAGAACAACAAGAAGAAGAAATATCTCGAAATATGTCCGTCAGGCCCCTTCCCTTGAGATAAATCTGCAAATATCTCGGGAACAAAGCGAGCTATGGCAAAATGTTAAGAGACCTTTTTTGTAGAGAATTAAGTTTCCTACTTTTTATGTTCTATGATATTTTTTGATCAGATGCGTAGTTCTCGAGATATATCAAGATATTTAAAAGTTCCGAAGCCGCACCAACATAATAGAGATACAGAAACACCGTGGCCCCTTTCTTTGAGATAACTCTGCACTATTGCGAGCTGCAAATGCCACTTCCAGCTTAGCTGTGCAGAGGAAGAACAACAAGAAGAAGAAGTATCTCGAAATAAGTCCGTCAGGCCCGTTCCTTTGAGCTGAATCTGCAAATATCTCGGAAACGAAGCGAGCTATGGCAAAATGTTAAGAGACGTTTTTTGTAGTGAATTATGTTTCCTACAATTTATGTTCTATGATATTTTTTGATCAGAAGCGTAGTTTTCGAGATATATCGAGATATTTAAAAGTTCCGAAGCCGCACCAACATAATAGAGATACAGAAACACCGTGGCTCCTTTCTTTGAGATAACTCTGCACTAGTGCGAGCCGCAAATGCCACTTCCAGCTTAGCTGTGCAGAAGAAGAACAACAAGAAGAAGAAATATCTCGAAATATGTCCGTCAGGCCCCTTCCCTTGAGATAAATCTGCAAATATCTCGGAAACGAAGCGAGCTATGGCAAAATGTTAAGAGACCTTTTTTGTAGAGAATTAAGATTCCTACTTTTTATGTTCTATGATATTTTTTGATCAGATGCGTAGTTCTCGAGATATATCAAGATATTTAAAAGTTCCGAAGCCGCACCAACATAATAGAGATACAGAAACACCGTGGCCCCTTTCTTTGAGATAACTCTGCACTATTGCGAGCTGCAAATGCCACTTCCAGCTTAGCTGTGCAGAGGAAGAACAACAAGAAGAAGAAGTATCTCGAAATATGTCCGTCAGGCCCGTTCCTTTGAGCTGAATCTGCAAATATCTCGGAAACGAAGCGAGCTATGGCAAAATGTTAAGAGACGTTTTTTGTAGAGAATTATGTTTCCTACAATTTACGTTCTATCATATTTTTTGATCAGAAGCGTAGTTTTCGAGATATATCGAGATATTTAAAAGTTCCGAAGCCGCACCAACATAATAGGGATACAGAAACACCGTGGCCCCTTTCTTTGAGATAACTCTGCACTAGTGCGAGCCGCAAATGCCACTTCCAGCTTAGCTGTGCAGAAGAAGAACAACAAGAAGAAGAAATATCTCGAAATATGTCCGTCAGGCGCCTTCCCTTGAGATAAATCTGCAAATATCTCGGAAACGAAGCGAGCTATGGCAAAATGTTAAGAGACCTTTTTTGTAGAAAATTAGGTTTCCTACTTTTGATGTTCTATGATATTTTTTGATCAGATGCGTAGTTCTCGAGATATATCAAGATATTTAAAAGTTCCGAAGCCGCACCAACATAATAGAGATACAGAAACACCGTGGCCCCTTTCTTTGAGATAACTCTGCACTAGTGCGAGCCGCAAATGCCACTTCCAGCTTAGCTGTGCAGAAGAAGAACAACAAGAAGAAGAAATATCTCGAAATATGTCCGTCAGGCCCCTTCCCTTGAGATAAATCTGCAAATATCTCGGGAACAAAGCGAGCTATGGCAAAATGTTAAGAGACCTTTTTTGTAGAGAATTAAGTTTCCTACTTTTTATGTTCTATGATATTTTTTGATCAGATGCGTAGTTCTCGAGATATATCAAGATATTTAAAAGTTCCGAAGCCGCACCAACATAATAGAGATACAGAAACACCGTGGCCCCTTTCTTTGAGATAACTCTGCACTATTGCGAGCTGCAAATGCCACTTCCAGCTTAGCTGTGCAGAGGAAGAACAACAAGAAGAAGAAGTATCTCGAAATAAGTCCGTCAGGCCCGTTCCTTTGAGCTGAATCTGCAAATATCTCGGAAACGAAGCGAGCTATGGCAAAATGTTAAGAGACGTTTTTTGTAGTGAATTATGTTTCCTACAATTTATGTTCTATGATATTTTTTGATCAGAAGCGTAGTTTTCGAGATATATCGAGATATTTAAAAGTTCCGAAGCCGCACCAACATAATAGAGATACAGAAACACCGTGGCTCCTTTCTTTGAGATAACTCTGCACTAGTGCGAGCCGCAAATGCCACTTCCAGCTTAGCTGTGCAGAAGAAGAACAACAAGAAGAAGAAATATCTCGAAATATGTCCGTCAGGCCCCTTCCCTTGAGATAAATCTGCAAATATCTCGGAAACGAAGCGAGCTATGGCAAAATGTTAAGAGACCTTTTTTGTAGAGAATTAAGATTCCTACTTTTTATGTTCTATGATATTTTTTGATCAGATGCGTAGTTCTCGAGATATATCAAGATATTTAAAAGTTCCGAAGCCGCACCAACATAATAGAGATACAGAAACACCGTGGCCCCTTTCTTTGAGATAACTCTGCACTATTGCGAGCTGCAAATGCCACTTCCAGCTTAGCTGTGCAGAGGAAGAACAACAAGAAGAAGAAGTATCTCGAAATATGTCCGTCAGGCCCGTTCCTTTGAGCTGAATCTGCAAATATCTCGGAAACGAAGCGAGCTATGGCAAAATGTTAAGAGACGTTTTTTGTAGAGAATTATGTTTCCTACAATTTACGTTCTATCATATTTTTTGATCAGAAGCGTAGTTTTCGAGATATATCGAGATATTTAAAAGTTCCGAAGCCGCACCAACATAATAGAGATACAGAAACACCGTGGCCCCTTTCTTTGAGATAATTCTGCACTAGTGCGAGCCGCAAATGCCACTTCCAGCTTAGCTGTGCGGAAGAAGAACAACAAGAAGAAGAAATATCTCGAAATATGTCCGACAGGTCCCTTCCCTTGAGATAAATCTGCAAATATCTCGGAAACGAAGCGAGCCATGGCGAAATGTTAAGAGACCTTTTTTGTAGAGAATTAAGTTTCCTACTTTTTATCTTCTACGATATTTTTTGATCAGATGCGTAGTTCTCGAGATATATCAAGATATTTAAAAGTTCCGAAGCCGCACCAACATAATAGAGATACAGAAACACCGTGGCCCCTTTCTTTGAGATAACTCTGCACTATTGCGAGCTGCAAATGCCACTTCCAGCTCAGCTGTGCAGAAGAAGAACAACAAGAAGAAGAAATATCTCGAAATATGTCCGTCAGGCCCCTTCCCTTGAGATATATCTGCAAATATCTCGGAAACGAAGCGAGCTATGGCAAAATGTTAAGAGACCTTTTTTGTAGAGAATTATGTTTCCTACAATTTAGGTTCTATGATATTTTTTGGTCAGAAGCGTAGTTTTCGAGATATATCGAGATATTTAAAAGTTCCGAAGCCGCACCAACATAATAGAGATACAGAAACACCGTGGCCCCTTTCTTTGAGATAACTCTGCACTAGTGCGAGCCGCAAATGCCACTTCCAGCTTAGCTGTGCAGAAGAAGAACAACAAGAAGAAGAAATATCTCGAAATATGTCCGTCAGGCCCCTTCCCTTGAGATAAATCTGCAAATATCTCGGGAACAAAGCGAGCTATGGCAAAATGTTAAGAGACCTTTTTTGTAGAGAATTAAGTTTCCTACTTTTTATGTTCTATGATATTTTTTGATCAGATGCGTAGTTCTCGAGATATATCAAGATATTTAAAAGTTCCGAAGCCGCACCAACATAATAGAGATACAGAAACACCGTGGCCCCTTTCTTTGAGATAACTCTGCACTATTGCGAGCTGCAAATGCCACTTCCAGCTTAGCTGTGCAGAGGAAGAACAACAAGAAGAAGAAGTATCTCGAAATAAGTCCGTCAGGCCCGTTCCTTTGAGCTGAATCTGCAAATATCTCGGAAACGAAGCGAGCTATGGCAAAATGTTAAGAGACGTTTTTTGTAGTGAATTATGTTTCCTACAATTTATGTTCTATGATATTTTTTGATCAGAAGCGTAGTTTTCGAGATATATCGAGATATTTAAAAGTTCCGAAGCCGCACCAACATAATAGAGATACAGAAACACCGTGGCTCCTTTCTTTGAGATAACTCTGCACTAGTGCGAGCCGCAAATGCCACTTCCAGCTTAGCTGTGCAGAAGAAGAACAACAAGAAGAAGAAATATCTCGAAATATGTCCGTCAGGCCCCTTCCCTTGAGATAAATCTGCAAATATCTCGGAAACGAAGCGAGCTATGGCAAAATGTTAAGAGACCTTTTTTGTAGAGAATTAAGATTCCTACTTTTTATGTTCTATGATATTTTTTGATCAGATGCGTAGTTCTCGAGATATATCAAGATATTTAAAAGTTCCGAAGCCGCACCAACATAATAGAGATACAGAAACACCGTGGCCCCTTTCTTTGAGATAACTCTGCACTATTGCGAGCTGCAAATGCCACTTCCAGCTTAGCTGTGCAGAGGAAGAACAACAAGAAGAAGAAGTATCTCGAAATATGTCCGTCAGGCCCGTTCCTTTGAGCTGAATCTGCAAATATCTCGGAAACGAAGCGAGCTATGGCAAAATGTTAAGAGACGTTTTTTGTAGAGAATTATGTTTCCTACAATTTACGTTCTATCATATTTTTTGATCAGAAGCGTAGTTTTCGAGATATATCGAGATATTTAAAAGTTCCGAAGCCGCACCAACATAATAGAGATACAGAAACACCGTGGCCCCTTTCTTTGAGATAATTCTGCACTAGTGCGAGCCGCAAATGCCACTTCCAGCTTAGCTGTGCGGAAGAAGAACAACAAGAAGAAGAAATATCTCGAAATATGTCCGACAGGTCCCTTCCCTTGAGATAAATCTGCAAATATCTCGGAAACGAAGCGAGCCATGGCGAAATGTTAAGAGACCTTTTTTGTAGAGAATTAAGTTTCCTACTTTTTATCTTCTACGATATTTTTTGATCAGATGCGTAGTTCTCGAGATATATCAAGATATTTAAAAGTTCCGAAGCCGCACCAACATAATAGAGATACAGAAACACCGTGGCCCCTTTCTTTGAGATAACTCTGCACTATTGCGCGCTGTAAATGCCACTTCCAGCTTAGCTGTGCAGAAGAAGAACAACAAGAAGAAGAAATATCTCGAAATATGTCCGTCAGGCCCCTTCCCTTGAGATAAATCTGCAAATATCTCGGAAACGAAGCGAGCTATGGCAAAATGTTAAGAGACCTTTTTTGTAGAGAATTAAGTTTCCTACTTTTTATGTTCTATGATATTTTTCGATCAGAGGCGTAGTTCTCGAGATATATCAAGATATTTAAAAGTTCCGAAGCCGCACCAACATAATAGAGATACAGAAACACCGTGGCCCCTTTCTTTGAGATAACTCTGCAGGATTGCGAGCTGGAAATGCCACTTCCAGTTTAGCTGTGCAGAAGAAGAACAACAAGAAGAAGAAATATCTCGAAATATGTCCATCAGGACCCTTCCCTTGAGATAAATCTGCAAATATCTCGGAAACGAAGCGAGCTATGGCAAAATGTTAAGAGACCTTTTTTGTAGAGAATTAAGTTTCCTACTTTTTATGTTCTATGATATTTTTCGATCAGAGGCGTAGTTCTCGAGATATATCAAGATATTTAAAAGTTCCGAAGCCGCACCAACATAATAGAGATACAGAAACACCGTGGCCCCTTTCTTTGAGATAACTCTGCACTAGTGCGAGCCGCAAATGCCACTTCCAGCTTAGCTGTGCGGAAGAAGAACAACAAGAAGAAGAAATATCTCGAAATATGTCCGACAGGCCCCTTCCCTTGAGATAAATCTGCAAATATCTCGGAAACGAAGCGAGCTATGGCGAAATGTTAAGAGACCTTTTTTGTAGAGAATTAAGTTTCCTACTTTTTATCTTCTACGATATTTTTTGATCAGATGCGTAGTTCTCGAGATATATCAAGATATTTAAAAGTTCCGAAGCCGCACCAACATAATAGAGATACAGAAACACCGTGGCCCCTTTCTTTGAGATAACTCTGCACTATTGCGCGCTGCAAATGCCACTTCCAGCTTAGCTGTGCAGAAGAAGAACAACAAGAAGAAGAAATATCTCGAAATATGTCCGTCAGGCCAGTTCCTTTGAGCTGAATCTGCAAATATCTCGGAAACGAAGAGAGCTATGGCAAAATGTTAAGAGACGTTTTTTGTAGAGAATTATGTTTCCTACAATTTATGTTCTATGATATTTTTTGATCAGAAGCGTAGTTTTCGAGATATATCGAGATATTTAAAAGTTCCGAAGCCGCACCAACATAATAGAGATACAGAAACACCGTGGCCCCTTTCTTTGAGATAACTCTGCACTATTGCGACCTGCAAATGCCACTTCCAGCTCAGCTGTGCAGAAGAAGAACAACAAGAAGAAGAAATATCTCGAAATATGTCCGTCAGGCCCCTTCCCTTGAGATAAATCTGCAAATATCTCGGAAACGAAGCGAGCTATGGCAAAATGTTAAGAGACCTTTTTTGTAGAGAATTAAGTTTCCTACTTTTTATGTTCTATGATATTTTTTGATCAGATGCGTAGTTTTCGAGATATATCAAGATATTTAAAAGTTCCGAAGCCGCACCAACATAATGGAGATACAGAATCACCGTGGCCCCTTTCTTTGAGATAACTCTGCACTATTGCGAGCTGCAAATGCCACTTCCAGCTTAGCTGTGCAGAGGAAGAACAACAAGAAGAAGAAGTATCTCGAAATATGTCCGTCAGGCCCGTTCCTTTGAGCTGAATCTGCAAATATCTCGGAAACGAAGCGAGCTATGGCAAAATGTTAAGAGACGTTTTTTGTGGAGAATTATGTTTCCTACAATTTATGTTCTATGATATTTTTTGATCAGAAGCGTAATTTTCGAGATATATCGATATATTTAAAAGTTCCGAAGCCGCACCAACATAATAGAGATACAGAAACACCGTGGCCCCTTTCTTTGAGATAATTCTGCACTAGTGCGAGCCGCAAATGCCACTTCCAGCTTAGCTGTGCAGAAGAAGAACAACAAGAAGAAGAAATATCTCGAAATATGTCCGTCAGGCCCCTTCCCATGAAATAAATCTGCAAATATCTCGGAAACGAAGCGAGCTATGGCAAAATGTTAAGAGACCTTTTTTGTAGAGAATTAAGTTTCCTACTTTTTATGTTCTATGATATATTTCGATCAGACGCATAGTTCTCGAGATATATCGAGATATTTAAAAGTTCCGAAGCCGCACCAACATAATAGAGATACAGAAACACCGTGGCCCCTTTCTTTGAGATAACTCTGCACTAGTGCGAGCCGCAAATGCCACTTCCAGCTTAGCTGTGCAGAAGAAGAACAACAAGAAGAAGAAATATCTCGAAATATGTCCGTCAGGCCCCTTCCCTTGAGATAAATCTGCAAATATCTCGGGAACGAAGCAAGCTATGGCAAAATGTTAAGAGACCTTTTTTGTAGAGAATTAAGTTTCCTACTTTTTATGTTCTATGATATTTTTTGATCAGATGCGTAGTTCTCGAGATATATCAAGATATTTAAAAGTTCCGAAGCCGCACCAACATAATAGAGATACAGAAACACCGTGGCCCCTTTCTTTGAGATAACTCTGCAATATTGCGAGCTGCAAATGCCACTTCCAGCTTAGCTGTACAGAGGAAGAACAACAAGAAGAAGAAGTATCTCGAAATATGTCCGTCAGGCCCGTTCCTTTGAGCTGAATCTGCAAATATCTCGGAAACGAAGCGAGCTATGGCAAAATGTTAAGAGACGTTTTTTGTAGTGAATTATGTTTCCTACAATTTATGTTCTATGATATTTTTTGATCAGAAGCGTAGTTTTCGAGATATATCGAGATATTTAAAAGTTCCGAAGCCGCACCAACATAATAGAGATACAGAAACACCGTGGCTCCTTTCGTTGAGATAACTCTGCACTATTGCGACCTGCAAATGCCACTTCCAGCTCAGCTGTGCAGAAGAAGAACAACAAGAAGAAGAAATATCTCGAAATATGTCCGTCAGGCCCCTTCCCTTGAGATAAATCTGCAAATATCTCGGAAACGAAGCGAGCTATGGCAAAATGTTAAGAGACGTTTTTTGTAGTGAATTATGTTTCCTACAATTTATGTTCTATGATATTTTTTGATCAGAAGCGTAGTTTTCGAGATATATCGAGATATTTAAAAGTTCCGAAGCCGCACCAACATAATAGAGATACAGAAACACCGTGGCTCCTTTCTTTGAGATAACTCTGCACTAGTGCGAGCCGCAAATGCCACTTCCAGCTTAGCTGTGCAGAAGAAGAACAACAAGAAGAAGAAATATCTCGAAATATGTCCGTCAGGCCCCTTCCCTTGAGATAAATCTGCAAATATCTCGGAAACGAAGCGAGCTATGGCAAAATGTTAAGAGACCTTTTTTGTAGAGAATTAAGATTCCTACTTTTTATGTTCTATGATATTTTTTGATCAGATGCGTAGTTCTCGAGATATATCAAGATATTTAAAAGTTCCGAAGCCGCACCAACATAATAGAGATACAGAAACACCGTGGCCCCTTTCTTTGAGATAACTCTGCACTATTGCGAGCTGCAAATGCCACTTCCAGCTTAGCTGTGCAGAGGAAGAACAACAAGAAGAAGAAGTATCTCGAAATATGTCCGTCAGGCCCGTTCCTTTGAGCTGAATCTGCAAATATCTCGGAAACGAAGCGAGCTATGGCAAAATGTTAAGAGACGTTTTTTGTAGAGAATTATGTTTCCTACAATTTACGTTCTATCATATTTTTTGATCAGAAGCGTAGTTTTCGAGATATATCGAGATATTTAAAAGTTCCGAAGCCGCACCAACATAATAGAGATACAGAAACACCGTGGCCCCTTTCTTTGAGATAATTCTGCACTAGTGCCAGCCGCAAATGCCACTTCCAGCTTAGCTGTGCGGAAGAAGAACAACAAGAAGAAGAAATATCTCGAAATATGTCCGACAGGTCCCTTCCCTTGAGATAAATCTGCAAATATCTCGGAAACGAAGCGAGCCATGGCGAAATGTTAAGAGACCTTTTTTGTAGAGAATTAAGTTTCCTACTTTTTATCTTCTACGATATTTTTTGATCAGATGCGTAGTTCTCGAGATATATCAAGATATTTAAAAGTTCCGAAGCCGCACCAACATAATAGAGATACAGAAACACCGTGGCCCCTTTCTTTGAGATAACTCTGCACTATTGCGCGCTGTAAATGCCACTTCCAGCTTAGCTGTGCAGAAGAAGAACAACAAGAAGAAGAAATATCTCGAAATATGTCCGTCAGGCCCCTTCCCTTGAGATAAATCTGCAAATATCTCGGAAACGAAGCGAGCTATGGCAAAATGTTAAGAGACCTTTTTTGTAGAGAATTAAGTTTCCTACTTTTTATGTTCTATGATATTTTTCGATCAGAGGCGTAGTTCTCGAGATATATCAAGATATTTAAAAGTTCCGAAGCCGCACCAACATAATAGAGATACAGAAACACCGTGGCCCCTTTCTTTGAGATAACTCTGCAGGATTGCGAGCTGGAAATGCCACTTCCAGTTTAGCTGTGCAGAAGAAGAACAACAAGAAGAAGAAATATCTCGAAATATGTCCATCAGGACCCTTCCCTTGAGATAAATCTGCAAATATCTCGGAAACGAAGCGAGCTATGGCAAAATGTTAAGAGACCTTTTTTGTAGAGAATTAAGTTTCCTACTTTTTATGTTCTATGATATTTTTCGATCAGAGGCGTAGTTCTCGAGATATATCAAGATATTTAAAAGTTCCGAAGCCGCACCAACATAATAGAGATACAGAAACACCGTGGCCCCTTTCTTTGAGATAACTCTGCACTAGTGCGAGCCGCAAATGCCACTTCCAGCTTAGCTGTGCGGAAGAAGAACAACAAGAAGAAGAAATATCTCGAAATATGTCCGACAGGCCCCTTCCCTTGAGATAAATCTGCAAATATCTCGGAAACGAAGCGAGCTATGGCGAAATGTTAAGAGACCTTTTTTGTAGAGAATTAAGTTTCCTACTTTTTATCTTCTACGATATTTTTTGATCAGATGCGTAGTTCTCGAGATATATCAAGATATTTAAAAGTTCCGAAGCCGCACCAACATAATAGAGATACAGAAACACCGTGGCCCCTTTCTTTGAGATAGCTCTGCACTATTGCGCGCTGCAAATGCCACTTCCAGCTTAGCTGTGCAGAAGAAGAACAACAAGAAGAAGAAATATCTCGAAATATGTCCGTCAGGCCAGTTCCTTTGAGCTGAATCTGCAAATATCTCGGAAACGAAGAGAGCTATGGCAAAATGTTAAGAGACGTTTTTTGTAGAGAATTATGTTTCCTACAATTTATGTTCTATGATATTTTTTGATCAGAAGCGTAGTTTTCGAGATATATCGAGATATTTAAAAGTTCCGAAGCCGCACCAACATAATAGAGATACAGAAACACCGTGGCCCCTTTCTTTGAGATAACTCTGCACTATTGCGACCTGCAAATGCCACTTCCAGCTCAGCTGTGCAGAAGAAGAACAACAAGAAGAAGAAATATCTCGAAATATGTCCGTCAGGCCCCTTCCCTTGAGATAAATCTGCAAATATCTCGGAAACGAAGCGAGCTATGGCAAAATGTTAAGAGACCTTTTTTGTAGAGAATTAAGTTTCCTACTTTTTATGTTCTATGATATTTTTTGATCAGATGCGTAGTTTTCGAGATATATCAAGATATTTAAAAGTTCCGAAGCCGCACCAACATAATGGAGATACAGAATCACCGTGGCCCCTTTCTTTGAGATAACTCTGCACTATTGCGAGCTGCAAATGCCACTTCCAGCTTAGCTGTGCAGAGGAAGAACAACAAGAAGAAGAAGTATCTCGAAATATGTCCGTCAGGCCCGTTCCTTTGAGCTGAATCTGCAAATATCTCGGAAACGAAGCGAGCTATGGCAAAATGTTAAGAGACGTTTTTTGTAGAGAATTATGTTTCCTACAATTTATGTTCTATGATATTTTTTGATCAGAAGCGTAATTTTCGAGATATATCGATATATTTAAAAGTTCCGAAGCCGCACCAACATAATAGAGATACAGAAACACCGTGGCCCCTTTCTTTGAGATAATTCTGCACTAGTGCGAGCCGCAAATGCCACTTCCAGCTTAGCTGTGCAGAAGAAGAACAACAAGAAGAAGAAATATCTCGAAATATGTCCGTCAGGCCCCTTCCCTTGAGATAAATCTGCAAATATCTCGGGAACGAAGCAAGCTATGGCAAAATGTTAAGAGACCTTTTTTGTAGAGAATTAAGTTTCCTACTTTTTATGTTCTATGATATTTTTTGATCAGATGCGTAGTTCTCGAGATATATCGAGATATTTAAAAGTTCCGAAGCCGCACCAACATAATAGAGATACAGAAACACCGTGGCCCCTTTCTTTGAGATAACTCTGCAATATTGCGAGCTGCAAATGCCACTTCCAGCTTAGCTGTACAGAGGAAGAACAACAAGAAGAAGAAGTATCTCGAAATATGTCCGTCAGGCCCGTTCCTTTGAGCTGAATCTGCAAATATCTCGGAAACGAAGCGAGCTATGGCAAAATGTTAAGAGACGTTTTTTGTAGTGAATTATGTTTCCTACAATTTATGTTCTATGATATTTTTTGATCAGAAGCGTAGTTTTCGAGATATATCGAGATATTTAAAAGTTCCGAAGCCGCACCAACATAATAGAGATACAGAAACACCGTGGCTCCTTTCGTTGAGATAACTCTGCACTATTGCGACCTGCAAATGCCACTTCCAGCTCAGCTGTGCAGAAGAAGAACAACAAGAAGAAGAAATATCTCGAAATATGTCCGTCAGGCCCCTTCCCTTGAGATAAATCTGCAAATATCTCGGAAACGAAGCGAGCTATGGCAAAATGTTAAGAGACCTTTTTTGTAGAGAATTAAGTTTCCTACTTTTTATGTTCTATGATATTTTTTGATCAGATGCGTAGTTCTCGAGATATATCAAGATATTTAAAAGTTCCGAAGCCGCACCAACATAATAGAGATACAGAAACACCGTGGCCCCTTCCTTTGAGATAACTCTGCACTATTGCGAGCTGCAAATGCCACTTCCAGCTTAGCTGTGCAGAGGAAGAACAACAAGAAGAAGAAGTATCTCGAAATATGTTCGTCAGGCCCGTTCCTTTGAGCTGAATCTGCAAATATCTCGGAAACGAAGCGAGCTATGGCAAAATGTTAAGAGACCTTTTTTGTAGAGAATTAAGTTTCCTACTTTTCATGTTCTACGATATTTTTTGATCAGATGCGTAGTTCTCGATATATATCAAGATATTTAAAAGTTCCGAAGCAGCACCAACATAATAGAGATACAGAAACACCGTGGCCCCTTTCTTTGAGATAACTCTGCACTATTGCGAGCTGTAAATGCCACTTCCAGCTCAGCTGTGCAGAAGAAGAACAACAAGAAGAAGAAATATCTCGAAATATGTCCGGCAGGCCCCTTCCCTTGAGATATATCTGCAAATATCTCGGAAACGAAGCGAGCTATGGCAAAATGTTAAGAGACCTTTTTTGTAGAGAATTAAGTTTCCTACTTTTTATGTTCTATGATATTTTTTGATCAGATGCGTAGTTCTCGAGATATATCAAGATATTTAAAAGTTCCGAAGCCGCACCAACATAATAGAGATACAGAAACACCGTGGCCCCTTTCTTTGAGATAACTCTGCACTATTGCGAGCTGCAAATGCCACTTCCAGCTTAGCTGTGCAGAGGAAGAACAACAAGAAGAAGAAATATCTCGAAATATGTCCGACAGGCCCCTTCCCTTGAGATAAATCTGCAAATATCTCGGAAACGAAGCGAGCTATGGCGAAATGTTAAGAGACCTTTTTTGTAGAGAATTAAGTTTCCTACTTTTTATCTTCTACGACATTTTTTGATCAGATGCGTAGTTCTCGAGATATATCAAGATATTTAAAAGTTCCGAAGCCGCACCAACATAATAGAGATACAGAAACACCGTGGCCCCTTTCTTTGAGATAACTCTGCACTATTGCGCGCTGCAAATGCCACTTCCAGCTTAGCTGTGCAGAAGAAGAACAACAAGAAGAAGAAATATCTCGAAATATGTCCGTCAGGCCAGTTCCTTTGAGCTGAATCTGCAAATATCTCGGAAACGAAGAGAGCTATGGCAAAATGTTAAGAGACGTTTTTTGTAGAGAATTATGTTTCCTACAATTTATGTTCTATGATATTTTTTGATCAGAAGCGTAGTTTTCGAGATATATCGAGATATTTAAAAGTTCCGAAGCCGCACCAACATAATAGAGATACAGAAACACCGTGGCCCCTTTCTTTGAGATAACTCTGCACTATTGCGACCTGCAAATGCCACTTCCAGCTCAGCTGTGCAGAAGAAGAACAACAAGAAGAAGAAATATCTCGAAATATGTCCGTCAGGCCCCTTCCCTTGAGATAAATCTGCAAATATCTCGGAAACGAAGCGAGCTATGGCAAAATGTTAAGAGACCTTTTTTGTAGAGAATTAAGTTTCCTACTTTTTATGTTCTATGATATTTTTTGATCAGATGCGTAGTTTTCGAGATATATCAAGATATTTAAAAGTTCCGAAGCCGCACCAACATAATAGAGATACAGAATCACCGTGGCCCCTTTCTTTGAGATAACTCTGCACTATTGCGAGCTGCAAATGCCACTTCCAGCTTAGCTGTGCAGAGGAAGAACAACAAGAAGAAGAAGTATCTCGAAATATGTCCGTCAGGCCCGTTCCTTTGAGCTGAATCTGCAAATATCTCGGAAACGAAGCGAGCTATGGCAAAATGTTAAGAGACGTTTTTTGTAGAGAATTATGTTTCCTACAATTTATGTTCTATGATATTTTTTGATCAGAAGCGTAGTTTTCGAGATATATCGAGATATTTAAAAGTTCCGAAGCCGCACCAACATAATAGAGATACAGAAACACCGTGGCCCCTTTCTTTGAGATAATTCTGCACTAGTGCGAGCCGCAAATGCCACTTCCAGCTTAGCTGTGCAGAAGAAGAACAACAAGAAGAAGAAATATCTCGAAATATGTCCGTCAGGCCCCTTCCCTTGAGATAAATCTGCAAATATCTCGGGAACGAAGCAAGCTATGGCAAAATGTTAAGAGACCTTTTTTGTAGAGAATTAAGTTTCCTACTTTTTATGTTCTATGATATTTTTTGATCAGATGCGTAGTTCTCGAGATATATCAAGATATTTAAAAGTTCCGAAGCCGCACCAACATAATAGAGATACAGAAACACCGTGGCCCCTTTCTTTGAGATAACTCTGCACTATTGCGAGCTGCAAATGCCACTTCCAGCTTAGCTGTACAGAGGAAGACCAACAAGAAGAAGAAGTATCTCGAAATATGTCCGTCAGGCCCGTTCCTTTGAGCTGAATCTGCAAATATCTCGGAAACGAAGCGAGCTATGGCAAAATGTTAAGAGACGTTTTTTGTAGTGAATTATGTTTCCTACAATTTATGTTCTATGATATTTTTTGATCAGAAGCGTAGTTTTCGAGATATATCGAGATATTTAAAAGTTCCGAAGCCGCACAAACATAATAGAGATACAGAAACACCGTGGCTCCTTTCGTTGAGATAACTCTGCACTATTGCGACCTGCAAATGCCACTTCCAGCTCAGCTGTGCAGAAGAAGAACAACAAGAAGAAGAAATATCTCGAAATATGTCCGTCAGGCCCCTTCCCTTGAGATAAATCTGCAAATATCTCGGAAACGAAGCGAGCTATGGCAAAATGTTAAGAGACCTTTTTTGTAGAGAATTAAGTTTCCTACTTTTTATGTTCTATGATATTTTTTGATCAGATGCGTAGTTCTCGAGATATATCAAGATATTTAAAAGTTCCGAAGCCGCACCAACATAATAGAGATACAGAAACACCGTGGCCCCTTCCTTTGAGATAACTCTGCACTATTGCGAGCTGCAAATGCCACTTCCAGCTTAGCTGTGCAGAGGAAGAACAACAAGAAGAAGAAGTATCTCGAAATATGTTCGTCAGGCCCGTTCCTTTGAGCTGAATCTGCAAATATCTCGGAAACGAAGCGAGCTATGGCAAAATGTTAAGAGACCTTTTTTGTAGAGAATTAAGTTTCCTACTTTTCATGTTCTACGATATTTTTTGATCAGATGCGTAGTTCTCGATATATATCAAGATATTTAAAAGTTCCGAAGCAGCACCAACATAATAGAGATACAGAAACACCGTGGCCCCTTTCTTTGAGATAACTCTGCACTATTGCGAGCTGTAAATGCCACTTCCAGCTCAGCTGTGCAGAAGAAGAACAACAAGAAGAAGAAATATCTCGAAATATGTCCGGCAGGCCCCTTCCCTTGAGATATATCTGCAAATATCTCGGAAACGAAGCGAGCTATGGCAAAATGTTAAGAGACCTTTTTTGTAGAGAATTAAGTTTCCTACTTTTTATGTTCTATGATATTTTTTGATCAGATGCGTAGTTCTCGAGATATATCAAGATATTTAAAAGTTCCGAAGCCGCACCAACATAATAGAGATACAGAAACACCGTGGCCCCTTTCTTTGAGATAACTCTGCACTATTGCGAGCTGCAAACGCCACTTCCAGCTTAGCTGTGCAGAGGAAGAACAACAAGAAGAAGAAATATCTCGAAATATGTCCGTCAGGCCAGTTCCTTTGAGCTGAATCTGCAAATATCTCGGAAACGAAGCGAGCTATGGCAAAATGTTAAGAGACGTTTTTTGTAGAGAATTATGTTTCCTACAATTTATGTTCTATGATATTTTTTGATCAGAAGCGTAGTTTTCGAGATATATCGAGATATTTAAAAGTTCCGAAGCCGCACCAACATAATAGAGATACAGAAACACCGTGGCCCCTTTCTTTGAGATAACTCTGCACTATTGCGACCTGCAAATGCCACTTCCAGCTCAGCTGTGCAGAAGAAGAACAACAAGAAGAAGAAATATCTCGAAATATGTCCGTCAGGCGCCTTCCCTTGAGATAAATCTGCAAATATCTCGGAAACGAAGCGAGCTATGGCAAAATGTTAAGAGACCTTTTTTGTAGAAAATTAGGTTTCCTACTTTTTATGTTCTATGATATTTTTTGATCAGATGCGTAGTTCTCGAGATATATTAAGATATTTAAAAGTTCCGAAGCCGCACCAACATAATAGAGATACAGAAACACCGTGGCCCCTTTCTTTGAGATAACTCTGCACTAGTGCGAGCCGCAAATGCCACTTCCAGCTTAGCTGTACAGAAGAAGAACAACAAGAAGAAGAAATATCTCGAAATATGTCCGTCAGGCCCCTTCCCTTGAGATAAATATGCAAATATCTCGGAAACGAAGCGAGCTATGGCAAAATGTTAAGAGACCTTTTTTGTACAGAATTATGTTTCCTACTTTTTATGTTCTATGATATTTTTTGATCAGATGCGTAGTTCTCGAGATATATTAAGATATTTAAAAGTTCCGAAGCCGCACCAACATAATAGAGATACAGAAACACCGTGGCCCCTTTCTTTGAGATAACTCTGCACTATTGCGAGCTGTAAATGCCACCTCCAGCTTAGCTGTGCAGAAGAAGAACAACAAGAAGAAGAAATATATCGAAATATGTCCGTCAGGCCCCTGCCCTTGAGATATATCTGCAAATATCTCGGAAACGAAGCGAGCTATGGCAAAATGTTAAGAGACCTTTTTTGTAGAGAATTATGTTTCCTACAATTTATGATGTATGATATTTTTTGATCAGATGCGTAGTTCTCGAGATATATCAAGATATTTAAAAGTTCCGAAACCGCACCAACATAACAGAGATACAGAAACACCGTGGCCCCTTTCTTTGAGATAACTCTGCACTAGTGCGAGCCGCAAATGCCGCTTCCAGCTTCGCTGTGCAGAAGAAGAACAACAAGAAGAAGAAGTATCTCGAAATATGTCCGTCAGGCCCCTTCCCTTGAGATAAATCTGCAAATATCTCGGAAACGAAGCGAGCTATGGCAAAATGTTGAGAGACCTTTTTTGTAGAGAATTAAGTTTCCTACTTTTTATGTTCTATGATATTTTTTGATCAGATGCGTAGTTCTCGAGATATATTAAGATATTTAAAAGTTCCGAAGCCGCACCAACATAATAGAGATACAGAAACACCGTGGCCCCTTTCTTTGAGATAACTCTGCACTATTGCGAGCTGCAAATGCCACTTCCAGCTTAGCTGTGCAGAAGAAGAACAACAAGAAGAAGAAGTATCTCGAAATATGTCCGTCAGGCCCCTACCCTTGAGATAAATCTGCAAATATCTCGGAAACGAAGCGAGCTATGGCAAAATGTTAAGAGACGTTTTTTGTAGTGAATTATGTTTCCTACAATTTATGTTCTATGATATTTTTTGATCAGAAGCGTAGTTTTCGAGATATATCAAGATATTTAAAAGTTCCGAAGCAGCACCAACATAATAGAGATACAGAAACACCGTGGCCCCTTTCTTTGAGATAACTCTGCACTATTGCGAGCTGTAAATGCCACTTCCAGCTTAGCTGTGCAGAAGAAGAACAACAAGAAGAAGAAATATCTCGAAATATGTCCGGCAGGCCCCTTCCCTTGAGATATATCTGCAAATATCTCGGAAACGAAGCGAGCTATGGCAAAATGTTAGGATACCTTTTTTGTAGAGAATTATGTTTCCTACAATTTATGTTCTATGATATTTTTTGATCAGAAGCGTAGTTTTCGAGATATATCGAGATATTTAAAAGTTCCGTAGCCGCACCAACATAATAGAGATACAGAAACACCGTGGCCCCTTTCTTTGAGATAACTCTGCACTAGTGCGAGCCGCAGATGCCACTTCCAGCTTAGCTGTGCAGAAGAAGAACAACAAGAAGAAGAAATATCTCGAAATATGTCCGTCAGGCCAGTTCCTTTGAGCTGAATCTGCAAATATCTCGGAAACGAACCGAGCTATGGCAAAATGTTAAGAGACGTTTTTTGTAGAGAATTATGTTTCCTACAATTTATGTTCTATGATATTTTTTGATCAGAAGCGTAGTTTTCGAGATATATCGAGATATTTAAAAGTTCCGAAGCCGCACCAACATAATAGGGATACAGAAACACCGTGGCCCCTTTCTTTGAGATAACTCTGCACTAGTGCGAGCCGCAAATGCCACTTCCAGCTTAGCTGTGCAGAAGAAGAACAACAAGAAGAAGAAATATCTCGAAATATGTCCGTCAGGCGCCTTCCCTTGAGATAAATCTGCAAATATCTCGGAAACGAAGCGAGCTATGGCAAAATGTTAAGAGACCTTTTTTGTAGAAAATTAGGTTTCCTACTTTTGATGTTCTATGATATTTTTTGATCAGATGCGTAGTTCTCGAGATATATCAAGATATTTAAAAGTTCCGAAGCCGCACCAACATAATAGAGATACAGAAACACCGTGGCCCCTTTCTTTGAGATAACTCTGCACTATTGCGAGCTGCAAATGCCACTTCCAGCTTAGCTGTACAGAGGAAGACCAACAAGAAGAAGAAGTATCTCGAAATATGTCCGTCAGGCCCGTTCCTTTGAGCTGAATCTGCAAATATCTCGGAAACGAAGCGAGCTATGGCAAAATGTTAAGAGACGTTTTTTGTAGAGAATTATGTTTCCTACAATTTATGTTCTATGATATTTTTTGATCAGAAGCGTAGTTTTCGAGATATATCGAGATATTTAAAAGTTCCGAAGCCGCACCAACATAATAGAGATACAGAAACACCGTGGCCCCTTTCTTTGAGATAACTCTGCACTATTGCGACCTGCAAATGCCACTTCCAGCTCAGCTGTGCAGGAGAAGAACAACAAGAAGAAGAAATATCTCGAAATATGTCCGTCAGGCGCCTTCCCTTGAGATAAATCTGCAAATATCTCGGAAACGAAGCGAGCTATGGCAAAATGTTAAGAGACCTTTTTTGTAGAAAATTAGGTTTCCTACTTTTTATGTTCTATGATATTTTTTGATCAGATGCGTAGTTCTCGAGATATATCAAGATATTTAAAAGTTCCGAAGCCGCACCAACATAATAGAGATACAGAAACACCGTGGCCCCTTTCTTTGAGATAACTCTGCACTAGTGCGAGCCGCAAATGCCACTTCCAGCTTAGCTGTACAGAAGAAGAACAACAAGAAGAAGAAATATCTCGAAATATGTCCGTCAGGCCCCTTCCCTTGAGATAAATATGCAAATATCTCGGAAACGAAGCGAGCTATGGCAAAATGTTAAGAGACCTTTTTTGTACAGAATTATGTTTCCTACTTTTTATGTTCTATGATATTTTTTGATCAGATGCGTAGTTCTCGAGATATATTAAGATATTTAAAAGTTCCGAAGCCGCACCAACATAATAGAGATACAGAAACACCGTGGCCCCTTTCTTTGAGATAACTCTGCACTATTGCGAGCTGTAAATGCCACCTCCAGCTTAGCTGTGCAGAAGAAGAACAACAAGAAGAAGAAATATATCGAAATATGTCCGTCAGGCCCCTGCCCTTGAGATATATCTGCAAATATCTCGGAAACGAAGCGAGCTATGGCAAAATGTTAAGAGACCTTTTTTGTAGAGAATTATGTTTCCTACAATTTATGATGTATGATATTTTTTGATCAGATGCGTAGTTCTCGAGATATATCAAGATATTTAAAAGTTCCGAAACCGCACCAACATAACAGAGATACAGAAACACCGTGGCCCCTTTCTTTGAGATAACTCTGCACTAGTGCGAGCCGCAAATGCCGCTTCCAGCTTCGCTGTGCAGAAGAAGAACAACAAGAAGAAGAAATATCTCGAAATATGTCCGTTAGGCCCCTTCCCTTGAGATAAATCTGCAAATATCTCGGAAACGAAGCGAGCTATGGCAAAATGTTAAGAGACCTTTTTTGTAGAGAATTAAGTTTCCTACATTTTATGTTCTATGATATTTTTTGATCAGATGCGTAGTTCTCGAGATATATTAAGATATTTAAAAGTTCCGAAGCCGCACCAACATAATAGAGATACAGAAACACCGTGGCCCCTTTCTTTGAGATAACTCTGCACTATTGCGAGCTGCAAATGCCACTTCCAGCTTAGCTGTGCAGAAGAAGAACAACAAGAAGAAGAAGTATCTCGAAATATGTCCGTCAGGCCCCTTCCCTTGAGATAAATCTGCAAATATCTCGGAAACGAAGCGAGCTATGGCAAAATGTTGAGAGACCTTTTTTGTAGAGAATTAAGTTTCCTACTTTTTATGTTCTATGATATTTTTTGATCAGATGCGTAGTTCTCGAGATATATTAAGATATTTAAAAGTTCCGAAGCCGCACCAACATAATAGAGATACAGAAACACCGTGGCCCCTTTCTTTGAGATAACTCTGCACTATTGCGAGCTGCAAATGCCACTTCCAGCTTAGCTGTGCAGAAGAAGAACAACAAGAAGAAGAAGTATCTCGAAATATGTCCGTCAGGCCCCTACCCTTGAGATAAATCTGCAAATATCTCGGAAACGAAGCGAGCTATGGCAAAATGTTAAGAGACGTTTTTTGTAGTGAATTATGTTTCCTACAATTTATGTTCTATGATATTTTTTGATCAGAAGCGTAGTTTTCGAGATATATCAAGATATTTAAAAGTTCCGAAGCAGCACCAACATAATAGAGATACAGAAACACCGTGGCCCCTTTCTTTGAGATAACTCTGCACTATTGCGAGCTGTAAATGCCACTTCCAGCTTAGCTGTGCAGAAGAAGAACAACAAGAAGAAGAAATATCTCGAAATATGTCCGGCAGGCCCCTTCCCTTGAGATATATCTGCAAATATCTCGGAAACGAAGCGAGCTATGGCAAAATGTTAAGATACCTTTTTTGTAGAGAATTATGTTTCCTACAATTTAGGTTCTATGATATTTTTTGATCAGATGCGTAGTTCTCGAGATATATCAAGATATTTAAAAGTTCCGAAGCCGCACCAACATAATAGAGATACAGAAACACCGTGGCCCCTTTCTTTGAGATAACTCTGCACTATTGCGAGCTGCAAATGCCACTTCCAGCTTAGCTGTGCAGAGGAAGAACAACAAGAAGAAGAAGTATCTCGAAATATGTCCGTCAGGCCCGTTCCTTTGAGCTGAATCTGCAAATATCTCGGAAACGAAGCGCGCTATGGCAAAATGTTAAGAGACGTTTTTTGTAGAGAATTATGTTTCCTACAATTTATGTTCTATGATATTTTTTGATCAGAAGCGTAGTTTTCGAGATATATCGAGATATTTAAAAGTTCCGAAGCCGCACCAACATAATAGAGATACAGAAACACCGTGGCCCCTTTCTTTGAGATAACTCTGCACTAGTGCGAGCCGCAAATGCCACTTCCAGCTTGGCTGTGCAGAAGAAGAACAACAAGAAGAAGAAATATCTCGAAATATGTCCGTCAGGCGCCTTCCCTTGAGATAAATCTGCAAATATCTCGGAAACGAAGCGAGCTATGGCAAAATGTTAAGAGACCGTTTTTGTAGAGAATTAAGTTTCCTACTTTTTATGTTCTATGATATTTTTTGATCAGATGCGTAGTTCTCGAGATATATCAAGATATTTAAAAGTTCCGAAGCCGCACCAACATAATAGAGATACAGAAACACCGTGGCCCCTTTCTTTGAGATAACTCTGCACTATTGCGACCTGCAAATGCCACTTCCAGCTCAGCTGTGCAGAAGAAGAACAACAAGAAGAAGAAATATCTCGAAATATGTCCGTCAGGCCCGTTCCTTTGAGCTGAATCTGCAAATATCTCGGAAACGAAGCGAGCTATGGCAAAATGTTAAGAGACGTTTTTTGTAGAGAATTATGTTTCCTACAATTTATGTTCTATGATATTTTTTGATCAGAAGCGTAGTTTTCGAGATATATCGAGATATTTAAAAGTTCCGAAGCCGCACCAACATAATAGGGATACAGAAACACCGTGGCCCCTTTCTTTGAGATAACTCTGCACTAGTGCGAGCCGCAAATGCCACTTCCAGCTTAGCTGTGCAGAAGAAGAACAACAAGAAGAAGAAATATCTCGAAATATGTCCGTCAGGCGCCTTCCCTTGAGATAAATCTGCAAATATCTCGGAAACGAAGCGAGCTATGGCAAAATGTTAAGAGACCTTTTTTGTAGAAAATTAGGTTTCCTACTTTTTATGTTCTATGATATTTTTTGATCAGATGCGTAGTTCTCGAGATATATCAAGATATTTAAAAGTTCCGAAGCCGCACCAACATAATAGAGATACAGAAACACCGTGGCCCCTTTCTTTGAGATAACTCTGCACTATTGCGAGCTGTAAATGCCACCTCCAGCTTAGCTGTGCAGAAGAAGAACAACAAGAAGAAGAAATATCTCGAAATATGTCCGTCAGGCCCCTGCCCTTGAGATATATCTGCAAATATCTCGGAAACGAAGCGAGCTATGGCAAAATGTTAAGAGACCGTTTTTGTAGAGAATTAAGTTTCCTACTTTTTATGTTCTATGATATTTTTTGATCAGATGCGTAGTTCTCGAGATATATCAAGATATTTAAAAGTTCCGAAGCCGCACCAACATAATAGAGATACAGAAACACCGTGGCCCCTTTCTTTGAGATAACTCTGCACTATTGCGACCTGCAAATGCCACTTCCAGCTCAGCTGTGCAGAAGAAGAACAACAAGAAGAAGAAATATCTCGAAATATGTCCGTCAGGCCCCTTCCCTTGAGATAAATCTGCAAATATCTCGGAAACGAAGCGAGCTATGGCAAAATGTTAAGAGACCTTTTTTGTAGAGAATTAAGTTTCCTACTTTTTATGTTCTATGATATTTTTTGATCAGATACGTAGTTCTCGAGATATATCAAGATATTTAAAAGTTCCGAAGCCGTACCAACATAATAGAGATACAGAAACACCGTGGCCCCTTTCTTTGAGATAACTCTGCACTATTGCGAGTTGCAAATGCCACTTCCAGCTTAGCTGTGCAGAGGAAGAACAACAAGAAGAAGAAGTATCTCGAAATATGTCCGTCAGGCCCGTTCCTTTGAGCTGAATCTGCAAATATCTCGGAAACGAAGCGAGCTATGGCAAAATGTTAAGAGACGTTTTTTGTAGAGAATTATGTTTCCTACAATTTATGTTCTATGATATTTTTTGATCAGAAGCGTAGTTTTCGAGATATATCGAGATATTTAAAAGTTCCGAAGCCGCACCAACATAATAGAGATACAGAAACACCGTGGCCCCTTTCTTTGAGATAACTCTGCACTAGTGCGAGCCGCAGATGCCACTTCCAGCTTAGCTGTGCAGAAGAAGAACAACAAGAAGAAGAAATATCTCGAAATATGTCCGTCAGGCCCCTTCCCTTGAGATAAATCTGCAAATATCTCGGAAACGAAGCGAGCTATGGCAAAATGTTAAGAGGCCGTTTTTGTAGAGAATTAAGTTTCCTACTTTTTATGTTCTATGATATTTTTTGATCAGATGCGTAGTTCTCGAGATATATCAAGATATTTAAAAGTTCCGAAGCCGCACCAACATAATAGAGATACAGAAACACCGTGGCTCCTTTCTTTGAGATAAGTCTGCACTAGTGCGAGCCGCAAATGCCACTTCCAGCTTAGCTGTGCAGAAGAAGAACAACAAGAAGAAGAAATATCTCGAAATATGTCCGTCAGGCCCCTTCCCTTGACATAAATCTGCAAATATCTCGGAAACGAAGCGAGCTATGGCAAAATGTTAAGAGACCTTTTTTGTAGAGAATTAAGTTTCCTACTTTTTATGTTCTATGATGTTTTTCGATCAGAGGCGTAGTTCTCGAGATATATCAAGATATTTAAAAGTTCCGAAGCCGCACCAACATAATAGAGATACAGAAACACCGTGGCCCCTTTCTTTGTGATAACTCTGCACGATTGCGAGCTGGAAATGCCACTTCCAGTTTAGCTGTGCAGAAGACGAACAACAAGAAGAAGAAATATCTCGAAATATGTCCGTCAGGCCAGTTCCTTTGAGCTGAATCTGCAAATATCTCGGAAACGAAGCGAGCTATGGCAAAATGTTAAGAGACGTTTTTTGTAGAGAATTATGTTTCCTACAATTTATGTTCTATGATATTTTTTGATCAGAAGCGTAGTTTTCGAGATATATCGAGACATTTAAAAGTTCCGAAGCCGCACCAACATAATAGGGATACAGAAACACCGTGGCCCCTTTCTTTGAGATAACTCTGCACTAGTGCGAGCCGCAAATGCCGCTTCCAGCTTAGCTGTGCAGAAGAAGAACAACAAGAAGAAGAAGTATCTCGAAATATGTCCGTCAGGCCCCTTCCCTTGAGATAAATCTGCAAATATCTCGGAAACGAAGAGAGCTATGGCAAAATCTTAAGAGACCTTTTTTGTAGAGAATTAAGTTTCCTACTTTTTATGTTCTATGATATTTTTTGATCAGATGCGTAGTTCTCGAGATATATCAAGATATTTAAAAGTTCCGAAGCCGCACCAACATAATAGAGATACAGAAACACCGTGGCCCCTTTCTTTGAGATAACTCTGCACTATTGCGAGCTGTAAATGCCACTTCCAGCTTAGGTGTGCAGAAGAAGAACAACAAGAAGAAGAAATATCTCGAAATATGTCCGTCAGGCCCCTGCCCTTGAGATATATCTGCAAATATCTCGGAAACGAAGCGAGCTATGGCAAAATGTTAAGAGACCTTTTTTGTAGAGAATTATGTTTCCTACAATTTATGTTCTATGATATTTTTTGATCAGAAGCGTAGTTTTCGAGATATATCGCGATATTTAAAGGTTCCGAAGCCGCACCAACATAATAGAGATACAGAAACACCGTGGCCCCTTTCTTTGAGATAACTCTGCACTAGTGCGAGCCGCAAATGCCACTTACAGCTTAGCTGTGCAGAAGAAGAACAACAAGAAGAAGAAATATCTCGAAATATGTCCGTTAGGCCCCTTCCCTTGAGATAAATCTGCAAATATCTCGGAAACGAAGCGAGCTATGGCAAAATGTTAAGAGACCTTTTTTGTAGAGAATTAAGTTTCCTACATTTTATGTTCTATGATATTTTTTTATCAGGTGCGTAGTTCTCGAGATATATTAAGATATTTAAAAGTTCCGAAGCCGCACCAACATAATAGAGATACAGAAACACCGTGGCCCCTTTCTTTGAGATAACTCTGCACTATTGCGAGCTGCAAATGCCACTTCCAGCTTAGCTGTGCAGAAGAAGAACAACAAGAAGAAGAAGTATCTCGAAATATGTCCGTCAGGCCCCTTCCCTTGAGATAAATCTGCAAATATCTCGGAAACGAAGAGAGCTATAGCAAAATCTTAAGAGACCTTTTTTGTAGAGAATTAAGTTTCCTACTTTTTATGTTCTATGATATTTTTTGATCAGATGCGTAGTTCTCGAGATATATCAAGATATTTAAAAGTTCCGAAGCCGCACCAACATAATAGAGATACAGAAACACCGTGGCCCCTTTCTTTGAGATAACTCTGCACTATTGCGAGCTGTAAATGCCACTTCCAGCTTAGCTGTGCAGAAGAAGAACAACAAGAAGAAGAAATATCTCGAAATATGTCCGTCAGGCCCCTGCCCTTGAGATATATCTGCAAATATCTCGGAAACGAAGCGAGCTATGGCAAAATGTTAAGAGACCTTTTTTGTAGAGAATTATGTTTCCTACAATTTATGTTCTATGATATTTTTTGATCAGAAGCGTAGTTTTCGAGATATATCGCGATATTTAAAGGTTCCGAAGCCGCACCAACATAATAGAGATACAGAAACACCGTGGCCCCTTTCTTTGAGATAACTCTGCACTAGTGCAAGCCGCAAATGCCACTTACAGCTTAGCTGTGCAGAAGAAGAACAACGAGAAGAAGAAATATCTCGAAATATGTCCGTCAGGCCCCTTCCCTTGAGATAAATCTGCAAATATCTCGGAAACGAAGCGAGCTATGGCAAAATGTTAAGAGACCTTTTTTGTAGAGAATTAAGTTTCCTACATTTTATGTTCTATGATATTTTTTGATCAGATGCGTAGTTCTCGAGATATATCAAGATATTTAAAAGTTCCGAAGCCGCACCAACATAATAGAGATACAGAAACACCGTGGCCCCTTTCTTTGAGATAACTCTGCACTATTGCGAGCTGTGAATGCCACTTCCAGCTTAGCTGTGCAGAAGAAGAACAACAAGAAGAAGAAATATCTCGAAATATGTCCGTCAGGCCCCTGCCCTTGAGATATATCTGCAAATATCTCGGAAACGAAGCGAGCTATGGCAAAATGTTAAGAGACCTTTTTTGTAGAGAATTATGTTTCCTACAATTTACGTTCTATGATATTTTTTGATCAGAAGCGTAGTTTTCGAGATATATCGCGATATTTAAAGGTTCCGAAGCCGCACCAACATAATAGAGATACAGAAACACCGTGGCCCCTTTCTTTGAGATAACTCTGCACTAGTGCGAGCCGCAAATGCCACTTACAGCTTAGCTGTGCAGAAGAAGAACAACGAGAAGAAGAAATATCTCGAAATATGTCCGTCAGGCCCCTTCCCTTGAGATAAATCTGCAAATATCTCGGAAACGAAGCGAGCTATGGCAAAATGTTAAGAGACCTTTTTTGTAGAGAATTAAGTTTCCTACATTTTATGTTCTATGATATTTTTTGATCAGATGCGTAGTTCTCGAGATATATCAAGATATTTCAAAGTTCCGAAGCCGCACCAACATAATAGAGATACAGAAACACCGTGGCTCCTTTCTTTGAGATAACTCTGCACTATTGCGAGCTGGAAATGCCACTTCCAGTTTAGCTGTGCAGAAGAAGAACAACAAGAAGAAGAAATATCTCGAAATATGTCCGTCAGGCCCCTGCCCTTGAGATATATCTGCAAATATCTCGGAAACGAAGCGAGCTATGGCAAAATGTTGAGAGACCTTTTTTGTAGAGAATTATGTTTCCTACAATTTATGTTCTATGATATTTTTTGATCAGAAGCGTAGTTTTCGAGATATATCGAGATATTTAAAAGTTCCGAAGCCGCACCAACATAATAGAGATACAGAAACACCGTGGCCCCTTTCTTTGAGATAACTGTGCACTAGTGCGAGCCGCAAATGCCACTTCCAGCTTAGCTGTGCAGAAGAAGAACAACAAGAGGAAGAAATATCTCGAAATATGTCCGTCAGGCCCCTTCCCTTGAGATAAATCTGCAAATATCTCGGAAACGAAGCGAGCTATGGCAAAATGTTAGGAGACCTTTTTTGTACAGAATTATGTTTGCTACTTTTTATGTTCTATGATATTTTTTGATCAGATGCGTAGTTCTCGAGATATATTAAGATATTTAAAAGTTCCGAAGCCGCACCAACATAATAGAGATACAGAAACACCGTGGCCCCTCTCTTTGAGATAACTCTGCACTATTGCGAGCTGTAAATGCCACCTCCAGCTTAGCTGTGCAGAAGAAGAACAACAAGAAGAAGAAATATCTCGAAATATGTCCATCAGGACCCTTCCCTTGAGATAAATCTGCAAATATCTCGGAAACGAAGCGGGCTACGGCAAAATGTTAAGAGACCTTTTTTGTAGAAAATTAGGTTTCCTACTTTTTATGTTCTATGATATTTTTTGATCAGATGCGTAGTTCTCGAGATATATCAAGATATTTAAAAGTTCCGAAGCCGCACCAACATAATAGAGATACAGAAACACCGTGGCCCCTTTCTTTGAGATAATTCTGCACTATTGCGAGCTGCAAATGCCACTTCCAGCTTAGCTGTGCAGAGGAAGAACAACAAGAATAAGAAATATTTCGAAATATGTCCGTCAGGCCCCTTCCCTTGAGATAAATCTGCAAATATCTCGGAAACGAAGCGAGCTACGGCAAAATGTTAAGAGACCTTTTTTGTAGAAAATTAGGTTTCCTACTTTTTATGTTCTATGATATTTTTTGATCAGATGCGTAGTTCTCGAGATATATCAAGATATTTAAAAGTTCCGAAGCCGCAGCAACATAATAGAGATACAGAAACACCGTGGCCCCTTTCTTTGAGATAACTCTGCACTATTGCGACCTGCAAATGCCACTTCCAGCTTAGCTGTGCAGAAGAGGAACAACAAGAAGAAGAAATATCTCGGAATATGTCCGTCAGTCCCCTTCCCTTGAGCTAAATCTGCAAATATCTCGGAAACGATGCCAGCTATGGGAAAATGTTAAGAGACCTTTTTTGTAGAGAATTAAGTTTCCTACTTTTTATGTTCTATGATATTTTTCGATCAGAGGAGTAGTTCTCGAGATATATCAAGATATTTAAAAGTTCCGAAGCCGCACCAACATAATATAGATACAGAAACACCGTGGCCCCTCTCTTTGAGATAACTCTGCTCGATTGCGAGCTGGAAATGCCACTTCCAGTTTAGCTGTGCAGAAGAAGAACAACAAGAAGAAGAAATATCTCGAAATATGTCCGTCAGGCCCCTTACCTTGAGATAAATCTGCAAATATCTCGGAAACGAAGCGAGCTATGGCAAAATGTTAAGAGACGTTTTTTGTAGAGAATTATGTTTCCTACAATTTATGTTCTATGATATTTTTTGATCAGAAGCGTAGTTTTCGAGATATATCGAGACATTTAAAAGTTCCGAAGCCGCACCAACATAATAGGGATACAGAAACACCGTGGCCCCTTTCTTTGAGATAACTCTGCACTAGTGCGAGCCGCAAATGCCACTTCCAGCTTAGCTGTGCAGAAGAAGAACAACAAGAAGAAGAAATATCTCGAAATATGTCCGTCAGGCGCCTTCCCTTGAGATAAATCTGCAAATATCTCGGAAACGAAGCGAGCTATGGCAAAATGTTAAGAGACCTTTTTTGTAGAAAATTAGGTTTCCTACTTTTTATGTTCTATGATATTTTTTGATCAGATGCGTAGTTCTCGAGATATATCAAGATATTTAAAAGTTCCGAAGCCGCACCAACATAATAGAGATGCAGAAACACCGTGGCCCCTTTCTTTGAGATAACTCTGCACTAGTGCGAGCCGCAAATGCCACTTCCAGCTTAGCTGTACAGAAGAAGAACAACAAGAAGAAGAAATATCTCGAAATATGTCCGTCAGGCCCCTTCCCTTGAGATAAATATGCAAATATCTCGGAAACGAAGCGAGCTATGGCAAAATGTTAAGAGACCTTTTTTGTACAGAATTATGTTTCCTACTTTTTATGTTCTATGATATTTTTTGATCAGATGCGTAGTTCTCGAGATATATTAAGATATTTAAAAGTTCCGAAGCCGCACCAACATAATAGAGATACAGAAACACCGTGGCCCCTTTCTTTGAGATAACTCTGCACTATTGCGAGCTGTAAATGCCACCTCCAGCTTAGCTGTGCAGAAGAAAAACAACAAGAAGAAGAAATATCTCGAAATATGTCCGTCAGGCCCCTGCCCTTGAGATATATCTGCAAATATCTCGGAAACGAAGCGAGCTATGGCAAAATGTTAAGACACCTTTTTTGTAGAGAATTATGTTTCCTACAATTCATGTTCTATGATATTTTTTGATCAGATGCGTAGTTCTCGAGATATATCAAGATATTTAAACGTTCCGAAACCGCACCAGCATAACAGAGATACAGAAACACCGTGGCCCCTTTCTTTGAGATAACTCTGCACTAGTGCGAGCCGCAAATGCCGCTTCCAGCTTAGCTGTGCAGAAGAAGAACAACAAGAAGAAGAAGTATCTCGAAATATGTCCGTCAGCCCCCTTCCCTTGAGATAAATCTGCAAATATCTCGGAAACGAAGAGAGCTATGGCAAAATCTTAAGAGACGTTTTTTGTAGAGAATTAAGTTTCCTACTTTTTATGTTCTATGATATTTTTTGATCAGATGCGTAGTTCTCGAGATATATCAAGATATTTAAAAGTTCCGAAGCCGCACCAACATAATAGAGATACAGAAACACCGTGGCCCCTTTCTTTGAGATAACTCTGCACTAGTGCGAGCCGCAAATGCCACTTCCAGCTTAGCTGTACAGAAGAAGAACAACAAGAAGAAGAAATATCTCGAAATATGTCCGTCAGGCCCCTTCCCTTGAGATAAATATGCAAATATCTCGGAAACGAAGCGAGCTATGGCAAAATGTTAAGAGACCTTTTTTGTACAGAATTATGTTTCCTACTTTTTATGTTCTATGATATTTTTTGATCAGATGCGTAGTTCTCGAGATATATTAAGATATTTAAAAGTTCCGAAGCCGCACCAACATAATAGAGATACAGAAACACCGTGGCCCCTTTCTTTGAGATAACTCTGCACTATTGCGAGCTGTAAATGCCACCTCCAGCTTAGCTGTGCAGAAGAAAAACAACAAGAAGAAGAAATATCTCGAAATATGTCCGTCAGGCCCCTGCCCTTGAGATATATCTGCAAATATCTCGGAAACGAAGCGAGCTATGGCAAAATGTTAAGACACCTTTTTTGTAGAGAATTATGTTTCCTACAATTCATGTTCTATGATATTTTTTGATCAGATGCGTAGTTCTCGAGATATATCAAGATATTTAAACGTTCCGAAACCGCACCAGCATAACAGAGATACAGAAACACCGTGGCCCCTTTCTTTGAGATAACTCTGCACTAGTGCGAGCCGCAAATGCCGCTTCCAGCTTAGCTGTGCAGAAGAAGAACAACAAGAAGAAGAAGTATCTCGAAATATGTCCGTCAGGCCCCTTCCCTTGAGATAAATCTGCAAATATCTCGGAAACGAAGAGAGCTATGGCAAAATCTTAAGAGACCTTTTTTGTAGAGAATTAAGTTTCCTACTTTTTATGTTCTATGATATTTTTTGATCAGATGCGTAGTTCTCGAGATATATCAAGATATTTAAAAGTTCCGAAGCCGCACCAACATAATAGAGATACAGAAACACCGTGGCCCCTCTCTTTGAGATAACTCTGCACTATTGCGAGCTGCAAATGCCACTTCCAGCTTAGCTGTGCAGAAGAAGAACAACAAGAATAAGAAATATTTCGAAATATGTCCGTCAGGCCAGTTCCTTTGAGCTGAATCTGCAAATATCTCGGAAACGAAGCGAGCTATGGCAAAATGTTAAGAGACGTTTTTTGTAGAGAATTATGTTTCCTACAATTTATGTTCTATGATATTTTTTGATCAGAAGCGTAGTTTTCGAGATATATCGAGACATTTAAAAGTTCCGAAGCCGCACCAACATAATAGGGATACAGAAACACCGTGGCCCCTTTCTTTGAGATAACTCTGCACTAGTGCGAGCCGCAAATGCCACTTCCAGCTTAGCTGTGCAGAAGAAGAACAACAAGAAGAAGAAATATCTCGAAATATGTCCGTCAGGCGCCTTCCCTTGAGATAAATCTGCAAATATCTCGGAAACGAAGCGAGCTATGGCAAAATGTTAAGAGACCTTTTTTGTAGAAAATTAGGTTTCCTACTTTTTATGTTCTATGATATTTTTTGATCAGATGCGTAGTTCTCGAGATATATCAAGATATTTAAAAGTTCCGAAGCCGCACCAACATAATAGAGATGCAGAAACACCGTGGCCCCTTTCTTTGAGATAACTCTGCACTAGTGCGAGCCGCAAATGCCACTTCCAGCTTAGCTGTACAGAAGAAGAACAACAAGAAGAAGAAATATCTCGAAATATGTCCGTCAGGCCCCTTCCCTTGAGATAAATATGCAAATATCTCGGAAACGAAGCGAGCTATGGCAAAATGTTAAGAGACCTTTTTTGTACAGAATTATGTTTCCTACTTTTTATGTTCTATGATATTTTTTGATCAGATGCGTAGTTCTCGAGATATATTAAGATATTTAAAAGTTCCGAAGCCGCACCAACATAATAGAGATACAGAAACACCGTGGCCCCTTTCTTTGAGATAACTCTGCACTATTGCGAGCTGTAAATGCCACCTCCAGCTTAGCTGTGCAGAAGAAAAACAACAAGAAGAAGAAATATCTCGAAATATGTCCGTCAGGCCCCTGCCCTTGAGATATATCTGCAAATATCTCGGAAACGAAGCGAGCTATGGCAAAATGTTAAGACACCTTTTTTGTAGAGAATTATGTTTCCTACAATTCATGTTCTATGATATTTTTTGATCAGATGCGTAGTTCTCGAGATATATCAAGATATTTAAACGTTCCGAAACCGCACCAGCATAACAGAGATACAGAAACACCGTGGCCCCTTTCTTTGAGATAACTCTGCACTAGTGCGAGCCGCAAATGCCGCTTCCAGCTTAGCTGTGCAGAAGAAGAACAACAAGAAGAAGAAGTATCTCGAAATATGTCCGTCAGGCCCCTTCCCTTGAGATAAATCTGCAAATATCTCGGAAACGAAGAGAGCTATGGCAAAATCTTAAGAGACGTTTTTTGTAGAGAATTAAGTTTCCTACTTTTTATGTTCTATGATATTTTTTGATCAGATGCGTAGTTCTCGAGATATATCAAGATATTTAAAAGTTCCGAAGCCGCACCAACATAATAGAGATACAGAAACACCGTGGCCCCTTTCTTTGAGATAACTCTGCACTAGTGCGAGCCGCAAATGCCACTTCCAGCTTAGCTGTACAGAAGAAGAACAACAAGAAGAAGAAATATCTCGAAATATGTCCGTCAGGCCCCTTCCCTTGAGATAAATATGCAAATATCTCGGAAACGAAGCGAGCTATGGCAAAATGTTAAGAGACCTTTTTTGTACAGAATTATGTTTCCTACTTTTTATGTTCTATGATATTTTTTGATCAGATGCGTAGTTCTCGAGATATATTAAGATATTTAAAAGTTCCGAAGCCGCACCAACATAATAGAGATACAGAAACACCGTGGCCCCTTTCTTTGAGATAACTCTGCACTATTGCGAGCTGTAAATGCCACCTCCAGCTTAGCTGTGCAGAAGAAAAACAACAAGAAGAAGAAATATCTCGAAATATGTCCGTCAGGCCCCTGCCCTTGAGATATATCTGCAAATATCTCGGAAACGAAGCGAGCTATGGCAAAATGTTAAGACACCTTTTTTGTAGAGAATTATGTTTCCTACAATTCATGTTCTATGATATTTTTTGATCAGATGCGTAGTTCTCGAGATATATCAAGATATTTAAACGTTCCGAAACCGCACCAGCATAACAGAGATACAGAAACACCGTGGCCCCTTTCTTTGAGATAACTCTGCACTAGTGCGAGCCGCAAATGCCGCTTCCAGCTTAGCTGTGCAGAAGAAGAACAACAAGAAGAAGAAGTATCTCGAAATATGTCCGTCAGGCCCCTTCCCTTGAGATAAATCTGCAAATATCTCGGAAACGAAGAGAGCTATGGCAAAATCTTAAGAGACCTTTTTTGTAGAGAATTAAGTTTCCTACTTTTTATGTTCTATGATATTTTTTGATCAGATGCGTAGTTCTCGAGATATATCAAGATATTTAAAAGTTCCGAAGCCGCACCAACATAATAGAGATACAGAAACACCGTGGCCCCTTTCTTTGAGATAACTCTGCACTATTGCGAGCTGTAAATGCCACTTCCAGCTTAGGTGTGCAGAAGAAGAACAACAAGAAGAAGAAATATCTCGAAATATGTCCGTCAGGCCCCTGCCCTTGAGATATATCTGCAAATATCTCGGAAACGAAGCGAGCTATGGCAAAATGTTAAGAGACCTTTTTTGTAGAGAATTATGTTTCCTACAATTTATGTTCTATGATATTTTTTGATCAGAAGCGTAGTTTTCGAGATATATCGCGATATTTAAAGGTTCCGAAGCCGCACCAACATAATAGAGATACAGAAACACCGTGGCCCCTTTCTTTGAGATAACTCTGCACTAGTGCGAGCCGCAAATGCCACTTACAGCTTAGCTGTGCAGAAGAAGAACAACGAGAAGAAGAAATATCTCGAAATATGTCCGTCAGGCCCCTTCCCTTGAGATAAATCTGCAAATATCTCGGAAACGAAGCGAGCTATGGGAAAATGTTAAGAGACCTTTTTTGTAGAGAATTAAGTTTCCTACATTTTATGTTCTATGATATTTTTTGATCAGATGCGTAGTTCTCGAGATATATCAAGATATTTCAAAGTTCCGAAGCCGCACCAACATAATAGAGATACAGAAACACCGTGGCTCCTTTCTTTGAGATGACTCTGCACTATTGCGAGCTGGAAATGCCACTTCCAGTTTAGCTGTGCAGAAGAAGAACAACAAGGAGAAGAAATATCTCGAAATATGTCCGTCAGGCCCCTGTCCTTGAGATATATCTGCAAATATCTCGGAAACGAAGCGAGCTATGGCAAAATGTTGAGAGACCTTTTTTGTAGAGAATTATGTTTCCTACAATTTATGTTCTATGATATTGTTTGATCAGAAGCGTAGTTTTCGAGATATATCGAGATATTTAAAAGTTCCGAAGCCGCACCAACATAATAGAGATACAGAAACACCGTGGCCCCTTTCTTTGAGATAACTCTGCACTAGTGCGAGCCGCAAATGCCACTTCCAGCTTAGCTGTACAGAAGAAGAACAACAAGAAGAAGAAATATCTCGAAATATGTCCGTCAGGCCCCTTCCCTTGAGATAAATATGCAAATATCTCGGAAACGAAGCGAGCTATGGCAAAATGTTAAGAGACCTTTTTTGTACAGAATTATGTTTCCTACTTTTTATGTTCTATGATATTTTTTGATCAGATGCGTAGTTCTCGAGATATATTAAGATATTTAAAAGTTCCGAAGCCGCACCAACATAATAGAGATACAGAAACACCGTGGCCCCTTTCTTTGAGATAACTCTGCACTATTGCGAGCTGTAAATGCCACCTCCAGCTTAGCTGTGCAGAAGAAAAACAACAAGAAGAAGAAATATCTCGAAATATGTCCGTCAGGCCCCTGCCCTTGAGATATATCTGCAAATATCTCGGAAACGAAGCGAGCTATGGCAAAATGTTAAGACACCTTTTTTGTAGAGAATTATGTTTCCTACAATTCATGTTCTATGATATTTTTTGATCAGATGCGTAGTTCTCGAGATATATCAAGATATTTAAACGTTCCGAAACCGCACCAGCATAACAGAGATACAGAAACACCGTGGCCCCTTTCTTTGAGATAACTCTGCACTAGTGCGAGCCGCAAATGCCGCTTCCAGCTTAGCTGTGCAGAAGAAGAACAACAAGAAGAAGAAGTATCTCGAAATATGTCCGTCAGGCCCCTTCCCTTGAGATAAATCTGCAAATATCTCGGAAACGAAGAGAGCTATGGCAAAATCTTAAGAGACCTTTTTTGTAGAGAATTAAGTTTCCTACTTTTTATGTTCTATGATATTTTTTGATCAGATGCGTAGTTCTCGAGATATATCAAGATATTTAAAAGTTCCGAAGCCGCACCAACATAATAGAGATACAGAAACACCGTGGCCCCTCTCTTTGAGATAACTCTGCACTATTGCGAGCTGCAAATGCCACTTCCAGCTTAGCTGTGCAGAAGAAGAACAACAAGAATAAGAAATATTTCGAAATATGTCCGTCAGGCCAGTTCCTTTGAGCTGAATCTGCAAATATCTCGGAAACGAAGCGAGCTATGGCAAAATGTTAAGAGACGTTTTTTGTAGAGAATTATGTTTCCTACAATTTATGTTCTATGATATTTTTTGATCAGAAGCGTAGTTTTCGAGATATATCGAGACATTTAAAAGTTCCGAAGCCGCACCAACATAATAGGGATACAGAAACACCGTGGCCCCTTTCTTTGAGATAACTCTGCACTAGTGCGAGCCGCAAATGCCACTTCCAGCTTAGCTGTGCAGAAGAAGAACAACAAGAAGAAGAAATATCTCGAAATATGTCCGTCAGGCGCCTTCCCTTGAGATAAATCTGCAAATATCTCGGAAACGAAGCGAGCTATGGCAAAATGTTAAGAGACCTTTTTTGTAGAAAATTAGGTTTCCTACTTTTTATGTTCTATGATATTTTTTGATCAGATGCGTAGTTCTCGAGATATATCAAGATATTTAAAAGTTCCGAAGCCGCACCAACATAATAGAGATGCAGAAACACCGTGGCCCCTTTCTTTGAGATAACTCTGCTCTAGTGCGAGCCGCAAATGCCACTTCCAGCTTAGCTGTACAGAAGAAGAACAACAAGAAGAAGAAATATCTCGAAATATGTCCGTCAGGCCCCTTCCCTTGAGATAAATATGCAAATATCTCGGAAACGAAGCGAGCTATGGCAAAATGTTAAGAGACCTTTTTTGTACAGAATTATGTTTCCTACTTTTTATGTTCTATGATATTTTTTGATCAGATGCGTAGTTCTCGAGATATATTAAGATATTTAAAAGTTCCGAAGCCGCACCAACATAATAGAGATACAGAAACACCGTGGCCCCTTTCTTTGAGATAACTCTGCACTATTGCGAGCTGTAAATGCCACCTCCAGCTTAGCTGTGCAGAAGAAAAACAACAAGAAGAAGAAATATCTCGAAATATGTCCGTCAGGCCCCTGCCCTTGAGATATATCTGCAAATATCTCGGAAACGAAGCGAGCTATGGCAAAATGTTAAGACACCTTTTTTGTAGAGAATTATGTTTCCTACAATTCATGTTCTATGATATTTTTTGATCAGATGCGTAGTTCTCGAGATATATCAAGATATTTAAACGTTCCGAAACCGCACCAGCATAACAGAGATACAGAAACACCGTGGCCCCTTTCTTTGAGATAACTCTGCACTAGTGCGAGCCGCAAATGCCGCTTCCAGCTTAGCTGTGCAGAAGAAGAACAACAAGAAGAAGAAGTATCTCGAAATATGTCCGTCAGGCCCCTTCCCTTGAGATAAATCTGCAAATATCTCGGAAACGAAGAGAGCTATGGCAAAATCTCAAGAGACGTTTTTTGTAGAGAATTAAGTTTCCTACTTTTTATGTTCTATGATATTTTTTGATCAGATGCGTAGTTCTCGAGATATATCAAGATATTTAAAAGTTCCGAAGCCGCACCAACATAATAGAGATACAGAAACACCGTGGCCCCTTTCTTTGAGATAACTCTGCACTAGTGCGAGCCGCAAATGCCACTTCCAGCTTAGCTGTACAGAAGAAGAACAACAAGAAGAAGAAATATCTCGAAATATGTCCGTCAGGCCCCTTCCCTTGAGATAAATATGCAAATATCTCGGAAACGAAGCGAGCTATGGCAAAATGTTAAGAGACCTTTTTTGTACAGAATTATGTTTCCTACTTTTTATGTTCTATGATATTTTTTGATCAGATGCGTAGTTCTCGAGATATATTAAGATATTTAAAAGTTCCGAAGCCGCACCAACATAATAGAGATACAGAAACACCGTGGCCCCTTTCTTTGAGATAACTCTGCACTATTGCGAGCTGCAAATGCCACTTCCAGCTTAGCTGTGCAGAAGAAGAACAACAAGAAGAAGAAGTATCTCGAAATATGTCCGTCAGGCCCCTTCCCTTGAGATAAATCTGCAAATATCTCGGAAACGAAGAGAGCTATGGCAAAATCTTAAGAGACCTTTTTTGTAGAGAATTAAGTTTCCTACTTTTTATGTTCTATGGTATTTTTTGATCAGATGCGTAGTTCTCGAGATATATCAAGATATTTAAAAGTTCCGAAGCCGCACCAACATAATAGAGATACAGAAACACCGTGGCCCCTTTCTTTGAGATAACTCTGCACTATTGCGAGCTGTAAATGCCACTTCCAGCTTAGCTGTGCAGAAGAAGAACAACAAGAAGAAGAAATATCTCGAAATATGTCCGTCAGGCCCCTGCCCTTGAGATATATCTGCAAATATCTCGGAAACGAAGCGAGCTATGGCAAAATGTTAAGAGACCTTTTTTGTAGAGAATTATGTTTCCTACAATTTATGTTCTATGATATTTTTTGATCAGAAGCGTAGTTTTCGAGATATATCGCGATATTTAAAGGTTCCGAAGCCGCACCAACATAATAGAGATACAGAAACACCGTGGCCCCTTTCTTTGAGATAACTCTGCACTAGTGCGAGCCGCAAATGCCACTTACAGCTTAGCTGTGCAGAAGAAGAACAACAAGAAGAAGAAATATCTCGAAATATGTCCGTTAGGCCCCTTCCCTTGAGATAAATCTGCAAATATCTCGGAACCGAAGCGAGCTATGGCAAAATGTTAAGAGACCTTTTTTGTAGAGAATTAAGTTTCCTACATTTTATGTTCTATGATATTTTTTGATCAGGTGCGTAGTTCTCGAGATATATTAAGATATTTAAAAGTTCCGAAGCCGCACCAACATAATAGAGATACAGAAATACCGTGGCCCCTTTCTTTGAGATAACTCTGCACTATTGCGAGCTGCAAATGCCACTTCCAGCTTAGCTGTGCAGAAGAAGAACAACAAGAAGAAGAAGTATCTCGAAATATGTCCGTCAGGCCCCTTCCCTTGAGATAAATCTGCAAATATCTCGGAAACGAAGAGAGCTATGGCAAAATCTTAAGAGACCTTTTTTGTAGAGAATTAAGTTTCCTACTTTTTATGTTCTATGGTATTTTTTGATCAGATGCGTAGTTCTCGAGATATATCAAGATATTTAAAAGTTCCGAAGCCGCACCAACATAATAGAGATACAGAAACACCGTGGCCCCTTTCTTTGAGATAACTCTGCACTATTGCGAGCTGTAAATGCCACTTCCAGCTTAGCTGTGCAGAAGAAGAACAACAAGAAGAAGAAATATCTCGAAATATGTCCGTCAGGCCCCTGCCCTTGAGATATATCTGCAAATATCTCGGAAACGAAGCGAGCTATGGCAAAATGTTAAGAGACCTTTTTTGTAGAGAATTATGTTTCCTACAATTTATGTTCTATGATATTTTTTGATCAGAAGCGTAGTTTTCGAGATATATCGCGATATTTAAAGGTTCCGAAGCCGCACCAACATAATAGAGATACAGAAACACCGTGGCCCCATTCTTTGAGATAACTCTGCACTAGTGCAAGCCGCAAATGCCACTTACAGCTTAGCTGTGCAGAAGAAGAACAACGAGAAGAAGAAATATCTCGAAATATGTCCGTCAGGCCCCTTCCCTTGAGATAAATCTGCAAATATCTCGAAAACGAAGCGAGCTATGGCAAAATGTTAAGAGACCTTTTTTGTAGAGAATTAAGTTTCCTACATTTTATGTTCTATGATATTTTTTGATCAGATGCGTAGTTCTCGAGATATATCAAGATATTTAAAAGTTCCGAAGCCGCACCAACATAATAGAGATACAGAAACACCGTGGCTCCTTTCTTTGAGATAACTCTGCACTATTGCGAGCTGGAAATGCCACTTCCAGTTTAGCTGTGCAGAAGAAGAACAACAAGAAGAAGAAATATCTCGAAATATGTCCGTCAGGCCCCTGCCCTTGAGATATATCTGCAAATATCTCGGAAACGAAGCGAGCTATGGCAAAATGTTGAGAGACCTTTTTTGTAGAGAATTATGTTTCCTACAATTTATGTTCTATGATATTTTTTGATCAGAAGCGTAGTTTTCGAGATATATCGAGATATTTAAAAGTTCCGAAGCCGCACCAACATAATAGAGATACAGAAACACCGTGGCCCCTTTCTTTGAGATAACTCTGCACTATTGCGAGCTGCAAATGCCACTTCCAGCTTAGCTGTGCAGAAGAAGAACAACAAGAAGAAGAAGTATCTCGAAATATGTCCGTCAGGCCCCTTCCCTTGAGATAAATCTGCAAATATCTCGGAAACGAAGAGAGCTATGGCAAAATCTTAAGAGACCTTTTTTGTAGAGAATTAAGTTTCCTACTTTTTATGTTCTATGATATTTTTTGATCAGATGCGTAGTTCTCGAGATATATCAAGATATTTAAAAGTTCCGAAGCCGCACCAACATAATAGAGATACAGAAACACCGTGGCCCCTTTCTTTGAGATAACTCTGCACTATTGCGAGCTGTAAATGCCACTTCCAGCTTAGCTGTGCAGAAGAAGAACAACAAGAAGAAGAAATATCTCGAAATATGTCCGTCAGGCCCCTGCCCTTGAGATATATCTGCAAATATCTCGGAAACGAAGCGAGCTATGGCAAAATGTTAAGAGACCTTTTTTGTAGAGAATTATGTTTCCTACAATTTATGTTCTATGATATTTTTTGATCAGAAGCGTAGTTTTCGAGATATATCGCGATATTTAAAGGTTCCGAAGCCGCACCAACATAATAGAGATACAGAAACACCGTGGCCCCTTTCTTTGAGATAACTCTGCACTAGTGCGAGCCGCAAATGCCACTTACAGCTTAGCTGTGCAGAAGAAGAACAACAAGAAGAAGAAATATCTCGAAATATGTCCGTTAGGCCCCTTCCCTTGAGATAAATCTGCAAATATCTCGGAAACGAAGCGAGCTATGGCAAAATGTTAAGAGACCTTTTTTGTAGAGAATTAAGTTTCCTACATTTTATGTTCTATGATATTTTTTGATCAGGTGCGTAGTTCTCGAGATATATTAAGATATTTAAAAGTTCCGAAGCCGCACCAACATAATAGAGATACAGAAATACCGTGGCCCCTTTCTTTGAGATAACTCTGCACTATTGCGAGCTGCAAATGCCACTTCCAGCTTAGCTGTGCAGAAGAAGAACAACAAGAAGAAGAAGTATCTCGAAATATGTCCGTCAGGCCCCTTCCCTTGAGATAAATCTGCAAATATCTCGGAAACGAAGAGAGCTATGGCAAAATCTTAAGAGACCTTTTTTGTAGAGAATTAAGTTTCCTACTTTTTATGTTCTATGGTATTTTTTGATCAGATGCGTAGTTCTCGAGATATATCAAGATATTTAAAAGTTCCGAAGCCGCACCAACATAATAGAGATACAGAAACACCGTGGCCCCTTTCTTTGAGATAACTCTGCACTATTGCGAGCTGTAAATGCCACTTCCAGCTTAGCTGTGCAGAAGAAGAACAACAAGAAGAAGAAATATCTCGAAATATGTCCGTCAGGCCCCTGCCCTTGAGATATATCTGCAAATATCTCGGAAACGAAGCGAGCTATGGCAAAATGTTAAGAGACCTTTTTTGTAGAGAATTATGTTTCCTACAATTTATGTTCTATGATATTTTTTGATCAGAAGCGTAGTTTTCGAGATATATCGCGATATTTAAAGGTTCCGAAGCCGCACCAACATAATAGAGATACAGAAACACCGTGGCCCCATTCTTTGAGATAACTCTGCACTAGTGCAAGCCGCAAATGCCACTTACAGCTTAGCTGTGCAGAAGAAGAACAACGAGAAGAAGAAATATCTCGAAATATGTCCGTCAGGCCCCTTCCCTTGAGATAAATCTGCAAATATCTCGGAAACGAAGCGAGCTATGGCAAAATGTTAAGAGACCTTTTTTGTAGAGAATTAAGTTTCCTACATTTTATGTTCTATGATATTTTTTGATCAGATGCGTAGTTCTCGAGATATATCAAGATATTTAAAAGTTCCGAAGCCGCACCAACATAATAGAGATACAGAAACACCGTGGCCCCTTTCTTTGAGATAACTCTGCACTATTGCGAGCTGTGAATGCCACTTCCAGCTTAGCTGTGCAGAAGAAGAACAACAAGAAGAAGAAATATCTCGAAACATGTCCGTCAGGCCCCTGCCCTTGAGATATATCTGCAAATATCTCGGAAACGAAGCGAGCTATGGCAAAATGTTAAGAGACCTTTTTTGTAGAGAATTATGTTTCCTACAATTTATGTTCTATGATATTTTTTGATCAGAAGCGTAGTTTTCGAGATATATCGCGATATTTAAAGGTTCCGAAGCCGCACCAACATAATAGAGATACAGAAACACCGTGGCCCCTTTCTTTGAGATAACTCTGCACTAGTGCGAGCCGCAAATGCCACTTACAGCTTAGCTGTGCAGAAGAAGAACAACGAGAAGAAGAAATATCTCGAAATATGTCCGTCAGGCCCCTTCCCTTGAGATAAATCTGCAAATATCTCGAAAACGAAGCGAGCTATGGCAAAATGTTAAGAGACCTTTTTTGTAGAGAATTAAGCTTCCTACATTTTAGGTTCTATGATATTTTTTGATCAGATGCGTAGTTCTCGAGATATATCAAGATATTTAAAAGTTCCGAAGCCGCACCAACATAATAGAGATACAGAAACACCGTGGCTCCTTTCTTTGAGATAACTCTGCACTATTGCGAGCTGGAAATGCCACTTCCAGTTTAGCTGTGCAGAAGAAGAACAACAAGAAGAAGAAATATCTCGAAATATGTCCGTCAGGCCCCTGCCCTTGAGATATATCTGCAAATATCTCGGAAACGAAGCGAGCTATGGCAAAATGTTGAGAGACCTTTTTTGTAGAGAATTATGTTTCCTACAATTTATGTTCTATGATATTTTTTGATCAGAAGCGTAGTTTTCGAGATATATCGAGATATTTAAAAGTTCCGAAGCCGCACCAACATAATAGAGATACAGAAACACCGTGGCCCCTTTCTTTGAGATAACTGTGCACTAGTGCGAGCCGCAAATGCCACTTCCAGCTTAGCTGTGCAGAAGAAGAACAACAAGAGGAAGAAATATCTCGAAATATGTCCGTCAGGCCCCTTCCCTTGAGATAAATCTGCAAATATCTCGGAAACGAAGCGAGCTATGGCAAAATGTTAGGAGACCTTTTTTGTACAGAATTATGTTTCCTACTTTTTATGTTCTATGATATTTTTTGATCAGATGCGCAGTTCTCGAGATATATTAAGATATTTAAAAGTTCCGAAGCCGCACCAACATAATAGAGATACAGAAACACCGTGGCCCCTCTCTTTGAGATAACTCTGCACTATTGCGAGCTGTAAATGCCACCTCCAGCTTAGCTGTGCAGAAGAAGAACAACAAGAAGAAGAAATATCTCGAAATATGTCCATCAGGACCCTTCCCTTGAGATAAATCTGCAAATATCTCGGAAACGAAGCGGGCTACGGCAAAATGTTAAGAGACCTTTTTTGTAGAAAATTAGGTTTCCTACTTTTTATGTTCTATGATATTTTTTGATCAGATGCGTAGTTCTCGATATATATCAAGATATTTAAAAGTTCCGAAGCCGCACCAACATAATAGAGATACAGAAACACCGTGGCCCCTTTCTTTGAGATAACTCTGCACTATTGCGAGCTGCAAATGTCACTTCCAGCTTAGCTGTGCAGAGGAAGAACAACAAGAATAAGAAATATTTCGAAATATGTCCTTCAGGCCCCTTCCCTTGAGATAAATCTGCAAATATCTCGGAAACGAAGCGAGCTACGGCAAAATGTTAAGAGACCTTTTTTGTAGAAAATTAGGTTTCCTACTTTTTATGTTCTATGATATTTTTTGATCAGATGCGTAGTTCTCGATATATATCAAGATATTTAAAAGTTCCGAAGCCGCACCAACATAATAGAGATACAGAAACACCGTGGCCCCTTTCTTTGAGATAACTCTGCACTATTGCGACCTGCAAATGCCACTTCCAGCTTAGCTGTGCAGAAGAGGAACAACAAGAAGAAGAAATATCTCGGAATATGTCCGTCAGGCCCCTTCCCTTGAGCTAAATCTGCAAATATCTCGGAAACGAAGCGAGCTATGGCAAAATGTTAAGAGACCTTTTTTGTAGAGAATTAAGTTTCCTACTTTTTATGTTCTATGATATTTTTCGATCAGAGGCGTAGTTCTCGAGATATATCAAGATATTTAAAAGTTCCGAAGCCGCACCAACATAATAGAGATACAGAAACACCGTGGCCCCTTTCTTTGAGATAACTCTGCACGATTGCGAGCTGGAAATGCCACTTCCAGTTTAGCTGTGCAGAAGAAGAACAACAAGAAGAAGAAATATCTCGAAATATGTCCGTCAGGCCCCTTCCCTTGAGATAAATCTGCAAATATCTCGGAAACGAAGCGAGCTATGGCAAAATGTTAAGAGACCTTTTTTGTAGAGAATTAAGATTCCTACTTTTTATGTTCTATGATATTTTTTGATCAGATGCGTAGTTCTCGAGATATATCAAGATATTTAAAAGTTCCGAAGCCGCACCAACATAATAGAGATACAGAAACACCGTGGCCCCTTTCTTTGAGATAACTCTGCACTATTGCGAGCTGCTAATGCCACTTCCAGCTTAGCTGTGCAGAGGAAGAACAACAAGAAGAAGAAGTATCTCGAAATATGTCCGTCAGGCCCGTTCCTTTGAGCTGAATCTGCAAATATCTCGGAAACGAAGCGAGCTATGGCAAAATGTTAAGAGACGTTTTTTGTAGAGAATTATGTTTCCTACAATTTAGGTTCTATGATATTTTTTGGTCAGAAGCGTAGTTTTCGAGATATATCGAGATATTTAAAAGTTCCGAAGCCGCACCAACATAATAGAGATACAGAAACACCGTGGCCCCTTTCTTTGAGATAACTCTGCACTAGTGCGAGCCGCAAATGCCACTTCCAGCTTAGCTGTGCAGAAGAAGAACAACAAGAAGAAGAAATATCTCGAAATATGTCCGTCAGGCCCCTTCCCTTGAGATAAATCTGCAAATATCTCGGAAACGAAGCGAGCTATGGCAAAATGTTAAGAGACCTTTTTTGTAGAGAATTAAGTTTCCTACTTTTTATGTTCTATGATATTTTTCGATCAGAGGCGTAGTTCTCGAGATATATCAAGATATTTAAAAGTTCCGAAGCCGCACCAACATAATAGAGATACAGAAACACCGTGGCCCCTTTCTTTGAGATAACTCTGCACGATTGCGAGCTGGAAATGCCACTTCCAGTTTAGCTGTGCAGAAGAAGAACAACAAGAAGAAGAAATATCTCGAAATATGTCCATCAGGACCCTTCCCTTGAGATAAATCTGCAAATATCTCGGAAACGAAGCGAGCTATGGCAAAATGTTAAGAGACCTTTTTTGTAGAGAATAATGTTTCCTACAATTTACGTTCTATGATATTTTTTGATCAGATGCGTAGATCTCGAGATATATCAAGATATTTAAAAGTTCCGAAGCCGCACCAACATAATAGAGATACAGAAACACCGTGGCCCCTTTCTTTGAGATAACTCTGCACTATTGCGAGCTGCAAATGCCACTTCCAGCTTAGCTGTGCAGAGGAAGAACAACAAGAAGAAGAAGTATCTCGAAATAAGTCCGTCAGGCCCGTTCCTTTGAGCTGAATCTGCAAATATCTCGGAAACGAAGCGAGCTATGGCAAAATGTTAAGAGACGTTTTTTGTAGTGAATTATGTTTCCTACAATTTATGTTCTATGATATTTTTTGATCAGAAGCGTAGTTTTCGAGATATATCGAGATATTTAAAAGTTCCGAAGCCGCACCATCATAATAGAGATACAGAAACACCGTGGCTCCTTTCTTTGAGATAACTCTGCACTAGTGCGAGCCGCAAATGCCACTTCCAGCTTAGCTGTGCAGAAGAAGAACAACAAGAAGAAGAAATATCTCGAAATATGTCCGTCAGGCCCCTTCCCTTGAGATAAATCTGCAAATATCTCGGAAACGAAGCGAGCTATGGCAAAATGTTAAGAGACCTTTTTTGTAGAGAATTAAGATTCCTACTTTTTACGTTCTATCATATTTTTTGATCAGAAGCGTAGTTTTCGAGATATATCAAGATATTTAAAAGTTCCGAAGCCGCACCAACATAATAGAGATACAGAAACACCGTGGCCCCTTTCTTTGAGATAACTCTGCACTATTGCGAGCTGCAAATGCCACTTCCAGCTTAGCTGTGCAGAGGAAGAACAACAAGAAGAAGAAGTATCTCGAAATATGTCCGTCAGGCCCGTTCCTTTGAGCTGAATCTGCAAATATCTCGGAAACGAAGCGAGCTATGGCAAAATGTTAAGAGACGTTTTTTGTAGAGAATTATGTTTCCTACAATTTATGTTCTATCATATTTTTTGATCAGAAGCGTAGTTTTCGAGATATATCGAGATATTTAAAAGTTCCGAAGCCGCACCAACATAATAGAGATACAGAAACACCGTGGCCCCTTTCTTTGAGATAACTCTGCACTAGTGCGAGCCGCAAATGCCACTTCCAGCTTAGCTGTGCGGAAGAAGAACAACAAGAAGAAGAAATATCTCGAAATATGTCCGACAGGCCCCTTCCCTTGAGATAAATCTGCAAATATCTCGGAAACGAAGCGAGCTATGGCGAAATGTTAAGAGACCTTTTTTGTAGAGAATTAAGTTTCCTACTTTTTATGTTCTATGATATTTTTCGATCAGAGGCGTAGTTCTCGAGATATATCAAGATATTTAAAAGTTCCGAAGCCGCACCAACATAATAGAGATACAGAAACACCGTGGCCCCTTTCTTTGAGATAACTCTGCACGATTGCGAGCTGGAAATGCCACTTCCAGTTTAGCTGTGCAGAAGAAGAACAACAAGAAGAAGAAATATCTCGAAATATGTCCATCAGGACCCTTCCCTTGAGATAAATCTGCAAATATCTCGGAAACGAAGCGAGCTATGGCAAAATGTTAAGAGACCTTTTTTGTAGAGAATAATGTTTCCTACAATTTACGTTCTATGATATTTTTTGATCAGATGCGTAGTTCTCGAGATATATCAAGATATTTAAAAGTTCCGAAGCCGCACCAACATAATAGAGATACAGAAACACCGTGGCCCCTTTCTTTGAGATAACTCTGCACTATTGCGAGCTGCAAATGCCACTTCCAGCTTAGCTGTGCAGAGGAAGAACAACAAGAAGAAGAAGTATCTCGAAATAAGTCCGTCAGGCCCGTTCCTTTGAGCTGAATCTGCAAATATCTCGGAAACGAAGCGAGCTATGGCAAAATGTTAAGAGACGTTTTTTGTAGTGAATTATGTTTCCTACAATTTATGTTCTATGATATTTTTTGATCAGAAGCGTAGTTTTCGAGATATATCGAGATATTTAAAAGTTCCGAAGCCGCACCATCATAATAGAGATACAGAAACACCGTGGCTCCTTTCTTTGAGATAACTCTGCACTAGTGCGAGCCGCAAATGCCACTTCCAGCTTAGCTGTGCAGAAGAAGAACAACAAGAAGAAGAAATATCTCGAAATATGTCCGTCAGGCCCCTTCCCTTGAGATAAATCTGCAAATATCTCGGAAACGAAGCGAGCTATGGCAAAATGTTAAGAGACCTTTTTTGTAGAGAATTAAGATTCCTACTTTTTACGTTCTATCATATTTTTTGATCAGAAGCGTAGTTTTCGAGATATATCAAGATATTTAAAAGTTCCGAAGCCGCACCAACATAATAGAGATACAGAAACACCGTGGCCCCTTTCTTTGAGATAACTCTGCACTATTGCGAGCTGCAAATGCCACTTCCAGCTTAGCTGTGCAGAGGAAGAACAACAAGAAGAAGAAGTATCTCGAAATATGTCCGTCAGGCCCGTTCCTTTGAGCTGAATCTGCAAATATCTCGGAAACGAAGCGAGCTATGGCAAAATGTTAAGAGACGTTTTTTGTAGAGAATTATGTTTCCTACAATTTATGTTCTATCATATTTTTTGATCAGAAGCGTAGTTTTCGAGATATATCGAGATATTTAAAAGTTCCGAAGCCGCACCAACATAATAGAGATACAGAAACACCGTGGCCCCTTTCTTTGAGATAACTCTGCACTAGTGCGAGCCGCAAATGCCACTTCCAGCTTAGCTGTGCGGAAGAAGAACAACAAGAAGAAGAAATATCTCGAAATATGTCCGACAGGCCCCTTCCCTTGAGATAAATCTGCAAATATCTCGGAAACGAAGCGAGCTATGGCGAAATGTTAAGAGACCTTTTTGTAGAGAATTAAGTTTCCTACTTTTTATCTTCTACGATATTTTTTGATCAGATGCGTAGTTCTCGAGATATATCAAGATATTTAAAAGTTCCGAAGCCGCACCAACATAATAGAGATACAGAAACACCGTGGCCCCTTTCTTTGAGATAACTCTGCACTATTGCGCGCTGCAAATGCCACTTCCAGCTTAGCTGTGCAGAAGAAGAACAACAAGAAGAAGAAATATCTCGAAATATGTCCGTCAGGCCCCTTCCCTTGAGATAAATCTGCAAATATCTCGGAAACGAAGCGAGCTATGGCAAAATGTTAAGAGACCTTTTTTGTAGAGAATTAAGTTTCCTACTTTTTATGTTCTATGATATTTTTCGATCAGAGGCGTAGTTCTCGAGATATATCAAGATATTTAAAAGTTCCGAAGCCGCACCAACATAATAGAGATACAGAAACACCGTGGCCCCTTTCTTTGAGATAACTCTGCACGATTGCGAGCTGGAAATGCCACTTCCAGTTTAGCTGTGCAGAAGAAGAACAACAAGAAGAAGAAATATCTCGAAATATGTCCATCAGGACCCTTCCCTTGAGATAAATCTGCAAATATCTCGGAAACGAAGCGAGCTATGGCAAAATGTTAAGAGACCTTTTTTGTAGAGAATTAAGTTTCCTACTTTTTATGTTCTATGATATTTTTCGATCAGAGGCGTAGTTCTCGAGATATATCAAGATATTTAAAAGTTCCGAAGCCGCACCAACATAATAGAGATACAGAAACACCGTGGCCCCTTTCTTTGAGATAACTCTGCACGATTGCGAGCTGGAAATGCCACTTCCAGTTTAGCTGTGCAGAAGAAGAACAACAAGAAGAAGAAATATCTCGAAATATGTCCATCAGGACCCTTCCCTTGAGATAAATCTGCAAATATCTCGGAAACGAAGCGAGCTATGGCAAAATGTTAAGAGACCTTTTTTGTAGAGAATAATGTTTCCTACAATTTACGTTCTATGATATTTTTTGATCAGAAGCGTAGTTTTCGAGATATATCGAAATATTTAAAAGTTCCGAAGCCGCACCAACATAATAGAGATACAGAAACACCGTGGCCCCTTTCTTTGAGATAACTCTGCACTATTGCGAGCTGCAAATGCCACTTCCAGCTTAGCTGTGCAGAAGAAGAACAACAAGAAGAAGAAATATCTCGAAATATGTCCGTCAGGCCCCTTCCCTTGAGATATATCTGCAAATATCTCGGAAACGAAGCGAGCTATGGCAAAATGTTAAGAGACCTTTTTTGTAGAGAATTATGTTTCCTACAATTTAGGTTCTATGATATTTTTTGGTCAGAAGCGTAGTTTTCGAGATATATCGAGATATTTAAAAGTTCCGAAGCCTCACCAACATAATAGAGATACAGAAACACCGTGGCCCCTTTCTTTGAGATAACTCTGAACTAGTGCGAGCCGCAAATGCCACTTCCAGCTTAGCTGTGCAGAAGAAGAACGACAAGAAGAAGAAATATCTCGAAATATGTCCGTCAGGCCCCTTCCCTTGAGATAAATCTGCAAATATCTCGGGAACGAAGCGAGCTATGGCAAAATGTTAAGAGACCTTTTCTGTAGAGAATTAAGTTTCCTACTTTTTATGTTCTATGATATTTTTTGATCAGATGCGTAGTTCTCGAGATATATCAAGATATTTAAAAGTTCCGAAGCCGCACCAACATAATAGAGATACAGAAACACCGTGGCCCCTTCCTTTGAGATAACTCTGCACTATTGCGAGCTGCAAATGCCACTTCCAGCTTAGCTGTGCAGAGGAAGAACAACAAGAAGAAGAAGTATCTCGAAATATGTTCGTCAGGCCCGTTCCTTTGAGCTGAATCTGCAAATATCTCGGAAACGAAGCGAGCTATGGCAAAATGTTAAGAGACCTTTTTTGTAGAGAATTAAGTTTCCTACTTTTCATGTTCTACGATATTTTTTGATCAGATGCGTAGTTCTCGATATATATCAAGATATTTAAAAGTTCCGAAGCAGCACCAACATAATAGAGATACAGAAACACCGTGGCCCCTTTCTTTGAGATAACTCTGCACTATTGCGAGCTGTAAATGCCACTTCCAGCTCAGCTGTGCAGAAGAAGAACAACAAGAAGAAGAAATATCTCGAAATATGTCCGGCAGGCCCCTTCCCTTGAGATATATCTGCAAATATCTCGGAAACGAAGCGAGCTATGGCAAAATGTTAAGAGACCTTTTTTGTAGAGAATTAAGTTTCCTACTTTTTATGTTCTATGATATTTTTTGATCAGATGCGTAGTTCTCGAGATATATCAAGATATTTAAAAGTTCCGAAGCCGCACCAACATAATAGAGATACAGAAACACCGTGGCCCCTTTCTTTGAGATAACTCTGCACTATTGCGAGCTGCAAATGCCACTTCCAGCTTAGCTGTGCAGAGGAAGAACAACAAGAAGAAGAAGTATCTCGAAATATGTCCGTCAGGCCCGTTCCTTTGAGCTGAATCTGCAAATATCTCGGAAACGAAGCGAGCTATGGCAAAATGTTAAGAGACGTTTTTTGTAGAGAATCATGTTTCCTACAATTTATGTTCTATGATATTTTTTGATCAGAAGCGTAGTTTTCGAGATATATCGAGATATTTAAAAGTTCCGAAGCCGCACCAACATAATAGAGATACAGAAACACCGTGGCCCCGTTCTTTGAGATAATTCTGCACTAGTGCGAGCCGCAAATGCCACTTCCAGCTTAGCTGTGCAGAAGAAGAACAACAAGAAGAAGAAATATCTCGAAATATGTCCGTCAGGCCCCTTCCCATGAAATAAATCTGCAAATATCTCGGAAACGAAGCGAGCTATGGCAAAATGTTAAGAGACCTTTTTTGTAGAGAATTAAGTTTCCTACTTTTTATGTTCTATGATATTTTTCGATCAGACGCATAGTTCTCCAGATATATCGAGATATTTAAAAGTTCCGAAGCCGCACCAACATAATAGAGATACAGAAACACCGTGGCCCCTTTCTTTGAGATAACTCTGCACTAGTGCGAGCCGCAAATGCCACTTCCAGCTTAGCTGTGCAGAAGAAGAACAACAAGAAGAAGAAATATCTCGAAATATGTCCGTCAGGCCCCTTCCCTTGAGATAAATCTGCAAATATCTCGGGAACGAAGCAAGCTATGGCAAAATGTTAAGAGACCTTTTTTGTAGAGAATTAAGTTTCCTACTTTTTATGTTCTATGATATTTTTTGATCAGATACGTAGTTCTCGAGATATATCAAGATATTTAAAAGGTCCGAAGCCGTACCAACATAATAGAGATACAGAAACACCGTGGCCCCTTTCTTTGAGATAACTCTGCACTATTGCGAGCTGCAAATGCCACTTCCAGCTTAGCTGTGCAGAGGAAGAACAACAAGAAGAAGAAGTATCTCGAAATATGTCCGTCAGGCCCGTTCCTTTGAGCTGAATCTGCAAATATCTCGGAAACGAAGCGAGCTATGGCAAAATGTTAAGAGACGTTTTTTGTAGAGAATTATGTTTCCTACAATTTATGTTCTATGATATTTTTTGATCAGAAGCGTAGTTTTCGAGATATATCGAGATATTTAAAAGTTCCGAAGCCGCACCAACATAATAGGGATACAGAAACACCGTGGCCCCTTTCTTTGAGATAACTCTGCACTAGTGCGAGCCGCAAATGCCACTTCCAGCTTAGCTGTGCAGAAGAAGAACAACAAGAAGAAGAAATATCTCGAAATATGTCCGTCAGGCGCCTTCCCTTGAGATAAATCTGCAAATATCTCGGAAACGAAGCGAGCTATGGCAAAATGTTAAGAGACCTTTTTTGTAGAAAATTAGGTTTCCTACTTTTTATGTTCTATGATATTTTTTGATCAGATGCGTAGTTCTCGAGATATATCAAGATATTTAAAAGTTCCGAAGCCGCACCAACATAATAGAGATACAGAAACACCGTGGCCCCTTTCTTTGAGATAACTCTGCACTATTGCGAGCTGTAAATGCCACCTCCAGCTTAGCTGTGCAGAAGAAGAACAACAAGAAGAAGAAATATCTCGAAATATGTCCGTCAGGCCCCTGCCCTTGAGATATATCTGCAAATATCTCGGAAACGAAGCGAGCTATGGCAAAATGTTAAGAGACCGTTTTTGTAGAGAATTAAGTTTCCTACTTTTTATGTTCTATGATATTTTTTGATCAGATGCGTAGTTCTCGAGATATATCAAGATATTTAAAAGTTCCGAAGCCGCACCAACATAATAGAGATACAGAAACACCGTGGCCCCTTTCTTTGAGATAACTCTGCACTATTGCGACCTGCAAATGCCACTTCCAGCTCAGCTGTGCAGAAGAAGAACAACAAGAAGAAGAAATATCTCGAAATATGTCCGTCAGGCCCCTTCCCTTGAGATAGATCTGCAAATATCTCGGAAACGAAGCGAGCTATGGCAAAATGTTAAGAGACCTTTTTTGTAGAGAATTAAGTTTCCTACTTTTTATGTTCTATGATATTTTTTGATCAGATACGTAGTTCTCGAGATATATCAAGATATTTAAAAGTTCCGAAGCCGTACCAACATAATAGAGATACAGAAACACCGTGGCCCCTTTCTTTGAGATAACTCTGCACTATTGCGAGCTGCAAATGCCACTTCCAGCTTAGCTGTGCAGAGGAAGAACAACAAGAAGAAGAAGTATCTCGAAATATGTCCGTCAGGCCCGTTCCTTTGAGCTGAATCTGCAAATATCTCGGAAACGAAGCGAGCTATGGCAAAATGTTAAGAGACGTTTTTTGTAGAGAATTATGTTTCCTACAATTTATGTTCTATGATATTTTTTGATCAGAAGCGTAGTTTTCGAGATATATCGAGATATTTAAAGTTCCGAAGCCGCACCAACATAATAGAGATACAGAAACACCGTGGCCCCTTTCTTTGAGATAACTCTGCACTAGTGCGAGCCGCAGATGCCACTTCCAGCTTAGCTGTGCAGAAGAAGAACAACAAGAAGAAGAAATATCTCGAAATATGTCCGTCAGGCCCCTTCCCTTGAGATAAATCTGCAAATATCTCGGAAACGAAGCGAGCTATGGCAAAATGTTAAGAGGCCGTTTTTGTAGAGAATTAAGTTTCCTACTTTTTATGTTCTATGATATTTTTTGATCAGATGCGTAGTTCTCGAGATATATCAAGATATTTAAAAGTTCCGAAGCCGCACCAACATAATAGAGATACAGAAACACCGTGGCTCCTTTCTTTGAGATAAGTCTGCACTAGTGCGAGCCGCAAATGCCACTTCCAGCTTAGCTGTGCAGAAGAAGAACAACAAGAAGAAGAAATATCTCGAAATATGTCCGTCAGGCCCCTTCCCTTGAGATAAATCTGCAAATATCTCGGAAACGAAGCGAGCTATGGCAAAATGTTAAGAGACCTTTTTTGTAGAGAATTAAGTTTCCTACTTTTTATGTTCTATGATATTTTTCGATCAGAGGCGTAGTTCTCGAGATATATCAAGATATTTAAAAGTTCCGAAGCCGCACCAACATAATAGAGATACAGAAACACCGTGGCCCCTTTCTTTGTGATAACTCTGCACGATTGCGAGCTGGAAATGCCACTTCCAGTTTAGCTGTGCAGAAGAAGAACAACAAGAAGAAGAAATATCTCGAAATATGTCCGTCAGGCCAGTTCCTTTGAGCTGAATCTGCAAATATCTCGGAAACGAAGCGAGCTATGGCAAAATGTTAAGAGACGTTTTTTGTAGAGAATTATGTTTCCTACAATTTATGTTCTATGATATTTTTTGATCAGAAGCGTAGTTTTCGAGATATATCGAGACATTTAAAAGTTCCGAAGCCGCACCAACATAATAGGGATACAGAAACACCGTGGCCCCTTTCTTTGAGATAACTCTGCACTAGTGCGAGCCGCAAATGCCACTTCCAGCTTAGCTGTGCAGAAGAAGAACAACAAGAAGAAGAAATATCTCGAAATATGTCCGTCAGGCGCCTTCCCTTGAGATAAATCTGCAAATATCTCGGAAACGAAGCGAGCTATGGCAAAATGTTAAGAGACCTTTTTTGTAGAAAATTAGGTTTCCTACTTTTTATGTTCTATGATATTTTTTGATCAGATGCGTAGTTCTCGAGATATATCAAGATATTTAAAAGTTCCGAAGCCGCACCAACATAATAGAGATACAGAAACACCGTGGCCCCTTTCTTTGAGATAACTCTGCACTAGTGCGAGCCGCAAATGCCACTTCCAGCTTAGCTGTACAGAAGAAGAACAACAAGAAGAAGAAATATCTCGAAATATGTCCGTCAGGCCCCTTCCCTTGAGATAAATATGCAAATATCTCGGAAACGAAGCGAGCTATGGCAAAATGTTAAGAGACCTTTTTTGTACAGAATTATGTTTCCTACTTTTTATGTTCTATGATATTTTTTGATCAGATGCGTAGTTCTCGAGATATATTAAGATATTTAAAAGTTCCGAAGCCGCACCAACATAATAGAGATACAGAAACACCGTGGCCGCTTTCTTTGAGATAACTCTGCACTATTGCGAGCTGTAAATGCCACCTCCAGCTTAGCTGTGCAGAAGAAGAACAACAAGAAGAAGAAATATCTCGAAATATGTCCGTCAGGCCCGTGCCCTTGAGATATATCTGCAAATATCTCGGAAACGAAGCGAGCTATGGCAAAATGTTAAGACACCTTTTTTGTAGAGAATTATGTTTCCTACAATTCATGTTCTATGATATTTTTTGATCAGATGCGTAGTTCTCGAGATATATCAAGATATTTAAACGTTCCGAAACCGCACCAGCATAACAGAGATACAGAAACACCGTGGCCCCTTTCTTTGAGATAACTCTGCACTAGTGCGAGCCGCAAATGCCGCTTCCAGCTTAGCTGTGCAGAAGAAGAACAACAAGAAGAAGAAGTATCTCGAAATATGTCCGTCAGGCCCCTTCCCTTGAGATAAATCTGCAAATATCTCGGAAACGAAGAGAGCTATGGCAAAATCTTAAGAGACCTTTTTTGTAGAGAATTAAGTTTCCTACATTTTATGTTCTATGATATTTTTTGATCAGGTGCGTAGTTCTCGAGATATATTAAGATATTTAAAAGTTCCGAAGCCGCACCAACATAATAGAGATACAGAAACACCGTGGCCCCTTTCTTTGAGATAACTCTGCACTATTGCGAGCTGCAAATGCCACTTCCAGCTTAGCTGTGCAGAAGAAGAACAACAAGAAGAAGAAGTATCTCGAAATATGTCCGTCAGGCCCCTTCCCTTGAGATAAATCTGCAAATATCTCGGAAACGAAGAGAGCTATGGCAAAATCTTAAGAGACCTTTTTTGTAGAGAATTAAGTTTCCTACTTTTTATGTTCTATGATATTTTTTGATCAGATGCGTAGTTCTCGAGATATATCAAGATATTTAAAAGTTCCGAAGCCGCACCAACATAATAGAGATACAGAAACACCGTGGCCCCTTTCTTTGAGATAACTCTGCACTATTGCGAGCTGTAAATGCCACTTCCAGCTTAGCTGTGCAGAAGAAGAACAACAAGAAGAAGAAATATCTCGAAATATGTCCGTCAGGCCCCTGCCCTTGAGATATATCTGCAAATATCTCGGAAACGAAGCGAGCTATGGCAAAATGTTAAGAGACCTTTTTTGTAGAGAATTATGTTTCCTACAATTTATGTTCTATGATATTTTTTGATCAGAAGCGTAGTTTTCGAGATATATCGCGATATTTAAAGGTTCCGAAGCCGCACCAACATAATAGAGATACAGAAACACCGTGGCCCCTTTCTTTGAGATAACTCTGCACTATTGCGAGCTGTGAATGCCACTTCCAGCTTAGCTGTGCAGAAGAAGAACAACAAGAAGAAGAAATATCTCGAAACATGTCCGTCAGGCCCCTGCCCTTGAGATATATCTGCAAATATCTCGGAAACGAAGCGAGCTATGGCAAAATGTTAAGAGACCTTTTTTGTAGAGAATTATGTTTCCTACAATTTATGTTCTATGATATTTTTTGATCAGAAGCGTAGTTTTCGAGATATATCGCGATATTTAAAGGTTCCGAAGCCGCACCAACATAATAGAGATACAGAAACACCGTGGCCCCTTTCTTTGAGATAACTCTGCACTAGTGCGAGCCGCAAATGCCACTTACAGCTTAGCTGTGCAGAAGAAGAACAACGAGAAGAAGAAATATCTCGAAATATGTCCGTCAGGCCCCTTCCCTTGAGATAAATCTGCAAATATCTCGGAAACGAAGCGAGCTATGGCAAAATGTTAAGAGACCTTTTTTGTAGAGAATTAAGTTTCCTACATTTTATGTTCTATGATATTTTTTGATCAGATGCGTAGTTCTCGAGATATATCAAGATATTTAAAAGTTCCGAAGCCGCACCAACATAATAGAGATACAGAAACACCGTGGCTCCTTTCTTTGAGATAACTCTGCACTATTGCGAGCTGGAAATGCCACTTCCAGTTTAGCTGTGCAGAAGAAGAACAACGAGAAGAAGAAATATCTCGAAATATGTCCGTCAGGCCCCTTCCCTTGAGATAAATCTGCAAATATCTCGGAAACGAAGCGAGCTATGGCAAAATGTTAAGAGACCTTTTTTGTAGAGAATTAAGTTTCCTACATTTTATGTTCTATGATATTTTTTGATCAGAAGCGTAGTTTTCGAGATATATCGAGATATTTAAAAGTTCCGAAGCCGCACCAACATAATAGAGATACAGAAACACCGTGGCCCCTTTCTTTGAGATAACTGTGCACTAGTGCGAGCCGCAAATGCCACTTCCAGCTTAGCTGTGCAGAAGAAGAACAACAAGAGGAAGAAATATCTCGAAATATGTCCGTCAGGCCCCTTCCCTTGAGATAAATCTGCAAATATCTCGGAAACGAAGCGAGCTATGGCAAAATGTTAGGAGACCTTTTTTGTACAGAATTATGTTTGCTACTTTTTATGTTCTATGATATTTTTTGATCAGATGCGTAGTTCTCGAGATATATTAAGATATTTAAAAGTTCCGAAGCCGCACCAACATAATAGAGATACAGAAACACCGTGGCCCCTCTCTTTGAGATAACTCTGCACCATTGCGAGCTGTAAATGCCACCTCCAGCTTAGCTGTGCAGAAGAAGAACAACAAGAAGAAGAAATATCTCGAAATATGTCCATCAGGACCCTTCCCTTGAGATAAATCTGCAAATATCTCGGAAACGAAGCGGGCTACGGCAAAATGTTAAGAGACCTTTTTTGTAGAAAATTAGGTTTCCTACTTTTTATGTTCTATGATATTTTTTGATCAGATGCGTAGTTCTCGAGATATATCAAGATATTTAAAAGTTCCGAAGCCGCACCAACATAATAGAGATACAGAAACACCGTGGCCCCTTTCTTTGAGATAACTCTGCACTATTGCGAGCTGCAAATGCCACTTCCAGCTTAGCTGTGCAGAGGAAGAACAACAAGAATAAGAAATATTTCGAAATATGTCCGTCAGGCCCCTTCCCTTGAGATAAATCTGCAAATATCTCGGAAACGAAGCGAGCTACGGCAAAATGTTAAGAGACCTTTTTTGTAGAAAATTAGGTTTCCTACTTTTTATGTTCTATGATATTTTTTGATCAGATGCGTAGTTCTCGAGATATATCAAGATATTTAAAAGTTCCGAAGCCGCAGCAACATAATAGAGATACAGAAACACCGTGGCCCCTTTCTTTGAGATAACTCTGCACTATTGCGACCTGCAAATGCCACTTCCAGCTTAGCTGTGCAGCTGAGGAACAACAAGAAGAAGAAATATCTCGGAATATGTCCGTCAGGCCCCTTCCCTTGAGCTAAATCTGCAAATATCTCGGAAACGATGCCAGCTATGGGAAAATGTTAAGAGACCTTTTTTGTAGAGAATTAAGTTTCCTACTTTTTATGTTCTATGATATTTTTCGATCAGAGGAGTAGTTTTCGAGATATATCGAGATATTTAAAAGTTCCGAAGCCGCACCAACATAATAGGGATACAGAAACACCGTGGCCCCTTTCTTTGAGATAACTCTGCACTAGTGCGAGCCGCAAATGCCACTTCCAGCTTAGCTGTGCAGAAGAAGAACAACAAGAAGAAGAAATATCTCGAAATATGTCCGTCAGGCGCCTTCAGTTGAGATAAATCTGCAAATATCTCGGAAACGAAGCGAGCTATGGCAAAATGTTAAGAGACCTTTTTTGTAGAAAATTAGGTTTCCTACTTTTTATGTTCTATGCTATTTTTTGATCAGATGCGTAGTTGTCGAGATATATCAAGATATTTAAAAGTTCCGAAGCCGCACCAACATAATAGAGATACAGAAACACCGTGGCCCCTTTCTTTGAGATAACTCTGCACTATTGCGAGCTGTAAATGCCACTTCCAGCTTAGCTGTGCAGAAGAAGAACAACAAGAAGAAGAAATATCTCGAAATATGTCCGTTAGGCCCCTTCCCTTGAGATAAATCTGCAAATATCTCGGAAACGAAGCGAGCTATGGCAAAATGTTAAGAGACCTTTTTTGTAGAGAATTAAGTTTCCTACATTTTATGTTCTATGATATTTTTTGATCAGGTGCGTAGTTCTCGAGATATATTAAGATATTTAAAAGTTCCGAAGCCGCACCAACATAATAGAGATACAGAAATACCGTGGCCCCTTTCTTTGAGATAACTCTGCACTATTGCGAGCTGCAAATGCCACTTCCAGCTTAGCTGTGCAGAAGAAGAACAACAAGAAGAAGAAGTATCTCGAAATATGTCCGTCAGGCCCCTTCCCTTGAGATAAATCTGCAAATATCTCGGAAACGAAGAGAGCTATGGCAAAATCTTAAGAGACCTTTTTTGTAGAGAATTAAGTTTCCTACTTTTTATGTTCTATGGTATTTTTTGATCAGATGCGTAGTTCTCGAGATATATCAAGATATTTAAAAGTTCCGAAGCCGCACCAACATAATAGAGATACAGAAACACCGTGGCCCCTTTCTTTGAGATAACTCTGCACTATTGCGAGCTGTAAATGCCACTTCCAGCTTAGCTGTGCAGAAGAAGAACAACAAGAAGAAGAAATATCTCGAAATATGTCCGTCAGGCCCCTGCCCTTGAGATATATCTGCAAATATCTCGGAAACGAAGCGAGCTATGGCAAAATGTTAAGAGACCTTTTTTGTAGAGAATTATGTTTCCTACAATTTATGTTCTATGATATTTTTTGATCAGAAGCGTAGTTTTCGAGATATATCGCGATATTTAAAGGTTCCGAAGCCGCACCAACATAATAGAGATACAGAAACACCGTGGCCCCTTTCTTTGAGATAACTCTGCACTAGTGCAAGCCGCAAATGCCACTTACAGCTTAGCTGTGCAGAAGAAGAACAACGAGAAGAAGAAATATCTCGAAATATGTCCGTCAGGCCCCTTCCCTTGAGATAAATCTGCAAATATCTCGGAAACGAAGCGAGCTATGGCAAAATGTTAGGAGACCTTTTTTGTACAGAATTATGTTTCCTACTTTTTATGTTCTATGATATTTTTTGATCAGATGCGTAGTTCTCGAGATATATTAAGATATTTAAAAGTTCCGAAGCCGCACCAACATAATAGAGATACAGAAACACCGTGGCCCCTCTCTTTGAGATAACTCTGCACTATTGCGAGCTGTAAATGCCACCTCCAGCTTAGCTGTGCAGAAGAAGAACAACAAGAAGAAGAAATATCTCGAAATATGTCCGTCAGGCCCCTTCCCTTGAGATAAATCTGCAAATATCTCGGAAACGAAGCGAGCTATGGCAAAATGTTAACAGACGTTTTTTGTAGAGAATTAAGTTTCCTACTTTTTATGTTCTATGATATTTTTCGATCAGAGGCGTAGTTCTCGAGATATATCAAGATATTTAAAAGTTCCGAAGCCGCACCAACATAATAGAGATACAGAAACACCGTGGCCCCTTTCTTTGAGATAACTCTGCACTATTGCGAGCTGTAAATGCCACTTCCAGCTTAGCTGTGCAGAAGAAGAACAACAAGAAGAAGAAATATCTCGAAATATGTCCGTCAGGCCCCTTCCCTTGAGATATATCTGCAAATATCTCGGAAACGAAGCGAGCTATGGCAAAATGTTAAGAGACCTTTTTTGTAGAGAATTATGTTTCCTACAATCTATGTTCTATGATATTTTTTGATCAGAAGCGTAGTTTTCGAGATATATCAAGATATTTAAAAGTTCCGAAGCCGCACCAACATAATAGAGATACAGAAACACCGTGGCCCCTTTCTTTGAGATAACTCTGCACTACTGCGAGCTGCAAATGCCACTTCCAGCTTAGCTGTGCAGAAGAAGAACAACAAGAAGAAGAAATATCTCGAAATATGTCCGTCAGACCCCTTCCCTTGAGATAAATCTGCAAATATCTCGGAAACGAAGCGAGCTATGGCAAAATGTTAAGAGACGTTTTTTGTAGAGAATTAAGTTTCCTACTTTTTATGTTCTATGATATTTTTCGATCAGAGGCGTAGTTCTCGAGATATATCAAGATATTTAAAAGTTCCGAAGCCGCACCAACATAATAGAGATACAGAAACACCGTGGCCCCATTCTTTGAGATAACTCTGCACTATTGCGCGCTGCAAATGCCACTTCCAGCTTAGCTGTGCAGAAGAAGAACAACAAGAAGAAGAAATATCTCGAAATATGTCCGTCAGGCCCCTTCCCTTGAGATAAATCTGCAAATATCTCGGAAACGAAGCGAGCTATGGCAAAATGTTAACAGACGTTTTTTGTAGAGAATTAAGTTTCCTACTTTTTATGTTCTATACTATTTTTCGATCAGAGGCGTAGTTCTCGAGATATATCAAGATATTTAAAAGTTCCGAAGCCGCACCAACATAATAGAGATACAGAAACACCGTGGCCCCTTTCTTTGAGATAACTCTGCACTATTGCGAGCTGTAAATGCCACTTCCAGCTTAGCTGTGCAGAAGAAGAACAACAAGAAGAAGAAATATCTCGAAATATGTCCGTCAGGCCCCTTCCCTTGAGATATATCTGCAAATATCTCGGAAACGAAGCGAGCTATGGCAAAATGTTAAGAGACCTTTTTTGTAGAGAATTATGTTTCCTACAATCTATGTTCTATGATATTTTTTGATCAGAAGCGTAGTTTTCGAGATATATCGAGATATTTAAAAGTTCCGAAGCCGCACCAACATAATAGAGATACAGAAACACCGTGGCCCCTTTCTTTGAGATAACTCTGCACTATTGCGACCTGCAAATGCCACTTCCAGCTTAGCTGTGCAGCTGAGGAACAACAAGAAGAAGAAATATCTCGGAATATGTCCGTCAGGCCCCTTCCCTTGAGCTAAATCTGCAAATATCTCGGAAACGATGCCAGCTATGGGAAAATGTTAAGAGACCTTTTTTGTAGAGAATTAAGTTTCCTACTTTTTATGTTCTATGATATTTTTCGATCAGAGGAGTAGTTTTCGAGATATATCGAGATATTTAAAAGTTCCGAAGCCGCACCAACATAATAGGGATACAGAAACACCGTGGCCCCTTTCTTTGAGATAACTCTGCACTAGTGCGAGCCGCAAATGCCACTTCCAGCTTAGCTGTGCAGAAGAAGAACAACAAGAAGAAGAAATATCTCGAAATATGTCCGTCAGGCGCCTTCAGTTGAGATAAATCTGCAAATATCTCGGAAACGAAGCGAGCTATGGCAAAATGTTAAGAGACCTTTTTTGTAGAAAATTAGGTTTCCTACTTTTTATGTTCTATGCTATTTTTTGATCAGATGCGTAGTTGTCGAGATATATCAAGATATTTAAAAGTTCCGAAGCCGCACCAACATAATAGAGATACAGAAACACCGTGGCCCCTTTCTTTGAGATAACTCTGCACTATTGCGAGCTGTAAATGCCACTTCCAGCTTAGCTGTGCAGAAGAAGAACAACAAGAAGAAGAAATATCTCGAAATATGTCCGTTAGGCCCCTTCCCTTGAGATAAATCTGCAAATATCTCGGAAACGAAGCGAGCTATGGCAAAATGTTAAGAGACCTTTTTTGTAGAGAATTAAGTTTCCTACATTTTATGTTCTATGATATTTTTTGATCAGGTGCGTAGTTCTCGAGATATATTAAGATATTTAAAAGTTCCGAAGCCGCACCAACATAATAGAGATACAGAAATACCGTGGCCCCTTTCTTTGAGATAACTCTGCACTATTGCGAGCTGCAAATGCCACTTCCAGCTTAGCTGTGCAGAAGAAGAACAACAAGAAGAAGAAGTATCTCGAAATATGTCCGTCAGGCCCCTTCCCTTGAGATAAATCTGCAAATATCTCGGAAACGAAGAGAGCTATGGCAAAATCTTAAGAGACCTTTTTTGTAGAGAATTAAGTTTCCTACTTTTTATGTTCTATGGTATTTTTTGATCAGATGCGTAGTTCTCGAGATATATCAAGATATTTAAAAGTTCCGAAGCCGCACCAACATAATAGAGATACAGAAACACCGTGGCCCCTTTCTTTGAGATAACTCTGCACTATTGCGAGCTGTAAATGCCACTTCCAGCTTAGCTGTGCAGAAGAAGAACAACAAGAAGAAGAAATATCTCGAAATATGTCCGTCAGGCCCCTGCCCTTGAGATATATCTGCAAATATCTCGGAAACGAAGCGAGCTATGGCAAAATGTTAAGAGACCTTTTTTGTAGAGAATTATGTTTCCTACAATTTATGTTCTATGATATTTTTTGATCAGAAGCGTAGTTTTCGAGATATATCGCGATATTTAAAGGTTCCGAAGCCGCACCAACATAATAGAGATACAGAAACACCGTGGCCCCTTTCTTTGAGATAACTCTGCACTAGTGCAAGCCGCAAATGCCACTTACAGCTTAGCTGTGCAGAAGAAGAACAACGAGAAGAAGAAATATCTCGAAATATGTCCGTCAGGCCCCTTCCCTTGAGATAAATCTGCAAATATCTCGGAAACGAAGCGAGCTATGGCAAAATGTTAGGAGACCTTTTTTGTACAGAATTATGTTTCCTACTTTTTATGTTCTATGATATTTTTTGATCAGATGCGTAGTTCTCGAGATATATTAAGATATTTAAAAGTTCCGAAGCCGCACCAACATAATAGAGATACAGAAACACCGTGGCCCCTCTCTTTGAGATAACTCTGCACTATTGCGAGCTGTAAATGCCACCTCCAGCTTAGCTGTGCAGAAGAAGAACAACAAGAAGAAGAAATATCTCGAAATATGTCCGTCAGGCCCCTTCCCTTGAGATAAATCTGCAAATATCTCGGAAACGAAGCGAGCTATGGCAAAATGTTAACAGACGTTTTTTGTAGAGAATTAAGTTTCCTACTTTTTATGTTCTATGATATTTTTCGATCAGAGGCGTAGTTCTCGAGATATATCAAGATATTTAAAAGTTCCGAAGCCGCACCAACATAATAGAGATACAGAAACACCGTGGCCCCTTTCTTTGAGATAACTCTGCACTATTGCGAGCTGTAAATGCCACTTCCAGCTTAGCTGTGCAGAAGAAGAACAACAAGAAGAAGAAATATCTCGAAATATGTCCGTCAGGCCCCTTCCCTTGAGATATATCTGCAAATATCTCGGAAACGAAGCGAGCTATGGCAAAATGTTAAGAGACCTTTTTTGTAGAGAATTATGTTTCCTACAATCTATGTTCTATGATATTTTTTGATCAGAAGCGTAGTTTTCGAGATATATCAAGATATTTAAAAGTTCCGAAGCCGCACCAACATAATAGAGATACAGAAACACCGTGGCCCCTTTCTTTGAGATAACTCTGCACTACTGCGAGCTGCAAATGCCACTTCCAGCTTAGCTGTGCAGAAGAAGAACAACAAGAAGAAGAAATATCTCGAAATATGTCCGTCAGACCCCTTCCCTTGAGATAAATCTGCAAATATCTCGGAAACGAAGCGAGCTATGGCAAAATGTTAAGAGACGTTTTTTGTAGAGAATTAAGTTTCCTACTTTTTATGTTCTATGATATTTTTCGATCAGAGGCGTAGTTCTCGAGATATATCAAGATATTTAAAAGTTCCGAAGCCGCACCAACATAATAGAGATACAGAAACACCGTGGCCCCATTCTTTGAGATAACTCTGCACTATTGCGCGCTGCAAATGCCACTTCCAGCTTAGCTGTGCAGAAGAAGAACAACAAGAAGAAGAAATATCTCGAAATATGTCCGTCAGGCCCCTTCCCTTGAGATAAATCTGCAAATATCTCGGAAACGAAGCGAGCTATGGCAAAATGTTAACAGACGTTTTTTGTAGAGAATTAAGTTTCCTACTTTTTATGTTCTATACTATTTTTCGATCAGAGGCGTAGTTCTCGAGATATATCAAGATATTTAAAAGTTCCGAAGCCGCACCAACATAATAGAGATACAGAAACACCGTGGCCCCTTTCTTTGAGATAACTCTGCACTATTGCGAGCTGTAAATGCCACTTCCAGCTTAGCTGTGCAGAAGAAGAACAACAAGAAGAAGAAATATCTCGAAATATGTCCGTCAGGCCCCTTCCCTTGAGATATATCTGCAAATATCTCGGAAACGAAGCGAGCTATGGCAAAATGTTAAGAGACCTTTTTTGTAGAGAATTATGTTTCCTACAATCTATGTTCTATGATATTTTTTGATCAGAAGCGTAGTTTTCGAGATATATCGAGATATTTAAAAGTTCCGAAGCCGCACCAACATAATAGAGATACAGAAACACCGTGGCCCCTTTCTTTGAGATAACTCTGCACTAGTGCGAGCCGCAAATGCCACTTCCAGCTTAGCTGTGCAGAAGAAGAACAACAAGAAGAAGAAATATCTCGAAATATGTCCGTCAGGCCCCTTCCCTTGAGATAAATATGCAAATATCTCGGAAACGAAGCGAGCTATGGCAAAATGTTAAGAGACCTTTTTTGTAGAGAATTAAGTTTCCTACTTTTTATGTTCTATGATATTTTTTGATCAGATGCGTAGTTCTCGAGATATATCAAGATATTTAAAAGTTCCGAAGCCGCACCAACATAATAGAGATACAGAAACACCGTGGCCCCTTTCTTTGAGATAACTCTGCACTATTGCGCGCTGCAAATGCCACTTCCAGCTTAGCTGTGCAGAAGAAGAACAACAAGAAGAAGAAATATCTCGAAATATGTCCGTCAGGCCCCTTCCATTGAGATAAATCTGCAAATATCTCGGAAACGAAGCGAGCTATGGCAAAATGTTAAGAGACCTTTATTGTAGAGAATTAAGTTTCCTACTTTTTATGTTCTATGATATTTTTTGATCAGATGCGTAGTTCTCGAGATATATCAAGATATTTAAAAGTTCCGAAGCCGCACCAACATAATAGAGATACAGAAACACCGTGGCCCCTTTCTTTGAGATAACTCTGCACTACTGCGAGCTGCAAATGCCACTTCCAGCTTAGCTGTGCAGAAGAAGAACAACAAGAAGAAGAAATATCTCGAAATATGTCCGTCAGACCCCTTCCCTTGAGATAAATCTGCAAATATCTCGGAAACGAAGCGAGCTATGGCAAAATGTTAAGAGACATTTTTTGTAGAGAATTAAGTTTCCTACTTTTTATGTTCTATGATATTTTTTGATCAGATGCGTAGTTCTCGAGATATATCGGGATATTTAAAAGTTCCGAAGCCGCACCAACATAATAGAGATACAGAAGCACCGTGGGCCCTTTCTTTGAGATAACTCTGCACTAGTGCGAGCCGCAAATGCCACTTCCAGCTTAGCTGTGCAGAAGAAGAACAACAAGAAGAAGAAATATCTCGAAATATGTCCGTCAGGCCCCTTCCCTTGAGATAAATATGCAAATATCTCGGAAACGAAGCGAGCTATGGCAAAATGTTAAGAGACCTTTTTTGTAGAGAATTAAGTTTCCTACTTTTTATGTTCTATGATATTTTTTGATCAGATGCGTTGTTCTCGAGATATATCAAGATATTTAAAAGTTCCGAAGCCGCACCAACATAATAGAGATACAGAAACACCGTGGCCCCTTTCTTTGAGATAACTCTGCACTATTGCGAGCTGCAAATGCCACTCCCAGCTTAGCTGTGCAGAAGAAGAACAACAAGAAGAAGAAATATCTCGAAATATGTCCGTCAGGCCCCTTCCCTTGAGATAAATCTGCAAATATCTCGGAAACGAAGCGAGCTATGGCAAAATGTTAAGAGACGTTTTTTGTAGAGAATTAAGTTTCCTACTTTTTATGTTCTATGATATTTTTCGATCAGAGGCGTAGTTCTCGAGATATATCAAGATATTTAAAAGTTCCGAAGCCGCACCAACATAATAGAGATACAGAAACACCGTGGCCCCTTTCTTTGAGATAACTCTGCACTAGTGCGCGCTGCAAATGCCACTTCCAGCTTAGCTGTGCAGAAGAAGAACAACAAGAAGAAGAAATATCTCGAAATATGCCCGTCAGGCCCCTTCCATTGAGATAAATCTGCAAATATCTCGGAAACGAAGCGAGCTATGGCAAAATGTTAAGAGACCTTTTTTGTAGAGAATTAAGTTTCCTACTTTTTAAGTTCTATGATATTTTTTGATCAGATGCGTAGTTCTCGAGATATATCAAGATATTTAAAAGTTCCGAAGCCGCACCAACATAATAGAGATACAGAAACACCGTGCCCCCTTTCTTTGAGATAACTCTGCACTACTGCGAGCTGCAAATGCCACTTCCAGCTTAGCTGTGCAGAAGAAGAACAACAAGAAGAAGAAATATCTCGAAATATGTCCGTCAGGCCCCTTCCCTTGAGATATATCTGCAAATATCTCGGAAACGAAGCGAGCTATGGCAAAATATTAAGAGACCTTTTTTGTAGAGAATTAACTTTCCTACTTTTTATGTTCTATGATATTTTTTGATCAGATGCGTTGTTCTCGAGATATATCAAGATATTTAAAAGTTCCGAATTCGCACCAACATAATAGAGATACAGAAACACCGTGGCCCCTTTCTTTGAGATAACTCTGCACTATTGCGAGCTGCAAATGCCACTTCCAGCTTAGCTGTGCAGAAGAAGAACAACAAGAAGAAGAAATATCTCGAAATATGTCTGTCAGGCCCCTTCCCTTAAGATATATCTGCAAATATCTCGGAAACGAAGCGAGCTATGGCAAAATGTTGAGAGACCTTTTTTGTAGAGAATTAAGTTTCCTACTTTTTATGTTCTATGATATTTTTTGATCAGAAGCGTAGTTTTCGAGATATATCGAGATATTTAAAAGTTCCGAAGCCGCACCAACATAATAGAGATACAGAAACACCGTGGCCCCTTTCTTTGAGATAACTCTGCACTAGTGCGAGCCGCAAATGCCACTTCCAGCTTAGCTGTGCAGAAGAAGAACAACAAGAAGAAGAAATATCTCGAAATATGTCCGTCAGGCCCCTTCCCTTGAGATAAATATGCAAATATCTCGGAAACGAAGCGAGCTATGGCAAAATGTTAAGAGACCTTTTTTGTAGAGAATTAAGTTTCCTACTTTTTATATTCTATGATATTTTTCGATCAGAGGCGTAGTTCTCGAGATATATCAAGATATTTAAAAGTTCCGAAGCCGCACCAACATAATAGAGATACAGAAACACCGTGGCCCCTTTCTTTGAGATAACTCTGCACGATTGCGAGCTGGAAATGCCACTTCCAGTTTAGCTGTGCAGAAGAAGAACAACAAGAAGAAGAAATATCTCGAAATATGTCCATCAGGACCCTTCCCTTGAGATAAATCTGCAAATATCTCGGAAACGAAGCGAGCTATGGCAAAATCTTAAGAGACCTTTTTTGTAGAGAATTATGTCTCCTACAATTTATGTTCTATGATATTTTTTGATCAGAAGCGTAGTTTTCGAGATATATCGAGATATTTAAAAGTTCCGAAGCCGCACCAACATAATAGAGATACAGAAACAGCGTGGCCCCTTTCTTTGGGATAACTCTGCACTATTGCGAGCTGGAAATGCCACTTCCAGTTTAGCTGTGCAGAAGAAGAACAACAAGAAGAAGAAATATCTGGAAATATGTCCGTTAGGCCCCTTCCCTTGAGATAAATCTGCAAATATCTCGGAAACGAAGCGAGCTATGGCAAAATGTTAAGAGACCTTTTTTGTAGAGAATTATGTTTCCTACTTTTTATGTTCTATGATATTTTTTGATCCGACGCGTAGTTATCGAGATATATCAAGATATTTAAAAGTTCCGAAGCCGCACCAACATAATAGAGATACAGAAACACCGTGGCCCCATTCTTTGAGATAACTCTGCACTATTGCGAGCTGCAAATGCCACTTCCAGCTTAGCTGTGCAGAAGAAGGACAACAAGAAGAAGAAATATCTCGAAATATGTCCGTCAGACCCCTTCCCTTGAGATAAATCTGCAAATATCTCGGAAACGAAGCGAGCTATGGCAAAATGTTAAGCGACCTTTTTTGTAGAGAATTAAGTTTCCTACTTTTTATGTTCTATGATATTTTTTGATCAGATGCGTAGTTCTCGAGATATATCAAGATATTTAAAAGTTCCGAAGCCGCACCAACATAATAGAGATACAGAAACACCGTGGCCCCTTTCTTTGAGATAACTCTGCACTACTGCGAGCTGCAAATGCCACTTCCAGCTTAGCTGTGCAGAAGAAGAACAACAAGAAGAAGAAGTATCTCGAAATATGTCCGTCAGACCCCTTCCCTTGAGATAAATCTGCAAATATCTCGGAAACGAAGCGAGCTATGGCAAAATGTTAAGAGACCTTTTTTGTAGAGAATTATGTCTCCTACAATTTATGTTGTATGATATTTTTTGATCAGAAGCGTAGTTTTCGAGATATATCGAGATATTTAAAAGTTCCGAAGCCGCACCAACATAATAGAGATACAGAAACAGCGTGGCCCCTTTCTTTGGGATAACTCTGCACTATTGCGAGCTGGAAATGCCACTTCCAGTTTAGCTGTGCAGAAGAAGAACAACAAGAAGAAGAAATATCTCGAAATATGTCCGTCAGGACCCCTCCCTTGAGATTAATCTGCAAATATCTCGGAAACGAAGCGAGCTATTGCAAAACGTTAAGAGACCTTTTTTGTAGAGAATTAGGTTTCCTACTTTTTATGTTCTATGATATTTTTTGATCAGATGCGTAGTTCTCGAGATATATCAAGATATTTAAAAGCTCCGAAGCTGCACCAACATAATAGAGGTACAGAAACACCGTGGCCCCTTTCTTTGAGATAACTCTGCACTAGTGCGAGCCGCAAATGCCACTTCCAGCTTAGCTGTGCAGAAGAAGAACAACAAGAAGACGAAATATCTGGAAATATGTCCGTTAGGCCCCTTCCCTTGAGATAAATCTGCAAATATCTCGGAAACGAAGCGAGCTATGGCAAAATGTTAAGAGACCTTTTTTGTAGAGAATTATGTTTCCTACAATTTATGTTCTATGATATTTTTTGATCAGAAGCGTAGTTTTCGAGATATATCGAGATATTTAAAAGTTCCGAAGCCGCACCAACATAATAGAGATACAGAAACACCGTGGCCCCTTTCTTTGAGATAACTCTGCACTAGTGCGAGCCGCAAATGCCACTTCCAGCTTAGCTGTGCAGAAGAAGAACAACAAGAAGAAGAAATATCTCGAAATATGTCCGTCAGGCCCCTTCCCTTGAGATAAATCTGCACATATCTCGGAAACGAAGCGAGCTATGGCAAAATGTTAAGAGACGTTTTTTGTAGAGAATTATGTTTCCTACAATTTATGTTCTATGATATTTTTTGATCAGAAGCGTAGTTTTCGAGATATATCGCGATATTTAAAAGTTCCGAAGCCGCACCAACATAATAGGGATACAGAAACACCGTGGCCCCTTTCTTTGAGATAACTCTGCACTAGTGCGAGCCGCAAATGCCACTTCCAGCTTAGCTGTGCAGAAGAAGAACAACAAGAAGAAGAAATATCTCGAAATATGTCCGTCAGGCCCCTTCCCTTGAGATAAATCTGCAAATATCTCGGAAACGAAGCGAGCTATGGCAAAATGTTAAGAGACCTTTTTTGTAGAGAATTATGTTTCCTACTTTTTATCTTCTATGATATTTTTTGATCCGACGCGTAGTTCTCGAGATACATCAAGATATTTAAAAGTTCCGAAGCCGCACCAACATAATAGAGATACAGAAACACCGTGGCCCCTTTCTTTGAGATAACTCTGCACTATTGCGAGCTGCAAATGCCACTTCCAGCTTAGCTGTGCAGAGGAAGAACAACAAGAAGTAGAAATATCTCGAAATATGTCCGTCAGGCCAGTTCCTTTGAGCTGAATCTGCAAATATCTCGGAAACGAAGCGAGCTATGGCAAACTGTTAAGAGACGTTTTTTGTAGAGAATTAAGTTTCCTACTTTTTATGTTCGATGATATTTTTTGATCAGATGCGTAGTTCTCGAGATATATCAAGATATTTAAAAGTTCCGAAGCTGCACCAACATAATAGAGGTACAGAAACACCGTGGCCTCTTTCTTTGAGATAACTCTGCACTATTGCGAGCTGCAAATGCCACTTCGAGCTTAGCTGTGCAGAAGAAGAACAACAAGAAGAAGAAATATCTCGAAATATGTCCGTCAGGCCCCTTCCCTTGAGATATATCTGCAAATATCTCGGAAACGAAGTGAGCTATGGCAAAATGTTAAGAGACCGTTTTTGTAGAGAATTAAGTTTCCTACTTTTTATGTTCTATGACATTTTTTGATCAGACGCGTAGTTCTCGAGATATATCAAGATATTTAAAAGTTCCGAAGCCGCACCAACATAATAGAGATACAGAAACACCGTGGCCCCTTTCGTTGAGATAACTCTGCACTAGTGCGAGCCGCAAATGCCACTTCCAGCTTAGCTGTGCAGAAGAAGAACAACAAGAAGAAGAAATATCTCGAAATATGTCCGTCAGGCCCCTTCCCTTGAGATAAATCTGCAAATATCTCGGAAACGAACAGAGCTATGGCAAAATGTTAAGAGACCTTTTTTGTAGAGAATTAAGTTTCCTACTTTTCATGTTCTATGATATTTTTTGATCAGATGCGTAGTTCTCGAGATATATCAAGATATTCAAAAGTTCCGAAGCCGCACCAACATAATAGAGATACAGAAACACCGCGGCCCCTTTCTTTGAGATAACTCTGCACTAGTGCGAGCCGCAAATGCCACTTCCAGCTTAGCTGTGCAGAAGAAGAACAACAAGAAGAAGAAATATCTCGAAATATGTCCGTTAGGCCCCTTCCCTTGAGATAAATCTGCAAATATCTCGGAAACGAAGCGAGCTATGGCAAAATGTTAAGAGACCTTTTTTGTAGAGAATTATGTTTCCTACTTTTTATGTTCTATGATATTTTTTGATCAGATGCGTAGTTTTCGAGATATATCGAGATATTTAAAAGTTCCGAAGCCGCACCAACATAATAGAGATACAGAAACACCGTGGCCCCTTTCTTTGAGATAACTCTGCACTATTGCGAGCTGCAAATGCCACTTCCAGCTTAGCTGTGCAGAGGAAGAACAACAAGAAGAAGAAATATCTCGAAATATGTCCGTCAGGCCAGTTCCTTTGAGCTGAATCTGCAAATATCTCGGAAACGAAGCGAGCTATTGCAAAATGTTAAGAGACCTTTTTTGTAGAGAATTGAGTTTCCTACTTTTTATGTTCTATGATATTTTTTGATCAGATGCGTAGTTCTCGAGATATATCAAGATATTTAAAAGTTCCGAAGCCGCACCAACATAATAGAGATACAGAAACACCGTGGCCCCTTTCTTTCAGATAACTATGCACTATTGCGAGCTGTAAATGCCACTTCCAGCTGAGCTGTGCAGAAGAAGAACAACAAGAAGAAGAAATATCTCGAAATATGTCCGTCAGGCCCTTACCTTGAGATAAATCTGCAAATATCTCGGAAACGAAGCGAGCTATGGCAAAATGTTAAGAGACCTTTTTTGTAGAGAATTATGTTTCCTACTTTTTATGTTCTATGATATTTTTTGATCAGACGGGTAGCTCTCGAGATATATCAAGATATTTAAAAGTTCCGAAGCCGCACCAACATAATAGAGATACAGAAACACCGTGGCCCCTCTCTTTGAGATAACTCTGCACTATTGCGAGCTGGAAATGCCACTTCCAGTTTAGCTGTGCAGAAGAAGAACAACAAGAAGAAGAAATATCTCGAAATATGTCCGTTAGGCCCCTTCCCTTGAGATAAATCTGCAAATATCTCGGAAACGAAGCGAGCTATGGCAAAATGTTAAGAGACCTTTTTTGTAGAGAATTATGTTTCCTACAATTTATGTTCTATGATATTTTTTGATCAGATGCGTAGTTCTCGATATATATCAAGATATTTAAAAGTTCCGAAGCCGCACCAACATAATAGAGATACAGAAACACCGTGGCCCCTTTCTTTGAGATAACTCTGCACTATTGCGAGCTGTAAATGCCACTTCCAGCTTAGCTGTGCAGAAGAAGAACAACAAGAAGAAGACATATCTCGAAATATGTCCGTCAGGCCCCTTCCCTTGCGATATATCTGCAAATATCTCGGAAACGAAGCGAGCTATGGCAAAATGTTAAGAGACCTTTTTTGTAGAGAATTATGTTTCCTACAATTTATGTTCTATGATATTTTTTGATCAGAAGCGTAGTTTTCGAGATATATCGAGATATTTAAAAGTTCCAAAGCCGCACCAACATAATAGAGATACAGAAACACCGTGGCCCCTTTCTTTGAGATAACTCTGCACTAGTGCGAGCCGCAAATGCCACTTCCAGCTTAGCTGTGCAGAAGAAGAACAACAAGAAGAAGAAATATCTCGAAATATGTCCGTCAGGCCCCTTCCCTTGAGATAAATCTGCAAATATCTCGGAAACGAAGCGAGCTATGGCAAAATGTTAAGAGACCTTTTTTGTAGAGAATTAAGTTTCCTACTTTTTATGTTCTATGATATTTTTTGATCAGATGCGCAGTTCTCGAGATATATCAAGATATTTAAAAGTTCCGAAGCTGCACCAACATAATAGAGATACAGAAACACCGTGGCCCCTTTCTTTGAGATAACTCTGCACTATGGCGAGCTGCAAATGCCACTTCCAGCTTAGCTGTGCAGAGGAAGAACAACAAGAAGAAGAAATATCTCGAAATATGTCCGTCAGGCCAGTTCCTTTGAGCTGAATCTGCAAATATCTCGGAAACGAAGCGAGCTATGGCAAAATGTTAAGAGACGTTTTTTGTAGAGAATTATGTTTCCTACAATTTATGTTCTATGATATTTTTTGATCAGAAGCGTAGTTTTCGAGATATATCGAGATATTTAAAAGTTCCGAAGCCGCACCAACATAATAGGGATACAGAAACACCGTGGCCCCTTTCTTTGAGATAACTCTGCACTAGTGCGAGCCGCAAATGCCACTTCCAGCTTAGCTGTGCAGAAGAAGAACAACAAGAAGAAGAAATATCTCGAAATATGTCCGTCAGGCCCCTTCCCTTGAGATAAATCTGCAAATATCTCGGAAACGAAGCGAGCTATGGCAAAATCCTAAGAGACCTTTTTTGTAGAGAATTAAGTTTCCTACTTTTTATGTTCTATGATATTTTTTGATCAGATGCGTAGTTCTCGAGATATATCAAGATATTTAAAAGTTCCGAAGCCGCACCAACATAATAGAGATACAGAAACACCGTGGCCCCTTTCTTTGAGATAACTCTGCACTATTGCGAGCTGCAAATGCCACTTCCAGCTTAGCTGTGCAGAAGAAGAACAACAAGAAGAAGAAATATCTCGAAATGTGTCCGTCAGGCCCCTTCCCTTGAGATAAATCTGCAAATATCTCGGAAACGAAGAGAGCTATGGCAAAATGTTAAGAGACCTTTTTTGTAGAGAATTAAGTTTCCTACTTTTTATGTTCTATGATATTTTTTGATCAGATGCGTAGTTCTCGAGATATATCAAGATATTTAAAAGTTCCGAAGCCGCACCAACATAATAGAGATACAGAAACACCGTGGCCCCTTTCTTTGAGATAACTCTGTACTATTGCGAGCTGGAAATGCCACTTCCAGTTTAGCTGTGCAGAAGAAGAACAACAAGAAGAAGAAATATCTCGAAATATGTCCGTTAGGCCCCTTCCCTTGAGATAAATCTGCAAATATCTCGGAAACGAAGCGAGCTATGGCAAAATGTTAAGAGACGTTTTTTGTAGCGAATTATGTTTCCTACAATTTATGTTCTACGATATTTTTTGATCAGAAGCGTAGTTTTCGAGATATATCGAGATATTTAAAAGTTCCGAAGCAGCACCAACATAATAGAGATACAGAAACACCGTGGCTCCTTTCTTTGAGATAACTCTGCACTAGTGCGAGCCGCAAATGCCACTTCCAGCTTAGCTGTGCAGAAGAAGAACAACAAGAAGAAGAAATATCTCGAAATATGTCCGTCAGGCCCCTTCCCTTGAGATAAATCTGCAAATATCTCGGAAACGAAGCGAGCTATGGCAAAATGTTAAGAGACGTTTTTTGTAGAGAATTATGTTTCCTACAATTTATGTTCTATGATATTTTTTGATCAGAAGCGTAGTTTTCGAGATATATCGAGATATTTAAAAGTTCCGAAGCCGCACCAACATAATAGGGATACAGAAACACCGTGGCCCCTTTCTTCGAGATAACTCTGCACTAGTGCGAGCCGCAAATGCCACTTCCAGCTTAGCTGTGCAGAAGAAGAACAACAAGAAGAAGAAATATCTCGAAATATGTCCGTCAGGCCCCTTCCCTTGAGATAAATCTGCAAATATCTCGGAAACTAAGCGAGCTATGGCAAAATGTTAAGAGACCTTTTTTGTAGAGAATTATGTTTCCTACTTTTTATGTTCTATAATATTTTTTGATCAGACGCGTAGCTCTCGAGATATATCGAGATATTTAAAAGTTCCGAAGCCGCACCAACATAATAGAGATACAGAAACACCGTGGCCCCTTTCTTTGGGATAACTCTGCACTATTGCGAGCTGCAAATGCCACTTCCAGCTTAGCTGTGCAGAAGAAGAACAACAAGAAGAAGAAATATCTCGAAATATGTCCGTCAGGCCACTTCCCTTGAGATAAATCTGCAAATATCTCGGAAACGAAGCGAGCTATGGCAAAATGTTAAGAGACCTTTTTTGTAGAGAATTAAGTTTCCTACTTTTTATGTTCTATGATATTTTTTGATCAGATGCGTAGTTCTCGAGATATATCAAGATATTTAAAAGTTCCGAAGCCGCACCAACATAATAGAGATACAGAAACACCGTGGCCCCTTTCTTTGAGATAACTCTGCACTATTGCGCGCTGGAAATGCCACTTCCAGCTTAGCTGTGCAGAAGAAGAACAACAAGAAGAAGAAATATCTCGAAATATGTCCGTCAGGCCCCTTCCCTTGAGATAAATCTGCAAATATCTCGGAAACGAAGCGTGCTATGGCAAAATGTTAAGAGACGTTTTTTGTAGAGAATTAAGTTTCCTACTTTTTATGTTCTATGATATTTTTCGATCAGAGGCGTAGTTCTCGAGATATATCAAGATATTTAAAAGTTCCGAAGCCGCACCAACATAATAGAGATACAGAAACACCGTGGCCCCTTTCTTTGAGATAACTCTGCACGATTGCGAGCTGGAAATGCCACTTCCAGTTCAGCTGTGCAGAAGAAGAACAACAAGAAGAAGAAATATCTCGAAATATGTCGGTCAGACCCCTTCCCTTGAGATGAATCTGCAAATATCTCGGAAACGAAGCGAGCTATTGCAAAACGTTAAGAGACCTTTTTTGTAGAGAATAATGTTTCCTACAATTTACGTTCTATGATATTTTTTGATCAGAAGCGTAGTTTTCGAGATATATCGAGATATTTAAAAGTTCCGAAGACGCACCAACATAATAGAGATACAGAAACACCGTGGCCCCTTTCGTTGAGATAACTCTGCACTAGTGCGAGCCGCAAATGCCACTTCCAGCTTAGCTGTGCAGAAGAAGAACAACAAGAAGAAGAAATATCTCGAAATATGTCCGTCAGGCCCCTTCCCTTGAGATAAATCTGCAAATATCTCGGAAACGAACAGAGCTATGGCAAAATGTTAAGAGACCTTTTTTGTAGAGAATTAAGTTTCCTACTTTTCATGTTCTATGATATTTTTTGATCAGATGCGTAGTTCTCGAGATATATCAAGATATTCAAAAGTTCCGAAGCCGCACCAACATAATAGAGATACAGAAACACCGCGGCCCCTTTCTTTGAGATAACTCTGCACTAGTGCGAGCCGCAAATGCCACTTCCAGCTTAGCTGTGCAGAAGAAGAACAACAAGAAGAAGAAATATCTCGAAATATGTCCGTCAGGCCCCTTCCCTTGAGATAAATCTGCAAATATCTCGGAAACGAAGCGAGCTATGGCAAAATGTTAAGAGACCTTTTTTGTAGAGAATTAAGTTTCCTACTTTTTATCTTCTATGATATTTTCTGATCAGATTCGTAGTTCTCGAGATATATCAAGATATTTAAAAGTTCCGAAGCCGCACCAACATAATAGAGATACAGAAACACCGTGGCCCCTCTCTTTGAGATAACTCTGCACAATTACGAGCTGCAAATGCCACTTCCAGCTTAGCTGTGCAGAAGAAGAACAACAAGAAGAAGAAATATCTCGAAATATGTCCGTTAGGCCCCTTCCCTTGAGATAAATCTGCAAATATCTCGGAAACGAAGCGAGCTATGGCAAAATGTTAAGAGACCTTTTTTGTAGAGAATTATGTTTCCTACTTTTTATGTTCTATGATATTTTTTGATCAGAAGCGTAGTTTTCGAGATATATCGAGATATTTAAAAGTTCCGAAGCCGCACCAACATAATAGAGATACAGAAACACCGTGGCCCCTTTCTTTGAGATAACTCTGCACTATTGCGAGCTGCAAATGCCACTTCCAGCTTAGCTGTGCAGAGGAAGAACAACAAGAAGAAGAAATATCTCGAAATATGTCCGTCAGGCCAGTTCCTTTGAGCTGAATCTGCAAATATCTCGGAAACGAAGCGAGCTATTGCAAAATGTTAAGAGACCTTTTTTGTAGAGAATTGAGTTTCCTACTTTTTATGTTCTATGATATTTTTTGATCAGATGCGTAGTTCTCGAGATATATCAAGATATTTAAAAGTTCCGAAGCCGCACCAACATAATAGAGATACAGAAACACCGTGGCCCCTTTCTTTCAGATAACTATGCACTATTGCGAGCTGTAAATGCCACTTCCAGCTGAGCTGTGCAGAAGAAGAACAACAAGAAGAAGAAATATCTCGAAATATGTCCGTCAGGCCCTTACCTTGAGATAAATCTGCAAATATCTCGGAAACGAAGCGAGCTATGGCAAAATGTTAAGAGACCTTTTTTGTAGAGAATTATGTTTCCTACTTTTTATGTTCTATGATATTTTTTGATCAGACGGGTAGCTCTCGAGATATATCAAGATATTTAAAAGTTCCGAAGCCGCACCAACATAATAGAGATACAGAAACACCGTGGCCCCTCTCTTTGAGATAACTCTGCACTATTGCGAGCTGGAAATGCCACTTCCAGTTTAGCTGTGCAGAAGAAGAACAACAAGAAGAAGAAATATCTCGAAATATGTCCGTTAGGCCCCTTCCCTTGAGATAAATCTGCAAATATCTCGGAAACGAAGCGAGCTATGGCAAAATGTTAAGAGACCTTTTTTGTAGAGAATTATGTTTCCTACAATTTATGTTCTATGATATTTTTTGATCAGATGCGTAGTTCTCGATATATATCAAGATATTTAAAAGTTCCGAAGCCGCACCAACATAATAGAGATACAGAAACACCGTGGCCCCTTTCTTTGAGATAACTCTGCACTAGTGCGAGCCGCAAATGCCACTTCCAGCTTAGCTGTGCAGAAGAAGAACAACAAGAAGAAGAAATATCTCGAAATATGTCCGTCAGGCCCCTTCCCTTGAGATAAATCTGCAAATATCTCGGAAACGAAGCGAGCTATGGCAAAATGTTAAGAGACCTTTTTTGTAGAGAATTAAGTTTCCTACTTTTTATGTTCTATGATATTTTTTGATCAGATGCGCAGTTCTCGAGATATATCAAGATATTTAAAAGTTCCGAAGCTGCACCAACATAATAGAGATACAGAAACACCGTGGCCCCTTTCTTTGAGATAACTCTGCACTATTGCGAGCTGCAAATGCCACTTCCAGCTTAGCTGTGCAGAGGAAGAACAACAAGAAGAAGAAATATCTCGAAATATGTCCGTCAGGCCAGTTCCTTTGAGCTGAATCTGCAAATATCTCGGAAACGAAGCGAGCTATGGCAAAATGTTAAGAGACGTTTTTTGTAGAGAATTATGTTTCCTACAATTTATGTTCTATGATATTTTTTGATCAGAAGCGTAGTTTTCGAGATATATCGAGATATTTAAAAGTTCCGAAGCCGCACCAACATAATAGGGATACAGAAACACCGTGGCCCCTTTCTTTGAGATAACTCTGCACTAGTGCGAGCCGCAAATGCCACTTCCAGCTTAGCTGTGCAGAAGAAGAACAACAAGAAGAAGAAATATCTCGAAATATGTCCGTCAGGCCCCTTCCCTTGAGATAAATCTGCAAATATCTCGGAAACGAAGCGAGCTATGGCAAAATCCTAAGAGACCTTTTTTGTAGAGAATTAAGTTTCCTACTTTTTATGTTCTATGATATTTTTTGATCAGATGCGTAGTTCTCGAGATATATCAAGATATTTAAAAGTTCCGAAGCCGCACCAACATAATAGAGATACAGAAACACCGTGGCCCCTTTCTTTGAGATAACTCTGCACTATTGCGAGCTGCAAATGCCACTTCCAGCTTAGCTGTGCTGAAGAAGAACAACAAGAAGAAGAAATATCTCGAAATATGTCCGTCAGGCCCCTTCCCTTGAGATAAATCGGCAAATATCTCGGAAACGAAGCGAGCTATGGCAAAATGTTAAGAGACCTTTTTTGTAGAGAATTAAGTTTCCTACTTTTTATGTTCTATGATATTTTTTGATCAGATGCGTAGTTCTCGAGATATACCAAGATATTTAAAAGTTCCGAAGCCGCACCAACATAATAGAGATACAGAAACACCGTGGCCCCTTTCTTTGAGATAACTCTGCACGATTGCGAGCTGGAAATGCCACTTCCAGTTCAGCTGTGCAGAAGAAGAACAACAAGAAGAAGAAATATCTCGAAATATGTCGGTCAGACCCCTTCCCTTGAGATGAATCTGCAAATATCTCGGAAACGAAGCGAGCTATGGCAAAATGTTAAGAGACCTTTTTTGTAGAGAATAATGTTTCCTACAATTTACGTTCTATGATATTTTTTGATCAGAAGCGTAGTTTTCGAGATATATCGAGATATTTAAAAGTTCCGAAGACGCACCAACATAATAGAGATACAGAAACACCGTGGCCCCTTTCTTTGAGATAACTGTGCACTAGTGCGAGCCGCAAATGCCACTTCCAGCTTAGCTGTGCAGAAGAAGAACAACAAGAAGAAGAAATATCTCGAAATATGTCCGTCAGGCCCCTTCCCTTGAGATATATCTGCAAATATCTCGGAAACGAAGTGAGCTATGGCAAAATGTTAAGAGACCGTTTTTGTAGAGAATTAAGTTTCCTACTTTTTATGTTCTATGATATTTTTTGATCAGACGCGTAGTTCACGAGATATATCAAGATATTTAAAAGTTCCGAAGCCGCACCAACATAATAGAGATACAGAAACACCGTGGCCCCTTTCTTTGGGATAACTCTGCACTATTGCGAGCTGCAAATGCCACTTCCAGCTTAGCTGTGCAGAAGAAGAACAACAAGAAGAAGAAATATCTCGAAATATGTCCGTCAGGCCACTTCCCTTGAGATACATCTGCAAATATCTCGGAAACGAAGCGAGCTATGGCAAAATGTTAAGAGACCTTTTTTGTAGAGAATTAAGTTTCCTACTTTTTATGTTCGATGATATTTTTTGATCAGATGCGTAGTTCTCGAGATATATCAAGATATTTAAAAGTTCCGAAGCTGCACCAACATAATAGAGGTACAGAAACACCGTGGCCTCTTTCTTTGAGATAACTCTGCACTATTGCGAGCTGCAAATGCCACTTCCAGCTTAGCTGTGCAGAAGAAGAACAACAAGAAGAAGAAACATCTCGAAATATGTCCGTCAGGCCCCTTCCCTTGAGATAAATCTGCAAATATCTCGGATACGAAGCGAGCTATGGCAAAATGATTAGAGACCTTTCTTGTAGAGAATTATGTTTCCTACTTTTTATGTAGTATGATATTTTTTGATCAGATGCGTAGTTCTCGAGATATATCAAGATATTTAAAAGTTCCGAAGCCGCACCAACATAATAGAGATACAGAAACACCGTGGCCCCTTTCTTTGCGATAACTCTGCACTATTGCGCGCTGCAAATGCCACTTCCAGCTTAGCTGTGCAGAAGAAGAACAACAAGAAGAAGAAATATCTCGAAATATGTCCGTCAGGCCCCTTCCCTTGAGATAAATCTGCAAATATCTCGGAAACGAAGCGAGCTATGGCAAAATGTTAAGAGACGTTTTTTGTAGAGAATTAAGTTTCCTACGTTTTATGTTCTATGATATTTTTCGATCAGAGGCGTAGTTCTCGAGATATATCAAGATATTTAAAAGTTCCGAAGCCGCACCAACATAATAGAGATACAGAAACACCGTGGCCCCTTTCTTTGAGATAACTCTGCACGATTGCGAGCTGGAAATGCCACTTCCAGTTCAGCTGTGCAGAAGAAGAACAACAAGAAGAAGAAATATCTCGAAATATGTCCGTCAGACCCCTTCCCTTGAGATGAATCTGCAAATATCTCGGAAACGAAGCGAGCTATGGCAAAATGTTAAGAGACCTTTTTTGTAGAGAATAACGTTTCCTACAATTTACGTTCTATGATATTTTTTGATCAGAAGCGTAGTTTTCGAGATATATCGAGATATTTAAAAGTTCCGAAGACGCACCCACATAATAGAGATACAGAAACACCGTGGCCCCTTTCTTTGAGATAACTGTGCACTAGTGCGAGCCGCAAATGCCACTTCCAGCTTAGCTGTGCAGAAGAAGAACAACAAGAAGAAGAAATATCTCGAAATATGTCCGTCAGGCCCTTTCCCTTGAGATATATCTGCAAATATCTCGGAAACGAAGTGAGCTATGGCAAAATGTTAAGAGACCGTTTTTGTAGAGAATTAAGTTTCCTACTTTTTATGTTCTATGATATTTTTTGATCAGAAGCGTAGTTTTCGAGATATATCGAGATATTTAAAAGTTCCGAAGACGCACCCACATAATAGAGATACAGAAACACCGTGGCCCCTTTCTTTGAGATAACTGTGCACTAGTGCGAGCCGCAAATGCCACTTCCAGCTTAGCTGTGCAGAGGAAGAACAACAAGAAGAAGAAATATCTCGAAATATGTCCGTCAGGCCAGTTCCTTTGAGCTGAATCTGCAAATATCTCGGAAACGAAGCGAGCTATGGCAAAATGTTAAGAGACGTTTTTTGTAGAGAATTATGTTTCCTACAATTTATGTTCTATGATATTTTTTGATCAGAAGCGTAGTTTTCGAGATATATCGAGATATTTAAAAGTTCCGAAGCCGCACCAACATAATAGGGATACAGAAACACCGTGGCCCCTTTCTTTGAGATAACTCTGCACTAGTGCGAGCCGCAAATGCCACTTCCAGCTTAGCTGTGCAGAAGAAGAACAACAAGAAGAAGAAATATCTCGAAATATGTCCGTCAGGCCCCTTCCCTTGAGATAAATCTGCAAATATCTCGGAAACGAAGCGAGCTATGGCAAAATCCTAAGAGACCTTTTTTGTAGAGAATTAAGTTTCCTACTTTTTATGTTCTATGATATTTTTTGATCAGATGCGTAGTTCTCGAGATATATCAAGATATTTAAAAGTTCCGAAGCCGCACCAACATAATAGAGATACAGAAACACCGTGGCCCCTTTCTTTGAGATAACTCTGCACTATTGCGAGCTGCAAATGCCACTTCCAGCTTAGCTGTGCTGAAGAAGAACAACAAGAAGAAGAAATATCTCGAAATATGTCCGTCAGGCCCCTTCCCTTGAGATAAATCGGCAAATATCTCGGAAACGAAGCGAGCTATGGCAAAATGTTAAGAGACCTTTTTTGTAGAGAATTAAGTTTCCTACTTTTTATGTTCTATGATATTTTTTGATCAGATGCGTAGTTCTCGAGATATACCAAGATATTTAAAAGTTCCGAAGCCGCACCAACATAATAGAGATACAGAAACACCGTGGCCCCTTTCTTTGAGATAACTCTGCACGATTGCGAGCTGGAAATGCCACTTCCAGTTCAGCTGTGCAGAAGAAGAACAACAAGAAGAAGAAATATCTCGAAATATGTCGGTCAGACCCCTTCCCTTGAGATGAATCTGCAAATATCTCGGAAACGAAGCGAGCTATGGCAAAATGTTAAGAGACCTTTTTTGTAGAGAATAATGTTTCCTACAATTTACGTTCTATGATATTTTTTGATCAGAAGCGTAGTTTTCGAGATATATCGAGATATTTAAAAGTTCCGAAGACGCACCAACATAATAGAGATACAGAAACACCGTGGCCCCTTTCTTTGAGATAACTGTGCACTAGTGCGAGCCGCAAATGCCACTTCCAGCTTAGCTGTGCAGAAGAAGAACAACAAGAAGAAGAAATATCTCGAAATATGTCCGTCAGGCCCCTTCCCTTGAGATATATCTGCAAATATCTCGGAAACGAAGTGAGCTATGGCAAAATGTTAAGAGACCGTTTTTGTAGAGAATTAAGTTTCCTACTTTTTATGTTCTATGATATTTTTTGATCAGACGCGTAGTTCACGAGATATATCAAGATATTTAAAAGTTCCGAAGCCGCACCAACATAATAGAGATACAGAAACACCGTGGCCCCTTTCTTTGGGATAACTCTGCACTATTGCGAGCTGCAAATGCCACTTCCAGCTTAGCTGTGCAGAAGAAGAACAACAAGAAGAAGAAATATCTCGAAATATGTCCGTCAGGCCACTTCCCTTGAGATACATCTGCAAATATCTCGGAAACGAAGCGAGCTATGGCAAAATGTTAAGAGACCTTTTTTGTAGAGAATTAAGTTTCCTACTTTTTATGTTCGATGATATTTTTTGATCAGATGCGTAGTTCTCGAGATATATCAAGATATTTAAAAGTTCCGAAGCTGCACCAACATAATAGAGGTACAGAAACACCGTGGCCTCTTTCTTTGAGATAACTCTGCACTATTGCGAGCTGCAAATGCCACTTCCAGCTTAGCTGTGCAGAAGAAGAACAACAAGAAGAAGAAACATCTCGAAATATGTCCGTCAGGCCCCTTCCCTTGAGATAAATCTGCAAATATCTCGGATACGAAGCGAGCTATGGCAAAATGATTAGAGACCTTTCTTGTAGAGAATTATGTTTCCTACTTTTTATGTAGTATGATATTTTTTGATCAGATGCGTAGTTCTCGAGATATATCAAGATATTTAAAAGTTCCGAAGCCGCACCAACATAATAGAGATACAGAAACACCGTGGCCCCTTTCTTTGCGATAACTCTGCACTATTGCGCGCTGCAAATGCCACTTCCAGCTTAGCTGTGCAGAAGAAGAACAACAAGAAGAAGAAATATCTCGAAATATGTCCGTCAGGCCCCTTCCCTTGAGATAAATCTGCAAATATCTCGGAAACGAAGCGAGCTATGGCAAAATGTTAAGAGACGTTTTTTGTAGAGAATTAAGTTTCCTACGTTTTATGTTCTATGATATTTTTCGATCAGAGGCGTAGTTCTCGAGATATATCAAGATATTTAAAAGTTCCGAAGCCGCACCAACATAATAGAGATACAGAAACACCGTGGCCCCTTTCTTTGAGATAACTCTGCACGATTGCGAGCTGGAAATGCCACTTCCAGTTCAGCTGTGCAGAAGAAGAACAACAAGAAGAAGAAATATCTCGAAATATGTCCGTCAGACCCCTTCCCTTGAGATGAATCTGCAAATATCTCGGAAACGAAGCGAGCTATGGCAAAATGTTAAGAGACCTTTTTTGTAGAGAATAACGTTTCCTACAATTTACGTTCTATGATATTTTTTGATCAGAAGCGTAGTTTTCGAGATATATCGAGATATTTAAAAGTTCCGAAGACGCACCCACATAATAGAGATACAGAAACACCGTGGCCCCTTTCTTTGAGATAACTGTGCACTAGTGCGAGCCGCAAATGCCACTTCCAGCTTAGCTGTGCAGAAGAAGAACAACAAGAAGAAGAAATATCTCGAAATATGTCCGTCAGGCCCTTTCCCTTGAGATATATCTGCAAATATCTCGGAAACGAAGTGAGCTATGGCAAAATGTTAAGAGACCGTTTTTGTAGAGAATTAAGTTTCCTACTTTTTATGTTCTATGATATTTTTTGATCAGAAGCGTAGTTTTCGAGATATATCGAGATATTTAAAAGTTCCGAAGACGCACCCACATAATAGAGATACAGAAACACCGTGGCCCCTTTCTTTGAGATAACTGTGCACTAGTGCGAGCCGCAAATGCCACTTCCAGCTTAGCTGTGCAGAAGAAGAACAACAAGAAGAAGAAATATCTCGAAATATGTCCGTCAGGCAGTTTCCCTTGAGATATATCTGCAAATATCTCGGAAACGAAGTGAGCTATGGCAAAATGTTAAGAGACCGTTTTTGTAGAGAATTAAGTTTCCTACTTTTTATGTTCTATGATATTTTTTGATCAGACGCGTAGTTCACAATATATATCAAGATATTTAAAAGTTCCGAAGCCGCACCAACATAATAGAGATACAGAAACACCGTGGCCCCTTTCTTTGAGATAACTCTGCACTATTGCGAGCTGTAAATGCCACTTCCAGCTTAGCTGTGCAGAAGAAGAACAACAAGAACAAGAAATATCTCGAAATATGTCCGTCAGGCCCCTTCCCTTGAGATATATCTGCAAATATCTCGGAAACGAAGCGAGCTATGGCAAAATGTTAAGAGACCTTTTTTGTAGAGAATTATGTTTCCTACAATTTATGTTCTATGATATTTTTTGATCAGAAGCGTAGTTTTCGAGATATATCGAGATATTTAAAAGTTCCGAAGCCGCACCAACATAATAGAGATACAGAAACACCGTGGCCCCTTTCTTTGAGATAACTCTGCACTAGTGCGAGCCGCAAATGCCACTTCCAGCTTAGCTGTGCAGAAGAAGAACAACAAGAAGAAGAAATATCTCGAAATATGTCCGTCAGGCCCCTTCCCTTGAGATAAATATGCAAATATCTCGGAAACGAAGCGAGCTATGGCAAAATGTTAAGAGACGTTTTTTGTAGAGAATTAAGTTTCCTACTTTTTATGTTCGATGATATTTTTTGATCAGATGCGTAGTTCTCGAGATATATCAAGATATTTAAAAGTTCCGAAGCTGCACCAACATAATAGAGGTACAGAAACACCGTGGCCTCTTTCTTTGAGATAACTCTGCACTATTGCGAGCTGCAAATGCCACTTCCAGCTTAGCTGTGCAGAAGAAGAACAACAAGAAGAAGAAACATCTCGAAATATGTCCGTCAGGCCCCTTCCCTTGAGACAAATCTGCAAATATCTCGGATACGAAGCGAGCTATGGCAAAATGATTAGAGACCTTTCTTGTAGAGAATTAAGTTTCCTACTTTTTATGTAGTATGATATTTTTTGATCAGATGCGTAGTTCTCGAGATATATCAAGATATTTAAAAGTTCCGAAGCCGCACCAACATAATAGAGATACAGAAACACCGTGGCCCCTTTCTTTGAGATAACTCTGCACTATTGCGCGCTGCAAATGCCACTTCCAGCTTAGCTGTGCAGAAGAAGAACAACAAGAAGAAGAAATATCTCGAAATATGTCCGTCAGGCCCCTTCCCTTGAGATAAATCTGCAAATATCTCGGAAACGAAGCGAGCTATGGCAAAATGTTAAGAGACGTTTTTTGTAGAGAATTAAGTTTCCTACGTTTTATGTTCTATGATATTTTTCGATCAGAGGCGTAGTTCTCGAGATATATCAAGATATTTAAAAGTTCCGAAGCCGCACCAACATAATAGAGATACAGAAACACCGTGGCCCCTTTCTTTGAGATAACTCTGCACGATTGCGAGCTGGAAATGCCACTTCCAGTTCAGCTGTGCAGAAGAAGAACAACAAGAAGAAGAAATATCTCGAAATATGTCCGTCAGACCCCTTCCCTTGAGATGAATCTGCAAATATCTCGGAAACGAAGCGAGCTATGGCAAAATGTTAAGAGACCTTTTTTGTAGAGAATAACGTTTCCTACAATTTACGTTCTATGATATTTTTTGATCAGAAGCGTAGTTTTCGAGATATATCGAGATATTTAAAAGTTCCGAAGACGCACCCACATAATAGAGATACAGAAACACCGTGGCCCCTTTCTTTGAGATAACTGTGCACTAGTGCGAGCCGCAAATGCCACTTCCAGCTTAGCTGTGCAGAAGAAGAACAACAAGAAGAAGAAATATCTCGAAATATGTCCGTCAGGCCCTTTCCCTTGAGATATATCTGCAAATATCTCGGAAACGAAGTGAGCTATGGCAAAATGTTAAGAGACCGTTTTTGTAGAGAATTAAGTTTCCTACTTTTTATGTTCTATGATATTTTTTGATCAGACGCGTAGTTCACGATATATATCAGTAGTTGTTCTATGCGGATTCTAAATCACTGGCGTCAGCATTTTTTTTGCTGACTCAGCAGTAATTTGACACCATCAGCAGAAATATGATACCCCCCTCCCCGCCCCCTCTCCCCACCCCATGACCTTGAACTGAAATTTGACACCACCGTCAGCAGAAATATGATACGTCTTCGACAACCCCCACCCCATAACCACCCCTCCCCACCCCCCCCTCTCCCCACCCCATAACCTTGAACTGAAATTTGACACCACCGTCAGCAGAAATATGATACGTCCTCGACAACCCCCACCCTATAACCACACCTCCCCCCACCCGCGCCCACCCCATAACCCACCCCTCCACCCCACCCCATGACCTTGAACTAAAATTAGGCGCCACCGTCAGCAGAAATATGATACGTCCTGACCTTGAACTGAAATTTGACACCCCATGACAACCCCCACCCCCACCCCATGACCTTGAACTATTTTTGTCTTATCGGAAGACGGCACAAGGCCCCCAAGTGGACCCGCACCCACCCCATGACCTTGAACTAAAATTAGACGCCACCGTCAGCAGAAATATGATACGTCCTGACCTTGAACTGAAATTTGACACCCCATGACAACCCCCACCCCCACCCCATGACCTTGAACTGAAATTTTACACCACCGTCGGCAGAAATATAACACCCTCCGTGACCTTGAACTGTTTGTTCTTATCGGAAGACCACTTTTTCTACGTCTTGGAAATGATTTTTTCTACGTCTTGGAAATGAGTTTTTTGTTGACGCAGCAAATCTGACACTGCAATTCGTGACTATAGAAGGTAGGGGGTTTGCTAAAGTTTCAAGCACACGCAAAACCAAATTGACCATCACCGCAAGCGCATCGTTCGCGAGATTGTATTGTGAAAAGTGAAATATGTATTCTCAAAGTTTCAAAGAGTTTTTTTGCCAAAGGAAGCGCCCCGCAAGTTCTACTCAAGAAGAAGAGGCACGCAAAAAAATGACAAAACATCAGAATGACGTGAAGTAAGTGTTCGAAACACATTTCATTTAACGCTGTCGGTATTTGTTCTAATAACATACTTAAACGGTATTTATTTGTTCTAGAATCGCAACACAATTATCATGCAGAATTTTGGGCCGAAAATATCCATTGACGGATTCCTGTACAAAGTATTTGGAAATCGGCATAAATATACTTGGCGACAATTTCTACCCGCAACTCGTATTATCAGACAGCCGAAACAACCGCCTGGAGCTGAGCATAGTCACATGGTCGCTGATAGTAGCCGAAGCAGACAACGTATGCAGCTTCTTTGACGATTCAAAAGATACACGCGACAGTATTAATTTTAATAATATAAGTGTTGAATTTGGAGTGCTATATGGTGAAAAAGTAATTAAATTGATTAGCAATGATATGTGTATGTGCATGATGAAAAAAACATTTGAGAAAATGGTAATTTTAAATGATTGTATAGTTGAAATGCATAATGCATTATATGATAATCTGTATTCGGTGGAACAAAAATTTAAAGAGTTTGTTGCATTAGTTCGGGGATACGGGGATGTAAAAGTGCCTGCAGAGGTTGTGCGGCATATCAAAGAAACTGATATTTATGATCCAAATTCAATTATTGATTGCGAATTAGTAGCTTTAGGTATTCAGGCAATAATAACAGCCGCATCAGCAGCATCTTAACAGAGAAAAAGAATTATGTTACAAATTATGTTAGAAATTATACTTTAATAAATCATAATGTATTGCATCATTTACAACTTCTCTCTCTACCTATATAAACCCAAACATCCCAGGAAAAAATTTCACTTCCTATACGATAGTCGTACGATGTGCATATGCACATTTGATCTTCGAATTAGCACAAAAAGAATTCGCACCAGATTGGAAAACACTTTTGTCTGCGCGCGTTGCTGGAATATTGTTAGCCAAAGAGTTAGCCAAAGAAGAAGAAAGTAATGGCACCGCGGAAAAGTAACAAGAAGAAGACGAAATTGCGCAAACTTCCAGTTGCAAAACGTGGGGGATTTCTTCCAGCACTTGTACCTATTTTTGCAGGCCTTTCAGCTTTGGGCACGGTGGCCGGCGGTGCAGCAGGTATCGCCAAGGCAGTCAACGATGCATCTGCAGCACGGAAAACACTGGAGGAAGTGAAACGGCACAATCGTGTTATGGAAGGACATGGACTTTACCTTGCACCATATAAACGGGGAAAAGGAATTAAAGAAAAAAAAAAAAAGAAGCGCTTCGGCAAACTGTAACGCTTCCACAGGACGCAATGACAAATGTGCAATTATATAACTTTGCACGAAAGTTGAACTTTCCATATTTTCGAGGCGTTTTCATGCGTACAAATTTGCCCTCTAAATCGTTCTTAAACGAATGCGGTATCGTGAATTTAGATAAATCGGAAGGTCCTGGTACACACTGGGTAGCTTACGTAAAGCGAGGTAATTGTGTTAAATATTTCGACTCTTTTGGAAATCTGAGGCCACCGACAGAGTTAATAAACTACTTCGGAAACCATGCAACGATTTTATACAATCACGCGCAGTATCAAAAATTCAATACGAGTGTATGCGGACAACTCTGCTTGCATTTTTTAGCCGGAAATGTATAAAATAGTTTCGATGCACATAGTCTTCACAGTTGCAAAGATGTCGTTGACGTTTACGTTAAGCGGAAAAAATTCTGTGCTTAGCACTGATTACTTTCCACCTATAGACTTGAAGGATGATAATTACGAACTCGGACTCGTTGATTTTCAAGCTTTCAACACAATACCGAACGTTGACTTTACAAACAATAAATTTTACTTTGATGCCGATGGTGAGATCACGATACCGGATGGTTCGTACGAACTCGAAGCGCTAAATAAATACATGCAAGAGAAAATAATGGACAAGACAAAAATCATTTTATTTCGTACAAATAACAGCACTTTGAAAAGTGAAATATATAGTGATTATACAATTGATTTTACCAAACCAAATAATATTGGATCGCTTCTCGGGTTTTCTACATATCGCATATTACCGCCGGGGCAATGGCACGAGTCGGATATACCGGTAAATATTATGAAAGTAAATGTGCTGAGGATCGAATGTAATATTACAACTGGTGCATATAGCAACGGTCAATGTGTTCATACCATTCATGAGTTTTCACCGCGCGTGCCGCCAGGATATAAAATTTCGGAAAGTCCTACGAACGTCATTTATCTTCCAGTTATCGTGAGAGCCATTGATCACCTTAGTATACGCATTACCGATCAAAACAATAATCTGATAAATTTCCGTGGAGAAGAAGTGACAGTGAGGCTTCACATTAGGCGGTGTAAAAAAATAACATGAATATAAACATAATCGATGGCCTGTTGAACGGCTCGAACGGCTCGAATGGCCCGCGAACGGCTCGAACGGCCCGCGAACGGCTCGTTGAACGGCTCAAACGGCATGCCGTTGCACGGCTCGAACGGCTTGAACGGCCCGCGAACGGCCCGCCGAACGGCTCGAACGGCTTTCCGTTGAACGGCTCGAACGGCTCGAACGGCTCGTTGAACGGCTCGAACGGCCCGCTGAACGGCTCGAACGGCTTTCCGTTGAACGGCTCGAACGGCTCGAACGGCCCGTTGAACGGCTCGAACGGCCCGCTGAACGGCTCGAACGGCCCACTGAACGGCTCGAACGGTCCGCTGAACGGCTCGAACGGCTCGAATGGCATGCTGAACATTTTACGACAGCCGCAGTAAGGATAATGATGTAAAAACGATGACAATTATACAATCATTCAGTAGAGGAAATATATCCAAATCGGACACATCGCAAGAGCACATCGTTGAACGCTCCGACGACGCGGCGGTTTAATATACGTTAAATATCCATTCATTTAATAGCCTTTCAAGAGAACAAGCAGCACTTATGCCAAACATTACTAGAAATAATGCTGTTGTACACAGATGCTAAAACTCAACCGATCAACAATCCTCCGAATGCATTATTGGGCCCCCCGTTGAACGAGTTGCTAAAAGGATCGTTAGAAAATGGATGGAACCAGAACTTCAATCACAAACGCACAAACTGTACTTGCTGCAGCAATTGCCACGGTTACAGGAATGATAATCATGTATTAAACGGTGATGACTCTTTACAATCATTTAGTAAGGACAATATCTCCAAACTGAACACATCGCAAGATTTGAGCGACAAAAACGCGCAATTTCTGCAATCGTTGGGTTTTGTGATTAAGAAACAAAAATGATGGATCCATTGAACATTGCTAGTTTACCGATTTCTGATGATCGAATTACAAAGATCGAATTACATAGTTACGGCCCATACGCCAACACAACGTTCGGAAACAATGATGAAATACGAATTCCCATTCAACAACAAGATTTGTACACGTTTCCTAGTGAGAGTTACCTTTACGTCGAAGGAAAACTCATTCTCAACGATGACAATGTTGCAGGAACTTCAGTTGGACTAGAAATGAATTGCGCCGCATTTATGTTTGATGAAATTCGATATGAATTAAACGGCGTGGAGATTGATCGTTGTAAAAACGTTGGAATAACAACTATGATAAAAAATGGAGTATCGTTGACAACGACAAGATCGAAAATGCTTGAAAACGCTGGCTGGATAGACATACCCAATGCAGGAGGCTACTTTGACTTTTGTGTTCCTCTAAATATGCTGCTCGGTTTCTGCGAAGATTACAAACGAATAGTGATTAATGCGCATCATGAATTGATTCTGATTCGGTCGCGAGACGACAAAAACGCTATTTTTGGAACAGATGGTGCAAAATACACGCTGCAACTATACAAAGTACAGTGGAGGATGCCACATGTCACGCTCGAAGAAAGGCACAAACTTTCATTGTTGCGCATCCTTGAAAACGGTCAAACGATAATTATGAGTTACCGTTCCTGGGACTTATACGAGTATCCAATGTTACAAGCAACCACTAAACATACATGGAGCATTAAAGCAGCTACGCAATTAGAAAAACCACGATATGTAATATTTGCATTACAAACGGATAAAAAAAATAGGCTCAATAGACATATCACCAAATTTGATGACTGCAAACTCACCAATTTTCGATTGTATTTAAATTCGGATTCATATCCGTATGACAATTTGAATCTTGACTTTAATAAAAATAGATACTCTGTCCTTTACGACATGTATGCAAAATTCAGAAAGTCATATTACGGAGCAATGTGCAGTAATGATGATGACGGAGCTCTATACGATAAAATACTCTTTTTTGGCTACGGCCCATTCGTTGTCATTGATTGCTCGCATCAGAACGAATCGATAAAAAGCGCTACAATCGATGTAAGAATCGATTTTGAGTGTAGTGAAAACGTTCCTGAAAATACTAGCGCTTACTGTTTGATCATTCACGATCGTATCGTGCAGTACAATCCACTGACCAATGTAGTGCGCAAACTCTCTTAAGTGGAAGAGGGTTTATATGAGATTATTCCACAGCAAAACCAGTCATTTTTCGCTACAAATTCAACTAATCAAAATGAACGTACCAACATTCGTGGACATTCAAGGCTTCAAAAGCGATACGAACGAGTTATTCGTAAAGGAACTTGCCATCTTCCAGAATGGGAATCGTGTACAATGTTTCATCTTTGCGCCTCCATTTGCTAAGAGAAAATTGTCGAAAGCAGAATTAAGACAAATAAAATGGTTGACGCAAAATCATCATGGTTTTGAGTGGGACGATGGTACCGTGCCGTATTCACGCCTTCAAGAGTGTGCCGCTTCGTGTTTGAAAGATAGTATTCATGGATCTGTATACGTCAAGAGCATTGAGAAAGAAAAATGGCTGAAGAAACTTTATCCTTCAGTCAGTCCAATCAATATAGAGGTTTTGAACAAAGATGACGATCTACCGAATTTGCCAACCAAGAGCCGGCATATTCAGGATGGATGGATGGATAAACATATGGCATGCATCGCGCACAACGGAGCATGTGCTATGAGAAACGTATCGATATTAAAAGAATGGTGGTTAAAAAAAAGGAAGGAGGAAGATGAAGAGCTGTGTATGGAACATTATAACCGGCCGGGGGATGACACGCACATAGATGGACCTCCACCGAAAAAGAAAAATTGTTACATTTGTCTTAAAACACGAAACATTTAATATCATTTATTAATTTTGTTCATTACTGTAAAATAATAAAATCTATTTAGTAAAAATATACTTTATGCGTCTTAATGTTGTTTTACCTAGAACGATTGTATGTGTAACGTTTATGTTTCATATTCCAATGTAGGAGATACAAAGGAATGTTCTTCTATTTCAAAGACACGAGGAAGTAGGGCGAAATCTATGTTTACATGCAGACACGTGTCGATGTGCAATCTGGCACAGATAGAGAGAGCATCGCCGAGACAGACTTTTGGTCACGTTGTTGCTTGGATGCGTATTTGATGGCTCGGTCACGAATTGCATTCCACGTGCCCGCCACCACCGCGTGCCCGCCAACGCCGCGCGCCGCCGCCGCCGCCGCCGCCCCGCCGCCGCCCCGCCGCCGCCGCCCCGCCGCGGACAAAAAGGGTTAATCGCGGTTAAAGCGCGTTATCGCCGCGGAGAAAAAGGGTTAATCGCGGTTAAAGCGCGTTATCGCCGCGGAGAAGAAGGGTTAATCGCGATTAAAGCTCGTCTATGGCCGCGGCTAAAGCGCGTTCACGACGCGGGCAAGCAGCTTTTCCACAACCTATAAAGAGGCTGAATCATTAAATATATGGTTATTATATAGACGATATGCGTTTCGCAAAGCAGCCCCTGTCTATCATTATTCTCGATGTAGACGAGAGGACAACACGCATGGACGATCGTCGGCAACGACACGGGCCCCTCTTGCCGAATACGATACGTGGTATAATTTGCGGTCCATCGAACTGCGGTAAAACGAACGTCGTAATCAGTCTGATCGAGAGCCCGAACGGTGTAAGATTCAATAACGTATATGTATACTCAAAATCATTGCAACAACCAAAGTACAAATATCTTGAACGAATTTTGACAAACGTTCCTGAAATCGGATACTTTTCATTTTCAAATAATACCGAAGTCGTGCCACCGAACGAGGCGCTGCCCGATTCGGTGTTTATATTCGATGACGTTGCATGCGACAAGCAAGACGTGATAAGAGAATATTTCGCTATGGGCAGGCACTCGCGCGTGGACTGTTTTTATCTCTGTCAGACTTACGCGAGAATACCGAAACACCTAATTCGCGACAATGCCAACCTTTTGATCGTGTTCAAACAAGATGGCACGAATCTACGCCACATTTATAATGATCATGTAAATACAGATATGTCGTACGAAAATTTTTGTAAATTGTGCACACAGTGTTGGGAACAGAAGTATGGTTTCGTAATAATCGACAAGGATAGCTCGATGGAACGTGGTCGTTACAGAAAAGGATTTAACGAATTTGCCGTTTTCTGAAACATTTAGTCCTTCGATAGAACGCTTAGCGAGTAGACGTCTTCTCTTTGCAATGGATAATAGTAATAATAAAGAATCGAGTAAAGTTGCGAATGCTATAGCTAAAACAAGCGATGCTATACGCAAAAAACGCAGAGCTCTCAAATCGGAGAGCATCGACGAAGAGAGAGTCATCGAAAAACGATTGAGACCCGTGGTAGAACCGCTGGAACGAATTATCGAGAATATGTCCGCGGAATTGCCACATTCAGACACGATCGATATAAAATCCGAGTCGACATTCCCAACTTTTAATATTAAAGAACCACAAAAATTGACGTCAACTCCTTTTCTTAACCCTCAAAGCACACAAACTGCAAGAGCACGCATTTATTCCGAACCTGGCACATCTTCGAGTGAACGGTCGGTGGATGTGACGAAAGATCGCCCCGATTTTCATCGTGAAGAATCGATACATGCCGTTGATACGTACGGCGACAGCGACGAGAATCTTAATGTTTCTATGCAGCGAATTTTGGACAATCCTAGCGAAAACATACGTAGCCATTTCACGGAAAATTTGGGGCCGTTGGCGGCTAAATACATTCAATTACTCTTTACCGATCGTGAGAAGAAGATAGATGACGTGTATGGAGTATACGTACAACGCAACAAATTAATGCTTGGAAGTTCAGTTTTCGACGTAAACAAAAACGACGATGTGATTATTAATGGAGTGAGGTACAGAGGAACAACTGGTTTGTACGAATTACTATTTATGAGAATGCCTGATGACACCTTGTTCAACGATGCTGATTTACACAAATACGCGGAAATATTAAAGTCGTCGAACGCTCATAGACGCTGCCATATCTCGTCGGGGCTTGTGAAAAGTAACAAGGGTTACAAGTATAAATATATCATTGCAAAATTGCTTAAGAGCGAGCGGCGTGGCGGCAATCTGATACCGTTCGATATGGTGGCTAACGATAACGCGGTGGACTACGTGCACTGGAATGACCCAAACGAGCTCGTCGATAGATTACGTCTTCTCGTATCCTCGAAATCCGCAGGACATACGGGGCATGACAACGAGATCGTTTCTATTATCGAAGAACTTCGAGAAGCCGGGTTGATTATAAATTGACACGTTCGTAAAGCATGATGTTAGTGTACAAACATGAAGAAGGTGAAGAGCAATCATATCACGGAAGAGAAGATACAGCTGGTCAACGAGTTGCATGCGCCAGCGAGACGTAACTTTAGACGTAGACGAGTCATTGTACGGGGTTACGATGATCTCTGGCAAGCGGATCTTGTAGAGATGCGACAGTATGCACGAATCAACAATGGCCACAATTACATACTCACCGTCATCGATGTCTTATCTAAATACGCTTGGGCCGTAGCAGTGAAAACGAAAAATGGAAAAAACGTTACGGATGCATTTTTAAACGTTTTGAATGATGGAAGAAAACCGAAAAATCTTCAAACGGATAAGGGAAAGGAATTTTATAATACAGAATTCCAAAATCTTATGAAAGAATACGATATAAATCATTACTCTACGCACAGTGTAATGAAAGCATCGATAATAGAACGTTGGAATAGGACGTTGAAAAACGAAATGTGGAAAAAGTTCACGCTTAATGGAAACTACGCGTGGACAACCGTCTTACCGAGGCTGGTCTCAGATTATAATAATAGAAGGCATCGTACGATTAGAATGCGCCCCGTCGACGTAACACCGGAACATGCAGACAAACTCTTATCGTCCGTATATTCTAACATAAAGATTGCAGCTCCGGCCAAGTATAAGGTCGGCGATCACGTGCGAGTTAGTAGATACAAAACCTTATTCGCAAAGGGTTATACGCCGAATTGGACAACTGAAATTTTCACAATTATTAAAATTCAACGAACAAATCCTGTAACGTATCTCTTGCAAGATATGCAAAAACAACCGTTGGTTGGCGGGTTCTACGAATATGAGCTACAAAAAGTAAAAAATCGCGATGTATACTTAGTGGAGAAGGTTCTACAACGAAAGGGAAATAAAGTTTTCGTCAAATGGTTGGGGTTTGATTCTACACACAATTCATGGATAGGAGCGAACAATATTTTGTAATCTATATTTAAAAATGTTTGTAATTATGCAGATTATGTGAATAAATAATTTTTCGGCTTTATTCTGTGTTTACTTTATTACAGGGGAATGTTATTTTATAAATGAATGGAGGTTGGTCTAAGAATAAATTATATTGATAATTTTGAATACTTTTTAATACATAATACATAATACAACACAATAATACATTATATACAATTCGCTGGGGGGTGGAGGCTATAACAGACAAAATAAAACTCGCATTAGGTAAAATCTAATAAATTAAAGACATAAACGGACGGGCAACTCACATCAGCATCTCCTCCAACTGGCATCGGATTGCATTTATTGACCACTTAAATTTTCCGCGTATGGTAGACATGGTGATACACATCAATATCTCCCCAAATAGGGCCCTCATCTATTTCCTCATCAAACAGAGCCCTCAAATCGAATAAGCCTTCATGATTTGGATTCCAACCTTCGGCCCACATTAACATCTGGCTGAACCGATGGTCTGCTCGCTTCCGGCGCACTTCGATGAATCTTTTTATTGGCACTAATCCTAACCTTTCAGCTTTTAACAAACACCTAGTTAAAAATAAAATTAACACACCAAGACAAGTAATCGTTAAAGACTACTTACAGTACTGCTCAATAAGTGCCTTAAAGGCAAGTAGTTCAAGTCGCGGAACGGTGGCCATCGTAGACTGAATAACGCGAAACGAGCAGCGGATAACGAAATGAATAGTGGATAATGAAAACTCATCGGTTTATAAAACACCGAGAAAATACCCCCTCCAATCCTAATACATCCAAACACTAGACATTCAGCATCTCGCGAAACTGCAAATTTGCAAGAACTCCGAATCGGGCGCCTCTTTCTCTCTCACATGAAATTGCAAGGTTCGCAAGAACTTGAACATTGCAAAGAATAATTTTAATATCGCATTAACGATTTTACAATTTTATTTTCATATTACATTAATGAAGTAGGGGGAAGGGTGAGGCAAAGAATAAATTACAGTAATAACGATTATATAACTTTGTCATATTATTTATTTTATTATATTGTTACAAGTACGGGGATGGGTGCGGCAAAATAAATTACATTGATAATGATTATATACTTTATTTTATCTTTATAACTTTACTATATTATTAAAATAAGTATGGGGAAGGGTGTGACAAAAAAAATTCTTTTATTTTATCATTACTATATATTTATTTTCTCACCGATATTTTATAACTTATTAAAGGAAGTATGGGAAAGGGTGTGGCGAAACTAAATTACATCGATAGTGGTTATATATATAATTTATTATATTTTTATATTATTATATTATTATATTATATTATTATTATTATATTATTATTATAATCATCATCTTCCCCGCCTTCGGCTATAACAGATAAAATAAAATATCGATTAATACATAGTAAAAATCTAATAAAACAAAAAACGGGCAAGTAACTCACGTCCAACTACTCCCGGAACAACTGCGGCAAGTAAAAATTTGCCTCCGCCCATATTTTCACACAATTTCGCCGCCTCTCTATTCGCTCCCGGCGAATATTTGGGAAATTGCTTCTATGCACATAGCCCATCGATCGCAGGGCAGCGGCTGTTAACAAAAAAAAAAAAAACGAATTAAAAACAAATAAAATCTATGCACTAAAAGTAATTATTGAAAAACTACTTACGCTGAGAGGCGATGAACGCCTCTAATGCAAGAATTTGTGAACTTGTTATTTTTTCCATTGTAGTGGTATAAACGCCGCGTTGATGCGTTTATAAAGCAAAGAGGAATCATCTCCCTCCACTTCTAACAATGAAAACAGCTGACACATTCTGAGAATAATCTGCCAGATATCTTACATGTTTGTAACACCTCGGAATCGACATGAAATTAAAAGGTTTGCAAGAACTCGAAACCCTGCATGCGTATAAAGATACTTTGATCAGCGAACACGTGCGAGTTAGTGAATACAAAGCCTTCATGCATTCGCAGCTTCGCCCGCTCTTATAAATAAAAAACTTCGAGAATTTGAATCCCGATTTGCACAATGTTTCTAAGTTCGGGGGTTTGGGCTGGGCGTTGACGGGTCAGTCAGGACATGTTCTTATAGATTATATTATTGGGAAGGGTCAGGCAAAATAAATTACATTAATCACGATTATATAATTTTATTTTCATAGATTATATTATTGGGAAGGGTCAGGCAAGATAAATTACATTAATAACGGTTATATAATTTTTATTTTCATATTATATTACATTAATGAAGTATGGGGAAGGGTGAGGTAAAGAATCAATTACACTAATAACGGTTATATATAATTGTATATGTGTTATAAACTAGGAATATACGTGTTATAAACTAAGAGTATCAACTAGGAATATATGTTATAAACTAAAAGTATAAACTAAAAGTATAAACTACGATGGTGGCGGGGGATGGAATATCTACCACCAGTCCGGCTATAACAGATAAAATACACATTAATACACAGTAAAATCTAATAAATCAAAATAAAAACGGATTGGCAACTTACATCGATTTCCTCCCCAAACAAATATCGGAGGCCGAATACTTTTGATGGTGGCGGGGGAATATCTACCACCAGTCCGGCTATAACAGATAAAATACACATTAATACACAGTAAAATCTAATAAATCAAGAATAAAAACGGATTGGCAACTTACATCGATTTCCTCCCCAAACAAATATCGGAGGTCGAATAAATCGACCTCCGTCCATCTCGCCGCCCACCGCGATTCAAATTCGCGGCGCCGCTCCTGCCGCTCCTTGCACTTTGCGTGCAGCGCCGCGACCTTCTCCCACCGCATTATTCCAAATCGCCGCATCATTTTTGCTGTTAAAATGAAAAAACAACTAGTTAAAAATAAATAAAATTTACACACTACGGGTAATTGTTGAAGACTACTTACGATTATGCCCCATAATGGCCATAAACGCCAGATTCTCCAGCCGTGGCACGCTCATTGTTATCAGCAAATAATGAATAGTAAAACGAACGCGCGTCGGTTTATAAAGCACTGAGAAAACATCCCCTCCAAACTCTAAGTCCTGAGATGAGTAAGAACTCCGGTCTCTCTTTCATGAAATTGCAAGGTTTGCATGAACTCGGAACCCTACAGGCTTATAAAGATACTCGTGGAGCAAAGAATAAATTATGTTTTTTACGAATAATTATTTATTTTATAATGTCCCCAAGGCAATGTTCTTGTGGATTGTGGAATTATGAATCGTTTATCATCGTAGGGACTAAGCACCTTCTTTTCTTCACATATAGAATATACATTGTGCAATTTTGAACGAATACATCTCTGTTCACGATGCACTTCTAAACGATCATACAAGCAACGTATATAATCATCGAAGGAAATAGTTTTCCTAACTACGTTACTTTTGACGCCCTTCACTTTTTTCGTGTCCCGTTTGCCCTCTACGCGCAAAGCATACATTTTCGACCGAAGTCCGACAAACTCAGTCATTATACACCCATTATTCTCATCCTTCATTAATCCTGGTACTTTTTTATTTACTCGTGGCATACTGTAAACATTGTCCTCGGTATAGTCGCTCGTGTCAAACCGATGTATATCGCGTTTCATTACATCGTATATGTCATCACATTCCAGTTCGTATATAAGACTGTCTGTGTCTGTGTATAATATTTTACAAAGATGTTTAAATTTCGGCCAAACATAATCATGATGGAATTCGTACAAACGTGTTTTTGATATATCCAGAATGCACATACCAACATAAATGGGTTTTCTAAATTTAATTTCCAACTTTCGCATCTCTATTGCAACCAAATGTTCCGAAAATATTGATCTGCTATGAAAATTTGGTTTTGCTATCAGGGCCTCAGCCCCGTATCTGCCTTCCCATTTTGTAACTAATTTAACGTCTACATGATTTCTAACGTTCTCCATAGTTTTACCAAAGACTGCATTATTCATTAATTTAAATAAGTTCTTTTCAAAATCATTTTTAGCTACAGTTCTAAGTTGTGTGTTTAAATTAATGTATTCGCGAAGCCATGGAGATTGTTTAAATTCTAAAACGCGATGAATTACAGAAACTTCTAAGCCATGATTTATGCATTGTTGAAGATTGCCGTAATGGATGATGTAACGTTGCTTATCCTGAACTGTAGCGAGTAGTTTCTCATGTTTGGCATTAGGAGGCTTCTCGCGTATTGGGCAAAAAGGTAAATCTGCGTGCTTATCGTGTAATTCTAGCGGGTATTTCAAATCGACTTCCAAAATATATCCAATGTTCGAATTTTCGGATATTGCATGAATGTTAAAAGTTTTAATTTCATTATCGTCTAACCACTTAAACTCGCCGTAAGGTAGATACTGCGACATTGCCCATCCATACAAATTATTAACGTCGAAATATACTAAATATCGCGATGGTTCTTCGGAATTGTACGAATCCATGTATTTATTATTGGCCTTTGCATATCGATTAGAACATTGACTTAAACCACCGCGTATGCCGCGCTCTATGAAAAGTAGCATATCGATATCTGTCAATAATTCTAATTCGATACGCGTGTGCTTCAGCATTGCATCCCACGTAAAACCTGGTAAAGTATAGTAATATGCAGGATCCAATTTGTAACTTCTCAAACAGCTGCTACGAAAATTTTCAAAAATGTCGGCCAATAATAAAACGTCTGTTTTTAGATATAAATCGCTATATTCGCCAAGTGTTTTTATATTAAAACTGCACCAGACTTTTATCGCGTGGTCATAATCCTGCTGTGAAACGGCAGAGTCGCTTAGTTGATTATAAAATTTGTCACATGTTGGCAATGTCGTCTCGTTCAGTTTCATGTAGTCGGTAACATAATCGTATGGAAAGATGCCTTTTCGTGTAAGCAAATCAAATCTTATCTCGTTCAAAAAATTAAATTGTGACCGTAAAATCGTCATATCGTCTTTCCCTAAATATGAACTCAATTTATCTAAACTTGAATTTAAAAATTTGAATGAATCTATAAATCGAAGCGAAATTTTGTAACGTTTTAAATTCGTTGAAAATGAAATATATTTTTCTTTTGTAATTGGCAAGACTGATGTCGAGCCTTCGATAATCGTTACCAATTCTTTTATTACAAAATGGGCATCGTATCCCGATAAATTATGAAACACTATTGGTATAAAACGTTTATTTTTATAATTTAAATTACATCCCTGATGAGCAGGTCCTCGGTAACGACCAGTGAAATGGCAATGATCTCGAACTTTTATTTCGTCGATGTCGAACGGTTTTTCGCAAATATAACAATGCGTCGCATTCATATAATTTTCTCTTTCATCATCCGTCAAATTTGTCATGGGCACAATCGTATTAAATAATGGTGCAATTTTTCTTACAAGGTTCTCAAGTTCATTCGCGAACCATTCCGCACAGTCAGGACCCCGATACGCGCGATACTCACACACCGATGCGTTGTACGAACAGTGAAAATAATATCCCACACTGTATGCTTCGTGCTGCTGGTATGCATTGCAGTGTCCTTGATTGATGTTACTGTTAATCTTCTTAAGCATGCATTCGAAATCGGCGTACACGATGAATGGATGACGTTCTCGGTGACAAAAATTATCAAACTTTATTATTTTATCCTCACTCGATGGTAGAATGATTGCGCAATCGTTCATCTTCATGCAGTCCTTCGTATGTTTCAATAACTTTTCTTCCACATAAAAGTAATGAAGGCATCTGCATATAAACAAAGTAACTGCATTAGTACAAAAGAACAAACGCATACACTAAAATAGATGGTAATGGCGTGATACAAACCTGTCACAAATATAAGTTTTACTCTTATGTGCACTGAGCTGGTTTGAAACAAGCCGGGAAAGATTTTTAATCCATGCAAAGTGGCGCACATTACGGTTGGGCGTTTCAAGCATCAGCAGGTTAACGTGACGAAATCTTTTGTTAGTGGTGAGTTGGAGCGGAGCACACCTTTTCACACTCATGTCCCAGAAATAAACGTTTATCGAAACATCGTTTTGGCGCTCAAATTTTGGTATTTGATTAAGCGTTATTGGAAATGCGATGCCCTCCAAATTTAAAACGGTGTCATAGTTGGGATACGATGATGGCCGATTTGCATTCACATGGGCGGGATATAATGCTGCAACTATCGATCTGACAAAACATGTATCATCGTCAACTTCCACATTTACTACCGCTCTTTTGTCCATGATTGTTTTTGGTATGTCGGTGTAACAACCAACATGCATCGGATTGCATTTATTGATATTTAACATCAAATGCAGAATTTTCGATATTGCCCAACCACTATCCCGTTCCTGAAATTCTTCCATCAGTGTTAAAGTTGAGTTCACAACGTATTTGTCATACCAATCGTTCAAGTTTGATGTAGAAAATAATTGTTTATTTCTCACACTGAAACTTTTCACATCAGTTTTATTATTAGCGGTAAACTCCCCATACAACACCGTATTCACTTTTATGCATGAATGATTTTGGAAAACTTCCGCTAGACGTTGGAATACTATTTTTCTAGCATCTTCCAAAAAGTTTCGTGGTTCAATATGCTCGGTGTTGATTATAATTCCTGTAGTTATCCGGCTATGGAAAGCTGATTCTACATCCTCCCAGATAAGAGATGATGATGATGCATGTGATTCAGCATCTGTTCTCCTTTGACCTTCGCCTATTTTTACAGATCCGTGTAACTCTGCTCTTAACGATTTAAATCTCGCTATCCTGGCTGTTAAACTATTTTTCAAACCAGTTGATAAGTCCTTTTCCAGTTGCAATCGCTCTATCATTAAATCAATGCATTGATTGCATTGCACCAGACATGCGTTTCGGTCGTCGTTACTACTTATGGCTGCAATACGTTGTGTCAAAAGTTGTTCTATACAAGCAAGTTCGTTTAGTAATATTGCCTTTTGACCACTAGGATGATCATTGTCACGATACAATATTCTGCGCAAGGCGTCGATTCTTTCTTTGTATGCTTCTATGTCTCGCCATCCTTCGACTGATAAATCGTCTCCCATTTGTAATCGTTCGTCTATCAATTCGATGCACTGATCACATCGCATCAAGCAATCGCAACGCTCATCTTCAGTATTGATGTTTATCGCCCGCTGCGCCAATAATTCGGTGATGCGTTCGAGTTCCTGCAGTAACGTGGCCTCCATTTCTCTTTTCCACAAACGCGTTAAGTATCCTTGCACTTCTAATTGTCAAACTACATATGACACACATTGCCAATTTTCTCCCATTTTATTAAAGTGGGGCTGTCATTGACGAAAGTGTTTAATTGCTGTTCACTCTGCAGCGTCAACAAAAAAACCGCATTTCCAAGACGTAGAAAAATTCGTTCAAGGTCATGAGCAAAACCTCTACCTTCTATAGTCGCGAATTGCAGCGTCAGATTTGCTGCGCCAACAAAAAATCTCATTTCCACTTGGGGGCCTTGAGCCGTCTTCCGATAAGACAAAAATAGTTCAAGGTCATGGGGTGGGGGTGGGGGTTGTCATGGGGTGTCAAATTTCAGTTCAAGGTCAGGACGTATCATATTTCTGCTGACGGTGGCGCCTAATTTTAGTTCAAGGACATGGGGTGGGGTGGAGGGGTGGGTTATGGGGTGGGGTGGTTATGGGGTGGGGGTTGTCGAGGACGTATCATATTTCTGCTGACAGTGGTGTCAAATTTCAGTTCAAGGTCATGGGGGTGGGGAGAGGGGAGGGGAGGGGTGGTTATGGGGTGGGGGTTGTCGAGGACGTATCATATTTCTGCTGACGGTGGTGTCAAATTTCAGTTCAAGGTCATGGGGTGGGGAGAGGGGGGCGGGGAGGGGGGGTATCATATTTCTGCTGATGGTGTCAAATTACTGCTGAGTCAGCAAAAAAAATGCTGACGCCAGTGATTTAGAATCCGCATAGAACAACTACTTATATCAAGATATTTAAAAGTTCCGAAGCCGCACCAACATAATAGAGATACAGAAACACCGTGGCCCCTTTCTTTGAGATAACTCTGCACTATTGCGAGCTGTAAATGCCACTTCCAGCTTAGCTGTGCAGAAGAAGAACAACAAGAACCAGAAATATCTCGAAATATGTCCGTCAGGCCCCTTCCCTTGAGATATATCTGCAAATATCTCGGAAACGAAGCGAGCTATGGCAAAATGTTAAGAGACCTTTTTTGTAGAGAATTATGTTTCCTACAATTTATGTTCTATGATATTTTTTGATCAGAAGCGTAGTTTTCGAGATATATCGAGATATTTAAAAGTTCCGAAGCCGCACCAACATAATAGAGATACAGAAACAGCGTGGCCCCTTTCTTTGGGATAACTCTGCAGTATTGCGAGCTGGAAATGCCACTTCCAGTTTAGCTGTGCAGAAGAAGAACAACAAGAAGAAGAAATATCTCGAAATATGTCCGTCAGGACCCCTCCCTTGAGATAAATCTGCAAATATCTCGGAAAAGAAGCGAGCTATTGCAAAACGTTGAGAGACCTTTTTTGTAGAGAATTAGGTTTCCTACTTTTTATGTTCTATGATATTTTTTGATCAGATGCGTAGTTCTCGAGATATATCAAGATATTTAAAAGTTCCGTAGCCGCACCAACATAATAGAGATACAGAAACACCGTGGCCCCTTTCTTTGCGATAACTCTGCACTATTGCGAGCTGCAAATGCCACTTCCAGCTTAGCTGTGCAGAAGAAGAACAACAAGAAGAAGAAATATCTCGAAATATGTCCGTCAGGCCCCTTCCCTTGAGATAAATCTGCAAATATCTCGGAAACGAAGCGAGCTATGCCAAAATGTTAGGAGACCTTATTTGTAGAGAATTAAGTTTCCTACTTTTTATGTTCTATGATATTTTTTGATCAGATGCGTAGTTCTCGAGATATATCGAGATCTTTAAAAGTTCCGAAGCCGCACCAACATAATAGAGATACGGAAACACCGTGGCCCCTTTCTTTGAGATAACTCTGCACAATTGCGAGCTGCAAATGCCACTTCCAGCTTAGCTGTGCAGAAGAAGAACAACAAGAAGAAGAAATATCTCGAAATATGTCCGTCAGGCCCCTTCCCTTGAGATAAATCGGCAAGTATCTCGGAAACGAAGCGAGCTATGGCAAAATGTTAAGAGACCTTTTCTGTAGAGAATTAAGTTTTCTACTTTTTATGTTCCATGATATTTTTTGGTCAGATGCGTAGTTCTCGAGATATATCAAGATATTTAAAAGTTCCGAAGCCGCACCAACATAATAGAGATACAGAAACACCGTGGCCCCTTTCTTTGAGATAACTCTGCACTATTGCGAGCTGCAAATGCCACTTCCAGCTTAGCTGTGCTGAAGAAGAACAACAAGAAGAAGAAATATCTCGAAATATGTCCGTCAGGCCCCTTCCCTTGAGATAAATCGGCAAATATCTCGGAAACGAAGCGAGCTATGGCAAAATGTTAAGAGACCTTTTTTGTAGAGAATTAAGTTTCCTACTTTTTATGTTCTATGATATTTTTTGATCAGATGCGTAGTTCTCGAGATATACCAAGATATTTAAAAGTTCCGAAGCCGCACCAACATAATAGAGATGCAGAAACACCGTGGCCCCTTTCTTTGAGATAACTCTGCACGATTGCGAGCTGGAAATGCCACTTCCAGTTCAGCTGTGCAGAAGAAGAACAACAAGAAGAAGAAATATCTCGAAATATGTCGGTCAGACCCCTTCCCTTGAGATGAATCTGCAAATATCTCGGAAACGAAGCGAGCTATGGCAAAATGTTAAGAGACCTTTTTTGTAGAGAATAATGTTTCCTACAATTTACGTTCTATGATATTTTTTGATCAGAAGCGTAGTTTTCGAGATATATCGAGATATTTAAAAGTTCCGAAGACGCACCAACATAATAGAGATACAGAAACACCGTGGCCCCTTTCTTTGAGATAACTGTGCACTAGTGCGAGCCGCAAATGCCACTTCCAGCTTAGCTGTGCAGAAGAAGAACAACAAGAAGAAGAAATATCTCGAAATATGTCCGTCAGGCCCCTTCCCTTGAGATATATCTGCAAATATCTCGGAAACGAAGTGAGCTATGGCAAAATGTTAAGAGACCGTTTTTGTAGAGAATTAAGTTTCCTACTTTTTATGTTCTATGATATTTTTTGATCAGACGCGTAGTTCACGAGATATATCAAGATATTTAAAAGTTCCGAAGCCGCACCAACATAATAGAGATACAGAAACACCGTGGCCCCTTTCTTTGGGATAACTCTGCACTATTGCGAGCTGCAAATGCCACTTCCAGCTTAGCTGTGCAGAAGAAGAACAACAAGAAGAAGAAATATCTCGAAATATGTCCGTCAGGCCACTTCCCTTGAGATAAATCTGCAAATATCTCGGAAACGAAGCGAGCTATGGCAAAATGTTAAGAGACCTTTTTTGTAGAGAATTAAGTTTCCTACTTTTTATGTTCGATGATATTTTTTGATCAGATGCGTAGTTCTCGAGATATATCAAGATATTTAAAAGTTCCGAAGCTGCACCAACATAATAGAGGTACAGAAACACCGTGGCCTCTTTCTTTGAGATAACCCTGCACTATTGCGAGCTGCAAATGCCACTTCCAGCTTAGCTGTGCAGAAGAAGAACAACAAGAAGAAGAAACATCTCGAAATATGTCCGTCAGGCCCCTTCCCTTGAGATAAATCTGCAAATATCTCGGATACGAAGCGAGCTATGGCAAAATGATTAGAGACCTTTCTTGTAGAGAATTAAGTTTCCTACTTTTTATGTAGTATGATATTTTTTGATCAGATGCGTAGTTCTCGAGATATATCAAGATATTTAAAAGTTCCGAAGCCGCACCAACATAATAGAGATACAGAAACACCGTGGCCCCTTTCTTTGAGATAACTCTGCACTATTGCGCGCTGCAAATGCCACTTCCAGCTTAGCTGTGCAGAAGAAGAACAACAAGAAGAAGAAATATCTCGAAATATGTCCGTCAGGCCCCTTCCCTTGAGATAAATCTGCAAATATCTCGGAAACGAAGCGAGCTATGGCAAAATGTTAAGAGACGTTTTTTGTAGAGAATTAAGTTTCCTACGTTTTATGTTCTATGATATTTTTCGATCAGAGGCGTAGTTCTCGAGATATATCAAGATATTTAAAAGTTCCGAAGCCGCACCAACATAATAGAGATACAGAAACACCGTGGCCCCTTTCTTTGAGATAACTCTGCACGATTGCGAGCTGGAAATGCCACTTCCAGTTCAGCTGTGCAGAAGAAGAACAACAAGAAGAAGAAATATCTCGAAATATGTCCGTCAGACCCCTTCCCTTGAGATGAATCTGCAAATATCTCGGAAACGAAGCGAGCTATGGCAAAATGTTAAGAGACCTTTTTTGTAGAGAATAACGTTTCCTACAATTTACGTTCTATGATATTTTTTGATCAGAAGCGTAGTTTTCGAGATATATCGAGATATTTAAAAGTTCCGAAGACGCACCCACATAATAGAGATACAGAAACACCGTGGCCCCTTTCTTTGAGATAACTGTGCACTAGTGCGAGCCGCAAATGCCACTTCCAGCTTAGCTGTGCAGAAGAAGAACAACAAGAAGAAGAAATATCTCGAAATATGTCCGTCAGGCCCTTTCCCTTGAGATATATCTGCAAATATCTCGGAAACGAAGTGAGCTATGGCAAAATGTTAAGAGACCGTTTTTGTAGAGAATTAAGTTTCCTACTTTTTATGTTCTATGATATTTTTTGATCAGACGCGTAGTTCACGATATATATCAAGATATTTAAAAGTTCCGAAGCCGCACCAACATAATAGAGATACAGAAACACCGTGGCCCCTTTCTTTGAGATAACTCTGCACTATTGCGAGCTGTAAATGCCACTTCCAGCTTAGCTGTGCAGAAGAAGAACAACAAGAACAAGAAATATCTCGAAATATGTCCGTCAGGCCCCTTCCCTTGAGATATATCTGCAAATATCTCGGAAACGAAGCGAGCTATGGCAAAATGTTAAGAGACCTTTTTTATAGAGAATTATGTTTCCTACAATTTATGTTCTATGATATTTTTTGATCAGAAGCGTAGTTTTCGAGATATATCGAGATATTTAAAAGTTCCGAAGCCGCACCAACATAATAGAGATACAGAAACACCGTGGCCCCTTTCTTTGAGATAACTCTGCACTAGTGCGAGCCGCAAATGCCACTTCCAGCTTAGCTGTGCAGAAGAAGAACAACAAGAAGAAGAAATATCTCGAAATATGTCCGTCAGGCCCCTTCCCTTGAGATAAATATGCAAATATCTCGGAAACGAAGCGAGCTATGGCAAAATGTTAAGAGACCTTTTTTGTAGAGAATTAAGTTTCCTACTTTTGATGTTCTATGATATTTTTTGATCAGATGCGTTGTTCTCGAGATATATCAAGATATTTAAAAGTTCCGAAGCCGCACCAACATAATAGAGATACAGAAACACCGTGGCCCCTTTCTTTGAGATAACTCTGCACTATTGCGAGCTGCAAATGCCACTTCCAGCTTAGCTGTGCAGAAAAAGAACAACAAGAAGAAGAAATATCTCGAAATATGTCCGTCAGGCCCCTTCCCTTGAGATATATCTGCAAATATCTCGGAAACGAAGCGAGCTATGGCAAAATGTTAAGAGACCTTTTTTGTACAGAATTATCTTTCCTCCAATTTACGTTCTCTGATATTTTTTGATCAGAAGCGTAGTTTTCGAGATATATCGAGATATTTAAAAGTTCCGAAGCCGCACCAACATAATAGAGATACAGAAACAGCGTGGCCCCTTTCTTTGGGATAACTCTGCAGTATTGCGAGCTGGAAATGCCACTTCCAGTTTAGCTGTGCAGAAGAAGAACAACAAGAAGAAGAAATATCTCGAAATATGTCCGTCAGGACCCCTCCCTTGAGATAAATCTGCAAATATCTCGGAAAAGAAGCGAGCTATTGCAAAACGTTAAGAGACCTTTTTTGTAGAGAATTAGGTTTCCTACTTTTTATGTTCTATGATATTTTTTGATCAGATGCGTAGTTCTCGAGATATATCAAGATATTTAAAAGTTCCGTAGCCGCACCAACATAATAGAGATACAGAAACACCGTGGCCCCTTTCTTTGCGATAACTCTGCACTATTGCGAGCTGCAAATGCCACTTCCAGCTTAGCTGTGCAGAAGAAGAACAACAAGAAGAAGAAATATCTCGAAATATGTCCGTCAGGCCCCTTCCCTTGAGATAAATCTGCAAATATCTCGGAAACGAAGCGAGCTATGCCAAAATGTTAGGAGACCTTATTTGTAGAGAATTAAGTTTCCTACTTTTTATGTTCTATGATATTTTTTGATCAGATGCGTAGTTCTCGAGATATATCGAGATCTTTAAAAGTTCCGAAGCCGCACCAACATAATAGAGATACGGAAACACCGTGGCCCCTTTCTTTGAGATAACTCTGCACAATTGCGAGCTGCAAATGCCACTTCCAGCTTAGCTGTGCAGAAGAAGAACAACAAGAAGAAGAAATATCTCGAAATATGTCCGTCAGGCCCCTTCCCTTGAGATAAATCGGCAAGTATCTCGGAAACGAAGCGAGCTATGGCAAAATGTTAAGAGACCTTTTCTGTAGAGAATTAAGTTTTCTACTTTTTATGTTCCATGATATTTTTTGGTCAGATGCGTAGTTCTCGAGATATATCAAGATATTTAAAAGTTCCGAAGCCGCACCAACATAATAGAGATACAGAAACACCGTGGCCCCTTTCTTTGAGATAACTCTGCACTATTGCGAGCTGCAAATGCCACTTCCAGCTTAGCTGTGCTGAAGAAGAACAACAAGAAGAAGAAATATCTCGAAATATGTCCGTCAGGCCCCTTCCCTTGAGATAAATCGGCAAATATCTCGGAAACGAAGCGAGCTATGGCAAAATGTTAAGAGACCTTTTTTGTAGAGAATTAAGTTTCCTACTTTTTATGTTCTATGATATTTTTTGATCAGATGCGTAGTTCTCGAGATATACCAAGATATTTAAAAGTTCCGAAGCCGCACCAACATAATAGAGATACAGAAACACCGTGGCCCCTTTCTTTGAGATAACTCTGCACTATTGCGAGCTGCAAATGCCACTTCCAGCTTAGCTGTGTAGGGGAAGAACAACAAGAAGAAGAAATATCTCGAAATATGTCCGTCAGGCCAGTTCCTTTGAGCTGAATCTGCAAATATCTCGGAAACGAAGCGAGCTATGGCAAAATGTTAAGAGACGTTTTTTGTAGAGAATTATGTTTCCTACAATTTATGTTCTATGATATTTTTTGATCAGAAGCGTAGTTTTCGAGATATATCGAGATATTTAAAAGTTCCGAAGCCGCACCGACATAATAGAGATACAGAAACACCGTGGCCCCTTTCTTTGAGATAACTCTGCACTAGTGCGAGCCGCAAATGCCACTTCCAGCTTAGCTGTGCAGAAGAAGAACAACAAGAAGAAGAAATATCTCGAAATATGTCCGTCAGGCCCCTTCCCTTGAGATAAATCTGCACATATCTCGGAAACGAAGCGAGCTATGGCAAAATGTGAAGAGACGTTTTTTGTAGAGAATTATGTTTCCTACAATCTATGTTCTATGATATTTTTTGATCAGAAGCGTAGTTTTCGAGATATATCGAGATATTTAAAAGTTCCGAAGCCGCACCAACATAATAGAGATACAGAAACACCGTGGCCCCTTTCTTTGAGATAACTCTGCACTAGTGCGAGCCGCAAATGCCACTTCCAGCTTAGCTGTGCAGAAGAAGAACAACAAGAAGAAGAAATATCTCGAAATATGTCCGTCAGGCCCCTTCCCTTGAAATATATCTGCAAATATCTCGGAAACGAAGCGAGCTATGGCAAAATGTTAAGAAACCGTTTTTGTGGAGAATTAAGTTTCCTACTTTTTATGTTCTATGATATTTTTTGATCGGACGCGTAGTTCTCGAGATATATCAAGATATTTAAAAGTTCCGAAGCCGCACCAACATAATAGAGATACAGAAACACCGTGGCCCCTTTCGTTGAGATAACTCTGCACTAGTGCGAGCCGCAAATGCCACTTCCAGCTTAACTGTGCAGAAGAAGAACAACAAGAAGAAGAAATATCTCGAAATATGTCCGTCAGGCCCCTTCCCTTGAGATAAATCTGCAAATATCTCGGAAACGAAGCGAGCTATGGCAAAATGTTAAGAGACCTTTTTTGTAGAGAATTAAGTTTCCTACTTTTTATGTTCTATGATATTTTTTGATCAGATGCGTAGTTCTCGAGATATATCAAGATATTTAAAAGTTCCGAAGCCGCACCAACATAATAGAGATACAGAAACACCGTGGCCCCTTTCTTTGAGATAACTCTGCACTATTGCGAGCTGCAAATGCCACTTCCAGCTTAGCTGTGCAGAGGAAGAACAACAAGAAGAAGAAATATCTCGAAATATGTCCTTCAGGCCAGTTCCTTTGAGTTGAATCTGCAAATATCTCGGAAACGAAGCGAGCTATGGCAAAATGTTAAGAGACGTTTTTCGTAGAGAATTATGTTTCCTACAATTTATGTTCTATGATATTTTTTGATCAGAAGCGTAGTTTTCGAGATATATCGAGATATTTAAAAGTTCCGAAGCCGCACCAACATAATAGGGATACAGAAACACCGTGGCCCCTTTCTTTGAGATAACTCTGCACTAGTGCGAGCCGCAAATGCCACTTCCAGCTTAGCTGTGCAGAAGAAGAACAACAAGAAGAAGAAATATCTCGAAATATGTCCGTCAGGCCCCTTCCCTTGAGATAAATCTGCAAATATCTCGGAAACGAAGCGAGCTATGGCAAAATGTTAAGAGACGTTTTTTGTAGAGAATTATGTGTCCTACAATTTATGTTCTATGATATTTTTTGATCAGAAGCGTAGTTTTCGCGATATATCGAGATATTTAAAAGTTCCGAAGCCGCACCAACATAATAGAGATACAGAAACACCGTGGCCCCTCTCTTTGAGATAACTCTGCACTATTGCGAGCTGCAAATGCCACTTCCAGCTTAGCTGTGCAGAAGAAGAACAACAAGAAGAAGAAACATCTCGAAATATGTCCGTCAGGCCCCTTCCCTTGAGATAAATCTGCAAATATCTCGGAAACGAAGCGAGCTATGGCAAAATGTTTAGAGACCTTTCTTGTAGAGAATTAAGTTTCCTACTTTTTATGTAGTATGATATTTTTTGATCAGATGCGTAGTTCTCGAGATATATCAAGATATTTAAAAGTTCCGAAGCCGCACCAACATAATAGAGATACAGAAACACCGTGGCCCCTTTCTTTGAGATAACTCTGCACTATTGCGCGCTGCAAATGCCACTACCAACTTAGCTGTGCAGAAGAAGAACAACAAGAAGAAGAAATATCTCGAAATATGTCCGTCAGGCCCCTTCCCTTGAGATAAATCTGCAAATATCTCGGAAACGAAGCGAGCTATGGCAAAATGTTAAGAGACCTTTTTTGTAGAGAATTAAGTTTCCTACTTTTTATGTTCTATGATATTTTTTGATCAGATGCGTAGTTCTCGAGATATATCAAGATATTTAAAAGTTCCGAAGCCGCACCAACATAATAGAGATACAGAAACACCGTGGCCCCTTTCTTTGAGATAACTCTGCACTAGTGCGAGCCGCAAATGCCACTTCCAGTTTAGCTGTGCAGAAGAAGAACAACAAGAAGAAGAAATATCTCGAAATATGTCCGTCAGGCCCCTTCCCTTGAGATAAATCTGCAAATATCTCGGAAACGAAGCGAGCTATGGCAAAATGTTAAGAGACCTTTTTTGTAGAGAATTAAGTTTCCTACTTTTTATGTTCTATGATATTTTTTGATCAGATGCTTAGTTCTCGAGATATATCAAGATATTTAAAAGTTCCGAAGCCGCACCAACATAATAGAGATACAGAAACACCGTGGCCCCTTTCTGTGAGATAACTCTGCAATATTGCGAGCTGCAAATGCCACTTCCAGCTTAGCTGTGCAGAGGAAGAACAACAAGAAGAAGAAATATCTCGAAATATGTCCGTCAGGCCAGTTCCTTTGAGCTGAATCTGCAAATATCTCGGAAACGAAGCGAGCTATGGCAAAATGTTAAGAGACCTTTTTTGTAGAGAATTAAGTTTCCTACTTTTTATGTTCGATGATATTTTTTGATCAGATGCGTAGTTCTCGAGATATATCAAGATATTTAAAAGTTCCGAAGCTGCACCAACATAATAGAGGTACAGAAACACCGTGGCCTCTCTCTTTGAGATAACTCTGCACTATTGCGAGCTGCAAATGCCACTTCGAGCTTAGCTGTGCAGAAGAAGAACAACAAGAAGAAGAAATATCTCGAAATATGTCCGTCAGACCCCTTCCCTTGAGATGAATATGCAAATATCTCGGAAACGAAGCGAGCTATGGCAAAATGTTAAGAGACCTTTTTTGTAGAGAATTAAGTTTGCTACTTTTTATGTTCTATGATATTTTTTGATCAGATACGTAGTTCTCGAGATATATCAAGATATTTAAAAGTTCCGAAGCCGCACCAACATAATAGAGATACAGAAACACCGTGGCCCCTTTCTTTGAGATAACTCTGCACTAGTGCGAGCCGCAAATGCCACTTCCAGCTTAGCTGTGCAGAGGAAGAACAACAAGAAGAAGAAATATCTCGAAATATGTCCGTCAGGCCAGTTCCTTTGTGCTGAATCTGCAAATATCTCGGAAACGAAGCGAGCTATGGCAAAATGTTAAGAGACGTTTTTTGTAGAGAGTTATGTTTCCTACAATTTATGTTCTATGATATTTTTTGATCAGAAGCGTAGTTTTCGAGATATATCGAGATATTTAAAAGTTCCGAAGCCGCACCAACATAATAGAGATACAGAAACACCGTGGCCCCTTTCTTTGAGATAACTCTGCACTATTGCGCGCTGCAAATGCCACTACCAACTTAGCTGTGCAGAAGAAGAACAACAAGAAGAAGAAATATCTCGAAATATGTCCGTCAGGCCCCTTCCCTTGAGATAAATCTGCAAATATCTCGGAAACGAAGCGAGCTATGGCAAAATGTTAAGAGACCTTTTTTGTAGAGAATTAAGTTTCCTACTTTTCATGTTCTATGATATTTTTTGATCAGATGCGTAGTTCTCGAGATATATCAAGATATTTAAAAGTTCCGAAGCCGCACCAACATAATAGAGATACAGAAACACCGTGGCCCCTTTCTTTGAGATAACTCTGCACTATTGCGAGCTGGAAATGCCACTTCCAGTTTAGCTGTGCAGAAGAAGAACAACAAGAAGAAGAAATATCTCGAAATATGTCCATCAGGACCCTTCCCTTGAGATAAATCTGCAAATATCTCGGAAACGAAGCGAGCTATGGCAAAATCTTAAGAGACCTTTTTTGTAGAGAATTATGTTTCCTACAATTTAGGTTCTATGATATTTTTTGATCAGAAGCGTAGTTTTCGAGATATATCGAGATATTTAAAAGTTCCGAAGCCGCACCAACATAATAGAGATACAGAAACACCGTGGCCCCTTTCATTGAGATAACTCTGCACTAGTGCGAGCCGCAAATGCCACTTCCAGCTTAGCTGTGCAGAAGAAGAACAACAAGAAGAAGAAATATCTCGAAATATGTCCGTCAGGCCCCTTCCCTTGAGATAAATCTGCAAATATCTCGGAAACGAAGAGAGCTATGGCAAAATGTTGAGAGACCTTTTTGGTAGAGAATTAAGTTTCCTACTTTTCATGTTCTATGATATTTTTCGATCAGATGCGTAGTTCTCGAGATATATCAAGATATTTAAAAGTTCCGAAGCCGCACCAACATAATAGAGATACAGAAACACCGTGGCCCCTTTCTTTGAGATAACTCTGCACTATTGCGAGCTGCAAATGCCACTTCCAGCTTAGCTGTGCAGAAGAAGAACAACAAGAAGAAGAAATATCTCGAAATATGTCCGTCAGGCCCCTTCCCTTGAGATAAATCTGCAAATATCTCGGAAACGAAGCGAGCTATGGCAAAATGTTAAGAGACCTTTTTTGTAGACAATCATGTTTCCTACAATTTATGTTCTATGATATTTTTTGATCAGAAGCGTAGTTTTCGAGATATATCGAGATATTTAAAAGTTCCGAAGCCGCACCAACATAATAGAGATACAGAAACACCGTGGCCCCTTTCTTTGGGATAACTCTGCACTATTGCGAGCTGCAAATGCCACTTCCAGCTTAGCTGTGCAGAAGAAGAACAACAAGAAGAAGAAATATCTCGAAATATGTCCGTCAGGCCACTTCCCTGGAGATAAATCTGCAAATATCTCGGAAACGAAGCGAGCTATGGCAAAATGTTAAGAGACCTTTTTTGTAGAGAATTAAGTTTCCTACTTTTTATGTTCTATGATATTTTTCGATCAGAGGCGTAGTTCTCGAGATATATCAAGATATTTAAAAGTTCCGAAACCGCACCAACATAATAGAGATACAGAAACACCGTGGCCCCTTTCTTTGAGATAACTCTGCACTAGTGCGAGCCGCAAATGCCACTTCCAGCTTAGCTGTGCAGAAGAAGAACAACAAGAAGAAGAAATATCTCGAAATATGTCCATCAGGACCCTTCCCTTGAGATAAATCTGCAAATATCTCGGAAACGAAGCGAGCTATGGCAAAATCTTAAGAGACCTTTTTTGTAGAGAATTATGTTTCCTACAATTTAGGTTCTATGATATTTTTTGATCAGAAGCGTAGTTTTCGAGATATATCGAGATATTTAAAAGTTCCGAAGCCGCACCAACATAATAGAGATACAGAAACACCGTGGCCCCTTTCATTGAGATAACTCTGCACTAGTGCGAGCCGCAAATGCCACTTCCAGCTTAGCTGTGCAGAAGAAGAACAACAAGAAGAAGAAATATCTCGAAATATGTCCGTCAGGCCCCTTCCCTTGAGATAAATCTGCAAATATCTCGGAAACGAAGAGAGCTATGGCAAAATGTTGAGAGACCTTTTTGGTAGAGAATTAAGTTTCCTACTTTTCATGTTCTATGATATTTTTCGATCAGATGCGTAGTTCTCGAGATATATCAAGATATTTAAAAGTTCCGAAGCCGCACCAACATAATAGAGATACAGAAACACCGTGGCCCCTTTCTTTGAGATAACTCTGCACTATTGCGAGCTGCAAATGCCACTTCCAGCTTAGCTGTGCAGAAGAAGAACAACAAGAAGAAGAAATATCTCGAAATATGTCCGTCAGGCCCCTTCCCTTGAGATAAATCTGCAAATATCTCGGAAACGAAGCGAGCTATGGCAAAATGTTAAGAGACCTTTTTTGTAGACAATCATGTTTCCTACAATTTATGTTCTATGATATTTTTTGATCAGAAGCGTAGTTTTCGAGATATATCGAGATATTTAAAAGTTCCGAAGCCGCACCAACATAATAGAGATACAGAAACACCGTGGCCCCTTTCTTTGGGATAACTCTGCACTATTGCGAGCTGCAAATGCCACTTCCAGCTTAGCTGTGCAGAAGAAGAACAACAAGAAGAAGAAATATCTCGAAATATGTCCGTCAGGCCACTTCCCTGGAGATAAATCTGCAAATATCTCGGAAACGAAGCGAGCTATGGCAAAATGTTAAGAGACCTTTTTTGTAGAGAATTAAGTTTCCTACTTTTTATGTTCTATGATATTTTTCGATCAGAGGCGTAGTTCTCGAGATATATCAAGATATTTAAAAGTTCCGAAACCGCACCAACATAATAGAGATACAGAAACACCGTGGCCCCTTTCTTTGAGATAACTCTGCACTAGTGCGAGCCGCAAATGCCACTTCCAGCTTAGCTGTGCAGAAGAAGAACAACAAGAAGAAGAAATATCTCGAAGTATGTCCGTTAGGCCCCTTCCCTTGAGATATATCTGCAAATATCTCGGAAACGAAGCGAGCTATGGCAAAATCTTAAGAGACCTTTTTTGTAGAGAATTATGTTTCCTACAATTTAGGTTCTATGATATTTTTTGATCAGAAGCGTAGTTTTCGAGATATATCGAGATATTTAAAAGTTCCGAAGCCGCACCAACATAATAGAGATACAGAAACACCGTGGCCCCTTTCATTGAGATAACTCTGCACTAGTGCGAGCCGCAAATGCCACTTCCAGCTTAGCTGTGCAGAAGAAGAACAACAAGAAGAAGAAATATCTCGAAATATGTCCGTCAGGCCCCTTCCCTTGAGATAAATCTGCAAATATCTCGGAAACGAAGAGAGCTATGGCAAAATGTTGAGAGACCTTTTTGGTAGAGAATTAAGTTTCCTACTTTTCATGTTCTATGATATTTTTCGATCAGATGCGTAGTTCTCGAGATATATCAAGATATTTAAAAGTTCCGAAGCCGCACCAACATAATAGAGATACAGAAACACCGTGGCCCCTTTCTTTGAGATAACTCTGCACTATTGCGAGCTGCAAATGCCACTTCCAGCTTAGCTGTGCAGAAGAAGAACAACAAGAAGAAGAAATATCTCGAAATATGTCCGTCAGGCCCCTTCCCTTGAGATAAATCTGCAAATATCTCGGAAACGAAGCGAGCTATGGCAAAATGTTAAGAGACCTTTTTTGTAGAGAATTAAGTTTCCTACTTTTTATGTTCTATGATATTTTTTGATCAGATGCGTAGTTCTCGAGATATATCAAGATATTTAAAAGTTCCGAAGCCGCACCAACATAATAGAGATACAGAAACACCGTGGCCCCTTTCTTTGAGATAACTCTGCACTAGTGCGAGCCGCAAATGCCACTTCCAGCTTAGCTGTGCAGAAGAAGAACAACAAGAAGAAGAAATATCTCGAAATATGTCCGTCAGGCCCCTTCCCTTGAGATAAATCTGCAAATATCTCGGAAACGAAGCGAGCTATGGCAAAATGTTAAGAGACCTTTTTTGTAGAGAATTAAGTTTCCTACTTTTTATGTTCTATGATATTTTTTGATCAGATGCTTAGTTCTCGAGATATATCAAGATATTTAAAAGTTCCGAAGCCGCACCAACATAATAGAGATACAGAAACACCGTGGCCCCTTTCTGTGAGATAACTCTGCAATATTGCGAGCTGCAAATGCCACTTCCAGCTTAGCTGTGCAGAGGAAGAACAACAAGAAGAAGAAATATCTCGAAATATGTCCGTCAGGCCAGTTCCTTTGAGCTGAATCTGCAAATATCTCGGAAACGAAGCGAGCTATGGCAAAATGTTAAGAGACCTTTTTTGTAGAGAATTAAGTTTCCTACTTTTTATGTTCGATGATATTTTTTGATCAGATGCGTAGTTCTCGAGATATATCAAGATATTTAAAAGTTCCGAAGCTGCACCAACATAATAGAGGTACAGAAACACCGTGGCCTCTCTCTTTGAGATAACTCTGCACTATTGCGAGCTGCAAATGCCACTTCGAGCTTAGCTGTGCAGAAGAAGAACAACAAGAAGAAGAAATATCTCGAAATATGTCCGTCAGACCCCTTCCCTTGAGATGAATATGCAAATATCTCGGAAACGAAGCGAGCTATGGCAAAATGTTAAGAGACCTTTTTTGTAGAGAATTAAGTTTGCTACTTTTTATGTTCTATGATATTTTTTGATCAGATACGTAGTTCTCGAGATATATCAAGATATTTAAAAGTTCCGAAGCCGCACCAACATAATAGAGATACAGAAACACCGTGGCCCCTTTCTTTGAGATAACTCTGCACTAGTGCGAGCCGCAAATGCCACTTCCAGCTTAGCTGTGCAGAGGAAGAACAACAAGAAGAAGAAATATCTCGAAATATGTCCGTCAGGCCAGTTCCTTTGTGCTGAATCTGCAAATATCTCGGAAACGAAGCGAGCTATGGCAAAATGTTAAGAGACGTTTTTTGTAGAGAGTTATGTTTCCTACAATTTATGTTCTATGATATTTTTTGATCAGAAGCGTAGTTTTCGAGATATATCGAGATATTTAAAAGTTCCGAAGACGCACCAACCTAATAGAGATACAGAAACACCGTGGCCCCTTTCTTTGAGATAACTGTGCACTAGTGCGAGCCGCAAATGCCACTTCCAGCTTAGCTGTGCAGAAGAAGAACAACAAGAAGAAGAAATATCTCGAAATATGTCCGTTAGGCCCCTTCCCTTGAGATAAATCTGCAAATATCTCGGAAACGAAGCGAGCTATGGCAAAATGTTAAGAGACCTTTTTTGTAGAGAATAATGTTTCCTACAATTTACGTTCTATGATATTTTTTGATCAGAAGCGTAGTTCTCGAGATATATCAAGATATTTAAAAGTTCCGAAGCCGCACCAACATAATAGAGATACAGAAACACCGTGGCCCCTTTCTTTGTGATAACTCTGCACTAGTGCGAGCCGCAAATGCCACTTCCAGCTTAGCTGTGCAGAAGAAGAACAACAAGAAGAAGAAATATCTCGAAATATGTCCGTCAGGCCCCTTCCCTTGAGATAAATCTGCACATATCTCGGAAACGATGCGAGCTATGGCAAAATGTGAAGAGACCTTTTGTGTAGAGAATTAAGTTTCCTACTTTTTATCTTCTATGATATTTTTTGATCAGATGCGTAGTTCTCGAGATATATCAAGATATTTAAAAGTTCCGAAGCCGCACCAACATAATAGAGATACAGAAACACCGTGGCCCCTCTCTTTGAGATAACTCTGCACTATTGCGAGCTGGAAATGCCACTTCCAGTTTAGCTGTGCAGAAGAAGAACAACAAGAAGAAGAAATATCTCGAAATATGTCCGTTAGGCCCCTTCCCTTGAGATAAATGTGCAAATATCTCGGAAACGAAGCGAGCTATGGCAAAATGTTAAGAGACCTTTTTTGTAGAGAATTAAGTTTCCTACTTTTTATGTTCTATGATATTTTTTGATCAGATGCGTAGTTCTCGAGATATATCAAGATATTTAAAAGTTCCGAAGCCGCACCAACATAATAGAGATACAGAAACACCGTGGCCCCTTTCTTTGAGATAACTCTGCACTATTGCGAGCTGCAAATGCCACTTCCAGCTTAGCTGTGCAGAAGAAGTACAACAAGAAGAAGAAATATCTCGAAATATGTCCGTCAGGCCCCTTCCCTTGAGATAAATCTGCAAATATCTCGGAAACGAAGCGAGCTATGGCAAAATGTTAAGCGACTTTATTTGTAGAGAATTAAGTTTCCTACTTTTTACGTTCTATGATATTTTTTAATCAGATGCGTAGTTCTCGAGATATATAAAGATATTTTAAAGTTCCGAAGCCGCACCAACATAATAGAGATACAGAAACACCGTGGCCCCTTTCTTCGAGATAACTCTGCACTATTGCGAGCTGCAAATGCCACTTCCAGCTTAGCTGTGCAGAAGAAGAACAACAAGAAGAAGAAATATCTCGAAAAATGTCCGTCAGGCCCCCTCCCTTGAGATAAATCTGCAAATATCTCGGAAACGCAGCGAGCTATGGCAAAATGTTAAGAGACCTTTTTTGTAGAGAATTAAGTTTCCTACTTTTTATATTCTATGATATTTTTTGATCAGATGCGTAGTTCTCGAGATATATCAAGATATTTAAAAGTTCCGAAGCCGCACCAACATAATAGAGATACAGAAACACCGTGGCCCCTTTCTTTGAGATAACTCTGCACTATTGCGAGCTACAAATGCCACTTCCAGCTTAGCTGTGCAGAGGAAGAACAACAAGAAGAAGAAATATCTCGAAATATGTCCGTCAGGCCAGTTCCTTTGAGTTGAATCTGCAAATATCTCGGAAACGAAGCGAGCTATGGCAAAATGTTAAGAGACCTTTTTTGTAGAGAATTATGTTTCCTACAATTTATGTTCTATGATATTTTTTGATCAGAAGCGTAGTTTTCGAGATATATCGAGATATTTAAAAGTTCCGAAGCCGCACCAACATAATAGAGATACAGAAACACCGTGGCCCCTTTCTTTGAGATAACTCTGCACTAGTGCGAGCCGCAAATGCCCCTTCCAGCTTAGCTGTGCAGAAGAAGAACAACAAGAAGAAGAAATATCTCGAAATATGTCCGTCAGGCCCCTTCCCTTGAGATAAATCTGCACATATCTCGGAAACGAAGCGAGCTATGGCAAAATGTGAAGAGACCTTTTGTGTAGAGAATTAAGTTTCCTACTTTTTATCTTCTATGATATTTTTTGATCAGATGCGTAGTTCTCGAGATATATCAAGATATTTAAAAGTTCCGAAGCCGCACCAACATAATAGAGATACAGAAACACCGTGGCCCCTCTCTTTGAGATAACTCTGCACTATTGCGAGCTGGAAATGCCACTTCCAGTTTAGCTGTGCAGAAGAAGAACAACAAGAAGAAGAAATATCTCGAAATATGTCCGTCAGGCCCCTTCCCTTGAGATAAATCTGCAAATATCTCGGAAACGAAGAGAGCTATGGCAAAATGTTAAGAGACCTTTTTTGTAGAGAATTAAGTTTCCTACTTTTCATGTTCTATGATATTTTTTGATCAGATGCGTAGTTCTCGAGATATATCAAGATATTTAAAAGTTCCGAAGCCGCACCAACATAATAGAGATACAGAAACACCGTGGCCCCTTTCTTTGAGATAACTCTGCACTATTGCGAGCTGTAAATGCCACTTCCAGCTTAGCTGTGCAGAAGAAGAACAACAAGAAGAAGAAATATCTCGAAATATGTCCGTCAGGCCCCTTCCCTTGAGATATATCTGCAAATATCTCGGAAACGAAGTGAGCTATGGCAAAATGTTAAGAGACCTTTTTTGTAGAGAATTATGTTTCCTACAATTTATGTTCTATAATATTTTTTGATCAGAAGCGTAGTTTTCGAGATATATCGAGATATTTAAAAGTTCCGAAGCCGCACCAACATAATAGAGATACAGAAACACCGTGGCCCCTTTCTTTGAGATAACTCTGCACTAGTGCGAGCCGCAAATGCCACTTCCAGCTTAGCTGTGCAGAAGAAGAACAACAAGAAGAAGAAGTATCTCGAAATATGTCCGTCAGGCCCGTTCCTTTGAGCTGAATCTGCAAATATCTCGGAAACGAAGCGAGCTATGGCAAAATGTTAAGAGACGTGTTTTGTAGAGAATTATGTTTCCTACAATTTATGTTCTATGATATTTTTTGATCAGAAGCGTAGTTTTCGAGATATATCGAGATATTTAAAAGTTCCGAAGCCGCACCAACATAATAGAGATACAGAAACACCGTGGCCCCTTTCTTTGAGATAACTCTGCACGATTGCGAGCTGGAAATGCCACTCCCAGTTTAGCTGTGCAGAAGAAGAACAACAAGAAGAAGAAATATCTCGAAATATGTCCATCAGGACCCTTCCCTTGAGATAAATCTGCAAATATCTCGGAAACGAAGCGAGCTATGGCAAAATGTTAAGAGACGTTTTTTGTAGAGAATTATGTTTCCTACAATTTATGTTTTATGATATTTTTTGATCAGAAGCGTAGTTTTCGAGATATATCGAGATATTTAAAAGATCCGAAGCCGCACCAACATAATAGAGATACAGAAACACCGTGGCCCCTTTCTTTGAGATAACTCTGCACTAGTGCGAGCCGCAAATGCCACTTCCAGCTTAGCTGTGCAGAAGAAGAACAACAAGAAGAAGAAGTATCTCGAAATATGTCCGTCAGGCCCGTTCCTTTGAGCTGAATCTGCAAATATCTCGGAAACGAAGCGAGCTATGGCAAAATGTTAAGAGACGTGTTTTGTAGAGAATTATGTTTCCTACAATTTATGTTCTATGATATTTTTTGATCAGAAGCGTAGTTTTCGAGATATATCGAGATATTTAAAAGTTCCGAAGCCGCACCAACATAATAGAGATACAGAAACACCGTGGCCCCTTTCTTTGAGATAACTCTGCACGATTGCGAGCTGGAAATGCCACTCCCAGTTTAGCTGTGCAGAAGAAGAACAACAAGAAGAAGAAATATCTCGAAATATGTCCATCAGGACCCTTCCCTTGAGATAAATCTGCAAATATCTCGGAAACGAAGCGAGCTATGGCAAAATGTTAAGAGACGTTTTTTGTAGAGAATTATGTTTCCTACAATTTATGTTCTATGATGTTTTTTGATCAGAAGCGTAGTTTTCGAGATATATCGAGATATTTAAAAGATCCGAAGCCGCACCAACATAATAGAGATACAGAAACACCGTGGCCCCTTTCTTTGAGATAACCCTGCACTAGTGCGAGCCGCAAATGCCGCTTCCAGCTTAGCTGTGCAGAAGAAGAACAACAAGAAGAAGAAATATCTCGAAATATGTCCGTCAGGCCCCTTCCCTCGAGATAAATCTGCAAATATCTCGGAAACGAAGCGAGCTATGGCAAAATGTTAAGAGACCTTTTTTGTAGAGAATTATGTTTCCTACAATTTATGTTCTATGATATTTTTTGATCAGAAGCGTAGTTTTCGAGATATATCGAGATATTTAAAAGTTCCGAAGCCGCCCCAACATAATAGAGATACAGAAACACCGTGGCCCCTTTCTTTGAGATAACTCTGCACTATTGCGAGCTGCAGATGCCACTTCCAGCTTAGCTGTGCAGAGGAAGAACAACAAGAAGAATAAATATCTCGAAATATGTCCGTCAGGCCAGTTCCTTTGAGCTGAATCTGCAAATATCTCGGAAACGAAGCGAGCTATGGCAAAATGTTAAGAGACGTTTTTTGTAGAGAATTATGTTTCCCACAATTTATGTTCTATGATATTTTTTGATCAGAAGCGTAGTTTTCGAGATATATCGAGATATTTAAAAGTTCCAAAGACGCACCAACATAATAGAGATACAGAAACACCGTGGCCCCTTTCTTTGAGATAACTCTGCGCTATTGCGAGCTGGAAATGCCACTTCCAGTTTAGCTGTGCAGAAGAAGAACAACAAGAAGAGGAAATATCTCGAAATATGTCCGTCAGGCCCCTTCCCTTGAGATATATCTGCAAATATCTCGGAAACGAAACGAGCTATGGCAAAATGTTAAGAGACCTTTTTTGTAGAGAATTATGTTTCCTACAATTTATGTTCTATGATATTTTTTAATCAGAAGCGAAGTTTTCGAGATATATCGAGATATTTAAAAGATCTGAAGCCGCACCAACATAATAGAGATACAGAAACACCGTGGCCCCTTTCTTTGAGATAACCCTGCACTAGTGCGAGACGCAAATGCCGCTTCCAGCTTAGCTGTGCAGAAGAAGAACAACAAGAAGAAGAAATATCTCGAAATATGTCCGTCAGGCCCCTTCCCTTGAGATAAATCTGCAAATATCTCGGAAACGAAGCGAGCTATGGCAAAATGTTAAGAGACCTTTTTTGTAGAGAATTAAGTTTCCTACTTTTTATGTTCTATGATATTTTTTGATCAGATGCGTAGTTCTCGAGATATATCAAGATATCTAAAAGTTCCGAAGCCGCACCAACATAATAGAGATACAGAAACACCGTGGCCCCTTTCTTCGAGATAACTCTGCACTATTGCGAGCTGCAAATGCCACTTCCAGCTTAGCTGTGCAGAAGAAGAACAACAAGAAGAAGAAATATCTCGAAAAATGTCCGTCAGGCCCCTTCCCTTGAGATAAATCTGCAAATATCTCGGAAACGAAGCGAGCTATGGCAAAATGCTAAGAGACCTTATTTGTAGAGAATAAAGTTTCCTACTTTTTATGTTCTATGATATTTTTTGATAAGATGCGTAGTTCTCGAGATATATCAAGATATTTAAAAGTTCCGAAGCCGCACCAACATAATAGAGATACAGAAACACCGTGGCCCCTTTCTTTGAGATAACTCTGCGCTATTGCGAGCTGGAAATGCCACTTCCAGTTTAGCTGTGCAGAAGAAGAACAACAAGAAGAGGAAATATCTCGAAATATGTCCGTCAGGCCCCTTCCCTTGAGATATATCTGCAAATATCTCGGAAACGAAACGAGCTATGGCAAAATGTTAAGAGACCTTTTTTGTAGAGAATTATGTTTCCTACAATTTATGTTCTATGATATTTTTTAATCAGAAGCGTAGTTTTCGAGATATATCGAGATATTTAAAAGATCCGAAGCCGCACCAACATAATAGAGATACAGAAACACCGTGGCCCCTTTCTTTGAGATAACCCTGCACTAGTGCGAGCCGCAAATGCCGCTTCCAGCTTAGCTGTGCAGAAGAAGAACAACAAGAAGAAGAAATATCTCGAAATATGTCCGTCAGGCCCCTTCCCTCGAGATAAATCTGCAAATATCTCGGAAACGAAGCGAGCTATGGCAAAATGTTAAGAGACCTTTTTTGTAGAGAATTATGTTTCCTACTTTTTATGCTCTATGATATTTTTTGATCGGATGCGTAGTTCTCGAGATATATCAAGATATTTAAAAAATCCGAAGCCGCACCAACATAATAGAGATACAGAAACACCGTGGCCCCTTTCTTTGAGATAACTCTGCACTATTGCGAGCTGCAAATGCCACTTCCAGCTTAGCTGTGCAGAAGAAGAACAACAAAAAGAAGAAATATCTCGAAATATGTACGTCAGGCCCCTTCCCTTGAGATAAATCTGCAAATATCTCGGAAACGAAGCGAGTTATGGCAAAATGTTAAGAGACCTCTTTTGTAGAGAATTAAGTTTCCTACTTTTTATGTTCTATGATATTTTTCGATCAGATGCGTAGTTCTCGAGATATATCGAGATATTTAAAAGTTCCGAAGCCGCACCAACATAATAGAGATACAGAAACACCGTGGCCCCTTTCTTTGAGATAACTCTGCACTATTGCGAGCTGCAAATGCCACTTCCAGCTTAGCTGTGCAGAAGAAGAACAACAAGAAGAAGAAATATCTCGAAATATGTCCGTCAGGCCCCTTCCCTTGAGATAAATCTGCAAATATCTCGGAAACGAAGCGAGCTATGGCAAAATGTTAAGAGACCTTTTTTGTAGAGAATTAAGTTTCCTACTTTTTATTTTCTATGATATTTTTTGATCAGATGCGTAGTTCTCGAGATATATCAAGATATCTAAAAGTTCCGAAGCCGCACCAACATAATAGAGATACAGAAACACCTTGGCCCCGTTCTTCGAGATAACTCTGCACTATTGCGAGCTGCAAATGCCACTTCCAGCTTAGCTGTGCAGAAGAAGAACAACAAGAAGAAGAAATATCTCGAAATATGTCCGTCAGGCCCCTTCCCTTGAGATAAATCTGCAAATATCTCGGAAACGAAGCGAGCTATGGCAAAATGTTAAGAGACCTTTTTTGTAGAGAATTAAGTTTCCTACTTTTTATGTTCTATGATATTTTTTGATCAGATGCGTAGTTCTCGAGATATATCAAGATATCTAAAAGTTCCGAAGCCGCACCAACATAATAGAGATACAGAAACACCGTGGCCCCTTTCTTCGAGATAACTCTGCACTATTGCGAGCTGCAAATGCCACTTCCAGCTTAGCTGTGCAGAAGAAGAACAACAAGAAGAAGAAATATCTCGAAAAATGTCCGTCAGGCCCCTTCCCTTGAGATAAATCTGCAAATATCTCGGAAACGAAGCGAGCTATGGCAAAATGCTAAGAGACCTTATTTGTAGAGAATTAAGTTTCCTACTTTTTATGTTCTATGATATTTTTTGATAAGATGCGTAGTTCTCGAGATATATCAAGATATTTAAAAGTTCCGAAGCCGCACCAACATAATAGAGATACAGAAACACCGTGGCCCCTTTCTTTGAGATAACTCTGCGCTATTGCGAGCTGGAAATGCCACTTCCAGTTTAGCTGTGCAGAAGAAGAACAACAAGAAGAGGAAATATCTCGAAATATGTCCGTCAGGCCCCTTCCCTTGAGATATATCTGCAAATATCTCGGAAACGAAACGAGCTATGGCAAAATGTTAAGAGACCTTTTTTGTAGAGAATTATGTTTCCTACAATTTATGTTCTATGATATTTTTTAATCAGAAGCGTAGTTTTCGAGATATATCGAGATATTTAAAAGATCCGAAGCCGCACCAACATAATAGAGATACAGAAACACCGTGGCCCCTTTCTTTGAGATAACCCTGCACTAGTGCGAGCCGCAAATGCCGCTTCCAGCTTAGCTGTGCAGAAGAAGAACAACAAGAAGAAGAAATATCTCGAAATATGTCCGTCAGGCCCCTTCCCTCGAGATAAATCTGCAAATATCTCGGAAACGAAGCGAGCTATGGCAAAATGTTAAGAGACCTTTTTTGTAGAGAATTATGTTTCCTACTTTTTATGCTCTATGATATTTTTTGATCGGATGCGTAGTTCTCGAGATATATCAAGATATTTAAAAAATCCGAAGCCGCACCAACATAATAGAGATACAGAAACACCGTGGCCCCTTTCTTTGAGATAACTCTGCACTATTGCGAGCTGCAAATGCCACTTCCAGCTTAGCTGTGCAGAAGAAGAACAACAAAAAGAAGAAATATCTCGAAATATGTACGTCAGGCCCCTTCCCTTGAGATAAATCTGCAAATATCTCGGAAACGAAGCGAGTTATGGCAAAATGTTAAGAGACCTCTTTTGTAGAGAATTAAGTTTCCTACTTTTTATGTTCTATGATATTTTTCGATCAGATGCGTAGTTCTCGAGATATATCGAGATATTTAAAAGTTCCGAAGCCGCACCAACATAATAGAGATACAGAAACACCGTGGCCCCTTTCTTTGAGATAACTCTGCACTATTGCGAGCTGCAAATGCCACTTCCAGCTTAGCTGTGCAGAAGAAGAACAACAAGAAGAAGAAATATCTCGAAATATGTCCGTCAGGCCCCTTCCCTTGAGATAAATCTGCAAATATCTCGGAAACGAAGCGAGCTATGGCAAAATGTTAAGAGACCTTTTTTGTAGAGAATTAAGTTTCCTACTTTTTATTTTCTATGATATTTTTTGATCAGATGCGTAGTTCTCGAGATATATCAAGATATCTAAAAGTTCCGAAGCCGCACCAACATAATAGAGATACAGAAACACCGTGGCCCCTTTCTTCGAGATAACTCTGCACTATTGCGAGCTGCAAATGCCACTTCCAGCTTAGCTGTGCAGAAGAAGAACAACAAGAAGAAGAAATATCTCGAAAAATGTCCGTCAGGCCCCTTCCCTTGAGATAAATCTGCAAATATCTCGGAAACGAAGCGAGCTATGGCAAAATGTTAAGAGACCTTATTTGTAGAGAATTAAGTTTCCTACTTTTTATGTTCTATGATATTTTTTGATCAGATGCGTAGTTCTCGAGATATATCAAGATATTTAAAAGTTCCGAAGCCGCACCAACATAATAGAGATACAGAAACACCGTGGCCCCTTTCTTTGAGATAACTCTGCGCTATTGCGAGCTGGAAATGCCACTTCCAGTTTAGCTGTGCAGAAGAAGAACAACAAGAAGAGGAAATATCTCGAAATATGTCCGTCAGGCCCCTTCCCTTGAGATATATCTGCAAATATCTCGGAAACGAAACGAGCTATGGCAAAATGTTAAGAGACCTTTTTTGTAGAGAATTATGTTTCCTACAATTTATGTTCTATGATATTTTTTGATCAGAAGCGTAGTTTTCGAGATATATCGAGATATTTAAAAGATCCGAAGCTGCACCAACATAATAGAGATACAGAAACACCGTGGCCCCTTTCTTTGAGATAACTCTGCACTAGTGCGAGCCGCAAATGCCGCTTCCAGCTTAGTTGTGCAGAAGAAGAACAACAAGAAGAAGAAATATCTCGAAATATGTCCGTCAGGCCCCTTCCCTCGAGATAAATCTGCAAATATCTCGGAAACGAAGCGAGCTATGGCAAAATGTTAAGAGACCTTTTTTGTAGAGAATTAAGTTTCCTACTTTTTATGTTCTATGATATTTTTTGATCAGATGCGTAGTTTTCGAGATATATCGAGATATTTAAAAGTTCCGAAGACGCACCAACATAATAGAGATACAGAAACACCGTGGCCCCTTTCTTTGAGATAACTCTGCGCTATTGCGAGCTGGAAATGCCACTTCCAGTTTAGCTGTGCAGAAGAAGAACAACAAGAAGAGGAAATATCTCGAAATATGTCCGTCAGGCCCCTTCCCTTGAGATATATCTGCAAATATCTCGGAAACGAAACGAGCTATGGCAAAATGTTAAGAGACCTTTTTTGTAGAGAATTATGTTTCCTACAATTTATGTTCTATGATATTTTTTAATCAGAAGCGTAGTTTTCGAGATATATCGAGATATTTAAAAGATCCGAAGCCGCACCAACATAATAGAGATACAGAAACACCGTGGCCCCTTTCTTTGAGATAACCCTGCACTAGTGCGAGCCGCAAATGCCGCTTCCAGCTTAGCTGTGCAGAAGAAGAACAACAAGAAGAAGAAATATCTCGAAATATGTCCGTCAGGCCCCTTCCCTCGAGATAAATCTGCAAATATCTCGGAAACGAAGCGAGCTATGGCAAAATGTTAAGAGACCTTTTTTGTAGAGAATTATGTTTCCTACTTTTTATGCTCTATGATATTTTTTGATCGGATGCGTAGTTCTCGAGATATATCATGATATTTAAAAAATCCGAAGCCGCACCAACATAATAGAGATACAGAAACACCGTGGCCCCTTTCTTTGAGATAACTCTGCACTATTGCGAGCTGCAAATGCCACTTCCAGCTTAGCTGTGCAGAAGAAGAACAACAAAAAGAAGAAATATCTCGAAATATGTACGTCAGGCCCCTTCCCTTGAGATAAATCTGCAAATATCTCGGAAACGAAGCGAGCTATGGCAAAATGTTAAGAGACCTCTTTTGTAGAGAATTAAGTTTCCTACTTTTTATGTTCTATGATATTTTTCGATCAGATGCGTAGTTCTCGAGATATATCGAGATATTTAAAAGTTCCGAAGCCGCACCAACATAATAGAGATACAGAAACACCGTGGCCCCTTTCTTTGAGATAACTCTGCACTATTGCGAGCTGCAAATGCCACTTCCAGCTTAGCTGTGCAGAAGAAGAACAACAAGAAGAAGAAATATCTCGAAATATGTCCGTCAGGCCCCTTCCCTTGAGATAAATCTGCAAATATCTCGGAAACGAAGCGAGCTATGGCAAAATGTTAAGAGACCTTTTTTGTAGAGAATTAAGTTTCCTACTTTTTATTTTCTATGATATTTTTTGATCAGATGCGTAGTTCTCGAGATATATCAAGATATCTAAAAGTTCCGAAGCCGCACCAACATAATAGAGATACAGAAACACCGTGGCCCCTTTCTTCGAGATAACTCTGCACTATTGCGAGCTGCAAATGCCACTTCCAGCTTAGCTGTGCAGAAGAAGAACAACAAGAAGAAGAAATATCTCGAAAAATGTCCGTCAGGCCCCTTCCCTTGAGATAAATCTGCAAATATCTCGGAAACGAAGCGAGCTATGGCAAAATGTTAAGAGACCTTATTTGTAGAGAATTAAGTTTCCTACTTTTTATGTTCTATGATATTTTTTGATCAGATGCGTAGTTCTCGAGATATATCAAGATATTTAAAAGTTCCGAAGCCGCACCAACATAGAGATACAGAAACACCGTGGCCCCTTTCTTTGAGATAACTCTGCGCTATTGCGAGCTGGAAATGCCACTTCCAGTTTAGCTGTGCAGAAGAAGAACAACAAGAAGAGGAAATATCTCGAAATATGTCCGTCAGGCCCCTTCCCTTGAGATATATCTGCAAATATCTCGGAAACGAAACGAGCTATGGCAAAATGTTAAGAGACCTTTTTTGTAGAGAATTATGTTTCCTACAATTTAAGTTCTATGATATTTTTTGATCAGAAGCGTAGTTTTCGAGATATATCGAGATATTTAAAAGATCCGAAGCTGCACCAACATAATAGAGATACAGAAACACCGTGGCCCCTTTCTTTGAGATAACTCTGCACTAGTGCGAGCCGCAAATGCCGCTTCCAGCTTAGCTGTGCAGAAGAAGAACAACAAGAAGAAGAAATACCTCGAAATATGTCCGTCAGGCCCCTTCCCTTGAGATATATCTGCAAATATCTCGGAAACGAAGCGAGCTATGGCAAAATGTTAAGAGACCTTTTTTGTAGAGAATTATGTTTTCTACTTTTTATGTTCTATGATATTTTTTGATCAGATGCGCAGTTCTCGAGATATATCAAGATATTTAAAAGTTCCGAAGCCGCACCAACATAATAGAGATACAGAAACACCGTGGCCCCTTTCTTTGAGATAACTCTGCACTATTGCGAGCTGGAAATGCCACTTCCAGTTTAGCTGTGCAGAAGAAGAACAACAAGAAGAAGAAATATCTCGAAATATGTCCGTTAGGCCCCTTCCCTTGAGATAAATCTGCAAATATCTCGGAAACGAAGCGAGCTATGGCAAAATGTTAAGAGACCTTTTTTGTAGAGAATTAAGTTTCCTACAATTTACGTTCTCTGATATTTTTTGATCAGAAGCGTAGTTCTCGAGATATATCAAGATATTTAAAAAATCCGAAGCCGCACCAACATAATAGAGATACAGAAACACCGTGGCCCCTTTCTTTGAGATAACTCTGCACTATTGCGAGCTGCAAATGCCACTTCCAGCTAAGCTGTGCAGAAGAAGAACAACAAGAAGAAGAAATATCTCGAAATATGTCCGTCAGGCCCCTTCCCTTGAGATATATCTGCAAATATCTCGGAAACGAAGCGAGCTATGGCAAAATGTTAAGAGACCTTTTTTGTAGAGAATTATGTTTCCTACAATTTATGTTCTATGATATTTTTTGATCAGAAGCGTAGTTTTCGAGATATATCGAGATATTTAAAAGTTCCGAAGCCGCCCCAACATAATAGAGATACAGAAACACCGTGGCCCCTTTCTTTGAGATAACTCTGCACTATTGCGAGCTGCAGATGCCACTTCCAGCTTAGCTGTGCAGAAGAAGAACAACAAGAAGAGGAAATATCTCGAAATATGTCCGTCAGGCCCCTTCCCTTGAGATATATCTGCAAATATCTCGGAAACGAAACGAGCTATGGCAAAATGTTAAGAGACCTTTTTTGTAGAGAATTATGTTTCCTACAATTTATGTTCTATGATATTTTTTAATCAGAAGCGTAGTTTTCGAGATATATCGAGATATTTAAAAGATCCGAAGCCGCACCAACATAATAGAGATACAGAAACACCGTGGCCCCTTTCTTTGAGATAACCCTGCACTAGTGCGAGCCGCAAATGCCGCTTCCAGCTTAGCTGTGCAGAAGAAGAACAACAAGAAGAAGAAATATCTCGAAATATGTCCGTCAGGCCCCTTCCCTCGAGATAAATCTGCAAATATCTCGGAAACGAAGCGAGCTATGGCAAAATGTTAAGAGACCTTTTTTGTAGAGAATTATGTTTCCTACTTTTTATGCTCTATGATATTTTTTGATCGGATGCGTAGTTCTCGAGATATATCAAGATATTTAAAAAATCCGAAGCCGCACCAACATAATAGAGATACAGAAACACCGTGGCCCCTTTCTTTGAGATAACTCTGCACTATTGCGAGCTGCAAATGCCACTTCCAGCTTAGCTGTGCAGAAGAAGAACAACAAAAAGAAGAAATATCTCCAAATATGTACGTCAGGCCCCTTCCCTTGAGATATATCTGCAAATATCTCGGAAACGAAGCGAGCTATGGCAAAATGTTAAGAGACCTCTTTTGTAGAGAATTAAGTTTCCTACTTTTTATGTTCTATGATATTTTTCGATCAGATGCGTAGTTCTCGAGATATATCGAGATATTTAAAAGTTCCGAAGCCGCACCAACATAATAGAGATACAGAAACACCGTGGCCCCTTTCTTTGAGATAACTCTGCACTATTGCGAGCTGCAAATGCCACTTCCAGCTTAGCTGTGCAGAAGAAGAACAACAAGAAGAAGAAATATCTCGAAATATGTCCGTCAGGCCCCTTCCCTTGAGATAAATCTGCAAATATCTCGGAAACGAAGCGAGCTATGGCAAAATGTTAAGAGACCTTATTTGTAGAGAATTAAGTTTCCTACTTTTTATGTTCTATGATATTTTTTGATCAGATGCGTAGTTCTCGAGATATATCAAGATATTTAAAAGTTCCGAAGCCGCACCAACATAATAGAGATACAGAAACACCGTGGCCCCTTTCTTTGAGATAACTCTGCGCTATTGCGAGCTGGAAATGCCACTTCCAGTTTAGCTGTGCAGAAGAAGAACAACAAGAAGAGGAAATATCTCGAAATATGTCCGTCAGGCCCCTTCCCTTGAGATATATCTGCAAATATCTCGGAAACGAAACGAGCTATGGCAAAATGTTAAGAGACCTTTTTTGTAGAGAATTATGTTTCCTACAATTTATGTTCTATGATATTTTTTGATCAGAAGCGTAGTTTTCGAGATATATCGAGATATTTAAAAGATCCGAAGCTGCACCAACATAATAGAGATACAGAAACACCGTGGCCCCTTTCTTTGAGATAACTCTGCACTAGTGCGAGCCGCAAATGCCGCTTCCAGCTTAGCTGTGCAGAAGAAGAACAACAAGAAGAAGAAATACCTCGAAATATGTCCGTCAGGCCCCTTCCCTTGAGATATATCTGCAAATATCTCGGAAACGAAGCGAGCTATGGCAAAATGTTAAGAGACGTTTTTTGTAGAGAATTATGTTTCCTACAATTTATGTTCTATGATATTTTTTAATCAGAAGCGTAGTTTTCGAGATATATCGAGATATTTAAAAGATCCGAAGCCGCACCAACATAATAGAGATACAGAAACACCGTGGCCCCTCTCTTTGAGATAACTCTGCACTATTGCGAGCTGGAAACGCCACTTCCAGTTTAGCTGTGCAGAAGAAGAACAACAAGAAGAAGAAATATCTCGAAATATGTCCGTCAGGCCCCTTCCCTTGAGATAAATCTGCAAATATCTCGGAAACGAAGAGAGCTATGGCAAAATGTTAAGAGACCTTTTTTGTAGAGAATTATGTTTCCTACAATTTATGTTCTATGATATTTTTTGATCAGAAGCGTAGTTTTCGAGATATATCGAGATATTTAAAAGTTCCGAAGCCGCACCAACATAATAGAGATACAGAAACACCGTGGCCCCTTTCTTTGAGATAACTCTGCACTATTGCGAGCTGCAAATGCCACTTCCAGCTTAGCTGTGCAGAAGAAGACCAACAAGAAGAAGAAATATCTCGAAATATGTCCGTCAGGCCCCTTCCCTTGAGATAAATCTGCAAATATCTCGGAAACGAAGCGAGCTATGGCAAAATGTTAAGAGACCTTATTTGTAGAGAATTAAGTTTCCTACTTTTTATGTTCTATGATATTATTTGATCAGATGCGTAGTTCTCGAGATATATCAAAATATTTAAAAGTTCCGAAGCCGCACCAACATAATAGAGATACAGAAACACCGTGGCCCTTTCTTTCAGATAACTCTGCACTATTGCGAGCTGGAAATGCCACTTCCTGTTTAGCTGTGCAGAAGAAGAACAACAAGAAGAAGAAATATCCCGAAATATGTCCGTCAGGCCCCTTCCCTTGAGATAAATCTGCATATATCTCGGAAACGAAGCGAGCTATGGCAAAATGTTAAGAGACCTTTTTGGTAGAGAATCAAGTTTCCTACTTTTTATGTTCTATGATATTTTTTGATCAGATGCGTAGTTCTCGAGATACATCAAGATATTTAAAAGTTCCGAAGCCGCACCAACATAATAGAGATACAGAAACACCGTGGCCCCTTTCTTTGAGATAACTCTGCACTATTGCGAGCTGCAAATGCCACTTCCAGCTTAGCTGTGCAGAAGAAGAACAACAAGAAGAAGAAATATCTCGAAATATGTCCGTCAGGCCCCTTCCCTTGAGATAAATCTGCAAATATCTCGGAAACGAAGCGAGCTATGGCAAAATGTTAAGAGACCTTTTTTGTAGAGAATTAAGTTTCCTACTTTTTATGTTCTATGATATTTTTTGATCAGATGCGTAGTTCTCGAGATATATCAAGATATCTAAAAGTTCCGAAGCCGCACCAACATAATAGAGATACAGAAACACCGTGGCCCCTTTCTTCGAGATAACTCTGCACTATTGCGAGCTGCAAATGCCACTTCCAGCTTAGCTGTGCAGAAGAAGAACAACAAGAAGAAGAAATATCTCGAAAAATGTCCGTCAGGCCCCTTCCCTTGAGATAAATCTGCAAATATCTCGGAAACGAAGCGAGCTATGGCAAAATGTTAAGAGACCTTATTTGTAGAGAATTAAGTTTCCTACTTTTTATGTTCTATGATATTATTTGATCAGATGCGTAGTTCTCGAGATATATCAAAATATTTAAAAGTTCCGAAGCCGCACCAACATAATAGAGATACAGAAACACCGTGGCCCTTTCTTTCAGATAACTCTGCACTATTGCGAGCTGGAAATGCCACTTCCTGTTTAGCTGTGCAGAAGAAGAACAACAAGAAGAAGAAATATCCCGAAATATGTCCGTCAGGCCCCTTCCCTTGAGATAAATCTGCATATATCTCGGAAACGAAGCGAGCTATGGCAAAATGTTAAGAGACCTTATTTGTAGAGAATTAAGTTTCCTACTTTTTATGTTCTATGATATTTTTTGATCGGATGCGTAGTTCTCGAGATATATCAAGATATTTAAAAGTTCCGAAGCCGCACCAACATAATAGAGATACAGAAACACCGTGGCCCCTTTCTTTGAGATAACTCTGCACTATTGCGAGCTGCAAATGCCACTTCCAGCTTAGCTGTGCAGAAGAAGAACAACAAGAAGAAGAAATATCTGGAAATATGTCCGTCAGGCCCCTTCCCTTGAGATAAATCTGCAAATATCTCGGAAACGAAGCGAGCTACGGCAAAATGTTAAGAGACCTTTTTTGTAGAGAATTATATTTCCCACAATTTAGGTTCTATGATATTTTTTGATCAGAAGCGTAGTTTTCGAGATATATCGAGATATTTAAAAGATCCGAAGCCGCACCAACATAATAGAGATACAGAAACACCGTGGCCCCTTTCTTTGAGATAACTCTGCACCATTGCGAGCTGCAAATGCCACTTCCAGCTTAGCTGTGCAGAAGAAGACCAACAAGAAGATGAAATATCTCGAAATATGTCCGTCAGGCCCCTTCCCTTGAGATAAATCTGCAAATATCTCGGAAACGAAGCGAGCTATGGCAAAATGTTAAGAGACCTTATTTGTAGACAATTAAGTTTCCTACTTTTTATGTTCTATGATATTATTTGATCAGATGCGTAGTTCTCGAGATATATCAAGATATTTAAAAGTTCCGAAGCCGCACCAACATAATAGAGATACAGACACACCGTGGCCCCTTTCTTTCAGATAACTCTGCACTATTGCGAGCTGGAAATGCCACTTCCTGTTTAGCTGTGCAGAAGAAGAAGAACAAGAAGAAGAAATATCCCGAAATATGTCCGTCAGGCCCCTTCCCTTGAGATAAATCTGCATATATCTCGGAAACGAAGCGAGCTATGGCAAAATGTTAAGAGACCTCTTTGGTAGAGAATGAAGTTTCCTACTTTTTATGTTCTATGATATTTTTTGATCAGATGCGTAGTTCTCGACATATATCAAGATATTTAAAAGTTCCGAAGCCGCACCAACATAATAGAGATACAGAAACACCGTGGCCCCTTTCTTTCAGATAACTCTGCACTATTGCGAGCTGGAAATGCCACTTCCTGTTTAGCTGTGCAGAAGAAGAACAACAAGAAGAAGAAATATCCCGAAATATGTCCGTCAGGCCCCTTCCCTCGAGATAAATCTGCAAATATCTCGGAAACGAAGCGAGCTATGGCAAAATGTTAAGAGACCTTATTTGTAGAGAATTGAGTTTCCTACTTTTTATGTTCTATGATATTATTTGATCAGATGCGTAGTTCTCGAGATATATCAAAATATTTAAAAGTTCCGAAGCCGCACCAACATAATAGAGATACAGAAACACCGTGGCCCTTTCTTTCAGATAACTCTGCACTATTGCGAGCTGGAAATGCCACTTCCTGTTTAGCTGTGCAGAAGAAGAACAACAAGAAGAAGAAATATCCCGAAATATGTCCGTCAGGCCCCTTCCCTTGAGATAAATCTGCATATATCTCGGAAACGAAGCGAGGTATGGCAAAATGTTAAGAGACCTTTTTGGTAGAGAATGAAGTTTCCTACTTTTTATGTTCTATGATATTTTTTGATCAGATGCGTAGTTCTCGAGATATATCAAGATATTTAAAAGTTCCGAAGCCGCACGAACATAATAGAGATACAGAAACACCGTGGCCCCTTTCTTTGAGATAACTCTGCACTATTGCGAGCTGCAAATGCCACTTCCAGCTTAGCTGTGCAGAAGAAGACCAACAAGAAGAAGAAATATCTCGAAATATGTCCGTCAGGCCCCTTCCCTTGAGATAAATCTGCAAATATCTCGCAAACGAAGCGAGCTACGGCAAAATGTTAAGAGACCTTTTTTGTAGAGAATTATATTTCCCACAATTTAGGTTCTATGATATTTTTTGATCAGAAGCGTAGTTTTCGAGATATATCGAGATATTTAAAAGATCCGAAGCCGCACCAACATAATAGAGATACAGAAACACCGTGGCCCCTTTCTTTGAGATAACTCTGCACCATTGCGAGCTGCAAATGCCACTTCCAGCTTAGCTGTGCAGAAGAAGACCAACAAGAAGAAGAAATATCTCGAAATATGTCCGTCAGGCCCCTTCCCTTGAGATAAATCTGCAAATATCTCGGAAACGAAGCGAGCTATGGCAAAATGTTAAGAGACCTTATTTGTAGAGAATTAAGTTTCCTACTTTTTATGTTCTATGATATTATTTGATCAGATGCGTAGTTCTCGAGATATATCAAAATATTTAAAAGTTCCGAAGCCGCACCAACATAATAGAGATACAGAAACACCGTGGCCCTTTCTTTCAGATAACTCTGCACTATTGCGAGCTGGAAATGCCACTTCCTGTTTAGCTGTGCAGAAGAAGAACAACAAGAAGAAGAAATATCCCGAAATATGTCCGTCAGGCCCCTTCCCTTGAGATAAATCTGCATATATCTCGGAAACGAAGCGAGGTATGGCAAAATGTTAAGAGACCTTTTTGGTAGAGAATGAAGTTTCCTACTTTTTATGTTCTATGATATTTTTTGATCAGATGCGTAGTTCTCGAGATATATCAAGATATTTAAAAGTTCCGAAGCCGCACGAACATAATAGAGATACAGAAACACCGTGGCCCCTTTCTTTGAGATAACTCTGCACTATTGCGAGCTGCAAATGCCACTTCCAGCTTAGCTGTGCAGAAGAAGACCAACAAGAAGAAGAAATATCTCGAAATATGTCCGTCAGGCCCCTTCCCTTGAGATAAATCTGCAAATATCTCGGAAACGAAGCGAGCTACGGCAAAATGTTAAGAGACCTTTTTTGTAGAGAATTATATTTCCCACAATTTAGGTTCTATGATATTTTTTGATCAGAAGCGTAGTTTTCGAGATATATCGAGATATTTAAAAGATCCGAAGCCGCACCAACATAATAGAGATACAGAAACACCGTGGCCCCTTTCTTTGAGATAACTCTGCACCATTGCGAGCTGCAAATGCCACTTCCAGCTTAGCTGTGCAGAAGAAGACCAACAAGAAGAAGAAATATCTCGAAATATGTCCGTCAGGCCCCTTCCCTTGAGATAAATCTGCAAATATCTCGGAAACGAAGCGAGCTATGGCAAAATGTTAAGAGACCTTATTTGTAGAGAATTAAGTTTCCTACTTTTTATGTTCTATGATATTATTTGATCAGATGCGTAGTTCTCGAGATATATCAAAATATTTAAAAGTTCCGAAGCCGCACCAACATAATAGAGATACAGAAACACCGTGGCCCTTTCTTTCAGATAACTCTGCACTATTGCGAGCTGGAAATGCCACTTCCTGTTTAGCTGTGCAGAAGAAGAACAACAAGAAGAAGAAATATCCCGAAATATGTCCGTCAGGCCCCTTCCCTTGAGATAAATCTGCATATATCTCGGAAACGAAGCGAGCTATGGCAAAATGTTAAGAGACCTTTTTGGTAGAGAATGAAGTTTCCTACTTTTTATGTTCTATGATATTTTTTGATCAGATGCGTAGTTCTCGAGATATATCAAGATATTTAAAAGTTCCGAACCCGCACCAACATAATAGAGATACAGAAACACCGTGGCCCCTTTCTTTGAGATAACTCTGCACTATTGCGAGCTGCAAATGCCACTTCCAGCTTAGCTGTGCAGAAGAAGAACAACAAGAAGAAGAAATATCTCGAAATATGTCCGTCAGGCCCCTTCCCTTGAGATAAATCTGCAAATATCTCGGAAACGAAGCGAGCTATGGCAAAATGTTAAGAGACCTTTTTTGTAGAGAATTAAGTTTCCTACTTTTTATGTTCTATGATATTTTTTGATCAGATGCGTAGTTCTCGAGATATATCAAGATATCTAAAAGTTCCGAAGCCGCACCAACATAATAGAGATACAGAAACACCGTGGCCCCTTTCTTCGAGATAACTCTGCACTATTGCGAGCTGCAAATGCCACTTCCAGCTTAGCTGTGCAGAAGAAGAACAACAAGAAGAAGAAATATCTCGAAAAATGTCCGTCAGGCCCCTTCCCTTGAGATAAATCTGCAAATATCTCGGAAACGAAGCGAGCTATGGCAAAATGTTAAGAGACCTTATTTGTAGAGAATTAAGTTTCCTACTTTTTATGTTCTATGATATTATTTGATCAGATGCGTAGTTCTCGAGATATATCAAAATATTTAAAAGTTCCGAAGCCGCACCAACATAATAGAGATACAGAAACACCGTGGCCCTTTCTTTCAGATAACTCTGCACTATTGCGAGCTGGAAATGCCACTTCCTGTTTAGCTGTGCAGAAGAAGAACAACAAGAAGAAGAAATATCCCGAAATATGTCCGTCAGGCCCCTTCCCTTGAGATAAATCTGCATATATCTCGGAAACGAAGCGAGCTATGGCAAAATGTTAAGAGACCTTATTTGTAGAGAATTAAGTTTCCTACTTTTTATGTTCTATGATATTTTTTGATCGGATGCGTAGTTCTCGAGATATATCAAGATATTTAAAAGTTCCGAAGCCGCACCAACATAATAGAGATACAGAAACACCGTGGCCCCTTTCTTTGAGATAACTCTGCACTATTGCGAGCTGCAAATGCCACTTCCAGCTTAGCTGTGCAGAAGAAGAACAACAAGAAGAAGAAATATCTGGAAATATGTCCGTCAGGCCCCTTCCCTTGAGATAAATCTGCAAATATCTCGGAAACGAAGCGAGCTACGGCAAAATGTTAAGAGACCTTTTTTGTAGAGAATTATATTTCCCACAATTTAGGTTCTATGATATTTTTTGATCAGAAGCGTAGTTTTCGAGATATATCGAGATATTTAAAAGATCCGAAGCCGCACCAACATAATAGAGATACAGAAACACCGTGGCCCCTTTCTTTGAGATAACTCTGCACCATTGCGAGCTGCAAATGCCACTTCCAGCTTAGCTGTGCAGAAGAAGACCAACAAGAAGATGAAATATCTCGAAATATGTCCGTCAGGCCCCTTCCCTTGAGATAAATCTGCAAATATCTCGGAAACGAAGCGAGCTATGGCAAAATGTTAAGAGACCTTATTTGTAGAGAATTAAGTTTCCTACTTTTTATGTTCTATGATATTATTTGATCAGATGCGTAGTTCTCGAGATATATCAAGATATTTAAAAGTTCCGAAGCCGCACCAACATAATAGAGATACAGACACACCGTGGCCCCTTTCTTTCAGATAACTCTGCACTATTGCGAGCTGGAAATGCCACTTCCTGTTTAGCTGTGCAGAAGAAGAAGAACAAGAAGAAGAAATATCCCGAAATATGTCCGTCAGGCCCCTTCCCTTGAGATAAATCTGCATATATCTCGGAAACGAAGCGAGCTATGGCAAAATGTTAAGAGACCTCTTTGGTAGAGAATGAAGTTTCCTACTTTTTATGTTCTATGATATTTTTTGATCAGATGCGTAGTTCTCGACATATATCAAGATATTTAAAAGTTCCGAAGCCGCACCAACATAATAGAGATACAGAAACACCGTGGCCCCTTTCTTTGAGATAACTCTGCACCATTGCGAGCTGCAAATGCCACTTCCAGCTTAGCTGTGCAGAAGAAGACCAACAAGAAGAAGAAATATCTCGAAATATGTCCGTCAGGCCCCTTCCCTTGAGATAAATCTGCAAATATCTCGGAAACGAAGCGAGCTATGGCAAAATGTTAAGAGACCTTATTTGTAGAGAATTAAGTTTCCTACTTTTTATGTTCTATGATATTATTTGATCAGATGCGTAGTTCTCGAGATATATCAAAATATTTAAAAGTTCCGAAGCCGCACCAACATAATAGAGATACAGAAACACCGTGGCCCTTTCTTTCAGATAACTCTGCACTATTGCGAGCTGGAAATGCCACTTCCTGTTTAGCTGTGCAGAAGAAGAACAACAAGAAGAAGAAATATCCCGAAATATGTCCGTCAGGCCCCTTCCCTTGAGATAAATCTGCATATATCTCGGAAACGAAGCGAGGTATGGCAAAATGTTAAGAGACCTTTTTGGTAGAGAATGAAGTTTCCTACTTTTTATGTTCTATGATATTTTTTGATCAGATGCGTAGTTCTCGAGATATATCAAGATATTTAAAAGTTCCGAAGCCGCACGAACATAATAGAGATACAGAAACACCGTGGCCCCTTTCTTTGAGATAACTCTGCACTATTGCGAGCTGCAAATGCCACTTCCAGCTTAGCTGTGCAGAAGAAGACCAACAAGAAGAAGAAATATCTCGAAATATGTCCGTCAGGCCCCTTCCCTTGAGATAAATCTGCAAATATCTCGGAAACGAAGCGAGCTACGGCAAAATGTTAAGAGACCTTTTTTGTAGAGAATTATATTTCCCACAATTTAGGTTCTATGATATTTTTTGATCAGAAGCGTAGTTTTCGAGATATATCGAGATATTTAAAAGATCCGAAGCCGCACCAACATAATAGAGATACAGAAACACCGTGGCCCCTTTCTTTGAGATAACTCTGCACCATTGCGAGCTGCAAATGCCACTTCCAGCTTAGCTGTGCAGAAGAAGACCAACAAGAAGAAGAAATATCTCGAAATATGTCCGTCAGGCCCCTTCCCTTGAGATAAATCTGCAAATATCTCGGAAACGAAGCGAGCTATGGCAAAATGTTAAGAGACCTTATTTGTAGAGAATTAAGTTTCCTACTTTTTATGTTCTATGATATTATTTGATCAGATGCGTAGTTCTCGAGATATATCAAAATATTTAAAAGTTCCGAAGCCGCACCAACATAATAGAGATACAGAAACACCGTGGCCCTTTCTTTCAGATAACTCTGCACTATTGCGAGCTGGAAATGCCACTTCCTGTTTAGCTGTGCAGAAGAAGAACAACAAGAAGAAGAAATATCCCGAAATATGTCCGTCAGGCCCCTTCCCTTGAGATAAATCTGCATATATCTCGGAAACGAAGCGAGCTATGGCAAAATGTTAAGAGACCTTTTTGGTAGAGAATGAAGTTTCCTACTTTTTATGTTCTATGATATTTTTTGATCAGATGCGTAGTTCTCGAGATATATCAAGATATTTAAAAGTTCCGAACCCGCACCAACATAATAGAGATACAGAAACACCGTGGCCCCTTTCTTTGAGATAACTCTGCACTATTGCGAGCTGCAAATGCCACTTCCAGCTTAGCTGTGCAGAAGAAGAACAACAAGAAGAAGAAATATCTCGAAATATGTCCGTCAGGCCCCTTCCCTTGAGATAAATCTGCAAATATCTCGGAAACGAAGCGAGCTATGGCAAAATGTTAAGAGACCTTTTTTGTAGAGAATTAAGTTTCCTACTTTTTATGTTCTATGATATTTTTTGATCAGATGCGTAGTTCTCGAGATATATCAAGATATCTAAAAGTTCCGAAGCCGCACCAACATAATAGAGATACAGAAACACCGTGGCCCCTTTCTTCGAGATAACTCTGCACTATTGCGAGCTGCAAATGCCACTTCCAGCTTAGCTGTGCAGAAGAAGAACAACAAGAAGAAGAAATATCTCGAAAAATGTCCGTCAGGCCCCTTCCCTTGAGATAAATCTGCAAATATCTCGGAAACGAAGCGAGCTATGGCAAAATGTTAAGAGACCTTATTTGTAGAGAATTAAGTTTCCTACTTTTTATGTTCTATGATATTATTTGATCAGATGCGTAGTTCTCGAGATATATCAAAATATTTAAAAGTTCCGAAGCCGCACCAACATAATAGAGATACAGAAACACCGTGGCCCTTTCTTTCAGATAACTCTGCACTATTGCGAGCTGGAAATGCCACTTCCTGTTTAGCTGTGCAGAAGAAGAACAACAAGAAGAAGAAATATCCCGAAATATGTCCGTCAGGCCCCTTCCCTTGAGATAAATCTGCATATATCTCGGAAACGAAGCGAGCTATGGCAAAATGTTAAGAGACCTTATTTGTAGAGAATTAAGTTTCCTACTTTTTATGTTCTATGATATTTTTTGATCGGATGCGTAGTTCTCGAGATATATCAAGATATTTAAAAGTTCCGAAGCCGCACCAACATAATAGAGATACAGAAACACCGTGGCCCCTTTCTTTGAGATAACTCTGCACTATTGCGAGCTGCAAATGCCACTTCCAGCTTAGCTGTGCAGAAGAAGAACAACAAGAAGAAGAAATATCTGGAAATATGTCCGTCAGGCCCCTTCCCTTGAGATAAATCTGCAAATATCTCGGAAACGAAGCGAGCTACGGCAAAATGTTAAGAGACCTTTTTTGTAGAGAATTATATTTCCCACAATTTAGGTTCTATGATATTTTTTGATCAGAAGCGTAGTTTTCGAGATATATCGAGATATTTAAAAGATCCGAAGCCGCACCAACATAATAGAGATACAGAAACACCGTGGCCCCTTTCTTTGAGATAACTCTGCACCATTGCGAGCTGCAAATGCCACTTCCAGCTTAGCTGTGCAGAAGAAGACCAACAAGAAGATGAAATATCTCGAAATATGTCCGTCAGGCCCCTTCCCTTGAGATAAATCTGCAAATATCTCGGAAACGAAGCGAGCTATGGCAAAATGTTAAGAGACCTTATTTGTAGAGAATTAAGTTTCCTACTTTTTATGTTCTATGATATTATTTGATCAGATGCGTAGTTCTCGAGATATATCAAGATATTTAAAAGTTCCGAAGCCGCACCAACATAATAGAGATACAGACACACCGTGGCCCCTTTCTTTCAGATAACTCTGCACTATTGCGAGCTGGAAATGCCACTTCCTGTTTAGCTGTGCAGAAGAAGAAGAACAAGAAGAAGAAATATCCCGAAATATGTCCGTCAGGCCCCTTCCCTTGAGATAAATCTGCATATATCTCGGAAACGAAGCGAGCTATGGCAAAATGTTAAGAGACCTCTTTGGTAGAGAATGAAGTTTCCTACTTTTTATGTTCTATGATATTTTTTGATCAGATGCGTAGTTCTCGACATATATCAAGATATTTAAAAGTTCCGAAGCCGCACCAACATAATAGAGATACAGAAACACCGTGGCCCCTTTCTTTCAGATAACTCTGCACTATTGCGAGCTGGAAATGCCACTTCCTGTTTAGCTGTGCAGAAGAAGAACAACAAGAAGAAGAAATATCCCGAAATATGTCCGTCAGGCCCCTTCCCTCGAGATAAATCTGCAAATATCTCGGAAACGAAGCGAGCTATGGCAAAATGTTAAGAGACCTTATTTGTAGAGAATTGAGTTTCCTACTTTTTATGTTCTATGATATTATTTGATCAGATGCGTAGTTCTCGAGATATATCAAAATATTTAAAAGTTCCGAAGCCGCACCAACATAATAGAGATACAGAAACACCGTGGCCCTTTCTTTCAGATAACTCTGCACTATTGCGAGCTGGAAATGCCACTTCCTGTTTAGCTGTGCAGAAGAAGAACAACAAGAAGAAGAAATATCCCGAAATATGTCCGTCAGGCCCCTTCCCTTGAGATAAATCTGCATATATCTCGGAAACGAAGCGAGGTATGGCAAAATGTTAAGAGACCTTTTTGGTAGAGAATGAAGTTTCCTACTTTTTATGTTCTATGATATTTTTTGATCAGATGCGTAGTTCTCGAGATATATCAAGATATTTAAAAGTTCCGAAGCCGCACGAACATAATAGAGATACAGAAACACCGTGGCCCCTTTCTTTGAGATAACTCTGCACTATTGCGAGCTGCAAATGCCACTTCCAGCTTAGCTGTGCAGAAGAAGACCAACAAGAAGAAGAAATATCTCGAAATATGTCCGTCAGGCCCCTTCCCTTGAGATAAATCTGCAAATATCTCGCAAACGAAGCGAGCTACGGCAAAATGTTAAGAGACCTTTTTTGTAGAGAATTATATTTCCCACAATTTAGGTTCTATGATATTTTTTGATCAGAAGCGTAGTTTTCGAGATATATCGAGATATTTAAAAGATCCGAAGCCGCACCAACATAATAGAGATACAGAAACACCGTGGCCCCTTTCTTTGAGATAACTCTGCACCATTGCGAGCTGCAAATGCCACTTCCAGCTTAGCTGTGCAGAAGAAGACCAACAAGAAGAAGAAATATCTCGAAATATGTCCGTCAGGCCCCTTCCCTTGAGATAAATCTGCAAATATCTCGGAAACGAAGCGAGCTATGGCAAAATGTTAAGAGACCTTATTTGTAGAGAATTAAGTTTCCTACTTTTTATGTTCTATGATATTATTTGATCAGATGCGTAGTTCTCGAGATATATCAAAATATTTAAAAGTTCCGAAGCCGCACCAACATAATAGAGATACAGAAACACCGTGGCCCTTTCTTTCAGATAACTCTGCACTATTGCGAGCTGGAAATGCCACTTCCTGTTTAGCTGTGCAGAAGAAGAACAACAAGAAGAAGAAATATCCCGAAATATGTCCGTCAGGCCCCTTCCCTTGAGATAAATCTGCATATATCTCGGAAACGAAGCGAGGTATGGCAAAATGTTAAGAGACCTTTTTGGTAGAGAATGAAGTTTCCTACTTTTTATGTTCTATGATATTTTTTGATCAGATGCGTAGTTCTCGAGATATATCAAGATATTTAAAAGTTCCGAAGCCGCACGAACATAATAGAGATACAGAAACACCGTGGCCCCTTTCTTTGAGATAACTCTGCACTATTGCGAGCTGCAAATGCCACTTCCAGCTTAGCTGTGCAGAAGAAGACCAACAAGAAGAAGAAATATCTCGAAATATGTCCGTCAGGCCCCTTCCCTTGAGATAAATCTGCAAATATCTCGGAAACGAAGCGAGCTACGGCAAAATGTTAAGAGACCTTTTTTGTAGAGAATTATATGTCCCACAATTTAGGTTCTATGATATTTTTTGATCAGAAGCGTAGTTTTCGAGATATATCGAGATATTTAAAAGATCCGAAGCCGCACCAACATAATAGAGATACAGAAACACCGTGGCCCCTTTCTTTGAGATAACTCTGCACCATTGCGAGCTGCAAATGCCACTTCCAGCTTAGCTGTGCAGAAGAAGACCAACAAGAAGAAGAAATATCTCGAAATATGTCCGTCAGGCCCCTTCCCTTGAGATAAATCTGCAAATATCTCGGAAACGAAGCGAGCTATGGCAAAATGTTAAGAGACCTTATTTGTAGAGAATTAAGTTTCCTACTTTTTATGTTCTATGATATTATTTGATCAGATGCGTAGTTCTCGAGATATATCAAAATATTTAAAAGTTCCGAAGCCGCACCAACATAATAGAGATACAGAAACACCGTGGCCCTTTCTTTCAGATAACTCTGCACTATTGCGAGCTGGAAATGCCACTTCCTGTTTAGCTGTGCAGAAGAAGAACAACAAGAAGAAGAAATATCCCGAAATATGTCCGTCAGGCCCCTTCCCTTGAGATAAATCTGCATATATCTCGGAAACGAAGCGAGCTATGGCAAAATGTTAAGAGACCTTTTTGGTAGAGAATGAAGTTTCCTACTTTTTATGTTCTATGATATTTTTTGATCAGATGCGTAGTTCTCGAGATATATCAAGATATTTAAAAGTTCCGAAGCCGCACGAACATAATAGAGATACAGAAACACCGTGGCCCCTTTCTTTGAGATAACTCTGCACTATTGCGAGCTGCAAATGCCACTTCCAGCTTAGCTGTGCAGAAGAAGACCAACAAGAAGAAGAAATATCTCGAAATATGTCCGTCAGGCCCCTTCCCTTGAGATAAATCTGCAAATATCTCGGAAACGAAGCGAGCTATGGCAAAATGTTAAGAGACCTTATTTGTAGAGAATTAAGTTTCCTACTTTTTATGTTCTATGATATTATTTGATCAGATGCGTAGTTCTCGAGATATATCAAGATATTTAAAAGTTCCGAAGCCGCACCAACATAATAGAGATACAGAAACACCGTGGCCCCTTTCTTTCAGATAACTCTGCACTATTGCGAGCTGGAAATGCCACTTCCTGTTTAGCTGTGCAGAAGAAGAACAACAAGAAGAAGAAATATCCCGAAATATGTCCGTCAGGCCCCTTCCCTTGAGATAAATCTGCATATATCTCGGAAACGAAGCGAGCTATGGCAAAATGTTAAGAGACCTTATTTGTAGAGAATTAAGTTTCCTACTTTTTATGTTCTATGATATTTTTTGATCGGATGCGTAGTTCTCGAGATATATCAAGATATTTAAAAGTTCCGAAGCCGCACCAACATAATAGAGATACAGATACACCGTGGCCCCTTTCTTTGAGATAACTCTGCACTATTGCGAGCTGCAAATGCCACTTCCAGCTTAGCTGTGCAGAAGAAGAACAACAAGAAGAAGAAATATCTGGAAATATGTCCGTCAGGCCCCTTCCCTTGAGATAAATCTGCAAATATCTCGGAAACGAAGCGAGCTACGGCAAAATGTTAAGAGACCTTTTTTGTAGAGAATTATATTTCCCACAATTTAGGTTCTATGATATTTTTTGATCAGAAGCGTAGTTTTCGAGATATATCGAGATATTTAAAAGATCCGAAGCCGCACCAACATAATAGAGATACAGAAACACCGTGGCCCCTTTCTTTGAGATAACTCTGCACCATTGCGAGCTGCAAATGCCACTTCCAGCTTAGCTGTGCAGAAGAAGACCAACAAGAAGATGAAATATCTCGAAATATGTCCGTCAGGCCCCTTCCCTTGAGATAAATCTGCAAATATCTCGGAAACGAAGCGAGCTATGGCAAAATGTTAAGAGACCTTATTTGTAGAGAATTAAGTTTCCTACTTTTTATGTTCTATGATATTATTTGATCAGATGCGTAGTTCTCGAGATATATCAAGATATTTAAAAGTTCCGAAGCCGCACCAACATAATAGAGATACAGAAACACCGTGGCCCCTTTCTTTCAGATAACTCTGCACTATTGCGAGCTGGAAATGCCACTTCCTGTTTAGCTGTGCAGAAGAAGAAGAACAAGAAGAAGAAATATCCCGAAATATGTCCGTCAGGCCCCTTCCCTTGAGATAAATCTGCATATATCTCGGAAACGAAGCGAGCTATGGCAAAATGTTAAGAGACCTCTTTGGTAGAGAATGATGTTTCCTACTTTTTATGTTCTATGATATTTTTTGATCAGATGCGTAGTTCTCGACATATATCAAGATATTTAAAAGTTCCGAAGCCGCACCAACATAATAGAGATACAGAAACACCGTGGCCCCTTTCTTTCAGATAACTCTGCACTATTGCGAGCTGGAAATGCCACTTCCTGTTTAGCTGTGCAGAAGAAGAACAACAAGAAGAAGAAATATCCCGAAATATGTCCGTCAGGCCCCTTCCCTCGAGATAAATCTGCAAATATCTCGGAAACGAAGCGAGCTATGGCAAAATGTTAAGAGACCTTTTTTGTAGAGAATTAAGTTTCCTACTTTTTATGTTCTATGATATTTTTTGATCGGATGCGTAGTTCTCGAGATATATCAAGATATTTAAAAGTTCCGAAGCCGCACCAACATAATAGAGATACAGAAACACCGTGGCCCCTTTCTTTGAGATAACTCTGCACTATTGCGAGCTGCAAATGCCACTTCCAGCTTAGCTGTGCAGAAGAAGAACAACAAGAAGAAGAAATATCTGGAAATATGTCCGTCAGGCCCCTTCCCTTGAGATAAATCTGCAAATATCTCGGAAACGAAGCGAGCTACGGCCAAATGTTAAGAGACCTTTTTTGTAGAGAATTATATTTCCCACAATTTAGGTTCTATGATATTTTTTGATCAGAAGCGTAGTTTTCGAGATATATCGAGATATTTAAAAGATCCGAAGCCGCACCAACATAATAGAGATACAGAAACACCGTGGCCCCTTCCTTTGAGATAACTCTGCACCATTGCGAGCTGCAAATGCCACTTCCAGCTTAGCTGTGCAGAAGAAGACCAACAAGAAGAAGAAATATCTCGAAATATGTCCGTCAGGCCCCTTCCCTTGAGATAAATCTGCAAATATCTCGGAAACGAAGCGAGCTATGGCAAAATGTTAAGAGACCTTATTTGTAGAGAATTAAGTTTCCTACTTTTTATGTTCTATGATATTATTTGATCAGATGCGTAGTTCTCGACATATATCAAGATATTTAAAAGTTCCGAAGCCGCACCAACATAATAGAGATACAGAAACACCGTGGCCCCTTTCTTTCAGATAACTCTGCACTATTGCGAGCTGGAAATGCCACTTCCTGTTTAGCTGTGCAGAAGAAGAACAACAAGAAGAAGAAATATCCCGAAATATGTCCGTCAGGCCCCTTCCCTTGAGATAAATCTGCATATATCTCGGAAACGAAGCGAGCTATGGCAAAATGTTAAGAGACCTTTTTGGTAGAGAATGAAGTTTCCTACTTTTTATGTTCTATGATATTTTTTGATCAGATGCGTAGTTCTCGAGATATATCAAGATATTTAAAAGTTCCGAAGCCGCACCAACATAATAGAGATACAGAAACACCGTGGCCCCTTTCTTTGAGATAACTCTGCACTACTGCGAGCTGGAAATGCCACTTCCAGTTTAGCTGTGCAGAAGAAGAACAACAAGAAAAGGAAATATCTCGAAATATGTCCGTCAGGCCCCTTCCCTTGAGATATATCTGCAAATATCTCGGAAACGAAACGAGCTATGGCAAAATGTTAAGAGACCTTTTTTGTAGAGAATTATATTTCCTACAATTTATGTTCTATGATATTTTTTGATCGGATGCGTAGTTCTCGAGATATATCAAGATATTTAAAAGTTCCGAAGCCGCACCAACATAATAGAGATACAGAAACACCGTGGCCCCTTTCTTTGAGATAACTCTGCACTATTGCGAGCTGCAAATGCCACTTCCAGCTTAGCTGTGCAGAAGAAGAACAACAAGAAGAAGAAATATCTGGAAATATGTCCGTCAGGCCCCTTCCCTTGAGATAAATCTGCAAATATCTCGGAAACGAAGCGAGCTACGGCAAAATGTTAAGCGATCTTTTTTGTAGAGAATTATATTTCCCACAATTTAGGTTCTATGATATTTTTTGATCAGAAGCGTAGTTTTCGAGATATATCGAGATATTTAAAAGATCCGAAGCCGCACCAGCATAATAGAGATACAGAAACACCGTGGCCCCTTTCTTTGAGATAACTCTGCACCATTGCGAGCTGCAAATGCCACTTCCAGCTTAGCTGTGCAGAAGAAGACCAACAAGAAGAAGAAATATCTCGAAATATGTCCGTCAGGCCCCTTCCCTTGAGATAAATCTGCAAATATCTCGGAAACGAAGCGAGCTATGGCAAAATGTTGAGAGACCTTTTTTGTAGAGAATTAAGTTTTCTACTTTTTATGTTCTATGATATTTTTTGATCAGATGCGTAGTTCTCGAGATATATCAAGATATTTAAAAGTTCCGAAGCCGCACCAACATAATAGAGATACAGAAACACCGTGGCCCCTTTCTTTGAGATAACTCGGCACTACTGCGAGCTGGAAATGCCACTTCCAGTTTAGCTGTGCAGAAGAAGAACAACAAGAAGAAGAAATATCTCGAAATATGTCCGTCAGGCCCCTTCCCTTGAGATAAATCTGCAAATATCTCGGAAACGAAGCGAGCTACGGCAAAATGTTAAGCGACTTTATTTGTAGAGAATTAAGTTTCCTACTTTTTACGTTCTATGATATTTTTTAATCAGATGCGTAGTTCTCGAGATATATAAAGATATTTTAAAGTTCCGAAGCCGCACCAACATAATAGAGATACAGAAACACCGTGGCCCCTTTCTTTGAGATAACTCTGCACTATTGCGAGCTGTAAATGCCACGTCCAGCTTAGCTGTGCAGAAGAAGAACAACAAGAAGAAGAAATATCTCGAAATATGTCCGTCAGGCCCCTTCCCTCGAGATAAATCTGCAAATATCTCGGAAACGAAGCGAGCTATGGCAAAATGTTAAGAGACCTTTTTTGTAGAGAATTAAGTTTCCTACTTTTTATGTTCTATGATATTTTTTGATCGGATGCGTAGCTCTCGAGATATATCAAGATATTTAAAAGTTCCGAAGCCGCACCAACATAATAGAGATACAGAAACACCGTGGCCCCTTTCTTTGAGATAACTCTGCACTATTGCGAGCTGCAAATGCCACTTCCAGCTTAGCTGTGCAGAAGAAGAACAACAAGAAGAAGAAATATCTCGAAATATGTCCGTCAGACCCCTTCCCTTGAGATAAATCTGCAAATATCTCGGAAACGAAGCGAGCTATGGCAAAATGTTAAGAGACCTTTTTTGTAGAGAATTATGTTTCCTACTTTTTATGTTCTATGATATTATTTGATCAGATGCGTAGTTCTCGAGATATATCAAGATATTTAAAAGTTCCGAAGTCGCACCAACATAATAGAGATACAGAAACACCGTGGCCCCTTTCTTTGAGATAACTCTGCACTATTGCGAGCTGCAAATGCCACTTCCAGCTTAGCTGTGCAGAAGAAGAACAACAAGAAGAAGAAATATCTCGAAATATGTCCGTCAGGCCCCTTCCCTTGAGATAAATCTGCATATATCTCGGAAACGAAGCGAGCTATGGCAAAATGTTGAGTGACCTTTTTTGTAGAGAATTAAGTTTTCTACTTTTTATGTTCTATGATATTTTTTGATCAGATGCGTAGTTCTCGAGATATATCAAGATATTTAAAAGTTCCGAAGCCGCACCAACATAATAGAGATACAGAAACACCGTGGCCCCTTTCTTTGAGATAACTCTGCACTATTGCGAGCTACAAATGCCACTTCCAGCTTAGCTGTGCAGAGGAAGAACAACAAGAAGAAGAAATATCTCGAAATATGTCCGTCAGGCCAGTTCCTTTGAGCTGAATCTGCAAATATCTCGGAAACGAAGCGAGCTATGGCAAAATGTTAAGAGACGTTTTTTGTAGAGAATTATGTTTCCTACAATTTATGTTCTATGATATTTTTTGATCAGAAGCGTAGTTTTCGAGATATATCGAGATATTTAAAAGTTCCGAAGACGCACCAACATAATAGAGATACAGAAACACCGTGGCCCCTTTCTTTGAGATAACTGTGCACCAGTGCGAGCCGCAAATGCCACTTCCAGCTTAGCTGTGCAGAAGAAGAACAACAAGAAGAAGAAATATCTCGAAATATGTCCGTCAGGCCCCTTCCCTTGAGATATATCTGCAAATATCTCGGAAACGAAGCGAGCTATGGCAAAATGTTAAGAGACCTTATTTGTAGAGAATTAAGTTTCCTACTTTTTATGTTCTATGATATTTTTTGATCAGATGCGTAGTTCTCGAGATATATCAAGATATTTAAAAGTTCCGAAGCCGCACCAACATAATAGAGATACAGAAACACCGTGGCCCCTTTCTTTGAGATAACTCTGCGCTATTGCGAGCTGGAAATGCCACTTCCAGTTTAGCTGTGCAGAAGAAGAACAACAAGAAGAGGAAATATCTCGAAATATGTCCGTCAGGCCCCTTCCCTTGAGATATATCTGCAAATATCTCGGAAACGAAACGAGCTATGGCAAAATGTTAAGAGACCTTTTTTGTAGAGAATTAAGTTTCCTACTTTTTATGTTCTATGATATTTTTTGATCGGATGCGTAGTTCTCGAGATATATCAAGATATTTAAAAGTTCCGAAGCCGCACCAACATAATAGAGATACAGAAACACCGTGGCCCCTTTCTTTGAGATAACTCTGCACTATTGCGAGCTGTAAATGCCACGTCCAGCTTAGCTGTGCAGAAGAAGAACAACAAGAAGAAGAAATATCTCGAAATATGTCCGTCAGGCCCCTTCCCTTGAGATAAATCTGCATATATCTCGGAAACGAAGCGAGCTATGGCAAAATGTTGAGAGACCTTTTTTGTAGAGAATTAAGTTTTCTACTTTTAATGTTCTATGATATTTTTTGATCAGATGCGTAGTTCTCGAGATATATCAAGATATTTAAAAGTTCCGAAGCCGCACCAACATAATAGAGATACAGAAACACCGTGGCCCCTTTCTTTGAGATAACTCGGCACTACTGCGAGCTGGAAATGCCACTTCCAGTTTAGCTGTGCAGAAGAAGAACAACAAGAAGAAGAAATATCTCGAAATATGTCCGTCAGGCCCCTTCCCTTGAGATAAATCTGCAAGTATCTTGGAAACGAAGCGAGCTATGGCAAAATGTTAAGAGACCTTTTTTGTAGAGAATTAAGTTTCCTACTTTTTATGTTCTATGATATTTCTTGAGCAGATGCATAGTTCTCGAGATATGTCAAGATATTTAAAAGTTCCGAAGCCGCACCAACATAATAGAGATACAGAAACACCGTGGCCCTTTTCTTTGAGATAACTCTGCACTATTACGAGCTGCAAATGCCACTTCCAGCTTAGCTGTGCAGAAGAAGAACAACAAGAAGAAGAAATATCTCGAAATATGTCCGTCAGGCCCCTCCCCTTGAGATAAATCTGCAAATATCTCGGAAACGAAGCGAGCTATGGCAAAATGTTAAGCGACTTTATTTGTAGAGAATTAAGTTTCCTACTTTTTACGTTCTATGATATTTTTTAATCAGATGCGTAGTTCTCGAGATATATAAAGATATTTTAAAGTTCCGAAGCCGCACCAACATAATAGAGATACAGAAACACCGTGGCCCCTTTCTTCGAGATAACTCTGCACTATTGCGAGCTGCAAATGCCACTTCCAGCTTAGCTGTGCAGAAGAAGACCAACAAGAAGAAGAAATATCTCGAAATATGTCCGTCAGGCCCGTTCCCTTGAGATAAATCTGCAAATATCTCGGAAACGAAGCGAGCTATGGCAAAATGTTAAGAGACCTTTTTTGTAGAGAATTATGTTTCCTACAATTTATGTTCTATGATATTTTTTGATCAGACGCGTAGCTCTCGAGATATATCAAGATATTTAAAAGTTCCGAAGCCGCACCAACATAATAGAGATACAGAAACACCGTGGCCCCTTTCTTTGAGATAACTCGGCACTACTGCGAGCTGGAAATGCCACTTCCAGTTTAGCTGTGCAGAAGAAGAACAACAAGAAGAAGAAATATCTCGAAATATGTCCGTCAGGCCCCTTCCCTTGAGATAAATCTGCAAGTATCTTGGAAACGAAGCGAGCTATGGCAAAATGTTAAGAGACCTTTTTTGTAGAGAATTAAGTTTCCTACTTTTTATGTTCTATGATATTTTTTGAGCAGATGCATAGTTCTCGAGATATATCAAGATATTTAAAAGTTCCGAAGCCGCACCAACATAATAGAGATAGAGAAACACCGTGGCCCCTTTCTTTGAGATAACTCTGCACTACTGCGAGCTGCAAATGCCACTTCCAGTTTAGCTGTGCAGAAGAAGAACAACAAGAAAAGGAAATATCTCGAAATATGTCCGTCAGGCCCCTTCCCTTGAGATATATCTGCAAATATCTCGGAAACGAAACGAGCTATGGCAAAATGTTAAGAGACCTTTTTTGTAGAGAATTATGTTTCCTACAATTTATGTTCTATGATATTTTTTGATCAGAAGCGTAGTTTTCGAGATATATCGAGATATTTAAAAGATCCGAAGCTGCACCAACATAATAGAGATACAGAAACACCGTGGCCCCTTTCTTTGAGATAACTCTGCACTAGTGCGAGCCGCGAATGCCGCTTCCAGCTTAGCTGTGCAGAAGAAGAACAACAAGAAGAAGAAATATCTCGAAATATGTCCGTCAGGCCCCTTCCCTCGAGATAAATCTGCAAATATCTCGGAAACGAAGCGAGCTATGGCAAAATGTTAAGAGACGTTTTTTGTAGAGAATTATGTTTCCTACAATTTATGTTCTATGATATTTTTTGATCAGAAGCGTAGTTTTCGAGATATATCGAGATATTTAAAAGTTCCGAAGCCGCACCAACATAATAGGGATACAGAAACACCGTGGCCCCTTTCTTTGAGATAACTCTGCACTAGTGCGAGCCGCAAATGCCACTTCCAGCTTAGCTGTGCAGAAGAAGAACAACAAGAAGAAGAAATATCTCGAAATATGTCCGTCAGGCCACTTCCCTTGAGATAAATCTGCAAATATCTCGGAAACGAAGCGAGCTATGGCAAAATGTTAAGAGACCTTTTTTGTAGAGAATTATGTTTCCTACTTTTTATGTTCTATGATATTTTTTGATCAGACGCGTAGCTCTCGAGATATATCAAGATATTTAAAAGTTCCGAAGCCGCACCAACATAATAGAGATACAGAAACACCGTGGCCCCTTTCTTTGAGATAACTCTGCACTAGTGCGAGCCGCAAATGCCACTTCCAGCTTAGCTGTGCAGCAGAAGAACAACAAGAAGAAGAAATATCTCGAAATATGTCCGTCAGGCCACTTCCCTTGAGATAAATCTGCAAATATCTCGGAAACGAAGCGAGCTATGGCAAAATGTTAAGAGACCTTTTTTGTAGAGAATTATGTTTCCTACTTTTTATGTTCTATGATATTTTTTGATCAGACGCGTAGCTCTCGAGATATATCAAGATATTTAAAAGTTCCGAAGCCGCACCAACATAATAGAGATACAGAAACACCGTGGCCCCTCTCTTTGAGATAACTCTGCACTATTGCGAGCTGTAAATGCCACTTCCAGTTTAGCTGTGCAGAAGAAGAACAACAAGAAGAAGAAATATCTCGAAATATGTCCGTTAGGCCCCTTCCCTTGAGATAAATCTGCATATATCTCGGAAACGAAGCGAGCTATGGCAAAATGTTAAGAGACCTTTTTTGTAGAGAATTATGTTTCCTACTTTTTATGTTCTATGATATTTTTTGATCAGATGCGTAGTTCTCGAGATATATCAAGATATTTAAAAGTTCCGAAGCCGCACCAACATAATAGAGATAGAGAAACACCGTGGCCCCTTTCTTTGAGATAACTCTGCACTACTGCGAGCTGGAAATGCCACTTCCAGTTTAGCTGTGCAGAAGAAGAACAACAAGAAAAGGAAATATCTCGAAATATGTCCGTCAGGCCCCTTCCCTTGAGATATATCTGCAAATATCTCGGAAACGAAACGAGCTATGGCAAAATGTTGAGAGACCTTTTTTGTAGAGAATTATGTTTCCTACAATTTATGTTCTATGATATTTTTTGATCAGAAGCGTAGTTTTCGAGATATATCGAGATATTTAAAAGATCCGAAGCTGCACCAACATAATAGAGATACAGAAACACCGTGGCCCCTTTCTTTGAGATAACTCTGCACTAGTGCGAGCCGCGAATGCCGCTTCCAGCTTAGCTGTGCAGAAGAAGAACAACAAGAAGAAGAAATATCTCGAAATATGTCCGTCAGGCCCCTTCCCTCGAGATAAATCTGCAAATATCTCGGAAACGAAGCGAGCTATGGCAAAATGTTAAGAGACCTTTTTTGTAGAGAATTAAGTTTCCTACTTTTTATGTTCTATGATATTTTTTGATCGGATGCGTAGTTCTCGAGATATATCAAGATATTTAAAAGTTCCGAAGCCGCACCAACATAATAGAGATACAGAAACACCGTGGCCCCTTTCTTTGAGATAACTCTGCACTATTGCGAGCTGTAAATGCCACGTCCAGCATAGCTGTGCAGAAGAAGAACAACAAGAAGAAGAAATATCTCGAAATATGTCCGTCAGGCCCCTTCCCTCGAGATAAATCTGCAAATATCTCGGAAACGAAGCGAGCTATGGCAAAATGTTAAGAGACCTTTTTTGTAGAGAATTAAGTTTCCTACTTTTTATGTTCTATGATATTTTTTGATCGGATGCGTAGCTCTCGAGATATATCAAGATATTTAAAAGTTCCGAAGCCGCACCAACATAATAGAGATACAGAAACACCGTGGCCCCTTTCTTTGAGATAACTCTGCACTATTGCGAGCTGCAAATGCCACTTCCAGCTTAGCTGTGCAGAAGAAGAACAACAAGAAGAAGAAATATCTCGAAATATGTCCGTCAGACCCCTTCCCTTGAGATAAATCTGCAAATATCTCGGAAACGAAGCGAGCTATGGCAAAATGTTAAGAGACCTTTTTTGTAGAGAATTATGTTTCCTACTTTTTATGTTCTATGATATTATTTGATCAGATGCGTAGTTCTCGAGATATATCAAGATATTTAAAAGTTCCGAAGCCGCACCAACATAATAGAGATACAGAAACACCGTGGCCCCTTTCTTTGAGATAACTCTGCACTATTGCGAGCTGCAAATGCCACTTCCAGCTTAGCTGTGCAGAAGAAGAACAACAAGAAGAAGAAATATCTCGAAATATGTCCGTCAGGCCCCTTCCCTTGAGATAAATCTGCATATATCTCGGAAACGAAGCGAGCTATGGCAAAATGTTGAGAGACCTTTTTTGTAGAGAATTAAGTTTTCTACTTTTTATGTTCTATGATATTTTTTGATCAGATGCGTAGTTCTCGAGATATATCAAGATATTTAAAAGTTCCGAAGCCGCACCAACATTATAGAGATACAGAAACACCGTGGCCCCTTTCTTTGAGATAACTCGGCACTACTGCGAGCTGGAAATGCCACTTCCAGTTTAGCTGTGCAGAAGAAGAACAACAAGAAGAAGAAATATCTCGAAATATGTCCGTCAGGCCCCTTCCCTTGAGATAAATCTGCAAGTATCTTGGAAACGAAGCGAGCTATGGCAAAATGTTAAGAGACCTTTTTTGTAGAGAATTAAGTTTCCTACTTTTTATGTTCTATGATATTTTTTGAGCAGATGCATAGTTCTCGAGATATATCAAGATATTTAAAAGTTCCGAAGCCGCACCAACATAATAGAGATAGAGAAACACCGTGGCCCCTTTCTTTGAGATAACTCTGCACTACTGCGAGCTGCAAATGCCACTTCCAGTTTAGCTGTGCAGAAGAAGAACAACAAGAAAAGGAAATATCTCGAAATATGTCCGTCAGGCCCCTTCCCTTGAGATATATCTGCAAATATCTCGGAAACGAAACGAGCTATGGCAAAATGTTAAGAGACCTTTTTTGTAGAGAATTATGTTTCCTACAATTTATGTTCTATGATATTTTTTGATCAGAAGCGTAGTTTTCGAGATATATCGAGATATTTAAAAGATCCGAAGCTGCACCAACATAATAGAGATACAGAAACACCGTGGCCCCTTTCTTTGAGATAACTCTGCACTAGTGCGAGCCGCGAATGCCGCTTCCAGCTTAGCTGTGCAGAAGAAGAACAACAAGAAGAAGAAATATCTCGAAATATGTCCGTCAGGCCCCTTCCCTCGAGATAAATCTGCAAATATCTCGGAAACGAAGCGAGCTATGGCAAAATGTTAAGAGACCTTTTTTGTAGAGAATTAAGTTTCCTACTTTTTATGTTCTATGATATTTTTTGATCGGATGCGTAGTTCTCGAGATATATCAAGATATTTAAAAGTTCCGAAGCCGCACCAACATAATAGAGATACAGAAACACCGTGGCCCCTTTCTTTGAGATAACTCTGCACTATTGCGAGCTGTAAATGCCACGTCCAGCATAGCTGTGCAGAAGAAGAACAACAAGAAGAAGAAATATCTCGAAATATGTCCGTCAGGCCCCTTCCTCGAGATAAATCTGCAAATATCTCGGAAACGAAGCGAGCTATGGCAAAATGTTAAGAGACCTTTTTTGTAGAGAATTAAGTTTCCTACTTTTTATGTTCTATGATATTTTTTGATCGGATGCGTAGCTCTCGAGATATATCAAGATATTTAAAAGTTCCGAAGCCGCACCAACATAATAGAGATACAGAAACACCGTGGCCCCTTTCTTTGAGATAACTCGGCACTACTGCGAGCTGGAAATGCCACTTCCAGTTTAGCTGTGCAGAAGAAGAACAACAAGAAGAAGAAATATCTCGAAATATGTCCGTCAGGCCCCTTCCCTTGAGATAAATCTGCAAGTATCTTGGAAACGAAGCGAGCTATGGCAAAATGTTAAGAGACCTTTTTTGTAGAGAATTAAGTTTCCTACTTTTTATGTTCTATGATATTTTTTGAGCAGATGCATAGTTCTCGAGATATATCAAGATATTTAAAAGTTCCGAAGCCGCACCAACATAATAGAGATACAGAAACACCGTGGCCCCTTTCTTTGAGATAACTCGGCACTACTGCGAGCTGGAAATGCCACTTCCAGTTTAGCTGTGCAGAAGAAGAACAACAAGAAGAAGAAATATCTCGAAATATGTCCGTCAGGCCCCTTCCCTTGAGATAAATCTGCAAGTATCTTGGAAACGAAGCGAGCTATGGCAAAATGTTAAGAGACCTTTTTTGTAGAGAATTAAGTTTCCTACTTTTTATGTTCTATGATATTTTTTGAGCAGATGCATAGTTCTCGAGATATATCAAGATATTTAAAAGTTCCGAAGCCGCACCAACATAATAGAGATACAGAAACACCGTGGCCCCTTTCTTTGAGATAACTCTGCACTATTGCGAGCTGCAAATGCCACTTCCAGCTTAGCTGTGCAGAAGAAGAACAACAAGAAGAAGAAATATCTCGAAATATGTCCGTCAGGCCCCTTCCCTTGAGATAAATCTGCAAATATCTCGGAAACGAAGCGAGCTATGGCAAAATGTTAAGCGACTTTATTTGTAGAGAATTAAGTTTCCTACTTTTTACGTTCTATGATATTTTTTAATCAGATGCGTAGTTCTCGAGATATATCAAGATATTTAAAAGTTCCGAAGCCGCACCAACATAATAGAGATACAGAAACACCGTGGCCCCTTTCTTTGAGATAACTCTGCACTATTGCGAGCTGCAAATGCCACTTCCAGCTTAGCTGTGCAGAAGAAGAACAACAAGAAGAAGAAATATCTCGAAATATGTCCGTCAGACCCCTTCCCTTGAGATAAATCTGCAAATATCTCGGAAACGAAGCAAGCTATGGCAAAATGTTAAGAGACCTTTTTTGTAGAGAATTATGTTTCCTACTTTTTATGTTCTATGATATTATTTGATCAGATGCGTAGTTCTCGAGATATATCAAGATATTTAAAAGTTCCGAAGCCGCACCAACATAATAGAGATACAGAAACACCGTGGCCCCTTTCTTTGAGATAACTCTGCACTATTGCGAGCTGCAAATGCCACTTCCAGCTTAGCTGTGCAGAAGAAGAACAACAAGAAGCAGAAATATCTCGAAATATGTCCGTCAGGCCCCTTCCCTTGAGATAAATCTGCATATATCTCGGAAACGAAGCGAGCTATGGCAAAATGTTAAGAGACCTTTTTTGTAGAGAATTAAGTTTCCTACTTTTTATGTTCTATGATATTTTTTGAGCAGATGCATAGTTCTCGAGATATATCAAGATATTTAAAAGTTCCGAAGCCGCACCAACATAATAGAGATACAGAAACACCGTGGCCCCTTTCTTTGAGATAACTCGGCACTACTGCGAGCTGGAAATGCCACTTCCAGTTTAGCTGTGCAGAAGAAGAACAACAAGAAGAAGAAATATCTCGAAATATGTCCGTCAGGCCCCTTCCCTTGAGATAAATCTGCAAGTATCTTGGAAACGAAGCGAGCTATGGCAAAATGTTAAGAGACCTTTTTTGTAGAGAATTAAGTTTCCTACTTTTTACGTTCTATGATATTTTTTAATCAGATGCGTAGTTCTCGAGATATATCAAGATATTTAAAAGTTCCGAAGCCGCACCAACATAATAGAGATACAGAAACACCGTGGCCCCTTTCTTTGAGATAACTCTGCACTATTGCGAGCTGTAAATGCCACGTCCAGCTTAGCTGTGCAGAAGAAGAACAACAAGAAGAAGAAATATCTCGAAATATGTCCGTCAGGCCCCTTCCCTCGAGATAAATCTGCAAATATCTCGGAAACGAAGCGAGCTATGGCAAAATGTTAAGAGACCTTTTTTGTAGAGAATTAAGTTTCCTACTTTTTATGTTCTATGATATTTTTTGATCGGATGCGTAGCTCTCGAGATATATCAAGATATTTAAAAGTTCCGAAGCCGCACCAACATAATAGAGATACAGAAACACCGCGGCCCCTTTCTTTGAGATAACTCTGCACTATTGCGAGCTGCAAATGCCACTTGCAGCTTAGCTGTGCAGAAGAAGAACAACAAGAAGAAGAAATATCTCGAAATATGTCCTTCAGGCCCCTTCCCTTGAGATAAATCTGCAAATATCTCGGAAACGAAGCGAGCTATGGCAAAATGTTAAGAGACCTTATTTGTGGACAATTAAGTTTCCTACTTTTTATGTTCTATGATATTATTTGATCAGATGCGTAGTTCTCGAGATATATCAAGATATTTAAAAGTTCCGAAGCCGCACCAACATAATAGAGATACAGAAACACCGTGGCCCCTTTCTTTGAGATAACTCTGCACTATTGCGAGCTGCAAATGCCACTTCCAGCTTAGCTGTGCAGAAGAAGAACAACAAGAAGAAGAAATATCTCGAAATATGTCCGTCAGGCCCCTTCCCTTGAGATAAATCTGCATATATCTCGGAAACGAAGCGAGCTATGGCAAAATGTTGAGAGACCTTTTTTGTAGAGAATTAAGTTTTCTACTTTTAATGTTCTATGATATTTTTTGATCAGATGCGTAGTTCTCGAGATATATCAAGATATTTAAAAGTTCCGAAGCCGCACCAACATAATAGAGATACAGAAACACCGTGGCCCCTTTCTTTGAGATAACTCGGCACTACTGCGAGCTGGAAATGCCACTTCCAGTTTAGCTATGCAGAAGAAGAACAACAAGAAGAAGAAATATCTCGAAATATGTCCGTCAGGCCCCTTCCCTTGAGATAAATCTGCAAGTATCTTGGAAACGAAGCGAGCTATGGCAAAATGTTAAGAGACCTTTTTTGTAGAGAATTAAGTTTTCTACTTTTTATGTTCTATGATATTTTTTGAGCAGATGCATAGTTCTCGAGATATATCAAGATATTTAAAAGTTCCGAAGCCGCACCAACATAATAGAGATACAGAAACACCGTGGCCCCTTTCTTTGAGATAACTCTGCACTATTGCGAGCTGCAAATGCCACTTCCAGCTTAGCTGTGCAGAAGAAGAACAACAAGAAGAACAAATATCTCGAAATATGTCCGTCAGGCCCCTCCCCTTGAGATAAATCTGCAAATATCTCGGAAACGAAGCGAGCTATGGCAAAATGTTAAGCGACTTTATTTGTAGAGAATTAAGTTTCCTACTTTTTACGTTCTATGATATTTTTTAATCAGATGCGTAGTTCTCGAGATATATAAAGATATTTTAAAGTTCCGAAGCCGCACCAACATAATAGAGATACAGAAACACCGTGGCCCCTTTCTTCGAGATAACTATGCACTATTGCGAGCTGCAAATGCCACTTCCAGCTTAGCTGTGCAGAAGAAGACCAACAAGAAGAAGAAATATCTCGAAATATGTCCGTCAGGCCCCTTCCCTTGAGATAAATCTGCAAATATCTCGGAAACGAAGCGAGCTACGGCAAAATGTTAAGAGACCTTATTTGTGGAGAATTAAGTTTCCTACTTTTTATGTTCTATGATATTATTTGATCAGATGCGTAGTTCTCGAAATATATCAAGATATTTAAAAGTTCCGAAGCCGCACCAACATAATAGAGATACAGAAACACCGTGGCCCCTTTCTTTGAGATAACTCTGCACTATTGCGAGCTACAAATGCCACTTCCAGCTTAGCTGTGCAGAAGAAGAACAACAAGAAGAACAAATATCTCGAAATATGTCCGTCAGGCCCCTCCCCTTGAGATAAATCTGCAAATATCTCGGAAACGAAGCGAGCTATGGCAAAATGTTAAGCGACTTTATTTGTAGAGAATTAAGTTTCCTACTTTTTACGTTCTATGATATTTTTTAATCAGATGCGTAGTTCTCGAGATATATAAAGATATTTTAAAGTTCCGAAGCCGCACCAACATAATAGAGATACAGAAACACCGTGGCCCCTTTCTTCGAGATAACTATGCACTATTGCGAGCTGCAAATGCCACTTCCAGCTTAGCTGTGCAGAAGAAGACCAACAAGAAGAAGAAATATCTCGAAATATGTCCGTCAGGCCCCTTCCCTTGAGATAAATCTGCAAATATCTCGGAAACGAAGCGAGCTACGGCAAAATGTTAAGAGACCTTATTTGTGGAGAATTAAGTTTCCTACTTTTTATGTTCTATGATATTATTTGATCAGATGCGTAGTTCTCGAAATATATCAAGATATTTAAAAGTTCCGAAGCCGCACCAACATAATAGAGATACAGAAACACCGTGGCCCCTTTCTTTGAGATAACTCTGCACTATTGCGAGCTACAAATGCCACTTCCAGCTTAGCTGTGCAGAAGAAGAACAACAAGAAGAAGAAATATCTCGAAATATGTCCGTCAGGCCACTTCCCTTGAGATAAATCTGCAAATATCTCGGAAACGAAGCGAGCTATGGCAAAATGTTAAGAGACCTTTTTTGTAGAGAATTATGTTTCCCACTTTTTATGTTCTATGATATTTTTTGATCAGACGCGTAGCTCTCGAGATATATCAAGATATTTAAAAGTTCCGAAGCCGCACCAACATAATAGAGATACAGAAACACCGTGGCCCCTCTCTTTGAGATAACTCTGCACTATTGCGAGCTGGAAATGCCACTTCCAGTTTAGCTGTGCAGAAGAAGAACAACAAGAAGAAGAAATATCTCGAAATATGTCCGTTATGCCCCTTCCCTTGAGATAAATCTGCAAATATCTCGGAAACGAAGCGAGCTATGGCAAAATGTTAAGAGACCTTTTTTGTAGAGAATTATGTTTCCTACAATTTATGTTCTATGATATTTTTTGATCAGACGCGTAGCTCTCGAGATATATCAAGATATTTAAAAGTTCCGAAGCCGCACCAACATAATAGAGATACAGAAACACCGTGGCCCCTCTCTTTGAGATAACTCTGCACTATTGCGAGCTGGAAATGCCACTTCCAGTTTAGCTGTGCAGAAGAAGAACAACAAGAAGAAGAAATATCTCGAAATATGTCCGTTAGGCCCCTTCCCTTGAGATAAATCTGCAAATATCTCGAAAACGAAGCGAGCTATGGCAAAATGTTAAGAGACCTTTTTTGTAGAGAATTATGTTTCCTACAATTTATGTTCTATGATATTTTTTGATCAGAAGCGTAGTTTTCGAGATATATCGAGATATTTAAAAGTTCCGAAGCCGCACCAACATAATAGAGATACAGAAACACCGTGGCCCCTTTCTTTGAGATAACTCTGCACTATTGCGAGCTGCAAATGCCACTTCCAGCTTAGCTGTGCAGAGGAAGAACAACAAGAAGAAGAAATATCTCGAAATATGTCCGTCAGGCCACTTCCCTTGAGATAAATCTGCAAATATCTCGGAAACGGAGCGAGCTATGGCAAAATGTTAAGAGACCTTTTTTGTAGAGAATTATGTTTCCTACTTTTTATGTTCTACGATATTTTTTGATCAGACGCGTAGCTCTCGAGATATATCAAGATATTTAAAAGTTCCGAAGCCGCACCAACATAATAGAGATACAGAAACACCGTGGCCCCTTTCTTTGAGATAACTCTGCACTATTGCGAGCTGTAAATGCCACTTCCAGCTTAGCTGTGCAGAAGAAGAACAACAAGAAGAAGACATATCTCGAAATATGTCCGTCAGGCCCCTTCCCTTGAGATAAATCTGCAAATATCTCGGAAACGAAGCGAGCTATGGCAAAATGTTAAGAGACCTTTTTTGTAGAGAATTCTGTTTCCTACAATTTATGTTCTATGATATTTTTTGATCAGAAGCGTAGTTTTCGAGATATATCGAGATGTTTAAAAGTTCCGAAGCCGCACCAACATAATAGAGATACAGAAACACCGTGGACCCTTTCTTTGAGATAACTCTGCACTAGTGCGAGCCGCAAATGCCACTTCCAGCTTAGCTGTGCAGAAGAAGAACAACAAGAAGAAGAAATATCTCGAAATATGTCCGTCAGGCCCCTTCCCTTGAGATAAATCTGCAAATATCTCGGAAACGAAGCGAGCTATGGCAAAATGTTAGGAGACCTTTTTTGTAGAGAATTAAGTTTCCTACTTTTTATGTTCTACGATATTTTTTGATCAGATGCGTAGTTCTCGAGATATATCAAGATATTTAAAAGTTCCGAAGCCGCACCAACATAATAGAGATACAGAAACACCGTGGCCCCTTTCTTTGAGATAACTCTGCACTAGTGCGAGCCGCAAATGCCACTTCCAGCTTAGCTGTGCAGAAGAAGAACAACAAGAAGAAGAAATATCTCGAAATATGTCCGTCAGGCCCCTTCCCTTGAGATAAATCTGCAAATATCTCGGAAACGAAGCGAGCTATGGCAAAATGTTAAGAGACCTTTTTTGTAGAGAATTATGTTTCCTACAATTTATGTTCTATGATATTTTTTGATCAGAAGCGTAGTTTTCGAGATATATCGAGATGTTTAAAAGTTCCGAAGCCGCACCAACATAATAGAGATACAGAAACACCGTGGACCCTTTCTTTGAGATAACTCTGCACTAGTGCGAGCCGCAAATGCCACTTCCAGCTTAGCTGTGCAGAAGAAGAACAACAAGAAGAAGAAATATCTCGAAATATGTCCGTCAGGCCCCTTCCCTTGAGATAAATCTGCAAATATCTCGGAAACGAAGCGAGCTATGGCAAAATGTTAGGAGACCTTTTTTGTAGAGAATTAAGTTTCCTACTTTTTATGTTCTATGATATTTTTTGATCAGATGCGTAGTTCTCGAGATATATCAAGATATTTAAAAGTTCCGAAGCCGCACCAACATAATAGAGATACAGAAACACCGTGGCCCCTTTCTTTGAGATAACTCTGCACTATTGCGAGCTGCAAATGCCACTTCCAGCTTAGCTGTGCAGAGGAAGAACAACAAGAAGAAGAAATATCTCGAAATATGTCCGTCAGGCCAGTTCCTTTGAGCTGAATCTGCAAATATCTCGGAAACGAAGCGAGCTATGGCAAAATCTTAAGAGACGTTTTTTGTAGAGAATTATGTTTCCTACAATTTATGTTCTATGATATTTTTTGATCAGAAGCGTAGTTTTCGAGATATATCGAGATATTTAAAAGTTCCGAAGCCGCACCAACATAATAGGGATACAGAAACACCGTGGCCCCTTTCTTTGAGATAACTCTGCACTAGTGCGAGCCGCAAATGCCACTTCCAGCTTAGCTGTGCAGAAGAAGAACAACAAGAAGAAGAAATATCTCGAAATATGTCCGTTAGGCCCCTTCCCTTGAGATAAATCTGCAAATATCTCGGAAACGAAGCGAGCTATGGCAAAATGTTAAGAGACCTTTTTTGTAGAGAATTAAGTTTCCTACTTTTTATGTTCTATGATATTTTTTGATCAGATGCGTAGTTCTCGAGATATATCAAGATATTTAAAAGTTCCGAAGCCGCACCAACATAATAGAGATACAGAAACACCGTGGCCCCTTTCTTTGAGATAACTCTGCACTATTGCGAGCCGCAAATGCCACTTCCAGCTTAGCTGTGCAGAAGAAGAACAACAAGAAGAAGAAATATCTCGAAATATGTCCGTCAGGCCCCTTCCCTTGAGATAAATCTGCAAATATCTTGGAAACGAAGCGAGCTATGGCAAAATGTTGAGAGACCTTTTTTGTAGAGAATTAAGTTTCCTACTTTTTATGTTCTATGATATTTTTTGATCAGATGCGTAGTTCTCGAGATATATCAAGATATTTAAAAGTTCCGAAGCCGCACCAACATAATAGAGATACAGAAACACCGTGGCCCCTCTCTTTGAGATAACTCTGCACTATTGCGAGCTGGAAATGCCACTTCCAGTTTAGCTGTGCAGAAGAAGAACAACAAGAAGAAGAAATATCTCGAAATATGTCCGTCAGGCCCCTTCCCTTGAGATAAATCTGCAAATATCTCGGAAACGAAGCGAGCTATGGCAAAATGTTAAGAGACGTTTTTTGTACAGAATTATGTTTCCTACAATTTATGTTCTATGATATTTTTTGATCAGAAGCGTAGTTTTCGAGATATATCGAGATATTTAAAAGTTCCGAAGCCGCACCAACATAATAGGGATACAGAAACACCGTGGCCCCTTTCTTTGAGATAACTCTGCACTAGTGCGAGCCGCAAATGCCACTTCCACCTTAGCTGTGCAGAAGAAGAACAACAAGAAGAAGGAATATCTCGAAATATGTCCGTCAGGCCTCTTCCCTTGAGATAAATCTGCAAATATCTCGGAAACGAAGCGAGCTATGGCAAAATGTTGAGAGACCTTTTTTGTAGAGAATTAAGTTTCCTACTTTTTATGTTCTATGATATTTTTTGATCAGATGCGTAGTTCTCGAGATATATCAAGATATTTAAAAGTTCCGAAGCCGCACCGACATAATAGAGATACAGAAACACCGTGGCCCCTTTCTTTGAGATAACTCTGCAGTATTGCGAGCTGTAAATGCCACTTCCAGCTTAGCTGTGCAGGAGAAGAACAACAAGAAGAAGAAATATCTCGAAATATGTCCGTCAGGCCCCTTCCCTTGAGATATATCTGCAAATATCTCGGAAACGAAGCGAGCTATGGCAAAATGTTAAGAGACCTTTTTTGTAGAGAATTATGTTTCCTACAATTTATGTTCTATGATATTTTTTGATCAGAAGCGTAGTTTTCGAGATATATCGAGATATTTAAAAGTTCCAAAGCCGCACCAACATAATAGAGATACAGAAACACCGTGGCCCCTTTCTTTGAGATAACTCTGCACTAGTGCGAGCCGCAAATGCCACTTCCAGCTTAGCTGTGCAGAAGAAGAACAACAAGAAGAAGAAATATCTCGAAATATGTCCGTCAGGCCCCTTCCCTTGAGATAAATCTGCAAATATCTCGGAAACGAAGCGAGCTATGGCAAAATGTTAAGAGACCTTTCTTGTAGAGAATTATGTTTCCTACAATTTATGTTCTATGATATTTTTTGATCAGAAGCGTAGTTTTCGAGATATATCGAGATGTTTAAAAGTTCCGAAGCCGCACCAACATAATAGAGATACAGAAACACCGTGGACCCTTTCTTTGAGATAACTCTGCACTAGTGCGAGCCGCAAATGCCACTTCCAGCTTAGCTGTGCAGAAGAAGAACAACAAGAAGAAGAAATATCTCGAAATATGTCCGTCAGGCCCCTTCCCTTGAGATAAATCTGCAAATATCTCGGAAACGAAGCGAGCTATGGCAAAATGTTAGGAGACCTTTTTTGTAGAGAATTAAGTTTCCTACTTTTTATGTTCTATGATATTTTTTGATCAGATGCGTAGTTCTCGAGATATATCGAGATGTTTAAAAGTTCCGAAGCCGCACCAACATAATAGAGATACAGAAACACCGTGGCCCCTTTCTTTGAGATAACTCTGCACTGTTGCGAGCTGCAAATGCCACTTCCAGCTTAGCTGTGCAGAGGAAGAACAACAAGAAGAAGAAATATCTCGAAATATGTCCGTCAGGCCAGTTCCTTTGAGCTGAATCTGCAAATATCTCGGAAACGAAGCGAGGTATGGCAAAATGTTAAGAGATCTTTTTTGTAGAGAATTAAGTTTCCTACTTTTTATGTTCTATGATATTTTTTGATCAGATGCGTAGTTCTCGAGATATATCAAGATATTTAAAAGTTCCGAAGCCGCACCAACATAATAGAGATACAGAAACACCGTGGCCCCTTTCTTTGAGATAACTCTGCACTATTGCGAGCTGTAAATGCCACTTCCAGCTTAGCTGTGCAGAAGAAGAACAACAAGAAGAAGACATATCTCGAAATATGTCCGTCAGGCCCCTTCCCTTGAGATAAATCTGCAAATATCTCGGAAACGAAGCGAGCTATGGCAAAATGTTAAGAGACCTTTTTTGTAGAGAATTATGTTTCCTACAATTTATGTTCTATGATATTTTTTGATCAGAAGCGTAGTTTTCGAGATATATCGAGATGTTTAAAAGTTCCGAAGCCGCACCAACATAATAGAGATACAGAAACACCGTGGACCCTTTCTTTGAGATAACTCTGCACTAGTGCGAGCCGCAAATGCCACTTCCAGCTTAGCTGTGCAGAAGAAGAACAACAAGAAGAAGAAATATCTCGAAATATGTCCGTCAGGCCCCTTCCCTTGAGATAAATCTGCAAATATCTCGGAAACGAAGCGAGCTATGGCAAAATGTTAGGAGACCTTTTTTGTAGAGAATTAAGTTTCCTACTTTTTATGTTCTATGATATTTTTTGATCAGATGCGTAGTTCTCGAGATATATCAAGATATTTAAAAGTTCCGAAGCCGCACCAACATAATAGAGATACAGAAACACCGTGGCCCCTTTCTTTGAGATAACTCTGCACTAGTGCGAGCCGCAAATGCCACTTCCAGCTTAGCTGTGCAGAAGAAGAACAACAAGAAGAAGAAATATCTCGAAATATGTCCGTCAGGCCCCTTCCCTTGAGATAAATCTGCAAATATCTCGGAAACGAAGCGAGCTATGGCAAAATGTTAAGAGACCTTTTTTGTAGAGAATTATGTTTCCTACAATTTATGTTCTATGATATTTTTTGATCAGAAGCGTAGTTTTCGAGATATATCGAGATGTTTAAAAGTTCCGAAGCCGCACCAACATAATAGAGATACAGAAACACCGTGGACCCTTTCTTTGAGATAACTCTGCACTAGTGCGAGCCGCAAATGCCACTTCCAGCTTAGCTGTGCAGAAGAAGAACAACAAGAAGAAGAAATATCTCGAAATATGTCCGTCAGGCCCCTTCCCTTGAGATAAATCTGCAAATATCTCGGAAACGAAGCGAGCTATGGCAAAATGTTAGGAGACCTTTTTTGTAGAGAATTAAGTTTCCTACTTTTTATGTTCTATGATATTTTTTGATCAGATGCGTAGTTCTCGAGATATATCAAGATATTTAAAAGTTCCGAAGCCGCACCAACATAATAGAGATACAGAAACACCGTGGCCCCTTTCTTTGAGATAACTCTGCACTATTGCGAGCTGCAAATGCCACTTCCAGCTTAGCTGTGCAGAGGAAGAACAACAAGAAGAAGAAATATCTCGAAATATGTCCGTCAGGCCAGTTCCTTTGAGCTGAATCTGCAAATATCTCGGAAACGAAGCGAGCTATGGCAAAATCTTAAGAGACGTTTTTTGTAGAGAATTATGTTTCCTACAATTTATGTTCTATGATATTTTTTGATCAGAAGCGTAGTTTTCGAGATATATCGAGATATTTAAAAGTTCCGAAGCCGCACCAACATAATAGGGATACAGAAACACCGTGGCCCCTTTCTTTGAGATAACTCTGCACTAGTGCGAGCCGCAAATGCCACTTCCAGCTTAGCTGTGCAGAAGAAGAACAACAAGAAGAAGAAATATCTCGAAATATGTCCGTTAGGCCCCTTCCCTTGAGATAAATCTGCAAATATCTCGGAAACGAAGCGAGCTATGGCAAAATGTTAAGAGACCTTTTTTGTAGAGAATTAAGTTTCCTACTTTTTATGTTCTATGATATTTTTTGATCAGATGCGTAGTTCTCGAGATATATCAAGATATTTAAAAGTTCCGAAGCCGCACCAACATAATAGAGATACAGAAACACCGTGGCCCCTTTCTTTGAGATAACTCTGCACTATTGCGAGCTGCAAATGCCACTTCCAGCTTAGCTGTGCAGAGGAAGAACAACAAGAAGAAGAAATATCTCGAAATATGTCCGTCAGGCCAGTTCCTTTGAGCTGAATCTGCAAATATCTCGGAAACGAAGCGAGCTATGGCAAAATGTTAAGAGACGTTTTTTGTAGAGAGTTATGTTTCCTACAATTTATGTTCTATGATATTTTTTGATCAGAAGCGTAGTTTTCGAGATATATCGAGATATTTAAAAGTTCCGAAGCCGCACCAACATAATAGGGATACAGAAACACCGTGGCCCCTTTCTTTGAGATAACTCTGCACTAGTGCGAGCCGCAAATGCCACTTCCAGCTTAGCTGTGCAGAAGAAGAACAACAAGAAGAAGAAATATCTCGAAATATGTCCGTCAGGCCCCTTCCCTTGAGATAAATCTGCAAATATCTGGGAAACGAAGCGAGCTATGGCAAAATGTTAAGAGACCTTTTTTGTATAGAATTAAGTTTCCTACTTTTTATGTTCTATGATATTTTTTGATCAGATGCGTAGTTCTCGAGATATATCAAGATATTTAAAAGTTCCGAAGCCGCACCAACATAATAGAGATACAGAAACACCGTGGCCCCTTTCTTTGAGATAACTCTGCACTATTGCGAGCCGCAAATGCCACTTCCAGCTTAGCTGTGCAGAAGAAGAACAACAAGAAGAAGAAATATCTCGAAATATGTCCGTCAGGCCCCTTCCCTTGAGATAAATCTGCAAATATCTTGGAAACGAAGCGAGCTATGGCAAAATGTTGAGAGACCTTTTTTGTAGAGAATTAAGTTTCCTACTTTTTATGTTCTATGATATTTTTTGATCAGATGCGTAGTTCTCGAGATATATCAAGATATTTAAAAGTTCCGAAGCCGCACCAACATAATAGAGATACAGAAACACCGTGGCCCCTCTCTTTGAGATAACTCTGCACTATTGCGAGCTGGAAATGCCACTTCCAGTTTAGCTGTGCAGAAGAAGAACAACAAGAAGAAGAAATATCTCGAAATATGTCCGTCAGGCCCCTTCCCTTGAGATAAATCTGCAAATATCTCGGAAACGAAGCGAGCTATGGCAAAATGTTAAGAGACGTTTTTTGTACAGAATTATGTTTCCTACAATTTATGTTCTATGATATTTTTTGATCAGAAGCGTAGTTTTCGAGATATATCGAGATATTTAAAAGTTCCGAAGCCGCACCAACATAATAGGGATACAGAAACACCGTGGCCCCTTTCTTTGAGATAACTCTGCACTAGTGCGAGCCGCAAATGCCACTTCCACCTTAGCTGTGCAGAAGAAGAACAACAAGAAGAAGGAATATCTCGAAATATGTCCGTCAGGCCTCTTCCCTTGAGATAAATCTGCAAATATCTCGGAAACGAAGCGAGCTATGGCAAAATGTTGAGAGACCTTTTTTGTAGAGAATTAAGTTTCCTACTTTTTATGTTCTATGATATTTTTTGATCAGATGCGTAGTTCTCGAGATATATCAAGATATTTAAAAGTTCCGAAGCCGCACCGACATAATAGAGATACAGAAACACCGTGGCCCCTTTCTTTGAGATAACTCTGCAGTATTGCGAGCTGTAAATGCCACTTCCAGCTTAGCTGTGCAGGAGAAGAACAACAAGAAGAAGAAATATCTCGAAATATGTCCGTCAGGCCCCTTCCCTTGAGATATATCTGCAAATATCTCGGAAACGAAGCGAGCTATGGCAAAATGTTAAGAGACCTTTTTTGTAGAGAATTATGTTTCCTACAATTTATGTTCTATGATATTTTTTGATCAGAAGCGTAGTTTTCGAGATATATCGAGATATTTAAAAGTTCCAAAGCCGCACCAACATAATAGAGATACAGAAACACCGTGGCCCCTTTCTTTGAGATAACTCTGCACTAGTGCGAGCCGCAAATGCCACTTCCAGCTTAGCTGTGCAGAAGAAGAACAACAAGAAGAAGAAATATCTCGAAATATGTCCGTCAGGCCCCTTCCCTTGAGATAAATCTGCAAATATCTCGGAAACGAAGCGAGCTATGGCAAAATGTTAAGAGACCTTTCTTGTAGAGAATTATGTTTCCTACAATTTATGTTCTATGATATTTTTTGATCAGAAGCGTAGTTTTCGAGATATATCGAGATGTTTAAAAGTTCCGAAGCCGCACCAACATAATAGAGATACAGAAACACCGTGGACCCTTTCTTTGAGATAACTCTGCACTAGTGCGAGCCGCAAATGCCACTTCCAGCTTAGCTGTGCAGAAGAAGAACAACAAGAAGAAGAAATATCTCGAAATATGTCCGTCAGGCCCCTTCCCTTGAGATAAATCTGCAAATATCTCGGAAACGAAGCGAGCTATGGCAAAATGTTAGGAGACCTTTTTTGTAGAGAATTAAGTTTCCTACTTTTTATGTTCTATGATATTTTTTGATCAGATGCGTAGTTCTCGAGATATATCGAGATGTTTAAAAGTTCCGAAGCCGCACCAACATAATAGAGATACAGAAACACCGTGGCCCCTTTCTTTGAGATAACTCTGCACTGTCGCGAGCTGCAAATGCCACTTCCAGCTTAGCTGTGCAGAGGAAGAACAACAAGAAGAAGAAATATCTCGAAATATGTCCGTCAGGCCAGTTCCTTTGAGCTGAATCTGCAAATATCTCGGAAACGAAGCGAGGTATGGCAAAATGTTAAGAGATCTTTTTTGTAGAGAATTAAGTTTCCTACTTTTTATGTTCTATGATATTTTTTGATCAGATGCGTAGTTCTCGAGATATATCAAGATATTTAAAAGTTCCGAAGCCGCACCAACATAATAGAGATACAGAAACACCGTGGCCCCTTTCTTTGAGATAACTCTGCAGTATTGCGAGCTGCAAATGCCACTTCCAGCTTAGCTGTGCAGGAGAAGAACAACAAGAAGAAGAAATATCTCGAAATATGTCCGTCAGGCCCCTTCCCTTGAGATATATCTGCAAATATCTCGGAAACGAAGCGAGCTATGGCAAAATGTTAAGAGACCTTTTTTGTAGAGAATTATGTTTCCTACAATTTATGTTGTATGATATTTTTTGATCAGAAGCGTAGTTTTCGAGATATATCGAGATATTTAAAAGTTCCAAAGCCGCACCAACATAATAGAGATACAGAAACACAGTGGCCCCTTTCTTTGAGATAACTCTGCACTAGTGCGAGCCGCAAATGCCACTTCCAGCTTAGCTGTGCAGAAGAAGAACAACAAGAAGAAGAATTATCTCGAAATATGTCCGTCAGGCCCCTTCCCTTGAGATAAATCTGCAAATATCTCGGAAACGAAGCGAGCTATGGCAAAATGTTAAGAGACCTTTTTTGTAGAGAATTATGTTTCCTACAATTTATGTTCTATGATATTTTTTGATCAGAAGCGTAGTTTTCGAGATATATCGAGATATTTAAAAGTTCCGAAGCCGCACCAACATAATAGAGATACAGAAACACCGTGGCCCCTTTCTTTGAGATAACTCTGCACTAGTGCGAGGCGCAAATGCCACTTCCAGCTTAGCTGTGCAGAAGAAGAACAACAAGAAGAAGAAATATCTCGAAATATGTCCGTCAGGCCCCTTCCCTTGAGATAAATCTGCAAATATCTCGGAAACGAAGCGAGCTATGGCAAAATGTTAAGAGACCTTTTTTGTAGAGAATTATGTTTCCTACAATTTATGTTCTATGATATTTTTTGATCAGAAGCGTAGTTTTCGAGATATATCGAGATGTTTAAAAGTTCCGAAGCCGCACCAACATAATAGAGATACAGAAACACCGTGGACCCTTTCTTTGAGATAACTCTGCACTAGTGCGAGCCGCAAATGCCACTTCCAGCTTAGCTGTGCAGAAGAAGAACAACAAGAAGAAGAAATATCTCGAAATATGTCCGTCAGGCCCCTTCCCTTGAGATAAATCTGCAAATATCTCGGAAACGAAGCGAGCTATGGCAAAATGTTAGGAGACCTTTTTTGTAGAGAATTAAGTTTCCTACTTTTTATGTTCTATGATATTTTTTGATCAGATGCGTAGTTCTCGAGATATATCAAGATATTTAAAAGTTCCGAAGCCGCACCAACATAATAGAGATACAGAAACACCGTGGCCCCTTTCTTTGAGATAACTCTGCACTATTGCGAGCTGCAAATGCCACTTCCAGCTTAGCTGTGCAGAGGAAGAACAACAAGAAGAAGAAATATCTCGAAATATGTCCGTCAGGCCAGTTCCTTTGAGCTGAATCTGCAAATATCTCGGAAACGAAGCGAGCTATGGCAAAATCTTAAGAGACGTTTTTTGTAGAGAATTATGTTTCCTACAATTTATGTTCTATGATATTTTTTGATCAGAAGCGTAGTTTTCGAGATATATCGAGATATTTAAAAGTTCCGAAGCCGCACCAACATAATAGGGATACAGAAACACCGTGGCCCCTTTCTTTGAGATAACTCTGCACTAGTGCGAGCCGCAAATGCCACTTCCAGCTTAGCTGTGCAGAAGAAGAACAACAAGAAGAAGAAATATCTCGAAATATGTCCGTTAGGCCCCTTCCCTTGAGATAAATCTGCAAATATCTCGGAAACGAAGCGAGCTATGGCAAAATGTTAAGAGACCTTTTTTGTAGAGAATTAAGTTTCCTACTTTTTATGTTCTATGATATTTTTTGATCAGATGCGTAGTTCTCGAGATATATCAAGATATTTAAAAGTTCCGAAGCCGCACCAACATAATAGAGATACAGAAACACCGTGGCCCCTTTCTTTGAGATAACTCTGCACTATTGCGAGCTGCAAATGCCACTTCCAGCTTAGCTGTGCAGAGGAAGAACAACAAGAAGAAGAAATATCTCGAAATATGTCCGTCAGGCCAGTTCCTTTGAGCTGAATCTGCAAATATCTCGGAAACGAAGCGAGCTATGGCAAAATGTTAAGAGACGTTTTTTGTAGAGAGTTATGTTTCCTACAATTTATGTTCTATGATATTTTTTGATCAGAAGCGTAGTTTTCGAGATATATCGAGATATTTAAAAGTTCCGAAGCCGCACCAACATAATAGGGATACAGAAACACCGTGGCCCCTTTCTTTGAGATAACTCTGCACTAGTGCGAGCCGCAAATGCCACTTCCAGCTTAGCTGTGCAGAAGAAGAACAACAAGAAGAAGAAATATCTCGAAATATGTCCGTCAGGCCCCTTCCCTTGAGATAAATCTGCAAATATCTCGGAAACGAAGCGAGCTATGGCAAAATGTTAAGAGACCTTTTTTGTAGAGAATTAAGTTTCCTACTTTTTATGTTCTATGATATTTTTTGATCAGATGCGTAGTTCTCGAGATATATCAAGATATTTAAAAGTTCCGAAGCCGCACCAACATAATAGAGATACAGAAACACCGTGGCCCCTTTCTTTGAGATAACTCTGCACTATTGCGAGCCGCAAATGCCACTTCCAGCTTAGCTGTGCAGAAGAAGAACAACAAGAAGAAGAAATATCTCGAAATATGTCCGTCAGGCCCCTTCCCTTGAGATAAATCTGCAAATATCTTGGAAACGAAGCGAGCTATGGCAAAATGTTGAGAGACCTTTTTTGTAGAGAATTAAGTTTCCCACTTTTTATGTTCTATGATATTTTTTGATCAGATGCGTAGTTCTCGAGATATATCAAGATATTTAAAAGTTCCGAAGCCGCACCAACATAATAGAGATACAGAAACACCGTGGCCCCTCTCTTTGAGATAACTCTGCACTATTGCGAGCTGGAAATGCCACTTCCAGTTTAGCTGTGCAGAAGAAGAACAACAAGAAGAAGAAATATCTCGAAATATGTCCGTCAGGCCCCTTCCCTTGAGATAAATCTGCAAATATCTCGGAAACGAAGCGAGCTATGGGAAAATGTTAAGAGACGTTTTTTGTACAGAATTATGTTTCCTACAATTTATGTTCTATGATATTTTTTGATCAGAAGCGTAGTTTTCGAGATATATCGAGATATTTAAAAGTTCCGAAGCCGCACCAACATAATAGGGATACAGAAACACCGTGGCCCCTTTCTTTGAGATAACTCTGCACTAGTGCGAGCCGCAAATGCCACTTCCACCTTAGCTGTGCAGAAGAAGAACAACAAGAAGAAGGAATATCTCGAAATATGTCCGTCAGGCCTCTTCCCTTGAGATAAATCTGCAAATATCTCGGAAACGAAGCGAGCTATGGCAAAATGTTGAGAGACCTTTTTTGTAGAGAATTAAGTTTCCTACTTTTTATGTTCTATGATATTTTTTGATCAGATGCGTAGTTCTCGAGATATATCAAGATATTTAAAAGTTCCGAAGCCGCACCAACATAATACAGATACAGAAACACCGTGGCCCCTCTCTTTGAGATAACTCTGCACTATTGCGAGCTGGAAATGCCACTTCCAGTTTAGCTGTGCAGAAGAAGAACAACAAGAAGAAGAAATATCTCGAAATATGTCCGTCAGGCCCCTTCCCTTGAGATAAATCTGCAAATATCTCGGAAACGAAGCGAGCTATGGCAAAATGTTAAGAGACCTTTTTTGTAGAGAATTATGTTTCCTACAATTTATGTTCTATGATATTTTTTGATCAGAAGCGTAGTTTTCGACATATATCGAGATATTTAAAAGTTCCAAAGCCGCACCAACATAATAGAGATACAGAAACACCGTGGCCCCTTTCTTTGGGATAACTCTGCACTATTGCGAGCTGTAAATGCCACTTCCAGCTTAGCTGTGCAGAAGAAGAACAACAAGAAGAAGACATATCTCGAAATATGTCCGTCAGGCCCCTTCCCTTGAGATATATCTGCAAATATCTCGGAAACGAAGCGAGCTATGGCAAAATGTTAAGAGACCTTTTTTGTAGAGAATTATGTTTCCTACAATTTATGTTCTATGATATTTTTTGATCAGAAGCGTAGTTTTCGAGATATATCGAGATATTTAAAAGTTCCAAAGCCGCACCAACATAATAGAGATACAGAAACACCGTGGCCCCTTTCTTTGAGATAACTCTGCACTATTGCGAGCTGTAAATGCCACTTCCAGCTTAGCTGTGCAGAAGAAGAACAACAAGAAGAAGAAATATCTCGAAATACGTCCGTCAGGCCCCTTCCCTTGAGATATATCTGCAAATATCTCGGAAACGAAGCGAGCTATGGCAAAATGTTAAGAGACCTTTTTTGTAGAGAATTATGTTTCCTACAATTTATGTTCTATGATATTTTTTGATCAGAAGCGTAGTTTTCGAGATATATCGAGATATTTAAAAGTTCCGAAGCCGCACCAACATAATAGAGATACAGCAACACCGTGGCCCCTTTCGTTGAGATAACTCTGCACTAGTGCGAGCCGCAAATGCCACTTCCAGCTTAGCTGTGCAGAAGAAGAACAACAAGAAGAAGAAATATCTCGAAATATGTCCGTCAGGCCCCTTCCCTTGAGATAAATCTGCAAATATCTCGGAAACGAAGCGAGCTATGGCAAAATGTTAAGAGACGTGTTTTGTAGAGAATTGTGTTTCCTACAATTTATGTTCTATGATATTTTTTGATCAGAAGCGTAGTTTTCGAGATATATCGAGATATTTAAAAGTTCCGAAGCCGCACCAACATAATAGGGATACAGAAACACCGTGGCCCCTTTCTTTGAGATAACTCTGCACTAGTGCGAGCCGCAAATGCCACTTCCAGCTTAGCTGTGCAGAAGAAGAACAACAAGAAGAAGAAATATCTCGAAATATGTCCGTCAGGCCCCTTCCCTTGAGATATATCTGCAAATATCTCGGAAACGAAGCGAGCTATGGCAAAATGTTAAGAGACCTTTTTTGTAGAGAATTAAGTTTCCTACTTTTTATGTTCTATGATATTTTTTGATCAGATGCGTAGTTCTCGAGATATATCAAGATATTTAAAAGTTCCGAAGCCGCACCAACATAATAGAGATACAGAAACACCGTGGCCCCTTTCTTTGAGATAACTCTGCACTATTGCGAGCTGTAAATGCCACTTCCAGCTTAGCTGTGCAGAAGAAGAACAACAAGAAGAAGAAATATCTCGAAATATGTCCGTCAGGCCCCTTCCCTTGAGATATATCTGCAAATATCTCGGAAACGAAGCGAGCTATGGCAAAATGTTAAGAGACCTTTTTTGTAGAGAATTATGTTTCGTACAATTTATGTTCTATGATATTTTTTGGTGAGAAGCGTAGTTTTCGAGATATATCGAGATATTTAAAAGTTCCAAAGCCGCACCAACATAATAGAGATACAGAAACACCGTGGCCCCTTTCTTTGAGATAACTCTGCACTAGTGCGAGCCGCAAATGCCACTTCCAGCTTAGCTGTGCAGAAGAACAACAAGAAGAAGAAATATCTCGAAATATGTCCGTCAGGCCCCTTCCCTTGAGATAAATCTGCAAATATCTCGGAAACGAAGCGAGCTATGGCAAAATGTTGAGAGACCTTTTTTGTAGAGAATTAAGTTTCCTACGTTTTATGTTCTATGATATTTTTTGATCAGATGCGTAGTTCTCGAGATATATCAAGATATTTAAAAGTTCCGAAGCCGCACCAACATAATAGAGATACAGAAACACCGTGGCCCCTTTCTTTGAGATAACTCTGCAATATTGCGAGCTGTAAATGCCACTTCCAGCTTAGCTGTGCAGAAGAAGAACAACAAGAAGAAGAAATATCTCGAAATATGTCCGTCAGGCCCCTTCCCTTGAGATAAATCTGCAAATATCTCGGAAACGAAGAGAGCTATGGCAAAATGTTAAGAGACCTTTTTTGTAGAGAATTAAGTTTCCTACTTTTTATGTTCTATGATATTTTTTGATCTGATGCGTAGTTCTCGAGATATATCAAGATATTTAAAAGTTCCGAAGCCGCACCAACATAATAGAGATACAGAAACACCGTGGCCACTTTCTTTGAGATAACTCTGCACTATTGCGAGCTGTAAATGCCACTTCCAGCTTAGCTGTGCAGAAGAAGAACAACAAGAAGAAGACATATCTCGAAATATATCCGTCAGGCCCCTTCCCTTGAGATAAATCTGCAAATATCTCGGAAACGAAGCGAGCTATGGCAAAATGTTGAGAGACCTTTTTTGTAGAGAATTAAGTTTCCTACGTTTTATGTTCTATGATATTTTTTGATCAGATGCGTAGTTCTCGAGATATATCAAGATATTTAAAAGTTCCGAAGCCGCACCAACATAATAGAGATACAGAAACACCGTGGCCCCTTTCTTTGAGATAACTCTGCAATATTGCGAGCTGTAAATGCCACTTCCAGCTTAGCTGTGCAGAAGAAGAACAACAAGAAGAAGAAATATCTCGAAATATGTCCGTCAGGCCCCTTCCCTTGAGATAAATCTGCAAATATCTCGGAAACGAAGAGAGCTATGGCAAAATGTTAAGAGACCTTTTTTGTAGAGAATTAAGTTTCCTACTTTTTATGTTCTATGATATTTTTTGATCTGATGCGTAGTTCTCGAGATATATCAAGATATTTAAAAGTTCCGAAGCCGCACCAACATAATAGAGATACAGAAACACCGTGGCCACTTTCTTTGAGATAACTCTGCACTATTGCGAGCTGTAAATGCCACTTCCAGCTTAGCTGTGCAGAAGAAGAACAACAAGAAGAAGACATATCTCGAAATATATCCGTCAGGCCCCTTCCCTTGAGATAAATCTGCATTATATCTCGGAAACGAAGCGAGCTATGGCAAAATGTTGAGAGACCTTTTTTGTAGAGAATTAAGTTTCCTACGTTTTATGTTCTATTTTTTGATCAGATGCGTAGTTCTCGAGATATATCAAGATATTTAAAAGTTCCGAAGCCGCACCAACATAATAGAGATACAGAAACACCGTGGCCCCTTCCTTTGAGATAACTCTGCACTATTGCGAGCTGCAAATGCCACTTCCAGCTTAGCTGTGCAGAAGAAGAACATCAAGAAGAAGAAATATCTCGAAATATGTCCGCCAGGCCCCTTCCCTTGAGATAAATCTGCAAATATCTCGGAAACGAAGAGAGCTATGGCAAAATGATAAGAGACCTTTTTTGTAGAGAATTAAGTTTCCTACTTTTTATGTTCTATAATATTTTTTGATCTGATGCGTAGTTCTCGAGATATATCAAGATATTTAAAAGTTCCGAAGCCGCACCAACATAATAGAGATACAGAAACACCGTGGCCCCTTTCTTTGAGATAACTCTGCACTATTGCGAGCTGTAAATGCCACTTCCAGCTTAGCTGTGCAGAAGAAGAACAACAAGAAGAAGAAATATCTCGAAATATGTCCGTCGGGCCCCTTCCCTTGAGATATATCTGCAAATATCTCGGAAACGAAGCGAGCTATGGCAAAATGTTAAGAGACCTTTTTTGTAGAGAATTATGTTTCCTACAATTTATGTTCTATGATATTTTTTGATCAGAAGCGTAGTTTTCGAGATATATCGAGATATTTAAAAGTTCCGAAGCCGCACCAACATAATAGAGATACAGAAACACCGTGGCCCCTCTCTTTGAGATAACTCTGCACTACTGCGAGCTGGAAATGCCACTTCCAGTTTAGCTGTGCAGAAGAAGAACAACAAGAAGAAGAAATATCTCGAAATATGTCCGTTAGGCCCCTTCCCTTGAGATAAATCTGCAAATATCTCGGAAACGAAGCGAGCTATGGCAAAATGTTAAGAGACCTCTTTTGTAGAGAATTAAGCTTCCTACTTTTTATGTTCTACGATATTTTTTGATCAGATGCGTAGTTCTCGAGATATATCAAGATATTTAAAAGTTCCGAAGCCGCACCAACATAATAGAGATACAGAAACACCGTGGCCCCTTTCTTTGAGATAACTCTGCACTATTGCGCGCTGTAAATGCCACTTCCAGCTTAGCTGTGCAGAAGAAGAACAACAAGAAGAAGAAATATCTCGAAATATGTCCGTCAGGCCCCTTCCCTTGAGATATATCTGCAAATATCTCGGAAACGAAGCGAGCTATGACAAAATATTAAGAGACCTTTTTTGTAGAGAATTATGTTTCCTACAATTTATGTTCTATGATATTTTTTGATCAGAAGCGTAGTTTTCGAGATATATCGAGATATTTAAAAGTTCCGAAGCCGCACCAACATAATAGAGATACAGAAACACCGTGGCCCCTTTCTTTGAGATAACTCTGCACTAGTGCGAGCCGCAAATGCCACTTCCAGCTTAGCTGTGCAGAAGAAGAACAACAAGAAGAAGAAATATCTCGAAATATGTCCGTCAGGCCCCTTCCCTTGAGATAAATCTGCAAATATCTCGGAAACGAAGCGAGCTATGGCAAAATGTTAAGAGACCTTTTTTGTAGAGAATTAAGTTTCCTACTTTTTATGTTCTATGATATTTTTTGATCTGATGCGTAGTTCTCGAGATATATCAAGATATTTAAAAGTTCCGAAGCCGCACCAACATAATAGGGATACAGAAACACCGTGGCCCCGTTCTTTGAGATAACTCTGCACTATTGCGAGCTGCAAATGCCACTTTCAGCTTAGCTGTGCAGAAGAAGAACAACAAGAAGAAGAAATATCTCGAAATATGTCCGTCAGGCCCCTTCCCTTGAGATAAATCTGCAAATATCTCGGAAACGAAGAGAGCTATGGCAAAATGTTAAGAGACCTTTTTTGTAGAGAATTAGGTTTCCTACTTTTTATGTTCTATGATATTTTTTGATCAGATGCGTAGTTCTCGAGATATATCAAGATATTTAAAAGTTCCGAAGCCGCACCAACATAATAGAGATACAGAAACACCGTGGCCCCTTTCTTTGAGATAACTCTGCACTATTGCGAGCTGTAAATGCCACTTCCAGTTAAGCTGTGCAGAAGAAGAACAACAAGAAGAAGAAATATCTCGAAATATGTCCGTCAGGCCCCTTCCCTTGAGATATATCTGCAAATATCTCGGAAACGAAGCGAGCTATGGCAAAATGTTAAGAGACCTTTTTTGTAGAGAATTAAGTTTCCTACTTTGTATGTTCTATGATATTTTTTGATCAGACGCGTAGTTCTCGAGATATATCAAGATATTTAAAAGTTCCGAAGCCGCGCCAACATAATAGAGATACAGAAACACCGTGGCCCCTTTCTTTGAGATATCTCTGCACTATTGCGAGCTGCAAATGCCACTTCCAGCTTAGCTGCGCAGAAGAAGAACAACAAGAAGAAGAAATATCTCGAAATATGTCCGTCAGGCCCCTTCCCTTGAGATGTATCTGCAAATATCTCGGAAACGAAGCGAGCTATGGCAAAATGTTAAGAGACCTTTTTTGTAGAGAATTATGTTTCCTACAATTTATGTTCTATGATATTTTTTGATCAGATGCGTAGTTCTCGAGATATACCAAGATATTTAAAAGTTCCGAAGCCGCACCAACATAATAGAGATACAGAAACACCGTGGCCCCTTTCTTTGAGATAACTCTGCACTATTGCGAGCTGCAAATGCCACTTCCAGCTTAGCTGTGCAGAGGAAGAACAACAAGAAGAAGGAATATCTCGAAATATGTCCGTCAGGCCAGTTCCTTTGAGCTGAATCTGCAAATATCTCGGAAACGAAGCGAGCTATGGCAAAATGTTAAGAGACGTTTTTTGTAGAGAATTATGTTTCCTACAATTTATGTTCTATGATATTTTTTGATCAGAAGCGTAGTTTTCGAGATATATCGAGATATTTAAAAGTTCCGAAACCGCACCAATATAATAGAGATACAGAAACACCGTGGCCCCTTTCTTTGAGATAACTCTGCACTATTGCGAGCTGCAAATGCCACTTCCAGCTTAGCTGTGCAGACGAAGAACAACAAGAAGAAGAAATATCTCGAAATATGTCCGTCAGGCCAGTTCCTTTGAGCTGAATCTGCAAATATCTCGGAAACGAAGCGAGCTATGGCAAAATGTTAAGAGACGTTTTTTGTAGAGAATTATGTTTCCTACAATTTATGTTCTATGATATTTTTTGATCAGAAGCGTAGTTTTCGAGATATATCGAGATATTTAAAAGTTCCGAAGACGCACCAACATAATAGAGATACAGAAACACCGTGGCCCCTTTCTTTGAGATAGCTGTGCACCAGTGCGAGCCGCAAATGCCACTTCCAGCTTAGCTGTGCAGAAGAAGAACAACAAGAAGAAGAAATATCTCGAAATATGTCCGTCAGGCCCCTTCCCTTGAGATATATCTGCAAATATCTCGGAAACGAAGCGAGCTATGGCAAAATGTTAAGAGACCTTTTTTGTAGAGAATTAAGTTTCCTACTTTTCATGTTCTATGGTATTTTTTGATCAGATGCGTAGTTCTCGAGATATATCAAGATATTTAAAAGTTCCGAAGCCGCACCAACATGATAGAGATACAGAAACACAGTGGCCTCTTTCTTTGAGATAACTCTGCACTATTGCGAGCTGTAAATGCCACTTCCAGCTTAGCTGTGCAGAAGAAGAACAACAAGAAGAATAAATATCTCGAAATATGTCCGTCAGGCCCCTTCCCTTGAGATATATCTGCAAATATCTCGGAAACGAAGCGAGCTATGGCAAAATGTTAAGACACCTTTTTTGTAGAGAATTATGTTTCCTACAATTTAGGTTCTATGATATTTTTTGATCAGAAGCGTAGTTTTCGAGATATATCGAGATATTTAAAAGTTCCGAAGCCGCACCAACATAATAGAGATACAGAAACACCGTGGCCCCTTTCTTTGAGGTAACTCTGCACTATTGCGAGCTGCAAATGCCACTTCCAGCTTAGCTGTGCAGATGAAGAACAACAAGAAGAAGAAATATCTCGAAATATGTCCGTCAGGCCCCTTCACTTGAGATAAATCTGCAAATATCTCGGAAACGAAGCGAGCTATGGCAAAATGTTAAGAGACCTTTTTTGTAGAGAATTATGTTTCCTACAATTTATGTTCTATGATATTTTTTGATCAGAAGCGTAGTTTTCGAGATATATCGAGATATTTAAAAGTTCCGAAGCCGCACCAACATAATAGAGATACAGAAACACCGTGGCCCATTTCGGTGAGATAACTCTGCACTAGTGCGAGCTGCAAATGCCACTTCCAGCTTAGCTGTGCAGAAGAAGAACAACAAGAAGAAGAAATATCTCGAAATATGTCCGTCAGGCCCCTTCCCTTGAGATAAATCTGCAAATATCTCGGAAACGAAGCGAGCTATGGCAAAATGTTAAGAGACCTTTTTTGTAGAGAATTATGTTTCCTACAATTTATGTTCTATGATATTTTTTGATCAGAAGCGTAGTTTTCGAGATATATCGAGATATTTAAAAGTTCCGAAGCCGCACCAACATAATAGAGATACAGAAACACCGTGGCCCATTTCGGTGAGATAACTCTGCACTAGTGCGAGCTGCAAATGCCACTTCCAGCTTAGCTGTGCAGAAGAAGAACAACAAGAAGAAGAAATATCTCGAAATATGTCCGTCAGGCCCCTTCCCTTGAGATAAATCTGCAAATATCTCGGAAACGAAGCGAGCTATGGCAAAATGTTAAGAGACCTTTTTTGTAGAGAATTAAGTTTCCTACTTTTTATGTTCTATGATATTTTTTGATCAGATGCGTAGTTCTCGAGATATATCAAGATATTTAAAAGTTCCGAAGCCGCACCAACATAATAGAGATACAGAAACACCGTGGCCCCTTTCTTTGAGATAACTCTGCACTATTGCGAGCTGCAAATGCCACTTCCAGCTTAGCTGTGCAGACGAAGAACAACAAGAAGAAGAAATATCTCGAAATATGTCCGTCAGGCCAGTTCCTTTGAGCTGAATCTGCAAATATCTCGGAAACGAAGCGAGCTATGGCAAAATGTTAAGAGACGTTTTTTGTAGAGAATTATGTTTCCTACAATTTATGTTCTATGATATTTTTTGATCAGAAGCGTAGTTTTCGAGATATATCGAGATATTTAAAAGTTCCGAAGACGCACCAACATAATAGAGATACAGAAACACCGTGGCCCCTTTCTTTGAGATAGCTGTGCACCAGTGCGAGCCGCAAATGCCACTTCCAGCTTAGCTGTGCAGAAGAAGAACAACAAGAAGAAGAAATATCTCGAAATATGTCCGTCAGGCCCCTTCCCTTGAGATATATCTGCAAATATCTCGGAAACGAAGCGAGCTATGGCAAAATGTTAAGAGACCTTTTTTGTAGAGAATTAAGTTTCCTACTTTTCATGTTCTATGGTATTTTTTGATCAGATGCGTAGTTCTCGAGATATATCAAGATATTTAAAAGTTCCGAAGCCGCACCAACATGATAGAGATACAGAAACACAGTGGCCTCTTTCTTTGAGATAACTCTGCACTATTGCGAGCTGTAAATGCCACTTCCAGCTTAGCTGTGCAGAAGAAGAACAACAAGAAGAATAAATATCTCGAAATATGTCCGTCAGGCCCCTTCCCTTGAGATATATCTGCAAATATCTCGGAAACGAAGCGAGCTATGGCAAAATGTTAAGACACCTTTTTTGTAGAGAATTATGTTTCCTACAATTTAGGTTGTATGATATTTTTTGATCAGAAGCGTAGTTTTCGAGATATATCGAGATATTTAAAAGTTCCGAAGCCGCACCAACATAATAGAGATACAGAAACACCGTGGCCCCTTTCTTTGAGATAACTCTGCACTAGTGCGAGCCGCAAATGCCACTTCCAGCTTAGCTGTGCAGAAGAAGAACAACAAGAAGAAGAAATATCTCGAAATATGTCCGTCAGGCCCCTTCCCTTGAGATAAATCTGCAAATATCTCGGAAACGAAGCGAGCTATGGCAAAATGTTAAGAGACCTTTTTTGTAGAGAATTAAGTTTGCTACTTTTTATGTTCTATGATATTTTTTGATCAGATGCGTAGTTCTCGAGATATATCAAGATATTTAAAAGTTCCGAAGCCGCACCAACATAATAGGGATACAGAAACACCGTGGCCCCTTTCTTTGAGATAACTCTGCACTAGTGCGAGCCGCAAATGCCACTTCCAGCTTAGCTGTGCAGAAGAAGAACAACAAGAAGAAGAAATATCTCGAAATATGTCCGTCAGGCCCCTTCCCTTGAGATATATCTGCAAATATCTCGGAAACGAAGCGAGCTATCGCAAAATGTTAAGAGACCTTTTTTGTAGAGAATTATGTTTCCTACAATTTATGTTCTATGATATTTTTTGATCAGAAGCGTAGTTTTCGAGATATATCGAGATATTTAAAAGTTCCGAAGCCGCACCAACATAATAGAGATACAGAAACACCGTGGCCCATTTCGGTGAGATAACTCTGCACTAGTGCGAGCTGCAAATGCCACTTCCAGCTTAGCTGTGCAGAAGAAGAACAACAAGAAGAAGAAATATCTCGAAATATGTCCGTCAGGCCCCTTCCCTTGAGATAAATCTGCAAATATCTCGGAAACGAAGCGAGCTATGGCAAAATGTTAAGAGACCTTTTTTGTAGAGAATTAAGTTTCCTACTTTTTATGTTCTATGATATTTTTTGATCAGATGCGTAGTTCTCGAGATATATCAAGATATTTAAAAGTTCCGAAGCCGCACCAACATAATAGAGATACAGAAACACCGTGGCCCCTTTCTTTGAGATAACTCTGCACTATTGCGAGCTGGAAATGCCACTTCCAGTTTAGCTGTGCAGAAGAAGAACAACAAGAAGAAGAAATATCTCGAAATATGTCCGTTAGGCCCCTTCCCTTGAGATATATCTGCAAATATCTCGGAAACGAAGCGAGCTATGGCAAAATGTTAAGAGACCTTTTTTGTAGAGAATTAAGTTTCCTACTTTTTATGTTCGATGATATTTTTTGATCAGATGCGTAGTTCTCGAGATATATCAAGATATTTAAAAGTTCCGAAGCTGCACCAACATAATAGAGGTACAGAAACACCGTGGCCTCTTTCTTTGAGATAACTCTGCACTATTGCGAGCTGCAAATGCCGCTTCGAGCTTAGCTTTGCAGAAGAAGAACAACAAGAAGAAGAAATATCTCGAAATATGTCCGTCAGACCCCTTCCCTTGAGATGAATCTGCAAATATCTCGGAAACGAAGCGAGCTATGGCAAAATGTTGAGAGACCTTTTTTGTAGAGAATTAAGTTTCCTACTTTTTATCTTCTATGATATTTTTTGATCAGATGCGTAGTTCTCGAGATATATCAAGATATTTAAAAGTTCCGAAGCCGCACCAACATAATAGAGATACAGAAACACCGTGGCCCCTTTCTTTGGGATAACTCTGCACTATTGCGAGCTGCAAATGCCACTTCCAGCTTAGCTGTGCAGAACAAGAACAACAAGAAGAAGAAATATCTCGAAATATGTCCGTCAGGCCTCTTCCCTTGAGATAAATCTGCAAATATCTCGGAAACGAAGCGAGCTATGGCAAAATGTTGAGAGACCTTTTTTGTAGAGAATTAAGTTTCCTACTTTTTATGTTCGATGATATTTTTTGATCAGATGCGTAGTTCTCGAGATATATCAAGATATTTAAAAGTTCCGAAGCTGCACCAACATAATAGAGGTACAGAAACACCGTGGCCCCTTTCTTTGAGATAACTCTGCACTATTGCGAGCTGCAAATGCCACTTCCAGCTTAGCTGTGCAGAAGAAGAACAACAAGAAGAAGAAATATCTCGAAATATGTCCGTCAGGCCGCTTCCCTTGAGATATATCTGCAAATATCTCGGAAACGAAGCGAGCTATCGCAAAATGTTAAGAGACCTTTTTTGTAGAGAATTATGCTTCCTACAATTTATGTTCTATGATATTTTTTGATCAGAAGCGTAGTTTTCGAGATATATCGAGATATTTAAAAGTTCCGAAGCCGCACCAACATAATAGAGATACAGAAACACCGTGGCCCCTTTCGTTGAGATAACTCTGCACTAGTGCGAGCCGCAAATGCCACTTCCAGCTTAGCTGTGCAGAGGAAGAACAACAAGAAGAAGAAATATCTCGAAATATGTCCGTCAGGCCAGTTCCTTTGAGCTGAATCTGCAAATATCTCGGAAACGAAGCGATCTATGGCAAAATGTTAAGAGACCTTTTTTGTAGAGAATTAAGCTTCCTACTTTTTATGTTCGATGATATTTTTTGATCAGATGCGTAGTTCTCGAGATATATCAAGATATTTAAAAGTTCCGAAGCTGCACCAACATAATAGAGGTACAGAAACACCGTGGCCTCTTTCTTTGAGATAACTTTGCACTATTGCGAGCTGCAAATGCCGCTTCGAGCTTAGCTTTGCAGAAGAAGAACAACAAGAAGAAGAAATATCTCGAAATATGTCCGTCAGACCCCTTCCCTTGAGATGAATCTGCAAATATCTCGGAAACGAAGCGAGCTATGGCAAAATGTTAAGAGACCTTTTTTGTAGAGAATTAAGTTTCCTACTTTTTATCTTCTATGATATTTTTTGATCAGATGCGTAGTTCTCGAGATATATCAAGATATTTAAAAGTTCCGAAGCCGCACCAACATAATAGAGATACAGAAACACCGTGGCCCCTTTCTTTGGGATAACTCTGCACTATTGCGAGCTGCAAATGCCACTTCCAGCTTAGCTGTGCAGAACAAGAACAACAAGAAGAAGAAATATCTCGAAATATGTCCGTCAGGCCTCTTCCCTTGAGATAAATCTGCAAATATCTCGGAAACGAAGCGAGCTATGGCAAAATGTTGAGAGACCTTTTTTGTAGAGAATTAAGTTTCCTACTTTTTATGTTCGATGATATTTTTTGATCAGATGCGTAGTTCTCGAGATATATCAAGATATTTAAAAGTTCCGAAGCTGCACCAACATAATAGAGGTACAGAAACACCGTGGCCCCTTTCTTTGAGATAACTCTGCACTATTGCGAGCTGCAAATGCCACTTCCAGCTTAGCTGTGCAGAAGAAGAACAACAAGAAGAAGAAATATCTCGAAATATGTCCGTCAGGCCGCTTCCCTTGAGATATATCTGCAAATATCTCGGAAACGAAGCGAGCTATGGCAAAATGTTAAGAGACCTTTTTTGTAGAGAATTATGCTTCCTACAATTTATGTTCTATGATATTTTTTGATCAGAAGCGTAGTTTTCGAGATATATCGAGATATTTAAAAGTTCCGAAGCCGCACCAACATAATAGAGATACAGAAACACCGTGGCCCCTTTCGTTGAGATAACTCTGCACTAGTGCGAGCCGCAAATGCCACTTCCAGCTTAGCTGTGCAGAGGAAGAACAACAAGAAGAAGAAATATCTCGAAATATGTCCGTCAGGCCAGTTCCTTTGAGCTGAATCTGCAAATATCTCGGAAACGAAGCGATCTATGGCAAAATGTTAAGAGACGTTTTTTGTAGAGAATTATGTTTCCTACAATTTATGTTCTATGATATTTTTTGATCAGAAGCGTAGTTTTCGAGATATATCGAGATATTTAAAAGTTCCGAAGCCGCACCAACATAATAGGGATACAGAAACACCGCGGCCCCTTTCTTTGAGATAACTCTGCACTAGTGCGAGCCGCAAATGCCACTTCCAGCTTAGCTGTGCAGAAGAAGAACAACAAGAAGAAGAAATATCTCGAAATATGTCCGTCAGGCCCCTTCCCTTGAGATAAATCTGCAAATATCTCGGAAACGAAGCGAGCTATGGCAAAATGTTAAGAGACCTTTTTTGTAGAGAATTAAGTTTCCTACTTTTTATGTTCTATGATATTTTTTGATCAGATGCGTAGTTCTCGAGATATATCAAGATATTTAAAAGTTCCGAACCCGCACCAACATAATAGAGATACAGAAACACCGTGGCCCCTTTCTTTGAGATAACTCTGCACTATTGCGAGCTGCAAATGCCACTTCCAGCTTAGCTGTGCAGAGGAAGAACAACAAGAAGAAGAAATATCTCGAAATATGTCCGTCAGGCCAGTTCCTTTGAGCTGAATCTGCAAATATCTCGGAAACGAAGCGAGCTATGGCAAAATGTTAAGAGACGTTTTTTATAGAGAATTATGTTTCCTACAATTTATGTTCTATGATATTTTTTGATCAGAAGCGTAGTTTTCGAGATATATCGAGATATTTAAAAGTTCCGAAGCCGCACCAACATAATAGAGATACAGAAACACCGTGGCCCCTTTCGTTGAGATAACTCTGCACTATTGCGAGCTGCAAATGCCACTTCCAGCTTAGCTGTGCAGAGGAAGAACAACAAGAAGAAGAAATATCTCGAAATATGTCCGTCAGGCCAGTTCCTTTGAGCTGAATCTGCAAATATCTCGGAAACGAAGCGAGCTATGGCAAAATGTTAAGAGACGTTTTTTATAGAGAATTATGTTTCCTACAATTTATGTTCTATGATATTTTTTGATCAGAAGCGTAGTTTTCGAGATATATCGAGATATTTAAAAGTTCCGAAGCCGCACCAACATAATAGAGATACAGAAACACCGTGGCCCCTTTCGTTGAGATAACTCTGCACTAGTGCGAGCCGCAAATGCCACTTCCAGCTTAGCTGTGCAGAGGAAGAACAACAAGAAGAAGAAATATCTCGAAATATGTCCGTCAGGCCAGTTCCTTTGAGCTGAATCTGCAAATATCTCGGAAACGAAGCGATCTATGGCAAAATGTTAAGAGACGTTTTTTGTAGAGAATTATGTTTCCTACAATTTATGTTCTATGATATTTTTTGATCAGAAGCGTAGTTTTCGAGATATATCGAGATATTTAAAAGTTCCGAAGCCGCACCAACATAATAGGGATACAGAAACACCGTGGCCCCTTTCTTTGAGATAACTCTGCACTAGTGCGAGCCGCAAATGCCACTTCCAGCTTAGCTGTGAAGAAGAAGAACAACAAGAAGAAGAAATATCTCGAAATATGTCCGTCAGGCCCCTTCCCTTGAGATAAATCTGCAAATATCTCGGAAACGAAGCGAGCTATGGCAAAATGTTAAGAGACCTTTTTTGTAGAGAATTAAGTTTCCTACTTTTTATGTTCTATGATATTTTTTGATCAGATGCGTAGTTCTCGAGATATATCAAGATATTTAAAAGTTCCGAACCCGCACCAACATAATAGAGATACAGAAACACCGTGGCCCCTTTCTTTGAGATAACTCTGCACTATTGCGAGCTGCAAATGCCACTTCCAGCTTAGCTGTGCAGAGGAAGAACAACAAGAAGAAGAAATATCTCGAAATATATCCGTCAGGCCAGTTCCTTTGAGCTGAATATGCAAATATCTCGGAAACGAAGCGAGCTATGGCAAAATGTTAAGAGACGTTTTTTATAGAGAATTATGTTTCCTACAATTTATGTTCTATGATATTTTTTGATCAGAAGCGTGGTTTTCGAGATATATCGAGATATTTAAAAGTTCCGAAGCCGCACCAACATAATAGGGATACAGAAACACCGTGGCCCCTTTCTTTGAGATAACTCTGCACTATTGCGAGCTGTAAATGCCACTTCGAGCTTAGCTGTGCAGAAGAAGAATAACAAGAAGAAGAAATATCTCGAAATATGTCCGTCAGGCCCCTTCCCTTGAGATATATCTGCAAATATCTCGGAAACGAAGCGAGCTATGGCAAAATGTTAAGAGACCTTTTTTGTAGAGAATTATGTTTCCTACAATTTAGGTTCTATGATATTTTTTGATCAGAAGCGTAGTTTTCGAGATGTATCGAGATATTTAAAAGTTCCGAAGCCGCACCAACATAATAGAGATACAGAAACACAGTGGCCCCTTTCTTTGAGATAACTCTGCACTAGTGCGAGCCGCAAATGCCACTTCCAGCTTAGCTGTGCAGAAGAAGAACAACAAGAAGAAGAAATATCTCGAAATATGTCCGTCAGGCCAGTTCCTTTGAGCTGAATCTGCAAATATCTCGGAAACGAAGCGATCTATGGCAAAATGTTAAGAGACGTTTTTTGTAGAGAATTATGTTTCCTACAATTTATGTTCTATGATATTTTTTGATCAGAAGCGTAGTTTTCGAGATATATCGAGATATTTAAAAGTTCCGAAGCCGCACCAACATAATAGGGATACAGAAACACCGTGGCCCCTTTCTTTGAGATAACTCTGCACTAGTGCGAGCCGCAAATGCCACTTCCAGCTTAGCTGTGCAGAAGAAGAACAACAAGAAGAAGAAATATCTCGAAATATGTCCGTCAGGCCCCTTCCCTTGAGATAAATCTGCAAATATCTCGGAAACGAAGCGAGCTATGGCAAAATGTTAAGAGACCTTTTTTGTAGAGAATTAAGTTTCCTACTTTTTATGTTCTATGATATTTTTTGATCAGATGCGTAGTTCTCGAGATATATCAAGATATTTAAAAGTTCCGAACCCGCACCAACATAATAGAGATACAGAAACACCGTGGCCCCTTTCTTTGAGATAACTCTGCACTATTGCGAGCTGCAAATGCCACTTCCAGCTTAGCTGTGCAGAGGAAGAACAACAAGAAGAAGAAATATCTCGAAATATGTCCGTCAGGCCAGTTCCTTTGAGCTGAATCTGCAAATATCTCGGAAACGAAGCGAGCTATGGCAAAATGTTAAGAGACGTTTTTTATAGAGAATTATGTTTCCTACAATTTATGTTCTATGATATTTTTTGATCAGAAGCGTGGTTTTCGAGATATATCGAGATATTTAAAAGTTCCGAAGCCGCACCAACATAATAGGGATACAGAAACACCGTGGCCCCTTTCTTTGAGATAACTCTGCACTATTGCGAGCTGTAAATGCCACTTCGAGCTTAGCTGTGCAAAAGAAGAATAACAAGAAGAAGAAATATCTCGAAATATGTCCGTCAGGCCCCTTCCCTTGAGATATATCTGCAAATATCTCGGAAACGAAGCGAGCTATGGCAAAATGTTAAGAGACCTTTTTTGTAGAGAATTATGTTTCCTACAATTTAGGTTCTATGATATTTTTTGATCAGAAGCGTAGTTTTCGAGATGTATCGAGATATTTAAAAGTTCCGAAGCCGCACCAACATAATAGAGATACAGAAACACAGTGGCCCCTTTCTTTGAGATAACTCTGCACTAGTGCGAGCCGCAAATGCCACTTCCAGCTTAGCTGTGCAGAAGAAGAACAACAAGAAGAAGAAATATCTCGAAATATGTCCGTCAGGCCCCTTCCCTTGAGATATATCTGCAAATATCTCGGAAACGAAGCGAGCTATTGCAAAATGTTAAGAGACGTTTTTTATAGAGAATTATGTTTCCTACAATTTATGTTCTATGATATTTTTTGATCAGAAGCGTAGTTTTCGAGATATATCGAGATATTTAAAAGTTCCGAAGCCGCACCAACATAATAGGGATACAGAAACACCGTGGCCCCTTTCTTTGAGATAACTCTGCACTATTGCGAGCTGTAAATGCCACTTCCAGCTTAGCTGTGCAGAAGAAGAACAACAAGAAGAAGAAATATCTCGAAATATGTCCGTCAGGCCACTTCCCTTGAGATAAATCTGCAAATATCTCGGAAACGAAGCGAGCTATGGCAAAATGTTAAGAGACCTTTTTTGTAGAGAATTAAGTTTCCTACTTTTTATGTTCGATGATATTTTTTGATCAGATGCGTAGTTCTCGAGATATATCAAGATATTTAAAAGTTCCGAAGCCGCACCAACATAATAGGGATACAGAAACACCGTGGCCCCTTTCTTTGAGATAACTCTGCACTATTGCGAGCTGCAAATGCCACTTCCAGCTTAGCTGTGCAGAAGAAGAACAACAAGAAGAAGAAATATCTCGAAATATGTCCGTCAGACCCCTTCCCTTGAGATGAATCTGCAAATATCTCGGAAACGAAGCGAGCTATGGCAAAATGTTAAGAGACCTTTTTTGTAGAGAATAATGTTTCCTACAATTTACGCTCTATGATATTTTTTGATCAGAAGCGTAGTTTTCGAGATATATCGAGATATTTAAAAGTTCCGAAGCCGCACCAACATAATAGAGATACAGAAACACCGTGGCCCCTTTCTTTGAGATAACTCTGCACTAGTGCGAGCCGCAAATGCCACTTCCAGCTTAGCTGTGCAGAAGAAGAACAACAAGAAGAAGAAATATCTCGAAATATGTCCGTCAGGCCCCTTCCCTTGAGATAAACCTGCAAATATCTCGGAAACGAAGCGAGCTATGGCAAAATGTTAAGAGACCTTTTTTGTAGAGAATTAAGTTTCCTACTTTTTATGTTCTATGATATTTTTTGATCAGATGCGTAGTTCTCGAGATATATCAAGATATTTAAAAGTTCCGAACCCGCACCAACATAATAGAGATACAGAAACACCGTGGCCCCTTTCTTTGAGATAACTCTGCACTATTGCGAGCTGCAAATGCCACTTCCAGCTTAGCTGTGCAGAGGAAGAACAACAAGAAGAAGAAATATCTCGAAATATGTCCGTCAGGCCAGTTCCTTTGAGCTGAATCTGCAAATATCTCGGAAACGAAGCGAGTTATGGCAAAATGTTAAGAGACGTTTTTTATAGAGAATTATGTTTCCTACAATTTATGTTCTATGATATTTTTTGATCGGAAGCGTGGTTTTCGAGATATATCGAGATATTTAAAAGTTCCGAAGCCGCACCAACATAATAGGGATACAGAAACACCGTGGCCCCTTTCTTTGAGATAACTCTGCACTATTGCGAGCTGTAAATGCCACTTCGAGCTTAGCTGTGCAGAAGAAGAATAACAAGAAGAAGAAATATCTCGAAATATGTCCGTCAGGCCCCTTCCCTTGAGATATATCTGCAAATATCTCGGAAACGAAGCGAGCTATGGCAAAATGTTAAGAGACCTTTTTTGTAGAGAATTATGTTTCCTACAATTTAGGTTCTATGATATTTTTTGATCAGAAGCGTAGTTTTCGAGATGTATCGAGATATTTAAAAGTTCCGAAGCCGCACCAACATAATAGAGATACAGAAACACAGTGGCCCCTTTCTTTGAGATAACTCTGCACTAGTGCGAGCCGCAAATGCCACTTCCAGCTTAGCTGTGCAGAAGAAGAACAAGAAGAAGAAGAAATATCTCGAAATATGTCCGTCAGGCCCCTTCCCTTGAGATATATCTGCAAATATCTCGGAAACGAAGCGAGCTATGGCAAAATGTTAAGAGACCTTTTTTGTAGAGAATTATGTTTCCTACAATTTATGTTCTATGATATTTTTTGATCAGAAGCGTAGTTTTCGAGATATATCGAGATATTTAAAAGTTCCGAAGCCGCACCAACATAATAGAGATACAGAAACACCGTGGCCCCTTTCTTTGAGATAACTCTGCACTAGTGCGAGCCGCAAATGCCACTTCCAGCTTAGCTGTGCAGAAGAAGAACAACAAGAAGAAGAAATATCTCGAAATATGTCCGTCAGGCCCCTTCCCTTGAGATAAATCTGCAAATATCTCGGAAACGAAGCGAGCTATGGCAAAATGTTAAGAGACCTTTTTTGTAGAGAATTAAGTTTCCTACTTTTTATGTTCTATGATATTTTTTGATCAGATGCGTAGTTCTCGAGATATATCAAGATATTTAAAAGTTCCGAACCCGCACCAACATAATAGAGATACAGAAACACCGTGGCCCCTTTCTTTGAGATAACTCTGCACTATTGCGAGCTGCAAATGCCACTTCCAGCTTAGCTGTGCAGAGGAAGAACAACAAGAAGAAGAAATATCTCGAAATATGTCGGTCAGGCCAGTTCCTTTGAGCTGAATCTGCAAATATCTCGGAAACGAAGCGAGCTATGGCAAAATGTTAAGAGACGTTTTTTATAGAGAATTATGTTTCGTACAATTTATGTGCTATGATATTTTTTGATCAGAAGCGTGGTTTTCGAGATATATCGAGATATTTAAAAGTTCCGAAGCCGCACCAACATAATAGGGATACAGAAACACCGTGGCCCCTTTCTTTGAGATAACTCTGCACTATTGCGAGCTGTAAATGCCACTTCGAGCTTAGCTGTGCAGAAGAAGAATAACAAGAAGAAGAAATATCTCGAAATATGTCCGTCAGGCCCCTTCCCTTGAGATATATCTGCAAATATCTCGGAAACGAAGCGAGCTATGGCAAAATGTTAAGAGACCTTTTTTGTAGAGAATTATGTTTCCTACAATTTAGGTTCTATGATATTTTTTGATCAGAAGCGTAGTTTTCGAGATGTATCGAGATATTTAAAAGTTCCGAAGCCGCACCAACATAATAGAGATACAGAAACACAGTGGCCCCTTTCTTTGAGATAACTCTGCACTAGTGCGAGCCGCAAATGCCACTTCCAGCTTAGCTGTGCAGAAGAAGAACAACAAGAAGAAGAAATATCTCGAAATATGTCCGTCAGGCCCCTTCCCTTGAGATATATCTGCAAATATCTCGGAAACGAAGCGAGCTATTGCAAAATGTTAAGAGACGTTTTTTATAGAGAATTATGTTTCCTACAATTTATGTTCTATGATATTTTTTGATCAGAAGCGTAGTTTTCGAGATATATCGAGATATTTAAAAGTTCCGAAGCCGCACCAACATAATAGGGATACAGAAACACCGTGGCCCCTTTCTTTGAGATAACTCTGCACTATTGCGAGCTGTAAATGCCACTTCCAGCTTAGCTGTGCAGAAGAAGAACAACAAGAAGAAGAAGTATCTCGAAATATGTCCGTCAGGCCACTTCCCTTGAGATAAATCTGCAAATATCTCGGAAACGAAGCGAGCTATGGCAAAATGTTAAGAGACCTTTTTTGTAGAGAATTAAGTTTCCTACTTTTTATGTTCGATGATATTTTTTGATCAGATGCGTAGTTCTCGAGATATATCAAGATATTTAAAAGTTCCGAAGCTGCACCAACATAATAGAGGTACAGAAACACCGTGGCCTCTTTCTTTGAGATAACTCTGCACTATTGCGAGCTGCAAATGCCGCTTCGAGCTTAGCTGTGCAGAAGAAGAACAACAAGAAGAAGAAATATCTCGAAATATGTCCGTCAGACCCCTTCCCTTGAGATGAATCTGCAAATATCTCGAAAACGAAGCGAGCTATGGCAAAATGTTAAGAGACCTTTTTTGTAGAGAATAATGTTTCCTACAATTTACGCTCTATGATATTTTCTGATCAGAAGCGTAGTTTTCGAGATATATCGAGATATTTAAAAGTTCCGAAGCCGCACCAACATAATAGAGATACAGAAACACCGTGGCCCCTTTCTTTGAGATAACTCTGCACTAGTGCGAGCCGCAAATGCCACTTCCAGCTTAGCTGTGCAGAAGAAGAACAACAAGAAGAAGAAATATCTCGAAATATGTCCGTCCGGCCCCTTCCCTTGAGATATATCTGCAAATATCTCGGAAACGAAGCGAGCTATGGCAAAATGTTAAGAGACCTTTTTTGTAGAGAATTATGTTTCCTACAATTTATGTTCTATGATATTTTTTGATCAGAAGCGTAGTTTTCGAGATATATCGAGATATTTAAAAGTTCCGAAGCCGCACCAACATAATAGAGATACAGAAACACCGTGGCCCCTTTCTTTGAGATAACTCTGCACTAGTGCGAGCCGCAAATGCCAGTTCCAGCTTAGCTGTGCAGAAGAAGAACAACAAGAAGAAGAAATATCTCGAAATATGTCCGTCAGGCCCCTTCCCTTGAGATAAATCTGCAAATATCTCGGAAACGAAGCGAGCTATGGCAAAATGTTAAGAGACCTTTTTTGTAGAGAATTAAGTTTCCTACTTTTTATGTTCTATGATATTTTTTGATCAGAGGCGTAGTTCTCGAGATATATCAAGATATTTAAAAGTTCCGAACCCGCACCAACATAATAGAGATACAGAAACACCGTGGCCCCTTTCTTTGAGATAACTCTGCACTATTGCGAGCTGCAAATGCCACTTCCAGCTTAGCTGTGCAGAGGAAGAACAACAAGAAGAAGAAATATCTCGAAATATGTCCGTCAGGCCAGTTCCTTTGAGCTGAATCTGCAAATATCTCGGAAACGAAGCGAGCTATGGCAAAATGTTAAGAGACGTTTTTTATAGAGAATCATGTTTCCTACAATTTATGTTCTATGATATTTTTTGATGAGAAGCATAGTTTTCGAGATATATCGAGATATTTAAAAGTTCCGAAGCCGCACCAACATAATAGGGATACAGAGACACCGTGGCCCCTTTCTTTGAGATAACTCTGCACTAGTGCGAGCCGCAAATGCCACTTCCAGCTTAGCTGTGCAGAAGAAGAACAACAAGAAGAAGAAATATCTCGAAATATGTCCGTCAGGCCCCTTCCCTTGAGATAAATCTGCAAATATCTCGGAAACGAAGCGAGCTATGGCAAAATGTTAAGAGACCTTTTTTGTAGAGAATTAAGTTTCCTACTTTTTATGTTCTATGATATTTTTTGATCAGATGCGTAGTTCTCGAGATATATCAAGATATTTAAAAGTTCCGAACCCGCACCAACATAATAGAGATACAGAAACACCGTGGCCCCTTTCTTTGAGATAACTCTGCACTATTGCGAGCTGCAAATGCCACTTCCAGCTTAGCTGTGCAGAGGAAGAACAACAAGAAGAAGAAATATCTCGAAATATGTCCGTCAGGCCAGTTCCTTTGAGCTGAATCTGCAAATATCTCGGAAACGAAGCGAGCTATGGCAAAATGTTAAGAGACGTTTTTTATAGAGAATTATGTTTCCTACAATTTATGTTCTATGATATTTTTTGATCAGAAGCGTGGTTTTCGAGATATATCGAGATATTTAAAAGTTCCGAAGCCGCACCAACATAATAGGGATACAGAAACACCGTGGCCCCTTTCTTTGAGATAACTCTGCACTATTGCGAGCTGTAAATGCCACTTCGAGCTTAGCTGTGCAGAAGAAGAATAACAAGAAGAAGAAATATCTCGAAATATGTCCGTCAGGCCCCTTCCCTTGAGATATATCTGCAAATATCTCGGAAACGAAGCGAGCTATGGCAAAATGTTAAGAGACCTTTTTTGTAGAGAATTATGTTTCCTACAATTTAGGTTCTATGATATTTTTTGATCAGAAGCGTAGTTTTCGAGATGTATCGAGATATTTAAAAGTTCCGAAGCCGCACCAACATAATAGAGATACAGAAACACAGTGGCCCCTTTCTTTGAGATAACTCTGCACTAGTGCGAGCCGCAAATGCCACTTCCAGCTTAGCTGTGCAGAAGAAGAACAACAAGAAGAAGAAATATCTCGAAATATGTCCGTCAGGCCCCTTCCCTTGAGATATATCTGCAAATATCTCGGAAACGAAGCGAGCTATTGCAAAATGTTAAGAGACGTTTTTTATAGAGAATTATGTTTCCTACAATTTATGTTCTATGATATTTTTTGATCAGAAGCGTAGTTTTCGAGATATATCGAGATATTTAAAAGTTCCGAAGCCGCACCAACATAATAGGGATACAGAAACACCGTGGCCCCTTTCTTTGAGATAACTCTGCACTATTGCGAGCTGTAAATGCCACTTCCAGCTTAGCTGTGCAGAAGAAGAACAACAAGAAGAAGAAATATCTCGAAATATGTCCGTCAGGCCACTTCCCTTGAGATAAATCTGCAAATATCTCGGAAACGAAGCGAGCTATGGCAAAATGTTAAGAGACCTTTTTTGTAGAGAATTAAGTTTCCTACTTTTTATGTTCGATGATATTTTTTGATCAGATGCGTAGTTCTCGAGATATATCAAGATATTTAAAAGTTCCGAAGCTGCACCAACATAATAGAGGTACAGAAACACCGTGGCCTCTTTCTTTGAGATAACTCTGCACTATTGCGAGCTGCAAATGCCGCTTCGAGCTTAGCTGTGCAGAAGAAGAACAACAAGAAGAAGAAATATCTCGAAATATGTCCGTCAGACCCCTTCCCTTGAGATGAATCTGCAAATATCTCGGAAACGAAGCGAGCTATGGCAAAATGTTAAGAGACCTTTTTTGTAGAGAATAATGTTTCCTACAATTTACGCTCTATGATATTTTTTGATCAGAAGCGTAGTTTTCGAGATATATCGAGATATTTAAAAGTTCCGAAGCTGCACCAACATAATAGAGATACAGAAACACCGTGGCCCCTTTCTTTGAGATAACTCTGCACTAGTGCGAGCCGCAAATGCCACTTCCAGCTTAGCTGTGCAGAAGAAGAACAACAAGAAGAAGAAATATCTCGAAATATGTCCGTCAGGCCCCTTCCCTTGAGATATATCTGCGAATATCTCGGAAACGAAGCGAGCTATGGCAAAATGTTAAGAGACCTTTTTTGTAGAGAATTATGTTTCCTACAATTTATGTTCTATGATATTTTTTGATCAGAAGCGTAGTTTTCGAGATATATCGAGATATTTAAAAGTTCCGAAGCCGCACCAACATAATAGAGATACAGAAACACCGTGGCCCCTTTCTTTGAGATAACTCTGCACTAGTGCGAGCCGCAAATGCCACTTCCAGCTTAGCTGTGCAGAAGAAGAACAACAAGAAGAAGAAATATCTCGAAATATGTCCGTCAGGCCCCTTCCCTTGAGATAAACCTGCAAATATCTCGGAAACGAAGCGAGCTATGGCAAAATGTTAAGAGACCTTTTTTGTAGAGAATTAAGTTTCCTACTTTTTATGTTCTATGATATTTTTTGATCAGATGCGTAGTTCTCGAGATATATCAAGATATTTAAAAGTTCCGAACCCGCACCAACATAATAGAGATACAGAAACACCGTGGCCCCTTTCTTTGAGATAACTCTGCACTATTGCGAGCTGCAAATGCCACTTCCAGCTTAGCTGTGCAGAGGAAGAACAACAAGAAGAAGAAATATCTCGAAATATGTCCGTCAGGCCAGTTCCTTTGAGCTGAATCTGCAAATATCTCGGAAACGAAGCGAGTTATGGCAAAATGTTAAGAGACGTTTTTTATAGAGAATTATGTTTCCTACAATTTATGTTCTATGATATTTTTTGATCAGAAGCGTGGTTTTCGAGATATATCGAGATATTTAAAAGTTCCGAAGCCGCACCAACATAATAGGGATACAGAAACACCGTGGCCCCTTTCTTTGAGATAACTCTGCACTATTGCGAGCTGTAAATGCCACTTCGAGCTTAGCTGTGCAGAAGAAGAATAACAAGAAGAAGAAATATCTCGAAATATGTCCGTCAGGCCCCTTCCCTTGAGATATATCTGCAAATATCTCGGAAACGAAGCGAGCTATGGCAAAATGTTAACAGACCTTTTTTGTAGAGAATTAAGTTTCCTACTTTTTACGTTCTATGATATTTTTTGATCAGATGCGTAGTTCTCGAGATATATCAAGATATTTAAAAGTTCCGAAGCCGCACCAACATAATAGAGATACAGAAACACCGTGGCCCCTTTCTTTGAGATAACTCTGCACTATTGCGAGCTGCAAATGCCACTTCCAGCTTAGCTGTGCAGAGGAAGAACAACAAGAAGAAGAAATATCTCGAAATATGTCCGTCAGGCCAGTTCCTTTGAGCTGAATCTGCAAATATCTCGGAAACGAAGCGAGCTATGGCAAAATGTTAAGAGACCTTTTTTGTAGAGAATTAAGTTTCCTACTTTTTATGTTCTATGATATTTTTTGATCAGATGCGTAGTTCTCGAGATATATCAAGATATTTAAAAGTTCCGAAGCCGCACCAACATAATAGAGATACAGAAACACCGTGGCCCCTTTCTTTGAGATAACTCTGCACTATTGCGAGCTGTAAATGCCACTTCCAGCTTAGCTGTGCAGAAGAAGAATAACAAGAAGAAGAAATATCTCGAAATATGTCCGTCAGGCCCCTTCCCTTGAGATATATCTGCAAATATCTCGGAAACGAAGCGAGCTATGGCAAAATGTTAAGAGACCTTTTTTGTAGAGAATTATGTTTCCTACAATTTAGGTTCTATGATATTTTTTGATCAGAAGCGTAGTTTTCGAGATGTATCGAGATATTTAAAAGTTCCGAAGCCGCACCAACATAATAGAGATACAGAAACACAGTGGCCCCTTTCTTTGAGATAACTCTGCACTAGTGCGAGCCGCAAATGCCACTTCCAGCTTAGCTGTGCAGAAGAAGAACAAGAAGAAGAAGAAATATCTCGAAATATGTCCGTCAGGCCCCTTCCCTTGAGATATATCTGCAAATATCTCGGAAACGAAGCGAGCTATGGCAAAATGTTAAGAGACCTTTTTTGTAGAGAATTATGTTTCCTACAATTTATGTTCTATGATATTTTTTGATCAGAAGCGTAGTTTTCGAGATATATCGAGATATTTAAAAGTTCCGAAGCCGCACCAACATAATAGAGATACAGAAACACCGTGGCCCCTTTCTTTGAGATAACTCTGCACTAGTGCGAGCCGCAAATGCCACTTCCAGCTTAGCTGTGCAGAACAAGAACAACAAGAAGAAGAAATATCTCGAAATATGTCCGTCAGGCCACTTCCCTTGAGATAAATCTGCAAATATCTCGGAAACGAAGCGAGCTATGGCAAAATGTTAAGAGACCTTTTTTGTAGAGAATTAGGTTTCCTACTTTTTATGTTCGATGATATTTTTTGATCAGATGCGTAGTTCTCGAGATATATCAAGATATTTAAAAGTTCCGAAGCTGCACCAACATAATAGAGGTACAGAAACACCGTGGCCTCTTTCTTTGAGATAACTCTGCACTATTGCGAGCTGCAAATGCCGCTTCGAGCTTAGCTGTGCAGAAGAAGAACAACAAGAAGAAGAAATATCTCGAAATATGTCCGTCAGACCCCTTCCCTTGAGATGAATCTGCAAATATCTCGGAAACGAAGCGAGCTATGGCAAAATGTTAAGAGACCTTTTTTGTAGAGAATAATGTTTCCTACAATTTACGCTCTATGATATTTTTTGATCAGAAGCGTAGTTTTCGAGATATATCGAGATATTTAAAAGTTCCGAAGCCGCACCAACATAATAGAGATACAGAAACACCGTGGCCCCTTTCTTTGAGATAACTCTGCACTAGTGCGAGCCGCAAATGCCACTTCCAGCTTAGCTGTGCAGAAGAAGAACAACAAGAAGAAGAAATATCTCGAAATATGTCCGTCAGGCCCCTTCCCTTGAGATATATCTGCAAATATCTCGGAAACGAAGCGAGCTATGGCAAAATGTTAAGAGACCTTTTTTGTAGAGAATTATGTTTCCTACAATTTAGGTTCTATGATATTTTTTGATCAGAAGCGTAGTTTTCGAGATGTATCGAGATATTTAAAAGTTCCGAAGCCGCACCAACATAATAGAGATACAGAAACACAGTGGCCCCTTTCTTTGAGATAACTCTGCACTAGTGCGAGCCGCAAATGCCACTTCCAGCTTAGCTGTGCAGAAGAAGAACAAGAAGAAGAAGAAATATCTCGAAATATGTCCGTCAGGCCCCTTCCCTTGAGATATATCTGCAAATATCTCGGAAACGAAGCGAGCTATGGCAAAATGTTAAGAGACCTTTTTTGTAGAGAATTATGTTTCCTACAATTTATGTTCTATGATATTTTTTGATCAGAAGCGTAGTTTTCGAGATATATCGAGATATTTAAAAGTTCCGAAGCCGCACCAACATAATAGAGATACAGAAACACAGTGGCCCCTTTCTTTGAGATAACTCTGCACTAGTGCGAGCCGCAAATGCCACTTCCAGCTTAGCTGTGCAGAAGAAGAACAAGAAGAAGAAGAAATATCTCGAAATATGTCCGTCAGGCCCCTTCCCTTGAGATATATCTGCAAATATCTCGGAAACGAAGCGAGCTATGGCAAAATGTTAAGAGACCTTTTTTGTAGAGAATTATGTTTCCTACAATTTATGTTCTATGATATTTTTTGATCAGAAGCGTAGTTTTCGAGATATATCGAGATATTTAAAAGTTCCGAAGCCGCACCAACATAATAGAGATACAGAAACACCGTGGCCCCTTTCTTTGAGATAACTCTGCACTAGTGCGAGCCGCAAATGCCACTTCCAGCTTAGCTGTGCAGAACAAGAACAACAAGAAGAAGAAATATCTCGAAATATGTCCGTCAGGCCACTTCCCTTGAGATAAATCTGCAAATATCTCGGAAACGAAGCGAGCTATGGCAAAATGTTAAGAGACCTTTTTTGTAGAGAATTAGGTTTCCTACTTTTTATGTTCGATGATATTTTTTGATCAGATGCGTAGTTCTCGAGATATATCAAGATATTTAAAAGTTCCGAAGCTGCACCAACATAATAGAGGTACAGAAACACCGTGGCCTCTTTCTTTGAGATAACTCTGCACTATTGCGAGCTGCAAATGCCGCTTCGAGCTTAGCTGTGCAGAAGAAGAACAACAAGAAGAAGAAATATCTCGAAATATGTCCGTCAGACCCCTTCCCTTGAGATGAATCTGCAAATATCTCGGAAACGAAGCGAGCTATGGCAAAATGTTAAGAGACCTTTTTTGTAGAGAATAATGTTTCCTACAATTTACGCTCTATGATATTTTTTGATCAGAAGCGTAGTTTTCGAGATATATCGAGATATTTAAAAGTTCCGAAGCCGCACCAACATAATAGAGATACAGAAACACCGTGGCCCCTTTCTTTGAGATAACTCTGCACTAGTGCGAGCCGCAAATGCCACTTCCAGCTTAGCTGTGCAGAAGAAGAACAACAAGAAGAAGAAATATCTCGAAATATGTCCGTCAGGCCCCTTCCCTTGAGATATATCTGCAAATATCTCGGAAACGAAGCGAGCTATGGCAAAATGTTAAGAGACCTTTTTTGTAGAGAATTATGTTTCCTACAATTTAGGTTCTATGATATTTTTTGATCAGAAGCGTAGTTTTCGAGATGTATCGAGATATTTAAAAGTTCCGAAGCCGCACCAACATAATAGAGATACAGAAACACAGTGGCCCCTTTCTTTGAGATAACTCTGCACTAGTGCGAGCCGCAAATGCCACTTCCAGCTTAGCTGTGCAGAAGAAGAACAAGAAGAAGAAGAAATATCTCGAAATATGTCCGTCAGGCCCCTTCCCTTGAGATATATCTGCAAATATCTCGGAAACGAAGCGAGCTATGGCAAAATGTTAAGAGACCTTTTTTGTAGAGAATTATGTTTCCTACAATTTATGTTCTATGATATTTTTTGATCAGAAGCGTAGTTTTCGAGATATATCGAGATATTTAAAAGTTCCGAAGCCGCACCAACATAATAGAGATACAGAAACACAGTGGCCCCTTTCTTTGAGATAACTCTGCACTAGTGCGAGCCGCAAATGCCACTTCCAGCTTAGCTGTGCAGAAGAAGAACAAGAAGAAGAAGAAATATCTCGAAATATGTCCGTCAGGCCCCTTCCCTTGAGATATATCTGCAAATATCTCGGAAACGAAGCGAGCTATGGCAAAATGTTAAGAGACCTTTTTTGTAGAGAATTATGTTTCCTACAATTTATGTTCTATGATATTTTTTGATCAGAAGCGTAGTTTTCGAGATATATCGAGATATTTAAAAGTTCCGAAGCCGCACCAACATAATAGAGATACAGAAACACCGTGGCCCCTTTCTTTGAGATAACTCTGCACTAGTGCGAGCCGCAAATGCCACTTCCAGCTTAGCTGTGCAGAACAAGAACAACAAGAAGAAGAAATATCTCGAAATATGTCCGTCAGGCCACTTCCCTTGAGATAAATCTGCAAATATCTCGGAAACGAAGCGAGCTATGGCAAAATGTTAAGAGACCTTTTTTGTAGAGAATTAGGTTTCCTACTTTTTATGTTCGATGATATTTTTTGATCAGATGCGTAGTTCTCGAGATATATCAAGATATTTAAAAGTTCCGAAGCTGCACCAACATAATAGAGGTACAGAAACACCGTGGCCTCTTTCTTTGAGATAACTCTGCACTATTGCGAGCTGCAAATGCCGCTTCGAGCTTAGCTGTGCAGAAGAAGAACAACAAGAAGAAGAAATATCTCGAAATATGTCCGTCAGACCCCTTCCCTTGAGATGAATCTGCAAATATCTCGGAAACGAAGCGAGCTATGGCAAAATGTTAAGAGACCTTTTTTGTAGAGAATTAGGTTTCCTACTTTTTATGTTCGATGATATTTTTTGATCAGATGCGTAGTTCTCGAGATATATCAAGATATTTAAAAGTTCCGAAGCTGCACCAACATAATAGAGGTACAGAAACACCGTGGCCTCTTTCTTTGAGATAACTCTGCACTATTGCGAGCTGCAAATGCCGCTTCGAGCTTAGCTGTGCAGAAGAAGAACAACAAGAAGAAGAAATATCTCGAAATATGTCCGTCAGACCCCTTCCCTTGAGATGAATCTGCAAATATCTCGGAAACGAAGCGAGCTATGGCAAAATGTTAAGAGACCTTTTTTGTAGAGAATAATGTTTCCTACAATTTACGCTCTATGATATTTTTTGATCAGAAGCGTAGTTTTCGAGATATATCGAGATATTTAAAAGTTCCGAAGCCGCACCAACATAATAGAGATACAGAAACACCGTGGCCCCTTTCTTTGAGATAACTCTGCACTAGTGCGAGCCGCAAATGCCACTTCCAGCTTAGCTGTGCAGAAGAAGAACAACAAGAAGAAGAAATATCTCGAAATATGTCCGTCAGGCCCCTTCCCTTGAGATATATCTGCAAATATCTCGGAAACGAAGCGAGCTATGGCAAAATGTTAAGAGACCTTTTTTGTAGAGAATTATCTTTCCTACAATTTATGTTCTATGATATTTTTTGATCAGAAGCGTAGTTTTCGAGATATATCGAGATATTTAAAAGTTCCGAAGCCGCACCAACATAATAGATACACAAACACCGTGGCCCCTTTCTTTGAGATAACTCTGCACTAGTGCGAGCTGCAAATGCCACTTCCAGCTTAGCTGTGCAGAAGAAGAACAACAAGAAGAAGAAATATCTCGAAATATGTCCGTCAGGCCCCTTCCCTTGAGATAAATCTGCAAATATCTCGGAAACGAAGCGAGCTATGGCAAAATGTTAAGAGACCTTTTTTGTACAGAATTAAGTTTCCTACTTTTTATGTTCTATGATATTTTTTGATCAGATGCGTAGTTCTCGAGATATATCAAGATATTTAAAAGTTCCGAAGCCGCACCAACATAATAGAGATACAGAAACACCGTGGCCCCTTTCTTTGAGATAACTCTGCACTATTGCGAGCTGCAAATGCCACTTCCACCTTAGCTGTGCAGAGGAAGAACAACAAGAAGAAGAAGTATCTCGAAATATGTCCGTCAGGCCCGTTCCTTTGAGCTGAATCTGCAAATATCTCGGAAACGAAGCGAGCTATGGCAAAATGTTAAGATACGTTTTTTGTAGAGAATTATGTTTCCTACAATTTATGTTCTATGATATTTTTTGATCAGAAGCGTAGTTTTCGAGATATATCGAGATATTTAAAAGTTCCGAAGCCGCACCAACATAATAGAGATACAGAAACACCGTGGCCCCTTTCTTTGAGATAACTCTGCACTAGTGCGAGCCGCAAATGCCACTTCCAGCTTAGCTGTGCAGAACAAGAACAACAAGAAGAAGAAATATCTCGAAATATGTCCGTCAGGCCACTTCCCTTGAGATAAATCTGCAAATATCTCGGAAACGAAGCGAGCTATGGCAAAATGTTAAGAGACCTTTTTTGTAGAGAATTAAGTTTCCTACTTTTTATGTTGGATGATATTCTTTGGTCAGATGCGTAGTTCTCGAGATATATCAAGATATTTAAAAGTTCCGAAGCTGCACCAACATAATAGAGGTACAGAAACACCGTGGCCTCTTTCTTTGAGATAACTCTGCACTATTGCGAGCTGCAAATGCCGCTTCGAGCTTAGCTGTGCAGAAGAAGAACAACAAGAAGAAGAAATATCTCGAAATATGTCCGTCAGACCCCTTCCCTTGAGATGAATCTGCAAATATCTCGGAAACGAAGCGAGCTATGGCAAAATGTTAAGAGACCTTTTTTGTAGAGAATAATGTTTCCTACAATTTACGCTCTATGATATTTTTTGATCAGAAGCGTAGTTTTCGAGATATATCGAGATATTTAAAAGTTCCGAAGCCGCACCAACATAATAGAGATACAGAAACACCGTGGCCCCTTTCTTTGAGATAACTCTGCACTAGTGCGAGCCGCAAATGCCACTTCCAGCTTAGCTGTGCAGAAGAAGAACAACAAGAAGAAGAAATATCTCGAAATATGTCCGTCAGGCCCCTTCCCTTGAGATATATCTGCAAATATCTCGGAAACGAAGCGAGCTATGGCAAAATGTTAAGAGACCTTTTTTGTAGAGAATTATGTTTCCTACAATTTATGTTCTATGATATTTTTTGATCAGAAGCGTAGTTTTCGAGATATATCGAGATATTTAAAAGTTCCGAAGCCGCACCAACATAATAGAGATACAGAAACACCGTGGCCCCTTTCTTTGAGATAACTCTGCACTAGTGCGAGCTGTAAATGCCACTTCCAGCTTAGCTGTGCAGAAGAAGAACAACAAGAAGAAGAAATATCTCGAAATATGTCCGTCAGGCCACTTCCCTTGAGATAAATCTGCAAATATCTCGGAAACGAAGCGAGCTATGGCAAAATGTTAAGAGACCTTTTTTGTAGAGAATTAGGTTTCCTACTTTTTATGTTCGATGATATTTTTTGATCAGATGCGTAGTTCTCGAGATATATCAAGATATTTAAAAGTTCCGAAGCTGCACCAACATAATAGAGGTACAGAAACACCGTGGCCTCTTTCTTTGAGATAACTCTGCACTATTGCGAGCTGCAAATGCCGCTTCGAGCTTAGCTGTGCAGAAGAAGAACAACAAGAAGAAGAAATATCTCGAAGTATGTCCGTCAGGCCCCTTCCCTTGAGATATATCTGCAAATATCTCGGAAACGAAGCGAGCTATGGCAAAATGTTAAGAGACCTTTTTTGTAGAGAATTATGTTTCCTACAATTTATGTTCTATGATATTTTTTGATCAGAAGCGTAGTTTTCGAGATATATCGAGATATTTAAAAGTTCCGAAGCCGCACCAACATAATAGGGATACAGAAACACCGTGGCCCCTTTCTTTGAGATAACTCTGCACTAGTGCGAGCCGCAAATGCCACTTCCAGCTTAGCTGTGCAGAAGAAGAATAACAAGAAGAAGAAATATCTCGAAATATGTCCGTCAAGCCCCTTCCCTTGAGATATATCTGCAAATATCTCGGAAACGAAGCGAGCTATGGCAAAATGTTAAGAGACCTTTTTTGTAGAGAATTATGTTTCCTACAATTTATGTTCTATGATATTTTTTGATCAGAAGCGTAGTTTTCGAGATATATCGAGATATTTAAAAGTTCCGAAGCCGCACCAACATAATAGGGATACAGAAACACCGTGGCCCCTTTCTTTGAGATAACTCTGCACTAGTGCGAGCCGCAAATGCCACTTCCAGCTTAGCTGCGCAGAAGAAGAACAACAAGAAGAAGAAATATCTCGAAATATGTCCGTCAGGCTCCTTCCCTTGAGATATATCTGCAAATATCTCGGAAACGAAGCGAGCTATGGCAAAATGTTAAGAGACCTTTTTTGTAGAGAATTATGTTTCCTACAATTCATGTTCTATGATATTTTTTGATCAGAAGCGTAGTTTTCGAGATATATCGAGATATTTAAAAGTTCCGAAGCCGCACCAACATAATAGAGATACAGAAACACCGTGGCCCCTTTCTTTGAGATAACTCTGCACTAGTGCGAGCCGCAAATGCCACTTCCAGCTTAGCTGTGCAGAAGAAGTACAACAAGAAGAAGAAATATCTCGAAATATGTCCGTCAGGCCCCTTCCCTTGAGATAAATCTGCAAATATCTCGGAAACGAAGCGAGCTATGGCAAAATGTTAAGAGACCTTTTTTGTAGAGAATTAAGTTTCCTACTTTTTATGTTCTATGATATTTTTTGATCAGATAAGTAGTTCTCGAGATATATCAAGATATTTAAAAGTTCCGAACCCGCACCAACATAATAGAGATACAGAAACACCGTGGCCCCTTTCTTTGAGATAACTCTGCACTATTGCGAGCTGCAAATGCCACTTCCAGCTTAGCTGTGCAGAGGAAGAACAACAAGAAGAAGAAATATCTCGAAATATGTCCGTCAGGCCAGTTCCTTTGAGCTGAATCTGCAAATATCTCGGAAACGAAGCGAGCTATGGCAAAATGTTAAGAGACGTTTTTTATAGAGAATTATGTTTCCTACAATTTATGTTCTATGATATTTTTTGATGAGAAGCATAGTTTTCGAGATATATCGAGATATTTAAAAGTTCCGAAGCCGCACCAACATAATAGGGATACAGAAACACCGTGGCCCCTTTCTTTGAGATAACTCTGCACTAGTGCGAGCCGCAAATGCCACTTCCAGCTTAGCTGTGCAGAAGAAGAACAACAAGAAGAAGAAATATCTCGAAATATGTCCGTCAGGTCAGTTCCTTTGAGCTGAATCTGCAAATATCTCGGAAACCAAGCGAGCTATGGCAAAATGTTGAGAGACGTTTTTTGTAGAGAATTACGTTTCCTACAATTTATGTTGTATGATATTATTTGATCAGAAGCGTAGTTCTCGAGATATATCGAGATATTTAAAAGTTCCGAAGCCGCACCAACATAATAGGGATACAGAAACACCGTGGCCCCTTTCTTTGAGATAACTCTGCACTAGTGCGAGCCGCAAATGCCACTTCCAGCTTAGCTGTGCAGAAGAAGAACAACAAGAAGAAGAAATATCTCGAAATATGTCCGTCAGGCCCCTTCCCTTGAGATAAATCTGCAAATATCTCGGAAACGAAGCGAGCTATGGCAAAATGTTAAGAGACCTTTTTTGTAGAGAATTAAGTTTCCTACTTTTTATGTTCTATGATATTTTTTGATCAGATGCGTAGTTCTCGAGATATATCAAGATATTTAAAAGTTCCGAAGCCGCACCAACATAATAGAGATACAGAAACACCGTGGCCCCTTTCTTTGAGATAACTCTGCACTATTGCGAGCTGTAAATGCCACTTCCAGCATAGCTGTGCAGAAGAAGAATAGCAAGAAGAAGAAATATCTCGAAATATGTCCGTCAGGCCCCTTCCCTTGAGATATATCTGCAAATATCTCGGAAACGAAGCGAGCTATGGCAAAATGTTAAGAGACCTTTTTTGTAGAGAATTATGTTTCCTACAATTTAGGTTCTATGATATTTTTTGATCAGAAGCGTAGTTTTCGAGATGTATCGAGATATTTAAAAGTTCCGAAGCCGCACCAACATAATAGAGATACAGAAACACCGTGGCCCCTTTCTTTGAGATAACTCTGCACTAGTGCGAGCCGCAAATGCCACTTCCAGCTTAGCTGTGCAGAAGAAGAACAACAAGAAGAAGAAATATCTCGAAATATGTCCGTCAGGCCCCTTCCCTTGAGATAAATCTGCAAATATCTCGGAAACGAAGCGAGCTATGGCAAAATGTTAACAGACCTTTTTTGTAGAGAATTAAGTTTCCTACTTTTTATGTTCTATGATATTTTTTGATCAGATGCGTAGTTCTCGAGATATATCAAGATATTTAAAAGTTCCGAAGCCGCACCAACATAATAGAGATACAGAAACACCGTGGCCCCTTTCTTTGAGATAACTCTGCACTATCGCGAGCTGCAAATGCCACTTCCAGCTTAGCTGTGCAGAGGAAGAACAACAAGAAGAAGAAATATCTCGAAATATGTCCGTCAGGCCAGTTCCTTTGAGCTGAATCTGCAAATATCTCGGAAACGAAGCGAGCTATGGCAAAATGTTAAGAGACATTTTTTGTAGAGAATTACGTTTCCTACAATTTATGTTCTATGATATTTTTTGATCAGAAGCGTAGTTCTCGAGATATATCGAGATATTTAAAAGTTCCGAAGCCGCACCAACATAATAGGGATACAGAAACACCGTGGCCCCTTTCTTTGAGATAACTCTGCACTAGTGCGAGCCGCAAATGCCACTTCCAGCTTAGCTGTGCAGAAGAAGAACAACAAGAAGAAGAAATATCTCGAAATATGTCCGTCAGGCCCCTTCCCTTGAGATAAATCTGCAAATATCTCGGAAACGAAGCGAGCTATGGCAAAATGTTAAGAGACCTTTTTTGTAGAGAATTAAGTTTCCTACTTTTTATGTTCTATGATATTTTTTGATCAGATGCGTAGTTCTCGAGATATATCAAGATATTTAAAAGTTCCGAAGCCGCACCAACATAATAGAGATACAGAAACACCGTGGCCCCTTTCTTTGAGATAACTCTGCACTATCGCGAGCTGCAAATGCCACTTCCAGCTTAGCTGTGCAGAGGAAGAACAACAAGAAGAAGAAATATCTCGAAATATGTCCGTCAGGCCAGTTCCTTTGAGCTGAATCTGCAAATATCTCGGAAACGAAGCGAGCTATGGCAAAATGTTAAGAGACATTTTTTGTAGAGAATTACGTTTCCTACAATTTATGTTCTATGATATTTTTTGATCAGAAGCGTAGTTCTCGAGATATATCGAGATATTTAAAAGTTCCGAAGCCGCACCAACATAATAGGGATACAGAAACACCGTGGCCCCTTTCTTTGAGATAACTCTGCACTAGTGCGAGCCGCAAATGCCACTTCCAGCTTAGCTGTGCAGAAGAAGAACAACAAGAAGAAGAAATATCTCGAAATATGTCCGTCAGGCCCCTTCCCTTGAGATAAATCTGCAAATATCTCGGAAACGAAGCGAGCTATGGCAAAATGTTAAGAGACCTTTTTTGTAGAGAATTAAGTTTCCTACTTTTTATGTTCTTTGATATTTTTTGATCAGATGCGTAGTTCTCGAGATATATCAAGATATTTAAAAGTTCCGAAGCCGCACCAACATAATAGAGATACAGAAACACCGTGGCCCCTTTCTTTGAGATAACTCTGCACTATTGCGAGCTGTAAATGCCACTTCCAGCTTAGCTGTGCAGAAGAAGAATAACAAGAAGAAGAAATATCTCGAAATATGTCCGTCAGGCCCCTTCCCTTGAGATATATCTGCAAATATCTCGGAAACGAAGCGAGCTATGGCAAAATGTTAAGAGACCTTTTTTGTAGAGAATTATGTTTCCTACAATTTAGGTTCTATGATATTTTTTGATCAGAAGCGTAGTTTTCGAGATGTATCGAGATATTTAAAAGTTCCGAAGCCGCACCAACATAATAGAGATACAGAAACACCGTGGCCCCTTTCTTTGAGATAACTCTGCACTAGTGCGAGCCGCAAATGCCACTTCCAGCTTAGCTGTGCAGAAGAAGAACAACAAGAAGAAGAAATATCTCGAAATATGTCCGTCAGGCCCCTTCCCTTGAGATAAATCTGCAAATATCTCGGAAACGAAGAGAGCTATGGCAAAATGTTAAGAGACCTTTTTTGTAGAGAATTAAGTTTCTGACAATTTATGTTCTATGATATTTTTTGATGAGAAGCGTAGTTTTCGAGATATATCGAGATATTTAAAAGTTCCGAAGCCGCACCAACATAATAGGGATACAGAAACACCGTGGCCCCTTTCTTTGAGATAACTCTGCACTAGTGCGAGCCGCAAATGCCACTTCCAGCTTAGCTGTGCAGAAGAAGAACAACAAGAAGAAGAAATATCTCGAAGTATGTCCGTCAGGCCCCTTCCCTTGAGATATATCTGCAAATATCTCGGAAACGAAGCGAGCTATGGCAAAATGTTAAGAGACCTTTTTTGTAGAGAATTATGTTTCCTACAATTTACGTTCTATGATATTTTTTGATCAGAAGCGCAGTTTTCGAGATATATCGAGATACTTAAAAGTTCCGAAGCCGCACCAACATAATAGAGATACAGAAACACCGTGGCCCCTTTCTTTGAGATAACTCTGCACTATTGCGAGCTGCAAATGCCACTTCCAGCTTAGCTGTGCAGAAGAAGAACAACAAGAAGAAGAAATATCTCCAAATATGTCCGTCAGGCCCCTTCCCTTGAGATAAATCTGCAAATATCTCGGAAACGAAGAGAGCTATGGCAAAATGTTAAGAGAGCTTTTTTGTAGAGAATTAAGTTTCCTACTTTTTATGTTCTATGATATTTTTTGATCAGAGGCGTAGTTCTCGAGATATATCAAGATATTTAAAAGTTCCGAACCCGCACCAACATAATAGAGATACAGAAACACCGTGGCCCCTTTCTTTGAGATAACTCTGCACTATTGCGAGCTGCAAATGCCACTTCCAGCTTAGCTGTGCAGAGGAAGAACAACAAGAAGAAGAAATATCTCGAAATATGTCCGTCAGGCCAGTTCCTTTGAGCTGAATCTGCAAATATCTCGGAAACGAAGCGAGCTATGGCAAAATGTTAAGAGACGTTTTTTATAGAGAATTATGTTTCCTACAATTTATGTTCTATGATATTTTTTGATCAGAAGCGTAGTTTTCGAGATATATCGAGATATTTAAAAGTTCCGAAGCCGCACCAACATAATAGGGATACAGAAACACCGTGGCCCCTTTCTTTGAGATAACTCTGCACTAGTGCGAGCCGCAAATGCCACTTCCAGCTTAGCTGTGCAGAAGAAGAACAACAAGAAGAAGAAATATCTCGAAATATGTCCGTCAGGCCCCTTCCCTTGAGATAAATCTGCAAATATCTCGGAAACGAAGAGAGCTATGGCAAAACGTTAAGAGACCTTTTTTGTAGAGAATTAAGTTTCCTACAATTTATGTTCTATGATATTTTTTGATGAGAAGCGTAGTTTTCGAGATATATCGAGATATTTAAAAGTTCCGAAGCCGCACCAACATAATAGGGATACAGAAACACCGTGGCCCCTTTCTTTGAGATAACTCTGCACTAGTGCGAGCCGCAAATGCCACTTCCAGCTTAGCTGTGCAGAAGAAGAACAACAAGAAGAAGAAATATCTCGAAATATGTCCGTCAGGCCCCTTCCCTTGAGATATATCTGCAAATATCTCGGAAACGAAGCGAGCTATGGCAAAATGTTAAGAGACCTTTTTTGTAGAGAATTATGTTTCCTACAATTTACGTTCTATGATATTTTTTGATCAGAAGCGTAGTTCTCGAGATATATCGAGATATTTAAAAGTTCCGAAGCCGCACCAACATAATAGAGATACAGAAACACCGTGGCCCCTTTCTTTGAGATAACTCTGCACTAGTGCGAGCCGCAAATGCCACTTCCGGCTTAGCTGTGCAGAAGAAGAACAACAAGAAGAAGAAATATCTCGAAATATGTCCGTCAGGCCCCTTCCCTTGAGATAAATCTGCAAATATCTCGGAAACGAAGCGAGCTATGGCAAAATGTTAAGAGACCTTTTTTGTAGAGAATTAAGTTTCCTACTTTTTATGTTCTATGATATTTTTTGATCAGATGCGTAGTTCTCGAGATATATCAAGATATTTAAAAGTTCCGAAGCCGCACCAACATAATAGAGATACAGAAACACCGTGGCCCCTTTCTTTGAGATAACTCTGCACTATTGCGAGCTGCAAATGCCACTTCCAGCTTAGCTGTGCAGAGGAAGAACAACAAGAAGAAGAAATATCTCGAAATATGTCCGTCAGGTCAGTTCCTTTGAGCTGAATCTGCAAATATCTCGGAAACGAAGCGAGCTATGGCAAAATGTTAAGAGACGTTTTTTGTAGAGAATTACGTTTCCTACAATTTATGTTCTATGATATTTTTTGATCAGAAGCGTAGTTCTCGAGATATATCGAGATATTTAAAAGTTCCGAAGCCGCACCAACATAATAGGGATACAGAAACACCGTGGCCCCTTTCTTTGAGATAACTCTGCACTAGTGCGAGCCGCAAATGCCACTTCCAGCTTAGCTGTGCAGAAGAAGAACAACAAGAAGAAGAAATATCTCGAAATATGTCCGTCAGGCCCCTTCCCTTGAGATAAATCTGCAAATATCTCGGAAACGAAGAGAGCTATGGCAAAATGTTAAGAGACCTTTTTTGTAGAGAATTAAGTTTCCTACAATTTATGTTCTATGATATTTTTTGATGAGAAGCGTAGTTTTCGAGATATATCGAGATATTTAAAAGTTCCGAAGCCGCACCAACATAATAGGGATACAGAAACACCGTGGCCCCTTTCTTTGAGATAACTCTGCACTAGTGCGAGCCGCAAATGCCACTTCCAGCTTAGCTGTGCAGAAGAAGAACAACAAGAAGAAGAAATATCTCGAAATATGTCCGTCAGGCCCCTTCCCTTGAGATATATCTGCAAATATCTCGGAAACGAAGCGAGCTATGGAAAATGTTAAGAGACCTTTTTTGTAGAGAATTATGTTTCCTACAATTTACGTTCTATGATATTTTTTGATCAGAAGCGTAGTTCTCGAGATATATCAAGATATTTAAAAGTTCCGAAGCCGCACCAACATAATAGAGATACAGAAACACCGTGGCCCCTTTCTTTGAGATAACTCTGCACTATTGCGAGCTGCAAATGCCACTTCCAGCTTAGCTGTGCAGAGGAAGAACATCAAGAAGAAGAAATATCTCGAAATATGTCCGTCAGGCCAGTTCCTTTGAGCTGAATCTGCAAATATCTCGGAAACGAAGCGAGCTATGGCAAAATGTTAAGAGACGTTTTTTGTAGAGAATTACGTTTCCTACAATTTATGTTCTATGATATTTTTTGATCAGAAGCGTAGTTCTCGAGATATATCGAGATATTTAAAAGTTCCGAAGCCGCACCAACATAATAGGGATACAGAAACACCGTGGCCCCTTTCTTTGAGATAACTCTGCACTAGTGCGAGCCGCAAATGCCACTTCCAGCTTAGCTGTGCAGAAGAAGAACAACAAGAAGAAGAAATATCTCGAAATATGTCCGTCAGGCCCCTTCCCTTGAGATATATCTGCAAATATCTCGGAAACGAAGCGAGCTATGGCAAAATGTTAAGAGACCTTTTTTGTAGAGAATTATGTTTCCTACAATTTACGTTCTATGATATTTTTTGATCAGAAGCGTAGTTCTCGAGATATATCGAGATATTTAAAAGTTCCGAAGCCGCACCAACATAATAGAGATACAGAAACACCGTGGCCCCTTTCTTTGAGATAACTCTGCACTAGTGCGAGCCGCAAATGCCACTTCCGGCTTAGCTGTGCAGAAGAAGAACAACAAGAAGAAGAAATATCTCGAAATATGTCCGTCAGGCCCCTTCCCTTGAGATAAATCTGCAAATATCTCGGAAACGAAGCGAGCTATGGCAAAATGTTAAGAGACCTTTTTTGTAGAGAATTAAGTTTCCTACTTTTTATGTTCTATGATATTTTTTGATCAGATGCGTAGTTCTCGAGATATATCAAGATATTTAAAAGTTCCGAAGCCGCACCAACATAATAGAGATACAGAAACACCGTGGCCCCTTTCTTTGAGATAACTCTGCACTATTGCGAGCTGCAAATGCCACTTCCAGCTTAGCTGTGCAGAGGAAGAACAACAAGAAGAAGAAATATCTCGAAATATGTCCGTCAGGCCAGTTCCTTTGAGCTGAATCTGCAAATATCTCGGAAACGAAGCGAGCTATGGCAAAATGTTAAGAGACGTTTTTTGTAGAGAATTACGTTTCCTACAATTTATGTTCTATGATATTTTTTGATCAGAAGCGTAGTTCTCGAGATATATCGAGATATTTAAAAGTTCCGAAGCCGCACCAACATAATAGGGATACAGAAACACCGTGGCCCCTTTCTTTGAGATAACTCTGCACTAGTGCGAGCCGCAAATGCCACTTCCAGCTTAGCTGTGCAGAAGAAGAACAACAAGAAGAAGAAATATCTCGAAATATGTCCGTCAGGCCCCTTCCCTTGAGATAAATCTGCAAATATCTCGGAAACGAAGAGAGCTATGGCAAAATGTTAAGAGACCTTTTTTGTAGAGAATTAAGTTTCCTACAATTTATGTTCTATGATATTTTTTGATGAGAAGCGTAGTTTTCGAGATATATCGAGATATTTAAAAGTTCCGAAGCCGCACCAACATAATAGGGATACAGAAACACCGTGGCCCCTTTCTTTGAGATAACTCTGCACTAGTGCGAGCCGCAAATGCCACTTCCAGCTTAGCTGTGCAGAAGAAGAACAACAAGAAGAAGAAATATCTCGAAATATGTCCGTCAGGCCAGTTCCTTTGAGCTGAATCTGCAAATATCTCGGAAACGAAGCGAGCTATGGCAAAATGTTAAGAGACGTTTTTTGTAGAGAATTACGTTTCCTACAATTTATGTTCTATGATATTTTTTGATCAGAAGCGTAGTTTTCGAGATGTATCGAGATATTTAAAAGTTCCGAAGCCGCACCAACATAATAGAGATACAGAAACACCGTGGCCCCTTTCTTTGAGATAACTCTGCACTAGTGCGAGCCGCAAATGCCACTTCCAGCTTAGCTGTGCAGAAGAAGAACAACAAGAAGAAGAAATATCTCGAAATATGTCCGTCAGGCCCCTTCCCTTGAGATAAATCTGCAAATATCTCGGAAACGAAGCGAGCTATGGCAAAATGTTAAGAGACCTTTTTTGTAGAGAATTGAGTTTCCTACTTTTTATGTTCTACGATATTTTTTGATCAGATGCGTAGTTCTCGAGATATATCAAGATATTTAAAAGTTCCGAAGCCGCACCAACATAATAGAGATACAGAAACACCGTGGCCCCTTTCTTTGAGATAACTCTGCACTATTGCGAGCTGCAAATGCCACTTCCAGCTTAGCTGTGCAGAGGAAGAACAACAAGAAGAAGAAATATCTCGAAATATGTCCGTCAGGCCAGTTCCTTTGAGCTGAATCTGCAAATATCTCGGAAACGAAGCGAGCTATGGCAAAATGTTAAGAGACGTTTTTTATAGAGAATTATGTTTCCTACAATTTATGTTCTATGATATTTTTTGATCAGAAGCGTAGTTTTCGAGATATATCGAGATATTTAAAAGTTCCGAAGCCGCACCAACATAATAGGGATACAGAAACACCGTGGCCCCTTTCTTTGAGATAACTCTGCACTAGTGCGAGCCGCAAATGCCACTTCCAGCTTAGCTGTGCAGAAGAAGAACAACAAGAAGAAGAAATATCTCGAAATATGTCCGTCAGGCCCCTTCCCTTGAGATATATCTGCAAATATCTCGGAAACGAAGCGAGCTATGGCAAAATGTTAAGAGACCTTTTTTGTAGAGAATTATGTTTCCTAAAATTTATGTTCTATGATATTTTTTGATCAGAAGCGTAGTTCTCGAGATATATCGAGATATTTAAAAGTTCCGAAGCCGCACCAACATAATAGAGATACAGAAACACCGTGGCCCCTTTCTTTGAGATAACTCTGCACTAGTGCGAGCCGCAAATGCCACTTCCAGCTTAGCTGTGCAGAAGAAGAACAACAAGAAGAAGAAATATCTCGAAATATGTCCGTCAGGCCCCTTCCCTTGAGATATATCTGCAAATATCTCGGAAACGAAGCGAGCTATGGCAAAATGTTAAGAGACCTTTTTTGTAGAGAATTATGTTTCCTAAAATTTATGTTCTATGATATTTTTTGATCAGAAGCGTCGTTCTCGAGATATATCGAGATATTTAAAAGTTCCGAAGCCGCACCAACATAATAGAGATACAGAAACACCGTGGCCCCTTTCTTTGAGATAACTCTGCACTAGTGCGAGCCGCAAATGCCACTTCCAGCTTAGCTGTGCAGAAGAAGAACAACAAGAAGAAGAAATATCTCGAAATATGTCCGTCAGGCCCCTTCCCTTGAGATAAATCTGCAAATATCTCGGAAACGAAGCGAGCTATGGCAAAATGTTAAGAGACCTTTTTTGTAGATAATTAAGTTTCCTACTTTTTATGTTCTATGATATTTTTTGATCAGATGTGTAGTTCTCGAGATATATCAAGATATTTAAAAGTTCCGAAGCCGCACCAACATAATAGAGATACAGAAACACCGTGGCCCCTTTCTTTGAGATAACTCTGCACTATGGCGAGCTGCAAATGCCACTTCCAGCTTAGCTGTGCAGAAGAAGAACAACAAGAAGAAGAAATATCTCGAAATATGTCCGTCAGGCCCCTTCCCTTGAGATAAATCTGCAAATATCTCGGAAACGAAGAGAGCTATGGCAAAATGTTAAGAGACCTTTTTTGTAGAGAATTAAGTTTCCTACAATTTATGTTCTATGATATTTTTTGATCAGATGCGTAGTTCTCGAGATATATCAAGATATTTAAAAGTTCCGAACCCGCACCAACATAATAGAGATACAGAAACACCGTGGCCCCTTTCTTTGAGATAACTCTGCACTATTGCGAGCTGCAAATGCCACTTCCAGCTTAGCTGTGCAGAGGAAGAACAACAAGAAGAAGAAATATCTCGAAATATGTCCGTCAGGCCCCTTCCCTTGAGATATATCTGCAAATATCTCGGAAACGAGGCGAGCTATGGCAAAATGTTAAGAGACCTTTTTTGTAGAGAATTATGTTTCCTACAATTTATGTTCTATGATATTTTTTGATCAGAAGCGTAGTTTTCGAGATATATCGAGATATTTAAAAGTTCCGAAGCCGCACCAACATAATAGAGATACAGAAACACCGTGGCCCCTTTCTTTGAGATAACTCTGCACTAGTGCGAGCCGCAAATGCCACTTCCAGCTTAGGTGTGCAGAAGAAGAACAACAAGAAGAAGAAATATCTCGAAATATGTCCGTCAGGCCCCTTCCCTTGAGATAAATCTGCAAATATCTCGGAAACGAAGCGAGCTATGGCAAAATGTTAAGAGACCTTTTTTGTAGAGAATTAAGTTTCCTACTTTTTATGCTCTATGATATTTTTTGATCAGATGCGTAGTTCTCGAAATATATCAAGATATTTAAAAGTTCCGAAGCCGCACCAACATAATAGAGATACAGAAACACCGTGGCCCCTTTCTTTGAGATAACTCTGCACTATTGCGAGCTGCAAATGCCACTTCCAGCTTAGCTGTGCAGAAGAAGAACAACAAGAAGAAGAAATATCTCGAAATATGTCCGTCAGGCCCCTTCCCTTGAGATAAATCTGCAAATATCTCGGAAACGAAGCGAGCTATGGCAAAATGTTAAGAGACCTTTTTTGTAGAGAATTAAGTTTCCTACTTTTTATGTTCTATGATATTTTTTGATCAGATGCGTAGTTCTCGAGATATATCAAGATATTTAAAAGTTCCGAAGCCGCACCAACATAATAGAGATACAGAAACACCGTGGCCCCTTTCTTTGAGATAACTCTGCACTACTGCGAGCTGCAAATGCCACTTCCAGCTTAGCTGTGCAGAAGAAGAACAACAAGAAGAAGAAATATCTCGAAATATGTCCGTCAGACCCCTTCCCTTGAGATAAATCTGCAAATATCTCGGAAACGAAGCGAGCTATGGCAAAATGTTAAGAGACCTTTTTTGTAGAGAATTAAGTTTCCTACTTTTTATGTTCTATGATATTTTTTGATCAGATGCGCAGTTCTCGAGATATATCCAGATATTTAAAAGTTCCGAAGCGGCACCAACATAATAGAGATACAGAAACACCGTGGCCCCTTTCTTTGAGGTAACTCTGCACTATTGCGAGCTGCAAATGCCACTTCCAGCTTAGCTGTGCAGAAGAAGAACAACAAGAAGAAGAAATATCTCGAAATATGTCCGTCAGGCCCCTTCCCTTGAGATATATCTGCAAATATCTCGGAAACGAAGCGAGCTATGGCAAAATGTTAAGAGACCTTTTTTGTAGATAATTAAGTTTCCTACTTTTTATGTTCTATGATATTTTTTGATCAGATGCGTAGTTCTCGAGATATATCAAGATATTTAAAAGTTCCGAAGCCGCACCAACATAATAGAGATACAGAAACACCGTGGCCCCTTTCTTTGAGATAACTCTGCACTATGGCGAGCTGCAAATGCCACTTCCAGCTTAGCTGTGCAGAAGAAGAACAACAAGAAGAAGAAATATCTCGAAATATGTCCGTCAGGCCCCTTCCCTTGAGATAAATCTGCAAATATCTCGGAAACGAAGAGAGCTATGGCAAAATGGTAAGAGACCTTTTTTGTAGAGAATTAAGTTTCCTACAATTTATGTTCTATGATATTTTTTGATCAGAAGCGTAGTTTTCGAGATATATCGAGATATTTAAAAGTTCCGAAGCCGCACCAACATAATAGAGATACAGAAACACCGTGGCCCCTTTCTTTGAGATAACTCTGCACTAATTCGAGCTGCAAATGCCACTTCCAGCTTAGCTGTGCAGAAGAAGAACAACAAGAAGAAGAAATATCTCGAAATATGTCCGTCAGGCCCCTTCCCTTGAGATATATCTGCAAATATCTCGGAAACGAAGCGAGCTATGGCAAAATGTTAAGAGACCTTTTTTGTAGAGAATTATGTTTCCTACAATTTAGGTTCTATGATATTTTTTGATCAGAAGCGTAGTTTTCGAGATGTATCGAGATATTTAAAAGTTCCGAAGCCGCACCAACATAATAGAGATACAGAAACACCGTGGCCCCTTTCTTTGAGATAACTCTGCACTAGTACGAGCCGCAAATGCCACTTCCAGCTTAGCTGTGCAGAAGAAGAACAACAAGAAGAAGAAATATCTCGAAATATGTCCGTCAGGCCCCTTCCCTTGAGATATATCTGCAAATATCTCGGAAACGAAGCGAGCTATGGCAAAATGTTAAGAGACCTTTTTTGTAGAGAATTCTGTTTCCTACAATTTATGTTCTATGATATTTTTTGATCAGAAGCGTAGTTTTCGAGATATATCGAGATATTTAAAAGTTCCGAAGCCGCACCAACATAATAGACATACAGAAACACCGTGGCCCCTTTCTTTGAGATAACTCTGCACTAGTGCGAGCCGCAAATGCCACTTCCAGTTTAGCTGTGCTGAAGAAGAACAACAAGAAGAAGAAATATCTCGAAATATGTCCGTCAGGCCCCTTCCCTTGAGATAAATCTGCAAATATCTCGGAAACGAAGCGAGTTATGGCAAAATGCTAAGACACCTTTTTTGTAGAGAATTAAGTTTCCTACTTTTTATGTTCTATGATATTTTTTGATCAGATGCGTAGTTCTCGAGATATATCAAGATATTTAAAAGTTCCGAACCCGCACCAACATAATAGAGATACAGAAACACCGTGGCCCCTTTCTTTGAGATAACTCTGCACTATTGCGAGCTGCAAATGCCACTTCCAGCTTAGCTGTGCAGAGGAAGAACAACAAGAAGAAGAAATATCTCGAAATATGTCCGTCAGGCCCCTTCCCTTGAGATATATCTGCAAATATCTCGGAAACGAGGCGAGCTATGGCAAAATGTTAAGAGACCTTTTTTGTAGAGAATTATGTTTCCTACAATTTATGTTCTATGATATTTTTTGATCAGAAGCGTAGTTTTCGAGATATATCGAGATATTTAAAAGTTCCGAAGCCGCACCAACATAATAGAGATACAGAAACACCGTGGCCCCTTTCTTTGAGATAACTCTGCACTAGTGCGAGCCGCAAATGCCACTTCCAGCTTAGGTGTGCAGAAGAAGAACAACAAGAAGAAGAAATATCTCGAAATATGTCCGTCAGGCCCCTTCCCTTGAGATAAATCTGCAAATATCTCGGAAACGAAGCGAGCTATGGCAAAATGTTAAGAGACCTTTTTTGTAGAGAATTAAGTTTCCCACTTTTTATGTTCTATGATATTTTTTGATCAGATGCGTAGTTCTCGAAATATATCAAGATATTTAAAAGTTCCGAAGCCGCACCAACATAATAGAGATACAGAAACACCGTGGCCCCTTTCTTTGAGATAACTCTGCACTATTGCGAGCTGCAAATGCCACTTCCAGCTTAGCTGTGCAGAAGAAGAACAACAAGAAGAAGAAATATCTCGAAATATGTCCGTCAGGCCCCTTCCCTTGAGATAAATCTGCAAATATCTCGGAAACGAAGCGAGCTATGGCAAAATGTTAAGAGACCTTTTTTGTAGAGAATTAAGTTTCCTACTTTTTATGTTCTATGATATTTTTTGATCAGATGCGTAGTTCTCGAGATATATCAAGATATTTAAAAGTTCCGAAGCCGCACCAACATAATAGAGATACAGAAACACCGTGGCCCCTTTCTTTGAGATAACTGTGCACTAGTGCGAGCCGCAAATGCCACTTCCAGCTTAGCTGTGCAGAAGAAGAACAACAAGAAGAAGAAATATCTCGAAATATGTCCGTCAGGCCCCTTCCCTTGAGATATATCTGCAAATATCTCGGAAACGAAGTGAGCTATGGCAAAATGTTAAGAGACCGTTTTTGTAGAGAATTAAGTTTCCTACTTTTTATGTTCTATGATATTTTTTGATCAGACGCGCAGTTCTCGAGATATATCAAGATATTTAAAAGTTCCGAAGCCGCACCAACATAATAGAGATACAGAAACACCGTGGCCCCTTTCTTTGAGATAACTCTGCACTATTGCGAGCTGCAAATGCCACTCCCAGCTTAGCTGTGCAGAAGAAGAACAACAAGAAGAAGAAATATCTCGAAATATGTCCGTCAGGCCCCTTCCCTTGAGATATATCTGCAAATATCTCGGAAACCAAGCGAGCTATGGCAAAATGTTAAGAGACCTTTTTTGTAGAGAATTAAGTTTCCTACTTTTTATGTTCTATGATATTTTTTGATCGGATGCGTAGTTCTCGAGATATATCAAGATATTTAAAAGTTCCGAAGCCGCACCAACATAATAGACATACAGAAACACCGTGGCCCCTTTCTTTGAGATAACTCTGCACTATTGCGCGCTGCAAATGCCACTTCCAGCTTAGCTGTGCAGAAGAAGAACAACAAGAAGAAGAAATATCTCGAAATATGTCCGTCAGACCCCTTCCCTTGAGATAAATCTGCAAATATCTCGGAAACGAAGCGAGCTATGGCAAAATGTTGAGAGACCTTTTTTGTAGAGAATTAAGTTTCCTACTTTTTATGTTCTATGATATTTTTTGACCGGATGCGTAGTTCTCGAGATATATCAAGATATTTAAAAGTTCCGAAGCCGCACCAACATAATAGAGATACAGAAACACCGTGGCCCCTTTCTTTGAGATAACTCTGCACTATTGCGAGCTGCAAATGCCACTCCCAGCTTAGCTGTGCAGAAGAAGAACAACTAGAAGAAGAAATATCTCGAAATATGTCCGTCAGGCCCCTTCCCTTGAGATATATCTGCAAATATCTCGGAAACGAAGCGAGCTATGGCAAAATGTTAAGAGACCTTTTTTGGAGAGAATTAAGTTTCCTACTTTTTATGTGCTATGATATTTTTTGATCGGATGCGTAGTTCTCGAGATATATCAAGATATTTAAAAGTTCCGAAGCCGCACCAACATAATAGAGATACAGAAACACCGTGGCCCCTTTCTTTGAGATAACTCTGCACTACTGCGAGCTGCAAATGCCACTTCCAGCTTAGCTGTGCAGAAGAAGAACAACAAGAAGAAGAAATATCTCGAAATATGTCCGTCAGACCCCTTCCCTTGAGATAAATCTGCAAATATCTCGGAAACGAAGTGAGCTATGGCAAAATGTTAAGAGACCGTTTTTGTAGAGAATTAAGTTTCCTACTTTTTATGTTCTATGATATTTTTTGATCAGACGCGCAGTTCTCGAGATATATCAAGATATTTAAAAGTTCCGAAGCCGCACCAACATAATAGAGATACAGAAACACCGTGGCCCCTTTCTTTGAGATAACTCTGCACTATTGCGAGCTGCAAATGCCACTCCCAGCTTAGCTGTGCAGAAGAAGAACAACAAGAAGAAGAAATATCTCGAAATATGTCCGTCAGGCCCCTTCCCTTGAGATATATCTGCAAATATCTCGGAAACCAAGCGAGCTATGGCAAAATGTTAAGAGACCTTTTTTGTAGAGAATTAAGTTTCCTACTTTTTATGTTCTATGATATTTTTTGATCGGATGCGTAGTTCTCGAGATATATCAAGATATTTAAAAGTTCCGAAGCCGCACCAACATAATAGACATACAGAAACACCGTGGCCCCTTTCTTTGAGATAACTCTGCACTATTGCGCGCTGCAAATGCCACTTCCAGCTTAGCTGTGCAGAAGAAGAACAACAAGAAGAAGAAATATCTCGAAATATGTCCGTCAGACCCCTTCCCTTGAGATAAATCTGCAAATATCTCGGAAACGAAGCGAGCTATGGCAAAATGTTGAGAGACCTTTTTTGTAGAGAATTAAGTTTCCTACTTTTTATGTTCTATGATATTTTTTGACCGGATGCGTAGTTCTCGAGATATATCAAGATATTTAAAAGTTCCGAAGCCGCACCAACATAATAGAGATACAGAAACACCGTGGCCCCTTTCTTTGAGATAACTCTGCACTATTGCGAGCTGCAAATGCCACTCCCAGCTTAGCTGTGCAGAAGAAGAACAACTAGAAGAAGAAATATCTCGAAATATGTCCGTCAGGCCCCTTCCCTTGAGATATATCTGCAAATATCTCGGAAACGAAGCGAGCTATGGCAAAATGTTAAGAGACCTTTTTTGGAGAGAATTAAGTTTCCTACTTTTTATGTGCTATGATATTTTTTGATCGGATGCGTAGTTCTCGAGATATGTCAAGATATTTAAAAGTTCCGAAGCCGCACCAACATAATAGAGATACAGAAACACCGTGGCCCCTTTCTTTGAGATAACTCTGCACTACTGCGAGCTGCAAATGCCACTTCCAGCTTAGCTGTGCAGAAGAAGAACAACAAGAAGAAGAAATATCTCGAAATATGTCCGTCAGACCCCTTCCCTTGAGATAAATCTGCAAATATCTCGGAAACGAAGCGAGCTATGGCAAAATGTTAAGAGACCTTTTTTGTAGAGAATTACGTTTCCTACTTTTTATGTTGTATGATATTTTTTGATCAGATGCGCAGTTCTCGAGATATATCCAGATATTTAAAAGTTCCGAAGCGGCACCAACATAATAGAGATACAGAAACACCGTGGCCCCTTTCTTTGAGGTAACTCTGCACTATTGCGAGCTGCAAATGCCACTTCCAGCTTAGCTGTGCAGAAGAAGAACAACAAGAAGAAGAAATATCTCGAAATATGTCCGTCAGGCCCCTTCCCTTGAGATATATCTGCAAATATCTCGGAAACGAAGCGAGCTATGGCAAAATGTTAAGAGACCTTTTTTGTAGATAATTAAGTTTCCTACTTTTTATGTTCTATGATATTTTTTGATCAGATGCGTAGTTCTCGAGATATATCAAGATATTTAAAAGTTCCGAAGCCGCACCAACATAATAGAGATACAGAAACACCGTGGCCCCTTTCTTTGAGATAACTCTGCACTATGGCGAGCTGCAAATGCCACTTCCAGCTTAGCTGTACAGAAGAAGAACAACAAGAAGAAGAAATATCTCGAAATATGTCCGTCAGGCCCCTTCCCTTGAGATAAATCTGCAAATATCTCGGAAACGAAGAGAGCTATGGCAAAATGGTAAGAGACCTTTTTTGTAGAGAATTAAGTTTCCTACAATTTATGTTCTATGATATTTTTTGATCAGAAGCGTAGTTTTCGAGATATATCGAGATATTTAAAAGTTCCGAAGCCGCACCAACATAATAGAGATACAGAAACACCGTGGCCCCTTTCTTTGAGATAACTCTGCACTATTGCGAGCTGCAAATGCCACTTCCAGCTTAGCTGTGCTGAAGAAGAACAACAAGAAGAAGAAATATCTCGAAATATGTCCGTCAGGCCCCTTCCCTTGAGATATATCTGCAAATATCTCGGAAACGAAGCGAGCTATGGCAAAATGTTAAGAGACCTTTTTTGTAGAGAATTATGTTTCCTACAATTTAGGTTCTATGATATTTTTTGATCAGAAGCGTAGTTTTCGAGATGTATCGAGATATTTAAAAGTTCCGAAGCCGCACCAACATAATAGAGATACAGAAACACCGTGGCCCCTTTCTTTGAGATAACTCTGCACTAGTACGAGCCGCAAATGCCACTTCCAGCTTAGCTGTGCAGAAGAAGAACAACAAGAAGAAGAAATATCTCGAAATATGTCCGTCAGGCCCCTTCCCTTGAGATATATCTGCAAATATCTCGGAAACGAAGCGAGCTATGGCAAAATGTTAAGAGACCTTTTTTGTAGAGAATTCTGTTTCCTACAATTTATGTTCTATGATATTTTTTGATCAGAAGCGTAGTTTTCGAGATATATCGAGATATTTAAAAGTTCCGAAGCCGCACCAACATAATAGACATACAGAAACACCGTGGCCCCTTTCTTTGAGATAACTCTGCACTAGTGCGAGCCGCAAATGCCACTTCCAGTTTAGCTGTGCTGAAGAAGAACAACAAGAAGAAGAAATATCTCGAAATATGTCCGTCAGGCCCCTTCCCTTGAGATAAATCTGCAAATATCTCGGAAACGAAGCGAGTTATGGCAAAATGCTAAGACACCTTTTTTGTAGAGAATTAAGTTTCCTACTTTTTATGTTCTATGATATTTTTTGATCAGATGCGTAGTTCTCGAGATATATCAAGATATTTAAAAGTTCCGAACCCGCACCAACATAATAGAGATACAGAAACACCGTGGCCCCTTTCTTTGAGATAACTCTGCACTATTGCGAGCTGCAAATGCCACTTCCAGCTTAGCTGTGCAGAGGAAGAACAACAAGAAGAAGAAATATCTCGAAATATGTCCGTCAGGCCCCTTCCCTTGAGATATATCTGCAAATATCTCGGAAACGAGGCGAGCTATGGCAAAATGTTAAGAGACCTTTTTTGTAGAGAATTATGTTTCCTACAATTTATGTTCTATGATATTTTTTGATCAGAAGCGTAGTTTTCGAGATATATCGAGATATTTAAAAGTTCCGAAGCCGCACCAACATAATAGAGATACAGAAACACCGTGGCCCCTTTCTTTGAGATAACTCTGCACTAGTGCGAGCCGCAAATGCCACTTCCAGCTTAGGTGTGCAGAAGAAGAACAACAAGAAGAAGAAATATCTCGAAATATGTCCGTCAGGCCCCTTCCCTTGAGATAAATCTGCAAATATCTCGGAAACGAAGCGAGCTATGGCAAAATGTTAAGAGACCTTTTTTGTAGAGAATTAAGTTTCCCACTTTTTATGTTCTATGATATTTTTTGATCAGATGCGTAGTTCTCGAAATATATCAAGATATTTAAAAGTTCCGAAGCCGCACCAACATAATAGAGATACAGAAACACCGTGGCCCCTTTCTTTGAGATAACTCTGCACTATTGCGAGCTGCAAATGCCACTTCCAGCTTAGCTGTGCAGAAGAAGAACAACAAGAAGAAGAAATATCTCGAAATATGTCCGTCAGGCCCCTTCCCTTGAGATAAATCTGCAAATATCTCGGAAACGAAGCGAGCTATGGCAAAATGTTAAGAGACCTTTTTTGTAGAGAATTAAGTTTCCTACTTTTTATGTTCTATGATATTTTTTGATCAGATGCGTAGTTCTCGAGATATATCAAGATATTTAAAAGTTCCGAAGCCGCACCAACATAATAGAGATACAGAAACACCGTGGCCCCTTTCTTTGAGATAACTGTGCACTAGTGCGAGCCGCAAATGCCACTTCCAGCTTAGCTGTGCAGAAGAAGAACAACAAGAAGAAGAAATATCTCGAAATATGTCCGTCAGGCCCCTTCCCTTGAGATATATCTGCAAATATCTCGGAAACGAAGTGAGCTATGGCAAAATGTTAAGAGACCGTTTTTGTAGAGAATTAAGTTTCCTACTTTTTATGTTCTATGATATTTTTTGATCAGACGCGCAGTTCTCGAGATATATCAAGATATTTAAAAGTTCCGAAGCCGCACCAACATAATAGAGATACAGAAACACCGTGGCCCCTTTCTTTGAGATAACTCTGCACTATTGCGAGCTGCAAATGCCACTCCCAGCTTAGCTGTGCAGAAGAAGAACAACAAGAAGAAGAAATATCTCGAAATATGTCCGTCAGGCCCCTTCCCTTGAGATATATCTGCAAATATCTCGGAAACCAAGCGAGCTATGGCAAAATGTTAAGAGACCTTTTTTGTAGAGAATTAAGTTTCCTACTTTTTATGTTCTATGATATTTTTTGATCGGATGCGTAGTTCTCGAGATATATCAAGATATTTAAAAGTTCCGAAGCCGCACCAACATAATAGAGATACAGAAACACCGTGGCCCCTTTCTTTGAGATAACTCTGCACTATTGCGCGCTGCAAATGCCACTTCCAGCTTAGCTGTGCAGAAGAAGAACAACAAGAAGAAGAAATATCTCGAAATATGTCCGTCAGACCCCTTCCCTTGAGATAAATCTGCAAATATCTCGGAAACGAAGCGAGCTATGGCAAAATGTTGAGAGACCTTTTTTGTATAGAATTAAGTTTCCTACTTTTTATGTTCTATGATATTTTTTGACCGGATGCGTAGTTCTCGAGATATATCAAGATATTTAAAAGTTCCGAAGCCGCACCAACATAATAGAGATACAGAAACACCGTGGCCCCTTTCTTTGAGATAACTCTGCACTAGTGCGAGCCGCAAATGCCACTTCCAGCTTAGCTGTGCAGAAGAAGAACAACAAGAAGAAGAAATATCACGAAATATGTCCGTCAGGCCCCTTCCCTTGAGATAAATATGCAAATATCTCGGAAACGAAGCGAGCTATGGCAAAATGTTAAGTGACCTTTTTTGTAGAGAATTAAGTTTCCTACTTTTTATGTTCTATGATATTTGTTGATCAGATGCGTTGTTCTCGAGATATATCAAGATATTTAAAAGTTCCGAAGCCGCACCAACATAATAGAGATACAGAAACACCGTGGCCCCTTTCTTTGAGATAACTCTGCACTATTGCGAGCTGCAAATGCCACTCCCAGCTTAGCTGTGCAGAAGAAGAACAACTAGAAGAAGAAATATCTCGAAATATGTCCGTCAGGCCCCTTCCCTTGAGATATATCTGCAAATATCTCGGAAACGAAGCGAGCTATGGCAAAATGTTAAGAGACCTTTTTTGGAGAGAATTAAGTTTCCTACTTTTTATGTGCTATGATATTTTTTGATCGGATGCGTAGTTCTCGAGATATATCAAGATATTTAAAAGTTCCGAAGCCGCACCAACATAATAGAGATACAGAAACACCGTGGCCCCTTTCTTTGAGATAACTCTGCACTATGGCGAGCTGCAAATGCCACTTCCAGCTTAGCTGTGCAGAAGAAGAACAGCAAGAAGAAGAAATATCTCGAAATATGTCCGTCAGGCCCCTTCCCTTGAGATAAATCTGCAAATATCTCGGAAACGAAGAGAGCTATGGCAAAATGTTAAGAGACCTTTTTTGTAGAGAATTAAGTTTCCTACAATTTATGTTCTATGATATTTTTTGATCAGAAGCGTAGTTTTCGAGATATATCGAGATATTTAAAAGTTCCGAAGCCGCACCAACATAATAGAGATACAGAAACACCGTGGCCCCTTTCTTTGAGATAACTCTGCACTATTGCGAGCTGCAAATGCCACTTCCAGCTTAGCTGTGCAGAAGAAGAACAACAAGAAGAAGAAATATCTCGAAATATGTCCGTCAGGCCCCTTCCCTTGAGATATATCTGCAAATATCTCGGAAACGAAGCGAGCTATGGCAAAATGTTAAGAGACCTTTTTTGTAGATAATTAAGTTTCCTACTTTTTATGTTCTATGATATTTTTTGATCAGATGCGTAGTTCTCGAGATATATCAAGATATTTAAAAGTTCCGAAGCCGCACCAACATAATAGAGATACAGAAACACCGTGGCCCCTTTCTTTGAGATAACTCTGCACTATGGCGAGCTGCAAATGCCACTTCCAGCTTAGCTGTGCAGAAGAAGAACAACAAGAAGAAGAAATATCTCGAAATATGTCCGTCAGGCCCCTTCCCTTGAGATAAATCTGCAAATATCTCGGAAACGAAGAGAGCTATGGCAAAATGTTAAGAGACCTTTTTTGTAGAGAATTAAGTTTCCTACAATTTATGTTCTATGATATTTTTTGATCAGAAGCGTAGTTTTCGAGATATATCGAGATATTTAAAAGTTCCGAAGCCGCACCAACATAATAGAGATACAGAAACACCGTGGCCCCTTTCTTTGAGATAACTCTGCACTATTGCGAGCTGCAAATGCCACTTCCAGCTTAGCTGTGCAGAAGAAGAACAACAAGAAGAAGAAATATCTCGAAATATGTCCGTCAGGCCCCTTCCCTTGAGATATATCTGCAAATATCTCGGAAACGAAGCGAGCTATGGCAAAATGTTAAGAGACCTTTTTTGTAGAGAATTATGTTTCCTACAATTTAGGTTCTATGATATTTTTTGATCAGAAGCGTAGTTTTCGAGATGTATCGAGATATTTAAAAGTTCCGAAGCCGCACCAACATAATAGAGATACAGAAACACCGTGGCCCCTTTCTTTGAGATAACTCTGCACTAGTACGAGCCGCAAATGCCACTTCCAGCTTAGCTGTGCAGAAGAAGAACAACAAGAAGAAGAAATATCTCGAAATATGTCCGTCAGGCCCCTTCCCTTGAGATATATCTGCAAATATCTCGGAAACGAAGCGAGCTATGGCAAAATGTTAAGAGACCTTTTTTGTAGATAATTAAGTTTCCTACTTTTTATGTTCTATGATATTTTTTGATCAGATGCGTAGTTCTCGAGATATATCAAGATATTTAAAAGTTCCGAAGCCGCACCAACATAATAGAGATACAGAAACACCGTGGCCCCTTTCTTTGAGATAACTCTGCACTATGGCGAGCTGCAAATGCCACTTCCAGCTTAGCTGTGCAGAAGAAGAACAACAAGAAGAAGAAATATCTCGAAATATGTCCGTCAGGCCCCTTCCCTTGAGATAAATCTGCAAATATCTCGGAAACGAAGAGAGCTATGGCAAAATGTTAAGAGACCTTTTTTGTAGAGAATTAAGTTTCCTACAATTTATGTTCTATGATATTTTTTGATCAGAAGCGTAGTTTTCGAGATATATCGAGATATTTAAAAGTTCCGAAGCCGCACCAACATAATAGAGATACAGAAACACCGTGGCCCCTTTCTTTGAGATAACTCTGCACTAATTCGAGCTGCAAATGCCACTTCCAGCTTAGCTGTGCAGAAGAAGAACAACAAGAAGAAGAAATATCTCGAAATATGTCCGTCAGGCCCCTTCCCTTGAGATATATCTGCAAATATCTCGGAAACGAAGCGAGCTATGGCAAAATGTTAAGAGACCTTTTTTGTAGAGAATTATGTTTCCTACAATTTAGGTTCTATGATATTTTTTGATCAGAAGCGTAGTTTTCGAGATGTATCGAGATATTTAAAAGTTCCGAAGCCGCACCAACATAATAGAGATACAGAAACACCGTGGCCCCTTTCTTTGAGATAACTCTGCACTAGTACGAGCCGCAAATGCCACTTCCAGCTTAGCTGTGCAGAAGAAGAACAACAAGAAGAAGAAATATCTCGAAATATGTCCGTCAGGCCCCTTCCCTTGAGATATATCTGCAAATATCTCGGAAACGAAGCGAGCTATGGCAAAATGTTAAGAGACCTTTTTTGTAGAGAATTCTGTTTCCTACAATTTATGTTCTATGATATTTTTTGATCAGAAGCGTAGTTTTCGAGATATATCGAGATATTTAAAAGTTCCGAAGCCGCACCAACATAATAGACATACAGAAACACCGTGGCCCCTTTCTTTGAGATAACTCTGCACTAGTGCGAGCCGCAAATGCCACTTCCAGTTTAGCTGTGCTGAAGAAGAACAACAAGAAGAAGAAATATCTCGAAATATGTCCGTCAGGCCCCTTCCCTTGAGATAAATCTGCAAATATCTCGGAAACGAAGCGAGTTATGGCAAAATGCTAAGACACCTTTTTTGTAGAGAATTAAGTTTCCTACTTTTTATGTTCTATGATATTTTTTGATCAGATGCGTAGTTCTCGAGATATATCAAGATATTTAAAAGTTCCGAACCCGCACCAACATAATAGAGATACAGAAACACCGTGGCCCCTTTCTTTGAGATAACTCTGCACTATTGCGAGCTGCAAATGCCACTTCCAGCTTAGCTGTGCAGAGGAAGAACAACAAGAAGAAGAAATATCTCGAAATATGTCCGTCAGGCCCCTTCCCTTGAGATATATCTGCAAATATCTCGGAAACGAGGCGAGCTATGGCAAAATGTTAAGAGACCTTTTTTGTAGAGAATTATGTTTCCTACAATTTATGTTCTATGATATTTTTTGATCAGAAGCGTAGTTTTCGAGATATATCGAGATATTTAAAAGTTCCGAAGCCGCACCAACATAATAGAGATACAGAAACACCGTGGCCCCTTTCTTTGAGATAACTCTGCACTAGTGCGAGCCGCAAATGCCACTTCCAGCTTAGGTGTGCAGAAGAAGAACAACAAGAAGAAGAAATATCTCGAAATATGTCCGTCAGGCCCCTTCCCTTGAGATAAATCTGCAAATATCTCGGAAACGAAGCGAGCTATGGCAAAATGTTAAGAGACCTTTTTTGTAGAGAATTAAGTTTCCCACTTTTTATGTTCTATGATATTTTTTGATCAGATGCGTAGTTCTCGAAATATATCAAGATATTTAAAAGTTCCGAAGCCGCACCAACATAATAGAGATACAGAAACACCGTGGCCCCTTTCTTTGAGATAACTCTGCACTATTGCGAGCTGCAAATGCCACTTCCAGCTTAGCTGTGCAGAAGAAGAACAACAAGAAGAAGAAATATCTCGAAATATGTCCGTCAGGCCCCTTCCCTTGAGATAAATCTGCAAATATCTCGGAAACGAAGCGAGCTATGGCAAAATGTTAAGAGACCTTTTTTGTAGAGAATTAAGTTTCCTACTTTTTATGTTCTATGATATTTTTTGATCAGATGCGTAGTTCTCGAGATATATCAAGATATTTAAAAGTTCCGAAGCCGCACCAACATAATAGAGATACAGAAACACCGTGGCCCCTTTCTTTGAGATAACTGTGCACTAGTGCGAGCCGCAAATGCCACTTCCAGCTTAGCTGTGCAGAAGAAGAACAACAAGAAGAAGAAATATCTCGAAATATGTCCGTCAGGCCCCTTCCCTTGAGATATATCTGCAAATATCTCGGAAACGAAGTGAGCTATGGCAAAATGTTAAGAGACCGTTTTTGTAGAGAATTAAGTTTCCTACTTTTTATGTTCTATGATATTTTTTGATCAGACGCGCAGTTCTCGAGATATATCAAGATATTTAAAAGTTCCGAAGCCGCACCAACATAATAGAGATACAGAAACACCGTGGCCCCTTTCTTTGAGATAACTCTGCACTATTGCGAGCTGCAAATGCCACTCCCAGCTTAGCTGTGCAGAAGAAGAACAACAAGAAGAAGAAATATCTCGAAATATGTCCGTCAGGCCCCTTCCCTTGAGATATATCTGCAAATATCTCGGAAACCAAGCGAGCTATGGCAAAATGTTAAGAGACCTTTTTTGTAGAGAATTAAGTTTCCTACTTTTTATGTTCTATGATATTTTTTGATCGGATGCGTAGTTCTCGAGATATATCAAGATATTTAAAAGTTCCGAAGCCGCACCAACATAATAGACATACAGAAACACCGTGGCCCCTTTCTTTGAGATAACTCTGCACTATTGCGCGCTGCAAATGCCACTTCCAGCTTAGCTGTGCAGAAGAAGAACAACAAGAAGAAGAAATATCTCGAAATATGTCCGTCAGACCCCTTCCCTTGAGATAAATCTGCAAATATCTCGGAAACGAAGCGAGCTATGGCAAAATGTTGAGAGACCTTTTTTGTAGAGAATTAAGTTTCCTACTTTTTATGTTCTATGATATTTTTTGACCGGATGCGTAGTTCTCGAGATATATCAAGATATTTAAAAGTTCCGAAGCCGCACCAACATAATAGAGATACAGAAACACCGTGGCCCCTTTCTTTGAGATAACTCTGCACTATTGCGAGCTGCAAATGCCACTCCCAGCTTAGCTGTGCAGAAGAAGAACAACTAGAAGAAGAAATATCTCGAAATATGTCCGTCAGGCCCCTTCCCTTGAGATATATCTGCAAATATCTCGGAAACGAAGCGAGCTATGGCAAAATGTTAAGAGACCTTTTTTGGAGAGAATTAAGTTTCCTACTTTTTATGTGCTATGATATTTTTTGATCGGATGCGTAGTTCTCGAGATATATCAAGATATTTAAAAGTTCCGAAGCCGCACCAACATAATAGAGATACAGAAACACCGTGGCCCCTTTCTTTGAGATAACTCTGCACTACTGCGAGCTGCAAATGCCACTTCCAGCTTAGCTGTGCAGAAGAAGAACAACGAGAAGAAGAAATATCTCGAAATATGTCCGTCAGACCCCTTCCCTTGAGATAAATCTGCAAATATCTCGGAAACGAAGTGAGCTATGGCAAAATGTTAAGAGACCGTTTTTGTAGAGAATTAAGTTTCCTACTTTTTATGTTCTATGATATTTTTTGATCAGACGCGCAGTTCTCGAGATATATCAAGATATTTAAAAGTTCCGAAGCCGCACCAACATAATAGAGATACAGAAACACCGTGGCCCCTTTCTTTGAGATAACTCTGCACTATTGCGAGCTGCAAATGCCACTCCCAGCTTAGCTGTGCAGAAGAAGAACAACAAGAAGAAGAAATATCTCGAAATATGTCCGTCAGGCCCCTTCCCTTGAGATATATCTGCAAATATCTCGGAAACCAAGCGAGCTATGGCAAAATGTTAAGAGACCTTTTTTGTAGAGAATTAAGTTTCCTACTTTTTATGTTCTATGATATTTTTTGATCGGATGCGTAGTTCTCGAGATATATCAAGATATTTAAAAGTTCCGAAGCCGCACCAACATAATAGACATACAGAAACACCGTGGCCCCTTTCTTTGAGATAACTCTGCACTATTGCGCGCTGCAAATGCCACTTCCAGCTTAGCTGTGCAGAAGAAGAACAACAAGAAGAAGAAATATCTCGAAATATGTCCGTCAGACCCCTTCCCTTGAGATAAATCTGCAAATATCTCGGAAACGAAGCGAGCTATGGCAAAATGTTGAGAGACCTTTTTTGTAGAGAATTAAGTTTCCTACTTTTTATGTTCTATGATATTTTTTGACCGGATGCGTAGTTCTCGAGATATATCAAGATATTTAAAAGTTCCGAAGCCGCACCAACATAATAGAGATACAGAAACACCGTGGCCCCTTTCTTTGAGATAACTCTGCACTATTGCGAGCTGCAAATGCCACTCCCAGCTTAGCTGTGCAGAAGAAGAACAACTAGAAGAAGAAATATCTCGAAATATGTCCGTCAGGCCCCTTCCCTTGAGATATATCTGCAAATATCTCGGAAACGAAGCGAGCTATGGCAAAATGTTAAGAGACCTTTTTTGGAGAGAATTAAGTTTCCTACTTTTTATGTGCTATGATATTTTTTGATCGGATGCGTAGTTCTCGAGATATGTCAAGATATTTAAAAGTTCCGAAGCCGCACCAACATAATAGAGATACAGAAACACCGTGGCCCCTTTCTTTGAGATAACTCTGCACTACTGCGAGCTGCAAATGCCACTTCCAGCTTAGCTGTGCAGAAGAAGAACAACAAGAAGAAGAAATATCTCGAAATATGTCCGTCAGACCCCTTCCCTTGAGATAAATCTGCAAATATCTCGGAAACGAAGCGAGCTATGGCAAAATGTTAAGAGACCTTTTTTGTAGAGAATTACGTTTCCTACTTTTTATGTTCTATGATATTTTTTGATCAGATGCGCAGTTCTCGAGATATATCCAGATATTTAAAAGTTCCGAAGCGGCACCAACATAATAGAGATACAGAAACACCGTGGCCCCTTTCTTTGAGGTAACTCTGCACTATTGCGAGCTGCAAATGCCACTTCCAGCTTAGCTGTGCAGAAGAAGAACAACAAGAAGAAGAAATATCTCGAAATATGTCCGTCAGGCCCCTTCCCTTGAGATATATCTGCAAATATCTCGGAAACGAAGCGAGCTATGGCAAAATGTTAAGAGACCTTTTTTGTAGATAATTAAGTTTCCTACTTTTTATGTTCTATGATATTTTTTGATCAGATGCGTAGTTCTCGAGATATATCAAGATATTTAAAAGTTCCGAAGCCGCACCAACATAATAGAGATACAGAAACACCGTGGCCCCTTTCTTTGAGATAACTCTGCACTATGGCGAGCTGCAAATGCCACTTCCAGCTTAGCTGTACAGAAGAAGAACAACAAGAAGAAGAAATATCTCGAAATATGTCCGTCAGGCCCCTTCCCTTGAGATAAATCTGCAAATATCTCGGAAACGAAGAGAGCTATGGCAAAATGGTAAGAGACCTTTTTTGTAGAGAATTAAGTTTCCTACAATTTATGTTCTATGATATTTTTTGATCAGAAGCGTAGTTTTCGAGATATATCGAGATATTTAAAAGTTCCGAAGCCGCACCAACATAATAGAGATACAGAAACACCGTGGCCCCTTTCTTTGAGATAACTCTGCACTATTGCGAGCTGCAAATGCCACTTCCAGCTTAGCTGTGCTGAAGAAGAACAACAAGAAGAAGAAATATCTCGAAATATGTCCGTCAGGCCCCTTCCCTTGAGATATATCTGCAAATATCTCGGAAACGAAGCGAGCTATGGCAAAATGTTAAGAGACCTTTTTTGTAGAGAATTATGTTTCCTACAATTTAGGTTCTATGATATTTTTTGATCAGAAGCGTAGTTTTCGAGATGTATCGAGATATTTAAAAGTTCCGAAGCCGCACCAACATAATAGAGATACAGAAACACCGTGGCCCCTTTCTTTGAGATAACTCTGCACTAGTACGAGCCGCAAATGCCACTTCCAGCTTAGCTGTGCAGAAGAAGAACAACAAGAAGAAGAAATATCTCGAAATATGTCCGTCAGGCCCCTTCCCTTGAGATATATCTGCAAATATCTCGGAAACGAAGCGAGCTATGGCAAAATGTTAAGAGACCTTTTTTGTAGAGAATTCTGTTTCCTACAATTTATGTTCTATGATATTTTTTGATCAGAAGCGTAGTTTTCGAGATATATCGAGATATTTAAAAGTTCCGAAGCCGCACCAACATAATAGACATACAGAAACACCGTGGCCCCTTTCTTTGAGATAACTCTGCACTAGTGCGAGCCGCAAATGCCACTTCCAGTTTAGCTGTGCTGAAGAAGAACAACAAGAAGAAGAAATATCTCGAAATATGTCCGTCAGGCCCCTTCCCTTGAGATAAATCTGCAAATATCTCGGAAACGAAGCGAGTTATGGCAAAATGCTAAGACACCTTTTTTGTAGAGAATTAAGTTTCCTACTTTTTATGTTCTATGATATTTTTTGATCAGATGCGTAGTTCTCGAGATATATCAAGATATTTAAAAGTTCCGAACCCGCACCAACATAATAGAGATACAGAAACACCGTGGCCCCTTTCTTTGAGATAACTCTGCACTATTGCGAGCTGCAAATGCCACTTCCAGCTTAGCTGTGCAGAGGAAGAACAACAAGAAGAAGAAATATCTCGAAATATGTCCGTCAGGCCCCTTCCCTTGAGATATATCTGCAAATATCTCGGAAACGAGGCGAGCTATGGCAAAATGTTAAGAGACCTTTTTTGTAGAGAATTATGTTTCCTACAATTTATGTTCTATGATATTTTTTGATCAGAAGCGTAGTTTTCGAGATATATCGAGATATTTAAAAGTTCCGAAGCCGCACCAACATAATAGAGATACAGAAACACCGTGGCCCCTTTCTTTGAGATAACTCTGCACTAGTGCGAGCCGCAAATGCCACTTCCAGCTTAGGTGTGCAGAAGAAGAACAACAAGAAGAAGAAATATCTCGAAATATGTCCGTCAGGCCCCTTCCCTTGAGATAAATCTGCAAATATCTCGGAAACGAAGCGAGCTATGGCAAAATGTTAAGAGACCTTTTTTGTAGAGAATTAAGTTTCCCACTTTTTATGTTCTATGATATTTTTTGATCAGATGCGTAGTTCTCGAAATATATCAAGATATTTAAAAGTTCCGAAGCCGCACCAACATAATAGAGATACAGAAACACCGTGGCCCCTTTCTTTGAGATAACTCTGCACTATTGCGAGCTGCAAATGCCACTTCCAGCTTAGCTGTGCAGAAGAAGAACAACAAGAAGAAGAAATATCTCGAAATATGTCCGTCAGGCCCCTTCCCTTGAGATAAATCTGCAAATATCTCGGAAACGAAGCGAGCTATGGCAAAATGTTAAGAGACCTTTTTTGTAGAGAATTAAGTTTCCTACTTTTTATGTTCTATGATATTTTTTGATCAGATGCGTAGTTCTCGAGATATATCAAGATATTTAAAAGTTCCGAAGCCGCACCAACATAATAGAGATACAGAAACACCGTGGCCCCTTTCTTTGAGATAACTGTGCACTAGTGCGAGCCGCAAATGCCACTTCCAGCTTAGCTGTGCAGAAGAAGAACAACAAGAAGAAGAAATATCTCGAAATATGTCCGTCAGGCCCCTTCCCTTGAGATATATCTGCAAATATCTCGGAAACGAAGTGAGCTATGGCAAAATGTTAAGAGACCGTTTTTGTAGAGAATTAAGTTTCCTACTTTTTATGTTCTATGATATTTTTTGATCAGACGCGCAGTTCTCGAGATATATCAAGATATTTAAAAGTTCCGAAGCCGCACCAACATAATAGAGATACAGAAACACCGTGGCCCCTTTCTTTGAGATAACTCTGCACTATTGCGAGCTGCAAATGCCACTCCCAGCTTAGCTGTGCAGAAGAAGAACAACAAGAAGAAGAAATATCTCGAAATATGTCCGTCAGGCCCCTTCCCTTGAGATATATCTGCAAATATCTCGGAAACCAAGCGAGCTATGGCAAAATGTTAAGAGACCTTTTTTGTAGAGAATTAAGTTTCCTACTTTTTATGTTCTATGATATTTTTTGATCGGATGCGTAGTTCTCGAGATATATCAAGATATTTAAAAGTTCCGAAGCCGCACCAACATAATAGAGATACAGAAACACCGTGGCCCCTTTCTTTGAGATAACTCTGCACTATTGCGCGCTGCAAATGCCACTTCCAGCTTAGCTGTGCAGAAGAAGAACAACAAGAAGAAGAAATATCTCGAAATATGTCCGTCAGACCCCTTCCCTTGAGATAAATCTGCAAATATCTCGGAAACGAAGCGAGCTATGGCAAAATGTTGAGAGACCTTTTTTGTATAGAATTAAGTTTCCTACTTTTTATGTTCTATGATATTTTTTGACCGGATGCGTAGTTCTCGAGATATATCAAGATATTTAAAAGTTCCGAAGCCGCACCAACATAATAGAGATACAGAAACACCGTGGCCCCTTTCTTTGAGATAACTCTGCACTAGTGCGAGCCGCAAATGCCACTTCCAGCTTAGCTGTGCAGAAGAAGAACAACAAGAAGAAGAAATATCACGAAATATGTCCGTCAGGCCCCTTCCCTTGAGATAAATATGCAAATATCTCGGAAACGAAGCGAGCTATGGCAAAATGTTAAGTGACCTTTTTTGTAGAGAATTAAGTTTCCTACTTTTTATGTTCTATGATATTTGTTGATCAGATGCGTTGTTCTCGAGATATATCAAGATATTTAAAAGTTCCGAAGCCGCACCAACATAATAGAGATACAGAAACACCGTGGCCCCTTTCTTTGAGATAACTCTGCACTATTGCGAGCTGCAAATGCCACTCCCAGCTTAGCTGTGCAGAAGAAGAACAACTAGAAGAAGAAATATCTCGAAATATGTCCGTCAGGCCCCTTCCCTTGAGATATATCTGCAAATATCTCGGAAACGAAGCGAGCTATGGCAAAATGTTAAGAGACCTTTTTTGGAGAGAATTAAGTTTCCTACTTTTTATGTGCTATGATATTTTTTGATCGGATGCGTAGTTCTCGAGATATATCAAGATATTTAAAAGTTCCGAAGCCGCACCAACATAATAGAGATACAGAAACACCGTGGCCCCTTTCTTTGAGATAACTCTGCACTATGGCGAGCTGCAAATGCCACTTCCAGCTTAGCTGTGCAGAAGAAGAACAGCAAGAAGAAGAAATATCTCGAAATATGTCCGTCAGGCCCCTTCCCTTGAGATAAATCTGCAAATATCTCGGAAACGAAGAGAGCTATGGCAAAATGTTAAGAGACCTTTTTTGTAGAGAATTAAGTTTCCTACAATTTATGTTCTATGATATTTTTTGATCAGAAGCGTAGTTTTCGAGATATATCGAGATATTTAAAAGTTCCGAAGCCGCACCAACATAATAGAGATACAGAAACACCGTGGCCCCTTTCTTTGAGATAACTCTGCACTATTGCGAGCTGCAAATGCCACTTCCAGCTTAGCTGTGCAGAAGAAGAACAACAAGAAGAAGAAATATCTCGAAATATGTCCGTCAGGCCCCTTCCCTTGAGATATATCTGCAAATATCTCGGAAACGAAGCGAGCTATGGCAAAATGTTAAGAGACCTTTTTTGTAGATAATTAAGTTTCCTACTTTTTATGTTCTATGATATTTTTTGATCAGATGCGTAGTTCTCGAGATATATCAAGATATTTAAAAGTTCCGAAGCCGCACCAACATAATAGAGATACAGAAACACCGTGGCCCCTTTCTTTGAGATAACTCTGCACTATGGCGAGCTGCAAATGCCACTTCCAGCTTAGCTGTGCAGAAGAAGAACAACAAGAAGAAGAAATATCTCGAAATATGTCCGTCAGGCCCCTTCCCTTGAGATAAATCTGCAAATATCTCGGAAACGAAGAGAGCTATGGCAAAATGTTAAGAGACCTTTTTTGTAGAGAATTAAGTTTCCTACAATTTATGTTCTATGATATTTTTTGATCAGAAGCGTAGTTTTCGAGATATATCGAGATATTTAAAAGTTCCGAAGCCGCACCAACATAATAGAGATACAGAAACACCGTGGCCCCTTTCTTTGAGATAACTCTGCACTATTGCGAGCTGCAAATGCCACTTCCAGCTTAGCTGTGCAGAAGAAGAACAACAAGAAGAAGAAATATCTCGAAATATGTCCGTCAGGCCCCTTCCCTTGAGATATATCTGCAAATATCTCGGAAACGAAGCGAGCTATGGCAAAATGTTAAGAGACCTTTTTTGTAGAGAATTATGTTTCCTACAATTTAGGTTCGATGATATTTTTTGATCAGAAGCGTAGTTTTCGAGATGTATCGAGATATTTAAAAGTTCCGAAGCCGCACCAACATAATAGAGATACAGAAACACCGTGGCCCCTTTCTTTGAGATAACTCTGCACTAGTACGAGCCGCAAATGCCACTTCCAGCTTAGCTGTGCAGAAGAAGAACAACAAGAAGAAGAAATATCTCGAAATATGTCCGTCAGGCCCCTTCCCTTGAGATATATCTGCAAATATCTCGGAAACGAAGCGAGCTATGGCAAAATGTTAAGAGACCTTTTTTGTAGAGAATTCTGTTTCCTACAATTTATGTTCTATGATATTTTTTGATCAGAAGCGTAGTTTTCGAGATATATCGAGATATTTAAAAGTTCCGAAGCCGCACCAACATAATAGAGATACAGAAACACCGTGGCCCCTTTCTTTGAGATAACTCTGCACTAGTGCGAGCCGCAAATGCCACTTCCAGTTTAGCTGTGCTGAAGAAGAACAACAAGAAGAAGAAATATCTCGAAATATGTCCGTCAGGCCCCTTCCCTTGAGATAAATCTGCAAATATCTCGGAAACGAAGCGAGTTATGGCAAAATGCTAAGAGACCTTTTTTGTAGAGAATTAAGTTTCCTACTTTTTATGTTCTATGATATTTTTTGATCAGATGCGTAGTTCTCGAGATATATCAAGATATTTAAAAGTTCCGAACCCGCACCAACATAATAGAGATACAGAAACACCGTGGCCCCTTTCTTTGAGATAACTCTGCACTATTGCGAGCTGCAAATGCCACTTCCAGCTTAGCTGTGCAGAGGAAGAACAACAAGAAGAAGAAATATCTCGAAATATGTCCGTCAGGCCCCTTCCCTTGAGATATATCTGCAAATATCTCGGAAACGAGGCGAGCTATGGCAAAATGTTAAGAGACCTTTTTTGTAGAGAATTATGTTTCCTACAATTTATGTTCTATGATATTTTTTGATCAGAAGCGTAGTTTTCGAGATATATCGAGATATTTAAAAGTTCCGAAGCCGCACCAACATAATAGAGATACAGAAACACCGTGGCCCCTTTCTTTGAGATAACTCTGCACTAGTGCGAGCCGCAAATGCCACTTCCAGCTTAGGTGTGCAGAAGAAGAACAACAAGAAGAAGAAATATCTCGAAATATGTCCGTCAGGCCCCTTCCCTTGAGATAAATCTGCAAATATCTCGGAAACGAAGCGAGCTATGGCAAAATGTTAAGAGACCTTTTTTGTAGAGAATTAAGTTTCCCACTTTTTATGTTCTATGATATTTTTTGATCAGATGCGTAGTTCTCGAAATATATCAAGATATTTAAAAGTTCCGAAGCCGCACCAACATAATAGAGATACAGAAACACCGTGGCCCCTTTCTTTGAGATAACTCTGCACTATTGCGAGCTGCAAATGCCACTTCCAGCTTAGCTGTGCAGAAGAAGAACAACAAGAAGAAGAAATATCTCGAAATATGTCCGTCAGGCCCCTTCCCTTGAGATATATCTGCAAATATCTCGGAAACGAAGTGAGCTATGGCAAAATGTTAAGAGACCGTTTTTGTAGAGAATTAAGTTTCCTACTTTTTATGTTCTATGATATTTTTTGATCAGACGCGCAGTTCTCGAGATATATCAAGATATTTAAAAGTTCCGAAGCCGCACCAACATAATAGAGATACAGAAACAGCGTGGCCCCTTTCTTTGAGATAACTCTGCACTATTGCGAGCTGCAAATGCCACTCCCAGCTTAGCTGTGCAGAAGAAGAACAACAAGAAGAAGAAATATCTCGAAATATGTCCGTCAGGCCCCTTCCCTTGAGATATATCTGCAAATATCTCGGAAACGAAGCGAGCTATGGCAAAATGTTAAGAGACCTTTTTGGTAGAGAATTCTGTTTCCTACAATTTATGTTCTATGATATTTTTTGATCAGAAGCGTAGTTTTCGAGATATATCGAGATATTTAAAAGTTCCGAAGCCGCACCAACATAATAGAGATACAGAAACACCGTGGCCCCTTTCTTTGAGATAACTCTGCACTAGTGCGAGCCGCAAATGCCACTTCCAGTTTAGCTGTGCTGAAGAAGAACAACAAGAAGAAGAAATATCTCGAAATATGTCCGTCAGGCCCCTTCCCTTGAGATAAATCTGCAAATATCTCGGAAACGAAGCGAGTTATGGCAAAATGCTAAGAGACCTTTTTTGTAGAGAATTAAGTTTCCTACTTTTTATGTTCTATGATATTTTTTGATCAGATGCGTAGTTCTCGAGATATATCAAGATATTTAAAAGTTCCGAACCCGCACCAACATAATAGAGATACAGAAACACCGTGGCCCCTTTCTTTGAGATAACTCTGCACTATTGCGAGCTGCAAATGCCACTTCCAGCTTAGCTGTGCAGAGGAAGAACAACAAGAAGAAGAAATATCTCGAAATATGTCCGTCAGGCCCCTTCCCTTGAGATATATCTGCAAATATCTCGGAAACGAGGCGAGCTATGGCAAAACGTTAAGAGACCTTTTTTGTAGAGAATTATGTTTCCTACAATTTATGTTCTATGATATTTTTTGATCAGAAGCGTAGTTTTCGAGATATATCGAGATATTTAAAAGTTCCGAAGCCGCACCAACATAATAGAGATACAGAAACACCGTGGCCCCTTTCTTTGAGATAACTCTGCACTAGTGCGAGCCGCAAATGCCACTTCCAGCTTAGCTGTGCAGAAGAAGAACAACAAGAAGAAGAAATATCTCGAAATATGTCCGTCAGGCCCCTTCCCTTGAGATAAATCTGCAAATATCTCGGAAACGAAGCGAGCTATGGCAAAATGTTAAGAGACCTTTTTTGTAGAGAATTAAGTTTCCCACTTTTTATGTTCTATGATATTTTTTGATCAGATGCGTAGTTCTCGAAATATATCAAGATATTTAAAAGTTCCGAAGCCGCACCAACATAATAGAGATACAGAAACACCGTGGCCCCTTTCTTTGAGATAACTCTGCACTATTGCGAGCTGCAAATGCCACTCCCAGCTTAGCTGTGCAGAAGAAGAACAACAAGAAGAAGAAATATCTCGAAATATGTCCGTCAGGCCCCTTCCCTTGAGATATATCTGCAAATATCTCGGAAACCAAGCGAGCTATGGCAAAATGTTAAGAGACCTTTTTTGTAGAGAATTAAGTTTCCTACTTTTTATGTTCTATGATATTTTTTGATCGGATGCGTAGTTCTCGAGATATATCAAGATATTTAAAAGTTCCGAAGCCGCACCAACATAATAGAGATACAGAAACACCGTGGCCCCTTTCTTTGAGATAACTCTGCACTATTGCGCGCTGCAAATGCCACTTCCAGCTTAGCTGTGCAGAAGAAGAACAACAAGAAGAAGAGATATCTCGAAATATGTCCGTCAGACCCCTTCCCTTGAGATAAATCTGCAAATATCTCGGAAACGAAGCGAGCTATGGCAAAATGTTGAGAGACCTTTTTTGTAGAGAATTAAGTTTCCTACTTTTTATGTTCTATGATATTTTTTGACCGGATGCGTAGTTCTCGAGATATATCAAGATATTTAAAAGTTCCGAAGCCGCACCAACATAATAGAGATACAGAAACACCGTGGCCCCTTTCTTTGAGATAACTCTGCACTAGTGCGAGCCGCAAATGCCACTTCCAGCTTAGCTGTGCAGAAGAAGAACAACAAGAAGAAGAAATATCACGAAATATGTCCGTCAGGCCCCTTCCCTTGAGATAAATATGCAAATATCTCGGAAACGAAGCGAGCTATGGCAAAATGTTAAGTGACCTTTTTTGTAGAGAATTAAGTTTCCTACTTTTTATGTTCTATGATATTTGTTGATCAGATGCGTTGTTCTCGAGATATATCAAGATATTTAAAAGTTCCGAAGCCGCACCAACATAATAGAGATACAGAAACACCGTGGCCCCTTTCTTTGAGATAACTCTGCACTATTGCGAGCTGCAAATGCCACTCCCAGCTTAGCTGTGCAGAAGAAGAACAACTAGAAGAAGAAATATCTCGAAATATGTCCGTCAGGCCCCTTCCCTTGAGATATATCTGCAAATATGTCGGAAACGAAGCGAGCTATGGCAAAATGTTAAGAGACCTTTTTTGTAGAGAATTAAGTTTCCTACTTTTTATGTTCTATGATATTTTTTGATCGGATGCGTAGTTCTCGAGATATATCAAGATATTTAAAAGTTCCGAAGCCGCACCAACATAATAGAGATACAGAAACACCGTGGCCCCTTTCTTTGAGATAACTCTGCACTATTGCGCGCTGCAAATGCCACTTCCAGCTTAGCTGTGCAGAAGAAGAACAACAAGAAGAAGAGATATCTCGAAATATGTCCGTCAGACCCCTTCCCTTGAGATAAATCTGCAAATATCTCGGAAACGAAGCGAGCTATGGCAAAATGTTGAGAGACCTTTTTTGTAGAGAATTAAGTTTCCTACTTTTTATGTTCTATGATATTTTTTGACCGGATGCGTAGTTCTCGAGATATATCAAGATATTTAAAAGTTCCGAAGCCGCACCAACATAATAGAGATACAGAAACACCGTGGCCCCTTTCTTTGAGATAACTCTGCACTAGTGCGAGCCGCAAATGCCACTTCCAGCTTAGCTGTGCAGAAGAAGAACAACAAGAAGAAGAAATATCACGAAATATGTCCGTCAGGCCCCTTCCCTTGAGATAAATATGCAAATATCTCGGAAACGAAGCGAGCTATGGCAAAATGTTAAGTGACCTTTTTTGTAGAGAATTAAGTTTCCTACTTTTTATGTTCTATGATATTTGTTGATCAGATGCGTTGTTCTCGAGATATATCAAGATATTTAAAAGTTCCGAAGCCGCACCAACATAATAGAGATACAGAAACACCGTGGCCCCTTTCTTTGAGATAACTCTGCACTATTGCGAGCTGCAAATGCCACTCCCAGCTTAGCTGTGCAGAAGAAGAACAACTAGAAGAAGAAATATCTCGAAATATGTCCGTCAGGCCCCTTCCCTTGAGATATATCTGCAAATATGTCGGAAACGAAGCGAGCTATGGCAAAATGTTAAGAGACCTTTTTTGGAGAGAATTAAGTTTCCTACTTTTTATGTGCTATGATATTTTTTGATCGGATGCGTAGTTCTCGAGATATATCAAGATATTTAAAAGTTCCGAAGCCGCACCAACATAATAGAGATACAGAAACACCGTGGCCCCTTTCTTTGAGATAACTCTGCACTACTGCGAGCTGCAAATGCCACTTCCAGCTTAGCTGTGCAGAAGAAGAACAACAAGAAGAAGAAATATCTCGAAATATGTCCGTCAGGCCCCTTCCCTTGAGATAAATCTGCAAATATCTCGGAAACGAAGAGAGCTATGGCAAAATGTTAAGAGACCTTTTTTGTAGAGAATTAAGTTTCCTACAATTTATGTTCTATGATATTTTTTGATCAGAAGCGTAGTTTTCGAGATATATCGAGATATTTAAAAGTTCCGAAGCCGCACCAACATAATAGAGATACAGAAACACCGTGGCCCCTTTCTTTGAGATAACTCTGCACTATTGCGAGCTGCAAATGCCACTTCCAGCTTAGCTGTGCAGAAGAAGAACAACAAGAAGAAAAAATATCTCGAAATATGTCCGTCAGACCCCTTCCCTTGAGATATATCTGCAAATATCTCGGAAACGAGGCGAGCTATGGCAAAATGTTAAGAGACCTTTTTTGTAGAGAATGATGTTTCCTACAATTTATGTTCTATGATATTTTTTGATCAGAAGCGTAGTTTTCGAGATATATCGAGATATTTAAAAGTTCCGAAGCCGCACCAACATAATAGAGATACAGAAACACCGTGGCCCCTTTCTTTGAGATAACTCTGCACTAGTGCGAGCCGCAAATGCCACTTCCAGCTTAGGTGTGCAGAAGAAGAACAACAAGAAGAAGAAATATCTCGAAATATGTCCGTCAGGCCCCTTCCCTTGAGATAAATCTGCAAATATCTCGGAAACGAAGCGAGCTATGGCAAAATGTTAAGAGACCTTTTTTGTAGAGAATTAAGTTTCCTACTTTTTATGTTCTATGATATTTTTTGATCAGATGCGTAGTTCTCGAGATATATCAAGATATTTAAAAGTTCCGAAGCCGCACCAACATAATAGAGATACAGAAACACCGTGGCCCCTTTCTTTGAGATAACTGTGCACTAGTGCGAGCCGCAAATGCCACTTCCAGCTTAGCTGTGCAGAAGAAGAACAACAAGAAGAAGAAATATCTCGAAATATGTCCGTCAGGCCCCTTCCCTTGAGATATATCTGCAAATATCTCGGAAACGAAGTGAGCTATGGCAAAATGTTAAGAGACCGTTTTTGTAGAGAATTAAGTTTCCTACTTTTTATGTTCTATGATATTTTTTGATCAGACGCGCAGTTCTCGAGATATATCAAGATATTTAAAAGTTCCGAAGCCGCACCAACATAATAGAGATACAGAAACACCGTGGCCCCTTTCTTTGAGATAACTCTGCACTATTGCGAGCTGCAAATGCCACTCCCAGCTTAGCTGTGCAGAAGAAGAACAACAAGAAGAAGAAATATCTCGAAATATGTCCGTCAGGCCCCTTCCCTTGAGATATATCTGCAAATATCTCGGAAACCAAGCGAGCTATGGCAAAATGTTAAGAGACCTTTTTTGTAGAGAATTAAGTTTCCTACTTTTTATGTTCTATGATATTTTTTGATCGGATGCGTAGTTCTCGAGATATATCAAGATATTTAAAAGTTCCGAAGCCGCACCAACATAATAGAGATACAGAAACACCGTGGCCCCTTTCTTTGAGATAACTCTGCACTATTGCGCGCTGCAAATGCCACTTCCAGCTTAGCTGTGCAGAAGAAGAACAACAAGAAGAAGAAATATCTCGAAATATGTCCGTCAGACCCCTTCCCTTGAGATAAATCTGCAAATATCTCGGAAACGAAGCGAGCTATGGCAAAATGTTAAGAGACCTTTTTTGTAGAGAATTAAGTTTCCTACTTTTTATGTTCTATGATATTTTTTGATCAGATGCGCAGTTCTCGAGATATATCCAGATATTTAAAAGTTCCGAAGCGGCACCAACATAATAGAGATACAGAAACACCGTGGCCCCTTTCTTTGAGGTAACTCTGCACTATTGCGAGCTGCAAATGCCACTTCCAGCTTAGCTGTGCAGAAGAAGAACAACAAGAAGAAGAAATATCTCGAAATATGTCCGTCAGACCCCTTCCCTTGAGATAAATCTGCAAATATCTCGGAAACGAAGCGAGCTATGGCAAAATGTTGAGAGACCTTTTTTGTAGAGAATTAAGTTTCCTACTTTTTATGTTCTATGATATTTTTTGACCGGATGCGTAGTTCTCGAGATATATCAAGATATTTAAAAGTTCCGAAGCCGCACCAACATAATAGAGATACAGAAACACCGTGGCCCCTTTCTTTGAGATAACTCTGCACTAGTGCGAGCCGCAAATGCCACTTCCAGCTTAGCTGTGCAGAAGAAGAACAACAAGAAGAAGAAATATCACGAAATATGTCCGTCAGGCCCCTTCCCTTGAGATAAATATGCAAATATCTCGGAAACGAAGCGAGCTATGGCAAAATGTTAAGTGACCTTTTTTGTAGAGAATTAAGTTTCCTACTTTTTATGTTCTATGATATTTGTTGATCAGATGCGTTGTTCTCGAGATATATCAAGATATTTAAAAGTTCCGAAGCCGCACCAACATAATAGAGATACAGAAACACCGTGGCCCCTTTCTTTGAGATAACTCTGCACTATTGCGAGCTGCAAATGCCACTCCCAGCTTAGCTGTGCAGAAGAAGAACAACTAGAAGAAGAAATATCTCGAAATATGTCCGTCAGGCCCCTTCCCTTGAGATATATCTGCAAATATGTCGGAAACGAAGCGAGCTATGGCAAAATGTTAAGAGACCTTTTTTGGAGAGAATTAAGTTTCCTACTTTTTATGTGCTATGATATTTTTTGATCGGATGCGTAGTTCTCGAGATATATCAAGATATTTAAAAGTTCCGAAGCCGCACCAACATAATAGAGATACAGAAACACCGTGGCCCCTTTCTTTGAGATAACTCTGCACTACTGCGAGCTGCAAATGCCACTTCCAGCTTAGCTGTGCAGAAGAAGAACAACAAGAAGAAGAAATATCTCGAAATATGTCCGTCAGGCCCCTTCCCTTGAGATAAATCTGCAAATATCTCGGAAACGAAGAGAGCTATGGCAAAATGTTAAGAGACCTTTTTTGTAGAGAATTAAGTTTCCTACAATTTATGTTCTATGATATTTTTTGATCAGAAGCGTAGTTTTCGAGATATATCGAGATATTTAAAAGTTCCGAAGCCGCACCAACATAATAGAGATACAGAAACACCGTGGCCCCTTTCTTTGAGATAACTCTGCACTATTGCGAGCTGCAAATGCCACTTCCAGCTTAGCTGTGCAGAAGAAGAACAACAAGAAGAAAAAATATCTCGAAATATGTCCGTCAGACCCCTTCCCTTGAGATATATCTGCAAATATCTCGGAAACGAGGCGAGCTATGGCAAAATGTTAAGAGACCTTTTTTGTAGAGAATGATGTTTCCTACAATTTATGTTCTATGATATTTTTTGATCAGAAGCGTAGTTTTCGAGATATATCGAGATATTTAAAAGTTCCGAAGCCGCACCAACATAATAGAGATACAGAAACACCGTGGCCCCTTTCTTTGAGATAACTCTGCACTAGTGCGAGCCGCAAATGCCACTTCCAGCTTAGGTGTGCAGAAGAAGAACAACAAGAAGAAGAAATATCTCGAAATATGTCCGTCAGGCCCCTTCCCTTGAGATAAATCTGCAAATATCTCGGAAACGAAGCGAGCTATGGCAAAATGTTAAGAGACCTTTTTTGTAGAGATTTAAGTTTCCTACTTTTTATGTTCTATGATATTTTTTGATCAGATGCGTAGTTCTCGAAATATATCAAGATATTTAAAAGTTCCGAAGCCGCACCAACATAATAGAGATACAGAAACACCGTGGCCCCTTTCTTTGAGATAACTCTGCACTATTGCGAGCTGCAAATGCCACTTCCAGCTTAGCTGTGCAGAAGAAGAACAACAAGAAGAAGAAATATCTCGAAATATGTCCGTCAGGCCCCTTCCCTTGAGATAAATCTGCAAATATCTCGGAAACGAAGCGAGCTATGGCAAAATGTTAAGAGACCTTTTTTGTAGAGAATTAAGTTTCCTACTTTTTATGTTCTATGATATTTTTTGATCAGATGCGTAGTTCTCGAGATATATCAAGATATTTAAAAGTTCCGAAGCCGCACCAACATAATAGAGATACAGAAACACCGTGGCCCCTTTCTTTGAGATAACTGTGCACTAGTGCGAGCCGCAAATGCCACTTCCAGCTTAGCTGTGCAGAAGAAGAACAACAAGAAGAAGAAATATCTCGAAATATGTCCGTCAGGCCCCTTCCCTTGAGATATATCTGCAAATATCTCGGAAACGAAGTGAGCTATGGCAAAATGTTAAGAGACCGTTTTTGTAGAGAATTAAGTTTCCTACTTTTTATGTTCTATGATATTTTTTGATCAGACGCGCAGTTCTCGAGATATATCAAGATATTTAAAAGTTCCGAAGCCGCACCAACATAATAGAGATACAGAAACACCGTGGCCCCTTTGTTTGAGATAACTCTGCACTATTGCGAGCTGCAAATGCCACTCCCAGCTTAGCTGTGCAGAAGAAGAACAACAAGAAGAAGAAATATCTCGAAATATGTCCGTCAGGCCCCTTCCCTTGAGATATATCTGCAAATATCTCGGAAACCAAGCGAGCTATGGCAAAATGTTAAGAGACCTTTTTTGTAGAGAATTAAGTTTCCTACTTTTTATGTTCTATGATATTTTTTGATCGGATGCGTAGTTCTCGAGATATATCAAGATATTTAAAAGTTCCGAAGCCGCACCAACATAATAGAGATACAGAAACACCGTGGCCCCTTTCTTTGAGATAACTCTGCACTATTGCGCGCTGCAAATGCCACTTCCAGCTTAGCTGTGCAGAAGAAGAACAACAAGAAGAAGAAATATCTCGAAATATGTCCGTCAGACCCCTTCCCTTGAGATAAATCTGCAAATATCTCGGAAACGAAGCGAGCTATGGCAAAATGTTAAGAGACCTTTTTTGTAGAGAATTAAGTTTCCTACTTTTTATGTTCTATGATATTTTTTGATCAGATGCGCAGTTCTCGAGATATATCCAGATATTTAAAAGTTCCGAAGCGGCACCAACATAATAGAGATACAGAAACACCGTGGCCCCTTTCTTTGAGGTAACTCTGCACTATTGCGAGCTGCAAATGCCACTTCCAGCTTAGCTGTGCAGAAGAAGAACAACAAGAAGAAGAAATATCTCGAAATATGTCCGTCAGGCCCCTTCCCTTGAGATATATCTGCAAATATCTCGGAAACGAAGCGAGCTATGGCAAAATGTTGAGAGACCTTTTTTGTAGAGAATTAAGTTTCCTACTTTTTATGTTCTATGATATTTTTTGACCGGATGCGTAGTTCTCGAGATATATCAAGATATTTAAAAGTTCCGAAGCCGCACCAACATAATAGAGATACAGAAACACCGTGGCCCCTTTCTTTGAGATAACTCTGCACTATTGCGCGCTGCAAATGCCACTTCAAGCTTAGCTGTGCAGAAGAAGAACAACAAGAAGAAGAAATATCTCGAAATATGTCCGTCAGGCCCCTTCCCTTGAGATAAATCTGCAAATATCTCGGAAACGAAGCGAGCTATGGCAAAATGTTAAGAGACGTTTTTTGTAGAGAATTAAGTTTCCTACTTTTTATGTTCTATGATATTTTTCGATCAGAGGCGTAGTTCTCGAGATATATCAAGATATTTAAAAGTTCCGAAGCCGCACCAACATAATAGAGATACAGAAACACCGTGGCCCCTTTCTTTGAGATAACTCTGCACTATTGCGAGCTGTAAATGCCACTTCCAGCTTAGCTGTGCAGAAGAAGAACAACAAGAAGAAGAAATATCTCGAAATATGTCCGTCAGGCCCCTTCCCTTGAGATATATCTGCAAATATCTCGGAAACGAAGCGAGCTATGGCAAAATGTTAAGAGACCTTTTTTGTAGAGAATTATGTTTCCTACAATTTATGTTCTATGATATTTTTTGATCAGAAGCGTAGTTTTCGAGATATATCGAGATATTTAAAAGTTCCGAAGCCGCACCAACATAATAGAGATACAGAAACACCCTGGCCCCTTTCTTTGAGATAACTCTGCACTAGTGCGAGCCGCAAATGCCACTTCCAGCTTAGCTGTGCAGAAGAAGAACAACAAGAAGAAGAAATATCACGAAATATGTCCGTCAGGCCCCTTCCCTTGAGATAAATATGCAAATATCTCGGAAACGAAGCGAGCTATGGCAAAATGTTAAGTGACCTTTTTTGTAGAGAATTAAGTTTCCTACTTTTTATGTTCTATGATATTTGTTGATCAGATGCGTTGTTCTCGAGATATATCAAGATATTTAAAAGTTCCGAAGCCGCACCAACATAATAGAGATACAGAAACACCGTGGCCCCTTTCTTTGAGATAACTCTGCACTACTGCGAGCTGCAAATGCCACTTCCAGCTTAGCTGTGCAGAAGAAGAACAACAAGAAGAAGAAATATCTCGAAATATGTCCGTCAGACCCCTTCCCTTGAGATAAATCTGCAAATATCTCGGAAACGAAGCGAGCTATGGCAAAATGTTAAGAGACCTTTTTTGTAGAGAATTAAGTTTCCTACTTTTTATGTTCTATGATATTTTTTGATCAGATGCGTTGTTCTCGCGATATATCAAGATATTTAAAAGTTCCGAAGCCGCACCAACATAATAGAGATACAGAAACACCGTGGCCCCTTTCTTTGAGATAACTCTGCACTATTGCGCGCTGCAAATGCCACTTCCAGCTTAGCTGTGCAGAAGAAGAACAACAAGAAGAAGAAATATCTCGAAATATGTCCGTGAGGCCCCTTCCCTTGAGATATATCTGCAAATATCTCGGAAACGAAGCGCGCTATGTCAAAATATTGAGAGACCTTTTTTGTAGAGAATTAAGTTTCCTACTTTTTATGTTCTATGATATTTTTTGATCGGATGCGTAGTTCTCGAGATATATCAAGATATTTAAAAGTTCCGAAGCCGCACCAACATAATAGAGATACAGAAACAGCGTGGCCCCTTTCTTTGAGATAACTCTGCACTATTGCGCGCTGCAAATGCCACTTCCAGCTTAGCTGTGCAGAAGAAGAACAACAAGAAGAAGAAATATCTCGAAATATGCCCGTCAGGCCCCTTCCATTGAGATAAATCTGCAAATATCTCGGAAACGAAGCGAGCTATGGCAAAATGTTAAGAGACCTTTTTTGTAGAGAATTAAGTTTCCTACTTTTTATGTTCTATGATATTTTTTGATCAGATGCGTAGTTCTCGAGATATATCCAGATATTTAAAAGTTCCGAAGCGGCACCAACATAATAGAGATACAGAAACACCGTGGCCCCTTTCTTTGAGGTAACTCTGCACTATTGCGAGCTGCAAATGCCACTTCCAGCTTAGCTGTGCAGAAGAAGAACAACAAGAAGAAGAAATATCTCGAAATATGTCCGTGAGGCCCCTTCCCTTGAGATATATCTGCAAATATCTCGGAAACGAAGCGCGCTATGGCAAAATATTGAGAGACCTTTTTTGTAGAGAATTAAGTTTCCTACTTTTTATGTTCTATGATATTTTTTGATCGGATGCGTAGTTCTCGAGATATATCAAGATATTTAAAAGTTCCGAAGCCGCACCAACATAATAGAGATACAGAAACAGCGTGGCCCCTTTCTTTGAGATAACTCTGCACTATTGCGCGCTGCAAATGCCACTTCCAGCTTAGCTGTGCAGAAGAAGAACAACAAGAAGAAGAAATATCTCGAAATATGCCCGTCAGGCCCCTTCCATTGAGATAAATCTGCAAATATCTCGGAAACGAAGCGAGCTATGGCAAAATGTTAAGAGACCTTTTTTGTAGAGAATTAAGTTTCCTACTTTTTATGTTCTATGATATTTTTTGATCAGATGCGTAGTTCTCGAGATATATCCAGATATTTAAAAGTTCCGAAGCGGCACCAACATAATAGAGATACAGAAACACCGTGGCCCCTTTCTTTGAGGTAACTCTGCACTATTGCGAGCTGCAAATGCCACTTCCAGCTTAGCTGTGCAGAAGAAGAACAACAAGAAGAAGAAATATCTCGAAAGATGTCCGTGAGGCCCCTTCCCTTGAGATATATCTGCAAATATCTCGGAAACGAAGCGCGCTATGGCAAAATATTGAGAGACCTTTTTTGTAGAGAATTAAGTTTCCTACTTTTTATGTTCTATGATATTTTTTGATCGGATGCGTAGTTCTCGAGATATATCAAGATATTTAAAAGTTCCGAAGCCGCACCAACATAATAGAGATACAGAAACAGCGTGGCCCCTTTCTTTGAGATAACTCTGCACTATTGCGCGCTGCAAATGCCACTTCCAGCTTAGCTGTGCAGAAGAAGAACAACAAGAAGAAGAAATATCTCGAAATATGCCCGTCAGGCCCCTTCCATTGAGATAAATCTGCAAATATCTCGGAAACGAAGCGAGCTATGGCAAAATGTTAAGAGACTTTTTTTGTAGAGAATTAAGTTTCCTACTTTTTATGTTCTATGATATTTTTTGATCAGATGCGTAGTTCTCGAGATATATCAAGATATTTAAAAGTTCCGAAGCCGCACCAACATAATAGAGATACAGAAACACCGTGGCCCCTTTCTTTGAGATAACTCTGCACGATTGCGAGCTGGAAATGCCACTTCCAGCTTAGCTGTGCAGAAGAAGAACAACAAGAAGAAGAAATATCTCGAAATATGTCGGTCAGGCCCCTTCCCTTGAGATAAATCTGCAAATATCTCGGAAACGAAGCGAGCTATGCCAAAATGCTAAGAGACCTTATTTGTAGAGAATTAAGTTTCCTACTTTTTATGTTCTATGATATTTTTTGATCAGATGCGTAGTTCTCGAGATATATCGAGATATTTAAAAGTTCCGAAGCCGCACCAACATAATAGAGATACAGAAACACCGTGGCCCCTTTCTTTGAGATAACTCTGCACAATTGCGAGCTGCAAATGCCACTTCCAGCTTAGCTGTGCAGAAGAAGAACAACAAGAAGAAGAAATATCTCGAAATATGCCCGTCAGGCCCCTTCCATTGAGATAAATCTGCAAATATCTCGGAAACGAAGCGAGCTATGGCAAAATGTTAAGAGACCTTTTTTGTAGAGAATTAAGTTTCCTACTTTTTATGTTCTATGATATTTTTTGATCAGATGCGTAGTTCTCGAGATATATCAAGATATTTAAAAGTTCCGAAGCCGCACCAACATAATAGAGATACAGAAACACCGTGGCCCCTTTCTTTGAGATAACTCTGCACGATTGCGAGCTGGAAATGCCACTTCCAGCTTAGCTGTGCAGAAGAAGAACAACAAGAAGAAGAAATATCTCGAAATATGTCCGTCAGGCCCCTTCCCTTGAGATAAATCTGCAAATATCTCGGAAACGAAGCGAGCTATGCCAAAATGCTAAGAGACCTTATTTGTAGAGAATTAAGTTTCCTACTTTTTATGTTCTATGATATTTTTTGATCAGATGCGTAGTTCTCGAGATATATCGAGATATTTAAAAGTTCCGAAGCCGCACCAACATAATAGAGATACAGAAACACCGTGGCCCCTTTCTTTGAGATAACTCTGCACAATTGCGAGCTGCAAATGCCACTTCCAGCTTAGCTGTGCAGAAGAAGAACAACAAGAAGAAGAAATATCTCGAAATATGCCCGTCAGGCCCCTTCCATTGAGATAAATCTGCAAATATCTCGGAAACGAAGCGAGCTATGGCAAAATGTTAAGAGACCTTTTTTGTAGAGAATTAAGTTTCCTACTTTTTATGTTCTATGATATTTTTTGATCAGATGCGTAGTTCTCGAGATATATCAAGATATTTAAAAGTTCCGAAGCCGCACCAACATAATAGAGATACAGAAACACCGTGGCCCCTTTCTTTGAGATAACTCTGCACGATTGCGAGCTGGAAATGCCACTTCCAGCTTAGCTGTGCAGAAGAAGAACAACAAGAAGAAGAAATATCTCGAAATATGTCCGTCAGGCCCCTTCCCTTGAGATAAATCTGCAAATATCTCGGAAACGAAGCGAGCTATGCCAAAATGCTAAGATACCTTATTTGTAGAGAATTAAGTTTCCTACTTTTTATGTTCTATGATATTTTTTGATCAGATGCGTAGTTCTCGAGATATATCGAGATATTTAAAAGTTCCGAAGCCGCACCAACATAATAGAGATACAGAAACACCGTGGCCCCTTTCTTTGAGATAACTCTGCACAATTGCGAGCTGCAAATGCCACTTCCAGCTTAGCTGTGCAGAAGAAGAACAACAAGAAGAAGAAATATCTCGAAATATGTCCGTCAGATCCCTTCCCTTGAGATAAATCTGCAAATATCTCGGAAACGAAGCGAGCTATGGCAAAATGTTAAGAGACCTTTTTTGTAGAGAATTAAGTTTCCTACTTTTTACGTTCTATGATATTTTTCGATCAGAGGCGTAGTTCTCGAGATATATCAAGATATTTAAAAGTTCCGAAGCCGCACCAACATAATAGAGATACAGAAACAGCGTGGCCCCTTTCTTTGAGATAACTCTGCACTATTGCGCGCTGCAAATGCCACTTCCAGCTTAGCTGTGCAGAAGAAGAACAACAAGAAGAAGAAATATCTCGAAATATGTTCGTCAGGCCCCTTCCCTTGAGATAAATCTGCAAATATCTCGGAAACGAAGCGAGCTATGCCAAAATGCTAAGAGACCTTATTTGTAGAGAATTAAGTTTCCTACTTTTTATGTTCTATGATATTTTTTGATCAGATGCGTAGTTCTCGAGATATATCGAGATATTTAAAAGTTCCGAAGCCGCACCAACATAATAGAGATACAGAAACACCGTGGCCCCTTTCTTTGAGATAACTCTGCACAATTGCGAGCTGCAAATGCCACTTCCAGCTTAGCTGTGCAGAAGAAGAACAACAAGAAGAAGAAATATCTCGAAATATGCCCGTCAGGCCCCTTCCATTGAGATAAATCTGCAAATATCTCGGAAACGAAGCGAGCTATGGCAAAATGTTAAGAGACCTTTTTTGTAGAGAATTAAGTTTCCTACTTTTTATGTTCTATGATATTTTTTGATCAGATGCGTAGTTCTCGAGATATATCAAGATATTTAAAAGTTCCGAAGCCGCACCAACATAATAGAGATACAGAAACACCGTGGCCCCTTTCTTTGAGATAACTCTGCACTACTGCGAGCTGCAAATGCCACTTCCAGCTTAGCTGTGCAGAAGAAGAACAACAAGAAGAAGAAATATCTCGAAATATGTCCGTCAGACACCTTCCCTTGAGATAAATCTGCAAATATCTCGGAAACGAAGCGAGCTATGGCAAAATGTTAAGAGACCTTTTTTGTAGAGAATTAAGTTTTCTACTTTTTATGTTCTATGATATTTTTTGATCAGATGCGTAGTTCTCGAGATATATCCAGATATTTAAAAGTTCCGAAGCGGCACCAACATAATAGAGATACAGAAACACCGTGGCCCCTTTCTTTGAGGTAACTCTGCACTATTGCGAGCTGCAAATGCCACTTCCAGCTTAGCTGTGCAGAAGAAGAACAACAAGAAGAAGAAATATCTCGAAATATGTCCGTCAGGCCCCTTCCCTTGAGATATATCTGCAAATATCTCGGAAACGAAGCGCGCTATGGCAAAATGTTGAGAGACCTTTTTTGTAGAGAATTAAGTTTCCTACTTTTTATGTTCTATGATATTTTTTGATCGGATGCGTAGTTCTCGAGATATATCAAGATATTTAAAAGTTCCGAAGCCGCACCAACATAATAGAGATACAGAAACAGCGTGGCCCCTTTCTTTGAGATAACTCTGCACTATTGCGCGCTGCAAATGCCACTTCCAGCTTAGCTGTGCAGAAGAAGAACAACAAGAAGAAGAAATATCTCGAAATATGCCCGTCAGGCCCCTTCCATTGAGATAAATCTGCAAATATCTCGGAAACGAAGCGAGCTATTGCAAAATGTTAAGAGACCTTTTTTGTAGAGAATTAAGTTTCCTACTTTTTATGTTCTATGATATTTTTTGATCAGATGCGTAGTTCTCGAGATATATCCAGATATTTAAAAGTTCCGAAGCGGCACCAACATAATAGAGATACAGAAACACCGTGGCCCCTTTCTTTGAGGTAACTCTGCACTATTGCGAGCTGCAAATGCCACTTCCAGCTTAGCTGTGCAGAAGAAGAACAACAAGAAGAAGAAATATCTCGAAATATGTCCGTGAGGCCCCTTCCCTTGAGATATATCTGCAAATATCTCGGAAACGAAGCGCGCTATGGCAAAATATTGAGAGACCTTTTTTGTAGAGAATTAAGTTTCCTACTTTTTATGTTCTATGATATTTTTTGATCGGATGCGTAGTTCTCGAGATATATCGAGATATTTAAAAGTTCCGAAGCCGCACCAACATAATAGAGATACAGAAACACCGTGGCCCCTTTCTTTGAGATAACTCTGCACAATTGCGAGCTGCAAATGCCACTTCCAGCTTAGCTGTGCAGAAGAAGAACAACAAGAAGAAGAAATATCTCGAAATATGCCCGTCAGGCCCCTTCCATTGAGATAAATCTGCAAATATCTCGGAAACGAAGCGAGCTATGGCAAAATGTTAAGAGACCTTTTTTGTAGAGAATTAAGTTTCCTACTTTTTATGTTCTATGATATTTTTTGATCAGATGCGTAGTTCTCGAGATATATCAAGATATTTAAAAGTTCCGAAGCCGCACCAACATAATAGAGATACAGAAACACCGTGGCCCCTTTCTTTGAGATAACTCTGCACTACTGCGAGCTGCAAATGCCACTTCCAGCTTAGCTGTGCAGAAGAAGAACAACAAGAAGAAGAAATATCTCGAAATATGTCCGTCAGACCCCTTCCCTTGAGATAAATCTGCAAATATCTCGGAAACGAAGCGAGCTATGGCAAAATGTTAAGAGACCTTTTTTGTAGAGAATTAAGTTTCCTACTTTTTATGTTCTATGATATTTTTTGATCAGATGCGTTGTTCTCGAGATATATCAAGATATTTAAAAGTTCCGAAGCCGCACCAACATAATAGAGATACAGAAACACCGTGGCCCCTTTCTTTGAGATAAGTCTGCACTATTGCGCGCTGCAAATGCCACTTCCAGCTTAGCTGTGCAGAAGAAGAACAACAAGAAGAAGAAATATCTCGAAATATGCCCGTCAGGCCCCTTCCATTGAGATAAATCTGCAAATATCTCGGAAACGAAGCGAGCTATGGCAAAATGTTAAGCGACCTTTTTTGTAGAGAATTAAGTTTCCTACTTTTTATGTTCTATGATATTTTTTGATCAGATGCGTAGTTTTCGAGATATATCGAGATATTTAAAAGTTCCGAAGCCGCACCAACATAATAGAGATACAGAAACACCGTGGCCCCTTTCTTTGAGATAACTCTGCACTAGTGCGAGCCGCAAATGCCACTTCCAGCTTAGCTGTGCAGAAGAAGAACAACAAGAAGAAGAAATATCTCGAAATATGTCCGTCAGGCCCCTTCCCTTGAGATAAATCTGCACATATCTCGGAAACGAAGCGAGCTATGGCAAAATGTTAAGAGACGTTTTTTGTAGAGAATTATGTTTCCTACAATCTATGTTCTATGATATTTTTTGATCAGAAGCGTAGTTTTCGAGATATATCGAGATATTTAAAAGTTCCGAAGCCGCACCAACATAATAGAGATACAGAAACACCGTGGCCCCTTTCTTTGAGATAACTCTGCACTAGTGCGAGCCGCAAATGCCACTTCCAGCTTAGCTGTGCAGAAGAAGAACAACAAGAAGAAGAAATATCTCGAAATATGTCCGTCAGGCCCCTTCCCTTGAAATATATCTGCAAATATCTCGGAAACGAAGCGAGCTATGGCAAAATGTTAAGAGACCTTTTCTGTAGAGAATTAAGTTTTCTACTTTTTATGTTCCATGATATTTTTTGATGAGATGCGTAGTTCTCGAGATATATCAAGATATTTAAAAGTTCCGAAGCCGCACCAACATAATAGAGATACAGAAACACCGTGGCCCCTTTCTTTGAGATAACTCTGCACTACTGCGAGCTGCAAATGCCACTTCCAGCTTAGCTGTGCAGAAGAAGAACAACAAGAAGAAGAAATATCTCGAAATATGTCCGTCAGACCCCTTCCCTTGAGATAAATCTGCAAATATCTCGGAAACGAAGCGAGCTATGGCAAAATGTTAAGAGACCTTTTTTGTAGAGAATTAAGTTTCCTACTTTTTATGTTCTATGATATTTTTCGATCAGAGGCGTAGTTCTCGAGATATATCAAGATATTTAAAAGTTCCGAAGCCGCACCAACATAATAGAGATACAGAAACAGCGTGGCCCCTTTCTTTGAGATAACTCTGCACTATTGCGCGCTGCAAATGCCACTTCCAGCTTAGCTGTGCAGAAGAAGAACAACAAGAAGAAGAAATATCTCGAAATATGCCCGTCAGGCCCCTTCCATTGAGATAAATCTGCAAATATCTCGGAAACGAAGCGAGCTATGGCAAGATGTTAAGAGACCTTTTTTGTAGAGAATTAAGTTTCCTACTTTTTATGTTCTATGATATTTTTTGATCAGATGCGTAGTTCTCGAGATATATCAAGATATTTAAAAGTTCCGAAGCCGCACCAACATAATAGAGATACAGAAACACCGTGGCCCCTTTCTTTGAGATAACTCTGCACGATTGCGAACTGGAAATGCCACTTCCAGCTTAGCTGTGCAGAAGAAGAACAACAAGAAGAAGAAATATCTCGAAATATGTTCGTCAGGCCCCTTCCCTTGAGATAAATCTGCAAATATCTCGGAAACGAAGCGAGCTATGCCAAAATGCTAAGAGACCTTATTTGTAGAGAATTAAGTTTCCTACTTTTTATGTTCTATGATATTTTTTGATCAGATGCGTTGTTCTCGAGATATATCAAGATATTTAAAAGTTCCGAAGCCGCACCAACATAATAGAGATACAGAAACACCGTGGCCCCTTTCTTTGAGATAAGTCTGCACTATTGCGCGCTGCAAATGCCACTTCCAGCTTAGCTGTGCAGAAGAAGAACAACAAGAAGAAGAAATATCTCGAAATATTCCCGTCAGGCCCCTTCCATTGAGATAAATCTGCAAATATCTCGGAAACGAAGCGAGCTATGGCAAAATGTTAAGAGACCTTTTTTGTAGAGAATTAAGTTTCCTACTTTTTATGTTCTATGATATTTTTTGATCAGATGCGTAGTTCTCGAGATATATCAAGATATTTAAAAGTTCCGAAGCCGCACCAACATAATAGAGATACAGAAACACCGTGGCCCCTTTCTTTGAGATAACTCTGCACTACTGCGAGCTGCAAATGCCACTTCCAGCTTAGCTGTGCAGAAGAAGAACAACAAGAAGAAGAAATATCTCGAAATATGTCCGTCAGACCCCTTCCCTTGAGATAAATCTGCAAATATCTCGGAAACGAAGCGAGCTATGGCAAAATGTTAAGAGACCTTTTTTGTAGAGAATTAAGTTTTCTACTTTTTATGTTCTATGATATTTTTTGATCAGATGCGTAGTTCTCGAGATATATCCAGATATTTAAAAGTTCCGAAGCGGCACCAACATAATAGAGATACAGAAACACCGTGGCCCCTTTCTTTGAGGTAACTCTGCACTATTGCGAGCTGCAAATGCCACTTCCAGCTTAGCTGTGCAGAAGAAGAACAACAAGAAGAAGAAATATCTCGAAATATGTCCGTCAGGCCCCTTCCCTTGAGATATATCTGCAAATATCTCGGAAACGAAGCGCGCTATGGCAAAATGTTGAGAGACCTTTTTTGTAGAGAATTAAGTTTCCTACTTTTTATGTTCTATGATATTTTTTGATCGGATGCGTAGTTCTCGAGATATATCAAGATATTTAAAAGTTCCGAAGCCGCACCAACATAATAGAGATACAGAAACACCGTGGCCCCTTTCTTTGAGATAACTCTGCACGATTGCGAGCTGGAAATGCCACTTCCAGCTTAGCTGTGCAGAAGAAGAACAACAAGAAGAAGAAATATCTCGAAATATGTCCGTCAGGCCCCTTCCCTTGAGATAAATCTGCAAATATCTCGGAAACGAAGCGAGCTATGCCAAAATGCTAAGAGACCTTATTTGTAGAGAATTAAGTTTCCTACTTTTTATGTTCTATGATATTTTTTGATCAGATGCGTAGTTCTCGAGATATATCGAGATATTTAAAAGTTCCGAAGCTGCACCAACATAATAGAGATACAGAAACACCGTGGCCCCTTTCTTTGAGATAACTCTGCACAATTGCGAGCTGCAAATGCCACTTCCAGCTTAGCTGTGCAGAAGAAGAACAACAAAAAGAAGAAATATCTCGAAATATGCCCCTCAGGCCCCTTCCATTGAGATAAATCTGCAAATATCTCGGAAACGAAGCGAGCTATGGCAAAATGTTAAGAGACCTTTTTTGTAGAGAATTAAGTTTCCTACTTTTTATGTTCTATGATATTTTTTGATCAGATGCGTAGTTCTCGAGATATATCAAGATATTTAAAAGTTCCGAAGCCGCACCAACATAATAGAGATACAGAAACACCGTGGCCCCTTTCTTTGAGATAACTCTGCACTACTGCGAGCTGCAAATGCCACTTCCAGCTTAGCTGTGCAGAAGAAGAACAACAAGAAGAAGAAATATCTCGAAATATGTCCGTCAGACCCCTTCCCTTGAGATAAATCTGCAAATATCTCGGAAACGAAGCGAGCTATGGCAAAATGTTAAGAGACCTTTTTTGTAGAGAATTAAGTTTCCTACTTTTTATGTTCTATGATATTTTTCGATCAGAGGCGTAGTTCTCGAGATATATCAAGATATTTAAAAGTTCCGAAGCCGCACCAACATAATAGAGATACAGAAACAGCGTGGCCCCTTTCTTTGAGATAACTCTGCACTATTGCGCGCTGCAAATGCCACTTCCAGCTTAGCTGTGCAGAAGAAGAACAACAAGAAGAAGAAATATCTCGAAATATGCCCGTCAGGCCCCTTCCATTGAGATAAATCTGCAAATATCTCGGAAACGAAGCGAGCTATGGCAAAATGTTAAGAGACCTTTTTTGTAGAGAATTAAGTTTCCTACTTTTTATGTTCTATGATATTTTTTGATCAGATGCGTAGTTCTCGAGATATATCAAGATATTTAAAAGTTCCGAAGCCGCACCAACATAATAGAGATACAGAAACACCGTGGCCCCTTTCTTTGAGATAACTCTGCACGATTGCGAGCTGGAAATGCCACTTCCAGCTTAGCTGTGCAGAAGAAGAACAACAAGAAGAAGAAATATCTCGAAATATGTTCGTCAGGCCCCTTCCCTTGAGATAAATCTGCAAATATCTCGGAAACGAAGCGAGCTATGCCAAAATGCTAAGAGACCTTATTTGTAGAGAATTAAGTTTCCTACTTTTTATGTTCTATGATATTTTTTGATCAGATGCGTAGTTCTCGAGATATATCGAGATATTTAAAAGTTCCGAAGCCGCACCAACATAATAGAGATACAGAAACACCGTGGCCCCTTTCTTTGAGATAACTCTGCACGATTGCGAGCTGGAAATGCCACTTCCAGCTTAGCTGTGCAGAAGAAGAACAACAAGAAGAAGAAATATCTCGAAATATGTTCGTCAGGCCCCTTCCCTTGAGATAAATCTGCAAATATCTCGGAAACGAAGCGAGCTATGCCAAAATGCTAAGAGACCTTATTTGTAGAGAATTAAGTTTCCTACTTTTTATGTTCTATGATATTTTTTGATCAGATGCGTTGTTCTCGAGATATATCAAGATATTTAAAAGTTCCGAAGCCGCACCAACATAATAGAGATACAGAAACACCGTGGCCCCTTTCTTTGAGATAAGTCTGCACTATTGCGCGCTGCAAATGCCACTTCCAGCTTAGCTGTGCAGAAGAAGAACAACAAGAAGAAGAAATATCTCGAAATATGCCCGTCAGGCCCCTTCCATTGAGATAAATCTGCAAATATCTCGGAAACGAAGCGAGCTATGGCAAAATGTTAAGAGACCTTTTTTGTAGAGAATTAAGTTTCCTACTTTTTATGTTCTATGATATTTTTTGATCAGATGCGTAGTTCTCGAGATATATCAAGATATTTAAAAGTTCCGAAGCCGCACCAACATAATAGAGATACAGAAACACCGTGGCCCCTTTCTTTGAGATAACTCTGCACTACTGCGAGCTGCAAATGCCACTTCCAGCTTAGCTGTGCAGAAGAAGAACAACAAGAAGAAGAAATATCTCGAAATATGTCCGTCAGACCCCTTCCCTTGAGATAAATCTGCAAATATCTCGGAAACGAAGCGAGCTATGGCAAAATGTTAAGAGACCTTTTTTGTAGAGAATTAAGTTTTCTACTTTTTATGTTCTATGATATTTTTTGATCAGATGCGTAGTTCTCGAGATATATCCAGATATTTAAAAGTTCCGAAGCGGCACCAACATAATAGAGATACAGAAACACCGTGGCCCCTTTCTTTGAGGTAACTCTGCACTATTGCGAGCTGCAAATGCCACTTCCAGCTTAGCTGTGCAGAAGAAGAACAACAAGAAGAAGAAATATCTCGAAATATGTCCGTCAGGCCCCTTCCCTTGAGATATATCTGCAAATATCTCGGAAACGAAGCGCGCTATGGCAAAATGTTGAGAGACCTTTTTTGTAGAGAATTAAGTTTCCTACTTTTTATGTTCTATGATATTTTTTGATCGGATGCGTAGTTCTCGAGATATATCAAGATATTTAAAAGTTCCGAAGCCGCACCAACATAATAGAGATACAGAAACACCGTGGCCCCTTTCTTTGAGATAACTCTGCACGATTGCGAGCTGGAAATGCCACTTCCAGCTTAGCTGTGCAGAAGAAGAACAACAAGAAGAAGAAATATCTCGAAATATGTTCGTCAGGCCCCTTCCCTTGAGATAAATCTGCAAATATCTCGGAAACGAAGCGAGCTATGCCAAAATGCTAAGAGACCTTATTTGTAGAGAATTAAGTTTCCTACTTTTTATGTTCTATGATATTTTTTGATCAGATGCGTTGTTCTCGAGATATATCAAGATATTTAAAAGTTCCGAAGCCGCACCAACATAATAGAGATACAGAAACACCGTGGCCCCTTTCTTTGAGATAAGTCTGCACTATTGCGCGCTGCAAATGCCACTTCCAGCTTAGCTGTGCAGAAGAAGAACAACAAGAAGAAGAAATATCTCGAAATATGCCCGTCAGGCCCCTTCCATTGAGATAAATCTGCAAATATCTCGGAAACGAAGCGAGCTATGGCAAAATGTTAAGAGACCTTTTTTGTAGAGAATTAAGTTTCCTACTTTTTATGTTCTATGATATTTTTTGATCAGATGCGTAGTTCTCGAGATATATCGAGATATTTAAAAGTTCCGAAGCTGCACCAACATAATAGAGATACAGAAACACCGTGGCCCCTTTCTTTGAGATAACTCTGCACAATTGCGAGCTGCAAATGCCACTTCCAGCTTAGCTGTGCAGAAGAAGAACAACAAAAAGAAGAAATATCTCGAAATATGCCCCTCAGGCCCCTTCCATTGAGATAAATCTGCAAATATCTCGGAAACGAAGCGAGCTATGGCAAAATGTTAAGAGACCTTTTTTGTAGAGAATTAAGTTTCCTACTTTTTATGTTCTATGATATTTTTTGATCAGATGCGTAGTTCTCGAGATATATCAAGATATTTAAAAGTTCCGAAGCCGCACCAACATAATAGAGATACAGAAACACCGTGGCCCCTTTCTTTGAGATAACTCTGCACTACTGCGAGCTGCAAATGCCACTTCCAGCTTAGCTGTGCAGAAGAAGAACAACAAGAAGAAGAAATATCTCGAAATATGTCCGTCAGACCCCTTCCCTTGAGATAAATCTGCAAATATCTCGGAAACGAAGCGAGCTATGGCAAAATGTTAAGAGACCTTTTTTGTAGAGAATTAAGTTTCCTACTTTTTATGTTCTATGATATTTTTCGATCAGAGGCGTAGTTCTCGAGATATATCAAGATATTTAAAAGTTCCGAAGCCGCACCAACATAATAGAGATACAGAAACAGCGTGGCCCCTTTCTTTGAGATAACTCTGCACTATTGCGCGCTGCAAATGCCACTTCCAGCTTAGCTGTGCAGAAGAAGAACAACAAGAAGAAGAAATATCTCGAAATATGCCCGTCAGGCCCCTTCCATTGAGATAAATCTGCAAATATCTCGGAAACGAAGCGAGCTATGGCAAAATGTTAAGAGACCTTTTTTGTAGAGAATTAAGTTTCCTACTTTTTATGTTCTATGATATTTTTTGATCAGATGCGTAGTTCTCGAGATATATCAAGATATTTAAAAGTTCCGAAGCCGCACCAACATAATAGAGATACAGAAACACCGTGGCCCCTTTCTTTGAGATAACTCTGCACTACTGCGAGCTGCAAATGCCACTTCCAGCTTAGCTGTGCAGAAGAAGAACAACAAGAAGAAGAAATATCTCGAAATATGTCCGTCAGACCCCTTCCCTTGAGATAAATCTGCAAATATCTCGGAAACGAAGCGAGCTATGGCAAAATGTTAAGAGACCTTTTTTGTAGAGAATTAAGTTTCCTACTTTTTATGTTCTATGATATTTTTCGATCAGAGGCGTAGTTCTCGAAATATATCAAGATATTTAAAAGTTCCGAAGCCGCACCAACATAATAGAGATACAGAAACAGCGTGGCCCCTTTCTTTGAGATAACTCTGCACTATTGCGCGCTGCAAATGCCACTTCCAGCTTAGCTGTGCAGAAGAAGAACAACAAGAAGAAGAAATATCTCGAAATATGCCCGTCAGGCCCCTTCCATTGAGATAAATCTGCAAATATCTCGGAAACGAAGCGAGCTATGGCAAAATGTTAAGAGACCTTTTTTGTAGAGAATTAAGTTTCCTACTTTTTATGTTCTATGATATTTTTTGATCAGATGCGTAGTTCTCGAGATATATCAAGATATTTAAAAGTTCCGAAGCCGCACCAACATAATAGAGATACAGAAACACCGTGGCCCCTTTCTTTGAGATAACTCTGCACGATTGCGAGCTGGAAATGCCACTTCCAGCTTAGCTGTGCAGAAGAAGAACAACAAGAAGAAGAAATATCTCGAAATATGTTCGTCAGGCCCCTTCCCTTGAGATAAATCTGCAAATATCTCGGAAACGAAGCGAGCTATGCCAAAATGCTAAGAGACCTTATTTGTAGAGAATTAAGTTTCCTACTTTTTATGTTCTATGATATTTTTTGATCAGATGCGTAGTTCTCGAGATATATCGAGATATTTAAAAGTTCCGAAGCCGCACCAACATAATAGAGATACAGAAACACCGTGGCCCCTTTCTTTGAGATAACTCTGCACGATTGCGAGCTGGAAATGCCACTTCCAGCTTAGCTGTGCAGAAGAAGAACAACAAGAAGAAGAAATATCTCGAAATATGTCCGTCAGGCCCCTTCCCTTGAGATAAATCTGCAAATATCTCGGAAACGAAGCGAGCTATGGCAAAATGTTAAGAGACCTTTTTTGTAGAGAATTATGTTTCCTACAATTTATGTTCTGTGATATTTTTTGATCAGAAGCGTAGTTTTCGAGATATATCGAGATATTTAAAAGTTCCGAAGCCGCACCAACATAATAGAGATACAGAAACAGCGTGGCCCCTTTCTTTGAGATAACTCTGCACTATTGCGAGCTGCAAATGCCACTTCCAGCTTAGCTGCGCTGAAGAAGAACAACAAGAAGAAGAAATATCTCGAAATATGTCCGTCAGGCCCCTTCCCTTGAGATAAATCTGCAAATATCTCGGAAACGAAGCGAGCTATGGCAAAATGTCAAGAGACCTTTTTTGTAGAGAATTATGTTTCCTACTTTTTATGTTCTATGATATTTTTTGATCCGACGCGTAGTTCTCGAGATATATCAAGATATTTAAAAGTTCCGAAGCCGCACCAACATAATAGAGATAGAGAAACACCGTGGCCCCTTTCTTTGAGATAACTCTGCACTATTGCGAGCTGCAAATGCCACTTCCAGCTTAGCTGTGCAGAAGAAGGACAACAAGAAGAAGAAATATCTCGAAATATGTCCGTCAGGCCCCTTCCCTTGAGATAAATCTGCAAATATCTCGGAAACGAAGAGAGCTATGGCACAATGTTAAGCGACCTTTTTTGTAGAGAATTAAGTTTCCTACTTTTTATGTTCTATGATATTTTTTGATCAGATGCGTAGTTCTCGAGATATATCAAGATATTTAAAAGTTCCGAAGCCGCACCAACATAATAGAGATACAGAAACACCGTGGCCCCTTTCTTTGAGATAACTCTGCACTAGTGCGAGCCGCAAATGCCACTTCCAGCTTAGCTGTGCAGAAGAAGAACAACAAGAAGAAGAAATATCTCGAAATATGTCCGTCAGGCCCCTTCCCTTGAGATAAATCTGCACATATCTCGGAAACGAAGCGAGCTATGGCAAAATGTTAAGAGACGTTTTTTGTAGAGAATTATGTTTCCTACAATCTATGTTCTATGATATTTTTTGATCGGAAGCGTAGTTTTCGAGATATATCGAGATATTTAAAAGTTCCGAAGCCGCACCAACATAATAGAGATACAGAAACACCGTGGCCCCTTTCTTTGAGATAACTCTGCACTAGTGCGAGCCGCAAATGCCACTTCCAGCTTAGCTGTGCAGAAGAAGAACAACAAGAAGAAGAAATATCTCGAAATATGTCCGTCAGGCCCCTTCCCTTGAAATATATCTGCAAATATCTCGGAAACGAAGCGAGCTATGGCAAAATGTTAAGAAACCGTTTTTGTAGAGAATTAAGTTTCCTACTTTTTATGTTCTATGATATTTTTTGATCGGACGCGTAGTTCTCGAGATATATCAAGATATTTAAAAGTTCCGAAGCCGCACCAACATAACAGAGATACAGAAACACCGTGGCCCCTTTCGTTGAGATAACTCTGCACTAGTGCGAGCCGCAAATGCCACTTCCAGCTTAACTGTGCAGAAGAAGAACAACAAGAAGAAAAAATATCTCGAAATATGTCCGTCAGGCCCCTTCCCTTGAGATAAATCTGCAAATATCTCGGAAACGAAGCGAGCTATGGCAAAATGTTAAGAGACCTTTTTTGTAGAGAATTAAGTTTCCTACTTTTTATGTTCTATGATATTTTTTGATCAGATGCGTAGTTCTCGAGATATATCAAGATATTTAAAAGTTCCGAAGCCGCACCAACATAATAGAGATACAGAAACACCGTGGCCCCTTTCTTTGAGATAACTCTGCACTATTGCGAGCTGCAAATGCCACTTCCAGCTTAGCTGTGCAGGAGAAGAACAACAAGAAGAAGAAATATCTCGAAATATGTCCGTCATGCCCCTTCCCTTGAGATAAATCTGCAAATATCTCGGAAACGAAGCGAGCTATGCCAAAATGCTGAGAGACCTTATTTGTAGAGAATTAAGTTTCCTACTTTTTATGTTCTATGATATTTTTTGATCAGATGCGTAGTTCTCGAGATATATCGAGATATTTAAAAGTTCCGAAGCCGCACCAACATAATAGAGATACAGAAACACCGTGGCCCCTTTCTTTGAGATAACAATGCACAATTGCGAGCTGCAAATGCCACTTCGAGCTTAGCTGTGCAGAAGAAGAACAACAAGAAGAAGAAATATCTCGAAATATGTCCGTCAGGCCCCTACCCTTGAGATAAATCGGCAAGTATCTCGGAAACGAAGCGAGCTATGGCAAAATGTTAAGAGACCTTTTCTGTAGAGAATTAAGTTTTCTACTTTTTATGTTCCATGATATTTTTTGATGAGATGCGTAGTTCTCGAGATATATCAAGATATTTAAAAGTTCCGAAGCCGCACCAACATAATAGAGATACAGAAACACCGTGGCCCCTTTCTTTGAGATAACTCTGCACTATTGCGAGCTGCACATGCCACTTCCAGCTTAGCTGTGCAGAAGAAGAACAACAAGAAGAAGAAATATCTCGAAATATGTCCGTCAGGCCCCTTCCCTTGACATAAATCTGCAAATATCTCGGAAACGAAGCGAGCTATGGCAAAATGTTAAGAGACCTTTTCTGTAGAGAATTAAGTTTTCTACTTTTTATGTTCCATGATATTTTTTGATCAGACGCGTAGTTCTCGAGATATATCAAGATATTTAAAAGTTCCGAAGCCGCACCAACATAATAGAGATACAGAAACACCGTGGCCCCTTTCTTTGAGATATCTCTGCACTATTGCGAGCTGCAAATGCCACTTCCAGCTTAGCTGCGCAGAAGAAGAACAACAAGAAGAAAAAATATCTCGAAATATGTCCGTCAGGCCCCTTCCCTTGAGATAAATCTGCAAATATCTCGGAAACGAAGCGAGCTATGGCAAAATGTCAAGAGACCTTTTTTGTAGAGAATTATGTTTCCTACTTTTTATGTTCTATGATATTTTTTGATCCGACGCGTAGTTCTCGTGATATATCAAGATATTTAAAAGTTCCGAAGCCGCACCAACATAATAGAGATACAGAAACACCGTGGCCCCTTTCTTTGAGATAACTCTGCACTATTGCGAGCTGCAAATGCCACTTCCAGCTTAGCTGTGCAGAAGAAGGACAACAAGAAGAAGAAATATCTCGAAATATGTCCGTCAGGCCCCTTCCCTTGAGATAAATCTGCAAATATCTCGGAAACGAAGAGAGCTATGGCAAAATGTTAAGCGACCTTTTTTGTAGAGAATTAAGTTTCCTACTTTTTATGTTCTATGATATTTTTTGATCAGATGCGTAGTTCTCGAGATATATCAAGATATTTAAAAGTTCCGAAGCCGCACCAACATAATAGAGATACAGAAACACCGTGGCCCCTTTCTTTGAGATATCTCTGCACTATTGCGAGCTGCAAATGCCACTTCCAGCTTAGCTGTGCAGAGGAAGAACAACAAGAAGAAGAAATATCTCGAAATATGTCCGTCAGGCCCCTTCCCTTGAGATAAATCTGCACATATCTCGGAAACGAAGCGAGCTATGGCAAAATGTTAAGAGACCTTTTTTGTAGAGAATTATGTTTCCTACTTTTTATGTTCTATGATATTTTTTGATCAGATGCGTAGTTCTCGAGATATACCAAGATATTTAAAAGTTCCGAAGCCGCACCAACATAATAGAGATACAGAAACACCGTGGCCCCTTTCTTTGAGATAACTCTGCACTATTGCGAGCTGCAAATGCCACTTCCAGCTTAGCTGTGCAGAGGAAGAACAACAAGAAGAAGAAATATCTCGAAATATGTCCGTCAGGCCAGTTCCTTTGAGCTGAATCTGCAAATATCTCGGAAACGAAGCGAGCTATGGCAAAATGTTAAGAGACGTTTTTTGTAGAGAATTATGTTTCCTACAATTTATGTTCTATGATATTTTTTGATCAGAAGCGTAGTTTTCGAGATATATCGAGATATTTAAAAGTTCCGAAGCCGCACCAACATAATAGAGATACAGAAACACCGTGGCCCCTTTCTTTGAGATAACTCTGCACTAGTGCGAGCCGCAAATGCCACTTCCAGCTTAGCTGTGCAGAAGAAGAACAACAAGAAGAAGAAATATCTCGAAATATGTCCGTCAGGCCCCTTCCCTTGAAATATATCTGCAAATATCTCGGAAACGAAGCGAGCTATGGCAAAATGTTAAGAAACCGTTTTTGTAGAGAATTAAGTTTCCTACTTTTTATGTTCTATGATATTTTTTGATCGGACGCGTAGTTCTCGAGATATATCAAGATATTTAAAAGTTCCGAAGCCGCACCAACATAATAGAGATACAGAAACACCGTGGCCCCTTTCGTTGAGATAACTCTGCACTAGTGCGAGCCGCAAATGCCACTTCCAGCTTAACTGTGCAGAAGAAGAACAACAAGAAGAAGAAATATCTCGAAATATGTCCGTCAGGCCCCTTCCCTTGAGATAAATCTGCAAATATCTCGGAAACGAAGCGAGCTATGGCAAAATGTTAAGAGACCTTTTCTGTAGAGAATTAAGTTTTCTACTTTTTATGTTCCATGATATTTTTTGATGAGATGCGTAGTTCTCGAGATATATCAAGATATTTAAAAGTTCCGAAGCCGCACCAACATAATAGAGATACAGAAACACCGTGGCCCCTTTCTTTGAGATAACTCTGCACTATTGCGAGCTGCACATGCCACTTCCAGCTTAGCTGTGCAGAAGAAGAACAACAAGAAGAAGAAATATCTCGAAATATGTCCGTCAGGCCCCTTCCCTTGACATAAATCTGCAAATATCTCGGAAACGAAGCGAGCTATGGCAAAATGTTAAGAGACCTTTTCTGTAGAGAATTAAGTTTTCTACTTTTTATGTTCCATGATATTTTTTGATCAGATGCGTAGTTCTCGAGATATATCAAGATATTTAAAAGTTCCGAAGCCGCACCAACATAATAGAGATACAGAAACACCGTGGCCCCTTTCTTTGAGATATCTCTGCACTATTGCGAGCTGCAAATGCCACTTCCAGCTTAGCTGCGCAGAAGAAGAACAACAAGAAGAAAAAATATCTCGAAATATGTCCGTCAGGCCCCTTCCCTTGAGATAAATCTGCAAATATCTCGGAAACGAAGCGAGCTATGGCAAAATGTTAAGAGACCTTTTTTGTAGAGAATTAAGTTTCCTACTTTTTATGTTCTATGATATTTTATGATCAGATGCGTAGTTCTCGAGATATATCAAGATATTTAAAAGTTGCGAAGCCGCACCAACATAATAGAGATACAGAAACACCGTGGCCCCTTTCTTTGAGATAACTCTGCACTATTGCGAGCTGCAAATGCCACTTCCAGCTTAGCTGTGCAGAGGAAGAACAACAAGAAGAAGAAACATCTCGAAATATGTCCGTCAGGCCCCTTCCCTTGAGATAAATCTGCAAATATCTCGGAAACGAAGCGAGCTATGGCAAAATCTTTAGAGACCTTTCTTGTAGAGAATTAAGTTTCCTACTTTTTATGTAGTATGATATTTTTTGATCAGACGCGTAGTTCTCGAGATATATCAAGATATTTAAAAGTTCCGAAGCCGCACCAACATAATAGAGATACAGAAACACCGTGGCCCCTTTCTTTGAGATAACTCTGCACTATTGCGCGCTGCAAATGCCACTTCCAGCTTAGCTGTGTAGAAGAAGAACAACAAGAAGAAGAAATATCTCGAAATATGTCCGTCAGGCCCCTTCCCTTGAGATAAATCTACAAATATCTCTGAAACGAAGCGAGCTATGGCAAAATGTTAAGAGACCTTTTTTGTAGAGAATTATGTTTCCTATAATTTATGTTCTATGATATTTTTTGATCAGAAGCGTAGTTTTCGAGATATATCGAGATATTTAAAAGTTCCGAAGCCGCACCAACATAATAGAGATACAGAAACAGCGTGGCCCCTTTCTTTGGGATAACTCTGCACTATTGCGAGCTGGAAATGCCACTTCCAGCTTAGCTGAGCAGGAGAAGAACAACAAGAAGAAGAAATATCTCGAAATATGTCCGTCAGGCCCCTTCCCTTGAGATAAATCTGCAAATATCTCGGAAACGAAGCGAGCTATGCCAAAATGTTAAGAGACCTTATTTGTAGAGAATTAGGTTTCCTACTTTTTATGTTCTATGATATTTTTTGATTAGATGCGTAGTTCTCGAGATATATCGAGATATTTAAAAGTTCCGAAGCCGCACCAACATAATAGAGATACAGAAACACCGTGGCCCCTTTCTTTGAGATAACTCTGCACAATTGCGAGCTGCAAATGCCACTTCCAGCTTAGCTGTGCAGAAGAAGAACAACAAGAAGAAGAAATATCTCGAAATATGTCCGTCAGGCCCCTTCCCTTGAGATATATCTGCAAATATCTCGGAAACGAAGCTAGCTATGGCAAAATCTTAAGAGACCTTTTTTGTAGAGAATTATGTTTCCTACAATTTAGGTTCTATGATATTTTTTGATCAGAAGCGTAGTTTTCGAGATATATCGAGATATTTAAAAGTTCCGAAGCCGCACCAACATAAGAGGGATACAGAAACACCGTGGCCCCTTTCATTGAGATAACTCTGCACTAGTGCGAGCCGCAAATGCCACTTCCAGCTTAGCTGTGCAGAAGAAGAACAACAAGAAGAAGAAATATCTCGAAATATGTCCGTCAGGCCCCTTCCCTTGAGATATATCTGCAAATATCTCGGAAACGAAGCGAGCTATGGCAAAATCTTAAGAGACCTTTTTTGTAGAGAATTATGTTTCCTACAATTTAGGTTCTATCATATTTTTTTATCAGAAGCGTAGTTTTCGAGATATATCGAGATATTTAAAAGTTCCGAAGCCGCACCAACATAAGAGAGATACAGAAACACCGTGGCCCCTTTCATTGAGATAACTCTGCACTAGTGCGAGCCGCAAATGCCACTTCCAGCTTAGCTGTGCAGAAGAAGAACAACAAGAAGAAGAAATATCTCGAAATATGTCCGTCAGGCCCCTTCCCTTGAGATAAATCTGCAAATATCTCGGAAACGAAGCGAGCTATGGCAAAATGTTAAGAGACCTCTTTTGTAGAGAATTATGTTTCTTACTTTTTATGTTCTATGATATTTTTTGATCAGACGCGTAGTTCTCGAGATATATCAAGATATTTAAAAGTTCCAAAGCCGCACCAACATAATAGAGATACAGAAACACCGTGGCCCCTTTCTTTGAGATATCTCTGCACTATTGCGAGCTGCAGATGCCACTTCCAGCTTAGCTGTGCAGAAGAAGAACAACAAGAAGAAGAAATATCTCGAAATATGTCCGTCAGGCCCCTTCCCTTGAGATATATCTGCAAATATCTCGGAAACGAAGCGAGCTATGGCAAAATCTTAAGAGAACTTTTTTGTAGAGAATTATGTTTCCTACAATTTAGGTTCTATGATATTTTTTGATCAGAAGCGTAGTTTTCGAGATATATCGAGATATTTAAAAGTTCCGAAGCCGCACCAACATAAGAGAGATACAGAAACACCGTGGCCCCTTTCATTGAGATAACTCTGCACTAGTGCGAGCCGCAAATGCCACTTCCAGCTTAGCTGTGCAGAAGAAGAACAACAAGAAGAAGAAATATCTCGAAATATGTCCGTCAGGCCCCTTCCCTTGAGATAAATCTGCAAATATCTCGGAAACGAAGCGAGCTATGGCAAAATGTTAAGAGACCTTTTTTGTAGAGAATTATGTTTCTTACTTTTTATGTTCTATGATATTTTTTGATCAGACGCGTAGTTCTCGAGATATATCAAGATATTTGAAAGTTCCAAAGCCGCACCAACATAATAGAGATACAGAAACACCGTGGCCCCTTTCTTTGAGATATCTCTGCACTATTGCGAGCTGCAGATGCCACTTCCAGCTTAGCTGTGCAGAAGAAGAACAACAAGAAGAAGAAATATCTCGAAATATGTCCGTCAGGCCACTTCCCTTGAGATAAATCTGCAAATATCTCGGAAACGAAGCGAGCTATGGCAAAATGTTAAGAGACCTTTTTTGTAGAGAATTAAGTTTCCTACTTTTTATGTTCGATGATATTTTTTGATCAGATGCGTAGTTCTCGAGATATATCAAGATATTTAAAAGTTCCGAAGCTGCACCAACATAATAGAGGTACAGAAACACCGTGGCCTCTTTCTTTGAGATAACTCTGCACTATTGCGAGCTGCAAATGCCACTTCGAGCTTAGCTGTGCAGAAGAAGAACAACAAGAAGAAGAAATATCTCGAAATATGTCCGTCAGACCCCTTCCCTTGAGATGAATCTGCAAATATCTCGGAAACGAAGCGAGCTATGGCAAAACGTTAAGAGACCTTTTTTGTAGAAAATTAAGTTTCCTACTTTTTATGTTCTATGACATTTTTTGATCAGACGCGCAGTTCTCGAGATATATCAAGATATTTAAAAGTTCCGAAGCCGCACCAACATAATAGAGATACAGAAACACCGTGGCCCCTTTCTTTGAGATAACTCTGCACTATTGCGAGCTGCAAATGCCACTTCCAGCTTAGCTGTGCAGAAGAAGAACAACAAGAAGAAGAAATATCTCGAAATATGTCCGTCAGGCCAGTTCCTTTGAGCTGAATCTGCAAATATCTCGGAAACGAAGCGAGCTATGGCAAAATGTTAAGAGACCTTTTTTGTAGAGAATTAAGTTTCCTACTTTTTATGTTCGATGATATTTTTTGATCAGAAGCGTAGTTTTCGAGATATATCGACATATTTAAAAGTTCCGAAGACGCACCAACATAATAGAGATACAGAAACACCGTGGCCCCTTTCTTTGAGATAACTCTGAACTATTGCGAGCTGCAAATGCCACTTCCAGCTTAGCTGTGCAGAAAAAGAACAACAAGAAGAAGAAATATCTCGAAATATGTCCGTCAGGCCACTTCCCTTGAGATGAATCTGCAAATATCTCGGAAACGAAGCGAGCTATGGCAAAATGTTAAGAGACCTTTTTTGTAGAGAATTAAGTTTCCTACTTTTTATGTTCTATGATATTTTTTGATCAGACGGGTAGTTCTCGAGATATATCAAGATATTTAAAAGTTCCGAAGCCGCACCAACATAATAGAGATACAGAAACACCGTGGCCCCTTTCTTTGAGATAACTCTGCACTATTGCGAGCTGCAAATGCCACTTCCAGCTTAGCTGTGCAGAAGAAGAACAACAAGAAGAAGAAATATCTCGAAATATGTCCGTCAGGCCCCTTCCCTTGAGGTAAATCTGCAAATATCTCGGAAACGAAGCGAGCTATGGCAAAATCTTAAGAGACCTTTTTTGTAGAGAATTAAGTTTCCTACAATTTATGTTCTATGATATTTTTTGATCAGAAGCGTAGTTTTCGAGATATATCGAGATATTTAAAAGTTCCGAAGCCGCACCAACATAATAGAGATACAGAAACACCGTGGCCCCTTTCTTTGAGATAACTCTGCACTATTGCGAGCTGCAAATGCCACTTCCAGCTTAGCTGTGCAGAAGAAGAACAACAAGAAGAAGAAATATCTCGAAATATGTCCGTCAGGCCCCTTCCCTTGAGATATATGTGCAAATATCTCGGAAACGAAGCGAGCTATGGCAAAATCTTAAGAGACCTTTTTTGTAGAGAATTATGTTTCCTACAATTTAGGTTCTATGATATTTTTTGATCAGAAGCGTAGTTTTCGAGATATATCGAGATATTTAAAAGTTCCGAAGCCGCACCAACATAAGAGAGATACAGAAACACCGTGGCCCCTTTCATTGAGATAACTCTGCACTAGTGCGAGCCGCAAATGCCACTTCCAGCTTAGCTGTGCAGAAGAAGAACAACAAGAAGAAGAAATATCTCGAAATATGTCCGTCAGGCCCCTTCCCTTGAGATAAATCTGCAAATATCTCGGAAACGAAGAGAGCTATGGCAAAATGTTAAGAGACCTTTTTGGTAGAGAATTAAGTTTCCTACTTTTCATGTTCTATGATATTTTTTGATCAGATGCGTAGTTCTCGAGATATATCAAGATATTTAAAAGTTCCGAAGCCGCACCAACATAATAGAGATACAGAAACACCGTGGCCCCTTTCTTTGAGATAACTCTGCACTATTGCGAGCTGCAAATGCCACTTCCAGCTTAGCTGTGCAGAAGAAGAACAACAAGAAGAAGAAATATCTCGAAATATGTCCGTCAGGCCCCTTCCCTTGAGATATATCTGCAAATATCTCGGAAACGAAGCGAGCTATGGCAAAATGTTAAGAGACCTTTTTTGTAGAGAATTAAGTTTCCTACTTTTTATGTTCTATGATATTTTTTGATCAGATGCGTAGTTCTCGAGATATATGAAGATATTTAAAAGTTCCGAAGCCGCACCAACATAATAGAGATACAGAAACACCGTGGCCCCTTTCTTTCAGATAACTCTGCACTATTGCGAGCTGCAAATGCCACTTCCAGCTTAGCTGTGCAGAAGAAGAACAACAAGAAGAAGAAATATCTCGAAATATGTCCGTCAGGCCCCTTCCCTTGAGATAAATCTGCAAATATCTCGGAAACGAAGAGAGCTATGGCAAAATGTTAAGAGACCTTTTTGGTAGAGAATTAAGTTTCCTACTTTTTATGTTCTATGATATTTTTTGATCAGATGCGTAGTTCTCGAGATATATCAAGATATTTAAAAGTTCCGAAGCCGCACCAACATAATAGAGATTCAGAAACACCGTGGCCCCTTTCTTTGAGATAACTGTGCACTAGTGCGAGCCGCAAATGCCACTTCCAGCTTAGCTGTGCAGAAGAAGAACAACAAGTAGAAGAAATATCTCGAAATATGTCCGTCAGGCCCCTTCCCTTGAGATAAATCTGCAAATATCCTGAAAACGAAGCGAGCTATGGCAAAATGTTAAGAGACCTTTTTTGTAGAGAATTAAGTTTCCTACTTTTTAAGTTCTATGATATTTTTTGATCAGACGGGTAGTTCTCGAGATATATCAAGATATTTAAAAGTTCCGAAGCCGCACCAACATAATAGAGATACAGAAACACCGTGGCCCCTTTCTTTGAGATAACTCTGCACTATTGCGAGCTGCAAATGCCACTTCCAGCTTAGCTGTGCAGAAGAAGAACAACAAGAAGAAGAAATATCTCGAAATATGTCCGTCAGGCTCCTTCCCTTGAGATATATCTGCAAATATCTCGGAAACGAAGCGAGCTATGGCAAAATCTTAAGAGACCTTTTTTGTAGAGAATTATGTTTCCTACAATTTAGGTTCTATGATATTTTTTGATCAGAAGCGTAGTTTTCGAGATATATCGAGATATTTAAAAGTTCCGAAGCCGCACCAACATAAGAGAGATACAGAAACACCGTGGCCCCTTTCATTGAGATAACTCTGCACTAGTGCGAGCCGCAAATGCCACTTCCAGCTTAGCTGTGCAGAAGAAGAACAACAAGAAGAAGAAATATCTCGAAATATGTCCGTCAGGCCCCTTCCCTTGAGATAAATCTGCAAATATCTCGGAAACGAAGAGAGCTATGGCAAAATGTTAAGAGACCTTTTTGGTAGAGAATTAAGTTTCCTACTTTTCATGTTCTATGATATTTTTTGATCAGATGCGTAGTTCTCGAGATATATCAAGATATTTAAAAGTTCCGAAGCCGCACCAACATAATAGAGATACAGAAACACCGTGGCCCCTTTCTTTGAGATAACTCTGCACTATTGCGAGCTGCAAATGCCACTTCCAGCTTAGCTGTGCAGAAGAAGAACAACAAGAAGAAGAAATATCTCGAAATATGTCCGTGAGGCCCCTTCCCTTGAGATATATCTGCAAATATCTCGGAAACGAAGCGAGCTATGGCAAAATGTTAAGAGACCTTTTTTGTAGAGAATTAAGTTTCCTACTTTTTATGTTCTATGATATTTTTTGATCAGATGCGTAGTTCTCGAGATATATCAAGATATTTAAAAGTTCCGAAGCCGCACCAACATAATAGAGATACAGAAACACCGTGGCCCCTTTCTTTGAGATAACTCTGCACTATTGCGAGCTGCAAAGGCCACTTCCAGCTTAGCTGTGCAGAAGAAGAACAACAAGAAGAAGAAATATCTCGAAATATGTCCGTCAGGCCCCTTCCCTTGAGATATATCTGCAAATATCTCGGAAACGAAACGAGCTATGGCAAAATGTTAAGAGACCTTTTTTGTAGAGAATTAAGTTTCCTACTTTTTATGTTCTATGATATTTTTTGATCAGATGCGTAGTTCTCGAGATATATCAAGATATTTAAAAGTTCCGAAGCCGCACCAACATAATAGAGATACAGAAACACCGTGGCCCCTTTCTTTGAGATAACTCTGCACTACTGCGAGCTGCAAATGCCACTTCCAGCTTAGCTGTGCAGAAGAAGAACAACAAGAAGAAGAAATATCTCGAAATATGTCCGTCAGGCCCCTTCCCTTGAGATATATCTGCAAATATCTCGGAAACGAAGCGAGCTATGGCAAAATGTTAAGAGACCTTTTTGGTAGAGAATTAAGTTTCCTACTTTTCATGTTCTATGATATTTTTTGATCAGATGCGTAGTTCTCGAGATATATCAAGATATTTAAAAGTTCCGAAGCCGCACCAACATAATAGAGATACAGAAACACCGTGGCCCCTTTCTTTGAGATAACTCTGCACTATTGCGAGCTGCAAATGCCACTTCCAGCTTAGCTGTGCAGAAGAAGAACAACAAGAAGAAGAAATATCTCGAAATATGTCCGTCAGGCCCCTTCCCTTGAGATATATCTGCAAATATCTCGGAAACGAAGCGAGCTATGGCAAAATCTTAAGAGACCTTTTTTGTAGAGAATTAAGTTTCCTACTGTTTATGTTCTATGATATTTTTTGATCAGATGCGTAGTTCTCGAAATATATCAAGATATTTAAAAGTTCCGAAGCCGCACCAACATAATAGAGATACAGAAACACCGTGGCCCCTTTCTTTGAGATAACTCTGCACTATTGCGAGCTGTAAATGCCACTTCCAGCTTAGCTGTGCAGAAGAAGAACAACAAGAAGAAGAAATATCTCGAAATATGTCCGTCAGGCCCCTTCCCTTGAGATATATCTGCAAATATCTCGGAAACGAAGCGAGCTATGGCAAAATGTTAAGAGACCTTTTTTGTAGAGAATTATGTTTCCTACAATTTATGTTCTATGATATTTTTTGATCAGAAGCGTAGTTTTCGAGATATATCGACATATTTAAAAGTTCCGAAGACGCACCAACATAATAGAGATACAGAAACACCGTGGCCCCTTTCTTTGAGATAACTGTGCACTAGTGCGAGCCGCAAATGCCACTTCCAGCTTAGCTGTGCAGAAGAAGAACAACAAGAAGAAGAAATATCTCGAAATATGCCCGTCAGGCCCCTTCGCTTGAAATATATCTGCAAATATCTCGGAAACGAAGCGAGCTATGGCAAAATGTTAAGAGACCTTTTTTGTAGAGAATTATGTTTCCTACAATCTATGTTCTATGATATTTTTTGATCAGAAGCGTAGTTTTCGAGATATATCGAGATATTTAAAAGTTCCGAAGCCGCACCAACATAATAGAGATACAGAAACACCGTGGCCCCTTTCTTTGAGATAACTCTGCACTAGTGCGAGCCGCAAATGCCACTTCCAGCTTAGCTGTGCAGAAGAAGAACAACAAGAAGAAGAAATATCTCGAAATATGTCCGTCAGGCCCCTTCCCTTGAGATAAATCTGCAAATATCTCGGAAACGAAGCGAGCTATGGCAAAATGTTAAGAGACCTTTTTTGTAGAGAATTAAGTTTCCTACTTTTTATGTTCTATGATATTTTTTGATCAGATGCGTAGTTCTCGAGATATATCAAGATATTTAAAAGTTCCGAAGCCGCACCAACATAATAGAGATACAGAAACACCGTGGCCCCTTTCTTTGAGATAACTCTGCACTATTGCGAGCTGGAAATGCCACTTCCAGTTTAGCTGTGCAGAAGAAGAACAACAAGAAGAAGAAATATCTCGAAATATGTCCGTTAGGCCCCTTCCCTTGAGATATATATGCAAATATCTCGGAAACGAAGCGAGCTATGGCAAAATGTTAAGAGACCTTTTTTGTAGAGAATTAAGTTTCCTACTTTTTATGTTCTATGACATTTTTTGATCAGATGCGTAGTTCTCGAGATATATCAAGATATTTAAAAGTTCCGAAGCCGCACCAACATAATAGAGATACAGAAACACCGTGGCCCCTTTCTTTGAGATAACTCTGCACTAGTGCGAGCCGCAAATGCCACTTCCAGCTTAGCTGTGCAGAAGAAGAACAACAAGAAGAAGAAATATCTCGAAATATGTCCGTCAGGCCCCTTCCCTTGAGATAAATATGCAAATATCTCGGAAACGAAGCGAGCTATGGCAAAATGTTAAGAGACCTTTTTTGTAGAGAATTAAGTTTCCTACTTTTTATGTTCTATGATATTTTTTGATCAGATGCGTAGTTCTCGAGATATATCAAGATATTTAAAAGTTCCGAAGCCGCACCAACATAATAGAGATACAGAAACACCGTGGCCCCTTTCTTTGAGATAACTCTGCACTATTGCGAGCTGCAAATGCCACTTCCAGCTTAGCTGTGCAGAGGAAGAACAACAAGAAGAAGAAATATCTCGAAATATGTCCGTCAGGCCCCTTCCCTTGAGATGAATCTGCAAATATCTCGGAAACGAAGCGAGCTATGGCAAAATGTTAAGAGACCTTTTTTGTAGAGAATAATGTTTCCTACAATTTACGTTCTATGATATTTTTTGATCAGAAGCGTAGTTCTCGAGATATATCAAGATATTTAAAAGTTCCGAAGCCGCACCAACATAATAGAGATACAGAAACACCGTGGCCCCTTTCTTTGAGATAACTCTGAACTATTGCGAGCTGCAAATGCCACTTCCAGCTTAGCTGTGCAGAAGAAGAACAACAAGAAGAAGAAATATCTCGAAATATGTCCGTCAGGCCCCTTCCCTTGAGATATATCTGCAAATATCTCGGAAACGAAGCGAGCTATGGCAAAATCTTAAGAGACCTTTTTTGTAGAGAATTATGTTTCCTACAATTTAGGTTCTATCATATTTTTTTATCAGAAGCGTAGTTTTCGAGATATATCGAGATATTTAAAAGTTCCGAAGCCGCACCAACATAAGAGAGATACAGAAACACCGTGGCCCCTTTCATTGAGATAACTCTGCACTAGTGCGAGCCGCAAATGCCACTTCCAGCTTAGCTGTGCAGAAGAAGAACAACAAGAAGAAGAAATATCTCGAAATATGTCCGTCAGGCCCCTTCCCTTGAGATAAATCTGCAAATATCTCGGAAACGAAGCGAGCTATGGCAAAATGTTAAGAGACCTTTTTTGTAGAGAATTATGTTTCTTACTTTTTATGTTCTATGATATTTTTTGATCAGACGCGTAGTTCTCGAGATATATCAAGATATTTAAAAGTTCCAAAGCCGCACCAACATAATAGAGATACAGAAACACCGTGGCCCCTTTCTTTGAGATATCTCTGCACTATTGCGAGCTGCAGATGCCACTTCCAGCTTAGCTGTGCAGAAGAAGAACAACAAGAAGAAGAAATATCTCGAAATATGTCCGTCAGGCCAGTTCCTTTGAGCTGAATCTGCAAATATCTCGGAAACGAAGCGAGCTATGGCAAAATGTTAAGAGACGTTTTTTGTAGAGAATTATGTTTCCTACAATTTAGGTTCTATGCTATTTTTTGATCAGAAGCGTAGTTTTCGAGATATATCGAGATACTTAAAAGTTCCGAAGCCGCACCAACATAATAGAGATACAGAAACACCGTGGCCCCTTTCTTTGAGATAACTGTGCACTAGTGCGAGCCGCAAATGCCACTTCCAGCTTAGCTGTGCAGAAGAAGAACAACAAGAAGAAGAAATATCTCGAAATATGTCCGTCAGGCCCCTTCCCTTGAGATAAATCTGCAAATATCTCGGAAACGAAGCGAGCTATGGCAAAATGTTAAGAGACCTTTTTTGTAGAGAATTAAGTTTCCTACTTTTTATGTTCTACGATATTTTTGGATCAGATGCGTAGTTCTCGAGATATATCAAGATATTTAAAAGTTCCGAAGCCGCACCAACATAATAGAGATACAGAAACACCGTGGCCCCTTTCTTTGAGATAACTCTGCACTATTGCGAGCTGTAAATGCCACTTCCAGCTTAGCTGTGCAGAAGAAGAACAACAAGAAGAAGAAATATCTCGAAATATGTCCGTCAGGCCCCTTCCCTTGAGATAAATCTGCAAATATCTCGGAAACGAAGAGAGCTATGGCAAAATGTTAAGAGACCTTTTTTGTAGAGAATTAAGTTTCCTACTTTTCATGTTCTATGATATTTTTTGATCAGATGCGTAGTTCTCGAGATATATCAAGATATTTAAAAGTTCCGAAGCCGCACCAACATAATAGAGATACAGAAACACCGTGGCCCCTTTCTTTGAGATAACTCTGCACTATTGCGAGCTGCAAAGGCCACTTCCAGCTTAGCTGTGCAGAAGAAGAACAACAAGAAGAAGAAATATCTCGAAATATGTCCGTCAGGCCCCTTCCCTTGAGATATATCTGCAAATATCTCGGAAACGAAGCGAGCTATGGCAAAATGTTAAGAGACCTTTTTTGTAGAGAATTAAGTTTCCTACTTTTTATGTTCTATGATATTTTTTGATCAGATGCGTAGTTCTCGAGATATATCAAGATATTTAAAAGTTCCGAAGCCGCACCAACATAATAGAGATACAGAAACACCGTGGCCCCTTTCTTTGAGATAACTCTGCACTACTGCGAGCTGCAAATGCCACTTCCAGCTTAGCTGTGCAGAAGAAGAACAACAAGAAGAAGAAATATCTCGAAATATGTCCGTCAGGCCCCTTCCCTTGAGATATATCTGCAAATATCTCGGAAACGAAGCGAGCTATGGCAAAATGTTAAGAGACCTTTTTGGTAGAGAATTAAGTTTCCTACTTTTCATGTTCTATGATATTTTTTGATCAGATGCGTAGTTCTCGAGATATATCAAGATATTTAAAAGTTCCGAAGCCGCACCAACATAATAGAGATACAGAAACACCGTGGCCCCTTTCTTTGAGATAACTCTGCACTATTGCGAGCTGCAAATGCCACTTCCAGCTTAGCTGTGCAGAAGAAGAACAACAAGAAGAAGAAATATCTCGAAATATGTCCGTCAGGCCCCTTCCCTTGAGATATATCTGCAAATATCTCGGAAACGAAGCGAGCTATGGCAAAATCTTAAGAGACCTTTTTTGTAGAGAATTAAGTTTCCTACTGTTTATGTTCTATGATATTTTTTGATCAGATGCGTAGTTCTCGAAATATATCAAGATATTTAAAAGTTCCGAAGCCGCACCAACATAATAGAGATACAGAAACACCGTGGCCCCTTTCTTTGAGATAACTCTGCACTATTGCGAGCTGTAAATGCCACTTCCAGCTTAGCTGTGCAGAAGAAGAACAACAAGAAGAAGAAATATCTCGAAATATGTCCGTCAGGCCCCTTCCCTTGAGATATATCTGCAAATATCTCGGAAACGAAGCGAGCTATGGCAAAATGTTAAGAGACCTTTTTTGTAGAGAATTATGTTTCCTACAATTTATGTTCTATGATATTTTTTGATCAGAAGCGTAGTTTTCGAGATATATCGACATATTTAAAAGTTCCGAAGACGCACCAACATAATAGAGATACAGAAACACCGTGGCCCCTTTCTTTGAGATAACTGTGCACTAGTGCGAGCCGCAAATGCCACTTCCAGCTTAGCTGTGCAGAAGAAGAACAACAAGAAGAAGAAATATCTCGAAATATGCCCGTCAGGCCCCTTCGCTTGAAATATATCTGCAAATATCTCGGAAACGAAGCGAGCTATGGCAAAATGTTAAGAGACCTTTTTTGTAGAGAATTATGTTTCCTACAATCTATGTTCTATGATATTTTTTGATCAGAAGCGTAGTTTTCGAGATATATCGAGATATTTAAAAGTTCCGAAGCCGCACCAACATAATAGAGATACAGAAACACCGTGGCCCCTTTCTTTGAGATAACTCTGCACTAGTGCGAGCCGCAAATGCCACTTCCAGCTTAGCTGTGCAGAAGAAGAACAACAAGAAGAAGAAATATCTCGAAATATGTCCGTCAGGCCCCTTCCCTTGAGATAAATCTGCAAATATCTCGGAAACGAAGCGAGCTATGGCAAAATGTTAAGAGACCTTTTTTGTAGAGAATTAAGTTTCCTACTTTTTATGTTCTATGATATTTTTTGATCAGATGCGTAGTTCTCGAGATATATCAAGATATTTAAAAGTTCCGAAGCCGCACCAACATAATAGAGATACAGAAACACCGTGGCCCCTTTCTTTGAGATAACTCTGCACTATTGCGAGCTGGAAATGCCACTTCCAGTTTAGCTGTGCAGAAGAAGAACAACAAGAAGAAGAAATATCTCGAAATATGTCCGTTAGGCCCCTTCCCTTGAGATATATATGCAAATATCTCGGAAACGAAGCGAGCTATGGCAAAATGTTAAGAGACCTTTTTTGTAGAGAATTAAGTTTCCTACTTTTTATGTTCTATGACATTTTTTGATCAGATGCGTAGTTCTCGAGATATATCAAGATATTTAAAAGTTCCGAAGCCGCACCAACATAATAGAGATACAGAAACACCGTGGCCCCTTTCTTTGAGATAACTCTGCACTAGTGCGAGCCGCAAATGCCACTTCCAGCTTAGCTGTGCAGAAGAAGAACAACAAGAAGAAGAAATATCTCGAAATATGTCCGTCAGGCCCCTTCCCTTGAGATAAATATGCAAATATCTCGGAAACGAAGCGAGCTATGGCAAAATGTTAAGAGACCTTTTTTGTAGAGAATTAAGTTTCCTACTTTTTATGTTCTATGATATTTTTTGATCAGATGCGTAGTTCTCGAGATATATCAAGATATTTAAAAGTTCCGAAGCCGCACCAACATAATAGAGATACAGAAACACCGTGGCCCCTTTCTTTGAGATAACTCTGCACTATTGCGAGCTGCAAATGCCACTTCCGGCTTAGCTGTGCAGAGGAAGAACAACAAGAAGAAGAAATATCTCGAAATATGTCCGTCAGGCCCCTTCCCTTGAGATGAATCTGCAAATATCTCGGAAACGAAGCGAGCTATGGCAAAATGTTAAGAGACCTTTTTTGTAGAGAATAATGTTTCCTACAATTTACGTTCTATGATATTTTTTGATCAGAAGCGTAGTTCTCGAGATATATCAAGATATTTAAAAGTTCCGAAGCCGCACCAACATAATAGAGATACAGAAACACCGTGGCCCCTTTCTTTGAGATAACTCTGAACTATTGCGAGCTGCAAATGCCACTTCCAGCTTAGCTGTGCAGAAGAAGAACAACAAGAAGAAGAAATATCTCGAAATATGTCCGTCAGGCCCCTTCCCTTGAGATATATCTGCAAATATCTCGGAAACGAAGCGAGCTATGGCAAAATCTTAAGAGACCTTTTTTGTAGAGAATTATGTTTCCTACAATTTAGGTTCTATCATATTTTTTTATCAGAAGCGTAGTTTTCGAGATATATCGAGATATTTAAAAGTTCCGAAGCCGCACCAACATAAGAGAGATACAGAAACACCGTGGCCCCTTTCATTGAGATAACTACGCACTAGTGCGAGCCGCAAATGCCACTTCCAGCTTAGCTGTGCAGAAGAAGAACAACAAGAAGAAGAAATATCTCGAAATATGTCCGTCAGGCCCCTTCCCTTGAGATAAATCTGCAAATATCTCGGAAACGAAGCGAGCTATGGCAAAATGTTAAGAGACCTTTTTTGTAGAGAATTATGTTTCTTACTTTTTATGTTCTATGATATTTTTTGATCAGACGCGTAGTTCTCGAGATATATCAAGATATTTAAAAGTTCCAAAGCCGCACCAACATAATAGAGATACAGAAACACCGTGGCCCCTTTCTTTGAGATATCTCTGCACTATTGCGAGCTGCAGATGCCACTTCCAGCTTAGCTGTGCAGAAGAAGAACAACAAGAAGAAGAAATATCTCGAAATATGTCCGTCAGGCCAGTTCCTTTGAGCTGAATCTGCAAATATCTCGGAAACGAAGCGAGCTATGGCAAAATGTTAAGAGACGTTTTTTGTAGAGAATTATGTTTCCTACAATTTAGGTTCTATGCTATTTTTTGATCAGAAGCGTAGTTTTCGAGATATATCGAGATACTTAAAAGTTCCGAAGCCGCACCAACATAATAGAGATACAGAAACACCGTGGCCCCTTTCTTTGAGATAACTGTGCACTAGTGCGAGCCGCAAATGCCACTTCCAGCTTAGCTGTGCAGAAGAAGAACAACAAGAAGGAGAAATATCTCGAAATATGTCCGTCAGGCCCCTTCCCTTGAGATAAATCTGCAAATATCTCGGAAACGAAGCGAGCTATGGCAAAATGTTAAGAGACCTTTTTTGTAGAGAATTAAGTTTCCTACTTTTTATGTTCTACGATATTTTTGGATCAGATGCGTAGTTCTCGAGATATATCAAGATATTTAAAAGTTCCGAAGCCGCACCAACATAATAGAGATACAGAAACACCGTGGCCCCTTTCTTTGAGATAACTCTGCACTATTGCGAGCTGTAAATGCCACTTCCAGCTTAGCTGTGCAGAAGAAGAACAACAAGAAGAAGAAATATCTCGAAATATGTCCGTCAGGCCCCTTCCCTTGAGATAAATCTGCAAATATCTCGGAAACGAAGAGAGCTATGGCAAAATGTTAAGAGACCTTTTTTGTAGAGAATTAAGTTTCCTACTTTTCATGTTCTATGATATTTTTTGATCAGATGCGTAGTTCTCGAGATATATCAAGATATTTAAAAGTTCCGAAGCCGCACCAACATAATAGAGATACAGAAACACCGTGGCCCCTTTCTTTGAGATAACTCTGAACTATTGCGAGCTGCAAATGCCACTTCCAGCTTAGCTGTGCAGAAGAAGAACAACAAGAAGAAGAAATATCTCGAAATATGTCCGTCAGGCCACTTCCCTTGAGATGAATCTGCAAATATCTCGGAAACGAAGCGAGCTATGTCAAAATGTTAAGAGACCTTTTTTGTAGAGAATTAAGTTTCCTACTTTTTATGTTCTATGATATTTTTTGATCAGACGGGTAGTTCTCGAGATATATCAAGATATTTAAAAGTTCCGAAGCCGCACCAACATAATAGAGATACAGAAACACCGTGGCCCCTTTCTTTGAGATAACTCTGCACTATTGCGAGCTGCAAATGCCACTTCCAGCTTAGCTGTGCAGAAGAAGAACAACAAGAAGAAGAAATATCTCGAAATATGTCCGTCAGGCCCCTTCCCTTGAGATATATCTGCAAATATCTCGGAAACGAAGCGAGCTATGGCAAAATCTTAAGAGAACTTTTTTGTAGAGAATTATGTTTCCTACAATTTAGGTTCTATGATATTTTTTGATCAGAAGCGTAGTTTTCGAGATATATCGAGATATTTAAAAGTTCCGAAGCCGCACCAACATAAGAGAGATACAGAAACACCGTGGCCCCTTTCATTGAGATAACTCTGCACTAGTGCGAGCCGCAAATGCCACTTCCAGCTTAGCTGTGCAGAAGAAGAACAACAAGAAGAAGAAATATCTCGAAATATGTCCGTCAGGCCCCTTCCCTTGAGATAAATCTGCAAATATCTCGGAAACGAAGCGAGCTATGGCAAAATGTTAAGAGACCTTTTTTGTAGAGAATTATGTTTCTTACTTTTTATGTTCTATGATATTTTTTGATCAGACGCGTAGTTCTCGAGATATATCAAGATATTTAAAAGTTCCAAAGCCGCACCAACATAATAGAGATACAGAAACACCGTGGCCCCTTTCTTTGAGATATCTCTGCACTATTGCGAGCTGCAGATGCCACTTCCAGCTTAGCTGTGCAGAAGAAGAACAACAAGAAGAAGAAATATCTCGAAATATGTCCGTCAGGCCACTTCCCTTGAGATAAATCTGCAAATATCTCGGAAACGAAGCGAGCTATGGCAAAATGTTAAGAGACCTTTTTTGTAGAGAATTAAGTTTCCTACTTTTTATGTTCGATGATATTTTTTGATCAGATGCGTAGTTCTCGAGATATATCAAGATATTCAAAAGTTCCGAAGCTGCACCAACATAATAGAGGTACAGAAACACCGTGGCCTCTTTCTTTGAGATAACTCTGCACTATTGCGAGCTGCAAATGCCACTTCCAGCTTAGCTGTGCAGAAGAAGAACAACAAGAAGAAGAAATATCTCGAAATATGTCCGTCAGGCCAGTTCCTTTGAGCTGAATCTGCAAATATCTCGGAAACGAAGCGAGCTATGGCAAAATGTTAAGAGACCTTTTTTGTAGAGAATTAAGTTTCCTACTTTTTATGTTCGATGATATTTTTTGATCAGAAGCGTAGTTTTCGAGATATATCGACATATTTAAAAGTTCCGAAGACGCACCAACATAATAGAGATACAGAAACACCGTGGCCCCTTTCTTTGAGATAACTCTGAACTATTGCGAGCTGCAAATGCCACTTCCAGCTTAGCTGTGCAGAAGAAGAACAACAAGAAGAAGAAATATCTCGAAATATGTCCGTCAGGCCACTTCCCTTGAGATGAATCTGCAAATATCTCGGAAACGAAGCGAGCTATGGCAAAATGTTAAGAGACCTTTTTTGTAGAGAATTAAGTTTCCTACTTTTTATGTTCTATGATATTTTTTGATCAGACGGGTAGTTCTCGAGATATATCAAGATATTTAAAAGTTCCGAAGCCGCACCAACATAATAGAGATACAGAAACACCGTGGCCCCTTTCTTTGAGATAACTCTGCACTATTGCGAGCTGCAAATGCCACTTCCAGCTTAGCTGTGCAGAAGAAGAACAACAAGAAGAAGAAATATCTCGAAATATGTCCGTCAGGCCCCTTCCCTTGAGATATATGTGCAAATATCTCGGAAACGAAGCGAGCTATGGCAAAATCTTAAGAGACCTTTTTTGTAGAGAATTATGTTTCCTACAATTTAGGTTCTATGATATTTTTTGATCAGAAGCGTAGTTTTCGAGATATATCGAGATATTTAAAAGTTCCGAAGCCGCACCAACATAAGAGAGATACAGAAACACCGTGGCCCCTTTCATTGAGATAACTCTGCACTAGTGCGAGCCGCAAATGCCACTTCCAGCTTAGCTGTGCAGAAGAAGAACAACAAGAAGAAGAAATATCTCGAAATATGTCCGTCAGGCCCCTTCCCTTGAGATAAATCTGCAAATATCTCGGAAACGAAGCGAGCTATGGCAAAATGTTAAGAGACCTTTTTTGTAGAGAATTAAGTTTCCTACTTTTTATGTTCTATGATATTTTTTGATCAGACGGGTAGTTCTCGAGATATATCAAGATATTTAAAAGTTCCGAAGCCGCACCAACATAATAGAGATACAGAAACACCGTGGCCCCTTTCTTTGAGATAACTCTGCACTATTGCGAGCTGCAAATGCCACTTCCAGCTTAGCTGTGCAGAAGAAGAACAACAAGAAGAAGAAATATCTCGAAATATGTCCGTCAGGCCCCTTCCCTTGAGATATATCTGCAAATATCTCGGAAACGAAGCGAGCTATGGCAAAATGTTAAGAGACCTTTTTGGTAGAGAATTAAGTTTCCTACTTTTCATGTTCTATGATATTTTTTGATCAGATGCGTAGTTCTCGAGATATATCAAGATATTTAAAAGTTCCGAAGCCGCACCAACATAATAGAGATACAGAAACACCGTGGCCCCTTTCTTTGAGATAACTCTGCACTATTGCGAGCTGCAAATGCCACTTCCAGCTTAGCTGTGCAGAAGAAGAACAACAAGAAGAAGAAATATCTCGAAATATGTCCGTCAGGCCCCTTCCCTTGAGATATATCTGCAAATATCTCGGAAACGAAGCGAGCTATGGCAAAATCTTAAGAGACCTTTTTTGTAGAGAATTAAGTTTCCTACTTTTTATGTTCTATGATATTTTTTGATCAGATGCGTAGTTCTCGAAATATATCAAGATATTTAAAAGTTCCGAAGCCGCACCAACATAATAGAGATACAGAAACACCGTGGCCCCTTTCTTTGAGATAACTCTGCACTATTGCGAGCTGTAAATGCCACTTCCAGCTTAGCTGTGCAGAAGAAGAACAACAAGAAGAAGAAATATCTCGAAATATGTCCGTCAGGCCCCTTCCCTTGAGATATATCTGCAAATATCTCGGAAACGAAGCGAGCTATGGCAAAATGTTAAGAGACCTTTTTTGTAGAGAATTATGTTTCCTACAATTTATGTTCTATGATATTTTTTGATCAGAAGCGTAGTTTTCGAGATATATCGACATATTTAAAAGTTCCGAAGACGCACCAACATAATAGAGATACAGAAACACCGTGGCCCCTTTCTTTGAGATAACTGTGCACTAGTGCGAGCCGCAAATGCCACTTCCAGCTTAGCTGTGCAGAAGAAGAACAACAAGAAGAAGAAATGTCTCGAAATATGCCCGTCAGGCCCCTTCCCTTGAAATATATCTGCAAATATCTCGGAAACGAAGCGAGCTATGGCAAAATGTTAAGAGACCTTTTTTGTAGAGAATTATGTTTCCTACAATCTATGTTCTATGATATTTTTTGATCAGAAGCGTAGTTTTCGAGATATATCGAGATATTTAAAAGTTCCGAAGCCGCACCAACATAATAGAGATACAGAAACACCGTGGCCCCTTTCTTTGAGATACCTCTGCACTAGTGCGAGCCGCAAATGCCACTTCCAGCTTAGCTGTGCAGAAGAAGAACAACAAGAAGAAGAAATATCTCGAAATATGTCCGTCAGGCCCCTTCCCTTGAGATAAATCTGCAAATATCTCGGAAACGAAGCGAGCTATGGCAAAATGTTAAGAGACCTTTTTTGTAGAGAATTAAGTTTCCTACTTTTTATGTTCTATGATATTTTTTGATCAGATGCGTAGTTCTCGAGATATATCAAGATATTTAAAAGTTCCGAAGCCGCACCAACATAATAGAGATACAGAAACACCGTGGCCCCTTTCTTTGAGATAACTCTGCACTATTGCGAGCTGGAAATGCCACTTCCAGTTTAGCTGTGCAGAAGAAGAACAACAAGAAGAAGAAATATCTCGAAATATGTCCGTTAGGCCCCTTCCCTTGAGATATATATGCAAATATCTCGGAAACGAAGCGAGCTATGGCAAAATGTTAAGAGACCTTTTTTGTAGAGAATTAAGTTTCCTACTTTTTATGTTCTATGATATTTTTTGATCAGATGCGTAGTTCTCGAGATATATCAAGATATTTAAAAGTTCCGAAGCCGCACCAACATAATAGAGATACAGAAACACCGTGGCCCCTTTCTTTGAGATAACTCTGCACTATTGCGAGCTGCAAATGCCACTTCCAGCTTAGCTGTGCAGAAGAAGAACAACAAGAAGAAGAAATATCTCGAAATATGTCCGTCAGGCCCCTTCCCTTGAGATATATCTGCAAATATCTCGGAAACGAAGCGAGCTATGGCAAAATCTTAAGAGACCTTTTTTGTAGAGAATTAAGTTTCCTACTTTTTATGTTCTATGATATTTTTTGATCAGATGCGTAGTTCTCGAAATATATCAACATATTTAAAAGTTCCGAAGCCGCACCAACATAATAGAGATACAGAAACACCGTGGCCCCTTTCTTTGAGATAACTCTGCACTATTGCGAGCTGTAAATGCCACTTCCAGCTTAGCTGTGCAGAAGAAGAACAACAAGAAGAAGAAATATCTCGAAATATGTCCGTCAGGCCCCTTCCCTTGAGATATATCTGCAAATATCTCGGAAACGAAGCGAGCTATGGCAAAATGTTAAGAGACCTTTTTTGTAGAGAATTATGTTTCCTACAATTTATGTTCTATGATATTTTTTGATCAGAAGCGTAGTTTTCGAGATATATCGACATATTTAAAAGTTCCGAAGACGCACCAACATAATAGAGATACAGAAACACCGTGGCCCCTTTCTTTGAGATAACTGTGCACTAGTGCGAGCCGCAAATGCCACTTCCAGCTTAGCTGTGCAGAAGAAGAACAACAAGAAGAAGAAATATCTCGAAATATGCCCGTCAGGCCCCTTCCCTTGAAATATATCTGCAAATATCTCGGAAACGAAGCGAGCTATGGCAAAATGTTAAGAGACCTTTTTTGTAGAGAATTATGTTTCCTACAATCTATGTTCTATGATATTTTTTGATCAGAAGCGTAGTTTTCGAGATATATCGAGATATTTAAAAGTTCCGAAGCCGCACCAACATAATAGAGATACAGAAACACCGTGGCCCCTTTCTTTGAGATAACTCTGCACTAGTGCGAGCCGCAAATGCCACTTCCAGCTTAGCTGTGCAGAAGAAGAACAACAAGAAGAAGAAATATCTCGAAATATGTCCGTCAGGCCCCTTCCCTTGAGATAAATCTGCAAATATCTCGGAAACGAAGCGAGCTATGGCAAAATGTTAAGAGACCTTTTTTGTAGAGAATTAAGTTTCCTACTTTTTATGTTCTATGATATTTTTTGATCAGATGCGTAGTTCTCGGGATATATCAAGATATTTAAAAGTTCCGAAGCCGCACCAACATAATAGAGATACAGAAACACCGTGGCCCCTTTCTTTGAGATAACTCTGCACTATTGCGAGCTGGAAATGCCACTTCCAGTTTAGCTGTGCAGAAGAAGAACAACAAGAAGAAGAAATATCTCGAAATATGTCCGTTAGGCCCCTTCCCTTGAGATATATATGCAAATATCTCGGAAACGAAGCGAGCTATGGCAAAATGTTAAGAGACCTTTTTTGTAGAGAATTAAGTTTCCTACTTTTTATGTTCTCTGATATTTTTTGATCAGATGCGTAGTTCTCGAGATATATCAAGATATTTAAAAGTTCCGAAGCCGCACCAACATAATAGAGATACAGAAACACCGTGGCCCCTTTCTTTGAGATAACTCTGCACTAGTGCGAGCCGCAAATGCCACTTCCAGCTTAGCTGTGCAGAAGAAGAACAACAAGAAGAAGAAACATCTCGAAATATGTCCGTCAGGCCCCTTCCCTTGAGATAAATATGCAAATATCTCGGAAACGAAGCGAGCTATGGCAAAATGTTAAGAGACCTTTTTTGTAGAGAATTAAGTTTCCTACTTTTTATGTTCTATGATATTTTTTGATCAGATGCGTAGTTCTCGAGATATATCAAGATATTTAAAAGTTCCGAAGCCGCACCAACATAATAGAGATACAGAAACACCGTGGCCCCTTTCTTTGAGATAACTCTGCACTATTGCGAGCTGCAAATGCCACTTCCAGCTTAGCTGTGCAGAGGAAGAACAACAAGAAGAAGAAATATCTCGAAATATGTCCGTCAGGCCCCTTCCCTTGAGATGAATCTGCAAATATCTCGGAAACGAAGCGAGCTATGGCAAAATGTTAAGAGACCTTTTTTGTAGAGAATAATGTTTCCTACAATTTACGTTCTATGATATTTTTTGATCAGAAGCGTAGTTCTCGAGATATATCAAGATATTTAAAAGTTCCGAAGCCGCACCAACATAATAGAGATACAGAAACACCGTGGCCCCTTTCTTTGAGATAACTCTGCACTAGTGCGAGCCGCAAATGCCACTTCCAGCTTAGCTGTGCAGAAGAAGAACAACAAGAAGAAGAAATATCTCGAAATATGTCCGTTAGGCCCCTTCCCTTGAGATAAATATGCAAATATCTCGGAAACGAAGCGAGCTATGGCAAAATGTTAAGAGACCTTTTTTGTAGAGAATTAAGTTTCCTACTTTTTATGTTCGATGATATTTTTTGATCAGATGCGTAGTTCCCGAGATATATCAAGATATTTAAAAGTTCCGAAGCTGCACCAACATAATAGAGGTACAGAAACACCGTGGCCTCTTTCTTTGAGATAACTCTGCACTATTGCGAGCTGCAAATGCCACTTCGAGCTTAGCTGTGCAGAAGAAGAACAACAAGAAGAAGAAATATCTCGAAATATGTCCGTCAGACCCCTTCCCTTGAGATGAATCTGCAAATATCTCGGAAACGAAGCGAGCTATGGCGAAATGTTAAGAGACCTTTTTTGTAGAGAATTAAGTTTCCTACTTTTTATGTTCTATGATATTTTTTGATCAGGAGCGTAGTTTTCGAGATATATCGAGATATTTAAAAGTTCCGAAGCCGCACCAACATAATAGAGATACAGAAACACCGTGGCCCCTTTCTTTGAGATAACTGTGCACTAGTGCGAGCCGCAAATGCCACTTCCAGCTTAGCTGTGCAGAAGAAGAACAACAAGAAGAAGAAATATCTCGAAATATGCCCGTCAGGCCCCTTCCCTTGAAATATATCTGCAAATATCTCGGAAACGAAGCGAGCTATGGCAAAATGTTAAGAGACCGTTTTTGTAGAGAATTAAGTTTCCTACTTTTTATGTTCTATGATATTTTTTGATCAGACGCGTAGTTCTCGAGATATATCAAGATATTTAAAAGTTCCGAAGCCGCACCAACATAATAGAGATACAGAAACACCGTGGCCCCTTTCTTTGAGATAACTCTGCACTAGTGCGAGCCGCAAATGCCACTTCCAGCTTAGCTGTGCAGAAGAAGAACAACAAGAAGAAGAAATATCTCGAAATATGTCCGTCAGGCCCCTTCCCTTGAGATAAATATGCAAATATCTCGGAAACGAAGCGAGCTATGGCAAAATGTTAAGAGACCTTTTTTGTAGAGAATTAAGTTTCCTACTTTTTATGTTCTATGATATTTTTTGATCAGATGCGTAGTTCTCGAGATATATCAAGATATTTAAAAGTTCCGAAGCCGCACCAACATAATAGAGATACAGAAACACCGTGGCCCCTTTCTTTGAGATAACTCTGCACTATTGCGAGCTGCAAATGCCACTTCCAGCTTAGCTGTGCAGAGGAAGAACAACAAGAAGAAGAAATATCTCGAAATATGTCCGTCAGGCCCCTTCCCTTGAGATGAATCTGCAAATATCTCGGAAACGAAGCGAGCTATGGCAAAATGTTAAGAGACCTTTTTTGTAGAGAATAATGTTTCCTACAATTTACGTTCTATGATATTTTTTGATCAGAAGCGTAGTTCTCGAGATATATCAAGATATTTAAAAGTTCCGAAGCCGCACCAACATAATAGAGATACAGAAACACCGTGGCCCCTTTCTTTGAGATAACTCTGCACTAGTGCGAGCCGCAAATGCCACTTCCAGCTTAGCTGTGCAGAAGAAGAACAACAAGAAGAAGAAATATCTCGAAATATGTCCGTTAGGCCCCTTCCCTTGAGATAAATATGCAAATATCTCGGAAACGAAGCGAGCTATGGCAAAATGTTAAGAGACCTTTTTTGTAGAGAATTAAGTTTCCTACTTTTTATGTTCGATGATATTTTTTGATCAGATGCGTAGTTCCCGAGATATATCAAGATATTTAAAAGTTCCGAAGCTGCACCAACATAATAGAGGTACAGAAACACCGTGGCCTCTTTCTTTGAGATAACTCTGCACTATTGCGAGCTGCAAATGCCACTTCGAGCTTAGCTGTGCAGAAGAAGAACAACAAGAAGAAGAAATATCTCGAAATATGTCCGTCAGACCCCTTCCCTTGAGATGAATCTGCAAATATCTCGGAAACGAAGCGAGCTATGGCGAAATGTTAAGAGACCTTTTTTGTAGAGAATTAAGTTTCCTACTTTTTATGTTCTATGATATTTTTTGATCAGGAGCGTAGTTTTCGAGATATATCGAGATATTTAAAAGTTCCGAAGCCGCACCAACATAATAGAGATACAGAAACACCGTGGCCCCTTTCTTTGAGATAACTGTGCACTAGTGCGAGCCGCAAATGCCACTTCCAGCTTAGCTGTGCAGAAGAAGAACAACAAGAAGAAGAAATATCTCGAAATATGCCCGTCAGGCCCCTTCCCTTGAAATATATCTGCAAATATCTCGGAAACGAAGCGAGCTATGGCAAAATGTTAAGAGACCATTTTTGTAGAGAATTAAGTTTCCTACTTTTTATGTTCTATGATATTTTTTGATCAGACGCGTAGTTCTCGAGATATATCAAGATATTTAAAAGTTCCGAAGCCGCACCAACATAATAGAGATACAGAAACACCGTGGCCCCTTTCTTTGAGATAACTCTGCACTAGTGCGAGCCGCAAATGCCACTTCCAGCTTAGCTGTGCAGAAGAAGAACAACAAGAAGAAGAAATATCTCGAAATATGTCCGTCAGGCCCCTTCCCTTGAGATAAATATGCAAATATCTCGGAAACGAAGCGAGCTATGGCAAAATGTTAAGAGACCTTTTTTGTAGAGAATTAAGTTTCCTACTTTTTATGTTCTATGATATTTTTTGATCAGATGCGTAGTTCTCGAGATATATCAAGATATTTAAAAGTTCCGAAGCCGCACCAACATAATAGAGATACAGAAACACCGTGGCCCCTTTCTTTGAGATAACTCTGCACTATTGCGAGCTGCAAATGCCACTTCCAGCTTAGCTGTGCAGAGGAAGAACAACAAGAAGAAGAAATATCTCGAAATATGTCCGTCAGGCCCCTTCCCTTGAGATGAATCTGCAAATATCTCGGAAACGAAGCGAGCTATGGCAAAATGTTAAGAGACCTTTTTTGTAGAGAATAATGTTTCCTACAATTTACGTTCTATGATATTTTTTGATCAGAAGCGTAGTTCTCGAGATATATCAAGATATTTAAAAGTTCCGAAGCCGCACCAACATAATAGAGATACAGAAACACCGTGGCCCCTTTCTTTGAGATAACTCTGCACTAGTGCGAGCCGCAAATGCCACTTCCAGCTTAGCTGTGCAGAAGAAGAACAACAAGAAGAAGAAATATCTCGAAATATGTCCGTTAGGCCCCTTCCCTTGAGATAAATATGCAAATATCTCGGAAACGAAGCGAGCTATGGCAAAATGTTAAGAGACCTTTTTTGTAGAGAATTAAATTTCCTACTTTTTATGTTCGATGATATTTTTTGATCAGATGCGTAGTTCTCGAGATATATCAAGATATTTAAAAGTTCCGAAGCTGCACCAACATAATAGAGGTACAGAAACACCGTGGCCTCTTTCTTTGAGATAACTCTGCACTATTGCGAGCTGCAAATGCCACTTCGAGCTTAGCTGTGCAGAAGAAGAACAACAAGAAGAAGAAATATCTCGAAATATGTCCGTCAGACCCCTTCCCTTGAGATGAATCTGCAAATATCTCGGAAACGAAGCGAGCTATGGCAAAATGTTAAGAGACCTTTTTTGTAGAGAATTAAGTTTCCTACTTTTTATGTTCTATGATATTTTTTGATCAGGAGCGTAGTTTTCGAGATATATCGAGATATTTAAAAGTTCCGAAGCCGCACCAACATAATAGAGATACAGAAACACCGTGGCCCCTTTCTTTGAGATAACTGTGCACTAGTGCGAGCCGCAAATGCCACTTCCAGCTTAGCTGTGCAGAAGAAGAACAACAAGAAGAAGAAATATCTCGAAATATGCCCGTCAGGCCCCTTCCCTTGAAATATATCTGCAAATATCTCGGAAACGAAGCGAGCTATGGCAAAATGTTAAGAGACCGTTTTTGTAGAGAATTAAGTTTCCTACTTTTTATGTTCTATGATATTTTTTGATCAGACGCGTAGTTCTCGAGATATATCAAGATATTTAAAAGTTCCGAAGCCGCACCAACATAATAGAGATACAGAAACACCGTGGCCCCTTTCGTTGAGATAACTCTGCACTAGTGCGAGCCGCAAATGCCACTTCCAGCTTAGCTGTGCAGAAGAAGAACAACAAGAAGAAGAAATATCTCGAAATATGTCCGTCAGGCCCCTTCCCTTGAGATAAATCTGCAAATATCTCGGAAACGAAGCGAGCGATGGCAAAATGTTAAGAGACCTTTTTTGTAGAGAATTAAGTTTCCTACTTTTTATGTTCTATGATATTTTTTGATCAGATGCGTAGTTCTCGAGATATATCAAGATATTTAAAAGTTCCGAAGCCGCACCAACATAATAGAGATACAGAAACACCGTGGCCCCTTTCTTTGAGATAACTCTGCACTAGTGCGAGCCGCAAATGCCACTTCCAGCTTAGCTGTGCAAAAGAAGAACAACAAGAAGAAGAAATATCTCGAAATATGTCCGTCAGGCCCCTTCCCTTGAGATAAATATGCAAATATCTCGGAAACGAAGCGAGCTATGGCAAAATGTTAAGAGACCTTTTTTGTAGAGAATAATGTTTCCTACAATCTACGTTCTATGATATTTTTTGATCAGAAGCGTAGTTCTCGAGATATATCAAGATATTTAAAAGTTCCGAAGCCGCACCAACATAATAGAGATACAGAAACACCGTGGCTCCTTTCTTTGAGATAACTCTGCACTAGTGCGAGCCGCAAATGCCACTTCCAGCTTAGCTGTGCAGAAGAAGAACAACAAGAAGAAGAAATATCTCGAAATATGTCCGTTAGGCCCCTTCCCTTGAGATAAATATGCAAATATCTCGGAAACGAAGCGAGCTATGGCAAAATGTTAAGAGACCTTTTTTGTAGAGAATTAAGTTTCCTACTTTTTATGTTCGATGATATTTTTTGATCAGATGCGTAGTTCTCGAGATATATCAAGATATTTAAAAGTTCCGAAGCCGCACCAACATAATAGAGATACAGAAACACCGTGGCCCCTTTCTTTGCGATAACTCTGCACTATTGCGAGCTGCAAATGCCACTTCCAGCTTAGCTGTGCAGAAGAAGAACAACAAGAAGAAGAAATATCTCGAAATATGTCCGTCAGGCCCCTTCCCTTGAGATAAATCTGCAAATATCTCGGAAACGAAGCGAGCTATGCCAAAATGTTAAGAGACCTTATTTGTAGAGAATTAAGTTTCCTACTTTTTATGTTCTATGATATTTTTTGATCAGATGCGTAGTTCTCGAGATATATCGAGATATTTAAAAGTTCCGAAGCCGCACCAACATAATAGAGATACAGAAACACCGTGGCCCCTTTCTTTGAGATAACTGTGCACTATTGCGAGCTGCAAATGCCACTTCCAGCTTAGCTGTGCAGAGGAAGAACAACAAGAAGAAGAAATATCTCGAAATATGTCCGTCAGGCCCCTTCCCTTGAGATAAATCTGCAAATATCTCGGAAACCAAGCGAGCTATGGGAAAATGTTAAGAGACCTTTTTTGTAGAGAATTAAGTTTCCTACTTTTTATCTTCTATGATATTTTCTGATCAGATTCGTAGTTCTCGAGATATATCAAGATATTTAAAAGTTCCGAAGCCGCACCAACATAATAGAGATACAGAAACACCGTGGCCCCTCTCTTTGAGATAACTCTGCACAATTGCGAGCTGCAAATGCCACTTCCAGCTTAGCTGTGCAGAAGAAGAACAACAAGAAGAAGAAATATCTCGAAATATGTCCGTCAGGCCCCTTCCCTTGAGATAAATCGGCAAGTATCTCGGAAACGAAGCGAGCTATGGCAAAATGTTGAGAGACCTTTTTTGTAGAGAATTAAGTTTCCTACTTTTTATGTTCTATGATATTTTTTGATCAGATGCGTAGATCTCGAGATATATCAAGATATTTAAAAGTTCCGAAGCCGCACCAACATAATAGAGATACAGAAACACCGTGGCCCCTTTCTTTGAGATAACTCTGCACTATTGCGAGCTGCAAATGCCACTTCCAGCTTAGCTGTGCAGAAGAAGAACAACAAGAAGAAGAAATATCTCGAAATATGTCCGTCAGGCCCCTTCCCTTGAGATAAATCTGCAAATATCTCGGAAACGAAGCGAGCTATGGCAAAATGTTAAGAGACCTTTTTTGTATGGAATTATGTTTCCTACTTTTTATGTTCTATGATATTTTTTGATCAGACGCGTAGTTCTCGAGATATATCAAGATATTTAAAAGTTCCGAAGCCGCACCAACATAATAGAGATACAGAAACACCGTGGCTCCTTTCTTTTAGATAACTCTGCACCATTGCGACCTGGAAATGCCACTTCCAGTTTAGCTGTGCAGAAGAAGAACAACAAGAAGAAGAAATATCACGAAATATGTCCGTTAGGCCCCTTCCCTTGAGATAAATCTGCAAATATCTCGGAAACCAAGCGAGCTATGGCAAAATGTTAAGAGACCTTTTTTGTAGCGAATTAAGTTTCCTACTTTTTATGTTCTATGATATTTTTTGATCAGATGCGTAGTTCTCGAGATATATCAAGATATTTAAAAGTTCCGAAGCCGCACCAACATAATAGAGATACAGAAACACCGTGGCCCCTCTCTTTGAGATAACTCTGCACATTTGCGAGCTGCAAATGCCACTTCCAGCTTAGCTGTGCAGAAGAAGAACAACAAGAAGAAGAAATATCTCGAAATATGTCCGTCAGGCCCCTTCCCTTGAGATAAATCTGCAAATATCTCGGAAACGAAGCGAGCTATTGCAAAATGTTAAGAGACCTTTTTTGTAGAGGATTGAGTTTCCTACTTTTTATGTTCTATGATATTTTTTGATCAGATGCGTAGTTCTCGAGATATATCAAGATATTTAAAAGCTCCGAAGCTGCACCAACATAATAGAGGTACAGAAACACCGTGGCCCCTTTCTTTGAGATAACTCTGCACTATTGCGAGCTGCAAATGCCACTTCCAGCTTAGCTGTGGAGAAGAAGAACAACAAGAATAAGAAATATTTCGAAATATGTCCGTCAGGCCCCTTCCCTTGAGATAAATCTGCAAATATCTCGGAAACGAAGCGAGCTACGGCAAAATGTTAAGAGTCCTTTTTTGTAGAAAATTAGGTTTCCTACTTTTTATGTTCTATGATATTTTTTGATCAGATGCGTAGTTCTCGAGATATATCAAGATATTTAAAAGTTCCGAAGCCGCACCAACATAATAGAGATACAGAAACACCGTGGCCCCTTTCTTTGAGATAACTCTGCACTATTGCGAGCTGCAAATGCCACTTCCAGCTTAGCTGTGCAGAAGAAGAACAACAAGAAGAAGAAATATCTCGAAATGTGTCCGTCAGGCCCCTTCCCTTGAGATAAATCTGCAAATATCTCGGAAACGAAGAGAGCTATGGCAAAATGTTCAGAGACCTTTTTTGTAGAGAATTAAGTTTCCTACTTTTTATATTCTATGATATTTTTTGATCAGATGCGTAGTTCTCGAGATATATCAAGATATTTAAAAGTTCCGAAGCCGCACCAACATAATAGAGATACAGAAACACCGTGGCCCCTTTCTTTGAGATAACTCTGTACTATTGCGAGCTGGAAATGCCACTTCCAGTTTAGCTGTGCAGAAGAAGAACAACAAGAAGAAGAAATATCTCGAAATATGTCCGTTAGGCCCCGTCCCTTGAGATAAATCTGCAAATATCTCGGAAACGAAGCGAGCTATGGCAAAATGTTAAGAGACGTTTTTTGTAGAGAATTATGTTTCCTACAATTTATGTTCTATGATATTTTTTGATCAGAAGCGTAGTTTTCGAGATATATCGAGATATTTAAAAGTTCCGAAGCAGCACCAACATAATAGAGATACAGAAACACCGTGGCCCCTTTCTTTGAGATAACTCTGCACTAGTGCGAGCCGCAAATGGCACTTCCAGCTTAGCTGTGCAGAAGAAGAACAACAAGAAGAAGAAATATCTCGAAATATGTCCGTCAGGCCCCTTCCCTTGAGATAGATCTGCAAATATCTCGGAAACGAAGCGAGCTATTGCAAAATGTTAAGAGACCTTTTTTATAGAGAATTGAGTTTCCTACTTTTTATGTTCTATGATATTTTTTGATCAGATGCGTAGTTCTCGAGATATATCAAGATATTTAAAAGTTCCGAAGCCGCACCAACATAATAGAGATACAGAAACACCGTGGCCCCTTTCTTTCAGATACCTATGCACTATTGCGAGCTGTAAATGCCACTTCCAGCTTAGCTGTGCAGAAGAAGAACAACAAGAAGAAGAAATATCTCGAAATATGTCCGTCAGGCCCCTTACCTTGAGATAAATCTGCAAATATCTCGGAAACGAAGCGAGCTATAGCAAAATGTTAAGAGACGTTTTTTGTAGAGAATTAAGTTTCCTACAATTTACGTTCTATGATATTTTTTGATCAGAAGCGTAGTTTTCGAGATATATCGAGATATTTAAAAGTTCCGAAGCAGCACCAACATAATAGAGATACAGAAACACCGTGGCCCCTTTCTTTGAGATAACTCTGCACTAGTGCGAGCCGCAAATGCCACTTCCAGCTTAGCTGTGCAGAAGAAGAACAACAAGAAGAAGAAATATCTCGAAATATGTCCGTCAGGCCACTTCCCTTGAGATAAATCTGCAAATATCTCGGAAACGAAGCGAGCTATGGCAAAATGTTAAGAGACCTTTTTTGTAGAGAATTATGTTTCCTACTTTTTATGTTCTATGATATTTTTTGATCAGACGCGTAGCTCTCGAGATATATCAAGATATTTAAAAGTTCCGAAGCCGCACCAACATAATAGAGATACAGAAACACCGTGACCCCTCTCTTTGAGATAACTCTGCACTATTGCGAGCTGGAAATGCCACTTCCAGTTTAGCTGTGCAGAAGAAGAACAACAAGAAGAAGAAATATCTCGAAATATGTCCGTTAGGCCCCTTCCCTTGAGATATATCTGCAAATATCTCGGAAACGAAGCGAGCTATGGCAAAATGTTAAGAGACCTTTTTGTAGAGAATTATGTTTCCTACTTTTTATGTTCTATGATATTTTTTGATCAGACGCGTAGCTCTCGCGATATATCAAGATATTTAAAAGTTCCGAAGCCGCACCAACATAATAGAGATACAGAAACACCGTGGCCCCTTTCTTTGAGATAACTCTGCACTAGTGCGAGCCGCAAATGCCACTTCCAGCTTAGCTGTGCAGAAGAAGAACAACAAGAAGAAGAAATATCTCGAAATATGTCCGTCAGGCCCCTTCCCTTGAGATAAATCTGCAAATATCTCGGAAACGAAGCGAGCTATGGCAAAATGTTAAGAGACCTTTTTTGTAGAGAATTATGTTTCCTACTATTTATGTTCTATGATATTTTTTGATCAGAAGCGTAGTTTTCGAGATATATCGAGATATTTAAAAGTTCCGAAGCCGCACCAACATAATAGAGATACAGAAACACCGTGGCCCCTCTCTTTGAGATAACTCTGCACTATTGCGAGCTGGAAATGCCACTTCCAGTTTAGCTGTGCAGAAGAAGAACAACAAGAAGAAGAAATATCTCGAAATATGTCCGTTAGGCCCCTTCCCTTGAGATAAATCTGCAAATATCTCGGAAACGAAGCGAGCTATGGCAAAATGTTAAGAGACCTTTTTTGTAGAGAATTATGTTTCCTACTTTTTATGTTCTATGATATTTTTTGATCAGAAGCGTAGTTTTCGAGATATATCGAGATATTTAAAAGTTCCGAAGCCGCACCAACATAATAGAGATACAGAAACACCGTGGCCCCTTTCTTTGAGATAACTCTGCACTAGTGCGAGCTGCAAATGCCACTTCCAGCTTAGCTGTGCAGAAGAAGAACAACAAGAAGAAGAAATATCTCGAAATATGTCCGTCAGGCCCCTTCCCTTGAGATAAATCTGCAAATATCTCGGAAACGAAGCGAGCTATGGTAAAATGTTAAGAGACCTTTTTTGTAGAGAATTAAGTTTCCTGCTTTTTATGTTCTATGATATTTTTTGATCAGATGCGTAGTTCTCGAGATATATCAAGATATTTAAAAGTTCCGAAGCCGCACCAACATAATAGAGATACAGAAACACCGTGGCCCCTTTCTTTGAGATAACTCTGCACTAGTGCGAGCCGCAAATGCCACTTCCAGCTTAGCTGTGCAGCAGAAGAACAACAAGAAGAAGAAATATCTCGAAATATGTCCGTCAGGCCACTTCCCTTGAGATAAATCTGCAAATATCTCGGAAACGAAGCGAGCTATGGCAAAATGTTAAGAGACCTTTTTTGTAGAGAATTATATTTCCTACTTTTTATGTTCTATGATATTTTTTGATCAGACGCGTAGCTCTCGAGATATATCAAGATATTTAAAAGTTCCGGAGCCGCACCAACATAATAGAGATACAGAAACACCGTGGCCCCTCTCTTTGAGATAACTCTGCACTATTGCGAGCTGGAAATGCCACTTCCAGTTCAGCTGTGCAGAAGAAGAACAACAAGAAGAAGAAATATCTCGAAATATGTCCGTTAGGCCCCTTCCCTTGAGATAAATCTGCAAATATCTCGGAAACGAAGCGAGCTATGGCAAAATGTTAAGAGACCTTTTTTGTAGAGAATTATGTTTCCTACAATTTATGTCCTATGATATTTTTTGATCAGAAGCGTAGTTTTCGAGATATATCGTGATATTTAAAAGTTCCGAAGCCGCACCAACATAATAGGGATACAGAAACACCGTGGCCACTTTCTTTGAGATAACTCTGCACTATTGCGAGCTGTAAATGCCACTTCCAGCTTAGCTGTGCAGAAGAAGAACAACAAGAAGAAGAAATATCTCGAAATATGTCCGTCAGGCCCCTTCCCTTGAGATAAATCTGCAAATATCTCGGAAACGAAGCGAGCTATGGCAAAATGTTGAGAGACCTTTTTTGTAGAGAATTAAGTTTCCTACTTTTTATGTTCTATGATATTTTTTGATCAGATGCGTAGTTCTCGAGATATATCAAGATATTTAAAAGTTCCGAAGCCGCACCAACATAATAGAGATACAGAAACACCGTGGCCCCTCTCTTTGAGATAACTCTGCACTATTGCGAGCTGTAAATGCCACTTCCAGCTTAGCTGTGCAGAAGAAGAACAACAAGAAGAAGAAATATCTCGAAATAATTCCGTCAGGCCCCTTCCCTTGAGATATATCTGCAAATATCTCGGAAACGAAGCGAGCTATGGCAAAATGTTAAGAGACCTTTTTTGTAGAGAATTATGTTTCGTACAATTTATGTTCTATGATATTTTTTGGTGAGAAGCGTAGTTTTCGAGATATATCGAGATATTTAAAAGTTCCAAAGCCGCACCAACATAATAGAGATACAGAAACACCGTGGCCCCTTTCTTTGAGATAACTCTGCACTAGTGCGAGCCGCAAATGCCACTTCCAGCTTAGCTGTGCAGAAGAAGAACAACAAGAAGAAGAAATATCTCGAAATATGTCCGTCAGGCCCCTTCCCTTGAGATATATCTGCAAATATCTCGGAAACGAAGAGAGCTATGGCAAAATGTTAACAGACATTTTTGTAGAGAATTAAGTTTCCTACTTTTTATGTTCTATGATATTTTTTGATCTGATGCGTAGTTCTCGAGATATATCAAGATATTTAAAAGTTCCGAAGCCGCACCAACATAATAGAGATACAGAAACACCGTGGCCCCTTTCTTTGAGATAACTCTGCACTATTGCGAGCTGTAAATGCCACTTCCAGCTTAGCTGTGCAGAAGAAGAACAACAAGAAGAAGAAATATCTCGAAATAATTCCGTCAGGCCCCTTCCCTTGAGATATATCTGCAAATATCTCGGAAACGAAGCGAGCTATGGCAAAATGTTAAGAGACCTTTTTTGTAGAGAATTATGTTTCGTACAATTTATGTTCTATGATATTTTTTGGTGAGAAGCGTAGTTTTCGAGATATATCGAGATATTTAAAAGTTCCAAAGCCGCACCAACATAATAGAGATACAGAAACACCGTGGCCCCTTTCTTTGAGATAACTCTGCACTAGTGCGAGCCGCAAATGCCACTTCCAGCTTAGCTGTGCAGAAGAAGAACAACAAGAAGAAGAAATATCTCGAAATATGTCCGTCAGGCCCCTTCCCTTGAGATATATCTGCAAATATCTCGGAAACGAAGCGAGCTATGGCCAATTGTTAAGAGACCTTTTTTGTAGAGAATTAAGTTTCCTACTTTTTATGTTCTATGATATTTTTTGATCAGATGCGTAGTTCTCGAGATATATCAAGATATTTAAAAGTTCCGAAGCCGCACCAACATAATAGGGATACAGAAACACCGTGGCCCCTTTCTTTGAGATAACTCTGCACTAGTGCGAGCCGCAAATGCCACTTCCAGCTTAGCTGTGCAGAAGAAGAACAACAAGAAGAAGAAATATCTCGAAATATGTCCGTTAGGCCCCTTCCCTTGAGATAAACCTGCAAATATCTCGGAAACGAAGAGAGCTATGGCAAAATGTTAAGAGACCTTTTTTGTAGAGAATTAAGTTTCCTACTTTTTATGTTCTATGATATTTTTTGATCAGATGCGTAGTTCTCGAGATATATCAAGATATTTAAAAGTTCCGAAGCCGCACCAACATAATAGAGATACAGAAACACCGTGGCCCCTTTCTTTGAGATAACTCTGCACTATTGCGAGCTGCAAATGCCACTTCCAGCTTAGCTGTGCAGAAGAAGAACAACAAGAAGAAGAAATATCTCGAAATATGTCCGTCAGGCCCCTTCCCTTGAGATAAATCTGCAAATATCTCGGAAACGAAGAGAGCTATGGCAAAATGTTAAGAGACCTTTTCTGTAGAGAATTAAGTTTTCTACTTTTTATGTTCTATGATATTTTTTGATCAGATGCGTAGTTCTCGAGATATATCAAGATATTTAAAAGTTCCGAAGCCGCACCAACATAATAGAGATACAGAAACACCGTGGCCCCTTTCTTTGAGATAACTCTGCACTATTGCGAGCTGCAAATGCCACTTCCAGCTTAGCTGTGCAGAAGAAGAACAACAAGAAGAAGAAATATCTCGAAATATGTCCGTCAGGCCCCTTCCCTTGAGATAAATCTGCAAATATCTCGGAAACGAAGAGAGCTATGGCAAAATGTTAAGAGACCTTTTCTGTAGAGAATTAAGTTTTCTACTTTTTATGTTCTATGATATTTTTTGATCAGATGCGTAGTTCTCGAGATATATCAAGATATTTAAAAGTTCCGAAGCCGCACCAACATAATAGAGATACAGAAACACCGTGGCCCCCTTCTTTGAGATAACTCTGCACTATTGCGAGCTGCAAATGCCACTTCCAGCTTAGCTGTGCAGAAGAAGAACAACAAGAAGAAGAAATATCTCGAAATATGTCCGTCAGGCCCCTTCCCTTGAGATAAATCTGCAAATATCTCGGAAACGAAGCGAGCTATGGCAAAATGTTAAGAGACCTTTTTTGTAGAGAATTAAGTTTCCTACTTTTTATGTTCTATGATATTTTTTGATCAGATGCGTAGTTCTCGAGATATATCAAGATATTTAAAAGTTCCGAAGCCGCACCAACATAATAGAGATACAGAAACACCGTGGCCCCTTTCTTTGAGATAACTCTGCACTATTGCGAGCTGCAAATGCCACTTCCAGGTTAGGTGTACAGAAGAAGAACAACAAGATGAAGAAATATCTCGAAATATGTCCGTCAGGCCCCTTCCCTTGAGATATATCTGCAAATATCTCGGAAACGAAGCGAGCTATGGCAAAATCTTAAGAGACCTTTTTTGTAGAGAATTATGTTTCCTACAATTTATGTTCTATGATATTTTTTGATCAGAAGCGTAGTTTTCGAGATATATCGAGATATTTAAAAGTTCCGAAGCCGCACCAACATAATAGAGATACAGAAACACCGTGGCCCCTTTCTTTGAGATAACTCTGCACTAGTGCGAGCCGCAAATGCCACTTCCAGCTTAGCTGTGCAGAAGAAGAACAACAAGAAGAAGAAATATCTCGAAATATGTCCGTCAGGCCCCTTCCCTTGAGATAAATCTGCAAATATCTCGGAAACGAAGAGAGCTATGGCAAAATGTTAAGAGACCTTTTTTGTAGAGAATTATGTTTCCTACAATTTATGTTCTATGATATTTTTTGATCAGAAGCGTAGTTTTCGAGATATATCGAGATATTTAAAAGTTCCGAAGCCGCACCAACATAATAGAGATACAGAAACACCGTGGCCCCTTTCTTTGAGATAACTCTGCACTAGTGCGAGCCGCAAATGCCACTTCCAGCTTAGCTGTGCAGAAGAAGAACAACAAGAAGAAGAAATATCTCGAAATATGTCCGTCATGCCCCTTCCCTTGAGATAAATCTGCAAATATCTCGGAAACGAAGCGAGCTATGGCAAAATGTTAAGAGACCTGTTTTGTAGAGAATTAAGTTTCCTACTTTTTATGTTCTATGATAATTTTTGATCAGATGCGTAGTTCTCGAGATATATCAAGATATTTAAAAGTTCCGAAGCCGCACCAACATAATAGAGATACAGAAACACCGTGGCCCCTTTCTTTGAGATAACGCTGCACTAGTGCGAGCCGCAAATGCCACTTCCAGCTTAGCTGTGCAGAAGAAGAACAACAAGAAGAAGAAATATCTCGAAATATGTCCGTTAGGCCCCTTCCCTTGAGATAAACCTGCAAATATCTCGGAAACGAAGCGAGCTATGGCAAAATGTTAAGAGACCTTTTTTGTAGAGAATTAAGTTTCCTACTTTTTATGTTCTATGATATTTTTTGATCAGATGCGTAGTTCTCGAGATATATCAAGATATTTAAAAGTTCCGAAGCCGCACCAACATAATAGAGATACAGAAACACCGTGGCCCCTTTCTTTGAGATAACTCTGCACTATTGCGAGCTGCAAATGCCACTTCCAGCTTAGCTGTAGAGAAGAAGAACAACAAAAAGAAGAAATATCTCGAAATATGTCCGTCAGGCCCCTTCCCTTGAGATAAATCTGCAAATATCTCGGAAACGAAGAGAGCTATGGCAAAATGTTAAGAGACCTTTTTTGTAGAGAATTAAGTTTCCTACAATTTATGTTCTATGATATTTTTTGATCAGAAGCGTAGTTTTCGAGATATATCGAGATATTTAAAAGTTCCGAAGCCGCACCAACATAATAGAGATACAGAAACACCGTGGCCCCTTTCTTTGAGATAACTTTGCACTATTGCGAGCTGTAAATGCCACTTTCAGCTTAGCTGTGCAGAAGAAGAACAACAAGAAGAAGAAATATCTCGAAATATGTCCGTCAGGCCCCTTCCCTTGAGATAAATCTGCAAATATCTCGGAAACGAAGAGAGCTATGGGAAAATGTTAAGAGACCTTTTTTGTAGAGAATTAAGTTTCCTACAATTTACGTTCTATGATATTTTTTGATCAGAAGCGTAGTTTTCGAGATATATCGAGATATTTAAAAGTTCCGAAGCCGCACCAACATAATAGAGATACAGCAACACCGTGGCCCCTTTCTTTGAGATAACTCTGCACTAGTGCGAGCCGCAAATGCCACTTCCAGCTTAGCTGTGCAGAAGAAGAACAACAAGAAGAAGAAATATCTCGAAATATGTCCGTCATGCCCCTTCCCTTGAGATAAATCTGCAAATATCTCGGAAACGAAGAGAGCTATGGCAAAATGTTAAGAGACCTTTTCTGTAGAGAGTTAAGTTTCCTACTTTTTATGTTCTATGATATTTTTTGACCAGATGCGTAGTTCTCGAGATATATCAAGATATTTAAAAGTTCCGAAGCCGCACCAACATAATAGAGATACAGAAACACCGTGGCCCCTTTCTTTGAGATAACTCTGCACTATTGCGAGCTGCAAATGCCACTTCCAGCTTAGCTGTGCAGAAGAAGAACAACAAGAAGGAGAAATATCTCGAAATATGTCCGTCAGGCCCCTTCCCTTGAGATACATCTGCAAATATCTCGGAAACGAAGAGAGCTATGGCAAAATGTTAAGAGACCTTTTTTGTAGAGAATTATGTTTCCTACAATTTATGTTCTATGATATTTTTTGATCAGAAGCGTAGTTTTCGAGATATATCGAGATATTTAAAAGTTCCGAAGCCGCACCAACATAATAGAGATACAGAAACACCGTGGCCCCTTTCTTTGAGATAACTCTGCACTAGTGCGAGCCGCAAATGCCACTTCCAGCTTAGCTGTGCAGAAGAAGAACAACAAGAAGAAGAAATATCTCGAAATATGTCCGTCATGCCCCTTCCCTTGAGATAAATCTGCAAATATCTCGGAAACGAAGCGAGCTATGGCAAAATGTTAAGAGACCTTTTTTGTAGAGAATTAAGTTTCCTACTTTTTATGTTCTATGATAATTTTTGATCAGATGCGTAGTTCTCGAGATATATCAAGATATTTAAAAGTTCCGAAGCCGCACCAACATAATAGAGATACAGAAACACCGTGGCCCCTTTCTTTGAGATAACGCTGCACTAGTGCGAGCCGCAAATGCCACTTCCAGCTTAGCTGTGCAGAAGAAGAACAACAAGAAGAAGAAATATCTCGAAATATGTCCGTCAGGCCCCTTCCCTTGAGATAAATCTGCAAATATCTCGGAAACGAAGCGAGCTATGGCAAAATGTTAAGAGACCTTTTTTGTAGAGAATTAAGTTTCCTACTTTTTATTTTCTATGATATTTTTTGATCAGATGCGTAGTTCTCGAGATATATCAAGATATTTAAAAGTTCCGAAGCCGCACCAACATAATAGAGATACAGAAACACCGTGGCCCCTTTCTTTGAGATAACTCTGCACTAGTGCGAGCCGCAAATGCCACTTCCAGCTTAGCTGTGCAGAAGAAGAACAACAAGAAGAAGAAATATCTCGAAATATGTCCGTTAGGCCCCTTCCCTTGAGATAAACCTGCAAATATCTCGGAAACGAAGCGAGCTATGGCAAAATGTTAAGAGACCTTTTTTGTAGAGAATTAAGTTTCCTACTTTTTATGTTCTATGATATTTTTTGATCAGATGCGTAGTTTTCGAGATATATCGAGATATTTAAAAGTTCCGAAGCCGCACCAACATAATAGAGATACAGAAACACCGTGGCCCCTTTCTTTGAGATAACTCTGCACTATTGCGAGCTGCAAATGCCACTTCCAGCTTAGCTGTGCAGAAGAAGAACAACAAGAAGAAGAAATATCTCGAAATATGTCCGTCAGGCCCCTTCCCTTGAGATAAATCTGCAAATATCTCGGAAACGAAGCGAGCTATGGCAAAATGTTAAGAGACCTTTTTTGTAGAGAATTAAGTTTCCCACTTTTTATGTTCCATGATATTTTTTGATCAGATGCGTAGTTCTCGAGATATATCAAGATATTTAAAAGTTCCGAAGCCGCACCAACATAATAGAGATACAGAAACACCGTGGCCCCTTTCTTTGAGATCACTCTGCACTAGTGCGAGCCGCAAATGCCACTTCCAGCTTAGCTGTGCAGAAGAAGAACAACAAGAAGAAGAAATATCTCGAAATATGTCCGTCATGCCCCTTCCCTTGAGATAAATCTGCAAATATCTCGGAAACGAAGCGAGCTATGGCAAAATGTTAAGAGACCTTTTTTGTAGAGAATTAAGTTTCCTACTTTTTATGTTCTATGATATTTTTTGATCAGATGCGTAGTTCTCGAGATATATCGAGATATTTAAAAGTTCAGAAGCCGCACCAACATAATAGAGATACAGAAACACCGTGGCCCCTTTCTTTGAGATAACTCTGCACTAGTGCGAGCCGCAAATGCCACTTCCAGCTTAGCTGTGCAGAAGAAGAACAACAAGAAGAAGAAATATCTCGAAATATGTCCGTCATGCCCCTTCCCTTGAGATAAATCTGCGAATATCTCGGAAACGAAGAGAGCTATGGCCAAATGTTAAGAGACCTTTTTTGTAGAGAATTAAGTTTCCTACTTTTTATGTTCTATGATATCTTTTGATCAGATGCGTAGTTCTCGAGATATATCAAGATATTTAAAAGTTCCGAAGCCGCACCAACAGAATAGAGATACAGAAACACCGTGGCCCCTTTCTTTGAGATAACTCTGCACTATTGCGAGCTGCAAATGCCACTTTCAGCTTAGCTGTGCAGAAGAAGAACAACAAGAAGAAGAAATATCTCGAAATATGTCCGTCAGGCCCCTTCCCTTGAGATAAATCTGCAAATATCTCGGAAACGAAGAGAGCTATGGCAAAATGTTAAGAGACCTTTTTTGTAGAGAATTAAGTTTCCTACAATTTATGTTGTATGATATTTTTTGATCAGAAGCGTAGTTTTCGAGATATATCGAGATATTTAAAAGTTCCGAAGCCGCACCAACATAATAGAGATACAGAAACACCGTGGCCCCTTTCTTTGAGATAACTCTGCACTAGTGCGAGCCGCAAATGCCACTTCCAGCTTAGCTGTGCAGAAGAAGAACAACAAGAAGAAGAAATATCTCGAAATATGTCCGTCATGCCCCTTCCCTTGAGATAAATCTGCAAATATCTCGGAAACGAAGCGAGCTATGGCAAAATGTTAAGAGACCTTTTTTGTAGAGAATTAAGTTTCCTACTTTTTATGTTCTATGATAATTTTTGATCAGATGCGTAGTTCTCGAGATATATCAAGATATTTAAAAGTTCCGAAGCCGCACCAACATAATAGAGATACAGAAACACCGTGGCCCCTTTCTTTGAGATAACGCTGCACTAGTGCGAGCCGCAAATGCCACTTCCAGCTTAGCTGTGCAGAAGAAGAACAACAAGAAGAAGAAATATCTCGAAATATGTCCGTCAGGCCCCTTCCCTTGAGATAAATCTGCAAATATCTCGGAAACGAAGCGAGCTATGGCAAAATGTTAAGAGACCTTTTTTGTAGAAAATTAAGTTTCCTACTTTTTATTTTCTATGATATTTTTTGATCAGATGCGTAGTTCTCGAGATATATCAAGATATTTAAAAGTTCCGAAGCCGCACCAACATAATAGAGATACAGAAACACCGTGGCCCCTTTCTTTGAGATAACTCTGCACTAGTGCGAGCCGCAAATGCCACTTCCAGCTTAGCTGTGCAGAAGAAGAACAACAAGAAGAAGAAATATCTCGAAATATGTCCGTTAGGCCCCTTCCCTTGAGATAAACCTGCAAATATCTCGGAAACGAAGCGAGCTATGGCAAAATGTTAAGAGACCTTTTTTGTAGAGAATTAAGTTTCCTACTTTTTATGTTCTATGATATTTTTTGATCAGATGCGTAGTTCTCGAGATATATCAAGATATTTAAAAGTTCCGAAGCCGCACCAACATAATAGAGATACAGAAACACCGTGGCCCCTTTCTTTGAGATAACTCTGCACTATTGCGAGCTGCAAATGCCACTTCCAGCTTAGCTGTGCAGAAGAAGAACAACAAAAAGAAGAAATATCTCGAAATATGTCCGTCAGGCCCCTTCCCTTGAGATAAATCTGCAAATATCTCGGAAACGAAGAGAGCTATGGCAAAATGTTGAGAGACCTTTTTTGTAGAGAATTAAGTTTCCTACAATTTATGTTCTATGATATTTTTTGATCAGAAGCGTAGTTTTCGAGATATATCGAGATATTTAAAAGTTCCGAAGCCGCACCAACATAATAGAGATACAGAAACACCGTGGCCCCTTTCTTTGAGATAACTCTGCACTAGTGCGAGCCGCAAATGCCACTTCCAGCTTAGCTGTGCAGAAGAAGAACAACAAGAAGAAGAAATATCTCGAAATATGTCCGTCATGCCCCTTCCCTTGAGATAAATCTGCAAATATCTCGGAAACGAAGCGAGCTATGGCAAAATGTTAAGAGACCTTTTTTGTAGAGAATTAAGTTTCCTACTTTTTATGTTCTATGATATTTTTTGATCAGATGCGTAGTTCTCGAGATATATCAAGATATTTAAAAGTTCCGAAGCCGCACCAACATAATAGAGATACAGAAACACCGTGGCCCCTTTCTTTGAGATAACTCTGCACTATTGCGAGCTGCAAATGCCACTTCCAGCTTAGCTGTGCAGAAGAAGAACAACAAGAAGAAGAAATATCTCGAAATATGTCCGTCAGGCCCCTTCCCTTGAGATAAATCTGCAAATATCTCGGAAACGAAGAGAGCTATGGCAAAATGTTAAGAGACCTTTTTTGTAGAGAATTATGTTTCCTACAATTTATGTTCTATGATATTTTTTGATCAGAAGCGTAGTTTTCGAGATATATCGAGATATTTAAAAGTTCCGAAGCCGCACCAACATAATAGAGATACAGAAACACCGTGGCCCCTTTCTTTGAGATAACTCTGCACTAGTGCGAGCCGCAAATGCCACTTCCAGCTTAGCTGTGCAGAAGAAGAACAACAAGAAGAAGAAATATCTCGAAATATGTCCGTCAGGCCCCTTCCCTTGAGATAAATCTGCAAATATCTCGGAAACGAAGCGAGCTATGGCAAAATGTTAAGAGACCTTTTTTGTAGAGAATTAAGTTTCCTACTTTTTATTTTCTATGATATTTTTTGATCAGATGCGTAGTTCTCGAGATATATCGAGATATTTAAAAGTTCCGAAGCCGCACCAACATAATAGAGATACAGAAACACCGTGGCCCCTTTCTTTGAGATAACTCTGCACTAGTGCGAGCCGCAAATGCCACTTCCAGCTTAGCTGTGCAGAAGAAGAACAACAAGAAGAAGAAATATCTCGAAATATGTCCGTTAGGCCCCTTCCCTTGAGATAAACCTGCAAATATCTCGGAAACGAAGCGAGCTATGGCAAAATGTTAAGAGACCTTTTTTGTAGAGAATTAAGTTTCCTACTTTTTATGTTCTATGATATTTTTTGATCAGATGCGTAGTTCTCGAGATATATCAAGATATTTAAAAGTTCCGAAGCCGCACCAACATAATAGAGATACAGAAACACCGTGGCCCCTTTCTTTGAGATAACTCTGCACTATTGCGAGCTGCAAATGCCACTTCCAGCTTAGCTGTGCAGAAGAAGAACAACAAAAAGAAGAAATATCTCGAAATATGTCCGTCAGGCCCCTTCCCTTGAGATAAATCTGCAAATATCTCGGAAACGAAGAGAGCTATGGCAAAATGTTAAGAGACCTTTTTTGTAGAGAATTAAGTTTCCTACAATTTATGTTCTATGATATTTTTTGATCAGAAGCGTAGTTTTCGAGATATATCGAGATATTTAAAAGTTCCGAAGCCGCACCAACATAATAGAGATACAGAAACACCGTGGCCCCTTTCTTTGAGATAACTCTGCACTATTGCGAGCTTCAAATGCCACTTCCAGCTTAGCTGTGCAGAAGAAGAACAACAAGAATAAGAAATATCTCGAAATATGTCCGTCAGGCCCCTTCCCTTGAGATAAATCTGCAAATATCTCGGAAACGAAGAGAGCTATGGCAAAATGTTAAGAGACCTTTTCTGTAGAGAATTAAGTTTCCTACTTTTTATGTTCTATGATATTTTTTGACCAGATGCGTAGTTCTCGAGATATATCAAGATATTTAAAAGTTCCGAAGCCGCACCAACATAATAGAGATACAGAAACACCGTGGCCCCCTTCTTTGAGATAACTCTGCACTATTGCGAGCTGCAAATGCCACTTCCAGCTTAGCTGTGCAGAAGAAGAACAACAAGAAGAAGAAATATCTCGAAATATGTCCGTCAGGCCCCTTCCCTTGAGATAAATCTGCAAATATCTCGGAAACGAAGCGAGCTATGGCAAAATGTTAAGAGACCTTTTTTGTAGAGAATTAAGTTTCCCACTTTTTATGTTCTATGATATTTTTTGATCAGATGCGTAGTTCTCGAGATATATCAAGATATTTAAAAGTTCCGAAGCCGTACCAACATAATAGAGATACAGAAACACCGTGGCCCCTTTCTTTGAGATAACTCTGCACTATTGCGAGCTGCAAATGCCACTTCCAGGTTAGGTGTGCAGAAGAAGAACAACAAGAAGAAGAAATATCTCGAAATATGTCCGTCAGGCCCCTTCCCTTGAGATATATCTGCAAATATCTCGGAAACGAAGCGAGCTATGGCAAAATGTTAGGAGACCTTTTTTGTAGAGAATTATGTTTCCTACAATTTATGTTCTATGATATTTTTTGATCAGAAGCGTAGTTTTCGAGATATATCGAGATATTTAAAAGTTCCCAAGCCGCACCAACATAATAGAGATACAGAAACACCGTGGCCCCTTTCTTTGAGATAACTCTGCACTAGTGCGAGCCGCAAATGCCACTTCCAGCTTAGCTGTGCAGAAGAAGAACAACAAGAAGAAGAAATATCTCGAAATATGTCCGTCATGCCCCTTCCCTTGAGATAAATCTGCAAATATCTCGGAAACGAAGCGAGCTATGGCAAAATGTTAAGAGACCTTTTTTGTAGAGAATTAAGTTTCCTACTTTTTATGTTCTATGATATTTTTTGATCAGATGCGTAGTTCTCGAGATATATCGAGATATTTAAAAGTTCCGAAGCCGCACCAACATAATAGAGATACAGAAACACCGTGGCCCCTTTCTTTGAGATAACTCTGCACTAGTGCGAGCCGCAAATGCCACTTCCAGCTTAGCTGTGCAGAAGAAGAACAACAAGAAGAAGAAATATCTCGAAATATGTCCGTCAGGCCCCTTCCCTTGAGATAAATCTGCAAATATCTCGGAAACGAAGCGAGCTATGGCAAAATGTTAAGAGACCTTTTTTGTAGAGAATTAAGTTTCCTACTCTTTATTTTCTATGATATTTTTTGATCAGATGCGTAGTTCTCGAGATATATCAAGATATTTAAAAGTTCCGAAGCCGCACCAACATAATAGAGATACAGAAACACCGTGGCCCCTTTCTTTGAGATAACTCTGCACTAGTGCGAGCCGCAAATGCCACTTCCAGCTTAGCTGTGCAGAAGAAGAACAACAAGAAGAAGAAATATCTCGAAATATGTCCGTTAGGCCCCTTCCCTTGAGATAAACCTGCAAATATCTCGGAAACGAAGCGAGCAATGGCAAAATGTTAAGAGACCTTTTTTGTAGAGAATTAAGTTTCCTACTTTTTATGTTCTATGATATTTTTTGATCAGATGCGTAGTTCTCGAGATATATCAAGATATTTAAAAGTTCCGAAGCCGCACCAACATAATAGAGATACAGAAACACCGTGGCCCCCTTCTTTGAGATAACTCTGCACTATTGCGAGCTGCAAATGCCACTTCCAGCTTAGCTGTGCAGAAGAAGAACAACAAGAAGAAGAAATATCTCGAAATATGTCCGTCAGGCCCCTTCCCTTGAGATAAATCTGCAAATATCTCGGAAACGAAGCGAGCTATGGCAAAATGTTAAGAGACCTTTTTTGTAGAGAATTAAGTTTCCCACTTTTTATGTTCTATGATATTTTTTGATCAGATGCGTAGTTCTCGAGATATATCAAGATATTTAAAAGTTCCGAAGCCGTACCAACATAATAGAGATACAGAAACACCGTGGCCCCTTTCTTTGAGATAACTCTGCACTATTGCGAGCTGCAAATGCCACTTCCAGGTTAGGTGTGCAGAAGAAGAACAACAAGAAGAAGAAATATCTCGAAATATGTCCGTCAGGCCCCTTCCCTTGAGATATATCTGCAAATATCTCGGAAACGAAGCGAGCTATGGCAAAATGTTAGGAGACCTTTTTTGTAGAGAATTATGTTTCCTACAATTTATGTTCTATGATATTTTTTGATCAGAAGCGTAGTTTTCGAGATATATCGAGATATTTAAAAGTTCCCAAGCCGCACCAACATAATAGAGATACAGAAACACCGTGGCCCCTTTCTTTGAGATAACTCTGCACTAGTGCGAGCCGCAAATGCCACTTCCAGCTTAGCTGTGCAGAAGAAGAACAACAAGAAGAAGAAATATCTCGAAATATGTCCGTCATGCCCCTTCCCTTGAGATAAATCTGCAAATATCTCGGAAACGAAGCGAGCTATGGCAAAATGTTAAGAGACCTTTTTTGTAGAGAATTAAGTTTCCTACTTTTTATGTTCTATGATATTTTTTGATCAGATGCGTAGTTCTCGAGATATATCGAGATATTTAAAAGTTCCGAAGCCGCACCAACATAATAGAGATACAGAAACACCGTGGCCCCTTTCTTTGAGATAACTCTGCACTAGTGCGAGCCGCAAATGCCACTTCCAGCTTAGCTGTGCAGAAGAAGAACAACAAGAAGAAGAAATATCTCGAAATATGTCCGTCAGGCCCCTTCCCTTGAGATAAATCTGCAAATATCTCGGAAACGAAGCGAGCTATGGCAAAATGTTAAGAGACCTTTTTTGTAGAGAATTAAGTTTCCTACTCTTTATTTTCTATGATATTTTTTGAGCAGATGCGTAGTTCTCGAGATATATCAAGATATTTAAAAGTTCCGAAGCCGCACCAACATAATAGAGATACAGAAACACCGTGGCCCCTTTCTTTGAGATAACTCTGCACTAGTGCGAGCCGCAAATGCCACTTCCAGCTTAGCTGTGCAGAAGAAGAACAACAAGAAGAAGAAATATCTCGAAATATGTCCGTTAGGCCCCTTCCCTTGAGATAAACCTGCAAATATCTCGGAAACGAAGCGAGCAATGGCAAAATGTTAAGAGACCTTTTTTGTAGAGAATTAAGTTTCCTACTTTTTATGTTCTATGATATTTTTTGATCAGATGCGTAGTTCTCGAGATATATCAAGATATTTAAAAGTTCCGAAGCCGCACCAACATAATAGAGATACAGAAACACCGTGGCCCCTTTCTTTGAGATAACTCTGCACTATTGCGAGCTGCAAATGCCACTTCCAGCTTAGCTGTGCAGAAGAAGAACAACAAGAAGAAGAAATATCTCGAAATATGTCCGTCAGGCCCCTTCCCTTGAGATATATCTGCAAATATCTCGGAAACGAAGAGAGCTATGGCAAAATGTTAAGAGACCTTTTTTGTAGAGAATTAAGTTTCCTACTTTTTATGTTCTATGATATTTTTTGATCAGATGCGTAGTTCTCGAGATATATCAAGATATTTAAAAGTTCCGAAGCCGCACCAACAGAATAGAGATACAGAAACACCGTGGCCCCTTTCTTTGAGATAACTCTGCACTATTGCGAGCTGCAAATGCCACTTCCAGGTTAGGTGTACAGAAGAAGAACAACAAGAAGAAGAAATATCTCGAAATATGTCCGTCAGGCCCCTTCCGTTGAGATATATCTGCAAATATCTCGGAAACGAAGCGAGCTATGGCAAAATGTTAAGAGACCTTTTTTGTAGAGAATTAAGTTTCCTACTTTTTATTTTCTATGATATTTTTTGATCAGATGCGTAGTTCTCGAGATATATCAAGATATTTAAAAGTTCCGAAGCCGCACCAACATAATAGAGATACAGAAACACCGTGGCCCCTTTCTTTGAGATAACTCTGCACTAGTGCGAGCCGCAAATGCCACTTCCAGCTTAGCTGTGCAGAAGAAGAACAACAAGAAGAAGAAATATCTCGAAATATGTCCGTTAGGCCCCTTCCCTTGAGATAAACCTGCAAATATCTCGGAAACGAAGCGAGCTATGGCAAAATGTTAAGAGACCTTTTTTGTAGAGAATTAAGTTTCCTACTTTTTATGTTCTATGATATTTTTTGATCAGATGCGTAGTTCTCGAGATATATCAAGATATTTAAAAGTTCCGAAGCCGCACCAACATAATAGAGATACAGAAACACCGTGGCCCCTTTCTTTGAGATAACTCTGCACTATTGCGAGCTGCAAATGCCACTTCCAGCTTAGCTGTGCAGAAGAAGAACAACAAAAAGAAGAAATATCTCGAAATATGTCCGTCAGGCCCCTTCCCTTGAGATAAATCTGCAAATATCTCGGAAACGAAGAGAGCTATGGCAAAATGTTAAGAGACCTTTTTTGTAGAGAATTAAGTTTCCTACAATTTATGTTCTATGATATTTTTTGATCAGAAGCGTAGTTTTCGAGATATATCGAGATATTTAAAAGTTCCGAAGCCGCACCAACATAATAGAGATACAGAAACACCGTGGCCCCTTTCTTTGAGATAACTCTGCACTATTGCGAGCTGCAAATGCCACTTCCAGCTTAGCTGTGCAGAAGAAGAACAACAAGAATAAGAAATATCTCGAAATATGTCCGTCAGGCCCCTTCCCTTGAGATAAATCTGCAAATATCTCGGAAACGAAGAGAGCTATGGCAAAATGTTAAGAGACCTTTTCTGTAGAGAATTAAGTTTCCTACTTTTTATGTTCTATGATATTTTTTGATCAGATGCGTAGTTCTCGACATATATCAAGATATTTAAAAGTTCCGAAGCCGCACCAACATAATAGAGATACAGAAACACCGTGGCCCCTTTCTTTGAGATAACTCTGCACTATTGCGAGCTGCAAATGCCACTTCCAGCTTAGCTGTGCAGAAGAAGAACAACAAGAAGAAGAAATATCTCGAAATATGTCCGTCAGGCCCCTTCCCTTGAGATAAATCTGCAAATATCTCGGAAACGAAGAGAGCTATGGCAAAATGTTAAGAGACCTTTTCTGTAGAGAATTAAGTTTCCTACTTTTTATGTTCTATGATATTTTTTGACCAGATGCGTAGTTCTCGAGATATATCAAGATATTTAAAAGTTCCGAAGCCGCACCAACATAATAGAGATGCAGAAACACCGTGGCCCCCTTCTTTGAGATAACTCTGCACTATTGCGAGCTGCAAATGCCACTTCCAGCTTAGCTGTGCAGAAGAAGAACAACAAGAAGAAGAAATATCTCGAAATATGTCCGTCAGGCCCCTTCCCTTGAGATAAATCTGCAAATATCTCGGAAACGAAGCGAGCTATGGCAAAATGTTAAGAGACCTTTTTTGTAGAGAATTAAGTTCCCCACTTTTTATGTTCTATGATATTTTTTGATCAGATGCGTAGTTCTCGAGATATATCAAGATATTTAAAAGTTCCGAAGCCGTACCAACATAATAGAGATACAGAAACACCGCGGAACCTTTCTTTGAGATAACTCTGCACTATTGCGAGCTGCAGATGCCACTTCCAGGTTAGGTGTGCAGAAGAAGAACAACAAGAAGAAGAAATATCTCGAAATATGTCCGTCAGGCCCCTTCCCTTGAGATATATCTGCAAATATCTCGGAAACGAAGCGAGCTATGGCAAAATGTTAGGAGACCTTTTTTGTAGAGAATTATGTTTCCTACAATTTATGTTCTATGATATTTTTTGATCAGAAGCGTAGTTTTCGAGATATATCGAGATATTTAAAAGTTCCCAAGCCGCACCAACATAATAGAGATACAGAAACACCGTGGCCCCTTTCTTTGAGATAACGCTGCACTAGTGCGAGCCGCAAATGCCACTTCCAGCTTAGCTGTGCAGATGAAGAACAACAAGAAGAAGAAATATCTCGAAATATGTCCGTCAGGCCCCTTCCCTTGAGATAAATCTGCAAATATCTCGGAAACGAAGCGAGCTATGGCAAAATGTTAAGAGACCTTTTTTGTAGAGAATTAAGTTTCCTACTTTTTATTTTCTATGATATTTTTTGATCAGATTCGTAGTTCTCGAGATATATCAAGATATTTAAAAGTTCCGAAGCCGCACCAACATAATAGAGATACAGAAACACCGTGGCCCCTTTCTTTGAGATAACTCTGCACTAGTGCGAGCCGCAGATGCCACTTCCAGCTTAGCTGTGCAGAAGAAGAACAACAAGAAGAAGAAATATCTCGAAATATGTCCGTTAGGCCCCTTCCCTTGAGATAAACCTGCAAATATCTCGGAAACGAAGCGAGCTATGGCAAAATGTTAAGAGACCTTTTTTGTAGAGAATTAAGTAGCCTACTTTTTATGTTCTATGATATTTTTTGATCAGATGCGTAGTTCTCGAGATATATCAAGATATTTAAAAGTTCCGAAGCCGCACCAACATAATAGAGATACAGAAACACCGTGGCCCCTTTCTTTGAGATAACTCTGCACTATTGCGAGCTGCAAATGCCACTTCCAGCTTAGCTGTGCAGAAGAAGAACAACAAGAAGAAGAAATATCTCGAAATATGTCCGTCAGGTCCCTTCCCTTGAGATAAATCTGCAAATATCTCGGAAACGAAGCGAGCTATGGCAAAATGTTAAGAGACCTTTTTTGTAGAGAATTAAGTTTCCTACTTTTTATTTTCTATGATATTTTTTGATCAGATGCGTAGTTCTCGAGATATATCAAGATATTTAAAAGTTCCGAAGCCGCACCAACATAATAGAGATACAGAAACACCGTGGCCCCTTTCTTTGAGATAACTCTGCACTATTGCGAGCTGCAAATGCCACTTCCAGCTTAGCTGTGCAGAAGAAGAACAACAAAAAGAAGAAATATCTCGAAATATGTCCGTCAGGCCCCTTCCCTTGAGATAAATCTGCAAATATCTCGGAAACGAAGAGAGCTATGGCAAAATGTTAAGAGACCTTTTTTGTAGAGAATTAAGTTTCCTACAATTTATGTTCTATGATATTTTTTGATCAGAAGCGTAGTTTTCGAGATATATCGAGATATTTAAAAGTTCCGAAGCCGCACCAACATAATAGAGATACAGAAACACCGTGGCCCCTTTCTTTGAGATAACTCTGCACTATTGCGAGCTGCAAATGCCACTTTCAGCTTAGCTGTGCAGAAGAAGAACAACAAGAATAAGAAATATCTCGAAATATGTCCGTCAGGCCCCTTCCCTTGAGATAAATCTGCAAATATCTCGGAAACGAAGAGAGCTATGGCAAAATGTTAAGAGACCTTTTCTGTAGAGAATTAAGTTTCCTACTTTTTATGTTCTATGATACTTTTTGACCAGATGCGTAGTTCTCGAGATATATCAAGATATTTAAAAGTTCCGAAGCCGCACCAACATAATAGAGATACAGAAACACCGTGGCCCCCTTCTTTGAGATAACTCTGCACTATTGCGAGCTGCAAATGCCACTTCCAGCTTAGCTGTGCAGAAGAAGAACAACAAGAAGAAGAAATATCTCGAAATATGTCCGTCAGGCCCCTTCCCTTGAGATAAATCTGCAAATATCTCGGAAACGAAGCGAGCTATGGCAAAATGTTAAGAGACCTTTTTTGTAGAGAATTAAGTTTCCTACTTTTTATGTTCTATGATATTTTTTGATCAGATGCGTAGTTCTCGAGATATATCAAGATATTTAAAAGTTCCGAAGCCGCACCAACAGAATAGAGATACAGAAACACCGTGGCCCCTTTCTTTGAGATAACTGTGCACTAGTGCGAGCCGCAAATGCCACTTCCAGCTTAGCTGTGCAGAAGAAGAACAACAAGAAGAAGAAATATCTCGAAATATGTGCGTCAGGCCCCTTCCCTTGAGATAAATCTGCAAATATCTCGGAAACGAAGCGAGCTATGGCAAAATGTTAGGAGACCTTTCCTGTAGAGAATTAAGTTTCCTACTTTTTATGTTCTATGATACTTTTTGACCAGATGCGTAGTTCTCGAGATATATCAAGATATTTAAAAGTTCCGAAGCCGCACCAACATAATAGAGATACAGAAACACCGTGGCCCCCTTCTTTGAGATAACTCTGCACTATTGCGAGCTGCAAATGCCACTTCCAGCTTAGCTGTGCAGAAGAAGAACAACAAGAAGAAGAAATATCTCGAAATATGTCCGTCAGGCCCCTTCCCTTGAGATAAATCTGCAAATATCTCGGAAACGAAGCGAGCTATGGCAAAATGTTAAGAGACCTTTTTTGTAGAGAATTAAGTTTCCTACTTTTTATGTTCTATGATATTTTTTGATCAGATGCGTAGTTCTCGAGATATATCAAGATATTTAAAAGTTCCGAAGCCGCACCAACAGAATAGAGATACAGAAACACCGTGGCCCCTTTCTTTGAGATAACTCTGCACTATTGCGAGCTGCAAATGCCACTTCCAGGTTAGGTGTACAGAAGAAGAACAACAAGAAGAAGAAATATCTCGAAATATGTCCGTCAGGCCCCTTCCCTTGAGATATATCTGCAAATATCTCGGAAACGAAGCGAGCTATGGCAAAATGTTAAGAGCCCTTTTTTGTAGAGAATTATGTTTCCTACAATTTATGTTCTATGATATTTTTTGATCAGAAGCGTAGTTTTCGAGATATATCGAGATATTTAAAAGTTCCCAAGCCGCACCAACATAATAGAGATACAGAAACACCGTGGCCCCTTTCTTTGAGATAACTCTGCACTAGTGCGAGCCGCAAATGCCACTTCCAGCTTAGCTGTGCAGAAGAAGAACAACAAGAAGAAGAAATATCTCGAAATATGTCCGTCATGCCCCTTCCCTTGAGATAAATCTGCAAATATCTCGGAAACGAAGCGAGCTATGGCAAAATGTTAAGAGACCTTTTTTGTAGAGAATTAAGTTTCCTACTTTTTATGTTCTATGATATTTTTTGATCAGATGCGTAGTTCTCGAGATATATCAAGATATTTAAAAGTTCCGAAGCCGCACCAACATAATAGAGATACAGAAACACCGTGGCCCCTTTCTTTGAGATAACTGTGCACTAGTGCGAGCCGCAAATGCCACTTCCAGCTTAGCTGTGCAGAAGAAGAACAACAAGAAGAAGAAATATCTCGAAATATGTGCGTCAGGCCCCTTCCCTTGAGATAAATCTGCAAATATCTCGGAAACGAAGCGAGCTATGGCAAAATGTTAGGAGACCTTTCCTGTAGAGAATTAAGTTTCCTACTTTTTATGTTCTATGATATTTTTTGATCAGATGCGTAGTTCTCGAGATATATCAAGATATTTAAAAGTTCCGAAGCCGCACCAACATAATAGAGATACAGAAACACCGTGGCCCCCTTCTTTGAGATAACTCTGCACTATTGCGAGCTGCAAATGCCACTTCCAGCTTAGCTGTGCAGAAGAAGAACAACAAGAAGAAGAAATATCTCGAAATATGTCCGTCAGGCCCCTTCCCTTGAGATAAATCTGCAAATATCTCGGAAACGAAGAGAGCTATGGCAAAATGTTAACAGACCTTTTTTGTAGAGAATTATGTTTCCTACAATTTATGTTCTATGATATTTTTTGATCAGAAGCGTAGTTTTCGAGATATATCGAGATATTTAAAAGTTCCGAAGCCGCACCAACATAATAGAGATACAGAAACACCGTGGCCCCTTTCTTTGAGATAACTCTGCACTAGTGCGAGCCGCAAATGCCACTTCCAGCTTAGCTGTGCAGAAGAAGAACAACAAGAAGAAGAAATATCTCGAAATATGTCCGTCATGCCCATTCCCTTGAGATAAATCTGCAAATATCTCGGAAACGAAGAGAGCTATGGCAAAATGTTAAGAGACCTTTTTTGTAGAGAATTAAGTTTCCTACTTTTTATGTTCTATGATATTTTTTGATCAGATGCGTAGTTCTCGAGATATATCAAGATATTTAAAAGTTCCGAAGCCGCACCAACAGAATAGAGATACAGAAACACCGTGGCTCCTTTCTTTGAGATAACTCTGCACTATTGCGAGCTGCAAATGCCACTTCCAGCTTAGCTGTGCAGAAGAAGAACAACAAGAAGAAGAAATATCTCGAAATATGTCCGTCATGCCCATTCCCTTGAGATAAATCTGCAAATATCTCGGAAACGAAGAGAGCTATGGCAAAATGTTAAGAGACCTTTTTTGTAGAGAATTAAGTTTCCTACTTTTTATGTTCTATGATATTTTTTGATCAGATGCGTAGTTCTCGAGATATATCAAGATATTTAAAAGTTCCGAAGCCGCACCAACAGAATAGAGATACAGAAACACCGTGGCTCCTTTCTTTGAGATAACTCTGCACTATTGCGAGCTGCAAATGCCACTTCCAGCTTAGCTGTGCAGAAGAAGAACAACAAGAAGAAGAAATATCTCGAAATATGTCCGTCAGGCCCCTTCCCTTGAGATATATCTGCAAATATCTCGGAAACGAAGCGAGCTATGGCAAAATGTTAAGAGACCTTTTTTGTAGAGAATTATGTTTCCTACAATTTATGTTCTATGATATTTTTTGATCAGAAGCGTAGTTTTCGAGATATATCGAGATATTTAAAAGTTCCGAAGCCGCACCAACATAATAGAGATACAGAAACACCGTGGCCCCTTTCTTTGAGATAACTCTGCACTAGTGCGAGCCGCAAATGCCACTTCCAGCTTAGCTGTGCAGAAGAAGAACAACAAGAAGAAGAAATATCTCGAAATATGTCCGTCAGGCCCCTTCCCTTGAGATAAATCTGCAAATATCTCGGAAACGAAGCGAGCTATGGCAAAATGTTAAGAGACCTTTTTTGTAGAGAATTAAGTTTCCTACTTTTTATGTTCTATGATATTTTTTGATCAGATGCGCAGTTCTCGAGATATATCAAGATATTTAAAAGTTCCGAAGCCGCACCAACATAATAGAGATACAGAAACACCGTGGCCCCTTTCTTTGAGATAACTCTGCACTATTACGAGCTGCAAATGCCACTTCCAGCTTAGCTGTGCAGAAGAAGAACAACAAGAAGAAGAAATATCTCGAAATATGTCCGTCAGGCCCCTTCCCTTGAGATAAATCTGCAAATATCTCGGAAACGAAGCGAGCTATGGCAAAATGTTAAGAGACCTTTTTTGTAGAGAAGTAAGTTTCCTACTTTTTATGTTCTATGATATTTTTTGATCAGATGCGTAGTTCTCGAGATATATCAAGATATTTAAAAGTTCCGAAGCCGCACCAACATAATAGAGATACAGAAACACCGTGGCCCCTTTCTTTGAGATAACTCTGCACTATTGCGAGCTGCAAATGCCACTTCCAGCTTAGCTGTGCAGAAGAAGAACAACAAGAAGAAGAAATATCTCGAAATATGTCCGTCAGGCCCCTTCCCTTGAGATAAATCTGCAAATATCTCGGAAACGAAGAGAGCTATGGCAAAATGTTAACAGACCTTTTTTGTAGAGAATTATGTTTCCTACAATTTATGTTCTATGATATTTTTTGATCAGAAGCGTAGTTTTCGAGATATATCGAGATATTTAAAAGTTCCGAAGCCGCACCAACATAATAGAGATACAGAAACACCGTGGCCCCTTTCTTTGAGATAACTCTGCACTAGTGCGAGCCGCAAATGCCACTTCCAGCTTAGCTGTGCAGAAGAAGAACAACAAGAAGAAGAAATATCTCGAAATATGTCCGTCATGCCCATTCCCTTGAGATAAATCTGCAAATATCTCGGAAACGAAGAGAGCTATGGCAAAATGTTAAGAGACCTTTTTTGTAGAGAATTAAGTTTCCTACTTTTTATGTTCTATGATATTTTTTGATCAGATGCGTAGTTCTCGAGATATATCAAGATATTTAAAAGTTCCGAAGCCGCACCAACAGAATAGAGATACAGAAACACCGTGGCTCCTTTCTTTGAGATAACTCTGCACTATTGCGAGCTGCAAATGCCACTTCCAGCTTAGCTGTGCAGAAGAAGAACAACAAGAAGAAGAAATATCTCGAAATATGTCCGTCAGGCCCCTTCCCTTGAGATATATCTGCAAATATCTCGGAAACGAAGCGAGCTATGGCAAAATGTTAAGAGACCTTTTTTGTAGAGAATTATGTTTCCTACAATTTATGTTCTATGATATTTTTTGATCAGAAGCGTAGTTTTCGAGATATATCGAGATATTTAAAAGTTCCGAAGCCGCACCAACATAATAGAGATACAGAAACACCGTGGCCCCTTTCTTTGAGATAACTCTGCACTAGTGCGAGCCGCAAATGCCACTTCCAGCTTAGCTGTGCAGAAGAAGAACAACAAGAAGAAGAAATATCTCGAAATATGTCCGTCAGGCCCCTTCCCTTGAGATAAATCTGCAAATATCTCGGAAACGAAGAGAGCTATGGCAAAATGTTAAGAGACCTTTTTTGTAGAGAATTAGGTTTCCTACTTTTTATGTTCTATGATATTTTTTGATCAGAAGCGTAGTTTTCGAGATATATCGAGATATTTAAAAGTTCCGAAGCCGCACCAACATAATAGAGATACAGAAACACCGTGGCCCCTTTCTTTGAGATAACTCTGCACTAGTGCGAGCCGCAAATGCCACTTCCAGCTTAGCTGTGCAGAAGAAGAACAACAAGAAGAAGAAATAGCTCGAAATATGTCCGTCATGCCCCTTCCCTTGAGAGAAATGTGCAAATATCTCGGAACCGAAGAGAGCTATGGCAAAATGTTAAGACACCTTTTTTGTAGAGAATTAAGTTTCCTACTTTTTATGTTCTATGATATTTTTTGATCAGATGCGTAGTTCTCGAGATATATCAAGATATTTAAAAGTTCCGAAGCCGCACCAACAGAATAGAGATACAGAAACACCGTGGCTCCTTTCTTTGAGATAACTCTGCACTATTGCGAGCTGGAAATGCCACTTCCAGTTTAGCTGTGCAGAAGAAGAACAACAAGAAGAAGAAATATCTCGAAATATGTCCGTTAGGCCCCTTCCCTTCAGATAAATCTGCAAATATCTCGGAAACGAAGCGAGCTATGGCAAAATTTTAAGAGACCTTTTTTGTAGAGAATTAAGTTTCCTACTTTTTATGTTCTATGATATTTTTTGATCAGATGCGCAGTTCTCGAGATATATCAAGATATTTAAAAGTTCCGAAGCCGCACCAACATAATAGAGATACAGAAACACCGTGGCCCCTTTCTTTGAGATAACTCTGCACTATTGCGAGCTGCAAATGCCACTTCCAGCTTAGCTGTGCAGAAGAAGAACAACAAGAAGAAGAAATATCTCGAAATATGTCCGTCAGGCCCTTTCCCTTCAGATATATCTGCAAATATCTCGGAAACGAAGCGAGCTATGGCAAAATGTTGAGAGACTTTATTTGTAGAGAATTAAGTTTCCTACTTTTTATGTTCTATAATATTTTTTGATCAGATGCGTAGTTCTCGAGATATATCAAGATATTTAAAAGTTCCGAAACCGCACCAACATAATAGAGATACAGAAACACCGTGGCCCCTTTCTTTGAGATAACTCTGCACTAGTGCGAGCCGCAAATGCCACTTCCAGCTTAGCTGTGCAGAAGAAGAACAACGAGAAGAAGAAATATCTCGAAATATGTCCATCAGGCCCCTTCCCTTGAGATAAATCTGCAAATATCTCGGAAACGAAGCGAGCTATGGCAAAATGTTAAGAGACCTTTTTTGTAGAGAAGTAAGTTTCCTACTTTTTATGTTCTATGATATTTTTTGATCAGATGCGTAGTTCTCGAGATATATCAAGATATTTAAAAGTTCCGAAGCCGCACCAACATAATAGAGATACAGAAACACCGTGGCCCCTTTCTTTGAGATAACTCTGCACGATTGCGAGCTGGAAATGCCACTTCCAGTTTAGCTGTGCAGAAGAACAACAACAAGAAGAAGAAATATCTCGAAATATGTCCATCAGGACCCTTCCCTTGAGATAAATCTGCAAATATCTCGGAAACGAAGCGAGCTATGGCAAAATGTTAAGAGACCTTTTTTGTAGAGAATTATGTTTCCTACAATTTATGTTCTATGATATTTTTTGATCAGATGCGTAGTTCTCGAGATATATCAAGATATTTAAAAGTTCCGAAGCCGCACCAACATAATAGGGATAGAGAAACACCGTGGCCCCTTTCTTTGAGATAACTCTGCACTATTGCGAGCTGCAAATGCCACTTCCAGCTTAGCTGTGCAGAAGAAGAACAACAAGAAGAAGAAATATCTCGAAATATGTCCGTCAGGCCCCTTCCCTTGAGATAAATCTGCAAATATCTCGGAAACGAAGCGAGCTATGGCAAAATCTTAAGAGACCTTTTTTGTAGAGAATTATGTTTCCTACAATTTATGTTCTATGATATTTTTTGATCAGATGCGTAGTTCTCGAGATATATCAAGATATTTAAAAGTTCCGAAGCCGCACCAACAGAATAGAGATACAGAAACACCGTGGCTCCTTTCTTTGAGATAACTCTGCACTATTGCGAGCTGCAAATGCCACTTCCAGCTTAGCTGTGCAGAAGAAGAACAACAAGAAGAAGAAATATCTCGAAATATGTCCGTCAGGCCCCTTCCCTTGAGATATATCTGCAAATATCTCGGAAACGAAGCGAGCTATGGCAAAATGTTAAGAGACCTTTTTTGTAGAGAATTATGTTTCCTACAATTTATGTTCTATGATATTTTTTGATCAGAAGCGTAGTTTTCGAGATATATCGAGATATTTAAAAGTTCCGAAGCCGCACCAACATAATAGAGATACAGAAACACCGTGGCCCCTTTCTTTGAGATAACTCTGCACTAGTGCGAGCCGCAAATGCCACTTCCAGCTTAGCTGTGCAGAAGAAGAACAACAAGAAGAAGAAATATCTCGAAATATGTCCGTCAGGCCCCTTCCCTTGAGATAAATCTGCAAATATCTAGGAAACGAAGAGAGCTATGGCAAAGTGTTAAGAGACCTTTTTTGTAGAGAATTAGGTTTCCTACTTTTTATGTTCTATGATATTTTTTGATCAGAAGCGTAGTTTTCGAGATATATCGAGATATTTAAAAGTTCCGAAGCCGCACCAACATAATAGAGATACAGAAACACCGTGGCCCCTTTCTTTGAGATAACTCTGCACTAGTGCGAGCCGCAAATGCCACTTCCAGCTTAGCTGTGCAGAAGAAGAACAACAAGAAGAAGAAATAGCTCGAAATATGTCCGCCATGCCCCTTCCCTTGAGATAAATGTGCAAATATCTCGGAACCGAAGAGAGCTATGGCAAAATGTTAAGACACCTTTTTTGTAGAGAATTAAGTTTCCTACTTTTTATGTTCTATGATATTTTTTGATCAGATGCGTAGTTCTCGAGATATATCAAGATATTTAAAAGTTCCGAAGCCGCACCAACAGAATAGAGATACAGAAACACCGTGGCTCCTTTCTTTGAGATAACTCTGCACTATTGCGAGCTGGAAATGCCACTTCCAGTTTAGCTGTGCAGAAGAAGAACAACAAGAAGAAGAAATATCTCGAAATATGTCCGTTAGGCCCCTTCCCTTCAGATAAATCTGCAAATATCTCGGAAACGAAGCGAGCTATGGCAAAATGTTAAGAGACCTTTTTTGTAGAGAATTAAGTTTCCTACTTTTTATGTTCTATGATATTTTTTGATCAGATGCGCAGTTCTCGAGATATATCAAGATATTTAAAAGTTCCGAAGCCGCACCAACATAATAGAGATACAGAAACACCGTGGCCCCTTTCTTTGAGATAACTCTGCACTATTGCGAGCTGCAAATGCCACTTCCAGCTTAGCTGTGCAGAAGAAGAACAACAAGAAGAAGAAATATCTCGAAATATGTCCGTCAGGCCCTTTCCCTTCAGATATATCTGCAAATATCTCGGAAACGAAGCGAGCTATGGCAAAATGTTGAGAGACTTTATTTGTAGAGAATTAAGTTTCCTACTTTTTATGTTCTATAATATTTTTTGATCAGATGCGTAGTTCTCGAGATATATCAAGATATTTAAAAGTTCCGAAACCGCACCAACATAATAGAGATACAGAAACACCGTGGCCCCTTTCTTTGAGATAACTCTGCACTAGTGCGAGCCGCAAATGCCACTTCCAGCTTAGCTGTGCAGAAGAAGAACAACAAGAAGAAGAAATATCTCGAAATATGTCCGTCAGGCCCCTTCCCTTGAGATAAATCTGCAAATATCTCGGAAACGAAGCGAGCTATGGCAAAATGTTAAGAGACCTTTTTTGTAGAGAATGAAGTTTCCTACTTTTTATGTTGTATGATATTTTTTGATCAGATGCGTAGTTCTCGAGATATATCAAGATATTTAAAAGTTCCGAAGCCGCACCAACATAATAGAGATACAGAAACACCGTGGCCCCTTTCTTTGAGATAACTCTGCACGATTGCGAGCTGGAAATGCCACTTCCAGTTTAGCTGTGCAGAAGAACAACAACAAGAAGAAGAAATATCTCGAAATATGTCCATCAGGACCCTTCCCTTGAGATAAATCTGCAAATATCTCGGAAACGAAGCGAGCTATGGCAAAATGTTAAGAGACCTTTTTTGTAGAGAATTATGTTTCCTACAATTTATGTTCTATGATATTTTTTGATCACATGCGTAGTTCTCGAGATATATCAAGATATTTAAAAGTTCCGAAGCCGCACCAACATAATAGAGATAGAGAAACACCGTGGCCCCTTTCTTTGAGATAACTCTGCACTATTGCGAGCTGCAAATGCCACTTCCAGCTTAGCTGTGCAGAAGAAGAACAACAAGAAGAAGAAATATCTCGAAATATGTCCGTCAGGCCCCTTCCCTTGAGATAAATCTGCAAATATCTCGGAAACGAAGCGAGCTATGGCAAAATGTTAAGCGACCTTTTTTGTAGAGAATTATGTTTCCTACAATTTACGTTCTCTGATATTTTGTGATCAGAAGCGTAGTTTTCGAGATATTCGAGATATTTAAAAGTTCCGAAGCCGCACCAACATAATAGAGATACAGAAACACCGTGGCCCCTTTCTTTGAGATAACTCTGCACTATTGCGACCTGCAAATGCCAGTTCCAGCTTAGCTGTGCAGAAGAGGAACAACAAGAAGAAGAAATATCTCGGAATATGTCCGTCAGGCCCCTTCCCTTGAGATAAATCTGCAAATATCTCGGAAACGAAGCGAGCTATGGCAAAATGATAAGAGACCTTATTTGTAGAGAATTAAGTTTCCTACTTTTTATGTTCTATGATATTTTTTGATCAGATGCGTAGTTCTCGAGATATATCGAGATATTTAAAAGTTCCGAAGCCGCACCAACATAATAGAGGTACAGAAACACCGTGGCCCCTTTCTTTGAGATAACTCTGCACTATTGCGAGCTGCAAATGCCACTTCCAGCTTAGCTGTGCAGAAGAAGAACAACAAGAAGAAGAAATATCTCGAAATATGTCCGTCAGGCCCCTTCCCTTGAGATAAATCTGCAAATATCTCGGAAACGAAGCTAGCTATGGCAGAATGTTAAGAGACCTCTTTTGTAGAGAATTATGGTTCCTACAATTTATGCTCTATGATATTTTTTGATCAGAAGCGTAGTTCTCGAGATATATCAAGATATTTAAAAGTTCCGAAGCCGCACCAACATAATAGAGATACAGAAACCCCGTGGCCCCTTTCTTTGAGATAACTCTGCACTATTGCGAGCTGCAAATGCCACTTCCAGCTTAGCTGTGCAGAGGAAGAACAACAAGAAGAAGAAATATCTCGAAATATGTCCGTCAGGCCCCTTCCCTTGAGATAAATCTGCAAATATCTCGGAAACGAAGCGAGCTATGGCAAAACGGTAAGAGACCTTTTTTGTAGAGAATTATGTTTCCTACAATTTATGTTCTATGATATTTTTTGATCAGATGCGTAGTTCTCGAGATATGTCAAGATATTTAAAAGCTTCGAAGCTGCACCAACATAATAGAGGTACAGAAACACCGTGGCCCCTTTCTTTGAGATAACTCTGCACTATTGCGAGCTGCAAATGCCACTTCCAGCTTAGCTGTGCAGAAGAAGAACAACAAGAAGAAGAAATATTTCGAAATATGTCCGTCAGGCCCCTTCCCTTGAGATAAATCTGCAAATATCTCGGAAACGAAGCGCGCTATGGCAAAATGTTAAGAGACCTTTTTTGTAGAGAATTAAGTTTCCTACTTTTTATGTTCTATGATATTTTTTGATCAGATGCGTAGTTCTCGAGATATATCAAGATATTTAAAAGTTCCGAAGCCGCACCAACATAATAGAGATAGAGAAACACCGTGGCCCCTTTCTTTGAGATAACTCTGCACTATTGCGAGCTGCAAATGCCACTTCCAGCTTAGCTGTGCAGAAGAAGAACAACAAGAAGAAGAAATATCTCGAAATATGTCCGTCAGGCCCCTTCCCTTGAGATAAATCTGCAAATATCTCGGAAACGAAGCGAGCTATGGCAAAATGTTAAGAGACCTTTTTTGTAGAGAATTATGTTTCCTACAATTTACGTTGTCTGATATTTTTTGATCAGAAGCGTAGTTTTCGAGATATATCGAGATATTTAAAAGTTCCGAAGCCGCACCAACATAATAGAGATACAGAAACACCGTGGCCCCTTTCTTTGAGATAACTCTGCACTATTGCGACCTGCAAATGCCAGTTCCAGCTTAGCTGTGCAGAAGAGGAACAACAAGAAGAAGGAATATCTCGGAATATGTCCGTCAGGCCCCTTCCCTTGAGATAAATCTGCAAATATCTCGGAAACGAAGCGAGCTATGGCAAAATGTTAAGAGACCTTATTTGTAGAGAATTAAGTTTCCTACTTTTTATGTTCTATGATATTTTTTGATCAGATAGGTAGTTCTCGAGATATATCGAGATATTTAAAAGTTCCGAAGCCGCACCAACATAATAGAGGTACAGAAACACCGTGGCCCCTTTCTTTGAGATAACTCTGCACTATTGCGAGCTGCAAATGCCACTTCCAGCTTAGCTGTGCAGAAGAAGAACAACAAGAAGAAGAAATATCTCGAAATATGTCCGTCAGGCCCCTTCCCTTGAGATAAATCTGCAACTATCTCGGAAACAAAGCGAGCTACGGCAAAATGTTAAGAGACCTTTTTTGTAGAAAATTAGGTTTCCTACTTTTTATGTTCTATGATATTTTTTGATCAGATGCGTAGTTCTCGAGATATATCAAGATATTTAAAAGTTCCGAAGCCGCACAAACATAATAGAGATACAGAAACACCGTGGCCCCTTTCTTTGAGATAACTCTGCACTATTGCGAGCTGCAAATGCCACTTCCAGCTTAGCTGTGCAGAAGAAGAACAACAAGAAGAAGAAATATCTCGAAATATGTCCGTTAGGCCCCTTCCCTTGAGATAAATCTGCAAATATCTCGGAAACGAAGCGAGCTATGGCAAAATGTTAAGAGACCTTTTTTGTAGAGAATTAAGTTTCCTACTTTTTATGTTGTATGATATTTTTTGATCAGATGCGTAGTTTTCGAGATATATCAAGATATTTAAAAGTTCCGAAGCCGCACCAACATAATAGAGATACGGAAACACCGTGGCCCCTTTCTGTGAGATAACTCTGCACTATTGCGAGCTGCAAATGCCAGTTCGAGCTTAGCTGTGCAGAAGAAGCACAACAAGAACAAGAAATATCTCGGATTAAGTCCGTCAGGCCCCTTCCCTTGAGATAAATCTGCAAATATCTCGGAAACAATGCGAGCTATGGCAAAATATTAAGAGATCTTTTTTGTAGGAAATTAAGTTTCCTACTATTTATGTTCTATGATATTTTTTGATCAGATGCGTAGTTCTCGAGATATATCAAGATATTTAAAAGTTCCGAAGCCGCACCAACATAATAGAGATACGGAAACACCGTGGCCCCTTTCTGTGAGATAACTCTGAACTATTGCGAGCTGGAAATGCCACTTCCAGTTTAGCTGTGCAGAAGAAGAACAACAAGAAGAAGAAATATCTCGAAATATGTCCATCAGGACCCTTCCCTTGAGATAAATCTGCAAATATCTCGGAAACGAAGCGAGCTATGGCAAAATGTTAAGAGACTTTATTTGTAGAGAATTAAGTTTCCTACTTTTTACGTTGTATGATATTTTTTGATCAGATGCGTAGTTCTCGAGATATATCAAGATATTTAAAAGTTCCGAAGCCGCACCAACATAATAGAGATACAGAAACACCGTGGCCCCTTTCTTTGAGATAACTCTGCACTATTGCGAGCTGCAAATGCCACTTCCAGCTTAGCTGTGCAGAAGAAGAACAACAAGAAGAAGAAATATTTCGAAATATGTCCGTCAGGCCCCTTCCCTTGAGATAAATCTGCAAATATCTCGGAAACGAAGCGAGCTACGGCAAAATGTTAAGAGACCTTTTTTGTAGAAAATTAGGTTTCCTACTTTTTATGTTCTATGATATTTTTTGATGAGATGCGTAGTTCTCGAGATATATCAAGATATTTAAAAGTTCCGAAGCTGCACCAACATAATAGAGATACAGAAACACCGTGGCCCCTTTCTTTGAGATAACTCTGCAATATTGCGAGCTGCAAATGCCACTTCCAGCTTAGCTGTGCAGAAGAAGAACAACAAGAAGAAGAAATATCTCGAAATATGTCCGTCAGGCCCCTTCCCTTGAGATAAATCTGCAAATATCTCGGAAACGAAGCGAGCTATGGCAAAATATTAAGAGACCTTATTTGTAGAGAATTAAGTTTCCTACTTTTTATGTTCTATGATATTTTTTGATCAGATGCGTAGTTCTCGAGATATATCGAGATATTTAAAAGTTCCGAAGCCGCACCAACATAATAGAGGTACAGAAACACCGTGGCCCCTTTCTTTGAGATAACTCTGCACTATTGCGAGCTGCAAATGCCACTTCCAGCTTAGCTGTGCAGAAGAAGAACAACAAGAAGAAGAAATATCTCGAAATATGTCCGTCAGGCCCCTTCCCTTGAGATAAATCTGCAACTATCTCGGAAACGAAGCGAGCTACGGCAAAATGTTAAGAGACCTTTTTTGTAGAAAATTAGGTTTCCTACTTTTTATGTTCTATGATATTTTTTGATCAGATGCGTAGTTCTCGAGATATCTCAAGATATTTAAAAGTTCCGAAGCCGCACAAACATAATAGAGATACAGAAACACCGTGGCCCCTTTCTTTGAGATAACTCTGCACTGTTGCGAGCTGCAAATGCCACTTCCAGCTTAGCTGTGCAGAAGAAGAACAACAAGAAGAAGAAATATCTCGAAATATGTCCGTTAGGCCCCTTCCCTTGAGATAAATCTGCAAATATCTCGGAAACGAAGCGAGCTATGGCGAAATGTTAAGAGACTTTATTTGTAGAGAATTATGTTTCCTACAATTTATGTTCTATGATATTTTTTGATCAGAAGCGTAGTTTTCGAGATATATCGAGATATTTAAAAGTTCCGAAGCCGCACCAACATAATAGAGATACAGAAACACCGTGGCCCGTTTCTTTGAGATAACTGTGCACTAGTGCGAGCCGCAAATGCCACTTCCAGCTTAGCTGTGCAGAAGAAGAACAACAAGAAGAAGAAATATCTCGAAATATGTCCGTCAGGCCCCTTCCCTTGAGATAAATCTGCAAATATCTCGGAAACGAAGCGAGCTATGGCAAAATGTTACGAGACCGTTTTTGTAGAGAATTAAGTTTCCTACTTTTTATGTTCTATAATGTTTTTTGATCAGATGCGTAGTTCTCGAGATATATCAAGATATTTAAAAGTTCCGAAGCCGCACCAACATAATAGAGATACAGAAACACCGTGGCCCCTTTCTTTGAGATAACTCTGCACTATTGCGAGCTGCAAATGCCACTTCCAGCTTAGCTGTGCAGAGGAAGAACAACAAGAAGAAGAAATATCTCGAAATATGTCCGTCAGGCCAGTTCCTTTGAGATAAATCTGCAAATATCTCGGAAACGAAGAGAGCTATGGCAAAATGTTAAGAGACCTTTTTTGTAGAGAATTAAGTTTCCTACTTTTTATGTTCTATGATATTTTTTGATCAGATGCGTAGTTCTCGAGATATATCAAGATATTTAAAAGTTCCGAAGCCGCACCAACATAATAGAGATACAGAAACACCGTGGCCCCTTTCTTTGAGATAACTCTGCACTATTGCGAGCTGTAAATGCCACTTCCAGCTTAGCTGTGCAGAAGAAGAACAACAAGAAGAAGAAATATCTCGAAATATGTCCGTCAGGCCCCTTCCCTTGAGATAAATCTGCAAATATCTCGGAAACGAAGCTAGCTATGGCAGAATGTTAAGAGACCTCTTTTGTAGAGAATTATGGTTCCTACAATTTATGTTCTATGATATTTTTTGATCAGAAGCGTAGTTCTCGAGATATATCAAGATATTTAAAAGTTCCGAAGCCGCACCAACATAATAGAGATACAGAAACCCCGTGGCCCCTTTCTTTGAGATAACTCTGCACTATTGCGAGCTGCAAATGCCACTTCCAGCTTAGCTGTGCAGAGGAAGAACAACAAGAAGAAGAAATATCTCGAAATATGTCCGTCAGGCCCCTTCCCTTGAGATAAATCTGCAAATATCTCGGAAACGAAGCGAGCTATGGCAAAACGGTAAGAGACCTTTTTTGTAGAGAATTATGTTTCCTACAATTTATGTTCTATGATATTTTTTGATCAGATGCGTAGTTCTCGAGATATGTCAAGATATTTAAAAGCTTCGAAGCTGCACCAACATAATAGAGGTACAGAAACACCGTGGCCCCTTTCTTTGAGATAACTCTGCACTATTGCGAGCTGCAAATGCCACTTCCAGCTTAGCTGTGCAGAAGAAGAACAACAAGAAGAAGAAATATCTCGAAATATGTCCGTTAGGCCCCTTCCCTTGAGATAAATCTGCAAATATCTCGGAAACGAAGCGAGCTATGGCGAAATGTTAAGAGACTTTATTTGTAGAGAATTATGTTTCCTACAATTTATGTTCTATGATATTTTTTGATCAGAAGCGTAGTTTTCGAGATATATCGAGATATTTAAAAGTTCCGAAGCCGCACCAACATAATAGAGATACAGAAACACCGTGGCCCGTTTCTTTGAGATAACTGTGCACTAGTGCGAGCCGCAAATGCCACTTCCAGCTTAGCTGTGCAGAAGAAGAACAACAAGAAGAAGAAATATCTCGAAATATGTCCGTCAGGCCCCTTCCCTTGAGATAAATCTGCAAATATCTCGGAAACGAAGCGAGCTATGGCAAAATGTTACGAGACCGTTTTTGTAGAGAATTAAGTTTCCTACTTTTTATGTTCTATAATGTTTTTTGATCAGATGCGTAGTTCTCGAGATATATCAAGATATTTAAAAGTTCCGAAGCCGCACCAACATAATAGAGATACAGAAACACCGTGGCCCCTTTCTTTGAGATAACTCTGCACTATTGCGAGCTGCAAATGCCACTTCCAGCTTAGCTGTGCAGAGGAAGAACAACAACAAGAAGAAATATCTCGAAATATGTCCGTCAGGCCAGTTCCTTTGAGATAAATCTGCAAATATCTCGGAAACGAAGAGAGCTATGGCAAAATGTTAAGAGACCTTTTTTGTAGAGAATTAAGTTTCCTACTTTTTATCTTCTATGATATTTTTTGATCAGATGCGTAGTTCTCGAGATATATCAAGATATTTAAAAGTTCCGAAGCCGCACCAACATAATAGAGATACAGAAACACCGTGGCCCCTTTCTTTGAGATAACTCTGCACTAGTGCGAGCCGCAAATGCCACTTCCAGCTTAGCTGTGCAGAAGAAGAACAACAAGAAGAAGAAATATCTCGAAATATGTCCGTCAGGCCCCTTCCCTTGAGATAAATCTGCAAATATCTCGGAAACGAAGCGAGCTATGGCAAAATGTTAAGAGACCTTTTTTGTAGAGAATTAAGTTTCCTACTTTTTATCTTCTATGATATTTTTTGATCAGATGCGTAGTTCTCGAGATATATCAAGATATTTAAAAGTTCCGAAGCCGCACCAACATAATAGAGATACAGAAACACCGTGGCCCCTTTCTTTGAGATAACTCTGCACTATTGCGACCTGCAAATGCCAGTTCCAGCTTAGCTGTGCAGAAGAGGAACAACAAGAAGAAGAAATATCTCGGAATATGTCCGTCAGGCCCCTTCCCTTGAGATAAATCTGCAAATATCTCGGAAACGAAGCGAGCTATGGCAAAATGTTAAGAGACCTTATTTGTAGAGAATTAAGTTTCCTACTTTTTATGTTCTATGATATTTTTTGATCAGATGCGTAGTTCTCGAGATATATCGAGATATTTAAAAGTTCCGAAGCCGCACCAACATAATAGAGGTACAGAAACACCGTGGCCCCTTTCTTTGAGATAACTCTGCACTATTGCGAGCTGCAAATGCCACTTCCAGCTTAGCTGTGCAGAAGAAGAACAACAAGAAGAAGAAATATCTCGAAATATGTCCGTCAGGCCCCTTCCCTTGAGATAAATCTGCAACTATCTCGGAAACGAAGCGAGCTACGGCAAAATGTTAAGAGACCTTTTTTGTAGAAAATTAGGTTTCCTACTTTTTATGTTCTATGATATTTTTTGATCAGATGCGTAGTTCTCGAGATATATCAAGATATTTAAAAGTTCCGAAGCCGCACAAACATAATAGAGATACAGAAACACCGTGGCCCCTTTCTTTGAGATAACTCTGCACTATTGCGAGCTGCAAATGCCACTTCCAGCTTAGCTGTGCAGAAGAAGAACAACAAGAAGAAGAAATATCTCGAAATATGTCCGTTAGGCCCCTTCCCTTGAGATAAATCTGCAAATATCTCGGAAACGAAGCGAGCTATGGCGAAATGTTAAGAGACTTTATTTGTAGAGAATTATGTTTCCTACAATTTATGTTCTATGATATTTTTTGATCAGAAGCGTAGTTTTCGAGATATATCGAGATATTTAAAAGTTCCGAAGCCGCACCAACATAATAGAGATACAGAAACACCGTGGCCCGTTTCTTTGAGATAACTGTGCACTAGTGCGAGCCGCAAATGCCACTTCCAGCTTAGCTGTGCAGAAGAAGAACAACAAGAAGAAGAAATATCTCGAAATATGTCCGTCAGGCCCCTTCCCTTGAGATAAATCTGCAAATATCTCGGAAACGAAGCGAGCTATGGCAAAATGTTACGAGACCGTTTTTGTAGAGAATTAAGTTTCCTACTTTTTATGTTCTATAATGTTTTTTGATCAGATGCGTAGTTCTCGAGATATATCAAGATATTTAAAAGTTCCGAAGCCGCACCAACATAATAGAGATACAGAAACACCGTGGCCCCTTTCTTTGAGATAACTCTGCACTATTGCGAGCTGCAAATGCCACTTCCAGCTTAGCTGTGCAGAGGAAGAACAACAACAAGAAGAAATATCTCGAAATATGTCCGTCAGGCCAGTTCCTTTGAGATAAATCTGCAAATATCTCGGAAACGAACAGAGCTATGGCAAAATGTTAAGAGACCTTTTTTGTAGAGAATTAAGTTTCCTACTTTTTATGTTCTATGATATTTTTTGATCAGATGCGTAGTTCTCGAGATATATCAAGATATTTAAAAGTTCCGAAGCCGCACCAACATAATAGAGATACAGAAACACCGTGGCCCCTTTCTTTGAGATAACTCTGCACTATTGCGAGCTGTAAATGCCACTTCCAGCTTAGCTGTGCAGAAGAAGAACAACAAGAAGAAGAAATATCTCGAAATATGTCCGTCAGGCCCCTTCCCTTGAGATATATCTGCAAATATCTCGGAAACGAAGCGAGCTATAGCAAAATGTTAAGAGACCTTTTTTGTAGAGAATTATGTTTCCTACAATTTATGTTCTATGATATTTTTTGATCAGAAGCGTAGTTTTCGAGATATATCGAGATATTTAAAAGTTCCGAAGCCGCACCAACATAATAGAGATGCAGAAACACCGTGGCCCCTTTCTTTGAGATAACTCTGCACTATTGCGAGCTGCAAATGCCACTTCCAGCTTAGCTGTGCAGAGGAAGAACAACAAGACGAAGAAATATCTCGAAATATGTCCGTCAGGCCAGTTCCTTTGAGCTGAATCTGCAAATATCTCGGAAACGAAGCGAGCTATGGCAAAATGTTAAGAGACGTTTTTTGTAGAGAATTATGTTTCCTACAATTTATGTTCTATGATATTTTTTGATCAGAAGCGTAGTTTTCGAGATATATCGAGATATTTAAAAGTTCCGAAGCCGCACCAACATAATAGAGATACAGAAACACCGTGGCCCCTCTCTTTGAGATAACTCTGCACTATTGCGAGCTGAAATGCCACTTCCAGCTTAGCTGTGCAGAAGAAGAACAACAAGAAGAAGAAATATCTCGAAATATGTCCGTCAGGCCCCTTCCCTTGAGATAAATCTGCAAATATCTCGGAAACGAAGCGAGCTATGGCAAAATGTTAAGAGACCTTTTTTGTAGAGAATTAAGTTTCCTACTTTTTATCTTCTATGATATTTTTTGATCAGATGCGTAGTTCTCGAGATATATCAAGATATTTAAAAGTTCCGAAGGCGCACCAACATAATAGAGATACAGAAACACCGTGGCCCCTCTCTTTGAGATAACTCTGCACTATTGCGAGCTGGAAATGCCACTTCCAGTTTAGCTGTGCAGAAGAAGAACAACAAGAAGAAGAAATATCTCGAAATATGTCCGTTAGGCCCCTTCCCTTGAGATAAATCTGCAAATATCTCGGAAACGAAGCGAGCTATGGTAAAATGTTAAGAGACCTTTTTTGTAGAGAGTTAAGTTTCCTACTTTTTATGTTCTACGATATTTTTTGATCAGATGGGTAGTTCTCGAGATATATCAAGATATTTAAAAGTTCCGAAGCCGCACCAACATAATAGAGATACACAAACACCGTGGCCCCTTTCTTTGAGATAACTCTGCACTATTGCGAGCTGTAAATGCCACTTCCAGCTTAGCTGTGCAGAAGAAGAACAACAAGAAGAAGAAATATCTCGAAATATGTCCGTCAGGCCCCTTCCCTTGAGATATATCTGCAAATATCTCGGAAACGAAGCGAGCTATGGCAAAATGTTAAGAGACCTTTTTTGTAGAGAATTATGTTTCCTACAATTTATGTTCTATGATATTTTTTGATCAGAAGCGTAGTTTTCGAGATACATCGAGATATTTAAAAGTTCCGAAGCCGCACCAACATAATAGAGATACAGAAACACCGTGGCCCCTTTCTTTGAGATAACTCTGCACTAGTGCGAGCCGCAAATGCCACTTCCAGCTTAGCTGTGCAGAAGAAGAACAACAAGAAGAAGAAGTATCTCGAAATATGTCCGTCAGGCCCCTTCCCTTGAGATAAATCTGCAAATATCTCGGAAACGAAGCGAGCTATGGCAAAATGTTAAGAGACCTTTTTTGTAGAGAATTAAGTTTCCTACTTTTTATCTTCTATGATATTTTTTGATCAGATGCGTAGTTCTCGAGATATATCAAGATATTTAAAAGTTCCGAAGGCGCACCAACATAATAGAGATACAGAAACACCGTGGCCCCTCTCTTTGAGATAACTCTGCACTATTGCGAGCTGGAAATGCCACTTCCAGTTTAGCTGTGTAGAAGAAGAACAACAAGAAGAAGAAATATCTCGAAATATGTCCGTTAGGCCCCTTCCCTTGAGATAAATCTGCAAATATCTCGGAAACGAAGCGAGCTATGGCAAAATGTTAAGAGACCTATTTTGTAGAGAGTTAAGTTTCCTACTTTTTATGTTCTATGATATTTTTTGATCAGATGCGTAGTTCTCGAGATATATCAAGATATTTAAAAGTTCCGAAGCCACACCAACATAATAGAGATACAGAAACACCGTGGCCCCTTTCTTTGAGATAACTCTGCACTATTGCGAGCTGAAATGCCACTTCCAGTTTAGCTGTGCAGAAGAAGAACAACAAGAAGAAGAAATATCTCGAAATATGTCCGTCAGGCCCCTTCCCTTGAGATAAATCTGCAAATATCTCGGAAACGAAGAGAGCTATGGCAAAATGATAAGAGACCTTTTTTGTAGAGAATTAAGTTTCCTACTTTTCATGTTCTATGATATTTTTTGACCAGAAGCGTAGTTTTCGAGATATATCGAGATATTTAAAAGTTCCGAAGCCGCACCAACATAATAGAGATACAGAAACACCGTGGCCCCTTTCTTTGAGATAACTCTGCACTAGTGCGAGCCGCAAATGCCACTTCCAGCTTAGCTGTGCAGAAGAAGAACAACAAGAAGAAGAAATATCTCGAAATATGTCCGTCAGGCCCCTTCCCTTGAGATAAATGTGCAAATATCTCGGAAACGAAGCGAGCTATGGCAAAATGTAAGAGACCTTTTTTGTAGAGAATTAAGTTTCCTACTTTTTATCTTCTATGATATTTTTTGATCAGATGCGTAGTTCTCGAGATATATCAAGATATTTAAAAGTTCCGAAGCCGCACCAACATAATAGAGATACAGAAACACCGTGGCCCCTCTCTTTGAGATAACTCTGCACTATTGCGAGCTGGAAATGCCACTTCCAGTTTAGCTGTGCAGAAGAAGAACAACAAGAAGCAAAAATATTTCGAAATATGTCCGTTAGGCCCCTTCCCTTGAGATAAATCTGCAAATATCTCGGAAACGAAGCGAGCTATGGCAAAATGTTAAGAGACCTTTTTTGTAGAGAATTAAGTTTCCTACTTTTTATGGTCTATGATATTTTTTGATCAGATGCGTAGTTCTCGAGATATATCAAGATATTTAAAAGTTCCGAAGCCGCACCAACATAATAGAGATGCAGAAACACCGTGGCCCCTTTCTTTGAGATAACTCTGCACTATTGCGAGCTGCAAATGCCACTTCCAGCTTAGCTGTGCAGAGGAAGAACAACAAGAAGAAGAAATATCTCGAAATATGTCCGTCAGGCCAGTTCCTTTGAGCTGAATCTGCAAATATCTCGGAAACGAAGCGAGCTATGGCAAAATGTTAAGAGACGTTTTTTGTAGAGAATTATGTTTCCTACAATTTATGTTCTATGATATTTTTTGATCAGAAGCGTAGTTTTCGAGATATATCGAGATATTTAAAAGTTCCGAAGCCGCACCAACATAATAGAGATACAGAAACACCGTGGCCCCTCTCTTTGAGATAACTCTGCACTATTGCGAGCTGAATTGCCACTTCCAGTTTAGCTGTGCAGAAGAAGAACAACAAGAAGAAGAAATATCTCGAAATATGTCCGTCAGGCCCCTTCGCTTGAGATAAATCTGCAAATATCTCGGAAACGAAGAGAGCTATGGCAAAATGTTAAGAGACCTTTTTTGTAGAGAATTAAGTTTCCTACTTTTCATGTTCTATGATATTTTTTGATCAGAAGCGTAGTTTTCGAGATATATCGAGATATTTAAAAGCTCCGAAGCCGCACCAACATAATAGAGATACAGAAACACCGTGGCCCCTTTCTTTGAGATAACTCTGCACTAGTGCGAGCCGCAAATGCCACTTCCAGCTTAGCTGTGCAGAGGAAGAACAACAAGAAGAAGAAATATCTCGAAATATGTCCGTCAGGCCCCTTCCCTTGAGATAAATCTGCAAATATCTCGGAAACGAAGCGAGCTATGGCAAAATGTTAAGAGACCTTTTTTGTAGAGAATTAAGTTTCCTACTTTTTATCTTCTATGATATTTTTTGATCAGATGCGTAGTTCTCGAGATATATTAAGATATTTAAAAGTTCCGAAGGCGCACCAACATAATAGAGATACAGAAACACCGTGGCCCCTCTCTTTGAGATAACTCTGCACTATTGCGAGCTGGAAATGCCACTTCCAGTTTAGCTGTGCAGAAGAAGAACAACAAGAAGAAGAAATATCTCGAAATATGTCCGTCAGGCCCCTTCCCTTGAGATAAATCTGCAAATATCTCGGAAACGAAGAGAGCTATGGCAAAATGATAAGAGACCTTTTTTGTAGAGAATTAAGTTTCCTACTTTTCATGTTCTATGATATTTTTTGACCAGAAGCGTAGTTTTCGAGATATATCGAGATATTTAAAAGTTCCGAAGCCGCACCAACATAATAGAGATACAGAAACACCGTGGCCCCTTTCTTTGAGATAACTCTGCACTAGTGCGAGCCGCAAATGCCACTTCCAGCTTAGCTGTGCAGAAGAAGAACAACAAGAAGAAGAAATATCTCGAAATATGTCCGTCAGGCCCCTTCCCTTGAGATAAATGTGCAAATATCTCGGAAACGAAGCGAGCTATGGCAAAATGTAAGAGACCTTTTTTGTAGAGAATTAAGTTTCCTACTTTTTATCTTCTATGATATTTTTTGATCAGATGCGTAGTTCTCGAGATATATCAAGATATTTAAAAGTTCCGAAGCCGCACCAACATAATAGAGATACAGAAACACCGTGGCCCCTCTCTTTGAGATAACTCTGCACTATTGCGAGCTGGAAATGCCACTTCCAGTTTAGCTGTGCAGAAGAAGAACAACAAGAAGCAAAAATATCTCGAAATATGTCCGTTAGGCCCCTTCCCTTGAGATAAATCTGCAAATATCTCGGAAACGAAGCGAGCTATGGCAAAATGTTAAGAGACCTTTTTTGTAGAGAATTAAGTTTCCTACTTTTTATGGTCTATGATATTTTTTGATCAGATGCGTAGTTCTCGAGATATATCAAGATATTTAAAAGTTCCGAAGCCGCACCAACATAATAGAGATGCAGAAACACCGTGGCCCCTTTCTTTGAGATAACTCTGCACTATTGCGAGCTGGAAATGCCACTTCCAGCTTAGCTGTGCAGAGGAAGAACAACAAGAAGAAGAAATATCTCGAAATATGTCCGTCAGGCCAGTTCCTTTGAGCTGAATCTGCAAATATCTCGGAAACGAAGCGAGCTATGGCAAAATGTTAAGAGACGTTTTTTGTAGAGAATTATGTTTCCTACAATTTATGTTCTATGATATTTTTTGATCAGAAGCGTAGTTTTCGAGATATATCGAGATATTTAAAAGTTCCGAAGCCGCACCAACATAATAGAGATACAGAAACACCGTGGCCCCTCTCTTTGAGATAACTCTGCACTATTGCGAGCTGAATTGCCACTTCCAGTTTAGCTGTGCAGAAGAAGAACAACAAGAAGAAGAAATATCTCGAAATATGTCCGTCAGGCCCCTTCGCTTGAGATAAATCTGCAAATATCTCGGAAACGAAGAGAGCTATGGCAAAATGTTAAGAGACCTTTTTTGTAGAGAATTAAGTTTCCTACTTTTCATGTTCTATGATATTTTTTGATCAGAAGCGTAGTTTTCGAGATATATCGAGATATTTAAAAGCTCCGAAGCCGCACCAACATAATAGAGATACAGAAACACCGTGGCCCCTTTCTTTGAGATAACTCTGCACTAGTGCGAGCCGCAAATGCCACTTCCAGCTTAGCTATGCAGAGGAAGAACAACAAGAAGAAGAAATATCTCGAAATATGTCCGTCAGGCCCCTTCCCTTGAGATAAATCTGCAAATATCTCGGAAACGAAGCGAGCTATGGCAAAATGTTAAGAGACCTTTTTTGTAGAGAATTAAGTTTCCTACTTTTTATCTTCTATGATATTTTTTGATCAGATGCGTAGTTCTCGAGATATATTAAGATATTTAAAAGTTCCGAAGGCGCACCAACATAATAGAGATACAGAAACACCGTGGCCCCTCTCTTTGAGATAACTCTGCACTATTGCGAGCTGGAAATGCCACTTCCAGTTTAGCTGTGCAGAAGAAGAACAACAAGAAGAAGAAATATCTCGAAATATGTCCGTTAGGCCCCTTCCCTTGAGATAAATCTGCAAATATCTCGGAAACGAAGCGAGCTATGGTAAAATGTTAAGAGACCTTTTTTGTAGAGAGTTAAGTTTCCTACTTTTTATGTTCTACGATATTTTTTGATCAGATGGGTAGTTCTCGAGATATATCAAGATATTTAAAAGTTCCGAAGCCGCACCAATATAATAGAGATACAGAAACACCGTGGCCCCTTTCTTTGAGATAACTCTGCACTAGTGCGAGCCGCAAATGCCACTTCCAGCTTAGCTGTGCAGAAGAAGAACAACAAGAAGAAGAAGTATCTCGAAATATGTCCGTCAGGCCCCTTCCCTTGAGATAAATCTGCAAATATCTCGGAAACGAAGCGAGCTATGGCAAAATGTTAAGAGACCTTTTTTGTAGAGAATTAAGTTTCCTACTTTTTATCTTCTATGATATTTTTTGATCAGATGCGTAGTTCTCGAGATATATCAAGATATTTAAAAGTTCCGAAGGCGCACCAACATAATAGAGATACAGAAACACCGTGGCCCCTCTCTTTGAGATAACTCTGCACTATTGCGAGCTGGAAATGCCACTTCCAGTTTAGCTGTGTAGAAGAAGAACAACAAGAAGAGGAAATATCTCGAAATATGTCCGTTAGGCCCCTTCCCTTGAGATAAATCTGCAAATATCTCGGAAACGAAGCGAGCTATGGCAAAATGTTAAGAGACCTATTTTGTAGAGAGTTAAGTTTCCTACTTTTTATGTTCTATGATATTTTTTGATCAGATGCGTAGTTCTCGAGATATATCAAGATATTTAAAAGTTCCGAAGCCACACCAACATAATAGAGATACAGAAACACCGTGGCCCCTTTCTTTGAGATAACTCTGCACTATTGCGAGCTGAAATGCCACTTCCAGTTTAGCTGTGCAGAAGAAGAACAACAAGAAGAAGAAATATCTCGAAATATGTCCGTCAGGCCCCTTCCCTTGAGATAAATCTGCAAATATCTCGGAAACGAAGAGAGCTATGGCAAAATGTTAAGAGACCTTTTTTGTAGAGAATTAAGTTTCCTACTTTTCATGTTCTATGATATTTTTTGACCAGAAGCGTAGTTTTCGAGATATATCGAGATATTTAAAAGTGCCGAAGCCGCACCTACATAATAGAGATACAGAAACACCGTGGCCCCTTTCTTTGAGATAACTCTGCACTATTGCGAGCTGCAAATGCCACTTCCAGGTTAGCTGTGAAGAAGAAGAACAACAAGAAGAAGAAATATCTCGGAATATGTCCGTCAGGCCCCTTCCCTTGAGCTAATCTGCAAATATCTCGGAAACGATGCCAGGTATGGGAAAATGTTAAGAGACCTTTTTTGTAGAGAATTAAGTTTGCTACTTTTTATGTTCTATGATATTTTTTGATCAGATCTGTAGTTCTCGAGATATATCAAGAAATTTAAAAGTTCCGAAGCCGCACCAACATAATAGAGATACAGAAACACCGTGGCCTCTTTCTTTGAGATAACTCTGCACTATTGCGCGCTGCAAATGCCACTTCCAGCTTAGCTGTGCAGAAGAAGAACAACAAGAAGAAGAAATAACTCGAAATATGTCCGTCAGGCCCCTTCCCTTGAGATAAATCTGCAAATATCTCGGAAACGAAGCGAGCTATGGCAAAACGTTAAGAAACCTTTTTTGTAGAGAATTATGTTTCCTACAATTTATGTTCTATGATATTTTTTGATCAGAAGCGTAGTTTTCGAGATATATCGAGATATTTAAAAGTGCCGAAGCCGCACCTACATATTAGAGATACAGAAACACCGTGGCCCCTTTCTTTGACATAACTCTGCACTATTGCGAGCTGCAAATGCCACTTCCAGCTTAGCTGTGAAGAAGAAGAACAACAAGAAGAAGAAATATCTCGAAATATGTCCGTCAGGCCCCTTCCCTTGAGCTAAATCTGCAAATATCTCGGAAACGATGCCAGCTATGGGAAAATGTTAAGAGACCTTTTTTGTAGAGAATTAAGTTTTCTACTTTTTATGTTCTATGATATTTTTTGATCAGATCTTTAGTTCTCGAGATATATCAAGAAATTTAAAAGTTCCGAAGCCGCACCAACATAATAGAGATACAGAAACACCGTGGCCTCTTTCTTTGAGATAACTCTGCACTATTGCGCGCTCTAAATGCCACTTCCAGCTTAGCTGTGCAGAAGAAGAACAACAAGAAGAAGAAATATCTCGAAATATGTCCGTCAGGCCCCTTCCCCTGAGATAAATCTGCAAATATCTCGGAAACGAAGCGAGCTATGGCAAAATGTTAAGAGACCTTATTTGTAGAGAATTAAGTTTCCTACTTTTTATGTTCTATGATATTTTTTGATCAGATGCGTAGTTCTCGAGATATATCGAGATATTTAAAAGTTCCGAAGTCGCACCTACATATTAGAGATACAGAAACACCGTGGCCCCTTTCTTTGACATAACTCTGCACTATTGCGAGCTGCAAATGCCACTTCCAGCTTAGCTGTGAAGAAGAAGAACAACAAGAAGAAGAAATATCTCGAAATATGTCCGTCAGGCCCCTTCCCTTGAGCTAAATCTGCAAATATCTCGGAAACGATGCCAGCTATGGGAAAATGTTAAGAGACCTTTTTTGTAGAGAATTAAGTTTTCTACTTTTTATGTTCTATGATATTTTTTGATCAGATCTTTAGTTCTCGAGATATATCAAGAAATTTAAAAGTTCCGAAGCCGCACCAACATAATAGAGATACAGAAACACCGTGGCCTCTTTCTTTGAGATAACTCTGCACTATTGCGCGCTCTAAATGCCACTTCCAGCTTAGCTGTGCAGAAGAAGAACAACAAGAAGAAGAAATATCTCGAAATATGTCCGTCAGGCCCCTTCCCCTGAGATAAATCTGCAAATATCTCGGAAACGAAGCGAGCTATGGCAAAATGTTAAGAGACCTTATTTGTAGAGAATTAAGTTTCCTACTTTTTATGTTCTATGATATTTTTTGATCAGATGCGTAGTTCTCGAGATATATCGAGATATTTAAAAGTTCCGAAGTCGCACCAACATAATAGAGATACAGAAACACCGTGGCCCCTTTCTTTGAGATAACTCTGCACTATTGCGAGCTGCAAATGCCACTTCCAGCTTAGCTGTGAAGAAGAAGAACAACAAGAAGAAGAAATATCTTGGAATATGTCCGTCAGGCCCCTTCCCTTGAGCTAATCTGCAAATATCTCGGAAACGATGCCAGCTATGGGAAAATGTTAAGAGACCTTTTTTGTAGAGAATTAAGTTTTCTACTTTTTATGTTCTATGATATTTTTTGATCAGATGCGTAGTTCTCGAGATATATCAAGATATTTAAAAGTTCCGAAGCCGCACCAACATACTAGAGATACAGAAACACCGTGGCCTCTTTCTTTGAGATAACTCTGCACTATTGCGAGCTGCAAATGCCACTTCCAGCTTAGCTGTGAAGAAGAAGAACAACAAGGAGAAGAAATATCTCGAAATATGTCCGTCAGGCCCCTTCCCTTGAGATAAATCTGCAAATATCTCGGAAACGATGCCAGCTATGGGAAAATGTTAAGAGACCTTTTTTGTAGAGAATTAAGTTTCCTACTTTTTATGTTCTATGATATGTTTTGATCAGAAGCGTAGTTTCCGAGATATATCAAGATATTTAAAAGTTCCGAAGCTGCACCAACATAATAGAGGTACAGAAACACCGTGGCCTCTTCCTTTGAGATAACTCTGCACTATTGCGAGCTGCAAATGCCACTTCCAGCTTAGCTGTGCAGAAGAAGAACAACAAGAAGATGAAATATCTCGAAATATGTCCGTCAGGCCACTTCCCTTGAGATAAATCTGCAAATATCTCGGAAACGAAGCGAGCTATGGCAAAATGTTGAGAGACCTTTTTTGTAGAGAATTAAGTTTCCTACTTTTTATGTTCTATGACATTTTTTGATCAGATCTGTAGTTCTCGAGATATATCAAGAAATTTAAAAGTTCCGAAGCCGCACCAACATAATAGAGATACAGAAACACCGTGGCCTCTTTCTTTGAGATAACTCTGCACTATTGCGCGCTGCAAATGCCACTTCCAGCTTAGCTGTGCAGAAGAAGAACAACAAGAAGAAGAAATAACTCGAAATATGTCCGTCAGGCCCCTTCCCTTGAGATAAATCTGCAAATATCTCGGAAACGAAGCGAGCTATGGCAAAATGTTAAGAGACCTTATTTGTAGAGAATTAAGTTTCCTACTTTTTATGTTCTATGATATTTTTTGATCAGATGCGTAGTTCTCGAGATATATCGAGATATTTAAAAGTTCCGAAGTCGCACCAACATAATAGAGATACAGAAACACCGTGGCCCCTTTCTTTGAGATAACTCTGCACTATTGCGAGCTGCAAATGCCACTTCCAGCTTAGCTGTGAAGAAGAAGAACAACAAGAAGAAGAAATATCTCGGAATATGTCCGTCAGGCCCCTTCCCTTGAGATAAATCTGCAAATATCTCGGAAACGATGCCAGCTATGGGAAAATGTTAAGAGACCTTTTTTGTAGAGAATTAAGTTTCCTACTTTTTATGTTTTATGATATTTTTTGATCAGAAGCGTAGTTTTCGAGATATATCAAGATATTTAAAAGTTCCGAAGCTGCGCCAACATAATAGAGGTACAGAATCACCGTGGCCTCTTCCTTTGAGATAACTCGGCACTATTGCGAGCTGCAAATGCCACTTCCAGCTTAGCTGTGCAGAAGAAGAACAACAAGAAGATGAAATATCTCGAAATATGTCCGTCAGGCCACTTCCCTTGAGATAAATCTGCAAATATCTCGGAAACGAAGCGAGCTATGGCAAAATGTTAAGAGACCTTTTTTGTAGAGAATTATGTTTCCTACAATTTAGGTTCTCTGATATTTTTTGATCAGAAGCGTAGTTTTCGAGATATATCGAGATATATAAAAGGTCCGAAGCCGCACCAACATAATAGAGATACAGAAACACCGTGGCCTCTTTCTTTGAGATAACTCTGCACTATTGCGAGCTGCAAATGCCACTTCCAGCTTATCTGTGCAGAAGAAGAACAACAAGAAGAAGAAATAACTCGAAATATGTCCGTCAGGCCCCTTCCCTTGAGATAAATCTGCAAATATCTCGGAAACGAAGCGAGCTATGGCAAAATGTTAAGAGACCTTATTTGTAGAGAATTAAGTTGCCTACTTTTTATGTTCAATGATATTTTTTGATCAGATGCGTAGTTCTCGAGATATATCAAGATATTTAAAAGTTCCGAAGCCGCACCAACATAATAGAGATACAGAAACACCGTGGCCTCTTTCTTTGAGATAACTCTGCACTATTGCGCGCTGCAAATGCCACTTCCAGCTTAGCTGTGCAGAAGAAGAACAACAAGAAGAAGAAATATCTCGAAATATGTCCGTCAGGCCCCTTCCCTTGAGATAAATCTGCAAATATCTCGGAAACGAAGCGAGCTATGGCAAAACGTTAAGAAACCTTTTTTGTAGAGAATTAGGTTTCCTACTTTTTATGTTCTATGATATTTTTTGATCAGAAGCGTAGTTTTCGAGATATATCGAGATATTTAAAAGTTCCGAAGCCGCACCAACATAATAGAGATACAGAAACACCGTGGCCCCTTTCTTTGGGATAACTCTGCACTATTGCGAGCTGGAAATGCCACTTCCAGTTTAGCTGTGCAGAAGAAGAACAACAAGAAGAAGAAATATCCCAAAATATGTCCGTCAGGACCCTTCCCTTGAGATAAATCTGCAAATATCTCGGAAACGAAGCGAGCTATGGCAAAACGTTAAGAAACCTTTTTTGTAGAGAATTGTGTTTCCTACAATTTATGTTCTATGATATTTTATGATCAGAAGCGTAGTTTTCGAGATATATCGAGATATTTAAAAGTGCCGAAGCCGCACCTACATAATAGAGATACAGAAACACCGTGGCCCCTTTCTTTGACATAACTCTGCACTATTGCGAGCTGCAAATGCCACTTCCAGCTTATCTGTGCAGAAGAAGAACAACAAGAAGAAGAAATAACTCGAAATATGTCCGTCAGGCCCCTTCCCTTGAGATAAATCTGCAAATATCTCGGAAACGAAGCGAGCTATGGCAAAATTTTAAGAGACCTTATTTGTAGAGAATTAAGTTTCCTACTTTTTATGTTCTATGATATTTTTTGATCAGATGCGTAGTTCTCGAGATATATCGAGATATTTAAAAGTTCCGAAGTCGCACCAACATAATAGAGATACAGAAACACCGTGGCCCCTTTCTTTGAGATAACTCTGCACTATTGCGAGCTGCAAATGCCACTTCCAGGTTAGCTGTGAAGAAGAAGAACAACAAGAAGAAGAAATATCTCGGAATATGTCCGTCAGGCCCCTTCCCTTGAGCTAATCTGCAAATATCTCGGAAACGATGCCAGCTATGGGAAAATGTTAAGAGACCTTTTTTGTAGAGAATTAAGTTTCCTACTTTTTATGTTGTATGATATTTTTTGATCAGATGCGTAGTTCTCGAGATATATCAAGATATTTAAAAGTTCCGAAGCCGCAGCAACATAATAGAGATACAGAAACACCGTGGCCCCATTCTTTGAGATAACTCTGCACTATTGCGACCTGCAAATGCCACTTCCAGCTTAGCTGTGCAGAAGAAGAACAACAAGAAGAAGAAATATCTCGAAATATGTCCGTCAGGCCCCTTCCCTTGAGATAAATCTGCAAATATCTCGGAAACGAAGCGAGCTATGGCAAAATGTTAAGAGACCTTTTTTGTAGAGAATTAAGTTTGCTACTTTTTATGTTCTATGATATTTTTTGATCAGATCTGTAGTTCTCGAGATATATCAAGAAATTTAAAAGTTCCGAAGCCGCACCAACATAATAGAGATACAGAAACACCGTGGCCTCTTTCTTTGAGATAACTCTGCACTATTGCGCGCTGCAAATGCCACTTCCAGCTTAGCTGTGCAGAAGAAGAACAACAAGAAGAAGAAATAACTCGAAATATGTCCGTCAGGCCCCTTCCCTTGAGATAAATCTGCAAATATCTCGGAAACGAAGCGAGCTATGGCAAAACGTTAAGAAACCTTTTTTGTAGAGAATTATGTTTCCTACAATTTATGTTCTATGATATTTTTTGATCAGAAGCGTAGTTTTCGAGATATATCGAGATATTTAAAAGTGCCGAAGCCGCACCTACATAATAGAGATACAGAAACACCGTGGCCCCTTTCTTTGACATAACTCTGCACTATTGCGAGCTGCAAATGCCACTTCCAGCTTAGCTGTGAAGAAGAAGAACAACAAGAAGAAGAAATATCTCGAAATATGTCCGTCAGGCCCCTTCCCTTGAGCTAAATCTGCAAATATCTCGGAAACGATGCCAGCTATGGGAAAATGTTAAGAGACCTTTTTTGTAGAGAATTAAGTTTTCTACTTTTTATGTTCTATGATATTTTTTGATCAGATCTTTAGTTCTCGAGATATATCAAGAAATTTAAAAGTTCCGAAGCCGCACCAACATAATAGAGATACAGAAACACCGTGGCCTCTTTCTTTGAGATAACTCTGCACTATTGCGCGCTCTAAATGCCACTTCCAGCTTAGCTGTGCAGAAGAAGAACAACAAGAAGAAGAAATATCTCGAAATATGTCCGTCAGGCCCCTTCCCCTGAGATAAATCTGCAAATATCTCGGAAACGAAGCGAGCTATGGCAAAATGTTAAGAGACCTTATTTGTAGAGAATTAAGTTTCCTACTTTTTATGTTCTATGATATTTTTTGATCAGATGCGTAGTTCTCGAGATATATCGAGATATTTAAAAGTTCCGAAGTCGCACCAACATAATAGAGATACAGAAACACCGTGGCCCCTTTCTTTGAGATAACTCTGCACTATTGCGAGCTGCAAATGCCACTTCCAGCTTAGCTGTGAAGAAGAAGAACAACAAGAAGAAGAAATATCTTGGAATATGTCCGTCAGGCCCCTTCCCTTGAGCTAATCTGCAAATATCTCGGAAACGATGCCAGCTATGGGAAAATGTTAAGAGACCTTTTTTGTAGAGAATTAAGTTTTCTACTTTTTATGTTCTATGATATTTTTTGATCAGATGCGTAGTTCTCGAGATATATCAAGATATTTAAAAGTTCCGAAGCCGCACCAACATACTAGAGATACAGAAACACCGTGGCCTCTTTCTTTGAGATAACTCTGCACTATTGCGAGCTGCAAATGCCACTTCCAGCTTAGCTGTGAAGAAGAAGAACAACAAGGAGAAGAAATATCTCGAAATATGTCCGTCAGGCCCCTTCCCTTGAGATAAATCTGCAAATATCTCGGAAACGATGCCAGCTATGGGAAAATGTTAAGAGACCTTTTTTGTAGAGAATTAAGTTTCCTACTTTTTATGTTCTATGATATGTTTTGATCAGAAGCGTAGTTTCCGAGATATATCAAGATATTTAACAGTTCCGAAGCTGCACCAACATAATAGAGGTACAGAAACACCGTGGCCTCTTCCTTTGAGATAACTCTGCACTATTGCGAGCTGCAAATGCCACTTCCAGCTTAGCTGTGCAGAAGAAGAACAACAAGAAGATGAAATATCTCGAAATATGTCCGTCAGGCCACTTCCCTTGAGATAAATCTGCAAATATCTCGGAAACGAAGCGAGCTATGGCAAAATGTTAAGAGACCTTTTTTGTAGAGAATTAAGTTTCCTACTTTTTATGTTCTATGACATTTTTTGATCAGATCTGTAGTTCTCGAGATATATCAAGAAATTTAAAAGTTCCGAAGCCGCACCAACATAATAGAGATACAGAAACACCGTGGCCTCTTTCTTTGAGATAACTCTGCACTATTGCGCGCTGCAAATGCCACTTCCAGCTTAGCTGTGCAGAAGAAGAACAACAAGAAGAAGAAATAACTCGAAATATGTCCGTCAGGCCCCTTCCCTTGAGATAAATCTGCAAATATCTCGGAAACGAAGCGAGCTATGGCAAAATGTTAAGAGACCTTATTTGTAGAGAATTAAGTTTCCTACTTTTTATGTTCTATGATATTTTTTGATCAGATGCGTAGTTCTCGAGATATATCGAGATATTTAAAAGTTCCGAAGTCGCACCAACATAATAGAGATACAGAAACACCGTGGCCCCTTTCTTTGAGATAACTCTGCACTATTGCGAGCTGCAAATGCCACTTCCAGCTTAGCTGTGAAGAAGAAGAACAACAAGAAGAAGAAATATCTCGGAATATGTCCGTCAGGCCCCTTCCCTTGAGATAAATCTGCAAATATCTCGGAAACGATGCCAGCTATGGGAAAATGTTAAGAGACCTTTTTTGTAGAGAATTAAGTTTCCTACTTTTTATGTTTTATGATATTTTTTGATCAGAAGCGTAGTTTTCGAGATATATCAAGATATTTAAAAGTTCCGAAGCTGCGCCAACATAATAGAGGTACAGAAACACCGTGGCCTCTTCCTTTGAGATAACTCGGCACTATTGCGAGCTGCAAATGCCACTTCCAGCTTAGCTGTGCAGAAGAAGAACAACAAGAAGATGAAATATCTCGAAATATGTCCGTCAGGCCACTTCCCTTGAGATAAATCTGCAAATATCTCGGAAACGAAGCGAGCTATGGCAAAATGTTAAGAGACATTTTTTGTAGAGAATTATGTTTCCTACAATTTAGGTTCTCTGATATTTTTTGATCAGAAGCGTAGTTTTCGAGATATATCGAGATATATAAAAGGTCCGAAGCCGCACCAACATAATAGAGATACAGAAACACCGTGGCCTCTTTCTTTGAGATAACTCTGCACTATTGCGAGCTGCAAATGCCACTTCCAGCTTATCTGTGCAGAAGAAGAACAACAAGAAGAAGAAATAACTCGAAATATGTCCGTCAGGCCCCTTCCCTTGAGATAAATCTGCAAATATCTCGGAAACGAAGCGAGCTATGGCAAAATTTTAAGAGACCTTATTTGTAGAGAATTAAGTTTCCTACTTTTTATGTTCTATGATATTTTTTGATCAGATGCGTAGTTCTCGAGATATATCGAGATATTTAAAAGTTCCGAAGTCGCACCAACATAATAGAGATACAGAAACACCGTGGCCCCTTTCTTTGAGATAACTCTGCACTACTGCGAGCTGCAAATGCCACTTCCAGGTTAGCTGTGAAGAAGAAGAACAACAAGAAGAAGAAATATCTCGGAATATGTCCGTCAGGCCCCTTCCCTTGAGCTAATCTGCAAATATCTCGGAAACGATGCCAGCTATGGGAAAATGTTAAGAGACCTTTTTTGTAGAGAATTAAGTTTCCTACTTTTTATGTTGTATGATATTTTTTGATCAGATGCGTAGTTCTCGAGATATATCAAGATATTTAAAAGTTCCGAAGCCGCAGCAACATAATAGAGATACAGAAACACCGTGGCCCCATTCTTTGAGATAACTCTGCACTATTGCGACCTGCAAATGCCACTTCCAGCTTAGCTGTGCAGAAGAAGAACAACAAGAAGAAGAAATATCTCGAAATATGTCCGTCAGGCCCCTTCCCTTGAGATAAATCTGCAAATATCTCGGAAACGAAGCGAGCTATGGCAAAATGTTAAGAGACCTTTTTTGTAGAGAATTAAGTTTGCTACTTTTTATGTTCTATGATATTTTTTGATCAGATCTGTAGTTCTCGAGATATATCAAGAAATTTAAAAGTTCCGAAGCCGCACCAACATAATAGAGATACAGAAACACCGTGGCCTCTTTCTTTGAGATAACTCTGCACTATTGCGCGCTGCAAATGCCACTTCCAGCTTAGCTGTGCAGAAGAAGAACAACAAGAAGAAGAAATAACTCGAAATATGTCCGTCAGGCCCCTTCCCTTGAGATAAATCTGCAAATATCTCGGAAACGAAGCGAGCTATGGCAAAACGTTAAGAAACCTTTTTTGTAGAGAATTATGTTTCCTACAATTTATGTTCTATGATATTTTTTGATCAGAAGCGTAGTTTTCGAGATATATCGAGATATTTAAAAGTGCCGAAGCCGCACCTACATAATAGAGATACAGAAACACCGTGGCCCCTTTCTTTGACATAACTCTGCACTATTGCGAGCTGCAAATGCCACTTCCAGCTTAGCTGTGAAGAAGAAGAACAACAAGAAGAAGAAATATCTCGAAATATGTCCGTCAGGCCCCTTCCCTTGAGCTAAATCTGCAAATATCTCGGAAACGATGCCAGCTATGGGAAAATGTTAAGAGACCTTTTTTGTAGAGAATTAAGTTTTCTACTTTTTATGTTCTATGATATTTTTTGATCAGATCTTTAGTTCTCGAGATATATCAAGAAATTTAAAAGTTCCGAAGCCGCACCAACATAATAGAGATACAGAAACACCGTGGCCTCTTTCTTTGAGATAACTCTGCACTATTGCGCGCTCTAAATGCCACTTCCAGCTTAGCTGTGCAGAAGAAGAACAACAAGAAGAAGAAATATCTCGAAATATGTCCGTCAGGCCCCTTCCCCTGAGATAAATCTGCAAATATCTCGGAAACGAAGCGAGCTATGGCAAAATGTTAAGAGACCTTATTTGTAGAGAATTAAGTTTCCTACTTTTTATGTTCTATGATATTTTTTGATCAGATGCGTAGTTCTCGAGATATATCGAGATATTTAAAAGTTCCGAAGTCGCACCAACATAATAGAGATACAGAAACACCGTGGCCCCTTTCTTTGAGATAACTCTGCACTATTGCGAGCTGCAAATGCCACTTCCAGCTTAGCTGTGAAGAAGAAGAACAACAAGAAGAAGAAATATCTTGGAATATGTCCGTCAGGCCCCTTCCCTTGAGCTAATCTGCAAATATCTCGGAAACGATGCCAGCTATGGGAAAATGTTAAGAGACCTTTTTTGTAGAGAATTAAGTTTTCTACTTTTTATGTTCTATGATATTTTTTGATCAGATGCGTAGTTCTCGAGATATATCAAGATATTTAAAAGTTCCGAAGCCGCACCAACATACTAGAGATACAGAAACACCGTGGCCTCTTTCTTTGAGATAACTCTGCACTATTGCGAGCTGCAAATGCCACTTCCAGCTTAGCTGTGAAGAAGAAGAACAACAAGGAGAAGAAATATCTCGAAATATGTCCGTCAGGCCCCTTCCCTTGAGATAAATCTGCAAATATCTCGGAAACGATGCCAGCTATGGGAAAATGTTAAGAGACCTTTTTTGTAGAGAATTAAGTTTCCTACTTTTTATGTTCTATGATATGTTTTGATCAGAAGCGTAGTTTCCGAGATATATCAAGATATTTAAAAGTTCCGAAGCTGCACCAACATAATAGAGGTACAGAAACACCGTGGCCTCTTCCTTTGAGATAACTCTGCACTATTGCGAGCTGCAAATGCCACTTCCAGCTTAGCTGTGCAGAAGAAGAACAACAAGAAGATGAAATATCTCGAAATATGTCCGTCAGGCCACTTCCCTTGAGATAAATCTGCAAATATCTCGGAAACGAAGCGAGCTATGGCAAAATGTTAAGAGACCTTTTTTGTAGAGAATTATGTTTCCTACAATTTAGGTTCTCTGATATTTTTTGATCAGAAGCGTAGTTTTCGAGATATATCGAGATATATAAAAGGTCCGAAGCCGCACCAACATAATAGAGATACAGAAACACCGTGGCCTCTTTCTTTGAGATAACTCTGCACTATTGCGAGCTGCAAATGCCACTTCCAGCTTATCTGTGCAGAAGAAGAACAACAAGAAGAAGAAATAACTCGAAATATGTCCGTCAGGCCCCTTCCCTTGAGATAAATCTGCAAATATCTCGGAAACGAAGCGAGCTATGGCAAAATGTTAAGAGACCTTATTTGTAGAGAATTAAGTTTCCTACTTTTTATGTTCAATGATATTTTTTGATCAGATGCGTAGTTCTCGAGATATATCAAGATATTTAAAAGTTCCGAAGCCGCACCAACATAATAGAGATACAGAAACACCGTGGCCTCTTTCTTTGAGATAACTCTGCACTATTGCGCGCTGCAAATGCCACTTCCAGCTTAGCTGTGCAGAAGAAGAACAACAAGAAGAAGAAATATCTCGAAATATGTCCGTCAGGCCCCTTCCCTTGAGATAAATCTGCAAATATCTCGGAAACGAAGCGAGCTATGGCAAAACGTTAAGAAACCTTTTTTGTAGAGAATTAGGTTTCCTACTTTTTATGTTCTATGATATTTTTTGATCAGAAGCGTAGTTTTCGAGATATATCGAGATATTTAAAAGTTCCGAAGCCGCACCAACATAATAGAGATACAGAAACACCGTGGCCCCTTTCTTTGAGATAACTCTGCACTATCGCGAGCTGCAAATGCCACTTCCAGCTTAGCTGTGCAGAAGAAGAACAACAAGAATAAGAAATATTTCGAAATATGTCCGTCAGGCCCCTTCCCTTGAGATAAATCTGCAAATATCTCGGAAACGAAGCGAGCTATGGCAAAATGTTAAGAGACCTTTTTTGTAGAGAATTAAGTTTTCCACTTTTTATGATGCATGATATTTTTTGATCAGATGCGTAGTTCTCGAGATATATCAAGATATTTAAAAGTTCCGAAGCTGCACCAACATAATAGAGATACAGAAACACCGTGGCCCCTTTCTTTGAGGTAACTCTGCACTAGTGCGAGCCGCAAACGCCACTTCCAGCTTAGCTGTGCAGAAGAAGAACAACAAGAATAAGAAATATTTCGAAATATGTCCGTCAGGCCCCTTCCCTTGAGATAAATCTGCAAATATCTCGGAAACGAAGCAAGCTACGGCAAAATGTTAACAGACCTTTTTTGTAGAAAATTAGGTTTCCTACTTTTTATGTTCTATGATATTTTTTTATCAGATGCGTAGTTCTTGAGATATATCAAGATATGTAAAAGTTCCGAAGCTGCACCAACATAATAGAGGTACAGAAACACCGTGGCCTCTTTCTTTGAGATAACTCTGCACTATTGCGAGCTGCAAATGCCACTTCCAGCTTAGCTGTGCAGAAGAGGAACAACAAGAAGAAGAAATATCTCGGAATATGTCCGTCAGGCCCCTTCCCTTGAGCTAAATCTGCAAATATCTCGGAAACGATGCCAGCTATGGGAAAATGTTAAGAGACCTTTTTTGTAGAGTTAAGTTTCCTACTTTTTATGTTCTATGATATTTTTTGATTAGATGCGTAGTTCTCGAGATATATCAAGATATTTAAAAGCTCCGAAGCTGCACCAACATAATAGAGGTACAGAAACACCGTGGCCCCTTTCTTTGAGATAACTCTGCACTATCGCGAGCTGCAAATGCCACTTCCAGCTTAGCTGTGCAGAAGAAGAACAACAAGAATAAGAAATATTTCGAAATATGTCCGTCAGGCCCCTTCCCTTGAGATAAATCTGCAAATATCTCGGAAACGAAGCGAGCTATGGCAAAACGTTAAGAGACCTTTTTTGTAGAGAATTAAGTTTCCTACTTTTTATGTTCTATGATATTTTTTGATCCGATGCGTAGTTCTCGAGATATATCTAGATACTTAAAAGTTCCGAAGCCGCACCAACATAATAGAGACACAGAAACACCGTGGCCCATCTCTTTGAGATAACTCTGCACTCTTGCGAGCTGCAAATGCCACTTCCAGCTTAGCTGTGCAGAGGAAGAACAACAAGAAGAAGAAATATCTCGAAATATGTCCGTCAGGCCCGATCCTTTGAGCTGAATCTGCAAATATCTCGGAAACGAAGCGAGCTATGGCAAAATGTTAAGCGACGTTTTTTGTAGCGAATTATGCTTCCTACAATTTATGTTCTATGATATTTTTTGATCAGAAGCGTAGTTTTCGAGATATATCGAGATATTTAAAAGTTCCGAAGCCGCACCAACATAATAGAGGTACAGAAACACCGTGGCCCCTTTCTTTGAGATAACTCTGCACTATTGCGAGCTGCAAATGCCACTTCCAGCTTAGCTGTGCAGAAGAAGAACAACAAGAAGAAGAATTATCTCGAAATATGTCCGTCAGGCCCCTTCCCTTGAGATAAATCTGCAAATATCTCGGAAACGAAGCGAGCTATGGCAAAATCTTAAGAGACCTTTTCTGTAGAGAATTATGTTTCCTACTTTTTATGTTCTATGATATTTTTTGATCAGACGCGTCGTTCTCGAGATATATCAAGATATTTAAAAGTTCCGAAGCCGCACCAACATAATAGAGATACAGAAACACCGTGGCCCCTTTCTTTGAGATAACTCTGCACTATTGCGAGCTGTAAACGCCACTCCCAGCTTAGCTGTGCAGAAGAAGAACAACGAGAAGAAGAAATATCTCGAAATATGTCCGTCAAGCCCCTTCCCTTGAGATAAATCTGCAAATATCTCGGAAACGAAGCGAGCTATGGCAAAATGTTAAGAGACCTTTTTTGTAGCGAATTAAGTTTCCTACTTTTTATGTTCTATGATATTTTTTGATCAGATGCGTAGTTCTCGAGATATATCAAGATATTTAAAAGTTTCGAAGCCGCACCAACATAATAGAGATACAGAAACACCGTGGCCCCTCTCTTTGAGATAACTCTGCACTATTGCGAGCTGGAAATGCCACTTCCAGTTTAGCTGTGCAGAAGAAGAACTACAAGAAGAAGAAATATCTCGAAATATGTCCGTTAGGCCCCTTCCCTTGAGATAAATCTGCAAATATCTCGGAAACGAAGCGAGCTATGGCAAAATGTTAAGAGACCTTTTTTGTAGAGAATTAAGTTTCCTACTTTTTATGTTCTATGATGTTTTTTGATCAGAAGCGTAGTGTTCGAGATATATGGAGATATTTAAAAGTTCCGAAGCCGCACCAACATAATAGAGATACAGAAACACCGTGGCCCCTTTCTTTGAGATAACTCTGCACTAGTGCGAGCCGCAATTGCCACTTCCAGCTTAGCTGTGCAGAGGAAGAACAACAAGAAGAAGAAATATCTTGAAATATGTCCGTCAGGCCCCTTCCCTTGAGATAAATCTGCAAATATCTCGGAAACGAAGCGAGCTACGGCAAAATGTTAAGAGACGTTTTTTGTAGAAAATTAGGTTTCCTACTTTTTATGTTCTATGATATTTTTTGATCAGATGCGTAGTTCTCGAGATATATCAAGATATTTAAAAGTTCCGAAGCTGCACCAACATAATAGGGGTACAGAAACACCGTGGCCTCTTTCTTTGAGATAACTCTGCACTATTGCGAGCTGCAAATGCCACTTCCAGCTTAGCTGTGCAGAAGAAGGACAACAAGAAGAAGAAATATCTCGAAATATGTCCGTCAGAACCCTTCACTTGAGATAAATCTGCAAATATCTCGGAAACGAAGCGAGCTATGGCAAAATGTTAAGAGACCTTTTTTGTAGAGAATTAAGTTTCCTACTTTTTATGTTCTATGATATTTTTTGATCCGATGCGTAGTTCTCGAGATATATCTAGATACTTAAAAGTTCCGAAGCCGCACCAACATAATAGAGACACAGAAACACCGTGGCCCATCTCTTTGAGATAACTCTGCACTCTTGCGAGCTGCAAATGCCACTTCCAGCTTAGCTGTGCAGAGGAAGAACAACAAGAAGAAGAAATATCTCGAAATATGTCCGTCAGGCCCGATCCTTTGAGCTGAATCTGCAAATATCTCGGAAACGAAGCGAGCTATGGCAAAATGTTAAGCGACGTTTTTTGTAGCGAATTATGCTTCCTACAATTTATGTTCTATGATATTTTTTGATCAGAAGCGTAGTTTTCGAGATATATCGAGATATTTAAAAGTTCCGAAGCCGCACCAACATAATAGAGGTACAGAAACACCGTGGCCCCTTTCTTTGAGATAACTCTGCACTATTGCGAGCTGCAAATGCCACTTCCAGCTTAGCTGTGCAGAAGAAGAACAACAAGAAGAAGAATTATCTCGAAATATGTCCGTCAGGCCCCTTCCCTTGAGATAAATCTGCAAATATCTCGGAAACGAAGCGAGCTATGGCAAAATCTTAAGAGACCTTTTCTGTAGAGAATTATGTTTCCTACTTTTTATGTTCTATGATATTTTTTGATCAGACGCGTCGTTCTCGAGATATATCAAGATATTTAAAAGTTCCGAAGCCGCACCAACATAATAGAGATACAGAAACACCGTGGCCCCTTTCTTTGAGATAACTCTGCACTATTGCGAGCTGTAAACGCCACTCCCAGCTTAGCTGTGCAGAAGAAGAACAACGAGAAGAAGAAATATCTCGAAATATGTCCGTCAAGCCCCTTCCCTTGAGATAAATCTGCAAATATCTCGGAAACGAAGCGAGCTATGGCAAAATGTTAAGAGACCTTTTTTGTAGCGAATTAAGTTTCCTACTTTTTATGTTCTATGATATTTTTTGATCAGATGCGTAGTTCTCGAGATATATCAAGATATTTAAAAGTTTCGAAGCCGCACCAACATAATAGAGATACAGAAACACCGTGGCCCCTCTCTTTGAGATAACTCTGCACTATTGCGAGCTGGAAATGCCACTTCCAGTTTAGCTGTGCAGAAGAAGAACTACAAGAAGAAGAAATATCTCGAAATATGTCCGTTAGGCCCCTTCCCTTGAGATAAATCTGCAAATATCTCGGAAACGAAGCGAGCTATGGCAAAATGTTAAGAGACCTTTTTTGTAGAGAATTAAGTTTCCTACTTTTTATGTTCTATGATGTTTTTTGATCAGAAGCGTAGTGTTCGAGATATATGGAGATATTTAAAAGTTCCGAAGCCGCACCAACATAATAGAGATACAGAAACACCGTGGCCCCTTTCTTTGAGATAACTCTGCACTAGTGCGAGCCGCAATTGCCACTTCCAGCTTAGCTGTGCAGAGGAAGAACAACAAGAAGAAGAAATATCTTGAAATATGTCCGTCAGGCCCCTTCCCTTGAGATAAATCTGCAAATATCTCGGAAACGAAGCGAGCTACGGCAAAATGTTAAGAGACGTTTTTTGTAGAAAATTAGGTTTCCTACTTTTTATGTTCTATGATATTTTTTGATCAGATGCGTAGTTCTCGAGATATATCAAGATATTTAAAAGTTCCGAAGCTGCACCAACATAATAGGGGTACAGAAACACCGTGGCCTCTTTCTTTGAGATAACTCTGCACTATTGCGAGCTGCAAATGCCACTTCCAGCTTAGCTGTGCAGAAGAAGGACAACAAGAAGAAGAAATATCTCGAAATATGTCCGTCAGAACCCTTCACTTGAGATAAATCTGCAAATATCTCGGAAACGAAGCGAGCTATGGCAAAATGTTAAGAGACCTTTTTTGTAGAGAATTAAGTTTCCTACTTTTTATGTTCTATGATATTTTTTGATCAGATGCGTAGTTCTCGAGATATATCAAGATATTTAAAAGTTCCGAAGCCGCACCAACATAATAGAGATACAGAAACACCGTGGCCCCTCTCTTTGAGATAACTCTGCACTATTGCGAGCTGGAAATGCCACTTCCAGTTTAGCTGTGCAGAAGAAGAACAACAAGAAGAAGAAATATCTCGAAATATGTCCGTTAGGCCCCTTCCCTTGAGATAAATCGGCAAATATCTCGGAAACGAAGCGAGCTATGGCAAAATGTTAAGAGACGTTTTTTGTAGAGAATTATGTTTCCTACAATTTATGTTCTATGATATTTTTTGATCAGAAGCGTAGTTTTCGAGATATATCGAGATATTTAAAAGTTCCGAAGCCGCACCAACATAATAGAGATACAGAAACACCGTGGCCCCTTTCTTTGAGATAACTCTGCACTAGTGCGAGCCGCAAATGCCACTTCCAGCTTAGCTGTGCAGAAGAAGGACGACAAGAAGAAGAAATATCTCGAAATATGTCCGTCAGGCCCCTTCCCTTGAGATAAATCTGCAAATATCTCGGAAACGAAGCGAGCTATGGCAAAATGTTAAGAGACCTTTTTTGTAGAGAATTAAGTTTCCTACTTTTTATCTTCTATGATATTTTTTGATCAGATGCGTAGTTCTCGAGATATATCAAGATATTTAAAAATTCCGAAGCCGCACCAACATAATAGAGATACAGAAACACCGTGGCCCCTCTCTTTGAGATAACCCTGCACTATTGCGACCTGGAAATGCCACTTCCAGTTTAGCTGTGCAGAAGAAGAACAACAAGAAGAAGAAATATCTCGAAATATGTCCGTTAGGACCCTTCCCTTGAGATTAATCTGCAAATATCTCGGAAACGAAGCGAGCTATGGCAAAATGTTAAGAGACCTTTTTTGTAGAGAATTAAGTTTCCTACTTTTTCTGTTCTATGATATTTTTTGATCAGATGCGTAGTTCTCGAGATATATCAAGATATTTAAAAGTTCCGAAGCCGCACCAACATAATAGAGATACAGAAACACCGTGGCCCCCTTCTTTGAGATAACTCTGCACTATTGCGTGCTGCAAATGCCACTTCCAGCTTAGCTGTGCAGAAGAAGAACAACAAGAAGAAGAAATATTTCGAAATATGTCCGTCAGGCCCCTTCCCTTGAGATAAATCTGCAAATATCTCGGAAACGAAGCGAGCTACGGCAAAATGTTAAGAGACGTTTTTTGTAGAAAATTAGGTTTCCTACTTTTTATGTTCTATGATATTTTTTGATCAGATGCGTAGTTCTCGAGATATATCAAGATATTTAAAAGTTCCGAAGCCGCACCAACATAATAGAGATACAGAAACACCGTGGCCCCTTTCTTTGAGATAACTCTGCACTAGTGCGAGCCGCAAATGCCACATACAGCTTAGCTGTGCAGAGGAAGAACAACAAGAAGAAGAAATATCTCGAAATATGTCCGTCAGGCCCGTTCCTTTGAGCTGAATCTGCAAATATCTCGGAAACGAAGCGAGCTATGGCAAAATGTTAAGAGATGTTTTTTGTAGAGAATTATGTTTCCTACAATTTATGTTCTACGATATTTTTTGATCAGAAGCGTAGTTTTCGAGATATATCGTGATATTTAAAAGTTCCGAAGCCGCACCAACATAATAGAGATACAGAAACACCGTGGCCCCTTTCTTTGAGATAACTCTGCACTAGTGCGAGCCGCAAATGACACTTCCAGCTTAGCTGTGCAGAAGAAGGACAACAAGAAGAAGAAATATCTCGAAATATGTCCGTCAGGCCCCTTCCCTTGAGATAAATGGACAAATATCTCGGAAACCGAGCGAGCTATGGCAAAATGTTAAGAGACCTTTTTTGTAGAGAATTAAGTTTCCTACTTTTTATGTTCTATGATGTTTTTTGATCAGAACCGTAGTTTTCGAGATATATCGAGATATTTAAAAGTTCCGAAGCCGCACCAACATAATAGAGATACAGAAACAACGTGGCCCCTTTCTTTGAGATAACTCTGCACTAGTGCGAGCCGCAAATGCCACTTCCAGCTTAGCTGTGCAGAAGAAGGACAACAAGAAGAAGAAATATCTCGAAATATGTCCGTCAGGCCCCTTCACTTGAGATAAATCTGCAAATATCTCGGAAACGAAGCGAGCTATGGCAAAATCTTAAGAGACCTTTTTTGTAGAGAATTAAGTTTCCTACTTTTTATGTTCTATGATATTTTTTGATCAGATGCGTAGTTCTCGAGATATATCAAGGTATTTAAAAGTTCCGAAGCCGCACCAACATAATAGAGATACAGAAACACCGTGGCCCCTTTCTTTGAGATAACTCTGCACTAGTGCGAGCCGCAAATGCCACATACAGCTTAGCTGTGCAGAGGAAGAACAACAAGAAGAAGAAATATCTCGAAATATGTCCGTCAGGCCCGTTCCTTTGAGCTGAATCTGCAAATATCTCGGAAACGAAGCGAGCTATGGCAAAATGTTGAGAGACGTTTTTTGTAGAGAATCATGTTTCCTACAATTTATGTTCTATGATATTTTTTGATCAGAAGCGTAGTTTTCGAGATATATCGTGATATTTAAAAGTTCCGAAGCCGCACCAACATAATAGAGATACAGAAACACCGTGGCCCCTTTCTTTGAGATAACTCTGCACTAGTGCGAGCCGCAAATGCCACTTCCAGCTTAGCTGTGCAGAAGAAGGACAACAAGAAGAAGAAATATCTCGAAATATGTCCGTCAGGCCCCTTCCCTTGAGATAAATCTGCAAATATCTCGGAAACGAAGCGAGCTATGGCAAAATGTTAGGAGAACTTTTTTGTAGAGAATTAAGTTTCCTACTTTTTATCTTCTATGATATTTTTTGATCAGATGCGTAGTTCTCGAGATATATCAAGATATTTAAAAGTTCCGAAGCCGCACCAACATAATAGAGATACAGAAACACCGTGGCCCCCTTCTTTGAGATAACTCTGCACTATTGCGTGCTGCAAATGCCACTTCCAGCTTAGCTGTGCAGAAGAAGAACAACAAGAAGAAGAAATATTTCGAAATATGTCCGTCAGGCCCCTTCCCTTGAGATAAATCTGCAAATATCTCGGAAACGAAGCGAGCTACGGCAAAATGTTTAGAGACGTTTTTTGTAGAGAATTAAGTTTCCTACTTTTTATGTAGTATGATATTTTTTGATCAGATGCGTAGTTCTCGAGATATATCAAGATATTTAAAAGTTCCGAAGCCGCACCAACATAATAGAGATACAGAAACACCGTGGCCCCTTTCTTTGAGATAACTCTGCACTATTGCGAGCTGTAAATGCCACTTCCAGCTTAGCTGTGCAGAAGAAGAACAACAAGAAGAAGAAATATCTCGAAATATGTCCGTCAGGCCCCTTCCCTTGAGATAAATCTGCAAATATCTCGGAAACGAAGCGAGCTATGGCAAAATGTTAAGAGACCTTTTTTGTAGAGAATTAAGTTTCCTACTTTTTATGTTGTATGATATTTTTTGATCAGATGCGTAGTTCTCGAGATATATCAAGATATTTAAAAGTTCCGAAGCCGCACCAACATAATAGAGATACAGAAACACCGTGGCCCCTCTCTTTGAGATAACTCTGCACTATTGCGAGCTGGAAATGCCACTTCCAGTTTAGCTGTGCAGAAGAAGAACAACAAGAAGAAGAAATATCTCGAAATATGTCCGTTAGGCCCCTTCCCTTGAGATAAATCGGCAAATATCTCGGAAACGAAGCGAGCTATGGCAAAATGTTAAGAGACGTTTTTTGTAGAGAATTATGTTTCCTACAATTTATGTTCTATGATATTTTTTGATCAGAAGCGTAGTTTTCGAGATATATCGAGATATTTAAAAGTTCCGAAGCCGCACCAACATAATAGAGATACAGAAACACCGTGGCCCCTTTCTTTGAGATAACTCTGCACTAGTGCGAGCCGCAAATGCCACTTCCAGCTTAGCTGTGCAGAAGAAGGACGACAAGAAGAAGAAATATCTCGAAATATGTCCGTCAGGCCCCTTCCCTTGAGATAAATCTGCAAATATCTCGGAAACGAAGCGAGCTATGGCAAAATGTTAAGAGACCTTTTTTGTAGAGAATTAAGTTTCCTACTTTTTATCTTCTATGATATTTTTTGATCAGATGCGTAGTTCTCGAGATATATCAAGATATTTAAAAATTCCGAAGCCGCACCAACATAATAGAGATACAGAAACACCGTGGCCCCTCTCTTTGAGATAACCCTGCACTATTGCGACCTGGAAATGCCACTTCCAGTTTAGCTGTGCAGAAGAAGAACAACAAGAAGAAGAAATATCTCGAAATATGTCCGTTAGGACCCTTCCCTTGAGATTAATCTGCAAATATCTCGGAAACGAAGCGAGCTATGGCAAAATGTTAAGAGACCTTTTTTGTAGAGAATTAAGTTTCCTACTTTTTCTGTTCTATGATATTTTTTGATCAGATGCGTAGTTCTCGAGATATATCAAGATATTTAAAAGTTCCGAAGCCGCACCAACATAATAGAGATACAGAAACACCGTGGCCCCTTTCTTTGAGATAATTCTGCACTATTGCGAGCTGCAAATGCCACTTCCAGCTTAGCTGTGCAGAAGAAGAACAACAAGAAGAAGAAATATCTCGAAATATGTCCGTCAGGCCCCTTCCCTTGAGATAAATCTGCAAATATCTCGGAAACGAAGCGAGCTATGGCAAAATGTTAAGAGACCTTTTTTGTAGAGAATTAAGTTTCCTACTTTCTATGTTCTATGATATTTTTTGATCAGATGCGTAGTTCTCGAGATATATCAAGATATTTAAAAGTTCCGAAGCCGCACCAACATAATAGAGATACAGAAACACCGTGGCCCCTTTCTTTGAGATAACTCTGCACTATTGCGAGCTGCAAATGCCACTTCCAGCTTAGCTGTGCAGAAGAAGAACAACAAGAAGAAGAAATATCTCGAAATATGTCCGTCAGGCCCCTTCCCTTGAGATAAATCTGCAAATATCTCGGAAACGAAGCGAGCTATGGCAAAATGTTAAGACACGTTTTTTGTAGAGAATTGTGTTTCCTACAATTTATGTTCTATGATATTTTTTGATCAGAAGCGTAGTTTTCGAGATATATCGTGATATTTAAAAGTTCCGAAGCAGCACCAACATAATAGAGATACAGAAACACCGTGGCCCCTTTCTTTGAGTTCACTCTGCACTAGTGCGAGCCGCAAATGCCACTTCCAGCTTAGCTGTGCAGAAGAAGAACAACAAGAAGAAGAAATATCTCGAAATATGTCCATCAGGCCCCTTCCCTTGAGATAAATCTGCAAATATCTCGGAAACGAAGCGAGCTATGGCAAAATGTTAAGAGACCTTTTTTGTAGAGAATTAAGTTTCCTACTTTCTATGTTCTATGATATTTTTTTATCAGATGCGTAGTTCTCGAGATATATCAAGATATTTAAAAGTTCCGAAGCCGCACCAACATAATAGAGATACAGAAACACCGTGGCCCCTTTCTTTGAGATAACTCTGCACTAGTGCGAGCCGCAAATGCCACTTCCAGCTTAGCTGTGCAGAAGAAGAACAACAAGAAGAAGAAATATCTCGAAATATGTCCGTCAGGCCCCTTCCCTTGAGATAAATCTGCAAATATCTCGGAAACGAAGCGAGCTATGGCAAAATGTTAAGAGACCTTTTTTGTAGAGAATTAAGTTTCCTACTTTTTATGTTCTATGATATTTTTTGATCAGATGCGTAGTTCTCGAGATATATCAAGATATTTAAAAGTTCCGAAGCCGCACCAACATAATAGAGATACAGAAACACCGTGGCCCCTTTCTTTGAGATAACTCTGCGCTATTGCGAGCTGGAAACGCCACTTCCAGTTTAGCTGTGCAGAAGAAGAACAACAAGAAGAAGAAATATCACGAAATATGTCCGTCAGGCCCCTTCCCTTGAGATATATCTGCAAATATCTCGGAAACGAAACGAGCTATGGCAAAATGTTAAGAGACCTTTTTTGTAGAGAATTATGTTTCCTACAATTTATGTTCTATGATATTTTTTGATCAGAAGCGTAGTTTTCGAGATATATCGAGATATTTAAAAGTTCCGAAGCCGCACCAACATAATAGAGATTCAGAAACACCGTGGCCCCTTTCTTTGAGATAACTCTGCACTATTGCGAGCTGGAAATGCCACTTCCAGCTTAGCTGTGCAGAAGAAGAACAACAAGAAGAAGAAATATCTCGAAATATGTCCGTCAGGCCCCTTCCCTTGAGATAAATCTGCAAATATCTCGGAAACGAAGCGAGCTATGGCAAAATGTTAAGACACGTTTTTTGTAGAGAATTGTGTTTCCTACAATTTATGTTCTATGATATTTTTTGATCAGAAGCGTAGTTTTCGAGATATATCGTGATATTTAAAAGTTCCGAAGCAGCACCAACATAATAGAGATACAGAAACACCGTGGCCCCTTTCTTTGAGTTCACTCTGCACTAGTGCGAGCCGCAAATGCCACTTCCAGCTTAGCTGTGCAGAAGAAGAACAACAAGAAGAAGAAATATCTCGAAATATGTCCGTCAGGCCCCTTCCCTTGAGATAAATCTGCAAATATCTCGGAAACGAAGCGAGCTATGGCAAAATGTTAAGAGACCTTTTTTGTAGAGAATTAAGTTTCCTACTTTCTATGTTCTATGATATTTTTTTATCAGATGCGTAGTTCTCGAGATATATCAAGATATTTAAAAGTTCCGAAGCCGCACCAACATAATAGAGATACAGAAACACCGTGGCCCCTTTCTTTGAGATAACTCTGCACTAGTGCGAGCCGCAAATGCCACTTCCAGCTTAGCTGTGCAGAAGAAGAACAACAAGAAGAAGAAATATCTCGAAATATGTCCGTCAGGCCCCTTCCCTTGAGATAAATCTGCAAATATCTCGGAAACGAAGCGAGCTATGGCAAAATGTTAAGAGACCTTTTTTGTAGAGAATTAAGTTTCCTACTTTTTATGTTCTATGATATTTTTTGATCAGATGCGTAGTTCTCGAGATATATCAAGATATTTAAAAGTTCCGAAGCCGCACCAACATAATAGAGATACAGAAACACCGTGGCCCCTTCCTTTCAGATAACTCTGCACTATTGCGAGCTGGAAATGCCACTTCCAGTTTAGCTGTGCAGAAGAAGAACAACAAGAAGAAGAAATATCTCGAAATATGTCCGTCAGGCCCCTTCCCTTGAGATATATCTGCAAATATCTCGGAAACGAAGCGCGCTATGGCAAAATGTTAAGAGACCTTTTTTGTAGAGAATTATGTCTCCTACAAGTTATGTTCTATGATATTTTTTGATCAGAAGCGTAGTTTTCGAGATATATCGAGATATTTAAAAGTTCCGAAGCCGCACCAACATAATAGAGATACAGAAACACCGTGGCCCCTTTCTTTCAGATAACTCTGCACTATTGCGAGCTGCAAATGCCACTTCCAGCTTAGCTGTGCAGAAGAAGAACAACAAGAAGAAGAAATATCTCGAAATATGTCCGTCAGGCCCCTTCCCTTGAGATAAATCTGCATATATCTCGGAAACGAAGCGAGCTATGGCAAAATGTTAAGAGACATTTTTTGTAGAGAATTAAGTTTCCTACTTTTTATGTTCTATGATATTTTTTTATCAGATGCGTAGTTCCCGAGATATATCAAGATATTTAAAAGTTCCGAAGCCGCACCAACATAATAGAGATACAGAAACACCGTGGCCCCTTTCTTTGAGATAACTCTGCACTATTGCGAGCTGGAAATGCCACTTCCAGTTTAGCTGTGCAGAAGAAGAACAACAAGAAGAAGAAATATCTCGAAATATGTCCGTCAGGCCCCTTCCCTTCAGATAAATCTGCAAATATCTCGGAAACGAAGCGAGCTATGGCAAAATGTGAAGAGACCTGTTTTGTAGAGAATTAAGTTTCCTACTTTATATGTTCTATGATATTTTTTGATCAGATGCGTAGTTCTAGAGATATATCAAGATATTTAAAAGTTCCGAAGCCGCACCAACATAATAGAGATACAGAAACACCGTGGCCCCTTTCTTTGAGATAACTCTGCTTTATTGCGAGCTGTAAATGCCACTTCCAGCTTAGCTGTGCAGAAGAAGTACAACAAGAAGAAGAAATATCTCGAAATATGTCCGTCAGGCCCCTTCCCTTGAGATATATCTGCAAATATCTCGGAAACCAAGTGAGCTATGGCAAAATGTTAAGAGACCTTATTTGTAGAGAATTAAGTTTCCTACTTTTTATGTTGTATGATATTTTTTGATCAGATGCTTACTTCTCGAGATATATCAAGATATTTAAAAGTTCCGAAGCCGCACCAACATAATAGAGATACAGAAACACCGTGGCCCCTTTCTTTGAGATAACTCTGCACTAGTGCGAGCCGCAAATGCCACTTCCAGCTTAGCTGTGCAGAAGAAGAACAACAAGAAGAAGAAATATCTCGAAATATGTCCGTCAGGCCCCTTCCCTTGAGATATATCTGCAAATATCTCGGAACCGAAGCGAGCTATGGCAAAATGTTAAGAGACTTTATTTGTAGAGAATTAAGTTTCCTACTTTTTATGTTCTATGATATTTTTTGATCAGATGCGTAGTTCTCGAGATATATCAAGATATTTAAAAGTTTCGAAGCCGCACCAACATAATAGAGAAACAGAAACACCGTGGCCCCTTTCTTTGAGATAACTCTGCACTATTGCGAGCTGGAAATGCCACTTCCAGTTTAGCTGTGCAGAAGAAGAACAACAAGAAGAAGAAATATCTCGAAATATGTCCGTCAGGCCCCTTCCCTTGAGATAAATCTGCATATATCTCGGAAACGAAGCGAGCTATGGCAAAATGTTAAGAGACCTTTTTTGTAGAGAATTAAGTTTCCTACTTTTTATGTTTTATGATATTTTTTGATCAGATGCGTAGTTCTCGAGATATATCAAGATATTTAAAAGTTCCGAAGCCGCACCAACATAATAGAGATACAGAAACACCGTGGCCCCTTTCTTTGAGATAACTCTGCACTATTGCGAGCTGCAAATGCCACTTCCAGCTTAGCTGTGCAGAAGAAGAACAACAAGAAGAAGAAATGTCTCGAAATATGTCCGTCAGGCCCCTTCCCTTGAGATAAATCTGCAAATATCTCGGAAACGAAGCGAGCTATGGCAAAATGTTAAGAGACTTTATTTGTAGAGAATTAAGTTTCCTACTTTTTATGTTCTATGATATTTTTTTATCAGATGCGTAGTTCCCGAGATATATCAAGATATTTAAAAGTTCCGAAGCCGCACCAACATAATAGAGATACAGAAACACTGTGGCCCCTTTCTTTGAGATAACTCTGCTTTATTGCGAGCTGTAAATGCCACTTCCAGCTTAGCTGTGCAGAAGAAGAACAACAAGAAGAAGAAATATCTCGAAATATGTCCGTCAGGCCCCTTCCCTTGAGATAAATCTGCAAATATCTCGGAAACGAAGTGAGCTATGGCAAAATGTTAAGAGACCTTATTTGTAGAGAATTATGTTTCCTACAATTTATGTTCTATGATATTTTTTGATCAGAAGCGTAGTTTTCGAGATATATCGAGATATTTAAAAGTTCCGAAGCCGCACCAACATAATAGAGATACAGAAACACCGTGGCCCCTTTCTTTGAGATAACTCTGCACTAGGGCGAGCCGCAAATGCCACTTCCAGCTTAGCTGTGCAGAAGAAGAACAACAAGAAGAAGAAATATCTCGAAATATGTCCGTCAGGCCCCTTCCCTTGAGATAAATCTGCATATATCTCGGAAACGAAGCGAGCTATGGCAAAATGTTAAGAGACCTTTGTTGTAGAGAATTAAGTTTCCTACTGTTTATGTTCTATGATATTTTTTGATCAGATGCGTAGTTCTCGAGATATATCAAGATATTTAAAAGTTCCGAAGCCGCACCAACATAATAGAGATACAGAAACACCGTGGCCCCTTTCTTTGAGATAACTCTGCACTATTGCGAGCTGCAAATGCCACTTCCAGTTTAGCTGTGCAGAAGAAGAACAACAAGAAGAAGAAATATCTCGAAATATGTCCGTCAGGCCCCTTCCCTTGAGATAAATCTGCAAATATCTCGGAAACGAAGCGAGCTATGGCAAAATGTTTAGAGACCTTTTTTGTAGAGAATTAAGTTTCCTACTTTATATGTTCTATGATATTTTTTGATCAGATGCGTAGTTCTAGAGATATATCAAGATATTTAAAAGTTCCGAAGCCGCACCAACATAATAGAGATACAGAAAAACCGTGGCCCCTTTCTTTGAGATAACTCTGCACTATTGCGAGCTGTAAATGCCACTTCCAGCTTAGCTGTGCAGAAGAAGAACAACAAGAAGAAGAAATATCTCGAAATATGTCCGTCAGGCCCCTTCCCTTGAGATATATCTGCAAATATCTCGGAAACGAAACGAGCTATGGCAAAATGTTAAGAGACCTTTTTTGTAGAGAATTATGTTTCCCACAATTTATGTTCTATGATATTTTTTGATCAGAAGCGTAGTTTTCGAGATATATCGAGATATTTAAAAGTTCCGAAGCCGCACCAACATAATAGAGATACAGAAACACCGTGGCCCCTTTCTTTGAGATAACTCTGCACTAGTGCGAGCCGCAAATGCCACTTCCAGCTTAGCTGTGCAGAAGAAGAACAACAAGAAGAAGAAATATCTCGAAATATGTCCGTCAGGCCCCTTCCCTTGAGATAAATCTGCATATATCTCGGAAACGAAGCGAGCTATGGCAAAATGTTAAGAGACCTTTTTTGTAGAGAATTAAGTTTCCTACTTTTTATGTTTTATGATATTTTTTGATCAGATGCGTAGTTCTCGAGATATATCAAGATATTTAAAAGTTCCGAAGCAGCACCAACATAATAGAGATACAGAAACACCGTGGCCCCTTTCTTTGAGATAACTCTGCACTATTGCGAGCTGCAAATGCCACTTCCAGCTTAGCTGTGCAGAAGAAGAACAACAAGAAGAAGAAATGTCTCGAAATATGTCCGTCAGGCCCCTTCCCTTGAGATAAATCTGCAAATATCTCGGAAACGAAGCGAGCTATGGCAAAATGTTAAGAGACTTTATTTGTAGAGAATTAAGTTTCCTACTTTTTATGTTCTATGATATTTTTTTATCAGATGCGTAGTTCCCGAGATATATCAAGATATTTAAAAGTTCCGAAGCCGCACCAACATAATAGAGATACAGAAACACCGTGGCCCCTTTCTTTGAGATAACTCTGCGCTATTGCGAGCTGGAAACGCCACTTCCAGTTTAGCTGTGCAGAAGAAGAACAACAAGAAGAAGAAATATCTCGAAATATGTCCGTCAGGCCCCTTCCCTTGAGATAAATCTGCATATATCTCGGAAACGAAGCGAGCTATGGCAAAATGTTAAGAGACCTTTTTTGTAGAGAATTATGTTTCCTACAATTTATGTTCTATGATATTTTTTGATCAGATGCGTAGTTCTCGAGATATATCAAGATATTTAAAAGTTCCGAAGCCGCACCAACATAATAGAGATACAGAAACACCGTGGCCCCTTTCTTTGAGATAACTCTGCACTATTGCGAGCTGTAAATGCCACTTCCAGCTTAGCTGTGCAGAAGAAGAACAACAAGAAGAAGAAATGTCTCGAAATATGTCCGTCAGGCCCCTTCCCTTGAGATAAATCTGCAAATATCTCGGAAACGAAGCGAGCTATGGCAAAATGTTAAGAGACTTTATTTGTAGAGAATTAAGTTTCCTACTTTTTATGTTGTATGATATTTTTGATCAGATGCGTAGTTCTCGAGATATATCAAGATATTTAAAAGTTCCGAAGCCGCACCAACATAATAGAGATACAGAAACACCGTGGCCCCTTTCTTTGAGATTACTCTGCACTATTGCGAGCTGGAAATGCCACTTCCAGTTTAGCTGTGCAGAAGAAGAACAACAAGAAGAAGAAATATCTCGAAATATGTCCGTCAGGCCCCTTCCCTTGAGATAAATCTGCAAATATCTCGGAAACGAAGCGAGCTATGGCAAAATGTTAAGAGACCTTTTTTGTAGAGAATTAAGTTTCCTACTTTATATGTTCTATGATATTTTTTGATCAGATGCGTAGTTCTAGAGATATATCAAGATATTTAAAAGTTCCGAAGCCGCACCAACATAATAGAGATACAGAAACACCGTGGCCCCTTTCTTTGAGATAACTCTGCTTCATTGCGAGCTGTAAATGCCACTTCCAGCTTAGCTGTGCAGAAGAAGAACAACAAGAAGAAGAAATATCTCGAAATATGTCCGTCAGGCCCCTTCCCTTGAGATATATCTGCAAATATCTCGGAAACGAAGCGAGCTATGGCAAAATGTTAAGAGACCTTTTTTGTAGAGAATTAAGTTTCCTACTTTTTATGTTCTATGATATTTTTTGATCAGATGCGTAGTTCTAGAGATATATCAAGATATTTAAAAGTTCCGAAGCCGCACCAACATAATAGAGATACAGAAACACCGTGGCCCCTTTCTTTGAGATAACTCTGCTTCATTGCGAGCTGTAAATGCCACTTCCAGCTTAGCTGTGCAGAAGAAGAACAACAAGAAGAAGAAATATCTCGAAATATGTCCGTCAGGCCCCTTCCCTTGAGATATATCTGCAAATATCTCGGAAACGAAGCGAGCTATGGCAAAATGTTAAGAGACCTTTTTTGTAGAGAATTAAGTTTCCTACTTTTTATGTTCTATGATATTTTTTGATCAGATGCGTAGTTCTCGAGATATATCAAGATATTTAAAAGTTCCGAAGCCGCACCAACATAATAGAGATACAGAAACACCGTGGCCCCTTTCTTTGAGATAACTCTGCACTATTGCGAGCTGTAAATGCCACTTCCAGTTTAGCTGTGCAGAAGAAGAACAACAAGAAGAAGAAATATCTCGAAATATGTCCGTCAGGCCCCTTCCCTTGAGATAAATCTGCAAATATCTCGGAAACGAAGCGAGCTATGGCAAAATGTTAAGAGACCTTTTTTGTAGAGAATTAAGTTTTCTACTTTTTATGTTGTATGATATTTTTTGATCAGATGCGCTGTTCTCGAGATATATCAAGATATTTAAAAGTTCCGAAGCTGCACCAACATAATAGAGGTACAGAAACACCGTGGCCTCTTTCTTTGAGATAACTCTGCACTATTGCGAGCTGCAAATGCCACTTCCAGCTTAGCTGTGCAGAAGAAGAACAACAAGAAGAAGAAATATCTCGAAATATGTCCGTCAGGCCCCTTCCCTTGAGATAAATCTGCATATATCTCGGAAACGAAGCGAGCTATGGCAAAATGTTAAGAGACCTTTTTTGTAGAGAAGTAAGTTTCCTACTTTTTATGTTCTATGATATTTTTTGATCAGATGCGTAGTTCTCGAGATATATCAAGATATTTAAAAGTTCCGAAGCCGCACCAACATAATAGAGATACAGAAACACCGTGGCCCCTTTCTTTGAGATAACTCTGCACTATTGCGAGCTGCAAATGCCACTTCCAGCTTAGCTGTGCAGAAGAAGAACAACAAGAAGAAGAAATATCTCGAAATATGTCCGTCAGGCCCCTTCCCTTGAGATAAATCTGCAAATATCTCGGAAACGAAGCGAGCTATGGCAAAATGTTAAGAGACCTTTTTTGTAGAGAATTAAGTTTCCTACTTTTTATGTTCTATGATATTTTTTGATCAGATGCGTAGTTCTCGAGATATATCAAGATATTTAAAAGTTCCGACGCCGCACCAACATAATAGAGATACAGAAACACCGTGGCCCCTTTCTTTGAGATAACTCTGCACTATTGCGAGCTGGAAATGCCACTTCCAGTTTAGCTGTGCAGAAGGAGAACAACAAGAAGAAGAAATATCTCGAAATATGTCCGTCAGGCCCCTTCCCTTGAGATATATCTGCAAATATCTCGGAAACGAAACGAGCTATGGCAAAATCTTAAGAGACCTTTTTTGTAGAGAATTATGTTTTCTACAATTTATGTTCTATGATATTTTTCGATCAGAAGCGTAGTTTTCGAGATATATCGAGATATTTAAAAGTTCCGAAGCCGCACCAACATATTAGAGATACAGAAACACCGTGGCCCCTTTCTTTCAGATAACTCTGCACTATTGCGAGCTGGAAATGCCACTTCCAGTTTAGCTGTGCAGAAGAAGAACAACAAGAAGAAGAAATATCTCGAAATATGTCCGTCAGGCCCCTTCCCTTGAGATAAATCTGCACATATCTCGGAAACGAAGCGAGCTATGGCAAAATGTTAAGAGACCTTTTTTGTAGAGAATTAAGTTTCCTACTTTTTATATTCTATGATATTTTTTGATCAGATGCGTAGTTCTCGAGATATATCAAGATATTTAAAAGTTCCGAAGCCGCACCAACATATTAGAGATACAGAAACACCGTGGCCCCTTTCTTTCAGATAACTCTGCACTATTGCGAGCTGGAAATGCCACTTCCAGTTTAGCTGTGCAGAAGAAGAACAACAAGAAGAAGAAATATCTCGAAATATGTCCGTCAGGCCCCTTCCCTTGAGATATATCTGCAAATATCTCGGAAACGAAGCGAGCTATGGCAAAATGTTAAGAGACTTTATTTGTAGAGAATTAAGTTTCCTGCTTTTTATGTTTTATGATATTTTTTGATCAGATGCGTGGTTCTCGAGATATATCAAGATATTTAAAAGTTCCGAAGCCGCACCAACATAATAGAGATACAGAAACACCGTGGCCTCTTTCTTTGAGATAACTCTGCACTATTGCGAGCTGCAAATGCCACTTCCAGCTTAGCTGTGCAGAAGAAGAACAACAAGAAGAAGAAATATCTCGAAATATGTCCGTCAGGCCCCTTCCCTTGAGATATATCTGCAAATATCTCGGAAACGAAGTGAGCTATGGCAAAATGTTAAGAGACCTTTTTTGTAGAGAATTAAGTTTCCTACTTTATATGTTCTATGATATTTTTTGATCAGATGCGTAGTTCTAGAGATATATCAAGATATTTAAAAGTTCCGAAGCCGCACCAACATAATAGAGATACAGAAACACCGTGGCCCCTTTCTTTGAGATAACTCTGCACTATTGCGAGCTGTAAATGCCACTTCCAGCTTGGCTGTGCAGAAGAAGAACAACAAGAAGAAGAAATATCTGGAAATATGTCCGTCAGGCCCCTTCCCTTGAGATATATCTGCAAATATCTCGGAAACGAAACGAGCTATGGCAAAATCTTAAGAGACCTTTTTTGTAGAGAATTATGTTTTCTACAATTTATGTTCTATGATATTTTTCGATCAGAAGCGTAATTTTCGAGATATATCGAGATATTTAAAAGTTCCGAAGCCGCACCAACGTAATAGAGATACAGAAACACCGTGGCCCCTTTCTTTGAGATAACTCTGCACTAGTGCGAGCCGCAAAAGCCACTTCCAGCTTAGCTGTGCAGAAGAAGAACAACAAGAAGAAGAAATATCTCGAAATATGTCCGTCAGGCCCCTTCCTTTGAGATATATCTGCAAATATCTCGGAAACGAAACGAGCTATGGCAAAATGTTAAGAGACCTTTTTTGTAGAGAATTAAGTTTCCTACTTTTTATGTTCTATGATATTTTTTGATCAGATGCGTAGTTCTCGAGATATATCAAGATATTTAAAAGTTCCGAAGCCGCACCAACATAATAGAGATACAGAAACACCGTGGCCGCTTTCTTTGAGATAACTCTGCACTAGTGCGAGCCGCAAATGCCACTTCCAGCTTAGCTATGCAGAAGAAGAACAACAAGAAGAAGAAATATCTCGAAATATGTCCGTCAGGCCCCTTCCCTTGAGATAAATCTGCAAATATCTCGGAAAGGAAGCGAGCTATGGCAAAATGTTAAGAGACCTTTTTTGTAGAGAATTAAGTTTCCTACTGTTTATGTTCTATGATATTTTTTGATCAGAAGCGTAGTTCTCGAGATATATCGAGATATTTAAAAGTTCCGAAGCCGCACCAACATAATAGAGATTCAGAAACACCGTGGCCCCTTTCTTTGAGATAACTCTGCACTATTGCGAGCTGTAAATGCCACTTCCAGCTTAGCTGTGCAGAAGAAGAACAACAAGAAGAAGAAATATCTCGAAATATGTCCGTCAGGCCCCTTCCCTTGAGATAAATCTGCACATATCTCGGAAACGAAGCGAGCTATGGCAAAATGTTAAGAGACCTTTTTTGTAGAGAATTAAGTTTCCTACTTTTTATATTCTATGATATTTTTTGATCAGACGCGTAGTTCTCGAGATATATCAAGATATTTAAAAGTTCCGAAGCCGCACCAACATAATAGAGATACAGAAACACCGTGGCCCCTTTCTTTGAGATAACTCTGCACTATTGCGAGCTGCAAATGCCACTTCCAATTTAGCTGTGCAGAAGAAGAACATCAAGAAGAAGAAATATCTCGAAATATGTCCGTCAGGCCCCTTCCCTTGAGATAAATCTGCAAATATCTCGGAAACGAAGTGAGCTATGGCAAAATGTTAAGAGACCTTTTTTGTAGAGAATTAAGTTTCCTACTTTTTATGTTCTATGATATTTTTTGATCAGATGCGTAGTTCTAGAGATATATCAAGATCTTTAAAAGTTCCGAAGCTGCACCAACATAATAGAGGTACAGAAACACCGTGGCCTCTTTCTTTGAGATAACTCTGCACTATTGCGAGCTGCAAATGCCACTTCCAGCTTAGCTGTGCAGAAGAAGAACAACAAGAAGAAGAAATATCTGGAAATATGTCCGTCAGGCCCCTTCCCTTGAGATAAATCTGCAAATATCTCGGAAACGAAGCGAGCTATGGCAAAATGTTAAGAGACCTTTTTTGTAGAGAATTAAGTTTCCTACTTTTTATGTTCTATGATATTTTTTGATCAGATACGTAGTTCTCGAGATATATCAAGATATTTAAAAGTTCCGACGCCGCACCAACATAATAGAGATACAGAAACACCGTGGCCCCTTTCTTTGAGATAACTCTGCACTATTGCGAGCTGTAAATGCCACTTCCAGCTTAGCTGTGCAGAAGAAGAACATCAAGAAGAAGAAATATCTCGAAATATGTCCGTCAGGCCCCTTCCCTTGAGATAAATCTGCAAATATCTCGGAAACGAAGCGAGCTATGGCAAAATGTTAAGAGACCTTTTTTGTAGAGAATTAAGTTTCCTACTTTATATGTTCTATGATATTTTTTGATCAGATGCGTAGTTCTTGAGATATATCAAGATATTTAAAAGTTCCGAAGCCGCACCAACATAATAGAGATACAGAAACACCGTGGCCCCTTTCTTTGAGATAACTCTGCACTATTGCGAGCTGTAAATGCCACTTCCAGCTTAGCTGTGCAGAAGAAGAACATCAAGAAGAAGAAATATCTCGAAATATGTCCGTCAGGCCCCTTCCCTTGAGATAAATCTGCAAATATCTCGGAAACGAAGCGAGCTATGGCAAAATGTTAAGAGACCTTTTTTGTAGAGAATTAAGTTTCCTACTTTTTATGTTCTACGACATTTTTTGATCAGATGCGTAGTTCTCGAGATATATCAAGATATTTAAAAGTGCCGACGCCGCACCAACATAATAGAGATACAGAAACACCGTGGCCCCTTTCTTTGAGATAACTCTGCACTATTGCGAGCTGGAAATGCCACTTCCAGTTTAGCTGTGCAGAAGGAGAACAACAAGAAGAAGAAATATCTCGAAATATGTCCGTCAGGCCCCTTCCCTTGAGATATATCTGCAAATATCTCGGAAACGAAACGAGCTATGGCAAAATCTTAAGAGACCTTTTTTGTAGAGAATTATGTTTTCTACAATTTATGTTCTCTGATATTTTTCGATCAGAAGCGTAGTTTTCGAGATATATCGAGATATTTAAAAGTTCCGAGGCCGCACCAACGTAATAGAGATACAGAAACACCGTGGCCCCTTTCTTTGAGATAACTCTGCACTAGTGCGAGCCGCAAAAGCCACTTCCAGCTTAGCTGTGCAGAAGAAGAACAACAAGAAGAAGAAATATCTCGAAATATGTCCGTCAGGCCCCTTCCCTTGAGATAAATCTGCACATATCTCGGAAACGAAGCGAGCTATGGCAAAATGTTAAGAGACCTTTTTTGTAGAGAATTAAGTTTCCTACTTTTTATATTCTATGATATTTTTTGATCAGACGCGTAGTTCTCGAGATATATCAAGATATTTAAAAGTTCCGAAGCCGCACCAACATAATAGAGATACAGAAACACCGTGGCCCCTTTCTTTGAGATAACTCTGCACTATTGCGAGCTGCAAATGCCACTTCCAGTTTAGCTGTGCAGAAGAAGAACAACAAGAAGAAGAAATATCTCGAAATATGTCCGTCAGGCCCCTTCCCTTGAGATATATCTGCAAATATCTCGGAAACGAAACGAGCTATGGCAAAATGTTAAGAGACCTTTTTTGTAGAGAATTAAGTTTCCTACTTTATATGTTCTATGATATTTTTTGATCAGATGCGTAGTTCTAGAGATATATCAAGATATTTAAAAGTTCCGAAGCTGCACCAACGTAATAGAGATACAGAAACACCGTGGCCCCTTTCTTTGAGATAACTCTGCACTAGTGCGAGCCGCAAAAGCCACTTCCGGCTTAGCTGTGCAGAAGAAGAACAACAAGAAGAAGAAATATCTCGAAATATGTCCGTCAGGCCCCTTCCCTTGAGATAAATCTGCACATATCTCGGAAACGAAGCGAGCTATGGCAAAATGTTAAGAGACCTTTTTTGTAGAGAATTAAGTTTCCTACTTTTTATTTTCTATGATATTTTTTGATCAGACGCGTAGTTCTCGAGATATATCAAGATATTTAAAAGTTCCGAAGCCGCACCAACATAATAGAGATACAGAAACACCGTGGCCCCTTTCTTTGAGATAACTCTGCACTATTGCGAGCTGCAAATGCCACTTCCAGTTTAGCTGTGCAGAAGAAGAACAACAAGAAGAAGAAATATCTCGAAATATGTCCGTCAGGCCCCTTCCCTTGAGATATATCTGCAAATATCTCGGAAACGAAACGAGCTATGGCAAAATGTTAAGAGACCTTTTTTGTAGAGAATTAAGTTTCCTACTTTATATGTTGTATGATATTTTTTGATCAGATGCGTAGTTCTAGAGATATATCAAGATATTTAAAAGTTCCGAAGCTGCACCAACATAATAGAGGTACAGAAACACCGTGGCCTCTTTCTTTGAGATAACTCTGCACTATTGCGAGCTGCAAATGCCACTTCCAGCTTAGCTGTGCAGAAGAAGAACAACAAGAAGAAGAAATATCTCGAAATATGTCCGTCAGGCCCCTTCCCTTGAGATAAATCTGCAAATATCTCGGAAACGAAGCGAGCTATGGCAAAATGTTAAGAGACCTTTTTTGTAGAGAATTAAGTTTCCTACTTTTTATGTTCTATGATATTTTTTGATCAGATGCGTAGTTCTCGAGATATATCAAGATATTTAAAAGTTCCGACGCCGCACCAACATAATAGAGATACAGAAACACCGTGGCCCCTTTCTTTGAGATAACTCTGCACTATTGCGAGCTGGAAATGCCACTTCCAGTTTAGCTGTGCAGAAGGAGAACAACAAGAAGAAGAAATATCTCGAAATATGTCCGTCAGGCCCCTTCCCTTGAGATATATCTGCAAATATCTCGGAAACGAAACGAGCTATGGCAAAATGTTAAGAGACCTTTTTTGTAGAGAATTAAGTTTCCTACTTTATATGTTCTATGATATTTTTTGATCAGATGCGTAGTTCTAGAGATATATCAAGATATTTAAAAGTTCCGAAGCCGCACCAACATAATAGAGATACAGAAACACCGTGGCCCCTTTCTTTGAGATAACTCTGCACTATTGCGAGCTGTAAATGCCACTTCCAGCTTAGCTGTGCAGAAGAAGAACATCAAGAAGAAGAAATATCTCGAAATATGTCCGTCAGGCCCCTTCCCTTGAGATAAATCTGCAAATATCTCGGAAACGAAGCGAGCTATGGCAAAATGTTAAGAGACCTTTTTTGTAGAGAATTAAGTTTCCTACTTTTTATGTTCTATGATATTTTTTGATCAGATGCGTAGTTCTAGAGATATATCAAGATCTTTAAAAGTTCCGAAGCTGCACCAACATAATAGAGGTACAGAAACACCGTGGCCTCTTTCTTTGAGATAACTCTGCACTATTGCGAGCTGCAAATGCCACTTCCAGCTTAGCTGTGCAGAAGAAGAACATCAAGAAGAAGAAATATCTCGAAATATGTCCGTCAGGCCCCTTCCCTTGAGATAAATCTGCAAATATCTCGGAAACGAAGCGAGCTATGGCAAAATGTTAAGAGACCTTTTTTGTAGAGAATTAAGTTTCCTACTTTTTATGTTCTACGACATTTTTTGATCAGATGCGTAGTTCTCGAGATATATCAAGATATTTAAAAGTTCCGACGCCGCACCAACATAATAGAGATACAGAAACACCGTGGCCCCTTTCTTTGAGATAACTCTGCACTATTGCGAGCTGGAAATGCCACTTCCAGTTTAGCTGTGCAGAAGGAGAACAACAAGAAGAAGAAATATCTCGAAATATGTCCGTCAGGCCCCTTCCCTTGAGATATATCTGCAAATATCTCGGAAACGAAACGAGCTATGGCAAAATCTTAAGAGACCTTTTTTGTAGAGAATTATGTTTTCTACAATTTATGTTCTCTGATATTTTTCGATCAGAAGCGTAGTTTTCGAGATATATCGAGATATTTAAAAGTTCCGAGGCCGCACCAACGTAATAGAGATACAGAAACACCGTGGCCCCTTTCTTTGAGATAACTCTGCACTATTGCGAGCTGCAAATGCCACTTCCAGTTTAGCTGTGCAGAAGAAGAACAACAAGAAGAAGAAATATCTCGAAATATGTCCGTCAGGCCCCTTCCCTTGAGATATATCTGCAAATATCTCGGAAACGAAACGAGCTATGGCAAAATGTTAAGAGACCTTTTTTGTAGAGAATTAAGTTTCCTACTTTATATGTTGTATGATATTTTTTGATCAGATGCGTAGTTCTAGAGATATATCAAGATATTTAAAAGTTCCGAAGCTGCACCAACATAATAGAGGTACAGAAACACCGTGGCCTCTTTCTTTGAGATAACTCTGCACTATTGCGAGCTGCAAATGCCACTTCCAGCTTAGCTGTGCAGAAGAAGAACAACAAGAAGAAGAAATATCTCGAAATATGTCCGTCAGTCCCCTTCCCTTGAGATAAATCTGCAAATATCTCGGAAACGAAGCGAGCTATGGCAAAATGTTAAGAGACCTTTTTTGTAGATAATTAAGTTTCCTACTTTTTATGTTCTATGATATTTTTTGATCAGATGCGTAGTTCTCGAGATATATCAAGATATTTAAAAGTTCCGACGCCGCACCAACATAATAGAGATACAGAAACACCGTGGCCCCTTTCTTTGAGATAACTCTGCACTATTGCGAGCTGGAAACGCCACTTCCAGTTTAGCTGTGCAGAAGGAGAACAACAAGAAGAAGAAATATCTCGAAATATGTCCGTCAGGCCCCTTCCCTTGAGATATATCTGCAAATATCTCGGAAACGAAACGAGCTATGCCAAAATCTTAAGAGACCTTTTTTGTAGAGAATTATGTTTTCTACAATTTATGTTCTATGATATTTTTCGATCAGAAGCGTAGTTTTCGAGATATATCGAGATATTTAAAAGTTCCGAAGCCGCACCAACGTAATAGAGATACAGAAACACCGTGGCCCCTTTCTTTGAGATAACTCTGCACTAGTGCGAGCCGCAAAAGCCACTTCCAGCTTAGCTGTGCAGAAGAAGAACAACAAGAAGAAGAAATATCTCGAAATATGTCCGTCAGGCCCCTTCCCTTGAGACATATCTGCAAATATCTCGGAAACGAAACGAGCTATGGCAAAATGTTAAGAGACCTTTTTTGTAGAGAATTAAGTTTCCTACTTTATATGTTCTATGATATTTTTTGATCAGATGCGTAGTTCTAGAGATATATCAAGATATTTAAAAGTTCCGAAGCCGCACCAACATAATAGAGATACAGAAACACCGTGGCCCCTTTCTTTGAGATAACTCTGCACTATTGCGAGCTGTAAATGCCACTTCCAGCTTAGCTGTGCAGAAGAAGAACATCAAGAAGAAGAAATATCTCGAAATATGTCCGTCAGGCCCCTTCCCTTGAGATAAATCTGCAAATATCTCGGAAACGAAGCGAGCTATGGCAAAATGTTAAGAGACGTTTTTTGTAAAGAATTATGTTTCCTACAATTTATGTGCTATGATATTTTTTGATCAGAAGCGTAGTTTTCGAGATATATCGAGATATTTAAAAGTACCGAAGCCGCACCAACATAATAGAGATACAGAAACACCGTGGCCCCTTTCTTTGAGACAAATCTGCACTAGTGCGAGCCGCAAATGCCACTTCCAGCTTTGCTGTGCAGAAGAAGAACAACAAGAAGAAGAAATATCTCGAAATATGTCCGTCAGGCCCCTTCCCTTGAGATAAATCTGCAAATATCTCGGAAACGAAGCGAGCTATGGCAAAATGTTAAGAGACGTTTTTTGTAAAGAATTATGTTTCCTACAATTTATGTGCTATGATATTTTTTGATCAGAAGCGTAGTTTTCGAGATATATCGAGATATTTAAAAGTACCGAAGCCGCACCAACATAATAGAGATACAGAAACACCGTGGCCCCTTTCTTTGAGATAAATCTGCACTAGTGCGAGCCGCAAATGCCACTTCCAGCTTTGCTGTGCAGAAGAAGAACAACAAGAAGAAGAAATATCTCGAAATATGTCCGTCAGGCCCCTTCCCTTGAGATAAATCTGCAAATATCTCGGAAACGAAGCGAGCTATGGCAAAATGTTAAGAGACCTTTTTTGTAGAGAATTAAGTTTCCTACTTTATATGTTGTATGATATTTTTTGATCAGATGCGTAGTTCTAGAGATATATCAAGATATTTAAAAGTTCCGAAGCTGCACCAACATAATAGAGATACAGAAACACCGTGGCCCCTTTCTTTGAGATAACTCTGCACTAGTGCGAGCCGCAAATGCCACTTCCAGCTTAGCTGTGCAGAAGAAGAACAACAAGAAGAAGAAATATCTCGAAATATGTCCGTCAGGCCCCTTCCCTTGAGATAAATCTGCAAATATCTCGGAAACGAAGCGAGCTATGGCAAAATGTTAAGAGACGTTTTTTGTAAAGAATTATGTTTCCTACAATTTATGTGCTATGATATTTTTTGATCAGAAGCGTAGTTTTCGAGATATATCGAGATATTTAAAAGTACCGAAGCCGCACCAACATAATAGAGATACAGAAACACCGTGGCCCCTTTCTTTGAGATAAATCTGCACTAGTGCGAGCCGCAAATGCCACTTCCAGCTTTGCTGTGCAGAAGAAGAACAACAAGAAGAAGAAATATCTCGAAATATGTCCGTCAGGCCCCTTCCCTTGAGATAAATCTGCAAATATCTCGGAAACGAAGCGAGCTATGGCAAAATGTTAAGAGACGTTTTTTGTAAAGAATTATGTTTCCTACAATTTATGTGCTATGATATTTTTTGATCAGAAGCGTAGTTTTCGAGATATATCGAGATATTTAAAAGTACCGAAGCCGCACCAACATAATAGAGATACAGAAACACCGTGGCCCCTTTCTTTGAGATAAATCTGCACTAGTGCGAGCCGCAAATGCCACTTCCAGCTTTGCTGTGCAGAAGAAGAACAACAAGAAGAAGAAATATCTCGAAATATGTCCGTCAGGCCCCTTCCCTTGAGATAAATCTGCAAATATCTCGGAAACGAAGCGAGCTATGGCAAAATGTTAAGAGACCTTTTTTGTAGAGAATTAAGTTTCCTACTTTATATGTTGTATGATATTTTTTGATCAGATGCGTAGTTCTAGAGATATATCAAGATATTTAAAAGTTCCGAAGCTGCACCAACATAATAGAGGTACAGAAACACCGTGGCCTCTTTCTTTGAGATAACTCTGCACTATTGCGAGCTGCAAATGCCACTTCCAGCTTAGCTGTGCAGAAGAAGAACAACAAGAAGAAGAAATATCTCGAAATATGTCCGTCAGTCCCCTTCCCTTGAGATAAATCTGCAAATATCTCGGAAACGAAGCGAGCTATGGCAAAATGTTAAGAGACCTTTTTTGTAGATAATTAAGTTTCCTACTTTTTATGTTCTATGATATTTTTTGATCAGATGCGTAGTTCTCGAGATATATCAAGATATTTAAAAGTTCCGACGCCGCACCAACATAATAGAGATACAGAAACACCGTGGCCCCTTTCTTTGAGATAACTCTGCACTATTGCGAGCTGGAAACGCCACTTCCAGTTTAGCTGTGCAGAAGGAGAATAACAAGAAGAAGAAATATCTCGAAATATGTCCGTCAGGCCCCTTCCCTTGAGATATATCTGCAGATATCTCGGAAACGAAACGAGCTATGCCAAAATCTTAAGAGACCTTTTTTGTAGAGAATTATGTTTTCTACAATTTATGTTCTATGATATTTTTCGATCAGAAGCGTAGTTTTCGAGATATATCGAGATATTTAAAAGTTCCGAAGCCGCACCAACGTAATAGAGATACAGAAACACCGTGGCCCCTTTCTTTGAGATAACTCTGCACTAGTGCGAGCCGCAAAAGCCACTTCCAGCTTAGCTGTGCAGAAGAAGAACAACAAGAAGAAGAAATATCTCGAAATATGTCCGTCAGGCCCCTTCCCTTGAGATATATCTGCAAATATCTCGGAAACGAAACGAGCTATGGCAAAATGTTAAGAGACCTTTTTTGTAGAGAATTAAGTTTCCTACTTTATATGTTCTATGATATTTTTTGATCAGATGCGTAGTTCTAGAGATATATCAAGATATTTAAAAGTTCCGAAGCCGCACCAACATAATAGAGATACAGAAACACCGTGGCCCCTTTCTTTGAGATAACTCTGCACTATTGCGAGCTGTAAATGCCACTTCCAGCTTAGCTGTGCAGAAGAAGAACATCAAGAAGAAGAAATATCTCGAAATATGTCCGTCAGGCCCCTTCCCTTGAGATAAATCTGCAAATATCTCGGAAACGAAGCGAGCTATGGCAAAATGTTAAGAGACCTTTTTTGTAGAGAATTAAGTTTCCTACTGTTTATCTTCTATGATATTTTTTGATCAGATGCGTAGTTCTCGAGATATATCAAGATATTTAAAAGTTCCGAAGCCGCACCAACATAATAGAGATACAGAAACACCGTGGCCCCTTTCTTTGAGATAACTCTGCACTAGTGCGAGCTGCAAATGCCACTTCCAGCTTAGCTATGCAGAAGAAGAACAACAAGAAGAAGAAATATCTCGAAATATGTCCGTCAGGCCCCTTCCCTTGAGATAAATCTGCAAATATCTCGGAAACGAAGCGAGCTATGGCAAAATGTTAAGAGACCTTTTTTGTAGAGAATTAAGTTTCCTACCTTTTATGTTCTATGATATTTTTTGATCAGATGCGTAGTTCTCGAGATATATCAAGATATTTAAAAGTTCCGAAGCCGCACCAACATAATAGAGATACAGAAACACCGTGGCCCCTTTCTTTGAGATAACTCTGCACTATTGCGAGCTGCAAATGCCACTTCCAGCTTAGCTGTGCAGAGGAAGAACAACAAGAAGAAGAAATATCTCGAAATATGTCCGTCAGGCCCGTTCCTTTGAGCTGAATCTGCAAATATCTCGGAAACGAAGCGAGCTATGGCAAAATGTTAAGAGACGTTTTATGTAGAGAACTATGTTTCCTACAATTTATGTTCTATGATATTTTTTGATCAGAAGCGTAGTTTTCGAGATATATCGAGATATTTAAAAGTTCCGAAGCCGCACCAACATAATAGAGATACAGAAACACCGTGGCCCCTTTCTTTGAGATAACTCTGCACTAGTGCGAGCCACAAATGCCACTTCCAGCTTAGCTGTGCAGAAGAAGAACAACAAGAAGAAGAAATATCTCGAAATATGTCCGTCAGGCCCCTTCCCTTGAGATAAATCTGCAAATATCTCGGAAACGAAGCGAGCTATGGCAAAATGTTAAGAGACCTTTTTTGTAGAGAATTAAGTTTCCTACTTTATATGTTCTATGATATTTTTTGATCAGATGCGTAGTTCTCGAGATATATCAAGATATTTAAAAGTTCCGAAGCCGCACCAACATAATAGAGATACAGAAACACCGTGGCCCCTTTCTTCGAGATAACTCTGCACTAGTGCGAGCCGCAAATGCCACTTCCAGCTTAGCTGTGCAGAAGAAGAACAACAAGAAGAAGAAATATCTCGAAATATGTCCGTCAGGCCCCTTCCCTTGAGATAAATCTGCAAATATCTCGGAAACGAAGCGAGCTATGGCAAAATGTTAAGAGACCTTTTTTGTAGAGAATTAAGTTTCCTACTTTTTATGTTCTATGATATTTTTTGATCAGATGCGTAGTTCCCGAGATATATCAAGATATTTAAAAGTTCCGAAGCCGCACCAACATAATAGAGATACAGAAACACCGTGGCCCCTTTCTTTGAGATTACTCTGCACTATTGCGAGCTGCAAATGCCACTTCCAGCTTAGCTGTGCAGAAGAAGAACAACAAGAAGAAGAAATATCTCGAAATATGTCCGTCAGGCCCATTCCCTGGAGATAAATCTGCAAATATCTCGGAAACGAAGCGAGCTATGGCAAAATGTTAAGAGACCTTTTTTGTAGAGAATTAAGTTTCCTACTTTTTATGTTGTATGATATTTTTTGATCAGATGCGTAGTTCTCGAGATATATCAAGATATTTAAAAGTTCCGAAGCCGCACCAACATAATAGAGATACAGAAACACCGTGGCCCCTTCCTTCGAGATAACTCTGCACTAGTGCGAGCCGCAAATGCCACTTCCAGCTTAGCTGTGCAGAAGAAGAACAACAAGAAGAAGAAATATCTCGAAATATGTCCGTCAGGCCCCTTCCCTTGAGATAAATCTGCAAATATCTCGGAAACGAAGCGAGCTATGGCAAAATGTTAAGAGACCTTTTTTGTAGAGAATTAAGTTTCCTACTGTTTATCTTCTATGATATTTTTTGATCAGATGCGTAGTTCTCGAGATATATCAAGATATTTAAAAGTTCCGAAGCCGCACCAACATAATAGAGATACAGAAACACCGTGGCCCCTTTCTTTGAGATAACTCTGCACTAGTGCGAGCTGCAAATGCCACTTCCAGCTTAGCTATGCAGAAGAAGAACAACAAGAAGAAGAAATATCTCGAAATATGTCCGTCAGGCCCCTTCCCTTGAGATAAATCTGCAAATATCTCGGAAACGAAGCGAGCTATGGCAAAATGTTAAGAGACCTTTTTTGTAGAGAATTAAGTTTCCTACCTTTTATGTTCTATGATATTTTTTGATCAGATGCGTAGTTCTCGAGATATATCAAGATATTTAAAAGTTCCGAAGCCGCACCAACATAATAGAGATACAGAAACACCGTGGCCCCTTTCTTTGAGATAACTCTGCACTATTGCGAGCTGCAAATGCCACTTCCAGCTTAGCTGTGCAGAGGAAGAACAACAAGAAGAAGAAATATCTCGAAATATGTCCGTCAGGCCCGTTCCTTTGAGCTGAATCTGCAAATATCTCGGAAACGAAGCGAGCTATGGCAAAATGTTAAGAGACGTTTTATGTAGAGAACTATGTTTCCTACAATTTATGTTCTATGATATTTTTTGATCAGAAGCGTAGTTTTCGAGATATATCGAGATATTTAAAAGTTCCGAAGCCGCACCAACATAATAGAGATACAGAAACACCGTGGCCCCTTTCTTTGAGATAACTCTGCACTATTGCGAGCTGCAAATGCCACTTCCAGCTTAGCTGTGCAGAGGAAGAACAACAAGAAGAAGAAATATCTCGAAATATGTCCGTCAGGCCCCTTCCCTTGAGATAAATCTGCAAATATCTCGGAAACGAAGCGAGCTATGGCAAAATGTTAAGGGACGTTTTTTGTAGAGAATTATGTTTCCTACAATTTATGTTCTATGATATTTTTTGATCAGAAGCGTAGTTTTCGAGATATATCGAGATATTTAAAAGTTCCGAAGCCGCACCAACATAATAGAGATACAGAAACACCGTGGCCCCTTTCTTTGAGATAACTCTGCACTAGTGCGAGCCGCAAATGCCACTTCCAGCTTAGCTGTGCAGAAGAAGGACAACAAGAAGAAGAAATATCTCGAAATATGTCCGTCAGGCCCCTTCCCTTGAGATAAATCTGCAAATATCTCGGAAACCAAGCGAGCTATGGCAAAATGTTAAGAGACCTTTTTTGTAGAGAATTAAGTTTCCTACTTTTTATGTTCTATGATATTTTTTGATCAGATGCGTAGTTCTCGAGATATATCAAGATATTTAAAAGTTCCGAAGCCGCACCAACATAATAGAGATACAGAAACACCGTGGCCCCTTTCTTTGAGATAACTCTGCACTAGTGCGAGCCGCAAATGCCACTTCCAGCTTAGCTGTGCAGAGGAAGAACAACAAGAAGAAGAAATATCTCGAAATATGTCCGTCAGGCCCGTTCCTTTGAGCTGAATCTGCAAATATCTCGGAAACGAAGCGAGCTATGGCAAAATGTTAAGAGACGTTTTTTGTACAGAATTATGTTTCCTACAATTTATGTTCTATGATATTTTTTGATCAGAAGCGTAGTTTTCGAGATATATCGAGATATTTAAAAGTTCCGAAGCCGCACCAACATAATAGAGATACAGAAACACCGTGGCCCCTTTCTTTGAGATAACTCTGCACTAGTGCGAGCCGCAAATGCCACTTCCAGCTTAGCTGTGCAGAAGAAGAACAACAAGAAGAAGAAATATCTCGAAATATGTCCGTCAGGCCCCTTCCCTTGAGATAAATCTGCAAATATCTCGGAAACGAAGCGAGCTATGGCAAAATGTTAAGAGACGTTTTTTGTAAAGAATTATGTTTCCTACAATTTATGTGCTATGATATTTTTTGATCAGAAGCGTAGTTTTCGAGATATATCGAGATATTTAAAAGTACCGAAGCCGCACCAACATAATAGAGATACAGAAACACCGTGGCCCCTTTCTTTGAGATAAATCTGCACTAGTGCGAGCCGCAAATGCCACTTCCAGCTTTGCTGTGCAGAAGAAGAACAACAAGAAGAAGAAATATCTCGAAATATGTCCGTCAGGCCCCTTCCCTTGAGATAAATCTGCAAATATCTCGGAAACGAAGCGAGCTATGGCAAAATGTTAAGAGACCTTTTTTGTAGAGAATTAAGTTTCCTACTTTTTATGTTCTATGATATTTTTTGATCAGATGCGTAGTTCTCGAGATATATCAAGATATTTAAAAGTTCCGAAGCCGCACCAACATAATAGAGATACAGAAACACCGTGGCCCCTTTCTTTGAGATAACTCTGCACTAGTGCGAGCCGCAAATGCCACTTCCAGCTTAGCTGTGCAGAAGAAGAACAACCAGAAGAAGAAATATCTCGAAATATGTCCGTCAGGCCCCTTCCCTTGAGATAAATCTGCAAATATCTCGGAAACCAAGCGAGCTATGGCAAAATGTTAAGAGACCTTTTTTGTAGAGAATTAAGTTTCCTACTTTTTATGTTCTATGATATTTTTTGATCAGATGCGTAGTTCTCGAGATATATCAAGATATTTAAAAGTTCCGCAGCCGCACCAACATAATAGAGATACAGAAACACCGTGGCCCCTTTCTTTGAGATAACTCTGCACTAGTGCGAGCCGCAAATGCCACTTCCAGCTTAGCTGTGCAGAGGAAGAACAACAAGAAGAAGAAATATCTCGAAATATGTCCGTCAGGCCCGTTCCTTTGAGCTGAATCTGCAAATATCTCGGAAACGAAGCGAGCTATGGCAAAGTGTTAAGAGACGTTTTTTGTACAGAATTATGTTTCCTACAATTTATGTTCTATGATATTTTTTGATCAGAAGCGTAGTTTTCGAGATATATCGAGATATTTAAAAGTTCCGAAGCCGCACCAACATAATAGAGATACAGAAACACCGTGGCCCCTTTCTTTGAGATTACTCTGCACTATTGCGAGCTGCAAATGCCACTTCCAGCTTAGCTGTGCAGAGGAAGAACAACAAGAAGAAGAAATATCTCGAAATATGTCCGTCAGGCCCCTTCCCTTGAGATAAATCTGCAAATATCTCGGAAACGAAGCGAGCTATGGCAAAATGTTAAGAGACCTTTTTTGTAGAGAATTCAGTTTCCTACTTTTTATGTTGTATGATATTTTTTGATCAGATGCGTAGTTCTCGAGATATATCAAGATATTTAAAAGTTCCGAAGCCGCACCAACATAATAGAGATACAGAAACACCGTGGCCCCTTTCTTCGAGATAACTCTGCACTAGTGCGAGCCGCAAATGCCACTTCCAGCTTAGCTGTGCAGAAGAAGAACAACCAGAAGAAGAAATATCTCGAAATATGTCCGTCAGGCCCCTTCCCTTGAGATAAATCTGCAAATATCTCGGAAACCAAGCGAGCTATGGCAAAATGTTAAGAGACCTTTTTTGTAGAGAATTAAGTTTCCTACTTTTTATGTTCTATGATATTTTTTGATCAGATGCGTAGTTCTCGAGATATATCAAGATATTTAAAAGTTCCGCAGCCGCACCAACATAATAGAGATACAGAAACACCGTGGCCCCTTTCTTTGAGATAACTCTGCACTAGTGCGAGCCGCAAATGCCACTTCCAGCTTAGCTGTGCAGAGGAAGAACAACAAGAAGAAGAAATATCTCGAAATATGTCCGTCAGGCCCGTTCCTTTGAGCTGAATCTGCAAATATCTCGGAAACGAAGCGAGCTATGGCAAAATGTTAAGAGACGTTTTTTGTACAGAATTATGTTTCCTACAATTTATGTTCTATGATATTTTTTGATCAGAAGCGTAGTTTTCGAGATATATCGAGATATTTAAAAGTTCCGAAGCCGCACCAACATAATAGAGATACAGAAACACCGTGGCCCCTTTCTTTGAGATAACTCTGCACTAGTGCGAGCCGCAAATGCCACTTCCAGCTTAGCTGTGCAGAAGAAGAACAACAAGAAGAAGAAATATCTCGAAATATGTCCGTCAGGCCCCTTCCCTTGAGATAAATCTGCAAATATCTCGGAAACGAAGCGAGCTATGGCAAAATGTTAAGAGACCTTTTTTGTAGAGAATTAAGTTTCCTACTTTTTATGTTCTATGATATTTTTTGATCAGATGCGTAGTTCACGAGATATATCAAGATATTTAAAAGTTCCGAAGCCGCACCAACATAATAGAGATACAGAAACACCGTGGCCCCTTTCTTTGAGATTACTCTGCACTATTGCGAGCTGCAAATGCCACTTCCAGCTTAGCTGTGCAGAGGAAGAACAACAAGAAGAAGAAATATCTCGAAATATGTCCGTCAGGCCCCTTCCCTTGAGATAAATCTGCAAATATCTCGGAAACGAAGCGAGCTATGGCAAAATGTTAAGAGACCTTTTTTGTAGAGAATTCAGTTTCCTACTTTTTATGTTCTATGATATTTTTTGATCAGATGCGTAGTTCTCGAGATATATCAAGATATTTAAAAGTTCCGAAGCCGCACCAACATAATAGAGATACAGAAACACCGTGGCCCCTTTCTTCGAGATAACTCTGCACTAGTGCGAGCCGCAAATGCCACTTCCAGCTTAGCTGTGCAGAAGAAGAACAACAAGAAGAAGAAATATCTCGAAATATGTCCGTCAGGCCCCTTCCCTTGAGATAAATCTGCAAATATCTCGGAAACGAAGCGAGCTATGGCAAAATGTTAAGAGACCTTTTTTGTAGAGAATTAAGTTTCCTACTTTTTATGTTCTATGATATTTTTTGATCAGATGCGTAGTTCTCGAGATATATCAAGATATTTAAAAGTTCCGAAGCCGCACCAACATAATAGAGATACAGAAACACCGTGGCCCCTTTCTTCGAGATAACTCTGCACTAGTGCGAGCCGCAAATGCCACTTCCAGCTTAGCTGTGCAGAAGAAGAACAACAAGAAGAAGAAATATCTCGAAATATGTCCGTCAGGCCCCTTCCCTTGAGATAAATCTGCAAATATCTCGGAAACGAAGCGAGCTATGGCAAAATGTTAAGAGACCTTTTTTGTAGAGAATTAAGTTTCCTACTTTTTATGTTCTATGATATTTTTTGATCAGATGCGTAGTTCTCGAGATATATCAAGATATTTAAAAGTTCCGAAGCCGCACCAACATAATAGAGATACAGAAACACCGTGGCCCCTTTCTTTGAGATAACTCTGCACTAGTGCGAGCCGCAAATGCCACTTCCAGCTTAGCTGTGCAGAAGAAGAACAACCAGAAGAAGAAATATCTCGAAATATGTCCGTCAGGCCCCTTCCCTTGAGATAAATCTGCAAATATCTCGGAAACCAAGCGAGCTATGGCAAAATGTTAAGAGACCTTTTTTGTAGAGAATTAAGTTTCCTACTTTTTATGTTCTATGATATTTTTTGATCAGATGCGTAGTTCTCGAGATATATCAAGATATTTAAAAGTTCCGCAGCCGCACCAACATAATAGAGATACAGAAACACCGTGGCCCCTTTCTTTGAGATAACTCTGCACTAGTGCGAGCCGCAAATGCCACTTCCAGCTTAGCTGTGCAGAGGAAGAACAACAAGAAGAAGAAATATCTCGAAATATGTCCGTCAGGCCCGTTCCTTTGAGCTGAATCTGCAAATATCTCGGAAACGAAGCGAGCTATGGCAAAGTGTTAAGAGACGTTTTTTGTACAGAATTATGTTTCCTACAATTTATGTTCTATGATATTTTTTGATCAGAAGCGTAGTTTTCGAGATATATCGAGATATTTAAAAGTTCCGAAGCCGCACCAACATAATAGAGATACAGAAACACCGTGGCCCCTTTCTTTGAGATTACTCTGCACTATTGCGAGCTGCAAATGCCACTTCCAGCTTAGCTGTGCAGAGGAAGAACAACAAGAAGAAGAAATATCTCGAAATATGTCCGTCAGGCCCCTTCCCTTGAGATAAATCTGCAAATATCTCGGAAACGAAGCGAGCTATGGCAAAATGTTAAGAGACCTTTTTTGTAGAGAATTCAGTTTCCTACTTTTTATGTTGTATGATATTTTTTGATCAGATGCGTAGTTCTCGAGATATATCAAGATATTTAAAAGTTCCGAAGCCGCACCAACATAATAGAGATACAGAAACACCGTGGCCCCTTTCTTCGAGATAACTCTGCACTAGTGCGAGCCGCAAATGCCACTTCCAGCTTAGCTGTGCAGAAGAAGAACAACCAGAAGAAGAAATATCTCGAAATATGTCCGTCAGGCCCCTTCCCTTGAGATAAATCTGCAAATATCTCGGAAACGAAGCGAGCTATGGCAAAATGTTAAGAGACCTTTTTTGTAGAGAATTCAGTTTCCTACTTTTTATGTTGTATGATATTTTTTGATCAGATGCGTAGTTCTCGAGATATATCAAGATATTTAAAAGTTCCGAAGCCGCACCAACATAATAGAGATACAGAAACACCGTGGCCCCTTTCTTCGAGATAACTCTGCACTAGTGCGAGCCGCAAATGCCACTTCCAGCTTAGCTGTGCAGAAGAAGAACAACCAGAAGAAGAAATATCTCGAAATATGTCCGTCAGGCCCCTTCCCTTGAGATAAATCTGCAAATATCTCGGAAACGAAGCGAGCTATGGCAAAATGTTAAGAGACCTTTTTTGTAGAGAATTAAGTTTCCTACTTTTTATGTTCTATGATATTTTTTGATCAGATGCGTAGTTCACGAGATATATCAAGATATTTAAAAGTTCCGAAGCCGCACCAACATAATAGAGATACAGAAACACCGTGGCCCCTTTCTTTGAGATTACTCTGCACTATTGCGAGCTGCAAATGCCACTTCCAGCTTAGCTGTGCAGAGGAAGAACAACAAGAAGAAGAAATATCTCGAAATATGTCCGTCAGGCCCCTTCCCTTGAGATAAATCTGCAAATATCTCGGAAACGAAGCGAGCTATGGCAAAATGTTAAGAGACCTTTTTTGTAGAGAATTCAGTTTCCTACTTTTTATGTTCTATGATATTTTTTGATCAGATGCGTAGTTCTCGAGATATATCAAGATATTTAAAAGTTCCGAAGCCGCACCAACATAATAGAGATACAGAAACACCGTGGCCCCTTTCTTCGAGATAACTCTGCACTAGTGCGAGCCGCAAATGCCACTTCCAGCTTAGCTGTGCAGAAGAAGAACAACAAGAAGAAGAAATATCTCGAAATATGTCCGTCAGGCCCCTTCCCTTGAGATAAATCTGCAAATATCTCGGAAACGAAGCGAGCTATGGCAAAATGTTAAGAGACCTTTTTTGTAGAGAATTCAGTTTCCTACTTTTTATGTTCTATGATATTTTTTGATCAGATGCGTAGTTCTCGAGATATATCAAGATATTTAAAAGTTCCGAAGCCGCACCAACATAATAGAGATACAGAAACACCGTGGCCCCTTTCTTCGAGATAACTCTGCACTAGTGCGAGCCGCAAATGCCACTTCCAGCTTAGCTGTGCAGAAGAAGAACAACAAGAAGAAGAAATATCTCGAAATATGTCCGTCAGGCCCCTTCCCTTGAGATAAATCTGCAAATATCTCGGAAACGAAGCGAGCTATGGCAAAATGTTAAGAGACCTTTTTTGTAGAGAATTAAGTTTCCTACTTTTTATGTTCTATGATATTTTTTGATCAGATGCGTAGTTCTCGAGATATATCAAGATATTTAAAAGTTCCGAAGCCGCACCAACATAATAGAGATACAGAAACACCGTGGCCCCTTTCTTCGAGATAACTCTGCACTGGTGCGAGCCGCAAATGCCACTTCCAGCTTAGCTGTGCAGAAGAAGAACAACAAGAAGAAGAAATATCTCGAAATATGTCCGTCAGGCCCCTTCACTTGAGATAAATCTGCAAATATCTCGGAAACGAAGCGAGCTATGGCAAAATGTTAAGAGACCTTTTTTGTAGAGAATTAAGTTTCCTACTTTTTATGTTCTATGATATTTTTTGATCAGATGCGTAGTTCTCGAGATATATCAAGATATTTAAAAGTTCCGAAGCCGCACCAACATAATAGAGATACAGAAACACCGTGGCCCCTTTCTTTGAGATTACTCTGCACTATTGCGAGCTGCAAATGCCACTTCCAGCTTAGCTGTGCAGAGGAAGAACAACAAGAAGAAGAAATATCTCGAAATATGTCCGTCAGGCCCCTTCCCTTGAGATAAATCTGCAAATATCTCGGAAACGAAGCGAGCTATGGCAAAATGTTGAGAGAACTTTTTTGTAGAGAATTACGTTTCCTACTTTTTATGTTCTATGATATTTTTTGATCAGATGCGTAGTTCTCGAGATATATCAAGATATTTAAAAGTTCCGAAGCCGCACCAACATAATAGAGATACAGAAACACCGTGGCCCCTTTCTTCGAGATAACTCTGCACTAGTGCGAGCCGCAAATGCCACTTCCAGCTTAGCTGTGCAGAAGAAGAACAACAAGAAGAAGAAATATCTCGAAATATGTCCGTCAGGCCCCTTCCCTTGAGATAAATCTGCAAATATCTCGGAAACGAAGCGAGCTATGGCGAAATGTTAAGAGACCTTTTTTGTAGAGAATTAAGTTTCCTACTTTTTATGTTCTATGATATTTTTTGATCAGATGCGTAGTTCTCGAGATATATCAAGATATTTAAAAGTTCCGAAGCCGCACCAACATAATAGAGATACAGAAACACCGTGGCCCCTTTCTTCGAGATAACTCTGCACTGGTGCGAGCCGCAAATGCCACTTCCAGCTTAGCTGTGCAGAAGAAGAACAACAAGAAGAAGAAATATCTCGAAATATGTCCGTCAGGCCCCTTCACTTGAGATAAATCTGCAAATATCTCGGAAACGAAGCGAGCTATGGCAAAATGTTAAGAGACCTTTTTTGTAGAGAATTAAGTTTCCTACTTTTTATGTTCTATGATATTTTTTGATCAGATGCGTAGTTCTCGAGATATATCAAGATATTTAAAAGTTCCGAAGCCGCACCAACATAATAGAGATACAGAAACACCGTGGCCCCTTTCTTTGAGATTACTCTGCACTATTGCGAGCTGCAAATGCCACTTCCAGCTTAGCTGTGCAGAGGAAGAACAACAAGAAGAAGAAATATCTCGAAATATGTCCGTCAGGCCCCTTCCCTTGAGATAAATCTGCAAATATCTCGGAAACGAAGCGAGCTATGGCAAAATGTTGAGAGAACTTTTTTGTAGAGAATTACGTTTCCTACTTTTTATGTTCTATGATATTTTTTGATCAGATGCGTAGTTCTCGAGATATATCAAGATATTTAAAAGTTCCGAAGCCGCACCAACATAATAGAGATACAGAAACACCGTGGCCCCTTTCTTCGAGATAACTCTGCACTAGTGCGAGCCGCAAATGCCACTTCCAGCTTAGCTGTGCAGAAGAAGAACAACAAGAAGAAGAAATATCTCGAAATATGTCCGTCAGGCCCCTTCCCTTGAGATAAATCTGCAAATATCTCGGAAACGAAGCGAGCTATGGCGAAATGTTAAGAGACCTTTTTTGTAGAGAATTAAGTTTCCTACTTTTTATGTTCTATGATATTTTTTGATCAGATGCGTAGTTCTCGAGATATATCAAGATATTTAAAAGTTCCGAAGCCGCACCAACATAATAGAGATACAGAAACACCGTGGCCCCTTTCTTTGAGATTACTCTGCACTATTGCGAGCTGCAAATGCCACTTCCAGCTTAGCTGTGCAGAGGAAGAACAAGAAGAAGAAGAAATATCTCGAAATATGTCCGTCAGGCCCCTTCCCTTGAGATAAATCTGCAAATATCTCGGAAACGAAGCGAGCTATGGCAAAATGTTAAGAGACCTTTTTTGTAGAGCATTACGTTTCCTACTTTCTATGTTCTATGATATTTTTTGATCAGATGCGTAGTTCTCGAGATATATCAAGATATTTAAAAGTTCCGAAGCCGCACCAACATAATAGAGATACAGAAACACCGTGGCCCCTTTCTTCGAGATAACTCTGCACTAGTGCGAGCCGCAAATGCCACTTCCAGCTTAGCTGTGCAGAAGAAGAACAACAAGAAGAAGAAATATCTCGAAATATGTCCGTCAGGCCCCTTCCCTTGAGATAACTCTGCAAATATCTCGGAAACGAAGCGAGCTATGGCAAAATGTTAAGAGACCTTTTTTGTAGAGAATTAAGTTTCCTACTTTTTATGTTCTATGATATTTTTTGATCAGATGCGTAGTTCTCGAGATATATCAAGATATTTAAAAGTTCCGAAGCCGCACCAACATAATAGAGATACAGAAACACCGTGGCCCCTTTCTTTGAGACTACTCTGCACTATTGCGAGCTGCAAATGCCACTTCCAGCTTAGCTGTGCAGAAGAAGAACAACAAGAAGAAGAAATATCTCGAAATATGTCCGTCAGGCCCGTTCCTTTGAGCTGAATCTGCAAATATCTCGGAAACGAAGCGAGCTATGGCAAAATGTTAAGAGACGTTTTTTGTAGAGAATTATGTTTCCTACAATTTATGTTCTATGATATTTTTTGATCAGATGCGTAGTTCTCGAGATATATCAAGATATTTAAAAGTTCCGAAGCCGCACCAACATAATAGAGATACAGAAACACCGTGGCCCCTTTCTTTGAGATAACTCTGCACTAGTGCGAGCCGCAAATGCCACTTCCAGCTTAGATGTGCAGAAGAAGAACAACAAGAAGAAGAAATATCTCGAAATATGTCCGTCAGGCCCCTTCCCTTGAGATAAATCTGCAAATATCTCGGAAACGAAGCGAGCTATGGCAAAATGTTGAGAGACCTTTTTTGTAGAGAATTAAGTTTCCTACTTTTTATGTTCTATGATATTTTTTGATCAGAAGCGTAGTTTTCGAGATATATCGAGATATTTAAAAGTTCCGAAGCCGCACCAACATAATAGAGATACAGAAACACCGTGGCCCCTTTCTTTGAGATAACTCTGCACTAGTGCGAGCCGCAAATGCCACTTCCAGCTTAGCTGTGCACAAGAAGAACAACAAGAAGAAGAAATATCTCGAAATATGTCCGTCAGGCCCCTTCCCTTGAGATAAATCTGCAAATATCTCGGAAACGAAGCGAGCTATGGCGAAATGTTAAGAGACCTTTTTTGTAGAGAATTAAGTTTGCTACTTTTTATGTTCTATGATATTTTTTGATCAGATGCGTAGTTCTCGAGATATATCAAGATATTTAAAAGTCCCGAAGCCGCACCAACATAATAGAGATACAGAAACACCGTGGCCCCTTTCTTTGAGATTACTCTGCACTATTGCGAGCTGCAAATGCCACTTCCAGCTTAGCTGTGCAGAGGAAGAACAACAAGAAGAAGAAATATCTCGAAATATGTCCGTCAGGCCCCTTCCCTTGAGATAAATCTGCAAATATCTCGGAAACGAAGCGAGCTATGGCAAAATGTTAAGAGACCTTTTTTGTAGAGAATTAAGTTTCCTACTTTCTATGTTCTATGATATTTTTTGATCAGATGCGTAGTTCTCGAGATATATCAAGATATTTAAAAGTTCCGAAGCCGCACCAACATAATAGAGATACAGAAACACCGTGGCCCCTTTCTTCGAGATAACTCTGCACTAGTGCGAGCCGCAAATGCCACTTCCAGCTTAGCTGTGCAGAAGAAGAACAACAAGAAGAAGAAATATCTCGAAATATGTCCGTCAGGCCCCTTCCCTTGAGATAAATCTGCAAATATCTCGGAAACGAAGCGAGCTATGGCGAAATGTTAAGAGACCTTTTTTGTAGAGAATTAAGTTTCCTACTTTTTATGTTCTATGATATTTTTTGATCAGATGCGTAGTTCTCGAGATATATCAAGATATTTAAAAGTTCCGAAGCCGCACCAACATAATAGAGATACAGAAACACCGTGGCCCCTTTCTTTGAGATTACTCTGCACTATTGCGAGCTGCAAATGCCACTTCCAGCTTAGCTGTGCAGAGGAAGAACAACAAGAAGAAGAAATATCTCGAAATATGTCCGTCAGGCCCCTTCCCTTGAGATAAATCTGCAAATATCTCGGAAACGAAGCGAGCTATGGCAAAATGTTAAGAGACCTTTTTTGTAGAGCATTACGTTTCCTACTTTCTATGTTCTATGATATTTTTTGATCAGATGCGTAGTTCTCGAGATATATCAAGATATTTAAAAGTTCCGAAGCCGCACCAACATAATAGAGATACAGAAACACCGTGGCCCCTTTCTTCGAGATAACTCTGCACTAGTGCGAGCCGCAAATGCCACTTCCAGCTTAGCTGTGCAGAAGAAGAACAACAAGAAGAAGAAATATCTCGAAATATGTACGTCAGGCCCCTTCCCTTGAGATAACTCTGCAAATATCTCGGAAACGAAGCGAGCTATGGCAAAATGTTAAGAGACCTTTTTTGTAGAGAATTAAGTTTCCTACTTTTTATGTTCTATGATATTTTTTGATCAGATGCGTAGTTCTCGAGATATATCAAGATATTTAAAAGTTCCGAAGCCGCACCAACATAATAGAGATACAGAAACACCGTGGCCCCTTTCTTTGAGACTACTCTGCACTATTGCGAGCTGCAAATGCCACTTCCAGCTTAGCTGTGCAGAAGAAGAACAACAAGAAGAAGAAATATCTCGAAATATGTCCGTCAGGCCCGTTCCTTTGAGCTGAATCTGCAAATATCTCGGAAACGAAGCGAGCTATGGCAAAATGTTAAGAGACGTTTTTTGTAGAGAATTATGTTTCCTACAATTTATGTTCTATGATATTTTTTGATCAGATGCGTAGTTCTCGAGATATATCAAGATATTTAAAAGTTCCGAAGCCGCACCAACATAATAGAGATACAGAAACACCGTGGCCCCTTTCTTTGAGATAACTCTGCACTAGTGCGAGCCGCAAATGCCACTTCCAGCTTAGATGTGCAGAAGAAGAACAACAAGAAGAAGAAATATCTCGAAATATGTCCGTCAGGCCCCTTCCCTTGAGATAAATCTGCAAATATCTCGGAAACGAAGCGAGCTATGGCAAAATGTTGAGAGACCTTTTTTGTAGAGAATTAAGTTTCCTACTTTTTATGTTCTATGATATTTTTTGATCAGAAGCGTAGTTTTCGAGATATATCGAGATATTTAAAAGTTCCGAAGCCGCACCAACATAATAGAGATACAGAAACACCGTGGCCCCTTTCTTTGAGATAACTCTGCACTAGTGCGAGCCGCAAATGCCACTTCCAGCTTAGCTGTGCACAAGAAGAACAACAAGAAGAAGAAATATCTCGAAATATGTCCGTCAGGCCCCTTCCCTTGAGATAAATCTGCAAATATCTCGGAAACGAAGCGAGCTATGGCGAAATGTTAAGAGACCTTTTTTGTAGAGAATTAAGTTTGCTACTTTTTATGTTCTATGATATTTTTTGATCAGATGCGTAGTTCTCGAGATATATCAAGATATTTAAAAGTCCCGAAGCCGCACCAACATAATAGAGATACAGAAACACCGTGGCCCCTTTCTTTGAGATTACTCTGCACTATTGCGAGCTGCAAATGCCACTTCCAGCTCAGCTGTGCAGAGGAAGAACAACAAGAAGAAGAAATATCTCGAAATATGTCCGTCAGGCCCCTTCCCTTGAGATAAATCTGCAAATATCTCGGAAACGAAGCGAGCTATGGCAAAATGTTAAGAGACCTTTTTTGTAGAGAATTAAGTTTCCTACTTTCTATGTTCTATGATATTTTTTGATCAGATGCGTAGTTCTCGAGATATATCAAGATATTTAAAAGTTCCGAAGCCGCACCAACATAATAGAGATACAGAAACACCGTGGCCCCTTTCTTCGAGATAACTCTGCACTAGTGCGAGCCGCAAATGCCACTTCCAGCTTAGCTGTGCAGAAGAAGAACAACAAGAAGAAGAAATATCTCGAAATATGTCCGTCAGGCCCCTTCCCTTGAGATAAATCTGCAAATATCTCGGAAACGAAGCGAGCTATGGCAAAATGTTAAGAGACCTTTTTTGTAGAGAATTAAGTTTCCTACTTTTTATGTTCTGTGATATTTTTTGATCAGATGCGTAGTTCTCGAGATATATCAAGATATTTAAAAGTTCCGAAGCCGCACCAACATAATAGAGATACAGAAACACCGTGGCCCCTTTCTTTGAGACTACTCTGCACTATTGCGAGCTGCAAATGCCACTTCCAGCTTAGCTGTGCAGAAGAAGAACAACAAGAAGAAGAAATATCTCGAAATATGTCCGTCAGGCCCGTTCCTTTGAGCTGAATCTGCAAATATCTCGGAAACGAAGCGAGCTATGGCAAAATGTTAAGAGACGTTTTTTGTAGAGAACTATGTTTCCTACAATCTTTGTTCTATGATATTTTTTGATCAGATGCGTAGTTCTCGAGATATATCAAGATATTTAAAAGTTCCGAAGCCGCACCAACATAATAGAGATACAGAAACACCGTGGCCCCTTTCTTTGAGATAACTCTGCACTAGTGCGAGCCGCAAATGCCACTTCCAGCTTAGCTGTGCAGAAGAAGAACAACAAGAAGAAGAAATATCTCGAAATATGTCCGTCAGGCCCCTTCCCTTGAGATAAATCTGCAAATATCTCGGAAACGAAGCGAGCTATGGCAAAATGTTGAGAGACCTTTTTTGTAGAGAATTAAGTTTCCTACTTTTTATGTTCTATGATATTTTTTGATCAGAAGCGTAGTTTTCGAGATATATCGAGATATTTAAAAGTTCCGAAGCCGCACCAACATAATAGAGATACAGAAACACCGTGGCCCCTTTCTTTGAGATAACTCTGCACTAGTGCGAGCCGCAAATGCCACTTCCAGCTTAGCTGTGCACAAGAAGAACAACAAGAAGAAGAAATATCTCGAAATATGTCCGTCAGGCCCCTTCCCTTGAGATAAATCTGCAAATATCTCGGAAACGAAGCGAGCTATGGCAAAATGTTAAGAGACCTTTTTTGTAGAGAATTAAGTTTCCTACTTTTTATGTTCTATGATATTTTTTTATCAGATGCGTAGTTCTCGAGATATATCAAGATATTTAAAAGTTCCGAAGCCGCACCAACATAATAGAGATACAGAAACACCGTGGCCCCTTTCTTCGAGATAACTCTGCACTAGTGCGAGCCGCAAATGCCACTTCCAGCTTAGCTGTGCAGAAGAAGAACAACAAGAAGAAGAAATATCTCGAAATATGTCCGTCAGGCCCCTTCCCTTGAGATAAATCTGCAAATATCTCGGAAACGAAGCGAGCTATGGCAAAATGTTAAGAGACCTTTTTTGTAGAGAATTAAGTTTCCTACTTTTTATGGCCTATGATATTTTTTGATCAGATGCGTAGTTCTCGAGATATATCAAGATATTTAAAAGTTCCGAAGCCGCACCAACATAATAGAGATACAGAAACACCGTGGCCCCTTTCTTTGAGATTACTCTGCACTATTGCGAGCTGCAAATGCCACTTCCAGCTTAGCTGTGCAGAGGAAGAACAACAAGAAGAAGAAATATCTCGAAATATGTCCGTCAGGCCCCTTCCCTTGAGATAAATCTGCAAATATCTCGGAAACGAAGCGAGCTATGGCAAAATGTTAAGAGACCTTTTTTGTAGAGAATTAAGTTTCCTACTTTCTATGTTCTATGATATTTTTTGATCAGATGCGTAGTTCTCGAGATATATCAAGATATTTAAAAGTTCCGAAGCCGCACCAACATAATAGAGATACAGAAACACCGTGGCCCCTTTCTTCGCGATAACTCTGCACTAGTGCGAGCCGCAAATGCCACTTGCAGCTTAGCTGTGCAGAAGAAGAACAACAAGAAGAAGAAATATCTCGAAATATGTCCGTCAGGCCCCTTCCCTTGAGATAAATCTGCAAATATCTCGGAAACGAAGCGAGCTATGGCAAAATGTTAAGAGACCTTTTTTGTAGAGAATTAAGTTTCCTACTTTTTATGTTCTATGATATTTTTTGATCAGATGCGTAGTTCTCGAGATATATCAAGATATTTAAAAGTTTCGAAGCCGCACCAACATAATAGAGATACAGAAACACCGTGGCCCCTTTCTTTGAGACTACTCTGCACTATTGCGAGCTGCAAATGCCACTTCCAGCTTAGCTGTGCAGAAGAAGAACAACAAGAAGAAGAAATATCTCGAAATATGTCCGTCAGGCCCGTTCCTTTGAGCTGAATCTGCAAATATCTCGGAAACGAAGCGAGCTATGGCAAAATGTTAAGAGACGTTTTTTGTAGAGAATTATGTTTCCTACAATTTATGTTCTATGATATTTTTTGATCAGATGCGTAGTTCTCGAGATATATCAAGATATTTAAAAGTTCCGAAGCCGCACCAACATAATAGAGATACAGAAACACCGTGGCCCCTTTCTTTGAGATAACTCTGCACTAGTGCGAGCCGCAAATGCCACTTCCAGCTTAGCTGTGCAGAAGAAGAACAACAAGAAGAAGAAATATCTGGAAATATGTCCGTCAGGCCCCTTCCCTTGAGATAAATCTGCAAATATCTCGGAAACGAAGCGAGCTATGGCAAAATGTTAAGAGACCTTTTTTGTAGAGAATTAAGTTTCCTACTTTTTATGTTCTATGATATTTTTTTATCAGATGCGTAGTTCTCGAGATATATCAAGATATTTAAAAGTTCCGAAGCCGCACCAACATAATAGAGATACAGAAACACCGTGGCCCCTTTCTTCGAGATAACTCTGCACTAGTGCGAGCCGCAAATGCCACTTCCAGCTTAGCTGTGCAGAAGAAGAACAACAAGAAGAAGAAATATCTCGAAATATGTCCGTCAGGCCCCTTCCCTTGAGATAAATCTGCAAATATCTCGGAAACGAAGCGAGCTATGGCAAAATGTTAAGAGACCTTTTTTGTAGAGAATTAAGTTTCCTACTTTTTATGGCCTATGATATTTTTTGATCAGATGCGTAGTTCTCGAGATATATCAAGATATTTAAAAGTTCCGAAGCCGCACCAACATAATAGAGATACAGAAACACCGTGGCCCCTTTCTTTGAGATTACTCTGCACTATTGCGAGCTGCAAATGCCACTTCCAGCTTAGCTGTGCAGAGGAAGAACAACAAGAAGAAGAAATATCTCGAAATATGTCCGTCAGGCCCCTTCCCTTGAGATAAATCTGCAAATATCTCGGAAACGAAGCGAGCTATGGCAAAATGTTAAGAGACCTTTTTTGTAGAGAATTAAGTTTCCTACTTTCTATGTTCTATGATATTTTTTGATCAGATGCGTAGTTCTCGAGATATATCAAGATATTTAAAAGTTCCGAAGCCGCACCAACATAATAGAGATACAGAAACACCGTGGCCCCTTTCTTCGCGATAACTCTGCACTAGTGCGAGCCGCAAATGCCACTTGCAGCTTAGCTGTGCAGAAGAAGAACAACAAGAAGAAGAAATATCTCGAAATATGTCCGTCAGGCCCCTTCCCTTGAGATAAATCTGCAAATATCTCGGAAACGAAGCGAGCTATGGCAAAATGTTAAGAGACCTTTTTTGTAGAGAATTAAGTTTCCTACTTTTTATGTTCTATGATATTTTTTGATCAGATGCGTAGTTCTCGAGATATATCAAGATATTTAAAAGTTTCGAAGCCGCACCAACATAATAGAGATACAGAAACACCGTGGCCCCTTTCTTTGAGACTACTCTGCACTATTGCGAGCTGCAAATGCCACTTCCAGCTTAGCTGTGCAGAAGAAGAACAACAAGAAGAAGAAATATCTCGAAATATGTCCGTCAGGCCCGTTCCTTTGAGCTGAATCTGCAAATATCTCGGAAACGAAGCGAGCTATGGCAAAATGTTAAGAGACGTTTTTTGTAGAGAATTATGTTTCCTACAATTTATGTTCTATGATATTTTTTGATCAGATGCGTAGTTCTCGAGATATATCAAGATATTTAAAAGTTCCGAAGCCGCACCAACATAATAGAGATACAGAAACACCGTGGCCCCTTTCTTTGAGATTACTCTGCACTAGTGCGAGCCGCAAATGCCACTTCCAGCTTAGCTGTGCAGAAGAAGAACAACAAGAAGAAGAAATATCTGGAAATATGTCCGTCAGGCCCCTTCCCTTGAGATAAATCTGCAAATATCTCGGAAACGAAGCGAGCTATGGCAAAATGTTAAGAGACCTTTTTTGTAGAGAATTAAGTTTCCTACTTTTTATGTTCTATGCTATTTTTTGATCAGATGCGTAGTTCTCGAGATATATCAAGATATTTAAAAGTTCCGAAGCCGCACCAACATAATAGAGATACAGAAACACCGTGGCCCCTTTCTTTGAGGTAACTCTGCACTAGTGCGAGCCGCAAATGCCACTTCCAGCTTAGCTGTGCAGAAGAAGAACAACAAGAAGAAGAAATATCTCGAAATATGTCCGTCAGGCCCCTTCCCTTGAGATAAATCTGCAAATATTTCGGAAACGAAGCGAGCTATGGCAAAATGTTAAGAGACCTTTTTTGTAGAGAATTAAGTTTCCTACTTTTTATGTTCTACGATATTTTTTGATCAGATGCGTAGTTCTCGAGATATATCAAGATATTTAAAAGTTCCGAAGCCGCACCAACATAATAGAGATACAGAAACACCGTGGCCCCTTTCTTTGAGATAACTCTGCACTAGTGCGAGCCGCAAACGCCACTTCCAGCTTAGCTGTGCAGAAGAAGAACAACAAGAAGAAGAAATATCTCGAAATATGTCCGTCAGGCCCCATCCCTTGAGATAAATCTGCAAATACCTCGGAAACGAAGCGAGCTATGGCAAAATGTTAAGAGACCTTTTTTGTAGAGAATTAAGTTTCCTACTTTTAATCTTCTATGATATTTTTTGAGCAGATGCGTAGTTTTCGAGATATATCAAGATATTTAAAAGTTCCGAAGCCGCACCAACATAATAGAGATACAGAAACACCGTGGCTCCTCTCTTTGAGATAACTCTGCACTATTGCGAGCTGGAAATGCCACTTCCAGTTTAGCTGTGCAGAAGAAGAACAACAAGAAGAAGAAGTATCTCGAAATATGTCCGTCAGGCCCCTTCCCTTGAGATATATCTGCAAATATCTCGGAAACGAAGCGAGCTATGGCAAAATGTTAAGAGACCTTTTTTGTAGACCATTATGTTTCCTACAATTTATGTTCTATGATATTTTTTGATCAGAAGCGTAGTTTTCGAGATATATCGAGATATTTAAAAGTTCCGAAGCCGCACCAACATAATAGAGATACAGAAACACCGTGGCCCCTTTCTTTGAGATAACTCTGCACTATTGCGAGCTGTAAATGCCACTTCCAGCTTAGCTGTGCAGAAGAAGATCAACAAGAAGAAGAAATATCTCGAAATATGTCCGTCAGGCCCCTTCCCTTGAGATAAATCTGCAAATATCTCGGAAACGAAGCGAGCTATGGCAAAATGTTAAGAGACCTTTTTTGTAGAGAATTATGTTTCCTACTTTTTATGTTCTATGGTATTTTTTGATCAGATGCGTAGTTCTCGAGATATATCAAGATATTTAAAAGTTCCGAAGCCGCACCAACATAATAGAGATACAGAAACACCGTGGCCCCTTTCTTTGAGATTACTCTGCACTATTGCGAGCTGCAAATGCCACTTCCAGCTTAGCTGTGCAGAAGAAGAACAACAAGAAGAATAAATATCTCGAAATATGTCCGTCAGGCCCGTTCCTTTGAGCTGAATCTGCAAATATCTCGGAAACGAAGCGAGGTATGGCAAAATGTTAAGAGACGTTTTTTGTAGAGAATTATGTTTCCTACAATTTATGTTGTATGATATTTTTTGATCAGAAGCGTAGTTTTCGAGATATATCGAGATATTTAAAAGTTCCGAAGCCGCACCAACATAATAGAGATTCAGAAACACCGTGGCCCCTTTCTTTGAGATAACTCTGCACTAGTGCGAGCCGCAAATGCCACTTCCAGCTTAGCTGTGCAGAAGAAGAACAACAAGAAGAAGAAATATCTCGAAATATGTCCGTCAGGCCCCTTCCCTGGAGATAAATCTGCAAATATCTCGGAAACGAAGCGAGCTATGGCAAAATGTTAAGAGACCTTTTTTGTAGAGAATTAAGTTTCCTACTTTTTATGTTCTATGATATTTTTTGATCAGATGCGTAGTTCTCGAGATATATCAAGATATTTAAAAGTTCCGAAGCCGCACCGACATAATAGAGATACAGAAACACCGTGGCCCCTTTCTTTGAGATAACTCTGCACTACTGCGAGCTGCAAATGCCACTTCCAGCTTAGCTGTGCAGAAGAAGAACAACAAGAAGAAGAAATATCTCGAAATATGTCCGTCAGGCCCGTTCCTTTGAGCTGAATCTGCAAATATCTCGGAAACGAAGCGAGCTATGGCAAAATGTTAAGAGACGTTTTTTGTAGAGAATTATGTTTCCTACAATTTATGTTCTATGATACTTTTTGATCAGAAGCGTAGTTTTCGAGATATATCGAGATATTTAAAAGTTCCGAAGCCGCACCAACATAATAGAGATACAGAAACACCGTGGCCCCTTTCTTTGAGATAACTCTGCACTATTGCGAGCTGCAAATGCCACTTCCAGCTTAGCTGTGCAGAAGAAGAACAACAAGAAGAAGAAATATCTCGAAATATGTCCGTCAGGCACCTTCCCTTGAGATAAATCTGCAAATATCTCGGAAACGAAGCGAGCTATGGCAAAATGTTAAGAGACCTTTTTTGTAGAGAATTAAGTTACCTACTTTTTATGTTCTATGATATTTTTTGATCAGATGCGTAGTTCTCGAGATATATCAAGATATTTAAAAGTTCCGAAGCCGCACCAACATAATAGAGATACAGAAACACCGTGGCCCCTTTCTTTGAGATAACTCTGCACTACTGCGAGCTGCAAATGCCACTTCCAGCTTAGCTGTGCAGAAGAAGAACAACAAGAAGAAGAAATATCTCGAAATATGTCCGTCAGGCCCGTTCCTTTGAGCTGAATCTGCAAATATCTCGGAAACGAAGCGAGCTATGGCAAAATGTTAAGAGACGTTTTTTGTAGAGAATTATGTTTCCTACAATTTATGTTCTATGATATTTTTTGATCAGAAGCGTAGTTTTCGAGATATATCGAGATATTTAAAAGTTCCGAAGCCGCACCAACATAATAGAGATTCAGAAACACCGTGGCCCCTTTCTTTGAGATAACTCTGCACTAGTGCGAGCCGCAAATGCCACTTCCAGCTTAGCTGTGCAGAAGAAGAACAACAAGAAGAAGAAATATCTCGAAATATGTCCGTCAGGCCCCTTCCCTTGAGATAAATCTGCAAATATCTCGGAAACGAAGCGAGCTATGGCAAAATGTTAAGAGACCTTTTTTGTAGAGAATTAAGTTTCCTACTTTTTATGTTCTATGATATTTTTTGATCAGATGCGTAGTTCTCGAGATATATCAAGATATTTAAAAGTTCCGAAGCCGCACCAACATAATAGAGATACAGAAACACCGTGGCCCCTTTCTTTGAGATAACTCTGCACTATTGCGAGCTGCAAATGCCACTTCCAGCTTAGCTGTGCAGAAGAAGAACAACAAGAAGAAGAAATATCTCGAAATATGTCCGTCAGGCCCCTTCCCTGGAGATAAATCTGCAAATATCTCGGAAACGAAGCGAGCTATGGCAAAATGTTGAGAGACCTTTTTTGTAGAGAATTAAGTTTCCTACTTTTTATGTTCTATGATATTTTTTGATCAGATGCGTAGTTCTCGAGATATATCAAGATATTTAAAAGTTCCGAAGCCGCACCAACATAATAGAGATACAGAAACACCGTGGCCCCTTTCTTTGAGATAACTCTGCACTATTGCGAGCTGCAAATGCCACTTCCAGCTTAGCTGTGCAGAAGAAGAACAACAAGAAGAAGAAATATCTCGAAATATGTCCGTCAGGCCCCTTCCCTGGAGATAAATCTGCAAATATCTCGGAAACGAAGCGAGCTATGGCAAAATGTTAAGGGACCTTTTTTGTAGAGAATTAAGTTTCCTACTTTTTACGTTCTATGATGTTTTTTGATCAGATGCGTAGTTCTCGAGATATATCAAGATATTTAAAAGTTCCGAAGCCGCACCAACATAATAGAGATACAGAAACACCGTGGCCCCTTTCTTTGAGATAACTCTGCACTATTGCGAGCTGCAAATGCCACTTCCAGCTTAGCTGTGCAGAAGAAGAACAACAAGAAGAAGAAATATCTCGAAATATGTCCGTCAGGCCTCTTCCCTGGAGATAAATCTGCAAATATCTCGGAAACGAAGCGAGCTATGGCAAAATGTTAAGAGACGTTTTTTGTAGAGAATTATGTTTCCTACAATTTATGTTCTATGATATTTTTTGATCAGAAGCGTAGTTTTCGAGATATATCGAGATATTTAAAAGTTCCGAAGCCGCACCAACATAATAGAGATTCAGAAACACCGTGGCCCCTTTCTTTGAGATAACTCTGCACTAGTGCGAGCCGCAAATGCCACTTCCAGCTTAGCTGTGCAGAAGAAGAACAACAAGAAGAAGAAATATCTCGAAATATGTCCGTCAGGCCCCTTCCCTTGAGATAAATCTGCAAATATCTCGGAAACGAAGCGAGCTATGGCAAAATGTTAAGAGACCTTTTTTGTAGAGAATTAAGTTTCCTACTTTTTATGTTCTATGATATTTTTTGATCAGATGCGTAGTTCTCGAGATATATCAAGATATTTAAAAGTTCCGAAGCCGCACCAACATAATAGAGATACAGAAACACCGTGGCCCCTTTCTTTGAGATAACTCTGCACTATTGCGAGCTGCAAATGCCACTTCCAGCTTAGCTGTGCAGAAGAAGAACAACAAGAAGAAGAAATATCTCGAAATATGTCCGTCAGGCCCCTTCCCTGGAGATAAATCTGCAAATATCTCGGAAACGAAGCGAGCTATGGCAAAATGTTGAGAGACCTTTTTTGTAGAGAATTAAGTTTCCTACTTTTTATGTTCTATGATATTTTTTGATCAGATGCGTAGTTCTCGAGATATATCAAGATATTTAAAAGTTCCGAAGCCGCACCAACATAATAGAGATACAGAAACACCGTGGCCCCTTTCTTTGAGATAACTCTGCACTATTGCGAGCTGCAAATGCCACTTCCAGCTTAGCTGTGCAGAAGAAGAACAACAAGAAGAAGAAATATCTCGAAATATGTCCGTCAGGCCCCTTCCCTGGAGATAAATCTGCAAATATCTCGGAAACGAAGCGAGCTATGGCAAAATGTTAAGGGACCTTTTTTGTAGAGAATTAAGTTTCCTACTTTTTACGTTCTATGATGTTTTTTGATCAGATGCGTAGTTCTCGAGATATATCAAGATATTTAAAAGTTCCGAAGCCGCACCAACATAATAGAGATACAGAAACACCGTGGCCCCTTTCTTTGAGATAACTCTGCACTATTGCGAGCTGCAAATGCCACTTCCAGCTTAGCTGTGCAGAAGAAGAACAACAAGAAGAAGAAATATCTCGAAATATGTCCGTCAGGCCTCTTCCCTGGAGATAAATCTGCAAATATCTCGGAAACGAAGCGAGCTATGGCAAAATGTTAAGAGACCTTTTTTGTAGAGAATTAAGTTTCCTACTTTTTATGTTCTATGATATTTTTTGATCAGATGCGTAGTTCTCGAGATATATCAAGATATTTAAAAGTTCCGAAGCCGCACCAACATAATAGAGATACAGAAACACCGTGGCCCCTTTCTTTGAGATAACTCTGCACTATTGCGAGCTGCAAATGCCACTTCCAGCTTAGCTGTGCAGAAGAAGAACAACAAGAAGAAGAAATATCTCGAAATATGTCCGTCAGGCCCCTTCCCTGGAGATAAATCTGCAAATATCTCGGAAACGAAGCGAGCTATGGCAAAATGTTAAGAGACCTTTTTTGTAGAGAATTAAGTTTCCTACTTTTTATGTTCTATGATATTTTTTGATCAGATGCGTAGTTCTCGAGATATATCAAGATATTTAAAAGTTCCGAAGCCGCACCAACATAATAGAGATACAGAAACACCGTGGCCCCTTTCTTTGAGGTAACTCTGCACTAGTGCGAGCCGCAAATGCCACTTCCAGCTTAGCTGTGCAGAAGAAGAACAACAAGAAGAAGAAATATCTCGAAATATGTCCGTCAGGCCCGTTCCTTTGAGCTGAATCTGCAAATATCTCGGAAACGAAGCGAGCTATGGCAAAATGTTAAGAGACGTTTTTTGTAGAGAATTATGTTTCCTACAATTTATGTTGTATGATATTTTTTGATCAGAAGCGTAGTTTTCGAGATATATCGAGATATTTAAAAGTTCCGAAGCCGCACCAACATAATAGAGATTCAGAAACACCGTGGCCCCTTTCTTTGAGATAACTCTGCACTAGTGCGAGCCGCAAATGCCACTTCCAGCTTAGCTGTGCAGAAGAAGAACAACAAGAAGAAGAAATATCTCGAAATATGTCCGTCAGGCCCCTTCCCTTGAGATAAATCTGCAAATATTTCGGAAACAAAGCGAGCTATGGCAAAATGTTAAGAGACCTTTTTTGTAGAGAATTAAGTTTCCTACTTTTTATGTTCTACGATATTTTTTGATCAGATGCGTAGTTCTCGAGATATATCAAGATATTTAAAAGTTCCGAAGCCGCACCAACATAATAGAGATACAGAAACACCGTGGCCCCTTTCTTTGAGATAACTCTGCACTAGTGCGAGCCGCAAATGCCACTTCCAGCTTAGCTGTGCAGAAGAAGAACAACAAGAAGAAGAAATATCTCGAAATATGTCCGTCAGGCCCCATCCCTTGAGATAAATCTGCAAATACCTCGGAAACGAAGCGAGCTATGGCAAAATGTTAAGAGACCTTTTTTGTAGAGAATTAAGTTTCCTACTTTTAATCTTCTATGATATTTTTTGAGCAGATGCGTAGTTTTCGAGATATATCAAGATATTTAAAAGTTCCGAAGCCGCACCAACATAATAGAGATACAGAAACACCGTGGCTCCTCTCTTTGAGATAACTCTGCACTATTGCGAGCTGGAAATGCCACTTCCAGTTTAGCTGTGCAGAAGAAGAACAACAAGAAGAAGAAGTATCTCGAAATATGTCCGTCAGGCCCCTTCCCTTGAGATATATCTGCAAATATCTCGGAAACGAAGCGAGCTATGGCAAAATGTTAAGAGACCTTTTTTGTAGAGCATTATGTTTCCTACAATTTATGTTCTATGATATTTTTTGATCAGAAGCGTAGTTTTCGAGATATATCGAGATATTTAAAAGTTCCGAAGCCGCACCAACATAATAGAGATACAGAAACACCGTGGCCCCTTTCTTTGAGATAACTCTGCACTATTGCGAGCTGTAAATGCCACTTCCAGCTTAGCTGTGCAGAAGAAGATCAACAAGAAGAAGAAATATCTCGAAATATGTCCGTCAGGCCCCTTCCCTTGAGATAAATCTGCAAATATCTCGGAAACGAAGCGAGCTATGGCAAAATGTTAAGAGACCTTTTTTGTAGAGAATTAAGTTTCCTACTTTTTATGTTCTATGGTATTTTTTGATCAGATGCGTAGTTCTCGAGATATATCAAGATATTTAAAAGTTCCGAAGCCGCACCAACATAATAGAGATACAGAAACACCGTGGCCCCTTTCTTTGAGATTACTCTGCACTATTGCGAGCTGCAAATGCCACTTCCAGCTTAGCTGTGCAGAAGAAGAACAACAAGAAGAATAAATATCTCGAAATATGTCCGTCAGGCCCGTTCCTTTGAGCTGAATCTGCAAATATCTCGGAAACGAAGCGAGGTATGGCAAAATGTTAAGAGACGTTTTTTGTAGAGAATTATGTTTCCTACAATTTATGTTGTATGATATTTTTTGATCAGAAGCGTAGTTTTCGAGATATATCGAGATATTTAAAAGTTCCGAAGCCGCACCAACATAATAGAGATACAGAAACACCGTGGCCCCTTTCTTTGAGATAACTCTGCACTATTGCTAGCTGCAAATGCCACTTCCAGCTTAGCTGTGCAGAAGAAGAACAACAAGAAGAAGAAATATCTCGAAATATGTCCGTCAGACCCCTTCCCTGGAGATAAATCTGCAAATATCTCGGAAACGAAGCGAGCTATGGCAAAATGTTAAGAGACCTTTTTTGTAGAGAATTAAGTTTCCTACTTTTTATGTTCTATGATATTTTTTGATCAGATGCGTAGTTCTCGAGATATATCAAGATATTTAAAAGTTCCGAAGCCGCACCAACATAATAGAGATACAGAAACACCGTGGCCCCTTTCTTTGAGATAACTCTGCACTAGTGCGAGCCGCAAATGCCACTTCCAGCTTAGCTGTGCAGAAGAAGAACAACAAGAAGAAGAAATATCTCGAAATATGTCCGTCAGGCCCCTTCCCTTGAGATAAATCTGCAAATATCTCGGAAACGAAGCGAGCTATGGCAAAATGTTAAGAGACCTTTTTTGTAGAGAATTAAGTTACCTACTTTTTATGTTCTATGATATTTTTTGATCAGATGCGTAGTTCTCGAGATATATCAAGATATTTAAAAGTTCCGAAGCCGCACCAACATAATAGAGATACAGAAACACCGTGGCCCCTTTCTTTGAGATAACTCGGCACTACTGCGAGCTGCAAATGCCACTTCCAGCTTAGCTGTGCAGAAGAAGAACAACAAGAAGAAGAAATATCTCGAAATATGTCCGTCAGGCCGCTTCCCTGGAGATAAATCTGCAAATATCTCGGAAACGAAGAGAGCTATGGCAAAATGTTAAGAGACCTTTTTTGTAGAGAATTAAGTTTCCTACTTTTTATGTTCTGGGGTATTTTTTGATCAGATGCGTAGTTCTCGAGATATATCAAGATATTTAAAAGTTCCGAAGCCGCACCAACATAATAGAGATACAGAAACACCGTGGCCCCTTTCTTTGAGATAACTCTGCACTATTGCGAGCTGCAAATGCCACTTCCAGCTTAGCTGTGCAGAAGAAGAACAACAAGAAGAAGAAATATCTCGAAATATGTCCGTCAGGCCTCTTCCCTGGAGATAAATCTGCAAATATCTCGGAAACGAAGCGAGCTATGGCAAAATGTTAAGAGACCTTTTTTGTAGAGAATTAGGTTTCCTACTTTTTATGTTCTATGATATTTTTTGATCAGATGCGTAGTTCTCGAGATATATCAAGATATTTAAAAGTTCCGAAGCCGCACCAACATAATAGAGATACAGAAACACCGTGGCCCCTTTCTTTGAGATAACTCTGCACTATTGCGAGCTGCAAATGCCACTTCCAGCTTAGCTGTGCAGAAGAAGAACAACAAGAAGAAGAAATATCTCGAAATATGTCCGTCAGGCCCCTTCCCTGGAGATAAATCTGCAAATATCTCGGAAACGAAGCGAGCTATGGCAAAATGTTGAGAGACCTTTTTTGTAGAGAATTAAGTTTCCTACTTTTTATGTTCTATGATATTTTTTGATCAGATGCGTAGTTCTCGAGATATATCAAGATATTTAAAAGTTCCGAAGCCGCACCAACATAATAGAGATACAGAAACACCGTGGCCCCTTTCTTTGAGATAACTCTGCACTACTGCGAGCTGCAAATGCCACTTCCAGCTTAGCTGTGCAGAAGAAGAACAACAAGAAGAAGAAATATCTCGAAATATGTCCGTCAGGCCGCTTCCCTGGAGATAAATCTGCAAATATCTCGGAAACGAAGAGAGCTATGGCAAAATGTTAAGAGACCTTTTTTGTAGAGAATTAGGTTTCCTACTTTTTATGTTCTATGGTATTTTTTGATCAGATGCGTAGTTCTCGAGATATATCAAGATATTTAAAAGTTCCGAAGCCGCACCAACATAATAGAGATACAGAAACACCGTGGCCCCTTTCTTTGAGATTACTCTGCACTATTGCGAGCTGCAAATGCCACTTCCAGCTTAGCTGTGCAGAAGAAGAACAACAAGAAGAAGAAATATCTCGAAATATGTCCGTCAGGCCCGTTCCTTTGAGCTGAATCTGCAAATATCTCGGAAACGAAGCGAGCTATGGCAAAATGTTAAGAGACGTTTTTTGTAGAGAATTATGTTTCCTACAATTTATGTTCTATGATACTTTTTGATCAGAAGCGTAGTTTTCGAGATATATCGAGATATTTAAAAGTTCCGAAGCCGCACCAACATAATAGAGATACAGAAACACCGTGGCCCCTTTCTTTGAGATAACTCTGCACTATTGCGAGCTGCAAATGCCACTTCCAGCTTAGCTGTGCAGAAGAAGAACAACAAGAAGAAGAAATATCTCGAAATATGTCCGTCAGACCCCTTCCCTGGAGATAAATCTGCAAATATCTCGGAAACGAAGCGAGCTATGGCAAAATGTTAAGAGACCTTTTTTGTAGAGAATTAAGTTTCCTACTTTTTATGTTCTATGATATTTTTTGATCAGATGCGTAGTTCTCGAGATATATCAAGATATTTAAAAGTTCCGAAGCCGCACCAACATAATAGAGATACAGAAACACCGTGGCCCCTTTCTTTGAGATAACTCTGCACTAGTGCGAGCCGCAAATGCCACTTCCAGCTTAGCTGTGCAGAAGAAGAACAACAAGAAGAAGAAATATCTCGAAATATGTCCGTCAGGCCCCTTCCCTTGAGATAAATCTGCAAATATCTCGGAAACAAAGCGAGCTATGGCAAAATGTTAAGAGACCTTTTTTGTAGAGAATTAAGTTACCTACTTTTTATGTTCTATGATATTTTTTGATCAGATGCGTAGTTCTCGAGATATATCAAGATATTTAAAAGTTCCGAAGCCGCACCAACATAATAGAGATACAGAAACACCGTGGCCCCTTTCTTTGAGATAACTCTGCACTACTGCCAGCTGCAAATGCCACTTCCAGCTTAGCTGTGCAGAAGAAGAACAACAAGAAGAAGAAATATCTCGAAATATGTCCGTCAGGCCGCTTCCCTGGAGATAAATCTGCAAATATCTCGGAAACGAAGAGAGCTATGGCAAAATGTTAAGAGACCTTTTTTGTAGAGAATTAAGTTTCCTACTTTTTATGTTCTGGGGTATTTTTTGATCAGATGCGTAGTTCTCGAGATATATCAAGATATTTAAAAGTTCCGAAGCCGCACCAACATAATAGAGATACAGAAACACCGTGGCCCCTTTCTTTGAGATTACTCTGCACTATTGCGAGCTGCAAATGCCACTTCCAGCTTAGCTGTGCAGAAGAAGAACAACAAGAAGAAGAAATATCTCGAAATATGTCCGTCAGGCCCGTTCCTTTGAGCTGAATCTGCAAATATCTCGGAAACGAAGCGAGCTATGGCAAAATGTTAAGAGACGTTTTTTGTAGAGAATTATGTTTCCTACAATTTATGTTCTATGATATTTTTTGATCAGAAGCGTAGTTTTCGAGATATATCGAGATATTTAAAAGTTCCGAAGCCGCACCAACATAATAGAGATTCAGAAACACCGTGGCCCCTTTCTTTGAGATAACTCTGCACTAGTGCGAGCCGCAAATGCCACTTCCAGCTTAGCTGTGCAGAGGAAGAACAACAAGAAGAAGAAATATCTCGAAATATGTCCGTCAGGCCCCTTCCCTTGAGATAAATCTGCAAATACCTCGGAAACGAAGCGAGCTATGGCAAAATGTTAAGAGACCTTTTTTGTAGAGAATTAAGTTTCCTACTTTTTATGTTCTATGATATTTTTTGATCAGATGCGTAGTTCTCGAGATATATCAAGATATTTAAAAGTTCCGAAGCCGCACCAACATAATAGAGATACAGAAACACCGTGGCCCCTTTCTTTGAGATAACTCTGCACTAGTGCGAGCCGCAAATGCCACTTCCAGCTTAGCTGTGCAGAAGAAGAACAACAAGAAGAAGAAATATCTCGAAATATGTCCGTCAGGCCCCTTCCCTTGAGATAAATCTGCAAATATCTCGGAAACGAAGCGAGCTATGGCAAAATGTTAAGAGACCTTTTTTGTAGAGAATTAAGTTTCCTACTTTTTATGTTCTATGATATTTTTTGATCAGATGCGTAGTTCTCGAGATATATCAAGATATTTAAAAGTTCCGAAGCCGCACCAACATAATAGAGATACAGAAACACCGTGGCCCCTTTCTTTGAGATAACTCTGCACTAGTGCGAGCCGCAAATGCCACTTCCAGCTTAGCTGTGCAGAAGAAGAACAACAAGAAGAAGAAATATCTCGAAATATGTCCGTCAGGCCCCTTCCCTTGAGATAAATCTGCAAATATCTCGGAAACGAAGCGAGCTATGGCAAAATGTTAAGAGACCTTTTTTGTAGAGAATTAAGTTTCCTACTTTTTATGTTCTATGATATTTTTTGATCAGATGCGTAGTTCTCGAGATATATCAAGATATTTAAAAGTTCCGAAGCCGCACCAACATAATAGAGATACAGAAACACCGTGGCCCCTTTCTTTGAGATAACTCTGCACTAGTGCGAGCCGCAAATGCCACTTCCAGCTTAGCTGTGCAGAAGAAGAACAACAAGAAGAAGAAATATCTCGAAATATGTCCGTCAGGCCCCTTCCCTTGAGATAAATCTGCAAATATCTCGGAAACGAAGCGAGCTATGGCAAAATGTTAAGAGACCTTTTTTGTAGAGAATTAAGTTTCCTACTTTTTATGTTCTATGATATTTTTTGATCAGATGCGTAGTTCTCGAGATATATCAAGATATTTAAAAGTTCCGAAGCCGCACCAACATAATAGAGATACAGAAACACCGTGGCCCCTTTCTTTGAGATAACTCTGCACTATTGCGAGCTGCAAATGCCACTTCCAGCTTAGCTGTGCAGAAGAAGAACAACAAGAAGAAGAAATATCTCGAAATATGTCCGTCAGGCCCCTTCCCTGGAGATAAATCTGCAAATATCTCGGAAACGAAGCGAGCTATGGCAAAATGTTGAGAGACCTTTTTTGTAGAGAATTAAGTTTCCTACTTTTTATGTTCTATGATATTTTTTGATCAGATGCGTAGTTCTCGAGATATATCAAGATATTTAAAAGTTCCGAAGCCGCACCAACATAATAGAGATACAGAAACACCGTGGCCCCTTTCTTTGAGATAACTCTGCACTATTGCGAGCTGCAAATGCCACTTCCAGCTTAGCTGTGCAGAAGAAGAACAACAAGAAGAAGAAATATCTCGAAATATGTCCGTCAGGCCCCTTCCCTGGAGATAAATCTGCAAATATCTCGGAAACGAAGCGAGCTATGGCAAAATGTTAAGAGACCTTTTTTGTAGAGAATTAAGTTTCCTACTTTTTATGTTCTATGATATTTTTTGATCAGATGCGTAGTTCTCGAGATATATCAAGATATTTAAAAGTTCCGAAGCCGCACCAACATAATAGAGATACAGAAACACCGTGGCCCCTTTCTTTGAGATAACTCTGCACTATTGCGAGCTGCAAATGCCACTTCCAGCTTAGCTGTGCAGAAGAAGAACAACAAGAAGAAGAAATATCTCGAAATATGTCCGTCAGGCCTCTTCCCTGGAGATAAATCTGCAAATATCTCGGAAACGAAGCGAGCTATGGCAAAATGTTAAGAGACCTTTTTTGTAGAGAATTAAGTTTCCTACTTTTTATGTTCTATGATATTTTTTGATCAGATGCGTAGTTCTCGAGATATATCAAGATATTTAAAAGTTCCGAAGCCGCACCAACATAATAGAGATACAGAAACACCGTGGCCCCTTTCTTTGAGATAACTCTGCACTATTGCGAGCTGCAAATGCCACTTCCAGCTTAGCTGTGCAGAAGAAGAACAACAAGAAGAAGAAATATCTCGAAATATGTCCGTCAGGCCCCTTCCCTGGAGATAAATCTGCAAATATCTCGGAAACGAAGCGAGCTATGGCAAAATGTTAAGAGACCTTTTTTGTAGAGAATTAGGTTTCCTACTTTTTATGTTCTATGGTATTTTTTGATCAGATGCGTAGTTCTCGAGATATATCAAGATATTTAAAAGTTCCGAAGCCGCACCAACATAATAGAGATACAGAAACACCGTGGCCCCTTTCTTTGAGATTACTCTGCACTATTGCGAGCTGCAAATGCCACTTCCAGCTTAGCTGTGCAGAAGAAGAACAACAAGAAGAAGAAATATCTCGAAATATGTCCGTCAGGCCCGTTCCTTTGAGCTGAATCTGCAAATATCTCGGAAACGAAGCGAGCTATGGCAAAATGTTAAGAGACGTTTTTTGTAGAGAATTATGTTTCCTACAATTTATGTTCTATGATATTTTTTGATCAGAAGCGTAGTTTTCGAGATATATCGAGATATTTAAAAGTTCCGAAGCCGCACCAACATAATAGAGATTCAGAAACACCGTGGCCCCTTTCTTTGAGATAACTCTGCACTAGTGCGAGCCGCAAATGCCACTTCCAGCTTAGCTGTGCAGAAGAAGAACAACAAGAAGAAGAAATATCTCGAAATATGTCCGTCAGGCCCCTTCCCTTGAGATAAATCTGCAAATATCTCGGAAACGAAGCGAGCTATGGCAAAATGTTAAGAGACCTTTTTTGTAGAGAATTAAGTTTCCTACTTTTTATGTTCTACGATATTTTTTGATCAGATGCGTAGTTCTCGAGATATATCAAGATATTTAAAAGTTCCGAAGCCGCACCAACATAATAGAGATACAGAAACACCGTGGCCCCTTTCTTTGAGATAACTCTGCACTATTGCGAGCTGCAAATGCCACTTCCAGCTTAGCTGTGCAGAAGAAGAACAACAAGAAGAAGAAATATCTCGAAATATGTCCGTCAGGCCCCTTCCCTGGAGATAAATCTGCAAATATCTCGGAAACGAAGCGAGCTATGGCAAAATGTTAAGAGACCTTTTTTGTAGAGAATTAAGTTTCCTACTTTTTATGTTCTATGATATTTTTTGATCACATGCGTAGTTCTCGAGATATATCAAGATATTTAAAAGTTCCGAAGCCGCACCAACATAATAGAGATACAGAAACACCGTGGCCCCTTTCTTTGAGATAACTCTGCACTATTGCGAGCTGCAAATGCCACTTCCAGCTTAGCTGTGCAGAAGAAGAACAACAAGAAGAAGAAATATCTCGAAATATGTCCGTCAGGCCCCTTCCCTGGAGATAAATCTGCAAATATCTCGGAAACGAAGCGAGCTATGGCAAAATGTTAAGAGACCTTTTTTGTAGAGAATTAAGTTTCCTACTTTTTATGTTCTATGATATTTTTTGATCAGATGCGTAGTTCTCGAGATATATCAAGATATTTAAAAGTTCCGAAGCCGCACCAACATAATAGAGATACAGAAACACCGTGGCCCCTTTCTTTGAGATAACTCTGCACTATTGCGAGCTGCAAATGCCACTTCCAGCTTAGCTGTGCAGAAGAAGAACGACAAGAAGAAGAAATATCTCGAAATATGTCCGTCAGGCCCCTTCCCTGGAGATAAATCTGCAAATATCTCGGAAACGAAGCGAGCTATGGCAAAATGTTAAGAGACCTTTTTTGTAGAGAATTAAGTTTCCTACTTTTTATGTTCTATGATATTTTTTGATCAGATGCGTAGTTCTCGAGATATATCAAGATATTTAAAAGTTCCGAAGCCGCACCAACATAATAGAGATACAGAAACACCGTGGCCCCTTTCTTTGAGATAACTCTGCACTATTGCGAGCTGCAAATGCCACTTCCAGCTTAGCTGTGCAGAAGAAGAACAACAAGAAGAAGAAATATCTCGAAATATGTCCGTCAGGCCCCTTCCCTGGAGATAAATCTGCAAATATCTCGGAAACGAAGCGAGCTATGGCAAGATGTTAAGAGACCTTTTTTGTAGAGAATTAAGTTTCCTACTTTTTATGTTCTATGATATTTTTTGATCAGATGCGTAGTTCTCGAGATATATCAAGATATTTAAAAGTTCCGAAGCCGCAGCAACATAATAGAGATACAGAAACACCGTGGCCCCTTTCTTTGAGATAACTCTGCACTATTGCGAGCTGCAAATGCCACTTCCAGCTTAGCTGTGCAGAAGAAGAACAACAAGAAGAAGAAATATCTCGAAATATGTCCGTCAGGCCCCTTCCCTGGAGATAAATCTGCAAATATCTCGGAAACGAAGCGATCTATGGCAAAATGTTAAGAGACCTTTTTTGTAGAGAATTAAGTTTCCTACTTTTTATGTTCTGGGGTATTTTTTGATCAGATGCGTAGTTCTCGAGATATATCAAGATATTTAAAAGTTCCGAAGCCGCACCAACATAATAGAGATACAGAAACACCGTGGCCCCTTTCTATGAGATAACTCTGCACTAGTGCGAGCCGCATATGCCACTTCCAGCTTAGCTGTGCAGAAGAAGAACAACAAGAAGAAGAAATATCTCGAAATATGTCCGTCAGGCCCCTTCCCTTGAGATAAATCTGCAAATATCTCGGAAACGAAGCGAGCTATGGCAAAATGTTAAGAGACCTTTTTTGTAGAGAATTAAGTTACCTACTTTTTATGTTCTATGATATTTTTTGATCAGATGCGTAGTTCTCGAGATATATCAAGATATTTAAAAGTTCCGAAGCCGCACCAACATAATAGAGATACAGAAACACCGTGGCCCCTTTCTTTGAGATAACTCTGCACTACTGCGAGCTGCAAATGCCACTTCCAGCTTAGCTGTGCAGAAGAAGAACAACAAGAAGAAGAAATATCTCGAAATATGTCCGTCAGGCCGCTTCCCTGGAGATAAATCTGCAAATATCTCGGAAACGAAGAGAGCTATGGCAAAATGTTAAGAGACCTTTTTTGTAGAGAATTAAGTTTCCTACTTTTTATGTTCTGGGGTATTTTTTGATCAGATGCGTGGTTCTCGAGATATATCAAGATATTTAAAAGTTCCGAAGCCGCACCAACATAATAGAGATACAGAAACACCGTGGCCCCTTTCTTTGAGATTACTCTGCACTATTGCGAGCTGCAAATGCCACTTCCAGCTTAGCTGTGCAGAAGAAGAACAACAAGAAGAAGAAATATCTCGAAATATGTCCGTCAGGCCCGTTCCTTTGAGCTGAATCTGCAAATATCTCGGAAACGAAGCGAGCTATGGCAAAATGTTAAGAGACGTTTTTTGTAGAGAATTATGTTTCCTACAATTTATGTTCTATGATATTTTTTGATCAGAAGCGTAGTTTTCGAGATATATCGAGATATTTAAAAGTTCCGAAGCCGCACCAACATAATAGAGATTCAGAAACACCGTGGCCCCTTTCTTTGAGATAACTCTGCACTAGTGCGAGCCGCAAATGCCACTTCCAGCTTAGCTGTGCAGAAAAAGAACAACAAGAAGAAGAAATATCTCGAAATATGTCCGTCAGGCCCCTTCCCTTGAGATAAATCTGCAAATATCTCGGAAACGAAGCGAGCTATGGCAAAATGTTAAGAGACCTTTTTTGTAGAGAATTAAGTTTCCTACTTTTTATGTTCTACGATATTTTTTGATCAGATGCGTAGTTCTCGAGATATATCAAGATATTTAAAAGTTCCGAAGCCGCAGCAACATAATAGAGATACAGAAACACCGTGGCCCCTTTCTTTGAGATAACTCTGCACTATTGCGAGCTGCAAATGCCACTTCCAGCTTAGCTGTGCAGAAGAAGAACAACAAGAAGAAGAAATATCTCGAAATATGTCCGTCAGGCCCCTTCCCTGGAGATAAATCTGCAAATATCTCGGAAACGAAGCGAGCTATGGCAAAATGTTAAGAGACCTTTTTTGTAGAGAATTAAGTTTCCTACTTTTTATGTTCTATGATATTTTTTGATCAGATGCGTAGTTCTCGAGATATATCAAGATATTTAAAAGTTCCGAAGCCGCACCAACATAATAGAGATACAGAAACACCGTGGCCCCTTTCTTTGAGATAACTCTGCACTATTGCGAGCTGCAAATGCCACTTCCAGCTTAGCTGTGCAGAAGAAGAACAACAAGAAGAAGAAATATCTCGAAATATGTCCGTCAGGCCCCTTCCCTGGAGATAAATCTGCAAATATCTCGGAAACGAAGCGAGCTATGGCAAAATGTTAAGAGACCTTTTTTGTAGAGAATTAAGTTTCCTACTTTTTATGTTCTATGATATTTTTTGATCAGATGCGTAGTTCTCGAGATATATCAAGATATTTAAAAGTTCCGAAGCCGCACCAACATAATAGAGATACAGAAACACCGTGGCCCCTTTCTTTGAGATAACTCTGCACTATTGCGAGCTGCAAATGCCACTTCCAGCTTAGCTGTGCAGAAGAAGAACGACAAGAAGAAGAAATATCTCGAAATATGTCCGTCAGGCCGCTTCCCTGGAGATAAATCTGCAAATATCTCGGAAACGAAGAGAGCTATGGCAAAATGTTAAGAGACCTTTTTTGTAGAGAATTAAGTTTCCTACTTTTTATGTTCTGGGGTATTTTTTGATCAGATGCGTGGTTCTCGAGATATATCAAGATATTTAAAAGTTCCGAAGCCGCACCAACATAATAGAGATACAGAAACACCGTGGCCCCTTTCTTTGAGATTACTCTGCACTATTGCGAGCTGCAAATGCCACTTCCAGCTTAGCTGTGCAGAAGAAGAACAACAAGAAGAAGAAATATCTCGAAATATGTCCGTCAGGCCCGTTCCTTTGAGCTGAATCTGCAAATATCTCGGAAACGAAGCGAGCTATGGCAAAATGTTAAGAGACGTTTTTTGTAGAGTATTATGTTTCCTACAATTTATGTTCTATGATATTTTTTGATCAGAAGCGTAGTTTTCGAGATATATCGAGATATTTAAAAGTTCCGAAGCCGCACCAACATAATAGAGATTCAGAAACACCGTGGCCCCTTTCTTTGAGATAACTCTGCACTAGTGCGAGCCGCAAATGCCACTTCCAGCTTAGCTGTGCAGAAAAAGAACAACAAGAAGAAGAAATATCTCGAAATATGTCCGTCAGGCCCCTTCCCTTGAGATAAATCTGCAAATATCTCGGAAACGAAGCGAGCTATGGCAAAATGTTAAGAGACCTTTTTTGTAGAGAATTAAGTTTCCTACTTTTTATGTTCTACGATATTTTTTGATCAGATGCGTAGTTCTCGAGATATATCAAGATATTTAAAAGTTCCGAAGCCGCAGCAACATAATAGAGATACAGAAACACCGTGGCCCCTTTCTTTGAGATAACTCTGCACTATTGCGAGCTGCAAATGCCACTTCCAGCTTAGCTGTGCAGAAGAAGAACAACAAGAAGAAGAAATATCTCGAAATATGTCCGTCAGGCCCCTTCCCTGGAGATAAATCTGCAAATATCTCGGAAACGAAGCGAGCTATGGCAAAATGTTAAGAGACCTTTTTTGTAGAGAATTAAGTTTCCTACTTTTTATGTTCTATGATATTTTTTGATCAGATGCGTAGTTCTCGAGATATATCAAGATATTTAAAAGTTCCGAAGCCGCACCAACATAATAGAGATACAGAAACACCGTGGCCCCTTTCTTTGAGATAACTCTGCACTATTGCGAGCTGCAAATGCCACTTCCAGCTTAGCTGTGCAGAAGAAGAACAACAAGAAGAAGAAATATCTCGAAATATGTCCGTCAGGCCCCTTCCCTGGAGATAAATCTGCAAATATCTCGGAAACGAAGCGAGCTATGGCAAAATGTTAAGAGACCTTTTTTGTAGAGAATTAAGTTTCCTACTTTTTATGTTCTATGATATTTTTTGATCAGATGCGTAGTTCTCGAGATATATCAAGATATTTAAAAGTTCCGAAGCCGCACCAACATAATAGAGATACAGAAACACCGTGGCCCCTTTCTTTGAGATAACTCTGCACTATTGCGAGCTGCAAATGCCACTTCCAGCTTAGCTGTGCAGAAGAAGAACGACAAGAAGAAGAAATATCTCGAAATATGTCCGTCAGGCCCCTTCCCTGGAGATAAATCTGCAAATATCTCGGAAACGAAGCGAGCTATGGCAAAATGTTAAGAGACCTTTTTTGTAGAGAATTAAGTTTCCTACTTTTTATGTTCTATGATATTTTTTGATCAGATGCGTAGTTCTCGAGATATATCAAGATATTTAAAAGTTCCGAAGCCGCACCAACATAATAGAGCTACAGAAACACCGTGGCCCCTTTCTTTGAGATAACTCTGCACTATTGCGAGCTGCAAATGCCACTTCCAGCTTAGCTGTGCAGAAGAAGAACAACAAGAAGAAGAAATATCTCGAAATATGTCCGTCAGGCCCCTTCCCTGGAGATAAATCTGCAAATATCTCGGAAACGAAGCGAGCTATGGCAAAATGTTAAGAGACCTTTTTTGTAGAGAATTAAGTTTCCTACTTTTTATGTTCTATGATATTTTTTGATCAGATGCGTAGTTCTCGAGATATATCAAGATATTTAAAAGTTCCGAAGCCGCAGCAACATAATAGAGATACAGAAACACCGTGGCCCCTTTCTTTGAGATAACTCTGCACTATTGCGAGCTGCAAATGCCACTTCCAGCTTAGCTGTGCAGAAGAAGAACAACAAGAAGAAGAAATATCTCGAAATATGTCCGTCAGGCCCCTTCCCTGGAGATAAATCTGCAAATATCTCGGAAACGAAGCGAGCTATGGCAAAATGTTAAGAGACCTTTTTTGTAGAGAATTAAGTTTCCTACTTTTTATGTTCTATGATATTTTTTGATCAGATGCGTAGTTCTCGAGATATATCAAGATATTTAAAAGTTCCGAAGCCGCACCAACATAATAGAGATACAGAAACACCGTGGCCCCTTTCTTTGAGATAACTCTGCACTACTGCGAGCTGCAAATGCCACTTCCAGCTTAGCTGTGCAGAAGAAGAACAACAAGAAGAAGAAATATCTCGAAATATGTCCGTCAGGCCGCTTCCCTGGAGATAAATCTGCAAATATCTCGGAAACGAAGAGAGCTATGGCAAAATGTTAAGAGACCTTTTTTGTAGAGAATTAAGTTTCCTACTTTTTATGTTCTATGGTATTTTTTGATCAGATGCGTAGTTCTCGAGATATATCAAGATATTTAAAAGTTCCGAAGCCGCACCAACATAATAGAGATACAGAAACACCGTGGCCCCTTTCTTTGAGATTACTCTGCATTATTGCGAGCTGCAAATGCCACTTCCAGCTTAGCTGTGCAGAAGAAGAACAACAAGAAGAAGAAATATCTCGACATATGTCCGACAGGCCCGTTCCTTTGAGCTGAATCTGCAAATATCTCGGAAACGAAGCGAGCTATGGCAAAATGTTAAGAGACGTTTTTTGTAGAGAATTATGTTTCCTACAATTTATGTTCTATGATACTTTTTGATCAGAAGCGTAGTTTTCGAGATATATCGCGATATTTAAAAGTTCCGAAGCCGCACCAACATAATAGAGATTCAGAAACACCGTGGCCCCTTTCTTTGAGATAACTCTGCACTAGTGCGAGCCGCAAATGCCACTTCCAGCTTAGCTGTGCAGAAGAAGAACAACAAGAAGAAGAAATATCTCGAAATATGTCCGTCAGGCCCCTTCCCTTGAGATAAATCTGCAAATATCTCGGAAACGAAGCGAGCTATGGCAAGATGTTAAGAGACCTTTTTTGTAGAGAATTAAGTTTCCTACTTTTTATGTTCTATGATATTTTTTGATCAGATGCGTAGTTCTCGAGATATATCAAGATATTTAAAAGTTCCGAAGCCGCAGCAACATAATAGAGATACAGAAACACCGTGGCCCCTTTCTTTGAGATAACTCTGCACTATTGCGAGCTGCAAATGCCACTTCCAGCTTAGCTGTGCAGAAGAAGAACAACAAGAAGAAGAAATATCTCGAAATATGTCCGTCAGGCCCCTTCCCTGGAGATAAATCTGCAAATATCTCGGAAACGAAGCGAGCTATGGCAAAATGTTAAGAGACCTTTTTTGTAGAGAATTAAGTTTCCTACTTTTTATGTTCTATGATATTTTTTGATCAGATGCGTAGTTCTCGAGATATATCAAGATATTTAAAAGTTCCGAAGCCGCACCAACATAATAGAGATACAGAAACACCGTGGCCCCTTTCTTTGAGATAACTCTGCACTATTGCGAGCTGCAAATGCCACTTCCAGCTTAGCTGTGCAGAAGAAGAACAACAAGAAGAAGAAATATCTCGAAATATGTCCGTCAGGCCCCTTCCCTGGAGATAAATCTGCAAATATCTCGGAAACGAAGCGAGCTATGGCAAAATGTTAAGAGACCTTTTTTGTAGAGAATTAAGTTTGCTACTTTTTATGTTCTATGATATTTTTTGATCAGATGCGTAGTTCTCGAGATATATCAAGATATTTAAAAGTTCCGAAGCCGCAGCAACATAATAGAGATACAGAAACACCGTGGCCCATTTCTTTGAGATAACTCTGCACTATTGCGAGCTGCAAATGCCACTTCCAGCTTAGCTGTGCAGAAGAAGAACAACAAGAAGAAGAAATATCTCGAAATATGTCCGTCAGGCCCCTTCCCTGGAGATAAATCTGCAAATATCTCGGAAACGAAGCGAGCTATGGCAAAATGTTAAGAGACCTTTTTTGTAGAGAATTAAGTTTCCTACTTTTTATGTTCTATGATATTTTTTGATCAGATGCGTAGTTCTCGAGATATATCAAGATATTTAAAAGTTCCGAAGCCGCAGCAACATAATAGAGATACAGAAACACCGTGGCCCCTTTCTTTGAGATAACTCTGCACTACTGCGAGCTGCAAATGCCACTTCCAGCTTAGCTGTGCAGAAGAAGAACAACAAGAAGAAGAAATATCTCGAAATATGTCCGTCAGGCCGCTTCCCTGGAGATAAATCTGCAAATATCTCGGAAACGAAGAGAGCTATGGCAAAATGTTAAGAGACCTTTTTTGTAGAGAATTAAGTTTCCTACTTTTTATGTTCTATGGTATTTTTTGATCAGATGCGTAGTTCTCGAGATATATCAAGATATTTAAAAGTTCCGAAGCCGCACCAACATAATAGAGATACAGAAACACCGTGGCCCCTTTCTTTGAGATTACTCTGCATTATTGCGAGCTGCAAATGCCACTTCCAGCTTAGCTGTGCAGAAGAAGAACAACAAGAAGAAGAAATATCTCGACATATGTCCGTCAGGCCCGTTCCTTTGAGCTGAATCTGCAAATATCTCGGAAACGAAGCGAGCTATGGCAAAATGTTAAGAGACGTTTTTTGTAGAGAATTATGTTTCCTACAATTTATGTTCTATGATACTTTTTGATCAGAAGCGTAGTTTTCGAGATATATCAAGATATTTAAAAGTTCCGAAGCCGCACCAACATAATAGAGATTCAGAAACACCGTGGCCCCTTTCTTTGAGATAACTCTGCACTAGTGCGAGCCGCAAATGCCACTTCCAGCTTAGCTGTGCAGAAGAAGAACAACAAGAAGAAGAAATATCTCGAAATATGTCCGTCAGGCCCCTTCCCTTGAGATAAATCTGCAAATATCTCGGAAACGAAGCGAGCTATGGCAAAATGTTAAGAGACCTTTTTTGTAGAGAATTAAGTTTCCTACTTTTTATGTTCTATGATATTTTTTGATCAGATGCGTAGTTCTCGAGATATATCAAGATATTTAAAAGTTCCGAAGCCGCACCAACATAATAGAGATACAGAAACACCGTGGCCCCTTTCTTTGAGATAACTCTGCACTATTGCGAGCTGCAAATGCCACTTCCAGCTTAGCTGTGCAGAAGAAGAACAACAAGAAGAAGAAATATCTCGAAATATGTCCGTCAGGCCCCTTCCCTGGAGATAAATCTGCAAATATCTCGGAAACGAAGCGAGCTATGGCAAAATGTTAAGAGACCTTTTTTGTAGAGAATTAAGTTTCCTACTTTTTATGTTCTATGATATTTTTTGATCAGATGCGTAGTTCTCGAGATATATCAAGATATTTAAAAGTTCCGAAGCCGCACCAACATAATAGAGATACAGAAACACCGTGGCCCCTTTCATTGAGATAACTCTGCACTACTGCGAGCTGCAAATGCCACTTCCAGCTTAGCTGTGCAGAAGAAGAACAACAAGAAGAAGAAATATCTCGAAATATGTCCGTCAGGCCGCTTCCCTGGAGATAAATCTGCAAATATCTCGGAAACGAAGAGAGCTATGGCAAAATGTTAAGAGACCTTTTTTGTAGAGAATTAAGTTTCCTACTTTTTATGTTCTGAGGTATTTTTTGATCAGATGCGTAGTTCTCGAGATATATCAAGATATTTAAAAGTTCCGAAGCCGCACCAACATAATAGAGATACAGAAACACCGTGGCCCCTTTCTTTGAGATTACTCTGCACTATTGCGAGCTGCAAATGCCACTTCCAGCTTAGCTGTGCAGAAGAAGAACAACAAGAAGAAGAAATATCTCGAAATATGTCCGTCAGGCCCGTTCCTTTGAGCTGAATCTGCAAATATCTCGGAAACGAAGCGAGCTATGGCAAAATGTTAAGAGACGTTTTTTGTAGAGAATTATGTTTCCTACTTTTTATGTTCTATGATATTTTTTGATCAGAAGCGTAGTTTTCGAGATATATCGAGATATTTAAAAGTTCCGAAGCCGCACCAACATAATAGAGATTCAGAAACACCGTGGCCCCTTTCTTTGAGATAACTCTGCACTAGTGCGAGCCGCAAATGCCACTTCCAGCTTAGCTGTGCAGAAGAAGAACAACAAGAAGAAGAAATATCTCGAAATATGTCCGTCAGGCCCCTTCCCTTGAGATAAATCTGCAAATATCTCGGAAACGAAGCGAGCTATGGCAAAATGTTAAGAGACGTTTTTTGTAGAGAATTATGTTTCCTACTTTTTATGTTCTATGATATTTTTTGATCAGAAGCGTAGTTTTCGAGATATATCGAGATATTTAAAAGTTCCGAAGCCGCACCAACATAATAGAGATTCAGAAACACCGTGGCCCCTTTCTTTGAGATAACTCTGCACTAGTGCGAGCCGCAAATGCCACTTCCAGCTTAGCTGTGCAGAAGAAGAACAACAAGAAGAAGAAATATCTCGAAATATGTCCGTCAGGCCCCTTCCCTTGAGATAAATCTGCAAATATCTCGGAAACGAAGCGAGCTATGGCAAAATGTTAAGAGACCTTTTTTGTAGAGAATTAAGTTTCCTACTTTTTATGCTCTATGATATTTTTTGATCAGATGCGTAGTTCTCGAGATATATCAAGATATTTAAAAGTTCCGAAGCCGCACCAACATAATAGAGATACAGAAACACCGTGGCCCCTTTCTTTGAGATAACTCTGCACTATTGCGAGCTGCAAATGCCACTTCCAGCTTAGCTGTGCAGAAGAAGAACAACAAGAAGAAGAAATATCTCGAAATATGTCCGTCAGGCCCCTTCCCTGGAGATAAATCTGCAAATATCTCGGAAACGAAGCGAGCTATGGCAAAATGTTAAGAGACGTTTTTTGTAGAGAATTAAGTTTCCCACTTTTTATGTTCTATGATATTTTTTGATCAGATCCGTAGTTCTCGAGATATATCAAGATATTTAAAAGTTCCGAAGCCGCACCAACATAATAGAGATACAGAAACACCGTGGCCCCTTTCTTTGAGATAACTCTGCACTATTGCGAGCTGCAAATGCCACTTCCAGCTTAGCTGTGCAGAAGAAGAACAACAAGAAGAAGAAATATCTCGAAATATGTCCGTCAGGCCCCTTCCCTGGAGATAAATCTGCAAATATCTCGGAAACGAAGCGAGCTATGGCAAAATGTTAAGAGACGTTTTTTGTAGAGAATTATGTTTCCTACTTTTTATGTTCTATGATATTTTTTGATCAGAAGCGTAGTTTTCGAGATATATCGAGATATTTAAAAGTTCCGAAGCCGCACCAACATAATAGAGATTCAGAAACACCGTGGCCCCTTTCTTTGAGATAACTCTGCACTAGTGCGAGCCGCAAATGCCACTTCCAGCTTAGCTGTGCAGAAGAAGAACAACAAGAAGAAGAAATATCTCGAAATATGTCCGTCAGGCCCCTTCCCTTGAGATAAATCTGCAAATATCTCGGAAACGAAGCGAGCTATGGCAAAATGTTAAGAGACGTTTTTTGTAGAGAATTATGTTTCCTACTTTTTATGTTCTATGATATTTTTTGATCAGAAGCGTAGTTTTCGAGATATATCGAGATATTTAAAAGTTCCGAAGCCGCACCAACATAATAGAGATTCAGAAACACCGTGGCCCCTTTCTTTGAGATAACTCTGCACTAGTGCGAGCCGCAAATGCCACTTCCAGCTTAGCTGTGCAGAAGAAGAACAACAAGAAGAAGAAATATCTCGAAATATGTCCGTCAGGCCCCTTCCCTTGAGATAAATCTGCAAATATCTCGGAAACGAAGCGAGCTATGGCAAAATGTTAAGAGACCTTTTTTGTAGAGAATTAAGTTTCCTACTTTTTATGCTCTATGATATTTTTTGATCAGATGCGTAGTTCTCGAGATATATCAAGATATTTAAAAGTTCCGAAGCCGCACCAACATAATAGAGATACAGAAACACCGTGGCCCCTTTCTTTGAGATAACTCTGCACTATTGCGAGCTGCAAATGCCACTTCCAGCTTAGCTGTGCAGAAGAAGAACAACAAGAAGAAGAAATATCTCGAAATATGTCCGTCAGGCCCCTTCCCTGGAGATAAATCTGCAAATATCTCGGAAACGAAGCGAGCTATGGCAAAATGTTAAGAGACGTTTTTTGTAGAGAATTAAGTTTCCCACTTTTTATGTTCTATGATATTTTTTGATCAGATGCGTAGTTCTCCAGATATTTCAAGATATTTAAAAGTTCCGAAGCCGCACCAACATAATAGAGATACAGAAACACCGTGGCCCCTTTCTTTGAGATAACTCTGCACTAGTGCGAGCCGCAAATGCCAGTTCCAGCTTAGCTGTGCAGAAGAAGAACAACAAGAAGAAGAAATATCTCGAAATATGTCCGTCAGGCCCCTTCCCTTGAGATAAATCTGCAAATATCTCGGAAACGAAGCGAGCTATGGCAAAATGTTAAGAGACCTTTTTTGTAGAGAATTAAGTTTCCTACTTTTTATGTTCTCTGATATTTTTTGATCAGATGCGTAGTTCTCGAGATATATCAAGATATTTAAAAGTTCCGAAGCCGCACCAACATAATAGAGATACAGAAACACCGTGGCCCCTTTCTTTGAGATAACTCTGCACTATTGCGAGCTGCAAATGCCACTTCCAGCTTAGCTGTGCAGAAGAAGAACAACAAGAAGAAGAAATATCTCGAAATATGTCCGTCAGGCCCCTTCCCTGGAGATAAATCTGCAAATATCTCGGAAACGAAGCGAGCTATGGCAAAATGTTAAGAGACGTTTTTTGTAGAGAATTAAGTTTCCCACTTTTTATGTTCTATGATATTTTTTGATCAGATGCGTAGTTCTCGAGATATATCAAGATATTTAAAAGTTCCGAAGCCGCACCAACATAATAGAGATACAGAAACACCGTGGCCCCTTTCTTTGAGATAACTCTGCACTACTGCGAGCTGCAAATGCCACTTCCAGCTTAGCTGTGCAGAAGAAGAACAACAAGAAGAAGAAATATCTCGAAATATGTCCGTCAGGCCCCTTCCCTTGAGATATATCTGCAAATATCTCGGAAACGAAGCGAGCTATGGCAAAATGTTAAGAGACCTTTTTTGTAGAGAATTATGTTTCCTACAATTTATGTTCTATGATATTTTTTGATCAGATGCGTAGTTCTCGAGATATATCAAGATATTTAAAAGTTCCGAAGCCGCACCAACATAATAGAGATACAGAAACACCGTGGCCCCTTTCTTTGAGATTACTCTGCACTATTGCGAGCTGCAAATGCCACTTCCAGCTTAGCTGTGCAGAAGAAGAACAACAAGAAGAAGAAATATCTCGAAATATGTCGGTCAGGCCCGTTCCTTTGAGCTGAATCTGCAAATATCTCGGAAACGAAGCGAGCTATGGCAAAATGTTAAGAGATCTTTTTTGTAGAGAATTAAGTTTCCTACTTTTTATGTTCTATGATATTTTTTGATCAGATGCGTAGTTCTCGAGATATATCAAGATATATAAAAGTTCCGAAGCCGCACCAACATAATAGAGATACAGAAACACCGTGGCCCCTTTCATTGAGATAACTCTGCACTACTGCGAGCTGCAAATGCCACTTCCAGCTTAGCTGTGCAGAAGAAGAACAACAAGAAGAAGAAATATCTCGAAATATGTCCGTCAGGCCGCTTCCCTGGAGATAAATCTGCAAATATCTCGGAAACGAAGCGAGCTATGGCAAAATGTTAAGAGACCTTTTTTGTAGAGAATTAAGTTTCCTACTTTTTATGTTCTATGATATTTTTTGATCAGATGCGTAGTTCTCGAGATATATCAAGATATTTAAAAGTTCCGAAGCCGCACCAACATAATAGAGATACAGAAACACCGTGGCCCCTTTCATTGAGATAACTCTGCACTACTGCGAGCTGCAAATGCCACTTCCAGCTTAGCTGTGCAGAAGAAGAACAACAAGAAGAAGAAATATCTCGAAATATGTCCGTCAGGCCGCTTCCCTGGAGATAAATCTGCAAATATCTCGGAAACGAAGAGAGCTATGGCAAAATGTTAAGAGACCTTTTTTGTAGAGAATTAAGTTTCCTACTTTTTATGTTCTATGATATTTTTTGATCAGAAGCGTAGTTTTCGAGATATATCGAGATATTTAAAAGTTCCGAAGCCGCACCAACATAATAGAGATTCAGAAACACCGTGGCCCCTTTCTTTGAGATAACTCTGCACTAGTGCGAGCCGCAAATGCCACTTCCAGCTTAGCTGTGCAGAAGAAGAACAACAAGAAGAAGAAATATCTCGAAATATGTCCGTCAGGCCCCTTCCCTTGAGATAAATCTGCAAATATCTCGGAAACGAAGCGAGCTATGGCAAAATGTTAAGAGACCTTTTTTGTAGAGAATTAAGTTTCCTACTTTTTATGCTCTATGATATTTTTTGATCAGATGCGTAGTTCTCGAGATATATCAAGATATTTAAAAGTTCCGAAGCCGCACCAACATAATAGAGATACAGAAACACCGTGGCCCCTTTCTTTGAGATAACTCTGCACTATTGCGAGCTGCAAATGCCACTTCCAGCTTAGCTGTGCAGAAGAAGAACAACAAGAAGAAGAAATATCTCGAAATATGTCCGTCAGGCCCCTTCCCTGGAGATAAATCTGCAAATATCTCGGAAACGAAGCGAGCTATGGCAAAATGTTAAGAGACGTTTTTTGTAGAGAATTAAGTTTCCCACTTTTTATGTTCTATGATATTTTTTGATCAGATGCGTAGTTCTCGAGATATATCAAGATATTTAAAAGTTCCGAAGCCGCACCAACATAATAGAGATACAGAAACACCGTGGCCCCTTTCTTTGAGATAACTCTGCACTATTGCGAGCTGCAAATGCCACTTCCAGCTTAGCTGTGCAGAAGAAGAACAACAAGAAGAAGAAATATCTCGAAATATGTCCGTCAGGCCCCTTCCCTGGAGATAAATCTGCAAATATCTCGGAAACGAAGCGAGCTATGGCAAAATGTTAAGAGACGTTTTTTGTAGAGAATTATGTTTCCTACTTTTTATGTTCTATGATATTTTTTGATCAGAAGCGTAGTTTTCGAGATATATCGAGATATTTAAAAGTTCCGAAGCCGCACCAACATAATAGAGATTCAGAAACACCGTGGCCCCTTTCTTTGAGATAACTCTGCACTAGTGCGAGCCGCAAATGCCACTTCCAGCTTAGCTGTGCAGAAGAAGAACAACAAGAAGAAGAAATATCTCGAAATATGTCCGTCAGGCCCCTTCCCTTGAGATAAATCTGCAAATATCTCGGAAACGAAGCGAGCTATGGCAAAATGTTAAGAGACGTTTTTTGTAGAGAATTATGTTTCCTACTTTTTATGTTCTATGATATTTTTTGATCAGAAGCGTAGTTTTCGAGATATATCGAGATATTTAAAAGTTCCGAAGCCGCACCAACATAATAGAGATTCAGAAACACCGTGGCCCCTTTCTTTGAGATAACTCTGCACTAGTGCGAGCCGCAAATGCCACTTCCAGCTTAGCTGTGCAGAAGAAGAACAACAAGAAGAAGAAATATCTCGAAATATGTCCGTCAGGCCCCTTCCCTTGAGATAAATCTGCAAATATCTCGGAAACGAAGCGAGCTATGGCAAAATGTTAAGAGACCTTTTTTGTAGAGAATTAAGTTTCCTACTTTTTATGCTCTATGATATTTTTTGATCAGATGCGTAGTTCTCGAGATATATCAAGATATTTAAAAGTTCCGAAGCCGCACCAACATAATAGAGATACAGAAACACCGTGGCCCCTTTCTTTGAGATAACTCTGCACTATTGCGAGCTGCAAATGCCACTTCCAGCTTAGCTGTGCAGAAGAAGAACAACAAGAAGAAGAAATATCTCGAAATATGTCCGTCAGGCCCCTTCCCTGGAGATAAATCTGCAAATATCTCGGAAACGAAGCGAGCTATGGCAAAATGTTAAGAGACGTTTTTTGTAGAGAATTAAGTTTCCCACTTTTTATGTTCTATGATATTTTTTGATCAGATGCGTAGTTCTCGAGATATATCAAGATATTTAAAAGTTCCGAAGCCGCACCAACATAATAGAGATACAGAAACACCGTGGCCCCTTTCTTTGAGATAACTCTGCACTAGTGCGAGCCGCAAATGCCAGTTCCAGCTTAGCTGTGCAGAAGAAGAACAACAAGAAGAAGAAATATCTCGAAATATGTCCGTCAGGCCCCTTCCCTTGAGATAAATCTGCAAATATCTCGGAAACGAAGCGAGCTATGGCAAAATGTTAAGAGACCTTTTTTGTAGAGAATTAAGTTTCCTACTTTTTATGTTCTCTGATATTTTTTGATCAGATGCGTAGTTCTCGAGATATATCAAGATATTTAAAAGTTCCGAAGCCGCACCAACATAATAGAGAGACAGAAACACCGTGGCCCCTTTCTTTGAGATAACTCTGCACTATTGCGAGCTGCAAATGCCACTTCCAGCTTAGCTGTGCAGAAGAAGAACAACAAGAAGAAGAAATATCTCGAAATATGTCCGTCAGGCCCCTTCCCTGGAGATAAATCTGCAAATATCTCGGAAACGAAGCGAGCTATGGCAAAATGTTAAGAGACGTTTTTTGTAGAGAATTAAGTTTCCCACTTTTTATGTTCTATGATATTTTTTGATCAGATGCGTAGTTCTCGAGATATATCAAGATATTTAAAAGTTCCGAAGCCGCACCAACATAATAGAGATACAGAAACACCGTGGCCCCTTTCTTTGAGATAACTCTGCACTACTGCGAGCTGCAAATGCCACTTCCAGCTTAGCTGTGCAGAAGAAGAACAACAAGAAGAAGAAATATCTCGAAATATGTCCGTCAGGCCCCTTCCCTTGAGATATATCTGCAAATATCTCGGAAACGAAGCGAGCTATGGCAAAATGTTAAGAGACCTTTTTGGTAGAGAATTATGTTTCCTACAATTTATGTTCTATGATATTTTTTGATCAGATGCGTAGTTCTCGAGATATATCAAGATATTTAAAAGTTCCGAAGCCGCACCAACATAATAGAGATACAGAAACACCGTGGCCCCTTTCTTTGAGATTACTCTGCACTATTGCGAGCTGCAAATGCCACTTCCAGCTTAGCTGTGCAGAAGAAGAACAACAAGAAGAAGAAATATCTCGAAATATGTCGGTCAGGCCCGTTCCTTTGAGCTGAATCTGCAAATATCTCGGAAACGAAGCGAGCTATGGCAAAATGTTAAGAGATCTTTTTTGTAGAGAATTAAGTTTCCTACTTTTTATGTTCTATGATATTTTTTGATCAGATGCGTAGTTCTCGAGATATATCAAGATATATAAAAGTTCCGAAGCCGCACCAACATAATAGAGATACAGAAACACCGTGGCCCCTTTCATTGAGATAACTCTGCACTACTGCGAGCTGCAAATGCCACTTCCAGCTTAGCTGTGCAGAAGAAGAACAACAAGAAGAAGAAATATCTCGAAATATGTCCGTCAGGCCGCTTCCCTGGAGATAAATCTGCAAATATCTCGGAAACGAAGCGAGCTATGGCAAAATGTTAAGAGACCTTTTTTGTAGAGAATTAAGTTTCCTACTTTTTATGTTCTCTGATATTTTTTGATCAGATGCGTAGTTCTCGAGATATATCAAGATATTTAAAAGTTCCGAAGCCGCACCAACATAATAGAGATACAGAAACACCGTGGCCCCTTTCTTTGAGATAACTCTGCACTATTGCGAGCTGCAAATGCCACTTCCAGCTTAGCTGTGCAGAAGAAGAACAACAAGAAGAAGAAATATCTCGAAATATGTCCGTCAGGCCCCTTCCCTGGAGATAAATCTGCAAATATCTCGGAAACGAAGCGAGCTATGGCAAAATGTTAAGAGACGTTTTTTGTAGAGAATTAAGTTTCCCACTTTTTATGTTCTATGATATTTTTTGATCAGATGCGTAGTTCTCGAGATATATCAAGATATTTAAAAGTTCCGAAGCCGCACCAACATAATAGAGATACAGAAACACCGTGGCCCCTTTCTTTGAGATAACTCTGCACTAGTGCGAGCCGCAAATGCCACTTCCAGCTTAGCTGTGCAGAAGAACAACAAGAATAAGAAATATCTCGAAATATGTCCGTCAGGCCCCTTCCCTTGAGATAAATCTGCAAATATCTCGGAAACGAAGCGAGCTATGGCAAAATGTTAAGAGACCTTTTTTGTAGAGAATTAAGTTTCCTACTTTTTATGTTCTCTGATATTTTTTGATCAGATGCGTAGTTCTCGAGATATATCAAGATATTTAAAAGTTCCGAAGCCGCACCAACATAATAGAGATACAGAAACACCGTGGCCCCTTTCTTTGAGATAACTCTGCACTACTGCGAGCTGCAAATGCCACTTCCAGCTTAGCTGTGCAGAAGAAGAACAACAAGAAGAAGAAATATCCCGAAATATGTCCGTCAGGCCCCTTCCCTGGAGATAAATCTGCAAATATCTCGGAAACGAAGAGAGCTATGGCAAAATGTTAAGAGACCTTTTTTGTAGAGAATTATGTTTCCTACAATTTATGTTCTATGATATTTTTTGATCAGAAGCGTAGTTTTCGAGATATATCGAGATATTTAAAAGTTCCGAAGCCGCACCAACATAATAGAGATACAGAAACACCGTGGCCCCTTTCTTTGAGATTACTCTGCACTATTACGAGCTGCAAATGCCACTTCCAGCTTAGCTGTGCAGAAGAAGAACAACAAGAAGAAGAAATATCTCGAAACATGTCCGTCAGGCCCGTTCCTTTGAGCTGAATCTGCAAATATCTCGGAAACGAAGCGAGCTATGGCAAAATGTTAAGAGACGTTTTTTGTAGAGAATTATGTTTCCTACAATTTATGTTCTATGATATTTTTTGATCAGAAGCGTAGTTTTCGAGATATATCGAGATATTTAAAAGTTCCGAAGCCGCACCAACATAATAGAGATTCAGAAACACCGTGGCCCCTTTCTTTGAGATAACTCTGCACTAGTGCGAGCCGCAAATGCCACTTCCAGCTTAGCTGTGCAGAAGAAGAACAACAAGAAGAAGAAATATCTCGAAATATGTCCGTCAGGCCCCTTCCCTTGAGATAAATCTGCAAATATCTCGGAAACGAAGCGAGCTATGGCAAAATGTTAAGCGACCTTTTTTGTAGAGAATTAAGTTTCCTACTTTTTATGTTCTATGATATTTTTTGATCAGATGCGTAGTTCTCGAGATATATCAAGATATTTAAAAGTTCCGAAGCCGCACCAACATAATAGAGATACAGAAACACCGTGGCCCCTTTCTTTGAGATAACTCTGCACTACTGCGAGCTGCAAATGCCACTTCCAGCTTAGCTGTGCAGAAGAAGAACAACAAGAAGAAGAAATATCCCGAAATATGTCCGTCAGGCCACTTCCCTGGAGATAAATCTGCAAATATCTCGGAAACGAAGAGAGCTATGGCAAAATGTTAAGAGACCTTTTTTGTAGAGAATTAAGTTTCCTACTTTTTATGTTTTATGATATTTTTTGATCAGATGCGTAGTTCTCGAGATATATCAAGATATTTAAAAGGTCCGAAGCCGCACCAACATAATAGAGATACAGAAACACCGTGGCCCCTTTCTTTGAGATAACTCTGCACTATTGCGAGCTGTAAATGCCACTTCCAGCTTAGCTGTGCAGAAGAAGAACAACAAGAAGAAGAAATATCTCGAAATATGTCCGTCAGGCCCCTTCCCTTGAGATATATCTGCAAATATCTCGGAAACGAAGCGAGCTATGGCAAAATGTTAAGAGACGTTTTTTGTAGAGAATTATGTTTCCTACAATTTATGTTCTCTGATATTTTTTTATCAGAAGCGTAGTTTTCGAGATATATCGAGATATTTAAAAGTTCCGAAGCCGCACCAACATAATAGAGATACAGAAACACCGTGGCCCCTTTCTTTGAGATAACTCTGCACTAGTGCGAGCCGCAAATGCCACTTCCAGCTTAGCTGTGCAGAAGAAGAACAACAAGAAGAAGAAATATCTCGAAATATGTCCGTCAGGCCCCTTCCCTTGAGATAAATCTGCAAATATCTCGGAAACGAAGCGAGCTATGGCAAAATGTTAAGAGACCTTTTTTGTAGAGAATTAAGTTTCCTACTTTTTATGTTCTATGATATTTTTTGATCAGAAGCGTAGTTCTCGAGATATATCAAGATATTTAAAAGTTCCGAAGCCGCACCAACATAATAGAGATACAGAAACACCGTGGCCCCTTTCTTCGAGATAACTCTGCACTAGTGCGAGCCGCAAATGCCACTTCCAGCTTAGCTGTGCAGAAGAAGAACAACAAGAAGAAGAAATATCTCGAAATATGTCCGTCAGGCCCCTTCCCTTGAGATAAATCTGCAAATATCTCGGAAACGAAGCGAGCTATGGCAAAATGTTAAGAGACCTTTTTTGTAGAGAATTAAGTTTCCTACTTTTTATGTTCTATGGTATTTTTTGATCAGATGCGTAGTTCTCGAGATATATCAAGATATTTAAAAGTTCCGAAGCCGCACCAACATAATAGAGATACAGAAACACCGTGGCCCCTTTCTTCGAGATAACTCTGCACTAGTGCGAGCCGCAAATGCCACTTCCAGCTTAGCTGTGCAGAAGAAGAACAACAAGAAGAAGAAATATCTCGAAATATGTCCGTCAGGCCCCTTCCCTTGAGATAAATCTGCAAATATCTCGGAAACGAAGCGAGCTATGGCAAAATGTTAAGAGACCTTTTTTGTAGAGAATTAAGTTTCCTACTTTTTATGTTCTATGGTATTTTTTGATCAGATGCGTAGTTCTCGAGATATATCAAGATATTTAAAAGTTCCGAAGCCGCACCAACATAATAGAGATACAGAAACACCGTGGCCCCTTTCTTTGAGATTACTCTGCACTATTGCGAGCTGCAAATGCCACTTCCAGCTTAGCTGTGCAGAAGAAGAACAACAAGAAGAAGAAATATCTCGAAATATGTCCGTCGGGCCCGTTCCTTTGAGCTGAATCTGCAAATATCTCGGAAACGAAGCGAGCTATGGCAAAATGTTAAGAGACGTTTTCTGTAGAGAATTATGTTTCCTACAATTTATGTTCTATGATATTTTTTGATCAGAAGCGTAGTTTTCGAGATATATCGAGATATTTAAAAGTTCCGAAGCCGCACCAACATAATAGAGATACAGAAACACCGTGGCCCCTTTCTTTGAGATAACTCTGCACTATTGCGAGCTGTAAATGCCACTTCCAGCTTAGCTGTGCAGAAGAAGAACAACAAGAAGAAGAAATATCTCGAAATATGTCCGTCAGGCCCCTTCCCTTGAGATATATCTGCAAATATCTCGGAAACGAAGCGAGCTATGGCAAAATGTTAAGAGACGTTTTTTGTAGAGAATTATGTTTCCTACAATTTATGTTCTCTGATATTTTTTGATCAGAAGCGTAGTTTTCGAGATATATCGAGATATTTAAAAGTTCCGAAGCCGCACCAACATAATAGAGATACAGAAACACCGTGGCCCCTTTCTTTGAGATAACTCTGCACTAGTGCGAGCCGCAAATGCCACTTCCAGCTTAGCTGTGCAGAATAAGAACAACAAGAAGAAGAAATATCTCGAAATATGTCCGTCAGGCCCCTTCCCTTGAGATAAATCTGCAAATATCTCGGAAACGAAGCGAGCTATGGCAAAATGTTAAGAGACCTTTTTTGTAGAGAATTAAGTTTCCTACTTTTTATGTTCTATGATATTTTTTGATCAGATGCGTAGTTCTCGAGATATATCAAGATATTTAAAAGTTCCGAAGCCGCACCAACATAATAGAGATACAGAAACACCGTGGCCCCTTTCTTTGAGATAACTCTGCACTACTGCGAGCTGCAAATGCCACTTCCAGCTTAGCTGTGCAGAAGAAGAACAACAAGAAGAAGAAATATCCCGAAATATGTCCGTCAGGCCACTTCCCTGGAGATAAATCTGCAAATATCTCGGAAACGAAGAGAGCTATGGCAAAATGTTAAGAGACCTTTTTTGTAGAGAATTAAGTTTCCTACTTTTTATGTTTTATGATATTTTTTGATCAGATGCGTAGTTCTCGAGATATATCAAGATATTTAAAAGGTCCGAAGCCGCACCAACATAATAGAGATACAGAAACACCGTGGCCCCTTTCTTTGAGATAACTCTGCACTATTGCGAGCTGTAAATGCCACTTCCAGCTTAGCTGTGCAGAAGAAGAACAACAAGAAGAAGAAATATCTCGAAATATGTCCGTCAGGCCCCTTCCCTTGAGATATATCTGCAAATATCTCGGAAACGAAGCGAGCTATGGCAAAATGTTAAGAGACGTTTTTTGTAGAGAATTATGTTTCCTACAATTTATGTTCTCTGATATTTTTTGATCAGAAGCGTAGTTTTCGAGATATATCGAGATATTTAAAAGTTCCGAAGCCGCACCAACATAATAGAGATACAGAAACACCGTGGCCCCTTTCTTTGAGATAACTCTGCACTAGTGCGAGCCGCAAATGCCACTTCCAGCTTAGCTGTGCAGAAGAAGAACAACAAGAAGAAGAAATATCTCGAAATATGTCCGTCAGGCCCCTTCCCTTGAGATAAATCTGCAAATATCTCGGAAACGAAGCGAGCTATGGCAAAATGTTAAGAGACCTTTTTTGTAGAGAATTAAGTTTCCTACTTTTTATGTTCTATGATATTTTTTGATCAGAAGCGTAGTTCTCGAGATATATCAAGATATTTAAAAGTTCCGAAGCCGCACCAACATAATAAAGATACAGAAACACCGTGGCCCCTTTCTTCGAGATAACTCTGCACTAGTGCGAGCCGCAAATGCCACTTCCAGCTTAGCTGTGCAGAAGAAGAACAACAAGAAGAAGAAATATCTCGAAATATGTCCGTCAGGCCCCTTCCCTTGAGATAAATCTGCAAATATCTCGGAAACGAAGCGAGCTATGGCAAAATGTTAAGAGACCTTTTTTGTAGAGAATTAAGTTTCCTACTTTTTATGTTCTATGGTATTTTTTGATCAGATGCGTAGTTCTCGAGATATATCAAGATATTTAAAAGTTCCGAAGCCGCACCAACATAATAGAGATACAGAAACACCGTGGCCCCTTTCTTTGAGATTACTCTGCACTATTGCGAGCTGCAAATGCCACTTCCAGCTTAGCTGTGCAGAAGAAGAACAACAAGAAGAAGAAATATCTCGAAATATGTCCGTCGGGCCCGTTCCTTTGAGCTGAATCTGCAAATATCTCGGAAACGAAGCGAGCTATGGCAAAATGTTAAGAGACGTTTTTTGTAGAGAATTATGTTTCCTACAATTTATGTTCTATGATATTTTTTGATCAGAAGCGTAGTTTTCGAGATATATCGAGATATTTAAAAGTTCCGAAGCCGCACCAACATAATAGAGATACAGAAACACCGTGGCCCCTTTCTTTGAGATAACTCTGCACTATTGCGAGCTGTAAATGCCACTTCCAGCTTAGCTGTGCAGAAGAAGAACAACAAGAAGAAGAAATATCTCGAAATATGTCCGTCAGGCCCCTTCCCTTGAGATATATCTGCAAATATCTCGGAAACGAAGCGAGCTATGGCAAAATGTTAAGAGACGTTTTTTGTAGAGAATTATGTTTCCTACAATTTATGTTCTCTGATATTTTTTGATCAGAAGCGTAGTTTTCGAGATATATCGAGATATTTAAAAGTTCCGAAGCCGCACCAACATAATAGAGATACAGAAACACCGTGGCCCCTTTCTTTGAGATAACTCTGCACTAGTGCGAGCCGCAAATGCCACTTCCAGCTTAGCTGTGCAGAATAAGAACAACAAGAAGAAGAAATATCTCGAAATATGTCCGTCAGGCCCCTTCCCTTGAGATAAATCTGCAAATATCTCGGAAACGAAGCGAGCTATGGCAAAATGTTAAGAGACCTTTTTTGTAGAGAATTAAGTTTCCTACTTTTTATGTTCTATGATATTTTTTGATCAGAAGCGTAGTTCTCGAGATATATCAAGATATTTAAAAGTTCCGAAGCCGCACCAACATAATAGAGATACAGAAACACCGTGGCCCCTTTCTTTGAGATAACTCTGCACTACTGCGAGCTGCAAATGCCACTTCCAGCTTAGCTGTGCAGAAGAAGAACAACAAGAAGAAGAAATATCCCGAAATATGTCCGTCAGGCCACTTGCCTGGAGATAAATCTGCAAATATCTCGGAAACGAAGAGAGCTATGGCAAAATGTTAAGAGACCTTTTTTGTAGAGAATTAAGTTTCCTACTTTTTATGTTTTATGATATTTTTTGATCAGATGCGTAGTTCTCGAGATATATCAAGATATTTAAAAGGTCCGAAGCCGCACCAACATAATAGAGATACAGAAACACCGTGGCCCCTTTCTTTGAGATAACTCTGCACTATTGCGAGCTGTAAATGCCACTTCCAGCTTAGCTGTGCAGAAGAAGAACAACAAGAAGAAGAAATATCTCGAAATATGTCCGTCAGGCCCCTTCCCTTGAGATATATCTGCAAATATCTCGGAAACGAAGCGAGCTATGGCAAAATGTTAAGAGACGTTTTTTGTAGAGAATTATGTTTCCTACAATTTATGTTCTCTGATATTTTTTGATCAGAAGCGTAGTTTTCGAGATATATCGAGATATTTAAAAGTTCCGAAGCCGCACCAACATAATAGAGATACAGAAACACCGTGGCCCCTTTCTTTGAGATAACTCTGCACTAGTGCGAGCCGCAAATGCCACTTCCAGCTTAGCTGTGCAGAAGAAGAACAACAAGAAGAAGAAATATCTCGAAATATGTCCGTCAGGCCCCTTCCCTTGAGATAAATCTGCAAATATCTCGGAAACGAAGCGAGCTATGGCAAAATGTTAAGAGACCTTTTTTGTAGAGAATTAAGTTTCCTACTTTTTATGTTCTATGATATTTTTTGATCAGAAGCGTAGTTCTCGAGATATATCAAGATATTTAAAAGTTCCGAAGCCGCACCAACATAATAGAGATACAGAAACACCGTGGCCCCTTTCTTCGAGATAACTCTGCACTAGTGCGAGCCGCAAATGCCACTTCCAGCTTAGCTGTGCAGAAGAAGAACAACAAGAAGAAGAAATATCTCGAAATATGTCCGTCAGGCCCCTTCCCTTGAGATAAATCTGCAAATATCTCGGAAACGAAGCGAGCTATGGCAAAATGTTAAGAGACCTTTTTTGTAGAGAATTAAGTTTCCTACTTTTTATGTTCTATGGTATTTTTTGATCAGATGCGTAGTTCTCGAGATATATCAAGATATTTAAAAGTTCCGAAGCCGCACCAACATAATAGAGATACAGAAACACCGTGGCCCCTTTCTTTGAGATTACTCTGCACTATTGCGAGCTGCAAATGCCACTTCCAGCTTAGCTGTGCAGAAGAAGAACAACAAGAAGAAGAAATATCTCGAAATATGTCCGTCGGGCCCGTTCCTTTGAGCTGAATCTGCAAATATCTCGGAAACGAAGCGAGCTATGGCAAAATGTTAAGAGACGTTTTTTGTAGAGAATTATGTTTCCTACAATTTATGTTCTATGATATTTTTTGATCAGAAGCGTAGTTCTCGAGATATATCAAGATATTTAAACGTTCCGAAGCCGAACCAACATAATAGAGATACAGAAACACCGTGGCCCCTTTCTTTGAGATAACTCTGCACTATTGCGAGCTGCAAATGCCACTTCCAGCTTAGCTGTGCAGAAGAAGAACAACAAGAAGAAGAAATATCTCGAAATATGTCCGTCGGGCCCGTTCCTTTGAGCTGAATCTGCAAATATCTCGGAAACGAAGCGAGCTATGGCAAAATGTTAAGAGACCTTTTTTGTAGAGAATTAAGTTTCCTACTTTTTATGTTCTCTGATATTTTTTGATCAGATGCGTAGTTCTCGAGATATATCAAGATATTTAAAAGTTCCGAAGCCGCACCAACATAATAGAGATACAGAAACACCGTGGCCCCTTTCTTTGAGATAACTCTGCACTATTGCGAGCTGCAAATGCCACTTCCAGCTTAGCTGTGCAGAAGAAGAACAACAAGAAGAAGAAATATCTCGAAATATGTCCGTCAGGCCCCTTCCCTGAAGATAAATCTGCAAATATCTCGGAAACGAAGCGAGCTATGGCAAAATGTTAAGAGACGTTTTTTGTAGAGAATTAAGTTTCCCACTTTTTATGTTCTATGATATTTTTTGATCAGATGCGTAGTTCTCGAGATATATCAAGATATTTAAAAGTTCCGAAGCCGCACCAACATAATAGAGATACAGAAACACCGTGGCCCCTTTCTTTGAGATAACTCTGCACTAGTGCGAGCCGCAAATGCCACTTCCAGCTTAGCTGTGCAGAAGAACAACAAGAATAAGAAATATCTCGAAATATGTCCGTCAGGCCCCTTCCCTTGAGATAAATCTGCAAATATCTCGGAAACGAAGCGAGCTATGGCAAAATGTTAAGAGACCTTTTTTGTAGAGAATTAAGTTTCCTACTTTTTATGTTCTCTGATATTTTTTGATCAGATGCGTAGTTCTCGAGATATATCAAGATATTTAAAAGTTCCGAAGCCGCACCAACATAATAGAGATACAGAAACACCGTGGCCCCTTTCTTTGAGATAACTCTGCACTAGTGCGAGCCGCAAATGCCACTTCCAGCTTAGCTGTGCAGAAGAAGAACAACAAGAAGAAGAAATATCTCGAAATATGTCCGTCAGGCCCCTTCCCTTGAGATAAATCTGCAAATATCTCTGAAACGAAGCGAGCTATGGCAAAATGTTAAGAGACCTTTTTTGTAGAGAATTAAGTTTCCTACTTTTTATGTTCTATGGTATTTTTTGATCAGATGCGTAGTTCTCGAGATATATCAAGATATTTAAAAGTTCCGAAGCCGCACCAACATAATAGAGATACAGAAACACCGTGGCCCCTTTCTTTGAGATAACTCTGCACTAGTGCGAGCCGCAAATGCCACTTCCAGCTTAGCTGTGCAGAATAAGAACAACAAGAAGAAGAAATATCTCGAAATATGTCCGTCAGGCCCCTTCCCTTGAGATAAATCTGCAAATATCTCGGAAACGAAGCGAGCTATGGCAAAATGTTAAGAGACCTTTTTTGTAGAGAATTAAGTTTCCTACTTTTTATGTTCTATGATATTTTTTGATCAGAAGCGTAGTTCTCGAGATATATCAAGATATTTAAAAGTTCCGAAGCCGCACCAACATAATAGAGATACAGAAACACCGTGGCCCCTTTCTTTGAGATAACTCTGCACTACTGCGAGCTGCAAATGCCACTTCCAGCTTAGCTGTGCAGAAGAAGAACAACAAGAAGAAGAAATATCCCGAAATATGTCCGTCAGGCCACTTGCCTGGAGATAAATCTGCAAATATCTCGGAAACGAAGAGAGCTATGGCAAAATGTTAAGAGACCTTTTTTGTAGAGAATTAAGTTTCCTACTTTTTATGTTTTATGATATTTTTTGATCAGATGCGTAGTTCTCGAGATATATCAAGATATTTAAAAGGTCCGAAGCCGCACCAACATAATAGAGATACAGAAACACCGTGGCCCCTTTCTTTGAGATAACTCTGCACTATTGCGAGCTGTAAATGCCACTTCCAGCTTAGCTGTGCAGAAGAAGAACAACAAGAAGAAGAAATATCTCGAAATATGTCCGTCAGGCCCCTTCCCTTGAGATATATCTGCAAATATCTCGGAAACGAAGCGAGCTATGGCAAAATGTTAAGAGACGTTTTTTGTAGAGAATTATGTTTCCTACAATTTATGTTCTCTGATATTTTTTGATCAGAAGCGTAGTTTTCGAGATATATCGAGATATTTAAAAGTTCCGAAGCCGCACCAACATAATAGAGATACAGAAACACCGTGGCCCCTTTCTTTGAGATAACTCTGCACTAGTGCGAGCCGCAAATGCCACTTCCAGCTTAGCTGTGCAGAAGAAGAACAACAAGAAGAAGAAATATCTCGAAATATGTCCGTCAGGCCCCTTCCCTTGAGATAAATCTGCAAATATCTCGGAAACGAAGCGAGCTATGGCAAAATGTTAAGAGACCTTTTTTGTAGAGAATTAAGTTTCCTACTTTTTATGTTCTATGATATTTTTTGATCAGAAGCGTAGTTCTCGAGATATATCAAGATATTTAAAAGTTCCGAAGCCGCACCAACATAATAGAGATACAGAAACACCGTGGCCCCTTTCTTCGAGATAACTCTGCACTAGTGCGAGCCGCAAATGCCACTTCCAGCTTAGCTGTGCAGAAGAAGAACAACAAGAAGAAGAAATATCTCGAAATATGTCCGTCAGGCCCCTTCCCTTGAGATAAATCTGCAAATATCTCGGAAACGAAGCGAGCTATGGCAAAATGTTAAGAGACCTTTTTTGTAGAGAATTAAGTTTCCTACTTTTTATGTTCTATGGTATTTTTTGATCAGATGCGTAGTTCTCGAGATATATCAAGATATTTAAAAGTTCCGAAGCCGCACCAACATAATAGAGATACAGAAACACCGTGGCCCCTTTCTTTGAGATTACTCTGCACTATTGCGAGCTGCAAATGCCACTTCCAGCTTAGCTGTGCAGAAGAAGAACAACAAGAAGAAGAAATATCTCGAAATATGTCCGTCGGGCCCGTTCCTTTGAGCTGAATCTGCAAATATCTCGGAAACGAAGCGAGCTATGGCAAAATGTTGAGAGACGTTTTTTGTAGAGAATTATGTTTCCTACAATTTATGTTCTATGATATTTTTTGATCAGAAGCGTAGTTCTCGAGATATATCAAGATATTTAAACGTTCCGAAGCCGAACCAACATAATAGAGATACAGAAACACCGTGGCCCCTTTCTTTGAGATAACTCTGCACTATTGCGAGCTGCAAATGCCACTTCCAGCTTAGCTGTGCAGAAGAAGAACAACAAGAAGAAGAAATATCTCGAAATATGGCCGTTAGGCCCCTTCCCTTGAGATAAATTTGCAAATATCTCGGAAACGAAGCGAGCTATGGCAAAATGTTGAGGGACCTTTTTGTAGAGAATGAAGTTTCCTACTATTTATGTTCTATGATATTTTTTGAGCAGATGCGTAGTTCTCGAGATATATCAAGATATTTAAAAGTTCCGAAGCCGCACCAACATAATAGAGATACAGAAACACCGTGGCCCCCTTCTTTGAGATAACTCTGCACTATTGCGAGCTGCAAATGCCACTTCCAGCTTAGCTGTGCAGAAGAAGAACAACAAGAAGAAGAAATATCTCGAAATATGTCCGTCAGGCCCCTTCCCTTGAGATATATCTGCAAATATCTCGGAAACGAAGCGAGCTATGGCAAAATGTTAAGAGACCTTTTTTGTAGAGAATTAAGTTTCCTACTTTTTATCTTCTATGATATTTTTCGATCAGATGCGTAGTTCTCGAGATATATCAAGATATTTAAAAGTTCCGAAGCCGCACCAACATAATAGAGATACAGAAACACCGTGGCCCCTTTCTTTGAGATTACTCTGCACTATTGCGAGCTGCAAATGCCACTTCCAGCTTAGCTGTGCAGAAGAAGAACAACAAGAAGAAGAAATATCTCGAAATATGTCCGTCAGGCCCGTTCCTTTGAGCTGAATCTGCAAATATCTCGGAAACGAAGCGAGCTATGGCAAAATGTTAAGAGACGTTTTTTGTAGAGAATTATGTTTCCTACAATTTATGTTCTATGATATTTTTTGATCAGATGCGTAGTTCTCGAGATATATCAAGATATTTAAAAGTTCCGAAGCCGCACCAACATAATAGAGATACAGAAACACCGTGGCCCCTTTCTTTGAGATTACTCTGCACTATTGCGAGCTGCAAATGCCACTTCCAGCTTAGCTGTGCAGAAGAAGAACAACAAGAAGAAGAAATATCTCGAAATATGTCCGTCGGGCCCGTTCCTTTGAGCTGAATCTGCAAATATCTCGGAAACGAAGCGAGCTATGGCAAAATGTTAAGAGACGTTTTTTGTAGAGAATTATGTTTCCTACAATTTATGTTCTATGATATTTTTTGATCAGAAGCGTAGTTTTCGAGATATATCGAGATATTTAAAAGTTCCGAAGCCGCACCAACATAATAGAGATACAGAAACACCGTGGCCCCTTTCTTTGAGATAACTCTGCACTATTGCGAGCTGTAAATGCCACTTCCAGCTTAGCTGTGCAGAAGAAGAACAACAAGAAGAAGAAATATCTCGAAATATGTCCGTCAGGCCCCTTCCCTTGAGATATATCTGCAAATATCTCGGAAACGAAGCGAGCTATGGCAAAATGTTAAGAGACGTTTTTTGTAGAGAATTATGTTTCCTACAATTTATGTTCTCTGATATTTTTTGATCAGAAGCGTAGTTTTCGAGATATATCGAGATATTTAAAAGTTCCGAAGCCGCACCAACATAATAGAGATACAGAAACACCGTGGCCCCTTTCTTTGAGATAACTCTGCACTAGTGCGAGCCGCAAATGCCACTTCCAGCTTAGCTGTGCAGAATAAGAACAACAAGAAGAAGAAATATCTCGAAATATGTCCGTCAGGCCCCTTCCCTTGAGATAAATCTGCAAATATCTCGGAAACGAAGCGAGCTATGGCAAAATGTTAAGAGACCTTTTTTGTAGAGAATTAAGTTTCCTACTTTTTATGTTCTATGATATTTTTTGATCAGATGCGTAGTTCTCGAGATATATCAAGATATTTAAAAGTTCCGAAGCCGCACCAACATAATAGAGATACAGAAACACCGTGGCCCCTTTCTTTGAGATAACTCTGCACTACTGCGAGCTGCAAATGCCACTTCCAGCTTAGCTGTGCAGAAGAAGAACAACAAGAAGAAGAAATATCCCGAAATATGTCCGTCAGGCCACTTCCCTGGAGATAAATCTGCAAATATCTCGGAAACGAAGAGAGCTATGGCAAAATGTTAAGAGACCTTTTTTGTAGAGAATTAAGTTTCCTACTTTTTATGTTTTATGATATTTTTTGATCAGATGCGTAGTTCTCGAGATATATCAAGATATTTAAAAGGTCCGAAGCCGCACCAACATAATAGAGATACAGAAACACCGTGGCCCCTTTCTTTGAGATAACTCTGCACTATTGCGAGCTGTAAATGCCACTTCCAGCTTAGCTGTGCAGAAGAAGAACAACAAGAAGAAGAAATATCTCGAAATATGTCCGTCAGGCCCCTTCCCTTGAGATATATCTGCAAATATCTCGGAATCGAAGCGAGCTATGGCAAAATGTTAAGAGACGTTTTTTGTAGAGAATTATGTTTCCTACAATTTATGTTCTCTGATATTTTTTGATCAGAAGCGTAGTTTTCGAGATATATCGAGATATTTAAAAGTTCCGAAGCCGCACCAACATAATAGAGATACAGAAACACCGTGGCCCCTTTCTTTGAGATAACTCTGCACTAGTGCGAGCCGCAAATGCCACTTCCAGCTTAGCTGTGCAGAAGAAGAACAACAAGAAGAAGAAATATCTCGAAATATGTCCGTCAGGCCCCTTCCCTTGAGATAAATCTGCAAATATCTCGGAAACGAAGCGAGCTATGGCAAAATGTTAAGAGACCTTTTTTGTAGAGAATTAAGTTTCCTACTTTTTATGTTCTATGATATTTTTTGATCAGAAGCGTAGTTCTCGAGATATATCAAGATATTTAAAAGTTCCGAAGCCGCACCAACATAATAGAGATACAGAAACACCGTGGCCCCTTTCTTCGAGATAACTCTGCACTAGTGCGAGCCGCAAATGCCACTTCCAGCTTAGCTGTGCAGAAGAAGAACAACAAGAAGAAGAAATATCTCGAAATATGTCCGTCAGGCCCCTTCCCTTGAGATAAATCTGCAAATATCTCGGAAACGAAGCGAGCTATGGCAAAATGTTAAGAGACCTTTTTTGTAGAGAATTAAGTTTCCTACTTTTTATGTTCTATGGTATTTTTTGATCAGATGCGTAGTTCTCGAGATATATCAAGATATTTAAAAGTTCCGAAGCCGCACCAACATAATAGAGATACAGAAACACCGTGGCCCCTTTCTTTGAGATTACTCTGCACTATTGCGAGCTGCAAATGCCACTTCCAGCTTAGCTGTGCAGAAGAAGAACAACAAGAAGAAGAAATATCTCGAAATATGTCCGTCGGGCCCGTTCCTTTGAGCTGAATCTGCAAATATCTCGGAAACGAAGCGAGCTATGGCAAAATGTTAAGAGACGTTTTTTGTAGAGAATTATGTTTCCTACAATTTATGTTCTATGATATTTTTTGATCAGAAGCGTAGTTCTCGAGATATATCAAGATATTTAAACGTTCCGAAGCCGAACCAACATAATAGAGATACAGAAACACCGTGGCCCCTTTCTTTGAGATAACTCTGCACTATTGCGAGCTGCAAATGCCACTTCCAGCTTAGCTGTGCAGAAGAAGAACAACAAGAAGAAGAAATATCTCGAAATATGTCCGTCAGGCCCGTTCCTTTGAGCTGAATCTGCAAATATCTCGGAAACGAAGCGAGCTATGGCAAAATGTTAAGAGACGTTTTTTGTAGAGAATTATGTTTCCTACAATTTATGTTCTATGATATTTTTTGATCAGATGCGTAGTTCTCGAGATATATCAAGATATTTAAAAGTTCCGAAGCCGCACCAACATAATAGAGATACAGAAACACCGTGGCCCCTCTCTTTGAGATAACTCTGCACTATTGCGAGCTGCAAATGCCACTTCCAGCTTAGCTGTGCAGAAGAAGAACAACAAGAAGAAGAAATATCTCGAAATATGTCCGTCAGGCCCCTTCCCTTGAGATAACTCTGCAAATATCTCGGAAACGAAGCGAGCTATGGCAAAACGTTAAGAGACCTTTTTTGTAGAGAATTAAGTTTCCTACTTTTTATGTTCTATGATATTTTTTGATCAGATGCGTAGTTCTCGAGATATATCAAGATATTTAAAAGTTCCGAAGCCGCACCAACATAATAGAGATACAGAAACACCGTGGCCCCTTTCTTTGAGATAACTCTGCACTATTGCGAGCTGCAAATGCCACTTCCAGCTTAGCTGTGCAGAAGAAGAACAACAAGAAGAAGAAATATCTCGAAATATGTCCGTCAGGCCCCTTCCCTTGAGATAAATCTGCAAATATCTCGGAAACGAAGCGAGCTATGGCAAAATGTTAAGAGACCTTTTTTGTAGAGAATTAAGTTTCCTACTTTTTATGTTCTATGATATTTTTTGATTAGATGCGTACTTCTCGAGATATATCAAGATATTTAAAAGTTCCGAAGCCGCACCAACATAATAGAGATACAGAAACACCGTGGCCCCTTTCTTTGAGATAACTCTGCACTATTGCGAGCTGTAAATGCCACTTCCAGCTTAGCTGTGCAGAAGAAGAACAACAAGAAGAAGAAATATCTCGAAATATGTCCGTCAGGCCCCTTCCCTTGAGATAAATCTGCAAATATCTCGGAAACGAAGCGAGCTATGGCAAAATGTTAAGCGACCTTTTTTGTAGAGAATTAAGTTTCCTACTTTTTATCTTATATGATATTTTTTGATCAGATGCGTAGTTCTCGAGATATATCAAGATATTTAAAAGTTCCGAAGCCGCACCAACATAATAGAGATACAGAAACACCGTGGCCCCTTTCTTTGAGATAACTCTGCACTATTGCGAGCTGTAAATGCCACTTCCAGCTTAGCTGTGCAGAAGAAGAACAACAAGAAGAAGAAATATCTCGAAATATGTCCGTCAGGCCCCTTCCCTTGAGATAAATCTGCAAATATCTCGGAAACGAAGCGAGCTATGGCAAAATGTTAAGAGACGTTTTTTGTAGAGAATTATGTTTCCTACAATTTATGTTCTATGATATTTTTTGATCAGAAGCGTAGTTTTCGAGATATATCGAGATATTTAAAAGTTCCGAAGCCGCACCAACATAATAGAGATACAGAAACACCGTGGCCCCTTTCTTTGAGATAACTCTGCACTAGTGCGAGCCGCAAATGCCACTTCCAGCTTAGCTGTGCAGAAGAAGAACAACAAGAAGAAGAAATATCTCGAAATATGTCCGTCAGGCCCCTTCCCTTGAGATAAATCTGCAAATATCTCGGAAACGAAGCGAGCTATGGCAAAATGTTAAGCGACCTTTTTTGTAGAGAATTAAGTTTCCTACTTTTTATGTTCTATGATATTTTTTGATCAGATGCGTAGTTCTCGAGATATATCAAGATATTTAAAAGTTCCGAAGCCGCACCAACATAATAGAGATACAGAAACACCGTGGCCCCTTTCTTTGAGATAACTCTGCACTATTGCGAGCTGCAAATGCCACTTCCAGCTTAGCTGTGCAGAAGAAGAACAACAAGAAGAAGAAATATCTCGAAATATGTCCGTCAGGCCCCTTCCCTTGAGATAAATCTGCATATATCTCGGAAACGAAGCGAGCTATGGCAAAATGTTAAGATACCTTTTTTGTAGAGAATTAAGTTTCCTACTTTTTATGTTCTATGATATTTTTTGATCAGATGCGTAGTTCTCGAGATATATCAAGATATTTGAAAGTTCCGAAGCCGCACCAACATAATAGAGATACAGAAACACCGTGGCCCCTTTCTTTGAGATAACTCTGCACTATTGCGAGCTGCAAATGCCACTTCCAGCTTAGCTGTGCAGAAGAAGAACAACAAGAAGAAGAAATATCTCGAAATATGTCCGTCAGGCCCCTTCCCTTGAGATAAATCTGCAAATATCTCGGAAACGAAGCGAGGTATGGCAAAATGTTAAGCGACCTTTTTTGTAGAGAATTAAGTTTCCTACTTTTTATCTTCTATGATATTTTTTGATCAGATGCGTAGTTCTCGAGATATATCAAGATATTTAAAAGTTCCGAAGCCGCACCAACATAATAGAGATACAGAAACACCGTGGCCCCTTTCTTTGAGATAACTCTGCACTATTGCGAGCTGCAAATGCCACTTCCAGCTTAGCTGTGCAGAAGTAGAACAACAAGAAGAAGAAATATCTCGAAATATGTCCGTCAGGCCCCTTCCCTTGAGATAAATCTGCAAATATCTCGGAAACGAAGCGAGCTACGGCAAAATGTTAAGAGACCTTTTTTGTAGAGAATTATGTTTCCTACAATTTATGTTCTATGATATTTTTTGATCAGATGCGTAGTTCTCGAGATATATCATAATATTTAAAAGTTCCGAAGCCGCACCAACATAATAGAGATACAGAAACACCGTGGCCCCTTTCTTTGAGATAACTCTGCACTATTGCGAGCTGGAAATGCCACTTCCAGTTTAGCTGTGCAGAAGGAGAACAACAAGAAGAAGAAATATCTCGAAATATGTCCGCCAGGCCCCTTCCCTTGAGATAAATCTGCAAATATCTCGGAAACGAAGCGAGCTATGGCAAAACGTTAAGAGACCTTTTTTGTAGAGAATTAAGTTTCCTACTTTTTATGTTGTATGATATTTTTTGATCAGATGCGTAGTTCTCGAGATATATCAAGATATTTAAAAGTTCCGAAGCCGCACCAACATAATAGAGATACAGAAACACCGTGGCCCCTTTCTTTGAGATAACTCTGCACTATTGCGAGCTGCAAATGCCACTTCCAGCTTAGCTGTGCAGAAGTAGAACAACAAGAAGAAGAAATATCTCGAAATATGTCCGTCAGGCCCCTTCCCTCGAGATAAATCTGCAAATATCTCGGAAACGAAGCGAGCTATGGCAAAATGTTAAGAGACTTTATTTGTAGAGAATTAAGTTTCCTACTTTTTATGTTCTATGATATTTTTTGATCAGTAGCGTAGTTTTCAAGATATATCGAGATACTTAAAACTTCCGAAGCCGCACCAACATAATAGAGATACAGAAGCACCGTGGCCCCTTTCTTTGAGATAACTCTGCACTATTGCGAGCTGCAAATGCCACTTCCAGCTTAGCTGTGCAGAAGAAGAACAACAAGAAGAAGAAATATCTTGAAATATGTCCGTCAGGCCCCTTCCCTTGAGATAAATCTGCATATATCTCGGAAACGAAGCGAGCTATGGCAAAATGTTAAGAGACCTTTTTTGTAGAGAATTAAGTTTCCTACTTTTTATGTTCTATGATATTTTTTGATCAGATGCGTAGTTCTCGAGATATATCAAGATATTTGAAAGTTCCGAAGCCGCACCAACATAATAGAGATACAGAAACACCGTGGCCCCTTTCTTTGAGATAACTCTGCACTATTGCGAGCTGCAAATGCCACTTCCAGCTTAGCTGTGCAGAAGAAGAACAACAAGAAGAAGAAATATCTCGAAATATGTCCGTCAGGCCCGTTCCTTTGAGCTGAATCTGCAAATATCTCGGAAACGAAGCGAGCTATGGCAAAATGTTAAGAGACGTTTTTTGTAGAGAATTATGTTTCGTACAATTTATGTTCTATGATATTTTTTGATCAGAAGCGTAGTTTTCGAGATATATCGTGATATTTAAAAGTTCCGAAGCCGCACCAACATAATAGAGATACAGAAACACCGTGGCCCCTTTCTTTGAGATAACTCTGCACTAGTGCGAGCCGCAAATGCCACTTCCAGCTTAGCTGTGCAGAAGAAGAACAACAAGAAGAAGAAATATCTCGAAATATGTCCGTCAGGCCCCTTCCCTTGAGATAAATCTGCAAATATCTCGGAAACGAAGCGAGCTATGGCAAAATGTTAAGAGACCTTTTTTGTAGAGAATTAAGTTTCCTACTTTTGATGTTCTATGATATTTTTTGATTAGATGCGTACTTCTCGAGATATATCAAGATAGACAAAAGTTCCGAAGCCGCACCAACATAATAGAGATACAGAAACACCGTGGCCCCTTTCTTTGAGATAACTCTGCACTATTGCGAGCTGCAAATGCCACTTCCAGCTTAGCTGTGCAGAAGAAGAACAACAAGAAGAAGAAATATCTCGAAATATGTCCGTCAGGCCTCTTCCCTTGAGATAAATCTGCAAATATCTCGGAAACGAAGCGAGCTATGGCAAAATGTTAAGAGACGTTTTTTGTAGAGAATTAAGTTTCCTACTTTTTATGTTCTATGATATTTTTTGATCAGATGCGTAGTTCTCGAGATATATCAAGATATTTGAAAGTTCCGAAGCCGCACCAACATAATAGAGATACAGAAACACCGTGGCCCCTTTCTTTGAGATAACTCTGCACTATTGCGAGCTGTAAATGCCACTTCCAGCTTAGCTGTGCAGAAGAAGAACAACAAGAAGAAGAAATATCTCGAAATATGTCCGTCAGGCCCCTTCCCTTGAGATAAATCTGCAAATATCTCGGAAACGAAGCGAGCTATGGCAAAATGTTAAGCGACCTTTTTTGTAGAGAATTAAGTTTCCTACTTTTTATCTTCTATGATATTTTTTGATCAGATGCGTAGTTCTCGAGATATATCAAGATATTTAAAAGTTCCGAAGCCGCACCAACATAATAGAGATACAGAAACACCGTGGCCCCTTTCTTTGAGATAACTCTGCACTAGTGCGAGCCGCAAATGCCACTTCCAGCTTAGCTGTGCAGAAGAAGAACAACAAGAAGAAGAAATATCTCGAAATATGTCCGTCAGGCCCCTTCCCTTGAGATAAATCTGCAAATATCTCGGAAACGAAGCGAGCTATGGCAAAATGTTAAGAGACCTTTTTTGTAGAGAATTAAGTTTCCTACTTTTGATGTTCTATGATATTTTTTGATTAGATGCGTACTTCTCGAGATATATCAAGATATTTAAAAGTTCCGAAGCCGCACCAACATAATAGAGATACAGAAACACCGTGGCCCCTTTCTTTGAGATAACTCTGCACTATTGCGAGCTGCAAATGCCACTTCCAGCTTAGCTGTGCAGAAGAAGAACAACAAGAAGAAGAAATATCTCGAAATATGTCCGTCAGGCCTCTTCCCTTGAGATAAATCTGCAAATATCTCGGAAACGAAGCGAGCTATGGCAAAATGTTAAGAGACGTTTTTTGTAGAGAATTAAGTTTCCTACTTTTTATGTTCTATGATATTTTTTGATCAGATGCGTAGTTCTCGAGATATATCAAGATATTTGAAAGTTCCGAAGCCGCACCAACATAATAGAGATACAGAAACACCGTGGCCCCTTTCTTTGAGATAACTCTGCACTATTGCGAGCTGTAAATGCCACTTCCAGCTTAGCTGTGCAGAAGAAGAACAACAAGAAGAAGAAATATCTCGAAATATGTCCGTCAGGCCCCTTCCCTTGAGATAAATCTGCAAATATCTCGGAAACGAAGCGAGCTATGGCAAAATGTTAAGCGACCTTTTTTGTAGAGAATTAAGTTTCCTACTTTTTATCTTCTATGATATTTTTTGATCAGATGCGTAGTTCTCGAGATATATCAAGATATTTAAAAGTTCCGAAGCCGCACCAACATAATAGAGATACAGAAACACCGTGGCCCCTTTCTTTGAGATAACTCTGCACTATTGCGAGCTGCAAATGCCACTTCCAGCTTAGCTGTGCAGAAGAAGAACAACAAGAAGAAGAAATATCTCGAAATATGTCCGTCAGGCCTCTTCCCTTGAGATAAATCTGCAAATATCTCGGAAACGAAGCGAGCTATGGCAAAATGTTAAGAGACGTTTTTTGTAGAGAATTAAGTTTCCCACTTTTTATGTTCTATGGTATTTTTTGATCAGATGCGTAGTTCTCGAGATATATCAAGATATTTGAAAGTTCCGAAGCCGCACCAACATAATAGAGATACAGAAACACCGTGGCCCCTTTCTTTGAGATAACTCTGCACTATTGCGAGCTGCAAATGCCACTTCCAGCTTAGCTGTGCAGAAGAAGAACAACAAGAAGAAGAAATATCTCGAAATATGTCCGTCAGGCCCCTTCCCTTGAGATAAATCTGCAAATATCTCGGAAACGAAGCGAGCTATGGCAAAATGTTAAGAGACCCTTTTTGTAGAGAATTAAGTTTCCTACTTTTTATGTTCTATGATATTTTTTGATTCGATGCGTACTTCTCGAGATGTATCAAGATATTTAAAAGTTCCGAAGCCGCACCAACATAATAGAGATACAGAAACACCGTGGCCCCTTTCTTTGAGATAACTCTGCACTATTGCGAGCTGCAAATGCCACTTCCAGCTTAGCTGTGCAGAAGAAGAACAACAAGAAGAAGAAATATCTCGAAATATGTCCGTCAGGCCCCTTCCCTTGAGATAAATCTGCAAATATCTCGGAAACGAAGCGAGGTATGGCAAAATGTTAAGCGACCTTTTTTGTAGAGAATTAAGTTTCCTACTTTTTATCTTCTATGATATTTTTTGATCAGATGCGTAGTTCTCGAGATATATCAAGATATTTAAAAGTTCCGAAGCCGCACCAACATAATAGAGATACAGAAACACCGTGGCCCCTTTCTTTGAGATAACTCTGCACTGTTGCGAGCTGCAAATGCCACTTCCAGTTTAGCTGTGCAGAAGAAGAACAACAAGAAGAAGAAATATCTCGAAATATGTCCGTCAGGCCCCTTCCCTTGAGATAAATCTGCAAATATCTCGGAAACGAAGCGAGCTATGGCAAAATGTTAAGAGACCTTTATTGTAGAGAATTAAGTTTCCTACTTTTTATGTTGTATGATATTTTTTGATCAGATGCGTAGTTCTCGAGATATATCAAGATATTTAAAAGTTCCGAAGCCGCACCAACATAATAGAGATACAGAAACACCGTGGCCCCTTTCTTTGGGATAACTCTGCACTATTGCGAGCTGCAAATGCCACTTCCAGCTTAGCTGTGCAGAAGAAGAACAACAAGAAGAAGAAATATCTCGAAATATGTCCGTCAGACCCCTTCCCTTGAGATAAATCTGCAAATATCTCGGAAACGAAGCGAGCTATGGCAAAATGTTAAGAGACCTTTTTTGTAGAGAATTAAGTTTCCTACTTTCTATGTTCTATGATATTTTTTGATCAGATGAGTAGTTCTCGAGATATATCAAGATATTTAAAAGTTCCGAAGCCGCACCAACATAATAGAGATACAGAAACACCGTGGCCCCTTTCTTTGAGATAACTCTGCACTATTGCGAGCTGCAAATGCCACTTCCAGCTTAGCTGTGCAGAAGAAGAACAACAAGAAGAAGAAATATCTCGAAATATGTCCGTCAGGCCCCTTCCCTTGAGATATATCTGCAAATATCTCGGAAACGAAACAAGCTATGGCAAAATGTTAAGAGACGTTTTTTGTAGAGAATTATGTTTCCTACAATTTATATTCTATGATATTTTTTGATCAGAAGCGTAGTTTTCGAGATATATCGTGATATTTAAAAGTTCCGAAGCCGCACCAACATAATACAGATACAGAAACACCGTGGCCCCTTTCTTTGAGATAACTCTGCACTAGTGCGAGCCGCAAATGCCACTTCCAGCTTAGCTGTGCAGAAGAAGAACAACAAGAAGAAGAAATATCTCGAAATATGTTCGCAGGCCCCTTCCCTTGAGATAAATCTGCAAATATCTCGGAAACGAAGCGAGCTATGGCAAAATGTTAAGAGACCTTTTTTGTAGAGAATTAAGTTTCCTACTTTCTATGTTCTATGATATTTTTTGATCAGATGCGTAGTTCTCGAGATATATCAAGATATTTAAAAGTTCCGAACCCGCACCAACATAATAGAGATACAGAAACACCGTGGCCCCTTTCTTTGAGATAACTCTGCACTATTGCGAGCTGCAAATGCCACTTCCAGCTTAGCTGTGCAGAAGAAGAACAACAAGAAGAAGAAATATCTCGAAATATGTCCGTCAGGCCCCTTCCCTTGAGATATATCTGCAAATATCTCGGAAACGAAGCGAGCTATGGCAAAATGTTGAGAGACCTTTTTTGTAGAGAATTATGTTTCCTACAAGTTATGTTCTATGATATTTTTTGATCAGAAGCGTAGTTTTCGAGATATATCGAGATATTTAAAAGTTCCGAAGTCGCACCAACATAATAGAGATACAGAAACACCGTGGCCCCATTCTTCGAGATAACTCTGCACTATTGCGAGCTGCAAATGCCACTTCCAGCTTAGCTGTGCAGAAGAAGAACAACAAGAAGAAGAAATATCTCGAAATATGTCCGTCAGGCCCCTTCCCTTGAGATAAATCTGCAAATATCTCGGAAACGAAGCGAGCTATGGCAAAATGTTAAGCGACCTTTTTTGTAGAGAATTAAGTTTCCTACTTTTTATCTTCTATGATATTTTTTGATCAGATGCGTAGTTCTCGAGATATATCAAGATATTTAAAAGTTCCGAAGCCGCACCAACATAATAGAGATACAGAAACACCGTGGCCCCTTTCTTTGAGATAACTCTGCACTATTGCGAGCTGCAAATGCCACTTCCAGCTTAGCTGTGCAGAAGAAGAACAACAAGAAGAAGAAATATCTCGAAATATGTCCGTCAGGCCCCTTCCCTTGAGATAAATCTGCAAATATCTCGGAAACGAAGCGAGCTATGGCAAAATGTTAAGAGACGTTTTTTGTAGAGAATTAAGTTTCCTACTTTTTATGTTCTACGATATTTTTTGATCAGATGCGTAGTTCTCGAGATATATCAAGATATTTGAAAGTTCCGAAGCCGCACCAACATAATAGAGATACAGAAACACCGTGGCCCCTTTCTTTGGGATAACTCTGCACTATTGCGAGCTGCAAATGCCACTTCCAGCTTAGCTGTGCAGAAGAAGAACAACAAGAAGAAGAAATATCTCGAAATATGTCCGTCAGGCCCCTTCCCTTGAGATATATCTGCAAATATCTCGGAAACGAAGCGAGCTATGGCAAAATGTTAAGAGACCTTTTTTGTAGAGAATTAAGTTTCCTACTTTTTATGTTCTATGATATTTTTTGATTCGATGCGTACTTCTCGAGATATATCAAGATATTTAAAAGTTCCGAAGCCGCACCAACATAATAGAGATACAGAAACACCGTGGCCCCTTTCTTTGAGATAACTCTGCACTAGTGCGAGCCGCAAATGCCACTTCCAGCTTAGCTGTGCAGAAGAAGAACAACAAGAAGAAGAAATATCTCGAAATATGTCCGTCAGGCCCCTTCCCTCGAGATAAATCTGCAAATATCTCGGAAACGAAGCGAGCTATGGCAAAATGTTAAGCGACCTTTTTTGTAGAGAATTAAGTTTCCTACTTTTTATGTTCTATGATATTTTTTGATCAGATGCGTAGTTCTCGAGATATATCAAGATATTTAAAAGTTCCGAAGCCGCACCAACATAATAGAGATACAGAAACACCGTGGCCCCTTTCTTTGAGATAACTCTGCACTATTGCGAGCTGCAAATGCCACTTCCAGCTTAGCTGTGCAGAAGAAGAACAACAAGAAGAAGAAATATCTCGAAATATGTCCGTCAGGCCCCTTCCCTTGAGATAAATCTGCATATATCTCGGAAACGAAGCGAGCTATGGCAAAATGTTAAGATACCTTTTTTGTAGAGAATTAAGTTTCCTACTTTTTATGTTCTATGATATTTTTTGATCAGATGCGTAGTTCTCGAGATATATCATAATATTTAAAAGTTCCGAAGCCGCACCAACATAATAGAGATACAGAAACACCGTGGCCCCTTTCTTTGAGATAACTCTGCACTATTGCGAGCTGGAAATGCCACTTCCAGTTTAGCTGTGCAGAAGAAGAACAACAAGAAGAAGAAATATCTCGAAATATGTCCGCCAGGCCCCTTCCCTTGAGATAAATCTGCAAATATCTCGGAAACGAAGCGAGCTATGGCAAAACGTTAAGAGACCTTTTTTGTAGAGAATTAAGTTTCCTACTTTTTATGTTGTATGATATTTTTTGATCAGATGCGTAGTTCTCGAGATATATCAAGATATTTAAAAGTTCCGAAGCCGCACCAACATAATAGAGATACAGAAACACCGTGGCCCCTTTCTTTGAGATAACTCTGCACTAGTGCGAGCCGCAAATGCCACTTCCAGCTTAGCTGTGCAGAAGAAGAACAACAAGAAGAAGAAATATCTCGAAATATGTCCGTCAGGCCCCTTCCCTCGAGATAAATCTGCAAATATCTCGGAAACGAAGCGAGCTATGGCAAAATGTTAAGAGACTTTATTTGTAGAGAATTAAGTTTCCTACTTTTTATGTTCTATGATATTTTTTGATCAGTAGCGTAGTTTTCAAGATATATCGAGATATTTAAAACTTCCGAAGCCGCACCAACATAATAGAGATACAGAAGCACCGTGGCCCCTTTCTTTGAGATAACTCTGCACTATTGCGAGCTGCAAATGCCACTTCCAGCTTAGCTGTGCAGAAGAAGAACAACAAGAAGAAGAAATATCTCGAAATATGTCCGTCAGGCCCCTTCCCTTGAGATAAATCTGCATATATCTCGGAAACGAAGCGAGCTATGGCAAAATGTTAAGAGACCTTTTTTGTAGAGAATTAAGTTTCCTACTTTTTATGTTCTATGATATTTTTTGATCAGATGCGTAGTTCTCGAGATATATCAAGATATTTGAAAGTTCCGAAGCCGCACCAACATAATAGAGATACAGAAACACCGTGGCCCCTTTCTTTGAGATAACTCTGCACTAGTGCGAGCCGCAAATGCCACTTCCAGCTTAGCTGTGCAGAAGAAGAACAACAAGAAGAAGAAATATCTCGAAATATGTCCGTCAGGCCCCTTCCCTCGAGATAAATCTGCAAATATCTCGGAAACGAAGCGAGCTATGGCAAAATGTTAAGAGACTTTATTTGTAGAGAATTAAGTTTCCTACTTTTTATGTTCTATGATATTTTTTGATCAGTAGCGTAGTTTTCAAGATATATCGAGATATTTAAAACTTCCGAAGCCGCACCAACATAATAGAGATACAGAAGCACCGTGGCCCCTTTCTTTGAGATAACTCTGCACTATTGCGAGCTGCAAATGCCACTTCCAGCTTAGCTGTGCAGAAGAAGAACAACAAGAAGAAGAAATATCTCGAAATATGTCCGTCAGGCCCCTTCCCTTGAGATAAATCTGCATATATCTCGGAAACGAAGCGAGCTATGGCAAAATGTTAAGAGACCTTTTTTGTAGAGAATTAAGTTTCCTACTTTTTATGTTCTATGATATTTTTTGATCAGATGCGTAGTTCTCGAGATATATCAAGATATTTGAAAGTTCCGAAGCCGCACCAACATAATAGAGATACAGAAACACCGTGGCCTCTTTCTTTGAGATAACTCTGCACTATTGCGAGCTGCAAATGCCACTTCCAGCTTAGCTGTGCAGAAGAAGAACAACAAGAAGAAGAAATATCTCGAAATATGTCCGTCAGGCCCGTTCCTTTGAGCTGAATCTGCAAAAATCTCGGAAACGAAGCGAGCTATGGCAAAATGTTAAGAGACGTTTTTTGTAGAGAATTATGTTTCGTACAATTTATGTTCTATGATATTTTCTGATCAGAAGCGTAGTTTTCGAGATATATCGTGATATTTAAAAGTTCCGAAGCCGCACCAACATAATAGAGATACAGAAACACCGTGGCCCCTTTCTTTGAGATAACTCTGCACTAGTGCGAGCCGCAAATGCCACTTCCAGCTTAGCTGTGCAGAAGAAGAACAACAAGAAGAAGAAATATCTCGAAATATGTCCGTCAGGCCCCTTCCCTTGAGATAAATCTGCAAATATCTCGGAAACGAAGCGAGCTATGGCAAAATGTTAAGAGACCTTTTTTGTAGAGAATTAAGTTTCCTACTTTTGATGTTCTATGATATTTTTTGATTAGATGCGTACTTCTCGAGATATATCAAGATATTTAAAAGTTCCGAAGCCGCACCAACATAATAGAGATACAGAAACACCGTGGCCCCTTTCTTTGAGATAACTCTGCACTATTGCGAGCTGTAAATGCCACTTCCAGCTTAGCTGTGCAGAAGAAGAACAACAAGAAGAAGAAATATCTCGAAATATGTCCGTCAGGCCCCTTCCCTTGAGATAAATCTGCAAATATCTCGGAAACGAAGCGAGCTATGGCAAAATGTTAAGCGACCTTTTTTGTAGAGAATTAAGTTTCCTACTTTTTATCTTCTATGATATTTTTTGATCAGATGCGTAGTTCTCGAGATATATCAAGATATTTAAAAGTTCCGAAGCCGCACCAACATAATAGAGATACAGAAACACCGTGGCCCCTTTCTTTGAGATAACTCTGCACTATTGCGAGCTGCAAATGCCACTTCCAGCTTAGCTGTGCAGAAGAAGAACAACAAGAAGAAGAAATATCTCGAAATATGTCCGTCAGGCCCCTTCCCTTGAGATAAATCTGCAAATATCTCGGAAACGAAGCGAGCTATGGCAAAATGTTAAGCGACCTTTTTTGTAGAGAATTAAGTTTCCTACTTTTTATGTTCTATGATATTTTTTGATCAGATGCGTAGTTCTCGAGATATATCAAGATATTTGAAAGTTCCGAAGCCGCACCAACATAATAGAGATACAGAAACACCGTGGCCCCTTTCTTTGAGATAACTCTGCACTATTGCGAGCTGCAAATGCCACTTCCAGCTTAGCTGTGCAGAAGAAGAACAACAAGAAGAAGAAATATCTCGAAATATGTCCGTCAGGCCCCTTCCCTTGAGATAAATCTGCAAATATCTCGGAAACGAAGCGAGCTATGGCAAAATGTTAAGAGACGTTTTTTGTAGAGAATTAAGTTTCCTACTTTTTGTGTTCTATGATATTTTTTGATCAGATGCGTAGTTCTCGAGATATATCAAGATATTCGAAAGTTCCGAAGCCGCACCAACATAATAGAGATACAGAAACACCGTGGCCCCTTTCTTTGAGATAACTCTGCACTATTGCGAGCTGCAAATGCCACTTCCAGCTTAGCTGTGCAGAAGAAGAACAACAAGAAGAAGAAATATCTCGAAATATGTCCGTCAGGCCCCTTCCCTTGAGATATATCTGCAAATATCTCGGAAACGAAGCGAGCTATGGCAAAATGTTAAGAGACTTTATTTGTAGAGAATTAAGTCTCCTACTTTTTATGTTCTATGATATTTTTTTATCAGATGCGTAGTTCCCGAGATATATCAAGATATTTAAAAGTTCCGAAGCCGCACCAACATAATAGAGATACAGAAACACCGTGGCCCCTTTCTTTGAGATAACTCTGCGCTATTGCGAGCTGGAAACGCCACTTCCAGTTTAGCTGTGCAGAAGAAGAACAACAAGAAGAAGAAATATCTCGAAATATGTCCGTCAGGCCCCTTTCCTTGAGATAAATCTGCAAATATCTCGGAAACGAAGCGAGCTATGGCAAAATGTTAAGAGACCTTTATTGTAGAGAATTAAGTTTCCTACTTTTTATGTTGTATGATATTTTTTGATCAGATGCGTAGTTCTCGAGATATATCAAGATATTTAAAAGTTCCGAAGCCGCACCAACATAATAGAGATACAGAAACACCGTGGCCCCTTTCTTTGGGATAACTCTGCACTATTGCGAGCTGCAAATGCCACTTCCAGCTTAGCTGTGCAGAAGAAGAACAACAAGAAGAAGAAATATCTCGAAATATGTCCGTCAGGCCCCTTTCCTTGAGATAAATCTGCAAATATCTCGGAAACGAAGCGAGCTATGGCAAAATGTTAAGAGACTTTATTTGTAGAGAATTAAGTTTCCTACTTTTTATGTTCTATGATATTTTTTTATCAGATGCGTAGTTCCCGAGATATATAAAGATATTTAAAAGTTCCGAAGCCGCACCAACATAATAGAGATACAGAAACACCGTGGCCCCTTTCTTTGAGATAACTCTGCGCTATTGCGAGCTGGAAACGCCACTTCCAGTTTAGCTGTGCAGAAGAAGAACAACAAGAAGAAGAAATATCTCGAAATATGTCCGTCAGGCCCCTTCCCTTGAGATATATCTGCAAATATCTCGGAAACGAAACAAGCTATGGCAAAATGTTAAGAGACGTTTTTTGTAGAGAATTATGTTTCCTACAATTTATGTTCTATGATATTTTTTGATCAGAAGCGTAGTTTTCGAGATATATCGTGATATTTACAAGTTCCGAAGCCGCACCAACATAATACAGATACAGAAACACCGTGGCCCCTTTCTTTGAGATAACTCTGCACTAGTGCGAGCCGCAAATGCCACTTCCAGCTTAGCTGTGCAGAAGAAGAACAACAAGAAGAAGAAATATCTCGAAATATGTCCGTCAGGCCCCTTCCCTTGAGATAAATCTGCAAATATCTCGGAAACGAAGCGAGCTATGGCAAAATGTTAAGAGACCTTTTTTGTAGAGAATTAAGTTTCCTACTTTCTATATTCTATGATATTTTTTGATCAGATGCGTAGTTCTCGAGATATATCAAGATATTTAAAAGTTCCGAAGCCGCACCAACATAATAGAGATACAGAAACACCGTGGCCCCTTTCTTTGAGATAACTCTGCACTATTGCGAGCTGCAAATGCCACTTGCAGCTTAGCTGTGCAGAAGAAGAACAACAAGAAGAAGAAATATCTCGAAATATGTCCGTCAGGCCCCTTCCCTTGAGATAAATCTGCAAATATCTCGGAAACGAGGCGAGCTATGGCAAAATGTTAAGAGACCTTTTTTGTAGAGAATTAAGTTTCCTACTTTTTATGTTCTATGATATTTTTTGATTAGATGCGTACTTCTCGAGATATATCAAGATATTTAAAAGTTCCGAAGCCGCACCAACATAATAGAGATACAGAAACACCGTGGCCCCTTTCTTTGAGATAACTCTGCACTATTGCGAGCTGTAAATGCCACTTCCAGCTTAGCTGTGCAGAAGAAGAACAACAAGAAGAAGAAATATCTCGAAATATGTCCGTCCGGCCCCTTTCCTTGAGATAAATCTGCAAATATCTCGGAAACGAAGCGAGCTATGGCAAAATGTTAAGAGACTTTATTTGTAGAGAATTAAGTCTCCTACTTTTTATGGTCTATGATATTTTTTTATCAGATGCGTAGTTCCCGAGATATATCAAGATATTTAAAAGTTCCGAAGCCGCACCAACATAATAGAGATACAGAAACACCGTGGCCCCTTTCTTTGAGATAACTCTGCGCTATTGCGAGCTGGAAACGCCACTTCCAGTTTAGCTGTGCAGAAGAAGAACAACAAGAAGAAGAAATATCTCGAAATATATCCGTCAGGCCCCTTCCCTTGAGATATATCTGCAAATATCTCGGAAACGAAACAAGCTATGGCAAAATGTTAAGAGACGTTTTTTGTAGAGAATTATGTTTCCTACAATTTATGTACTATGATATTTTTTGATCAGAAGCGTAGTTTTCGAGATATATCGTGATATTTAAAAGTTCCGAAGCCGCACCAACATAATAGAGATACAGAAACACCGTGGCCCCTTTCTTTGAGATAACTCTGCACTAGTGCGAGCCGCAAATGCCACTTCCAGCTTAGCTGTGCACAAGAAGAACAATAAGAAGAAGAAATATCTCGAAATATGTCCGTCAGGCCCCTTCCCTTGAGATAAATCTGCAAATATCTCGGAAACGAAGCGAGCTATGGCAAAATGTTAAGAGACCATTTTTGTAGAGAATTAAGTTTCCTACTTTTTATGTTCTATGATATTTTTTGATCAGATGCGTAGTTCTCGAGATATATCAAGATATTTAAAAGTTCCGAAGCCGCACCAACATAATAGAGATACAGAAACACCGTGGCCCCTTTCTTTCAGATAACTCTGCACTATTGCGAGCTAGAAATGCCACTTCCAGTTTAGCTGTGCAGAAGAAGAACAACAAGAAGAAGAAATATCTCGAAATATGTCCGTCAGGCCCCTTCCCTTGAGATAAATCTGCAAATATCTCGGAAACGAAGCGAGCTATGGCAAAATGTTAAGAGACCTTTTTTGTAGAGAATTAAGTTTCCTACTTTTTATGTTCTATGATATTTTTTGATCAGAAGCGTAGTTTTCGAGATATATCGAGATATTTAAAAGTTCCGAAGCCGCACCAACATAATAGAGATACAGAAACACCGTGGCCCCTTTCTTTCAGATAACTCTGCACTATTGCGAGCTGCAAATGCCACTTCCAGCTTAGCTGTGCAGAAGAAGAACAACAAGAAGAAGAAATATCTCGAAATATGTCCGTCAGGCCCCTTCCCTTGAGATAAATCTGCATATATCTCGGAAACGAAGCGAGCTATGGCAAAATGTTAAGAGACCTTTTTTGTAGAGAATTAAGTTTCCTACTTTTTATGTTCTATGATATTTTTTGATCAGATGCGTAGTTCTCGAGATATATCGAGATATTTAAAAGTTCCGAAGCCGCACCAACATAATAGAGATACAGAAACACCGTGGCCCCTTTCTTTGAGATAACTCTGCACTATTGCGAGCTGCAAATGCCACTTCCAGCTTAGCTGTGCAGAAGAAGAACAACAAGAAGAAGAAATATCTAGAAATATGTCCGTCAGGCCCCTTTCCTTGAGATAAATCTGCAAATATCTCGGAAACGAAGCGAGCTATGGCAAAATGTTAAGAGACTTTATTTGTAGAGAATTAAGTTTCCTACTTTTTATGTTCTATGATATTTTTTTATCAGAAGCGTAGTTCCCGAGATATATCAAGATATTTAAAAGTTCCGAAGCCGCACCAACATAATAGAGATACAGAAACACCGTGGCCCCTTTCTTTGAGATAACTCTGCGCTATTGCGAGCTGGAAACGCCACTTCCAGTTTAGCTGTGCAGAAGAAGAACAACAAGAAGAAGAAATATCTCGAAATATGTCCGTCAGGCCCCTTCCCTTGAGATATATCTGCAAATATCTCGGAAACGAAACAAGCTATGGCAAAATGTTAAGAGACGTTTTTTGTAGAGAATTATGTTTCCTACAATTTATGTTCTATGATATTTTTTGATCAGAAGCGTAGTTTTCGAGATATATCGTGATATTTAAAAGTTCCGAAGCCGCACCAACATAATAGAGATACAGAAACACCGTGGCCCCTTTCTTTGAGATAACTCTGCACTAGCGCGAGCCGCAAATGCCACTTCCAGCTTAGCTGTGCAGAAGAAGAACAACAAGAAGAAGAAATATCTCGAAATATGTCCGTCAGGCCCCTTCCCTTGAGATAAATCTGCAAATATCTCGGAAACGAAGCGAGCTATGGCAAAATGTTAAGAGACCTTTTTTGTAGAGAATTAAGTTTCCTACTTTCTATGTTCTATGATATATTTTGATCAGATGCGTAGTTCTCGAGATATATCAAGATATTTAAAAGTTCCGAAGCCGCACCAACATAATAGAGATACAGAAACACCGTGGCCCCTTTCTTTGAGATTACTCTGCACTATTGCGAGCTGCAAATGCCACTTCCAGCTTAGCTGTGCAGAGGAAGAACAACAAGAAGAAGAAATATCTCGAAATATGTCCGTCAGGCCCCTTCCCTTGAGATAAATCTGCAAATATCTCGGAAACGAAGCGAGCTATGGCAAAATGTTAAGAGACCTTATTTGTAGAGAATTAAGTTTCCTACTTTTTATGTTCTATGACATTTTTTGATCAGATGCGTAGTTCTCGAGATATATCAAGATATTTAAAAGTTCCGAAGCCGCACCAACATAATAGAGATACAGAAACACCGTGGCCCCTTTCTTTGAGATAACTCTGCACTAGTGCGAGCCGCAAATGCCACTTCCAGCTTAGCTGTGCACAAGAAGAACAATAAGAAGAAGAAATATCTCGAAATATGTCCGTCAGGCCCCTTCCCTTGAGATAAATCTGCAAATATCTCGGAAACGAAGCGAGCTATGGCAAAATGTTAAGAGACGTTTTTTGTAGAGAATTGTGTTTCCTACAATTTATGTTCTATCATATTTTTTGATCAGAAGCGTAGTTTTCGAGACATATCGTGATATTTAAAAGTTCCGAAGCCGCACCAACATAATAGAGATACAGAAACACCGTGGCCCCTTTCTTTGAGTTCACTCTGCACTAGTGCGAGCCGCAAATGCCACTTCCAGCTTAGCTGTGCAGAAGAAGAACAACAAGAAGAAGAAATATCTCGAAATATGTCTGTCAGGCCCCTTCCCTTGAGATAAATCTGCAAATATCTCGGAAACGAAGCGAGCTATGGCAAAATGTTAAGAGACCTTTTTTGTAGAGAATTAAGTTTCCTACTTTCTATGTTCTATGATATTTTTTGATCAGATGCGTAGTTCTCGAGATATATCAAGATATTTGAAAGTTCCGAAGCCGCACCAACATAATAGAGATACAGAAACACCGTGGCCCCTTTCTTTGAGATAACTCTGCACTATTGCGAGCTGCAAATGCCACTTCCAGCTTAGCTTTGCAGAAGAAGAACAACAAGAAGAAGAAATATCTCGAAATATGTCCGTCAGGCCCCTTCCCTTGAGATAAATCTGCAAATATCTCGGAAACGAAGCGAGCTATGGCAAAATCTTAAGAGACCCTTTTTGTAGAGAATTAAGTTTCCTACTTTCTATGTTCTATGATATTTTTTGATCAGATGCGTACTTCTCGAGATATATCAAGATATTTAAAAGTTCCGAAGCCGCACCAACATAATAGAGATACAGAAACACCGTGGCCCCTTTCTTTGAGATAACTCTGCACTATTGCGAGCTGCAAATGCCACTTCCAGCTTAGCTGTGCAGAAGAAGAACAACAAGAAGAAGATATATCTCGAAATATGTCCGTCAGGCCCCTTCCCTTGAGATAAATCTGCAAATATCTCGGAAACGAAGCGAGCTATGGCAAAATGTTAAGAGACCTTATTTGTAGAGAATTAAGTTTCCTACTTTTTATGTTCTATGATATTTTTTGATCAGATGCGTAGTTCTCGAGATATATCAAGATATTTAAAAGTTCCGAAGCCGCACCAACATAATAGAGATACAGAAACACCGTGGCCCCTTTCTTTGAGATAACTCTGCACTAGTGCGAGCCGCAAATGCCACTTCCAGCTTAGCTGTGCACAAGAAGAACAATAAGAAGAAGAAATATCTCGAAATATGTCCGTCAGGCCCCTTCCCTTGAGATAAATCTGCAAATATCTCGGAAACGAAGCGAGCTATGGCAAAATCTTAAGAGACCCTTTTTGTAGAGAATTAAGTTTCCTACTTTCTATGTTCTATGATATTTTTTGATCAGATGCGTACTTCTCGAGATATATCAAGATATTTAAAAGTTCCGAAGCCGCACCAACATAATAGAGATACAGAAACACCGTGGCCCCTTTCTTTCAGATAACTCTGCACTATTGCGAGCTGCAAATGCCACTTCCAGCTTAGCTGTGCAGAAGAAGAACAACAAGAAGAAGAAATATCTCGAAATATGTCCGTCAGGCCCCTTCCCTTGAGATAAATCTGCATATATCTCGGAAACGAAGCGAGCTATGGCAAAATGTTAAGAGACCTTTTTTGTAGAGAATTAAGTTTCCTACTTTCTATGTTCTATGATATTTTTTGATCAGATGCGTAGTTCTCGAGATATATCGAAATATTTAAAAGTTCCGAAGCCGCACCCACATAATAGAGATACAGAAACACCGTGGCCCCTTTCTTTGAGATAACTCTGCACTATTGCGAGCTGGAAATGCCACTTCCAGTTTAGCTGTGCAGAAGAAGAACAACAAGAAGAAGAAATATCTCGAAATATGTCCGTCAGGCCCCTTCCCTTGAGATAAATCTGCAAATATCTCGGAAACGAACTGAGCTATGGCAAAATGTTAAGAGACCTTTTTTGTAGAGAATTAAGTTTCCTACTTTTTATGTTCTATGATATTTTTTGATCAGATGCGTAGTTCTCGAGATATATCAAGATATTTAAAAGTTCCGAAGCCGCACCAACATAATAGAGATACAGAAACACCGTGGCCCCTTTCTTTGAGATAACTCTGCACTATTGCGAGCTGCAAATGCCACTTCCAGCTTAGCTGTGCAGAAGAAGAACAACAAGAAGAAGAAATATCTAGAAATATGTCCGTCAGGCCCCTTTCCTTGAGATAAATCTGCAAATATCTCGGAAACGAAGCGAGCTATGGCAAAATGTTAAGAGACTTTATTTGTAGAGAATTAAGTTTCCTACTTTTTATGTTCTATGATATTTTTTTATCAGAAGCGTAGTTCCCGAGATATATCAAGATATTTAAAAGTTCCGAAGCCGCACCAACATAATAGAGATACAGAAACACCGTGGCCCCTTTCTTTCAGATAACTCTGCACTATTGCGAGCTAGAAATGCCACTTCCAGTTTAGCTGTGCAGAAGAAGAACAACAAGAAGAAGAAATATCTCGAAATATGTCCGTCAGGCCCCTTCCCTTGAGATAAATCTGCAAATATCTCGGAAACGAAGCGAGCTATGGCAAAATGTTAAGAGACCTTTTTTGTAGAGAATTAAGTTTCCTAGTTTTTATGTTCTATGATATTTTTTGATCAGAAGCGTAGTTTTCGAGATATATCGAGATATTTAAAAGTTCCGAAGCCGCACCAACATAATAGAGATACAGAAACACCGTGGCCCCTTTCTTTCAGATAACTCTGCACTATTGCGAGCTGCAAATGCCACTTCCAGCTTAGCTGTGCAGAAGAAGAACAACAAGAAGAAGAAATATCTCGAAATATGTCCGTCAGGCCCCTTCCCTTGAGATAAATCTGCATATATCTCGGAAACGAAGCGAGCTATGGCAAAATGTTAAGAGACCTTTTTTGTAGAGAATTAAGTTTCCTACTTTTTATGTTCTATGATATTTTTTGATCAGATGCGTAGTTCTCGAGATATATCAAGATATTTAAAAGTTCCGAAGCCGCACCAACATAATAGAGATACAGAAACACCGTGGCCCCTTTCTTTGAGATAACTCTGCACTAGTGCGAGCCGCAAATGCCACTTCCAGCTTAGCTGTGCACAAGAAGAACAATAAGAAGAAGAAATATCTCGAAATATGTCCGTCAGGCCCCTTCCCTTGAGATAAATCTGCAAATATCTCGGAAACGAAGCGAGCTATGGCAAAATGTTAAGAGACGTTTTTTGTAGAGAATTGTGTTTCCTACAATTTATGTTCTATCATATTTTTTGATCAGAAGCGTAGTTTTCGAGACATATCGTGATATTTAAAAGTTCCGAAGCCGCACCAACATAATAGAGATACAGAAACACCGTGGCCCCTTTCTTTGAGATAACTCTGCACTAGTGCGAGCCGCAAATGCCACTTCCAGCTTAGCTGTGCACAAGAAGAACAATAAGAAGAAGAAATATCTCGAAATATGTCCGTCAGGCCCCTTCCCTTGAGATAAATCTGCAAATATCTTGGAAACGAAGCGAGCTATGGCAAAATCTTAAGAGACCCTTTTTGTAGAGAATTAAGTTTCCTACTTTCTATGTTCTATGATATTTTTTGATCAGATGCGTACTTCTCGAGATATATCAAGATATTTAAAAGTTCCGAAGCCGCACCAACATAATAGAGATACAGAAACACCGTGGCCCCTTTCTTTGAGATAACTCTGCACTATTGCGAGCTGCAAATGCCACTTCCAGCTTAGCTGTGCAGAAGAAGAACAACAAGAAGAAGATATATCTCGAAATATGTCCGTCAGGCCCCTTCCCTTGAGATAAATCTGCCAATATCTCGGAAACGAAGCGAGCTATGGCAAAATGTTAAGAGACCTTATTTGTAGAGAATTAAGTTTCCTACTTTTTATGTTCTATGATATTTTTTGATCAGATGCGTAGTTCTCGAGATATATCAAGATATTTAAAAGTTCCGAAGCCGCACCAACATAATAGAGATACCGAAACACCGTGGCCCCTTTCTTTGAGATAACTCTGCACTAGTGCGAGCCGCAAATGCCACTTCCAGCTTAGCTGTGCACAAGAAGAACAATAAGAAGAAGAAATATCTCGAAATATGTCCGTCAGGCCCCTTCCCTTGAGATAAATCTGCAAATATCTCGGAAACGAAGCGAGCTATGGCAAAATGTAAAGAGACCATTTTTGTAGAGAATTAAGTTTCCTACTTTTTATGTTCTATGATATTTTTTGATCAGATGCGTAGTTCTCGAGATATATCAAGATATTTAAAAGTTCCGAAGCCGCACCAACATAATAGAGATACAGAAACACCGTGGCCCCTTTCTTTGAGATAACTCTGCACTATTGCGAGCTGCAAATGCCACTTCCAGCTTAGCTGTGCAGAAGAAGAACAACAAGAAGAAGAAATATCTCGAAATATGTCCGTCAGGCCCCTTCCCTTGAGATAAATCTGCAAATATCTCGGAAACGAAGCGAGCTATGGCAAAATGTTAAGAGACCTTTTTTGTAGAGAATTAAGTTTCCTACTTTTTATGTTCTATGATATTTTTTGATCAGAAGCGTAGTTTTCGAGATATATCGAGATATTTAAAAGTTCCGAAGCCGCACCAACATAATAGAGATACAGAAACACCGTGGCCCCTTTCTTTCAGATAACTCTGCACTATTGCGAGCTGCAAATGCCACTTCCAGCTTAGCTGTGCAGAAGAAGAACAACAAGAAGAAGAAATATCTCGAAATATGTCCGTCAGGCCCCTTCCCTTGAGATAAATCTGCATATATCTCGGAAACGAAGCGAGCTATGGCAAAATGTTAAGAGACCTTTTTTGTAGAGAATTAAGTTTGCTACTTTTTATGTTCTATGATATTTTTTGATCAGATGCGTAGTTCTCGAGATATATCGAAATATTTAAAAGTTCCGAAGCCGCACCCACATAATAGAGATACAGAAACACCGTGGCCCCTTTCTTTGAGATAACTCTGCACTATTACGAGCTGGAAATGCCACTTCCAGTTTAGCTGTGCAGAAGAAGAACAACAAGAAGAAGAAATATCTCGAAATATGTCCGTCAGGCCCCTTCCCTTGAGATAAATCTGCAAATATCTCGGAAACGAACTGAGCTATGGCAAAATGTTAAGAGACCTTTTTTGTAGAGAATTAAGTTTCCTACTTTTTATGTTCTATGATATTTTTTGATCAGATGCGTAGTTCTCGAGATATATCAAGATATTTAAAAGTTCCGAAGCCGCACCAACATAATAGAGATACAGAAACAGCGTGGCCCCTTTCTTTGAGATAACTCTGCACTATTGCGAGCTGCAAATGCCACTTCCAGCTTAGCTGTGCAGAAGAAGAACAACAAGAAGAAGAAATATCTCGAAATATGTCCGTCAGGCCCCTTCCCTTGAGATAAATCTGCAAATATCTCGGAAACGAAGCGAGCTATGGCAAAATGTTAAGAGACCTTTTTTGTAGAGAATTAAGTTTCCTACTTTCTATGTTCTATGATATATTTTGATCAGATGCGTAGTTCTCGAGATATATCAAGATATTTAAAAGTTCCGAAGCCGCACCAACATAATAGAGATACAGAAACACCGTGGCCCCTTTCTTTGAGATAATTCTGCACTATTGCGAGCTGCAAATGCCACTTCCAGCTTAGCTGTGCAGAAGAAGAACAACAAGAAGAAGAAATATCTCGAAATATGTCCGTCAGGCCCCTTCCCTTGAGATAAATCTGCAAATATCTCGGAAACGAAGCGAGCTATGGCAAAATGTTAAGAGACCTTTTTTGTAGAGAACTAAGTTTCCTACTTTCTATGTTCTATGATATTTTTTGATCAGATGCGTAGTTCTCGAGATATATCAAGATATTTAAAAGTTCCGAAGCCGCACCAACATAATAGAGATACAGAAACAGCGTGGCCCCTTTCTTTGAGATAACTCTGCACTATTGCGAGCTGCAAATGCCACTTCCAGCTTAGCTGTGCAGAAGAAGAACAATAAGAAGAAGAAATATCTCGAAATATGTCCGTCAGGCCCCTTCCCTTGAGATAAATCTGCAAATATCTCGGAAACGAAGCGAGCTATGGCAAAATGTTAAGAGACCTTTTTTGTAGAGAATTAAGTTTCCTACTTTCTATGTTCTATGATATTTTTTGATCAGATGCGTAGTTCTTGAGATATATCAAGATATTTAAAAGTTCCGAAGTCGCACCAACATAATAGAGATACAGAAACACCGTGGCCCCTTTCTTTGAGATAACTCTGCACTATTGCGAGCTGCAAATGCCACTTCCAGCTTAGCTGTGCAGAAGAAGAACAACAAGAAGAAGAAATATCTCGAAATATGTCCGTCAGGCCCCTTCCCTTGAGATAAATCTGCAAATATCTCGGAAACGAAGCGAGCTATGGCAAAATGTTAAGAGACGTTTTTTGTAGAGAATTGTGTTTCCTACAATTTATGTTCTATCATATTTTTTGATCAGAAGCGTAGTTTTCGAGACATATCGTGATATTTAAAAGTTCCGAAGCCGCACCAACATAATAGAGATACAGAAACACCGTGGCCCCTTTCTTTGAGTTCACTCTGCACTAGTGCGAGCCGCAAATGCCACTTCCAGCTTAGCTGTGCAGAAGAAGAACAACAAGAAGAAGAAATATCTCGAAATATGTCTGTCAGGCCCCTTCCCTTGAGATAAATCTGCAAATATCTCGGAAACGAAGCGAGCTACGGCAAAATGTTAAGAGACCTTTTTTGTAGAGAATTAAGTTTCCTACTTTCTATGTTCTATGATATTTTTTGATCAGATGCGTAGTTCTCGAGATATATCAAGATATTTAAAAGTTCCGAAGCCGCACCAACATAATAGAGATACAGAAACACCGTGGCCCCTTTCTTTCAGATAACTCTGCACTATTGCGAGCTAGAAATGCCACTTCCAGTTTAGCTGTGCAGAAGAAGAACAACAAGAAGAAGAAATATCTCGAAATATGTCCGTCAGGCCCCTTCCCTTGAGATAAATCTGCAAATATATCGGAAACGAAGCGAGCTATGGCAAAATGTTAAGAGACCTTTTTTGTAGAGAATTAAGTTTCCTACTTTTTATGTTCTATGATATTTTTTGATCAGATGCGTAGTTCTCGAGATATATCAAGATATTTAAAAGTTCCGAAGCCGCACCCACATAATAGAGATACAGAAACACCGTGGCCCCTTTCTTTGAGATAACTCTGCACTATTGCGAGCTGCAAATGCCACTTCCAGCTTAGCTGTGCAGAAGAAGAACAACAAGAAGAAGAAATATCTAGAAATATGTCCGTCAGGCCCCTTTCCTTGAGATAAATCTGCAAATATCTCGGAAACGAAGCGAGCTATGGCAAAATGTTAAGAGACTTTATTTGTAGAGAATTAAGTTTCCTACTTTTTATGTTCTATGATATTTTTTTATCAGAAGCGTAGTTCCCGAGATATATCAAGATATTTAAAAGTTCCGAAGCCGCACCAACATAATAGAGATACAGAAACACCGTGGCCCCTTTCTTTGAGATAACTCTGCGCTATTGCGAGCTGGAAACGCCACTTCCAGTTTAGCTGTGCAGAAGAAGAACAACAAGAAGAAGAAATATCTCGAAATATGTCCGTCAGGCCCCTTCCCTTGAGATATATCTGCAAATATCTCGGAAACGAAACAAGCTATGGCAAAATGTTAAGAGACGTTTTTTGTAGAGAATTATGTTTCCTACAATTTATGTTCTATGATATTTTTTTATCAGAAGCGTAGTTTTCGAGATATATCGTGATATTTAAAAGTTCCGAAGCCGCACCAACATAATACAGATACAGAAACACCGTGGCCCCTTTCTTTGAGATAACTCTGCACTAGTGCGAGCCGCAAATGCCACTTCCAGCTTAGCTGTGCAGAAGAAGAACAACAAGAAGAAGAAATATCTCGAAATATGTCCGTCAGGCCCCTTCCCTTGAGATAAATCTGCATATATCTCGGAAACGAAGCGAGCTATGGCAAAATGTTAAGAGACCTTTTTTGTAGAGAATTAAGTTTCCTACTTTTTATGTTCTATGATATTTTTTGATCAGATGCGTAGTTCTCGAGATATATCAAGATATTTAAAAGTTCCGAAGCCGCACCAACATAATAGAGATACAGAAACAGCGTGGCCCCTTTCTTTGAGATAATTCTGCACTATTGCGAGCTGCAAATGCCACTTCCAGCTTAGCTGTGCAGAAGAAGAACAACAAGAAGAAGAAATATCTCGAAATATGTCCGTCAGGCCCCTTCCCTTGAGATAAATCTGCAAATATCTCGGAAACGAAGCGAGCTATGGCAAAATGTTAAGAGACCTTTTTTGTAGAGAATTAAGTTTCCTACTTTCTATGTTCTATGATATTTTTTGATCAGATGCGTAGTTCTCGAGATATATCAAGATATTTAAAAGTTCCGAAGCCGCACCAACATAATAGAGATACAGAAACACCGTGGCCCCTTTCTTTGAGATAACTCTGCACTATTGCGAGCTGCAAATGCCACTTCCAGCTTAGCTGTGCAGAAGAAGAACAACAAGAAGAAGAAATATCTCGAAATATGTCCGTCAGGCCCCTTCCCTTGAGATAAATCTGCAAATATCTCGGAAACGAAGCGAGCTATGGCAAAATGTTAAGAGACGTTTTTTGTAGAGAATTGTGTTTCCTACAATTTATGTTCTATGATATTTTTTCATCAGAAGCGTAGTTTTCGAGATATATCGTGATATTTAAAAGTTCCGAAGCCGCACCAACATAATAGAGATACAGAAACACCGTGGCCCCTTTCTTTGAGTTCACTCTGCACTAGTGCGAGCCGCAAATGCCACTTCCAGCTTAGCTGTGCAGAAGAAGAACAACAAGAAGAAGAAATATCTCGAAATATGTCCGTCAGGCCCCTTCCCTTGAGATAAATCTGCAAATATCTCGGAAACGAAGCGGGCTATGGCAAAATGTTAAGAGACCTTTTTTGTAGAGAATTAAGTTTCCTACTTTCTATGTTCTATGATATTTTTTGATCAGATGCGTAGTTCTCGAGATATATCAAGATATTTAAAAGTTCCGAAGCCGCACCAACATAATAGAGATACAGAAACACCGTGGCCCCTTTCTTTGAGATAACTCTGCACTATTGCGAGCTGCAAATGCCACTTCCAGCTTAGCTGTGCAGAAGAAGAACAACAAGAAGAAGAAATATCTCGAAATATGTCCGTCAGGCCCCTTCCCTTGAGATAAATCTGCAAATATCTCGGAAACGAAGCGAGCTATGGCAAAATGTTAAGAGAAGTTTTTTGTAGAGAATTGTGTTTCCTACAATTTATGTTCTATGATATTTTTTGATCAGAAGCGTAGTTTTCGAGATATATCGAGATATTTAAAAGTTCCGAAGCCGCACCAACATAATAGAGATACAGAAACACCGTGGCCCCTTTCTTTGAGATATCTCTGCACTAGTGCGAGCCGCAAATGCCACTTCCAGCTTAGCTGTGCAGAAGAAGAACAACAAGAAGAAGAAATATCTCCAAATATGTCCCTCAGGCCCCTTCCCTTGAGATAAATCTGCAAATATCTCGGAAACGAAGCGAGCTAAGGCAAAATGTTAAGAGACTTTATTTGTAGAGAATCAAGTTTCCTACTTTTTATGTTCTATGATATTTTTTGATCAGATGCGTAGTTCTCGAGATATATCAAGATATTTAAAAGTTCCGAAGCCGCACCCACATAAAAGAGATACAGAAACACCGTGGCCCCTTTCTTTGAGATAACTCTGCACTATTGCGAGCTGGAAATGCCACTTCCAGTTTAGCTGTGCAGAAGAAGAACAACAAGAAGAAGAAATATCTCGAAATATGTCCGTCAGGCCCCTTCCCTTGAGATAAATATGCAAATATCTCGGAAACGAAGCGAGCTATGGCAAAATGTTAAGAGACCTTTTTTGTAGAGAATTAAGTTTCCTACTTTTTATGTTCTATGATATTTTTTGATCAGATGCGTAGTTCTCGAGATATATCGGGATATTTAAAAGTTCCGAAGCCGCACCAACATAATAGAGATACAGAAACACCGTGGCCCCTTTCTTTGAGATAACTCTGCACTAGTGCGAGCCGCAAAAGCCACTTCCAGCTTAGCTGTGCAGAAGAAGAACAACAAGAAGAAGAAATATCTCGAAATATTTCCGTCAGGCCCCTTCCCTCGAGATCAATCTGCAAATATCTCGGAAACGAAGCGAGCTATGGCAAAATGTCAAGAGACCTTTTTTGTAGAGAATTAAGTTTCCTACTTTTTATGTTCTATGATATTTTTTGATCAGAAGCGTAGTTTTCGAGATATATCGAGATATTGAAAAGTTCCGAAGCCGCACCAACATAACAGAGATCCTGAAACACCGTGGCCCCTTTCTTTGAGATAACTCTGCACTAGTGCGAGCCGCAAATGCCACTTCCAGCTTAGCTGTGCAGAAGAAGAACAACAAGAAGAAGAAATATCTCGAAATATGTCCGTCAGGCCCCTTCCCTTGAGATAAATCTGCAAATATCTCGGAAACGAAGCGAGCTATGGCAAAATGTTAAGAGACCTTTTTTGTAGAGAATTAAGTTTCCTACTTTCTATGTTCTATGATATTTTTTGATCAGATGCGTACTTCTCGAGATATATCAAGATATTTAAAAGTTCCGAAGCCGCACCAACATAATAGAGATACAGAAACACCGTGGCCCCTTTCTTTGAGATAACTCTGCACTATTGCGAGCTGCAAATGCCACTTCCAGCTTAGCTGTGCAGAAGAAGAACAACAAGAAGAAGATATATCTCGAAATATGTCCGTCAGGCCCCTTCCCTTGAGATAAATCTCCAATATCTCGGAAACGAAGCGAGCTATGGCAAAATGTTAAGAGACCTTATTTGTAGAGAATTAAGTTTCCTACTTTTTATGTTCTATGATATTTTTTGATCAGATGCGTAGTTCTCGAGATATATCAAGATATTTAAAAGTTCCGAAGCCGCACCAACATAATAGAGATACAGAAACACCGTGGCCCCTTTCTTTGAGATAACTCTGCGCTATTGCGAGCTGGAAACGCCACTTCCAGTATAGCTGTGCAGAAGAAGAACAACAAGAAGAAGAAATATCTCGAAATATGTCCGTCAGGCCCCTTCCCTTGAGATATATCTGCAAATATCTCGGAAACGAAACAAGCTATGGCAAAATGTTAAGAGACGTTTTTTGTAGAGAATTATGTTTCCTACAATTTATGTTCTATGATATTTTTTGATCAGAAGCGTAGTTTTCGAGATATATCGAGATATTTAAAAGTTCCGAAGCCGCACCAACATAACAGAGATCCTGAAACACCGTGGCCCCTTTCTTTGAGATAACTCTGCACTAGTGCGACCCGCAAATGCCACTTCCAGCTTAGCTGTGCAGAAGAAGAACAACAAGAAGAAGAAATATCTCGAAATATGTCCGTCAGGCCCCTTCCCTTGAGATAAATCTGCAAATATCTCGGAAACGAAGCGAGCTATGGCAAAATGTTAAGAGACCTTTTTTGTAGAGAATTAAGTTTCCTACTTTCTATGTTCTATGATATTTTTTGATCAGATGCGTACTTCTCGAGATATATCAAGATATTTAAAAGTTCCGAAGCCGCACCAACATAATAGAGATACAGAAACACCGTGGCCCCTTTCTTTGAGATAACTCTGCACTATTGCGAGCTGCAAATGCCACTTCCAGCTTAGCTGTGCAGAAGAAGAACAACAAGAAGAAGATATATCTCGAAATATGTCCGTCAGGCCCCTTCCCTTGAGATAAATCTCCAATATCTCGGAAACGAAGCGAGCTATGGCAAAATGTTAAGAGACCTTATTTGTAGAGAATTAAGTTTCCTACTTTTTATGTTCTATGATATTTTTTGATCAGATGCGTAGTTCTCGAGATATATCAAGATATTTAAAAGTTCCGAAGCCGCACCAACATAATAGAGATACAGAAACACCGTGGCCCCTTTCTTTGAGATAACTCTGCGCTATTGCGAGCTGGAAACGCCACTTCCAGTATAGCTGTGCAGAAGAAGAACAACAAGAAGAAGAAATATCTCGAAATATGTCCGTCAGGCCCCTTCCCTTGAGATATATCTGCAAATATCTCGGAAACGAAACAAGCTATGGCAAAATGTTAAGAGACGTTTTTTGTAGAGAATTATGTTTCCTACAATTTATGTTCTATGATATTTTTTGATCAGATGCGTAGTTCTCGAGATATATCAAGATATTTAAAAGTTCCGAAGCCGCACCAACATAATAGAGATACAGAAACACCGTGGCCCCTTTCTTTGAGATAACGCTGCACTATTGCGAGCTGCAAATGCCACTTCCAGCTTAGCTGTGCAGAAGAAGAACAACAAGAAGAAGAAATATCTCGAAATATGTCCGTCAGGCCCCTTCCCTTGAGATAAATCTGCAAATATCTCGGAAACGAAGCGAGCTATGGCAAAATGTTAAGAGACGTTTTTTGTAGAGAATTGTGTTTCCTACAATTTATGTTCTATGATATTTTTTCATCAGAAGCGTAGTTTTCGAGATATATCGTGATATTTAAAAGTTCCGAAGCCGCACCAACATAATAGAGATACAGAAACACCGTGGCCCCTTTCTTTGAGTTCACTCTGCACTAGTGCGAGCCGCAAATGCCACTTCCAGCTTAGCTGTGCAGAAGAAGAACAACAAGAAGAAGAAATATCTCGAAATATGTCCGTCAGGCCCCTTCCCTTGAGATAAATCTGCAAATATCTCGGAAACGAAGCGGGCTATGGCAAAATGTTAAGAGACCTTTTTTGTAGAGAATTAAGTTTCCTACTTTCTATGTTCTATGATATTTTTTGATCAGATGCGTAGTTCTCGAGATATATCAAGATATTTAAAAGTTCCGAAGCCGCACCAACATAATAGAGATACAGAAACACCGTGGCCCCTTTCTTTGAGATAACTCTGCACTATTGCGAGCTGCAAATGCCACTTCCAGCTTAGCTGTGCAGAAGAAGAACAACAAGAAGAAGAAATATCTCGAAATATGTCCGTCAGGCCCCTTCCCTTGAGATAAATCTGCAAATATCTCGGAAACGAAGCGAGCTATGGCAAAATGTTAAGAGAAGTTTTTTGTAGAGAATTGTGTTTCCTACAATTTATGTTCTATGATATTTTTTGATCAGAAGCGTAGTTTTCGAGATATATCGAGATATTTAAAAGTTCCGAAGCCGCACCAACATAATAGAGATACAGAAACACCGTGGCCCCTTTCTTTGAGATATCTCTGCACTAGTGCGAGCCGCAAATGCCACTTCCAGCTTAGCTGTGCAGAAGAAGAACAACAAGAAAAAGAAATATCTCCAAATATGTCCCTCAGGCCCCTTCCCTTGAGATAAATCTGCAAATATCTCGGAAACGAAGCGAGCTAAGGCAAAATGTTAAGAGACTTTATTTGTAGAGAATCAAGTTTCCTACTTTTTATGTTCTATGATATTTTTTGATCAGATGCGTAGTTCTCGAGATATATCAAGATATTTAAAAGTTCCGAAGCCGCACCCACATAATAGAGATACAGAAACACCGTGGCCCCTTTCTTTGAGATAACTCTGCACTATTGCGAGCTGGAAATGCCACTTCCAGTTTAGCTGTGCAGAAGAAGAACAACAAGAAGAAGAAATATCTCGAAATATGTCCGTCAGGCCCCTTCCCTTGAGATAAATATGCAAATATCTCGGAAACGAAGCGAGCTATGGCAAAATGTTAAGAGACCTTTTTTGTAGAGAATTAAGTTTCCTACTTTTTATGTTCTATGATATTTTTTGATCAGATGCGTAGTTCTCGAGATATATCGAGATATTTAAAAGTTCCGAAGCCGCACCAACATAATAGAGATACAGAAACACCGTGGCCCCTTTCTTTGAGATAACTCTGCACTAGTGCGAGCCGCAAAAGCCACTTCCAGCTTAGCTGTGCAGAAGAAGAACAACAAGAAGAAGAAATATCTCGAAATATGTCCGTCAGGCCCCTTCCCTCGAGATCAATCTGCAAATATCTCGGAAACGAAGCGAGCTATGGCAAAATGTCAAGAGACCTTTTTTGTAGAGAATTAAGTTTCCTACTTTTTATGTTCTATGATATTTTTTGATCAGAAGCGTAGTTTTCGAGATATATCGAGATATTTAAAAGTTCCGAAGCCGCACCAACATAACAGAGATCCTGAAACACCGTGGCCCCTTTCTTTGAGATAACTCTGCACTAGTGCGAGCCGCAAATGCCACTTCCAGCTTAGCTGTGCAGAAGAAGAACAACAAGAAGAAGAAATATCTCGAAATATGTCCGTCAGGCCCCTTCCCTTGAGATAAATCTGCAAATATCTCGGAAACGAAGCGAGCTATGGCAAAATGTTAAGAGACCTTTTTTGTAGAGAATTAAGTTTCCTACTTTCTATGTTCTATGATATTTTTTGATCAGATGCGTACTTCTCGAGATATATCAAGATATTTAAAAGTTCCGAAGCCGCACCAACATAATAGAGATACAGAAACACCGTGGCCCCTTTCTTTGAGATAACTCTGCACTATTGCGAGCTGCAAATGCCACTTCCAGCTTAGCTGTGCAGAAGAAGAACAACAAGAAGAAGATATATCTCGAAATATGTCCGTCAGGCCCCTTCCCTTGAGATAAATCTCCAATATCTCGGAAACGAAGCGAGCTATGGCAAAATGTTAAGAGACCTTATTTGTAGAGAATTAAGTTTCCTACTTTTTATGTTCTATGATATTTTTTGATCAGATGCGTAGTTCTCGAGATATATCAAGATATTTAAAAGTTCCGAAGCCGCACCAACATAATAGAGATACAGAAACACCGTGGCCCCTTTCTTTCAGATAACTCTGCGCTATTGCGAGCTGGAAACGCCACTTCCAGTTTAGCTGTGCAGAAGAAGAACAACAAGAAGAAGAAATATCTCGAAATATGTCCGTCAGGCCCCTTCCCTTGATATATATCTGCAAATATCTCGGAAACGAAACGAGCTATGGCAAAATGTTAAGAGACCTTTTTTGTAGAGAATTATGTTTCCTACAATTTATGTTCCATGATATTTTTTGATCAGAAGCGTAGTTTTCGAGATATATCGAGATATTTAAAAGTTCCGAAGCCGCACCAACATAATAGAGATGCAGAAACACCGTGGCCCCTTTCTTTCAGATAACTCTGCACTAGTGCGAGCCGCAAATGCCACTTCCAGCTTAGCTGTGCAGAAGAAGAACAACAAGAAGAAGAAATATCTCGAAATATGTCCGTCAGGCCCCTTCCCTCGAGATAAATCTGCAAATATCTCGGAAACGAAGCGAGCTATGGCAAAATCTTAAGAGACCTTTTTTGTAGAGAATTAAGTTTCCTACTTTTTATGTTCTATGATATTTTTTGATCATATGCGTAGTTCTCGAGATATATCAAGATATTTAAAAGTTCCGAAGCCGCACCAACATAATAGAGATACAGAAACACCGTGGCCCCTTTCTTTGAGATAACTCTGCACTAGTGCGAGCCGCAAATGCCACTTCCAGCTTAGCTGTGCAGAAGAAGAACAACAAGAAGAAGAAATATCTCGAAATATGTCCGTCAGGCCCCTTCCCTTGAGATAAATCTGCAAATATCTCGGAAACGAAGCGAGCTATGGCAAAATGTTAAGAGACCTTTTTTGTAGAGAATTAAGTTTCCTACTTTCTATGTTCTATGATATTTTTTGATCAGATGCGTACTTCTCGAGATATATCAAGATATTTAAAAGTTCCGAAGCCGCACCAACATAATAGAGATACAGAAACACCGTGGCCCCTTTCTTTGAGATAACTCTGCACTATTGCGAGCTGCAAATGCCACTTCCAGCTTAGCTGTGCAGAAGAAGAACAACAAGAAGAAGATATATCTCGAAATATGTCCGTCAGGCCCCTTCCCTTGAGATAAATCTCCAATATCTCGGAAACGAAGCGAGCTATGGCAAAATGTTAAGAGACCTTATTTGTAGAGAATTAAGTTTCCTACTTTTTATGTTCTATGATATTTTTTGATCAGATGCGTAGTTCTCGAGATATATCAAGATATTTAAAAGTTCCGAAGCCGCACCAACATAATAGAGATACAGAAACACCGTGGCCCCTTTCTTTCAGATAACTCTGCGCTATTGCGAGCTGGAAACGCCACTTCCAGTTTAGCTGTGCAGAAGAAGAACAACAAGAAGAAGAAATATCTCGAAATATGTCCGTCAGGCCCCTTCCCTTGATATATATCTGCAAATATCTCGGAAACGAAACGAGCTATGGCAAAATGTTAAGAGACCTTTTTTGTAGAGAATTATGTTTCCTACAATTTATGTTCCATGATATTTTTTGATCAGAAGCGTAGTTTTCGAGATATATCGAGATATTTAAAAGTTCCGAAGCCGCACCAACATAATAGAGATGCAGAAACACCGTGGCCCCTTTCTTTCAGATAACTCTGCACTAGTGCGAGCCGCAAATGCCACTTCCAGCTTAGCTGTGCAGAAGAAGAACAACAAGAAGAAGAAATATCTCGAAATATGTCCGTCAGGCCCCTTCCCTCGAGATAAATCTGCAAATATCTCGGAAACGAAGCGAGCTATGGCAAAATGTTAAGAGACCTTTTTTGTAGAGAATTAAGTTTCCTACTTTTTATGTTCTATGATATTTTTTGATCATATGCGTAGTTCTCGAGATATATCAAGATATTTAAAAGTTCCGAAGCCGCACCAACATAATAGAGATACAGAAACACCGTGGCCCCTTTCTTTGAGATAACTCTGCACTTGTGCGAGCCGCAAATGCCACTTCCAGCTTAGGTGTGCAGAAGAAGAACAACAAGAAGAAGAAATATCTCGAAATATGTCCGTCAGGCCCCTTCCCTTGAGATAGATCTGCATATATCTCGGAAACCAAGCGAGCTATGGCAAAATGTTAAGAGACCTTTTTTGTAGAGAATTAAGTTTCGTACTTTTTATGTTCTATGATATTTTTTGATCAGATGCGTAGTTCTCGAGATATACCAAGATATTTAAAAGTTCCGAAGCCGCACCAACATAATAGAGATACAGAAACACCGTGGACCCTTTCTTTGAGATAACTCTGCACTAGTGCGAGCCGCAAATGCCACTTCCAGCTTAGCTGTGCAGAAGAAGAACAACAAGAAGAAGAAATATCTCGAAATATGTCCGTCAGGCCCCTTCCCTTGAGATAAATCTGCAAATATCTCGGAAACGAAGCGAGCTATGGCAAAATGTTAAGAGACCTTTTTTGTAGAGAATTAAGTTTCCTACCTTTCATGTTCTATGATATTTTTTGATCAGATGCGTAGTTCTCGAGATATATCAAGATATTTAAAAGTTCCGAAGCCGCACCAACATAATCGAGATACAGAAACACCGTGGCCCCTTTCTTTCAGATAACTCTGCACTATTGCGAGCTGGAAATGCCACTTCCAGTTTAGCTGTGCAGAAGAAGAACAACAAGAAGAAGATATATCTCGAAATATGTCCGTCAGGCCCCTTCCTTTGAGATATATCTGCAAATATCTCGGAAACGAAGCGAGCTATGGCAAAATGTTAAGAGACCTTTTTTGTAGAGAATTATGTCTCCTACAAGTTATGTTCTATGATATTTTTTGATCAGAAGCGTAGTTTTCGAGATATATCGAGATATTTAAAAGTTCCGAAGCCGCACCAACATAATAGAGATACAGAAACACCGTGGCCCCTTTCTTTGAGATAACTCTGCACTATTGCGAGCTGCAAATGCCACTTCCAGCTTAGCTGTGCAGAAGAAGAACAACAAGAAGAAGAAATATCTCGAAATATGTCCGTCAGGCCCCTTCCCTTGAGATAAATCTGCATATATCTCGGAAACGAAGCGAGCTATGGCAAAATGTTAAGAGACCTTTTTTGTAGAGAATTATGTCTCCTACAAGTTATGTTCTATGATATTTTTTGATCAGAAGCGTAGTTTTCCAGATATATCGAGATATTTAAAAGTTCCGAAGCCGCACCAACATAATAGAGATACAGAAACACCGTGGCCCCTTTCTTTGAGATAACTCTGCACTAGTGCGGGCCGCAAATGCCACTTCCAGCTTAGCTGTGCAGAAGAAGAACAACAAGAAGAAGAAATATCTCGAAATATGTCCGTCAGGCCCCTTCCCTCGAGATAAATCTGCAAATATCTCGGAAACGAAGCGAGCTATGGCAAAATGTTAAGAGACCTTTTTTGTAGAGAATTAAGTTTCCTACTTTTTATGTTCTATGATATTTTTTGATCAGATGCGTAGTTCTCGAGATATATCAAGATATTTAAAAGTTCCGAAGCCGCACCAACATAATAGAGATACAGAAACACCGTGGCCCCTTTCTTTGAGATAACGCTGCACTATTGCGAGCTGCAGATGCCACTTCCAGCTTAGCTGTGCAGAAGAAGAACAACAAGAAGAAGAAATATCTCGAAATATGTCCGTCAGGCCCCTTCCCTTGAGATAAATCTGCAAATATCTCGGAAACGAAGCGAGCTATGGCAAAATGTTAAGAGACCTTTTTTGTAGAGAATTAAGTTTCCTACTTTCTATGTTCTATGATATTTTTTGATCAGATGCGTACTTCTCGAGATATATCAAGATATTTAAAAGTTCCGAAGCCGCACCAACATAATAGAGATACAGAAACACCGTGGCCCCTTTCTTTGAGATAACTCTGCACTATTGCGAGCTGCAAATGCCACTTTCAGCTTAGCTGTGCAGAAGAAGAACAACAAGAAGAAGATATATCTCGAAATATGTCCGTCAGGCCCCTTCCCTTGAGATAAATCTCCAATATCTCGGAAACGAAGCGAGCTATGGCAAAATGTTAAGAGACCTTATTTGTAGAGAATTAAGTTTCCTACTTTTTATGTTCTATGATATTTTTTGATCAGATGCGTAGTTCTCGAGATATATCAAGATATTTAAAAGTTCCGAAGCCGCACCAACATAATAGAGATACAGAAACACCGTGGCCCCTTTCTTTCAGATAACTCTGCGCTATTGCGAGCTGGAAACGCCACTTCCAGTTTAGCTGTGCAGAAGAAGAACAACAAGAAGAAGAAATATCTCGAAATATGTCCGTCAGGCCCCTTCCCTTGATATATATCTGCAAATATCTCGGAAACGAAACGAGCTATGGCAAAATGTTAAGAGACCTTTTTTGTAGAGAATTATGTTTCCTACAATTTATGTTCCATGATATTTTTTGATCAGAAGCGTAGTTTTCGAGATATATCGAGATATTTAAAAGTTCCGAAGCCGCACCAACATAATAGAGATGCAGAAACACCGTGGCCCCTTTCTTTCAGATAACTCTGCACTAGTGCGAGCCGCAAATGCCACTTCCAGCTTAGCTGTGCAGAAGAAGAACAACAAGAAGAAGAAATATCTCGAAATATGTCCGTCAGGCCCCTTCCCTCGAGATAAATCTGCAAATATCTCGGAAACGAAGCGAGCTATGGCAAAATGTTAAGAGACCTTTTTTGTAGAGAATTAAGTTTCCTACTTTTTATGTTCTATGATATTTTTTGATCATATGCGTAGTTCTCGAGATATATCAAGATATTTAAAAGTTCCGAAGCCGCACCAACATAATAGAGATACAGAAACACCGTGGCCCCTTTCTTTGAGATAACTCTGCACTTGTGCGAGCCGCAAATGCCACTTCCAGCTTAGCTGTGCAGAAGAAGAACAACAAGAAGAAGAAATATCTCGAAATATGTCCGTCAGGCCCCTTCCCTTGAGATAAATCTGCATATATCTCGGAAACCAAGCGAGCTATGGCAAAATGTTAAGAGACCTTTTTTGTAGAGAATTAAGTTTCGTACTTTTTATGTTCTATGATATTTTTTGATCAGATGCGTAGTTCTCGAGATATACCAAGATATTTAAAAGTTCCGAAGCCGCACCAACATAATAGAGATACAGAAACACCGTGGCCCCTTTCTTTGAGATAACTCTGCACTATTGCGAGCTGCAAATGCCACTTCCAGCTTAGCTGTGCAGAAGAAGAACAACAAGAAGAAGAAATATCTCGAAATATATCCGTCAGGCCCCTTCCCTTGAGATAAATCTGCATATATCTCGGAAACGAAGCGAGCTATGGCAAAATGTTAAGAGACCTTTTTTGTAGAGAATTATGTCTCCTACAAGTTATGTTCTATGATATTTTTTGATCAGAAGCGTAGTTTTCGAGATATATCGAGATATTTAAAAGTTCCGAAGCCGCACCAACATAATAGAGATACAGAAACACCGTGGCCCCTTTCTTTGAGATAACTCTGCACTAGTGCGGGCCGCAAATGCCACTTCCAGCTTAGCTGTGCAGAAGAAGAACAACAAGAAGAAGAAATATCTCGAAATATGTCCGTCAGGCCCCTTCCCTTGAGATAAATCTGCAAATATCTCGGAAACGAAGCCAGCTAAGGCAAAATGTTAAGAGACTTTATTTGTAGAGAATTAAGTTTCCTACTTTTTATGTTCTATGATATTTTTTGATCAGATGCGTAGTTCTCGAGATATATCAAGATATTTAAAAGTTCCGAAGCCGCACCAACATAATAGAGATACAGAAACACCGTGGCCCCTTTCTTTGAGATAACTCTGCACTATTGCGAGCTGGAAATGCCACTTCCAGTTTAGCTGTGCAGAAGAAGAACAACAAGAAGAAGAAATATCTCGAAATATGTCCGTCAGGCCCCTTCCCTTGAGATAAATATGCAAATATCTCGGAAACGAAGCGAGCTATGGCAAAATGTTAAGAGACCTTTTTTGTAGAGAATTAAGTTTCCTACTTTTTATGTTCTATGATATTTTTTGATCAGATGCGTAGTTCTCGAGATATATCGAGATATTTAAAAGTTCCGAAGCCGCACCAACATAATAGAGATACAGAAACACCGTGGCCCCTTTCTTTGAGATAACTCTGCACTAGTGCGAGCCGCAAAAGCCACTTCCAGCTTAGCTGTGCAGAAGAAGAACAACAAGAAGAAGAAATATCTCGAAATATGTCCGTCAGGCCCCTTCCCTCGAGATAAATCTGCAAATATCTCGGAAACGAAGCGAGCTATGGCAAAATGTTAAGAGACCTTTTTTGTAGAGAATTAAGTTTCCTACTTTTTATGTTCTATGATATTTTTTGATCAGATGCGTAGTTCTCGAGATATATCAAGATATTTAAAAGTTCCGAAGCCGCACCAACATAATAGAGATACAGAAACACCGTGGCCCCTTTCTTTGAGATAACGCTGCACTATTGCGAGCTGCAAATGCCACTTCCAGCTTAGCTGTGCAGAAGAAGAACAACAAGAAGAAGAAATATCTCGAAATATGTCCGTCAGGCCCCTTCCCTTGAGATAAATCTGCAAATATCTCGGAAACGAAGCGAGCTATGGCAAAATGTTAAGAGACGTTTTTTGTAGAGAATTGTGTTTCCTACAATTTATGTTCTATGATATTTTTTCATCAGAAGCGTAGTTTTCGAGATATATCGTGATATTTAAAAGTTCCGAAGCCGCACCAACATAATAGAGATACAGAAACACCGTGGCCCCTTTCTTTGAGTTCACTCTGCACTAGTGCGAGCCGCAAATGCCACTTCCAGCTTAGCTGTGCAGAAGAAGAACAACAAGAAGAAGAAATATCTCGAAATATGTCCGTCAGGCCCCTTCCCTTGAGATAAATCTGCAAATATCTCGGAAACGAAGCGGGCTATGGCAAAATGTTAAGAGACCTTTTTTGTAGAGAATTAAGTTTCCTACTTTCTATGTTCTATGATATTTTTTGATCAGATGCGTAGTTCTCGAGATATATCAAGATATTTAAAAGTTCCGAAGCCGCACCAACATAATAGAGATACAGAAACACCGTGGCCCCTTTCTTTGAGATAACTCTGCACTATTGCGAGCTGCAAATGCCACTTCCAGCTTAGCTGTGCAGAAGAAGAACAACAAGAAGAAGAAATATCTCGAAATATGTCCGTCAGGCCCCTTCCCTTGAGATAAATCTGCAAATATCTCGGAAACGAAGCGAGCTATGGCAAAATGTTAAGAGAAGTTTTTTGTAGAGAATTAAGTTTCCTACTTTTTATGTTCTATGATATTTTTTGATCAGATGCGTAGTTCTCGAGATATATCAAGATATTTAAAAGTTCCGAAGCCGCACCAACATAATAGAGATACAGAAACACCGTGGCCCCTTTCTTTGAGATAACGCTGCACTATTGCGAGCTGCAGATGCCACTTCCAGCTTAGCTGTGCAGAAGAAGAACAACAAGAAGAAGAAATATCTCGAAATATGTCCGTCAGGCCCCTTCCCTTGAGATAAATCTGCAAATATCTCGGAAACGAAGCGAGCTATGGCAAAATGTTAAGAGACCTTTTTTGTAGAGAATTAAGTTTCCTACTTTCTATGTTCTATGATATTTTTTGATCAGATGCGTACTTCTCGAGATATATCAAGATATTTAAAAGTTCCGAAGCCGCACCAACATAATAGAGATACAGAAACACCGTGGCCCCTTTCTTTGAGATAACTCTGCACTATTGCGAGCTGCAAATGCCACTTTCAGCTTAGCTGTGCAGAAGAAGAACAACAAGAAGAAGATATATCTCGAAATATGTCCGTCAGGCCCCTTCCCTTGAGATAAATCTCCAATATCTCGGAAACGAAGCGAGCTATGGCAAAATGTTAAGAGACCTTATTTGTAGAGAATTAAGTTTCCTACTTTTTATGTTCTATGATATTTTTTGATCAGATGCGTAGTTCTCGAGATATATCAAGATATTTAAAAGTTCCGAAGCCGCACCAACATAATAGAGATACAGAAACACCGTGGCCCCTTTCTTTCAGATAACTCTGCGCTATTGCGAGCTGGAAACGCCACTTCCAGTTTAGCTGTGCAGAAGAAGAACAACAAGAAGAAGAAATATCTCGAAATATGTCCGTCAGGCCCCTTCCCTTGATATATATCTGCAAATATCTCGGAAACGAAACGAGCTATGGCAAAATGTTAAGAGACCTTTTTTGTAGAGATTTATGTTTCCTACAATTTATGTTCCATGATATTTTTTGATCAGAAGCGTAGTTTTCGAGATATATCGAGATATTTAAAAGTTCCGAAGCCGCACCAACATAACAGAGATCCTGAAACACCGTGGCCCCTTTCTTTGAGATAACTCTGCACTAGTGCGAGCCGCAAATGCCACTTCCAGCTTAGCTGTGCAGAAGAAGAACAACAAGAAGAAGAAATATCTCGAAATATGTCCGTCAGGCCCCTTCCCTTGAGATAAATCTGCAAATATCTCGGAAACGAAGCGAGCTATGGCAAAATGTTAAGAGACCTTTTTTGTAGAGAATTAAGTTTCCTACTTTCTATGTTCTATGATATTTTTTGATCAGATGCGTACTTCTCGATATATATCAAGATATTTAAAAGTTCCGAAGCCGCACCAACATAATAGAGATACAGAAACACCGTGGCCCCTTTCTTTGAGATAACTCTGCACTATTGCGAGCTGCAAATGCCACTTCCAGCTTAGCTGTGCAGAAGAAGAACAACAAGAAGAAGATATATCTCGAAATATGTCCGTCAGGCCCCTTCCCTTGAGATAAATCTCCAATATCTCGGAAACGAAGCGAGCTATGGCAAAATGTTAAGAGACCTTATTTGTAGAGAATTAAGTTTCCTACTTTTTATGTTCTATGATATTTTTTGATCAGATGCGTAGTTCTCGAGATATATCAAGATATTTAAAAGTTCCGAAGCCGCACCAACATAATAGAGATACAGAAACACCGTGGCCCCTTTCTTTCAGATAACTCTGCGCTATTGCGAGCTGGAAACGCCACTTCCAGTTTAGCTGTGCAGAAGAAGAACAACAAGAAGAAGAAATATCTCGAAATATGTCCGTCAGGCCCCTTCCCTTGATATATATCTGCAAATATCTCGGAAACGAAACGAGCTATGGCAAAATGTTAAGAGACCTTTTTTGTAGAGAATTATGTTTCCTACAATTTATGTTCCATGATATTTTTTGATCAGAAGCGTAGTTTTCGAGATATATCGAGATATTTAAAAGTGCCGAAGCCGCACCAACATAATAGAGATGCAGAAACACCGTGGCCCCTTTCTTTCAGATAACTCTGCACTAGTGCGAGCCGCAAATGCCACTTCCAGCTTAGCTGTGCAGAAGAAGAACAACAAGAAGAAGAAATATCTCGAAATATGTCCGTCAGGCCCCTTCCCTCGAGATAAATCTGCAAATATCTCGGAAACGAAGCGAGCTATGGCAAAATGTTAAGAGACCTTTCTTGTAGAGAATTAAGTTTCCTACTTTTTATGTTCTATGATATTTTTTGATCATATGCGTAGTTCTCGAGATATATCAAGATATTTAAAAGTTCCGAAGCCGCACCAACATAATAGAGATACAGAAACACCGTGGCCCCTTTCTTTGAGATAACTCTGCACTTGTGCGAGCCGCAAATGCCACTTCCAGCTTAGCTGTGCAGAAGAAGAACAACAAGAAGAAGAAATATCTCGAAATATGTCCGTCAGGCCCCTTCCCTTGAGATAAATCTGCATATATCTCGGAAACCAAGCGAGCTATGGCAAAATGTTAAGAGACCTTTTTTGTAGAGAATTAAGTTTCGTACTTTTTATGTTCTATGATATTTTTTGATCAGATGCGTAGTTCTCGAGATATACCAAGATATTTAAAAGTTCCGAAGCCGCACCAACATAATAGAGATACAGAAACACCGTGGACCCTTTCTTTGAGATAACTCTGCACTAGTGCGAGCCGCAAATGCCACTTCCAGCTTAGCTGTGCAGAAGAAGAACAACAAGAAGAAGAAATATCTCGAAATATGTCCGTCAGGCCCCTTCCCTTGAGATAAATCTGCAAATATCTCGGAAACGAAGCGAGCTATGGCAAAATGTTAAGAGACCTTTTTTGTAGAGAATTAAGTTTCCTACCTTTCATGTTCTATGATATTTTTTGATCAGATGCGTAGTTCTCGAGATATATCAAGATATTTAAAAGTTCCGAAGCCGCACCAACATAATCGAGATACAGAAACACCGTGGCCCCTTTCTTTCAGATAACTCTGCACTATTGCGAGCTGGAAATGCCACTTCCAGTTTAGCTGTGCAGAAGAAGAACAACAAGAAGAAGATATATCTCGAAATATGTCCGTCAGGCCCCTTCCTTTGAGATATATCTGCAAATATCTCGGAAACGAAGCGAGCTATGGCAAAATGTTAAGAGACCTTTTTTGTAGAGAATTATGTCTCCTACAAGTTATGTTCTATGATATTTTTTGATCAGAAGCGTAGTTTTCGCGATATATCGAGATATTTAAAAGTTCCGAAGCCGCACCAACATAATAGAGATACAGAAACACCGTGGCCCCTTTCTTTGAGATAACTCTGCACTATTGCGAGCTGCAAATGCCACTTCCAGCTTAGCTGTGCAGAAGAAGAACAACAAGAAGAAGAAATATCTCGAAATATGTCCGTCAGGCCCCTTCCCTTGAGATAAATCTGCATATATCTCGGAAACGAAGCGAGCTATGGCAAAATGTTAAGAGACCTTTTTTGTAGAGAATTATGTCTCCTACAAGTTATGTTCTATGATATTTTTTGATCAGAAGCGTAGTTTTCGAGATATATCGAGATATTTAAAAGTTCCGAAGCCGCACCAACATAATAGAGATACAGAAACACCGTGGCCCCTTTCTTTGAGATAACTCTGCACTAGTGCGGGCCGCAAATGCCACTTCCAGCTTAGCTGTGCAGAAGAAGAACAACAAGAAGAAGAAATATCTCCACATATGTCCCTCAGGCCCCTTCCCTTGAGATAAATCTGCAAATATCTCGGAAACGAAGCCAGTTAAGGCAAAATGTTAAGAGACTTTATTTGTAGAGAATTAAGTTTCCTACTTTTTATGTTCTATGATATTTTTTGATCAGATGCGTAGTTCTCGAGATATATCAAGATATTTAAAAGTTCCGAAGCCGCACCAACATAATAGAGATACAGAAACACCGTGGCCCCTTTCTTTGAGATAACTCTGCACTATTGCGAGCTGGAAATGCCACTTCCAGTTTAGCTGTGCAGAAGAAGAACAACAAGAAGAAGAAATATCTCGAAATATGTCCGTCAGGCCCCTTCCCTTGAGATAAATATGCAAATATCTCGGAAACGAAGCGAGCTATGGCAAAATGTTAAGAGACCTTTTTTGTAGAGAATTAAGTTTCCTACTTTTTATGTTCTATGATATTTTTTGATCAGATGCGTAGTTCTCGAGATATATCGAGATATTTAAAAGTTCCGAAGCCGCACCAACATAATAGAGATACAGAAACACCGTGGCCCCTTTCTTTGAGATAACTCTGCACTAGTGCGAGCCGCAAAAGCCACTTCCAGCTTAGCTGTGCAGAAGAAGAACAACAAGAAGAAGAAATATCTCGAAATATGTCCGTCAGGCCCCTTCCCTTGAGATAAATCTGCATATATCTCGGAAACCAAGCGAGCTATGGCAAAATGTTAAGAGACCTTTTTTGTAGAGAATTAAGTTTCGTACTTTTTATGTTCTATGATATTTTTTGATCAGATGCGTAGTTCTCGAGATATACCAAGATATTTAAAAGTTCCGAAGCCGCACCAACATAATAGAGATACAGAAACACCGTGGACCCTTTCTTTGAGATAACTCTGCACTAGTGCGAGCCGCAAATGCCACTTCCAGCTTAGCTGTGCAGAAGAAGAACAACAAGAAGAAGAAATATCTCGAAATATGTCCGTCAGGCCCCTTCCCTTGAGATAAATCTGCAAATATCTCGGAAACGAAGCGAGCTATGGCAAAATGTTAAGAGACCTTTTTTGTAGAGAATTAAGTTTCCTACCTTTCATGTTCTATGATATTTTTTGATCAGATGCGTAGTTCTCGAGATATATCAAGATATTTAAAAGTTCCGAAGCCGCACCAACATAATCGAGATACAGAAACACCGTGGCCCCTTTCTTTCAGATAACTCTGCACTATTGCGAGCTGGAAATGCCACTTCCAGTTTAGCTGTGCAGAAGAAGAACAACAAGAAGAAGATATATCTCGAAATATGTCCGTCAGGCCCCTTCCTTTGAGATATATCTGCAAATATCTCGGAAACGAAGCGAGCTATGGCAAAATGTTAAGAGACCTTTTTTGTAGAGAATTATGTCTCCTACAAGTTATGTTCTATGATATTTTTTGATCAGAAGCGTAGTTTTCGAGATATATCGAGATATTTAAAAGTTCCGAAGCCGCACCAACATAATAGAGATACAGAAACACCGTGGCCCCTTTCTTTGAGATAACTCTGCACTATTGCGAGCTGCAAATGCCACTTCCAGCTTAGCTGTGCAGAAGAAGAACAACAAGAAGAAGAAATATCTCGAAATATGTCCGTCAGGCCCCTTCCCTTGAGATAAATCTGCATATATCTCGGAAACGAAGCGAGCTATGGCAAAATGTTAAGAGACCTTTTTTGTAGAGAATTATGTCTCCTACAAGTTATGTTCTATGATATTTTTTGATCAGAAGCGTAGTTTTCGAGATATATCGAGATATTTAAAAGTTCCGAAGCCGCACCAACATAATAGAGATACAGAAACACCGTGGCCCCTTTCTTTGAGATAACTCTGCACTAGTGCGGGCCGCAAATGCCACTTCCAGCTTAGCTGTGCAGAAGAAGAACAACAAGAAGAAGAAATATCTCCACATATGTCCCTCAGGCCCCTTCCCTTGAGATAAATCTGCAAATATCTCGGAAACGAAGCCAGTTAAGGCAAAATGTTAAGAGACTTTATTTGTAGAGAATTAAGTTTCCTACTTTTTATGTTCTATGATATTTTTTGATCAGATGCGTAGTTCTCGAGATATATCAAGATATTTAAAAGTTCCGAAGCCGCACCAACATAATAGAGATACAGAAACACCGTGGCCCCTTTCTTTGAGATAACTCTGCACTATTGCGAGCTGGAAATGCCACTTCCAGTTTAGCTGTGCAGAAGAAGAACAACAAGAAGAAGAAATATCTCGAAATATGTCCGTCAGGCCCCTTCCCTTGAGATAAATATGCAAATATCTCGGAAACGAAGCGAGCTATGGCAAAATGTTAAGAGACCTTTTTTGTAGAGAATTAAGTTTCCTACTTTTTATGTTCTATGATATTTTTTGATCAGATGCGTAGTTCTCGAGATATATCGAGATATTTAAAAGTTCCGAAGCCGCACCAACATAATAGAGATACAGAAACACCGTGGCCCCTTTCTTTGAGATAACTCTGCACTAGTGCGAGCCGCAAAAGCCACTTCCAGCTTAGCTGTGCAGAAGAAGAACAACAAGAAGAAGAAATATCTCGAAATATGTCCGTCAGGCCCCTTCCCTCGAGATAAATCTGCAAATATCTCGGAAACCAAGCGAGCTATGGCAAAATGTTAAGAGACCTTTTTTGTAGAGAATTAAGTTTCCTACTTTTTATGTTCTATGATATTTTTTGATCAGATGCGTAGTTCTCCAGATATATCAAGATATTTAAAAGTTCCGAAGCCGCACCAACATAATAGAGATACAGAAACACCGTGGCCCCTTTCTTTGAGATAACTCTGCACTAGTGCGAGCCGCAAATGCCACTTCCAGCTTAGCTGTGCAGAAGAAGAACAACAAGAAGAAGAAATATCACGAAATATGTCCGTTAGGCCCCTTCCCTTGAGATATATCTGCAAATATCTCGGAAACGAAGCGAGCTATGGCAAAATGTTAAGAGACCTTTTTTGTAGAGAATTATGTCTCCTACAAGTTATGTTCTATGATATTTTTTGATCAGAAGCGTAGTTTTCGCGATATATCGAGATATTTAAAAGTTCCGAAGCCGCACCAACATAATAGAGATACAGAAACACCGTGGCCCCTTTCTTTGAGATAACTCTGCACTATTGCGAGCTGCAAATGCCACTTCCAGCTTAGCTGTGCAGAAGAAGAACAACAAGAAGAAGAAATATCTCGAAATATGTCCGTCAGGCCCCTTCCCTTGAGATAAATCTGCATATATCTCGGAAACGAAGCGAGCTATGGCAAAATGTTAAGAGACCTTTTTTGTAGAGAATTATGTCTCCTACAAGTTATGTTCTATGATATTTTTTGATCAGAAGCGTAGTTTTCGAGATATATCGAGATATTTAAAAGTTCCGAAGCCGCACCAACATAATAGAGATACAGAAACACCGTGGCCCCTTTCTTTGAGATAACTCTGCACTAGTGCGGGCCGCAAATGCCACTTCCAGCTTAGCTGTGCAGAAGAAGAACAACAAGAAGAAGAAATATCTCCACATATGTCCCTCAGGCCCCTTCCCTTGAGATAAATCTGCAAATATCTCGGAAACGAAGCGAGCTAAGGCAAAATGTTAAGAGACTTTATTTGTAGAGAATTAAGTTTCCTACTTTTTATGTTCTATGATATTTTTTGATCAGATGCGTAGTTCTCGAGATATATCAAGATATTTAAAAGTTCCGAAGCCGCACCAACATAATAGAGATACAGAAACACCGTGGCCCCTTTCTTTGAGATAACTCTGCACTATTGCGAGCTGGAAATGCCACTTCCAGTTTAGCTGTGCAGAAGAAGAACAACAAGAAGAAGAAATATCACGAAATATGTCCGTTAGGCCCCTTCCCTTGAGATAAATCTGCAAATATCTCGGAAACGAAGTGAGCTATGGCAAAATGTTAAGAGACCTTTTTTGTAGAGAATTAAGTTTCCTACTTTTTATGTTCTATGATATTTTTTGATCAGATGCGTAGTTCTCGAGATATATCAAGATATTTAAAAGTTCCGAAGCCGCACCAACATAATAGAGATACAGAAACACCGTGGCCCCTTTCTTTGAGATAACTATGCACTATTGCGAGCTGCAAATGCCACTTCCAGCTTAGCTGTGCAGAAGAAGAACAACAAGAAGAAGAAATATCTCGAAATATGTCCGTCAGGCCCCTTCCCTTGAGATAAATCTGCAAATACCTCGAAAACGAAGCGAGCTATGGCAAAATGTTAAGGGACCTTTCTTGTAGAGAATTAAGTTTCCTACTTTTTATGTAGTATGATATTTTTTGATCAGATGCGTAGTTCTCGAGATATATCAAGATATTTAAAAGTTACGAAGCCGCACCAACATAATAGAGATACAGAAACACCGTGGCCCCTTTCTTTGAGATAACTCTGCACTAGTGCGAGCCGCAAATGCCACTTCCAGCTTAGCTGTGCAGAAGAAGAACAACAAGAAGAAGAAATATCTCGAAATATGTCCGTCAGGCCCCTTCCCTTGAGATAAATCTGCCAATATCTCGGAAACGAAGCGAGCTATGGCAAAATGTTAAGAGACCTTTTTTGTAGAGAATTAAGTTTCCTACTTTTCATGTTCTATGATATTTTTTGATCAGATGCGTAGTTCTCGAGATATATCAAGATATTTAAAAGTTCCGAAGCCGCACCAACATAATAGAGATACAGAAACACCGTGGACCCTTTCTTTGAGATAACTCTGCACTATTGCGAGCTGGAAATGCCACTTCCAGTTTAGCTGTGCAGAAGAAGAACAACAAGAAGAAGAAATATCTCGAAATATGTCCGTCAGGCCCCTTCCCTTGAGATAAATCAGCAAATATCTCGGAAACGAAGCGAGCTATGGCATAATGTTAAGAGACCTTTTTTGTAGAGAATTAAGTTTCCTACTTTTTATGTTCTATGATATTTTTTGATCAGATGCGTAGTTCTCGAGATATATCGAGATATTTAAAAGTTCCGAAGCCGCACCAACATAATAGAGATACAGAAACACCGTGGCCCCTTTCTTTGAGATAACTCTGCACTAGTGCGAGCCGCAAAAGCCACTTCCAGCTTAGCTGTGCAGAAGAAGAACAACAAGAAGAAGAAATATCTCAAAATATGTCCGTCAGGCCCCTTCCCTCGAGATAAATCTGCAAATATCTCGGAAACGAAGCGAGCTATGGCAAAATGTTAAGAGACCTTTTTTGTAGAGAATTAAGTTTCCTACTTTTTATGTTCTATGATATTTTTTGATCAGATGCGTAGTTCTCGAGATATATCAAGATATTTAAAAGTTCCGAAGCCGCACCAACATAATAGAGATACAGAAACACCGTGGCCCCTTTCTTTGAGATAACTCTGCACTAGTGCGAGCCGCAAATGCCACTTCCAGCTTAGCTGTGCAGAAGAAGAACAACAAGAAGAAGAAATATCACGAAATATGTCCGTTAGGCCCCTTCCCTTGAGATAAATCTGCAAATATCTCGGAAACGAAGCGAGCTATGGCAAAATGTTAAGAGACCTTTTTTGTAGAGAATTAAGTTTCCTACTTTTTATGTTGTATGATATTTTTTGATCAGATGCGTAGTTCTCGAGATATATCAAGATATTTAAAAGTTCCGAAGCCGCACCAACATAATAGAGATACAGAAACACCGTGGCCCCTTTCTTTGAGATAACTATGCACTATTGCGAGCTGCAAATGCCACTTCCAGCTTAGCTGTGCAGAAGAAGAACAACAAGAAGAAGAAATATCTCGAAATATGTCCGTCAGGCCCCTTCCCTTGAGATAAATCTGCCAATATCTCGGAAACGAAGCCAGCTATGGCAAAATGTCAAGAGACCTTTTTTGTAGAGAATTAAGTTTCCTACTTTTTATGTTCTATGATATTTTTTGATCAGATGCGTAGATCTCGAGATATATCAAGATATTTAAAAGTTCCGAAGCTGCACCAACATAATAGAGGTACAGAAACACCGTGACCGCTTTCTTTGAGATAACTCTGCACTGTTGCGAGCTGCAAATGCCACTTCCAGGTTAGATGTGCAGAAGAAGAACAACAAGAAGAAGAAATATCTGGAAATATGTCCGTCAGGCCCCATCCCTTGAGATAAATCTGCAAATATCTCGGAAACGAAGCGAGCTATGGCAAAATGTTAAGAGACCTTTCTTGTAGAGAATTAAGTTTCCTACTTTTTATGTTCTATGATATTTTTTGATTAGATGCGTAGTTCTCGAGATATATCAAGATATTTAAAAGTTCCGAAGCCGCACCAACATAATAGAGATACAGAAACACCGTGGACCCTTTCTTTGAGATAACTCTGCACTATTGCGAGCTGCAAATGCCACTTCCAGCTTAGCTGTGCAGAAGAAGAACAACAAGAAGAAGAAATATCTCGAAATATGTCCGTCAGGCCCCTTCCCTTGAGATAAATCTGCAAATATCTCGGAAACGAAGCGAGCTATGGCAAAATGTTAAGAGACCTTTTTTGTAGAGAATTATGTTTCCTACAATTTATGTTCTATGATATTTCTTGATCAGAAGCGTAGTTTTCGAGATATATCGAGATATTTAAAAGATCCGAAGCCGCACCAACATAATAGAGATACAGAAACACCGTGGCCCCATTCTTTGAGATAACAATGCACTATTGCGAGCTGGAAATGCCACTTCCAGTTTAGCTGTGCAGAAGAAGAACAACAAGAAGAAGAAATATCTCGAAATATGTCCGTCAGGCCCCTTCCCTTGAGATAAATCAGCAAATATCTCGGAAACGAAGCGAGCTATGGCATAATGTTAAGAGACCTTTTTTGTAGAGAATTAAGTTTCCTACTTTTTATGTTCTATGATATTTTTTGATCAGATGCGTAGTTCTCGAGATATATCAAGATATTTAAAAGTTCCGAAGCCGCACCAACATAATAGAGATACAGAAACACCGTGGCCCCTTTCTTTGAGATAACTATGCACTATTGCGAGCTGCAAATGCCACTTCCAGCTTAGCTGTGCAGAAGAAGAACAACAAGAAGAAGAAATATCTCGAAATATGTCCGTCAGGCCCCTTCCCTTGAGATAAATCTGCAAATACCTCGAAAACGAAGCGAGCTATGGCAAAATGTTAAGAGACCTTTCTTGTAGAGAATTAAGTTTCCTACTTTTTATGTAGTATGATATTTTTTGATCAGATGCGTAGTTCTCGAGATATATCAAGATATTTAAAAGTTACGAAGCCGCACCAACATAATAGAGATACAGAAACACCGTGGCCCCTTTCTTTGAGATAACTCTGCACTAGTGCGAGCCGCAAATGCCACTTCCAGCTTAGCTGTGCAGAAGAAGAACAACAAGAAGAAGAAATATCTCGAAATATGTCCGTCAGGCCCCTTCCCTTGAGATAAATCTGCCAATATCTCGGAAACGAAGCGAGCTATGGCAAAATGTTAAGAGACCTTTTTTGTAGAGAATTAAGTTTCCTACTTTTCATGTTCTATGATATTTTTTGATCAGATGCGTAGATCTCGAGATATATCAAGATATATAAAAGTTCCGAAGCTGCACCAACATAATAGAGGTACAGAAACACCGTGGCCGCTTTCTTTGAGATAACTCTGCACTATTGCGAGCTGCAAATGCCACTTCCAGCTTAGATGTGCAGAAGAAGAACAACAAGAAGGAGAAATAACACGAAATATGTCCGTTAGGCCCCTTCCCTTGAGATATATCTGCAAATATCTCGGAAACGAAGCGAGCTATGGCAAAATGTTAAGAGACCTTTTTTGTAGGGAATTAAGTTTCCTACTTTTTATGTTCTATGATATTTTTTGATCAGATGCCTAGCTCTCGAGATATATCAAGATATTTAAAAGTTCCGAAGCCGCACCAACATAATAGAGATACAGAAACACCGTGGCCCCTTTCTTTGAGATAACTATGCACTATTGCGAGCTGCAAATGCCACTTCCAGCTTAGCTGTGCAGAAGAAGAACAACAAGAAGAAGAAATATCTCGAAATATGTCCGTCAGGCCCCTTCCCTTGAGATAAATCTGCAAATATCTCGGAAACGAAGCGAGCTATGGCAAAATGTTAAGAGACCTTTTTTGTAGAGAATTAAGTTTTCTACTTTTTATGTTCCATGATATTTTTTGATCAGATGCGTAGTTCTCGAGATATATCAAGATATTTTAAAGTTCCGAAGCTGCACCAACATAATAGAGATACAGAAACACCGTGGCCCCTTTCTTTGAGATAACTCTGCACTATTGCGAGCTGCAAATGCCACTTCCAGCTTAGCTGTGCAGAAGAAGAACAACAATAAGAAGAAATATCTCGAAATATGTCCGTCAGGCCCCTTCCCTTGAGATAAATCTGCAAATATCTCGGAAACGAAGCGAGCTATGGCAAAATGTTAAGAGACCTTTCTTGTAGAGAATTAAGTTTCCTACTTTTTATGTTCTATGATATTTTTTGATCAGATGCGTAGTTCTCGAGATATATCAAGATATTTAAAAGTTCCGAAGCCGCACCAACATAATAGAGATACAGAAACACCGTGGCCCCTTTCTTTGAGATAACTATGCACTATTGCGAGCTGCAAATGCCACTTCCAGCTTAGCTGTGCAGAAGAAGAACAACAAGAAGAAGAAATATCTCGAAATATGTCCGTCAGGCCCCTTCCCTTGAGATAAATCTGCAAATACCTCGAAAACGAAGCGAGCTATGGCAAAATGTTAAGAGACCTTTCTTGTAGAGAATTAAGTATCCTACTTTTTATGTAGTATGATATTTTTTGATCAGATGCGTAGTTCTCGAGATATATCAAGATATTTAAAAGTTACGAAGCCGCACCAACATAATAGAGATACAGAAACACCGTGGCCCCTTTCTTTGAGATAACTCTGCACTAGTGCGAGCCGCAAATGCCACTTCCAGCTTAGCTGTGCAGAAGAAGAACAACAAGAAGAAGAAATATCTCGAAATATGTCCGTCAGGCCCCTTCCCTTGAGATAAATCTGCCAATATCTCGGAAACGAAGCGAGCTATGGCATAATGTTAAGAGACCTTTTGTGTAGAGAATTAAGTTTCCTACTTTTTATGTTCTATGATATTTTTTGATCAGATGCGTAGTTCTCGAGATATATCAAGATATTTAAAAGTTCCGAAGCCGCACCAACATAATAGAGATACAGAAACACCGTGGCCCCTTTCTTTGAGATAACTATGCACTATTGCGAGCTGCAAATGCCACTTCCAGCTTAGCTGTGCAGAAGAAGAACAACAAGAAGAAGAAATATCTCGAAATATGTCCGTCAGGCCCCTTCCCTCGAGATAAATCTGCAAATATCTCGGAAACGAAGCGAGCTATGGCAAAATGTTAAGAGACCTTTTTTGTAGGGAATTAAGTTTCCTACTTTTTATGTTCTATGATATTTTTTGATCAGATGCGTAGCTCTCGAGATATATCAAGATATTTAAAAGTTCCGAAGCCGCACCAACATAATAGAGATACAGAAACACCGTGGCCCCTTTCTTTGAGATAACTATGCACTATTGCGAGCTGCAAATGCCACTTCCAGCTTAGCTGTGCAGAAGAAGAACAACAAGAAGAAGAAATATCTCGAAATATGTCCGTCAGGCCCCTTCCCTTGAGATAAATCTGCAAATATCTCGGAAACGAAGCGAGCTATGGCAAAATGTTAAGAGACCTTTTTTGTAGAGAATTAAGTTTTCTACTTTTTATGTTCCATGATATTTTTTGATCAGATGCGTAGTTCTCGAGATATATCAAGATATTTTAAAGTTCCGAAGCTGCACCAACATAATAGAGGTACAGAAACACCGTGGCCGCTTTCTTTGAGATAACTCTGCACTATTGCGAGCTGCAAATGCCACTTCCAGCTTAGATGTGCAGAAGAAGAACAACAAGAAGAAGAAATATCTCGAAATATGTCCGTCAGGCCCCTTCCCTTGAGATATATCTGCAAATATCTCGGAAACGAAACGAGCTATGGCAAAATGTTAAGAGACCTTTTTTGTAGAGAATTATGTTTCCTACAATTTATGTTCTATGATATTTTTTGATCAGAAGCGTAGTTTTCGAGATATATCGAGATATTTAAAAGTTCCGAAGCCGCACCAACATAATAGAGATCCCTAAACACCGTGGCCCCTTTCTTTGAGATAACTCTGCACTAGTGCGAGCCGCAAATGCCACTTCCAGCTTAGCTGTGCAGAAGAAGAACAACAAGAAGAAGAAATATCTCGAAATATGTCCGTCAGGCCCCTTCCCTCGAGATAAATCTGCAAATATCTCGGAAACGAAGCGAGCTATGGCAAAATGTTAAGAGACCTTTGTTGTAGAGAATTAAGTTTCCTACTTTTTATGTTCTATGATATTTTTTGATCCGATGCGTAGATCTCGAGATATATCAAGATATTTAAAAGTTCCGAAGCTGCACCAACATAATAGAGGTACAGAAACACCGTGGCCGCTTTCTTTGAGATAACTCTGCACTATTGCGAGCTGCAAATGCCACTTCCAGCTTAGATGTGCAGAAGAAGAACAACAAGAAGAAGAAATATCTCGAAATATGTCCGTCAGGCCCCACCCCTTGAGATAGATCTGCAAATATCTCGGAAACGAAGCGAGCTATGACAAAATGTTAAGAGACCTTTCCTGTAGAGAATTAAGTTTCCTACTTTTTATGTTCTATGATATTTTTTGATCAGATGCGTAGTTCTCGAGATATATCAAGATATTTAAAAGTTCCGAAGCCGCACCAACATAATAGAGATACAGAAACACCGTGGCCCCTTTTTTTGCGATAACTCTGCACTATTGCGAGCTGCAAATGCCACTTCCAGCTTAGCTGTGCAGAAGAATAACAACAAGAAGAAGAAATATCTCGAAATATGTCCGTCAGGCCCCTTCCCTTGAGATAAATCTGCAAATATCTCGGAAACGAAGCGGGCTATGGCAAAATGTTAAGAGACCTTATTTGTAGAGAATTAAGTTTCCTACTTTTTATGTTCTATGATATTTTTTGATCAGATGCGTAGTTCTCGAGATATATCAAGATATTTAAAAGTTCCGAAGCCGCACCAACATAATAGAGATACAGAAACACCGTGGCCCCTTTGTTTGAGATAACTCTGCACTATTGCGAGCTGGAAATGCCACTTCCAGTTTAGCTGTGCAGAAGAAGAACAACAAGAAGAAGAAATATCTCGAAATATGTCCGTCAGGCCCCTTCCCTTGAGATATATCTGCAAATATCTCGGAAACGAAACGAGCTATGGCAAAATGTTAAGAGACCTTGTTTGTAGAGAATTATGTTTCCTACAATTTATGTTCTATGATATTTTTGGATCAGAAGCGTAGTTTTCGAGATATATCGAGATATTTAAAAGTTCCGAAGCCGCACCAACATAATAGAGATCCAGAAACACCGTGGCCCCTTTCTTTGAGATAACTCTGCACTAGTGCGAGCCGCAAATGCCACTTCCAGCTTAGCTGTGCAGAAGAAGAACAACAAGAAGAAGAAATATCTCGAAATATGTCCGTCAGGCCCCTTCCCTCGAGATAAATCTGCAAATATCTCGGAAACGAAGCGAGCTATGGCAAAATGTTAAGAGACCTTTGTTGTAGAGAATTAAGTTTCCTACTTTTTATGTTCTATAATATTTTTTGATCAGATGCGTTGTTCTCGAGATATATCAAGATATTTAAAAGTTCCGAAGCCGCACCAACATAGTAGAGATACAGAAACACCGTGGCCCCTTTCTTTGAGATAACTCTGCACTATTGCGAGCTGCAAATGCCACTTCCAGCTTAGCTGTGCGGAAGAAGAACAACAAGAAGAAGAAATAACACGAAATATGTCCGTTAGGCCCCTTCCCTTGAGATATATCTGCAAATATCTCGGAAACGAAGCGAGCTATGGCAAAATGTTAAGAGACCTTTTTTGTACAGAATTAAGTTTCCTACTTTTTATGTTCTATGATCTTTTTTGATCAGATGCGTAGTTCTCGAGATATATCAAGATATTTAAAAGTTCCGAAGCCGCACAAACATAATAGAGATACAGAAACACCGTGGCCCCTTTCTTTGAGATAACTATGCACTATTGCGAGCTGGAAATGCCACTTCCAGTTTAGCTGTGCAGAAGAAGAACAACAAGAAGAAGAAATATCACGAAATATGTCCGTTAGGCCCCTTCCCTTGAGATAAATCTGCAAATATCTCGGAAACGAAGCGAGCTATGGCAAAATGTTAAGAGACCTTTTTTGTAGAGAATTAAGTTTCCTACTTTTTATGTTCTATGATATTTTTTGATCAGATGCGTAGTTCTCGAGATATATCAAGATATTTAAAAGTTCCGAAGCCGCACCAACATAATAGAGATACAGAAACACCGTGGCCCCTTTCTTTGAGATAACTATGCACTATTGCGAGCTGCAAATGCCACTTCCAGCTTAGCTGTGCAGAAGAAGAACAACAAGAAGAAGAAATATCTCGAAATATGTCCGTCAGGCCCCTTCCCTTGAGATAAATCTGCAAATACCTCGAAAACGAAGCGAGCTATGGCAAAATGTTAAGAGACCTTTCTTGTAGAGAATTAAGTTTCCTACTTTTTATGCAGTATGATATTTTTTGATCAGATGCGTAGTTCTCGAGATATATCAAGATATTTAAAAGTTACGAAGCCGCACCAACATAATAGAGATACAGAAACACCGTGGCCCCTTTCTTTGAGATAACTCTGCACTAGTGCGAGCCGCAAATGCCACTTCCAGCTTAGCTGTGCAGAAGAAGAACAACAAGAAGAAGAAATATCTCGAAATATGTCCGTCAGGCCCCTTCCCTTGAGATAAATCTGCCAATATCTCGGAAACGAAGCGAGCTATGGCAAAATGTTAAGAGACCTTTTTTGTAGAGAATTAAGTTTCCTACTTTTTATGTTCTATGATATTTTTTGATCAGATGCGTAGTTCTCGAGATATATCAAGATATTTAAAAGTTCCGAAGCCGCACCAACATAATAGAGATACAGAAACACCGTGGCCCCTTTCTTTGCGATAACTCTGCACTATTGCGAGCTGCAAATGCCACTTCCAGCTTAGCTGTGCAGAAGAAGAACAACAAGAAGAAGAAATATCTCGAAATATGTCCGTCAGGCCCCTTCCCTTGAGATAAATCTGCAAATATCTCGGAAACGAAGCGAGCTATGGCAAAATGTTAAGAGACCTTTTTTGTAGAGAATTAAGTTTTCTACTTTTTATGTTCCATGATATTTTTTGATCAGATGCGTAGTTCTCGAGATATATCAAGATATTTTAAAGTTCCGAAGCTGCACCAACATAATAGAGGTACAGAAACACCGTGGCCGCTTTCTTTGAGATAACTCTGCACTATTGCGAGCTGCAAATGCCACTTCCAGCTTAGATGTGCAGAAGAAGAACAACAAGAAGAAGAAATATCTCGAAATATGTCCGTCAGGCCCCTTCCCTTGAGATATATCTGCAAATATCTCGGAAACGAAACGAGCTATGGCAAAATGTTAAGAGACCTTTTTTGTAGAGAATTATGTTTCCTACAATTTATGTTCTATGATATTTTTTGATCAGAAGCGTAGTTTTCGAGATATATCGAGATATTTAAAAGTTCCGAAGCCGCACCAACATAATAGAGATCCAGAAACACCGTGGCCCCTTTCGTTGAGATAACTCTGCACTAGTGCGAGCCGCAAATGCCACTTCCAGCTTAGCTGTGCAGAAGAAGAACAACAAGAAGAAGAAATATCTCGAAATATGTCCGTCAGGCCCCTTCCCTCGAGATAAATCTGCAAATATCTCGGAAACGAAGCGAGCTATGGCAAAATGTTTAGAGACCTTTGTTGTAGAGAATTAAGTTTCCTACTTTTTATGTTCTATGATATTTTTTGATCAGATGCGTAGATCTCGAGATATATCAAGATATTTAAAAGTTCCGAAGCTGCACCAACATAATAGAGGTACAGAAACACCGTGGCCGCTTTCTTTGAGATAACTCTGCACTATTGCGAGCTGCAAATGCCACTTCCAGCTTAGATGTGCAGAAGAAGAACAACAAGAAGAAGAAATATCTCGAAATATGTCCGTCAGGCCCCACCCCTTGAGATAGATCTGCAAATATCTCGGAAACGAAGCGAGCTATGACAAAATGTTAAGAGACCTTTCCTGTAGAGAATTAAGTTTCCTACTTTTTATGTTCTATGATATTTTTTGATCAGATGCGTAGTTCTCGAGATATATCAAGATATTTAAAAGTTCCGAAGCCGCACCAACATAATAGAGATACAGAAACACCGTGGCCCCTTTTTTTGCGATAACTCTGCACTATTGCGAGCTGCAAATGCCACTTCCAGCTTAGCTGTGCAGAAGAATAACAACAAGAAGAAGAAATATCTCGAAATATGTCCGTCAGGCCCCTTCCCTTGAGATAAATCTGCAAATATCTCGGAAACGAAGCGGGCTATGGCAAAATGTTAAGAGACCTTATTTGTAGAGAATTAAGTTTCCTACTTTTTATGTTCTATGATATTTTTTGATCAGATGCGTAGTTCTCGAGATATATCAAGATATTTAAAAGTTCCGAAGCCGCACCAACATAATAGAGATACAGAAACACCGTGGCCCCTTTGTTTGAGATAACTCTGCACTATTGCGAGCTGGAAATGCCACTTCCAGTTTAGCTGTGCAGAAGAAGAACAACAAGAAGAAGAAATATCTCGAAATATGTCCGTCAGGCCCCTTCCCTTGAGATATATCTGCAAATATCTCGGAAACGAAACGAGCTATGGCAAAATGTTAAGAGACCTTTTTTGTAGAGAATTATGTTTCCTACAATTTATGTTCTATGATATTTTTGGATCAGAAGCGTAGTTTTCGAGATATATCGAGATATTTAAAAGTTCCGAAGCCGCACCAACATAATAGAGATCCAGAAACACCGTGGCCCCTTTCTTTGAGATAACTCTGCACTAGTGCGAGCCGCAAATGCCACTTCCAGCTTAGCTGTGCAGAAGAAGAACAACAAGAAGAAGAAATATCTCGAAATATGTCCGTCAGGCCCCTTCCCTCGAGATAAATCTGCAAATATCTCGGAACCGAAGCGAGCTATGGCAAAATGTTAAGAGACCTTTGTTGTAGAGAATTAAGTTTCCTACTTTTTATGTTCTATAATATTTTTTGATCAGATGCGTTGTTCTCGAGATATATCAAGATATTTAAAAGTTCCGAAGCCGCACCAACATAATAGAGATACAGAAACACCGTGGCCCCTTTCTTTGAGATAACTCTGCACTATTGCGAGCTGCAAATGCCACTTCCAGCTTAGCTGTGCGGAAGAAGAACAACAAGAAGAAGAAATAACACGAAATATGTCCGTTAGGCCCCTTCCCTTGAGATATATCTGCAAATATCTCGGAAACGAAGCGAGCTATGGCAAAATGTTAAGAGACCTTTTTTGTACAGAATTAAGTTTCCTACTTTTTATGTTCTATGATCTTTTTTGATCAGATGCGTAGTTCTCGAGATATATCAAGATATTTAAAAGTTCCGAAGCCGCACAAACATAATAGAGATACAGAAACACCGTGGCCCCTTTCTTTGAGATAACTATGCACTATTGCGAGCTGGAAATGCCACTTCCAGTTTAGCTGTGCAGAAGAAGAACAACAAGAAGAAGAAATATCACGAAATATGTCCGTTAGGCCCCTTCCCTTGAGATAAATCTGCAAATATCTCGGAAACGAAGCGAGCTATGGCAAAATGTTAAGAGACCTTTTTTGTAGAGAATTAAGTTTCCTACTTTTTATGTTCTATGATATTTTTTGATCAGATGCGTAGTTCTCGAGATATATCAAGATATTTAAAAGTTCCGAAGCCGCACCAACATAATAGAGATACAGAAACACCGTGGCCCCTTTCTTTGAGATAACTATGCACTAATGCGAGCTGCAAATGCCACTTCCAGCTTAGCTGTGCAGAAGAAGAACAACAAGAAGAAGAAATATCTCGAAATATGTCCGTCAGGCCCCTTCCCTTGAGATAAATCTGCAAATACCTCGAAAACGAAGCGAGCTATAGCAAAATGTTAAGAGACCTTTCTTGTAGAGAATTAAGTTTCCTACTTTTTATGCAGTATGATATTTTTTGATCAGATGCGTAGTTCTCGAGATATATCAAGATATTTAAAAGTTACGAAGCCGCACCAACATAATAGAGATACAGAAACACCGTGGCCCCTTTCTTTGAGATAACTCTGCACTAGTGCGAGCCGCAAATGCCACTTCCAGCTTAGCTGTGCAGAAGAAGAACAACAAGAAGAAGAAATATCTCGAAATATGTCCGTCAGGCCCCTTCCCTTGAGATAAATCTGCCAATATCTCGGAAACGAAGCGAGCTATGGCAAAATGTTAAGAGACCTTTTTTGTAGAGAATTAAGTTTCCTACTTTTTATGTTCTATGATATTTTTTGATCAGATGCGTAGTTCTCGAGATATATCAAGATATTTAAAAGTTCCGAAGCCGCACCAACATAATAGAGATACAGAAACACCGTGGCCCCTTTCTTTGCGATAACTCTGCACTATTGCGAGCTGCAAATGCCACTTCCAGCTTAGCTGTGCAGAAGAATAACAACAAGAAGAAGAAATATCTCGAAATATGTCCGTCAGGCCCCTTCCCTTGAGATAAATCTGCAAATATCTCGGAAACGATGCGGGCTATGGCAAAATGTTAAGAGACCTTATTTGTAGAGAATTAAGTTTCCTACTTTTTATGTTCTATGATATTTTTTGATCAGATGCGTAGTTCTCGAGATATATCAAGATATTTAAAAGTTCCGAAGCCGCACCAACATAATAGAGATACAGAAACACCGTGGCCCCTTTCTTTGAGATAACTCTGCACTATTGCGAGCTGCAAATGCCACTTCCAGCTTAGCTGTGCAGAAGAAGAACAACAAGAAGAAGAAATAACACGAAATATGTCCGTTAGGCCCCTTCCCTTGAGATATATCTGCAAATATCTCGGAAACGATGCGAGCTATGGCAAAATGTTAAGAGACCTTTTTTGTACAGAATTAAGTTTCCTACTTTTTATGTAGTATGATATTTTTTGATCAGATGCGTAGTTCTCGAGATATATCAAGATATTTAAAAGTTACGAAGCCGCACCAACATAATAGAGATACAGAAACACCGTGGCCCCTTTCTTTGAGATAACTCTGCACTAGTGCGAGCTGCAAATGCCACTTCCAGCTTAGATGTGCAGAAGAAGAACAACAAGAAGAAGAAATATCTCGAAATATGTCCGTCAGGCCCCTTCCCTTGAGATATATCTGCAAATATCTCGGAAACGAAGCGAGCTATGGCAAAATGTTAAGAGACCTTTGTTGTAGAGAATTAAGTTTTCTACTTTTTATGTTCTATGATATTTTTTGATCAGATGCGTTGTTCTCGAGATATATCAAGATATTTAAAAGTTCCGAAGCCGCACCAGCATAATAGAGATACAGAAACACCGTGGCCCCTTTCTTTGAGATAACTCTGCACTATTGCGAGCTGCAAATGCCACTTCCAGCTTAGCTGTGCAGAAGAAGAACAACAATAAGAAGAAATATCTCGAAATATGTCCGTCAGGCCCCTTCCCTTGAGATAAATCTGCAAATATCTCGGAAACGAAGCGAGCTATGGCAAAATGTTAAGAGACCTTTCTTGTAGAGAATTAAGTTTCCTACTTTTTATGTTCTATGATATTTTTTGATCAGATGCGTAGTTCTCGAGATATATCAAGATATTTAAAAGTTCCGAAGCCGCACCAACATAATAGAGATACAGAAACACCGTGGACCCTTTCTTTGAGATAACTCTGCACTATTGCGAGCTGGAAATGCCACTTCCAGTTTAGCTGTGCAGAAGAAGAACAACAAGAAGAAGAAATATCTCGAAATATGTCCGTCAGGCCCCTTCCCTTGAGATATATCTGCAAATATCTCGGAAACGAAACGAGCTATGGCAAAATGTTAAGAGACCTTTTTTGTAGAGAATTATGTTTCCTACAATTTATGTTCTATGATATTTTTGGATCAGAAGCGTAGTTTTCGAGATATATCGAGATATTTAAAAGTTCCGAAGCCGCACCAACATAATAGAGATCCAGAAACACCGTGGCCCCTTTCTTTGAGATAACTCTGCACTAGTGCGAGCCGCAAATGCCACTTCCAGCTTAGCTGTGCAGAAGAAGAACAACAAGAAGAAGAAATATCTCGAAATATGTCCGTCAGGCCCCTTCCCTCGAGATAAATCTGCAAATATCTCGGAAACGAAGCGAGCTATGGCAAAATGTTAAGAGACCTTTGTTGTAGAGAATTAAGTTTCCTACTTTTTATGTTCTATAATATTTTTTGATCAGATGCGTTGTTCTCGAGATATATCAAGATATTTAAAAGTTCCGAAGCTGCACCAACATAATAGAGGTACAGAAACACCGTGGCCGCTTTGTTTGAGATAACTCTGCACTATTGCGAGCTGCAAATGCCACTTCCAGCTTAGATGTGCAGAAGAAGAACAACAAGAAGAAGAAATATCTCGAAATATGTCCGTCAGGCCCCATCCCTTGAGATAGATCTGCAAATATCTCGGAAACGAAGCGAGCTATGACAAAATGTTAAGAGACCTTTTTTGTAGAGAATTAAGTTTTCTACTTTTTATGTTCCATGATATTTTTTGATCAGATGCGTAGTTCTCGAGATATATCAAGATATTTAAAAGTTCCGAAGCTGCACCAACATAATAGAGATACAGAAACACCGTGGCCCCTTTCTTTGAGATAACTCTGCACTATTGCGAGCTGCAAATGCCACTTCCAGCTTAGCTGTGCAGAAGAAGAACAACAATAAGAAGAAATATCTCGAAATATGTCCGTCAGGCCCCTTCCCTTGAGATAAATCTGCAAATATCTCGGAAGCGAAGCGAGCTATGGCAAAATGTTAAGAGACCTTTCTTGTAGAGAATTAAGTTTCCTACTTTTTATGTTCTATGATATTTTTTGATCAGATGCGTAGTTCTCGAGATATATCAAGATATTTAAAAGTTCCGAAGCCGCACCAACATAATAGAGATACAGAAACACCGTGGCCCCTTTCTTTGCGATAACTCTGCACTATTGCGAGCTGCAAATGCCACTTCCAGCTTAGCTGTGCAGAAGAATAACAACAAGAAGAAGAAATATCTCGAAATATGTCCGTCAGGCCCCTTCCCTTGAGATAAATCTGCAAATATCTCGAAAACGAAGCGAGCTATGGCAAAATGTTAAGAGACCTTTGTTGTAGAGAATTAAGTTTCCTACTTTTTATGTTCTATGATATTTTTTGATCAGATGCGTAGATCTCGAGATATATCAAGATATTTAAAAGTTCCGAAGCTGCACCAACATAATAGAGGTACAGAAACACCGTGGCCGCTTTCTTTGAGATAACTCTGCACTATTGCGAGCTGCAAATGCCACTTCCAGCTTAGATGTGCAGAAGAAGAACAACAAGAAGAAGAAATATCTCGAAATATGTCCGTCAGGCCCCACCCCTTGAGATATATCTGCAAATATCTCGGAAACGAAACGAGCTATGGCAAAATGTTAAGAGACCTTTTTTGTAGAGAATTATGTTTCCTACAATTTATGTTCTATGATATTTTTGGATCAGAAGCGTAGTTTTCGAGATATATCGAGATATTTAAAAGTTCCGAAGCCGCACCAACATAATAGAGATCCAGAAACACCGTGGCCCCTTTCTTTGAGATAACTCTGCACTAGTGCGAGCCGCAAATGCCACTTCCAGCTTAGCTGTGCAGAAGAAGAACAACAAGAAGAAGAAATATCTCGAAATATGTCCGTCAGGCCCCTTCCCTCGAGATAAATCTGCAAATATCTCGGAAACGAAGCGAGCTATGGCAAAATGTTAAGAGACCTTTGTTGTAGAGAATTAAGTTTCCTACTTTTTATGTTCTATAATATTTTTTGATCAGATGCGTTGTTCTCGAGATATATCAAGATATTTAAAAGTTCCGAAGCCGCACCAACATAATAGAGATAGAGAAACACCGTGGCCCCTTTCTTTGAGATAACTCTGCACTATTGCGAGCTGCAAATGCCACTTCCAGCTTAGCTGTGCGGAAGAAGAACAACAAGAAGAAGAAATAACACGAAATATGTCCGTTAGGCCCCTTCCCTTGAGATATATCTGCAAATATCTCGGAAACGAAGCGAGCTATGGCAAAATGTTAAGAGACCTTTTTTGTACAGAATTAAGTTTCCTACTTTTTATGTTCTATGATCTTTTTTGATCAGATGCGTAGTTCTCGAGATATATCAAGATATTTAAAAGTTCCGAAGCCGCACAAACATAATAGAGATACAGAAACACCGTGGCCCCTTTCTTTGAGATAACTATGCACTATTGCGAGCTGGAAATGCCACTTCCAGTTTAGCTGTGCAGAAGAAGAACAACAAGAAGAAGAAATATCACGAAATATGTCCGTTAGGCCCCTTCCCTTGAGATAAATCTGCAAATATCTCGGAAACGAAGCGAGCTATGGCAAAATGTTAAGAGACCTTTTTTGTAGAGAATTAAGTTTCCTACTTTTTATGTTCTATGATATTTTTTGATCAGATGCGTAGTTCTCGAGATATATCAAGATATTTAAAAGTTCCGAAGCCGCACCAACATAATAGAGATACAGAAACACCGTGGCCCCTTTCTTTGAGATAACTATGCACTATTGCGAGCTGCAAATGCCACTTCCAGCTTAGCTGTGCAGAAGAAGAACAACAAGAAGAAGAAATATCTCGAAATATGTCCGTCAGGCCCCTTCCCTTGAGATAAATCTGCAAATACCTCGAAAACGAAGCGAGCTATGGCAAAATGTTAAGAGACCTTTGTTGTAGAGAATTAAGTTTCCTACTTTTTATGTTCTATAATATTTTTTGATCAGATGCGTTGTTCTCGAGATATATCAAGATATTTAAAAGTTCCGAAGCTGCACCAACATAATAGAGGTACAGAAACACCGTGGCCGCTTTGTTTGAGATAACTCTGCACTATTGCGAGCTGCAAATGCCACTTCCAGCTTAGATGTGCAGAAGAAGAACAACAAGAAGAAGAAATATCTCGAAATATGTCCGTCAGGCCCCATCCCTTGAGATAGATCTGCAAATATCTCGGAAACGAAGCGAGCTATGACAAAATGTTAAGAGACCTTTTTTGTAGAGAATTAAGTTTTCTACTTTTTATGTTCCATGATATTTTTTGATCAGATGCGTAGTTCTCGAGATATATCAAGATATTTAAAAGTTCCGAAGCTGCACCAACATAATAGAGATACAGAAACACCGTGGCCCCTTTCTTTGAGATAACTCTGCACTATTGCGAGCTGCAAATGCCACTTCCAGCTTAGCTGTGCAGAAGAAGAACAACAATAAGAAGAAATATCTCGAAATATGTCCGTCAGGCCCCTTCCCTTGAGATAAATCTGCAAATATCTCGGAAGCGAAGCGAGCTATGGCAAAATGTTAAGAGACCTTTCTTGTAGAGAATTAAGTTTCCTACTTTTTATGTTCTATGATATTTTTTGATCAGATGCGTAGTTCTCGAGATATATCAAGATATTTAAAAGTTCCGAAGCCGCACCAACATAATAGAGATACAGAAACACCGTGGCCCCTTTCTTTGCGATAACTCTGCACTATTGCGAGCTGCAAATGCCACTTCCAGCTTAGCTGTGCAGAAGAATAACAACAAGAAGAAGAAATATCTCGAAATATGTCCGTCAGGCCCCTTCCCTTGAGATAAATCTGCAAATATCTCGAAAACGAAGCGAGCTATGGCAAAATGTTAAGAGACCTTTGTTGTAGAGAATTAAGTTTCCTACTTTTTATGTTCTATGATATTTTTTGATCAGATGCGTAGATCTCGAGATATATCAAGATATTTAAAAGTTCCGAAGCTGCACCAACATAATAGAGGTACAGAAACACCGTGGCCGCTTTCTTTGAGATAACTCTGCACTATTGCGAGCTGCAAATGCCACTTCCAGCTTAGATGTGCAGAAGAAGAACAACAAGAAGAAGAAATATCTCGAAATATGTCCGTCAGGCCCCACCCCTTGAGATATATCTGCAAATATCTCGGAAACGAAACGAGCTATGGCAAAATGTTAAGAGACCTTTTTTGTAGAGAATTATGTTTCCTACAATTTATGTTCTATGATATTTTTGGATCAGAAGCGTAGTTTTCGAGATATATCGAGATATTTAAAAGTTCCGAAGCCGCACCAACATAATAGAGATCCAGAAACACCGTGGCCCCTTTCTTTGAGATAACTCTGCACTAGTGCGAGCCGCAAATGCCACTTCCAGCTTAGCTGTGCAGAAGAAGAACAACAAGAAGAAGAAATATCTCGAAATATGTCCGTCAGGCCCCTTCCCTCGAGATAAATCTGCAAATATCTCGGAAACGAAGCGAGCTATGGCAAAATGTTAAGAGACCTTTGTTGTAGAGAATTAAGTTTCCTACTTTTTATGTTCTATAATATTTTTTGATCAGATGCGTTGTTCTCGAGATATATCAAGATATTTAAAAGTTCCGAAGCCGCACCAACATAATAGAGATACAGAAACACCGTGGCCCCTTTCTTTGAGATAACTCTGCACTATTGCGAGCTGCAAATGCCACTTCCAGCTTAGCTGTGCGGAAGAAGAACAACAAGAAGAAGAAATAACACGAAATATGTCCGTTAGGCCCCTTCCCTTGAGATATATCTGCAAATATCTCGGAAACGAAGCGAGCTATGGCAAAATGTTAAGAGACCTTTTTTGTACAGAATTAAGTTTCCTACTTTTTATGTTCTATGATCTTTTTTGATCAGATGCGTAGTTCTCGAGATATATCAAGATATTTAAAAGTTCCGAAGCCGCACAAACATAATAGAGATACAGAAACACCGTGGCCCCTTTCTTTGAGATAACTATGCACTATTGCGAGCTGGAAATGCCACTTCCAGTTTAGCTGTGCAGAAGAAGAACAACAAGAAGAAGAAATATCACGAAATATGTCCGTTAGGCCCCTTCCCTTGAGATAAATCTGCAAATATCTCGGAAACGAAGCGAGCTATGGCAAAATGTTAAGAGACCTTTTTTGTAGAGAATTAAGTTTCCTACTTTTTATGTTCTATGATATTTTTTGATCAGATGCGTAGTTCTCGAGATATATCAAGATATTTAAAAGTTCCGAAGCCGCACCAACATAATAGAGATACAGAAACACCGTGGCCCCTTTCTTTGAGATAACTATGCACTATTGCGAGCTGCAAATGCCACTTCCAGCTTAGCTGTGCAGAAGAAGAACAACAAGAAGAAGAAATATCTCGAAATATGTCCGTCAGGCCCCTTCCCTTGAGATAAATCTGCAAATACCTCGAAAACGAAGCGAGCTATGGCAAAATGTTAAGAGACCTTTCTTGTAGAGAATTAAGTTTCCTACTTTTTATGTAGTATGATATTTTTTGATCAGATGCGTAGTTCTCGAGATATATCAAGATATTTAAAAGTTATGAAGCCGCACCAACATAATAGAGATACAGAAACACCGTGGCCCCTTTCTTTGAGATAACTCTGCACTAGTGCGAGCCGCAAATGCCACTTCCAGCTTAGCTGTGCAGAAGAAGAACAACAAGAAGAAGAAATATCTCGAAATATGTCCGTCAGGCCCCTTCCCTTGAGATAATTCTGCCAATATCTCGGAAACGAAGCGAGCTATGGCAAAATGTTAAGAGACCTTTTTTGTAGAGAATTAAGTTTCCTACTTTTTATGTTCTATGATATTTTTTGATCAGATGCGTAGTTCTCGAGATATATCAAGATATTTAAAAGTTCCGAAGCCGCACCAACATAATAGAGATACAGAAACACCGTGGCCCCTTTCTTTGCGATAACTCTGCACTATTGCGAGCTGCAAATGCCACTTCCAGCATAGCTGTGCAGAAGAATAACAACAAGAAGAAGAAATATCTCGAAATATGTCCGTCAGGCCCCTTCCCTTGAGATAAATCTGCAAATATCTCGGAAACGATGCGGGCTATGGCAAAATGTTAAGAGACCTTATTTGTAGAGAATTAAGTTTCCTACTTTTTATGTTCTATGATATTTTTTGATCAGATGCGTAGTTCTCGAGATATATCAAGATATTTAAAAGTTCCGAAGCCGCACCAACATAATAGAGATACAGAAACACCGTGGCCCCTTTCTTTGAGATAACTCTGCACTATTGCGAGCTGCAAATGCCACTTCCAGCTTAGCTGTGCAGAAGAAGAACAACAAGAAGAAGAAATAACACGAAATATGTCCGTTAGGCCCCTTCCCTTGAGATATATCTGCAAATATCTCGGAAACGAAGCGAGCTATGGCAAAATGTTAAGAGACCTTTTTTGTACAGAATTAAGTTTCCTACTTTTTATGTAGTATGATATTTTTTGATCAGATGCGTAGTTCTCGAGATATATCAAGATATTTAAAAGTTACGAAGCCGCACCAACATAATAGAGATACAGAAACACCGTGGCCCCTTTCTTTGAGATAACTCTGCACTAGTGCGAGCTGCAAATGCCACTTCCAGCTTAGATGTGCAGAAGAAGAACAACAAGAAGAAGAAATATCTCGAAATATGTCCGTCAGGCCCCTTCCCTTGAGATATATCTGCAAATATCTCGGAAACGAAGCGAGCTATGGCAAAATGTTAAGAGACCTTTGTTGTAGAGAATTAAGTTTTCTACTTTTTATGTTCTATGATATTTTTTGATCAGATGCGTTGTTCTCGAGATATATCAAGATATTTAAAAGTTCCGAAGCCGCACCAGCATAATAGAGATACAGAAACACCGTGGCCCCGTTCTTTGAGATAACTCTGCACTATTGCGAGCTGCAAATGCCACTTCCAGCTTAGCTGTGCAGAAGAAGAACAACAATAAGAAGAAATATCTCGAAATATGTCCGTCAGGCCCCTTCCCTTGAGATAAATCTGCAAATATCTCGGAAACGAAGCGAGCTATGGCAAAATGTTAAGAGACCTTTCTTGTAGAGAATTAAGTTTCCTACTTTTTATGTTCTATGATATTTTTTGATCAGATGCGTAGTTCTCGAGATATATCAAGATATTTAAAAGTTCCGAAGCCGCACCAACATAATAGAGATACAGAAACACCGTGGACCCTTTCTTTGAGATAACTCTGCACTATTGCGAGCTGGAAATGCCACTTCCAGTTTAGCTGTGCAGAAGAAGAACAACAAGAAGAAGAAATATCTCGAAATATGTCCGTCAGGCCCCTTCCCTTGAGATATATCTGCAAATATCTCGGAAAGGAAACGAGCTATGGCAAAATGTTAAGAGACCTTTTTTGTAGAGAATTATGTTTCCTACAATTTATGTTCTATGATATTTTTGGATCAGAAGCGTAGTTTTCGAGATATATCGAGATATTTAAAAGTTCCGAAGCCGCACCAACATAATAGAGATCCAGAAACACCGCGGCCCCTTTCTTTGAGATAACTCTGCACTAGTGCGAGCCGCAAATGCCACTTCCAGCTTAGCTGTGCAGAAGAAGAACAACAAGAAGAAGAAATATCTCGAAATATGTCCGTCAGGCCCCTTCCCTCGAGATAAATCTGCAAATATCTCGGAAACGAAGCGAGCTATGGCAAAATGTTAAGAGACCTTTGTTGTAGAGAATTAAGTTTCCTACTTTTTATGTTCTATAATATTTTTTGATCAGATGCGTTGTTCTCGAGATATATCAAGATATTTAAAAGTTCCGAAGCTGCACCAACATAATAGAGGTACAGAAACACCGTGGCCGCTTTGTTTGAGATAACTCTGCACTATTGCGAGCTGCAAATGCCACTTCCAGCTTAGATGTGCAGAAGAAGAACAACAAGAAGAAGAAATATCTCGAAATATGTCCGTCAGGCCCCATCCCTTGAGATAGATCTGCAAATATCTCGGAAACGAAGCGAGCTATGACAAAATGTTAAGAGACCTTTTTTGTAGAGAATTAAGTTTTCTACTTTTTATGTTCCATGATATTTTTTGATCAGATGCGTAGTTCTCGAGATATATCAAGATATTTAAAAGTTCCGAAGCTGCACCAACATAATAGAGATACAGAAACACCGTGGCCCCTTTCTTTGAGATAACTCTGCACTATTGCGAGCTGCAAATGCCACTTCCAGCTTAGCTGTGCAGAAGAAGAACAACAATAAGAAGAAATATCTCGAAATATGTCCGTCAGGCCCCTTCCCTTGAGATAAATCTGCAAATATCTCGGAAGCGAAGCGAGCTATGGCAAAATGTTAAGAGACCTTTCTTGTAGAGAATTAAGTTTCCTACTTTTTATGTTCTATGATATTTTTTGATCAGATGCGTAGTTCTCGAGATATATCAAGATATCTAAAAGTTCCGAAGCCGCACCAACATAATAGAGATACAGAAACACCGTGGCCCCTTTCTTTGCGATAACTCTGCACTATTGCGAGCTGCAAATGCCACTTCCAGCTTAGCTGTGCAGAAGAATAACAACAAGAAGAAGAAATATCTCGAAATATGTCCGTCAGGCCCCTTCCCTTGAGATAAATCTGCAAATATCTCGGAAACGAAGCAGGCTATGGCAAAATGTTAAGAGACCTTATTTGTAGAGAATTAAGTTTCCTACTTTTTATGTTCTATGATATTTTTTGATCAGATGCGTAGTTCTCGAGATATATCAAGATATTTAAAAGTTCCGAAGCCGCACCAACATAATAGAGATACAGAAACACCGTGGACCCTTTCTATGAGATAACTCTGCACTATTGCGAGCTGGAAATGCCACTTCCAGTTTAGCTGTGCAGAAGAAGAACAACAAGAAGAAGAAATATCTCGAAATATGTCCGTCAGGCCCCTTCCCTTGAGATAAATCAGCAAATATCTCGGAAACGAAGCGAGCTATGGCATAATGTTAAGAGACCTTTTTTGTAGAGAATTAAGTTTCCTACTTTTTATGTTCTATGATATTTTTTGATCAGATGCGTAGTTCTCGAGATATATCAAGATATTTAAAAGTTCCGAAGCCGCACCAACATAATAGAGATACAGAAACACCGTGGCCCCTTTCTTTGAGATAACTCTGCACTATTGCGAGCTGGAAATGCCAATTCCAGTATAGCTGTGCAGAAGAAGAACAACAAGAAGAAGAAATATCTCGAAATATGTCCGTCAGGCCCCTTCCCTTGAGATATATCTGCAAATATCTCGGAAACGAAGCGAGCTATGGCAAAATGTTAAAAGACCTTTTTTGTAGAGAATTAAGTTTCCTACTTTTTATGTTCTATGATATTTTTTGATCAGATGCGTAGTTCTCGAGATATATCGAGATATTTAAAAGTTCCGAAGCCGCACCAACATAATAGAGATACAGAAACACCGTGGCCCCTTTCTTTGAGATAACTCTGCACTAGTGCGAGCCGCAAAAGCCACTTCCAGCTTAGCTGTGCAGAAGAAGAACAACAAGAAGAAGAAATATCTCGAAATATGTCCGTCAGGCCCCTTCCCTCGAGATAAATCTGCAAATATCTCGGAAACGAAGCGAGCTATGGCAAAATGTTAGGAGACCTTTTTTGTAGAGAATTAAGTTTCCTACTTTTTATGTTCTATGATATTTTTTGATCAGATGCGTAGTTCTCGAGATATATCAAGATATTTAAAAGTTCCGAAGCCGCACCAACATAATAGAGATACAGAAACACCGTGGACCCTTTCTTTGAGATAACTCTGCACTATTGCGAGCTGGAAATGCCACTTCCAGCTTAGCTGTGCAGAAGAAGAACAACAAGAAGAAGAAATATCTCGAAATATGTCCGTCAGGCCCCTTCCCTTGAGATAAATCTGCAAATACCTCGAAAACGAAGCGAGCTATGGCAAAATGTTAAGAGACCTTTCTTGTAGAGAATTAAGTTTCCTACTTTTTATGTAGTATGATATTTTTTGATCAGATGCGTAGTTCTCGAGATATATCAAGATATTTAAAAGTTCCGAAGCCGCACCAACATAATAGAGATACAGAAACACCGTGGACCCTTTCTTTGAGATAACTCTGCACTATTGCGAGCTGGAAATGCCACTTCCAGCTTAGCTGTGCAGAAGAAGAACAACAAGAAGAAGAAATATCTCGAAATATGTCCGTCAGGCCCCTTCCCTTGAGATAAATCTGCAAATACCTCGAAAACGAAGCGAGCTATGGCAAAATGTTAAGAGACCTTTCTTGTAGAGAATTAAGTTTCCTACTTTTTATGTAGTATGATATTTTTTGATCAGATGCGTAGTTCTCGAGATATATCAAGATATTTAAAAGTTACGAAGCCGCACCAACATAATAGAGATACAGAAACACCGTGGCCCCTTTCTTTGAGATAACTCTGCACTAGTGCGAGCCGCAAATGCCACTTCCAGCTTAGCTGTGCAGAAGAAGAACAACAAGAAGAAGAAATATCTCGAAATATGTCCGTCAGGCCCCTTCCCTTGAGATAAATCTGCCAATATCTCGGAAACGAAGCGAGCTATGGCAAAATGTTAAGAGACCTTTTTTGTAGAGAATTAAGTTTCCTACTTTTCATGTTCTATGATATTTTTTGATCAGATGCGTAGATCTCGAGATATATCAAGATATTTAAAAGTTCCGAAGCTGCACCAACATAATAGAGGTACAGAAACACCGTGGCCGCTTTCTTTGTGATAACTCTGCACTATTGCGAGCTGCAAATGCCACTTCCAGCTTAGATGTGCAGAAGAAGAACAACAAGAAGAAGAAATATCTCGAAATATGTCCGTCAGGCCCCTTCCCTTGAGATATATCTGCAAATATCTCGGAAACGAAACGAGCTATGGCAAAATGTTAAGAGACCTTTTTTGTAGAGAATTATGTTTCCTACAATTTATGTTCTATGATATTTTTTGATCAGAAGCGTAGTTTTCGAGATATATCGAGATATTTAAAAGTTCCGAAGCCGCACCAACATAATAGAGATCCAGAAACACCGTGGCCCCTTTCTTTGAGATAACTCTGCACTAGTGCGAGCCGCAAATGCCACTTCCAGCTTAGCTGTGCAGAAGAAGAACAACAAGAAGAAGAAATATCTCGAAATATGTCCGTCAGGCACCTTCCCTCGAGATAAATCTGCAAATATCTCGGAAACGAAGCGAGCTATGGCAAAATGTTAAGAGACCTTTTTTGTAGAGAATTATGTTTCCTACAATTTATGTTCTACGATATTTTTTGATCAGAAGCGTAGTTTTCGAGATATATCGAGATATTTAAAAGTTCCGAAGCCGCACCAACATAATGGAGATCCAGAAACACCGTGGCCCCTTTCTTTGAGATAACTCTGCACTAGTGCGAGCCGCAAATGCCACTTCCAGCTTAGCTGTGCAGAAGAAGAACAACAAGAAGAAGAAATATCTCGAAATATGTCCGTCAGGCCCCTTCCCTCGAGATAAATCTGCAAATATCTCGGAAACGAAGCGAGCTATGGCAAAATGTTAAGAGACCTTTTTTGTAGAGAATTAAGTTTTCTACTTTTTATGTTCCATGATATTTTTTGATCAGATGCGTAGTTCTCGAGATATATCAAGATATTTAAAAGTTCCGAAGCTGCACCAACATAATAGAGATACAGAAACACCGTGGCCCCTTTCTTTGAGATAACTCTGCACTATTGCGAGCTGCAAATGCCACTTCCAGCTTAGCTGTGCAGAAGAAGAACAACAATAAGAAGAAATATCTCGAAATATGTCCGTCAGGCCCCTTCCCTTGAGATAAATCTGCAAATATCTCGGAAACGAAGCGAGCTATGGCAAAATGTTAAGAGACCTTTCTTGTAGAGAATTAAGTTTCCTACTTTTTATGTTCTATGATATTTTTTGATCAGATGCGTAGTTCTCGAGATATATCAAGATATTTAAAAGTTCCGAAGCCGCACCAACATAATAGAGATACAGAAACACCGTGGCCCCTTTCTTTGCGATAACTCTGCACTATTGCGAGCTGCAAATGCCACTTCCAGCTTAGCTGTGCAGAAGAATAACAACAAGAAGAAGAAATATCTCGAAATATGTCCGTCAGGCCCCTTCCCTTGAGATAAATCTGCAAATATCTCGGAAACGAAGCAGGCTATGGCAAAATGTTAAGAGACCTTATTTGTAGAGAATTAAGTTTCCTACTTTTTATGTTCTATGATATTTTTTGATCAGATGCGTAGTTCTCGAGATATATCAAGATATTTAAAAGTTCCGAAGCCGCACCAACATAATAGAGATACAGAAACACCGTGGCCCCTTTCTTTGAGATAACTCTGCACTAGTGCGAGCCGCAAATGCCACTTCCAGCTTAGCTGTGCAGAAGAAGAACAACAAGAAGAAGAAATATCTCGAAATATGTCCGTCAGGCCCCTTCCCTTGAGATAAATCAGCAAATATCTCGGAAACGAAGCGAGCTATGGCATAATGTTAAGAGACCTTTTTTGTAGAGAATTAAGTTTCCTACTTTTTATGTTCTATGATATTTTTTGATCAGATGCGTAGTTCTCGAGATATATCAAGATATTTAAAAGTTCCGAAGCCGCACCAACGTAATAGAGATACAGAAACACCGTGGCCCCTTTCTTTGAGATAACTCTGCACTATTGCGAGCTGGAAATGCCAATTCCAGTATAGCTGTGCAGAAGAAGAACAACAAGAAGAAGAAATATCTCGAAATATGTCCGTCAGGCCCCTTCCCTTGAGATATATCTGCAAATATCTCGGAAACGAAGCGAGCTATGGCAAAATGTTAAAAGACCTTTTTTGTAGAGAATTAAGTTTCCTACTTTTTATGTTCTATGATATTTTTTGATCAGATGCGTAGTTCTCGAGATATATCGAGATATTTAAAAGTTCCGAAGCCGCACCAACATAATAGAGATACAGAAACACCGTGGCCCCTTTCTTTGAGATAACTCTGCACTAGTGCGAGCCGCAAAAGCCACTTCCAGCTTAGCTGTGCAGAAGAAGAACAACAAGAAGAAGAAATATCTCGAAATATGTCCGTCAGGCCCCTTCCCTTGAGATAGATCTGCAAATATCTCGGAAACGAAGCGAGCTATGGCAAAATGTTAAGAGACCTTTCTTGTAGAGAATTAAGTTTCCTACTTTTTATGTTCTATGATATTTTTTGATCAGATGCGTAGTTCTCGAGATATATCAAGATATTTAAAAGTTCCGAAGCCGCACCAACATAATAGAGATACAGAAACACCGTGGACCCTTTCTATGAGATAACTCTGCACTATTGCGAGCTGGAAATGCCACTTCCAGTTTAGCTGTGCAGAAGAAGAACAACACGAAGAAGAAATATCTCGAAATATGTCCGTCAGGCCCCTTCCCTTGAGATAAATCAGCAAATATCTCGGAAACGAAGCGAGCTATGGCATAATGTTAAGAGACCTTTCTTGTAGAGAATTAAGTTTCCTACTTTTTATGTTCTATGATATTTTTTGATCAGATGCGTAGTTCTCGAGATATATCAAGATATTTAAAAGTTCCGAAGCCGCACCAACATAATAGAGATACAGAAACACCGTGGCCCCTTTCTTTGAGATAACTCTGCACTATTGCGAGCTGGAAATGCCAATTCCAGTATAGCTGTGCAGAAGAAGAACAACAAGAAGAAGAAATATCTCGAAATATGTCCGTCAGGCCCCTTCCCTTGAGATATATCTGCAAATATCTCGGAAACAAAGCGAGCTATGGCAAAATGTTAAAAGACCTTTTTTGTAGAGAATTAAGTTTCCTACTTTTTATGTTCTATGATATTTTTTGATCAGATGCGTAGTTCTCGAGATATATCGAGATATTTAAAAGTTCCGAAGCCGCACCAACATAATAGAGATACAGAAACACCGTGGCCCCTTTCTTTGAGATAACTCTGCACTAGTGCGAGCCGCAAAAGCCACTTCCAGCTTAGCTGTGCAGAAGAAGAACAACAAGAAGAAGAAATATCTCGAAATATGTCCGTCAGGCCCCTTCCCTCGAGATAAATCTGCAAATATCTCGGAAACGAAGCGAGCTATGGCAAAATGTTAAGAGACCTTTTTTGTAGAGAATTAAGTTTCCCACTTTTTATGTTCTATTATATATTTTGATCAGATGCGTAGTTCTCGAGATATATCAAGATATTTAAAAGTTCCGAAGCCGCACCAACATAATAGAGATACAGAAACACCGTGGACCCTTTCTTTGAGATAACTCTGCACTATTGCGAGCTGGAAATGCCACTTCCAGCTTAGCTGTGCAGAAGAAGAACAACAAGAAGAAGAAATATCTCGAAATATGTCCGTCAGGCCCCTTCCCTTGAGATAAATCTGCAAATACCTCGAAAACGAAGCGAGCTATGGCAAAATGTTAAGAGACCTTTCTTGTAGAGAATTAAGTTTCCTACTTTTTATGTAGTATGATATTTTTTGATCAGATGCGTAGTTCTCGAGATATATCAAGATATTTAAAAGTTACGAAGCCGCACCAACATAATAGAGATACAGAAACACCGTGGCCCCTTTCTTTGAGATAACTCTGCACTAGTGCGAGCCGCAAATGCCACTTCCAGCTTAGCTGTGCAGAAGAAGAACAACAAGAAGAAGAAATATCTCGAAATATGTCCGTCAGGCCCCTTCCCTTGAGATAAATCTGCCAATATCTCGGAAACGAAGCGAGCTATGGCAAAATGTTAAGAGACCTTTTTTGTAGAGAATTAAGTTTCCTACTTTTCATGTTCTATGATATTTTTTGATCAGATGCGTAGATCTCGAGATATATCAAGATATTTAAAAGTTCCGAAGCTGCACCAACATAATAGAGGTACAGAAACACCGTGGCCGCTTTCTTTGAGATAACTCTGCACTATTGCGAGCTGCAAATGCCACTTCCAGCTTAGATGTGCAGAAGAAGAACAACAAGAAGAAGAAATATCTCGAAATATGTCCGTCAGGCCCCTTCCCTTGAGATAAATCTGCAAATACCTCGAAAACGAAGCGAGCTATGGCAAAATGTTAAGAGACCTTTCTTGTAGAGAATTAAGTTTCCTACTTTTTATGTAGTATGATATTTTTTGATCAGATGCGTAGTTCTCGAGATATATCAAGATATTTAAAAGTTACGAAGCCGCACCAACATAATAGAGATACAGAAACACCGTGGCCCCTTTCTTTGAGATAACTCTGCACTAGTGCGAGCCGCAAATGCCACTTCCAGCTTAGCTGTGCAGAAGAAGAACAACAAGAAGAAGAAATATCTCGAAATATGTCCGTCAGGCCCCTTCCCTTGAGATAAATCTGCAAATATCTCGGAAACGAAGCGGGCTATGGTAAAATGTTAAGAGACCTTTCTTGTAGAGAATTAAGTTTCCTACTTTTTATGTTCTACGATATTTTTTGATCAGATGCGTAGTTCTCGAGATATATCAAGATATTTAAAAGTTACGAAGCCGCACCAACATAATAGAGATACAGAAACACCGTGGCCCCTTTCTTTGAGATAACTCTGCACTAGTGCGAGCTGCAAATGCCACTTCCAGCTTAGATGTGCAGAAGAAGAACAACAAGAAGAAGAAATATCTCGAAATATGTCCGTCAGGCCCCTTCCCTTGAGATATATCTGCAAATATCTCGGAAACGAAGCGAGCTATGGCAAAATGTTAAGAGACCTTTGTTGTAGAGAATTAAGTTTTCTACTTTTTATGTTCTATGATATTTTTTGATCAGATGCGTTGTTCTCGAGATATATCAAGATATTTAAAAGTTCCGAAGCCGCACCAGCATAATAGAGATACAGAAACACCGTGGCCCCGTTCTTTGAGATAACTCTGCACTATTGCGAGCTGCAAATGCCACTTCCAGCTTAGCTGTGCAGAAGAAGAACAACAATAAGAAGAAATATCTCGAAATATGTCCGTCAGGCCCCTTCCCTTGAGATAAATCTGCAAATATCTCGGAAACGAAGCGAGCTATGGCAAAATGTTAAGAGACCTTTCTTGTAGAGAATTAAGTTTCCTACTTTTTATGTTCTATGATATTTTTTGATCAGATGCGTAGTTCTCGAGATATATCAAGATATTTAAAAGTTCCGAAGCCGCACCAACATAATAGAGATACAGAAACACCGTGGACCCTTTCTTTGAGATAACTCTGCACTATTGCGAGCTGGAAATGCCACTTCCAGTTTAGCTGTGCAGAAGAAGAACAACAAGAAGAAGAAATATCTCGAAATATGTCCGTCAGGCCCCTTCCCTTGAGATATATCTGCAAATATCTCGGAAAGGAAACGAGCTATGGCAAAATGTTAAGAGACCTTTTTTGTAGAGAATTATGTTTCCTACAATTTATGTTCTATGATATTTTTGGATCAGAAGCGTAGTTTTCGAGATATATCGAGATATTTAAAAGTTCCGAAGCCGCACCAACATAATAGAGATCCAGAAACACCGCGGCCCCTTTCTTTGAGATAACTCTGCACTAGTGCGAGCCGCAAATGCCACTTCCAGCTTAGCTGTGCAGAAGAAGAACAACAAGAAGAAGAAATATCTCGAAATATGTCCGTCAGGCCCCTTCCCTCGAGATAAATCTGCAAATATCTCGGAAACGAAGCGAGCTATGGCAAAATGTTAAGAGACCTTTGTTGTAGAGAATTAAGTTTCCTACTTTTTATGTTCTATAATATTTTTTGATCAGATGCGTTGTTCTCGAGATATATCAAGATATTTAAAAGTTCCGAAGCTGCACCAACATAATAGAGGTACAGAAACACCGTGGCCGCTTTGTTTGAGATAACTCTGCACTATTGCGAGCTGCAAATGCCACTTCCAGCTTAGATGTGCAGAAGAAGAACAACAAGAAGAAGAAATATCTCGAAATATGTCCGTCAGGCCCCATCCCTTGAGATAGATCTGCAAATATCTCGGAAACGAAGCGAGCTATGACAAAATGTTAAGAGACCTTTTTTGTAGAGAATTAAGTTTTCTACTTTTTATGTTCCATGATATTTTTTGATCAGATGCGTAGTTCTCGAGATATATCAAGATATTTAAAAGTTCCGAAGCTGCACCAACATAATAGAGATACAGAAACACCGTGGCCCCTTTCTTTGAGATAACTCTGCACTATTGCGAGCTGCAAATGCCACTTCCAGCTTAGCTGTGCAGAAGAAGAACAACAATAAGAAGAAATATCTCGAAATATGTCCGTCAGGCCCCTTCCCTTGAGATAAATCTGCAAATATCTCGGAAGCGAAGCGAGCTATGGCAAAATGTTAAGAGACCTTTCTTGTAGAGAATTAAGTTTCCTACTTTTTATGTTCTATGATATTTTTTGATCAGATGCGTAGTTCTCGAGATATATCAAGATATCTAAAAGTTCCGAAGCCGCACCAACATAATAGAGATACAGAAACACCGTGGCCCCTTTCTTTGCGATAACTCTGCACTATTGCGAGCTGCAAATGCCACTTCCAGCTTAGCTGTGCAGAAGAATAACAACAAGAAGAAGAAATATCTCGAAATATGTCCGTCAGGCCCCTTCCCTTGAGATAAATCTGCAAATATCTCGGAAACGAAGCAGGCTATGGCAAAATGTTAAGAGACCTTATTTGTAGAGAATTAAGTTTCCTACTTTTTATGTTCTATGATATTTTTTGATCAGATGCGTAGTTCTCGAGATATATCAAGATATTTAAAAGTTCCGAAGCCGCACCAACATAATAGAGATACAGAAACACCGTGGACCCTTTCTATGAGATAACTCTGCACTATTGCGAGCTGGAAATGCCACTTCCAGTTTAGCTGTGCAGAAGAAGAACAACAAGAAGAAGAAATATCTCGAAATATGTCCGTCAGGCCCCTTCCCTTGAGATAAATCAGCAAATATCTCGGAAACGAAGCGAGCTATGGCATAATGTTAAGAGACCTTTTTTGTAGAGAATTAAGTTTCCTACTTTTTATGTTCTATGATATTTTTTGATCAGATGCGTAGTTCTCGAGATATATCAAGATATTTAAAAGTTCCGAAGCCGCACCAACATAATAGAGATACAGAAACACCGTGGCCCCTTTCTTTGAGATAACTCTGCACTATTGCGAGCTGGAAATGCCAATTCCAGTATAGCTGTGCAGAAGAAGAACAACAAGAAGAAGAAATATCTCGAAATATGTCCGTCAGGCCCCTTCCCTTGAGATATATCTGCAAATATCTCGGAAACGAAGCGAGCTATGGCAAAATGTTAAAAGACCTTTTTTGTAGAGAATTAAGTTTCCTACTTTTTATGTTCTATGATATTTTTTGATCAGATGCGTAGTTCTCGAGATATATCGAGATATTTAAAAGTTCCGAAGCCGCACCAACATAATAGAGATACAGAAACACCGTGGCCCCTTTCTTTGAGATAACTCTGCACTAGTGCGAGCCGCAAAAGCCACTTCCAGCTTAGCTGTGCAGAAGAAGAACAACAAGAAGAAGAAATATCTCGAAATATGTCCGTCAGGCCCCTTCCCTCGAGATAAATCTGCAAATATCTCGGAAACGAAGCGAGCTATGGCAAAATGTTAGGAGACCTTTTTTGTAGAGAATTAAGTTTCCTACTTTTTATGTTCTATGATATTTTTTGATCAGATGCGTAGTTCTCGAGATATATCAAGATATTTAAAAGTTCCGAAGCCGCACCAACATAATAGAGATACAGAAACACCGTGGACCCTTTCTTTGAGATAACTCTGCACTATTGCGAGCTGGAAATGCCACTTCCAGCTTAGCTGTGCAGAAGAAGAACAACAAGAAGAAGAAATATCTCGAAATATGTCCGTCAGGCCCCTTCCCTTGAGATAAATCTGCAAATACCTCGAAAACGAAGCGAGCTATGGCAAAATGTTAAGAGACCTTTCTTGTAGAGAATTAAGTTTCCTACTTTTTATGTAGTATGATATTTTTTGATCAGATGCGTAGTTCTCGAGATATATCAAGATATTTAAAAGTTCCGAAGCCGCACCAACATAATAGAGATACAGAAACACCGTGGACCCTTTCTTTGAGATAACTCTGCACTATTGCGAGCTGGAAATGCCACTTCCAGCTTAGCTGTGCAGAAGAAGAACAACAAGAAGAAGAAATATCTCGAAATATGTCCGTCAGGCCCCTTCCCTTGAGATAAATCTGCAAATACCTCGAAAACGAAGCGAGCTATGGCAAAATGTTAAGAGACCTTTCTTGTAGAGAATTAAGTTTCCTACTTTTTATGTAGTATGATATTTTTTGATCAGATGCGTAGTTCTCGAGATATATCAAGATATTTAAAAGTTACGAAGCCGCACCAACATAATAGAGATACAGAAACACCGTGGCCCCTTTCTTTGAGATAACTCTGCACTAGTGCGAGCCGCAAATGCCACTTCCAGCTTAGCTGTGCAGAAGAAGAACAACAAGAAGAAGAAATATCTCGAAATATGTCCGTCAGGCCCCTTCCCTTGAGATAAATCTGCCAATATCTCGGAAACGAAGCGAGCTATGGCAAAATGTTAAGAGACCTTTTTTGTAGAGAATTAAGTTTCCTACTTTTCATGTTCTATGATATTTTTTGATCAGATGCGTAGATCTCGAGATATATCAAGATATTTAAAAGTTCCGAAGCTGCACCAACATAATAGAGGTACAGAAACACCGTGGCCGCTTTCTTTGTGATAACTCTGCACTATTGCGAGCTGCAAATGCCACTTCCAGCTTAGATGTGCAGAAGAAGAACAACAAGAAGAAGAAATATCTCGAAATATGTCCGTCAGGCCCCTTCCCTTGAGATATATCTGCAAATATCTCGGAAACGAAACGAGCTATGGCAAAATGTTAAGAGACCTTTTTTGTAGAGAATTATGTTTCCTACAATTTATGTTCTATGATATTTTTTGATCAGAAGCGTAGTTTTCGAGATATATCGAGATATTTAAAAGTTCCGAAGCCGCACCAACATAATAGAGATCCAGAAACACCGTGGCCCCTTTCTTTGAGATAACTCTGCACTAGTGCGAGCCGCAAATGCCACTTCCAGCTTAGCTGTGCAGAAGAAGAACAACAAGAAGAAGAAATATCTCGAAATATGTCCGTCAGGCACCTTCCCTCGAGATAAATCTGCAAATATCTCGGAAACGAAGCGAGCTATGGCAAAATGTTAAGAGACCTTTTTTGTAGAGAATTATGTTTCCTACAATTTATGTTCTACGATATTTTTTGATCAGAAGCGTAGTTTTCGAGATATATCGAGATATTTAAAAGTTCCGAAGCCGCACCAACATAATGGAGATCCAGAAACACCGTGGCCCCTTTCTTTGAGATAACTCTGCACTAGTGCGAGCCGCAAATGCCACTTCCAGCTTAGCTGTGCAGAAGAAGAACAACAAGAAGAAGAAATATCTCGAAATATGTCCGTCAGGCCCCTTCCCTCGAGATAAATCTGCAAATATCTCGGAAACGAAGCGAGCTATGGCAAAATGTTAAGAGACCTTTTTTGTAGAGAATTAAGTTTTCTACTTTTTATGTTCCATGATATTTTTTGATCAGATGCGTAGTTCTCGAGATATATCAAGATATTTAAAAGTTCCGAAGCTGCACCAACATAATAGAGATACAGAAACACCGTGGCCCCTTTCTTTGAGATAACTCTGCACTATTGCGAGCTGCAAATGCCACTTCCAGCTTAGCTGTGCAGAAGAAGAACAACAATAAGAAGAAATATCTCGAAATATGTCCGTCAGGCCCCTTCCCTTGAGATAAATCTGCAAATATCTCGGAAACGAAGCGAGCTATGGCAAAATGTTAAGAGACCTTTCTTGTAGAGAATTAAGTTTCCTACTTTTTATGTTCTATGATATTTTTTGATCAGATGCGTAGTTCTCGAGATATATCAAGATATTTAAAAGTTCCGAAGCCGCACCAACATAATAGAGATACAGAAACACCGTGGCCCCTTTCTTTGCGATAACTCTGCACTATTGCGAGCTGCAAATGCCACTTCCAGCTTAGCTGTGCAGAAGAATAACAACAAGAAGAAGAAATATCTCGAAATATGTCCGTCAGGCCCCTTCCCTTGAGATAAATCTGCAAATATCTCGGAAACGAAGCAGGCTATGGCAAAATGTTAAGAGACCTTATTTGTAGAGAATTAAGTTTCCTACTTTTTATGTTCTATGATATTTTTTGATCAGATGCGTAGTTCTCGAGATATATCAAGATATTTAAAAGTTCCGAAGCCGCACCAACATAATAGAGATACAGAAACACCGTGGCCCCTTTCTTTGAGATAACTCTGCACTAGTGCGAGCCGCAAATGCCACTTCCAGCTTAGCTGTGCAGAAGAAGAACAACAAGAAGAAGAAATATCTCGAAATATGTCCGTCAGGCCCCTTCCCTTGAGATAAATCAGCAAATATCTCGGAAACGAAGCGAGCTATGGCATAATGTTAAGAGACCTTTTTTGTAGAGAATTAAGTTTCCTACTTTTTATGTTCTATGATATTTTTTGATCAGATGCGTAGTTCTCGAGATATATCAAGATATTTAAAAGTTCCGAAGCCGCACCAACGTAATAGAGATACAGAAACACCGTGGCCCCTTTCTTTGAGATAACTCTGCACTATTGCGAGCTGGAAATGCCAATTCCAGTATAGCTGTGCAGAAGAAGAACAACAAGAAGAAGAAATATCTCGAAATATGTCCGTCAGGCCCCTTCCCTTGAGATATATCTGCAAATATCTCGGAAACGAAGCGAGCTATGGCAAAATGTTAAAAGACCTTTTTTGTAGAGAATTAAGTTTCCTACTTTTTATGTTCTATGATATTTTTTGATCAGATGCGTAGTTCTCGAGATATATCGAGATATTTAAAAGTTCCGAAGCCGCACCAACATAATAGAGATACAGAAACACCGTGGCCCCTTTCTTTGAGATAACTCTGCACTAGTGCGAGCCGCAAAAGCCACTTCCAGCTTAGCTGTGCAGAAGAAGAACAACAAGAAGAAGAAATATCTCGAAATATGTCCGTCAGGCCCCTTCCCTTGAGATAGATCTGCAAATATCTCGGAAACGAAGCGAGCTATGGCAAAATGTTAAGAGACCTTTCTTGTAGAGAATTAAGTTTCCTACTTTTTATGTTCTATGATATTTTTTGATCAGATGCGTAGTTCTCGAGATATATCAAGATATTTAAAAGTTCCGAAGCCGCACCAACATAATAGAGATACAGAAACACCGTGGACCCTTTCTATGAGATAACTCTGCACTATTGCGAGCTGGAAATGCCACTTCCAGTTTAGCTGTGCAGAAGAAGAACAACACGAAGAAGAAATATCTCGAAATATGTCCGTCAGGCCCCTTCCCTTGAGATAAATCAGCAAATATCTCGGAAACGAAGCGAGCTATGGCATAATGTTAAGAGACCTTTTTTGTAGAGAATTAAGTTTCCTACTTTTTATGTTCTATGATATTTTTTGATCAGATGCGTAGTTCTCGAGATATATCAAGATATTTAAAAGTTCCGAAGCCGCACCAACATAATAGAGATACAGAAACACCGTGGCCCCTTTCTTTGAGATAACTCTGCACTATTGCGAGCTGGAAATGCCAATTCCAGTATAGCTGTGCAGAAGAAGAACAACAAGAAGAAGAAATATCTCGAAATATGTCCGTCAGGCCCCTTCCCTTGAGATATATCTGCAAATATCTCGGAAACAAAGCGAGCTATGGCAAAATGTTAAAAGACCTTTTTTGTAGAGAATTAAGTTTCCTACTTTTTATGTTCTATGATATTTTTTGATCAGATGCGTAGTTCTCGAGATATATCGAGATATTTAAAAGTTCCGAAGCCGCACCAACATAATAGAGATACAGAAACACCGTGGCCCCTTTCTTTGAGATAACTCTGCACTAGTGCGAGCCGCAAAAGCCACTTCCAGCTTAGCTGTGCAGAAGAAGAACAACAAGAAGAAGAAATATCTCGAAATATGTCCGTCAGGCCCCTTCCCTCGAGATAAATCTGCAAATATCTCGGAAACGAAGCGAGCTATGGCAAAATGTTAAGAGACCTTTTTTGTAGAGAATTAAGTTTCCCACTTTTTATGTTCTATTATATATTTTGATCAGATGCGTAGTTCTCGAGATATATCAAGATATTTAAAAGTTCCGAAGCCGCACCAACATAATAGAGATACAGAAACACCGTGGACCCTTTCTTTGAGATAACTCTGCACTATTGCGAGCTGGAAATGCCACTTCCAGCTTAGCTGTGCAGAAGAAGAACAACAAGAAGAAGAAATATCTCGAAATATGTCCGTCAGGCCCCTTCCCTTGAGATAAATCTGCAAATACCTCGAAAACGAAGCGAGCTATGGCAAAATGTTAAGAGACCTTTCTTGTAGAGAATTAAGTTTCCTACTTTTTATGTAGTATGATATTTTTTGATCAGATGCGTAGTTCTCGAGATATATCAAGATATTTAAAAGTTACGAAGCCGCACCAACATAATAGAGATACAGAAACACCGTGGCCCCTTTCTTTGAGATAACTCTGCACTAGTGCGAGCCGCAAATGCCACTTCCAGCTTAGCTGTGCAGAAGAAGAACAACAAGAAGAAGAAATATCTCGAAATATGTCCGTCAGGCCCCTTCCCTTGAGATAAATCTGCCAATATCTCGGAAACGAAGCGAGCTATGGCAAAATGTTAAGAGACCTTTTTTGTAGAGAATTAAGTTTCCTACTTTTCATGTTCTATGATATTTTTTGATCAGATGCGTAGATCTCGAGATATATCAAGATATTTAAAAGTTCCGAAGCTGCACCAACATAATAGAGGTACAGAAACACCGTGGCCGCTTTCTTTGAGATAACTCTGCACTATTGCGAGCTGCAAATGCCACTTCCAGCTTAGATGTGCAGAAGAAGAACAACAAGAAGAAGAAATATCTCGAAATATGTCCGTCAGGCCCCTTCCCTTGAGATAAATCTGCAAATACCTCGAAAACGAAGCGAGCTATGGCAAAATGTTAAGAGACCTTTCTTGTAGAGAATTAAGTTTCCTACTTTTTATGTAGTATGATATTTTTTGATCAGATGCGTAGTTCTCGAGATATATCAAGATATTTAAAAGTTACGAAGCCGCACCAACATAATAGAGATACAGAAACACCGTGGCCCCTTTCTTTGAGATAACTCTGCACTAGTGCGAGCCGCAAATGCCACTTCCAGCTTAGCTGTGCAGAAGAAGAACAACAAGAAGAAGAAATATCTCGAAATATGTCCGTCAGGCCCCTTCCCTTGAGATAAATCTGCAAATATCTCGGAAACGAAGCGGGCTATGGTAAAATGTTAAGAGACCTTTCTTGTAGAGAATTAAGTTTCCTACTTTTTATGTTCTACGATATTTTTTGATCAGATGCGTAGTTCTCGAGATATATCAAGATATTTAAAAGTTCCGAAGCCGCACCAACATAATAGAGATACAGAAACACCGTGGCCCCTTTCTTTGAGATAACTCTGCACTAATGCGAGCCGCAAATGCCACTTCCAGCTTAGCTGTGCAGAAGAAGAACAACAAGAAGAAGAAATATCTCGAAATATGTCCGTCAGGCCCCTTCCCTTGAGATAAATCTGCAAATATCTCGGAAACGAAGCGAGCTATGGCAAAATGTTAAGAGACCTTTTTTGTAGAGAATTAAGTTTCATACTTTTTATGTGCTATGATATTTTTTGATCAGATGCGTAGTTCTCGAGATATATCAAGATATTTAAAAGTTCCGAAGCCGCACCAACATAATAGAGATACAGAAACACCGTGGCCCCTTTCTTTGAGATTACTCTGCACTATTGCGAGCTGCAAATGCCACTTCCAGCTTAGCTGTGCAGAGGAAGAACAACAATAAGAAGAAATATCTCGAAATATGTCCGTCAGGCCCCTTCCCTTGAGATAAATCTGCAAATATCTCGGAAACGAAGCGAGCTATGGCAGAATGTTAAGAGACCTTTCTTGTAGAGAATTAAGTTTCCTACTTTTTATGTTCTATGATATTTTTTGATCAGATGCGTAGTTCTCGAGATATATCAAGATATTTAAAAGTTCCGAAGCCGCACCAACATAATAGAGATACAGAAACACCGTGGCCCCTTTCTTTGCGATAACTCTGCACTATTGCGAGCTGCAAATGCCACTTCCAGCTTAGCTGTGCAGAAGAATAACAACAAGAAGAAGAAATATCTCGAAATATGTCCGTCAGGCCCCTTCCCTTGAGATAAATCTGCAAATATCTCGGAAACGAAGCGGGCTATGGCAAAATGTTAAGAGACCTTATTTGTAGAGAATTAAGTTTCCTACTTTTCATGTTCTATGATATTTTTTGATCAGATGCGTAGTTCTCGAGATATATCAAGATATTTAAAAGTTCCGAAGCCGCACCAACATAATAGAGGTACAGAAACACCGTGGCCGCTTTCTTTGAGATAACTCTGCACTATTGCGAGCTGCAAATGCCACTTCCAGCTTAGATGTGCAGAAGAAGAACAACAAGAAGAAGAAATATCTCGAAATATGTCCGTCAGGCCCCTTCCCTTGAGATAAATCTGCAAATACCTCGAAAACGAAGCGAGCTATGGCAAAATGTTAAGAGACCTTTCTTGTAGAGAATTAAGTTTCCTACTTTTTATGTAGTATGATATTTTTTGATCAGATGCGTAGTTCTCGAGATATATCAAGATATTTAAAAGTTACGAAGCTGCACCAACATAATAGAGGTACAGAAACACCGTGGCCGCTTTCTTTGAGATAACTCTGCACTATTGCGAGCTGCAAATGCCACTTCCAGCTTAGATGTGCAGAAGAAGAACAACAAGAAGAAGAAATATCTCGAAATATGTCCGTCAGGCCCCTTCCCTTGAGATATATCTGCAAATATCTCGGAAACGAAACGAGCTATGGCAAAATGTTAAGAGACCTTTTTTGTAGAGAATTATGTTTCCTACAATTTATGTTCTATGATATTTTTTGATCAGAAGCGTAGTTTTCGAGATATATCGAGATATTTAAAAGTTCCGAAGCCGCACCAACATAATAGAGATCCAGAAACACCGTGGCCCCTTTCTTTGAGATAACTCTGCACTAGTGCGAGCCGCAAATGCCACTTCCAGCTTAGCTGTGCAGAAGAAGAACAACAAGAAGAAGAAATATCTCGAAATATGTCCGCCAGGCCCCTTCCCTCGAGATAAATCTGCAAATATCTCGGAAACGAAGCGAGCTATGGCAAAATGTTAAGAGACCTTTTTTGTAGAGAATTAAGTTTTCTACTTTTTATGTTCCATGATATTTTTTGATCAGATGCGTAGTTCTCGAGATATATCAAGATATTTAAAAGTTCCGAAGCTGCACCAACATAATAGAGATACAGAAACACCGTGGCCCCTTTCTTTGAGATAACTCTGCAATATTGCGAGCTGCAAATGCCACTTCCAGCTTAGCTGTGCAGAAGAAGAACAACAATAAGAAGAAATATCTCGAAATATGTCCGTCAGGCCCCTTCCCTTGAGATAAATCTGCAAATATCTCGGAAACGAAGCGAGCTATGGCAAAATGTTAAGAGACCTTTCTTGTAGAGAATTAAGTTTCCTACTTTTTATGTTCTATGATATTTTTTGATCAGATGCGTAGTTCTCGAGATATATCAAGATATTTAAAAGTTCCGAAGCCGCACCAACATAATAGAGATACAGAAACACCGTGGCCCCTTTCTTTGCGATAACTCTGCACTATTGCGAGCTGCAAATGCCACTTCCAGCTTAGCTGTGCAGAAGAATAACAACAAGAAGAAGAAATATCTCGAAATATGTCCGTCAGGCCCCTTCCCTTGAGATAAATCTGCAAATATCTCGGAAACGAAGCAGGCTATGGCAAAATGTTAAGAGACCTTATTTGTAGAGAATTAAGTTTCCTACTTTTTATGTTCTATGATATTTTTTGATCAGATGCGTAGTTCTCGAGATATATCAAGATATTTAAAAGTTCCGAAGCCGCACCAACATAATAGAGATACAGAAACACCGTGGCCCCTTTCTTTGAGATAACTCTGCACTAGTGCGAGCCGCAAATGCCACTTCCAGCTTAGCTGTGCAGAAGAAGAACAACAAGAAGAAGAAATATCTCGAAATATGCCCGTCAGGCCCCTTCCCTTGAGATAAATCTGCCAATATCTCAGAAACGAAGCGAGCTATGGCAAAATGTTAAGAGACCTTTTTTGTAGAGAATTAAGTTTCCTACTTTTTATGTTCTATGATATTTTTTGATCAGATGCGTAGATCTCGAGATATATCAAGATATTTAAAAGTTCCGAAGCTGCACCAACATAATAGAGGTAGAGAAACACCGTGGCCTCTTTCTTTGAGATAACTCTGCACTATTGCGAGCTGCAAATGCCACTTCCAGCTTAGCTGTGCAGAAGAAGAACAACAAGAAGAAGAAATATCTCGAAATATGTCCGTCAGGCCCCATCCCTTGAGATAAATCTGCAAATATCTCGGAAACCAAGCGAGCTATGGCAAAATGTTAAGAGACCTTTCTTGTAGAGAATTAAGTTTCCTACTCTTTATGTTGTATGATATTTTTTGATCAGATGCGTAGTTCTCGAGATATATCAAGATATTTAAAGGTTCCGAAGCCGCACCAACATAATAGAGATACAGAAACACCGTGGCCCCTTTCTTCGAGATAACTCTGCACTAGTGCGAGCCGCAAATGCCACTTCCAGCTTAGCTGTGCAGAACAAGAACAACAAGAAGAAGAAATATCTCGAAATATGTCCGTCAGGCCCCTTCCCTTGATATAAATCTGCAAATATCTCGGAAACGAAGCGAGCTATGGCAAAATGTTAAGAGACGTTTTTTGTAGAGAATTATGTTTCCTACAATTTATCTTCTATGATATTTTTTGATCAGAAGCGTAGTTTTCGAGATATATCGAGATATTTAAAAGTTCCGAAGCCGCACCAACATAATAGAGACACAGAAACACCGTGGCCCCTTTCTTTGAGATAACTCTGCACTAGTGCGAGCCGCAAATGCCACTTCCAGCTTAGCTGTGCAGAAGAAGAACAACAAGAAGAAGAAATATCTCGAAATATGTCCGTCAGGCCCCTTCCCTTGAGATAAATCTGCAAATATCTCGGAAACGAAGCGAGCTATGGCAAAATGTTAAGAGACGTTTTTTGTAGAGAATTATGTTTCCTACAATTTATGTGCTATGATATTTTTTGATCAGAAGCGTAGTTTTCGAGATATATCGAGATATTTAAAAGTTCCGAAGCCGCACCAACATAATAGAGATACAGAAACACCGTGGCCCCTTTCTTTGAGATAACTCTGCACTAGTGCGAGCCGCAAATGCCACTTCCAGCTTAGCTGTGCAGAAGAAGAACAACAAGAAGAAGAAATATCTCGAAATATGTCCGTTAGGCCGCTTCCCTTGAGATAAATGTGCAAATATCTCGGAAACGAAGCGAGCTATGGCAAAATGTTGAGGGACCTTTTTTGTAGAGAATTAAGTTTCCTACTATTTATGTTCTATGATATTTTTTGATCAGATGCGTAGTTCTCGAGATATATCAAGATATTTAAAAGTTCCGAAGCCGCACCAACATAATAGAGATACAGAAACACCGTGGCCCCTTTCTTTGAGATAACTCTGCACTAGTGCGAGCCGCAAATGCCACTTCCAGCTTAGCTGTGCAGAAGAAGAACAACAAGAAGAAGAAATATCTCGAAATATGTCCGTCAGGCCCCTTCCCTTGAGATAAATCTGCAAATATCTCGGAAACGAAGCGAGCTATGGTAAAATGTTAAGAGACCTTTTTTGTAGAGAATTAAGTTTCCTACTTTTTATGTTCTATGATATTTTTTGATCAGATGCGTAGTTCTCGAGATATATCAAGATATTTAAAAGTTCCGAAGCCGCACCAACATAATAGAGATACAGAAACACCGTGGCCCCTTTCTTTGAGATAACTCTGCACTAATGCGAGCCGCAAATGCCACTTCCAGCTTAGCTGTGCAGAAGAAGAACAACAAGAAGAAGAAATATCTCAAAATATGTCCGTCAGGCCCCTTCCCTTGAGATAAATCTGCAAATATCTCGGAAACGAAGCGAGCTATGGCAAAATGTTAAGAGACCTTTTTTGTAGAGAATTAAGTTTCCTACTTTTTATGTGCTATGATATTTTTTGATCAGATGCGTAGTTCTCGAGATATATCAAGATATTTAAAAGTTCCGAAGCCGCACCAACATAATAGAGATACAGAAACACCGTGGCCCCTTTCTTTGAGATTACTCTGCACTATTGCGAGCTGCAAATGCCACTTCCAGCTTAGCTGTGCAGAGGAAGAACAACAAGAAGAAGAAATATCTCGAAATATGTCCGTCAGGCCCGTTCCTTTGAGATAAATCTGCAAATATCTCGGAAACGAAGCGAGCTATGGCAAAATGTTAAGAGACCTTTCTTGTAGAGAATTAAGTTTCCTACTTTTTATGGTCTATGATATTTTTTGATCAGATGCGTCGTTCTCGAGATATATCAAGATATTTAAAAGTTCCGAAGCCGCACCAACATAATAGAGATACAGAAACACCGTGGCCCCTTTCTTTGCGATAACTCTGCACTATTGCGAGCTGCAAATGCCACTTCCAGCTTAGCTGTGCAGAAGAATAACAACAAGAAGAAGAAATATCTCGAAATATGTCCGTCAGGCCCCTTCCCTTGAGATAAATCTGCAAATATCTCGGAAACGAAGCGGGCTATGGCAAAATGTTAAGAGACCTTATTTGTAGAGAATTAAGTTTCCTACTTTTTATGTTCTATGATATTTTTTGATCAGATGCGTAGTTCTCGAGATATATCAAGATATTTAAAAGTTCCGAAGCCGCACCAACATAATAGAGATACAGAAACACCGTGGCCCCTTTCTTTGAGATAACGCTGCACTATTGCGAGCTGGAAATGCCACTTCCAGTTTAGCTGTGCAGAAGAAGAACAACAAGAAGAAGAAATATCTCGAAATATGTCCGTGAGGCCCCTTCCCTTGAGATATATCTGCAAATATCTCGGAAACGAAACGAGCTATGGCAAAATGTTAAGAGATCTTTTTTGTAGAGAATTATGTTTCCTACAATTTATGTTCTATGATATTTTTTGATCAGAAGCGTAGTTTTCGAGATATATCGAGATATTTAAAAGTTCCGAAGCCGCACCAACATAATAGAGATCCAGAAACACCGTGGCCCCTTTCTTTGAGATAACTCTGCACTAGTGCGAGCCGCAAATGCCACTTCCAGCTTAGCTGTGCAGAAGAAGAACAACAATAAGAAGAAATATCTCGAAATATGTCCGTCAGGCCCCTTCCCTTGAGATAAATCTGCAAATATCTCGGAAACGAAGCGAGCTATGGCAAAATGTTGAGGGACCTTTTTTGTAGAGAATTAAGTTTCCTACTATTTATGTTCTATGATATTTTTTGATCAGATGCGTAGTTCTCGAGATATATCAAGATATTTAAAAGTTCCGAAGCCGCACCAACATAATAGAGATACAGAAACACCGTGGCCCCTTTCTTTGAGATAACTCTGCACTAGTGCGAGCCGCAAATGCCACTTCCAGCTTAGCTGTGCAGAAGAAGAACAACAAGAAGAAGAAATATCTCGAAATATGTCCGTCAGGCCCCTTCCCTTGAGATAAATCTGCAAATATCTCGGAAACGAAGCGAGCTATGGTAAAATGTTAAGAGACCTTTTTTGTAGAGAATTAAGTTTCCTACTTTTTATGTTCTACGATATTTTTTGATCAGATGCGTAGTTCTCGAGATATATCAAGATATTTAAAAGTTCCGAAGCCGCACCAACATAATAGAGATACAGAAACACCGTGGCCCCTTTCTTTGAGATAACTCTGCACTAATGCGAGCCGCAAATGCCACTTCCAGCTTAGCTGTGCAGAAGAAGAACAACAAGAAGAAGAAATATCTCGAAATATGTCCGTCAGGCCCCTTCCCTTGAGATAAATCTGCAAATATCTCGGAAACGAAGCGAGCTATGGCAAAATGTTAAGAGACCTTTTTTGTAGAGAATTAAGTTTCATACTTTTTATGTGCTATGATATTTTTTGATCAGATGCGTAGTTCTCGAGATATATCAAGATATTTAAAAGTTCCGAAGCCGCACCAACATAATAGAGATACAGAAACACCGTGGCCCCTTTCTTTGAGATTACTCTGCACTATTGCGAGCTGCAAATGCCACTTCCAGCTTAGCTGTGCAGAGGAAGAACAACAATAAGAAGAAATATCTCGAAATATGTCCGTCAGGCCCCTTCCCTTGAGATAAATCTGCAAATATCTCGGAAACGAAGCGAGCTATGGTAAAATGTTAAGAGACCTTTTTTGTAGAGAATTAAGTTTCCTACTTATGTTCTACGATATTTTTTGATCAGATGCGTAGTTCTCGAGATATATCAAGATATTTAAAAGTTCCGAAGCCGCACCAACATAATAGAGATACAGAAACACCGTGGCCCCTTTCTTTGAGATAACTCTGCACTAATGCGAGCCGCAAATGCCACTTCCAGCTTAGCTGTGCAGAAGAAGAACAACAAGAAGAAGAAATATCTCGAAATATGTCCGTCAGGCCCCTTCCCTTGAGATAAATCTGCAAATATCTCGGAAACGAAGCGAGCTATGGCAAAATGTTAAGAGACCTTTTTTGTAGAGAATTAAGTTTCATACTTTTTATGTGCTATGATATTTTTTGATCAGATGCGTAGTTCTCGAGATATATCAAGATATTTAAAAGTTCCGAAGCCGCACCAACATAATAGAGATACAGAAACACCGTGGCCCCTTTCTTTGAGATTACTCTGCACTATTGCGAGCTGCAAATGCCACTTCCAGCTTAGCTGTGCAGAGGAAGAGCAACAATAAGAAGAAATATCTCGAAATATGTCCGTCAGGCCCCTTCCCTTGAGATAAATCTGCAAATATCTCGGAAACGAAGCGAGCTATGGCAAAATGTTAAGAGACCTTTCTTGTAGAGAATTAAGTTTCCTACTTTTTATGTTCTATGATATTTTTTGATCAGATGCGTAGTTCTCGAGATATATCAAGATATTTAAAAGTTCCGAAGCCGCACCAACATAATAGAGATACAGAAACACCGTGGCCCCTTTCTTTGCGATAACTCTGCACTATTGCGAGCTGCAAATGCCACTTCCAGCTTAGCTGTGCAGAAGAATAACAACAAGAAGAAGAAATATCTCGAAATATGTCCGTCAGGCCCCTTCCCTTGAGATAAATCTGCAAATATCTCGGAAACGAAGCGGGCTATGGCAAAATGTTAAGAGACCTTATTTGTAGAGAATTAAGTTTCCTACTTTTTATGTTCTATGATATTTTTTGATCAGATGCGTAGTTCTCGAGATATATCAAGATATTTAAAAGTTCCGAAGCCGCGCCAACATAATAGAGATACAGAAACACCGTGGCCCCTTTCTTTGAGATAACTCTGCACTAGTGCGAGCCGCAAATGCCACTTCCAGCTTAGCTGTGCAGAAGAAGAACAACAAGAAGAAGAAATATCTCGAAATATGCCCGTCAGGCCCCTTCCCTTGAGATAAATCTGCCAATATCTCGGAAACGAAGCGAGCTATGGCAAAATGTTAAGAGACCTTTCTTGTAGAGAATTAAGTTTCCTACTATTTATGTTCTATGATATTTTTTGATCAGATGCGTAGTTCTCGAGATATATCAAGATATTTAAAAGTTCCGAAGCCGCACCAACATAATAGAGATACAGAAACACCGTGGCCCCTTTCTTTGAGATAACTCTGCACTAATGCGAGCCGCAAATGCCACTTCCAGCTTAGCTGTGCAGAAGAAGAACAACAATAAGAAGAAATATCTCGAAATATGTCCGTCAGGCCCCTTCCCTTGAGATAAATCTGCAAATATCTCGGAAACGAAGCGAGCTATGGCAAAATGTTGAGGGACCTTTTTTGTAGAGAATTAAGTTTCCTACTATTTATGTTCTATGATATTTTTTGATCAGATGCGTAGTTCTCGAGATATATCAAGATATTTAAAAGTTCCGAAGCCGCACCAACATAATAGAGATACAGAAACACCGTGGCCCCTTTCTTTGAGATAACTCTGCACTAGTGCGAGCCGCAAATGCCACTTCCAGCTTAGCTGTGCAGAAGAAGAACAACAAGAAGAAGAAATATCTCGAAATATGTCCGTCAGGCCCCTTCCCTTGAGATAAATCTGCAAATATCTCGGAAACGAAGCGAGCTATGGTAAAATGTTAAGAGACCTTTTTTGTAGAGAATTAAGTTTCCTACTTTTTATGTTCTACGATATTTTTTGATCAGATGCGTAGTTCTCGAGATATATCAAGATATTTAAAAGTTCCGAAGCCGCACCAACATAATAGAGATACAGAAACACCGTGGCCCCTTTCTTTGAGATAACTCTGCACTAATGCGAGCCGCAAATGCCACTTCCAGCTTAGCTGTGCAGAAGAAGAACAACAAGAAGAAGAAATATCTCGAAATATGTCCGTCAGGCCCCTTCCCTTGAGATAAATCTGCAAATATCTCGGAAACGAAGCGAGCTATGGCAAAATGTTAAGAGACCTTTTTTGTAGAGAATTAAGTTTCATACTTTTTATGTGCTATGATATTTTTTGATCAGATGCGTAGTTCTCGAGATATATCAAGATATTTAAAAGTTCCGAAGCCGCACCAACATAATAGAGATACAGAAACACCGTGGCCCCTTTCTTTGAGATTACTCTGCACTATTGCGAGCTGCAAATGCCACTTCCAGCTTAGCTGTGCAGAGGAAGAACAACAATAAGAAGAAATATCTCGAAATATGTCCGTCAGGCCCCTTCCCTTGAGATAAATCTGCAAATATCTCGGAAACGAAGCGAGCTATGGTAAAATGTTAAGAGACCTTTTTTGTAGAGAATTAAGTTTCCTACTTTTTATGTTCTACGATATTTTTTGATCAGATGCGTAGTTCTCGAGATATATCAAGATATTTAAAAGTTCCGAAGCCGCACCAACATAATAGAGATACAGAAACACCGTGGCCCCTTTCTTTGAGATAACTCTGCACTAATGCGAGCCGCAAATGCCACTTCCAGCTTAGCTGTGCAGAAGAAGAACAACAAGAAGAAGAAATATCTCGAAATATGTCCGTCAGGCCCCTTCCCTTGAGATAAATCTGCAAATATCTCGGAAACGAAGCGAGCTATGGCAAAATGTTAAGAGACCTTTTTTGTAGAGAATTAAGTTTCATACTTTTTATGTGCTATGATATTTTTTGATCAGATGCGTAGTTCTCGAGATATATCAAGATATTTAAAAGTTCCGAAGCCGCACCAACATAATAGAGATACAGAAACACCGTGGCCCCTTTCTTTGAGATTACTCTGCACTATTGCGAGCTGCAAATGCCACTTCCAGCTTAGCTGTGCAGAGGAAGAGCAACAATAAGAAGAAATATCTCGAAATATGTCCGTCAGGCCCCTTCCCTTGAGATAAATCTGCAAATATCTCGGAAACGAAGCGAGCTATGGCAAAATGTTAAGAGACCTTTCTTGTAGAGAATTAAGTTTCCTACTTTTTATGTTCTATGATATTTTTTGATCAGATGCGTAGTTCTCGAGATATATCAAGATATTTAAAAGTTCCGAAGCCGCACCAACATAATAGAGATACAGAAACACCGTGGCCCCTTTCTTTGCGATAACTCTGCACTATTGCGAGCTGCAAATGCCACTTCCAGCTTAGCTGTGCAGAAGAATAACAACAAGAAGAAGAAATATCTCGAAATATGTCCGTCAGGCCCCTTCCCTTGAGATAAATCTGCAAATATCTCGGAAACGAAGCGGGCTATGGCAAAATGTTAAGAGACCTTATTTGTAGAGAATTAAGTTTCCTACTTTTTATGTTCTATGATATTTTTTGATCAGATGCGTAGTTCTCGAGATATATCAAGATATTTAAAAGTTCCGAAGCCGCGCCAACATAATAGAGATACAGAAACACCGTGGCCCCTTTCTTTGAGATAACTCTGCACTAGTGCGAGCCGCAAATGCCACTTCCAGCTTAGCTGTGCAGAAGAAGAACAACAAGAAGAAGAAATATCTCGAAATATGCCCGTCAGGCCCCTTCCCTTGAGATAAATCTGCCAATATCTCGGAAACGAAGCGAGCTATGGCAAAATGTTAAGAGACCTTTCTTGTAGAGAATTAAGTTTCCTACTATTTATGTTCTATGATATTTTTTGATCAGATGCGTAGTTCTCGAGATATATCAAGATATTTAAAAGTTCCGAAGCCGCACCAACATAATAGAGATACAGAAACACCGTGGCCCCTTTCTTTGAGATAACTCTGCACTAATGCGAGCCGCAAATGCCACTTCCAGCTTAGCTGTGCAGAAGAAGAACAACAAGAAGAAGAAATATCTCGAAATATGTCCGTCAGGCCCCTTCCCTTGAGATAAATCTGCAAATATCTCGGAAACGAAGCGAGCTATGGCAAAATGTTAAGAGACCTTTCTTGTAGAGAATTAAGTTTCCTACTTTTTATGTTCTATGATATTTTTTGATCAGATGCGTAGTTCTCGAGATATATCAAGATATTTAAAAGTTCCGAAGCCGCACCAACATAATAGAGATACAGAAACACCGTGGCCCCTTTCTTTGCGATAACTCTGCACTATTGCGAGCTGCAAATGCCACTTCCAGCTTAGCTGTGCAGAAGAATAACAACAAGAAGAAGAAATATCTCGAAATATGTCCGTCAGGCCCCTTCCCTTGAGATATATCTGCAAATATCTCGGAAACGAAACGAGCTATGGCAAAATGTTAAGAGACCTTTTTTGTAGAGAATTATGTTTCCTACAATTTATGTTCTACGATATTTTTTGATCAGAAGCGTAGTTTTCGAGATATATCGAGATATTTAAAAGTTCCGAAGCCGCACCAACATAATAGAGATCCAGAAACACCGTGGCCCCTTTCTTTGAGATAACTCTGCACTAGTGCGAGCCGCAAATGCCACTTCCAGCTTAGCTGTGCAGAAGAAGAACAACAAGAAGAAGAAATATCTCGAAATATGTCCGTCAGGCCCCTTCCCTCGAGATAAATCTGCAAATATCTCGGAAACGAAGCGAGCTATGGCAAAATGTTAAGAGACCTTTTTTGTAGAGAATTAAGTTTTCTACTTTTTATGTTCCATGATATTTTTTGATCAGATGCGTAGTTCTCGAGATATATCAAGATATTTAAAAGTTCCGAAGCCGCACCAACATAATAGAGATACAGAAACACCGTGGCCCCTTTCTTTGCGATAACTCTGCACTATTGCGAGCTGCAAATGCCACTTCCAGCTTAGCTGTGCAGAAGAATAACAACAAGAAGAAGAAATATCTCGAAATATGTCCGTCAGGCCCCTTCCCTTGAGATAAATCTGCAAATATCTCGGAAACGAAGCGGGCTATGGCAAAATGTTAAGAGACCTTATTTGTAGAGAATTAAGTTTCCTACTTTTTATGTTCTATGATATTTTTTGATCAGATGCGTAGTTCTCGAGATATATCAAGATATTTAAAAGTTCCGAAGCCGCACCAACATAATAGAGATACAGAAACACCGTGGCCCCTTTCTTTGAGATAACTCTGCACTAGTGCGAGCCGCAAATGCCACTTCCAGCTTAGCTGTGCAGAAGAAGAACAACAAGAAGAAGAAATATCTCGAAATATGCCCGTCAGGCCCCTTCCCTTGAGATAAATCTGCCAATATCTCGGAAACGAAGCGAGCTATGGCAAAATGTTAAGAGACCTTTTTTGTAGAGAATTAAGTTTCCTACTTTTTATGTTCTATGATATTTTTTGATCAGATGCGTAGATCTCGAGATATATCAAGATATTTAAAAGTTCCGAAGCTGCACCAACATAATAGAGGTAGAGAAACACCGTGGCCTCTTTCTTTGAGATAACTCTGCACTATTGCGAGCTGCAAATGCCACTTCCAGCTTAGCTGTGCAGAAGAAGAACAACAAGAAGAAGAAATATCTCGAAATATGTCCGTCAGGCCCCATCCCTTGAGATAAATCTGCAAATATCTCGGAAACCAAGCGAGCTATGGCAAAATGTTAAGAGACCTTTCTTGTAGAGAATTAAGTTTCCAACTTTTTATGTTGTATGATATTTTTTGATCAGATGCGTAGTTCTCGAGATATATCAAGATATTTAAAAGTTCCGAAGCCGCACCCACATAATAGAGATACAGAAACATCGTGGCCCCTTTCTTTGAGATAACTCTGCACTAGTGCGAGCCGCAAATGCCACTTCCAGCTTAGCTGTGCAGAAGAAGAACAACAAGAAGAAGAAATATCTCGAAATATGTCCGTTAGGCCGCTTCCCTTGAGATAAATGTGCAAATATCTCGGAAACGAAGCGAGCTATGGCAAAATGTTGAGGGACCTTTTTTGTAGAGAATTAAGTTTCCTACTATTTATGTTCTATGATATTTTTTGATCAGATGCGTAGTTCTCGAGATATATCAAGATATTTAAAAGTTCCGAAGCCGCACCAACATAATAGAGATACAGAAACACCGTGGCCCCTTTCTTTGAGATAACTCTGCACTAGTGCGAGCCGCAAATGCCACTTCCAGCTTAGCTGTGCAGAAGAAGAACAACAAGAAGAAGAAATATCTCGAAATATGTCCGTCAGGCCCCTTCCCTTGAGATAAATCTGCAAATATCTCGGAAACGAAGCGAGCTATGGTAAAATGTTAAGAGACCTTTTTTTGTAGAGAATTAAGTTTCCTACTTTTTATGTTCTATGATATTTTTTGATCAGATGCGTAGTTCTCGAGATATATCAAGATATTTAAAAGTTCCGAAGCCGCACCAACATAATAGAGATACAGAAACACCGTGGCCCCTTTCTTTGAGATTACTCTGCACTATTGCGAGCTGCAAATGCCACTTCCAGCTTAGCTGTGCAGAGGAAGAACAACAAGAAGAAGAAATATCTCGAAATATGTCCGTCAGGCCCGTTCCTTTGAGATAAATCTGCAAATATCTCGGAAACGAAGCGGGCTATGGCAAAATGTTAAGAGACCTTATTTGTAGAGAATTAAGTTTCCTACTTTTTATGTTCTATGATATTTTTTGATCAGATGCGTAGTTCTCGAGATATATCAAGATATTTAAAAGTTCCGAAGCCGCACCAACATAATAGAGATACAGAAACACCGTGGCCCCTTTCTTTGAGATAACGCTGCACTATTGCGAGCTGGAAATGCCACTTCCAGTTTAGCTGTGCAGAAGAAGAACAACAAGAAGAAGAAATATCTCGAAATATGTCCGTCAGGCCCCTTCCCTTGAGATATATCTGCAAATATCTCGGAAACGAAACGAGCTATGGCAAAATGTTAAGGGACCTTTCTTGTAGAGAATTAAGTTTCCTACTTTTTATGTTCTATGATATTTTTTGATCAGATGCGTAGTTCTCGAGATATATCAAGATATTTAAAAGTTCCGAAGCCGCACCAACATCATAGAGATCCAGAAACACCGTGGCCCCTTTCTTTGAGATAACTCTGCACTAGTGCGAGCCGCAAATGCCACTTCCAGCTTAGCTGTGCAGAAGAAGAACAACAAGAAGAAGAAATATCTCGAAATATGTCCGTCAGGCCCCTTCCCTTGAGATAAATCTGCAAATATCTCGGAAACGAAGCGGGCTATGGCAAAATGTTAAGAGACCTTATTTGTAGAGAATTAAGTTTCCTACTTTTTATGTTCTATGATATTCTTTGATCAGATGCGTAGTTCTCGAGATATATCAAGATATTTAAAAGTTCCGAAGCCGCACCAACATAATAGAGATACAGAAACACCGTGGCCCCTTTCTTTGAGATAACTCTGCACTAGTGCGAGCCGCAAATGCCACTTGCAGCTTAGCTGTGCAGAAGAAGAACAACAAGAAGAAGAAATATCTCGAAATATGCCCGTCAGGCCCCTTCCCTTGAGATAAATCTGCCAATATCTCGGAAACGAAGCGAGCTATGGCAAAATGTTAAGAGACCTTTTTTGTAGAGAATTAAGTTTCCTACTTTTTATGTTCTATGATATTTTTTGATCAGATGCGTAGATCTCGAGATATATCAAGATATTTAAAAGTTCCGAAGCTGCACCAACATAATAGAGGTAGAGAAACACCGTGGCCTCTTTCTTTGAGATAACTCTGCACTATTGCGAGCTGCAAATGCCACTTCCAGCTTAGCTGTGCAGAAGAAGAACAACAAGAAGAAGAAATATCTCGAAATATGTCCGTCAGGCCCCATCCCTTGAGATAAATCTGCAAATATCTCGGAAACCAAGCGAGCTATGGCAAAATGTTAAGAGACCTTTCTTGTAGAGAATTAAGTTTCCTACTTTTTATGTTGTATGATATTTTTTGATCAGAAGCGTAGTTTTCGAGATATATCGAGATATTTAAAAGTTCCGAAGCCGCACCAACATAATTGAGATACAGAAACACCGTGGCCCCTTTCTTTGAGATAACTCTGCACTAGTGCGAGCCGCAAACGCCACTTCCAGCTTAGCTGTGCAGAAGAAGAACAACAAGAAGAAGAAATATCTCGAAATATGTCCGTCAGGCCCCTTCCCTTGACATAAATCTGCAAATATCTCGGAAACGAAGCGAGCTATGGCAAAATGTTAAGAGACGTTTTTTGTAGAGAATTATGTTTCCTACAATTTATGTTCTATGATATTTTTTGATCAGAAGCGTAGTTTTCGAGATATATCGAGATATTTAAAAGTTCCGAAGCCGCACCAACATAATAGAGATACAGAAACACCGTGGCCCCTTTCTTTGAGATAACTCTGCACTAGTGCGAGCCGCAAATGCCACTTCCAGCTTAGCTGTGCAGAAGAAGGACAACAAGAAGAAGAAATATCTCGAAATATGTCCGTCAGGCCCCTTCCCTTGAGATAAATCTGCAAATATCTCGGAAACCAAGCGAGCTATGGCAAAATGTTAAGAGACCTTTTTTGTAGAGAATTAAGTTTCCTACTTTTTATGTTCTATGATATTTTTTGATCAGATGCGTAGTTCTCGAGATATATCAAGATATTTAAAAGTTCCGAAGCCGCACCAACATAATAGAGATACAGAAACACCGTGGCCCCTTTCTTTGAGATAACTCTGCACTAGTGCGAGCCGCAAATGCCACTTCCAGCTTAGCTGTGCAGAGGAAGAACAACAAGAAGAAGAAATATCTCGAAATATGTCCGTCAGGCCCGTTCCTTTGAGCTGAATCTGCAAATATCTCGGAAACGAAGCGAGCTATGGCAAAATGTTAAGAGACGTTTTTTGTACAGAATTATGTTTCCTACAATTTATGTTCTATGATATTTTTTGATCAGAAGCGTAGTTTTCGAGATATATCGAGATATTTAAAAGTTCCGAAGCCGCACCAACATAATAGAGATACAGAAACACCGTGGCCCCTTTCTTTGAGATAACTCTGCACTATTGCGAGCCGCAAATGCCACTTCCAGCTTAGCTGTGCAGAAGAAGAACAACAAGAAGAAGAAATATCTCGAAATATGTCCGTCAGGCCCCTTCCCTTGATATAAATCTGCAAATATCTCGGAAACGAAGCGAGCTATGGCAAAATGTTAAGAGACGTTTTTTGTAGAGAATTATGTTTCCTACAATTTATCTTCTATGATATTTTTTGATCAGAAGCGTAGTTTTCGAGATATATCGAGATATTTAGAAGTTCCGAAGCCGCACCAACATAATAGAGATACAGAAACACCGTGGCCCCTTTCTTTGAGATAACTCTGCACTAGTGCGAGCCGCAAATGCCACTTCCAGCTTAGCTGTGCAGAAGAAGAACAACAAGAAGAAGAAATATCTCGAAATATGTCCGTCAGGCCCCTTCCCTTGAGATAAATCTGCAAATATCTCGGAAACGAAGCGAGCTATGGCAAAATGTTAAGAGACGTTTTTTGTAGAGAATTATGATTCCTACAATTTATGTGCTATGATATTTTTTGATCAGAAGCGTAGTTTTCGAGATATATCGAGATATTTAAAAGTTCCGAAGCCGCACCAACATAATAGAGATACAGAAACACCGTGGCCCCTTTCTTTGAGATAACTCTGCACTAGTGCGAGACGCAAATGCCACTTCCAGCTTAGCTGTGCAGAAGAAGAACAACAAGAAGAAGAAATATCTCGAAATATGTCCGTTAGGCCGCTTCCCTTGAGATAAATGTGCAAATATCTCGGAAACGAAGCGAGCTATGGCAAAATGTTGAGGGACCTTTTTTGTAGAGAATTAAGTTTCCTACTATTTATGTTCTATGATATTTTTTGATCAGATGCGTAGTTCTCGAGATATATCAAGATATTTAAAAGTTCCGAAGCCGCACCAACATAATAGAGATACAGAAACACCGTGGCCCCTTTCTTTGAGATAACTCTGCACTAGTGCGAGCCGCAAATGCCACTTCCAGCTTAGCTGTGCAGAAGAAGGACAACAAGAAGAAGAAATATCTCGAAATATGTCCGTCAGGCCCCTTCCCTTGAGATAAATCTGCAAATATCTCGGAAACGAAGCGAGCTATGGCAAAATGTTAAGAGACCTTTTTTGTAGAGAATTAAGTTTTCTACTTTTTATGTTCCATGATATTTTTTGATCAGATGCGTAGTTCTCGGGATATATCAAGATATTTAAAAGTTCCGAAGCCGCACCAACATAATAGAGATACAGAAACACCGTGGCCCCTTTCTTTGCGATAACTCTGCACTATTGCGAGCTGCAAATGCCACTTCCAGCTTAGCTATGCAGAAGAATAACAACAAGAAGAAGAAATATCTCGAAATATGTCCGTCAGGCCCCTTCCCTTGAGATAAATCTGCAAATATCTCGGAAACGAAGCGGGCTATGGCAAAATGTTAAGAGACCTTATTTGTAGAGAATTAAGTTTCCTACTTTTTATGTTCTATGATATTTTTTGATCAGATGCGTAGTTCTCGAGATATATCAAGATATTTAAAAGTTCCGAAGCCGCACCAACATAATAGAGATACAGAAACACCGTGGCCCCTTTCTTTGAGATAACTCTGCACTAGTGCGAGCCGCAAATGCCACTTCCAGCTTAGCTGTGCAGAAGAAGAACAACAAGAAGAAGAAATATCTCGAAATATGTCCGTCAGGCCCCTTCCCTTGAGATAAATCTGCAAATATCTCGGAAACGGAGCGAGCTATGGCAAAATGATAAGAGACCTTTTTTGTAGAGAATTAAGTTTCCTACTTTTTATGTTGTATGATATTTTTTGATCAGATGCGTAGTTCTCGAGATATATCAAGATATTTAAAAGTTCCGAAGCCGCACCAACATAATAGAGATGCAGAAACACCGTGGCCCCTTTCTTCGAGATAACTCTGCACTAGTGCGAGCCGCAAATGCCACTTCCAGCTTAGCTGTGCAGAAGAAGAACAACAAGAAGAAGAAATATCTCGAAATATGTCCGTCAGGCCCCTTCCCTTGATATAAATCTGCAAATATCTCGGAAACGAAGCGAGCTATGGCAAAATGTTAAGAGACGTTTTTTGTAGAGAATTATGTTTCCTACAATTTATGTTCTATGATATTTTTTGATCAGAAGCGTAGTTTTCGAGATATATCGAGATATTTAAAAGTTCCGAAGCCGCACCAACATAATAGAGATACAGAAACACCGTGGCCCCTTTCTTTGAGATAACTCTGCACTAGTGCGAGCCGCAAATGCCACTTCCAGCTTAGCTGTGCAGAAGAAGGACAACAAGAAGAAGAAATATCTCGAAATATGTCCGTCAGGCCCGTTCCTTTGAGCTGAATCTGCAAATATCTCGGAAACGAAGCGAGCTATGGCAAAATGTTAAGAGACGTTTTTTGTACAGAATTATGTTTCCTACAATTTATGTTCTATGATATTTTTTGATCAGAAGCGTAGTTTTCGAGATATATCGAGATATTTAAAAGTTCCGAAGCCGCACCAACATAATAGAGATACAGAAACATCGTGGCCCCTTTCTTTGAGATAACTCTGCACTATTGCGAGCCGCAAATGCCACTTCCAGCTTAGCTGTGCAGAAGAAGAACAACAAGAAGAAGAAATATCTCGAAATATGTCCCTCAGGCCCCTTCCCTTGAGATAAATCTGCATATATCTCGGAAACGAAGCGAGCTATGGCAAAATGTTAAGAGACCTATTTTGTAGAGAATTAAGTTTCCTACTTTTTATGTTCTATGATATTTTTTGATCAGATGCGTAGTTCTTGAGATATATCAAGATATTTAAAAGTTCCGAAGCCGCACCAACATAATAGAGATACAGAAACACCGTGGCCCCTTTCTTTGAGATAACTCTGCACTATTGCGAGCTGCAAATGCCACTTCCAGCTTAGCTGTGCAGAAGAAGAACAACAAGAAGAAGAAATATCTAGAAATATGTCCGTCAGGCCCCTTTCCTTGAGATAAATCTGCAAATATCTCGGAAACGAAGCGAGCTATGGCAAAATGTTAAGAGACTTTATTTGTAGAGAATTAAGTTTCCTACTTTTTATGTTCTATGATATTTTTTTATCAGAAGCGTAGTTCCCGAGATATATCAAGATATTTAAAAGTTCCGAAGCCGCACCAACATAATAGAGATACAGAAACACCGTGGCCCCTTTCTTTGAGATAACTCTGCGCTATTGCGAGCTGGAAACGCCACTTCCAGTTTAGCTGTGCAGAAGAAGAACAACAAGAAGAAGAAATATCTCGAAATATGTCCGTCAGGCCCCTTCCCTTGAGATATATCTGCAAATATCTCGGAAACGAAACAAGCTATGGCAAAATGTTAAGAGACGTTTTTTGTAGAGAATTATGTTTCCTACAATTTATGTTCTATGATATTTTTTGATCAGAAGCGTAGTTTTCGAGATATATCGTGATATTTAAAAGTTCCGAAGCCGCACCAACATAATAGAGATACAGAAACACCGTGGCCCCTTTCTTTGAGATAACTCTGCACTAGCGCGAGCCGCAAATGCCACTTCCAGCTTAGCTGTGCAGAAGAAGAACAACAAGAAGAAGAAATATCTAGAAATATGTCCGCCAGGCCCCTTTCCTTGAGATAAATCTGCAAATATCTCGGAAACGAAGCGAGCTATGGCAAAATGTTAAGAGACTTTATTTGTAGAGAATTAAGTTTCCTACTTTTTATGTTCTATGATATTTTTTTATCAGAAGCGTAGTTCCCAAGATATATCAAGATATTTAAAAGTTCCGAAGCCGCACCAACATAATAGAGATACAGAAACACCGTGGCCCCTTTCTTTGAGATAACTCTGCGCTATTGCGAGCTGGAAACGCCACTTCCAGTTTAGCTGTGCAGAAGAAGAACAACAAGAAGAAGAAATATCTCGAAATATGTCCGTCAGGCCCCTTGCCTTGAGATAAATCTGCAAATATCTCGGAAACGAAGCGAGCTATGGCAAAATGTTAAGAGACGTTTTTTGTAGAGAATTGTGTTTCCTACAATTTATGTTCTATGATATTTTTTGATCAGAAGCGTAGTTTTCGAGATATATCGAGATATTTAAAAGTTCCGAAGCCGCACCAACATAATAGAGATACAGAAACACCGTGGCCCCTTTCTTTGAGATATCTCTGCACTAGTGCGAGCCGCAAATGCCACTTCCAGCTTAGCTGTGCAGAAGAAGAACAACGAGAAGAAGAAATATCTCGAAATATGTCCGTCAGGCCCCTTCCCTTGAGATAAATCTGCAAATATCTCGGAAACGAAGCGAGCTATGGCAAAATGTTAAGAGACCTTTTTTGTAGAGAATTAAGTTTCCTACTTTCTATGTTCTATGATATTTTTTGATCAGATGCGTACTTCTCGAGATATATCAAGATATTTAAAAGTTCCGAAGCCGCACCAACATAATAGAGATACAGAAACACCGTGGCCCCTTTCTTTCAGATAACTCTGCACTATTGCGAGCTGCAAATGCCACTTCCAGTTTAGCTGTGCAGAAGAAGAACAACAAGAAGAAGAAATATCTCGAAATATGTCCGTCAGGCCCCTTCCCTTGAGATAAATCTGCATATATCTCGGAAACGAAGCGAGCTATGGCAAAATGTTAAGAGACCTTTTTTGTAGAGAATTAAGTTTTCTACTTTTTATGTTCTATGATATTTTTTGATCAGATGCGTTGTTCTCGAGATATATCAAGATATTTAAAAGTTCCGAAGCTGCACCAACATAATAGAGATACAGAAACACCGTGGCCCCTTTCTTTGAGATAACTCTGCACTATTGCGAGCTGCAAATGCCACTTCCAGCTTAGCTGTGCAGAAGAAGAACAACAAGAAGAAGAAATATCTCGAAATATGTCCCTCAGGCCCCTTCCCTTGAGATAAATCTGCATATATCTCGGAAACGAAGCGAGCTATGGCAAAATGTTAAGAGACCTTTTTTGTAGAGAATTAAGTTTCCTACTTTTTATGTTCTATGATATTTTTTGATCAGATGCGTAGTTCTCGAGATATATCAAGATATTTAAAAGTTCCGAAGCCGCACCAACATAATAGAGATACAGAAACACCGTGGCCCCTTTCTTTGAGATAACTCTGCACTATTGCGAGCTGCAAATGCCACTTCCAGCTTAGCTGTGCAGAAGAAGAACAACAAAAAGAAGAAATATCTAGAAATATGTCCGTCAGGCCCCTTTCCTTGAGATAAATCTGCAAATATCTCGGAAACGAAGCGAGCTATGGCAAAATGTTAAGAGACTTTATTTGTAGAGAATTAAGTTTCCTACTTTTTATGTTCTATGATATTTTTTTATCAGAAGCGTAGTTTTCGAGATATATCGTGATATTTAAAAGTTCCGAAGCCGCACCAACATAATAGAGATACAGAAACACCGTGGCCCCTTTCTTTGAGATAACTCTGCACTAGCGCGAGCCGCAAATGCCACTTCCAGCTTAGCTGTGCAGAAGAAGAACAACAAGAAGAAGAAATATCTAGAAATATGTCCGCCAGGCCCCTTTCCTTGAGATAAATCTGCAAATATCTCGGAAACGAAGCGAGCTATGGCAAAATGTTAAGAGACTTTATTTGTAGAGAATTAAGTTTCCTACTTTTTATGTACTATGATATTTTTTTATCAGAAGCGTAGTTCCCAAGATATATCAAGATATTTAAAAGTTCCGAAGCCGCACCAACATAATAGAGATACAGAAACACCGTGGCCCCTTTCTTTGAGATAACTCTGCGCTATTGCGAGCTGGAAACGCCACTTCCAGTTTAGCTGTGCAGAAGAAGAACAACAAGAAGAAGAAATATCTCGAAATATGTCCGTCAGGCCCCTTCCCTTGAGATAAATCTGCAAATATCTCGGAAACGAAGCGAGCTATGGCAAAATGTTAAGAGACGTTTTTTGTAGAGAATTGTGTTTCCTACAATTTATGTTCTATGATATTTTTTGATCAGAAGCGTAGTTTTCGAGATATATCGTGATATTTAAAAGTTCCGAAGCCGCACCAACATAATAGAGATACAGAAACACCGTGGCCCCTTTCTTTGAGTTCACTCTGCACTAGTGCGAGCCGCAAATGCCACTTCCAGCTTAGCTGTGCAGAAGAAGAACAACAAGAAGAAGAAATATCTCGAAATATGTCCGTCAGGCCCCTTCCCTTGAGATAAATCTGCAAATATCTCGGAAACGAAGCGAGCTATGGCAAAATGTTAAGAGACCTTTTTTGTAGAGAATTAAGTTCCCTACTTTCTATGTTCTATGATATTTTTTGATCAGATGCGTACTTCTCGAGATATATCAAGATATTTAAAAGTTCCGAAGCCGCACCAACATAATAGAGATACAGAAACACCGTGGCCCCTTTCTGTGAGATAACTCTGCACTATTGCGAGCTGCAAATGCCACTTCCAGCTTAGCTGTGCAGAAGAAGAACAACAAGAAGAAGATATATCTCGAAATATGTCCGTCAGGCCCCTTCCCTTGAGATAAATCTGCAAATATCTCGGAAACGAAGCGAGCTATGGCAAAATGTTAAGAGACCTTATTTGTAGAGAATTAAGTTTCCTACTTTTTATGTTCTATGATATTTTTTGATCAGATGCGTAGTTCTCGAGATATATCAAGATATTTAAAAGTTCCGAAGCCGCACCAACATAATAGAGATACAGAAACACCGTGGCCCCTTTCTTTGAGATAACTCTGCACTAGTGCGAGCCGCAAATGCCACTTCCAGCTTAGCTGTGCAGAAGAAGAACAACAAGAAGAAGAAATATCTCGAAATATGTCCGTCAGGCCCCTTCCCTTGAGATAAATCTGCAAATATCTCGGAAACGAAGCGAGCTATGGCAAAATGTTAAGAGACCATTTTTGTAGAGAATTAAGTTTCCTACTTTTTATGTTCTATGATATTTTTTGATCAGATGCGCAGTTCTCGAGATATATCGAGATATTTAAAAGTTCCGAAGCCGCACCAACATAATAGAGATACAGAAACACCGTGGCCCCTTTCTTTCAGATAACTCTGCACTATTGCGAGCTGCAAATGCCACTTCCAGTTTAGCTGTGCAGAAGAAGAACAACAAGAAGAAGAAATATCTCGAAATATGTCCGTCAGGCCCCTTCCCTTGAGATATATCTGCAAATATCTCGGAAACGAAGCGAGCTATGGCAAAATGTTAAGAGACCTTTTTTGTAGAGAATTATGTCTCCTACAAGTTATGTTCTATGATATTTTTTGATCAGAAGCGTAGTTTTCGAGATATATCGAGATATTTAAAAGTTCCGAAGCCGCACCAACATAATAGAGATACAGAACACCGTGGCCCCTTTCTTTCAGATAACTCTGCACTATTGCGAGCTGCAAATGCCACTTCCAGCTTAGCTGTGCAGAAGAAGAACAACAAGAAGAAGAAATATCTCGAAATATGTCCGTCAGGCCCCTTCCCTTGAGATAAATCTGCATATATCTCGGAAACGAAGCGAGCTATGGCAAAATGTTAAGAGACCTTTTTTGTAGAGAATTAAGTTTTCTACTTTTTATGTTCTATGATATTTTTTGATCAGATGCGTTGTTCTCGAGATATATCAAGATATTTAAAAGTTCCGAAGCTGCACCAACATAATAGAGATACAGAAACACCGTGGCCCCTTTCTTTGAGATAACTCTGCACTATTGCGAGCTGCAAATGCCACTTCCAGCTTAGCTGTGCAGAAGAAGAACAACAAGAAGAAGAAATATCCTGAAATATGTCCGTCAGGCCCCTTCCCTTGAGATAAATCTGCATATATCTCGGAAACGAAGCGAGCTATGGCAAAATGTTAATAGACCTTTTTTGTAGAGAATTATGTCTCCTACAAGTTATGTTCTATGATATTTTTTGATCAGAAGCGTAGTTTTCGAGATATATCGAGATATTTAAAAGTTCCGAAGCCGCACCAACATAATAGAGATACAGAAACACCGTGGCCCCTTTCTTTCAGATAACTCTGCACTATTGCGAGCTGCAAATGCCACTTCCAGTTTAGCTGTGCAGAAGAAGAACAACAGGAAGAAGAAATATCTCGAAATATGTCCGTCAGGCCCCTTCCCTTGAGATATATCTGCAAATATCTCGGAAACGAAGCGAGCTATGGCAAAATGTTAAGAGACCTTTTTTGTAGAGAATTATGTCTCCTACAAGTTATGTTCTATGATATTTTTTGATCAGAAGCGTAGTTTTCGAGATATATCGAGATATTTAAAAGTTCCGAAGCCGCACCAACATAATAGAGATACAGAAACACCGTAGCCCCTTTCTTTCAGATAACTCTGCACTATTGCGAGCTGCAAATGCCACTTCCAGTTTAGCTGTGCAGAAGAAGAACAACAAGAAGAAGAAATATCTCGAAATATGTCCGTCAGGCCCCTTCCCTTGAGATATATCTGCAAATATCTCGGAAACGAAGCGAGCTATGGCAAAATGTTAAGAGACCTTTTTTGTAGAGAATTATGTCTCCTACAAGTTATGTTCTATGATATTTTTTGATCAGAAGCGTAGTTTTCGAGATATATCGAGATATTTAAAAGTTCCGAAGCCGCACCAACATAATAGAGATACAGAAACACCGTGGCCCCTTTCTTTCAGATAACTCTGCACTATTGCGAGCTGCAAATGCCACTTCCAGCTTAGCTGTGCAGAAGAAGAACAACAAGAAGAAGAAATATCTCGAAATATGTCCGTCAGGCCCCTTCCCTTGAGATAAATCTGCATATATCTCGGAAACGAAGCGAACTATGGCAAAATGTTAAGAGACCTTTTTTGTAGAGAATTAAGTTTCCTACTTTTTATGTTCTATGATATTTTTTGATCAGATGCGTAGTTCTCGAGATATATCAAGATATTTAAAAGTTCCGAAGCCGCACCAACATAATAGAGATACAGAAACACCGTGGCCCCTTTCTTTGAGTTAACTCTGCACTATTGCGAGCTGCAAATGCCACTTCCAGCTTAGCTGTGCAGAAGAAGAACAACAAGAAGAAGAAATATCTAGAAATATGTCCGTCAGGCCCCTTTCCTTGAGATAAATCTGCAAATATCTCGGAAACGAAGCGAGCTATGGCAAAATGTTAAGAGACTTTATTTGTAGAGAATTAAGTTTCCTACTTTTTATGTTCTATGATATTTTTTTATCAGAAGCGTAGTTCCCGAGATATATCAAGATATTTAAACGTTCCGAAGCCGCACCAACATAATAGAGATACAGAAACACCGTGGCCCCTTTCTTTGAGATAACTCTGCGCTATTGCGAGCTGGAAACGCCACTTCCAGTTTAGCTGTGCAGAAGAAGAACAACAAGAAGAAGAAATATCTCGAAATATGTCCGTCAGGCCCCTTCCCTTGAGATATATCTGCAAATATCTCGGAAACGAAACAAGCTATGGCAAAATGTTAAGAGACGTTTTTTGTAGAGAATTATGTTTCCTACAATTTATGTTCTATGATATTTTTTGATCAGAAGCGTAGTTTTCGAGATATATCGTGATATTTAAAAGTTCCGAAGCCGCACCAACATAATAGAGATACAGAAACACCGTGGCCCCTTTCTTTGAGATAACTCTGCACTAGCGCGAGCCGCAAATGCCACTTCCAGCTTAGCTGTGCAGAAGAAGAACAACAAGAAGAAGAAATATCTAGAAATATGTCCGCCAGGCCCCTTTCCTTGAGATAAATCTGCAAATATCTCGGAAACGAAGCGAGCTATGGCAAAATGTTAAGAGACTTTATTTGTAGAGAATTAAGTTTCCTACTTTTTATGTTGTATGATATTTTTTTATCAGAAGCGTAGTTCCCAAGATATATCAAGATATTTAAAAGTTCCGAAGCCGCACCAACATAATAGAGATACAGAAACACCGTGGCCCCTTTCTTTGAGATAACTCTGCACTATTGCGAGCTGCAAATGCCACTTCCAGCTTAGCTGTGCAGAAGAAGAACAACAAGAAGAAGAAATATCTCGAAATATGTCCGTCAGGCCCCTTCCCTTGAGATATATCTGCAAATATCTCGGAAACGAAGCGAGCTATGGCAAAATGTTAAGAGACCTTTTTTGTAGAGAATTATGTCTCCTACAAGTTATGTTCCATGATATTTTTTGATCAGAAGCGTAGTTTTCGAGATATATCGAGATATTTAAAAGTTCCGAAGCCGCACCAACATAATAGAGATACAGAAACACCGTGGCCCCTTTCTTTCATATAACTCTGCACTATTGCGAGCTGCAAATGCCACTTCCAGTTTAGCTGTGCAGAAGAAGAACAACAAGAAGAAGAAATATCTCGAAATATGTCCGTCAGGCCCCTTCCCTTGAGATATATCTGCAAATATCTCGGAAACGAAGCGAGCTATGGCAAAATGTTAAGAGACCTTTTTTGTAGAGAATTATGTCTCCTACAAGTTATGTTCTATGATATTTTTTGATCAGAAGCGTAGTTTTCGAGATATATCGAGATATTTAAAAGTTCCGAAGCCGCACCAACATAATAGAGATACAGAAACACCGTGGCCCCTTTCTTTCAGATAACTCTGCACTATTGCGAGCTGCAAATGCCACTTCCAGCTTAGCTGTGCAGAAGAAGAACAACAAGAAGAAGAAATATCTCGAAATATGTCCGTCAGGCCCCTTCCCTTGAGATAAATCTGCATATATCTCGGAAACGAAGCGAGCTATGGCAAAATGTTAAGAGACCTTTTTTGTAGAGAATTAAGTTTCCTACTTTTTATGTTCTATGATATTTTTTGATCAGATGCGTAGTTCTCGAGATATATCAAGATATTTAAAAGTTCCGAAGCCGCACCAACATAATAGAGATACAGAAACACCGTGGCCCCTTTCTTTGAGATAACTCTGCGCTATTGCGAGCTGGAAACGCCACTTCCAGTTTAGCTGTGCAGAAGAAGAACAACAAGAAGAAGAAATATCTCGAAATATGTCCGTCAGGCCCCTTCCCTTGAGATATATCTGCAAATATCTCGGAAACGAAACAAGCTATGGCAAAATGTTAAGAGACGTTTTTTGTAGAGAATTATGTTTCCTACAATTTATGTTCAATGATATTTTTTGATCAGAAGCGTAGTTTTCGAGATATATCGTGATATTTAAAAGTTCCGAAGCCGCACCAACATAATAGAGATACAGAAACACCGTGGCCCCTTTCTTTGAGATAACTCTGCACTAGCGCGAGCCGCAAATGCCACTTCCAGCTTAGCTGTGCAGAAGAAGAACAACAAGAAGAAGAAATATCTAGAAATATGTCCGCCAGGCCCCTTTCCTTGAGATAAATCTGCAAATATCTCGGAAACGAAGCGAGCTATGGCAAAATGTTAAGAGACTTTATTTGTAGAGAATTAAGTTTCCTACTTTTTATGTTCTATGATATTTTTTTATCAGAAGCGTAGTTCCCAAGATATATCAAGATATTTAAAAGTTCCGAAGCCGCACCAACATAATAGAGATACAGAAACACCGTGGCCCCTTTCTTTGAGATAACTCTGCGCTATTGCGAGCTGGAAACGCCACTTCCAGTTTAGCTGTGCAGAAGAAGAACAACAAGAAGAAGAAATATCTCGAAATATGTCCGTCAGGCCCCTTCCCTTGAGATATATCTGCAAATATCTCGGAAACGAAACAAGCTATGGCAAAATGTTAAGAGACGTTTTTTGTAGAGAATTATGTTTCCTACAATTTATGTTCTATGATATTTTTTGATCAGAAGCGTAGTTTTCGAGATATATCGTGATATTTAAAAGTTCCGAAGCCGCACCAACATAATAGAGATACAGAAACATCGTGGCCCCTTTCTTTGAGATAACTCTGCACTAGCGCGAGCCGCAAATGCCACTTCCAGCTTAGCTGTGCAGAAGAAGAACAACAAGAAGAAGAAATATCTCGAAATATGTCCGTCAGGCCCCTTCCCTTGAGATAAATCTGCAAATATCTCGGAAACGAAGCGAGCTATGGCAAAATGTTAAGAGACCTTTTTTGTAGAGAATTAAGTTTCCTACTTTCTATGTTCTATGATATTTTTTGATCAGATGCGTAGTTCTCGAGATATATCAAGATATTTAAAAGTTCCGAAGCCGCACCAACATAATAGAGATACAGAAACACCGTGGCCCCTTTCTTTGAGTTCACTCTGCGCTAGTGCGAGCCGCAAATGCCACTTCCAGCTTAGCTGTGCAGAAGAAGAACAACAAGAAGAAGAAATATCTCGAAATATGTCCGTCAGGCCCCTTCCCTTGAGATAAATCTGCAAATATCTCGGAAACGAAGCGAGCTATGGCAAAATGTTAAGAGACCTTTTTTGTAGAGAATTAAGTTTCCTACTTTCTATGTTCTATGATATTTTTTGATCAGATGCGTAGTTCTCGAGATATATCAAGATATTTAAAAGTTCCGAAGCCGCACCAACATAATAGAGATACAGAAACACCGTGGCCCCTTTCTTTGAGATAACTCTGCACTATTGCGAGCTGCAAATGCCACTTCCAGCTTAGCTGTGCAGAAGAAGAACAACAAGAAGAAGAAATATCTCGAAATATGTCCGTCAGGCCCCTTCCCTTGAGATAAATCTGCAAATATCTCGGAAACGAAGCGAGCTATGGCAAAATGTTAAGAGACCTTATTTGTAGAGAATTAAGTTTCCTACTTTTTATGTTCTATGATATTTTTTGATCAGATGCGTAGTTCTCGAGATATATCAAGATATTTAAAAGTTCCGAAGCCGCACCAACATAATAGAGATACAGAAACACCGTGGCCCCTTTCTTTGAGATAACTCTGCACTAGTGCGAGCCGCAAATGCCACTTCCAGCTTAGCTGTGCAGAAGAAGAACAACAAGAAGAAGAAATATCTCGAAATATGTCCGTCAGGCCCCTTCCCTTGAGATATATCTGCAAATATCTCGGAAACGAAGCGAGCTATGGCAAAATGTTAAGAGACCTTTTTTGTAGAGACTTATGTCTCCTACAAGTTATGTTCTATGATATTTTTTGATCAGAAGCGTAGTTTTCGAGATATATCGAGATATTTAAAAGTTCCGAAGCCGCACCAACATAATAGAGATACAGAAACACCGTGGCCCCTTTCTTTCAGATAACTCTGCACTATTGCGAGCTGCAAATGCCACTTCCAGCTTAGCTGTGCAGAAGAAGAACAACAAGAAGAAGAAATATCTCGAAATATGTCCGTCAGGCCCCTTCCCTTGAGATAAATCTGCATATATCTCGGAAACGAAGCGAGCTATGGCAAAATGTTAAGAGACCTTTTTTGTAGAGAATTAAGTTTTCTACTTTTTATGTTCTATGATATTTTTTGATCAGATGCGTTGTTCTCGAGATATATCAAGATATTTAAAAGTTCCGAAGCTGCACCAACATAATAGAGATACAGAAACACCGTGGCCCCTTTCTTTGAGATAACTCTGCACTATTGCGAGCTGCAAATGCCACTTCCAGCTTAGCTGTGCAGAAGAAGAACAACAAGAAGAAGAAATATCTCGAAATATGTCCGTCAGGCCCCTTTCCTTGAGATAAATCTGCAAATATCTCGGAAACGAAGCGAGCTATGGCAAAATGTTAAGAGACTTTATTTGTAGAGAATTAAGTTTCCTACTTTTTATGTTCTATGATATTTTTTTATCAGAAGCGTAGTTCCCGAGATATATCAAGATATTTAAAAGTTCCGAAGCCGCACCAACATAATAGAGATACAGAAACACCGTGGCCCCTTTCTTTGAGTTCACTCTGCACTAGTGCGAGCCGCAAATGCCACTTCCAGCTTAGCTGTGCAGAAGAAGAACAACAAGAAGAAGAAATATCTCGAAATATGTCCGTCAGGCCCCTTCCCTTGAGATAAATCTGCATATATCTCGGAAACGAAGCGAGCTATGGCAAAATGTTAAGAGACCTTTTTTGTAGAGAATTAAGTTTTCTACTTTTTATGTTCTATGATATTTTTTGATCAGATGCGTTGTTCTCGAGATATATCAAGATATTTAAAAGTTCCGAAGCTGCACCAACATAATAGAGATACAGAAACACCGTGGCCCCTTTCTTTGAGATAACTCTGCACTATTGCGAGCTGCAAATGCCACTTCCAGCTTAGCTGTGCAGAAGAAGAACAACAAGAAGAAGAAATATCTCGAAATATGTCCGTCAGGCCCCTTCCCTTGAGATAAATCTGCATATATCTCGGAAACGAAGCGAGCTATGGCAAAATGTTAAGAGACCTTTTTTGTAGAGAATTAAGTTTCCTACTTTTTATGTTCTATGATATTTTTTGATCAGATGCGTAGTTCTCGAGATATATCAAGATATTTAAAAGTTCCGAAGCCGCACCAACATAATAGAGATACAGAAACACCGTGGCCCCTTTCTTTGAGATAACTCTGCACTAGTGCGAGCCGCAAATGCCACTTCCAGCTTAGCTGTGCAGAAGAAGGACAACAAGAAGAAGAAATATCTCGAAATATGTCCGTCAGGCCCCTTCCCTTGAGATAAATCTGCAAATATCTCGGAAACCAAGCGAGCTATGGCAAAATGTTAAGAGACCTTTTTTGTAGAGAATTAAGTTTCCTACTTTTTATGTTCTATGATATTTTTTGATCAGATGCGTAGTTCTCGAGATATATCAAGATATTTAAAAGTTCCGAAGCCGCACCAACATAATAGAGATACAGAAACACCGTGGCCCCTTTCTTTGAGATAACTCTGCACTAGTGCGAGCCGCAATTGCCACTTCCAGCTTAGCTGTGCAGAGGAAGAACAAGAAGAAGAAGAAATATCTCGAAATATGTCCGTCAGGCCCCATCCCTTGAGATAAATCTGCAAATATCTCGGAAACGAAGCGAGCTATGGCAAAATGTTAAGAGACCTTTTTTGTAGAGAATTAAGTTTCCTACTTTTTATCTTCTATGATATTTTTTGATCAGATGCGTAGTTATCGAGATATATCAAGATATTTAAAAGTTCCGAAGCCGCACCAACATAATAGAGATACAGAAACACCGTGGACCCTTTCTTTGAGATAACTCTGCACTATTGCGAGCTGCAAATGCCACTTCCAGCTTAGCTGTGCAGAAGAAGAACAACAAGAAGAAGAAATATCTCGAAATATGTCCGTCAGGCCCCTTCCCTCGAGATAAATCTGCAAATATCTCGGAAACGAAGCGAGCTATGGCAAAATGTTAAGAGACCTTTGTTGTAGAGAATTAAGTTTCCTACTTTTTATGTTCTATGATATTTTTTGATCAGATGCGTTGTTCTCGAGATATATCAAGATATTTAAAAGTTCCGAAGCCGCACCAACATAATAGAGATACAGAAACACCGTGGCCCCTTTCTTTGAGATAACTCTGCACTATTGCGAGCTGCAAATGCCACTTCCAGCTTAGCTGTGCAGAAGAAGAACAACAAGAAGAAGAAATATCACGAAATATGTCCGTTAGGCCCCTTCCCTTGAGATAAATCTGCAAATATCTCGGAAACGAAGCGAGCTATGGCAAAATGTTAAGAGACCTTTTTTGTAGAGAATTAAGTTTCCTACTTTTTATGTTCTATGATATTTTTTGATCAGATGCGTTGTTCTCGAGATATATCAAGATATTTAAAAGTTCCGAAGCCGCACCAACATAATAGAGATACAGAAACACCGTGGCCCCTTTCTTTGAGATAACTCTGCACTATTGCGAGCTGCAAATGCCACTTCCAGCTTAGCTGTGCAGAAGAAGAACAACAAGAAGAAGAAATATCACGAAATATGTCCGTTAGGCCCCTTCCCTTGAGATAAATCTGCAAATATCTCGGAAACGAAGCGAGCTATGGCAAAATGTTAAAAGACCTTTTTTGTAGAGAATTAAGTTTCCTACTTTTTATGTTCTATGATATTTTTTGATCAGATGCGTAGTTCTCGAGATATATCAAGATATTTAAAAGTTCCGAAGCCGCACCAACATAATAGAGATACAGAAACACCGTGGCCGCTTTCTTTGAGATAACCCTGCACTATTGCGAGCTGCAAATGCCACTTCCAGCTTAGATGTGCAGAAGAAGAACAACAAGAAGAAGAAATATCTCGAAATATGTCCGTCAGGCCCCATCCCTTGAGATAAATCTGCAAATATCTCGGAAACGAAGCGAGCTATGGCAAAATGTTAAGAGACCATTCTTGTAGAGAATTAAGTTTCCTACTTTTTATGTTCTATGATATTTTTTGATTAGATGCGTAGTTCTCGAGATATATCAAGATATTTAAAAGTTCCGAAGCCGCACCAACATAATAGAGATACAGAAACACCGTGGACCCTTTCTTTGAGATAACTCTGCACTATTGCGAGCTGCAAATGCCACTTCCAGCTTAGCTGTGCAGAAGAAGAACAACAAGAAGAAGAAATATCTCGAAATATGTCCGTCAGGCCCCTTCCCTTGAGATAAATCAGCAAATATCTCGGAAACGAAGCGAGCTATGGCATAATGTTAAGAGACTTTTTTTGTAGAGAATTAAGTTTCCTACTTTTTATGTTCTATGATATTTTTTGATCAGATGCGTAGTTCTCGAGATATATCAAGATATTTAAAAGTTCCGAAGCCGCACCAACATAATAGAGATACAGAAACACCGTGGCCCCTTTCTTTGAGATAACTCTGCACTATTGCGAGCTGGAAATGCCACTTCCAGTTTAGCTGTGCAGAAGAAGAACAACAAGAAGAAGAAATATCTCGAAATATGTCCGTCAGGCCCCTTCCCTTGAGATATATCTGCAAATATCTCGGAAACGAAACGAGCTATGGCAAAATGTTAAGAGACCTTTTTTGTAGAGGATTATGTTTCCTACAATTTATGTTATATGATATTTTCTGATCAGAAGCGTAGTTTTCGAGATATATCGAGATATTTAAAAGTTCCCAAGCCGCACCAACATAATAGAGATCCAGAAACACCGTGGCCCCTTTCTTTCAGATAACTCTGCACTAGTGCGAGCCGCAAATGCCACTTCCAGCTTAGCTGTGCAGAAGAAGAACAACAAGAAGAAGAAATATCTCGAAATATGTCCGTCAGGCCCCTTCCCTCGAGATAAATCTGCAAATATCTCGGAAACGAAGCGAGCTATGGCAAAATGTTAAGAGACCTTTGTTGTAGAGAATTAAGTTTCCTACTTTTTATGTTCTATGATATTTTTTGATCAGATGCGTTGTTCTCGAGATATATCAAGATATTTAAAAGTTCCGAAGCCGCACCAACATAATAGAGATACAGAAACACCGTGGCCCCTTTCTTTGAGATAACTCTGCACTATTGCGAGCTGCAAATGCCACTTCCAGCTTAGCTGTGCAGAAGAAGAACAACAAGAAGAAGAAATATCACGAAATATGTCCGTTAGGCCCCTTCCCTTGAGATACATCTGCAAATATCTCGGAAACGAAGCGAGCTATGGCAAAATGTTAAGAGACCTTTTTTGTAGAGAATTAAGTTTCCTACTTTTTATGTTCTATGATATTTTTTGATCAGATGCGTAGTTCTCGAGATATATCAAGATATTTAAAAGTTCCGAAGCCGCACCAACATAATAGAGATACAGAAACACCGTGGCCCCTTTCTTTGAGATAACTATGCACTATTGCGAGCTGCAAATGCCACTTCCAGCTTAGCTGTGCAGAAGAAGAACAACAAGAAGAAGAAATATCTCGAAATATGTCCGTCAGGCCCCTTCCCTTGAGATAAATCTGCCAATATCTCGGAAACGAAGCGAGCTATGGCGAAATGTCAAGAGACCTTTTTTGTAGAGAATTAAGTTTCCTACTTTTTATGTTCTATGATATTTTTTGATCAGATGCGTAGATCTCGAGATATATCAAGATATTTAAAAGTTCCGAAGCTGCACCAACATAATAGAGGTACAGAAACACCGTGGCCGCTTTCTTTGAGATAACTCTGCACTATTGCGAGCTGCAAATGCCACTTCCAGCTTAGATGTGCAGAAGAAGAACAACAAGAAGAAGAAATATCTCGAAATATGTCCGTCAGGCCCCATCCCTTGAGATAAATCTGCAAATATCTCGGAAACGAAGCGAGCTATGGCAAAATGTTAAGAGACCTTTTTTGTAGAGAATTAAGTTTCCTACTTTTTATCTTCTATGATATTTTTTGATCAGATGCGTAGTTATCGAGATATATCAAGATATTTAAAAGTTCCGAAGCCGCACCAACATAATAGAGATACAGAAACACCGTGGACCCTTTCTTTGAGATAACTCTGCACTATTGCGAGCTGCAAATGCCACTTCCAGCTTAGCTGTGCAGAAGAAGAACAACAAGAAGAAGAAATATCTCGAAATATGTCCGTCAGGCCCCTTCCCTCGAGATAAATCTGCAAATATCTCGGAAACGAAGCGAGCTATGGCAAAATGTTAAGAGACCTTTGTTGTAGAGAATTAAGTTTCCTACTTTTTATGTTCTATGATATTTTTTAATCAGATGCGTTGTTCTCGAGATATATCAAGATATTTAAAAGTTCCGAAGCCGCACCAACATAATAGAGATACAGAAACACCGTGGCCCCTTTCTTTGAGATAACTCTGCACTATTGCGAGCTGCAAATGCCACTTCCAGCTTAGCTGTGCAGAAGAAGAACAACAAGAAGAAGAAATATCACGAAATATGTCCGTTAGGCCCCTTCCCTTGAGATAAATCTGCAAATATCTCGGAAACGAAGCGAGCTATGGCAAAATGTTAAGAGACCTTTTTTGTAGAGAATTAAGTTTCCTACTTTTTATGTTCTATGATATTTTTTGATCAGATGCGTAGTTCTCGAGATATATCAAGATATTTAAAAGTTCCGAAGCCGCACCAACATAATAGAGATACAGAAACACCGTGGCCCCTTTCTTTGAGATAACTATGCACTATTGCGAGCTGCAAATGCCACTTCCAGCTTAGATGTGCAGAAGAAGAACAACAAGAAGAAGAAATATCTCGAAATATGTCCGTCAGGCCCCATCCCTTGAGATAAATCTGCAAATATCTCGGAAACGAAGCGAGCTATGGCAAAATGTTAAGAGACCTTTTTTGTAGAGAATTAAGTTTCCTACTTTTTATGTTCTATGATATTTTTTGATCAGATGCGTAGTTCTCGAGATATATCAAGATATTTAAAAGTTCCGAAGCCGCACCAACATAATAGAGATACAGAAACACCGTGGCCCCTTTCTTTGAGATAACTCTGCACTATTGCGAGCTGGAAATGCCACTTCCAGTTTAGCTGTGCAGAAGAAGAACAACAAGAAGAAGAAATATCTCGAAATATGTCCGTCAGGCCCCTTCCCTTGAGATATATCTGCAAATATCTCGGAAACGAAACGAGCTATGGCAAAATGTTAAGAGACCTTTTTTGTAGAGAATTATGTTTCCTACAATTTATGTTATATGATATTTTTTGATCAGAAGCGTAGTTTTCGAGATATATCGAGATATTTAAAAGTTCCGAAGCCGCACCAACATAATAGAGATCCAGAAACACCGTGGCCACTTTCTTTGAGATAACTCTGCACTAGTGCGAGCCGCAAATTCCACTTCCAGCTTAGATGTGCAGAAGAAGAACAACAAGAAGAAGAAATATCTCGAAATATGTCCGTCAGGCCCCATCCCTTGAGATAAATCTGCAAATATCTCGGAAACGAAGCGAGCTATGGCAAAATGTTAAGAGACCTTTCTTGTAGAGAATTAAGTTTCCTACTTTTTATGTTCTATGATATTTTTTGATCAGATGCGTAGTTCTCGAGATATATCAAGATATTTAAAAGTTCCGAAGCCGCACCAACATAATAGAGATACAGAAACACCGTGGCCCCTTTCTTTGCGATAACTCTGCACTATTGCGAGCTGCAAATGCCACTTCCAGCTTAGCTGTGCAGAAGAAGAACAACAAGAAGAAGAAATATCACGAAATATGTCCGTTAGGCCCCTTCCCTTGAGATAAATCTGCAAATATCTCGGAAACGAAGCGAGCTATGGCAAAATGTTAAGAGACCTTTTTTGTAGAGAATTAAGTTTCCTACTTTTTATGTTCTATGATATTTTTTGATCAGATGCGTAGTTCTCGAGATATATCAAGATATTTAAAAGTTCCGAAGCCGCACCAACATAATAGAGATACAGAAACACCGTGGCCCCTTTCTTTGAGATAACTATGCACTATTGCGAGCTGCAAATGCCACTTCCAGCTTAGATGTGCAGAAGAAGAACAACAAGAAGAAGAAATATCTCGAAATATGTCCGTCAGGCCCCATCCCTTGAGATAAATCTGCAAATATCTCGGAAACGAAGCGAGCTATGGCAAAATGTTAAGAGACCTTTTTTGTAGAGAATTAAGTTTCCTACTTTTTATGTTCTGTGATATTTTTTGATCAGATGCGTAGTTATCGAGATATATCAAGATATTTAAAAGTTCCGAAGCCGCACCAACATAATAGAGATACAGAAACACCGTGGACCCTTTCTTTGAGATAACTCTGCACTATTGCGAGCTGCAAATGCCACTTCCAGCTTAGCTGTGCAGAAGAAGAACAACAAGAAGAAGAAATATCTCGAAATATGTCCGTCAGGCCCCTTCCCTTGAGATAAATCTGCAAATATCTCGGAAACGAAGCGAGCTATGGCATAATGTTAAGAGACCTTTTTTGTAGAGAATTAAGTTTCCTACTTTTTATGTTCTATGATATTTTTTGATCAGATGCGTAGTTCTCGAGATATATCAAGATATTTAAAAGTTCCGAAGCCGCACCAACATAATAGAGATACAGAAACACCGTGGCCCCTTTCTTTGAGATAACTCTGCACTATTGCGAGCTGGAAGTGCCACTTCCAGTTTAGCTGTGCAGAAGAAGAACAACAAGAAGAAGAAATATCTCGAAATATGTCCGTCAGGCCCCTTCCCTTGAGATATATCTGCAAATATCTCGGAAACGAAACGAGCTATGGCAAAATGTTAAGAGACCTTTTTTGTAGAGAATTATGTTTCCTACAATTTATGTTATATGATATTTTTTGATCAGAAGCGTAGTTTTCGAGATATATCGAGATATTTAAAAGTTCCGAAGCCGCACCAACATAATAGAGATCCAGAAACACCGTGGCCCCTTTCTTTGAGATAACTCTGCACTAGTGCGAGCCGCAAATGCCACTTCCAGCTTAGATGTGCAGAAGAAGAACAACAAGAAGAAGAAATATCTCGAAATATGTCCGTCAGGCCCCATCCCTTGAGATAAATCTGCAAATATCTCGGAAACGAAGCGAGCTATGGCAAAATGTTAAGAGACCTTTCTTGTAGAGAATTAAGTTTCCTACTTTTTATGTTCTATTATATTTTTTGATCAGATGCGTAGTTCTCGAGATATATCAAGATATTTAAAAGTTCCGAAGCCGCACCAACATAATAGAGATACAGAAACACCGTGGCCCCTTTCTTTGCGATAACTCTGCACTATTGCGAGCTGCAAATGCCACTTCCAGCTTAGCTGTGCAGAAGAATAACAACAAGAAGAAGAAATATCTCGAAATATGTCCGTCAGGCCCCTTCCCTTGAGATAAATCTGCAAATATCTCGGAAACGAAGCGGGCTATGGCAAAATGTTAAGAGACCTTATTTGTAGAGAATTAAGTTTCCTACTTTTTATGTTTTATGATATTTTTTGATCAGATGCGTAGTTCTCGAGATATATCAAGATATTTAAAAGTTCCGAAGCCGCACCAACATAATAGAGATACAGAAACACCGTGGCCCCTTTCTTTGAGATAACTCTGCACTAGTGCGAGCCGCAAATGCCACTTCCAGCTTAGCTGTGCAGAAGAAGAACAACAAGAAGAAGAAATATCTCGAAATATGTCCGTCAGGCCCCTTCCCTTGAGATAAATCTGCCAATATCTCGGAAACAAAGCGAGCTATGGCAAAATGTTAAGAGACCTTTTTTGTAGAGAATTAAGTTTCCTACTTTTTATCTTCTATGATATTTTTTGATCAGATGCGTAGATCTCGAGATATATGAAGATATTTAAAAGTTCCGAAGCTGCACCAACATAATAGAGGTACAGAAACACCGTGGCCGCTTTCTTTGAGATAACTCTGCGCTATTGCGAGCTGCAAATGCCACTTCCAGCTTAGATGTGCAGAAGAAGAACAACAAGAAGAAGAAATATCTCGAAATATGTCCGTCAGGCCCCATCCCTTGAGATAAATCTGCAAATATCTCGGAAACGAAGCGAGCTATGGCAAAATGTTAAGAGACCTTATTTGTAGAGAATTAAGTTTCCTACTTTTTATGTTCTATGATATTTTTTGATCAGATGCGTAGTTCTCGAGATATATCAAGATATTTAAAAGTTCCGAAGCCGCACCAACATAATAGAGATACAGAAACACCGTGGCCCCTTTCTTTGAGATAACTCTGCACTATTGCGAGCTGGAAATGCCACTTCCAGTTTAGCTGTGCAGAAGAAGAACAACAAGAAGAAGAAATATCTCGAAATATGTCCGTCAGGCCCCTTCCCTTGAGATAAATCAGCAAATATCTCGGAAACGAAGCGAGCTATGGCATAATGTTAAGAGACCTTTTTTGTAGAGAATTAAGTTTCCTACTTTTTATGTTCTATGATATTTTTTGATCAGATGCGTAGTTCTCGAGATATATCAAGATATTTAAAAGTTCCGAAGCCGCACCAACATAATAGAGATACAGAAACACCGTGGCCCCTTTCTTTGAGATAACTCTGCACTATTGCGAGCTGGAAATGCCACTTCCAGTTTAGCTGTGCAGAAGAAGAACAACAAGAAGAAGAAATATCTCGAAATATGTCCGTCAGGCCCCTTCCCTTGAGATATATCTGCAAATATCTCGGAATCGAAACGAGCTATGGCAAAATGTTAAGAGACCTTTTTTGTAGAGAATTATGTTTCCTACAATTTATGTTCTATGATATTTTTTGATCAGAAGCGTAGTTTTCGAGATATATCGAGATATTTAAAAGTTCCGAAGCCGCACCAACATAATAGAGATCCAGAAACACCGTGGCCCCTTTCTTTGAGATAACTCTGCACTAGTGCGAGCCGCAAATGCCACTTCCAGCTTAGCTGTGCAGAAGAAGAACAACAAGAAGAAGAAATATCTCGAAATATGTCCGTCAGGCCCCTTCCCTTGAGATAAATCTTCAAATATCTCGGAAACGAAGCGAGCTATGGCAAAATGCTAAGAGACCTTTCTTGTAGAGAATTAAGTTTCCTACTTTTTATGTTCTATGATATTTTTTGATCAGATGCGTAGTTCTCGAGATATATCAAGATATTTAAAAGTTCCGAAGCCGCACCAACATAATAGAGATACAGAAACACCGTGGCCCCTTTCTTTGCGATAACTCTGCACTATTGCGAGCTGCAAATGCCACTTCCAGCTTAGCTGTGCAGCAGAATAACAACAAGAAGAAGAAATATCTCGAAATATGTCCGTCAGGCCCCTTCCCTTGAGATAAATCTGCAAATATCTCGGAAACGAAGCGGGCTATGACAAAATGTTAAGAGACCTTATTTGTAGAGAATTAAGTTTCCTACTTTTTATGTTCTATGATATTTTTTGATCAGATGCGTAGTTCTCGAGATATATCAAGATATTTAAAAGTTCCGAAGCCGCACCAACATAATAGAGATACAGAAACACCGTGGCCCCTTTCTTTGAGATAACTCTGCACTAGTGCGAGCCGCAAATGCCACTTCCAGCTTAGCTGTGCAGAAGAAGAACAACAAGAAGAAGAAATATCTCGAAATATGTCCGTCAGGCCCGATCCTTTGAGCTGAATCTGCAAATATCTCGGAAACGAAGCGAGCTATGGCAAAATGTTAAGAGACGTTTTTAGTAGAGAATTAAGTTTCCTACTTTTTATGTTCTATGATATTTTTTGATCAGATGCGTAGTTCTCGAGATATATCAAGATATTTAAAAGTTCCGAAGCCGCACCAACATAATAGAGATACAGAAACACCGTGGCCCCTTTCTTTGAGATAACTCTGCACTATTGCGAGCTGCAAATGCCACTTCCAGCTTAGCTGTGCAGAGGAAGAACAACAAGAAGAAGAAGTATCTCGAAATATGTCCTTCAGGCCCGTTCCTTTGAGCTGAATCTGCACATATCTCGGAAACGAAGCGAGCTATGGCAAAATGTTAGGAGACGTTTTTTGTACAGAATTATGTTTCCTACAATTTATGTTCTATGATATTTTTTGATCAGAAGCGTAGTTTTCGAGATATATCGAGATATTTAAAAGTTCCGAAGCCGCACCAACATAATAGAGATACAGAAACACCGTGGCCCCTTTCTTTGAGATAACTCTGCACTAGTGCGACCTGCAAATGCCACTTCCAGCTTAGCTGTGCAGAAGAAGAACAACAAGAAGAAGAAGTATCTCGAAATATGTCCGTCAGGCCCCTTCCCTTGAGATAAATCTGCAAATATCTCGGAAACGAAGCGAACTATGGCAAAATGTTAAGATACCTTTTTTGTAGAGAATTAAGTTTCCTACTTTTTATGTTCTATGATATTTTTTGATCAGATGCGTGGTTCTCGAGATATATCAAGATACTTAAAAGTTCCGAAGCCGCACCAACATACTAGAGGTACAGAAACACCGTGGCCCCTTTCTTTGAGATTACTCTGCACTATTGCGAGCTGCAAATGCCACTTCCAGCTTAGCTGTGCAGAGGAAGAACAACAAGAAGAAGAAATATCTCGAAATATGTCCGTCAGGCCCCTTCCCTTGAGATAAATCTGCAAATATCTCGGAAACGAAGCGAGCTATGGCAAAATGATAAGAGACCTTTTTTGTAGAGAATTAAGTTTCCTACTTTTTATGTTCTATGATATTTTTTGATCAGATGCGTAGTTCTCGAGATATATCAAGATATTTAAAAGTTCCGAAGCCGCACCAACATAATAGAGATACAGAAACACCGTGGCCCCTTTCTTCGAGATAACTCTGCACTAGTGCGAGCCGCAAATGCCACTTCCAGCTTAGCTGTGCAGAAGAAGGACAACAAGAAGAAGAAATATCTCGAAATATGTCCGTCAGGCCCCTTCCCTTGAGATAAATCTGCAAATATCTCGAAAACGAAGCGAGCTATGGCAAAATGTTTAGAGACCTTTTTTGTAGAGAATTAAGTTTCCTACTTTTTATGTTCTATGATATTTTTTGATCAGATGCGTAGTTCTCGAGATATATCAAGATATTTAAAAGTTCCGAAGCCGCACCAACATAATAGAGATACAGAAACACCGTGGCCCCTTTCTTTGAGATAACTCTGCACTATTGCGAGCTGCAAATGCCACTTCCAGCTTAGCTGTGCAGAGGAAGAACAACAAGAAGAAGAAGTATCTCGAAATATGTCCGTCAGGCCCGTTCCTTTAAGCTGAATCTGCACATATCTCGGAAACGAAGCGAGCTATGGCAAAATGTTAAGAGACGTTTTTTGTACAGAATTATGTTTCCTACAATTTATGTTCTATGATATTTTTTGATCAGAAGCGTAGTTTTCGAGATATATCGAGATATTTAAAAGTTCCGAAGCCGCACCAACATAATGGAGATACAGAAACACCGTGGCCCCTTTCTTTGAGATAACTCTGCACTAGTGCGAGCCGCAAATGCCACTTCCAGCTTAGCTGTGCAGAAGAAGAACAACAAGAAGAAGAAATATCTCGAAATATGTCCGTCAGGCCCCTTCCCTTGAGATAAATCTGCAAACATCTCGGAAACGAAGCGAGCTATGGCAAAATGTTAAGAGACCTTTTTTGTAGAGAATTAAGTTTCCTAATTTTTATGTTCTATGATATTTTTTGATCAGAAGCGTAGTTTTCGAGATATATCGAGATATTTAAAAGTTCCGAAGCCGCACCAACATAATAGAGATACAGAAACACCGTGGCCCCTTTCTTTGAGATAACTCTGCACTAGTGCGAGCCGCAAATGCCACTTCCAGCTTAGCTGTGCAGAAGAAGAACAACAAGAAGAAGAAATATCTCGAAATATGTCCGTCAGGCCCCTTCCCTTGAGATAAATCTGCAAATATCTCGGAAACGAAGCGAGCTATGGCAAAATGTTAAGAGACCTTTTTTGTAGAGAATTAAGTTTCCTACTTTTTATGTTCTATGATATTTTTTGATCAGATGCGTAGTTCTCGAGATATATCAAGATATTTAAAAGTTCCGAAGCCGCACCAACATAATGGAGATACAGAAACACCGTGGCCCCTTTCTTTGAGATAACTCTGCACTAGTGCGAGCCGCAAATGCCACTTCCAGCTTAGCTGTGCAGAAGAAGAACAACAAGAAGAAGAAATATCTCGAAATATGTCCGTCAGGCCCCTTCCCTTGAGATAAATCTGCAAATATCTCGGAAACGAAGCGAGCTATGGCAAAATGTTAACAGACCTTTTTGTAGAGAATTAAGTTTCCTACTTTTTATGTTCTATGGTATTTTTTGATCAGATGCGTAGTTCTCGAGATATATCAAGATATTTAAAAGTTCCGAAGCCGCACCAACATAATAGAGATACAGAAACACCGTGGCCCCTTTCTTTGAGATTACTCTGCACTATTGCGAGCTGCAAATGCCACTTCCAGCTTAGCTGTGCAGAGGAAGAACAACAAGAAGAAGAAATATCTCGAAATATGTCCGTCAGGCCCGTTCCTTTGAGCTGAATCTGCAAATATCTCGGAAACGAAGCGAGCTATGGCAAAATGTTAAGAGACGTTTTTTGTAGAGAATTATGTTTCCTACAATTTATGTTCTATGATATTTTTTGATCAGAAGCGTAGTTTTCGAGATATATCGAGATATTTAAAAGTTCCGAAGCCGCACCAACATAATAGAGATACAGAAACACCGTGGCCCGTTTCTTTGAGATAACTCTGCACTAGTGCGAGCCGCAAATGCCACTTCCAGCTTAGCTGTGCAGAAGAAGGACAACAAGAAGAAGAAATATCTCGAAATATGTCCGTCAGGCCCCTTCCCTTGAGATACATCTGCAAGTATCTCGGAAACCCAGCGAGCTATGGCAAAATGTTAAGAGACCTTTTTTGTAGAGAATTAAGTTTCCTACTTTTTATGTTCTATGATATTTTTTGATCAGATGCGTAGTTCTCGAGATATATCAAGATATTTAAAAGTTCCGAAGCTGCACCAACATAATAGAGGTACAGAAACACCGTGGCCTCTTTCTTTGAGATAACTCTGCACTATTGCGAGCTGCAAATGCGACTTCCAGCTTAGCTGTGCAGAGGAAGAACAACAAGAAGAAGAAATATCTCGAAATATGTCCGTCAGGCCCGTTCCTTTGAACTGAATCTGCAAATATCTCGGAAACGAAGCGAGCTATGGCAAAATGTTAAGACACGTTTTTTGTAGAGAATTATGTTTCCTACAATTTATGTTCTATGATGTTTTTTGATCAGAAGCGTAGTTTTCGAGATATATCGAGATATTTAAAAGTTCCGAAGCCGCACCAACATAATAGAGATACAGAAACAACGTGGCCCCTTTCTTTGAGATAACTCTGCACTAGTGCGAGCCGCAAATGCCACTTCCAGCTTAGCTGTGCAGAAGAAGGACAACAAGAAGAAGAAATATCTCGAAATATGTCCGTCAGGCCCCTTCACTTGAGATAAATCTGCAAATATCTCGGAAACGAAGCGAGCTATGGCAAAATGTTAAGAGACCTTTTTTGTAGAGAATTAAGTTTCCTACTTTGTATGTTCTATGATATTTTTTGATCAGATGCGTAGTTCTCGAGATATATCAAGATATTTAAAAGTTCCGAAGCCGCACCAACATAATAGAGATACAGAAACACCGTGGCCCCACTCTTTGAGATAACTCTGCACTATTGCGAGCTGGAAATGCCACTTCCAGTTTAGCTGTGCAGAAGAAGAACAACAAGAAGAAGAAATATCTCGAAATATGTCCGTCAGGCCCCTTCCCTTGAGATAAATCTGCAAATATCTCGGAAACGAAGCGAGCTATGGCAAAATGTTAACAGACCTTTTTGTAGAGAATTAAGGTTCCTACTTTTTATGTTCTATGGTATTTTTTGATCAGATGCGTAGTTCTCGAGATATATCAAGATATTTAAAAGTTCCGAAGCCGCACCAACATAATAGAGATACAGAAACACCGTGGCCCCTTTCTTTGAGATTACTCTGCACTATTGCGAGTTGCAAATGCCACTTCCAGCTTAGCTGTGCAGAAGAAGGACAACAAGAAGAAGAAATATCTCGAAATATGTCCGTCAGGCCCCTTCCCTTGAGATAAATCTGCAAGTATCTCGGAAACCCAGCGAGCTATGGCAAAATGTTAAGAGACCTTTTTTGTAGAGAATTAAGTTTCCTACTTTTTATGTTCTATGATATTTTTTGATCAGATGCGTAGTTCTCGAGATATATCAAGATATTTAAAAGTTCCGAAGCCGCACCAACATAATAGAGATACAGAAACACCGTGGCCCCTTTCTTTGAGATAACTCTGCACTAGTGCGAGCCGCAATTGCCACTTCCAGCTTAGCTGTGCAGAGGAAGAACAACAAGAAGAAGAAATATCTCGAAATATGTCCGTCAGGCCCCTTCCCTTGAGATAAATCTGCAAATATCTCGGAAACGAAGCGAGCTACGGCAAAATGTTAAGAGACGTTTTTTGTAGAGAATTAGGTTTCCTACTTTTTATGTTCTATGGTATTTTTTGATCAGATGCGTAGTTCTCGAGATATATCGAGATATTTAAAAGTTCCGAAGCCGCACCAACATAATAGAGATACAGAAACACCGTGGCCCCTTTCTTTGAGATTACTCTGCACTATTGCGAGCTGCAAATGCCACTTCCAGCTTAGCTGTGCAGAGGAAGAACAACAAGAAGAAGAAATATCTCGAAATATGTCCGTCAGGCCCGTTCCTTTGAGCTGAATCTGCAAATATCTCGGAAACGAAGCGAGCTATGGCAAAATGTTAAGAGACGTTTTTTGTAGAGAATTATGTTTCCTACAATTTATGTTCTATGATATTTTTTGATCAGAAGCGTAGTTTTCGAGATATATCGAGATATTTAAAAGTTCCGAAGCCGCACCAACATAATAGAGATACAGAAACACCGTGGCCCGTTTCTTTGAGATAACTCTGCACTAGTGCGAGCCGCAAATGCCACTTCCAGCTTAGCTGTGCAGAAGAAGGACAACAAGAAGAAGAAATATCTCGAAATATGTCCGTCAGGCCCCTTCCCTTGAGATACATCTGCAAGTATCTCGGAAACCCAGCGAGCTATGGCAAAATGTTAAGAGACCTTTTTTGTAGAGAATTAAGTTTCCAACTTTTTATGTTCTATGATATTTTTTGATCAGATGCGTAGTTCTCGAGATATATCAAGATATTTAAAAGTTCCGAAGCTGCACCAACATAATAGAGGTACAGAAACACCGTGGCCTCTTTCTTTGAGATAACTCTGCACTATTGCGAGCTGCAAATGCGACTTCCAGCTTAGCTGTGCAGAGGAAGAACAACAAGAAGAAGAAATATCTCGAAATATGTCCGTCAGGCCCGTTCCTTTGAACTGAATCTGCAAATATCTCGGAAACGAAGCGAGCTATGGCAAAATGTTAAGACACGTTTTTTGTAGAGAATTATGTTTCCTACAATTTATGTTCTATGATGTTTTTTGATCAGAAGCGTAGTTTTCGAGATATATCGAGATATTTAAAAGTTCCGAAGCCGCACCAACATAATAGAGATACAGAAACAACGTGGCCCCTTTCTTTGAGATAACTCTGCACTAGTGCGAGCCGCAAATGCCACTTCCAGCTTAGCTGTGCAGAAGAAGGACAACAAGAAGAAGAAATATCTCGAAATATGTCCGTCAGGCCCCTTCACTTGAGATAAATCTGCAAATATCTCGGAAACGAAGCGAGCTATGGCAAAATGTTAAGAGACCTTTTTTGTAGAGAATTAAGTTTCCTACTTTGTATGTTCTATGATATTTTTTGATCAGATGCGTAGTTCTCGAGATATATCAAGATATTTAAAAGTTCCGAAGCCGCACCAACATAATAGAGATACAGAAACACCGTGGCCCCACTCTTTGAGATAACTCTGCACTATTGCGAGCTGGAAATGCCACTTCCAGTTTAGCTGTGCAGAAGAAGAACAACAAGAAGAAGAAATATCTCGAAATATGTCCGTCAGGCCCCTTCCCTTGAGATAAATCTGCAAATATCTCGGAAACGAAGCGAGCTATGGCAAAATGTTAACAGACCTTTTTGTAGAGAATTAAGGTTCCTACTTTTTATGTTCTATGGTATTTTTTGATCAGATGCGTAGTTCTCGAGATATATCAAGATATTTAAAAGTTCCGAAGCCGCACCAACATAATAGAGATACAGAAACACCGTGGCCCCTTTCTTTGAGATTACTCTGCACTATTGCGAGTTGCAAATGCCACTTCCAGCTTAGCTGTGCAGAAGAAGGACAACAAGAAGAAGAAATATCTCGAAATATGTCCGTCAGGCCCCTTCCCTTGAGATAAATCTGCAAGTATCTCGGAAACCCAGCGAGCTATGGCAAAATGTTAAGAGACCTTTTTTGTAGAGAATTAAGTTTCCTACTTTTTATGTTCTATGATATTTTTTGATCAGATGCGTAGTTCTCGAGATATATCAAGATATTTAAAAGTTCCGAAGCCGCACCAACATAATAGAGATACAGAAACACCGTGGCCCCTTTCTTTGAGATAACTCTGCACTAGTGCGAGCCGCAATTGCCACTTCCAGCTTAGCTGTGCAGAGGAAGAACAACAAGAAGAAGAAATATCTCGAAATATGTCCGTCAGGCCCGTTCCTTTGAGCTGAATCTGCAAATATCTCGGAAACGAAGCGAGCTATGGCAATATGTTAAGAGACGTTTTTTGTAGAGAATTATGTTTCCTACAATTTATGTTCTATGATATTTTTTGATCAGAAGCGTAGTTTTCGAGATATATCGAGATATTTAAAAGTTCCGAAGCCGCACCAACATAATAGAGATACAGAAACACCGTGGCCCGTTTCTTTGAGATAACTCTGCACTAGTGCGAGCCGCAAATGCCACTTCCAGCTTAGCTGTGCAGAAGAAGGACAACAAGAAGAAGAAATATCTCGAAATATGTCCGTCAGGCCCCTTCCCTTGAGATAAATCTGCAAGTATCTCGGAAACCCAGCGAGCTATGGCAAAATGTTAAGAGACCTTTTTTGTAGAGAATTAAGTTTCCTACTTTTTATGTTCTATGATATTTTTTGATCAGATGCGTAGTTCTCGAGATATATCAAGATATTTAAAAGTTCCGAAGCCGCACCAACATAATAGAGATACAGAAACACCGTGGCCCCTTTCTTTGAGATAACTCTGCACTAGTGCGAGCCGCAATTGCCACTTCCAGCTTAGCTGTGCAGAAGAAGGACAACAAGAAGAAGAAATATCTCGAAATATGTCCGTCAGGCCCCTTCACTTGAGATAAATCTGCAAATATCTCGGAAACGAAGCGAGCTATGGCAAAATGTTAAGAGACCTTTTTTGTAGAGAATTAAGTTTCCTACTTTGTATGTTCTATGATATTTTTTGATCAGATGCGTAGTTCTCGAGATATATCAAGATATTTAAAAGTTCCGAAGCCGCACCAACATAATAGAGATACAGAAACACCGTGGCCCCTTTCTTTGAGATAACTCTGCACTAGTGCGAGCCGCAATTGCCACTTCCAGCTTAGCTGTGCAGAAGAAGGACAACAAGAAGAAGAAATATCTCGAAATATGTCCGTCAGGCCCCTTCACTTGAGATAAATCTGCAAATATCTCGGAAACGAAGCGAGCTATGGCAAAATGTTAAGAGACCTTTTTTGTAGAGAATTAAGTTTCCTACTTTGTATGTTCTATGATATTTTTTGATCAGATGCGTAGTTCTCGAGATATATCAAGATATTTAAAAGTTCCGAAGCCGCACCAACATAATAGAGATACAGAAACACCGTGGCCCCTTTCTTTGAGATAACTCTGCACTAGTGCGAGCCGCAAATGCCACTTCCAGCTTAGCTATGCAGAAGAAGAACAACAAGAAGAAGAAATATCTCGAAATATGTCCGTCAGGCCCCTTCCCTTGAGATAAATCTGCAAATATCTCGGAAACGAAACGAGCTATGGCAAAATGTTAAGAGACCTTTTTTGTAGAGAATTAAGTTTCCTACTTTTTATGTTCTATGATATTTTTTGATCAGATGCGTAGTTCTCGAGATATATCAAGATATTTAAAAGTTCCGAAGCCGCACCAACATAATAGAGATACAGAAACACCGTGGCCCCTTTCTTTGAGATTACTCTGCACTATAGCGAGCTGCAAATGCCACTTCCAGCTTAGCTGTGCAGAAGAAGGACAACAAGAAGAAGAAATATCTCGAAATATGTCCGTCAGGCCCCTTCCCTTGAGATAAATCTGCAAGTATCTCGGAAACCCAGCGAGCTATGGCAAAATGTTAAGAGACCTTTTTTGTAGAGAATTAAGTTTCCTACTTTTTATGTTCTATGATATTTTTTGATCAGATGCGTAGTTCTCGAGATATATCAAGATATTTAAAAGTTCCGAAGCAGCACCAACATAATAGAGATACAGAAACACCGTGGCCCGTTTCTTTGAGATAACTCTGCACTAGTGCGAGCCGCAAATGCCACTTCCAGCTTAGCTGTGCAGAAGAAGGACAACAAGAAGAAGAAATATCTCGAAATATGTCCGTCAGGCCCCTTCCCTTGAGATAAATCTGCAAGTATCTCGGAAACCCAGCGAGCTATGGCAAAATGTTAAGAGACCTTTTTTGTAGAGAATTAAGTTTCCTACTTTTTATGTTCTATGATATTTTTTGATCAGATGCGTAGTTCTCGAGATATATCAAGATATTTAAAAGTTCCGAAGCCGCACCAACATAATAGAGATACAGAAACACCGTGGCCCCTTTCTTTGAGATAACTCTGCACTAGTGCGAGCCGCAATTGCCACTTCCAGCTTAGCTGTGCAGAAGAAGGACAACAAGAAGAAGAAATATCTCGAAATATGTCCGTCAGGCCCCTTCACTTGAGATAAATCTGCAAATATCTCGGAAACGAAGCGAGCTATGGCAAAATGTTAAGAGACCTTTTTTGTAGAGAATTAAGTTTCCTACTTTGTATGTTCTATGATATTTTTTGATCAGATGCGTAGTTCTCGAGATATATCAAGATATTTAAAAGTTCCGAAGCCGCACCAACATAATAGAGATACAGAAACACCGTGGCCCCTCTCTTTGAGATAACTCTGCACTATTGCGAGCTGGAAATGCCACTTCCAGTTTAGCTGTGCAGAAGAAGAACAACAAGAAGAAGAAATATCTCGAAATATGTCCGTTAGGCCCCTTCCCTTGAGATAAATCTGCAAATATCTCGGAAACGAAGCGAGCTATGGCAAAATGTTAAGAGACCTTTTTTGTAGAGAATTAAGTTTCCTACTTTTTATGTTCTATGATATTTTTTGATCAGATGCGTAGTTCTCGAGATATATCAAGATATTTAAAAGTTCCGAAGCCGCACCAACATAATAGAGATACAGAAACACCGTGGCCCCTCTCTTTGAGATAACTCTGCACTATTGCGAGCTGGAAATGCCACTTCCAGTTTAGCTGTGCAGAAGAAGAACAACAAGAAGAAGAAATATCTCGAAATATGTCCGTTAGGCCCCTTCACTTGAGATAAATCTGCAAATATCTCGGAAACGAAGCGAGCTATGGCAAAATGTTAAGAGACCTTTTTTGTAGAGAATTAAGTTTCCTACTTTTTATGTTCTATGATATTTTTTGATCAGATGCGTAGTTCTCGAGATATATCAAGATATTTAAAAGTTCCGAAGCCGCACCAACATAATAGAGATACAGAAACACCGTGGCCCCTTTCTTTGAGATAACTCTGCACTAGTGCGAGCCGCAATTGCCACTTCCAGCTTAGCTGTGCAGAGGAAGAACAAGAAGAAGAAGAAATATCTCGAAATATGTCCGTCAGGCCCCTTCCCTTGAGATAAATCTGCAAATATCTCGGAAACGAAGCGAGCTATGGCAAAATGTTAAGAGACGTTTTTTGTACAGAATTATGTTTCTTACAATTTATGTTCTATGATATTTTTTGATCAGATGCGTAGTTCTCGAGATATATCAAGATATTTAAAAGTTCCGAAGCTGCACCAACATAATAGGGGTACAGAAACATCGTGGCCTCTTTCTTTGAGATAACTCTGCACTAGTGCGAGCCGCAAATGCCACTTCCAGCTTAGCTGTGCAGAAGAAGGACAACAAGAAGAAGAAATATCTCGAAATATGTCCGTCAGGCCCCTTCCCTTGAGATAAATCTGCAAATATCTCGGAAACCAAGCGAGCTATGGCAAAATGTTAAGAGACCTTTTTTGTAGAGAATTAAGTTTCCTACTTTTTATGTTCTATGATATTTTTTGATCAGATGCGTAGTTCTCGAGATATATCAAGATATTTAAAAGTTCCGAAGCCGCACCAACATAATAGAGATACAGAAACACCGTGGCCCCTTTCTTTGAGATAACTCTGCACTAGTGCGAGCCGCAATTGCCACTTCCAGCTTAGCTGTGCAGAAGAAGGACAACAAGAAGAAGAAATATCTCGAAATATGTCCGTCAGGCCCCTTCACTTGAGATAAATCTGCAAATATCTCGGAAACGAAGCGAGCTATGGCAAAATGTTAAGAGACCTTTTTTGTAGAGAATTAAGTTTCCTACTTTGTATGTTCTATGATATTTTTTGATCAGATGCGTAGTTCTCGAGATATATCAAGATATTTAAAAGTTCCGAAGCCGCACCAACATAATAGAGATACAGAAACACCGTGGCCCCTCTCTTTGAGATAACTCTGCACTATTGCGAGCTGGAAATGCCACTTCCAGTTTAGCTGTGCAGAAGAAGAACAACAAGAAGAAGAAATATCTCGAAATATGTCCGTTAGGCCCCTTCCCTTGAGATAAATCTGCAAATATCTCGGAAACGAAGCGAGCTATGGCAAAATGTTAAGAGACCTTTTTTGTAGAGAATTAAGTTTCCTACTTTTTATGTTCTATGATATTTTTTGATCAGATGCGTAGTTCTCGAGATATATCAAGATATTTAAAAGTTCCGAAGCCGCACCAACATAATAGAGATACAGAAACACCGTGGCCCCTCTCTTTGAGATAACTCTGCACTATTGCGAGCTGGAAATGCCACTTCCAGTTTAGCTGTGCAGAAGAAGAACAACAAGAAGAAGAAATATCTCGAAATATGTCCGTTAGGCCCCTTCACTTGAGATAAATCTGCAAATATCTCGGAAACGAAGCGAGCTATGGCAAAATGTTAAGAGACCTTTTTTGTAGAGAATTAAGTTTCCTACTTTTTATGTTCTATGATATTTTTTGATCAGATGCGTAGTTCTCGAGATATATCAAGATATTTAAAAGTTCCGAAGCCGCACCAACATAATAGAGATACAGAAACACCGTGGCCCCTCTCTTTGAGATAACTCTGCACTATTGCGAGCTGGAAATGCCACTTCCAGTTTAGCTGTGCAGAAGAAGAACAACAAGAAGAAGAAATATCTCGAAATATGTCCGTTAGGCCCCTTCCCTTGAGATAAATCTGCAAATATCTCGGAAACGAAGCGAGCTATGGCAAAATGTTAAGAGACCTTTTTTGTAGAGAATTAAGTTTCCTACTCTTTATGTTCTATGATATTTTTTGATCAGATGCGTAGTTCTCGAGATATATCAAGATATTTAAAAGTTCCGAAGCCGCACCAACATAATAGAGATACAGAAACACCGTGGCCCCTTTCTTTGAGATAACTCTGCACTAGTGCGAGCCGCAAATGCCACTTCCAGCTTAGCTATGCAGAAGAAGAACAACAAGAAGAAGAAATATCTCGAAATATGTCCGTCAGGCCCCTTCCCTTGAGATAAATCTGCAAATATCTCGGAAACGAAACGAGCTATGGCAAAATGTTAAGAGACCTTTTTTGTAGAGAATTAAGTTTCCTACTTTTTATGTTCTATGATATTTTTTGATCAGATGCGTAGTTCTCGAGATATATCAAGATATTTAAAAGTTCCGAAGCCGCACCAACATAATAGAGATACAGAAACACCGTGGCCCCTTTCTTTGAGATAACTCTGCACTAGTGCGAGCCGCAATTGCCACTTCCAGCTTAGCTGTGCAGAGGAAGAACAAGAAGAAGAAGAAATATCTCGAAATATGTCCGTCAGGCCCCTTCCCTTGAGATAAATCTGCAAATATCTCGGAAACGAAGCGAGCTATGGCAAAATGTTAAGAGACGTTTTTTGTACAGAATTATGTTTCTTACAATTTATGTTCTATGATATTTTTTGATCAGATGCGTAGTTCTCGAGATATATCAAGATATTTAAAAGTTCCGAAGCTGCACCAACATAATAGGGGTACAGAAACATCGTGGCCTCTTTCTTTGAGATAACTCTGCACTAGTGCGAGCCGCAAATGCCACTTCCAGCTTAGCTGTGCAGAAGAAGGACAACAAGAAGAAGAAATATCTCGAAATATGTCCGTCAGGCCCCTTCCCTTGAGATAAATCTGCAAATATCTCGGAAACCAAGCGAGCTATGGCAAAATGTTAAGAGACCTTTTTTGTAGAGAATTAAGTTTCCTACTTTTTATGTTCTATGATATTTTTTGATCAGATGCGTAGTTCTCGAGATATATCAAGATATTTAAAAGTTCCGAAGCCGCACCAACATAATAGAGATACAGAAACACCGTGGCCCCTTTCTTTGAGATAACTCTGCACTAGTGCGAGCCGCAATTGCCACTTCCAGCTTAGCTGTGCAGAGGAAGAACAAGAAGAAGAAGAAATATCTCGAAATATGTCCGTCAGGCCCCTTCCCTTGAGATAAATCTGCAAATATCTCGGAAACGAAGCGAGCTATGGCAAAATGTTAAGAGACGTTTTTTGTACAGAATTATGTTTCTTACAATTTATGTTCTATGATATTTTTTGATCAGATGCGTAGTTCTCGAGATATATCAAGATATTTAAAAGTTCCGAAGCCGCACCAACATAATAGAGATACAGAAACACCGTGGCCCCTCTCTTTGAGATAACTCTGCACTATTGCGAGCTGGAAATGCCACTTCCAGTTTAGCTGTGCAGAAGAAGAACAACAAGAAGAAGAAATATCTCGAAATATGTCCGTTAGGCCCCTTCCCTTGAGATAAATCTGCAAATATCTCGGAAACGAAGCGAGCTATGGCAAAATGTTAAGAGACCTTTTTTGTAGAGAATTAAGTTTCCTACTTTTTATGTTCTATGATATTTTTTGATCAGATGCGTAGTTCTCGAGATATATCAAGATATTTAAAAGTTCCGAAGCCGCACCAACATAATAGAGATACAGAAACACCGTGGCCCCTTTCTTTGAGATAACTCTGCACTAGTGCGAGCCGCAAATGCCACTTCCAGCTTAGCTATGCAGAAGAAGAACAACAAGAAGAAGAAATATCTCGAAATATGTCCGTCAGGCCCCTTCCCTTGAGATAAATCTGCAAATATCTCGGAAACGAAGCGAGCTATGGCAAAATGTTAAGAGACCTTTTTTGTAGAGAATTAAGTTTCCTACTTTTTATGTTCTATGATATTTTTTGATCAGATGCGTAGTTCTCGAGATATATCAAGATATTTAAAAGTTCCGAAGCCGCACCAACATAATAGAGATACAGAAACACCGTGGCCCCTTTCTTTGAGATAACTCTGCACTAGTGCGAGCCGCAATTGCCACTTCCAGCTTAGCTGTGCAGAGGAAGAACAAGAAGAAGAAGAAATATCTCGAAATATGTCCGTCAGGCCCCTTCCCTTGAGATAAATCTGCAAATATCTCGGAAACGAAGCGAGCTATGGCAAAATGTTAAGAGACGTTTTTTGTACAGAATTATGTTTCTTACAATTTATGTTCTATGATATTTTTTGATCAGATGCGTAGTTCTCGAGATATATCAAGATATTTAAAAGTTCCGAAGCTGCACCAACATAATAGGGGTACAGAAACATCGTGGCCTCTTTCTTTGAGATAACTCTGCACTAGTGCGAGCCGCAAATGCCACTTCCAGCTTAGCTGTGCAGAAGAAGGACAACAAGAAGAAGAAATATCTCGAAATATGTCCGTCAGGCCCCTTCCCTTGAGATAAATCTGCAAATATCTCGGAAACCAAGCGAGCTATGGCAAAATGTTAAGAGACCTTTTTTGTAGAGAATTAAGTTTCCTACTTTTTATGTTCTATGATATTTTTTGATCAGATGCGTAGTTCTCGAGATATATCAAGATATTTAAAAGTTCCGAAGCCGCACCAACATAATAGAGATACAGAAACACCGTGGCCCCTTTCTTTGAGATAACTCTGCACTAGTGCGAGCCGCAATTGCCACTTCCAGCTTAGCTGTGCAGAGGAAGAACAAGAAGAAGAAGAAATATCTCGAAATATGTCCGTCAGGCCCCTTCCCTTGAGATAAATCTGCAAATATCTCGGAAACGAAGCGAGCTATGGCAAAATGTTAAGAGACGTTTTTTGTACAGAATTATGTTTCTTACAATTTATGTTCTATGATATTTTTTGATCAGATGCGTAGTTCTCGAGATATATCAAGATATTTAAAAGTTCCGAAGCCGCACCAACATAATAGAGATACAGAAACACCGTGGCCCCTCTCTTTGAGATAACTCTGCACTATTGCGAGCTGGAAATGCCACTTCCAGTTTAGCTGTGCAGAAGAAGAACAACAAGAAGAAGAAATATCTCGAAATATGTCCGTTAGGCCCCTTCCCTTGAGATAAATCTGCAAATATCTCGGAAACGAAGCGAGCTATGGCAAAATGTTAAGAGACCTTTTTTGTAGAGAATTAAGTTTCCTACTTTTTATGTTCTATGATATTTTTTGATCAGATGCGTAGTTCTCGAGATATATCAAGATATTTAAAAGTTCCGAAGCCGCACCAACATAATAGAGATACAGAAACACCGTGGCCCCTTTCTTTGAGATAACTCTGCACTAGTGCGAGCCGCAAATGCCACTTCCAGCTTAGCTATGCAGAAGAAGAACAACAAGAAGAAGAAATATCTCGAAATATGTCCGTCAGGCCCCTTCCCTTGAGATAAATCTGCAAATATCTCGGAAACGAAGCGAGCTATGGCAAAATGTTAAGAGACCTTTTTTGTAGAGAATTAAGTTTCCTACTTTTTATGTTCTATGATATTTTTTGATCAGATGCGTAGTTCTCGAGATATATCAAGATATTTAAAAGTTCCGAAGCCGCACCAACATAATAGAGATACAGAAACACCGTGGCCCCTTTCTTTGAGATAACTCTGCACTAGTGCGAGCCGCAAATGCCACTTCCAGCTTAGCTATGCAGAAGAAGAACAACAAGAAGAAGAAATATCTCGAAATATGTCCGTCAGGCCCCTTCCCTTGAGATAAATCTGCAAATATCTCGGAAACGAAACGAGCTATGGCAAAATGTTAAGAGACCTTTTTTGTAGAGAATTAAGTTTCCTACTTTTTATGTTCTATGATATTTTTTGATCAGATGCGTAGTTCTCGAGATATATCAAGATATTTAAAAGTTCCGAAGCTGCACCAACATAATAGGGGTACAGAAACACCGTGGCCTCTTTCTTTGAGATAACTCTGCACTATTGCGAGCTGCAAATGCCACTTCCAGCTTAGCTGTGCAGAGGAAGAACAACAAGAAGAAGAAATATCTCGAAATATGTCCGTCAGGCCCGTTCCTTTGAGCTGAATCTGCAAATATCTCGGAAACGAAGCGAGCTATGGCAAAATGTTAAGAGACGTTTTTTGTAGAGAATTATGTTTCCTACAATTTATGTTCTATGATGTTTTTTGATCAGAAGCGTAGTTTTCGAGATATATCGAGATATTTAAAAGTTCCGAAGCCGCACCAACATAATAGAGATACAGAAACAACGTGGCCCCTTTCTTTGAGATAACTCTGCACTATTGCGAGCCGCAAATGCCACTTCCAGCTTAGCTGTGCAGAAGAAGGACAACAAGAAGAAGAAATATCTCGAAATATGTCCGTCAGGCCCCTTCCCTTGAGATAAATCTGCAAATATCTCGGAAACCAAGCGAGCTATGGCAAAATGTTAAGAGACCTTTTTTGTAGAGAATTAAGTTTCCTACTTTTTATTTTCTATGATATTTTTTGATCAGATGCGTAGTTCTCGAGATATATCAAGATATTTAAAAGTTCCGAAGCCGCACCAACATAATAGAGATACAGAAACACCGTGGCCCCTTTCTTTGAGATAACTCTGCACTAGTGCGAGCCGCAAATGCCACTTCCAGCTTAGCTATGCAGAAGAAGAACAACAAGAAGAAGAAATATCTCGAAATATGTCCGTCAGGCCCCTTCCCTTGAGATAAATCTGCAAATATCTCGGAAACGAAACGAGCTATGGCAAAATGTTAAGAGACCTTTTTTGTAGAGAATTAAGTTTCCTACTTTTTATGTTCTATGATATTTTTTGATCAGATGCGTAGTTCTCGAGATATATCAAGATATTTAAAAGTTCCGAAGCTGCACCAACATAATAGGGGTACAGAAACACCGTGGCCTCTTTCTTTGAGATAACTCTGCACTATTGCGAGCTGCAAATGCCACTTCCAGCTTAGCTGTGCAGAGGAAGAACAAGAAGAAGAAGAAATATCTCGAAATATGTCCGTCAGGCCCGTTCCTTTGAGCTGAATCTGCAAATATCTCGGAAACGAAGCGAGCTATGGCAAAATGTTAAGAGACGTTTTTTGTAGAGAATTATGTTTCCTACAATTTATGTTCTATGATGTTTTTTGATCAGAAGCGTAGTTTTCGAGATATATCGAGATATTTAAAAGTTCCGAAGCCGCACCAACATAATAGAGATACAGAAACAACGTGGCCCCTTTCTTTGAGATAACTCTGCACTAGTGCGAGCCGCAAATGCCACTTCCAGCTTAGCTGTGCAGAAGAAGGACAACAAGAAGAAGAAATATCTCGAAATATGTCCGTCAGGCCCCTTCCCTTGAGATAAATCTGCAAATATCTCGGAAACCAAGCGAGCTATGGCAAAATGTTAAGAGACCTTTTTTGTAGAGAATTAAGTTTCCTACTTTTTATGTTCTATGATATTTTTTGATCAGATGCGTAGTTCTCGAGATATATCGAGATATTTAAAAGTTCCGAAGCCGCACCAACATAATAGAGATACAGAAACACCGTGGCCCCTTTCTTTGAGATAACTCTGCACTAGTGCGAGCCGCAAATGCCACTTCCAGCTTAGCTGTGCAGAAGAAGAACACCAAGAAGAAGAAATATCTCGAAATATGTCCGTTAGGCCGCTTCCCTTCAGATAAATGTGCAAATATCTCGGAAACGAAGCGAGCTATGGCAAAATGTTGAGGGACCTTTTTTGTAGAGAATTAAGTTTCCTACTATTTATGTTCTATGATATTTTTTGATCAGATGCGTAGTTCTCGAGATATATCAAGATATTTAAAAGTTCCGAAGCCGCACCAACATAATAGAGATACAGAAACACCGTGGCCCCTTTCTTTGAGACAACTCTGCACTAGTGCGAGCCGCAAATGCCACTTCCAGCTTAGCTGTGGAGAAGAAGAACAACAAGAAGAAGAAATATCTCGAAATATGTCCGTCAGGCCCCTTCCCTTGAGATAAATCTGCAAATATCTCGGAAACGAAGCGAGCTATGGCAAAATGTTTAGAGACCTTTTTTGTAGAGAATTAAGTTTCCTACTTTTTATGTTCTATGATATTTTTTGATCAGATGCGTAGTTCTCGAGATATATCAAGATATTTAAAAGTTCCGAAGCCGCACCAACATAATAGAGATACAAAAACACCGTGGCCCCCTTCTTTGAGATAACTCTGCACTATTGCGAGCTGCAAATGCCACTTCCAGCTTAGCTGTGCAGAAGAAGAACAACAAGAAGAAGAAATATCTCGAAATATGTCCGTCAGGCCCGTTCCTTTGAGCTGAATCTGCAAATATCTCGGAAACGAAGCGAGCTATGGCAAAATATTTACAGACGTTTTTTGTAGAGAATTATGTTTCCTACAATTTATGTTCTATGATATTTTTTGATCAGATGCGTAGTTCTCGAGATATATCAAGATATTTAAAAGTTCCGAAGCCGCATCAACATAATAGAGATACAGAAACACCGTGGCCCCTTTCTTTGAGATAACTCTGCACTAGTGCGAGCCGCAAATGCCACTTCCAGCTTAGCTGTGCAGAAGAAGAACAACAAGAAGAAGAAATATCTCGAAATATGTCCGTCAGGCCCCTTCCCTTGAGATAAATCTGCAAATATCTCGGAAACGAAGCGAGCTACGGCAAAATGTTAAGAGACGTTTTTTGTAGAGAATTAGGTTTCCTACTTTTTATGTTCTATGATATTTTTTGATCAGATGCGTAGTTCTCGAGATATATCAAGATATTTAAAAGTTCCGAAGCTGCACCAACATAATAGAGGTACAGAAACACCGTGGCCTCTTTCTTTGAGATAACTCTGCACTATTGCGAGCTGCAAATGCCACTTCCAGCTTAGCTGTGCAGAGGAAGAACAACAAGAAGAAGAAATATCTCGAAATATGTCCGTCAGGCCCGTTCCTTTGAACTGAATCTGCAAATATCTCGGAAACGAAGCGAGCTATGGCAAAATGTTAAGACACGTTTTTTGTAGAGAATTATGTTTCCTACAATTTATGTTCTATGATGTTTTTTGATCAGAAGCGTAGTTTTCGAGATATATCGAGATATTTAAAAGTTCCGAAGCCGCACCAACATAATAGAGATACAGAAACAACGTGGCCCCTTTCTTTGAGATAACTCTGCACTAGTGCGAGCCGCAAATGCCACTTCCAGCTTAGCTGTGCAGAAGAAGGACAACAAGAAGAAGAAATATCTCGAAATATGTCCGTCAGGCCCCTTCACTTGAGATAAATCTGCAAATATCTCGGAAACGAAGCGAGCTATGGCAAAATGTTAAGAGACCTTTTTTGTAGAGAATTAAGTTTCCTACTTTGTATGTTCTATGATATTTTTTGATCAGATGCGTAGTTCTCGAGATATATCAAGATATTTAAAAGTTCCGAAGCCGCACCAACATAATAGAGATACAGAAACACCGTGGCCCCTCTCTTTGAGATAACTCTGCACTATTGCGAGCTGGAAATGCCACTTCCAGTTTAGCTGTGCAGAAGAAGAACAACAAGAAGAAGAAATATCTCGAAATATGTCCGTTAGGCCCCTTCCCTTGAGATAAATCTGCAAATATCTCGGAAACGAAGCGAGCTATGGCAAAATGTTAAGAGACCTTTTTTGTAGAGAATTAAGTTTCCTACTTTTTATGTTCTATGATATTTTTTGATCAGATGCGTAGTTCTCGAGATATATCAAGATATTTAAAAGTTCCGAAGCCGCACCAACATAATAGAGATACAGAAACACCGTGGCCCCTTTCTTTGAGATAACTCTGCACTAGTGCGAGCCGCAAATGCCACTTCCAGCTTAGCTGTGCAGAAGAAGGACAACAAGAAGAAGAAATATCTCGAAATATGTCCGTCAGGCCCCTTCCCTTGAGATAAATCTGCAAATATCTCGGAAACCAAGCGAGCTATGGCAAAATGTTAAGAGACCTTTTTTGTAGAGAATTAAGTTTCCTACTTTTTATGTTCTATGATATTTTTTGATCAGATGCGTAGTTCTCGAGATATATCAAGATATTTAAAAGTTCCGAAGCCGCACCAACATAATAGAGATACAGAAACACCGTGGCCCCTTTCTTTGAGATAACTCTGCACTAGTGCGAGCCGCAATTGCCACTTCCAGCTTAGCTGTGCAGAGGAAGAACAAGAAGAAGAAGAAATATCTCGAAATATGTCCGTCAGGCCCCTTCCCTTGAGATAAATCTGCAAATATCTCGGAAACGAAGCGAGCTATGGCAAAATGTTAAGAGACGTTTTTTGTACAGAATTATGTTTCTTACAATTTATGTTCTATGATATTTTTTGATCAGATGCGTAGTTCTCGAGATATATCAAGATATTTAAAAGTTCCGAAGCCGCACCAACATAATAGAGATACAGAAACACCGTGGCCCCTCTCTTTGAGATAACTCTGCACTATTGCGAGCTGGAAATGCCACTTCCAGTTTAGCTGTGCAGAAGAAGAACAACAAGAAGAAGAAATATCTCGAAATATGTCCGTTAGGCCCCTTCCCTTGAGATAAATCTGCAAATATCTCGGAAACGAAGCGAGCTATGGCAAAATGTTAAGAGACCTTTTTTGTAGAGAATTAAGTTTCCTACTTTTTATGTTCTATGATATTTTTTGATCAGATGCGTAGTTCTCGAGATATATCAAGATATTTAAAAGTTCCGAAGCCGCACCAACATAATAGAGATACAGAAACACCGTGGCCCCCTTCTTTGAGATAACTCTGCACTATTGCGAGCTGCAAATGCCACTTCCAGCTTAGCTGTGCAGAAGAAGGACAACAAGAAGAAGAAATATCTCGAAATATGTCCGTCAGGCCCCTTCCCTCGAGATAAATCTGCAAATATCTCGGAACCGAAGCGAGCTATGGCAAAATGTTAAGAGACGTTTTTTGTAGAGAATTATGTTTCCTACAATTTATGTGCTATGATATTTTTTGATCAAAAGCGTAGTTTTCGAGATATATCGAGATATTTAAAAGTTCCGAAGCCGCACCAACATAATAGAGATACAGAAACACCGTGGCCCCTTTCTTTGAGATAACTCTGCACTAGTGCGAGCCGCAAATGCCACTTCCAGCTTAGCTGTGCAGAAGAAGAACAACAAGAAGAAGAAATATCTCGAAATATGTCCGTTAGGCCGCTTCCCTTGAGATAAATGTGCAAATATCTCGGAAACGAAGCGAGCTATGGCAAAATGTTGAGGGACCTTTTTTGTAGAGAATTAACTTTCCTACTATTTATGTTCTATGATATTTTTTGATCAGATGCGTAGTTCTCGAGATATATCGAGATATTTAAAAGTTCCGAAGCCGCACCAACATAATAGAGATACAGAAACACCGTGGCCCCTTTCTTTGAGATAACTCTGCACTAGTGCGAGCCGCAAATGCCACTTCCAGCTTAGCTGTGCAGAAGAAGAACAACAAGAAGAAGAAATATCTCGAAATATGTCCGTTAGGCCGCTTCCCTTGAGATAAATGTGCAAATATCTCGGAAACGAAGCGAGCTATGGCAAAATGTTGAGGGACCTTTTTTGTAGAGAATTAAGTTTCCTACTATTTATGTTCTATGATATTTTTTGATCAGATGCGTAGTTCTCGAGATATATCAAGATATTTAAAAGTTCCGAAGCCGCACCAACATAATAGAGATACAGAAACACCGTGGCCCCTTTCTTTGAGATAACTCTGCACTAGTGCGAGCCGCAAATGCCACTTCCAGCTTAGCTGTGCAGAAGAAGAACAACAGGAAGAAGAAATATCTCGAAATATGTCCGTCAGGCCCCTTCCCTTGAGATAAATCTGCAAATATCTCGGAAACGAAGCGAGCTATGGCAAAATGTTAAGAGACCTTTTTTGTAGAGAATTAAGTTTCCTACTTTTTATGTTCTATGATATTTTTTGATCAGATGCGTAGTTCTCGAGATATATCAAGATATTTAAAAGTTCCGAAGCCGCACCAACATAATAGAGATACAGAAACACCGTGGCCCCTTTCTTTGAGATAACTCTGCACTAGTGCGAGCCGCAAATGCCACTTCCAACTTAGCTGTGCAGAAGAAGAACAACAAGAAGAAGAAATATCTCGAAATATGTCCGTCAGGCCCCTTCCCTTGAGATAAATCTGCAAATATCTCGGAAACGAAGCGAGCTATGGCAAAATGTTAAGAAACCTTTTTTGTAGAGAATTAAGTTTCCTACTTTTTATGTTCTATGATATTTTTTGATCAGATGCGTAGTTCTCGAGATATATCAAGATATTTAAAAGTTCCGAAGCCGCACCAACATAATAGAGATACAGAAACACCGTGGCCCCTTTCTTTGAGATAACTCTGCACTAGTGCGAGTCGCAAATGCCACTTCCAGCTTAGCTGTGCAGAAGAAGAACAACAAGAAGAAGAAATATCTCGAAATATGTCCGTTAGGCCGCTTCCCTTGAGATAAATATGCAAATATCTCGGAAACGAAGCGAGCTATGGCAAAATGTTGAGGGACCTTTTTTGTAGAGAATTAAGTTTCCTACTATTTATGTTCTATGATATTTTTTGATCAGATGCGTAGTTCTCGAGATATATCAAGATATTTAAAAGTTCCGAAGCCGCACCAACATAATAGAGATACAGAAACACCGTGGCCCCTTTCTTTGAGATTACTCTGCACTATTGCGAGCTGCAAATGCCACTTCCAGCTTAGCTGTGCAGAGGAAGAACAACAAGAAGAAGAAATATCTCGAAATATGTCCGTCAGGCCCCTTCCCTTGAGATAAATCTGCAAATATCTCGGAAACGAAGCGAGCTATGGCAAAATGTTAAGAGACCTTTTTTGTAGAGAATTAAGTTTCCTACTTTTTATGTTCTATGATATTTTTTGATCAGATGCGTAGTTCTCGAGATATATCAAGATATTTAAAAGTTCCGAAGCCGCACCAACATAATAGAGATACAGAAACACCGTGGCCCCTTTCTTTGAGATAACTCTGCACTATTGCGAGCTGCAAATGCCACTTCCAGCTTAGCTGTGCAGAAGAAGGACAACAAGAAGAAGAAATATCTCGAAATATGTCCGTCAGGCCCCTTCCCTTGAGATAAATCTGCAAATATCTTGGAAACGAAGCGAGCTATGGCAAAATGTTAAGAGACCTTTTTTGTAGAGAATTAAGTTTCCTACTTTTTATGTTGTATGATATTTTTTGATCAGATGCGTAGTTCTCGAGATATATCAAGATATTTAAAAGTTCCGAAGCCGCACCAACATAATAGAGATACAGAAACACCGTGGCCCCTTTCTTTGAGATAACTCTGCACTATTGCGAGCTGCAAATGCCACTTCCAGCTTAGCTGTGCAGAGGAAGAACAACAAGAAGAAGAAGTATCTCGAAATATGTCCGTCAGGCCCGTTCCTTTGAGCTGAATCTGCACATATCTCGGAAACGAAGCGAGCTATGGCAAAATGTTAAGAGACGTTTTTTGTACAGAATTATGTTTCCTACAATTTATGTTCTATGATATTTTTTGATCAGAAGCGTAGTTTTCGAGATATATCGAGATATTTAAAAGTTCCGAAGCCGCACCAACATAATAGAGATACAGAAACACCGTGGCCCCTTTCTTTGAGATAACTCTGCACTAGTGCGAGCCGCAAATGCCACTTCCAGCTTAGCTGTGCAGAAGAAGAACAACAAGAAGAAGAAATATCTCGAAATATGTCCGTCAGGCCCCTTCCCTTGAGATAAATCTGCAAATATCTCGGAAACGAAGCGAGCTATGGCAAAATGTTAAGAGACGTTTTTTGTAGAGAATTATGTTTCCTACAATTTATGTGCTATGATATTTTTTGATCAGAAGCGTAGTTTTCGAGATATATCGAGATATTTAAAAGTTCCGAAGCCGCACCAACATAATAGAGATACAGAAACACCGTGGCCCCTTTCTTTGAGATAACTCTGCACTAGTGCGAGCCGCAAATGCCACTTCCAGCTTAGCTGTGCAGAAGAAGAACAACAAGAAGAAGAAATATCTCGAAATATGTCCGTTAGGCCGCTTCCCTTGAGATAAATGTGCAAATATCTCGGAAACGAAGCGAGCTATGGCAAAATGTTGAGGGACCTTTTTTGTAGAGAATTAAGTTTCCTACTATTTATGTTCTATGATATTTTTTGATCAGATGCGTAGTTCTCGAGATATATCAAGATATTTAAAAGTTCCGAAGCCGCACCAACATAATAGAGATACAGAAACACCGTGGCCCCTTTCTTTGAGATAACTCTGCACTAGTGCGAGCCGCAAATGCCACTTCCAGCTTAGCTGTGCAGAAGAAGAACAACAGGAAGAAGAAATATCTCGAAATATGTCCGTCAGGCCCCTTCCCTTGAGATAAATCTGCAAATATCTCGGAAACGAAGCGAGCTATGGCAAAATGCTAAGAGACCTTTTTGGTAGAGAATTAAGTTTCCTACTTTTTATGTTCTATGATATTTTTTGATCAGATGCGTAGTTCTCGAGATATATCAAGATATTTAAAAGTTCCGAAGCCGCACCAACATAATAGAGATACAGAAACACCGTGGCCCCTTTCTTTGAGATAACTCTGCACTAGTGCGAGCCGCAAATGCCACTTCCAACTTAGCTGTGCAGAAGAAGAACAAAAAGAAGAAGAAATATCTCGAAATATGTCCGTCAGGCCCCTTCCCTTGAGATAAATCTGCAAATATCTCGGAAACGAAGCGAGCTATGGCAAAATGTTAAGAGACCTTTTTTGTAGAGAATTAAGTTTCCTACTTTTTATGTTCTATGATATTTTTTGATCAGATGCGTAGTTCTCGAGATATATCAAGATATTTAAAAGTTCCGAAGCCGCACCAACATAATAGAGATACAGAAACACCGTGGCCCCTTTCTTTGAGATTACTCTGCACTATTGCGAGCTGCAAATGCCACTTCCAGCTTAGCTGTGCAGAGGAAGAACAACAAGAAGAAGAAATATCTCGAAATATGTCCGTTAGGCCGCTTCCCTTGAGATAAATGTGCAAATATCTCGGAAACGAAGCGAGCTATGGCAAAATGTTGAGGGACCTTTTTTGTAGAGAATTAAGTTTCCTACTTTTTATGTTCTATGATATTTTTTGATCAGATGCGTAGTTCTCGAGATATATCAAGATATTTAAAAGTTCCGAAGCCGCACCAACATAATAGAGATACAGAAACACCGTGGCCCCTTTCTTTGAGATAACTCTGCACTAGTGCGAGCCGCAAATGCCACTTCCAACTTAGCTGTGCAGAAGAAGAACAACAAGAAGAAGAAATATCTCGAAATATGTCCGTCAGGCCCCTTCCCTTGAGATAAATCTGCAAATATCTCGGAAACGAAGCGAGCTATGGCAAAATGTTAAGAGACCTTTTTTGTAGAGAATTAAGTTTCCTACTTTTTATGTTCTATGATATTTTTTGATCAGATGCGTAGTTCTCGAGATATATCAAGATATTTAAAAGTTCCGAAGCCGCACCAACATAATAGAGATACAGAAACACCGTGGCCCCTTTCTTTGAGATAACTCTGCACTAGTGCGAGTCGCAAATGCCACTTCCAGCTTAGCTGTGCAGAAGAAGAACAACAAGAAGAAGAAATATCTCGAAATATGTCCGTTAGGCCGCTTCCCTTGAGATAAATATGCAAATATCTCGGAAACGAAGCGAGCTATGGCAAAATGTTGAGGGACCCTTTTTGTAGAGAATTAAGTTTCCTACTATTTATGTTCTATGATATTTTTTGATCAGATGCGTAGTTCTCGAGATATATCAAGATATTTAAAAGTTCCGAAGCCGCACCAACATAATAGAGATACAGAAACACCGTGGCCCCTTTCTTTGAGATTACTCTGCACTATTGCGAGCTGCAAATGCCACTTCCAGCTTAGCTGTGCAGAGGAAGAACAACAAGAAGAAGAAATATCTCGAAATATGTCCGTCAGGCCCCTTCCCTTGAGATAAATCTGCAAATATCTCGGAAACGAAGCGAGCTATGGCAAAATGTTAAGAGACCTTTTTTGTAGAGAATTAAGTTTCCTACTTTTTATGTTCTATGATATTTTTTGATCAGATGCGTAGTTCTCGAGATATATCAAGATATTTAAAAGTTCCGAAGCCGCACCAACATAATAGAGATACAGAAACACCGTGGCCCCTTTCTTTGAGATAACTCTGCACTATTGCGAGCTGCAAATGCCACTTCCAGCTTAGCTGTGCAGAAGAAGGACAACAAGAAGAAGAAATATCTCGAAATATGTCCGTCAGGCCCCTTCCCTTGAGATAAATCTGCAAATATCTTGGAAACGAAGCGAGCTATGGCAAAATGTTAAGAGACCTTTTTTGTAGAGAATTAAGTTTCCTACTTTTTATGTTGTATGATATTTTTTGATCAGATGCGTAGTTCTCGAGATATATCAAGATATTTAAAAGTTCCGAAGCCGCACCAACATAATAGAGATACAGAAACACCGTGGCCCCTTTCTTTGAGATAACTCTGCACTATTGCGAGCTGCAAATGCCACTTCCAGCTTAGCTGTGCAGAGGAAGAACAACAAGAAGAAGAAGTATCTCGAAATATGTCCGTCAGGCCCGTTCCTTTGAGCTGAATCTGCACATATCTCGGAAACGAAGCGAGCTATGGCAAAATGTTAAGAGACGTTTTTTGTACAGAATTATGTTTCCTACAATTTATGTTCTATGATATTTTTTGATCAGAAGCGTAGTTTTCGAGATATATCGAGATATTTAAAAGTTCCGAAGCCGCACCAACATAATAGAGATACAGAAACACCGTGGCCCCTTTCTTTGAGATAACTCTGCACTAGTGCGAGCCGCAAATGCCACTTCCAGCTTAGCTGTGCAGAAGAAGAACAACAAGAAGAAGAAATATCTCGAAATATGTCCGTCAGGCCCCTTCCCTTGAGATAAATCTGCAAATATCTCGGAAACGAAGCGAGCTATGGCAAAATGTTAATAGACGTTTTTTGTAGAGAATTATGTTTCCTACAATTTATGTGCTATGATATTTTTTGATCAGAAGCGTAGTTTTCGAGATATATCGGGATATTTAAAAGTTCCGAAGCCGCACCAACATAATAGAGATACAGAAACACCGTGGCCCCTTTCTTTGAGATAACTCTGCACTAGTGCGAGCCGCAAATGCCACTTCCAGCTTAGCTGTGCAGAAGAAGAACAACAAGAAGAAGAAATATCTCGAAATATGTCCGTTAGGCCGCTTCCCTTGAGATAAATGTGCAAATATCTCGGAAACGAAGCGAGCTATGGCAAAATGTTGAGGGACCTTTTTTGTAGAGAATTAAGTTTCCTACTATTTATGTTCTATGATATTTTTTGATCAGATGCGTAGTTCTCGAGATATATCAAGATATTTAAAAGTTCCGAAGCCGCACCAACATAATAGAGATACAGAAACACCGTGGCCCCTTTCTTTGAGATAACTCTGCACTAGTGCGAGCCGCAAATGCCACTTCCAGCTTAGCTGTGCAGAAGAAGAACAACAGGAAGAAGAAATATCTCGAAATATGTCCGTCAGGCCCCTTCCCTTGAGATAAATCTGCAAATATCTCGGAAACGAAGCGAGCTATGGCAAAATGCTAAGAGACCTTTTTGGTAGAGAATTAAGTTTCCTACTTTTTATGTTCTATGATATTTTTTGATCAGATGCGTAGTTCTCGAGATATATCAAGATATTTAAAAGTTCCGAAGCCGCACCAACATAATAGAGATACAGAAACACCGTGGCCCCTTTCTTTGAGATAACTCTGCACTAGTGCGAGCCGCAAATGCCACTTCCAACTTAGCTGTGCAGAAGAAGAACAAAAAGAAGAAGAAATATCTCGAAATATGTCCGTCAGGCCCCTTCCCTTGAGATAAATCTGCAAATATCTCGGAAACGAAGCGAGCTATGGCAAAATGTTAAGAGACCTTTTTTGTAGAGAATTAAGTTTCCTACTTTTTATGTTCTATGATATTTTTTGATCAGATGCGTAGTTCTCGAGATATATCAAGATATTTAAAAGTTCCGAAGCCGCACCAACATAATAGAGATACAGAAACACCGTGGCCCCTTTCTTTGAGATTACTCTGCACTATTGCGAGCTGCAAATGCCACTTCCAGCTTAGCTGTGCAGAGGAAGAACAACAAGAAGAAGAAATATCTCGAAATATGTCCGTTAGGCCGCTTCCCTTGAGATAAATGTGCAAATATCTCGGAAACGAAGCGAGCTATGGCAAAATGTTGAGGGACCTTTTTTGTAGAGAATTAAGTTTCCTACTTTTTATGTTCTATGATATTTTTTGATCAGATGCGTAGTTCTCGAGATATATCAAGATATTTAAAAGTTCCGAAGCCGCACCAACATAATAGAGATACAGAAACACCGTGGCCCCTTTCTTTGAGATAACTCTGCACTAGTGCGAGCCGCAAATGCCACTTCCAACTTAGCTGTGCAGAAGAAGAACAACAAGAAGAAGAAATATCTCGAAATATGTCCGTCAGGCCCCTTCCCTTGAGATAAATCTGCAAATATCTCGGAAACGAAGCGAGCTATGGCAAAATGTTAAGAGACCTTTTTTGTAGAGAATTAAGTTTCCTACTTTTTATGTTCTATGATATTTTTTGATCAGATGCGTAGTTCTCGAGATATATCAAGATATTTAAAAGTTCCGAAGCCGCACCAACATAATAGAGATACAGAAACACCGTGGCCCCTTTCTTTGAGATTACTCTGCACTATTGCGAGCTGCAAATGCCACTTCCAGCTTAGCTGTGCAGAGGAAGAAGAACAAGAAGAAGAAATATCTCGAAATATGTCCGTCAGGCCCCTTCCCTTGAGATAAATCTGCAAATATCTCGGAAACGAAGCGAGCTATGGCAAAATGTTAAGAGACCTTTTTTGTAGAGAATTAAGTTTCCTACTTTTTATGTTCTATGATATTTTTTGATCAGATGCGTAGTTCTCGAGATATATCAAGATATTTAAAAGTTCCGAAGCCGCACCAACATAATAGAGATACAGAAACACCGTGGCCCCTTTCTTTGAGATAACTCTGCACTATTGCGAGCTGCAAATGCCACTTCCAGCTTAGCTGTGCAGAAGAAGGACAACAAGAAGAAGAAATATCTCGAAATATGTCCGTCAGGCCCCTTCCCTTGAGATAAATCTGCAAATATCTTGGAAACGAAGCGAGCTATGGCAAAATGTTAAGAGACCTTTTTTGTAGAGAATTAAGTTTCCTACTTTTTATGTTGTATGATATTTTTTGATCAGATGCGTAGTTCTCGAGATATATCAAGATATTTAAAAGTTCCGAAGCCGCACCAACATAATAGAGATACAGAAACACCGTGGCCCCTTTCTTTGAGATAACTCTGCACTATTGCGAGCTGCAAATGCCACTTCCAGCTTAGCTGTGCAGAGGAAGAACAACAAGAAGAAGAAGTATCTCGAAATATGTCCGTCAGGCCCGTTCCTTTGAGCTGAATCTGCACATATCTCGGAAACGAAGCGAGCTATGGCAAAATGTTAAGAGACGTTTTTTGTACAGAATTATGTTTCCTACAATTTATGTTCTATGATATTTTTTGATCAGAAGCGTAGTTTTCGAGATATATCGAGATATTTAAAAGTTCCGAAGCCGCACCAACATAATAGAGATACAGAAACACCGTGGCCCCTTTCTTTGAGATAACTCTGTACTAGTGCGAGCCGCAAATGCCACTTCCAGCTTAGCTGTGCAGAAGAAGAACAACAAGAAGAAGAAATATCTCGAAATATGTCCGTCAGGCCCCTTCCCTTGAGATAAATCTGCAAATATCTCGGAAACGAAGCGAGCTATGGCAAAATGTTAAGAGACGTTTTTTGTAGAGAATTATGTTTCCTACAATTTATGTGCTATGATATTTTTTGATCAGAAGCGTAGTTTTCGAGATATATCGAGATATTTAAAAGTTCCGAAGCCGCACCAACATAATAGAGATACAGAAACACCGTGGCCCCTTTCTTTGAGATAACTCTGCACTAGTGCGAGCCGCAAATGCCACTTCCAGCTTAGCTGTGCAGAAGAAGAACAACAAGAAGAAGAAATATCTCGAAATATGTCCGTTAGGCCGCTTCCCTTGAGATAAATGTGCAAATATCTCGGAAACGAAGCGAGCTATGGCAAAATGTTGAGGGACCTTTTTTGTAGAGAATTAAGTTTCCTACTATTTATGTTCTATGATATTTTTTGATCAGATGCGTAGTTCTCGAGATATATCAAGATATTTAAAAGTTCCGAAGCCGCACCAACATAATAGAGATACAGAAACACCGTGGCCCCTTTCTTTGAGATAACTCTGCACTAGTGCGAGCCGCAAATGCCACTTCCAGCTTAGCTGTGCAGAAGAAGAACAACAGGAAGAAGAAATATCTCGAAATATGTCCGTCAGGCCCCTTCCCTTGAGATAAATCTGCAAATATCTCGGAAACGAAGCGAGCTATGGCAAAATGCTAAGAGACCTTTTTGGTAGAGAATTAAGTTTCCTACTTTTTATGTTCTATGATATTTTTTGATCAGATGCGTAGTTCTCGAGATATATCAAGATATTTAAAAGTTCCGAAGCCGCACCAACATAATAGAGATACAGAAACACCGTGGCCCCTTTCTTTGAGATAACTCTGCACTAGTGCGAGCCGCAAATGCCACTTCCAACTTAGCTGTGCAGAAGAAGAACAAAAAGAAGAAGAAATATCTCGAAATATGTCCGTCAGGCCCCTTCCCTTGAGATAAATCTGCAAATATCTCGGAAACGAAGCGAGCTATGGCAAAATGTTAAGAGACCTTTTTTGTAGAGAATTAAGTTTCCTACTTTTTACGTTCTATGATATTTTTTGATCAGATGCGTAGTTCTCGAGATATATCAAGATATTTAAAAGTTCCGAAGCCGCACCAACATAATAGAGATACAGAAACACCGTGGCCCCTTTCTTTGAGATTACTCTGCACTATTGCGAGCTGCAAATGCCACTTCCAGCTTAGCTGTGCAGAGGAAGAACAACAAGAAGAAGAAATATCTCGAAATATGTCCGTTAGGCCGCTTCCCTTGAGATAAATGTGCAAATATCTCGGAAACGAAGCGAGCTATGGCAAAATGTTGAGGGACCTTTTTTGTAGAGAATTAAGTTTCCTACTTTTTATGTTCTATGATATTTTTTGATCAGATGCGTAGTTCTCGAGATATATCAAGATATTTAAAAGTTCCGAAGCCGCACCAACATAATAGAGATACAGAAACACCGTGGCCCCTTTCTTTGAGATAACTCTGCACTAGTGCGAGCCGCAAATGCCACTTCCAACTTAGCTGTGCAGAAGAAGAACAACAAGAAGAAGAAATATCTCGAAATATGTCCGTCAGGCCCCTTCCCTTGAGATAAATCTGCAAATATCTCGGAAACGAAGCGAGCTATGGCAAAATGTTAAGAGACCTTTTTTGTAGAGAATTAAGTTTCCTACTTTTTATGTTCTATGATATTTTTTGATCAGATGCGTAGTTCTCGAGATATATCAAGATATTTAAAAGTTCCGAAGCCGCACCAACATAATAGAGATACAGAAACACCGTGGCCCCTTTCTTTGAGATAACTCTGCACTAGTGCGAGTCGCAAATGCCACTTCCAGCTTAGCTGTGCAGAAGAAGAACAACAAGAAGAAGAAATATCTCGAAATATGTCCGTTAGGCCGCTTCCCTTGAGATAAATATGCAAATGTCTCGGAAACGAAGCGAGCTATGGCAAAATGTTGAGGGACCTTTTTTGTAGAGAATTAAGTTTCCTACTATTTATGTTCTATGATATTTTTTGATCAGATGCGTAGTTCTCGAGATATATCAAGATATTTAAAAGTTCCGAAGCCGCACCAACATAATAGAGATACAGAAACACCGTGGCCCCTTTCTTTGAGATTACTCTGCACTATTGCGAGCTGCAAATGCCACTTCCAGCTTAGCTGTGCAGAGGAAGAACAACAAGAAGAAGAAATATCTCGAAATATGTCCGTCAGGCCCCTTCCCTTGAGATAAATCTGCAAATATCTCGGAAACGAAGCGAGCTATGGCAAAATGTTAAGAGACCTTTTTTGTAGAGAATTAAGTTTCCTACTTTTTATGTTGTATGATATTTTTTGATCAGATGCGTAGTTCTCGAGATATATCAAGATATTTAAAAGTTCCGAAGCCGCACCAACATAATAGAGATACAGAAACACCGTGGCCCCTTTCTTTGAGATAACTCTGCACTATTGCGAGCTGCAAATGCCACTTCCAGCTTAGCTGTGCAGAGGAAGAACAACAAGAAGAAGAAGTATCTCGAAATATGTCCGTCAGGCCCGTTCCTTTGAGCTGAATCTGCACATATCTCGGAAACGAAGCGAGCTATGGCAAAATGTTAAGAGACGTTTTTTGTACAGAATTATGTTTCCTACAATTTATGTTCTATGATATTTTTTGATCAGAAGCGTAGTTTTCGAGATATATCGAGATATTTAAAAGTTCCGAAGCCGCACCAACATAATAGAGATACAGAAACACCGTGGCCCCTTTCTTTGAGATAACTCTGCACTAGTGCGAGCCGCAAATGCCACTTCCAGCTTAGCTGTGCAGAAGAAGAACAACAAGAAGAAGAAATATCTCGAAATATGTCCGTCAGGCCCCTTCCCTTGAGATAAATCTGCAAATATCTCGGAAACGAAGCGAGCTATGGCAAAATGTTAAGAGACGTTTTTTGTAGAGAATTATGTTTCCTACAATTTATGTGCTATGATATTTTTTGATCAGAAGCGTAGTTTTCGAGATATATCGAGATATTTAAAAGTTCCGAAGCCGCACCAACATAATAGAGATACAGAAACACCGTGGCCCCTTTCTTTGAGATAACTCTGCACTAGTGCGAGCCGCAAATGCCACTTCCAGCTTAGCTGTGCAGAAGAAGAACAACAGGAAGAAGAAATATCTCGAAATATGTCCGTCAGACCCCTTCCCTTGAGATAAATCTGCAAATATCTCAGAAACGAACCGAGCTATGGCAAAATGCTAAGAGACCTTTTTGGTAGAGAATTAAGTTTCCTACTTTTTATGTTCTATGATATTTTTTGATCAGATGCGTAGTTCTCGAGAGAAATATCAAGATATTTAAAAGTTCCGAAGCCGCACCAACATAATAGAGATACAGAAACACCGTGGCCCCTTTCTTTGAGATAACTCTGCACTAGTGCGAGCCGCAAATGCCACTTCCAACTTAGCTGTGCAGAAGAAGAACAACAAGAAGAAGAAATATCTCGAAATATGTCCGTCAGGCCCCTTCCCTTGAGATAAATCTGCAAATATCTCGGAAACGAAGCGAGCTATGGCAAAATGTTAAGAGACCTTTTTTGTAGAGAATTAAGTTTCCTACTTTTTATGTTCTATGATATTTTTTGATCAGATGCGTAGTTCTCGAGATATATCAAGATATTTAAAAGTTCCGAAGCCGCACCAACATAATAGAGATACAGAAACACCGTGGCCCCTTTCTTTGAGATTACTCTGCACTATTGCGAGCTGCAAATGCCACTTCCAGCTTAGCTGTGCAGAGGAAGAACAACAAGAAGAAGAAATATCTCGAAATATGTCCGTTAGGCCGCTTCCCTTGAGATAAATGTGCAAATATCTCGGAAACGAAGCGAGCTATGGCAAAATGTTGAGGGACCTTTTTTGTAGAGAATTAAGTTTCCTACTTTTTATGTTCTATGATATTTTTTGATCAGATGCGTAGTTCTCGAGATATATCAAGATATTTAAAAGTTCCGAAGCCGCACCAACATAATAGAGATACAGAAACACCGTGGCCCCTTTCTTTGAGATAACTCTGCACTAGTGCGAGCCGCAAATGCCACTTCCAACTTAGCTGTGCAGAAGAAGAACAACAAGAAGAAGAAATATCTCGAAATATGTCCGTCAGGCCCCTTCCCTTGAGATAAATCTGCAAATATCTCGGAAACGAAGCGAGCTATGGCAAAATGTTAAGAGACCTTTTTTGTAGAGAATTAAGTTTCCTACTTTTTATGTTCTATGATATTTTTTGATCAGATGCGTAGTTCTCGAGATATATCAAGATATTTAAAAGTTCCGAAGCCGCACCAACATAATAGAGATACAGAAACACCGTGGCCCCTTTCTTTGAGATTACTCTGCACTATTGCGAGCTGCAAATGCCACTTCCAGCTTAGCTGTGCAGAGGAAGAACAACAAGAAGAAGAAATATCTCGAAATATGTCCGTCAGGCCCCTTCCCTTGAGATAAATCTGCAAATATCTCGGAAACGAAGCGAGCTATGGCAAAATGTTAAGAGACCTTTTTTGTAGAGAATTAAGTTTCCTACTTTTTATGTTCTATGATATTTTTTGATCAGATGCGTAGTTCTCGAGATATATCAAGATATTTAAAAGTTGCGAAGCCGCACCAACATAATAGAGATACAGAAACACCGTGGCCCCTTTCTTTGAGATAACTCTGCACTATTGCGAGCTGCAAATGCCACTTCCAGCTTAGCTGTGCAGAGGAAGAACAACAAGAAGAAGAAGTATCTCGAAATATGTCCGTCAGGCCCGTTCCTTTGAGCTGAATCTGCACATATCTCGGAAACGAAGCGAGCTATGGCAAAATGTTAAGAGACGTTTTTTGTACAGAATTATGTTTCCTACAATTTATGTTCTATGATATTTTTTGATCAGAGGCGTAGTTTTCGAGATATATCGAGATATTTAAAAGTTCCGAAGCCGCACCAACATAATAGAGATACAGAAACACCGTGGCCCCTTTCTTTGAGATAACTCTGCACTAGTGCGAGCCGCAAATGCCACTTCCAGCTTAGCTGTGCAGAAGAAGAACAACAAGAAGAAGAAATATCTCGAAATATGTCCGTCAGGCCCCTTCCCTTGAGATAAATCTGCAAATATCTCGGAAACGAAGCGAGCTATGGCAAAATGTTAAGAGACGTTTTTTGTAGAGAATTATGTTTCCTACAATTTATGTGCTATGATATTTTTTGATCAGAAGCGTAGTTTTCGAGATATATCGAGATATTTAAAAGTTCCGAAGCCGCACCAACATAATAGAGATACAGAAACACCGTGGCCCCTTTCTTTGAGATAACTCTGCACTAGTGCGAGCCGCAAATGCCACTTCCAGCTTAGCTGTGCAGAAGAAGAACAACAAGAAGAAGAAATATCTCGAAATATGTCCGTTAGGCCGCTTCCCTTGAGATAAATGTGCAAATATCTCGGAAACGAAGCGAGCTATGGCAAAATGTTGAGGGACCTTTTTTGTAGAGAATTAAGTTTCCTACTATTTATGTTCTATGATATTTTTTGATCAGATGCGTAGTTCTCGAGATATATCAAGATATTTAAAAGTTCCGAAGCCGCACCAACATAATAGAGATACAGAAACACCGTGGCCCCTTTCTTTGAGATAACTCTGCACTAGTGCGAGCCGCAAATGCCACTTCCAGCTTAGCTGTGCAGAAGAAGAACAACAGGAAGAAGAAATATCTCGAAATATGTCCGTCAGACCCCTTCCCTTGAGATAAATCTGCAAATATCTCAGAAACGAACCGAGCTATGGCAAAATGCTAAGAGACCTTTTTGGTAGAGAATTAAGTTTCCTACTTTTTATGTTCTATGATATTTTTTGATCAGATGCGTAGTTCTCGAGAGAAATATCAAGATATTTAAAAGTTCCGAAGCCGCACCAACATAATAGAGATACAGAAACACCGTGGCCCCTTTCTTTGAGATAACTCTGCACTAGTGCGAGCCGCAAATGCCACTTCCAACTTAGCTGTGCAGAAGAAGAACAACAAGAAGAAGAAATATCTCGAAATATGTCCGTCAGGCCCCTTCCCTTGAGATAAATCTGCAAATATCTCGGAAACGAAGCGAGCTATGGCAAAATGTTAAGAGACCTTTTTTGTAGAGAATTAAGTTTCCTACTTTTTATGTTCTATGATATTTTTTGATCAGATGCGTAGTTCTCGAGATATATCAAGATATTTAAAAGTTCCGAAGCCGCACCAACATAATAGAGATACAGAAACACCGTGGCCCCTTTCTTTGAGATTACTCTGCACTATTGCGAGCTGCAAATGCCACTTCCAGCTTAGCTGTGCAGAGGAAGAACAACAAGAAGAAGAAATATCTCGAAATATGTCCGTTAGGCCGCTTCCCTTGAGATAAATGTGCAAATATCTCGGAAACGAAGCGAGCTATGGCAAAATGTTGAGGGACCTTTTTTGTAGAGAATTAAGTTTCCTACTTTTTATGTTCTATGATATTTTTTGATCAGATGCGTAGTTCTCGAGATATATCAAGATATTTAAAAGTTCCGAAGCCGCACCAACATAATAGAGATACAGAAACACCGTGGCCCCTTTCTTTGAGATAACTCTGCACTAGTGCGAGCCGCAAATGCCACTTCCAACTTAGCTGTGCAGAAGAAGAACAACAAGAAGAAGAAATATCTCGAAATATGTCCGTCAGGCCCCTTCCCTTGAGATAAATCTGCAAATATCTCGGAAACGAAGCGAGCTATGGCAAAATGTTAAGAGACCTTTTTTGTAGAGAATTAAGTTTCCTACTTTTTATGTTCTATGATATTTTTTGATCAGATGCGTAGTTCTCGAGATATATCAAGATATTTAAAAGTTCCGAAGCCGCACCAACATAATAGAGATACAGAAACACCGTGGCCCCTTTCTTTGAGATTACTCTGCACTATTGCGAGCTGCAAATGCCACTTCCAGCTTAGCTGTGCAGAGGAAGAACAACAAGAAGAAGAAATATCTCGAAATATGTCCGTCAGGCCCCTTCCCTTGAGATAAATCTGCAAATATCTCGGAAACGAAGCGAGCTATGGCAAAATGTTAAGAGACCTTTTTTGTAGAGAATTAAGTTTCCTACTTTTTATGTTCTATGATATTTTTTGATCAGATGCGTAGTTCTCGAGATATATCAAGATATTTAAAAGTTGCGAAGCCGCACCAACATAATAGAGATACAGAAACACCGTGGCCCCTTTCTTTGAGATAACTCTGCACTATTGCGAGCTGCAAATGCCACTTCCAGCTTAGCTGTGCAGAGGAAGAACAACAAGAAGAAGAAGTATCTCGAAATATGTCCGTCAGGCCCGTTCCTTTGAGCTGAATCTGCACATATCTCGGAAACGAAGCGAGCTATGGCAAAATGTTAAGAGACGTTTTTTGTACAGAATTATGTTTCCTACAATTTATGTTCTATGATATTTTTTGATCAGAAGCGTAGTTTTCGAGATATATCGAGATATTTAAAAGTTCCGAAGCCGCACCAACATAATAGAGATACAGAAACACCGTGGCCCCTTTCTTTGAGATAACTCTGCACTAGTGCGAGCCGCAAATGCCACTTCCAGCTTAGCTGTGCAGAAGAAGAACAACAAGAAGAAGAAATATCTCGAAATATGTCCGTCAGGCCCCTTCCCTTGAGATAAATCTCCAAATATCTCGGAAACGAAGCGAGCTATGGCAAAATGTTACGAGACCTTTTTTGTAGAGAATTAAGTTTCCTACTTTTTATGTTCTATGATATTTTTTGATCAGATGCGTAGTTCTCGAGATATATCAAGATATTTAAAAGTTCCGAAGCCGCACCAACATAATAGAGATACAGAAACACCGTGGCCCCTTTCTTTGAGATAACTCTGCACTAGTGCGAGCCGCAAATGCCACTTCCAGCTTAGCTGTGCAGAAGAAGAACAACAAGAAGAAGAAATATCTCGAAATATGTCCGTTAGGCCGCTTCCCTTGAGATAAATGTGCAAATATCTCGGAAACGAAGCGAGCTATGGCAAAATGTTAAGGGACCTTTTTTGTAGAGAATTAAGTTTCCTACTATTTATGTTCTATGATATTTTTTGATCAGATGCGTAGTTCTCGAGATATATCAAGATATTTAAAAGTTCCGAAGCCGCACCAACATAATAGAGATACAGAAACACCGTGGCCCCTTTCTTTGAGATAACTCTGCACTAGTGCGAGCCGCAAAAGCCACTTCCAGCTTAGCTGTGCAGAAGAAGAACAACAGGAAGAAGAAATATCTCGAAATATGTCCGTCAGGCCCCTTCCCTTGAGATAAATCTGCAAATATCTCGGAAACGAAGCGAGCTATGGCAAAATGCTAGGAGACCTTTTTGGTAGAGAATTAAGTTTCCTACTTTTTATGTTCTATGATATTTTTTGATCAGATGCGTAGTTCTCGAGATATATCAAGATACTTAAAAGTTCCGAAGCCGCACCAACATAATAGAGATACAGAAACACCGTGGCCCCTTTCTTTGAGATAACTCTGCACTAGTGCGAGCCGCAAATGCCACTTCCAGCTTAGCTGTGCAGAAGAAGAACAACAGGAAGAAGAAATATCTCGAAATATGTCCGTCAGGCCCCTTCCCTTGAGATAAATCTGCAAATATCTCGGAAACGAAGCGAGCTATGGCAAAATGTTAAGAGACCTTTTTTGTAGAGAATTAAGTTTCCTACTTTTTATGTTCTATGATATTTTTTGATCAGATGCGTAGTTCTCGAGATATATCAAGATATTTAAAAGTTCCGAAGCCGCACCAACATAATAGAGATACAGAAACACCGTGGCCCCTTTCTTCGAGATAACTCTGCACTAGTGCGAGCCGCAAATGCCACTTCCAGCTTAGCTGTGCAGAAGAAGAACAACAGGAAGAAGAAATATCTCGAAATATGTTCGTCAGGCCCCTTCCCTTGAGATAAATCTGCAAATATCTCGGAAACGAAGCGAGCTATGGCAAAATCTTAAGAGAACTTTTTTGTAGAGAATTAAGTTTCCTACTTTTTATGTTCTATGATATTTTTTGATCAGATGCGTAGTTCTCGAGATATATCAAGATATTTAAAAGTTCCGAAGCCGCACCAACATAATAGAGATACAGAAACACCGTGGCCCCTTTCTTCGAGATAACTCTGCACTAGTGCGAGCCGCAAATGCCACTTCCAGCTTAGCTGTGCAGAAGAAGAACAACAGGAAGAAGAAATATCTCGAAATATGTCCGTCAGGCCCCTTCCCTTGAGATAAATCTGCAAATATCTCGGAAACGAAGCGAGCTATGGCAAAATGTTAAGAGACCTTTTTTGTAGAGAATTAAGTTTCCTACTATTCATGTTCTATGATATTTTTTGATCAGATGCGTAGTTCTCGAGATATATCAAGATATTTAAAAGTTCCGAAGCCGCACCAACATAATAGAGATACAGAAACACCGTGGCCCCTTTCTTTGAGATAACTCTGCACTAGTGCGAGCCGCAAATGCCACTTCCAGCTTAGCTGTGCAGAAGAAGAACAACAGGAAGAAGAAATATCTCGAAATATGTCCGTCAGGCCCCTTCCCTTGAGATAAATCTGCAAATATCTCGGAAACGAAGCGAGCTATGGCAAAATCTCAAGAGAACTTTTTTGTAGAGAATTAAGTTTCCTACTTTTTCTGTTCTATGATATTTTTTGATCAGATGCGTAGTTCTCGAGATATATCAAGATATTTAAAAGTTCCGATGCCGCACCAACATAATAGAGATACAGAAACACCGTGGCCCCTTTCTTCGAGATAACTCTGCACTAGTGCGAGCCGCAAATGCCACTTCCAGCTTAGCTGTGCAGAAGAAGAACAACAAGAAGAAGAAATATCTCGAAATATGTCCGTTAGGCCGCTTCCCTTGAGATAAATGTGCAAATATCTCGGAAACGAAGCGAGCTATGGCAAAATGTTGAGGGACCTTTTTTGTAGAGAATTCAGTTTCCTCCTATTCATGTTCTATGATATTTTTTGATCAGATGCGTAGTTCTCGAGATATATCAAGATATTTAAAAGTTCCGAAGCCGCACCAACATAATAGAGATACAGAAACACCGTGGCCCCTTTCTTTGAGATAACTCTGCACTAGTGCGAGCCGCAAATGCCACTTCCAACTTAGCTGTGCAGAAGAAGAACAACAAGAAGAAGAAATATCTCGAAATATGTCCGTCAGGCCCCTTCCCTTGAGATAAATCTGCAAATATCTCGGAAACGAAGCGAGCTATGGCAAAATGTTAAGAGACCGTTTTTGTAGAGAATTAAGTTTCCTACTTTTTATGTTCTATGATATTTTTTGATCAGATGCGTAGTTCTCGAGATATATCAAGATATTTAAAAGTTCCGAAGCCGCACCAACATAATAGAGATACAGAAACACCGTGGCCCCTTTCTTTGAGATTACTCTGCACTATTGCGAGCTGCAAATGCCACTTCCAGCTTAGCTGTGCAGAGGAAGAACAACAAGAAGAAGAAATATCTCGAAACATGTCCGTCAGGCCCCTTCCCTTGAGATAAATCTGCAAATATCTCGGAAACGAAGCGAGCTATGGCAAAATGTTGAGGGACCTTTTTTGTAGAGAATTAAGTTTCCTACTATTTATGTTCTATGATATTTTTTGATCAGATGCGTAGTTCTCGAGATATATCAAGATACTTAAAAGTTCCGAAGCCGCACCAACATAATAGAGATACAGAAACACCGTGGCCCCTTTCTTTGAGATAACTCTGCACTAGTGCGAGCCGCAAATGCCACTTCCAGCTTAGCTGTGGAGAGGAAGAACAACAAGAAGAAGAAATATCTCGAAATATGTCCGTCAGGCCCCTTCCCTTGAGATAAATCTGCAAATATCTCGGAAACGAAGCGAGCTATGGCAAAATCTTAAGAGAACTTTTTTGTAGAAAATTAAGTTTCCTACTTTTTATGTTCTATGATATTTTTTGATCAGATGCGTAGTTCTCGAGATATATCAAGATATTTAAAAGTTCCGAAGCCGCACCAACATAATAGAGATACAGAAACACCGTGGCCCCTTTCTTCGAGATAACTCTGCACTAGTGCGAGCCGCAAATGCCACTTCCAGCTTAGCTGTGCAGAAGAAGAACAACAGGAAGAAGAAATATCTCGAAATATGTCCGTCAGGCCCCTTCCCTTGAGATAAATCTGCAAATATCTCGGAAACGAAGCGAGCTATGGCAAAATGTTAAGAGACCTTTTTTGTAGAGAATTAAGTTTCCTACTTTTTATGTTCTATGATATTTTTTGATCAGATGCGTAGTTCTCGAGATATATCAAGATATTTAAAAGTTCCGAAGCCGCACCAACATAATAGAGATACAGAAACACCGTGGCCCCTTTCTTCGAGATAACTCTGCACTAGTGCGAGCCGCAAATGCCACTTCCAGCTTAGCTGTGCAGAAGAAGAACAACAAGAAGAAGAAATATCTCGAAATATGTCCGTCAGGCCCCTTCCCTTGAGATAAATCTCCAAATATCTCGGAAACGAAGCGAGCTATGGCAAAGTGTTAAGAGACCTTTTTTGTAGAGAATTAAGTTTCCTACTTTTTATGTTCTATGATATTTTTTGATCAGATGCGTAGTTCTCGAGATATATCAAGATATTTAAAAGTTCCGAAGCCGCACCAACATAATAGAGATACAGAAACACCGTGGCCCCTTTCTTTGAGATTACTCTGCACTATTGCGAGCTGCAAATGCCACTTCCAGCTTAGCTGTGCAGAGGAAGAACAACAAGAAGAAGAAATATCTCGAAATATGTCCGTTAGGCCGCTTCCCTTGAGATAAATGTGCAAATATCTCGGAAACGAAGCGAGCTATGGCAAAATGTTGAGGGACCTTTTTTGTAGAGAATTAAGTTTCCTACTATTTATGTTCTATGATATTTTTTGATCAGATGCGTAGTTCTCGAGATATATCAAGATACTTAAAAGTTCCGAAGCCGCACCAACATAATAGAGATACAGAAACACCGTGGCCCCTTTCTTTGAGATAACTCTGCACTAGTGCGAGCCGCAAATGCCACTTCCAGCTTAGCTGTGCAGAAGAAGAACAACAGGAAGAAGAAATATCTCGAAATATGTCCGTCAGGCCCCTTCCCTTGAGATAAATCTGCAAATATCTCGGAAACGAAGCGAGCTATGGCAAAATCTCAAGAGAACTTTTTTGTAGAGAATTAAGTTTCCTACTTTTTCTGTTCTATGATATTTTTTGATCAGATGCGTAGTTCTCGAGATATATCAAGATATTTAAAAGTTCCGAAGCCGCACCAACATAATAGAGATACAGAAACACCGTGGCCCCTTTCTTCGAGATAACTCTGCACTAGTGCGAGCCGCAAATGCCACTTCCAGCTTAGCTGTGCAGAAGAAGAACAACAAGAAGAAGAAATATCTCGAAATATGTCCGTTAGGCCGCTTCCCTTGAGATAAATGTGCAAATATCTCGGAAACGAAGCGAGCTATGGCAAAATGTTGAGGGACCTTTTTTGTAGAGAATTCAGTTTCCTACTATTCATGTTCTATGATATTTTTTGATCAGATGCGTAGTTCTCGAGATATATCAAGATATTTAAAAGTTCCGAAGCCGCACCAACATAATAGAGATACAGAAACACCGTGGCCCCTTTCTTTGAGATAACTCAGCACTAGTGCGAGCCGCAAATGCCACTTCCAGCTTAGCTGTGCAGAAGAAGAACAACAGGAAGAAGAAATATCTCGAAATATGTCCGTCAGGCCCCTTCCCTTGAGATAAATCTGCAAATATCTCGGAAACGAAGCGAGCTATGGCAAAATGTTAAGAGACTTTTTTTGTAGAGAATTAAGTTTCCTACTTTTTATGCTCTGTGATATTTTTTGATCAGATGCGTAGTTCTCGAGATATATCAAGATATTTAAAAGTTCCGAAGCCGCACCAACATAATAGAGATACAGAAACACCGTGGCCCCTTTCTTTGAGATAACTCAGCACTAGTGCGAGCCGCAAATGCCACTTCCAGCTTAGCTGTGCAGAAGAAGAACAACAGGAAGAAGAAATATCTCGAAATATGTCCGTCAGGCCCCTTCCCTTGAGATAAATCTGCAAATATCTCGGAAACGAAGCGAGCTATGGCAAAATGTTAAGAGACTTTTTTTGTAGAGAATTAAGTTTCCTACTTTTTATGCTCTGTGATATTTTTTGATCAGATGCGTAGTTCTCGAGATATATCAAGATATTTAAAAGTTCCGAAGCCGCACCAACATAATAGAGATACAGAAACACCGTGGCCCCTTTCTTTGAGATAACTCTGCACTAGTGCGAGCCGCAAATGCCACTTCCAACTTAGCTGTGCAGAAGAAGAACAACAAGAAGAAGAAATATCTCGAAATATGTCCGTCAGGCCCCTTCCCTTGAGATAAATCTGCAAATATCTCGGAAACGAAGCGAGCTATGGCAAAATGTTAAGAGACCTTTTTTGTAGAGAATTAAGTTTCCTACTTTTTATGTTCTATGATATTTTTTGATCAGATGCGTAGTTCTCGAGATATATCAAGATATTTAAAAGTTCCGAAGCCGCACCAACATAATAGAGATACAGAAACACCGTGGCCCCTTTCTTTGAGATTACTCTGCACTATTGCGAGCTGCAAATGCCACTTCCAGCTTAGCTGTGCAGAGGAAGAACAACAAGAAGAAGAAATATCTCGAAACATGTCCGTCAGGCCCCTTCCCTTGAGATAAATCTGCAAATATCTCGGAAACGAAGCGAGCTATGGCAAAATGTTGAGGGACCTTTTTTGTAGAGAATTAAGTTTCCTACTATTTATGTTCTATGATATTTTTTGATCAGATGCGTAGTTCTCGAGATATATCAAGATACTTAAAAGTTCCGAAGCCGCACCAACATAATAGAGATACAGAAACACCGTGGCCCCTTTCTTTGAGATAACTCTGCACTAGTGCGAGCCGCAAATGCCACTTCCAGCTTAGCTGTGCAGAGGAAGAACAACAAGAAGAAGAAATATCTCGAAATATGTCCGTCAGGCCCCTTCCCTTGAGATAAATCTGCAAATATCTCGGAAACGAAGCGAGCTATGGCAAAATGTTAAGAGACCTTTTTTGTAGAGAATTAAGTTTCCTACTTTTTACGTTCTATGATATTTTTTGATCAGATGCGTAGTTCTCGAGATATATCAAGATATTTAAAAGTTCCGAAGCCGCACCAACATAATAGAGATACAGAAACACCGTGGCCCCTGTCTTTGAGATAACTCTGCACTAGTGCGAGCCGCAAATGCCACTTCCAGCTTAGCTGTGCAGAAAAAGAACAACAGGAAGAAGAAATATCTCGAAATATGTCCGTCAGGCCCCTTCCCTTGAGATAAATCTGCAAATATCTCGGAAACGAAGCGAGCTATGGCAAAATGTTAAGAGACCTTTTTTGTAGAGAATTAAGTTTCCTACTTTTTATGTTCTATGATATTTTTTGATCAGATGCGTAGTTCTCGAGATATATCAAGATATTTAAAAGTTCCGAAGCCGCACCAACATAATAGAGATACAGAAACACCGTGGCCCCTTTCTTTGAGATAACTCTGCACTAGTGCGAGCCGCAAATGCCACTTCCAGCTTAGCTGTGCAGAAGAAGTACAACAAGAAGAAGAAATATCTCGAAATATGTCCGTCAGGCCCCTTCCCTTGAGATAAATCTGCAACTATCTCGGAAACGAAGCGAGCTATGGCAAAATGTTAAGAGACGTTTTTTGTAGAGAATTAAGTTTCCTACTTTTTATGTTCTATGATATTTTTTGATCAGATGCGTAGTTCTCGAGATATATCAAGATATTTAAAAGTTCCGAAACCGCACCAACATAATAGAGATACAGAAACACCGTGGCCCCTTTCTTCGAGATAACTCTGCACTAGTGCGAGCCGCAAATGCCACTTCCAGCTTAGCTGTGCAGAAGAAGAACAACAAGAAGAAGAAATATCTCGAAATATGTCCGTCAGGCCCCTTCCCTTGAGATAAATCGGCAAATATCTCGGAAACGAAGCGAGCTATGGCAAAATCTTAAGAGAACTTTTTTGTAGAGAATTAAGTTTCCTACTTTTTATGTTCTATGATATTTTTTGATCAGATGCGTAGTTCTCGAGATATATCAAGATATTTAAAAGTTCCGAAGCCGCACCAACATAATAGAGATACAGAAACACCGTGGCCCCTTTCTTCGAGATAACTCTGCACTAGTGCGAGCCGCAAATGCCACTTCCAGCTTAGCTGTGCAGAAGAAGAACAACAAGAAGAAGAAATATCTCGAAATATGTCCGTTAGGCCGCTTCCCTTGAGATAAATGTGCAAATATCTCGGAAACGAAGCGAGCTATGGCAAAATGTTGAGGGACCTTTTTTGTAGAGAATTAAGTTTCCTACTATTTATGTTCTATGATATTTTTTGATCAGATGCGTAGTTCTCGAGATATATCAAGATATTTAAAAGTTCCGAAGCCGCACCAACATAATAGAGATACAGAAACACCGTGGCCCCTTTCTTTGAGATAACTCTGCACTAGTGCGAGCCGCAAATGCCACTTCCAGCTTAGCTGTGCAGAAGAAGAACAACAGGAAGAAGAAATATCTCGAAATATGTCCGTCAGGCCCCTTCCCTTGAGATAAATCTGCAAATATCTCGGAAACGAAGCGAGCTATGGCAAAATGTAAAGAGACCTTTTTTGTAGAGAATTAAGTTTCCTACTTTTTATGTTCTATGATATTTTTTGATCAGATGCGTAGTTCTCGAGATATATCAAGATATTTAAAAGTTCCGAAGCCGCACCAACATAATAGAGATACAGAAACACCGTGGCCCCTTTCTTTGAGATAACTCTGCACTAGTGCGAGCCGCAAATGCCACTTCCAACTTAGCTGTGCAGAAGAAGAACAACAAGAAGAAGAAATATCTCGAAATATGTCCGTCAGGCCCCTTCCCTTGAGATAAATCTGCAAATATCTCGGAAACGAAGCGAGCTATGGCAAAATGTTAAGAGACCTTTTTTGTAGAGAATTAAGTTTCCTACTTTTTGTGTTCTATGATATTTTTTGATCAGATGCGTAGTTCTCGAGATATATCAAGATATTTAAAAGTTCCGAAGCCGCACCAACATAATAGAGATACAGAAACACCGTGGCCCCTTTCTTTGAGATTACTCTGCACTATTGCGAGCTGCAAATGCCACTTCCAGCTTAGCTGTGCAGAGGAAGAACAACAAGAAGAAGAAATATCTCGAAATATGTCCGTCAGGCCCCTTCCCTTGAGATAAATCTGCAAATATCTCGGAAACGAAGCGAGCTATGGCAAAATGTTAAGAGACCTTTTTTGTAGAGAATTAAGTTTCCTACTTTTTATGTTCTATGATATTTTTTGATCAGATGCGTAGTTCTCGAGATATATCAAGATATTTAAAAGTTCCGAAGCCGCACCAACATAATAGAGATACAGAAACACCGTGGCCCCTTTCTTTGAGATAACTCTGCACTAGTGCGAGCCGCAAATGCCACTTCCAACTTAGCTGTGCAGAAGAAGAACAACAAGAAGAAGAAATATCTCGAAATATGTCCGTCAGGCCCCTTCCCTTGAGATAAATCTGCAAATATCTCGGAAACGAAGCGAGCTATGGCAAAATGTTAAGAGACCTTTTTTGTAGAGAATTAAGTTTCCTACTTTTTGTGTTCTATGATATTTTTTGATCAGATGCGTAGTTCTCGAGATATATCAAGATATTTAAAAGTTCCGAAGCCGCACCAACATAATAGAGATACAGAAACACCGTGGCCCCTTTCTTTGAGATTACTCTGCACTATTGCGAGCTGCAAATGCCACTTCCAGCTTAGCTGTGCAGAGGAAGAACAACAAGAAGAAGAAATATCTCGAAATATGTCCGTCAGGCCCCTTCCCTTGAGATAAATCTGCAAATATCTCGGAAACGAAGCGAGCTATGGCAAAATGTTAAGAGACCTTTTTTGTAGAGAATTAAGTTTCCTACTTTTTATGTTCTATGATATTTTTTGATCAGATGCGTAGTTCTCGAGATATATCAAGATATTTAAAAGTTCCGAAGCCGCACCAACATAATAGAGATACAGAAACACCGTGGCCCCTTTCTTTGAGATAACTCTGCACTAGTGCGAGCCGCAAATGCCACTTCCAGCTTAGCTGTGCAGAAGAAGAACAACAAGAAGAAGAAATATCTCGAAATATGTCCGTCAGGCCCCTTCCCTTGAGATAAATCTGCAACTATCTCGGAAACGAAGCGAGCTATGGCAAAATGTTAAGAGACCTTTTTTGTAGAGAATTAAGTTTCCTACTTTTTATGTTCTATGATATTTTTTGATCAGATGCGTAGTTCTCGAGATATATCAAGATATTTAAAAGTTCCGAAACCGCACCAACATAATAGAGATACAGAAACACCGTGGCCCCTTTCTTCGAGATAACTCTGCACTAGTGCGAGCCGCAAATGCCACTTCCAGCTTAGCTGTGCAGAAGAAGAACAACAAGAAGAAGAAATATCTCGAAATATGTCCGTCAGGCCCCTTCCCTTGAGATAAATCGGCAAATATCTCGGAAACGAAGCGAGCTATGGCAAAATCTTAAGAGAACTTTTTTGTAGAGAATTAAGTTTCCTACTTTTTATGTTCTATGATATTTTTTGATCAGATGCGTAGTTCTCGAGATATATCAAGATATTTAAAAGTTCCGAAGCCGCACCAACATAATAGAGATACAGAAACACCGTGGCCCCTTTCTTCGAGATAACTCTGCACTAGTGCGAGCCGCAAATGCCACTTCCAGCTTAGCTGTGCAGAAGAAGAACAACAAGAAGAAGAAATATCTCGAAATATGTCCGTTAGGCCGCTTCCCTTGAGATAAATGTGCAAATATCTCGGAAACGAAGCGAGCTATGGCAAAATGTTGAGGGACCTTTTTTGTAGAGAATTAAGTTTCCTACTATTTATGTTCTATGATATTTTTTGATCAGATGCGTAGTTCTCGAGATATATCAAGATATTTAAAAGTTCCGAAGCCGCACCAACATAATAGAGATACAGAAACACCGTGGCCCCTTTCTTTGAGATAACTCTGCACTAGTGCGAGCCGCAAATGCCACTTCCAGCTTAGCTGTGCAGAAGAAGAACAACAGGAAGAAGAAATATCTCGAAATATGTCCGTCAGGCCCCTTCCCTTGAGATAAATCTGCAAATATCTCGGAAACGAAGCGAGCTATGGCAAAATGTAAAGAGACCTTTTTTGTAGAGCATTAAGTTGCCTACTTTTTATGTTCTATGATATTTTTTGATCAGATGCGTAGTTCTCGAGATATATCAAGATATTTAAAAGTTCCGAAGCCGCACCAACATAATAGAGATACAGAAACACCGTGGCCCCTTTCTTTGAGATAACTCTGCACTAGTGCGAGCCGCAAATGCCACTTCCAACTTAGCTGTGCAGAAGAAGAACAACAAGAAGAAGAAATATCTCGAAATATGTCCGTCAGGCCCCTTCCCTTGAGATAAATCTGCAAATATCTCGGAAACGAAGCGAGCTATGGCAAAATGTTAAGAGACGTTTTTTGTAGAGAATTAAGTTTCCTACTTTTTGTGTTCTATGATATTTTTTGATCAGATGCGTAGTTCTCGAGATATATCAAGATATTTAAAAGTTCCGAAGCCGCACCAACATAATAGAGATACAGAAACACCGTGGCCCCTTTCTTTGAGATTACTCTGCACTATTGCGAGCTGCAAATGCCACTTCCAGCTTAGCTGTGCAGAGGAAGAACAACAAGAAGAAGAAATATCTCGAAATATGTCCGTCAGGCCCCTTCCCTTGAGATAAATCTGCAAATATCTCGGAAACGAAGCGAGCTATGGCAAAATGTTAAGAGACCTTTTTTGTAGAGAATTAAGTTTCCTACTTTTTATGTTCTATGATATTTTTTGATCAGATGCGTAGTTCTCGAGATATATCAAGATATTTAAAAGTTCCGAAGCCGCACCAACATAATAGAGATACAGAAACACCGTGGCCCCTTTCTTTGAGATAACTCTGCACTATTGCGAGCTGCAAATGCCACTTCCAGCTTAGCTGTGCAGAAGAAGGACAACAAGAAGAAGAAATATCTCGAAATATGTCCGTCAGGCCCCTTCCCTTGAGATAAATCTGCAAATATCTCGGAAACGAAGCGAGCTATGGCAAAATGTTAAGAGACCTTTTTTGTAGAGAATTAAGTTTCCTACTTTTTATGTTCTATGGTATTTTTTGATCAGATGCGTAGTTCTCGAGATATATCAAGATATTTAAAAGTTCCGAAGCCGCACCAACATAATAGAGATACAGAAACACCTTGGCCCCTTTCTTTGAGATAACTCTGCACTATTGCGAGCTGCAAATGCCACTTCCAGCTTAGCTGTGCAGAGGAAGAACAACAAGAAGAAGAAGTATCTCGAAATATGTCCGTCAGGCCCGTTCCTTTGAGCTGAATCTGCACATATCTCGGAAACGAAGCGAGCTATGGCAAAATGTTAGGAGACGTTTTTTGTACAGAATTATGTTTCCTACAATTTATGTTCTATGATATTTTTTGATCAGAAGCGTAGTTTTCGAGATATATCGAGATATTTAAAAGTTCCGAAGCCGCACCAACATAATAGAGATACAGAAACACCGTGGCCCCTTTCTTCGAGATAACTCTGCACTAGTGCGAGCCGCAAATGCCACTTCCAGCTTAGCTGTGCAGAAGAAGAACAACAAGAAGAAGAAATATCTCGAAATATGTCCGTCAGGCCCCTTCCCTTGAGATAAATCTGCAAATATCTCGGAAACGAAGCGAGCTATGGCAAAATGTTAAGGGACCTTTTTTGTAGAGAATTAAGTTTCCTACTTTTTATGTTCTATGATATTTTTTGATCAGATGCGTAGTTCTCGAGATATATCAAGATATTTAAAAGTTCCGAAGCCGCACCAACATAATAGAGATACAGAAACACCGTGGCCCCTTTCTTTGAGATTACTCTGCACTATTGCGAGCTGCAAATGCCACTTCCAGCTTAGCTGTGCAGAGGAAGAACAACAAGAAGAAGAAATATCTCGAAATATGTCCGTCAGGCCCCTTCCCTTGAGATAAATCTGCAAATATCTCGGAAACGAAGCGAGCTCTGGCAAAATGTTAAGAGACCTTTTTTGTAGAGAATTAAGTTTCCTACTTTTTATGTTCTATGATATTTTTTGATCAGATGCGTAGTTCTCGAGATATATCAAGATATTTAAAAGTTCCGAAGCCGCACCAACATAATAGAGATACAGAAACACCGTGGCCCCTTTCTTCGAGATAACTCTGCACTAGTGCGAGCCGCAAATGCCACTTCCAGCTTAGCTGTGCAGAAGAAGAACAACAAGAAGAAGAAATATCTCGAAATATGTCCGTCAGGCCCCTTCCCTTGAGATAAATCTGCAAATATCTCGGAAACGAAGCGAGCTATGGCAAAATGTTAAGAGACCTTTTTTGTAGAGAATTAAGTTTCCTACTTTTTATGTTCTATGGTATTTTTTGATCAGATGCGTAGTTCTCGAGATATATCAAGATATTTAAAAGTTCCGAAGCCGCACCAACATAATAGAGATACAGAAACACCGTGGCCCCTTTCTTTGAGATTACTCTGCACTATTGCGAGCTGCAAATGCCACTTCCAGCTTAGCTGTGCAGAGGAAGAACAACAAGAAGAAGAAATATCTCGAAATATGTCCGTCAGGCCCGTTCCTTTGAGCTGAATCTGCAAATATCTAGGAAACGAAGCGAGCTATGGCAAAATGTTAAGAGACGTTTTTTGTAGAGAATTATGTTTCCTACAATTTATGTTCTATGATATTTTTTGATCAGAAGCGTAGTTTTCGAGATATATCGAGATATTTAAAAGTTCCGAAGCCGCACCAACATAATAGAGATACAGAAACACCGTGGCCCCTTTTTTGAGATAACTCTGCACTAGTGCGAGCCGCAAATGCCACTTCCAGCTTAGCTGTGCAGAAGAAGGACAACAAGAAGAAGAAATATCTCGAAATATGTCCGTCAGGCCCCTCCCCTTGAGATAAATCTGCAAGTATCTCGGAAACCAAGCGAGCTATGGCAAAATGTTAAGAGACCTTTTTTGTAGAGAATTAAGTTTCCTACTTTTTATGTTCTATGATATTTTTTGATCAGATGCGTAGTTCTCGAGATATATCAAGATATTTAAAAGTTCCGAAGCCGCACCAACATAATAGAGATACAGAAACACCGTGGCCCCTTTCTTTGAGATAACTCTGCACTAGTGCGAGCCGCAATTGCCACTTCCAGCTTAGCTGTGCAGAGGAAGAACAACAAGAAGAAGAAATATCTCGAAATATGTCCGTCAGGCCCCTTCCCTTGAGATAAATCTGCATATATCTCGGAAACGAAGCGAGCTATGGCAAAATGTTAAGAGACCTTTTTTGTAGAGAATTAAGTTTCCTACTTTTAATCTTCTATGATATTTTTTGAGCAGATGCGTAGTTTTCGAGATATATCAAGATATTTAAAAGTTCCGAAGCCGCACCAACATAATAGAGATACAGAAACACCGTGGCCCCTCTCTTTGAGATAACTCTGCACTAGTGCGAGCCGCAAATGCCACTTCCAGCTTAGCTGTGCAGAAGAAGAACAACAAGAAGAAGAAATATCTCGAAATATGTCCGTCAGGCCCCTTCCCTTGAGATAAATCTGCAAATATCTCGGAAACGAAGCGAGCTATGGCAAAATGTTAAGAGACCTTTTTTGTAGAGAATTAAGTTTCCTACTTTTTATGTTCTATGATATTTTTTGATCAGATGCGTAGTTCTCGAGATATATCAAGATATTTAAAAGTTCCGAAGCCGCACCAACATAATAGAGATACAGAAACACCGTGGCCCCTTTCTTTGAGATTACTCTGCACTATTGCGAGCTGCAAATGCCACTTCCAGCTTAGCTGTGCAGAAGAAGAACAACAAGAAGAAGAAATATCTCGAAATATGTCCGTCAGGCCCCTTCCCTTGAGATAAATCTGCAAATATCTCGGAAACGAAGCGAGCTATGGCAAAATGTTAAGAGACCTTTTTTGTAGAGAATTAAGTTTCCTACGTTTTATGTTCTATGATATTTTTTGATCAGAAGCGTAGTTTTCGAGATATATCGAGATATTTAAAAGTTCCGAAGCCGCAAAAACATAATAGAGATACAGAAACACCGTGGCCCCTTTCTTTGAGATAACTCTGCACTAGTGCGAGCCGCAAATGCCACTTCCAGCTTAGCTGTGCAGAAGAAGAACAACAAGAAGAAGAAATATCTCGAAATATGTCCGTCAGCCCCTTCCCTTGAGATAAATCTGCAAATATCTCGGAAACGAAGCGAGCTATGGCAAAATGTTAAGAGACCTTTTTTGTAGAGAATTAAGTTTCCTACTTTTTATGTTCTATGATATTTTTTGATCAGATGCGTAGTTCTCGAGATATATCAAGATATTTAAAAGTTCCGAAGCCGCACCAACATAATAGAGATACAGAAACACCGTGGCCCCTTTCTTCGAGATAACTCTGCACTAGTGCGAGCCGCAAATGCCACTTCCAGCTTAGCTGTGCAGAAGAAGAACAACAAGAAGAAGAAATATCTCGAAATATGTCCGTCAGGCCCCTTCCCTTGAGATAAATCTGCAAATATCTCGGAAACGAAGCGAGCTATGGCAAAATGTTAAGAGACCTTTTTTGTAGAGAATTAAGTTTCCTACTTTTTATGTTCTATGATATTTTTTGATCAGATGCGTAGTTCTCGAGATATATCAAGATATTTAAAAGTTCCGAAGCCGCACCAACATAATAGAGATACAGAAACACCGTGGCCCCTTTCTTCGAGATAACTCTGCACTAGTGCGAGCCGCAAATGCCACTTCCAGCTTAGCTGTGCAGAAGAAGAACAACAAGAAGAAGAAATATCTCGAAATATGTCCGTCAGGCCCCTTCCCTTGAGACAAATCTGCAAATATCTCGGAAACGAAGCGAGCTATGGCAAAATGTTGAGAGACCTTTTTTGTAGAGAATTAAGTTTCCTACTTTTTATGTTCTATGATATTTTTTGATCAGATGCGTAGTTCTCGAGATATATCAAGATATTTAAAAGTTCCGAAGCCGCACCAACATAATAGAGATACAGAAACACCGTGGCCCCTTTCTTCGAGATAACTCTGCACTAGTGCGAGCCGCAAATGCCACTTCCAGCTTAGCTGTGCAGAAGAAGAACAACAAGAAGAAGAAATATCTCGAAATATGTCCGTCAGGCCCCTTCCCTTGAGATAAATCTGCAAATATCTCGGAAACGAAGCGAGCTATGGCAAAATGTTAAGAGACCTTTTTTGTAGAGAATTAAGTTTCCTACTTTTTATGTTCTATGATATTTTTTGATCAGATGCGTAGTTCTCGAGATATATCAAGATATTTAAAAGTTCCGAAGCCGCACCAACATAATAGAGATACAGAAACACCGTGGCCCCTTTCTTCGAGATAACTCTGCACTAGTGCGAGCCGCAAATGCCACTTCCAGCTTAGCTGTGCAGAAGAAGAACAACAAGAAGAAGAAATATCTCGAAATATGTCCGTCAGGCCCCTTCCCTTGAGACAAATCTGCAAATATCTCGGAAACGAAGCGAGCTATGGCAAAATGTTGAGAGACCTTTTTTGTAGAGAATTAAGTTTCCTACTTTTTATGTTCTATGATATTTTTTGATCAGATGCGTAGTTCTCGAGATATATCAAGATATTTAAAAGTTCCGAAGCCGCACCAACATAATAGAGATACAGAAACACCGTGGCCCCTTTCTTCGAGATAACTCTGCACTAGTGCGAGCCGCAAATTCCACTTCCAGCTTAGCTGTGCAGAAGAAGAACAACAAGAAGAAGAAATATCTCGAAATATGTCCGTCAGGCCCCTTCCCTTGAGATAAATCTGCAAATATCTCGGAAACGAAGCGAGCTATGGCAAAATGTTAAGAGACCTTTTTTGTAGAGAATTAAGTTTCCTACTTTTTATGTTCTATGGTATTTTTTGATCAGATGCGTAGTTCTCGAGATATATCAAGATATTTAAAAGTTCCGAAGCCGCACCAACATAATAGAGATACAGAAACACCGTGGCCCCTTTCTTTGAGATTACTCTGCACTATTGCGAGCTGCAAATGCCACTTCCAGCTTAGCTGTGCAGAAGAAGAACAACAAGAAGAAGAAATATCTCGAAATATGTCCGTCAGGCCCCTTCCCTTGAGATAAATCTGCAAATATCTCGGAAACGAAGCGAGCTATGGCAAAATGTTAAGAGACCTTTTTTGTAGAGAATTAAGTTTCCTACGTTTTATGTTCTATGATATTTTTTGATCAGAAGCGTAGTTTTCGAGATATATCGAGATATTTAAAAGTTCCGAAGCCGCAAAAACATAATAGAGATACAGAAACACCGTGGCCCCTTTCTTTGAGATAACTCTGCACTAGTGCGAGCCGCAAATGCCACTTCCAGCTTAGCTGTGCAGAAGAAGAACAACAAGAAGAAGAAATATCTCGAAATATGTCCGTCAGCCCCTTCCCTTGAGATAAATCTGCAAATATCTCGGAAACGAAGCGAGCTATGGCAAAATGTTAAGAGACCTTTTTTGTAGAGAATTAAGTTTCCTACTTTTTATGTTCTATGATATTTTTTGATCAGATGCGTAGTTCTCGAGATATATCAAGATATTTAAAAGTTCCGAAGCCGCACCAACATAATAGAGATACAGAAACACCGTGGCCCCTTTCTTCGAGATAACTCTGCACTAGTGCGAGCCGCAAATGCCACTTCCAGCTTAGCTGTGCAGAAGAAGAACAACAAGAAGAAGAAATATCTCGAAATATGTCCGTCAGGCCCCTTCCCTTGAGATAAATCTGCAAATATCTCGGAAACGAAGCGAGCTATGGCAAAATGTTAAGAGACCTTTTTTGTAGAGAATTAAGTTTCCTACTTTTTATGTTCTATGATATTTTTTGATCAGATGCGTAGTTCTCGAGATATATCAAGATATTTAAAAGTTCCGAAGCCGCACCAACATAATAGAGATACAGAAACACCGTGGCCCCTTTCTTCGAGATAACTCTGCACTAGTGCGAGCCGCAAATGCCACTTCCAGCTTAGCTGTGCAGAAGAAGAACAACAAGAAGAAGAAATATCTCGAAATATGTCCGTCAGGCCCCTTCCCTTGAGACAAATCTGCAAATATCTCGGAAACGAAGCGAGCTATGGCAAAATGTTGAGAGACCTTTTTTGTAGAGAATTAAGTTTCCTACTTTTTATGTTCTATGATATTTTTTGATCAGATGCGTAGTTCTCGAGATATATCAAGATATTTAAAAGTTCCGAAGCCGCACCAACATAATAGAGATACAGAAACACCGTGGCCCCTTTCTTCGAGATAACTCTGCACTAGTGCGAGCCGCAAATTCCACTTCCAGCTTAGCTGTGCAGAAGAAGAACAACAAGAAGAAGAAATATCTCGAAATATGTCCGTCAGGCCCCTTCCCTTGAGATAAATCTGCAAATATCTCGGAAACGAAGCGAGCTATGGCAAAATGTTAAGAGACCTTTTTTGTAGAGAATTAAGTTTCCTACTTTTTATGTTCTATGGTATTTTTTGATCAGATGCGTAGTTCTCGAGATATATCAAGATATTTAAAAGTTCCGAAGCCGCACCAACATAATAGAGATACAGAAACACCGTGGCCCCTTTCTTTGAGATTACTCTGCACTATTGCGAGCTGCAAATGCCACTTCCAGCTTAGCTGTGCAGAGGAAGAACAACAAGAAGAAGAAATATCTCGAAATATGTCCGTCAGGCCCGTTCCTTTGAGCTGAATCTGCAAATATCTCGGAAACGAAGCGAGCTATGGCAAAATGTTAAGAGACGTTTTTTGTAGAGAATTATGTTTCCTACAATTTATGTTCTATGATATTTTTTGATCAGAAGCGTAGTTTTCGAGATATATCGAGATATTTAAAAGTTCCGAAGCCGCACCAACATAATAGAGATACAGAAACACCGTGGCCCCTTTTTTGAGATAACTCTGCACTAGTGCGAGCCGCAAATGCCACTTCCAGCTTAGCTGTGCAGAAGAAGGACAACAAGAAGAAGAAATATCTCGAAATATGTCCGTCAGGCCCCTCCCCTTGAGATAAATCTGCAAGTATCTCGGAAACCAAGCGAGCTATGGCAAAATGTTAAGAGACCTTTTTTGTAGAGAATTAAGTTTCCTACTTTTTATGTTGTATGATATTTTTTGATCAGATGCGTAGTTCTCGAGATATATCAAGATATTTAAAAGTTCCGAAGCCGCACCAACATAATAGAGATACAGAAACACCGTGGCCCCTTTCTTCGAGATAACTCTGCACTAGTGCGAGCCGCAAATGCCACTTCCAGCTTAGCTGTGCAGAAGAAGAACAACAAGAAGAAGAAATATCTCGAAATATGTCCGTCAGGCCCCTTCCCTTGAGACAAATCTGCAAATATCTCGGAAACGAAGCGAGCTATGGCAAAATGTTGAGAGACCTTTTTTGTAGAGAATTAAGTTTCCTACTTTTTATGTTCTATGATATTTTTTGATCAGATGCGTAGTTCTCGAGATATATCAAGATATTTAAAAGTTCCGAAGCCGCACCAACATAATAGAGATACAGAAACACCGTGGCCCCTTTTTTGAGATAACTCTGCACTAGTGCGAGCCGCAAATGCCACTTCCAGCTTAGCTGTGCAGAAGAAGGACAACAAGAAGAAGAAATATCTCGAAATATGTCCGTCAGGCCCGTCCCCTTGAGATAAATCTGCAAGTATCTCGGAAACCAAGCGAGCTATGGCAAAATGTTAAGAGACCTTTTTTGTAGAGAATTAAGTTTCCTACTTTTTATGTTGTATGATATTTTTTGATCAGATGCGTAGTTCTCGAGATATATCAAGATATTTAAAAGTTCCGAAGCCGCACCAACATAATAGAGATACAGAAACACCGTGGCCCCTTTCTTTGAGATAACTCTGCACTAGTGCGAGCCGCAATTGCCACTTCCAGCTTAGCTGTGCAGAGGAAGAACAACAAGAAGAAGAAATATCTCGAAATATGTCCGTCAGGCCCCTTCCCTTGAGATAAATCTGCAAATATCTCGGAAACGAAGCGAGCTATGGCAAAATGTTAAGAGACCTTTTTTGTAGAGAATTAAGTTTCCTACTTTTAATCTTCTATGATATTTTTTGAGCAGATGCGTAGTTTTCGAGATATATCAAGATATTTAAAAGTTCCGAAGCCGCACCAACATAATAGAGATACAGAAACACCGTGGCCCCTCTCTTTGAGATAACTCTGCACTATTGCGAGCTGGAAATGCCACTTCCAGTTTAGCTGTGCAGAAGAAGAACAACAAGAAGAAGATATATCTCGAAATATGTCCGTCAGGCCCCTTCCCTTGAGATAAATCTGCAAATATCTCGGAAACGAAGCGAGCTATGGCAAAATGTTAAGAGACCTTATTTGTAGAGAATTAAGTTTCCTACTTTTTATGTTCTATGATATTTTTTGATCAGATGCGTAGTTCTCGAGATATATCAAGATATTTAAAAGTTCCGAAGCCGCACCAACATAATAGAGATACAGAAACACCGTGGCCCCTTTCTTTGAGATAACTCTGCACTAGTGCGGGCCGCAAATGCCACTTCCAGCTTAGCTGTGCAGAAGAAGAACAACAAGAAGAAGAAATATCTCCAAATATGTCCCTCAGGCCCCTTCCCTTGAGATAAATCTTCAAATATCTCGGAAACGAAGCGAGCTAAGGCAAAATGTTAAGAGACTTTATTTGTAGAGAATTAAGTTTCCTACTTTTTATGTTCTATGATATTTTTTGATCAGATGCGTAGTTCTCGAGATATATCAAGATATTTAAAAGTTCCGAAGCCGCACCCACATAATAGAGATACAGAAACACCGTGGCCCCTTTCTTTGAGATAACTCTGCACTAGTGCGAGCCGCAAATGCCACTTCCAGCTTAGCTGTGCAGAAGAAGAACAACAAGAAGAAGAAATATCTCGAAATATGTCCGTCAGACCCCTTCCCTTGAGATGAATCTGCAAATATCTCGGAAACGAAGCGAGCTATGGCAAAATGTTAAGAGACCTTTTTTGTAGAGAATAATGTTTCCTACAATTTACGGTCTATGATATTTTTTGATCAGAAGCGTAGTTCTCGAGATATATCAAGATATTTAAAAGTTCCGAAGCCGCACCAACATAATAGAGATGCAGAAACACCGTGGCCCCTTTCTTTCAGATAACTCTGCACTAGTGCGAGCCGCAAATGCCACTTCCAGCTTAGCTGTGCAGAAGAAGAACAACAAGAAGAAGAAATATCTCGAAATATGTCCGTCAGGCCCCTTCCCTTGAGATAAATCAGCAAATATCTCGGAAACGAAGCGAGCTATGGCATAATGTTAAGAGACCTTTTTTGTAGAGAATTAAGTTTCCTACTTTTTATGTTCTATGATATTTTTTGATCAGATGCGTAGTTCTCGAGATATATCAAGATATTTAAAAGTTCCGAAGCCGCACCAACATAATAGAGATACAGAAACACCGTGGCCCCTTTCTTTGAGATAACTCTGCACTAGTGCGAGCCGCAATTGCCACTTCCAGCTTAGCTGTGCAGAGGAAGAACAACAAGAAGAAGAAATATCTCGAAATATGTCCGTCAGGCCCCTTCCCTTGAGATAAATCTGCAAATATCTCGGAAACGAAGCGAGCTATGGCAAAATGTTAAGAGACCTTTTTTGTAGAGAATTAAGTTTCCTACTTTTAATCTTCTATGATATTTTTTGAGCAGATGCGTAGTTTTCGAGATATATCAAGATATTTAAAAGTTCCGAAGCCGCACCAACATAATAGAGATACAGAAACACCGTGGCCCCTCTCTTTGAGATAACTCTGCACTATTGCGAGCTGGAAATGCCACTTCCAGTTTAGCTGTGCAGAAGAAGAACAACAAGAAGAAGATATATCTCGAAATATGTCCGTCAGGCCCCTTCCCTTGAGATAAATCTGCAAATATCTCGGAAACGAAGCGAGCTATGGCAAAATGTTAAGAGACCTTATTTGTAGAGAATTAAGTTTCCTACTTTTTATGTTCTATGATATTTTTTGATCAGATGCGTAGTTCTCGAGATATATCAAGATATTTAAAAGTTCCGAAGCCGCACCAACATAATAGAGATACAGAAACACCGTGGCCCCTTTCTTTGAGATAACTCTGCACTAGTGCGGGCCGCAAATGCCACTTCCAGCTTAGCTGTGCAGAAGAAGAACAACAAGAAGAAGAAATATCTCCAAATATGTCCCTCAGGCCCCTTCCCTTGAGATAAATCTTCAAATATCTCGGAAACGAAGCGAGCTAAGGCAAAATGTTAAGAGACTTTATTTGTAGAGAATTAAGTTTCCTACTTTTTATGTTCTATGATATTTTTTGATCAGATGCGTAGTTCTCGAGATATATCAAGATATTTAAAAGTTCCGAAGCCGCACCCACATAATAGAGATACAGAAACACCGTGGCCCCTTTCTTTGAGATAACTCTGCACTAGTGCGAGCCGCAAATGCCACTTCCAGCTTAGCTGTGCAGAAGAAGAACAACAAGAAGAAGAAATATCTCGAAATATGTCCGTCAGACCCCTTCCCTTGAGATGAATCTGCAAATATCTCGGAAACGAAGCGAGCTATGGCAAAATGTTAAGAGACCTTTTTTGTAGAGAATAATGTTTCCTACAATTTACGTTCTATGATATTTTTTGATCAGAAGCGTAGTTCTCGAGATATATCAAGATATTTAAAAGTTCCGAAGCCGCACCAACATAATAGAGATGCAGAAACACCGTGGCCCCTTTCTTTCAGATAACTCTGCACTAGTGCGAGCCGCAAATGCCACTTCCAGCTTAGCTGTGCAGAAGAAGAACAACAAGAAGAAGAAATATCTCGAAATATGTCCGTCAGGCCCCTTCCCTTGAGATAAATCAGCAAATATCTCGGAAACGAAGCGAGCTATGGCATAATGTTAAGAGACCTTTTTTGTAGAGAATTAAGTTTCCTACTTTTTATGTTCTATGATATTTTTTGATCAGATGCGTAGTTCTCGAGATATATCAAGATATTTAAAAGTTCCGAAGCCGCACCAACATAATAGAGATACAGAAACACCGTGGCCCCTTTCTTTGAGATAACTCTGCACTAGTGCGAGCCGCAAATGCCACTTCCAGCTTAGCTGTGCAGAAGAAGAACAACAAGAAGAAGAAATATCTCGAAATATGTCCGTCAGGCCCCTTCCCTTGAGATAAATCTGCAAATATCTCGGAAACGAAGCGAGCTATGGCAAAATGTTAAGAGACCTTTTTTGTAGAGAATTAAGTTTCCTACTTTCTATGTTCTATGATATTTTTTGATCAGATGCGTACTTCTCGAGATATATCAAGATATTTAAAAGTTCCGAAGCCGCACCAACATAATAGAGATACAGAAACACCGTGGCCCCTTTCTTTGAGATAACTCTGCACTATTGCGAGCTGCAAATGCCACTTCCAGCTTAGCTGTGCAGAGGAAGAACAACAAGAAGAAGAAGTATCTCGAAATATGTCCGTCAGGCCAGTTCCTTTGAGTTGAATCTGCAAATATCTCGGAAACGAAGCGAGCTATGGCAAAATGTTAAGAGACGTTTTTTGTAGAGAATTATGTTTCCTACAATTTATGTTCTATGATATTTTTTAATCAGAAGCGTAGTTTTCGAGATATATCGAGATATTTAAAAGTTCCGAAGACGCACCAACATAATAGAGATACAGAAACACCGTGGCCCCTTTCTTTGAGATAACTGTGCACTAGTGCGAGCCGCAAATGCCACTTCCAGCTTAGCTGTGCAGAAGAAGAACAACAAGAAGAAGAAATATCTCGAAATATGTCCGTCAGGCCCCTTCCCTTGAGATATATCTGCAAATATCTCGGAAACGAAGCGAGCTATGGCAAAATGTTAAGAGACCGTTTTTGTAGAGAATTAAGTTTCCTACTTTTTATGTTCTATGATATTTTTTGATCAGACGCGTAGTTCTCGAGATATATCAAGATATTTAAAAGTTCCGAAGCCGCACCAACATAATAGAGATACAGAAACACCGTGGCCCCTTTCTTCGAGATAACTCTGCACTAGTGCGAGCCGCAAATGCCACTTCCAGCTTAGCTGTGCAGAAGAAGAACAACAAGAAGAAGAAATATCTCGAAATATGTCCGTCAGGCCCCTTCCCTTGAGACAAATCTGCAAATATCTCGGAAACGAAGCGAGCTATGGCAAAATGTTGAGAGACCTTTTTTGTAGAGAATTAAGTTTCCTACTTTTTATGTTCTATGATATTTTTTGATCAGATGCGTAGTTCTCGAGATATATCAAGATATTTAAAAGTTCCGAAGCCGCACCAACATAATAGAGATACAGAAACACCGTGGCCCCTTTCTTTGAGATAACTCTGCACTAGTGCGAGCCGCAATTGCCACTTCCAGCTTAGCTGTGCAGAGGAAGAACAACAAGAAGAAGAAATATCTCGAAATATGTCCGTCAGGCCCCTTCCCTTGAGATAAATCTGCAAATATCTCGGAAACGAAGCGAGCTATGGCAAAATGTTAAGAGACCTTTTTTGTAGAGAATTAAGTTTCCTACTTTTAATCTTCTATGATATTTTTTGAGCAGATGCGTAGTTTTCGAGATATATCAAGATATTTAAAAGTTCCGAAGCCGCACCAACATAATAGAGATACAGAAACACCGTGGCCCCTCTCTTTGAGATAACTCTGCACTATTGCGAGCTGGAAATGCCACTTCCAGCTTAGCTGTGCAGAAGAAGAACAACAAGAAGAAGAAATATCTCCAAATATGTCCCTCAGGCCCCTTCCCTTGAGATAAATCTTCAAATATCTCGGAAACGAAGCGAGCTAAGGCAAAATGTTAAGAGACTTTATTTGTAGAGAATTAAGTTTCCTACTTTTTATGTTCTATGATATTTTTTGATCAGATGCGTAGTTCTCGAGATATATCAAGATATTTAAAAGTTCCGAAGCCGCACCCACATAATAGAGATACAGAAACACCGTGGCCCCTTTCTTTGAGATAACTCTGCACTAGTGCGAGCCGCAAATGCCACTTCCAGCTTAGCTGTGCAGAAGAAGAACAACAAGAAGAAGAAATATCTCGAAATATGTCCGTCAGACCCCTTCCCTTGAGATGAATCTGCAAATATCTCGGAAACGAAGCGAGCTATGGCAAAATGTTAAGAGACCTTTTTTGTAGAGAATAATGTTTCCTACAATTTACGGTCTATGATATTTTTTGATCAGAAGCGTAGTTCTCGAGATATATCAAGATATTTAAAAGTTCCGAAGCCGCACCAACATAATAGAGATGCAGAAACACCGTGGCCCCTTTCTTTCAGATAACTCTGCACTAGTGCGAGCCGCAAATGCCACTTCCAGCTTAGCTGTGCAGAAGAAGAACAACAAGAAGAAGAAATATCTCGAAATATGTCCGTCAGGCCCCTTCCCTTGAGATAAATCAGCAAATATCTCGGAAACGAAGCGAGCTATGGCATAATGTTAAGAGACCTTTTTTGTAGAGAATTAAGTTTCCTACTTTTTATGTTCTATGATATTTTTTGATCAGATGCGTAGTTCTCGAGATATATCAAGATATTTAAAAGTTCCGAAGCCGCACCAACATAATAGAGATACAGAAACACCGTGGCCCCTTTCTTTGAGATAACTCTGCACTAGTGCGAGCCGCAATTGCCACTTCCAGCTTAGCTGTGCAGAGGAAGAACAACAAGAAGAAGAAATATCTCGAAATATGTCCGTCAGGCCCCTTCCCTTGAGATAAATCTGCAAATATCTCGGAAACGAAGCGAGCTATGGCAAAATGTTAAGAGACCTTTTTTGTAGAGAATTAAGTTTCCTACTTTTAATCTTCTATGATATTTTTTGAGCAGATGCGTAGTTTTCGAGATATATCAAGATATTTAAAAGTTCCGAAGCCGCACCAACATAATAGAGATACAGAAACACCGTGGCCCCTCTCTTTGAGATAACTCTGCACTATTGCGAGCTGGAAATGCCACTTCCAGTTTAGCTGTGCAGAAGAAGAACAACAAGAAGAAGATATATCTCGAAATATGTCCGTCAGGCCCCTTCCCTTGAGATAAATCTGCAAATATCTCGGAAACGAAGCGAGCTATGGCAAAATGTTAAGAGACCTTATTTGTAGAGAATTAAGTTTCCTACTTTTTATGTTCTATGATATTTTTTGATCAGATGCGTAGTTCTCGAGATATATCAAGATATTTAAAAGTTCCGAAGCCGCACCAACATAATAGAGATACAGAAACACCGTGGCCCCTTTCTTTGAGATAACTCTGCACTAGTGCGGGCCGCAAATGCCACTTCCAGCTTAGCTGTGCAGAAGAAGAACAACAAGAAGAAGAAATATCTCCAAATATGTCCCTCAGGCCCCTTCCCTTGAGATAAATCTTCAAATATCTCGGAAACGAAGCGAGCTAAGGCAAAATGTTAAGAGACTTTATTTGTAGAGAATTAAGTTTCCTACTTTTTATGTTCTATGATATTTTTTGATCAGATGCGTAGTTCTCGAGATATATCAAGATATTTAAAAGTTCCGAAGCCGCACCCACATAATAGAGATACAGAAACACCGTGGCCCCTTTCTTTGAGATAACTCTGCACTAGTGCGAGCCGCAAATGCCACTTCCAGCTTAGCTGTGCAGAAGAAGAACAACAAGAAGAAGAAATATCTCGAAATATGTCCGTCAGACCCCTTCCCTTGAGATGAATCTGCAAATATCTCGGAAACGAAGCGAGCTATGGCAAAATGTTAAGAGACCTTTTTTGTAGAGAATAATGTTTCCTACAATTTACGTTCTATGATATTTTTTGATCAGAAGCGTAGTTCTCGAGATATATCAAGATATTTAAAAGTTCCGAAGCCGCACCAACATAATAGAGATGCAGAAACACCGTGGCCCCTTTCTTTCAGATAACTCTGCACTAGTGCGAGCCGCAAATGCCACTTCCAGCTTAGCTGTGCAGAAGAAGAACAACAAGAAGAAGAAATATCTCGAAATATGTCCGTCAGGCCCCTTCCCTTGAGATAAATCAGCAAATATCTCGGAAACGAAGCGAGCTATGGCATAATGTTAAGAGACCTTTTTTGTAGAGAATTAAGTTTCCTACTTTTTATGTTCTATGATATTTTTTGATCAGATGCGTAGTTCTCGAGATATATCAAGATATTTAAAAGTTCCGAAGCCGCACCAACATAATAGAGATACAGAAACACCGTGGCCCCTTTCTTTGAGATAACTCTGCACTAGTGCGAGCCGCAAATGCCACTTCCAGCTTAGCTGTGCAGAAGAAGAACAACAAGAAGAAGAAATATCTCGAAATATGTCCGTCAGGCCCCTTCCCTTGAGATAAATCTGCAAATATCTCGGAAACGAAGCGAGCTATGGCAAAATGTTAAGAGACCTTTTTTGTAGAGAATTAAGTTTCCTACTTTCTATGTTCTATGATATTTTTTGATCAGATGCGTACTTCTCGAGATATATCAAGATATTTAAAAGTTCCGAAGCCGCACCAACATAATAGAGATACAGAAACACCGTGGCCCCTTTCTTTGAGATAACTCTGCACTATTGCGAGCTGCAAATGCCACTTCCAGCTTAGCTGTGCAGAGGAAGAACAACAAGAAGAAGAAGTATCTCGAAATATGTCCGTCAGGCCAGTTCCTTTGAGTTGAATCTGCAAATATCTCGGAAACGAAGCGAGCTATGGCAAAATGTTAAGAGACGTTTTTTGTAGAGAATTATGTTTCCTACAATTTATGTTCTATGATATTTTTTAATCAGAAGCGTAGTTTTCGAGATATATCGAGATATTTAAAAGTTCCGAAGACGCACCAACATAATAGAGATACAGAAACACCGTGGCCCCTTTCTTTGAGATAACTGTGCACTAGTGCGAGCCGCAAATGCCACTTCCAGCTTAGCTGTGCAGAAGAAGAACAACAAGAAGAAGAAATATCTCGAAATATGTCCGTCAGGCCCCTTCCCTTGAGATATATCTGCAAATATCTCGGAAACGAAGCGAGCTATGGCAAAATGTTAAGAGACCGTTTTTGTAGAGAATTAAGTTTCCTACTTTTTATGTTCTATGATATTTTTTGATCAGACGCGTAGTTCTCGAGATATATCAAGATATTTAAAAGTTCCGAAGCCGCACCAACATAATAGAGATACAGAAACACCGTGGCCCCTTTCTTTGAGATAACTCTGCACTATTGCGAGCTGCAAATGCCACTTCCAGCTAAGCTGTGCAGAAGAAGAACAACAAGAAGAAGAAATATCTCGAAATATGTCCGTCAGGCCCCTTCCCTTGAGATAAATCTGCAAATATCTCGGAAACGAAGCGAGCTATGGCAAAATGTTAAGAGACCTTTTTTGTAGAGAATTAAGTTTCCTACTTTTCATGTTCTATGATATTTTTTGATCAGATGCGTAGTTCTCGAGATATATCAAGATATTTAAAAGTTCCGAAGCCGCACCAACATAATAGAGATACAGAAACACCGTGGCCCCTTTCTTTGAGATAACTCTGCACTATTGCGAGCTGTAAATGCCACTTCCAGCTTAGCTGTGCAGAAGAAGAACAACAAGAAGAAGAAATATCTCGAAATATGTCCGTCAGGCCCCTTCCCTTGAGATATATCTGCAAATATCTCGGAAACGAAGTGAGCTATGGCAAAATGTTGAGAGACCTTTTTTATAGAGAATTATGTTTCCTACAATTTATGTTCTATGATATTTTTTGATCAGAAGCGTAGTTTTCGAGATATATCGAGATATTTAAAAGTTCCGAAGCCGCACCAACATAATAGAGATACAGAAACACCGTGGCCCCTTTCTTTGAGATAACTCTGCACTAGTGCGAGCCGCAAATGCCACTTCCAGCTTAGCTGTGCAGAAGAAGAACAACAAGAAGAAGAAATATCTCGAAATATGTCCGTCAGACCCCTTCCCTTGAGATGAATCTGCAAATATCTCGGAAACGAAGCGAGCTATGGCAAAATGTTAAGAGACCTTTTTTGTAGAGAATAATGTTTCCTACAATTTACGTTCTATGATATTTTTTGATCAGAAGCGTAGTTCTCGAGATATATCAAGATATTTAAAAGTTCCGAAGCCGCACCAACATAATAGAGATACAGAAACACCGTGGCCCCTTTCTTTGAGATAACTCTGCACTATTGCGAGCTGCAGATGCCACTTCCAGCTTAGCTGTGCAGAGGAAGAACAACAAGAAGAAAAAATATCTCGAAATATGTCCGTCAGGCCAGTTCCTTTGAGCTGAATCTGCAAATATCTCGGAAACGAAGCGAGCTATGGCAAAATGTTAAGAGACGTTTTTTGTAGAGAATTATGTTTCCTACAATTTATGTTCTATGATATTTTTTGATCAGAAGCGTAGTTTTCGAGATATATCGAGATATTTAAAAGTTCCGAAGCCGCACCAACATAATAGAGATACAGAAACACCGTGGCCCCTTTCTTTGAGATAACTCTGCACTATTGCGAGCTGCAAATGCCACTTCCAGCTTAGCTGTGCAGAAGAAGAACAACAAAAAGAAGAAATATCTCGAAATATGTCCGTCAGGCCCCTTCCCTTGATATAAATCTGCAAATATCTCGGAAACGAAGCGAGCTATGGCAAAATGTTAAGAGACCTTTTTTGTAGAGAATTAAGTTTCCTACTTTTTATGTTCTATGATATTTTTTGATCAGATGCGTAGTTCTCGAGATATATCAAGATATCTAAAAGTTCCGAAGCCGCACCAACATAATAGAGATACAGAAACACCGTGGCCCCTTTCTTCGAGATAACTCTGCACTATTGCGAGCTGCAAATGCCACTTCCAGCTTAGCTGTGCAAAAGAAGAACAACAAGAAGAAGAAATATCTCGAAAAATGTCCGTCAGGCCCCTTCCCTTGAGATATATCTGCAAATATCTCGGAAACGAAGCGAGCTATGGCAAAATGTTGAGAGACCTTATTTGTAGAGAATTAAGTTTCCTACTTTTTATGTTCTATGATATTTTTTGATCAGATGCGTAGTTCTCGAGATATATCAAGATATTTAAAAGTTCCGAAGCCGCACCAACATAATAGAGATACAGAAACACCGTGGCCCCTTTCTTTGAGATAACTCTGCACTATTGCGAGCTGCAACTGCCACTTCCAGCTTAGCTGTGCAGAAGAAGACCAACAAGAAGAAGAAATATCTCGAAATATGTCCGTCAGGCCCCTTCCCTTGAGATAAATCTGCAAATATCTCGGAAACGAAGCGAGCTATGGCAAAATGTTAAGAGACCTTATTTGTGGAGAATTAAGTTTCCTACTTTTTATGTTCGATGATATTATTTGATCAGATGCGTAGTTCTCGAGATATATCAAGATATTTAAAAGTTCCGAAGCCGCACCAACATAATAGAGATACAGAAACACCGTGGCCCCTTTCTTTGAGATAACTCTGCACTATTGCGAGCTGCAAATGCCACTTCCAGCTTAGCTGTGCAGAAGAAGAACAACAAGAAGAAGAAATATCTCGAAATATGTCCGTCAGGCCCCTTCCCTTGAGATAAATCTGCATATATCTCGGAAGCGAAGCGAGCTATGGCAAAATGTTAAGAGACCTTTTTGGTAGAGAATTATGTTTCCTACAATTTATGTTCTATGATATTTTTTGATCAGAAGCGTAGTTTTCGAGATATATCAAGATATTTAAAAGTTCCGAAGCCGCACCAACATAATAGAGATACAGAAACACCGTGGCCCCTTTCTTTCAGATAACTCTGCACTATTGCGAGCTGGAAATGCCGCTTCCAGTTTAGCTGTGCAGAAGAAGAACAACAAGAAGAAGAAATATCTCGAAATATGTCCGTCAGGCCCCTTCCCTTGAGATAAATCAGCATATATCTCGGAAACGAAGCGAGCTAAGGTAAAATGTTGAGAGACCTTTTTTGTAGAGAATTAAGTTTTCTACTTTTTATGTTCTATGATATTTTTTGATCAGATGCGTAGTTCTCGAGATATATCAAGATATCTAAAAGTTCCGAAGCCGCACCAACATAATAGAGATACAGAAACACCGTGGCCCCTTTCTTCGAGATAACTCTGCACTATTGCGAGCTGCAAATGCCACTTCCAGCTTAGCTGTGCAGAAGAAGAACAACAAGAAGAAGAAATATCTCGAAAAATGTCCGTCAGGCCCCTTCCCTTGAGATATATCTGCAAATATCTCGGAAACGAAGCGAGCTATGGCAAAATGTTAAGAGACCTTATTTGTAGAGAATTAAGTTTCCTACTTTTTATGTTCTATGATATTTTTTGATCAGATGCGTAGTTCTCGAGATATATCAAGATATTTAAAAGTTCCGAAGCCGCACCAACATAATAGAGATACAGAAACACCGTGGCCCCTTTCTTTGAAATAACTCTGCACTATTGCGAGCTGCAACTGCCACTTCCAGCTTAGCTGTGCAGAAGAAGACCAACAAGAAGAAGAAATATCTCGAAATATGTCCGTCAGGCCCCTTCCCTTGAGATAAATCTGCAAATATCTCGGAAACGAAGCGAGCTATGGCAAAATGTTAAGAGACCTTATTTGTGGAGAATTAAGTTTCCTACTTTTTATGTTCTATGATATTATTTGATCAGATGCGTAGTTCTCGAGATATATCAAGATATTTAAAAGTTCCGAAGCCGCACCAACATAATAGAGATACAGAAACACCGTGGCCCCTTTCTTTGAGATAACTCTGCACTATTGCGAGCTGCAAATGCCACTTCCAGCTTAGCTGTGCAGAAGAAGAACAACAAGAAGAAGAAATATCTCGAAATATGTCCGTCAGGCCCCTTCCCTTGAGATAAATCTGCATATATCTCGGAAGCGAAGCGAGCTATGGCAAAATGTTAAGAGACCTTTTTGGTAGAGAATTATGTTTCCTACAATTTATGTTCTATGATATTTTTTGATCAGAAGCGTAGTTTTCGAGATATATCAAGATATTTAAAAGTTCCGAAGCCGCACCAACATAATAGAGATACAGAAACACCGTGGCCCCTTTCTTTCAGATAACTCTGCACTATTGCGAGCTGGAAATGCCGCTTCCAGTTTAGCTGTGCAGAAGAAGAACAACAAGAAGAAGAAATATCTCGAAATATGTCCGTCAGGCCCCTTCCCTTGAGATAAATCTGCATATATCTCGGAAACGAAGCGAGCTAAGGTAAAATGTTGAGAGACCTTTTTTGTAGAGAATTAAGTTTTCTACTTTTTATGTTCTATGATATTTTTTGATCAGATGCGTAGTTCTCGAGATATATCAAGATATTTAAAAGTTCCGAAGCTGCACCAACATAATAGAGGTACAGAAACACCGTGGCCTCTTTCTTTGAGATAACTCTGCACTATTGCGAGCTGCAAATGCCACTTCGAGCTTAGCTGTGCAGAAGAAGAACAACAAGAAGAAGAAATATCTCGAAATATGTCCGTCAGGCCCCTTCCCTTGAGATAAATCTGCAAATATCTCGGAAACGAAGCGAGCTATGGCAAAATGTTAAGAGACCTTTTTTGTAGAGAATTAAGGTTCCTACTTTTTATCTTCTATGATATTTTTTGATCAAATGCGTAGTTCTCGAGATATATCAAGATATTTAAAAGTTCCGAAGCCGCACCAACATAATAGAGATACAGAAACACCGTGGCCCCTCTCTTTGAGATAACTCTGCACTACTGCGAGCTGGAAATGCCACTTCCAGTTTAGCTGTGCAGAAGAAGAACAACAAGAAGAAGAAATATCTCGAAATATGTCCGTCAGGCCCCTTCCCTTGAGATATATCGGCAAATATCTCGGAAACGAAGCGAGCTATGACAAAATGTTAAGAGACCTTTTTTGTAGAGAATTATGTTTCCTACAATTTATGTTCTATGATATTTTTTGATCAGAAGCGTAGTTTTCGAGATATATCGAGATATTTAAAAGTTCCGAAGCCGCACCAACATAATAGAGATACAGAAACACCGTGGCCCCTTTCTTTGAGATAACTCTGCACTAGTGCGAGCCGCAAATGCCACTTCCAGCTTAGCTGTGCAGAAGAAGAACAACAAGAAGAAGAAATATCTCGAAATATGTCCGTCAGGCCCCTTCCCTTGAGATAAATCTGCAAATATCTCGGAAACGAAGCGAGCTATGGCAAAATGTTAAGAGAGCTTTTTTGTAGAGAATTAAGTTTCCTACTTTTTATGTTCTATGATATTTTTTGATTAGATGCGTAGTTCTCGAGATATATCAAGATATTTAAAAGTTCCGAAGCCGCACCAACATAATAGAGATACAGAAACACCGTGGCCCCTTTCTTTGAGATAACTCTGCACTAGTGCGAGCTGCAAATGCCACTTCCAGCTTAGCTGTGCAGAGGAAGAACAACAAGAAGAAGAAGTATCTCGAAATATGTCCGTCAGGCCAGTTCCTTTGAGTTGAATCTGCAAATATCTCGGAAACGAAGCGAGCTATGGCAAAATGTTAAGAGACGTTTTTTGTAGAGAATTATGTTTCCTACAATTTATGTTCTATGATATTTTTTAATCAGAAGCGTAGTTTTCGAGATATATCGAGATATTTAAAAGTTCCGAAGACGCACCAACATAATAGAGATACAGAAACACCGTGGCCCCTTTCTTTGAGATAACTGTGCACTAGTGCGAGCCGCAAATGCCACTTCCAGCTTAGCTGTGCAGAAGAAGAACAACAAGAAGAAGAAATATCTCGAAATATGTCCGTCAGGCCCCTTCCCTTGAGATATATCTGCAAATATCTCGGAAACGAAGCGAGCTATGGCAAAATGTTAAGAGACCGTTTTTGTAGAGAATTAAGTTTCCTACTTTTTATGTTCTATGATATTTTTTGATCAGACGCGTAGTTCTCGAGATATATCAAGATATTTAAAAGTTCCGAAGCCGCACCAACATAATAGAGATACAGAAACACCGTGGCCCCTTTCTTTGAGATAACTCTGCACTATTGCGAGCTGCAAATGCCACTTCCAGCTAAGCTGTGCAGAAGAAGAACAACAAGAAGAAGAAATATCTCGAAATATGTCCGTCAGGCCCCTTCCCTTGAGATAAATCTGCAAATATCTCGGAAACGAAGCGAGCTATGGCAAAATGTTAAGAGACCTTTTTTGTAGAGAATTAAGTTTCCTACTTTTCATGTTCTATGATATTTTTTGATCAGATGCGTAGTTCTCGAGATATATCAAGATATTTAAAAGTTCCGAAGCCGCACCAACATAATAGAGATACAGAAACACCGTGGCCCCTTTCTTTGAGATAACTCTGCACTATTGCGAGCTGTAAATGCCACTTCCAGCTTAGCTGTGCAGAAGAAGAACAACAAGAAGAAGAAATATCTCGAAATATGTCCGTCAGGCCCCTTCCCTTGAGATATATCTGCAAATATCTCGGAAACGAAGTGAGCTATGGCAAAATGTTGAGAGACCTTTTTTATAGAGAATTATGTTTCCTACAATTTATGTTCTATGATATTTTTTGATCAGAAGCGTAGTTTTCGAGATATATCGAGATATTTAAAAGTTCCGAAGCCGCACCAACATAATAGAGATACAGAAACACCGTGGCCCCTTTCTTTGAGATAACTCTGCACTAGTGCGAGCCGCAAATGCCACTTCCAGCTTAGCTGTGCAGAAGAAGAACAACAAGAAGAAGAAATATCTCGAAATATGTCCGTCAGACCCCTTCCCTTGAGATGAATCTGCAAATATCTCGGAAACGAAGCGAGCTATGGCAAAATGTTAAGAGACCTTTTTTGTAGAGAATAATGTTTCCTACAATTTACGTTCTATGATATTTTTTGATCAGAAGCGTAGTTCTCGAGATATATCAAGATATTTAAAAGTTCCGAAGCCGCACCAACATAATAGAGATACAGAAACACCGTGGCCCCTTTCTTTGAGATAACTCTGCACTATTGCGAGCTGCAGATGCCACTTCCAGCTTAGCTGTGCAGAGGAAGAACAACAAGAAGAAAAAATATCTCGAAATATGTCCGTCAGGCCAGTTCCTTTGAGCTGAATCTGCAAATATCTCGGAAACGAAGCGAGCTATGGCAAAATGTTAAGAGACCTTTTTTGTAGAGAATTAAGTTTCCTACTTTTTATGTTCTATGATATTTTTTGATCAGATGCGTAGTTCTCGAGATATATCAAGATATCTAAAAGTTCCGAAGCCGCACCAACATAATAGAGATACAGAAACACCGTGGCCCCTTTCTTCGAGATAACTCTGCACTATTGCGAGCTGCAAATGCCACTTCCAGCTTAGCTGTGCAAAAGAAGAACAACAAGAAGAAGAAATATCTCGAAAAATGTCCGTCAGGCCCCTTCCCTTGAGATATATCTGCAAATATCTCGGAAACGAAGCGAGCTATGGCAAAATGTTGAGAGACCTTATTTGTAGAGAATTAAGTTTCCTACTTTTTATGTTCTATGATATTTTTTGATCAGATGCGTAGTTCTCGAGATATATCAAGATATTTAAAAGTTCCGAAGCCGCACCAACATAATAGAGATACAGAAACACCGTGGCCCCTTTCTTTGAGATAACTCTGCACTATTGCGAGCTGCAACTGCCACTTCCAGCTTAGCTGTGCAGAAGAAGACCAACAAGAAGAAGAAATATCTCGAAATATGTCCGTCAGGCCCCTTCCCTTGAGATAAATCTGCAAATATCTCGGAAACGAAGCGAGCTATGGCAAAATGTTAAGAGACCTTATTTGTGGAGAATTAAGTTTCCTACTTTTTATGTTCGATGATATTATTTGATCAGATGCGTAGTTCTCGAGATATATCAAGATATTTAAAAGTTCCGAAGCCGCACCAACATAATAGAGATACAGAAACACCGTGGCCCCTTTCTTTGAGATAACTCTGCACTATTGCGAGCTGCAAATGCCACTTCCAGCTTAGCTGTGCAGAAGAAGAACAACAAGAAGAAGAAATATCTCGAAATATGTCCGTCAGGCCCCTTCCCTTGAGATAAATCTGCATATATCTCGGAAGCGAAGCGAGCTATGGCAAAATGTTAAGAGACCTTTTTGGTAGAGAATTATGTTTCCTACAATTTATGTTCTATGATATTTTTTGATCAGAAGCGTAGTTTTCGAGATATATCAAGATATTTAAAAGTTCCGAAGCCGCACCAACATAATAGAGATACAGAAACACCGTGGCCCCTTTCTTTCAGATAACTCTGCACTATTGCGAGCTGGAAATGCCGCTTCCAGTTTAGCTGTGCAGAAGAAGAACAACAAGAAGAAGAAATATCTCGAAATATGTCCGTCAGGCCCCTTCCCTTGAGATAAATCAGCATATATCTCGGAAACGAAGCGAGCTAAGGTAAAATGTTGAGAGACCTTTTTTGTAGAGAATTAAGTTTTCTACTTTTTATGTTCTATGATATTTTTTGATCAGATGCGTAGTTCTCGAGATATATCAAGATATCTAAAAGTTCCGAAGCCGCACCAACATAATAGAGATACAGAAACACCGTGGCCCCTTTCTTCGAGATAACTCTGCACTATTGCGAGCTGCAAATGCCACTTCCAGCTTAGCTGTGCAGAAGAAGAACAACAAGAAGAAGAAATATCTCGAAAAATGTCCGTCAGGCCCCTTCCCTTGAGATATATCTGCAAATATCTCGGAAACGAAGCGAGCTATGGCAAAATGTTAAGAGACCTTATTTGTAGAGAATTAAGTTTCCTACTTTTTATGTTCTATGATATTTTTTGATCAGATGCGTAGTTCTCGAGATATATCAAGATATTTAAAAGTTCCGAAGCCGCACCAACATAATAGAGATACAGAAACACCGTGGCCCCTTTCTTTGAAATAACTCTGCACTATTGCGAGCTGCAACTGCCACTTCCAGCTTAGCTGTGCAGAAGAAGACCAACAAGAAGAAGAAATATCTCGAAATATGTCCGTCAGGCCCCTTCCCTTGAGATAAATCTGCAAATATCTCGGAAACGAAGCGAGCTATGGCAAAATGTTAAGAGACCTTATTTGTGGAGAATTAAGTTTCCTACTTTTTATGTTCTATGATATTATTTGATCAGATGCGTAGTTCTCGAGATATATCAAGATATTTAAAAGTTCCGAAGCCGCACCAACATAATAGAGATACAGAAACACCGTGGCCCCTTTCTTTGAGATAACTCTGCACTATTGCGAGCTGCAAATGCCACTTCCAGCTTAGCTGTGCAGAAGAAGAACAACAAGAAGAAGAAATATCTCGAAATATGTCCGTCAGGCCCCTTCCCTTGAGATAAATCTGCATATATCTCGGAAGCGAAGCGAGCTATGGCAAAATGTTAAGAGACCTTTTTGGTAGAGAATTATGTTTCCTACAATTTATGTTCTATGATATTTTTTGATCAGAAGCGTAGTTTTCGAGATATATCAAGATATTTAAAAGTTCCGAAGCCGCACCAACATAATAGAGATACAGAAACACCGTGGCCCCTTTCTTTCAGATAACTCTGCACTATTGCGAGCTGGAAATGCCGCTTCCAGTTTAGCTGTGCAGAAGAAGAACAACAAGAAGAAGAAATATCTCGAAATATGTCCGTCAGGCCCCTTCCCTTGAGATAAATCTGCATATATCTCGGAAACGAAGCGAGCTAAGGTAAAATGTTGAGAGACCTTTTTTGTAGAGAATTAAGTTTTCTACTTTTTATGTTCTATGATATTTTTTGATCAGATGCGTAGTTCTCGAGATATATCAAGATATTTAAAAGTTCCGAAGCTGCACCAACATAATAGAGGTACAGAAACACCGTGGCCTCTTTCTTTGAGATAACTCTGCACTATTGCGAGCTGCAAATGCCACTTCGAGCTTAGCTGTGCAGAAGAAGAACAACAAGAAGAAGAAATATCTCGAAATATGTCCGTCAGGCCCCTTCCCTTGAGATAAATCTGCAAATATCTCGGAAACGAAGCGAGCTATGGCAAAATGTTAAGAGACCTTTTTTGTAGAGAATTAAGGTTCCTACTTTTTATCTTCTATGATATTTTTTGATCAAATGCGTAGTTCTCGAGATATATCAAGATATTTAAAAGTTCCGAAGCCGCACCAACATAATAGAGATACAGAAACACCGTGGCCCCTCTCTTTGAGATAACTCTGCACTACTGCGAGCTGGAAATGCCACTTCCAGTTTAGCTGTGCAGAAGAAGAACAACAAGAAGAAGAAATATCTCGAAATATGTCCGTCAGGCCCCTTCCCTTGAGATATATCGGCAAATATCTCGGAAACGAAGCGAGCTATGACAAAATGTTAAGAGACCTTTTTTGTAGAGAATTATGTTTCCTACAATTTATGTTCTATGATATTTTTTGATCAGAAGCGTAGTTTTCGAGATATATCGAGATATTTAAAAGTTCCGAAGCCGCACCAACATAATAGAGATACAGAAACACCGTGGCCCCTTTCTTTGAGATAACTCTGCACTAGTGCGAGCCGCAAATGCCACTTCCAGCTTAGCTGTGCAGAAGAAGAACAACAAGAAGAAGAAATATCTCGAAATATGTCCGTCAGGCCCCTTCCCTTGAGATAAATCTGCAAATATCTCGGAAACGAAGCGAGCTATGGCAAAATGTTAAGAGAGCTTTTTTGTAGAGAATTAAGTTTCCTACTTTTTATGTTCTATGATATTTTTTGATTAGATGCGTAGTTCTCGAGATATATCAAGATATTTAAAAGTTCCGAAGCCGCACCAACATAATAGAGATACAGAAACACCGTGGCCCCTTTCTTTCAGATAACTATGCACTATTGCGAGCTGCAAATGCCACTTCCAGCTTAGCTGTGCAGAAGAACAACAAGAAGAAGAAATATCTCGAAATATGTCCGTCAGGCCCCTTCCCTTGAGATAAATCTGCAAATATCTCGGAAACGAAGCGAGCTATGGCAAAATGTTAAGAGACCTTTTTTGTAGACAATTAAGTTTCCTACTTTTTATGTTGTATGATATTTTTTGATCAGATGCGTAGTTCTCGAGATATATCAAGATATTTAAAAGTTCCGAAGCCGCACCAACATAATAGAGATACAGAAACACCGTGGCCCCTTTCTTTGAGATAACTCTGCACTATTGCGAGCTGCAAATGCCACTTCCAGCTTAGCTGTGCAGAAGAAGAACAACAAGAAGAAGAAATATCTCGAAATATGTCCGTCAGGCCCCTTCCCTTGAGATAAATCTGCAAATATCTCGGAAGCGAAGCGAGCTATGGCAAAATGTTGAGAGACCTTTTTTGTAGAGAATTAAGTTTCCTACTATTTATGTTCTACGATATTTTTGGATCAGATGCGTAGTTCTCGAGATATATCAAGATATTTAAAAGTTCCGAAGCCGCACCAACATAATAGAGATACAGAAACACCGTGGCCCCTTTCTTTGAGATAACTCTGCACTAGAGCGAGCCGGAAATGCCACTTCCAGCTTAGCTGTGCAGAAGAAGAACAACAAGAAGAAGAAATATCTCGAAATATGTCCGTCAGGCCACTTCCCTTGAGATAAATCTGCAAATATCTCGGAAACGAAGCGAGCTATGGCAAAATGTTAAGAGACCTTTTTTGTAGAGAATTATGTTTCCTACTTTTTATGTTCTATGATATTTTTTGATCAGACGCGTAGCTCTCGAGATATATCAAGATATTTAAAAGTTCCGAAGCCGCACCAACATAATAGAGATATAGAAACAGCGTGGCCCCTTTCTTTGAGATATCTCTGCACTATTGCGAGCTGCAAATGCCACTTCCAGCTTAGCTGCGCAGAAGAAGAACAACAAGAAGAAGAAATATCTCGAAATATGTCCGTCAGGCCCCTTCCCTTGAGATAAATCTGCAAATATCTCGGAAACGAAGCGAGCTATGGCAAAATGTTAAGAGACCTTATTTGCAGAGAATTAAGTTTCCTACTTTTTATGTTCTATGATATTTTTTGATCAGATGCGTAGTTCTCGAGATATATCAAGATATTTAAAAGTTCCGAAGCCGCACCAACATAATAGAGATACAGAAACACCGTGGCCCCTTTCTTTGAGATAACTCTGCACTAGAGCGAGCCGCAAATGCCACTTCCAGCTTAGCTGTGCAGAAGAAGAACAACAAGAAGAAGAAATATCTCGAAATATGTCCGTCAGGCCACTTCCCTTGAGATAAATCTGCAAATATCTCGGAAACGAAGCGAGCTATGGCAAAATGTTAAGAGACCTTTTTTGTAGAGAATTATGTTTCCTACTTTTTATGTTCTATGATATTTTTTGATCAGACGCGTAGCTCTCGAGATATATCAAGATATTTAAAAGTTCCGAAGCCGCACCAACATAATAGAGATACAGAAACAGCGTGGCCCCGTTCTTTGAGATATCTCTGCACTATTGCGAGCTGCAAATGCCACTTCCAGCTTAGCTGCGCAGAAGAAGAACAACAAGAAGAAGAAATATCTCGAAATATGTCCGTCAGGCCCCTTCCCTTGAGATAAATCTGCAAATATCTCGGAAACGAAGCGAGCTATGGCAAAATGTTAAGAGACCTTATTTGCAGAGAATTAAGTTTCCTACTTTTTATGTTCTATGATATTTTTTGATCAGATGCGTAGTTCTCGAGATATATCAAGATATTTAAAAGTTCCGAAGCCGCACCAACATAATAGAGATACAGAAACACCGTGGCCCCTTTCTTTGAGATAACTCTGCACTAGAGCGAGCCGCAAATGCCACTTCCAGCTTAGCTGTGCAGAAGAAGAACAACAAGAAGAAGAAATATCTCGAAGTATGTCCGTCAGGCCCCTTCCCTTGAGATAAATCTGCAAATATCTCGGAAACGAAGCGAGCTATGGCAAAATGTTAAGAGACCTTTTTTGTAGACAATTAAGTTTCCTACTTTTTATGTTGTATGATATTTTTTGATCAGATGCGTAGTTCTCGAGATATATCAAGATATTTAAAAGTTCCGAAGCCGCACCAACATAATAGAGATACAGAAACACCGTGGCCCCTTTCTTTGAGATAACTCTGCACTATTGCGAGCTGCAAATGCCACTTCCAGCTTAGCTGTGCAGAAGAAGAACAACAAGAAGAAGAAATATCTCGAAATATGTCCGTCAGGCCCCTTCCCTTGAGATAAATCTGCAAATATCTCGGAAGCGAAGCGAGCTATGGCAAAATGTTGAGAGACCTTTTTTGTAGAGAATTAAGTTTCCTACTATTTATGTTCTACGATATTTTTGGATCAGATGCGTAGTTCTCGAGATATATCAAGATATTTAAAAGTTCCGAAGCCGCACCAACATAATAGAGATACAGAAACACCGTGGCCCCTTTCTTTGAGATAACTCTGCACTAGAGCGAGCCGGAAATGCCACTTCCAGCTTAGCTGTGCAGAAGAAGAACAACAAGAAGAAGAAATATCTCGAAATATGTCCGTCAGGCCACTTCCCTTGAGATAAATCTGCAAATATCTCGGAAACGAAGCGAGCTATGGCAAAATGTTAAGAGACCTTTTTTGTAGAGAATTATGTTTCCTACTTTTTATGTTCTATGATATTTTTTGATCAGACGCGTAGTTCTCGAGATATATCAAGATATTTAAAAGTTCCGAAGCCGCACCAACATAATAGAGATACAGAAACACCGTGGCCCCTTTCTTTGAGATAACTCTGCACTAGAGCGAGCCGCAAATGCCACTTCCAGCTTAGCTGTGCAGAAGAAGAACAACAAGAAGAAGAAATATCTCGAAATATGTCCGTCAGGCCACTTCCCTTGAGATAAATCTGCAAATATCTCGGAAACGAAGCGAGCTATGGCAAAATGTTAAGAGACCTTTTTTGTAGAGAATTATGTTTCCTACTTTTTATGTTCTATGATATTTTTTGATCAGACGCGTAGCTCTCGAGATATATCAAGATATTTAAAAGTTCCGAAGCCGCACCAACATAATAGAGATACAGAAACAGCGTGGCCCCGTTCTTTGAGATATCTCTGCACTATTGCGAGCTGCAAATGCCACTTCCAGCTTAGCTGCGCAGAAGAAGAACAACAAGAAGAAGAAATATCTCGAAATATGTCCGTCAGGCCCCTTCCCTTGAGATAAATCTGCAAATATCTCGGAAACGAAGCGAGCTATGGCAAAATGTTAAGAGACCTTATTTGCAGAGAATTAAGTTTCCTACTTTTTATGTTCTATGATATTTTTTGATCAGATGCGTAGTTCTCGAGATATATCAAGATATTTAAAAGTTCCGAAGCCGCACCAACATAATAGAGATACAGAAACACCGTGGCCCCTTTCTTTGAGATAACTCTGCACTAGAGCGAGCCGCAAATGCCACTTCCAGCTTAGCTGTGCAGAAGAAGAACAACAAGAAGAAGAAATATCTCGAAGTATGTCCGTCAGGCCACTTCCCTTGAGATAAATCTGCAAATATCTCGGAAACGAAGCGAGCTATGGCAAAATGTTAAGAGACCTTTTTTGTAGAGAATTATGTTTCCTACTTTTTATGTTCTATGATATTTTTTGATCAGACGCGTAGCTCTCGAGATATATCAAGATATTTAAAAGTTCCGAAGCCGCACCAACCTAATAGAGATACAGAAACAGCGTGGCCCCTTTCTTTGAGATATCTCTGCACTATTGCGAGCTGCAAATGCCACTTCCAGCTTAGCTGCGCAGAAGAAGAACAACAAGAAGAAGAAATATCTCGAAATATGTCCGTCAGGCCCCTTCCCTTGAGATAAATCTGCAAATATCTCGGAAACGAAGCGAGCTATGGCAAAATGTTAAGAGACCTTATTTGCAGAGAATTAAGTTTCCTGCTTTTTATGTTCTATGATATTTTTTGATCAGAAGCGTAGTTCTCGAGATATATCAAGATATTTAAAAGTTGCGAAACCGCACCAACATAATAGAGATACAGAAACACCGTGGCCCCTTTCTTTGAGATAACTCTGCACTAGTGCGAGCCGCAAATGCCACTTCCAGCTTAGCTGTGCAGAAGAAGAACAACAAGAAGAAGAAATATCTCGAAATATGTCCGTCAGGCCCCTTCCCTTGAGATAAATCTGCAAATATCTCGGAAACGAAGCGAGTTATGGCAAAATGTTAAGAGACCTTTTTTGTAGAGAATTAAGTTTCCTACTTTTTATCTTCTATGATATTTTTTGATCAGATGCGTAGTTCTCGAGATATATCAAGATATTTAAAAGTTCCGAAGCCGCACCAACATAATAGAGATACAGAAACACCGTGGCCCCTTTCTTTGAGATAACTCTGCACTAGTGCGAGCCGCAAATGCCACTTCCAGCTTAGCTGTGCAGAAGAAGAACAACAAGAAGAAGAAATATCTCGAAATATGTCCGTCAGGCCCCTTCCCTTGAGATAAATCTGCAAATATCTCGGAAACGAAGCGAGCTATGGCAAAATGTTAAGAGACCTTTTTTGTAGAGAATTAAGTTTCCTACTTTTTATGTTCTATAATATTTTTTGATCAGATGCGTAGTTCTCGAGATATATCAAGATATTTAAAAGTTCCGAAGCCGCACCAACATAATAGAGATACAGAAACACCGTGGCCCCTTTCTTTGAGATAACTCTGCACTATTGCGAGCTGCAAATGCCACTTCCAGCTTAGCTGTGCAGAGGAAGAACAACAAGAAGAAGAAATATCTCGAAATATGTCCGTCAGGCCAGTTCCTTTGAGCTGAATCTGCAAATATCTCGGAAACGAAGCGAGCTATGGCAAAATGTTAAGAGACGTTTTTTGTAGAGAATTATGTTTCCTACAATTTATGTTCTATGATATTTTTTGATCAGAAGCGTAGTTTTTGAGATATATCGAGATATTTAAAAGTTCCGAAGCCGCACCAACATAATAGGGATACAGAAACACCGTGGCCCCTTTCTTTGAGATAACTCTGCACGATTGCGAGCTGGAAATGCCACTTCCAGTTTAGCTGTGCAGAAGAAGAACAACAAGAAGAAGAAATATCTCGAAATATGTCCATCAGGACCCTTCCCTTGAGATAAATCTGCAAATATCTCGGAAACGAAGCGAGCTATGGCAAAACGTTAAGAGACCTTTTTTGTAGAGAATTAAGTTTCCTACTTTTTATGTTCTATGATATTTTTTGATCAGACGCGTAGTTCTCGAGATATATCAAGATATTTAAAAGTTCCGAAGCCGCACCAACATAATAGAGATACAGAAACACCGTGGCCCCTCTCTTTGAGATAACTCTGCACTATTGCGAGCTGCAAATGCCACTTCCAGCTTAGCTGTGCAGAGGAAGAACAACAAGAAGAAGAAATATCTCGAAATATGTCCGTCAGGCCCCTTCCCTTGAGATAAATCTGCAAATATCTCGGAAACGAAGCGAGCTATGGCAAAATGTTAAGAGACCTTTTTTGTAGAGAATTAAGTTTCCTACTTTTTATGTTCTATAATATTTTTTGATCAGATGCGTAGTTCTCGAGATATATCAAGATATTTAAAAGTTCCGAAGCCGCACCAACATAATAGAGATACAGAAACACCGTGGCCCCTTTCTTTGAGATAACTCTGCACTATTGCGAGCTGCAAATGCCACTTCCAGCTTAGCTGTGCAGAGGAAGAACAACAAGAAGAAGAAATATCTCGAAATATGTCCGTCAGGCCAGTTCCTTTGAGCTGAATCTGCAAATATCTCGGAAACGAAGCGAGCTATGGCAAAATGTTAAGAGACGTTTTTTGTAGAGAATTATGTTTCCTACAATTTATGTTCTATGATATTTTTTGATCAGAAGCGTAGTTTTTGAGATATATCGAGATATTTAAAAGTTCCGAAGCCGCACCAACATAATAGGGATACAGAAACACCGTGGCCCCTTTCTTTGAGATAACTCTGCACGATTGCGAGCTGGAAATGCCACTTCCAGTTTAGCTGTGCAGAAGAAGAACAACAAGAAGAAGAAATATCTCGAAATATGTCCATCAGGACCCTTCCCTTGAGATAAATCTGCAAATATCTCGGAAACGAAGCGAGCTATGGCAAAACGTTAAGAGACCTTTTTTGTAGAGAATTAAGTTTCCTACTTTTTATGTTCTATGATATTTTTTGATCAGACGCGTAGTTCTCGAGATATATCAAGATATTTAAAAGTTCCGAAGCCGCACCAACATAATAGAGATACAGAAACACCGTGGCCCCTCTCTTTGAGATAACTCTGCACTATTGCGAGCTGCAAATGCCACTTCCAGTTTAGCTGTGCAGAAGAAGAACAACAAGAAGAAGAAATATCTCGAAATATGTCCGTTAGGCCCCTTCCCTTGAGATAAATCGGCAAGTATCTCGGAAACGAAGCGAGCTATGGCAAAATGTTGAGAGACCTTTTTTGTAGAGAATTAAGTTTCCTACTTTTTATGTTCTATGATATTTTTTGATCAGACGCGTAGTTCTCGAGATATATCAAGATATTTAAAAGTTCCGAAGCCGCACCAACATAATAGGGATACAGAAACACCGTGGCCCCTTTCTTTGAGATAACTCTGCACTAGTGCGAGCCGCAAATGCCACTTCCAGCTTAGCTGTGCAGAAGAAGAACAACAAGAAGAAGAAATATCTCGAAATATGTCCGTCAGGCCACTTCCCTTGAGATAAATCTGCAAATATCTCGGAAACGAAGCGAGCTATGGCAAAATGTTAAGAGACCTTTTTTGTAGAGAATTATGTTTCCTACTTTTTATGTTCTATGATATTTTTTGATCAGACGCGTAGCTCTCGAGATATATCAAGATATTTAAAAGTTCCGAAGCCGCACCAACCTAATAGAGATACAGAAACAGCGTGGCCCCTTTCTTTGAGATATCTCTGCACTATTGCGAGCTGCAAATGCCACTTCCAGCTTAGCTGCGCAGAAGAAGAACAACAAGAAGAAGGAATATCTCGAAATATGTCCGTCAGGCCCCTTCCCTTGAGATAAATCTGCAAATATCTCGGAAACGAAGCGAGCTATGGCAAAATGTTAAGAGACCTTATTTGCAGAGAATTAAGTTTCCTGCTTTTTATGTTCTATGATATTTTTTGATTAGATGCGTAGTTCTCGAGATATATCAAGATATTTAAAAGTTGCGAAGCCGCACCAACATAATAGAGATACAGAAACACCGTGGCCCCTTTCTTTGAGATAACTCTGCACTATTGCGAGCTGCAAATGCCACTTCCAGCTTAGCTGTGCAGAAGAAGAACAACAAGAAGAAGAAATATCTCGAAATATGTCCGTCAGGCCCCTTCCCTTGAGATACATCTGCAAATATCTCGGAAACGAAGCGAGCTATGGCAAAATGTTAAGAGACCTTTTTTGTATGGAATTATGTTTCCTACTTTTTATGTTCTATGATATTTTTTGATCAGACGCGTAGTTCTCGAGATATATCAAGATATTTAAAAGTTCCGAAGCCGCACCAACATAATAGAGATACAGAAACACCGTGGCTCCTTTCTTTTAGATAACTCTGCACTATTGCGACCTGGAAATGCCACTTCCAGTTTAGCTGTGCAGAAGAAGAACAACAAGAAGAAGAAATATCTCGAAATAAGTCCGTTAGGCCCCTTCCCTTGAGATAAATCTGCAAATATCTCGGAAACGAAGCGAGCTATGGCAAAATGTTAAGAGACCTTTTTTGTAGAGAATTAAGTTTCCTACGTTTTATGTTGTATGATATTTTTTGATCAGATGCGTAGTTCTCGAGATATATCAAGATATTTAAAAGTTCCGAAGCCGCACCAACATAATAGAGATACAGAAACACCGTGGCCCCTTTCTTTGAGATAACTCTGTACTAGTGCGAGCCGCAAATGCCACTTCCAGCTTAGCTGTGCAGAAGAAGAACAACAAGAAGAAGAAATATCACGAAATATGTCCGTTAGGCCCCTTCCCTTGAGATAAATCTGCAAATATCTCGGAAACGAAGCGAGTTATGGCAAAATGTTAAGAGACCTTTTTTGTAGCGAATTAAGTTTCCTACTTTTTATGTTCTATGATATTTTTTGATCAGATGCGTAGTTCTCGAGATATATCAAGATATTTAAAAGTTCCGAAGCCGCACCAACATAATAGAGATACAGAAACACCGTGGCCCCTCTCTTTGAGATAACTCTGCACAATTGCGAGCTGCAAATGCCACTTCCAGCTTAGCTGTGCAGAAGAAGAACAACAAGAAGAAGAAATATCTCGAAATATGTCCGTCAGGCCCCTTCCCTTGAGATAAATCTGCAAATATCTCGGAAACGAAGCGCGCTATTGCAAAATGTTAAGAGACCTTTTTTGTAGAGAATTGAGTTTCCTACTTTTTATGTTCTATGATATTTTTTGATCAGATGCGTAGTTCTCGAGATATATCAAGATATTTAAAAGTTCCGAAGCCGCACCAACATAATAGAGATACAGAAACACCGTGGCCCCTTTCTTTGAGATAACTCTGTACTATTGCGAGCTGGAAATGCCACTTCCAGTTTAGCTGTGCAGAAGAAGAACAACAAGAAGAAGAAATATCTCGAAATATGTCCGTTAGGCCCCTTCCCTTGAGATAAATCTGCAAATATCTCGGAAACGAAGCGAGCTATGGCAAAATGTTAAGAGACGTTTTTTGTAGAGAATTATGTTTCCTACAATTTATGTTCTATGATATTTTTTGATCAGAAGCGTAGTTTTCGAGATATATCGAGATATTTAAAAGTTCCGAAGCAGCACCAACATAATAGAGATACAGAAACACCGTGGCCCCTCTCTTTGAGATAACTCTGCACTATTGCGAGCTGGAAATGCCACTTCCAGTTTAGCTGTGCAGAAGAAGAACAACAAGAAGAAGAAATATCTCGAAATATGTCCGTCGGGCCCCTTCCCTTGAGATAAATCTGCAAATATCTCGGAAACGAAGCGAGCTATGGCAAAATGTTAAGAGACCTTTTTTGTAGAGAATTAAGTTTCCTACTTTTTATGTTCTATGATATTTTTTGATCAGAAGCGTAGTTTTCGAGATATATCGAGATATTTAAAAGTTCCGAAGCCGCACCAACATAATAGGGATACAGAAACACCGTGGCCCCTTTCTTTGAGATAACTCTGCAGTATTGCGAGCTGTAAATGCCACTTCCAGCTTAGCTGTGCAGAAGAAGAACAACAAGAAGAAGAAATATCTCGAAATATGTCCGTCAGGCCCCTTCCCTTGAGATAAATCTGCAAATATCTCGGAAACGAAGCGAGCTATGGCAAAATGTTAAGAGACCTTTTTTGTAGAGAATTAAGTTTCCTACTTTTTATGTTCTATAATATTTTTTGATCAGATGCGTAGTTCTCGAGATATATCAAGATATTTAAAAGTTCCGAAGCCGCACCAACATAATAGAGATACAGAAACACCGTGGCCCCTTTCTTTGAGATAACTCTGCACTATTGCGAGCTGCAAATGCCACTTCCAGCTTAGCTGTGCAGAGGAAGAACAACAAGAAGAAGAAATATCTCGAAATATGTCCGTCAGGCCAGTTCCTTTGAGCTGAATCTGCAAATATCTCGGAAACGAAGCGAGCTATGGCAAAATGTTAAGAGACGTTTTTTGTAGAGAATTATGTTTCCTACAATTTATGTTCTATGATATTTTTTGATCAGAAGCGTAGTTTTTGAGATATATCGAGATATTTAAAAGTTCCGAAGCCGCACCAACATAATAGGGATACAGAAACACCGTGGCCCCTTTCTTTGAGATAACTCTGCACGATTGCGAGCTGGAAATGCCACTTCCAGTTTAGCTGTGCAGAAGAAGAACAACAAGAAGAAGAAATACCTCGAAATATGTCCATCAGGACCCTTCCCTTGAGATAAATCTGCAAATATCTCGGAAACGAAGCGAGCTATGGCAAAACGTTAAGAGACCTTTTTTGTAGAGAATTAAGTTTCCTACTTTTTATGTTCTATGATATTTTTTGATCAGACGCGTAGTTCTCGAGATATATCAAGATATTTAAAAGTTCCGAAGCCGCACCAACATAATAGAGATACAGAAACACCGTGGCCCCTCTCTTTGAGATAACTCTGCACTATTGCGAGCTGCAAATGCCACTTCCAGTTTAGCTGTGCAGAAGAAGAACAACAAGAAGAAGAAATATCTCGAAGTATGTCCGTCAGGCCACTTCCCTTGAGATAAATCTGCAAATATCTCGGAAACGAAGCGAGCTATGGCAAAATGTTAAGAGACCTTTTTTGTAGAGAATTATGTTTCCTACTTTTTATGTTCTATGATATTTTTTGATCAGACGCGTAGCTCTCGAGATATATCAAGATATTTAAAAGTTCCGAAGCCGCACCAACCTAATAGAGATACAGAAACAGCGTGGCCCCTTTCTTTGAGATATCTCTGCACTATTGCGAGCTGCAAATGCCACTTCCAGCTTAGCTGCGCAGAAGAAGAACAACAAGAAGAAGAAATATCTCGAAATATGTCCGTCAGGCCCCTTCCCTTGAGATAAATCTGCAAATATCTCGGAAACGAAGCGAGCTATGGCAAAATGTTAAGAGACCTTATTTGCAGAGAATTAAGTTTCCTGCTTTTTATGTTCTATGATATTTTTTGATCAGAAGCGTAGTTCTCGAGATATATCAAGATATTTAAAAGTTGCGAAACCGCACCAACATAATAGAGATACAGAAACACCGTGGCCCCTTTCTTTGAGATAACTCTGCACTAGTGCGAGCCGCAAATGCTACTTCCAGCTTAGCTGTGCAGAAGAAGAACAACAAGAAGAAGAAATATCTCGAAATATGTCCGTCAGGCCCCTTCCCTTGAGATAAATCTGCAAATATCTCGGAAACGAAGCGAGTTATGGCAAAATGTTAAGAGACCTTTTTTGTAGAGAATTAAGTTTCCTACTTTTTATCTTCTATGATATTTTTTGATCAGATGCGTAGTTCTCGAGATATATCAAGATATTTAAAAGTTCCGAAGCCGCACCAACATAATAGAGATACAGAAACACCGTGGCCCCTTTCTTTGAGATAACTCTGCACTAGTGCGAGCCGCAAATGCCACTTCCAGCTTAGCTGTGCAGAAGAAGAACAACAAGAAGAAGAAATATCTCGAAATATGTCCGTCAGGCCCCTTCCCTTGAGATAAATCTGCAAATATCTCGGAAACGAAGCGAGCTATGGCAAAATGTTAAGAGACCTTTTTTGTAGAGAATTAAGTTTCCTACTTTTTATGTTCTATAATATTTTTTGATCAGATGCGTAGTTCTCGAGATATATCAAGATATTTAAAAGTTCCGAAGCCGCACCAACATAATAGAGATACAGAAACACCGTGGCCCCTTTCTTTGAGATAACTCTGCACTATTGCGAGCTGCAAATGCCACTTCCAGCTTAGCTGTGCAGAGGAAGAACAACAAGAAGAAGAAATATCTCGAAATATGTCCGTCAGGCCAGTTCCTTTGAGCTGAATCTGCAAATATCTCGGAAACGAAGCGAGCTATGGCAAAATGTTAAGAGACGTTTTTTGTAGAGAATTATGTTTCCTACAATTTATGTTCTATGATATTTTTTGATCAGAAGCGTAGTTTTTGAGATATATCGAGATATTTAAAAGTTCCGAAGCCGCACCAACATAATAGGGATACAGAAACACCGTGGCCCCTTTCTTTGAGATAACTCTGCACGATTGCGAGCTGGAAATGCCACTTCCAGTTTAGCTGTGCAGAAGAAGAACAACAAGAAGAAGAAATATCTCGAAATATGTCCATCAGGACCCTTCCCTTGAGATAAATCTGCAAATATCTCGGAAACGAAGCGAGCTATGGCAAAACGTTAAGAGACCTTTTTTGTAGAGAATTAAGTTTCCTACTTTTTATGTTCTATGATATTTTTTGATCAGACGCGTAGTTCTCGAGATATATCAAGATATTTAAAAGTTCCGAAGCCGCACCAACATAATAGAGATACAGAAACACCGTGGCCCCTCTCTTTGAGATAACTCTGCACTATTGCGAGCTGCAAATGCCACTTCCAGTTTAGCTGTGCAGAAGAAGAACAACAAGAAGAAGAAATATCTCGAAATATGTCCGTTAGGCCCCTTCCCTTGAGATAAATCGGCAAGTATCTCGGAAACGAAGCGAGCTATGGCAAAATGTTGAGAGACCTTTTTTGTAGAGAATTAAGTTTCCTACTTTTTATGTTCTATGATATTTTTTGATCAGACGCGTAGTTCTCGAGATATATCAAGATATTTAAAAGTTCCGAAGCCGCACCAACATAATAGGGATACAGAAACACCGTGGCCCCTTTCTTTGAGATAACTCTGCACTAGTGCGAGCCGCAAATGCCACTTCCAGCTTAGCTGTGCAGAAGAAGAACAACAAGAAGAAGAAATATCTCGAAATATGTCCGTCAGGCCACTTCCCTTGAGATAAATCTGCAAATATCTCGGAAACGAAGCGAGCTATGGCAAAATGTTAAGAGACCTTTTTTGTAGAGAATTATGTTTCCTACTTTTTATGTTCTATGATATTTTTTGATCAGACGCGTAGCTCTCGAGATATATCAAGATATTTAAAAGTTCCGAAGCCGCACCAACCTAATAGAGATACAGAAACAGCGTGGCCCCTTTCTTTGAGATATCTCTGCACTATTGCGAGCTGCAAATGCCACTTCCAGCTTAGCTGCGCAGAAGAAGAACAACAAGAAGAAGAAATATCTCGAAATATGTCCGTCAGGCCCCTTCCCTTGAGATAAATCTGCAAATATCTCGGAAACGAAGCGAGCTATGGCAAAATGTTAAGAGACCTTATTTGCAGAGAATTAAGTTTCCTGCTTTTTATGTTCTATGATATTTTTTGATCAGAAGCGTAGTTCTCGAGATATATCAAGATATTTAAAAGTTGCGAAACCGCACCAACATAATAGAGATACAGAAACACCGTGGCCCCTTTCTTTGAGATAACTCTGCACTAGTGCGAGCCGCAAATGCCACTTCCAGCTTAGCTGTGCAGAAGAAGAACAACAAGAAGAAGAAATATCTCGAAATATGTCCGTCAGGCCCCTTCCCTTGAGATAAATCTGCAAATATCTCGGAAACGAAGCGAGTTATGGCAAAATGTTAAGAGACCTTTTTTGTAGAGAATTAAGTTTCCTACTTTTTATCTTCTATGATATTTTTTGATCAGATGCGTAGTTCTCGAGATATATCAAGATATTTAAAAGTTCCGAAGCCGCACCAACATAATAGAGATACAGAAACACCGTGGCCCCTTTCTTTGAGATAACTCTGCACTAGTGCGAGCCGCAAATGCCACTTCCAGCTTAGCTGTGCAGAAGAAGAACAACAAGAAGAAGAAATATCTCGAAATATGTCCGTCAGGCCCCTTCCCTTGAGATAAATCTGCAAATATCTCGGAAACGAAGCGAGCTATGGCAAAATGTTAAGAGACCTTTTTTGTAGAGAATTAAGTTTCCTACTTTTTATGTTCTATAATATTTTTTGATCAGATGCGTAGTTCTCGAGATATATCAAGATATTTAAAAGTTCCGAAGCCGCACCAACATAATAGAGATACAGAAACACCGTGGCCCCTTTCTTTGAGATAACTCTGCACTATTGCGAGCTGCAAATGCCACTTCCAGCTTAGCTGTGCAGAGGAAGAACAACAAGAAGAAGAAATATCTCGAAATATGTCCGTCAGGCCAGTTCCTTTGAGCTGAATCTGCAAATATCTCGGAAACGAAGCGAGCTATGGCAAAATGTTAAGAGACGTTTTTTGTAGAGAATTATGTTTCCTACAATTTATGTTCTATGATATTTTTTGATCAGAAGCGTAGTTTTTGAGATATATCGAGATATTTAAAAGTTCCGAAGCCGCACCAACATAATAGGGATACAGAAACACCGTGGCCCCTTTCTTTGAGATAACTCTGCACGATTGCGAGCTGGAAATGCCACTTCCAGTTTAGCTGTGCAGAAGAAGAACAACAAGAAGAAGAAATATCTCGAAATATGTCCATCAGGACCCTTCCCTTGAGATAAATCTGCAAATATCTCGGAAACGAAGCGAGCTATGGCAAAACGTTAAGAGACCTTTTTTGTAGAGAATTAAGTTTCCTACTTTTTATGTTCTATGATATTTTTTGATCAGACGCGTAGTTCTCGAGATATATCAAGATATTTAAAAGTTCCGAAGCCGCACCAACATAATAGAGATACAGAAACACCGTGGCCCCTCTCTTTGAGATAACTCTGCACTATTGCGAGCTGCAAATGCCACTTCCAGTTTAGCTGTGCAGAAGAAGAACAACAAGAAGAAGAAATATCTCGAAATATGTCCGTTAGGCCCCTTCCCTTGAGATAAATCGGCAAGTATCTCGGAAACGAAGCGAGCTATGGCAAAATGTTGAGAGACCTTTTTTGTAGAGAATTAAGTTTCCTACTTTTTATGTTCTATGATATTTTTTGATCAGACGCGTAGTTCTCGAGATATATCAAGATATTTAAAAGTTCCGAAGCCGCACCAACATAATAGGGATACAGAAACACCGTGGCCCCTTTCTTTGAGATAACTCTGCACTAGTGCGAGCCGCAAATGCCACTTCCAGCTTAGCTGTGCAGAAGAAGAACAACAAGAAGAAGAAATATCTCGAAATATGTCCGTCAGGCCACTTCCCTTGAGATAAATCTGCAAATATCTCGGAAACGAAGCGAGCTATGGCAAAATGTTAAGAGACCTTTTTTGTAGAGAATTATGTTTCCTACTTTTTATGTTCTATGATATTTTTTGATCAGACGCGTAGCTCTCGAGATATATCAAGATATTTAAAAGTTCCGAAGCCGCACCAACCTAATAGAGATACAGAAACAGCGTGGCCCCTTTCTTTGAGATATCTCTGCACTATTGCGAGCTGCAAATGCCACTTCCAGCTTAGCTGCGCAGAAGAAGAACAACAAGAAGAAGAAATATCTCGAAATATGTCCGTCAGGCCCCTTCCCTTGAGATAAATCTGCAAATATCTCGGAAACGAAGCGAGCTATGGCAAAATGTTAAGAGACCTTATTTGCAGAGAATTAAGTTTCCTGCTTTTTATGTTCTATGATATTTTTTGATTAGATGCGTAGTTCTCGAGATATATCAAGATATTTAAAAGTTGCGAAGCCGCACCAACATAATAGAGATACAGAAACACCGTGGCCCCTTTCTTTGAGATAACTCTGCACTATTGCGAGCTGCAAATGCCACTTCCAGCTTAGCTGTGCAGAAGAAGAACAACAAGAAGAAGAAATATCTCGAAATATGTCCGTCAGGCCCCTTCCCTTGAGATAAATCTGCAAATATCTCGGAAACGAAGCGAGCTATGGCAAAATGTTAAGAGACCTTTTTTGTATGGAATTATGTTTCCTACTTTTTATGTTCTATGATATTTTTTGATCAGACGCGTAGTTCTCGAGATATATCAAGATATTTAAAAGTTCCGAAGCCGCACCAACCTAATAGAGATACAGAAACAGCGTGGCCCCTTTCTTTGAGATATCTCTGCACTATTGCGAGCTGCAAATGCCACTTCTAGTTTAGCTGTGCAGAAGAAGAACAACAAGAAGAAGAAATATCTCGAAATATGTCCGTCGGGCCCCTTCCCTTGAGATAAATCTGCAAATATCTCGGAAACGAAGCGAGCTATGGCAAAATGTTAAGAGACCTTTTTTGTAGAGAATTAAGTTTCCTACTTTTTATGTTCTATGATATTTTTTGATCAGAAGCGTAGTTTTCGAGATATATCGAGATATTTAAAAGTTCCGAAGCCGCACCAACATAATAGGGATACAGAAACACCGTGGCCCCTTTCTTTGAGATAACTCTGCAGTATTGCGAGCTGTAAATGCCACTTCCAGCTTAGCTGTGCAGAAGAAGAACAACAAGAAGAAGAAATATCTCGAAATATGTCCGTCAGGCCCCTTCCCTTGAGATAAATCTGCAAATATCTCGGAAACGAAGCGAGCTGTGGCAAAATGTTAAGAGACCTTTTTTGTAGAGAATTAAGTTTCCTACTTTTTATGTTCTATAATATTTTTTGATCAGATGCGTAGTTCTCGAGATATATCAAGATATTTAAAAGTTCCGAAGCCGCACCAACATAATAGAGATACAGAAACACCGTGGCCCCTTTCTTTGAGATAACTCTGCACTATTGCGAGCTGCAAATGCCACTTCCAGCTTAGCTGTGCAGAGGAAGAACAACAAGAAGAAGAAATATCTCGAAATATGTCCGTCAGGCCAGTTCCTTTGAGCTGAATCTGCAAATATCTCGGAAACGAAGCGAGCTATGGCAAAATGTTAAGAGACGTTTTTTGTAGAGAATTATGTTTCCTACAATTTATGTTCTATGATATTTTTTGATCAGAAGCGTAGTTTTTGAGATATATCGAGATATTTAAAAGTTCCGAAGCCGCACCAACATAATAGGGATACAGAAACACCGTGGCCCCTTTCTTTGAGATAACTCTGCACGATTGCGAGCTGGAAATGCCACTTCCAGTTTAGCTGTGCAGAAGAAGAACAACAAGAAGAAGAAATATCTCGAAATATGTCCATCAGGACCCTTCCCTTGAGATAAATCTGCAAATATCTCGGAAACGAAGCGAGCTATGGCAAAACGTTAAGAGACCTTTTTTGTAGAGAATTAAGTTTCCTACTTTTTATGTTCTATGATATTTTTTGATCAGACGCGTAGTTCTCGAGATATATCAAGATATTTAAAAGTTCCGAAGCCGCACCAACATAATAGAGATACAGAAACACCGTGGCCCCTCTCTTTGAGATAACTCTGCACTATTGCGAGCTGCAAATGCCACTTCCAGTTTAGCTGTGCAGAAGAAGAACAACAAGAAGAAGAAATATCTCGAAATATGTCCGTTAGGCCCCTTCCCTTGAGATAAATCGGCAAGTATCTCGGAAACGAAGCGAGCTATGGCAAAATGTTGAGAGACCTTTTTTGTAGAGAATTAAGTTTCCTACTTTTTATGTTCTATGATATTTTTTGATCAGACGCGTAGTTCTCGAGATATATCAAGATATTTAAAAGTTCCGAAGCCGCACCAACATAATAGGGATACAGAAACACCGTGGCCCCTTTCTTTGAGATAACTCTGCACTAGTGCGAGCCGCAAATGCCACTTCCAGCTTAGCTGTGCAGAAGAAGAACAACAAGAAGAAGAAATATCTCGAAATATGTCCGTCAGGCCACTTCCCTTGAGATAAATCTGCAAATATCTCGGAAACGAAGCGAGCTATGGCAAAATGTTAAGAGACCTTTTTTGTAGAGAATTATGTTTCCTACTTTTTATGTTCTATGATATTTTTTGATCAGACGCGTAGCTCTCGAGATATATCAAGATATTTAAAAGTTCCGAAGCCGCACCAACCTAATAGAGATACAGAAACAGCGTGGCCCCTTTCTTTGAGATATCTCTGCACTATTGCGAGCTGCAAATGCCACTTCCAGCTTAGCTGCGCAGAAGAAGAACAACAAGAAGAAGAAATATCTCGAAATATGTCCGTCAGGCCCCTTCCCTTGAGATAAATCTGCAAATATCTCGGAAACGAAGCGAGCTATGGCAAAATGTTAAGAGACCTTTTTTGTATGGAATTATGTTTCCTACTTTTTATGTTCTATGATATTTTTTGATCAGACGCGTAGTTCTCGAGATATATCAAGATATTTAAAAGTTCCGAAGCCGCACCAACATAATAGAGATACAGAAACACCGTGGCTCCTTTCTTTTAGATAACTCTGCACTATTGCGACCTGGAAATGCCACTTACAGTTTAGCTGTGCAGAAGAAGAACAACAAGAAGAAGAAATATCTCGAAATAAGTCCGTTAGGCCCCTTCCCTTGAGATAAATCTGCAAATATCTCGGAAACGAAGCGAGCTATGGCAAAATGTTAAGAGACCTTTTTTGTAGAGAATTAAGTTTCCTACGTTTTATGTTGTATGATATTTTTTGATCAGATGCGTAGTTCTCGAGATATATCAAGATATTTAAAAGTTCCGAAGCCGCACCAACATAATAGAGATACAGAAACACCGTGGCCCCTTTCTTTGAGATAACTCTGTACTAGTGCGAGCCGCAAATGCCACTTCCAGCTTAGCTGTGCAGAAGAAGAACAACAAGAAGAAGAAATATCACGAAATATGTCCGTTAGGCCCCTTCCCTTGAGATAAATCTGCAAATATCTCGGAAACGAAGCGAGTTATGGCAAAATGTTAAGAGACCTTTTTTGTAGCGAATTAAGTTTCCTACTTTTTATGTTCTATGATATTTTTTGATCAGATGCGTAGTTCTCGAGATATATCAAGATATTTAAAAGTTCCGAAGCCGCACCAACATAATAGAGATACAGAAACACCGTGGCCCCTCTCTTTGAGATAACTCTGCACAATTGCGAGCTGCAAATGCCACTTCCAGCTTAGCTGTGCAGAAGAAGAACAACAAGAAGAAGAAATATCTCGAAATATGTCCGTCAGGCCCCTTCCCTTGAGATAAATCTGCAAATATCTCGGAAACGAAGCGAGCTATTGCAAAATGTTAAGAGACCTTTTTTGTAGAGAATTGAGTTTCCTACTTTTTATGTTCTATGATATTTTTTGATCAGATGCGTAGTTCTCGAGATATATCAAGATATTTAAAAGTTCCGAAGCCGCACCAACATAATAGAGATACAGAAACACCGTGGCCCCTTTCTTTGAGATAACTCTGTACTATTGCGAGCTGGAAATGCCACTTCCAGTTTAGCTGTGCAGAAGAAGAACAACAAGAAGAAGAAATATCTCGAAATATGTCCGTTAGGCCCCTTCCCTTGAGATAAATCTGCAAATATCTCGGAAACGAAGCGAGCTATGGCAAAATGTTAAGAGACGTTTTTTGTAGAGAATTATGTTTCCTACAATTTATGTTCTATGATATTTTTTGATCAGAAGCGTAGTTTTCGAGATATATCGAGATATTTAAAAGTTCCGAAGCAGCACCAACATAATAGAGATACAGAAACACCGTGGCCCCTCTCTTTGAGATAACTCTGCACTATTGCGAGCTGGAAATGCCACTTCCAGTTTAGCTGTGCAGAAGAAGAACAACAAGAAGAAGAAATATCTCGAAATATGTCCGTCAGGCCCCTTCCCTTGAGATAAATCTGCAAATATCTCGGAAACGAAGCGAGCTATGGCAAAATGTTGAGAGACCGTTTTTGTAGAGAATTAAGTTTCCTACTTTTTATGTTCTATGATATTTTTTGATCAGATGCGTAGTTCTCGAGATATATCAAGATATTTAAAAGTTCCGAAGCCGCACCAACATAATAGAGATACAGAAACACCGTGGCCGCTCTCTTTGAGATAACTCTGCACTATTGCGAGCTGGAAATGCCACTTCCAGTTTAGCTGTGCAGAAGAAGAACAACAAGAAGAAGAAATATCTCGAAATATGTCCGTCGGGCCCCTTCCCTTGAGATAAATCTGCAAATATCTCGGAAACGAAGCGAGCTATGGCAAAATGTTAAGAGACCTTTTTTGTAGAGAATTAAGTTTCCTACTTTTTATGTTCTATGATATTTTTTGATCAGAAGCGTAGTTTTCGAGATATATCGAGATATTTAAAAGTTCCGAAGCCGCACCAACATAATAGGGATACAGAAACACCGTGGCCCCTTTCTTTGAGATAACTCTGCAGTATTGCGAGCTGTAAATGCCACTTCCAGCTTAGCTGTGCAGAAGAAGAACAACAAGAAGAAGAAATATCTCGAAATATGTCCATCAGAACCCTTCCCTTGAGATAAATCTGCAAATATCTCGGAAACGAAGCGAGTTATGGCAAAATGTTAAGAGACCTTTTTTGTAGAGAATTGAGTTTCCTACTTTTTATGTTCTATGATATTTTTTGATCAGAAGCGTAGTTTTCGAGATATATCGAGATATTTAAAAGTTCCGAAGCAGCACCAACATAATAGAGATACAGAAACACCGTGGCCCCTCTCTTTGAGATAACTCTGCACTATTGCGAGCTGGAAATGCCACTTCCAGTTTAGCTGTGCAGAAGAAGAACAACAAGAAGAAGAAATATCTCGAAATATGTCCGTCAGGCCCCTTCCCTTGAGATAAATCTGCAAATATCTCGGAAACGAAGCGAGCTATTGCAAAATGTTAAGAGACCTTTTTTGTAGAGAATTGAGTTTCCTACTTTTTATGTTCTATGATATTTTTTGATCAGATGCGTAGTTCTCGAGATATATCAAGATATTTAAAAGTTAAGAAGCCGCACCAACATAATAGAGATACAGAAACACCGTGGCCCCTTTCTTTGAGATAACTCTGCACTATTGCGAGCTGGAAATGCCACTTCCAGTTTAGCTGTGCAGAAGAAGAACAACAAGAAGAAGAAATATCTCGAAATATGTCCGTTAGGCCCCTTCCCTTGAGATAAATCTGCAAATATCTCGGAAACGAAGCGAGCTATGGCAGAATGTTAAGAGACCTTTTTTGTAGAGAATTAAGTTTCCTACGTTTTATGTTGTATGATATTTTTTGATCAGATGCGTAGTTCTCGAGATATATCAAGATATTTAAAAGTTCCGAAGCCGCACCAACATAATAGAGATACAGAAACACCGTGGCCCCTCTCTTTGAGATAACTCTGCACTATTGCGAGCTGCAAATGCCACTTCCAGTTTAGCTGTGCAGAAGAAGAACAACAAGAAGAAGAAATATCTCGAAATATGTCCGTTAGGCCCCTTCCCTTGAGATAAATCGGCAAGTATCTCGGAAACGAAGCGAGCTATGGCAAAATGTTGAGAGACCTTTTTTGTAGAGAATTAAGTTTCCTACTTTTTATGTTCTATGATATTTTTTGATCAGATGCGTAGATCTCGAGATATATCAAGATATTTAAAAGTTCCGAAGCCGCACCAACATAATAGAGATACAGAAACACCGTGGCCCCTTTCTTTGAGATAACTCTGCACTATTGCGAGCTGCAAATGCCACTTCCAGCTTAGCTGTGCAGAAGAAGAACAACAAGAAGAAGAAATATCTCGAAATATGTCCGTCAGGCCCCTTCCCTTGAGATAAATCTGCAAATATCTCGGAAACGAAGCGAGCTATGGCAAAATGTTAAGAGACCTTTTTTGTATGGAATTATGTTTCCTACTTTTTATGTTCTATGATATTTTTTGATCAGACGCGTAGTTCTCGAGATATATCAAGATATTTAAAAGTTCCGAAGCCGCACCAACATAATAGAGATACAGAAACACCGTGGCTCCTTTCTTTTAGATAACTCTGCACTATTGCGACCTGGAAATGCCACTTCCAGTTTAGCTGTGCAGAAGAAGAACAACAAGAAGAAGAAATATCACGAAATATGTCCGTTAGGCCCCTTCCCTTGAGATAAATCTGCAAATATCTCGGAAACGAAGCGAGTTATGGCAAAATGTTAAGAGACCTTTTTTGTAGAGAATTGAGTTTCCTACTTTTTATGTTCTATGATATTTTTTGATCAGAAGCGTAGTTTTCGAGATATATCGAGATATTTAAAAGTTCCGAAGCAGCACCAACATAATAGAGATACAGAAACACCGTGGCCCCTCTCTTTGAGATAACTCTGCACTATTGCGAGCTGGAAATGCCACTTCCAGTTTAGCTGTGCAGAAGAAGAACAACAAGAAGAAGAAATATCTCGAAATATGTCCGTCAGGCCCCTTCCCTTGAGATAAATCTGCAAATATCTCGGAAACGAAGCGAGCTATTGCAAAATGTTAAGAGACCTTTTTTGTAGAGAATTGAGTTTCCTACTTTTTATGTTCTATGATATTTTTTGATCAGATGCGTAGTTCTCGAGATATATCAAGATATTTAAAAGTTAAGAAGCCGCACCAACATAATAGAGATACAGAAACACCGTGGCCCCTTTCTTTGAGATAACTCTGCACTATTGCGAGCTGGAAATGCCACTTCCAGTTTAGCTGTGCAGAAGAAGAACAACAAGAAGAAGAAATATCTCGAAATATGTCCGTTAGGCCCCTTCCCTTGAGATAAATCTGCAAATATCTCGGAAACGAAGCGAGCTATGGCAGAATGTTAAGAGACCTTTTTTGTAGAGAATTAAGTTTCCTACGTTTTATGTTGTATGATATTTTTTGATCAGATGCGTAGTTCTCGAGATATATCAAGATATTTAAAAGTTCCGAAGCCGCACCAACATAATAGAGATACAGAAACACCGTGGCCCCTCTCTTTGAGATAACTCTGCACTATTGCGAGCTGCAAATGCCACTTCCAGTTTAGCTGTGCAGAAGAAGAACAACAAGAAGAAGAAATACCTCGAAATATGTCCGTCAGGCCCCTTCCCTTGAGATAAATCTGCAAATATCTCGGAAACGAAGCGAGCTATGGCAAAATGTTAAGAGACCTTTTTTGTATGGAATTATGTTTCCTACTTTTTATGTTCTATGATATTTTTTGATCAGACGCGTAGTTCTCGAGATATATCAAGATATTTAAAAGTTCCGAAGCCGCACCAACATAATAGAGATACAGAAACACCGTGGCTCCTTTCTTTTAGATAACTCTGCACTATTGCGACCTGGAAATGCCACTTCCAGTTTAGCTGTGCAGAAGAAGAACAACAAGAAGAAGAAATATCTCGAAATAAGTCCGTTAGGCCCCTTCCCTTGAGATAAATCTGCAAATATCTCGGAAACGAAGCGAGCTATGGCAAAATGTTAAGAGACCTTTTTTGTAGAGAATTAAGTTTCCTACGTTTTATGTTGTATGATATTTTTTGATCAGATGCGTAGTTCTCGAGATATATCAAGATATTTAAAAGTTCCGAAGCCGCACCAACATAATAGAGATACAGAAACACCGTGGCCCCTTTCTTTGAGATAACTCTGTACTAGTGCGAGCCGCAAATGCCACTTCCAGCTTAGCTGTGCAGAAGAAGAACAACAAGAAGAAGAAATATCTCGAAATATGTCCGTCAGGCCCCTTCCCTTGAGATAAATCTGCAAATATCTCGGAAACGAAGCGAGCTATGGCAAAATGTTAAGAGACGTTTTTTGTAGAGAATTATGTTTCCTACAATTTATGTTCTATGATATTTTTTGATCAGAAGCGTAGTTTTCGAGATATATCGAGATATTTAAAAGTTCCGAAGCAGCACCAACATAATAGAGATACAGAAACACCGTGGCCCCTCTCTTTGAGATAACTCTGCACTATTGCGAGCTGGAAATGCCACTTCCAGTTTAGCTGTGCAGAAGAAGAACAACAAGAAGAAGAAATATCTCGAAATATGTCCGTCAGGCCCCTTCCCTTGAGATAAATCTGCAAATATCTCGGAAACGAAGCGAGCTATGGCAAAATGTTGAGAGACCTTTTTTGTAGAGAATTAAGTTTCCTACTTTTTATGTTCTATGATATTTTTTGATCAGATGCGTAGTTCTCGAGATATATCAAGATATTTAAAAGTTCCGAAGCCGCACCAACATAATAGAGATACAGAAACACCGTGGCCCCTTTCTTTGAGATAACTCTGCACTGTTGCGAGCTGTAAATGCCACTTCCAGCTTAGCTGTGCAGAAGAAGAACAACAAGAAGAAGAAATATCTCGAAATATGTCCGTCAGGCCCCTTCCCTTGAGATATATCTGCAAATATCTCGGAAACGAAGCGAGCTATGGCAAAATGTTAAGAGACCTTTTTTGTAGAGACTTATGTTTCCTACAATTTATGTTCTATGATATCTTTTGATCAGAAGCGTAGTTTTCGAGATATATCGAGATATTTAAAAGTTCCGAAGCCGCTCCAACATAATAGAGATACAGAAACACCGTGGCCCCTTTCTTTGAGATAACTCTGCACTAGCGCGAGCCGCAAATGCCACTTCCAGCTTAGCTGTGCAGAAGAAGAACAACAAGAAGAAGAAATATCTCGAAATATGTCCGTCAGGCCCCTTTCCCTTGAGATAAATCTGCAAATATCTCGGAAACGAAGCGAGCTATGGCAAAATGTTAAGAGACCTTTTTTGTAGAGAATTATGTTTCCTACAATTTATGTTCTGCGATATTTTTTGATCAGCAGCGTAGTTCTCGAGATATATCGAGATATTTAAAAGTTCCGAAACCGCACCAACATAATAGAGATACAGAAACACCGTGGCCCCTCTCTTTGAGATAACTCTGCACTATTGCGAGCTGGAAATGCCACTTCCAGTTTAGCTGTGCAGAAGAAGAACAACAAGAAGAAGAAATATCTCGAAATATGTCCGTCAGGCCCCTTCCCTTGAGATAAATCTGCAAATATCTCGGAAACGAAGCGAGCTATGGCAAAATGTTGAGAGACCTTTTTTGTAGAGAATTAAGTTTCCTACTTTTTATGTTCTATGATATTTTTTGATCAGATGCGTAGTTCTCGAGATATATCAAGATATTTAAAAGTTCCGAAGCCGCACCAACATAATAGAGATACAGAAACACCGTGGCCGCTCTCTTTGAGATAACTCTGCACTATTGCGAGCTGGAAATGCCACTTCCAGTTTAGCTGTGCAGAAGAAGAACAACAAGAAGAAGAAATATCTCGAAATATGTCCGTCAGGCCCCTTCCCTTGAGATAAATCTGCAAATATCTCGGAAACGAAGCGAGCTATGGTAAAATGTTAAGAGACCTTTTTTGTAGAGAATTAAGTTTCCTACTTTTTATGTTCTATGATATTTTTTGATCAGAAGCGTAGTTTTCGAGATATATCGAGATATTTAAAAGTTCCGAAGCCGCACCAACATAATAGGGATACAGAAACACCGTGGCCCCTTTCTTTGAGATAACTCTGCAGTATTGCGAGCTGTAAATGCCACTTCCAGCTTAGCTGTGCAGAAGAAGAACAACAAGAAGAAGAAATATCTCGAAATATATCCGTCAGGCCCCTTCCCTTGAGATAAATCTGCAAATATCTCGGAAACGAAGCGAGCTATGGCAAAATGTTAAGAGACGTTTTTTGTAGAGAATTATGTTTCCTACAATTTATGTTCTACGATATTTTTTGATCAGAAGCGTAGTTTTCGAGATATATCGAGATATTTAAAAGTTCAGAAGCCGCACCAACATAATAGGGATACAGAAACACCGTGGCCCCTTTCTTTGAGATAACTCTGCACTAGTGCGAGCTGCAAATGCCACTTCCAGCTTAGCTGTGCAGAAGAAGAACAACAAGAAGAAGAAATATCTCGAAATATGTCCGTCAGGCCCCTTCCCTTGAGATAAATCTGCAAATATCTCGGAAACGAAGCGAGCTATGGCCAATTGTTAAGAGACCTTTTTTGTAGAGAATTAAGTTTCCTACTTTTTATGTTCTATGATATTTTTTGATCAGATGCGTAGTTCTCGAGATATATCAAGATATTTAAAAGTTCCGAAGCCGCACCAACATAATAGAGATACAGAAACACCGTGGCCCCTTTCTTTGAGATAACTCTGCACTGTTGCGAGCTGTAAATGCCACTTCCAGCTTAGCTGTGCAGAAGAAGAACAACAAGAAGAAGAAATATCTCGAAATATGTCCGTCAGGCCCCTTCCCTTGAGATATATCTGCAAATATCTCGGAAACGAAGCGAGCTATGGCAAAATGTTAAGAGACCTTTTTTGTAGAGAATTATGTTTCCTACAATTTATGTTCTATGATATCTTTTGATCAGAAGCGTAGTTTTCGAGATATATCGAGATATTTAAAAGTTCCGAAGCCGCTCCAACATAATAGAGATACAGAAACACCGTGGCCCCTTTCTTTGAGATAACTCTGCACTAGTGCGAGCCGCAAATGCCACTTCCAGCTTAGCTGTGCAGAAGAAGAACAACAAGAAGAAGAAATATCTCGAAATATGTCCGTCAGGCCCCTTTCCGTTGAGATAAATCTGCAAATATCTCGGAAACGAAGCGAGCTATGGCAAAATGTTAAGAGACCTTTTTTGTAGAGAATTATGTTTCCTACAATTTATGTTCTGCGATATTTTTTGATCAGCAGTGTAGTTCTCGAGATATATCGAGATATTTAAAAGTTCCGAAACCGCACCAACATAATAGGGATACAGAAACACCGTGGCCCCTTTCTTTGAGATAACTCTGCACTAGTGCGAGCCGCAAATGCCACTTCCAGCTTAGCTGTGCAGAAGAAGAACAACAAGAAGAAGAAATATCTCGAAATATGTCCGTCAGGCCCCTTCCCTTGAGATAAATCTGCAAATATCTCGGAAACGAAGCGAGGTATGGCCAATTGTTAAGAGACCTTTTTTGTAGAGAATTAAGTTTCCTACTTTTTATGTTCTATGATATTTTTTGATCAGATGCGTAGATCTCGAGATATATCAAGATATTTAAAAGTTCCGAAGCCGCACCAACATAATAGAGATACAGAAACACCGTGGCCCCTTTCTTTGAGATAACTCTGCACTATTGCGGGCTGCAAATGCCACTTCCAGTTTAGCTGTGCAGAAGAAGAACAACAAGAAGAAGAAATATCTCGAAATATGTCCGTTAGGCCCCTTCCCTTGAGATAGATCGGCAAGTATCTCGGAAACGAAGCGAGCTATGGCAAAATGTTGAGAGACCTTTTTTGTAGAGAATTAAGTTTCCTACTTTTTATGTTCTATGATATTTTTTGATCAGATGCGTAGATCTCGAGATATATCAAGATATTTAAAAGTTCCGAAGCCGCACCAACATAATAGAGATACAGAAACACCGTGGCCCCTTTCTTTGAGATAACTCTGCACTATTGCGAGCTGCAAATGCCACTTCCAGCTTAGCTGTGCAGAGGAAGAACAACAAGAAGAAGAAATATCTCGAAATATGTCCGTCAGGCCAGTTCCTTTGAGCTGAATCTGCAAATATCTCGGAAACGAAGCGAGCTATGGCAAAATGTTAAGAGACGTTTTTTGTAGAGAATTATGTTTCCTACAATCTATGTTCTATGATATTTTTTGATCAGAAGCGTAGTTTTCGAGATATATCGAGATATTTAAAAGTTCCGAAGCCGCACCAACATAATAGGGATACAGAAACACCGTGGCCCCTTTCTTTGAGATAACTCTGCACGATTGCGAGCTGGAAATGCCACTTCCAGTTTAGCTGTGCAGAAGAAGAACAACAAGAAGAAGAAATATCTCGAAATATGTCCATCAGGACCCTTCCCTTGAGATAAATCTGCAAATATCTCGGAAACGAAGCGAGCTATGGCAAAATGTTAAGAGACCTTTTTTGTAGAGAATTAAGTTTCCTACTTTTTATGTTCTATGATATTTTTTGATCAGACGCGTAGTTCTCGAGATATATCAAGATATTTAAAAGTTCCGAAGCCGCACCAACATAATAGAGATACAGAAACACCGTGGCCCCTCTCTTTGAGATAACTCTGCACTATTGCGGGCTGCAAATGCCACTTCCAGTTTAGCTGTGCAGAAGAAGAACAACAAGAAGAAGAAATATCTCGAAATATGTCCGTTAGGCCCCTTCCCTTGAGATAGATCGGCAAGTATCTCGGAAACGAAGCGAGCTATGGCAAAATGTTGAGAGACCTTTTTTGTAGAGAATTAAGTTTCCTACTTTTTATGTTCTATGATATTTTTTGATCAGATGCGTAGATCTCGAGATATATCAAGATATTTAAAAGTTCCGAAGCCGCACCAACATAATAGAGATACAGAAACACCGTGGCCCCTTTCTTTGAGATAACTCTGCACTATTGCGAGCTGCAAATGCCACTTCCAGCTTAGCTGTGCAGAAGAAGAACAACAAGAAGAAGAAATATCTCGAAATATGTCCGTCAGGCCCCTTCCCTTGAGATAAATCTGCAAATATCTCGGAAACGAAGCGAGCTATGGCAAAATGTTAAGAGACCTTTTTTGTATGGAATTATGTTTCCTACTTTTTATGTTCTATGATATTTTTTGATCAGATGCGTAGTTCTCGAGATATATCAAGATATTTAAAAGTTCCGAAGCCGCACCAACATAATAGAGATACAGAAACACCGTGGCTCCTTTCTTTTAGATAACTCTGCACTATTGCGACCTGGAAATGCCACTTCCAGTTTAGCTGTGCAGAAGAAGAACAACAAGAAGAAGAAATATCTCGAAATAAGTCCGGTAGGCCCCTTCCCTTGAGATAAATCTGCAAATATCTCGGAAACGAAGCGAGCTATGGCAAAATGTTAAGAGACCTTTTTTGTAGAGAATTAAGTTTCCTACGTTTTATGTTGTATGATATTTTTTGATCAGATGCGTAGTTCTCGAGATATATCAAGATATTTAAAAGTTCCGAAGCCGCACCAACATAATAGAGATACAGAAACACCGTGGCCCCTTTCTTTGAGATAACTCTGTACTAGTGCGAGCCGCAAATGCCACTTCCAGCTTAGCTGTGCAGAAGAAGAACAACAAGAAGAAGAAATATCACGAAATATGTCCGTTAGGCCCCTTCCCTTGAGATAAATCTGCAAATATCTCGGAAACGAAGCGAGTTATGGCAAAATGTTAAGAGACCTTTTTTGTAGAGAATTGAGTTTCCTACTTTTTATGTTCTATGATATTTTTTGATCAGAAGCGTAGTTTTCGAGATATATCGAGATATTTAAAAGTTCCGAAGCAGCACCAACATAATAGAGATACAGAAACACCGTGGCCCCTCTCTTTGAGATAACTCTGCACTATTGCGAGCTGGAAGTGCCACTTCCAGTTTAGCTGTGCAGAAGAAGAACAACAAGAAGAAGAAATATCTCGAAATATGTCCGTCAGGCCCCTTCCCTTGAGATAAATCTGCAAATATCTCGGAAACGAAGCGAGCTATTGCAAAATGTTAAGAGACCTTTTTTGTAGAGAATTGAGTTTCCTACTTTTTATGTTCTATGATATTTTTTGATCAGATGCGTAGTTCTCGAGATATATCAAGATATTTAAAAGTTAAGAAGCCGCACCAACATAATAGAGATACAGAAACACCGTGGCCCCTTTCTTTGAGATAACTCTGCACTATTGCGAGCTGGAAATGCCACTTCCAGTTTAGCTGTGCAGAAGAAGAACAACAAGAAGAAGAAATATCTCGAAATATGTCCGTCAGGCCCCTTCCCTTGAGATAAATCTGCAAATATCTCGGAAACGAAGCGAGCTATGGCAAAATGTTAAGAGACCTTTTTTGTAGAGAATTATGTTTCCTACAATTTATGTTCTATGATATTTTTTGATCAGAAGCGTAGTTTTCGAGATATATCGAGATATTTAAAAGCTTCGAAGCCGCTCCAACATAATAGAGATACAGAAACACCGTGGCCCCTTTCTTTGAGATAACTCTGCACTAGTGCGAGCCGCAAATGCCACTTCCAGCTTAGCTGTGCAGAAGAAGAACAACAAGAAGAAGAAATATCTCGAAATATGTCCGTCAGGCCCCTTTCCCTTGAGATAAATCTGCAAATATCTCGGAAACGAAGCGAGCTATGGCAAAATGTTAAGAGACCTTTTTTGTAGAGAATTATGTTTCCTACAATTTATGTTCTACGATATTTTTTGATCAGAAGCGTAGTTCTCGAGATATATCGAGATATTTAAAAGTTCCGAAACCGCACCAACATAATAGGGATACAGAAACACTGTGGCCCCTTTCTTTGAGATAACTCTGCACTAGTGCGAGTCGCAAATGCCACTTCCAGCTTAGCTGTGCAGAAGAAGAACAACAAGAAGAAGAAATATCTCGAAATATGTCCGTCAGGCCCCTTCCCTTGAGATAAATCTGCAAATATCTCGGAAACGAAGCGAGGTATGGCCAATTGTTAAGAGACCTTTTTTGTAGAGAATTAAGTTTCCTACTTTTTATGTTCTATGATATTTTTTGATCAGATGCGTAGTTCTCGAGATATATCAAGATATTTAAAAGTTCCGAAGCCGCACCAACATAATAGAGATACAGAAACACCGTGGCCCCTTTCTTTGAGATAACTCTGCACTATTGCGAGCTGTAAATGCCACTTCCAGCTTAGCTGTGCAGAAGAAGAACAACAAGAAGAAGAAATATCTCGAAATATGTCCGTCAGGCCCCTTCCCTTGAGATATATCTGCAAATATCTCGGAAACGAAGCTAGCTATGGCAAAATGTTAAGAGACCTTTTTTGTAGAGAATTTTGTTTCCTACAATTTATGTTCTATGATATTTTTTGATCAGAAGCGTAGTTTTCGAGATATATCGAGATATTTAAAAGTTCCGAAGCCGCACCAACATAATAGAGATACAGAAACACCGTGGCCCCTTTCTTTGAGATAACTCTGCACTAGTGCGAGCCGCAAATGCCACTTCCAGCTTAGCTGTGCAGAAGAAGAACAACAAGAAGAAGAAATATCTCGAAATATGTCCGTCAGGCCCCTTCCCTTGAGATATATCTGCAAATATCTCGGAAACGAAGCGAGCAATGGCAAAATGTTAAGAGACCTTTTTTGTAGAGAATTATGTTTCCTACAATTTATGTTCTATGATATCTTTTGATCAGAAGCGTAGTTTTCGAGATATATCGAGATATTTAAAAGTTCCGAAGCCGCACCAACATAATAGAGATACAGAAACACCGTGGCCCCATTCTTTGAGATAACTCTGCACTAGTGCGAGCCGCAAATGCCACTTCCAGCTTAGCTGTGCAGAAGAAGAACAACAAGAAGAAGAAATATCTCGAAATATGTCCGTCAGGCCCCTTCCCTTGAGATAAATCTGCAAATATCTCGGAAACGAAGCGAGCTATGGCAAAATGTTAAGAGACCTTTTTTGTAGAGAATTAAGTTTCCTACTTTTTATGTTCTATGATATTTTTTGATTAGATGCGTAGTTCTCGAGATATATCAAGATATTTAAAAGTTCCGAAGCCGCACCAACATAATAGAGATACAGAAACACCGTGGCCCCTTTCTTTCAGATAACTATGCACTATTGCGAGCTGCAAATGCCACTTCCAGCTTAGCTGTGCAGAAGAACAACAAGAAGAAGAAATATCTCGAAATATGTCCGTCAGGCCCCTTCCCTTGAGATAAATCTGCAAATATCTCGGAAACGAAGCGAGCTATGGCAAAATGTTAAGAGACCTTTTTTGTAGACAATTAAGTTTCCTACTTTTTATGTTCTATGATATTTTTGGATCAGATGCGTAGTTCTCGAGATATATCAAGATATTTAAAAGTTCCGAAGCCGCACCAACATAATAGAGATACAGAAACACCGTGGCCCCTTTCTTTGAGATAACTCTGCACTAGTGCGAGCCGCAAATGCCACTTCCAGCTTAGCTGTGCAGAAGAAGAACAACAAGAAGAAGAAATATCTCGAAATATGTCCGTCAGGCCCCTTCCCTTGAGATAAATCTGCAAATATCTCGGAAACGAAGCGAGCTATGGCAAAATGTTAACAGACCTTTTTTGTAGAGAATTAAGTTTCCCACTTTTTATGTTCTATGATATTTTTTGATTAGATGCGTAGTTCTCGAGATATATCAAGATATTTAAAAGTTCCGAAGCCGCACCAACATAATAGAGATACAGAAACACCGTGGCCCCTTTCTTTCAGATAACTATGCACTATTGCGAGCTGCAAATGCCACTTCCAGCTTAGCTGTGCAGAAGAACAACAAGAAGAAGAAATATCTCGAAATATGTCCGTCAGGCCCCTTCCCTTGAGATAAATCTGCAAATATCTCGGAAACGAAGCGAGCTATGGCAAAATGTTAAGAGACCTTTTTTGTAGACAATTAAGTTTCCTACTTTTTATGCTCTATGATATTTTTTGATCAGATGCGTAGTTCTCGAGATATATCAAGATATTTAAAAGTTCCGAAGCCGCACCAACATAATAGAGATACAGAAACACCGTGGCCCCTTTCTTTGAGATAACTCTGCACTATTGCGAGCTGCAAATGCCACTTCCAGCTTAGCTGTGCAGAAGAAGAACAACAAGAAGAAGAAATATCTCGAAATATGTCCGTCAGGCCCATTCCCTTGAGATAAATCTGCAAATATCTCGGAAACGAAGCGAGCTATGGCAAAATGTTGAGAGACCTTTTTTGTAGACAATTAAGTTTCCTACTATTTATGTTCTATGATATTTTTGGATCAGATGCGTAGTTCTCGAGATATATCAAGATATTTAAAAGTTCCGAAGCCGCACCAACATAATAGAGATACAGAAACACCGTGGCCCCTTTCTTTGAGATAACTCTGCACTAGTGCGAGCCGCAAATGCCACTTCCAGCTTAGCTGTGCAGAAGAAGAACAACAAGAAGAAGAAATATCTCGAAATATGTCCGTCAGGCCCCTTCCCTTGAGATAAATCTGCAAATATCTCGGAAACGAAGCGAGCTATGGCAAAATGTTAAGAGACCTTTTTTGTAGAGAATTAAGTTTCCTACTTTTTATGTTCTATGATATTTTTTGATTAGATGCGTAGTTCTCGAGATATATCAAGATATTTAAAAGTTCCGAAGCCGCACCAACATAATAGAGATACAGAAACACCGTGGCCCCTTTCTTTCAGATAACTATGCACTATTGCGAGCTGCAAATGCCACTTCCAGCTTAGCTGTGCAGAAGAACAACAAGAAGAAGAAATATCTCGAAATATGTCCGTCAGGCCCCTTCCCTTGAGATAAATCTGCAAATATCTCGGAAACGAAGCGAGCTATGGCAAAATGTTAAGAGACCTTATTTGCAGAGAATTAAGTTTCCTACTTTTTATGTTCTATGATATTTTTTGATCAGATGCGTAGTTCTCGAGATATATCAAGATATTTAAAAGTTGCGAAACCGCACCAACATAATAGAGATACAGAAACACCGTGGCCCCTTTCTTTGAGATAACTCTGCACTAGTGCGAGCCGCAAATGCCACTTCCAGCTTAGCTGTGCAGAAGAAGAACAACAAGAAGAAGAAGTATCTCGAAATATGTCCGTCAGGCCCGTTCCTTTGAGCTGAATCTGCAAATATCTCGAAAACGAAGCGAGCTATGGCGAAATGTTAAGAGACCTTTTTTGTAGAGAATTAAGTTTCCTACTTTTTATGTTCTATGATATTTTTTGATCAGATGCGTAGTTCTCGAGATATATCAAGATATTTAAAAGTTCCGAAGCCCCACCAACATAATAGAGATACAGAAACACCGTGGCCCCTTTCTTTGGGATAACTCTGCACTATTGCGAGCTGCAAATGCAACTTCCAGCTTAGCTGTGCAGAGGAAGAACAACAAGAAGAAGAAATATCTCGAAATATGTCCGTCAGGCCAGTTCCTTTGAGCTGCATCTGCAAATATCTCGGAAACGAAGCGAGCTATGGCAAAATGTTAAGAGACGTTTTTTGTAGAGAATTATGTTTCCTACAATTTATGTTCTATGATATTTTTTGATCAGAAGCGTAGTTTTCGAGATATATCGAGATACTTAAAAGTTCCGAAGCCGCACCAACATAATAGAGATACAGAAACACCGTGGCCCCTTTCTTTGAGATAACTGTGCACTAGTGCGAGCCGCAAATGCCACTTCTAGCTTAGCTGTGCAGAAGAAGAACAACAAGAAGAAGAAATATCTCGAAATATGTCCGTTAGGCCCCTTCCCTTGAGATAAATCTGCAAATATCTCGGAAACGAAGCGAGCTATGGCAAAATGTTAAGAGACCTTTTTTGTAGAGAATTAAGTTTCCTACTTTTTATGTTGTATGATATTTTTTGATCAGATGCGTAGTTCTCGAGATATATTAAGATATTTAAAAGTTCCGAAGCCGCACCAACATAATAGAGATACAGAAACACCGTGGCCCCTTTCTTTGAGATAACTCTGCACTATTGCGAGCTGGAAATGCCACTTCCAGTTTAGCTGTGCAGAAGAAGAACAACAAGAAGAAGAAATATCTCGAAATATGCCCGTTAGGCCCCTTCCCTTGAGATAAATCTGCAAATATCTCGGAAACGAAGCGAGCTATGGCAAAATGTTAAGAGACCTTTTTTGTAGAGAATTAAGTTTCCTACTTTTTATGTTCTATGATATTTTTTGATCAGATGCGTAGTTCTCGAGATATATCAAGATATTTAAAAGTTCCGAAGCCGCACCAACATAATAGAGATACAGAAACACCGTGGCCCCTTTCTTTGAGATATCTCTGCACTATTGCGAGCTGCAAATGCCACTTCCAGCTTAGCTGTGCAGAAGAAGAACAACAACAAGAAGAAATATCTCGAAATATGTCCGTGAGGCCCGTTCCCTAGAGATAAATCTGCAAATATCTCGGAAACGAAGCGAGCTATGGCAAAATGTTAAGAGACCTTATTTGTAGAGAATTAAGTTTCCTACTTTTTATGTTCTATGATATTTTCTGATCAGATGCGTAGTTCTCGAGATATATCAAGATATTTAAAAGTTCCGAAACCGCACCAACATAATAGAGATACAGAAACACCGTGGCCCCTTTCTTTGAGATAACTCTGCACTATTGCGAGCTGCAAATGCCACTTCCAGCTTAGCTGTGCACAAGAAGAACAACAAGAAGAAGAAGTATCTCGAAATATGTCCGTCAGGCCCCTTCCCTTGAGATAAATCTGCAAATATCTCGGAAACGAAGCGAGCTATGGCAAAATGTTAAGAGACCTTTTTTGTAGACAATTAAGTTTCCTACTTTTTATGTTCTATGATATTTTTTGATCAGATGCGTAGTTCTCGAGATATATCAAGATATTTAAAAGTTCCGAAGCCGCACCAACATAATAGAGATACAGAAACACCGTGGCCCCTTTCTTTGAGATAACTCTGCACTATTGCGAGCTGCAAATGCCACTTCCAGCTTAGCTGTGCAGAAGAACAACAAGAAGAAGAAATATCTCGAAATATGTCCGTCAGGCCCCTTCCCTTGAGATAAATCTGCAAATATCTCGGAAACGAAGCGAGCTATGGCAAAATGTTAAGAGACCTTATTTGCAGAGAATTAAGTTTCCTACTTTTTATGTTCTATGATATTTTTTGATCAGATGCGTAGTTCTCGAGATATATCAAGATATTTAAAAGTTGCGAAACCGCACCAACATAATAGAGATACAGAAACACCGTGGCCCCTTTCTTTGAGATAACTCTGCACTAGTGCGAGCCGCAAATGCCACTTCCAGCTTAGCTGTGCAGAAGAAGAACAACAAGAAGAAGAAGTATCTCGAAATATGTCCGTCAGGCCCGTTCCTTTGAGCTGAATCTGCAAATATCTCGAAAACGAAGCGAGCTATGGCAAAATGTTAAGAGACGTTTTTTGTAGAGAATTATGTTTCCTACAATCTATGTTCTATGATATTTTTTGATCAGAAGCGTAGTTTTCGAGATATATCGAGATATTTAAAAGTTCCGAAGCCGCACCAACATAATAGAGATACAGAAACACCGTGGCCCCTTTCTTTGAGATAACTCTGCACTAGTGCGAGCCGCAAATGCCACTTCCAGCTTAGCTGTGCAGAAGAAGAACAACAAGAAGAAGAAATATCTCGAAATATGTCCGACAGGCCCTTTCCCTTGAGATAAATCTGCAAATATCTCGGAAACGAAGCGAGCTATGGCGAAATGTTAAGAGACCTTTTTTGTAGAGAATTAAGTTTCCTACTTTTTATCTTCTATGATATTTTTTGATCAGATGCGTAGTTCTCGAGATATATCAAGATATTTAAAAGTTCCGAAGCCGCACCAACATAATAGAGATACAGAAACACCGTGGCCCCTTTCTTTGAGATAACTCTGCACTATTGCGAGCTGGAAATGCCACTTCCAGTTTAGCTGTGCAGAAGAAGAACAACAAGAAGAAGAAATATCTCGAAATATGTCCGTCAGGCCCCTGCCCTTGAGATATATCTGCAAATATCTCGGAAACGAAGCGAGCTATGGCAAAATGTTAAGAGACCTTTTTTGTAGAGAATTATGTTTCCTACAATTTATGTTCTATGATATTTTTTGATCAGAAGCGTAGTTTTCGAGATATATCGAGATGTTTAAAAGTTCCGAAGCCGCACCAACATAATAGAGATACAGAAACACCGTGGCCCCTTTCTTTGAGATAACTCTGCACTAGTGCGAGCCGCAAATGCCACTTCCAGCTTAGCTGTGCAGAAGAAGAACAACAAGAAGAAGAAATATCTCGAAATATGTCCGTCAGGCCCGTTCCCTTGAGATAAATATGCAAATATCTCGGAAACGAAGCGAGCTATGGCAAAATGTTAAGCGACCTTTTTTGTAGAGAATTAAGTTTCCTACTTTTTATGTTCTATGATATTTTTTGATCAGATGCGTAGTTCTCGAGATATATCAAGATATTTAAAAGTTCCGAAGCCGCACCAACATAATAGAGATACAGAAACACCGTGGCCCCTTTCTTTGAGATAACTCTGCACTATTGCGAGCTGGAAATGCCACTTCCAGTTTAGCTGTGCAGAAGAAGAACAACAAGAAGAAGAAATATCTCGAAATATGTCCGTCAGGCCCCTGCCCTTGAGATATATCTGCAAATATCTCGGAAACGAAGCGAACTATGGCAAAATGTTAAGAGACCTTTTTTGTAGAGAATTATGTTTCCTACAATTTATGTTCTATGATATTTTTTGATCAGAAGCGTAGTTTTCGAGATATATCGAGATATTTAAAAGTTCCGAAGCCGCACCAACATAATAGAGATACAGAAACACCGTGGCCCCTTTCTTTGAGATAACTCTGCACTAGTGCGAGCCGCAAATGCCACTTCCAGCTTAGCTGTGCAGAAGAAGAACAACAAGAAGAAGAAATATCTCGAAATATGTCCGTCAGGCCCGTTCCCTTGAGATAAATATGCAAATATCTCGGAAACGAAGCGAGCTATGGCAAAATGTTGAGCGACCTTTTTTGTAGAGAATTAAGTTTCCTACTTTTTATGTTCTATGATATTTTTTGATCAGATGCGTAGTTCTCGAGATATATCAAGATATTTAAAAGTTCCGAAGCCCCACCAACATAATAGAGATACAGAAACACCGTGGCCCCTTTCTTTGGGATAACTCTGCACTATTGCGAGCTGCAAATGCAACTTCCAGCTTAGCTGTGCAGAGGAAGAACAACAAGAAGAAGAAATATCTCGAAATATGTCCGTCAGGCCAGTTCCTTTGAGCTGCATCTGCAAATATCTCGGAAACGAAGCGAGCTATGGCAAAATGTTAAGAGACGTTTTTTGTAGAGAATTATGTTTCCTACAATTTATGTTCTATGATATTTTTTGATCAGAAGCGTAGTTTTCGAGATATATCGAGATACTTAAAAGTTCCGAAGCCGCACCAACATAATAGAGATACAGAAACACCGTGGCCCCTTTCTTTGAGATAACTGTGCACTAGTGCGAGCCGCAAATGCCACTTCTAGCTTAGCTGTGCAGAAGAAGAACAACAAGAAGAAGAAATATCTCGAAATATGTCCGTTAGGCCCCTTCCCTTGAGATAAATCTGCAAATATCTCGGAAACGAAGCGAGCTATGGCAAAATGTTAAGAGACCTTTTTTGTAGAGAATTAAGTTTCCTACTTTTTATGTTGTATGATATTTTTTGATCAGATGCGTAGTTCTCGAGATATATTAAGATATTTAAAAGTTCCGAAGCCGCACCAACATAATAGAGATACAGAAACACCGTGGCCCCTTTCTTTGAGATAACTCTGCACTATTGCGAGCTGGAAATGCCACTTCCAGTTTAGCTGTGCAGAAGAAGAACAACAAGAAGAAGAAATATCTCGAAATATGCCCGTTAGGCCCCTTCCCTTGAGATAAATCTGCAAATATCTCGGAAACGAAGCGAGCTATGGCAAAATGTTAAGAGACCTTTTTTGTAGAGAATTAAGTTTCCTACTTTTTATGTTCTATGATATTTTTTGATCAGATGCGTAGTTCTCGAGATATATCAAGATATTTAAAAGTTCCGAAGCCGCACCAACATAATAGAGATACAGAAACACCGTGGCCCCTTTCTTTGAGATATCTCTGCACTATTGCGAGCTGCAAATGCCACTTCCAGCTTAGCTGTGCAGAAGAAGAACAACAACAAGAAGAAATATCTCGAAATATGTCCGTGAGGCCCGTTCCCTAGAGATAAATCTGCAAATATCTCGGAAACGAAGCGAGCTATGGCAAAATGTTAAGAGACCTTATTTGTAGAGAATTAAGTTTCCTACTTTTTATGTTCTATGATATTTTCTGATCAGATGCGTAGTTCTCGAGATATATCAAGATATTTAAAAGTTCCGAAACCGCACCAACATAATAGAGATACAGAAACACCGTGGCCCCTTTCTTTGAGATAACTCTGCACTATTGCGAGCTGCAAATGCCACTTCCAGCTTAGCTGTGCACAAGAAGAACAACAAGAAGAAGAAGTATCTCGAAATATGTCCGTCAGGCCCCTTCCCTTGAGATAAATCTGCAAATATCTCGGAAACGAAGCGAGCTATGGCAAAATGTTAAGAGACCTTTTTTGTAGACAATTAAGTTTCCTACTTTTTATGTTCTATGATATTTTTTGATCAGATGCGTAGTTCTCGAGATATATCAAGATATTTAAAAGTTCCGAAGCCGCACCAACATAATAGAGATACAGAAACACCGTGGCCCCTTTCTTTGAGATAACTCTGCACTAGTGCGAGCCGCAAATGCCACTTCCAGCTTAGCTGTGCAGAAGAAGAACAACAAGAAGAAGAAATATCTCGAAATATGTCCGTCAGGCCCCTTCCCTTGAGATAAATCTGCAAATATCTCGGAAACGAAGCGAGCTATGGCAAAATGTTAAGAGACCTTTTTTGTAGACAATTAAGTTTCCTACTTTTTATGTTCTATGATATTTTTTGATCAGATGCGTAGTTCTCGAGATATATCAAGATATTTAAAAGTTCCGAAGCCGCACCAACATAATAGAGATACAGAAACACCGTGGCCCCTTTCTTTGAGATAACTCTGCACTATTGCGAGCTGCAAATGCCACTTCCAGCTTAGCTGTGCAGAAGAAGAACAACAAGAAGAAGAAATATCTCGAAATATGTCCGTCAGGCCCCTTCCCTTGAGATAAATCTGCAAATATCTCGGAAACGAAGCGAGCTATGGCAAAATGTTGAGAGACCTTTTTTGTAGAGAATTAAGTTTCCTACTATTTATGTTCTATGATATTTTTGGATCAGATGCGTAGTTCTCGAGATATATCAAGATATTTAAAAGTTCCGAAGCCGCACCAACATAATAGAGATACAGAAACACCGTGGCCCCTTTCTTTGAGATAACTCTGCACTAGAGCGAGCCGCAAATGCCACTTCCAGCTTAGCTGCGCAGAAGAAGGACAACAAGAAGAAGAAATATCTCGAAATATGTCCGTCAGGCCCCTTCCCTTGAGATAAATCTGCAAATATCTCGGAAACGAAGCGAGCTATGGCAAAATGTTAAGAGACCTTATTTGCAGAGAATTAAGTTTCCTACTTTTTATGTTCTATGATATTTTTTGATCAGATGCGTAGTTCTCGAGATATATCAAGATATTTAAAAGTTGCGAAACCGCACCAACATAATAGAGATACAGAAACACCGTGGCCCCTTTCTTTGAGATAACTCTGCACTAGTGCGAGCCGCAAATGCCACTTCCAGCTTAGCTGTGCAGAAGAAGAACAACAAGAAGAAGAAGTATCTCGAAATATGTCCGTCAGGCCCGTTCCTTTGAGCTGAATCTGCAAATATCTCGAAAACGAAGCGAGCTATGGCAAAATGTTAAGAGACGTTTTTTGTAGAGAATTATGTTTCCTACAATCTATGTTCTATGATATTTTTTGATCAGAAGCGTAGTTTTCGAGATATATCGAGATATTTAAAAGTTCCGAAGCCGCATCAACATAATAGAGATACAGAAACACCGTGGCCCCTTTCTTTGCGATAACTCTGCACTATTGCGAGCTGGAAATGCCACTTCCAGTTTAGCTGTGCAGAAGAAGAACAACAAGAAGAAGAAATATCTCGAAATATGTCCGTCAGGCCCCTGCCCTTGAGATATATCTGCAAATATCTCGGAAACGAAGCGAGCTATGGCAAAATGTTAAGAGACCTTTTTTGTAGAGAATTAAGTTTCCTACTTTTTATGTTGTATGATATTTTTTGATCAGATGCGTAGTTCTCGAGATATATTAAGATATTTAAAAGTTCCGAAGCCGCACCAACATAATAGAGATACAGAAACACCGTGGCCCCTTTCTTTGAGATAACTCTGCACTATTGCGAGCTGGAAATGCCACTTCCAGTTTAGCTGTGCAGAAGAAGAACAACAAGAAGAAGAAATATCTCGAAATATGCCCGTTAGGCCCCTTCCCTTGAGATAAATCTGCAAATATCTCGGAAACGAAGCGAGCTATGGCAAAATGTTAAGAGACCTTTTTTGTAGAGAATTAAGTTTCCTACTTTTTATGTTCTATGATATTTTTTGATCAGATGCGTAGTTCTCGAGATATATCAAGATATTTAAAAGTTCCGAAGCCGCACCAACATAATAGAGATACAGAAACACCGTGGCCCCTTTCTTTGAGATATCTCTGCACTATTGCGAGCTGCAAATGCCACTTCCAGCTTAGCTGTGCAGAAGAAGAACAACAACAAGAAGAAATATCTCGAAATATGTCCGTGAGGCCCGTTCCCTAGAGATAAATCTGCAAATATCTCGGAAACGAAGCGAGCTATGGCAAAATGTTAAGAGACCTTATTTGTAGAGAATTAAGTTTCCTACTTTTTATGTTCTATGATATTTTCTGATCAGATGCGTAGTTCTCGAGATATATCAAGATATTTAAAAGTTCCGAAACCGCACCAACATAATAGAGATACAGAAACACCGTGGCCCCTTTCTTTGAGATAACTCTGCACTATTGCGAGCTGCAAATGCCACTTCCAGCTTAGCTGTGCACAAGAAGAACAACAAGAAGAAGAAGTATCTCGAAATATGTCCGTCAGGCCCCTTCCCTTGAGATAAATCTGCAAATATCTCGGAAACGAAGCGAGCTATGGCAAAATGTTAAGAGACCTTTTTTGTAGACAATTAAGTTTCCTACTTTTTATGTTCTATGATATTTTTTGATCAGATGCGTAGTTCTCGAGATATATCAAGATATTTAAAAGTTCCGAAGCCGCACCAACATAATAGAGATACAGAAACACCGTGGCCCCTTTCTTTGAGATAACTCTGCACTAGTGCGAGCCGCAAATGCCACTTCCAGCTTAGCTGTGCAGAAGAAGAACAACAAGAAGAAGAAATATCTCGAAATATGTCCGTCAGGCCCCTTCCCTTGAGATAAATCTGCAAATATCTCGGAAACGAAGCGAGCTATGGCAAAATGTTAAGAGACCTTTTTTGTAGACAATTAAGTTTCCTACTTTTTATGTTCTATGATATTTTTTGATCAGATGCGTAGTTCTCGAGATATATCAAGATATTTAAAAGTTCCGAAGCCGCACCAACATAATAGAGATACAGAAACACCGTGGCCCCTTTCTTTGAGATAACTCTGCACTATTGCGAGCTGCAAATGCCACTTCCAGCTTAGCTGTGCAGAAGAAGAACAACAAGAAGAAGAAATATCTCGAAATATGTCCGTCAGGCCCCTTCCCTTGAGATAAATCTGCAAATATCTCGGAAACGAAGCGAGCTATGGCAAAATGTTGAGAGACCTTTTTTGTAGAGAATTAAGTTTCCTACTATTTATGTTCTATGATATTTTTGGATCAGATGCGTAGTTCTCGAGATATATCAAGATATTTAAAAGTTCCGAAGCCGCACCAACATAATAGAGATACAGAAACACCGTGGCCCCTTTCTTTGAGATAACTCTGCACTAGAGCGAGCCGCAAATGCCACTTCCAGCTTAGCTGCGCAGAAGAAGGACAACAAGAAGAAGAAATATCTCGAAATATGTCCGTCAGGCCCCTTCCCTTGAGATAAATCTGCAAATATCTCGGAAACGAAGCGAGCTATGGCAAAATGTTAAGAGACCTTATTTGCAGAGAATTAAGTTTCCTACTTTTTATGTTCTATGATATTTTTTGATCAGATGCGTAGTTCTCGAGATATATCAAGATATTTAAAAGTTGCGAAACCGCACCAACATAATAGAGATACAGAAACACCGTGGCCCCTTTCTTTGAGATAACTCTGCACTAGTGCGAGCCGCAAATGCCACTTCCAGCTTAGCTGTGCAGAAGAAGAACAACAAGAAGAAGAAGTATCTCGAAATATGTCCGTCAGGCCCGTTCCTTTGAGCTGAATCTGCAAATATCTCGAAAACGAAGCGAGCTATGGCAAAATGTTAAGAGACGTTTTTTGTAGAGAATTATGTTTCCTACAATCTATGTTCTATGATATTTTTTGATCAGAAGCGTAGTTTTCGAGATATATCGAGATATTTAAAAGTTCCGAAGCCGCATCAACATAATAGAGATACAGAAACACCGTGGCCCCTTTCTTTGCGATAACTCTGCACTATTGCGAGCTGGAAATGCCACTTCCAGTTTAGCTGTGCAGAAGAAGAACAACAAGAAGAAGAAATATCTCGAAATATGTCCGTCAGGCCCCTGCCCTTGAGATATATCTGCAAATATCTCGGAAACGATGCGAGCTATGGCAAAATGTTAAGAGACCTTTTTTGTAGAGAATTATGTTTCCTACAATTTATGTTCTATGATATTTTTTGATCAGAAGCGTAGTTTTCGAGATATATCGAGATATTTAAAAGTTCCGAAGCCGCACCAACATAATAGAGATACAGAAACACCGTGGCCCCTTTCTTTGAGATAACTCTGCACTAGTGCGAGCCGCAAATGCCACTTCCAGCTTAGCTGTGCAGAAGAAGAACAACAAGAAGAAGAAATATCTCGAAATATGTCCGTCAGGCCCGTTCCCTTGAGATAAATATGCAAATATCTCGGAAACGAAGCGAGCTATGGCAAAATGTTAAGCGACCTTTTTTGTAGAGAATTAAGTTTCCTACTTTTTATGTTCTATGATATTTTTTGATCAGATGCGTAGTTCTCGAGATATATCAAGATATTTAAAAGTTCCGAAGCCGCACCAACATAATAGAGATACAGAAACACCGTGGCCCCTTTCTTTGAGATAACTCTGCACTATTGCGCGCTGCAAATGCCACTTCCAGCTTAGCTGTGCAGAAGAAGAACAACAAGAAGAAGAAATATCTCGAAATATGTCCGTCAGGCCCCTTCCCTTGAGATAAATCTGCAAATATCTCGGAAACGAAGCGAGCTATGGCAAAATGTTAAGAGACCTTTTTTGTAGAGAATTAAGTTTCCTACTTTTTATGTTCTATGATATTTTTTGATCAGATGCGTAGTTCTCGAGATATATCAAGATATTTAAAAGTTCCGAAGCCGCACCAACATAATAGAGATACGGAAACACCGTGGCCCCTTTCTTTGCGATAACACTGCACTATTGCGAGCTGCAAATGCCACTTCCAGCTTAGCTGTGCAGAAGAAGAACAACAAGAAGAAGAAATATCTCGAAATATGTCCGTCAGGCCCCTTCCCTTGAGATAAATCTGTAAATATCTCGGAAACGAAGCGAGCTATGGCAAAATGTTAAGAGACCTTTTTTGTAGAGAATTAAGTTTCCTACTTTTTATGTTCTATGATATTTTTCGATCAGAGGCGTAGTTCTCGAGATATATCAAGATATTTAAAAGTTCCGAAGCCGCACCAACATAATAGAGATACAGAAACACCGTGGCCCCTCTCTTTGAGATAACTCTGCACGATTGCGAGCTGGAAATGCCACTTCCAGTTTAGCTGTGCAGAAGAAGAACAACAAGAAGAAGAAATATCTCGAAATATGTCCGTCAGGACCCTTCCCTTGAGATAAATCTGCAAATATCTCGGAAACGAAGCGAGCTATTGCAAAACGTTAAGAGACCTTTTTTGTAGAGAATTAAGTTTCCTACAATTTATGTTCTATGATATTTTTTGATCAGAAACGTAGTTTTCGAGATATATCGAGATATTTAAAAGTTCCGAAGCCGCACCAACATAATAGAGATACAGAAACACAGTGGCTCCTTTCTTTGAGATAACTCTGCACTACTGCGAGCTGCAAATGCCACTTCCAGCTTAGCTGTGCAGAAGAAGAACAACAAGAAGAAGAAATATCTGGAAATATGTCCGTCAGGCCCCTTCCCTTGAGATAAATCTGCAAATATCTCGGAAACGAAGCGAGCTATGGCAAAATGTTAAGAGACCTTTTTTGTAGACAATTAAGTTTCCTACTTTTTATGTTCTATGATATTTTTTGATCAGATGCGTAGTTCTCGAGATATATCAAGATATTTAAAAGTTCCGAAGCCGCACCAACATAATAGAGATACAGAAACACCGTGGCCCCTTTCTTTGAGATAACTCTGCACTAGTGCGAGCCGCAAATGCCACTTCCAGCTTAGCTGTGCAGAAGAAGAACAACAAGAAGAAGAAATATCTCGAAATATGTCCGTCAGGCCCCTTCCCTTGAGATAAATCTGCAAATATCTCGGAAACGAAGCGAGCTATGGCAAAATGTTAAGAGACCTTTTGTGTAGACAATTAAGTTTCCTACTTTTTATGTTCTATGATATTTTTTGATCAGATGCGTAGTTCTCGAGATATATCAAGATATTTAAAAGTTCCGAAGCCGCACCAACATAATAGAGATACAGAAACACCGTGGCCCCTTTCTTTGAGATAACTCTGCACTATTGCGAGCTGCAAATGCCACTTCCAGCTTAGCTGTGCAGAAGAAGAACAACAAGAAGAAGAAATATCTCGAAATATGTCCGTCAGGCCCCTTCCCTTGAGATAAATCTGCAAATATCTCGGAAACGAAGCGAGCTATGGCAAAATGTTGAGAGACCTTTTTTGTAGAGAATTAAGTTTCCTACTATTTATGTTCTATGATATTTTTGGATCAGATGCGTAGTTCTCGAGATATATCAAGATATTTAAAAGTTCCGAAGCCGCACCAACATAATAGAGATACAGAAACACCGTGGCCCCTTTCTTTGAGATAACTCTGCACTAGAGCGAGCCGCAAATGCCACTTCCAGCTTAGCTGTGCAGAAGAAGAACAACAAGAAGAAGAAATATCTCGAAATATGTCCGTCAGGCCACTTCCCTTGAGATAAATCTGCAAATATCTCGGAAACGAAGCGAGCTATGGCAAAATGTTAAGAGACCTTTTTTGTAGAGAATTATGTTTCCTACTTTTTATGTTCTATGATATTTTTTGATCAGACGCGTAGCTCTCGAGATATATCAAGATATTTAAAAGTTCCGAAGCCGCACCAACATAATAGAGATACAGAAACAGCGTGGCCCCTTTCTTTGAGATATCTCTGCACTATTGCGAGCTGCAAATGCCACTTCCAGCTTAGCTGCGCAGAAGAAGGACAACAAGAAGAAGAAATATCTCGAAATATGTCCGTCAGGCCCCTTCCCTTGAGATAAATCTGCAAATATCTCGGAAACGAAGCGAGCTATGGCAAAATGTTAAGAGACCTTATTTGCAGAGAATTAAGTTTCCTACTTTTTATGTTCTATGATATTTTTTGATCAGATGCGTAGTTCTCGAGATATATCAAGATATTTAAAAGTTGCGAAACCGCACCAACATAATAGAGATACAGAAACACCGTGGCCCCTTTCTTTGAGATAACTCTGCACTAGTGCGAGCCGCAAATGCCACTTCCAGCTTAGCTGTGCAGAAGAAGAACAACAAGAAGAAGAAGTATCTCGAAATATGTCCGTCAGGCCCGTTCCTTTGAGCTGAATCTGCAAATATCTCGAAAACGAAGCGAGCTATGGCAAAATGTTAAGAGACGTTTTTTGTAGAGAATTATGTTTCCTACAATCTATGTTCTATGATATTTTTTGATCAGAAGCGTAGTTTTCGAGATATATCGAGATATTTAAAAGTTCCGAAGCCGCATCAACATAATAGAGATACAGAAACACCGTGGCCCCTTTCTTTGCGATAACTCTGCACTATTGCGAGCTGGAAATGCCACTTCCAGTTTAGCTGTGCAGAAGAAGAACAACAAGAAGAAGAAATATCTCGAAATATGTCCGTCAGCCCCCTGCCCTTGAGATATATCTGCAAATATCTCGGAAACGATGCGAGCTATGGCAAAATGTTAAGAGACCTTTTTTGTAGAGAATTATGTTTCCTACAATTTATGTTCTATGATATTTTTTGATCAGAAGCGTAGTTTTCGAGATATATCGAGATATTTAAAAGTTCCGAAGCCGCACCAACATAATAGAGATACAGAAACACCGTGGCCCCTTTCTTTGAGATAACTCTGCACTAGTGCGAGCCGCAAATGCCACTTCCAGCTTAGCTGTGCAGAAGAAGAACAACAAGAAGAAGAAATATCTCGAAATATGTCCGTCAGGCCCGTTCCCTTGAGATAAATATGCAAATATCTCGGAAACGAAGCGAGCTATGGCAAAATGTTAAGCGACCTTTTTTGTAGAGAATTAAGTTTCCTACTTTTTATGTTCTATGATATTTTTTGATCAGATGCGTAGTTCTCGAGATATATCAAGATATTTAAAAGTTCCGAAGCCGCACCAACATAATAGAGATACAGAAACACCGTGGCCCCTTTCTTTGAGATAACTCTGCACTATTGCGCGCTGCAAATGCCACTTCCAGCTTAGCTGTGCAGAAGAAGAACAACAAGAAGAAGAAATATCTCGAAATATGTCCGTCAGGCCCCTTCCCTTGAGATAAATCTGCAAATATCTCGGAAACGAAGCGAGCTATGGCAAAATGTTAAGAGACCTTTTTTGTAGAGAATTAAGTTTCCTACTTTTTATGTTCTATGATATTTTTTGATCAGATGCGTAGTTCTCGAGATATATCAAGATATTTAAAAGTTCCGAAGCCGCACCAACATAATAGAGATACGGAAACACCGTGGCCCCTTTCTTTGCGATAACACTGCACTATTGCGAGCTGCAAATGCCACTTCCAGCTTAGCTGTGCAGAAGAAGAACAACAAGAAGAAGAAATATCTCGAAATATGTCCGTCAGGCCCCTTCCCTTGAGATAAATCTGTAAATATCTCGGAAACGAAGCGAGCTATGGCAAAATGTTAAGAGACCTTTTTTGTAGAGAATTAAGTTTCCTACTTTTTATGTTCTATGATATTTTTCGATCAGAGGCGTAGTTCTCGAGATATATCAAGATATTTAAAAGTTCCGAAGCCGCACCAACATAATAGAGATACAGAAACACCGTGGCCCCTCTCTTTGAGATAACTCTGCACGATTGCGAGCTGGAAATGCCACTTCCAGTTTAGCTGTGCAGAAGAAGAACAACAAGAAGAAGAAATATCTCGAAATATGTCCGTCAGGACCCTTCCCTTGAGATAAATCTGCAAATATCTCGGAAACGAAGCGAGCTATTGCAAAACGTTAAGAGACCTTTTTTGTAGAGAATTAAGTTTCCTACAATTTATGTTCTATGATATTTTTTGATCAGAAACGTAGTTTTCGAGATATATCGAGATATTTAAAAGTTCCGAAGCCGCACCAACATAATAGAGATACAGAAACACAGTGGCTCCTTTCTTTGAGATAACTCTGCACTACTGCGAGCTGCAAATGCCACTTCCAGCTTAGCTGTGCAGAAGAAGAACAACAAGAAGAAGAAATATCTCGAAATATGCCCGTTAGGCCCCTTCCCTTGAGATAAATCTGCAAATATCTCGGAAACGAAGCGAGCTATGGCACAATGTTAAGAGACCTTTTTTGTAGAGAATTAAGTTTCCTACTTTTTATGTTCTATGATATTTTTTGATCAGATGCGTAGTTCTCGAGATATATCAAGATATTTAAAAGTTCCGAAGCCGCACCAACATAATAGAGATACAGAAACACCGTGGCCCCTTTCTTTGAGATATCTCTGCACTATTGCGAGCTGCAAATGCCACTTCCAGCTTAGCTGTGCAGAAGAAGAACAACAAGAAGAAGAAATATCTCGAAATATGTCCGTGAGGCCCCTTCCCTAGAGATAAATCTGCAAATATCTCGGAAACGAAGCGAGCTATGGCAAAATGTTAAGAGACCTTATTTGTAGAGAATTAAGTTTCCTACTTTTTATGTTCTATGATATTTTTTGATCAGATGCGTAGTTCTCGAGATATATCAAGATATTTAAAAGTTCCGAAACCGCACCAACATAATAGAGATACAGAAACACCGTGGCCCCTTTCTTTGAGATAACTCTGCACTAGTGCGAGCCGCAAATGCCACTTCCAGCTTAGCTGTGCAGAAGAAGAACAACAAGAAGAAGAAATATCTCGAAATATGTCCGTTAGGCCCCTTCCCTTGAGATAAATCTGCAAATATCTCGGAAACGAAGCGAGCTATGGCAAAATGTTAAGAGACCTTTTTTGTAGAGAATTAAGTTTCCTACTTTTTATGTTCTATGGAATTTTTTGATCAGATGCGTAGTTCTCGAGATATATTAAGATATTTAAAAGTTCCGAAGCCGCACCAACATAATAGAGATACAGAAACACCGTGGCCCCTTTCTTTGAGATAACTCTGCACTATTGCGAGCTGCAAATGCCACTTCCAGCTTAGATGTGCACAAGAAGAACAACAAGAAGAAGAAGTATCTCGAAATATGTCCGTCAGGCCCCTTCCCTTGAGATAAATCTGCAAATATCTCGGAAACGAAGAGAGCTATGGCAAAATGTTAAGAGACCTTTTTTGTAGAGAATTAAGTTTCCTACTTTTTATGTTCTATGATATTTTTTGATCAGATGCGTAGTTCTCGAGATATATTAAGATATTTAAAAGTTCCGAAGCCGCACCAACATAATAGAGATACAGAAACACCGTGGCCCCTTTCTTTGAGATAACTCTGCACTATTGCGAGCTGCAAATGCCACTTCCAGCTTAGCTGTGCAGAAGAAGAACAACAAGAAGAAGAAGTATCTCGAAATATGTCCGTCAGGCCCCTGCCCTTGAGATATATCTGCAAATATCTCGGAAACGAAGCGAGCTATGGCAAAATGTTAAGAGACCTTTTCTGTAGAGAATTATGTTTGCTACAATTTATCTTCTATGCTATTTTTTGATCAGAAGCGTAGTTTTCGAGATATATCGAGATATTTAAAGGTTCCGAAGCCGCACCAACATAATAGAGATACAGAAACACCGTGGCCCCTTTCTTTGAGATAACTCTGCACTAGTGCGAGCCGCAAATGCCACTTCCAGCTTAGCTGTGCAGAAGAAGAACAACAAGAAGAAGAAATATCTGGAAATATGTCCGTCAGGCCCCTTCCCTTGAGATAAATCTGCAAATATCTCGGAAACCAAGCGAGCTATGGCAAAATGTTAAGAGACCTTATTTGTAGAGAATTAAGTTTCCTACTTTTTATGTTCTACGATATTTTTTGATCAGATGCGTAGTTCTCGAGATATATCAAGATATTTAAAAGTTCCGAAGCCGCACCAACATAATAGAGATACAGAAACACCGTGGCCCCTTTCTTTGAGATAACTCTGCACTATTGCGAGCTGGAAATGCCACTTCCAGTTTAGCTGTGCAGAAGAAGAACAACAAGAAGAAGAAATATCTCGAAATATGCCCGTTAGGCCCCTTCCCTTGAGATAAATCTGCAAATATCTCGGAAACGAAGCGAGCTATGGCACAATGTTAAGAGACCTTTTTTGTAGAGAATTAAGTTTCCTACTTTTTATGTTCTATGATATTTTTTGATCAGATGCGTAGTTCTCGAGATATATCAAGATATTTAAAAGTTCCGAAGCCGCACCAACATAATAGAGATACAGAAACACCGTGGCCCCTTTCTTTGAGATATCTCTGCACTATTGCGAGCTGCAAATGCCACTTCCAGCTTAGCTGTGCAGAAGAAGAACAACAAGAAGAAGAAATATCTCGAAATATGTCCGTGAGGCCCCTTCCCTAGAGATAAATCTGCAAATATCTCGGAAACGAAGCGAGCTATGGCAAAATGTTAAGAGACCTTATTTGTAGAGAATTAAGTTTCCTACTTTTTATGTTCTATGATATTTTTTGATCAGATGCGTAGTTCTCGAGATATATCAAGATATTTAAAAGTTCCGAAACCGCACCAACATAATAGAGATACAGAAACACCGTGGCCCCTTTCTTTGAGATAACTCTGCACTAGTGCGAGCCGCAAATGCCACTTCCAGCTTAGCTGTGCAGAAGAAGAACAACAAGAAGAAGAAATATCTCGAAATATGTCCGTTAGGCCCCTTCCCTTGAGATAAATCTGCAAATATCTCGGAAACGAAGCGAGCTATGGCAAAATGTTAAGAGACCTTTTTTGTAGAGAATTAAGTTTCCTACTTTTTATGTTCTATGGAATTTTTTGATCAGATGCGTAGTTCTCGAGATATATTAAGATATTTAAAAGTTCCGAAGCCGCACCAACATAATAGAGATACAGAAACACCGTGGCCCCTTTCTTTGAGATAACTCTGCACTATTGCGAGCTGCAAATGCCACTTCCAGCTTAGATGTGCACAAGAAGAACAACAAGAAGAAGAAGTATCTCGAAATATGTCCGTCAGGCCCCTTCCCTTGAGATAAATCTGCAAATATCTCGGAAACGAAGAGAGCTATGGCAAAATGTTAAGAGACCTTTTTTGTAGAGAATTAAGTTTCCTACTTTTTATGTTCTATGATATTTTTTGATCAGATGCGTAGTTCTCGAGATATATTAAGATATTTAAAAGTTCCGAAGCCGCACCAACATAATAGAGATACAGAAACACCGTGGCCCCTTTCTTTGAGATAACTCTGCACTATTGCGAGCTGCAAATGCCACTTCCAGCTTAGCTGTGCAGAAGAAGAACAACAAGAAGAAGAAGTATCTCGAAATATGTCCGTCAGGCCCCTACCCTTGAGATATATCTGCAAATATCTCGGAAACGAAGCGAGCTATGGCAAAATGTTAAGAGACCTTTTCTGTAGAGAATTATGTTTGCTACAATTTATCTTCTATGCTATTTTTTGATCAGAAGCGTAGTTTTCGAGATATATCGAGATATTTAAAGGTTCCGAAGCCGCACCAACATAATAGAGATACAGAAACACCGTGGCCCCTTTCTTTGAGATAACTCTGCACTAGTGCGAGCCGCAAATGCCACTTCCAGCTTAGCTGTGCAGAAGAAGAACAACAAGAAGAAGAAATATCTCGAAATATGTCCGTCAGGCCCCTTCCCTTGAGATAAATCTGCAAATATCTCGGAAACGAAGCGAGCTATGGCAAAATGTTAAGAGACCTTTTTTGTAGAGAATAATGTTTCCTACAATTTACGTTCTATGATATTTTTTGATCAGAAGCGTAGTTTTCGAGATATATCGAGATATTTAAAAGTTCCGAAGCCGCACCAACATAATAGAGATACAGAAACACCGTGGCCCCTTTCTTTGAGATAACTCTGCACTATTGCGACCTGCAAATGCCACTTCCAGCTCAGCTGTGCAGAAGAAGAACAACAAGAAGAAGAAATATCTCGAAATATGTCCGTCAGGCCCCTTCCCTTGAGATAAATCTGCAAATATCTCGGAAACGAAGCGAGCTATGGCAAAATGTTAAGAGACCTTTTTTGTAGAGAATTAAGTTTCCTACTTTTTATGTTCTATGATATTTTTTGATCAGATGCGTAGTTCTCGAGATATATCAAGATATTTAAAAGCTCCGAAGCTGCACCAACATAATAGAGGTACAGAAACACCGTGGCCCCTTCCTTTGAGATAACTCTGCACTATTGCGAGCTGCAAATGCCACTTCCAGCTTAGCTGTGCAGAAGAAGAACAACAAGAAGAAGAAATATCTCGAAATATGTCCGTCAGGCCCCTTCCCTTGAGATAAATCTGTAAATATCTCGGAAACGAAGCGAGCTATGGCAAAATGTTAAGAGACCTTTTTTGTAGAGAATTAAGTTTCCTACTTTTTATGTTCTATGATATTTTTCGATCAGAGGCGTAGTTCTCGAGATATATCAAGATATTTAAAAGTTCCGAAGCCGCACCAACATAATAGAGATACAGAAACACCGTGGCCCCTCTCTTTGAGATAACTCTGCACGATTGCGAGCTGGAAATGCCACTTCCAGTTTAGCTGTGCAGAAGAAGAACAACAAGAAGAAGAAATATCTCGAAATATGTCCGTCAGGACCCTTCCCTTGAGATAAATCTGCAAATATCTCGGAAACGAAGCGAGCTATTGCAAAACGTTAAGAGACCTTTTTTGTAGAGAATTAAGTTTCCTACAATTTATGTTCTATGATATTTTTTGATCAGAAACGTAGTTTTCGAGATATATCGAGATATTTAAAAGTTCCGAAGCCGCACCAACATAATAGAGATACAGAAACACAGTGGCTCCTTTCTTTGAGATAACTCTGCACTACTGCGAGCTGCAAATGCCACTTCCAGCTTAGCTGTGCAGAAGAAGAACAACAAGAAGAAGAAATATCTGGAAATATGTCCGTCAGGCCCCTTCCCTTGAGATAAATCTGCAAATATCTCGGAAACCAAGCGAGCTATGGCAAAATGTTAAGAGACCTTATTTGTAGAGAATTAAGTTTCCTACTTTTTATGTTCTACGATATTTTTTGATCAGATGCGTAGTTCTCGAGATATATCAAGATATTTAAAAGTTCCGAAGCCGCACCAACATAATAGAGATACAGAAACACCGTGGCCCCTTTCTTTGAGATAACTCTGCACTATTGCGCGCTGCAAATGCTACTTCCAGCTTAGCTGTGCAGAAGAAGAACAACAAGAAGAAGAAATATCTCGAAATATGTCCGTCAGGCCCCTTCCCTTGAGATAAATCTGCAAATATCTCGGAAACGAAGCGAGCTATGGCAAAATGTTAAGAGACCTTTTTTGTAGAGAATTATGTTTCCTACAATTTACGTTCTCTGATATTTTTTGATCAGAAGCGTAGTTTTCGAGATATATCGAGATATTTAAAAGTTCCGAAGCCGCACCAACATAATAGAGATACAGAAACACCGTGGCCCCTTTCTTTGAGATAACTCTGCACTATTGCGACCTGCAAATGCCACTTCCAGCTTAGCTGTGCAGAAGAGGAACAACAAGAAGAAGAAATATCTCGGAATATGTCGTCAGGCCCCTTCCCTTGAGCTAAATCTGCAAATATCTCGGAAACGATGCCAGCTATGGGAAAATGTTAAGAGACCTTTTTTGTAGAGAATTGAGTTTCCTACTTTTTATGTCCTATGATATTTTTTGATCAGACGCGTAGTTCTCGAGATATATCAAGATATTTAAAAGTTCCGAAGCCGCACCAACATAATAGAGATACAGAAACACCGTGGCCCCTTTCTTTGAGATAACTCTGCACTATTGCGAGCGGCAAATGCCACTTCCAGCTTAGCTGTGCAGAGGAAGAACAACAAGAAGAAGAAATATCTCGAAATATGTCCGTCAGGCCCCTTCCCTTGAGATAAATCGGCAAGTATCTCGGAAACAAAGCGAGCTATTGCAAAACTTTAAGAGACCTTTTTTGTAGAGAATTAAGTTTCCTACTTTTTATCTTCTATGATATTTTCTGATCAGATGCGTAGTTCTCGAGATATATCAAGATATTTAAAAGTTCCGAAGCCGCACCAACATAATAGAGATACAGAAACACCGTGGCCCCTCTCTTTGAGATAACTCTGCACTATTGCGACATGGAAATGCCACTTCCAGTTTAGCTGTGCAGAAGAAGAACAACAAGAAGAAGAAATATCTCGAAATATGTCCGTTAGGCCCCTTCCCTTGAGATACATCTGCAAATATCTCGGAAACGAAGCGAGCTATGGCAAAATGTTAAGAGACCTTTTTTGTAGAGAATTAAGTTTCCTACGTTTTATGTTCTATGATATTTTTTGATCAGATGCGTAGTTCTCGAGATATATCAAGATATTTAAAAGTTCCGAAGCCGCACCAACATAATCGGGATACAGAAACACCGTGCCCCTCTCTTTGAGATAACTCTGCACTATTGCGAGCTGGAAATGCCACTTCCAGTTTAGCTGTGCAGAAGAAGAACAACAAGAAGAAGAAATATCTGGAAATATGTCCGTTAGGCCCCTTCCCTTGAGATAAATCTGCAAATATCTCCGAAACGAAGCGAGCTATGGCAAAATGTTAAGAGACTTTTTTGTAGAGAATTAAGTTTCCTACTTTTTATGTTCTATGATATTTTTTGATCAGATGCGTAGTTCTCGAGATATATCAAGATATTTAAAAGTTCCGAAGCTGCAACAACATAATAGAGGTGCAGAAACACCGTGGCCTCTTTCTTTGAGATAACTCTGCACTATTGCGAGCTGCAAATGCCACTTTCAGCTTAGCTGTGCAGAAGAAGAACAACAAGAAGAAGAAATATCTCGAAATATGTCCGTCAGACCCCTTCCCTTGAGATGAATCTGCAAATATCTCGGAAACGAAGCGAGCTATGGCAAAATGTTAAGAGACCTTTTTTGTAGAGAATAATGTTTCCTACAATTTACGTTCTATGATATTTTTTGATCAGAAGCGTAGTTTTCGAGATATATCGAGATATTTAAAAGTTCCGAAGCCGCACCAACATAATAGAGATACAGAAACACCGTGGCCCCTTTCTTTGAGATAACTCTGCACTATTGCGACCTGCAAATGCCACTTCCAGCTCAGCTGTGCAGAAGAAGAACAACAAGAAGAAGAAATATCTCGAAATATGTCCGTCAGGCCCCTTCCCTTGAGATAAATCTGCAAATATCTCGGAAACGAAGCGAGCTATGGCAAAATGTTAAGAGACCTTTTTTGTAGAGAATTAAGTTTCCTACTTTTTATGTTCGATGATATTTTTTGATCAGATGCGTAGTTCTCGAGATATATCAAGATATTTAAAAGTTCCGAAGCTGCACCAACATAATAGAGGTACAGAAACACCGTGGCCTCTTTCTTTGAGATAACTCTGCACTATTGCGAGCTGCAAATGCCGCTTCGAGCTTAGCTGTGCAGAAGAAGAACAACAAGAAGAAGAAATATCTCGAAATATGTCCGTCAGACCCCTTCCCTTGAGATGAATCTGCAAATATCTCGGAAACGAAGCGAGCTATGGCAAAATGTTAAGAGACCTTTTTTGTAGAGAATAATGTTTCCTACAATTTACGTTCTATGACATTTTTTGATCCGAAGCGTAGTTTTCGAGATATATCGAGATATTTAAAAGTTCCGAAGCCGCACCAACATAATAGAGATACAGAAACACCGTGGCCCCTCTCTTTGAGATAACTCTGCACTATTGCGAGCTGCAAATGCCACTTCCAGCTTAGCTGTGCAGAAGAAGAACAACAAGAAGAAGAAATATCTCGAAATATGTCCGTCAGGCCCCTTCCCTTGAGATAAATCTGCAAATATCTCGGAAACGAAGCGAGCTATGGCAAAATGTTTAGAGACCTTTCTTGTAGAGAATCAAGTTTCCTACTTTTTATGTAGTATGATATTTTTTGATCAGATGCGTAGTTCTCGAGATATATCAAGATATTTAAAAGTTCCGAAGCCGCACCAACATAATAGAGATACAGAAACACCGTGGCCCCTTTCTTTGGGATAACTCTGCACTATTGCGAGCTGCAAATGCCACTTTCAGCTTAGCTGTGCAGAAGAAGAACAACAAGAAGAAGAAATATCTCGAAATATGTCCGTCAGACCCCTTCCCTTGAGATGAATCTGCAAATATCTCGGAAACGAAGCGAGCTATGGCAAAATGTTAAGAGACCTTTTTTGTAGAGAATAATGTTTCCTACAATTTACGTTCTATGATATTTTTTGATCAGAAGCGTAGTTTTCGAGATATATCGAGATATTTAAAAGTTCCGAAGCCGCACCAACATAATAGAGATACAGAAACACCGTGGCCCCTTTCTTTGAGATAACTCTGCACTATTGCGACCTGCAAATGCCACTTCCAGCTCAGCTGTGCAGAAGAAGAACAACAAGAAGAAGAAATATCTCGAAATATGTCCGTCAGGCCCCTTCCCTTGAGATAAATCTGCAAATATCTCGGAAACGAAGCGAGCTATGGCAAAATGTTAAGAGACCTTTTTTGTAGAGAATTAAGTTTCCTACTTTTTATGTTCGATGATATTTTTTGATCAGATGCGTAGTTCTCGAGATATATCAAGATATTTAAAAGTTCCGAAGCTGCACCAACATAATAGAGGTACAGAAACACCGTGGCCTCTTTCTTTGAGATAACTCTGCACTATTGCGAGCTGCAAATGCCGCTTCGAGCTTAGCTGTGCAGAAGAAGAACAACAAGAAGAAGAAATATCTCGAAATATGTCCGTCAGACCCCTTCCCTTGAGATGAATCTGCAAATATCTCGGAAACGAAGCGAGCTATGGCAAAATGTTAAGAGACCTTTTTTGTAGAGAATAATGTTTCCTACAATTTACGTTCTATGACATTTTTTGATCCGAAGCGTAGTTTTCGAGATATATCGAGATATTTAAAAGTTCCGAAGCCGCACCAACATAATAGAGATACAGAAACACCGTGGCCCCTCTCTTTGAGATAACTCTGCACTATTGCGAGCTGCAAATGCCACTTCCAGCTTAGCTGTGCAGAAGAAGAACAACAAGAAGAAGAAATATCTCGAAATATGTCCGTCAGGCCCCTTCCCTTGAGATAAATCTGCAAATATCTCGGAAACGAAGCGAGCTATGGCAAAATGTTTAGAGACCTTTCTTGTAGAGAATCAAGTTTCCTACTTTTTATGTAGTATGATATTTTTTGATCAGATGCGTAGTTCTCGAGATATATCAAGATATTTAAAAGTTCCGAAGCCGCACCAACATAATAGAGATACAGAAACACCGTGGCCCCTTTCTTTGGGATAACTCTGCACTATTGCGAGCTGCAAATGCCACTTCCAGCTTAGCTGTGCAGAAGAAGAACAACAAGAAGAAGAAATATCTCGAAATATGTCCGTCAGGCCACTTCCCTTGAGATAAATCTGCAAATATCTCGGAAACGAAGCGAGCTATGGCAAAATGTTAAGAGACCTTTTTTGTAGAGAATTAAGTTTTCTACTTTTTATGTTCGATGATATTTTTTGATCAGATGCGTAGTTCTCGAGATATATCAAGATATTTAAAAGTTCCGAAGCAGCACCAACATAATAGAGGTACAGAAACACCGTGGCCTCTTTCTTTGAGATAACTCTGCACTATTGCGAGCTGCAAATGCCGCTTCGAGCTTAGCTGTGCAGAAGAAGAACAACAAGAAGAAGAAATATCTCGAAATATGTCCGTCAGACCCCTTCCCTTGAGATGAATCTGCAAATATCTCGGAAACGAAGCGAGCTATGGCAAAATGTTAAGAGACCTTTTTTGTAGAGAATAATGTTTCCTACAATTTACGCTCTATGATATTTTTTGATCAGAAGCGTAGTTTTCGAGATATCTCGAGATATTTAAAAGTTCCGAAGCCGCACCAACATAATAGAGATACAGAAACACCGTGGCCCCTTTCTTTGAGATAACTCTGCACTAGTGCGAGCCGCAAATGCCACTTCCAGCTTAGCTGTGCAGAGGAAGAACAACAAGAAGAAGAAATATCTCGAAATATGTCCGTCAGGCCAGTTCCTTTGAGCTGAATCTGCAAATATCTCGGAAACGAAGCGAGCTATGGCAAAATGTTAAGAGACGTTTTTTGTAGAGAATTATGTTTCCTACAATTTATGTTCTATGATATTTTTTGATCAGAGGCGTAGTTTTCGAGATATATCGAGATACTTAAAAGTTCCGAAGCCGCACCAACATATTAGAGATACAGGAACACCGTGGCCCCTTTCTTTGAGATAACTGTGCACTAGTGCGAGCCGCAAATGCCACTTCCAGCTTAGCTGTGCAGAAGAAGAACAACAAGAAGAAGAAACTACACGAAATATGTCCATCAGGCCCCTTCCCTTGAGATAAATCTGCAAATATCTCGGAAACGAAGAGAGCTATGGCAAAATGTTAAGAGACCTTTTTTGTAGAGAATTAAGTTTCCTACTTTTCATGTTCTATGATATTTTTTGATCAGATGCGTAGCTCTCGAGATATATCAAGATATTTAAAAGTTCCGAAGCCGCACCAACATAATAGGGATACAGAAACACCGTGGCCCCTTTCTTTGAGATAACTCTGCACTAGTGCGAGCCGCAAATGCCACTTCCAGCTTAGCTGTGCAGAAGAAGAACAACAAGAAGAAGAAATATCTCGAAATATGTCCGTCAGACCCCTTCCCTTGAGATGAATCTGCAAATATCTCGGAAACGAAGCGAGCTATGGCAAAATGTTAAGAGACCTTTTTTGTAGAGAATTATGTTTCCTACAATTTATGTTCTATGATATTTTTTGATCAGAAGCGTAGTTTTCGAGATATATCGAGATATTTAAAAGTTCCGAAGCCGCACCAACATAATAGAGATACAGAAACACCGTGGCCCCTTTCTTTGAGATAACTCTGCACTACTGCGACCTGCAAATGCCACTTCCAGCTCAGCTGTGCAGAAGAAGAACAACAAGAAGAAGAAATATCTCGAAATATGTCCGTCAGGCCCCTTCCCTTGAGATAAATCTGCAAATATCTCGGAAACGAAGCGAGCTATGGCAAAATGTTAAGAGACCTTTTTTGTAGAGTATTAAGTTTCCTACTTTTTATGTTCTATGATATTTTTTGATCAGATGCGTAGTTCTCGAGATATATCAAGATATTTAAAAGTTCCGAAGCCGCACCAACATAATAGAGATACAGAAACACCGTGGCCCCTTTCATTGAGATAACTCTGCACTATTGCGAGCTGGAAATGCCACTTCCAGCTTAGCTGTGCAGAAGAAGAACAACAAGAAGAAGAAATATCTCGAAATATGTCCGTCAGACCCCTTCCCTTGAGATGAATCTGCAAATATCTCGGAAACGAAGCGAGCTATGGCAAAATGTTAAGAGACCTTTTTTGTAGAGAATAATGTTTCCTACAATTTATGTTCTACGATATTTTTTGATCAGCAGCGTAGTTCTCGAGATATATCGAGATATTTAAAAGTTCCGAAACCGCACCAACATAATAGGGATACAGAAACACCATGGCCCCTTTCTTTGAGATAACTCTGCACTAGTGCGAGCCGCAAATGCCACTTCCAGCTTAGCTGTGCAGAAGAAGAACAACAAGAAGAAGAAATATCTCGAAATATGTCCGTCAGGCCCCATCCCTTGAGATAAATCTGCAAATATCTCGGAAACGAAGCGAGCTATGGCAAAATGTTAAGTGACCTTTTTTGTAGAGAATTAAGTTTCCTACTTTTTATGTTCGATGATATTTTTTGATCAGATGCGTAGTTCTCGAGATATATCAAGATATTTAAAAGTTCCGAAGCCGCACCAACATAATAGAGATACAGAAACACCGTGGCCCCTCTCTTTGAGATAACTCTGCACTATTGCGACCTGCAAATGCCACTTCCAGCTCAGCTGTGCAGAAGAAGAACAACAAGAAGAAGAAATATCTCGAAATATGTCCGTCAGGCCCCTTCCCTTGAGATAAATCTGCAAATATCTCGGAAACGAAGCGAGCTATGGCAAAATGTTAAGAGACCTTTTTTGTAGAGAATTAAGTTTCCTACTTTTTATGTTCTATGATATTTTTTGATCAGATGCGTAGTTCTCGAGATATATCAAGATATTTAAAAGTTCCGAAGCCGCACCAACATAATAGAGATACAGAAACACCGTGGCCCCTTTCTTTGAGATAACTCTGCACTATTGCGAGCTGCAAATGCCACTTCCAGCTTAGCTGTGCAGAAGAAGAACAACAAGAAGAAGAAATATCTCGAAATATGTCCGTCAGGCCCCTTCCCTTGAGATAAATCTGCAAATATCTCGGAAACGAAGAGAGCTATGGCAAAATGTTAAGACACCTTTTTTGTAGAGAATTAAGTTTCCTACAATTTATGTTCTATGATATTTTTTGATGAGAAGCGTAGTTTTCGAGATATATCGAGATATTTAAAAGTTCCGAAGCCGCACCAACATAATAGGGATACAGAAACACCGTGGCCCCTTTCTTTGAGATAACTCTGCACCAGTGCGAGCCGCAAATGCCACTTCCAGCTTAGCTGTGCAGAAGAAGAACAACAAGAAGAAGAAATATCTCGAAATATGTCCGTCAGGCCCCTTCCCTTGAGATAAATCTGCAAATATCTCGGAAACGAAGCGAGCTATGGCAAAATGTTTAGAGACCTTTCTTGTAGAGAATTAAGTTTCCTACTTTTTATGTAGTATGATATTTTTTGATCAGATGCGTAGTTCTCGAGATATATCAAGATATTTAAAAGTTCCGAAGCCGCACCAACATAATAGAGATACAGAAACACCGTGGCCCCTTTCATTGAGATAACTCTGCACTATTGCGCGCTGCAAATGCCACTTCCAGCTTAGCTGTGCAGAAGAAGAACAACAAGAAGAAGAAATATCTCGAAATATGTCCATCAGAACCCTTCCCTTGAGATAAATCTGCAAATATCTCGGAAACGAAGCGAGCTATGGCAAAATGTTAAGGGACCTTTTTTGTAGAGAATAATGTTTCCTACAATTTGCGTTCTATGATATTTTTTGATCAGAAGCGTAGTTTTCGAGATATATCGAGATATTTAAAAGTTCCGAAGCCGCACCAACATAATAGAGATACAGAAACACCGTGGCCCCTTTCTTTGAGATAATTCTGCACTATTGCGACCTGCAAATGCCACTTCCAGCTCAGCTGTGCAGAAGAAGAACAACAAGAAGAAGAAATATCTCGAAATATGTCCGTCAGGCCCCTTCCCTTGAGATAAATCTGCAAATATCTCGGAAACGAAGCGAGCTATGGCAAAATGTTAAGAGACCTTTTTTGTAGAGAATTAAGTTTCCTACTTTTTACGTTCTATGATATTTTTTGATCAGATGCGTAGTTCTCGAGATATATCAAGATATTTAAAAGTTCCGAAGCCGCACCAACATAATAGAGATACAGAAACACCGTGGCCACTTTCTTTGAGATAACTCTGCACTATTGCGACCTGCAAATGCCACTTCCAGCTCAGCTGTGCAGAAGAAGAACAACAAGAAGAAGAAATATCTCGAAATATGTCCGTCAGGCCCCTTCCCTTGAGATAAATCTGCAAATATCTCGGAAACGAAGCGAGCTATGGCGAAATGTTAAGAGACCTTTTTTGTAGAGAATTAAGTTTCCTACTTTTTATCTTCTATGATATTTTTTGATCAGATGCGTACTTCTCGAGATATATCAAGATATTTAAAAGTTCCGAAGCCGCACCAACATAATAGAGATACAGAAACACCGTGGCCCCTCTCTTTGAGATAACTCTGCACTATTGCGAGCTGCAAATGCCACTTCCAGCTTAGCTGTGCAGAAGAAGAACAACAAGAAGAAGAAATATCTCGAAATATGTCCGTCAGGCCCCTTCCCTTGAGATAAATCTGCAAATATCTCGGAAACGAAGCGAGCTATGGCAAAATGTTTAGAGACCTTTCTTGTAGAGAATTAAGTTTCCTACTTTTTATGTAGTATGATATTTTTTGATCAGATGCGTAGTTCTCGAGATATATCAAGATATTTAAAAGTTCCGAAGCCGCACCAACATAACAGAGATACAGAAACACCGTGGCCCCTTTCTTTGAGATAACTCTGCACTATTGCGCGCTGCAAATGCCACTTCCAGCTTAGCTGTGCAGAAGAAGAACAACAACAAGAAGAAATATCTCGAAATATGTCCGTCAGGCCCCTTCCCTTGAGATAAATCTGCAAATATCTCGGAAACGAAGCGAGCTATGGCAAAATGTGAAGAGACCTTTTTTGGAGAGAATAATGTTTCCTACAATTTATGTTCTATGATATTTTTTGATCAGAAGCGTAGTTTTCAAGATATATCGAGATATTTAAAAGTTCCGAAGCCGCACCAACATAATAGAGATACAGAAACACAGTGGCTCCTTTCTTTGAGATAACTCTGCACTACTGCGAGCTGCAAATGCCACTTCCAGCTTAGCTGTGCAGAAGAAGAACAACAAGAAGAAGAAATATCTGGAAATATGTCCGTCAGGCCCCTTCCCTTGAGATAAATCTGCAAATATCTCGGAAACCAAGCGAGCTATGGCAAAATGTTAAGAGACCTTATTTGTAGAGAATTAAGTTTCCTACTTTTTATGTTCTACGATATTTTTTGATCAGATGCGTAGTTCTCGAGATATATCAAGATATTTAAAAGTTCCGAAGCCGCACCAACATAATAGAGATACAGAAACACCGTGGCCCCTTTCTTTGAGATAACTCTGCACTATTGCGAGCTGGAAATGCCACTTCCAGTTTAGCTGTGCAGAAGAAGAACAACAAGAAGAAGAAATATCTCGAAATATGCCCGTTAGGCCCCTTCCCTTGAGATAAATCTGCAAATATCTCGGAAACGAAGCGAGCTATGGCACAATGTTAAGAGACCTTTTTTGTAGAGAATTAAGTTTCCTACTTTTTATGTTCTATGATATTTTTTGATCAGATGCGTAGTTCTCGAGATATATCAAGATATTTAAAAGTTCCGAAGCCGCACCAACATAATAGAGATACAGAAACACCGTGGCCCCTTTCTTTGAGATATCTCTGCACTATTGCGAGCTGCAAATGCCACTTCCAGCTTAGCTGTGCAGAAGAAGAACAACAAGAAGAAGAAATATCTCGAAATATGTCCGTGAGGCCCCTTCCCTAGAGATAAATCTGCAAATATCTCGGAAACGAAGCGAGCTATGGCAAAATGTTAAGAGACCTTATTTGTAGAGAATTAAGTTTCCTACTTTTTATGTTCTATGATATTTTTTGATCAGATGCGTAGTTCTCGAGATATATCAAGATATTTAAAAGTTCCGAAACCGCACCAACATAATAGAGATACAGAAACACCGTGGCCCCTTTCTTTGAGATAACTCTGCACTAGTGCGAGCCGCAAATGCCACTTCCAGCTTAGCTGTGCAGAAGAAGAACAACAAGAAGAAGAAATATCTCGAAATATGTCCGTTAGGCCCCTTCCCTTGAGATAAATCTGCAAATATCTCGGAAACGAAGCGAGCTATGGCAAAATGTTAAGAGACCTTTTTTGTAGAGAATTAAGTTTCCTACTTTTTATGTTCTATGGAATTTTTTGATCAGATGCGTAGTTCTCGAGATATATTAAGATATTTAAAAGTTCCGAAGCCGCACCAACATAATAGAGATACAGAAACACCGTGGCCCCTTTCTTTGAGATAACTCTGCACTATTGCGAGCTGCAAATGCCACTTCCAGCTTAGATGTGCACAAGAAGAACAACAAGAAGAAGAAGTATCTCGAAATATGTCCGTCAGGCCCCTTCCCTTGAGATAAATCTGCAAATATCTCGGAAACGAAGAGAGCTATGGCAAAATGTTAAGAGACCTTTTTTGTAGAGAATTAAGTTTCCTACTTTTTATGTTCTATGATATTTTTTGATCAGATGCGTAGTTCTCGAGATATATTAAGATATTTAAAAGTTCCGAAGCCGCACCAACATAATAGAGATACAGAAACACCGTGGCCCCTTTCTTTGAGATAACTCTGCACTATTGCGAGCTGCAAATGCCACTTCCAGCTTAGCTGTGCAGAAGAAGAACAACAAGAAGAAGAAGTATCTCGAAATATGTCCGTCAGGCCCCTGCCCTTGAGATATATCTGCAAATATCTCGGAAACGAAGCGAGCTATGGCAAAATGTTAAGAGACCTTTTCTGTAGAGAATTATGTTTGCTACAATTTATCTTCTATGCTATTTTTTGATCAGAAGCGTAGTTTTCGAGATATATCGAGATATTTAAAGGTTCCGAAGCCGCACCAACATAATAGAGATACAGAAACACCGTGGCCCCTTTCTTTGAGATAACTCTGCACTAGTGCGAGCCGCAAATGCCACTTCCAGCTTAGCTGTGCAGAAGAAGAACAACAAGAAGAAGAAATATCTGGAAATATGTCCGTCAGGCCCCTTCCCTTGAGATAAATCTGCAAATATCTCGGAAACCAAGCGAGCTATGGCAAAATGTTAAGAGACCTTATTTGTAGAGAATTAAGTTTCCTACTTTTTATGTTCTACGATATTTTTTGATCAGATGCGTAGTTCTCGAGATATATCAAGATATTTAAAAGTTCCGAAGCCGCACCAACATAATAGAGATACAGAAACACCGTGGCCCCTTTCTTTGAGATAACTCTGCACTATTGCGAGCTGGAAATGCCACTTCCAGTTTAGCTGTGCAGACGAAGAACAACAAGAAGAAGAAATATCTCGAAATATGCCCGTTAGGCCCCTTCCCTTGAGATAAATCTGCAAATATCTCGGAAACGAAGCGAGCTATGGCACAATGTTAAGAGACCTTTTTTGTAGAGAATTAAGTTTCCTACTTTTTATGTTCTATGATATTTTTTGATCAGATGCGTAGTTCTCGAGATATATCAAGATATTTAAAAGTTCCGAAGCCGCACCAACATAATAGAGATACAGAAACACCGTGGCCCCTTTCTTTGAGATATCTCTGCACTATTGCGAGCTGCAAATGCCACTTCCAGCTTAGCTGTGCAGAAGAAGAACAACAAGAAGAAGAAATATCTCGAAATATGTCCGTGAGGCCCCTTCCCTAGAGATAAATCTGCAAATATCTCGGAAACGAAGCGAGCTATGGCAAAATGTTAAGAGACCTTATTTGTAGAGAATTAAGTTTCCTACTTTTTATGTTCTATGATATTTTTTGATCAGATGCGTAGTTCTCGAGATATATCAAGATATTTAAAAGTTCCGAAACCGCACCAACATAATAGAGATACAGAAACACCGTGGCCCCTTTCTTTGAGATAACTCTGCACTAGTGCGAGCCGCAAATGCCACTTCCAGCTTAGCTGTGCAGAAGAAGAACAACAAGAAGAAGAAATATCTCGAAATATGTCCGTTAGGCCCCTTCCCTTGAGATAAATCTGCAAATATCTCGGAAACGAAGCGAGCTATGGCAAAATGTTAAGAGACCTTTTTTGTAGAGAATTAAGTTTCCTACTTTTTATGTTCTATGGAATTTTTTGATCAGATGCGTAGTTCTCGAGATATATTAAGATATTTAAAAGTTCCGAAGCCGCACCAACATAATAGAGATACAGAAACACCGTGGCCCCTTTCTTTGAGATAACTCTGCACTATTGCGAGCTGCAAATGCCACTTCCAGCTTAGATGTGCACAAGAAGAACAACAAGAAGAAGAAGTATCTCGAAATATGTCCGTCAGGCCCCTTCCCTTGAGATAAATCTGCAAATATCTCGGAAACGAAGAGAGCTATGGCAAAATGTTAAGAGACCTTTTTTGTAGAGAATTAAGTTTCCTACTTTTTATGTTCTATGATATTTTTTGATCAGATGCGTAGTTCTCGAGATATATTAAGATATTTAAAAGTTCCGAAGCCGCACCAACATAATAGAGATACAGAAACACCGTGGCCCCTTTCTTTGAGATAACTCTGCACTATTGCGAGCTGCAAATGCCACTTCCAGCTTAGCTGTGCAGAAGAAGAACAACAAGAAGAAGAAGTATCTCGAAATATGTCCGTCAGGCCCCTGCCCTTGAGATATATCTGCAAATATCTCGGAAACGAAGCGAGCTATGGCAAAATGTTAAGAGACCTTTTCTGTAGAGAATTATGTTTGCTACAATTTATCTTCTATGCTATTTTTTGATCAGAAGCGTAGTTTTCGAGATATATCGAGATATTTAAAGGTTCCGAAGCCGCACCAACATAATAGAGATACAGAAACACCGTGGCCCCTTTCTTTGAGATAACTCTGCACTAGTGCGAGCCGCAAATGCCACTTCCAGCTTAGCTGTGCAGAAGAAGAACAACAAGAAGAAGAAATATCTCGAAATATGTCCGTCAGGCCCCTTCCCTTGAGATAAATCTGCAAATATCTCGGAAACGAAGCGAGCTATGGCAAAATGTTAAGAGACCTTTTTTGTAGAGAATAATGTTTCCTACAATTTACGTTCTATGATATTTTTTGATCAGAAGCGTAGTTTTCGAGATATATCGAGATATTTAAAAGTTCCGAAGCCGCACCAACATAATAGAGATACAGAAACACCGTGGCCCCTTTCTTTGAGATAACTCTGCACTATTGCGACCTGCAAATGCCACTTCCAGCTCAGCTGTGCAGAAGAAGAACAACAAGAAGAAGAAATATCTCGAAATATGTCCGTCAGGCCCCTTCCCTTGAGATAAATCTGCAAATATCTCGGAAACGAAGCGAGCTATGGCAAAATGTTAAGAGACCTTTTTTGTAGAGAATTAAGTTTCCTACTTTTTATGTTCTATGATATTTTTTGATCAGATGCGTAGTTCTCGAGATATATCAAGATATTTAAAAGCTCCGAAGCTGCACCAACATAATAGAGGTACAGAAACACCGTGGCCCCTTCCTTTGAGATAACTCTGCACTATTGCGAGCTGCAAATGCCACTTCCAGCTTAGCTGTGCAGAAGAAGAACAACAAGAAGAAGAAATATCTCGAAATATGTCCGTCAGGCCCCTTCCCTTGAGATAAATCTGTAAATATCTCGGAAACGAAGCGAGCTATGGCAAAATGGTAAGAGACCTTTTTTGTAGAGAATTAAGTTTCCTACTTTTTATGTTCTATGATATTTTTCGATCAGAGGCGTAGTTCTCGAGATATATCAAGATATTTAAAAGTTCCGAAGCCGCACCAACATAATAGAGATACAGAAACACCGTGGCCCCTCTCTTTGAGATAACTCTGCACGATTGCGAGCTGGAAATGCCACTTCCAGTTTAGCTGTGCAGAAGAAGAACAACAAGAAGAAGAAATATCTCGAAATATGTCCGTCAGGACCCTTCCCTTGAGATAAATCTGCAAATATCTCGGAAACGAAGCGAGCTATTGCAAAACGTTAAGAGACCTTTTTTGTAGAGAATTAAGTTTCCTACAATTTATGTTCTATGATATTTTTTGATCAGAAACGTAGTTTTCGAGATATATCGAGATATTTAAAAGTTCCGAAGCCGCACCAACATAATAGAGATACAGAAACACAGTGGCTCCTTTCTTTGAGATAACTCTGCACTACTGCGAGCTGCAAATGCCACTTCCAGCTTAGCTGTGCAGAAGAAGAACAACAAGAAGAAGAAATATCTGGAAATATGTCCGTCAGGCCCCTTCCCTTGAGATAAATCTGCAAATATCTCGGAAACCAAGCGAGCTATGGCAAAATGTTAAGAGACCTTATTTGTAGAGAATTAAGTTTCCTACTTTTTATGTTCTACGATATTTTTTGATCAGATGCGTAGTTCTCGAGATATATCAAGATATTTAAAAGTTCCGAAGCCGCACCAACATAATAGAGATACAGAAACACCGTGGCCCCTTTCTTTGAGATAACTCTGCACTATTGCGAGCTGCAAATGCCACTTCCAGCTTAGCTGTGCAGAAGAAGAACAACAAGAAGAAGAAGTATCTCGAAATATGTCCGTCAGGCCCCTGCCCTTGAGATATATCTGCAAATATCTCGGAAACGAAGCGAGCTATGGCAAAATGTTAAGAGACCTTTTCTGTAGAGAATTATGTTTGCTACAATTTATCTTCTATGCTATTTTTTGATCAGAAGCGTAGTTTTCGAGATATATCGAGATATTTAAAGGTTCCGAAGCCGCACCAACATAATAGAGATACAGAAACACCGTGGCCCCTTTCTTTGAGATAACTCTGCACTAGTGCGAGCCGCAAATGCCACTTCCAGCTTAGCTGTGCAGAAGAAGAACAACAAGAAGAAGAAATATCTGGAAATATGTCCGTCAGGCCCCTTCCCTTGAGATAAATCTGCAAATATCTCGGAAACCAAGCGAGCTATGGCAAAATGTTAAGAGACCTTATTTGTAGAGAATTAAGTTTCCTACTTTTTATGTTCTACGATATTTTTTGATCAGATGCGTAGTTCTCGAGATATATCAAGATATTTAAAAGTTCCGAAGCCGCACCAACATAATAGAGATACAGAAACACCGTGGCCCCTTTCTTTGAGATAACTCTGCACTATTGCGAGCTGGAAATGCCACTTCCAGTTTAGCTGTGCAGAAGAAGAACAACAAGAAGAAGAAATATCTCGAAATATGCCCGTTAGGCCCCTTCCCTTGAGATAAATCTGCAAATATCTCGGAAACGAAGCGAGCTATGGCACAATGTTAAGAGACCTTTTTTGTAGAGAATTAAGTTTCCTACTTTTTATGTTCTATGATATTTTTTGATCAGATGCGTAGTTCTCGAGATATATCAAGATATTTAAAAGTTCCGAAGCCGCACCAACATAATAGAGATACAGAAACACCGTGGCCCCTTTCTTTGAGATATCTCTGCACTATTGCGAGCTGCAAATGCCACTTCCAGCTTAGCTGTGCAGAAGAAGAACAACAAGAAGAAGAAATATCTCGAAATATGTCCGTGAGGCCCCTTCCCTAGAGATAAATCTGCAAATATCTCGGAAACGAAGCGAGCTATGGCAAAATGTTAAGAGACCTTATTTGTAGAGAATTAAGTTTCCTACTTTTTATGTTCTATGATATTTTTTGATCAGATGCGTAGTTCTCGAGATATATCAAGATATTTAAAAGTTCCGAAACCGCACCAACATAATAGAGATACAGAAACACCGTGGCCCCTTTCTTTGAGATAACTCTGCACTAGTGCGAGCCGCAAATGCCACTTCCAGCTTAGCTGTGCAGAAGAAGAACAACAAGAAGAAGAAATATCTCGAAATATGTCCGTTAGGCCCCTTCCCTTGAGATAAATCTGCAAATATCTCGGAAACGAAGCGAGCTATGGCAAAATGTTAAGAGACCTTTTTTGTAGAGAATTAAGTTTCCTACTTTTTATGTTCTATGGAATTTTTTGATCAGATGCGTAGTTCTCGAGATATATTAAGATATTTAAAAGTTCCGAAGCCGCACCAACATAATAGAGATACAGAAACACCGTGGCCCCTTTCTTTGAGATAACTCTGCACTATTGCGAGCTGCAAATGCCACTTCCAGCTTAGATGTGCACAAGAAGAACAACAAGAAGAAGAAGTATCTCGAAATATGTCCGTCAGGCCCCTTCCCTTGAGATAAATCTGCAAATATCTCGGAAACGAAGAGAGCTATGGCAAAATGTTAAGAGACCTTTTTTGTAGAGAATTAAGTTTCCTACTTTTTATGTTCTATGATATTTTTTGATCAGATGCGTAGTTCTCGAGATATATTAAGATATTTAAAAGTTCCGAAGCCGCACCAACATAATAGAGATACAGAAACACCGTGGCCCCTTTCTTTGAGATAACTCTGCACTATTGCGAGCTGCAAATGCCACTTCCAGCTTAGCTGTGCAGAAGAAGAACAACAAGAAGAAGAAGTATCTCGAAATATGTCCGTCAGGCCCCTGCCCTTGAGATATATCTGCAAATATCTCGGAAACGAAGCGAGCTATGGCAAAATGTTAAGAGACCTTTTCTGTAGAGAATTATGTTTGCTACAATTTATCTTCTATGCTATTTTTTGATCAGAAGCGTAGTTTTCGAGATATATCGAGATATTTAAAGGTTCCGAAGCCGCACCAACATAATAGAGATACAGAAACACCGTGGCCCCTTTCTTTGAGATAACTCTGCACTAGTGCGAGCCGCAAATGCCACTTCCAGCTTAGCTGTGCAGAAGAAGAACAACAAGAAGAAGAAATATCTCGAAATATGTCCGTCAGGCCCCTTCCCTTGAGATAAATCTGCAAATATCTCGGAAACGAAGCGAGCTATGGCAAAATGTTAAGAGACCTTTTTTGTAGAGAATAATGTTTCCTACAATTTACGTTCTATGATATTTTTTGATCAGAAGCGTAGTTTTCGAGATATATCGAGATATTTAAAAGTTCCGAAGCCGCACCAACATAATAGAGATACAGAAACACCGTGGCCCCTTTCTTTGAGATAACTCTGCACTATTGCGACCTGCAAATGCCACTTCCAGCTCAGCTGTGCAGAAGAAGAACAACAAGAAGAAGAAATATCTCGAAATATGTCCGTCAGGCCCCTTCCCTTGAGATAAATCTGCAAATATCTCGGAAACGAAGCGAGCTATGGCAAAATGTTAAGAGACCTTTTTTGTAGAGAATTAAGTTTCCTACTTTTTATGTTCTATGATATTTTTTGATCAGATGCGTAGTTCTCGAGATATATCAAGATATTTAAAAGCTCCGAAGCTGCACCAACATAATAGAGGTACAGAAACACCGTGGCCCCTTCCTTTGAGATAACTCTGCACTATTGCGAGCTGCAAATGCCACTTCCAGCTTAGCTGTGCAGAAGAAGAACAACAAGAAGAAGAAATATCTCGAAATATGTCCGTCAGGCCCCTTCCCTTGAGATAAATCTGTAAATATCTCGGAAACGAAGCGAGCTATGGCAAAATGGTAAGAGACCTTTTTTGTAGAGAATTAAGTTTCCTACTTTTTATGTTCTATGATATTTTTCGATCAGAGGCGTAGTTCTCGAGATATATCAAGATATTTAAAAGTTCCGAAGCCGCACCAACATAATAGAGATACAGAAACACCGTGGCCCCTCTCTTTGAGATAACTCTGCACGATTGCGAGCTGGAAATGCCACTTCCAGTTTAGCTGTGCAGAAGAAGAACAACAAGAAGAAGAAATATCTCGAAATATGTCCGTCAGGACCCTTCCCTTGAGATAAATCTGCAAATATCTCGGAAACGAAGCGAGCTATTGCAAAACGTTAAGAGACCTTTTTTGTAGAGAATTAAGTTTCCTACAATTTATGTTCTATGATATTTTTTGATCAGAAACGTAGTTTTCGAGATATATCGAGATATTTAAAAGTTCCGAAGCCGCACCAACATAATAGAGATACAGAAACACAGTGGCTCCTTTCTTTGAGATAACTCTGCACTACTGCGAGCTGCAAATGCCACTTCCAGCTTAGCTGTGCAGAAGAAGAACAACAAGAAGAAGAAATATCTGGAAATATGTCCGTCAGGCCCCTTCCCTTGAGATAAATCTGCAAATATCTCGGAAACCAAGCGAGCTATGGCAAAATGTTAAGAGACCTTATTTGTAGAGAATTAAGTTTCCTACTTTTTATGTTCTACGATATTTTTTGATCAGATGCGTAGTTCTCGAGATATATCAAGATATTTAAAAGTTCCGAAGCCGCACCAACATAATAGAGATACAGAAACACCGTGGCCCCTTTCTTTGAGATAACTCTGCACTATTGCGCGCTGCAAATGCTACTTCCAGCTTAGCTGTGCAGAAGAAGAACAACAAGAAGAAGAAATATCTCGAAATATGTCCGTCAGGCCCCTTCCCTTGAGATAAATCTGCAAATATCTCGGAAACGAAGCGAGCTATGGCAAAATGTTAAGAGACCTTTTTTGTAGAGAATTATGTTTCCTACAATTTACGTTCTCTGATATTTTTTGATCAGAAGCGTAGTTTTCGAGATATATCGAGATATTTAAAAGTTCCGAAGCCGCACCAACATAATAGAGATACAGAAACACCGTGGCCCCTTTCTTTGAGATAACTCTGCACTATTGCGACCTGCAAATGCCACTTCCAGCTTAGCTGTGCAGAAGAGGAACAACAAGAAGAAGAAATATCTCGGAATATGTCGTCAGGCCCCTTCCCTTGAGCTAAATCTGCAAATATCTCGGAAACGATGCCAGCTATGGGAAAATGTTAAGAGACCTTTTTTGTAGAGAATTGAGTTTCCTACTTTTTATGTCCTATGATATTTTTTGATCAGACGCGTAGTTCTCGAGATATATCAAGATATTTAAAAGTTCCGAAGCCGCACCAACATAATAGAGATACAGAAACACCGTGGCCCCTTTCTTTGAGATAACTCTGCACTATTGCGAGCGGCAAATGCCACTTCCAGCTTAGCTGTGCAGAGGAAGAACAACAAGAAGAAGAAATATCTCGAAATATGTCCGTCAGGCCCCTTCCCTTGAGATAAATCGGCAAGTATCTCGGAAACAAAGCGAGCTATTGCAAAACTTTAAGAGACCTTTTTTGTAGAGAATTAAGTTTCCTACTTTTTACCTTCTATGATATTTTCTGATCAGATGCGTAGTTCTCGAGATATATCAAGATATTTAAAAGTTCCGAAGCCGCACCAACATAATAGAGATACAGAAACACCGTGGCCCCTCTCTTTGAGATAACTCTGCACTATTGCGACATGGAAATGCCACTTCCAGTTTAGCTGTGCAGAAGAAGAACAACAAGAAGAAGAAATATCTCGAAATATGTCCGTTAGGCCCCTTCCCTTGAGATACATCTGCAAATATCTCGGAAACGAAGCGAGCTATGGCAAAATGTTAAGAGACCTTTTTTGTAGAGAATTAAGTTTCCTACGTTTTATGTTCTATGATATTTTTTGATCAGATGCGTAGTTCTCGAGATATATCAAGATATTTAAAAGTTCCGAAGCCGCACCAACATAATCGGGATACAGAAACACCGTGCCCCTCTCTTTGAGATAACTCTGCACTATTGCGAGCTGGAAATGCCACTTCCAGTTTAGCTGTGCAGAAGAAGAACAACAAGAAGAAGAAATATCTGGAAATATGTCCGTTAGGCCCCTTCCCTTGAGATAAATCTGCAAATATCTCCGAAACGAAGCGAGCTATGGCAAAATGTTAAGAGACTTTTTTGTAGAGAATTAAGTTTCCTACTTTTTATGTTCTATGATATTTTTTGATCAGATGCGTAGTTCTCGAGATATATCAAGATATTTAAAAGTTCCGAAGCTGCAACAACATAATAGAGGTGCAGAAACACCGTGGCCTCTTTCTTTGAGATAACTCTGCACTATTGCGAGCTGCAAATGCCACTTTCAGCTTAGCTGTGCAGAAGAAGAACAACAAGAAGAAGAAATATCTCGAAATATGTCCGTCAGACCCCTTCCCTTGAGATGAATCTGCAAATATCTCGGAAACGAAGCGAGCTATGGCAAAATGTTAAGAGACCTTTTTTGTAGAGAATAATGTTTCCTACAATTTACGTTCTATGATATTTTTTGATCAGAAGCGTAGTTTTCGAGATATATCGAGATATTTAAAAGTTCCGAAGCCGCACCAACATAATAGAGATACAGAAACACCGTGGCCCCTTTCTTTGAGATAACTCTGCACTATTGCGACCTGCAAATGCCACTTCCAGCTCAGCTGTGCAGAAGAAGAACAACAAGAAGAAGAAATATCTCGAAATATGTCCGTCAGGCCCCTTCCCTTGAGATAAATCTGCAAATATCTCGGAAACGAAGCGAGCTATGGCAAAATGTTAAGAGACCTTTTTTGTAGAGAATTAAGTTTCCTACTTTTTATGTTCGATGATATTTTTTGATCAGATGCGTAGTTCTCGAGATATATCAAGATATTTAAAAGTTCCGAAGCTGCACCAACATAATAGAGGTACAGAAACACCGTGGCCTCTTTCTTTGAGATAACTCTGCACTATTGCGAGCTGCAAATGCCGCTTCGAGCTTAGCTGTGCAGAAGAAGAACAACAAGAAGAAGAAATATCTCGAAATATGTCCGTCAGACCCCTTCCCTTGAGATGAATCTGCAAATATCTCGGAAACGAAGCGAGCTATGGCAAAATGTTAAGAGACCTTTTTTGTAGAGAATAATGTTTCCTACAATTTACGTTCTATGACATTTTTTGATCCGAAGCGTAGTTTTCGAGATATATCGAGATATTTAAAAGTTCCGAAGCCGCACCAACATAATAGAGATACAGAAACACCGTGGCCCCTCTCTTTGAGATAACTCTGCACTATTGCGAGCTGCAAATGCCACTTCCAGCTTAGCTGTGCAGAAGAAGAACAACAAGAAGAAGAAATATCTCGAAATATGTCCGTCAGGCCCCTTCCCTTGAGATAAATCTGCAAATATCTCGGAAACGAAGCGAGCTATGGCAAAATGTTTAGAGACCTTTCTTGTAGAGAATCAAGTTTCCTACTTTTTATGTAGTATGATATTTTTTGATCAGATGCGTAGTTCTCGAGATATATCAAGATATTTAAAAGTTCCGAAGCCGCACCAACATAATAGAGATACAGAAACACCGTGGCCCCTTTCTTTGGGATAACTCTGCACTATTGCGAGCTGCAAATGCCACTTTCAGCTTAGCTGTGCAGAAGAAGAACAACAAGAAGAAGAAATATCTCGAAATATGTCCGTCAGACCCCTTCCCTTGAGATGAATCTGCAAATATCTCGGAAACGAAGCGAGCTATGGCAAAATGTTAAGAGACCTTTTTTGTAGAGAATAATGTTTCCTACAATTTACGTTCTATGATATTTTTTGATCAGAAGCGTAGTTTTCGAGATATATCGAGATATTTAAAAGTTCCGAAGCCGCACCAACATAATAGAGATACAGAAACACCGTGGCCCCTTTCTTTGAGATAACTCTGCACTATTGCGACCTGCAAATGCCACTTCCAGCTCAGCTGTGCAGAAGAAGAACAACAAGAAGAAGAAATATCTCGAAATATGTCCGTCAGGCCCCTTCCCTTGAGATAAATCTGCAAATATCTCGGAAACGAAGCGAGCTATGGCAAAATGTTAAGAGACCTTTTTTGTAGAGAATTAAGTTTCCTACTTTTTATGTTCGATGATATTTTTTGATCAGATGCGTAGTTCTCGAGATATATCAAGATATTTAAAAGTTCCGAAGCTGCACCAACATAATAGAGGTACAGAAACACCGTGGCCTCTTTCTTTGAGATAACTCTGCACTATTGCGAGCTGCAAATGCCGCTTCGAGCTTAGCTGTGCAGAAGAAGAACAACAAGAAGAAGAAATATCTCGAAATATGTCCGTCAGACCCCTTCCCTTGAGATGAATCTGCAAATATCTCGGAAACGAAGCGAGCTATGGCAAAATGTTAAGAGACCTTTTTTGTAGAGAATAATGTTTCCTACAATTTACGTTCTATGACATTTTTTGATCCGAAGCGTAGTTTTCGAGATATATCGAGATATTTAAAAGTTCCGAAGCCGCACCAACATAATAGAGATACAGAAACACCGTGGCCCCTCTCTTTGAGATAACTCTGCACTATTGCGAGCTGCAAATGCCACTTCCAGCTTAGCTGTGCAGAAGAAGAACAACAAGAAGAAGAAATATCTCGAAATATGTCCGTCAGGCCCCTTCCCTTGAGATAAATCTGCAAATATCTCGGAAACGAAGCGAGCTATGGCAAAATGCTTAGAGACCTTTCTTGTAGAGAATCAAGTTTCCTACTTTTTATGTAGTATGATATTTTTTGATCAGATGCGTAGTTCTCGAGATATATCAAGATATTTAAAAGTTCCGAAGCCGCACCAACATAATAGAGATACAGAAACACCGTGGCCCCTTTCTTTGGGATAACTCTGCACTATTGCGAGCTGCAAATGCCACTTCCAGCTTAGCTGTGCAGAAGAAGAACAACAAGAAGAAGAAATATCTCGAAATATGTCCGTCAGGCCACTTCCCTTGAGATAAATCTGCAAATATCTCGGAAACGAAGCGAGCTATGGCAAAATGTTAAGAGACCTTTTTTGTAGAGAATTAAGTTTTCTACTTTTTATGTTCGATGATATTTTTTGATCAGATGCGTAGTTCTCGAGATATATCAAGATATTTAAAAGTTCCGAAGCAGCACCAACATAATAGAGGTACAGAAACACCGTGGCCTCTTTCTTTGAGATAACTCTGCACTATTGCGAGCTGCAAATGCCGCTTCGAGCTTAGCTGTGCAGAAGAAGAACAACAAGAAGAAGAAATATCTCGAAATATGTCCGTCAGACCCCTTCCCTTGAGATGAATCTGCAAATATCTCGGAAACGAAGCGAGCTATGGCAAAATGTTAAGAGACCTTTTTTGTAGAGAATAATGTTTCCTACAATTTACGCTCTATGATATTTTTTGATCAGAAGCGTAGTTTTCGAGATATCTCGAGATATTTAAAAGTTCCGAAGCCGCACCAACATAATAGAGATACAGAAACACCGTGGCCCCTTTCTTTGAGATAACTCTGCACTAGTGCGAGCCGCAAATGCCACTTCCAGCTTAGCTGTGCAGAGGAAGAACAACAAGAAGAAGAAATATCTCGAAATATGTCCGTCAGGCCAGTTCCTTTGAGCTGAATCTGCAAATATCTCGGAAACGAAGCGAGCTATGGCAAAATGTTAAGAGACGTTTTTTGTAGAGAATTATGTTTCCTACAATTTATGTTCTATGATATTTTTTGATCAGAGGCGTAGTTTTCGAGATATATCGAGATACTTAAAAGTTCCGAAGCCGCACCAACATATTAGAGATACAGGAACACCGTGGCCCCTTTCTTTGAGATAACTGTGCACTAGTGCGAGCCGCAAATGCCACTTCCAGCTTAGCTGTGCAGAAGAAGAACAACAAGAAGAAGAAACTACACGAAATATGTCCATCAGGCCCCTTCCCTTGAGATAAATCTGCAAATATCTCGGAAACGAAGAGAGCTATGGCAAAATGTTAAGAGACCTTTTTTGTAGAGAATTAAGTTTCCTACTTTTCATGTTCTATGATATTTTTTGATCAGATGCGTAGCTCTCGAGATATATCAAGATATTTAAAAGTTCCGAAGCCGCACCAACATAATAGGGATACAGAAACACCGTGGCCCCTTTCTTTGAGATAACTCTGCACTAGTGCGAGCCGCAAATGCCACTTCCAGCTTAGCTGTGCAGAAGAAGAACAACAAGAAGAAGAAATATCTCGAAATATGTCCGTCAGGCCCCTTCCCTTGAGATAAATCTGCAAATATCTCGGAAACGAAGAGAGCTATGGCAAAATGTTAAGAGACCTTTTTTGTTGAGAATTAAGTTTCCTACAATTTACGTTCTATGATATTTTTTGATGAGAAGCGTAGTTTTCGAGATATATCGAGATATTTAAAAGTTCCGAAGCCGCACCAACATAATAGGGATACAGAAACACCGTGGCCCCTTTCTTTGAGATAACTCTGCACTAGTGCGAGCCGCAAATGCCACTTCCAGCTTAGCTGTGCAGAAGAAGAACAACAAGAAGAAGAAATATCTCGAAATATGTCCGTCAGGCCCCTTCCCTTGAGATATATCTGCAAATATCTCGGAAACGAAGCGAGCTATGGCAAAATGTTAAGAGACCTTTTTTGTAGATAATTATGTTTCCTACAATTTATGTTCTACGATATTTTTTGATCAGAAGCGTAGTTTTCGAGATATATCGAGATATTTAAAAGTTCCGAAGCCGCACCAACATAATAGGGATACAGAAACACCGTGGCCCCTTTCTTTGAGATAACTCTGCACTAGTGCGAGCCGCAAATGCCACTTCCAGCTTAGCTGTGCAGAAGAAGAACAACAAGAAGAAGAAATATCTCGAAATATGTCCGTCAGGCCCCTTCCCTTGAGATAAATCTGCAAATATCTCGGAAACGAAGCGAGCTATGGCAAAATGTTAAGAGACCTTTTTTGTAGAGAATTAAGTTTCCTACTTTTTATGTTCTATGATATTTTTTGATCAGATGCGTAGTTCTCGAGATATATCAAGATATTTAAAAGTTCCGAAGCCGCACCAACATAATAGAGATACAGAAACACCGTGGCCCCTTTCTTTGAGATAACTCTGCACTATTGCGAGCTGCAAATGCCACTTCCAGCTTAGCTGTGCAGAAGAAGAACAACAAGAAGAAGAAATATCTCGAAATATGTCCGTCAGGCCCCTTCCCTTGAGATAAATCTGCAAATATCTCGGAAACGAAGAGAGCTATGGCAAAATGTTAAGACACCTTTTTTGTAGAGAATTAAGTTTCCTACAATTTATGTTCTATGATATTTTTTGATGAGAAGCGTAGTTTTCGAGATATATCGAGATATTTAAAAGTTCCGAAGCCGCACCAACATAATAGGGATACAGAAACACCGTGGCCCCTTTCTTTGAGATAACTCTGCACCAGTGCGAGCCGCAAATGCCACTTCCAGCTTAGCTGTGCAGAAGAAGAACAACAAGAAGAAGAAATATCTCGAAATATGTCCGTCAGGCCCCTTCCCTTGAGATAAATCTGCAAATATCTCGGAAACGAAGCGAGCTATGGCAAAATGTTTAGAGACCTTTCTTGTAGAGAATTAAGTTTCCTACTTTTTATGTAGTATGATATTTTTTGATCAGATGCGTAGTTCTCGAGATATATCAAGATATTTAAAAGTTCCGAAGCCGCACCAACATAATAGAGATACAGAAACACCGTGGCCCCTTTCATTGAGATAACTCTGCACTATTGCGCGCTGCAAATGCCACTTCCAGCTTAGCTGTGCAGAAGAAGAACAACAAGAAGAAGAAATATCTCGAAATATGTCCATCAGAACCCTTCCCTTGAGATAAATCTGCAAATATCTCGGAAACGAAGCGAGCTATGGCAAAATGTTAAGGGACCTTTTTTGTAGAGAATAATGTTTCCTACAATTTGCGTTCTATGATATTTTTTGATCAGAAGCGTAGTTTTCGAGATATATCGAGATATTTAAAAGTTCCGAAGCCGCACCAACATAATAGAGATACAGAAACACCGTGGCCCCTTTCTTTGAGATAATTCTGCACTATTGCGACCTGCAAATGCCACTTCCAGCTCAGCTGTGCAGAAGAAGAACAACAAGAAGAAGAAATATCTCGAAATATGTCCGTCAGGCCCCTTCCCTTGAGATAAATCTGCAAATATCTCGGAAACGAAGCGAGCTATGGCAAAATGTTAAGAGACCTTTTTTGTAGAGAATTAAGTTTCCTACTTTTTACGTTCTATGATATTTTTTGATCAGATGCGTAGTTCTCGAGATATATCAAGATATTTAAAAGTTCCGAAGCCGCACCAACATAATAGAGATACAGAAACACCGTGGCCACTTTCTTTGAGATAACTCTGCACTATTGCGACCTGCAAATGCCACTTCCAGCTCAGCTGTGCAGAAGAAGAACAACAAGAAGAAGAAATATCTCGAAATATGTCCGTCAGGCCCCTTCCCTTGAGATAAATCTGCAAATATCTCGGAAACGAAGCGAGCTATGGCGAAATGTTAAGAGACCTTTTTTGTAGAGAATTAAGTTTCCTACTTTTTATCTTCTATGATATTTTTTGATCAGATGCGTACTTCTCGAGATATATCAAGATATTTAAAAGTTCCGAAGCCGCACCAACATAATAGAGATACAGAAACACCGTGGCCCCTCTCTTTGAGATAACTCTGCACTATTGCGAGCTGCAAATGCCACTTCCAGCTTAGCTGTGCAGAAGAAGAACAACAAGAAGAAGAAATATCTCGAAATATGTCCGTCAGGCCCCTTCCCTTGAGATAAATCTGCAAATATCTCGGAAACGAAGCGAGCTATGGCAAAATGTTTAGAGACCTTTCTTGTAGAGAATTAAGTTTCCTACTTTTTATGTAGTATGATATTTTTTGATCAGATGCGTAGTTCTCGAGATATATCAAGATATTTAAAAGTTCCGAAGCCGCACCAACATAACAGAGATACAGAAACACCGTGGCCCCTTTCTTTGAGATAACTCTGCACTATTGCGCGCTGCAAATGCCACTTCCAGCTTAGCTGTGCAGAAGAAGAACAACAACAAGAAGAAATATCTCGAAATATGTCCGTCAGGCCCCTTCCCTTGAGATAAATCTGCAAATATCTCGGAAACGAAGCGAGCTATGGCAAAATGTGAAGAGACCTTTTTTGGAGAGAATAATGTTTCCTACAATTTATGTTCTATGATATTTTTTGATCAGAAGCGTAGTTTTCAAGATATATCGAGATATTTAAAAGTTCCGAAGCCGCACCAACATAATAGAGATACAGAAACACCGTGGCCCCTTTCTTTGAGATAACTCTGCACTATTGCGACCTGCAAATGCCACTTCCAGCTCAGCTGTGCAGAAGAAGAACAACAAGAAGAAGAAATATCTCGAAATATGTCCGTCAGGCCCCTTCCCTTGAGATAAATCTGCAAATATCTCGGAAACGAAGCGAGCTATGGCAAAATGTTAAGAGACCTTTTTTGTAGAGAATTAAGTTTCCTACTTTTTATGTCCTATGACATTTTTTGATCAGATGCGTCGTTCTCGAGATATATCAAGATATTTAAAAGTTCCGAAGCCGCACCAAGATAATAGAGATACAGAAACACCGTGGCCCCTTTCTTTGAGATAACTCTGCACTATTGCGAGCTGCAAATGCCACTTCCAGCTTAGCTGTGCAGAAGAAGAACAACAAGAAGAAGAACTATCTCGAAATATGTCCGTCAGGCCCCTTCCCTTGAGATAAATCTGCAAATATCTCGGAAACGAAGCGAGCTATGGCAAAATGTTTAGAGACCTTTCTTGTAGAGAATTAAGTTTCCTACTTTTTATGTAGTATGATATTTTCTGATCAGATGCGTAGTTCTCGAGATATATCAAGATATTTAAAAGTTCCGAAGCCGCACCAACATAATAGAGATACAGAAACACCGTGGCCGCTTTCTTTGAGATAACTCTGCACTATTGCGCGCTGCAAATGCCACTTCCAGCTTAGCTGTGCAGAAGAAGACCAACAAGAAGAAGAAATATCTCGAAATATGTCCGTCAGGCCCCTTCCCTTGAGATAAATCTGCAAATATCTCGGAAACGAAGCGAGCTATGGCAAAATGATAAGAGACCTTTTTTGTAGAGAATTCAGTTTCCTACTTTTTATGTTCTATGATATTTTTCGATCAGAGACGTAGTTCTCGAGATATATCGAGATATTTAAAAGTTCCGAAGCCGCACCAACATAATAGAGATACAGAAACACCGTGGCCCCTTTCTTTGAGATAACTCTGCACTAGTGCGAGCTGCAAATGCCACTTCCAGCTTAGCTGTGCAGAAGAAGAACAACAAGAAGAAGAAATATCTCGAAATATGTCCGTCAGGCCCCTTCCCTTGAGATAAATCTGCAAATATCTCGGAAACGAAGAGAGCTATGGCAAAATGTTAAGACACCTTTTTTGTAGAGAATTAAGTTTCCTACAATTTATGTTCTATGATATTTTTTGATGAGAAGCGTAGTTTTCGAGATATATCGAGATATTTAAAAGTTCCGAAGCCGCACCAACATAATAGGGATACAGAAACACCGTGGCCCCTTTCTTTGAGATAACTCTGCACCAGTGCGAGCCGCAAATGCCACTTCCAGCTTAGCTGTGCAGAAGAAGAACAACAAGAAGAAGAAATATCTCGAAATATGTCCGTCAGGCCCCTTCCCTTGAGATAAATCTGCTAATATCTCGGAAACGAAGCGAGCTATGGCAAAATGTTAAGAGACCTTTTTTGTAGAGAATTAAGTTTCCTACTTTTTATGTTCTATGATATTTTTTGATCAGATGCGTAGTTCTCGAAATATATCAAGATAGTTAAAAGTTCCGAAGCCGCACCAACATAATAGAGATACAAAAACACCGTGGCCCCTCTCTTTGAGATAACTCTGCACTATTGCGAGCTGCAAATGCCACTTCCAGCTTAGCTGTGCAGAAGAAGAACAACAAGAAGAAGAAATATCTCGAAATATGTCCGTCAGGCCCCTTCCCTTGAGATAAATCTGCAAATATCTCGGAAACGAAGCGAGCTATGGCAAAATGTTTAGAGACCTTTCTTGTAGAGAATTAAGTTTCCTACTTTTTATGTAGTATGATATTTTTTGATCAGATGCGTAGTTCTCGAGATATATCAAGATATTTAAAAGTTCCGAAGCCGCACCAACATAATAGAGATACAGAAACACCGTGGCCCCTTTCATTGAGATAACTCTGCACTATTGCGCGCTGCAAATGCCACTTCCAGCTTAGCTGTGCAGAAGAAGAACAACAAGAAGAAGAAATATCTCGAAATATGTCCATCAGAACCCTTCCCTTGAGATAAATCTGCAAATATCTCGGAAACGAAGCGAGCTATGGCAAAATGTTAAGGGACCTTTTTTGTAGAGAATAATGTTTCCTACAATTTACGTTCTATGATATTTTTTGATCAGAAGCGTAGTTTTCGAGATATATCGAGATATTTAAAAGTTCCGAAGCCGCACCAACATAATAGAGATACAGAAACACCGTGGCCCCTTTCTTTGAGATAATTCTGCACTATTGCGACCTGCAAATGCCACTTCCAGCTCAGCTGTGCAGAAGAAGAACAACAAGAAGAAGAAATATCTCGAAATATGTCCGTCAGGCCCCTTCCCTTGAGATAAATCTGCAAATATCTCGGAAACGAAGCGAGCTATGGCAAAATGTTAAGAGACCTTTTTTGTAGAGAATTAAGTTTCCTACTTTTTACGTTCTATGATATTTTTTGATCAGATGCGTAGTTCTCGAGATATATCAAGATATTTAAAAGTTCCGAAGCCGCACCAACATAATAGAGATACAGAAACACCGTGGCCACTTTCTTTGAGATAACTCTGCACTATTGCGACCTGCAAATGCCACTTCCAGCTCAGCTGTGCAGAAGAAGAACAACAAGAAGAAGAAATATCTCGAAATATGTCCGTCAGGCCCCTTCCCTTGAGATAAATCTGCAAATATCTCGGAAACGAAGCGAGCTATGGCGAAATGTTAAGAGACCTTTTTTGTAGAGAATTAAGTTTCCTACTTTTTATCTTCTATGATATTTTTTGATCAGATGCGTACTTCTCGAGATATATCAAGATATTTAAAAGTTCCGAAGCCGCACCAACATAATAGAGATACAGAAACACCGTGGCCCCTCTCTTTGAGATAACTCTGCACTATTGCGAGCTGCAAATGCCACTTCCAGCTTAGCTGTGCAGAAGAAGAACAACAAGAAGAAGAAATATCTCGAAATATGTCCGTCAGGCCCCTTCCCTTGAGATAAATCTGCAAATATCTCGGAAACGAAGCGAGCTATGGCAAAATGTTTAGAGACCTTTCTTGTAGAGAATTAAGTTTCCTACTTTTTATGTAGTATGATATTTTTTGATCAGATGCGTAGTTCTCGAGATATATCAAGATATTTAAAAGTTCCGAAGCCGCACCAACATAACAGAGATACAGAAACACCGTGGCCCCTTTCTTTGAGATAACTCTGCACTATTGCGCGCTGCAAATGCCACTTCCAGCTTAGCTGTGCAGAAGAAGAACAACAACAAGAAGAAATATCTCGAAATATGTCCGTCAGGCCCCTTCCCTTGAGATAAATCTGCAAATATCTCGGAAACGAAGCGAGCTATGGCAAAATGTGAAGAGACCTTTTTTGGAGAGAATAATGTTTCCTACAATTTATGTTCTATGATATTTTTTGATCAGAAGCGTAGTTTTCAAGATATATCGGGATATTTAAAAGTTCCGAAGCCGCACCAACATAATAGAGATACAGAAACACCGTGGCCCCTTTCTTTGAGATAACTCTGCACTATTGCGACCTGCAAATGCCACTTCCAGCTCAGCTGTGCAGAAGGAGAACAACAAGAAGAAGAACTATCTCGAAATATGTCCGTCAGGCCCCTTCCCTTGAGATAAATCTGCAAATATCTCGGAAACGAAGCGAGCTATGGCAAAATGTTTAGAGACCTTTCTTGTAGAGAATTAAGTTTCCTACTTTTTATGTCCTATGACATTTTTTGATCAGATGCGTAGTTCTCGAGATATATCAAGATATTTAAAAGTTCCGAAGCCGCACCAAGATAATAGAGATACAGAAACACCGTGGCCCCTTTCTTTGAGATAACTCTGCACTATTGCGAGCTGCAAATGCCACTTCCAGCTTAGCTGTGCAGAAGAAGAACAACAAGAAGAAGAACTATCTCGAAATATGTCCGTCAGGCCCCTTCCCTTGAGATAAATCTGCAAATATCTCGGAAACGAAGCGAGCTATGGCAAAATGTTTAGAGACCTTTCTTGTAGAGAATTAAGTTTCCTACTTTTTATGTAGTATGATATTTTCTGATCAGATGCGTAGTTCTCGAGATATATCAAGATATTTAAAAGTTCCGAAGCCGCACCAACATAATAGAGATACAGAAACACCGTGGCCGCTTTCTTTGAGATAACTCTGCACTATTGCGCGCTGCAAATGCCACTTCCAGCTTAGCTGTGCAGAAGAAGACCAACAAGAAGAAGAAATATCTCGAAATATGTCCGTCAGGCCCCTTCCCTTGAGATAAATCTGCAAATATCTCGGAAACGAAGCGAGCTATGGCAAAATGATAAGAGACCTTTTTTGTAGAGAATTCAGTTTCCTACTTTTTATGTTCTATGATATTTTTCGATCAGAGACGTAGTTCTCGAGATATATCGAGATATTTAAAAGTTCCGAAGCCGCACCAACATAATAGAGATACAGAAACACCGTGGCCCCTTTCTTTGAGATAACTCTGCACTAGTGCGAGCCGGAAATGCCACTTCCAGCTTAGCTGTGCAGAAGAAGAACAAGAAGAAGAAGAAATATCTCGAAATATGTCCGTCAGGCCCCTTCCCTTGAGATAAATATGCAAATATCTCGGAAACGAAGCGAGCTATGGCAAAATGTTAAGAGACCTTTTTTGTAGAGAATTAAGTTTCCTACTTTTTATGTTCTATGATATTTTTTGATCAGATGCGTAGTTCTCGAGATATATCGAGATATTTAAAAGTTCCGAAGCCGCACCAACATAATAGGGATACAGAAACACCGTGGCCCCTTTCTTTGAGATAACTCGGCACTAGTGCGAGCCGCAAATGCCACTTCCAGCTTAGCTGTGCAGAAGAAGAACAACAAGAAGAAGAAATATCTCGAAATATGTCCGTCAGGCCCCTTCCCTTGAGATAAATCTGCAAATATCTCGGAAACGAAGCGAGCTATGGCAAAATGTTAAGAGACCTTTTTTGTAGAGAATTAAGTTTCCTACTTTTTATGTTCTATGATATTTTTTGATCAGATGCGTAGTTCTCGAGATATATCAAGATATTTAAAAGTTCCGAAGGCGCACCAACATAATAGAGATACAGAAACACCGTGGCCCCTTTCTTTGAGATAACTCTGCACTATTGCGAGCTGTAAATGCCACTTCCAGCTTAGCTGTGCAGAAGAAGAATAACAAGAAGAAGAAATATCTCGAAATATGTCCGTCAGGCCCCTTCCCTTGAGATATATCTGCCAATATCTCGGAAACGAAGCGAGCTATGGCAAAATGTTAAGAGACCTTTTTTGTAGAGAATTATGTTTCCTACAATTTAGGTTCTATGATATTTTTTGATCAGAAGCGTAGTTTTCGAGATGTATCGAGATATTTAAAAGTTCCGAAGCCGCACCAACATAATAGGGATACAGAAACACCGTGGCCCCTTTCTTTGAGATAACTCTGCACTAGTGCGAGCCGCAAATGCCACTTCCAGCTTAGCTGTGCAGAAGAAGAACAACAAGAAGAAGAAATATCTCGAAATATGTCCGTCAGGCCCCTTCTCTTGAGATATATCTGCAAATATCTCGGAAACGAAGCGAGCTATGGCAAAATGTTAAGAGACCTTTTTTGTAGAGAATTATGTTTCCTACAATTTATGTTCTATGATATTTTTTGATCAGAAGCGTAGTTTTCGAGATATATCGAGATATTTAAAAGTTCCGAAGCCGCACCAACATAATAGAGATACAGAAACACCGTGGCCCCTTTCTTTGAGATAACTCTGCACTAGTGCGAGCCGCAAATGCCACTTCCAGCTTAGCTGTGCAGAAGAAGAACAACAAGAAGAAGAAATATCTCGAAATATGTCCGTCAGGCCCCTTCCCTTGAGATAAATCTGCAAATATCTCGGAAACGAAGAGAGCTATGGCAAAATGTTAAGAGACCTTTTTTGTAGAGAATTAAGTTTCCTACAATTTATGTTCTATGATATTTTTTGATGAGAAGCGTAGTTTTCGAGATATATCGAGATATTTAAAAGTTCCGAAGCCGCACCAACATAATAGGGATACAGAAACACCGTGGCCCCTTTCTTTGAGATAACTCTGCACTAGTGCGAGCCGCAAATGCCACTTCCAGCTTAGCTGTGCAGAAGAAGAACAACAAGAAGAAGAAATATCTCGAAATATGTCCGTCAGGCCCCTTCCCTTGAGATATATCTGCAAATATCTCGGAAACGAAGCGAGCTATGGCAAAATGTTAAGAGACCTTTTTTGTAGATAATTATGTTTCCTACAATTTATGTTCTACGATATTTTTTGATCAGAAGCGTAGTTTTCGAGATATATCGAGATATTTAAAAGTTCCGAAGCCGCACCAACATAATAGAGATACAGAAACACCGTGGCCCCTGTCTTTGAGATAACTCTGCACTATTGCGAGCTGCAAATGCCACTTCCAGCTTAGCTGTGCAGAAGAAGAACAACAAGAAGAAGAAATATCTCGAAATATGTCCGTCAGGCCCCTTCCCTTGAGATAAATCTGCAAATATCTCGGAAACGAAGCGAGCTATGGCAAAATGTTTAGAGACCTTTCTTGTAGAGAAATAAGTTTCCTACTTTTTATATAGTATGATATTTTTTGATCAGATGCGTACTTCTCGAGATATATCAAGATATTTAAAAGTTCCGAAGCCGCACCAACATAATAGAGATACAGAAACACCGTGGCTCCTTTCTTTGAGATAACTCTGCACTATTGCGCGCTGCAAATGCCACTTCCAGCTTAGCTGTGCAGAAGAAGAACAACAAGAAGAAGAAATATCTCGAAATATGTCCGTCAGGCCCCTTCCCTTGAGATAAATCTGCAAATATCTCGGAAACGAAGCGAGCTAAGGCAAAATGTTAAGAGACCTTTTTTGTAGAGAATTAAGTTTCCTACTTTTTATGTTCTATGATATTTTTCGATCAGAGGCGTAGTTCTCGAGATATATCAAGATATTTAAAAGTTCCGAAACCGCACCAACATAATAGAGATACAGAAACACCGTGGCCCCTTTCTTTGAGATAACTCTGCACTATTGCGAGCTGCAAATGCCACTTCCAGCTTAGCTGTGCAGAGGAAGAACAACAAGAAGAAGAAATATCTCGAAATATGTCCGTCAGGCCAGTTCCTTTGAGCTGAATCTGCAAATATCTCGGAAACGAAGCGAGCTATGGCAAAATGTTAAGAGACGTTTTTTGTAGAGAATTATGTTTCCTACAATTTATGTTCTATGATATTTTTTGATCAGAAGCGTAGTTCTCGAGATATATCGAGATATTTAAAAGTTCCGAAGCCGCACCAACATAATAGGGATACAGAAACACCGTGGCCCCTTTCTTTGAGATAACTCTGCACTAGTGCGAGCCGCAAATGCCACTTCCAGCTTAGCTGTGCAGAAGAGGAACAACAAGAAGAAGAAATATCTCGAAATATGTCCGTCAGGCCCCTTCCCTTGAGATAAATCTGCAAATATCTCGGAAACGAAGAGAGCTATGGCAAAATGTTAAGAGACCTTTTTTGTAGAGAATTAAGTTTCCTACTTTTTATGTTCTATGATATTTTTTGATCAGATGCGTAGTTCTCGAAATATATCAAGATAGTTAAAAGTTCCGAAGCCGCACCAACATAATAGAGATACAAAAACACCGTGGCCCCTCTCTTTGAGATAACTCTGCACTATTGCGAGCTGCAAATGCCACTTCCAGCTTAGCTGTGCAGAAGAAGAACAACAAGAAGAAGAAATATCTCGAAATATGTCCGTCAGGCCCCTTCCCTTGAGATAAATCTGCAAATATCTCGGAAACGAAGCGAGCTATGGCAAAATGTTTAGAGACCTTTCTTGTAGAGAATTAAGTTTCCTACTTTTTATGTAGTATGATATTTTTTGATCAGATGCGTAGTTCTCGAGATATATCAAGATATTTAAAAGTTCCGAAGCCGCACCAACATAATAGAGATACAGAAACACCGTGGCCCCTTTCATTGAGATAACTCTGCACTATTGCGCGCTGCAAATGCCACTTCCAGCTTAGCTGTGCAGAAGAAGAACAACAAGAAGAAGAAATATCTCGAAATATGTCCATCAGAACCCTTCCCTTGAGATAAATCTGCAAATATCTCGGAAACGAAGCGAGCTATGGCAAAATGTTAAGGGACCTTTTTTGTAGAGAATAATGTTTCCTACAATTTACGTTCTATGATATTTTTTGATCAGAAGCGTAGTTTTCGAGATATATCGAGATATTTAAAAGTTCCGAAGCCGCACCAACATAATAGAGATACAGAAACACCGTGGCCCCTTTCTTTGAGATAATTCTGCACTATTGCGACCTGCAAATGCCACTTCCAGCTCAGCTGTGCAGAAGAAGAACAACAAGAAGAAGAAATATCTCGAAATATGTCCGTCAGGCCCCTTCCCTTGAGATAAATCTGCAAATATCTCGGAAACGAAGCGAGCTATGGCAAAATGTTAAGAGACCTTTTTTGTAGAGAATTAAGTTTCCTACTTTTTACGTTCTATGATATTTTTTGATCAGATGCGTAGTTCTCGAGATATATCAAGATATTTAAAAGTTCCGAAGCCGCACCAACATAATAGAGATACAGAAACACCGTGGCCACTTTCTTTGAGATAACTCTGCACTATTGCGACCTGCAAATGCCACTTCCAGCTCAGCTGTGCAGAAGAAGAACAACAAGAAGAAGAAATATCTCGAAATATGTCCGTCAGGCCCCTTCCCTTGAGATAAATCTGCAAATATCTCGGAAACGAAGCGAGCTATGGCGAAATGTTAAGAGACCTTTTTTGTAGAGAATTAAGTTTCCTACTTTTTATCTTCTATGATATTTTTTGATCAGATGCGTACTTCTCGAGATATATCAAGATATTTAAAAGTTCCGAAGCCGCACCAACATAATAGAGATACAGAAACACCGTGGCCCCTCTCTTTGAGATAACTCTGCACTATTGCGAGCTGCAAATGCCACTTCCAGCTTAGCTGTGCAGAAGAAGAACAACAAGAAGAAGAAATATCTCGAAATATGTCCGTGAGGCCCCTTCCCTTGAGATAAATCTGCAAATATCTCGGAAACGAAGCGAGCTATGGCAAAATGTGAAGAGACCTTTTTTGGAGAGAATAATGTTTCCTACAATTTATGTTCTATGATATTTTTTGATCAGAAGCGTAGTTTTCAAGATATATCGAGATATTTAAAAGTTCCGAAGCCGCACCAACATAATAGAGATACAGAAACACCGTGGCCCCTTTCTTTGAGATAACTCTGCACTATTGCGACCTGCAAATGCCACTTCCAGCTCAGCTGTGCAGAAGAAGAACAACAAGAAGAAGAAATATCTCGAAATATGTCCGTCAGGCCCCTTCCCTTGAGATAAATCTGCAAATATCTCGGAAACGAAGCGAGCTATGGCAAAATGTTAAGAGACCTTTTTTGTAGAGAATTAAGTTTCCTACTTTTTATGTCCTATGACATTTTTTGATCAGATGCGTAGTTCTCGAGATATATCAAGATATTTAAAAGTTCCGAAGCCGCACCAAGATAATAGAGATACAGAAACACCGTGGCCCCTTTCTTTGAGATAACTCTGCACTATTGCGAGCTGCAAATGCCACTTCCAGCTTAGCTGTGCAGAAGAAGAACAACAAGAAGAAGAACTATCTCGAAATATGTCCGTCAGGCCCCTTCCCTTGAGATAAATCTGCAAATATCTCGGAAACGAAGCGAGCTATGGCAAAATGTTTAGAGACCTTTCTTGTAGAGAATTAAGTTTCCTACTTTTTATGTAGTATGATATTTTCTGATCAGATGCGTAGTTCTCGAGATATATCAAGATATTTAAAAGTTCCGAAGCCGCACCAACATAATAGAGATACAGAAACACCGTGGCCGCTTTCTTTGAGATAACTCTGCACTATTGCGCGCTGCAAATGCCACTTCCAGCTTAGCTGTGCAGAAGAAGACCAACAAGAAGAAGAAATATCTCGAAATATGTCCGTCAGGCCCCTTCCCTTGAGATAAATCTGCAAATATCTCGGAAACGAAGCGAGCTATGGCAAAATGATAAGAGACCTTTTTTGTAGAGAATTCAGTTTCCTACTTTTTATGTTCTATGATATTTTTCGATCAGAGACGTAGTTCTCGAGATATATCGAGATATTTAAAAGTTCCGAAGCCGCACCAACATAATAGAGATACAGAAACACCGTGGCCCCTTTCTTTGAGATAACTCTGCACTAGTGCGAGCCGCAAATGCCACTTCCAGCTTAGCTGTGCAGAAGAAGAACAAGAAGAAGAAGAAATATCTCGAAATATGTCCGTCAGGCCCCTTCCCTTGAGATAAATATGCAAATATCTCGGAAACGAAGCGAGCTATGGCAAAATGTTAAGAGACCTTTTTTGTAGAGAATTAAGTTTCCTACTTTTTATGTTCTATGATATTTTTTGATCAGATGCGTAGTTCTCGAGATATATCGAGATATTTAAAAGTTCCGAAGCCGCACCAACATAATAGGGATACAGAAACACCGTGGCCCCTTTCTTTGAGATAACTCTGCACTAGTGCGAGCCGCAAATGCCACTTCCAGCTTAGCTGTGCAGAAGAAGAACAACAAGAAGAAGAAATATCTCGAAATATGTCCGTCAGGCCCCTTCCCTTGAGATAAATCTGCAAATATCTCGGAAACGAAGCGAGCTATGGCAAAATGTTAAGAGACCTTTTTTGTAGAGAATTAAGTTTCCTACTTTTTATGTTCTATGATATTTTTTGATCAGATGCGTAGTTCTCGAGATATATCAAGATATTTAAAAGTTCCGAAGGCGCACCAACATAATAGAGATACAGAAACACCGTGGCCCCTTTCTTTGAGATAACTCTGCACTATTGCGAGCTGTAAATGCCACTTCCAGCTTAGCTGTGCAGAAGAAGAATAACAAGAAGAAGAAATATCTCGAAATATGTCCGTCAGGCCCCTTCCCTTGAGATATATCTGCCAATATCTCGGAAACGAAGCGAGCTATGGCAAAATGTTAAGAGACCTTTTTTGTAGAGAATTATGTTTCCTACAATTTAGGTTCTATGATATTTTTTGATCAGAAGCGTAGTTTTCGAGATGTATCGAGATATTTAAAAGTTCCGAAGCCGCACCAACATAATAGGGATACAGAAACACCGTGGCCCCTTTCTTTGAGATAACTCTGCACTAGTGCGAGCCGCAAATGCCACTTCCAGCTTAGCTGTGCAGAAGAAGAACAACAAGAAGAAGAAATATCTCGAAATATGTCCGTCAGGCCCCTTCTCTTGAGATATATCTGCAAATATCTCGGAAACGAAGCGAGCTATGGCAAAATGTTAAGAGACCTTTTTTGTAGAGAATTATGTTTCCTACAATTTATGTTCTATGATATTTTTTGATCAGAAGCGTAGTTCTCGAGATATATCGAGATATTTAAAAGTTCCGGAGCCGCACCAACATAATAGGGATACAGAAACACCGTGGCCCCTTTCTTTGAGATAACTCTGCACTAGTGCGAGCCGCAAATGCCACTTCCAGCTTAGCTGTGCAGAAGAGGAACAACAAGAAGAAGAAATATCTCGAAATATGTCCGTCAGGCCCCTTCCCTTGAGATAAATCTGCAAATATCTCGGAAACGAAGAGAGCTATGGCAAAATGTTAAGAGACCTTTTTTGTAGAGAATTAAGTTTCCTACTTTTTATGTTCTATGATATTTTTTGATCAGATGCGTAGTTCTCGAGATATATCAAGATATTTAAAAGTTCCGAAGCCGCACCAACATAATAGAGATACAGAAACACCGTGGCCCCTTTCTTTGAGATAACTCTGCACTATTGCGAGCTGCAAATGCCACTTCCAGCTTAGCTGTGGAGAGGAAGAACAACAAGAAGAAGAAATATCTCGAAATATGTCCGTCAGGCCCCTTCCCTTGAGATAAATCGGCAAATATCTCGGAAACGAAGAGAGCTATGGCAAAATGTTAAGAGACCTTTTTTGTAGAGAATTAAGTTTCCTACTTTTCATGTTCTATGATATTTTTTGATCAGATGCGTAGTTCTCGAGATATATCAAGATATTTAAAAGTTCCGAAGCCGCACCAACATAATAGAGATACAGAAACACCGTGGCCCCTTTCTTTGAGATAACTGTGCACTAGTGCGAGCCGCAAATGCCACTTCCAGCTTAGCTGTGCAGAAGAAGAACAACAAGAAGAAGAAATATCTCGAAATATGTCCGTCAGGCCCCTTCCCTTGAGATAAATCTGCAAATGTCTCGGAAACGAAGCGAGCTATGGCAAAATGTTAAGAGACCTTTTTTGTAGAGAATTAAGTTTCCTACTTTTTATGTTCTATGATATTTTTCGATCAGAGGCGTAGTTCTCGAGATATATCAAGATATTTAAAAGTTCCGAAGCCGCACCAACATAATAGAGATACAGAAACACCGTGGCCCCTTTCTTTGAGATAACTCTGCACTATTGCGCGCTGCAAATGCCACTTCCAGCTTAGCTGTACAGAAGAAGAACAACAAGAAGAAGAAATATCTCGAAATATGTCCGTCAGGCCCCTTCCCTTGAGATAAATCTGCAAATATCTCGGAAACGAAGCGAGCTATGGCAAAATGTTAAGAGACCTTTTTTGTAGAGAATTACGTTTCCTACTTTTTACGTTCTATGATATTTTTTGATCAGATGCGTAGTTCTCGAGATATATCAAGATATTTAAAAGTTCCGAAGCCGCACCAACATAATAGAGATACAGAAACACCGTGGCCCCTTTCTTTGAGATAAGTCTGCACTAGTGCGAGCCGCAAATGCCACTTCCAGCTTAGCTGTGCAGAAGAAGAACAACAAGAAGAAGAAATATCTCGAAATATGTCCGTCAGGCCCCTTCCCTTGAGATAAATCTGCAAATATCTCGGAAACGAAGCGAGCTATGGCAAAATGTTAAGAGACCTTTTTTGTAGAGAATTAAGTTTCCTACTTTTTATGTTCTATGATATTTTTTGATCAGATGCGTAGTTCTCGAGATATATCAAGATATTTAAAAGTTCCGAAGCCGCACCAACATAATAGAGATACAGAAACACCGTGGCCCCTTTCTTTGAGATAACTCTGCACGATTGCGAGCTGGAAATGCCACTTCCAGTTTAGCTGTGCAGAAGAAGAACAACAAGAAGAAGAAATATCTCGAAATATGTCCATATGGACCCTTCCCTTGAGATAAATCTGCAAATATCTCGGAAACGAAGCGAGCTATGGCAAAATGTTAAGGGACCTTTTTTGTAGAGAATAATGTTTCCTACAATTTACGTTCTATGATATTTTTTGATCAGAAGCGTAGTTTTCGAGATATATCGAGATATTTAAAAGTTCCGAAGCCGCACCAACATAATAGAGATACAGAAACACCGTGGCCCCTTTCTTTGAGATAACTCTGCACTATTGCGAGCTGCAAATGCCACTTCCAGCTTAGCTGTGCAGAAGAAGAACAACAAGAAGAAGAAATATCTCGAAATATGTCCGTCAGGCCCCTTCCCTTGAGATAAATCTGCAAATATCTCGGAAACGAAGCGAGCTATGGCAAAATGTTTAGAGACCTTTCTTGTAGAGAAATAAGTTTCCTACTTTTTATGTAGTATGATATTTTTTGATCAGATGCGTAGTTCTCGAGATATATCAAGATATTTAAAAGTTCCGAAGCCGCACCAACATAATAGAGATACAGAAACACCGTGGCCCCTTTCTTTGAGATAACTCTGCACGATTGCGAGCTGGAAATGCCACTTCCAGTTTAGCTGTGCAGAAGAAGAACAACAACAAGAAGAAATATCTCGAAATATGTCCATCAGGACCCTTCCCTTGAGATAAATCTGCAAATATCTCGGAAACGAAGCGAGCTATGGCAAAATGTTAAGGGACCTTTTTTGTAGAGAATAATGTTTCCTACAATTTACGTTCTATGATATTTTTTGATCAGAAGCGTAGTTTTCGAGATATATCGAGATATTTAAAAGTTCCGAAGCCGCACCAACATAATAGAGATACAGAAACACCGTGGCCCCTTTCTTTGAGATAACTCTGCACTATTGCGAGCTGCAAATGCCACTTCCAGCTTAGCTGTGCAGAAGAAGAACAACAAGAAGAAGAAATATCTCGAAATATGTCCGTTAGGCCCCTTCCCTTGAGATAAATCTGCAAATATCTCGGAAACGAAGCGAGCTATGGCAAAATGTTTAGAGACCTTTCTTGTAGAGAAATAAGTTTCCTACTTTTTATGTAGTATGATATTTTTTGATCAGATTCGTAGTTCTCGAGATATATCAAGATATTTAAAAGTTCCGAAGCCGCACCAACAATAATAGAGATACAGAAACACCGTGGCCCCTTTCTTTGAGATAACTCTGCACTATTGCGAGCTGCAAATGCCACTTCCAGCTTAGCTGTGCAGAAGAAGAACAACAAGAAGAAGAAATATCTCGAAATATGTCCGTCAGGCCCCTTCCCTTGAGATAAATCTGCAAATATCTCGGAAACGAAGCGAGCTATGGCAAAATGTTAAGAGACCTTTTTTGTAGAGAATTAAGTTTCCTACTTTTTATGTTCTATGATATTTTTCGATCAGCGGCGTAGTTCTCGAGATATATCAAGATATTTAAAAGTTCCGAAGCCGCACCAACATAATAGAGATACAGAAACACCGTGGCCCCTTTCTTTGAGATAACTCTGCACTATTGCGAGCTGCAAATGCCACTTCCAGCTTAGCTGTGCAGAGGAAGAACAACAAGAAGAAGAAATATCTCGAAATATGTCCGTCAGGCCAGTTCCTTTGAGCTGAATCTGCAAATATCTCGGAAACGAAGCGAGCTATGGCAAAATGTTAAGAGACGTTTTTTGTAGAGAATTATGTTTCCTACAATTTATGTTCTATGATATTTTTTGATCAGAAGCGTAGTTCTCGAGATATATCGAGATATTTAAAAGTTCCGAAGCCGCACCAACATAATAGGGATACAGAAACACCGTGGCCCCTTTCTTTGAGATAACTCTGCACTAGTGCGAGCCGCAAATGCCACTTCCAGCTTAGCTGTGCAGAAGAGGAACAACAAGAAGAAGAAATATCTCGAAATATGTCCGTCAGGCCCCTTCCCTTGAGATAAATCTGCAAATATCTCGGAAACGAAGAGAGCTATGGCAAAATGTTAAGAGACCTTTTTTGTAGAGAATTAAGTTTCCTACTTTTCATGTTCTATGATATTTTTTGATCAGATGCGTAGTTCTCGAGATATATCAAAATATTTAAAAGTTCCGAAGCCGCACCAACATAATAGAGATACAGAAACACCGTGGCCCCTCTCTTTGAGATAACTCTGCACTATTGCGAGCTGGAAATGCCACTTCCAGTTTAGCTGTGCAGAAGAAGAACAACAAGAAGAAGAAATATCTCGAAATATGTCCGTTAGGCCCCTTCCCTTGAGATAAATCTGCAAATATCTCGGAAACGAAGCGAGCTATGGCAAAATCTTAAGAGACCTTTTTTGTAGAGAATTAAGTTTCCTACTTTTTATGTTCTATGATATTTTTTGATCAGATGCGTAGTTCTCGAGATATATCAAGATATTTAAAAGTTCCGAAGCCGCACCAACATAATAGAGATACAGAAACACCGTGGCCCCTCTCTTTGAGATAACTCTGCACTATTGCGAGCTGGAAATGCCACTTCCAGTTTAGCTGTGCAGAAGAAGAACAACAAGAAGAAGAAATATCTCGAAATATGTCCGTTAGGCCCCTTCCCTTGAGATAAATCGGCAAGTATCTCGGAAACGAAGCGAGCTACGGCAAAATGTTAAGAGACCTTTTTTGTAGAAAATTAGGTTTCCTACTTTTTATGTTCTATGATATTTTTTGATCAGATGCGTAGTTCTCGAGATATATCAAGATATTTAAAAGTTCCGAAGCCGCACCAACATAATAGAGATACAGAAACACCGTGGCCCCTTTCTTTGCGGTAACTCTGCACTATTGCGAGCTGCAAATGCCACTTCCAGCTTAGCTGTGCAGAAGAAGAACAACAAGAAGAAGAAATATCTCGAAATATGTCCGTCAGACCCCTTCCCTTGAGATAAATCTGCAAATGTCTCGGAAACGAAGCGAGCTACGGCAAAATGTTAAGAGACCTTTTTTGTAGAAAATTAGGTTTCCTACTTTTTATGTTCTATGATATTTTTTGATCAGATGCGTAGTTCTCGAGATATATCAAGATATTTAAAAGTTCCGAAGCCGCACCAACATAATAGAGATACAGAAACACCGTGGCCCCTTTCTTTGCGATAACTCTGCACTATTGCGAGCTGCAAATGCCACTTCCAGCTTAGCTGTGCAGAAGAAGAACAACAAGAAGAAGAAATATCTCGAAATATGTCCGTCAGGCCCCTTCCCTTGAGATAAATCTGCAAATATCTCGGAAACGAAGCGAGCTATGGCAAAATGTTAAGAGACCTTTTTTGTAGAGAATTAAGTTTCCTACTTTTTATCTTCTATGATATTTTCTGATCAGATTCGTAGTTCTCGAGATATATCAAGATATTTAAAAGTTCCGAAGCCGCACCAACATAATAGAGATACAGAAACACCGTGGCCCCTCTCTTTGAGATAACTCTGCACAATTGCGAGCTGCAAATGCCACTTCCAGCTTAGCTGTGCAGAAGAAGAACAACAAGAAGAAGAAATATCTCGAAATATGTCCGTCAGGCCCCTTCCCTTGAGATAAATCGGCAAGTATCTCGGAAACGAAGCGAGCTATGGCAAAATGTTGAGAGACCTTTTTTGTAGAGAATTAAGTTTCCTACTTTTTATGTTCTATGATATTTTTTGATCAGATGCGTAGATCTCGAGATATATCAAGATATTTAAAAGTTCCGAAGCCGCACCAACATAATAGAGATACAGAAACACCGTGGCCCCTTTCTTTGAGATAACTCTGCACTATTGCGAGCTGCAAATGCCACTTCCAGCTTAGCTGTGCAGAAGAAGAACAACAAGAAGAAGAAATATCTCGAAATATGTCCGTCAGGCCCCTTCCCTTGAGATAAATCTGCAAATATCTCGGAAACGAAGCGAGCTATGGCAAAATGTTAAGAGACCTTTTTTGTATGGAATTATGTTTCCTACTTTTTATGTTCTATGATATTTTTTGATCAGACGCGTAGTTCTCGAGATATATCAAGTTATTTAAAAGTTCCGAAGTCGCACCAACATAATAGAGATACAGAAACACCGTGGCTCCTTTCTTTTAGATAACTGTGCACTATTGCGACCTGGAAATGCCACTTCCAGTTTAGCTGTGCAGAAGAAGAACAACAAGAAGAAGAAATATCTCGAAATAAGTCCGTTAGGCCCCTTCCCTTGAGATAAATCTGCAAATATCTCGGAAACGAAGCGAGCTATGGCAAAATGTTAAGAGACCTTTTTTGTAGAGAATTAAGTTTCCTACGTTTTATGTTGTATGATATTTTTTGATCAGATGCGTAGTTCTCGAGATATATCAGGATATTTAAAAGTTCCGAAGCCGCACCAACAAAATAGAAATACAGAAACAACGTGGCCCCTCTCTTTGAGATAACTCTGCACTATTGCGAGCTGCAAATGCCACTTCCAGTTTAGCTGTGCAGAAGAAGAACAACAAGAAGAAGAAATATCTCGAAATATGTCCGTTAGGCCCCTCCCCTTGAGATAAATCGGCAAGTATCTCGGAAACGAAGCGAGCTATGGCAAAATGTTGAGAGACCTTTTTTGTATGGAATTATGTTTCCTACTTTTTATGTTCTATGATATTTTTTGATCAGACGCGTAGTTCTCGAGATATATCAAGATATTTAAAAGTTCCGAAGCCGCACCAACATAATAGAGATACAGAAACACCGTGGCCCCTTTCTTTGCGATAACTCTGCACTATTGCGAGCTGCAAATGCCACTTCCAGCTTAGCTGTGCAGAAGAAGAACAACAAGAAGAAGAAATATCTCGAAATATGTCCGTCAGACCCCTTCCCTTGAGATAAATCTGCAAATGTCTCGGAAACGAAGCGAGCTACGGCAAAATGTTAAGAGACCTTTTTTGTAGAAAATTAGGTTTCCTACTTTTTATGTTCTATGATATTTTTTGGTCAGATGCGTAGTTCTCGAGATATATCAAGATATTTAAAAGTTCCGAAGCCGCACCAACATAATAGAGATACAGAAACACCGTGGCCCCTTTCTTTGCGATAACTCTGCACTATTGCGAGCTGCAAATGCCACTTCCAGCTTAGCTGTGCAGAAGAAGAACAACAAGAAGAAGAAATATCTCGAAATATGTCCGTCAGGCCCCTTCCCTTGAGATAAATCTGCAAATATCTCGGAAACGAAGCGAGCTATGGCAAAATGTTAAGAGACCTTTTTTGTATGGAATTATGTTTCCTACTTTTTATGTTCTATGATATTTTTTGATCAGACGCGTAGTTCTCGAGATATATCAAGTTATTTAAAAGTTCCGAAGCCGGACCAACATAATAGAGATACAGAAACACCGTGGCTCCTTTCTTTTAGATAACTCTGCACTATTGCGACCTGGAAATGCCACTTCCAGTTTAGCTGTGCAGAAGAAGAACAACAAGAAGAAGAAATATCACGAAATATGTCCGTTAGGCCCCTTCCCTTGAGATAAATCTGCAAATATCTCGGAAACGAAGCGAGCTATGGCAAAATGTTAAGAGACCTTTTTTGTAGCGAATTAAGTTTCCTAGTTTTTATGTTCTATGATATTTTTTGATCAGATGCGTAGTTCTCGAGATATATCAAGATATTTAAAAGTTCCGAAGCCGCACCAACATAATAGAGATACAGAAACACCGTGGCCCCTCTCTTTGAGATAACTCTGCACAATTGCGAGCTGCAAATGCCACTTCCAGCTTAGCTGTGCAGAAGAAGAACAACCAGAAGAAGAAATATCTCGAAATATGTCCGTCAGGCCCCTTCCCTTGAGATAAATCTGCAAATATCTCGGAAACGAAGCGAGCTATTGCAAAATGTTAGGAGACCTTTTTTGTAGAGGATTGAGTTTCCTACTTTTTATGTTCTATGATATTTTTTGATCAGATGGGTAGTTCTCGAGATATATCAAGATATTTAAAAGTTAAGAAGCCGCACCAACATAATAGAGATACAGAAACACCGTGGCCCCTTTCTTTGTGATAACTCTGCACTAATGCGAGCTGCAAATGCCACTTCCAGCTTAGCTGTGCAGAAGAAGAACAACAAGAAGAAGAAATATCACGAAATATGTCCGTTAGGCCCCTTCCCTTGAGATAAATCTGCAAATATCTCGGAAACGAAGCGAGCTATGGCAAAATGTTAAGAGACCTTATTTGTAGAGAATTAAGTTTCCTACTTTTTATCTTCTATGATATTTTCTGATCAGATTCGTAGTTCTCGAGATATATCAAGATATTTAAAAGTTCCGAAGCCGCACCAACATAATAGAGATACAGAAACACCGTGGCCCCTCTCTTTGAGATAACTCTGCACAATTGCGAGCTGCAAATGCCACTTCCAGCTTAGCTGTGCAGAAGAAGAACAACAAGAAGAAGAAATATCTCGAAATATGTCCGTCAGGCCCCTTCCCTTGAGATAAATCGGCAAGTATCTCGGAAACGAAGCGAGCTATGGCAAAATGTTGAGAGACCTTTTTTGTAGAGAATTAAGTTTCCTACTTTTTATGTTCTATGATATTTTTTGATCAGATGCGTAGATCTCGAGATATATCAAGATATTTAAAAGTTCCGAAGCCGCACCAACATAATAGAGATACAGAAACACCGTGGCCCCTTTCTTTGAGATAACTCTGCACTATTGCGAGCTGCAAATGCCACTTCCAAATTAGCTGTGCAGAAGAAGAACAACAAGAAGAAGAAATATCTCGAAATATGTCCGTCAGGCCCCTTCCCTTGAGATAAATCTGCAAATATCTCGGAAACGAAGCGAGCTATGGCAAAATGTTAAGAGACCTTTTCTGTAGAGAATTAAGTTTTCTACTTTTTATGTTCCATGATATTTTTTGATCAGATGCGTAGTTCTCGAGATATATCAAGATATTTAAAAGTTCTGAAGCTGCACCAACATAATAGAGATACAGAAACACCGTGGCCCCTTTCTTTGAGATAACTCTGCACTAGTGCGAGCCGCAAATGCCACTTCCAGCTTAGCTGTGCAGAAGAAGAACAACAAGAAGAAGAAATATCTGGAAATATGTCCGTTAGGCCCCTTCCCTTGAGATAAATCTGCAAATATCTCGGAAACGAAGCGAGCTATGGCAAAATGTTAAGAGACCTTTTTTGTAGAGAATTATGTTTCCTACTTTTTATGTTCTATGATATTTTTTGATCAGAAGCGTAGTTTTCGAGATATATCGAGATATTTAAAAGTTCCGAAGCCGCACCAACATAATAGAGATACAGAAACACCGTGGCCCCTTTCTTTGAGATAACTCTGCACTATTGCGAGCTGCAAATGCCACTTCCAGCTTAGCTGTGCAGAGGAAGAACAACAAGAAGAAGAAATATCTCGAAATATGTCCGTCAGGCCAGTTCCTTTGAGCTGAATCTGCAAATATCTCGGAAACGAAGCGAGCTATGGCAAAATGTTAAGAGACCTTTTTTGTAGAGAATTAAGTTTCCCACTTTTTATCTTCTATGATATTTTCTGATCAGATGCGTAGTTCTCGAGATATATCAAGATACTTAAAAGTTCCGAAGCCGCACCAACATAATAGAGATACAGAAACACCGTGGCCCCTTTCTTTGAGATAACTCTGCACTAGTGCGAGCCGCAAATGCCACTTCCAGCTTAGCTGTGCAGCAGAAGAACAACAAGAAGAAGAAATATCTCGAAATATGTCCGCCAGGCCACTTCCCTTGAGATAAATCTGCAAATATCTCGGAAACGAAGCGAGCTATGGCAAAATGTTAAGAGACCTTTTTTGTGGAGAATTATGTTTCCTACTTTTTATGTTCTATGATATTTTTTGATCAGACGCGTAGCTCTCGAGATATATCAAGATATTTAAAAGTTCCGAAGCCGCACCAACATAATAGAGATACAGAAACACCGTGGCCCCTCTCTTTGAGATAACTCTGCACTATTGCGAGCTGGAAATGCCACTTCCAGTTTAGCTGTGCAGAAGAAGAACAACAAGAAGAAGAAATATCTCGAAATATGTCCGTTAGGCCCCTTCCCTTGAGATAAATCTGCAAATATCTCGGAAACCAAGCGAGCTATGGCAAAACGTTAAGAGACCTTTTTTGTAGAGAATTATGTTTCCTACAATTTATGTTCTATGATATTTTTTGATCAGAAGCGTAGTTTTCGAGATATATCGAGATATTTAAAAGTTCCGAAGCCGCACCAACATAATAGAGATACAGAAACACCGTGGCCCCTTTCTTTGAGATAACTCTGCACTAGTGCGAGCCGCAAATGCCACTTCCAGCTTAGCTGTGCAGAAGAAGAACAACAAGAAGAAGAAATATCTCGAAATATGTCCGTCAGGCCCCGTCCCTTGAGATAAATCTGCAAATCTCTCGGAAACGAAGCGAGCTATGGTAAAATCTTAAGAGACCTTTTTTGTAGAGAATTAAGTTTCCTACTTTTTATGTTCTATGATATTTTTTGATCAGATGCGTAGTTCTCGAGATATATCAAGATATTTAAAAGTTCCGAAGCCGCACCAACATAATAGAGATACAGAAACACCGTGGCCCCTTTCTTTGAGATAACTCTGCACTATTGCGAGCTGCAAATGCCACTTCCAGCTTAGCTGTGCAGAGGAAGAACAACAAGAAGAAGAAATATCTCGAAATATGTCCGTTAGGCCCCTTCCCTTGAGATAAATCTGCAAATATCTCGGAAACGAAGCGAGCTATGGCAAAATGTTAAGAGACCTTTTTTGTAGAGAATTAAGTTTCCTACTTTTTATGTTCTATGATATTTTTTGATCAGATGCGTAGTTCTCGATATATATCAAGATATTTAAAAGTTCCGAAGCCGCACCAACATAATAGAGATACAGAAACACCGTGGCCCCTTTCTTTGAGATAACTCTGCACTAGTGCGAGCCGCAAATGCCACTTCCAGCTTAGCTGTGCAGAAGAAGAACAACAAGAAGAAGAAATATCTCGAAATATGTCCGTCAGGCCCCTTCCCTTGAGATAAATCTGCAAATATCTCGGAAACGAAGCGAGCTATGGCAAAATGTTAAGAGACCTTTTTTGTAGAGAATTAAGTTTCCTACAATTTATGTTCTATGATATTTTTTGATCAGAAGCGTAGTTTTCGAGATATATCGAGATATTTAAAAGTTCCGAAGCCGCACCAACATAATAGAGATACAGAAACACCGTGGCCCCTTTCTTTGAGATAACTCTGCACTAGTGCGAGCCGCAAATGCCACTTCCAGCTTAGCTGTGCAGAAGAAGAACAACAAGAAGAAGAAATATCTCGAAATATGTCCGTCAGGCCCCTTCCCTTGAGATAAATCTGCAAATATCTCGGAAACGAAGCGAGCTATGGCAAAATGTTAACAGACCTTTTTTGTAGAGAATTAAGTTTCCTACTTTTTATGTTCTATGATATTTTTTGATCAGAAGCGTAGTTTTCGAGATATATCGAGATATTTAAAAGTTCCGAAGCCGCACCAACATAATAGGGATACAGAAACACCGTGGCCCCTTTCTTTGAGATAACTCTGCACTAGTGCGAGCCGCAAATGCCACTTCCAGCTTAGCTGTGCAGCAGAAGAACAACAAGAAGAAGAAATATCTCGAAATATGTCCGTCAGGCCACTTCCCTTGAGATAAATCTGCAAATATCTCGGAAACGAAGCGAGCTATGGCAAAATGTTAAGAGACCTTTTTTGTAGAGAATTATGTTTCCTACAATTTATGTTCTATGATATTTTTTGATCAGAAGCGTAGTTTTCGAGATATATCGAGATATTTAAAAGTTCCGAAGCCGCACCAACATAATAGGGATACAGAAACACCGTGGCCCCTTTCTGTGAGATAACTCTGCACTAGTGCGAGCCGCAAATGCCACTTCCAGCTTAGCTGTGCAGAAGAAGAACAACAAGAAGAAGAAATATCTCGAAATATGTCCGTCAGGCCCCTTCCCTTGAGATAAATCTGCAAATATCTCGGAAACGAAGCGAGCTATGGCAAAATGTTAGGAGACCTTTTTTGTAGAGAATTAAGTTTCCTACTTTTTATGTTCTATGATATTTTTTGATCAGATGCGTAGTTCTCGAGATATATCAAGATATTTAAAAGTTCCGAAGCCGCACCAACATAATAGAGATACAGAAACACCGTGGCCCCTCTCTTTGAGATAACTCTGCACTATTGCGAGCTGGAAATGCCACTTCCAGTTTAGCTGTGCAGAAGAAGAACAACAAGAAGAAGAAATATCTCGAAATATGTCCGTTAGGCCCCTTCCCTTGAGATAAATCTGCAAATATCTCGGAAACGAAGCGAGCTATGGCAAAATGTTAAGAGACCTTTTTTGTAGAGAATTAAGTTTCCTACTTTTTATGTTCTATGATATTTTTTGATCAGATGCGTAGTTCTCGATATATATCAAGATATTTAATAGTTCCGAAGCCGCACCAACATAATAGAGATACAGAAACACCGTGGCCCCTTTCTTTGAGATAACTCTGCACTAGTGCGAGCCGCAAATGCCACTTCCAGCTTAGCTGTGCAGAAGAAGAACAACAAGAAGAAGAAATATCTCGAAATATGTCCGTCAGGCCCCTTCCCTTGAGATAAATCTGCAAATATCTCGGAAACGAAGCGAGCTATGGCAAAATGTTAAGAGACCTTTTTTGTAGAGAATTAAGTTTCCTACAATTTATATTCTATGATATTTTTTGATCAGAAGCGTAGTTTTCGAGATATATCGAGATATTTAAAAGTTCCGAAGCCGCACCAACATAATAGAGATACAGAAACACCGTGGCCCCTTTCTTTGAGATAACTCTGCACTAGTGCGAGCCGCAAATGCCACTTCCAGCTTAGCTGTGCAGAAGAAGTACAACAAGAAGAAGAAATATCTCGAAATATGTCCGTCAGGCCCCTTCCCTTGAGATAAATCTGCAAATATCTCGGAAACGAAGCGAGCTATGGCAAAATGTTAACAGACCTTTTTTGTAGAGAATTAAGTTTCCTACTTTTTATGTTCTATGATATTTTTTGATCAGAAGCGTAGTTTTCGAGATATATCGAGATATTTAAAAGTTCCGAAGCCGCACCAACATAATAGGGATACAGAAACACCGTGGCCCCTTTCTTTGAGATAACTCTGCACTAGTGCGAGCCGCAAATGCCACTTCCAGCTTAGCTGTGCAGCAGAAGAACAACAAGAAGAAGAAATATCTAGAAATATGTCCGTCAGGCCACTTCCCTTGAGATAAATCTGCAAATATCTCGGAAACGAAGCGAGCTATGGCAAAATGTTAAGAGACCTTTTTTGTAGAGAATTATGTTTCCTACAATTTATGTTCTATGATATTTTTTGATCAGAAGCGTAGTTTTCGAGATATATCGAGATATTTAAAAGTTCCGAAGCCGCACCAACATAATAGGGATACAGAAACACCGTGGCCCCTTTCTGTGAGATAACTCTGCACTAGTGCGAGCCGCAAATGCCACTTCCAGCTTAGCTGTGCAGAAGAAGAACAACAAGAAGAAGAAATATCTCGAAATATGTCCGTCAGGCCCCTTCCCTTGAGATAAATCTGCAAATATCTCGGAAACGAAGCGAGCTATGGCAAAATGTTAGGAGACCTTTTTTGTAGAGAATTAAGTTTCCTACTTTTTATGTTCTATGATATTTTTTGATCAGATGCGTAGTTCTCGAGATATATCAAGATATTTAAAAGTTCCGAAGCCGCACCAACATAATAGAGATACAGAAACACCGTGGCCCCTCTCTTTGAGACAACTCTGCACTATTGCGAGCTGGAAATGCCACTTCCAGTTTAGCTGTGCAGAAGAAGAACAACAAGAAGAAGAAATATCTCGAAATATGTCCGTCAGGCCCCTTCCCTTGAGATAAATCTGCAAATATCTCGGAAACGAAGCGAGCTATGGCAAAATGTAGAGAGACCTTTTTTGTAGAGAATTAAGTTTCCTACTTTTTATGTTCTATGATATTTTTTGATCAGATGCGTAGTTCTCGAGATATATCAAGATATTTAAAAGTTCCGAAGCCGCACCAACATAACAGAGATACAGAAACACCGTGGCCCCTTTCTTTGAGATAACTCTGCACTATTGCGAGCTGTAAATGCCACTTCCAGCTTAGCTGTGCAGAAGAAGAACAACAAGAAGAAGACATATCTCGAAATATGTCCGTCAGGCCCCTTCCCTTGAGATATATCTGCAAATATCTCGGAAACGAAGCGAGCTATGGCAAAATGTTAAGAGACCTTTTTTGTAGAGAATTATGTTTCCTACAATTTATGTTCTATGATATTTTTTGATCAGAAGCGTAGTTTTCGAGATATATCGAGATATTTAAAAGTTCCAAAGCCGCACCAACATAATAGAGATTCAGAAACACCGTGGCCCCTTTCTTTGAGATAACTCTGCACTAGTGCGAGCCGCAAATGCCACTTCCAGCTTAGCTGTGCAGAAGAAGAACAACAAGAAGAAGAAATATCTCGAAATATGTCCGTCAGGCCCCTTCCCTTGAGATAAATCTGCAAATATCTCGGAAACGAAGCGAGCTATGGCAAAATGTTGAGAGACCTTTTTTGTAGATAATTAAGTTTCCTACGTTTTATGTTCTATGATATTTTTTGATCAGATGCGTAGTTCTCGAGATATATCAAGATATTTAAAAGTTCCGAAGCCGCACCAACATAATAGAGATACAGAAACACCGTGGCCCCTTTCTTTGAGATAACTCTGCACTATTGCGAGCTGCAAATGCCACTTCCAGCTTAGCTGTGCAGAAGAAGAACATCAAGAAGAAGAAATATCTCGAAATATGTCCGTCAGGCCCCTTCCCTTGAGATAAATCTGCAAATATCTCGGAAACGAAGAGAGCAATGGCAAAATGTTAAGGGACCTTTTTTGTAGAGAATTAAGTTTCCTACTTTTTATGTTCTATGATATTTTTTGATCTGATGCGTAGTTCTCGAGATATATCAAGATATTTAAAGGTTCCGAAGCCGCACCAACATAATAGAGATACAGAAACACCGTGGCCCCTTTCTTTGAGATAACTCTGCACTATTGCGAGCTGTAAATGCCACTTCCAGCTTAGCTGTGCAGAAGAAGAACAACAAGAAGAAGAAATATCTCGAAATATGTCCGTCAGGCCCCTTCCCTTGAGATAAATCTGCAAACATCTCGGAAACGAAGCGAGCTATGGCAAAATGTTAAGAGACCTTTTTTGTAGAGAATTATGTTTCCTACAATTTATGTTCTATGATATTTTTTGATCAGAAGCGTAGTTTTCGAGATATATCGAGATATTTAAAAGTTCCGAAGCCGCACCAACATAATAGAGATACAGAAACACCGTGGCCCCTTTCTTTGAGATAACTCTGCACTAGTGCGAGCCGCAAATGCCACTTCCAGCTTAGCTGTGCAGAAGAAGAACAAGAAGAAGAAGAAATATCTCGAAATATGTCCGTCAGGCCCCTTCCCTTGAGATAAATCTGCAAACATCTCGGAAACGAAGCGAGCTATGGCAAAATGTTAAGAGACCTTTTTTGTAGAGAATTATGTTTCCTACAATTTATGTTCTATGATATTTTTTGATCAGAAGCGTAGTTTTCGAGATATATCGAGATATTTAAAAGTTCCGAAGCCGCACCAACATAATAGGGATACAGAAACACCGTGGCCCCTTTCTGTGAGATAACTCTGCACTAGTGCGAGCCGCAAATGCCACTTCCAGCTTAGCTGTGCAGAAGAAGAACAACAAGAAGAAGAAATATCTCGAAATATGTCCGTCAGGCCCCTTCCCTTGAGATAAATCTGCAAATATCTCGGAAACGAAGCGAGCTATGGCAAAATGTTAGGAGACCTTTTTTGTAGAGAATTAAGTTTCCTACTTTTTATGTTCTATGATATTTTTTGATCAGATGCGTAGTTCTCGAGATATATCAAGATATTTAAAAGTTCCGAAGCCGCACCAACATAATAGAGATACAGAAACACCGTGGCCCCTCTCTTTGAGATAACTCTGCACTATTGCGAGCTGGAAATGCCACTTCCAGTTTAGCTGTGCAGAAGAAGAACAACAAGAAGAAGAAATATCTCGAAATATGTCCGTTAGGCCCCTTCCCTTGAGATAAATCTGCAAATATCTCGGAAACGAAGCGAGCTATGGCAAAATGTTAAGAGACCTTTTTTGTAGAGAATTAAGTTTCCTACTTTTTATGTTCTATGATATTTTTTGATCAGATGCGTAGTTCTCGATATATATCAAGATATTTAATAGTTCCGAAGCCGCACCAACATAATAGAGATACAGAAACACCGTGGCCCCTTTCTTTGAGATAACTCTGCACTAGTGCGAGCCGCAAATGCCACTTCCAGCTTAGCTGTGCAGAAGAAGAACAACAAGAAGAAGAAATATCTCGAAATATGTCCGTCAGGCCCCTTCCCTTGAGATAAATCTGCAAATATCTCGGAAACGAAGCGAGCTATGGCAAAATGTTAAGAGACCTTTTTTGTAGAGAATTAAGTTTCCTACAATTTATGTTCTATGATATTTTTTGATCAGAAGCGTAGTTTTCGAGATATATCGAGATATTTAAAAGTTCCGAAGCCGCACCAACATAATAGAGATACAGAAACACCGTGGCCCCTTTCTTTGAGATAACTCTGCACTAGTGCGAGCCGCAAATGCCACTTCCAGCTTAGCTGTGCAGAAGAAGTACAACAAGAAGAAGAAATATCTCGAAATATGTCCGTCAGGCCCCTTCCCTTGAGATAAATCTGCAAATATCTCGGAAACGAAGCGAGCTATGGCAAAATGTTAACAGACCTTTTTTGTAGAGAATTAAGTTTCCTACTTTTTATGTTCTATGATATTTTTTGATCAGAAGCGTAGTTTTCGAGATATATCGAGATATTTAAAAGTTCCGAAGCCGCACCAACATAATAGGGATACAGAAACACCGTGGCCCCTTTCTTTGAGATAACTCTGCACTAGTGCGAGCCGCAAATGCCACTTCCAGCTTAGCTGTGCAGCAGAAGAACAACAAGAAGAAGAAATATCTAGAAATATGTCCGTCAGGCCACTTCCCTTGAGATAAATCTGCAAATATCTCGGAAACGAAGCGAGCTATGGCAAAATGTTAAGAGACCTTTTTTGTAGAGAATTATGTTTCCTACAATTTATGTTCTATGATATTTTTTGATCAGAAGCGTAGTTTTCGAGATATATCGAGATATTTAAAAGTTCCGAAGCCGCACCAACATAATAGGGATACAGAAACACCGTGGCCCCTTTCTGTGAGATAACTCTGCACTAGTGCGAGCCGCAAATGCCACTTCCAGCTTAGCTGTGCAGAAGAAGAACAACAAGAAGAAGAAATATCTCGAAATATGTCCGTCAGGCCCCTTCCCTTGAGATAAATCTGCAAATATCTCGGAAACGAAGCGAGCTATGGCAAAATGTTAGGAGACCTTTTTTGTAGAGAATTAAGTTTCCTACTTTTTATGTTCTATGATATTTTTTGATCAGATGCGTAGTTCTCGAGATATATCAAGATATTTAAAAGTTCCGAAGCCGCACCAACATAATAGAGATACAGAAACACCGTGGCCCCTCTCTTTGAGACAACTCTGCACTATTGCGAGCTGGAAATGCCACTTCCAGTTTAGCTGTGCAGAAGAAGAACAACAAGAAGAAGAAATATCTCGAAATATGTCCGTCAGGCCCCTTCCCTTGAGATAAATCTGCAAATATCTCGGAAACGAAGCGAGCTATGGCAAAATGTAGAGAGACCTTTTTTGTAGAGAATTAAGTTTCCTACTTTTTATGTTCTATGATATTTTTTGATCAGATGCGTAGTTCTCGAGATATATCAAGATATTTAAAAGTTCCGAAGCCGCACCAACATAACAGAGATACAGAAACACCGTGGCCCCTTTCTTTGAGATAACTCTGCACTATTGCGAGCTGTAAATGCCACTTCCAGCTTAGCTGTGCAGAAGAAGAACAACAAGAAGAAGACATATCTCGAAATATGTCCGTCAGGCCCCTTCCCTTGAGATATATCTGCAAATATCTCGGAAACGAAGCGAGCTATGGCAAAATGTTAAGAGACCTTTTTTGTAGAGAATTATGTTTCCTACAATTTATGTTCTATGATATTTTTTGATCAGAAGCGTAGTTTTCGAGATATATCGAGATATTTAAAAGTTCCAAAGCCGCACCAACATAATAGAGATTCAGAAACACCGTGGCCCCTTTCTTTGAGATAACTCTGCACTAGTGCGAGCCGCAAATGCCACTTCCAGCTTAGCTGTGCAGAAGAAGAACAACAAGAAGAAGAAATATCTCGAAATATGTCCGTCAGGCCCCTTCCCTTGAGATAAATCTGCAAATATCTCGGAAACGAAGCGAGCTATGGCAAAATGTTGAGAGACCTTTTTTGTAGATAATTAAGTTTCCTACGTTTTATGTTCTATGATATTTTTTGATCAGATGCGTAGTTCTCGAGATATATCAAGATATTTAAAAGTTCCGAAGCCGCACCAACATAATAGAGATACAGAAACACCGTGGCCCCTTTCTTTGAGATAACTCTGCACTATTGCGAGCTGCAAATGCCACTTCCAGCTTAGCTGTGCAGAAGAAGAACATCAAGAAGAAGAAATATCTCGAAATATGTCCGTCAGGCCCCTTCCCTTGAGATAAATCTGCAAATATCTCGGAAACGAAGAGAGCAATGGCAAAATGTTAAGGGACCTTTTTTGTAGAGAATTAAGTTTCCTACTTTTTATGTTCTATGATATTTTTTGATCTGATGCGTAGTTCTCGAGATATATCAAGATATTTAAAGGTTCCGAAGCCGCACCAACATAATAGAGATACAGAAACACCGTGGCCCCTTTCTTTGAGATAACTCTGCACTATTGCGAGCTGTAAATGCCACTTCCAGCTTAGCTGTGCAGAAGAAGAACAACAAGAAGAAGAAATATCTCGAAATATGTCCGTCAGGCCCCTTCCCTTGAGATAAATCTGCAAACATCTCGGAAACGAAGCGAGCTATGGCAAAATGTTAAGAGACCTTTTTTGTAGAGAATTATGTTTCCTACAATTTATGTTCTATGATATTTTTTGATCAGAAGCGTAGTTTTCGAGATATATCGAGATATTTAAAAGTTCCGAAGCCGCACCAACATAATAGAGATACAGAAACACCGTGGCCCCTTTCTTTGAGATAACTCTGCACTAGTGCGAGCCGCAAATGCCACTTCCAGCTTAGCTGTGCAGAAGAAGAACAAGAAGAAGAAGAAATATCTCGAAATATGTCCGTCAGGCCCCTTCCCTTGAGATAAATCTGCAAACATCTCGGAAACGAAGCGAGCTATGGCAAAATGTTAAGAGACCTTTTTTGTAGAGAATTATGTTTCCTACAATTTATGTTCTATGATATTTTCTGATCAGAAGCGTAGTTTTCGAGATATATCCAGATATTTAAAAGTTCCGAAGCCGCACCAACATAATAGAGATTCAGAAACACCGTTGCCCCTTTGTTTGAGATAACTCTGCACTAGTGCGAGCCGCAAATGCCACTTCCAGCTTAGCTGTGCAGAAGAAGAACAACAAGAAGAAGAAATATCTCGAAATATGTCCGTCAGGCCCCTTCCCTTGAGATAAATCTGCAAATATCTCGGAAACGAAGAGAGCTATGGCAAAATGTTAAGAGACCTTTTTTGTAGAGAATTAAGTTTCCTACTTTTTATGTTCTATGATATTTTTTGATCAGATGCGTAGTTCCCGAGATATATCAAGATGTTTAAAAGTTCCGAAGCCGCACCAACATAATAGAGATACAGAAACACCGTGGCCCCTTTCTTTGAGATAACTCTGCACTATTCCGAGCTGCAAATGCCACTTCCAGCTTAGCTGTGCAGAAGAAGAACAACAAGAAGAAGAAATATCTCGAAATATGTCCGTCAGGCCCCTTCCCTTGAGATGTATCTGCAAATATCTCGGAAACGAAGCGAGCTATGGCAAAATGTTAAGAGACCTTTTTTGTAGAGTATTGTGTTTCCTATAATTTATGTTCTATGATATTTTTTGATCAGAAGCGTAGTTTTCGAGATATATCGAGATATTTAAAAGTTCCGAAGCCGCACCAACATAATAGAGATACAGAAACACCGTGGCCCCTTTCTTTGAGATAACTCTGCACTATTCCGAGCTGCAAATGCCACTTCCAGCTTAGCTGTGCAGAAGAAGAACAACAAGAAGAAGAAATATCTCGAAATATGTCCGTTAGGCCCCTTCCCTTGAGATAAATCTGCAAATATCTCGGAAACGAAGCGAGCTATGGCAAAATGTTAAGAGACCTTTTTTGTAGAGAATTAAGTTTCCTACTTTTTATGTTCTATGATATTTTTTGATCAGATGCGTAGTTCTCGAGATATATCAAGATATTTAAAAGTTCCGAAGCCGCACCAACATAACAGAGATACAGAAACACCGTGGCCCCTTTCTTTGAGATAACTCTGCACTATTGCGAGCTGTAAATGCCACTTCCAGCTTAGCTGTGCAGAAGAAGAACAACAAGAAGAAGACATATCTCGAAATATGTCCGTCAGGCCCCTTCCCTTGAGATATATCTGCAAATATCTCGGAAACGAAGCGAGCTATGGCAAAATGTTAAGAGACCTTTTTTGTAGAGAATTATGTTTCCTACAATTTATGTTCTATGATATTTTTTGATCAGAAGCGTAGTTTTCGAGATATATCGAGATATTTAAAAGTTCCAAAGCCGCACCAACATAATAGAGATTCAGAAACACCGTGGCCCCTTTCTTTGAGATAACTCTGCACTAGTGCGAGCCGCAAATGCCACTTCCAGCTTAGCTGTGCAGAAGAAGCACAACAAGAAGAAGAAATATCTCGAAATATGTCCGTTAGGCCCCTTCCCTTGAGATAAATCTGCAAATATCTCGGAAACGAAGCGAGCTATGGCAAAATGTTAAGAGACCTTTTTTGTAGAGAATTAAGTTTCCTACTTTTTATGTTCTATGATATTTTTTGATCAGATGCGTAGTTCTCGAGATATATCAAGATATTTAAAAGTTCCGAAGCCGCACCAACATAACAGAGATACAGAAACACCGTGGCCCCTTTCTTTGAGATAACTCTGCACTATTGCGAGCTGTAAATGCCACTTCCAGCTTAGCTGTGCAGAAGAAGAACAACAAGAAGAAGACATATCTCGAAATATGTCCGTCAGGCCCCTTCCCTTGAGATATATCTGCAAATATCTCGGAAACGAAGCGAGCTATGGCAAAATGTTAAGAGACCTTTTTTGTAGAGAATTATGTTTCCTACAATTTATGTTCTATGATATTTTTTGATCAGAAGCGTAGTTTTCGAGATATATCGAGATATTTAAAAGTTCCAAAGCCGCACCAACATAATAGAGATTCAGAAACACCGTGGCCCCTTTCTTTGAGATAACTCTGCACTAGTGCGAGCCGCAAATGCCACTTCCAGCTTAGCTGTGCAGAAGAAGCACAACAAGAAGAAGAAATATCTCGAAATATGTCCGTCAGGCCCCTTCCCTTGAGATAAATCTGCAAATATCTCGGAAACGAAGCGAGCTATGGCAAAATGTTGAGAGACCGTTTTTGTAGATAATTAAGTTTCCTACGTTTTATGTTCTATGATATTTTTTGATCAGATGCGTAGTTCTCGAGATATATCAAGATATTTAAAAGTTCCGAAGCCGCACCAACATAATAGAGATACAGAAACACCGTGGCCCCTTTCTTTGAGATAACTCTGCACTATTGCGAGCTGCAAATGCCACTTCCAGCTTAGCTGTGCAGAAGAAGAACATCAAGAAGAAGAAATATCTCGAATTATGTCCGTCAGGCCCCTTCCCTTGAGATAAATCTGCAAATATCTCGGAAACGAAGAGAGCAATGGCAAAATGTTAAGGGACCTTTTTTGTAGAGAATTAGGTTTCCTACTTTTTATGTTCTATGATATTTTTTGATCTGATGCGTAGTTCTCGAGATATATCAAGATATTTAAAGGTTCCGAAGCCGCAACAACATAATAGAGATACAGAAACACCGTGGCCCCTTTCTTTGAGATAACTCTGCACTAGTGCGAGCCGCAAATGCCACTTCCAGCTTAGCTGTGCAGAAGAAGAACAAGAAGAAGAAGAAATATCTCGAAATATGTCCGTCAGGCCCCTTCCCTTGAGATAAATCTGCAAACATCTCGGAAACGAAGCGAGCTATGGCAAAATGTTAAGAGACCTTTTTTGTAGAGAATTATGTTTCCTACAATTTATGTTCTATGATATTTTCTGATCAGAAGCGTAGTTTTCGAGATATATCCAGATATTTAAAAGTTCCGAAGCCGCACCAACATAATAGAGATTCAGAAACACCGTTGCCCCTTTGTTTGAGATAACTCTGCACTAGTGCGAGCCGCAAATGCCACTTCCAGCTTAGCTGTGCAGAAGAAGAACAACAAGAAGAAGAAATATCTCGAAATATGTCCGTCAGGCCCCTTCCCTTGAGATAAATCTGCAAATATCTCGGAAACGAAGAGAGCTATGGCAAAATGTTAAGAGACCTTTTTTGTAGAGAATTAAGTTTCCTACTTTTTATGTTCTATGATATTTTTTGATCAGATGCGTAGTTCCCGAGATATATCAAGATGTTTAAAAGTTCCGAAGCCGCACCAACATAATAGAGATACAGAAACACCGTGGCCCCTTTCTTTGAGATAACTCTGCACTATTCCGAGCTGCAAATGCCACTTCCAGCTTAGCTGTGCAGAAGAAGAACAACAAGAAGAAGAAATATCTCGAAATATGTCCGTCAGGCCCCTTCCCTTGAGATGTATCTGCAAATATCTCGGAAACGAAGCGAGCTATGGCAAAATGTTAAGAGACCTTTTTTGTAGAGTATTGTGTTTCCTATAATCTATGTTCTATGATATTTTTTGATCAGAAGCGTAGTTTTCGAGATATATCGAGATATTTAAAAGTTCCGAAGCCGCACCAACATAATAGAGATACAGAAACACCGTGGCCCCTTTCTTTGAGATAACTCTGCACTATTCCGAGCTGCAAATGCCACTTCCAGCTTAGCTGTGCAGAAGAAGAACAACAAGAAGAAGAAATATCTCGAAATATGTCCGTTAGGCCCCTTCCCTTGAGATAAATCTGCAAATATCTCGGAAACGAAGCGAGCTATGGCAAAATGTTAAGAGACCTTTTTTGTAGAGAATTAAGTTTCCTACTTTTTATGTTCTATGATATTTTTTGATCAGATGCGTAGTTCTCGAGATATATCAAGATATTTAAAAGTTCCGAAGCCGCACCAACATAACAGAGATACAGAAACACCGTGGCCCCTTTCTTTGAGATAACTCTGCACTATTGCGAGCTGTAAATGCCACTTCCAGCTTAGCTGTGCAGAAGAAGAACAACAAGAAGAAGACATATCTCGAAATATGTCCGTCAGGCCCCTTCCCGTGAGATATATCTGCAAATATCTCGGAAACGAAGCGAGCTATGGCAAAATGTTAAGAGACCTTTTTTGTAGAGAATTATGTTTCCTACAATTTATGTTCTATGATATTTTTTGATCAGAAGCGTAGTTTTCGAGATATATCGAGATATTTAAAAGTTCCAAAGCCGCACCAACATAATAGAGATTCAGAAACACCGTGGCCCCTTTCTTTGAGATAACTCTGCACTAGTGCGAGCCGCAAATGCCACTTCCAGCTTAGCTGTGCAGAAGAAGAACAACAAGAAGAAGAAATATCTCGAAATATGTCCGTCAGGCCCCTTCCCTTGAGATAAATCTGCAAATATCTCGGAAACGAAGCGAGCTATGGCAAAATGTTGAGAGACCTTTTTCGTAGATAATTAAGTTTCCTACGTTTTATGTTCTATGATATTTTTTGATCAGATGCGTAGTTCTCGAGATATATCAAGATATTTAAAAGTTCCGAAGCCGCACCAACATAATAGAGATACAGAAACACCGTGGCCCCTTTCTTTGAGATAACTCTGCACTATTGCGAGCTGCAAATGCCACTTCCAGCTTAGCTGTGCAGAAGAAGAACATCAAGAAGAAGAAATATCTCGAAATATGTCCGTCAGGCCCCTTCCCTTGAGATAAATCTGCAAATATCTCGGAAACGAAGAGAGCAATGGCAAAATGTTAAGGGACCTTTTTTGTAGAGAATTAGGTTTCCTACTTTTTATGTTCTATGATATTTTTTGATCTGATGCGTAGTTCTCGAGATATATCAAGATATTTAAAGGTTCCGAAGCCGCACCAACATAATAGAGATACAGAAACACCGTGGCCCCTTTCTTTGAGATAACTCTGCACTATTGCGAGCTGTAAATGCCACTTCCAGCTTAGCTGTGCAGAAGAAGAACAACAAGAAGAAGAAATATCTCGAAATATGTCCGTCAGGCCCCTTCCCTTGAGATAAATCTGCAAACATCTCGGAAACGAAGCGAGCTATGGCAAAATGTTAAGAGACCTTTTTTGTAGAGAATTATGTTTCCTACAATTTATGTTCTATGATATTTTTTGATCAGAAGCGTAGTTTTCGAGATATATCGAGATATTTAAAAGTTCCGAAGCCGCACCAACATAATAGAGATACAGAAACACCGTGGCCCCTTTCTTTGAGATAACTCTGCACTAGTGCGAGCCGCAAATGCCACTTCCAGCTTAGCTGTGCGGAAGAAGAACAAGAAGAAGAAGAAATATCTCGAAATATGTCCGTCAGGCCCCTTCCCTTGAGATAAATCTGCAAACATCTCGGAAACGAAGCGAGCTATGGCAAAATGTTAAGAGACCTTTTTTGTAGAGAATTATGTTTCCTACAATTTATGTTCTATGATATTTTCTGATCAGAAGCGTAGTTTTCGAGATATATCCAGATATTTAAAAGTTCCGAAGCCGCACCAACATAATAGAGATTCAGAAACACCGTTGCCCCTTTGTTTGAGATAACTCTGCACTAGTGCGAGCCGCAAATGCCACTTCCAGCTTAGCTGTGCAGAAGAAGAACAACAAGAAGAAGAAATATCTCGAAATATGTCCGTCAGGCCCCTTCCCTTGAGATAAATCTGCAAATATCTCGGAAACGAAGAGAGCTATGGCAAAATGTTAAGAGACCTTTTTTGTAGAGAATTAAGTTTCCTACTTTTTATGTTCTATGATATTTTTTGATCAGATGCGTAGTTCCCGAGATATATCAAGATGTTTAAAAGTTCCGAAGCCGCACCAACATAATAGAGATACAGAAACACCGTGGCCCCTTTCTTTGAGATAACTCTGCACTATTCCGAGCTGCAAATGCCACTTCCAGCTTAGCTGTGCAGAAGAAGAACAACAAGAAGAAGAAATATCTCGAAATATGTCCGTCAGGCCCCTTCCCTTGAGATGTATCTGCAAATATCTCGGAAACGAAGCGAGCTATGGCAAAATGTTAAGAGACCTTTTTTGTAGAGTATTGTGTTTCCTATAATTTATGTTCTATGATATTTTTTGATCAGAAGCGTAGTTTTCGAGATATATCGAGATATTTAAAAGTTCCGAAGCCGCACCAACATAATAGATATACAGAAACACCGTGGCCCCTTTCTTTGAGATAACTCTGCACTATTGCGAGCTGTAAATGCCACTTCCAGCTTAACTGTGCAGAAGAAGAACAACAAGAAGAAGAAATATCTCGAAATATGTCCGTCAGGCCCGTTCCTTTGAGCTGAATCTGCAATTATCTCGGAAACGAAGCGAGCTATGGCAAAATGTTAAGAGACCTTTTTTGTAGAGAATTATGTTTCCTACAATTTATGTTCTATGATATTTTTTGATCAGAAGCGTAGTTTTCGAGATATATCGAGATATTTAAAAGTTCCGAAGCCGCACCAACATAATAGAGATACAGAAACACCGTGGCCCCTTTCTTTGAGATAACTCTGCACTAGTGCGAGCCGCAAATGCCACTTCCAGCTTAGCTGTGCAGAAGAAGAACAACAAGAAGAAGAAATATCTGGAAATATGTCCGTCAGGCCCCTTCCCTTGAGATAAATCTGCAAATATCTCGGAAACGAAGCGAGCTATGGCAAAATGTTAAGAGACGTTTTTTGTAGAGAATTATGTTTCCTACAATTTATGTTCTATGATATTTTTTGATCAGAAGCGTAGTTTTCGAGATATATCGAGATATTTAAAAGTTCCGAAGCCGCACCAACATCATAGAGATACAGAAACACCGTGGCCCCTTTCTTTGAGATAACTCTGCACTAGTGCGAGCCGCAAATGCCACTTCCAGCTTAGCTGTGCAGAAGAAGAACAACAAGAAGAAGAAATATCTCGAAATATGTCCGTCAGGCCCCTTCCCTGGAGATGTATCTGCAAATATCTCGGAAACGAAGCGAGCTATGGCAAAATGTTAAGAGACCTTTTTTGTAGAGAATTATGTTTCCTACAATTTATGTTCTATGATATTTTTTGATCAGAAGCGTAGTTTTCGAGATATATCGAGATATTTAAAAGTTCCGAAGCCGCACCAACATAATAGAGATTCAGAAACACCGTTGCCCCTTTCTTTGAGATAACTCTGCACTAGTGCGAGCCGCAAATGCCACTTCCAGCTTAGCTGTGCAGAAGAAGAACAACAAGAAGAAGAAATATCTCGAAATATGTCCGTCAGGCCCCTTCCCTTGAGATAAATCTGCAAATATCTCGGAAACGAAGAGAGCTATGGCAAAATGTTAAGAGACCTTTTTTGTAGAGAATTAAGTTTCCTACTTTTTATGTTCTATGATATTTTTTGATCAGATGCGTAGTTCCCGAGATATATCAAGATATTTAAAAGTTCCGAAGCCGCACCAACATAATAGATACAGAAACACCGTGGCCCCTTTCTTTGAGATAACTCTGCACTATTCGGAGCTGCAAATGCCACTTCCAGCTTAGCTGTGCAGAAGAAGAACAACAAGAGGAAGAAATATCTCGAAATATGTCCGTCAGGCCCCTTCCCTTGAGATGTATCTGCAAATATCTCGGAAACGAAGCGAGCTACGGCAAAATGTTAAGAGAGCTTTTTTGTAGAGAATTATGTTTCCTACAATTTATGTTCTATGATATTTTTTGATCAGAAGCGTAGTTTTCGAGATATATCGAGATATTTAAAAGTTCCGAAGCCGCACCAACATAATAGAGATACAGAAACACCGTAGCCCCTTTCTTTGAGATAACTCTGCACTAGTGCGAGCCGCAAATGCCACTTCCAGCTTAGCTGTGCAGAAGAAGAACAACAAGAAGAAGAAATATCTGGAAATATGTCCGTCAGGCCCCTTCCCTTGAGATAAATCTGCAAATATCTCGGAAACGAAGCGAGCTATGGCAAAATGTTAAGAGACCTTTTTTGTAGAGAATTATGTTTCCTACAATTTATGTTCTATGATATTTTTTGATCAGAAGCGTAGTTTTCGAGATATATCGAGATATTTAAAAGTTCCGAAGCCGCACCAACATAATAGAGATACAGAAACACCGTGGCCCCTTTCTTTGAGATAACTCTGCACTAGTGCGAGCCGCAAATGCCACTCCCAGCTTAGCTGTGCAGAAGAAGAACAACAAGAAGAAGAAATATCTGGAAATATGTCCGTCAGGCCCCTTCCCTTGTGATAAATCTGCAAATATCTCGGAAACGAAGCGAGCTATGGCAAAATGTTAAGAGACGTTTTTTGTAGAGAATTATGTTTCCTACAATTTATGTTCTATGATATTTTTTGATCAGAAGCGTAGTTTTCGAGATATATCGAGATATTTAAAAGTTCCGAAGCCGCACCAACATCATAGAGATACAGAAACACCGTGGCCCCTTTCTTTGAGATAACTCTGCACTATTGCGAGCTGTAAATGCCACTTCCAGCTTAACTGTGCAGAAGAAGAACAACAAGAAGAAGAAATATCTCGAAATATGTCCGTCAGGCCCGTTCCTTTGAGCTGAATCTGCAATTATCTCGGAAACGAAGCGAGCTATGGCAAAATGTTAAGAGACCTTTTTTGTAGAGAATTGTGTTTCCTACAATTTATGTTCTATGATATTTTTTGATCAGAAGCGTAGTTTTCGAGATATATCGAGATATTTAAAAGTTCCGAAGCCGCACCAACATAATAGAGATACAGAAACACCGTGGCCCCTTTCTTTGAGATAACTCTGCACTAGTGCGAGCCGCAAATGCCACTTCCAGCTTAGCTGTGCAGAAGAACAACAACAAGAAGAAGAAATATCTCGAAATATGTCCGTCAGGCCCCTTCCCTTCAGATAAATCTGCAAATATCTCGGAAACGAAGCGAGCTATGGCAAAATGTTAAGAGACCTTTTTTGTAGAGAATTATGTTTCCTACTTTTCATGTTCTATGATATTTTTTGATCAGAAGCGTAGTTCTCGAGATATATCAAGATATCTAAAAGTTCCGAAGCCGCACCAACATAATAGAGATACAGAAACACCGTGGCCCCTTTCTTTGAGATAACTCTGCACTATTGCGAGCTGCAAATCCCACTTCCAGCTTAGCTGTGCAGAAGAAGAACAACAAGAAGAAGAAATATCTCGAAATATGTCCGTCAGGCCCCTTCCCTTGAGATAAATCTGCAAATATCTCGGAAACGAAGCGAGCTATGGCAAAATGTTAAGCGACTTTATTTGTAGAGAATTAAGTTTCCTACTTTTTACGTTCTATGATATTTTTTAATCAGATGCGTAGTTCTCGAGATATATAAAGATATTTTAAAGTTCCGAAGCCGCACCAACATAATAGAGATACAGAAACACCGTGGCCCCTTTCTTCGAGATAACTCTGCACTATTGCGAGCTGCAAATGCCACTTCCAGCTTAGCTGTGCAGAAGAAGAACAACAAGAAGAAGAAATATCTCGAAATATGTCCGTCAGGCCCCTGCCCTTGAGATATATCTGCAAATATCTCGGAAGCGAAGCGAGCTATGGCAAAATGGTAAGAGACCTTTTTTGTAGAGAATTATGTTTCCTACATTTTATGTTGTATGATATTTTTTGATCAGATGCGTAGTTCCCGAGATATATCAAGATATTTAAAAGTTCCGAAGCCGCACCAACATAATAGAGATACAGAAACACCGTGGCCCCTTTCTTTGAGATAACTCTGCACTAGTGCGAGCCGCAAATGCAACTTCCAGCTTAGCTGTGCTGAAGAAGAACAACAAGAAGAAGAAATATCTCGAAATATGTCCGTCAGGCCCCTTCCCTGGAGATGTATCTGCAAATATCTCGGAAACGAAGCGAGCTATGGCAAAATGTTAAGAGACCTTTTTTGTAGAGAATTATGTTTCCTACAATTTATGTTCTATGATATTTTTTGATCAGAAGCGTAGTTTTCGAGATATATCGAGATATTTAAAAGTTCCGAAGCCGCACCAACATAATAGAGATTCAGAAACACCGTTGCCCCTTTCTTTGAGATAACTCTGCACTAGTGCGAGCCGCAAATGCCACTTCCAGCTTAGCTGTGCAGAAGAAGAACAACAAGAAGAAGAAATATCTCGAAATATGTCCGTCAGGCCCCTTCCCTTGAGATAAATCTGCAAATATCTCGGAAACGAAGCGAGCTATGGCAAAATGTTAAGAGACCTTTTTTGTAGAGAATTAAGTTTCCTACTTTTTATGTTCTATGATATTTTTTGATCAGATGCGTAGTTCCCGAGATATATCAAGATATTTAAAAGTTCCGAAGCCGCACCAACATAATAGATACAGAAACACCGTGGCCCCTTTCTTTGAGATAACTCTGCACTATTCGGAGCTGCAAATGCCACTTCCAGCTTAGCTGTGCAGAAGAAGAACAACAAGAAGAAGAAATATCTCGAAATATGTCCGTCAGGCCCCTTCCCTTGAGATGTATCTGCAAATATCTCGGAAACGAAGCGAGCTATGGCAAAATGTTAAGAGACCTTTTTTGTAGAGAATTATGTTTCCTACAATTTATGTTCTATGATATTTTTTGATCAGAAGCGTAGTTTTCGAGATATATCGAGATATTTAAAAGTTCCGAAGCCGCACCAACATAATAGAGATACAGAAACACCGTGGCCCCTTTCTTTGAGATAACTCTGCACTAGTGCGAGCCGCAAATGCCACTTCCAGCTTAGCTGTGCAGAAGAAGAACAACAAGAAGAAGAAATATCTGGAAATATGTCCGTCAGGCCCCTTCCCTTGAGATAAATCTGCAAATATCTCGGAAACGAAGCGAGCTATGGCAAAATGTTAAGAGACGTTTTTTGTAGAGAATTATGTTTCCTACAATTTATGTTCTATGATATTTTTTGATCAGAAGCGTAGTTTTCGAGATATATCGAGATATTTAAAAGTTCCGAAGCCGCACCAACATCATAGAGATACAGAAACACCGTGGCCCCTTTCTTTGAGATAACTCTGCACTAGTGCGAGCCGCAAATGCCACTTCCAGCTTAGCTGTGCAGAAGAAGAACAACAAGAAGAAGAAATATCTCGAAATATGTCCGTCAGGCCCCTTCCCTGGAGATGTATCTGCAAATATCTCGGAAACGAAGCGAGCTATGGCAAAATGTTAAGAGACCTTTTTTGTAGAGAATTATGTTTCCTACAATTTATGTTCTATGATATTTTTTGATCAGAAGCGTAGTTTTCGAGATATATCGAGATATTTAAAAGTTCCGAAGCCGCACCAACATAATAGAGATTCAGAAACACCGTTGCCCCTTTCTTTGAGATAACTCTGCACTAGTGCGAGCCGCAAATGCCACTTCCAGCTTAGCTGTGCAGAAGAAGAACAACAAGAAGAAGAAATATCTCGAAATATGTCCGTCAGGCCCCTTCCCTGGAGATGTATCTGCAAATATCTCGGAAACGAAGCGAGCTATGGCAAAATGTTAAGAGACCTTTTTTGTAGAGAATTATGTTTCCTACAATTTATGTTCTATGATATTTTTTGATCAGATGCGTAGTTCCCGAGATATATCAAGATATTTAAAAGTTCCGAAGCCGCACCAACATAATAGATACAGAAACACCGTGGCCCCTTTCTTTGAGATAACTCTGCACTATTCGGAGCTGCAAATGCCACTTCCAGCTTAGCTGTGCAGAAGAAGAACAACAAGAAGAAGAAATATCTCGAAATATGTCCGTCAGGCCCCTTCCCTTGAGATGTATCTGCAAATATCTCGGAAACGAAGCGAGCTACGGCAAAATGTTAAGAGAGCTTTTTTGTAGAGAATTATGTTTCCTACAATTTATGTTCTATGATATTTTTTGATCAGAAGCGTAGTTTTCGAGATATATCGAGATATTTAAAAGTTCCGAAGCCGCACCAACATAATAGAGATACAGAAACACCGTGGCCCCTTTCTTTGAGATAACTCTGCACTAGTGCGAGCCGCAAATGCCACTTCCAGCTTAGCTGTGCAGAAGAAGAACAACAAGAAGAAGAAATATCTGGAAATATGTCCGTCAGGCCCCTTCCCTTGAGATAAATCTGCAAATATCTCGGAAACGAAGCGAGCTATGGCAAAATGTTAAGCGACCTTTTTTGTAGAGAATTATGTTTCCTACAATTTATGTTCTATGATATTTTTTGATCAGAAGCGTAGTTTTCGAGATATATCGAGATATTTAAAAGTTCCGAAGCCGCACCAACATAATAGAGATACAGAAACACCGTGGCCCCTTTCTTTGAGATAACTCTGCACTAGTGCGAGCCGCAAATGCCACTCCCAGCTTAGCTGTGCAGAAGAAGAACAACAAGAAGAAGAAATATCTGGAAATATGTCCGTCAGGCCCCTTCCCTTGAGATAAATCTGCAAATATCTCGGAAACGAAGCGAGCTATGGCAAAATGTTAAGAGACGTTTTTTGTAGAGAATTATGTTTCCTACAATTTATGTTCTATGATATTTTTTGATCAGAAGCGTAGTTTTCGAGATATATCGAGATATTTAAAAGTTCCGAAGCCGCACCAACATCATAGAGATACAGAAACACCGTGGCCCCTTTCTTTGAGATAACTCTGCACTATTGCGAGCTGTAAATGCCACTTCCAGCTTAACTGTGCAGAAGAAGAACAACAAGAAGAAGAAATATCTCGAAATATGTCCGTCAGGCCCGTTCCTTTGAGCTGAATCTGCAATTATCTCGGAAACGAAGCGAGCTATGGCAAAATGTTAAGAGACCTTTTTTGTAGAGAATTGTGTTTCCTACAATTTATGTTCTATGATATTTTTTGATCAGAAGCGTAGTTTTCGAGATATATCGAGATATTTAAAAGTTCCGAAGCCGCACCAACATAATAGAGATACAGAAACACCGTGGCCCCTTTCTTTGAGATAACTCTGCACTAGTGCGAGCCGCAAATGCCACTTCCAGCTTAGCTGTGCAGAAGAACAACAACAAGAAGAAGAAATATCTCGAAATATGTCCGTCAGGCCCCTTCCCTTGAGATAAATCTGCAAATATCTCGGAAACGAAGCGAGCTATGGCAAAATGTTAAGAGACCTTTTTTGTAGAGAATTATGTTTCCTACTTTTTATGTTCTATGATATTTTTTGATCAGAAGCGTAGTTCTCGAGATATATCAAGATATCTAAAAGTTCCGAAGCCGCACCAACATAATAGAGATACAGAAACACCGTGGCCCCTTTCTTTGAGATAACTCTGCACTATTGCGAGCTGCAAATGCCACTTCCAGCTTAGCTGTGCAGAAGAAGAACAACAAGAAGAAGAAATATCTCGAAATATGTCCGTCAGGCCCCTTCCCTTGAGATAAATCTGCAAATATCTCGGAAACGAAGCGAGCTATGGCAAAATGTTAAGCGACTTTATTTGTAGAGAATTAAGTTTCCTACTTTTTACGTTCTATGATATTTTTTAATCAGATGCGTAGTTCTCGAGATATATAAAGATATTTTAAAGTTCCGAAGCCGCACCAACATAATAGAGATACAGAAACACCGTGGCCCCTTTCTTCGAGATAACTCTGCACTATTGCGAGCTGCAAATGCCACTTCCAGCTTAGCTGTGCAGAAGAAGAACAACAAGAAGAAGAAATATCTCGAAATATGTCCGTCAGGCCCCTGCCCTTGAAATATATCTGCAAATATCTCGGAAGCGAAGCGAGCTATGGCAAAATGTTAAGAGACCTTTTTTGTAGAGAATTAAGTTTCCTACATTTTATGTTGTATGATATTTTTTGATCAGATGCGTAGTTCTCGAGATATATCAAGATATTTAAAAGTTCCGAAGCCGCACCAACATAATAGAGATACAGAAACACCGTGGCCCCTTTCTTTGAGATAACTCTGCACTATTGCGAGCTGTAAATGCCACGTCCAGCTTAGCTGTGCAGAAGAAGAACAACAAGAAGAAGAAATATCTCGAAATATGTGCGTCAGGCCCCTTCCCTCGAGATAAATCTGCAAATATCTCGGAAACGAAGCGAGCTATGGCAAAATGTTAAGAGACCTTTTTTGTAGAGCATTAAGTTTCCTACTTTTTATGTTCTATGATATTTTTTGATCGGATGCGTAGCTCTCGAGATATATCAAGATATTTAAAAGTTCCGAAGCCGCACCAACATAATAGAGATACAGAAACACCGTGGCCCCTTTCTTTGAGATAACTCTGCACTATTGCGAGCTGCAAATGCCACTTCCAGCTTAGCTGTGCAGAAGAAGACCAACAAGAAGAAGAAATATCTCGAAATATGTCCGTCAGGCCCCTTCCCTTGAGATAAATCTGCAAATATCTCGGAAACGAAGCGAGCTATGGCAAAATGTTAAGAGACCTTATTTGTGGAGAATTAAGTTTCCTACTTTTTATGTTCTATGATATTATTTGATCAGATGCGTAGTTCTCGAGATATATCAAGATATTTAAAAGTTCCGAAGCCGCACCAACATAATAGAGATACAGAAACACCGTGACCCCTTTCTTTGAGATAACTCTGCACTATTGCGAGCTGCAAATGCCACTTCCAGCTTAGCTGTGCAGAAGAAGAACAACAAGAAGAAGAAATATCTCGAAATATGTCCGTCAGGCCCCTTCCCTTGAGATAAATCTGCATATATCTCGGAAGCGAAGCGAGCTATGGCAAAATGTTAAGAGACCTTTTTTGTAGAGAATTATGTTTCCCACAATTTATGTTCTATGATATTTTTTGATCAGAAGCGTAGTTTTCGAGATATATCAAGATATTTAAAAGTTCCGAAGCCGCACCAACATAATAGAGATACAGAAACACCGTGACCCCTTTCTTTGAGATAACTCTGCACTATTGCGAGCTGCAAATGCCACTTCCAGCTTAGCTGTGCAGAAGAAGAACAACAAGAAGAAGAAATATCTCGAAATATGTCCGTCAGGCCCCTTCCCTTGAGATAAATCTGCATATATCTCGGAAGCGAAGCGAGCTATGGCAAAATGTTAAGAGACCTTTTTTGTAGAGAATTATGTTTCCTACAATTTATGTTCTATGATATTTTTTGATCAGAAGCGTAGTTTTCGAGATATATCAAGATATTTAAAAGTTCCGAAGCCGCACCAACATAATAGAGATACAGAAACACCGTGGCCCCTTTCTTTCAGATAACTCTGCACTATTGCGAGCTGGAAATGCCACTTCCAGTTTAGCTGTGCAGAAGAAGAACAACAAAAAGAAGAAATATCTCGAAATATGTCCGTCAGGCCCCTTCCCTTGAGATAAATCTGCATATATCTCGGAAACGAAGCGAGCTATGGCAAAATGTTGAGAGACCTTTTTTGTAGAGAATTAAGTTTTCTACTTTTTATGTTCTATGATATTTTTTGATCAGATGCGTAGTTCTCGAGATATATCAAGATATTTAAAAGTTCCGAAGCCGCACCAACATAATAGAGATACAGAAACACCGTGGCCCCTTTCTTTGAGATAACTCGGCACTACTGCGAGCTGGAAATGCCACTTCCAGTTTAGCTGTGCAGAAGAAGAACAACAAGAAGAAGAAATATCTCGAAATATGTCCGTCAGGCCCCTTCCCTTGAGATAAATCTGCATATATCTCGGAAGCGAAGCGAGCTATGGCAAAATGTTTAGAGACCTTTTTTGTAGAGAATTATGTTTCCTACAATTTATGTTCTATGATATTTTTTGATCAGAAGCGTAGTTTTCGAGATATATCAAGATATTTAAAAGTTCCGAAGCCGCAACAACATAATAGAGATACAGAAACACCGTGGCCCCTTTCTTTCAGATAACTCTGCACTATTGCGAGCTGGAAATGCCACTTCCAGTTTAGCTGTGCAGAAGAAGAACAACAAGAAGAAGAAATATCTCGAAATATGTCCGTCAGGCCCCTTCCCTTGAGATAAATCTGCATATATCTCGGAAACGAAGCGAGCTATGGCAAAATGTTGAGAGACCTTTTTTGTAGAGAATTAAGTTTTCTACTTTTTATGTTCTATGATATTTTTTGATCAGATGCGTAGTTCTCGAGATATATCAAGATATTTAAAAGTTCCGAAGCCGCACCAACATAATAGAGATACAGAAACACCGTGGCCCCTTTCTTTGAGATAACTCGGCACTACTGCGAGCTGGAAATGCCACTTCCAGTTTAGCTGTGCAGAAGAAGAACAACAAGAAGAAGAAATATCTCGAAATATGTCCGTCAGGCCCCTTCCCTTGAGATAAATCTGCATATATCTCGGAAGCGAAGCGAGCTATGGCAAAATGTTAAGAGACCTTTTTTGTAGAGAATTATGTTTCCTACAATTTATGTTCTATAATATTTTTTGATCAGAAGCGTAGTTTTCGAGATATATCAAGATATTTAAAAGTTCCGAAGCCGCACCAACATAATAGAGATACAGAAACACCGTGGACCCTTTCTTTCAGATAACTCTGCACTATTGCGAGCTGGAAATGCCACTTCCAGTTTAGCTGTGCAGAAGAAGAACAACAAGAAGAAGAAATATCTCGAAATATGTCCGTCAGGCCCCTTCCCTTGAGATAAATCTGCATATATCTCGGAAACGAAGCGAGCTATGGCAAAATGTTGAGAGACCTTTTTTGTAGAGAATTAAGTTTTCTACTTTTTATGTTCTATGATATTTTTTGATCAGATGCGTAGTTCTCGAGATATATCAAGATATTTAAAAGTTCCCAAGCCGCACCAACATAATAGAGATACAGAAACACCGTGGCCCCTTTCTTTGAGATAACTCGGCACTACTGCGAGCTGGAAATGCCACTTCCAGTTTAGCTGTGCAGAAGAAGAACAACAAGAAGAAGAAATATCTCGAAATATGTCCGTCAGGCCCCTTCCCTTGAGATAAATCTGCAAGTATCTTGGAAACGAAGCGAGCTATGGCAAAATGTTAAGAGACCTTTTTTGTAGAGAATTAAGTTTCCTACTTTTTATGTTCTATGATATTTTTTGATCAGATGCGTAGTTCTCGAGATATATCAAGATATTTAAAAGTTCCGAAGCCGCACCAACATAATAGAGATACAGAAACACCGTGGCCCCTTTCTTTGAGATAACTCTGCACTATTGCGAGCTGCAAATGCCACTTCCAGCTTAGCTGTGCAGAAGAAGAACAACAAGAAGAAGAAATATCTCGAAATATGTCCGTCAGGCCCCTTCCCTTGAGATAAATCTGCAAGTATCTTGGAAACGAAGCGAGCTATGGCAAAATGTTAAGAGACCTTTTTTGTAGAGAATTAAGTTTCCTACTTTTTATGTTCTATGATATTTTTTGATCAGATGCGTAGTTCTCGAGATATATCAAGATATTTAAAAGTTCCGAAGCCGCACCAACATAATAGAGATACAGAAACACCGTGGCCCCTTCCTTTGAGATAACTCTGCACTATTGCGAGCTGCAAATGCCACTTCCAGCTTAGCTGTGCAGAAGAAGAACAACAAGAAGCAGAAATATCTCGAAATATGTCCGTCAGGCCCCTTCCCTTGAGATAAATCTGCAAATATCTCGGAAACGAAGCGAGCTATGGCAAAATTTTAAGCGACATTATTTGTAGAGAATTAAGTTTCCTACTTTTTACGTTCTATGATATTTTTTAATCAGATGCGTAGTTCTCGAGATATATAAAGATATTTTAAAGTTCCGAAGCCGCACCAACATAATAGAGGTACAGAAACACCGTGGCCCCTTTCTTCGAGATAAATCTGCACTATTGCGAGCTGCAAATGCCACTTCCAGCTTAGCTGTGCAGAAGAAGAACAACAAGAAGAAGAAATATCTCGAAAAATGTCCGTCAGGCCCCTTCCCTTGACATAAATCTGCAAATATCTCGGAAACGAAGCGAGCTATGGCAAAATGTTTAGAGACCTTATTTGTAGAGAATTAAGTTTCCTACTTTTTATGTTCTATGATATTTTTTGATCAGATGCGTAGTTCTCGAGATATATCAAGATATTTAAAAGTTCCGAAGCCGCACCAACATAATAGAGATACAGAAACACCGTGGCCCCTTTCTTTGAGATAACTCTGCACTATTGCGAGCTGTAAATGCCACGTCCAGCTTAGCTGTGCAGAAGAAGAACAACAAGAAGAAGAAATATCTCGAAATATGTCCGTCAGGCCCCTTCCCTCGAGATAAATCTGCAAATATCTCGGAAACGAAGCGAGCTATGGCAAAATGTTAAGAGACCTTTTTTGTAGAGAATTAAGTTTCCTACTTTTTATGTTCTATGATATTTTTTGATCGGATGCGTAGCTCTCGAGATATATCAAGATATTTAAAAGTTCCGAAGCCGCACCATCATAATAGAGATACAGAAACACCGTGGCCCCCTTCTTTGAGATAACTCTGCACTATTGCGAGCTGCAAATGCCACTTCCAGCTTAGCTGTGCAGAAGAAGACCAACAAGAAGAAGAAATATCTCGAAATATGTCCGTCAGGCCCCTTCCCTTGAGATAAATCTGCAAATATCTCGGAAACGAAGCGAGCTATGGCAAAATGTTAAGAGACCTTTTTTGTAGAGAATTAAGTTTTCTACTTTTTATGTTCTATGATATTTTTTGATCAGATGCGTAGTTCTCGAGATATATCAAGATATTTAAAAGTTCCGAAGCCGCACCAACATAATAGAGATACAGAAACACCGTGGCCCCTTTCTTTGAGATAACTCGGCACTACTGCGAGCTGGAAATGCCACTTCCAGTTTAGCTGTGCAGAAGAAGAACAACAAGAAGAAGAAATATCTCGAAATATGTCCGTCAGGCCCCTTCCCTTGAGATAAATCTGCAAGTATCTTGGAAACAAAGCGAGCTATGGCAAAATGTTAAGAGACCTTTTTTGTAGAGAATTAAGTTTCCTACTTTTTATGTTCTATGATATTTTTTGATCAGATGCGTAGTTCTCGAGATATATCAAGATATTTAAAAGTTCCGAAGCCGCACCAACATAATAGGGATACAGAAACACCGTGGCCCCTTTCTTTGAGATAACTCTGCACTATTGCGAGCTGCAAATGCCACTTCCAGCTTAGCTGTGCAGAAGAAGAACAACAAGAAGAAGAAATATCTCGAAATATGTCCGTCAGGCCAGTTCCTTTGAGCTGAATCTGCAAATATCTCGGAAACGAAGCGAGCTATGGCAAAATGTTAAGAGACGTTTTTTGTAGAGAATTATGTTTCCTACAATTTATGTTCTATGATATTTTTTGATCAGAAGCGTAGTTTTCGAGATATATCGAGATATTTAAAAGTTCCGAAGCCGCACCAACATAATAGGGATACAGAAACACCGTGGCCCCTTTCTTTGAGATAACTCTGCACTAGTGCGAGCCGCAAATGCCACTTCCAGCTTAGCTGTGCAGAAGAAGAACAACAAGAGGAAGAAATATCTCGAAATATGTCCGTCAGGCGCCTTCCCTTGAGATAAGTCTGCAAATATCTCGGAAACGAAGCGAGCTATGGCAAAATGTTAAGAGACCTTTTTTGTAGAAAATTAGGTTTCCTACTTTTTATGTTCTATGATATTTTTTGATCAGATGCGTAGTTCTCGAGATATATCAAGATATTTAAAAGTTCCGAAGCCGCACCAACATAATAGAGATACAGAAACACCGTGGCCCCTTTCTTTGAGATAACTCTGCACGATTGCGAGCTGGAAATGCCACTTCCAGTTTAGCTGTGCAGAAGAAGAACAACAAGAAGAAGAAATATCTCGAAATATGTCCGTCAGGCCAGTTCCTTTGAGCTGAATCTGCAAATATCTCGGAAACGAAGCGAGCTATGGCAAAATGTTAAGAGACGTTTTTTGTAGAGAATTATGTTTCCTACAATTTATGTTCTATGATATTTTTTGATCAGAAGCGTAGTTTTCGAGATATATCGAGATATTTAAAAGTTCCGAAGCCGCACCAACATAATAGGGATACAGAAACACCGTGGCCCCTTTCTTTGAGATAACTCTGCACTAGTGCGAGCCGCAAATGCCACTTCCAGCTTAGCTGTGCAGAAGAAGAACAACAAGAAGAAGAAATATCTCGAAATATGTCCGTCAGGCGCCTTCCCTTGAGATAAGTCTGCAAATATCTCGGAAACGAAGCGAGCTATGGCGAAATGTTAAGAGACCTTTTTTGTAGAAAATTAGGTTTCCTACTTTTTATGTTCTATGATATTTTTTGATCAGATGCGTAGTTCTCGAGATATATCAAGATATTTAAAAGTTCCGAAGCCGCACCAACATAATAGAGATACAGAAACACCGTGGCCCCTTCCTTTGAGATAACTCTGCACTATTGCGAGCTGTAAATGCCACTTCCAGCTTAGCTGTGCAGAAGAAGAACAACAAGAAGAAGAAATATCTCGAAATATGTCCGTCAGGCCCCTTCCCTTGAGATATATCTGCAAATATCTCGGAAACGAAGCGAGCTATGGCAAAATGTTAAGAGACCTTTTTTGTAGAGAATTAAGTTTCCTACATTTTATGTTCTATGATATTTTTTGATCAGATGCGTAGTTCTCGAGATATATTAAGATATTTAAAAGTTCCGAAGCCGCACCAACATAATAGAGATACAGAAACACCGTGGCCCCTTTCTTTGAGATAACTCTGCACTATTGCGAGCTGCAAATGCCACTTCCAGCTTAGCTGTGCAGAAGAAGAACAACAAGAAGAAGAAGTATCTCGAAATATGTCCGTCAGGCCCCTTCCCTTGAGATAAATCTGCAAATATCTCGGAAACGAAGCGAGCTATGGCAAAATGTTAAGAGACCTTTTTTGTAGAGAATTAAGTTTCCTACTTTTTATGTTCTATGATATTTTTTGATCAGATGCGTAGTTCTCGAGATATATCAAGATATTTAAAAGTTCCGAAGCCGCACCAACATAATAGAGATACAGAAACACCGTGGCTCCTTTCTTTGAGATAACTCTGCACTATTGCGAACTGGAAATGCCACTTCCAGTTTAGCTGTGCAGAAGAAGAACAACAAGAAGAAGAAATATCTCGAAATATGTCCGTCAGGCCCCTGCCCTTGAGATATATCTGCAAATATCTCGGAAACGAAGCGAGCTATGGCAAAATGTTAAGAGACCTTTTTTGTAGAGAATTAAGTTTCCTACTTTTTATGTTCTATGATATTTTTTGATCAGATGCGTAGTTCTCGAGATATATTAAGATATTTAAAAGTTCCGAAGCCGCACCAACATAATAGAGATACAGAAACACCGTGGCCCCTTTCTTTGAGATCACTCTGCACTATTGCGAGCTGCAAATGCCACTTCCAGCTTAGCTGTGAAGAAGAAGAACAACAAGAAGAAGAAATATCTCGAAATATGTCCGTCAGGCCCCTTCCCTTGAGATAAATCTGCAAATATCTCGGAAACGAAGCGAGCTATGGCAAAATGTTAAGAGACCTTTTTTGTAGAGAATTATGTTTCCTACAATTTACGTTCTCTGATATTTTTTGATCAGAAGCGTAGTTTTCGAGATATATCGAGATATTTAAAAGTTCCGAAGCCGCACCAACATAATAGAGATACAGAAACACCGTGGCCCCTTTCTTTGAGATAACTCTGCACGATTGCGAGCTGGAAATGCCACTTCCAGTTTAGCTGTGCAGAAGAAGAACAACAAGAAGAAGAAATATCTCGAAATATGTCCGTCAGGTCAGTTCCTTTGAGCTGAATCTGCAAATATCTCGGAAACGAAGCGAGCTATGGCAAAATGTTAAGAGACGTATTTTGTAGAGAATTATGTTTCCTACAATTTATGTTCTATGATATTTTTTGATCAGAAGCGTAGTTTTCGAGATATATCGAGATATTTAAAAGTTCCGAAGCCGCACCAACATAATAGGGATACAGAAACACCGTGGCCCCTTTCTTTGAGATAAGTCTGCACTATTGCGAGCCGCAAATGCCACTTCCAGCTTAGCTGTGCAGAAGAAGAACAACAAGAAGAAGAAATATCTCGGAATATGTCCGTCAGGCGCCTTCCCTTGAGATAAGTCTGCAAATATCTCGGAAACGAAGCGAGCTATGGCGAAATGTTAAGAGACCTTTTTTGTAGAAAATTAGGTTTCCTACTTTTTATGTTCTATGATATTTTTTGATCAGATGCGTAGTTCTCGAGATATATCAAGATATTTAAAAGTTCCGAAGCCGCACCAACATAATAGAGATACAGAAACACCGTGGCCCCTTCCTTTGAGATAACTCTGCACTATTGCGAGCTGTAAATGCCACTTCCAGCTTAGCTGTGCAGAAGAAGAACAACAAGAAGAAGAAATATCTCGAAATATGTCCGTCAGGCCCCTTCCCTTGAGATATATCTGCAAATATCTCGGAAACGAAGCGAGCTATGGCAAAATGTTAAGAGACCTTTTTTGTAGAGAATTAAGTTTCCTACATTTTATGTTCTATGATATTTTTTGATCAGATGCGTAGTTCTCGAGATATATTAAGATATTTAAAAGTTCCGAAGCCGCACCAACATAATAGAGATACAGAAACACCGTGGCCCCTTTCTTTGAGATAACTCTGCACTATTGCGAGCTGCAAATGCCACTTCCAGCTTAGCTGTGCAGAAGAAGAACAACAAGAAGAAGAAGTATCTCGAAATATGTCCGTCAGGCCCCTTCCCTTGAGATAAATCTGCAAATATCTCGGAAACGAAGCGAGCTATGGCAAAATGTTAGGAGACCTTTTTTGTAGAGAATTAAGTTTCCTACTTTTTATGTTCTATGATATTATTTGATCAGATGCGTAGTTCTCGAGATATATCAAGATATTTAAAAGTTCCGAAGCCGCACCAACATAATAGAGATACAGAAACACCGTGGCCCCTTTCTTTGAGATAACTCTGCACTATTGCGAGCTGTAAATGCCACTTCCAGCTTAGCTGTGCAGAAGAAGAACAACAAGAAGAAGAAATATCTCGAAATATGTCCGTCAGGCCCCTGCCCTTGAGATATATCTGCAAATATCTCGGAAACGAAGCGAGCTATGGCAAAATGTTAAGAGACCTTTTTTGTAGAGAATTATGTTTCCTACAATTTACGTTCTCTGATATTTTTTGATCAGAAGCGTAGTTTTCGAGATATATCGAGATATTTAAAAGTTCCGAAGCCGCACCAACATAATAGAGATACAGAAACACCGTGGCCCCTTTCTTTGAGATAACTCTGCACGATTGCGAGCTGGAAATGCCACTTCCAGTTTAGCTGTGCAGAAGAAGAACAACAAGAAGAAGAAATATCTCGAAATATGTCCGTCAGGCCAGTTCCTTTGAGCTGAATCTGCAAATATCTCGGAAACGAAGCGAGCTATGGCAAAATGTTAAGAGACGTTTTTTGTAGAGAATTATGTTTCCTACAATTTATGTTCTATGATATTTTTTGATCAGAAGCGTAGTTTTCGAGATATATCGAGATATTTAAAAGTTCCGAAGCCGCACCAACATAATAGGGATACAGAAACACCGTGGCCCCTTTCTTTGAGATAACTCTGCACTAGTGCGAGCCGCAAATGCCACTTCCAGCTTAGCTGTGCAGAAGAAGAACAACAAGAAGAAGAAATATCTCGAAATATGTCCGTCAGGCGCCTTCCCTTGAGATAAGTCTGCAAATATCTCGGAAACGAAGCGAGCTATGGCGAAATGTTAAGAGACCTTTTTTGTAGAAAATTAGGTTTCCTACTTTTTATGTTCTATGATATTTTTTGATCAGATGCGTAGTTCTCGAGATATATCAAGATATTTAAAAGTTCCGAAGCCGCACCAACATAATAGAGATACAGAAACACCGTGGCCCCTTCCTTTGAGATAACTCTGCACTATTGCGAGCTGTAAATGCCACTTCCAGCTTAGCTGTGCAGAAGAAGAACAACAAGAAGAAGAAATATCTCGAAATATGTCCGTCAGGCCCCTTCCCTTGAGATATATCTGCAAATATCTCGGAAACGAAGCGAGCTATGGCAAAATGTTAAGAGACCTTTTTTGTAGAGAATTAAGTTTCCTACATTTTATGTTCTATGATATTTTTTGATCAGATGCGTAGTTCTCGAGATATATTAAGATATTTTAAAGTTCCGAAGCCGCACCAACATAATAGAGATACAGAAACACCGTGGCCCCTTTCTTTGAGATAACTCTGCACTATTGCGAGCTGCAAATGCCACTTCCAGCTTAGCTGTGCAGAAGAAGAACAACAAGAAGAAGAAGTATCTCGAAATATGTCCGTCAGGCCCCTTCCCTTGAGATAAATCTGCAAATATCTCGGAAACGAAGCGAGCTATGGCAAAATGTTAAGAGACCTTTTTTGTAGAGAATTAAGTTTCCTACTTTTTATGTTCTATGATATTTTTTGATCAGATGCGTAGTTCTCGAGATATATCAAGATATTTAAAAGTTCCGAAGCCGCACCAACATAATAGAGATACAGAAACACCGTGGCCCCTTTCTTTGAGATAACTCTGCACTATTGCGAGCTGTAAATGCCACTTCCAGCTTAGCTGTGCAGAAGAAGAACAACAAGAAGAAGAAATATCTCGAAATATGTCCGTCAGGCCCCTGCCCTTGAGATATATCTGCAAATATCTCGGAAGCGAAGCGAGCTATGGCAAAATGTTAAGAGACCTTTTTTGTAGAGAATTAAGTTTCCTACATTTTATGTTCTATGATATTTTTTGATCAGATGCGTAGTTCTCGAGATATATCAAGATATTTAAAAGTTCCGAAGCCGCACCAACATAATAGAGATACAGAAACACCGTGGCTCCTTTCTTTGAGATAACTCTGCACTATTGCGAACTGGAAATGCCACTTCCAGTTTAGCTGTGCAGAAGAAGAACAACAAGAAGAAGAAATATCTCGAAATATGTCCGTCAGGCCCCTGCCCTTGAGATATATCTGCAAATATCTCGGAAACGAAGCGAGCTATGGCAAAATGTTAAGAGACCTTTTTTGTAGAGAATTAAGTTTCCTACTTTTTATGTTCTATGATATTTTTTGATCAGATGCGTAGTTCTCGAGATATATTAAGATATTTAAAAGTTCCGAAGCCGCACCAACATAATAGGGATACAGAAACACCGTGGCCCCTTTCTTTGAGATAACTCTGCACTAGTGCGAGCCGCAAATGCCACTTCCAGCTTAGCTGTGCAGAAGAAGAACAACAAGAAGAAGAAATATCTCGAAATATGGCCGTCAGGCGCCTTCCCTTGAGATAAGTCTGCAAATATCTCGGAAACGAAGCGAGCTATGGCAAAATGTTAAGAGACCTTTTTTGTAGAAAATTAGGTTTCCTACTTTTTATGTTCTATGATATTTTTTGATCAGATGCGTAGTTCTCGAGATATATCAAGATATTTAAAAGTTCCGAAGCCGCACCAACATAATAGAGATACAGAAACACCGTTGCCCCTTTCTTTGAGATAACTCTGCACGATTGCGAGCTGGAAATGCCACTTCCAGTTTAGCTGTGCAGAAGAAGAACAACAAGAAGAAGAAATATCTCGAAATATGTCCGTCAGGCCGCTTCCCTTGAGATAAATCTGCAAATATCTCGGAAACGAAGCGAGCTATGGCAAAATGTTAAGAGACCTTTTTTGTAGAGAATTAAGTTTCCTACTTTTTATGTTCTATGATATTTTTCGATCAGAGGCGTAGTTCTCGAGATATATCAAGATATTTAAAAGTTCCGAAGCCGCACCAACATAATAGAGATACAGAAACACCGTGGCCCCTTTCTTTGAGATAACTCTGCACGATTGCGAGCTGGAAATGCCACTTCCAGTTTAGCTGTGCAGAAGAAGAACAACAAGAAGAAGAAATATCTCGAAATATGTCCGTCAGGCCAGTTCCTTTGAGCTGAATCTGCAAATATCTCGGAAACGAAGCGAGCTATGGCAAAATGTTAAGAGACGTTTTTTGTAGAGAATTATGTTTCCTACAATTTATGTTCTATGATATTTTTTGATCAGAAGCGTAGTTTTCGAGATATATCGAGATATTTAAAAGTTCCGAAGCCGCACCAACATAATAGGGATACAGAAACACCGTGGCCCCTTTCTTTGAGATAACTCTGCACTAGTGCGAGCCGCAAATGCCACTTCCAGCTTAGCTGTGCAGAAGAAGAACAACAAGAGGAAGAAATATCTCGAAATATGTCCGTCAGGCGCCTTCCCTTGAGATAAGTCTGCAAATATCTCGGAAAGGAAGCGAGCTATGGCAAAATGTTAAGAGACGTTTTTTGTAGAGAATTATGTTTCCTACAATTTATGTTCTATGATATTTTTTGATCAGAAGCGTAGTTTTCGAGATATATCGAGATATTTAAAAGTTCCGAAGCCGCACCAACATAATAGGGATACAGAAACACCGTGGCCCCTTTCTTTGAGATAACTCTGCACTAGTGCGAGCCGCAAATGCCACTTCCAGCTTAGCTGTGCAGAAGAAGAACAACAAGAAGAAGAAATATCTCGAAATATGTCCGTCAGGCGCCTTCCCTTGAGATAAGTCTGCAAATATCTCGGAAACGAAGCGAGCTATGGCGAAATGTTAAGAGACGTTTTTTGTAGAAAATTAGGTTTCCTACTTTTTATGTTCTATGATATTTTTTGATCAGATGCGTAGTTCTCGAGATATATCAAGATATTTAAAAGTTCCGAAGCCGCACCAACATAATAGAGATACAGAAACACCGTGGCCCCTTCCTTTGAGATAACTCTGCACTATTGCGAGCTGCAAATGCCACTTCCAGCTTAGCTGTGCAGAAGAAGAACAACAAGAAGAAGAAATATCTCGAAATATGTCCGTCAGGCCCCTTCCCTTGAGATATATCTGCAAATATCTCGGAAACGAAGCGAGCTATGGCAAAATGTTAAGAGACCTTTTTTGTAGAGAATTAAGTTTCCTACATTTTATGTTCTATGATATTTTTTGATCAGATGCGTAGTTCTCGAGATATATTAAGATATTCAAAAGTTCCGAAGCCGCACCAACATAATAGAGATACAGAAACACCGTGGCCCCTTTCTTTGAGATAACTCTGCACTATTGCGAGCTGCAAATGCCACTTCCAGCTTAGCTGTGCAGAAGAAGAACAACAAGAAGAAGAAGTATCTCGAAATATGTCCGTCAGGCCCCTTCCCTTGAGATAAATCTGCAAATATCTCGGAAACGAAGCGAGCTATGGCAGAATGTTAAGAGACCTTTTTTGTAGAGAATTAAGTTTCCTACTTTTTATGTTCTATGATATTTTTTGATCAGATGCGTAGTTCTCGAGATATATCAAGATATTTAAAAGTTCCGAAGCCGCACCAACATAATAGAGATACAGAAACACCGTGGCCCCTTTCTTTGAGATAACTCTGCACTATTGCGAGCTGTAAATGCCACTTCCAGCTTAGCTGTGCAGAAGAAGAACAACAAGAAGAAGAAATATCTCGAAATATGTCCGTCAGGCCCCTGCCCTTGAGATATATCTGCAAATATCTCGGAAGCGAAGCGAGCTATGGCAAAATGTTAAGAGACCTTTTTTGTAGAGAATTAAGTTTCCTACATTTTATGTTGTATGATATTTTTTGATCAGATGCGTAGTTCTCGAGATATATCAAGATATTTAAAAGTTCCGAAGCCGCACCAACATAATAGAGATACAGAAACACCGTGGCCCCTTTCTTTGAGATAACTCTGCACTATTGCGAGCTGCAAATGCCACTTCCAGCTTAGCTGTGCAGAAGAAGAACAACAAGAAGAAGAAATATCTCGAAATATGTCCGTCAGGCACCTTCCCTTGAGATAAATCTGCAAATATCTCGGAAACGAAGGGAGCTATGGCAAAATGTTAAGAGACGTTTTTTGTAGAGAATTATGTTTCCTACAATTTATGTTCTATGATATTTTTTGATCAGAAGCGTAGTTTTCGAGATATATCGAGATATTTAAAAGTTCCGAAGCCGCACCAACATAATAGGGATACAGAAACACCGTGGCCCCTTTCTTTGAGATAACTCTGCACTAGTGCAAGCCGCAAATGCCACTTCCAGCTTAGCTGTGCAGAAGAAGAACAACAAGAAGAAGAAATATCTCGAAATATGTCCGTCAGGCGCCTTCCCTTGAGATAAGTCTGCAAATATCTCGGAAACGAAGCGAGCTATGGCAAAATGTTAAGAGACCTTTTTTGTAGAAAATTAGGTTTCCTACTTTTTATGTTCTATGATATTTTTTGATCAGATGCGTAGTTCTCGAGATATATCAAGATATTTAAAAGTTCCGAAGCCGCACCAACATAATAGAGATACAGAAACACCGTGGCCCCTTTCTTTGAGATAACTCTGCACTATTGCGAGCTGTAAATGCCACTTCCAGCTTAGCTGTGCAGAAGAAGAACAACAAGAAGAAGAAATATCTCGAAATATGTCCGTCAGGCCCCTTCCCTTGAGATATATCTGCAAATATCTCGGAAACGAAGCGAGCTATGGCAAAATGTTAAGAGACCTTTTTTGTAGAGAATTAAGTTTCCTACATTTTATGTTCTATGATATTTTTTGATCAGATGCGTAGTTCTCGAGATATATTAAGATATTTAAAAGTTCCGAAGCCGCACCAACATAATAGAGATACAGAAACACCGTGGCCCCTTTCTTTGAGATAACTCTGCACTATTGCGAGCTGCAAATGCCACTTCCAGCTTAGCTGTGCAGAAGAAGAACAACAAGAAGAAGAAGTATCTCGAAATATGTCCGTCAGGCCCCTTCCCTTGAGATAAATCTGCAAATATCTCGGAAACGAAGCGAGCTATGGCAAAATGTTAAGAGACCTTTTTTGTAGAGAATTAAGTTTCCTACTTTTTATGTTCTATGATATTTTTTGATCAGATGCGTAGTTCTCGAGATATATCAAGATATTTAAAAGTTCCGAAGCCGCACCAACATAATAGAGATACAGAAACACCGTGGCCCCTTTCTTTGAGATAACTCTGCACTATTGCGAGCTGTAAATGCCACTTCCAGCTTAGCTGTGCAGAAGAAGAACAACAAGAAGAAGAAATATCTCGAAATATGTCCGTCAGGCCCGTGCCCTTGAGATATATCTGCAAATATCTCGGAAGCGAAGCGAGCTATGGCAAAATGTTAAGAGACCTTTTTTGTAGAGAATTAAGTTTCCTACATTTTATGTTCTATGATATTTTTTGATCAGATGCGTAGTTCTCGAGATATATCAAGATATTTAAAAGTTCCGAAGCCGCACCAACATAATAGAGATACAGAAACACCGTGGCTCCTTTCTTTGAGATAACTCTGCACTATTGCGAACTGGAAATGCCACTTCCAGTTTAGCTGTGCAGAAGAAGAACAACAAGAAGAAGAAATATCTCGAAATATGTCCGTCAGGCCCCTGCCCTTGAGATATATCTGCAAATATCTCGGAAACGAAGCGAGCTATGGCAAAATGTTAAGAGACCTTTTTTGTAGAGAATTAAGTTTCCTACTTTTTATGTTCTATGATATTTTTTGATCAGATGCGTAGTTCTCGAGATATATTAAGATATTTAAAAGTTCCGAAGCCGCACCAACATAATAGAGATACAGAAACACCGTGGCCCCTTTCTTTGAGATAACTCTGCACTATTGCGAGCTGCAAATGCCACTTCCAGCTTAGCTGTGAAGAAGAAGAACAACAAGAAGAAGAAATATCTCGAAATATGTCCGTCAGGCCCCTTCCCTTGAGATAAATCTGCAAATATCTCGGAAACGAAGCGAGCTATGGCAAAATGTTAAGAGACCTTTTTTGTAGAGAATTATGTTTCCTACAATTTACGTTCTCTGATATTTTTTGATCAGAAGCGTAGTTTTCGAGATATATCGAGATATTTAAAAGTTCCGAAGCCGCACCAACATAATAGAGATACAGAAACACCGTGGCCCCTTTCTTTGAGATAACTCTGCACTATTGCGAGCTGCAAATGCCACTTCCAGCTTAGCTGTGCAGAAGAAGAACAACAAGAAGAAGAAATATCTCGAAATATGTCCGTCAGGCACCTTCCCTTGAGATAAATCTGCAAATATCTCGGAAACGAAGCGAGCTATGGCAAAATGTTAAGAGACCTTTTTTGTAGAGAATTATGTTTCCTACAATTTACGTTCTCTGATATTTTTTGATCAGAAGCGTAGTTTTCGAGATATATCGAGATATTTAAAAGTTCCGAAGCCGCACCAACATAATAGAGATACAGAAACACCGTGGCCCCTTTCTTTGAGATAACTCTGCACTATTGCGACCTGCAAATGCCACTTCCAGCTTAGCTGTGCAGAAGAGGAACAACAAGAAGAAGAAATATCTCGGAATATGTCCGTCAGGCCCCTTCCCTTGAGCTAAATCTGCAAATATCTCGGAAACGATGCCAGCTATGAGAAAATGTTAAGAGACCTTTTTTGTAGAGAATTAAGTTTCCTACTTTTTATGTTCTATGGTATTTTTTGATCAGATGCGTAGTTCTCGAGATATATCAAGATATTTAAAAGTTCCGAAGCCGCACCAACATAATAGAGATACAGAAACACCGTGGCCCCTTACTTTGAGATAACTCTGCACTATTGCGAGCTGTAAATCCCACTTCCAGCTTAGCTGTGCAGAAGAAGAACAACAAGAAGAAGAAATATCTCGAAATATGTCCGTCAGGCCCCTTCCCTTGAGATAAATCTGCAAATATCTCGGAAACGAAGCGAGGTATGGCAAAATGTTAAGAGACCTTTTTTGTAGAGAATTAGGTTTCCTACTTTTTATGTTCTATGATATTTTTTGATCAGATGCGTAGTTCTCGAGATATATCAAGATATTTAAAAGTTCCGAAGCCGCACCAACATAATAGAGATACAGAAACACCGTGGCCCCTTTCTCTGAGCTAACTCTGCACTAGTGCGAGCCGCAAATGCCACTTCCAGCTTAGCTGTGCAGAAGAAGAACAACAAGAAGAAGAAATATCTCGAAATATGTCCGTCAGGCCCCTTCCCTTGAGATAAATCTGCAAATATCTCGGAAACGAAGCGAGCTATGGCAAAATGTTAAGAGACCTTTTTTGTAGAGAATTAAGTTTCCTACTTTTTATGTTCTATGATATTTTTTGATCAGATGCGCAGTTCTCGAGATATATCAAGATATTTAAAAGTTCCGAAGCCGCACCAACATAATAGAGATACAGAAACACCGTGGCCCCTTTCTTTGAGATAACTCTGCACTATTGCGAGCTGCAAATGCCACTTCCAGCTTAGCTGAGCAGAAGAAGAACAACAAGAAGAAGTAATATCTCGAAATATGTCCGTCAGGCCCCTTCCCTTGAGATAAATCTGGAAATATCTCGGAAACGAAGAGAGCTATGGCAAAATGTTAAGAGACCTTTTTTGTAGAGAATTAAGTTTCCTACTTTTTACGTTCTATGACATTTTTTGATCAGATGCGTAGTTCTCGAGATATATCAAGATATTTAAAAGTTCCGAAGCCGCACCAACATAATAGAGATACAGAAACACCGTGGCCCCTTTCTTTGAGATAACTCTGCACTATTGCGAGCTGCAAATGCCACTTCCAGCTTAGCTGTGCAGAAGAAGAACAACAAGAAGAAGAAATATCTCGAAATATGTCCGTCAGGCCCCTTCCCTTGAGATAAATCTGCAAATATCTCGGAAACGAAGAGAGCTCTGGCAAAATGTTAAGAGACCTTTTTTGTAGAGAATTAAGTTTCCTACTTTTCATGTTCTATGATATTTTTTGATCAGATGCGTAGTTCTCGAGATATATCAAGATATTTAAAAGTTCCGAAGCCGCACCAACATAATAGAGATACAGAAACACCGTGGCCCCTTTCTTTGAGATAACTCTGCACTATTGCGAGCTGCAAATGCCACTTCCAGCTTAGCTGTGCAGAAGAAGAACAACAAGAAGAAGAAATATCTCGAAATATGTCCGTCAAGCCCCTTCCCTTGAGATAAATCTGCAAATATCTCGGAAACGAAGAGAGCTATGGCAAAATGTTAAGAGACCTTTTTTGTAGAGAATTAACTTTCCTACTTTTCATGTTCTATGATATTTTTTGATCAGATGCGTAGTTCTCGAGATATATCAAGATATTTAAAAGTTCCGAAGCCGCACCAACATAATAGAGATACAGAAACACCGTGGCCCCTTTCTTTGAGATAACTCTGCACTATTGCGAGCTGCAAATGCCACTTCCAGCTTAGCTGTGCAGAAGAAGAACAACAAGAAGAAGAAATATCTCGAAATATGTCCGTCAGGCCCCTTCCCTTGAGATATATCTGCAAATATCTCGGAAACGAAGCGAGCTATGGCAAAATGTTAAGAGACCTTTTTTGTCGAGAATTATGTTTCCTACAATTTATGTTCTATGATATTTTTTGATCAGAAGCGTAGTTTTCGAGATATATCGAGATATTTAAAAGTTCCGAAGCCGCACCAACATAATAGAGATACAGAAACACCGTGGCCCCTTTCTTTGAGATGACTCTGCACTATTGCGAGCTGGAAATGCCACTTCCAGTTTAGCTGTGCAGAAGAAGAACAACAAGAAGAAGAAATATCTCGAAATATGTCCGTCAGGCCCCTTCCCTTGAGATAAATCTGCAAATATCTCGGAAACGAAGCGAGCTATGGCAAAATGTTAAGAGACCTTTTTTGTAGAGAATTAAGTTTCCTGCTTTTTATGTTCTATGATATTTTTTGATCAGATGCGTAGTTCTCGAGATATATCAAGATATTTAAAAGTTCCGAAGCCGCACCAACATAATAGAGATACAGAAACACCGTGGCCCCTTTCTTTGAGATAACTCTGCACTATTGCGAGCTGCAAATGCCACTTCCAGCTTAGCTGTGCAGAAGAGGAACAACAAGAAGAAGAAATATCTCGGAATATGTCCGTCAGGCCCCTTCCCTTGAGATAAATCTGCAAATATATCGGAAACGATGCCAGCTATGGGAAAATGTTAAGAGACCTTTTTTGTAGAGAATTAAGTTTCCTACTTTTTATCTTCTATGATATTTTTTGATCAGATGGGTAGTTCTAGAGATATATCAAGATATTTAAAAGTTCCGAAGCCGCACCAACATAATAGAGATACAGAAACACCGTGGCCCCTTTCTTTGAGATAACTGTGCACTAGTGCGAGCCGCAAATGCCACTTCCAGCTTAGCTGTGCAGAAGAAGAACAACAAGAAGAAGAAATATCTCGAAATATGTCCGTCAGGCCCCTTCCCTTGAGATAAATCTGCAAATATCTCGGAAACGAAGCGAGCTATGGCAAAATGTTAAGAGACCCTTTTTGTAGAGAATTAAGTTTCCCACTTTTTATGTTCTATGATATTTTTTGATCAGACGCGTAGTTCTCGAGATATATCAAGATATTTAAAAGTTCCGAAGCCGCACCAACATAATAGAGATACAGAAACACCGTGGCCCCTTTCTTTGAGATAACTCTGCACTATTCCGAGCTGCAAATGCCACTTCCAGCTTAGCTGTGCAGAAGAAGAACAACAAGAAGAAGAAATATCTCGAAATATGTCCGTCAGGCCCCTTCCCTTGAGATATATCTGCAAATATCTCGGAAACGAAGCGAGCTATGGCAAAATCTTAAGAGACCTTTTTTGTAGAGAATTATGTTTCCTACAATTTATGTTCTATGATATTTTTTGATCAGATGCGTAGTTTTCGAGATATATCGAGATATTTAAAAGATCCGAAGCCGCACCAACATAATAGAGATACAGAAACACCGTGGCCCCTTTCTTTGATATAACTCTGCACTAGTGCGAGCCGCAAATGCCGCTTCCAGCTTAGCTGTGCAGAAGAAGAACAACAAGAAGAAGAAATATCTCGAAATATGTCCGTCAGGCCCCTTCCCTCGAGATAAATCTGCAAATATCTCGGAAACGAAGCGAGCTATGGCAAAATGTTAAGAGACCTTTTTTGTAGAGAATTAAGTTTCCTACTTTCTATGTTCTATGATATTTTTTGATCGGATGCGTAGTTCTCGAGATATATCAAGATATTTAAAAGTTCCGAAGCCGCACCAACATAATAGAGATACAGAAACACCGTGGCCCCTTTCTTTGAGATAACTCTGCACTATTGCGAGCTGCAAATGCCACTTCCAGCTTAGCTGTGCAGAAGAAGAACAACAAAAAGGAGAAATATCTCGAAATATGTCCGTCAGGCCCCTTCCCTTGAGATAAATCTGCAAATATCTCGGAAACGAAGCGAGCTACCGCAAAATGTTAAGAGACCTTTTTTGTAGAAAATTAGGATTCCTACTTTTTATGTTCTATGATATTTTTTGAACAGATGCGTAGTTCTCGAGATATATCAAGATATTTAAAAGTTCCGAAGCCGCACCAACATAATAGAGATACAGAAACACCGTGGCCCCTTTCTTTGAGATAACTCTGCACTATTGCGAGCTGCAAATGCCACTTCCAGCTTAGCTGTGCAGAAGAAGAACAACAAGAAGAAGAAATATCTCGAAATATGTCCGTCAGGCCCCTTCCCTTGAGATAAATCTGCAAATATCTCGGAAACGAAGCGAGCTATGGCAAAATGTTAAGAGACCTTATTTGTAGAGATTTAAGTTTCCTACTTTTTATGTTCTATGGTATTTTTTGGTCAGATGCGTAGTTCTCGAGATATATCAAGATATTTAAAAGTTCCGAAGCCGCACCAACATAATAGAGATACAGAAACACCGTGGCCCCTTTCTTTGAGATAACTCTGCAATATTGCGAGCTGCAAATGTCACTTCCAGCTTAGCTGTGAAGAAGAAGAACAACAAGAAGAAGAAATATCTCGAAATATGTCCGTCAGGCCCCTTCCCTTGAGATAAATCTGCAAATATCTCGGAAACGAAGCGAGCTATGGCAAAATGTTAAGAGACCTTTTTTGTAGAGAATTAAGTTTCCTACTTTTTATGTTCTATGATATTTTTTGATCAGATGCGTAGTTCTCGAGATATAGCAAGATATTTAAAAGTTCCGAAGCCGCACCAACATAATAGAGATACAGAAACACCGTGGCCCCTTTCTTTGAGATAACTCTGCACTATTGCGAGCTGCAAATGCCACTTCCAGCTTAGCTGTGCAGAAGAAGAACAACAAGAAGAAGAAATATCTCGAAATATGTCCGTCAGGCCCCTTCCCTTGAGATAAATCTGCAAATATCTCGGAAACGAAGCGAGCTATGGCAAAATGTTAAGAGACCTTTTTTGTAGAGAATTATGTTTCCTACAATTTACGTTCTCTGATATTTTTTGATCAGAAGCGTAGTTTTCGAGATATATCAAGATATTTAAAAGTTCCGAAGCCGCACCAACATAATAGAGATACAGAAACACCGTGGCCCCTTTCTTTGAGATAACTCTGCACTATTGCGAGCTGCAAATGCCACTTCCAGCTTAGCTGTGCAGAAGAGGAACAACAAGAAGAAGAAATATCTCGGAATATGTCCGTCAGGCCCCTTCCCTTGAGATAAATCTGCAAATATCTCGGAAACGATGCCAGCTATGGGAAAATGTTAAGAGACCTTTTTTGTAGAGAATTAAGTTTCCTACTTTTTATCTTCTATGATATTTTTTGATCAGATGGGTAGTTCTAGAGATATATCAAGATATTTAAAAGTTCCGAAGCCGCACCAACATAATAGAGATACAGAAACACCGTGGCCCCTTTCTTTGAGATAACTGTGCACTAGTGCGAGCCGCAAATGCCACTTCCAGCTTAGCTGTGCAGAAGAAGAACAACAAGAAGAAGAAATATCTCGAAATATGTCCGTCAGGCCCCTTCCCTTGAGATAAATCTGCAAATATCTCGGAAACGAAGCGAGCTATGGCAAAATGTTAAGAGACCCTTTTTGTAGAGAATTAAGTTTCCCACTTTTTATGTTCTATGATATTTTTTGATCAGACGCGTAGTTCTCGAGATATATCAAGATATTTAAAAGTTCCGAAGCCGCACCAACATAATAGAGATACAGAAACACCGTGGCCCCTTTCTTTGAGATAACTCTGCACTATTCCGAGCTGCAAATGCCACTTCCAGCTTAGCTGTGCAGAAGAAGAACAACAAGAAGAAGAAATATCTCGAAATATGTCCGTCAGGCCCCTTCCCTTGAGATATATCTGCAAATATCTCGGAAACGAAGCGAGCTATGGCAAAATCTTAAGAGACCTTTTTTGTAGAGAATTATGTTTCCTACAATTTATGTTCTATGATATTTTTTGATCAGATGCGTAGTTTTCGAGATATATCGAGATATTTAAAAGATCCGAAGCCGCACCAACATAATAGAGATACAGAAACACCGTGGCCCCTTTCTTTGATATAACTCTGCACTAGTGCGAGCCGCAAATGCCGCTTCCAGCTTAGCTGTGCAGAAGAAGAACAACAAGAAGAAGAAATATCTCGAAATATGTCCGTCAGGCCCCTTCCCTCGAGATAAATCTGCAAATATCTCGGAAACGAAGCGAGCTATGGCAAAATGTTAAGAGACCTTTTTTGTAGAGAATTAAGTTTCCTACTTTCTATGTTCTATGATATTTTTTGATCGGATGCGTAGTTCTCGAGATATATCAAGATATTTAAAAGTTCCGAAGCCGCACCAACATAATAGAGATACAGAAACACCGTGGCCCCTTTCTTTGAGATAACTCTGCACTATTGCGAGCTGCAAATGCCACTTCCAGCTTAGCTGTGCAGAAGAAGAACAACAAAAAGGAGAAATATCTCGAAATATGTCCGTCAGGCCCCTTCCCTTGAGATAAATCTGCAAATATCTCGGAAACGAAGCGAGCTACCGCAAAATGTTAAGAGACCTTTTTTGTAGAAAATTAGGATTCCTACTTTTTATGTTCTATGATATTTTTTGAACAGATGCGTAGTTCTCGAGATATATCAAGATATTTAAAAGTTCCGAAGCCGCACCAACATAATAGAGATACAGAAACACCGTGGCCCCTTTCTTTGAGATAACTCTGCACTATTGCGAGCTGCAAATGCCACTTCCAGCTTAGCTGTGCAGAAGAAGAACAACAAGAAGAAGAAATATCTCGAAATATGTCCGTCAGGCCCCTTCCCTTGAGATAAATCTGCAAATATCTCGGAAACGAAGCGAGCTATGGCAAAATGTTAAGAGACCTTATTTGTAGAGATTTAAGTTTCCTACTTTTTATGTTCTATGGTATTTTTTGGTCAGATGCGTAGTTCTCGAGATATATCAAGATATTTAAAAGTTCCGAAGCCGCACCAACATAATAGAGATACAGAAACACCGTGGCCCCTTTCTTTGAGATAACTCTGCAATATTGCGAGCTGCAAATGTCACTTCCAGCTTAGCTGTGAAGAAGAAGAACAACAAGAAGAAGAAATATCTCGAAATATGTCCGTCAGGCCCCTTCCCTTGAGATAAATCTGCAAATATCTCGGAAACGAAGCGAGCTATGGCAAAATGTTAAGAGACCTTTTTTGTAGAGAATTAAGTTTCCTACTTTTTATGTTCTATGATATTTTTTGATCAGATGCGTAGTTCTCGAGATATAGCAAGATATTTAAAAGTTCCGAAGCCGCACCAACATAATAGAGATACAGAAACACCGTGGCCCCTTTCTTTGAGATAACTCTGCACTATTGCGAGCTGCAAATGCCACTTCCAGCTTAGCTGTGCAGAAGAAGAACAACAAGAAGAAGAAATATCTCGAAATATGTCCGTCAGGCCCCTTCCCTTGAGATAAATCTGCAAATATCTCGGAAACGAAGCGAGCTATGGCAAAATGTTAAGAGACCTTTTTTGTAGAGAATTATGTTTCCTACAATTTACGTTCTCTGATATTTTTTGATCAGAAGCGTAGTTTTCGAGATATATCAAGATATTTAAAAGTTCCGAAGCCGCACCAACATAATAGAGATACAGAAACACCGTGGCCCCTTTCTTTGAGATAACTCTGCACTATTGCGCGCTGCAAATGCCACTTTCAGCTTAGCTGTGCAGAAGAAGAACAACAAGAAGAAGAAATATCTCGAAATATGTCCGTCAGGCCCCTTCCCTTGAGATAAATCTGCAAATATCTCGGAAACGAAGCGAGCTATGGCAAAATGTTAAGAGACCTTTTTTGTAGAGAATTAAGTTTCCTACTTTTTATGTTCTATGATATTTTTTGATCAGATGCGTAGTTCTCGAGATATATCAAGATATTTAAAAGCTCCGAAGCTGCACCAACATAATAGAGGTACAGAAACACCGTGGCCCCTTTCTTTGAGATAACTCTGCACTATTGCGAGCTGCAAATGCCACTTCCAGCTTAGCTGTGCAGAAGAAGAACAACAAGAATAAGAAATATTTCGAAATATGTCCGTCAGGCCCCTTCCCTTGAGATAAATCTGCAAATATCTCGGAAACGAAGCGAGCTACGGCAAAATGTTAAGCGACCTTTTTTGTAGAAAATTAGGTTTCCTACTTTTTATGTTCTATGATATTTTTTGATCAGATGCGTAGTTCTCGAGATATATCAAGATATTTAAAAGTTCCGAAGCCGCACCAACATAATAGAGATACAGAAACACCGTGGCCCCTTTCTTTGAGGTAACTCTGCACTATTGCGAGCTGCAAATGCCACTTCCAGCTTAGCTGTGCAGAAGAAGAACAACTAGAAGAAGAAATATCTCGAAATATGTCCCTCAGGCCCCTTCCCTTGAGATAAATCTGCAAATATCTCGGAAACCAAGCTAGCTATGGCAAAATGTTAAGAGACGTTTTTTGTAGAGAATTAAGTTTCCTACTTTTTATGTTGTATGATATTTTTTGATCAGATGCGTAGTTCTCGAGATATATCCAGATATTTAAAAGTTCCGAAGCGGCACCAACATAATAGAGATACAGAAACACCGTGGCCCCTTTCTTTGAGGTAACTCTGCACTATTGCGAGCTGCAAATGCCACTTCCAGCTTAGCTGTGCAGAAGAAGAACAACAAGAAGAAGAAATATCTCGAAATATGTCCGTCAGGCCCCTTCCCTTGAGATAAATCTGCAAATATCTCGGAAACGAAGCGAGCTATGGCAAAATCTTAAGAGACCTTTTTTGTAGAGAATTATGTTTCCTACAATTTACGTTCTCTGATATTTTTTGATCAGAAGCGTAGTTTTCGAGATATATCGAGATATTTAAAAGTTCCGAAGCCGCACCAACATAATAGAGATACAGAAACACCGTGGCCCCTTTCTTTGAGATAACTCTGCACTATTGCGACCTGCAAATGCCACTTCCAGCTTAGCTGTGCAGAAGAAGAACAACAAGAAGAAGAAATATCTCGAAATATGTCCCTCAGGCCCCTTCCCTTGAGATAAATCTGCAAATATCTCGGAAACCAAGCGAGCTATGGCAAAATGTTAAGAGACCTTATTTGTAGAGAATTAAGTTTCCTACTTTTTATGTTCTACGATATTTTTTGATCAGATGCGTAGTTCTCGAGATATATCAAGATATTTAAAAGTTCCGAAGCCGCACCAACATAATAGAGATACAGAAACACCGTGGCCCCTCTCTTTGAGATAACTCTGCACAATTGCGAGCTGCAAATGCCACTTCCAGCTTAGCTGTGCAGAAGAAGAACAACAAGAAGAAGAAATATCTCGAAATATGTCCGTCAGGCCCCTTCCCTTGAGATAAATCTGCAAATATCTCGGAAACGAAGCGAGCTATGGCAAAATGTTAAGAGACCTTTTTTGTAGAGAATTAAGTTTCCTACTTTTTACGTTCTATGATATTTTTTGATCAGATGCGTAGTTCTCGAGATATATCAAGATATTTAAAAGTTCCGAAGCCGCACCAACATAATAGAGATACAGAAACACCGTGGCCCCTTTCTTTGAGATAAATCTGCACTACTGCGAGCTGCAAATGCCACTTCCAGCTTAGCTGTGCAGAAGAAGAACAACAAGAAGAAGAAATATCTCGAAATATGTCCGTCAGGCCCCTTCCCTTGGGATAAATCTGCAAATATCTCGGAAACGAAGCGAGCTATGGCAAAATGTTAAGAGACCTTTTTTGTAGAGAATTAAGTTTCCTACTTTTTATGTTGTATGATATTTCTTGATCAGATGCGTAGTTCTCGAGATATATCCAGATATTTAAAAGTTCCGAAGCGGCACCAACATAATAGAGATACAGAAACACCGTGGCCCCTTTCTTTGAGGTAACTCTGCACTATTGCGAGCTGCAAATGCCACTTCCAGCTTAGCTGTGCAGAAGAAGAACAACAAGAAGAAGAAATATCTCGAAATATGTCCGTCAGGCCCCTTCCCTTGAGATAAATCTGCAAATATCTCGGAAACGAAGCGAGCTATGGCAAAATCTTAAGAGACCTTTTTTGTAGAGAATTATGTTTCCTACAATTTACGTTCTCTGATATTTTTTGATCAGAAGCGTAGTTTTCGAGATATATCGAGATATTTAAAAGTTCCGAAGCCGCACCAACATAATAGAGATACAGAAACACCGTGGCCCCTTTCTTTGAGATAACTCTGCACTATTGCGACCTGCAAATGCCACTTCCAGCTTAGCTGTGCAGAAGAAGAACAACAAGAAGAAGAAATATCTCGAAATATGTCCCTCAGGCCCCTTCCCTTGAGATAAATCTGCAAATATCTCGGAAACCAAGCGAGCTATGGCAAAATGTTAAGAGACCTTATTTGTAGAGAATTAAGTTTCCTACTTTTTATGTTCTACGATATTTTTTGATCAGATGCGTAGTTCTCGAGATATATCAAGATATTTAAAAGTTCCGAAGCCGCACCAACATAATAGAGATACAGAAACACCGTGGCCCCTCTCTTTGAGATAACTCTGCACAATTGCGAGCTGCAAATGCCACTTCCAGCTTAGCTGTGCAGAAGAAGAACAACAAGAAGAAGAAATATCTCGAAATATGTCCGTCAGGCCCCTTCCCTTGAGATAAATCTGCAAATATCTCGGAAACGAAGCGAGCTATGGCAAAATGTTAAGAGACCTTTTTTGTAGGGAATTGTGTTTCCTACAATTTATGTTCTATGATATTTTTTGATCAGAAGCGTAGTTTTCGAGATATATCGAGATATTTAAAAGTTCCGAAGCCGCACCAACATAATAGAGATACAGAAACATCGTGGCCCCTTTCTTTGGGATAACTCTGCACTATTGCGAGCTGGAAATGCCACTTCCAGTTTAGCTGTGCAGAAGAAGAACAACAAGAAGAAGAAATATCTCGAAATATGTCCGTCAGGACCCTTCCCTTGAGATAAATCTGCAAATATCTCGGAAACGAAGCGAGCTATTGCAAAACGTTAAGAGACCTTTTTTGTAGAGAATTAAGTTTCCTACTTTTTATGTTGTATGATATTTTTTGATCAGATGCGTAGTTCTCGAGATATATCAAGATATTTAAAAGTTCCGAAGCCGCACCAACATAATAGAGATACAGAAACACCGTGGCCCCTTTCTTTGAGATAACTCTGCACTATTGCGAGCTGCAAATGCCACTTCCAGCTTAGCTGTGCAGAAGAAGAACAACAAGAAGAAGAAATATCTGGAAATATGTCCGTCAGGCCCCTTCCCTTGAGATAAATCTGCAAATATCTCGGAAACGAAGTGAGCTACGGCAAAATGTTAAGAGACCTTTTTTGTAGAAAATTAGGATTCCTACTTTTTATGTTCTATGATATTTTTTGAACAGATGCGTAGTTCTCGAGATATATCAAGATATTTAAAAGTTCCGAAGCCGCACCAACATAATAGAGATACAGAAACACCGTGGCCCCTTTCTTTGAGATAACTCTGCACTACTGCGAGCTGCAAATGCCACTTCCAGCTTAGCTGTGCAGAAGAAGAACAACAAGAAGAAGAAATATCTCGAAATATGTCCGTCAGGCCCCTTCCCTTGGGATAAATCTGCAAATATCTCGGAAACGAAGCGAGCTATGGCAAAATGTTAAGAGACCTTTTTTGTAGAGAATTAAGTTTCCTACTTTTTATGTTGTATGATATTTTTTGATCAGATGCGTAGTTCTCGAGATATATCCAGATATTTAAAAGTTCCGAAGCGGCACCAACATAATAGAGATACAGAAACACCGTGGCCCCTTTCTTTGAGGTAACTCTGCACTATTGCGAGCTGCAAATGCCACTTCCAGCTTAGCTGTGCAGAAGAAGAACAACAAGAAGAAGAAATATCTCGAAATATGTCCGTCAGGCCCCTTCCCTTGAGATAAATCTGCAAATATCTCGGAAACGAAGCGAGCTATGGCAAAATCTTAAGAGACCTTTTTTGTAGAGAATTATGTTTCCTACAATTTACCTTCTCTGATATTTTTTGATCAGAAGCGTAGTTTTCGAGATATATCGAGATATTTAAAAGCTCCGAAGCCGCACCAACATAATAGAGATACAGAAACACCGTGGCCCCTTTCTTTGAGATAACTCTGCACTATTGCGACCTGCAAATGCCACTTCCAGCTTAGCTGTGCAGAAGAAGAACAACAAGAAGAAGAAATATCTCGAAATATGTCCCTCAGGCCCCTTCCCTTGAGATAAATCTGCAAATATCTCGGAAACCAAGCGAGCTATGGCAAAATGTTAGGAGACCTTATTTGTAGAGAATTAAGTTTCCTACTTTTTATGTTCTACGATATTTTTTGATCAGATGCGTAGTTCTCGAGATATATCAAGATATTTAAAAGTTCCGAAGCCGCACCAACATAATAGAGATACAGAAACACCGTGGCCCCTCTCTTTGAGATAACTCTGCACAATTGCGAGCTGCAAATGCCACTTCCAGCTTAGCTGTGCAGAAGAAGAACAACAAGAAGAAGAAATATCTCGAAATATGTCCGTCAGGCCCCTTCCCTTGAGATAAATCTGCAAATATCTCGGAAACGAAGCGAGCTATGGCAAAATGTTAAGAGACCTTTTTTGTAGAGAATTGTGTTTCCTACAATTTATGTTCTATGATATTTTTTGATCAGAAGCGTAGTTTTCGAGATATATCGAGATATTTAAAAGTTCCGAAGCCGCACCAACATAATAGAGATACAGAAACATCGTGGCCCCTTTCTTTGGGATAACTCTGCACTATTGCGAGCTGGAAATGCCACTTCCAGTTTAGCTGTGCAGAAGAAGAACAACAAGAAGAAGAAATACCTCGAAATATGTCCGTCAGGACCCTTCCCTTGAGATAAATCTGCAAATATCTCGGAAACGAAGCGAGCTATTGCAAAACGTTAAGAGACCTTTTTTGTAGAGAATTAAGTTTCCTACTTTTTATGTTGTATGATATTTTTTGATCAGATGCGTAGTTCTCGAGATATATCAAGATATTTAAAAGCTCCGTAGCTGCACCTACATAATAGAGGTACAGAAACACCGTGGCCCCTTTCTTTGAGATAACTCTGCACTATTGCGAGCTGCAAATGCCACTTCCAGCTTAGCTGTGCAGAAGAAGAACAACAAGAATAAGAAATATTTCTAAATATGTCCGTCAGGCCCCTTCCCTTGAGATAAATCTGCAAATATCTCGGAAACGAAGCGAGCTACGGCAAAATGTTAAGAGACCTTTTTTGTAGAAAATTAGGTTTCCTACTTTTTATGTTCTAGGATATTTTTTGATCAGATGCGTAGTTCTCGAGATATATCAAGATATTTAAAAGTTCCGAAGCCGCACCAACATAATAGAGATACAGAAACACCGTGGCCCCTTTCTTTGCGATAACTCTGCACTATTGCGAGCTGCAAATGCCACTTCCAGCTTAGCTCTGCAGAAGAAGAACAACAAGAAGAAGAAATATCTCGAAATATGTCCGTCAGGCCCCTTCCCTTGAGATAAATCTGCAAATATCTCGGAAACGAAGCGAGCTATGCCAAAATGTTAAGAGACCTTATTTGTAGACAATTAAGTTTCCTACTTTTTATGTTCTATGATATTTTTTGATCAGATGCGAGTTCTCGAGATATATCAAGATATTTAAAAGTTCCGAAGCTGCACCAACATAATAGAGGTGCAGAAACACCGTGGCCTCTTTCTTTGAGATAACTCTGCACTATTGCGAGCTGCAATTGCCACTTCCAGCTTAGCTGTGCAGAAGAGGAACAACAAGAAGAAGAAATATCTCGGAATATGTCCGTCAGGCCCCTTCCCTTGAGATAAATCTGCAAATATCTCGGAAACGATGCCAGCTATGGGAAAATGTTAAGAAACCTTTTTTGTAGAGAATTAAGTTTCCTACTTTTTATCTTCTATGATATTTTTTGATCAGATGCGTAGTTCTCGAGATATATCAAGATATTTAAAAGTTCCGAAGCCGCACCAACATAATAGAGATACAGAAACACCGTGGCCCCTTTCTTTGAGATAACTCTGCACTATTGCGAGCTGTAAATGCCACTTCCAGCTTAGCTGTGCAGAAGAAGAACAACAAGAAGAAGAAATATCTCGAAATATGTCCGTCAGGCCCCTTCCCTTGAGATAAATCGGCAAATATCTCGGAAACGAAGAGAGCTATGGCAAAATGTTAAGGGACCTTTTTTGTAGAGAATTATGTTTCCTACTTTTTATGTTCTATGATATTTTTTGATCAGACGTTTAGTTCTCGAGATATATCAAGATATTTAAAAGTTCCGAAGCCGCACCAACGTAATAGAGATACAGAAACACCGTGGCCCCTTTCTTTGAGATAACTCTGCACTATTGCGAGCTGCAAATGCCACTTCCAGCTTAGCTGTGCAGAGGAAGAACAACAAGAAGAAGAAATATCTCGAAATATGTCCGTCAGGCCAGTTCCTTTGAGCTGAATCTGCAAATATCTCGGAAACGAAGCGAGCTATGGCAAAATGTTAAGAGACGTTTTTTGTAGACAATTATGTTTCCTACAATTTATGTTCTATGATATTTTTTGATCAGATGCGTAGTTCTCGAGATATATCAAGATATTTAAAAGTTCCGAAGCCGCACCAACATAATAGAGATACAGAAACACCGTGGCCCCTCTCTTTGAGATAACTCTGCACTATTGCGAGCTGGAAATGCCACGTCCAGTTTAGCTGTGCAGAAGAAGAACAACAAGAAGAAGAAATATCTCGAAATATGTCCGTCAGGCCCCTTCCCTTGAGATAAATCTGCAAATATCTCGGAAACGAAGCGAGCTATGGCAAAATGTTAAGAGACCTTATGTGTAGAGAATTAAGTTTCCTACTTTTTATGTTCTATGGTATTTTTTGATCAGATGCGTAGTTCTCGAGATATATCAAGATATTTAAAAGTTCCGAAGCCGCACCAACATAATAGAGATACAGAAACACCGTGGCCCCTCTCTTTGAGATAACTCTGCACAATTGCGAGCTGCAAATGCCACTTCCAGCTTAGCTGTGCAGAAAAAGAACAACAAGAAGAAGAAATATCTCGAAATATGTCCGTCAGGCCCCTTCCCTTGAGATACATCTGCAAATATCTCGGAAACGAAGCGAGCTATGGCAAAATGTTAAGAGACCTTATGTGTAGAGAATTAAGTTTCCTACTTTTTATGTTCTATGGTATTTTTTGATCAGATGCGTAGTTCTCGAGATATATCAAGATATTTAAAAGTTCCGAAGCCGCACCAACATAATAGAGATACAGAAACACCGTGGCCCCTTTCTTTGAGATAACTCTGCACTATTGCGAGCTGCAAATGCCACTTCCAGCTTAGCTGTGCAGAAGAAGAACAACAAGAATAAGAAATATTTCGAAATATGTCCGTCAGGCCCCTTCCCTTGAGATAAATCTGCAAATATCTCGGAAACCAAGCGAGCTACGGCAAAATGTTAAGAGACCTTTTTTGTAGAAAATTAGGTTTCCTACTTTTTATGTTCTAGGATATTTTTTGATCAGATGCGTAGTTCTCGAGATATATCAAGATATTTAAAAGTTCCGAAGCCGCACCAACATAATAGAGATACAGAAACACCGTGGCCCCTTTCTTTGCGATAACTCTGCACTATTGCGAGCTGCAAATGCCACTTCCAGCTTAGCTGTGCAGAAGAAGAACAACAAGAAGAAGAAATATCTCGAAATATGTCCGTCAGGCCCCTTCCCTTGAGATAAATCTGCAAATATCTCGGAAACGAAGCGAGCTATGCCAAAATGTTAAGAGACCTTATTTGTAGACAATTAAGTTTCCTACTTTTTATGTTCTATGATATTTTTTGATCAGATGCGAGTTCTCGAGATATATCAAGATATTTAAAAGTTCCGAAGCTGCACCAACATAATAGAGGTGCAGAAACACCGTGGCCTCTTTCTTTGAGATAACTCTGCACTATTGCGAGCTGCAATTGCCACTTCCAGCTTAGCTGTGCAGAAGAGGAACAACAAGAAGAAGAAATATCTCGGAATATGTCCGTCAGGCCCCTTCCCTTGAGATAAATCTGCAAATATCTCGGAAACGATGCCAGCTATGGGAAAAAGTTAAGAAACCTTTTTTGTAGAGAATTAAGTTTCCTACTTTTTATCTTCTATGATATTTTTTGATCAGATGCGTAGTTCTCGAGATATATCAAGATATTTAAAAGTTCCGAAGCCGCACCAACATAATAGAGATACAGAAACACCGTGGCCCCTTTCTTTGAGATAACTCTGCACTATTGCGAGCTGTAAATGCCACTTCCAGCTTAGCTGTGCAGAAGAAGAACAACAAGAAGAAGAAATATCTCGAAATATGTCCGTCAGGCCCCTTCCCTTGAGATATATCTGCAAATATCTCGGAAACAAAGCGAGCTATGGCAAAATGTTAAGAGACCTTTTTTGTAGAGAATTATGTTTCCTACAATTTATGTTCTATGATATTTTTTGATCAGACGCGTAGTTTTCGAGATATATCGAGATATTTAAAAGTTCCGAAGCCGCACCAACATAATAGAGATACAGAAACACCGTGGCCTCTTTCTTTCAGATAACTATGCACTATTGCGAGCTGCAAATGCCACTTCCAGCTTAGCTGTGCAGAAGAAAAACAACAAGAAGAAGAAATATCTCGAAATATGTCCGTCAGGCCCCTTACCTTGAGATAAATCTGCAAATATCTCGGAAACGAAGCGAGCTATGGCAAAATGTTAAGAGACCTTTTTTGTAGAGAATTAAGTTTCCTACTTTTTATCTTCTATGATATTTTCTGACCAGATTCGTAGTTCTCGAGATATATCAAGATATTTAAAAGTTCCGAAGCCGCACCAACATAATAGAGATACAGAAACACCGTGGCCCCTCTCTTTGAGATAACTCTGCACAATTGCGAGCTGCAAATGCCACTTCCAGCTTAGCTGTGCAGAAGAAGAACAACAAGAAGAAGAAATATCTCGAAATATGTCCGTCAGGCCCCTTCCCTTGAGATAAATGGGCAAGTATCTCGGAAACGAAGCGAGCTATGGCAAAATGTTAAGAGACCTTTTTTGTAGAGAATTATGTTTCCTACAATTTATGTTCTATGATATTTTTTGATCAGATGCGTAGTTCTCGAGATATATCAAGATATTTAAAAGTTCCGAAGCCGCACCAACATAATAGAGATACAGAAACACCGTGGCCCCTTTCTTTGAGATAACTCTGCACTATTGCGAGCTGTAAATGCCACTTCCAGCTTAGCTGTGCAGAAGAAGAACAACAAGAAGAAGAAATATCTCGAAATATGTCCGTCAGGCCCCTTCCCTTGAGATAAATCGGCAAATATCTCGGAAACGAAGAGAGCTATGGCAAAATGTTAAGGGACCTTTTTTGTAGAGAATTATGTTTCCTACTTTTTATGTTCTATGATATTTTTTGATCAGACGTTTAGTTCTCGAGATATATCAAGATATTTAAAAGTTCCAAAGCCGCACCAACGTAATAGAGATACAGAAACACCGTGGCCCCTTTCTTTGAGATAACTCTGCACAATTGCGAGCTGCAAATGCCACTTCCAGCTTAGCTGTGCAGAAGAGGAACAACAAGAAGAAGAAATATCTCGAAATATGTCCGTCAGGCCCCTTCCCTTGAGATAAATCTGCAAATATCTCGGAAACGAAGCGAGCTATGGCAAAATGTTAAGAGACCTTTTTTGTAGAGAATTATGTTTCCTACTTTTTATGTTCTATGATATTTTTTGATCAGACGCGTAGTTCTCGAGATATATCAAGATATTTAAAAGTTCCGAAGCCGCACCAACATAATAGAGATACAGAAACACCGTGGCTCCTTTCTTTGAGATAACTCTGCACTATTGCGACCTGGAAATGCCACTTCCAGTTTAGCTGTGCAGAAGAAGAACAACAAGAGGAAGAAATATCTCGAAATATGTCCGTTAGGCCCCTTCCCTTGAGATAAATCTGCAAATATCTCGGAAACGAAGCGAGCTATGGCAAAATGTTAAGAGACCTTTTTTGTAGAGAATTAAGTTTCCTACGTTTTATGTTCTATGATATTTTTTGATCAGATGCGTAGTTCTCGAGATATATCAAGATATTTAAAAGTTCCGAAGCCGCACCAACATAATAGAGATACAGAAACACCGTGGCCCCTTTCTTTGAGATAACTCTGCACTATTGCGAGCTGCAAATGCCACTTCCAGCTTAGCTGTGCAGAAGAAGAACAACAAGAAGAAGAAATATCTCGAAATATGTCCGTCAGGCCCCTTCCCTTGAGATAAATCTGCAAATATCTCGGAAACGAAGAGAGCTATGGCAAAATGATGAGAAACCTTTTTTGTAGAGAATTAAGTTTCCTACTTTTTATGTTCTATGATATTTTTTGATCAGATGCGTAGTTCTCGAGATATATCAAGATATTTGAAAGTTCCGAAGCCGCACCAACATAATAGAGGTACAGAAACACCGTGGCCCCTTTCTTTGAGATAACTCTGCACTATTGCGAGCTGCAAATGCCACTTCCAGCTTAGCTGTGCAGAGGAAGAACAACAAGAAGAAGAAATATCTCGAAATATGTCCGTCAGGCCCCTTACCTTGAGATAAATCTGCAAATATCTCGGAAACGAAGCGAGCTATGGCAAAATGTTAAGAGACCTTTTTTGTAGCGAATTATGTATCCTACTTTTTATGTTCTATGATATTTTTTGATCAGACGCGTAGTTCTCGAGATATATCAAGATATTTAAAAGTTCCGAAGCCGCACCAACATAATAGAGATACAGAAACACCGTGGCCCCTCTCTTTGAGATAACTCTGCACAATTGCGAGCTGCAAATGCCACTTCCAGCTTAGCTGTGCAGAAGAGGAACAACAAGAAGAAGAAATATCTCGAAATATGTCCGTCAGGCCCCTTCCCTTGAGATAAATCTGCAAATATCTCGGAAACGAAGCGAGCTATGGCAAAATGTTAAGAGACCTTTTTTGTAGCGAATTATGTATCCTACTTTTTATGTTCTATGATATTTTTTGATCAGACGCGTAGTTCTCGAGATATATCAAGATATTTAAAAGTTCCGAAGCCGCACCAACATAATAGAGATACAGAAACACCGTGGCCCCTTTCTTTGAGATAACTCTGCACTAGTGCGAGCCGCAAATGCCACTTCCAGCTTATCTGTGCAGAAGAAGAACAACAAGAAGAAGAAATATCTCGAAATATGTCCGTTAGGCCCCTTCCCTTGAGATAAATCTGCAAATATCTCGGAAACGAAGCGAGCTATGGCAAAATGTTAAGAGACCTTTTTTGTAGCGAATTAAGTTTCCTACTTTTTATGTTCTATGATATTTTTTGATCAGATGCGTAGTTCTCGAGATATATCAAGATATTTAAAAGTTCCGAAGCCGCACCAACATAATAGAGATACAGAAACACCGTGGCCCCTTTCTTTCAGATAGCTATGCACTATTGCGAGCTGCAAATGCCACTTCCAGCTTAGCTGTGCAGAAGAAGAACAACAAGAAGAAGAAATATCTGGAAATATGTCCGTCAGGCCCCTTACCTTGAGATAAATCTGCAAATATCTCGGAAACGAAGCAAGCTATGGCAAAATGTTAAGAGACCTTTTTTGTAGAGAATTAAGTTTCCTACTTTTTATCTTCTATGATATTTTCTGATCAGATGCGTAGTTCTCGACACATATCAAGATATTTAAAAGTTCCGAAGCCGCACCAACATAATAGAGATACAGAAACACCGTGGCCCCTCCCTTTGAGATAACTCTGCACTATTGCGAGCTGCAAATGCCACTTCCAGCTTAGCTGTGCAGAAGAGGAACAACAAGAAGAAGAAATATCTCGAAATATGTCCGTCAGGCCCCTTCCCTTGAGATAAATCTGCAAATATCTCGGAAACGAAGCGAGCTATGGCAAAATGTTAAGAGACCTTTTTTGTAGCGAATTATGTATCCTACTTTTTATGTTCTATGATATTTTTTGATCAGACGCGTAGTTCTCGAGATATATCAAGATATTTAAAAGTTCCGAAGCCGCACCAACATAATAGAGATACAGAAACACCGTGGCCCCTTGCTTTGAGATAACTCTGCACTAGTGCGAGCCGCAAATACCACTTCCAGCTTAGCTGTGCAGAAGAAGAACAACAAGAAGAAGAAATATCTCGAAATATGTCCGTTAGGCCCCTTCCCTTGAGATAAATCTGCAAATATCTCGGAAACGAAGCGAGCTATGGCAAAATGTTAAGAGACCTTTTTTGTAGCGAATTAAGTTTCCTACTTTTTATGTTCTATGATATTTTTTGATCAGATGCGTAGTTCTCGAGATATATCAAGATATTTAAAAGTTCCGAAGCCGCACCAACATAATAGAGATACAGAAACACCGTGGCCCCTTTCTTTCAGATAGCTATGCACTATTGCGAGCTGCAAATGCCACTTCCAGCTTAGCTGTGCAGAAGAAGAACAACAAGAAGAAGAAATATCTGGAAATATGTCCGTCAGGCCCCTTACCTTGAGATAAATCTGCAAATATCTCGGAAACAAAGCAAGCTATGGCAAAATGTTAAGAGACCTTTTTTGTAGAGAATTAAGTTTCCTACTTTTTATCTTCTATGATATTTTCTGATCAGATGCGTAGTTCTCGACATATATCAAGATATTTAAAAGTTCCGAAGCCGCACCAACATAATAGAGATACAGAAACACCGTGGCCCCTTTCTTTGAGATAACTCTGCACTATTGCGAGCTGCAAATGCCACTTCCAGCTTAGCTGTGCAGAAGAAGAACAACAAGAAGAAGAAATATCTCGAAATATGTCCGTCAGGCCCCTTCCCTTGAGATAAATCTGCAAATATCTCGGAAACGAAGCGAGCTATGGCAAAATGTTAAGAGACGTTTTTTGTAGAGAATTATGTTTCCTACAATCTATGTTCTATGATATTTTTTGATCCGAAGCGTAGTTTTCGAGATATATCGAGATATTTAAAAGTTCCGAAGCCGCACCAACATAATAGGGATACAGAAACACCGTGGCCCCTTTCTTTGAGATAACTCTGCACTAGTGCGAGCCGCAAATGCCACTTCCAGCTTAGCTGTGCAGAAGAAGAACAACAAGAAGAAGAAATATCTCGAAATATGTCCGTCAGGCCCCTTCCCTTGAGATAAATATGCAAATATCTCGGAAACGAAGCGAGCTATGGCAAAATGTTAAGCGACCTTTTTTGTAGAGAATTAAGTTTCCTACTTTTTATGTTCGATGATATTTTTTGATCAGATGCGTAGTTCTCGAGATATATCAAGATATTTAAAAGTTCCGAAGCCGCACCAATATAATAGAGATACAGAAACACCGTGGCCCCTTTCTTTGAGATATCTCTGCACTATTGCGAGCTGCAAATGCCACTTCCAGCTTAGCTGCGCAGAAGAAGAACAACAAGAAGAAGAAATATCTCGAAATATGTCCGTCAGGCCCCTTCCCTTGAGATATATCTGCAAATATCTCGGAAACGAAGCGAGCTATGGCAAAATGTTAAGAGACCTTTTTTGTAGAGAATTATGTTTCCTACAATTTATGTTCTATGATATTTTTTGATCAGAAGCGTAGTTTTCGAGATATATCGAGATATTTAAAAGTTCCGAAGCCGCACCAACATAATAGAGATACAGAAACACCGTGGCCCCTTTCTTTGAGATAACTCTGCACTACTGCGAGCTGCAAATGCCACTTCCAGCTTAGCTGTGCAGAGGAAGAACAACAAGAAGAAGGAATATCTCGAAATATGTCCGTCAGGCCAGTTCCTTTGAGCTGAATCTGCAAATATCTCGGAAACGAAGCGAGCTATGGCAAAATGTTAAGAGACGTTTTTTGTAGAGAATTATGTTTCCTACAATTTATCTTCTATGATATTTTTTGATCAGAAGCGTAGTTTTCGAGATATATCGAGATATTTAAAAGTTCCGAAGCCGCACCAACATAATAGAGATACAGAAACACCGTGGCCCCTTTCTTTGAGATAACTCTGCACTAGTGCGAGCCGCAAATGCCACTTCCAGCTTAGCTGTGCAGAACAAGAACAACAAGAAGAAGAAATATCTCGAAATATGTCCGTCAGGCACCTTCCCTTGAGATAAATCTGCAAATATCTCGGAAACGAAGCGAGCTATTGCAAAATGTTAAGAGACCTTTTTTGTAGAGAATTGAGTTTCCTACTTTTGATGTTCTATGATATTTTTTGATCAGATGCGTAGATCTCGAGATATATCAAGATATTTAAAAGTTCCGAAGCCGCACCAACATAATAGAGATACAGAAACACCGTGGCCCCTTTCTTTCAGATAACTATGCACTATTGCGAGCTGCAAATGCCACTTCCAGCTTAGCTGTGCAGAAGAAGAACAACAAGAAGAAGAAATATCTCGAAATATGTCCGTCAGGCCCCTTACCTTGAGATAAATCTGCAAATATCTCGGAAACGAAGCGAGCTATGGCAAAATGTTAAGAGACCTTTTTTGTAGAGAATTAAGTTTCCTACTTTTTATCTTCTATGATATTTTCTGATCAGATGCGTAGTTCTCGAGATATATCAAGATATTTAAAAGTTCCGAAGCCGCACCAACATAATAGAGATACAGAAACACCGTGGCCCCTTTCTTTGAGATAACTCTGCACTATTGCGAGCTCCAAATGCCACTTTCAGCTTAGCTGTGCAGAAGAAGAACAACAAGAAGAAGAAATATCTCGAAATATGTCCGTCAGGCCCCTTCCCTTGAGATAAATCTGCAAATATCTCGGAAACGAAGCGAGCTATGGCAAAATGTTAAGAGACCTTTTTTGTAGAGAATTATGTTTCCTACAATTTATGTTCTATGATATTTTTTGATCAGAAGCGTAGTTTTCGAGATATATCGAGATATTTAAAAGTTCCGAAGCCGCACCAACATAATAGAGATACAGAAACACCGTGGCCCCTTTCGTTGAGATAACTCTGCACTAGTGCGAGCCGCAAATGCCACTTCCAGCTTAGCTGTGCAGAAGAAGAACAACAAGAAGAAGAAATATCTCGAAATATGTCCGTCAGGCCCCTTCCCTTGAGATAAATCTGCAAATATCTCGGAAACGAAGCGAGCTATGGCAAAATGCTAAGAGACCTTTTTTGTAGAGAATTAAGTTTCCTACTTTTTATGTTCTATGATATTTTTTGATCAGATGCGTAGTTCTCGAGATATATCAAGATATTCAAAAGTTCCGAAGCCGCACCAACATAATAGAGATACAGAAACACCGTGGCCCCTTTCTTTGAGATAACTCTGCACTATTGCGAGCTGCAAATGCCACTTCCAGCTTAGCTGTGCAGTGGAAGAACAACAAGAAGAAGAAATATCTCGAAATATGTCCGTCAGGCCAGTTCCTTTGAGCTGAATCTGCAAATATCTCGGAAACGAAGCGAGCTATGGCAAAATGTTTAGAGACGTTTTTTGTAGAGAATTATGTTTCCTACAATTTATGTTCTATGATATTTTTTGATCAGAAGCGTAGTTCTCGAGATATATCAAGATATTTAAAAGTTCCGAAGCCGCACCAACATAATAGGGATACAGAAACACCGTGGCCCCGTTCTTTGAGATAACTCTGCACTAGTGCGAGCCGCAAATGCCACTTCCAGCTTAGCTGTGCAGAAGAAGAACAACAAGAAGAAGAAATATCTCGAAATATGTCCGTCAGGCCCCTTCCCTTGAGATAAATATGCAAATATCTCGGAAACGAAGCGAGCTATGGCAAAATGTTAAGAGACCTTTTTTGTAGAGAATTAGGTTTCCTACTTTTTATGTTCTATGATATTTTTTGATCAGATGCGTAGTTCTCGAGATATATCAAGATATTTAAAAGTTCCGAAGCCGCACCAACATAATAGGGATACAGAAACACCGTGGCCCCGTTCTTTGAGATAACTCTGCACTAGTGCGAGCCGCAAATGCCACTTCCAGCTTAGCTGTACAGAAGAAGAACAACAAGAAGAAGAAATATCTCGAAATATGTCCGTCAGGCCCCTTCCCTTGAGATAAATATGCAAATATCTCGGAAACGAAGCGAGCTATGGCAAAATGTTAAGCGACCTTTTTTGTAGAGAATTAAGTTTCCTACTTTTTATGTTCTATGATATTTTTTGATCAGAAGCGTAGTTTTCGAGATATATCGAGATATTTAAAAGTTCCGAAGCCGCACCAACATAATAGAGATACAGAAACACCGTGGCCCCTTTCGTTGAGATAACTCTGCACTAGTGCGAGCCGCAAATGCCACTTCCAGCTTAGCTGTGCAGAACAAGAACAACAAGAAGAAGAAATATCTCGAAATATGTCCGTCAGGCACCTTCCCTTGAGATAAATCTGCAAATATCTCGGAAACGAAGCGAGCTATTGCAAAATGTTAAGAGACCTTTTTTGTAGAGAATTGAGTTTCCTACTTTTTATGTTCTATGATATTTTTTGATCAGAAGCGTAGTTTTCGAGATATATCGAGATATTTAAAAGTTCCGAAGCCGCACCAACATAATAGAGATACAGAAACACCGTGGCCCCTTTCTTTCAGATAACTATGCACTATTGCGAGCTCCAAATGCCACTTTCAGCTTAGCTGTGCAGAAGAAGAACAACAAGAAGAAGAAATATCTCGAAATATGTCCGTCAGGCCCCTTCCCTTGAGATAAATCTGCAAATATCTCGGAAACGAAGCGAGCTATGGCAAAATGTTAAGAGACCTTTTTTGTAGATAATTATGTTTCCTACAATTTATGTTCTATGATATTTTTTGATCAGAAGCGTAGTTTTCGAGATATATCGAGATATTTAAAAGTTCCGAAGCCGCACCAACATAATAGAGATACAGAAACACCGTGGCCCCTTTCGTTGAGATAACTCTGCACTAGTGCGAGCCGCAAATGCCACTTCCAGCTTAGCTGTGCAGAAGAAGAACAACAAGAAGAAGAAATATCTCGAAATATGTCCGTCAGGCCCCTTCCCTTGAGATAAATCTGCAAATATCTCGGAAACGAAGCGAGCTATGGCAAAATGCTAAGAGACCTTTTTTGTAGAGAATTAAGTTTCCTACTTTTTATGTTCTATGATATTTTTTGATCAGATGCGTAGTTCTCGAGATATATCAAGATATTCAAAAGTTCCGAAGCCGCACCAACATAATAGAGATACAGAAACACCGTGGCCCCTTTCTTTGAGATAACTCTGCACTATTGCGAGCTGCAAATGCCACTTCCAGCTTAGCTGTGCAGTGGAAGAACAACAAGAAGAAGAAATATCTCGAAATATGTCCGTCAGGCCAGTTCCTTTGAGCTGAATCTGCAAATATCTCGGAAACGAAGCGAGCTATGGCAAAATGTTTAGAGACGTTTTTTGTAGAGAATTATGTTTCCTACAATTTATGTTCTATGATATTTTTTGATCAGAAGCGTAGTTCTCGAGATATATCAAGATATTTAAAAGTTCCGAAGCCGCACCAACATAATAGGGATACAGAAACACCGTGGCCCCGTTCTTTGAGATAACTCTGCACTAGTGCGAGCCGCAAATGCCACTTCCAGCTTAGCTGTGCAGAAGAAGAACAACAAGAAGAAGAAATATCTCGAAATATGTCCGTCAGGCCCCTTCCCTTGAGATAAATATGCAAATATCTCGGAAACGAAGCGAGCTATGGCAAAATGTTAAGAGACCTTTTTTGTAGAGAATTAGGTTTCCTACTTTTTATGTTCTATGATATTTTTTGATCAGATGCGTAGTTCTCGAGATATATCAAGATATTTAAAAGTTCCGAAGCCGCACCAACATAATAGGGATACAGAAACACCGTGGCCCCGTTCTTTGAGATAACTCTGCACTAGTGCGAGCCGCAAATGCCACTTCCAGCTTAGCTGTACAGAAGAAGAACAACAAGAAGAAGAAATATCTCGAAATATGTCCGTCAGGCCCCTTCCCTTGAGATAAATATGCAAATATCTCGGAAACGAAGCGAGCTATGGCAAAATGTTAAGCGACCTTTTTTGTAGAGAATTAAGTTTCCTACTTTTTATGTTCTATGATATTTTTTGATCAGAAGCGTAGTTTTCGAGATATATCGAGATATTTAAAAGTTCCGAAGCCGCACCAACATAATAGAGATACAGAAACACCGTGGCCCCTTTCGTTGAGATAACTCTGCACTAGTGCGAGCCGCAAATGCCACTTCCAGCTTAGCTGTGCAGAACAAGAACAACAAGAAGAAGAAATATCTCGAAATATGTCCGTCAGGCACCTTCCCTTGAGATAAATCTGCAAATATCTCGGAAACGAAGCGAGCTATTGCAAAATGTTAAGAGACCTTTTTTGTAGAGAATTGAGTTTCCTACTTTTTATGTTCTATGATATTTTTTGATCAGATGCGTAGTTCTCGAGATATATCAAGATATTTAAAAGTTCCGAAGCCGCACCAACATAATAGAGATACAAAAACATCGTGGCCCCTTTCTTTCAGATAACTATGCACTATTGCGAGCTGCAAATGCCACTTCCAGCTTAGCTGTGCAGAAGAAGAACAACAAGAAGAAGGAATATCTCGAAATATGTCCGTCAGGCCAGTTCCTTTGAGCTGAATCTGCAAATATCTCGGAAACGAAGCGAGCTATGGCAAAATGTTAAGAGACGTTTTTTGTAGAGAATTATGTTTCCTACAATTTATGTTCTATGATATTTTTTGATCAGAAGCGTAGTTTTCGAGATATATCGAGATATTTAAAAGTTCCGAAGCCGCACCAACATAATAGAGATACAGAAACACCGTGGCCCCTTTCTTTGAGATAACTCTGCACTAGTGCGAGCCGCAAATGCCACTTCCAGCTTAGCTGTGCAGAACAAGAACAACAAGAAGAAGAAATATCTCGAAATATGTCCGTCAGGCACCTTCCCTTGAGATAAATCTGCAAATATCTCGGAAACGAAGCGAGCTATTGCAAAATGTTAAGAGACCTTTTTTGTAGAGAATTGAGTTTCCTACTTTTTATGCTCTATGATATTTTTTGATCAGATGCGTAGTTCTCGAGATATATCAAGATATTTAAAAGTTCCGAAGCCGCACCAACATAATAGAGATACAGAAACACCGTGGCCCCTTTCTTTCAGATAACTATGCACTATTGCGAGCTCCAAATGCCACTTTCAGCTTAGCTGTGCAGAAGAAGAACAACAAGAAGAAGAAATATCTCGAAATATGTCCGTCAGGCCCCTTCCCTTGAGATAAATCTGCAAATATCTCGGAAACGAAGCGAGCTATGGCAAAATGTTAAGAGACCTTTTTTGTAGATAATTATGTTTCCTACAATTTATGTTCTATGATATTTTTTGATCAGAAGCGTAGTTTTCGAGATATATCGAGATATTTAAAAGTTCCGAAGCCGCACCAACATAATAGAGATACAGAAACACCGTGGCCCCTTTCGTTGAGATAACTCTGCACTAGTGCGAGCCGCAAATGCCACTTCCAGCTTAGCTGTGCAGAAGAAGAACAACAAGAAGAAGAAATATCTCGAAATATGTCCGTCAGGCCCCTTCCCTTGAGATATATCTGCAAATATCTCGGAAACGAAGCGAGCTATGGCAAAATGCTAAGAGACCTTTTTTGTAGAGAATTAAGTTTCCTACTTTTTATGTTCTATGATATTTTTTGATCAGATGCGTAGTTCTCGAGATATATCAAGATATTCAAAAGTTCCGAAGCCGCACCAACATAATAGAGATACAGAAACACCGTGGCCCCTTTCTTTGAGATAACTCTGCACTATTGCGAGCTGCAAATGCCACTTCCAGCTTAGCTGTGCAGTGGAAGAACAACAAGAAGAAGAAATATCTCGAAATATGTCCGTCAGGCCAGTTCCTTTGAGCTGAATCTGCAAATATCTCGGAAACGAAGCGAGCTATGGCAAAATGTTTAGAGACGTTTTTTGTAGAGAATTATGTTTCCTACAATTTATGTTCTATGATATTTTTTGATCAGAAGCGTAGTTCTCGAGATATATCAAGATATTTAAAAGTTCCGAAGCCGCACCAACATAATAGGGATACAGAAACACCGTGGCCCCGTTCTTTGAGATAACTCTGCACTAGTGCGAGCCGCAAATGCCACTTCCAGCTTAGCTGTGCAGAAGAAGAACAACAAGAAGAAGAAATATCTCGAAATATGGCCGTCAGGCCCCTTCCCTTGAGATAAATATGCAAATATCTCGGAAACGAAGCGAGCTATGGCAAAATGTTAAGAGACCTTTTTTGTAGAGAATTAGGTTTCCTACTTTTTATGTTCTATGATATTTTTTGATCAGATGCGTAGTTCTCGAGATATATCAAGATATTTAAAAGTTCCGAAGCCGCACCAACATAATAGGGATACAGAAACACCGTGGCCCCGTTCTTTGAGATAACTCTGCACTAGTGCGAGCCGCAAATGCCACTTCCAGCTTAGCTGTACAGAAGAAGAACAACAAGAAGAAGAAATATCTCGAAATATGTCCGTCAGGCCCCTTCCCTTGAGATAAATATGCAAATATCTCGGAAACGAAGCGAGCTATTGCAAAATGTTAAGCGACCTTTTCTGTAGAGAATTAAGTTTCCTACTTTTTATGTTCTATGATATTTTTTGATCAGATGCGTAGTTCTCGAGATATATCAAGATATTTAAAAGTTCCGAAGCCGCACCAACATAATAGAGATACAGAAACACCGTGGCCCCTTTCTTTGAGATAACTCTGCACTATTGCGAGCTGCAAATGCCACTTTCAGCTTAGCTGTACAGAAGAAGAACAACAAGAAGAAGAAATATCTCGAAATATGTCCGTCAGGCCCCTTCCCTTGAGATAAATCTGCAAATATCTCGGAAACGAAGAGAGCTATGGCAAAATGTTAAGAGACCTTTTTTGTAGAGAATTAAGTTTCCTACTTTTTATCTTCTATGATATTTTCTGATCAGATGCGTAGTTCTCGAGATATATCAAGATATTTAAAAGTTCCGAAGCCGCACCAACATAATAGAGATACAGAAACACCGTGGCCCCTTTCTTTGAGATAACTCTGCACTATTGCGAGCTCCAAATGCCACTTTCAGCTTAGCTGTGCAGAAGAAGAACAACAAGAAGAAGAAATATCTCGAAATATGTCCGTCAGGCCCCTTCCCTTGAGATAAATCTGCAAATATCTCGGAAACGAAGCGAGCTATGGCAAAATGTTAAGAGACCTTTTTTGTAGAGAATTATGTTTCCTACAATTTATGTTCTATGATATTTTTTGATCAGAAGCGTAGTTTTCGAGATATATCGAGATATTTAAAAGTTCCGAAGCCGCACCAACATAATAGAGATACAGAAACACCGTGGCCCCTTTCGTTGAGATAACTCTGCACTAGTGCGAGCCGCAAATGCCACTTCCAGCTTAGCTGTGCAGAAGAAGAACAACAAGAAGAAGAAATATCTCGAAATATGTCCGTCAGGCCCCTTCCCTTGAGATAAATCTGCAAATATCTCGGAAACGAAGCGAGCTATGGCAAAATGCTAAGAGACCTTTTTTGTAGAGAATTAAGTTTCCTACTTTTTATGTTCTATGATATTTTTTGATCAGATGCGTAGTTCTCGAGATATATCAAGATATTCAAAAGTTCCGAAGCCGCACCAACATAATAGAGATACAGAAACACCGTGGCCCCTTTCTTTGAGATAACTCTGCACTATTGCGAGCTGCAAATGCCACTTCCAGCTTAGCTGTGCAGTGGAAGAACAACAAGAAGAAGAAATATCTCGAAATATGTCCGTCAGGCCAGTTCCTTTGAGCTGAATCTGCAAATATCTCGGAAACGAAGCGAGCTATGGCAAAATGTTTAGAGACGTTTTTTGTAGAGAATTATGTTTCCTACAATTTATGTTCTATGATATTTTTTGATCAGAAGCGTAGTTCTCGAGATATATCAAGATATTTAAAAGTTCCGAAGCCGCACCAACATAATAGGGATACAGAAACACCGTGGCCCCGTTCTTTGAGATAACTCTGCACTAGTGCGAGCCGCAAATGCCACTTCCAGCTTAGCTGTGCAGAAGAAGAACAACAAGAAGAAGAAATATCTCGAAATATGTCCGTCAGGCCCCTTCCCTTGAGATAAATCTGCAAATATCTCGGAAACGAAGCGAGCTATGGCAAAATGTTAAGAGACCTTTTTTGTAGAGAATTAGGTTTCCTACTTTTTATGTTCTATGATATTTTTTGATCAGATGCGTAGTTCTCGAGATATATCAAGATATTCAAAAGTTCCGAAGCCGCACCAACATAATAGAGATACAGAAACACCGTGGCCCCTTTCTTTGAGATAACTCTGCACTATTGCGAGCTGCAAATGCCACTTCCAGCTTAGCTGTGCAGAGGAAGAACAACAAGAAGAAGGAATATCTCGAAATATGTCCGTCAGGCCAGTTCCTTTGAGCTGAATCTGCAAATATCTCGGAAACGAAGCGAGCTATGGCAAAATGTTAAGAGACGTTTTTTGTAGAGAATTATGTTTCCTACAATTTATGTTCTATGATATTTTTTGATCAGAAGCGTAGTTTTCGAGATATATCGAGATATTTAAAAGTTCCGAAGCCGCACCAACATAATAGAGATACAGAAACACCGTGGCCCCTTTCTTTGAGATAACTCTGCACTAGTGCGAGCCGCAAATGCCACTTCCAGCTTAGCTGTGCAGAACAAGAACAACAAGAAGAAGAAATATCTCGAAATATGTCCGTCAGGCACCTTCCCTTGAGATAAATCTGCAAATATCTCGGAAACGAAGCGAGCTATTGCAAAATGTTAAGAGACCTTTTTTGTAGAGAATTGAGTTTCCTACTTTTTATGCTCTATGATATTTTTTGATCAGATGCGTAGTTCTCGAGATATATCAAGATATTTAAAAGTTCCGAAGCCGCACCAACATAATAGGGATACAGAAACACCGTGGCCCCGTTCTTTGAGATAACTCTGCACTAGTGCGAGCCGCAAATGCCACTTCCAGCTTAGCTGTACAGAAGAAGAACAACAAGAAGAAGAAATATCTCGAAATATGTCCGTCAGGCCCCTTCCCTTGAGATAAATATGCAAATATCTCGGAAACGAAGCGAGCTATGGCAAAATGTTAAGCGACCTTTTTTGTAGAGAATTAAGTTTCCTACTTTTTATGTTCTATGATATTTTTTGATCAGAAGCGTAGTTTTCGAGATATATCGAGATATTTAAAAGTTCCGAAGCCGCACCAACATAATAGAGATACAGAAACACCGTGGCCCCTTTCGTTGAGATAACTCTGCACTAGTGCGAGCCGCAAATGCCACTTCCAGCTTAGCTGTGCAGAACAAGAACAACAAGAAGAAGAAATATCTCGAAATATGTCCGTCAGGCACCTTCCCTTGAGATAAATCTGCAAATATCTCGGAAACGAAGCGAGCTATTGCAAAATGTTAAGAGACCTTTTTTGTAGAGAATTGAGTTTCCTACTTTTTATGTTCTATGATATTTTTTGATCAGATGCGTAGTTCTCGAGATATATCAAGATATTTAAAAGTTCCGAAGCCGCACCAACATAATAGAGATACAAAAACATCGTGGCCCCTTTCTTTCAGATAACTATGCACTATTGCGAGCTGCAAATGCCACTTCCAGCTTAGCTGTGCAGAAGAAGAACAACAAGAAGAAGAAATATCTCGAAATATGTCCGTCAGGCCCCTTCCCTTGAGATAAATCTGCAAATATCTCGGAAACGAAGCGAGCTATGGCAAAATGTTAAGAGACCTTTTTTGTAGAGAATTAGGTTTCCTACTTTTTATGTTCTATGATATTTTTTGATCAGATGCGTAGTTCTCGAGATATATCAAGATATTCAAAAGTTCCGAAGCCGCACCAACATAATAGAGATACAGAAACACCGTGGCCCCTTTCTTTGAGATAACTCTGCACTATTGCGAGCTGCAAATGCCACTTCCAGCTTAGCTGTGCAGAGGAAGAACAACAAGAAGAAGGAATATCTCGAAATATGTCCGTCAGGCCAGTTCCTTTGAGCTGAATCTGCAAATATCTCGGAAACGAAGCGAGCTATGGCAAAATGTTAAGAGACGTTTTTTGTAGAGAATTATGTTTCCTACAATTTATGTTCTATGATATTTTTTGATCAGAAGCGTAGTTTTCGAGATATATCGAGATATTTAAAAGTTCCGAAGCCGCACCAACATAATAGAGATACAGAAACACCGTGGCCCCTTTCTTTGAGATAACTCTGCACTAGTGCGAGCCGCAAATGCCACTTCCAGCTTAGCTGTGCAGAACAAGAACAACAAGAAGAAGAAATATCTCGAAATATGTCCGTCAGGCCCCTTCCCTTGAGATAAATATGCAAATATCTCGGAAACGAAGCGAGCTATGGCAAAATGTTAAGCGACCTTTTTTGTAGAGAATTAAGTTTCCTACTTTTTATGTTCTATGATATTTTTTGATCAGAAGCGTAGTTTTCGAGATATATCGAGATATTTAAAAGTTCCGAAGCCGCACCAACATAATAGAGATACAGAAACACCGTGGCCCCTTTCGTTGAGATAACTCTGCACTAGTGCGAGCCGCAAATGCCACTTCCAGCTTAGCTGTGCAGAACAAGAACAACAAGAAGAAGAAATATCTCGAAATATGTCCGTCAGGCACCTTCCCTTGAGATAAATCTGCAAATATCTCGGAAACGAAGCGAGCTATTGCAAAATGTTAAGAGACCTTTTTTGTAGAGAATTGAGTTTCCTACTTTTTATGTTCTATGATATTTTTTGATCAGATGCGTAGTTCTCGAGATATATCAAGATATTTAAAAGTTCCGAAGCCGCACCAACATAATAGAGATACAAAAACATCGTGGCCCCTTTCTTTCAGATAACTATGCACTATTGCGAGCTGCAAATGCCACTTCCAGCTTAGCTGTGCAGAGGAAGAACAACAAGAAGAAGGAATATCTCGAAATATGTCCGTCAGGCCAGTTCCTTTGAGCTGAATCTGCAAATATCTCGGAAACGAAGCGAGCTATGGCAAAATGTTAAGAGACGTTTTTTGTAGAGAATTATGTTTCCTACAATTTATGTTCTATGATATTTTTTGATCAGAAGCGTAGTTTTCGAGATATATCGAGATATTTAAAAGTTCCGAAGCCGCACCAACATAATAGAGATACAGAAACATCGTGGCCCCTTTCTTTGAGATAACTCTGCACTAGTGCGAGCCGCAAATGCCACTTCCAGCTTAGCTGTGCAGAACAAGAACAACAAGAAGAAGAAATATCTCGAAATATGTCCGTCAGGCACCTTCCCTTGAGATAAATCTGCAAATATCTCGGAAACGAAGCGAGCTATTGCAAAATGTTAAGAGACCTTTTTTGTAGAGAATTGAGTTTCCTACTTTTTATGCTCTATGATATTTTTTGATCAGATGCGTAGTTCTCGAGATATATCAAGATATTTAAAACTTCCGAAGCCGCACCAACATAATAGAGATACAGAAACACCGTGGCCCCTTTCTTTCAGATAACTATGCACTATTGCGAGCTCCAAATGCCACTTTCAGCTTAGCTGTGCAGAAGAAGAACAACAAGAAGAAGAAATATCTCGAAATATGTCCGTCAGGCCCCTTCCCTTGAGATAAATCTGCAAATATCTCGGAAACGAAGCGAGCTATGGCAAAATGTTAAGAGACCTTTTTTGTAGATAATTATGTTTCCTACAATTTATGTTCTATGATATTTTTTGATCAGAAGCGTAGTTTTCGAGATATATCGAGATATTTAAAAGTTCCGAAGCCGCACCAACATAATAGAGATACAGAAACACCGTGGCCCCTTTCGTTGAGATAACTCTGCACTAGTGCGAGCCGCAAATGCCACTTCCAGCTTAGCTGTGCAGAAGAAGAACAACAAGAAGAAGAAATATCTCGAAATATGTCCGTCAGGCCCCTTCCCTTGAGATAAATCTGCAAATATCTCGGAAACGAAGCGAGCTATGGCAAAATGCTAAGAGACCTTTTTTGTAGAGAATTAAGTTTCCTACTTTTTATGTTCTATGATATTTTTTGATCAGATGCGTAGTTCTCGAGATATATCAAGATATTCAAAAGTTCCGAAGCCGCACCAACATAATAGAGATACAGAAACACCGTGGCCCCTTTCTTTGAGATAACTCTGCACTATTGCGAGCTGCAAATGCCACTTCCAGCTTAGCTGTGCAGTGGAAGAACAACAAGAAGAAGAAATATCTCGAAATATGTCCGTCAGGCCAGTTCCTTTGAGCTGAATCTGCAAATATCTCGGAAACGAAGCGAGCTATGGCAAAATGTTTAGAGACGTTTTTTGTAGAGAATTATGTTTCCTACAATTTATGTTCTATGATATTTTTTGATCAGAAGCGTAGTTCTCGAGATATATCAAGATATTTAAAAGTTCCGAAGCCGCACCAACATAATAGGGATACAGAAACACCGTGGCCCCGTTCTTTGAGATAACTCTGCACTAGTGCGAGCCGCAAATGCCACTTCCAGCTTAGCTGTGCAGAAGAAGAACAACAAGAAGAAGAAATATCTCGAAATATGTCCGTCAGGCCCCTTCCCTTGAGATAAATCTGCAAATATCTCGGAAACGAAGAGAGCTATGGCAAAATGTTAAGAGACCTTTTTGGAGAGAATTAGGTTTCCTACTTTTTATGTTCTATGATATTTTTTGATCAGATGCGTAGTTCTCGAGATATATCAAGATATTTAAAAGTTCCGAAGCCGCACCAACATAATAGAGATACAGAAACACCGTGGCCCCTTTCTTTGAGATAACTCTGCACTATTGCGAGCTGTAAATGCCACTTCCAGCTTAGCTGTGCAGAAGAAGAACAACAAGAAGAAGAAATATCTCGAAATATGTCCGTCAGGCCCCTTCCCTTGAGATATATCTGCAAATATCTCGGAAACGAAGCGAGCTATGGCAAAATGTTAAGAGACCTTTTTTGTAGAGAATTATGTTTCCTACAATTTATGTTCTATGATATTTTTTCATCAGAAGCGTAGTTTTCGAGATATATCGAGATATTTAAAAGTTCCGAAGCCGCACCAACATAATAGAGATACAGAAACACTGTGGCCCCTTTCGTTGAGATAACTCTGCACTAGTGCGAGCCGCAAATGCCACTTCCAGCTTAGCTGTGCAGAAGAAGATCAACAAGAAGAAGAAATATCTCGAAATATGTCCGTCAGGCCCCTTCCCTTGAGATAAATCTGCAAATATCTCGGAAACGAAGCGAGCTATGGCAAAATGCTAAGAGACCTTTTTTGTCGAAAATTAAGTTTCCTACTTTTTATGTTCTATGATATTTTTTGATCAGATGCGTAGTTCTCGAGATATATCAAGATATTCAAAAGTTCCGAAGCCGCACCAACATAATAGAGATACAGAAACACCGTGGCCCCTTTCTTTGAGATAACTCTGCACTATTGCGAGCTGCAAATGCCACTTCCAGCTTAGCTGTGCAGTGGAAGAACAACAAGAAGAAGAAATATCTCGAAATATGTCTGTCAGGCCAGTTCCTTTGAGCTGAATCTGCAAATATCTCGGAAACGAAGCGAGCTATGGCAAAATGTTAAGAGACGTTTTTTGTAGAGAATTATGTTTCCTACAATTTATATTCTATGATATTTTTTGATCAGAAGCGTAGTTCTCGAGATATATCAAGATATTTAAAAGTTCCGAAGCCGCACCAACATAATAGGGATACAGAAACACCGTGGCCCCGTTCTTTGAGATAACTCTGCACTAGTGCGAGCCGCAAATGCCACTTCCAGCTTAGCTGTGCAGAAGAAGAACAACAAGAAGAAGAAATATCTCGAAATATGTCCGTCAGGCCCCTTCCCTTGAGATAAATATGCAAATATCTCGGAAACGAAGCGAGCTATGGCAAAATGTTAAGCGACCTTTTTTGTAGAGAATTAAGTTTCCTACTTTTTATGTTCTATGATATTTTTTGATCAGATGCGTAGTTCTCGAGATATATCAAGATATTTAAAAGTTCCGAAGCCGCACCAACATAATAGAGATACAGAAACACCGTGGCCCCTTTCTTTGAGATAACTCTGCACTATTGCGAGCTGCAAATGCCACTTTCAGCTTAGCTGTACAGAAGAAGAACAACAAGAAGAAGAAATATCTCGAAATATGTCCGTCAGGCCCCTTCCCTTGAGATAAATCTGCAAATATCTCGGAAACGAAGAGAGCTATGGCAAAATGTTAAGAGACCTTTTTTGTAGAGAATTAGGTTTCCTACCTTTTATGTTCTATGATATTTTTTGATCAGATGCGTAGTTCTCGAGATATATCAAGATATTTAAAAGTTCCGAAGCCGCACCAACATAATAGGGATACAGAAACACCGTGGCCCCGTTCTTTGAGATAACTCTGCACTAGTGCGAGCCGCAAATGCCACTTCCAGCTTAGCTGTGCAGAAGAAGAACAACAAGAAGAAGAAATATCACGAAATATGTCCGTCAGGCCCCTTCCCTTGAGATAAATATGCAAATATCTCGGAAACGAAGCGAGCTATGGCAAAATGTTAAGCGACCTTTTTTGTAGAGAATTAAGTTTCCTACTTTTTATGTTCTATGATATTTTTTGATCAGATGCGTAGTTCTCGAGATATATCAAGATATTTAAAAGTTCCGAAGCCGCACCAACATAATAGAGATACAGAAAGACCGTGGCCCCTTTCTTTGAGATAACTCTGCACTATTGCGAGCTGCAAATGCCACTTTCAGCTTAGCTGTACAGAAGAAGAACAACAAGAAGAAGAAATATCTCGAAATATGTCCGTCAGGCCCCTTCCCTTGAGATAAATCTGCAAATATCTCGGAAACGAAGAGAGCTATGGCAAAATGTTAAGAGACCTTTTTTGTAGAGAATTAGGTTTCCTACTTTTCATGTTCTATGATATTCTTTGATCAGATGCGTAGTTCTCGAGATATATCAAGATATTTAAAAGTTCCGAAGCCGCACCAACATAATAGAGATACAGAAACACCGTGGCCCCTTTCTTTGAGATAACTCTGCACTATTGCGAGCTGTAAATGCCACTTCCAGCTTAGCTGTGCAGAAGAAGAACAACAAGAAGAAGAAATATCTCGAAATATGTCCGTCAGGCCCCTTCCCTTGAGATATATCTGCAAATATCTCGGAAACGAAGCGAGCTATGGCAAAATGTTAAGAAACCTTTTTTGTAGAGAATTATGTTTCCTACAATTTATGTTCTATGATATTTTTTCATCAGAAGCGTAGTTTTCGAGATATATCGAGATATTTAAAAGTTCCGAAGCCGCACCAACATAATAGAGATACAGAAACACTGTGGCCCCTTTCGTTGAGATAACTCTGCACTAGTGCGAGCCGCAAATGCCACTTCCAGCTTAGCTGTGCAGAAGAAGATCAACAAGAAGAAGAAATATCTCGAAATATGTCCGTCAGGCCCCTTCCCTTGAGATAAATCTGCAAACATCTCGGAAACGAAGCGAGCTATGGCAAAATGTTAAGAGACCCTTTTTGTAGAGAATTAAGTTTCCTACTTTTGGTGTTCTATGATATTTTTTGATCAGATGCGTAGTTCTCGAGATATATCAAGATATTTAAAAGTTCCGAAACCGCACCAACATAATAGAGATACAGAAACACCGTGGCCCCTTTCTTTGAGATAAGTCTGCACTATTGCGAGCTGTAAATGCCACTTCCAGCTTAGCTGTGCAGAAGAAGAACAACAAGAAGAAGAAATATCTCGAAATATGTCCGTCAGGTCCCTTCCCTTGAGATATATCTGCAAATATCTCGGAAACGAAGCGAGCTATGGCAAAATGTTAAGAGACCTTTTTTGTAGAGAATTATGTTTCCTACAATTTATGTTCTATGATATTTTTTCATCAGAAGCGTAGTTTTCGAGATATATCGAGATATTTAAAAGTTCCGAAGCCGCACCAACATAATAGAGATACAGAAACACTGTGGCCCCTTTCGTTGAGGTAACTCTGCACTAGTGCGAGCCGCAAATGCCACTTCCAGCTTAGCTGTGCAGAAGAAGATCAACAAGAAGAAGAAATATCTCGAAATATGTCCGTCAGGCCCCTTCCCTTGAGATAAATCTGCAAATATCTCGGAAACGAAGCGAGCTATGGCAAAATGTTAAGAGACCTTTTTTGTAGAGAATTAAGTTTCCTACTTTTTATGTTCTATGATATTTTTTGATCAGATGCGTAGTTCTCGAGATATATCAAGATATTTAAAAGTTCCGAAGCCGCACCAACATAATAGAGATACAGAAACACCGTGGCCCCTTTCTTTGAGATAACTCTGCACTATTGCGAGCTGCAAATGCCACTTCCAGCTTAGCTGTGCAGAGGAAGAACAACAAGAAGAAGAAATATCTCGAAATATGTCAGTCAGGCCAGTTCCTTTGAGCTGAATCTGCAAATATCTCGGAAACGAAGCGAGCTATGGCAAAATGTTAAGAGACGTTTTTTGTAGAGAATTATGTTTCCTACAATTTATGTTCTATGATATTTTTTGATCAGAAGCGTAGTTTTCGAGATATATCGAGATATTTAAAAGTTCCGAAGCCGCACCAACATAATAGGGATACAGAAACACCGTGGCCCCTTTCTTTGAGATAACTCTGCACTAGTGCGAGCCGCAAATGCCACTTCCAGCTTAGCTGTGCAGAAGAAGAACAACAAGAAGAAGAAATATCTCGAAATATGTCCGTCAGGCCCCTTCCCTTGAGATAAATATGCAAATATCTCGGAAACGAAGCGAGCTATGGCAAAATGTTAAGCGACCTTTTTTGTAGAGAATTAAGTTTCCTACATTTTATGTTCTATGATATTTTTTGATCAGATGCGTAGTTCTCGAGATATATCAAGATATTTGAAAGTTCCGAAGCCGCACCAACATAATAGAGATACAGAAACACCGTGGCCCCTTTCTTTGAGATAACTCTGCACTATTGCGAGCTGCAAATGCCACTTTCAGCTTAGCTGTACAGAAGAAGAACAACAAGAAGAAGAAATATCTCGAAATATGTCCGTCAGGCCCCTTCCCTTGAGATAAATATGCAAATATCTCGGAAACGAAGAGAGCTATGGCAAAATGTTAAGAGACCTTTTTTGTAGAGAATTAGGTTTCCTACTTTTTATGTTCTATGATATTTTTTGATCAGATGCGTAGTTCTCGAGATATATCAAGATATTTAAAAGTTCCGAAGCCGCACCAAAATAATAGGGATACAGAAACACCGTGGCCCCGTTCTTTGAGATAACTCTGCACTAGTGCGAGCCGCAAATGCCACTTCCAGCTTAGCTGTGCAGAAGAAGAACAACAAGAAGAAGAAATATCTCGAAATATGTCCGTCAGGCCCCTTCCCTTGAGATAAATATGCAAATATCTCGGAAACGAAGCGAGCTATGGCAAAATGTTAAGCGACCTTTTTTGTAGAGAATTAAGTTTCCTACTTTTTATGTTCTATGATATTTTTTGATCAGATGCGTAGTTCTCGAGATATATCAAGATATTTAAAAGTTCCGAAGCCGCACCAACATAATAGAGATACAGAAACACCGTGGCCCCTTTCTTTGAGATAACTCTGCACTATTGCGAGCTGCAAATGCCACTTTCAGCTTAGCTGTACAGAAGAAGAACAACAAGAAGAAGAAATATCTCGAAATATGTCCGTCAGGCCCCTTCCCTTGAGATAAATCTGCAAATATCTCGGAAACGAAGAGAGCTATGGCAAAATGTTAAGAGACCTTTTTTGTAGAGAATTAGGTTTCCTACTTTTTATGTTCTATGATATTTTTTGATCAGATGCGTAGTTCTCGAGATATATCAAGATATTTAAAAGTTCCGAAGCCGCACCAACATAATAGAGATACAGAAACACCGTGGCCCCTTTCTTTGAGATAACTCTGCACTATTGCGAGCTGTAAATGCCACTTCCAGCTTAGCTGTGCAGAAGAAGAACAACAAGAAGAAGAAATATCTCGAAGTATGTCCGTCAGGCCCCTTCCCTTGAGATATATCTGCAAATATCTCGGAAACGAAGCGAGCTATGGCAAAATGTTAAGAGACCTTTTTTGTAGAGAATTATGTTTCCTACAATTTATGTTCTATGATATTTTTTCATCAGAAGCGTAGTTTTCGAGATATATCGAGATATTTAAAAGTTCCGAGGCCGCACCAACATAATAGAGATACAGAAACACTGTGGCCCCTTTCGTTGAGATAACTCTGCACTAGTGCGAGCCGCAAATGCCACTTCCAGCTTAGCTGTGCAGAAGAAGATCAACAAGAAGAAGAAATATCTCGAAATATGTCCGTCAGGCCCCTTCCCTTGAGATAAATCTGCAAATATCTCGGAAACGAAGCGAGCTATGGCAAAATGTTAAGAGACCCTTTTTGTAGAGAATTAAGTTTCCTACTTTTGGTGTTCTATAATATTTTTTGATCAGATGCGTAGTTCTCGAGATATATCAAGATATTTAAAAGTTCCGAAGCCGCACCAACATAATAGAGATACAGAAACACCGTGGCCCCTTTCTTTGAGATAACTCTGCACTATTGCGAGCTGCAAATGCCACTTCCAGCTTAGCTGTGCAGAGGAAGAACAACAAGAAGAAGAAATATCTCGAAATATGTCCGTCAGGCCCCTTCCCTTGAGATAAATCTGCAAATATCTCGGAAACGAAGCGAGCTATGGCAAAATGTTAAGAGACCTTTTTTGTAGAGAATTAAGTTTCCTACTTTTTATGTTCTATGATATTTTTAGATCAGAGGCGTAGTTCTCGAGATATATCAAGATATTTAAAAGTTCCGAAGCCGCACCAACATAATAGGGATACAGAAACACCGTGGCCCCTTTCTTTGAGATAACTCTGCACTAGTGCGAGCCGCAAATGCCACTTCCAGCTTAGCTGTGCAGAAGAAGAACAACAAGAAGAAGAAATATCTCGAAATATGTCCGTCAGGCCCCTTCCCTTGAGATAAATCTGCAAATATCTCGGAAACGAAGCGAGCTATGGCAAAATGTTAAGAGACCTTTTTTGTAGAGAATTAAGTTTCCTACTTTTTATGTTCTATGATATTTTTTGATCAGATGCGTAGTTCTCGAGATATATCAAGATATTTAAAAGTTCCGAAGCCGCACCAACATAATAGAGATACAGAAACACCGTGGCCCCTTTCTTTGAGATAACTCTGCACTATTGCGAGCTGCAAATGCCACTTCCAGCTTAGCTGTGCAGAGGAAGAACAACAAGAAGAAGAAATATCTCGAAATATGTCAGTCAGGCCAGTTCCTTTGAGCTGAATCTGCAAATATCTCGGAAACGAAGCGAGCTATGGCAAAATGTTAAGAGACGTTTTTTGTAGAGAATTATGTTTCCTACAATTTATGTTCTATGATATTTTTTGATCAGAAGCGTAGTTTTCGAGATATATCGAGATATTTAAAAGTTCCGAAGCCGCACCAACATAATAGGGATACAGAAACACCGTGGCCCCTTTCTTTGAGATAACTCTGCACTAGTGCGAGCCGCAAATGCCACTTCCAGCTTAGCTGTGCAGAAGAAGAACAACAAGAAGAAGAAATATCTCGAAATATGTCCGTCAGGCCCCTTCCCTTGAGATAAATCTGCAAATATCTCGGAAACGAAGCGAGCTATGGCAAAAGGTTAAGAGACCTTTTTTGTAGAGAATTAGGTTTCCTACTTTTTATGTTGTATGATATTTTTTGATCAGATGCGTAGTTCTCGAGATATATCAAGATATTTAAAAGTTCCGAAGCCGCACCAACATAATAGAGATACAGAATCACCGTGGCCACTTTCTTTGAGATAACTCTGCACTATTGCGCGCTGCAAATGCCACTTCCAGCTTAGCTGTGCAGAAGAAGAACAACAAGAAGAAGAAATATCTCGAAATATGTCCGTCAGGCCCCTTCCCTTGAGATAAATCTGCAAATATCTCGGAAACGAAGCGAGCTATGGCAAAATGTTAAGAGACCTTTTTTGTAGAGAATTAAGTTTCCTACTTTTTATGTTCTATGATATTTTTTGATCAGATGCGTAGTTCTCGAGATATATCAAGATATTTAAAAGTTCCGAAGCCGCACCAACATAATAGAGGTACAGAAACACCATGGCCTCTTTCTTTGAGATAACTCTGCACTATTGCGAGCTGCAAATGCCACTTCGAGCTTAGCTGTGCAGAAGAAGAACAACAAGAAGAAGAAATATCTCGAAATATGTCCGTCAGACCCCTTCCCTTGAGATGAATCTGCAAATATCTCGGAAACGAAGCGAGCTATGGCAAAATGTTAAGAGACCTTTTTTGTAGAGAATTAAGTTTCCTACTTTTTATGTTCGATGATATTTTTTGATCAGATGCGTAGTTCTCGAGATATATCAAGATATTTAAAAGTTCCGAAGCTGCACCAACATAATAGAGGTACAGAAACACCGTGGCCTCTTTCTTTGAGATAACTCTGCACTATTGCGAGCTGCAAATGCCACTTCGAGCTTAGCTGTGCAGAAGAAGAACAACAAGAAGAAGAAATATCTCGAAATATGTCCGTCAGACCCCTTCCCTTGAGATGAATCTGCAAATATCTCGGAAACGAAGCGAGCTATGGCAAAATGTTAAGAGACCTTTTTTGTAGAGAATTAAGTTTCCTACTTTTTATGTTCTATGATAGTTTTTGATCAGATGCGTAGTTCTCGAGATATATCAAGATATTTAAAAGTTCCGAAGCCGCACCAACATAATAGGGATACAGAAACACCGTGGCCCCTTTCTTTGAGATAACTCTGCACTAGTGTGAGCCGCAAATGCCACTTCCAGCTTAGCTGTGCAGAAGAAGAACAACAAGAAGAAGAAATATCTCGAAATATGTCCGTCAGGCCCCTTCCCTTGAGATAAATATGCAAATATCTCGGAAACGAAGCGAGCTATGGCAAAATGTTAAGAGACCTTTTTTGTAGAGAATTAAGTTTCCTACTTTTTATGTTCTATGATATTTTTTGATCAGATGCGTAGTTCTCGAGATATATCAAGATATTTAAAAGTTCCGAAGCCGCACCAACATAATAGAGATACAGAAACACCGTGGCCCCTTTCTTTGAGATAACTCTGCACTATTGCGAGCTGCAAATGCCACTTCCAGCTTAGCTGTGCAGAGGAAGAACAACAAGAAGAAGAAATATCTCGAAATATGTCCGTCAGGCCAGTTCCTTTGAGCTGAATCTGCAAATATCTCGGAAACGAAGCGAGCTATGGCAAAATGTTAAGAGACCGTTTTTGTAGAGAATTATGTTTCCTACTTTTTATGCTCTATGATATTTTTTGATCAGACGCGTAGTTCTCGAGATATATCAAGATATTTAAAAGTTCCGAAGCCGCACCAACATAATAGAGATACAGAAACACCGTGGCCCCTTTCTTTGAGATAACCCTGCACTAGTGCGAGCCGCAAATGCCACTTCCAGCTTAGCTGTGCAGAAGAAGAACAACAAGAAGAAGAAATATCTCGAAATATGTCCGTCAGGCCCCTTCCCTTGAGATAAATCTGCAAATATCTCGGAAACGAAGCGAGCTGTGGCAAAATGTTAAGAGACCGTTTTTGTAGAGAATTATGTTTCCTACTTTTTATGTTCTATGATATTTTTTGATCAGACGCGTAGTTCTCGAGATATATCAAGATATTTAAAAGTTCCGAAGCCGCACCAACATAATAGAGATACAGAAACACCGTGGCCCCTTTCTTTGAGATAACTCTGCACTAGTGCGAGCCGCAAATGCCACTTCCAGCTTAGCTGTGCAGAAGAAGAACAACAAGAAGAAGAAATATCTCGAAATATGTCCGTCAGGCCCCTTCCCTTGAGATAAATCTGCAAATATCTCGGAAACGAAGCGAGCTATGGCAAAATGTTAAGAGACCTTTTTTGTAGAGAATTAAGTTTCCTACTTTTTATGTTCTATGATATTTTTTGATCAGATGCGTAGTTCTCGAGATATATCAAGATATTTAAAAGTTCCGAAGCCGCACCAACATAATAGGGATACAGAAACACCGTGGCCCCTTTCTTTGAGATAACTCTGCACTAGTGTGAGCCGCAAATGCCACTTCCAGCTTAGCTGTGCCGAAGAAGAACAACAAGAAGAAGAAATATCTCGAAATATGTCCGTCAGGCCCCTTCCCTTGAGATAAATCTGCAAATATCTCGGAAACGAAGCGAGCTATCGCAAAATGTTAAGAGACCTTTTTTGTAGAGAATTATGTTTCCTACAATTTATGTTCTATGATATTTTTTGATCAGAAGCGTAGTTTTCGAGATATATCGAGATATTTAAAAGTTCCGAAGCCGCACCAACATAATAGAGATACAGAAACACCGTGGCCCCTTTCTTTGAGATAACTCTGCACTAGTGCGAGCTGCAAATGCCACTTCCAGCTTAGCTGTGCAGAAGAAGAACAACAAGAAGAAGAAATATCTCGAAATATGTCCGTCAGGCCCCTTCCCTTGAGATAAATCTGCAAATATCTCGGAAACGAAGCGAGCTATGGCAAAATGTTAAGAGACCTTTTTTGTAGAGAATCATGTTTCCTACAATTTATGTTCTATGATATTTTTTGATCAGAAGCGTAGTTTTCGAGATATATCGAGATATTTAAAAGTTCCGAAGCCGCACCAACATAATAGAGATACAGAAACACCGTGGCCCATTTCGGTGAGATAACTCTGCACTAGTGCGAGCTGCAAATGCCACTTCCAGCTTAGCTGTGCAGAAGAAGAACAACCAGAAGAAGAAATATCTCGAAATATGTCCGTCAGGCCCCTTCCCTTGAGATAAATCTGCAAATATCTCGGAAACGAAGCGAGCTATGGCAAAATGTTAAGAGACCTTTTTTGTAGAGAATTAAGTTTCCTACTTTTTATGTTCTATGATATTTTTTGATCAGATGCGTAGTTCTCGAGATATATCAAGATATTTAAAAGTTCCGAAGCCGCACCAACATAATAGAGATACAGAAACACCGTGGCCCCTTTCTTTGAGATAACTCTGCACTATTGCGAGCTGCAAATGCCACTTCCAGCTTAGCTGTGCAGAGGAAGAACAACAAGAAGAAGAAATATCTCGAAATATGTCCGTCAGGCCAGTTCCTTTGAGCTGAATCTGCAAATATCTCGGAAACGAAGCGAGCTATGGCAAAATGTTAAGAGACGTTTTTTGTAGAGAATTATGTTTCCTACAATTTATGTTCTATGATATTTTTTGATCAGAAGCGTAGTTTTCGAGATATATCGAGATATTTAATAGTTCCGAAGACGCACCAACATAATAGAGATACAGAAACACCGTGGCCCCTTTCTTTGAGATAACTGTGCACTAGTGCGAGCCGCAAATGCCACTTCCAGCTTAGCTGTGCAGAAGAAGAACAACAAGAAGAAGAAATATCTCGAAATATGTCCGTCAGGCCCCTTCCCTTGAGATATATCTGCAAATATCTCGGAAACGAAGCGAGCTATGGCGAAATGTTAAGAGACCTTTTTTGTAGAGAATTAAGTTTCCTACTTTTTATCTTCTATGATATTTTTTTATCAGATGCGTAGTTCTCGAGATATATCAAGATATTTAAAAGTTCCGAAGCCGCACCAACATAATAGAGATACAGAAACACCGTGGCCCCTCTCTTTGAGATAACTCTGCACTATTGCGAGCTGCAAATGCCACTTCCAGCTTAGCTGTGCAGAAGAAGAACAACAAGAAGAAGAAATATCTCGAAATATGTCCGTCAGGCCCCTTCCCTTGAGATAAATCTGCAAATATCTCGGAAACGAAGCGAGCTATGGCAAAATGTTTAGAGACCTTTCTTGTAGAGAATTAAGTGTCCTACTTTTTATGTGGTATGATATTTTTTGATCAGATGCGTAGTTCTCGAGATATATCAAGATATTTAAAAGTTCCGAAGCCGCACCAACATAATAGAGATACAGAAACACCGTGGCCCCTTTCTTTGGGATAACTCTGCACTATTGCGAGCTGCAAATGCCACTTCCAGCTTAGCTGTGCAGAACAAGAACAACAAGAAGAAGAAATATCTCGAAATATGTCCGTCAGGCCACTTCCCTTGAGATAAATCTGCAAATATCTCGGAAACGAAGCGAGCTATGGCAAAATGTTAAGAGACCTTTTTTGTAGAGAATTAAGTTTCCTACTTTTTATGTTCGATGATATTTTTTGATCAGATGCGTAGTTCTCGAGATATATCAAGATATTTAAAAGTTCCGAAGCTGCACCAACATAATGGAGGTACAGAAACACCGTGGCCTCTTTCTTTGAGATAACTCTGCACTATTGCGAGCTGCAAATGCCGCTTCGAGCTTAGCTGTGCAGAAGAAGAACAACAAGAAGAAGAAATATCTCGAAATATGTCCGTCAGACCCCTTCCCTTGAGATGAATCTGCAAATATCTCGGAAACGAAGCGAGCTATGGCAAAATGTTAAGAGACGTTTTTTGTAGAGAATTATGTTTCCTACAATTTATGTTCTATGATATTTTTTGATCAGAAGCGTAGTTTTCGAGATATATCGAGATATTTAAAAGTTCCGAAGACGCACCAACATAATAGAGATACAGAAACACCGTGGCCCCTTTCTTTGAGATAACTGTGCACCAGTGCGAGCCGCAAATGCCACTTCCAGCTTAGCTGAGCAGAAGAAGAACAACAAGAAGAGGAAATATCTCGAAATATGTCCGTCAGGCCCCTTCCCTTGAGATAAATCTGCAAATATCTCGGAAACGAAGCGAGCTATGGCAAAATGTTAAGAGACCTTTTTTGTAGAGAATTATGTTTCCTACAATTTATGTTCTATGATATTTTTTGATCAGAAGCGTAGTTTTCGAGATATATCGAGATATTTAAAAGTTCCGAAGCCGCACCAACATAATAGAGATACAGAAACACCGTGGCCCATTTCGGTGAGATAACTCTGCACTAGTGCGAGCTGCAAATGCCACTTCCAGCTTAGCTGTGCAGAAGAAGAACAACAAGAAGAAGAAATATCTCGAAATATGTCCGTCAGGCCCCTTCCCTTGAGATAAATCTGCAAATATCTCGGAAACGAAGCGAGCTATGGCAAAATGTTAAGAGACCTTTTTTGTAGAGAATTAAGTTTCCTACAATTTATGTTCTATGATATTTTTTGATCAGAAGCGTAGTTTTCGAGATATATCGAGATATTTAATAGTTCCGAAGACGCACCAACATAATAGAGATACAGAAACACCGTGGCCCCTTTCTTTGAGATAACTGTGCACTAGTGCGAGCCGCAAATGCCACTTCCAGCTTAGCTGTGCAGAAGAAGAACAACAAGAAGAAGAAATATCTCGAAATATGTCCGTCAGGCCCCTTCCCTTGAGATATATCTGCAAATATCTCGGAAACGAAGCGAGCTATGGCGAAATGTTAAGAGACCTTTTTTGTAGAGAATTAAGTTTCCTACTTTTTATCTTCTATGATATTTTTTTATCAGATGCGTAGTTCTCGAGATATATCAAGATATTTAAAAGTTCCGAAGCCGCACCAACATAATAGAGATACAGAAACACCGTGGCCCCTCTCTTTGAGATAACTCTGCACTATTGCGAGCTGCAAATGCCACTTCCAGCTTAGCTGTGCAGAAGAAGAACAACAAGAAGAAGAAATATCTCGAAATATGTCCGTCAGGCCCCTTCCCTTGAGATAAATCTGCAAATATCTCGGAAACGAAGCGAGCTATGGCAAAATGTTGAGAGACCTTTTTTGTAGAGAATGAAGTTTCCTACTTTTTATGTTCGATGATATTTTTTGATCAGATGCGTAGTTCTCCAGATATATCAAGATATTTAAAAGTTCCGAAGCTGCACCAACATAATAGAGATACAGAAACACCGTGGCCCCTTTCTTTGAGATAACTCTGCACTATTGCGAGCTGGAAATGCCACTTCCAGTTTAGCTGTGCAGAAGAAGAACAACAAGAAGAAGAAATATCTCGAAATATGTCCGTTAGGCCCCTTCCCTTGAGATAAATCTGCAAATATCTCGGAAACGAAGCGAGCTATGGCAAAATGTTAAGAGACCTTTTTTCTAGAGAATTAAGTTTTCTACTTTTTATGTTCTATGATATTTTTTGATCAGAAGCGTAGTTTTCGAGATATATCGAGATATTTAAAAGTTCCGAAGCCGCACCAACATAATAGAGATACAGAAACACCGTGGCCCCTTTCTTTGGGATAACTCTGCACTATTGCGAGCTGCAAATGCCACTTCCAGCTTAGCTGTGCAGAACAAGAACAACAAGAAGAAGAAATATCTCGAAATATGTCCGTCAGGCCCCTTCCCTTGAGATATATCTGCAAATATCTCGGAAACGAAGCGAGCTATGGCAAAATGTTGAGAGACCTTTTTTGTAGAGAATTATGTTTCCTACAATTTATGTTCAATGATATTTTTTGATCAGAAGCGTAGTTTTCGAGATATATCGAGATATTTAAAAGTTCCGAAGCCGCACCAACATAATAGAGATACAGAAACACCGTGGCCCCTTTCTTTGAGATAACTCTGCACTAGTGAGAGCCGCAAATGCCACTTCCAGCTTAGCTGTGCAGAAGACGAACAACAAGAAGAAGAAATATCTCGAAATATGTCCGTCAGGCCCCTTCCCTTGAGATAAATATGCAAATAAATCGGAAACGAAGCGAGCTATGGCAAAATGTTAACAGACCTTTTTTGTAGAGAATTAAGTTTCCTACTTTTTATGTTCTATGATATTTTTTGATCAGATGCGTAGTTCTCGAGATATATCAAGATATTTAAAAGTTCCGAAGCCGCACCAACATAATAGAGATACAGAAACACCGTGGCCCCTTTCATTGAGATAACTCTGCACTATTGCGAGCTGGAAATGCCACTTCCAGCTTAGCTGTGCAGAAGAAGAACAACAAGAAGAAGAAATACCTCGAAATATGTCCGTCAGGCCACTTCCCTTGAGATAAATCTGCAAATATCTCGGAAACGAAGCGAGCTATGGCAAAATGTTAAGAGACCTTTTTTGTAGAGAATTAAGTTTCCTACTTTTTATGTTCGATGATATTTTTTGATCAGATGCGTAGTTCTCGAGATATATCAAGATATTTAAAAGTTCCGAAGCTGCACCAACATAATAGAGGTACAGAAACACCGTGGCCTCTTTCTTTGAGATAACTCTGCACTATTGCGAGCTGCAAATGCCGCTTCGAGCTTAGCTGTGCAGAAGAAGAACAACAAGAAGAAGAAATATCTCGAAATATGTCCGTCAGACCCCTTCCCTTGAGATGAATCTGCAAATATCTCGGAAACGAAGCGAGCTATGGCAAAATGTTAAGAGACCGTTTTTGTAGAGAATAATGTTTCCTACAATTTAGGTTCTATGATATTTTTTGATCAGAAGCGTAGTTTTCGAGATATATCGAGATATTTAAAAGTTCCGAAGCCGCACCAACATAATAGAGATCCAGAAACACCGTGGCCCCTTTCTTTGAGATAACTCTGCACTATTGCGAGCTGCAACTGCCACTTCCAGCTTAGCTGTGCAGAGGAAGAACAACAAGAAGAAGAAATATCTCGAAATATGTCCGTCAGGCCAGTTCCTTTGAGCTGAATCTGCAAATATCTCGGAAACGAAGTGAGCTATGGCAAAATGTTAAGAGACGTTTTTTGTAGAGAATTATGTTTCCTACAATTTATGTTCTATGATATTTTTTGATCAGAAGCGTGGTTTTCGAGATATATCGAGATATTTAATAGTTCCGAAGACGCACCAACATAATAGAGATACAGAAACACCGTGGCCCCTTTCTTTGAGATAACTGTGCACTAGTGCGAGCCGCAAATGCCACTTCCAGCTTAGCTGTGCAGAAGAAGAACAACAAGAAGAAGAAATATCTCGAAATATGTCCGTCAGGCCCCTTCCCTTGAGATAAATCTGCAAATATCTCGGAAACGAAGCGAGCTATGGCAAAATGTTAAGAGACCTTTCTTGTAGAGAATTAAGTTTCCTACTTTTTATGTTCGATGATATTTTTTGATCAGATGCGTAGTTCTCGAGATATATCAAGATATTTAAAAGTTCCGAAGCCGCACCAACATAATAGAGATACAGAAACACCGTGGCCCCTTTCTTTGAGATAACTCTGCACTAGTGCGAGCCGCAAATGCCACTTCCAGCTTAGCTGTGCAGAAGAAGAACAACAAGAAGAAGAAATATCTCGAAATATGTCCGTCAGGCCCCTTCCCTTGAGATAAATCTGCAAATATCTCGGAAACGAAGCGAGCTATGGCAAAATGTTAAGAGACCTTTTTTGTAGAGAATTAAGTATCCTACTTTTTATGTTCTATGATATTTTTTGATCAGATGCGTAGTTCTCGAGATATATCAAGATATTTAAAAGTTCCGAAGCCGCACCAACATAATAGGGATACAGAAACACCGTTGCCCCTTTCTTTGAGATAACTCTGCACTAGTGTGAGCCGCAAATGCCACTTCCAGCTTAGCTGTGCAGAAGAAGAACAACAAGAAGAAGAAATATCTCGAAATATGTCCGTCAGGCCCCTTCCCTTGAGATAAATCTGCAAATATCTCGGAAACGAAGCGAGCTATCGCAAAATGTTAAGAGACCTTTTTTGTAGAGAATTATGTTTCCTACAATTTATGTTCTATGATATTTTTTGATCAGAAGCGTAGTTTTCGAGATATATCGAGATATTTAAAAGTTCCGAAGCCGCACCAACATAATAGAGATACAGAAACACCGTGGCCCCTTTCTTTGAGATAACTCTGCACTAGTGCGAGCTGCAAATGCCACTTCCAGCTTAGCTGTGCAGAAGAAGAACAACAAGAAGAAGAAATATCTCGAAATATGTCCGTCAGGCCCCTTCCCTTGAGATAAATCTGCAAATATCTCGGAAACGAAGCGAGCTATGGCAAAATGTTAAGAGACCTTTTTTGTAGAGAATTATGTTTCCTACAATTTATGTTCTATGATATTTTTTGATCAGAAGCGTAGTTTTCGAGATATATCGAGATATCTAAAAGTTCCGAAGCCGCACCAACATAATAGAGATACAGAAACACCGCGGCCCCTTTCTTTGGGATAACTCTACACTATTGCGAGCTGCAAATGCCACTTCCAGCTTAGCTGTGCAGAACAAGGACAACAAGAAGAAGAAATATCTCGAAATATGTCCGTCAGGCCACTTCCCTTGAGATAAATCTGCAAATAGCTCGGAAACGAAGCGAGCTATGGCAAAATGTTGAGAGACCTTTTTTGTAGAGAATTAAGTTTCCTACTTTTTATGTTCGATGATATTTTTTGATCAGATGCGTAGTTCTCGAGATATATCAAGATATTTAAAAGTTCCGAAGCTGCACCAACATAATAGAGGTACAGAAACACCGTGGCCTCTTTCTTTGAGATAACTCTGCACTATTGCGAGCTGCAAATGCCGCTTCGAGCTTAGCTGTGCAGAAGAAGAACAACAAGAAGAAGAAATATCTCAAAATATGTCCGTCAGGCCCCTTCCCTTGAGATAAATCTGCAAATCTCTCGGAAACGAAGCGAGCTATGGCAAAATGTTAAGAGACCTTTTTTGTAGAGAATTAAGTTTCCTACTTTTTATGTTCTATGATATTTTTTGATCAGATGCGTAGTTCTCGAGATATATCAAGATATTTAAAAGTTCCGAAACCGCACCAACATAATAGAGATACAGAAACACCGTGGCCCCTTTCTTTAAGATAACTCTGCACTATTGCGAGCTGCAAATGCCACTTCCAGCTTAGCTGTGCAGAGGAAGAACAACAAGAAGAAGAAATATCTCGAAATATGTCCGTCAGGCCAATTCCTTTGAGCTGAATCTGCAAATATCTCGGAAACGAAGCGAGCTATGGCAAAATGTTGAGAGACCTTTTTTGTAGAGAATTAAGTTTCCTACTTTTTATGTTCGATGATATTTTTTGATCAGATGCGTAGTTTTCGAGATATATCAAGATATTTAAAAGTTCCGAAGCCGCACCAACATAATAGAGATACAGAAACACCGTGGGCCCTTTCTTTGAGATAACTGTGCACTAGTGCGAGCCGCAAATGCAACTTCCAGCTTAGCTGTGCAGAAGAAGAACAACAAGAAGAAGAAATATCTCGAAATATGTCCGTCAGGCCCCTTCCCTTGAGATATATCTGCAAATATCTCGGAAACGAAGCGAGCTATGGCAAAATGTTAAGAGACCTTTTTTGTAGAGAATTATGTTTCCTACAATTTATGTTCTATGATATTTTTTGATCAGAAGCGTAGTTTTCGAGATATATCGAGATATTTAATAGTTCCGAAGACGCACCAACATAATAGAGATACAGAAACACCGTGGCCCCTTTCTTTGAGATAACTGTGCACTAGTGCGAGCCGCAAATGCCACTTCCAGCTTAGCTGTGCAGAAGAAGAACAACAAGAAGAAGAAATATCTCGAAATATGTCCGTCAGGCCCCTTCCCTTGAGATATATCTGCAAATATCTCGGAAACGAAGCGAGCTATGGCGAAATGTTAAGAGACCTTTTTTGTAGAGAATTAAGTTTCCTACTTTTTATCTTCTATGATATTTTTTTATCAGATGCGTAGTTCTCGAGATATATCAAGATATTTAAAAGTTCCGAAGCCGCACCAACATAATAGAGATACAGAAACACCGTGGCCCCTCTCTTTGAGATAACTCTGCACTATTGCGAGCTGCAAATGCCACTTCCAGCTTAGCTGTGCAGAAGAAGAACAACAAGAAGAAGAAATATCTCGAAATATGTCCGTCAGGCCCCTTCCCTTGAGATAAATCTGCAAATATCTCGGAAACGAAGCGAGCTATGGCAAAATGTTTAGAGACCTTTCTTGTAGAGAATTAAGTTTCCTACTTTTTATGTGGTATGATATTTTTTGATCAGATGCGTAGTTCTCGAGATATATCAAGATATTTAAAAGTTCCGAAGCCGCACCAACATAATAGAGATACAGAAACACCGTGGCCCCTTTCTTTGGGATAACTCTGCACTATTGCGAGCTGCAAATGCCACTTCCAGCTTAGCTGTGCAGAACAAGAACAACAAGAAGAAGAAATATCTCGAACTATGTCCGTCAGGCCACTTCCCTTGAGATAAATCTGCAAATATCTCGGAAACGAAGCGAGCTATGGCAAAATGTTAAGAGACCTTTTTTGTAGAGAATTATGTTTCCTACAATTTATGTTCTATGATATTTTTTGATCAGAAGCGTAGTTTTCGAGATATATCGAGATATCTAAAAGTTCCGAAGCCGCACCAACATAATAGAGATACAGAAACACCGCGGCCCCTTTCTTTGGGATAACTCTACACTATTACGAGCTGCAAATGCCACTTCCAGCTTAGCTGTGCAGAACAAGGACAACAAGAAGAAGAAATATCTCGAAATATGTCCGTCAGGCCACTTCCCTTGAGATAAATCTGCAAATAGCTCGGAAACGAAGCGAGCTATGGCAAAATGTTGAGAGACCTTTTTTGTAGAGAATTAAGTTTCCTACTTTTTATGTTCGATGATATTTTTTGATCAGATGCGTAGTTCTCGAGATATATCAAGATATTTAAAAGTTCCGAAGCTGCACCAACATAATAGAGGTACAGAAACACCGTGGCCTCTTTCTTTGAGATAACTCTGCACTATTGCGAGCTGCAAATGCCGCTTCGAGCTTAGCTGTGCAGAAGAAGAACAACAAGAAGAAGAAATATCTCAAAATATGTCCGTCAGGCCCCTTCCCTTGAGATAAATCTGCAAATCTCTCGGAAACGAAGCGAGCTATGGCAAAATGTTAAGAGACCTTTTTTGTAGAGAATTAAGTTTCCTACTTTTTATGTTCGATGATATTTTTTGATCAGATGCGTAGTTTTCGAGATATATCAAGATATTTAAAAGTTCCGAAGCCGCACCAACATAATAGAGATACAGAAACACCGTGGGCCCTTTCTTTGAGATAACTGTGCACTAGTGCGAGCCGCAAATGCAACTTCCAGCTTAGCTGTGCAGAAGAAGAACAACAAGAAGAAGAAATATCTCGAAATATGTCCGTCAGGCCCCTTCCCTTGAGATATATCTGCAAATATCTCGGAAACGAAGCGAGCTATGGCAAAATGTTAAGAGACCTTTTTTGTAGAGAATTATGTTTCCTACAATTTATGTTCTATGATATTTTTTGATCAGAAGCGTAGTTTTCGAGATATATCGAGATATTTAATAGTTCCGAAGACGCACCAACATAATAGAGATACAGAAACACCGTGGCCCCTTTCTTTGAGATAACTGTGCACTAGTGCGAGCCGCAAATGCCACTTCCAGCTTAGCTGTGCAGAAGAAGAACAACAAGAAGAAGAAATATCTCGAAATATGTCCGTCAGGCCCCTTCCCTTGAGATATATCTGCAAATATCTCGGAAACGAAGCGAGCTATGGCGAAATGTTAAGAGACCTTTTTTGTAGAGAATTAAGTTTCCTACTTTTTATCTTCTATGATATTTTTTTATCAGATGCGTAGTTCTCGAGATATATCAAGATATTTAAAAGTTCCGAAGCCGCACCAACATAATAGAGATACAGAAACACCGTGGCCCCTCTCTTTGAGATAACTCTGCACTATTGCGAGCTGCAAATGCCACTTCCAGCTTAGCTGTGCAGAAGAAGAACAACAAGAAGAAGAAATATCTCGAAATATGTCCGTCAGGCCCCTTCCCTTGAGATAAATCTGCAAATATCTCGGAAACGAAGCGAGCTATGGCAAAATGTTTAGAGACCTTTCTTGTAGAGAATTAAGTTTCCTACTTTTTATGTGGTATGATATTTTTTGATCAGATGCGTAGTTCTCGAGATATATCAAGATATTTAAAAGTTCCGAAGCCGCACCAACATAATAGAGATACAGAAACACCGTGGCCCCTTTCTTTGGGATAACTCTGCACTATTGCGAGCTGCAAATGCCACTTCCAGCTTAGCTGTGCAGAACAAGAACAACAAGAAGAAGAAATATCTCGAACTATGTCCGTCAGGCCACTTCCCTTGAGATAAATCTGCAAATATCTCGGAAACGAAGCGAGCTATGGCAAAATGTTAAGAGACCTTTTTTGTAGAGAATTAAGTTTCCTACTTTTTATGGTCGATGATATTTTTTGATCAGATGCGTAGTTCTCGAGATATATCAAGATATTTAAAAGTTCCGAAGCCGCACCAACATAATAGAGATACAGAAACACCGTGGCCCCTTTCTTTGAGATAACTCTGCACTAGTGCGAGCCGCAAATGCCACTTCCAGCTTAGCTGTGCAGAAGAAGAACAACAAGAAGAAGAAATATCTCGAAATATGTCCGTCAGGCCCCTTCCCTTGAGATAAATCTGCAAATATCTCGGAAACGAAGCGAGCTATCGCAAAATGTTAAGAGACCTTTTTTGTAGAGAATTATGTTTCCTACAATTTATGTTCTATGATATTTTTTGATCAGAAGCGTAGTTTTCGAGATATATCGAGATATTTAAAAGTTCCGAAGCCGCACCAACATAATAGAGATACAGAAACACCGTGGCCCCTTTCTTTGAGATAACTCTGCACTAGTGCGAGCTGCAAATGCCACTTCCAGCTTAGCTGTGCAGAAGAAGAACAACAAGAAGAAGAAATATCTCGAAATATGTCCGTCAGGCCCCTTCCCTTGAGATAAATCTGCAAATATCTCGGAAACGAAGCGAGCTATGGCAAAATGTTAAGAGACCTTTTTTGTAGAGAATTATGTTTCCTACAATTTATGTTCTATGATATTTTTTGATCAGAAGCGTAGTTTTCGAGATATATCGAGATATTTAAAAGTTCCGAAGCCGCACCAACATAATAGAGATACAGAAACACCGTGGCCCCTTTCTTTGGGATAACTCTGCACTATTGCGAGCTGCAAATGCCACTTCCAGCTTAGCTGTGCAGAACAAGGACAACAAGAAGAAGAAATATCTCGAAATATGTCCGTCAGGCCACTTCCCTTGAGATAAATCTGCAAATAGCTCGGAAACGAAGCGAGCTATGGCAAAATGTTGAGAGACCTTTTTTGTAGAGAATTAAGTTTGCTACTTTTTATGTTCGATGATATTTTTTGATCAGATGCGTAGTTCTCGAGATATATCAAGATATTTAAAAGTTCCGAAGCTGCACCAACATAATAGAGGTACAGAAACACCGTGGCCTCTTTCTTTGAGATAACTCTGCACTATTGCGAGCTGCAAATGCCGCTTCGAGCTTAGCTGTGCAGAAGAAGAACAACAAGAAGAAGAAATATCTCAAAATATGTCCGTCAGGCCCCTTCCCTTGAGATAAATCTGCAAATCTCTCGGAAACGAAGCGAGCTATGGCAAAATGTTAAGAGACCTTTTTTGTAGAGAATTAAGTTTCCTACTTTTTATGTTCTATGATATTTTTTGATCAGATGCGTAGTTCTCGAGATATATCAAGATATTTAAAAGTTCCGAAACCGCACCAACATAATAGAGATACAGAAACACCGTGGCCCCTTTCTTTAAGATAACTCTGCACTATTGCGAGCTGCAAATGCCACTTCCAGCTTAGCTGTGCAGAGGAAGAACAACAAGAAGAAGAAATATCTCGAAATATGTCCGTCAGGCCAATTCCTTTGAGCTGAATCTGCAAATATCTCGGAAACGAAGCGAGCTATGGCAAAATGTTAAGAGACCTTTTTTGTAGAGAATTAAGTTTCCTACTTTTCATGTTCTATGATATTTTTTGATCAGATGCGTAGCTCTCGAGATATATCAAGATATTTAAAAGTTCCGAAGCCGCACCAACATAATAGAGATACAGAAACACCGTGGGCCCTTTCTTTGAGATAACTGTGCACTAGTGCGAGCCGCAAATGCAACTTCCAGCTTAGCTGTGCAGAAGAAGAACAACAAGAAGAAGAAATATCTCGAAATATGTCCGTCAGGCCCCTTCCCTTGAGATATATCTGCAAATATCTCGGAAACGAAGCGAGCTATGGCAAAATGTTAAGAGACCTTTTTTGTAGAGAATTATGTTTCCTACAATTTATGTTCTATGATATTTTTTGATCAGAAGCGTAGTTTTCGAGATATATCGAGATATTTAAAAGTTCCGAAGCCGCACCAACATAATAGAGATACAGAAACACCGTGGCCCCTTTCTTTGAGATACCTCTGCACTAGTGCGAGCCGCAAATGCCACTTCCAGCTTAGCTGTGCAGAAGAAGAACAACAAGAAGAAGAAATATCTCGAAATATGTCCGTCAGGCCCCTTCCCTTGAGATAAATCTGCAAATATCTCGGAAACGAAGCGAGCTATGGCAAAATGTTAAGAGACCTTTTTTGTAGAGAATTATGTTTCCTACAATTTATGTTCTATGATATTTTTTGATCAGAAGCGTAGTTTTCGAGATATATCGAGATATTTAAAAGTTCCGAAGCCGCACCAACATAATAGAGATACAGAAACACCGTGGCCCCTTTCTTTGAGATAACTCTGCACTATTGCGACCTGCAAATGCCACTTCCAGCTCAGCTGTGCAGAAGAAGAACAACAAGAAGAAGAAATATCTCGAAATATGTCCGTCAGGCCCCTTCCCTTGAGATATATCTGCAAATATCTCGGAAACGAAGCGAGCTATGGCAAGATGTTGAGAGACCTTTTTTGTAGAGAATTATGTTTCCTACAATTTATGTTCAATGATATTTTTTGATCAGAAGCGTAGTTTTCGAGATATATCGAGATATTTAAAAGTTCCGAAGCCGCACCAACATAATAGAGATACAGAAACACCGTGGCCCCTTTCTTTGAGATAACTCTGCACTAGTGAGAGCCGCAAATGCCACTTCCAGCTTAGCTGCGCAGAAGACGAACAACAAGAAGAAGAAATATCTCGAAATATGTCCGTCAGGCCCCTTCCCTTGAGATAAATATGCAAATATCTCGGAAACGAAGCGAGCTATGGCAAAATGTTAACAGACCTTTTTTGTAGAGAATTAAGTTTCCTACTTTTTATGTTCTATGATATTTTTTGATCAGATGCGTAGTTCTCGAGATATATCAAGATATTTAAAAGTTCCGAAGCCGCACCAACATAATAGAGATACAGAAACACCGTGGCCCCTTTCATTGAGATAACTCTGCACTATTGCGAGCTGGAAATGCCACTTCCAGCTTAGCTGTGCAGAAGAAGAACAACAAGAAGAAGAAATATCTCGAAATATGTCCGTCAGACCCCTTCCCTTGAGATGAATCTGCAAATATCTCGGAAACGAAGCCAGCTATGGCAAAATGTTAACAGACCTTTTTTGTAGAGAATAATGTTTCCTACAATTTACGTTCTATGATATTTTTTGATCAGAAGCGTAGTTTTCGAGATATATCGAGATATTTAAAAGTGCCGAAGCCGCACCAACATAATAGAGATCCAGAAACACCGTGGCCCCTTTCTTTGAGATAACTCTGCACTATTGCGAGCTGCAACTGCCACTTCCAGCTTAGCTGTGCAGAGGAAGAACAACAAGAAGAAGAAATATCTCGAAATATGTCCGTCAGGCCAGTTCCTTTGAGCTGAATCTGCAAATATCTCGGAAACGAAGCGAGCTATGGCAAAATGTTAAGAGACGTTTTTTGTAGAGAATTATGTTTCCTACAATTTATGTTCTATGATATTTTTTGATCAGAAGCGTAGTTTTCGAGATATATCGAGATATTTAATAGTTCCGAAGACGCACCAACATAATAGAGATACAGAAACACCGTGGCCCCTTTCTTTGAGATAACTGTGCACTAGTGCGAGCCGCAAATGCCACTTCCAGCTTAGCTGTGCAGAAGAAGAACAACAAGAAGAAGAAATATCTCGAAATATGTCCGTCAGGCCCCTTCCCTTGAGATATATCTGCAAATATCTCGGAAACGAAGCGAGCTATGGCGAAATGTTAAGAGACCTTTTTTGTAGAGAATTAAGTTTCCTACTTTTTGTCTTCTATAATATTTTTTTATCAGATGCGTAGTTCTCGAGATATATCAAGATATTTAAAAGTTCCGAAGCCGCACCAACATAATAGAGATATAGAAACACCGTGGCCCCTCTCTTTGAGATAACTCTGCACTATTGCGAGCTGCAAATGCCACTTCCAGCTTAGCTGTGCAGAACAAGAACAACAAGAAGAAGAAATATCTCGAACTATGTCCGTCAGGCCACTTCCCTTGAGATAAATCTGCAAATATCTCGGAAACGAAGCGAGCTATGGCAAAATGTTAAGAGACCTTTTTTGTAGAGAATTAAGTTTCCTACTTTTTATGTTCGATGATATTTTTTGATCAGATGCGTAGTTCTCGAGATATATCAAGATATTTAAAAGTTCCGAAGCCGCACCAACATAATAGAGATACAGAAACACCGTGGCCCCTTTCTTTGAGATAACTCTGCACTAGTGCGAGCCGCAAATGCCACTTCCAGCTTAGCTGTGCAGAAGAAGAACAACAAGAAGAAGAAATATCTCGAAATATGTCCGTCAGGCCCCTTCCCTTGAGATAAATCTGCAAATATCTCGGAAACGAAGCGAGCTATGGCAAAATGTTAAGAGACCTTTTTTGTAGAGAATTATGTTTCCTACAATTTATGTTCTATGATATTTTTTGATCAGAAGCGTAGTTTTCGAGATATATCGAGATATTTAAAAGTTCCGAAGCCGCACCAACATAATAGAGATACAGAAACACCGTGGCCCCTTTCTTTGGGATAACTCTGCACTATTGCGAGCTGCAAATGCCACTTCCAGCTTAGCTGTGCAGAACAAGGACAACAAGAAGAAGAAATATCTCGAAATATGTCCGTCAGGCCACTTCCCTTGAGATAAATCTGCAAATAGCTCGGAAACGAAGCGAGCTATGGCAAAATGTTGAGAGACCTTTTTTGTAGAGAATTAAGTTTCCTACTTTTTATGTTCGATGATATTTTTTGATCAGATGCGTAGTTCTCGAGATATATCAAGATATTTAAAAGTTCCGAAGCTGCACCAACATAATAGAGGTACAGAAACACCGTGGCCTCTTTCTTTGAGATAACTCTGCACTATTGCGAGCTGCAAATGCCGCTTCGAGCTTAGCTGTGCAGAAGAAGAACAACAAGAAGAAGAAATATCTCAAAATATGTCCGTCAGGCCCCTTCCCTTGAGATAAATCTGCAAATATCTCGGAAACGAAGCGAGCTATGGCAAAATGTTAAGAGACCTTTTTTGTAGAGAATTAAGTTTCCTACTTTTTATGTTCTATGATATTTTTTGATCAGATGCGTAGTTCTCGAGATATATCAAGATATTTAAAAGTTCCGAAACCGCACCAACATAATAGAGATACAGAAACACCGTGGCCCCTTTCTTTAAGATAACTCTGCACTATTGCGAGCTGCAAATGCCACTTCCAGCTTAGCTGTGCAGAGGAAGAACAACAAGAAGAAAAAATATCTCGAAATATGTCCGTCAGGCCAATTCCTTTGAGCTGAATCTGCAAATATCTCGGAAACGAAGCGAGCTATGGCAAAATGTTAAGAGACCTTTTTTGTAGAGAATTAAGTTTCCTACTTTTCATGTTCTATGATATTTTTTGATCAGATGCGTAGCTCTCGAGATATATCAAGATATTTAAAAGTTCCGAAGCCGCACCAACATAATAGAGATACAGAAACACCGTGGGCCCTTTCTTTGAGATAACTGTGCACTAGTGCGAGCCGCAAATGCAACTTCCAGCTTAGCTGTGCAGAAGAAGAACAACAAGAAGAAGAAATATCTCGAAATATGTCCGTCAGGCCCCTTCCCTTGAGATATATCTGCAAATATCTCGGAAACGAAGCGAGCTATGGCAAAATGTTAAGAGACCGTTTTTGTAGAGAATTATGTTTCCTACAATTTATATTCTATGATATTTTGTGATCAGAAGCGTAGTTTTCGAGATATATCGGGATATTTAAAAGTTCCGAAGCCGCACCAACATAATAGAGATACAGAAACACCGTGGCCCCTTTCTTTGAGATAACTCTGCACTATTGCGAGCTGCAAATGCCACTTCCAGCTTAGCTGTGCAGAGGAAGAACAACAAGAAGAAGAAATATCTCGAAATATGTCCGTCAGGCCAGTTCCTTTGAGCTGAATCTGCAAATATCTCGGAAACGAAGCGAGCTATGGCAAAATGTTAAGAGACGTTTTTTATAGAGAATTATGTTTCCTACAATTTATGTTCTATGATATTTTTTGATCAGAAGCGTAGTTTTCGAGATATATCGAGATATTTAAAAGTTCCGAAGCCGCACCAACATAATAGGGATACAGAAACACCGTGGCCCCCTTCTTTGAGATAACTCTGCACTAGTGCGAGCCGCAAATGCCACTTCCAGCTTAGCTGTGCAGAAGAAGAACAACAAGAAGAAGAAATATCTCGAAATATGTCCGTCAGGCCCCTTCCCTTGAGATAAATCTGCAAATATCTCGGAAACGAAGCGAGCTATGGCAAAATGTTAAGAGACCTTTTTTGTAGAGAATTAAGTTTCCTACTTTTTATGTTCTATGATATTTTTTGATCAGATGCGTAGTTCTCGAGATATATCAAGATATTTAAAAGTTCCGAAGCCGCACCAACATAATAGGGATACAGAAACACCGTGGCCCCTTTCTTTGAGATAACTCTGCACTAGTGCGAGCCGCAAATGCCACTTCCAGCTTAGCTGTGCAGAAGAAGAACAACAAGAAGACGAAATATCTCGAAATATGTCCGTCAGGCCCCTTCCCTTGAGATATATCTGCAAATATCTCGGAAACGAAGCGAGCTATGGCAAAATGTTAAGAGAGCTTTTTTGTAGAGAATTATGTTTCCTACAATTTATGTTCTATGATATTTTTTGATCAGAAGCGTAGTTTTCGAGATATATCGAGATATTTAAAAGTTCCGAAGCCGCACCAACATAATAGAGATACAGAAACACCGTGGCCCCTTTCTTTGAGATAACTCTGCACTAGTGCGAGCCGCAAATGCCACTTCCAGCTTAGTTGTGCAGAAGAAGAACAACAAGAAGAAGAAATATCTCGAAATATGTCCGTCAGGCCCCTTCCCTTGAGATGAATCTGCAAATATCTCGGAAACGAAGCGAGCTATGGCAAAATGTTAAGAGACCTTTTTTGTAGAGAATTAAGTTTCCTACTTTTTATGTTCTATGATATTTTTTGATCAGATGCGTAGTTCTCGAGATATATCAAGATATTTAAAAGTTCCGAAGCCGCACCAACATAATAGGGATACAGAAACACCGTGGCCCCTTTCTTTGAGATAACTCTGCACTAGTGCGAGCCGCAAATGCCACTTCCAGCTTAGCTGTGCAGAAGAAGAACAACAAGAAGAAGAAATATCTCGAAATATGTCCGTCAGGCCCCTTCCCTTGAGATATATCTGCAAATATCTCGGAAACGAAGCGAGCTATGGCAAAATGTTAAGAGACCGTTTTTGTAGAGAATTATGTTTCCTACAATTTATATTCTATGATATTTTTTGATCAGAAGCGTAGTTTTCGAGATATATCGGGATATTTAAAAGTTCCGAAGCCGCACCAACATAATAGAGATACAGAAACACCGTGGTCCCTTTCTTTGAGATAACTCTGCACTATTGCGAGCTGCAAATGCCACTTCCAGCTTAGCTGTGCAGAGGAAGAACAACAAGAAGAAGAAATATCTCGAAATATGTCCGTCAGGCCAGTTCCTTTGAGCTGAATCTGCAAATATCTCGGAAACGAAGCGAGCTATGGCAAAATGTTAAGAGACGTTTTTTATAGAGAATTATGTTTCCTACAATTTATGTTCTATGATATTTTTTGATCAGAAGCGTAGTTTTCGAGATATATCGAGATATTTAAAAGTTCCGAAGCCGCACCAACATAATAGGGATACAGAAACACCGTGGCCCCCTTCTTTGAGATAACTCTGCACTAGTGCGAGCCGCAAATGCCACTTCCAGCTTAGCTGTGCAGAAGAAGAACAACAAGAAGACGAAATATCTCGAAATATGTCCGTCAGGCCCCTTCCCTTGAGATATATCTGCAAATATCTCGGAAACGAAGCGAGCTATGGCAAAATGTTAAGAGACCTTGTTTGTAGAGAATTATGTTTCCTACAATTTAGGTTCTATGATATTTTTTGATCAGAAGCGTAGTTTTCGAGATATATCGAGATATTTAAAAGTTCCGAAGCCGCACCAACATAATAGAGATACAGAAACACCGTGGCCCCTTTCTTTGAGATAACTCTGCACTATTGCGAGCTGCAAATGCCACTTCCAGCTTAGCTGTGCAGAGGAAGAACAACAAGAAGAAGAAATATCTCGAAATATGTCCGTCAGGCCAGTTCCTTTGAGCTGAATCTGCAAATATCTCGGAAACGAAGCGAGCTATGGCAAAATGTTAAGAGACCTTTTTTGTAGAGAATTACGTTTCCTACAATTTAGGTTCTATGATATTTTTTGATCAGAAGCGTAGTTTTCGAGATGTATCGAGATATTTAAAAGTTCCGAAGCCGCACCAACATAATAGAGATACAGAAACACCGTGGCCCCTTTCTTTGAGATAACTCTGCACTAGTGCGAGCCGCAAATGCCACTTCCAGCTTAGCTGTGCAGAAGAAGAACAACAAGAAGAAGAAATATCTCGAAATATGTCCGTCAGGCCCCTTCCCTTGAGATATATCTGCAAATATCTCGGAAACGAAGCGAGCTATGGCAAAATGTTAAGAGACCTTTTTTGTAGAGAATTATGTTTCCTACAATTTATGTTCTATGATATTTTTTGATCAGAAGCGTAGTTTTCGAGATATATCGAGATATTTAAAAGTTCCGAAGCCGCACCAACATAATAGAGATACAGAAACACCGTGGCCCCTTTCTTTGAGATAACTCTGCACTATTGCGAGCTGCAAATGCCACTTCCAGCTTAGCTGTGCAGAAGAAGAACAACAAGAAGACGAAATATCTCGAAATATGTCCGTCAGGCCCCTTCCCTTGAGATATATCTGCAAATATCTCGGAAACGAAGCGAGCTATGGCAAAATGTTAAGAGACCTTTTTTGTAGAGAATTACGTTTCCTACAATTTAGGTTCTATGATATTTTTTGATCAGAAGCGTAGTTTTCGAGATGTATCGAGATATTTAAAAGTTCCGAAGCCGCACCAACATAATAGAGATACAGAAACACCGTGGCCCCTTTCTTTGAGATAACTCTGCACTAGTGCGAGCCGCAAATGCCACTTCCAGCTTAGCTGTGCAGAAGAAGAACAACAAGAAGAAGAAATATCTCGAAATATGTCCGTCAGGCCCCTTCCCTTGAGATATATCTGCAAATATCTCGGAAACGAAGCGAGCTATGGCAAAATGTTAAGAGACCTTTTTTGTAGAGAATTATGTTTCCTACAATTTATGTTCTATGATATTTTTTGATCAGAAGCGTAGTTTTCGAGATATATCGAGATATTTAAAAGTTCCGAAGCCGCACCAACATAATAGAGATACAGAAACACCGTGGCCCCTTTCTTTGAGATAACTCTGCACTATTGCGAGCTGCAAATGCCACTTCCAGCTTAGCTGTGCAGAAGAAGAACAACAAGAAGACGAAATATCTCGAAATATGTCCGTCAGGCCCCTTCCCTTGAGATATATCTGCAAATATCTCGGAAACGAAGCGAGCTATGGCAAAATGTTAAGAGACCTTTTTTGTAGAGAATTATGTTTCCTACAATTTATGTTCTATGATATTTTTTGATCAGAAGCGTAGTTTTCGAGATATATCAAGATATTTAAAAGTTCCGAAGCCGCACCAACATTATAGAGATACAGAAACACCGTGGCCCCTTTCTTTGAGATAACTCTGCACTAGTGCGAGCCGCAAATGCCACTTCCAGCTTAGCTGTGCAGAAGAAGAACAACAAGAAGAAGAAATATCTCGAAATATGTCCGTCAGGCCCCTTCCCTTGAGATATATCTGCAAATATCTCGGAAACGAAGCGAGCTATGGCAAAATGTTAAGAGACCGTTTTTGTAGAGAATTATGTTTCCTACAATTTATATTCTATGATATTTTTTGATCAGAAGCGTAGTTTTCGAGATATATCGGGATATTTAAAAGTTCCGAAGCCGCACCAACATAATAGAGATACAGAAACACCGTGGTCCCTTTCTTTGAGATAACTCTGCACTATTGCGAGCTGCAAATGCCACTTCCAGCTTAGCTGTGCAGAGGAAGAACAACAAGAAGAAGAAATATCTCGAAATATGTCCGTCAGGCCAGTTCCTTTGAGCTGAATCTGCAAATATCTCGGAAACGAAGCGAGCTATGGCAAAATGTTAAGAGACGTTTTTTATAGAGAATTATGTTTCCTACAATTTATGTTCTATGATATTTTTTGATCAGAAGCGTAGTTTTCGAGATATATCGAGATATTTAAAAGTTCCGAAGCCGCACCAACATAATAGGGATACAGAAACACCGTGGCCCCCTTCTTTGAGATAACTCTGCACTAGTGCGAGCCGCAAATGCCACTTCCAGCTTAGCTGTGCAGAAGAAGAACAACAAGAAGACGAAATATCTCGAAATATGTCCGTCAGGCCCCTTCCCTTGAGATATATCTGCAAATATCTCGGAAACGAAGCGAGCTATGGCAAAATGTTAAGAGACCTTTTTTGTAGAGAATTATGTTTCCTACAATTTATGTTCTATGATATTTTTTGATCAGAAGCGTAGTTTTCGAGATATATCGAGATATTTAAAAGTTCCGAAGCCGCACCAACATAATAGAGATACAGAAACACCGTGGCCCCTTTCTTTGAGATAACTCTGCACTAGTGCGAGCCGCAAATGCCACTTCCAGCTTAGCTGTGCAGAAGAAGAACAACAAGAAGAAGAAATATCTCGAAATATGTCCGTCAGGCCCCTTCCCTTGAGATAAATCTGCAAATATCTCGGAAACGAAGCGAGCTATGGCAAAATGTTAAGAGACCTTTTTTGTAGAGAATTAAGTTTCCTACTTTTTATGTTCTATGATATTTTTTGATCAGATGCGTAGTTCTCGAGATATATCAAGATATTTAAAAGTTCCGAAGCCGCACCAACATAATAGGGATACAGAAACACCGTGGCCCCTTTCTTTGAGATAACTCTGCACTAGTGCGAGCCGCAAATGCCACTTCCAGCTTAGCTGTGCAGAAGAAGAACAACAAGAAGACGAAATATCTCGAAATATGTCCGTCAGGCCCCTTCCCTTGAGATATATCTGCAAATATCTCGGAAACGAAGCGAGCTATGGCAAAATGTTAAGAGACCTTTTTTGTAGAGAATTATGTTTCCTACAATTTATGTTCTATGATATTTTTTGATCAGAAGCGTAGTTTTCGAGATATATCGAGATATTTAAAAGTTCCGAAGCCGCACCAACATAATAGAGATACAGAAACACCGTGGCCCCTTTCTTTGAGATAACTCTGCACTAGTGCGAGCCGCAAATGCCACTTCCAGCTTAGTTGTGCAGAAGAAGAACAACAAGAAGAAGAAATATCTCGAAATATGTCCGTCAGGCCCCTTCCCTTGAGATGAATCTGCAAATATCTCGGAAACGAAGCGAGCTATGGCAAAATGTTAAGAGACCTTTTTTGTAGAGAATTAAGTTTCCTACTTTTTATGTTCTATGATATTTTTTGATCAGATGCGTAGTTCTCGAGATATATCAAGATATGTAAAAGTTCCGAAGCCGCACCAACATAATAGGGATACAGAAACACCGTGGCCCCTTTCTTTGAGATAACTCTGCACTAGTGCGAGCCGCAAATGCCACTTCCAGCTTAGCTGTGCAGAAGAAGAACAACAAGAAGAAGAAATATCTCGAAATATGTCCGTCAGGCCCCTTCCCTTGAGATATATCTGCAAATATCTCGGAAACGAAGCGAGCTATGGCAAAATGTTAAGAGACCTTTTTTGTAGAGAATTATGTTTCCTTCAATTTATGTTCTATGATATTTTTTGATCAGAAGCGTAGTTTTCGAGATATATCGAGATATTTAAAAGTTCCGAAGCCGCACCAACATAATAGAGATACAGAAACACCGTGGCCCCTTTCTTTGAGATAACTCTGCACTATTGCGACCTGCAAATGCCACTTCCAGCTCAGCTGTGCAGAAGAAGAACAACAAGAAGAAGAAATATCTCGAAATATGTCCGTCAGGCCCCTTCCCTTGAGATAAATCTGCAAATATCTCGGAAACGAAGCGAGCTATGGCAAAATGTTAAGAGACCTTTTTTGTAGAGAATTAAGTTTCCTACTTTTTATGCTCTATGATATTTTTTGATCAGATGCGTAGTTCTCGAGATATATCAAGATATTTAAAAGTTCCGAAGCCGCACCTACATAATAGAGATACAGAAACACCGTGGCCCCTTTCTTTGAGATAACTCTGCACTATTGCGAGCTGGAAATGCCACTTCCAGTTTAGCTGTGCAGAAGAAGAACAACAAGAAGAAGAAATATCTCGAAATATGTCCGTTAGGCCCCTTCCCTTCAGATAAATCTGCAAATATCTCGGAAACGAAGCGAGCTATGGCAAAATGTTAAGAGACCTTTTTTGTAGAGAATTAAGTTTCCTACTTTTCCTGTTCTATGATATTTTTTGATCAGATGCGTAGTTCTCGAGATATATCAAGATATTTAAAAGTTCCGAAGCCGCACCAACATAATAGAGATACAGAAACACCGTGGCCCCTTTCTTTGAGATAACTCTGCACTATTGCGAGCTGTAAATGCCACTTCCAGCTTAGCTGTGCAGAAGAAGAACAACAAGAAGAAGAAATATCTCGAAATATGTCCGTCAGACCCCTTCCCTTGAGATGAATCTGCAAATATCTCGGAAACGAACCGAGCTATGGCAAAATGTTAAGAGACCTTTTTTCTAGAGAATAATGTTTCCTACAATTTACGTTCTATGATATTTTTTGATCAGAAGTGTAGTTTTCGAGATATATCGAGATATTTAAAAGTTCCGAAGCCGCACCAACATAATAGAGATACAGAAACACCGTGACCCCTTCCTTTGAGATAACTCTGCACTATTGCGACCTGCAAATGCCACTTCCAGCTCAGCTGTGCAGAAGAAGAACAACAAGAAGAAGAAATATCTCGAAATATGTCCGTCAGGCCCCTTCCCTTGAGATAAATCTGCAAATATCTCGGAAACGAAGCGAGCTATGGCAAAATGTTAAGAGACCTTTTTTGTAGTGAATTAAGTTTCCTACTTTTTATGTTCTATGATATTTTTCGATCAGATGCGTAGTTCTCGAGATATATCGAGATACTTAAAAGTTCCGAAGCCGCACCAACATAATAGAGATACAGAAACACCGTGGCCCCTTTCTTTGAGATAACCCTGCACTAGTGCGAGCCGCAAATGCCACTTCCAGCTTAGCTGTGCAGAAGAAGAACAACAAGAAGAAGAAACATCTCGAAATATGTCCGTCAGGCCCCTTCCCTTGAGATAAATCTGCAAATATCTCGGAAACGAAGCGAGCTATGGCAAAATGTTAAGAGACCTTTTTTGTAGAGAATTAAGTTTCCTACTTTTTATGTTCTATGATATTTTTTGATCAGATGCGTAGTTCTCGAGATATATCTAGATATTTAAAAGTTCCGAAGCCGCACCAACATAATAGGGATACAGAAACACCGTGGCCCCTTTCTTTGAGATAACTCTGCACTAGTGCGAGCCGCAAATGCCACTTCCAGCTTAGCTGTGCAGAAGAAGAACAACAAGAAGAAGAAATATCTCGAAATATGTCCGTCAGGCCCCTTCCCTTGAGATAAATCTGCAAATATCTCGGAAACGAAGCGAGCTATGGCAAAATGTTAAGAGACCTTTTTCGTAGAGAATTAAGTTTCCTACTTTTTATGTTCTATGATATTTTCTGATCAGATGCGTAGTTCTCGAGATATATCAAGATATTTAAAAGTTCCGAACCCGCACCAACATAATAGAGATACAGAAACACCGTGGACCCTTTCTTTGAGATAACTCTGCACTATTGCGAGCTGCAAATGCCACTTCCAGCTTAGCTGTGCAGAGGAAGAATAACAAGAAGAAGAAATATCTCGAAATATGTCCGTCAGGCCAGTTCCTTTGAGCTGAATCTGCAAATATCTCGGAAACGAAGCGAGCTATGGCAAAATGTTAAGAGACCTTTTTTGTAGAGAATTAAGTTTCCTACTTTTTATGTTCTATGATATTTTTTGATCAGATGCGTAGTTCTCGAGATATATCAAGATATTTAAAAGTTCCGAAGCCGCACCAACATAATAGAGATACAGAAACACCGTGGGCCCTTTCTTTGAGATAACTGTGCACTAGTGCGAGCCGCAAATGCAACTTCCAGCTTAGCTGTGCAGAAGAAGAACAACAAGAAGAAGAAATATCTCGAAATATGTCCGTCAGGCCCCTTCCCTTGAGATATATCTGCAAATATCTCGGAAACGAAGCGAGCTATGGCAAAATGTTAAGAGACCGTTTTTGTAGAGAATTATGTTTCCTACAATTTATATTCTATGATATTTTGTGATCAGAAGCGTAGTTTTCGAGATATATCGGGATATTTAAAAGTTCCGAAGCCGCACCAACATAATAGAGATACAGAAACACCGTGGCCCCTTTCTTTGAGATAACTCTGCACTATTGCGAGCTGCAAATGCCACTTCCAGCTTAGCTGTGCAGAGGAAGAACAACAAGAAGAAGAAATATCTCGAAATATGTCCGTCAGGCCAGTTCCTTTGAGCTGAATCTGCAAATATCTCGGAAACGAAGCGAGCTATGGCAAAATGTTAAGAGACGTTTTTTATAGAGAATTATGTTTCCTACAATTTATGTTCTATGATATTTTTTGATCAGAAGCGTAGTTTTCGAGATATATCGAGATATTTAAAAGTTCCGAAGCCGCACCAACATAATAGGGATACAGAAACACCGTGGCCCCCTTCTTTGAGATAACTCTGCACTAGTGCGAGCCGCAAATGCCACTTCCAGCTTAGCTGTGCAGAAGAAGAACAACAAGAAGAAGAAATATCTCGAAATATGTCCGTCAGGCCCCTTCCCTTGAGATAAATCTGCAAATATCTCGGAAACGAAGCGAGCTATGGCAAAATGTTAAGAGACCTTTTTTGTAGAGAATTAAGTTTCCTACTTTTTATGTTCTATGATATTTTTTGATCAGATGCGTAGTTCTCGAGATATATCAAGATATTTAAAAGTTCCGAAGCCGCACCAACATAATAGGGATACAGAAACACCGTGGCCCCTTTCTTTGAGATAACTCTGCACTAGTGCGAGCCGCAAATGCCACTTCCAGCTTAGCTGTGCAGAAGAAGAACAACAAGAAGACGAAATATCTCGAAATATGTCCGTCAGGCCCCTTCCCTTGAGATATATCTGCAAATATCTCGGAAACGAAGCGAGCTATGGCAAAATGTTAAGAGAGCTTTTTTGTAGAGAATTATGTTTCCTACAATTTATGTTCTATGATATTTTTTGATCAGAAGCGTAGTTTTCGAGATATATCGAGATATTTAAAAGTTCCGAAGCCGCACCAACATAATAGAGATACAGAAACACCGTGGCCCCTTTCTTTGAGATAACTCTGCACTAGTGCGAGCCGCAAATGCCACTTCCAGCTTAGTTGTGCAGAAGAAGAACAACAAGAAGAAGAAATATCTCGAAATATGTCCGTCAGGCCCCTTCCCTTGAGATGAATCTGCAAATATCTCGGAAACGAAGCGAGCTATGGCAAAATGTTAAGAGACCTTTTTTGTAGAGAATTAAGTTTCCTACTTTTTATGTTCTATGATATTTTTTGATCAGATGCGTAGTTCTCGAGATATATCAAGATATTTAAAAGTTCCGAAGCCGCACCAACATAATAGGGATACAGAAACACCGTGGCCCCTTTCTTTGAGATAACTCTGCACTAGTGCGAGCCGCAAATGCCACTTCCAGCTTAGCTGTGCAGAAGAAGAACAACAAGAAGAAGAAATATCTCGAAATATGTCCGTCAGGCCCCTTCCCTTGAGATATATCTGCAAATATCTCGGAAACGAAGCGAGCTATGGCAAAATGTTAAGAGACCTTTTTTGTAGAGAATTATGTTTCCTACAATTTATGTTCTATGATATTTTTTGATCAGAAGCGTAGTTTTCGAGATATATCGAGATATTTAAAAGTTCCGAAGCCGCACCAACATAATAGAGATACAGAAACACCGTGGCCCCTTTCTTTGAGATAACTCTGCACTATTGCGACCTGCAAATGCCACTTCCAGCTCAGCTGTGCAGAAGAAGAACAACAAGAAGAAGAAATATCTCGAAATATGTCCGTCAGGCCCCTTCCCTTGAGATAAATCTGCAAATATCTCGGAAACGAAGCGAGCTATGGCAAAATGTTAAGAGACCTTTTTTGTAGAGAATTAAGTTTCCTACTTTTTATGCTCTATGATATTTTTTGATCAGATGCGTAGTTCTCGAGATATATCAAGATATTTAAAAGTTCCGAAGCCGCACCTACATAATAGAGATACAGAAACACCGTGGCCCCTTTCTTTGAGATAACTCTGCACTATTGCGAGCTGGAAATGCCACTTCCAGTTTAGCTGTGCAGAAGAAGAACAACAAGAAGAAGAAATATCTCGAAATATGTCCGTTAGGCCCCTTCCCTTCAGATAAATCTGCAAATATCTCGGAAACGAAGCGAGCTATGGCAAAATGTTAAGAGACCTTTTTTGTAGAGAATTAAGTTTCCTACTTTTCCTGTTCTATGATATTTTTTGATCAGATGCGTAGTTCTCGAGATATATCAAGATATTTAAAAGTTCCGAAGCCGCACCAACATAATAGAGATACAGAAACACCGTGGCCCCTTTCTTTGAGATAACTCTGCACTATTGCGAGCTGTAAATGCCACTTCCAGCTTAGCTGTGCAGAAGAAGAACAACAAGAAGAAGAAATATCTCGAAATATGTCCGTCAGACCCCTTCCCTTGAGATGAATCTGCAAATATCTCGGAAACGAACCGAGCTATGGCAAAATGTTAAGAGAACTTTTTTGTAGAGAATAATGTTTCCTACAATTTACGTTCTATGATATTTTTTGATCAGAAGCGTAGTTTTCGAGATATATCGAGATATTTAAAAGTTCCGAAGCCGCACCAACATAATAGAGATACAGAAACACCGTGGCCCCTTTCTTTGAGATAACTCTGCACTATTGCGAGCTGCAAATGCCACTTCCAGCTTAGCTGTGCAGAAGAAGAACAACAAGAAGACGAAATATCTCGAAATATGTCCGTCAGGCCCCTTCCCTTGAGATATATCTGCAAATATCTCGGAAACGAAGCGAGCTATGGCAAAATGTTAAGAGACCTTTTTTGTAGAGAATTATGTTTCCTACAATTTATGTTCTATGATATTTTTTGATCAGAAGCGTAGTTTTCGAGATATATCAAGATATTTAAAAGTTCCGAAGCCGCACCAACATTATAGAGATACAGAAACACCGTGGCCCCTTTCTTTGAGATAACTCTGCACTAGTGCGAGCCGCAAATGCCACTTCCAGCTTAGCTGTGCAGAAGAAGAACAACAAGAAGAAGAAATATCTCGAAATATGTCCGTCAGGCCCCTTCCCTTGAGATATATCTGCAAATATCTCGGAAACGAAGCGAGCTATGGCAAAATGTTAAGAGACCGTTTTTGTAGAGAATTATGTTTCCTACAATTTATATTCTATGATATTTTTTGATCAGAAGCGTAGTTTTCGAGATATATCGGGATATTTAAAAGTTCCGAAGCCGCACCAACATAATAGAGATACAGAAACACCGTGGTCCCTTTCTTTGAGATAACTCTGCACTATTGCGAGCTGCAAATGCCACTTCCAGCTTAGCTGTGCAGAGGAAGAACAACAAGAAGAAGAAATATCTCGAAATATGTCCGTCAGGCCAGTTCCTTTGAGCTGAATCTGCAAATATCTCGGAAACGAAGCGAGCTATGGCAAAATGTTAAGAGACGTTTTTTATAGAGAATTATGTTTCCTACAATTTATGTTCTATGATATTTTTTGATCAGAAGCGTAGTTTTCGAGATATATCGAGATATTTAAAAGTTCCGAAGCCGCACCAACATAATAGGGATACAGAAACACCGTGGCCCCCTTCTTTGAGATAACTCTGCACTAGTGCGAGCCGCAAATGCCACTTCCAGCTTAGCTGTGCAGAAGAAGAACAACAAGAAGACGAAATATCTCGAAATATGTCCGTCAGGCCCCTTCCCTTGAGATATATCTGCAAATATCTCGGAAACGAAGCGAGCTATGGCAAAATGTTAAGAGACCTTGTTTGTAGAGAATTATGTTTCCTACAATTTAGGTTCTATGATATTTTTTGATCAGAAGCGTAGTTTTCGAGATATATCGAGATATTTAAAAGTTCCGAAGCCGCACCAACATAATAGAGATACAGAAACACCGTGGCCCCTTTCTTTGAGATAACTCTGCACTATTGCGAGCTGCAAATGCCACTTCCAGCTTAGCTGTGCAGAGGAAGAACAACAAGAAGAAGAAATATCTCGAAATATGTCCGTCAGGCCAGTTCCTTTGAGCTGAATCTGCAAATATCTCGGAAACGAAGCGAGCTATGGCAAAATGTTAAGAGACCTTTTTTGTAGAGAATTACGTTTCCTACAATTTAGGTTCTATGATATTTTTTGATCAGAAGCGTAGTTTTCGAGATGTATCGAGATATTTAAAAGTTCCGAAGCCGCACCAACATAATAGAGATACAGAAACACCGTGGCCCCTTTCTTTGAGATAACTCTGCACTAGTGCGAGCCGCAAATGCCACTTCCAGCTTAGCTGTGCAGAAGAAGAACAACAAGAAGAAGAAATATCTCGAAATATGTCCGTCAGGCCCCTTCCCTTGAGATATATCTGCAAATATCTCGGAAACGAAGCGAGCTATGGCAAAATGTTAAGAGACCTTTTTTGTAGAGAATTATGTTTCCTACAATTTATGTTCTATGATATTTTTTGATCAGAAGCGTAGTTTTCGAGATATATCGAGATATTTAAAAGTTCCGAAGCCGCACCAACATAATAGAGATACAGAAACACCGTGGCCCCTTTCTTTGAGATAACTCTGCACTATTGCGAGCTGCAAATGCCACTTCCAGCTTAGCTGTGCAGAAGAAGAACAACAAGAAGACGAAATATCTCGAAATATGTCCGTCAGGCCCCTTCCCTTGAGATATATCTGCAAATATCTCGGAAACGAAGCGAGCTATGGCAAAATGTTAAGAGACCTTTTTTGTAGAGAATTACGTTTCCTACAATTTAGGTTCTATGATATTTTTTGATCAGAAGCGTAGTTTTCGAGATGTATCGAGATATTTAAAAGTTCCGAAGCCGCACCAACATAATAGAGATACAGAAACACCGTGGCCCCTTTCTTTGAGATAACTCTGCACTAGTGCGAGCCGCAAATGCCACTTCCAGCTTAGCTGTGCAGAAGAAGAACAACAAGAAGAAGAAATATCTCGAAATATGTCCGTCAGGCCCCTTCCCTTGAGATATATCTGCAAATATCTCGGAAACGAAGCGAGCTATGGCAAAATGTTAAGAGACCTTTTTTGTAGAGAATTATGTTTCCTACAATTTATGTTCTATGATATTTTTTGATCAGAAGCGTAGTTTTCGAGATATATCGAGATATTTAAAAGTTCCGAAGCCGCACCAACATAATAGAGATACAGAAACACCGTGGCCCCTTTCTTTGAGATAACTCTGCACTATTGCGAGCTGCAAATGCCACTTCCAGCTTAGCTGTGCAGAAGAAGAACAACAAGAAGACGAAATATCTCGAAATATGTCCGTCAGGCCCCTTCCCTTGAGATATATCTGCAAATATCTCGGAAACGAAGCGAGCTATGGCAAAATGTTAAGAGACCTTTTTTGTAGAGAATTATGTTTCCTACAATTTATGTTCTATGATATTTTTTGATCAGAAGCGTAGTTTTCGAGATATATCAAGATATTTAAAAGTTCCGAAGCCGCACCAACATTATAGAGATACAGAAACACCGTGGCCCCTTTCTTTGAGATAACTCTGCACTAGTGCGAGCCGCAAATGCCACTTCCAGCTTAGCTGTGCAGAAGAAGAACAACAAGAAGAAGAAATATCTCGAAATATGTCCGTCAGGCCCCTTCCCTTGAGATATATCTGCAAATATCTCGGAAACGAAGCGAGCTATGGCAAAATGTTAAGAGACCGTTTTTGTAGAGAATTATGTTTCCTACAATTTATATTCTATGATATTTTTTGATCAGAAGCGTAGTTTTCGAGATATATCGGGATATTTAAAAGTTCCGAAGCCGCACCAACATAATAGAGATACAGAAACACCGTGGTCCCTTTCTTTGAGATAACTCTGCACTATTGCGAGCTGCAAATGCCACTTCCAGCTTAGCTGTGCAGAGGAAGAACAACAAGAAGAAGAAATATCTCGAAATATGTCCGTCAGGCCAGTTCCTTTGAGCTGAATCTGCAAATATCTCGGAAACGAAGCGAGCTATGGCAAAATGTTAAGAGACGTTTTTTATAGAGAATTATGTTTCCTACAATTTATGTTCTATGATATTTTTTGATCAGAAGCGTAGTTTTCGAGATATATCGAGATATTTAAAAGTTCCGAAGCCGCACCAACATAATAGGGATACAGAAACACCGTGGCCCCCTTCTTTGAGATAACTCTGCACTAGTGCGAGCCGCAAATGCCACTTCCAGCTTAGCTGTGCAGAAGAAGAACAACAAGAAGACGAAATATCTCGAAATATGTCCGTCAGGCCCCTTCCCTTGAGATATATCTGCAAATATCTCGGAAACGAAGCGAGCTATGGCAAAATGTTAAGAGACCTTTTTTGTAGAGAATTATGTTTCCTACAATTTATGTTCTATGATATTTTTTGATCAGAAGCGTAGTTTTCGAGATATATCGAGATATTTAAAAGTTCCGAAGCCGCACCAACATAATAGAGATACAGAAACACCGTGGCCCCTTTCTTTGAGATAACTCTGCACTAGTGCGAGCCGCAAATGCCACTTCCAGCTTAGCTGTGCAGAAGAAGAACAACAAGAAGAAGAAATATCTCGAAATATGTCCGTCAGGCCCCTTCCCTTGAGATAAATCTGCAAATATCTCGGAAACGAAGCGAGCTATGGCAAAATGTTAAGAGACCTTTTTTGTAGAGAATTAAGTTTCCTACTTTTTATGTTCTATGATATTTTTTGATCAGATGCGTAGTTCTCGAGATATATCAAGATATTTAAAAGTTCCGAAGCCGCACCAACATAATAGGGATACAGAAACACCGTGGCCCCTTTCTTTGAGATAACTCTGCACTAGTGCGAGCCGCAAATGCCACTTCCAGCTTAGCTGTGCAGAAGAAGAACAACAAGAAGACGAAATATCTCGAAATATGTCCGTCAGGCCCCTTCCCTTGAGATATATCTGCAAATATCTCGGAAACGAAGCGAGCTATGGCAAAATGTTAAGAGACCTTTTTTGTAGAGAATTATGTTTCCTACAATTTATGTTCTATGATATTTTTTGATCAGAAGCGTAGTTTTCGAGATATATCGAGATATTTAAAAGTTCCGAAGCCGCACCAACATAATAGAGATACAGAAACACCGTGGCCCCTTTCTTTGAGATAACTCTGCACTAGTGCGAGCCGCAAATGCCACTTCCAGCTTAGTTGTGCAGAAGAAGAACAACAAGAAGAAGAAATATCTCGAAATATGTCCGTCAGGCCCCTTCCCTTGAGATGAATCTGCAAATATCTCGGAAACGAAGCGAGCTATGGCAAAATGTTAAGAGACCTTTTTTGTAGAGAATTAAGTTTCCTACTTTTTATGTTCTATGATATTTTTTGATCAGATGCGTAGTTCTCGAGATATATCAAGATATGTAAAAGTTCCGAAGCCGCACCAACATAATAGGGATACAGAAACACCGTGGCCCCTTTCTTTGAGATAACTCTGCACTAGTGCGAGCCGCAAATGCCACTTCCAGCTTAGCTGTGCAGAAGAAGAACAACAAGAAGAAGAAATATCTCGAAATATGTCCGTCAGGCCCCTTCCCTTGAGATATATCTGCAAATATCTCGGAAACGAAGCGAGCTATGGCAAAATGTTAAGAGACCTTTTTTGTAGAGAATTATGTTTCCTTCAATTTATGTTCTATGATATTTTTTGATCAGAAGCGTAGTTTTCGAGATATATCGAGATATTTAAAAGTTCCGAAGCCGCACCAACATAATAGAGATACAGAAACACCGTGGCCCCTTTCTTTGAGATAACTCTGCACTATTGCGACCTGCAAATGCCACTTCCAGCTCAGCTGTGCAGAAGAAGAACAACAAGAAGAAGAAATATCTCGAAATATGTCCGTCAGGCCCCTTCCCTTGAGATAAATCTGCAAATATCTCGGAAACGAAGCGAGCTATGGCAAAATGTTAAGAGACCTTTTTTGTAGAGAATTAAGTTTCCTACTTTTTATGCTCTATGATATTTTTTGATCAGATGCGTAGTTCTCGAGATATATCAAGATATTTAAAAGTTCCGAAGCCGCACCTACATAATAGAGATACAGAAACACCGTGGCCCCTTTCTTTGAGATAACTCTGCACTATTGCGAGCTGGAAATGCCACTTCCAGTTTAGCTGTGCAGAAGAAGAACAACAAGAAGAAGAAATATCTCGAAATATGTCCGTTAGGCCCCTTCCCTTCAGATAAATCTGCAAATATCTCGGAAACGAAGCGAGCTATGGCAAAATGTTAAGAGACCTTTTTTGTAGAGAATTAAGTTTCCTACTTTTCCTGTTCTATGATATTTTTTGATCAGATGCGTAGTTCTCGAGATATATCAAGATATTTAAAAGTTCCGAAGCCGCACCAACATAATAGAGATACAGAAACACCGTGGCCCCTTTCTTTGAGATAACTCTGCACTATTGCGAGCTGTAAATGCCACTTCCAGCTTAGCTGTGCAGAAGAAGAACAACAAGAAGAAGAAATATCTCGAAATATGTCCGTCAGACCCCTTCCCTTGAGATGAATCTGCAAATATCTCGGAAACGAACCGAGCTATGGCAAAATGTTAAGAGACCTTTTTTCTAGAGAATAATGTTTCCTACAATTTACGTTCTATGATATTTTTTGATCAGAAGTGTAGTTTTCGAGATATATCGAGATATTTAAAAGTTCCGAAGCCGCACCAACATAATAGAGATACAGAAACACCGTGACCCCTTCCTTTGAGATAACTCTGCACTATTGCGACCTGCAAATGCCACTTCCAGCTCAGCTGTGCAGAAGAAGAACAACAAGAAGAAGAAATATCTCGAAATATGTCCGTCAGGCCCCTTCCCTTGAGATAAATCTGCAAATATCTCGGAAACGAAGCGAGCTATGGCAAAATGTTAAGAGACCTTTTTTGTAGTGAATTAAGTTTCCTACTTTTTATGTTCTATGATATTTTTCGATCAGATGCGTAGTTCTCGAGATATATCGAGATACTTAAAAGTTCCGAAGCCGCACCAACATAATAGAGATACAGAAACACCGTGGCCCCTTTCTTTGAGATAACCCTGCACTAGTGCGAGCCGCAAATGCCACTTCCAGCTTAGCTGTGCAGAAGAAGAACAACAAGAAGAAGAAACATCTCGAAATATGTCCGTCAGGCCCCTTCCCTTGAGATAAATCTGCAAATATCTCGGAAACGAAGCGAGCTATGGCAAAATGTTAAGAGACCTTTTTTGTAGAGAATTAAGTTTCCTACTTTTTATGTTCTATGATATTTTTTGATCAGATGCGTAGTTCTCGAGATATATCTAGATATTTAAAAGTTCCGAAGCCGCACCAACATAATAGGGATACAGAAACACCGTGGCCCCTTTCTTTGAGATAACTCTGCACTAGTGCGAGCCGCAAATGCCACTTCCAGCTTAGCTGTGCAGAAGAAGAACAACAAGAAGAAGAAATATCTCGAAATATGTCCGTCAGGCCCCTTCCCTTGAGATAAATCTGCAAATATCTCGGAAACGAAGCGAGCTATGGCAAAATGTTAAGAGACCTTTTTCGTAGAGAATTAAGTTTCCTACTTTTTATGTTCTATGATATTTTCTGATCAGATGCGTAGTTCTCGAGATATATCAAGATATTTAAAAGTTCCGAACCCGCACCAACATAATAGAGATACAGAAACACCGTGGACCCTTTCTTTGAGATAACTCTGCACTATTGCGAGCTGCAAATGCCACTTCCAGCTTAGCTGTGCAGAGGAAGAATAACAAGAAGAAGAAATATCTCGAAATATGTCCGTCAGGCCAGTTCCTTTGAGCTGAATCTGCAAATATCTCGGAAACGAAGCGAGCTATGGCAAAATGTTAAGAGACCTTTTTTGTAGAGAATTAAGTTTCCTACTTTTTATGTTCTATGATATTTTTTGATCAGATGCGTAGTTCTCGAGATATATCAAGATATTTAAAAGTTCCGAAGCCGCACCAACATAATAGAGATACAGAAACACCGTGGCCCCTTTCTTTGAGATAACTCTGCACTATTGCGAGCTGCAAATGCCACTTCCAGCTTAGCTGTGCAGAGGAAGAACAACAAGAAGAAGAAATATCTCGAAATATGTCCGTCAGGCCAGTTCCTTTGAGCTGAATCTGCAAATATCTCGGAAACGAAGCGAGCTATGGCAAAATGTTAAGAGACGTTTTTTGTAGAGAATTACGTTTCCTACAATTTATGTTCTATGATATTTTTTGATCAGAAGCGTAGTTCTCGAGATATATCGAGATATTTAAAAGTTCCGAAGCCGCACCAACATAATAGGGATACAGAAACACCGTGGCCCCTTTCTTTGAGATAACTCTGCACTAGTGCGAGCCGCAAATGCCACTTCCAGCTTAGCTGTGCAGAAGAAGAACAACAAGAAGAAGAAATATCTCGAAATATGTCCGTCAGGCCCCTTCCCTTGAGATAAATCTGCAAATATCTCGGAAACGAAGCGAGCTATGGCAAAATGTTAAGAGACCTTTTTTGTAGACAATTAAGTTTCCTACTTTTTATGTTCTATGATATTTTTTGATCAGATGCGTAGTTCTCGAGACATATCAAGATATTTAAAAGTTCCGAACCCGCACCAACATAATAGAGATACAGAAACACCGTGGCCCCTTTCTTTGAGATAACTCTGCACTATTGCGAGCTGCAAATGCCACTTCCAGCTTAGCTGTGCAGAGGAAGAATAACAAGAAGAAGAAATATCTCGAAATATGTCCGTCAGGCCAGTTCCTTTGAGCTGAATCTGCAAATATCTCGGAAACGAAGCGAGCTATGGCAAAATGTTAAGAGACCTTTTTTGTAGAGAATTAAGTTTCCTACTTTTTATGTTCTATGATATTTTTTGATCAGATGCGTAGTTCTCGAGATATATCAAGATATTTAAAAGTTCCGAAGCCGCGCCAACATAATAGAGATACAGAAACACCGTGGCCCCTTTCTTTGAGATAACTCTGCACTATTGCGAGCTGCAAATGCCACTTCCAGCTTAGCTGTGCAGAGGAAGAACAACAAGAAGAAGAAATATCTCGAAATATGTCCGTCAGGCCAGTTCCTTTGAGCTGAATCTGCAAATATCTCGGAAACGAAGCGAGCTATGGCAAAATGTTAAGAGACCTTTTTTGTAGAGAATTACGTTTCCTACAATTTAGGTTCTATGATATTTTTTGATCAGAAGCGTAGTTTTCGAGATGTATCGAGATATTTAAAAGTTCCGAAGCCGCACCAACATAATAGAGATACAGAAACACCGTGGCCCCTTTCTTTGAGATAACTCTGCACTAGTGCGAGCCGCAAATACCACTTCCAGCTTAGCTGTGCAGAAGAAGAACAACAAGAAGAAGAAATATCTCGAAATATGTCCGTCAGGCCCCTTCCCTTGAGATATATCTGCAAATATCTCGGAAACGAAGCGAGCTATGGCAAAATGTTAAGAGACCTTTTTTGTAGAGAATTATGTTTCCTACAATTTATGTTCTATGATATTTTTTGATCAGAAGCGTAGTTTTCGAGATATATCGAGATATTTAAAAGTTCCGAAGCCGCACCAACATAATAGAGATACAGAAACACCGTGGCCCCTTTCTTTGAGATAACTCTGCACTATTGCGAGCTGCAAATGCCACTTCCAGCTTAGCTGTGCAGAGGAAGAACAACAAGAAGAAGAAATATCTCGAAATATGTCCGTCAGGCCAGTTCCTTTGAGCTGAATCTGCAAATATCTCGGAAACGAAGCGAGCTATGGCAAAATGTTAAGAGACGTTTTTTATAGAGAATTATGTTTCCTACAATTTATGTTCTATGATATTTTTTGATCAGAAGCGTAGTTTTCGAGATATATCGAGATATTTAAAAGTTCCGAAGCCGCACCAACATAATAGGGATACAGAAACACCGTGGCCCCTTTCTTTGAGATAACTCTGCACTAGTGCGAGCCGCAAATGCCACTTCCAGCTTAGCTGTGCAGAAGAAGAACAACAAGAAGACGAAATATCTCGAAATATGTCCGTCAGGCCCCTTCCCTTGAGATATATCTGCAAATATCTCGGAAACGAAGCGAGCTATGGCAAAATGTTAAGAGACCTTTTTTGTAGAGAATTATGTTTCCTACAATTTATGTTCTATGATATTTTTTGATCAGAAGCGTAGTTTTCGAGATATATCGAGATACTTAAAAGTTCCGAAGCCGCACCAACATAATAGAGATACAGAAACACCGTGGCCCCTTTCTTTGAGATAACCCTGCACTAGTGCGAGCCGCAAATGCCACTTCCAGCTTAGCTGTGCAGAAGAAGAACAACAAGAAGAAGAAACATCTCGAAATATGTCCGTCAGGCCCCTTCCCTTGAGATAAATCTGCAAATATCTCGGAAACGAAGCGAGCTATGGCAAAATGTTAAGAGACCTTTTTAGTAGAGAATTACGTTTCCTACAATTTAGGTTCTATGATATTTTTTGATCAGAAGCGTAGTTTTCGAGATGTATCGAGATATTTAAAAGTTCCGAAGCCGCACCAACATAATAGAGATACAGAAACACCGTGGCCCCTTTCTTTGAGATAACTCTGCACTAGTGTCGAGCCGCAAATGCCACTTCCAGCTTAGCTGTGCAGAAGAAGAACAACAAGAAGAAGAAATATCTCGAAATATGTCCGTCAGGCCCCTTCCCTTGAGATATATCTGCAAATATCTCGGAAACGAAGCGAGCTATGGCAAAATGTTAAGAGACCTTTTTTGTAGAGAATTATGTTTGCTACAATTTATGTTCTATGATATTTTTTGATCAGAAGCGTAGTTTTCGAGATATATCGAGATATTTAAAAGTTCCGAAGCCGCACCAACATAATAGAGATACAGAAACACCGTGGCCCCTTTCTTTGAGATAACTCTGCACTATTGCGAGCTGCAAATGCCACTTCCAGCTTAGCTGTGCAGAGGAAGAACAACAAGAAGAAGAAATATCTCGAAATATGTCCGTCAGGCCAGTTCCTTTGAGCTGAATCTGCAAATATCTCGGAAACGAAGCGAGCTATGGCAAAATGTTAAGAGACGTTTTTTATAGAGAATTATGTTTCCTACAATTTATGTTCTATCATATTTTTTGATCAGAAGCGTAGTTTTCGAGATATATCGAGATATTTAAAAGTTCCGAAGCCGCACCAACATAATAGGGATACAGAAACACCGTGGCCCCTTTCTTTGAGATAACTCTGCACTAGTGCGAGCCGCAAATGCCACTTCCAGCTTAGCTGTGCAGAAGAAGAACAACAAGAAGACGAAATATCTCGAAATATGTCCGTCAGGCCCCTTCCCTTGAGATATATCTGCAAATATCTCGGAAACGAAGCGAGCTATGGCAAAATGTTAAGAGACCTTTTTTGTAGAGAATTATGTTTCCTACAATTTATGTTCTATGATATTTTTTGATCAGAAGCGTAGTTTTCGAGATATATCGAGATACTTAAAAGTTCCGAAGCCGCACCAACATAATAGAGATACAGAAACACCGTGGCCCCTTTCTTTGAGATAACCCTGCACTAGTGCGAGCCGCAAATGCCACTTCCAGCTTAGCTGTGCAGAAGAAGAACAACAAGAAGAAGAAACATCTCGAAATATGTCCGTCAGGCCCCTTCCCTTGAGATAAATCTGCAAATATCTCGGAAACGAAGCGAGCTATGGCAAAATGTTAAGAGACCTTTTTTGTAGAGAATTAAGTTTCCTACTTTTTATGTTCTATGATATTTTTTGATCAGATGCGTAGTTCTCGAGATATATCAAGATATTTAAAAGTTCCGAAGCCGCACCAACATAATAGGGATACAGAAACACCGTGGCCCCTTTCTTTGAGATAACTCTGCACTAGTGCGAGCCGCAAATGCCACTTCCAGCTTAGCTGTGCAGAAGAAGAACAACAAGAAGAAGAAATATCTCGAAATATGTCCGTCAGGCCCCTTCCCTTGAGATAAATCTGCAAATATCTCGGAAACGAAGCGAGCTATGGCAAAATGTTAAGAGACCTTTTTTGTAGAGAATTAAGTTTCCTACTTTTTACGTTCTATGATATTTTTTGATCAGATGCGTAGTTCTCGAGATATATCAAGATATTTAAAAGTTCCGAAGCCGCACCAACATAATAGAGATACAGAAACACCGTGGCCCCTTTCTTTGAGATAACTCTGCACTATTGCGAGCTGTAAATGCCACTTCCAGCTTAGCTGTGCAGAAGAAGAATAACAAGAAGAAGAAATATCTCGAAATATGTCCGTCAGGCCCCTTCCCTTGAGATATATCTGCAAATATCTCGGAAACGAAGCGAGCTATGGCAAAATGTTAAGAGACCTTTTTTGTAGAGAATTATGTTTCCTACTTTTTATGTTCTATGATATTTTTTGATCAGATGCGTAGTTCTCGAGATATATCAAGATATTTAAAAGTTCCGAAGCCGCACCAACATAATAGAGATACAGAAACACCGTGGCCCCTTTCTTTGAGATAACTCTGCACTATTGCGAGCTGTAAATGCCACTTCCAGCTTAGCTGTGCAGAAGAAGAATAACAAGAAGAAGAAATATCTCGAAATATGTCCGTCAGGCCCCTTCCCTTGAGATATATCTGCAAATATCTCGGAAACGAAGCGAGCTATGGCAAAATGTTAAGAGACCTTTTTTGTAGAGAATCATGTTTCCTACAATTTAGGTTCTATGATATTTTTTGATCAGATGCGTAGTTTTCGAGATGTATCGAGATATTTAAAAGTTCCGAAGCCGCACCAACATAATAGAGATACAGAAACACCGTGGCCCCTTTCTTTGAGATAACTCTGCACTAGTGCGAGCCGCAAATGCCACTTCCAGCTTAGCTGTGCAGAAGAAGAACAACAAGAAGAAGAAATATCTCGAAATATGTCCGTCAGGCCCCTTCCCTTGAGATATATCTGCAAATATCTCGGAAACGAAGCGAGCTATGGCAAAATGTTAAGAGACCTTTTTTGTAGAGAATTAAGTTTCCTACTTTTTATGTTCTATGATATTTTTTGATCAGATGCGTAGTTCTCGAGATATATCAAGATATTTAAAAGTTCCGAAGCCGCACCAACATAATAGGGATACAGAAACACCGTGGCCCCTTTCTTTGAGATAACTCTGCACTAGTGCGAGCCGCAAATGCCACTTCCAGCTTAGCTGTGCAGAAGAAGAACAACAAGAAGAAGAAATATCTCGAAATATGTCCGTCAGGCCCCTTCCCTTGAGATATATCTGCAAATATCTCGGAAACGAAGCGAGCTATGGCAAAATGTTAAGAGACCTTTTTTGTAGAGAATTATGTTTCCTACAATTTATGTTCTATGATATTTTTTGATCAGAAGCGTAGTTTTCGAGATATATCGAGATATTTAAAAGTTCCGAAGCCGCACCAACATAATAGAGATACAGAAACACCGTGGCCCCTTTCTTTGAGATAACTCTGCACTATTGCGAGCTGCAAATGCCACTTCCAGCTTAGCTGTGCAGAGGAAGAACAACAAGAAGAAGAAATATCTCGAAATATGTCCGTCAGGCCAGTTCCTTTGAGCTGAATCTGCAAATATCTCGGAAACGAAGCGAGCTATGGCAAAATGTTAAGAGACGTTTTTTATAGAGAATTATGTTTCCTACAATTTATGTTCTATGATATTTTTTGATCAGAAGCGTAGTTTTCGAGATATATCGAGATATTTAAAAGTTCCGAAGCCGCACCAACATAATAGGGATACAGAAACACCGTGGCCCCTTTCTTTGAGATAACTCTGCACTAGTGCGAGCCGCAAATGCCACTTCCAGCTTAGCTGTGCAGAAGAAGAACAACAAGAAGACGAAATATCTCGAAATATGTCCGTCAGGCCCCTTCCCTTGAGATATATCTGCAAATATCTCGGAAACGAAGCGAGCTATGGCAAAATGTTAAGAGACCTTTTTTGTAGAGAATTATGTTTCCTACAATTTATGTTCTATGATATTTTTTGATCAGAAGCGTAGTTTTCGAGATATATCGAGATACTTAAAAGTTCCGAAGCCGCACCAACATAATAGAGATACAGAAACACCGTGGCCCCTTTCTTTGAGATAACCCTGCACTAGTGCGAGCCGCAAATGCCACTTCCAGCTTAGCTGTGCAGAAGAAGAACAACAAGAAGAAGAAACATCTCGAAATATGTCCGTCAGGCCCCTTCCCTTGAGATAAATCTGCAAATATCTCGGAAACGAAGCGAGCTATGGCAAAATGTTAAGAGACCTTTTTAGTAGAGAATTACGTTTCCTACAATTTAGGTTCTATGATATTTTTTGATCAGAAGCGTAGTTTTCGAGATGTATCGAGATATTTAAAAGTTCCGAAGCCGCACCAACATAATAGAGATACAGAAACACCGTGGCCCCTTTCTTTGAGATAACTCTGCACTAGTGTCGAGCCGCAAATGCCACTTCCAGCTTAGCTGTGCAGAAGAAGAACAACAAGAAGAAGAAATATCTCGAAATATGTCCGTCAGGCCCCTTCCCTTGAGATATATCTGCAAATATCTCGGAAACGAAGCGAGCTATGGCAAAATGTTAAGAGACCTTTTTTGTAGAGAATTATGTTTCCTACAATTTATGTTCTATGATATTCTTTGATCAGAAGCGTAGTTTTCGAGATATATCGAGATATTTAAAAGTTCCGAAGCCGCACCAACATAATAGAGATACAGAAACACCGTGGCCCCTTTCTTTGAGATAACTCTGCACTATTGCGAGCTGCAAATGCCACTTCCAGCTTAGCTGTGCAGAGGAAGAACAACAAGAAGAAGAAATATCTCGAAATATGTCCGTCAGGCCAGTTCCTTTGAGCTGAATCTGCAAATATCTCGGAAACGAAGCGAGCTATGGCAAAATGTTAAGAGACGTTTTTTATAGAGAATTATGTTTCCTACAATTTATGTTCTATGATATTTTTTGATCAGAAGCGTAGTTTTCGAGATATATCGAGATATTTAAAAGTTCCGAAGCCGCACCAACATAATAGGGATACAGAAACACCGTGGCCCCTTTCTTTGAGATAACTCTGCACTAGTGCGAGCCTCAAATGCCACTTCCAGCTTAGCTGTGCAGAAGAAGAACAACAAGAAGACGAAATATCTCGAAATATGTCCGTCAGGCCCCTTCCCTTGAGATATATCTGCAAATATCTCGGAAACGAAGCGAGCTATCGCAAAATGTTAAGAGACCTTTTTTGTAGAGAATTATGTTTCCTACAATTTATGTTCTATGATATTTTTTGATCAGAAGCGTAGTTTTCGAGATATATCGAGATACTTAAAAGTTCCGAAGCCGCACCAACATAATAGAGATACAGAAACACCGTGGCCCCTTTCTTTGAGATAACCCTGCACTAGTGCGAGCCGCAAATGCCACTTCCAGCTTAGCTGTGCAGAAGAAGAACAACAAGAAGAAGAAACATCTCGAAATATGTCCGTCAGGCCCCTTCCCTTGAGATAAATCTGCAAATATCTCGGAAACGAAGCGAGCTATGGCAAAATGTTAAGAGACCTTTTTTGTAGAGAATTAAGTTTCCTACTTTTTATGTTCTATGATATTTTTTGATCAGATGCGTAGTTCTCGAGATATATCAAGATATTTAAAAGTTCCGAAGCCGCACCAACATAATAGGGATACAGAAACACCGTGGCCCCTTTCTTTGAGATAACTCTGCACTAGTGCGAGCCGCAAATGCCACTTCCAGCTTAGCTGTGCAGAAGAAGAACAACAAGAAGAAGAAATATCTCGAAATATGTCCGTCAGGCCCCTTCCCTTGAGATATATCTGCAAATATCTCGGAAACGAAGCGAGCTATGGCAAAATGTTAAGAGACCTTTTTTGTAGAGAATTATGTTTCCTACAATTTATGTTCTATGATATTTTTTGATCAGAAGCGTAGTTTTCGAGATATATCGAGATATTTAAAAGTTCCGAAGCCGCACCAACATAATAGAGATACAGAAACACCGTGGCCCCTTTCTTTGAGATAACTCTGCACTAGTGCGAGCCGCAAATGCCACTTCCAGCTTAGCTGTGCAGAAGAAGAACAACAAGAAGAAGAAATATCTCGAAATATGTCCGTCAGGCCCCTTCCCTTGAGATAAATCTGCAAATATCTCGGAAACGAAGCGAGCTATGGCAAAATGTTAAGAGACCTTTTTCGTAGAGAATTAAGTTTCCTACTTTTTATGTTCTATGATATTTTCTGATCAGATGCGTAGTTCTCGAGATATATCAAGATATTTAAAAGTTCCGAACCCGCACCAACATAATAGAGATACAGAAACACCGTGGCCCCTTTCTTTGAGATAACTCTGCACTATTGCGAGCTGCAAATGCCACTTCCAGCTTAGCTGTGCAGAGGAAGAATAACAAGAAGAAGAAATATCTCGAAATATGTCCGTCAGGCCAGTTCCTTTGAGCTGAATCTGCAAATATCTCGGAAACGAAGCGAGCTATGGCAAAATGTTAAGAGACCTTTTTTGTAGAGAATTAAGTTTCCTACTTTTTATGTTCTATGATATTTTTTGATCAGATGCGTAGTTCTCGAGATATATGAAGATATTTAAAAGTTCCGAAGCCGCACCAACATAATAGAGATACAGAAACACCGTGGCCCCTTTCTTTGAGATAACTCTGCACTAGTGCGAGCCGCAAATGCCACTTCCAGCTTAGCTGTGCAGAAGAAGAACAACAAGAAGAAGAAATATCTCGAAATATGTCCGTCAGGCCCCTTCCCTTGAGATATATCTGCAAATATCTCGGAAACGAAGCGAGCTATGGCAAAATGTTAAGAGACCTTTTTTGTAGAGAATTATGTTTCCTACAATTTATGTTCTATGATATTTTTTGATCAGAAGCGTAGTTTTCGAGATATATCGAGATATTTAAAAGTTCCGAAGCCGCACCAACATAATAGAGATACAGAAACACCGTGGCCCCTTTCTTTGAGATAACTCTGCACTAGTGCGAGCCGCAAATGCCACTTCCAGCTTAGCTGTGCAGAAGAAGAACAACAAGAAGAAGAAATATCTCGAAATATGTCCGTCAGGCCCCTTCCCTTGAGACATATTTGCAAATATCTCGGAAGCGAAGCAAGCTATGGCAAAATGTTAAGAGACCTTTTTTGTAGAGAATTATGTTTCCTACAATTTAGGTTCTATAATATTTGTTGATCAGAAGCGTAGTTTTCGAGATATATCGAGATATTTAAAAGTTCCGAAGCCGCACCAACATAATAGGGATACAGAAACACCGTGGCCCCTTTCTTTGAGATAACTCTGCACTAGTGCGAGCCGCAAATGCCACTTCCAGCTTAGCTGTGCAGAAGAAGAACAACAAGAAGAAGAAATATCTCGAAATATGTCCGTCAGGCCCCTTCCCTTGAGATAAATCTGCACATATCTCGGAAACGAAGCGAGCTATGGCAAAATGTTAAGAGACCTTTTTTGTAGAGAATTATGTTTCCTACAATTTAGGTTCTATAATATTTGTTGATCAGAAGCGTAGTTTTCGAGATATATCGAGATATTTAAAAGTTCCGAAGCCGCACCAACATAATAGGGATGCAGAAACACCGTGGCCCCTTTCTTTGAGATAACTCTGCACTAGTGCGAGCCGCAAATGCCACTTCCAGCTTAGCTGTGCAGAAGAAGAACAACAAGAAGAAGAAATATCTCGAAATATGTCCGTCAGGCCCCTTCCCTTGAGATAAATCTGCACATATCTCGGAAACGAAGCGAGCTATGGGAAAATGTTAAGAGACCTTTTTTGTAGAGAATTATGTTTCCTACAATTTATGTTCTATGATATTTTTTGATCAGAAGCGTAGTTTTCGAGATATATCGAGATATTTAAAAGTTCCGAAGCCGCACCAACATAATAGAGATACAGAAACACCGTGGCCCCTTTCTTTGAGATAACTCTGCACTAGTGCGAGCCGCAAATGCCACTTCCAGCTTAGCTGTGCAGAAGAAGAACAACAAGAAGAAGAAATATCTCGAAATATGTCCGTCAGGCCCCTTCCCTTGAGATAAATCTGCAACTATCTCGGAAACGAGGCGAGCTATGGCAAAATGTTAAGAGACCTTTTTTGTAGAGAATTAAGTTTCCTACTTTTTATGTTCTATGATATTTTTTGATCAGATGCGTAGTTCTCGAGATATATCAAGATATTTAAAAGTTCCGAACCCGCACCAACATAATAGAGATACAGAAACACCGTGGCCCCTTTCTTTGAGATAACTCTGCACTATTGCGAGCTGCAAATGCCACTTCCAGCTTAGCTGTGCAGAGGAAGAACAACAAGAAGAAGAAATATCTCGAAATATGTCCGTCAGGCCAGTTCCTTTGAGGTGAATCTGCAAATATCTCGGAAACGAAGCGAGCTATGGCAAAATGTTAAGAGACGTTGTTTATAGAGAATTATGTTTCCTACAATTTATGTTCTATGATATTTTTTGATCAGAAGCGTAGTTTTCGAGATATATCGAGATATTTAAAAGTTCCGAAGCCGCACCAACATAATAGGGATACAGAAACACCGTGGCCCCTTTCTTTGAGATAACTCTGCACTATTGCGAGCTGTAAATGCCACTTCCAGCTTAGCTGTGCAGAAGAAGAATAACAAGAAGAAGAAATATCTCGAAATATGTCCGTCAGGCCCCTTCCCTTGAGATATATCTGCAAATATCTCGGAAACGAAGCGAGCTATGGCAAAATGTTAAGAGACCTTTTTTGTAGAGAATTATGTTTCCTACAATTTAGGTTCTATGATATTTTTTGATCAGAAGCGTAGTTTTCGAGATGTATCGAGATATTTAAAAGTTCCGAAGCCGCACCAACATAATAGAGATACAGAAACACCGTGGCCCCTTTCTTTGAGATAACTCTGCACTAGTGCGAGCCGCAAATGCCACTTCCAGCTTAGCTGTGCAGAAGAAGAACAACAAGAAGAAGAAATATCTCGAAATATGTCCGTCAGGCCCCTTCCCTTGAGATATATCTGCAAATATCTCGGAAACGAAGCGAGCTATGGCAAAATGTTAAGAGACCTTTTTTGTAGAGAATTATGTTTCCTACAATTTATGTTCTATGATATTTTTTGATCAGAAGCGTAGTTTTCGAGATATATCGAGATATTTAAAAGTTCCGAAGCCGCACCAACATAATAGAGATACAGAAACACCGTGGCCCCTTTCTTTGAGATAACTCTGCACTAGTGCGAGCCGCAAATGCCACTTCCAGCTTAGCTGTGCAGAAGAAGAACAACAAGAAGAAGAAATATCTCGAAATATGTCCGTCAGGCCCCTTCCCTTGAGACATATTTGCAAATATCTCGGAAGCGAAGCAAGCTATGGCAAAATGTTAAGAGACCTTTTTTGTAGAGAATTATGTTTCCTACAATTTAGGTTCTATAATATTTGTTGATCAGAAGCGTAGTTTTCGAGATATATCGAGATATTTAAAAGTTCCGAAGCCGCACCAACATAATAGGGATACAGAAACACCGTGGCCCCTTTCTTTGAGATAACTCTGCACTAGTGCGAGCCGCAAATGCCACTTCCAGCTTAGCTGTGCAGAAGAAGAACAACAAGAAGAAGAAATATCTCGAAATATGTCCGTCAGGCCCCTTCCCTTGAGATAAATCTGCACATATCTCGGAAACGAAGCGAGCTATGGCAAAATGTTAAGAGACCTTTTTTGTAGAGAATTATGTTTCCTACAATTTGGGTTCTATAATATTTGTTGATCAGAAGCGTAGTTTTCGAGATATATCGAGATATTTAAAAGTTCCGAAGCCGCACCAACATAATAGGGATGCAGAAACACCGTGGCCCCTTTCTTTGAGATAACTCTGCACTAGTGCGAGCCGCAAATGCCACTTCCAGCTTAGCTGTGCAGAAGAAGAACAACAAGAAGAAGAAATATCTCGAAATATGTCCGTCAGGCCCCTTCCCTTGAGATAAATCTGCACATATCTCGGAAACGAAGCGAGCTATGGGAAAATGTTAAGAGACCTTTTTTGTAGAGAATTATGTTTCCTACAATTTATGTTCTATGATATTTTTTGATCAGAAGCGTAGTTTTCGAGATATATCGAGATATTTAAAAGTTCCGAAGCCGCACCAACATAATAGAGATACAGAAACACCGTGGCCCCTTTCTTTGAGATAACTCTGCACTAGTGCGAGCCGCAAATGCCACTTCCAGCTTAGCTGTGCAGAAGAAGAACAACAAGAAGAAGAAATATCTCGAAATATGTCCGTCAGGCCCCTTCCCTTGAGATAAATCTGCAACTATCTCGGAAACGAGGCGAGCTATGACAAAATGTTAAGAGACCTTTTTTGTAGAGAATTAAGTTTCCTACTTTTTATGTTCTATGATATTTTTTGATCAGATGCGTAGTTCTCGAGATATATCAAGATATTTAAAAGTTCCGAACCCGCACCAACATAATAGAGATACAGAAACACCGTGGCCCCTTTCTTTGAGATAACTCTGCACTATTGCGAGCTGCAAATGCCACTTCCAGCTTAGCTGTGCAGAGGAAGAACAACAAGAAGAAGAAATATCTCGAAATATGTCCGTCAGGCCAGTTCCTTTGAGGTGAATCTGCAAATATCTCGGAAACGAAGCGAGCTATGGCAAAATGTTAAGAGACGTTGTTTATAGAGAATTATGTTTCCTACAATTTATGTTCTATGATATTTTTTGATCAGAAGCGTAGTTTTCGAGATATATCGAGATATTTAAAAGTTCCGAAGCCGCACCAACATAATAGGGATACAGAAACACCGTGGCCCCTTTCTTTGAGATAACTCTGCACTAGTGCGAGCCGCAAATGCCACTTCCAGCTTAGCTGTGCAGAAGAAGAACAACAAGAAGAAGAAATATCTCGAAATATGTCCGTCAGGCCCCTTCCCTTGAGATAAATCTGCAAATATCTCGGAAACGAGGCGAGCTATGGCAAAATGTTAAGAGACCTTTTTTGTAGATAATTAAGTTTCCTACTTTTTATGTTCTATGATATTTTTTGATCAGATGCGTAGTTCTCGAGATATATCAAGATATTTAAAAGTTCCGAAGCCGCACCAACATAATAGAGATACAGAAACACCGTGGCCCCTTTCTTTGAGATAACTCTGCACTATGGCGAGCTGCAAATGCCACTTCCAGCTTAGCTGTGCAGAAGAAGAACAACAAGAAGAAGAAATATCTCGAAATATGTCCGTCAGGCCCCTTCCCTTGAGATAAATCTGCAAATATCTCGGAAACGAAGAGAGCTATGGCAAAATGTTGAGAGACCTTTTTTGTAGAGAATTAAGTTTCCTACAATTTATGTTCTATGATATTTTTTGATCAGAAGCGTAGTTTTCGAGATATATCGAGATATTTAAAAGTTCCGAAGCCGCACCAACATAATAGGGATACAGAAACACCGTGGCCCCTTTCTTTGAGATAACTCTGCACTAGTGCGAGCCGCAAATGCCACTTCCAGCTTAGCTGTGCAGAAGAAGAACAACAAGAAGAAGAAATATCTCGAAATATGTCCGTCAGGCCCCTTCCCTTGAGATAAATCTGCAAATATCTCGGAAACGAAGCGAGCTATGGGCAAATGTTAAGAGACCTTTTGTGTAGAGAATTGAGTTTCCTACTTTTTATCTTCTATGATATTTTTTGATCAGATGCGTAGTTCTCGAGATATATCAAGATATTTAAAAGTTCCGAAGCCGCACCAACATAATAGAGATACAGAAACACCGTGGCCCCTCTCTTTGAGATAACTCTGCACTATTGCGAGCTGGAAATGCCACTTCCAGTTTAGCTGTGAAGAAGAAGAACAACAAGAAGAAGAAATATCTCGAAATATGTCCGTTAGGCCCCTTCCCTTGAGATAAATCTGCAAATATCTCGGAAACGAAGCGAGCTATGGCAAAATGTTAAGAGACCTTTTTTGTAGAGAATTAAGTTTCCTACTTTTTATGTTCTATGATATTTTTTGATCAGATGCGTAGTTCTCGAGATATATCAAGATATTTAAAAGTTCCGAAGCCGCACCAACATAATAGAGATACAGAAACACCGTGGCCCCTTTCTTTGAGATAACTCTGCACTGTTGCGAGCTGTAAATGCCACTTCCAGCTTAGCTGTGCAGAAGAAGAATAACAAGAAGAAGAAATATCTCGAAATATGTCCGTCAGGCCCCTTCCCTTGAGATATATCTGCAAATATCTCGGAAACGAAGCGAGCTATGGCAAAATGTTAAGAGACCTTTTTTGTAGAGAATTATGTTTCCTACAATTTAGGTTCTATGATATTTTTTGATCAGAAGCGTAGTTTTCGAGATGTATCGAGATATTTAAAAGTTCCGAAGCCGCACCAACATAATAGAGATACAGAAACACCGTGGCCCCTTTCTTTGAGATAACTCTGCACTAGTGCGAGCCGCAAATGCCACTTCCAGCTTAGCTGTGCAGAAAAAGAACAACAAGAAGAAGAAATATCTCGAAATATGTCCGTCAGGCCCCTTCCCTTGAGATATATCTGCAAATATCTCGGAAACGAAGCGAGCTATGGCAAAATGTTAAGAGACCTTTTTTGTAGAGAATTCTGTTTCCTACAATTTATGTTCTATGATATTTTTTGATCAGAAGCGTAGTTTTCGAGATATATCGAGATATTTAAAAGTTCCGAAGCCGCACCAACATAATAGGGATACAGAAACACCGTGGCCCCTTTCTTTGAGATAACTCTGCACTAGTGCGAGCCGCAAATGCCACTTCCAGCTTAGCTGTGCAGAAGAAGAACAACAAGAAGAAGAAATATCTCGAAATATGTCCGTCAGGCCCCTTCCCTTGAGATAAATCTGCAAATATCTCGGAAACGAAGCGAGCTATGGCAAAATGTTAACAGACCTTTTTTGTAGAGAATTAAGTTTCCTACTTTTTATGTTCTATGATATTTTTTGATCAGATGCGTAGTTCTCGAGATATATCAAGATATTTAAAAGTTCCGAACCCGCAACAACATAATAGAGATACAGAAACACCGTGGCCCCTTTCTTTGAGATAACTCTGCACTATTGCGAGCTGCAAATGCCACTTCCAGCTTAGCTGTGCAGAGGAAGAACAACAAGAAGAAGAAATATCTCGAAATATGTCCGTCAGGCCAGTTCCTTTGAGCTGAATCTGCAAATATCTCGGAAACGAAGCGAGCTATGGCAAAATGTTAAGAGACGTTGTTTATAGAGAATTATGTTTCCTACAATTTATGTTCTATGATATTTTTTGATCAGAAGCGTAGTTTTCGAGATATATCGAGATATTTAAAAGTTCCGAAGCCGCACCAACATAATAGGGATACAGAAACACCGTGGCCCCTTTCTTTGCGATAACTCTGCACTAGTGCGAGCCGCAAATGCCACTTCCAGCTTAGCTGTGCAGAAGAAGAACAACAAGAAGAAGAAATATCTCGAAATATGTCCGTCAGGCCCCTTCCCTTGAGATATATCTGCAAATATCTCGGAAACGAAGCGAGCTATGGCAAAATGTTAAGAGACCTTTTTTGTAGAGAATTCTGTTTCCTACAATTTATGTTCTATGATATTTTTTGATCAGAAGCGTAGTTTTCGAGATATATCGAGATATTTAAAAGTTCCGAAGCCGCACCAACATAATAGAGATACAGAAACACCGTGGCCCCTTTCTTTGAGATAGCTCTGCACGATTGCGAGCTGGAAATGCCACTTCCAGTTTAGCTGTGCAGAAGAAGAACAACAAGAAGAAGAAATATGTCGAAATATGTCCGTCAGGCCCCTTCCCTTGAGATATATCTGCAAATATCTCGGAAACGAAGCGAGCTATGGCAAAATGTTAAGAGACGTTTTTTATAGAGAATTATGTTTCCTACAATTTATGTTCTATGATATTTTTTGATCAGAAGCGTAGTTTTCGAGATATATCAAGACATTTAAAAGTTCCGAAGCCGCACCAACATAATAGAGATACAGAAACACCGTGGCCCCTTTCTTTGAGATAACTCTGCACTAGTGCGAGCCGCAAATGCCACTTCCAGCTTAGCTGTGCAGAAGAAGAACAACAAGAAGAAGAAATATCTCGAAATATGTCCGTCAGGCCCCTTCCCTTGAGATAAATCTGCAAATATCTCGGAAACGAAGCGAGCTATGGCAAAATGTTAAGAGACCTTTTTTGTAGAGAATTAAGTTTCCTACTTTTTATGTTCTATGATATTTTTTGATCAGAAGCGTAGTTCTCGAAATATATCAAGATATTTAAAAGTTCCGAAGCCGCACCAACATAATAGAGATACTGAAACACCGTGGCCCCTTTCTTTGAGATAACTCTGCACTATTGCGAGCTGCAAATGCCACTTCCAGCTTAGCTGTGCAGAAGAAGAACAACAAGAAGAAGAAATATCTCGAAATATGTCCGTCAGGCCCCTTCCCTTGAGATAAATCTGCAAATATCTCGGAAACGAAGCGAGCTATGGCAAAATGTTAAGAGACCTTTTTTGTAGAGAATTAAGTTTCCTACTTTTTATCTTCTATGATATTTTTTGATCAGATGCGTAGTTCTCGAGATATATCAAGATATTTAAAAGTTCCGAAGCCGCACCAACATAATAGAGATACAGAAATACCGTGGCCCCTCTCTTTGAGATAACTCTGCACTATTGCGAGCTGGAAATGCCACTTCCAGTTTAGCTGTGCAGAAGAAGAACAAGAAGAAGAAGAAATATCTCGAAATATGTCCGTTAGGCCCCTTCCCTTGAGATAAATCTGCAAATATCTCGGAAACGAAGCGAGCTATGGCAAAATGTTAAGAGACCTTTTTTGTAGAGAATTAAGTTTCCTACTTTTTATGTTCTATGATATTTTTTGATCAGAAGCGTAGTTTTCGAGATATATCGAGATATTTAAAAGTTCCGAAGCCGCACCAACATAATAGAGATACAGAAACACCGTGGCCCCTTTCTTTGAGATAACTCTGCACGATTGCGAGCTGGAAATGCCACTTCCAGTTTAGCTGTGCAGAAGAAGAACAACAAGAAGAAGAAATATCTCGAAATATGTCCGTCAGGCCCCTTCCCTTGAGATATATCTGCAAATATCTCGGAGACGAAGCGAGCTATGGCAAAATGTTAAGAGACGTTTTTTATAGAGAATTATGTTTCCTACAATTTATGTTCTATGATATTTTTTGATCAGAAGCGTAGTTTTCGAGATATATCAAGATATTTAAAAGTTCCGAAGCCGCACCAACATAATAGAGATACAGAAACACCGTGGCCCCTTTCTTTGAGATAACTCTGCACTATTGCGAGCTGCAAACGCCACTTCCAGCTTAGCTGTGCAGAAGAAGAACAACAAGAACAAGAAATATCTCGAAATATGTCCGTCAGGCCCCTTCCCTTGAGATAAATAGGCAAATATCTCGGAAACGAAGCGAGCTATGGCAAAATGTTAACAGACCTTTTTTGTAGAGAATTAAGTTTCCTACTTTTTATGTTCTATGATATTTTTTGATCAGATGCGTAGTTCTCGAGATATATCAAGATATTTAAAAGTTCCGAAGCCGCACCAACATAATAGAGATACAGAAACACCGTGGCCCCTTTCTTTGATATAACTCTGCACTAGTGCGAGCCGCAAATGCCACTTCCAGCTTAGCTGTGCAGAAGAGCAACAAGAAGAAGAAATATCTCGAAATATGTCCGTCAGGCCCCTTCCCTTGAGATAAATCTGCAAATATCTCGGAAACGAAGCGAGCTCTGGCAAAATGTTAAGAGACCTTTTTTCTAGAGAATTAAGTTTCCTACTTTTTATGTTCTGTGATATTTTTTGATCAGATGCGTAGTTCTCGAGATATATCAAGATATTTAAAAGTTCCGAAGCCGCACCAACATAATAGAGATACAGAAACACCGTGGCCCCTTTCTTTGAGATAACTCTGCACTATTGCGAGCTGCAAATGCCACTTCCAGCTTAGCTGTGCAGAAGAAGAACAACAAGAAGAAGAAATATCTCGAAATATGTCCGTCAGGCCCCTTCCCTTGAGATAAATCTGCAAATATCTCGGAAACGAAGCGAGCTATGGCGAAATGTTAAGAGACCTTTTTTGTAGAGAATTAAGTTTCCTACTTTTTATCTTCTATGATATTTTTTGATCAGATGCGTAGTTCTCGAGATATATCAAGATATTTAAAAGTTCCGAAGCCGCACCAACATAATAGAGATACAGAAATACCGTGGCCCCTCTCTTTGAGATAACTCTGCACTATTGCGAGCTGGAAATGCCACTTCCAGTTTAGCTGTGCAGAAGAAGAACAAGAAGAAGAAGAAATATCTCGAAATATGTCCGTTAGGCCCCTTCCCTTGAGATAAATCTGCAAATATCTCGGAAACGAAGCGAGCTATGGCAAAATGTTAAGAGACCTTTTTTGTAGAGAATTAAGTTTCCTACTTTTTATGTTCTATGATATTTTTTGATCAGAAGCGTAGTTTTCGAGATATATCGAGATATTTAAAAGTTCCGAAGCCGCACCAACATAATAGAGATACAGAAACACCGTGGCCCCTTTCTTTGAGATAACTCTGCACGATTGCGAGCTGCAAACGCCACTTCCAGCTTAGCTGTGCAGAAGAAGAACAACAAGAACAAGAAATATCTCGAAATATGTCCGTCAGGCCCCTTCCCTTGAGATAAATAGGCAAATATCTCGGAAACGAAGCGAGCTATGGCAAAATGTTAAGAGACCTTTTTTGTAGAGAATTAAGTTTCCTACTTTTTATGTTCTATGATATTTTTTGATCAGATGCGTAGTTCTCGAGATATATCAAGATATTTAAAAGTTCCGAAGCCGCACCAACATAATAGAGATACAGAAACACCGTGGCCCCTTTCTTTGAGATAACTCTGCACTAGTGCGAGCCGCAAATGCCACTTCCAGCTTAGCTGTGCAGAAGAGCAACAAGAAGAAGAAATATCTCGAAATATGTCCGTCAGGCCCCTTCCCTTGAGATAAATCTGCAAATATCTCGGAAACGAAGCGAGCTATGGCAAAATGTTAAGAGACCTTTTTTGTAGAGAATAATGTTTCCTACAATTTACGTTCTATGATATTTTTTGATCAGAAGCGTAGTTTTCAAGATATATCGAGATATTTAAAAGTTCCGAAGCCGCACCAACATAATAGAGATACAGAAACACCGTGGCCCCTTTCTTTGAGATAACTCTGCACTATTGCGACCTGCAAATGCCACTTCCAGCTCAGCTGTGCAGAAGAAGAACAACAAGAAGAAGAAATATCTCGAAATATGTCCGTCAGGCCAGTTCCTTTGAGCTGAATCTGCAAATATCTCGGAAACGAAGTGAGCTATGGCAAAATGTTAAGAGACGTTTTTTGTAGAGAATTATGTTTCCTACAATTTATGTTCTATGATATTTTTTGATCAGAAGCGTAGTTTTCGAGATATATCAAGATATTTAAAAGTTCCGAAGCCGCACCAACATAATAGAGATACAGAAACACCGTGGCCCCTTTCTTTGAGATAACTCTGCACTATTCCGAGCTGTAAATGCCACTTCCAGCTTAGCTGTGCAGAAGAAGAACAACAAGAAGAAGAAATATCTCGAAATATGTCCGTCAGGCCCCTTCCCTTGAGATATATCTGCAAATATCTCGGAAACGAAGCGAGCTATGGCAAAATGTTCAGAGACCTTTTTTGTAGAGAATTATGTTTCCTACAATTTATGTTCTATGATATTTTTTGATCAGAAGCGTAGTTCTCGAGATATATCGAGATATTTAAAAGTTCCGAAGCCGCACCAACATAATAGGGATACAGAAACACCGTGGCCCCTTTCTTTGAGATAACTCTGCACTAGTGCGAGCCGCAAATGCCACTTCCAGCTTAGCTGTGCAGAAGAAGAACAACAAGAAGAAGAAATATCTCGAAATATGTCCGTCAGGCCCCTTCCCTTGAGATAAATCTGCAAATATCTCGGAAACGAAGAGAGCTATGGCAAAATGTTAAGAGACCTTTTTTGTAGAGAATTAAGTTTCCTACTTTTCATGTTCTATGATATTTTTTGATCAGATGCGTAGTTCTCGAGATATATCAAGATATTTAAAAGTTCCGAAGCTGCACCAACATAATAGAGATACAGAAACACCGTGGCCCCTCTCTTTGAGATAACTCTGCACTATTGCGAGCTGGAAATGCCACTTCCAGTTTAGCTGTGCAGAAGAAGAACAACAAGAAGAAGAAATATCTCGAAATATGTCCGTTAGGCCCCTTCCCTTGAGATAAATCTGCAAATATCTCGGAAACGAAGCGAGCTATGGCAAAATGTTAAGAGACCTTTTTTGTAGAGAATTATGTTTCCTACAATTTATGTTCTATGATATTTTTTGATCAGAAGCGTAGTTCTCGAGATATATCGAGATATTTAAAAGTTCCGAAGCCGCACCAACATAATAGGGATACAGAAACACCGTGGCCCCTTTCTTTGAGATAACTCTGCACTAGTGCGAGCCGCAAATGCCACTTCCAGCTTAGCTGTGCAGAAGAAGAACAACAAGAAGAAGAAATATCTCGAAATATGTCCGTCAGGCCCCTTCCCTTGAGATATATCTGCAAATATCTCGGAAACGAAGCGAGCTATGGCAAAATGTTAAGAGACCTTTTTTGTAGAGAATTATGTTTCCTACAATTCATGTTCTATGATATTTTTTGATCAGAAGCGTAGTTTTCGAGATATATCGAGATATTTAAAAGTTCCGAAGCCGCACCAACATAATAGAGATACAGAAACACCGTGGCCCCTTTCTTTGAGATAACTGTGCACTAGTGCGAGCCGCAAATGCCACTTCCAGCTTAGCTGTGCAGAAGAAGAACAACAAGAAGAAGAAATATCTCGAAATATGTCCGTCAGGCCCCTTCCCTTGAGATATATCTGCAAATATCTCGGAAACGAAGCGAGCTATGGCAAAATGTTAAGAGACCGTTTTTGTAGAGAATTAAGTTTCCTACTTTTTATGTTCTATGATATTTTTTGATCAGACGCGTAGTTCTCGAGATATATCAAGATATTTAAAAGTTCCGAAGCCGCACCAACATAATAGAGATACAGAAACACCGTGGCCCCTTTCTTTAAGATAACTCTGCACTATTGCGAGCTGCAAATGCCACTTCCAGCTTAGCTGTGCAGAAGAAGAACAACAAGAAGAAGAAATATCTCGAAATATGTCCGTCAGGCCCCTTCCCTTGAGATATATCTGCAAATATCTCGGAAACGAAGCGAGCTATGGCAAAATGTTAAGAGACCTTTTTTGTCGAGAGTTATGTTTCCTACAATTTATGTTCTATGATATTTTTTGATCAGAAGCGTAGTTTTCGAGATATATCGAGATATTTAAAAGTTCCGAAGCCGCACCAACATAATAGAGATACAGAAACACCGTGGCCCCTTTCTTTGAGATAACTCTGCACTATTGCGAGCTGGAAATGCCACTTCCAGTTTAGCTGTGCAGAAGAAGAACAACAAGAAGAAGAAATATCTCGAAATATGTCCGTTAGTCCCCTTCCCTTGAGATAAATCTGCAAATATCTCGGAAAGGAAGCGAGCTATGGCAAAATGTTCAGAGACCTTTTTTGTAGAGAATTAAGTTTCCTACTTTTTATGTTCTATGATATTTTTTGAACAGATGCGTAGTTCTCGAGATATATCAAGATATTTAAAAGTTCCGAAGGCGCACCAACATAATAGAGATACAGAAACACCGTGGCCCCTTTCTTTGAGATAACTCTGCACTATTGCGCGCTGCAAATGCCACTTCCAGCTTAGCTGTGCAGAAGAAGAACAACAAGAAGAAGAAATATCTCGAAATATGTCCGTCAGGCCCCTTCCCTTGAGATATATCTGCAAATATCTCGGAAAGGAAGCGAGCTATGGCAGAATGTTAAGAGACGTTTTTTGTAGAGAATTATGTTCCCTACAATTTATGTTCTATGATATTTTTTGATCAGAAGCGTAGTTCTCGAGATATATCAAGATATTTAAAAGTTCCGAAGCCGCACCAACATAAGAGAGATACAGAAACACCGTGGCCCCTTTCTTTGAGATAACTCTGCACGATTGCGAGCTGGAAATGCCACTTCCAGTTTAGCTGTGCAGAAGAAGAACAACAAGAAGAAGAAGTATCTCGAAATATGTCCATCAGGACCCTTCCCCTGAGATAAATCTGCAAATATCTCGGAAACGAAGCGAGCTATGGCAAAATGTTAAGTGACCTTTTTTGTAGAGAATAATGTTTCCTACAATTTACGTTCTATGATATTTTTTGATCAGAAGCGTAGTTTTCGAGATATATCGAGATATTTAAAAGTTCCGAAGCCGCACCAACATAATAGAGATACAGAAACACCGTGGCCCCTTTCTTTGAGATAACTCTGCACTATTGCGAGCTGGAAATGCCACTTCCAGTTTAGCTGTGCAGAAGAAGAACAAGAAGAAGAAGAAATATCTCGAAATATGTCCGTTAGGCCCCTTCCCTTGAGATAAATCTGCAAATATCTCGGAAACGAAGCGAGCTATGGCAAAATGTTAAGAGACCTTTTTTGTAGAGAATTAAGTTTCCTACTTTTTATGTTCTATGATATTTTTTGATCAGAAGCGTAGTTTTCGAGATATATCGAGATATTTAAAAGTTCCGAAGCCGCACCAACATAATAGAGATACAGAAACACCGTGGCCCCTTTCTTTGAGATAACTCTGCACGATTGCGAGCTGGAAATGCCACTTCCAGTTTAGCTGTGCAGAAGAAGAACAACAAGAAGAAGAAATATCTCGAAATATGTCCGTCAGGCCCCTTCCCTTGAGATAAATCTGCAAATATCTCGGAAACGAAGCGAGCTATGGCGAAATGTTAAGAGACCTTTTTTGTAGAGAATTAAGTTTCCTACTTTTTATCTTCTATGATATTTTTTGATCAGATGCGTAGTTCTCGAGATATATCAAGATATTTAAAAGTTCCGAAGCCGCACCAACATAATAGAGATACAGAAACACCGTGGCCCCTCTCTTTGAGATAACTCTGCACTATTGCGAGCTGCAAATGCCACTTCCAGCTTAGCTGTGCAGAAGAAGAACAACAAGAAGAAGAAATATCTCGAAATATGTCCGTCAGGCCCCTTCCCTTGAGATAAATCTGCAAATATCTCGGAAACGAAGCGAGCTATGGCAAAATGTTTAGAGACCTTTCTTGTAGAGAATTAAGTTTCCTACTTTTTATGTAGTATGATATTTTTTGATCAGATGCGTAGTTCTCGAGATATATCAAGATATTTAAAAGTTCCGAAGCCGCACCAACATAATAGAGATACAGAAACACCGTGGCCCGTTTCTTTGAGATAACTCTGCACTATTGCGAGCTGCAAATGCCACTTCCAGCTTAGCTGTGCAGAAGAAGAACAACAAGAAGAAGAAATATCTCGAAATATGTCCGTCAGGCCCCTTCCCTTGAGTTATATCTGCAAATATCTCGGAAACGAAGCGAGCTATGGCAAAATGTTTAGAGACCTTTCTTGTAGAGAATTAAGTTTCCTACTTTTTAAGTAGTATGATATTTTTTGATCAGATGCGTAGTTCTCGAGATATATCAAGATATTTAAAAGTACCGAAGCCGCACCAACATAATAGAGATACAGAAACACCGTGGCCCCTTTCTTTGAGATAACTCTGCACTATTGCGCGCTGCAAATGCCACTTCCAGCTTAGCTGTGCAGAAGAAGAACAACAACAAGAAGAAATATCTCGAAATATGTCCGTCAGGCCCCTTCCCTTGAGATAAATCTGCAAATATCTCGGAAACGAAGCGAGCTATGGCAAAATGTTAAGAGACCTTTTTTGTAGAGAATAATGTTTCCTACAATTTACGTTCTATGATATTTTTTGATCAGAAGCGTAGTTTTCAAGATATATCGAGATATTTAAAAGTTCCGAAGCCGCACCAACATAATAGAGATACAGAAACACCGTGGCCCCTTTCTTTGAGATAACTCTGCACTATTGCGACCTGCAAATGCCACTTCCAGCTCAGCTGTGCAGAAGAAGAACAACAAGAAGAAGAAATATCTCGAAATATGTCCGTCAGGCCAGTTCCTTTGAGCTGAATCTGCAAATATCTCGGAAACGAAGTGAGCTATGGCAAAATGTTAAGAGACGTTTTTTGTAGAGAATTATGTTTCCTACAATTTATGTTCTATGATATTTTTTGATCAGAAGCGTAGTTTTCGAGATATATCAAGATATTTAAAAGTTCCGAAGCCGCACCAACATAATAGAGATACAGAAACACCGTGGCCCCTTTCTTTGAGATAACTCTGCACTATTCCGAGCTGTAAATGCCACTTCCAGCTTAGCTGTGCAGAAGAAGAACAACAAGAAGAAGAAATATCTCGAAATATGTCCGTCAGGCCCCTTCCCTTGAGATATATCTGCAAATATCTCGGAAACGAAGCGAGCTATGGCAAAATGTTAAGAGACCTTTTTTGTAGAGAATTATGTTTCCTACAATTTATGTTCTATGATATTTTTTGATCAGAAGCGTAGTTCTCGAGATATATCGAGATATTTAAAAGTTCCGAAGCCGCACCAACATAATAGGGATACAGAAACACCGTGGCCCCTTTCTTTGAGATAACTCTGCACTAGTGCGAGCCACAAATGCCACTTCTAGCTTAGCTGTGCAGAAAAAGAACAACAAGAAGAAGAAATATCTCGAAATATGTCCGTCAGGCCCCTTCCCTTGAGATAAATCTGCAAATATCTCGGAAACGAAGAGAGCTATGGCAAAATGTTAAGAGACCTTTTTTGTAGAGAATTAAGTTTCCTACTTTTCATGTTCTATGATATTTTTTGATCAGATGCGTAGTTCTCGAGATATATCAAGATATTTAAAAGTTCCGAAGCCGCACCAACATAATAGAGATACAGAAACACCGTGGCCCCTCTCTTTGAGATAACTCTGCACTATTGCGAGCTGGAAATGCCACTTCCAGTTTAGCTGTGCAGAAGAAGAACAACAAGAAGAAGAAATATCTCGAAATATGTCCGTTAGGCCCCTTACCTTGAGATAAATCTGCAAATATCTCGGAAACGAAGCGAGCTATGGCAAAATGTTAAGAGACCTTTTTTGTAGAGAATTATGTTTCCTACAATTTATGTTCTATGATATTTTTTGATCAGAAGCGTAGTTCTCGAGATATATCGAGATATTTAAAAGTTCCGAAGCCGCACCAACATAATAGGGATACAGAAACACCGTGGCCCCTTTCTTTGAGATAACTCTGCACTAGTGCGAGCCGCAAATGCCACTTCCAGCGTAGCTGTGCAGAAGAAGAACAACAAGAAGAAGAAATATCTCGAAATATGTCCGTCAGGCCCCTTCCCTTGAGATATATCTGCAAATATCTCGGAAACGAAGCGAGCTATGGCAAAATGTTAAGAGACCTTTTTTGTAGAGAATTATGTTTCCTACAATTCATGTTCTATGATATTTTTTGATCAGAAGCGTAGTTTTCGAGATATATCGAGATATTTAAAAGTTCCGAAGCCGCACCAACATAATAGAGATACAGAAACACCGTGGCCCCTTTCTTTGAGATAACTGTGCACTAGTGCGAGCCGCAAATGCCACTTCCAGCTTAGCTGTGCAGAAGAAGAACAACAAGAAGAAGAAATATCTCGAAATATGTCCGTCAGGCCCCTTCCCTTGAGATATATCTGCAAATATCTCGGAAACGAAGCGAGCTATGGCAAAATGTTAAGAGACCGTTTTTGTAGAGAATTAAGTTTCCTACTTTTTATTTTCTATGATATTTTTTGATCAGACGCGTAGTTCTCGAGATATATCAAGATATTTAAAAGTTCCGAAGCCGCACCAACATAATAGAGATACAGAAACACCGTGGCCCCTTTCTTTAAGATAACTCTGCACTATTGCGAGCTGCAAATGCCACTTCCAGCTTAGCTGTGCAGAAGAAGAACAACAAGAAGAAGAAATATCTCGAAATATGTCCGTCAGGCCCCTTCCCTTGAGATATATCTGCAAATATCTCGGAAACGAAGCGAGCTATGGCAAAATGTTAAGAGACCTTTTTTGTCGAGAGTTATGTTTCCTACAATTTATGTTCTATGATATTTTTTGATCAGAAGCGTAGTTTTCGAGATATATCGAGATATTTAAAAGTTCCGAAGCCGCACCAACATAATAGAGATACAGAAACACCGTGGCCCCTTTCTTTGAGATAACTCTGCACTATTGCGAGCTGGAAATGCCACTTCCAGTTTAGCTGTGCAGAAGAAGAACAACAAGAAGAAGAAATATCTCGAAATATGTCCGTTAGTCCCCTTCCCTTGAGATAAATCTGCAAATATCTCGGAAAGGAAGCGAGCTATGGCAAAATGTTCAGAGACCTTTTTTGTAGAGAATTAAGTTTCCTACTTTTTATGTTCTATGATATTTTTTGATCAGATGCGTAGTTCTCGAGATATATCAAGATATTTAAAAGTTCCGAAGGCGCACCAACATAATAGAGATACAGAAACACCGTGGCCACTTTCTTTGAGATAACTCTGCACTATTGCGCGCTGCAAATGCCACTTCCAGCTTAGCTGTGCAGAAGAAGAACAACAAGAAGAAGAAATATCTCGAAATATGTCCGTCAGGCCCCTTCCCTTGAGATATATCTGCAAATATCTCGGAAAGGAAGCGAGCTATGGCAGAATGTTAAGAGACGTTTTTTGTAGAGAATTATGTTCCCTACAATTTATGTTCTATGATATTTTTTGATCAGAAGCGTAGTTCTCGAGATATATCAAGATATTTAAAAGTTCCGAAGCCGCACCAACATAATAGAGATACAGAAACACCGTGGCCCCTCTCTTTGAGATAACTCTGCACTATTGCGAGCTGGAAATGCCACTTCCAGTTTAGCTGTGCAGAAGAAGAACAACAAGAAGAAGAAATATCTCGAAATATGTCCGTTAGGCCCCTTCCCTTGAGATAAATCTGCAAATATCTCGGAAACGAAGCGAGCTATGGCAAAATGTTAAGAGACCTTTTTTGTAGAGAATTAAGTTTCCTACTTTTTATGTTCTATGATATTTTTCGATCAGAGGCGTAGTTCTCGAGATATATCAAGATATTTAAAAGCTCCGAAGCCGCACCAACATAATAGAGATACAGAAACACCGTGGCCCCTTTCTTTGAGATAACTCTGCACGATTGCGAGCTGGAAATGCCACTTCCAGTTTAGCTGTGCAGAAGAAGAACAACAAGAAGAAGAAATATCTCGAAATATGTCCATCAGGACCCTTCCCCTGAGATAAATCTGCAAATATCTCGGAAACGAAGCGAGCTATGGCAAAATGTTAAGTGACCTTTTTTGTAGAGAATAATGTTTCCTACAATTTACGTTCTATGATATTTTTTGATCAGAAGCGTAGTTTTCGAGATATATCGAGATATTTAAAAGTTCCGAAGCCGCACCAACATAATAGAGATACAGAAACACCGTGGCCCCTTTCTTTGAGATAACTCTGCACTAGTGCGAGCCGCAAATGCCGCTTCCAGCTTAGCTGTGCAGAAGAAGAACAACAAGAAGAAGAAATATCTCGAAATATGTCCGTCAGGCCCCTTCCCTTGAGATAAATCTGCAAATATCTCGGAAACGAAGCGAGCTATGGCAAAATGTTAAGAGACCTTTTTTGTAGAGAATTAAGTTTCCTACTTTTTATGTTCCATGATATTTTTTGATCAGATGCGAAGTTCTCGAGATATATCAAGATATTTAAAAGTTCCGAAGCCGCACCAACATAATAGAGATACAGAAACACCGTGGCCCCTTTCTTTGAGATAACTCTGAACTATTGCGAGCTGCAAATGCCACTTCCAGCTTAGCTGTGCAGAGGAAGAACAACAAGAAGAAGAAGTATCTCGAAATATGTCCGTCAGGCCCGTTCCTTTGAGCTGAATCTGCAAATATCTCGGAAACGAAGCGAGCTATGGCAAAATGTTAAGAGACGTATTTTGTAGAGAATTAAGTTTCCTACTTTTTATTTTCTATGATATTTTTTGATCAGACGCGTAGTTCTCGAGATATATCAAGATATTTAAAAGTTCCGAAGCCGCACCAACATAATAGAGATACAGAAACACCGTGGCCCCTTTCTTTAAGATAACTCTGCACTATTGCGAGCTGCAAATGCCACTTCCAGCTTAGCTGTGCAGAAGAAGAACAACAAGAAGAAGAAATATCTCGAAATATGTCCGTCAGGCCCCTTCCCTTGAGATATATCTGCAAATATCTCGGAAACGAAGCGAGCTATGGCAAAATGTTAAGAGACCTTTTTTGTCGAGAGTTATGTTTCCTACAATTTATGTTCTATGATATTTTTTGATCAGAAGCGTAGTTTTCGAGATATATCGAGATATTTAAAAGTTCCGAAGCCGCACCAACATAATAGAGATACAGAAACACCGTGGCCCCTTTCTTTGAGATAACTCTGCACTATTGCGAGCTGGAAATGCCACTTCCAGTTTAGCTGTGCAGAAGAAGAACAACAAGAAGAAGAAATATCTCGAAATATGTCCGTTAGTCCCCTTCCCTTGAGATAAATCTGCAAATATCTCGGAAAGGAAGCGAGCTATGGCAAAATGTTCAGAGACCTTTTTTGTAGAGAATTAAGTTTCCTACTTTTTATGTTCTATGATATTTTTTGATCAGATGCGTAGTTCTCGAGATATATCAAGATATTTAAAAGTTCCGAAGGCGCACCAACATAATAGAGATACAGAAACACCGTGGCCCCTTTCTTTGAGATAACTCTGCACTATTGCGCGCTGCAAATGCCACTTCCAGCTTAGCTGTGCAGAAGAAGAACAACAAGAAGAAGAAATATCTCGAAATATGTCCGTCAGGCCCCTTCCCTTGAGATATATCTGCAAATATCTCGGAAAGGAAGCGAGCTATGGCAGAATGTTAAGAGACGTTTTTTGTAGAGAATTATGTTCCCTACAATTTATGTTCTATGATATTTTTTGATCAGAAGCGTAGTTCTCGAGATATATCAAGATATTTAAAAGTTCCGAAGCCGCACCAACATAATAGAGATACAGAAACACCGTGGCCCCTCTCTTTGAGATAACTCTGCACTATTGCGAGCTGGAAATGCCACTTCCAGTTTAGCTGTGCAGAAGAAGAACAACAAGAAGAAGAAATATCTCGAAATATGTCCGTTAGGCCCCTTCCCTTGAGATAAATCTGCAAATATCTCGGAAACGAAGCGAGCTATGGCAAAATGTTAAGAGACCTTTTTTGTAGAGAATTAAGTTTCCTACTTTTTATGTTCTATGATATTTTTCGATCAGAGGCGTAGTTCTCGAGATATATCAAGATATTTAAAAGCTCCGAAGCCGCACCAACATAATAGAGATACAGAAACACCGTGGCCCCTTTCTTTGAGATAACTCTGCACGATTGCGAGCTGGAAATGCCACTTCCAGTTTAGCTGTGCAGAAGAAGAACAACAAGAAGAAGAAATATCTCGAAATATGTCCATCAGGACCCTTCCCCTGAGATAAATCTGCAAATATCTCGGAAACGAAGCGAGCTATGGCAAAATGTTAAGTGACCTTTTTTGTAGAGAATAATGTTTCCTACAATTTACGTTCTATGATATTCTTTGATCAGAAGCGTAGTTTTCGAGATATATCGAGATATTTAAAAGTTCCGAAGCCGCACCAACATAATAGAGATACAGAAACACCGTGGCCCCTTTCTTTGAGATAACTCTGCACTAGTGCGAGCCGCAAATGCCGCTTCCAGCTTAGCTGTGCAGAAGAAGAACAACAAGAAGAAGAAATATCTCGAAATATGTCCGTCAGGCCCCTTCCCTTGAGATAAATCTGCAAATATCTCGGAAACGAAGCGAGCTATGGCAAAATGTTAAGAGACCTTTTTTGTAGAGAATTAAGTTTCCTACTTTTTATGTTCTATGATATTTTTTGATCAGATGCGAAGTTCTCGAGATATATCAAGATATTTAAAAGTTCCGAAGCCGCACCAACATAATAGAGATACAGAAACACCGTGGCCCCTTTCTTTGAGATAACTCTGCACTATTGCGAGCTGCAAATGCCACTTCCAGCTTAGCTGTGCAGAGGAAGAACAACAAGAAGAAGAAGTATCTCGAAATATGTCCGTCAGGCCCGTTCCTTTGAGCTGAATCTGCAAATATCTCGGAAACGAAGCGAGCTATGGCAAAATGTTAAGAGACGTATTTTGTAGAGAATTAAGTTTCCTACTTTTTATGTTCTATGATATTTTTCGATCAGAAGCGTAGTTCTCGAGATATATCAAGATATTTAAAAGTTCCGAAGCCGCACCAACATAATAGAGATACAGAAACACCGTGGCCCCTTTCTTTGAGATAACTCTGCACGATTGCGAGCTGGAAATGCCACTTCCAGTTTAGCTGTGCAGAAGAAGAACAACAAGAAGAAGAAATATCTCGAAATATGTCCGTCAGGCCAGTTCCTTTGAGCTGAATCTGCAAATATCTCGGAAATGAAGCGAGCTATGGCAAAATGTTAAGAGACGTTTTTTGTAGAGAATTATGTTTCCTACAATTTATGTTCTATGATATTTTTTGATCAGAAGCGTAGTTTTCGAGATATATCGAGATATTTAAAAGTTCCGAAGCCGCACCAACATAATAGGGATACAGAAACACCGTGGCCCCTTTCTTTGAGATAACTCTGCACTAGTGCGAGCCGCAAATGCCACTTGCAGCTTAGCTGTGCAGAAGAAGAACAACAAGAAGAAGAAATATCTCGAAATATGTCCGTCAGGCCCCTTCCCTTGAGATAAATCTGCAAATATCTCGGAAACGAAGCGAGCTATGGCAAAATGTTAAGAGACCGTTTTTGTAGAGAATTAAGTTTCCTACTTTTTATGTTCTATGATATTTTTTGATCAGATGCGTAGTTCTCGAGATATATCAAGATATTTAAAAGTTCCGAAGCCGCACCAACATAATAGAGATACAGAAACACCGTGGTCCCTTTCTTTGAGATAACTCTGCACTATTGCGACCTGCAAATGCCACTTCCAGCTCAGCTGTGCAGAAGAAGAACAACAAGAAGAAGAAATATCTCGAAATATGTCCGTCAGGCCCCTTCCCTTGAGATAAATCTGCAAATATCTCGGAAACGAAGCGAGCTATGGCAAAATGTTAAGAGACCTTTTTTGTAGAGAATTAAGCTTCCTACTTTTTATGTTCTATGATATTTTTTGATCAGATGCGAAGTTCTCGAGATATATCAAGATATTTAAAAGTTCCGAAGCCGCACCAACATAATAGAGATACAGAAACACCGTGGCCCCTTTCTTTGTGATAACTCTGCACTATTGCGAGCTGTAAATGCCACTTCCAGCTTAGCTGTGCAGAAGAAGAACAACAAGAAGAAGAAATATCTCGAAATATGTCCGTCAGGCCAGTTCCTTTGAGATGAATCTGCAAATATCTCGGAAACGAAGCGAGCTATGGCAAAATGTTAAGAGACGTTTTTTGTAGAGAATTATGTTTCCTACAATTTATGTTCTATGATATTTTTTGATCAGAAGCGTAGTTTTCGAGATATATCGAGATATTTAAAAGTTCCGAAGCCGCACCAACATAATAGAGATACAGAAACACCGTGGCCCCTTTCTTTGAGATAACTCTGCACTAGTGCGAGCCGCAAATGCCACTTCCAGCTTAGCTGTGCAGAAGAAGAACAACAAGAAGAAGAAATATCTCGAAATATGTCCGTCAGGCCCCTTCCCTTGAGATAATTCTGCAAATATCTCGGAAACGAAGCGAGCTATGGCAAAATGTTAAGAGACCTTTTTGTAGAGAATTATGTTTCCTACAATTTATGTTCTATGATATTTTTTGATCAGAAGCGTAGTTTTCGAGATATATCGAGATATTTAAAAGTTCCGAAGCCGCACCAACATAATAGAGATACAGAAACACCGTGGCCCCTTTCTTTGAGATAACTCTGCACTAGTGCGAGCTGCAAATGCCACTCCCAGCTTAGCTGTGCAGAAGAAGAACAACAAGAAGAAGAAGTATCTCGAAATATGTCCGTCAGGCCCGTTCCTTTGAGCTGAATCTGCAAATATCTCGGAAACGAAGCGAGCTATGGCAAAATGTTAAGAGACGTTTTTTGTAGAGAATTATGTTTCCTACAATTTATGTTCTATGATATTTTTTGATCAGAAGCGTAGTTTTCGAGATATATCGAGATATTTAAAAGTTCCGAAGCCGCACCAACATAATAGAGATACAGAAACACCGTGGCCCCTTTCTTTGAGATAACTCTGCACTAGTGCGAGCCGCAAATGCCACTTCCAGCTTAGCTGTGCAGAGGAAGAACAACAAGAAGAAGAAATATCTCGAAATATGTCCGTCAGGCCCGTTCCTTTGAGCTGAATCTGCAAATATCTCGGAAACGAAACGAGCTATGGCAAAATGTTAAGAGACCTTTTTTGTAGAGAATTATGTTTCCTACAATTTATGTTCTATGATATTTTTTGATCAGAAGCGTAGTTTTCGAGATATATCGAGATATTTAAAAGTTCCGAAGACGCACCAGCATAATAGAGATACAGAAACACCGTGGCCCCTTTCTTTGAGATAACTCTGCACTAGTGCGAGCCGCAAATGCCACTTCCAGTTTAGCTGTGCAGAAGAAGAACAACAAGAAGAAGAAATATCTCGAAATATGTCCGTCAGGCCACTTCCCTTGAGATAAATCTGCAAATATCTCGGAAACGAAGAGAGCTATGGCAAAATGTTAAGAGACCTTTTTTGTAGAGAATTAAGTTTCCTACTTTTTATGTTCGATGATATTTTTTGATCAGATGCGTAGTTCTCGAGATATATCAAGATATTTAAAAGTTCCGAAGCCGCACCAACATAATAGAGATACAGAAACACCGTGGCCCCTTTCTTTGAGATAACTCTGCACTAGTGCGAGCCGCAAATGCCACTTCCAGCTTAGCTGTGCAGAAGAAGAACAACAAGAAGAAGAAATATCTCGAAATATGTCCGTCAGGCCCCTTCCCTTGAGATAAATCTGCAAATATCTCGGAAACGAAGCGAGCTATGGCAAAATGTTAAGAGACCTTTTTTGTAGAGAATTATGTTTCCTACAATTTATGTTCTATGATATTTTTTGATCAGAAGCGTAGTTTTCGAGATATATCGAGATATTTAAAAGTTCCGAAGCCGCACCAACATAATAGAGATACAGAAACACCGTGGCCCCTTTCTTTGAGATAACTCTGCACTAGTGCGAGCCGCAAATGCCACTTCCAGCTTAGCTGTGCAGAAGAAGAACAACAAGAAGAAGAAATATCTCGAAATATGTCCGTCAGGCCCCTTCCCTTGAGATAATTCTGCAAATATCTCGGAAACGAAGCGAGCTATGGCAAAATGTTAAGAGACCTTTTTTGTAGAGAATTATGTTTCCTACAATTTATGTTCTATGATATTTTTTGATCAGAAGCGTAGTTTTCGAGATATATCGAGATATTTAAAAGTTCCGAAGCCGCACCAACATAATAGAGATACAGAAACACCGTGGCCCCTTTCTTTGAGATAACTCTGCACTAGTGCGAGCTGCAAATGCCACTCCCAGCTTAGCTGTGCAGAAGAAGAACAACAAGAAGAAGAAGTATCTCGAAATATGTCCGTCAGGCCCGTTCCTTTGAGCTGAATCTGCAAATATCTCGGAAACGAAGCGAGCTATGGCAAAATGTTAAGAGACGTTTTTTGTAGAGAATTATGTTTCCTACAATTTATGTTCTATGATATTTTTTGATCAGAAGCGTAGTTTTCGAGATATATCGAGATATTTAAAAGTTCCGAAGCCGCACCAACATAATAGAGATACAGAAACACCGTGGCCCCTTTCTTTGAGATAACTCTGCACTAGTGCGAGCCGCAAATGCCACTTCCAGCTTAGCTGTGCAGAGGAAGAACAACAAGAAGAAGAAATATCTCGAAATATGTCCGTCAGGCCCGTTCCTTTGAGCTGAATCTGCAAATATCTCGGAAACGAAACGAGCTATGGCAAAATGTTAAGAGACCTTTTTTGTAGAGAATTATGTTTCCTACAATTTATGTTCTATGATATTTTTTGATCAGAAGCGTAGTTTTCGAGATATATCGAGATATTTAAAAGTTCCGAAGACGCACCAGCATAATAGAGATACAGAAACACCGTGGCCCCTTTCTTTGAGATAACTCTGCACTAGTGCGAGCCGCAAATGCCACTTCCAGTTTAGCTGTGCAGAAGAAGAACAACAAGAAGAAGAAATATCTCGAAATATGTCCGTCAGGCCACTTCCCTTGAGATAAATCTGCAAATATCTCGGAAACGAAGAGAGCTATGGCAAAATGTTAAGAGACCTTTTTTGTAGAGAATTAAGTTTCCTACTTTTTATGTTCGATGATATTTTTTGATCAGATGCGTAGTTCTCGAGATATATCAAGATATTTAAAAGTTCCGAAGCCGCACCAACATAATAGAGATACAGAAACACCGTGGCCCCTTTCTTTGAGATAACTCTGCACTAGTGCGAGCCGCAAATGCCACTTCCAGCTTAGCTGTGCAGAAGAAGAACAACAAGAAGAAGAAATATCTCGAAATATGTCCGTCAGGCCCCTTCCCTTGAGATAAATCTGCAAATATCTCGGAAACGAAGCGAGCTATGGCAAAATGTTAAGAGACCTTTTTTGTAGAGAATTAAGTTTCCTACTTTTTATGTTCTATGATATTTTTTGATCAGATGCGTAGTTTTCGAGATATATCGAGATATTTAAAAGTTCCGAAGCCGCACCAACATAATAGGGATACAGAAACACCGTGGCCCCTTTCTTTGAGATAACTCGGCACTAGTGCGAGCCGCAAATGCCACTTCCAGCTTAGCTGTGCAGAAGAAGAACAACAAGAAGAAGAAATATCTCGAAATATTTCCGTTAGGCTCCTTCCCTTGAGATAAATCTGCAAATATCTCGGAAACGAAGCGACCTATGGCAAAATGTTCAGAGACCTTTTTTGTAGAGAATTAAGTTTCCTACTTTTTATGTTCTATGATATTTTTTGATCAGATGCGTAGTTCTCGAGATATATCAAGATATTTAAAAGTTCCGAAGCCGCACCAACATAATAGAGATACAGAAACACCGTGGCCCCTTTCTTTGAGATAACTCTGCACTATTGCGAGCTGTAAATGCCACTTCCAGCTTAGCTGTGCAGAAGAAGAACAACAAGAAGAAGAAATATCTCGAAATATGTCCGTCAGGCCCCTTCCCCCTGAGATAATTCTGCAAATATCTCGGAAACGAAGCGAGCTATGGCAAAATGTTAAGAGACCTTTTTTGTAGAGAATTATGTTTCCTACAATTTATGTTCTATGATATTTTTTGATCAGAAGCGTAGTTTTCGAGATATATCGAGATATTTAAAAGTTCCGAAGACGCACCAGCATAATAGAGATAGAGAAACACCGTGGCCCCTTTCTTTGAGATAACTCTGCACTAGTGCGAGCCGCAAATGCCACTTCCAGTTTAGCTGTGCAGAAGAAGAACAACAAGAAGAAGAAATATCTCGAAATATGTCCGTCAGGCCCCTTCCCTTGAGATAAATCTGCAAATATCTCGGAAACGAAGAGAGCTATGGCAAAATGTTAAGAGACCTTTTTTGTAGAGAATTAAGTTTCCAACTTTTCATGTTCTATGATATTTTTTGATCAGATGCGTAGTTCTCGAGATATATCAAGATATTTAAAAGTTCCGAAGCAGCACCAACATAATAGAGATACAGAAACACCGTGGCCCCTTTCTTTGAGATAACTCTGCACTATTGCGAGCTGTAAATGCCACTTCCAGCTTAGCTGTGCAGAAGAAGAACAACAAGAAGAAGAAATATCTCGAAATATGTCCGTCAGGCCCCTTCCCTTGAGATACATATGCAAATATCTCGGAAAGGAAGCGAGCTATGGCAAAATGTTAAGAGACCTTTTTTGTAGAGAATTAAGTTTCCTACTTTTTATGTTCTATGATATTTTTTGATCAGATGCGTAGTTCTCGAGATATATCAAGATATTTAAAAGTTCCGAAGCTGCACCAACATAATAGAGATACAGAAACACCGTGGCCCCTTTCTTTGAGATAACTCTGCACTATTGCGAGCTGCAAATGCCACTTCCAGCTTAGCTGTGCAGAGGAAGAACAACAAGAAGAAGAAATATCTCGAAATATGTCCGTCAGGCCAGTTCCTTTGAGCTGAATCTGCAAATATCTCGGAAACGAAACGAGCTATGGCAAAATGTTAAGAGACCTTTTTTGTAGAGAATTATGTTTCCTACAATTTATGTTCTATGATATTTTTTGATCAGAAGCGTAGTTTTCGAGATATATCGAGATATTTAAAAGTTCTGAAGACGCACCAACATAATAGAGATACAGAAACACCGTGACCCCTTTCTTTGAGATAACTCTGCACTAGTGCGAGCCGCAAATGCCACTTCCAGCTTAGCTGTGCAGAGGAAGAACAACAAGAAGAAGAAATATCTCGAAATATGTCCGTCAGGCCAGTTCCTTTGAGCTGAATCTGCAAATATCTCGGAAACGAAGCGAGCTATGGCAAAATGTTAAGAGACGTTTTTGGTAGAGAATTATGTTTCCTACAATTTATGTTCTATGATATTTTTTGATCAGAAGCGTAGTTTTCGAGATATATCAAGATATTTAAAAGTTCCGAAGCCGCACCAACATAATAGAGATACAGAAACACCGTGGCCCCTTTCTTTGAGATAACTCTGCACTATTGCGAGCTGCAAATGCCACTTCCAGCTTAGCTGTGCAGAGGAAGAACAACAAGAAGAAGAAATATCTCGAAATATGTCCGTCAGGCCAGTTCCTTTGAGCTGAATCTGCAAATATCTCGGAAACGAAACGAGCTATGGCAAAATGTTAACAGACCTTTTTTGTAGAGAATTATGTTTCCTACAATTTATGTTCTATGATATTTTTTGATCAGAAGCGTAGTTTTCGAGATATATCGAGATATTTAAAAGTTCCGAAGACGCACCAACATAATAGAGATACAGAAACACCGTGGCCCCTTTCTTTGAGATAACTCTGCACTAGTGCGAGCCGCAAATGCCACTTCCAGTTTAGCTGTGCAGAAGAAGAACAACAAGAAGAAGAAATATCTCGAAATATGTCCGTCAGGCCCCTTCCCTTGAGATAAATATGCAAATATCTCGGAAACGAAGCGAGCTATGGCAAAATGTTAAGAGACCTTTTTTGTAGAGAATTAAGTTTCCTACTATTCATGTTCTATGATATTTTTTGATATGATGCGTAGTTCTCGAGATATATCAAGATATTTAAAAGTTCCGAAGCAGCACCAACATAATAGAGATACAGAAACACCGTGGCCCCTTTCTTTGAGATAACTCTGCACTATTGCGAGCTGTAAATGCCACTTCCAGCTTAGCTGTGCAGAAGAAGAACAACAAGAAGAAGAAATATCTCGAAATATGTCCGTCAGGCCCCTTCCCTTGAGATAAATCTGCAAATATCTCGGAAACGAAGAGAGCTATGGGAAAATGTTAAGAGACCTTTTTTGTAGAGAATTAAGTTTCCTACTTTTCATGTTCTATGATATTTTTTGATCAGATGCGTAGTTCTCGAGATATATCAAGATATTTAAAAGTTCCGAAGCAGCACCAACATAATAGAGATACAGAAACACCGTGGCCCCTTTCTTTGAGATAACTCTGCACTATTGCGAGCTGTAAATGCCACATCCAGCTTAGCTGTGCAGAAGAAGAACAACAAGAAGAAGAAATATCTCGAAATATGTCCGTCAGGCCCCTTCCCTTGAGATAAATATGCAAATATCTCGGAAACGAAGCGAGCTATGGCAAAATGTTAAGAGACCTTTTTTGTAGAGAATTAAGTTTCCTACTTTTTATGTTCTATGATATTTTTTGATCAGATGCGTAGTTCTCGAGATATATCAAGATATTTAAAAGTTCCGAAGCCGCACCAACATAATAGAGATACAGAAACACCGTGGCCCCTTTCTTTGAGATAACTCTGCACTATTGCGAGCTGCAAATGCCACTTCCAAGTTAGCTGTGCAGAGGAAGAACAACAAGAAGAAGAAATATCTCGAAATATGTCCGTCAGGCCAGTTCCTTTGAGCTGAATCTGCAAATATCTCGGAAACGAAACGAGCTATGGCAAAATGTTAAGAGACCTTTTTTGTAGAGAATTATGTTTCCTATAATTTATGTTCTATGATATTTTTTGATCAGAAGCGTACTTTTCGAGATATATCGAGATATTTAAAAGTTCCGAAGACGCACCAACATAATAGAGATACACAAACACCGTGGCCCCTTTCTTTGAGATAACTCTGCACTAGTGCGAGCCGCAAATGCCACTTCCAGCTTAGCTGTGCAGAAGAAGAACAACAAGAAGAAGAAATATCTCGAAATATGTCCGTCAGGCCCCTTCCCTTGAGATAAATCTGCAAATATCTCGGAAACCAAGCGAGCTATGGCAAAATGTTAAGAGACCTTTTTTGTAGAGAATTAAGTTTCCTACTTTTTATGTTCTATGATATTTTTTGATCAGATGCGTAGTTCTCGAGATATATCAAGATATTTAAAAGTTCCGAAGCCGCACCAACATAATAGAGATACAGAAACACCGTGGCCCCTTTCTTTGAGATAACTCTGCACTAGTGCGAGCCGCAAATGCCACTTCCAGCTTAGCTGTGCAGAAGAAGAACAACAAGAAGAAGAAATATCTCGAAATATGTCCGTCAGGCCCCTTCCCTTGAGATAAATCTGCAAATATCTCGGAAACGAAGCGAGCTATGGCAAAATGTTAAGAGACCTTTTTTGTAGAGAATTAAGTTTCCTACTTTTTATGTTCTATGATATTTTTTGATCAGATGCGTAGTTTTCGAGATATATCGAGATATTTAAAAGTTCCGAAGCCGCACCAACATAATAGGGATACAGAAACACCGTGGCCCCTTTCTTTGAGATAACTCTGCACTAGTGCGAGCCGCAAATGCCACTTGCAGCTTAGCTGTGCAGAAGAAGAACAACAAGAAGAAGAAATATCTCGAAATATTTCCGTTAGGCTCCTTCCCTTGAGATAAATCTGCAAATATCTCGGAAACGAAGCGACCTATGGCAAAATGTTCAGAGACCTTTTTTGTAGAGAATTAAGTTTCCTACTTTTTATGTTCTATGATATTTTTTGATCAGATGCGTAGTTCTCGAGATATATCAAGATATTTAAAAGTTCCGAAGCCGCACCAACATAATAGAGATACAGAAACACCGTGGCCCCTTTCTTTGAGATAACTCTGCACTATTGCGAGCTGTAAATGCCACTTCCAGCTTAGCTGTGCAGAAGAAGAACAACAAGAAGAAGAAATATCTCGAAATATGTCCGTCAGGCCCCTTCCCTTGAGATAATTCTGCAAATATCTCGGAAACGAAGCGAGCTATGGCAAAATGTTAAGAGACCTTTTTTGTAGAGAATTATGTTTCCTACAATTTATGTTCTATGATATTTTTTGATCAGAAGCGTAGTTTTCGAGATATATCGAGATATTTAAAAGTTCCGAAGCCGCACCAACATAATAGAGATACAGAAACACCGTGGCCCCTTTCTTTGAGATAACTCTGCACTAGTGCGAGCTGCAAATGCCACTTCCAGCTTAGCTGTGCAGAAGAAGAACAACAAGAAGAAGAAGTATCTCGAAATATGTCCGTCAGGCCCGTTCCTTTGAGCTGAATCTGCAAATATCTCGGAAACGAAGCGAGCTATGGCAAAATGTTAAGAGACGTTTTTTGTAGAGAATTATGTTTCCTACAATTTATGTTCTATGATATTTTTTGATCAGAAGCGTAGTTTTCGAGATATATGGAGATATTTAAAAGTTCCGAAGCCGCACCAACATAATAGAGATACAGAAACACCGTGGCCCCTTTCTTTGAGATAACTCTGCACTAGTGCGAGCCGCAAATGCCACTTCCAGCTTAGCTGTGCAGAAGAAGAACAAGAAGAAGAAGAAATATCTCGAAATATGTCCGACAGGCCCCTTCCCTTGAGATAAATCTGCAAATATCTCGGAAACGAAGCGAGCTATGGCAAAATGTTAAGAGACCTTTTTTGTAGAGAATTATGTTTCCTACAATTTATGTTCTATGATATTTTTTGATCAGAAGCGTAGTTTTCGAGATATATCGAGATATTTAAAAGTTCCGAAGCCGCACCAACATAATAGAGATACAGAAACACCGTGGCCCCTTTCTTTGAGATAACTCTGCACTAGTGCGAGCTGCAAATGCCACTTCCAGCTTAGCTGTGCAGAAGAAGAACAACAAGAAGAAGAAATATCTCGAAATATATCCGACAGGCCCCTTCCCTTGAGATAAATCCGCAAATATCTCGGAAACGAAGCGAGCTATGGCAAAATGTTAAGAGACCTTTTTTGTAGAGAATTAAGTTTCCTACTTTTTATGTTCTATGATATTTTTTGATCAGATGCGTAGTTCTCGAGATATATCAAGATATTTAAAAGTTCCGAAGCCGCACCAACATAATAGAGATACAGAAACACCGTGGCCCCTTTCTTTGAGATAACTCTGCACTATTGCGAGCTGCAAATACCACTTCCAGCTTAGCTGTGCAGAGGAAGAACAACAAGAAGAAGAAGTATCTCGAAATATGTCCGTCAGGCCAGTTCCTTTGAGCTGAATCTGCAAATATCTCGGAAACGAAACGAGGTATGGCAAAATGTTAAGAAACCTTTTTTGTAGAGAATTATGTTTCCTACAATTTATGTTCTATGATATTTTTTGATCAGAAGCGTAGTTTTCGAGATATATCGAGATATTTAAAAGTTCCGAAGACGCACCAACATAATAGAGATACAGAAACACCGTGGCCCCTTTCTTTGAGATAACTCTGCACTAGTGCGAGCCGCAAATGCCACTTCCAGCTTAGCTGTGCAGAGGAAGAACAACAAGAAGAAGAAATATCTCGAAATATGTCCGTCAGGCCAGTTCCTTTGAGCTGAATCTGCAAATATCTCGGAAACGAAGCGAGCTATGGCAAAATGTTAAGAGACGTTTTTGGTAGAGAATTATGTTTCCTACAATTTATGTTCTATGATATTTTTTGATCAGAAGCGTAGTTTTCGAGATATATCGAGATATTTAAAAGTTCCGAAGCCGCACCAACATAATAGGGATACAGAAACACCGTGGCCCCTTTCTTTGAGATAACTCTGCACTAGTGCGAGCCGCAAATGCCACTTCCAGCTTAGCTGTGCAGAAGAAGAACAACAAGAAGAAGAAATATCTCGAAATATGTCCGTCAGGCCCCTTCCCTTGAGATAAATCTGCAAATATCTCGGAAACGAAGAGAGCTATGGCAAAATGCTAAGAGACGTTTCTTGTAGAGAATTATGTTTCCTACAATTTATGTTCTATGATATTTTTTGATCAGAAGCGTAGTTTTCGAGATATATCAAGATATTTAAAAGTTCCGAAGCCGCACCAACATAATAGAGATACAGAAACACCGTGGCCCCTTTCTTTGAGATAACTCTGCACTATTGCGAGCTGCAAATGCCACTTCCAGCTTAGCTGTGCAGAGGAAGAACAACAAGAAGAAGAAATATCTCGAAATATGTCCGTCAGGCCAGTTCCTTTGAGCTGAATCTGCAAATATCTCGGAAACGAAACGAGCTATGGCAAAATGTTAACAGACCTTTTTTGTAGAGAATTATGTTTCCTACAATTTATGTTCTATGATATTTTTTGATCAGAAGCGTAGTTTTCGAGATATATCGAGATATTTAAAAGTTCCGAAGACGCACCAACATAATAGAGATACAGAAACACCGTGGCCCCTTTCTTTGAGATAACTCTGCACTAGTGCGAGCCGCAAATGCCACTTCCAGTTTAGCTGTGCAGAAGAAGAACAACAAGAAGAAGAAATATCTCGAAATATGTCCGTCAGGCCACTTCCCTTGAGATAAATCTGCAAATATCTCGGAAACGAAGCGAGCTATGGCAAAATGTTAAGAGACCTTTTTTGTAGAGAATTAAGTTTCCTACTTTTTATGTTCGATGATATTTTTTGATCAGATGCGTAGTTCTCGAGATATATCAAGATATTTAAAAGTTCCGAAGCTGCACCAACATAATAGAGGTACAGAAACACCGTGGCCTCTTTCTTTGAGATAACTCTGCACTATTGCGAGCTGCAAATGCCACTTCGAGCTTAGCTGTGCAGAAGAAGAACAACAAGAAGAAGAAATATCTCGAAATATGTCCGTCAGGCCCCTTCCCTTGAGATAAATCTGCAAATATCTCGGAAACGAAGAGAGCTATGGCAAAATGTTAAGAAACCTTTTTTGTAGAGAATTAAGTTTCCTACTTTTCATGTTCTATGATATTTTTTGATCAGATGCGTAGTTCTCGAGATATATCAAGATATTTAAAAGTTCCGAAGCAGCACCAACATAATAGAGATACAGAAACACCGTGGCCCGTTTCTTTGAGATAACTCTGCACTATTGCGAGCTGTAAATGCCACTTCCAGCTTAGCTGTGCAGAAGAAGAACAACAAGAAGAAGAAATATCTCGAAATATGTCCGTCAGGCCCCTTCCCTTGAGATAAATATGCAAATATCTCGGAAACGAAGCGAGCTATGGCAAAATGTTAAGAGACCTTTTTTGTAGAGAATTAAGTTTCCTACTTTTTATGTTCTATGATATTTTTTGATCAGATGCGTAGTTCTCGAGATATATCAAGATATTTAAAAGTTCCGAAGCCGCACCAACATAATAGAGATACAGAAACACCGTGGCCCCTTTCTTTGAGATAACTCTGCACTATTGCGAGCTGCAAATGCCACTTCCAGCTTAGCTGTGCAGAGGAAGAACAACAACAAGAAGAAATATCTCGAAATATGTCCGTCAGGCCAGTTCCTTTGAGCTGAATCTGCAAATATCTCGGAAACGAAACGAGCTATGGCAAAATGTTAACAGACCTTTTTTGTAGAGAATTATGTTTCCTACAATTTATGTTCTATGATATTTTTTGATCAGAAGCGTAGTTTTCGAGATATATCGAGATATTTAAAAGTTCCGAAGACGCACCAACATAATAGAGATACAGAAACACCGTGGCCCCTTTCTTTGAGATAACTCTGCACTAGTGCGAGCCGCAAATGCCACTTCCAGTTTAGCTGTGCAGAAGAAGAACAACAAGAAGAAGAAATATCTCGAAATATGTCCGTCAGGCCACTTCCCTTGAGATAAATCTGCAAATATCTCGGAAACAATGCGAGCTATGGCAAAATGTTAAGAGACCTTTTTTGTAGAGAATTAAGTTTCCTACTTTTTATGTTCGATGATATTTTTTGATCAGATGCGTAGTTCTCGAGATATATCAAGATATTTAAAAGTTCCGAAGCTGCACCAACATAATAGAGGTACAGAAACACCGTGGCCTCTTTCTTTGAGATAACTCTGCACTATTGCGAGCTGCAAATGCCACTTCGAGCTTAGCTGTGCAGAAGAAGAACAACAAGGAGAAGAAATATCTCGAAATATGTCCGTCAGGCCCCTTCCCTTGAGATAAATCTGCAAATATCTCGGAAACGAAGAGAGCTATGGCAAAATGTTAAGAGACCTTTTTTGTAGAGAATTAAGTTTCCTACTTTTCATGTTCTATGATATTTTTTGATCAGATGCGTAGTTCTCGAGATATATCAAGATATTTAAAAGTTCCGAAGCAGCACCAACATAATAGAGATACAGAAACACCGTGGCCCCTTTCTTTGAGATAACTCTGCACTATTGCGAGCTGTAAATGCCACTTCCAGCTTAGCTGTGCAGAAGAAGAACAACAAGAAGAAGAAATATCTCGAAATATGTCCGTCAGGCCCCTTCCCTTGAGATAAATATGCAAATATCTCGGAAACGAAGCGAGCTATGGCAAAATGTTAAGAGACCTTTTTTGTAGAGAATTAAGTTTCCTACTTTTTATGTTCTATGATATTTTTTGATCAGATGCGTAGTTCTCGAGATATATCAAGATATTTAAAAGTTCCGAAGCCGCACCAACATAATAGAGATACAGAAACACCGTGGCCCCTTTCTTTGAGATAACTCTGCACTATTGCGAGCTGCAAATGCCACTTCCAGCTTAGCTGTGCAGAGGAAGAACAACAAGAAGAAGAAATATCTCGAAATATGTCCGTCAGGCCAGTTCCTTTGAGCTGAATCTGCAAATATCTCGGAAACGAAACGAGCTATGGCAAAATGTTAAGAGACCTTTTTTGTAGAGAATTATGTTTCCTATAATTTATGTTCTATGATATTTTTTGATCAGAAGCGTAGTTTTCGAGATATATCGAGATATTTAAAAGTTCCGAAGACGCACCAACATAATAGAGATACACAAACACCGTGGCCCCTTTCTTTGAGATAACTCTGCACTAGTGCGAGCCGCAAATGCCACTTCCAGTTTAGCTGTGCAGAAGAAGAACAACAAGAAGAAGAAATATCTCGAAATATGTCCGTCAGGCCACTTCCCTTGAGATAAATCTGCAAATATCTCGGAAACGAAGCGAGCTATGGCAAAATGTTAAGAGACCTTTTTTGTAGAGAATTAAGTTTCCTACTTTTTATGTTCTATGATATTTTTTGATCAGATGCGTAGTTCTCGAGATATATCAAGATATTTAAAAGTTCCGAAGCCGCACCAACATAATAGAGATACAGAAACACCGTGGCCCCTTTCTTTGAGATAACTCTGCACTATTGCGAGCTGCAAATACCACTTCCAGCTTAGCTGTGCAGAGGAAGAACAACAAGAAGAAGAAGTATCTCGAAATATGTCCGTCAGGCCAGTTCCTTTGAGCTGAATCTGCAAATATCTCGGAAACGAAACGAGGTATGGCAAAATGTTAAGAGACCTTTTTTGTAGAGAATTATGTTTCCTACAATTTATGTTCTATGATATTTTTTGATCAGAAGCGTAGTTTTCGAGATATATCGAGATATTTAAAAGTTCCGAAGACGCACCAACATAATAGAGATACAGAAACACCGTGGCCCCTTTCTTTGAGATAACTCTGCACTAGTGCGAGCCGCAAATGCCACTTCCAGCTTAGCTGTGCAGAGGAAGAACAACAAGAAGAAGAAATATCTCGAAATATGTCCGTCAGGCCAGTTCCTTTGAGCTGAATCTGCAAATATCTCGGAAACGAAGCGAGCTATGGCAAAATGTTAAGAGACGTTTTTGGTAGAGAATTATGTTTCCTACAATTTATGTTCTATGATATTTTTTGATCAGAAGCGTAGTTTTCGAGATATATCGAGATATTTAAAAGTTCCGAAGCCGCACCAACATAATAGGGATACAGAAACACCGTGGCCCCTTTCTTTGAGATAACTCTGCACTAGTGCGAGCCGCAAATGCCACTTCCAGCTTAGCTGTGCAGAAGAAGAACAACAAGAAGAAGAAATATCTCGAAATATGTCCGTCAGGCCCCTTCCCTTGAGATAAATCTGCAAATATCTCGGAAACGAAGAGAGCTATGGCAAAATGCTAAGAGACGTTTCTTGTAGAGAATTATGTTTCCTACAATTTATGTTCTATGATATTTTTTGATCAGAAGCGTAGTTTTCGAGATATATCAAGATATTTAAAAGTTCCGAAGCCGCACCAACATAATAGAGATACAGAAACACCGTGGCCCCTTTCTTTGAGATAACTCTGCACTATTGCGAGCTGCAAATGCCACTTCCAGCTTAGCTGTGCAGAGGAAGAACAACAAGAAGAAGAAATATCTCGAAATATGTCCGTCAGGCCAGTTCCTTTGAGCTGAATCTGCAAATATCTCGGAAACGAAACGAGCTATGGCAAAATGTTAACAGACCTTTTTTGTAGAGAATTATGTTTCCTACAATTTATGTTCTATGATATTTTTTGATCAGAAGCGTAGTTTTCGAGATATATCGAGATATTTAAAAGTTCCGAAGACGCACCAACATAATAGAGATACAGAAACACCGTGGCCCCTTTCTTTGAGATAACTCTGCACTAGTGCGAGCCGCAAATGCCACTTCCAGTTTAGCTGTGCAGAAGAAGAACAACAAGAAGAAGAAATATCTCGAAATATGTCCGTCAGGCCACTTCCCTTGAGATAAATCTGCAAATATCTCGGAAACGAAGCGAGCTATGGCAAAATGTTAAGAGACCTTTTTTGTAGAGAATTAAGTTTCCTACTTTTTATGTTCGATGATATTTTTTGATCAGATGCGTAGTTCTCGAGATATATCAAGATATTTAAAAGTTCCGAAGCTGCACCAACATAATAGAGGTACAGAAACACCGTGGCCTCTTTCTTTGAGATAACTCTGCACTATTGCGAGCTGCAAATGCCACTTCGAGCTTAGCTGTGCAGAAGAAGAACAACAAGAAGAAGAAATATCTCGAAATATGTCCGTCAGGCCCCTTCCCTTGAGATAAATCTGCAAATATCTCGGAAACGAAGAGAGCTATGGCAAAATGTTAAGAAACCTTTTTTGTAGAGAATTAAGTTTCCTACTTTTCATGTTCTATGATATTTTTTGATCAGATGCGTAGTTCTCGAGATATATCAAGATATTTAAAAGTTCCGAAGCAGCACCAACATAATAGAGATACAGAAACACCGTGGCCCGTTTCTTTGAGATAACTCTGCACTATTGCGAGCTGTAAATGCCACTTCCAGCTTAGCTGTGCAGAAGAAGAACAACAAGAAGAAGAAATATCTCGAAATATGTCCGTCAGGCCCCTTCCCTTGAGATAAATATGCAAATATCTCGGAAACGAAGCGAGCTATGGCAAAATGTTAAGAGACCTTTTTTGTAGAGAATTAAGTTTCCTACTTTTTATGTTCTATGATATTTTTTGATCAGATGCGTAGTTCTCGAGATATATCAAGATATTTAAAAGTTCCGAAGCCGCACCAACATAATAGAGATACAGAAACACCGTGGCCCCTTTCTTTGAGATAACTCTGCACTATTGCGAGCTGCAAATGCCACTTCCAGCTTAGCTGTGCAGAGGAAGAACAACAACAAGAAGAAATATCTCGAAATATGTCCGTCAGGCCAGTTCCTTTGAGCTGAATCTGCAAATATCTCGGAAACGAAACGAGCTATGGCAAAATGTTAACAGACCTTTTTTGTAGAGAATTATGTTTCCTACAATTTATGTTCTATGATATTTTTTGATCAGAAGCGTAGTTTTCGAGATATATCGAGATATTTAAAAGTTCCGAAGACGCACCAACATAATAGAGATACAGAAACACCGTGGCCCCTTTCTTTGAGATAACTCTGCACTAGTGCGAGCCGCAAATGCCACTTCCAGTTTAGCTGTGCAGAAGAAGAACAACAAGAAGAAGAAATATCTCGAAATATGTCCGTCAGGCCACTTCCCTTGAGATAAATCTGCAAATATCTCGGAAACAAAGCGAGCTATGGCAAAATGTTAAGAGACCGTTTTTGTAGAGAATTAAGTTTCCTACTTTTTATGTTCGATGATATTTTTTGATCAGATGCGTAGTTCTCGAGATATATCAAGATATTTAAAAGTTCCGAAGCTGCACCAACATAATAGAGGTACAGAAACACCGTGGCCTCTTTCTTTGAGATAACTCTGCACTATTGCGAGCTGCAAATGCCACTTCGAGCTTAGCTGTGCAGAAGAAGAACAACAAGGAGAAGAAATATCTCGAAATATGTCCGTCAGGCCCCTTCCCTTGAGATAAATCTGCAAATATCTCGGAAACGAAGAGAGCTATGGCAAAATGTTAAGAGACCTTTTTTGTAGAGAATTAAGTTTCCTACTTTTCATGTTCTATGATATTTTTTGATCAGATGCGTAGTTCTCGAGATATATCAAGATATTTAAAAGTTCCGAAGCAGCACCAACATAATAGAGATACAGAAACACCGTGGCCCCTTTCTTTGAGATAACTCTGCACTATTGCGAGCTGTAAATGCCACTTCCAGCTTAGCTGTGCAGAAGAAGAACAACAAGAAGAAGAAATATCTCGAAATATGTCCGTCAGGCCCCTTCCCTTGAGATAAATATGCAAATATCTCGGAAACGAAGCGAGCTATGGCAAAATGTTAAGAGACCTTTTTTGTAGAGAATTAAGTTTCCTACTTTTTATGTTCTATGATATTTTTTGATCAGATGCGTAGTTCTCGAGATATATCAAGATATTTAAAAGTTCCGAAGCCGCACCAACATAATAGAGATACAGAAACACCGTGGCCCCTTTCTTTGAGATAACTCTGCACTATTGCGAGCTGCAAATGCCACTTCCAGCTTAGCTGTGCAGAGGAAGAACAACAAGAAGAAGAAATATCTCGAAATATGTCCGTCAGGCCAGTTCCTTTGAGCTGAATCTGCAAATATCTCGGAAACGAAACGAGCTATGGCAAAATGTTAAGAGACCTTTTTTGTAGAGAATTATGTTTCCTATAATTTATGTTCTATGATATTTTTTGATCAGAAGCGTAGTTTTCGAGATATATCGAGATATTTAAAAGTTCCGAAGACGCACCAACATAATAGAGATACACAAACACCGTGGCCCCTTTCTTTGAGATAACTCTGCACTAGTGCGAGCCGCAAATGCCACTTCCAGTTTAGCTGTGCAGAAGAAGAACAACAAGAAGAAGAAATATCTCGAAATATGTCCGTCAGGCCACTTCCCTTGAGATAAATCTGCAAATATCTCGGAAACGAAGCGAGCTATGGCAAAATGTTAAGAGACCTTTTTTGTAGAGAATTAAGTTTCCTACTTTTTATGTTCGATGATATTTTTTGATCAGATGCGTAGTTCTCGAGATATATCAAGATATTTAAAAGTTCCGAAGCTGCACCAACATAATAGAGGTACAGAAACACCGTGGCCTCTTTCTTTGAGATAACTCTGCACTATTGCGAGCTGCAAATGCCACTTCGAGCTTAGCTGTGCAGAAGAAGAACAACAAGAAGAAGAAATATCTCGAAATATGTCCGTCAGGCCCCTTCCCTTGAGATAAATCTGCAAATATCTCGGAAACGAAGAGAGCTATGGCAAAATGTTAAGAGACCTTTTTTGTAGAGAATTAAGTTTCCCACTTTTCATGTTCTACGATATTTTTTGATCAGATGCGTAGTTCTCGAGATATATCAAGATATTTAAAAGTTCCGAAGCAGCACCAACATAATAGAGATACAGAAACACCGTGGCCCCTTTCTTTGAGATAACTCTGCACTATTGCGAGCTGTAAATGCCAGTTCCAGCTTAGCTGTGCAGAAGAAGAACAACAAGAAGAAGAAATATCTCGAAATATGTCCGTCAGGCCCCTTCCCTTGAGATAAATATGCAAATATCTCGCAAACGAAGCGAGCTATGGCAAAATGTTAAGAGACCTTTTTTGTAGAGAATTAAGTTTCCTACTGTTTATGTTCTATGATATTTTTTGATCAGATGCGTAGTTCTCGAGATATATCAAGATATTTAAAAGTTCCGAAGACGCACCAACATAATAGAGATACAGAAACACCGTGGCCACTTTCTTTGACATAACTCTGCACTAGTGCGAGCCGCAAATGCCACTTCCAGTTTAGCTGTGCAGAAGAACAACAACAAGAAGAAGAAATATCTCGAAATATGTCCGTCAGGCCACTTCCCTTGAGATAAATCTGCAAATATCTCGGAACCGAAACGAGCTATGGCAAACTGTTAAGAGACCTTTTTTGTAGAGAATTATGTTTCCTATAATTTATGTTCTATGATATTTTTTGATCAGAAGCGTAGTTTTCGAGATATATCGAGATATTTAAAAGTTCCGAAGACGCACCAACATAATAGAGATACAGAAACACCGTGGCCCCTTTCTTTGAGATAACTATGCACTAGTGCGAGCCGCAAATGCCACTTCCAGTTTAGCTGTGCAGAAGAAGAACAACAAGAAGAAGAAATATCTCGAAATATGTCCGTCAGGCCCCTTCCCTTGAGATATATCTGCAAATATCTCGGAAACGAAGAGAGCTATGGCAAAATGTTAAGAGACCTTTTTTGTAGAGAATTAAGTTTCCTACTTTTCATGTTCTATGATATTTTTTGATCGGATGCGTAGCTCTCGAGATATATCAAGATATTTAAAAGTTCCGAAGCCGCACCAACATAATAGAGATACAGAAACACCGTGGCCCCTTTCTTTGAGATAACTCTGCACTATTGCGAGCTGTAAATGCCACTTCCAGCTTAGCTGTGCAGAAGAAGAACAACAAGAAGAAGAAATATCTCGAAATATGCCCGTTAGGCCCCTTTCCTTGAGATATATCTGCAAATATCTCGGAAACGAAGCGAGCTATGGCAAAATGTTAAGAGACCTTTTTTGTAGAGAATTATGTTTGCTACAATTTATGTTCTATGATATTTTTTGATCAGAAGCGTAGTTTTCGAGATATATCGAGATATTTAAAAGTTCCGAAGCCGCACCAACATAATAGAGATACAGAAACACCGTGGCCCCTTTCTTTGAGATAACTCTGCACTAGTGCGAGCCGCAAATGCCACTTCCAGCTTAGCTGTGCAGAAGAAGAACAACAAGAAGAAGAAATATCTCGAAATATGTCCGTCAGGCCCCTTCCCTTGAGATAAATATGCAAATATCTCGGAAACGAAGCGAGCTATGGCAAAATGTTAAGCGACCTTTTTTGTAGAGAATTAAGTTTCCTACTTTTTATGTTCTATGATATTTTTTGATCAGATGCGTAGTTCTCGAGATATATCAAGATATTTAAAAGTTCCGAAGCCGCACCAACATAATAGAGATACAGAAACACCGTGGCCCCTTTCTTTGAGATATCTCTGCACTATTGCGAGCTGCAAATGCCACTTCCAGCTTAGCTGTGCAGAAGAAGAATAACAAGAAGAAGAAATATTTCGAAATATGTCCGTCAGGCCCCTTCCCTTGAGATAAATCTGCAAATATCTCGGAAACGAAGCGAGCTACGGCAAAATGTTAAGAGACCTTTTTTGTAGAGAATTACGTTTCCTACAATTTACGTTCTCTGATATTTTTTGATCAGAAGCGTAGTTTTCGAGATATATCGAGATATTTAAAAGTTCCGAAGCCGCACCAACATAATAGAGATACAGAAACACCGTGGCCCCTTTCTTTGAGATAACTCTGCACTATTGCGACCTGCAAATGCCACTTCCAGCTTAGCTGTGCAGAAGAGGAACAACAGGAAGAAGAAATATCTCGGAATATGTCCGTCAGGCCCCTTCCCTTGAGCTAAATCTGCAAATATCTCGGAAACGATGCCAGTTATGGGAAAATGTTAAGAGACCTTTTTTGTAGAGAATTAAGTTTCCTACTTTTTATGTTCTATGATATTTTTTGATCAGATGCGTAGTTCTCGAGATATATCAAGATATTTAAAAGTTCCGAAGCCGCACCAACATAATAGAGATACAGAAACACCGTGGCCCCTTTCTTTGAGATAACTCTGCACTATTGCGCGCAGCAAATGCCACTTCCAGCTTAGCTGTGCAGAAGAAGAACAATAAGAAGAAGAAATATCTCGAAATATGTCCGTCAGGCCCCTTCCCTTGAGATAAATCTGCAAATATCTCGGAAACGAAGCGAGCTATGGCAAAATGTTAAGAGACCTTTTTTGTAGAGAATTAAGTTTCCTACTTTTTATGTTCTATGATATTTTTTGATCAGATGCGTAGTTCTCGAGATATATCAAGATATTTAAAAGTTCCGAAGCCGCACCAACATAATAGAGATACAGAAACACCGTGGCCCCTTTCTTTGAGATAACTCTGCACTATTGCGAGCTGCAAATGCCACTTCCAGCTTAGCTGTGCAGAGGAAGAACAACAAGAAGAAGAAATATCTCGAAATATGTCCGTCAGGCCAGTTCCTTTGAGCTGAATCTGCAAATATCTCGGAAACGAAACGAGCTATGGCAAAATGTTAAGAGACCTTTTTTGTAGAGAATTATGTTTCCTATAATTTATGTTCTATGATATTTTTTGATCAGAAGCGTAGTTTTCGAGATATATCGAGATATTTAAAAGTTCCGAAGACGCACCAACATAATAGAGATACAGAAACACCGTGGCCCCTTTCTTTGAGATAACTATGCACTAGTGCGAGCCGCAAATGCCACTTCCAGTTTAGCTGTGCAGAAGAAGAACAACAAGAAGAAGAAATATCTCGAAATATGTCCGTCAGGCCCCTTCCCTTGAGATATATCTGCAAATATCTCGGAAACGAAGAGAGCTATGGCAAAATGTTAAGAGACCTTTTTTGTAGAGAATTAAGTTTCCTACTTTTCATGTTCTATGATATTTTTTGATCGGATGCGTAGTTCTCGAGATATATCAAGATATTTAAAAGTTCCGAAGCCGCACCAACATAATAGAGATACAGAAACACCGTGGCCCCTTTCTTTGAGATAACTCTGCACTATTGCGAGCTGTAAATGCCACTTCCAGCTTAGCTGTGCAGAAGAAGAACAACAAGAAGAAGAAATATCTCGAAATATGCCCGTTAGGCCCCTTTCCTTGAGATATATCTGCAAATATCTCGGAAACGAAGCGAGCTATGGCAAAATGTTAAGAGACCTTTTTTGTAGAGAATTATGTTTGCCACAATTTATGTTCTATGATATTTTTTGATCAGAAGCGTAGTTTTCGAGATATATCGAGATATTTAAAAGTTCCGAAGCCGCACCAACATAATAGAGATACAGAAACACCGTGGCCCCTTTCTTTGAGATAACTCTGCACTAGTGCGAGCCGCAAATGCCACTTCCAGCTTAGCTGTGCAGAAGAAGAACAACAAGAAGAAGAAATATCTCGAAATATGTCCGTCAGGCCCCTTCCCTTGAGATAAATATGCAAATATCTCGGAAACGAAGCGAGCTATGGCAAAATGTTAAGCGACCTTTTTTGTAGAGAATTAAGTTTCCTACTTTTTATGTTCTATGATATTTTTTGATCAGATGCGTAGTTCTCGAGATATATCAAGATATTTAAAAGTTCCGAAGCCGCACCAACATAATAGAGATACAGAAACACCGTGGCCCCTTTCTTTGAGATAACTCTGCACTATTGCGAGCTGTAAATGCCACTTCCAGCTTAGCTGTGCAGAAGAAGAACAACAAGAAGAAGAAATATCTCGAAATATGTCCGTCAGGCCCCTTCCCTTGAGATAAATCTGCAAATATCTCGGAAACGAAGCGAGCTATGGCGAAATGTTAAGAGACCTTTTTTGTACAGAATTATGTTTCCTACTTTTTACGTTCTATGATATTTTTTGATCAGACGCGTAGTTCTCGAGATATATCAAGATATTTAAAAGTTCCGAAGCCGCACCAACATAATAGAGATACAGAAACACCGTGGCCCCTTTCTTTGAGATATCTCTGCACTATTGCGAGCTGCAAATGCCACTTCCAGCTTAGCTGTGCAGAAGAAGAACAACAAGAAGAAGAAATATCTCGAAATATGTCCGTCAGGACCTTGCCCTTGAGATATATCTGCAAATATCTCGGAAACGAAGCGAGCTATGGCAAAATGTTGAGAGACCTTTTTTGTAGAGAATTATGTTTCCTACAATTTATGTTCTATGATATTTTTTGATCAGAAGCGTAGTTTTCGAGATATGTCGAGATATTTAAAAGTTCCGTAGCCGCACCAACATAATAGAGATACAGAAACACCGTGGCCCCTTTCTTTGAGATAACTCTGCACTAGTGCGAGCCGCAAATGCCACTTCCAGCTTAGCTGTGCAGAAGAAGAACAACAAGAAGAAGAAATATCTCGAAATATGTCCGTTAGGCCCCTTCCCTTGAGATAAATCTGCAAATATCTCGGAAACGAAGCGAGCTATGGCAAAATGTTAAGCGACCTTTTTTGTAGAGAATTAAGTTTCCTACTTTTTATGTTCTATGATATTTTTTGATCAGATCCGTAGTTCTCGAGATATATCAAGATATTTAAAAGTTCCGAAGCCGCACCAACATAATAGAGATACAGAAACACCGTGGCCCGTTTCTTTGAGATAACTCTGCACTATTGCGCGCTGCAAATGCCACTTCCAGCTTAGCTGTGCAGAAGAGGAACAACAAGAAGAAGAAATATCTCGAAATATGTCCGTCAGGCCCCTTCCCTTGAGATAAATCTGCAAATATCTCGGAAACGAAGCGAGCTATGGCAAAATGTTAAGAGACCTTTTTTGTAGAGAATTAAGTTTCCTACTTTTCATGTTCTATGATATTTTTCGATCAGAGGCGTAGTTCTCGAGATATATCAAGATATTTAAAAGTTCCGAAGCCGCACCAACATAATAGAGATACAGAAACACCGTGGCCCCTCTCTTTGAGATAACTCTGCATGATTGCGAGCTGGAAATGCCACTTCCAGTTTAGCTGTGCAGAAGAAGAACAACAAGAAGAAGAAATATCTCGAAATATGTCCGTCAGGACCCTTCCCTTGAGATAAATCTGCAAATATCTCGGAAACGAAGCGAGCTATTGCAAAACGTTAAAAGACCTTTTTTGTAGAGAATTAAGTTTCCTACTTTTTATGTTCTATGATATTTTTTTATCAGATGCGTAGTTCTCGAGATATATCAAGATATTTAAAAGCTCCGAAGCTGCACCAACATAATAGAGGTACAGAAACACCGTGGCCCCTTTCTTTGAGATAACTCTGCACTATTGCGAGCTGCAAATGCCACTTCCAGCTTAGCTGTGCAGAAGAAGAACAACAAGAATAAGAAATATTTCGAAATATGTCCGTCAGGCCCCTTCCCTTGAGATAAATCTGCAAATATCTCGGAAACGAAGCGAGCTACGGCAAAATGTTAAGAGACCTTTTTTGTAGAGAATTACGTTTCCTACAATTTACGTTCTCTGATATTTTTTGATCAGAAGCGTAGTTTTCGAGATATATCGAGATATTTAAAAGTTCCGAAGCCGCACCAACATAATAGAGATACAGAAACACCGTGGCCCCTTTCTTTGAGATAACTCTGCACTATTGCGACCTGCAAATGCCACTTCCAGCTTAGCTGTGCAGAAGAGGAACAACAGGAAGAAGAAATATCTCGGAATATGTCCGTCAGGCCCCTTCCCTTGAGCTAAATCTGCAAATATCTCGGAAACGATGCCAGTTATGGGAAAATGTTAAGAGACCTTTTTTGTAGAGAATTAAGTTTCCTACTTTTTATGTTCTATGATATTTTTTGATCAGATGCGTAGTTCTCGAGATATATCAAGATATTTAAAAGTTCCGAAGCCGCACCAACATAATAGAGATACAGAAACACCGTGGCCCCTTTCTTTGAGATAACTCTGCACTATTGCGCGCAGCAAATGCCACTTCCAGCTTAGCTGTGCAGAAGAAGAACAATAAGAAGAAGAAATATCTCGAAATATGTCCGTCAGGCCCCTTCCCTTGAGATAAATCTGCAAATATCTCGGAAACGAAGCGAGCTATGGCAAAATGTTAAGAGACCTTTTTTGTAGAGAATTAAGTTTCCTACTTTTTATGTTCTATGATATTTTTTGATCAGATGCGTAGTTCTCGAGATATATCAAGATATTTAAAAGTTCCGAAGCCGCACCAACATAATAGAGATACAGAAACACCGTGGCCCCTTTCTTTGAGATAACTCTGCACTATTGCGAGCTGCAAATGCCACTTCCAGCTTAGCTGTGCAGAGGAAGAACAACAAGAAGAAGAAATATCTCGAAATATGTCCGTCAGGCCAGTTCCTTTGAGCTGAATCTGCAAATATCTCGGAAACGAAACGAGCTATGGCAAAATGTTAAGAGACCTTTTTTGTAGAGAATTATGTTTCCTATAATTTATGTTCTATGATATTTTTTGATCAGAAGCGTAGTTTTCGAGATATATCGAGATATTTAAAAGTTCCGAAGACGCACCAACATAATAGAGATACAGAAACACCGTGGCCCCTTTCTTTGAGATAACTATGCACTAGTGCGAGCCGCAAATGCCACTTCCAGTTTAGCTGTGCAGAAGAAGAACAACAAGAAGAAGAAATATCTCGAAATATGTCCGTCAGGCCCCTTCCCTTGAGATATATCTGCAAATATCTCGGAAACGAAGAGAGCTATGGCAAAATGTTAAGAGACCTTTTTTGTAGAGAATTAAGTTTCCTACTTTTCATGTTCTATGATATTTTTTGATCGGATGCGTAGTTCTCGAGATATATCAAGATATTTAAAAGTTCCGAAGCCGCACCAACATAATAGAGATACAGAAACACCGTGGCCCCTTTCTTTGAGATAACTCTGCACTATTGCGAGCTGTAAATGCCACTTCCAGCTTAGCTGTGCAGAAGAAGAACAACAAGAAGAAGAAATATCTCGAAATATGCCCGTTAGGCCCCTTTCCTTGAGATATATCTGCAAATATCTCGGAAACGAAGCGAGCTATGGCAAAATGTTAAGAGACCTTTTTTGTAGAGAATTATGTTTGCCACAATTTATGTTCTATGATATTTTTTGATCAGAAGCGTAGTTTTCGAGATATATCGAGATATTTAAAAGTTCCGAAGCCGCACCAACATAATAGAGATACAGAAACACCGTGGCCCCTTTCTTTGAGATAACTCTGCACTAGTGCGAGCCGCAAATGCCACTTCCAGCTTAGCTGTGCAGAAGAAGAACAACAAGAAGAAGAAATATCTCGAAATATGTCCGTCAGGCCCCTTCCCTTGAGATAAATATGCAAATATCTCGGAAACGAAGCGAGCTATGGCAAAATGTTAAGCGACCTTTTTTGTAGAGAATTAAGTTTCCTACTTTTTATGTTCTATGATATTTTTTGATCAGATGCGTAGTTCTCGAGATATATCAAGATATTTAAAAGTTCCGAAGCCGCACCAACATAATAGAGATACAGAAACACCGTGGCCCCTTTCTTTGAGATAACTCTGCACTATTGCGAGCTGTAAATGCCACTTCCAGCTTAGCTGTGCAGAAGAAGAACAACAAGAAGAAGAAATATCTCGAAATATGTCCGTCAGGCCCCTTCCCTTGAGATAAATCTGCAAATATCTCGGAAACGAAGCGAGCTATGGCGAAATGTTAAGAGACCTTTTTTGTACAGAATTATGTTTCCTACTTTTTACGTTCTATGATATTTTTTGATCAGACGCGTAGTTCTCGAGATATATCAAGATATTTAAAAGTTCCGAAGCCGCACCAACATAATAGAGATACAGAAACACCGTGGCCCCTTTCTTTGAGATATCTCTGCACTATTGCGAGCTGCAAATGCCACTTCCAGCTTAGCTGTGCAGAAGAAGAACAACAAGAAGAAGAAATATCTCGAAATATGTCCGTCAGGACCTTGCCCTTGAGATATATCTGCAAATATCTCGGAAACGAAGCGAGCTATGGCAAAATGTTGAGAGACCTTTTTTGTAGAGAATTATGTTTCCTACAATTTATGTTCTATGATATTTTTTGATCAGAAGCGTAGTTTTCGAGATATGTCGAGATATTTAAAAGTTCCGTAGCCGCACCAACATAATAGAGATACAGAAACACCGTGGCCCCTTTCTTTGAGATAACTCTGCACTAGTGCGAGCCGCAAATGCCACTTCCAGCTTAGCTGTGCAGAAGAAGAACAACAAGAAGAAGAAATATCTCGAAATATGTCCGTTAGGCCCCTTCCCTTGAGATAAATCTGCAAATATCTCGGAAACGAAGCGAGCTATGGCAAAATGTTAAGCGACCTTTTTTGTAGAGAATTAAGTTTCCTACTTTTTATGTTCTATGATATTTTTTGATCAGATCCGTAGTTCTCGAGATATATCAAGATATTTAAAAGTTCCGAAGCCGCACCAACATAATAGAGATACAGAAACACCGTGGCCCGTTTCTTTGAGATAACTCTGCACTATTGCGCGCTGCAAATGCCACTTCCAGCTTAGCTGTGCAGAAGAGGAACAACAAGAAGAAGAAATATCTCGAAATATGTCCGTCAGGCCCCTTCCCTTGAGATAAATCTGCAAATATCTCGGAAACGAAGCGAGCTATGGCAAAATGTTAAGAGACCTTTTTTGTAGAGAATTAAGTTTCCTACTTTTCATGTTCTATGATATTTTTCGATCAGAGGCGTAGTTCTCGAGATATATCAAGATATTTAAAAGTTCCGAAGCCGCACCAACATAATAGAGATACAGAAACACCGTGGCCCCTCTCTTTGAGATAACTCTGCATGATTGCGAGCTGGAAATGCCACTTCCAGTTTAGCTGTGCAGAAGAAGAACAACAAGAAGAAGAAATATCTCGAAATATGTCCGTCAGGACCCTTCCCTTGAGATAAATCTGCAAATATCTCGGAAACGAAGCGAGCTATTGCAAAACGTTAAAAGACCTTTTTTGTAGAGAATTAAGTTTCCTACTTTTTATGTTCTATGATATTTTTTTATCAGATGCGTAGTTCTCGAGATATATCAAGATATTTAAAAGCTCCGAAGCTGCACCAACATAATAGAGGTACAGAAACACCGTGGCCCCTTTCTTTGAGATAACTCTGCACTATTGCGAGCTGCAAATGCCACTTCCAGCTTAGCTGTGCAGAAGAAGAACAACAAGAATAAGAAATATTTCGAAATATGTCCGTCAGGCCCCTTCCCTTGAGATAAATCTGCAAATATCTCGGAAACGAAGCGAGCTACGGCAAAATGTTAAGAGACCTTTTTTGTAGAGAATTACGTTTCCTACAATTTACGTTCTCTGATATTTTTTGATCAGAAGCGTAGTTTTCGAGATATATCGAGATATTTAAAAGTTCCGAAGCCGCACCAACATAATAGAGATACAGAAACACCGTGGCCCCTTTCTTTGAGATAACTCTGCACTATTGCGACCTGCAAATGCCACTTCCAGCTTAGCTGTGCAGAAGAGGAACAACAGGAAGAAGAAATATCTCGGAATATGTCCGTCAGGCCCCTTCCCTTGAGATAAATCTGCAAATATCTCGGAAACGAAGCGAGCTATGGCAAAATGTTAAGAGACCTTTTTTGTAGAGAATTAAGTTTCCTACTTTTCATGTTCTATGATATTTTTCGATCAGAGGCGTAGTTCTCGAGATATATCAAGATATTTAAAAGTTCCGAAGCCGCACCAACATAATAGAGATACAGAAACACCGTGGCCCCTCTCTTTGAGATAACTCTGCATGATTGCGAGCTGGAAATGCCACTTCCAGTTTAGCTGTGCAGAAGAAGAACAACAAGAAGAAGAAATATCTCGAAATATGTCCGTCAGGACCCTTCCCTTGAGATAAATCTGCAAATATCTCGGAAACGAAGCGAGCTATTGCAAAACGTTAAAAGACCTTTTTTGTAGAGAATTAAGTTTCCTACTTTTTATGTTCTATGATATTTTTTGATCAGATGCGTAGTTCTCGAGATATATCAAGATATTTAAAAGTTCCGAAGCCGCACCAACATAATAGAGATACAGAAACACCGTGGCCCCTTTCTTTGAGATAACTCTGCACTATTGCGCGCAGCAAATGCCACTTCCAGCTTAGCTGTGCAGAAGAAGAACAACAAGAAGAAGAAATATCTCGAAATATGTCCGTCAGGCCCCTTCCCTTGAGATAAATCTGCAAATATCTCGGAAACGAAGCGAGCTATGGCAAAATGTTAAGAGACCTTTTTTGTAGAGAATTAAGTTTCCTACTTTTTATGTTCTATGATATTTTTTGATCAGATGCGTAGTTCTCGAGATATATCAAGATATTTAAAAGTTCCGAAGCCGCACCAACATAATAGAGATACAGAAACACCGTGGCCCCTTTCTTTGCGATAACTCTACACTATTGCGAGCTGCAAATGCCACTTCCAGCTTAGCTGTGCAGAAGAAGAACAACAAGAAGAAGAAATATCTGGAAATATGTCCGTCAGGCCCCTTCCCTTGAGATAAATCTGCAAATATCTCGGAAACGAAGCGAGCTACGGCAAAATGTTAAGAGACCTTTTTTGTAGAAAATTAGGATTCCTACTTTTTATGTTCTATGATATTTTTTGAACAGATGCGTAGTTCTCGAGATATATCAAGATATTTAAAAGTTCCGAAGCCGCACCAACATAATAGAGATACAGAAACACCGTGGCCCCTTTCTTTGAGATAACTCTGCACTATTGCGCGCTGCAAATGCCACTTCCAGCTTAGCTGTGCAGAAGAAGAACAACAAGAAGAAGAAATATCTCGAAATATGTCCGTCAGGCCCCTTCCCTTGAGATAAATCTGCAAATATCTCGGAAACGAAGCGAGCTATGGCAAAATGTTAAGAGACCTTTTTTGTAGAGAATTAAGTTTCCTACTTTTTATGTTCTATGATATTTTTTGATCAGATGCGTAGTTCTCGAGATATATCAAGATATTTAAAAGTTCCGAAGCCGCACCAACATAATAGAGATACAGAAACACCGTGGCCCCTTTCTTTGAGGTAACTCTGCACTATTGCGAGCTGCAAATGCCATTTCCAGCTTAGCTGTGCAGAAGAAGAACAACAAGAAGAAGAAATATCTCGAAATATGTCCGTCAGGCCCCTTCCCTTGAGATAAATCTGCAAATATCTCGGAAACCAAGCGAGCTATCGCAAAATGTTAAGAGACCTTATTTGTAGAGAATTAAGTTTCCTACTTTTTATGTTCTACGATATTTTTTGATCAGATGCGTAGTTCTCGAGATATATCAAGATATTTAAAAGTTCCGAAGCCGCACCAACATAATAGAGATACAGAAACACCGTGGCCCCTTTCTTTGAGATAACTCTGCACTATTGCGAGCTGCAAATGCCACTTCCAGCTTAGCTGTGCAGAAGAAGAACAACAAGAAGAAGAAATATCTGGAAATATGTCCGTCAGGCCCCTTCCCTTGAGATAAATCTGCAAATATCTCGGAAACGAAGCGAGCTACGGCAAGATGTTAAGAGACCTTTTTTGTAGAAAATTAGGATTCCTACTTTTTATGTTCTATGATATTTTTTGATCAGATGCGTAGTTCTCGAGATATATCCTGATATTTAAAAGTTCCGAAGCGGCACCAACATAATAGAGATACAGAAACACCGTGGCCCCTTTCTTTGAGGTAACTCTGCACTATTGCGAGCTGCAAATGCCACTTCCAGCTTAGCTGTGCAGAAGAAGAACAACAAGAAGAAGAAATATCTCGAAATATGTCCGTCAGGCCCCTTCCCTTGAGATAAATCTGCAAATATCTCGGAAACGAAGCGAGCTATGGCAAAATGTTAAGAGACCTTTTTTGTAGAGAATTAAGTTTCCTACTTTTTATGTTCTATGATATTTTCTGATCAGATGCGTAGTTCTCGAGATATATCAAGATATTTAAAAGTTCCGAAGCCGCACCAACATAATAGAGATACAGAAACACCGTGGCCCCTTTCTTTGAGATAACTCTGCACTACTGCGAGCTGCAAATGCCACTTCCAGCTTAGCTGTGCAGAAGAAGAACAACAAGAAGAAGAAATATCTCGAAATATGTCCGTCAGGCCCCTTCCCTTGAGATAAATCTGCAAATATCTCGGAAACGAAGCGAGCTATGGCAAAATGTTAAGAGACCATTTTTGTAGAGAATTAAGTTTCCTACTTTTTATGTTCTATGATATTTTTTGATCAGATGCGTAGTTCTCGAGATATATCAAGATATTTAAAAGCTCCGAAGCCGCACCAACATAATAGAGATACAGAAACACCGTGGCCCCTTTCTTTGAGATAACTCTGCACTATTGCGCGCAGCAAATGCCACTTCCAGCTTAGCTGTGCAGAAGAAGAACAACAAGAAGAAGAAATATCTCGAAATATGTCCGTCAGGCCCCTTCCCTTGAGATAAATCTGCAAATATCTCGGAAACGAAGCGAGCTATGGCAAAATGTTAAGAGACCTTTTTTGTAGAGAATTAAGTTTCCTACTTTTTATGTTCTATGATATTTTTTGATCAGATGCGTAGTTCTCGAGATATATCAAGATATTTAAAAGTTCCGAAGCCGCACCAACATAATAGAGATACAGAAACACCGTGGCCCCTTTCTTTGAGGTAACTCTGCACTATTGCGAGCTGCAAATGCCACTTCCAGCTTAGCTGTGCAGAAGAAGAACAACAAGAAGAAGAAATATCTCGAAATATGTCCGTCAGGCCCCTTCCCTTGAGATAAATCTGCAAATATCTCGGAAACCAAGCGAGCTATCGCAAAATGTTAAGAGACCTTATTTGTAGAGAATTAAGTTTCCTACTTTTTATGTTCTATGATATTTTTTGATCAGATGCGTAGTTCTCGAGATATATCAAGATATTTAAAAGCTCCGAAGCTCCACCAACATAATAGAGGTACAGAAACACCGTGGCCCCTTTCTTTGAGATAACTCTGCACTATTGCGAGCTGCAAATGCCACTTCCAGCTTAGCTGTGCAGAAGAAGAACAACAAGAATAAGAAATATTTCGAAATATGTCCGTCAGGCCCCTTCCCTTGAGATAAATCTGCAAATATCTCGGAAACGAAGCGAGCTACGGCAAAATGTTAAGAGACCTTTTTTGTAGAGAATTACGTTTCCTACAATTTACGTTCTCTGATATTTTTTGATCAGAAGCGTAGTTTTCGAGATATATCGAGATATTTAAAAGTTCCGAAGCCGCACCAACATAATAGAGATACAGAAACACCGTGGCCCCTTTCTTTGAGATAACTCTGCACTATTGCGCGCAGCAAATGCCACTTCCAGCTTAGCTGTGCAGAAGAAGAACAACAAGAAGAAGAAATATCTCGAAATATGTCCGTCAGGCCCCTTCCCTTGAGATAAATCTGCAAATATCTCGGAAACGAAGCGAGCTACGGCAAAATGTTAAGAGACCTTTTTTGTAGAAAATTAGGATTCCTACTTTTTATGTTCTATGATATTTTTTGAACAGATGCGTAGTTCTCGAGATATATCAAGATATTTAAAAGTTCCGAAGCCGCACCAACATAATAGAGATACAGAAACACCGTGGCCCCTTTCTTTGAGATAACTCTGCACTATTGCGCGCTGCAAATGCCACTTCCAGCTTAGCTGTGCAGGAGAAGAACAACAAGAAGAAGAAATATCTCGAAATATGTCCGTCAGGCCCCTTCCCTTGAGATAAATCTGCAAATATCTCGGAAACGAAGCGAGCTATGGCAAAATGTTAAGAGACCTTTTTTGTAGAGAATTAAGTTTCCTACTTTTTATGTTCTATGATATTTTTTGATCAGATGCGTAGTTCTCGAGATATATCAAGATATTTAAAAGTTCCGAAGCCGCACCAACATAATAGAGATACAGAAACACCGTGGCCCCTTTCTTTGAGATAACTCTGCACTATTGCGAGCTGCAAATGCCACTTCCAGCTTAGCTGTGCAGAAGAAGAACAACAAGAAGAAGAAATATCTCGAAATATGTCCGTCAGGCCCCTTCCCTTGAGATAAATCTGCAAATATCTCGGAAACCAAGCGAGCTATGGCAAAAGTGTTTAGAGACCTTATTTGTAGAGAATTAAGTTTCCTACTTTTTATGTTCTACGATATTTTTTGATCAGATGCGTAGTTCTCGAGATATATCAAGATATTTAAAAGTTCCGAAGCCGCACCAACATAATAGAGATACAGAAACACCGTGGCCCCTTTCTTTGAGATAACTCTGCACTATTGCGCGCAGCAAATGCCACTTCCAGCTTAGCTGTGCAGAAGAAGAACAACAAGAAGAAGAAATATCTCGAAATATGTCCGTCAGGCCCCTTCCCTTGAGATAAATCTGCAAATATCTCGGAAACGAAGCGAGCTATGGCAAAATGTTAAGAGACCTTTTTTGTAGAGAATTAAGTTTCCTACTTTTTATGTTCTATGATATTTTTTGATCAGATGCGTAGTTCTCGAGATATATCAAGATATTTAAAAGCTCCGAAGCTGCACCAACATAATAGAGGTACAGAAACACCGTGGCCCCTTTCTTTGAGATAACTCTGCACTATTGCGAGCTGCAAATGCCACTTCCAGCTTAGCTGTGCAGAAGAAGAACAACAAGAATAAGAAATATTTCGAAATATGTCCGTCAGGCCCCTTCCCTTGAGATAAATCTGCAAATATCTCGGAAACGAAGCGAGCTACGGCAAAATGTTAAGAGACCTTTTTTGTAGAAAATTAGGTTTCCTACTTTTTATGTTCTATGATATTTTTTGATCAGATGCGTAGTTCTCGAGATATATCAAGATATTTAAAAGTTCCGAAGCCGCACCAACATAATAGAGATACAGAAACACCGTGGCCCCTTTCTTTGCGATAACTCTGCACTATTGCGAGCTGCAAATGCCACTTCCAGCTTAGCTGTGCAGAAGAAGAACAACAAGAAGAAGAAATATCTGGAAATATGTCCGTCAGGCCCCTTCCCTTGAGATAAATCTGCAAATATCTCGGAAACGAAGCGAGCTACGGCAAAATGTTAAGAGACCTTTTTTGTAGAAAATTAGGATTGCTACTTTTTATGTTCTATGATATTTTTTGAACAGATGCGTAGTTCTCGAGATATATCAAGATATTTAAAAGTTCCGAAGCCGCACCAACATAATAGAGGTACAGAAACACCGTGGCCCCTTTCTTTGAGATAACTCTGCACTATTGCGCGCTGCAAATGCCACTTCCAGCTTAGCTGTGCAGAAGAAGAACAACAAGAAGAAGAAATATCTCGAAATATGTCCGTCAGGCCCCTTCCCTTGAGATAAATCTGCAAATATCTCGGAAACGAAGCGAGCTATGGCAAAATGTTAAGAGACCTTTTTTGTAGAGAATTAAGTTTCCTACTTTTTATGTTCTATGATATTTTTTGATCAGATGCGTAGTTCTCGAGATATATCAAGATATTTAAAAGTTCCGAAGCCGCACCAACATAATAGAGATACAGAAACACCGTGGCCCCTTTCTTTGAGGTAACTCTGCACTATTGCGAGCTGCAAATGCCACTTCCAGCTTAGCTGTGCAGAAGAAGAACAACAAGAAGAAGAAATATCTCGAAATATGTCCGTCAGGCCCCTTCCCTTGAGATAAATCTGCAAATATCTCGGAAACGAAGCGAGCTATGGCAAAATGTTAAGAGACCTTTTTTGTAGAGAATTAAGTTTCCTACTTTTTATGTTCTATGATATTTTCTGATCAGATGCGTAGTTCTCGAGATATATCAAGATATTTAAAAGTTCCGAAGCCGCACCAACATAATAGAGATACAGAAACACCGTGGCTCCTTTCTTTGAGATAACTCTGCACTACTGCGAGCTGCAAATGCCACTTCCAGCTTAGCTGTGCAGAAGAAGAACAACAAGAAGAAGAAATATCTCGAAATATGTCCGTCAGGCCCCTTCCCTTGAGATAAATCTGCAAATATCTCGGAAACGAAGCGAGCTATGGCAAAATGTTAAGAGACCATTTTTGTAGAGAATTAAGTTTCCTACTTTTTATGTTCTATGATATTTTTTGATCAGATGCGTAGTTCTCGAGATATATCCTGATATTTAAAAGTTCCGAAGCGGCACCAACATAATAGAGATACAGAAACACCGTGGCCCCTTTCTTTGAGGTAACTCTGCACTATTGCGAGCTGCAAATGCCACTTCCAGCTTAGCTGTGCAGAAGAAGAACAACAAGAAGAAGAAATATCTCGAAATATGTCCGTCAGGCCCCTTCCCTTGAGATAAATCTGCAAATATCTCGGAAACGAAGCGAGCTATGGCAAAATGTTAAGAGACCTTTTTTGTAGAGAATTAAGTTTCCTACTTTTTATGTTCTATGATATTTTTTGATCAGATGCGTAGTTCTCGAGATATATAAAGATATTTAAAAGCTCCGAAGCTGCACCAACATAATAGAGGTACAGAAACACCGTGGCCCCTTTCTTTGAGATAACTCTGCACTATTGCGAGCTGCAAATGCCACTTCCAGCTTAGCTGTGCAGAAGAAGAACAACAAGAATAAGAAATATTTCGAAATATGTCCGTCAGGCCCCTTCCCTTGAGATAAATCTGCAAATATCTCGGAAACGAAGCGAGCTACGGCAAAATGTTAAGAGACCTTTTTTGTAGAAAATTAGGTTTCCTACTTTTTATGTTCTATGATATTTTTTGATCAGATGCGTAGTTCTCGAGATATATCAAGATATTTAAAAGTTCCGAAGCTGCACCAACATAATAGAGGTACAGAAACACCGTGGCCCCTTTCTTTGAGATAACTCTGCACTATTGCGAGCTGCAAATGCCACTTCCAGCTTAGCTGTGCAGAAGAAGAACAACAAGAATAAGAAATATTTCGAAATATGTCCGTCAGGCCCCTTCCCTTGAGATAAATCTGCAAATATCTCGGAAACGAAGCGAGCTACGGCAAAATGTTAAGAGACCTTTTTTGTAGAAAATTAGGTTTCCTACTTTTTATGTTCTATGATATTTTTTGATCAGATGCGTAGTTCTCGAGATATATCAAGATATTTAAAAGTTCCGAAGCCGCACCAACATAATAGAGATACAGAAACACCGTGGCCCCTTTCTTTGCGATAACTCTGCACTATTGCGAGCTGCAAATGCCACTTCCAGCTTAGCTGTGCAGAAGAAGAACAACAAGAAGAAGAAATATCTGGAAATATGTCCGTCAGGCCCCTTCCCTTGAGATAAATCTGCAAATATCTCGGAAACGAAGCGAGCTACGGCAAAATGTTAAGAGACCTTTTTTGTAGAAAATTAGGATTGCTACTTTTTATGTTCTATGATATTTTTTGAACAGATGCGTAGTTCTCGAGATATATCAAGATATTTAAAAGTTCCGAAGCCGCACCAACATAATAGAGGTACAGAAACACCGTGGCCCCTTTCTTTGAGATAACTCTGCACTATTGCGCGCTGCAAATGCCACTTCCAGCTTAGCTGTGCAGAAGAAGAACAACAAGAAGAAGAAATATCTCGAAATATGTCCGTCAGGCCCCTTCCCTTGAGATAAATCTGCAAATATCTCGGAAACGAAGCGAGCTATGGCAAAATGTTAAGAGACCTTTTTTGTAGAGAATTAAGTTTCCTACTTTTTATGTTCTATGATATTTTTTGATCAGATGCGTAGTTCTCGAGATATATCAAGATATTTAAAAGTTCCGAAGCCGCACCAACATAATAGAGATACAGAAACACCGTGGCCCCTTTCTTTGAGGTAACTCTGCACTATTGCGAGCTGCAAATGCCACTTCCAGCTTAGCTGTGCAGAAGAAGAACAACAAGAAGAAGAAATATCTCGAAATATGTCCGTCAGGCCCCTTCCCTTGAGATAAATCTGCAAATATCTCGGAAACGAAGCGAGCTATGGCAAAATGTTAAGAGACCTTTTTTGTAGAGAATTAAGTTTCCTACTTTTTATGTTCTATGATATTTTCTGATCAGATGCGTAGTTCTCGAGATATATCAAGATATTTAAAAGTTCCGAAGCCGCACCAACATAATAGAGATACAGAAACACCGTGGCTCCTTTCTTTGAGATAACTCTGCACTACTGCGAGCTGCAAATGCCACTTCCAGCTTAGCTGTGCAGAAGAAGAACAACAAGAAGAAGAAATATCTCGAAATATGTCCGTCAGGCCCCTTCCCTTGAGATAAATCTGCAAATATCTCGGAAACGAAGCGAGCTATGGCAAAATGTTAAGAGACCATTTTTGTAGAGAATTAAGTTTCCTACTTTTTATGTTCTATGATATTTTTTGATCAGATGCGTAGTTCTCGAGATATATCCTGATATTTAAAAGTTCCGAAGCGGCACCAACATAATAGAGATACAGAAACACCGTGGCCCCTTTCTTTGAGGTAACTCTGCACTATTGCGAGCTGCAAATGCCACTTCCAGCTTAGCTGTGCAGAAGAAGAACAACAAGAAGAAGAAATATCTCGAAATATGTCCGTCAGGCCCCTTCCCTTGAGATAAATCTGCAAATATCTCGGAAACGAAGCGAGCTATGGCAAAATGTTAAGAGACCTTTTTTGTAGAGAATTAAGTTTCCTACTTTTTATGTTCTATGATATTTTTTGATCAGATGCGTAGTTCTCGAGATATATAAAGATATTTAAAAGCTCCGAAGCTGCACCAACATAATAGAGGTACAGAAACACCGTGGCCCCTTTCTTTGAGATAACTCTGCACTATTGCGAGCTGCAAATGCCACTTCCAGCTTAGCTGTGCAGAAGAAGAACAACAAGAATAAGAAATATTTCGAAATATGTCCGTCAGGCCCCTTCCCTTGAGATAAATCTGCAAATATCTCGGAAACGAAGCGAGCTACGGCAAAATGTTAAGAGACCTTTTTTGTAGAAAATTAGGTTTCCTACTTTTTATGTTCTATGATATTTTTTGATCAGATGCGTAGTTCTCGAGATATATCAAGATATTTAAAAGTTCCGAAGCCGCACCAACATAATAGAGATACAGAAACACCGTGGCCCCTTTCTTTGCGATAACTCTGCACTATTGCGAGCTGCAAATGCCACTTCCAGCTTAGCTGTGCAGAAGAAGAACAACAAGAAGAAGAAATATCTGGAAATATGTCCGTCAGGCCCCTTCCCTTGAGATAAATCTGCAAATATCTCGGAAACGAAGCGAGCTACGGCAAAATGTTAAGAGACCTTTTTTGTAGAAAATTAGGATTCCTACTTTTTATGTTCTATGATATTTTTTGAACAGATGCGTAGTTCTCGAGATATATCAAGATATTTAAAAGTTCCGAAGCCGCACCAACATAATAGAGGTACAGAAACACCGTGGCCCCTTTCTTTGAGATAACTCTGCACTATTGCGAGCTGCAAATGCCACTTCCAGCTTAGCTGTGTAGAAGAAGAACAACAAGAATAAGAAATATTTCGAAATATGTCCGTCAGGCCCCTTCCCTTGAGATAAATCTGCAAATATCTCGGAAACGAAGCGAGCTACGGCAAAATGTTAAGAGACCTTTTTTGTAGAGAATTAGGTTTCCTACTTTTTATGTTCTATGATATTTTTTGATCAGATGCGTAGTTCTCGAGATATATCAAGATATTTAAAAGTTCCGAAGCCGCACCAACATAATAGAGATACAGAAACACCGTGGCCCCTTTCTTTGCGATAACTCTGCACTATTGCGAGCTGCAAATGCCACTTCCAGCTTAGCTGTGCAGAAGAAGAACAACAAGAAGAAGAAATATCTGGAAATATGTCCGTCAGGCCCCTTCCCTTGAGATAAATCTGCAAATATCTCGGAAACGAAGCGAGCTACGGCAAAATGTTAAGAGACCTTTTTTGTAGAAAATTAGGATTCCTACTTTTTATGTTCTATGATATTTTTTGAACAGATGCGTAGTTCTCGAGATATATCAAGATATTTAAAAGTTCCGAAGCCGCACCAACATAATAGAGATACAGAAACACCGTGGCCCCTTTCTTTGAGATAACTCTGCACTATTGCGCGCTGCAAATGCCACTTCCAGCTTAGCTGTGCAGAAGAAGAACAACAAGAAGAAGAAATATCTCGAAATATGTCCGTCAGGCCCCTTCCCTTGAGATAAATCTGCAAATATCTCGGAAACGAAGCGAGCTATGGCAAAATGTTAAGAGACCTTTTTTGTAGAGAATTAAGTTTCCTACTTTTTATGTTCTATGATATTTTTTGATCAGATGCGTAGTTCTCGAGATATATCAAGATATTTAAAAGTTCCGAAGCCGCACCAACATAATAGAGATACAGAAACACCGTGGCCCCTTTCTTTGAGGTAACTCTGCACTATTGCGAGCTGCAAATGCCACTTCCAGCTTAGCTGTGCAGAAGAAGAACAACAAGAAGAAGAAATATCTCGAAATATGTCCGTCAGGCCCCTTCCCTTGAGATAAATCTGCAAATATCTCGGAAACGAAGCGAGCTATGGCAAAATGTTAAGAGACCTTTTTTGTAGAGAATTAAGTTTCCTACTTTTTATGTTCTATGATATTTTCTGATCAGATGCGTAGTTCTCGAGATATATCAAGATATTTAAAAGTTCCGAAGCCGCACCAACATAATAGAGATACAGAAACACCGTGGCCCCTTTCTTTGAGATAACTCTGCACTACTGCGAGCTGCAAATGCCACTTCCAGCTTAGCTGTGCAGAAGAAGAACAACAAGAAGAAGAAATATCTCGAAATATGTCCGTCAGGCCCCTTCCCTTGAGATAAATCTGCAAATATCTCGGAAACGAAGCGAGCTATGGCAAAATGTTAAGAGACCTTTTTTGTAGAGAATTAAGTTTCCTACTTTTTATGTTCTATGATATTTTTTGATCAGATGCGTAGTTCTCGAGATATATCAAGATATTTAAAAGCTCCGAAGCTGCACCAACATAATAGAGGTACAGAAACACCGTGGCCCCTTTCTTTGAGATAACTCTGCACTATTGCGAGCTGCAAATGCCACTTCCAGCTTAGCTGTGCAGAAGAAGAACAACAAGAATAAGAAATATTTCGAAATATGTCCGTCAGGCCCCTTCCCTTGAGATAAATCTGCAAATATCTCGGAAACGAAGCGAGCTACGGCAAAATGTTAAGAGACCTTTTTTGTAGAAAATTAGGTTTCCTACTTTTTATGTTCTATGATATTTTTTGATCAGATGCGTAGTTCTCGAGATATATCAAGATATTTAAAAGTTCCGAAGCCGCACCAACATAATAGAGATACAGAAACACCGTGGCCCCTTTCTTTGCGATAACTCTGCACTATTGCGAGCTGCAAATGCCACTTCCAGCTTAGCTGTGCAGAAGAAGAACAACAAGAAGAAGAAATATCTGGAAATATGTCCGTCAGGCCCCTTCCCTTGAGATAAATCTGCAAATATCTCGGAAACGAAGCGAGCTACGGCAAAATGTTAAGAGACCTTTTTTGTAGAAAATTAGGATTCCTACTTTTTATGTTCTATGATATTTTTTGAACAGATGCGTAGTTCTCGAGATATATCAAGATATTTAAAAGTTCCGAAGCCGCACCAACATAATAGAGATACAGAAACACCGTGGCCCCTTTCTTTGAGATAACTCTGCACTATTGCGCGCTGCAAATGCCACTTCCAGCTTAGCTGTGCAGAAGAAGAACAACAAGAAGAAGAAATATCTCGAAATATGTCCGTCAGGCCCCTTCCCTTGAGATAAATCTGCAAATATCTCGGAAACGAAGCGAGCTATGGCAAAATGTTAAGAGACCTTATTTGTAGAGAATTAAGTTTCCTACTTTTTATGTTCTACGATATTTTTTGATCAGATGCGTAGTTCTCGAGATATATCAAGATATTTAAAAGTTCCGAAGCCGCACCAACATAATAGAGATACAGAAACACCGTGGCCCCTTTCTTTGAGATAACTCTGCACTATTGCGAGCTGCAAATGCCACTTCCAGCTTAGCTGTGCAGAAGAAGAACAACAAGAAGAAGAAATATCTGGAAATATGTCCGTCAGGCCCCTTCCCTTGAGATAAATCTGCAAATATCTCGGAAACGAAGCGAGCTACGGCAAAATGTTAAGAGACCTTTTTTGTAGAAAATTAGGATTCCTACTTTTTATGTTCTATGATATTTTTTGATCAGATGCGTAGTTCTCGAGATATATCCTGATATTTAAAAGTTCCGAAGCGGCACCAACATAATAGAGATACAGAAACACCGTGGCCCCTTTCTTTGAGGTAACTCTGCACTATTGCGAGCTGCAAATGCCACTTCCAGCTTAGCTGTGCAGAAGAAGAACAACAAGAAGAAGAAATATCTCGAAATATGTCCGTCAGGCCCCTTCCCTTGAGATGAATCTGCAAATATCTCGGAAACGAAGCGAGCTATGGCAAAATGTTAAGAGACCATTTTTGTAGAGAATTAAGTTTCCTACTTTTTATGTTCTATGATATTTTTTGATCAGATGCGTAGTTCTCGAGATATATCAAGATATTTAAAAGCTCCGAAGCTGCACCAACATAATAGAGGTACAGAAACACCGTGGCCCCTTTCTTTGAGATAACTCTGCACTATTGCGAGCTGCAAATGCCACTTCCAGCTTAGCTGTGCAGAAGAAGAACAACAAGAATAAGAAATATTTCGAAATATGTCCGTCAGGCCCCTTCCCTTGAGATAAATCTGCAAATATCTCGGAAACGAAGCGAGCTACGGCAAAATGTTAAGAGACCTTTTTTGTAGAAAATTAGGTTTCCTACTTTTTATGTTCTATGATATTTTTTGATCAGATGCGTAGTTCTCGAGATATATCAAGATATTTAAAAGTTCCGAAGCCGCACCAACATAATAGAGATACAGAAACACCGTGGCCCCTTTCTTTGCGATAACTCTGCACTATTGCGAGCTGCAAATGCCACTTCCAGCTTAGCTGTGCAGAAGAAGAACAACAAGAAGAAGAAATATCTGGAAATATGTCCGTCAGGCCCCTTCCCTTGAGATAAATCTGCAAATATCTCGGAAACGAAGCGAGCTATGGCAAAATGTTAAGAGACCTTATTTGTAGAGAATTAAGTTTCCTACTTTTTATGTTCTACGATATTTTTTGATCAGATGCGTAGTTCTCGAGATATATCAAGATATTTAAAAGTTCCGAAGCCGCACCAACATAATAGAGATACAGAAACACCGTGGCCCCTTTCTTTGAGGTAACTCTGCACTATTGCGAGCTGCAAATGCCACTTCCAGCTTAGCTGTGCAGAAGAAGAACAACAAGAAGAAGAAATATCTCGAAATATGTCCGTCAGGCCCCTTCCCTTGAGATAAATCTGCAAATATCTCGGAAACGAAGCGAGCTATGGCAAAATGTTAAGAGACCTTTTTTGTAGAGAATTAAGTTTCCTACTTTTTATGTTCTATGATATTTTCTGATCAGATGCGTAGTTCTCGAGATATATCAAGATATTTAAAAGTTCCGAAGCCGCACCAACATAATAGAGATACAGAAACACCGTGGCCCCTTTCTTTGAGATAACTCTGCACTACTGCGAGCTGCAAATGCCACTTCCAGCTTAGCTGTGCAGAAGAAGAACAACAAGAAGAAGGAATATCTCGAAATATGTCCGTCAGGCCCCTTCCCTTGAGATAAATCTGCAAATATCTCGGAAACCAAGCGAGCTATGGCAAAAGTGTTTAGAGACCTTATTTGTAGAGAATTAAGTTTCCTACTTTTTATGTTCTACGATATTTTTTGATCAGATGCGTAGTTCTCGAGATATATCAAGATATTTAAAAGTTCCGAAGCCGCACCAACATAATAGAGATACAGAAACACCGTGGCCCCTTTCTTTGAGATAACTCTGCACTATTGCGAGCTGCAAATGCCACTTCCAGCTTAGCTGTGCAGAACAAGAACAACAAGAAGAAGAAATATCTCGAAATATGTCCGTCAGGCCCCTTCCCTTGAGATAAATCTGCAAATATCTCGGAAACGAAGCGAGCTATGGCAAAATGTTAAGAGACCTTTTTTGTAGAGAATTATGTGCCCTACAATTTACGTTCTCTGATATTTTTTGATCAGATGCGTAGTTCTCGAGATATATCCTGATATTTAAAAGTTCCGAAGCGGCACCAACATAATAGAGATACAGAAACACCGTGGCCCCTTTCTTTGAGGTAACTCTGCACTATTGCGAGCTGCAAATGCCACTTCCAGCTTAGCTGTGCAGAAGAAGAACAACAAGAAGAAGAAATATCTCGAAATATGTCCGTCAGGCCCCTGCCCTTGAGATATATCTGCAAATATCTCGGAAACGAAGCAAGCTATGGCAAAATGTTAAGAGACCTTTTTTGTAGAGAATTATGTTTCCTACAATTTATGTTCTATGATATTTTTTGATCAGAAGCGTAGTTTTCGAGATATATCGAGATATTTAAAAGTTCCGAAGCCGCACCAACATAATAGAGATACAGAAACACCGTGGCCCCTTTCTTTGAGATAACTCTGCACTATTGCGAGCTGCAAATGCCACTTCCAGCTTAGCTGTGCAGAGGAAGAACAACAAGAAGAAGAAATATCTCGAAATATGTCCGTCAGGCCAGTTCCTTTGAGCTGAATCTGCAAATCTCTCGGAAACGAAGCGAACTATGGCAAAATGTTAAGAGACGTTTTTTGTAGAGAATTATGTTTCCTACAATTTATGTTCTATGATATTTTTTGATCAGAAGCGTAGTTTTCGAGATATATCGAGATACTTAAAAGTTCCGAAGCCGCACCAACATAATAGAGATACAGAAACACCGTGGCCCCTTTCTTTGAGATAACTCTGCACTATTGCGAGCTGCAAATGCCACTTCCAGCTTAGCTGTGCAGAAGAAGAACAACAAGAAGAAGAAGTATCTCGAAATATGTCCGTCAGGCCCCTTCCCTTGAGATAAATCTGGAAATATCTCGGAAACGAAGAGAGCTATGGCAAAATGTTAAGAGACCTTTTTTATAGAGAATTAAGTTTTCTACAATTTATGTTCTATGATATTTTTTGATCAGAAGCGTAGTTTTCGAGATATATCGAGATATTTAAAAGATCCGAAGCCGCACCAACATAATAGAGATACAGAAACACCGTGGCCCCTTTCTTTGAGATAACTCTGCACTAGTGCGAGCCGCAAATGCCGCTTCCAGCTTAGCTGTGCAGAAGAAGAACAACAAGAAGAAGAAATATCTCGAAATATGTCCGTCAGGCCCCTTCCCTCGAGATAAATCTGCAAATATCTCGGAAACGAAGCGAGCTATGGCAAAATGTTAAGAGACCTTTTTTGTAGAGAATTAGGATTCCTACTTTTTATGTTCTATGATATTTTTTGAACAGATGCGTAGTTCTCGAGATATATCAAGATATTTAAAAGTTCCGAAGCCGCACCAACATAATAGAGGTACAGAAACACCGTGGCCCCTTTCTTTGAGATAACTCTGCACTATTGCGAGCTGCAAATGCCACTTCCAGCTTAGCTGTGTAGAAGAAGAACAACAAGAATAAGAAATATTTCGAAATATGTCCGTCAGGCCCCTTCCCTTGAGATAAATCTGCAAATATCTCGGAAACGAAGCGAGCTACGGCAAAATGTTAAGAGACCTTTTTTGTAGAAAATTAGGTTTCCTACTTTTTATGTTCTATGATATTTTTTGATCAGATGCGTAGTTCTCGAGATATATCAAGATATTTAAAAGTTCCGAAGCCGCACCAACATAATAGAGATACAGAAACACCGTGGCCCCTTTCTTTGCGATAACTCTGCACTATTGCGAGCTGCAAATGCCACTTCCAGCTTAGCTGTGCAGAAGAAGAACAACAAGAAGAGGAAATATCTGGAAATATGTCCGTCAGGCCCCTTCCCTTGAGATAAATCTGCAAATATCTCGGAAACGAAGTGAGCTACGGCAAAATGTTAAGAGACCTTTTTTGTAGAAAATTAGGATTCCTACTTTTTATGTTCTATGATATTTTTTGAACAGATGCGTAGTTCTCGAGATATATCAAGATATTTAAAAGTTCCGAAGCCGCACCAACATAATAGAGATACAGAAACACCGTGGCCCCTTTCTTTGAGATAACTCTGCACTATTGCGCGCTGCAAATGCCACTTCCAGCTTAGCTGTGCAGAAGAAGAACAACAAGAAGAAGAAATATCTCGAAATATGTCCGTCAGGCCCCTTCCCTTGAGATAAATCTGCAAATATCTCGGAAACGAAGCGAGCTATGGCAAAATGTTAAGAGACCTTTTTTGTAGAGAATTAAGTTTCCTACTTTTTATGTTCTATGATATTTTTTGATCAGATGCGTAGTTCTCGAGATATATCAAGATATTTAAAAGTTCCGAAGCCGCACCAACATAATAGAGATACAGAAACACCGTGGCCCCTTTCTTTGAGGTAACTCTGCACTATTGCGAGCTGCAAATGCCACTTCCAGCTTAGCTGTGCAGAAGAAGAACAACAAGAAGAAGAAATATCTCGAAATATGTCCGTCAGGCCCCTTCCCTTGAGATAAATCTGCAAATATCTCGGAAACGAAGCGAGCTATGGCAAAATGTTAAGAGACCTTTTTTGTAGAGAATTAAGTTTCCTACTTTTTATGTTCTATGATATTTTCTGATCAGATGCGTAGTTCTCGAGATATATCAAGATATTTAAAAGTTCCGAAGCCGCACCAACATAATAGAGATACAGAAACACCGTGGCTCCTTTCTTTGAGATAACTCTGCACTACTGCGAGCTGCAAATGCCACTTCCAGCTTAGCTGTGCAGAAGAAGAACAACAAGAAGAAGAAATATCTCGAAATATGTCCGTCAGGCCCCTTCCCTTGAGATAAATCTGCAAATATCTCGGAAACGAAGCGAGCTATGGCAAAATGTTAAGAGACCATTTTTGTAGAGAATTAAGTTTCCTACTTTTTATGTTCTATGATATTTTTTGATCAGATGCGTAGTTCTCGAGATATATCCTGATATTTAAAAGTTCCGAAGCGGCACCAACATAATAGAGATACAGAAACACCGTGGCCCCTTTCTTTGAGGTAACTCTGCACTATTGCGAGCTGCAAATGCCACTTCCAGCTTAGCTGTGCAGAAGAAGAACAACAAGAAGAAGAAATATCTCGAAATATGTCCGTCAGGCCCCTTCCCTTGAGATAAATCTGCAAATATCTCGGAAACGAAGCGAGCTATGGCAAAATGTTAAGAGACCTTTTTTGTAGAGAATTAAGTTTCCTACTTTTTATGTTCTATGATATTTTTTGATCAGATGCGTAGTTCTCGAGATATATCAAGATATTTAAAAGCTCCGAAGCTGCACCAACATAATAGAGGTACAGAAACACCGTGGCCCCTTTCTTTGAGATAACTCTGCACTATTGCGAGCTGCAAATGCCACTTCCAGCTTAGCTGTGCAGAAGAAGAACAACAAGAATAAGAAATATTTCGAAATATGTCCGTCAGGCCCCTTCCCTTGAGATAAATCTGCAAATATCTCGGAAACGAAGCGAGCTACGGCAAAATGTTAAGAGACCTTTTTTGTAGAAAATTAGGTTTCCTACTTTTTATGTTCTATGATATTTTTTGATCAGATGCGTAGTTCTCGAGATATATCAAGATATTTAAAAGTTCCGAAGCCGCACCAACATAATAGAGATACAGAAACACCGTGGCCCCTTTCTTTGCGATAACTCTGCACTATTGCGAGCTGCAAATGCCACTTCCAGCTTAGCTGTGCAGAAGAAGAACAACAAGAAGAAGAAATATCTGGAAATATGTCCGTCAGGCCCCTTCCCTTGAGATAAATCTGCAAATATCTCGGAAACGAAGCGAGCTACGGCAAAATGTTAAGAGACCTTTTTTGTAGAAAATTAGGATTCCTACTTTTTATGTTCTATGATATTTTTTGAACAGATGCGTAGTTCTCGAGATATATCAAGATATTTAAAAGTTCCGAAGCCGCACCAACATAATAGAGATACAGAAACACCGTGGCCCCTTTCTTTGAGATAACTCTGCACTATTGCGCGCTGCAAATGCCACTTCCAGCTTAGCTGTGCAGAAGAAGAACAACAAGAAGAAGAAATATCTCGAAATATGTCCGTCAGGCCCCTTCCCTTGAGATAAATCTGCAAATATCTCGGAAACGAAGCGAGCTATGGCAAAATGTTAAGAGACCTTTTTTGTAGAGAATTAAGTTTCCTACTTTTTATGTTCTATGATATTTTTTGATCAGATGCGTAGTTCTCGAGATATATCAAGATATTTAAAAGTTCCGAAGCCGCACCAACATAATAGAGATACAGAAACACCGTGGCCCCTTTCTTTGAGGTAACTCTGCACTATTGCGAGCTGCAAATGCCACTTCCAGCTTAGCTGTGCAGAAGAAGAACAACAAGAAGAAGAAATATCTCGAAATATGTCCGTCAGGCCCCTTCCCTTGAGATAAATCTGCAAATATCTCGGAAACGAAGCGAGCTATGGCAAAATGTTAAGAGACCTTTTTTGTAGAGAATTAAGTTTCCTACTTTTTATGTTCTATGATATTTTCTGATCAGATGCGTAGTTCTCGAGATATATCAAGATATTTAAAAGTTCCGAAGCCGCACCAACATAATAGAGATACAGAAACACCGTGGCTCCTTTCTTTGAGATAACTCTGCACTACTGCGAGCTGCAAATGCCACTTCCAGCTTAGCTGTGCAGAAGAAGAACAACAAGAAGAAGAAATATCTGGAAATATGTCCGTCAGGCCCCTTCCCTTGAGATAAATCTGCAAATATCTCGGAAACGAAGCGAGCTATGGCAAAATGTTAAGAGACCATTTTTGTAGAGAATTAAGTTTCCTACTTTTTATGTTCTATGATATTTTTTGATCAGATGCGTAGTTCTCGAGATATATCCTGATATTTAAAAGTTCCGAAGCGGCACCAACATAATAGAGATACAGAAACACCGTGGCCCCTTTCTTTGAGGTAACTCTGCACTATTGCGAGCTGCAAATGCCACTTCCAGCTTAGCTGTGCAGAAGAAGAACAACAAGAAGAAGAAATATCTCGAAATATGTCCGTCAGGCCCCTTCCCTTGAGATAAATCTGCAAATATCTCGGAAACGAAGCGAGCTATGGCAAAATGTTAAGAGACCTTTTTTGTAGAGAATTAAGTTTCCTACTTTTTATGTTCTATGATATTTTTTGATCAGATGCGTAGTTCTCGAGATATATCAAGATATTTAAAAGCTCCGAAGCTGCACCAACATAATAGAGGTACAGAAACACCGTGGCCCCTTTCTTTGAGATAACTCTGCACTATTGCGAGCTGCAAATGCCACTTCCAGCTTAGCTGTGCAGAAGAAGAACAACAAGAATAAGAAATATTTCGAAATATGTCCGTCAGGCCCCTTCCCTTGAGATAAATCTGCAAATATCTCGGAAACGAAGCGAGCTACGGCAAAATGTTAAGAGACCTTTTTTGTAGAAAATTAGGTTTCCTACTTTTTATGTTCTATGATATTTTTTGATCAGATGCGTAGTTCTCGAGATATATCAAGATATTTAAAAGTTCCGAAGCCGCACCAACATAATAGAGATACAGAAACACCGTGGCCCCTTTCTTTGCGATAACTCTGCACTATTGCGAGCTGCAAATGCCACTTCCAGCTTAGCTGTGCAGAAGAAGAACAACAAGAAGAAGAAATATCTGGAAATATGTCCGTCAGGCCCCTTCCCTTGAGATAAATCTGCAAATATCTCGGAAACGAAGCGAGCTACGGCAAAATGTTAAGAGACCTTTTTTGTAGAAAATTAGGATTCCTACTTTTTATGTTCTATGATATTTTTTGAACAGATGCGTAGTTCTCGAGATATATCAAGATATTTAAAAGTTCCGAAGCCGCACCAACATAATAGAGATACAGAAACACCGTGGCCCCTTTCTTTGAGATAACTCTGCACTATTGCGCGCTGCAAATGCCACTTCCAGCTTAGCTGTGCAGAAGAAGAACAACAAGAAGAAGAAATATCTCGAAATATGTCCGTCAGGCCCCTTCCCTTGAGATAAATCTGCAAATATCTCGGAAACGAAGCGAGCTATGGCAAAATGTTAAGAGACCTTTTTTGTAGAGAATTAAGTTTCCTACTTTTTATGTTCTATGATATTTTTTGATCAGATGCGTAGTTCTCGAGATATATCAAGATATTTAAAAGTTCCGAAGCCGCACCAACATAATAGAGATACAGAAACACCGTGGCCCCTTTCTTTGAGGTAACTCTGCACTATTGCGAGCTGCAAATGCCACTTCCAGCTTAGCTGTGCAGAAGAAGAACAACAAGAAGAAGAAATATCTCGAAATATGTCCGTCAGGCCCCTTCCCTTGAGATAAATCTGCAAATATCTCGGAAACGAAGCGAGCTATGGCAAAATGTTAAGAGACCTTTTTTGTAGAGAATTAAGTTTCCTACTTTTTATGTTCTATGATATTTTCTGATCAGATGCGTAGTTCTCGAGATATATCAAGATATTTAAAAGTTCCGAAGCCGCACCAACATAATAGAGATACAGAAACACCGTGGCCCCTTTCTTTGAGATAACTCTGCACTACTGCGAGCTGCAAATGCCACTTCCAGCTTAGCTGTGCAGAAGAAGAACAACAAGAAGAAGAAATATCTCGAAATATGTCCGTCAGGCCCCTTCCCTTGAGATAAATCTGCAAATATCTCGGAAACGAAGCGAGCTATGGCAAAATGTTAAGAGACCTTTTTTGTAGAGAATTAAGTTTCCTACTTTTTATGTTCTATGATATTTTTTGATCAGATGCGTAGTTCTCGAGATATATCAAGATATTTAAAAGCTCCGAAGCTGCACCAACATAATAGAGGTACAGAAACACCGTGGCCCCTTTCTTTGAGATAACTCTGCACTATTGCGAGCTGCAAATGCCACTTCCAGCTTAGCTGTGCAGAAGAAGAACAACAAGAAGAAGAAATATCTGGAAATATGTCCGTCAGGCCCCTTCCCTTGAGATAAATCTGCAAATATCTCGGAAACGAAGCGAGCTACGGCAAAATGTTAAGAGACCTTTTTTGTAGAAAATTAGGATTCCTACTTTTTATGTTCTATGATATTTTTTGAACAGATGCGTAGTTCTCGAGATATATCAAGATATTTAAAAGTTCCGAAGCCGCACCAACATAATAGAGATACAGAAACACCGTGGCCCCTTTCTTTGAGATAACTCTGCACTATTGCGCGCTGCAAATGCCACTTCCAGCTTAGCTGTGCAGAAGAAGAACAACAAGAAGAAGAAATATCTCGAAATATGTCCGTCAGGCCCCTTCCCTTGAGATAAATCTGCAAATATCTCGGAAACGAAGCGAGCTATGGCAAAATGTTAAGAGACCTTATTTGTAGAGAATTAAGTTTCCTACTTTTTATGTTCTACGATATTTTTTGATCAGATGCGTAGTTCTCGAGATATATCAAGATATTTAAAAGTTCCGAAGCCGCACCAACATAATAGAGATACAGAAACACCGTGGCCCCTTTCTTTGAGATAACTCTGCACTATTGCGAGCTGCAAATGCCACTTCCAGCTTAGCTGTGCAGAAGAAGAACAACAAGAAGAAGAAATATCTGGAAATATGTCCGTCAGGCCCCTTCCCTTGAGATAAATCTGCAAATATCTCGGAAACGAAGCGAGCTACGGCAAAATGTTAAGAGACCTTTTTTGTAGAAAATTAGGATTCCTACTTTTTATGTTCTATGATATTTTTTGATCAGATGCGTAGTTCTCGAGATATATCCTGATATTTAAAAGTTCCGAAGCGGCACCAACATAATAGAGATACAGAAACACCGTGGCCCCTTTCTTTGAGGTAACTCTGCACTATTGCGAGCTGCAAATGCCACTTCCAGCTTAGCTGTGCAGAAGAAGAACAACAAGAAGAAGAAATATCTCGAAATATGTCCGTCAGGCCCCTTCCCTTGAGATGAATCTGCAAATATCTCGGAAACGAAGCGAGCTATGGCAAAATGTTAAGAGACCATTTTTGTAGAGAATTAAGTTTCCTACTTTTTATGTTCTATGATATTTTTTGATCAGATGCGTAGTTCTCGAGATATATCAAGATATTTAAAAGCTCCGAAGCTGCACCAACATAATAGAGGTACAGAAACACCGTGGCCCCTTTCTTTGAGATAACTCTGCACTATTGCGAGCTGCAAATGCCACTTCCAGCTTAGCTGTGCAGAAGAAGAACAACAAGAATAAGAAATATTTCGAAATATGTCCGTCAGGCCCCTTCCCTTGAGATAAATCTGCAAATATCTCGGAAACGAAGCGAGCTACGGCAAAATGTTAAGAGACCTTTTTTGTAGAAAATTAGGTTTCCTACTTTTTATGTTCTATGATATTTTTTGATCAGATGCGTAGTTCTCGAGATATATCAAGATATTTAAAAGTTCCGAAGCCGCACCAACATAATAGAGATACAGAAACACCGTGGCCCCTTTCTTTGCGATAACTCTGCACTATTGCGAGCTGCAAATGCCACTTCCAGCTTAGCTGTGCAGAAGAAGAACAACAAGAAGAAGAAATATCTGGAAATATGTCCGTCAGGCCCCTTCCCTTGAGATAAATCTGCAAATATCTCGGAAACGAAGCGAGCTATGGCAAAATGTTAAGAGACCTTATTTGTAGAGAATTAAGTTTCCTACTTTTTATGTTCTACGATATTTTTTGATCAGATGCGTAGTTCTCGAGATATATCAAGATATTTAAAAGTTCCGAAGCCGCACCAACATAATAGAGATACAGAAACACCGTGGCCCCTTTCTTTGAGGTAACTCTGCACTATTGCGAGCTGCAAATGCCACTTCCAGCTTAGCTGTGCAGAAGAAGAACAACAAGAAGAAGAAATATCTCGAAATATGTCCGTCAGGCCCCTTCCCTTGAGATAAATCTGCAAATATCTCGGAAACGAAGCGAGCTATGGCAAAATGTTAAGAGACCTTTTTTGTAGAGAATTAAGTTTCCTACTTTTTATGTTCTATGATATTTTCTGATCAGATGCGTAGTTCTCGAGATATATCAAGATATTTAAAAGTTCCGAAGCCGCACCAACATAATAGAGATACAGAAACACCGTGGCCCCTTTCTTTGAGATAACTCTGCACTACTGCGAGCTGCAAATGCCACTTCCAGCTTAGCTGTGCAGAAGAAGAACAACAAGAAGAAGGAATATCTCGAAATATGTCCGTCAGGCCCCTTCCCTTGAGATAAATCTGCAAATATCTCGGAAACCAAGCGAGCTATGGCAAAAGTGTTTAGAGACCTTATTTGTAGAGAATTAAGTTTCCTACTTTTTATGTTCTACGATATTTTTTGATCAGATGCGTAGTTCTCGAGATATATCAAGATATTTAAAAGTTCCGAAGCCGCACCAACATAATAGAGATACAGAAACACCGTGGCCCCTTTCTTTGAGGTAACTCTGCACTATTGCGAGCTGCAAATGCCACTTCCAGCTTAGCTGTGCAGAAGAAGAACAACAAGAAGAAGAAATATCTCGAAATATGTCCGTCAGGCCCCTGCCCTTGAGATATATCTGCAAATATCTCGGAAACGAAGCAAGCTATGGCAAAATGTTAAGAGACCTTTTTTGTAGAGAATTATGTTTCCTACAATTTATGTTCTATGATATTTTTTGATCAGAAGCGTAGTTTTCGAGATATATCGAGATATTTAAAAGTTCCGAAGCCGCACCAACATAATAGAGATACAGAAACACCGTGGCCCCTTTCTTTGAGATAACTCTGCACTATTGCGAGCTGCAAATGCCACTTCCAGCTTAGCTGTGCAGAGGAAGAACAACAAGAAGAAGAAATATCTCGAAATATGTCCGTCAGGCCAGTTCCTTTGAGCTGAATCTGCAAATCTCTCGGAAACGAAGCGAGCTATGGCAAAATGTTAAGAGACCTTTTTTGTAGAGAATTAAGTTTCCTACTTTTTATGTTCTATGCTATTTTTTGATCAGATGCGTAGTTCTCGAGATATATCAAGATATTTAAAAGTTCCGAAGCCGCACCAACATAATAGAGATACAGAAACACCGTGGCCCCTTTCTTTGAGATAACTCTGCACTATTGCGCGCAGCAAATGCCACTTCCAGCTTAGCTGTGCAGAAGAAGAACAACAAGAAGAAGAAATATCTCGAAATATGTCCGTCAGGCCCCTTCCCTTGAGATAAATCTGCAAATATCTCGGAAACGAAGCGAGCTATGGCAAAATGTTAAGAGACCTTTTTTGTAGAGAATTAAGTTTCCCACTTTTTATGTTCTATGATATTTTTTGATCAGATGCGTAGTTCTCGAGATATATCAAGATATTTAAAAGTTCCGAAGCCGCACCAACATAATAGAGATACAGAAACACCGTGGCCCCTTTCTTTGAGATAACTCTGCACTACTGCGAGCTGCAAATGCCACTTCCAGCTTAGCTGTGCAGAAGAAGAACAACAAGAAGAAGAAATATCTCGAAATATGTCCGTCAGGCCCCTTCCCTTGAGATAAATCTGCAAATATCTCGGAAACGAAGCGAGCTATGGCAAAATGTTAAGAGACCTTTTTTGTAGAGAATTAAGTTTCCTACTTTTTATGTTCTATGATATTTTTTGATCAGATGCGTAGTTCTCGAGATATATCAAGATATTTAAAAGCTCCGAAGCTGCACCAACATAATAGAGGTACAGAAACACCGTGGCCCCTTTCTTTGAGATAACTCTGCACTATTGCGAGCTGCAAATGCCACTTCCAGCTTAGCTGTGCAGAAGAAGAACAACAAGAAGAAGAAATATCTGGAAATATGTCCGTCAGGCCCCTTCCCTTGAGATAAATCTGCAAATATCTCGGAAACGAAGCGAGCTACGGCAAAATGTTAAGAGACCTTTTTTGTAGAAAATTAGGATTCCTACTTTTTATGTTCTATGATATTTTTTGAACAGATGCGTAGTTCTCGAGATATATCAAGATATTTAAAAGTTCCGAAGCCGCACCAACATAATAGAGATACAGAAACACCGTGGCCCCTTTCTTTGAGATAACTCTGCACTATTGCGCGCTGCAAATGCCACTTCCAGCTTAGCTGTGCAGAAGAAGAACAACAAGAAGAAGAAATATCTCGAAATATGTCCGTCAGGCCCCTTCCCTTGAGATAAATCTGCAAATATCTCGGAAACGAAGCGAGCTATGGCAAAATGTTAAGAGACCTTATTTGTAGAGAATTAAGTTTCCTACTTTTTATGTTCTACGATATTTTTTGATCAGATGCGTAGTTCTCGAGATATATCAAGATATTTAAAAGTTCCGAAGCCGCACCAACATAATAGAGATACAGAAACACCGTGGCCCCTTTCTTTGAGATAACTCTGCACTATTGCGAGCTGCAAATGCCACTTCCAGCTTAGCTGTGCAGAAGAAGAACAACAAGAAGAAGAAATATCTGGAAATATGTCCGTCAGGCCCCTTCCCTTGAGATAAATCTGCAAATATCTCGGAAACGAAGCGAGCTACGGCAAAATGTTAAGAGACCTTTTTTGTAGAAAATTAGGATTCCTACTTTTTATGTTCTATGATATTTTTTGATCAGATGCGTAGTTCTCGAGATATATCCTGATATTTAAAAGTTCCGAAGCGGCACCAACATAATAGAGATACAGAAACACCGTGGCCCCTTTCTTTGAGGTAACTCTGCACTATTGCGAGCTGCAAATGCCACTTCCAGCTTAGCTGTGCAGAAGAAGAACAACAAGAAGAAGAAATATCTCGAAATATGTCCGTCAGGCCCCTTCCCTTGAGATGAATCTGCAAATATCTCGGAAACGAAGCGAGCTATGGCAAAATGTTAAGAGACCATTTTTGTAGAGAATTAAGTTTCCTACTTTTTATGTTCTATGATATTTTTTGATCAGATGCGTAGTTCTCGAGATATATCAAGATATTTAAAAGCTCCGAAGCTGCACCAACATAATAGAGGTACAGAAACACCGTGGCCCCTTTCTTTGAGATAACTCTGCACTATTGCGAGCTGCAAATGCCACTTCCAGCTTAGCTGTGCAGAAGAAGAACAACAAGAATAAGAAATATTTCGAAATATGTCCGTCAGGCCCCTTCCCTTGAGATAAATCTGCAAATATCTCGGAAACGAAGCGAGCTACGGCAAAATGTTAAGAGACCTTTTTTGTAGAAAATTAGGTTTCCTACTTTTTATGTTCTATGATATTTTTTGATCAGATGCGTAGTTCTCGAGATATATCAAGATATTTAAAAGTTCCGAAGCCGCACCAACATAATAGAGATACAGAAACACCGTGGCCCCTTTCTTTGCGATAACTCTGCACTATTGCGAGCTGCAAATGCCACTTCCAGCTTAGCTGTGCAGAAGAAGAACAACAAGAAGAAGAAATATCTGGAAATATGTCCGTCAGGCCCCTTCCCTTGAGATAAATCTGCAAATATCTCGGAAACGAAGCGAGCTATGGCAAAATGTTAAGAGACCTTATTTGTAGAGAATTAAGTTTCCTACTTTTTATGTTCTACGATATTTTTTGATCAGATGCGTAGTTCTCGAGATATATCAAGATATTTAAAAGTTCCGAAGCCGCACCAACATAATAGAGATACAGAAACACCGTGGCCCCTTTCTTTGAGGTAACTCTGCACTATTGCGAGCTGCAAATGCCACTTCCAGCTTAGCTGTGCAGAAGAAGAACAACAAGAAGAAGAAATATCTCGAAATATGTCCGTCAGGCCCCTTCCCTTGAGATAAATCTGCAAATATCTCGGAAACGAAGCGAGCTATGGCAAAATGTTAAGAGACCTTTTTTGTAGAGAATTAAGTTTCCTACTTTTTATGTTCTATGATATTTTCTGATCAGATGCGTAGTTCTCGAGATATATCAAGATATTTAAAAGTTCCGAAGCCGCACCAACATAATAGAGATACAGAAACACCGTGGCCCCTTTCTTTGAGATAACTCTGCACTACTGCGAGCTGCAAATGCCACTTCCAGCTTAGCTGTGCAGAAGAAGAACAACAAGAAGAAGGAATATCTCGAAATATGTCCGTCAGGCCCCTTCCCTTGAGATAAATCTGCAAATATCTCGGAAACCAAGCGAGCTATGGCAAAAGTGTTTAGAGACCTTATTTGTAGAGAATTAAGTTTCCTACTTTTTATGTTCTACGATATTTTTTGATCAGATGCGTAGTTCTCGAGATATATCAAGATATTTAAAAGTTCCGAAGCCGCACCAACATAATAGAGATACAGAAACACCGTGGCCCCTTTCTTTGAGATAACTCTGCACTATTGCGAGCTGCAAATGCCACTTCCAGCTTAGCTGTGCAGAAGAAGAACAACAAGAAGAAGAAATATCTCGAAATATGTCCGTCAGGCCCCTTCCCTTGAGATAAATCTGCAAATATCTCGGAAACGAAGCGAGCTATGGCAAAATGTTAAGAGACCTTTTTTGTAGAGAATTATGTGCCCTACAATTTACGTTCTCTGATATTTTTTGATCAGATGCGTAGTTCTCGAGATATATCCTGATATTTAAAAGTTCCGAAGCGGCACCAACATAATAGAGATACAGAAACACCGTGGCCCCTTTCTTTGAGGTAACTCTGCACTATTGCGAGCTGCAAATGCCACTTCCAGCTTAGCTGTGCAGAAGAAGAACAACAAGAAGAAGAAATATCTCGAAATATGTCCGTCAGGCCCCTGCCCTTGAGATATATCTGCAAATATCTCGGAAACGAAGCAAGCTATGGCAAAATGTTAAGAGACCTTTTTTGTAGAGAATTATGTTTCCTACAATTTATGTTCTATGATATTTTTTGATCAGAAGCGTAGTTTTCGAGATATATCGAGATATTTAAAAGTTCCGAAGCCGCACCAACATAATAGAGATACAGAAACACCGTGGCCCCTTTCTTTGAGATAACTCTGCACTATTGCGAGCTGCAAATGCCACTTCCAGCTTAGCTGTGCAGAGGAAGAACAACAAGAAGAAGAAATATCTCGAAATATGTCCGTCAGGCCAGTTCCTTTGAGCTGAATCTGCAAATCTCTCGGAAACGAAGCGAGCTATGGCAAAATGTTAAGAGACCTTTTTTGTAGAGAATTAAGTTTCCTACTTTTTATGTTCTATGCTATTTTTTGATCAGATGCGTAGTTCTCGAGATATATCAAGATATTTAAAAGTTCCGAAGCCGCACCAACATAATAGAGATACAGAAACACCGTGGCCCCTTTCTTTGAGATAACTCTGCACTATTGCGCGCAGCAAATGCCACTTCCAGCTTAGCTGTGCAGAAGAAGAACAACAAGAAGAAGAAATATCTCGAAATATGTCCGTCAGGCCCCTTCCCTTGAGATAAATCTGCAAATATCTCGGAAACGAAGCGAGCTATGGCAAAATGTTAAGAGACCTTTTTTGTAGAGAATTAAGTTTCCCACTTTTTATGTTCTATGATATTTTTTGATCAGATGCGTAGTTCTCGAGATATATCAAGATATTTAAAAGCTCCGAAGCTGCACCAACATAATAGAGGTACAGAAACACCGTGGCCCCTTTCTTTGAGATAACTCTGCACTATTGCGAGCTGCAAATGCCACTTCCAGCTTAGCTGTGCAGAAGAAGAACAACAAGAATAAGAAATATTTCGAAATATGTCCGTCAGGCCCCTTCCCTTGAGATAAATCTGCAAATATCTCGGAAACGAAGCGAGCTACGGCAAAATGTTAAGAGACCTTTTTTGTAGAAAATTAGGTTTCCTACTTTTTATGTTCTATGATATTTTTTGATCAGATGCGTAGTTCTCGAGATATATCAAGATATTTAAAAGTTCCGAAGCCGCACCAACATAATAGAGATACAGAAACACCGTGGCCCCTTTCTTTGCGATAACTCTGCACTATTGCGAGCTGCAAATGCCACTTCCAGCTTAGCTGTGCAGAAGAAGAACAACAAGAAGAAGAAATATCTGGAAATATGTCCGTCAGGCCCCTTCCCTTGAGATAAATCTGCAAATATCTCGGAACCGAAGCGAGCTACGGCAAAATGTTAAGAGACCTTTTTTGTAGAAAATTAGGATTCCTACTTTTTATGTTCTATGATATTTTTTGAACAGATGCGTAGTTCTCGAGATATATCAAGATATTTAAAAGTTCCGAAGCCGCACCAACATAATAGAGATACAGAAACACCGTGGCCCCTTTCTTTGGGATAACTCTGCACTATTGCGCGCTGCAAATGCCACTTCCAGCTTAGCTGTGCAGAAGAAGAACAACAAGAAGAAGAAATATCTCGAAATATGTCCGTCAGGCCCCTTCCCTTGAGAGAAATCTGCAAATATCTCGGAAACGAAGCGAGCTATGGCAAAATGTTAAGAGACCTTTTTTGTAGAGAATTAAGTTTCCTACTTTTTATGTTCTATGATATTTTTTGATCAGATGCGTAGTTCTCGAGATATATCAAGATATTTAAAAGTTCCGAAGCCGCACCAACATAATAGAGATACAGAAACACCGTGGCCCCTTTCTTTGAGATAACTCTGCACTATTGCGACCTGCAAATGCCACTTCCAGCTTAGCTGTGCAGAAGAAGAACAACAAGAAGAAGAAATATCTGGAAATATGTCCGTCAGGCCCCTTCCCTTGAGATAAATCTGCAAATATCTCGGAACCGAAGCGAGCTACGGCAAAATGTTAAGAGACCTTTTTTGTAGAAAATTAGGATTCCTACTTTTTATGTTCTATGATATTTTTTGAACAGATGCGTAGTTCTCGAGATATATCAAGATATTTAAAAGTTCCGAAGCCGCACCAACATAATAGAGATACAGAAACACCGTGGCCCCTTTCTTTGGGATAACTCTGCACTATTGCGCGCTGCAAATGCCACTTCCAGCTTAGCTGTGCAGAAGAAGAACAACAAGAAGAAGAAATATCTCGAAATATGTCCGTCAGGCCCCTTCCCTTGAGAGAAATCTGCAAATATCTCGGAAACGAAGCGAGCTATGGCAAAATGTTAAGAGACCTTTTTTGTAGAGAATTAAGTTTCCTACTTTTTATGTTCTATGATATTTTTTGATCAGATGCGTAGTTCTCGAGATATATCAAGATATTTAAAAGTTCCGAAGCCGCACCAACATAATAGAGATACAGAAACACCGTGGCCCCTTTCTTTGAGATAACTCTGCACTATTGCGACCTGCAAATGCCACTTCCAGCTTAGCTGTGCAGAAGAGGAACAACAAGAAGAAGAAATATCTGGAAATATGTCCGTCAGGCCCCTTCCCTTGAGATAAATCTGCAAATATCTCGGAACCGAAGCGAGCTACGGCAAAATGTTAAGAGACCTTTTTTGTAGAAAATTAGGATTCCTACTTTTTATGTTCTATGATATTTTTTGAACAGATGCGTAGTTCTCGAGATATATCAAGATATTTAAAAGTTCCGAAGCCGCACCAACATAATAGAGATACAGAAACACCGTGGCCCCTTTCTTTGGGATAACTCTGCACTATTGCGCGCTGCAAATGCCACTTCCAGCTTAGCTGTGCAGAAGAAGAACAACAAGAAGAAGAAATATCTCGAAATATGTCCGTCAGGCCCCTTCCCTTGAGAGAAATCTGCAAATATCTCGGAAACGAAGCGAGCTATGGCAAAATGTTAAGAGACCTTTTTTGTAGAGAATTAAGTTTCCTACTTTTTATGTTCTATGATATTTTTTGATCAGATGCGTAGTTCTCGAGATATATCAAGATATTTAAAAGTTCCGAAGCCGCACCAACATAATAGAGATACAGAAACACCGTGGCCCCTTTCTTTGAGATAACTCTGCACTATTGCGACCTGCAAATGCCACTTCCAGCTTAGCTGTGCAGAAGAGGAACAACAAGAAGAAGAAATATCTCGGAATATGTCCGTCAGGCCCCTTCCCTTGAGCTAAATCTGCAAATATCTCGGAAACGAAGCGAGCTATGGCAAAATGTTAAGAGACCTTTTTTGTAGAGAATTAAGTTTCCTACTTTTTATGTTCTATGATATTTTTTGATCAGATGCATAGTTCTCGAGATATATCAAGATATTTAAAAGTTCCGAAGCCGCACCAACATAATAGAGATACAGAAACACCGTGGCCCCTTTCTTTGAGATAACTCTGCACTATTGCGAGCTGCAAATGCCACTTCCAGCTTAGCTGTGCAGAGGAAGAACAACAAGAAGAAGAAATATCTCGAAATATGTCCGTCAGGCCAGTTCCTTTGAGTTGAATCTGCAAATATCTCGGAAACGAAGCGAGCTATGACAAAATGTTAAGAGACCTTTTTTGTAGAGAATTATGTTTCCTACAATTTATGTTCTATGATATTTTTTGATCAGAAGCGTAGTTTTCGAGATATATCGAGATATTTAAAAGTTCCGAAGCCGCACCAACATAATACAGATACAGAAACACCGTGGCCCCTTTCTTTGAGATAACTCTGCACTAGTGCGAGCCGCAAATGCCACTTCCAGCTTAGCTGTGCAGAAGAAGAACAACAAGAAGAAGAAGTATCTCGAAATATGTCCGTCAGGCCCGTTCCTTTGAGCTGAATCTGCAAATATCTCGGAAACGAAGCGAGCTATGGCAAAATGTTGAGAGACGGTTTTTGTAGAGAATTATGTTTCCTACAATTTATGTTCTATGATATTTTTTGATCAGAAGCGTAGTTTTCGAGATATATCGAGATATTTAAAAGTTCCGAAGCCGCACCAACATAATAGAGATACAGAAACACCGTGGCCCCTTTCTTTGAGATAACTCTGCACTATTGCGAGCTGCAAATGCCACTTCCAGCTTAGCTGTGCAGAAGAAGAACAACAAGAATAAGAAATATTTCGAAATATGTCCGTCAGGCCCCTTCCCTTGAGATAAATCTGCAAATATCTCGGAAACGAAGCGAGCTACGGCAAAATGTTAAGAGACCTTTTTTGTAGAAAATTAGGTTTCCTACTTTTTATGTTCTATGATATTTTTTGATCAGATGCGTAGTTCTCGAGATATATCAAGATATTTGAAAGTTCCGAAGCCGCACCAACATAATAGAGATACAGAAACACCGTGGCCCCTTTCTTTGAGATAACTCTGCACTATTGCGAGCGGCAAATGCCACTTCCAGCTTAGCTGTGCAGAAGAAGAACAACAAGAAGAAGAAATATCTGGAAATATGTCCGTCAGGCCCCTTCCCTTGAGATAAATCTGCAAATATCTCGGAAACGAAGCGAGCTATGGCAAAATGTTAAGAGACCTTTTTTGTAGAGAATTAAGTTTCCTACTTTTTATGTTCTATGATATTTTTTGATCAGATGCGTAGTTCTCGAGATATATCAAGATATTTAAAAGCTCCGAAGCTGCACCAACATAATAGAGGTACAGAAACACCGTGGCCCCTTTCTTTGAGATAACTCTGCACTATTGCGAGCTGCAAATGCCACTTCCAGCTTAGCTGTGCAGAAGAAGAACAACAAGAAGAAGAAATATCTCGAAATATATCCGTCAGGACCCTTCCCTTGAGATAAATCTGCAAATATCTCGGAAACGAAGCGAGCTATTGCAAAACGTTAAGAGACCTTTTTTGTAGAGAATTAAGTTTCCTACTTTTTATGTTCTATGATATTTTTTGATCAGATGCGTAGTTCTCGAGATATATCAAGATATTTAAAAGTTCCGAAGCCGCACCAACATAATAGAGATACAGAAACACCGTGGCCCCTTTCTTTGAGATAACTCTGCACTATTGCGAGCTGCAAATGCCACTTCCAGCTTAGCTGTGCAGAAGAAGAACAACAAGAAGAAGAAATATCTCGAAATATGTCCGTCAGGCCCCTTCCCTTGAGATAAATCTGCAAATATCTCGGAAACGAAGCGAGCTATGGCAAAATGTTAAGAGACCTTTTTGGTAGAGAATGAAGTTTCCTACTTTTTATCTTCTATGATATTTTTTGATCAGATGCGTAGTTCTCGAGATATATCAAGATATTTAAAAGTTCCGAAGCCGCACCAACATAATAGAGATACAGAAACACCGTGGCCCCTTTCTTTGAGATAACTCTGCACTATTGCGAGCTGTAAATGCCACGTCCAGCTTAGCTGTGCAGAAGAAGAACAACAAGAAGAAGAAATATCTCGAAATATGTCCGTCAGGCCCCTTCCCTCGAGATAAATCTGCAAATATCTCGGAAACGAAGCGAGCTATGACAAAATGTTAAGAGACCTTTTTTGTAGAGAATTATGTTTCCTACAATTTATGTTCTATGATATTTTTTGATCAGAAGCGTAGTTTTCGAGATATATCGAGATATTTAAAAGTTCCGAAGCCGCACCAACATAATAGAGATACAGAAACACCGTGGCCCCTTTCTTTGAGATAACTCTGCACTAGTGCGAGCCGCAAATGCCACTTCCAGCTTAGCTGTGCAGAAGAAGAACAACAAGAAGAAGAAATATCTCGAAATATGTCCGTCAGGCCCCTTCCCTTGAGATAAATCTGCACATATCTCGGAAACGAAGCGAGCTATGGCAAAATGTGAAGAGACCTTTTGTGTAGAGAATTAAGTTTCCTACTTTTTATCTTCTATGATATTTTTTGATCAGATGCGTAGTTCTCGAGATATATCAAGATATTTAAAAGTTCCGAAGCCGCACCAACATAATAGAGATACAGAAACACCGTGGCCCCTTTCTTTGAGATAACTCTGCACGATTGCGAGCTGGAAATGCCACTTCCAGTTTAGCTGTGCAGAAGAAGAACAACAAGAAGAAGAAATATCTCGAAATATGTCCATCAGGACCCTTCCCTTGAGATAAATCTGCAAATATCTCGGAAACGAAGCGAGCTATGGCAAAATGTTAAGAGACCTTTTTTGTAGAGAATTATATTTCCCACAATTTAGGTTCTATGATATTTTTTGATCAGAAGCGTAGTTTTCGAGATATATCGAGATATTTAAAAGATCCGAAGCTGCAGCAACATAATAGAGGTACAGAAACACCGTGGCCTCTTTCTTTGAGATAACTCTGCACTACTGCGAGCTGCAAATGCCACTTCGAGCTCAGCTGTGCAGAAGAAGAACAACAAGAAGAAGAAATATCTCGAAATATGTCCGTCAGACCCCTTCCCTTGAGATGAATCTGCAAATATCTCGGAAACGAAGCGAACTATGGCAAAATGTTAAGAGACCTTTTTTGTAGAGAATAATGTTTCCTACAATTTACGTTCTATGATATTTTTTGATCAGAAGCGTAGTTCTCGAGATATATCAAGATATTTAAAAGTTCCGAAGACGCACCAACATAATAGAGATACAGAAACACCGTGGCCCCTTTCTTTGAGATAACTCTGCACCATTGCGAGCTGCAAATGCCACTTCCAGCTTAGCTGTGCAGAAGAAGAACAACAAGAAGAAGAAATATCTCGAAAAATGTCCGTCAGGCCCCTTCCCTTGAGATAAATCTGCAAATATCTCGGAAACGAAGCGAGCTATGGCAAAATGTTAAGAGACCTTATTTGTAGAGAATTAAGTTTCCTACTTTTTATGTTCTATGATATTTTTTGATCAGATGCGTAGTTCTCGAGATATATCAAGATATTTAAAAGTTCCGAAGCCGCACCAACATAATAGATATACAGAAACACCGTGGCCCCTTTCTTTGAGATAACTCTGCGCTATTGCGAGCTGGAAATGCCACTTCCAGTTTAGCTGTGCAGAAGAAGAACAACAAGAAGAGGAAATATCTCGAAATATGTCCGTCAGGCCCCTTCCCTTGAGATATATCTGCAAATATCTCGGAAACGAAACGAGCTATGGCAAAATGTTAAGAGACCTTTTTTGTAGAGAATTATGTTTCCTACAATTTATGTTCTATGATATTTTTTGATCAGAAGCGTAGTTTTCGAGATATATCGAGATATTTAAAAGATCCGAAGCTGCACCAACATAATAGAGATACAGAAACACCGTGGCCCCTTTCTTTGAGATAACTCTGCACTAGTGCGAGCCGCAAATGCCGCTTCCAGCTTAGCTGTGCAGAAGAAGAACAACAAGAAGAAGAAATATCTCGAGATATGTCCGTCAGGCCCCTTCCCTCGAGATAAATCTGCAAATATCTCGGAAACGAAGCGAGCTATGGCAAAATGTTAAGAGACCTTTTTTGTAGAGAATTAAGTTTCCTACTTTTTATGTTCTATGATATTTTTTGATCAGAAGCGTAGTTTTCGAGATATATCGAGATATTTAAAAGATCCGAAGCCGCACCAACATAATAGAGATACAGAAACACCGTGGCCCCTTTCTTTGAGATAACTCTGCACCATTGCGAGCTGCAAATGCCACTTCCAGCTTAGCTGTGCAGAAGAAGACCAACAAGAAGAAGAAATATCTCGAAATATGTCCGTCAGGCCCCTTCCCTTGAGATAAATCTGCAAATATCTCGGAAACGAAGCGAGCTATGGCAAAATGTTAAGAGACCTTATTTGTAGAGAATTAAGTTTCCTACTTTTTATGTTCTATGATATTATTTGATCAGATGCGTAGTTCGCGAGATATATCAAGATATTTAAAAGTTCCGAAGCCGCACCAACATAATAGAGATACAGAAACACCGTGGCCCCTTTCTTTCAGATAACTCTGCACTATTGCGAGCTGGAAATGCCACTTCCAGTTTAGCTGTGCAGAAGAAGAACAACAAGAAGAAGAAATATCCCGAAATATGTCCGTCAGGCCCCTTCCCTTGAGATAAATCTGCATATATCTCGGAAACGAAGCGAGCTATGGCAAAATGTTAAGAGACCTTTTTGGTAGAGAATGAAGTTTCCTACTTTTTATGTTCTATGATATTTTTTGATCAGATGCGTAGTTCTCGAGATATATCAAGATATTTAAAAGTTCCGAAGCCGCACCAACATAATAGAGATACAGAAACACCGTGGCCCCTTTCTTTGAGATAACTCTGCACTACTGCGAGCTGGAAATGCCACTTCCAGTTTAGCTGTGCAGAAGAAGAACAACAAGAAGAAGAAATATCTCGAAATATGTCCGTCAGGCCCCTTCCCTTGAGATAAATCTGCAAATATCTCGGAAACGAAGCGAGCTATGGCAAAATGTTAAGAGACCTTTTTTGTAGAGAATTAAGTTTCCTACTTTTTATGTTCCATGATATTTTTTGATCAGATGCGTAGTTCTCGAGATATATCAAGATATTTAAAAGTTCCGAAGCCGCACCAACATAATAGAGATACAGAAACACCGTGGCCCCTTTCTTTGAGATAACTCTGCACTATTGCGAGCTGTAAATGCCACGTCCAGCTTAGCTGTGCAGAAGAAGAACAACAAGAAGAAGAAATATCTCGAAATATGTCCGTCAGGCCCCTTCCCTCGAGATAAATCTGCAAATATCTCGGAAACGAAGCGAGCTATGGCAAAATGTTGAGAGACCTTTTTTGTAGAGAATTAAGTTTCCTACTTTTTATGTTCTATGATATTTTTTGATCGGATGCGTAGTTCTCGAGATATATCAAGATATTTAAAAGTTCCGAAGCCGCACCAACATAATACAGATACAGAAACACCGTGGCCCCTTTCTTTGAGATAACTCTGCACTATTGCGAGCTGCAAATGCCACTTCCAGTTTAGCTGTGCAGAAGAAGAACAACAAGAAGAGGAGATATCTCGAAATATGTCCGTCAGGCCCCTTCCCTTGAGATATATCTGCAAATATCTCGGGAACGAAACGAGCTATGGCAAAATGTTAAGAGACCTTTTTTGTAGAGAATTATGTTTTCTACAATTTATGTTGTATGATATTTTTTGATCAGAAGCGTAGTTTTCGAGATATATCGAGATATTTAAAAGATCCGAAGCTGCACCAACATAATAAAGATACAGAAACACCGTGGCCCCTTTCTTTGAGATAACTCTGCACTAGTGCGAGCCGCAAATGCCGCTCCCAGCTTAGCTGTGCAGAAGAAGAACAACAAGAAGAAGAAATATCTCGAAATATGTCCGTCAGGCCCCTTCCCTCGAGATAAATCTGCAAATATCTCGGAAACGAAGCGAGCTATGGCAAAATGTTAAGAGACCTTTTTTGTAGAGAATTAAGTTTCCCACAATTTAGGTTCTATGATATTTTTTGATCAGAAGCGTAGTTTTCGAGATATATCGAGATATTTAAAAGATCCGAAGCCGCACCAACATAATAGAGATACAGAAACACCGTGGCCCCTTTCTTTCAGATAACTCTGCACTATTGCGAGCTGGAAATGCCACTTCCTGTTTAGCTGTGCAGAAGAAGAACAACAAGAAGAAGAAATGTCCCGAAATATGTCCGCCAGGCCCCTTCCCTTGAGATACATCTGCATATATCTCGGAAACGAAGCGAGCTATGGCAAAATGTTAAGAGACCTTTTTGGTAGAGAATGAAGTTTCCTACTTTTTATCTTCTATGATATTTTTTGATCAGATGCGTAGTTCTCGAGATATATCAAGATATTTAAAAGTTCCGAAGCCGCACCAACATAATAGAGATACAGAAACACCGTGGCCCCTTTCTTTGAGATAACTCTGCACTATTGCGAGCTGCAAATGCCACTTCCAGCTTAGCTGTGCAGAAGAAGAACAACAAGAAGAAGAAATATCCCGAAATATGTCCGTCAGGCCCCTTCCCTTGAGATAAATCTGCATATATCTCGGAAACGAAGCGAGCTACGGCAAAATGTTAAGAGACCTTTTTTGTAGAAAATTAGGTTTCCTACTTTTTATGTTCTATGATATTTTTTGATCAGATGCGTAGTTCTCGAGATATATCAAGATATTTAAAAGTTCCGAAGCCGCACCAACATAATAGATATACAGAAACACCGTGGCCCCTTTCTTTGAGATAACTCTGCGCTATTGCGAGCTGGAAATGCCACTTCCAGTTTAGCTGTGCAGAAGAAGAACAACAAGAAGAGGAAATATCTCGAAATATGTCCGTCAGGCCCCTTCCCTTGAGATATATCTGCAAATATCTCGGAAACGAAACGAGCTATGGCAAAATGTTAAGAGACCTTTTTTGTAGAGAATTATGTTTCCTACAATTTATGTTCTATGATATTTTTTGATCAGAAGCGTAGTTTTCGAGATATATCGAGATATTTAAAAGATCCGAAGCCGCACCAACATAATAGAGATACAGAAACACCGTGGCCCCTTTCTTTGAGATAACTCTGCACCATTGCGAGCTGCAAATGCCACTTCCAGCTTAGCTGTGCAGAAGAAGACCAACAAGAAGAAGAAATATCTCGAAATATGTCCGTCAGGCCCCTTCCCTTGAGATAAATCTGCAAATATCTCGGAAACGAAGCGAGCTATGGCAAAATGTTAAGAGACCTTATTTGTAGAGAATTAAGTTTCCTACTTTTTATGTTCTATGATATTATTTGATCAGATGCGTAGTTCGCGAGATATATCAAGATATTTAAAAGTTCCGAAGCCGCACCAACATAATAGAGATACAGAAACACCGTGGCCCCTTTCTTTCAGATAACTCTGCACTACTGCGAGCTGGAAATGCCACTTCCAGTTTAGCTGTGCAGAAGAAGAACAACAAGAAGAAGAAATATCTCGAAATATGTCCGTCAGGCCCCTTCCCTTGAGATAAATCTGCAAATATCTCGGAAACGAAGCGAGCTATGGCAAAATGTTAAGAGACCTTTTTTGTTGAGAATTAAGTTTCCTACTTTTTATGTTCCATGATATTTTTTGATCAGATGCGTAGTTCTCGAGATATATCAAGATATTTAAAAGTTCCGAAGCCGCACCAACATAATAGAGATACAGAAACACCGTGGCCCCTTTCTTTGAGATAACTCTGCACTAGTGCGAGCCGCAAATGCCGCTTCCAGCTTAGCTGTGCAGAAGAAGAACAACAAGAAGAAGAAATATCTCGAAATATGTCCGTCAGGCCCCTTCCCTCGAGATAAATCTGCAAATATCTCGGAAACAAAGCGAGCTATGGCAAAATGTTGAGAGACCTTTTTTGTAGAGAATTAAGTTTTCCACAATTTAGGTTCTATGATATTTTTTGATCAGAAGCGTAGTTTTCGAGATATATCGAGATATTTAAAAGATCCGAAGCCGCACCAACATAATAGAGATACAGAAACACCGTGGCCCCTTTCTTTGAGATAACTCTGCACCATTGCGAGCTGCAAATGCCACTTCCAGCTTAGCTGTGCAGAAGAAGACCAACAAGAAGAAGAAATATCTCGAAATATGTCCGTCAGGCCCCTTCCCTTGAGATAAATCTGCAAATATCTCGGAAACGAAGCGAGCTATGGCAAAATGTTAAGAGACCTTATTTGTAGAGAATTAAGTTTCCTACTTTTTATGTTCTATGATATTATTTGATCAGATGCGTAGTTCTCGAGATATATCAAGATATTTAAAAGTTCCGAAGCCGCACCAACATAATAGAGATACAGAAACACCGTGGCCCCTTTCTTTCAGATAACTCTGCACTATTGCGAGCTGGAAATGCCACTACCTGTTTAGCTGTGCAGAAGAAGAACAACAAGAAGAAGAAATGTCCCGAAATATGTCCGCCAGGCCCCTTCCCTTGAGATACATCTGCATATATCTCGGAAACGAAGCGAGCTATGGCAAAATGTTAAGAGACCTTTTTGGTAGAGAATGAAGTTTCCTACTTTTTATCTTCTATGATATTTTTTGATCAGATGCGTAGTTCTCGAGATATATCAAGATATTTAAAAGTTCCGAAGCCGCACCAACATAATAGAGATACAGAAACACCGTGGCCCCTTTCTTTGAGATAACTCTGCACTATTGCGAGCTGCAAATGCCACTTCCAGCTTAGCTGTGCAGAAGAAGACCAACAAGAAGAAGAAATATCTCGAAATATGTCCGTCAGGCCCCTTCCCTTGAGATAAATCTGCAAATATCTCGGAAACGAAGCGAGCTATGGCAAAATGTTAAGCGACTTTATTTGTAGAGAATTAAGTTTCCTACTTTTTACGTTCTATGATATTTTTTGATCAGATGCGTAGTTCTCGAGATATATCAAGATATTTTAAAGTTCCGAAGCCGCACCAACATAATAGAGATACAGAAACACCGTGGCCCCTTTCTTTGAGATAACTCTGCACTACTGCGAGCTGGAAATGCCACTTCCAGTTTAGCTGTGCAGAAGAAGAACAACAAGAAGAAGAAATATCTCGAAATATGTCCGTCAGGCCCCTTCCCTTGAGATAAATCTGCAAATATCTCGGAAACGAAGCGAGCTATGGCAAAATGTTAAGAGACCTTTTTTGTTGAGAATTAAGTTTCCTACTTTTTATGTTCCATGATATTTTTTGATCAGATGCGTAGTTCTCGAGATATATCAAGATATTTAAAAGTTCCGAAGCCGCACCAACATAATAGAGATACAGAAACACCGTGGCCCCTTTCTTTGAGATAACTCTGCACTATTGCGAGCTGTAAATGCCACGTCCAGCTTAGCTGTGCAGAAGAAGAACAACAAGAAGAAGAAATATCTCGAAATATGTCCGTCAGGCCCCTTCCCTCGAGATAAATCTGCAAATATCTCGGAAACGAAGCGAGCTATGGCAAAATGTTGAGAGACCTTTTTTGTAGAGAATTAAGTTTCCTACTTTTTATGTTCTATGATATTTTTTGATCGGATGCGTAGTTCTCGAGATATATCAAGATATTTAAAAGTTCCGAAGCCGCACCAACATAATAGAGATACAGAAACACCGTGGCCCCTTTCTTTGAGATAACTCTGCACTATTGCGAGCTGCAAATGCCACTTCCAGTTTAGCTGTGCAGAAGAAGAACAACAAGAAGAGGAGATATCTCGAAATATGTCCGTCAGGCCCCTTCCCTTGAGATATATCTGCAAATATCTCGGGAACGAAACGAGCTATGGCAAAATGTTAAGAGACCTTTTTTGTAGAGAATTATGTTTTCTACAATTTATGTTCTATGATATTTTTTGATCAGAAGCGTAGTTTTCGAGATATATCGAGATATTTAAAAGATCCGAAGCTGCACCAACATAATAAAGATACAGAAACACCGTGGCCCCTTTCTTTGAGATAACTCTGCACTAGTGCGAGCCGCAAATGCCGCTCCCAGCTTAGCTGTGCAGAAGAAGAACAACAAGAAGAAGAAATATCTCGAAATATGTCCGTCAGGCCCCTTCCCTCGAGATAAATCTGCAAATATCTCGGAAACGAAGCGAGCTATGGCAAAATGTTAAGAGACCTTTTTTGTATGGAATTATGTTTCCTACTTTTTATGTTCTATGATATTTTTTGATCGGATGCGTAGCTCTCGAGATATATCAAGATATTTAAAAGTTCCGAAGCCGCACCAACATAATAAAGATACAGAAACACCGTGGCCCCTTTCTTTGAGATAACTCTGCACTATTGCGAGCTGCAAATGCCACTTCCAGCTTAGCTGTGCAGAAGAACAACAACAAGAAGAAGAAATATCTCGAAATATGTCCGTCAGACCCCTTCCCTTGAGATAAATCTGCAAATATCTCGGAAACGAAGCGAGCTACGGCAAAATGTTAAGAGACCTTTTTTGTAGAAAATTAGGTTTCCTACTTTTTATGTTCTATGATATTTTTTGATCAGATGCGTAGTTCTCGAGATATATCAAGATATTTGAAAGTTCCGAAGCCGCACCAACATAATAGAGATACAGAAACACCGTGGCCCCTTTCTTTGAGATAACTCTGCACTATTGCGAGCGGCAAATGCCACTTCCAGCTTAGCTGTGCAGAAGAAGAACAACAAGAAGAAGAAATATCTGGAAATATGTCCGTCAGGCCCCTTCCCTTGAGATAAATCTGCAAATATCTCGGAAACGAAGCGAGCTATGGCAAAATGTTAAGAGACCTTTTTTGTAGAGAATTAAGTTTCCTACTTTTTATGTTCTATGATATTTTTTGATCAGATGCGTAGTTCTCGAGATATATCAAGATATTTAAAAGCTCCGAAGCTGCACCAACATAATAGAGGTACAGAAACACCGTGGCCCCTTTCTTTGAGATAACTCTGCACTATTGCGAGCTGCAAATGCCACTTCCAGCTTAGCTGTGCAGAAGAAGAACAACAAGAAGAAGAAATATCTCGAAATATATCCGTCAGGACCCTTCCCTTGAGATAAATCTGCAAATATCTCGGAAACGAAGCGAGCTATTGCAAAACGTTAAGAGACCTTTTTTGTAGAGAATTAAGTTTCCTACTTTTTATGTTCTATGATATTTTTTGATCAGATGCGTAGTTCTCGAGATATATCAAGATATTTAAAAGTTCCGAAGCCGCACCAACATAATAGAGATACAGAAACACCGTAGCCCCTTTCTTTGCGATAACTCTGCACTATTGCGAGCTGCAAATGCCACTTCCAGCTTAGCTGTGCAGAAGAAGAACAACAAGAAGAAGAAATATCTCGAAATATGTCCGTCAGGCCCCTTCCCTTGAGATAAATCTGCAAATATCTCGGAAACGAAGCGAGCTATGGCAAAATGTTAAGAGACCTTTTTTGTAGAGAATTAAGTTTCCTACTTTTTATGTTCTACGATATTTTTCGATCAGAGGCGTAGTTCTCGAGATATATCAAGATATTCAAAAGTTCCGAAGCCGCACCAACATAATAGAGATACAGAAACACCGTGGCCCCTTTCTTTGAGATAACTCTGCACTATTGCGAGCTGCAAATGCCACTTCCAGCTTAGCTGTGCAGAAGAAGAACAACAAGAAGAAGAAATATCTGGAAATATGTCCGTCCGGCCCCTCCCTTGAGATAAATCTGCAAATATCTCGGAAACGAAGCGAGCTACGGCAAAATGTTAAGAGACCTTTTTTGTAGAGAATTATATTTCCCACAATTTAGGTTCTATGATATTTTTTGATCAGAAGCGTAGTTTTCGAGATAAATCGAGATATTTAAAAGATCCGAAGCCGCACCAACATAATAGAGATACAGAAACACCGTGGCCCCTTTCTTTGAGATAACTCTGCACTATTGCGAGCTGCAAATGCCACTTCCAGCTTAGCTGTGCAGAAGAAGAACAACAAGAAGAAGAAATATCTCGAAATATGTCCGTCAGGCCCCTTCCCTTGAGATAAATCTGCAAATATCTCGGAAACGAAGCGAGCTATGGCAAAATGTTAAGAGACCTTTTTTGGAGAGAATTAAGTTTCCTACTTTTTATGTTCTATGATATTTTTTGATCAGATGCGTAGTTCTCGAGATATATCAAGATATTTAAAAGTTCCGAAGCCGCACCAACATAATAGAGATACAGAAACACCGTGGCCCCTTTCTTTGAGATAACTCTGCACTATTGCGAGCTGCAAATGCCACTTCCAGCTTAGCTGTGCAGAAGAAGAACAACAAGAAGAAGAAATATCTCGAAATATGTCCGTCAGGCCCCTTCCCTTGAGATAAATCTGCAAATATCTCGGAAACGAAGCGAGCTATGACAAAATGTTAAGAGACCTTTTTTGTAGAGAATTATGTTTCCTACAATTTATGTTCTATGATATTTTTTGATCAGAAGCGTAGTTTTCGAGATATATCGAGATATTTAAAAGTTCCGAAGCCGCACCAACATAATAGAGATACAGAAACACCGTGGCCCCTTTCTTTGAGATAACTCTGCACTAGTGCGAGCCGCAAATGCCACTTCCAGCTTAGCTGTGCAGAAGAAGAACAACAAGAAGAAGAAATATCTCGAAATATGTCCGTCAGGCCCCTTCCCTTGAGATAAATCTGCACATATCTCGGAAACGAAGCGAGCTATGGCAAAATGTTAAGAGACCTTTTGTGTAGAGAATTAAGTTTCCTACTTTTTATCTTCTATGATATTTTTTGATCAGATGCGTAGTTCTCGAGATATATCAAGATATTTAAAAGTTCCGAAGCCGCACCAACATAATAGAGATACAGAAACACCGTGGCCCCTCTCTTTGAGATAACTCAGCACTATTGCGAGCTGGAAATGCCACTTCCAGTTTAGCTGTGCAGAAGAAGAACAACAAGAAGAAGAAATATCTCGAAATATGTCCGTCAGGCCCCTTCCCTTGAGATAAATCTGCAAATATCTCGGAAACGAAGAGAGCTATGGCAAAATGTTGAGAGACCTTTTTTGTAGAGAATTAAGTTTCCTACTTTTCATGTTCTATGATATTTTTTGATCAGAAGCGTAGTTTTCGAGATATATCGAGATATTTAAAAGTTCCGAAGCCGCACCAACATAATAGAGATACAGAAACACCGTGGCCCCTTTCTTTGAGATAACTCTGCACTAGTGCGAGCCGCAAATGCCACTTCCAGCTTAGCTGTGCAGAAGAAGAACAACAAGAAGAAGAAGTATCTCGAAATATGTCCGTCAGGCCCGTTCCTTTGAGCTGAATCTGCAAATATCTCGGAAACGAAGCGAGCTATGGCAAAATGTTGAGAGACGTTTTTTGTAGAGAATTATGTTTCCTACAATTTATGTTCTATGATATTTTTTGATCAGAAGCGTAGTTTTCGAGATATATCGAGATATTTAAAAGTTCCGAAGCCGCACCAACATAATAGAGATACAGAAACACCGTGGCCCCTTTCTTTGAGATAACTCTGCACGATTGCGAGCTGGAAATGCCACTTCCAGTTTAGCTGTGCAGAAGAAGAACAACAAGAAGAAGAAATATCTCGAAATATGTCCATCAGGACCCTTCCCTTGAGATAAATCTGCAAATATCTCGGAAACGAAGCGAGCTATGGCAAAATGTTAAGAGACCTTTTTTGTAGAGAATTATATTTCCCACAATTTAGGTTCTATGATATTTTTTGATCAGAAGCGTAGTTTTCGAGATATATCGAGATATTTAAAAGATCCGAAGCTGCAGCAACATAATAGAGGTACAGAAACACCGTGGCCTCTTTCTTTGAGATAACTCTGCACTATTGCGAGCTGCAAATGCCACTTCGAGCTCAGCTGTGCAGAAGAAGAACAACAAGAAGAAGAAATATCTCGAAATATGTCCGTCAGACCCCTTCCCTTGAGATGAATCTGCAAATATCTCGGAAACGAAGCGAACTATGGCAAAATGTTAAGAGACCTTTTTTGTAGAGAATAATGTTTCCTACAATTTACGTTCTATGATATTTTTTGATCAGAAGCGTAGTTCTCGAGATATATCAAGATATTTAAAAGTTCCGAAGACGCACCAACATAATAGAGATACAGAAACACCGTGGCCCCTTTCTTTGAGATAACTCTGCACCATTGCGAGCTGCAAATGCCACTTCCAGCTTAGCTGTGCAGAAGAAGAACAACAAGAAGAAGAAATATCTCGAAAAATGTCCGTCAGGCCCCTTCCCTTGAGATAAATCTGCAAATATCTCGGAAACGAAGCGAGCTATGGCAAAATGTTAAGAGACCTTATTTGTAGAGAATTAAGTTTCCTACTTTTTATGTTCTATGATATTTTTTGATCAGATGCGTAGTTCTCGAGATATATCAAGATATTTAAAAGTTCCGAAGCCGCACCAACATAATAGATATACAGAAACACCGTGGCCCCTTTCTTTGAGATAACTCTGCGCTATTGCGAGCTGGAAATGCCACTTCCAGTTTAGCTGTGCAGAAGAAGAACAACAAGAAGAGGAAATATCTCGAAATATGTCCGTCAGGCCCCTTCCCTTGAGATATATCTGCAAATATCTCGGAAACGAAACGAGCTATGGCAAAATGTTAAGAGACCTTTTTTGTAGAGAATTATGTTTCCTACAATTTATGTTCTATGATATTTTTTGATCAGAAGCGTAGTTTTCGAGATATATCGAGATATTTAAAAGATCCGAAGCTGCACCAACATAATAGAGATACAGAAACACCGTGGCCCCTTTCTTTGAGATAACTCTGCACTAGTGCGAGCCGCAAATGCCGCTTCCAGCTTAGCTGTGCAGAAGAAGAACAACAAGAAGAAGAAATATCTCGAAATATGTCCGTCAGGCCCCTTCCCTCGAGATAAATCTGCAAATATCTCGGAAACGAAGCGAGCTATGGCAAAATGTTAAGAGACCTTTTTTGTAGAGAATTAAGTTTCCTACTTTTTATGTTCTATGATATTTTTTGATCAGAAGCGTAGTTTTCGAGATATATCGAGATATTTAAAAGATCCGAAGCCGCACCAACATAATAGAGATACAGAAACACCGTGGCCCCTTTCTTTGAGATAACTCTGCACCATTGCGAGCTGCAAATGCCACTTCCAGCTTAGCTGTGCAGAAGAAGACCAACAAGAAGAAGAAATATCTCGAAATATGTCCGTCAGGCCCCTTCCCTTGAGATAAATCTGCAAATATCTCGGAAACGAAGCGAGCTATGGCAAAATGTTAAGAGACCTTATTTGTAGAGAATTAAGTTTCGTACTTTTTATGTTCTATGATATTATTTGATCAGATGCGTAGTTCGCGAGATATATCAAGATATTTAAAAGTTCCGAAGCCGCACCAACATAATAGAGATACAGAAACACCGTGGCCCCTTTCTTTCAGATAACTCTGCACTATTGCGAGCTGGAAATACCACTTCCAGTTTAGCTGTGCAGAAGAAGAACAACAAGAAGAAGAAATATCCCGAAATATGTCCGTCAGGCCCCTTCCCTTGAGATAAATCTGCATATATCTCGGAAACGAAGCGAGCTATGGCAAAATGTTAAGAGACCTTTTTGGTAGAGAATGAAGTTTCCTACTTTTTATGTTCTATGATATTTTTTGATCAGATGCGTAGTTCTCGAGATATATCAAGATATTTAAAAGTTCCGAAGCCGCACCAACATAATAGAGTTACAGAAACACCGTGGCCCCTTTCTTTGAGATAACTCTGCACTAGTGCGAGCCGCAAATGCCGCTTCCAGCTTAGCTGTGCAGAAGAAGAACAACAAGAAGAAGAAATATCTCGAAATATGTCCGTCAGGCCCCTTCCCTCGAGATAAATCTGCAAATATCTCGGAAACAAAGCGAGCTATGGCAAAATGTTAAGAGACCTTTTTTGTAGAGAATTAAGTTTTCCACAATTTAGGTTCTATGATATTTTTTGATCAGAAGCGTAGTTTTCGAGATATATCGAGATATTTAAAAGATCCGAAGCCGCACCAACATAATAGAGATACAGAAACACCGTGGCCCCTTTCTTTGAGATAACTCTGCACCATTGCGAGCTGCAAATGCCACTTCCAGCTTAGCTGTGCAGAAGAAGACCAACAAGAAGAAGAAATATCTCGAAATATGTCCGTCAGGCCCCTTCCCTTGAGATAAATCTGCAAATATCTCGGAAACGAAGCGAGCTATGGCAAAATGTTAAGAGACCTTATTTGTAGAGAATTAAGTTTCCTACTTTTTATGTTCTATGATATTATTTGATCAGATGCGTAGTTCTCGAGATATATCAAGATATTTAAAAGTTCCGAAGCCGCACCAACATAATAGAGATACAGAAACACCGTGGCCCCTTTCTTTCAGATAACTCTGCACTATTGCGAGCTGGAAATGCCACTACCTGTTTAGCTGTGCAGAAGAAGAACAACAAGAAGAAGAAATGTCCCGAAATATGTCCGCCAGGCCCCTTCCCTTGAGATACATCTGCATATATCTCGGAAACGAAGCGAGCTATGGCAAAATGTTAAGAGACCTTTTTGGTAGAGAATGAAGTTTCCTACTTTTTATCTTCTATGATATTTTTTGATCAGATGCGTAGTTCTCGAGATATATCAAGATATTTAAAAGTTCCGAAGCCGCACCAACATAATAGAGATACAGAAACACCGTGGCCCCTTTCTTTGAGATAACTCTGCACTATTGCGAGCTGCAAATGCCACTTCCAGCTTAGCTGTGCAGAAGAAGACCAACAAGAAGAAGAAATATCTCGAAATATGTCCGTCAGGCCCCTTCCCTTGAGATAAATCTGCAAATATCTCGGAAACGAAGCGAGCTATGGCAAAATGTTAAGCGACTTTATTTGTAGAGAATTAAGTTTCCTACTTTTTACGTTCTATGATATTTTTTGATCAGATGCGTAGTTCTCGAGATATATCAAGATATTTTAAAGTTCCGAAGCCGCACCAACATAATAGAGATACAGAAACACCGTGGCCCCTTTCTTTGAGATAACTCTGCACTACTGCGAGCTGGAAATGCCACTTCCAGTTTAGCTGTGCAGAAGAAGAACAACAAGAAGAAGAAATATCTCGAAATATGTCCGTCAGGCCCCTTCCCTTGAGATAAATCTGCAAATATCTCGGAAACGAAGCGAGCTATGGCAAAATGTTAAGAGACCTTTTTGGTAGAGAATGAAGTTTCCTACTTTTTATGTTCTATGATATTTTTTGATCAGATGCGTAGTTCTCGAGATATATCAAGATATTTAAAAGTTCCGAAGCCGCACCAACATAATAGAGATACAGAAACACCGTGGCCCCTTTCTTTGAGATAACTCTGCACTAGTGCGAGCCGCAAATGCCGCTTCCAGCTTAGCTGTGCAGAAGAAGAACAACAAGAAGAAGAAATATCTCGAAATATGTCCGTCAGGCCCCTTCCCTTGAGATAAATCTGCAAATATCTCGGAAACGAAGCGAGCTATGGCAAAATGTTAAGAGACCTCTTTTGTAGAGAATTAAGTTTCCTACTTTTTATGTTCTATGATATTTTTCGATCAGATGCGTAGTTCTCGAGATATATCAAGATATTTAAAAGTTCCGAAGCCGCACCAACATAATAGAGATACAGACACACCGTGGCCCCTTTCTTTGAGATAACTCTGCACTATTGCGAGCTGCAAATGCCACTTCCAGTTTAGCTGTGCAGAAGAAGAACCACAAGAAGAAGAAATATCTCGAAATATGTCCGTCAGGCCCCTTCCCTTGAGATAAATCTGCAAATATCTCGGAAACGAAGCGAGCTATGGCAAAATGTTAAGAGACCTTTTTTGTTGAGAATTAAGTTTCCTACTTTTTATGTTCCATGATATTTTTTGATCAGATGCGTAGTTCTCGAGATATATCAAGATATTTAAAAGTTCCGAAGCCGCACCAACATAATAGAGATACAGAAACACCGTGGCCCCTTTCTTTGAGATAACTCTGCACTATTGCGAGCTGTAAATGCCACGTCCAGCTTAGCTGTGCAGAAGAAGAACAACAAGAAGAAGAAATATCTCGAAATATGTCCGTCAGGCCCCTTCCCTCGAGATAAATCTGCAAATATCTCGGAAACGAAGCGAGCTATGGCAAAATGTTGAGAGACCTTTTTTGTAGAGAATTAAGGTTCCTACTTTTTATGTTCTATGATATTTTTTGATCGGATGCGTAGTTCTCGAGATATATCAAGATATTTAAAAGTTCCGAAGCCGCACCAACATAATAGAGATACAGAAACACCGTGGCCCCTTTCTTTGAGATAACTCTGCACTATTGCGAGCTGCAAATGCCACTTGCAGTTTAGCTGTGCAGAAGAAGAACAACAAGAAGAGGAAATATCTCGAAATATGTCCGTCAGGCCCCTTCCCTTGAGATATATCTGCAAATATCTCGGAAACGAAGCGAGCTATGGCAAAATGTTAGGAGACCTTATTTGTAGAGAATTAAGTTTCCTACTTTTTATGTTCTATGATATTATTTGATCAGATGCGTAGTTCTCGAGATATATCAAGATATTTAAAAGTTCCGAAGCCGCACCAACATAATAGAGATACAGAAACACCGTGGCCCCTTTCTTTCAGATAACTCTGCACTATTGCGAGCTGGAAATGCCACTTCCTGTTTAGCTGTGCAGAAGAAGAACAACAAGAAGAAGAAATGTCCCGAAATATGTCCGCCAGGCCCCTTCCCTTGAGATAAATCTGCATATATCTCGGAAACGAAGCGAGCTATGGCAAAATGTTAAGAGACCTTTTTGGTAGAGAATGAAGTTTCCTACTTTTTATCTTCTATGATATTTTTTGATCAGATGCGTAGTTCTCGAGATATATCAAGATATTTAAAAGTTCCGAAGCCGCACCAACATAATAGAGATACAGAAACACCGTGGCCCCTTTCTTTGAGATAACTCTGCACTATTGCGAGCTGCAAATGCCACTTCCAGCTTAGCTGTGCAGAAGAAGACCAACAAGAAGAAGAAATATCTCGAAATATGTCCGTCAGGCCCCTTCCCTTGAGATAAATCTGCAAATATCTCGGAAACGAAGCGAGCTATGGCAAAATGTTAAGAGACCTTTTTTGTAGAGAATTAAGTTTCCTACTTTTTATGTTCTATGATATTTTTTGATCGGATGCGTAGTTCTCGAGATATATCAAGATATTTAAAAGTTCCGAAGCCGCACCAACATAATAGAGATACAGAAACACCGTGGCCCCTTTCTTTGAGATAACTCTGCACTAGTGCGAGCCGCAAATGCCGCTTCCAGCTTAGCTGTGCAGAAGAAGAACAACAAGAAGAAGAAATATCTCGAAATATGTCCGTCAGGCCCCTTCCCTTGAGATAAATCTGCAAATATCTCGGAAACGAAGCGAGCTATGGCAAAATGTTAAGAGACCTTATTTGTAGAGAATTAAGTTTCCTACTTTTTATGTTCTATGATATTATTTGATCAGATGCGTAGTTCTCGAGATATATCAAGATATTTAAAAGTTCCGAAGCCGCACCAACATAATAGAGATACAGAAACACCGTGGCCCCTTTCTTTCAGATAACTCTGCACTATTGCGAGCTGGAAATGCCACTTCCTGTTTAGCTGTGCAGAAGAAGAACAACAAGAAGAAGAAATATCCCGAAATATGTCCGTCAGGCCCCTTCCCTTGAGATAAATCTGCATATATCTCGGAAACGAAGCGAGCTATGGCAAAATGTTAAGAGACCTTTTTGGTAGAGAATGAAGTTTCCTACTTTTTATGTTCTATGATATTTTTTGATCAGATGCGTAGTTCTCGAGATATATCAAGATATTTAAAAGTTCCGAAGCCGCACCAACATAATAGAGATACAGAAACACCGTGGCCCCTTTCTTTGAGATAACTCTGCACTAGTGCGAGCCGCAAATGCCGCTTCCAGCTTAGCTGTGCAGAAGAAGAACAACAAGAAGAAGAAATATCTCGAAATATGTCCGTCAGGCCCCTTCCCTTGAGATAAATCTGCAAATATCTCGGAAACGAAGCGAGCTATGGCAAAATGTTAAGAGACCTCTTTTGTAGAGAATTAAGTTTCCTACTTTTTATGTTCTATGATATTTTTCGATCAGATGCGTAGTTCTCGAGATATATCAAGATATTTAAAAGTTCCGAAGCCGCACCAACATAATAGAGATACAGACACACCGTGGCCCCTTTCTTTGAGATAACTCTGCACTATTGCGAGCTGCAAATGCCACTTCCAGTTTAGCTGTGCAGAAGAAGAACCACAAGAAGAAGAAATATCTCGAAATATGTCCGTCAGGCCCCTTCCCTTGAGATAAATCTGCAAATATCTCGGAAACGAAGCGAGCTATGGCAAAATGTTAAGAGACCTGTTTTGTAGAGAATTAAGCTTCCTACTTTTTATGTTCTATGATATTTTTCGATCAGAGGCGTAGTTCTCGAGATATATCAAGATATTTAAAAGTTCCGAAGCCGCACCAACATAATAGAGATACAGAAACACCGTGGCCCCTTTCTTTGAGATAACTCTGCACTATTGCGAGCTGCAAATGCCACCTCCAGCTTAGCTGTGCAGAAGAAGAACAACAAGAAGAAGAAATATCTCGAAATATGTCCGTCAGACCCCTTCCCTTGAGATAAATCTGCAAATATCTCGGAAACGAAGCGAGCTATGGCAAAATGTTAAGAGACCTTTTTTATAGAGAATTAAGTTTCCTACTTTTTATGTTCTATGATATTTTTCGATCAGAGGCGTAGTTCTCGAGATATATCAAGATATTCAAAAGTTAAGAAGCCGCACCAACATAATAGAGATACAGAAACACCGTGGCCCCTTTCTTTGAGATAACTCTGCACTAATGCGAGCTGCAAATGCCACTTCCAGCTTAGCTGTGCAGAAGAAGAACAACAAGAAGAAGAAGTATCACGAAATATGTCCGTTAGGCCCCTTCCCTTGAGATAAATCTGCAAATATCTCGGAAACGAAGCGAGCTATGGCAAAATGTTAAGAGACCTTTTTTGTTGAGAATTAAGTTTCCTACTTTTTATGTTCCATGATATTTTTTGATCAGATGCGTAGTTCTCGAGATATATCAAGATATTTAAAAGTTCCGAAGCCGCACCAACATAATAGAGATACAGAAACACCGTGGCCCCTTTCTTTGAGATAACTCTGCACTATTGCGAGCTGTAAATGCCACGTCCAGCTTAGCTGTGCAGAAGAAGAACAACAAGAAGAAGAAATATCTCGAAATATGTCCGTCAGGCCCCTTCCCTCGAGATAAATCTGCAAATATCTCGGAAACGAAGCGAGCTATGGCAAAATGTTGAGAGACCTTTTTTGTAGAGAATTAAGGTTCCTACTTTTTATGTTCTATGATATTTTTTGATCGGATGCGTAGTTCTCGAGATATATCAAGATATTTAAAAGTTCCGAAGCCGCACCAACATAATAGAGATACAGAAACACCGTGGCCCCTTTCTTTGAGATAACTCTGCACTATTGCGAGCTGCAAATGCCACTTGCAGTTTAGCTGTGCAGAAGAAGAACAACAAGAAGAGGAAATATCTCGAAATATGTCCGTCAGGCCCCTTCCCTTGAGATATATCTGCAAATATCTCGGAAACGAAGCGAGCTATGGCAAAATGTTAGGAGACCTTATTTGTAGAGAATTAAGTTTCCTACTTTTTATGTTCTATGATATTATTTGATCAGATGCGTAGTTCTCGAGATATATCAAGATATTTAAAAGTTCCGAAGCCGCACCAACATAATAGAGATACAGAAACACCGTGGCCCCTTTCTTTCAGATAACTCTGCACTATTGCGAGCTGGAAATGCCACTTCCTGTTTAGCTGTGCAGAAGAAGAACAACAAGAAGAAGAAATGTCCCGAAATATGTCCGCCAGGCCCCTTCCCTTGAGATAAATCTGCATATATCTCGGAAACGAAGCGAGCTATGGCAAAATGTTAAGAGACCTTTTTGGTAGAGAATGAAGTTTCCTACTTTTTATCTTCTATGATATTTTTTGATCAGATGCGTAGTTCTCGAGATATATCAAGATATTTAAAAGTTCCGAAGCCGCACCAACATAATAGAGATACAGAAACACCGTGGCCCCTTTCTTTGAGATAACTCTGCACTATTGCGAGCTGCAAATGCCACTTCCAGCTTAGCTGTGCAGAAGAAGACCAACAAGAAGAAGAAATATCTCGAAATATGTCCGTCAGGCCCCTTCCCTTGAGATAAATCTGCAAATATCTCGGAAACGAAGCGAGCTATGGCAAAATGTTAAGAGACCTTATTTGTAGAGAATTAAGTTTCCTACTTTTTATGTTCTATGATATTATTTGATCAGATGCGTAGTTCTCGAGATATATCAAGATATTTAAAAGTTCCGAAGCCGCACCAACATAATAGAGATACAGAAACACCGTGGCCCCATTCTTTGAGATAACTCTGCACTACTGCGAGCTGGAAATGCCACTTCCAGTTTAGCTGTGCAGAAGAAGAACAACAAGAAGAAGAAATATCTCGAAATATGTCCGTCAGGCCCCTTCCCTTGAGATAAATCTGCAAATATCTCGGAAACGAAGCGAGCTATGGCAAAATGTTAAGAGACCTTTTTTGTTGAGAATTAAGTTTCCTACTTTTTATGTTCCATGATATTTTTTGATCAGATGCGTAGTTCTCGAGATATATCAAGATATATAAAGTTCCGAAGCCGCACCAACATAATAGAGATACAGAAACACCGTGGCCCCTTTCTTTGAGATAACTCTGCACTATTGCGAGCTGTAAATGCCACGTCCAGCTTAGCTGTGCAGAAGAAGAACAACAAGAAGAAGAAATATCTCGAAATATGTCCGTCAGGCCCCTTCCCTCGAGATAAATCTGCAAATATCTCGGAAACGAAGCGAGCTATGGCAAAATGTTAAGAGACCTTTTTTGTAGAGAATTAAGTTTCCTACTTTTTATGTTCTATGAGATTTTTTGATCGGATGCGTAGTTCTCGAGATATATCAAGATATTTAAAAGTTCCGAAGCCGCACCAACATAATAGAGATACAGAAACACCGTGGCCCCTTTCTTTGAGATAACTCTGCACTATTGCGAGCTGCAAATGCCACTTCCAGCTTAGCTGTGCAGAAGAAGAACAACAAGAAGAAGAAATATCTCGAAAAATGTCCATCAGGCCCCTTCCCTTGAGATAAATCTGCAAATATCTCGGAAACGAAGCGAGCTATGGCAAAATGTTAAGAGACCTTATTTGTAGAGAATTAAGTTTCCTACTTTTTATGTTCTATGATATTTTTTGATCAGATGCGTAGTTCTCGAGATATATCAAGATATTTAAAAGTTCCGAAGCCGCACCAACATAATAGAGATACAGAAACACCGTGGCCCCTTTCTTTGAGATAACTCTGCACTATTGCGAGCTGTAAATGCCACGTCCAGCTTAGCTGTGCAGAAGAAGAACAACAAGAAGAAGAAATATCTCGAAATATGTCCGTCAGGCCCCTTCCCTCGAGATAAATCTGCAAATATCTCGGAAACGAAGAGAGCTATGGCAAAATGTTAAGAGACCTTTTTTGTAGAGAATTAAGTTTCCTACTTTTTATGTTGTATGATATTTTTTGATCGGATGCGTAGTTCTCGAGATATATCATGATATTTAAAAGTTCCGAAGCCGCACCAACATAATAGAGATACAGAAACACCGTGGCCCCTTTCTTTGAGATAACTCTGCACTATTGCGAGCTGCAAATGCCACTTCCAGCTTAGCTGTGCAGAAGAAGAACAACAAGAAGAAGAAATATCTCGAAATATGTCCGTCAGACCCCTTCCCTTGAGATAAATCTGCAAATATCTCGGAAACGAAGCGAGCTATGGCAAAATGTTAAGAGACCTTTTTGTAGAGAATTATGTTTCCCATAATTTACGTTCTATGATATTTTTTGATCAGAAGCGTAGTTTTCGAGATATATCAAGATATTTAAAAGATCCGAAGCCGCACCAACATAATAGAGATACAGAAACACCGTGGCCCCTTTCTTCGAGATAACTCTGCACTATTGCGAGCTGCAAATGCCACTTCCAGCTTAGCTGTGCAGAAGAAGACCAACAAGAAGAAGAAATATCTCGAAATATGTCCGTCAGGCCCCTTCCCTTGAGATAAATCTGCAAATATCTCGGAAACGAAGCGAGCTATGGCAAAATGTTAAGAGACCTTATTTGTGGAGAATTAAGTTTCCTACTTTTTATGTTCTATGATATTATTTGATCAGATGCGTAGTTCTCGAGATATATCAAGATATTTAAAAGTTCCGAAGCCGCACCAACATAATAGAGATACAGAAACACCGTGGCCCCTTTCTTTGAGTTAACTCTGCACTATTGCGAGCTGCAAATGCCACTTCCAGCTTAGCTGTGCAGAAGAAGAACAACAAGAAGAAGAAATATCTCGAAATATGTCCGTCAGGCCCCTTCCTTTGAGATAAATCTGCAAATATCTCGGAAACGAAGCGAGCTATGCCAAAATGTTAAGAGACCTTATTTGTAGAGAATTAAGTTTCCTACTTTTTATGTTCTACGATATTTTTTGATCAGATGCGTAGTTCTCGAGATATATCAAGATATTTAAAAGTTCCGAAGCCGCACCAACATAATAGAGATACAGAAACACCGTGGCCCCTTTCTTTGAGATAAATCTGCGCTATTGCGAGCTGGAAATGCCACTTCCAGTTTAGCTGTGCAGAAGAAGAACAACAAGAAGAGGAAATATCTCGAAATATGTCCGTCAGGCCCCTTCCCTTGAGATATATCTGCAAATATCTCGGAAACGAAACGAGCTATGGCAAAATGTTAAGAGACCTTTTTTGTAGAGAATTATGTTTCCTACAATTTATGTTCTGTGATATTTTTTGATCAGAAGCGTAGTTTTCGAGATATATCGAGATATTTAAAAGATCCGAAGCTGCACCAACATAATAGAGATACAGAAACACCGTGGCCCCTTTCTTTGAGATAACTCTGCACTAGTGCGAGCCGCTAATGCCGCTTCCAGCTTAGCTGTGCAGAAGAAGAACAACAAGAAGAAGAAATACCTCGAAATATGTCCGTCAGGCCCCTTCCCTCGAGATAAATCTGCAAATATCTCGGAAACGAAGCGAGCTATGGCAAAATGTTAAGAGACCTTATTTGTGGAGAATTAAGTTTCCTACTTTTTATGTTCTATGATATTATTTGATCAGATGCGTAGTTCTCGAGATATATCAAGATATTTAAAAGTTCCGAAGCCGCACCAACATAATAGAGATACAGAAACACCGTGGCCCCTTTCTTTGAGATAACTCTGCGCTATTGCGAGCTGGAAATGCCACTTCCAGTTTAGCTGTGCAGAAGAAGAACAACAAGAAGAGGAAATATCTCGAAATATGTCCGTCAGGCCCCTTCCCTTGAGATATATCTGCAAATATCTCGGAAACGAAACGAGCTATGGCAAAATGTTAAGAGACCTTTTTTGTAGAGAATTATGTTTCCTACAATTTATGTTCTATGATATTTTTTGATCAGAAGCGTAGTTTTCGAGATATATAGAGATATTTAAAAGATCCGAAGCTGCACCAACATAATAGAGATACAGAAACACCGTGGCCCCTTTCTTTGAGATAACTCTGCACTAGTGCGAGCCGCAAATGCCGCTTCCAGCTTAGCTGTGCAGAAGAAGAACAACAAGAAGAAGAAATATCTCGAAATATGTCCGTCAGGCCCCTTCCCTCGAGATAAATCTGCAAATATCTCGGAAACGAAGCGAGCTATGGCAAACTGTTAAGAGACCTTTTCTGTAGAGAATTAAGTTTCCTACTTTTTATGTTCTGTGATATTTTTTGATCGGATGCGTAGTTCTCGAGATATATCAAGATATTTAAAAGTTCCGAAGCCGCACCAACATAATAGAGATACAGAAACACCGTGGCCCCTTTCTTTGAGATAACTCTGCACTATTGCGAGCTGCAAATGCCACTTCCAGCTTAGCTGTGCAGAAGAAGAACAACAAAAAGAAGAAATATCTCGAAATATGTCCGTCAGGCCCCTTCCCTTGAGATAAATCTGCAAATATCTCGGAAACGAAGCGAGCTATGGCAAAATGTTAAGAGACCTCTTTTGTAGAGAATTAAGTTTCCTACTTTTTATGTTCTATGATATTTTTCGATCAGATGCGTAGTTCTCGAGATATATCAAGATATTTAAAAGTTCCGAAGCCGCACCAACATAATAGAGATACAGACACACCGTGGCCCCTTTCTTTGAGATAACTCTGCACTATTGCGAGCTGCAAATGCCACTTCCAGCTTAGCTGTGCAGAAGAAGAACAACAAGAAGAAGAAATATCTCGAAATATGTCCGTCAGGCCCCTTCCCTTGAGATAAATCTGCAAATATCTCGGAAACGAAGCGAGCTATTGCAAAATGTTAAGAGACCTGTTTTGTAGAGAATTAAGTTTCCTACTTTTTATGTTCTATGATATTTTTCGATCAGAGGCGTAGTTCTCGAGATATATCAAGATATTTAAAAGTTCCGAAGCCGCACCAACATAATAGAGATACAGAAACACCGTGGCCCCTTTCTTTGAGATAACTCTGCACTAATGCGAGCTGCAAATGCCACTTCCAGCTTAGCTGTGCAGAAGAAGAACAACAAGAAGAAGAAGTATCACGAAATATGTCCGTTAGGCCCCTTCCCTTGAGATAAATCTGCAAATATCTCGGAAACGAAGCGAGCTATGGCAAAATGTTAAGAGACCTTTTTTGTAGAGAATTAAGTTTCCTACTTTTTATGTTGTATGATATTTTTTGATCGGATGCGTAGTTCTCGAGATATATCATGATATTTAAAAGTTCCGAAGCCGCACCAACATAATAGAGATACAGAAACACCGTGGCCCCTTTCTTTGAGATAACTCTGCACTATTGCGAGCTGCAAATGCCACTTCCAGCTTAGCTGTGCAGAAGAAGAACAACAAGAAGAAGAAATATCTCGAAATATGTCCGTCAGACCCCTTCCCTTGAGATAAATCTGCAAATATCTCGGAAACGAAGCGAGCTATGGCAAAATGTTAAGAGACCTTTTTGTAGAGAATTATGTTTCCCATAATTTACGTTCTATGATATTTTTTGATCAGAAGCGTAGTTTTCGAGATATATCAAGATATTTAAAAGATCCGAAGCCGCACCAACATAATAGAGATACAGAAACACCGTGGCCCCTTTCTTCGAGATAACTCTGCACTATTGCGAGCTGCAAATGCCACTTCCAGCTTAGCTGTGCAGAAGAAGACCAACAAGAAGAAGAAATATCTCGAAATATGTCCGTCAGGCCCCTTCCCTTGAGATAAATCTGCAAATATCTCGGAAACGAAGCGAGCTATGGCAAAATGTTAAGAGACCTTATTTGTGGAGAATTAAGTTTCCTACTTTTTATGTTCTATGATATTATTTGATCAGATGCGTAGTTCTCGAGATATATCAAGATATTTAAAAGTTCCGAAGCCGCACCAACATAATAGAGATACAGAAACACCGTGGCCCCTTTCTTTGAGTTAACTCTGCACTATTGCGAGCTGCAAATGCCACTTCCAGCTTAGCTGTGCAGAAGAAGAACAACAAGAAGAAGAAATATCTCGAAATATGTCCGTCAGGCCCCTTCCTTTGAGATAAATCTGCAAATATCTCGGAAACGAAGCGAGCTATGCCAAAATGTTAAGAGACCTTATTTGTAGAGAATTAAGTTTCCTACTTTTTATGTTCTACGATATTTTTTGATCAGATGCGTAGTTCTCGAGATATATCAAGATATTTAAAAGTTCCGAAGCCGCACCAACATAATAGAGATACAGAAACACCGTGGCCCCTTTCTTTGAGATAAATCTGCGCTATTGCGAGCTGGAAATGCCACTTCCAGTTTAGCTGTGCAGAAGAAGAACAACAAGAAGAGGAAATATCTCGAAATATGTCCGTCAGGCCCCTTCCCTTGAGATATATCTGCAAATATCTCGGAAACGAAACGAGCTATGGCAAAATGTTAAGAGACCTTTTTTGTAGAGAATTATGTTTCCTACAATTTATGTTCTGTGATATTTTTTGATCAGAAGCGTAGTTTTCGAGATATATCGAGATATTTAAAAGATCCGAAGCTGCACCAACATAATAGAGATACAGAAACACCGTGGCCCCTTTCTTTGAGATAACTCTGCACTAGTGCGAGCCGCTAATGCCGCTTCCAGCTTAGCTGTGCAGAAGAAGAACAACAAGAAGAAGAAATACCTCGAAATATGTCCGTCAGGCCCCTTCCCTCGAGATAAATCTGCAAATATCTCGGAAACGAAGCGAGCTATGGCAAAATGTTAAGAGACCTTATTTGTGGAGAATTAAGTTTCCTACTTTTTATGTTCTATGATATTATTTGATCAGATGCGTAGTTCTCGAGATATATCAAGATATTTAAAAGTTCCGAAGCCGCACCAACATAATAGAGATACAGAAACACCGTGGCCCCTTTCTTTGAGATAACTCTGCGCTATTGCGAGCTGGAAATGCCACTTCCAGTTTAGCTGTGCAGAAGAAGAACAACAAGAAGAGGAAATATCTCGAAATATGTCCGTCAGGCCCCTTCCCTTGAGATATATCTGCAAATATCTCGGAAACGAAACGAGCTATGGCAAAATGTTAAGAGACCTTTTTTGTAGAGAATTATGTTTCCTACAATTTATGTTCTATGATATTTTTTGATCAGAAGCGTAGTTTTCGAGATATATAGAGATATTTAAAAGATCCGAAGCTGCACCAACATAATAGAGATACAGAAACACCGTGGCCCCTTTCTTTGAGATAACTCTGCACTAGTGCGAGCCGCAAATGCCGCTTCCAGCTTAGCTGTGCAGAAGAAGAACAACAAGAAGAAGAAATATCTCGAAATATGTCCGTCAGGCCCCTTCCCTCGAGATAAATCTGCAAATATCTCGGAAACGAAGCGAGCTATGGCAAACTGTTAAGAGACCTTTTCTGTAGAGAATTAAGTTTCCTACTTTTTATGTTCTGTGATATTTTTTGATCGGATGCGTAGTTCTCGAGATATATCAAGATATTTAAAAGTTCCGAAGCCGCACCAACATAATAGAGATACAGAAACACCGTGGCCCCTTTCTTTGAGATAACTCTGCACTATTGCGAGCTGCAAATGCCACTTCCAGCTTAGCTGTGCAGAAGAAGAACAACAAAAAGAAGAAATATCTCGAAATATGTCCGTCAGGCCCCTTCCCTTGAGATAAATCTGCAAATATCTCGGAAACGAAGCGAGCTATGGCAAAATGTTAAGAGACCTCTTTTGTAGAGAATTAAGTTTCCTACTTTTTATGTTCTATGATATTTTTCGATCAGATGCGTAGTTCTCGAGATATACCAAGATATTTAAAAGTTCCGAAGCCGCACCAACATAATAGAGATACAGACACACCGTGGCCCCTTTCTTTGAGATAACTCTGCACTATTGCGAGCTGCAAATGCCACTTCCAGCTTAGCTGTGCAGAAGAAGAACAACAAGAAGAAGAAATATCTCGAAATATGTCCGTCAGGCCCCTTCCCTTGAGATAAATCTGCAAATATCTCGGAAACGAAGCGAGCTATTGCAAAATGTTAAGAGACCTGTTTTGTAGAGAATTAAGTTTCCTACTTTTTATGTTCTATGATATTTTTCGATCAGAGGCGTAGTTCTCGAGATATATCAAGATATTTAAAAGTTCCGAAGCCGCACCAACATAATAGAGATACAGAAACACCGTGGCCCCTTTCTTTGAGATAACTCTGCACTAATGCGAGCTGCAAATGCCACTTCCAGCTTAGCTGTGCAGAAGAAGAACAACAAGAAGAAGAAGTATCACGAAATATGTCCGTTAGGCCCCTTCCCTTGAGATAAATCTGCAAATATCTCGGAAACGAAGCGAGCTATGGCAAAATGTTAAGAGACCTTTTTTGTAGAGAATTAAGTTTCCTACTTTTTATGTTGTATGATATTTTTTGATCGGATGCGTAGTTCTCGAGATATATCATGATATTTAAAAGTTCCGAAGCCGCACCAACATAATAGAGATACAGAAACACCGTGGCCCCTTTCTTTGAGATAACTCTGCACTATTGCGAGCTGCAAATGCCACTTCCAGCTTAGCTGTGCAGAAGAAGAACAACAAGAAGAAGAAATATCTCGAAATATGTCCGTCAGACCCCTTCCCTTGAGATAAATCTGCAAATATCTCGGAAACGAAGCGAGCTATGGCAAAATGTTAAGAGACCTTTTTGTAGAGAATTATGTTTCCCATAATTTACGTTCTATGATATTTTTTGATCAGAAGCGTAGTTTTCGAGATATATCAAGATATTTAAAAGATCCGAAGCCGCACCAACATAATAGAGATACAGAAACACCGTGGCCCCTTTCTTCGAGATAACTCTGCACTATTGCGAGCTGCAAATGCCACTTCCAGCTTAGCTGTGCAGAAGAAGACCAACAAGAAGAAGAAATATCTCGAAATATGTCCGTCAGGCCCCTTCCCTTGAGATAAATCTGCAAATATCTCGGAAACGAAGCGAGCTATGGCAAAATGTTAAGAGACCTTATTTGTGGAGAATTAAGTTTCCTACTTTTTATGTTCTATGATATTATTTGATCAGATGCGTAGTTCTCGAGATATATCAAGATATTTAAAAGTTCCGAAGCCGCACCAACATAATAGAGATACAGAAACACCGTGGCCCCTTTCTTTGAGTTAACTCTGCACTATTGCGAGCTGCAAATGCCACTTCCAGCTTAGCTGTGCAGAAGAAGAACAACAAGAAGAAGAAATATCTCGAAATATGTCCGTCAGGCCCCTTCCTTTGAGATAAATCTGCAAATATCTCGGAAACGAAGCGAGCTATGCCAAAATGTTAAGAGACCTTATTTGTAGAGAATTAAGTTTCCTACTTTTTATGTTCTACGATATTTTTTGATCAGATGCGTAGTTCTCGAGATATATCAAGATATTTAAAAGTTCCGAAGCCGCACCAACATAATAGAGATACAGAAACACCGTGGCCCCTTTCTTTGAGATAAATCTGCGCTATTGCGAGCTGGAAATGCCACTTCCAGTTTAGCTGTGCAGAAGAAGAACAACAAGAAGAGGAAATATCTCGAAATATGTCCGTCAGGCCCCTTCCCTTGAGATATATCTGCAAATATCTCGGAAACGAAACGAGCTATGGCAAAATGTTAAGAGACCTTTTTTGTAGAGAATTATGTTTCCTACAATTTATGTTCTGTGATATTTTTTGATCAGAAGCGTAGTTTTCGAGATATATCGAGATATTTAAAAGATCCGAAGCTGCACCAACATAATAGAGATACAGAAACACCGTGGCCCCTTTCTTTGAGATAACTCTGCACTAGTGCGAGCCGCTAATGCCGCTTCCAGCTTAGCTGTGCAGAAGAAGAACAACAAGAAGAAGAAATACCTCGAAATATGTCCGTCAGGCCCCTTCCCTCGAGATAAATCTGCAAATATCTCGGAAACGAAGCGAGCTATGGCAAAATGTTAAGAGACCTTATTTGTGGAGAATTAAGTTTCCTACTTTTTATGTTCTATGATATTATTTGATCAGATGCGTAGTTCTCGAGATATATCAAGATATTTAAAAGTTCCGAAGCCGCACCAACATAATAGAGATACAGAAACACCGTGGCCCCTTTCTTTGAGATAACTCTGCGCTATTGCGAGCTGGAAATGCCACTTCCAGTTTAGCTGTGCAGAAGAAGAACAACAAGAAGAGGAAATATCTCGAAATATGTCCGTCAGGCCCCTTCCCTTGAGATATATCTGCAAATATCTCGGAAACGAAACGAGCTATGGCAAAATGTTAAGAGACCTTTTTTGTAGAGAATTATGTTTCCTACAATTTATGTTCTATGATATTTTTTGATCAGAAGCGTAGTTTTCGAGATATATAGAGATATTTAAAAGATCCGAAGCTGCACCAACATAATAGAGATACAGAAACACCGTGGCCCCTTTCTTTGAGATAACTCTGCACTAGTGCGAGCCGCAAATGCCGCTTCCAGCTTAGCTGTGCAGAAGAAGAACAACAAGAAGAAGAAATATCTCGAAATATGTCCGTCAGGCCCCTTCCCTCGAGATAAATCTGCAAATATCTCGGAAACGAAGCGAGCTATGGCAAACTGTTAAGAGACCTTTTCTGTAGAGAATTAAGTTTCCTACTTTTTATGTTCTGTGATATTTTTTGATCGGATGCGTAGTTCTCGAGATATATCAAGATATTTAAAAGTTCCGAAGCCGCACCAACATAATAGAGATACAGAAACACCGTGGCCCCTTTCTTTGAGATAACTCTGCACTATTGCGAGCTGCAAATGCCACTTCCAGCTTAGCTGTGCAGAAGAAGAACAACAAAAAGAAGAAATATCTCGAAATATGTCCGTCAGGCCCCTTCCCTTGAGATAAATCTGCAAATATCTCGGAAACGAAGCGAGCTATGGCAAAATGTTAAGAGACCTCTTTTGTAGAGAATTAAGTTTCCTACTTTTTATGTTCTATGATATTTTTCGATCAGATGCGTAGTTCTCGAGATATATCAAGATATTTAAAAGTTCCGAAGCCGCACCAACATAATAGAGATACAGACACACCGTGGCCCCTTTCTTTGAGATAACTCTGCACTATTGCGAGCTGCAAATGCCACTTCCAGCTTAGCTGTGCAGAAGAAGAACAACAAGAAGAAGAAATATCTCGAAATATGTCCGTCAGGCCCCTTCCCTTGAGATAAATCTGCAAATATCTCGGAAACGAAGCGAGCTATTGCAAAATGTTAAGAGACCTGTTTTGTAGAGAATTAAGTTTCCTACTTTTTATGTTCTATGATATTTTTCGATCAGAGGCGTAGTTCTCGAGATATATCAAGATATTTAAAAGTTCCGAAGCCGCACCAACATAATAGAGATACAGAAACACCGTGGCCCCTTTCTTTGAGATAACTCTGCACTAATGCGAGCTGCAAATGCCACTTCCAGCTTAGCTGTGCAGAAGAAGAACAACAAGAAGAAGAAGTATCACGAAATATGTCCGTTAGGCCCCTTCCCTTGAGATAAATCTGCAAATATCTCGGAAACGAAGCGAGCTATGGCAAAATGTTAAGAGACCTTTTTGTAGCGAATTAAGTTTCCTACTTTTTATGTTCTATGATATTTTTTGATCAGATGCGTAGTTCTCGAGATATATCAAGATATTTAAAAGTTCCGAAGCCGCACCAACATAATAGAGATACAGAAACACCGTGGCCCCTTTCTTTGAGATAACTCTGCACTAGTGCGAGCCGCAAATGCCACTTCCAGCTTAGCTGTGCAGAAGAAGAACAACAAGAAGAAGAAATATCTCGAAATATGTCCGTCAGGCCCCTTCCCTTGAGATAAATCTGCAAATATCTCGGAAACGAAGCGAGCTATGGCAAAATGTTAAGAGACCTTTTTTGTAGAGAATTAAGTTTCCTACTTTTTATCTTGTATGATATTTTCTGATCAGATTCGTAGTTCTCGAGATATATCAAGATATTTAAAAGTTCCGAAGCCGCACCAACATAATAGAGATACAGAAACACCGTGGCCCCTCTCTTTGAGATAACTCTGCACTATTGCGAGCTGCAAATTCCACTTCCAGCTTAGCTGTGCAGAAGAAGAACAACAAGAAGAAGAAATATCTCGAAATATGTCCGTCAGGCACCTTCCCTTGAGATAAATCTGCAAATATCTCGGAAACGAAGCGAGCTATGGCAAAATGTTAAGAGACCTTTTTTGTATGGAATTATGTTTCCTACTTTTTATGTTCTATGATATTTTTTGATCGGATGCGTAGCTCTCGAGATATATCAAGATATTTAAAAGTTCCGAAGCCGCACCAACATAATAGAGATACAGAAACACCGTGGCCCCTTTCTTTGAGATAACTCTGCACTATTGCGAGCTGCAAATGCCACTTCCAGCTTAGCTGTGCAGAAGAAGAACAACAAGAAGAAGAAATATCTCGAAATATGTCCGTCAGACCCCTTCCCTTGAGATAAATCTGCAAATATCTCGGAAACGAAGCGAGCTATGGCAAAATGTTAAGAGACCTTTTTTGTAGAGAATTATGTTTCCCACAATTTACGTTCTATGATATTTTTTGATCAGAAGCGTAGTTTTCGAGATATATCGAGATATTTAAAAGATCCGAAGCCGCACCAACATAATAGAGATACAGAAACACCGTGGCCCCTTTCTTCGAGATAACTCTGCACTATTGCGAGCTGCAAATACCACTTCCAGCTTAGCTGTGCAGAAGAAGACCAACAAGAAGAAGAAATATCTCGAAATATGTCCGTCAGGCCCCTTCCCTTAAGATAAATCTGCAAATATCTCGGAAACGAAGCGAGCTATGGCAAAATGTTAAGAGACCTTATTTGTGGAGAATTAAGTTTCCTACTTTTTATGTTCTATGATATTATTTGATCAGATGCGTAGTTCTCGAGATATATCAAGATATTTAAAAGTTCCGAAGCCGCACCAACATAATAGAGATACAGAAACACCGTGGCCCCTTTCTTTGAGATAACTCTGCACTATTGCGAGCTGCAAATGCCACTTCCAGCTTAGCTGTGCAGAAGAAGAACAACAAGAAGAAGAAATATCTCGAAATATGTCCGTCAGGCCCCTTCCCTTGAGATAAATCTGCAAATATCTCGGAAACGAAGCGAGCTATGGCAAAATGTTAAGAGACCTTATTTGTAGAGAATTAAGTTTCCTACTTTTTATGTTCTATGATATTTTTTGATCAGATGCGTAGTTCTCGAGATATATCAAGATATTTAAAAGTTCCGAAGCCGCACCAACATAATAGAGATACAGAAACACCGTGGCCCCTTTCTTTGAGATAACTCTGCACTATTGCGAGCTGCAAATGCCACCTCCAGCTTAGCTGTGCAGAAGAAGAACAACAAGAAGAAGAAATATCTCGAAATATGTCCGTCAGACCCCTTCCCTTGAGATAAATCTGCAAATATCTCGGAAACGAAGCGAGCTATGGCAAAATGTTAAGAGACCTTTTTTGTAGAGAATTAAGTTTCCTACTTTTTATGTTCTATGATATTTTTCGATCAGAGGCGTAGTTCTCGAGATATATCAAGATATTTAAAAGTTAAGAAGCCGCACCAACATAATAGAGATACAGAAACACCGTGGCCCCTTTCTTTGAGATAACTCTGCACTAATGCGAGCTGCAAATGCCACTTCCAGCTTAGCTGTGCAGAAGAAGAACAACAAGAAGAAGAAGTATCACGAAATATGTCCGTTAGGCCCCTTCCCTTGAGATAAATCTGCAAATATCTCGGAAACGAAGCGAGCTATGGCAAAATGTTAAGAGACCTTTTTGTAGCGAATTAAGTTTCCTACTTTTTATGTTCTATGATATTTTTTGATCAGATGCGTAGTTCTCGAGATATATCAAGATATTTAAAAGTTCCGAAGCCGCACCAACATAATAGAGATACAGAAACACCGTGGCCCCTTTCTTTGAGATAACTCTGCACTAGTGCGAGCCGCAAATGCCACTTCCAGCTTAGCTGTGCAGAAGAAGAACAACAAGAAGAAGAAATATCTCGAAATATGTCCGTCAGGCCCCTTCCCTTGAGATAAATCTGCAAATATCTCGGAAACGAAGCGAGCTATGGCAAAATGTTAAGAGACCTTTTTTGTAGAGAATTAAGTTTCCTACTTTTTATCTTCTATGATATTTTCTGATCAGATTCGTAGTTCTCGAGATATATCAAGATATTTAAAAGTTCCGAAGCCGCACCAACATAATAGAGATACAGAAACACCGTGGCCCCTCTCTTTGAGATAACTCTGCACTATTGCGAGCTGCAAATGCCACTTCCAGCTTAGCTGTGCAGAAGAAGAACAACAAGAAGAAGAAATATCTCGAAATATGTCCGTCAGGCACCTTCCCTTGAGATAAATCTGCAAATATCTCGGAAACGAAGCGAGCTATGGCAAAATGTTAAGAGACCTTTTTTGTAGAGAATTAAGTTTCCTACTTTTTATGTTCTATGAGATTTTTTGATCGGATGCGTAGTTCTCGAGATATATCAAGATATTTAAAAGTTCCGAAGCCGCACCAACATAATAGAGATACAGAAACACCGTGGCCCCTTTCTTTGAGATAACTCTGCACTATTGCGAGCTGCAAATGCCACTTCCAGCTTAGCTGTGCAGAAGAAGAACAACAAGAAGAAGAAATATCTCGAAAAATGTCCATCAGGCCCCTTCCCTTGAGATAAATCTGCAAATATCTCGGAAACGAAGCGAGCTATGGCAAAATGTTAAGAGACCTTATTTGTAGAGAATTAAGTTTCCTACTTTTTATGTTCTATGATATTTTTTGATCAGATGCGTAGTTCTCGAGATATATCAAGATATTTAAAAGTTCCGAAGCCGCACCAACATAATAGAGATACAGAAACACCGTGGCCCCTTTCTTTGAGATAACTCTGCACTATTGCGAGCTGTAAATGCCACGTCCAGCTTAGCTGTGCAGAAGAAGAACAACAAGAAGAAGAAATATCTCGAAATATGTCCGTCAGGCCCCTTCCCTCGAGATAAATCTGCAAATATCTCGGAAACGAAGAGAGCTATGGCAAAATGTTAAGAGACCTTTTTTGTAGAGAATTAAGTTTCCTACTTTTTATGTTGTATGATATTTTTTGATCGGATGCGTAGTTCTCGAGATATATCATGATATTTAAAAGTTCCGAAGCCGCACCAACATAATAGAGATACAGAAACACCGTGGCCCCTTTCTTTGAGATAACTCTGCACTATTGCGAGCTGCAAATGCCACTTCCAGCTTAGCTGTGCAGAAGAAGAACAACAAGAAGAAGAAATATCTCGAAATATGTCCGTCAGACCCCTTCCCTTGAGATAAATCTGCAAATATCTCGGAAACGAAGCGAGCTATGGCAAAATGTTAAGAGACCTTTTTTGTAGAGAATTATGTTTCCCATAATTTACGTTCTATGATATTTTTTGATCAGAAGCGTAGTTTTCGAGATATATCAAGATATTTAAAAGATCCGAAGCCGCACCAACATAATAGAGATACAGAAACACCGTGGCCCCTTTCTTCGAGATAACTCTGCACTATTGCGAGCTGCAAATGCCACTTCCAGCTTAGCTGTGCAGAAGAAGACCAACAAGAAGAAGAAATATCTCGAAATATGTCCGTCAGGCCCCTTCCCTTGAGATAAATCTGCAAATATCTCGGAAACGAAGCGAGCTATGGCAAAATGTTAAGAGACCTTATTTGTGGAGAATTAAGTTTCCTACTTTTTATGTTCTATGATATTATTTGATCAGATGCGTAGTTCTCGAGATATATCAAGATATTTAAAAGTTCCGAAGCCGCACCAACATAATAGAGATACAGAAACACCGTGGCCCCTTTCTTTGAGTTAACTCTGCACTATTGCGAGCTGCAAATGCCACTTCCAGCTTAGCTGTGCAGAAGAAGAACAACAAGAAGAAGAAATATCTCGAAATATGTCCGTCAGGCCCCTTCCTTTGAGATAAATCTGCAAATATCTCGGAAACGAAGCGAGCTATGCCAAAATGTTAAGAGACCTTATTTGTAGAGAATTAAGTTTCCTACTTTTTATGTTCTACGATATTTTTTGATCAGATGCGTAGTTCTCGAGATATATCAAGATATTTAAAAGTTCCGAAGCCGCACCAACATAATAGAGATACAGAAACACCGTGGCCCCTTTCTTTGAGATAAATCTGCGCTATTGCGAGCTGGAAATGCCACTTCCAGTTTAGCTGTGCAGAAGAAGAACAACAAGAAGAGGAAATATCTCGAAATATGTCCGTCAGGCCCCTTCCCTTGAGATATATCTGCAAATATCTCGGAAACGAAACGAGCTATGGCAAAATGTTAAGAGACCTTTTTTGTAGAGAATTATGTTTCCTACAATTTATGTTCTGTGATATTTTTTGATCAGAAGCGTAGTTTTCGAGATATATCGAGATATTTAAAAGATCCGAAGCTGCACCAACATAATAGAGATACAGAAACACCGTGGCCCCTTTCTTTGAGATAACTCTGCACTAGTGCGAGCCGCTAATGCCGCTTCCAGCTTAGCTGTGCAGAAGAAGAACAACAAGAAGAAGAAATACCTCGAAATATGTCCGTCAGGCCCCTTCCCTCGAGATAAATCTGCAAATATCTCGGAAACGAAGCGAGCTATGGCAAAATGTTAAGAGACCTTATTTGTGGAGAATTAAGTTTCCTACTTTTTATGTTCTATGATATTATTTGATCAGATGCGTAGTTCTCGAGATATATCAAGATATTTAAAAGTTCCGAAGCCGCACCAACATAATAGAGATACAGAAACACCGTGGCCCCTTTCTTTGAGATAACTCTGCGCTATTGCGAGCTGGAAATGCCACTTCCAGTTTAGCTGTGCAGAAGAAGAACAACAAGAAGAGGAAATATCTCGAAATATGTCCGTCAGGCCCCTTCCCTTGAGATATATCTGCAAATATCTCGGAAACGAAACGAGCTATGGCAATATGTTAAGAGACCTTTTTTGTAGAGAATTATGTTTCCTACAATTTATGTTCTATGATATTTTTTGATCAGAAGCGTAGTTTTCGAGATATATAGAGATATTTAAAAGATCCGAAGCTGCACCAACATAATAGAGATACAGAAACACCGTGGCCCCTTTCTTTGAGATAACTCTGCACTAGTGCGAGCCGCAAATGCCGCTTCCAGCTTAGCTGTGCAGAAGAAGAACAACAAGAAGAAGAAATATCTCGAAATATGTCCGTCAGGCCCCTTCCCTCGAGATAAATCTGCAAATATCTCGGAAACGAAGCGAGCTATGGCAAACTGTTAAGAGACCTTTTCTGTAGAGAATTAAGTTTCCTACTTTTTATGTTCTGTGATATTTTTTGATCGGATGCGTAGTTCTCGAGATATATCAAGATATTTAAAAGTTCCGAAGCCGCACCAACATAATAGAGATACAGAAACACCGTGGCCCCTTTCTTTGAGATAACTCTGCACTATTGCGAGCTGCAAATGCCACTTCCAGCTTAGCTGTGCAGAAGAAGAACAACAAAAAGAAGAAATATCTCGAAATATGTCCGTCAGGCCCCTTCCCTTGAGATAAATCTGCAAATATCTCGGAAACGAAGCGAGCTATGGCAAAATGTTAAGAGACCTCTTTTGTAGAGAATTAAGTTTCCTACTTTTTATGTTCTATGATATTTTTCGATCAGATGCGTAGTTCTCGAGATATATCAAGATATTTAAAAGTTCCGAAGCCGCACCAACATAATAGAGATACAGACACACCGTGGCCCCTTTCTTTGAGATAACTCTGCACTATTGCGAGCTGCAAATGCCACTTCCAGCTTAGCTGTGCAGAAGAAGAACAACAAGAAGAAGAAATATCTCGAAATATGTCCGTCAGGCCCCTTCCCTTGAGATAAATCTGCAAATATCTCGGAAACGAAGCGAGCTATTGCAAAATGTTAAGAGACCTGTTTTGTAGAGAATTAAGTTTCCTACTTTTTATGTTCTATGATATTTTTCGATCAGAGGCGTAGTTCTCGAGATATATCAAGATATTTAAAAGTTCCGAAGCCGCACCAACATAATAGAGATACAGAAACACCGTGGCCCCTTTCTTTGAGATAACTCTGCACTATTGCGAGCTGCAAATGCCACCTCCAGCTTAGCTGTGCAGAAGAAGAACAACAAGAAGAAGAAATATCTCGAAATATGTCCGTCAGACCCCTTCCCTTGAGATAAATCTGCAAATATCTCGGAAACGAAGCGAGCTATGGCAAAATGTTAAGAGACCTTTTTTGTAGAGAATTAAGTTTCCTACTTTTTATGTTCTATGATATTTTTCGATCAGAGGCGTAGTTCTCGAGATATATCAAGATATTTAAAAGTTAAGAAGCCGCACCAACATAATAGAGATACAGAAACACCGTGGCCCCTTTCTTTGAGATAACTCTGCACTAATGCGAGCTGCAAATGCCACTTCCAGCTTAGCTGTGCAGAAGAAGAACAACAAGAAGAAGAAGTATCACGAAATATGTCCGTTAGGCCCCTTCCCTTGAGATAAATCTGCAAATATCTCGGAAACGAAGCGAGCTATGGCAAAATGTTAAGAGACCTTTTTGTAGCGAATTAAGTTTCCTACTTTTTATGTTCTATGATATTTTTTGATCAGATGCGTAGTTCTCGAGATATATCAAGATATTTAAAAGTTCCGAAGCCGCACCAACATAATAGAGATACAGAAACACCGTGGCCCCATTCTTTGAGATAACTCTGCACTAGTGCGAGCCGCAAATGCCACTTCCAGCTTAGCTGTGCAGAAGAAGAACAACAAGAAGAAGAAATATCTCGAAATATGTCCGTCAGGCCCCTTCCCTTGAGATAAATCTGCAAATATCTCGGAAACGAAGCGAGCTATGGCAAAATGTTAAGAGACCTTTTTTGTAGAGAATTAAGTTTCCTACTTTTTATCTTCTATGATATTTTCTGATCAGATTCGTAGTTCTCGAGATATATCAAGATATTTAAAAGTTCCGAAGCCGCACCAACATAATAGAGATACAGAAACACCGTGGCCCCTCTCTTTGAGATAACTCTGCACTATTGCGAGCTGCAAATGCCACTTCCAGCTTAGCTGTGCAGAAGAAGAACAACAAGAAGAAGAAATATCTCGAAATATGTCCGTCAGGCACCTTCCCTTGAGATAAATCTGCAAATATCTCGGAAACGAAGCGAGCTATGGCAAAATGTTAAGAGACCTTTTTTGTATGGAATTATGTTTCCTACTTTTTATGTTCTATGATATTTTTTGATCGGATGCGTAGCTCTCGAGATATATCAAGATATTTAAAAGTTCCGAAGCCGCACCAACATAATAGAGATACAGAAACACCGTGGCCCCTTTCTTTGAGATAACTCTGCACTATGGCGAGCTGCAAATGCCACTTCCAGCTTAGCTGTGCAGAAGAAGAACAACAAGAAGAAGAAATATCTCGAAATATGTCCGTCAGACCCCTTCCCTTGAGATAAATCTGCAAATATCTCGGAAACGAAGCGAGCTATGGCAAAATGTTAAGAGACCTTTTTTGTAGAGAATTATGTTTCCCACAATTTACGTTCTATGATATTTTTTGATCAGAAGCGTAGTTTTCGAGATATATCGAGATATTTAAAAGATCCGAAGCCGCACCAACATAATAGAGATACAGAAACACCGTGGCCCCTTTCTTCGAGATAACTCTGCACTATCGCGAGCTGCAAATGCCACTTCCAGCTTAGCTGTGCAGAAGAAGACCAACAAGAAGAAGAAATATCTCGAAATATGTCCGTCAGGCCCCTTCCCTTAAGATAAATCTGCAAATATCTCGGAAACGAAGCGAGCTATGGCAAAATGTTAAGAGACCTTATTTGTGGAGAATTAAGTTTCCTACTTTTTATGTTCTATGATATTATTTGATCAGATGCGTAGTTCTCGAGATATATCAAGATATTTAAAAGTTCCGAAGCCGCACCAACATAATAGAGATACAGAAACACCGTGGCCCCTTTCTTTGAGATAACTCTGCACTATTGCGAGCTGCAAATGCCACTTCCAGCTTAGCTGTGCAGAAGAAGAACAACAAGAAGAAGAAATATCTCGAAATATGTCCGTCAGGCCCCTTCCCTTGAGATAAATCTGCAAATATCTCGGAAACGAAGCGAGCTATGGCAAAATGTTAAGAGACCTTATTTGTAGAGAATTAAGTTTCCTACTTTTTATGTTCTATGATATTTTTTGATCAGATGCGTAGTTCTCGAGATATATCAAGATATTTAAAAGTTCCGAAGCCGCACCAACATAATAGAGATACAGAAACACCGTGGCCCCTTTCTTTGAGATAACTCTGCACTATTGCGAGCTGCAAATGCCACCTCCAGCTTAGCTGTGCAGAAGAAGAACAACAAGAAGAAGAAATATCTCGAAATATGTCCGTCAGACCCCTTCCCTTGAGATAAATCTGCAAATATCTCGGAAACGAAGCGAGCTATGGCAAAATGTTAAGAGACCTTTTTTGTATGGAATTATGTTTCCTACTTTTTATGTTCTATGATATTTTTTGATCGGATGCGTAGCTCTCGAGATATATCAAGATATTTAAAAGTTCCGAAGCCGCACCAACATAATAGAGATACAGAAACACCGTGGCCCCTTTCTTTGAGATAACTCTGCACTATGGCGAGCTGCAAATGCCACTTCCAGCTTAGCTGTGCAGAAGAAGAACAACAAGAAGAAGAAATATCTCGAAATATGTCCGTCAGACCCCTTCCCTTGAGATAAATCTGCAAATATCTCGGAAACGAAGCGAGCTATGGCAAAATGTTAAGAGACCTTTTTTGTAGAGAATTATGTTTCCCACAATTTACGTTCTATGATATTTTTTCATCAGAAGCGTAGTTTTCGAGATATATCGAGATATTTAAAAGATCCGAAGCCGCACCAACATAATAGAGATACAGAAACACCGTGGCCCCTTTCTTCGAGATAACTCTGCACTATCGCGAGCTGCAAATGCCACTTCCAGCTTAGCTGTGCAGAAGAAGACCAACAAGAAGAAGAAATATCTCGAAATATGTCCGTCAGGCCCCTTCCCTTAAGATAAATCTGCAAATATCTCGGAAACGAAGCGAGCTATGGCAAAATGTTAAGAGACCTTATTTGTGGAGAATTAAGTTTCCTACTTTTTATGTTCTATGATATTATTTGATCAGATGCGTAGTTCTCGAGATATATCAAGATATTTAAAAGTTCCGAAGCCGCACCAACATAATAGAGATACAGAAACACCGTGGCCCCTTTCTTTGAGATAACTCTGCACTATTGCGAGCTGCAAATGCCACTTCCAGCTTAGCTGTGCAGAAGAAGAACAACAAGAAGAAGAAATATCTCGAAATATGTCCGTCAGGCCCCTTCCCTTGAGATAAATCTGCAAATATCTCGGAAACGAAGCGAGCTATGGCAAAATGTTAAGAGACCTTATTTGTAGAGAATGAAGTTTCCTACTTTTTATGTTCTATGATATTTTTTGATCAGATGCGTAGTTCTCGAGATATATCAAGATATTTAAAAGTTCCGAAGCCGCACCAACATAATAGAGATACAGAAACACCGTGGCCCCTTTCTTTGAGATAACTCTGCGCTATTGCGAGCTGGAAATGCCACTTCCAGTTTAGCTGTGCAGAAGAAGAACAACAAGAAGAGGAAATATCTCGAAATATGTCCGTCAGGCCCCTTCCCTTGAGATATATCTGCAAATATCTCGGAAACGAAACGAGCTATGGCAAAATGTTAAGAGACCTTTTTTGTAGAGAATTATGTTTCCTACAATTTATGTTCTATGATATTTTTTGATCAGAAGCGTAGTTTTCGAGATATATCGAGATATTTAAAAGATCCGAAGCTGCACCAACATAATAGAGATACAGAAACACCGTGGCCCCTTTCTTTGAGATAACTCTGCACTAGTGCGAGCCGCAAATGCCGCTTCCAGCTTAGCTGTGCAGAAGAAGAACAACAAGAAGAAGAAATATCTCGAAATATGTCCGTCAGGCCCCTTCCCTCGAGATAAATCTGCAAATATCTCGGAAACGAAGCGAGCTATGGCAAAATGTTAAGAGACCTTTTCTGTAGAGAATTAAGTTTCCTACTTTTTATGTTCTATGATATTTTTTGATCGGATGCGTAGTTCTCGAGATATATCAAGATATTTAAAAGTTCCGAAGCCGCACCAACATAATAGAGATACAGAAACACCGTGGCCCCTTTCTTTGAGATAACTCTGCACTATTGCGAGCTGCAAATGCCACTTCCAGCTTAGCTGTGCAGAAGAAGAACAACAAAAAGAAGAAATATCTCGAAATATGTCCGTCAGGCCCCTTCCCTTGAGATAAATCTGCAAATATCTCGGAAACGAAGCGAGCTATGGCAAAATGTTAAGAGACCTCTTTTGTAGAGAATTAAGTTTCCTACTTTTTATGTTCTATGATATTTTTCGATCAGATGCGTAGTTCTCGAGATATATCAAGATATTTAAAAGTTCCGAAGCCGCACCAACATAATAGAGATACAGACACACCGTGGCCCCTTTCTTTGAGATAACTCTGCACTATTGCGAGCTGCAAATGCCACTTCCAGCTTAGCTGTGCAGAAGAAGAACAACAAGAAGAAGAAATATCTCGAAATATGTCCGTCAGGCCCCTTCCCTTGAGATAAATCTGCAAATATCTCGGAAACGAAGCGAGCTATGGCAAAATGTTAAGAGACCTGTTTTGTAGAGAATTAAGTTTCCTACTTTTTATGTTCTATGATATTTTTCGATCAGAGGCGTAGTTCTCGAGATATATCAAGATATTTAAAAGTTCCGAAGCCGCACCAACATAATAGAGATACAGAAACACCGTGGCCCCTTTCTTTGAGATAACTCTGCACTATTGCGAGCTGCAAATGCCACCTCCAGCTTAGCTGTGCAGAAGAAGAACAACAAGAAGAAGAAATATCTCGAAATATGTCCGTCAGACCCCTTCCCTTGAGATAAATCTGCAAATATCTCGGAAACGAAGCGAGCTACGGCAAAATGTTAAGAGACCTTTTTTGTAGAAAATTAGGTTTCCTACTTTTTATGTTCTATGATATTTTTTGATCAGATGCGTAGTTCTCGAGATATATCAAGATATTTAAAAGTTCCGAAGCCGCACCAACATAATAGAGATACAGAAACACCGTGGCCCCTTTCTTTGCGATAACTCTGCACTATTGCGAGCTGCAAATGCCACTTCCAGCTTAGCTGTGCAGAAGAAGAACAACAAGAAGAAGAAATATCTCGAAATATGTCCGTCAGGCCCCTTCCCTTGAGATAAATCTGCAAATATCTCGGAAACGAAGCGAGCTATGGCAAAATGTTGAGAGACCTTTTTTGTAGAGAATTAAGTTTCCTACTTTTTATGTTCTATGATATTTTTTGATCAGATGCGTAGATCTCGAGATATATCAAGATATTTAAAAGTTCCGAAGCCGCACCAACATAATAGAGATACAGAAACACCGTGGCCCCTTTCTTTGAGATAACTCTGCACTATTGCGAGCTGCAAATGCCACTTCCAGCTTAGCTGTGCAGAAGAAGAACAACAAGTATAAGAAATATCTCGAAATATGTCCGTCAGGCCCCTTCCCTTGAGATAAGTCTGCAAATATCTCGGAAACGAAGCGAGCTATGGCAAAATGTTAAGAGACCCTTTTTGTATGGAATTATGTTTCCTACTTTTTATGTTCTATGATATTTTTTGATCAGACGCGTAGTTCTCGAGATATATCAAGATATTTAAAAGTTAAGAAGCCGCACCAACATAATAGAGATACAGAAACACCGTGGCCCCTTTCTTTGAGATAACTCTGCACTAATGCGAGCTGCAAATGCCACTTCCAGCTTAGCTGTGCAGAAGAAGAACAACAAGAAGAAGAAATATCACGAAATATGTCCGTTAGGCCCCTTCCCTTGAGATAAATCTGCAAATATCTCGGAAACGAAGCGAGCTATGGCAAAATGTTAAGAGACCTTTTTTGTAGAGAATTAAGTTTCCTACTTTTTATCTTCTATGATATTTTCTGATCAGATTCGTAGTTCTCGAGTTATATCAAGATATTTAAAAGTTCCGAAGCCGCACCAACATAATAGAGATACAGAAACACCGTGGCCCCTCTCTTTGAGATAACTCTGCACAATTGCGAGCTGCAAATGCCACTTCCAGCTTAGCTGTGCAGAAGAAGAACAACAAGAAGAAGAAATATCTCGAAATATGTCCGTTAGGCCCCTTCCCTTGAGATAAATCTGCAAATATCTCGGAAACGAAGCGAGCTACGGCAAAATGTTAAGAGACGTTTTTTGTAGAGAATTATGTTTCCTACAATTTATGTTCTATGATATTTTTTGCTCAGAAGCGTAGTTTTCGAGATATATCGAGATATTTAAAAGTTCCGAAGCAGCACCAACATAATAGAGATACAGAAACACCGTGGCCCCTCTCTTTGAGATAACTCTGCACTATTGCGAGCTGGAAATGCCACTTCCAGTTTAGCTGTGCAGAAGAAGAACAACAAGAAGAAGAAATATCTCGAAATATGTCCGTTAGGCCCCTTCCCTTGAGATAAATCTGCAAATATCTCGGAAACGAAGCGAGCTATGGCAAAATCTTACGAGACCTTTTTGTAGAGAATTAAGTTTCCTACTTTTTATGTTCTATGATATTTTTTGATCAGATGCGTAGTTCTCGAGATATATCAAGATATTTAAAAGTTCCGAAGCCGCACCAACATAATAGAGATACAGAAACACCGTGGCCCCTTTCTTTGAGATAACTCTGCACTAGTGCGAGCCGCAAATGCCACTTCCAGCTTAGCTGTGCAGAAGAAGAACAACAAGAAGAAGAAATATCTCGAAATATGTCCGTCAGGCCACTTCCCTTGAGATAAATCTGCAAATATCCCGGAAACGAAGCGAGCTATGGCAAAATGTTAAGAGACCTTTTTTGTAGAGAATTATGTTTCCTACTTTTTATGTTCTATGATATTTTTTGATCAGAAGCGTAGTTTTCGAGATATATCGAGATATTTAAAAGTTCCGAAGCCGCACCAACATAATAGAGATACAGAAACACCGTAGCCCCTTTCTTTGAGATAACTCTGCACTATTGCGAGCTGGAAATGCCACTTCCAGTTTAGCTGTGCAGAAGAAGAACAACAAGAAGAAGAAATATCTCGAAATATGTCCGTTAGGCCCCTTCCCTTGAGATAAATCTCCAAATATCTCGGAAACGAAGCGAGCTATGGCAAAATGTTAAGAGACGTTTTTTGTAGAGAATTATGTTTCCTACAATTTATGTTCTATGATATTTTTTGATCAGAAGCGTAGTTTTCGAGATATATCGAGATATTTAAAAGTTCCGAAGCAGCACCAACATAATAGAGATACAGAAACACCGTGGCCCCTCTCTTTGAGATAACTCTGCACTATTGCGAGCTGGAAATGCCACTTCCAGTTTAGCTGTGCAGAAGAAGAACAACAAGAAGAAGAAATATCTCGAAATGTGTCCGTCAGGCCCCTTCCCTTGAGATAAATCTGCAAATATCTCGGAAACGAAGAGAGCTATGGCAAAATGTTAAGAGACCTTTTTTGTAGAGAATTAAGTTTCCTACTTTTTATGTTCTATGATATTTTTTGATCAGATGCGTAGTTCTCGAGATATATCAAGATATTTAAAAGTTCCGAAGCAGCACCAACATAATAGAGATACAGAAACACCGTGGCCCCTCTCTTTGAGATAACTCTGCACTATTGCGAGCTGGAAATGCCACTTCCAGTTTAGCTGTGCAGAAGAAGAACAACAAGAAGAAGAAATATCTCGAAATATGTCCGTTAGGCCCCTTCCCTTGAGATAAATCTGCAAATATCTCGGAAACGAAGCTAGCTATGGCAAAATCTTACGAGACTTTTTTGTAGAGAATTAAGTTTCCTACTTTTTATGTTCTATGATATTTTTTGATCAGATGCGTAGTTCTCGAGATATATCAAGATATTTAAAAGTTCCGAAGCCGCACCAACATAATAGAGATACAGAAACACCGTGGCCCCTTTCTTTGAGATAACTCTGCACTATTGCGAGCTGCAAATGCCACTTCCAGCTTAGCTGTGCAGAAGAAGAACAACAAGAAGAAGAAATATCTCGAAATGTGTCCGTCAGGCCCCTTCCCTTGAGATAAATCTGCAAATATCTCGGAAACGAAGAGAGCTATGGCAAAATGTTAAGAGACCTTTTTTGTAGAGAATTAAGTTTCCTACCTTTTATGTTCTATGATATTTTTTGATCAGATGCGTAGTTCTCGAGATATATCAAGATATTTAAAAGTTCCGAAGCCGCACCAACATAATAGAGATACAGAAACACCGTGGCCCCTTTCTTTGAGATAACTCTGTACTATTGCGAGCTGGAAATGCCACTTCCAGTTTAGCTGTGCAGAAGAAGAACAACAAGAAGAAGAAATATCTCGAAATATGTCCGTTAGGCCCCTTCCCTTGAGATAAATCTGCAAATATCTCGGAAACGAAGCGAGCTATGGCAAAATGTTAAGAGACGTTTTTTGTAGAGAATTATGTTTCCTACAATTTATGTTCTATGATATTTTTTGATCAGAAGCGTAGTTTTCGAGATATATCGAGATATTTAAAAGTTCCGAAGCAGCACCAACATAATAGAGATACAGAAACACCGTGGCCCCTTTCTTTGAGATAACTCTGCACTAGTGCGAGCCGCAAATGCCACTTCCAGCTTAGCTGTGCAGAAGAAGAACAACAAGAAGAAGAAATATCTCGAAATATGTCCGTCAGGCCCCTTCCCTTGAGATAAATCTGCAAATATCTCGGAAACGAAGCGAGCTATTGCAAAATGTTAACAGACCTTTTTTGTAGAGAATTGAGTTTCCTACTTTTTATGTTCTATGATATTTTTTGATCAGATGCGTAGTTCTCGAGATATATCAAGATATTTAAAAGTTCCGAAGCCGCACCAACATAATAGAGATACAGAAACACCGTGGCCCCTTTCTTTGAGATAAGTCTGTACTATTGCGAGCTGGAAATGCCACTTCCAGTTTAGCTGTGCAGAAGAAGAACAACAAGAAGAAGAAATATCTCGAAATATGTCCGTTAGGCCCCTTCCCTTGAGATAAATCTGCAAATATCTCGGAAACGAAGCGAGCTATGGCAAAATGTTAAGAGACGTTTTTTGTAGAGAATTATGTTTCCTACAATTTATGTTCTATGATATTTTTTGATCAGAAGCGTAGTTTTCGAGATATATCGAGATATTTAAAAGTTCCGAAGCAGCACCAACATAATAGAGATACAGAAACACCGTGGCCCCTCTCTTTGAGATAACTCTGCACTATTGCGAGCTGGAAATGCCACTTCCAGTTTAGCTGTGCAGAAGAAGAACAACAAGAAGAAGAAATATCTCGAAATGTGTCCGTCAGGCCCCTTCCCTTGAGATAAATCTGCAAATATCTCGGAAACGAAGAGAGCTATGGCAAAATGTTAAGAGACCTTTTTTGTAGAGAATTAAGTATCCTACTTTTTATGTTCTATGATATTTTTTGATCAGATGCGTAGTTCTCGAGATATATCAAGATATTTAAAAGTTCCGAAGCCGCACCAACATAATAGAGATACAGAAACACCGTGGCCCCTTTCTTTCAGATAACTATGCACTATTGCGAGCTGTAAATGCCACTTCCAGCTTAGCTGTGCAGAAGAAGAACAACAAGAAGAAGAAATATCTCGAAATGTGTCCGTCAGGCCCCTTCCCTTGAGATAAATCTGCAAATATCTCGGAAACGAAGAGAGCTATGGCAAAATGTTAAGAGACCTTTTTTGTAGAGAATTAAGTTTCCTACTTTTTATGTTCTATGATATTTTTTGATCAGATGCGTAGTTCTCGAGATATATCAAGATATTTAAAAGTTCCGAAGCCGCACCAACATAATAGAGATACAGAAACACCGTGGCCCCTCTCTTTGAGATAACTCTGCACTATTGCGAGCTGGAAATGCCACTTCCAGTTTAGCTGTGCAGAAGAAGAACAACAAGAAGAAGAAATATCTCGAAATGTGTCCGTCAGGCCCCTTCCCTTGAGATAAATCTGCAAATATCTCGGAAACGAAGAGAGCTATGGCAAAATGTTAAGAGACCTTTTTTGTAGAGAATTAAGTATCCTACTTTTTATGTTCTATGATATTTTTTGATCAGATGCGTAGTTCTCGAGATATATCAAGATATTTAAAAGTTCCGAAGCCGCACCAACATAATAGAGATACAGAAACACCGTGGCCCCTTTCTTTCAGATAACTATGCACTATTGCGAGCTGTAAATGCCACTTCCAGCTTAGCTGTGCAGAAGAAGAACAACAAGAAGAAGAAATATCTCGAAATGTGTCCGTCAGGCCCCTTCCCTTGAGATAAATCTCCAAATATCTCGGAAACGAAGCGAGCTATGGCAAAATGTTAAGAGACGTTTTTTGTAGAGAATTATGTTTCATACAATTTATGTTCTATGATATTTTTTGATCAGAAGCGTAGTTTTCGAGATATATCGAGATATTGAAAAGTTCCGAAGCAGCACCAACATAATAGAGATACAGAAACACCGTGGCCCCTCTCTTTGAGATAACTCTGCACTATTGCGAGCTGGAAATGCCACTTCCAGTTTAGCTGTGCAGAAGAAGAACAACAAGAAGAAGAAATATCTCGAAATGTGTCCGTCAGGCCCCTTCCCTTGAGATAAATCTGCAAATATCTCGGAAACGAAGAGAGCTATGGCAAAATGTTAAGAGACCTTTTTTGTAGAGTATTAAGTTTCCTACTTTTTATGTTCTATGATATTTTTTGATCAGATGCGTAGTTCTCGAGATATATCAAGATATTTAAAAGTTCCGAAGCCGCACCAACATAATAGAGATACAGAAACACCGTGGCCCCTTTCTTTGAGATAAGTCTGTACTATTGCGAGCTGGAAATGCCACTTCCAGTTTAGCTGTGCAGAAGAAGAACAACAAGAAGAAGAAATATCTCGAAATATGTCCGTTAGGCCCCTTCCCTTGAGATAAATCTGCAAATATCTCGGAAACGAAGCGAGCTATGGCAAAATGTTAAGAGACGTTTTTTGTAGAGAATTATGTTTCCTACAATTTATGTTCTATGATATTTTTTGCTCAGAAGCGTAGTTTTCGAGATATATCGAGATATTTAAAAGTTCCGAAGCAGCACCAACATAATAGAGATACAGAAACACCGTGGCCCCTCTCTTTGAGATAACTCTGCACTATTGCGAGCTGGAAATGCCACTTCCAGTTTAGCTGTGCAGAAGAAGAACAACAAGAAGAAGAAATATCTCGAAATATGTCCGTTAGGCCCCTTCCCTTGAGATAAATCTGCAAATATCTCGGAAACGAAGCGAGCTATGGCAAAATCTTACGAGACTTTTTTGTAGAGAATTAAGTTTCCTACTTTTTATGTTCTATGATATTTTTTGATCAGATGCGTAGTTCTCGAGATATATCAAGATATTTAAAAGTTCCGAAGCCGCACCAACATAATAGAGATACAGAAACACCGTGGCCCCTTTCTTTGAGATAACTCTGCACTATTGCGAGCTGCAAATGCCACTTCCAGCTTAGCTGTGCAGAAGAAGAACAACAAGAAGAAGAAATATCTCGAAATGTGTCCGTCAGGCCCCTTCCCTTGAGATAAATCTGCAAATATCTCGGAAACGAAGAGAGCTATGGCAAAATGTTAAGAGACCTTTTTTGTAGAGAATTAAGTTTCCTACCTTTTATGTTCTATGATATTTTTTGATCAGATGCGTAGTTCTCGAGATATATCAAGATATTTAAAAGTTCCGAAGCCGCACCAACATAATAGAGATACAGAAACACCGTGGCCCCTTTCTTTGAGATAACTCTGTACTATTGCGAGCTGGAAATGCCACTTCCAGTTTAGCTGTGCAGAAGAAGAACAACAAGAAGAAGAAATATCTCGAAATATGTCCGTTAGGCCCCTTCCCTTGAGATAAATCTGCAAATATCTCGGAAACGAAGCGAGGTATGGCAAAATGTTAAGAGACGTTTTTTATAGAGAATTATGTTTCCTACAATTTATGTTCTATGATATTTTTTGATCAGAAGCGTAGTTTTCGAGATATATCGAGATATTTAAAAGTTCCGAAGCAGCACCAACATAATAGAGATACAGAAACACCGTGGCCCCTTTCTTTGAGATAACTCTGCACTAGTGCGAGCCGCAAATGCCACTTCCAGCTTAGCTGTGCAGAAGAAGAACAACAAGAAGAAGAAATATCTCGAAATATGTCCGTTAGGCCCCTTCCCTTGAGATGAATCTGCAAATATCTCGGAAACGAAGCGAGCTATGGCAAAATGTTAAGAGACGTTTTTTGTAGAGAATTATGTTTCCTACAATTTATGTTCTATGATATTTTTTGATCAGAAGCGTAGTTTTCGAGATATATCGAGATATTTAAAAGTTCCGAAGCCGCACCAACATAATAGAGATACAGAAACACCGTAGCCCCTTTCTTTGAGATAACTCTGCACTATTGCGAGCTGCAAATGCCACTTCCAGCTTAGCTGTGCAGAAGAAGAACAACAAGAAGAAGAAATATCTCGAAATATGTCCGTCAGGCCACTTCCCTTGAGATAAATCTGCAAATATCTTGGAAACGAAGCGAGCTATGGCAAAATGTTAAGAGACCTTTTTTGTAGAGAATTATGTTTCCTACTTTTTATGTTCTATGATATTTTTTGATCAGACGCGTAGCTCTCGAGGTATATCAAGATATTTAAAAGTTCCGAAGCCGCACTAACATAATAGAGATACAGAAACACCGTGGCCCCTTTCTTTCAGATAACTATGCACTATTGCGAGCTGTAAATGCCACTTCCAGCTTAGCTGTGCAGAAGAAGAACAACAAGAAGAAGAAATATCTCGAAATATGTCCGTCAGGCCCCTTACCTGGAGCTAAATCTGCAAATATCTCGGAAACGAAGAGAGCTATGGCAAAATGTTAAGAGACCTTTTTTGTAGAGAATTAAGTTTCCTACTTTTTATGTTCTATGATATTTTTTGATCAGACGCGTAGTTCTCGAGATATATCAAGATATTTAAAAGTTCCGAAGCCGCACCAACATAATAGAGATACAGAAACACCGTGGCCCCTTTCTTTGAGATAACTCTGTACTATTGCGAGCTGGAAATGCCACTTCCAGTTTAGCTGTGCAGAAGAAGAACAACAAGAAGAAGAAATATCTCGAAATATGTCCGTTAGGCCCCTTCCCTTGAGATAAATCTGCAAATATCTCGGAAACGAAGCGAGCTATGGCAAAATGTTGAGAGACGTTTTTTGTAGAGAATTATGTTTCCTACAATTTATGTTCTATGATATTTTTTGATCAGAAGCGTAGCTTTCGAGATATATCGAGATATTTAAAAGTTCCGAAGCCGCACCAACATAATAGAGATACAGAAACACCGTGGCCCCTTTCTTTCAGATAACTATGCACTATTGCGAGCTGGAAATGCCACTTCCAGTTTAGCTGTGCAGAAGAAGAACAACAAGAAGAAGAAATATCTCGAAATGTGTCCGTCAGGCCCCTTCCCTTGAGATAAATCTGCAAATATCTCGGAAACGAAGAGAGCTATGGCAAAATGTTAAGAGACCTTTTTTGTAGAGAATTAAGTTTCCTACTTTTTATGTTCTATGATATTTTTTGATCAGATGCGTAGTTCTCGAGATATATCAAGATATTTAAAAGTTCCGAAGCCGCACCAACATAATAGAGATACAGAAACACCGTGGCCCCTTTCTTTGAGATAAGTCTGTACTATTGCGAGCTGGAAATGCCACTTCCAGTTTAGCTGTGCAGAAGAAGAACAACAAGAAGAAGAAATATCTCGAAATGTGTCCGTCAGGCCCCTTCCCTTGAGATAAATCTGCAAATATCTCGGAAACGAAGAGAGCTATGGCAAAATGTTAAGAGACCTTTTTTGTAGAGAATTAAGTTTCCTACTTTTTATGTTCTATGATATTTTTTGATCAGATGCGTAGTTCTCGAGATATATCAAGATATTTAAAAGTTCCGAAGCCGCACCAACATAATAGAGATACAGAAACACCGTGGCCCCTTTCTTTGAGATAAGTCTGTACTATTGCGAGCTGGAAATGCCACTTCCAGTTTAGCTGTGCAGAAGAAGAACAACAAGAAGAAGAAATATCTCGAAATATGTCCGTTAGGCCCCTTCCCTTGAGATAAATCTGCAAATATCTCGGAAACGAAGCGAGCTATGGCAAAATGTTAAGAGACGTTTTTTGTAGAGAATTATGTTTCCTACAATTTATGTTCTATGATATTTTTTGCTCAGAAGCGTAGTTCTCGAGATATATCGAGATATTTAAAAGTTCCGAAGCAGCACCAACATAATAGAGATACAGAAACACCGTGGCCCCTCTCTTTGAGATAACTCTGCACTATTGCGAGCTGGAAATGCCACTTCCAGTTTAGCTGTGCAGAAGAAGAACAACAAGAAGAAGAAATATCTCGAAATATGTCCGTTAGGCCCCTTCCCTTGAGATAAATCTGCAAATATCTCGGAAACGAAGCGAGCTATGGCAAAATCTTACGAGACTTTTTTGTAGAGAATTAAGTTTCCTACTTTTTATGTTCTATGATATTTTTTGATCAGATGCGTAGTTCTCGAGATATATCAAGATATTTAAAAGTTCCGAAGCCGCACCAACATAATAGAGATACAGAAACACCGTGGCCCCTTCCTTTGAGATAACTCTGCACTATTGCGAGCTGCAAATGCCACTTCCAGCTTAGCTGTGCAGAAGAAGAACAACAAGAAGAAGAAATATCTCGAAATGTGTCCGTCAGGCCCCTTCCCTTGAGATAAATCTGCAAATATCTCGGAAACGAAGAGAGCTATGGCAAAATGTTAAGAGACCTTTTTTGTAGAGAATTAAGTTTCCTACCTTTTATGTTCTATGATATTTTTTGATCAGATGCGTAGTTCTCGAGATATATCAAGATATTTAAAAGTTCCGAAGCCGCACCAACATAATAGAGATACAGAAACACCGTGGCCCCTTTCTTTGAGATAACTCTGTACTATTGCGAGCTGGAAATGCCACTTCCAGTTTAGCTGTGCAGAAGAAGAACAACAAGAAGAAGAAATATGTCGAAATATGTCCGTTAGGCCCCTTCCCTTGAGATAAATCTGCAAATATCTCGGAAACGAAGCGAGCTATGGCAAAATGTTGAGAGACGTTTTTTGTAGAGAATTATGTTTCCTACAATTTATGTTCTATGATATTTTTTGATCAGAAGCGTAGTTTTCGAGATATATCGAGATATTTAAAAGTTCCGAAGCCGCACCAACATAATAGAGATACAGAAACACCGTGGCCCCTTTCTTTCAGATAACTATGCACTATTGCGAGCTGGAAATGCCACTTCCAGTTTAGCTGTGCAGAAGAAGAACAACAAGAAGAAGAAATATCTCGAAATGTGTCCGTCAGGCCCCTTCCCTTGAGATAAATCTGCAAATATCTCGGAAACGAAGAGAGCTATGGCAAAATGTTAAGAGACCTTTTTTGTAGAGAATTAAGTTTCCTACTTTTTATGTTCTATGATATTTTTTGATCAGATGCGTAGTTCTCGAGATATATCAAGATATTTAAAAGTTCCGAAGCCGCACCAACATAATAGAGATACAGAAACACCGTGGCCCCTTTCTTTGAGATAAGTCTGTACTATTGCGAGCTGGAAATGCCACTTCCAGTTTAGCTGTGCAGAAGAAGAACAACAAGAAGAAGAAATATCTCGAAATGTGTCCGTCAGGCCCCTTCCCTTGAGATAAATCTGCAAATATCTCGGAAACGAAGAGAGCTATGGCAAAATGTTAAGAGACCTTTTTTGTAGAGAATTAAGTTTCCTACTTTTTATGTTCTATGATATTTTTTGATCAGATGCGTAGTTCTCGAGATATATCAAGATATTTAAAAGTTCCGAAGCCGCACCAACATAATAGAGATACAGAAACACCGTGGCCCCTTTCTTTGAGATAAGTCTGTACTATTGCGAGCTGGAAATGCCACTTCCAGTTTAGCTGTGCAGAAGAAGAACAACAAGAAGAAGAAATATCTCGAAATATGTCCGTTAGGCCCCTTCCCTTGAGATAAATCTGCAAATATCTCGGAAACGAAGCGAGCTATGGCAAAATGTTAAGAGACGTTTTTTGTAGAGAATTATGTTTCCTACAATTTATGTTCTATGATATTTTTTGCTCAGAAGCGTAGTTCTCGAGATATATCGAGATATTTAAAAGTTCCGAAGCAGCACCAACATAATAGAGATACAGAAACACCGTGGCCCCTCTCTTTGAGATAACTCTGCACTATTGCGAGCTGGAAATGCCACTTCCAGTTTAGCTGTGCAGAAGAAGAACAACAAGAAGAAGAAATATCTCGAAATATGTCCGTTAGGCCCCTTCCCTTGAGATAAATCTGCAAATATCTCGGAAACGAAGCGAGCTATGGCAAAATCTTACGAGACTTTTTTGTAGAGAATTAAGTTTCCTACTTTTTATGTTCTATGATATTTTTTGATCAGATGCGTAGTTCTCGAGATATATCAAGATATTTAAAAGTTCCGAAGCCGCACCAACATAATAGAGATACAGAAACACCGTGGCCCCTTTCTTTGAGATAACTCTGCACTATTGCGAGCTGCAAATGCCACTTCCAGCTTAGCTGTGCAGAAGAAGAACAACAAGAAGAAGAAATATCTCGAAATGTGTCCGTCAGGCCCCTTCCCTTGAGATAAATCTGCAAATATCTCGGAAACGAAGAGAGCTATGGCAAAATGTTAAGAGACCTTTTTTGTAGAGAATTAAGTTTCCTACCTTTTATGTTCTATGATATTTTTTGATCAGATGCGTAGTTCTCGAGATATATCAAGATATTTAAAAGTTCCGAAGCCGCACCAACATAATAGAGATACAGAAACACCGTGGCCCCTTTCTTTGAGATAACTCTGTACTATTGCGAGCTGGAAATGCCACTTCCAGTTTAGCTGTGCAGAAGAAGAACAACAAGAAGAAGAAATATCTCGAAATATGTCCGTTAGGCCCCTTCCCTTGAGATAAATCTGCAAATATCTCGGAAACGAAGCGAGCTATGGCAAAATGTTAAGAGACGTTTTTTGTAGAGAATTATGTTTCCTACAATTTATGTTCTATGATATTTTTTGATCAGAAGCGTAGTTTTCGAGATATATCGAGATATTTAAAAGTTCCGAAGCAGCACCAACATAATAGAGATACAGAAACACCGTGGCCCCTTTCTTTGAGATAACTCTGCACTAGTGCGAGCCGCAAATGCCACTTCCAGCTTAGCTGTGCAGAAGAAGAACAACAAGAAGAAGAAATATCTCGAAATATGTCCGTCAGGCCCCTTCCCTTGAGATAAATCTGCAAATATCTCGGAAACGAAGCGAGCTATGGCAAAATGTTAAGAGACGTTTTTTGTAGAGAATTATGTTTCCTACAATTTATGTTCTATGATATTTTTTGCTCAGAAGCGTAGTTCTCGAGATATATCGAGATATTTAAAAGTTCCGAAGCAGCACCAACATAATAGAGATACAGAAACACCGTGGCCCCTCTCTTTGAGATAACTCTGCACTATTGCGAGCTGGAAATGCCACTTCCAGTTTAGCTGTGCAGAAGAAGAACAACAAGAAGAAGAAATATCTCGAAATATGTCCGTTAGGCCCCTTCCCTTGAGATAAATCTGCAAATATCTCGGAAACGAAGCGAGCTATGGCAAAATCTTACGAGACTTTTTTGTAGAGAATTAAGTTTCCTACTTTTTATGTTCTATGATATTTTTTGATCAGATGCGTAGTTCTCGAGATATATCAAGATATTTAAAAGTTCCGAAGCCGCACCAACATAATAGAGATACAGAAACACCGTGGCCCCTTTCTTTGAGATAACTCTGCACTATTGCGAGCTGCAAATGCCACTTCCAGCTTAGCTGTGCAGAAGAAGAACAACAAGAAGAAGAAATATCTCGAAATGTGTCCGTCAGGCCCCTTCCCTTGAGATAAATCTGCAAATATCTCGGAAACGAAGAGAGCTATGGCAAAATGTTAAGAGACCTTTTTTGTAGAGAATTAAGTTTCCTACCTTTTATGTTCTATGATATTTTTTGATCAGATGCGTAGTTCTCGAGATATATCAAGATATTTAAAAGTTCCGAAGCCGCACCAACATAATAGAGATACAGAAACACCGTGGCCCCTTTCTTTGAGATAACTCTGTACTATTGCGAGCTGGAAATGCCACTTCCAGTTTAGCTGTGCAGAAGAAGAACAACAAGAAGAAGAAATATCTCGAAATATGTCCGTTAGGCCCCTTCCCTTGAGATAAATCTGCAAATATCTCGGAAACGAAGCGAGCTATGGCAAAATGTTAAGAGACGTTTTTTGTAGAGAATTATGTTTCCTACAATTTATGTTCTATGATATTTTTTGATCAGAAGCGTAGTTTTCGAGATATATCGAGATATTTAAAAGTTCCGAAGCAGCACCAACATAATAGAGATACAGAAACACCGTGGCCCCTTTCTTTCAGATAACTCTGCACTAGTGCGAGCCGCAAATGCCACTTCCAGCTTAGCTGTGCAGAAGAAGAACAACAAGAAGAAGAAATATCTCGAAATATGTCCGTCAGGCCCCTTCCCTTGAGATAAATCTGCAAATATCTCGGAAACGAAGCGAGCTATGGCAAAATGTTAAGAGACGTTTTTTGTAGAGAATTATGTTTCCTACAATTTATGTTCTATGATATTTTTTGCTCAGAAGCGTAGTTCTCGAGATATATCGAGATATTTAAAAGTTCCGAAGCAGCACCAACATAATAGAGATACAGAAACACCGTGGCCCCTCTCTTTGAGATAACTCTGCACTATTGCGAGCTGGAAATGCCACTTCCAGTTTAGCTGTGCAGAAGAAGAACAACAAGAAGAAGAAATATCTCGAAATATGTCCGTCAGGCCCCTTCCCTTGAGATAAATCTGCAAATATCTCGGAAACGAAGCGAGCTATTGCAAAATGTTAACAGACCTTTTTTGTAGAGAATTGAGTTTCCTACTTTTTATGTTCTATGATATTTTTTGATCAGATGCGTAGTTCTCGAGATATATCAAGATATTTAAAAGTTCCGAAGCCGCACCAACATAATAGAGATACAGAAACACCGTGGCCCCTTTCTTTGAGATAAGTCTGTACTATTGCGAGCTGGAAATGCCACTTCCAGTTTAGCTGTGCAGAAGAAGAACAACAAGAAGAAGAAATATCTCGAAATATGTCCGTTAGGCCCCTTCCCTTGAGATAAATCTGCAAATATCTCGGAAACGAAGCGAGCTATGGCAAAATGTTAAGAGACGTTTTTTGTAGAGAATTATGTTTCCTACAATTTATGTTCTATGATATTTTTTGCTCAGAAGCGTAGTTTTCGAGATATATCGAGATATTTAAAAGTTCCGAAGCAGCACCAACATAATAGAGATACAGAAACACCGTGGCCCCTCTCTTTGAGATAACTCTGCACTATTGCGAGCTGGAAATGCCACTTCCAGTTTAGCTGTGCAGAAGAAGAACAACAAGAAGAAGAAATATCTCGAAATATGTCCGTTAGGCCCCTTCCCTTGAGATAAATCTCCAAATATCTCGGAAACGAAGCGAGCTATGGCAAAATGTTAAGAGACGTTTTTTGTAGAGAATTATGTTTCCTACAATTTATGTTCTATGATATTTTTTGATCAGAAGCGTAGTTTTCGAGATATATCGAGATATTTAAAAGTTCCGAAGCAGCACCAACATAATAGAGATACAGAAACACCGTGGCCCCTCTCTTTGAGATAACTCTGCACTATTGCGAGCTGGAAATGCCACTTCCAGTTTAGCTGTGCAGAAGAAGAACAACAAGAAGAAGAAATATCTCGAAATGTGTCCGTCAGGCCCCTTCCCTTGAGATAAATCTGCAAATATCTCGGAAACGAAGAGAGCTATGGCAAAATGTTAAGAGACCTTTTTTGTAGAGAATTAAGTTTCCTACTTTTTATGTTCTATGATATTTTTTGATCAGATGCGTAGTTCTCGAGATATATCAAGATATTTAAAAGTTCCGAAGCCGCACCAACATAATAGAGATACAGAAACACCGTGGCCCCTTTCTTTGAGATAAGTCTGTACTATTGCGAGCTGGAAATGCCACTTCCAGTTTAGCTGTGCAGAAGAAGAACAACAAGAAGAAGAAATATCTCGAAATATGTCCGTTAGGCCCCTTCCCTTGAGATAAATCTGCAAATATCTCGGAAACGAAGCGAGCTATGGCAAAATGTTAAGAGACGTTTTTTGTAGAGAATTATGTTTCCTACAATTTATGTTCTATGATATTTTTTGCTCAGAAGCGTAGTTTTCGAGATATATCGAGATATTTAAAAGTTCCGAAGCCGCACCAACATAATAGAGATACAGAAACACCGTGGCCCCTTTCTTTGAGATAACTCTGCACTATTGCGAGCTGCAAATGCCACTTCCAGCTTAGCTGTGCAGAAGAAGAACAACAAGAAGAAGAAATATCTCGAAATGTGTCCGTCAGGCCCCTTCCCTTGAGATAAATCTGCAAATATCTCGGAAACCAAGAGAGCTATGGCAAAATGTTAAGAGACCTTTTTTGTAGAGAATTAAGTTTCCTACCTTTTATGTTCTATGATATTTTTTGATCAGATGCGTAGTTCTCGAGATATATCAAGATATTTAAAAGTTCCGAAGCCGCACCAACATAATAGAGATACAGAAACACCGTGGCCCCTTTCTTTGAGATAACTCTGTACTATTGCGAGCTGGAAATGCCACTTCCAGTTTAGCTGTGCAGAAGAAGAACAACAAGAAGAAGAAATATCTCGAAATATGTCCGTTAGGCCCCTTCCCTTGAGATAAATCTGCAAATATCTCGGAAACGAAGCGAGCTATGGCAAAATGTTAAGAGACGTTTTTTGTAGAGAATTATGTTTCCTACAATTTATGTTCTATGATATTTTTTGATCAGAAGCGTAGTTTTCGAGATATATCGAGATATTTAAAAGTTCCGAAGCAGCACCAACATAATAGAGATACAGAAACACCGTGGCCCCTTTCTTTGAGATAACTCTGCACTAGTGCGAGCCGCAAATGCCACTTCCAGCTTAGCTGTGCAGAAGAAGAACAACAAGAAGAAGAAATATCTCGAAATATGTCCGTCAGGCCCCTTCCCTTGAGATAAATCTGCAAATATCTCGGAAACGAAGCGAGCTATTGCAAAATGTTAACAGACCTTTTTTGTAGAGAATTGAGTTTCCTACTTTTTATGTTCTATGATATTTTTTGATCAGATGCGTAGTTCTCGAGATATATCAAGATATTTAAAAGTTCCGAAGCCGCACCAACATAATAGAGATACAGAAACACCGTGGCCCCTTTCTTTGAGATAACTCTGTACTATTGCGAGCTGGAAATGCCACTTCCAGTTTAGCTGTGCAGAAGAAGAACAACAAGAAGAAGAAATATCTCGAAATATGTCCGTTAGGCCCCTTCCCTTGAGATGAATCTGCAAATATCTCGGAAACGAAGCGAGCTATGGCAAAATGTTAAGAGACGTTTTTTGTAGAGAATTATGTTTCCTACAATTTATGTTCTATGATATTTTTTGATCAGAAGCGTAGTTTTCGAGATATATCGAGATATTTAAAAGTTCCGAAGCCGCACCAACATAATAGAGATACAGAAACACCGTAGCCCCTTTCTTTGAGATAACTCTGCACTATTGCGAGCTGCAAATGCCACTTCCAGCTTAGCTGTGCAGAGGAAGAACAACAAGAAGAAGAAATATCTCGAAATATGTCCGTCAGGCCAGTTCCTTTGAGCTGAATCTGCAAATATCTCGGAAACGAAGCGAGCTATGGCAAAATGTTCAAAGACCTTTTTTGTAGAGAATTAAGTTTCCTACTTTTTATCTTCTATGATATTTTCTGATCAGATGCGTAGTTCTCGAGATATATCAAGATATTTAAAAGTTCCGAAGCCGCACCAACATAATAGAGATACAGAAACACCGTGGCCCCTTTCTTTGAGATAACTCTGCACTAGTGCGAGCCGCAAATGCCACTTCCAGCTTAGCTGTGCAGAAGAAGAACAACAAGAAGAAGAAATATCTCGAAATATGTCCGTCAGGCCACTTCCCTTGAGATAAATCTGCAAATATCTTGGAAACGAAGCGAGCTATGGCAAAATGTTAAGAGACCTTTTTTGTAGAGAATTATGTTTCCTACTTTTTATGTTCTATGATATTTTTTGATCAGACGCGTAGCTCTCGAGATATATCAAGATATTTAAAAGTTCCGAAGCCGCACCAACATAATAGAGATACAGAAACACCGTGGCCCCTTTCTTTCAGATAACTATGCACTATTGCGAGCTGTAAATGCCACTTCCAGCTTAGCTGTGCAGAAGAAGAACAACAAGAAGAAGAAATATCTCGAAATATGTCCGTCAGGCCCCTTACCTGGAGCTAAATCTGCAAATATCTCGGAAACGAAGAGAGCTATGGCAAAATGTTAAGAGACCTTTTTTGTAGAGAATTAAGTTTCCTACTTTTTATGTTCTATGATATTTTTTGATCAGACGCGTAGTTCTCGAGATATATCAAGATATTTAAAAGTTCCGAAGCCGCACCAACATAATAGAGATACAGAAACACCGTGGCCCCTTTCTTTGAGATAACTCTGCACTAGTGCGAGCCGCAAATGCCACTTCCAGCTTAGCTGTGCAGAAGAAGAACAACAAGAAGAAGAAATATCTCGAAATATGTCCGTCAGGCCAATTCCCTTGAGATAAATCTGCAAATATCTCGGAAACGAAGCGAGCTATGGCAAAATGTTAAGAGACCTTTTTTGTAGAGAATTATGTTTCCTACTTTTTATGTTCTATGATATTTTTTGATCAGACGCGTAGCTCTCGAGATATATCAAGATATTTAAAAGTTCCGAAGCCGCACCAACATAATAGAGATACAGAAACACCGTGGCCCCTTTCTTTGAGATAACTCTGTACTATTGCGAGCTGGAAATGCCACTTCCAGTTTAGCTGTGCAGAAGAAGAACAACAAGAAGAAGAAATATCTCGAAATATGTCCGTTAGGCCCCTTCCCTTGAGATAAATCTGCAAATATCTCGGAAACGAAGCGAGCTATGGCAAAATGTTGAGAGACGTTTTTTGTAGAGAATTATGTTTCCTACAATTTATGTTCTATGATATTCTTTGATCAGAAGCGTAGTTTTCGAGATATGTCGAGATATTTAAAAGTTCCGAAGCAGCACCAACATAATAGAGATACAGAAACACCGTGGCCCCTTTCTTTGAGATAACTCTGCACTAGTGCGAGCCGCAAATGCCACTTCCAGCTTAGCTGTGCAGAAGAAGAACAACAAGAAGAAGAAATATCTCGAAATATGTCCGTCAGGCTCCTTCCCTTGAGATAAATCTGCAAATATCTCGGAAACGAAGCGAGCTATTGCAAAATGTTAAGAGACCTTTTTTGTAGAGAATTGAGTTTCCTGCTTTTTATGTTCTATGATATTTTTTGATCAGATGCGTAGTTCTCGAGATATATCAAGATATTTAAAAGTTCCGAAGCCGCACCAACATAATAGAGATACAGAAACACCGTGGCCCCTTTCTTTCAGATAACTATGCACTATTGCGAGCTGTAAATGCCACTTCCAGCTTAGCTGTGCAGAAGAAGAACAACAAGAAGAAGAAATATCTCGAAATATGTCCGTCAGGCCCCTTACCTGGAGCTAAATCTGCAAATATCTCGGAAACGAAGAGAGCTATGGCAAAATGTTAAGAGACCTTTTTTGTAGAGAATTAAGTTTCCTACTTTTTATGTTCTATGATATTTTTTGATCAGACGCGTAGTTCTCGAGATATATCAAGATATTTAAAAGTTCCGAAGCCGCACCAACATAATAGAGATACAGAAACACCGTGGCCCCTTTCTTTGAGATAACTCTGCACTAGTGCGAGCCGCAAATGCCACTTCCAGCTTAGCTGTGCAGAAGAAGAACAACAAGAAGAAGAAATATCTCGAAATATGTCCGTCAGGCCAATTCCCTTGAGATAAATCTGCAAATATCTCGGAAACGAAGCGAGCTATGGCAAAATGTTAAGAGACCTTTTTTGTAGAGAATTATGTTTCCTACTTTTTATGTTCTATGATATTTTTTGATCAGACGCGTAGCTCTCGAGATATATCAAGATATTTAAAAGTTCCGAAGCCGCACCAACATAATAGAGATACAGAAACACCGTGGCCCCTTTCTTTGAGATAACTCTGTACTATTGCGAGCTGGAAATGCCACTTCCAGTTTAGCTGTGCAGAAGAAGAACAACAAGAAGAAGAAATATCTCGAAATATGTCCGTTAGGCCCCTTCCCTTGAGATAAATCTGCAAATATCTCGGAAACGAAGCGAGCTATGGCAAAATGTTGAGAGACGTTTTTTGTAGAGAATTATGTTTCCTACAATTTATGTTCTATGATATTCTTTGATCAGAAGCGTAGTTTTCGAGATATGTCGAGATATTTAAAAGTTCCGAAGCAGCACCAACATAATAGAGATACAGAAACACCGTGGCCCCTTTCTTTGAGATAACTCTGCACTAGTGCGAGCCGCAAATGCCACTTCCAGCTTAGCTGTGCAGAAGAAGAACAACAAGAAGAAGAAATATCTCGAAATATGTCCGTCAGGCTCCTTCCCTTGAGATAAATCTGCAAATATCTCGGAAACGAAGCGAGCTATTGCAAAATGTTAAGAGACCTTTTTTGTAGAGAATTGAGTTTCCTGCTTTTTATGTTCTATGATATTTTTTGATCAGATGCGTAGTTCTCGAGATATATCAAGATATTTAAAAGTTCCGAAGCCGCACCAACATAATAGAGATACAGAAACACCGTGGCCCCTTTCTTTCAGATAACTATGCACTATTGCGAGCTGTAAATGCCACTTCCAGCTTAGCTGTGCAGAAGAAGAACAACAAGAAGAAGAAATATCTCGAAATATGTCCGTCAGGCCCCTTACCTTGAGATAAATCTGCAAATATCTCGGAAACGAAGGGAGCTATGGCAAAATGTTAAGAGACGTTTTTTGTAGAGAATTAAGTTTCCTACTTTTTATCTTCTATGATATTTTCTGATCAGATGCGTAGTTCTCGAGATATATCAAGATATTTAAAAGTTCCGAAGCCGCACCAACATAATAGAGATACAGAAACACCGTGGCCCCTTTCTTTGAGATAACTCTGCACTAGTGCGAGCCGCAAATGCCACTTCCAGCTTAGCTGTGCAGAAGAAGAACAACAAGAAGAAGAAATATCTCGAAATATGTCCGTCAGGCCACTTCCCTTGAGATAAATCTGCAAATATCTCGGAAACGAAGCGAGCTATGGCAAAATGTTAAGAGACCTTTTTTGTAGAGAATTATGTTTCCTACTTTTTATGTTCTATGATATTTTTTGATCAGACGCGTAGCTCTCGAGATATATCAAGATATTTAAAAGTTCCGAAGCCGCACCAACATAATAGAGATACAGAAACACCGTGGCCCCTTTCTTTGAGATAACTCTGTACTATTGCGAGCTGGAAATGTCACTTCCAGTTTAGCTGTGCAGAAGAAGAACAACAAGAAGAAGAAATATCTCGAAATATGTCCGTTAGGCCCCTTCCCTGGAGGTGAATCTGCAAATATCTCGGAAACGAAGCGAGCTATGGCAAAATGTTAAGAGACGTTTTTTGTAGAGAATTATGTTTCCTACAATTTATGTTCTATGATATTTTTTGATCAGAAGCGTAGTTTTCGAGATATATCGAGATATTTAAAAGTTCCGAAGCCGCACCAACATAATAGAGATACAGAAACACCGTGGCCCCTTTCTTTGAGATAACTCTGCACTAGTGCGAGCCGCAAATGCCACTTCCAGCTTAGCTGTGCAGAAGAAGAACAACAAGAAGAAGAAATATCTCGAAATATGTCCGTCAGGCCCCTTACCTTGAGATAAATCTGCAAATATCTCGGAAACGAAGCGAGCTATGGCAAAATGTTAAGAGACCTTTTTTGTAGAGAATTAAGTTTCCTACTTTTTATGTTCTATGATATTTTTTGATCAGATGCGTAGTTCTCGAGATATATCAAGATATTTAAAAGTTCCGAAGCCGCACCAACATAATAGAGATACAGAAACACCGTGGCCCCTCTCTTTGTGATAACTCTGCACTATTGCGAGCTGGAAATGCCACTTCCAGTTTAGCTGTGCAGAAGAAGAACAACAAGAAGAAGAAATATCTCGAAATATGTCCGTTAGGCCCCTTCCCTTGAGATACATCTGCAAATATCTCGGAAACGAAGCGAGTTATGGCAAAATGTTAAGAGACCTTTTTTGTAGAGAATTAAGTTTCCTACTTTTTACGTTCTATGATATTTTTTGATCAGATGCGTAGTTCTCGAGATATATCAAGATATTTAAAAGTTCCGAAGCCGCACCAACATAATAGAGATACAGAAACAGCGTGGCCCCTTTCTTTGAGATAACTCTGCACTATTGCGAGCTGCAAATGCCACTTCCAGCTTAGCTGTGCAGAAGAAGAACAACAAGAAGAAGAAATATCTCGAAATGTGTCCGTCAGGCCCCTTCCCTTGAGATAAATCTGCAAATATCTCGGAAACCAAGAGAGCTATGGCAAAATGTTAAGAGACCTTTTTTGTAGAGAATTAAGTTTCCTACCTTTTATGTTCTATGATATTTTTTGATCAGATGCGTAGTTCTCGAGATATATCAAGATATTTAAAAGTTCCGAAGCCGCACCAACATAATAGAGATACAGAAACACCGTGGCCCCTTTCTTTGAGATAACTCTGTACTATTGCGAGCTGGAAATGCCACTTCCAGTTTAGCTGTGCAGAAGAAGAACAACAAGAAGAAGAAATATCTCGAAATATGTCCGTTAGGCCCCTTCCCTTGAGATAAATCTGCAAATATCTCGGAAACGAAGCGAGCTATGGCAAAATGTTAAGAGACGTTTTTTGTAGAGAATTATGTTTCCTACAATTTATGTTCTATGATATTTTTTGATCAGAAGCGTAGTTTTCGAGATATATCGAGATATTTAAAAGTTCCGAAGCAGCACCAACATAATAGAGATACAGAAACACCGTGGCCCCTTTCTTTGAGATAACTCTGCACTAGTGCGAGCCGCAAATGCCACTTCCAGCTTAGCTGTGCAGAAGAAGAACAACAAGAAGAAGAAATATCTCGAAATATGTCCGTCAGGCCCCTTCCCTTGAGATAAATCTGCAAATATCTCGGAAACGAAGCGAGCTATTGCAAAATGTTAACAGACCTTTTTTGTAGAGAATTGAGTTTCCTACTTTTTATGTTCTATGATATTTTTTGATCAGATGCGTAGTTCTCGAGATATATCAAGATATTTAAAAGTTCCGAAGCCGCACCAACATAATAGAGATACAGAAACACCGTGGCCCCTTTCTTTGAGATAACTCTGTACTATTGCGAGCTGGAAATGCCACTTCCAGTTTAGCTGTGCAGAAGAAGAACAACAAGAAGAAGAAATATCTCGAAATATGTCCGTTAGGCCCCTTCCCTTGAGATGAATCTGCAAATATCTCGGAAACGAAGCGAGCTATGGCAAAATGTTAAGAGACGTTTTTTGTAGAGAATTATGTTTCCTACAATTTATGTTCTATGATATTTTTTGATCAGAAGCGTAGTTTTCGAGATATATCGAGATATTTAAAAGTTCCGAAGCCGCACCAACATAATAGAGATACAGAAACACCGTAGCCCCTTTCTTTGAGATAACTCTGCACTATTGCGAGCTGCAAATGCCACTTCCAGCTTAGCTGTGCAGAGGAAGAACAACAAGAAGAAGAAATATCTCGAAATATGTCCGTCAGGCCAGTTCCTTTGAGCTGAATCTGCAAATATCTCGGAAACGAAGCGAGCTATGGCAAAATGTTCAAAGACCTTTTTTGTAGAGAATTAAGTTTCCTACTTTTTATCTTCTATGATATTTTCTGATCAGATGCGTAGTTCTCGAGATATATCAAGATATTTAAAAGTTCCGAAGCCGCACCAACATAATAGAGATACAGAAACACCGTGGCCCCTTTCTTTGAGATAACTCTGCACTAGTGCGAGCCGCAAATGCCACTTCCAGCTTAGCTGTGCAGAAGAAGAACAACAAGAAGAAGAAATATCTCGAAATATGTCCGTCAGGCCACTTCCCTTGAGATAAATCTGCAAATATCTTGGAAACGAAGCGAGCTATGGCAAAATGTTCAGAGACCTTTTTTGTAGAGAATTATGTTTCCTACTTTTTATGTTCTATGATATTTTTTGATCAGACGCGTAGCTCTCGAGATATATCAAGATATTTAAAAGTTCCGAAGCCGCACCAACATAATAGAGATACAGAAACACCGTGGCCCCTTTCTTTCAGATAACTATGCACTATTGCGAGCTGTAAATGCCACTTCCAGCTTAGCTGTGCAGAAGAAGAACAACAAGAAGAAGAAATATCTCGAAATATGTCCGTCAGGCCCCTTACCTGGAGCTAAATCTGCAAATATCTCGGAAACGAAGAGAGCTATGGCAAAATGTTAAGAGACCTTTTTTGTAGAGAATTAAGTTTCCTACTTTTTATGTTCTATGATATTTTTTGATCAGACGCGTAGTTCTCGAGATATATCAAGATATTTAAAAGTTCCGAAGCCGCACCAACATAATAGAGATACAGAAACACCGTGGCCCCTTTCTTTGAGATAACTCTGTACTATTGCGAGCTGGAAATGCCACTTCCAGTTTAGCTGTGCAGAAGAAGAACAACAAGAAGAAGAAATATCTCGAAATATGTCCGTTAGGCCCCTTCCCTTGAGATAAATCTGCAAATATCTCGGAAACGAAGCGAGCTATGGCAAAATGTTGAGAGACGTTTTTTGTAGAGAATTATGTTTCCTACAATTTATGTTCTATGATATTCTTTGATCAGAAGCGTAGTTTTCGAGATATGTCGAGATATTTAAAAGTTCCGAAGCAGCACCAACATAATAGAGATACAGAAACACCGTGGCCCCTTTCTTTGAGATAACTCTGCACTAGTGCGAGCCGCAAATGCCACTTCCAGCTTAGCTGTGCAGAAGAAGAACAACAAGAAGAAGAAATATCTCGAAATATGTCCGTCAGGCTCCTTCCCTTGAGATAAATCTGCAAATATCTCGGAAACGAAGCGAGCTATTGCAAAATGTTAAGAGACCTTTTTTGTAGAGAATTGAGTTTCCTGCTTTTTATGTTCTATGATATTTTTTGATCAGATGCGTAGTTCTCGAGATATATCAAGATATTTAAAAGTTCCGAAGCCGCACCAACATAATAGAGATACAGAAACACCGTGGCCCCTTTCTTTCAGATAACTATGCACTATTGCGAGCTGGAAATGCCACTTCCAGTTTAGCTGTGCAGAAGAAGAACAACAAGAAGAAGAAATATCTCGAAATATGTCCGTTAGGCCCCTTCCCTTGAGATACATCTGCAAATATCTCGGAAACGAAGCGAGTTATGGCAAAATGTTAAGAGACCTTTTTTGTAGAGAATTAAGTTTCCTACTTTTTACGTTCTATGATATTTTTTGATCAGATGCGTAGTTCTCGAGATATATCAAGATATTTAAAAGTTCCGAAGCCGCACCAACATAATAGAGATACAGAAACAGCGTGGCCCCTTTCTTTGAGATAACTCTGCACTATTGCGAGCTGTAAATGCCACTTCCAGCTTAGCTGTGCAGAAGAAGAACAACAAGAAGAAGAAATATCTCGAAATATGTCCGTCAGGCCACTTCCCTTGAGATAAATCTGCAAATATCTCGGAAACGAAGCGAGCTATGGCAAAATGTTAAGAGACCTTTTTTGTAGAGAATTAAGTTTCCTACTTTTTATGTTCTATGATATTTTTTGATCAGATGCGTAGTTCTCGAGATATATCAAGATATTTAAAAGTTCCGAAGCCGCACCAACATAATAGAGATACAGAAACACCGTGGCCCCTTTCTTTGAGATAACTCTGCAGTATTGCGAGCTGTAAATGCCACTTCCAGCTTAGCTGTGCAGGAGAAGAACAACAAGAAGAAGAAATATCTCGAAATATGTCCGTCAGGCCCCTTCCCTTGAGATATATCTGCAAATATCTCGGAAACGAAGCGAGCTATGGCAAAATGTTAAGAGACCTTTTTTGTAGAGAATTATGTTTCCTACAATTTATGTTCTATGATATTTTTTGATCAGAAGCGTAGTTTTCGAGATATATCGAGATATTTAAAAGTTCCAAAGCCGCACCAACATAATAGAGATACAGAAACACCGTGGCCCCTTTCTTTGAGATAACTCTGCACTAGTGCGAGCCGCAAATGCCACTTCCAGCTTAGCTGTGCAGAAGAAGAACAACAAGAAGAAGAAATATCTCGAAATATGTCCGTCAGGCCCCTTCCCTTGAGATAAATCTGCAAATATCTCGGAAACGAAGCGAGCTATGGCAAAATGTTAAGAGACCTTTTTTGTAGAGAATTAAGTTTCCTACTTTTTATGTTCTATGATATTTTTCGATCAGATGCGTAGTTCTCGAGATATATCAAGATATTTAAAAGTTCCGAAGCTGCACCAACATAATAGAGATACAGAAACACCGTAGCCCCTTTCTTTGAGATAACTCTGCACTATTGCGAGCTGCAAATGCCACTTCCAGCTTAGCTGTGCAGAGGAAGAACAACAAGAAGAAGAAATATCTCGAAATATGTCCGTCAGGCCAGTTCCTTCGAGCTGAATCTGCAAATATCTCGGAAACGAAGCGAGCTATGGCAAAATGTTAAGAGACGTTTTTTGTAGAGAATTATGTTTCCTACAATTTATGTTCTATGATATTTTTTGATCAGAAGCGTAGTTTTCGAGATATATCGAGATATTTAAAAGTTCCGAAGCCGCACCAACATAATAGGGATACAGAAACACCGTGGCCCCTTTCTTTGAGATAACTCTGCACTAGTGCGAGCCGCAAATGCCACTTCCAGCTTAGCTGTGCAGAAGAAGAACAACAAGAAGAAGAAATATCTCGAAATATGTCCGTCAGGCCCCTTCCCTTGAGATAAATCTGCAAATATCTCGGAAACGAAGCGAGCTATGGCAAAATGTTAAGAGACCTTTTTTGTAGAGAATTAAGTTTCCTACTTTTCATGTTCTATGATATTTTTTGATCAGATGCGTAGTTCGCGAGATATATCAAGATATTTAAAAGTTCCGAAGCCGCACCAACATAATAGAGATACAGAAACACCGTGGCCCCTTTCTTTGAGATAACTCTGCACTATTGCGAGCTGTAAATGCCACTTCCAGCTTAGCTGTGCAGAAGAAGAACAACAAGAAGAAGACATATCTCGAAATATGTCCGTCAGGCCCCTTCCCTTGAGATATATCTGCAAATATCTCGGAAACGAAGCGAGCTATGGCAAAATGTTAAGAGACCTTTTTTGTAGAGAATTATGTTTCCTACAATTTATGTTCTATGATATTTTTTGATCTGATGCGTAGTTCTCGAGATATATCAAGATATTTAAAAGTTCCGAAGCCGCACCAACATAATAGAGATACAGAAACACCGTGGCCCCTTTCTTTGAGATAACTCTGCACTATTGCGAGCTGTAAATGCCACTTCCAGCTTAGCTGTGCAGAAGAAGAACAACAAGAAGAAGAAATATCTCGAAATATGTCCGTCAGGCCCCTTCCCTTGAGATAATTCTGCAAATATCTCGGAAACGAAGCGAGCTATGGCAAAATGTTGAGAGACCTTTTTTGTAGAGAATTAAGTTTCCTACTTTTTATGTTCTATGATATTTTTTGATCAGATGCGTAGTTCTCGAGATATATCAAGATATTTAAAAGTTCCGAAGCCGCACCAACATAATAGAGATACAGAAACACCGTGGCCCCTCTCTTTGAGGTAACTCTGCACTATTGCGAGCTGGAAATGCCACATGCAGTTTAGCTGTGCAGAAGAAGAACAACAAGAAGAAGAAATATCTCGAAATATGTCCGTCAGGCCCCTTCCCTTGAGATAAATCTGCAAATATCTCGGAAACGAAGCGAGCTATGGCAAAATGTTAAGAGACATTTTTTGTAGAGAATTATGTTTCCTACAATTTATGTTCTATGATATTTTTTGATCAGAAGCGTAGTTTTCGAGATATATCGAGATATTTAAAAGTTCCGAAGCCGCACCAACATAATAGGGATACAGAAACACCGTGGCCCCTTTCTTTGAGATAACTCTGCACTAGTGCGAGCCGCAAATGCCACTTCCACCTTAGCTGTGCAGAAGAAGAACAACAAGAAGAAGGAATATCTCGAAATATGTCCGTCAGGCCCCTTCCCTTGAGATAAATCTGCAAATATCTCGGAAACGAAGCGAGCTATGGCAAAATGTTGAGAGACCTTTTTTGTAGAGAATTAAGTTTCCAACTTTTTATGTTCTATGATATTTTTTGATCAGATGCGTAGTTCTCGAGATATATCAAGATATTTAAAAGTTCCGAAGCCGCACCAACATAATAGAGATACAGAAACACCGTGGCCCCTTTCGTTGAGATAACCCTGCACTAGTGCGAGCCGCAAATGCCACTTCCAGCTTAGCTGTGCAGAAGAAGAACAACAAGAAGAAGAAATATCTCGAAATATGTCCGTCAGGCCCCTTCCCTTGAGATAAATCTGCAAATATCTCGGAAACGAAGCGAGCTATGGCAAAATGTTAAGAGACGTTTTTTGTAGAGAATTATGTTTCCTACAATTTATGTTCTATGATATTTTTTGATCAGAAGCGTAGTTTTCGAGATATATCGAGATATTTAAAAGTTCCGAAGCCGCACCAACATAATAGAGATACAGAAACACCGTGGCCCCTTTCGTTGAGATAACTCTGCACTAGTGCGAGCCGCAAATGCCACTTCCAGCTTAGCTGTGCAGAAGAAGAACAACAAGAAGAAGAAATATCTCGAAATATGTCCGTCAGGCCCCTTCCCTTGAGATAAATCTGCAAATATCTCGGAAACGAAGCGAGCTATGGCAAAATGTTAAGAGACGTTTTTTGTAGAGAATTATGTTTCCTACAATTTATGTTCTATCATATTTTTTGATCAGAAGCGTAGTTTTCGAGATATATCGAGATATTTAAAAGTTCCGAAGCCGCACCAACATAATAGGGATACAGAAACACCGTGGCCCCTTTCTTTGAGATAACTCTGCACTAGTGCGAGCCGCAAATGCCACTTCCAGCTTAGCTGTGCAGAAGAAGAACAACAAGAAGAAGAAATATCTCGAAATATGTCCGTCAGGCCCCTTCCCTTGAGATAAATCTGCAAATATCTCGGAAACGAAGCGAGCTATGGCAAAATGTTGAGAGACCTTTTTTGTAGAGACTTAAGTTTCCTACTTTTTATGTTCTATGATATTTTTTGATCAGATGCGTAGTTCTCGAGATATATCAAGATATTTAAAAGTTCCGAAGCCGCACCAACATAATAGAGATACAGAAACACCGTGGCCCCTCTCTTTGAGATAACTCTGCACTATTGCGAGCTGGAAATGCCACTTCCAGTTTAGCTGTGCAGAAGAAGAACAACAAGAAGAAGAAATATCTCGAAATATGTCCGTCAGGCCCCTTCCCTTGAGATAAATCTGCAAATATCTCGGAAACGAAGCGAGCTATGGCAAAATGTTAGGAGACCTTTTTTGTAGAGAATTATGTTTCCTACTTTTTATGTTCTATGATATTTTTTGATCAGATGCGTAGTTCTCGAGATATATCGAGATATTTAAAAGTTCCGAAGCCGCACCAACATAATAGAGATACAGAAACACCGTGGCCCCTTTCGTTGAGATAACTCTGCACTAGTGCGAGCCGCAAATGCCACTTCCAGCTTAGCTGTGCAGAAGAAGAACAACAAGAAGAAGAAATATCTCGAAATATGTCCGTCAGGCCCCTTCCCTTGAGATAAATCTGCAAATATCTCGGAAACGAAGCGAGCTATGGCAAAATGTTGAGAGACCTTTTTTGTAGAGAATTAAGTTTCCTACTTTTTATGTTCTATGATATTTTTTGATCAGATGCGTAGTTCTCGAGATATATCAAGATATTTAAAAGTTCCGAAGCCGCACCAACATAATAGAGATACAGAAACACCGTGGCCCCTCTCTTTGAGATAACTCTGCACTATTGCGAGCTGGAAATGCCACTTCCAGTTTAGCTGTGCAGAAGAAGAACAACAAGAAGAAGAAATATCTCGAAATATGTCCGTCAGGCCCCTTCCCTTGAGATAAATCTGCAAATATCTCGGAAACGAAGCGAGCTATGGCAAAATGTTAAGAGACGTTTTTTGTAGAGAATTATGTTTCCTACAATTTATGTTCTATGATATTTTTTGATCAGAAGCGTAGTTTTCGAGATATATCGAGATATTTAAAAGTTCCGAAGCCGCACCAACATAATAGGGATACAGAAACACCGTGGCCCCTTTCTTTGAGATAACTCTGCACTAGTGCGAGCCGCAAATGCCACTTCCACCTTAGCTGTGCAGAAGAAGAACAACAAGAAGAAGGAATATCTCGAAATATGTCCGTCAGGCCCCTTCCCTTGAGATAAATCTGCAAATATCTCGGAAACGAAGCGAGCTATGGCAAAATGTTGAGAGACCTTTTTTGTAGAGAATTAAGTTTCCTACTTTTCATGTTGTATGATATTTTTTGATCAGATGCGTAGTTCTCGAGATATATCAAGATATTTAAAAGTTCCGAAGCCGCACCAAAATAATAGAGATACAGAAACACCGTGGCCCCTCTCTTTGAGATAACTCTGCACTATTGCGAGCTGGAAATGCCACTTCCAGTTTAGCTGTGCAGAAGAAGAACAACAAGAAGAAGAAATATCTCGAAATATGTCCGTCAGGCTCCTTCCCTTGAGATAAATCTGCAAATATCTCGGAAAGAAGCGAGCTATGGCAAAATGTTAGGAGACCTTTTTTGTAGAGAATTAAGTTTCCTACTTTTTATGTTCTATGATATTTTTTGATCAGATGCGTAGTTCTCGAGATATATCAAGATATTTAAAAGTTCCGAAGCCGCACCAACATAATAGAGATACAGAAACACCGTGGCCCCTCTCTTTGAGATAACTCTGCACTATTGCGAGCTGTAAATGCCACTTCCAGCTTAGCTGTGCAGAAGAAGAACAACAAGAAGAAGACATATCTCGAAATATGTCCGTCAGGCCCCTTCCCTTGAGATATATCTGCAAATATCTCGGAAACGAAGCGAGCTATGGCAAAATGTTAAGAGACCTTTTTTGTAGAGAATTATGTTTCCTACAATTTATGTTCTATGATATTTTTTGATCAGAAGCGTAGTTTTCGAGATATATCGAGATATTTAAAAGTTCCGAAGCCGCACCAACATAATAGGGATACAGAAACACCGTGGCCCCTTTCTTTGAGATAACTCTGCACTAGTGCGAGCCGCAAATGCCACTTCCACCTTAGCTGTGCAGAAGAAGAACAACAAGAAGAAGGAATATCTCGAAATATGTCCGTCAGGCCCCTTCCCTTGAGATAAATCTGCAAATATCTCGGAAACGAAGCGAGCTATGGCAAAATGTTGAGAGACCTTTTTTGTAGAGAATTAAGTTTCCTACTTTTCATGTTGTATGATATTTTTTGATCAGATGCGTAGTTCTCGAGATATATCAAGATATTTAAAAGTTCCGAAGCCGCACCAAAATAATAGAGATACAGAAACACCGTGGCCCCTCTCTTTGAGATAACTCTGCACTATTGCGAGCTGGAAATGCCACTTCCAGTTTAGCTGTGCAGAAGAAGAACAACAAGAAGAAGAAATATCTCGAAATATGTCCGTCAGGCTCCTTCCCTTGAGATAAATCTGCAAATATCTCGGAAACGAAGCGAGCTATGGCAAAATGTTAGGAGACCTTTTTTGTAGAGAATTAAGTTTCCTACTTTTTATGTTCTATGATATTTTTTGATCAGATGCGTAGTTCTCGAGATATATCAAGATATTTAAAAGTTCCGAAGCCGCACCAACATAATAGAGATACAGAAACACCGTGGCCCCTCTCTTTGAGATAACTCTGCACAAATTGCGAGCTGTAAATGCCACTTCCAGCTTAGCTGTGCAGAAGAAGAACAACAAGAAGAAGACATATCTCGAAATATGTCCGTCAGGCCCCTTCCCTTGAGATATATCTGCAAATATCTCGGAAACGAAGCGAGCTATGGCAAAATGTTAAGAGACCTTTTTTGTAGAGAATTATGTTTCCTACAATTTATGTTCTATGATATTTTTTGATCAGAAGCGTAGTTTTCGAGATATATCGAGATATTTAAAAGTTCCAAATCCGCACCAACATAATAGAGATACAGAAACACCGTGGCCCCTTTCTTTGAGATAACTCTGCACTATTGCGAGCTGCAAATGCCACTTCCAGCTTAGCTGTGCAGAGGAAGAACAACAAGAAGAAGAAATATCTCGAAATATGTCCGTCAGGCCAGTTCCTTTGAGCTGAATCTGCAAATATCTCGGAAACGAAGCGAGCTATGGCAAAATGTTAAGAGACCTTTTTTGTAGAGAATTATGTTTCCTACAATTTATGTTCTATGATATTTTTTGATCAGAAGCGTAGTTTTCGAGATATATCGAGATATTTAAAAGTTCCGAAGCCGCACCAACATAATAGAGATACAGAAACACCGCGGCCCCTTTCGTTGAGATAACTCTGCACTAGTGCGAGCCGCAAATGCCACTTCCAGCTTAGCTGTGCAGAAGAAGAACAACAAGAAGAAGAAATATCTCGAAATATGTCCGTCAGGCCCCTTCCCTTGAGATAAATCTGCAAATATCTCGGAAACGAAGCGAGCTATGGCAAAATGTTGAGAGACCTTTTTTGTAGAGAATTAAGTTTCCTACTTTTTATGTTCTATGATATTTTTTGATCAGATGCGTAGTTCTCGAGATATATCAAGATATTTAAAAGTTCCGAAGCCGCACCAACATAGTAGAGATACAGAAACACCGTGGCCCCTCTCTTTGAGATAACTCTGCACTATTGCGAGCTGGAAATGCCACTTCCAGTTTAGCTGTGCAGAAGAAGAACAACAAGAAGAAGAAATATCTCGAAATATGTCCGTCAGGCCCCTTCCCTTGAGATAAATCTGCAAATATCTCGGAAACGAAGCGAGCTATGGCAAAATGTTAAGAGACGTTTTTTGTAGAGAATTATGTTTCCTACAATTTATGTTCTATGATATTTTTTGATCAGAAGCGTAGTTTTCGAGATATATCGAGATATTTAAAAGTTCCGAAGCCGCACCAACATAATAGGGATACAGAAACACCGTGGCCCCTTTCTTTGAGATAACTCTGCACTAGTGCGAGCCGCAAATGCCACTTCCAGCTTAGCTGTGCAGAAGAAGAACAACAAGAAGAAGAAGTATCTCGAAATATGTCCGTCAGGCCCCTTCCCTTGAGATATATCTGCAAATATCTCGGAAACGAAGCGAGCTATGGCAAAATGTTAAGAGACCTTTTTTGTAGAGAATTAAGTTTCCTACTTTTTATGTTCTATGATATTTTTTGATCAGATGCGTAGTTCTCGAGATACATCAAGATATTTAAAAGTTCCGAAGCCGCACCAACATAGTAGAGATACAGAAACACCGTGGCCCCTCTCTTTGAGATAACTCTGCACTATTGCGAGCTGGAAATGCCACTTCCAGTTTAGCTGTGCAGAAGAAGAACAACAAGAAGAAGAAATATCTCGAAATATGTCCGTCAGGCCCCTTCCCTTGAGATAAATCTGCAAATATCTCGGAAACGAAGCGAGCTATGGCAAAATGTTAAGAGACGTTTTTTGTAGAGAATTATGTTTCCTACAATTTATGTTCTATGATATTTTTTGATCAGAAGCGTAGTTTTCGAGATATATCGAGATATTTAAAAGTTCCAAAGCCGCACCAACATAATAGAGATACAGAAACACCGTGGCCCCTTTCTTTGAGATAACTCTGCACTATTGCGAGCTGCAAATGCCACTTCCAGCTTAGCTGTGCAGAGGAAGAACAACAAGAAGAAGAAATATCTCGAAATATGTCCGTCAGGCCAGTTCCTTTGAGCTGAATCTGCAAATATCTCGGAAACGAAGCGAGCTATGGCAAAATGTTAAGAGACCTTTTTTGTAGAGAATTATGTTTCCTACAATTTATGTTCTATGATATTTTTTGATCAGAAGCGTAGTTTTCGAGATATATCGAGATATTTAAAAGTTCCGAAGCCGCACCAACATAATAGAGATACAGAAACACCGCGGCCCCTTTCGTTGAGATAACTCTGCACTAGTGCGAGCCGCAAATGCCACTTCCAGCTTAGCTGTGCAGAAGAAGAACAACAAGAAGAAGAAATATCTCGAAATATGTCCGTCAGGCCCCTTCCCTTGAGATAAATCTGCAAATATCTCGGAAACGAAGCGAGCTATGGCAAAATGTTGAGAGACCTTTTTTGTAGAGAATTAAGTTTCCTACTTTTTATGTTCTATGATATTTTTTGATCAGATGCGTAGTTCTCGAGATATATCAAGATATTTAAAAGTTCCGAAGCCGCACCAACATAGTAGAGATACAGAAACACCGTGGCCCCTCTCTTTGAGATAACTCTGCACTATTGCGAGCTGGAAATGCCACTTCCAGTTTAGCTGTGCAGAAGAAGAACAACAAGAAGAAGAAATATCTCGAAATATGTCCGTCAGGCCCCTTCCCTTGAGATAAATCTGCAAATATCTCGGAAACGAAGCGAGCTATGGCAAAATGTTAAGAGACGTTTTTTGTAGAGAATTATGTTTCCTACAATTTATGTTCTATGATATTTTTTGATCAGATGCGTAGTTCTCGAGATACATCAAGATATTTAAAAGTTCCGAAGCCGCACCAACATAATAGAGATACAGAAACACCGTGGCCCCTTTCTTTGAGATAACTCTGCACTATTGCGAGCTGTAAATGCCACTTCCAGCTTAGCTGTGCAGAAAAAGAACAACAAGAAGAAGAAATATCTCGAAATATGTCCGTCAGGCCCCTTCCCTTGAGATATATCTGCAAATATCTCGGAAACGAAGCGAGCTATGGGAAAATGTTAAGAGACCTTTTTTGTAGAGAATTATGTTTCATACAATTTATGTTCTATGATATTTTTTGATCAGATGCGTAGTTTTCGAGATATATCAAGATATTTAAAAGTTCCGAAGCCGCACCAACATAATAGAGATACAGAAACACCGTGGCCCCTCTCTTTGAGATAACTCTGCACTATTGCGAGCTGTAAATGCCACTTCCAGCTTAGCTGTGCTGAAGAAGAACAACAAGAAGAAGACATATCTCGAAATATGTCCGTCAGGCCCCTTCCCTTGAGATATATCTGCAAATATCTCGGAAACGAAGCGAGCTATGGCAAAATGTTAAGAGACCTTTTTTGTAGAGAATTATGTTTCCTACAATTTATGTTCTATGATATTTTTTGATCAGAAGCGTAGTTTTCGAGATATATCGAGATATTTAAAAGTTCCAAAGCCGCACCAACATAATAGAGATACAGAAACACCGTGGCCCCTTTCGTTGAGATAACTCTGCACTAGTGCGAGCCGCAAATGCCACTTCCAGCTTAGCTGTGCAGAAGAAGAACAACAAGAAGAAGAAATATCTCGAAATATGTCCGTCAGGCCACTTCCCTTGAGATAAATCTGCAAATATCTCGGAAACGAAGCGAGCTATGGCAAAATGTTAAGAGACATTTTTTGTAGAGAATTATGTTTCCTACAATTTATGTTCTATGATATTTTTTGATCAGAAGCGTAGTTTTCGAGATATATCGAGATATTTAAAAGTTCCGAAGCCGCACCAACATAATAGGGATACAGAAACACCGTGGCCCCTTTCTTTGAGATAACTCTGCACTAGTGCGAGCCGCAAATGCCACTTCCAGCTTAGCTGTGCAGAAGAAGAACAACAAGAAGAAGAAATATCTCGAAATATGTCCGTCAGGCCCCTTCCCTTGAGATAAATCTGCAAATATCTCGGAAACGAAGCGAGCTATGGCAAAATGTTAAGAGACCTTTTTTGTAGAGAATTAAGTTTCCTACTTTTTATGTTCTATGATATTTTTCGATCAGATGCGTAGTTCTCGAGATATATCAAGATATTTAAAAGTTCCGAAGCTGCACCAACATAATAGAGATACAGAAACACCGTAGCCCCTTTCTTTGAGATAACTCTGCACTATTGCGAGCTGCAAATGCCACTTCCAGCTTAGCTGTGCAGAGGAAGAACAACAAGAAGAAGAAATATCTCGAAATATGTCCGTCAGGCCAGTTCCTTCGAGCTGAATCTGCAAATATCTCGGAAACGAAGCGAGCTATGGCAAAATGTTAAGAGACGTTTTTTGTAGAGAATTATGTTTCCTACAATTTATGTTCTATGATATTTTTTGATCAGAAGCGTAGTTTTCGAGATATATCGAGATATTTAAAAGTTCCGAAGCCGCACCAACATAATAGGGATACAGAAACACCGTGGCCCCTTTCTTTGAGATAACTCTGCACTAGTGCGAGCCGCAAATGCCACTTCCAGCTTAGCTGTGCAGAAGAAGAACAACAAGAAGAAGAAATATCTCGAAATATGTCCGTCAGGCCCCTTCCCTTGAGATAAATCTGCAAATATCTCGGAAACGAAGCGAGCTATGGCAAAATGTTAAGAGACCTTTTTTGTAGAGAATTAAGTTTCCTACTTTTCATGTTCTATGATATTTTTTGATCAGATGCGTAGTTCGCGAGATATATCAAGATATTTAAAAGTTCCGAAGCCGCACCAACATAATAGAGATACAGAAACACCGTGGCCCCTTTCTTTGAGATAACTCTGCACTATTGCGAGCTGTAAATGCCACTTCCAGCTTAGCTGTGCAGAAGAAGAACAACAAGAAGAAGACATATCTCGAAATATGTCCGTCAGGCCCCTTCCCTTGAGATATATCTGCAAATATCTCGGAAACGAAGCGAGCTATGGCAAAATGTTAAGAGACCTTTTTTGTAGAGAATTATGTTTCCTACAATTTATGTTCTATGATATTTTTTGATCTGATGCGTAGTTCTCGAGATATATCAAGATATTTAAAAGTTCCGAAGCCGCACCAACATAATAGAGATACAGAAACACCGTGGCCCCTTTCTTTGAGATAACTCTGCACTATTGCGAGCTGTAAATGCCACTTCCAGCTTAGCTGTGCAGAAGAAGAACAACAAGAAGAAGAAATATCTCGAAATATGTCCGTCAGGCCCCTTCCCTTGAGATAATTCTGCAAATATCTCGGAAACGAAGCGAGCTATGGCAAAATGTTGAGAGACCTTTTTTGTAGAGAATTAAGTTTCCTACTTTTTATGTTCTATGATATTTTTTGATCAGATGCGTAGTTCTCGAGATATATCAAGATATTTAAAAGTTCCGAAGCCGCACCAACATAATAGAGATACAGAAACACCGTGGCCCCTCTCTTTGAGGTAACTCTGCACTATTGCGAGCTGGAAATGCCACATGCAGTTTAGCTGTGCAGAAGAAGAACAACAAGAAGAAGAAATATCTCGAAATATGTCCGTCAGGCCCCTTCCCTTGAGATAAATCTGCAAATATCTCGGAAACGAAGCGAGCTATGGCAAAATGTTAAGAGACATTTTTTGTAGAGAATTATGTTTCCTACAATTTATGTTCTATGATATTTTTTGATCAGAAGCGTAGTTTTCGAGATATATCGAGATATTTAAAAGTTCCGAAGCCGCACCAACATAATAGGGATACAGAAACACCGTGGCCCCTTTCTTTGAGATAACTCTGCACTAGTGCGAGCCGCAAATGCCACTTCCACCTTAGCTGTGCAGAAGAAGAACAACAAGAAGAAGGAATATCTCGAAATATGTCCGTCAGGCCCCTTCCCTTGAGATAAATCTGCAAATATCTCGGAAACGAAGCGAGCTATGGCAAAATGTTGAGAGACCTTTTTTGTAGAGAATTAAGTTTCCAACTTTTTATGTTCTATGATATTTTTTGATCAGATGCGTAGTTCTCGAGATATATCAAGATATTTAAAAGTTCCGAAGCCGCACCAACATAATAGAGATACAGAAACACCGTGGCCCCTCTCTTTGAGATAACTCTGCACTATTGCGAGCTGGAAATGCCACTTCCAGTTTAGCTGTGCAGAAGAAGAACAACAAGAAGAAGAAATATCTCGAAATATGTCCGTCAGGCCCCTTCCCTTGTGATATATCTGCAAATATCTCGGAAACGAAGCGAGCTATGGCAAAATGTTAGGAGACCTTTTTTGTAGAGAATTATGTTTCCTACAATTTATGTTCTATGATATTTTTTGATCAGAAGCGTAGTTTTCGAGATATATCGAGATATTTAAAAGTTCCGAAGCCGCACCAACATAATAGAGATACAGAAACACCGTGGCCCCTTTCGTTGAGATAACCCTGCACTAGTGCGAGCCGCAAATGCCACTTCCAGCTTAGCTGTGCAGAAGAAGAACAACAAGAAGAAGAAATATCTCGAAATATGTCCGTCAGGCCCCTTCCCTTGAGATAAATCTGCAAATATCTCGGAAACGAAGCGAGCTATGGCAAAATGTTAAGAGACGTTTTTTGTAGAGAATTATGTTTCCTACAATTTATGTTCTATGATATTTTTTGATCAGAAGCGTAGTTTTCGAGATATATCGAGATATTTAAAAGTTCCGAAGCCGCACCAACATAATAGAGATACAGAAACACCGTGGCCCCTTTCGTTGAGATAACTCTGCACTAGTGCGAGCCGCAAATGCCACTTCCAGCTTAGCTGTGCAGAAGAAGAACAACAAGAAGAAGAAATATCTCGAAATATGTCCGTCAGGCCCCTTCCCTTGAGATAAATCTGCAAATATCTCGGAAACGAAGCGAGCTATGGCAAAATGTTAAGAGACGTTTTTTGTAGAGAATTATGTTTCCTACAATTTATGTTCTATCATATTTTTTGATCAGAAGCGTAGTTTTCGAGATATATCGAGATATTTAAAAGTTCCGAAGCCGCACCAACATAATAGGGATACAGAAACACCGTGGCCCCTTTCTTTGAGATAACTCTGCACTAGTGCGAGCCGCAAATGCCACTTCCAGCTTAGCTGTGCAGAAGAAGAACAACAAGAAGAAGAAATATCTCGAAATATGTCCGTCAGGCCCCTTCCCTTGAGATAAATCTGCAAATATCTCGGAAACGAAGCGAGCTATGGCAAAATGTTGAGAGACCTTTTTTGTAGAGACTTAAGTTTCCTACTTTTTATGTTCTATGATATTTTTTGATCAGATGCGTAGTTCTCGAGATATATCAAGATATTTAAAAGTTCCGAAGCCGCACCAACATAATAGAGATACAGAAACACCGTGGCCCCTCTCTTTGAGATAACTCTGCACTATTGCGAGCTGGAAATGCCACTTCCAGTTTAGCTGTGCAGAAGAAGAACAACAAGAAGAAGAAATATCTCGAAATATGTCCGTCAGGCCCCTTCCCTTGAGATAAATCTGCAAATATCTCGGAAACGAAGCGAGCTATGGCAAAATGTTAGGAGACCTTTTTTGTAGAGAATTATGTTTCCTACTTTTTATGTTCTATGATATTTTTTGATCAGATGCGTCGTTCTCGAGATATATCGAGATATTTAAAAGTTCCGAAGCCGCACCAACATAATAGAGATACAGAAACACCGTGGCCCCTTTCGTTGAGATAACTCTGCACTAGTGCGAGCCGCAAATGCCACTTCCAGCTTAGCTGTGCAGAAGAAGAACAACAAGAAGAAGAAATATCTCGAAATATGTCCGTCAGGCCCCTTCCCTTGAGATAAATCTGCAAATATCTCGGAAACGAAGCGAGCTATGGCAAAATGTTGAGAGACCTTTTTTGTAGAGAATTAAGTTTCCTACTTTTTATGTTCTATGATATTTTTTGATCAGATGCGTAGTTCTCGAGATATATCAAGATATTTAAAAGTTCCGAAGCCGCACCAACATAATAGAGATACAGAAACACCGTGGCCCCTCTCTTTGAGATAACTCTGCACTATTGCGAGCTGGAAATGCCACTTCCAGTTTAGCTGTGCAGAAGAAGAACAACAAGAAGAAGAAATATCTCGAAATATGTCCGTCAGGCCCCTTCCCTTGAGATAAATCTGCAAATATCTCGGAAACGAAGCGAGCTATGGCAAAATGTTAAGAGACGTTTTTTGTAGAGAATTATGTTTCCTACAATTTATGTTCTATGATATTTTTTGATCAGAAGCGTAGTTTTCGAGATATATCGAGATATTTAAAAGTTCCGAAGCCGCACCAACATAATAGGGATACAGAAACACCGTGGCCCCTTTCTTTGAGATAACTCTGCACTAGTGCGAGCCGCAAATGCCACTTCCACCTTAGCTGTGCAGAAGAAGAACAACAAGAAGAAGGAATATCTCGAAATATGTCCGTCAGGCCCCTTCCCTTGAGATAAATCTGCAAATATCTCGGAAACGAAGCGAGCTATGGCAAAATGTTGAGAGACCTTTTTTGTAGAGAATTAAGTTTCCTACTTTTCATGTTGTATGATATTTTTTGATCAGATGCGTAGTTCTCGAGATATATCAAGATATTTAAAAGTTCCGAAGCCGCACCAAAATAATAGAGATACAGAAACACCGTGGCCCCTCTCTTTGAGATAACTCTGCACTATTGCGAGCTGGAAATGCCACTTCCAGTTTAGCTGTGCAGAAGAAGAACAACAAGAAGAAGAAATATCTCGAAATATGTCCGTCAGGCTCCTTCCCTTGAGATAAATCTGCAAATATCTCGGAAACGAAGCGAGCTATGGCAAAATGTTAGGAGACCTTTTTTGTAGAGAATTAAGTTTCCTACTTTTTATGTTCTATGATATTTTTTGATCAGATGCGTAGTTCTCGAGATATATCAAGATATTTAAAAGTTCCGAAGCCGCACCAACATAATAGAGATACAGAAACACCGTGGCCCCTCTCTTTGAGATAACTCTGCACTATTGCGAGCTGTAAATGCCACTTCCAGCTTAGCTGTGCAGAAGAAGAACAACAAGAAGAAGACATATCTCGAAATATGTCCGTCAGGCCCCTTCCCTTGAGATATATCTGCAAATATCTCGGAAACGAAGCGAGCTATGGCAAAATGTTAAGAGACCTTTTTTGTAGAGAATTATGTTTCCTACAATTTATGTTCTATGATATTTTTTGATCAGAAGCGTAGTTTTCGAGATATATCGAGATATTTAAAAGTTCCGAAGCCGCACCAACATAATAGGGATACAGAAACACCGTGGCCCCTTTCTTTGAGATAACTCTGCACTAGTGCGAGCCACAAATGCCACTTCCACCTTAGCTGTGCAGAAGAAGAACAACAAGAAGAAGGAATATCTCGAAATATGTCCGTCAGGCCCCTTCCCTTGAGATAAATCTGCAAATATCTCGGAAACGAAGCGAGCTATGGCAAAATGTTGAGAGACCTTTTTTGTAGAGAATTAAGTTTCCTACTTTTCATGTTGTATGATATTTTTTGATCAGATGCGTAGTTCTCGAGATATATCAAGATATTTAAAAGTTCCGAAGCTGCACCAACATAATAGAGATACAGAAACACCGTAGCCCCTTTCTTTGAGATAACTCTGCACTATTGCGAGCTGCAAATGCCACTTCCAGCTTAGCTGTGCAGAGGAAGAACAACAAGAAGAAGAAATATCTCGAAATATGTCCGTCAGGCCAGTTCCTTCGAGCTGAATCTGCAAATATCTCGGAAACGAAGCGAGCTATGGCAAAATGTTAAGAGACGTTTTTTGTAGAGAATTATGTTTCCTACAATTTATGTTCTATGATATTTTTTGATCAGAAGCGTAGTTTTCGAGATATATCGAGATATTTAAAAGTTCCGAAGCCGCACCAACATAATAGGGATACAGAAACACCGTGGCCCCTTTCTTTGAGATAACTCTGCACTAGTGCGAGCCGCAAATGCCACTTCCAGCTTAGCTGTGCAGAAGAAGAACAACAAGAAGAAGAAATATCTCGAAATATGTCCGTCAGGCCCCTTCCCTTGAGATAAATCTGCAAATATCTCGGAAACGAAGCGAGCTATGGCAAAATGTTAAGAGACCTTTTTTGTAGAGAATTAAGTTTCCTACTTTTCATGTTCTATGATATTTTTTGATCAGATGCGTAGTTCGCGAGATATATCAAGATATTTAAAAGTTCCGAAGCCGCACCAACATAATAGAGATACAGAAACACCGTGGCCCCTTTCTTTGAGATAACTCTGCACTATTGCGAGCTGTAAATGCCACTTCCAGCTTAGCTGTGCAGAAGAAGAACAACAAGAAGAAGAAATATCTCGAAATATGTCCGTCAGGCCCCTTCCCTTGAGATAAATCTGCAAATATCTCGGAAACGAAGCGAGCTATGGCAAAATGTTAGGAGACCTTTTTTGTAGAGAATTATGTTTCCTACTTTTTATGTTCTATGATATTTTTTGATCAGATGCGTCGTTCTCGAGATATATCGAGATATTTAAAAGTTCCGAAGCCGCACCAACATAATAGAGATACAGAAACACCGTGGCCCCTTTCGTTGAGATAACTCTGCACTAGTGCGAGCCGCAAATGCCACTTCCAGCTTAGCTGTGCAGAAGAAGAACAACAAGAAGAAGAAATATCTCGAAATATGTCCGTCAGGCCCCTTCCCTTGAGATAAATCTGCAAATATCTCGGAAACGAAGCGAGCTATGGCAAAATGTTGAGAGACCTTTTTTGTAGAGAATTAAGTTTCCTACTTTTTATGTTCTATGATATTTTTTGATCAGATGCGTAGTTCTCGAGATATATCAAGATATTTAAAAGTTCCGAAGCCGCACCAACATAATAGAGATACAGAAACACCGTGGCCCCTCTCTTTGAGATAACTCTGCACTATTGCGAGCTGGAAATGCCACTTCCAGTTTAGCTGTGCAGAAGAAGAACAACAAGAAGAAGAAATATCTCGAAATATGTCCGTCAGGCCCCTTCCCTTGAGATAAATCTGCAAATATCTCGGAAACGAAGCGAGCTATGGCAAAATGTTAAGAGACGTTTTTTGTAGAGAATTATGTTTCCTACAATTTATGTTCTATGATATTTTTTGATCAGAAGCGTAGTTTTCGAGATATATCGAGATATTTAAAAGTTCCGAAGCCGCACCAACATAATAGGGATACAGAAACACCGTGGCCCCTTTCTTTGAGATAACTCTGCACTAGTGCGAGCCGCAAATGCCACTTCCACCTTAGCTGTGCAGAAGAAGAACAACAAGAAGAAGGAATATCTCGAAATATGTCCGTCAGGCCCCTTCCCTTGAGATAAATCTGCAAATATCTCGGAAACGAAGCGAGCTATGGCAAAATGTTGAGAGACCTTTTTTGTAGAGAATTAAGTTTCCTACTTTTCATGTTGTATGATATTTTTTGATCAGATGCGTAGTTCTCGAGATATATCAAGATATTTAAAAGTTCCGAAGCCGCACCAAAATAATAGAGATACAGAAACACCGTGGCCCCTCTCTTTGAGATAACTCTGCACTATTGCGAGCTGGAAATGCCACTTCCAGTTTAGCTGTGCAGAAGAAGAACAACAAGAAGAAGAAATATCTCGAAATATGTCCGTCAGGCTCCTTCCCTTGAGATAAATCTGCAAATATCTCGGAAACGAAGCGAGCTATGGCAAAATGTTAGGAGACCTTTTTTGTAGAGAATTAAGTTTCCTACTTTTTATGTTCTATGATATTTTTTGATCAGATGCGTAGTTCTCGAGATATATCAAGATATTTAAAAGTTCCGAAGCCGCACCAACATAATAGAGATACAGAAACACCGTGGCCCCTCTCTTTGAGATAACTCTGCACTATTGCGAGCTGTAAATGCCACTTCCAGCTTAGCTGTGCAGAAGAAGAACAACAAGAAGAAGACATATCTCGAAATATGTCCGTCAGGCCCCTTCCCTTGAGATATATCTGCAAATATCTCGGAAACGAAGCGAGCTATGGCAAAATGTTAAGAGACCTTTTTTGTAGAGAATTATGTTTCCTACAATTTATGTTCTATGATATTTTTTGATCAGAAGCGTAGTTTTCGAGATATATCGAGATATTTAAAAGTTCCGAAGCCGCACCAACATAATAGGGATACAGAAACACCGTGGCCCCTTTCTTTGAGATAACTCTGCACTAGTGCGAGCCACAAATGCCACTTCCACCTTAGCTGTGCAGAAGAAGAACAACAAGAAGAAGGAATATCTCGAAATATGTCCGTCAGGCCCCTTCCCTTGAGATAAATCTGCAAATATCTCGGAAACGAAGCGAGCTATGGCAAAATGTTGAGAGACCTTTTTTGTAGAGAATTAAGTTTCCTACTTTTCATGTTGTATGATATTTTTTGATCAGATGCGTAGTTCTCGAGATATATCAAGATATTTAAAAGTTCCGAAGCTGCACCAACATAATAGAGATACAGAAACACCGTAGCCCCTTTCTTTGAGATAACTCTGCACTATTGCGAGCTGCAAATGCCACTTCCAGCTTAGCTGTGCAGAGGAAGAACAACAAGAAGAAGAAATATCTCGAAATATGTCCGTCAGGCCAGTTCCTTCGAGCTGAATCTGCAAATATCTCGGAAACGAAGCGAGCTATGGCAAAATGTTAAGAGACGTTTTTTGTAGAGAATTATGTTTCCTACAATTTATGTTCTATGATATTTTTTGATCAGAAGCGTAGTTTTCGAGATATATCGAGATATTTAAAAGTTCCGAAGCCGCACCAACATAATAGGGATACAGAAACACCGTGGCCCCTTTCTTTGAGATAACTCTGCACTAGTGCGAGCCGCAAATGCCACTTCCAGCTTAGCTGTGCAGAAGAAGAACAACAAGAAGAAGAAATATCTCGAAATATGTCCGTCAGGCCCCTTCCCTTGAGATAAATCTGCAAATATCTCGGAAACGAAGCGAGCTATGGCAAAATGTTAAGAGACCTTTTTTGTAGAGAATTAAGTTTCCTACTTTTCATGTTCTATGATATTTTTTGATCAGATGCGTAGTTCGCGAGATATATCAAGATATTTAAAAGTTCCGAAGCCGCACCAACATAATAGAGATACAGAAACACCGTGGCCCCTTTCTTTGAGATAACTCTGCACTATTGCGAGCTGTAAATGCCACTTCCAGCTTAGCTGTGCAGAAGAAGAACAACAAGAAGAAGACATATCTCGAAATATGTCCGTCAGGCCCCTTCCCTTGAGATATATCTGCAAATATCTCGGAAACGAAGCGAGCTATGGCAAAATGTTAAGAGACCTTTTTTGTAGAGAATTATGTTTCCTACAATTTATGTTCTATGATATTTTTTGATCTGATGCGTAGTTCTCGAGATATATCAAGATATTTAAAAGTTCCGAAGCCGCACCAACATAATAGAGATACAGAAACACCGTGGCCCCTTTCTTTGAGATAACTCTGCACTATTGCGAGCTGTAAATGCCACTTCCAGCTTAGCTGTGCAGAAGAAGAACAACAAGAAGAAGAAATATCTCGAAATATGTCCGTCAGGCCCCTTCCCTTGAGATAATTCTGCAAATATCTCGGAAACGAAGCGAGCTATGGCAAAATGTTGAGAGACCTTTTTTGTAGAGAATTAAGTTTCCTACTTTTTATGTTCTATGATATTTTTTGATCAGATGCGTAGTTCTCGAGATATATCAAGATATTTAAAAGTTCCGAAGCCGCACCAACATAATAGAGATACAGAAACACCGTGGCCCCTCTCTTTGAGGTAACTCTGCACTATTGCGAGCTGGAAATGCCACATGCAGTTTAGCTGTGCAGAAGAAGAACAACAAGAAGAAGAAATATCTCGAAATATGTCCGTCAGGCCCCTTCCCTTGAGATAAATCTGCAAATATCTCGGAAACGAAGCGAGCTATGGCAAAATGTTAAGAGACATTTTTTGTAGAGAATTATGTTTCCTACAATTTATGTTCTATGATATTTTTTGATCAGAAGCGTAGTTTTCGAGATATATCGAGATATTTAAAAGTTCCGAAGCCGCACCAACATAATAGGGATACAGAAACACCGTGGCCCCTTTCTTTGAGATAACTCTGCACTAGTGCGAGCCGCAAATGCCACTTCCACCTTAGCTGTGCAGAAGAAGAACAACAAGAAGAAGGAATATCTCGAAATATGTCCGTCAGGCCCCTTCCCTTGAGATAAATCTGCAAATATCTCGGAAACGAAGCGAGCTATGGCAAAATGTTGAGAGACCTTTTTTGTAGAGAATTAAGTTTCCAACTTTTTATGTTCTATGATATTTTTTGATCAGATGCGTAGTTCTCGAGATATATCAAGATATTTAAAAGTTCCGAAGCCGCACCAACATAATAGAGATACAGAAACACCGTGGCCCCTCTCTTTGAGATAACTCTGCACTATTGCGAGCTGGAAATGCCACTTCCAGTTTAGCTGTGCAGAAGAAGAACAACAAGAAGAAGAAATATCTCGAAATATGTCCGTCAGGCCCCTTCCCTTGTGATATATCTGCAAATATCTCGGAAACGAAGCGAGCTATGGCAAAATGTTAGGAGACCTTTTTTGTAGAGAATTATGTTTCCTACAATTTATGTTCTATGATATTTTTTGATCAGAAGCGTAGTTTTCGAGATATATCGAGATATTTAAAAGTTCCGAAGCCGCACCAACATAATAGAGATACAGAAACACCGTGGCCCCTTTCGTTGAGATAACCCTGCACTAGTGCGAGCCGCAAATGCCACTTCCAGCTTAGCTGTGCAGAAGAAGAACAACAAGAAGAAGAAATATCTCGAAATATGTCCGTCAGGCCCCTTCCCTTGAGATAAATCTGCAAATATCTCGGAAACGAAGCGAGCTATGGCAAAATGTTAAGAGACGTTTTTTGTAGAGAATTATGTTTCCTACAATTTATGTTCTATGATATTTTTTGATCAGAAGCGTAGTTTTCGAGATATATCGAGATATTTAAAAGTTCCGAAGCCGCACCAACATAATAGAGATACAGAAACACCGTGGCCCCTTTCGTTGAGATAACTCTGCACTAGTGCGAGCCGCAAATGCCACTTCCAGCTTAGCTGTGCAGAAGAAGAACAACAAGAAGAAGAAATATCTCGAAATATGTCCGTCAGGCCCCTTCCCTTGAGATAAATCTGCAAATATCTCGGAAACGAAGCGAGCTATGGCAAAATGTTAAGAGACGTTTTTTGTAGAGAATTATGTTTCCTACAATTTATGTTCTATCATATTTTTTGATCAGAAGCGTAGTTTTCGAGATATATCGAGATATTTAAAAGTTCCGAAGCCGCACCAACATAATAGGGATACAGAAACACCGTGGCCCCTTTCTTTGAGATAACTCTGCACTAGTGCGAGCCGCAAATGCCACTTCCAGCTTAGCTGTGCAGAAGAAGAACAACAAGAAGAAGAAATATCTCGAAATATGTCCGTCAGGCCCCTTCCCTTGAGATAAATCTGCAAATATCTCGGAAACGAAGCGAGCTATGGCAAAATGTTGAGAGACCTTTTTTGTAGAGACTTAAGTTTCCTACTTTTTATGTTCTATGATATTTTTTGATCAGATGCGTAGTTCTCGAGATATATCAAGATATTTAAAAGTTCCGAAGCCGCACCAACATAATAGAGATACAGAAACACCGTGGCCCCTCTCTTTGAGATAACTCTGCACTATTGCGAGCTGGAAATGCCACTTCCAGTTTAGCTGTGCAGAAGAAGAACAACAAGAAGAAGAAATATCTCGAAATATGTCCGTCAGGCCCCTTCCCTTGAGATAAATCTGCAAATATCTCGGAAACGAAGCGAGCTATGGCAAAATGTTAGGAGACCTTTTTTGTAGAGAATTATGTTTCCTACTTTTTATGTTCTATGATATTTTTTGATCAGATGCGTAGTTCTCGAGATATATCGAGATATTTAAAAGTTCCGAAGCCGCACCAACATAATAGAGATACAGAAACACCGTGGCCCCTTTCGTTGAGATAACTCTGCACTAGTGCGAGCCGCAAATGCCACTTCCAGCTTAGCTGTGCAGAAGAAGAACAACAAGAAGAAGAAATATCTCGAAATATGTCCGTCAGGCCCCTTCCCTTGAGATAAATCTGCAAATATCTCGGAAACGAAGCGAGCTATGGCAAAATGTTGAGAGACCTTTTTTGTAGAGAATTAAGTTTCCTACTTTTTATGTTCTATGATATTTTTTGATCAGATGCGTAGTTCTCGAGATATATCAAGATATTTAAAAGTTCCGAAGCCGCACCAACATAATAGAGATACAGAAACACCGTGGCCCCTCTCTTTGAGATAACTCTGCACTATTGCGAGCTGGAAATGCCACTTCCAGTTTAGCTGTGCAGAAGAAGAACAACAAGAAGAAGAAATATCTCGAAATATGTCCGTCAGGCCCCTTCCCTTGAGATAAATCTGCAAATATCTCGGAAACGAAGCGAGCTATGGCAAAATGTTAAGAGACGTTTTTTGTAGAGAATTATGTTTCCTACAATTTATGTTCTATGATATTTTTTGATCAGAAGCGTAGTTTTCGAGATATATCGAGATATTTAAAAGTTCCGAAGCCGCACCAACATAATAGGGATACAGAAACACCGTGGCCCCTTTCTTTGAGATAACTCTGCACTAGTGCGAGCCGCAAATGCCACTTCCACCTTAGCTGTGCAGAAGAAGAACAACAAGAAGAAGGAATATCTCGAAATATGTCCGTCAGGCCCCTTCCCTTGAGATAAATCTGCAAATATCTCGGAAACGAAGCGAGCTATGGCAAAATGTTGAGAGACCTTTTTTGTAGAGAATTAAGTTTCCTACTTTTCATGTTGTATGATATTTTTTGATCAGATGCGTAGTTCTCGAGATATATCGAGATATTTAAAAGTTCCGAAGCCGCACCAAAATAATAGAGATACAGAAACACCGTGGCCCCTCTCTTTGAGATAACTCTGCACTATTGCGAGCTGGAAATGCCACTTCCAGTTTAGCTGTGCAGAAGAAGAACAACAAGAAGAAGAAATATCTCGAAATATGTCCGTCAGGCTCCTTCCCTTGAGATAAATCTGCAAATATCTCGGAAACGAAGCGAGCTATGGCAAAATGTTAGGAGACCTTTTTTGTAGAGAATTAAGTTTCCTACTTTTTATGTTCTATGATATTTTTTGATCAGATGCGTAGTTCTCGAGATATATCAAGATATTTAAAAGTTCCGAAGCCGCACCAACATAATAGAGATACAGAAACACCGTGGCCCCTCTCTTTGAGATAACTCTGCACTATTGCGAGCTGTAAATGCCACTTCCAGCTTAGCTGTGCAGAAGAAGAACAACAAGAAGAAGACATATCTCGAAATATGTCCGTCAGGCCCCTTCCCTTGAGATATATCTGCAAATATCTCGGAAACGAAGCGAGCTATGGCAAAATGTTAAGAGACCTTTTTTGTAGAGAATTATGTTTCCTACAATTTATGTTCTATGATATTTTTTGATCAGAAGCGTAGTTTTCGAGATATATCGAGATATTTAAAAGTTCCGAAGCCGCACCAACATAATAGGGATACAGAAACACCGTGGCCCCTTTCTTTGAGATAACTCTGCACTAGTGCGAGCCGCAAATGCCACTTCCACCTTAGCTGTGCAGAAGAAGAACAACAAGAAGAAGGAATATCTCGAAATATGTCCGTCAGGCCCCTTCCCTTGAGATAAATCTGCAAATATCTCGGAAACGAAGCGAGCTATGGCAAAATGTTGAGAGACCTTTTTTGTAGAGAATTAAGTTTCCTACTTTTCATGTTGTATGATATTTTTTGATCAGATGCGTAGTTCTCGAGATATATCAAGATATTTAAAAGTTCCGAAGCCGCACCAAAATAATAGAGATACAGAAACACCGTGGCCCCTCTCTTTGAGATAACTCTGCACTATTGCGAGCTGGAAATGCCACTTCCAGTTTAGCTGTGCAGAAGAAGAACAACAAGAAGAAGAAATATCTCGAAATATGTCCGTCAGGCTCCTTCCCTTGAGATAAATCTGCAAATATCTCGGAAACGAAGCGAGCTATGGCAAAATGTTAGGAGACCTTTTTTGTAGAGAATTAAGTTTCCTACTTTTTATGTTCTATGATATTTTTTGATCAGATGCGTAGTTCTCGAGATATATCAAGATATTTAAAAGTTCCGAAGCCGCACCAACATAATAGAGATACAGAAACACCGTGGCCCCTCTCTTTGAGATAACTCTGCACTATTGCGAGCTGTAAATGCCACTTCCAGCTTAGCTGTGCAGAAGAAGAACAACAAGAAGAAGACATATCTCGAAATATGTCCGTCAGGCCCCTTCCCTTGAGATATATCTGCAAATATCTCGGAAACGAAGCGAGCTATGGCAAAATGTTAAGAGACCTTTTTTGTAGAGAATTATGTTTCCTACAATTTATGTTCTATGATATTTTTTGATCAGAAGCGTAGTTTTCGAGATATATCGAGATATTTAAAAGTTCCAAAGCCGCACCAACATAATAGAGATACAGAAACACCGTGGCCCCTTTCTTTGAGATAACTCTGCACTATTGCGAGCTGCAAATGCCACTTCCAGCTTAGCTGTGCAGAGGAAGAACAACAAGAAGAAGAAATATCTCGAAATATGTCCGTCAGGCCAGTTCCTTTGAGCTGAATCTGCAAATATCTCGGAAACGAAGCGAGCTATGGCAAAATGTTAAGAGACCTTTTTTGTAGAGAATTATGTTTCCTACAATTTATGTTCTATGATATTTTTTGATCAGAAGCGTAGTTTTCGAGATATATCGAGATATTTAAAAGTTCCGAAGCCGCACCAACATAATAGAGATACAGAAACACCGCGGCCCCTTTCGTTGAGATAACTCTGCACTAGTGCGAGCCGCAAATGCCACTTCCAGCTTAGCTGTGCAGAAGAAGAACAACAAGAAGAAGAAATATCTCGAAATATGTCCGTCAGGCCCCTTCCCTTGAGATAAATCTGCAAATATCTCGGAAACGAAGCGAGCTATGGCAAAATGTTGAGAGACCTTTTTTGTAGAGAATTAAGTTTCCTACTTTTTATGTTCTATGATATTTTTTGATCAGATGCGTAGTTCTCGAGATATATCAAGATATTTAAAAGTTCCGAAGCCGCACCAACATAGTAGAGATACAGAAACACCGTGGCCCCTCTCTTTGAGATAACTCTGCACTATTGCGAGCTGGAAATGCCACTTCCAGTTTAGCTGTGCAGAAGAAGAACAACAAGAAGAAGAAATATCTCGAAATATGTCCGTCAGGCCCCTTCCCTTGAGATAAATCTGCAAATATCTCGGAAACGAAGCGAGCTATGGCAAAATGTTAAGAGACGTTTTTTGTAGAGAATTATGTTTCCTACAATTTATGTTCTATGATATTTTTTGATCAGAAGCGTAGTTTTCGAGATATATCGAGATATTTAAAAGTTCCGAAGCCGCACCAACATAATAGGGATACAGAAACACCGTGGCCCCTTTCTTTGAGATAACTCTGCACTAGTGCGAGCCGCAAATGCCACTTCCAGCTTAGCTGTGCAGAAGAAGAACAACAAGAAGAAGAAGTATCTCGAAATATGTCCGTCAGGCCCCTTCCCTTGAGATATATCTGCAAATATCTCGGAAACGAAGCGAGCTATGGCAAAATGTTAAGAGACCTTTTTTGTAGAGAATTAAGTTTCCTACTTTTTATGTTCTATGATATTTTTTGATCAGATGCGTAGTTCTCGAGATACATCAAGATATTTAAAAGTTCCGAAGCCGCACCAACATAGTAGAGATACAGAAACACCGTGGCCCCTCTCTTTGAGATAACTCTGCACTATTGCGAGCTGGAAATGCCACTTCCAGTTTAGCTGTGCAGAAGAAGAACAACAAGAAGAAGAAATATCTCGAAATATGTCCGTCAGGCCCCTTCCCTTGAGATAAATCTGCAAATATCTCGGAAACGAAGCGAGCTATGGCAAAATGTTAAGAGACGTTTTTTGTAGAGAATTATGTTTCCTACAATTTATGTTCTATGATATTTTTTGATCAGAAGCGTAGTTTTCGAGATATATCGAGATATTTAAAAGTTCCAAAGCCGCACCAACATAATAGAGATACAGAAACACCGTGGCCCCTTTCTTTGAGATAACTCTGCACTATTGCGAGCTGCAAATGCCACTTCCAGCTTAGCTGTGCAGAGGAAGAACAACAAGAAGAAGAAATATCTCGAAATATGTCCGTCAGGCCAGTTCCTTTGAGCTGAATCTGCAAATATCTCGGAAACGAAGCGAGCTATGGCAAAATGTTAAGAGACCTTTTTTGTAGAGAATTATGTTTCCTACAATTTATGTTCTATGATATTTTTTGATCAGAAGCGTAGTTTTCGAGATATATCGAGATATTTAAAAGTTCCGAAGCCGCACCAACATAATAGAGATACAGAAACACCGCGGCCCCTTTCGTTGAGATAACTCTGCACTAGTGCGAGCCGCAAATGCCACTTCCAGCTTAGCTGTGCAGAAGAAGAACAACAAGAAGAAGAAATATCTCGAAATATGTCCGTCAGGCCCCTTCCCTTGAGATAAATCTGCAAATATCTCGGAAACGAAGCGAGCTATGGCAAAATGTTGAGAGACCTTTTTTGTAGAGAATTAAGTTTCCTACTTTTTATGTTCTATGATATTTTTTGATCAGATGCGTAGTTCTCGAGATATATCAAGATATTTAAAAGTTCCGAAGCCGCACCAACATAGTAGAGATACAGAAACACCGTGGCCCCTCTCTTTGAGATAACTCTGCACTATTGCGAGCTGGAAATGCCACTTCCAGTTTAGCTGTGCAGAAGAAGAACAACAAGAAGAAGAAATATCTCGAAATATGTCCGTCAGGCCCCTTCCCTTGAGATAAATCTGCAAATATCTCGGAAACGAAGCGAGCTATGGCAAAATGTTAAGAGACGTTTTTTGTAGAGAATTATGTTTCCTACAATTTATGTTCTATGATATTTTTTGATCAGAAGCGTAGTTTTCGAGATATATCGAGATATTTAAAAGTTCCGAAGCCGCACCAACATAATAGGGATACAGAAACACCGTGGCCCCTTTCTTTGAGATAACTCTGCACTAGTGCGAGCCGCAAATGCCACTTCCAGCTTAGCTGTGCAGAAGAAGAACAACAAGAAGAAGAAGTATCTCGAAATATGTCCGTCAGGCCCCTTCCCTTGAGATATATCTGCAAATATCTCGGAAACGAAGCGAGCTATGGCAAAATGTTAAGAGACCTTTTTTGTAGAGAATTAAGTTTCCTACTTTTTATGTTCTATGATATTTTTTGATCAGATGCGTAGTTCTCGAGATACATCAAGATATTTAAAAGTTCCGAAGCCGCACCAACATAATAGAGATACAGAAACACCGTGGCCCCTTTCTTTGAGATAACTCTGCACTATTGCGAGCTGCAAATGCCACTTCCAGCTTAGCTGTGCAGAGGAAGAACAACAAGAAGAAGAAATATCTCGAAATATGTCCGTCAGGCCAGTTCCTTTGAGCTGAATCTGCAAATATCTCGGAAACGAAGCGAGCTATGGCAAAATGTTAAGAGACGTTTTTTGTAGAGAATTATGTTTCCTACAATTTATGTTCTATGATATTTTTTGATCAGAAGCGTAGTTTTCGAGATATATCGAGATATTTAAAAGTTCCGAAGCCGCACCAACATAATAGGGATACAGAAACACCGTGGCCCCTTTCTTTGAGATAACTCTGCACTAGTGCGAGCCGCAAATGCCACTTCCAGCTTAGCTGTGCAGAAGAAGAACAACAAGAAGAAGAAATATCTCGAAATATGTCCGCCAGGCCCCTTCCCTTGAGATAAATCTGCAAATATCTCGGAAACGAAGCGAGCTATGGCCAATTGTTAAGAGACCTTTTTTGTAGAGAATTAAGTTTCCTACTTTTTATGTTGTATGATATTTTTTGATCAGATGCGTAGTTCTCGAGATATATCAAGATATTTAAAAGTTCCGAAGCCGCACCAACATAATAGAAATACAGAAACACCGTGGCCCCTTTCTTTGAGATAACTCTGCACTATTGCGAGCTGTAAATGCCACTTCCAGCTTAGCTGTGCAGAAGAAGAACAACAAGAAGAAGAAATATCTCGAAATATGTCCGTCAGGCCCCTTCCCTTGAGATATATCTGCAAATAACTCGGAAACGAAGCGAGCTATGGGAAAATGTTAAGAGACCTTTTTTGTAGAGAATTATGTTTCGTACAATTTATGTTCTATGATATTTTTTGGTGAGAAGCGTAGTTTTCGAGATATATCGAGATATTTAAAAGTTCCAAAGCCGCACCAACATAATAGAGATACAGAAACACCGTGGCCCCTTTCTTTGAGATAACTCTGCACTATTGCGAGCTGTAAATGCCACTTCCAGCTTAGCTGTGCTGAAGAAGAACAACAAGAAGAAGACATATCTCGAAATATGTCCGTCAGGCCCCTTCCCTTGAGATATATCTGCAAATATCTCGGAAACGAAGCGAGCTATGGCAAAATGTTAAGAGACCTTTTTTGTAGAGAATTATGTTTCCTACAATTTATGTTCTATGATATTTTTTGATCAGAAGCGTAGTTTTCGAGATATATCGAGATATTTAAAAGTTCCAAAGCCGCACCAACATAATAGAGATACAGAAACACCGTGGCCCCTTTCTTTGAGATAACTCTGCACTATTGCGAGCTGCAAATGCCACTTCCAGCTTAGCTGTGCAGAGGAAGAACAACAAGAAGAAGAAATATCTCGAAATATGTCCGTCAGGCCAGTTCCTTTGAGCTGAATCTGCAAATATCTCGGAAACGAAGCGAGCTATGGCAAAATGTTAAGAGACGTTTTTTGTAGAGAATTATGTTTCCTACAATTTATGTTCTATGATATTTTTTGATCAGAAGCGTAGTTTTCGAGATATATCGAGATATTTAAAAGTTCCGAAGCCGCACCAACATAATAGGGATACAGAAACACCGTGGCCGCTTTCTTTGAGATAACTATGCAGTATTGCGAGCTGTAAATGCCACTTCCAGCTTAGCTGTGCAGAAGAAGAACAACAAGAAGAAGAAATATCTCGAAATATGTCCGTCAGGCCCCTTCCCTTGAGATATATCTGCAAATATCTCGGAAACGAAGCGAGCTATGGGAAAATGTTAAGAGACCTTTTTTGTAGAGAATTATGTTTCGTACAATTTATGTTCTATGATATTTTTTGGTGAGAAGCGTAGTTTTCGAGATATATCGAGATATTTAAAAGTTCCAAAGCCGCACCAACATAATAGAGATACAGAAACACCGTGGCCCCTTTCTTTGAGATAACTCTGCACTATTGCGAGCTGTAAATGCCACTTCCAGCTTAGCTGTGCTGAAGAAGAACAACAAGAAGAAGACATATCTCGAAATATGTCCGTCAGGCCCCTTCCCTTGAGATATATCTGCAAATATCTCGGAAACGAAGCGAGCTATGGCAAAATGTTAAGAGACCTTTTTTGTAGAGAATTATGTTTCCTACAATTTATGTTCTATGATATTTTTTGATCAGAAGCGTAGTTTTCGAGATATATCGAGATATTTAAAAGTTCCAAAGCCGCACCAACATAATAGAGATACAGAAACACCGTGGCCCCTTTCGTTGAGATAACTCTGCACTAGTGCGAGCCGCAAATGCCACTTCCAGCTTAGCTGTGCAGAAGAAGAACAACAAGAAGAAGAAATATCTCGAAATATGTCCGTCAGGCCACTTCCCTTGAGATAAATCTGCAAATATCTCGGAAACGAAGCGAGCTATGGCAAAATGTTAAGAGACATTTTTTGTAGAGAATTATGTTTCCTACAATTTATGTTCTATGATATTTTTTGATCAGAAGCGTAGTTTTCGAGATATATCGAGATATTTAAAAGTTCCGAAGCCGCACCAACATAATAGGGATACAGAAACACCGTGGCCCCTTTCTTTGAGATAACTCTGCACTAGTGCGAGCCGCAAATGCCACTTCCAGCTTAGCTGTGCAGAAGAAGAACAACAAGAAGAAGAAATATCTCGAAATATGTCCGCCAGGCCCCTTCCCTTGAGATAAATCTGCAAATATCTCGGAAACGAAGCGAGCTATGGCCAATTGTTAAGAGACCTTTTGTGTAGAGAATTAAGTTTCCTACTTTTTATGTTCTATGATATTTTTTGATCAGATGCGTAGTTCTCGAGATATATCAAGATATTTAAAAGTTCCGAAGCCGCACCAACATAATAGGGATACAGAAACACCGTGGCCCCTTTCTTTGAGATAACTCTGCACTAGTGCGAGCCGCAAATGCCACTTCCAGCTTAGCTGTGCAGAAGAAGAACAACAAGAAGAAGAAATATCTCGAAATATGTCCGTCAGGCCCCTTCCCTTGAGATAAATCTGCAAATATCTCGGAAACGAAGCGAGCTATGGCAAAATGTTAAGACACGTTTTTTGTAGAGAATTATGTTTCCTACAATTTATGTTCTATGATATTTTTTGATCAGAAGCGTAGTTTTCGAGATATATCGAGATATTTAAAAGTTCCGAAGCCGCACCAACATAATAGGGATACAGAAACACCGTGGCCCCTTTCTTTGAGATAACTCTGCACTAGTGCGAGCCGCAAATGCCACTTCCAGCTTAGCTGTGCAGAAGAAGAACAACAAGAAGAAGAAATATCTCGAAATATGTCCGTCAGGCCAGTTCCTTTGAGCTGAATCTGCAAATACCTCGGAAACGAAGCGAGCTATGGCAAAATGTTAAGAGACGTTTTTTGTAGAGAATTATGTTTCCTACAATTTATGTTCTATGATATTTTTTGATCAGAAGCGTAGTTTTCGAGATATATCGAGATATTTAAAAGTTCCGAAGCCGCACCAACATAATAGAGATACAGAAACACCGTGGCCCCTTTCGTTGAGATAACTCTGCACTAGTGCGAGCCGCAAATGCCACTTCCAGCTTAGCTGTGCAGAAGAAGAACAACAAGAAGAAGAAATATCTCGAAATATGTCCGTCAGGCCCCTTCCCTTGAGATAAATCTGCAAATATCTCGGAAACGAAGCGAGCTATGGCAAAATGTTAAGAGACGTTTTTTGTAGAGAATTATGTTTCCTACAATTTATGTTCTAGGATATTTTTTGATCAGAAGCGTAGTTTTCGAGATATATCGAGATATTTAAAAGTTCCGAAGCCGCACCAACATAATAGGGATACAGAAACACCGTGGCCCCTTTCTTTGAGATAACTCTGCACTAGTGCGAGCCGCAAATGCCACTTCCACCTTAGCTGTGCAGAAGAAGAACAACAAGAAGAAGGAATATCTCGAAATATGTCCGTCAGGCCCCTTCCCTTGAGATAAATCTGCAAATATCTCGGAAACGAAGCGAGCTATGGCAAAATGTTGAGAGACCTTTTTTGTAGAGAATTAAGTTTCCTACTTTTCATGTTCTATGATATTTTTTGATCAGATGCGTAGTTCTCGAGATATATCAAGATATTTAAAAGTTCCGAAGCCGCACCAACATAATAGAGATACAGAAACACCGTGGCCCCTCTCTTTGAGATAACTCTGCACTATTGCGAGCTGTAAATGCCACTTCCAGCTTAGCTGTGCAGAAGAAGAACAACAAGAAGAAGACATATCTCGAAATATGTCCGTCAGGCCCCTTCCCTTGAGATATATCTGCAAATATCTCGGAAACGAAGCGAGCTATGGCAAAATGTTAAGAGACCTTTTTTGTAGAGAATTATGTTTCCTACAATTTATGTTCTATGATATTTTTTGATCGGAAGCGTAGTTTTCGAGATATATCGAGATATTTAAAAGTTCCAAAGCCGCACCAACATAATAGAGATACAGAAACACCGTGGCCCCTTTCTTTGAGATAACTCTGCACTATTGCGAGCTGCAAATGCCACTTCCAGCTTAGCTGTGCAGAGGAAGAACAACAAGAAGAAGAAATATCTCGAAATATGTCCGTCAGGCCAGTTCCTTTGAGCTGAATCTGCAAATATCTCGGAAACGAAGCGAGCTATGGCAAAATGTTAAGAGACATTTTTTGTAGAGAATTATGTTTCCTACAATTTATGTTCTATCATATTTTTTGATCTGATGCGTAGTTCTCGAGATATATCAAGATATTTAAAAGTTCCGAAGCCGCACCAACATAATAGAGATACAGAAACACCGTGGCCCCTTTCTTTGAGATAACTCTGCACTATTGCGAGCTGTAAATGCCACTTCCAGCTTAGCTGTGCAGAAGAAGAACAACAAGAAGAAGAAATATCTCGAAATATGTCCGTCAGGCCCCTTCCCTTCAGATATATCTGCAAATATCTCGGAAACGAAGCGAGCTATGGCAAAATGTTAAGAGACCTTTTTTGTAGAGAATTATGTTTCCTACAATTTATGTTCTATGATATTTTTTGATCAGAAGCGTAGTTTTCGAGATATATCGAGATATTTAAAAGTTCCGAAGCCGCACCAACATAATAGAGATACAGAAACACCGTGGCCCCTTTCGTTGAGATAACTCTGCACTAGTGCGAGCCGCAAATGCCACTTCCAGCTTAGCTGTGCAGAAGAAGAACAACAAGAAGAAGAAATATCTCGAAATATGTCCGCCAGGCCCCTTCCCTTGAGATAAATCTGCAAATATCTCGGAAACGAAGCGAGCTATGGCAAAATGTTAAGAGACCTTTTTTGTAGAGAATTATGTTTCGTACAATTTATGTTCTATGATATTTTTTGGTGAGAAGCGTAGTTTTCGAGATATATCGAGATATTTAAAAGTTCCAAAGCCGCACCAACATAATAGAGATACAGAAACACCGTGGCCCCTTTCTTTGAGATAACTCTGCACTATTGCGAGCTGTAAATGCCACTTCCAGCTTAGCTGTGCAGAAGAAGAACAACAAGAAGAAGACATATCTCGAAATATGTCCGTCAGGCCCCTTCCCTTGAGATATATCTGCAAATATCTCGGAAACGAAGCGAGCTATGGCAAAATGTTAAGAGACCTTTTTTGTAGAGAATTATGTTTCCTACAATTTATGTTCTATGATATTTTTTGATCAGAAGCGTAGTTTTCGAGATATATCGAGATATTTAAAAGTTCCAAAGCCGCACCAACATAATAGAGATACAGAAACACCGTGGCCCCTTTCTTTGACATAACTCTGCACTATTGCGAGCTGCAAATGCCACTTCCAGCTTAGCTGTGCAGAGGAAGAACAACAAGAAGAAGAAATATCTCGAAATATGTCCGTCAGGCCAGTTCCTTTGAGCTGAATCTGCAAATATCTCGGAAACGAAGCGAGCTATGGCAAAATGTTAAGAGACGTTTTTTGTAGAGAATTATGTTTCCTACAATTTATGTTCTATGATATTTTTTGATCAGAAGCGTAGTTTTCGAGATATATCGAGATATTTAAAAGTTCCGAAGCCGCACCAACATAATAGGGATACAGAAACACCGTGGCCCCTTTCTTTGAGATAACTCTGCAGTATTGCGAGCTGTAAATGCCACTTCCAGCTTAGCTGTGCAGAAGAAGAACAACGAAGAAGAAATATCTCGAAATATGTCCGTCAGGCCCCTTCCCTTGAGATAAATCTGCAAATATCTCGGAAACGAAGAGAGCTATGGCAAAATGTTAAGAGACCTTTTTTGTAGAGAATTAAGTTTCCTACTTTTTATGTTCTATCATATTTTTTGATCTGATGCGTAGTTCTCGAGATATATCAAGATATTTAAAAGTTCCGAAGCCGCACCAACATAATAGAGATACAGAAACACCGTGGCCCCTTTCTTTGAGATAACTCTGCACTATTGCGAGCCGCAAATGCCACTTCCAGCTTAGCTGTGCAGAAGAAGAACAACAAGAAGAAGAAATATCTCGAAATATGTCCGTCAGGCCAGTTCCTTTGAGCTGAATCTGCAAATATCTCGGAAACGAAGCGAGCTATGGCAAAATGTTAAGAGACGTTTTTTGTAGAGAATTATGTTTCCTACAATTTATGTTCTATGATATTTTTGGATCAGAAGCGTAGTTTTCGAGATATATCGAGATATTTAAAAGTTCCGAAGCCGCACCAACATAATAGGGATACAGAAACACCGTGGCCCCTTTCTTTGAGATAACTCTGCACTAGTGCGAGCGGCAAATGCCACTTCCAGCTTAGCTGTGCAGAAGAAGAACAACAAGAAGAAGAAATATCTCGAAATATGTCCGCCAGGCCCCTTCCCTTGAGATAAATCTGCAAATATCTCGGAAACGAAGCGAGCTATGGCCAATTGTTAAGAGACCTTTTTTGTAGAGAATTAAGTTTCCTACTTTTTATGTTCTATGATATTTTTTGATCAGATGCGTAGTTCTCGAGATATATCAAGATATTTAAAAGTTCCGAAGCCGCACCAACATAATAGGGATACAGAAACACCGTGGCCCCTTTCTTTGAGATAACTCTGCACTATTGCGAGCTGTAAATGCCACTTCCAGCTTAGCTGTGCAGAAGAAGAACAACAAGAAGAAGACATATCTCGAAATATGTCCGTCAGGCCCCTTCCCTTGAGATATATCTGCAAATATCTCGGAAACGAAGCGAGCTATGGCAAAATGTTAAGAGACCTTTTTTGTAGAGAATTAAGTTTCCTACTTTTTATGTTGTATCATATTTTTTGATCTGATGCGTAGTTTTCGAGATATATCGAGATATTTAAAAGTTCCGAAGCCGCACCAACATAATAGAGATACAGAAACACCGTGGCCCCTTTCGTTGAGATAACTCTGCACTAGTGCGAGCCGCAAATGCCACTTCCAGCTTAGCTGTGCAGAAGAAGAACAACAAGAAGAAGAAATATCTCGAAATATGTCCGTCAGGCCCCTTCCCTTGAGATAAATCTGCAAATATCTCGGAAACGAAGCGAGCTATGGCAAAATGTTAAGAGACCTTTTTTGTAGAGAATTAAGTTTCCTACTTTTTATGTTCTATGATATTTTTTGATCAGATGCGTAGTTCTCGAGATATATCAAGATATTTAAAAGTTCCGAAGCCGCACCAACATAATAGGGATACAGAAACACCGTGGCCCCTTTCTTTGAGATAACTCTGCACTATTGCGAGCTGTAAATGCCACTTCCAGCTTAGCTGTGCAGAAGAAGAACAACAAGAAGAAGACATATCTCGAAATATGTCCGTCAGGCCCCTTCCCTTGAGATATATCTGCAAATATCTCGGAAACGAAGCGAGCTATGGCAAAATGTTAAGACACCTTTTTTGTAGAGAATTATGTTTCCTACAATTTATGTTCTATGATATTTTTTGATCAGAAGCGTAGTTTTCGAGATATATCGAGATATTTAAAAGTTCCAAAGCCGCACCAACATAATAGAGATACAGAAACACCGTGGCCCCTTTCTTTGAGATAACTCTGCACTATTGCGAACTGCAAATGCCACTTCCAGCTTAGCTGTGCAGAGGAAGAACAAGAAGAAGAAGAAATATCTCGAAATATGTCCGTCAGGCCAGTTCCTTTGAGATGAATCTGCAAATATCTCGGAAACGAAGCGAGCTATGGCAAAATGTTAAGAGACGTTTTTTGTAGAGAATTATGTTTCCTACAATTTATGTTCTATGATATTTTTTGATCAGAAGCGTAGTTTTCGAGATATATCGAGATATTTAAAAGTTCCGAAGCCGCACCAACATAATAGGGATACAGAAACACCGTGGCCCCTTTCTTTGAGATAACTCTGCAGTATTGCGAGCTGTAAATGCCACTTCCAGCTTAGCTGTGCAGAAGAAGAACAACAAGAAGAAGAAATATCTCGAAATATGTCCGTCAGGCCCCTTCCCTTGAGATAAATCTGCAAATATCTCGGAAACGAAGAGAGCTATGGCAAAATGTTAAGAGACCTTTTTTGTAGAGAATTAAGTTTCCTACTTTTTATGTTGTATCATATTTTTTGATCTGATGCGTAGTTTTCGAGATATATCGAGATATTTAAAAGTTCCGAAGCCGCACCAACATAATAGAGATACAGAAACACCGTGCCCCTTTCTTTGAGATAACTCTGCACTATTGCGAGCTGTGAATGCCACTTCCAGCTTAGCTGTGCAGAAGAAGAACAACAAGAAGAAGAAATATCTCGAAATATGTCCGTCAGGCCCCTTCCCTTGAGATATATCTGCAAATATCTCGGAAACGAAGCGAGCTATGGCAAAATGTTAAGAGACCTTTTTTGTAGAGAATTATGTTTCGTACAATTTATGTTCTATGATATTTTTTGGTGAGAAGCGTAGTTTTCGAGATATATCGAGATATTTAAAAGTTCCAAAGCCGCACCAACATAATAGAGATACAGAAACACCGTGGCCCCTTTCTTTGAGATAACTCCGCACTATTGCGAGCTGTAAATGCCACTTCCAGCTTAGCTGTGCAGAAGAAGAACAACAAGAAGAAGAAATATCTCGAAATATGTCCGTCAGGCCAGTTCCTTTGAGCTGAATCTGCAAATATCTCGGAAACGAAGCGAGCTATGGCAAAATGTTAAGAGACGTTTTTTGTAGAGAATTATGTTTCCTACAATTTATGTTCTATGATATTTTTGGATCAGAAGCGTAGTTTTCGAGATATATCGAGATATTTAAAAGTTCCGAAGCCGCACCAACATAATAGGGATACAGAAACACCGTGGCCCCTTTCTTTGAGATAACTCTGCACTAGTGCGAGCCGCAAATGCCACTTCCAGCTTAGCTGTGCAGAAGAAGAAGAACAAGAAGAAGAAATATCTCGAAATATGTCCGCCAGGCCCCTTCCCTTGAGATAAATCTGCAAATATCTCGGAAACGAAGCGAGCTATGGCAAAATGTTAAGAGACCTTTTTTGTAGAGAATTAAGTTTCCTACTTTTTATGTTCTATCATATTTTTTGATCTGATGCGTAGTTCTCGAGATATATCAAGATATTTAAAAGTTCCGAAGCCGCACCAACATAATAGAGATACAGAAACACCGTGGCCCCTTTCTGTGAGATAACTCTGCACTATTGCGAGCTGTAAATGCCACTTCCAGCTTAGCTGTGCAGAAGAAGAACAACAAGAAGAAGAAATATCTCGAAATATGTCCGTCAGGCCCCTTCCCTTGAGATATATCTGCAAATATCTCGGAAACGAAGCGAGCTATGGCAAAATGTTAAGAGACCTTTTTTGTAGAGAATTATGTTTCCTACAATTTATGTTCTATGATATTTTTTGATCAGAAGCGTAGTTTTCGAGATATATCGAGATATTTAAAAGTTCCGAAGCCGCACCAACATAATAGAGATACAGAAACACCGTGGCCCCTTTCGTTGAGATAACTCTGCACTAGTGCGAGCCGCAAATGCCACTTCCAGCTTAGCTGTGCAGAAGGAGAACAACAAGAAGAAGAAATATCTCGAAATATGTCCGCCAGGCCCCTTCCCTTGAGATAAATCTGCAAATATCTCGGAAACGAAGCGAGCTATGGCAAAATGTTAAGAGACCTTTTTTGTAGAGAATTATGTTTCGTACAATTTATGTTCTATGATATTTTTTGGTGAGAAGCGTAGTTTTCGAGATATATCGAGATATTTAAAAGTTCCAAAGCCGCACCAACATAATAGAGATACAGAAACACCGTGGCCCCTTTCTTTGAGATAACTCTGCACTATTGCGAGCTGTAAATGCCACTTCCAGCTTAGCTGTGCAGAAGAAGAACAACAAGAAGAAGACATATCTCGAAATATGTCCGTCAGGCCCCTTCCCTTGAGATATATCTGCAAATATCTCGGAAACGAAGCGAGCTATGGCAAAATGTTAAGAGACCTTTTTTGTAGAGAATTATGTTTCCTACAATTTATGTTCTATGATATTTTTTGATCAGAAGCGTAGTTTTCGAGATATATCGAGATATTTAAAAGTTCCAAAGCCGCACCAACATAATAGAGATACAGAAACACCGTGGCCCCTTTCTTTGACATAACTCTGCACTATTGCGAGCTGCAAATGCCACTTCCAGCTTAGCTGTGCAGAGGAAGAACAACAAGAAGAAGAAATATCTCGAAATATGTCCGTCAGGCCCCTTCCCTTGAGATAAATCTGCAAATATCTCGGAAACGAAGAGAGCTATGGCAAAATGTTAAGAGACCTTTTTTGTAGAGAATTAAGTTTCCTACTTTTTATGTTCTATCATATTTTTTGATCTGATGCGTAGTTCTCGAGATATATCAAGATATTTAAAAGTTCCGAAGCCGCACCAACATAATAGAGATACAGAAACACCGTGGCCCCTTTCTTTGAGATAACTCTGCACTATTGCGAGCCGCAAATGCCACTTCCAGCTTAGCTGTGCAGAAGAAGAACAACAAGAAGAAGAAATATCTCGAAATATGTCCGTCAGGCCAGTTCCTTTGAGCTGAATCTGCAAATATCTCGGAAACGAAGCGAGCTATGGCAAAATGTTAAGAGACGTTTTTTGTAGAGAATTATGTTTCCTACAATTTATGTTCTATGATATTTTTGGATCAGAAGCGTAGTTTTCGAGATATATCGAGATATTTAAAAGTTCCGAAGCCGCACCAACATAATAGGGATACAGAAACACCGTGGCCCCTTTCTTTGAGATAACTCTGCACTAGTGCGAGCGGCAAATGCCACTTCCAGCTTAGCTGTGCAGAAGAAGAACAACAAGAAGAAGAAATATCTCGAAATATGTCCGCCAGGCCCATTCCCTTGAGATAAATCTGCAAATATCTCGGAAACGAAGCGAGCTATGGCCAATTGTTAAGAGACCTTTTTTGTAGAGAATTAAGTTTCCTACTTTTTATGTTCTATGATATTTTTTGATCAGATGCGTAGTTCTCGAGATATATCAAGATATTTAAAAGTTCCGAAGCCGCACCAACATAATAGGGATACAGAAACACCGTGGCCCCTTTCTTTGAGATAACTCTGCACTATTGCGAGCTGTAAATGCCACTTCCAGCTTAGCTGTGCAGAAGAAGAACAACAAGAAGAAGACATATCTCGAAATATGTCCGTCAGGCCCCTTCCCTTGAGATATATCTGCAAATATCTCGGAAACGAAGCGAGCTATGGCAAAATGTTAAGAGACCTTTTTTGTAGAGAATTAAGTTTCCTACTTTTTATGTTGTATCATATTTTTTGATCTGATGCGTAGTTTTCGAGATATATCGAGATATTTAAAAGTTCCGAAGCCGCACCAACATAATAGAGATACAGAAACACCGTGGCCCCTTTCGTTGAGATAACTCTGCACTAGTGCGAGCCGCAAATGCCACTTCCAGCTTAGCTGTGCAGAAGAAGAACAACAAGAAGAAGAAATATCTCGAAATATGTCCGTCAGGCCCCTTCCCTTGAGATAAATCTGCAAATATCTCGGAAACGAAGCGAGCTATGGCAAAATGTTAAGAGACCTTTTTTGTAGAGAATTAAGTTTCCTACTTTTTATGGTCTATGATATTTTTTGATCAGATGCGTAGTTCTCGAGATATATCAAGATATTTAAAAGTTCCGAAGCCGCACCAACATAATAGAGATACAGAAACACCGTGGCCCCTTTCTTTGAGATAACTCTGCACTATTGCGAGCTGTAAATGCCACTTCCAGCTTAGCTGTGCAGAAGAAGAACAACAAGAAGAAGAAATATCTCGAAATATGTCCGTCAGGCCCCTTCCCTTGAGATATATCTGCAAATATCTCGGAAACGAAGCGAGCTATGGCAAAATGTTAAGAGACCTTTTTTGTAGAGAATTATGTTTCGTACAATTTATGTTCTATGATATTTTTTGGTGAGAAGCGTAGTTTTCGAGATATATCGAGATATTTAAAAGTTCCAAAGCCGCACCAACATAATAGAGATACAGAAACACCGTGGCCCCTTTCTTTGAGATAACTCCGCACTATTGCGAGCTGTAAATGCCACTTCCAGCTTAGCTGTGCAGAAGAAGAACAACAAGAAGAAGAAATATCTCGAAATATGTCCGTCAGGCCAGTTCCTTTGAGCTGAATCTGCAAATATCTCGGAAACGAAGCGAGCTATGGCAAAATGTTAAGAGACGTTTTTTGTAGAGAATTATGTTTCCTACAATTTATGTTCTATGATATTTTTGGATCAGAAGCGTAGTTTTCGAGATATATCGAGATATTTAAAAGTTCCGAAGCCGCACCAACATAATAGGGATACAGAAACACCGTGGCCCCTTTCTTTGAGATAACTCTGCACTAGTGCGAGCCGCAAATGCCACTTCCAGCTTAGCTGTGCAGAAGAAGAAGAACAAGAAGAAGAAATATCTCGAAATATGTCCGCCAGGCCCCTTCCCTTGAGATAAATCTGCAAATATCTCGGAAACGAAGCGAGCTATGGCCAATTGTTAAGAGACCTTTTTTGTAGAGAATTAAGTTTCCTACTTTTTATGTTCTATGATATTTTTTGATCAGATGCGTAGTTCTCGAGATATATCAAGATATTTAAAAGTTCCGAAGCCGCACCAACATAATAGGGATACAGAAACACCGTGGCCCCTTTCTTTGAGATAACTCTGCACTATTGCGAGCTGTAAATGCCACTTCCAGCTTAGCTGTGCAGAAGAAGAACAACAAGAAGAAGACATATCTCGAAATATGTCCGTCAGGCCCCTTCCCTTGAGATATATCTGCAAATATCTCGGAAACGAAGCGAGCTATGGCAAAATGTTAAGACACCTTTTTTGTAGAGAATTATGTTTCCTACAATTTATGTTCTATGATATTTTTTGATCAGAAGCGTAGTTTTCGAGATATATCGAGATATTTAAAAGTTCCAAAGCCGCACCAACATAATAGAGATACAGAAACACCGTGGCCCCTTTCTTTGAGATAACTCTGCACTATTGCGAACTGCAAATGCCACTTCCAGCTTAGCTGTGCAGAGGAAGAACAAGAAGAAGAAGAAATATCTCGAAATATGTCCGTCAGGCCAGTTCCTTTGAGATGAATCTGCAAATATCTCGGAAACGAAGCGAGCTATGGCAAAATGTTAAGAGACGTTTTTTGTAGAGAATTATGTTTCCTACAATTTATGTTCTATGATATTTTTTGATCAGAAGCGTAGTTTTCGAGATATATCGAGATATTTAAAAGTTCCGAAGCCGCACCAACATAATAGGGATACAGAAACACCGTGGCCCCTTTCTTTGAGATAACTCTGCAGTATTGCGAGCTGTAAATGCCACTTCCAGCTTAGCTGTGCAGAAGAAGAACAACAAGAAGAAGAAATATCTCGAAATATGTCCGTCAGGCCCCTTCCCTTGAGATAAATCTGCAAATATCTCGGAAACGAAGAGAGCTATGGCAAAATGTTAAGAGACCTTTTTTGTAGAGAATTAAGTTTCCTACTTTTTATGTTGTATCATATTTTTTGATCTGATGCGTAGTTTTCGAGATATATCGAGATATTTAAAAGTTCCGAAGCCGCACCAACATAATAGAGATACAGAAACACCGTGGCCCCTTTCTTTGAGATAACTCTGCACTATTGCGAGCTGTGAATGCCACTTCCAGCTTAGCTGTGCAGAAGAAGAACAACAAGAAGAAGAAATATCTCGAAATATGTCCGTCAGGCCCCTTCCCTTGAGATATATCTGCAAATATCTCGGAAACGAAGCGAGCTATGGCAAAATGTTAAGAGACCTTTTTTGTAGAGAATTATGTTTCGTACAATTTATGTTCTATGATATTTTTTGGTGAGAAGCGTAGTTTTCGAGATATATCGAGATATTTAAAAGTTCCAAAGCCGCACCAACATAATAGAGATACAGAAACACCGTGGCCCCTTTCTTTGAGATAACTCCGCACTATTGCGAGCTGTAAATGCCACTTCCAGCTCAGCTGTGCAGAAGAAGAACAACAAGAAGAAGAAATATCTCGAAATATGTCCGTCAGGCCAGTTCCTTTGAGCTGAATCTGCAAATATCTCGGAAACGAAGCGAGCTATGGCAAAATGTTAAGAGACGTTTTTTGTAGAGAATTATGTTTCCTACAATTTATGTTCTATGATATTTTTGGATCAGAAGCGTAGTTTTCGAGATATATCGAGATATTTAAAAGTTCCGAAGCCGCACCAACATAATAGGGATACAGAAACACCGTGGCCCCTTTCTTTGAGATAACTCTGCACTAGTGCGAGCCGCAAATGCCACTTCCAGCTTAGCTGTGCAGAAGAAGAAGAACAAGAAGAAGAAATATCTCGAAATATGTCCGCCAGGCCCCTTCCCTTGAGATAAATCTGCAAATATCTCGGAAACGAAGCGAGCTATGGCAAAATGTTAAGAGACCTTTTTTGTAGAGAATTAAGTTTCCTACTTTTTATGTTCTATCATATTTTTTGATCTGATGCGTAGTTCTCGAGATATATCAAGATATTTAAAAGTTCCGAAGCCGCACCAACATAATAGAGATACAGAAACACCGTGGCCCCTTTCTCTGAGATAACTCTGCACTATTGCGAGCTGTAAATGCCACTTCCAGCTTAGCTGTGCAGAAGAAGAACAACAAGAAGAAGAAATATCTCGAAATATGTCCGTCAGGCCCCTTCCCTTGAGATATATCTGCAAATATCTCGGAAACGAAGCGAGCTATGGCAAAATGTTAAGAGACCTTTTTTGTAGAGAATTAAGTTTCCTACAATTTATGTTCTATGATATTTTTTGATCAGAAGCGTAGTTTTCGAGATATATCGAGATATTTAAAAGTTCCGAAGCCGCACCAACATAATAGAGATACAGAAACACCGTGGCCCCTCTCTTTGAGATAACTCTGCACTACTGCGAGCTGGAAATGCCACTTCCAGTTTAGCTGTGCAGAAGAAGAACAACAAGAAGAAGAAATATCTCGAAATATGTCCGTTAGGCCCCTTCCCTTGAGATAAATCTGCAAATATCTCGGAAACGAAGCGAGCTATGGCAAAATGTTAAGAGACCTCTTTTGTAGAGAATTAAGCTTCCTACTTTTTATGTTCTATGATATTTTTTGATCAGATGCGTAGTTCTCGAGATATATCAAGATATTTAAAAGTTCCGAAGCCGCACCAACATAATAGAGATACAGAAACACCGTGGCCCCTTTCTTTGAGATAACTCTGCACTATTGCGCGCTGTAAATGCCACTTCCAGCTTAGCTGTGCAGAAGAAGAACAACAAGAAGAAGAAATATCTCGAAATATGTCCGTCAGGCCCCTTCCCTTGAGATAAATCTGCAAATATCTCGGAAACGAAGCGAGCTATGGCAAAATGTTAAGAGACCTTTTTTGTAGAGAATTAAGTTTCCTACTTTTTATGTTCTATGATATTTTTTGATCAGATGCGTAGTTCTCGAGATATATCAAGATATCTAAAAGTTCCGAAGCCGCACCAACATAATAGAGATACAGAAACACCGTGGCCCCTTTCTTTGAGATAACTCTGCACTATTGCGAGCTGCAAATGCCACTTCCAGCTTAGCTGTGCAGAAGAAGAACAACAAGAAGAAGAAATATCTCGAAATATGTCCGTCAGGCCCCTTCCCTTGAGATAAATCTGCAAATATCTCGGAAACGAAGCGAGCTATGGCAAAATGTTAAGAGACCTTTTTTGTAGAGAATTAAGTTTCCTACTTTTTATCTTCTATGATATTTTTTGATCGGATGCGTAGTTCTCGAGATATATTAAGATATTTAAAAGTTCCGAAGCCGCACCAACATAATAGAGATACAGAAACACCGTGGCCCCTTTCTTTGAGATAACTCTGCACTATTGCGAGCTGTAAATGCCACTTCCAGCTTGGCTGTGCAGAAGAAGAACAACAAGAAGAAGAAATATCTCGAAATATGTCCGTCAGGTCCCTTCCCTTGAGATATATCTGCAAATATCTCGGAAACGAAGCGAGCTATGGCAAAATGTTAAGAGACCTTTTTTGTAGAGAATTAAGTTTCCTACTTTTTATGTTCTATGATATTTTTTGATCAGATGCGTAGTTCTCGAGATATATCAAGATATTTAAAAGTTCCGAAGCCGCACCAACATAATAGAGATACAGAAACACCGTGGCCAATTTCTTTGAGATAACTCTGCACTATTGCGAGCTGTAAATGCCACTTCCAGCTTAGCTGTGCAGAAGAAGAACAACAAGAAGAAGAAATATCTCGAAATATGTCCGTCAGGCCCCTTCCCTTGAGATATATCGGCAAATATCTCGGAAACGAAGCGAGCTATGGCAAAATGTTAAGAGACCTTTTTTGTAGAGAATTAAGTTTCCTACTTTTTATGTTCTATGATATTTTTTGATCAGATGCGTAGTTCTCGAGATATATCAAGATATTTAAAAGTTCCGAAGCCGCACCAACATAATAGAGATACAGAAACACCGTGGCCCCTTTCTTTGAGATAACTCTGCACTATTGCGAGCTGCAAATGCCACTTCCAGCTTAGCTGTGCAGAGGAAGAACAACAAGAAGAAGAAATATCTGGAAATATGTCCGTCAGGCCAGTTCCTTTGAGCTGAATCTGCAAATATCTCGGAAACGAAGCGAGCTATGGCAAAATGTTAAGAGACGCTTTTTATAGAGAATTATGTTTCCTACAATTTATGTTCTATGATATTTTTTGATCAGAAGCGTAGTTTTCGAGATATATCGAGGTATTTAAAAGTTCCGAAGCCGCACCAACATAATAGGGATACAGAAACACCGTGGCCCCTTTCTTTGAGATAACTCTGCACTAGTGCGAGCCGCAAATGCCACTTCCAGCTTAGCTGTGCAGAAGAAGAACAACAAGAAGAAGAAATATCTCGAAATTTGTCCGTCAGGCCCCTTCGCTTGAGATAAATCTGCAAATATCTCGGAAACGAAGCGAGCTATGGCGAAATGTTAAGAGACATTTTTGGAGAGAATTATGCTTCCTACAATTTATGTTCTATGATATTTTTTGATCAGAAGCGTAGTTTTCGAGATACATCGAGATATTTAAAAGTTCCGAAGCCGCACCAACATAATAGAGATACAGAAACACCGTGGCCCCTCTCTTTGAGATAACTCTGCACTACTGCGAGCTGGAAATGCCACTTCCAGTTTAGCTGTGCAGAAGAAGAACAACAAGAAGAAGAAATATCTCGAAATATGTCCGTTAGGCCCCTTCCCTTGAGATAAATCTGCAAATATCTCGGAAACGAAGCGAGCTATGGCAAAATGTTAAGAGACCTCTTTTGTAGAGAATTAAGCTTCCTACTTTTTATGTTCTATGATATTTTTTGATCAGATGCGTAGTTCTCGAGATATATCAAGATATTTAAAAGTTCCGAAGCCGCACCAACATAATAGAGATACAGAAACACCGTGGCCCCTTTCTTTGAGATAACTCTGCACTATTGCGCGCTGTAAATGCCACTTCCAGCTTAGCTGTGCAGAAGAAGAACAACAAGAAGAAGAAATATCTCGAAATATGTCCGTCAGGCCCCTTCCCTTGAGATAAATCTGCAAATATCTCGGAAACGAAGCGAGCTATGGCAAAATGTTAAGAGACCTTTTTTGTAGAGAATTAAGTTTCCTACTTTTTATGTTCTATGATATTTTTTGATCAGATGCGTAGTTCTCGAGATATATCAAGATATCTAAAAGTTCCGAAGCCGCACCAACATAATAGAGATACAGAAACACCGTGGCCCCTTTCTTTGAGATAACTCTGCACTATTGCGAGCTGCAAATGCCACTTCCAGCTTAGCTGTGCAGAAGAAGAACAACAAGAAGAAGAAATATCTCGAAATATGTCCGTCAGGCCCCTTCCCTTGAGATAAATCTGCAAATATCTCGGAAACGAAGCGAGCTATGGCAAAATGTTAAGAGACCTTTTTTGTAGAGAATTAAGTTTCCTACTTTTTATCTTCTATGATATTTTTTGATCGGATGCGTAGTTCTCGAGATATATTAAGATATTTAAAAGTTCCGAAGCCGCACCAACATAATAGAGATACAGAAACACCGTGGCCCCTTTCTTTGAGATAACTCTGCACTATTGCGAGCTGTAAATGCCACTTCCAGCTTGGCTGTGCAGAAGAAGAACAACAAGAAGAAGAAATATCTCGAAATATGTCCGTCAGGTCCCTTCCCTTGAGATATATCTGCAAATATCTCGGAAACGAAGCGAGCTATGGCAAAATGTTAAGAGACCTTTTTTGTAGAGAATTAAGTTTCCTACTTTTTATGTTCTATGATATTTTTTGATCAGATGCGTAGTTCTCGAGATATATCAAGATATTTAAAAGTTCCGAAGCCGCACCAACATAATAGAGATACAGAAACACCGTGGCCAATTTCTTTGAGATAACTCTGCACTATTGCGAGCTGTAAATGCCACTTCCAGCTTAGCTGTGCAGAAGAAGAACAACAAGAAGAAGAAATATCTCGAAATATGTCCGTCAGGCCCCTTCCCTTGAGATATATCGGCAAATATCTCGGAAACGAAGCGAGCTATGGCAAAATGTTAAGAGACCTTTTTTGTAGAGAATTAAGTTTCCTACTTTTTATGTTCTATGATATTTTTTGATCAGATGCGTAGTTCTCGAGATATATCAAGATATTTAAAAGTTCCGAAGCCGCACCAACATAATAGAGATACAGAAACACCGTGGCCCCTTTCTTTGAGATAACTCTGCACTATTGCGAGCTGCAAATGCCACTTCCAGCTTAGCTGTGCAGAGGAAGAACAACAAGAAGAAGAAATATCTGGAAATATGTCCGTCAGGCCAGTTCCTTTGAGCTGAATCTGCAAATATCTCGGAAACGAAGCGAGCTATGGCAAAATGTTAAGAGACGCTTTTTATAGAGAATTATGTTTCCTACAATTTATGTTCTATGATATTTTTTGATCAGAAGCGTAGTTTTCGAGATATATCGAGGTATTTAAAAGTTCCGAAGCCGCACCAACATAATAGGGATACAGAAACACCGTGGCCCCTTTCTTTGAGATAACTCTGCACTAGTGCGAGCCGCAAATGCCACTTCCAGCTTAGCTGTGCAGAAGAAGAACAACAAGAAGAAGAAATATCTCGAAATTTGTCCGTCAGGCCCCTTCGCTTGAGATAAATCTGCAAATATCTCGGAAACGAAGCGAGCTATGGCGAAATGTTAAGAGACATTTTTGGAGAGAATTATGCTTCCTACAATTTATGTTCTATGATATTTTTTGATCAGAAGCGTAGTTTTCGAGATACATCGAGATATTTAAAAGTTCCGAAGCCGCACCAACATAATAGAGATACAGAAACACCGTGGCCCCTTTCTTTGAGATAACTCTGCACTAGTGCGAGCCGCAAATGCCAGTTCCAGCTTAGCTGTGCAGAAGAAGAACAACAAGAAGAAGAAATATCTCGAAATATGTCCGTCAGGCCCCTTCCCTTGAGATAAATCTGCAAATATCTCGGAAACGAAGCGAGCTATGGCAAAATGTTAAGAGACCTTTTTTGTAGAGAATTAAGTTTCCTACTTTTTATGTTGTATGATATTTTTTGATCAGATGCGTAGTTCTCGAGATATATCAAGATATTTAAAAGTTCCGAAGCCGCACCAACATAATAGAGATACAGAAACACCGTGGCCCCTTTCTTTGAGATAACTCTGCACTATTGCGAGCTGCAAATGCCACTTCCAGCTTAGCTGTGCAGAGGAAGAACAACAAGAAGAAGAAATATCTCGAAATATGTCCGTCAGGCCAGTTCCTTTGAGCTGAATCTGCAAATATCTCGGAAACGAAGCGAGCTATGGCAAAATGTTCAGAGACGTTTTTTGTAGAGAATTATGTTTCCTACAATTTATGTTCTATGATATTTTTTGATCAGAAGCGTAGTTTTCGAGATATATCGAGGTATTTAAAAGTTCCGAAGCCGCACCAACATAATAGAGATACAGAAACACCGTGGCCCCTTTCTTTGAGATAACTCTGCACGATTGCGAGCTGTAAATGCCACTTCCAGCTTAGCTGTGCAGAAGAAGGACAACAAGAAGAAGAAATATCTCGAAATATGTCCGTCAGGCCCCTTCCCTTGAGATAAATCTGCAAATATCTCGGAAACGAAGCCAGCTATGGCAAAATGTTAAGAGAACTTATTTGCAGAGAATTAAGTTTCCTACTTTTTATGTTCTATGATATTTTTTGATCAGAAGCGTAGTTCTCGAGATATATCAAGATATTTAAAAGTTCCGAAACCGCACCAACATAATAGAGATACAGAAACACGGTGGCCCCTTTCTTTGAGATAACTCTGCACTAGTGCGAGCCGCAAATGCCACTTCCAGCTTAGCTGTGCAGAAGAAGAACAACAAGAAGAAGAAATATCTCGAAATATGTCCGTCAGGCCCCTTCCCTTGAGATAAATCTGCAAATATCTCGGAAACGAAGCGAGCTATGGCAAAATGTTAAGAGACCTTTTTTGTAGAGAATTAAGTTTCCTACTTTTTATCTTCTATGATATTTTTTGATCAGATGCGTAGTTCTCGAGATATATTAAGATATTTAAAAGTTCCGAAGCCGCACCAACATAATAGAGATACAGAAACACCGTGGCCCCTTTCTTTGAGATAACTCTGCACTATTGCGAGCTGTAAATGCCACTTCTAGCTTAGCTGTGCAGAAGAAGAACAACAAGAAGAAGAAATATCTCGAAATATGTCCGTCAGGCCCCTTCCCTTGAGATATATCTGCAAATATCTCGGAAACGAAGCGAGCTATGGCAAAATGTTAAGAGACCTTTTTTGTAGAGAATTAAGTTTCCTACTTTTTATGTTCTATGATATTTTTTGATCAGATGCGTAGTTCTCGAGATATATCAAGATATTTAAAAGTTCCGAAGCCGCACCAACATAATAGAGATACAGAAACACCGTGGCCCCTTTCTTTGAGATAACTCTGCACTATCGCGAGCTGCAAATGCCACTTCCAGCTTAGCTGTGCAGAGGAAGAACAACAAGAAGAAGAAATATCTCGAAATATGTCCGTCAGGCCAGTTCCTTTGAGCTGAATCTGCAAATATCTCGGAAACGAAGCGAGCTATGGCAAAATGTTAAGAGACGTTTTTTATAGAGAATTATGTTTCCTACAATTTATGTTCTATGATATTTTTTGATCAGAAGCGTAGTTTTCGAGATATATCGAGATATTTAAAAGTTCCGAAGCCGCACCAACATAATAGGGATACAGAAACACCGTGGCCCCTTTCTTTGAGATAACTCTGCACTAGTGCGAGCCGCAAATGCCACTTCCAGCTTAGCTGTGCAGAAGAAGAACAACAAGAAGAAGAAATATCTCGAAATATGTCCGTCAGGCCAGTTCCTTTGAGCTGAATCTGCAAATATCTCGGAAACGAAGCGAGCTATGGCAAAATGTTAAGAGACGTTTTTTATAGAGAATTATGTTTCCTACAATTTATGTTCTATGACATTTTTTGATCAGAAGCGTAGTTTTCGAGATATATCGAGATATTTAAAAGTTCCGAAGCCGCACCAACATAATAGGGATACAGAAACACCGTGGCCCCTTTCTTTGAGATAACTCTGCACTAGTGCGAGCCGCAAATGCCACTTCCAGCTTAGCTGTGCAGAAGAAGAACAACAAGGAGAAGAAATATCTCGAAATATGTCCGTCAGGCCCCTTCCCTTGAGATATATCTGCAAATATCTCGGAAACGAAGCGAGCTATGGCAAAATGTTAAGAGACCTTTTTTGTAGAGAATTATGCTTCCTACAATTTATGTTCTATGATATTTTTTGATCAGAAGCGTAGTTTTCGAGATACATCGAGATATTTAAAAGTTCCGAAGCCGTCCAACATAATAGAGATACAGAAACACCGTGGCCCCTTTCTTTGAGATAACTCTGCACTATTGCGAGCTGCAAATGCCACTTCCAGCTTAGCTGTGCAGAGGAAGAACAACAAGAAGAAGAAATATCTCGAAATATGTCCGTCAGGCCAGTTTCTTTGAGCTGAATCTGCAAATATCTCGGAAACGAAGCGAGCTATGGCAAAATCTTAAGAGACCTTTTTTGTAGAGAATTCTGTTTGCTACTTTTTATGTTCTATGATATTTTTTGATGAGATGCGTAGATCTCGAGATATATCAAGATATTTAACAGTTCCGAAGCCGCACCAACATAATAGAGATACAGAAACACCGTGGCCCCTTTCTTTGAGATAACTCTGCACTATTGCGAGCTGCAAATGCCACTTCCAGCTTAGCTGTGCAGAGGAAGAACAACAAGAAGAAGAAATATCTCGAAATATGTCCGTCAGGCCAGTTCCTTTGAGCTGAATCTGCAAATATCTCGGAAACGAAGCGAGCTATGGCAAAATGTTAAGAGACGTTTTTTGTAGAGAATTATGTTTCCTACAATTTATGTTCTATGATATTTTTTGATCAGAAGCGTAGTTTTCGAGATATATCGAGATATTTAAAAGTTCCGAAGCCGCACCAACATAATAGGGATACAGAAACACCGTGGCCCCTTTCTTTGAGATAACTCTGCACTAGTGCGAGCCGCAAACGCCACTTCCAGCTTAGCTGTGCAGAAGAAGAACAACAAGAAGAAGAAATATCTCGAAATATGTCCGTCAGGCCCCTTCCCTTGAGATAAATCTGCAAATATCTCGGAAACGAAGCGAGCTATGGCAAAATCTTAAGAGACCTTTTTTGTAGAGAATTAAGTTTCCTACTTTTTATGTTCTATGATATTTTTTGATCAGATGCGTAGTTCTCGAGATATATCAAGATATTTAAAAGCTCCGAAGCCGCACCAACATAATAGAGATACAGAAACACCGTGGCCCCTTTCTTTGAGATAACTCTGCACTATTGCGAGCTGTAAATGCCACTTCCAGCTTAGCTGTGCAGAAGAAGAACAACAAGAAGAAGAAATATCTCGAAATATGTCCGTCAGGCCCCTTCCCTTGAGATATATCTGCAAATATCTCGGAAACGAAGCGAGCTATGGCAAAATGTTAAGAGACCTTTTTTGTAGAGAATTCTGTTTCCTACAATTTATGTTCTATGATATTTTTTGATCAGAAGCGTAGTTTTCGAGATATATCGAGATATTTAAAAGTTCCGAAGCCGCACCAACATAATAGAGATACAGAAACACCGTGGCCCCTTTCTTTGAGATAACTCTGCACTAGTGCGAGCCGCAAATGCCAGTTCCAGCTTAGCTGTGCAGAAGAAGAACAACAAGAAGAAGAAATATCTCGAAATATGTCCGTCAGGCCCCTTCCCTTGAGATAAATCTGCAAATATCTCGGAAACGAAGCGAGCTATGGCAAAATGTTATGAGACCTTTTTTGTAGAGAATTAAGTTTCCTACTTTTTATGTTGTATGATATTTTTTGATCAGATGCGTAGTTCTCGAGATATATCAAGATATTTAAAAGTTCCGAAGCCGCACCAACATAATAGAGATACAGAAACACCGTGGCCCCTTTCTTTGAGATAACTCTGCACTATTGCGAGCTGCAAATGCCACTTCCAGCTTAGCTGTGCAGAGGAAGAACAACAAGAAGAAGAAATATCTCGAAATATGTCCGTCAGGCCAGTTCCTTTGAGCTGAATCTGCAAATATCTCGGAAACGAAGCGAGCTATGGCAAAATGTTAAGAGACGTTTTTTGTAGAGAATTATGTTTCCTACAATTTATGTTCTATGATATTTTTTGATCAGAAGCGTAGTTTTCGAGATATATCGAGATATTTAAAAGTTCCGAAGCCGCACCAACATAATAGAGATACAGAAACACCGTGGCCCCTTTCTTTGAGATAAATCTGCACTAGTGCGAGCCGCAAATGCCAGTTCCAGCTTAGCTGTGCAGAAGAAGAACAACAAGAAGAAGAAATATCTCGAAATATGTCCGTCAGGCCCCTTCCCTTGAGATAAATCTGCAAATATCTCGGAAACGAAGCGAGCTATGGCAAAATGTTAAGAGACCTTTTTTGTAGAGAGTTAAGTTTCCTACTTTTTATGTTGTATGATATTTTTTGATCAGATGCGTAGTTCTCGAGATATATCAAGATATTTAAAAGTTCCGAAGCCGCACCAACATAATAGAGATACAGAAACACCGTGGCCCCTTTCTTTGAGATAACTCTGCACTATTGCGAGCTGCAAATGCCACTTCCAGCTTAGCTGTGCAGAGGAAGAACAACAAGAAGAAGAAATATCTCGAAATATGTCCGTCAGGCCAGTACCTTTGAGCTGAATCTGCAAATATCTCGGAAACGAAGCGAGCTATGGCAAAATGTTAAGAGACGTTTTTTGTAGAGAATTATGTTTCCTACAATTTATGTTCTATGATATTTTTTGATCAGAAGCGTAGTTTTCGAGATATATCGAGATATTTAAAAGTTCCGAAGCCGCACCAACATAATAGGGATACAGAAACACCGTGGCCCCTTTCTTTGAGATAACTCTGCACTAGTGCGAGCCGCAAATGCCACTTCCAGCTTAGCTGTGCAGAAGAAGAACAACAAGAAGAAGAAATATCTCGAAATATGTCCGTCAGGCCCCTTCCCTTGAGATAAATCTGCAAATATCTCGGAAACGAAGCGAGCTATGGCAAAATGTTAAGAGACCTTTTTTGTAGAGAATTAAGTTTTCTACTTTTTATGTTCTATGATATTTTTTGATGAGATGCGTAGTTCTCGAGATATATCAAGATATTTAAAAGTTCCGAAGCCGCACCAACATAATAGAGATACAGAAACACCGTGGCCCCTTTCTTTGAGATAACTCTGCACTATTGCGAGCTGTAAATGCCACTTCCAGCTTAGCTGTGCAGAAGAAGAACAACAAGAAGAAGAAATATCTCGAAATATGTCCGTCAGGCCCCTTCCCTTGAGATAAATCTGCAAATATCTCGGAAACGAAGCGAGCTATGGCAAAATGTTAAGAGACCTTTTTTGTAGAGAATTAAGTTTCCTACTTTTTATGTTGTATGATATTTTTTGATCAGATGGGTAGTTCTCGAGATATATCAAGATATTTAAAAGTTCCGAAGCCGCACCAACATAATAGAGATACAGAAACACCGTGGCCCCTTTCTTTGAGATAACTCTGCACTATTGCGAGCTGCAAATGCCACTTCCAGCTTAGCTGTGCAGAGGAAGAACAACAAGAAGAAGAAATATCTCGAAATATGTCCGTCAGGCCAGTACCTTTGAGCTGAATCTGCAAATATCTCGGAAACGAAGCGAGCTATGGCAAAATGTTAAGAGACGTTTTTTGTAGAGAATTATGTTTCCTACAATTTATGTTCTATGATATTTTTTGATCAGAAGCGTAGTTTTCGAGATATATCAAGATATTTAAAAGTTCCGAAGCCGCACCAACATAATAGAGATACAGAAACACCGTGGCCCCTTTCTTTGAGATAACTCTGCACTATTGCGAGCTGCAAATGCCACTTCCAGCTTAGCTGTGCAGCGGAAGAACAACAAGAAGAAGAAATATCTCGAAATATGTCCGTCAGGCCCCTTCCCTTGAGATAAATCTGCAAATATCTCGGAAACGAAGCGAGCTATGGCAAAATCTTAAGAGACCTTTTTTGTAGAGAATTAGGTTTCCTACTTTTTATGTTCTATGATATTTTTTGATCAGATGCGTAGTTCTCGAGATATATCAAGATATTTAAAAGTTCCGAAGCCGCACCAACATAATAGAGATACAGAAACACCGTGGCCCCTTTCTTTGAGATAACTCTGCACTATTGCGAGCTGTAAATGCCACTTCCAGCTTAGCTGTGCAGAAGAAGAACAACAAGAAGAAGAAATATCTCGAAATATGTCCGTCAGGCCCCTTCCCTTGAGATATATCTGCAAATATCTCGGAAACGAAGCGAGCTATGGCAAAATGTTAAGAGACCTTTTTTGTAGAGAATTCTGTTTCCTACAATTTATGTTCTATGATATTTTTTGATCAGAAGCGTAGTTTTCGAGATATATCGAGATATTTAAAAGTTCCGAAGCCGCACCAACATAATAGAGATACAGAAACACCGTGGCCCCTTTCTTTGAGATAACTCTGCACTATTGCGAGCTGTAAATGCCACATCCAGCTTAGCTGTGCAGAAGAAGAACAACAAGAAGAAGAAATATCTCGAAATATGTCCGTCAGGCCAGTTCCTTTGAGCTGAATCTGCAAATATCTCGGAAACGAAGCGAGCTATGGCAAAGTGTTAAGAGACGTTTTTTGTAGAGAATTATGTTTCCTACAATTCATGTTCTATGATATTTTTTGATCAGAAGCGTAGTTTTCGAGATATATCGAGATATTTAAAAGTTCCGAAGCCGCACCAACATAATAGGGATACAGAAACACCGTGGCCCCTTTCTTTGAGATAACTCTGCACTAGTGCGAGCCGCAAATGCCACTTCCAGCTTAGCTGTGCAGAAGAAGAACAACAAGAAGAAGAAATATCTCGAAATATGTCCGTTAGGCCCCTTCCCTTGAGATAAATCTGCAAATATCTCGGAAACGAAGCGAGCTATGGCAAAATGTTAAGAGACCTTTTTTGTAGAGAATTAAGTTTCCTACTTTTTATGTTCTATGATATTTTTTGATCAGATGCGTAGTTCTCGAGATATATCAAGATATTTAAAAGTTCCGAAGCCGCACCAACATAATAGAGATACAGAAACACCGTGGCCCCTTTCTTTGAGATAACTCTGCACTATTGCGAGCTGCAAATGCCACTTACAGCTTAGCTGTGCAGAAGAAGAACAAGAAGAAGAAGAAATATCTCGAAATATGTCCGTCACGCCAGTTCCTTTGAGCTGAATCTGCAAATATCTCGGAAACGAAGCGAGCTATGGCAAAATGTTAAGAGACGTTTTTTGTAGAGAATTATGTTTCCTACAATTTATATTCTATGATATTTTTTGATCAGAAGCGTAGTTTTCGAGATATATCGAGATATTTAAAAGTTCCGAAGCCGCACCAACATAATAGGGATACAGAAACACCGTGGCCCCTTTCTTTGAGATAACTCTGCACTAGTGCGAGCCGCAAATGCCACTTCCAGCTTAGCTGTGCAGAAGAAGAACAACAAGAAGAAGAAATATCTCGAAATATGTCCGTCAGGCCCCTTCCCTTGAGATAAATCTGCAAATATCTCGGAAACGAAGCGAGCTATGGCAAAATGTTAAGAGACCTTTTTTGTAGAGAATTAAGTTTCCTACTTTTTATGTTCTATGATATTTTTTGATCAGATGCGTGGTTCTCGAGATATATCAAGATATTTAAAAGTTCCGAAGCCGCACCAACATAATAGAGATACAGAAACACCGTGGCCCCTTTCATTGAGATAACTCTGCACTATTGCGAGCTGTAAATGCCACTTCCAGCTTAGCTGTGCAGAAGAAGAACAACAAGAAGAAGAAATATCTCGAAATATGTCCGTCAGGCCCCTTCCCTTGAGATATATCTGCAAATATCTCGGAAACGAAGCGAGCTATGGCAAAATGTTAAGAGACCTTTTTTGTAGAGAATTAAGTTTCCTACTTTTTATGTTCTATGATATTTTTTGATCAGATGCGTAGTTCTCGAGATATATCAAGATATTTAAAAGTTCCGAAGCCGCACCAACATAATAGAGATACAGAAACACCGTGGCCCCTTTCTTTGAGATAACTCTGCACTAGTGCGAGCCGCAAATGCCAGTTCCAGCTTAGCTGTGCAGAAGAAGAACAACAAGAAGAAGAAATATCTCGAAATATGTCCGTCAGGCCCCTTCCCTTGAGATAAATCTGCAAATATCTCGGAAACGAAGCGAGCTATGGCAAAATGTTATGAGACCTTTTTTGTAGAGAATTAAGTTTCCTACTTTTTATGTTGTATGATATTTTTTGATCAGATGCGTAGTTCTCGAGATATATCAAGATATTTAAAAGTTCCGAAGCCGCACCAACATAATAGAGATACAGAAACACCGTGGCCCCTTTCTTTGAGATAACTCTGCACTATTGCGAGCTGCAAATGCCACTTCCAGCTTAGCTGTGCAGAGGAAGAACAACAAGAAGAAGAAATATCTCGAAATATGTCCGTCAGGCCAGTTCCTTTGAGCTGAATCTGCAAATATCTCGGAAACGAAGCGAGCTATGGCAAAATGTTAAGAGACGTTTTTTGTAGAGAATTATGTTTCCTACAATTTATGTTCTATGATATTTTTTGATCAGAAGCGTAGTTTTCGAGATATATCGAGATATTTAAAAGTTCCGAAGCCGCACCAACATAATAGAGATACAGAAACACCGTGGCCCCTTTCTTTGAGATAAATCTGCACTAGTGCGAGCCGCAAATGCCAGTTCCAGCTTAGCTGTGCAGAAGAAGAACAACAAGAAGAAGAAATATCTCGAAATATGTCCGTCAGGCCCCTTCCCTTGAGATAAATCTGCAAATATCTCGGAAACGAAGCGAGCTATGGCAAAATGTTAAGAGACCTTTTTTGTAGAGAGTTAAGTTTCCTACTTTTTATGTTGTATGATATTTTTTGATCAGATGCGTAGTTCTCGAGATATATCAAGATATTTAAAAGTTCCGAAGCCGCACCAACATAATAGAGATACAGAAACACCGTGGCCCCTTTCTTTGAGATAACTCTGCACTATTGCGAGCTGCAAATGCCACTTCCAGCTTAGCTGTGCAGAGGAAGAACAACAAGAAGAAGAAATATCTCGAAATATGTCCGTCAGGCCAGTACCTTTGAGCTGAATCTGCAAATATCTCGGAAACGAAGCGAGCTATGGCAAAATGTTAAGAGACGTTTTTTGTAGAGAATTATGTTTCCTACAATTTATGTTCTATGATATTTTTTGATCAGAAGCGTAGTTTTCGAGATATATCGAGATATTTAAAAGTTCCGAAGCCGCACCAACATAATAGGGATACAGAAACACCGTGGCCCCTTTCTTTGAGATAACTCTGCACTAGTGCGAGCCGCAAATGCCACTTCCAGCTTAGCTGTGCAGAAGAAGAACAACAAGAAGAAGAAATATCTCGAAATATGTCCGTCAGGCCCCTTCCCTTGAGATAAATCTGCAAATATCTCGGAAACGAAGCGAGCTCTGGCAAAATGTTAAGAGACCTTTTTTGTAGAGAATTAAGTTTTCTACTTTTTATGTTCTATGATATTTTTTGATGAGATGCGTAGTTCTCGAGATATATCAAGATATTTAAAAGTTCCGAAGCCGCACCAACATAATAGAGATACAGAAACACCGTGGCCCCTTTCTTTGAGATAACTCTGCACTATTGCGAGCTGTAAATGCCACTTCCAGCTTAGCTGTGCAGAAGAAGAACAACAAGAAGAAGAAATATCTCGAAATATGTCCGTCAGGCCCCTTCCCTTGAGATAAATCTGCAAATATCTCGGAAACGAAGCGAGCTATGGCAAAATGTTAAGAGACCTTTTTTGTAGAGAATTAAGTTTCCTACTTTTTATGTTGTATGATATTTTTTGATCAGATGGGTAGTTCTCGAGATATATCAAGATATTTAAAAGTTCCGAAGCCGCACCAACATAATAGAGATACAGAAACACCGTGGCCCCTTTCTTTGAGATAACTCTGCACTATTGCGAGCTGCAAATGCCACTTCCAGCTTAGCTGTGCAGAGGAAGAACAACAAGAAGAAGAAATATCTCGAAATATGTCCGTCAGGCCAGTACCTTTGAGCTGAATCTGCAAATATCTCGGAAACGAAGCGAGCTATGGCAAAATGTTAAGAGACGTTTTTTGTAGAGAATTATGTTTCCTACAATTTATGTTCTATGATATTTTTTGATCAGAAGCGTAGTTTTCGAGATATATCAAGATATTTAAAAGTTCCGAAGCCGCACCAACATAATAGAGATACAGAAACACCGTGGCCCCTTTCTTTGAGATAACTCTGCACTATTGCGAGCTGCAAATGCCACTTCCAGCTTAGCTGTGCAGCGGAAGAACAACAAGAAGAAGAAATATCTCGAAATATGTCCGTCAGGCCCCTTCCCTTGAGATAAATCTGCAAATATCTCGGAAACGAAGCGAGCTATGGCAAAATCTTAAGAGACCTTTTTTGTAGAGAATTAGGTTTCCTACTTTTTATGTTCTATGATATTTTTTGATCAGATGCGTAGTTCTCGAGATATATCAAGATATTTAAAAGTTCCGAAGCCGCACCAACATAATAGAGATACAGAAACACCGTGGCCCCTTTCTTTGAGATAACTCTGCACTATTGCGAGCTGTAAATGCCACTTCCAGCTTAGCTGTGCAGAAGAAGAACAACAAGAAGAAGAAATATCTCGAAATATGTCCGTCAGGCCCCTTCCCTTGAGATATATCTGCAAATATCTCGGAAACGAAGCGAGCTATGGCAAAATGTTAAGAGACCTTTTTTGTAGAGAATTCTGTTTCCTACAATTTATGTTCTATGATATTTTTTGATCAGAAGCGTAGTTTTCGAGATATATCGAGATATTTAAAAGTTCCGAAGCCGCACCAACATAATAGAGATACAGAAACACCGTGGCCCCTTTCTTTGAGATAACTCTGCACTATTGCGAGCTGTAAATGCCACATCCAGCTTAGCTGTGCAGAAGAAGAACAACAAGAAGAAGAAATATCTCGAAATATGTCCGTCAGGCCAGTTCCTTTGAGCTGAATCTGCAAATATCTCGGAAACGAAGCGAGCTATGGCAAAGTGTTAAGAGACGTTTTTTGTAGAGAATTATGTTTCCTACAATTCATGTTCTATGATATTTTTTGATCAGAAGCGTAGTTTTCGAGATATATCAAGATATTTAAAAGTTCCGAAGCCGCACCAACATAATAGAGATACAGAAACACCGTGGCCCCTTTCTTTGAGATAACTCTGCACTATTGCGAGCTGCAAATGCCACTTCCAGCTTAGCTGTGCAGCGGAAGAACAACAAGAAGAAGAAATATCTCGAAATATGTCCGTCAGGCCCCTTCCCTTGAGATAAATCTGCAAATATCTCGGAAACGAAGCGAGCTATGGCAAAATCTTAAGAGACCTTTTTTGTAGAGAATTAGGTTTCCTACTTTTTATGTTCTATGATATTTTTTGATCAGATGCGTAGTTCTCGAGATATATCAAGATATTTAAAAGTTCCGAAGCCGCACCAACATAATAGAGATACAGAAACACCGTGGCCCCTTTCTTTGAGATAACTCTGCACTATTGCGAGCTGTAAATGCCACTTCCAGCTTAGCTGTGCAGAAGAAGAACAACAAGAAGAAGAAATATCTCGAAATATGTCCGTCAGGCCCCTTCCCTTGAGATATATCTGCAAATATCTCGGAAACGAAGCGAGCTATGGCAAAATGTTAAGAGACCTTTTTTGTAGAGAATTCTGTTTCCTACAATTTATGTTCTATGATATTTTTTGATCAGAAGCGTAGTTTTCGAGATATATCGAGATATTTAAAAGTTCCGAAGCCGCACCAACATAATAGAGATACAGAAACACCGTGGCCCCTTTCTTTGAGATAAATCTGCACTAGTGCGAGCCGCAAATGCCAGTTCCAGCTTAGCTGTGCAGAAGAAGAACAACAAGAAGAAGAAATATCTCGAAATATGTCCGTCAGGCCCCTTCCCTTGAGATAAATCTGCAAATATCTCGGAAACGAAGCGAGCTATGGCAAAATGTTAAGAGACCTTTTTTGTAGAGAGTTAAGTTTCCTACTTTTTATGTTGTATGATATTTTTTGATCAGATGCGTAGTTCTCGAGATATATCAAGATATTTAAAAGTTCCGAAGCCGCACCAACATAATAGAGATACAGAAACACCGTGGCCCCTTTCTTTGAGATAACTCTGCACTATTGCGAGCTGCAAATGCCACTTCCAGCTTAGCTGTGCAGAGGAAGAACAACAAGAAGAAGAAATATCTCGAAATATGTCCGTCAGGCCAGTACCTTTGAGCTGAATCTGCAAATATCTCGGAAACGAAGCGAGCTATGGCAAAATGTTAAGAGACGTTTTTTGTAGAGAATTATGTTTCCTACAATTTATGTTCTATGATATTTTTTGATCAGAAGCGTAGTTTTCGAGATATATCGAGATATTTAAAAGTTCCGAAGCCGCACCAACATAATAGGGATACAGAAACACCGTGGCCCCTTTCTTTGAGATAACTCTGCACTAGTGCGAGCCGCAAATGCCACTTCCAGCTTAGCTGTGCAGAAGAAGAACAACAAGAAGAAGAAATATCTCGAAATATGTCCGTCAGGCCCCTTCCCTTGAGATAAATCTGCAAATATCTCGGAAACGAAGCGAGCTATGGCAAAATGTTAAGAGACCTTTTTTGTAGAGAATTAAGTTTTCTACTTTTTATGTTCTATGATATTTTTTGATGAGATGCGTAGTTCTCGAGATATATCAAGATATTTAAAAGTTCCGAAGCCGCACCAACATAATAGAGATACAGAAACACCGTGGCCCCTTTCTTTGAGATAACTCTGCACTATTGCGAGCTGTAAATGCCACTTCCAGCTTAGCTGTGCAGAAGAAGAACAACAAGAAGAAGAAATATCTCGAAATATGTCCGTCAGGCCCCTTCCCTTGAGATAAATCTGCAAATATCTCGGAAACGAAGCGAGCTATGGCAAAATGTTAAGAGACCTTTTTTGTAGAGAATTAAGTTTCCTACTTTTTATGTTGTATGATATTTTTTGATCAGATGGGTAGTTCTCGAGATATATCAAGATATTTAAAAGTTCCGAAGCCGCACCAACATAATAGAGATACAGAAACACCGTGGCCCCTTTCTTTGAGATAACTCTGCACTATTGCGAGCTGCAAATGCCACTTCCAGCTTAGCTGTGCAGAGGAAGAACAACAAGAAGAAGAAATATCTCGAAATATGTCCGTCAGGCCAGTACCTTTGAGCTGAATCTGCAAATATCTCGGAAACGAAGCGAGCTATGGCAAAATGTTAAGAGACGTTTTTTGTAGAGAATTATGTTTCCTACAATTTATGTTCTATGATATTTTTTGATCAGAAGCGTAGTTTTCGAGATATATCAAGATATTTAAAAGTTCCGAAGCCGCACCAACATAATAGAGATACAGAAACACCGTGGCCCCTTTCTTTGAGATAACTCTGCACTATTGCGAGCTGCAAATGCCACTTCCAGCTTAGCTGTGCAGCGGAAGAACAACAAGAAGAAGAAATATCTCGAAATATGTCCGTCAGGCCCCTTCCCTTGAGATAAATCTGCAAATATCTCGGAAACGAAGCGAGCTATGGCAAAATCTTAAGAGACCTTTTTTGTAGAGAATTAGGTTTCCTACTTTTTATGTTCTATGATATTTTTTGATCAGATGCGTAGTTCTCGAGATATATCAAGATATTTAAAAGTTCCGAAGCCGCACCAACATAATAGAGATACAGAAACACCGTGGCCCCTTTCTTTGAGATAACTCTGCACTATTGCGAGCTGTAAATGCCACTTCCAGCTTAGCTGTGCAGAAGAAGAACAACAAGAAGAAGAAATATCTCGAAATATGTCCGTCAGGCCCCTTCCCTTGAGATATATCTGCAAATATCTCGGAAACGAAGCGAGCTATGGCAAAATGTTAAGAGACCTTTTTTGTAGAGAATTCTGTTTCCTACAATTTATGTTCTATGATATTTTTTGATCAGAAGCGTAGTTTTCGAGATATATCGAGATATTTAAAAGTTCCGAAGCCGCACCAACATAATAGAGATACAGAAACACCGTGGCCCCTTTCTTTGAGATAACTCTGCACTATTGCGAGCTGTAAATGCCACATCCAGCTTAGCTGTGCAGAAGAAGAACAACAAGAAGAAGAAATATCTCGAAATATGTCCGTCAGGCCAGTTCCTTTGAGCTGAATCTGCAAATATCTCGGAAACGAAGCGAGCTATGGCAAAGTGTTAAGAGACGTTTTTTGTAGAGAATTATGTTTCCTACAATTCATGTTCTATGATATTTTTTGATCAGAAGCGTAGTTTTCGAGATATATCAAGATATTTAAAAGTTCCGAAGCCGCACCAACATAATAGAGATACAGAAACACCGTGGCCCCTTTCTTTGAGATAACTCTGCACTATTGCGAGCTGCAAATGCCACTTCCAGCTTAGCTGTGCAGCGGAAGAACAACAAGAAGAAGAAATATCTCGAAATATGTCCGTCAGGCCCCTTCCCTTGAGATAAATCTGCAAATATCTCGGAAACGAAGCGAGCTATGGCAAAATCTTAAGAGACCTTTTTTGTAGAGAATTAGGTTTCCTACTTTTTATGTTCTATGATATTTTTTGATCAGATGCGTAGTTCTCGAGATATATCAAGATATTTAAAAGTTCCGAAGCCGCACCAACATAATAGAGATACAGAAACACCGTGGCCCCTTTCTTTGAGATAACTCTGCACTATTGCGAGCTGTAAATGCCACTTCCAGCTTAGCTGTGCAGAAGAAGAACAACAAGAAGAAGAAATATCTCGAAATATGTCCGTCAGGCCCCTTCCCTTGAGATATATCTGCAAATATCTCGGAAACGAAGCGAGCTATGGCAAAATGTTAAGAGACCTTTTTTGTAGAGAATTCTGTTTCCTACAATTTATGTTCTATGATATTTTTTGATCAGAAGCGTAGTTTTCGAGATATATCGAGATATTTAAAAGTTCCGAAGCCGCACCAACATAATAGAGATACAGAAACACCGTGGCCCCTTTCTTTGAGATAACTCTGCACTATTGCGAGCTGTAAATGCCACATCCAGCTTAGCTGTGCAGAAGAAGAACAACAAGAAGAAGAAATATCTCGAAATATGTCCGTCAGGCCAGTTCCTTTGAGCTGAATCTGCAAATATCTCGGAAACGAAGCGAGCTATGGCAAAGTGTTAAGAGACGTTTTTTGTAGAGAATTATGTTTCCTACAATTCATGTTCTATGATATTTTTTGATCAGAAGCGTAGTTTTCGAGATATATCGAGATATTTAAAAGTTCCGAAGCCGCACCAACATAATAGGGATACAGAAACACCGTGGCCCCTTTCTTTGAGATAACTCTGCACTAGTGCGAGCCGCAAATGCCACTTCCAGCTTAGCTGTGCAGAAGAAGAACAACAAGAAGAAGAAATATCTCGAAATATGTCCGTTAGGCCCCTTCCCTTGAGATAAATCTGCAAATATCTCGGAAACGAAGCGAGCTATGGCAAAATGTTAAGAGACCTTTTTTGTAGAGAATTAAGTTTCCTACTTTTTATGTTCTATGATATTTTTTGATCAGATGCGTAGTTCTCGAGATATATCAAGATATTTAAAAGTTCCGAAGCCGCACCAACATAATAGAGATACAGAAACACCGTGGCCCCTTTCTTTGAGATAACTCTGCACTATTGCGAGCTGCAAATGCCACTTACAGCTTAGCTGTGCAGAAGAAGAACAAGAAGAAGAAGAAATATCTCGAAATATGTCCGTCACGCCAGTTCCTTTGAGCTGAATCTGCAAATATCTCGGAAACGAAGCGAGCTATGGCAAAATGTTAAGAGACGTTTTTTGTAGAGAATTATGTTTCCTACAATTTATATTCTATGATATTTTTTGATCAGAAGCGTAGTTTTCGAGATATATCGAGATATTTAAAAGTTCCGAAGCCGCACCAACATAATAGGGATACAGAAACACCGTGGCCCCTTTCTTTGAGATAACTCTGCACTAGTGCGAGCCGCAAATGCCACTTCCAGCTTAGCTGTGCAGAAGAAGAACAACAAGAAGAAGAAATATCTCGAAATATGTCCGTCAGGCCCCTTCCCTTGAGATAAATCTGCAAATATCTCGGAAACGAAGCGAGCTATGGCAAAATGTTAAGAGACCTTTTTTGTAGAGAATTAAGTTTCCTACTTTTTATGTTCTATGATATTTTTTGATCAGATGCGTGGTTCTCGAGATATATCAAGATATTTAAAAGTTCCGAAGCCGCACCAACATAATAGAGATACAGAAACACCGTGGCCCCTTTCATTGAGATAACTCTGCACTATTGCGAGCTGTAAATGCCACTTCCAGCTTAGCTGTGCAGAAGAAGAACAACAAGAAGAAGAAATATCTCGAAATATGTCCGTCAGGCCCCTTCCCTTGAGATATATCTGCAAATATCTCGGAAACGAAGCGAGCTATGGCAAAATGTTAAGAGACCTTTTTTGTAGAGAATTCTGTTTCCTACAATTTATGTTCTATGATATTTTTTGATCAGAAGCGTAGTTTTCGAGATATATCGAGATATTTAAAAGTTCCGAAGCCGCACCAACATAATAGAGATACAGAAACACCGTGGCCCCTTTCTTTGAGATAACTCTGCACTAGTGCGAGCCGCAAATGCCACTTCCAGCTTAGCTGTGCAGAAGAAGAACAACAAGAAGAAGAAATATCTCGAAATATGTCCGTCAGGCCCCTTCCCTTGAGATAAATCTGCAAATATCTCGGAAACGAAGCGAGCTATGGCAAAATGTTAAGAGACCTTTTTTGTAGAGAATTAAGTTTCCTACTTTTTATGTTCTATGATATTTTTTGATCAGATGCGTAGTTCTCGAGATATATCAAGATATTTAAAAGTTCCGAAGCCGCACCAACATAATAGAGATACAGAAACACCGTGGCCCCTTTCTTTGAGATAACTCTGCACTATTGCGAGCTGTAAATGCCACTTCCAGCTTAGCTGTGCAGAAGAAGAACAACAAGAAGAAGAAATATCTCGAAATATGTCCGTCAGGCCCCTTCCCTTGAGATATATCTGCAAATATCTCGGAAACGAAGCGAGCTATGGCAAAATGTTAAGAGACCTTTTTTGTAGAGAATTAAGTTTCCTACTTTTTATGTTCTATGATATTTTTTGATCAGATGCGTAGTTCTCGAGATATATCAAGATATTTAAAAGTTCCGAAGCCGCACCAACATAATAGAGATACAGAAACACCGTGGCCCCTTTCTTTGAGATAACTCTGCACTAGTGCGAGCCGCAAATGCCAGTTCCAGCTTAGCTGTGCAGAAGAAGAACAACAAGAAGAAGAAATATCTCGAAATATGTCCGTCAGGCCCCTTCCCTTGAGATAAATCTGCAAATATCTCGGAAACGAAGCGAGCTATGGCAAAATGTTATGAGACCTTTTTTGTAGAGAATTAAGTTTCCTACTTTTTATGTTGTATGATATTTTTTGATCAGATGCGTAGTTCTCGAGATATATCAAGATATTTAAAAGTTCCGAAGCCGCACCAACATAATAGAGATACAGAAACACCGTGGCCCCTTTCTTTGAGATAACTCTGCACTATTGCGAGCTGCAAATGCCACTTCCAGCTTAGCTGTGCAGAGGAAGAACAACAAGAAGAAGAAATATCTCGAAATATGTCCGTCAGGCCAGTTCCTTTGAGCTGAATCTGCAAATATCTCGGAAACGAAGCGAGCTATGGCAAAATGTTAAGAGACCTTTTTTGTAGAGAATTCTGTTTCCTACAATTTATGTTCTATGATATTTTTTGATCAGAAGCGTAGTTTTCGAGATATATCGAGATATTTAAAAGTTCCGAAGCCGCACCAACATAATAGAGATACAGAAACACCGTGGCCCCTTTCTTTGAGATAACTCTGCACTATTGCGAGCTGCAAATGCCACTTCCAGCTTAGCTGTGCAGAGGAAGAACAACAAGAAGAAGAAATATCTCGAAATATGTCCGTCAGGCCAGTACCTTTGAGCTGAATCTGCAAATATCTCGGAAACGAAGCGAGCTATGGCAAAATGTTAAGAGACGTTTTTTGTAGAGAATTATGTTTCCTACAATTTATGTTCTATGATATTTTTTGATCAGAAGCGTAGTTTTCGAGATATATCAAGATATTTAAAAGTTCCGAAGCCGCACCAACATAATAGAGATACAGAAACACCGTGGCCCCTTTCTTTGAGATAACTCTGCACTATTGCGAGCTGCAAATGCCACTTCCAGCTTAGCTGTGCAGCGGAAGAACAACAAGAAGAAGAAATATCTCGAAATATGTCCGTCAGGCCCCTTCCCTTGAGATAAATCTGCAAATATCTCGGAAACGAAGCGAGCTATGGCAAAATCTTAAGAGACCTTTTTTGTAGAGAATTAGGTTTCCTACTTTTTATGTTCTATGATATTTTTTGATCAGATGCGTAGTTCTCGAGATATATCAAGATATTTAAAAGTTCCGAAGCCGCACCAACATAATAGAGATACAGAAACACCGTGGCCCCTTTCTTTGAGATAACTCTGCACTATTGCGAGCTGTAAATGCCACTTCCAGCTTAGCTGTGCAGAAGAAGAACAACAAGAAGAAGAAATATCTCGAAATATGTCCGTCAGGCCCCTTCCCTTGAGATATATCTGCAAATATCTCGGAAACGAAGCGAGCTATGGCAAAATGTTAAGAGACCTTTTTTGTAGAGAATTCTGTTTCCTACAATTTATGTTCTATGATATTTTTTGATCAGAAGCGTAGTTTTCGAGATATATCGAGATATTTAAAAGTTCCGAAGCCGCACCAACATAATAGAGATACAGAAACACCGTGGCCCCTTTCTTTGAGATAACTCTGCACTATTGCGAGCTGTAAATGCCACATCCAGCTTAGCTGTGCAGAAGAAGAACAACAAGAAGAAGAAATATCTCGAAATATGTCCGTCAGGCCAGTTCCTTTGAGCTGAATCTGCAAATATCTCGGAAACGAAGCGAGCTATGGCAAAGTGTTAAGAGACGTTTTTTGTAGAGAATTATGTTTCCTACAATTCATGTTCTATGATATTTTTTGATCAGAAGCGTAGTTTTCGAGATATATCGAGATATTTAAAAGTTCCGAAGCCGCACCAACATAATAGGGATACAGAAACACCGTGGCCCCTTTCTTTGAGATAACTCTGCACTAGTGCGAGCCGCAAATGCCACTTCCAGCTTAGCTGTGCAGAAGAAGAACAACAAGAAGAAGAAATATCTCGAAATATGTCCGTTAGGCCCCTTCCCTTGAGATAAATCTGCAAATATCTCGGAAACGAAGCGAGCTATGGCAAAATGTTAAGAGACCTTTTTTGTAGAGAATTAAGTTTCCTACTTTTTATGTTCTATGATATTTTTTGATCAGATGCGTAGTTCTCGAGATATATCAAGATATTTAAAAGTTCCGAAGCCGCACCAACATAATAGAGATACAGAAACACCGTGGCCCCTTTCTTTGAGATAACTCTGCACTATTGCGAGCTGCAAATGCCACTTCCAGCTTAGCTGTGCAGAAGAAGAACAAGAAGAAGAAGAAATATCTCGAAATATGTCCGTCACGCCAGTTCCTTTGAGCTGAATCTGCAAATATCTCGGAAACGAAGCGAGCTATGGCAAAATGTTAAGAGACGTTTTTTGTAGAGAATTATGTTTCCTACAATTTATATTCTATGATATTTTTTGATCAGAAGCGTAGTTTTCGAGATATATCGAGATATTTAAAAGTTCCGAAGCCGCACCAACATAATAGGGATACAGAAACACCGTGGCCCCTTTCTTTGAGATAACTCTGCACTAGTGCGAGCCGCAAATGCCACTTCCAGCTTAGCTGTGCAGAAGAAGAACAACAAGAAGAAGAAATATCTCGAAATATGTCCGTCAGGCCCCTTCCCTTGAGATAAATCTGCAAATATCTCGGAAACGAAGCGAGCTATGGCAAAATGTTAAGAGACCTTTTTTGTAGAGAATTAAGTTTCCTACTTTTTATGTTCTATGATATTTTTTGATCAGATGCGTGGTTCTCGAGATATATCAAGATATTTAAAAGTTCCGAAGCCGCACCAACATAATAGAGATACAGAAACACCGTGGCCCCTTTCATTGAGATAACTCTGCACTATTGCGAGCTGTAAATGCCACTTCCAGCTTAGCTGTGCAGAAGAAGAACAACAAGAAGAAGAAATATCTCGAAATATGTCCGTCAGGCCCCTTCCCTTGAGATATATCTGCAAATATCTCGGAAACGAAGCGAGCTATGGCAAAATGTTAAGAGACCTTTTTTGTAGAGAATTCTGTTTCCTACAATTTATGTTCTATGATATTTTTTGATCAGAAGCGTAGTTTTCGAGATATATCGAGATATTTAAAAGTTCCGAAGCCGCACCAACATAATAGAGATACAGAAACACCGTGGCCCCTTTCTTTGAGATAACTCTGCACTAGTGCGAGCCGCAAATGCCACTTCCAGCTTAGCTGTGCAGAAGAAGAACAACAAGAAGAAGAAATATCTCGAAATATGTCCGTCAGGCCCCTTCCCTTGAGATAAATCTGCAAATATCTCGGAAACGAAGCGAGCTATGGCAAAATGTTAAGAGACCTTTTTTGTAGAGAATTAAGTTTCCTACTTTTTATGTTCTATGATATTTTTTGATCAGATGCGTAGTTCTCGAGATATATCAAGATATTTAAAAGTTCCGAAGCCGCACCAACATAATAGAGATACAGAAACACCGTGGCCCCTTTCTTTGAGATAACTCTGCACTATTGCGAGCTGTAAATGCCACTTCCAGCTTAGCTGTGCAGAAGAAGAACAACAAGAAGAAGAAATATCTCGAAATATGTCCGTCAGGCCCCTTCCCTTGAGATATATCTGCAAATATCTCGGAAACGAAGCGAGCTATGGCAAAATGTTAAGAGACCTTTTTTGTAGAGAATTAAGTTTCCTACTTTTTATGTTCTATGATATTTTTTGATCAGATGCGTAGTTCTCGAGATATATCAAGATATTTAAAAGTTCCGAAGCCGCACCAACATAATAGAGATACAGAAACACCGTGGCCCCTTTCTTTGAGATAACTCTGCACTATTGCGAGCTGCAAATGCCACTTCCAGCTTAGCTGTGCAGAGGAAGAACAAGAAGAAGAAGAAATATCTCGAAATATGTCCGTCACGCCAGTTCCTTTGAGCTGAATCTGCAAATATCTCGGAAACGAAGCGAGCTATGACAAAATGTTAAGAGACGTTTTTTGTAGAGAATTATGTTTCCTACAATTTATGTTCTATGATATTTTTTGATCAGAAGTGTAGTTTTCGAGATATATCGAGATATTTAAAAGTTCCGAAGCCGCACCAACATAATAGGGATACAGAAACACCGTGGCCCCTTTCTTTGAGATAACTCTGCACTAGTGCGAGCCGCAAATGCCACTTCCAGCTTAGCTGTGCAGAAGAAGAACAACAAGAAGAAGAAATATCTCGAAATATGTCCGTCAGGCCCCTTCCCTTGAGATAAATCTGCAAATATCTCGGAAACGAAGCGAGCTATGGCAAAATGTTAAGAGACCTCTTTTGTAGAGAATTAAGTTTCCTACTTTTTATGTTCTATGATATTTTTTGATCAGATGCGTGGTTCTCGAGATATATCAAGATATTTAAAAGTTCCGAAGCCGCACCAACATAATAGAGATACAGAAACACCGTGGCCCCTTTCATTGAGATAACTCTGCACTATTGCGAGCTGTAAATGCCACTTCCAGCTTAGCTGTGCAGAAGAAGAACAACAAGAAGAAGAAATATCTCGAAATATGTCCGTCAGGCCCCTTCCCTTGAGATATATCTGCAAATATCTCGGAAACGAAGCGAGCTATGGCAAAATGTTAAGAGACCTTTTTTGTAGAGAATTCTGTTTCCTACAATTTATGTTCTATGATATTTTTTGATCAGAAGCGTAGTTTTCGAGATATATCGAGATATTTAAAAGTTCCGAAGCCGCACCAACATAATAGAGATACAGAAACACCGTGGCCCCTTTCTTTGAGATAACTCTGCACTATTGCGAGCTGCAAATGCCACTTCCAGCTTAGCTGTGCAGAGGAAGAACAAGAAGAAGAAGAAATATCTCGAAATATGTCCGTCACGCCAGTTCCTTTGAGCTGAATCTGCAAATATCTCGGAAACGAAGCGAGCTATGGCAAAATGTTAAGAGACGTTTTTTGTAGAGAATTATGTTTCCTACAATTTATGTTCTATGATATTTTTTGATCAGAAGCGTAGTTTTCGAGATATATCGAGATATTTAAAAGTTCCGAAGCCGCACCAACATGATAGGGATACAGAAACACCGTGGCCCCTTTCTTTGAGATAACTCTGCACTAGTGCGAGCCGCAAATGCCACTTCCAGCTTAGCTGTGCAGAAGAAGAACAACAAGAAGAAGAAATATCTCGAAATATGTCCGTTAGGCCCCTTCCCTTGAGATAAATCTGCAAATATCTCGGAAACGAAGCGAGCTATGGCAAAATGTTAAGAGACCTTTTTTGTAGAGAATTCTGTTTCCTACAATTTATGTTCTATGATATTTTTTGATCAGAAGCGTAGTTTTCGAGATATATCGAGATATTTAAAAGTTCCGAAGCCGCACCAACATAATAGAGATACAGAAACACCGTGGCCCCTTTCTTTGAGATAACTCTGCACTAGTGCGAGCCGCAAATGCCACTTCCAGCTTAGCTGTGCAGAAGAAGAACAACAAGAAGAAGAAATATCTCGAAATATGTCCGTCAGGCCCCTTCCCTTGAGATAAATCTGCAAATATCTCGGAAACGAAGCGAGCTATGGCAAAATGTTAAGAGACCTTTTTTGTAGAGAATTAAGTTTCCTACTTTTTATGTTCTATGATATTTTTTGATCAGAGGCGTAGTTCTCGAGATATATCAAGATATTTAAAAGTTCCGAAGCCGCACCAACGTAATAGAGATACAGAAACACCGTGGCCCCTTTCTTTGAGATAACTCTGCACTATTGCGAGCTGTAAATGCCACTTCCAGCTTAGCTGTGCAGAAGAAGAACAACAAGAAGAAGAAATATCTCGAAATATGTCCGTCAGGCCCCTTCCCTTGAGATATATCTGCAAATATCTCGGAAACGAAGCGAGTTATGGCAAAATGTTAAGAGACCTTTTTTGTAGAGAATACTGTTTCCTACAATTTATGTTCTATGATATTTTTCGATCAGAAGCGTAGTTTTCGAGATATATCGAGATATTTAAAAGTTCCGAAGCCGCACCAACATAATAGAGATACAGAAACACCGTGGCCCCTTTCTTTGAGATAACTCTGCACTAGTGCGAGCCGCAAATGCCACTTCCAGCTTAGCTGTGCAGAAGAAGAACAACAAGAAGAAGAAATATCTCGAAATATGTCCGTCAGGCCCCTTCCCTTGAGATAAATCTGCAAATATCTCGGAAACGAAGCGAGCTATGGCAAAATGTTAAGAGACCTTTTTTGTAGAGAATTAAGTTTCCTACTTTTTATGTTCTATGATATTTTTTGATCAGATGCGTAGTTCTCGAGATATATCAAGATATTTAAAAGTTCCGAAGCCGCACCAACATAATAGAGATACAGAAACACCGTGGCCCCTTTCTTTGAGATAACTCTGCACTATTGCGAGCTGCAAATGCCACTTCCAGCTTAGCTGTGCAGAGGAAGAACAAGAAGAAGAAGAAATATCTCGAAATATGTCCGTCACGCCAGTTCCTTTGAGCTGAATCTGCAAATATCTCGGAAACGAAGCGAGCTATGGCAAAATGTTAAGAGACGTTTTTTGTAGAGAATTATGTTTCCTACAATTTATGTTCTATGATATTTTTTGATCAGAAGCGTAGTTTTCGAGATATATCGAGATATTTAAAAGTTCCGAAGCCGCACCAACATAATAGGGATACAGAAACACCGTGGCCCCTTTCTTTGAGATAACTCTGCACTAGTGCGAGCCGCAAATGCCACTTCCAGCTTAGCTGTGCAGAAGAAGAACAACAAGAAGAAGAAATATCTCGAAATATGTCCGTCAGGCCCCTTCCCTTGAGATAAATCTGCAAATATCTCGGAAACGAAGCGAGCTATGGCAAAATGTTAAGAGACCTTTTTTGTAGAGAATTAAGTTTCCTACTTTTTATGTTCTATGATATTTTTTGATCAGATGCGTGGTTCTCGAGATATATCAAGATATTTAAAAGTTCCGAAGCCGCACCAACATAATAGAGATACAGAAACACCGTGGCCCCTTTCATTGAGATAACTCTGCACTATTGCGAGCCGCAAATGCCACTTCCAGCTTAGCTGTGCAGAAGAAGAACAACAAGAAGAAGAAATATCTCGAAATATGTCCGTCAGGCCCCTTCCCTTGAGATATATCTGCAAATATCTCGGAAACGAAGCGAGCTATGGCAAAATGTTAAGAGACCTTTTTTGTAGAGAATTCTGTTTCCTACAATTTATGTTCTATGATATTTTTTGATCAGAAGCGTAGTTTTCGAGATATATCGAGATATTTAAAAGTTCCGAAGCCGCACCAACATAATAGAGATACAGAAACACCGTGGCCCCTTTCTTTGAGATAACTCTGCACTAGTGCGAGCCGCAAATGCCACTTCCAGCTTAGCTGTGCAGAAGAAGAACAACAAGAAGAAGAAATATCTCGAAATATGTCCGTCAGGCCCCTTCCCTTGAGATAAATCTGCAAATATCTCGGAAACGAAGCGAGCTATGGCAAAATGTTAAGAGACCTTTTTTGTAGAGAATTAAGTTTCCTACTTTTTATGTTCTATGATATTTTTTGATCAGATGCGTAGTTCTCGAGATATATCAAGATATTTAAAAGTTCCGAAGCCGCACCAACATAATAGAGATACAGAAACACCGTGGCCCCTTTCTTTGAGATAACTCTGCACTATTGCGAGCTGTAAATGCCACTTCCAGCTGAGCTGTGCAGAAGAAGAACAACAAGAAGAAGAAATATCTCGAAATATGTCCGTCAGGCCCCTTCCCTTGAGATATATCTGCAAATATCTCGGAAACGAAGCGAGCTATGGCAAAATGTTAAGAGACCTTTTTTGTAGAGAATTCTGTTTCCTACAATTTATGTTCTATGATATTTTTCGATCAGAAGCGTAGTTTTCGAGATATATCGAGATATTTAAAAGTTCCGAAGCCGCACCAACATAATAGAGATACAGAAACACCGTGGCCCCTTTCTTTGAGATAACTCTGCACTAGTGCGAGCCGCAAATGCCACTTCCAGCTTAGCTGTGCAGAAGAAGAACAACAAGAAGAAGAAATATCTCGAAATATGTCCGTCAGGCCCCTTCCCTTGAGATAAATCTGCAAATATCTCGGAAACGAAGCGAGCTATGGCAAAATGTTAAGAGACCTTTTTTGTAGAGAATTAAGTTTCCTACTTTTTATGTTCTATGATATTTTTTGATCAGATGCGTAGTTCTCGAGATATATCAAGATATTTAAAAGTTCCGAAGCCGCACCAACATAATAGAGATACAGAAACACCGTGGCCCCTTTCTTTGAGATAACTCTGCACTATTGCGAGCTGCAAATGCCACTTCCAGCTTAGCTGTGCAGAGGAAGAACAAGAAGAAGAAGAAATATCTCGAAATATGTCCGTCAGGCCCCTTCCCTTGAGATAAATCTGCAAATATCTCGGAAACGAAGCGAGCTATGGCAAAATGTTAAGAGACCTTTTTTGTAGAGAATTAAGTTTCCTACTTTTTATGTTCTATGATATTTTTTGATCAGATGCGTAGTTCTCGAGATATATCAAGATATTTAAAAGTTCCGAAGCCGCACCAACATAATAGAGATACAGAAACACCGTGGCCCCTTTCTTTGAGATAACTCTGCACTATTGCGAGCTGTAAATGCCACTTCCAGCTTAGCTGTGCAGAAGAAGAACAACAAGAAGAAGAAATATCTCGAAATATGTCCGTCAGGCCCCTTCCCTTGAGATATATCTGCAAATATCTCGGAAACGAAGCGAGCTATGGCAAAATGTTAAGAGACCTTTTTTGTAGAGAATTCTGTTTCCTACAATTTATGTTCTATGATATTTTTCGATCAGAAGCGTAGTTTTCGAGATATATCGAGATATTTAAAAGTTCCGAAGCCGCACCAACATAATAGAGGTACAGAAACACCGTGGCCCCTTTCTTTGAGATAACTCTGCACTAGTGCGAGCCGCAAATGCCACTTCCAGCTTAGCTGTGCAGAAGAAGAACAACAAGAAGAAGAAATATCTCGAAATATGTCCGTCAGGCCCCTTCCCTTGAGATAAATCTGCAAATATCTCGGAAACGAAGCGAGCTATGGCAAAATGTTAAGAGACCTTTTTTGTAGAGAATTAAGTTTCCTACTTTTTATGTTCTATGATATTTTTTGATCAGATGCGTAGTTCTCGAGATATATCAAGATATTTAAAAGTTCCGAAGCCGCACCAACATAATAGAGATACAGAAACACCGTGGCCCCTTTCTTTGAGATAACTCTGCACTATTGCGAGCTGCAAATGCCACTTCCAGCTTAGCTGTGCAGAGGAAGAACAAGAAGAAGAAGAAATATCTCGAAATATGTCCGTCACGCCAGTTCCTTTGAGCTGAATCTGCAAATATCTCGGAAACGAAGCGAGCTATGGCAAAATGTTAAGAGACGTTTTTTGTAGAGAATTATGTTTCCTACAATTTATGTTCTATGATATTTTTTGATCAGAAGCGTAGTTTTCGAGATATATCGAGATATTTAAAAGTTCCGAAGCCGCACCAACATAATAGGGATACAGAAACACCGTGGCCCCTTTCTTTGAGATAACTCTGCACTAGTGCGAGCCGCAAATGCCACTTCCAGCTTAGCTGTGCAGAAGAAGAACAACAAGAAGAAGAAATATCTCGAAATATGTCCGTTAGGCCCCTTCCCTTGAGATAAATCTGCAAATATCTCGGAAACGAAGCGAGCTATGGCAAAATGTTAAGAGACCTTTTTTGTAGAGAATTAAATTTCCTACTTTTTATGTTCTATGATATTTTTTGATCAGATGCGTAGTTCTCGAGATATATCAAGATATTTAAAAGTTCCGAAGCCGCACCAACATAATAGAGATACAGAAACACCGTGGCCCCTTTCTTTGAGATAACTCTGCACTATTGCGAGCTGTAAATGCCACTTCCAGCTTAGCTGTGCAGAAGAAGAACAACAAGAAGAAGAAATATCTCGAAATATGTCCGTCAGGCCCCTTCCCTTGAGATATATCTGCAAATATCTCGGAAACGAAGCGAGCTATGGCAAAATGTTAAGAGACCTTTTTTGTAGAGAATTCTGTTTCCTACAATTTATGTTCTATGATATTTTTTGATCAGAAGCGTAGTTTTCGAGATATATCGAGATATTTAAAAGTTCCGAAGCCGCACCAACATAATAGAGATACAGAAACACCGTGGCCCCTTTCTTTGAGATAACTCTGCACTAGTGCGAGCCGCAAATGCCACTTCCAGCTTAGCTGTGCAGAAGAAGAACAACAAGAAGAAGAAATATCTCGAAATATGTCCGTCAGGCCCCTTCCCTTGAGATACATCTGCAAATATCTCGGAAACGAAGCGAGCTATGGCAAAATGTTAAGAGACCTTTTTTGTAGAGAATTAAGTTTCCTACAATTTACGTTCTATGATATTTTTTGATCAGAAGCGTAGTTTTCGAGATATATCGAGATATTTAAAAGTTCCGAAGCCGCACCAACATAATAGAGATACAGAAACACCGTGGCCCCTTTCTTTGAGATAACTCTGCACTATTGCGACCTGCAAATGCCACTTCCAGCTCAGCTGTGCAGAAGAAGAACAACAAGAAGAAGAAATATCTCGAAATATGTCCGTCAGGCCAGTTCCTTTGAGCTGAATCTGCAAATATCTCGGAAACGAAGCGAGCTATGGCAAAATGTTAAGAGACGTTTTTTGTAGAGAATTATGTTTCCTACAATTTATGTTCTATGATATTTTTTGATGAGAAGCGTAGTTTTCGAGATATATCGAGATATTTAAAAGTTCCGAAGCCGCACCAACATAATAGGGATACAGAAACACCGTGGCCCCTTTCTTTGAGATAACTCTGCACTAGTGCGAGCCGCAAATGCCACTTCCAGCTTAGCTGTGCAGAAGAAGAACAACAAGAAGAAGAAATATCTCGAAATATGTCCGTCAGGCCCCTTCCCTTGAGATAAATCTGCAAATATCTCGGAAACGAAGCGAGCTATGGCAAAATGTTAAGAGACCTTTTTTGTAGAGAATTAAGTTTCCTACTTTTTATGTTCTATGATATTTTTTGATCAGATGCGTGGTTCTCGAGATATATCAAGATATTTAAAAGTTCCGAAGCCGCACCAACATAATAGAGATACAGAAACACCGTGGCCCCTTTCATTGAGATAACTCTGCACTATTGCGAGCTGTAAATGCCACTTCCAGCTTAGCTGTGCAGAAGAAGAACAACAAGAAGAAGAAATATCTCGAAATATGTCCGTCAGGCCCCTTCCCTTGAGATATATCTGCAAATATCTCGGAAACGAAGCGAGCTATGGCAAAATGTTAAGAGACCTTTTTTGTAGAGAATTCTGTTTCCTACAATTTATGTTCTATGATATTTTTTGATCAGAAGCGTAGTTTTCGAGATATATCGAGATATTTAAAAGTTCCGAAGCCGCACCAACATAATAGAGATACAGAAACACCGTGGCCCCTTTCTTTGAGATAACTCTGCACTAGTGCGAGCCGCAAATGCCACTTCCAGCTTAGCTGTGCAGAAGAAGAACAACAAGAAGAAGAAATATCTCGAAATATGTCCGTCAGGCCCCTTCCCTTGAGATACATCTGCAAATATCTCGGAAACGAAGCGAGCTATGGCAAAATGTTAAGAGACCTTTTTTGTAGAGAATTAAGTTTCCTACAATTTACGTTCTATGATATTTTTTGATCAGAAGCGTAGTTTTCGAGATATATCGAGATATTTAAAAGTTCCGAAGTCGCACCAACATAATAGAGATACAGAAACACCGTGGCCCCTTTCTTTGAGATAACTCTGCACTATTGCGACCTGCAAATGCCACTTCCAGCTCAGCTGTGCAGAAGAAGAACAACAAGAAGAAGAAATATCTCGAAATATGTCCGTCAGGCCAGTTCCTTTGAGCTGAATCTGCAAATATCTCGGAAACGAAGCGAGCTATGGCAAAATGTTAAGAGACGTTTTTTGTAGAGAATTATGTTTCCTACAATTTATGTTCTATGATATTTTTTGATGAGAAGCGTAGTTTTCGAGATATATCGAGATATTTAAAAGTTCCGAAGCCGCACCAACATAATAGGGATACAGAAACACCGTGGCCCCTTTCTTTGAGATAACTCTGCACTAGTGCGAGCCGCAAATGCCACTTCCAGCTTAGCTGTGCAGAAGAAGAACAACAAGAAGAAGAAATATCTCGAAATATGTCCGTCAGGCCCCTTCCCTTGAGATAAATCTGCAAATATCTCGGAAACGAAGCGAGCTATGGCAAAATGTTAAGAGACCTTTTTTGTAGAGAATTATGTTTCCTACAATTTATGTTCTATGATATTTTTTGATCAGAAGCGTAGTTTTCGAGATATATCGAGATATTTAAAAGTTCCGAAGCCGCACCAACATAATAGAGATACAGAAACACCGTGGCCCCTTTCTTTGAGATAACTCTGCACGATTGCGAGCTGCAAATGCCACTTCCAGCTTAGCTGTGCAGAAGAAGAACAACAAGAAGAAGAAATATCTCGAAATATGTCCATCACGAACCCTTCCCTTGAGATAAATCTGCAAGTATCTCGGAAACGAAGCGAGCTATGGCAAAATGTTAAGAGACCTTTTTTGTAGAGAATAATGTTTCCTACAATTTACGTTCTATGATATTTTTTGATCAGAAGCGTAGTTTTCGAGATATATCGAGATATTTAAAAGTTCCGAAGCCGCACCAACATAATAGAGATACAGAAACACCGTGGCCCCTTTCTTTGAGATAACTCTGCATTATTGCGACCTGCAAATGCCACTTCCAGCTCAGCTGTGCAGAAGAAGAACAACAAGAAGAAGAAATATCTCGAAATATGTCCGTCAGGCCAGTTCCTTTGAGCTGAATCTGCAAATATCTCGGAAACGAAGCGAGCTATGGCAAAATGTTAAGAGACGTTTTTTGTAGAGAATTATGTTTCCTACAATTTATGTTCTATGATATTTTTTGATCAGAAGCGTAGTTTTCGAGATATATCGAGATATTTAAAAGTTCCGAAGCCGCACCAACATAATAGAGATACAGAAACACCGTGGCCCCTTTCTTTGAGATAACTCTGCACGATTGCGAGCTGCAAATGCCACTTCCAGCTTAGCTGTGCAGAAGAAGAACAACAAGAAGAAGAAATATCTCGAAATATGTCCGTCAGGCCCCTTCCCTTGAGATATATCTGCAAATATCTCGGAAACGAAGCGAGCTATGGCAAAATGTTAAGAGACGTTTTTTGTAGAGAATTATGTTTCCTACAATTTATGTTCTATGACATTTTTTGATCAGAAGCGTAGTTTTCGAGATATATCGAGATATTTAAAAGTTCCGAAGCCGCACCAACATAATAGGGATACAGAAACACCGTGGCCCCTTTCTTTGAGATAACTCTGCACTAGTGCGAGCCGCAAATGCCACTTCCAGCTTAGCTGTGCAGAAGAAGAACAACAAGAAGAAGAAATATCTCGAAATATGTCCGTCAGGCCAGTTCCTTTGAGCTGAATCTGCAAATATCTCGGAAACGAAGCGAGCTATGGCAAAATGTTAAGAGACGTTTTTTGTAGAGAATTATGTTTCCTACAATTTATGTTCTATGATATTTTTTGATCAGAAGCGTAGTTTTCGAGATATATCGAGATATTTAAAAGTTCCGAAGCCGCACCAACATAATAGAGATACAGAAACACCGTGGCCCCTTTCTTTGAGATAACCCTGCACGATTGCGAGCTGCAAATGCCACTTCCAGCTTAGCTGTGCAGAAGAAGAACAACAAGAAGAAGAAATATCTCGAAATATGTCCGTCAGGCCCCTTCCCTTGAGATATATCTGCAAATATCTCGGAAACGAAGCGAGCTATGGCAAAATGTTAAGAGACGTTTTTTGTAGAGAATTATGTTTCCTACAATTTATGTTCTATGATATTTTTTGATCAGAAGCGTAGTTTTCGAGATATATCGAGATATTTGAAAGTTCCGAAGCCGCACCAACATAATAGAGATACAGATACACCGTGGCCCCTTTCTTTGAGATAACTCTGCACTAGTGCGAGCCGCAAATGCCACTTCCAGCTTAGCTGTGCAGAAGAAGAACAACAAGAAGAAGAAATATCTCGAAATGTGTCCGTCAGGCCCCTTCCCTTGAGATAAATCTGCAAATATCTCGGAAACGAAGCGAGCTATGGCAAAATGTTAAGAGACCTTTTTTGTAGAGAATTAAGTTTCCTACTTTTTATGTTCTATGATATTTTTTGATCAGATGCGTAGTTCTCGAGATATATCAAGATATTTAAAAGTTCCGAAGCCGCACCAACATAATAGAGATACAGAAACACCGTGGCCCCTTTCTTTGAGATAACTCTGCACTAGTGCGAGCCGCAAATGCCACTTCCAGCTTAGCTGTGCAGAAGAAGAACAACAAGAAGAAGAAATATCTCGAAATATGTCCGTCAGGCCCCTTCCCTTGAGATAAATCTGCAAATATCTCGGAAACGAAGCGAGCTATGGCAAAATGTTAAGAGACCTTTTTTGTAGAGAATTAAGTTTCCTACTTTTTATGTTCTATGATATTTTTTGATCAGATGCGTGGTTCTCGAGATATATCAAGATATTTAAAAGTTCCGAAGCCGCACCAACATAATAGAGATACAGAAACACCGTGGCCCCTTTCTTTGAGATAACTCTGCACTATTGCGAGCTGCAAATGTCACTTCCAGCTTAGCTGTGCAGAGGAAGAACAACAAGAAGAAGAAATATCTCGAAATATGTCCGTCAGGCCAGTTCCTTTGAGCTGAATCTGCAAATATCTCGGAAACGAAGCGAGCAACGGCAAAATGTTAAGAGACGTTTTTTGTAGAGAATTATGTTTCCTACAATTTATGTTCTATGATATTTTTTGATCAGAAGCGTAGTTTTCGAGATATATCGAGATATTTAAAAGTTCCGAAGCCGCACCAACATAATAGAGATACAGAAACACCGTGGCCCCTTTCTTTGAGATAACTCTGCACGATTGCGAGCTGCAAATGCCACTTCCAGCTTAGCTGTGCAGAAGAAGAACAACAAGAAGAAGAAATATCTCGAAATATGTCCATCACGAACCCTTCCCTTGAGATAAATCTGCAAGTATCTCGGAAACGAAGCGAGCTATGGCAAAATGTTAAGAGACCTTTTTTGTAGAGAATAATGTTTCCTACAATTTACGTTCTATGATATTTTTTGATCAGAAGCGTAGTTTTCGAGATATATCGAGATATTTAAAAGTTCCGAAGCCGCACCAACATAATAGAGATACAGAAACACCGTGGCCCCTTTCTTTGAGATAACTCTGCACGATTGCGAGCTGCAAATGCCACTTCCAGCTTAGCTGTGCAGAAGAAGAACAACAAGAAGAAGAAATATCTCGAAATATGTCCATCACGAACCCTTCCCTTGAGATAAATCTGCAAGTATCTCGGAAACGAAGCGAGCTATGGCAAAATGTTAAGAGACCTTTTTTGTAGAGAATAATGTTTCCTACAATTTACGTTCTATGATATTTTTTGATCAGAAGCGTAGTTTTCGAGATATATCGAGATATTTAAAAGTTCCGAAGCCGCACCAACATAATAGAGATACAGAAACACCGTGGCCCCTTTCTTTGAGATAACTCTGCATTATTGCGACCTGCAAATGCCACTTCCAGCTCAGCTGTGCAGAAGAAGAACAACAAGAAGAAGAAATATCTCGAAATATGTCCGTCAGGCCAGTTCCTTTGAGCTGAATCTGCAAATATCTCGGAAACGAAGCGAGCTATGGCAAAATGTTAAGAGACGTTTTTTGTAGAGAATTATGTTTCCTACAATTTATGTTCTATGATATTTTTTGATCAGAAGCGTAGTTTTCGAGATATATCGAGATATTTAAAAGTTCCGAAGCCGCACCAACATAATAGAGATACAGAAACACCGTGGCCCCTTTCTTTGAGATAACTCTGCACGATTGCGAGCTGCAAATGCCACTTCCAGCTTAGCTGTGCAGAAGAAGAACAACAAGAAGAAGAAATATCTCGAAATATGTCCGTCAGGCCCCTTCCCTTGAGATATATCTGCAAATATCTCGGAAACGAAGCGAGCTATGGCAAAATGTTAAGAGACGTTTTTTGTAGAGAATTATGTTTCCTACAATTTATGTTCTATGACATTTTTTGATCAGAAGCGTAGTTTTCGAGATATATCGAGATATTTAAAAGTTCCGAAGCCGCACCAACATAATAGGGATACAGAAACACCGTGGCCCCTTTCTTTGAGATAACTCTGCACTAGTGCGAGCCGCAAATGCCACTTCCAGCTTAGCTGTGCAGAAGAAGAACAACAAGAAGAAGAAATATCTCGAAATATGTCCGTCAGGCCAGTTCCTTTGAGCTGAATCTGCAAATATCTCGGAAACGAAGCGAGCTATGGCAAAATGTTAAGAGACGTTTTTTGTAGAGAATTATGTTTCCTACAATTTATGTTCTATGATATTTTTTGATCAGAAGCGTAGTTTTCGAGATATATCGAGATATTTAAAAGTTCCGAAGCCGCACCAACATAATAGAGATACAGAAACACCGTGGCCCCTTTCTTTGAGATAACCCTGCACGATTGCGAGCTGCAAATGCCACTTCCAGCTTAGCTGTGCAGAAGAAGAACAACAAGAAGAAGAAATATCTCGAAATATGTCCGTCAGGCCCCTTCCCTTGAGATATATCTGCAAATATCTCGGAAACGAAGCGAGCTATGGCAAAATGTTAAGAGACGTTTTTTGTAGAGAATTATGTTTCCTACAATTTATGTTCTATGATATTTTTTGATCAGAAGCGTAGTTTTCGAGATATATCGAGATATTTGAAAGTTCCGAAGCCGCACCAACATAATAGAGATACAGATACACCGTGGCCCCTTTCTTTGAGATAACTCTGCACTAGTGCGAGCCGCAAATGCCACTTCCAGCTTAGCTGTGCAGAAGAAGAACAACAAGAAGAAGAAATATCTCGAAATGTGTCCGTCAGGCCCCTTCCCTTGAGATAAATCTGCAAATATCTCGGAAACGAAGCGAGCTATGGCAAAATGTTAAGAGACCTTTTTTGTAGAGAATTAAGTTTCCTACTTTTTATGTTCTATGATATTTTTTGATCAGATGCGTAGTTCTCGAGATATATCAAGATATTTAAAAGTTCCGAAGCCGCACCAACATAATAGAGATACAGAAACACCGTGGCCCCTTTCTTTGAGATAACTCTGCACTAGTGCGAGCCGCAAATGCCACTTCCAGCTTAGCTGTGCAGAAGAAGAACAACAAGAAGAAGAAATATCTCGAAATATGTCCGTCAGGCCCCTTCCCTTGAGATAAATCTGCAAATATCTCGGAAACGAAGCGAGCTATGGCAAAATGTTAAGAGACCTTTTTTGTAGAGAATTAAGTTTCCTACTTTTTATGTTCTATGATATTTTTTGATCAGATGCGTGGTTCTCGAGATATATCAAGATATTTAAAAGTTCCGAAGCCGCACCAACATAATAGAGATACAGAAACACCGTGGCCCCTTTCTTTGAGATAACTCTGCACTATTGCGAGCTGCAAATGTCACTTCCAGCTTAGCTGTGCAGAGGAAGAACAACAAGAAGAAGAAATATCTCGAAATATGTCCGTCAGGCCAGTTCCTTTGAGCTGAATCTGCAAATATCTCGGAAACGAAGCGAGCAACGGCAAAATGTTAAGAGACGTTTTTTGTAGAGAATTATGTTTCCTACAATTTATGTTCTATGATATTTTTTGATCAGAAGCGTAGTTTTCGAGATATATCGAGATATTTAAAAGTTCCGAAGCCGCACCAACATAATAGAGATACAGAAACACCGTGGCCCCTTTCTTTGAGATAACTCTGCACGATTGCGAGCTGCAAATGCCACTTCCAGCTTAGCTGTGCAGAAGAAGAACAACAAGAAGAAGAAATATCTCGAAATATGTCCATCACGAACCCTTCCCTTGAGATAAATCTGCAAGTATCTCGGAAACGAAGCGAGCTATGGCAAAATGTTAAGAGACCTTTTTTGTAGAGAATAATGTTTCCTACAATTTACGTTCTATGATATTTTTTGATCAGAAGCGTAGTTTTCGAGATATATCGAGATATTTAAAAGTTCCGAAGCCGCACCAACATAATAGAGATACAGAAACACCGTGGCCCCTTTCTTTGAGATAACTCTGCATTATTGCGACCTGCAAATGCCACTTCCAGCTCAGCTGTGCAGAAGAAGAACAACAAGAAGAGGAAATATCTCGAAATATGTCCGTCAGGCCAGTTCCTTTGAGCTGAATCTGCAAATATCTCGGAAACGAAGCGAGCTATGGCAAAATGTTAAGAGACGTTTTTTGTAGAGAATTATGTTTCCTACAATTTATGTTCTATGATATTTTTTGATCAGAAGCGTAGTTTTCGAGATATATCGAGATATTTAAAAGTTCCGAAGCCGCACCAACATAATAGAGATACAGAAACACCGTGGCCCCTTTCTTTGAGATAACTCTGCACGATTGCGAGCTGCAAATGCCACTTCCAGCTTAGCTGTGCAGAAGAAGAACAACAAGAAGAAGAAATATCTCGAAATATGTCCGTCAGGCCCCTTCCCTTGAGATATATCTGCAAATATCTCGGAAACGAAGCGAGCTATGGCAAAATGTTAAGAGACGTTTTTTGTAGAGAATTATGTTTCCTACAATTTATGTTCTATGATATTTTTTGATCAGAAGCGTAGTTTTCGAGATATATCGAGATATTTGAAAGTTCCGAAGCCGCACCAACATAATAGAGATACAGATACACCGTGGCCCCTTTCTTTGAGATAACTCTGCACTAGTGCGAGCCGCAAATGCCACTTCCAGCTTAGCTGTGCAGAAGAAGAACAACAAGAAGAAGAAATATCTCGAAATATGTCCGTCAGGCCCCTTCCCTTGAGATAAATCTGCAAATATCTCGGAAACGAAGCGAGCTATGGCAAAATGTTAAGAGACCTTTTTTGTAGAGAATTAAGTTTCCTACTTTTTATGTTCTATGATATTTTTTGATCAGATGCGTAGTTCTCGAGATATATCAAGATATTTAAAAGTTCCGAAGCCGCACCAACATAATAGAGATACAGAAACACCGTGGCCCCTTTCTTTGAGATAACTCTGCACTATTGCGAGCTGCAAATGCCACTTCCAGCTTAGCTGTGCAGAGGAAGAACAAGAAGAAGAAGAAATATCTCGAAATATGTCCGTCACGCCAGTTCCTTTGAGCTGAATCTGCAAATATCTCGGAAACGAAGCGAGCTATGGCAAAATGTTAAGAGACGTTTTTTGTAGAGAATTATGTTTCCTACAATTTATGTTCTATGATATTTTTTGATCAGAAGCGTAGTTTTCGAGATATATCGAGATATTTAAAAGTTCCGAAGCCGCACCAACATAATAGGGATACAGAAACACCGTGGCCCCTTTCTTTGAGATAACTCTGCACTAGTGCGAGCCGCAAATGCCACTTCCACCTTAGCTGTGCAGAAGAAGGACAACAAGAAGAAGGAATATCTCGAAATATGTCCGTCAGGCCCCTTCCCTTGAGATAAATCTGCAAATATCTCGGAAACGAAGCGAGCTATGGCAAAATGTTGAGAGACCTTTTTTGTAGAGAATTAAGTTTCCTACTTTTCATGTTCTATGATATTTTTTGATCAGATGCGTAGTTCTCGAGATATATCAAGATATTTAAAAGTTCCGAAGCCGCACCAACATAATAGGGATACAGAAACACCGTGGCCCCTTTCTTTGAGATAACTCTGCACTAGTGCGAGCCGCAAATGCCACTTCCAGCTTAGCTGTGCAGAAGAAGAACAACAAGAAGAAGAAGTATCTCGAAATATGTCCGTCAGGCCCCTTCCCTTGAGATATATCTGCAAATATCTCGGAAACGAAGCGAGCTATGGCAAAATGTTAAGAGACCTTTTTTGTAGAGAATTAAGTTTCCTACTTTTTATGTTCTATGATATTTTTTGATCAGATGCGTAGTTCTCGAGATATATCAAGATATTTAAAAGTTCCGAAGCCGCACCAACATAATAGAGATACAGAAACACCGTGGCCCCTTTCTTTGAGATAACTCTGCACTATTGCGAGCTGTAAATGCCACTTCCAGCTTAGCTGTGCAGAAGAAGAACAACAAGAAGAAGAAATATCTCGAAATATGTCCGTCAGGCCCCTTCCCTTGAGATATATCTGCAAATATCTCGGAAACGAAGCGAGCTATGGGAAAATGTTAAGAGACCTTTTTTGTAGAGAATTATGTTTCGTACAATTTATGTTCTATGATATTTTTTGATCAGATGCGTAGTTCTCGAGATATATCAAGATATTTAAAAGTTCCGAAGCCGCACCAACATAATAGAGATACAGAAACACCGTGGCCCCTCTCTTTGAGATAACTCTGCACTATTGCGAGCTGGAAATGCCACTTCCAGTTTAGCTGTGCAGAAGAAGAACAACAAGAAGAAGAAATATCTCGAAATATGTCCGTCAGGCCCCTTCCCTTGAGATAAATCTGCAAATATCTCGGAAACGAAGCGAGCTATGGCAAAATGTTAGGAGACCTTTTTTGTAGAGAATTAAGTTTCCTACTTTTTATGTTCTATGATATTTTTTGATCAGATGCGTAGTTCTCGAGATATATGAAGATATTTAAAAGTTCCGAAGCCGCACCAACATAATAGAGATACAGAAACACCGTGGCCCCTCTCTTTGAGATAACTCTGCACTATTGCGAGCTGTAAATGCCACTTCCAGCTTAGCTGTGCAGAAGAAGAACAACAAGAAGAAGACATATCTCGAAATATGTCCGTCAGGCCCCTTCCCTTGAGATATATCTGCAAATATCTCGGAAACAAAGCGAGCTATGGCAAAATGTTAAGAGACCTTTTTTGTAGAGAATTATGTTTCGTACAATTTATGTTCTATGATATTTTTTGATCAGAAGCGTAGTTTTCGAGATATATCGAGATATTTAAAAGTTCCAAAGCCGCACCAACATAATAGAGATACAGAAACACCGTGGCCCCTTTCTTTGAGATAACTCTGCACTATTGCGAGCTGCAAATGCCACTTCCAGCTTAGCTGTGCAGAGGAAGAACAACAAGAAGAAGAAATATCTCGAAATATGTCCGTCAGGCCAGTTCCTTTGAGCTGAATCTGCAAATATCTCGGAAACGAAGCGAGCTATGGCAAAATGTTAAGAGACGTTTTTTGTAGAGAATTATGTTTCCTACAATTTATGTTCTATGATATTTTTTGATCAGAAGCGTAGTTTTCGAGATATATCGAGATATTTAAAAGTTCCGAAGCCGCACCAACATAATAGAGATACAGAAACACCGTGGCCCCTTTCTTTGAGATAACTCTGCACGATTGCGAGCTGCAAATGCCACTTCCAGCTTAGCTGTGCAGAAGAAGAACAACAAGAAGAAGAAATATCTCGAAATATGTCCGTCAGGCCCCTTCCCTTGAGATATATCTGCAAATATCTCGGAAACGAAGCAAGCTATGGCAAAATGTTAAGAGACGTTTTTTGTAGAGAATTATGTTTCCTACAATTTATGTTCTATGATATTTTTTGATCAGAAGCGTAGTTTTCGAGATATATCGAGATATTTGAAAGTTCCGAAGCCGCACCAACATAATAGAGATTCAGATACACCGTGGCCCCTTTCTTTGAGATAACTCTGCACTAGTGCGAGCCGCAAATGCCACTTCCAGCTTAGCTGTGCAGAAGAAGAACAACAAGAAGAAGAAATATCTCGAAATATGTCCGTCAGGCCCCTTCCCTTGAGATAAATCTGCAAATATCTCGGAAACGAAGCGAGCTATGGCAAAATGTTAAGAGACCTTTTTTGTAGAGAATTAAGTTTCCTACTTTTTATGTTCTATGATATTTTTTGATCAGATGCGTAGTTCTCGAGATATATCAAGATATTTAAAATTTCCGAAGCCGCACCAACATAATAGAGATACAGAAACACCGTGGCCCCTTTCTTTGAGATAACTCTGCACTATTGCGAGCTGCAAATGCCACTTCCAGCTTAGCTGTGCAGAGGAAGAACAAGAAGAAGAAGGAATATCTCGAAATATGTCCGTCACGCCAGTTCCTTTGAGCTGAATCTGCAAATATCTCGGAAACGAAGCGAGCTATGGCAAAATGTTAAGAGACCTTTTTTGTAGAGAATTATGTTTCGTACAATTTATGTTCTATGATATTTTTTGATCAGATGCGTAGTTCTCGAGATATATCAAGATATTTAAAAGTTCCGAAGCCGCACCAACATAATAGAGATACAGAAACACCGTGGCCCCTCTCTTTGAGATAACTCTGCACTATTGCGAGCTGGAAATGCCACTTCCAGTTTAGCTGTGCTGAAGAAGAACAACAAGAAGAAGACATATCTCGAAATATGTCCGTCAGGCCCCTTCCCTTGAGATATATCTGCAAATATCTCGGAAACGAAGCGAGGTATGGCAAAATGTTAAGAGACCTTTTTTGTAGAGAATTATGTTTCCTACAATTTATGTTCTATGATATTTTTTGATCAGAAGCGTAGTTTTCGAGATATATCGAGATATTTAAAAGTTCCAAAGCCGCACCAACATAATAGAGATACAGAAACACCGTGGCCCCTTTCTTTGAGATAACTCTGCACTATTGCGAGCTGCAAATGCCACTTCCAGCTTAGCTGTGCAGAGGAAGAACAACAAGAAGAAGAAATATCTCGAAATATGTCCGTCAGGCCAGTTCCTTTGAGCTGAATCTGCAAATATCTCGGAAACGAAGCGAGCTATGGCAAAATGTTAAGAGACGTTTTTTGTAGAGAATTATGTTTCCTACAATTTATGTTCTATGATATTTTTTGATCAGAAGCGTAGTTTTCGAGATATATCGAGATATTCAAAAGTTCCGAAGCCGCACCAACATAATAGGGATACAGAAACACCGTGGCCCCTTTCTTTGAGATAACTCTGCACTAGTGCGAGCCGCAAATGCCACTTCCAGCTTAGCTGTGCAGAAGAAGAACAACAAGAAGAAGAAATATCTCGAAATATGTCCGCCAGGCCCCTTCCCTTGAGATAAATCTGCAAATATCTCGGAAACGAAGCGAGCTATGGCCAATTGTTAAGAGACCTTTTTTGTAGAGAATTAAGTTTCCTACTTTTTATGTTCTATGATATTTTTTGATCAGATGCGTAGTTCTCGAGATATATCAAGATATTTAAAAGTTCCGAAGCCGCACCAACATAATAGGGATACAGAAACACCGTGGCCCCTTTCTTTGAGATAACTCTGCACTAGTGCGAGCCGCAAATGCCACTTCCAGCTTAGCTGTGCTGAAGAAGAACAACAAGAAGAAGACATATCTCGAAATATGTCCGTCAGGCCCCTTCCCTTGAGATATATCTGCAAATATCTCGGAAACGAAGCGAGCTATGGCAAAATGTTAAGAGACCTTTTTTGTAGAGAATTATGTTTCCTACAATTTATGTTCTATGATATTTTTTGATCAGAAGCGTAGTTTTCGAGATATATCGAGATATTTAAAAGTTCCAAAGCCGCACCAACATAATAGAGATACAGAAACACCGTGGCCCCTTTCTTTGAGATAACTCTGCACTATTGCGTGCTGTAAATGCCACTTCCAGCTTAGCTGTGCTGAAGAAGAACAACAAGAAGAAGACATATCTCGAAATATGTCCGTCAGGCCCCTTCCCTTGAGATATATCTGCAAATATCTCGGAAACGAAGCGAGCTATGGCAAAATGTTAAGAGACCTTTTTTGTAGAGAATTATGTTTCCTACAATTTATGTTCTATGATATTTTTTGATCAGAAGCGTAGTTTTCGAGATGTATCGAGATATTTAAAAGTTCCAAAGCCGCACCAACATAATAGAGATACAGAAACACCGTGGCCCCTTTCTTTGAGATAACTCTGCACTATTGCGAGCTGCAAATGCCACTTCCAGCTTAGCTGTGCAGAGGAAGAACAACAAGAAGAAGAAATATCTCGAAATATGTCCGTCAGGCCAGTTCCTTTGAGCTGAATCTGCAAATATCTCGGAAACGAAGCGAGCTATGGCAAAATGTTAAGAGACGTTTTTTGTAGAGAATTATGTTTCCTACAATTTATGTTCTATGATATTTTTTGATCAGAAGCGTAGTTTTCGAGATATATCGAGATATTTAAAAGTTCCGAAGCCGCACCAACATAATAGGGATACAGAAACACCGTGGCCCCTTTCTTTGAGATAACTATGCAGTATTGCGAGCTGTAAATGCCACTTCCAGCTTAGCTGTGCAGAAGAAGAACAACAAGAAGAAGAAATATCTCGAAATATGTCCGCCAGGCCCCTTCCCTTGAGATAAATCTGCAAATATCTCGGAAACGAAGCGAGCTATGGCCAATTGTTAAGAGACCTTTTTTGTAGAGAATTAAGTTTCCTACTTTTTATGTTCTATGATATTTTTTGATCAGATGCGTAGTTCTCGAGATATATCAAGATATTTAAAAGTTCCGAAGCCGCACCAACATAATAGGGATACAGAAACACCGTGGCCCCTTTCTTTGAGATAACTCTGCACTAGTGCGAGCCGCAAATGCCACTTCCAGCTTAGCTGTGCAGAAGAAGAACAACAAGAAGAAGAAATATCTCGAAATATGTCCGTCAGGCCCCTTCCCTTGAGATATATCTGCAAATATCTCGGAAACGAAGCGAGCTATGGCAAAATGTTAAGAGACCTTTTTTGTAGAGAATTAAGTTTCCTACTTTTTATGTTCTATGATATTTTTTGATCAGATGCGTAGTTCTCGAGATATATCAAGATATTTAAAAGTTCCGAAGCCGCACCAACATAATAGAAATACAGAAACACCGTGGCCCCTTTCTTTGAGATAACTCTGCACTATTGCGAGCTGTAAATGCCACTTCCAGCTTAGCTGTGCAGAAGAAGAACAACAAGAAGAAGAAATATCTCGAAATATGTCCGTCAGGCCCCTTCCCTTGAGATATATCTGCAAATATCTCGGAAACGAAGCGAGCTATGGGAAAATGTTAAGAGACCTTTTTTGTAGAGAATTATGTTTCGTACAATTTATGTTCTATGATATTTTTTGGTGAGAAGCGTAGTTTTCGAGATATATCGAGATATTTAAAAGTTCCGAAGCCGCACCAACATAATAGGGATACAGAAACACCGTGGCCCCTTTCTTTGAGATAACTCTGCACTAGTGCGAGCCGCAAATGCCACTTCCAGCTTAGCTGTGCAGAAGAAGAACAACAAGAAGAAGAAATATCTCGAAATATGTCCGTCAGGCCAGTTCCTTTGAGCTGAATCTGCAAATATCTCGGAAACGAAGCGAGCTATGGCAAAATGTTAAGAGAAGTTTTTTGTAGAGAATTATGTTTCCTACAATTTATGTTCTATGATATTTTTTGATCAGAAGCGTAGTTTTCGAGATGTATCGAGATATTTAAAAGTTCCGAAGCCGCACCAACATAATAGGGATACAGAAACACCGTGGCCCCTTTCTTTGAGATAACTCTGCAGTATTGCGAGCTGTAAATGCCACTTCCAGCTTAGCTGTGCAGAAGAAGTACAACAAGAAGAAGAAATATCTCGAAATATGTCCGTCAGGCCCCTTCCCTTGAGATAAATCTGCAAATATCTCGGAAACGAAGAGAGCTATGGCAAAATGTTAAGAGACCTTTTTTGTAGAGAATTAAGTTTCCTACTTTTTATGTTCTATAATATTTTTTGATCTGATGCGTAGTTCTCGAGATATATCAAGATATTTAAAAGTTCCGAAGCCGCACCAACATAATAGAGATACAGAAACACCGTGGCCCCTTTCTTTGAGATAACTCTGCACTATTGCGAGCTGTAAATGCCACTTCCAGCTTAGCTGTGCAGAGGAAGAACAACAAGAAGAAGAAATATCTCGAAATATGTCCGTCAGGCCCCTTCCCTTGAGATATATCTGCAAATATCTCGGAAACGAAGCGAGCTATGGCAAAATGTTAAGAGACCTTTTTTGTAGAGAATTATGTTTCCTACAATTTATGTTGTATGATATTTTTTGATCAGAAGCGTAGTTTTCGAGATATATCGAGATATTTAAAAGTTCCGAAGCCGCACCAACATAATAGAGATACAGAAACACCGTGGCCCCTCTCTTTGAGATAACTCTGCACTACTGCGAGCTGGAAATGCCACTTCCAGTTTAGCTGTGCAGAAGAAGAACAACAAGAAGAAGAAATATCTCGAAATATGTCCGTTAGGCCCCTTCCCTTGAGATAAATCTGCAAATATCTCGGAAACGAAGCGAGCTATGGCAAAATGTTAAGAGACCTCTTTTGTAGAGAATTAAGCTTCCTACTTTTTATGTTCTATGATATTTTTTGATCAGATGCGTAGTTCTCGAGATATATCAAGATATTTAAAAGTTCCGAAGCCGCACCAACATAATAGAGATACAGAAACACCGTGGCCCCTTTCTTTGAGATAACTCTGCACTATTGGGCGCTGTAAATGCCACTTCCAGCTTAGCTGTGCAGAAGAAGAACAACAAGAAGAAGAAATATCTCGAAATATGTCCGTCAGGCCCCTTCCCTTGAGATAAATCTGCAAATATCTCGGAAACGAAGCGAGCTATGGCAAAATGTTAAGAGACCTTTTTTGTAGAGAATTAAGTTTCCTACTTTTTATGTTCTATGATATTTTTTGATCAGATGCGTAGTTCTCGAGATATATCAAGATATCTAAAAGTTCCGAAGCCGCACCAATATAATAGAGATACAGAAACACCGTGGCCCCTTTCTTTGAGATAACTCTGCACTATTGCGAGCTGCAAATGCCACTTCCAGCTTAGCTGTGCAGAAGAAGAACAACAAGAAGAAGAAATATCTCGAAATATGTCCGTCAGGCCCCTTCCCTTGAGATAAATCTGCAAATATCTCGGAAACGAAGAGAGCTATGGCAAAATGTTAAGAGACCTTTTTTGTAGAGAATTAAGTTTCCTACTTTTTATGTTCTATGATATTTTTTGATCAGAAGCGTAGTTTTCGAGATATATCGAGATATTTAAAAGTTCCGAAGCCGCACCAACATAATAGAGATACAGAAACACCGTGGCCCCTTTCGTTGAGATAACTCTGCACTAGTGCGAGCCGCAAATGCCACTTCCAGCTTAGCTGTGCAGAAGAAGAACAACAAGAAGAAGAAATATCTCGAAATATGTCCGTCAGGCCCCTTCCCTTGAGATAAATCTGCAAATATCTCGGAAACGAAGCGAGCTATGGCAAAATGTTAAGAGACGTTTTTTGTAGAGAATTATGTTTCCTACAATTTATGTTCTATGATATTTTTTGATCAGAAGCGTAGTTTTCGAGATATATCGAGATATTTAAAAGTTCCGAAGCCGCACCAACATAATAGGGATACAGAAACACCGTGGCCCCTTTCTTTGAGATAACTCTGCACTAGTGCGAGCCGCAAATGCCACTTCCAGCTTAGCTGTGCAGAAGAAGAACAACAAGAAGAAGAAATATCTCGAAATATGTCCGTCAGGCCCCTTCCCTTGAGATAAATCTGCAAATATCTCGGAAACGAAGCGAGCTATGGCAAAATGTTGAGAGACCTTTTTTGTAGAGAATTAAGTTTCCTACTTTTTATGTTCTATGATATTTTTTGATCAGATGCGTAGTTCTCGAGACATATCAAGATATTTAAAAGTTCCGAAGCCGCACCAACATAATAGAGATACAGAAACACCGTGGCCCCTCTCTTTGAGATAACTCTGCACTATTGCGAGCTGGAAATGCCACTTCCAGTTTAGCTGTGCAGAAGAAGAACAACAAGAAGAAGAAATATCTCGAAATATGTCCGTCAGGCCCCTTCCCTTGAGATAAATCTGCAAATATCTCGGAAACGAAGCGAGCTATGGCAAAATGTTAAGAGACGTTTTTTGTAGAGAATTAAGTTTCCTACTTTTTATGTTCTATGATATTTTTTGATCAGATGCGTAGTTCTCGGGATATATCAAGATATATAAAGTTCCGAAGCCGCACCAACATAATAGAGATACAGAAACACCGTGGCCCCTCTCTTTGAGATAACTCTGCACTATTGCGAGCTGTAAATGTCACTTCCAGCTTAGCTGTGCAGAAGAAGAACAACAAGAAGAAGAAATATCTCGAAATATGTCCGCCAGGCCCCTTCCCTTGAGATAAATCTGCAAATATCTCGGAAACGAAGCGAGCTATGGCCAATTGTTAAGAGACCTTTTTTGTAGAGAATTAAGTTTCCTACTTTTTATGTTCTATGATATTTTTTGATCAGATGCGTAGTTCTCGAGATATATCAAGATATTTAAAAGTTCCGAAGCCGCACCAACATAATAGGGATACAGAAACACCGTGGCCCCTTTCTTTGAGATAACTCTGCACTAGTGCGAGCCGCAAATGCCACTTCCAGCTTAGCTGTGCAGAAGAAGAACAACAAGAAGAAGAAATATCTCGAAATATGTCCGCCAGGCCCCTTCCCTTGAGATATATCTGCAAATATCTCGGAAACGAAGCGAGCTATGGCAAAATGTTAAGAGACCTTTTTTGTAGAGAATTAAGTTTCCTACTTTTTATGTTCTATGATATTTTTTGATCAGATGCGTAGTTCTCGAGATATATCAAGATATTTAAAAGTTCCGAAGCCGCACCAACATAATAGAAATACAGAAACATCGTGGCCCCTTTCTTTGAGATAACTCTGCACTATTGCGAGCTGTAAATGCCACTTCCAGCTTAGCTGTGCAGAAGAAGAACAACAAGAAGAAGAAATATCTCGAAATATGTCCGTCAGGCCCCTTCCCTTGAGATATATCTGCAAATATCTCGGAAACGAAGCGAGCTATGGGAAAATGTTAAGAGACCTTTTTTGTAGAGAATTATGTTTCGTACAATTTATGTTCTATGATATTTTTTGGTGAGAAGCGTAGTTTTCGAGATATATCGAGATATTTAAAAGTTCCAAAGCCGCACCAACATAATAGAGATACAGAAACACCGTGGCCCCTTTCTTTGAGATAACTCTGCACTATTGCGTGCTGTAAATGCCACTTCCAGCTTAGCTGTGCTGAAGAAGAACAACAAGAAGAAGACATATCTCGAAATATGTCCGTCAGGCCCCTTCCCTTGAGATATATCTGCAAATATCTCGGAAACGAAGCGAGCTATGGCAAAATGTTAAGAGACCTTTTTTGTAGAGAATTATGTTTCCTACAATTTATGTTCTATGATATTTTTTGATCAGAAGCGTAGTTTTCGAGATATATCGAGATATTTAAAAGTTCCAAAGCCGCACCAACATAATAGAGATACAGAAACACCGTGGCCCCTTTCTTTGAGATAACTCTGCACTATTGCGTGCTGTAAATGCCACTTCCAGCTTAGCTGTGCTGAAGAAGAACAACAAGAAGAAGACATATCTCGAAATATGTCCGTCAGGCCCCTTCCCTTGAGATATATCTGCAAATATCTCGGAAACGAAGCGAGCTATGGCAAAATGTTAAGAGACCTTTTTTGTAGAGAATTATGTTTCCTACAATTTATGTTCTATGATATTTTTTGATCAGAAGCGTAGTTTTCGAGATATATCGAGATATTTAAAAGTTCCAAAGCCGCACCAACATAATAGAGATACAGAAACACCGTGGCCCCTTTCTTTGAGATAACTCTGCACTATTGCGTGCTGTAAATGCCACTTCCAGCTTAGCTGTGCTGAAGAAGAACAACAAGAAGAAGACATATCTCGAAATATGTCCGTCAGGCCCCTTCCCTTGAGATATATCTGCAAATATCTCGGAAACGAAGCGAGCTATGGCAAAATGTTAAGAGACTTTTTTTGTAGAGAATTATGTTTCCTACAATTTATGTTCTATGATATTTTTTGGTGAGAAGCGTAGTTTTCGAGATATATCGAGATATTTAAAAGTTCCAAAGCCGCACCAACATAATAGAGATACAGAAACACCGTGGCCCCTTTCTTTGAGATAACTCTGCACTATTGCGTGCTGTAAATGCCACTTCCAGCTTAGCTGTGCTGAAGAAGAACAACAAGAAGAAGACATATCTCGAAATATGTCCGTCAGGCCCCTTCCCTTGAGATATATCTGCAAATATCTCGGAAACGAAGCGAGCTATGGCAAAATGTTAAGAGACCTTTTTTGTAGAGAATTATGTTTCCTACAATTTATGTTCTATGATATTTTTTGATCAGAAGCGTAGTTTTCGAGATATATCGAGATATTTAAAAGTTCCAAAGCCGCACCAACATAATAGAGATACAGAAACACCGTGGCCCCTTTCTTTGAGATAACTCTGCACTATTGCGTGCTGTAAATGCCACTTCCAGCTTAGCTGTGCTGAAGAAGAACAACAAGAAGAAGACATATCTCGAAATATGTCCGTCAGGCCCCTTCCCTTGAGATATATCTGCAAATATCTCGGAAACGAAGCGAGCTATGGCAAAATGTTAAGAGACCTTTTTTGTAGAGAATTATGTTTCCTACAATTTATGTTCTATGATATTTTTTGATCAGAAGCGTAGTTTTCGAGATATATCGAGATATTTAAAAGTTCCAAAGCCGCACCAACATAATAGAGATACAGAAACACCGTGGCCCCTTTCTTTGAGATAACTCTGCACTATTGCGAGCTGCAAATGCCACTTCCAGCTTAGCTGTGCAGAGGAAGAACAACAAGAAGAAGAAATATCTCGAAATATGTCCGTCAGGCCAGTTCCTTTGAGCTGAATCTGCAAATATCTCGGAAACGAAGCGAGCTATGGCAAAATGTTAAGAGACGTTTTTTGTAGAGAATTATGTTTCCTACAATTTATGTTCTATGATATTTTTTGATCAGAAGCGTAGTTTTCGAGATATATCGAGATATTTAAAAGTTCCGAAGCCGCACCAACATAATAGGGATACAGAAACACCGTGGCCCCTTTCTTTGAGATAACTATGCAGTATTGCGAGCTGTAAATGCCACTTCCAGCTTAGCTGTGCAGAAGAAGAACAACAAGAAGAAGAAATATCTCGAAATATGTCCGTCAGGCCCCTTCCCTTGAGATAAATCTGCAAATATCTCGGAAACGAAGAGAGCTATGGCAAAATGTTAAGAGACCTTTTTTGTAGAGAATTATGTTTCCTACAATTTATGTTCTATGATATTTTTTGATCAGAAGCGTAGTTTTCGAGATATATCGAGATATTTAAAAGTTCCGAAGCCGCACCAACATAATAGGGATACAGAAACACCGTGGCCCCTTTCTTTGAGATAACTCTGCACTAGTGCGAGCCGCAAATGCCACTTCCACCTTAGCTGTGCAGAAGAAGAACAACAAGAAGAAGGAATATCTCGAAATATGTCCGTCAGGCCCCTTCCCTTGAGATAAATCTGCAAATATCTCGGAAACGAAGCGAGCTATGGCAAAATGTTGAGAGACCTTTTTTGTAGAGAATTATGTTTCGTACAATTTATGTTCTATGATATTTTTTGGTGAGAAGCGTAGTTTTCGAGATATATCGAGATATTTAAAAGTTCCAAAGCCGCACCAACATAATAGAGATACAGAAACACCGTGGCCCCTTTCTTTGAGATAACTCTGCACTATTGCGAGCTGTAAATGCCACTTCCAGCTTAGCTGTGCAGAAGAAGAACAACAAGAAGAAGACATATCTCGAAATATGTCCGTCAGGCCCCTTCCCTTGAGATATATCTGCAAATATCTCGGAAACGAAGCGAGCTATGGCAAAATGTTAAGAGACCTTTTTTGTAGAGAATTATGTTTCCTACAATTTATGTTCTATGATATTTTTTGATCAGAAGCGTAGTTTTCGAGATATATCGAGATATTTAAAAGTTCCGAAGCCGCACCAACATAATAGAGATACAGAAACACCGTGGCCCCTTTCGTTGAGATAACTCTGCACTAGTGCGAGCCGCAAATGCCACTTCCAGCTTAGCTGTGCAGAAGAAGAACAACAAGAAGAAGAAATATCTCGAAATATGTCCGTCAGGCCCCTTCCCTTGAGATAAATCTGCAAATATCTCGGAAACGAAGCGAGCTATGGCAAAATGTTAAGAGACGTTTTTTGTAGAGAATTATGTTTCCTACAATTTATGTTCTATGATATTTTTTGATCAGAAGCGTAGTTTTCGAGATATATCGAGATATTTAAAAGTTCCGAAGCCGCACCAACATAATAGGGATACAGAAACACCGTGGCCCCTTTCTTTGAGATAACTCTGCACTAGTGCGAGCCGCAAATGCCACTTCCAGCTTAGCTGTGCAGAAGAAGAACAACAAGAAGAAGAAATATCTCGAAATATGTCCGTCAGGCCAGTTCCTTTGAGCTGAATCTGCAAATATCTCGGAAACGAAGCGAGCTATGGCAAAATGTTGAGAGACCTTTTTTGTAGAGAATTATGTTTCGTACAATTTATGTTCTATGATATTTTTTGGTGAGAAGCGTAGTTTTCGAGATATATCGAGATATTTAAAAGTTCCAAAGCCGCACCAACATAATAGAGATACAGAAACACCGTGGCCCCTTTCTTTGAGATAACTCTGCACTATTGCGAGCTGTAAATGCCACTTCCAGCTTAGCTGTGCAGAAGAAGAACAACAAGAAGAAGACATATCTCGAAATATGTCCGTCAGGCCCCTTCCCTTGAGATATATCTGCAAATATCTCGGAAACGAAGCGAGCTATGGCAAAATGTTAAGAGACCTTTTTTGTAGAGAATTATGTTTCCTACAATTTATGTTCTATGATATTTTTTGATCAGAAGCGTAGTTTTCGAGATATATCGAGATATTTAAAAGTTCCGAAGCCGCACCAACATAATAGAGATACAGAAACACCGTGGCCCCTTTCGTTGAGATAACTCTGCACTAGTGCGAGCCGCAAATGCCACTTCCAGCTTAGCTGTGCAGAAGAAGAACAACAAGAAGAAGAAATATCTCGAAATATGTCCGTCAGGCCCCTTCCCTTGAGATAAATCTGCAAATATCTCGGAAACGAAGCGAGCTATGGCAAAATGTTAAGAGACGTTTTTTGTAGAGAATTATGTTTCCTACAATTTATGTTCTATGATATTTTTTGATCAGAAGCGTAGTTTTCGAGATATATCGAGATATTTAAAAGTTCCGAAGCCGCACCAACATAATAGGGATACAGAAACACCGTGGCCCCTTTCTTTGAGATAACTCTGCACTAGTGCGAGCCGCAAATGCCACTTCCAGCTTAGCTGTGCAGAAGAAGAACAACAAGAAGAAGAAATATCTCGAAATATGTCCGTCAGGCCAGTTCCTTTGAGCTGAATCTGCAAATATCTCGGAAACGAAGCGAGCTATGGCAAAATGTTAAGAGAAGTTTTTTGTAGAGAATTATGTTTCCTACAATTTATGTTCTATGATATTTTTTGATCAGAAGCGTAGTTTTCGAGATGTATCGAGATATTTAAAAGTTCCGAAGCCGCACCAACATAATAGGGATACAGAAACACCGTGGCCCCTTTCTTTGAGATAACTCTGCAGTATTGCGAGCTGTAAATGCCACTTCCAGCTTAGCTGTGCAGAAGAAGAACAACAAGAAGAAGAAATATCTCGAAATATGTCCGTCAGGCCCCTTCCCTTGAGATAAATCTGCAAATATCTCGGAAACGAAGAGAGCTATGGCAAAATGTTAAGAGACCTTTTTTGTAGAGAATTAAGTTTCCTACTTTTTATGTTCTATAATATTTTTTGATCTGATGCGTAGTTCTCGAGATATATCAAGATATTTAAAAGTTCCGAAGCCGCACCAACATAATAGAGATACAGAAACACCGTGGCCCCTTTCTTTGAGATAACTCTGCACTATTGCGAGCTGTAAATGCCACTTCCAGCTTAGCTGTGCAGAGGAAGAACAACAAGAAGAAGAAATATCTCGAAATATGTCCGTCAGGCCCCTTCCCTTGAGATATATCTGCAAATATCTCGGAAACGAAGCGAGCTATGGCAAAATGTTAAGAGACCTTTTTTGTAGAGAATTATGTTTCCTACAATTTATGTTCTATGATATTTTTTGATCAGAAGCGTAGTTTTCGAGATATATCGAGATATTTAAAAGTTCCGAAGCCGCACCAACATAATAGGGATACAGAAACACCGTGGCCCCTTTCTTTGAGATAACTCTGCACTAGTGCGAGCCGCAAATGCCACTTCCACCTTAGCTGTGCAGAAGAAGAACAACAAGAAGAAGGAATATCTCGAAATATGTCCGTCAGGCCCCTTCCCTTGAGATAAATCTGCAAATATCTCGGAAACGAAGCGAGCTATGGCAAAATGTTGAGAGACCTTTTTTGTAGAGAATTATGTTTCGTACAATTTATGTTCTATGATATTTTTTGGTGAGAAGCGTAGTTTTCGAGATATATCGAGATATTTAAAAGTTCCAAAGCCGCACCAACATAATAGAGATACAGAAACACCGTGGCCCCTTTCTTTGAGATAACTCTGCACTATTGCGAGCTGTAAATGCCACTTCCAGCTTAGCTGTGCAGAAGAAGAACAACAAGAAGAAGACATATCTCGAAATATGTCCGTCAGGCCCCTTCCCTTGAGATATATCTGCAAATATCTCGGAAACGAAGCGAGCTATGGCAAAATGTTAAGAGACCTTTTTTGTAGAGAATTATGTTTCCTACAATTTATGTTCTATGATATTTTTTGATCAGAAGCGTAGTTTTCGAGATATATCGAGATATTTAAAAGTTCCGAAGCCGCACCAACATAATAGAGATACAGAAACACCGTGGCCCCTTTCGTTGAGATAACTCTGCACTAGTGCGAGCCGCAAATGCCACTTCCAGCTTAGCTGTGCAGAAGAAGAACAACAAGAAGAAGAAATATCTCGAAATATGTCCGTCAGGCCCCTTCCCTTGAGATAAATCTGCAAATATCTCGGAAACGAAGCGAGCTATGGCAAAATGTTAAGAGACGTTTTTTGTAGAGAATTATGTTTCCTACAATTTATGTTCTATGATATTTTTTGATCAGAAGCGTAGTTTTCGAGATATATCGAGATATTTAAAAGTTCCGAAGCCGCACCAACATAATAGGGATACAGAAACACCGTGGCCCCTTTCTTTGAGATAACTCTGCACTAGTGCGAGCCGCAACTGCCACTTCCAGCTTAGCTGTGCAGAAGAAGAACAACAAGAAGAAGAAATATCTCGAAATATGTCCGTCAGGCCAGTTCCTTTGAGCTGAATCTGCAAATATCTCGGAAACGAAGCGAGCTATGGCAAAATGTTAAGAGAAGTTTTTTGTAGAGAATTATGTTTCCTACAATTTATGTTCTATGATATTTTTTGATCAGAAGCGTAGTTTTCGAGATGTATCGAGATATTTAAAAGTTCCGAAGCCGCACCAACATAATAGGGATACAGAAACACCGTGGCCCCTTTCTTTGAGATAACTCTGCAGTATTGCGAGCTGTAAATGCCACTTCCAGCTTAGCTGTGCAGAAGAAGAACAACAAGAAGAAGAAATATCTCGAAATATGTCCGTCAGGCCCCTTCCCTTGAGATAAATCTGCAAATATCTCGGAAACGAAGAGAGCTATGGCAAAATGTTAAGAGACCTTTTTTGTAGAGAATTAAGTTTCCTACTTTTTATGTTCTATAATATTTTTTGATCTGATGCGTAGTTCTCGAGATATATCAAGATATTTAAAAGTTCCGAAGCCGCACCAACATAATAGAGATACAGAAACACCGTGGCCCCTTTCTTTGAGATAACTCTGCACTATTGCGAGCTGTAAATGCCACTTCCAGCTTAGCTGTGCAGAGGAAGAACAACAAGAAGAAGAAATATCTCGAAATATGTCCGTCAGGCCCCTTCCCTTGAGATATATCTGCAAATATCTCGGAAACGAAGCGAGCTATGGCAAAATGTTAAGAGACCTTTTTTGTAGAGAATTATGTTTCCTACAATTTATGTTCTATGATATTTTTTGATCAGAAGCGTAGTTTTCGAGATATATCGAGATATTTAAAAGTTCCGAAGCCGCACCAACATAATAGGGATACAGAAACACCGTGGCCCCTTTCTTTGAGATAACTCTGCACTAGTGCGAGCCGCAAATGCCACTTCCACCTTAGCTGTGCAGAAGAAGAACAACAAGAAGAAGGAATATCTCGAAATATGTCCGTCAGGCCCCTTCCCTTGAGATAAATCTGCAAATATCTCGGAAACGAAGCGAGCTATGGCAAAATGTTGAGAGACCTTTTTTGTAGAGAATTATGTTTCGTACAATTTATGTTCTATGATATTTTTTGGTGAGAAGCGTAGTTTTCGAGATATATCGAGATATTTAAAAGTTCCAAAGCCGCACCAACATAATAGAGATACAGAAACACCGTGGCCCCTTTCTTTGAGATAACTCTGCACTATTGCGAGCTGTAAATGCCACTTCCAGCTTAGCTGTGCAGAAGAAGAACAACAAGAAGAAGACATATCTCGAAATATGTCCGTCAGGCCCCTTCCCTTGAGATATATCTGCAAATATCTCGGAAACGAAGCGAGCTATGGCAAAATGTTAAGAGACCTTTTTTGTAGAGAATTATGTTTCCTACAATTTATGTTCTATGATATTTTTTGATCAGAAGCGTAGTTTTCGAGATATATCGAGATATTTAAAAGTTCCGAAGCCGCACCAACATAATAGAGATACAGAAACACCGTGGCCCCTTTCGTTGAGATAACTCTGCACTAGTGCGAGCCGCAAATGCCACTTCCAGCTTAGCTGTGCAGAAGAAGAACAACAAGAAGAAGAAATATCTCGAAATATGTCCGTCAGGCCCCTTCCCTTGAGATAAATCTGCAAATATCTCGGAAACGAAGCGAGCTATGGCAAAATGTTAAGAGACGTTTTTTGTAGAGAATTATGTTTCCTACAATTTATGTTGTATGATATTTTTTGATCAGAAGCGTAGTTTTCGAGATATATCGAGATATTTAAAAGTTCCGAAGCCGCACCAACATAATAGGGATACAGAAACACCGTGGCCCCTTTCTTTGAGATAACTCTGCACTAGTGCGAGCCGCAAATGCCACTTCCAGCTTAGCTGTGCAGAAGAAGAACAACAAGAAGAAGAAATATCTCGAAATATGTCCGTCAGGCCAGTTCCTTTGAGCTGAATCTGCAAATATCTCGGAAACGAAGCGAGCTATGGCAAAATGTTAAGAGAAGTTTTTTGTAGAGAATTATGTTTCCTACAATTTATGTTCTATGATATTTTTTGATCAGAAGCGTAGTTTTCGAGATGTATCGAGATATTTAAAAGTTCCGAAGCCGCACCAACATAATAGGGATACAGAAACACCGTGGCCCCTTTCTTTGAGATAACTCTGCAGTATTGCGAGCTGTAAATGCCACTTCCAGCTTAGCTGTGCAGAAGAAGAACAACAAGAAGAAGAAATATCTCGAAATATGTCCGTCAGGCCCCTTCCCTTGAGATAAATCTGCAAATATCTCGGAAACGAAGAGAGCTATGGCAAAATGTTAAGAGACCTTTTTTGTAGAGAATTAAGTTTCCTACTTTTTATGTTCTATAATATTTTTTGATCTGATGCGTAGTTCTCGAGATATATCAAGATATTTAAAAGTTCCGAAGCCGCACCAACATAATAGAGATACAGAAACACCGTGGCCCCTTTCTTTGAGATAACTCTGCACTATTGCGAGCTGTAAATGCCACTTCCAGCTTAGCTGTGCAGAGGAAGAACAACAAGAAGAAGAAATATCTCGAAATATGTCCGTCAGGCCCCTTCCCTTGAGATATATCTGCAAATATCTCGGAAACGAAGCGAGCTATGGCAAAATGTTAAGAGACCTTTTTTGTAGAGAATTATGTTTCCTACAATTTATGTTCTATGATATTTTTTGATCAGAAGCGTAGTTTTCGAGATATATCGAGATATTTAAAAGTTCCGAAGCCGCACCAACATAATAGGGATACAGAAACACCGTGGCCCCTTTCTTTGAGATAACTCTGCACTAGTGCGAGCCGCAAATGCCACTTCCACCTTAGCTGTGCAGAAGAAGAACAACAAGAAGAAGGAATATCTCGAAATATGTCCGTCAGGCCCCTTCCCTTGAGATAAATCTGCAAATATCTCGGAAACGAAGCGAGCTATGGCAAAATGTTGAGAGACCTTTTTTGTAGAGAATTATGTTTCGTACAATTTATGTTCTATGATATTTTTTGGTGAGAAGCGTAGTTTTCGAGATATATCGAGATATTTAAAAGTTCCAAAGCCGCACCAACATAATAGAGATACAGAAACACCGTGGCCCCTTTCTTTGAGATAACTCTGCACTATTGCGAGCTGTAAATGCCACTTCCAGCTTAGCTGTGCAGAAGAAGAACAACAAGAAGAAGACATATCTCGAAATATGTCCGTCAGGCCCCTTCCCTTGAGATATATCTGCAAATATCTCGGAAACGAAGCGAGCTATGGCAAAATGTTAAGAGACCTTTTTTGTAGAGAATTATGTTTCCTACAATTTATGTTCTATGATATTTTTTGATCAGAAGCGTAGTTTTCGAGATATATCGAGATATTTAAAAGTTCCGAAGCCGCACCAACATAATAGAGATACAGAAACACCGTGGCCCCTTTCGTTGAGATAACTCTGCACTAGTGCGAGCCGCAAATGCCACTTCCAGCTTAGCTGTGCAGAAGAAGAACAACAAGAAGAAGAAATATCTCGAAATATGTCCGTCAGGCCCCTTCCCTTGAGATAAATCTGCAAATATCTCGGAAACGAAGCGAGCTATGGCAAAATGTTAAGAGACGTTTTTTGTAGAGAATTATGTTTCCTACAATTTATGTTCTATGATATTTTTTGATCAGAAGCGTAGTTTTCGAGATATATCGAGATATTTAAAAGTTCCGAAGCCGCACCAACATAATAGGGATACAGAAACACCGTGGCCCCTTTCTTTGAGATAACTCTGCACTAGTGCGAGCCGCAACTGCCACTTCCAGCTTAGCTGTGCAGAAGAAGAACAACAAGAAGAAGAAATATCTCGAAATATGTCCGTCAGGCCAGTTCCTTTGAGCTGAATCTGCAAATATCTCGGAAACGAAGCGAGCTATGGCAAAATGTTAAGAGAAGTTTTTTGTAGAGAATTATGTTTCCTACAATTTATGTTCTATGATATTTTTTGATCAGAAGCGTAGTTTTCGAGATGTATCGAGATATTTAAAAGTTCCGAAGCCGCACCAACATAATAGGGATACAGAAACACCGTGGCCCCTTTCTTTGAGATAACTCTGCAGTATTGCGAGCTGTAAATGCCACTTCCAGCTTAGCTGTGCAGAAGAAGAACAACAAGAAGAAGAAATATCTCGAAATATGTCCGTCAGGCCCCTTCCCTTGAGATAAATCTGCAAATATCTCGGAAACGAAGAGAGCTATGGCAAAATGTTAAGAGACCTTTTTTGTAGAGAATTAAGTTTCCTACTTTTTATGTTCTATAATATTTTTTGATCTGATGCGTAGTTCTCGAGATATATCAAGATATTTAAAAGTTCCGAAGCCGCACCAACATAATAGAGATACAGAAACACCGTGGCCCCTTTCTTTGAGATAACTCTGCACTATTGCGAGCTGTAAATGCCACTTCCAGCTTAGCTGTGCAGAGGAAGAACAACAAGAAGAAGAAATATCTCGAAATATGTCCGTCAGGCCCCTTCCCTTGAGATATATCTGCAAATATCTCGGAAACGAAGCGAGCTATGGCAAAATGTTAAGATACCTTTTTTGTAGAGAATTATGTTTCCTACAATTTATGTTCTATGATATTTTTTGATCAGAAGCGTAGTTTTCGAGATATATCGAGATATTTAAAAGTTCCGAAGCCGCACCAACATAATAGGGATACAGAAACACCGTGGCCCCTTTCTTTGAGATAACTCTGCACTAGTGCGAGCCGCAAATGCCACTTCCACCTTAGCTGTGCAGAAGAAGAACAACAAGAAGAAGGAATATCTCGAAATATGTCCGTCAGGCCCCTTCCCTTGAGATAAATCTGCAAATATCTCGGAAACGAAGCGAGCTATGGCAAAATGTTGAGAGACCTTTTTTGTAGAGAATTATGTTTCGTACAATTTATGTTCTATGATATTTTTTGGTGAGAAGCGTAGTTTTCGAGATATATCGAGATATTTAAAAGTTCCAAAGCCGCACCAACATAATAGAGATACAGAAACACCGTGGCCCCTTTCTTTGAGATAACTCTGCACTATTGCGAGCTGTAAATGCCACTTCCAGCTTAGCTGTGCAGAAGAAGAACAACAAGAAGAAGACATATCTCGAAATATGTCCGTCAGGCCCCTTCCCTTGAGATATATCTGCAAATATCTCGGAAACGAAGCGAGCTATGGCAAAATGTTAAGAGACCTTTTTTGTAGAGAATTATGTTTCCTACAATTTATGTTCTATGATATTTTTTGATCAGAAGCGTAGTTTTCGAGATATATCGAGATATTTAAAAGTTCCGAAGCCGCACCAACATAATAGAGATACAGAAACACCGTGGCCCCTTTCGTTGAGATAACTCTGCACTAGTGCGAGCCGCAAATGCCACTTCCAGCTTAGCTGTGCAGAAGAAGAACAACAAGAAGAAGAAATATCTCGAAATATGTCCGTCAGGCCCCTTCCCTTGAGATAAATCTGCAAATATCTCGGAAACGAAGCGAGCTATGGCAAAATGTTAAGAGACGTTTTTTGTAGAGAATTATGTTTCCTACAATTTATGTTCTATGATATTTTTTGATCAGAAGCGTAGTTTTCGAGATATATCGAGATATTTAAAAGTTCCGAAGCCGCACCAACATAATAGGGATACAGAAACACCGTGGCCCCTTTCTTTGAGATAACTCTGCACTAGTGCGAGCCGCAACTGCCACTTCCAGCTTAGCTGTGCAGAAGAAGAACAACAAGAAGAAGAAATATCTCGAAATATGTCCGTCAGGCCAGTTCCTTTGAGCTGAATCTGCAAATATCTCGGAAACGAAGCGAGCTATGGCAAAATGTTAAGAGAAGTTTTTTGTAGAGAATTATGTTTCCTACAATTTATGTTCTATGATATTTTTTGATCAGAAGCGTAGTTTTCGAGATGTATCGAGATATTTAAAAGTTCCGAAGCCGCACCAACATAATAGGGATACAGAAACACCGTGGCCCCTTTCTTTGAGATAACTCTGCAGTATTGCGAGCTGTAAATGCCACTTCCAGCTTAGCTGTGCAGAAGAAGAACAACAAGAAGAAGAAATATCTCGAAATATGTCCGTCAGGCCCCTTCCCTTGAGATAAATCTGCAAATATCTCGGAAACGAAGAGAGCTATGGCAAAATGTTAAGAGACCTTTTTTGTAGAGAATTAAGTTTCCTACTTTTTATGTTCTATAATATTTTTTGATCTGATGCGTAGTTCTCGAGATATATCAAGATATTTAAAAGTTCCGAAGCCGCACCAACATAATAGAGATACAGAAACACCGTGGCCCCTTTCTTTGAGATAACTCTGCACTATTGCGAGCTGTAAATGCCACTTCCAGCTTAGCTGTGCAGAGGAAGAACAACAAGAAGAAGAAATATCTCGAAATATGTCCGTCAGGCCCCTTCCCTTGAGATATATCTGCAAATATCTCGGAAACGAAGCGAGCTATGGCAAAATGTTAAGAGACCTTTTTTGTAGAGAATTATGTTTCCTACAATTTATGTTGTATGATATTTTTTGATCAGAAGCGTAGTTTTCGAGATATATCGAGATATTTAAAAGTTCCGAAGCCGCACCAACATAATAGAGATACAGAAACACCGTGGCCCCTCTCTTTGAGATAACTCTGCACTACTGCGAGCTGGAAATGCCACTTCCAGTTTAGCTGTGCAGAAGAAGAACAACAAGAAGAAGAAATATCTCGAAATATGTCCGTTAGGCCCCTTCCCTTGAGATAAATCTGCAAATATCTCGGAAACGAAGCGAGCTATGGCAAAATGTTAAGAGACCTCTTTTGTAGAGAATTAAGCTTCCTACTTTTTATGTTCTATGATATTTTTTGATCAGATGCGTAGTTCTCGAGATATATCAAGATATTTAAAAGTTCCGAAGCCGCACCAACATAATAGAGATACAGAAACACCGTGGCCCCTTTCTTTGAGATAACTCTGCACTATTGGGCGCTGTAAATGCCACTTCCAGCTTAGCTGTGCAGAAGAAGAACAACAAGAAGAAGAAATATCTCGAAATATGTCCGTTAGGCCCCTTCCCTTGAGATAAATCTGCAAATATCTCGGAAACGAAGCGAGCTATGGCAAAATGTTGAGAGACCTTTTTTGTAGAGAATTATGTTTCGTACAATTTATGTTCTATGATATTTTTTGGTGAGAAGCGTAGTTTTCGAGATATATCGAGATATTTAAAAGTTCCAAAGCCGCACCAACATAATAGAGATACAGAAACACCGTGGCCCCTTTCTTTGAGATAACTCTGCACTATTGCGAGCTGTAAATGCCACTTCCAGCTTAGCTGTGCAGAAGAAGAACAACAAGAAGAAGACATATCTCGAAATATGTCCGTCAGGCCCCTTCCCTTGAGATATATCTGCAAATATCTCGGAAACGAAGCGAGCTATGGCAAAATGTTAAGAGACCTTTTTTGTAGAGAATTATGTTTCCTACAATTTATGTTCTATGATATTTTTTGATCAGAAGCGTAGTTTTCGAGATATATCGAGATATTTAAAAGTTCCGAAGCCGCACCAACATAATAGAGATACAGAAACACCGTGGCCCCTTTCGTTGAGATAACTCTGCACTAGTGCGAGCCGCAACTGCCACTTCCAGCTTAGCTGTGCAGAAGAAGAACAACAAGAAGAAGAAATATCTCGAAATATGTCCGTCAGGCCAGTTCCTTTGAGCTGAATCTGCAAATATCTCGGAAACGAAGCGAGCTATGGCAAAATGTTAAGAGAAGTTTTTTGTAGAGAATTATGTTTCCTACAATTTATGTTCTATGATATTTTTTGATCAGAAGCGTAGTTTTCGAGATGTATCGAGATATTTAAAAGTTCCGAAGCCGCACCAACATAATAGGGATACAGAAACACCGTGGCCCCTTTCTTTGAGATAACTCTGCAGTATTGCGAGCTGTAAATGCCACTTCCAGCTTAGCTGTGCAGAAGAAGAACAACAAGAAGAAGAAATATCTCGAAATATGTCCGTCAGGCCCCTTCCCTTGAGATAAATCTGCAAATATCTCGGAAACGAAGAGAGCTATGGCAAAATGTTAAGAGACCTTTTTTGTAGAGAATTAAGTTTCCTACTTTTTATGTTCTATAATATTTTTTGATCTGATGCGTAGTTCTCGAGATATATCAAGATATTTAAAAGTTCCGAAGCCGCACCAACATAATAGAGATACAGAAACACCGTGGCCCCTTTCTTTGAGATAACTCTGCACTATTGCGAGCTGTAAATGCCACTTCCAGCTTAGCTGTGCAGAGGAAGAACAACAAGAAGAAGAAATATCTCGAAATATGTCCGTCAGGCCCCTTCCCTTGAGATATATCTGCAAATATCTCGGAAACGAAGCGAGCTATGGCAAAATGTTAAGAGACCTTTTTTGTAGAGAATTATGTTTCCTACAATTTATGTTGTATGATATTTTTTGATCAGAAGCGTAGTTTTCGAGATATATCGAGATATTTAAAAGTTCCGAAGCCGCACCAACATAATAGAGATACAGAAACACCGTGGCCCCTCTCTTTGAGATAACTCTGCACTACTGCGAGCTGGAAATGCCACTTCCAGTTTAGCTGTGCAGAAGAAGAACAACAAGAAGAAGAAATATCTCGAAATATGTCCGTTAGGCCCCTTCCCTTGAGATAAATCTGCAAATATCTCGGAAACGAAGCGAGCTATGGCAAAATGTTAAGAGACCTCTTTTGTAGAGAATTAAGCTTCCTACTTTTTATGTTCTATGATATTTTTTGATCAGATGCGTAGTTCTCGAGATATATCAAGATATTTAAAAGTTCCGAAGCCGCACCAACATAATAGAGATACAGAAACACCGTGGCCCCTTTCTTTGAGATAACTCTGCACTATTGGGCGCTGTAAATGCCACTTCCAGCTTAGCTGTGCAGAAGAAGAACAACAAGAAGAAGAAATATCTCGAAATATGTCCGTCAGGCCCCTTCCCTTGAGATAAATCTGCAAATATCTCGGAAACGAAGCGAGCTATGGCAAAATGTTAAGAGACGTTTTTTGTAGAGAATTATGTTTCCTACAATTTATGTTCTATGATATTTTTTGATCAGAAGCGTAGTTTTCGAGATATATCGAGATATTTAAAAGTTCCGAAGCCGCACCAACATAATAGGGATACAGAAACACCGTGGCCCCTTTCTTTGAGATAACTCTGCACTAGTGCGAGCCGCAAATGCCACTTCCAGCTTAGCTGTGCAGAAGAAGAACAACAAGAAGAAGAAATATCTCGAAATATGTCCGTCAGGCCCCTTCCCTTGAGATATATCTGCAAATATCTCGGAAACGAAGCGAGCTATGGCAAAATGTTAAGAGACCTTTTTTGTAGAGAATTATGTTTCCTACAATTTATGTTCTATGATATTTTTTGATCAGAAGCGTAGTTTTCGAGATATATCGAGATATTTAAAAGTTCCGAAGCCGCACCAACATAATAGGGATACAGAAACACCGTGGCCCCTTTCTTTGAGATAACTCTGCACTAGTGCGAGCCGCAAATGCCACTTCCACCTTAGCTGTGCAGAAGAAGAACAACAAGAAGAAGGAATATCTCGAAATATGTCCGTCAGGCCCCTTCCCTTGAGATAAATCTGCAAATATCTCGGAAACGAAGCGAGCTATGGCAAAATGTTGAGAGACCTTTTTTGTAGAGAATTATGTTTCGTACAATTTATGTTCTATGATATTTTTTGGTGAGAAGCGTAGTTTTCGAGATATATCGAGATATTTAAAAGTTCCAAAGCCGCACCAACATAATAGAGATACAGAAACACCGTGGCCCCTTTCTTTGAGATAACTCTGCACTATTGCGAGCTGTAAATGCCACTTCCAGCTTAGCTGTGCAGAAGAAGAACAACAAGAAGAAGACATATCTCGAAATATGTCCGTCAGGCCCCTTCCCTTGAGATATATCTGCAAATATCTCGGAAACGAAGCGAGCTATGGCAAAATGTTAAGAGACCTTTTTTGTAGAGAATTATGTTTCCTACAATTTATGTTCTATGATATTTTTTGATCAGAAGCGTAGTTTTCGAGATATATCGAGATATTTAAAAGTTCCGAAGCCGCACCAACATAATAGAGATACAGAAACACCGTGGCCCCTTTCGTTGAGATAACTCTGCACTAGTGCGAGCCGCAAATGCCACTTCCAGCTTAGCTGTGCAGAAGAAGAACAACAAGAAGAAGAAATATCTCGAAATATGTCCGTCAGGCCCCTTCCCTTGAGATAAATCTGCAAATATCTCGGAAACGAAGCGAGCTATGGCAAAATGTTAAGAGACGTTTTTTGTAGAGAATTATGTTTCCTACAATTTATGTTCTATGATATTTTTTGATCAGAAGCGTAGTTTTCGAGATATATCGAGATATTTAAAAGTTCCGAAGCCGCACCAACATAATAGGGATACAGAAACACCGTGGCCCCTTTCTTTGAGATAACTCTGCACTAGTGCGAGCCGCAACTGCCACTTCCAGCTTAGCTGTGCAGAAGAAGAACAACAAGAAGAAGAAATATCTCGAAATATGTCCGTCAGGCCAGTTCCTTTGAGCTGAATCTGCAAATATCTCGGAAACGAAGCGAGCTATGGCAAAATGTTAAGAGAAGTTTTTTGTAGAGAATTATGTTTCCTACAATTTATGTTCTATGATATTTTTTGATCAGAAGCGTAGTTTTCGAGATGTATCGAGATATTTAAAAGTTCCGAAGCCGCACCAACATAATAGGGATACAGAAACACCGTGGCCCCTTTCTTTGAGATAACTCTGCAGTATTGCGAGCTGTAAATGCCACTTCCAGCTTAGCTGTGCAGAAGAAGAACAACAAGAAGAAGAAATATCTCGAAATATGTCCGTCAGGCCCCTTCCCTTGAGATAAATCTGCAAATATCTCGGAAACGAAGAGAGCTATGGCAAAATGTTAAGAGACCTTTTTTGTAGAGAATTAAGTTTCCTACTTTTTATGTTCTATAATATTTTTTGATCTGATGCGTAGTTCTCGAGATATATCAAGATATTTAAAAGTTCCGAAGCCGCACCAACATAATAGAGATACAGAAACACCGTGGCCCCTTTCTTTGAGATAACTCTGCACTATTGCGAGCTGTAAATGCCACTTCCAGCTTAGCTGTGCAGAGGAAGAACAACAAGAAGAAGAAATATCTCGAAATATGTCCGTCAGGCCCCTTCCCTTGAGATATATCTGCAAATATCTCGGAAACGAAGCGAGCTATGGCAAAATGTTAAGAGACCTTTTTTGTAGAGAATTATGTTTCCTACAATTTATGTTGTATGATATTTTTTGATCAGAAGCGTAGTTTTCGAGATATATCGAGATATTTAAAAGTTCCGAAGCCGCACCAACATAATAGAGATACAGAAACACCGTGGCCCCTCTCTTTGAGATAACTCTGCACTACTGCGAGCTGGAAATGCCACTTCCAGTTTAGCTGTGCAGAAGAAGAACAACAAGAAGAAGAAATATCTCGAAATATGTCCGTTAGGCCCCTTCCCTTGAGATAAATCTGCAAATATCTCGGAAACGAAGCGAGCTATGGCAAAATGTTAAGAGACCTCTTTTGTAGAGAATTAAGCTTCCTACTTTTTATGTTCTATGATATTTTTTGATCAGATGCGTAGTTCTCGAGATATATCAAGATATTTAAAAGTTCCGAAGCCGCACCAACATAATAGAGATACAGAAACACCGTGGCCCCTTTCTTTGAGATAACTCTGCACTATTGGGCGCTGTAAATGCCACTTCCAGCTTAGCTGTGCAGAAGAAGAACAACAAGAAGAAGAAATATCTCGAAATATGTCCGTCAGGCCCCTTCCCTTGAGATAAATCTGCAAATATCTCGGAAACGAAGCGAGCTATGGCAAAATGTTAAGAGACGTTTTTTGTAGAGAATTAAGTTTCCTACTTTTTATGTTCTATGATATTTTTTGATCAGATGCGTAGTTCTCGGGATATATCAAGATATATAAAGTTCCGAAGCCGCACCAACATAATAGAGATACAGAAACACCGTGGCCCCTCTCTTTGAGATAACTCTGCACTATTGCGAGCTGTAAATGTCACTTCCAGCTTAGCTGTGCAGAAGAAGAACAACAAGAAGAAGACATATCTCGAAATATGTCCGTCAGGCCCCTTCCCTTGAGATATATCTGCAAATATCTCGGAAACGAAGCGAGCTATGGCAAAATGTTAAGAGACCTTTTTTGTAGAGAATTATGTTTCCTACAATTTATGTTCTATGATATTTTTTGATCAGAAGCGTAGTTTTCGAGATATATCAAGATATTTAAAAGTTCCGAAGCCGCACCAACATAATAGAGATACAGAAACACCGTGGCCCCTTTCGTTGAGATAACTCTGCACTAGTGCGAGCCGCAAATGCCACTTCCAGCTTAGCTGTGCAGAAGAAGAACAACAAGAAGAAGAAGTATCTCGAAATATGTCCGTCAGGCCCCTTCCCTTGAGATAAATCTGCAAATATCTCGGAAACGAAGCGAGCTATGGCAAAATGTTGAGAGACCTTTTTTGTAGAGAATTAAGTTTCCTACGTTTTATGTTCTATGATATTTTTTGATCAGATGCGTAGTTCTCGAGATATATCAAGATATTTAAAAGTTCCGAAGCCGCACCAACATAATAGAGATACAGAAACACCGTGGCCCCTTTCTTTGAGATAACTCTGCACTATTGCGAGCTGCAAATGCCACTTCCAGCTTAGCTGTGCAGAAGAAGAACATCAAGAAGAAGAAATATCTCGAAATATGTCCGTCAGGCCCCTTCCCTTGAGATAAATCTGCAAATATCTCGGAAACGAAGAGAGCTATGGCAAAATGTTAAGAGACCTTTTTTGTAGAGAATTATGTTTCCTACAATTTATGTTCTATGATATTTTTTGATCAGAAGCGTAGTTTTCGAGATATATCGAGATATTTAAAAGTTCCGAAGCCGCACCAACATAATAGAGATACAGAAACACCGTGGCCCCTTTCGTTGAGATAACTCTGCACTAGTGCGAGCCGCAAATGCCACTTCCAGCTTAGCTGTGCAGAAGAAGAACAACAAGAAGAAGAAATATCTCGAAATATGTCCGTCAGGCCCCTTCCCTTGAGATAAATCTGCAAATATCTCGGAAACGAAGCGAGCTATGGCAAAATGTTAAGAGATGTTTTTTGTAGAGAATTATGTTTCCTACAATTTATGTTCTATGATATTTTTTGATCAGAAGCGTAGTTTTCGAGATATATCGAGATATTTAAAAGTTCCGAAGCCGCACCAACATAATAGGGATACAGAAACACCGTGGCCCCTTTCTTTGAGATAACTCTGCAGTATTGCGAGCTGTAAGTGCCACTTCCAGCTTAGCTGTGCAGAAGAAGAACAACAAGAAGAAGAAATATCTCGAAATATGTCCGTCAGGCCCCTTCCCTTGAGATAAATCTGCAAATATCTCGGAAACGAAGAGAGCTATGGCAAAATGTTAAGAGACCTTTTTTGTAGAGAATTAAGTTTCCTACTTTTTATGTTGTATCATATTTTTTGATCTGATGCGTAGTTTTCGAGATATATCGAGATATTTAAAAGTTCCGAAGCCGCACCAACATAATAGAGATACAGAAACACCGTGGCCCCTTTCGTTGAGATAACTCTGCACTAGTGCGAGCCGCAAATGCCACTTCCAGCTTAGCTGTGCAGAAGAAGAACAACAAGAAGAAGAAATATCTCGAAATATGTCCGTCAGGCCCCTTCCCATGAGATAAATCTGCAAATATCTCGGAAACGAAGCGAGCTATGGCAAAATGTTAAGAGACCTTTTTTGTAGAGAATTAAGTTTCCTACTTTTTATGTTCTATGATATTTTTTGATCAGATGCGTAGTTCTCGAGATATATCAAGATATTTAAAAGTTCCGAAGCCGCACCAACATAATAGAGATACAGAAACACCGTGGCCCCTTTCTTTGAGATAACTCTGCACTATTGCGAGCTGTAAATGCCACTTCCAGCTTAGCTGTGCAGAAGAAGAACAACAAGAAGAAGAAATATCTCGAAATATGTCCGTCAGGCCCCTTCCCTTGAGATATATCTGCAAATATCTCGGAAACGAAGCGAGCTATGGCAAAATGTTAAGAGACCTTTTTTGTAGAGAATTATGTTTCGTACAATTTATGTTCTATGATATTTTTTGGTGAGAAGCGTAGTTTTCGAGATATATCGAGATATTTAAAAGTTCCAAAGCCGCACCAACATAATAGAGATACAGAAACACCGTGGCCCCTTTCTTTGAGATAACTCCGCACTATTGCGAGCTGTAAATGCCACTTCCAGCTTAGCTGTGCAGAAGAAGAACAACAAGAAGAAGAAATATCTCGAAATATGTCCGTCAGGCCAGTTCCTTTGAGCTGAATCTGCAAATATCTCGGAAACGAAGCGAGCTATGGCAAAATGTTAAGAGACGTTTTTTGTAGAGAATTATGTTTCCTACAATTTATGTTCTATGATATTTTTTGATCAGAAGCGTAGTTTTCGAGATATATCGAGATATTTAAAAGTTCCGAAGCCGCACCAACATAATAGAGATACAGAAACACCGTGGCCCCTTTCGTTGAGATAACTCTGCACTAGTGCGAGCCGCAAATGCCACTTCCAGCTTAGCTGTGCAGAAGAAGAACAACAAGAAGAAGAAATATCTCGAAATATGTCCGTCAGGCCCCTTCCCTTGAGATAAATCTGCAAATATCTCGGAAACGAAGCGAGCTATGGCAAAATGTTAAGAGACGTTTTTTGTAGAGAATTATGTTTCCTACAATTTATGTTCTATGATATTTTTTGATCAGAAGCGTAGTTTTCGAGATATATCGAGATATTTAAAAGTTCCGAAGCCGCACCAACATAATAGGGATACAGAAACACCGTGGCCCCTTTCTTTGAGATAACTCTGCACTAGTGCGAGCCGCAAATGCCACTTCCAGCTTAGCTGTGCAGAAGAAGAACAACAAGAAGAAGAAATATCTCGAAATATGTCCGTCAGGCCAGTTCCTTTGAGCTGAATCTGCAAATATCTCGGAAACGAAGCGAGCTATGGCAAAATGTTTAGAGACGTTTTTTGTAGAGAATTATGTTTCCTACAATTTATGTTCTATGATATTTTTTGATCAGAAGCGTAGTTTTCGAGATATATCGAGATATTTAAAAGTTCCGAAGCCGCACCAACATAATAGAGATACAGAAACACCGTGGCCCCTTTCGTTGAGATAACTCTGCACTAGTGCGAGCCGCAAATGCCACTTCCAGCTTAGCTGTGCAGAAGAAGAACAACAAGAAGAAGAAATATCTCGAAATATGTCCGTCAGGCCCCTTCCCTTGAGATAAATCTGCAAATATCTCGGAAACGAAGCGAGCTATGGCAAAATGTTAAGAGACGTTTTTTGTAGAGAATTATGTTTCCTACAATTTATGTTCTATGATATTTTTTGATCAGAAGCGTAGTTTTCGAGATATATCGAGATATTTAAAAGTTCCGAAGCCGCACCAACATAATAGAGATACAGAAACACCGTGGCCCCTTTCGTTGAGATAACTCTGCACTAGTGCGAGCCGCAAATGCCACTTCCAGCTTAGCTGTGCAGAAGAAGAACAACAAGAAGAAGAAATATCTCGAAATATGTCCGTCAGGCCCCTTCCCTTGAGATAAATCTGCAAATATCTCGGAAACGAAGCGAGCTATGGCAAAATGTTAAGAGATGTTTTTTGTAGAGAATTATGTTTCCTACAATTTATGTTCTATGATATTTTTTGATCAGAAGCGTAGTTTTCGAGATATATCGAGATATTTAAAAGTTCCGAAGCCGCACCAACATAATAGGGATACAGAAACACCGTGGCCCCTTTCTTTGAGATAACTCTGCAGTATTGCGAGCTGTAAGTGCCACTTCCAGCTTAGCTGTGCAGAAGAAGAACAACAAGAAGAAGAAATATCTCGAAATATGTCCGTCAGGCCCCTTCCCTTGAGATAAATCTGCAAATATCTCGGAAACGAAGAGAGCTATGGCAAAATGTTAAGAGACCTTTTTTGTAGAGAATTAAGTTTCCTACTTTTTATGTTGTATCATATTTTTTGATCTGATGCGTAGTTTTCGAGATATATCGAGATATTTAAAAGTTCCGAAGCCGCACCAACATAATAGAGATACAGAAACACCGTGGCCCCTTTCGTTGAGATAACTCTGCACTAGTGCGAGCCGCAAATGCCACTTCCAGCTTAGCTGTGCAGAAGAAGAACAACAAGAAGAAGAAATATCTCGAAATATGTCCGTCAGGCCCCTTCCCTTGAGATAAATCTGCAAATATCTCGGAAACGAAGCGAGCTATGGCAAAATGTTAAGAGACCTTTTTTGTAGAGAATTAAGTTTCCTACTTTTTATGTTCTATGATATTTTTTGATCAGATGCGTAGTTCTCGAGATATATCAAGATATTTAAAAGTTCCGAAGCCGCACCAACATAATAGAGATACAGAAACACCGTGGCCCCTTTCTTTGAGATAACTCTGCACTATTGCGAGCTGTAAATGCCACTTCCAGCTTAGCTGTGCAGAAGAAGAACAACAAGAAGAAGAAATATCTCGAAATATGTCCGTCAGGCCCCTTCCCTTGAGATATATCTGCAAATATCTCGGAAACGAAGCGAGCTATGGCAAAATGTTAAGAGACCTTTTTTGTAGAGAATTATGTTTCGTACAATTTATGTTCTATGATATTTTTTGGTGAGAAGCGTAGTTTTCGAGATATATCGAGATATTTAAAAGTTCCAAAGCCGCACCAACATAATAGAGATACAGAAACACCGTGGCCCCTTTCTTTGAGATAACTCCGCACTATTGCGAGCTGTAAATGCCACTTCCAGCTTAGCTGTGCAGAAGAAGAACAACAAGAAGAAGAAATATCTCGAAATATGTCCGTCAGGCCAGTTCCTTTGAGCTGAATCTGCAAATATCTCGGAAACGAAGCGAGCTATGGCAAAATGTTAAGAGACGTTTTTTGTAGAGAATTATGTTTCCTACAATTTATGTTCTATGATATTTTTTGATCAGAAGCGTAGTTTTCGAGATATATCGAGATATTTAAAAGTTCCGAAGCCGCACCAACATAATAGAGATACAGAAACACCGTGGCCCCTTTCGTTGAGATAACTCTGCACTAGTGCGAGCCGCAAATGCCACTTCCAGCTTAGCTGTGCAGAAGAAGAACAACAAGAAGAAGAAATATCTCGAAATATGTCCGTCAGGCCCCTTCCCTTGAGATAAATCTGCAAATATCTCGGAAACGAAGCGAGCTATGGCAAAATGTTAAGAGACGTTTTTTGTAGAGAATTATGTTTCCTACAATTTATGTTCTATGATATTTTTTGATCAGAAGCGTAGTTTTCGAGATATATCGAGATATTTAAAAGTTCCGAAGCCGCACCAACATAATAGGGATACAGAAACACCGTGGCCCCTTTCTTTGAGATAACTCTGCACTAGTGCGAGCCGCAAATGCCACTTCCAGCTTAGCTGTGCAGAAGAAGAACAACAAGAAGAAGAAATATCTCGAAATATGTCCGTCAGGCCAGTTCCTTTGAGCTGAATCTGCAAATATCTCGGAAACGAAGCGAGCTATGGCAAAATGTTTAGAGACGTTTTTTGTAGAGAATTATGTTTCCTACAATTTATGTTCTATGATATTTTTTGATCAGAAGCGTAGTTTTCGAGATATATCGAGATATTTAAAAGTTCCGAAGCCGCACCAACATAATAGAGATACAGAAACACCGTGGCCCCTTTCGTTGAGATAACTCTGCACTAGTGCGAGCCGCAAATGCCACTTCCAGCTTAGCTGTGCAGAAGAAGAACAACAAGAAGAAGAAATATCTCGAAATATGTCCGTCAGGCCCCTTCCCTTGAGATAAATCTGCAAATATCTCGGAAACGAAGCGAGCTATGGCAAAATGTTAAGAGACGTTTTTTGTAGAGAATTATGTTTCCTACAATTTATGTTCTATGATATTTTTTGATCAGAAGCGTAGTTTTCGAGATATATCGAGATATTTAAAAGTTCCGAAGCCGCACCAACATAATAGGGATACAGAAACACCGTGGCCCCTTTCTTTGAGATAACTCTGCACTAGTGCGAGCCGCAAATGCCACTTCCAGCTTAGCTGTGCAGATGAAGAACAACAAGAAGAAGAAATATCTCGAAATATGTCCGTCAGGCCCCTTCCCTTGAGATAAATCTGCAAATATCTCGGAAACGAAGCGAGCTATGGCAAAATGTTGAGAGACCTTTTTTGTAGAGAATTAAGTTTCCTACTTTTTATGTTCTATGATATTTTTTGATCAGATGCGTAGTTCTCGAGATATATCAAGATATTTAAAAGTTCCGAAGCCGCACCAACATAATAGAGATACAGAAACACCGTGGCCCCTCTCTTTGAGATAACTCTGCACTATTGCGAGCTGGAAATGCCACTTCCAGTTTAGCTGTGCAGAAGAAGAACAACAAGAAGAAGAAATATCTCGAAATATGTCCGTCAGGCCCCTTCCCTTGAGATAAATCTGCAAATATCTCGGAAACGAAGCGAGCTATGGCAAAATGTTAAGAGACGTTTTTTGTAGAGAATTATGTTTCCTACAATTTATGTTCTAGGATATTTTTTGATCAGAAGCGTAGTTTTCGGGATATATCGAGATATTTAAAAGTTCCGAAGCCGCACCAACATAATAGGGATACAGAAACACCGTGGCCCCTTTCTTTGAGATAACTCTGCACTAGTGCGAGCCGCAAATGCCACTTCCACCTTAGCTGTGCAGAAGAAGAACAACAAGAAGAAGGAATATCTCGAAATATGTCCGTCAGGCCCCTTCCCTTGAGATAAATCTGCAAATATCTCGGAAACGAAGCGAGCTATGGCAAAATGTTGAGAGACCTTTTTTGTAGAGAATTAAGTTTCCTACTTTTCATGTTCTATGATATTTTTTGATCAGATGCGTAGTTCTCGAGATATATCAAGATATTTAAAAGTTCCGAAGCCGCACCAACATAATAGAGATACAGAAACACCGTGGCCCCTCTCTTTGAGATAACTCTGCACTATTGCGAGCTGTAAATGCCACTTCCAGCTTAGCTGTGCAGAAGAAGAACAACAAGAAGAAGACATATCTCGAAATATGTCCGTCAGGCCCCTTCCCTTGAGATATATCTGCAAATATCTCGGAAACGAAGCGAGCTATGGCAAAATGTTAAGAGACCTTTTTTGTAGAGAATTATGTTTCCTACAATTTATGTTCTATGATATTTTTTGATCAGAAGCGTAGTTTTCGAGATATATCGAGATATTTAAAAGTTCCAAAGCCGCACCAACATAATAGAGATACAGAAACACCGTGGCCCCTTTCTTTGAGATAACTCTGCACTATTGCGAGCTGCAAATGCCACTTCCAGCTTAGCTGTGCAGAGGAAGAACAACAAGAAGAAGAAATATCTCGAAATATGTCCGTCAGGCCAGTTCCTTTGAGCTGAATCTGCAAATATCTCGGAAACGAAGCGAGCTATGGCAAAATGTTAAGAGACATTTTTTGTAGAGAATTATGTTTCCTACAATTTATGTTCTATCATATTTTTTGATCTGATGCGTAGTTCTCGAGATATATCAAGATATTTAAAAGTTCCGAAGCCGCACCAACATAATAGAGATACAGAAACACCGTGGCCCCTTTCTTTGAGATAACTCTGCACTATTGCGAGCTGTAAATGCCACTTCCAGCTTAGCTGTGCAGAAGAAGAACAACAAGAAGAAGAAATATCTCGAAATATGTCCGTCAGGCCCCTTCCCTTGAGATATATCTGCAAATATCTCGGAAACGAAGCGAGCTATGGCAAAATGTTAAGAGACCTTTTTTGTAGAGAATTATGTTTCCTACTTTTTATGTTCTATGATATTTTTTGATCAGAAGCGTAGTTTTCGAGATGTATCGAGATATTTAAAAGTTCCGAAGCCGCACCAACATAATAGGGATACAGAAACACCGTGGCCCCTTTCTTTGAGATAACTCTGCAGTATTGCGAGCTGTAAATGCCACTTCCAGCTTAGCTGTGCAGAAGAAGAACAACAAGAAGAAGAAATATCTCGAAATATGTCCGTCAGGCCCCTTCCCTTGAGATATATCTGCAAATATCTCGGAAACGAAGCGAGCTATGGCAAAATGTTAAGAGACCTTTTTTGTAGAGAATTAAGTTTCCTACTTTTTATGTTCTATGATATTTTTTGATCAGATGCGTAGTTCTCGAGATATATCAAGATATTTAAAAGTTCCGAAGCCGCACCAACATAATAGAGATACAGAAACACCGTGGCCCCTTTCTTTGAGATAACTCTGCACTATTGCGAGCTGTAAATGCCACTTCCAGCTTAGCTGTGCAGAAGAAGAACAACAAGAAGAAGAAATATCTCGAAATATGTCCGTCAGGCCCCTTCCCTTGAGATATATCTGCAAATATCTCGGAAACGAAGCGAGCTATGGCAAAATGTTAAGAGACCTTTTTTGTAGAGAATTATGTTTCCTACAATTTATGTTCTATGATATTTTTTGATCAGAAGCGTAGTTTTCGAGATATATCGAGATATTTAAAAGTTCCGAAGCCGCACCAACATAATAGAGATACAGAAACACCGTGGCCCCTCTCTTTGAGATAACTCTGCACTACTGCGAGCTGGAAATGCCACTTCCAGTTTAGCTGTGCAGAAGAAGAACAACAAGAAGAAGAAATATCTCGAAATATGTCCGTTAGGCCCCTTTCCTTGAGATAAATCTGCAAATATCTCGGAAACGAAGCGAGCTATGGCAAAATGTTAAGAGACCTCTTTTGTAGAGAATTAAGCTTCCTACTTTTTATGTTCTATGATATTTTTTGATCAGATGCGTAGTTCTCGAGATATATCAAGATATTTAAAAGTTCCGAAGCCGCACCAACATAATAGAGATACAGAAACACCGTGGCCCCTTTCTTTGAGATAACTCTGCACTATTGCGCGCTGTAAATGCCACTTCCAGCTTAGCTGTGCAGAAGAAGAACAACAAGAAGAAGAAATATCTCGAAATATGTCCGTCAGGCCCCTTCCCTTGAGATAAATCTGCAAATATCTCGGAAACGAAGCGAGCTATGGCAAAATGTTAAGAGACCTTTTTTGTAGAGAATTAAGATTCCTACTTTTTATGTTCTATGATATTTTTTGATCAGATGCGTAGTTTTCGAGATATATCGAGATATTTAAAAGTTCCGAAGCCGCACCAACATAATAGGGATACAGAAACACCGTGGCCCCTTTCTTTGAGATAACTCTGCACTAGTGCGAGCCGCAAATGCCACTTCCAGCTTAGCTGTGCAGAAGAAGAACAACAAGAAGAAGAAATATCTCGAAATATGTCCGTCAGGCCCCTTCCCTTGAGATAAATCTGCAAATATCTCGGAAACGAAGCGAGCTATGGCAAAATGTTGAGAGACCTTTTTTGTAGAGAATTAAGTTTCCTACTTTTTATGTTCTATGATATTTTTTGATCAGATGCGTAGTTCTCGAGATATATCAAGATATTTAAAAGTTCCGAAGCCGCACCAACATAATAGAGATACAGAAACACCGTGGCCCCTCTCTTTGAGATAACTCTGCACTATTGCGAGCTGGAAATGCCACTTCCAGTTTAGCTGTGCAGAAGAAGAACAACAAGAAGAAGAAATATCTCGAAATATGTCCGTCAGGCCCCTTCCCTTGAGATAAATCTGCAAATATCTCGGAAACGAAGCGAGCTATGGCAAAATGTTAAGAGACGTTTTTTGTAGAGAATTATGTTTCCTACAATTTATCTTCTAGGATATTTTTTGATCAGAAGCGTAGTTTTCGAGATATATCGAGATATTTAAAAGTTCCGAAGCCGCACCAACATAATAGGGATACAGAAACACCGTGGCCCCTTTCTTTGAGATAACTCTGCACTAGTGCGAGCCGCAAATGCCACTTCCACCTTAGCTGTGCAGAAGAAGAACAACAAGAAGAAGGAATATCTCGAAATATGTCCGTCAGGCCCCTTCCCTTGAGATAAATCTGCAAATATCTCGGAAACGAAGCGAGCTATGGCAAAATGTTGAGAGACCTTTTTTGTAGAGAATTAAGTTTCCTACTTTTCATGTTCTATGATATTTTTTGATCAGATGCGTAGTTCTCGAGATATATCAAGATATTTAAAAGTTCCGAAGCCGCACCAACATAATAGAGATACAGAAACACCGTGGCCCCTCTCTTTGAGATAACTCTGCACTATTGCGAGCTGTAAATGCCACTTCCAGCTTAGCTGTGCAGAAGAAGAACAACAAGAAGAAGACATATCTCGAAATATGTCCGTCAGGCCCCTTCCCTTGAGATATATCTGCAAATATCTCGGAAACGAAGCGAGCTATGGCAAAATGTTAAGAGACCTTTTTTGTAGAGAATTATGTTTCCTACAATTTATGTTCTATGATATTTTTTGATCAGAAGCGTAGTTTTCGAGATATATCGAGATATTTAAAAGTTCCAAAGCCGCACCAACATAATAGAGATACAGAAACACCGTGGCCCCTTTCTTTGAGATAACTCTGCACTATTGCGAGCTGCAAATGCCACTTCCAGCTTAGCTGTGCAGAGGAAGAACAACAAGAAGAAGAAATATCTCGAAATATGTCCGTCAGGCCAGTTCCTTTGAGCTGAATCTGCAAATATCTCGGAAACGAAGCGAGCTATGGCAAAATGTTAAGAGACATTTTTTGTAGAGAATTATGTTTCCTACAATTTATGTTCTATCATATTTTTTGATCTGATGCGTAGTTCTCGAGATATATCAAGATATTTAAAAGTTCCGAAGCCGCACCAACATAATAGAGATACAGAAACACCGTGGCCCCTTTCTTTGAGATAACTCTGCACTATTGCGAGCTGTAAATGCCACTTCCAGCTTAGCTGTGCAGAAGAAGAACAACAAGAAGAAGAAATATCTCGAAATATGTCCGTCAGGCCCCTTCCCTTGAGATATATCTGCAAATATCTCGGAAACGAAGCGAGCTATGGCAAAATGTTAAGAGACCTTTTTTGTAGAGAATTATGTTTCCTACAATTTATGTTCTATGATATTTTTTGATCAGAAGCGTAGTTTTCGAGATATATCGAGATATTTAAAAGTTCCGAAGCCGCACCAACATAATAGAGATACAGAAACACCGTGGCCCCTTTCGTTGAGATAACTCTGCACTAGTGCGAGCCGCAAATGCCACTTCCAGCTTAGCTGTGCAGAAGAAGAACAACAAGAAGAAGAAATATCTCGAAATATGTCCGCCAGGCCCCTTCCCTTGAGATAAATCTGCAAATATCTCGGAAACGAAGCGAGCTATGGCCAATTGTTAAGAGACCTTTTGTGTAGAGAATTAAGTTTCCTACTTTTTATGTTCTATGATATTTTTTGATCAGATGCGTAGTTCTCGAGATATATCAAGATATTTAAAAGTTCCGAAGCCGCACCAACATAATAGGGATACAGAAACACCGTGGCCCCTTTCTTTGAGATAACTCTGCACTAGTGCGAGCCGCAAATGCCACTTCCAGCTTAGCTGTGCAGAAGAAGAACAACAAGAAGAAGAAATATCTCGAAATATGTCCGTCAGGCCCCTTCCCTTGAGATATATCTGCAAATATCTCGGAAACGAAGCGAGCTATGGCAAAATGTTAAGAGACCTTTTTTGTAGAGAATTATGTTTCGTACAATTTATGTTCTATGATATTTTTTGGTGAGAAGCGTAGTTTTCGAGATATATCGAGATATTTAAAAGTTCCAAAGCCGCACCAACATAATAGAGATACAGAAACACCGTGGCCCCTTTCTTTGAGATAACTCTGCACTATTGCGAGCTGTAAATGCCACTTCCAGCTTAGCTGTGCAGAAGAAGAACAACAAGAAGAAGAAATATCTCGAAATATGTCCGTCAGGCCCCTTCCCTTGAGATAAATCTGCAAATATCTCGGAAACGAAGCGAGCTATGGCAAAATGTTAAGAGACGTTTTTTGTAGAGAATTATGTTTCCTACAATTTATGTTCTATGATATTTTTTGATCAGAAGCGTAGTTTTCGAGATATATCGAGATATTTAAAAGTTCCGAAGCCGCACCAACATAATAGGGATACAGAAACACCGTGGCCCCTTTCTTTGAGATAACTCTGCACTAGTGCGAGCCGCAAATGCCACTTCCAGCTTAGCTGTGCAGAAGAAGAACAACAAGAAGAAGAAATATCTCGAAATATGTCCGTCAGGCCAGTTCCTTTGAGCTGAATCTGCAAATATCTCGGAAACGAAGCGAGCTATGGCAAAATGTTAAGAGACGTTTTTTGTAGAGAATTATGTTTCCTACAATTTATGTTCTATGATATTTTTTGATCAGAAGCGTAGTTTTCGAGATGTATCGAGATATTTAAAAGTTCCGAAGCCGCACCAACATAATAGGGATACAGAAACACCGTGGCCCCTTTCTTTGAGATAACTCTGCAGTATTGCGAGCTGTAAATGCCACTTCCAGCTTAGCTGTGCAGAAGAAGAACAACAAGAAGAAGAAATATCTCGAAATATGTCCGTCAGGCCCCTTCCCTTGAGATATATCTGCAAATATCTCGGAAACGAAGCGAGCTATGGCAAAATGTTAAGAGACCTTTTTTGTAGAGAATTAAGTTTCCTACTTTTTATGTTCTATGATATTTTTTGATCAGATGCGTAGTTCTCGAGATATATCAAGATATTTAAAAGTTCCGAAGCCGCACCAACATAATAGAGATACAGAAACACCGTGGCCCCTTTCTTTGAGATAACTCTGCACTATTGCGAGCTGTAAATGCCACTTCCAGCTTAGCTGTGCAGAAGAAGAACAACAAGAAGAAGAAATATCTCGAAATATGTCCGTCAGGCCCCTTCCCTTGAGATATATCTGCAAATATCTCGGAAACGAAGCGAGCTATGGCAAAATGTTAAGAGACCTTTTTTGTAGAGAATTATGTTTCCTACAATTTATGTTCTATGATATTTTTTGATCAGAAGCGTAGTTTTCGAGATATATCGAGATATTTAAAAGTTCCGAAGCCGCACCAACATAATAGAGATACAGAAACACCGTGGCCCCTCTCTTTGAGATAACTCTGCACTACTGCGAGCTGGAAATGCCACTTCCAGTTTAGCTGTGCAGAAGAAGAACAACAAGAAGAAGAAATATCTCGAAATATGTCCGTTAGGCCCCTTTCCTTGAGATAAATCTGCAAATATCTCGGAAACGAAGCGAGCTATGGCAAAATGTTAAGAGACCTCTTTTGTAGAGAATTAAGCTTCCTACTTTTTATGTTCTATGATATTTTTTGATCAGATGCGTAGTTCTCGAGATATATCAAGATATTTAAAAGTTCCGAAGCCGCACCAACATAATAGAGATACAGAAACACCGTGGCCCCTTTCTTTGAGATAACTCTGCACTATTGCGCGCTGTAAATGCCACTTCCAGCTTAGCTGTGCAGAAGAAGAACAACAAGAAGAAGAAATATCTCGAAATATGTCCGTCAGGCCCCTTCCCTTGAGATAAATCTGCAAATATCTCGGAAACGAAGCGAGCTATGGCAAAATCTTAAGAGACCTTTTTTGTAGAGAATTAAGATTCCTACTTTTTATGTTCTATGATATTTTTTGATCAGATGCGTAGTTCTCGAGATATATCAAGATATCTAAAAGTTCCGAAGCCGCACCAACATAATAGAGATACAGAAACACCGTGGCCCCTTTCTTTGAGATAACTCTGCACTATTGCGAGCTGCAAATGCCACTTCCAGCTTAGCTGTGCAGAAGAAGAACAACAAGAAGAAGAAATATCTCGAAATATGTCCGTCAGGCCCCTTCCCTTGAGATAAATCTGCAAATATCTCGGAAACGAAGCGAGCTATGGCAAAATGTTAAGAGACCTTTTTTGTAGAGAATTAAGTTTCCTACTTTTTATTTTGTATGATATTTTTTGATCAGATGCGTAGTTCTCGAGATATATCAAGATATTTAAAAGTTCCGAAGCCGCACCAACATAATAGAGATACAGAAACACCGTGGCCCCTTTCTTTGAGATAACTCTGCACTATTGCGAGCTGCAAATGCCACTTCCAGCTTAGCTGTGCAGAGGAAGAACAACAAGAAGAAGAAATATCTCGAAATATGTCCGTCAGGCCAGTTCCTTTGAGCTGAATCTGCAAATATCTCGGAAACGAAGCGAGCTATGGCAAAATGTTAAGAGACGTTTTTTGTAGAGAATTATGTTTCCTACAATTTATGTTCTATGATATTTTTTGATCAGAAGCGTAGTTTTCGAGATATATCGAGGTATTTAAAAGTTCCGAAGCCGCACCAACATAATAGGGATACAGAAACACCGTGGCCCCTTTCTTTGAGATAACTCTGCACTAGTGCGAGCCGCAAATGCCACTTCCAGCTTAGCTGTGCAGAAGAAGAACAACAAGAAGAAGAAATATCTCGAAATTTGTCCGTCAGGCCCCTTCGCTTGAGATAAATCTGCAAATATCTCGGAAACGAAGCGAGCTATGGCGAAATGTTAAGAGACATTTTTGGAGAGAATTATGCTTCCTACAATTTATGTTCTATGATATTTTTTGATCAGAAGCGTAGTTTTCGAGATACATCGAGATATTTAAAAGTTCCGAAGCCGCACCAACATAATAGAGATACAGAAACACCGTGGCCCCTTTCTTTGAGATAACTCTGCACTAGTGCGAGCCGCAAATGCCAGTTCCAGCTTAGCTGTGCAGAAGAAGAACAACAAGAAGAAGAAATATCTCGAAATATGTCCGTCAGGCCCCTTCCCTTGAGATAAATCTGCAAATATCTCGGAAACGAAGCGAGCTATGGCAAAATGTTAAGAGACCTTTTTTGTAGAGAATTATGTTTCCTACAATTTATGTTCTATGGTATTTTTTGATCAGAAGCGTAGTTTTCGAGATATATCGAGATATTTAAAAGTTCCGAAGCCGCACCAACATAATAGAGATACAGAAACACCGTGGCCCCTTTCGTTGAGATAACTCTGCACTAGTGCGAGCCGCAAATGCCACTACCAGCTTAGCTGTGCAGAAGAAGAACAACAAGAAGAAGAAATATCTCGAAATATGTCCGTCAGGCCCCTTCCCTTGAGATGAATCTGCAAATATCTCGGAAACGAAGCGAGCTATGGCAAAATGTTAAGAGACGTTTTTTGTAGAGAATTATGTTTCCTACAATTTATGTTCTATGATATTTTTTGATCAGAAGCGTAGTTTTCGAGATATATCGAGATATTTAAAAGTTCCGAAGCCGCACCAACATAATAGGGATACAGAAACACCGTGGCCCCTTTCTTTGAGATAACTCTGCACTAGTGCGAGCCGCAAATGCCACTTCCAGCTTAGCTGTGCAGAAGAAGAACAACAAGAAGAAGAAATATCTCGAAATATGTCCGTCAGGCCAGTTCCTTTGAGCTGAATCTGCAAATATCTCGGAAACGAAGCGAGCTATGGCAAAATGTTAAGAGACGTTTTTTGTAGAGAATTATGCTTCCTACAATTTATGTTCTATGATATTTTTTGATCAGAAGCGTAGTTTTCGAGATGTATCGAGATATTTAAAAGTTCCGAAGCCGCACCAACATAATAGGGATACAGAAACACCGTGGCCCCTTTCTTTGAGATAACTCTGCAGTATTGCGAGCTGTAAATGCCACTTCCAGCTTAGCTGTGCAGAAGAAGAACAACAAGAAGAAGAAATATCTCGAAATATGTCCGTCAGGCCCCTTCCCTTGAGATATATCTGCAAATATCTCGGAAACGAAGCGAGCTATGGCAAAATGTAAAGAGACCTTTTTTGTAGAGAATTAAGTTTCCTACTTTTTATGTTCTATGATATTTTTTGATCAGATGCGTAGTTCTCGAGATATATCAAGATATTTAAAAGTTCCGAAGCCGCACCAACATAATAGAGATACAGAAACACCGTGGCCCCTTTCTTTGAGATAACTCTGCACTATTGCGAGCTGTAAATGCCACTTCCAGCTTAGCTGTGCAGAAGAAGAACAACAAGAAGAAGAAATATCTCGAAATATGTCCGTCAGGCCCCTTCCCTTGAGATAAATCTGCAAATATCTCGGAAACGAAGCGAGCTATGGCAAAATGTTAAGAGACCTTTTTTGTAGAGAATTAAGTTTCCTACTTTTTATGTTCTATGATATTTTTTGATCAGATGCGTAGTTCTCGAGATATATCAAGATATTTAAAAGTTCCGAAGCCGCACCAACATAATAGAGATACAGAAACACCGTGGCCCCTTTCTTTGAGATAACTCTGCACTATTGCGAGCTGTAAATGCCACTTCCAGCTTAGCTGTGCAGAAGAAGAACAACAAGAAGAAGAAATATCTCGAAATATGTCCGTCAGGCCCCTTCCCTTGAGATATATCTGCAAATATCTCGGAAACGAAGCGAGCTATGGCAAAATGTTAAGAGACCTTTTTTGTAGAGAATTCTGTTTCCTACAATTTATGTTCTATGATATTTTTCGATCAGAAGCGTAGTTTTCGAGATATATCGAGATATTTAAAAGTTCCGAAGCCGCACCAACATAATAGAGATACAGAAACACCGTGGCCCCTTTCTTTGAGATAACTCTGCGCTAGTGCGAGCCGCAAATGCCACTTCCAGCTTAGCTGTGCAGAAGAAGAACAACAAGAAGAAGAAATATCTCGAAATATGTCCGTCAGGCCCCTTCCTTGAGATAAATCTGCAAATATCTCGGAAACGAAGCGAGCTATGGCAAAATGTTAAGAGACCTTTTTTGTAGAGAATTAAGTTTCCTACTTTTTATGTTCTATGATATTTTTTGATCAGATGCGTAGTTCTCGAGATATATCAAGATATTTAAAAGTTCCGAAGCCGCACCAACATAATAGAGATACAGAAACACCGTGGCCCCTTTCTTTGAGATAACTCTGCACTATTGCGAGCTGCAAATGCCACTTCCAGCTTAGCTGTGCAGAGGAAGAACAAGAAGAAGAAGAAATATCTCGAAATATGTCCGTCACGCCAGTTCCTTTGAGCTGAATCTGCAAATATCTCGGAAACGAAGCGAGCTATGGCAAAATGTTAAGAGACGTTTTTTGTAGAGAATTATGTTTCCTACAATTTATGTTCTATGATATTTTTTGATCAGAAGCGTAGTTTTCGAGATATATCGAGATATTTAAAAGTTCCGAAGCCGCACCAACATAATAGGGATACAGAAACACCGTGGCCCCTTTCTTTGAGATAACTCTGCACTAGTGCGAGCCGCAAATGCCACTTCCAGCTTAGCTGTGCAGAAGAAGAACAACAAGAAGAAGAAATATCTCGAAATATGTCCGTTAGGCCCCTTCCCTTGAGATAAATCTGCAAATATCTCGGAAACGAAGCGAGCTATGGCAAAATGTTAAGAGACCTTTTTTGTAGAGAATTAAATTTCCTACTTTTTATGTTCTATGATATTTTTTGATCAGATGCGTAGTTCTCGAGATATATCAAGATATTTAAAAGTTCCGAAGCCGCACCAACATAATAGAGATACAGAAACACCGTGGCCCCTTTCTTTGAGATAACTCTGCACTATTGCGAGCTGTAAATGCCACTTCCAGCTTAGCTGTGCAGAAGAAGAACAACAAGAAGAAGAAATATCTCGAAATATGTCCGTCAGGCCAGTTCCTTTTAGCTGAATCTGCAAATATCTCGGAAACGAAGCGAGCTATGGCAAAATGTTAAGAGACGTTTTTTGTAGAGAATTATGTTTCCTACAATTTATGTTCTATGATATTTTTTGATCAGAAGCGTAGTTTTCGAGATATATCGAGATATTTAAAAGTTCCGAAGCCGCACCAACATAATAGGGATACAGAAACACCGTGGCCCCTTTCTTTGAGATAACTCTGCACTAGTGCGAGCCGCAAATGCCACTTCCAGCTTAGCTGTGCAGAAGAAGAACAACAAGAAGAAGAAATATCTCGAAATATGTCCGTCAGGCCCCTTCCCTTGAGATAAATCTGCAAATATCTCGGAAACGAAGCGAGCTATGGCAAAATGTTAAGAGACCTTTTTTGTAGAGAATTAAGTTTCCTACTTTTTATGTTCTATGATATTTTTTGATCAGATGCGTAGTTCTCGAGATATATCAAGATATTTAAAAGTTCCGAAGCCGCACCAACATAATAGAGATACAGAAACACCGTGGCCCCTTTCTTTGAGATAACTCTGCACTATTGCGAGCTGTAAATGCCACTTCCAGCTTAGCTGTGCAGAAGAAGAACAACAAGAAGAAGAAATATCTCGAAATATGTCCGTCAGGCCAGTTCCTTTGAGCTGAATCTGCAAATATCTCGGAAACGAAGCGAGCTATGGCAAAATGTTAAGAGACGTTTTTTGTAGAGAATTATGTTTCCTACAATTTATGTTCTATGATATTTTTTGATCAGAAGCGTAGTTTTCGAGATATATCGAGATATTTAAAAGTTCCGAAGCCGCACCAACATAATAGGGGTACAGAAACACCGTGGCCCCTTTCTTTGAGATAACTCTGCACTAGTGCGAGCCGCAAATGCCACTTCCAGCTTAGCTGTGCAGAAGAAGAACAACAAGAAGAAGAAATATCTCGAAATATGTCCGTCAGGCCCCTTCCCTTGAGATATATCTGCAAATATCTCGGAAACGAAGCGAGCTATGGCAAAATGTTAAGAGACCTTTTTTGTAGAGAATTCTGTTTCCTACAATTTATGTTCTATGATATTTTTTGATCAGAAGCGTAGTTTTCGAGATATATCGAGATATTTAAAAGTTCCGAAGCCGCACCAACATAATAGAGATACAGAAACACCGTGGCCCCTTTCTTTGAGATAACTCTGCACTAGTGCGAGCCGCAAATGCCACTTCCAGCTTAGCTGTGCAGAAGAAGAACAACAAGAAGAAGAAATATCTCGAAATATGTCCGTCAGGCCCCTTCCCTTGAGATAAATCTGCAAATATCTCGGAAACGAAGCGAGCTATGGCAAAATGTTAAGAGACCTTTTTTGTAGAGAATTAAGTTTCCTACTTTTTATGTTCTATGATATTTTTTGATCAGATGCGTAGTTCTCGAGATATATCAAGATATTTAAAAGTTCCGAAGCCGCACCAACATAATAGAGATACAGAAACACCGTGGCCCCTTTCTTTGAGATAACTCTGCACTATTGCGAGCTGTAAATGCCACTTCCAGCTTAGCTGTGCAGAAGAAGAACAACAAGAAGAAGAAATATCTCGAAATATGTCCGTCAGGCCCCTTCCCTTGAGATATATCTGCAAATATCTCGGAAACGAAGCGAGCTATGGCAAAATGTTAAGAGACCTTTTTTGTAGAGAATTCTGTTTCCTACAATTTATGTTCTATGATATTTTTTGATCAGAAGCGTAGTTTTCGAGATATATCGAGATATTTAAAAGTTCCGAAGCCGCACCAACATAATAGAGATACAGAAACACCGTGGCCCCTTTCTTTGAGATAACTCTGCACTATTGCGAGCTGTAAATGCCACTTCCAGCTTAGCTGTGCAGAAGAAGAACAACAAGAAGAAGAAATATCTCGAAATATGTCCGTCAGGCCCCTTCCCTTGAGATAAATCTGCAAATATCTCGGAAACGAAGCGAGCTATGGCAAAATCTTGAGAGACGTTTTTTGTAGAGAATTATGTTTCCTACAATTTATGTTCTATGATATTTTTTGATCAGAAGCGTAGTTTTCGAGATATATCGAGATATTTAAAAGTTCCGAAGCCGCACCAACATAATAGAGATACAGAAACACCGTGGCCCCTTTCTTTGAGATAACTCTGCACGATTGCGAGCTGCAAATGCCACTTCCAGCTTAGCTGTGCAGAAGAAGAACAACAAGAAGAAGAAATATCTCGAAATATGTCCATCACGAACCCTTCCCTTGAGATAAATCTGCAAGTATCTCGGAAACGAAGCGAGCTATGGCAAAATGTTAAGAGACCTTTTTTGTAGAGAATAATGTTTCCTACAATTTACGTTCTATGATATTTTTTGATCAGAAGCGTAGTTTTCGAGATATATCGAGATATTTAAAAGTTCCGAAGCCGCACCAACATAATAGAGATACAGAAACACCGTGGCCCCTTTCTTTGAGATAACTCTGCACTAGTGCGAGCCGCAAATGCCACTTCCAGCTTAGCTGTGCAGAAGAAGAACAACAAGAAGAAGAAATAACTCGAAATATGTCCGTCAGGCCCCTTCCCTTGAGATAAATCTGCAAATATCTCGGAAACGAAGCGAGCTATGGCAAAATGTTAAGAGACCTTTTTTGTAGAGAATTAAGTTTCCTACTTTTTATGTTCTATGATATTTTTTGATCAGATGCGTAGTTCTCGAGATATATCAAGATATTTAAAAGTTCCGAAGCCGCACCAACATAATAGAGATACAGAAACACCGTGGCCCCTTTCTTTGAGATAACTCTGCACTATTGCGAGCTGCAAATGTCACTTCCAGCTTAGCTGTGCAGAGGAAGAACAACAAGAAGAAGAAATATCTCGAAATATGTCCGTCAGGCCAATTCCTTTGAGCTGAATCTGCAAATATCTCGGAAACGAAGCGAGCTATGGCAAAATCTTATAGACGTTTTTTGTAGAGAATTATGTTTCCTACAATTTATGTTCTATGATATTTTTTGATCAGAAGCGTAGTTTTCGAGATATATCGAGATATTTAAAAGTTCCGAAGCCGCACCAACATAATACAGATACAGAAACACCGTGGCCCCTTTCTTTGAGATAACTCTGCACTATTGCGAGCTGTAAATGCCACTTCCAGCTTAGCTGTGCAGAAGAAGAACAACAAGAAGAAGAAATATCTCGAAATATGTCCGTCAGGCCCCTTCCCTTGAGATATATCTGCAAATATCTCGGAAACGAAGCGAGCTATGGCAAAATGTTAAGAGACCTTTTTTGTAGAGAATTCTGTTTCCTACAATTTATGTTCTATGATATTTTTTGATCAGAAGCGTAGTTTTCGAGATATATCGAGATATTTAAAAGTTCCGAAGCCGCACCAACATAATAGAGATACAGAAACACCGTGGCCCCTTTCTTTGAGATAACTCTGCACTATTGCGAGCTGCAAATGCCACTTCCAGCTTAGCTGTGCAGAGGAAGAACAACAAGAAGAAGAAGTATCTCGAAATATGTCCGTCAGGCCCGTTCCTTTGAGCTGAATCTGCAAATATCTCGGAAACGAAGCGAGCTATGGCAAAATGTTAAGAGACGTTTTTTGTAGAGAATTATGTTTCCTACAATTTATGTTCTATGATATTTTTTGATCAGAAGCGTAGTTTTCGAGATATATCGAGATATTTAAAAGTTCCGAAGCCGCACCAACATAATAGGGATACAGAAACACCGTGGCCCCTTTCTTTGAGATAACTCTGCACTAGTGCGAGCCGCAAATGCCACTTCCAGCTTAGCTGTGCAGAAGAAGAACAACAAGAAGAAGAAATATCTCGAAATATGTCCGTCAGGCCCCTTCCCTTGAGATAAATCTGCAAATATCTCGGAAACGAAGCGAGCTATGGCAAAATGTTAAGAGACCCTTTTTGTAGAGAATTAAGTTTCCTACTTTTTATGTTCTATGATATTTTTTGATCAGATGCGTGGTTCTCGAGATATATCAAGATATTTAAAAGTTCCGAAGCCGCACCAACATAATAGAGATACAGAAACACCGTGGCCCCTTTCTTTGAGATAACTCTGCACTATTGCGAGCTGCAAATGCCACTTCCAGCTTAGCTGTGCAGAGGAAGAACAACAAGAAGAAGAAGTATCTCGAAATATGTCCGTCAGGCCCGTTCCTTTGAGCTGAATCTGCAAATATCTCGGAAACGAAGCGAGCTATGGCAAAATGTTAAGAGACGTTTTTTGTAGAGAATTATGTTTCCTACAATTTATGTTCTATGATATTTTTTGATCAGAAGCGTAGTTTTCGAGATATATCGAGATATTTAAAAGTTCCGAAGCCGCACCAACATAATAGGGATACAGAAACACCGTGGCCCCTTTCTTTGAGATAACTCTGCACTAGTGCGAGCCGCAAATGCCACTTCCAGCTTAGCTGTGCAGAAGAAGAACAACAAGAAGAAGAAATATCTCGAAATATGTCCGTCAGGCCCCTTCCCTTGAGATAAATCTGCAAATATCTCGGAAACGAAGCGAGCTATGGCAAAATGTTAAGAGACCCTTTTTGTAGAGAATTAAGTTTCCTACTTTTTATGTTCTATGATATTTTTTGATCAGATGCGTGGTTCTCGAGATATATCAAGATATTTAAAAGTTCCGAAGCCGCACCAACATAATAGAGATACAGAAACACCGTGGCCCCTCTCTTTGAGATAACTCTGCACTATTGCGAGCTGCAAATGCCACTTCCAGCTTAGCTGTGCAGAAGAAGAACAACAAGAAGAAGAAATATCTCGAAATATGTCCGTCAGGCCCCTTCCCTTGAGATAAATCTGCAAATATCTCGGAAACGAAGCGAGCTATGGCAAAATGTTTACAGACCTTTCTTGTAGAGAATTAAGTTTCCTACTTTTTATGTAGTATGATATTTTTTGATCAGATGCGTAGTTCTCGAGATATATCAAGATATTTAAAAGTTCCGAAGCCGCACCAACATAATAGAGATACAGAAACACCGTGGCCCCTTTCTTTGAGATAACTCTGCACGATTGCGAGCTGCAAATGCCACTTCCAGCTTAGCTGTGCAGAAGAAGAACAACAAGAAGAAGAAATATCTCGAAATATGTCCGTCGGGCCCCTTCCCTTGAGATAAATCAGCAAATATCTCGGAAACGAAGCGAGCTATGGCAAAATGTTTACAGACCTTTCTTGTAGAGAATTAAGTTTCCTACTTTTTATGTAGTATGATATTTTTTGATCAGATGCGTAGTTCTCGAGATATATCAAGATATTTAAAAGTTCCGAAGGCGCACCAACATAATAGAGATACAGAAACACCGTGGCCCCTTTCTTTGAGATAACTCTGCACTATTGCGACCTGCAAATGCCACTTCCAGCACAGCTGTGCAGAAGAAGAACAACAAGAAGAAGAAATATCTCGAAATATGTCCGTCAGGCCCCTTCCCTTGAGATAAATCTGCAAATATCTCGGAAACGAAGCGAGCTATGGCAAAATGTTAACAGACCTTTTTGTAGAGAATTAAGTTTCCTACTTTTTATGTTCTATGATATTTTTTGATCAGATGCGTAGTTCTCGAGATATATCAAGATATTTAAAAGTTCCGAAGCCGCACCAACATAATAGAGATACAGAAACACCGTGGCCCCTTTCTTTGAGATAACTCTGCACTATTGCGAGCTGCAAATGCCACTTCCAGCTTAGCTGTGCAGAGGAAGAACAACAAGAAGAAGAAGTATCTCGAAATATGTCCGTCAGGCCCGTTCCTTTGAGCTGAATCTGCAAATATCTCGGAAACGAAGCGAGCTATGGCAAAATGTTAAGAGACGTTTTTTGTAGAGAATTATGTTTCCTACAATTTATGTTCTATGATATTTTTTGATCGGACGCGTAGTTTTCGAGATATATCGAGATATTTAAAAGTTCCGAAGCCGCACCAACATAATAGAGATACAGAAACACCGTGGCCCCTTTCTTTGAGATAACTCTGCACTAGTGCGAGCCGCAAATGCCACTTCCAGCTTAGCTGTGCAGAAGAAGAACAACAAGAAGAAGAAATATCTCGAAATATGTCCGACAGGCCCATTCCCTTGAGATAAATCTGCAAATATCTCGGAAACGAAGCGAGCTATGGCAAAATGTTAAGAGACCTTTTTTGTAGAGAATAATGTTTGCTACAATTTACGTTCTATGATATTTTTTGATCAGAAGCGTAGTTTTCGAGATATATCGAGATATTTAAAAGTTCCGAAGCCGCACCAACATAATAGAGATACAGAAACACCGTGGCCCCTTTCTTTGAGATAACTCTGCACTATTGCGACCTGCAAATGCCACTTCCAGCTCAGCTGTGCAGAAGAAGAACAACAAGAAGAAGAAATATCTCGAAATATGTCCGTCAGGCCCCTTCCCTTGAGATAAATCTGCAAATATCTCGGAAACGAAGCGAGCTATGGCAAAATGTTAAGAGACCGTTTTTGTAGAGAATTAAGTTTCCTACTTTTTATGTTCTATGATATTTTTTGATCAGATGCGTGGTTCTCGAGATATATCAAGATATTTAAAAGTTCCGAAGCCGCACCAACATAATAGAGATACAGATACACCGTGGCCCCTTTCTTAGAGGTAACTCTGCACTATTGCGAGCTGCAAATGCCACTTCCAGCTTAGCTGTGCAGAAGAAGAACAACAAGAAGAAGAAATATCTCGAAATATGTCCGTCAGGCCCCTTCCCTTGAGATATATCTGCAAATATCTCGGAAACGAAGCGAGCTATGGCAAAATGTTAAGAGACGTTTTTTGTAGAGAATTATGTTTCCTACAATTTATGTTCTATGATATTTTTTGATCAGAAGCGTAGTTTTCGAGATATATCGAGATATTTAAAAGTTCCGAAGCCGCACCAACATAATAGAGATACAGAAACACCGTGGCCCCTTTCTTTGAGATAACTCTGCACTATTGCGAGCTGCAAATGCCACTTCCAGCTTAGCTGTGCAGAAGAAGAACAACAAGAAGAAGAAATATCTCGAAATATGTCCGTCAGGCCCCTTCCCTTGAGATAAATCTGCAAATATCTCGGAAACGAAGCGAGCTATGGCAAAATGTTAAGAGACCGTTTTTGTAGAGAATTAAGTTTCCTACTTTTTATGTTCTATGATATTTTTCGATCAGAGGCGTAGTTCTCGAGATATATCAAGATATTTAAAAGTTCCGTAGCCGCACCAACATAATAGAGATACAGAAACACCGTGGCCCCTTTCTTTGAGATAACTCTGCACGATTGCGAGCTGGAAATGCCACTTCCAGTTTAGCTGTGCAGAAGAAGAACAACAAGAAGAAGAAATATCTCGAAATATGTCCATCAGGACCCTTCCCTTGAGATAAATCTGCAAATATCTCGGAAACGAAGCGAGCTATGGCAAAATGTTGAGAGACCCTTTTGTAGAGAATAATGTTTCCTACAATTTACGTTCTATGATATTTTTTGATCAGAAGCGTAGTTTTCGAGATATATCGAGATATTTAAAAGTTCCGAAGCCGCACCAACATAATAGAGATACAGAAACACCGTGGCCCCTTTCTTTGAGATAACTCTGCACTATTGCGACCTGCAAATGCCACTTCCAGCTCAGCTGTGCAGAAGAAGAACAACAAGAAGAAGAAATATCTCGAAATATGTCCGTCAGGCCAGTTCCTTTGAGCTGAATCTGCAAATATCTCGGAAACGAAGCGAGCTATGGCAAAATGTTAAGAGACGTTTTTTGTAGAGAATTATGTTTCCTACAATTTATGTTCTATGATATTTTTTGATCAGAAGCGTAGTTTTCGAGATATATCGAGATATTTAAAAGTTCCGAAGCCGCACCAACATAATAGGGATACAGAAACACCGTGGCCCCTTTCTTTGAGATAACTCTGCACTATTGCGAGCTGTAAATGCCACTTCCAGCTTAGCTGTGCAGAAGAAGAACAACAAGAAGAAGAAATATCTCGAAATATGTCCGTCAGGCCCCTTCCCTTGAGATATATCTGCAAATATCTCGGAAACGAAGCGAGCTATGGCAAAATGTTAAGAGACCTTTTTTGTAGAGAATTCTGTTTCCTACAATTTATGTTCTATGATATTTTTTGATCAGAAGCGTAGTTTTCGAGATATATCGAGATATTTAAAAGTTCCGAAGCCGCACCAACATAATAGAGATACAGAAACACCGTGGCCCCTTTCTTTGAGATAACTCTGCACTATTGCGAGCTGTAAATGCCACTTCCAGCTTAGCTGTGCAGAAGAAGAACAACAAGAAGAAGAAATATCTCGAAATATGTCCGTCAGGCCCCTTCCCTTGAGATAAATCTGCAAATATCTCGGAAACGAAGCGAGCTATGGCAAAATGTTGAGAGACGTTTTTTGTAGAGAATTATGTTTCCTACAATTTATGTTCTATGATATTTTTTGATCAGAAGCGTAGTTTTCGAGATATATCGAGATATTTAAAAGTTCCGAAGCCGCACCAACATAATAGAGATACAGAAACACCGTGGCCCCTTTCTTTGAGATAACTCTGCACGATTGCGAGCTGCAAATGCCACTTCCAGCTTAGCTGTGCAGAAGAAGAACAACAAGAAGAAGAAATATCTCGAAATATGTCCATCACGAACCCTTCCCTTGAGATAAATCTGCAAGTATCTCGGAAACGAAGCGAGCTATGGCAAAATGTTAAGAGACCTTTTTTGTAGAGAATAATGTTTCCTACAATTTACGTTCTATGATATTTTTTGATCAGAAGCGTAGTTTTCGAGATATATCGAGATATTTAAAAGTTCCGAAGCCGCACCAACATAATAGAGATACAGAAACACCGTGGCCCCTTTCTTTGAGATAACTCTGCACTAGTGCGAGCCGCAAATGCCACTTCCAGCTTAGCTGTGCAGAAGAAGAACAACAAGAAGAAGAAATAACTCGAAATATGTCCGTCAGGCCCCTTCCCTTGAGATAAATCTGCAAATATCTCGGAAACGAAGCGAGCTATGGCAAAATGTTAAGAGACCTTTTTTGTAGAGAATTAAGTTTCCTACTTTTTATGTTCTATGATATTTTTTGATCAGATGCGTAGTTCTCGAGATATATCAAGATATTTAAAAGTTCCGAAGCCGCACCAACATAATAGAGATACAGAAACACCGTGGCCCCTTTCTTTGAGATAACTCTGCACTATTGCGAGCTGCAAATGTCACTTCCAGCTTAGCTGTGCAGAGGAAGAACAACAAGAAGAAGAAATATCTCGAAATATGTCCGTCAGGCCAATTCCTTTGAGCTGAATCTGCAAATATCTCGGAAACGAAGCGAGCTATGGCAAAATCTTATAGACGTTTTTTGTAGAGAATTATGTTTCCTACAATTTATGTTCTATGATATTTTTTGATCAGAAGCGTAGTTTTCGAGATATATCGAGATATTTAAAAGTTCCGAAGCCGCACCAACATAATACAGATACAGAAACACCGTGGCCCCTTTCTTTGAGATAACTCTGCACTAGTGCGAGCCGCAAATGCCACTTCCAGCTTAGCTGTGCAGAAGAAGAACAACAAGAAGAAGAAATATCTCGAAATATGTCCGTCAGGCCCCTTCCCTTGAGATAAATCTGCAAATATCTCGGAAACGAAGCGAGCTATGGCAAAATGTTAAGAGACCTTTTTTGTAGAGACTTAAGTTTCCTACTTTTTATGTTCTATGATATTTTTTGATCAGATGCGTAGTTCTCGAGATATATCAAGATATTTAAAAGTTCCGAAGCCGCACCAACATAATAGAGATACAGAAACACCGTGGCCCCTTTCTTTGAGATAACTCTGCACTATTGCGAGCTGTAAATGCCACTTCCAGCTTAGCTGTGCAGAAGAAGAACAACAAGAAGAAGAAATATCTCGAAATATGTCCGTCAGGCCCCTTCCCTTGAGATATATCTGCAAATATCTCGGAAACGAAGCGAGCTATGGCAAAATGTTAAGAGACCTTTTTTGTAGAGAATTCTGTTTCCTACAATTTATGTTCTATGATATTTTTTGATCAGAAGCGTAGTTTTCGAGATATATCGAGATATTTAAAAGTTCCGAAGCCGCACCAACATAATAGAGATACAGAAACACCGTGGCCCCTTTCTTTGAGATAACTCTGCACTATTGCGAGCTGCAAATGCCACTTCCAGCTTAGCTGTGCAGAGGAAGAACAACAAGAAGAAGAAGTATCTCGAAATATGTCCGTCAGGCCCGTTCCTTTGAGCTGAATCTGCAAATATCTCGGAAACGAAGCGAGCTATGGCAAAATGTTAAGAGACGTTTTTTGTAGAGAATTATGTTTCCTACAATTTATGTTCTATGATATTTTTTGATCAGAAGCGTAGTTTTCGAGATATATCGAGATATTTAAAAGTTCCGAAGCCGCACCAACATAATAGGGATACAGAAACACCGTGGCCCCTTTCTTTGAGATAACTCTGCACTAGTGCGAGCCGCAAATGCCACTTCCAGCTTAGCTGTGCAGAAGAAGAACAACAAGAAGAAGAAATATCTCGAAATATGTCCGTCAGGCCCCTTCCCTTGAGATAAATCTGCAAATATCTCGGAAACGAAGCGAGCTATGGCAAAATGTTAAGAGACCCTTTTTGTAGAGAATTAAGTTTCCTACTTTTTATGTTCTATGATATTTTTTGATCAGATGCGTGGTTCTCGAGATATATCAAGATATTTAAAAGTTCCGAAGCCGCACCAACATAATAGAGATACAGAAACACCGTGGCCCCTTTCTTTGAGATAACTCTGCACTATTGCGAGCTGCAAATGCCACTTCCAGCTTAGCTGTGCAGAGGAAGAACAACAAGAAGAAGAAGTATCTCGAAATATGTCCGTCAGGCCCGTTCCTTTGAGCTGAATCTGCAAATATCTCGGAAACGAAGCGAGCTATGGCAAAATGTTAAGAGACGTTTTTTGTAGAGAATTATGTTTCCTACAATTTATGTTCTATGATATTTTTTGATCAGAAGCGTAGTTTTCGAGATATATCGAGATATTTAAAAGTTCCGAAGCCGCACCAACATAATAGGGATACAGAAACACCGTGGCCCCTTTCTTTGAGATAACTCTGCACTAGTGCGAGCCGCAAATGCCACTTCCAGCTTAGCTGTGCAGAAGAAGAACAACAAGAAGAAGAAATATCTCGAAATATGTCCGTCAGGCCCCTTCCCTTGAGATAAATCTGCAAATATCTCGGAAACGAAGCGAGCTATGGCAAAATGTTAAGAGACCCTTTTTGTAGAGAATTAAGTTTCCTACTTTTTATGTTCTATGATATTTTTTGATCAGATGCGTGGTTCTCGAGATATATCAAGATATTTAAAAGTTCCGAAGCCGCACCAACATAATAGAGATACAGAAACACCGTGGCCCCTCTCTTTGAGATAACTCTGCACTATTGCGAGCTGCAAATGCCACTTCCAGCTTAGCTGTGCAGAAGAAGAACAACAAGAAGAAGAAATATCTCGAAATATGTCCGTCAGGCCCCTTCCCTTGAGATAAATCTGCAAATATCTCGGAAACGAAGCGAGCTATGGCAAAATGTTTACAGACCTTTCTTGTAGAGAATTAAGTTTCCTACTTTTTATGTAGTATGATATTTTTTGATCAGATGCGTAGTTCTCGAGATATATCAAGATATTTAAAAGTTCCGAAGCCGCACCAACATAATAGAGATACAGAAACACCGTGGCCCCTTTCTTTGAGATAACTCTGCACGATTGCGAGCTGCAAATGCCACTTCCAGCTTAGCTGTGCAGAAGAAGAACAACAAGAAGAAGAAATATCTCGAAATATGTCCGTCGGGCCCCTTCCCTTGAGATAAATCAGCAAATATCTCGGAAACGAAGCGAGCTATGGCAAAATGTTTACAGACCTTTCTTGTAGAGAATTAAGTTTCCTACTTTTTATGTAGTATGATATTTTTTGATCAGATGCGTAGTTCTCGAGATATATCAAGATATTTAAAAGTTCCGAAGGCGCACCAACATAATAGAGATACAGAAACACCGTGGCCCCTTTCTTTGAGATAACTCTGCACTATTGCGACCTGCAAATGCCACTTCCAGCACAGCTGTGCAGAAGAAGAACAACAAGAAGAAGAAATATCTCGAAATATGTCCGTCAGGCCCCTTCCCTTGAGATAAATCTGCAAATATCTCGGAAACGAAGCGAGCTATGGCAAAATGTTAACAGACCTTTTTGTAGAGAATTAAGTTTCCTACTTTTTATGTTCTATGATATTTTTTGATCAGATGCGTAGTTCTCGAGATATATCAAGATATTTAAAAGTTCCGAAGCCGCACCAACATAATAGAGATACAGAAACACCGTGGCCCCTTTCTTTGAGATAACTCTGCACTATTGCGAGCTGCAAATGCCACTTCCAGCTTAGCTGTGCAGAGGAAGAACAACAAGAAGAAGAAGTATCTCGAAATATGTCCGTCAGGCCCGTTCCTTTGAGCTGAATCTGCAAATATCTCGGAAACGAAGCGAGCTATGGCAAAATGTTAAGAGACGTTTTTTGTAGAGAATTATGTTTCCTACAATTTATGTTCTATGATATTTTTTGATCGGACGCGTAGTTTTCGAGATATATCGAGATATTTAAAAGTTCCGAAGCCGCACCAACATAATAGAGATACAGAAACACCGTGGCCCCTTTCTTTGAGATAACTCTGCACTAGTGCGAGCCGCAAATGCCACTTCCAGCTTAGCTGTGCAGAAGAAGAACAACAAGAAGAAGAAATATCTCGAAATATGTCCGACAGGCCCATTCCCTTGAGATAAATCTGCAAATATCTCGGAAACGAAGCGAGCTATGGCAAAATGTTAAGAGACCTTTTTTGTAGAGAATAATGTTTGCTACAATTTACGTTCTATGATATTTTTTGATCAGAAGCGTAGTTTTCGAGATATATCGAGATATTTAAAAGTTCCGAAGCCGCACCAACATAATAGAGATACAGAAACACCGTGGCCCCTTTCTTTGAGATAACTCTGCACTATTGCGACCTGCAAATGCCACTTCCAGCTCAGCTGTGCAGAAGAAGAACAACAAGAAGAAGAAATATCTCGAAATATGTCCGTCAGGCCCCTTCCCTTGAGATAAATCTGCAAATATCTCGGAAACGAAGCGAGCTATGGCAAAATGTTAAGAGACCGTTTTTGTAGAGAATTAAGTTTCCTACTTTTTATGTTCTATGATATTTTTTGATCAGATGCGTGGTTCTCGAGATATATCAAGATATTTAAAAGTTCCGAAGCCGCACCAACATAATAGAGATACAGATACACCGTGGCCCCTTTCTTAGAGGTAACTCTGCACTATTGCGAGCTGCAAATGCCACTTCCAGCTTAGCTGTGCAGAAGAAGAACAACAAGAAGAAGAAATATCTCGAAATATGTCCGTCAGGCCCCTTCCCTTGAGATATATCTGCAAATATCTCGGAAACGAAGCGAGCTATGGCAAAATGTTAAGAGACGTTTTTTGTAGAGAATTATGTTTCCTACAATTTATGTTCTATGATATTTTTTGATCAGAAGCGTAGTTTTCGAGATATATCGAGATATTTAAAAGTTCCGAAGCCGCACCAACATAATAGAGATACAGAAACACCGTGGCCCCTTTCTTTGAGATAACTCTGCACTATTGCGAGCTGCAAATGCCACTTCCAGCTTAGCTGTGCAGAAGAAGAACAACAAGAAGAAGAAATATCTCGAAATATGTCCGTCAGGCCCCTTCCCTTGAGATAAATCTGCAAATATCTCGGAAACGAAGCGAGCTATGGCAAAATGTTAAGAGACCGTTTTTGTAGAGAATTAAGTTTCCTACTTTTTATGTTCTATGATATTTTTCGATCAGAGGCGTAGTTCTCGAGATATATCAAGATATTTAAAAGTTCCGTAGCCGCACCAACATAATAGAGATACAGAAACACCGTGGCCCCTTTCTTTGAGATAACTCTGCACGATTGCGAGCTGGAAATGCCACTTCCAGTTTAGCTGTGCAGAAGAAGAACAACAAGAAGAAGAAATATCTCGAAATATGTCCATCAGGACCCTTCCCTTGAGATAAATCTGCAAATATCTCGGAAACGAAGCGAGCTATGGCAAAATGTTGAGAGACCCTTTTGTAGAGAATAATGTTTCCTACAATTTACGTTCTATGATATTTTTTGATCAGAAGCGTAGTTTTCGAGATATATCGAGATATTTAAAAGTTCCGAAGCCGCACCAACATAATAGAGATACAGAAACACCGTGGCCCCTTTCTTTGAGATAACTCTGCACTATTGCGACCTGCAAATGCCACTTCCAGCTCAGCTGTGCAGAAGAAGAACAACAAGAAGAAGAAATATCTCGAAATATGTCCGTCAGGCCAGTTCCTTTGAGCTGAATCTGCAAATATCTCGGAAACGAAGCGAGCTATGGCAAAATGTTAAGAGACGTTTTTTGTAGAGAATTATGTTTCCTACAATTTATGTTCTATGATATTTTTTGATCAGAAGCGTAGTTTTCGAGATATATCGAGATATTTAAAAGTTCCGAAGCCGCACCAACATAATAGGGATACAGAAACACCGTGGCCCCTTTCTTTGAGATAACTCTGCACTAGTGCGAGCCGCAAATGCCACTTCCAGCTTAGCTGTGCAGAAGAAGAACAACAAGAAGAAGAAATATCTCGAAATATGTCCGACAGGCCCCTTCCCTTGAGATAAATCTGCAAATATCTCGGAAACGAAGCGAGCTATGGCGAAATGTTAAGAGACCTTTTTTGTAGAGAATTAAGTTTCCTACTTTTTATCTTCTATGATATTTTTTGATCAGATGCGTAGTTCTCGAGATATATCAAGATATTTAAAAGTTCCGAAGCCGCACCAATATAATAGAGATACAGAAACACCGTGGCCCCTTTCTTTGAGATAACTCTGCACTATTGCGCGCTGCAAATGCCACTTCCAGCTTAGCTGTGCAGAAGAAGAACAACAAGAAGAAGAAATATCTCGAAATATGTCCGTCAGGCCCCTTCCCTTGAGATATATCTGCAAATATCTCGGAAACGAAGCGAGCTATGGCAAAATGTTAAGAGACCTTTTTTGTAGAGAATTAAGTTTCCTACTTTTTATGTTCTATGATATTTTTCGATCAGAGGCGTAGTTCTCGAGATATATCAAGATATTTAAAAGTTCCGAAGCCGCACCAACATAATAGAGATACAGAAACACCGTGGCCCCTTTCTTTGAGATAACTCTGCACGATTGCGAGCTGGAAATGCCACTTCCAGTTTAGCTGTGCAGAAGAAGAACAACAAGAAGAAGAAATATCTCGAAATATGTCCATCAGGACCCTTCCCTTGAGATAAATCTGCAAATATCTCGGAAACGAAGCGAGCTATGGCAAAATGTTAAGAGACCTTTTTTGTAGAGAATAATGTTTCCTACAATTTACGTTCTATGATATTTTTTGATCAGAAGCGTAGTTTTCGAGATATATCGAGATATTTAAAAGTTCCGAAGCCGCACCAACATAATAGAGATACAGAAACACCGTGGCCCCTTTCTTTGAGATAACTCTGCACTATTGCGACCTGCAAATGCCACTTCCAGCTCAGCTGTGCAGAAGAAGAACAACAAGAAGAAGAAATATCTCGAAATATGTCCGTCAGGCCCCTTCCCTTGAGATAAATCTGCAAATATCTCGGAAACGAAGCGAGCTATGGCAAAATGTTAAGAGACCGTTTTTGTAGAGAATTAAGTTTCCTACTTTTTATGTTCTATGATATTTTTTGATCAGATGCGTGGTTCTCGAGATATATCAAGATATTTAAAAGTTCCGAAGCCGCACCAACATAATAGAGATACAGAAACACCGTGGCCCCTTTCTTAGAGATAACTCTGCACTATTGCGAGCTGCAAATGCCACTTCCAGCTTAGCTGTGCAGAAGAAGAACAACAAGAAGAAGAAATATCTCGAAATATGTCCGTCAGGCCCCTTCCCTTGAAATAAATCTGCAAATATCTCGGAAACGAAGCGAGCTATGGCAAAATGTTAAGAGACCTTTTTTGTAGAGAATTAAGTTTCCTACTTTTTATGTTCTATGATATTTTTCGATCAGAGGCGTAGTTCTCGAGATATATCAAGATATTTAAAAGTTCCGAAGCCGCACCAACATAATAGAGATACAGAAACACCGTGGCCCCTTTCTTTGAGATAACTCTGCACGATTGCGAGCTGGAAATGCCACTTCCAGTTTAGCTGTGCAGAAGAAGAACAACAAGAAGAAGAAATATCTCGAAATATGTCCATCAGGACCCTTCCCTTGAGATAAATCTGCAAATATCTCGGAAACGAAGCGAGCTATGCCAAAATGTTAAGAGACCTTTTTTGTAGAGAATTATGTTTCCTACAATTTATGTTCTATGATATTTTTTGATCAGAAGCGTAGTTTTCGAGATATATCGAGATATTTAAAGGTTCCGAAGCCGCACCAACATAATAGAGATACAGAAACACCGTGGCCCCTTTCTTTGAGATAACTCTGCACTAGTGCGAGCCGCAAATGCCACTTACAGCTTAGCTGTGCAGAAGAAGAACAACGAGAAGAAGAAATATCTCGAAATATGTCCGCCAGGCCCCTTCCCTTGAGATAAATCTGCAAATATCTCGGAAACGAAGCGAGCTATGGCAAAATGTTAAGAGACCTTTTTTGTAGAGAATTAAGTTTCCTACATTTTATGTTCTATGATATTTTTTGATCAGATGCGTAGTTCTCGAGATATATCGATATACTTAAAAGTTCCGAAGCCGCACCAACATAATAGAGATACAGAAACACCGTGGCCCCTTTCTTTGAGATAACTGTGCACTAGTGCGAGCCGCAAATGCAACTTCCAGCTTAGCTGTGCAGAAGAAGAACAACAAGAAGAAGAAATATCTCGAAATATGTCCGTCAGGCCCCCTCCCTTGAGATAAATCTGCAAATATCTCGGAAACGAAGCGAGCTATGGCAAAATGTTAAGAGACCTTTTTTGTACAGAATTATGTTTCCTACTTTTTATGTTCTATGATATTTTTTGATCAGACGCGTAGTTCTCGAGATATAGCAAGATACTTAAAAGTTCCGAAGCCGCACCAACATAATAGAGATACAGAAACACCGTGGCCCCTTTCTTTGAGATAACTCTGCACTAGCGCGAGCCGCAAATGCCACTTACAGCTTAGCTGTGCAGAAGAAGAACAACGAGAAGAAGAAATATCTCGAAATATGTCCGTCAGGCCCCTTCCCTTGAGATAAATCTGCAAATATCTCGGAAACGAAGCGAGCTATGGCAAAATGTTAAGAGACCGTTTTTGTAGAGAATTAAGTTTCCTACTTTTTATGTTCTATGATATTTTTTGATCAGATGCGTGGTTCTCGAGATATATCAAGATATTTAAAAGTTCCGAAGCCGCACCAACATAATAGAGATACAGAAACACCGTGGCCCCTTTCTTAGAGATAACTCTGCACTATTGCGAGCTGCAAATGCCACTTCCAGCTTAGCTGTGCAGAAGAAGAACAACAAGAAGAAGAAATATCTCGAAATATGTCCGTCAGGCCCCTTCCCTTGAAATAAATCTGCAAATATCTCGGAAACGAAGCGAGCTATGGCAAAATGTTAAGAGACCTTTTTTGTAGAGAATTAAGTTTCCTACTTTTTATGTTCTATGATATTTTTCGATCAGAGGCGTAGTTCTCGAGATATATCAAGATATTTAAAAGTTCCGAAGCCGCACCAACATAATAGAGATACAGAAACACCGTGGCCCCTTTCTTTGAGATAACTCTGCACGATTGCGAGCTGGAAATGCCACTTCCAGTTTAGCTGTGCAGAAGAAGAACAACAAGAAGAAGAAATATCTCGAAATATGTCCATCAGGACCCTTCCCTTGAGATAAATCTGCAAATATCTCGGAAACGAAGCGAGCTATGGCAAAATGTTAAGAGACCTTTTTTGTAGAGAATTATGTTTCCTACAATTTATGTTCTATGATATTTTTTGATCAGAAGCGTAGTTTTCGAGATATATCGAGATATTTAAAGGTTCCGAAGCCGCACCAACATAATAGAGATACAGAAACACCGTGGCCCCTTTCTTTGAGATAACTCTGCACTAGTGCGAGCCGCAAATGCCACTTACAGCTTAGCTGTGCAGAAGAAGAACAACGAGAAGAAGAAATATCTCGAAATATGTCCGCCAGGCCCCTTCCCTTGAGATAAATCTGCAAATATCTCGGAAACGAAGCGAGCTATGGCAAAATGTTAAGAGACCTTTTTTGTAGAGAATTAAGTTTCCTACATTTTATGTTCTATGATATTTTTTGATCAGATGCGTAGTTCTCGAGATATATCGATATACTTAAAAGTTCCGAAGCCGCACCAACATAATAGAGATACAGAAACACCGTGGCCCCTTTCTTTGAGATAACTGTGCACTAGTGCGAGCCGCAAATGCAACTTCCAGCTTAGCTGTGCAGAAGAAGAACAACAAGAAGAAGAAATATCTCGAAATATGTCCGTCAGGCCCCCTCCCTTGAGATAAATCTGCAAATATCTCGGAAACGAAGCGAGCTATGGCAAAATGTTAAGAGACCTTTTTTGTACAGAATTATGTTTCCTACTTTTTATGTTCTATGATATTTTTTGATCAGACGCGTAGTTCTCGAGATATAGCAAGATACTTAAAAGTTCCGAAACCGCACCAACATAATAGAGATACAGAAACACCGTGGCCCCTTTCTTTGAGATAACTCTGCACTAGCGCGAGCCGCAAATGCCACTTACAGCTTAGCTGTGCAGAAGAAGAACAACGAGAAGAAGAAATATCTCAAAATATGTCCGTCAGGCCCCTTCCCTTGAGATAAATCTGCAAATATCTCGGAAACGAAGCGAGCTATGGCAAAATGTTAAGAGACCTTTTTTGTACAGAATTATGTTTCCTACTTTTTATGTTCTATGATATTTTTTGATCAGACGCGTAGTTCTCGAGATATATCAAGATATTTAAAAGCTCCGAAGCTGCACCAACATAATAGAGGTACAGAAACACCGTGGCCCCTTTCTTTGAGATAACTCTGCACTATTGCGAGCTGCAAATGCCACTTCCAGCTTAGCTGTGCAGAAGAAGAACAACAAGAATAAGAAATATTTCGAAATATGTCCGTCAGGCCCCTTCCCTTGAGATAAATCTGCAAATATCTCGGAAACGAAGCGAGCTACGGCAAAATGTTAAGAGACCTTTTTTGTAGAAAATTAGGTTTCCTACTTTTAATGTTCTATGATATTTTTTGATCAGATGCGTAGTTCTCGAGATATATCAAGATATTTAAAAGCTCCGAAGCTGCACCAACATAATAGAGGTACAGAAACACCGTGGCCCCTTTCTTTGAGATAACTCGGCACTATTGCGAGCTGCAAATGCCACTTCCAGCTTAGCTGTGCAGAAGAAGAACAACAAGAAGAAGAAATATCTCGAAATATGTCCGTCAGGCCCCTTCCCTTGAGATAAATCTGCAAATATCTCGGAAACGAAGCGAGCTATGGCAAAATGTTAAGAGACCTTTTTTGTAGAGAATTAAGTTTCCTACTTTTTATGTTCTATGATATTTTTTGATCAGATGCGTAGTTCTCGAGATATATCCAGATATTTAAAAGTTCCGAAGCGGCACCAACATAATAGAGATACAGAAACACCGTGGCCCCTTTCTTTGAGGTAACTCTGCACTATTGCGAGCTGCAAATGCCACTTCCAGCTTAGCTGTGCAGAAGAAGAACAACAAGAAGAAGAAATATCTCGAAATATGTCCCTCAGGCCCCTTCCCTTGAGATAAATCTGCAAATATCTCGGAAACCAAGCGAGCTATGGCAAAATGTTAAGAGACCTTATTTGTAGAGAATTAAGTTTCCTACTTTTTATGTTCTACGATATTTTTTGATCAGATGCGTAGTTCTCGAGATATATCAAGATATTTAAAAGTTCCGAAGCCGCACCAACATAATAGAGATACAGAAACACCGTGGCCCCTTTCTTTGAGATAACTCTGCACTATTGCGAGCTGCAAATGCCACTTCCGGCTTAGCTGTGCAGAAGAAGAACAACAAGAAGAAGAAATATCTCGAAATATGTCCGTCAGGCCCCTTCCCTTGAGATAAATCTGCAAATATCTCGGAAACGAAGCGAGCTATGGCAAAATGTTAAGAGACCTTTTTTGTAGAGAATTATGTTTCCTACAATTTACGTTCTCTGATATTTTTTGATCAGAAGCGTAGTTTTCGAGATATATCAAGATATTTAAAAGTTCCGAAGCCGCACCAACATAATAGAGATACAGAAACACCGTGGCCCCTTTCTTTGAGATAACTCTGCACTATTGCGCGCTGCAAATGCCACTTCCAGCTTAGCTGTGCAGAAGAAGAACAACAAGAAGAAGAAATATCTCGAAATATGTCCGTCAGGCCCCTTCCATTGAGATAAATCTGCAAATATCTCGGAAAAGAAGCGTGCTATGGCAAAATGTTAAGAGACCTTTTTTGTAGAGAATTAAGTTTCCTACTTTTTATGTTCTATGATATTTTTTGAGCAGATGCGTAGTTCTCGAGATATATCAAGATATTTAAAAGCTCCGAAGCTGCACCAACATAATAGAGGTACAGAAACACCGTGGCCCCTTTCTTTGAGATAACTCTGCACTATTGCGAGCTGCAAATGCCACTTCCAGCTTAGCTGTGCAGAAGAAGAACAACAAGAATAAGAAATATTTCGAAATATGTCCGTCAGGCCCCTTCCCTTGAGATAAATCTGCAAATATCTCGGAAACGAAGCGAGCTACGGCAAAATGTTAAGAGACCTTTTTTGTAGAAAATTAGGTTTCCTACTTTTTATGTTCTATGATATTTTTTGATCAGATGCGTAGTTCTCGAGATATATCAAGATATTTAAAAGCTCCGAAGCTGCACCAACATAATAGAGGTACAGAAACACCGTGGCCCCTTTCTTTGAGATAACTCGGCACTATTGCGAGCTGCAAATGCCACTTCCAGCTTAGCTGTGCAGAAGAAGAACAACAAGAAGAAGAAATATCTCGAAATATGTCCCTCAGGCCCCTTCCCTTGAGATAAATCTGCAAATATCTCGGAAACCAAGCGAGCTATGGCAAAATGTTAAGAGACCTTTTTTGTAGAGAATTAAGTTTCCTACTTTTTATGTTCTATGATATTTTTTGATCAGATGCGTAGTTCTCGAGATATATCCAGATATTTAAAAGTTCCGAAGCGGCACCAACATAATAGAGATACAGAAACACCGTGGCCCCTTTCTTTGAGGTAACTCTGCACTATTGCGAGCTGCAAATGCCACTTCCAGCTTAGCTGTGCAGAAGAAGAACAACAAGAAGAAGAAATATCTCGAAATATGTCCCTCAGGCCCCTTCCCTTGAGATAAATCTGCAAATATCTCGGAAACCAAGCGAGCTATGGCAAAATGTTAAGAGACCTTATTTGTAGAGAATTAAGTTTCCTACTTTTTATGTTCTACGATATTTTTTGATCAGATGCGTAGTTCTCGAGATATATCAAGATATTTAAAAGTTCGGAAGCCGCACCAACATAATAGAGATACAGAAACACCGTGGCCCCTTTCTTTGAGATAACTCTGCACTATTGCGAGCTGCAAATGCCACTTCCGGCTTAGCTGTGCAGAAGAAGAACAACAAGAAGAAGAAATATCTCGAAATATGTCCGTCAGGCCCCTTCCCTTGAGATAAATCTGCAAATATCTCGGAAACGAAGCGAGCTATGGCAAAATGTTAAGAGACCTTTTTTGTAGAGAATTATGTTTCCTACAATTTACGTTCTCTGATATTTTTTGATCAGAAGCGTAGTTTTCGAGATATATCAAGATATTTAAAAGTTCCGAAGCCGCACCAACATAATAGAGATACAGAAACACCGTGGCCCCTTTCTTTGAGATAACTCTGCACTATTGCGCGCTGCAAATGCCACTTCCAGCTTAGCTGTGCAGAAGAAGAACAACAAGAAGAAGAAATATCTCGAAATATGTCCGTCAGGCCCCTTCCATTGAGATAAATCTGCAAATATCTCGGAAAAGAAGCGTGCTATGGCAAAATGTTAAGAGACCTTTTTTGTAGAGAATTAAGTTTCCTACTTTTTATGTTCTATGATATTTTTTGATCAGATGCGTAGTTCTCGAGATATATCAAGATATTTAAAAGCTCCGAAGCTGCACCAACATAATAGAGGTACAGAAACACCGTGGCCCCTTTCTTTGAGATAACTCTGCACTATTGCGAGCTGCAAATGCCACTTCCAGCTTAGCTGTGCAGAAGAAGAACAACAAGAATAAGAAATATTTCGAAATATGTCCGTCAGGCCCCTTCCCTTGAGATAAATCTGCAAATATCTCGGAAACGAAGCGAGCTACGGCAAAATGTTAAGAGACCTTTTTTGTAGAAAATTAGGTTTCCTACTTTTTATGTTCTATGATATTTTTTGATCAGATGCGTAGTTCTCGAGATATATCAAGATATTTAAAAGCTCCGAAGCTGCACCAACATAATAGAGGTACAGAAACACCGTGGCCCCTTTCTTTGAGATAACTCGGCACTATTGCGAGCTGCAAATGCCACTTCCAGCTTAGCTGTGCAGAAGAAGAACAACAAGAATAAGAAATATTTCGAAATATGTCCGTCAGGCCCCTTCCCTTGAGATAAATCTGCAAATATCTCGGAAACGAAGCGAGCTACGGCAAAATGTTAAGAGACCTTTTTTGTAGAAAATTAGGTTTCCTACTTTTTATGTTCTATGATATTTTTTGATCAGATGCGTAGTTCTCGAGATATATCAAGATATTTAAAAGTTCCGAAGCCGCACCAACATAATAGAGATACAGAAACACCGTGGCCCCTTTCTTTGCGATAACTCTGCACTATTGCGAGCTGCAAATGCCACTTCCAGCTTAGCTGTGCAGAAGAAGAACAACAAGAATAAGAAATATTTCGAAATATGTCCGTCAGGCCCCTTCCCTTGAGATAAATCTGCAAATATCTCGGAAACGAAGCGAGCTACGGCAAAATGTTAAGAGACCTTTTTTGTAGAAAATTAGGTTTCCTACTTTTTATGTTCTATGATATTTTTTGATCAGATGCGTAGTTCTCGAGATATATCAAGATATTTAAAAGCTCCGAAGCTGCACCAACATAATAGAGGTACAGAAACACCGTGGCCCCTTTCTTTGAGATAACTCGGCACTATTGCGAGCTGCAAATGCCACTTCCAGCTTAGGTGTGCAGAAGAAGAACAACAAGAATGAGAAATATTTCGAAATATGTCCGTCAGGCCCCTTCCCTTGAGATAAATCTGCAAATATCTCGGAAACGAAGCGAGCTACGGCAAAATGTTGAGAGACCTTTTTTGTAGAAAATTAGGTTTCCTACTTTTTATGTTCTATGATATTTTTTGATCAGATGCGTAGTTCTCGAGATATATCAAGATATTTAAAAGTTCCGAAGCCGCACCAACATAATAGAGATACAGAAACACCGTGGCCCCTCTCTTTGCGATAACTCTGCACTATTGCGAGCTGCAAATGCCACTTCTAGCTTAGCTGTGCAGAAGAAGAACAACAAGAAGAAGAAATATCTCGAAATATGTCCGTCAGGCCCCTTCCCTTGAGATAAATCTGTAAATATCTCGGAAACGAAGCGAGCTATGGCAAAATGTTAAGAGACCTTTTTTGTAGAGAATTAAGTTTCCTACTTTTTATGTTCTATGATATTTTTCGATCAGAGGCGTAGTTCTCGAGATATATCAAGATATTTAAAAGTTCCGAAGCCGCACCAACATAATAGAGATACAGAAACACCGTGGCCCCTCTCTTTGAGATAACTCTGCACGATTGCGAGCTGGAAATGCCACTTCCAGTTTAGCTGTGCAGAAGAAGAACAACAAGAAGAAGAAATATCTCGAAATATGTCCGTCAGGCCCCTTCCGTTGAGATAAATCTGCAAATATCTCGGAAACGAAGCGAGCTATGGCAAAATGTTAAGAGACCTTTTTTGTAGAGAATTAAGTTTCCTACTTTTTATGTTCTTTGATATTTTTTGATCAGATGCGTAGTTCTCGAGATATATCAAGATATTTAAAAGCTCCGAAGCTGCACCAACATAATAGAGGTACAGAAACACCGTGGCCCCTTTCTTTGAGATAACTCTGCACTATTGCGAGCTGCAAATGCCACTTCCAGCTTAGCTGTGCAGAAGAAGAACAACAAGAAGAAGAAATATCTGGAAATATGTCCGTCAGGCCCCTTCCCTTGAGATAAATCTGCAACTATCTCGGAAACCAAGCGAGCTATGGCAAAATGTTAAGAGACCTTATTTGTAGAGAATTAAGTTTTCTACTTTTTATGTTCTACGATATTTTTTGATCAGATGCGTAGTTCTCGAGATATATCAAGATATTTAAAAGTTCCGAAGCCGCACCAACATAATAGAGATACAGAAACACCGTGGCCCCTTTCTTTGAGATAACTCTGCACTACTGCGAGCTGCAAATGCCACTTCCAGCTTAGCTGTGCAGAAGAAGAACAACAAGAAGAAGAAATATCTCGAAATATGTCCGTCAGGCCCCTTCCCTTGAGATAAATCTGCAAATATCTCGGAAACGAAGCGAGCTATGGCAAAATGTTAAGAGACCTTTTTTGTAGAGAATTAAGTTTCCTACTTTTTATGTTCTATGATATTTTTTGATCAGATGCGTAGTTCTCGAGATATATCCAGATATTTAAAAGTTCCGAAGCGGCACCAACATAATAGAGATACAGAAACACCGTGGCCCCTTTCTTTGAGGTAACTCTGCACTATTGCGAGCTGCAAATGCCACTTCCAGCTTAGCTGTGCAGAAGAAGAACAACAAGAAGAAGAAATATCTCGAAATATGTCCCTCAGGCCCCTTCCCTTGAGATAAATCTGCAAATATCTCGGAAACCAAGCGAGCTATGGCAAAATGTTAAGAGACCTTATTTGTAGAGAATTAAGTTTCCTACTTTTTATGTTCTACGATATTTTTTGATCAGATGCGTAGTTCTCGAGATATATCAAGATATTTAAAAGTTCCGAAACCGCACCAACATAATAGAGATACAGAAACACCGTGGCCCCTTTCTTTGAGATAACTCTGCACTATTGCGAGCTGCAAATGCCACTTCCGGCTTAGCTGTGCAGAAGAAGAACAACAAGAAGAAGAAATATCTCGAAATATGTCCGTCAGGCCCCTTCCCTTGAGATAAATCTGCAAATATCTCGGAAACGAAGCGAGCTATGGCAAAATGTTAAGAGACCTTTTTTGTAGAGAATTATGTTTCCTACAATTTACGTTCTCTGATATTTTTTGATCAGAAGCGTAGTTTTCGAGATATATCAAGATATTTAAAAGTTCCGAAGCCGCACCAACATAATAGAGATACAGAAACACCGTGGCCCCTTTCTTTGAGATAACTCTGCACTATTGCGCGCTGCAAATGCCACTTCCAGCTTAGCTGTGCAGAAGAAGAACAACAAGAAGAAGAAATATCTCGAAATATGTCCGTCAGGCCCCTTCCATTGAGATAAATCTGCAAATATCTCGGAAAAGAAGCGTGCTATGGCAAAATGTTAAGAGACCTTTTTTGTAGAGAATTAAGTTTCCTACTTTTTATGTTCTATGATATTTTTTGATCAGATGCGTAGTTCTCGAGATATATCAAGATATTTAAAAGCTCCGAAGCTGCACCAACATAATAGAGGTACAGAAACACCGTGGCCCCTTTCTTTGAGATAACTCTGCACTATTGCGAGCTGCAAATGCCACTTCCAGCTTAGCTGTGCAGAAGAAGAACAACAAGAATAAGAAATATTTCGAAATATGTCCGTCAGGCCCCTTCCCTTGAGATAAATCTGCAAATATCTCGGAAACGAAGCGAGCTACGGCAAAATGTTAAGAGACCTTTTTTGTAGAAAATTAGGTTTCCTACTTTTTATGTTCTATGATATTTTTTGATCAGATGCGTAGTTCTCGAGATATATCAAGATATTTAAAAGCTCCGAAGCTGCACCAACATAATAGAGGTACAGAAACACCGTGGCCCCTTTCTTTGAGATAACTCGGCACTATTGCGAGCTGCAAATGCCACTTCCAGCTTAGCTGTGCAGAAGAAGAACAACAAGAATAAGAAATATTTCGAAATATGTCCGTCAGGCCCCTTCCCTTGAGATAAATCTGCAAATATCTCGGAAACGAAGCGAGCTACGGCAAAATGTTAAGAGACCTTTTTTGTAGGAAATTAGGTTTCCTACTTTTTATGTTCTATGATATTTTTTGATCAGATGCGTAGTTCTCGAGATATATCAAGATATTTAAAAGTTCCGAAGCCGCACCAACATAATAGAGATACAGAAACACCGTGGCCCCTTTCTTTGCGATAACTCTGCACTATTGCGAGCTGCAAATGCCACTTCCAGCTTAGCTGTGCAGAAGAAGAACAACAAGAATAAGAAATATTTCGAAATATGTCCGTCAGGCCCCTTCCCTTGAGATAAATCTGCAAATATCTCGGAAACGAAGCGAGCTACGGCAAAATGTTAAGAGACCTTTTTTGTAGAAAATTAGGTTTCCTACTTTTTATGTTCTATGATATTTTTTGATCAGATGCGTAGTTCTCGAGATATATCAAGATATTTAAAAGCTACGAAGCTGCACCAACATAATAGAGGTACAGAAACACCGTGGCCCCTTTCTTTGAGATAACTCGGCACTATTGCGAGCTGCAAATGCCACTTCCAGCTTAGCTGTGCAGAAGAAGAACAACAAGAATGAGAAATATTTCGAAATATGTCCGTCAGGCCCCTTCCCTTGAGATAAATCTGCAAATATCTCGGAAACGAAGCGAGCTACGGCAAAATGTTAAGAGACCTTTTTTGTAGAAAATTAGGTTTCCTACTTTTTATGTTCTATGATATTTTTTGATCAGATGCGTAGTTCTCGAGATATATCAAGATATTTAAAAGTTCCGAAGCCGCACCAACATAATAGAGATACAGAAACACCGTGGCCCCTTTCTTTGCGATAACTCTGCACTATTGCGAGCTGCAAATGCCACTTCTAGCTTAGCTGTGCAGAAGAAGAACAACAAGAAGAAGAAATATCTCGAAATATGTCCGTCAGGCCCCTTCCCTTGAGATAAATCTGTAAATATCTCGGAAACGAAGCGAGCTATGGCAAAATGTTAAGAGACCTTTTTTGTAGAGAATTAAGTTTCCTACTTTTTATCTTTTATGATATTTTTCGATCAGAGGCGTAGTTCTCGAGATATATCAAGATATTTAAAAGTTCCGAAGCCGCACCAACATAATAGAGATACAGAAACACCGTGGCCCCTCTCTTTGAGATAACTCTGCACGATTGCGAGCTGGAAATGCCACTTCCAGTTTAGCTGTGCAGAAGAAGAACAACAAGAAGAAGAAATATCTCGAAATATGTCCGTCAGGCCCCTTCCGTTGAGATAAATCTGCAAATATCTCGGAAACGAAGCGAGCTATGGCAAAATGTTAAGAGACCTTTTTTGTAGAGAATTAAGTTTCCTACTTTTTATGTTCTTTGATATTTTTTGATCAGATGCGTAGTTCTCGAGATATATCAAGATATTTCAAAGCTCCGAAGCTGCACCAACATAATAGAGGTACAGAAACACCGTGGCCCCTTTCTTTGAGATAACTCTGCACTATTGCGAGCTGCAAATGCCACTTCCAGCTTAGCTGTGCAGAAGAAGAACAACAAGAATAAGAAATATTTCGAAATATGTCCGTCAGGCCCCTTCCCTTGAGATAAATCTGCAAATATCTCGGAAACGAAGCGAGCTACGGCAAAATGTTAAGCGACCTTTTTTGTAGAAAATTAGGTTTCCTACTTTTTATGTTCTATGATATTTTTTGATCAGATGCGTAGTTCTCGAGATATATCAAGATATTTAAAAGTTCCGAAGCCGCACCAACATAATAGAGATACAGAAACACCGTGGCCCCTTTCTTTGAGATAACTCTGCACTATTGCGAGCTGCAAATGCCACTTCCAGCTTAGCTGTGCAGAAGAAGAACAACAAGAAGAAGAAATATCTGGAAATATGTCCGTCAGGCCCCTTCCCTTGAGATAAATCTGCAACTATCTCGGAAACCAAGCGAGCTATGACAAAATGTTAAGAGACCTTATTTGTAGAGAATTAAGTTTCCTACTTTTTATGATCTACGATATTTTTTGATCAGATGCGTAGTTCTCGAGATATATCAAGATATTTAAAAGTTCCGAAGCCGCACCAACATAATAGAGATACAGAAACACCGTGGCCCCTTTCTTTGAGATAACTCTGCACTACTGCGAGCTGCAAATGCCACTTCCAGCTTAGCTGTGCAGAAGAAGAACAACAAGAAGAAGAAATATCTCGAAATATGTCCGTCAGGCCCCTTCCCTTGAGATAAATCTGCAAATATCTCGGAAACGAAGCGAGCTACGGCAAAATGTTAAGCGACCTTTTTTGTAGAAAATTAGGTTTCCTACTTTTTATGTTCTATGATATTTTTTGATCAGATGCGTAGTTCTCGAGATATATCAAGATATTTAAAAGTTCCGAATCCGCACCAACATAATAGAGATACAGAAACACCGTGGCCCCATTCTTTGAGATAACTCTGCACTATTGCGAGCTGCAAATGCCACTTCCAGCTTAGCTGTGCAGAAGAAGAACAACAAGAAGAAGAAATATCTGGAAATATGTCCGTCAGGCCCCTTCCCTTGAGATAAATCTGCAACTATCTCGGAAACCAAGCGAGCTATGGCAAAATGTTAAGAGACCTTATTTGTAGAGAATTAAGTTTCCTACTTTTTATGATCTACGATATTTTTTGATCAGATGCGTAGTTCTCGAGATATATCAAGATATTTAAAAGTTCCGAAGCCGCACCAACATAATAGAGATACAGAAACACCGTGGCCCCTTTCTTTGAGATAACTCTGCACTACTGCGAGCTGCAAATGCCACTTCCAGCTTAGCTGTGCAGAAGAAGAACAACAAGAAGAAGAAATATCTCGAAATATGTCCGTCAGGCCCCTTCCCTTGAGATAAATCTGCAAATATCTCGGAAACGAAGCGAGCTATGGCAAAATGTTAAGAGACCTTTTTTGTAGAGAATTAAGTTTCCTACTTTTTATGTTCTATGATATTTTTTGATCAGATGCGTAGTTCTCGAGATATATCCAGATATTTAAAAGTTCCGAAGCGGCACCAACATAATAGAGATACAGAAACACCGTGGCCCCTTTCTTTGAGGTAACTCTGCACTATTGCGAGCTGCAAATGCCACTTCCAGCTTAGCTGTGCAGAAGAAGAACAACAAGAAGAAGAAATATCTCGAAATATGTCCCTCAGGCCCCTTCCCTTGAGATAAATCTGCAAATATCTCGGAAACCAAGCGAGCTATGGCAAAATGTTAAGAGACCTTTTTTGTAGAGAATTATGTTTCCTACAATTTACGTTCTCTGATATTTTTTGATCAGAAGCGTAGTTTTCGAGATATATCAAGATATTTAAAAGTTCCGAAGCCGCACCAACATAATAGAGATACAGAAACACCGTGGCCCCTTTCTTTGAGATAACTCTGCACTATTGCGCGCTGCAAATGCCACTTCCAGCTTAGCTGTGCAGAAGAAGAACAACAAGAAGAAGAAATATCTCGAAATATGTCCGTCAGGCCCCTTCCCTTGAGATAAATCTGCAAATATCTCGGAAACGAAGCGAGCTATGGCAAAATGTTAAGAGACCTTTTTTGTAGAGAATTAAGTTTCCTACTTTTTATGTTCTATGATATTTTTTGATCAGATGCGTAGTTCTCGAGATATATCAAGATATTTAAAAGCTCCGAAGCTGCACCAACATAATAGAGGTACAGAAACACCGTGGCCCCTTTCTTTGAGATAACTCTGCACTATTGCGAGCTGCAAATGCCACTTCCAGCTTAGCTGTGCAGAAGAAGAACAACAAGAATAAGAAATATTTCGAAATATGTCCGTCAGGCACCTTCCCTTGAGATAAATCTGCAAATATCTCGGAAACGAAGCGAGCTACGGCAAAATGTTAAGAGACCTTTTTTGTAGAAAATTAGGTTTCCTACTTTTTATGTTCTATGATATTTTTTGATCAGATGCGGAGTTCTCGAGATATATCAAGATATTTAAAAGGTCCGAAGCCGCACCAACATAATAGAGATACAGAAACACCGTGGCCCCTTTCTTTGCGATAACTCTGCACTATTGCGAGCTGCAAATGCCACTTCCAGCTTAGCTGTGCAGAAGAAGAACAACAAGAAGAAGAAATATCTCGAAATATGTCCGTCAGGCCCCTTCCCTTGAGATAAATCTGTAAATATCTCGGAAACGAAGCGAGCTATGGCAAAATGTTAAGAGACCTTTTTTGTAGAGAATTAAGTTTCCTACTTTTTATCTTCTATGATATTTTTCGATCAGAGGCGTAGTTCTCGAGATATATCAAGATATTTAAAAGTTCCGAAGCCGCACCAACATAATAGAGATACAGAAACACCGTGGCCCCTCTGTTTGAGATAACTCTGCACGATTGCGAGCTGGAAATGCCACTTCCAGTTTAGCTGTGCAGAAGAAGAACAACAAGAAGAAGAAATATCTCGAAATATGTCCGTCAGGCCCCTTCCGTTGAGATAAATCTGCAAATATCTCGGAAACGAAGCGAGCTATGGCAAAATGTTAAGAGACCTTTTTTGTAGAGAATTAAGTTTTCTACTTTTTATGTTCTTTGATATTTTTTGATCAGATGCGTAGTTCTCGAGATATATCAAGATATTTAAAAGCTCCGAAGCTGCACCAACATAATAGAGGTACAGAAACACCGTGGCCCCTTTCTTTGAGATAACTCTGCACTATTGCGAGCTGCAAATGCCACTTCCAGCTTAGCTGTGCAGAAGAAGAACAACAAGAATAAGAAATATTTCGAAATATGTCCGTCAGGCCCCTTCCCTTGAGATAAATCTGCAAATATCTCGGAAACGAAGCGAGCTACGGCAAAATGTTAAGCGACCTTTTTTGTAGAAAATTAGGTTTCCTACTTTTTATGTTCTATGATATTTTTTGATCAGATGCGTAGTTCTCGAGATATATCAAGATATTTAAAAGTTCCGAAGCCGCACCAACATAATAGAGATACAGAAACACCGTGGCCCCTTTCTTTGAGATAACTCTGCACTATTGCGAGCTGCAAATGCCACTTCCAGCTTAGCTGTGCAGAAGAAGAACAACAAGAAGAAGAAATATCTGGAAATATGTCCGTCAGGCCCCTTCCCTTGAGATAAATCTGCAACTATCTCGGAAACCAAGCGAGCTATGGCAAAATGTTAAGAGACCTTATTTGTAGAGAATTAAGTTTCCTACTTTTTATGATCTACGATATTTTTTGATCAGATGCGTAGTTCTCGAGATATATCAAGATATTTAAAAGTTCCGAAGCCGCACCAACATAATAGAGATACAGAAACACCGTGGCCCCTTTCTTTGAGATAACTCTGCACTACTGCGAGCTGCAAATGCCACTTCCAGCTTAGCTGTGCAGAAGAAGAACAACAAGAAGAAGAAATATCTCGAAATATGTCCGTCAGGCCCCTTCCCTTGAGATAAATCTGCAAATATCTCGGAAACGAAGCGAGCTACGGCAAAATGTTAAGCGACCTTTTTTGTAGAAAATTAGGTTTCCTACTTTTTATGTTCTATGATATTTTTTGATCAGATGCGTAGTTCTCGAGATATATCAAGATATTTAAAAGTTCCGAAGCCGCACCAACATAATAGAGATACAGAAACACCGTGGCCCCATTCTTTGAGATAACTCTGCACTATTGCGAGCTGCAAATGCCACTTCCAGCTTAGCTGTGCAGAAGAAGAACAACAAGAAGAAGAAATATCTGGAAATATGTCCGTCAGGCCCCTTCCCTTGAGATAAATCTGCAACTATCTCGGAAACCAAGCGAGCTATGGCAAAATGTTAAGAGACCTTATTTGTAGAGAATTAAGTTTCCTACTTTTTATGATCTACGATATTTTTTGATCAGATGCGTAGTTCTCGAGATATATCAAGATATTTAAAAGTTCCGAAGCCGCACCAACATAATAGAGATACAGAAACACCGTGGCCCCTTTCTTTGAGATAACTCTGCACTACTGCGAGCTGCAAATGCCACTTCCAGCTTAGCTGTGCAGAAGAAGAACAACAAGAAGAAGAAATATCTCGAAATATGTCCGTCAGGCCCCTTCCCTTGAGATAAATCTGCAAATATCTCGGAAACGAAGCGAGCTATGGCAAAATGTTAAGAGACCTTTTTTGTAGAGAATTAAGTTTCCTACTTTTTATGTTCTATGATATTTTTTGATCAGATGCGTAGTTCTCGAGATATATCCAGATATTTAAAAGTTCCGAAGCGGCACCAACATAATAGAGATACAGAAACACCGTGGCCCCTTTCTTTGAGGTAACTCTGCACTATTGCGAGCTGCAAATGCCACTTCCAGCTTAGCTGTGCAGAAGAAGAACAACAAGAAGAAGAAATATCTCGAAATATGTCCCTCAGGCCCCTTCCCTTGAGATAAATCTGCAAATATCTCGGAAACCAAGCGAGCAATGGCAAAATGTTAAGAGACCTTATTTGTAGAGAATTAAGTTTCCTACTTTTTATGTTCTACGATATTTTTTGATCAGATGCGTAGTTCTCGAGATATATCAAGATATTTAAAAGTTCCGAAGCCGCACCAACATAATAGAGATACAGAAACACCGTGGCCCCTTTCTTTGAGATAACTCTGCACTATTGCGAGCTGCAAATGCCACTTCCGGCTTAGCTGTGCAGAAGAAGAACAACAAGAAGAAGAAATATCTCGAAATATGTCCGTCAGGCCCCTTCCCTTGAGATAAATCTGCAAATATCTCGGAAACGAAGCGAGCTATGGCAAAATGTTAAGAGACCTTTTTTGTAGAGAATTATGTTTCCTACAATTTACGTTCTCTGATATTTTTTGATCAGAAGCGTAGTTTTCGAGATATATCAAGATATTTAAAAGTTCCGAAGCCGCACCAACATAATAGAGATACAGAAACACCGTGGCCCCTTTCTTTGAGATAACTCTGCACTATTGCGCGCTGCAAATGCCACTTCCAGCTTAGCTGTGCAGAAGAAGTACAACAAGAAGAAGAAATATCTCGAAATATGTCCGTCAGGCCCCTTCCCTTGAGATAAATCTGCAAATATCTCGGAAACGAAGCGAGCTATGGCAAAATGTTAAGAGACCTTTTTTGTAGAGAATTAAGTTTCCTACTTTTTATGTTCTATGATATTTTTTGATCAGATGCGTAGTTCTCGAGATATATCAAGATATTTAAAAGCTCCGAAGCTGCACCAACATAATAGAGGTACAGAAACACCGTGGCCCCTTTCTTTGAGATAACTCTGCACTATTGCGAGCTGCAAATGCCACTTCCAGCTTAGCTGTGCAGAAGAAGAACAACAAGAATAAGAAATATTTCGAAATATGTCCGTCAGGCCCCTTCCCTTGAGATAAATCTGCAAATATCTCGGAAACGAAGCGAGCTACGGCAAAATGTTAAGAGACCTTTTTTGTAGAAAATTAGGTTTCCTACTTTTTATGTTCTATGATATTTTTTGATCAGATGCGTAGTTCTCGAGATATATCAAGATATTTAAAAGGTCCGAAGCCGCACCAACATAATAGAGATACAGAAACACCGTGGCCCCTTTCTTTGCGATAACTCTGCACTATTGCGAGCTGCAAATGCCACTTCCAGCTTAGCTGTGCAGAAGAAGAACAACAAGAAGAAGAAATATCTCGAAATATGTCCGTCAGGCCCCTTCCCTTGAGATAAATCTGTAAATATCTCGGAAACGAAGCGAGCTATGGCAAAATGTTAAGAGACCTTTTTTGTAGAGAATTAAGTTTCCTACTTTTTATGTTCTATGATATTTTTCGATTAGAGGCGTAGTTCTCGAGATATATCAAGATATTTAAAAGTTCCGAAGCCGCACCAACATAATAGGGATACAGAAACACCGTGGCCCCTCTCTTTGAGATAACTCTGCACGATTGCGAGCTGGAAATGCCACTTCCAGTTTAGCTGTGCAGAAGAAGAACAACAAGAAGAAGAAATATCTCGAAATATGTCCGTCAGGACCCTTCCCTTGAGATAAATCTGCAAATATCTCGGAAACGAAGCGAGCTATGGCAATATGTTAAGAGACCTTTTTTGTAGAGAATCATGTTTCCTACAATTTAGGTTCTCTGATATTTTTTGATCAGAAGCGTAGTTTTCGAGATATATCGAGATATTTAAAAGTTCCGAAGCCGCACCAACATAATAGAGATACAGAAACACCGTGGCCCCTTTCTTTGAGATAACTCTGCACTATTGCGCGCTGCAAATGCCACTTCCAGCTTAGCTGTGCAGAAGAAGAACAACAAGAAGAAGAAATATCTCGAAATATGTCCGTCAGGCCCCTTCCCTTGAGATAAATCTGCAAATATCTCGGAAACGAAGCGGGCTATGGCAAAATGTTAAGAGACCTTTTTTGTAGAGAATTAAGTTTCCTACTTTTTATGTTCTATGATATTTTTTGATCAGATGCGTAGTTCTCGAGATATAGCAATATATTTAAAAGTTCCGAAGCCGCACCAACATAATAGAGATACAGAAACACCGTGGCCCCTTTCTTTGAGATAACTCTGCACTACTGCGAGCTGCAAATGCCACTTCCAGCTTAGCTGTGCAGAAGAAGAACAACAAGAACAAGAAATATCTCGAAATATGTCCGTCAGGCCCCTTCCCTTGAGATAAATCTGCAAATATCTCGGAAACGAAGCGAGCTATGGCAAAATGTTAAGAGACCTTTTTTGTAGAGAATTATGTTTCCTACAATTTACGTTCTCTGATATTTTTTGATCAGAAGCGTAGTTTTCGAGATATATCGAGATATTTAAAAGTTCCGAATCCGCACCAACATAATAGAGATACAGAAACACCGTGGCCCCTTTCTTTGAGATAACTCTGCACTATTGCGACCTGCAAATGCCACTTCCAGCTTAGCTGTGCAGAAGAGTAACAACAAGAAGAAGAAATATCTCGGAATATGTCGTCAGGCCCCTTCCCTTGAGCTAAATCTGCAAATATCTCGGAAACGATGCCAGCTATGGGAAAATGTTAAGAGACCTTTTTTGTAGAGAATTAAGTTTCCTACTTTTTATGTTCTATGATATTTTTTGATCAGATGCGTAGTTCTCGAGATATATCCAGATATTTAAAAGTTCCGAAGCGGCACAAACATAATAGAGATACAGAAACACCGTGGCCCCTTTCTTTGAGATAACTCTGCACTATTGCGAGCTGCAAATGCCACTTCCAGCTTAGCTGTGCAGAAGAAGAACAACAAGAACAAGAAATATCTCGAAATATGTCCGTCAGGCCCCTTCCCTTGAGATAAATCTGCAAATATCTCGGAAACGAAGCGAGCTATGGCAAAATGTTAAGAGACCTTTTTTGTAGAGAATTATGTTTCCTACAATTTACGTTCTCTGATATTTTTTGATCAGAAGCGTAGTTTTCGAGATATATCGAGATATTTAAAAGTTCCGAAGCCGCACCAACATAATAGAGATACAGAAACACGGTGGCCCCTTTCTTTGAGATAACTCTGCACTATTGCGACCTGCAAATGCCACTTCCAGCTTAGCTGTGCAGAAGAGGAACAACAAGAAGAAGAAATATCTCGGAATATGTCGTCAGGCCCCTTCCCTTGAGCTAAATCTGCAAATATCTCGGAAACGATGCCAGCTATGGGAAAATGTTAAGAGAACTTTTTTGTAGAGAATTAAGTTTCCTACTTTTTATGTTCTATGATATTTTTTGATCAGATGCGTAGTTTTCGAGATATATCGAGATATTTAAAAGTTCCGAAGCCGCACCAACATAATAGGGATACAGAAACACCGTGGCCCCACTCTTTGAGATAACTCTGCACGATTGCGAGCTGGAAATGCCACTTCCAGTTTAGCTGTGCAGAAGAAGAACAACAAGAAGAAGAAATATCTCGAAATATGTCCGTCAGGACCCTTGCCTTGAGATAAATCTGCAAATATCTCGGAAACGAAGCGAGCTATGGCAAAATGTTAAGAGACCTTTTTTGTAGAGAATCATGTTTCCTACAATTTAGGTTCTCTGATATTTTTTGATCAGAAGCGTAGTTTTCGAGATATATCGAGATATTTAAAAGTTCCGAAGCCGCACCAACATAATAGAGATACAGAAACACCGTGGCCCCTTTCTTTGAGATAACTCTGCACTATTGCGACCTGCAAATGCCACTTCCAGCTTAGCTGTGCAGAAGAGGAACAACAAGAAGAAGAAATATCTCGGAATATGTCCGTCAGGCCCCTTCCCTTGAGCTAAATCTGCAAATATCTCGGAAACGATGCCAGTTATGGGAAAATGTTAAGAGACCTTTTTTGTAGAGAATTAAGTTTCCCACTTTTTATGTTCTATGATATTTTTTGATCAGATGCGTAGTTCTCGAGATATATCAAGATATTTAAAAGCTCCGAAGCTGCACCAACATAATAGAGGTACAGAAACACCGTGGCCCCTTTCTTTGAGATAACTCTGCACTATTGCGAGCTGCAAATGCCACTTCCAGTTTAGCTGTGCAGAAGAAGAACAACAAGAAGAAGAAATATCTCGAAATATGTCCATCAGGACCCTTCCCTTGAGATAAATCTGCAAATATCTCGGAAACGAAGCGAGCTACGGCAAAATATTAAGCGACCTTTTTTGTAGAAAATTAGGTTTCCTACTTTTTATGCTCTACGATATTTTTTGATCAGATGCGTAGTTCTCGAGATATATCAAGATATTTAAAAGTTCCGAAGCCGCACCAACATAATAGAGATACAGAAACACCGTGGCCCCTTTCTTTGAGATAACTCTGCACTATTGCGCGCTGCAAATGCCACTTCCAGCTTAGCTGTGCAGAAGAAGAACAACAAGAAGAAGAAATATCTCGAAATATGTCCGTCAGGCCCCTTCCCTTGAGATAAATCTGCAAATATCTCGGAAACGAAGCGGGCTATGGCAAAATGTTAAGAGACCTTTTTTGTAGAGAATTAAGTTTCCTACTTTTTATGTTCTATGATATTTTTTGATCAGATGCGTAGTTCTCGAGATATAGCAAGATATTTAAAAGTTCCGAAGCCGCACCAACATAATAGAGATACAGAAACACCGTGGCCCCTTTCTTTGAGATAACTCTGCACTACTGCGAGCTGCAAATGCCACTTCCAGCTTAGCTGTGCAGAAGAAGAACAACAAGAACAAGAAATATCTCGAAATATGTCCGTCAGGCCCCTTCCCTTGAGATAAATCTGCAAATATCTCGGAAACGAAGCGAGCTATGGCAAAATGTTAAGAGACCTTTTTTGTAGAGAATTATGTTTCCTACAATTTACGTTCTCTGATATTTTTTGATCAGAAGCGTAGTTTTCGAGATATATCGAGATATTTAAAAGTTCCGAATCCGCACCAACATAATAGAGATACAGAAACACCGTGGCCCCTTTCTTTGAGATAACTCTGCACTATTGCGACCTGCAAATGCCACTTCCAGCTTAGCTGTGCAGAAGAGGAACAACAAGAAGAAGAAATATCTCGGAATATGTCGTCAGGCCCCTTCCCTTGAGCTAAATCTGCAAATATCTCGGAAACGATGCCAGCTATGGGAAAATGTTAAGAGACCTTTTTTGTAGAGAAGTAAGTTTCCTACTTTTTATGTTCTATGATATTTTTTGATCAGATGCGTAGTTCTCGAGATATATCCAGATATTTAAAAGTTCCGAAGCGGCACAAACATAATAGAGATACAGAAACACCGTGGCCCCTTTCTTTGAGATAACTCTGCACTATTGCGAGCTGCAAATGCCACTTCCAGCTTAGCTGTGCAGAAGAAGAACAACAAGAACAAGAAATATCTCGAAATATGTCCGTCAGGCCCCTTCCCTTGAGATAAATCTGCAAATATCTCGGAAACGAAGCGAGCTATGGCAAAATGTTAAGAGACCTTTTTTGTAGAGAATTATGTTTCCTACAATTTACGTTCTCTGATATTTTTTGATCAGAAGCGTAGTTTTCGAGATATATCGAGATATTTAAAAGTTCCGAAGCCGCACCAACATAATAGAGATACAGAAACACCGTGGCCCCTTTCTTTGAGATAACTCTGCACTATTGCGACCTGCAAATGCCACTTCCAGCTTAGCTGTGCAGAAGAGGAACAACAAGAAGAAGAAATATCTCGGAATATGTCGTCAGGCCCCTTCCCTTGAGCTAAATCTGCAAATATCTCGGAAACGATGCCAGCTATGGGAAAATGTTAAGAGACCTTTTTTGTAGAGAATTAAGTTTCCTACTTTTTATGTTCTATGATATTTTTTGATCAGATGCGTAGTTCTCGAGATATATCCAGATATTTAAAAGTTCCGAAGCGGCACAAACATAATAGAGATACAGAAACACCGTGGCCCCTTTCTTTGAGATAACTCTGCACTATTGCGAGCTGCAAATGCCACTTCCAGCTTAGCTGTGCAGAAGAAGAACAACAAGAACAAGAAATATCTCGAAATATGTCCGTCAGGCCCCTTCCCTTGAGATAAATCTGCAAATATCTCGGAAACGAAGCGAGCTATGGCAAAATGTTAAGAGACCTTTTTTGTAGAGAATTATGTTTCCTACAATTTACGTTCTCTGATATTTTTTGATCAGAAGCGTAGTTTTCGAGATATATCGAGATATTTAAAAGTTCCGAAGCCGCACCAACATAATAGAGATACAGAAACACGGTGGCCCCTTTCTTTGAGATAACTCTGCACTATTGCGACCTGCAAATGCCACTTCCAGCTTAGCTGTGCAGAAGAGGAACAACAAGAAGAAGAAATATCTCGGAATATGTCGTCAGGCCCCTTCCCTTGAGCTAAATCTGCAAATATCTCGGAAACGATGCCAGCCATGGGAAAATGTTAAGAGACCTTTTTTGTAGAGAATTAAGTTTCCTACTTTTTATGTTGTATGATATTTTTTGATCAGATGCGTAGTTTTCGAGATATATCGAGATATTTAAAAGTTCCGAAGCCGCACCAACATAATAGGGATACAGAAACACCGTGGCCCCTCTCTTTGAGATAACTCTGCACGATTGCGAGCTGGAAATGCCACTTCCAGTTTAGCTGTGCAGAAGAAGAACAACAAGAAGAAGAAATATCTCGAAATATGTCCGTCAGGACCCTTCCCTTGAGATAAATCTGCAAATATCTCGGAAACGAAGCGAGCTATGGCAAAATGTTAAGAGACCTTTTTTGTAGAGAATCATGTTTCCTACAATTTAGGTTCTCTGATATTTTTTGATCAGAAGCGTAGTTTTCGAGATATATCGAGATATTTAAAAGTTCCGAAGCCGCACCAACATAATAGAGATACAGAAACACCGTGGCCCCTTTCTTTGAGATAACTGCACTATTGCGACCTGCAAATGCCACTTCCAGCTTAGCTGTGCAGAAGAGGAACAACAAGAAGAAGAAATATCTCGGAATATGTCGTCAGGCCCCTTCCCTTGAGCTAAATCTGCAAATATCTCGGAAACGATGCCAGCTATGGGAAAATGTTAAGAGACCTTTTTTGTAGAGAATTAAGTTTCCTACTTTTTATGTTCTATGATATTTTTTGATCAGAAGCGTAGTTTTCGAGATATATCGAAATATTTTAAAGTTCCGAAGCCGCACCAACATAATAGAGATACAGAAACACCGTGGCCACTTTCTTTGAGATAACTCTGCACTATTGCGACCTGCAAATGCCACTTCCAGCTCAGCTGTGCAGAAGAAGAACAACAAGAAGAAGAAATATCTCGAAATATGTCCGTCAGACCCCTTCCCTTGAGATAAATCTGCAAATATCTCGGAAACGAAGCGAGCTATGGCAAAATGTTAAGAGACCTTTTTTGTAGAGAATAATGTTTCCTACAATTTACGTTCTATGATATTTTTTGATCAGAAGCGTAGTTTTCAAGATATATCGAGATATTTAAAAGTTCCGAAGCCGCACCAACATAATAGAGATACAGAAACACCGTGGCCCCTTTCTTTGAGTTAACTCTGCACTATTGCGACCTGCAAATGCCACTTCCAGCTCAGCTGTGCAGAAGAAGAACAACAAGAAGAAGAAATATCTCGAAATATGTCCGTCAGGCCCCTTCCCTTGAGATAAATCTGCAAATATCTCGGAAACGAAGCGAGCTATGGCAAAATGTTAAGAGACCTTTTTTGTAGAGAATTAAGTTTCCTACTTTTTATGTTCTATGATATTTTTTGATCAGATGCGTAGTTCTCGAGATATATCAAGATATTTAAAAGTTCCGAAGCCGCACCAACATAATAGAGATACAGAAACACCGTGGCCCCTTTCTTTGAGATAACTCTGCACTATTGCGAGCTGCAAATGCCACTTCCAGCTTAGCTGTGCAGAAGAAGAACAACAAGAAGAAGAAATATCTCGAAATATGTCCGTCAGGCCCCTTCCCTTGAGATAAATCTGCAAATATCTCGGAAACGAAGCGAGCTATGGCAAAATGTTTAGAGACCTTTCTTGTAGAGAATTAAGTTTCCTACTTTTTATGTAGTATGATATTTTCTGATCAGATGCGTAGTTCTCGAGATATATCATGATATTTAAAAGTTCCGAAGCCGCACCAACATAATAGAGATACAGAAACACCGTGGCCCCTTTGTTTGAGATAACTCTGCACTATTGCGCGCTGCAAATGCCACTTCCAGCTTAGCTGTGCAGAAGAAGACCAACAAGAAGAAGAAATATCTCGAAATATGTCCGTCAGGCCCCTTCCCTTGAGATAAATCTGCAAATATCTCGGAAACGAAGCGAGCTATGGCAAAATGTTAAGAGACCTTTTTTGTAGAGAATTCAGTTTCCTACTTTTTATGTTCTATGATATTTTTCGATCAGAGGCGTAGTTCTCGAAATATATCGAGATATTTAAAAGTTCCGAAGCCGCACCAACATAATAGAGATACAGAAACACCGTGGCCCCTTTCTTTGAGATAACTCTGCACTAGTGCGAGCCGCAAATGCCACTTCCAGCTTAGCTGTGCAGAAGAAGAACAAGAAGAAGAAGAAATATCTCGAAATATGTCCGTCAGGCCCCTTCCCTTGAGATAAATATGCAAATATCTCGGAAACGAAGCGAGCTATGGCAAAATGTTAAGAGACCTTTTTTGTAGAGAATAAGTTTCCTACTTTTTATGTTCTATGATATTTTTTGATCAGATGCGTAGTTCTCGAGATATATCAAGATATTTAAAAGTTCGGAAGCCGCACCAACATAATAGAGATACAGAAACGCCGTGGCCCCTTTCTTTGAGATAACTCGGCACTATTGCGAGCTGCAAATGCCACTTCCAGCTTAGCTGTGCAGAGGAAGAACAACAAGAAGAAGAAATATCTCGAAATATGTCCGTCAGGCCAGTTCCTTTGAACTGAATCTGCAAATATCTCGGAAACGAAGCGAGCTATGGCAAAATGTTAAGAGACGTTTTTTGTAGAGAATTATGTTTCCTACAATTTATGTTCTATGATATTTTTTGATCAGAAGCGTAGTTTTCGAGATATATCGAGATATTTAAAAGTTCCGAAGCCGCACCAACATAATAGGGATACAGAAACACCGTGGCCCCTTTCTTTGAGATAACTCTGCACTAGTGCGAGCCGCAAATGCCACTTCCAGCTTAGCTGTGCAGAAGAAGAACAACAAGAAGAAGAAATATCTCGAAATATGTCCGTCAGGCCCCTTCCCTTGAGATAAATCTGCAAATATCTCGGAAACGAAGCGAGCTATGGCAGAATGTTAAGAGACGTTTTTTGTAGAGAATTATGTTTCCTACAATTTATGTTCTATGATATTTTTTGATCAGAAGCATAGTTCTCGAGATATATCGAGATATTTAAAAGTTCCGAAGCCGCACCAACATAATAGGGATATAGAAACATCGTGGCCCCTTTCTTTGAGATAACTCAGCACTAGTGCGAGCCGCAAATGCCACTTCCAGCTTAGCTGTGCAGAAGAAGAACAAGAAGAAGAAAAAATATCTCGAAATATGTCCGTCTAGCCCCTTCCCTTGAGATATATCTGCAAATATCTCGGAAACGAAGCGGGCTATGGCAAAATGTTAAGAGACGTTTTTTGTAGAGAATTAAGTTTCCTACTTTTTATGTTCTATGATATTTTTTGATCAGAAGCGTAGTTTTCGAGATATATCGAGATATTTAAAAGTTCCGAATCCGCACCAACATAATAGAGATACAGAAACACCGTGGCCCCTTTCTTTGAGATAACTCTGCACTATTGCGACCTGCAAATGCCACTTCCAGCTTAGCTGTGCAGAAGAGGAACAACAAGAAGAAGAAATATCTCGGAATATGTCGTCAGGCCCCTTCCCTTGAGCTAAATCTGCAAATATCTCGGAAACGATGCCAGCTATGGGAAAATGTTAAGAGACCTTTTTTGTAGAGAATTAAGTTTCCTACTTTTTATGTTCTATGATATTTTTTGATCAGAAGCGTAGTTTTCGAGATATATCGAAATATTTTAAAGTTCCGAAGCCGCACCAACATAATAGAGATACAGAAACACCGTGGCCACTTTCTTTGAGATAACTCTGCACTATTGCGACCTGCAAATGCCACTTCCAGCTCAGCTGTGCAGAAGAAGAACAACAAGAAGAAGAAATATCTCGAAATATGTCCGTCAGACCCCTTCCCTTGAGATAAATCTGCAAATATCTCGGAAACGAAGCGAGCTATGGCAAAATGTTAAGAGACCTTTTTTGTAGAGAATAATGTTTCCTACAATTTACGTTCTATGATATTTTTTGATCAGAAGCGCAGTTTTCAAGATATATCGAGATATTTAAAAGTTCCGAAGCCGCACCAACATAATAGAGATACAGAAACACCGTGGCCCCTTTCTTTGAGTTAACTCTGCACTATTGCGACCTGCAAATGCCACTTCCAGCTCAGCTGTGCAGAAGAAGAACAACAAGAAGAAGAAATATCTCGAAATATGTCCGTCAGGCCCCTTCCCTTGAGATAAATCTGCAAATATCTCGGAAACGAAGCGAGCTATGGCAAAATGTTAAGAGACCTTTTTTGTAGAGAATTAAGTTTCCTACTTTTTATGTTCTATGATATTTTTTGATCAGATGCGTAGTTCTCGAGATATATCAAGATATTTAAAAGTTCCGAAGCCGCACCAACATAATAGAGATACAGAAACACCGTGGCCCCTTTCTTTGAGATAACTCTGCACTATTGCGACCTGCAAATGCCACTTCCAGCTTAGCTGTGCAGAAGAAGAACAACAAGAAGAAGAAATATCTCGAAATATGTCCGTCAGGCCCCTTCCCTTGAGATAAATCTGCAAATATCTCGGAAACGAAGGGAGCTATGGCAAAATGTTTAGAGACCTTTCTTGTAGAGAATTAAGTTTCCTACTTTTTATGTAGTATGATATTTTCTGATCAGATGCGTAGTTCTCGAGATATATCATGATATTTAAAAGTTCCGAAGCCGCACCAACATAATAGAGATACAGAAACACCGTGGCCCCTTTGTTTGAGATAACTCTGCACTATTGCGCGCTGCAAATGCCACTTCCAGCTTAGCTGTGCAGAAGAAGACCAACAAGAAGAAGAAATATCTCGAAATATGTCCGTCAGGCCCCTTCCCTTGAGATAAATCTGCAAATATCTCGGAAACGAAGCGAGCTATGGCAAAATGTTAAGAGACCTTTTTTGTAGAGAATTCAGTTTCCTACTTTTTATGTTCTATGATATTTTTCGATCAGAGGCGTAGTTCTCGAAATATATCGAGATATTTAAAAGTTCCGAAGCCGCACCAACATAATAGAGATACAGAAACACCGTGGCCCCTTTCTTTGAGATAACTCTGCACTAGTGCGAGCCGCAAATGCCACTTCCAGCTTAGCTGTGCAGAAGAAGAACAAGAAGAAGAAGAAATATCTCGAAATATGTCCGTCAGGCCCCTTCCCTTGAGATAAATATGCAAATATCTCGGAAACGAAGCGAGCTATGGCAAAATGTTAAGAGACCTTTTTTGTAGAGAAGTAAGTTTCCTACTTTTTATGTTCTATGATATTTTTTGATCAGATGCGTAGTTCTCGAGATATATCAAGATATTTAAAAGTTCGGAAGCCGCACCAACATAATAGAGATACAGAAACGCCGTGGCCCCTTTCTTTGAGATAACTCGGCACTAATGCGAGCTGCAAATGCCACGTCCAGCTTAGCTGTGCAGAGGAAGAACAACAAGAAGAAGAAATATCTCGAAATATGTCCGTCAGGCCAGTTCCTTTGAACTGAATCTGCAAATATCTCGGAAACGAAGCGAGCTATGGCAAAATGTTAAGAGACGTTTTTTGTAGAGAATTATGTTTCCTACAATTTATGTTCTATGATATTTTTTGATCAGAAGCGTAGTTTTCGAGATATATCGAGATATTTAAAAGTTCCGAAGCCGCACCAACATAATAGGGATACAGAAACACCGTGGCCCCTTTCTTTGAGATAACTCTGCACTAGTGCGAGCCGCAAATGCCACTTCCAGCTTAGCTGTGCAGAAGAAGAACAAGAAGAAGAAAAAATATCTCGAAATATGTCCGTCTGGCCCCTTCCCTTGAGATATATCTGCAAATATCTCGGAAACGAAGCGGGCTATGGCAAAATGTTAAGAGACGTTTTTTGTAGAGAATTAAGTTTCCTACTTTTTATGTTCTATGATATTTTTTGATCAGATGCGTAGTTCTCGAGATATATCGAGATATTTAAAAGTTCCGAAGTCGCACCAACATAATAGAGATACAGAAACACCGTGGCCCCTTTCTTTGAGATAACTGTGCACTAGTGCGAGCCGCAAATGCCACTTCCAGCTTAGCTGTGCAGAAGAAGAACAACAAGAAGAAGAAATATCTCGAAATATGTCCGTCAGGCCCCTTCCCTTGAGATATATCTGCAAATATCTCGGAAACGAAGCGAGCTATGGCAAAATGTTAAGAGACCTTTTTTGTAGAGAATTAAGTTTCCTACTTTTTATGTTGTATGATATTTTTTGGTCAGAAGCGTAGTTCTCGAGATATATCAAGATATTTAAGAGTTCCGAAGCCGCACCAACATAATAGAGATACAGAAACACCGTGGCCCCTTTCTTTGAGATAACTCTGCACTATTGCGTGCTGCAAATGCCACTTCCAGCTTAGCTGTGCAGAGGAAGAACAACAAGAAGAAGAAATATCTCGAAATACGTCCGTCAGGCCCCTTCCCTTGAGATAAATCTGCAAATATCTCGGAAACGAAGCGAGCTATGGCAAAATGTTAAGAGACGTTTTTTGTAGAGAATTATGTTTCCTACAATTTATGTTCTATGATATTTTTTGATCAGACGCGTAGTTCTCGAGATATATCAAGATATTTAAAAGTTCCGAAGCCGCACCAACATAATAGAGATACAGAAACACCGTGGCCCCTTTCTTTGAGATAACTCTGCACTAGTGCGAGCCGCAAATGCCACTTCCAGCTTAGCTGTGCAGAAGAAGAACAACAAGAAGAAGAAATATCTCGAAATATGTCCGTCAGGCCCCTTCCCTTGAGATAAATCAGCAAATATCTCGGAAACGAAGCGAGCTATGGCATAATGTTAAGAGACCTTTTTTGTAGAGAATTAAGTTTCCTACTTTTTATGTTCTATGATATTTTTTGATCAGATGCGTAGTTCTCGAGATATATCAAGATATTTAAAAGTTCCGAAGCCGCACCAACATAATAGAGATACAGAAACACCGTGGCCCCTTTCTTTGAGATAACTCTGCACTAGTGCGAGCCGCAATTGCCACTTCCAGCTTAGCTGTGCAGAGGAAGAACAACAAGAAGAAGAAATATCTCGAAATATGTCCGTCAGGCCCCTTCCCTTGAGATAAATCTGCAAATATCTCGGAAACCAAGCGAGCTATGGCAAAATGTTAAGAGACCTTATTTGTAGAGAATTAAGTTTCCTACTTTTTATGTTCTACGATATTTTTTGATCAGATGCGTAGTTCTCGAGATATATCAAGATATTTAAAAGTTCCGAAGCCGCATCAACATAATAGAGATACAGAAACACCGTGGCCCCTTTCTTTGAGATAACTCTGCACTATAGCGAGCTGCAAATGCCACTTCCAGCTTAGCTGTGCAGAAGAAGAACAACAAGAAGAAGAAATATCTCGAAATATGTCCGTCAGGCCCCTTCCCTTGAGATAAATCTGCAAATATCTCGGAAACGAAGCGAGCTATGGCAAAATGTTAAGAGACCTTTTTTGTACAGAATTATCTTTCCTACAATTTACGTTCTCCGATATTTTTTGATCAGAAGCGTAGTTTTCGAGATATATCGAGATATTTAAAAGTTCCGAAGCCGCACCAACATAATAGAGATACAGAAACACCGTGGCCCCTTTCTTTGAGATAACTCTGCACTATTGCGACCTGCAAATGCCACTTCCAGCTTAGCTGTGCAGAAGAAGAACAACAAGAAGAAGAAAAATCTCGAAATATGTCCGTCAGGACCCTTCCCTTGAGATAAATCTGCAAATATCTCGGAAACGAAGCGAGCTATGGCAAAATGTTAAGAGACCTTTTTTGTAGAGAATTAAGTTTCCTACTTTTTATGTTCTATGATATTTTTCGATCAGAGGCGTAGTTCTCGAGATATATCAAGATATTTAAAAGTTCCGAAGCCGCAACAACATAATAGAGATACAGAAACACCGTGGCCCCTTTCTTTGAGATAACTCTGCACGATTGCGAGCTGGAAATGCCACTTCCAGTTTAGCTGTGCAGAAGAAGAACAACAAGAAGAAGAAATATCTCGAAATATGTCCATCAGGACCCTTCCCTTGAGATATATCTGCAAATATCTCGGAAACGAAGCGAGCTATGGCAAAACGTTAAGAGACCTTTTTTGTAGAGAATTATGTTTCCTACAATTTATGTTCTGTGATATTTATTGATCAGAAGCGTAGTTTTCGAGATATATCGAGATATTTAAAAGTTCCGAAGCCGCACCAACATAATAGAGATACAGAAACACCGTGGCCCCTTTCTTTGAGATAACTCTGCACTATTGCGAGCTGTAAATGCCACTTCCAGCTTAGCTGTGCAGAAGAAGGATAACAAGAAGAAGAAATATCTCGAAATATGTCCGTCAGGCCCCTTCCCTTGAGATATATCTGCAAATATCTCGGAAACGAAGCGAGCTATGGCAAAATGTTAAGAGACCTTTTTTGTAGAGAATTATGTTTCCTACAATTTAGGTTCTATGATATTTTTTGATCAGAAGCGTAGTTTTCGAGATGTATCGAGATATTTAAAAGTTCCGAAGCCGCACCAACATAATAGAGATACAGAAACACCGTGGCCCCTTTCTTTGAGATAACTCTGCACTAGTGCGAGCCGCAAATGCCACTTCCAGCTGAGCTGTGCAGAAGAAGAACAACAAGAAGAAGAAATATCTCGAAATATGTCCGTCAGGCCCCTTCCCTTGAGACAAATCTGCAAATATCTCGGAAACGAAGCGAGCTATGGCAAAATGTTAAGCGACCTTTTTTGTAGAGAATTAAGTTTCCTACTTTTTATGTTCTATGATATTTTTTGATCAGATGCGTAGTTCTCGAGATATATCAAGATATTTAAAAGTTCCGGAGCCGCACCAACATAATAGAGATACAGAAACACCGTGGCCCCTTTCTTTGAGTTAACTCTGCACTATTGCGAGCTGCAAATGCCACTTCCAGCTTAGCTGTGCAGAGGAAGAACAACAAGAAGAAGAAATATCTCGAAATATGTCCGTCAGGCCAGTTCCTTTGAGCTGAATCTGCAAATATCTCGGAAACGAAGCGAGCTATGGCAAAATGTTAAGAGACGTTTTTTGTAGAGAATTATGTTTCCTACAATTTATGTTCTATGATATTTTTTGATCCGAAGCGTAGTTTTCGAGATATATCGAGATATTTAAAAGTTCCGAAGCCGCACCAACATAATAGAGATACAGAAACACCGTGGCCCCTTTCTTTGAGATAACTCTGCACTATTGCGCGCTGCAAATGCCACTTCCAGCTTAGCTGTGCAGAGGAAGAACAACAAGAAGAAGAAATATCTCGAAATATGTCCGTCAGGCCCCTTCCCTTGAGATAAATCTGCAAATATCTCGGAAACGAAGCGAGCTATGGCAAAATGTTAAGAGACGTTTTTTGTAGAGAATTATGTTTCCTACAATTTATGTTCTATGATATTTTTTGATCAGAAGCGTAGTTTTCGAGATATATCGAGATATTTAAAAGTTCCGAAGCCGCACCAACATAATAGAGATACAGAAACACCGTGGCCCCTTTCTTTGAGATAACTCTGCACTATTGCGCGCTGCAAATGCCACTTCCAGCTTAGCTGTGCAGAAGAAGAACAACAAGAAGAAGAAATATCTCGAAATATGTCCGTCAGGCCCCTTCCCTTGAGATAAATCTGCAAATATCTCGGAAACCAAGCGAGCTATGGCAAAATGTTAAGAGACCTTATTTGTAGAGAATTAAGTTTCCTACTTTTTATGTTCTACGATATTTTTTGATCAGATGCGTAGTTCTCGAGATATATCAAGATATTTAAAAGTTCCGAAGCCGCATCAACATAATAGAGATACAGAAACACCGTGGCCCCTTTCTTTGAGATAACTCTGCACTATTGCGAGCTGCAAATGCCACTTCCAGCTTAGCTGTGCAGAAGAAGAACAACAAGAAGAAGAAATATCTCGAAATATGTCCGTCAGGCCCCTTCCCTTGAGATAAATCTGCAAATATCTCGGAAACGAAGCGAGCTATGGCAAAATGTTAAGAGACCTTTTTTGTACAGAATTATCTTTCCTACAATTTACGTTCTCCGATATTTTTTGATCAGAAGCGTAGTTTTCGAGATATATCGAGATATTTAAAAGTTCCGAAGCCGCACCAACATAATAGAGATACAGAAACACCGTGGCCCCTTTCTTTGAGATAACTCTGCACTATTGCGACCTGCAAATGCCACTTCCAGCTTAGCTGTGCAGAAGAAGAACAACAAGAAGAAGAAAAATCTCGAAATATGTCCGTCAGGACCCTTCCCTTGAGATAAATCTGCAAATATCTCGGAAACGAAGCGAGCTATGGCAAAATGTTAAGAGACCTTTTTTGTAGAGAATTAAGTTTCCTACTTTTTATGTTCTATGATATTTTTCGATCAGAGGCGTAGTTCTCGAGATATATCAAGATATTTAAAAGTTCCGAAGCCGCAACAACATAATAGAGATACAGAAACACCGTGGCCCCTTTCTTTGAGATAACTCTGCACGATTGCGAGCTGGAAATGCCACTTCTAGTTTAGCTGTGCAGAAGAAGAACAACAAGAAGAAGAAATATCTCGAAATATGTCCATCAGGACCCTTCCCTTGAGATATATCTGCAAATATCTCGGAAACGAAGCGAGCTATGGCAAAACGTTAAGAGACCTTTTTTGTAGAGAATTATGTTTCCTACAATTTATGTTCTGTGATATTTATTGATCAGAAGCGTAGTTTTCGAGATATATCGAGATATTTAAAAGTTCCGAAGCCGCACCAACATAATAGAGATACAGAAACACCGTGGCCCCTTTCTTTGAGATAACTCTGCACTATTGCGAGCTGTAAATGCCACTTCCAGCTTAGCTGTGCAGAAGAAGGATAACAAGAAGAAGAAATATCTCGAAATATGTCCGTCAGGCCCCTTCCCTTGAGATATATCTGCAAATATCTCGGAAACGAAGCGAGCTATGGCAAAATGTTAAGAGACCTTTTTTGTAGAGAATTATGTTTCCTACAATTTAGGTTCTATGATATTTTTTGATCAGAAGCGTAGTTTTCGAGATGTATCGAGATATTTAAAAGTTCCGAAGCCGCACCAACATAATAGGGATACAGAAACACCGTGGCCCCTTTCTTTGAGATAACTCTGCACTAGTGCGAGCCGCAAATGCCACTTCCAGCTTAGCTGTGCAGAAGAAGAACAACAAGAAGAAGAAATATCTCGAAATATGTCCGTCAGGCCAGTTCCTTTGAGCTGAATCTGCAAATATCTCGGAAACGAAGCGAGCTATGGCAAAATGTTAAGAGACGTTTTTTGTAGAGAATTATGTTTCCTACAATTTATGTTCTATGATATTTTTTGATCCGAAGCGTAGTTTTCGAGATATATCAAGATATTTAAAAGTTCCGAAGCCGCACCAACATAATAGGGATACAGAAACACCGTGGCCCCTTTCTTTGAGATAACTCTGCACTATTGCGAGCTGCAAATGCCACTTCCAGCTTAGCTGTGCAGAGGAAGAACAACAAGAAGAAGAAATATCTCGAAATATGTCCGTCAGGCCAGTTCCTTTGAGCTGAATCTGCAAATATCTCGGAAACGAAGCGAGCTATGGCAAAATGTTAAGAGACGTTTTTTATAGAGAATTATGTTTCCTACAATTTATGTTCTATGATATTTTTTGATCAGAAGCGTAGTTTTCGAGATATATCGAGATATTTAAAAGTTCCGAAGCCGCACCAACATAATAGGGATACAGAAACACCGTGGCCCCTTTCTTTGAGATAACTCTGCACTAGTGCGAGCCGCAAATGCCACTTCCAGCTTAGCTGTGCAGAAGAAGAACAACAAGAAGAAGAAATATCTCGAAATATGTCCGTCAGGCCCCTTCCCTTGAGATATATCTGCAAATATCTCGGAAACGAAGCGAGCTATGGCAAAATGTTTAGAGACCTTTTTTGTAGAGAATTATGTTTCCTACAATTTATGTTCTATGATATTTTTTGATCAGAAGCGTAGTTTTCGAGATATATCAAGATATTTAAAAGTTCCGAAGCCGCACCAACATAATAGAGATACAGAAACACCGTGGCCCCTTTCTTTGAGATAACTCTGCACTGTTGCGAGCTGTAAATGCCACTTCCAGCTTAGCTGTGCAGAAGAAGAACAACAAGGAGAAGAAATATCTCGAAATATGTCCGTCAGGCCCCTTCCCTTGAGATATATCTGCAAATATCTCGGAAACGAAGCGAGCTATGGCAAAACGTTAAGAGACCTTTTTTGTAGAGAATTCTGTTTCCTACAATTTATGTTCTATGATATTTTTTGATCAGAAGCGTCGTTTTCGAGATATATCGAGATATTTAAAAGTTCCGAAGCCGCACCAACATAATAGAGATACAGAAACACCGTGGCCCCTTTCTTTGAGATAACTCTGCACTAGTGCGAGCCGCAAATGCCACTTCCAGCTTAGCTGTGCAGAAGAAGAACAACAAGAAGAAGAAATATCTCGAAATATGTCCGTCAGGCCCCTTCCCTTGAGATAAATCTGCAAATATCTCGGAAACGAAGCGAGTTATGGCAAAATGTTAAGAGACCTTTTTTGTAGAGAATTAAGTTTCCTACAATTTATGTTCTATGATATTTTTTGATCAGAAGCGTAGTTTTCGAGATATATCGAGATATTTAAAAGTTCCGAAGCCGCACCAACATAATAGAGATACAGAAACACCGTGGCCCCTTCCTTTGAGATAACTCTGCACTAGTGCGAGCCGCAAATGCCACTTCCAGCTTAGCTGTGCAGAAGAAGAACAACAAGAAGAAGAAATATCTCGAAATATGTCCGACAGGCCCCTTCCCTTGAGATAAATCTGCAAATATCTCGGAAACGAAGCGAGCTATGGCGAAATGTTAAGAGACCTTTTTTGTAGAGAATTAAGTTTCCTACTTTTTATCTTCTATGATATTTTTTGATCAGATGCGTAGTTCTCGAGATATATCAAGATATTTAAAAGTTCCGAAGCCGCACCAACATAATAGAGATACAGAAACACCGTGGCCCCTCTCTTTGAGATAACTCTGCACTATTGCGAGCTGCAAATGCCACTTCCAGCTTAGCTGTGCAGAAGAAGAACAACAAGAAGAAGAAATATCTCGAAATATGTCCGTCAGGCCCCTTCCCTTGAGATAAATCTGCAAATATCTCGGAAACGAAGCGAGCTATGGCAAAATCTTTAGAGACCTTTCTTGTAGAGAATTAAGTTTCCTACTTTTTATGTAGTATGATATTTTTTGATCAGATGCGTAGTTCTCGAGATATATCAAGATATTTAAAAGTTCCGAAGCCGCACCAATATAATAGAGATACAGAAACACCGTGGCCCCTTTCTTTGAGATAACTCTGCACTATTGCGCGCTGCAAATGCCACTTCCAGCTTAGCTGTGCAGAAGAAGAACAACAGGAAGAAGAAATATCTCGAAATATGTCCGTCAGGCCCCTTCCCTTGAGATAAATCTGCAAATATCTCGGAAACGAAGCGAGCTATGGGAAAATGTAAAGAGACCTTTTTTGTAGAGAATTAAGTTTCCTACTTTTTATGTTCTATGATATTTTTCGATCAGAGGCGTAGTTCTCGAGATATATCAAGATATTTAAAAGTTCCGAAGCCGCACCAACATAATAGAGATACAGAAACACCGTGGCCCCTTTCTTTGAGATAACTCTGCACGATTGCGAGCTGGAAATGTCACTTCCAGTTTAGCTGTGCAGAAGAAGAACAACAAGAAGAAGAAATATCTCGAAATATGTCCGTCAGGCCCCTTCCCTTGAGATAAATCTGCAAATATCTCGGAAACGAAGCGAGCTATGGCAAAATGTTAAGCGACCTTTTTTGTAGAGAATTAAGTTTCCTACTTTTTATGTTCTATGATATTTTTTGATCAGATGCGTAGTTCTCGAGATATATCAAGATATTTAAAAGTTCCGAAGCCGCACCAACATAATAGAGATACAGAAACACCGTGGCCCCTTTCTTTGAGTTAACTCTGCACTATTGCGAGCTGCAAATGCCACTTCCAGCTTAGCTGTGCAGAGGAAGAACAACAAGAAGAAGAAATATCTCGAAATATGTCCGTCAGGCCAGTTCCTTTGAGCTGAATCTGCAAATATCTCGGAAACGAAGCGAGCTATGGCAAAATGTTAAGAGACGTTTTTTGTAGAGAATTATGTTTCCTACAATTTATGTTCTATGATATTTTTTGATCCGAAGCGTAGTTTTCGAGATATATCGAGATATTTAAAAGTTCCGAAGCCGCACCAACATAATAGAGATACAGAAACACCGTGGCCCCTCTCTTTGAGATAACTCTGCACTATTGCGAGCTGGAAATGCCACTTCCAGTTTAGCTGTGCAGAAGAAGAACAACAAGAAGAAGAAATATCTCGAAATATGTCCGTTAGGCCCCTTCCCTTGAGATAAATCTGCAAATATCTCGGAAACGAAGCGAGCTATGGCAAAATGTTAGCAGACTTTTTTGTAGAGAATTAAGTTTCCTACTTTTTATGTTCTATGATATTTTTTGATCAGACGCGTAGTTCTCGAGATATATCAAGATATTTAAAAGTTCCGAAGCCGCACCAACATAATAGAGATACAGAAACACCGTGGCCCCTTTCTTTGAGATAACTCTGCACTGTTGCGAGCTGTAAATGCCACTTCCAGCTTAGCTGTGCAGAAGAAGAACAACAAGGAGAAGAAATATCTCGAAATATGTCCGTCAGGCCCCTTCCCTTGAGATATATCTGCAAATATCTCGGAAACGAAGCGAGCTATGGCAAAACGTTAAGAGACCTTTTTTGTAGAGAATTCTGTTTCCTACAATTTATGCTCTATGATATTTTTTGATCAGAAGCGTAGTTTTCGAGATATATCGAGATATTTAAAAGTTCCGAAGCCGCACCAACATAATAGAGATACAGAAACACCGTGGCCCCTTTCTTTGAGATAACTCTGCACTAGTGCGAGCCGCAAATGCCACTTCCAGCTTAGCTGTGCAGAAGAAGAACAAGAAGAAGAAGCAATATCTCGAAATATGTCCGTCAGGCCCCTTCCCTTGAGATAAATATGCAAATATCTCGGAAACGAAGCGAGCTATGGCAAAATGTTAAGAGACCTTTTTTGTAGAGAATTAAGTTTCCTACTTTTTATGTTCTATGATATTTTTTGATCAGATGTGTAGTTCTCGAGATATATCAAGATATTTAAAAGTTCCGAAGCCGCACCAACATAATAGAGATACAGAAACACCGTGGCCCCTTTCTTTGAGATAACTCTGCACTATTGCGAGCTGCAAATGCCACTTCCAGCTTAGCTGTGCAGAGGAAGAACAACAAGAAGAAGAAATATCTCGAAATATGTCCGTCAGGCCAGTTCCTTTGAACTGAATCTGCAAATATCTCGGAAACGAAGCGAGCTATGGCAAAATGTTAAGAGACGTTTTTTGTAGAGAATTATGTTTCCTACAATTTATGTTCTATGATATTTTTTGATCAGAAGCGTAGTTTTCGAGATATATCGAGGTATTTAAAAGTTCCGAAGCCGCACCAACATAATAGGGATACAGAAACACCGTGGCCCCTTTCTTTGAGATAACTCTGCACTAGTGCGAGCCGCAAATGCCACTTCCAGCTTAGCTATGCAGAAGAAGAACAACAAGAAGAAGAAATATCTCGAAATATGTCCGTCAGGCCCCTTCCCTTGAGATAAATCTGCAAATATCTCGGAAACGAAGCGAGCTATGGCAGAATGTTAAGAGACGTTTTTTGTAGAGAATTATGTTTCCTACAATTTATGTTCTATGATATTTTTTGATCAGAAGCATAGTTCTCGAGATATATCGAGATATTTAAAAGTTCCGAAGCCGCACCAACATAATAGGGATACAGAAACATCGTGGCCCCTTTCTTTGAGATAACTCTGCACTAGTGCGAGCCGCAAATGCCACTTCCAGCTTAGCTGTGCAGAAGAAGAACAACAAGAAGAAAAAATATCTCGAAATATGTCCGTCTGGCCCCTTCCCTTGAGATAAATCTGCAAATATCTCGGAAACGAAGCGAGCTATGGCAAAATGTTAAGAGACGTTTTTTGTAGAGAATTAAGTTTCCTACTTTTTATGTTCTATGATATTTTTTGATCAGATGCGTAGTTCTCGAGATATATCGAGATATTTAAAAGTTCCGAAGTCGCACCAACATAATAGAGATACAGAAACACCGTGGCCCCTTTCTTTGAGATAACTGTGCACTAGTGCGAGCCGCAAATGCCACTTCCAGCTTAGCTGTGCAGAAGAAGAACAACAAGAAGAAGAAATATCTCGAAATATGTCCGTCAGGCCCCTTCCCTTGAGATATATCTGCAAATATCTCGGAAACGAAGCGGGCTATGGCAAAATGTTAAGAGACCTTTTTTGTCGAGAATTATGTTTCCTACAATTTATGTTCTATGATATTTTTTGATCAGAAGCGTAGTTTTCGAGATATATCGAGATATTTAAAAGTTCCGCAGCCGCACCAACATAATAGAGATACAGAAACACCGTGGCCCCTTTCTTTGAGATAACTCTGCACTATTGCGCGCTGCAAATGCCACTTCCAGCTTAGCTGTGCAGAAGAAGAACAACAAGAAGAAGAAATATCTCGAAATATGTCCGTCAGGCCCCTTCCCTTGAGATAAATCTGCAAATATCTCGGAAACGAAGCGAGCTATGGCAAAATGTTAAGAGACCTTTTTTGTAGAGAATTAAGTTTCCTACTTTTTATGTTGTATGATATTTTTTGGTCAGAAGCGTAGTTCTCGAGATATATCAAGATATTTAAGAGTTCCGAAGCCGCACCAACATAATAGAGATACAGAAACACCGTGGCCCCTTTCTTTGAGATAACTCTGCACTATTGCGAGCTGCAAATGCCACTTCCAGCTTAGCTGTGCAGAGGAAGAACAACAAGAAGAAGAAATATCTCGAAATATGTCCGTCAGGCCCCTTCCCTTGAGATAAATCTGCAAATATCTCGGAAACGAAGCGAGCTATGGCAAAATGTTAAGAGACCTTTTTTGTAGAGAATTAAGTTTCCTACTTTTTATGTTCTATGATATTTTTTGATCAGATGTGTAGTTCTCGAGATATATCAAGATATTTAAAAGTTCCGAAGCCGCACCAACATAATAGAGATACAGAAACACCGTGGCCCCTTTCTTTGAGATAACTCTGCACTATTGCGAGCTGCAAATGCCACTTCCAGCTTAGCTGTGCAGAGGAAGAACAACAAGAAGAAGAAATATCTCGAAATATGTCCGTCAGGCCAGTTCCTTTGAACTGAATCTGCAAATATCTCGGAAACGAAGCGAGCTATGGCAAAATGTTAAGAGACGTTTTTTGTAGAGAATTATGTTTCCTACAATTTATGTTCTATGATATTTTTTGATCAGAAGCGTAGTTTTCGAGATATATCGAGGTATTTAAAAGTTCCGAAGCCGCACCAACATAATAGGGATACAGAAACACCGTGGCCCCTTTCTTTGAGATAACTCTGCACTAGTGCGAGCCGCAAATGCCACTTCCAGCTTAGCTATGCAGAAGAAGAACAACAAGAAGAAGAAATATCTCGAAATATGTCCGTCAGGCCCCTTCCCTTGAGATAAATCTGCAAATATCTCGGAAACGAAGCGAGCTATGGCAGAATGTTAAGAGACGTTTTTTGTAGAGAATTATGTTTCCTACAATTTATGTTCTATGATATTTTTTGATCAGAAGCATAGTTCTCGAGATATATCGAGATATTTAAAAGTTCCGAAGCCGCACCAACATAATAGGGATACAGAAACATCGTGGCCCCTTTCTTTGAGATAACTCTGCACTAGTGCGAGCCGCAAATGCCACTTCCAGCTTAGCTGTGCAGAAGAAGAACAACAAGAAGAAAAAATATCTCGAAATATGTCCGTCTGGCCCCTTCCCTTGAGATAAATCTGCAAATATCTCGGAAACGAAGCGAGCTATGGCAAAATGTTAAGAGACGTTTTTTGTAGAGAATTAAGTTTCCTACTTTTTATGTTCTATGATATTTTTTGATCAGATGCGTAGTTCTCGAGATATATCGAGATATTTAAAAGTTCCGAAGTCGCACCAACATAATAGAGATACAGAAACACCGTGGCCCCTTTCTTTGAGATAACTGTGCACTAGTGCGAGCCGCAAATGCCACTTCCAGCTTAGCTGTGCAGAAGAAGAACAACAAGAAGAAGAAATATCTCGAAATATGTCCGTCAGGCCCCTTCCCTTGAGATATATCTGCAAATATCTCGGAAACGAAGCGGGCTATGGCAAAATGTTAAGAGACCTTTTTTGTCGAGAATTATGTTTCCTACAATTTATGTTCTATGATATTTTTTGATCAGAAGCGTAGTTTTCGAGATATATCGAGATATTTAAAAGTTCCGCAGCCGCACCAACATAATAGAGATACAGAAACACCGTGGCCCCTTTCTTTGAGATAACTCTGCACTATTGCGCGCTGCAAATGCCACTTCCAGCTTAGCTGTGCAGAAGAAGAACAACAAGAAGAAGAAATATCTCGAAATATGTCCGTCAGGCCCCTTCCCTTGAGATAAATCTGCAAATATCTCGGAAACGAAGCGAGCTATGGCAAAATGTTAAGAGACCTTTTTTGTAGAGAATTAAGTTTCCTACTTTTTATGTTGTATGATATTTTTTGGTCAGAAGCGTAGTTCTCGAGATATATCAAGATATTTAAGAGTTCCGAAGCCGCACCAACATAATAGAGATACAGAAACACCGTGGCCCCTTTCTTTGAGATAACTCTGCACTATTGCGAGCTGCAAATGCCACTTCCAGCTTAGCTGTGCAGAGGAAGAACAACAAGAAGAAGAAATATCTCGAAATATGTCCGTCAGGCCCCTTCCCTTGAGATAAATCTGCAAATATCTCGGAAACGAAGCGAGCTATGGCAAAATGTTAAGAGACCTTTTTTGTAGAGAATTAAGTTTCCTACTTTTTATGTTCTATGATATTTTTTGATCAGATGTGTAGTTCTCGAGATATATCAAGATATTTAAAAGTTCCGAAGCCGCACCAACATAATAGAGATACAGAAACACCGTGGCCCCTTTCTTTGAGATAACTCTGCACTATTGCGAGCTGCAAATGCCACTTCCAGCTTAGCTGTGCAGAGGAAGAACAACAAGAAGAAGAAATATCTCGAAATATGTCCGTCAGGCCAGTTCCTTTGAACTGAATCTGCAAATATCTCGGAAACGAAGCGAGCTATGGCAAAATGTTAAGAGACGTTTTCTGTAGAGAATTATGTTTCCTACAATTTATGTTCTATGATATTTTTTGATCAGAAGCGTAGTTTTCGAGATATATCGAGGTATTTAAAAGTTCCGAAGCCGCACCAACATAATAGGGATACAGAAACACCGTGGCCCCTTTCTTTGAGATAACTCTGCACTAGTGCGAGCCGCAAATGCCACTTCCAGCTTAGCTGTGCAGAAGAAGAACAACAAGAAGAAGAAATATCTCGAAATATGTCCGTCAGGCCCCTTCCCTTGAGATAAATCTGCAAATATCTCGGAAACGAAGCGAGCTATGGCAGAATGTTAAGAGACGTTTTTTGTAGAGAATTATGTTTCCTACAATTGATGTTCTATGATATTTTTTGATCAGAAGCATAGTTCTCGAGATATATCGAGATATTTAAAAGTTCCGAAGCCGCACCAACATAATAGGGATACAGAAACATCCTGGCCCCTTTCTTTGAGATAACTCTGCACTAGTGCGAGCCGCAAATGCCACTTCCAGCTTAGCTGTGCAGAAGAAGAACAACAAGAAGAAAAAATATCTCGAAATATGTCCGTCTGGCCCCTTCCCTTGAGATAAATCTGCAAATATCTCGGAAACGAAGCGAGCTATGGCAAAATGTTAAGAGACGTTTTTTGTAGAGAATTAAGTTTCCTACTTTTTATGTTCTATGATATTTTTTGATCAGATGCGTAGTTCTCGAGATATGTCGAGATATTTAAAAGTTCCGAAGTCGCACCAACATAATAGAGATACAGAAACACCGTGGCCCCTTTCTTTGAGATAACTGTGCACTAGTGCGAGCCGCAAATGCCACTTCCAGCTTAGCTGTGCAGAAGAAGAACAACAAGAAGAAGAAATATCTCGAAATATGTCCGTCAGGCCCCTTCCCTTGAGATATATCTGCAAATATCTCGGAAACGAAGCGGGCTATGGCAAAATGTTAAGAGACCTTTTTTGTCGAGAATTATGTTTCCTACAATTTATGTTCTATGATATTTTTTGATCAGAAGCGTAGTTTTCGAGATATATCGAGATATTTACAAGTTCCGCAGCCGCACCAACATAATAGAGATACAGAAACACCGTGGCCCCTTTCTTTGAGATAACTCTGCACTATTGCGCGCTGCAAATGCCACTTCCAGCTTAGCTGTGCAGAAGAAGAACAACAAGAAGAAGAAATATCTCGAAATATGTCCGTCAGGCCCCTTCCCTTGAGATAAATCTGCAAATATCTCGGAAACGAAGCGAGCTATGGCAAAATGTTAAGAGACCTTTTTTGTAGAGAATTAAGTTTCCTACTTTTTATGTTGTATGATATTTTTTGGTCAGAAGCGTAGTTCTCGAGATATATCAAGATATTTAAGAGTTCCGAAGCCGCACCAACATAATAGAGATACAGAAACACCGTGGCCCCATTCTTTGAGATAACTCTGCACTATTGCGAGCTGCAAATGCCACTTCCAGCTTAGCTGTGCAGAGGAAGAACAACAAGAAGAAGAAATATCTCGAAATATGTCCGTCAGGCCCCTTCCCTTGAGATAAGTCTGCAAATATCTCGGAAACGAAGCGAGCTATGGCAAAATGTTAAGAGACGTTTTTTGTAGAGAATTATGTTTCCTACAATTTATGTTCTATGATATTTTTTGATCATATGCGTAGTTCTCGAGATATATCAAGATATTTAAAAGTTCCGAAGCCGCACCAACATAATAGAGATACAGAAACACCGTGGCCCCTTTCTTTGAGATAACTCTGCACTATTGCGCGCTGCAAATGCCACTTCCAGCTTACCTGTGCAGAGGAAGAACAACAAGAAGAAGAAATATCTCGAAATATGTCCGTCAGGCCCCTTCCCTTGAGATAAATCTGCAAATATCTCGGAAACGAAGCGAGCTATGGCAAAATGTTAAGAGACGTTTTTTGTAGAGAATTATGTTTCCTACAATTTATGTTCTATGATATTTTTTGATCAGAAGCGTAGTTTTCGAGATATATCGAGATATTTAAAAGTTCCGAAGCCGCACCAACATAATAGAGATACAGAAACACCGTGGCCCCTTTCTTTGAGATAACTCTGCACTATTGCGCGCTGCAAATGCCACTTCCAGCTTAGCTGTGCAGAAGAAGAACAACAAGAAGAAGAAATATCTCGAAATATGTCCGTCAGGCCCCTTCCCTTGAGATAAATCTGCAAATATCTCGGAAACCAAGCGAGCTATGGCAAAATGTTAAGAGACCTTATTTGTAGAGAATTAAGTTTCCTACTTTTTATGTTCTACGATATTTTTTGATCAGATGCGTAGTTCTCGAGATATATCAAGATATTTAAAAGTTCCGAAGCCGCATCAACATAATAGAGATACAGAAACACCGTGGCCCCTTTCTTTGAGATAACTCTGCACTATTGCGAGCTGCAAATGCCACTTCCAGCTTAGCTGTGCAGAAGAAGAACAACAAGAAGAAGAAATATCTCGAAATATGTCCGTCAGGCCCCTTCCCTTGAGATAAATCTGCAAATATCTCGGAAACGAAGCGAGCTATGGCAAAATGTTAAGAGACCTTTTTTGTAGAGAATTAAGTTTCCTACTTTTTATGTTCTATGATATTTTTCGATCAGAGGCGTAGTTCTCGAGATATATCAAGATATTTAAGAGTTCCGAAGCCGCACCAACATAATAGAGATACAGAAACACCGTGGCCCCTTTCTTTGAGATAACTCTGCACTATTGCGAGCTGCAAATGCCACTTCCAGCTTAGCTGTGCAGAGGAAGAACAACAAGAAGAAGAAATATCTCGAAATATGTCCGTCAGGCCCCTTCCCTTGAGATAAATCTGCAAATATCTCGGAAACGAAGCGAGCTATGGCAAAATGTTAAGAGACGTTTTTTGTAGAGAATTATGTTTCCTACAATTTATGTTCTATGATATTTTTTGATCATATGCGTAGTTCTCGAGATATATCAAGATATTTAAGAGTTCCGAAGCCGCACCAACATAATAGAGATACAGAAACACCGTGGCCCCTTTCTTTGAGATAACTCTGCACTATTGCGCGCTGCAAATGCCACTTCCAGCTTAGCTGTGCAGAGGAAGAACAACAAGAAGAAGAACTATCTCGAAATATGTCCGTCAGGCCCCTTCCCTTGAGATAAATCTGCAAATATCTCGGAAACGAAGCGAGCTATGGCAAAATGTTAAGAGACGTTTTTTGTAGAGAATTATGTTTCCTACAATTTATGTTCTATGATATTTTTTGATCAGAAGCGTAGTTTTCGAGATATATCGAGATATTTAAAAGTTCCGAAGCCGCACCAACATAATAGAGATACAGAAACACCGTGGCCCCTTTCTTTGAGATAACTCTGCACTATTGCGCGCTGCAAATGCCACTTCCAGCTTAGCTGTGCAGAAGAAGAACAACAAGAAGAAGAAATATCTCGAAATATGTCCGTCAGGCCCCTTCCCTTGAGATAAATCTGCAAATATCTCGGAAACCAAGCGAGCTATGGCAAAATGTTAAGAGACCTTATTTGTAGAGAATTAACTTTCCTACTTTTTATGTTCTACGATATTTTTTGATCAGATGCGTAGTTCTCGAGATATATCAAGATATTTAAAAGTTCCGAAGCCGCATCAACATAATAGAGATACAGAAACACCGTGGCCCCTTTCTTTGAGATAACTCTGCACTATTGCGAGCTGCAAATGCCACTTCCAGCTTAGCTGTGCAGAAGAAGAACAACAAGAAGAAGAAATATCTCGAAATATGTCCGTCAGGCCCCTTCCCTTGAAATAAATCTGCAAATATCTCGGAAACCAAGCGAGCTATGGCAAAATGTTAAGAGACCTTATTTGTAGAGAATTAAGTTTCCTACTTTTTATGTTCTACGATATTTTTTGATCAGATGCGTAGTTCTCGAGATATATCAAGATATTTAAAAGTTCCGAAGCCGCATCAACATAATAGAGATACAGAAACACCGTGGCCCCTTTCTTTGAGATAACTCTGCACTATTGCGAGCTGCAAATGCCACTTCCAGCTTAGCTGTGCAGAAGAAGAACAACAAGAAGAAGAAATATCTCGAAATATGTCCGTCAGGCCCCTTCCCTTGAGATAAATCTGCAAATATCTCGGAAACCAAGCGAGCTATGGCAAAATGTTAAGAGACCTTATTTGTAGAGAATTAAGTTTCCTACTTTTTATGTTCTACGATATTTTTTGATCAGATGCGTAGTTCTCGAGATATATCAAGATATTTAAAAGTTCCGAAGCCGCATCAACATAATAGAGATACAGAAACACCGTGGCCCCTTTCTTTGAGATAACTCTGCACTATTGCGAGCTGCAAATGCCACTTCCAGCTTAGCTGTGCAGAAGAAGAACAACAAGAAGAAGAAATATCTCGAAATATGTCCGTCAGGCCCCTTCCCTTGAAATAAATCTGCAAATATCTCGGAAACCAAGCGAGCTATGGCAAAATGTTAAGAGACCTTATTTGTAGAGAATTAAGTTTCCTACTTTTTATGTTCTACGATATTTTTTGATCAGATGCGTAGTTCTCGAGATATATCAAGATATTTAAAAGTTCCGAAGCCGCATCAACATAATAGAGATACAGAAACACCGTGGCCCCTTTCTTTGAGATAACTCTGCACTATTGCGGGCTGCAAATGCCACTTCCAGCTTAGCTGTGCAGAAGAAGAACAACAAGAAGAAGAAATATCTCGAAATATGTCCGTCAGGCCCCTTCCCTTGAGATAAATCTGCAAATATCTCGGAAACGAAGCGAGCTATGGCAAAATGTTAAGAGACCTTTTTTGTAGAGAATTAAGTTTCCTACTTTTTATGTTCTATGATATTTTTCGATCAGAGGCGTAGTTCTCGAGATATATCAAGATATTTAAAAGTTCCGAAGCCGCAACAACATAATAGAGATACAGAAACACCGTGGCCCCTTTCTTTGAGATAACTCTGCACGATTGCGTGCTGGAAATGCCACTTCCAGCTTAGCTGTGCAGAAGAAGAACAAGAAGAAGAAGCAATATCTCGAAATATGTCCGTCAGGCCCCTTCCCTTGAGATAAATATGCAAATATCTCGGAAACGAAGCGAGCTACGGCAAAATGTTAAGAGACCTTTTTTGTAGAGAATTAAGTTTCCTACTTTTTATGTTCTATGATATTTTTTGATCAGATGTGTAGTTCTCGAGATATATCAAGATATTTAAAAGTTCCGAAGCCGCACCAACATAATAGAGATACAGAAACACCGTGGCCCCTTTCTTTGAGATAACTCTGCACTATTGCGAGCTGCAAATGCCACTTCCAGCTTAGCTGTGCAGAGGAAGAACAACAAGAAGAAGAAATATCTCGAAATATGTCCGTCAGGCCAGTTCCTTTGAACTGAATCTGCAAATATCTCGGAAACGAAGCGAGCTATGGCAAAATGTTAAGAGACGTTTTTTGTAGAGAATTATGTTTCCTACAATTTATGTTCTATGATATTTTTTGATCAGAAGCGTAGTTTTCGAGATATATCGAGATATTTAAAAGTTCCGAAGCCGCACCAACATAATAGGGATACAGAAACACCGTGGCCCCTTTCTTTGAGATAACTCTGCACTAGTGCGAGCCGCAAATGCCACTTCCAGCTTAGCTGTGCAGAAGAAGAACAACAAGAAGAAGAAATATCTCGAAATATGTCCGTCAGGCCCCTTCCCTTGAGATAAATCTGCAAATATCTCGGAAACGAAGCGAGCTATGGCAGAATGTTAAGAGACGTTTTTTGTAGAGAATTATGTTTCCTACAATTTATGTTCTATGATATTTTTTGATCAGAAGCATAGTTCTCGAGATATATCGAGATATTTAAAAGTTCCGAAGCCGCACCAACATAATAGGGATACAGAAACATCGTGGCCCCTTTCTTTGAGATAACTCTGCACTAGTGCGAGCCGCAAATGCCACTTCCAGCTTAGCTGTGCAGAAGAAGAACAACAAGAAGAAAAAATATCTCGAAATATGTCCGTCTGGCCCCTTCCCTTGAGATAAATCTGCAAATATCTCGGAAACGAAGCGAGCTATGGCAAAATGTTAAGAGACGTTTTTTGTAGAGAATTAAGTTTCCTACTTTTTATGTTCTATGATATTTTTTGATCAGATGCGTAGTTCTCGAGATATATCGAGATATTTAAAAGTTCCGAAGTCGCACCAACATAATAGAGATACAGAAACACCGTGGCCCCTTTCTTTGAGATAACTGTGCACTAGTGCGAGCCGCAAATGCCACTTCCAGCTTAGCTGTGCAGAAGAAGAACAACAAGAAGAAGAAATATCTCGAAATATGTCCGTCAGGCCCCTTCCCTTGAGATATATCTGCAAATATCTCGGAAACGAAGCGAGCTATGGCAAAATGTTAAGAGACCTTTTTTGTCGAGAATTATGTTTCCTACAATTTATGTTCTATGATATTTTTTGATCAGAAGCGTAGTTTTCGAGATATATCGAGATATTTAAAAGTTCCGCAGCCGCACCAACATAATAGAGATACAGAAACACCGTGGCCCCTTTCTTTGAGATAACTCTGCACTATTGCGCGCTGCAAATGCCACTTCCAGCTTAGCTGTGCAGAAGAAGAACAACAAGAAGAAGAAATATCTCGAAATATGTCCGTCAGGCCCCTTCCCTTGAGATAAATCTGCAAATATCTCGGAAACGAAGCGAGCTATGGCAAAATGTTAAGAGACCTTTTTTGTAGAGAATTAAGTTTCCTACTTTTTATGTTGTATGATATTTTTTGGTCAGAAGCGTAGTTCTCGAGATATATCAAGATATTTAAGAGTTCCGAAGCCGCACCAACATAATAGAGATACAGAAACACCGTGGCCCCTTTCTTTGAGATAACTCTGCACTATTGCGAGCTGCAAATGCCACTTCCAGCTTAGCTGTGCAGAGGAAGAACAACAAGAAGAAGAAATATGTCGAAATATGTCCGTCAGGCCCCTTCCCTTGAGATAAATCTGCAAATATCTCGGAAACGAAGCGAGCTATGGCAAAATGTTAAGAGACGTTTTTTGTAGAGAATTATGTTTCCTACAATTTATGTTCTATGATATTTTTTGATCAGATGCGTAGTTCTCGAGATATATCAAGATATTTAAAAGTTCCGAAGCCGCACCAACATAATAGAGATACAGAAACACCGTGGCCCCTTTCTTTGAGATAACTCTGCACTATTGCGCGCTGCAAATGCCACTTCCAGCTTAGCTGTGCAGAGGAAGAACAACAAGAAGAAGAAATATCTCGAAATATGTCCGTCAGGCCCCTTCCCTTGAGATAAATCTGCAAATATCTCGGAAACGAAGCGAGCTATGGCAAAATGTTAAGAGACGTTTCTTGTAGAGAATTATGTTTCCTACAGTTTATGTTCTATGATATTTTTTGATCAGAAGCGTAGTTTTCGAGATATATCGAGATATTTAAAAGTTCCGAAGCCGCACCAACATAATAGAGATACAGAAACACCGTGGCCCCTTTCTTTGAGATAACTCTGCACTATTGCGCGCTGCAAATGCCACTTCCAGCTTAGCTGTGCAGAAGAAGAACAACAAGAAGAAGAAATATCTCGAAATATGTCCGTCAGGCCCCTTCCCTTGAGATAAATCTGCAAATATCTCGGAAACCAAGCGAGCTATGGCAAAATGTTAAGAGACCTTATTTGTAGAGAATTAAGTTTCCTACTTTTTATGTTCTACGATATTTTTTGATCAGATGCGTAGTTCTCGAGATATATCAAGATATTTAAAAGTTCCGAAGCCGCATCAACATAATAGAGATACAGAAACACCGTGGCCCCTTTCTTTGAGATAACTCTGCACTATTGCGAGCTGCAAATGCCACTTCCAGCTTAGCTGTGCAGAAGAAGAACAACAAGAAGAAGAAATATCTCGAAATATGTCCGTCAGGCCCCTTCCCTTGAGATAAATCTGCAAATATCTCGGAAACGAAGCGAGCTATGGCAAAATGTTAAGAGACCTTTTTTGTAGAGAATTAAGTTTCCTACTTTTTATGTTCTATGATATTTTTCGATCAGAGGCGTAGTTCTCGAGATATATCAAGATATTTAAGAGTTCCGAAGCCGCACCAACATAATAGAGATACAGAAACACCGTGGCCCCTTTCTTTGAGATAACTCTGCACTATTGCGAGCTGCAAATGCCACTTCCAGCTTAGCTGTGCAGAGGAAGAACAACAAGAAGAAGAAATATCTCGAAATATGTCCGTCAGGCCCCTTCCCTTGAGATAAATCTGCAAATATCTCGGAAACGAAGCGAGCTATGGCAAAATGTTAAGAGACGTTTTTTGTAGAGAATTATGTTTCCTACAATTTATGTTCTATGATATTTTTTGATCATATGCGTAGTTCTCGAGATATATCAAGATATTTAAAAGTTCCGAAGCCGCACCAACATAATAGAGATACAGAAACACCGTGGCCCCTTTCTTTGAGATAACTCTGCACTATTGCGCGCTGCAAATGCCACTTCCAGCTTAGCTGTGCAGAGGAAGAACAACAAGAAGAAGAACTATCTCGAAATATGTCCGTCAGGCCCCTTCCCTTGAGATAAATCTGCAAATATCTCGGAAACGAAGCGAGCTATGGCAAAATGTTAAGAGACGTTTTTTGTAGAGAATTATGTTTCCTACAATTTATGTTCTATGATATTTTTTGATCAGAAGCGTAGTTTTCGAGATATATCGAGATATTTAAAAGTTCCGAAGCCGCACCAACATAATAGAGATACAGAAACACCGTGGCCCCTTTCTTTGAGATAACTCTGCACTATTGCGCGCTGCAAATGCCACTTCCAGCTTAGCTGTGCAGAAGAAGAACAACAAGAAGAAGAAATATCTCGAAATATGTCCGTCAGGCCCCTTCCCTTGAGATAAATCTGCAAATATCTCGGAAACCAAGCGAGCTATGGCAAAATGTTAAGAGACCTTATTTGTAGAGAATTAAGTTTCCTACTTTTTATGTTCTACGATATTTTTTGATCAGATGCGTAGTTCTCGAGATATATCAAGATATTTAAAAGTTCCGAAGCCGCATCAACATAATAGAGATACAGAAACACCGTGGCCCCTTTCTTTGAGATAACTCTGCACTATTGCGAGCTGCAAATGCCACTTCCAGCTTAGCTGTGCAGAAGAAGAACAACAAGAAGAAGAAATATCTCGAAATATGTCCGTCAGGCCCCTTCCCTTGAAATAAATCTGCAAATATCTCGGAAACCAAGCGAGCTATGGCAAAATGTTAAGAGACCTTATTTGTAGAGAATTAAGTTTCCTACTTTTTATGTTCTACGATATTTTTTGATCAGATGCGTAGTTCTCGAGATATATCAAGATATTTAAAAGTTCCGAAGCCGCATCAACATAATAGAGATACAGAAACACCGTGGCCCCTTTCTTTGAGATAACTCTGCACTATTGCGGGCTGCAAATGCCACTTCCAGCTTAGCTGTGCAGAAGAAGAACAACAAGAAGAAGAAATATCTCGAAATATGTCCGTCAGGCCCCTTCCCTTGAGATAAATCTGCAAATATCTCGGAAACGAAGCGAGCTATGGCAAAATGTTAAGAGACCTTTTTTGTAGAGAATTAAGTTTCCTACTTTTTATGTTCTATGATATTTTTCGATCAGAGGCGTAGTTCTCGAGATATATCAAGATATTTAAAAGTTCCGAAGCCGCAACAACATAATAGAGATACAGAAACACCGTGGCCCCTTTCTTTGAGATAACTCTGCACGATTGCGTGCTGGAAATGCCACTTCCAGCTTAGCTGTGCAGAAGAAGAACAAGAAGAAGAAGCAATATCTCGAAATATGTCCGTCAGGCCCCTTCCCTTGAGATAAATATGCAAATATCTCGGAAACGAAGCGAGCTACGGCAAAATGTTAAGAGACCTTTTTTGTAGAGAATTAAGTTTCCTACTTTTTATGTTCTATGATATTTTTTGATCAGATGTGTAGTTCTCGAGATATATCAAGATATTTAAAAGTTCCGAAGCCGCACCAACATAATAGAGATACAGAAACACCGTGGCCCCTTTCTTTGAGATAACTCTGCACTATTGCGAGCTGCAAATGCCACTTCCAGCTTAGCTGTGCAGAGGAAGAACAACAAGAAGAAGAAATATCTCGAAATATGTCCGTCAGGCCAGTTCCTTTGAACTGAATCTGCAAATATCTCGGAAACGAAGCGAGCTATGGCAAAATGTTAAGAGACGTTTTTTGTAGAGAATTATGTTTCCTACAATTTATGTTCTATGATATTTTTTGATCAGAAGCGTAGTTTTCGAGATATATCGAGATATTTAAAAGTTCCGAAGCCGCACCAACATAATAGGGATACAGAAACACCGTGGCCCCTTTCTTTGAGATAACTCTGCACTAGTGCGAGCCGCAAATGCCACTTCCAGCTTAGCTGTGCAGAAGAAGAACAACAAGAAGAAGAAATATCTCGAAATATGTCCGTCAGGCCCCTTCCCTTGAGATAAATCTGCAAATATCTCGGAAACGAAGCGAGCTATGGCAGAATGTTAAGAGACGTTTTTTGTAGAGAATTATGTTTCCTACAATTTATGTTCTATGATATTTTTTGATCAGAAGCATAGTTCTCGAGATATATCGAGATATTTAAAAGTTCCGAAGCCGCACCAACATAATAGGGATACAGAAACACCGTGGCCCCTTTCTTTGAGATAACTCTGCACTATTGCGCGCTGCAAATGCCACTTCCAGCTTAGCTGTGCAGAAGAAGAACAACAAGAAGAAGAAATATCTCGAAATATGTCCGTCAGGCCCCTTCCCTTGAGATAAATCTGCAAATATCTCGGAAACCAAGCGAGCTATGGCAAAATGTTAAGAGACCTTATTTGTAGAGAATTAAGTTTCCTACTTTTTATGTTCTACGATATTTTTTGATCAGATGCGTAGTTCTCGAGATATATCAAGATATTTAAAAGTTCCGAAGCCGCATCAACATAATAGAGATACAGAAACACCGTGGCCCCTTTCTTTGAGATAACTCTGCACTATTGCGAGCTGCAAATGCCACTTCCAGCTTAGCTGTGCAGAAGAAGAACAACAAGAAGAAGAAATATCTCGAAATATGTCCGTCAGGCCCCTTCCCTTGAAATAAATCTGCAAATATCTCGGAAACCAAGCGAGCTATGGCAAAATGTTAAGAGACCTTATTTGTAGAGAATTAAGTTTCCTACTTTTTATGTTCTACGATATTTTTTGATCAGATGCGTAGTTCTCGAGATATATCAAGATATTTAAAAGTTCCGAAGCCGCATCAACATAATAGAGATACAGAAACACCGTGGCCCCTTTCTTTGAGATAACTCTGCACTATTGCGGGCTGCAAATGCCACTTCCAGCTTAGCTGTGCAGAAGAAGAACAACAAGAAGAAGAAATATCTCGAAATATGTCCGTCAGGCCCCTTCCCTTGAGATAAATCTGCAAATATCTCGGAAACGAAGCGAGCTATGGCAAAATGTTAAGAGACCTTTTTTGTAGAGAATTAAGTTTCCTACTTTTTATGTTCTATGATATTTTTCGATCAGAGGCGTAGTTCTCGAGATATATCAAGATATTTAAAAGTTCCGAAGCCGCAACAACATAATAGAGATACAGAAACACCGTGGCCCCTTTCTTTGAGATAACTCTGCACGATTGCGTGCTGGAAATGCCACTTCCAGCTTAGCTGTGCAGAAGAAGAACAAGAAGAAGAAGCAATATCTCGAAATATGTCCGTCAGGCCCCTTCCCTTGAGATAAATATGCAAATATCTCGGAAACGAAGCGAGCTACGGCAAAATGTTAAGAGACCTTTTTTGTAGAGAATTAAGTTTCCTACTTTTTATGTTCTATGATATTTTTTGATCAGATGTGTAGTTCTCGAGATATATCAAGATATTTAAAAGTTCCGAAGCCGCACCAACATAATAGAGATACAGAAACACCGTGGCCCCTTTCTTTGAGATAACTCTGCACTATTGCGAGCTGCAAATGCCACTTCCAGCTTAGCTGTGCAGAGGAAGAACAACAAGAAGAAGAAATATCTCGAAATATGTCCGTCAGGCCAGTTCCTTTGAACTGAATCTGCAAATATCTCGGAAACGAAGCGAGCTATGGCAAAATGTTAAGAGACGTTTTTTGTAGAGAATTATGTTTCCTACAATTTATGTTCTATGATATTTTTTGATCAGAAGCGTAGTTTTCGAGATATATCGAGATATTTAAAAGTTCCGAAGCCGCACCAACATAATAGGGATACAGAAACACCGTGGCCCCTTTCTTTGAGATAACTCTGCACTAGTGCGAGCCGCAAATGCCACTTCCAGCTTAGCTGTGCAGAAGAAGAACAACAAGAAGAAGAAATATCTCGAAATATGTCCGTCAGGCCCCTTCCCTTGAGATAAATCTGCAAATATCTCGGAAACGAAGCGAGCTATGGCAGAATGTTAAGAGACGTTTTTTGTAGAGAATTATGTTTCCTACAATTTATGTTCTATGATATTTTTTGATCAGAAGCATAGTTCTCGAGATATATCGAGATATTTAAAAGTTCCGAAGCCGCACCAACATAATAGGGATACAGAAACATCGTGGCCCCTTTCTTTGAGATAACTCTGCACTAGTGCGAGCCGCAAATGCCACTTCCAGCTTAGCTGTGCAGAAGAAGAACAACAAGAAGAAAAAATATCTCGAAATATGTCCGTCTGGCCCCTTCCCTTGAGATAAATCTGCAAATATCTCGGAAACGAAGCGAGCTATGGCAAAATGTTAAGAGACGTTTTTTGTAGAGAATTAAGTTTCCTACTTTTTATGTTCTATGATATTTTTTGATCAGATGCGTAGTTCTCGAGATATATCGAGATATTTAAAAGTTCCGAAGTCGCACCAACATAATAGAGATACAGAAACACCGTGGCCCCTTTCTTTGAGATAACTGTGCACTAGTGTGAGCCGCAAATGCCACTTCCAGCTTAGCTGTGCAGAAGAAGAACAACAAGAAGAAGAAATATCTCGAAATATGTCCGTCAGGCCCCTTCCCTTGAGATATATCTGCAAATATCTCGGAAACGAAGCGAGCTATGGCAAAATGTTAAGAGACCTTTTTTGTCGAGAATTATGTTTCCTACAATTTATGTTCTATGATATTTTTTGATCAGAAGCGTAGTTTTCGAGATATATCGAGATATTTAAAAGTTCCGCAGCCGCACCAACATAATAGAGATACAGAAACACCGTGGCCCCTTTCTTTGAGATAACTCTGCACTATTGCGCGCTGCAAATGCCACTTCCAACTTAGCTGTGCAGAAGAAGAACAACAAGAAGAAGAAATATCTCGAAATATGTCCGTCAGGCCCCTTCCCTTGAGATAAATCTGCAAATATCTCGGAAACGAAGCGAGCTATGGCAAAATGTTAAGAGACCTTTTTTGTAGAGAATTAAGTTTCCTACTTTTTATGTTGTATGATATTTTTTGGTCAGAAGCGTAGTTCTCGAGATATATCAAGATATTTAAGAGTTCCGAAGCCGCACCAACATAATAGAGATACAGAAACACCGTGGCCCCTTTCTTTGAGATAACTCTGCACTATTGCGAGCTGCAAATGCCACTTCCAGCTTAGCTGTGCAGAGGAAGAACAACAAGAAGAAGAAATATGTCGAAATATGTCCGTCAGGCCCCTTCCCTTGAGATAAATCTGCAAATATCTCGGAAACGAAGCGAGCTATGGCAAAATGTTAAGAGACGTTTTTTGTAGAGAATTATGTTTCCTACAATTTATGTTCTATGATATTTTTTGATCAGATGCGTAGTTCTCGAGATATATCAAGATATTTAAAAGTTCCGAAGCCGCACCAACATAATAGAGATACAGAAACACCGTGGCCCCTTTCTTTGAGATAACTCTGCACTATTGCGCGCTGCAAATGCCACTTCCAGCTTAGCTGTGCAGAGGAAGAACAACAAGAAGAAGAAATATCTCGAAATATGTCCGTCAGGCCCCTTCCCTTGAGATAAATCTGCAAATATCTCGGAAACGAAGCGAGCTATGGCAAAATGTTAAGAGACGTTTCTTGTAGAGAATTATGTTTCCTACAATTTATGTTCTATGATATTTTTTGATCAGAAGCGTAGTTTTCGAGATATATCGAGATATTTAAAAGTTCCGAAGCCGCACCAACATAATAGAGATACAGAAACACCGTGGCCCCTTTCTTTGAGATAACTCTGCACTATTGCGCGCTGCAAATGCCACTTCCAGCTTAGCTGTGCAGAAGAAGAACAACAAGAAGAAGAAATACCTCGAAATATGTCCGTCAGGCCCCTTCCCTTGAGATAAATCTGCAAATATCTCGGAAACCAAGCGAGCTATGGCAAAATGTTAAGAGACCTTATTTGTAGAGAATTAAGTTTCCTACTTTTTATGTTCTACGATATTTTTTGATCAGATGCGTAGTTTTCGAGATATATCGAGATATTTAAAAGTTCCGAAGCCGCACCAACATAATAGAGATACAGAAACACCGTGGCCCCTTCCTTTGAGATAACTCTGCACTATTGCGACCTGCAAATGCCACTTCCAGCTTAGCTGTGCAGAAGAAGAACAACAAGAAGAAGAAAAATCTCGAAATATGTCCGTCAGGACCCTTCCCTTGAGATAAATCTGCAAATATCTCGGAAACGAAGCGAGCTATGGCAAAATGTTAAGAGACCTTTTTTGTAGAGAATTAAGTTTCCTACTTTTTATGTTCTATGATATTTCTCGATCAGAGGCGTAGTTCTCGAGATATATCAAGATATTTAAAAGTTCCGAAGCCGCACCAACATAATAGAGATACAGAAACACCGTGGCCCCTTTCTTTGAGATAACTCTGCACGATTGCGAGCTGGAAATGCCACTTCCAGTTTAGCTGTGCAGAAGAAGAACAACAAGAATAAGAAATATTTCGAAATATGTCCGTCAGGCCCCTTCCCTTGAGATAAATCTGCAAATATCTCGGAAACGAAGCGAGCTACGGCAAAATGTTAAGAGACCTTTTTTGTAGAGAATTAAGTTTTCTACTTTTTATGTTCCATGATATTTTTTGATCAGATGCGTAGTTTTCGAGATATATCGAGATATTTAAAAGTTCCGAAGCCGCACCAACATAATAGAGATACAGAAACACCGTGGCCCCTTCCTTTGAGATAACTCTGCACTATTGCGACCTGCAAATGCCACTTCCAGCTTAGCTGTGCAGAAGAAGAACAACAAGAAGAAGAAAAATCTCGAAATATGTCCGTCAGGACCCTTCCCTTGAGATAAATCTGCAAATATCTCGGAAACGAAGCGAGCTATGGCAAAATGTTAAGAGACCTTTTTTGTAGAGAATTAAGTTTCCTACTTTTTATGTTCTATGATATTTCTCGATCAGAGGCGTAGTTCTCGAGATATATCAAGATATTTAAAAGTTCCGAAGCCGCACCAACATAATAGAGATACAGAAACACCGTGGCCCCTTTCTTTGAGATAACTCTGCACGATTGCGAGCTGGAAATGCCACTTCCAGTTTAGCTGTGCAGAAGAAGAACAACAAGAATAAGAAATATTTCGAAATATGTCCGTCAGGCCCCTTCCCTTGAGATAAATCTGCAAATATCTCGGAAACGAAGCGAGCTACGGCAAAATGTTAAGAGACCTTTTTTGTAGAGAATTAAGTTTTCTACTTTTTATGTTCCATGATATTTTTTGATCAGATGCGTAGTTCTCGAGATATATCAAGATATTTAAAAGTTCTGAAGCTGCACCAACATAATAGAGATACAGAAACACCGTGGCCCCTTTCTTTGAGATAACTCTGCACTAGTGCGAGCCGCAAATGCCACTTCCAGCTTAGCTGTGCAGAAGAAGAACAACAAGAAGAAGAAATATCTGGAAATATGTCCGTTAGGCCCCTTCCCTTGAGATAAATCTGCAAATATCTCGGAAACGAAGCGAGCTATGGCAAAATGTTAAGAGACCTTTTTTGTAGAGAATTAAGTTTTCTACTTTTTATGTTCCATGATATTTTTTGATCAGATGCGTAGTTCTCGAGATATATCAAGATATTTAAAAGTTCTGAAGCTGCACCAACATAATAGAGATACAGAAACACCGTGGCCCCTTTCTTTGAGATAACTCTGCACTAGTGCGAGCCGCAAATGCCACTTCCAGCTTAGCTGTGCAGAAGAAGAACAACAAGAAGAAGAAATATCTGGAAATATGTCCGTTAGGCCCCTTCCCTTGAGATAAATCTGCAAATATCTCGGAGACGAAGCGAGCTATGGCAAAATGTTAAGAGACCTTTTATGTAGAGAATTATGCTTCCTACTTTTCATGTTCTATGATATTTTTTGATCAGACGCGTAGTTCTCGAGATATATCAAGATATTTAAAAGTTCCGAAGCCGCACCAACATAATAGAGATACAGAAACACCGTGGCCCCTTTCTTTGAGATATCTCTGCACTATTGCGAGCTGCAAATGCCACTTCCAGCTTAGCTGTGCAGAAGAAGAACAACAAGAAGAAGAAATATCTCGAAATATGTCCGTCAGGCCCCTTCCCTTGAGATAAATCTGCAAATATCTCGGAAACGAAGAGAGCTATGGCAAAATCTTAAGCGACCTTTTTTGTAGAGAATTAAGTTTCCTACTTTTTATGTTCTATGATATTTTTTGATCAGATGCGTAGTTCTCGAGATATATCAAGATATTTAAAAGTTCCGAAGCCGCACCAACATAATAGAGATACAGAAACACCGTGGCCCCTTTCTTTGAGATAACTCTGCACTATTGCGAGCTGGAAATGCCACTTCCAGTTTAGCTGTGCAGAAGAAGAACAACAAGAAGAAGAAATATCTCGAAATATGTCCGTCAGGCCCCTTCCCTTGAGATACATCGGCAAGTATCTCGGAAACGATGCGAGCTATGGTAAAATGTTAAGAGACCTTTTTTGTAGAGAATTAAGTTTTCTACTTTTTATGTTCCATGATATTTTTTGATCAGATGCGTAGTTCTCGAGATATATCAAGATATTTAAAAGTTCTGAAGCTGCACCAACATAATAGAGATACAGAAACACCGTGGCCCCTTTCTTTGAGATAACTCTGCACTAGTGCGAGCCGCAAATGCCACTTCCAGCTTAGCTGTGCAGAAGAAGAACAACAAGAAGAAGAAATATCTGGAAATATGTCCGTTAGGCCCCTTCCCTTGAGATATATCTGTAAATATCTCGGAAACGAAGAGAGCTATGGCAAAATGTTAAGAGACCTTTTTTGTAGAGAATTAAGTTTCCTACTTTTCATGTTCTATGATATTTTTTGATCAGATGCGTAGTTCTCGAGATATATCAAGATATTTAAAAGTTCCGAAGCCGCACCAACATAATAGAGATACAGAAACACCGTGGCCCCTTTCTTTGAGATAACTCTGCACTATTGCGAGCTGCAAATGCCACTTCCAGCTTAGCTGTGCAGAAGAAGAACAACAAGAAGAAGAAATATCTCGAAATATGTCCGTCAGGCCCCTTCCCTTGAGATAAATCTGCAAATATCTCGGAAACGAAGAGAGCTATGGCAAAATGTTAAGAGACCTTTTTTGTAGAGAATTAAGTTTCCTACTTTTCATGTTCTATGATATTTTTTGATCAGATGCGTAGTTCTCGAGATATATCAAGATATTTAAAAGTTCCGAAGCCGCACCAACATAATAGAGATACAGAAACACCGTGGCCCCTCTCTTTGAGATAACTCTGCACTATTGCGAGCTGTAAATGCCACTTCCAGCTTAGCTGTGCAGAAGAAGAACAACAAGAAGAAGAAGTATCTCGAAATATGTCCGTCAGGCCCCTTCCCTTGAGATATATCTGCAAATATCTCGGAAACGAAGCGAGCTATGGCAAAATGTTAAGAGACCTTTTTTGTAGAGAATTATGCTTCCTACAATTTATGTTGTATGATATTTTAGATCAGAAGCGTAGTTTTCGAGATATATCGAGATATTTAAAAGTTCCGAAGCGGCACGAACATAATAGAGATACAGAAACACCGTGGCCCCTTTCTTTGAGGTAACTCTGCACTATTGCGAGCTGCAAATGCCACTTCCAGTTTAGCTGTGCACAAGAAGAACAACAAGAAGAAGAAATATCTCGAAATATGTCCATCAGGACCCTTCCCTTGAGATAAATCTGCAAATATCTCGGAAACGAAGCGAGCTATGGCAAAATGTTAAGAGACCTTTTTTGTAGAGAATTATGTTTCCTACAATTTATGTTCTATGATATTTTTTGATCAGAAGCGTAGTTTTCGAGATATATCGAGATATTTAAAAGTTCCGAAGCCGCACCAACATAATAGAGATACAGAAACAGCGTGGCCCCTTTCTTTGGGATAACTCTGCACTATTGCGAACTGCAAATGCCACTTCCAGCTTAGCTGTGCAGGAGAAGAACAACAAGAAGAAGAAATATCTCGAAATATGTCCGTCAGGCCCCTTCCCTTGAGATAAATCTGCAAATATCTCGGAAACGAAGCGAGCTATGGCAAAATGTTAAGAGACCTTTTTTGTAGAGAATTAAGTTTCCTACTTTTTATGTTCTATGATATTTTTTGATCAGATGCGTTGTTCTCGAGATATATCAATATATTTAAAAGTTCCGAAGCCGCACCAACATAATAGAGATACAGAAACACCGTGGCCCCTTTCTTTGAGATAACTCTGCACTATTGCGAGCTGCAAATGCCACTTCCAGCTTAGCTGTGCAGAAGAAGAACAACAAGAAGAAGAAATATCTCGAAATATGTTTGTCAGGCCCCTTCCCTTGAGATAAATCTGCAAATATCTCGGAAACGAAGCGAGCTATGGCAAAATGTTAAGAGACGTTTTTTGTAGAGAATTAAGTTTCCTACTTTTTATGTTCTATGATATTTTTCGATCAGAGGCGTAGTTCTCGAGATATATCAAGATATTTAAAAGTTCCGAAGCCGCACCAACATAATACAGATACAGAAACACCGTGGCCCCTTTCTTTGAGATAACTCTGCACTATTGCGAGCTGTAAATGCCACTTCCAGCTTAGCTGTGCAGAAGAAGAACAACAAGAAGAAGAAATATCTCGAAATATGTCCGTCAGGCCCCTTCCCTTGAGATAAATATGCAAATATCTCGGAAACGAAGCGAGCTATGGCAAAATGGTAAGAGACCCTTTTTGTAGAGAATTATGTTTCCTACAATTTATGTTCTATGATATTTTTTGATCAGGAGCGTACTTTTCGAGATATATCGAGGTATTTAAAAGTTCCGAAGCCGCACCAACATAATAGAGATACAGAAACACGGTGGCCCCTTTCTTTGAGATAACTCTGCACTAGTGCGAGCCGCAAATGCCACTTCCAGCTTAGCTGTGCAGAAGAAGAACAACAAGAAGAAGAAATATCTCGAAATATGTTTGTCAGGCCCCTTCCCTTGAGATAAATCTGCAAATATCTCGGAAACGAAGCGAGCTATGGCAAAATGTTAAGAGACGTTTTTTGTAGAGAATTAAGTTTCCTACTTTTTATGTTCTATGATATTTTTCGATCAGAGGCGTAGTTCTCGAGATATATCAAGATATTTAAAAGTTCCGAAGCCGCACCAACATAATACAGATACAGAAACACCGTGGCCCCTTTCTTTGAGATAACTCTGCACTATTGCGAGCTGTAAATGCCACTTCCAGCTTAGCTGTGCAGAAGAAGAACAACAAGAAGAAGAAATATCTCGAAATATGTCCGTCAGGCCCCTTCCCTTGAGATAAATATGCAAATATCTCGGAAACGAAGCGAGCTATGGCAAAATGGTAAGAGACCCTTTTTGTAGAGAATTATGTTTCCTACAATTTATGTTCTATGATATTTTTTGATCAGGAGCGTACTTTTCGAGATATATCGAGGTATTTAAAAGTTCCGAAGCCGCACCAACATAATAGAGATACAGAAACACGGTGGCCCCTTTCTTTGAGATAACTCTGCACTAGTGCGAGCCGCAAATGCCACTTCCAGCTTAGCTGTGCAGAAGAAGAACAACAAGAAGAAGAAATATCTCGAAATATGTCCATCAGGCCCCTTCCCTTGAGATAAATATGCAAATATCTCGGAAACGAAGCGAGCTATGGCAAAATGTTAAGAGACCTTTTTTGTAGAGAATTAAGTTTCCTACTTTTTATGCTCTATGATATTTTTTGATCAGATGCGTTGTTCTCGAGATATATCAAGATATTTAAAAGTTCCGAAGCCGCACCAACATAATAGAGATACAGAAACACCGTGGCCCCTTTCTTTGAGATAACTCTGCGCTATTGCGCGCTGCAAATGCCACTTCCAGCTTAGCTGTGCAGAAGAAGAACAACAAGAAGAAGAAATATCTCGAAATATGCCCGTCAGGCCCCTTCCATTGAGATAAATCTGCAAATATCTCGGAAACGAAGCGAGCTATGGCAAAATGTTAAGAGACCTTTTTTGTAGAGAATTAAGTTTCCTACTTTTTATGTTGTATGATATTTTTTCATCAGATGCGTAGTTCTCGAGATATATCAAGATATTTAAAAGTTCCGAAGCCGCACCAACATAATAGAGATACAGAAACACCGTGGCCCCTTTCTTTGAGATAACTCTGCACTACTGCGAGCTGCAAATGCCACTTCCAGCTTAGCTGTGCAGAAGAAGAACAACAAGAAGAAGAAATATCTCGAAATATGTCCGTCAGACCCCTTCCCTTGAGATAAATCTGCAAATATCTCGGAAACGAAGCGAGCTATGGCAAAATGTTAAGAGACATTTTTTGTAGAGAATTAAGTTTCCTACTTTTTATGTTCTATGATATTTTTTGATCAGATGCGTAGTTCTCGAGATATATCGAGATATTTAAAAGTTCCGAAGCCGCACCAACATAATAGAGATACAGAAACACCGTGGCCCCTTTCTTTGAGATAACTCTGCACTATTGCGAGCTGTAAATGCCACTTCCAGCTTAGCTGTGCAGAAGAAGAACAACAAGAAGAAGAAATATCTCGAAATATGTCCGTCAGGCCCCTTCCCTTGAGATATATCTGCAAATATCTCGGAAACGAAGCGAGCTATGGCAAAATGTTAAGAGACCTTTTTTGTAGAGAATTAAGTTTCCTACTTTTTATGTTCTATGATATTTTTTGATCAGATGCGTTGTTCTCGAGATATATCAAGATATTTAAAAGTTCCGAAGCCGCACCAACATAATAGAGATACAGAAACACCGTGGCCCCTTTCTTTGAGATAGCTCTGCGCTATTGCGCGCTGCAAATGCCACTTCCAGCTTAGCTGTGCAGAAGAAGAACAACAAGAAGAAGAAATATCTCGAAATATGCCCGTCAGGCCCCTTCCATTGAGATAAATCTGCAAATATCTCGGAAACGAAGCGAGCTATGGCAAAATGTTAAGAGACCTTTTTTGTAGAGAATTAAGTTTCCTACTTTTTATGTTGTATGATATTTTTTCATCAGATGCGTAGTTCTCGAGATATATCAAGATATTTAAAAGTTCCGAAGCCGCACCAACATAATAGAGATACAGAAACACCGTGGCCCCTTTCTTTGAGATAACTCTGCACTACTGCGAGCTGCAAATGCCACTTCCAGCTTAGCTGTGCAGAAGAAGAACAACAAGAAGAAGAAATATCTCGAAATATGTCCGTCAGACCCCTTCCCTTGAGATAAATCTGCAAATATCTCGGAAACGAAGCGAGCTATGGCAAAATGTTAAGAGACATTTTTTGTAGAGAATTAAGTTTCCTACTTTTTATGTTCTATGATATTTTTTGATCAGATGCGTAGTTCTCGTGATATATCGAGATATTTAAAAGTTCCGAAGCCGCACCAACATAATAGAGATACAGAAGCACCGTGGGCCCTTTCTTTGAGATAACTCTGCACTAGTGCGAGCCGCAAATGCCACTTCCAGCTTAGCTGTGCAGAAGAAGAACAACAAGAAGAAGAAATATCTCGAAATATGTCCGTCAGGCCCCTTCCCTTGAGATAAATATGCAAATATCTCGGAAACGAAGCGAGCTATGGCAAAATGTTAAGAGACCTTTTTTGTAGAGAATTAAGTTTCCTACTTTTTATGTTCTATGATATTTTTTGATCAGATGCGTTGTTCTCGAGATATATCAAGATATTTAAAAGTTCCGAAGCGGCACCAACATAATAGAGATACAGAAACACCGTGGCCCCTTTCTTTGAGGTAACTCTGCACTATTGCGAGCTGCAAATGCCACTTCCAGCTTAGCTGTGCAGAAGAAGAACAACAAGAAGAAGAAATATCTCGAAATATGTCCGTCAGGCCCCTTCCCTTGAGATAAATCTGCAAATATCTCGGAAACCAAGCGAGCTATGGCAAAATATTAAGAGACCTTTTTTGTAGAGAATTAAGTTTCCTACTTTTTATGTTCTATGATATTTTTCGATCAGAGGCGTAGTTCTCGAGATATATCAAGATATTTAAAAGTTCCGAAGCCGCACCAACATAATAGAGATACAGAAACACCGTGGCCCCTTTCTTTGAGATAACTCTGCACTATTGCGAACTGCAAATGCCACTTCCAGCTTAGCTGTGCAGAAGAAGAACAACAAGAAGAAGAAATATCTCGAAATATGTCCGTCAGGACCCCTCCCTTGAGATAAATCTGCAAATATCTCGGAAACGAAGCGAGCTATTGCAAAACGTTAAGAGACCTTTTTTGTAGAGAATTAGGTTTCCTACTTTTTATGTTCTATGATATTTTTTGATCAGATGCGTAGTTCTCGAGATATATCAAGATATTTAAAAGTTCCGAAGCCGCACCAACATAATAGAGATACAGAAACACCGTGGCCCCTTTCTTTGAGATAACTCTGCACTAGTGCGAGCCGCAAATGCCACTTCCAGCTTAGCTGTGCAGAAGAAGAACAACAAGAAGAAGAAATATCTGGAAATATGTCCGTTAGGTCCCTTCCCTTGAGATAAATCTGCAAATATCTCGGAAACGAAGCGAGCTATGGCAAAATGTTAAGAGACCTTTTTGGTAGAGAACTATGTTTCCTACAATTTATGTTCTATGATATTTTTTGATCAGAAGCGTAGTTCTCGAGATATATCAAGATATTTAAAAGTTCCGAAGCCGCACCAACATAATAGAGATACAGAAACACCGTGGCCCCTTTCTTTGAGATAACTCTGCACTAGTGCGAGCCGCAAATGCCACTTCCAGCTTAGCTGTGCAGAAGAAGAACAACAAGAAGAAGAAATATCTCGAAATATGTCCGTCAGGCCCCTTCCCTTGAGATAAATCTGCAAATATCTCGGAAACGAAGCGAGCTATGGCAAAATGTTAAGAGACCTTTTTTGTAGAGAATTAAGTTTCCTACTTTTTATGTTCTATGATATTTTTTGATCAGATGCGTAGTTCTCGAGATATATCAAGATATTTAAAAGTTCCGAAGCCGCACCAACATAATAGAGATACAGAAACACCGTGGCCCCTTTCTTTGAGATAACTCTGCACTATTGCGAGCTGCAAATGCCACTTCCAGCTTAGCTGTGCAGAAGAAGAACAACAAGAAGAAGAAATATCTCGAAATATGTCTGTCAGGCCCCTTCCCTTGAGATAAATCTGCAAATATCTCGGAAACGAAGCGAGCTATGGCAAAATGTTAAGAGACGTTTTTTGTAGAGAATTAAGTTTCCTACTTTTTATGTTCTATGATATTTTTCGATCAGAGGCGTAGTTCTCGAGATATATCAAGATATTTAAAAGTTCCGAAGCCGCACCAACATAATACAGATACAGAAACACCGTGGCCCCTTTCTTTGAGATAACTCTGCACTATTGCGAGCTGTAAATGCCACTTCCAGCTTAGCTGTGCAGAAGAAGAACAACAAGAAGAAGAAATATCTCGAAATATGTCCGTCAGGCCCCTTCCCTTCAGATATATCTGCAAATATCTCGGAAACGAAGCGAGCTATGGCAAAATGTTAAGAGACCCTTTTTGTAGAGAATTATGTTTCCTACAATTTATGTTCTATGATATTTTTTGATCAGAAGCGTACTTTTCGAGATATATCGAGGTATTTAAAAGTTCCGAAGCCGCACCAACATAATAGAGATACAGAAACACCGTGGCCCCTTTCTTTGAGATAACTCTGCACTAGTGCGAGCCGCAAATGCCACTTCCAGCTTAGCTGTGCAGAAGAAGAACAACAAGAAGAAGAAATATCTCGAAATATGTCCGTCAGGCCCCTTCCCTTGAGATAAATATGCAAATATCTCGGAAACGAAGCGAGCTATGGCAAAATGTTAAGAGACCTTTTTTGTAGAGAATTAAGTTTCCTACTTTTTATGTTCTATGATATTTTTTGATCAGATGCGTTGTTCTCGAGATATATCAAGATATTTAAAAGTTCCGAAGCCGCACCAACATAATAGAGATACAGAAACACCGTGGCCCCTTTCTTTGAGATAACTCTGCGCTATTGCGCGCTGCAAATGCCACTTCCAGCTTAGCTGTGCAGAAGAAGAACAACAAGAAGAAGAAATATCTCGAAATATGCCCGTCAGGCCCCTTCCATTGAGATAAATCTGCAAATATCTCGGAAACGAAGCGAGCTATGGCAAAATGTTGAGAGACCTTTTTTGTAGAGAATTAAGTTTCCTACTTTTTATGTTGTATGATATTTTTTCATCAGATGCGTAGTTCTCGAGATATATCAAGATATTTAAAAGTTCCGAAGCCGCACCAACATAATAGAGATACAGAAGCACCGTGGGCCCTTTCTTTGAGATAACTCTGCACTAGTGCGAGCCGCAAATGCCACTTCCAGCTTAGCTGTGCAGAAGAAGAACAACAAGAAGAAGAAATATCTCGAAATATGTCCGTCAGGCCCCTTCCCTTGAGATAAATATGCAAATATCTCGGAAACGAAGCGAGCTATGGCAAAATGTTAAGAGACCTTTTTTGTAGAGAATTAAGTTTCCTACTTTTTATGTTCTATGATATTTTTTGATCAGATGCGTTGTTCTCGAGATATATCAAGATATTTAAATGTTCCGAAGCGGCACCAACATAATAGAGATACAGAAACACCGTGGCCCCTTTCTTTGAGGTAACTCTGCACTATTGCGAGCTGGAAATGCCACTTCCAGTTTAGCTGTGCAGAAGAAGAACAACAAGAAGAAGAAATATCTCGAAATATGTCCGTCAGGACCCCTCCCTTGAGATAAATCTGCAAATATCTCGGAAACGAAGCGAGCTATTGCAAAACGTTAAGAGACCTTTTTTGTAGAGAATTAGGTTTCCTACTTTTTATGTTCTATGATATTTTTTGATCAGATGCGTAGTTCTCGAGATATATCAAGATATTTAAAAGTTCCGAAGCCGCACCAACATAATAGAGATACAGAAACACCGTGGCCCCTTTCTTTGAGATAACTCTGCACTAGTGCGAGCCGCAAATGCCACTTCCAGCTTAGCTGTGCAGAAGAAGAACAACAAGAAGAAGAAATATCTGGAAATATGTCCGTTAGGTCCCTTCCCTTGAGATAAATCTGCAAATATCTCGGAAACGAAGCGAGCTATGGCAAAATGTTAAGAGACCTTTTTGGTAGAGAATTATGTTTCCTACAATTTATGTTCTATGATATTTTTTGATCAGAAGCGTAGTTCTCGAGATATATCAAGATATTTAAAAGTTCCGAAGCCGCACCAACATAATAGAGATACAGAAACACCGTGGCCCCTTTCTTTGAGATAACTCTGCACTAGTGCGAGCCGCAAATGCCACTTCCAGCTTAGCTGTGCAGAAGAAGAACAACAAGAAGAAGAAATATCTCGAAATATGTCCGTCAGGCCCCTTCCCTTGAGATAAATCTGCAAATATCTCGGAAACGAAGCGAGCTATGGCAAAATGTTAAGAGACCGTTTTTGTAGAGAATTAAGTTTCCTACTTTTTATGTTCTATGATATTTTTTGATCAGATGCGTAGTTCTCGAGATATATCAAGATATTTAAAAGTTCCGAAGCCGCACCAACATAATAGAGATACAGAAACACCGTGGCCCCTTTCTTTGAGATAACTCTGCACTATTGCGAGCTGCAAATGCCACTTCCAGCTTAGCTGTGCAGAGGAAGAACAACAAGAAGAAGAAATATCTCGAAATATGTCCGTCAGGCCAGTTCCTTTGAGCTGAATCTGCAAATATCTCGGAAACGAAGCGAGCTATGGCAAAATGTTAAGAGACCTTTTTTGTAGAGAATAATGTTTCCTACAATTTACGTTCTATGATATTTTTTGATCAGAAGCGTAGTTTTCGAGATATATCGAGATATTTAAAAGTTCCGAAGACGCACCAACATAATAGAGATACAGAAACACCGTGGCCCCTTTCTTTGAGATAACTGTGCGCTAGTGCGAGCCGCAAATGCCACTTCCAGCTTAGCTGTGCAGAAGAAGAACAACAAGAAGAAGAAATATCTCGAAATATGTCCGTCAGGCCCCTTCCCTTGAGATATATCTGCAAATATCTCGGAAACGAAGTGAGCTATGGCAAAATGTTAAGAGACCGTTTTTGTAGAGAATTAAGTTTCCTACTTTTTATGTTCTATGACATTTTTTGGTCAGACGCGTAGTTCTCGAGATATATCAAGATATTTAAAAGTTCCGAAGCCGCACCAACATAATAGAGATACAGAAACACCGTGGCCCCTTTCTTTGAGATAACTCTGCACTATTGCGAGCTGCAAATGCCACTTCCAGCTTAGCTGTGCAGAAGAACAACAAGAAGAAGAAATATCTCGAAATATGTCCGTCAGGCCAGTTCCTTTGAGCTGAATCTGCAAATATCTCGGAAACGAAGCGAGCTATGGCAAAATGTTAAGAGACCTTTTTTGTAGAGAATAATGTTTCCTACAAATTACGTTCTATGATATTTTTTGATCAGAAGCGTAGTTCTCGAGATATATCAAGATATTTAAAAGTTCCGAAGCCGCACCAACATAATAGACATACAGAAACACCGTGGCCCCTTTCTTTGAGATAACTCTGCACTAGTGCGAGCCGCAAATGCCACTTCCAGCTTAGCTGTGCAGAAGAAGAACAACAAGAAGAAGAAATGTCTCGAAATATGTCCGTCAGGCCCCTTCCCTTGAGATAAATATCCAAATATCTCGGAAACGAAGCGAGCTATGGCAAAATGTTAAGAGACCGTTGTTGTAGAGAATTAAGTTTCCTACTTTTTATGTTCTATGATATTTTTTGATCAGACGCGTAGTTCTCGAGATATATCAAGATATTTAAAAGTTCCGATGCCGCACCAACATAATAGAGATACAGAAACACCGTGGCCCCTTTCTTTGAGATAACTCTGCACTATTGCGAGCTGCAAATGCCACTTCCAGCTTAGCTGTGCAGAAGAAGAACAACAAGAAGAAGAAATATCTCGAAATATGTCCGTCAGGCCCCTTCCCTTGAGATAAATCTGCAAATATCTCGGAAACGAAGAGAGCTATGGCAAAATGTTAAGAGACCTTTTTTGTAGAAAATTATGTTTCCTACAATTTATGTTCTATGATATTTTTTGATCAGAAGCGTAGTTTTCGAGATATATCGAGGTATTTAAAAGTTCCGAAGCCGCACCAACATAATAGAGATACAGAAACACCGTGGCCCCTTTCTTTGAGATAACTCTGCACTAGTGCGAGCCGCAAATGCCACTTCCAGCTTAGCTGTGCAGAAGAAGAACAACCAGAAGAAGAAATATCTCGAAATATGTCCGTCAGGCCCCTTCCCTTGAGATAAATATGCAAATATCTCGGAAACGAAGCGAGCTGTGGCAAAATGTTAAGAGACCGTTGTTGTAGAGAATTAAGTTTCCTACTTCTTATGTTCTATGATATTTTTTGATCAGACGCGTAGTTCTCGAGATATATCAAGATATTTAAAAGTTCCGAAGCCGCACCAACATAATAGAGATACAGAAACACCGTGGCCCCTTTCTTTGAGATAACTCTGCACTATTGCGAGCTGCAAATGCCACTTCCAGCTTAGCTGTGCAGAAGAAGAACAACAAGAAGGAGAAATATCTCGAAATATGTCCGTCAGGCCCCTTCCCTTGAGATAATTCTGCAAATATCTCGGAAACGAAGAGAGCTATGGCAAAATGTTAAGAGACCTTTTTTGTAGAGAATTATGTTTCCTACAATTTATGTTCTATGATATTTTTTGATCAGAACCGTAGTTTTCGAGATATATCGAGATATTTAAAAGTTCCGAAGCCGCACCAACATAATAGAGATACAGAAACACCGTGGCCCCTTTCTTTGAGATAACTCTGCACTAGTGCGAGCCGCAAATGCCACTTCCAGCTTAGCTGTGCAGAAGAAGAACAACAAGAAGAAGAAATGTCTCGAAATATGTCCGTCAGGCCCCTTCCCTTGAGATAAATATCCAAATATCTCGGAAACGAAGCGAGCTATGGCAAAATGTTAAGAGACCGTTGTTGTAGAGAATTAAGTTTCCTACTTTTTATGTTCTATGATATTTTTTGATCAGACGCGTAGTTCTCGAGATATATCAAGATATTTAAAAGTTCCGATGCCGCACCAACATAATAGAGATACAGAAACACCGTGGCCCCTTTCTTTGAGATAACTCTGCACTATTGCGAGCTGCAAATGCCACTTCCAGCTTAGCTGTGCAGAAGAAGAACAACAAGAAGAAGAAATATCTCGAAATATGTCCGTCAGGCCCCTTCCCTTGAGATAAATCTGCAAATATCTCGGAAACGAAGAGAGCTATGGCAAAATGTTAAGAGACCTTTTTTGTAGAAAATTATGTTTCCTACAATTTATGTTCTATGATATTTTTTGATCAGAAGCGTAGTTTTCGAGATATATCGAGGTATTTAAAAGTTCCGAAGCCGCACCAACATAATAGAGATACAGAAACACCGTGGCCCCTTTCTTTGAGATAACTCTGCACTAGTGCGAGCCGCAAATGCCACTTCCAGCTTAGCTGTGCAGAAGAAGAACAACCAGAAGAAGAAATATCTCGAAATATGTCCGTCAGGCCCCTTCCCTTGAGATAAATATGCAAATATCTCGGAAACGAAGCGAGCTGTGGCAAAATGTTAAGAGACCGTTGTTGTAGAGAATTAAGTTTCCTACTTCTTATGTTCTATGATATTTTTTGATCAGACGCGTAGTTCTCGAGATATATCAAGATATTTAAAAGTTCCGAAGCCGCACCAACATAATAGAGATACAGAAACACCGTGGCCCCTTTCTTTGAGATAACTCTGCACTATTGCGAGCTGCAAATGCCACTTCCAGCTTAGCTGTGCAGAAGAAGAACAACAAGAAGGAGAAATATCTCGAAATATGTCCGTCAGGCCCCTTCCCTTGAGATAATTCTGCAAATATCTCGGAAACGAAGAGAGCTATGGCAAAATGTTAAGAGACCTTTTTTGTAGAGAATTATGTTTCCTACAATTTATGTTCTATGATATTTTTTGATCAGAACCGTAGTTTTCGAGATATATCGAGATATTTAAAAGTTCCGAAGCCGCACCAACATAATAGAGATACAGAAACACCGTGGCCCCTTTCTTTGAGATAACTCTGCACTAGTGCGAGCCGCAAATGCCACTTCCAGCTTAGCTGTGCAGAAGAAGAACAACAAGAAGAAGAAATATCTCGAAATATGTCCGTCAGGCCCCTTCCCTTGAGATAAATATGCAAATATCTCGGAAACGAAGCGAGCTATGGCAAAATGTTAAGCGACCTTTTTTGTAGAGAATTAAGTTTCCTACTTTTTATGTTCTATGATATTTTTTGATCAGATGCTTAGTTCTCGAGATATATCAAGATATTTAAAAGTTCCGAAGCCGCACCAACATAATAGAGATACAGAAACACCGTGGCCCCTTTCTGTGAGATAACTCTGCAATATTGCGAGCTGCAAATGCCACTTCCAGCTTAGCTGTGCAGAGGAAGAACAACAAGAAGAAGAAATATCTCGAAATATGTCCGTCAGGCCAGTTCCTTTGAGCTGAATCTGCAAATATCTCGGAAACGAAGCGAGCTATGGCAAAATGTTAAGAGACCTTTTTTGTAGAGAATTAAGTTTCCTACTTTTTATGTTCGATGATATTTTTTGATCAGATGCGTAGTTCTCGAGATATATCAAGATATTTAAAAGTTCCGAAGCTGCACCAACATAATAGAGGTACAGAAACACCGTGGCCTCTTTCTTTGAGATAACTCTGCACTATTGCGAGCTGCAAATGCCACTACGAGCTTAGCTGTGCAGAAGAAGAACAACAAGAAGAAGAAATATCTCGAAATATGTCCGTCAGACCCCTTCCCTTGAGATGAATCTGCAAATATCTCGGAAACGAAGCGAGCTATGGCAAAATGTTAAGAGACCTTTTTTGTAGAGAATAATGTTTCCTACAATTTACGTTCTATAATATTTTTTGATCAGAAGCGTAGTTTTCGAGATATATCGAGATATTTAAAAGTTCCGAAGACGCACCAACATAATAGAGATACAGAAACACCGTGGCCCCTTTCTTTGAGATAACTGTGCGCTAGTGCGAGCCGCAAATGCCACTTCCAGCTTAGCTGTGCAGAAGAAGAACAACAAGAAGAAGAAATATCTCGAAATATGTCCGTCAGGCCCCTTCCCTTGAGATATATCTGCAAATATCTCGGGAACGAAGTGAGCTATGGCAAAATGTTAAGAGACCGTTTTTGTAGAGAATTAAGTTTCCTACTTTTTATGTTCTATGACATTTTTTGATCAGACGCGTAGTTCTCGAGATATATCAAGATATTTAAAAGTTCCGAAGCCGCACCAACATAATAGAGATACAGAAACACCGTGGCCCCTTTCTTTGAGATAACTCTGCACTATTGCGAGCTGCAAATGCCACTTCCAGCTTAGCTGTGCAGAAGAACAACAAGAAGAAGAAATATCTCGAAATATGTCCGTCAGGCCAGTTCCTTTGAGCTGAATCTGCAAATATCTCGGAAACGAAGCGAGCTATGGCAAAATGTTAAGCGACGTTTTTTGTAGAGAATTATGTTTCCTACAATTTATGTTCTATGATATTTTTTGATCAGAAGCGTAGTTTTCGAGATATATCGAGATATTTAAAAGTTCCGAAGACGCACCAACATAATAGAGATACAGAAACACCGTGGCCCCTTTCATTGAGATAACTGTGCACTAGTGCGAGCCGCAAATGCCACTTCCAGCTTAGCTGTGCAGAAGAAGAACAACAAGAAGAAGAAATGTCTCGAAATATGTCCGTCAGGCCCCTTCCCTTGAGATAAATATCCAAATATCTCGGAAACGAAGCGAGCTATGGCAAAATGTTAAGAGACCGTTGTTGTAGAGAATTAAGTTTCCTACTTTTTATGTTCTATGATATTTTTTGATCAGACGCGTAGTTCTCGAGATATATCAAGATATTTAAAAGTTCCGATGCCGCACCAACATAATAGAGATACAGAAACACCGTGGCCCCTTTCTTTGAGATAACTCTGCACTATTGCGAGCTGCAAATGCCACTTCCAGCTTAGCTGTGCAGAAGAAGAACAACAAGAAGAAGAAATATCTCGAAATATGTCCGTCAGGCCCCTTCCCTTGAGATAAATCTGCAAATATCTCGGAAACGAAGAGAGCTATGGCAAAATGTTAAGAGACCTTTTTTGTAGAAAATTATGTTTCCTACAATTTATGTTCTATGATATTTTTTGATCAGAAGCGTAGTTTTCGAGATATATCGAGGTATTTAAAAGTTCCGAAGCCGCACCAACATAATAGAGATACAGAAACACCGTGGCCCCTTTCTTTGAGATAACTCTGCACTAGTGCGAGCCGCAAATGCCACTTCCAGCTTAGCTGTGCAGAAGAAGAACAACCAGAAGAAGAAATATCTCGAAATATGTCCGTCAGGCCCCTTCCCTTGAGATAAATATGCAAATATCTCGGAAACGAAGCGAGCTGTGGCAAAATGTTAAGAGACCGTTGTTGTAGAGAATTAAGTTTCCTACTTCTTATGTTCTATGATATTTTTTGATCAGAAGCGTAGTTTTCGAGATATATCGAGATATTTAAAAGTTCCGAAGACGCACCAACATAATAGAGATACAGAAACACCGTGGCCCCTTTCATTGAGATAACTGTGCACTAGTGCGAGCCGCAAATGCCACTTCCAGCTTAGCTGTGCAGAAGAAGAACAACAAGAAGAAGAATTATCTCGAAATATGCCCGTCAGGCCCCTTCCCTTGAAATATATCTGCAAATATCTCGGAAACGAAGCGAGCTATGGCAAAATGTTAAGAGACCGTTTTTGTAGAGAATTAAGTTTCCTACTTTTTATGTTCTATGATATTTTTTGATCAGACGCGTAGTTCTCGAGATATATCAAGATATTTAAAAGTTCCGAAGCCGCACCAACATAATAGAGATACAGAAACACCGTGGCCCCTTTCTTTGAGATAACTCTGCACTATGGCGAGCTGCAAATGCCACTTCCAGCTTAGCTGTGCAGAGGAAGAACAACAAGAAGAAGAAATATCTCGAAATATGTCCGTCAGGCCCCTTCCCTTGAGATAAATCTGCAAATATCTCGGAAACGAAGCGAGCTATGGCAGAATGTTAGGAGACCTTTTTTGTAGAGAATTAAGTTTCCTACTTTTTATGTTCTATGATATTTTTTGATCAGATGCGTAGTTCTCGAGATATATCAAGATATTTAAAAGTTCCGAAGCCGCACCAACATAATAGAGATACAGAAACACCGTGGCCCCTTTCGTTGAGATAACTCTGCACTATGGCGAGCTGCAAATGCCACTTCCAGCTTAGCTGTGCAGAGGAAGAACAACAAGAAGAAGAAATATCTCGAAATATGTCCGTCAGGCCAGTTCCTTTGAGCTGAATCTGCAAATATCTCGGAAACGAAGCGAGCTATGGCAAAATGTTAAGAGACGTTTTTTGTAGAGAATTATGTTTCCTACAATTTATGTTCTATGATATTTTTTGATCAGAAGCGTAGTTTTCGAGATATATCGAGATATTTAAAAGTTCCGAAGCCGCACCAACATGATAGAGATACAGAAACACCGTGGCCCCTTTCTTTGAGATAACTCTGCACTATTGCGAGCTGCAAATGCCACTTCCAGCTTAGCTGTGCAGAGGAAGAACAACAAGAAGAAGAAATATCTCGAAATATGTCCGTCAGTCCAGTTCCTTTGAGCTGAATCTGCAAATATCTCGGAAACGAAGCGAGCTATGGCAAAATGTTAAGAGACGTATTTTGTAGAGAATTATGTTTCCTACAATTTATGTTCTATGATATTTTTTGATCAGAAGCGTAGTTTTCGAGATATATCGAGATATTTAAAAGTTCCGAAGCCGCACCAACATAATAGGGATACAGAAACACCGTGGCCCCTTTCTTTGAGATAACTCTGCACTAGTGCGAGCCGCAAATGCCACTTCCAGCTTAGCTGTGCAGAAGAAGAACAACAAGAAGAAGAAATATCTCGAAATATGTCCGTCAGGCCCCTTCCCTTGAGATAAATCTGCAAATATCTCGGAAACGAAGCCAGCTATGGCAAAATGTTAAGAGACCTTTTTTGTAGAGAATTATGTTTTCTACAATTTATGTTCTATGATATTTTTTGATCAGAAGCGTAGTTTTCGAGATATATCGAGATATTTAAAAGTTCCGAAGCCGCACCAACATAATAGAGATACAGAAACACCGTGGCCCCTTTCTTTGAGATAACTCTGCACTAGTGCGAGCTGCAAATGCCACTTCCAGCTTAGCTGTGCAGAAGAAGAACAACAAGAAGAAGAAATATCTCGAAATATGTCCGTCAGGCCCCTTCCCTTGAGATAAATCTGCAAATATCTCGGAAACGAAGCGAGCTATGGCAAAATATTAAGAGACCTTTTTTGTAGAGAATTAAGTTTCCTACTTTTTATGTTCTATGATATTTTTTGATCAGATGCGTAGTTCTCGAGATATATCAAGATATTTAAAAGTTCCGAAGCCGCACCAACATAATAGAGATACAGAAACACCGTGGCCCCTTTCGTTGAGATAACTCTGCACTAGTGCGAGGGGCAAATGCCACTTCCAGCTTAGCTGTGCAGAAGAAGAACAACAAGAAGAAGAAATATCTCGAAATATGTCCGTCAGGCCCCTTCCCTTGAGATAAATCTGCAAATATCTCGGAAACGAAGCGAGCTATGGCAAAATGTTAAGAGACCTTTTTTGTATAGAATTAAGTTTCCTACTTTTTATGTTCTGTGATATTTTTTGATCAGATGCGTAGTTCTCGAGATATATCAAGATATTTAAAAGTTCCGAAGCCGCACCAACATAATAGAGATACAGAAACACCGTGGCCCCTTTCTTTGAGATAACTCTGCACTATGGCGAGCTGCAAATGCCACTTCCAGCTTAGCTGTGCAGAGGAAGAACAACAAGAAGAAGAAATATCTCGAAATATGTCCGTCAGGCCCCTTCCCTTGAGATATATCTGCAAATATCTCGGAAACGAAGCGAGCTATGGCAAAATGTTAAGAGACCTTTTTTGTAGAGAATTATGTTTCCTACAATTTATGTTGTATGATATTTTTTGATCAGAAGCGTAGTTTTCGAGATATATCGAGATATTTAAAAGTTCCGAAGCCGCACCAACATAATAGAGATACAGAAACACCGTGGCCCCTTTCTTTGAGATAACTCTGCACTAGTGCGAGCCGCAAATGCCACTTCCAGCTTAGCTGTGCAGAAGAAGAACAACAAGAAGAAGAAATATCTCGAAATATGTCCGTCAGGCCCCTTCCCTTGAGATAAATCTGCAAATATCTCGGAAACGAAGCGAGCTATGGCAAAATGTTAAGAGACCTTTTTCGTAGAGAATTAAGTTTCCTACTTTTTATGTTCTATGATATTTTTTGATCAGATGCGTAGTTCTCGAGATATATCAAGATATTTAAAAGTTCCGAAGCCGCACCAACATAATAGAGATACAGAAACACCGTGGCCCCTTTCTTTGAGATAACTCTGCACTATTGCGAGCTGGAAATGCCACTTCCAGTTTAGCTGTGCAGAAGAAGAACAACAAGAAGAAGAAATATCTCGAAATATGTCCGTTAGGCCCCTTCCCTTGAGATAAATCTGCAAATATCTCGGAAACGAAGCGAGCTATGGCAAAATGTTAAGAGACCTTTTTTGTAGAGAATTAAGTTTCCTACTTTTTATGTTCTATGATATTTTTTGATCAGAAGCGTAGTTTTCGAGATATATCGAGATATTTAAAAGTTCCGAAGCCGCACCAACATAATAGAGATACAGAAACAACGTGGCCCCTTTCTTTGAGATAACTCTGCACTAGTGCGAGCCGCAAATGCCACTTCCAGCTTAGCTGTGCAGAAGAAGAACAACAAGAAGAAGAAATATCTCGAAATATGTCCGTCAGGCCCCTTCCCTTGAGATAAATATCCAAATATCTCGGAAACGAAGCGAGCTATGGCAAAATGTTAAGAGACCTTTTTTGTAGAGAATTAAGTTTCCTACTTTTTATGTTCTATGATATTTTTTGATCAGATGCGTAGTTCTCGAGATATATCAAGATATTTAAAAGTTCCGAAGCCGCACCAACATAATAGAGATACAGAAACACCGTGGCCCCTTTCTTTGAGATAACTCTGCACTAGTGCGAGCGGCAAATGCCACTTCCAGCTTAGCTGTGCAGAAGAAGAACAACAAGAAGAAGAAATATCTCGAAATATGTCCGTCAGGCCACTTCCCTTGAGATAAATCTGCAAATATCTCGGAAACGAAGCGAGCTATGGCAAAATGTTAAGAGACATTTTTTGTAGAGAATTAAGTTTCCTACTTTTTATGTTCGATGATATTTTTTGATCAGATGCGTAGTTCTCGAGATATATCAAGATATTTAAAAGTTCCGAAGCTGCACCAACATAATAGAGGTACAGAAACACCGTGGCCTCTTTCTTTGAGATAACTCTGCACTATTGCGAGCTGCAAATGCCACTTCGAGCTTAGCTGCGCAGAAGAAGAACAACAAGAAGAAGAAATATCTCGAAATATGTCCGTCAGACCCCTTCCCTTGAGATGAATCTGCAAATATCTCGGAAACGAAGCGAGCTATGGCAAAATGTTAAGAGACCTTTTTTGTAGAGAATAATGTTTCCTACAATTTACGTTCTATGATATTTTTTGATCAGAAGCGTAGTTCTCGAGATGTATCAAGATATTTAAAAGTTCCGAAGCCGCACCAACATAATAGAGATACAGAAACACCGTGGCCCCTTTCTTTGAGATAACTCTGCACTAGTGCGAGCGGCAAATGCCACTTCCAGCTTAGCTGTGCAGAAGAAGAACAACAAGAAGAAGAAATATCTCGAAATATGTCCGTCAGGCCACTTCCCTTGAGATAAATCTGCAAATATCTCGGAAACGAAGCGAGCTATGGCAAAATGTTAAGAGACATTTTTTGTAGAGAATTAAGTTTCCTACTTTTTATGTTCGATGATATTTTTTGATCAGATGCGTAGTTCTCGAGATATATCAAGATATTTAAAAGTTCCGAAGCTGCACCAACATAATAGAGGTACAGAAACACCGTGGCCTCTTTCTTTGAGATAACTCTGCACTAGTGCGAGCCGCAAATGCCACTTCCAGCTTAGCTGTGCAGAAGAAGAACAACAAGAAGAAGAAATATCTCGAAATATGTCCGTCAGGCCACTTCCCTTGAGATAAATATGCAAATATCACGGAAACGAAGCGAGCTATGGCAAAATGTTAAGAGACCTTTTTTGTAGAGAATAATGTTTCCTACAATTTACGTTCTATGATATTTTTTGATCAGAAGCGTAGTTCTCGAGATGTATCAAGATATTTAAAAGTTCCGAAGCCGCACCAACATAATAGAGATACAGAAACACCGTGGCCCCTTTCTTTGAGATAACTCTGCACTAGTGCGAGCCGCAAATGCCACTTCCAGCTTAGCTGTGCAGAAGAAGAACAACAAGAAGAAGAAATATCTCGAAATATGTCCGTCAGGCCCCTTCCCTTGAGATAAATATGCAAATATCTCGGAAACGAAGCGAGCTATGGCAAAATGTTACGAGACCTTTTTTGTAGAGAATTAAGTTTCCTACTTTTTATGTTCGATGATATTTTTTGATCAGATGCGTAGTTCTCGAGATATATCAAGATATTTAAAAGTTCCGAAGCTGCACCAACATAATAGAGGTACAGAAACACCGTGGCCTCTTTCTTTGAGATAACTCTGCACTATTGCGAGCTGCAAATGCCACTTCGAGCTTAGCTGTGCAGAAGAAGAACAACAAGAAGAAGAAATATCTCGAAATATGTCCGTCAGGCCCCTTCCCTTGAGATAAATATGCAAATATCTCGGAAACGAAGCGAGCTATGGCAAAATGTTAAGAGACCGTTGTTGTAGAGGATTAAGTTTCCTACTTTTTATGTTCTATGATATTTTTTGATCAGAAGCGTAGTTTTCGAGATATATCGAGATATTTAAAAGTTCCGAAGCCGCACCAACATAATAGAGATACAGAAACACCGTGGCCCCTTTCTTTGAGATAACTCTGCACTAGTGCGAGCCGCAAATGCCACTTCCAGCTTAGCTGTGCAGAAGAAGAACAACAAGAAGAAGAAATATCTCGAAGTATGTCCGTCAGGCCCCTTCCCTTGAGATATATCTGCAAATATCTCGGAAACGAAGCGAGCTATGGCAAAATGTTAAGAGACCTTTTTTGTAGAGAATTATGTTTCCTACAATTTATGTTGTACGATATTTTTTGATCAGAAGCGTAGTTTTCGAGATATATCGAGATATTTAAAAGTTCCGAAGCCGCACCAACATAATAGAGATACAGAAACACCGTGGCCCCTTTCTTTGAGATAACTCTGCACTAGTGCGAGCCGCAAATGCCACTTCCAGCTTAGCTGTGCATAAGAAGAACAACAAGAAGAAGAAATATCTCGAAATATGTCCGTCAGGCCCCTTCCCTTGAGATAAATATGCAAATATCTCGGAAACAAAGCGAGCTATGGCAAAATGTTAAGAGACCTTTTTTGTAGAGAATTAAGTTTCCTACTTTTATGTTCTATGATATTTTTTGATCAGATGCGTAGTTCTCGAGATATATCAAGATATTTAAAAGTTCCGAAGCTGCACCAACATAATAGAGGTACAGAAACACCGTGGCCTCTTTCTTTGAGATAACTCTGCACTAGTGCGAGCCGCAAATGCCACTTCCAGCTTAGCTGTGCAGAAGAAGAACAACAAGAAGAAGAAATATCTCGAAATATGTCCGTCAGGCCACTTCCCTTGAGATAAATATGCAAATATCACGGAAACGAAGCGAGCTATGGCAAAATGTTAAGAGACCTTTTTTGTAGAGAATAATGTTTCCTACAATTTACGTTCTATGATATTTTTTGATCAGAAGCGTAGTTCTCGAGATGTATCAAGATATTTAAAAGTTCCGAAGCCGCACCAACATAATAGAGATACAGAAACACCGTGGCCCCTTTCTTTGAGATAACTCTGCACTAGTGCGAGCCGCAAATGCCACTTCCAGCTTAGCTGTGCAGAAGAAGAACAACAAGAAGAAGAAATATCTCGAAATATGTCCGTCAGGCCCCTTCCCTTGAGATAAATATGCAAATATCTCGGAAACGAAGCGAGCTATGGCAAAATGTTACGAGACCTTTTTTGTAGAGAATTAAGTTTCCTACTTTTTATGTTCGATGATATTTTTTGATCAGATGCGTAGTTCTCGAGATATATCAAGATATTTAAAAGTTCCGAAGCTGCACCAACATAATAGAGGTACAGAAACACCGTGGCCTCTTTCTTTGAGATAACTCTGCACTATTGCGAGCTGCAAATGCCACTTCGAGCTTAGCTGTGCAGAAGAAGAACAACAAGAAGAAGAAATATCTCGAAATATGTCCGTCAGGCCCCTTCCCTTGAGATAAATATGCAAATATCTCGGAAACGAAGCGAGCTATGGCAAAATGTTAAGAGACCGTTGTTGTAGAGGATTAAGTTTCCTACTTTTTATGTTCTATGATATTTTTTGATCAGAAGCGTAGTTTTCGAGATATATCGAGATATTTAAAAGTTCCGAAGCCGCACCAACATAATAGAGATACAGAAACACCGTGGCCCCTTTCTTTGAGATAACTCTGCACTAGTGCGAGCCGCAAATGCCACTTCCAGCTTAGCTGTGCAGAAGAAGAACAACAAGAAGAAGAAATATCTCGAAGTATGTCCGTCAGGCCCCTTCCCTTGAGATATATCTGCAAATATCTCGGAAACGAAGCGAGCTATGGCAAAATGTTAAGAGACCTTTTTTGTAGAGAATTATGTTTCCTACAATTTATGTTGTACGATATTTTTTGATCAGAAGCGTAGTTTTCGAGATATATCGAGATATTTAAAAGTTCCGAAGCCGCACCAACATAATAGAGATACAGAAACACCGTGGCCCCTTTCTTTGAGATAACTCTGCACTAGTGCGAGCCGCAAATGCCACTTCCAGCTTAGCTGTGCATAAGAAGAACAACAAGAAGAAGAAATATCTCGAAATATGTCCGTCAGGCCCCTTCCCTTGAGATAAATATGCAAATATCTCGGAAACAAAGCGAGCTATGGCAAAATGTTAAGAGACCTTTTTTGTAGAGAATTAAGTTTCCTACTTTTATGTTCTATGATATTTTTTGATCAGATGCGTAGTTCTCGAGATATATCAAGATATTTAAAAGTTCCGAAGCCGCACCAACATAATAGAGATACAGAAACACCGTGGCCCCTTTCTTTGAGATAACTCTGCACTAGTGCGAGCCGCAAATGCCACTTCCAGCTTAGCTGTGCAGAAGAAGAACAACAAGAAGAAGAAATATCTCGAAATATGTCCGTCAGGCCCCTTCCCTTGAGATAAATATGCAAATATCTCGGAAACGAAGCGAGCTATGGCAAAATGTTAAGAGACCTTTTTTGTAGAGAATTAAGTTTCCTACTTTTTATGTTCTATGATATTTTTTGATCAGATGCGTAGTTCTCGAGATATATCAAGATATTTAAAAGTTCCGAAGCCGCACCAACATAATAGAGATACAGAAACACCGTGGCCCCTTTCTTTGAGATAACTCTGCACTAGTGCGAGCCGCAAATGCCACTTCCAGCTTAGCTGTGCAGAAGAAGAACAACAAGAAGAAGAAATATCTCGAAATATGTCCGTCAGGCCCCTTCCCTTGAGATAAATATGCAAATATCTCGGAAACGAAGCGAGCTATGGCAAAATGTTAAGAGACCTTTTTTGTAGAGAATTAAGTTTCCTACTTTTTATGTTCTATGATATTTTTTGATCAGATGCGTAGTTCTCGAGATATATCAAGATATTTAAAAGTTCCGAAGCCGCACCAACATAATAGAGATACAGAAACACCGTGGCCCCTTTCTTTGAGATAACTCTGCACTAGTGCGAGCCGCAAATGCCACTTCCAGCTTAGCTGTGCAGAAGAAGAACAACAAGAAGAAGAAATATCTCGAAATATGTCCGTCAGGCCCCTTCCCTTGAGATAAATCTGCAAATATCTCGGAAACGAAGCGAGCTATGGCAAAATGTTAAGAGACCTTTTTTGTAGAGAATTAAGTTTCCTACTTTTTATGTTCTATGATATTTTTTGATCAGATGCGTAGTTCTCGAGATATATCAAGATATTTAAAAGTTCCGAAGCCGCACCAACATAATAGAGATACAGAAACACCGTGGCCCCTTTCTTTGAGATAACTCTGCACTATTGCGAGCTGGAAATGCCACTTCCAGTTTAGCTGTGCAGAAGAAGAACAACAAGAAGAAGAAATATCTCGAAATATGTCCGTTAGGCCCCTTCCCTTGAGATAAATCTGCAAATATCTCGGAAACGAAGCGAGCTATGGCAAAATGTTAAGAGACCTTTTTTGTAGAGAATTAGGTTTCCTACTTTTTATGTTCTATGATATTTTTTGATCAGAAGCGTAGTTTTCGAGATATATCGAGATATTTAAAAGTTCCGAAGCCGCACCAACATAATAGAGGTACAGAAACACCGTGGCCTCTTTCTTTGAGATAACTCTGCACTAGTGCGAGCCGCAAATGCCACTTCCAGCTTAGCTGTGCAGAAGAAGAACAACAAGAAGAAGAAATATCTCGAAATATGTCCGTCAGGCCCCTTCCCTTGAGATAAATATGCAAATATCTCGGAAACGAAGCGAGCTATGGCAAAATGTTAAGAGACCTTTTTTGTAGAGAATTAAGTTTCCTACTTTTTATGTTCTATGATATTTTTTGATCAGATGCGTAGTTCTCGAGATATATCAAGATATTTAAAAGTTCCGAAGCCGCACCAACATAATAGAGATACAGAAACACCGTGGCCCCTTTCTTTGAGATAACTCTGCACTAGTGCGAGCGGCAAATGCCACTTCCAGCTTAGCTGTGCAGAAGAAGAACAACAAGAAGAAGAAATATCTCGAAATATGTCCGTCAGGCCACTTCCCTTGAGATAAATCTGCAAATATCTCGGAAACGAAGCGAGCTATGGCAAAATGTTAAGAGACCTTTTTTGTAGAGAATTAAGTTTCCTACTTTTTATGTTCGATGATATTTTTTGATCAGATGCGTAGTTCTCGAGATATATCAAGATATTTAAAAGTTCCGAAGCTGCACCAACATAATAGAGGTACAGAAACACCGTGGCCTCTTTCTTTGAGATAACTCTGCACTATTGCGAGCTGCAAATGCCACTTCGAGCTTAGCTGTGCAGAAGAAGAACAACAAGAAGAAGAAATATCTCGAAATATGTCCGTCAGACCCCTTCCCTTGAGATGAACCTGCAAATATCTCGGAAACGAAGCGAGCTATGGCAAAATGTTAAGAGACCTTTTTTGTAGAGAATTAAGGTTCCTACTTTTTATGTTCGATGATATTTTTTGATCAGATGCGTAGTTCTCGAGATATATCAAGATATTTAAAAGTTCCGAAGCTGCACCAACATAATAGAGGTACAGAAACACCGTGGCCTCTTTCTTTGAGATAACTCTGCACTATTGCGAGCTGCAAATGCCACTTCGAGCTTAGCTGTGCAGAAGAAGAACAATAAGAAGAAGAAATATCTCGAAATATGTCCGTCAGACCCCTTCCCTTGAGATGAATCTGCAAATATCTCGGAAACGAAGCGAGCTATGGCAAAATGTTAAGAGACCTTTTTTGTAGAGAATAATGTTTCCTACAATTTACGTTCTATGATATTTTTTGATCAGAAGCGTAGTTCTCGAGATGTATCAAGATATTTAAAAGTTCCGAAGCCGCACCAACATAATAGAGATACAGAAACACCGTGGCCCCTTTCTTTGAGATAACTCTGCACTAGTGCGAGCCGCAAATGCCACTTCCAGCTTAGCTGTGCAGAAGAAGAACAACAAGAAGAAGAAATATCTCGAAATATGTCCGTCAGGCCCCTTCCCTTGAGATAAATATGCAAATATCTCGGAAACGAAGCGAGCTATGGCAAAATGTTAAGAGACCTTTTTTGTAGAGAATTAAGTTTCCTACCTTTTATGTTCTATGATACTTTTTGATCAGATGCGTAGTTCTCGAGATATATCAAGATATTTAAAAGTTCCGAAGCCGCACCAACATAATAGAGATACAGAAACACCGTGGCCCCTTTCTTTGAGATAACTCTGCACTATTGCGAGCTGTAAATGCCACTTCCAGCTTAGCTGTGCAGAAGAAGAACAACAAGAAGAAGAAATATCTCGAAATATGTCCGTCAGGCCCCTTCCCTTGAGATATATCTGCAAATATCTCGGAAACGAAGCGAGATATGGCAAAATGTTAAGAGACCTTTTTTGTAGAGAATTATGTTTCCTACAATTTATGTTCTATGATATTTTTTGATCAGAAGCGTAGTTTTCGAGATATATCGAGATATTTAAAAGTTCCGAAGCCGCACCAACATAATAGAGATACAGAAACACCGTGGCCCCTTTCTTTGAGATAACTCTGCACTAGTGCGAGCCGCAAATGCCACTTCCAGCTCAGCTGTGCAGAAGAAGAACAACAAGAAGAAGAAATATCTCGATATATGTCCGTCAGGCCCCTTCCCTTGAGATAAATATGCAAATATCTCGGAAACGAAGCGAGCTATGGCAAAATGTTAAGAGACCTTTTTTGTAGAGAATTAAGTTTCCTACTTTTTATGTTCTATGATATTTTTTGATCAGATGCTTAGTTCTCGAGATATATCAAGATATTTAAAAGTTCCGAAGCCGCACCAACATAATAGAGATACAGAAACACCGTGGCCCCTTTCTGTGAGATAACTCTGCAATATTGCGAGCTGCAAATGCCACTTCCAGCTTAGCTGTGCAGAGGAAGAACAACAAGAAGAAGAAATATCTCGAAATATGTCCGTCAGGCCAGTTCCTTTGAGCTGAATCTGCAAATATCTCGGAAACGAAGCGAGCTATGGCAAAATGTTAAGAGACCTTTTTTGTAGAGAATTAAGTTTCCTACTTTTTATGTTCGATGATATTTTTTGATCAGATGCGTAGTTCTCGAGATATATCAAGATATTTAAAAGTTCCGAAGCTGCACCAACATAATAGAGGTACAGAAACACCGTGGCCTCTTTCTTTGAGATAACTCTGCACTATTGCGAGCTGCAAATGCCACTTCGAGCTTAGCTGTGCAGAAGAAGAACAACAAGAAGAAGAAATATCTCGAAATATGTCCGTCAGACCCCTTCCCTTGAGATGAATCTGCAAATATCTCGGAAACGAAGCGAGCTATGGCAAAATGTTAAGAGACGTTTTTTGTAGAGAATTAAGTTTCCTACTTTTTATGTTCTATGATATTTTTTGATCAGAAGCGTAGTTTTCGAGATATATCGAGATATTTAAAAGTTCCGAAGCCGCACCAACATAATAGAGATACAGAAACACCGTGGCCCCTTTCTTTGAGATAACTCTGCACTAGTGCGAGCCGCAAATGCCACTTCCAGCTTAGCTGTGCAGAAGAAGAACAACAAGAAGAAGAAATATCTCGAAATATGTCCGTCAGGCCCCTTCCCTTGAGATAAATATGCAAATATCTCGGAAACGAAGCGAGCTATGGCAAAATGTTAAGAGACCTTTTTTGTAGAGAATTAAGTTTCCTACCTTTTATGTTCTATGATATTTTTTGATCAGATGCGTAGTTCTCGAGATATATCAAGATATTTAAAAGTTCCGAAGCCGCACCAACATAATAGAGATACAGAAACACCGTGGCCCCTTTCTTTGAGATAACTCTGCACTAGTGCGAGCCGCAAATGCCACTTCCAGCTTAGCTGTGCAGAAGAAGAACAACAAGAAGAAGAAATATCTCGAAATATGTCCGTCAGGCCCCTTCCCTTGAGATAAATATGCAAATATCTCGGAAACGAAGCGAGCTATGGCAAAATGTTAAGAGACCTTTTTTGTAGAGAATTAAGTTTCCTACTTTTTATGTTCTATGATATTTTTTGATCAGATGCGTAGTTCTCGAGATATATCAAGATATTTAAAAGTTCCGAAGCCGCACCAACATAATAGAGATACAGAAACACCGTGGCCCCTTTCTTTGAGATAACTCTGCACTAGTGCGAGCCGCAAATGCCACTTCCAGCTTAGCTGTGCAGAAGAAGAACAACAAGAAGAAGAAGTATCTCGAAATATGTCCGTCAGGCCCCTTCCCTTGAGATAAATATGCAAATATCTCGGAAACGAAGCGAGCTATGGCAAAATGTTAAGAGACCTTTTTTGTAGAGAATTAAGTTTCCTACTTTTTATGTTCTATGATATTTTTTGATCAGATGCGTAGTTCTCGAGATATATCAAGATATTTAAAAGTTCCGAAGCCGCACCAACATAATAGAGATACAGAAACACCGTGGCCCCTTTCTTTGAGATAACTCTGCACTAGTGCGAGCCGCAAATGCCACTTCCAGCTTAGCTGTGCAGAAGAAGAACAACAAGAAGAAGAAATATCTCGAAATATGTCCGTCAGGCCCCTTCCCTTGAGATAAATCTGCAAATATCTCGGAAACGAAGCGAGCTATGGCAAAATGTTAAGAGACCTTTTTTGTAGAGAATTAAGTTTCCTACTTTTTATGTTCTATGATATTTTTTGATCAGATGCGTAGTTCTCGAGATATATCAAGATATTTAAAAGTTCCGAAGCCGCACCAACATAATAGAGATACAGAAACACCGTGGCCCCTTTCTTTGAGATAACTCTGCACTATTGCGAGCTGGAAATGCCACTTCCAGTTTAGCTGTGCAGAAGAAGAACAACAAGAAGAAGAAATATCTCGAAATATGTCCGTTAGGCCCCTTCCCTTGAGATAAATCTGCAAATATCTCGGAAACGAAGCGAGCTATGGCAAAATGTTAAGAGACCTTTTTTGTAGAGAATTAGGTTTCCTACTTTTTATGTTCTATGATATTTTTTGATCAGAAGCGTAGTTTTCGAGATATATCGAGATATTTAAAAGTTCCGAAGCCGCACCAACATAATAGAGGTACAGAAACACCGTGGCCTCTTTCTTTGAGATAACTCTGCACTAGTGCGAGCCGCAAATGCCACTTCCAGCTTAGCTGTGCAGAAGAAGAACAACAAGAAGAAGAAATATCTCGAAATATGTCCGTCAGGCCCCTTCCCTTGAGATAAATATGCAAATATCTCGGAAACGAAGCGAGCTATGGCAAAATGTTAAGAGACCATTTTTGTAGAGAATTAAGTTTCCTACTTTTTATGTTCTATGATATTTTTTGATCAGATGCGTAGTTCTCGAGATATATCAAGATATTTAAAAGTTCCGAAGCCGCACCAACATAATAGAGATACAGAAACACCGTGGCCCCTTTCTTTGAGATAACTCTGCACTAGTGCGAGCGGCAAATGCCACTTCCAGCTTAGCTGTGCAGAAGAAGAACAACAAGAAGAAGAAATATCTCGAAATATGTCCGTCAGGCCACTTCCCTTGAGATAAATCTGCAAATATCTCGGAAACGAAGCGAGCTATGGCAAAATGTTAAGAGACCTTTTTTGTAGAGAATTAAGTTTCCTACTTTTTATGTTCGATGATATTTTTTGATCAGATGCGTAGTTCTCGAGATATATCAAGATATTTAAAAGTTCCGAAGCTGCACCAACATAATAGAGGTACAGAAACACCGTGGCCTCTTTCTTTGAGATAACTCTGCACTATTGCGAGCTGCAAATGCCACTTCGAGCTTAGCTGTGCAGAAGAAGAACAACAAGAAGAAGAAATATCTCGAAATATGTCCGTCAGACCCCTTCCCTTGAGATGAATCTGCAAATATCTCGGAAACGAAGCGAGCTATGGCAAAATGTTATGAGACCTTTTTTGTAGAGAATTAAGTTTCCTACTTTTTATGTTCTATGATATTTTTTGATCAGATGCGTAGTTCTCGAGATATATCAAGATATTTAAAAGTTCCGAAGCCGCACCAACATAATAGAGATACAGAAACACCGTGGCCCCTTTCTTTGAGATAACTCTGCACTATTGCGAGCTGGAAATGCCACTTCCAGTTTAGCTGTGCAGAAGAAGAACAACAAGAAGAAGAAATATCTCGAAATATGTCCGTTAGGCCCCTTCCCTTGAGATAAATCTGCAAATATCTCGGAAACGAAGCGAGCTATGGCAAAATGTTAAGAGACCTTTTTTGTAGAGAATTAAGTTTCCTACTTTTTATGTTCTATGATATTTTTTGATCAGAAGCGTAGTTTTCGAGATATATCGAGATATTTAAAAGTTCCGAAGCCGCACCAACATAATAGAGATACAGAAACAACGTGGCCCCTTTCTTTGAGATAACTCTGCACTAGTGCGAGCCGCAAATGCCACTTCCAGCTTAGCTGTGCAGAAGAAGAACAACAAGAAGAAGAAATATCTCGAAATATGTCCGTCAGGCCCCTTCCCTTGAGATAAATATTCAAATATCTCGGAAACGAAGCGAGCTATGGCAAAATGTTAAGAGACCTTTTTTGTAGAGAATTAAGTTTCCTACTTTTTATGTTCTATGATATTTTTTGATCAGATGCGTAGTTCTCGAGATATATCAAGATATTTAAAAGTTCCGAAGCCGCACCAACATAATAGAGATACAGAAACACCGTGGCCCCTTTCTTTGAGATAACTCTGCACTAGTGCGAGCGGCAAATGCCACTTCCAGCTTAGCTGTGCAGAAGAAGAACAACAAGAAGAAGAAATATCTCGAAATATGTCCGTCAGGCCACTTCCCTTGAGATAAATCTGCAAATATCTCGGAAACGAAGCGAGCTATGGCAAAATGTTAAGAGACCTTTTTTGTAGAGAATTAAGGTTCCTACTTTTTATGTTCGATGATATTTTTTGATCAGATGCGTAGTTCTCGAGATATATCAAGATATTTAAAAGTTCCGAAGCTGCACCAACATAATAGAGGTACAGAAACACCGTGGCCTCTTTCTTTGAGATAACTCTGCACTATTGCGAGCTGCAAATGCCACTTCGAGCTTAGCTGTGCAGAAGAAGAACAATAAGAAGAAGAAATATCTCGAAATATGTCCGTCAGACCCCTTCCCTTGAGATGAATCTGCAAATATCTCGGAAACGAAGCGAGCTATGGCAAAATGTTAAGAGACCTTTTTTGTAGAGAATAATGTTTCCTACAATTTACGTTCTATGATATTTTTTGATCAGAAGCGTAGTTCTCGAGATGTATCAAGATATTTAAAAGTTCCGAAGCCGCACCAACATAATAGAGATACAGAAACACCGTGGCCCCTTTCTTTGAGATAACTCTGCACTAGTGCGAGCCGCAAATGCCACTTCCAGCTTAGCTGTGCAGAAGAAGAACAACAAGAAGAAGAAATATCTCGAAATATGTCCGTCAGGCCCCTTCCCTTGAGATAAATATGCAAATATCTCGGAAACGAAGCGAGCTATGGCAAAATGTTAAGAGACCTTTTTTGTAGAGAATTAAGTTTCCTACCTTTTATGTTCTATGATACTTTTTGATCAGATGCGTAGTTCTCGAGATATATCAAGATATTTAAAAGTTCCGAAGCCGCACCAACATAATAGAGATACAGAAACACCGTGGCCCCTTTCTTTGAGATAACTCTGCACTATTGCGAGCTGTAAATGCCACTTCCAGCTTAGCTGTGCAGAAGAAGAACAACAAGAAGAAGAAATATCTCGAAATATGTCCGTCAGGCCCCTTCCCTTGAGATATATCTGCAAATATCTCGGAAACGAAGCGAGATATGGCAAAATGTTAAGAGACCTTTTTTGTAGAGAATTATGTTTCCTACAATTTATGTTCTATGATATTTTTTGATCAGAAGCGTAGTTTTCGAGATATATCGAGATATTTAAAAGTTCCGAAGCCGCACCAACATAATAGAGATACAGAAACACCGTGGCCCCTTTCTTTGAGATAACTCTGCACTAGTGCGAGCCGCAAATGCCACTTCCAGCTCAGCTGTGCAGAAGAAGAACAACAAGAAGAAGAAATATCTCGATATATGTCCGTCAGGCCCCTTCCCTTGAGATAAATATGCAAATATCTCGGAAACGAAGCGAGCTATGGCAAAATGTTAAGAGACCTTTTTTGTAGAGAATTAAGTTTGCTACTTTTTATGTTCTATGATATTTTTTGATCAGATGCTTAGTTCTCGAGATATATCAAGATATTTAAAAGTTCCGAAGCCGCACCAACATAATAGAGATACAGAAACACCGTGGCCCCTTTCTGTGAGATAACTCTGCAATATTGCGAGCTGCAAATGCCACTTCCAGCTTAGCTGTGCAGAGGAAGAACAACAAGAAGAAGAAATATCTCGAAATATGTCCGTCAGGCCAGTTCCTTTGAGCTGAATCTGCAAATATCTCGGAAACGAAGCGAGCTATGGCAAAATGTTAAGAGACCTTTTTTGTAGAGAATTAAGTTTCCTACTTTTTATGTTCGATGATATTTTTTGATCAGATGCGTAGTTCTCGAGATATATCAAGATATTTAAAAGTTCCGAAGCTGCACCAACATAATAGAGGTACAGAAACACCGTGGCCTCTTTCTTTGAGATAACTCTGCACTATTGCGAGCTGCAAATGCCACTTCGAGCTTAGCTGTGCAGAAGAAGAACAACAAGAAGAAGAAATATCTCGAAATATGTCCGTCAGACCCCTTCCCTTGAGATGAATCTGCAAATATCTCGGAAACGAAGCGAGCTATGGCAAAATGTTAAGAGACGTTTTTTGTAGAGAATTAAGTTTCCTACTTTTTATGTTCTATGATATTTTTTGATCAGAAGCGTAGTTTTCGAGATATATCGAGATATTTAAAAGTTCCGAAGCCGCACCAACATAATAGAGATACAGAAACACCGTGGCCCCTTTCTTTGAGATAACTCTGCACTAGTGCGAGCCGCAAATGCCACTTCCAGCTTAGCTGTGCAGAAGAAGAACAACAAGAAGAAGAAATATCTCGAAATATGTCCGTCAGGCCCCTTCCCTTGAGATAAATATGCAAATATCTCGGAAACGAAGCGAGCTATGGCAAAATGTTAAGAGACCTTTTTTGTAGAGAATTAAGTTTCCTACCTTTTATGTTCTATGATATTTTTTGATCAGATGCGTAGTTCTCGAGATATATCAAGATATTTAAAAGTTCCGAAGCCGCACCAACATAATAGAGATACAGAAACACCGTGGCCCCTTTCTTTGAGATAACTCTGCACTAGTGCGAGCCGCAAATGCCACTTCCAGCTTAGCTGTGCAGAAGAAGAACAACAAGAAGAAGAAATATCTCGAAATATGTCCGTCAGGCCCCTTCCCTTGAGATAAATATGCAAATATCTCGGAAACGAAGCGAGCTATGGCAAAATGTTACGAGACCTTTTTTGTAGAGAATTAAGTTTCCTACTTTTTATGTTCGATGATATTTTTTGATCAGATGCGTAGTTCTCGAGATATATCAAGATATTTAAAAGTTCCGAAGCTGCACCAACATAATAGAGGTACAGAAACACCGTGGCCTCTTTCTTTGAGATAACTCTGCACTATTGCGAGCTGCAAATGCCACTTCGAGCTTAGCTGTGCAGAAGAAGAACAACAAGAAGAAGAAATATCTCGAAATATGTCCGTCAGGCCCCTTCCCTTGAGATAAATATGCAAATATCTCGGAAACGAAGCGAGCTATGGCAAAATGTTAAGAGACCGTTGTTGTAGAGAATTAAGTTTCCTACTTTTTATGTTCTATGATATTTTTTGATCAGAAGCGTAGTTTTCGAGATATATCGAGATATTTAAAAGTTCCGAAGCCGCACCAACATAATAGAGATACAGAAACACCGTGGCCCCTTTCTTTGAGATAACTCTGCACTAGTGCGAGCCGCAAATGCCACTTCCAGCTTAGCTGTGCAGAAGAAGAACAACAAGAAGAAGAAATATCTCGAAGTATGTCCGTCAGGCCCCTTCCCTTGAGATATATCTGCAAATATCTCGGAAACGAAGCGAGCTATGGCAAAATGTTAAGAGACCTTTTTTGTAGAGAATTATGTTTCCTACAATTTATGTTGTACGATATTTTTTGATCAGAAGCGTAGTTTTCGAGATATATCGAGATATTTAAAAGTTCCGAAGCCGCACCAACATAATAGAGATACAGAAACACCGTGGCCCCTTTCTTTGAGATAACTCTGCACTAGTGCGAGCCGCAAATGCCACTTCCAGCTTAGCTGTGCATAAGAAGAACAACAAGAAGAAGAAATATCTCGAAATATGTCCGTCAGGCCCCTTCCCTTGAGATAAATATGCAAATATCTCGGAAACAAAGCGAGCTATGGCAAAATGTTAAGAGACCTTTTTTGTAGAGAATTAAGTTTCCTACTTTTATGTTCTATGATATTTTTTGATCAGATGCGTAGTTCTCGAGATATATCAAGATATTTAAAAGTTCCGAAGCCGCACCAACATAATAGAGATACAGAAACACCGTGGCCCCTTTCTTTGAGATAACTCTGCACTAGTGCGAGCCGCAAATGCCACTTCCAGCTTAGCTGTGCAGAAGAAGAACAACAAGAAGAAGAAATATCTCGAAATATGTCCGTCAGGCCCCTTCCCTTGAGATAAATATGCAAATATCTCGGAAACGAAGCGAGCTATGGCAAAATGTTAAGAGACCTTTTTTGTAGAGAATTAAGTTTCCTACTTTTTATGTTCTATGATATTTTTTGATCAGATGCGTAGTTCTCGAGATATATCAAGATATTTAAAAGTTCCGAAGCCGCACCAACATAATAGAGATACAGAAACACCGTGGCCCCTTTCTTTGAGATAACTCTGCACTAGTGCGAGCCGCAAATGCCACTTCCAGCTTAGCTGTGCAGAAGAAGAACAACAAGAAGAAGAAATATCTCGAAATATGTCCGTCAGGCCCCTTCCCTTGAGATAAATCTGCAAATATCTCGGAAACGAAGCGAGCTATGGCAAAATGTTAAGAGACCTTTTTTGTAGAGAATTAAGTTTCCTACTTTTTATGTTCTATGATATTTTTTGATCAGATGCGTAGTTCTCGAGATATATCAAGATATTTAAAAGTTCCGAAGCCGCACCAACATAATAGAGATACAGAAACACCGTGGCCCCTTTCTTTGAGATAACTCTGCACTATTGCGAGCTGGAAATGCCACTTCCAGTTTAGCTGTGCAGAAGAAGAACAACAAGAAGAAGAAATATCTCGAAATATGTCCGTTAGGCCCCTTCCCTTGAGATAAATCTGCAAATATCTCGGAAACGAAGCGAGCTATGGCAAAATGTTAAGAGACCTTTTTTGTAGAGAATTAGGTTTCCTACTTTTTATGTTCTATGATATTTTTTGATCAGAAGCGTAGTTTTCGAGATATATCGAGATATTTAAAAGTTCCGAAGCCGCACCAACATAATAGAGGTACAGAAACACCGTGGCCTCTTTCTTTGAGATAACTCTGCACTAGTGCGAGCCGCAAATGCCACTTCCAGCTTAGCTGTGCAGAAGAAGAACAACAAGAAGAAGAAATATCTCGAAATATGTCCGTCAGGCCCCTTCCCTTGAGATAAATATGCAAATATCTCGGAAACGAAGCGAGCTATGGCAAAATGTTAAGAGACCTTTTTTGTAGAGAATTAAGTTTCCTACTTTTTATGTTCTATGATATTTTTTGATCAGATGCGTAGTTCTCGAGATATATCAAGATATTTAAAAGTTCCGAAGCCGCACCAACATAATAGAGATACAGAAACACCGTGGCCCCTTTCTTTGAGATAACTCTGCACTAGTGCGAGCGGCAAATGCCACTTCCAGCTTAGCTGTGCAGAAGAAGAACAACAAGAAGAAGAAATATCTCGAAATATGTCCGTCAGGCCACTTCCCTTGAGATAAATCTGCAAATATCTCGGAAACGAAGCGAGCTATGGCAAAATGTTAAGAGACCTTTTTTGTAGAGAATTAAGTTTCCTACTTTTTATGTTCGATGATATTTTTTGATCAGATGCGTAGTTCTCGAGATATATCAAGATATTTAAAAGTTCCGAAGCTGCACCAACATAATAGAGGTACAGAAACACCGTGGCCTCTTTCTTTGAGATAACTCTGCACTATTGCGAGCTGCAAATGCCACTTCGAGCTTAGCTGTGCAGAAGAAGAACAACAAGAAGAAGAAATATCTCGAAATATGTCCGTCAGACCCCTTCCCTTGAGATGAACCTGCAAATATCTCGGAAACGAAGCGAGCTATGGCAAAATGTTAAGAGACCTTTTTTGTAGAGAATTAAGTTTCCTACTTTTTATGTTCTATGATATTTTTTGATCAGATGCGTAGTTCTCGAGATATATCAAGATATTTAAAAGTTCCGAAGCCGCACCAACATAATAGAGATACAGAAACACCGTGGCCCCTTTCTTTGAGATAACTCTGCACTATTGCGAGCTGGAAATGCCACTTCCAGTTTAGCTGTGCAGAAGAAGAACAACAAGAAGAAGAAATATCTCGAAATATGTCCGTTAGGCCCCTTCCCTTGAGATAAATCTGCAAATATCTCGGAAACGAAGCGAGCTATGGCAAAATGTTAAGAGACCTTTTTTGTAGAGAATTAAGTTTCCTACTTTTTATGTTCTATGATATTTTTTGATCAGAAGCGTAGTTTTCGAGATATATCGAGATATTTAAAAGTTCCGAAGCCGCACCAACATAATAGAGATACAGAAACAACGTGGCCCCTTTCTTTGAGATAACTCTGCACTAGTGCGAGCCGCAAATGCCACTTCCAGCTTAGCTGTGCAGAAGAAGAACAACAAGAAGAAGAAATATCTCGAAATATGTCCGTCAGGCCCCTTCCCTTGAGATAAATATTCAAATATCTCGGAAACGAAGCGAGCTATGGCAAAATGTTAAGAGACCTTTTTTGTAGAGAATTAAGTTTCCTACTTTTTATGTTCTATGATATTTTTTGATCAGATGCGTAGTTCTCGAGATATATCAAGATATTTAAAAGTTCCGAAGCCGCACCAACATAATAGAGATACAGAAACACCGTGGCCCCTTTCTTTGAGATAACTCTGCACTAGTGCGAGCGGCAAATGCCACTTCCAGCTTAGCTGTGCAGAAGAAGAACAACAAGAAGAAGAAATATCTCGAAATATGTCCGTCAGGCCACCTCCCTTGAGATAAATCTGCAAATATCTCGGAAACGAAGCGAGCTATGGCAAAATGTTAAGAGACCTTTTTTGTAGAGAATTAAGGTTCCTACTTTTTATGTTCGATGATATTTTTTGATCAGATGCGTAGTTCTCGAGATATATCAAGATATTTAAAAGTTCCGAAGCTGCACCAACATAATAGAGGTACAGAAACACCGTGGCCTCTTTCTTTGAGATAACTCTGCACTATTGCGAGCTGCAAATGCCACTTCGAGCTTAGCTGTGCAGAAGAAGAACAATAAGAAGAAGAAATATCTCGAAATATGTCCGTCAGACCCCTTCCCTTGACATGAATCTGCAAATATCTCGGAAACGAAGCGAGCTATGGCAAAATGTTAAGAGACCTTTTTTGTAGAGAATAATGTTTCCTACAATTTACGTTCTATGATATTTTTTGATCAGAAGCGTAGTTCTCGAGATGTATCAAGATATTTAAAAGTTCCGAAGCCGCACCAACATAATAGAGATACAGAAACACCGTGGCCCCTTTCTTTGAGATAACTCTGCACTAGTGCGAGCCGCAAATGCCACTTCCAGCTTAGCTGTGCAGAAGAAGAACAACAAGAAGAAGAAATATCTCGAAATATGTCCGTCAGGCCCCTTCCCTTGAGATAAATATGCAAATATCTCGGAAACGAAGCGAGCTATGGCAAAATGTTAAGAGACCTTTTTTGTAGAGAATTAAGTTTCCTACCTTTTATGTTCTATGATATTTTTTGATCAGATGCGTAGTTCTCGAGATATATCAAGATATTTAAAAGTTCCGAAGCCGCACCAACATAATAGAGATACAGAAACACCGTGGCCCCTTTCTTTGAGATAACTCTGCACTATTGCGAGCTGTAAATGCCACTTCCAGCTTAGCTGTGCAGAAGAAGAACAACAAGAAGAAGAAATATCTCGAAATATGTCCGTCAGGCCCCTTCCCTTGAGATATATCTGCAAATATCTCGGAAACGAAGCGAGATATGGCAAAATGTTAAGAGACCTTTTTTGTAGAGAATTATGTTTCCTACAATTTATGTTCTATGATATTTTTTGATCAGAAGCGTAGTTTTCGAGATATATCGAGATATTTAAAAGTTCCGAAGCCGCACCAACATAATAGAGATACAGAAACACCGTGGCCCCTTTCTTTGAGATAACTCTGCACTAGTGCGAGCCGCAAATGCCACTTCCAGCTCAGCTGTGCAGAAGAAGAACAACAAGAAGAAGAAATATCTCGATATATGTCCGTCAGGCCCCTTCCCTTGAGATAAATATGCAAATATCTCGGAAACGAAGCGAGCTATGGCAAAATGTTAAGAGACCTTTTTTGTAGAGAATTAAGTTTCCTACTTTTTATGTTCTATGATATTTTTTGATCAGATGCTTAGTTCTCGAGATATATCAAGATATTTAAAAGTTCCGAAGCCGCACCAACATAATAGAGATACAGAAACACCGTGGCCCCTTTCTGTGAGATAACTCTGCAATATTGCGAGCTGCAAATGCCACTTCCAGCTTAGCTGTGCAGAGGAAGAACAACAAGAAGAAGAAATATCTCGAAATATGTCCGTCAGGCCAGTTCCTTTGAGCTGAATCTGCAAATATCTCGGAAACGAAGCGAGCTATGGCAAAATGTTAAGAGACCTTTTTTGTAGAGAATTAAGTTTCCTACTTTTTATGTTCGATGATATTTTTTGATCAGATGCGTAGTTCTCGAGATATATCAAGATATTTAAAAGTTCCGAAGCTGCACCAACATAATAGAGGTACAGAAACACCGTGGCCTCTTTCTTTGAGATAACTCTGCACTATTGCGAGCTGCAAATGCCACTTCGAGCTTAGCTGTGCAGAAGAAGAACAACAAGAAGAAGAAATATCTCGAAATATGTCCGTCAGACCCCTTCCCTTGAGATGAATCTGCAAATATCTCGGAAACGAAGCGAGCTATGGCAAAATGTTAAGAGACGTTTTTTGTAGAGAATTAAGTTTCCTACTTTTTATGTTCTATGATATTTTTTGATCAGAAGCGTAGTTTTCGAGATATATCGAGATATTTAAAAGTTCCGAAGCCGCACCAACATAATAGAGATACAGAAACACCGTGGCCCCTTTCTTTGAGATAACTCTGCACTAGTGCGAGCCGCAAATGCCACTTCCAGCTTAGCTGTGCAGAAGAAGAACAACAAGAAGAAGAAATATCTCGAAATATGTCCGTCAGGCCCCTTCCCTTGAGATAAATATGCAAATATCTCGGAAACGAAGCGAGCTATGGCAAAATGTTAAGAGACCTTTTTTGTAGAGAATTAAGTTTCCTACCTTTTATGTTCTATGATATTTTTTGATCAGATGCGTAGTTCTCGAGATATATCAAGATATTTAAAAGTTCCGAAGCCGCACCAACATAATAGAGATACAGAAACACCGTGGCCCCTTTCTTTGAGATAACTCTGCACTATTGCGAGCTGTAAATGCCACTTCCAGCTTAGCTGTGCAGAAGAAGAACAACAAGAAGAAGAAATATCTCGAAATATGTCCGTTAGGCCCCTTCCCTTGAGATAAATCTGCAAATATCTCGGAAACGAAGCGAGCTATGGCAAAATGTTAAGAGACCTTTTTTGTAGAGAATTAAGTTTCCTACTTTTTATGTTCTATGATATTTTTTGATCAGAAGCGTAGTTTTCGAGATATATCGAGATATTTAAAAGTTCCGAAGCCGCACCAACATAATAGAGATACAGAAACAACGTGGCCCCTTTCTTTGAGATAACTCTGCACTAGTGCGAGCCGCAAATGCCACTTCCAGCTTAGCTGTGCAGAAGAAGAACAACAAGAAGAAGAAATATCTCGAAATATGTCCGTCAGGCCCCTTCCCTTGACATAAATATGCAAATATCTCGGAAACGAAGCGAGCTATGGCAAAATGTTAAGAGACCTTTTTTGTAGAGAATTAAGTTTCCTACTTTTTATGTTCTATGATATTTTTTGATCAGATGCGTAGTTCTCGAGATATATCAAGATATTTAAAAGTTCCGAAGCCGCACCAACATAATAGAGATACAGAAACACCGTGGCCCCTTTCTTTGAGATAACTCTGCACTAGTGCGAGCCGCAAATGCCACTTCCAGCTTAGCTGTGCAGAAGAAGAACAACAAGAAGAAGAAATATCTCGAAATATGTCCGTCAGGCCACTTCCCTTGAGATAAATCTGCAAATATCTCGGAAACGAAGCGAGCTATGGCAAAATGTTAAGAGACCTTTTTTGTAGAGAATTAAGTTTCCTACTTTTTAAGTTCGATGATATTTTTTGATCAGATGCGTAGTTCTCGAGATATATCAAGATATTTAAAAGTTCCGAAGCTGCACCAACATAATAGAGGTACAGAAACACCGTGGCCTCTTTCTTTGAGATAACTCTGCACTATTGCGAGCTGCAAATGCCACTTCGAGCTTAGCTGTGCAGAAGAAGAACAACAAGAAGAAGAAATATCTCGAAATATGTCCGTCAGGCCCCTTCCCTTGAGATAAATATGCAAATATCTCGGAAACGAAGTGAGCTATGGCAAAATGTTAAGAGACCGTTGTTGTAGAGAATTAAGTTTCCTACTTTTTATGTTCTATGATATTTTTTGATCAGAAGCGTAGTTTTCGAGATATATCGAGATATTTAAAAGTTCCGAAGCCGCACCAACATAATAGAGATACAGAAACACCGTGGCCCCTTTCTTTGAGATAACTCTGCACTAGTGCGAGTCGCAAATGCCACTTCCAGCTTAGCTGTGCAGAAGAAGAACAACAAGAAGAAGAAATATCTCGAAATATGTCCGTCAGGCCCCTTCCCTTGAGATAAATATGCAAATATCTCGGAAACGAAGCGAGCTATGGCAAAATGTTAAGAGACCTTTTTTGTAGAGAATTAAGTTTCCTACTTTTTATGTTCTATGATATTTTTTGATCAGACGCTTAGTTCTCGAGATATATCAAGATATTTAAAAGTTCCGAAGCCGCACCAACATAATAGAGATACAGAAACACCGTGGCCCCTTTCTGTGAGATAACTCTGCAATATTGCGAGCTGCAAATGCCACTTCCAGCTTAGCTGTGCAGAGGAAGAACAACAAGAAGAAGAAATATCTCGAAATATGTCCGTCAGGCCAGTTCCTTTGAGCTGAATCTGCAAATATCTCGGAAACGAAGCGAGCTATGGCAAAATGTTAAGAGACCTTTTTTGTAGAGAATTAAGTTTCCTACTTTTTATGTTCGATGATATTTTTTGATCAGATGCGTAGTTCTCGAGATATATCAAGATATTTAAAAGTTCCGAAGCTGCACCAACATAATAGAGGTACAGAAACACCGTGGCCTCTTTCTTTGAGATAACTCTGCACTATTGCGAGCTGCAAATGCCACTTCGAGCTTAGCTGTGCAGAAGAAGAACAACAAGAAGAAGAAATATCTCGAAATATGTCCGTCAGGCCCCTTCCCTTGAGATAAATATGCAAATATCTCGGAAACGAAGTGAGCTATGGCAAAATGTTAAGAGACCGTTGTTGTAGAGAATTAAGTTTCCTACTTTTTATGTTCTATGATATTTTTTGATCAGAAGCGTAGTTTTCGAGATATATCGAGATATTTAAAAGTTCCGAAGCCGCACCAACATAATAGAGATACAGAAACACCGTGGCCCCTTTCTTTGAGATAACTCTGCACTAGTGCGAGCCGCAAATGCCACTTCCAGCTTAGCTGTGCAGAAGAAGAACAAGAAGAAGAAGAAATATCTCGAAATATGTCCGTCAGGCCCCTTCCCTTGAGATAAATATGCAAATATCTCGGAAACGAAGCGAGCTATGGCAAAATGTTAAGAGACCTTTTTTGTAGAGAATTAAGTTTCCTACTTTTTATGTTCTATGATATTTTTTGATCAGATGCTTAGTTCTCGAGATATATCAAGATATTTAAAAGTTCCGAAGCCGCACCAACATAATAGAGATACAGAAACACCGTGGCCCCTTTCTGTGAGATAACTCTGCAATATTGCGAGCTGCAAATGCCACTTCCAGCTTAGCTGTGCAGAGGAAGAACAACAAGAAGAAGAAATATCTCGAAATATGTCCGTCAGGCCAGTTCCTTTGAGCTGAATCTGCAAATATCTCGGAAACGAAGCGAGCTATGGCAAAATGTTAAGAGACCTTTTTTGTAGAGAATTAAGTTTCCTACTTTTTATGTTCGATGATATTTTTTGATCAGATGCGTAGTTCTCGAGATATATCAAGATATTTAAAAGTTCCGAAGGTGCACCAAGATAATAGAGGTACAGAAACACCGTGGCCTCTTTCTTTGAGATAACTCTGCACTATTGCGAGCTGCAAATGCCACTTCGAGCTTAGCTGTGCAGAAGAAGAACAACAAGAAGAAGAAATATCTCGAAATATTTCCGTCAGACCCCTTCCCTTGAGATGAATCTGCAAATATCTCGGAAACGAAGCGAGCTATGGCAAAATGTTAAGAGACCTTTTTTGTAGAGAATTAAGTTTCCTACTTTTTATGTTCTATGATATTTTTTGATCAGAAGCGTAGTTTTCGAGATATATCGAGATATTTAAAAGTTCCGAAGCCGCACCAACATAATAGAGATACAGAAACACCGTGGCCCCTTTCTTTGAGATAACTCTGCACTAGTGCGAGCCGCAAATGCCACTTCCAGCTTAGCTGTGCAGAAGAAGAACAACAAGAAGAAGAAATATCTCGAAATATGTCCGTCAGGCCCCTTCCCTTGAGATATATCTGCAAATATCTCGGAAACGAAGCGAGATATGGCAAAATGTTAAGAGACCTTTTTTGTAGAGAATTATGTTTCCTACAATTTATGTTCTATGATATTTTTTGATCAGAAGCGTAGTTTTCGAGATATATCGAGATATTTAAAAGTTCCGAAGCCGCACCAACATAATAGAGATACAGAAACACCGTGGCCCCTTTCTTTGAGATAACTCTGCACTAGTGCGAGCCGCAAATGCCACTTCCAGCTTAGCTGTGCAGAAGAAGAACAACAAGAAGAAGAAATATCTCGAAATATGTCCGTCAGGCCCCTTCCCTTGAGATAGATATGCAAATATCTCGGAAACGAAGCAAGCTATGGCAAAATGTTAAGATACCTTTTTTGTAGAGAATTAAGTTTCCTACTTTTTATGTTCTATGATATTTTTTGATCAGATGCTTAGTTCTCGAGATATATCAAGATATTTAAAAGTTCCGAAGCCGCACCAACATAATAGAGATACAGAAACACCGTGGCCCCTTTCTGTGAGATAACTCTGCAATATTGCGAGCTGCAAATGCCACTTCCAGCTTAGCTGTGCAGAGGAAGAACAACAAGAAGAAGAAATATCTCGAAATATGTCCGTCAGGCCAGTTCCTTTGAGCTGAATCTGCAAATATCTCGGAAACGAAGCGAGCTATGGCAAAATGTTAAGAGACCTTTTTTGTAGAGAATTAAGTTTCCTACTTTTTATGTTCGATGATATTTTTTGATCAGATGCGTAGTTCTCGAGATATATCAAGATATTTAAAAGTTCCGAAGCTGCACCAACATAATAGAGGTACAGAAACACCGTGGCCTCTTTCTTTGAGATAACTCTGCACTATTGCGAGCTGCAAATGCCACTTCGAGCTTAGCTGTGCAGAAGAAGAACAACAAGAAGAAGAAATATCTCGAAATATGTCCGTCAGACCCCTTCCCTTGAGATGAATCTGCAAATATCTCGGAAACGAAGCGAGCTATGGCAAAATGTTAAGAGACCTTTTTTGTAGAGAATTAAGTTTCCTACCTTTTATGTTCTATGATATTTTTTGATCAGATGCGTAGTTCTCGAGATATATCAAGATATTTAAAAGTTCCGAAGCCGCACCAACATAATAGAGATACAGAAACACCGTGGCCCCTTTCTTTGAGATAACTCTGCACTATTGCGAGCTGTAAATGCCACTTCCAGCTTAGCTGTGCAGAAGAAGAACAACAAGAAGAAGAAATATCTCGAAATATGTCCGTCAGGCCCCTTCCCTTGAGATATATCTGCAAATATCTCGGAAACGAAGCGAGATATGGCAAAATGTTAAGAGACCTTTTTTGTAGAGAATTATGTTTCCTACAATTTATGTTCTATGATATTTTTTGATCAGAAGCGTAGTTTTCGAGATATATCGAGATATTTAAAAGTTCCGAAGCCGCACCAACATAATAGAGATACAGAAACACCGTGGCCCCTTTCTTTGAGATAACTCTGCACTAGTGCGAGCCGCAAATGCCACTTCCAGCTTAGCTGTGCAGAAGAAGAACAACAAGAAGAAGAAATATCTCGAAATATGTCCGTCAGGCCCCTTCCCTTGAGATAGATATGCAAATATCTCGGAAACGAAGCGAGCTATGGCAAAATGTTAAGAGACCTTTTTTGTAGAGAATTAAGTTTCCTACTTTTTATGTTCTATGATATTTTTTGATCAGATGCTTAGTTCTCGAGATATATCAAGATATTTAAAAGTTCCGAAGCCGCACCAACATAATAGAGATACAGAAACACCGTGGCCCCTTTCTGTGAGATAACTCTGCAATATTGCGAGCTGCAAATGCCACTTCCAGCTTAGCTGTGCAGAGGAAGAACAACAAGAAGAAGAAATATCTCGAAATATGTCCGTCAGGCCAGTTCCTTTGAGCTGAATCTGCAAATATCTCGGAAACGAAGCGAGCTATGGCAAAATGTTAAGAGACCTTTTTTGTAGAGAATTAAGTTTCCTACTTTTTATGTTCGATGATATTTTTTGATCAGATGCGTAGTTCTCGAGATATATCAAGATATTTAAAATTCCGAAGCCGCACCAACATAATAGAGATACAGAAACACCGTGGCTCCTTTCTTTGAGATAACTCTGCACTAGTGCGAGCCGCAAATGCCACTTCCAGCTTAGCTGTGCAGAAGAAGAACAACAAGAAGAAGAAATATCTCGAAATATGTCCGTCAGGCCCCTTCCCTTGAGATAAATCTGCAAATATCTCGGAAACGAAGCGAGCTATCGCAAAATGTTGAGAGACCTTTTTTGTAGAGAATTAAGTTTCCTACTTTTTATGTTCTATGATATTTTTTGATCAGATGCGTAGTTCTCGAGATATATCAAGATATTTAAAAGTTCCGAAGCCGCACCAACATAATAGAGATACAGAAACACCGTGGCCCCTTTCTTTGAGATAACTCTGCACTAGTGCGAGCCGCAAATGCCACTTCCAGCTTAGCTGTGCAGAAGAAGAACAACAAGAAGAAGAAATATCTCGAAAAATGTCCGTCAGGCCCCTTCCCTTGAGATAAATCTGCAAATATCTCGGAAACGAAGGGAGCTATGGCAAAATGTTAAGAGACCTTTTTTGTAGAGAATTAAGTTTGCTACTTTTTATGTTCTATGATATTTTTTGATCAGATGCGTAGTTCTCGAGATATATCAAGATATTTAAAAGTTCCGAAGCCGCACCAACATAATAGAGATACAGAAACACCGTGGCCCCTTTGTTTGAGATAACTCTGCACTATTGCGAGCTGGAAATGCCACTTCCAGTTTAGCTGTGCAGAAGAAGAACAACAAGAAGAAGAAATATCTCGAAATATGTCCGTTAGGCCCCTTCCCTTGAGATAAATCTGCAAATATCTCGGAAACGAAGCGAGCTATGGCAAAATGTTAAGAGACCTTTTTTGTAGAGAATTAAGTTTCCTACTTTTTATGTTCTATGATATTTTTTGATCAGAAGCGTAGTTTTCGAGATATATCGAGATATTTAAAAGTTCCGAAGCCGCACCAACATAATAGAGATACAGAAACACCGTGGCCCCTTTCTTTGAGATAACTCTGCACTAGTGCGAGCCGCAAATGCCACTTCCAGCTCAGCTGTGCAGAAGAAGAACAACAAGAAGAAGAAATATCTCGAAATATGTCCGTCAGGCCCCTTCCCTTGAGATATATCTGCAAATATCTCGGAAACGAAGCGAGCTATGGCAAAATGTTAAGAGACCTTTTTTGTAGAGAATTATGTTTCCTACAATTTACGTTCTATGATATTTTTTGATCAGAAGCGTAGTTTTCGAGATATATCGAGATATTTAAAAGTTCCGAAGCCGCACCAACATAATAGAGATACAGAAACACCGTGGCCCCTTTCTTTGAGATAACTCTGCACTAGTGCGAGCCGCAAATGCCACTTCCAGCTTAGCTGTGCGGAAGAAGAACAACAAGAAGAAGAAATATCTCGAAATATGTCCGTCAGGCCCCTTCCCTTGAGATAAATATGCAAATATCTCGGAAACGAAGCGAGCTATGGCAAAATGTTAAGAGACCTTTTTTGTAGAGAATTAAGTTTCCTACTTTTTATGTTCTATGATATTTTTTGATCAGATGCGTAGTTCTCGAGATATATCAAGATATTTAAAAGTTCCGAAGCCGCACCAACATAATAGAGATACAGAAACACCGTGGCCCCTTTCTTTGAGATAACTCTGCACTAGTGCGAGCCGCAAATGCCACTTCCAGCTTAGCTGTGCAGAGGAAGAACAACAAGAAGAAGAAATATCTCGAAATATGTCCGTCAGGCCAGTTCCTTTGAGCTGAATCTGCAAATATCTCGGAAACGAAGCGAGCTATGGCAAAATGTTAAGAGACGTTTTTTGTAGAGAATTATGTTTCCTACAATTTATGTTCTATGATATTTTTTGATCAGAAGCGTAGTTTTCGAGATATATCGAGATATTTAAAAGTTCCGAAGCCGCACCAACATAATAAAGATACAGAAACACCGTGGCCCCTTTCTTTGAGATAACTGTGCACTAGTGCGAGCCGCAAATGCCACTTCCAGCTTAGCTGTGCAGAAGAAGAACAACAAGAAGAAGAAATATCTCGAAATATGTCCGTCAGGCCCCTTCCCTTGAGATAAATCTGCAAATATCTCGGAAACGAAGCGAGCTATGGCAAAATGTTAAGAGACCGTTTTTGTAGAGAATTAAGTTTCCTACTTTTTATGTTCTATGATATTTTTTGATCAGACGCGTTGTTCTCGAGATATATCAAGATATTTAAAAGTTCCGAAGCCGCACCAACATAATAGAGATACAGAAACACCGTGGCCCCTTTCTTTGAGATAACTCTGCACTATTGCGAGCTGGAAATGCCACTTCCAGCTTAGCTGTGCAGAAGAAGAACAACAAGAAGAAGAAGTATCTCGAAATATGTCCGTCAGGCCCCTTCCCTTGAGATAAATCTGCAAATATCTCGGAAACGAAGAGAGCTATGGCAAAATGTTAAGAGACCTTTTTTGTAGAGAATTAAGTTTCCTACTTTTCATGTTCTATGATATTTTTTGATCAGAAGCGTAGTTTTCGAGATATATCGAGATATTTAAAAGTTCCGAAGCCGCACCAACATAATAGGGATACAGAAACACCGTGGCCCCTTTCTTTGAGATAACTCTGCACTAGTGCGAGCCGCAAATGCCACTTCCAGCTTAGCTGTGCAGAAGAAGAACAACAAGAAGAAGAAATATCTCGAAATATGTCCGTCAGGCCCCTTCCCTTGAGATAAATCTGCAAATATCTCGGAAACGAAGCGAGCTATGGCAAAATGTTAAGAGACCTTTTTTGTAGAGAATTAAGTTTCCTACTTTTTATGTTCTATGATATTTTTTGATCAGATGCGTAGTTCTCGAGATATATCAAGATATTTAAAAGTTCCGAAGCCGCACCAACATAATAGAGATACAGAAACACCGTGGCCCCTTTCTTTGAGATAACTCTGCACTAGTGCGAGCCGCAAATGCCACTTCCAGCTTAGCTGTGCAGAAGAAGAACAACAAGAAGAAGAAATATCTCGAAATATGTCCGTCAGGCCCCTTCCCTTGAGATAAATCTGCAAATATCTCGGAAACGAAGCGAGCTATCGCAAAATGTTGAGAGACCTTTTTTGTAGAGAATTAAGTTTCCTACTTTTTATGTTCTATGATATTTTTTGATCAGATGCGTAGTTCTCGAGATATATCAAGATATTTAAAAGTTCCGAAGCCGCACCAACATAATAGAGATACAGAAACACCGTGGCCCCTTTCTTTGAGATAACTCTGCACTAGTGCGAGCCGCAAATGCCACTTCCAGCTTAGCTGTGCAGAAGAAGAACAACAAGAAGAAGAAATATCTCGAAAAATGTCCGTCAGGCCCCTTCCCTTGAGATAAATCTGCAAATATCTCGGAAACGAAGGGAGCTATGGCAAAATGTTAAGAGACCATTTTTGTAGAGAATTAAGTTTGCTACTTTTTATGTTCTATGATATTTTTTGATCAGATGCGTAGTTCTCGAGATATATCAAGATATTTAAAAGTTCCGAAGCCGCACCAACATAATAGAGATACAGAAACACCGTGGCCCCTTTGTTTGAGATAACTCTGCACTATTGCGAGCTGGAAATGCCACTTCCAGTTTAGCTGTGCAGAAGAAGAACAACAAGAAGAAGAAATATCTCGAAATATGTCCGTTAGGCCCCTTCCCTTGAGATAAATCTGCAAATATCTCGGAAACGAAGCGAGCTATGGCAAAATGTTAAGAGACCTTTTTTGTAGAGAATTAAGTTTCCTACTTTTTATGTTCTATGATATTTTTTGATCAGAAGCGTAGTTTTCGAGATATATCGAGATATTTAAAAGTTCCGAAGCCGCACCAACATAATAGAGATACAGAAACACCGTGGCCCCTTTCTTTGAGATAACTCTGCACTAGTGCGAGCCGCAAATGCCACTTCCAGCTCAGCTGTGCAGAAGAAGAACAACAAGAAGAAGAAATATCTCGAAATATGTCCGTCAGGCCCCTTCCCTTGAGATATATCTGCAAATATCTCGGAAACGAAGCGAGCTATGGCAAAATGTTAAGAGACCTTTTTTGTAGAGAATTATGTTTCCTACAATTTACGTTCTATGATATTTTTTGATCAGAAGCGTAGTTTTCGAGATATATCGAGATATTTAAAAGTTCCGAAGCCGCACCAACATAATAGAGATACAGAAACACCGTGGCCCCTTTCTTTGAGATAACTCTGCACTAGTGCGAGCCGCAAATGCCACTTCCAGCTTAGCTGTGCGGAAGAAGAACAACAAGAAGAAGAAATATCTCGAAATATGTCCGTCAGGCCCCTTCCCTTGAGATAAATATGCAAATATCTCGGAAACGAAGCGAGCTATGGCAAAATGTTAAGAGACCTTTTTTGTAGAGAATTAAGTTTCCTACTTTTTATGTTCTATGATATTTTTTGATCAGATGCGTAGTTCTCGAGATATATCAAGATATTTAAAAGTTCCGAAGCCGCACCAACATAATAGAGATACAGAAACACCGTGGCCCCTTTCTTTGAGATAACTCTGCACTAGTGCGAGCCGCAAATGCCACTTCCAGCTTAGCTGTGCAGAGGAAGAACAACAAGAAGAAGAAATATCTCGAAATATGTCCGTCAGGCCAGTTCCTTTGAGCTGAATCTGCAAATATCTCGGAAACGAAGCGAGCTATGGCAAAATGTTAAGAGACGTTTTTTGTAGAGAATTATGTTTCCTACAATTTATGTTCTATGATATTTTTTGATCAGAAGCGTAGTTTTCGAGATATATCGAGATATTTAAAAGTTCCGAAGCCGCACCAACATAATAAAGATACAGAAACACCGTGGCCCCTTTCTTTGAGATAACTGTGCACTAGTGCGAGCCGCAAATGCCACTTCCAGCTTAGCTGTGCAGAAGAAGAACAACAAGAAGAAGAAATATCTCGAAATATGTCCGTCAGGCCCCTTCCCTTGAGATAAATCTGCAAATATCTCGGAAACGAAGCGAGCTATGGCAAAATGTTAAGAGACCGTTTTTGTAGAGAATTAAGTTTCCTACTTTTTATGTTCTATGATATTTTTTGATCAGACGCGTTGTTCTCGAGATATATCAAGATATTTAAAAGTTCCGAAGCCGCACCAACATAATAGAGATACAGAAACACCGTGGCCCCTTTCTTTGAGATAACTCTGCACTATTGCGAGCTGGAAATGCCACTTCCAGCTTAGCTGTGCAGAAGAAGAACAACAAGAAGAAGAAGTATCTCGAAATATGTCCGTCAGGCCCCTTCCCTTGAGATAAATCTGCAAATATCTCGGAAACGAAGAGAGCTATGGCAAAATGTTAAGAGACCTTTTTTGTAGAGAATTAAGTTTCCTACTTTTCATGTTCTATGATATTTTTTGATCAGAAGCGTAGTTTTCGAGATATATCGAGATATTTAAAAGTTCCGAAGCCGCACCAACATAATAGGGATACAGAAACACCGTGGCCCCTTTCTTTGAGATAACTCTGCACTAGTGCGAGCCGCAAATGCCACTTCCAGCTTAGCTGTGCAGAAGAAGAACAACAAGAAGAAGAAATATCTCGAAATATGTCCGTCAGGCCCCTTCCCTTGAGATAAATCTGCAAATATCTCGGAAACGAAGCGAGCTATGGCAAAATGTTAAGAGACCTTTTTTGTAGAGAATTAAGTTTCCTACTTTTTATGTTCTATGATATTTTTTGATCAGATGCGTAGTTCTCGAGATATATCAAGATATTTAAAAGTTCCGAAGCCGCACCAACATAATAGAGATACAGAAACACCGTGGCCCCTTTCTTTGAGATAACTCTGCACTATTGCCAGCTGCAAATGCCACTTCCAGCTTAGCTGTGCAGAGGAAGAACAACAAGAAGAAGAAATATCTCGAAATATGTCCGTCAGGCCAGTTCCTTTGAGCTGAATCTGCAAATATCTCGGAAACGAAGCGAGCTATGGCAAAATGTTAAGAGACGTTTTTTATAGAGAATTATGTTTCCTACAATTTATGTTCTATGATATTTTTTGATCAGAAGCGTAGTTTTCGAGATATATCGAGATATTTAAAAGTTCCGAAGCCGCACCAACATAATAGGGATACAGAAACACCGTGGCCCCTTTCTTTGAGATAACTCTGCACTAGTGCGAGCCGCAAATGCCACTTCCAGCTTAGCTGTGCAGAAGAAGAACAACAAGAAGAAGAAATATCTCGAAATATGTCCGTCAGGCCCCTTCCCTTGAGATAAATCTGCAAATATCTCGGAAACGAAGCGAGCTATGGCAAAATGTTAAGAGACCTTTTTTGTAGAGAATTAAGTTTCCTACTTTTTATGTTCTATGATATTTTTTGATCAGATGCGTAGTTCTCGAGATATATCAAGATATTTAAAAGTTCCGAAGCCGCACCAACATAATAGAGATACAGAAACACCGTGGCCCCTTTCTTTGAGATAACTCTGCACTATTGCCAGCTGCAAATGCCACTTCCAGCTTAGCTGTGCAGAGGAAGAACAACAAGAAGAAGAAATATCTCGAAATATGTCCGTCAGGCCAGTTCCTTTGAGCTGAATCTGCAAATATCTCGGAAACGAAGCGAGCTATGGCAAAATGTTAAGAGACGTTTTTTATAGAGAATTATGTTTCCTACAATTTATGTTCTGTGATATTTTTTGATCAGAAGCGTAGTTTTCGAGATATATCGAGATATTTAAAAGTTCCGAAGCCGCACCAACATAATAGGGATACAGAAACACCGTGGCCCCTTTCTTTGAGATAACTCTGCACTAGTGCGAGCCGCAAATGCCACTTCCAGCTTAGCTGTGCAGAAGAAGAACAACAAGAAGAAGAAATATCTCGAAATATGTCCGTCAGTCCCCTTCCCTTGAGATAAATCTGCAAATATCTCGGAAACGAAGCGAGCTATGGCAAAATGTTAAGACACCTTTTTGTAGAGAATTAAGTTTCCTACTTTTTATGTTCTATGATATTTTTTGATCAGATGCGTAGTTCTCGAGATATATCAAGATATTTAAAAGCTCCGAAGCCGCACCAACATAATAGAGATACAGAAACACCGTGGCCCCTTTCTTTGAGATAACTCTGCACTATTGCGTGCTGCAAATGCCACTTCCAGCTTAGCTGTGCAGAGGAAGAATAACAAGAAGAAGAAATATCTCGAAATATGTCCGTCAGGCCAGTTCCTTTGAGCTGAATCTGCAAATATCTCGGAAACGAAGCGAGCTATGACAAAATGTTAAGAGACGTTTTTTCTAGAGAATTATGTTTCCTACAATTTATGTTCTATGATATTTTTTGATCAGAAGCGTAGTTTTCGAGATATATCGAGATATTTAAAAGTTCCGAAGCCGCACCAACATAATAGGGATACAGAAACACCGTGGCCCCTTTCTTTGAGATAACTCTGCACTAGTGCGAGCCGCAAATGCCACTTCCAGCTTAGCTGTGCAGAAGAAGAACAACAAGAAGAAGAAATATCTCGAAATATGTCCGTCAGTCCCCTTCCCTTGAGATAAATCTGCAAATATCTCGGAAACGAAGCGAGCTATGGCAAAATGTTAAGACACCTTTTTGTAGAGAATTAAGTTTCCTACTTTTTATGTTCTATGATATTTTTTGATCAGATGCGTAGTTCTCGAGATATATCAAGATATTTAAAAGCTCCGAAGCCGCACCAACATAATAGAGATACAGAAACACCGTGGCCCCTTTCTTTGAGATAACTCTGCACTATTGCGAGCTGCAAATGCCACTTCCAGCTTAGCTGTGCAGAGGAAGAATAACAAGAAGAAGAAATATCTCGAAATATGTCCGTCAGGCCAGTTCCTTTGAGCTGAATCTGCAAATATCTCGGAAACGAAGCGAGCTATGACAAAATGTTAAGAGACGTTTTTTATAGAGAATTATGTTTCCTACAATTTATGTTCTATGATATTTTTTGATCAGAAGCGTAGTTTTCGAGATATATCGAGATATTTAAAAGTTCCGAAGCCGCACCAACATAATAGGGATACAGAAACACCGTGGCCCCTTTCTTTGAGATAACTCTGCACTAGTGCGAGCCGCAAATGCCACTTCCAGCTTAGCTGTGCAGAAGAAGAACAACAAGAAGAAGAAATATCTCGAAATATGTCCGTCAGGCCCCTTCCCTTGAGATAAATCTGCAAATATCTCGGAAACGAAGCGAGCTATGGCAAAATGTTAAGAGACCTTTTTTGTAGAGAATTATGTTTCCTACAATTTATGTTCTATGATATTTTTTGATCAGAAGCGTAGTTTTCGAGATACATCGAGATATTTAAAAGTTCCGAAGCCGCACCAACATAATAGAGATACAGAAACACCGTGGCCCCTTTCTTTGAGATAACTCTGCACTAGTGCGAGCCGCAAATGCCACTTCCAGCTTAGCTGTGCAGAAGAAGAACAACAAGAAGAAGAAATATCTCGAAATATGTCCGTCAGGCCCCTTCCCTTGAGATAAATCTGCAAATATCTCGGAAACGAAGCGAGCTATGGCAAAATGTTAAGAGACCTTTTTTGTAGAGAATTAAGTTTCCTACTTTTTATGTTCTATGACATTTTTTGATCAGATGCGTAGTTCTCGAGATATATCAAGATATTTAAAAGTTCCGAAGCCGCACCAACATAATAGAGATACAGAAACACCGTGGCCCCTTTCTTTGAGATAACTCTGCACTATTGCGAGCTGCAAATGCCACTTCCAGCTTAGCTGTGCAGAGGAAGAACAACAAGAAGAAGAAATATCTCGAAATATGTCCGTCAGGCCAGTTCCTTTGAGCTGAATCTGCAAATATCTCGGAAACGAAGCGAGCTATGGCAAAATGTTAAGAGACGTTTTTTATAGAGAATTATGTTTCCTACAATTTATGTTCTACGATATTTTTTGATCAGATGCGTAGTTCTCGAGATATATCAAGATATTTAAAAGTTCCGAAGCCGCACCAACATAATAGAGATACAGAAACACCGTGGCCCATTTCTTTGAGATAACTCTGCACTATTGCGAGCTGTAAATGCCACTTCCAGCTTAGCTGTGCAGAAGAAGAACAACAAGAAGAAGAAATATCTCGAAATATGTCCGTCAGGCCCCTTCCCTTGAGATATATCTGCAAATATCTCGGAAACGAAGCGAGCTATGGCAAAACGTTAAGAGACCTTTTTTGTAGAGAATTATGTTTCCTACAATTTATGTTCTACGATATTTTTTGATCAGAAGCGTAGTTTTCGAGTAACATCGAGATATTTAAAAGTTCCGAAGCCGCACCAACATAATAGAGATACAGAAACACCGTGGCCCCGTTCTTTGAGATAACTCTGCACTAGTGCGAGCCGCAAATGCCACTTCCAGCTTAGCTGTGCAGAAGAAGAACAACAAGAAGAAGAAATATCTCGAAATATGTCCGTCAGGCCAGTTCCTTTGAGCTGAATCTGCAAATATCTCGGAAACGAAGCGAGCTATGGCAAAATGTTAAGAGACGTTTTTTGTAGAGAATTATGTTTCCTACAATTTATGTTCTATGATATTTTTTGATCAGAAGCGTAGTTTTCGAGATATATCGAGATATTTAAAAGTTCCGAAGCCGCACCAACATAATAGAGATACAGAAACACCGTGGCCCCTTTCTTTGAGATAACTCTGCACTATTGCGAGCTGCAAATGCCACGTCCAGCTTAGCTGTGCAGAAGAAGAACAACAAGAAGAAGAAATATCTCGAAATATGTCCGTCAGGCCCCTTCCCCCGAGATAAATCTGCAAATATCTCGGAAACGAAGCGAGCTATGGCAAAATGTTAAGAGACCTTTTTTGTAGAGAATTAAGTTTCCTACTTTTTATGTTCTATGATATTTTTTGATCGGATGCGTAGCTCTCGAGATATATCAAGATATTTAAAAGTTCCGAAGCCGCACCAACATAATAGAGATACAGAAACACCGTGGCCCCTTTCTTTGAGATAACTCTGCACTATTGCGAGCTGCAAATGCCACTTTCAGCTTAGCTGTGCAGAAGAAGACCAACAAGAAGAAGAAATATCTCGAAATATGTCCGTCAGGCCCCTTCCCTTGAGATAAATCTGCAAATATCTCGGAAACGAAGCGAGCTATGGCAAAATGTTAAGAGACCTTATTTGTGGAGAATTAAGTTTCCTACTTTTTATGTTCTATGATATTATTTGATCAGATGCGTAGTTCTCGAGATATATCAAGATATTTAAAAGTTCCGAAGCCGCACCAACATAATAGAGATACAGAAACACCGTGGCCCCTTTCTTTGAGATAACTCTGCACTATTGCGAGCTGCAAATGCCACTTCCAGCTTAGCTGTGCAGAAGAAGAACAACAAGAAGAAGAAATATCTCGAAATATGTCCGTCAGGCCCCTTCCCTTGAGATAAATCTGCATATATCTCGGAAGCGAAGCGAGCTATGGCAAAATGTTAAGAGACCTTTTTTGTAGAGAATTATGTTTCCTACAATTTATGTTCTATGATATTTTTTGATCAGAAGCGTAGTTTTCGAGATATATCAAGATATTTAAAAGTTCCGAAGCCGCACCAACATAATAGAGATACAGAAACACCGTGGCCCCTTTCTTTCAGATAACTCTGCACTATTGCGAGCTGGAAATGCCACTTCCAGTTTAGCTGTGCAGAAGAAGAACAACAAGAAGAAGAAATATCTCGAAATATGTCCGTCAGGCCCCTTCCCTTGAGATAAATCTGCATATATCTCGGAAACGAAGCGAGCTATGGCAAAATGTTGAGAGACCTTTTTTGTAGAGAATTAAGTTTTCTACTTTTTATGTTCTATGATATTTTTTGATCAGATGCGTAGTTCTCGAGATATATCAAGATATTTAAAAGTTCCGAAGCCGCACCAACATAATAGAGATACAGAAACACCGTGGCCCCTTTCTTTGAGATAACTCGGCACTACTGCGAGCTGGAAATGCCACTTCCAGTTTAGCTGTGCAGAAGAAGAACAACAAGAAGAAGAAATATCTCGAAATATGTCCGTCAGGCCCCTTCCCTTGAGATAAATCTGCAAGTATCTTGGCAACGAAGCGAGCTATGGCAAAATGTTAAGAGACCTTTTTTGTAGAGAATTAAGTTTCCTACTTTTTATGTTCTATGATATTTTTTGATCAGATGCGTAGTTCTCGAGATATATCAAGATATTTAAAAGTTCCGAAGCCGCACCAACATAATAGAGATACAGAAACACCGTGGCCCCTTTCTTTGAGATAACTCTGCACTATTGCGAGCTGCAAATGCCACTTCCAGCTTAGCTGTGCAGAAGAAGAAATATTTCGAAATATGTCCGTCAGGCCCCTTCCCTTGAGATAAATCTGCATATATCTCGGAAACGAAGCGAGCTATGGCAAAATGTTGAGAGACCTTTTTTGTAGAGAATTAAGTTTTCTACTTTTTATGTTCTATGATATTTTTTGATCAGATGCGTAGTTCTCGAGATATATCAAGATATTTAAAAGTTCCGAAGCCGCACCAACATAATAGAGATACAGAAACACCGTGGCCCCTTTCTTTGAGATAACTCGGCACTACTGCGAGCTGGAAATGCCACTTCCAGCTTAGCTGTGCAGAAGAAGAACAACAAGAAGAAGAAATATCTCGAAAAATGTCCGTCAGGCCCCTTCCCTTGAGATAAATCTGCAAATATCTCGGAAACGAAGCGAGCTATGGCAAAATGTTAAGAGACCTTATTTGTAGAGAATTACGTTTCCTACTTTTTATGTTCTATGATATTTTTTGATCAGATGCGTAGTTCTCGAGATATATCAAGATATTTAAAAGTTCCGAAGCCGCACCAACATAATAGAGATACAGAAACACCGTGGCCCCTTTCTTTGAGATAACTCTGCACTATTGCGAGCTGTAAATGCCACGTCCAGCTTAGCTGTGCAGAAGAAGAACAACAAGAAGAAGAAATATCTCGAAATATGTCCGTCAGGCCCCTTCCCTCGAGATAAATCTGCAAATATCACGGAAACGAAGCGAGCTATGGCAAAATGTTAAGAGACCTTATTTGTGGAGAATTAAGTTTCCTACTTTTTATGTTCTATGATATTATTTGATCAGATGCGTAGTTCTCGAGATATATCAAGATATTTAAAAGTTCCGAAGCCGCACCAACATAATAGAGATACAGAAACACCGTGGCCCCTTTCTTTGAGATAACTCTGCACTATTGCGAGCTGCAAATGCCACTTCCAGCTTAGCTGTGCAGAAGAAGAACAACAAGAAGAAGAAATATCTCGAAATATGTCCGTCAGGCCCCTTCCCTTGAGATAAATCTGCATATATCTCGGAAGCGAAGCGAGCTATGGCAAAATGTTAAGAGACCTTTTTTGTAGAGAATTGTTTCCTACAATTTATGTTCTATGATATTTTTTGATCAGAAGCGTAGTTTTCGAGATATATCAAGATATTTAAAAGTTCCGAAGCCGCACCAACATAATAGAGATACAGAAACACCGTGGCCCCTTTCTTTGAGATAACTCTGCACTATTGCGAGCTGCAAATGCCACGTCCAGCTTAGCTGTGCAGAAGAAGAACAACAAGAAGAAGAAATATCTCGAAATATGTCCGTCAGGCCCCTTCCCCCGAGATAAATCTGCAAATATCTCGGAAACGAAGCGAGCTATGGCAAAATGTTAAGAGACCTTTTTTGTAGAGAATTAAGTTTCCTACTTTTTATGTTCTATGATATTTTTTGATCGGATGCGTAGCTCTCGAGATATATCAAGATATTTAAAAGTTCCGAAGCCGCACCAACATAATAGAGATACAGAAACACCGTGGCCCCTTTCTTTGAGATAACTCTGCACTATTGCGAGCTGCAAATGCCACTTTCAGCTTAGCTGTGCAGAAGAAGACCAACAAGAAGAAGAAATATCTCGAAATATGTCCGTCAGGCCCCTTCCCTTGAGATAAATCTGCAAATATCTCGGAAACGAAGCGAGCTATGGCAAAATGTTAAGAGACCTTATTTGTGGAGAATTAAGTTTCCTACTTTTTATGTTCTATGATATTATTTGATCAGATGCGTAGTTCTCGAGATATATCAAGATATTTAAAAGTTCCGAAGCCGCACCAACATAATAGAGATACAGAAACACCGTGGCCCCTTTCTTTGAGATAACTCTGCACTATTGCGAGCTGCAAATGCCACTTCCAGCTTAGCTGTGCAGAAGAAGAACAACAAGAAGAAGAAATATCTCGAAATATGTCCGTCAGGCCCCTTCCCTTGAGATAAATCTGCATATATCTCGGAAGCGAAGCGAGCTATGGCAAAATGTTAAGAGACCTTTTTTGTAGAGAATTATGTTTCCTACAATTTATGTTCTATGATATTTTTTGATCAGAAGCGTAGTTTTCGAGATATATCAAGATATTTAAAAGTTCCGAAGCCGCACCAACATAATAGAGATACAGAAACACCGTGGCCCCTTTCTTTCAGATAACTCTGCACTATTGCGAGCTGGAAATGCCACTTCCAGTTTAGCTGTGCAGAAGAAGAACAACAAGAAGAAGAAATATCTCGAAATATGTCCGTCAGGCCCCTTCCCTTGAGATAAATCTGCATATATCTCGGAAACGAAGCGAGCTATGGCAAAATGTTGAGAGACCTTTTTTGTAGAGAATTAAGTTTTCTACTTTTTATGTTCTATGATATTTTTTGATCAGATGCGTAGTTCTCGAGATATATCAAGATATTTAAAAGTTCCGAAGCCGCACCAACATAATAGAGATACAGAAACACCGTGGCCCCTTTCTTTGAGATAACTCGGCACTACTGCGAGCTGGAAATGCCACTTCCAGTTTAGCTGTGCAGAAGAAGAACAACAAGAAGAAGAAATATCTCGAAATATGTCCGTCAGGCCCCTTCCCTTGAGATAAATCTGCAAGTATCTTGGCAACGAAGCGAGCTATGGCAAAATGTTAAGAGACCTTTTTTGTAGAGAATTAAGTTTCCTACTTTTTATGTTCTATGATATTTTTTGATCAGATGCGTAGTTCTCGAGATATATCAAGATATTTAAAAGTTCCGAAGCCGCACCAACATAATAGAGATACAGAAACACCGTGGCCCCTTTCTTTGAGATAACTCTGCACTATTGCGAGCTGCAAATGCCACTTCCAGCTTAGCTGTGCAGAAGAAGAAATATTTCGAAATATGTCCGTCAGGCCCCTTCCCTTGAGATAAATCTGCATATATCTCGGAAACGAAGCGAGCTATGGCAAAATGTTGAGAGACCTTTTTTGTAGAGAATTAAGTTTTCTACTTTTTATGTTCTATGATATTTTTTGATCAGATGCGTAGTTCTCGAGATATATCAAGATATTTAAAAGTTCCGAAGCCGCACCAACATAATAGAGATACAGAAACACCGTGGCCCCTTTCTTTGAGATAACTCGGCACTACTGCGAGCTGGAAATGCCACTTCCAGCTTAGCTGTGCAGAAGAAGAACAACAAGAAGAAGAAATATCTCGAAAAATGTCCGTCAGGCCCCTTCCCTTGAGATAAATCTGCAAATATCTCGGAAACGAAGCGAGCTATGGCAAAATGTTAAGAGACCTTATTTGTAGAGAATTACGTTTCCTACTTTTTATGTTCTATGATATTTTTTGATCAGATGCGTAGTTCTCGAGATATATCAAGATATTTAAAAGTTCCGAAGCCGCACCAACATAATAGAGATACAGAAACACCGTGGCCCCTTTCTTTGAGATAACTCTGCACTATTGCGAGCTGTAAATGCCACGTCCAGCTTAGCTGTGCAGAAGAAGAACAACAAGAAGAAGAAATATCTCGAAATATGTCCGTCAGGCCCCTTCCCTCGAGATAAATCTGCAAATATCACGGAAACGAAGCGAGCTATGGCAAAATGTTAAGAGACCTTATTTGTGGAGAATTAAGTTTCCTACTTTTTATGTTCTATGATATTATTTGATCAGATGCGTAGTTCTCGAGATATATCAAGATATTTAAAAGTTCCGAAGCCGCACCAACATAATAGAGATACAGAAACACCGTGGCCCCTTTCTTTGAGATAACTCTGCACTATTGCGAGCTGCAAATGCCACTTCCAGCTTAGCTGTGCAGAAGAAGAACAACAAGAAGAAGAAATATCTCGAAATATGTCCGTCAGGCCCCTTCCCTTGAGATAAATCTGCATATATCTCGGAAGCGAAGCGAGCTATGGCAAAATGTTAAGAGACCTTTTTTGTAGAGAATTGTTTCCTACAATTTATGTTCTATGATATTTTTTGATCAGAAGCGTAGTTTTCGAGATATATCAAGATATTTAAAAGTTCCGAAGCCGCACCAACATAATAGAGATACAGAAACACCGTGGCCCCTTTCTTTCAGATAACTCTGCACTATTGCGAGCTGGAAATGCCACTTCCAGTTTAGCTGTGCAGAAGAAGACCAACAAGAAGAAGAAATATCTCGAAATATGTCCGTCAGGCCCCTTCCCTTGAGATAAATCTGCAAATATCTCGGAAACGAAGCGAGCTATGGCAAAATGTTAAGAGACCTTATTTGTGGAGAATTAAGTTTCCTACTTTTTATGTTCTATGATATTATTTGATCAGATGCGTAGTTCTCGAGATATATCAAGATATTTAAAAGTTCCGAAGCCGCACCAACATAATAGAGATACAGAAACACCGTGGCCCCTTTCTTTGAGATAACTCGGCACTACTGCGAGCTGGAAATGCCACTTCCAGTTTAGCTGTGCAGAAGAAGAACAACAAGAAGAAGAAATATCTCGAAATATGTCCGTCAGGCCCCTTCCCTTGAGATAAATCTGCAAGTATCTTGGAAACGAAGCGAGCTATGGCAAAATGATAAGAGACCTTTTTTGTAGAGAATTAAGTTTCCTACTTTTTATGTTCTATGATATTTTTTGATCAGATGCGTAGTTCTCGAGATATATCAAGATATTTAAAAGTTCCGAAGCCGCACCAACATAATAGAGATACAGAAACACCGTGGCCCCTTTCTTTGAGATAACTCTGCACTATTGCGAGCTGCAAATGCCACTTCCAGCTTAGCTGTGCAGAAGAAGAACAACAAGAAGAAGAAATATCTCGAAATATGTCCGTCAGGCCCCTTCCCTTGAGATCAATCTGCAAATATCTCGGAAACGAAGCGAGCTATGGCAAAATGTTAAGCGACTTTATTTGTAGAGAATTAAGTTTCCTACTTTTTACGTTCTATGATATTTTTTAATCAGATGCGTAGTTCTCGAGATATATAAAGATATTTTAAAGTTCCGAAGCCGCACCAACATAATAGAGATACAGAAACACCGTGGCCCCTTTCTTTGAGATAACTCTGCACTATTGCGAGCTGCAAATGCCACTTCCAGCTTAGCTGTGCAGAAGAAGAACAACAAGAAGAAGAAATATCTCGAAATATGTCCGTCAGGCCCCTTCCCTTGAGATAAATCTGCATATATCTCGGAAGCGAAGCGAGCTATGGCAAAATGTTGAGAGACCTTTTTTGTAGAGAATTATGTCTCCTACAATTTATGTTCTATGATATTTTTTGATCAGAAGCGTAGTTTTCGAGATATATCAAGATATTTAAAAGTTCCGAAGCCGCACCAACATAATAGAGATACAGAAACACCGTGGCCCCTTTCTTTCAGATAACTCTGCACTATTGCGAGCTGGTAATGCCACTTCCAGTTTAGCTGTGCAGAAGAAGAACAACAAGAAGAAGAAATATCTCGAAATATGTCCGTCAGACCCCTTCCCTTGAGATAAATCTGCAAATATCTCGGAAACGAAGCGAGCTACGGCAAAATGTTAAGAGACCTTTTTTGTAGAAAATTAGGTTTCCTACTTTTTATGTTCTATGATATTTTTTGATCAGATGCGTAGTTCTCGAGATATAGCAAGATATTTAAAAGTTCCGAAGCCGCACCAACATAATAGAGATACAGAAACACCGTGGCCCCTTTCTTTGAGATAACTCTGCACTATTGCGAGCTGCAAATGCCACTTCCAGCTTAGCTGTGCAGAAGAAGAACAACAAGAAGAAGAAATATCTCGAAATATGTCCGTCAGGCCCCTTCCCTTGAGATAAATCTGCAAATATCTCGGAAACGAAGCGAGCTATGGCAAAATGTTAAGAGACCTTTTTTGTAGAGAATTAAGTTTCCTACTTTTTATGTTCTATGATATTTTTCGATCAGAGGCGTAGTTCTCGAGATATATCAAGATATTTAAAAGTTCCGAAGCCGCACCAACATAATTGAGATACAGAAACACCGTGGCCCCTTTCTTTGAGATAACTGTGCACTATTGCGTGCTGCAAATGCCACTTCCAGCTTAGCTGTGCAGAAGAAGAACAACAAGAAGAAGAAATATCTCGAAATATGTCCGTCAGGCCCCTTCCCTTGAGATATATCTGCAAATATCTCGGAAACGAAGCGAGCTATGGCAAAATGTTAAGAGACCTTTTTTGTAGAGAATTAAGTTTCCTACTTTTTATCTTCTATGATATTTTCTGATCAGATTCGTAGTTCTCGAGATATATCAAGATATTTAAAAGTTCCGAAGCCGCACCAACATAATAGAGATACAGAAACACCGTGGCCCCTTTCTTTGAGATAACTCTGCACTGTTGCGAGCTGCAAATGCCACTTCCAGCTTAGCTGTGCAGAAGAAGAACAACAAGAAGAAGAGATATCTCGAAATATGTCCGTCAGGCCCCTTCCCTTGAGATAAATCTGCAAATATCTCGGAAACGAAGCGAGCTATGGCAAAATGTTAAGAGACCTTTTTTGTATGGAATTATGTTTCCTACTTTTTATGTTCTATGATATTTTTTGATCAGACGCGTAGTTCTCGAGATATATCAAGATATCTAAAAGTTCCGAAGCCGCACCAACATAATAGAGATACAGAAACACCGTGGCTCCTTTCTTTTAGATAACTCTGCACTATTGCGACCTGGAAATGCCACTTCCAGTTTAGCTGTGCAGAAGAAGAACAACAAGAAGAAGAAATATCTCGAAATAAGTCCGTTAGGCCCCTTCCCTTGAGATAAATCGGCAAGTATCTCGGAAACGAAGCGAGCTACGGCAAAATGTTAAGAGACCTTTTTTGTAGAAAATTAGGTTTCCTACTTTTTATGTTCTATGATATTTTTTGATCAGATGCGTAGTTCTCGAGATATATCAAGATATTTAAAAGCTCCGAAGCTGCACCAACATAATAGAGGTACAGAAACACCGTGGCCCCTTTCTTTGAGATAACTCTGCACTATTGCGAGCTGCAAATGCCACTTCCAGCTTAGCTGTGGAGAAGAAGAACAACAAGAATAAGAAATATTTCGAAATATGTCCGTCAGGCCCCTTCCCTTGAGATAAATCTGCAAATATCTCGGAAACGAAGCGAGCTACGGCAAAATGTTAAGAGACCTTTTTTGTAGAAAATTAGGTTTCCTACTTTTTATGTTCTATGATATTTTTTGATCAGATGCGTAGTTCTCGAGATATATCAAGATATTTAAAAGTTCCGAAGCCGCACCAACATAATAGAGATACAGAAACACCGTGGCCCCTTTCTTTGCGATAACTCTGCACTATTGCGAGCTGCAAATGCCACTTCCAGCTTAGCTGTGCAGAAGAAGAACAACAAGAAGAAGAAATATCTCGAAATATGTCCGTCAGGCCCCTTCCCTTGAGATAAATCTGCAAATATCTCGGAAACGAAGCGAGCTATGCCAAAATGATAAGAGACCTTATTTGTAGAGAATTAAGTTTCCTACTTTTTATGTTCTATGATATTTTTTGATCAGATGCGGAGTTCTCGAGATATATCGAGATATTTAAAAGTTCCGAAGCCGCACCAACATAATAGAGATACAGAAACACCGTGGCCCCTTTCTTTGAGATAACTGTGCACTATTGCGAGCTGCAAATGCCACTTCCAGCTTAGCTGTGCAGAAGAAGAACAACAAGAAGAAGAAATATCTCGAAATATGTCCGTCAGACCCCTTCCCTTGAGATAAATCTGCAAATATCTCGGAAACGAAGCGAGCTACGGCAAAATGTTAAGAGACCTTTTTTGTAGAAAATTAGGTTTCCTACTTTTTATGTTCTATGATATTTTTTGATCAGATGCGTAGTTCTCGAGATATAGCAAGATATTTAAAAGTTCCGAAGCCGCACCAACATAATAGAGATACAGAAACACCGTGGCCCCTTTCTTTGAGATAACTCTGCACTATTGCGAGCTGCAAATGCCACTTCCAGCTTAGCTGTGCAGAAGAAGAACAACAAGAAGAAGAAATATCTCGAAATATGTCCGTCAGGCCCCTTCCCTTGAGATAAATCTGCAAATATCTCGGAAACGAAGCGAGCTATGCCAAAATGTTAAGAGACCTTATTTGTAGAGAATTAAGTTTCCTACTTTTTATGTTCTATGATATTTTTTGATCAGATGCGTAGTTCTCGAGATATATCGAGATATTTAAAAGTTCCGAAGCCGCACCAACATAATAGAGATACAGAAACACCGTGGCCCCTTTCTTTGAGATAACTGTGCACTATTGCGAGCTGCAAATGCCACTTCCAGCTTAGCTGTGCAGAAGAAGAACAACAAGAAGAAGAAATATCTCGAAATATGTCCGTCAGACCCCTTCCCTTGAGATAAATCTGCAAATATCTCGGAAACGAAGCGAGCTACGGCAAAATGTTAAGAGACCTTTTTTGTAGAAAATTAGGTTTCCTACTTTTTATGTTCTATGATATTTTTTGATCAGATGCGTAGTTCTCGAGATATAGCAAGATATTTAAAAGTTCCGAAGCCGCACCAACATAATAGAGATACAGAAACACCGTGGCCCCTTTCTTTGAGATAACTCTGCACTATTGCGAGCTGCAAATGCCACTTCCAGCTTAGCTGTGCAGAAGAAGAACAACAAGAAGAAGAAATATCTCGAAATATGTCCGTCAGGCCCCTTCCCTTGAGATAAATCTGCAAATATCTCGGAAACGAAGCGAGCTATGGCAAAATGTTAAGAGACCTTTTTTGTAGAGAATTAAGTTTCCTACTTTTTATGTTCTATGATATTTTTCGATCAGAGGCGTAGTTCTCGAGATATATCAAGATATTTAAAAGTTCCGAAGCCGCACCAACATAATAGAGATACAGAAACACCGTGGCCCCTTTCTTTGAGATAACTCTGCACGATTGCGAGCTGGAAATGCCACTTCCAGTTTAGCTGTGCAGAAGAAGAACAACAACAAGAAGAAATATCTCGAAATATGTCCATCAGGACCCTTCCCTTGAGATAAATCTGCAAATATCTCGGAAACGAAGCGAGCTATTGCAAAACGTTAAGAGACCTTTTTTGTAGAGAATTAAGTTTCCTACTTTTTATGTTCTATGATATTTTTTGATCAGATGCGTAGTTCTCGAGATATATCAAGATATTTAAAAGTTCCGAAGCCGCACCAACATAATAGAGATACAGAAACAGCGTGGCCCCTTTCTTTGCGATAACTCTGCACTATTGCGAGCTGCAAATGCCACTTCCAGCTTAGCTGTGCAGAAGAAGAACAACAAGAAGATGAAATATCTCGAAATATGTCCGTCAGGCCCATTCCCTTGAGATAAATCTGCAAATATCTCGGAAACGAAGCGAGCTATGCCAAAATGTTAAGAGACCTTATTTGTAGAGAATTAAGTTTCCTACTTTTTATGTTCTATGATATTTTTTGATCAGATGCGTAGTTCTCGAGATATATCGAGATATTTAAAAGTTCCGAAGCCGCACCAACATAATAGAGATGCAGAAACACCGTGGCCCCTTTCTTTGAGATAACTGTGCACTATTGCGTGCTGCAAATGCCACTTCCAGCTTAGCTGTGCAGAAGAAGAACAACAAGAAGAAGAAATATCTCGAAATATGTCCGTCAGGCCCCTTCCCTTGAGATAAATCTGCAAATATCTCGGAAACGAAGCGAGCTATGGCAAAATGTTAAGAGACCTTTTTTGTAGAGAATTAAGTTTCCTACTTTTTATCTTCTATGATATTTTCTGATCAGATTCGTAGTTCTCGAGATATATCAAGATATTTAAAAGTTCCGAAGCCGCACCAACATAATAGAGATACAGAAACACCGTGGCCCCTCTCTTTGAGATAACTCTGCACAATTGCGAGCTGCAAATGCCACTTCCAGCTTAGCTGTGCAGAAGAAGAACAACAAGAAGAAGAAATATCTCGAAATATGTCCGTCAGGCCCCTTCCCTTGAGATAAATCGGCAAGTATCTCGGTAACGAAGCGAGCTATGGCAAAATGTTGAGAGACCTTTTTTGTAGAGAATTAAGTTTCCTACGTTTTATGTTCTATGATATTTTTTGATCAGATGCGTAGATCTCGAGATATATCAAGATATTTAAAAGTTCCGAAGCCGCACCAACATAATAGAGATACAGAAACACCGTGGCCCCTTTCTTTGAGATAACTCTGCACTGTTGCGAGCTGCAAATGCCACTTCCAGCTTAGCTGTGCAGAAGAAGAACAACAGGAAGAAGAGATATCTCGAAATATGTCCGTCAGGCCCCTTCCCTTGAGATAAATCTGCAAATATCTCGGAAACGAAGCGAGATATGGCAAAATGTTAAGAGACCTTTTTTGTATGGAATTATGTTTCCTACTTTTTATGTTCTATGATATTTTTTGATCAGACGCGTAGTTCTCGAGATATATCAAGATATTTAAAAGTTCCGAAGCCGCACCAACATAATAGAGATACAGAAACACCGTGGCTCCTTTCTTTTAGATAACTCTGCACTATTGCGACCTGGAAATGCCACTTCCAGTTTAGCTGTGCAGAAGAAGAACAACAAGAAGAAGAAATATCTCGAAATAAGTCCGTTAGGCCCCTTCCCCTTGAGATAAATCTGCAAATATCTCGGAAACGAAGCTAGCTATGGCAAAATGTTAAGAGACCTTTTTTGTAGAGAATTAAGTTTCCTACGTTTTATGTTGTATGATATTTTTTGATCAGATGCGTAGTTCTCGAGATATATCAAGATATTTAAAAGTTCCGAAGCCGCACCAACATAATAGAGATACAGAAACACCGTGGCCCCTCTCTTTGAGATAACTCTGCACTATTGCGAGCTGCAAATGCCACTTCCAGTTTAGCTGTGCAGAAGAAGAACAACAAGAAGAAGAAATATCTCGAAATATGTCCGTTAGGCCCCTTCCCTTGAGATAAATCGGCAAGTATCTCGGAAACGAAGCGAGCTACGGCAAAATGTTAAGAGACCTTTTTTGTAGAAAATTAGGTTTCCTACTTTTTATGTTCTATGATATTTTTTGATCAGATGCGTAGTTCTCGAGATATATCAAGATATTTAAAAGCTCCGAAGCTGCACCAACATAATAGAGGTACAGAAACACCGTGGCCCCTTTCTTTGAGATAACTCTGCACTATTGCGAGCTGCAAATGCCACTTCCAGCTTAGCTGTGGAGAAGAAGAACAACAAGAATAAGAAATATTTCGAAATATGTCCGTCAGGCCCCTTCCCTTGAGATAAATCTGCAAATATCTCGGAAACGAAGCGAGCTACGGCAAAATGTTAAGAGACCTTTTTTGTAGAAAATTAGGTTTCCTACTTTTTATGTTCTATGATATTTTTTGATCAGATGCGTAGTTCTCGAGATATATCGAGATATTTAAAAGTTCCGAAGCCGCACCAACATAATAGAGATACAGAAACACCGTGGCCCCTTTCTTTGAGATAACTGTGCACTATTGCGAGCTGCAAATGCCACTTCCAGCTTAGCTGTGCAGAAGAAGAACAACAAGAAGAAGAAATATCTCGAAATATGTCCGTCAGGCCCCTTCCCTTGAGATAAATCTGCAAATATCTCGGAAACGAAGCGAGCTATGGCAAAATGTTAAGAGACCTTTTTTGTAGAGAATTAAGTTTCCTACTTTTTATCTTCTATGATATTTTCTGATCAGATTCGTAGTTCTGGAGATATATCAAGATATTTAAAAGTTCCGAAGCCGCACCAACATAATAGAGATACAGAAACACCGTGGCCCCTCTCTTTGAGATAACTCTGCACAATTGCGAGCTGCAAATGCCACTTCCAGCTTAGCTGTGCAGAAGAAGAACAACAAGAAGAAGAAATATCTCGAAATATGTCCGTCAGGCCCCTTCCCTTGAGATAAATCGGCAAGTATCTCGGAAACGAAGCGAGCTATGGCAAAATGTTGAGAGACCTTTTTTGTAGAGAATTAAGTTTCCTACTTTTTATGTTCTATGATATTTTTTGATCAGATGCGTAGATCTCGAGATATATCAAGATATTTAAAAGTTCCGATGCCGCACCAACATAATAGAGATACAGAAACACCGTGGCCCCTTTCTTTGAGATAACTCTGCACTATTGCGAGCTGCAAATGCCACTTCCAGCTTAGCTGTGCAGAAGAAGAAATATCTCGAAATATGTCCGTCAGGCCCCTTCCCTTGAGATAAATCTGCAAATATCTCGGAAACGAAGCGAGCTATGGCAAAATGTTAAGAGACCTTTTTTGTATGGAATTATGTTTCCTACTTTTTATGTTCTATGATATTTTTTGATCAGACGCGTAGTTCTCGAGATATATCAAGATATTTAAAAGTTCCGAAGCCGCACCAACATAATAGAGATACAGAAACACCGTGGCCCCTCTCTTTGAGATAACTCTGCACAATTGCGAGCTGCAAATGCCACTTCCAGCTTAGCTGTGCAGAAGAAGAACAACCAGAAGAAGAAATATCTCGAAATATGTCCGTCAGGCCCCTTCCCTTGAGATAAATCTGCAAATATCTCGGAAACGAAGCGAGCTATTGCAAAATGTTAAGAGACCTTTTTTGTAGAGGATTGAGTTTCCTACTTTTTATGTTCTATGATATTATTTGATCAGATGCGTAGTTCTCGAGATATATCAAGATATTTAAAAGTTAAGAAGCCGCACCAACATAATAGCGATACAGAAACACCGTGGCCCCTTTCTTTGAGATAACTCTGCACTAGTGCGAGCTGCAAATGCCACTTCCAGCTTAGCTGTGCAGAAGAAGAACAACAAGAAGAAGAAATATCTCGAAATATGTCCGTCAGGCCCCTTCCCTTGAGATAAATCTGCAAATATCTCGGAAACGAAGCGAGCTATGGCAAAATGTTAAGAGACCTTTTTTGTAGAGAATTAAGTTTCCTACTTTTTATGTTCTATGATATTTTTTGATCAGATGCGTAGATCTCGAGATATATCAAGATATTTAAAAGTTCCGAAGCCGCACCAACATAATAGAGATACAGAAACACCGTGGCCCCTTTCTTTGAGATAACTCTGCACTATTGCGAGCTGCAAATGCCACTTCCAGCTTAGCTGTGCAGAAGAAGAACAACAAGAAGAAGAAATATCTCGAAATATGTCCGTCAGGCCCCTTCCCTTGAGATAAATCTGCAAATATCTCGGAAACGAAGCGAGCTATGGCAAAATGTTAAGAGACCTTTTCTGTAGAGAATTAAGTTTTCTACTTTTTATGTTCCATGATATTTTTTGATCAGATGCGTAGTTCTCGAGATATATCAAGATATTTAAAAGTTCTGAAGCTGCACCAACATAATAGAGATACAGAAACACCGTGGCCCCTTTCTTTGAGATAACTCTGCACTAGTGCGAGCCGCAAATGCCACTTCCAGCTTAGCTGTGCAGAAGAAGAACAACAAGAAGAAGAAATATCTGGAAATATGTCCGTTAGGCCCCTTCCCTTGAGATAAATCTGCAAATATCTCGGAAACGAAGCGAGCTATGGCAAAATGTTGAGAGACCTTTTTTGTAGAGAATTAAGTTTCCTACTATTTATGTTCTATGATAGTTTTGGATCAGATGCGTAGTTCTCGAGATATATCAAGATATTTAAAAGTTCCGAAGCCGCACCAACATAATAGAGATACAGAAACACCGTGGCCCCTTTCTTTGAGATAACTCTGCACTAGTGCGAGCCGCAAATGCCACTTCCAGCTTAGCTGTGCAGAAGAAGAACAACAAGAAGAAGAAATATCTCGAAATATGTCCGTCAGGCCCCTTCCCTTGAGATAAATCTGCAAATATCTCGGAAACGAAGCGAGCCATTGCAAAATGTTAAGAGACCTTCTTTGTAGAGAATTGAGTTTCCTACTTTTTATGTTCTATGATATTTTTTGATCAGATGCGTAGTTCTCGAGATATATCAAGATATTTAAAAGTTCCGAAGCCGCACCAACATAATAGAGATACAGAAACACCGTGGCCCCTCTCTTTGAGATAACTCTGCACTATTGCGAGCTGGAAATGCCACTTCCAGTTTAGCTGTGCAGAAGAAGATCAACAAGAAGAAGAAATATCTCGAAATATGTCCGTTAGGCCCCTTCCCTTGAGATAAATCTGCAAATATCTCGGAAACGAAGCGAGCTATGGCAAAATCTTACGAGACTTTTTTGTAGAGAATTATGTTTCCTACAATTTATGTTCTATGATATTTTTTGATCAGAAGCGTAGTTTTCGAGATATATCGAGATATTTAAAAGTTCCGAAGCCGCACCAACATAATAGAGATACAGAAACACCGTGGCCCCTTTCTTTGAGATAACTCTGCACGATTGCGAGCTATGAATGCCACTTCCAGTTTAGCTGTGCAGAAGAAGAACAACAAGAAGAAGAAATATCTCGAAATATGTCCATCAGGACCCTTCCCTTGAGATAAATCCGCAAATATCTCGGAAACGAAGCGAGCTATTGCAAAACGTTAAGAGACCTTTTTTGTAGAGAATTAAGTTTCCTACTTTTTATGTTCTATGATATTTTTTGATCAGATGCGTAGTTCTCGAGATATATCAAGATATTTAAAAGCTCCGAAGCTGCACCAACATAATAGAGGTACAGAAACACCGTGGCCCCTTTCTTTGAGATAACTCTGCACTATTGCGAGCTGCAAATGCCACTTCCAGCTTAGCTGTGGAGAAGAAGAACAACAAGAATAAGAAATATTTCGAAATATGTCCGTCAGGCCCCTTCCCTTCAGATAAATCTGCAAATATCTCGGAAACGAAGCGAGCTATGGCAAAATGTTAAGAGACCGTTTTTGTAGAGAATTAAGTTTCCTACTTTTTATGTTCGATGATATTTTTTGATCAGACGCGTAGTTCTCCAGATATATCAAGATATTTAAAAGTTCCGAAGCCGCACCAACATAATAGAGATACAGAAACACCGTGGCCCCTTTCGTTGTGATAACTCTGCACTAGTGCGAGCCGCAAATGCCACTTCCAGCTTAGCTGTGCAGAAGAAGAACAACAAGAAGAAGAAATATCTCGAAATATGTCCGTCAGGCCCCTTCCCTTGAGATAAATCTGCAAATATCTCGGAAACGAAGAGAGCTACGGCAAAATGTTAAGAGACCTTTTTTGTAGAGAATTAAGTTTCCTACTTTTCATGTTCTATGATATTTTTTGATCAGATGCGTAGTTCTCGAGATATATCAAGATATTTAAAAGTTCCGAAGCCGCACCAACATAATAGAGATACAGAAACACCGTGGCCCCTTTCTTTGAGATAACTCTGAACTATTGCGAGCTGCAAATGCCACTTCCAGCTTAGCTGTGCAGAAGAAGAACAACAAGAAGAAGAAATATCTCGAAATATGTCCGTCAGGCCACTTCCCTTGAGATGAATCTGCAAATATCTCGGAAACGAAGCGAGCTATGGCAAAATGTTAAGAGACCTTTTTTGTAGAGAATTAAGTTTCCTACTTTTTATGTTCTCTGATATTTTTTGATCAGACGGGTAGTTCTCGAGATATATCAAGATATTTAAAAGTTCCGAAGCCGCACCAACATAATAGAGATACAGAAACACCGTGGCCCCTTTCTTTGAGATAACTCTGCACTATTGCGAGCTGCAAATGCCACTTCCAGCTTAGCTGTGCAGAAGAAGAACAACAAGAAGAAGAAATATCTCGAAATATGTCCGTCAGGCCCCTTCCCTTGAGATATATCTGCAAATATCTCGGAAACGAAGCGAGCTATGGCAAAATCTTAAGAGACCTTTTTTGTAGAGAATTATGTTTCCTACAATTTAGGTTCTATGATATTTTTTGATCAGAAGCGTAGTTTTCGAGATATATCGAGATATTTAAAAGTTCCGAAGCCGCACCAACATAAGAGAGATACAGAAACACCGTGGCCCCTTTCATTGAGATAACTCTGCACTAGTGCGAGCCGCAAATGCCACTTCCAGCTTAGCTGTGCAGAAGAAGAACAACAAGAAGAAGAAATATCTCGAAATATGTCCGTCAGGCCCCTTCCCTTGAGATAAATCTGCAAATATCTCGGAAACGAAGAGAGCTATGGCAAAATGTTAAGAGACCTTTTTGGTAGAGAATTAAGTTTCCTACTTTTCATGTTCTATGATATTTTTTGATCAGATGCGTAGTTCTCGAGATATATCAAGATATTTAAAAGTTCCGAAGCCGCACCAACATAATAGAGATACAGAAACACCGTGGCCCCTTTCTTTGAGATAACTCTGCACTATTGCGAGCTGCAAATGCCACTTCCAGCTTAGCTGTGCAGAAGAAGAACAACAAGAAGAAGAAATATCTCGAAATATGTCCGTCAGGCCCCTTCCCTTGAGATATATCTGCAAATATCTCGGAAACGAAGCGAGCTATCGCAAAATATTAAGAGACCTTTTTTGTAGAGAATTAAGTTTCCTACTTTTTATGTTCTATGATATTTTTTGATCAGATGCGTAGTTCTCGAGATATATCAAGATATTTAAAAGTTCCGAAGCCGCACCAACATAATAGAGATACAGAAACACCGTGGCCCCTTTCTTTGAGATAACTCTGCACTATTGCGAGCTGTAAATGCCACTTCCAGCTTAGCTGTGCAGAAGAAGAACAACAAGAAGAAGAAATATCTCGAAATATGTCCGTCAGGCCCCTTCCCTTGAGATATATCTGCAAATATCTCGGAAACGAAGCGAGCTATGGCAAAATGTTAAGAGACCTTTTTTGTAGAGAATTATGTTTCCTACAATTTATGTTCTATGATATTTTTTGATCAGAAGCGTAGTTTTCGAGATATATCGAGATATTTAAAAGTTCCGAAGCCGCACCAACATAATAGAGATACAGAAACACCGTGGCCCCTTTCTTTGAGATAACTCTGCACCATTGCGAGCTGCAAATGCCACTTCCAGCTTAGCTGTGCAGAGCAAGAACAACAAGAAGAAGAAATATCTCGAAATATGTCCGTCAGGCCAGTTCCTTTGAGCTGAATCTGCAAATATCTCGGAAACGAAGCGAGCTATGGCAAAATGTTAAGAGACGTTTTTTGTAGAGAATTATGTTTCCTACAATTTATGTTCGATGATATTTTTTGATCAGAAGCGTAGTTTTCGAGATATATCGAGATACTTAAAAGTTCCGAAGCCGCACCAACATAATAGAGATACAGAAACACCGTGGCCCCTTTCTTTGAGATAACTGTGCACTAGTGCGAGCCGCAAATGCCACTTCCAGCTTAGCTGTGCAGAAGAAGAACAAGAAGAAGAAATATCTCGAAATATGTCCGTCAGGCCCCTTCCCTTGAAATAAATCTGCAAATATCTCGGAAACGAAGCGAGCTATGGCAAAATGTTTAGAGACCTTTTTTGTAGAGAATTATGTTTCTTACTTTTTATGTTCTATGATATTTTTTGATCAGACGCGTAGTTCTCGAGATATATCAAGATATTTAAAAGTTCCAAAGCCGCACCAACATAGTAGAGATACAGAAACACCGTGGCCCCTTTCTTTGAGATATCTCTGCACTATTGCGAGCTGCAAATGCCACTTCCAGCTTAGCTGTGCAGAGGAAGAACAACAAGAAGAAGAAATATCTCGAAATATGTCCGTCAGGCCCCTTCCCTTGAGATAAATATGCAAATATCTCGGAAACGAAGCGAGCTATGGCAAAATGTTAAGAGACCTTTTTTGTAGAGAATTAAGTTTCCTACCTTTTATGTTCTATGATATTTTTTGATCAGATGCGTAGTTCTCGAGATATATCAAGATATTTAAAAGTTCCGAAGCCGCACCAACATAATAGAGATACAGAAACACCGTGGCCCCTTTCTTTGAGATAACTCTGCACTATTGCGAGCTGCAAATGCCACTTCCAGCTTAGCTGTGCAGAGGAAGAACAACAAGAAGAAGAAATATCTCGAAATATGTCCGTCAGGCCCCTTCCCTTGAGATATATCTGCAAATATCTCGGAAACGAAGCGAGCTATGGCAAAATGTTAAGAGACATTTTTTGTAGAGAATTATGTTTCCTACAATTTATGTTCTATGATATTTTTTGATCAGAAGCGTAGTTTTCGAGATATATCGAGATATTTAAAAGTTCCGAAGCCGCACCAACATAATAGAGATACAGAAACACCGTGGCCCCTTTCTTTGAGATAACTCTGCACTAGTGCGAGCCGCAAATGCCACTTCCAGCTTAGCTGTGCAGAAGAAGAACAACAAGAAGAAGAAATATCTCGAAATATGTCCGTCAGGCCCCTTCCCTTGAGATAAATCTGCAAATATCTCGGAAACGAAGCGAGCTATGGCAAAATGTTAAGAGACCTTTTTTGTAGAGAATTAAGTTTCCTACTTTTTATGTTCTATGATATTTTTTGATCAGATGCGTAGTTCTCGAGATATATCAAGATATTTAAAAGTTCCGAAGCCGCACCAACATAATAGAGATACAGAAACACCGTGGCCCCTTTCTTTGAGAAAGCGCTGCACTATTGCGAGCTGCAAATGCCACTTCCAGCTTAGCTGTGCAGAGGAAGAACAACAAGAAGAAGAAATATCTCGAAATATGTCCGTCAGGCCCCTTCCCTTGAGATATATCTGCAAATATCTCGGAAACGAAGCGAGCTATGGCAAAATGTTAAGAGACCTTTTTTGTAGAGAATTAAGTTTCCTACTTTTTATGTTCTATGATATTTTTTGATCAGATGCGTAGTTCTCGAGATATATCAAGATATTTAAAAGTTCCGAAGCCGCACCAACATAATAGAGATACAGAAACACCGTGGCCCCTTTCTTTCAGATAACTATGCACTATTGCGAGCTGCAAATGCCACTTCCAGCTTAGCTGTGCAGAAGAACAACAAGAAGAAGAAATATCTCGAAATATGTCCGTCAGGCCCCTTCCCTTGAGATAAATCTGCAAATATCTCGGAAACGAAGAGAGCTATGGCAAAATGTTAAGAGACTTTTTTTGTAGAGAATTAAGTTTCCTACTTTTTATGTTCTATGATATTTTTTGATCTGATGCGTAGTTCTCGAGATATATCAAGATATTTAAAAGTTCCGAAGCCGCACCAACATAATAGAGATACAGAAACACCGTGGCCCCTTTCTTTGAGATAACTCTGCACTATTGCGAGCTGCAAATGCCACTTCCAGCTTAGCTGTGCAGAGGAAGAACAACAAGAAGAAGAAATACCTCGAAATATGTCCGTCAGGCCAGTTCCTTTGAGCTGAATCTGCAAATATCTCGGAAACGAAGCGAGCTATGACAAAATGTTAAGAGACGTTTTTTATAGAGAATTATGTTTCCTACAATTTATGTTCTATGATATTTTTTGATCAGAAGCGTAGTTTTCGAGATATATCGAGATATTTAAAAGTTCCGAAGCCGCACCAACATAATAGGGATACAGAAACACCGTGGCCCCTTTCTTTGAGATAACTCTGCACTAGTGCGAGCCGCAAATGCCACTTCCAGCTTAGCTGTGCAGAAGAAGAACAACAAGAAGAAGAAATATCTCGAAATATGTCCGTCAGGCCCCTTCCCTTGAGATAAATCTGCAAATATCTCGGAAACGAAGCGAGCTATGGCAAAATGTTAAGAGACCTTTTTTGTAGAGAATTATGTTTCCTACAATTTATGTTCTATGATATTTTTTGATCAGAAGCGTAGTTTTCGAGATACATCGAGATATTTAAAAGTTCCGAAGCCGCACCAACATAATAGAGATACAGAAACACCGTGGCCCCTTTCTTTGAGATAACTCTGCACTAGTGCGAGCCGCAAATGCCACTTCCAGCTTAGCTGTGCAGAAGAAGAACAACAAGAAGAAGAAATATCTCGAAATATGTCCGTCAGGCCCCTTCCCTTGAGATAAATCTGCAAATATCTCGGAAACGAAGCGAGCTATGGCAAAATGTTAAGAGACCTTTTTTGTAGAGAATTAAGTTTCCTACTCTTTATGTTCTATGATATTTTTTGATCAGATGCGTAGTTCTCGAGATATATCAAGATATTTAAAAGTTCCGAAGCCGCACCAACATAATAGAGATACAGAAACACCGTGGCCCCTTTCTTTGAGATAACTCTGCACTATTGCGAGCTGCAAATGCCACTTCCAGCTTAGCTGTGCAGAGGAGGAACAACAAGAAGAAGAAATATCTCGAAATATGTCCGTCAGGCCAGTTCCTTTGAGCTGAATCTGCAAATATCTCGGAAACGAAGCGAGCTATGGCAAAATGTTAAGAGACGTTTTTTATAGAGAATTATGTTTCCTACAATTTATGTTCTATGATATTTTTTGATCAGAAGCGTAGTTTTCGAGATATATCGAGATGTTTAAAAGTTCCGAAGCCGCACCAACATAATAGGGATACAGAAACACCGTGGCCCCTTTCTTTGAGATAACTCTGCACTATTGCGAGCTGGAAATGCCACTTCCAGCTTAGCTGTGCAGAAGAAGAACAACAAGAAGAAGAAATATCTCGAAATATGTCCGTCAGGCCCCTCCCCTTGAGATATATCAGCAAATATCTCGGAAACGAAGCGAGCTATGGCAAAATGTTAAGAGACCTTTTTTGTAGAGAATTATGTTTCCTACAATTTATGTTCTATGATATTTTTTGATCAGAAGCGTAGTTTTCGAGATACATCGAGATATTTAAAAGTTCCGAAGCCGCACCAACATAATAGAGATACAGAAACACAGTGGCCCCTTTCTTTGAGATAACTCTGCACTAGTGCGAGCCGCAAATGCCACTTCCAGCTTAGCTGTGCAGAAGAAGAACAACAAGAAGAAGAAATATCTCGAAATATGTCCGTCAGGCCCCTTCCCTTGAGATATATCTGCAAATATTTCGGAAACGAAGCGAGCTATGGCAAAATGTTCAGAGACCTTTTTTGTAGAGAATTCTGTTTCCTACAATTTATGTTCTATGATATTTTTTGATCAGAAGCGTAGTTTTCGAGATATATCGAGATATTTAAAAGTTCCGAAGCCGCACCAACATAATAGAGATACAGAAACACCGTGGCCCCTTTCTTTGAGATAACTCTGCACTAGTGCGAGCCGCAAATGCCACTTCCAGCTTAGCTGTGCAGAAGAAGAACAACAAGAAGAAGAAATATCTCGAAATATGTCCGTCAGGCCCCTTCCCTTGAGATAAATCTGCAAATATCTCGGAAACGAAGCGAGCTATGGCAAAATGTTAAGAGACCTTTTTTGTAGAGAATTAAGTTTCCTACTTTTTATGTTCTATGATATTTTTTGATCAGATGCGTAGTTCTCGAGATATATCAAGATATTTAAAAGTTCCGAAGCCGCACAAACATAATAGAGATACAGAAACACCGTGGCCCCTTTCTTTGAGATAACTCTGCACTATTGCGAGCTGTAAATGCCACTTCCAGCTTAGCTGTGCAGAAGAAGAACAACAAGAAGAAGAAATATCTCGAAATATGTCCGTCAGGCCCCTTCCCTTGAGATATATCTGCAAATATCTCGGAAACGAAGCGAGCTATGGCAAAATGTTCAGAGACCTTTTTTGTAGAGAATTCTGTTTCCTACAATTTATGTTCTATGATATTTTTTGATCAGAAGCGTAGTTTTCGAGATATATCGAGATGTTTAAAAGTTCCGAAGCCGCACCAACATAATAGGGATACAGAAACACCGTGGCCCCTTTCTTTGAGATAACTCTGCACTATTGCGAGCTGGAAATGCCACTTCCAGCTTAGCTGTGCAGAAGAAGAACAACAAGAAGAAGAAATATCTCGAAATATGTCCGTCAGGCCCCTCCCCTTGAGATATATCAGCAAATATCTCGGAAACGAAGCGAGCTATGGCAAAATGTTAAGAGACCTTTTTTGTAGAGAATTATGTTTCCTACAATTTATGTTCTATGATATTTTTTGATCAGAAGCGTAGTTTTCGAGATACATCGAGATATTTAAAAGTTCCGAAGCCGCACCAACATAATAGAGATACAGAAACACAGTGGCCCCTTTCTTTGAGATAACTCTGCACTAGTGCGAGCCGCAAATGCCACTTCCAGCTTAGCTGTGCAGAAGAAGAACAACAAGAAGAAGAAATATCTCGAAATATGTCCGTCAGGCCCCTTCCCTTGAGATATATCTGCAAATATTTCGGAAACGAAGCGAGCTATGGCAAAATGTTCAGAGACCTTTTTTGTAGAGAATTCTGTTTCCTACAATTTATGTTCTATGATATTTTTTGATCAGAAGCGTAGTTTTCGAGATATATCGAGATATTTAAAAGTTCCGAAGCCGCACCAACATAATAGAGATACAGAAACACCGTGGCCCCTTTCTTTGAGATAACTCTGCACTAGTGCGAGCCGCAAATGCCACTTCCAGCTTAGCTGTGCAGAAGAAGAACAACAAGAAGAAGAAATATCTCGAAATATGTCCGTCAGGCCCCTTCCCTTGAGATAAATCTGCAAATATCTCGGAAACGAAGCGAGCTATGGCAAAATGTTAAGAGACCTTTTTTGTAGAGAATTAAGTTTCCTACTTTTTATGTTCTATGATATTTTTTGATCAGATGCGTAGTTCTCGAGATATATCAAGATATTTAAAAGTTCCGAAGCCGCACAAACATAATAGAGATACAGAAACACCGTGGCCCCTTTCTTTGAGATAACTCTGCACTATTGCGAGCTGTAAATGCCACTTCCAGCTTAGCTGTGCAGAAGAAGAACAACAAGAAGAAGAAATATCTCGAAATATGTCCGTCAGGCCCCTTCCCTTGAGATATATCTGCAAATATCTCGGAAACGAAGCGAGCTATGGCAAAATGTTCAGAGACCTTTTTTGTAGAGAATTCTGTTTCCTACAATTTATGTTCTATGATATTTTTTGATCAGAAGCGTAGTTTTCGAGATATATCGAGATATTTAAAAGTTCCGAAGCCGCACCAACATAATAGAGATACAGAAACACCGTGGCCCCTTTCTTTGAGATAACTCTGCACTAGTGCGAGCCGCAAATGCCACTTCCAGCTTAGCTGTGCAGAAGAAGAACAACAAGAAGAAGAAATATCTCGAAATATGTCCGTCAGGCCCCTTCCCTTGAGATAAATCTGCAAATATCTCGGAAACGAAGCGAGCTATGCCAAAATGTTAAGAGACCTTTTTTGTAGAGAATTAAGTTTCCTACTTTTTATGTTCTATGATATTTTTTGATCAGATGCGTAGTTCTCGAGATATATCAAGATATTTAAAAGTTCCGAAGCCGCACCAACATAATAGAGATACAGAAACACCGTGGCCCCTTTCTTTGAGATAACTCTGCACTATTGCGAGCTGTAAATGCCACTTCCAGCTTAGCTGTGCAGAAGAAGAACAACAAGAAGAAGAAATATCTCGAAATATGTCCGTCAGGCCCCTTCCCTTGAGATATATCTGCAAATATCTCGGAAACGAAGCGAGCTATGGCAAAATGTTAAGAGACCTTTTTTGTAGAGAATTATGTTTCCTACAATTTATGTTCTATGATATTTTTTGATCTGAAGCGTAGTTTTCGAGATACATCGAGATAGTTAAAAGTTCCGAAGCCGCACCAACATAATAGAGATACAGAAACACCGTGGCCCCTTTCTTTGAGATAACTCTGCACTAGTGCGAGCCGCAAATGCCACTTCCAGCTTAGCTGTGCAGAAGAAGAACAACAAGAAGAAGAAATATCTCGAAATATGTCCGTCAGGCCCCTTCCCTTGAGATAAATCTGCAAATATCTCGGAAACGAAGCGAGCTATGGCAAAATGTTAAGAGACCTTTTTTGTAGGGAATTAAGTTGCCTACTTTTTATGTTCTATGATATTTTTTGATCAGATGCGTAGTTCTCGAGATATATCAAGATATTTAAAAGTTCCGAAGCCGCACCAACATAATAGAGATACAGAAACACCGTGGCCCCTTTCTTTGAGATAACTCTGCACTAGTGCGAGCCGCAAATGCCACTTCCAGCTTAGCTGTGCAGAAGAAGAACAACAAGAAGAAGAAATATCTCGAAATATGTCCGTCAGGCCCCTTCCCTTGAGATAAATCTGCAAATATCTCGGAAACGAAGCGAGCTATGCCAAAATGTTAAGAGACCTTTTTTGTAGAGAATTAAGTTTCCTACTTTTTATGTTCTATGATATTTTTTGATCAGATGCGTAGTTCTCGAGATATATCAAGATATTTAAAAGTTCCGAAGCCGCACCAACATAATAGAGATACAGAAACACCGTGGCCCCTTTCTTTGAGATAACTCTGCACTATTGCGAGCTGTAAATGCCACTTCCAGCTTAGCTGTGCAGAAGAAGAACAACAAGAAGAAGAAATATCTCGAAATATGTCCGTCAGGCCCCTTCCCTTGAGATATATCTGCAAATATCTCGGAAACGAAGCGAGCTATGGCAAAATGTTAAGAGACCTTTTTTGTAGAGAATTATGTTTCCTACAATTTATGTTCTATGATATTTTTTGATCTGAAGCGTAGTTTTCGAGATACATCGAGATAGTTAAAAGTTCCGAAGCCGCACCAACATAATAGAGATACAGAAACACCGTGGCCCCTTTCTTTGAGATAACTCTGCACTAGTGCGAGCCGCAAATGCCACTTCCAGCTTAGCTGTGCAGAAGAAGAACAACAAGAAGAAGAAATATCTCGAAATATGTCCGTCAGGCCCCTTCCCTTGAGATAAATCTGCAAATATCTCGGAAACGAAGCGAGCTATGGCAAAATGTTAAGAGACCTTTTTTGTAGGGAATTAAGTTGCCTACTTTTTATGTTCTATGATATTTTTTGATCAGATGCGTAGTTCTCGAGATATATCAAGATATTTAAAAGTTCCGAAGCCGCACCAACATAATAGAGATACAGAAACACCGTGGCCCCTTTCTTTGAGATAACTCTGCACTATTGCGAGCTGCAAATGCCACTTCCAGCTTAGCTGTGCAGAGGAAGAACAACAAGAAGAAGAAATATCTCGAAATATGTCCGTCAGGCCCCTTCCCTTGAGATATATCAGCAAATATCTCGGAAACGAAGCGAGCTATGGCAAAATGTTAAGAGACCTTTTTTGTAGAGAATTATGTTTCCTACAATTTATGTTCTATGATATTTTTTGATCAGAAGCGTAGTTTTCGAGATACATCGAGATATTTAAAAGTTCCGAAGCCGCACCAACATAATAGAGATACAGAAACACCGTGGCCCCTTTCTTTGAGATAACTCTGCACTAGTGCGAGCCGCAAATGCCACTTCCAGCTTAGCTGTGCAGAAGAAGAACAACAAGAAGAAGAAATATCTCGAAATATGTCCGTCAGGCCCCTTCCCTTGAGATAAATCTGCAAATATCTCGGAAACGAAGCGGGCTATGGCAAAATGTTAAGAGACCTTTTTTGTAGGGAATTAAGTTTCCTACTTTTTATGTTCTATGATATTTTTTGATCAGAAGCGTAGTTTTCGAGATACATCGAGATAGTTAAAAGTTCCGAAGCCGCACCAACATAATAGAGATACAGAAACACCGTGGCCCCTTTCTTTGAGATAACTCTGCACTAGTGCGAGCCGCAAATGCCACTTCCAGCTTAGCTGTGCAGAAGAAGAACAACAAGAAGAAGAAATATCTCGAAATATGTCCGTCAGGCCCCTTCCCTTGAGATAAATCTGCAAATATCTCGGAAACGAAGCGAGCTATGGCAAAATGTTAAGAGACCTTTTTTGTAGGGAATTAAGTTTCCTACTTTTTATGTTCTATGATATTTTTTGATCAGATGCGTAGTTCTCGAGATATATCAAGATGTTTAAAAGTTCCGAAGCCGCACCAACATAATAGAGATACAGAAACACCGTGGCCCCTTTCTTTGAGATAACTCTGCACTATTGCGAGCTGCAAATGCCACTTCCAGCTTAGCTGTGCAGAGGAAGAACAACAAGAAGAAGAAATATCTCGAAATATGTCCGTCAGGCCAGTTCCTTTGAGCTGAATCTGCAAATATCTCGGAAACGAAGCGAGCTATGGCAAAATCTTAAGAGACGTTTTTTATAGAGAATTATGTTTCCTACAATTTATGTTCCATGATATTTTTTGATCAGAAGCGTAGTTTTCGAGATATATCGAGATATTTAAAAGTTCCGAAGCCGCACCAACATAATAGGGATACAGAAACACCGTGGCCCCTTTCTTTGAGATAACTCTGCACTAGTGCGAGCCGCAAATGCCACTTCCAGCTTAGCTGTGCAGAAGAAGAACAACAGGAAGAAGAAATATCTCGAAATATGTCCGTCAGGCCCCTTCCCGTGAGATAAATCTGCAAATATCTCGGAAACGCCGCGAGCTATGGCAAAATGTTAAGAGACCTCTTTTGTAGAGAATTAAGTTTCCTACTTTTTATGTTCTATGATATTTTTTGATCAGATGCGTAGTTCTCGAGATATATCAAGATATTTAAAAGTTCCGAAGCCGCACCAACATAATAGAGATACAGAAACACCGTGGCCCCTTTCTTTGAGATAACTCTGCACTATTGCGAGCTGCAAATGCCACTTCCAGCTTAGCTGTGCAGAAGAAGAACAACAAGAAGAAGAAATATCCCGAAATATGTCCGTCAGGCCCCTTCCCTTGAGATAAATCTGCATATATCTCGGAAACGAAGCGAGCTATGGCAAAATGTTAAGAGACCTTTTTGGTAGAGAATGAAGTTTCCTACTTTTTATGTTCTATGATATTTTTTGATCAGATGCGTAGTTCTCGAGATATATCAAGATATTTAAAAGTTCCGAAGCCGCACCAACATAATAGAGATACAGAAACACCGTGGCCCCTTTCTTTGAGATAACTCTGCACTATTGCGAGCTGCAAATGCCACTTCCAGCTTAGCTGTGCAGAAGAAGAACAACAAGAAGAAGAAATATCTCGAAATATGACCGTTAGGCCCCTTCCCTTGAGATAAATCTGCAAATATCTCGGAAACGAAGCGAGCTATGGCAAAATGTTAAGAGACCTTTTTTGTAGAGAATTAAGTTTCCTACTTTTTATGTTCTATGATATTTTTTGATCAGATGCGTAGTTCTCGAGATATATCAAGATATCTAAAAGTTCCGAAGCCGCACCAACATAATAGAGATACAGAAACACCGTGGCCCCTTTCTTCGAGATAACCCTGCGCTATTGCGAGCTGGAAATGCCACTTCCAGTTTAGCTGTGCAGAAGAAGAACAACAAGAAGAGGAAATATCTCGAAATATGTCCGTCAGGCCCCTTCCCTTGAGATATATCTGCAAATATCTCGGAAACGAAACGAGCTATGGCAAAATGTTAAGAGACCTTTTTTGTAGAGAATTATGTTTCCTACAATTTATGTTCTATGATATTTTTTGATCAGAAGCGTAGTTTTCGAGATATATCGAGATATTTAAAAGATCCGAAGCTGCACCAACATAATAGAGATACAGAAACACCGTGGCCCCTTTCTTTGAGATAACTCTGCACTAGTGCGAGCCGCAAATGCCGCTTCCAGCTTAGCTGTGCAGAAGAAGAACAACAAGAAGAAGAAATATCTCGAAATATGTCCGTCAGGCCCCTTCCCTCGAGATAAATCTGCAAATATCTCGGAAACGAAGCGAGCTATGGCAAAATGTTATGAGACCTTTTTTGTAGAGAATTAAGTTTCCTACTTTTTATGTTCTATGATATTTTTTGATCGGATGCGTAGTTCTCGAGATATATCAAGATATTTAAAAGTTCCGAAGCCGCACCAACATAATAGAGATACAGAAACACCGTGGCCCCTTTCTTTGAGATATCTCTGCACTATTGCGAGCTGCAAATGCCACTTCCAGCTTAGCTGTGCAGAAGAAGAACAACAAGAAGAAGAAATATCTGGAAATATGTCCGTCAGGCCCCTTCCCTTGAGATAAATCTGCAAATATCTCGGAAACGAAGCGAGCTATGGCAAAATGTTATGAGACCTTTTTTGTAGAGAATTAAGTTTCCTACTTTTTATGTTCTATGATATTTTTTGATCGGATGCGTAGTTCTCGAGATATATCAAGATATTTAAAAGTTCCGAAGCCGCACCAACATAATAGAGATACAGAAACACCGTGGCCCCTTTCTTTGAGATAACTCTGCACTATTGCGAGCTGCAAATGCCACTTCCAGCTTAGCTGTGCAGAAGAAGAACAACAAGAAGAAGACATATCTCGAAATATGTCCGTCAGGCCCCTTCCCTTGAGATATATCTGCAAATATCTCGGAAACGAAGCGAGCTATGGCAAAATGTTAAGAGACCTTTTTTGTAGAGAATTATGTTTCCTACAATTTATGTTCTACGATATTTTTTGATCAGAAGCGTAGTTTTCGAGATATATCGAGATATTTAAAAGTTCCAAAGCCGCACCAACATAATAGAGATACAGAAACACCGTGGCCCCTTTCTTTGAGATAACTCTGCACTAGTGCGAGCCGCCAATGCCACTTCCAGCTTAGCTGTGCAGAAGAAGAACAACAAGAAGAAGAAATATCTCGAAATATGTCCGTCAGGCCCCTTCCCTTGAGATAAATCTGCAAATATCTCGGAAACGAAGAGAGCTATTGCAAAATGTTAACAGACATTTTTGTAGAGAATTAAGTTTCCTACTTTTTATGTTCTATGATATTTTTTGATCTGATGCGTAGTTCTCGAGATATATCAAGATATTTAAAAGTTCCGAAGCCGCACCAACATAATAGAGATACAGAAACACCGTGGCCCCTTTCTTACAGATAACTCTGCACTATCGCCAGCTGCAAATGCCACTTCCAGCTTAGCTGTGCAGAGGAAGAACAACAAGAAGAAGAAATATCTCGAAATATGTCCGTCAGGCCAGTTCCTTTGAGCTGAATCTGCAAATATCTCGGAAACGAAGCGAGCTATGGCAAAATGTTAAGAGACGTTTTTTGTAGAGAATTATGTTTCCTACAATTTATGTTCTATGATATTTTTTGATCAGAAGCGTAGTTTTCGAGATATATCGAGATATTTAAAAGTTCCGAAGCCGCACCAACATAATAGGGATACAGAAACACCGTGGCCCCTTTCTTTGAGATAACTCTGCACTAGTGCGAGCCGCAAATGCCACTTCCAGCTTAGCTGTGCAGAAGAAGAACAACAAGAAGAAGAAATATCTCGAAATATGTCCGTCAGGCCCCTTCCCTTGAGATAAATCTGCAAATATCTCGGAAACGAAGCGAGCTATGGCAAAATGTTAGGAGACCTTTTTTGTAGAGAATTAAGTTTCCTACTTTTTATGTTCTATGATATTTTTTGATCAGATGCGTAGTTCTCGAGATATATCAAGATATTTAAAAGTTCCGAAGCCGCACCAACATAATAGAGATACAGAAACACCGTGGCCCCTCTCTTTGAGATAACTCTGCACTAGTGCGAGCCGCAAATGCCACTTCCAGCTTAGCTGTGCAGAAGAAGAACAACAAGAAGAAGAAATATCTCGAAATATGTCCGTCAGGCCCCTTCCCTTGAGATAAATCTGCAAATATCTCGGAAACGCAGCGAGCTATGGCAAAATGTTAGGAGACCTTTTTTGTAGAGAATTAGGTTTCCTACTTTTTATGTTCTATGATATTTTTTGATCAGATGCGTAGTTCTCGAGATATATCAAGATATTTAAAAGTTCCGAAGCCGCACCAACATAATAGAGATACAGACACACCGTGGCCCCTCTCTTTGAGATAACTCTGCACTATTGCGAGCTGGAAATGCCACTTCCAGTTTAGCTGTGCAGAAGAAGAACAACAAGAAGAAGAAATATCTCGAAATATGTCCGTTAGGCCCCTTCCCTTGAGATAAATCTGCAAATATCTCGGAAACGAAGCGAGCTATGGCAAAATGTTAAGAGACCTTTTTTGTAGAGAATTAAGTTTCCTACTTTTTATGTTCTATGATATTTTTTTATCAGATGCGTAGTTCTCGAGATATATCAAGATATTTAAAAGTTCCGGAGCCGCACCAACATAATAGAGATACAGAAACACCGTGGCCCCTTTCTTTGAGATAACTCTGCACTATTGCGAGCTGTAAATGCCACTTCCAGCTTAGCTGTGCAGAAGAAGAACAACAAGAAGAAGACATATCTCGAAATATGTCCGTCAGGCCCCTTCCCTTGAGATATATCTGCAAATATCTCGGAAACGAAGAGAGCTATGGCAAAATGTTAAGAGACCTTTTTTGTAGAGAATTCTGTTTCCTACAATTTATGTTCTATGATGTTTTTTGATCAGAAGCGTACTTTTCGAGATATATCGAGATATTTAAAAGTTCCGAAGCCGCACCAACATAATAGAGATACAGAAACACCGTGGCCCCTTTCTTTGAGATAACTCTGCACTAGTGCGAGCCGCAAATGCCACTTCCAGCTTAGCTGTGCAGAAGAAGAACAACAAGAAGAAGAAATATCTCGAAATATGTCCGTCAGGCCCCTTCCCTTGAGATAAATCTGCAAATATCTCGGAAACGAAGCGACCTATGGCAAAATGTTCAGAGACCTTTTTTGTAGAGAATTAAGTTTCCTACTTTTTATGTTCTATGATATTTTTTGATCAGATGCGTAGTTCTCGAGATATATCAAGATATTTAAAAGTTCCGAAGCCGCACCAACATAATAGAGATACAGAAACACCGTGGCCCCTTTCTTTGAGATAACTCTGCACTATTGCGAACTGCAAATGCCACTTCCAGCTTAGCTGTGCAGAGGAAGAACAACAAGAAGAAGAAATATCTCGAAATATGTCCGTCAGGCCAGTTCCTTTGAGCTGAATCTGCAAATATCTCGGAAACGAAGCGAGCTATGGCAAAATGTTAAGAGACGTTTTTTATAGAGAATTATGTTTCCTACAATTTATGTTCTATGATATTTTTTGATCAGAAACGTAGTTTTCGAGATATATCGAGATATTTAAAAGTTCCGAAGCTGCACCAACATAATAGGGATACAGAAACACCGTGGCCCCTTTCTTTGAGATAACTCTGCACTAGTGCGAGCCGCAAATGCCACTTCCAGCTTAGCTGTGCAGAAGAAGAACAACAAGAAGAAGAAATATCTCGAAATATGTCCGTCAGGCCCCTTTCCTTGAGATAAATCTGCAAATATCTCGGAAACGAAGCGAGCTATGGCAAAATGTTAAGAGACCTTTTTTGTAGAGAATTAAGTTTCCTACTTTTTATCTTCTATGATATTTTTTGATCAGATGCGTAGTTCTCGAGATATATCAAGATATTTAAAAGTTCCGAAGCCGCACCAACATAATAGAGATACAGAAACACCGTGGCCCCTTTCTTTGAGATAACTCTGCACTAGTGCGAGCCGCAAATGCCACTTCCAGCTTAGCTGTGCAGAAGAAGAACAACAAGAAGAAGAAATATCTCGAAATATGTCCGTCAGGCCCCTTCCCTTGAGATATATCTGCAAATATCTCGGAAACGAAGCGAGCTATGGCAAAATGTTAAGAGACCTTTTTTGTAGAGAATTATGTTTCCTACAATTTATGTTCTACGATATTTTTTGATCAGAAGCGTAGTTTTCGAGATATATCGAGATATTTAAAAGTTCCAAAGCCGCACCAACATAATAGAGATACAGAAACACCGTGGCCCCTTTCTTTGAGATAACTCTGCACTAGTGCGAGCCGCCAATGCCACTTCCAGCTTAGCTGTGCAGAAGAAGAACAACAAGAAGAAGAAATATCTCGAAATATGTCCGTCAGGCCCCTTCCCTTGAGATAAATCTGCAAATATCTCGGAAACGAAGAGAGCTATTGCAAAATGTTAACAGACATTTTTGTAGAGAATTAAGTTTCCTACTTTTTATGTTCTATGATATTTTTTGATCTGATGCGTAGTTCTCGAGATATATCAAGATATTTAAAAGTTCCGAAGCCGCACCAACATAATAGAGATACAGAAACACCGTGGCCCCTTTCTTTGAGATAACTCTGCACTAGTGCGAGCCGCAAATGCCACTTCCGGCTTAGCTGTGCAGAAGAAGAACAACAAGAAGAATAAATATCTCGAAATATGTCCGTCAGGCCCCTTCCCTTGAGATAAATCTGCAAATATCTCGGAAACGAAGCGAGCTATGGCCAATTGTTAAGAGACCTTTTTTGTAGAGAATTAAGTTTCCTACTTTTTATGTTCTATGATATTTTTTGATCAGATGCGTAGTTCTCGAGATATATCAAGATATTTAAAAGTTCCGAAGCCGCACCAACATAATAGGGATACAGAAACACCGTGGCCCCTTTCTTTGAGATAACTCTGCACTAGTGCGAGCCGCAAATGCCACTTCCAGCTTAGCTGTGCAGAAGAAGAACAACAAGAAGAAGAAATATCTCGAAATATGTCCGTCAGGCCCCTTCCCTTGAGATAAATCTGCAAATATCTCGGAAACGAAGCGAGCTATGGCAAAATGTTGAGAGACCTTTTTTGTAGAGAATTAAGTTTCCTACTTTTTATCTTCTATGATATTTTTTGATCAGAAGCGTAGTTCTCGAGATATATCAAGATATTTAAAAGTTCCGAAGCCGCACCAACATAATAGAGATACAGAAACACCGTGGCCCCTTTCTTTGAGATAACTCTGCACTAGTGCGAGCCGCAAATGCCACTTCCAGCTTAGCTGTGCAGAAGAAGAACAACAAGAAGAAGAAATATCTCGAAATATGTCCGTCAGGCCCCTTCCCTTGAGATAAATCTGCAAATATCTCGGAAACGAAGCGAGCTATGGCAAAATGTTGAGAGACCTTTTTTGTAGAGAATTAAGTTTCCTACTATTTATGTTCTATGATATTTTTGGATCAGATGCGTAGTTCTCGAGATATATCAAGATATTTAAAAGTTCCGAAGCCGCACCAACATAATAGAGATACAGAAACACCGTGGCCCCTTTCTTTGAGATAACTCTGCACTATTGCGAGCTGCAAATGCCACTTCCAGCTTAGCTGTGCAGAGGAAGAACAACAAGAAGAAGAAATATCTCGAAATATGTCCGTCAGGCCAGTTCCTTTGAGCTGAATCTGCAAATATCTCGGAAACGAAGCGAGCTATGGCAAAATGTTAAGAGACGTTTTTTGTAGAGAATTATGTTTCCTACAATTTATGTTCTATGATATTTTTTGATCAGAAGCGTAGTTTTCGCGATATATCGAGATATTTAAAAGTTCCGAAGCCGCACCAACATAATAGGGATACAGAAACACCGTGGCCCCTTTCTTTGAGATAACTCTGCAGTATTGCGAGCTGTAAATGCCACTTCCAGCTTAGCTGTGCAGAAGAAGAACAACAAGAAGAAGAAATATCTCGAAATATGTCCGTCAGGCCCCTTCCCTTGAGATAAATCTGCAAATATCTCGGAAACGAAGAGAGCTATGGCAAAATGTTAAGAGACCTTTTGTGTAGAGAATTAAGTTTCCTACTTTTTATGTTCTATGATATTTTTTGATCTGATGCGTAGTTCTCGAGATATATCAAGATATTTAAAAGTTCCGAAGCCGCACCAACATAATGGAGATACAGAAACACCGTGGCCCCTTTCTTTGAGATAACTCTGCACTATTGCGAGCTGTAAATGCCACTTCCAGCTTCGCTGTGCAGAAGAAGAACAACAAGAAGAAGAAATATCTCGAAATATGTCCGTCAGGCCCCTTCCCTTGAGATATATCTGCAAATATCTCGGAAACGAAGCGAGCTATGGCAAAATGTTAAGAGACCTTTTTTGTAGAGAATTATGTTTCGTACAATTTATGTTCTATGATATTTTTTGGTCAGAAGCGGAGTTTTCGAGATATATCGAGATATTTAAAAGTTCCAAAGCCGCACCAACATAATAGAGATACAGAAACACCGTGGCCCCTTTCTTTGAGATAACTCTGCACTAGTGCGAGCCGCAAATGCCACTTCCAGCTTAGCTGTGCAGAAGAAGAACAACAAGAAGAAGAAATATCTCGAAATATGTCCGTCAGGCCCCTTCCCTTGAGATAAATCTGCAAATATCTCGGAAACGAAGCGAGCTATGGCAAAATGTTGAGAGACCTTTTTTGTAGAGAATTAAGTTTCCTACGTTTTATGTTCTATGATATTTTTTGATCAGATGCGTAGTTCTCGAGATATATCAAGATATTTAAAAGTTCCGAAGCCGCACCAACATAATAGAGATACAGAAACACCGTGGCCCCTTTCTTTGAGATAACTCTGCACGATTGCGAGCTGGAAATGCCACTTCCAGTTTAGCTGTGCAGAAGAAGAACAACAAGAAGAAGAAATATCTCGAAATATGTCCATCAGGACCCTTCCCTTGAGATAAATCTGCAAATATCTCGGAAACGAAGCGAGCTATGGCAAAATGTTAAGAGACCTTTTTTGTAGAGAATTAAGTTTCCTACTTTTTATGTTCTATGATATTTTTTGATCTGATGCGTAGTTCTCGAGATATATCAAGATATTTAAAAGTTCCGAAGCCGCACCAACATAATAGAGATACAGAAACACCGTGGCCCCTTTCTTTGAGATAACTCTGCACTATTGCGAGCTGTAAATGCCACTTCCAGCTTAGCTGTGCAGAAGAAGAACAACAAGAAGAAGAAATATCTCGAAATATGTCCGTCAGGCCCCTTCCCTTGAGATATATCTGCAAATATCTCGGAAACCAAGCGAGCTATGGCAAAATGTTAAGAGACCTTTTTTGTAGAGAATTATGTTTCCTACAATTTACGTTCTATGATATTTTTTGATCAGAAGCGTAGTTTTCGAGATATATCGAGATATTTAAAAGTTCCGAAGCCGCACCAACATAATAGAGATACAGAAACACCGTGGCCCCTTTCTTTGAGATAACTCTGCACTAGTGCGAGCCGCAAATGCCACTTCCAGCTTAGCTGTGCAGAAGAAGAACAACAAGAAGAAGAAATATCTCGAAATATGTCCGTCAGGCCCCTTCCCTTGAGATAAATCTGCAAATATCTCGGAAACGAAGCGAGCTATGGCAAAATGTTAAGAGACCTCTTTTGTAGAGAATTAAGCTTCCTACTTTTTATGTTCTATGATATTTTTTGATCAGATGCGTAGTTCTCGAGATATATCAAGATATTTAAAAGTTCCGAAGCCGCACCAACATAATAGAGATACAGAAACACCGTGGCCCCTTTCTTTGAGATAACTCTGCACTATTGCGAGCTGCAAATGCCACTTCCAGCTTAGCTGTGCAGAAGAAGAACATCAAGAAGAAGAAATATCTCGAAATATGTCCGTCAGGCCCCTTCCCTTGAGATAAATCTGCAAATATCTCGGAAACGAAGAGAGCTATGGCAAAATGTTAAGAGACCTTTTTTGTAGAGAATTAAGTTTCCTACTTTTTATGTTCTATGATATTTTTTGATCTGATGCGTAGTTCTCGAGATATATCAAGATATTTAAAAGTTCCGAAGCCGCACCAACATAATAGAGATACAGAAACACCGTGGCCCCTTTCTTTGAGATAACTCTGCACTATTGCGAGCTGTAAATGCCACTTACAGCTTAGCTGTGCAGAAGAAGAACAACAAGAAGAAGAAATATCTCGAAATAGGTCCGTCAGGCCCCTTCCCTTGAGATATATCTGCAAATATCTCGGAAACCAAGCGAGCTATGGCAAAATGTTAAGAGACCTTTTTTGTAGAGAATTATGTTTCCTACAATTTATGTTCTATGATATTTTTTGATCAGAAGCGTAGTTTTCGAGATATATCGAGATATTTAAAAGTTCCGAAGCCGCACCAACATAATAGAGATACAGAAACACCGTGGCCCCTCTCTTTGAGATAACTCTGCACTACTGCGAGCTGGAAATGCCACTTCCAGTTTAGCTGTGCAGAAGAAGAACAACAAGAAGAAGAAATATCTCGAAATATGTCCGTTAGGCCCCTTCCCTTGAGATAAATCTGCAAATATCTCGGAAACGAAGCGAGCTATGGCAAAATGTTAAGAGACCTCTTTTGTAGAGAATTAAGCTTCCTACTTTTTATGTTCTATGATATTTTTTGATCAGATGCGTAGTTCTCGAGATATATCAAGATATTTAAAAGTTCCGGAGCCGCACCAACATAATAGAGATACAGAAACACCGTGGCCCCTTTCTTTGAGATAACTCTGCACTATTGCGCGCTGTAAATGCCACTTCCAGCTTAGCTGTGCAGAAGAAGAACAACAAGAAGAAGAAATATCTCGAAATATGTCCGTCAGGCCCCTTCCCTTGAGATATATCTGCAAATATCTCGGAAACGAAGCGAGCTATGACAAAATGTTAAGAGACCTTTTTTGTAGAGAATTATGTTTCCTACTTTTTATGTTCTATGATATTTTTTGATCAGATGCGTAGTTCTCGAGATATATCAAGATATTTAAAAGTTCCGAAGCCGCACCAACATAATAGAGATACAGAAACACCGTGGCCCCTTTCTTTGAGATAACTCTGCACTATTGCGAGCTGTAAATGCCACTTCCAGCTTAGCTGTGCAGAAGAAGAACAACAAGAAGAAGAAATATCTCGAGATATGTCCGTCAGGCCCCTTCCCTTGAGATAAATCTGCAAATATCTCGGAAACGAAGCGAGCTATGGCAAAATGTTCAGAGACCTTTTTTGTAGAGAATTAAGTTTCCTACTTTTTATGTTCTATGATATTTTTTGATCAGATGCGTAGTTCTCGAGATATATCAAGATATTTAAAAGTTCCGAAGCCGCACCAACATAATAGAGATACAGAAACACCGTGGCCCCTTTCTTTGAGATAACTCTGCACTATTGCGAGCTGCAAATGCCACTTCCAGCTTAGCTGTGCAGAGGAAGAACAACAAGAAGAAGAAATATCTCGAAATATGTCCGTCAGGCCAGTTCCTTTGAGCTGAATCTGCAAATATCTCGGAAACGAAGCGAGCTATGGCAAAATGTTAAGAGACGTTTTTTATAGAGAATTATGTTTCCTACAATTTATGTTCTATGATATTTTTTGATCAGAAACGTAGTCTTCGAGATATATCGAGATATTTAAAAGTTCCGAAGCTGCATCAACATAATAGGGATACAGAAACACCGTGGCCCCTTTCTTTGAGATAACTCTGCACTAGTGCGAGCCGCAAATGCCACTTCCAGCTTAGCTGTGGAGAAGAAGAACAACAAGAAGAAGAAATATCTCGAAATATGTCCGTCAGGCCTCTTTCCTTGAGATAAATCTGCAAATATCTCGGAAACGAAGCGAGCTATGGCAAAATGTTAAGAGACCTTTTTTGTAGAGAATTAGGTTTCCTACTTTTTATCTTCTATGATATTTTTTGATCAGATGCGTAGTTCTCGAGATATATCAAGATATTTAAAAGTTCCGAAGCCGCACCAACATAATAGAGATACAGAAACACCGTGGCCCCTCTCTTTGAGATAACTCTGCACTATTGCGAGCTGGAAATGCCACTTCCAGTTTAGCTGTGCAGAAGAAGGACAACAAGAAGAAGAAATATCTCGAAATATGTCCGTTAGGCCCCTTCCCTTGAGATAAATCTGCAAATATCTCGGAAACGAAGCGACCTATGGCAAAATGTTAAGAGACCTTTTTTGTAGAGAATTAAGTTTCCTACTTTTTATGTTCTATGATATTTTTTGATCAGATGCGTAGTTCTCGAGATATATCAAGATATTTAAAAGTTCCGAAGCCGCACCAACATAATAGAGATACAGAAACACCGTGGCCCCTTTCTTTGAGATAACTCTGCACTAGTGCGAGCCGCAAATGCCACTTCCAGCTTAGCTGTGCAGAAGAAGAACAACAAGAAGAAGAAATATCTCGAAATATGTCCGTCAGGCCCCTTCCCTTGAGATAAATCTGCAAATATCTCGGAAACGAAGCGAGCTATGGCAAAATGTTCAGAGACCTTTTTTGTAGAGAATTAAGTTTCCTACTTTTTATGTTCTATGATATTTTTTGATCAGATGCGTAGTTCTCGAGATATATCAAGATATTTAAAAGTTCCGAAGCCGCACCAACATAATAGAGATACAGAAACACCGTGGCCCATTTCTTTGAGATAACTCTGCACTATTGCGAGCTGTAAATGCCACTTCCAGCTTAGCTGTGCAGAAGAAGAACAACAAGAAGAAGAAATATCTCGAAATATGTCCGTCAGGCCCCTTCCCTTGAGATATATCTGCAAATATCTCGGAAACGAAGCGAGCTATGGCAAAATGTTAAGAGGCCTTTTTTGTAGAGAATTCTGTTTCCTACAATTTATGTTCTATGATATTTTTTGATCAGAAGCGTAGTTTTCGAGATATATCGAGATATTTAAAAGTTCCGAAGCCGCACCAACATAATAGGGATACAGAAACACCGTGGCCCCTTTCTTTGAGATAACTCTGCACTAGTGCGAGCCGCAAATGCCACTTCCAGCTTAGCTGTGCAGAAGAAGAACAACAAGAAGAAGAAATATCTCGAAATATGTCCGTCAGGCCCCTTTCCTTGAGATAAATCTGCAAATATCTCGGAAACGAAGCGAGCCATGGCAAAATGTTAAGAGACCTTTTTTGTAGAGAATTAAGTTTCCTACTATTTATGTTCTATGATATTTTTGGATCAGATGCGTAGTTCTCGAGATATATCAAGATATTTAAAAGTTCCGAAGCCGCACCAACATAATAGAGATACAGAAACACCGTGGCCCCTTTCTTTCAGATAACTCTGCACTATTGCGAGCTGTACATGCCACTTCCAGCTTAGCTGTGCAGAGGAAGAACAACAAGAAGAAGAAATATCTCGAAATATGTCCGTCAGGCCAGTTCCTTTGAGCTGAATCTGCAAATATCTCGGAAACGAAGCGAGCTATGGCAAAATGTTAAGAGACGTTTTTTGTAGAGAATTATGTTTCCTACAATTTATGTTCTATGATATTTTTTGATCAGAAGCGTAGTTTTCGAGATATATCGAGATATTTAAAAGTTCCGAAGCCGCACCAACATAATAGAGAAACAGAAACACCGTGGCCCCTTTCTTTGAGATAACTCTGCACTATTGCGAGCTGCAAATGCCACTTCCAGCTTAGCTGTGCAGAAGAAGAACAACAAGAAGAAGAAATATCTGGAAATATGTCCGTCAGGCCCCTTCCCTTGAGATAAATCTGCAAATATCTCGGAAACGAAGCGAGCTATGGCAAAATGTTGAGAGACCTTTTTTGTAGAGAATTAAGTTTCCTACTTTTTATGTTCTATGATATTTTTTGATCTGATGCGTAGTTCTCGAGATATATCAAGATATTTAAAAGTTCCGAAGCCGCACCAACATAATAGAGATACAGAAACACCGTGGCCCCTTTCTTTGAGATAACTCTGCACTATTGCGAGCTGTAAATGCCACTTCCAGCTTAGATGTGCAGAAGAAGAACAACAAGAAGAAGAAATATCTCGAAATATGTCCGTCAGGCCCCTTCCCTTGAGACATATCTGCAAATATCTCGGAAACGAAGCGAGCTATGGCAAAATGTTAAGAGACCTTTTTTGTAGAGAATTATGTTTCGTACAATTTATGTTCTATGATATTTTTTGGTCAGAAGCGTAGTTTTCGAGATATATCGAGATATTTAAAAGTTCCAAAGCCGCACCAACATAATAGAGATACAGAAACACCGTGGCCCCTTTCTTTGAGATAACTCTGCACTAGTGCGAGCCGCAAATGCCACTTCCAGCTTAGCTGTGCAGAAGAAGAACAACAAGAAGAAGAAATATCTCGAAATATGTCCGTCAGGCCCCTTCCCTTGAGATAAATCTGCAAATATCTCGGAAACGAAGCGAGCTATGGCAAAATGTTAAGAGACCTCTTTTGTAGAGAATTAAGCTTCCTACTTTTTATGTTCTATGATATTTTTTGATCAGATGCGTAGTTCTCGAGATATATCAAGATATTTAAAAGTTCCGAAGCCGCACCAACATAATAGAGATACAGAAACACCGTGGCCCCTTTCTTTGAGATAACTCTGCACTATTGCGAGCTGCAAATGCCACTTCCAGCTTAGCTGTGCAGAAGAAGAACATCAAGAAGAAGAAATATCTCGAAATATGTCCGTCAGGCCCCTTCCCTTGAGATAAATCTGCAAATATCTCGGAAACGAAGAGAGCTATGGCAAAATGTTAAGAGACCTTTTTTGTAGAGAATTAAGTTTCCTACTTTTTATGTTCTATGATATTTTTTGATCTGATGCGTAGTTCTCGAGATATATCAAGATATTTAAAAGTTCCGAAGCCGCACCAACATAATAGAGATACAGAAACACCGTGGCCCCTTTCTTTGAGATAACTCTGCACTATTGCGAGCTGTAAATGCCACTTCCAGCTTAGCTGTGCAGAAGAAGAACAACAAGAAGAAGAAATATCTCGAAATATGTCCGTCAGGCCCCTTCCCTAGAGATATATCTGCAAATATCTCGGAAACCAAGCGAGCTATGGCAAAATGTTAAGAGATCTTTTTTGTAGAGAATTATGTTTCCTACAATTTATGTTCTATGATATTTTTTGATCAGAAGCGTAGTTTTCGAGATATATCGAGATATTTAAAAGTTCCGAAGCCGCACCAACATAATAGAGATACAGAAACACCGTGGCCCCTCTCTTTGAGATAACTCTGCACTACTGCGAGCTGGAAACGCCACTTCCAGTTTAGCTGTGCAGAAGAAGAACAACAAGAAGAAGAAATATCTCGAAATATGTCCGTTAGGCCCCTTCCCTTGAGATAAATCTGCAAATATCTCGGAAACGAAGCGAGCTATGGCAAAATGTTAAGAGACCTCTTTTGTAGAGAACTAAGCTTCCTACTTTTTATGTTCTATGATATTTTTTGATCAGATGCGTAGTTCTCGAGATATATCAAGATATTTAAAAGTTCCGAAGCCGCACCAACATAATAGAGATACAGAAACACCGTGGCCCCTTTCTTTGAGATAACTCTGCACTATTGCGCGCTGTAAATGCCACTTCCAGCTTAGCTGTGCAGAAGAAGAACAACAAGAAGAAGAAATATCTCGAAATATGTCCGTCAGGCCCCTTCCCTTGAGATATATCTGCAAATATCTCGGAAACGAAGCGAGCTATGACAAAATGTTAAGAGACCTTTTTTGTAGAGAATTATGATTCCTACTTTTTATGTTCTATGATATTTTTTGATCAGATGCGTAGTTCTCGAGATATATCAAGATATTTAAAAGTTCCGAAGCCGCACCAACATAATAGAGATACAGAAACACCGTGGCCCCTTTCTTTGAGATAACTCTGCACTATTGCGAGCTGTAAATGCCACTTCCAGCTTAGCTGTGCAGAAGAAGAACAACAAGAAGAAGAAATATCTCGAGATATGTCCGTCAGGCCCCTTCCCTTGAGATATATCTGCAAATATCTCGGAAACGAAGCGAGCTATGGCAAAATGTTAAGCGACCTTTTTTGTAGAGAATTCTGTTTCCTACAATTTATGTTCTATGATATTTTTTGATCAGAAGCGTAGTTTTCGAGATATATCGAGATATTTAAATGTTCCGAAGCCGCACCAACATAATAGAGATACAGAAACACCGTGGCCCCTTTCTTTGAGATAACTCTGCACTAGTGCGAGCCGCAAATGCCACTTCCAGCTTAGCTGTGCAGAAGAAGAACAACAAGAAGAAGAAATATCTCGAAATATGTCCGTCAGGCCCCTTCCCTTGAGATAAATCTGCAAATATCTCGGAAACGAAGCGAGCTATGGCAAAATGTTCAGAGACCTTTTTTGTAGAGAATTAAGTTTCCTACTTTTTATGTTCTATGATATTTTTTGATCAGATGCGTAGTTCTCGAGATATATCAAGATATTTAAAAGTTCCGAAGCCGCACCAACATAATAGAGATACAGAAACACCGTGGCCCCTTTCTTTGAGATAACTCTGCACTATTGCGAGCTGCAAATGCCACCTCCAGCTTAGCTGTGCAGAGGAAGAACAACAAGAAGAAGAAATATCTCGAAATATGTCCGTCAGGCCAGTTCCTTTGAGCTGAATCTGCAAATATCTCGGAAACGAAGCGAGCTATGGCAAAATGTTAAGAGACGTTTTTTATAGAGAATTATGTTTCCTACAATTTATGTTCTATGATATTTTTTGATCAGAAGCGTAGTTTTCGAGATATATCGAGATATTTAAAAGTTCCGAAGCCGCACCAACATAATAGGGATACAGAAACACCGTGGCCCCTTTCTTTGAGATAACTCTGCACTAGTGCGAGCCGCAAATGCCACTTCCAGCTTAGCTGTGCAGAAGAAGAACAACAAGAAGAAGAAATATCTCGCAATATGTCCGTTAGGCCCCTTCCCTTGAGATAAATCTGCAAATATCTCGGAAACGAAGCGACCTATGGCAAAATGTTAAGAGACCTTTTTTGTAGAGAATTAAGTTTCCTACTTTTTATGTTGTATGATATTTTTTGATCAGATGCGTAGTTCTCGAGATATATCAAGATATTTAAAAGTTCCGAAGCCGCACCAACATAATAGAGATACAGAAACACCGTGGCCCCTTTCTTTGAGATAACTCTGCACTAGAGCGAGCCGCAAATGCCACTTCCAGCTTAGCTGTGCAGAAGAAGAACAACAAGAAGAAGAAATATCTCGAAATATGTCCGTCAGGCCAGTTCCTTTGAGGTGAATCTGCAAATATCTCGGAAACGAAGCGAGCTATGGCAAAATGTTAAGAGACGTTTTTTGTAGAGAATTATGTTTCCTACAATTCATGTTCTATGATATTTTTTGATCAGAAGCGTAGTTTTCGAGATATATCGAGATATTTAAAAGTTCCGAAGCCGCACCAACATAATAGGGATACAGAAACACCGTGGCCCCTTTCTTTGAGATAACTCTGCACTAGTGCGAGCCGCAAATGCCACTTCCAGCTTAGCTGTGCAGAAGAAGAACAACAAGAAGAAGAAATATCTCGAAATATGTCCGTCAGGCCCCTTCCCTTGAGATAAATCTGCAAATATCTCGGAAACGAAGCGAGCTATGGCAAAATGTTAAGAGACCTTTTTTGTAGAGAATTAAGTTTCCTACTTTCTATGTTCTATGATATTTTTTATCAGATGCGTAGTTCTCGAGATATATCAAGATATTTAAAAGTTCCGAAGCCGCACCAACATAATAGAGATACAGAAACACCGTGGCCCCTTTCTTTGAGATAACTCAGCACTATTGCGAGCTGTAAATGCCACTTCCAGCTTAGCTGTGCAGAAGAAGAACAACAAGAAGAAGAAATATCTCGAAATATGTCCGTCAGGCCCCTTCCCTTGAGATAAATCTGCAAATATCTCGGAAACGAAGCGAGCTATGGCAAAATGTTAAGAGACCTTTTTTGTAGAGAATTAAGTTTCCTACTTTTTATGTTCTATGATATTTTTTGATCAGATGCGTAGTTCTCGAGATATATCAAGATATTTAAAAGTTCCGAAGCCGCACCAACATAATAGAGATACAGAAACACCGTGGCCCCTTTCTTTGAGATAACTCTGCACTATTGCGAGCTGTAAATGCCACTTCCAGCTTAGCTGTGCAGAGGAAGAACAACAAGAAGAAGAAATATCTCGAAATATGTCCGTCAGGCCAGTTCCTTTGAGCTGAATCTGCAAATATCTCGGAAACGAAGCGAGCTATGGCAAAATGTTAAGAGACGTTTTTTGTAGAGAACTATGTTTCCTACAATTTATGTTCTATGATATTTTTTGATCAGAAGCGTAGTTTTCGAGATATATCGAGATATTTAAAAGTTCCGAAGCCGCACCAACATAATAGAGATACAGAAACACCGTGGCCCCTTTCTTTGAGATAACTCTGCACTATTGCGAGCTGCAAATGCCACTTCCAGCTTAGCTGTGCAGAAGAAGAACAACAAGAAGAAGAAATATCTGGAAATATGTCCGTCAGGCCCCTTCCCTTGAGATAAATCTGCAAATATCTCGGAAACGAAGCGAGCTATGGCAAAATGTTAAGAGACGTTTTTTGTAGAGAATTATGTTTCCTACAATTCATGTTCTATGATATTTTTTGATCAGAAGCGTAGTTTTCGAGATATATCGAGATATTTAAAAGTTCCGAAGCCGCACCAACATAATAGGGATACAGAAACACCGTGGCCCCTTTCTTTGAGATAACTCTGCACTAGTGCGAGCCGCACATGCCACTTCCAGCTTAGCTGTGCAGAAGAAGAACAACAAGAAGAAGAAATATCTCGAAATATGTCCGTCAGGCCCCTTCCCTTGAGATGAATCTGCAAATATCTCGGAAACGAAGCGAGCTATGGCAAAATGTTCAGAGACCTTTTTTGTAGAGAATTAAGTTTCCTACTTTTTATGTTCTATGATATTTTTTGATCAGATGCGTAGTTCTCGAGATATATCAAGATATTTAAAAGTTCCGAAGCCGCACCAACATAATAGAGATACAGAAACACCGTGGCCCCTTTCTTTGAGATAACTCTGCACTATTGCGAGCTGCAAATGCCACTTCCAGCTTAGCTGTGCAGAGGAAGAACAACAAGAAGAAGAAATATCTCGAAATATGTCCGTCAGGCCAGTTCCTTTGAGCTGAATCTGCAAATATCTCGGAAACGAAGCGAGCTATGGCAAAATGTTAAGAGACGTTTTTTATAGAGAATTATGTTTCCTACAATTTATGTTCTATGATATTTTTTGATCAGAAGAGTAGTTTTCGAGATATATCGAGATATTTAAAAGTTCCGAAGCCGCACCAACATAATAGGGATACAGAAACACCGTGGCCCCTTTCTTTGAGATAACTCTGCACTAGTGCGAGCCGCAAATGCCACTTCCAGCTTAGCTGTGCAGAAGAAGAACAACAAGAAGAAGAAATATCTCGAAATATGTCCGTCAGGCCCCTTTCCTTGAGATAAATCTGCAAATATCTCGGAAACGAAGCGAGCTATGGCAAAATGTTAAGAGACCTTTTTTGTAGAGAATTAAGTTTCCTACTTTTTATCTTCTATGATATTTTTTGATCAGATGCGTAGTTCTCGAGATATATCAAGATATTTAAAAGTTCCGAAGCCGCACCAACATAATAGAGATACCGAAACACCGTGGCCCCTCTCTTTGAGATAACTCTGCACTATTGCGAGCTGGAAATGCCACTTCCAGTTTAGCTGTGCAGAAGAAGGACAACAAGAAGAAGAAATATCTCGAAATATGTCCGTTAGGCCCCTTCCCTTGAGATAAATCTGCAAATATCTCGGAAACGAAGCGACCTATGGCAAAATGTTAAGAGACCTTTTTTGTAGAGAATTAAGTTTTCTACTTTTTATGTTCTATGATATTTTTTGATCAGATGCGTAGTTCTCGAGATATATCAAGATATTTAAAAGTTCCGAAGCCGCACCAACATAATAGAGATACAGAAACACCGTGGCCCCTTTCTTTGAGATAACTCTGCACTATTGCGAGCTGCAAATGCCACTTCCAGCTTAGCTGTGCAGAGGAAGAACAACAAGAAGAAGAAATATCTCGAAATATGTCCGTCAGGCCAGTTCCTTTGAGCTGAATCTGCAAATATCTCGGAAACGAAGCGAGCTATGGCAAAATGTTAAGAGACGTTTCTTATAGAGAATTATGTTTCCTACAATTTATGTTCTATGATATTTTTTGATCAGAAGCGTAGTTTTCGAGATATATCGAGATATTTAAAAGTTCCGAAGCCGCACCAACATAATAGGGATACAGAAACACCGTGGCCCCTTTCTTTGAGATAACTCTGCACTAGTGCGAGCCGCAAATGCCACTTCCAGCTTAGCTGTGCAGAAGAAGAACAACAAGAAGAAGAAATATCTCGAAATATGTCCGTCAGGCCCCTTTCCTTGATATAAATCTGCAAATATCTCGGAAACGAAGCGAGCTATGGCAAAATGTTAAGAGACCTTTTTTGTAGAGAATCAAGTTTCCTACTTTTTATCTTCTATGATATTTTTTGATCAGATGCGTAGTTCTCGAGATATATCAAGATATTTAAAAGTTCCGAAGCCGCACCAACATAATAGAGATACCGAAACACCGTGGCCCCTCTCTTTGAGATAACTCTGCACTATTGCGAGCTGGAAATGCCACTTCCAGTTTAGCTGTGCAGAAGAAGGACAAGAAGAAGAAGAAATATCTCGAAATATGTCCGTTAGGCCCCTTCCCTTGAGATAAATCTGCAAATATCTCGGAAACGAAGCGACCTATGGCAAAATGTTAAGAGACCTTTTTTGTAGAGAATTAAGTTTTCTACTTTTCATGTTCTATGATATTTTTTGATCAGATGCGTAGTTCTCGAGATATATCAAGATATTTAAAAGTTCCGAAGCCGCACCAACATAATAGAGATACAGAAACACCGTGGCCCCTTTCTTTGAGATAACTCTGCACTATTGCGAGCTGTAAATGCCACTTCCAGCTTAGCTGTGCAGAAGAAGAACAACAAGAAGAAGAAATATCTCGAAATATGTCCGTCAGGCCCCTTCCCTTGAGATAAATCTGCAAATATCTCTGAAACGAAGCGAGCTATGGCAAAATGTTAAGAGACCTTTTTTGTAGAGAATTAAGTTTCCTACTTTTTATGTTCTGTGATATTTTTTGATCAGATGCGTAGTTCTCGAGATATATCAAGATATTTAAAAGTTCCGAAGCCGCACCAACATAATAGAGATACAGAAACACCGTGGCCCCTTTCTTTGAGATAACTCTGCACTATTGCGAGCTGTAAATGCCACTTCCAGCTTAGCTGTGCAGAGGAAGAACAACAAGAAGAAGAAATATCTCGAAATATGTCCGTCAGGCCAGTTCCTTTGAGCTGAATCTGCAAATATCTCGGAAACGAAGCGAGCTATGGCAAAATGTTAAGAGACGTTTTTTGTAGAGAATTATGTTTCCCACAATTTATGTTCTATGATATTTTTTGATCAGAAGCGTAGTTTTCGAGATATATCGAGATATTTAAAAGTTCCGAAGCCGCACCAACATAATAGAGATACAGAAACACCGTGGCCCCTTTCTTTGAGATAACTCTGCACTAGTGCGAGCCGCAAATGCCACTTCCAGCTTAGCTGTGCAGAAGAAGAACAACAAGAAGAAGAAATATCTCGAAATATGTCCGTCAGGCCCCTTCCCTTGAGATAAATCTGCAAATATCTCGGAAACGAAGCGAGCTATGGCAAAATGTTCAGAGACCTTTTTTGTAGAGAATTAAGTTTCCTACTTTTTATGTTCTATGATATTTTTTGATCAGATGCGTAGTTCTCGAGATATATCAAGATATTTAAAAGTTCCGAAGCCGCACCAACATAATAGAGATACAGAAACACCGTGGCCCCTTTCTTTGAGATAACTCTGCACTATTGCGAGCTGCAAATGCCACTTCCAGCTTAGCTGTGCAGAGGAAGAACAACAAGAAGAAGAAATATCTCGAAATATGTCCGTCAGGCCAGTTCCTTTGAGCTGAATCTGCAAATATCTCGGAAACGAAGCGAGCTATGGCAAAATGTTAAGAGACGTTTTTTATAGAGAATTATGTTTCCTACAATTTATGTTCTACGATATTTTTTGATCAGAAGCGTAGTTTTCGAGATATATCGAGATATTTAAAAGTACCGAAGCCGCACCAACATAATAGGGATACAGAAACACCGTGGCCCCTTTCTTTGAGATAACTCTGCACTAGTGCGAGCCGCAAATGCCACTTCCAGCTTAGCTGTGCAGAAGAAGAACAACAAGAAGAAGAAATATCTCGAAATATGTCCGTCAGGCCCCTTTCCTTGAGATAAATCTGCAAATATCTCGGAAACGAAGCGAGCTATGGCAAAATGTTAAGAGACCTTTTTTGTAGAGAATTAAGTTTCCTACTTTTTATCTTCTATGATATTTTTTGATCAGATGCGTAGTTCTCGAGATATATCAAGATATTTAAAAGTTCCGAAGCCGCACCAACATAATAGAGATACAGAAACACCGTGGCCCCTCTCTTTGAGATAACTCTGCACTATTGCGAGCTGGAAATGCCACTTCCAGTTTAGCTGTGCAGAAGAAGGACAACAAGAAGAAGAAATATCTCGAAATATGTCCGTTAGGCCCCTTCCCTTGAGATAAATCTGCAAATATCTCGGAAACGAAGCGAGCTATGGCGAAATGTTAAGAGACCTTTTCTGTAGAGAATTAAGTTTCCTACTTTTTATCTTCTATGATATTTTTTGATCAGATGCGTAGTTCTCGAGATATGTCAAGATATTTAAAAGTTCCGGAGCCGCACCAACATAATAGAGATACAGAAACACCGTGGCCCCTTTCTTTGAGATAACTCTGCACGATTGCGAGCTGGAAATGCCACTTCCAGTTTAGCTGTGCAGATGAAGAACAACAAGAAGAAGAAATATCTCGAAATATGTCCATCAGGACCCTTCCCTTGAGATAAATCTGCAAATATCTCGGAAACGAAGCGAGCTATGGCAAAATGTTAAGAGACCTTTTTTGTAGAGAATAATGTTTCCTACAATTTACGTTCTATGATATTTTTTGATCAGAAGCGTAGTTTTCGAGATATATCGAGATATTTAAAAGTTCCGAAGCCGCACCAACATAGTAGAGATACAGAAACACCGTGGCCCCTTTCTTTGAGATACCTCTGCACTATTGCGACCTGTAAATGCCACTTCCAGCTCAGCTGTGCAGAAGAAGAACAACATAATAGAGATACAGAAACACCGTGGCCCCTTTCTTTGAGATAACTCTGCACTATTGCGAGCTGCAAATGCCACTTCCAGCTTAGCTGTGCAGAGGAAGAACAAGAAGAAGAAGAAGTATCTCGAAATATGTCCGTCAGGCCCGTTCCTTTGAGCTGAATCTGCAAATATCTCGGAAACGAAGCGAGATATGGCAAAATGTTAAGAGACGTTTTTTGTAGAGAATTATGTTTCCTACAATTTATGTTCTATCATATTTTTTGATCAGAAGCGTAGTTTTCGAGATATATCGAGATATTTAAAAGTTCCGAAGCCGCACCAACATAATAGAGATACAGAAACACCGTGGCCCCTTTCTTTGAGATAACTCTGCACTAGTGCGAGCCGCAAATGCCACTTCCAGCTTAGCTGTGCAGAAGAAGAACAACAAGAAGAAGAAATATCTCGAAATATGTCCGACAGGCCCCTTCCCTTGAGATAAATCTGCAAATATCTCAGAAACGAAGCGAGCTATGGCGAAATGTTAAGAGACCTTTTTTGTAGAGAATTAAGTTTCCTACTATTTATCTTCTACGATATTTTTTGATCAGATGCGTAGTTCTCGAGATATATCAAGATATTTAAAAGTTCCGAAGCCGCACCAACATAATAGAGATACAGAAACACCGTGGCCCCTTTCTTTGAGATAACTCTGCACTATTGCGAGCTGTAAATGCCACTTCCAGCTTAGCTGTGCAGAGGAAGAACAACAAGAAGAAGAAATATCTCGAAATATGTCCGTCAGGCCAGTTCCTTTGAGCTGAATCTGCAAATATCTCGGAAACGAAGCAAGCTATGGCAAAATGTTAAGAGACGTTTTTTGTAGAGAATTATGTTTCCTACAATTTATGTTCTATGATATTTTTTGATCAGAAGCGTAGTTTTCGAGATATATCGAGATATTTAAAAGTTCCGAAGCCGCACCAACATAATAGAGATACAGAAACACCGTGGCCCCTTTCTTTGAGATAACTCTGCACTAGTGCGAGCCGCAAATGCCACTTCCAGCTTAGCTGTGCAGAAGAAGAACAACAAGAAGAAGAAATATCTCGAAATATGTCCGACAGGCCCCTTCCCTTGAGATAAATCTGCAAATATCTCGGAAACGAAGCGAGCTATGGCGAAATGTTAAGAGACCTTTTCTGTAGAGAATTAAGTTTCCTACTTTTTATCTTCTATGATATTTTTTGATCAGATGCGTAGTTCTCGAGATATGTCAAGATATTTAAAAGTTCCGAAGCCGCACCAACATAATAGAGATACAGAAACACCGTGGCCCCTTTCTTTGAGATAACTCTGCACGATTGCGAGCTGGAAATGCCACTTCCAGTTTAGCTGTGCAGATGAAGAACAACAAGAAGAAGAAATATCTCGAAATATGTCCATCAGGACCCTTCCCTTGAGATAAATCTGCAAATATCTCGGAAACGAAGCGAGCTATGGCAAAATGTTAAGAGACCTTTTTTGTAGAGAATAATGTTTCCTACAATTTACGTTCTATGATATTTTTTGATCAGAAGCGTAGTTTTCGAGATATATCGAGATATTTAAAAGTTCCGAAGCCGCACCAACATAATAGAGATACAGAAACACCGTGGCCCCTTTCTTTGAGATAACTCTGCACTATTGCGAGCTGCAAATGCCACTTCCAGCTTAGCTGTGCAGAGGAAGAACAACAAGAAGAAGAAGTATCTCGAAATATGTCCGTCAGGCCCGTTCCTGTGAGCTGAATCTGCAAATATCTCGGAAACGAAGCGAGCTATGGCAAAATGTTAAGAGACGTTTTTTGTAGAGAATTATGTTTCCTACAATTTATGTTCTATGATATTTTTTGATCAGAAGCGTAGTTTTCGAGATATATCGAGATATTTAAAAGTTCCGAAGCCGCACCAACATAATAGAGATACAGAAACACCGTGGCCCCTTTCTTTGAGATAACTCTGCACTAGTGCGAGCCGCAAATGCCACGTCCAGCTTAGCTGTGCAGAAGAAGAACAACAAGAAGAAGAAATATCTCGAAATATGTCCGACAGGCCCCTTCCCTTGAGATAAATCTGCAAATATCTCGGAAACGAAGCGAGCTATGGCGAAATGTTAAGAGACCTTTTTTGTAGAGAATTAAGTTTCCTACTTTTTATCTTCTATGATATTTTTTGATCAGATGCGTAGTTCTCGAGATATATCAAGATATTTAAAAGTTCCGAAGCCGCACCAACATAATAGAGATACAGAAACACCGTGGCCCCTTTCTTTGAGATAACTCTGCACTATTGCGCGCTGCAAATGCCACTTCCAGCTTAGCTGTGCAGAAGAAGAACAACAAGAAGAAGAAATATCTCGAAATATGTCCGTCAGGCCCCTTCCCTTGAGATAAATCTGCAAATATCTCGGAAACGACGCGAGCTATGGCAAAATGTTAAGAGCCCTTTTTTGTAGAGAATTAAGTTTCCTACTTTTTATGTTCTATGATATTTTTCGATCAGAGGCGTAGTTCTCGGGATATATCAAGATATTTAAAAGTTCCAAAGCCGCACCAACATAATAGAGATACAGAAACACCGTGGCCCCTTTCTTTGAGATAACTCTGCACTATTGCGAGCTGCAAATGCCACTTCCAGCTTAGCTGTGCAGAGGAAGAACAACAAGAAGAAGAAGTATCTCGAAATATGTCCGTCAGGCCCGTTCCTTTGAGCTGAATCTGCAAATATCTCGGAAACGAAGCGAGCTATGGCAAAATGTTAAGAGACGTTTTTTGTAGAGAATTATGTTTCCTACAATTTATGTTCTATGATATTTTTTGATCAGAAGCGTAGTTTTCGAGATATATCGAAATATTTAAAAGTTCCGAAGCCGCACCAACATAATAGAGATACAGAAACACCGTGGCCCCTTTCTTTGAGATAACTCTGCACTAGTGCGAGCCGCAAATGCCACTTCCAGCTTAGCTGTGCAGAAGAAGAACAACAAGAAGAAGAAATATCTCGAAATATGTCCGACAGGCCCCTTCCCTTGAGATAAATCTGCAAATATCTCGGAAACGAAGCGAGCTATGGCGAAATGTTAAGAGACCTTTTTTGTAGAGAATAATGTTTCCTACAATTTACGTTCTATGATATTTTTTGATCAGAAGCGTAGTTTTCGAGATATATCGAAATATTTAAAAGTTCCGAAGCCGCACCAACATAATAGAGATACAGAAACACCGTGGCCCCTTTCTTTGAGATAGCTCTGCACTATTGCGAGCTGCAAATGCCACTTCCAGCTTAGCTGTGCAGAAGAAGAACAACAAGAAGAAGAAATATCTCGAAATATGTCCGTCAGGCCCCTTCCCTTGAGATATATCTGCAAATATCTCGGAAACGAAGCGAGCTATGGCAAAATGTTAAGAGACCTTTTTTGTAGAGAATTATGTTTCCTACAATTTAGGTTCTATGATATTTTTTGGTCAGAAGCGTAGTTTTCGAGATATATCGAGATATTTAAAAGTTCCGAAGCCGCACCAACATAATAGAGATACAGAAACACCGTGGCCCCTTTCTTTGAGATAACTCTGCACTAGTGCGAGCCGCAAATGCCACTTCCAGCTCAGCTGTGCAGAAGAAGAACAACAAGAAGAAGAAATATCTCGAAATATGTCCGTCAGGCCCCTTCCCTTGAGATAAATCTGCAAATATCTCGGGAACGAAGCGAGCTATGGCAAAATGTTAAGAGACCTTTTTTGTAGAGAATTAAGTTTCCTACTTTTTATGTTCTATGATATTTTTCGATCAGAGGCGTAGTTCTCGAGATATATCAAGATATTTAAAAGTTCCGAAGCCGCACCAACATAATAGAGATACACAAACACCGTGGCCCCTTTCTTTGAGATAACTCTGCACGATTGCGAGCTGGAAATGCCACTTCCAGTTTAGCTGTGCAGAAGAAGAACAACAAGAAGAAGAAATATCTCGAAATATGTCCATCAGGACCCTTCCCTTGAGATAAATCTGCAAATATCTCGGAAACGAAGAGAGCTATGGCAAAATGTTAAGAGACCTTTTTTGTAGAGAATTAAGTTTCCTACTTTTCATGTTCTATGATATTTTTTGATCAGATGCGTAGTTCTCGAGATATATCAAGATATTTAAAAGTTCCGAAGCCGCACCAACATAATAGAGATACAGAAACACCGTGGCCCCTTTCTTTGAGATAACTCTGCACTATTGCGAGCTGTAAATGCCACTTCCAGCTTAGCTGTGCAGAAGAAGAACAACAAGAAGAAGAAATATCTCGAAATATGTCCGTCAGGCCCCTTCCCTTGAGATAAATCTGCAAATATCTCGGAAACGACGCGAGCTATGGCAAAATGTTAAGAGCCCTTTTTTGTAGAGAATTAAGTTTCCTACTTTTTATGTTCTATGATATTTTTCGATCAGAGGCGTAGTTCTCGAGATATATCAAGATATTTAAAAGTTCCAAAGCCGCACCAACATAATAGAGATACAGAAACACCGTGGCCCCTTTCTTTGAGATAACTCTGCACTATTGCGAGCTGCAAATGCCACTTCCAGCTTAGCTGTGCAGAGGAAGAACAACAAGAAGAAGAAGTATCTCGAAATATGTCCGTCAGGCCCGTTCCTTTGAGCTGAATCTGCAAATATCTCGGAAACGAAGCGAGCTATGGCAAAATGTTAAGAGACGTTTTTTGTAGAGAATTATGTTTCCTACAATTTATGTTCTATGATATTTTTTGATCAGAAGCGTAGTTTTCGAGATATATCGAAATATTTAAAAGTTCCGAAGCCGCACCAACATAATAGAGATACAGAAACACCGTGGCCCCTTTCTTTGAGATAACTCTGCACTAGTGCGAGCCGCAAATGCCACTTCCAGCTTAGCTGTGCAGAAGAAGAACAACAAGAAGAAGAAATATCTCGAAATATGTCCGACAGGCCCCTTCCCTTGAGATAAATCTGCAAATATCTCGGAAACGAAGCGAGCTATGGCGAAATGTTAAGAGACCTTTTTTGTAGAGAATAATGTTTCCTACAATTTACGTTCTATGATATTTTTTGATCAGAAGCGTAGTTTTCGAGATATATCGAAATATTTAAAAGTTCCGAAGCCGCACCAACATAATAGAGATACAGAAACACCGTGGCCCCTTTCTTTGAGATAGCTCTGCACTATTGCGAGCTGCAAATGCCACTTCCAGCTTAGCTGTGCAGAAGAAGAACAACAAGAAGAAGAAATATCTCGAAATATGTCCGTCAGGCCCCTTCCCTTGAGATATATCTGCAAATATCTCGGAAACGAAGCGAGCTATGGCAAAATGTTAAGAGACCTTTTTTGTAGAGAATTATGTTTCCTACAATTTAGGTTCTATGATATTTTTTGGTCAGAAGCGTAGTTTTCGAGATATATCGAGATATTTAAAAGTTCCGAAGCCGCACCAACATAATAGAGATACAGAAACACCGTGGCCCCTTTCTTTGAGATAACTCTGCACTAGTGCGAGCCGCAAATGCCACTTCCAGCTCAGCTGTGCAGAAGAAGAACAACAAGAAGAAGAAATATCTCGAAATATGTCCGTCAGGCCCCTTCCCTTGAGATAAATCTGCAAATATCTCGGGAACGAAGCGAGCTATGGCAAAATGTTAAAAGACCTTTTTTGTAGAGAATTAAGTTTCCTACTTTTTATGTTCTATGATATTTTTCGATCAGAGGCGTAGTTCTCGAGATATATCAAGATATTTAAAAGTTCCGAAGCCGCACCAACATAATAGAGATACACAAACACCGTGGCCCCTTTCTTTGAGATAACTCTGCACGATTGCGAGCTGGAAATGCCACTTCCAGTTTAGCTGTGCAGAAGAAGAACAACAAGAAGAAGAAATATCTTGAAATATGTCCATCAGGACCCTTCCCTTGAGATAAATCTGCAAATATCTCGGAAACGAAGAGAGCTATGGCAAAATGTTAAGAGACCTTTTTTGTAGAGAATTAAGTTTCCTACTTTTCATGTTCTATGATATTTTTTGATCAGATGCGTAGTTCTCGAGATATATCAAGATATTTAAAAGTTCCGAAGCAGCACCAACATAATAGAGATACAGAAACACCGTGGCCCCTTTCTTTGAGATAACTCTGCACTATTGCGAGCTGTAAATGCCACTTCCAGCTTAGCTGTGCAGAAGAAGAACAACAAGAAGAAGAAATATCTCGAAATATGTCCGGCAGGCCCCTTCCCTTGAGATATATCTGCAAATATCTCGGAAACGAAGCGAGCTATGGCAAAATGTTAAGAGACCTTTTTTGTAGAGAATTAAGTTTCCTACTTTTTATGCTCTATGATATTTTTTGATCAGATGCGTAGTTCTCGAGATATATCAAGATATTTAAAAGTTCCGAAGCCGCACCAACATAATAGAGATACAGAAACACCGTGGCCCCTTTCTTTGAGATAACTCTGCACTATTGCGAGCTGCAAATGCCACTTCCAGCTTAGCTGTGCAGAGGAAGAACAACAAGAAGAAGAAATATCTCGAAATATGTCCGTCAGGCCAGTTCCTTTGAGCTGAATCTGCAAATATCTCGGAAACGAAGCGAGCTATGGCAAAATGTTAAGAGACGTTTTTTGTAGAGAATTATGTTTCCTACAATTTATGTTCTATGATATTTTTTGATCAGAAGCGTAGTTTTCGAGATATATCGAGATATTTAAAAGTTCCGAAGCCGCACCAACATAATAGAGATACAGAAACACCGTGGCCCCTTTCTTTGAGATAACTCTGCACTAGTGCGAGCCGCAAATGCCACTTCCAGCTTAGCTGTGCAGAAGAAGAACAACAAGAAGAAGAAATATCTCGAAATATGTCCGACAGGCCCCTTCCCTTGAGATAAATCTGCAAATATCTCGGAAACGAAGCGAGCTATGGCGAAATGTTAAGAGACCTTTTTTGTAGAGAATTAAGTTTCCTACTTTTTATCTTCTATGATATTTTTTGATCAGATGCGTAGTTCTCGAAATATATCAAGATATTTAAAAGTTCCGAAGCCGCACCAACATAATAGAGATACAGAAACACCGTGGCCCCTTTCTTTGAGATAACTCTGCAAATATCTCGGAAACGAAGAGAGCTATGGCAAAATGTTAAGAGACCTTTTTTGTAGAGAATTAAGTTTCCTACTTTTCATGTTCTATGATATTTTTTGATCAGATGCGTAGTTCTCGAGATATATCAAGATATTTAAAAGTTCCGAAGCAGCACCAACATAATAGAGATACAGAAACACCGTGGCCCCTTTCTTTGAGATAACTCTGCACTATTGCGAGCTGTAAATGCCACTTCCAGCTTAGCTGTGCAGAAGAAGAACAACAAGAAGAAGAAATATCTCGAAATATGTCCGTCAGGCCCCTTCCCTTGAGATATATCTGCAAATATCTCGGAAACGAAGCGAGCTATGGCAAAATGTTAAGAGAACTTTTTTGTAGAGAATTATGTTTCCTACAATCTAGGTTCTATGATATTTTTTGGTCAGAAGCGTAGTTTTCGAAATATATCGAGATATTTAAAAGTTCCGAAGCCGCACCAACATAATAGAGATACAGAAACACCGTGGCCCCTTTCTTTGAGATAACTCCGCACTAGTGCGAGCCGCAAATGCCACTTCCAGCTTAGCTGTGCAGAAGAAGAACAACAAGAAGAAGAAATATCTCGAAATATGTCGGTCAGGCCCCTTCCCTTGAGATAAATCTGCAAATATCTCGGGAACGAAGCGAGCTATGGCAAAATGTTAAGAGACCTTTTTTGTAGAGAATTAAGTTTCCTACTTTTTATGTTCTATGATATTTTTCGATCAGAGGCGTAGTTCTCGAGATATATCAAGATATTTAAAAGTTCCGAAGCCGCACCAACATAATAGAGATACAGAAACACCGTGGCCCCTTTCTTTGAGATAACTCTGCACGATTGCGAGCTGGAAATGCCACTTCCAGTTTAGCTGTGCAGAAGAAGAACAACAAGAAGAAGAAATATCTCGAAATATGTCCATCAGGACCCTTCCCTTGAGATAAATCTGCAAATATCTCGGAAACGAAGCGAGCTATGGCAAAATGTTAAGAGACCTTTTTTGTAGAGAATTAAGTTTCCTACTTTTTATGTTCTATGATATTTTTTGATCAGATGCGTAGTTCTCGAAATATATCAAGATATTTAAAAGTTCCGAAGACGCACCAACATAATAGAGATACAGAAACACCGTGGCCCCTTTCTTTGAGATAACTCTGCACTATTGCGAGCTGCAAATGCCACTTCCAGCTTAGCTGTGCAGAGGAAGAACAACAAGAAGAAGAAATATCTCGAAATATGTCCGTCAGGCCAGTTCCTTTGAGCTGAATCTGCAAATATCTCGGAAACGAAGCGAGCTATGGCAAAATGTTAAGAGACGTTTTTTGTAGAGAATTATGTCTCCTACAATTTATGTTCTATGATATTTTTTGATCAGAAGCGTAGTTTTCGAGATATATCAAGATATTTAAAAGTTCCGAAGCCGCACCAACATAATAGAGATACAGAAACACCGTGGCCCCTTTCTTTGAGATAACTCTGCACTAGTGCGAGCCGCAAATGCCACTTCCAGCTTAGCTGTGCAGAAGAAGAACAACAAGAAGAAGAAATATCTCGAAATATGTCGGTCAGGCCCCTTCCCTTGAGATAAATCTGCAAATATCTCGGGAACGAAGCGAGCTATGGCAAAATGTTAAGAGACCTTTTTTGTAGAGAATTAAGTTTCCTATTTTTTATGTTCTATGATATTTTTTGATCAGATGCGTAGTTCTCGAGATATATCAAGATATTTAAAAGTTCCGAAGCCGCACCAACATAATAGAGATACAGAAACACCGTGGCCTCTTTCTTTGAGATAACTCTGCACTATTGCGAGCTGCAAATGCCACTTCCAGCTTAGCTGTGCAGAGGAAGAACAACAAGAAGAAGAAGTATCTCGAAATATGTCCGTCAGGCCCGTTCCTTTGAGCTGAATCTGCAAATATCTCGGAAACGAAGCGAGCTATGGCAAAATGTTAAGAGACGTTTTTTGTAGTGAATTATGTTTCCTACAATTTATGTTCTATGATATTTTTTGATCAGAAGCGTAGTTTTCGAGATATATCGAGATATTTAAAAGTTCCGAAGCCGCACCAACATAATAGAGATACAGAAACACCGTGGCTCCTTTCTTTGAGATAACTCTGCACTAGTGCGAGCCGCAAATGCCACTTCCAGCTTAGCTGTGCAGAAGAAGAACAACAAGAAGAAGAAATATCTCGAAATATGTCCGTCAGGCCAGTTCCTTTGAGCTGAATCTGCAAATATCTCGGAAACGAAGCGAGCTATGGCAAAATGTTAAGAGACGTTTTTTGTAGAGAATTATGTTTTCTACAATTTATGTTCTATGATATTTTTTGATCAGAAGCGTAGTTTTCGAGATATATCGAGATATTTAAAAGTTCCGAAGCCGCACCAACATAATAGAGATACAGAAACACCGTGGCCCCTTTCTTTGAGATAACTCTGCACTAGTGCGAGCCGCAAATGCCACTTCCAGCTTAGCTGTGCAGAAGAAGAACAACAAGAAGAAGAAATATCTCGAAATATGTCCGACAGGCCCCTTCCCTTGAGATAAATCTGCAAATATCTCGGAAACGAAGCGAGCTATGGCGAAATGTTAAGAGACCTTTTTTGTAGAGAATTAAGTTTCCTACTTTTTATCTTCTATGATATTTTTTGATCAGATGCGTAGTTCTCGAAATATATCAAGATATTTAAAAGTTCCGAAGCCGCACCAACATAATAGAGATACAGAAACACCGTGGCCCCTTTCTTTGAGATAACTCTGCACTATTGCGCGCTGCAAATGCCACTTCCAGCTTAGCTGTGCAGAAGAAGAACAACAAGAAGAAGAAATATCTCGAAATATGTCCGTCAGGCCCCTTCCCTTGAGATAAATCTGCAAATATCTCGGAAACGAAGCGAGCTATGGCAAAATGTTAAGAGACCTTTTTTGTAGAGAATTATGTTTCCTACAATTTAGGTTCTATGATATTTTTTGGTCAGAAGCGTAGTTTTCGAGATATATCGAGATATTTAAAAGTTCCGAAGCCGCACCAACATAATAGAGATACAGAAACACCGTGGCCCCTTTCTTTGAGATAACTCTGCACTAGTGCGAGCCGCAAATGCCACTTCCAGCTTAGCTGTGCAGAAGAAGAACAACAAGAAGAAGAAATATCTCGAAATATGTCCGTCAGGCCCGTTCCTTTGAGCTGAATCTGCAAATATCTCGGAAACGAAGCGAGCTATGGCAAAATGTTAAGAGACGTTTTTTGTAGCGAATTATGTTTCCTACAATTTATGTTCTATGATATTTTTTGATCAGAAGCGTAGTTTTCGAGATATATCGAGATATTTAAAAGTTCCGAAGCCGCACCAACATAATAGAGATACAGAAACACCGTGGCTCCTTTCTTTGAGATAACTCTGCACTAGTGCGAGCCGCAAATGCCACTTCCAGCTTAGCTGTGCAGAAGAAGAACAACAAGAAGAAGAAATATCTCGAAATATGTCCGTCAGGCCAGTTCCTTTGAGCTGAATCTGCAAATATCTCGGAAACGAAGCGAGCTATGGCAAAATGTTAAGAGACGTTTTTTGTAGAGAATTATGTTTTCTACAATTTATGTTCTATGATATTTTTTGATCAGAAGCGTAGTTTTCGAGATATATCGAGATATTTAAAAGTTCCGAAGCCGCACCAACATAATAGAGATACAGAAACACCGTGGCCCCTTTCTTTGAGATAACTCTGCACTAGTGCGAGCCGCAAATGCCACTTCCAGCTTAGCTGTGCAGAAGAAGAACAACAAGAAGAAGAAATATCTCGAATTATGTCCGACAGGCCCCTTCCCTTGAGATAAATCTGCAAATATCTCGGAAACCAAGCGAGCTATGGCGAAATGTTAAGAGACCTTTTTTGTAGAGAATTAAGTTTCCTACTTTTTATCTTCTATGATATTTTTTGATCAGATGCGTAGTTCTCGAAATATATCAAGATATTTAAAAGTTCCGAAGCCGCACCAACATAATAGAGATACAGAAACACCGTGGCCCCTTTCTTTGAGATAACTCTGCACTATTGCGAGCTGCAAATGCCACTTCCAGCTTAGCTGTGCAGAGGAAGAACAACAAGAAGAAGAAATATCTCGAAATATGTCCGTCAGGCCAGTTCCTTTGAGCTGAATCTGCAAATATCTCGGAAACGAAGCGAGCTATGGCAAAATGTTAAGAGACGTTTTTTGTAGAGAATTATGTTTCCTACAATTTATGTTCTATGATATTTTTTGATCAGAAGCGTAGTTTTCGAGATATATCGAGATATTTAAAAGTTCCGAAGCCGCACCAACATAATAGAGATACAGAAACACCGTGGCCCCTTTCTTTGAGATAACTCTGCACTAGTGCGAGCCGCAAATGCCACTTCCAGCTTAGCTGTGCAGAAGAAGAACAACAAGAAGAAGAAATATCTCGAAATATGTCCGACAGGCCCCTTCCCTTGAGATAAATCTGCAAATATCTCGGAAACGAAGCGAGCTATGGCGAAATGTTAAGAGACCTTTTTTGTAGAGAATTAAGTTTCCTACTTTTTATCTTCTATGATATTTTTTGATCAGATGCGTAGTTCTCGAAATATATCAAGATATTTAAAAGTTCCGAAGCCGCACCAACATAATAGAGATACAGAAACACCGTGGCCCCTTTCTTTGAGATAACTCTGCACTATTGCGCGCTGCAAATGCCACTTCCAGCTTAGCTGTGCAGAAGAAGAACAACAAGAAGAAGAAATATCTCGAAATATGTCCGTCAGGCCCCTTCCCTTGAGATAAATCTGCAAATATCTCGGAAACGAAGCGAGCTATGGCAAAATGTTAAGAGACCTTTTTTGTAGAGAATTATGTTTCCTACAATTTAGGTTCTATGATATTTTTTGGTCAGAAGCGTAGTTTTCGAGATATATCGAGATATTTAAAAGTTCCGAAGCCGCACCAACATAATAGAGATACAGAAACACCGTGGCCCCTTTCTTTGAGATAACTCTGCACTAGTGCGAGCCGCAAATGCCACTTCCAGCTTAGCTGTGCAGAAGAAGAACAACAAGAAGAAGAAATATCTCGAAATATGTCCGTCAGGCCCGTTCCTTTGAGCTGAATCTGCAAATATCTCGGAAACGAAGCGAGCTATGGCAAAATGTTAAGAGACGTTTTTTGTAGTGAATTATGTTTCCTACAATTTATGTTCTATGATATTTTTTGATCAGAAGCGTAGTTTTCGAGATATATCGAGATATTTAAAAGTTCCGAAGCCGCACCAACATAATAGAGATACAGAAACACCGTGGCTCCTTTCTTTGAGATAACTCTGCACTAGTGCGAGCCGCAAATGCCACTTCCAGCTTAGCTGTGCAGAAGAAGAACAACAAGAAGAAGAAATATCTCGAAATATGTCCGTCAGGCCAGTTCCTTTGAGCTGAATCTGCAAATATCTCGGAAACGAAGCGAGCTATGGCAAAATGTTAAGAGACGTTTTTTGTAGAGAATTATGTTTCCTACAATTTATGTTCTATGATATTTTTTGATCAGAAGCGTAGTTTTCGAGATATATCGAGATATTTAAAAGTTCCGAAGCCGCACCAACATAATAGAGATACAGAAACACCGTGGCCCCTTTCTTTGAGATAACTCTGCACTAGAGCGAGCCGCAAATGCCACTTCCAGCTTAGCTGTGCAGAAGAAGAACAACAAGAAGAAGAAATATCTCGAATTATGTCCGACAGGCCCCTTCCCTTGAGATAAATCTGCAAATATCTCGGAAACCAAGCGAGCTATGGCGAAATGTTAAGAGACCTTTTTTGTAGAGAATTAAGTTTCCTACTTTTTATCTTCTATGATATTTTTTGATCAGATGCGTAGTTCTCGAAATATATCAAGATATTTAAAAGTTCCGAAGCCGCACCAACATAATAGAGATACAGAAACACCGTGGCCCCTTTCTTTGAGATAACTCTGCACTATTGCGAGCTGCAAATGCCACTTCCAGCTTAGCTGTGCAGAGGAAGAACAACAAGAAGAAGAAATATCTCGAAATATGTCCGTCAGGCCAGTTCCTTTGAGCTGAATCTGCAAATATCTCGGAAACGAAGCGAGCTATGGCAAAACGTTAAGAGACGTTTTTTGTAGAGAATTATGTTTCCTACAATTTATGTTCTATGATATTTTTTGATCAGAAGCGTAGTTTTCGAGATATATCGAGATATTTAAAAGTTCCGAAGCCGCACCAACATAATAGAGATACAGAAACACCGTGGCCCCTTTCTTTGAGATAACTCTGCACTAGTGCGAGCCGCAAATGCCACTTCCAGCTTAGCTGTGCAGAAGAAGAACAACAAGAAGAAGAAATATCTCGAAATATGTCCGACAGGCCCCTTCCCTTGAGATAAATCTGCAAATATCTCGGAAACGAAGCGAGCTATGGCGAAATGTTAAGAGACCTTTTTTGTAGAGAATTAAGTTTCCTACTTTTTATCTTCTATGATATTTTTTGATCAGATGCGTAGTTCTCGAAATATATCAAGATATTTAAAAGTTCCGAAGCCGCACCAACATAATAGAGATACAGAAACACCGTGGCCCCTTTCTTTGAGATAACTCTGCACTATTGCGCGCTGCAAATGCCACTTCCAGCTTAGCTGTGCAGAAGAAGAACAACAAGAAGAAGAAATATCTCGAAATATGTCCGTCAGGCCCCTTCCCTTGAGATAAATCTGCAAATATCTCGGAAACGAAGCGAGCTATGGCAAAATGTTAAGAGACCTTTTTTGTAGAGAATTATGTTTCCTACAATTTAGGTTCTATGATATTTTTTGGTCAGAAGCGTAGTTTTCGAGATATATCGAGATATTTAAAAGTTCCGAAGCCGCACCAACATAATAGAGATACAGAAACACCGTGGCCCCTTTCTTTGAGATAACTCTGCACTAGTGCGAGCCGCAAATGCCACTTCCAGCTTAATTGTGCAGAAGAAGAACAACAAGAAGAAGAAATATCTCGAAATATGTCCGTCAGGCCCGTTCCTTTGAGCTGAATCTGCAAATATCTCGGAAACGAAGCGAGCTATGGCAAAATGTTAAGAGACGTTTTTTGTAGTGAATTATGTTTCCTACAATTTATGTTCTATGATATTTTTTGATCAGAAGCGTAGTTTTCGAGATATATCGAGATATTTAAAAGTTCCGAAGCCGCACCAACATAATAGAGATACAGAAACACCGTGGCTCCTTTCTTTGAGATAACTCTGCACTAGTGCGAGCCGCAAATGCCACTTCCAGCTTAGCTGTGCAGAAGAAGAACAACAAGAAGAAGAAATATCTCGAAATATGTCCGTCAGGCCAGTTCCTTTGAGCTGAATCTGCAAATATCTCGGAAACGAAGCGAGCTATGGCAAAATGTTAAGAGACGTTTTTTGTAGAGAATTATGTTTCCTACAATTTATGTTCTATGATATTTTTTGATCAGAAGCGTAGTTTTCGAGATATATCGAGATATTTAAAAGTTCCGAAGCCGCACCAACATAATAGAGATACAGAAACACCGTGGCCCCTTTCTTTGAGATAACTCTGCACTAGAGCGAGCCGCAAATGCCACTTCCAGCTTAGCTGTGCAGAAGAAGAACAACAAGAAGAAGAAATATCTCGAATTATGTCCGACAGGCCCCTTCCCTTGAGATAAATCTGCAAATATCTCGGAAACCAAGCGAGCTATGGCGAAATGTTAAGAGACCTTTTTTGTAGAGAATTAAGTTTCCTACTTTTTATCTTCTATGATATTTTTTGATCAGATGCGTAGTTCTCGAAATATATCAAGATATTTAAAAGTTCCGAAGCCGCACCAACATAATAGAGATACAGAAACACCGTGGCCCCTTTCTTTGAGATAACTCTGCACTATTGCGAGCTGCAAATGCCACTTCCAGCTTAGCTGTGCAGAGGAAGAACAACAAGAAGAAGAAATATCTCGAAATATGTCCGTCAGGCCAGTTCCTTTGAGCTGAATCTGCAAATATCTCGGAAACGAAGCGAGCTATGGCAAAACGTTAAGAGACGTTTTTTGTAGAGAATTATGTTTCCTACAATTTATGTTCTATGATATTTTTTGATCAGAAGCGTAGTTTTCGAGATATATCGAGATATTTAAAAGTTCCGAAGCCGCACCAACATAATAGAGATACAGAAACACCGTGGCCCCTTTCTTTGAGATAACTCTGCACTAGTGCGAGCCGCAAATGCCACTTCCAGCTTAGCTGTGCAGAAGAAGAACAACAAGAAGAAGAAATATCTCGAAATATGTCCGACAGGCCCCTTCCCTTGAGATAAATCTGCAAATATCTCGGAAACGAAGCGAGCTATGGCGAAATGTTAAGAGACCTTTTTTGTAGAGAATTAAGTTTCCCACTTTTTATCTTCTATGATATTTTTTGATCAGATGCGTAGTTCTCGAAATATATCAAGATATTTAAAAGTTCCGAAGCCGCACCAACATAATAGAGATACAGAAACACCGTGGCCCCTTTCTTTGAGATAACTCTGCACTATTGCGCGCTGCAAATGCCACTTCCAGCTTAGCTGTGCAGAAGAAGAACAACAAGAAGAAGAAATATCTCGAAATATGTCCGTCAGGCCCCTTCCCTTGAGATAAATCTGCAAATATCTCGGAAACGAAGCGAGCTATGGCAAAATGTTAAGAGACCTTTTTTGTAGAGAATTAAGTTTCCTACTTTTTATGTTCTATGATATTTTTTGATCAGATGCGTAGTTCTCGAGATATATCAAGATATTTAAAAGTTCCGAAGCCGCACCAACATAATAGAGATACAGAAACACCGTGGCCCCTTTCTTTGAGATAACTCTGCACTATTGCGAGCTGTAAATGCCACTTCCAGCTTAGCTGTGCAGAAGAAGAACATCAAGAAGAAGAAATATCTCGAAATATGTCCGTCAGGCCCCTTCCCTTGAGATATATCTGCAAATATCTCGGAAACGAAGCGAGCTATGGCAAAATGTTAAGAGACCTTTTTTGTAGAGAATTATGTTTCCTACAATTTAGGTTCTATGATATTTTTTGGTCAGAAGCGTAGTTTTCGAGATATATCGAGATATTTAAAAGTTCCGAAGCCGCACCAACATAATAGAGATACAGAAACACCGTGGCCCCTTTCTTTGAGATAACTCTGCACTAGTGCGAGCCGCAAATGCCACTTCCAGCTTAGGTGTGCAGAAGAAGAACAACAAGAAGAAGAAATATCTCGAAATATGTCCGTCAGGCCCCTTCCCTTGAGATAAATCTGCAAATATCTCGGGAACGAAGCGAGCTATGGCAAAATGTTAAGAGACCTTTTTTGTAGAGAATTAAGTTTCCTATTTTTTATGTTCTATGATATTTTTTGATCAGATGCGTAGTTCTCGAGATATATCAAGATATTTAAAAGTTCCGAAGCCGCACCAACATAATAGAGATACAGAAACACCGTGGCCCCTTTCTTTGAGATAACTCTGCACTATTGCGAGCTGCAAATGCCACTTCCAGCTTAGCTGTGCAGAGGAAGAACAACAAGAAGAAGAAGTATCTCGAAATATGTCCGTCAGGCCCGTTCCTTTGAGCTGAATCTGCAAATATCTCGGAAACGAAGCGAGCTATGGCAAAATGTTAAGAGACGTTTTTTGTAGTGAATTATGTTTCCTACAATTTATGTTCTATGATATTTTTTGATCAGAAGCGTAGTTTTCGAGATATATCGAGATATTTAAAAGTTCCGAAGCCGCACCAACATAATAGAGATACAGAAACACCGTGGCTCCTTTCTTTGAGATAACTCTGCACTAGTGCGAGCCGCAAATGCCACTTCCAGCTTAGCTGTGCAGAAGAAGAACAACAAGAAGAAGAAATATCTCGAAATATGTCCGTCAGGCCAGTTCCTTTGAGCTGAATCTGCAAATATCTCGGAAACGAAGCGAGCTATGGCAAAATGTTGAGAGACGTTTTTTGTAGAGAATTATGTTTCCTACAATTTATGTTCTATGATATTTTTTGATCAGAAGCGTAGTTTTCGAGATATATCGAGATATTTAAAAGTTCCGAAGCCACACCAACATAATAGAGATACAGAAACACCGTGGCCCCTTTCTTTGAGATAACTCTGCACTAGTGCGAGCCGCAAATGCCACTTCCAGCTTAGCTGTGCAGAAGAAGAACAACAAGAAGAAGAAATATCTCGAAATATGTCCGACAGGCCCCTTCCCTTGAGATAAATCTGCAAATATCTCGGAAACGAAGCGAGCTATGGCGAAATGTTAAGAGACCTTTTTTGTAGAGAATTAAGTTTCCTACTTTTTATCTTCTATGATATTTTTTGATCAGATGCGTAGTTCTCGAAATATATCAAGATATTTAAAAGTTCCGAAGCCGCACCAACATAATAAAGATACAGAAACACCGTGGCCCCTTTCTTTGAGATAACTCTGCACTATTGCGCGCTGCAAATGCCACTTCCAGCTTAGCTGTGCAGAAGAAGAACAACAAGAAGAAGAAATATCTCGAAATATGTCCGTCAGGCCCCTTCCCTTGAGATATATCTGCAAATATCTCGGAAACGAAGCGAGCTATGGCAAAATGTTAAGAGACCTTTTTTGTAGAGAATTATGTTTCCTACAATTTAGGTTCTATGATATTTTTTGGTCAGAAGCGTAGTTTTCGAGATATATCGAGATATTTAAAAGTTCCGAAGCCGCACCAACATAATAGAGATACAGAAACACCGTGGCCCCTTTCTTTGAGATAACTCTGCACTAGTGCGAGCCGCAAATGCCACTTCCAGCTTAGGTGTGGAGAAGAAGAACAACAAGAAGAAGAAATATCTCGAAATATGTCGGTCAGGCCCCTTCCCTTGAGATAAATCTGCAAATATCTCGGGAACGAAGCGAGCTATGGCAAAATGTTAAGAGACCTTTTTTGTAGAGAATTAAGTTTCCTATTTTTTATGTTCTATGATATTTTTTGATCAGATGCGTAGTTCTCGAGATATATCAAGATATTTAAAAGTTCCGAAGCCGCACCAACATAATAGAGATACAGAAACACCGTGGCCCCTTTCTTTGAGATAACTCTGCACTATTGCGAGCTGCAAATGCCACTTCCAGCTTAGCTGTGCAGAGGAAGAACAACAAGAAGAAGAAGTATCTCGAAATATGTCCGTCAGGCCCGTTCCTTTGAGCTGAATCTGCAAATATCTCGGAAACGAAGCGAGCTATGGCAAAATGTTAAGAGACGTTTTTTGTAGTGAATTATGTTTCCTACAATTTATGTTCTATGATATTTTTTGATCAGAAGCGTAGTTTTCGAGATATATCGAGATATTTAAAAGTTCCGAAGCCGCACCAACATAATAGAGATACAGAAACACCGTGGCTCCTTTCTTTGAGATAACTCTGCACTAGTGCGAGCCGCAAATGCCACTTCCAGCTTAGCTGTGCAGAAGAAGAACAACAAGAAGAAGAAATATCTCGAAATATGTCCGTCAGGCCAGTTCCTTTGAGCTGAATCTGCAAATATCTCGGAAACGAAGCGAGCTATGGCAAAATGTTGAGAGACGTTTTTTGTAGAGAATTATGTTTCCTACAATTTATGTTCTATGATATTTTTTGATCAGAAGCGTAGTTTTCGAGATATATCGAGATATTTAAAAGTTCCGAAGCCGCACCAACATAATAGAGATACAGAAACACCGTGGCCCCTTTCTTTGAGATAACTCTGCACTAGTGCGAGCCGCAAATGCCACTTCCAGCTTAGCTGTGCAGAAGAAGAACAACAAGAAGAAGAAATATCTCGAATTATGTCCGACAGGCCCCTTCCCTTGAGATAAATCTGCAAATATCTCGGGAACGAAGCGAGCTATGGCAAAATGTTAAGAGACCTTTTTTGTAGAGAATTAAGTTTCCTATTTTTTATGTTCTATGATATTTTTTGATCAGATGCGTAGTTCTCGAGATATATCAAGATATTTAAAAGTTCCGAAGCCGCACCAACATAATAGAGATACAGAAACACCGTGGCCCCTTTCTTTGAGATAACTCTGCACTATTGCGAGCTGCAAATGCCACTTCCAGCTTAGCTGTGCAGAGGAAGAACAACAAGAAGAAGAAGTATCTCGAAATATGTCCGTCAGGCCCGTTCCTTTGAGCTGAATCTGCAAATATCTCGGAAACGAAGCGAGCTATGGCAAAATGTTAAGAGACGTTTTTTGTAGTGAATTATGTTTCCTACAATTTATGTTCTATGATATTTTTTGATCAGAAGCGTAGTTTTCGAGATATATCGAGATATTTAAAAGTTCCGAAGCCGCACCAACATAATAGAGATACAGAAACACCGTGGCTCCTTTCTTTGAGATAACTCTGCACTAGTGCGAGCCGCAAATGCCACTTCCAGCTTAGCTGTGCAGAAGAAGAACAACAAGAAGAAGAAATATCTCGAAATATGTCCGTCAGGCCAGTTCCTTTGAGCTGAATCTGCAAATATCTCGGAAACGAAGCGAGCTATGGCAAAATGTTGAGAGACGTTTTTTGTAGAAAATTATGTTTCCTACAATTTATGTTCTATGATATTTTTTGATCAGAAGCGTAGTTTTCGAGATATATCGAGATATTTAAAAGTTCCGAAGCCGCACCAACATAATAGAGATACAGAAACACCGTGGCCCCTTTCTTTGAGATAACTCTGCACTAGTGCGAGCCGCAAATGCCACTTCCAGCTTAGCTGTGCAGAAGAAGAACAACAAGAAGAAGAAATATCTCGAATTATGTCCGACAGGCCCCTTCCCTTGAGATAAATCTGCAAATATCTCGGAAACGAAGCGAGCTATGGCGAAATGTTAAGAGACCTTTTTTGTAGAGAATTAAGTTTCCTACTTTTTATCTTCTGTGATATTTTTTGATCAGATGCGTAGTTCTCGAAATATATCAAGATATTTAAAAGTTCCGAAGCCGCACCAACATAATAGAGATACAGAAACACCGTGGCCCCTTTCTTTGAGATAACTCTGCACTATTGCGCGCTGCAAATGCCACTTCCAGCTTAGCTGTGCAGAAGAAGAACAACAAGAAGAAGAAATATCTCGAATTATGTCCGACAGGCCCCTTCCCTTGAGATAAATCTGCAAATATCTCGGAAACGAAGCGAGCTATGGCGAAATGTTAAGAGACCTTTTTTGTAGAGAATTAAGTTTCCTACTTTTTATCTTCTATGATATTTTTTGATCAGATGCGTAGTTCTCGAAATATATCAAGATATTTAAAAGTTCCGAAGCCGCACCAACATAATAGAGATACAGAAACACCGTGGCCCCTTTCTTTGAGATAACTCTGCACTAGTGCGAGCCGCAAATGCCACTTCCAGCTTAGGTGTGCAGAAGAAGAACAACAAGAAGAAGAAATATCTCGAAATATGTCGGTCAGGCCCCTTCCCTTGAGATAAATCTGCAAATATCTCGGGAACGAAGCGAGCTATGGCAAAATGTTAAGAGACCTTTTTTGTAGAGAATTAAGTTTCCTATTTTTTATGTTCTATGATATTTTTTGATCAGATGCGTAGTTCTCGAGATATATCAAGATATTTAAAAGTTCCGAAGCCGCACCAACATAATAGAGATACAGAAACACCGTGGCCCCTTTCTTTGAGATAACTCTGCACTATTGCGAGCTGCAAATGCCACTTCCAGCTTAGCTGTGCAGAGGAAGAACAACAAGAAGAAGAAGTATCTCGAAATATGTCCGTCAGGCCCGTTCCTTTGAGCTGAATCTGCAAATATCTCGGAAACGAAGCGAGCTATGGCAAAATGTTAAGAGACGTTTTTTGTAGTGAATTATGTTTCCTACAATTTATGTTCTATGATATTTTTCGATCAGATGCGTAGTTCTCGAGATATATCAAGATATTTAAAAGCTCCGAAGCTGCACCAACATAATAGAGGTACAGAAACACCGTGGCCCCTTTCTTTGAGATAACTCTGCACTATTGCGAGCTGCAAATGCCACTTCGAGCTTAGCTGTGCAGAAGAAGAACAACAAGAAGAAGAAATATCTCGAAATATGTCCGTCGGCCCCTTCCCTTGAGATAAATCTGCAAATATCTCGGAAACGAAGCGAGCTATGGCAAAATGTTAAGAGACCTTTTTTGTAGAGAATTCAGTTTCCTACTTTTTATGTTCTATGATATTTTTTGATCAGAAGCGTAGTTTTCGAGATATATCGAGATATTTAAAAGTTCCGAAGCCGCACCAACATAATAGAGATACAGAAACACCGTGGCCCCTTTCTTTGGGATAACTCTGCACTATTGCGAGCTGCAAATGCCACTTCCAGCTTAGCTGTGCAGAAGAAGAACAACAAGAAGAAGAAATATCTCGAAATATGTCCGTCAGGCCACTTCCCTGGAGATAAATCTGCAAATATCTCGGAAACGAAGCGAGCTATGGCAAAATGTTAAGAGACCTTTTTTGTAGAGAATTAAGTTTCCTACTTTTTATGTTCTATGATATTTTTCGATCAGAGGCGTAGTTCTCGAGATATATCAAGATATTTAAAAGTTCCGAAATCGCACCAACATAATAGAGATACAGAAACACCGTGGCCCCTTTCTTTGAGATAACTCTGCACGATTGCGAGCTGGAAATGCCACTTCCAGTTTAGCTGTGCAGAAGAAGAACAACAAGAAGAAGAAATATCTCGAAATATGTCCATCAGGACCCTTCCCTTGAGATAAATCGGCAAGTATCTCGGAAACGAAGCGAGCTATGGCAAAATGTTAAGAGACCTTTTTTGTAGAGAATTATGTTTCCCACAATTTATGTTCTATGATATTTTTTGATCAGAAGCGTAGTTTTCGAGACATATCGAGATATTTAAAAGTTCCGAAGCCGCACCAACATAATAGAGATACAGAAACACCGTGGCCCCTTTCTTTCAGATAACTATGCACTATTGCGAGCTGTAAATGCCACTTCCAGCTTAGCTGTGCAGAAGACGAACAACAAGAAGAAGAAATATCTCGAAATATGTCCGTCAGGCCCCTTCCCTTGAGATATATCTGCAAATATCTCGGAAACGAAGCGAGCTATGGCAAACTGTTAAGAGACCTTTTTTGTAGAGAATTAAGTTTCCTACTTTTTATGTTCTACGATATTTTTTGATCAGATGCGTAGTTCTCGAGATATATCAAGATATTTAAAAGTTCCGAAGCTGCACCAACATAATAGAGGTGCAGAAACACCGTGGCCTCTTTCTTTGAGATAACTCTGCACTATTGCGAGCTGCAAATGCCACTTCCAGCTTAGCTGTGCAGAAGAGGAACAACAAGAAGAAGAAATATCTCGGAATATGTCCGTTAGGCCCCTTCCCTTGAGATAAATCTGCAAATATCTCGGAAACGAAGCGAGCTATGGCAAAATGTTAACAGACTTTTTTGTAGAGAATTAAGTTTCCTACTTTTTATGTTCTATGATATTTTTCGATCAGATGCGTAGTTCTCGAGATATATCAAGATATTTAAAAGCTCCGAAGCTGCACCAACATAATAGAGGTACAGAAACACCGTGGCCCCTTTCTTTGAGATAACTCTGCACTATTGCGAGCTGCAAATGCCACTTCGAGCTTAGCTGTGCAGAAGAAGAACAACAAGAAGAAGAAATATCTCGAAATATGTCCGTCGGCCCCTTCCCTTGAGATAAATCTGCAAATATCTCGGAAACGAAGCGAGCTATGGCAAAATGTTAAGAGACCTTTTTTGTAGAGAATTCAGTTTCCTACTTTTTATGTTCTATGATATTTTTCGATCAGAGGCGTAGTTCTCGAGATATATCAAGATATTTAAAAGTTCCGAAGCCGCACCAACATAATAGAGATACAGAAACACCGTGGCCCCTTTCTTTGCGATAACTCTGCACTATTGCGAGCTGCAAATGCCACTTCCAGCTTAGCTGTGCAGAAGAAGAACAACAAGAAGAAGAAATATCTCGAAATATGTCCGTCAGGCCCCTTCCCTTGAGATAAATCTGCAAATACCTCGGAAACCAAGCGAGCTATGGCAAAATGTTAAGAGACCTTTTTTGTAGAGAATTATGTTTCCTACAATTTATGTTCTATGATATTTTTTGATCAGAAGCGTAGTTTTCGAGATATATCGAGATATTTAAAAGTTCCGAAGCCGCACCAACATAATAGAGATACAGAAACACCGTGGCCCCTCTCTTTGGGATAACTCTGCACTATTGCGAGCTGGAAATGCCACTTCCAGTTTAGCTGTGCAGAAGAAGAACAACAAGAAGAAGAAATATCTCGAAATATGTCCGTCAGGACCCTTCCCTTGAGATAAATCTGCAAATATCTCGGAAACGAAGCGAGCTATTGCAAAACGTTAAGAGACCTTTTTTGTAGAGAATTAAGTTTACTACTTTTTATGTTCTATGATATTTTTTGATCAGATGCGTAGTTCTCGAGATATATCAAGATATTTAAAAGCTCCGAAGCTGCACCAACATAATAGAGGTACAGAAACACCGTGGCCCCTTTCTTTGAGATAACTCTGCACTATTGCGAGCTGCAAATGCCACTTCGAGCTTAGCTGTGCAGAAGAAGAACAACAAGAAGAAGAAATATCTCGAAATATGTCCGTCGGCCCCTTCCCTTGAGATAAATCTGCAAATATCTCGGAAACGAAGCGAGCTATGGCAAAATGTTAAGAGACCTTTTTTGTAGAGAATTGAGTTTCCTACTTTTTATGTTCTATGATATTTTTCGATCAGAGGCGTAGTTCTCGAGATATATCAAGATATTTAAAAGTTCCGAAGCCGCACCAACATAATAGAGATACAGAAACACCGTGGCCCCTTTCTTTGAGATTACTCTGCACGATTGCGAGCTGGAAATGCCACTTCCAGTTTAGCTGTGCAGAAGAAGAACAACAAGAAGAAGAAATATCTCGAAATATGTCCATCAGGACCCTTCCCTTGAGATAAATCTGCAAATATCTCGGAAACGAAGCGAGCTATGGCAAAATGTTAAGAGACCTTTTTCGTAGAGAATTATGTTTCCTACAATTTATGTTCTATGATATTTTTTGATCAGAAGCGTAGTTTTCGAGATATATCGAGATATTTAAAAGTGCCGAAGCCGCACCAACATAATAGAGATACAGAAACACCCTGGCCCCTTTCTTTGAGATAACTCTGCACTATTGCGAGCTGCAAATGCCACTTCCAGCTTAGCTGTGCAGAAGAAGAACAACAAGAATAAGAAATATTTCGAAATATGTCCGTCAGGCCCCTTCCCTTGAGATAAATCTGCAAATATCTCGGAAACGAAGCGAGCTATGGCAAACTGTTAAGAGACCTTTTTTGTAGAGAATTAAGTTTCCTACTTTTTATGTTCTACGATATTTTTTGATCAGATGCGTAGTTCTCGAGATATATCAAGATATTTAAAAGTTCCGAAGCTGCACCAACATAATAGAGGTGCAGAAACACCGTGGCCTCTTTCTTTGAGATAACTCTGCACTATTGCGAGCTGCAAATGCCACCTCCAGCTTAGCTGTGCAGAAGAGGAACAACAAGAAGAAGAAATATCTCGGAATATGTCCGTTAGGCCCCTTCCCTTGAGATAAATCTGCAAATATCTCGGAAACGAAGCGAGCTATGGCAAAATGTTAACAGACTTTTTTGTAGAGAATTAAGTTTCCTACTTTTTATGTTCTATGATATTTTTTGATCAGAAGCGTAGTTTTCGAGATATATCGAGATATTTAAAAGTTCCGAAGCTGCACCAACATAATAGAGATACAGAAACACCGTGGCCCCTTTCTTTGAGATAACTCTGCACTACTGCGAGCTGGAAATGCCACTTCCAGTTTAGCTGTGCAGAAGAAGAACAACAAGAAGAAGAAACATCTCGAAATATGTCCATCAGGACCCTTCCCTTGAGATATATCTGCAAATATCTCGGAAACGAAGCGAGCTATGGCAAAATGTTAAGAGACCTTTTTTGTAGAGAATTATGTTTCCTACAATTTATGTTCTATGATATTTTTTGATCAGAAGCGTAGTTTTCGAGATATATCGAGATATTTAAAAGTTCCGAAGCCGCACCAACATAATAGAGATACAGAAACACCGTGGCCCCTTTCTTTGAGATAACTCTGCACTATTGCGAGCTGCAAATGCCACTTCCAGCTTAGCTGTGCAGAAGAAGAACAACAAGAATAAGAAATATTTCGAAATATGTCCGTCAGGCCCCTTCCCTTGAGATAAATCTGCAAATATCTCGGAAACGAAGCGAGCTACGGCAAAATGTTAAGAGACCTTTTTTGTAGAAAATTAGGTTTCCTACTTTTTATGTTCTAGGATATTTTTTGATCAGATGCGTAGTTCTCGAGATATATCAAGATATTTAAAAGTTCCGAAGCCGCACCAACATAATAGAGATACAGAAACACCGTGGCCCCTTTCTTTACGATAACTCTGCACTATTGCGAGCTGCAAATGCCACTTCCAGCTTAGCTGTGCAGAAGAAGAACAACAAGAAGAAGAAATATCTCGAAATATGTCCGTCAGGCCCGTTCCCTTGAGATAAATCTGCAAATACCTCGGAAACCAAGCGAGCTATGGCAAAATGTTAAGAGACCTTTTTTGTAGAGAATTAAGTTTCCTACTTTTTATGTTCTATGATATTTTTCGATCAGAGGCGTAGTTCTCGAGATATATCAAGATATTTAAAAGTTCCGAAGCCGCACCAACATAATAGAGGTGCAGAAACACCGTGGCCTCTTTCTTTGAGATAACTCTGCACTATTGCGAGCTGCAAATGCCACTTCCAGCTTAGCTGTGCAGAAGAGGAACAACAAGAAGAAGAAATATCTCGGAATATGTCCGTTAGGCCCCTTCCCTTGAGATAAATCTGCAAATATCTCGGAAACGAAGCGAGCTATGGCAAAATGTTAACAGACTTTTTTGTAGAGAATTAAGTTTCCTACTTTTTATGTTCTATGATATTTTTTGATCAGAAGCGTAGTTTTCGAGATATATCGAGATATTTAAAAGTTCCGAAGCCGCACCAACATAATAGAGATACAGAAACACCGTGGCCCCTTTCTTTGAGATAAATCTGCACTACTGCGAGCTGGAAATGCCACTTCCAGTTTAGCTGTGCAGAAGAAGAACAACAAGAAGAAGAAACATCTCGAAATATGTCCATCAGGACCCTTCCCTTGAGATAAATCTGCAAATATCTCGGAAACGAAGCGAGCTATGGCAAAATGTTAAGAGACCTTTTTTGTAGAGAATTATGTTTCCTACTTTTTATCTTCTATGATATTTTTTGATCAGATGCGTAGTTCTCGAGATATATCAAGATATTTAAAAGTTCCGAAGCCGCACCAACATAATAGAGATACAGAAACACCGTGGCCCCTCTCTTTGAAGTAACTCTGCACTATTGCGAGCTGCAAATGCCACGTCCAGTTTAGCTGTGCAGAAGAAGAACAACAAGAAGAAGAAATATCTCGAAATATGTCCGTTAGGCCCCTTCCCTTGAGATAAATCTGCAAATATCTCGGAAACGAAGCGAGCTATGGCAAAATGTTAACAGACTTTTTTGTAGAGAATTAAGTTTCCTACTTTTTATGTTCTATGATATTTTTTGATCAGACGCGTAGTTCTCAAGATATATCAAGATATTTAAAAGTTCCGAAGCCGCACCAACATAATAGAGATACAGAAACACCGTGGCCCCTTTCTTTGAGATAACTCTGCACTATTGCGAGCTGCAAATGCCACTTCCAGCTTAGCTGTGCAGAGGAAGAACAACAAGAAGAAGAAATATCTCGAAATATGTCCGTCAGGCCAGTTCCTTTGAGCTGAATCTGCAAATATCTCGGAAACGAAGCGAGCTATGGCAAAATGTTAAGAGACGTTTTTTGTAGAGAATTATGTTTCCTACAATTTATGTTCTATGATATTTTTTGATCAGAAGCGTAGTTTTCGAGATATATCGAGATATTTAAAAGATCCGAAGCCGCACCAACATAATAGAGATACAGAAACACCGTGGCCCCTTTCTTTGAGATAACTCTGCACTAGTGCGAGCCGCAAATGCCACTTCCAGCTTAGCTGTGCAGAAGAAGAACAACAAGAAGAAGAAATATCTCGAAATATGTCCGTCAGGCCCCTTCCCTTGAGATAAATCTGCAAATATCTCGGAAACGAAGCGAGCTATGGCAAAATGTTGACAGACTTTTTTGTAGAGAATTAAGTTTCCTACTTTTTATGTTCTATGATATTTTTTGATCAGACGCGTAGTTCTCGAGATATATCAAGATATTTAAAAGTTCCGAAGCCGTACCAACATAATAGAGATACAGAAACACCGTGGCCCCTTTCTTTGAGATAACTCTGCAGTATTGCGAGCTGCAAATGCCACTTCCAGCTTAGCTGTGCAGAAGAAGAACAACAAGAAGAAGAAATATCTCGAAATATGTCCGTCAGGCCCCTTCCCTTGAGATAAATCTGCAAATATCTCGGAAACGAAGAGAGCTATGGCAAAATGTGTAGATACCTTTTTTGTAGAGAATTAAGTTGCCTACTTTTTATGTTCTATGATATTTCTTGATCAGATGCGTAGTTCTCGAGATATATCAAGATATTTAAAAGTTCCGAAGCCGCCCCAACATAATAGAGATACAGAAACACCGTGGCCCCTTTCTTTGAGATAACTCTGCACTATTGCGAGCTGCAAATGCCACTTCCAGCTTAGCTGTGCAGAGGAAGAACAACAAGAAGAAGAAATATCTCGAAATATGTCCGTCAGGCCAGTTCCTTTGAGCTGAATCTGCAAATATCTCGGAAACGAAGCGAGCTATGGCAAAATGTTAAGAGACGTTTTTTGTAGAGAATTATGTTTCCTACAATTTATGTTCTATGATATTTTTTGATCAGAAGCGTAGTTTTCGAGATATATCGAGATATTTAAAAGTTCCGAAGCCGCACCAACATAATAGAGATACAGAAACACCGTGGCCCCTTTCTTTGAGATAACTCTGCACTAGTGCGAGCCGCAAATGCCACTTCCAGCTTAGCTGTGCAGAAGAAGAACAACAAGAAGAAGAAATATCTCGAAATATGTCCGTCAGGCCCCTTCCCTTGAGATAAATCTGCAAATATCTCGGAAACGAAGCGAGCTATTGCAAAATGTTAAGAGACCTTTTTTGTAGAGAATTGAGTTTCCTACTTTTTATGTTCTATGAAATTTTTTGATCAGATGCGTAGTTCTCGAGATATATCAAGATATTTAAAAGTTAAGAAGCCGCACCAACATAATAGAGATACAGAAACACCGTGGCCCCTTCCTTTGAGATAACTCTGCACTATTGCGAGCTGCAAATGCCACTTCCAGCTTAGCTGTGCAGAAGAAGAACAACAAGAAGAAGAAATATCACGAAATATGTCCGTTAGGCCCCTTCCCTTGAGATAAATCTGCAAATATCTCGGAAACGAAGCGAGCTATGGCAAAATGTTAAGAGACCTTTTTTGTAGCGAATTAAGTTTGCTACTTTTTATGTTCTATGATATTTTTTGATCAGATGAGTAGTTCTCGAGATATATCAAGATATTTAAAAGTTCCGAAGCCGCACCAACATAATAGAGATACAGAAACACCGTGGCCCCTCTCTTTGAGATAACTCTGCACAATTGCGAGCTGCAAATGCCACTTCCAGCTTAGCTGTGCAGAAGAGGAACAACAAGAAGAAGAAATATCTCGAAATATGTCCGTCAGGCCCCTTCCCTTGAGATAAATCTGCAAATATCTCGGAAACGAAGCGAGCTATGGCAAAATGTTAAGAGACCTTTTTTGTAGAGAATTATGTTTCCTACTTTTTATGTTCTATGATATTTTTTGATCAGACGCGTAGTTCTCGAGATATATCAAGATATTTAAAAGTTCCGAAGCCGCACCAACATAATAGAGATACAGAAACACCGTGGCTCCTTTCTTTGAGATAACTCTGCACTATTGCGAGCTGCAAATGCCACTTCCAGCTTAGCTGTGTAGAAGAAGAACAACAAGAAGAAGAAATATCTCGAAATATGTCCGTCAGGCCCCTTCCCTTGAGATAAATCTGCAAATATCTCGGAAACGAAGCGAGCTATTGCAAAATGTTAAGAGACCTTTTTTGTAGAGAATTGAGTTTCCTACTTTTTATGTTCTATGAAATTTTTTGATCAGATGCGTAGTTCTCGAGATATATCAAGATATTTAAAAGTTAAGAAGCCGCACCAACATAATAGAGATACAGAAACACCGTGGCCCCTTTCTTTGAGATAACTCTGCACTATTGCGAGCTGCAAATGCCACTTCCAGCTTAGCTGTGCAGAAGAAGAACAACAAGAAGAAGAAATATCTCGAAATATGTCCGTCAGGCCCCTTACCTTGAGATAAATCTGCAAATATCTCGGAAACGAAGCGAGCTATGGCAAAATGTTAAGAGACCATTTTTGTAGAGAATTAAGTTTCCTACTTTTTATCTTCTATGATATTTTCTGATCAGATGCGTAGTTCTCGAGATATATCAAGATATTTAAAAGTTCCGAAGCCGCACCAACATAATAGAGATACAGAAACACCGTGGCCCCTCTCTTTGAGATAACTCTGCACAATTGCGAGCTGCAAATGCCACTTCCAGCTTAGCTGTGCAGAAGAGGAACAACAAGAAGAAGAAATATCTCGAAATATGTCCGTTAGGCCCCTTCCCTTGAGATAAATCTGCAAATATCTCGGAAACGAAGCGAGCTATGGCAAAATGTTAACAGACTTTTTTGTAGAGAATTAAGTTTCCTACTTTTTATGTTCTATGATATTTTTTGATCAGACGCGTAGTTCTCGAGATATATCAAGATATTTAAAAGTTCCGAAGCCGCACCAACATAATAGAGATACAGAAACACCGTGGCCCCTTTCTTTGAGATAGCTCTGCACTATTGCGAGCTGCAAATGCCACTTCCAGCTTAGCTGTGCAGAAGAAGAACAACAAGAAGAAGAAATATCTCGAAATATGTCCGTCAGGCCCCTTCCCTTGAGATAAATCTGCAAATATCTCGGAAACGAAGAGAGCTATGGCAAAATGATAAGAGACCTTTTTTGTAGAGAATTAAGTTGCCTACTTTTTATGTTCTATGATATTTTTTGATCAGATGCGTAGTTCTCGAGATATATCAAGATATTTAAAAGTTCCGAAGCCGCCCCAACATAATAGAGATACAGAAACACCGTGGCCCCTTTCTTTGAGATAACTCTGCACTATTGCGAGCTGCAAATGCCACTTCCAGCTTAGCTGTGCAGAGGAAGAACAACAAGAAGAAGAAATATCTCGAAATATGTCCGTCAGGCCAGTTCCTTTGAGCTGAATCTGCAAATATCTCGGAAACGAAGCGAGCTATGGCAAAATGTTAAGAGACGTTTTTTGTAGAGAATTATGTTTCCTACAATTTATGTTCTATGATATTTTTTGATCAGAAGCGTAGTTTTCGAGATATATCGAGATATTTAAAAGTTCCGAAGCCGCACCAACATAATAGAGATACAGAAACACCGTGGCCCCTTTCTTTGAGATAACTCTGCACTAGTGCGAGCCGCAAATGCCACTTCCAGCTTAGCTGTGCAGAAGAAGAACAACAAGAAGAAGAAATATCTCGAAATATGTCCGTCAGGCCCCTTCCCTTGACATAAATCTGCAAATATCTCGGAAACGAAGCGAGCTATTGCAAAATGTTAAGAGACCTTTTTTGTAGAGAATTGAGTTTCCTACTTTTTATGTTCTATGAAATTTTTTGATCAGATGCGTAGTTCTCAAGATATATCAAGATATTTAAAAGTTAAGAAGCCGCACCAACATAATAGAGATACAGAAACACCGTGGCCCCTTTCTTTGAGATAACTGCACTATTGCGAGCTGCAAATGCCACTTCCAGCTTAGCTGTGCAGAAGAAGAACAACAAGAAGAAGAAATATCACGAAATATGTCCGTTAGGCCCCTTCCCTTGAGATAAATCTGCAACTATCTCGGAAACGAAGCGAGCTATGGCAAAATGTTAAGAGACCTTTTTTGTAGAGGATTATGTTTCCTACTTTTTATGTTCTATGATATTTTTTGATCAGACGCGTAGTTCTCGAGATATATCAAGATATTTAAAAGTTCCGAAGCCGCACCAACATAATAGAGATACAGAAACACCGTGGCCCCTCTCTTTGAGATAACTCTGCACTATTGCGAGCTGGAAATGCCACTTCCAGTTTAGCTGTGCAGAAGAAGAACAACAAGAAGAAGAAATATCTCGAAATATGTCCGTCAGGCCCCTTCCCTTGAGATAAATCTGCAAATATCTCGGAAACGAAGCGAGCTATGGCAAAATGTTAAGAGACCTTTTTTGTAGAGAATTATGTTTCCTACTTTTTATGTTCTATGATATTTTTTGATCAGACGCGTAGTTCTCGAGATATATCAAGATATTTAAAAGTTCCGAAGCCGCAGCAACATAATAGAGATACAGAAACACCGTGGCTCCTTTCTTTGAGATAACTCTGCACTATTGCGAGCTGCAAATGCCACTTCCAGCTTAGCTGTGCAGAAGAAGAACAACAAGAAGAAGAAATATCTCGAAATATGTCCGTTAGGCCCCTTCCCTTGAGATAAATCTGCAAATATCTCGGAAACGAAGCGAGCCATTGCAAAATGTTAAGAGACCTTTTTTGTAGAGAATTGAGTTTCCTACTTTTTATGTTCTATGAAATTTTTTGATCAGATGCGTAGTTCTCGAGATATATCAAGATATTTAAAAGTTAAGAAGCCGCACCAACATAATAGAGATACAGAAACACCGTGGCCCCTTTCTTTGAGATAACTCTGCACTATTGCGAGCTGCAAATGCCACTTCCAGCTTAGCTGTGCAGAAGAAGAACAACAAGAAGAAGAAATATCACGAAATATGTCCGTTAGGCCCCTTCCCTTGAGATAAATCTGCAAATATCTCGGAAACGAAGCGAGCTATGGCAAAATGTTAAGAGACCTTTTTTGTAGCGAATTAAGTTTCCTACTTTTTATGTTCTATGATATTTTTTGATCAGATGCGTAGTTCTCGAGATATATCAAGATATTTAAAAGTTCCGAAGCCGCACCAACATAATAGAGATACCGAAACACCGTGGCCCCTCTCTTTGAGATAACTCTGCACAATTGCGAGCTGCAAATGCCACTTCCAGCTTAGCTGTGCAGAAGAGGAACAACAAGAAGAAGAAATATCTCGAAATATGTCCGTCAGGCCCCTTCCCTTGAGATAAATCTGCAAATATCTCGGAAACGAAGCGAGCTATGGCAAAATGTTAAGAGACCTTTTTTGTAGAGAATTATGTTTCCTACTTTTTATGTTCTATGATATTTTTTGATCAGACGCGTAGTTCTCGAGATATATCAAGATATTTAAAAGTTCCGAAACCGCACCAACATAATAGAGATACAGAAACACCGTGGCTCCTTTCTTTGAGATAACTCTGCACTATTGCGAGCTGCAAATGCCACTTCCAGCTTAGCTGTGCAGAAGAAGAACAACAGGAAGAAGAAATATCTCGAAATATGTCCGTCAGGCCCCTTACCTTGAGATAAATCTGCAAATATCTCGGAAACGAAGCGAGCTATTGCAAAATGTTAAGAGACCTTTTTTGTAGAGAATTGAGTTTCCTACTTTTTATGTTCTATGAAATTTTTTGATCAGATGCGTAGTTCTCGAGATATATCAAGATATTTAAAAGTTAAGAAGCCGCACCAACATAATAGAGATACAGAAACACCGTGGCCCCTTTCTTTGAGATAACTCTGCACTATTGCGAGCTGCAAATGCCACTTCCAGCTTAGCTGTGCAGAAGAAGAACAACAAGAAGAAGAAATATCACGAAATATGTCCGTTAGGCCCCTTCCCTTGAGATAAATCTGCAAATATCTCGGAAACGAAGCGAGCTATGGCAAAATGTTAAGAGACCTTTTTTGTAGCGAATCAAGTTTCCTACTTTTTATGTTCTATGATATTTTTTGATCAGATGCGTAGTTCTCGAGATATATCAAGATATTTAAAAGTTCCGAAGCCGCACCAACATAATAGAGATACAGAAACACCGTGGCCCCTCTCTTTGAGATAACTCTGCACAATTGCGAGCTGCAAATGCCACTTCCAGCTTAGCTGTGCAGAAGAGGAGCAACAAGAAGAAGAAATATCTCGAAATATGTCCGTTAGGCCCCTTCCCTTGAGATAAATCTGCAAATATCTCGGAAACGAAGCGAGCTATGGCAAAATGTTAACAGACTTTTTTGTAGAGAATTAAGTTTCCTACTTTTTATGTTCTATGATATTTTTTGATCAGACGCGTAGTTCTCGAGATATATCAAGATATTTAAAAGTTCCGAAGCCGCACCAACATAATAGAGATACAGAAACACCGTGGCCCCTTTCTTTGAGATAACTCTGCACTAGTGCGAGCCGCAAATGCCACTTCCAGCTTAGCTGTGCAGAAGAAGAACAACAAGAAGAAGAAATATCTCGAAATATGTCCGTCAGGCCCCTTCCCTTGACATAAATCTGCAAATATCTCGGAAACGAAGCGAGCTATGGCAAAATGTTAAGAGACCTTTTTTGTAGCGAATCAAGTTTCCTACTTTTTATGTTCTATGATATTTTTTGATCAGATGCGTAGTTCTCGAGATATATCAAGATATTTAAAAGTTCCGAAGCCGCACCAACATAATAGAGATACAGAAACACCGTGGCCCCTCTCTTTGAGATAACTCTGCACAATTGCGAGCTGCAAATGCCACTTCCAGCTTAGCTGTGCAGAAGAGGAACAACAAGAAGAAGAAATATCTCGAAATATGTCCGTTAGGCCCCTTCCCTTGAGATAAATCTGCAAATATCTCGGAAACGAAGCGAGCTATGGCAAAATGTTAACAGACTTTTTTGTAGAGGATTATGTTTCCTACTTTTTATGTTCTATGATATTTTTTGATCAGACGCGTAGTTCTCGAGATATATCAAGATATTTAAAAGTTCCGAAGCCGCACCAACATAATAGAGATACAGAAACACCGTGGCCCCTTTCTTTGAGATAACTCTGCACTAGTGCGAGCCGCAAATGCCACTTCCAGCTTAGCTGTGCAGAAGAAGAACAACAAGAAGAAGAAATATCTCGAAATATGTCCGTCAGGCCCCTTCCCTTGACATAAATCTGCAAATATCTCGGAAACGAAGCGAGCTATTGCAAAATGTTAAGAGACCTTTTTTGTAGAGAATTGAGTTTCCTACTTTTTATGTTCTATGAAATTTTTTGATCAGATGCGTAGTTCTCAAGATATATCAAGATATTTAAAAGTTAAGAAGCCGCACCAACATAATAGAGATACAGAAACACCGTGGCCCCTTTCTTTGAGATAACTGCACTATTGCGAGCTGCAAATGCCACTTCCAGCTTAGCTGTGCAGAAGAAGAACAACAAGAAGAAGAAATATCACGAAATATGTCCGTTAGGCCCCTTCCCTTGAGATAAATCTGCAACTATCTCGGAAACGAAGCGAGCTATGGCAAAATGTTAAGAGACCTTTTTTGTAGAGGATTATGTTTCCTACTTTTTATGTTCTATGATATTTTTTGATCAGACGCGTAGTTCTCGAGATATATCAAGATATTTAAAAGTTCCGAAGCCGCACCAACATAATAGAGATACAGAAACACCGTGGCCCCTCTCTTTGAGATAACTCTGCACTATTGCGAGCTGGAAATGCCACTTCCAGTTTAGCTGTGCAGAAGAAGAACAACAAGAAGAAGAAATATCTCGAAATATGTCCGTCAGGCCCCTTCCCTTGAGATAAATCTGCAAATATCTCGGAAACGAAGCGAGCTATGGCAAAATGTTAAGAGACCTTTTTTGTAGAGAATTATGTTTCCTACTTTTTATGTTCTATGATATTTTTTGATCAGACGCGTAGTTCTCGAGATATATCAAGATATTTAAAAGTTCCGAAGCCGCAGCAACATAATAGAGATACAGAAACACCGTGGCTCCTTTCTTTGAGATAACTCTGCACTATTGCGAGCTGCAAATGCCACTTCCAGCTTAGCTGTGCAGAAGAAGAACAACAAGAAGAAGAAATATCTCGAAATATGTCCGTTAGGCCCCTTCCCTTGAGATAAATCTGCAAATATCTCGGAAACGAAGCGAGCCATTGCAAAATGTTAAGAGACCTTTTTTGTAGAGAATTGAGTTTCCTACTTTTTATGTTCTATGAAATTTTTTGATCAGATGCGTAGTTCTCGAGATATATCAAGATATTTAAAAGTTAAGAAGCCGCACCAACATAATAGAGATACAGAAACACCGTGGCCCCTTTCTTTGAGATAACTCTGCACTATTGCGAGCTGCAAATGCCACTTCCAGCTTAGCTGTGCAGAAGAAGAACAACAAGAAGAAGAAATATCACGAAATATGTCCGTTAGGCCCCTTCCCTTGAGATAAATCTGCAAATATCTCGGAAACGAAGCGAGCTATGGCAAAATGTTAAGAGACCTTTTTTGTAGCGAATTAAGTTTCCTACTTTTTATGTTGTATGATATTTTTTGATCAGATGCGTAGTTCTCGAGATATATCAAGATATTTAAAAGTTCCGAAGCCGCACCAACATAATAGAGATACCGAAACACCGTGGCCCCTCTCTTTGAGATAACTCTGCACAATTGCGAGCTGCAAATGCCACTTCCAGCTTAGCTGTGCAGAAGAGGAACAACAAGAAGAAGAAATATCTCGAAATATGTCCGTCAGGCCCCTTCCCTTGAGATAAATCTGCAAATATCTCGGAAACGAAGCGAGCTATGGCAAAATGTTAAGAGACCTTTTTTGTAGAGAATTATGTTTCCTACTTTTTATGTTCTATGATATTTTTTGATCAGACGCGTAGTTCTCGAGATATATCAAGATATTTAAAAGTTCCGAAACCGCACCAACATAATAGAGATACAGAAACACCGTGGCTCCTTTCTTTGAGATAACTCTGCACTATTGCGAGCTGCAAATGCCACTTCCAGCTTAGCTGTGCAGAAGAAGAACAACAGGAAGAAGAAATATCTCGAAATATGTCCGTCAGGCCCCTTACCTTGAGATAAATCTGCAAATATCTCGGAAACGAAGCGAGCTATTGCAAAATGTTAAGAGACCTTTTTTGTAGAGAATTGAGTTTCCTACTTTTTATGTTCTATGAAATTTTTTGATCAGATGCGTAGTTCTCGAGATATATCAAGATATTTAAAAGTTAAGAAGCCGCACCAACATAATAGAGATACAGAAACACCGTGGCCCCTTTCTTTGAGATAACTCTGCACTATTGCGAGCTGCAAATGCCACTTCCAGCTTAGCTGTGCAGAAGAAGAACAACAAGAAGAAGAAATATCACGAAATATGTCCGTTAGGCCCCTTCCCTTGAGATAAATCTGCAAATATCTCGGAAACGAAGCGAGCTATGGCAAAATGTTAAGAGACCTTTTTTGTAGCGAATCAAGTTTCCTACTTTTTATGTTCTATGATATTTTTTGATCAGATGCGTAGTTCTCGAGATATATCAAGATATTTAAAAGTTCCGAAGCCGCACCAACATAATAGAGATACAGAAACACCGTGGCCCCTCTCTTTGAGATAACTCTGCACAATTGCGAGCTGCAAATGCCACTTCCAGGTTAGCTGTGCAGAAGAGGAACAACAAGAAGAAGAAATATCTCGAAATATGTCCGTTAGGCCCCTTCCCTTGAGATAAATCTGCAAATATCTCGGAAACGAAGCGAGCTATGGCAAAATGTTAACAGACTTTTTTGTAGAGAATTAAGTTTCCTACTTTTTATGTTCTATGATATTTTTTGATCAGACGCGTAGTTCTCAAGATATATCAAGATATTTAAAAGTTAAGAAGCCGCACCAACATAATAGAGATACAGAAACACCGTGGCCCCTTTCTTTGAGATAACTGCACTATTGCGAGCTGCAAATGCCACTTCCAGCTTAGCTGTGCAGAAGAAGAACAACAAGAAGAAGAAATATCACGAAATATGTCCGTTAGGCCCCTTCCCTTGAGATAAATCTGCAACTATCTCGGAAACGAAGCGAGCTATGGCAAAATGTTAAGAGACCTTTTTTGTAGAGGATTATGTTTCCTACTTTTTATGTTCTATGATATTTTTTGATCAGACGCGTAGTTCTCGAGATATATCAAGATATTTAAAAGTTCCGAAGCCGCACCAACATAATAGAGATACAGAAACACCGTGGCCCCTCTCTTTGAGATAACTCTGCACTATTGCGAGCTGGAAATGCCACTTCCAGTTTAGCTGTGCAGAAGAAGAACAACAAGAAGAAGAAATATCTCGAAATATGTCCGTCAGGCCCCTTCCCTTGAGATAAATCTGCAAATATCTCGGAAACGAAGCGAGCTATGGCAAAATGTTAAGAGACCTTTTTTGTAGAGAATTATGTTTCCTACTTTTTATGTTCTATGATATTTTTTGATCAGACGCGTAGTTCTCGAGATATATCAATATATTTAAAAGTTCCGAAGCCGCAGCAACATAATAGAGATACAGAAACACCGTGGCTCCTTTCTTTGAGATAACTCTGCACTATTGCGAGCTGCAAATGCCACTTCCAGCTTAGCTGTGCAGAAGAAGAACAACAAGAAGAAGAAATATCTCGAAATATGTCCGTTAGGCCCCTTCCCTTGAGATAAATCTGCAAATATCTCGGAAACGAAGCGAGCCATTGCAAAATGTTAAGAGACCTTTTTTGTAGAGAATTGAGTTTCCTACTTTTTATGTTCTATGAAATTTTTTGATCAGATGCGTAGTTCTCGAGATATATCAAGATATTTAAAAGTTAAGAAGCCGCACCAACATAATAGAGATACAGAAACACCGTGGCCCCTTTCTTTGAGATAACTCTGCACTATTGCGAGCTGCAAATGCCACTTCCAGCTTAGCTGTGCAGAAGAAGAACAACAAGAAGAAGAAATATCACGAAATATGTCCGTTAGGCCCCTTCCCTTGAGATAAATCTGCAAATATCTCGGAAACGAAGCGAGCTATGGCAAAATGTTAAGAGACCTTTTTTGTAGCGAATTAAGTTTCCTACTTTTTATGTTCTATGATATTTTTTGATCAGATGCGTAGTTCTCGAGATATATCAAGATATTTAAAAGTTCCGAAGCCGCACCAACATAATAGAGATACCGAAACACCGTGGCCCCTCTCTTTGAGATAACTCTGCACAATTGCGAGCTGCAAATGCCACTTCCAGCTTAGCTGTGCAGAAGAGGAACAACAAGAAGAAGAAATATCTCGAAATATGTCCGTCAGGCCCCTTCCCTTGAGATAAATCTGCAAATATCTCGGAAACGAAGCGAGCTATGGCAAAATGTTAAGAGACCTTTTTTGTAGAGAATTATGTTTCCTACTTTTTATGTTCTATGATATTTTTTGATCAGACGCGTAGTTCTCGAGATATATCAAGATATTTAAAAGTTCCGAAACCGCACCAACATAATAGAGATACAGAAACACCGTGGCTCCTTTCTTTGAGATAACTCTGCACTATTGCGAGCTGCAAATGCCACTTCCAGCTTAGCTGTGCAGAAGAAGAACAACAGGAAGAAGAAATATCTCGAAATATGTCCGTCAGGCCCCTTACCTTGAGATAAATCTGCAAATATCTCGGAAACGAAGCGAGCTATTGCAAAATGTTAAGAGACCTTTTTTGTAGAGAATTGAGTTTCCTACTTTTTATGTTCTATGAAATTTTTTGATCAGATGCGTAGTTCTCGAGATATATCAAGATATTTAAAAGTTAAGAAGCCGCACCAACATAATAGAGATACAGAAACACCGTGGCCCCTCTCTTTGAGATAACTCTGCACAATTGCGAGCTGCAAATGCCACTTCCAGCTTAGCTGTGCAGAAGAGGAACAACAAGAAGAAGAAATATCTCGAAATATGTCCGTTAGGCCCCTTCCCTTGAGATAAATCTGCAAATATCTCGGAAACGAAGCGAGCTATGGCAAAATGTTAACAGACTTTTTTGTAGAGAATTAAGTTTCCTACTTTTTATGTTCTATGATATTTTTTGATCAGACGCGTAGTTCTCGAGATATATCAAGATATTTAAAAGTTCCGAAGCCGCACCAACATAATAGAGATACAGAAACACCGTGGCCCCTTTCTTTGAGATAACTCTGCACTAGTGCGAGCCGCAAATGCCACTTCCAGCTTAGCTGTGCAGAAGAAGAACAACAAGAAGAAGAAATATCTCGAAATATGTCCGTCAGGCCCCTTCCCTTGAGATAAATCTGCAAATATCTCGGAAACGAAGCGAGCTATTGCAAAATGTTAAGAGACCTTTTTTGTAGAGAATTGAGTTTCCTACTTTTTATGTTCTATGAAATTTTTTGATCAGATGCGTAGTTCTCGAGATATATCAAGATATTTAAAAGTTAAGAAGCCGCACCAACATAATAGAGATACAGAAACACCGTGGCCCCTTTCTTTGAGATAACTCTGCACTATTGCGAGCTGCAAATGCCACTTCCAGCTTAGCTGTGCAGAAGAAGAACAACAAGAAGAAGAAATATCACGAAATATGTCCGTTAGGCCCCTTCCCTTGAGATAAATCTGCAAATATCTCGGAAACGAAGCGAGCTATGGCAAAATGTTAAGAGACCTTTTTTGTAGCGAATTAAGTTTCCTACTTTTTATGTTCTATGATATTTTTTGATCAGATGCGTAGTTCTCGAGATATATCAAGATATTTAAAAGTTCCGAAGCCGCACCAACATAATAGAGATACAGAAACACCGTGGCCCCTCTCTTTGAGATAACTCTGCACAATTGCGAGCTGCAAATGCCACTTCCAGCTTAGCTGTGCAGAAGAGGAACAACAAGAAGAAGAAATATCTCGAAATATGTCCGTCAGGCCCCTTCCCTTGAGATAAATCTGCAAATATCTCGGAAACGAAGCGAGCTATGGCAAAATGTTAAGAGACCTTTTTTGTAGAGAATTATGTTTCCTACTTTTTATGTTCTATGATATTTTTTGATCAGACGCGTAGTTCTCGAGATATATCAAGATATTTAAAAGTTCCGAAGCCGCACCAACATAATAGAGATACAGAAACACCGTGGCTCCTTTCTTTGAGATAACTCTGCACTATTGCGAGCTGCAAATGCCACTTCCAGCTTAGCTGTGCAGAAGAAGAACAACAAGAAGAAGAAATATCTCGAAATATGTCCGTCAGGCCCCTTCCCTTGAGATAAATCTGCAAATATCTCGGAAACGAAGCGAGCTATTGCAAAATGTTAAGAGACGTTTTTTGTAGAGAATTGAGTTTCCTACTTTTTATGTTCTATGAAATTTTTTGATCAGATGCGTAGTTCTCGAGATATATCAAGATATTTAAAAGTTAAGAAGCCGCACCAACATAATAGAGATACAGAAACACCGTGGCCCCTTTCTTTGAGATAACTCTGCACTATTGCGAGCTGCAAATGCCACTTCCAGCTTAGCTGTGCAGAAGAAGAACAACAAGAAGAAGAAATATCACGAAATATGTCCGTTAGGCCCCTTCCCTTGAGATAAATCTGCAAATATCTCGGAAACGAAGCGAGCTATGGCAAAATGTTAAGAGACCTTTTTTGTAGCGAATTAAGTTTCCTACTTTTTATGTTCTATGATATTTTTTGATCAGATGCGTAGTTCTCGAGATATATCAAGATATTTAAAAGTTCCGAAGCCGCACCAACATAATAGAGATACAGAAACACCGTGGCCCCTTTCTTTCAGATAGCTATGCACTATTGCGAGCTGCAAATGCCACTTCCAGCTTAGCTGTGCAGAAGAAGAACAACAAGAAGAAGAAATATCTCGAAATATGTCCGTCAGGCCCCTTACCTTGAGATAAATCTGCAAATATCTCGGAAACGAAGCGAGCTATTGCAAAATGTTAAGAGACCTTTTTTGTAGAGAATTGAGTTTCCTACTTTTTATGTTCTATGAAATTTTTTGATCAGATGCGTAGTTCTCGAGATATATCAAAATATTTAAAAGTTAAGAAGCCGCACCAACATAATAGAGATACAGAAACACCGTGGCCCCTTTCTTTGAGATAACTCTGCACTATTGCGAGCTGCAAATGCCACTTCCAGCTTAGCTGTGCAGAAGAAGAACAACAAGAAGAAGAAATATCACGAAATATGTCCGTTAGGCCCCTTCCCTTGAGATAAATCTGCAAATATCTCGGAAACGAAGCGAGCTATGGCAAAATGTTAAGAGACCTTTTTTGTAGCGAATTAAGTTTCCTACTTTTTATGTTCTATGATATTTTTTGATCAGATGCGTAGTTCTCGAGATATATCAAGATATTTAAAAGTTCCGAAGCCGCACCAACATAATAGAGATACAGAAACACCGTGGCCCCTTTCTTTCAGATAGCTATGCACTATTGCGAGCTGCAAATGCCACTTCCAGCTTAGCTGTGCAGAAGAAGAACAACAAGAAGAAGAAATATCTCGAAATATGTCCGTCAGGCCCCTTACCTTGAGATAAATCTGCAAATATCTCGGAAACGAAGCGAGCTATGGCAAAATGTTAAGAGACCATTTTTGTAGAGAATTAAGTCTCCTACTTTTTATCTTCTATGATATTTTCTGATCAGATGCGTAGTTCTCGAGATATATCAAGATATTTAAAAGTTCCGAAGCCGCACCAACATAATAGAGATACAGAAACACCGTGGCCCCTCTCTTTGAGATAACTCTGCACAATTGCGAGCTGCAAATGCCACTTCCAGCTTAGCTGTGCAGAAGAGGAACAACAAGAAGAAGAAATATCTCGAAATATGTCCGTTAGGCCCCTTCCCTTGAGATAAATCTGCAAATATCTCGGAAACAAAGCGAGCTATGGCAAAATGTTAAGAGACCTTTTTTGTAGCGAATTAAGTTTCCTACTTTTTATGTTCTATGATATTTTTTGATCAGATGCGTAGTTCTCGAGATATATCAAGATATTTAAAAGTTCCGAAGCCGCACCAACATAATAGAGATACAGAAACACCGTGGCCCCTTTCTTTCAGATAGCTATGCACTATTGCGAGCTGCAAATGCCACTTCCAGCTTAGCTGTGCAGAAGAAGAACAACAAGAAGAAGAAATATCTCGAAATATGTCCGTCAGGCCCCTTACCTTGAGATAAATCTGCAAATATCTCGGAAACGAAGCGAGCTATGGCAAAATGTTAAGAGACCATTTTTGTAGAGAATTAAGTCTCCTACTTTTTATCTTCTATGATATTTTCTGATCAGATGCGTAGTTCTCGAGATATATCAAGATATTTAAAAGTTCCGAAGCCGCACCAACATAATAGAGATACAGAAACACCGTGGCCCCTCTCTTTGAGATAACTCTGCACAATTGCGAGCTGCAAATGCCACTTCCAGCTTAGCTGTGCAGAAGAGGAACAACAAGAAGAAGAAATATCTCGAAATATGTCCGTTAGGCCCCTTCCCTTGAGATAAATCTGCAAATATCTCGGAAACGAAGCGAGCTATGGCAAAATGTTAACAGACTTTTTTGTAGAGAATTAAGTTTCCTACTTTTTATGTTCTATGATATTTTTTGATCAGACGCGTAGTTCTTCGAGATATATCAAGATATTTAAAAGTTCCGAAGCCGCACCAACATAATAGAGATACAGAAACACCGTGGCCCCTTTCTTTGAGATAACTCTGCACTATTGCGAGCTGCAAATGCCACTTCCAGCTTAGCTGTGCAGAGGAAGAACAACAAGAAGAAGAAATATCTCGAAATATGTCTGTCAGGCCAGTTCCTTTGAGCTGAATCTGCAAATATCTCGGAAACGAAGCGAGCGATGGCAAAATGTTAAGAGACGTTTTTTGTAGAGAATTATGTTTCCTATAATTTATGTTCTATGATATTTTTTGATCAGAAGCGTAGTTTTCGAGATATATCGAGATATTTAAAAGATCCGAAGCCGCACCAACATAATAGAGATACAGAAACACCGTGGCCCCTTTCTTTGAGATAACTCTGCACTAGTGCGAGCCGCAAATGCCACTTCCAGCTTAGCTGTGCAGAAGAAGAACAACAAGAAGAAGAAATATCTCGAAATATGTCCGTCAGGCCCCTTCCCTTGAGATAAATCTGCAAATATCTCGGAAACGAAGCGAGCTATTGCAAAATGTTGAGAGACCTTTTTTGTAGAGAATTGAGTTTCCTACTTTTTATGTTCTATGAAATTTTTTGATCAGATGCGTAGTTCTCGAGATATATCAAGATATTTAAAAGTTCCGAAGCCGCACCAACATAATAGAGATACAGAAACACCGTGGCCCCTCTCTTTGAGATAACTCTGCACAATTGCGAGCTGCAAATGCCACTTCCAGCTTAGCTGTGCAGAAGAGGAACAACAAGAAGAAGAAATATCTCGAAATATGTCCGTTAGGCCCCTTCCCTTGAGATAAATCTGCAAATATCTCGGAAACGAAGCGAGCTATGGCAAAATGTTAACAGACTTTTTTGTAGAGAATTAAGTTTCCTACTTTTTATGTTCTATGATATTTTTTGATCAGACGCGTAGTTCTCGAGATATATCAAGATATTTAAAAGTTCCGAAGCCGCACCAACATAATAGAGACACAGAAACACCGTGGCCCCTTTCTTTGAGATAACTCTGCACTATTGCGAGCTGCAAATGCCACTTCCAGCTTAGCTGTGCAGAGGAAGAACAACAAGAAGAAGAAATATCTCGAAATATGTCTGTCAGGCCAGTTCCTTTGAGCTGAATCTGCAAATATCTCGGAAACGAAGCGAGCTATGGCAAAATGTTAAGAGACGTTTTTTGTAGAGAATTATGTTTCCTATAATTTATGTTCTATGATATTTTTTGATCAGAAGCGTAGTTTTCGAGATATATCGAGATATTTAAAAGATCCGAAGCCGCACCAACATAATAGAGATACAGAAACACCGTGGCCCCTTTCTTTGAGATAACTCTGCACTAGTGCGAGCCGCAAATGCCACTTCCAGCTTAGCTGTGCAGAAGAAGAACAACAAGAAGAAGAAATATCTCGAAATATGTCCGTCAGGCCCCTTCCCTTGAGATAAATCTGCAAATATCTCGGAAACGAAGCGAGCTATTGCAAAATGTTGAGAGACCTTTTTTGTAGAGAATTGCGTTTCCTACTTTTTATGTTCTATGAAATTTTTTGATCAGATGCGTAGTTCTCGAGATATATCAAGATATTTAAAAGTTAAGAAGCCGCACCAACATAATAGAGATACAGAAACACCGTGGCCCCTTTCTTTGAGATAACTCTGCACTATTGCGAGCTGCAAATGCCACTTCCAGCTTAGCTGTGCAGAAGAAGAACAACAAGAAGAAGAAATATCACGAAATATGTCCGTTAGGCCCCTTCCCTTGAGATAAATCTGCAAATATCTCGGAAACGAAGCGAGCTATGGCAAAATGTTAAGAGACCTTTTTTGTAGCGAATTAAGTTTCCTACTTTTTATGTTCTATGATATTTTTTGATCAGATGCGTAGTTCTCGAGATATATCAAGATATTTAAAAGTTCCGAAGCCGCACCAACATAATAGAGATACAGAAACACCGTGGCCCCTCTCTTTGAGATAACTCTGCACAATTGCGAGCTGCAAATGCCACTTCCAGCTTAGCTGTGCAGAAGAGGAACAACAAGAAGAAGAAATATCTCGAAATATGTCCGTCAGGCCCCTTCCCTTGAGATAAATCTGCAAATATCTCGGAAACGAAGCGAGCTATGGCAAAATGTTAAGAGACCTTTTTTGTAGAGAATTATGTTTCCTACTTTTTATGTTCTATGATATTTTTTGATCAGACGCGTAGTTCTCGAGATATATCAAGATATTTAAAAGTTCCGAAGCCGCAGCAACATAATAGAGATACAGAAACACCGTGGCTCCTTTCTTTGAGATAACTCTGCACTATTGCGAGCTGCAAATGCCACTTCCAGCTTAGCTGTGCAGAAGAAGAACAACAAGAAGAAGAAATATCTCGAAATATGTCCGTTAGGCCCCTTCCCTTGAGATAAATCTGCAAATATCTCGGAAACGAAGCGAGCCATTGCAAAATGTTAAGAGACCTTTTTTGTAGAGAATTGAGTTTCCTACTTTTTATGTTCTATGAAATTTTTTGATCAGATGCGTAGTTCTCGAGATATATCAAGATATTTAAAAGTTAAGAAGCCGCACCAACATAATAGAGATACAGAAACACCGTGGCCCCTTTCTTTGAGATAACTCTGCACTATTGCGAGCTGCAAATGCCACTTCCAGCTTAGCTGTGCAGAAGAAGAACAACAAGAAGAAGAAATATCACGAAATATGTCCGTTAGGCCCCTTCCCTTGAGATAAATCTGCAAATATCTCGGAAACGAAGCGAGCTATGGCAAAATGTTAAGAGACCTTTTTTGTAGCGAATTAAGTTTCCTACTTTTTATGTTCTATGATATTTTTTGATCAGATGCGTAGTTCTCGAGATATATCAAGATATTTAAAAGTTCCGAAGCCGCACCAACATAATAGAGATACCGAAACACCGTGGCCCCTCTCTTTGAGATAACTCTGCACAATTGCGAGCTGCAAATGCCACTTCCAGCTTAGCTGTGCAGAAGAGGAACAACAAGAAGAAGAAATATCTCGAAATATGTCCGTCAGGCCCCTTCCCTTGAGATAAATCTGCAAATATCTCGGAAACGAAGCGAGCTATGGCAAAATGTTAAGAGACCTTTTTTGTAGAGAATTATGTTTCCTACTTTTTATGTTCTATGATATTTTTTGATCAGACGCGTAGTTCTCGAGATATATCAAGATATTTAAAAGTTCCGAAACCGCACCAACATAATAGAGATACAGAAACACCGTGGCTCCTTTCTTTGAGATAACTCTGCACTATTGCGAGCTGCAAATGCCACTTCCAGCTTAGCTGTGCAGAAGAAGAACAACAGGAAGAAGAAATATCTCGAAATATGTCCGTCAGGCCCCTTACCTTGAGATAAATCTGCAAATATCTCGGAAACGAAGCGAGCTATTGCAAAATGTTAAGAGACCTTTTTTGTAGAGAATTGAGTTTCCTACTTTTTATGTTCTATGAAATTTTTTGATCAGATGCGTAGTTCTCGAGATATATCAAGGTATTTAAAAGTTAAGAAGCCGCACCAACATAATAGAGATACAGAAACACCGTGGCCCCTTTCTTTGAGATAACTCTGCACTATTGCGAGCTGCAAATGCCACTTCCAGCTTAGCTGTGCAGAAGAAGAACAACAAGAAGAAGAAATATCACGAAATATGTCCGTTAGGCCCCTTCCCTTGAGATAAATCTGCAAATATCTCGGAAACGAAGCGAGCTATGGCAAAATGTTAAGAGACCTTTTTTGTAGCGAATCAAGTTTCCTACTTTTTATGTTCTATGATATTTTTTGATCAGATGCGTAGTTCTCGAGATATATCAAGATATTTAAAAGTTCCGAAGCCGCACCAACATAATAGAGATACAGAAACACCGTGGCCCCTCTCTTTGAGATAACTCTGCACAATTGCGAGCTGCAAATGCCACTTCCAGCTTAGCTGTGCAGAAGAGGAACAACAAGAAGAAGAAATATCTCGACATATGTCCGTTAGGCCCCTTCCCTTGAGATAAATCTGCAAATATCTCGGAAACGAAGCGAGCTATGGCAAAATGTTAACAGACTTTTTTGTAGAGAATTAAGTTTCCTACTTTTTATGTTCTATGATATTTTTTGATCAGACGCGTAGTTCTCGAGATATATCAAGATATTTAAAAGTTCCGAAGCCGCACCAACATAATAGAGATACAGAAACACCGTGGCCCCTCTCTTTGAGATAACTCTGCACAATTGCGAGCTGCAAATGCCACTTCCAGCTTAGCTGTGCAGAAGAGGAACAACAAGAAGAAGAAATATCTCGAAATATGTCCGTTAGGCCCCTTCCCTTGAGATAAATCTGCAAATATCTCGGAAACGAAGCGAGCTATGGCAAAATGTTAAGAGACCTTTTTTGTAGCGAATTAAGCTTCCTACTTTTTATGTTCTATGATATTTTTTGATCAGATGCGTAGTTCTCGAGATATATCAAGATATTTAAAAGTTCCGAAGCCGCACCAACATAATAGAGATACAGAAACACCGTGGCCCCTTTCTTTCAGATAGCTATGCACTATTGCGAGCTGCAAATGCCACTTCCAGCTTAGCTGTGCAGAAGAAGAACAACAAGAAGAAGAAATATCTCGAAATATGTCCGTCAGGCCCCTTACCTTGAGATAAATCTGCAAATATCTCGGAAACGAAGCGAGCTATGGCAAAATGTTAAGAGACCATTTTTGTAGAGAATTAAGTCTCCTACTTTTTATCTTCTATGATATTTTCTGATCAGATGCGTAGTTCTCGAGATATATCAAGATATTTAAAAGTTCCGAAGCCGCACCAACATAATAGAGATACAGAAACACCGTGGCCCCTCTCTTTGAGATAACTCTGCACAATTGCGAGCTGCAAATGCCACTTCCAGCTTAGCTGTGCAGAAGAGGAACAACAAGAAGAAGAAATATCTCGAAATATGTCCGTTAGGCCCCTTCCCTTGAGATAAATCTGCAAATATCTCGGAAACGAAGCGAGCTATGGCAAAATGTTAACAGACTTTTTTGTAGAGAATTAAGTTTCCTACTTTTTATGTTCTATGATATTTTTTGATCAGACGCGTAGTTCTCGAGATATATCAAGATATTTAAAAGTTCCGAAGCCGCACCAACATAATAGAGATACAGAAACACCGTGGCCCCTTTCTTTGAGATAACTCTGCACTAGTGCGAGCCGCAAATGCCACTTCCAGCTTAGCTGTGCAGAAGAAGAACAAGAAGAAGAAGAAATATCTCGAAATATGTCCGTCAGGCCCCTTCCCTTGAGATAAATCTGCAAATATCTCGGAAACGAAGCGAGCTATTGCAAAATGTTAAGAGACCTTTTTTGTAGAGAATTGAGTTTCCTACTTTTTATGTTCTATGAAATTTTTTGATCAGATGCGTAGTTCTCGAGATATATCAAGATATTTAAAAGTTAAGAAGCCGCACCAACATAATAGAGATACAGAAACACCGTGGCCCCTTTCTTTGAGATAACTCTGCACTATTGCGAGCTGCAAATGTCACTTCCAGCTTAGCTGTGCAGAAGAAGAACAACAAGAAGAAGAAATATCACGAAATATGTCCGTTAGGCCCCTTCCCTTGAGATAAATCTGCAAATATCTCGGAAACGAAGCGAGCTATGGCAAAATGTTAAGAGACCTTTTTTGTAGCGAATTAAGTTTCCTACTTTTTATGTTCTATGATATTTTTTGATCAGATGCGTAGTTCTCGAGATATATCAAGATATTTAAAAGTTCCGAAGCCGCACCAACATAATAGAGATACAGAAACACGGTGGCCCCTTTCTTTCAGATAGCTATGCACTATTGCGAGCTGCAAATGCCACTTCCAGCTTAGCTGTGCAGAAGAAGAACAACAAGAAGAAGAAATTTCTCGAAATATGTCCGTCAGGCCCCTTCCCTTGAGATAAATCTGCAAATATCTCGGAAACGAAGCGAGCTATGGCAAAATGTTAAGAGACCTTTTTTGTAGAGAATTAAGTTTCCTACGTTTTATGTTCTATGATATTTTTGATCAGATGCGTAGTTCTCGAGATATATCAAGATATTTAAAAGTTCCGAAGCCGCACCAACATAATAGAGATACAGAAACACCGTGGCCCCTTTCTTTGAGATAACTCTGCACTATTGCGAACTGCAAATGCCACTTCCAGCTTAGCTGTGCAGAAGAAGAACAACAAGAAGAAGAAATATCTCGAAATATGTCCGTCAGGCCCCTTCCCTTGAGATAAATCTGCAAATATCTCGGAAACGAAGAGAGCTATGGCAAAATGATAAGAGACCTTTTTTGTAGAGAATTAAGTTTCCTACTTTTTATGTTCTATGATATTTTTTGATCAGAAGCGTAGTTTTCGAGATATATCGAGATATTTAAAAGTTCCGAAGCCGCACCAACATAATAGAGATACAGAAACACCGTGGCCCCTTTCTTTGAGATAACTCTGCACTAGTGCGAGCCGCAAATGCCACTTCCAGCTTAGCTGTGCAGAAGAAGAACAACAAGAAGAAGAAATATCTCGAAATATGTCCGTCAGGCCCCTTCCCTTGAGATAAATCTGCAAATATCTCGGAAACGAAGCGAGCTATGGCAAAATGTTAAGAGACCTTTTTTGTAGCGAATTAAGTTTCCTACTTTTTATGTTCTATGATATTTTTTGATCAGATGCGTAGTTCTCGAGATATATCAAGATATTTAAAAGTTCCGAAGCCGCACCAACATAATAGAGATACAGAAACACGGTGGCCCCGTTCTTTCAGATAGCTATGCACTATTGCGAGCTGCAAATGCCACTTCCAGCTTAGCTGTGCAGAAGAAGAACAACAAGAAGAAGAAATATCTCGAAATATGTCCGTCAGGCCCCTTCCCTTGAGATAAATCTGCAAATATCTCGGAAACGAAGCGAGCTATGGCAAAATGTTAAGAGACCTTTTTTGTAGAGAATTATGTTTCCTACTTTTTATGTTCTATGATATTTTTTGATCAGACGCGTAGTTCTCGAGATATATCAAGATATTTAAAAGTTCCGAAGCCGCACCAACATAATAGAGATACAGAAACACCGTGGCTCCTTTCTTTGAGATAACTCTGCACTATTGCGACCTGGAAATGCCACTTCCAGTTTAGCTGTGCAGAAGAAGAACAACAAGAAGAAGAAATATCTCGAAATATGTCCGTTAGGCCCCTTCCCTTGAGATAAATCTGCAAATATCTCGGAAACGAAGCGAGCTATGGCAAAATGTTAAGAGACCTTTTTTGTAGAGAATTAAGTTTCCTACGTTTTATGTTCTATGATATTTTTTGATCAGATGCGTAGTTCTCGAGATATATCAAGATATTTAAAAGTTCCGGAGCCGCACCAACATAATAGAGATACAGAAACACCGTGGCCCCTTTCTTTGAGATAACTCTGCACTATTGCGAGCTGCAAATGCCACTTCCAGCTTAGCTGTGCAGAAGAAGAACAACAAGAAGAAGAAATATCTCGAAATATGTCCGTCAGGCCCCTTCCCTTGAGATAAATCTGCAAATATCTCGGAAACGAAGAGAGCTATGGCAAAATGATAAGAGACCTTTTTTGTAGAGAATCAAGTTTCCTACTTTTTATGTTCTATGAAATTTTTTGATCAGATGCGTAGTTCTCGAGATATATCAAGATATTTAAAAGTTAAGAAGCCGCACCAACATAATAGAGATACAGAAACACCGTGGCCCCTTTCTTTGAGATAACTCTGCACTATTGCGAGCTGCAAATGCCACTTCCAGCTTAGCTGTGCAGAAGAAGAACAACAAGAAGAAGAAATATCACGAAATATGTCCGTTAGGCCCCTTCCCTTGAGATAAATCTGCAAATATCTCGGAAACGAAGCGAGCTATGGCAAAATGTTAAGAGACCTTTTTTGTAGCGAATTAAGTTTCCTACTTTTTATGTTCTATGATATTTTTTGATGAGATGCGTAGCTCTCGAGATATATCAAGATATTTAAAAGTTCCGAAGCCGCACCAACATAATAGAGATACAGAAACACCGTGGCCCCTTTCTTTCAGATAGCTATGCACTATTGCGAGCTGCAAATGCCACTTCCAGCTTAGCTGTGCAGAAGAAGAACAACAAGAAGAAGAAATATCTCGAAATATGTCCGTCAGGCCCCTTACCTTGAGATAAATCTGCAAATATCTCGGAAACGAAGCGAGCTATGGCAAAATGTTAAGAGACCTTTTTTGTAGAGAATTAAGTTTCCTACTTTTTATCTTCTATGATATTTTCTGATCAGATGCGTAGTTCTCGAGATATATCAAGATATTTAAAAGTTCCGAAGCCGCACCAACATAATAGAGATACAGAAACACCGTGGCCCCTCTCTTTGAGATAACTCTGCACAATTGCTAGCTGCAAATGCCACTTCCAGCTTAGCTGTGCAGAAGAGGAACAACAAGAAGAAGAAATATCTCGAAATATGTCCGTCAGGCCCCTTCCCTTGAGATAAATCTGCAAATATCTCGGAAACGAAGCGAGCTATGGCAAAATGTTAAGAGACCTTTTTTGTAGAGAATTATGTTTCCTACTTTTTATGTTCTATGATATTTTTTGATCAGACGCGTAGTTCTCGAGATATATCAAGATATTTAAAAGTTCCGAAGCCGCACCAACATAATAGAGATACAGAAACACCGTGGCTCCTTTCTTTGAGATAACTCTGCACTATTGCGACCTGGAAATGCCACTTCCAGTTTAGCTGTGCAGAAGAAGAACAACAAGAAGAAGAAATATCTCGAAATATGTCCGTTAGGCCCCTTCCCTTGAGATAAATCTGCAAATATCTCGGAAACGAAGCGAGCTATGGCAAAATGTTAAGAGACCTTTTTTGTAGAGAATTAAGTTTCCTACGTTTTATGTTCTATGATATTTTTTGATCAGATGCGTAGTTCTCGAGATATATCAAGATATTTAAAAGTTCCGAAGCCGCACCAACATAATAGAGATACAGAAACACCGTGGCCCCTTTCTTTGAGATAACTCTGCACTATTGCGAGCTGGAAATGCCACGTCCAGTTTAGCTGTGCAGAAGAAGAACAACAAGAAGAAGATATATCTCGAAATATGTCCGTCAGGCCCCTTCCCTTGAGATAAATCTGCAAATATCTCGGAAACGAAGCGAGCTATGGCAAAATGTTAAGAGACCTTTTCTGTAGAGACTTAAGTTTTCTACTTTTTATGTTCCATGATATTTTTTGATCAGATGCGTAGTTCTCGAGATACATCAAGATATTTAAAAGTTCTGAAGCTGCACCAACATAATAGAGATACAGAAACACCGTGGCCCCTTTCTTTGAGATAACTCTGCACTAGTGCGAGCCGCAAATGCCACTTCCAGCTTAGCTGTGCAGAAGAAGAACAACAAGAAGAAGAAATATCTGCAAATATGTCCGTTAGGCCCCTTCCCTTGAGATAAATCTGCAAATATCTCGGAAACGAAGCGAGCTATGGCAAAATGTTGAGAGACCTTTTTTGTAGAGAATTAAGTTTCCTACTATTTATGTTCTATGATATTTTTGGATCAGATGCGTAGTTCTCGAGATATATCAAGATATTTAAAAGTTCCGAAGCCGCACCAGCATAATAGAGATACAGAAACACCGTGGCCCCTTTCTTTGAGATATCTCTGCACTATTGCGAGCTGCAAATGCCACTTCCAGCTTAGCTGCGCAGAAGAAGAACAACAAGAAGAAGAAATTTCTCGAAATATGTCCGTCAGGCCCCTTCCCTTGAGATAAATCTGCAAATATCTCGGAAACGAAGCGAGCTATGGCAAAATGTTAAGAGACCTTTTTTGTAGAGAATTATGTTTCCTACTTTTTATGTTCTATAATATTTTTTGATCAGACGCGTAGTTCTCGAGATATATCAAGATATTTAAAAGTTCCGAAGCCGCACCAACATAATAGAGATACAGAAACACCGTGGCCCCTTTCTTTGAGATAACTCTGCACTATTGCGAGCTGCAAATGCCACTTCCAGCTTAGCTGTGCAGAAGAAGAACAACAAGAGGAAGAAATATCTCGAAATATGTCCGTCAGGCCCCTTACCTTGAGATAAATCTGCAAATATCTCGGAAACGAAGCGAGCTATGGCAAAATGTTAAGAGACCTTTTTTGTAGAGAATTACGTTTCCTACTTTTTATCTTCTATGATATTTTCTGATCAGATGCGTAGTTCTCGAGATATATCAAGATATTTAAAAGTTCCGAAGCCGCACCAACATAATAGAGATACAGAAACACCGTGGCCCCTTTCTTTGAGATAACTCTGCACTATTGCGAGCTGCAAATGCCACTTTCAGCTTAGCTGTGCAGAAGAAGAACAACAAGAAGAAGAAATATCTCGAAATATGTCCGTCAGGCCCCTTCCCTTGAGATAAATCTGCAAATATCTCGGAAACGAAGCGAGCTATGGCAAAATGTTAAGAGACCTTTTTTGTAGAGAATTATGTTTCCTACAATTTATGTTCTATGATATTTTTTGATCAGAAGCGTAGTTTTCGAGATATATCGAGATATTTAAAAGTTCCGAAGCCGCACCAACATAATAGAGATACAGAAACACCGTGGCCCCTTTCTTTGAGATAACTCTGCACTAGTGCGAGCCGCAAATGCCACTTCCAGCTTAGCTGTGCAGAAGAAGAACAACAAGAAGAAGAAATATCTGGAAATATGTCCGTTAGGCCCCTTCCCTTGAGATAAATCTGCAAATATCTCGGAAACGAAGCGAGCTATGGCAAAATGTTGAGAGACCTTTTTTGTAGAGAATTAAGTTTCCTACTATTTATGTTCTATGATATTTTTGGATCAGATGCGTAGTTCTCGAGATATATCAAGATATTTAAAAGTTCCGAAGCCGCACCAGCATAATAGAGATACAGAAACACCGTGGCCCCTTTCTTTGAGATATCTCTGCACTATTGCGAGCTGCAAATGCCACTTCCAGCTTAGCTGCGCAGAAGAAGAACAACAAGAAGAAGAAATATCTCGAAATATGTCCGTCAGGCCCCTTCCCTTGAGATAAATCTGCAAATATCTCGGAAACGAAGCGAGCTATGGCAAAATGTTAGGAGACCTTTTTTGTAGAGAATTATGTTTCCTACTTTTTATGTTCTATGATATTTTTTGATCAGACGCGTAGTTCTCGAGATATATCAAGATATTTAAAAGTTCCGAAGCCGCACCAACATAATAGAGATACAGAAACACCGTGGCCCCTTTCTTTGAGATAACTCTGCACTATTGCGAGCTGCAAATGCCACTTCCAGCTTAGCTGTGCAGAAGAAGAACAACAAGAAGAAGAAATATCTCGAAATATGTCCGTCAGGCCCCTTACCTTGAGATAAATCTGCAAATATCTCGGAAACGAAGCGAGCTATGGCAAAATGTTAAGAGACCTTTTTTGTAGAGAATTAAGTTTCCTACTTTTTATGTTCTATGATATTTTTCGATCAGAGGCGTAGTTCTCGAGATATATCAAGATATTTAAAAGTTCCGAAGCCGCACCAACATAATAGAGATACAGAAACACCGTGGCCCCTTTCTTTGAGATAACTCTGCACTATTGCGAGCTGTAAATGCCACTTCCAGCTTAGCTGTGCAGAAGAAGAACAACAAGAAGAAGAAATATCTCGAAATATGTCCGTCAGGCCCCTTCCCTTGAGCTGAATCTGCAAATATCTCGGAAACGAAGCGAGCTATGGCAAAATGTTAAGAGACGTTTTTTGTAGAGAATTATGTTTCCTACAATTTATGTTCTATGATATTTTTTGATCAGAAGCGTAGTTTTCGAGATATATCGAGATATTTAAAAGTTCCGAAGCCGCACCAACATAATAGAGATACAGAAACACCGTGGCCCCTTTCTTTGAGATAACTCTGCACTAGTGCGAGCCGCAAATGCCACTTCCAGCTTAGCTGTGCAGAACAAGAACAACAAGAAGAAGAAATATCTCGAAATATGTCCGTCAGGCCCCTTCCCTTGAGATATATCTGCAAATATCTCGGAAACGAAGCGAGCTATGGCAAAATGTTAAGAGACCTTTTTTGTAGAGAATTATGTTTCCTACAATTTATGTTCTATGATATTTTTTGTTCAGAAGCGTAGTTTTCGAGATATATCGAGATATTTAAAAGTTCCGAAGCCGCACCAACATAATAGAAATACAGAAACACCGTGGCCCCTTTCGTTGAGATAACTCTGCACTAGTGCGAGCCGCAAATGCCACTTCCAGCTTAGCTGTGCAGAAGAAGAACAACAAGAAGAAGAAATATCTCGAAATATGTCCGTCAGGCCCCTTCCCTTGAGATAAATCTGCAAATATCTCGGAAACGAAGCGAGCTATGGCAAAATGTTAAGAGACCTTTTTTGTAGAGAATTAAGTTTCCTACTTTGTATGTTCTATGATATTTTTTGATCAGACGCGTAGTTCTCGAGATATATCAAGATATTTAAAAGTTCCGAAGCCGCACCAACATAATAGAGATACAGAAACACCGTGGCCCCTTTCTTTGAGATAACTCTGCACTATTGCGAGCTGCAAATGCCACTTCCAGCTTAGCTGTGCAGAGGAAGAACAACAAGAAGAAGGAATATCTCGAAATATGTCCGTCAGGCCAGTTCCTTTGAGCTGAATCTGCAAATATCTCGGAAACGAAGCGAGCTATGGCAAAATGTTAAGAGACGTTTTTTGTAGAGAATTATGTTTCCTACAATTTATGTTCTATGATATTTTTTGATCAGAAGCGTAGTTTTCGAGATATATCGAGATATTTAAAAGTTCCGAAGCCGCACCAACATAATAGAGATACAGAAACACCGTGGCCCCTTTCTTTGAGATAACTCTGCACTAGTGCGAGCCGCAAATGCCACTTCCAGCTTAGCTGTGCAGAACAAGAACAACAAGAAGAAGAAATATCTCGAAATATGTCCGTCAGGCACCTTCCCTTGAGATAAATCTGCAAATATCTCGGAAACGAAGCGAGCTATTGCAAAATGTTAAGAGACCTTTTTTGTAGAGAATTGAGTTTCCTACTTTTTATGTTCTATGATATTTTTTGATCAGATGCGTAGTTCTCGAGATATATCAAGATATTTAAAAGTTCCGAAGCCGCACCAACATAATAGAGATACAGAAACACCGTGGCCCCTTTCTTTCAGATAACTATGCACTATTGCGAGCTGCAAATGCCACTTCCAGCTTAGCTGTGCAGAAGAAGAACAACAAGAAGAAGAAATATCTCGAAATATGTCCGTCAGGCCCCTTCCCTTGAGATATATCTGCAAATATCTCGGAAACAAAGCGAGCTATGGCAAAATGTTAAGAGACGTTTTTTGTAGAGAATTATGTTTCCTACAATTTATGTTCTATGATATTTTTTGATCAGAAGCGTAGTTTTCGAGATATATCGAGATATTTAAAAGTTCCGAAGCCGCACCAACATAATAGGGATACAGAAACACCGTGGCCCCTTTCTTTGAGATAACTCTGCACTAGTGCGAGCCGCAAATGCCACTTCCCGCTTAGCTGTGCAGAAGAAGAACAACAAGAAGAAGAAATATCTCGAAATATGTCCGTCAGGCCACTTCCCTTGAGATAAATCTGCAAATATCTCGGAAACGAAGCGAGCTATGGCAAAATGTTAAGAGACGTTTTTTGTAGAGAATTATGTTTCCTACAATTTATGTTGTATGATATTTTTTGATCAGAAGCGTAGTTTTCGAGATATATCGAGATACTTAAAAGTTCCGAAGACGCACCAACATAATAGAGATACAGAAACACCGTGGCCCCTTTCTTTGAGATAACTGTGCACCAGTGCGAGCCGCAAATGCCACTTCCAGCTTAGCTGTGCAGAAGAAGAACAACAAGAAGAAGAAATATCTCGAAATATGTCCGTCAGGCCCCTTCCCTTGAGATATATCTGCAAATATCTCGGAAACGAAGCGAGCTATGGCAAAATGTTAAGAGACCGTTTTTGTAGAGAATTATGTTTCCTACTTTTTATGTTCTATGATATTTTTTGATCAGAAGCGTAGTTTTCGAGATATATCGAGATATTTAAAAGTTCCGAAGACGCACCAACATAATAGAGATACAGAAACACCGTGGCCCCTTTCTTTGAGATAACTGTGCACCAGTGCGAGCCGCAAATGCCACTTCCAGCTTAGCTGTGCAGAAGAAGAACAACAAGAAGAAGAAATATCTCGAAATATGTCCGTCAGGCCCCTTCCCTTGAGATATATCTGCAAATATCTCGGAAACGAAGCGAGCTATGGCAAAATGTTAAGAGATCGTTTTTGTAGAGAATTATGTTTCCTACTTTTTATGTTCTATGATATTTTTTGATCAGAAGCGTAGTTTTCGAGATATATCGAGATATTTAAAAGTTCCGAAGACGCACCAACATAATAGAGATACAGAAACACCGTGGCCCCTTTCTTTGAGATAACTGTGCACCAGTGCGAGCCGCAAATGCCACTTCCAGCTTAGCGGTGCAGAAGAAGAACAACAAGAAGAAGAAATATCTCGAAATATGTCCGTCAGGCCCCTTCCCTTGAGATATATCTGCAAATATCTCGGAAACGAAGCGAGCTATGGCAAAATGTTAAGAGATCGTTTTTGTAGAGAATTATGTTTCCTACTTTTTATGTTCTATGATATTTTTTGATCAGACGCGTAGTTCTCGAGATATATCGAGATATTTAAAAGTTCCGAAGACGCACCAACATAATAGAGATACAGAAACACCGTGGCCCCTTTCTTTGAGATAACTGTGCACTAGTGCGAGCCGCAAATGCCACTTCCAGCTTAGCTGTGCAGAAGAAGAACAACAAGAAGAAGAAATATCTCGAAATATGTCCGTCAGACCCCTTCCCTTGAGATATATCTGCAAATATCTCGGAAACGACGCGAGCTATGGCGAAATGTTAAGAGACCTTTTTTGTAGAGAATTAAGTTTCCTACTTTTTATCTTCTATGATATTTTTTGATCAGATGCGTAGTTCTCGAGATATATCAAGATATTTAAAAGTTCCGAAGCCGCACCAACATAATAGAGATACAGAAACACCGTGGCCCCTCTCTTTGAGATAACTCTGCACTATTGCGAGCTGCAAATGCCACTTCCAGCTTAGCTGTGCAGAAGAAGAACAACAAGAAGAAGAAATATCTCGAAATATGTCCGTCAGGCCCCTTCCCTTGAGATAAATCTGCAAATATCTCGGAAACGAAGCGAGCTATGGCAAAATGTTTAGAGACCTTTCTTGTAGAGAATTAAGTTTCCTACTTTTTATGTTCGATGATATTTTTTGATCAGATGCGTAGTTCTCGAGATATATCAAGATATTTAAAAGTTCCGAAGCTGCACCAACATAATAGAGGTACAGAAACACCGTGGCCTCTTTCTTTGAGATAACTCTGCACTATTGCGAGCTGCAAATGCCGCCTCGAGCTTAGCTGTGCAGAAGAAGAACAACAAGAAGAAGAAATATCTCGAAATATGTCCGTCAGACCCCTTCCCTTGAGATGAATCTACAAATATCTCGGAAACGAAGCGAGCTATGGCAAAATGTTAAGAGACCTTTTTTGTAGAGAATAATGTTTCCTACAATTTACGTTCTATGATATTTTTTGATCAGAATCGTAGTTTTCGAGATATATCGAGATATTTAAAAGTTCCGAAGCGGCACCAACATAATAGAGATACAGAAACACCGTGGCCCCTTTCTTTGAGATAACTCTGCACTATTGCGACCTGCAAATGCCACTTCCAGCTCAGCTGTGCAGAAGAAGAACAACAAGAAGAAGAAATATCTCGAAATACGTCCGTCAGGCCCCTTCCCTTGAGATAAATCTGCAAATATCTCGGAAACGAAGCGAGCTATGGCAAAATGTTAAGAGACCTTTTTTGTAGAGAATTAAGTTTCCTACTTTTTATGTTCTATGATATTTTTGGATCAGATGCGTAGTTCTCGAGATATATCAAGATATTTAAAAGTTCCGAAACCGCACCAACATAATAGAGATACAGAAACACCGTGGCCCCTTTCTTTGAGATAACTCTGCACTATTGCGAGCTGGAAATGCCACTTCCAGTTTAGCTGTGCAGAAGAAGAACAACAAGAAGAAGAAATATCTCGAAATATGTCCGTTAGGCCCCTTCCCTTGAGATAAATCTGCAAATATCTCGGAAACGAAGCGAGCTATGGCAAAATGTTAAGAGACCTTTTTTGTAGCGAATTAAGTTTCCTACTTTTTATGTTCTATGATATTTTTTGATGAGATGCGTAGCTCTCGAGATATATCAAGATATTTAAAAGTTCCGAAGCCGCACCAACATAATAGAGATACAGAAACACCGTGGCCCCTTTCTTTCAGATAGCTATGCACTATTGCGAGCTGCAAATGCCACTTCCAGCTTAGCTGTGCAGAAGAAGAACAACAAGAAGAAGAAATATCTCGAAATATGTCCGTCAGGCCCCTTACCTTGAGATAAATCTGCAAATATCTCGGAAACGAAGCGAGCTATGGCAAAATCTTAAGAGACCTTTTTTGTAGAGAATTAAGTTTCCTACTTTTTATCTTCTATGATATTTTCTGATCAGATGCGTAGTTCTCGAGATATATCAAGATATTTAAAAGTTCCGAAGCCGCACCAACATAATAGAGATACAGAAACACCGTGGCCCCTCTCTTTGAGATAACTCTGCACAATTGCTAGCTGCAAATGCCACTTCCAGCTTACCTGTGCAGAAGAAGAACAACAAGAAGAAGAAATATCTCGAAATGTGTCCGTCAGGCCCCTTCCCTTGAGATAAATCTGCAAATATCTCGGAAACGAAGCGAGCTATGGCAAAATGTTAAGAGACCTTTTTTGTAGAGAATTAAGTTTCCTACTTTGTATGTTCTATGATATTTTTTGATCAGACGCGTAGTTCTCGAGATATATCAAGATATTTAAAAGTTCCGAAGCCGCACCAACATAATAGAGATACAGAAACACCGTGGCCCCTTTCTTTGAGATAACTCTGCACTATTGCGAGCTGCAAATGCCACTTCCAGCTTAGCTGTGCAGAGGAAGAACAACAAGAAGAAGGAATATCTCGAAATATGTCCGTCAGGCCAGTTCCTTTGAGCTGAATCTGCAAATATCTCGGAAACGAAGCGAGCTATGGCAAAATGTTAAGAGACGTTTTTTGTAGAGAATTATGTTTCCTACAATTTATGTTCTATGATATTTTTTGATCAGAAGCGTAGTTTTCGAGATATATCGAGATATTTAAAAGTTCCGAAGCCGCACCAACATAATAGAGATACAGAAACACCGTGGCCCCTTTCTTTGAGATAACTCTGCACTAGTGCGAGCCGCAAATGCCACTTCCAGCTTAGCTGTGCAGAACAAGAACAACAAGAAGAAGAAATATCTCGAAATATGTCCGTCAGGCACCTTCCCTTGAGATAAATCTGCAAATATCTCGGAAACGAAGCGAGCTATTGCAAAATGTTAAGAGACCTTTTTTGTAGAGAATTGAGTTTCCTACTTTTTATGTTCTATGATATTTTTTGATCAGATGCGTAGTTCTCGAGATATATCAAGATATTTAAAAGTTCCGAAGCCGCACCAACATAATAGAGATACAGAAACACCGTGGCCCCTTTCTTTCAGATAACTATGCACTATTGCGAGCTGCAAATGCCACTTCCAGCTTAGCTGTGCAGAAGAAGAACAACAAGAAGAAGAAATATCTCGAAATATGTCCGTCAGGCCCCTTCCCTTGAGATATATCTGCAAATATCTCGGAAACGAAGCGAGCTATGGCAAAATGTTAAGAGACGTTTTTTGTAGAGAATTATGTTTCCTACAATTTATGTTCTATGATATTTTTTGATCAGAAGCGTAGTTTTCGAGATATATCGAGATATTTAAAAGTTCCGAAGCCGCACCAACATAATAGGGATACAGAAACACCGTGGCCCCTTTCTTTGAGATAACTCTGCACTAGTGCGAGCCGCAAATGCCACTTCCCGCTTAGCTGTGCAGAAGAAGAACAACAAGAAGAAGAAATATCTCGAAATATGTCCGTCAGGCCACTTCCCTTGAGATAAATCTGCAAATATCTCGGAAACGAAGCGAGCTATGGCAAAATGTTAAGAGACGTTTTTTGTAGAGAATTATGTTTCCTACAATTTATGTTGTATGATATTTTTTGATCAGAAGCGTAGTTTTCGAGATATATCGAGATACTTAAAAGTTCCGAAGACGCACCAACATAATAGAGATACAGAAACACCGTGGCCCCTTTCTTTGAGATAACTGTGCACCAGTGCGAGCCGCAAATGCCACTTCCAGCTTAGCTGTGCAGAAGAAGAACAACAAGAAGAAGAAATATCTCGAAATATGTCCGTCAGGCCCCTTCCCTTGAGATATATCTGCAAATATCTCGGAAACGAAGCGAGCTATGGCAAAATGTTAAGAGACCGTTTTTGTAGAGAATTATGTTTCCTACTTTTTATGTTCTATGATATTTTTTGATCAGAAGCGTAGTTTTCGAGATATATCGAGATATTTAAAAGTTCCGAAGACGCACCAACATAATAGAGATACAGAAACACCGTGGCCCCTTTCTTTGAGATAACTGTGCACCAGTGCGAGCCGCAAATGCCACTTCCAGCTTAGCTGTGCAGAAGAAGAACAACAAGAAGAAGAAATATCTCGAAATATGTCCGTCAGGCCCCTTCCCTTGAGATATATCTGCAAATATCTCGGAAACGAAGCGAGCTATGGCAAAATGTTAAGAGATCGTTTTTGTAGAGAATTATGTTTCCTACTTTTTATGTTCTATGATATTTTTTGATCAGAAGCGTAGTTTTCGAGATATATCGAGATATTTAAAAGTTCCGAAGACGCACCAACATAATAGAGATACAGAAACACCGTGGCCCCTTTCTTTGAGATAACTGTGCACCAGTGCGAGCCGCAAATGCCACTTCCAGCTTAGCGGTGCAGAAGAAGAACAACAAGAAGAAGAAATATCTCGAAATATGTCCGTCAGGCCCCTTCCCTTGAGATATATCTGCAAATATCTCGGAAACGAAGCGAGCTATGGCAAAATGTTAAGAGATCGTTTTTGTAGAGAATTATGTTTCCTACTTTTTATGTTCTATGATATTTTTTGATCAGACGCGTAGTTCTCGAGATATATCGAGATATTTAAAAGTTCCGAAGACGCACCAACATAATAGAGATACAGAAACACCGTGGCCCCTTTCTTTGAGATAACTGTGCACTAGTGCGAGCCGCAAATGCCACTTCCAGCTTAGCTGTGCAGAAGAAGAACAACAAGAAGAAGAAATATCTCGAAATATGTCCGTCAGGCCCCTTCCCTTGAGATAAATCTGCAAATATCTCGGAAACGAAGCGAGCTATGGCAAAATGTTTAGAGACCTTTCTTGTAGAGAATTAAGTTTCCTACTTTTTATGTTCGATGATATTTTTTGATCAGATGCGTAGTTCTCGAGATATATCAAGATATTTAAAAGTTCCGAAGCTGCACCAACATAATAGAGGTACAGAAACACCGTGGCCTCTTTCTTTGAGATAACTCTGCACTATTGCGAGCTGCAAATGCCGCCTCGAGCTTAGCTGTGCAGAAGAAGAACAACAAGAAGAAGAAATATCTCGAAATATGTCCGTCAGACCCCTTCCCTTGAGATGAATCTACAAATATCTCGGAAACGAAGCGAGCTATGGCAAAATGTTAAGAGACCTTTTTTGTAGAGAATAATGTTTCCTACAATTTACGTTCTATGATATTTTTTGATCAGAATCGTAGTTTTCGAGATATATCGAGATATTTAAAAGTTCCGAAGCGGCACCAACATAATAGAGATACAGAAACACCGTGGCCCCTTTCTTTGAGATAACTCTGCACTATTGCGACCTGCAAATGCCACTTCCAGCTCAGCTGTGCAGAAGAAGAACAACAAGAAGAAGAAATATCTCGAAATACGTCCGTCAGGCCCCTTCCCTTGAGATAAATCTGCAAATATCTCGGAAACGAAGCGAGCTATGGCAAAATGTTAAGAGACCTTTTTTGTAGAGAATTAAGTTTCCTACTTTTTATGTTCTATGATATTTTTGGATCAGATGCGTAGTTCTCGAGATATATCAAGATATTTAAAAGTTCCGAAACCGCACCAACATAATAGAGATACAGAAACACCGTGGCCCCTTTCTTTGAGATAACTCTGCACTATTGCGAGCTGGAAATGCCACTTCCAGTTTAGCTGTGCAGAAGAAGAACAACAAGAAGAAGAAATATCTCGAAATATGTCCGTTAGGCCCCTTCCCTTGAGATAAATCTGCAAATATCTCGGAAACGAAGCGAGCTATGGCAAAATGTTAAGAGACCTTTTTTGTAGCGAATTAAGTTTCCTACTTTTTATGTTCTATGATATTTTTTGATGAGATGCGTAGCTCTCGAGATATATCAAGATATTTAAAAGTTCCGAAGCCGCACCAACATAATAGAGATACAGAAACACCGTGGCCCCTTTCTTTCAGATAGCTATGCACTATTGCGAGCTGCAAATGCCACTTCCAGCTTAGCTGTGCAGAAGAAGAACAACAAGAAGAAGAAATATCTCGAAATATGTCCGTCAGGCCCCTTACCTTGAGATAAATCTGCAAATATCTCGGAAACGAAGCGAGCTATGGCAAAATCTTAAGAGACCTTTTTTGTAGAGAATTAAGTTTCCCACTTTTTATCTTCTATGATATTTTCTGATCAGATGCGTAGTTCTCGAGATATATCAAGATATTTAAAAGTTCCGAAGCCGCACCAACATAATAGAGATACAGAAACACCGTGGCCCCTCTCTTTGAGATAACTCTGCACAATTGCTAGCTGCAAATGCCACTTCCAGCTTACCTGTGCAGAAGAGGAACAACAAGAAGAAGAAATATCTCGAAATATGTCCGTCAGGCCCCTTCCCTTGAGATAAATCTGCAAATATCTCGGAAACGAAGCGAGCTATGGCAAAATGTTAAGAGACCTTTTTTGTAGAGAATTATGTTTCCTACTTTTTATGTTCTATGATATTTTTTGATCAGACGCGTAGTTCTCGAGATATATCAAGATATTTAAAAGTTCCGAAGCCGCACCAACATAATAGAGATACAGAAACACCGTGGCTCCTTTCTTTGAGATAACTCTGCACTATTGCGACCTGGAAATGCCACTTCCAGTTTAGCTGTGCAGAAGAAGAACAACAAGAAGAAGAAATATCTCGAAATATGTCCGTTAGGCCCCTTCCCTTGAGATAAATCTGCAAATATCTCGGAAACGAAGCGAGCTATGGCAAAATGTTAAGAGACCTTTTTTGTAGAGAATTAAGTTTCCTACGTTTTATGTTCTATGATATTTTTTGATCAGATGCGTAGTTCTCGAGATATATCAAGATATTTAAAAGTTCCGAAGCCGCACCAACATAATAGAGATACAGAAACACCGTGGCCCCTTTCTTTGAGATAACTCTGCACTATTGCGAGCTGGAAATGCCACGTCCAGTTTAGCTGTGCAGAAGAAGAACAACAAGAAGAAGATATATCTCGAAATATGTCCGTCAGGCCCCTTCCCTTGAGATAAATCTGCAAATATCTCGGAAACGAAGCGAGCTATGGCAAAATGTTAAGAGACCTTTTCTGTAGAGAATTAAGTTTTCTACTTTTTATGTTCCATGATATTTTTTGATCAGATGCGTAGTTCTCGAGATACATCAAGATATTTAAAAGATCTGAAGCTGCACCAACATAATAGAGATACAGAAACACCGTGGCCCCTTTCTTTGAGATAACTCTGCACTAGTGCGAGCCGCAAATGCCACTTCCAGCTTAGCTGTGCAGAAGAAGAACAACAAGAAGAAGAAATATCTGCAAATATGTCCGTTAGGCCCCTTCCCTTGAGATAAATCTGCAAATATCTCGGAAACGAAGCGAGCTATGGCAAAATGTTGAGAGACCTTTTTTGTAGAGAATTAAGTTTCCTACTATTTATGTTCTATGATATTTTTGGATCAGATGCGTAGTTCTCGAGATATATCAAGATATTTAAAAGTTCCGAAGCCGCACCAGCATAATAGAGATACAGAAACACCGTGGCCCCTTTCTTTGAGATATCTCTGCACTATTGCGAGCTGCAAATGCCACTTCCAGCTTAGCTGCGCAGAAGAAGAACAACAAGAAGAAGAAATTTCTCGAAATATGTCCGTCAGGCCCCTTCCCTTGAGATAAATCTGCAAATATCTCGGAAACGAAGCGAGCTATGGCAAAATGTTAAGAGACCTTTTTTGTAGAGAATTATGTTTCCTACTTTTTATGTTCTATAATATTTTCTGATCAGACGCGTAGTTCTCGAGATATATCAAGATATTTAAAAGTTCCGAAGCCGCACCAACATAATAGAGATACAGAAACACCGTGGCACCTTTCTTTGAGATAACTCTGCACTATTGCGAGCTGCAAATGCCACTTCCAGCTTAGCTGTGCAGAAGAAGAACAACAAGAGGAAGAAATATCTCGAAATATGTCCGTCAGGCCCCTTACCTTGAGATAAATCTGCAAATATCTCGGAAACGAAGCGAGCTATGGCAAAATGTTAAGAGACCTTTTTTGTAGAGAATTACGTTTCCTACTTTTTATCTTCTATGATATTTTCTGATCAGATGCGTAGTTCTCGAGATATATCAAGATATTTAAAAGTTCCGAAGCCGCACCAACATAATAGAGATACAGAAACACCGTGGCCCCTTTCTTTGAGATAACTCTGCACTATTGCGAGCTGCAAATGCCACTTTCAGCTTAGCTGTGCAGAAGAAGAACAACAAGAAGAAGAAATATCTCGAAATATGTCCGTCAGGCCCCTTCCCTTGAGATAAATCTGCAAATATCTCGGAAACGAAGCGAGCTATGGCAAAATGTTAAGAGACCTTTTTTGTAGAGAATTATGTTTCCTACAATTTATGTTCTATGATATTTTTTGATCAGAAGCGTAGTTTTCGAGATATATCGAGATATTTAAAAGTTCCGAAGCCGCACCAACATAATAGAGATACAGAAACACCGTGGCCCCTTTCTTTGAGATAACTCTGCACTAGTGCGAGCCGCAAATGCCACTTCCAGCTTAGCTGTGCAGAAGAAGAACAACAAGAAGAAGAAATATCTGGAAATATGTCCGTTAGGCCCCTTCCCTTGAGATAAATCTGCAAATATCTCGGAAACGAAGCGAGCTATGGCAAAATGTTGAGAGACCTTTTTTGTAGAGAATTAAGTTTCCTACTATTTATGTTCTATGATATTTTTGGATCAGATGCGTAGTTCTCGAGATATATCAAGATATTTAAAAGTTCCGAAGCCGCACCAGCATAATAGAGATACAGAAACACCGTGGCCCCTTTCTTTGAGATATCTCTGCACTATTGCGAGCTGCAAATGCCACTTCCAGCTTAGCTGCGCAGAAGAAGAACAACAAGAAGAAGAAATATCTCGAAATATGTCCGTCAGGCCCCTTCCCTTGAGATAAATCTGCAAATATCTCGGAAACGAAGCGAGCTATGGCAAAATGTTAGGAGACCTTTTTTGTAGAGAATTATGTTTCCTACTTTTTATGTTCTATGATATTTTTTGATCAGACGCGTAGTTCTCGAGATATATCAAGATATTTAAAAGTTCCGAAGCCGCACCAACATAATAGAGATACAGAAACACCGTGGCCCCTTTCTTTGAGATAACTCTGCACTATTGCGAGCTGCAAATGCCACTTCCAGCTTAGCTGTGCAGAAGAAGAACAACAAGAAGAAGAAATATCTCGAAATATGTCCGTCAGGCCCCTTACCTTGAGATAAATCTGCAAATATCTCGGAAACGAAGCGAGCTATGGCAAAATGTTAAGAGACCTTTTTTGTAGAGAATTAAGTTTCCTACTTTTTATGTTCTATGATATTTTTCGATCAGAGGCGTAGTTCTCGAGATATATCAAGATATTTAAAAGTTCCGAAGCCGCACCAACATAATAGAGATACAGAAACACCGTGGCCCCTTTCTTTGAGATAACTCTGCACTATTGCGAGCTGTAAATGCCACTTCCAGCTTAGCTGTGCAGAAGAAGAACAACAAGAAGAAGAAATATCTCGAAATATGTCCGTCAGGCCCCTTCCCTTGAGCTGAATCTGCAAATATCTTGGAAACGAAGCGAGCTATGGCAAAATGTTAAGAGACGTTTTTTGTAGAGAATTATGTTTCCTACAATTTATGTTCTATGATATTTTTTGATCAGAAGCGTAGTTTTCGAGATATATCGAGATATTTAAAAGTTCCGAAGCCGCACCAACATAATAGAGATACAGAAACACCGTGGCCCCTTTCTTTGAGATAACTCTGCACTAGTGCGAGCCGCAAATGCCACTTCCAGCTTAGCTGTGCAGAACAAGAACAACAAGAAGAAGAAATATCTCGAAATATGTCCGTCAGGCCCCTTCCCTTGAGATATATCTGCAAATATCTCGGAAACGAAGCGAGCTATGGCAAAATGTTAAGAGACCTTTTTTGTAGAGAATTATGTGTCCTACAATTTATGTTCTATGATATTTTTTGTTCAGAAGCGTAGTTTTCGAGATATATCGAGATATTTAAAAGTTCCGAAGCCGCACCAACATAATAGAAATACAGAAACACCGTGGCCCCTTTCGTTGAGATAACTCTGCACTAGTGCGAGCCGCAAATGCCACTTCCAGCTTAGCTGTGCAGAAGAAGAACAACAAGAAGAAGAAATATCTCGAAATATGTCCGTCAGGCCCCTTCCCTTGAGATAAATCTGCAAATATCTCGGAAACGAAGCGAGCTATGGCAAAATGTTAAGAGACCTTTTTTGTAGAGAATTAAGTTTCCTACTTTGTATGTTGTATGATATTTTTTGATCAGACGCGTAGTTCTCGAGATATATCAAGATATTTAAAAGTTCCGAAGCCGCACCAACATAATAGAGATACAGAAACACCGTGGCCCCTTTCTTTGAGATAACTCTGCACTATTGCGAGCTGCAAATGCCACTTCCAGCTTAGCTGTGCAGAGGAAGAACAACAAGAAGAAGGAATATCTCGAAATATGTCCGTCAGGCCAGTTCCTTTGAGCTGAATCTGCAAATATCTCGGAAACGAAGCGAGCTATGGCAAAATGTTAAGAGACGTTTTTTGTAGAGAATTATGTTTCCTACAATTTATGTTCTATGATATTTTTTGATCAGAAGCGTAGTTTTCGAGATATATCGAGATATTTAAAAGTTCCGAAGCCGCACCAACATAATAGAGATACAGAAACACCGTGGCCCCTTTCTTTGAGATAACTCTGCACTAGTGCGAGCCGCAAATGCCACTTCCAGCTTAGCTGTGCAGAACAAGAACAACAAGAAGAAGAAATATCTCGAAATATGTCCGTCAGGCCCCTTCCCTTGAGATATATCTGCAAATATCTCGGAAACGAAGCGAGCTATGGCAAAATGTTAAGAGACCTTTTTTGTAGAGAATTATGTTTCCTACAATTTATGTTCTATGATATTTTTTGTTCAGAAGCGTAGTTTTCGAGATATATCGAGATATTTAAAAGTTCCGAAGCCGCACCAACATAATAGAAATACAGAAACACCGTGGCCCCTTTCGTTGAGATAACTCTGCACTAGTGCGAGCCGCAAATGCCACTTCCAGCTTAGCTGTGCAGAAGAAGAACAACAAGAAGAAGAAATATCTCGAAATATGTCCGTCAGGCCCCTTCCCTTGAGATAAATCTGCAAATATCTCGGAAACGAAGCGAGCTATGGCAAAATGTTAAGAGACCTTTTTTGTAGAGAATTAAGTTTCCTACTTTGTATGTTCTATGATATTTTTTGATCAGACGCGTAGTTCTCGAGATATATCAAGATATTTAAAAGTTCCGAAGCCGCAGCAACATAATAGAGATACAGAAACACCGTGGCCCCTTTCTTTGAGATAACTCTGCACTATTGCGAGCTGCAAATGCCACTTCCAGCTTAGCTGTGCAGAGGAAGAACAACAAGAAGAAGGAATATCTCGAAATATGTCCGTCAGGCCAGTTCCTTTGAGCTGAATCTGCAAATATCTCGGAAACGAAGCGAGCTATGGCAAAATGTTAAGAGACGTTTTTTGTAGAGAATTATGTTTCCTACAATTTATGTTCTATGATATTTTTTGATCAGAAGCGTAGTTTTCGAGATATATCGAGATATTTAAAAGTTCCGAAGCCGCACCAACATAATAGAGATACAGAAACACCGTGGCCCCTTTCTTTGAGATAACTCTGCACTAGTGCGAGCCGCAAATGCCACTTCCAGCTTAGCTGTGCAGAACAAGAACAACAAGAAGAAGAAATATCTCGAAATATGTCCGTCAGGCACCTTCCCTTGAGATAAATCTGCAAATATCTCGGAAACGAAGCGAGCTATTGCAAAATGTTAAGAGACCTTTTTTGTAGAGAATTGAGTTTCCTACTTTTTATGTTCTATGATATTTTTTGATCAGATGCGTAGTTCTCGAGATATATCAAGATATTTAAAAGTTCCGAAGCCGCACCAACATAATAGAGATACAGAAACACCGTGGCCCCTTTCTTTCAGATAACTATGCACTATTGCGAGCTGCAAATGCCACTTCCAGCTTAGCTGTGCAGAAGAAGAACAACAAGAAGAAGAAATATCTCGAAATATGTCCGTCAGGCCCCTTCCCTTGAGATATATCTGCAAATATCTCGGAAACGAAGCGAGCTATGGCAAAATGTTAAGAGACGTTTTTTGTAGAGAATTATGTTTCCTACAATTTATGTTCTATGATATTTTTTGATCAGAAGCGTAGTTTTCGAGATATATCGAGATATTTAAAAGTTCCGAAGCCGCACCAACATAATAGGGATACAGAAACACCGTGGCCCCTTTCTTTGAGATAACTCTGCACTAGTGCGAGCCGCAAATACCACTTCCCGCTTAGCTGTGCAGAAGAAGAACAACAAGAAGAAGAAATATCTCGAAATATGTCCGTCAGGCCACTTCCCTTCAGATAAATCTGCAAATATCTCGGAAACGAAGCGAGCTATGGCAAAATGTTAAGAGACGTTTTTTGTAGAGAATTATGTTTCCTACAATTTATGTTGTATGATATTTTTTGATCAGAAGCGTAGTTTTCGAGATATATCGAGATACTTAAAAGTTCCGAAGACGCACCAACATAATAGAGATACAGAAACACCGTGGCCCCTTTCTTTGAGATAACTGTGCACCAGTGCGAGCCGCAAATGCCACTTCCAGCTTAGCTGTGCAGAAGAAGAACAACAAGAAGAAGAAATATCTCGAAATATGTCCGTCAGGCCCCTTCCCTTGAGATATATCTGCAAATATCTCGGAAACGAAGCGAGCTATGGCAAAATGTTAAGAGACCGTTTTTGTAGAGAATTATGTTTCCTACTTTTTATGTTCTATGATATTTTTTGATCAGAAGCGTAGTTTTCGAGATATATCGAGATATTTAAAAGTTCCGAAGACGCACCAACATAATAGAGATACAGAAACACCGTGGCCCCTTTCTTTGAGATAACTGTGCACCAGTGCGAGCCGCAAATGCCACTTCCAGCTTAGCTGTGCAGAAGAAGAACAACAAGAACAAGAAATATCTCGAAATATGTCCGTCAGGCCCCTTCCCTTGAGATATATCTGCAAATATCTCGGAAACGAAGCGAGCTATGGCAAAATGTTAAGAGACCGTTTTTGTAGAGAATTATGTTTCCTACTTTTTATGTTCTATGATATTTTTTGATCAGAAGCGTAGTTTTCGAGATATATCGAGATATTTAAAAGTTCCGAAGACGCACCAACATAATAGAGATACAGAAACACCGTGGCCCCTTTCTTTGAGATAACTGTGCACCAGTGCGAGCCGCAAATGCCACTTCCAGCTTAGCGGTGCAGAAGAAGAACAACAAGAAGAAGAAATATCTCGAAATATGTCCGTCAGGCCCCTTCCCTTGAGATATATCTGCAAATATCTCGGAAACGAAGCGAGCTATGGCAAAATGTAAAGAGACCGTTTTTGTAGAGAATTATGTTTCCTACTTTTTATGTTCTATGATATTTTTTTATCAGACGCGTAGTTCTCGAGATATATCGAGATATTTAAAAGTTCCGAAGACGCACCAACATAATAGAGATACAGAAACACCGTGGCCCCTTTCTTTGAGATAACTGTGCACTAGTGCGAGCCGCAAATGCCACTTCCAGCTTAGCTGTGCAGAAGAAGAACAACAAGAAGAAGAAATATCTCGAAATATGTCCGTCAGACCCCTTCCCTTGAGATATATCTGCAAATATCTCGGAAACGACGCGAGCTATGGCGAAATGTTAAGAGACCTTTTTTGTAGAGAATTAAGTTTCCTACTTTTATGTTCTATGACATTTTTTGATCAGATGCGTAGTTCTCGAGATATATCAAGATATTTAAAAGTTCCGAAGCGGCACCAACATAATAGAGATACAGAAACACCGTGGCCCCTTTCTTTGAGATAACTCTGCACTATTGCGACCTGCAAATGCCACTTCCAGCTCAGCTGTGCAGAAGAAGAACAACAAGAAGAAGAAATATCTCGAAATACGTCCGTCAGGCCCCTTCCCTTGAGATAAATCTGCAAATATCTCGGAAACGAAGCGAGCTATGGCAAAATGTTAAGAGACCTTTTTTGTAGAGAATTAAGTTTCCTACTTTTTATGTTCTATGATATTTTTGGATCAGATGCGTAGTTCTCGAGATATATCAAGATATTTAAAAGTTCCGAAACCGCACCAACATAATAGAGATACAGAAACACCGTGGCCCCTTTCTTTGAGATAACTCTGCACTATTGCGAGCTGGAAATGCCACTTCCAGTTTAGCTGTGCAGAAGAAGAACAACAAGAAGAAGAAATATCTCGAAATATGTCCGTTAGGCCCCTTCCCTTGAGATAAATCTGCAAATATCTCGGAAACGAAGCGAGCTATGGCAAAATGTTAAGAGACCTTTTTTGTAGAGAATTAAGTTTCCTACTTTTTATGTTCTATGATATTTTTTGATCAGAAGCGTAGTTTTCGAGATATATCGAGATATTTAAAAGTTCCGAAGCCGCACCAACATAATAGAGATACAGAAACACCGTGGCCCCTTTCTTTGAGATAACTCTGCACTAGTGCGAGCCGCATATGCCACTTCCAGCTTAGCTGTGCAGAAGAAGAACAACAAGAAGAAGAAATATCTCGAAATATGTCCGTCAGGCCCCTTCCCTTGAGATAAATATGCAAATATCTCGGAAACGAAGCGAGCTATGGCAAAATGTTAAGAGACCTTTTTTGTAGAGAATTAAGTTTCCTACTTTTTATGTTCTATGACATTTTTTGATCAGATGCGTAGTTCTCGAGATATATCAAGATATTTAAAAGTTCCGAAGCCGCACCAACATAATAGAGATACAGAAACACCGTGGCCCCTTTCTTTAAGATAACTCTGCACTATTGCGAGCTGCAAATGCCACTTCCAGCTTAGCTGTGCAGAGGAGGAACAACAAGAAGAAGAAACATCTCGAAATATGTCCGTCAGGCCAGTTCCTTTGAGCTGAATCTGCAAATATCTCGGAAACGAAGCGAGCTATGGCAAAATGTTAAGAGACCTTTTTTGTAGAGAATTATGTTTCCTACAATTTATGTTGTATGATATTTTTTGATCAGAAGCGTAGTTTTCGAGATATATCGAGATATTTATAAGTTCCGAAGCCGCACCAACATAATAGAGATACAGAAACACCGTGGCCCCTTTCTTTGAGATAACTCTGCACTAGTGCGAGCCGCAAATGCCACTTCCAGCTTAGCTGTGCAGAAGAAGAACAACAAGAAGAAGAAATATCTCGAAATATGTCCGTCAGGCCCCTTCCCTTGAGATAAATATGCAAATATCTCGGAAACGAAGCGAGCTATGGCAAAATGTTAAGAGACCTTTTTTGTAGAGAATTAAGTTTCCTACTTTTTATGTTCTATGATATTTTTTGATCAGATGCGTAGTTCTCGAGATATATCAAGATATTTAAAAGTTCCGAAGCCGCACCAACATAATAGAGATACAGAAACACAGTGGCCCCTTTCTTTGAGATAACTCTGCACTATTGCGAGCTGCAAATGCCACTTCCAGCTTAGCTGTGCAGAGGAAGAACAACAAGAAGAAGAAATATCTCGAAATATGTCCGTCAGGCCAGTTCCTTTGAGCTGAATCTGCAAATATCTCGGAAACGAAGCGAGCTATGGCAAAATGTTAAGAGACGTTTTTTGTAGAGAATTATGTTTCCTACAATTTATGTTCTATGATATTTTTTGATCAGAAGCGTAGTTTTCGAGATATATCGAGATATCTAAAAGTTCCGAAGCCGCACCAACATAATAGAGATACAGAAACACCGTGGCCCCTTTCTTTGAGATAACTCTGCACTAGTGCGAGCCGCAAATGCCACTTCCAGCTTAGCTGTGCAGAAGAAGAACAACAAGAAGAAGAAATATCTCGAAATATGTCCGTCAGGCCCCTTCCCTTGAGATAAATCTGCAAATATCTCGGAAACGAAGCGAGCTATGGCAAAATGTTAAGACACCTTTTTTGTAAAGAATTATGTTTCCTACAATTTATGTTCTATGATATTTTTTGATCAGAAGCGTAGTTTTCGAGATATATCAAGATATTTAAAAGTTCCGAAGCCGCACCAACATAATAGAGATACAGAAACACCGTGGCCCCTTTCTTTGAGATAACTCTGCACTATTGCGACCTGCAAATGCCACTTCCAGCTCAGCTGTGCAGAAGAAGAACAACAAGAAGAAGAAACATCTCGAAATATGTCCGTCAGGCCCCTTCCCTTGAGATAAATCTGCAAATATCTCGGAAACGAAGCGAGCTATGGCAAAATGTTTAGAGACCTTTCTTGTAGAGAATTAAGTTTCCTACTTTTTATGTAGTATGATATTTTTTGATCAGATGCGTAGTTCTCGAGATATATCAAGATATTTAAAAGTTCCGAAGCCGCACCAACATAATAGAGATACAGAAACACCGTGGCCCCTCTCTTTGAGATAACTCTGCACTATTGCGAGCTGCAAATGCCACTTCCAGCTTAGCTGTGCAGAAGAAGAACAACAAGAAGAAGAAATATCTCGAAATATGTCCGTCAGGCCCCTTCCCTTGAGATAAATCTGCAAATATCTCGGAAACGAAGCGAGCTATGGCAAAATGTTTAGAGACCTTTCTTGTAGAGAATTAAGTTTCCTACTTTTTATGTTCGATGATATTTTTTGATCAGATGCGTAGTTCTCGAGATATATCAAGATATTTAAAAGTTCCGAAGCTGCACCAACATAATAGAGGTACAGAAACACCGTGGCCTCTTTCTTTGAGATAACTCTGCACTATTGCGAGCTGCAAATGCCGCCTCGAGCTTAGCTGTGCAGAAGAAGAACAACAAGAAGAAGAAATATCTCGAAATATGTCCGTCAGGCCCCTTCCCTTGAGATAAATATGCAAATATCTCGGAAACGAAGCGAGCTATGGCAAAATGTTAAGAGACCTTTTTTGTAGAGAATTAAGTTTCCTACTTTTATGTTCTATGACATTTTTTGATCAGATGCGTAGTTCTCGAGATATATCAAGATATTTAAAAGTTCCGAAGCGGCACCAACATAATAGAGATACAGAAACACCGTGGCCCCTTTCTTTGAGATAACTCTGCACTATTGCGACCTGCAAATGCCACTTCCAGCTCAGCTGTGCAGAAGAAGAACAACAAGAAGAAGAAATATCTCGAAATACGTCCGTCAGGCCCCTTCCCTTGAGATAAATCTGCAAATATCTCGGAAACGAAGCGAGCTATGGCAAAATGTTAAGAGACCTTTTTTGTAGAGAATTAAGTTTCCTACTTTTTATGTTCTATGATATTTTTGGATCAGATGCGTAGTTCTCGAGATATATCAAGATATTTAAAAGTTCCGAAACCGCACCAACATAATAGAGATACAGAAACACCGTGGCCCCTTTCTTTGAGATAACTCTGCACTATTGCGAGCTGGAAATGCCACTTCCAGTTTAGCTGTGCAGAAGAAGAACAACAAGAAGAAGAAATATCTCGAAATATGTCCGTTAGGCCCCTTCCCTTGAGATAAATCTGCAAATATCTCGGAAACGAAGCGAGCTATGGCAAAATGTTAAGAGACCTTTTTTGTAGAGAATTAAGTTTCCTACTTTTTATGTTCTATGATATTTTTTGATCAGAAGCGTAGTTTTCGAGATATATCGAGATATTTAAAAGTTCCGAAGCCGCACCAACATAATAGAGATACAGAAACACCGTGGCCCCTTTCTTTGAGATAACTCTGCACTAGTGCGAGCCGCATATGCCACTTCCAGCTTAGCTGTGCAGAAGAAGAACAACAAGAAGAAGAAATATCTCGAAATATGTCCGTCAGGCCCCTTCCCTTGAGATAAATATGCAAATATCTCGGAAACGAAGCGAGCTATGGCAAAATGTTAAGAGACCTTTTTTGTAGAGAATTAAGTTTCCTACTTTTTATGTTCTATGACATTTTTTGATCAGATGCGTAGTTCTCGAGATATATCAAGATATTTAAAAGTTCCGAAGCCGCACCAACATAATAGAGATACAGAAACACCGTGGCCCCTTTCTTTAAGATAACTCTGCACTATTGCGAGCTGCAAATGCCACTTCCAGCTTAGCTGTGCAGAGGAGGAACAACAAGAAGAAGAAACATCTCGAAATATGTCCGTCAGGCCAGTTCCTTTGAGCTGAATCTGCAAATATCTCGGAAACGAAGCGAGCTATGGCAAAATGTTAAGAGACCTTTTTTGTAGAGAATTATGTTTCCTACAATTTATGTTGTATGATATTTTTTGATCAGAAGCGTAGTTTTCGAGATATATCGAGATATTTATAAGTTCCGAAGCCGCACCAACATAATAGAGATACAGAAACACCGTGGCCCCTTTCTTTGAGATAACTCTGCACTAGTGCGAGCCGCAAATGCCACTTCCAGCTTAGCTGTGCAGAAGAAGAACAACAAGAAGAAGAAATATCTCGAAATATGTCCGTCAGGCCCCTTCCCTTGAGATAAATATGCAAATATCTCGGAAACGAAGCGAGCTATGGCAAAATGTTAAGAGACCTTTTTTGTAGAGAATTAAGTTTCCTACTTTTTATGTTCTATGATATTTTTTGATCAGATGCGTAGTTCTCGAGATATATCAAGATATTTAAAAGTTCCGAAGCCGCACCAACATAATAGAGATACAGAAACACAGTGGCCCCTTTCTTTGAGATAACTCTGCACTATTGCGAGCTGCAAATGCCACTTCCAGCTTAGCTGTGCAGAGGAAGAACAACAAGAAGAAGAAATATCTCGAAATATGTCCGTCAGGCCAGTTCCTTTGAGCTGAATCTGCAAATATCTCGGAAACGAAGCGAGCTATGGCAAAATGTTAAGAGACGTTTTTTGTAGAGAATTATGTTTCCTACAATTTATGTTCTATGATATTTTTTGATCAGAAGCGTAGTTTTCGAGATATATCGAGATATCTAAAAGTTCCGAAGCCGCACCAACATAATAGAGATACAGAAACACCGTGGCCCCTTTCTTTGAGATAACTCTGCACTAGTGCGAGCCGCAAATGCCACTTCCAGCTTAGCTGTGCAGAAGAAGAACAACAAGAAGAAGAAATATCTCGAAATATGTCCGTCAGGCCCCTTCCCTTGAGATAAATCTGCAAATATCTCGGAAACGAAGCGAGCTATGGCAAAATGTTAAGACACCTTTTTTGTAAAGAATTATGTTTCCTACAATTTATGTTCTATGATATTTTTTGATCAGAAGCGTAGTTTTCGAGATATATCAAGATATTTAAAAGTTCCGAAGCCGCACCAACATAATAGAGATACAGAAACACCGTGGCCCCTTTCTTTGAGATAACTCTGCACTATTGCGACCTGCAAATGCCACTTCCAGCTCAGCTGTGCAGAAGAAGAACAACAAGAAGAAGAAACATCTCGAAATATGTCCGTCAGGCCCCTTCCCTTGAGATAAATCTGCAAATATCTCGGAAACGAAGCGAGCTATGGCAAAATGTTTAGAGACCTTTCTTGTAGAGAATTAAGTTTCCTACTTTTTATGTAGTATGATATTTTTTGATCAGATGCGTAGTTCTCGAGATATATCAAGATATTTAAAAGTTCCGAAGCCGCACCAACATAATAGAGATACAGAAACACCGTGGCCCCTTTCTTTGGGATAACTCTGCACTATTGCGAGCTGCAAATGCCACTTCCAGCTTAGCTGTGCAGAAGAAGAACAACAAGAAGAAGAAATATCTCGAAATATGTCCGTCAGGCCACTTCCCTTGAGATAAATCTGCAAATATCTCGGAAACGAAGCGAGCTATGGCAAAATGTTAAGAGACCTTTTTTGTAGAGAATTAAGTTTCCTACTTTTTATGTTCTATGATATTTTTTGATCAGATGCGTAGTTCTCGAGATATATCAAGATATTTAAAAGTTCCGAAACCGCACCAACATAATAGAGATACAGAAACACCGTGGCCCCTTTCTTTGAGATAACTCTGCACTATTGCGAGCCGCAAATGCCACTTCCAGCTTAGCTGTGCAGAGGAAGAACAACAAGAAGCAGAAGTATCTCGAAATATGTCCGTCAGGCCCGTTCCTTTGAGCTGAATCTGCAAATATCTCGGAAACGAAGCGAGCTATGGCAAAATGTTAAGATACGTTTTTTGTAGAGAATTATGTTTCCTACAATTTATGTTCTATGATATTTTTTGATCAGAAGCGTAGTTTTCGAGATATATCGAGATATTTAAAAGTTCCGAAGCCGCACCAACATAATAGAGATACAGAAACACCGTGGCCCCTTTCTTTGAGATAACTCTGCACTAGTGCGAGCCGCAAATGCCACTTCCAGCTTAGCTGTGCAGAAGAAGAACAACAAGAAGAAGAAATATCTCGAAATATGTCCGTCAGGCCCCTTCCCTTGAGATAAATCTGCAAATATCTCGGAAACGAAGCGAGCTATGGCAAAATGTTAAGAGACCTTTTTTGTAAAGAATTATGTTTCCTACAATTTATGTTCTATGATATTTTTTGATCAGAAGCGTAGTTTTCGAGATATATCGAGATACTTAAAAGTTCCGAAGCCGCACCAACATATTAGAGATACAGAAACACCGTGGCCCCTTTCTTTGAGATAACTGTGCACTAGTGCGAGCCGCAAATGCCACTTCCAGCTTAGCTGTGCAGAAGAAGAACAACAAGAAGAAGAAATATCTCGAAATATGTCCGTCAGGCCCCTTCCCTTGAGATAAATCTGCAAATATCTCCGAAACGAAGCGAGCTATGGCAAAATGTTAAGGGACCTTTTTTGTAGAGAATTACGTTTCCTACTTTTTATGTTCTATGATATTTTTTGATCAGACGCGTAGTTCTCGAGATATATCAAGATATTTAAAAGTTCCGAAGCCGCACCAACATAATACAGATACAGAAACACCGTGGCCCCTTTCTTTGAGATAACTCTGCACTAGTGCGAGCCGCAAATGCCACTTCCAGCTTAGCTGTGCAGAAGAAGAACAACAAGAAGAAGAAATGTCTCGAAATATGTCCGTCAGGCCCCTTCCCTTGTGATAAATCTGCAAATATCTCGGAAACGACGCGAGCTATGGCAAAATGTTAAGAGACCTTTTTTGTAGAGAATTATGTTTCCTACTTTTTATGTTCTATGATATTTTTTGATCAGACGCGTAGTTCTCGAGATATATCAAGATATTTAAAAGTTCCGAAGCCGCACCAACATAATAGAGATACAGAAACACCGTGGCCCCTTTCTTTGAGATATCTCTGCACTATTGCGAGCTGCAAATGCCACTTCCAGCTTAGCTGTGCAGAAGAAGAACAACAAGAAGAAGAAATATCTCGAAATATGTCCGTGAGGCCCCTTCCCTTGAGATATATCTGCAAATATCTCGGAAACCAAGCGAGCTATGGCAAAATGTTAAGAGACCTTTTTTGTAGAGAATTATGTTTCCTACAATTTATGTTCTATGATATTTTTTGATCAGAAGCGTAGTTTTCGAGATATATCTAGATATTTAAAAGTTACGAAGCCGCACCAACATAATAGAGATACAGAAACACCGTGGCCCCTTTCTTTGAGATAACTCTGCACTAGTGCGAGCCGCAAATGCCACTTCCAGCTTAGCTGTGCAGAAGAAGAACAACAAGAAGAAGAAATATCTCGAAATATGTCCGTCAGGCCCCTTCCCTTGAGATAAATCTGCAAATATCTCCGAAACGAAGCGAGCTATGGCAAAATGTTAAGAGACCTTTTTTGTAGAGAATTAAGTTTCCTACTTTTTATGTTCTATGATATTTTTTGATCAGACGCGTAGTTCTCGAGATATATCAAGATATTTAAAAGTTCCGAAGCCGCACCAACATAATACAGATACAGAAACACCGTGGCCCCTTTCTTTGAGATAACTCTGCACTAGTGCGAGCCGCAAATGCCACTTCCAGCTTAGCTGTGCAGAAGAAGAACAACAAGAAGAAGAAATGTCTCGAAATATGTCCGTCAGGCCCCTTCCCTTGAGATAAATCTGCAAATATCTCGGAAACGACGCGAGCTATGGCAAAATGTTAAGACACCTTTTTTGTAGAGAATTATGTTTCCTACTTTTTATGTTCTATGATATTTTTTGATCAGACGCGTAGTTCTCGAGATATATCAAGATATTTAAAAGTTCCGAAGCCGCACCAACATAATAGAGATACAGAAACACCGTGGCCCCTTTCTTTGAGATATCTCTGCACTATTGCGAGCTGCAAATGCCACTTCCAGCTTAGCTGTGCAGAAGAAGAACAACAAGAAGAAGAAATATCTCGAAATATGTCCGTGAGGCCCCTTCCCTTGAGATATATCTGCAAATATCTCGGAAACCAAGCGAGCTATGGCAAAATGTTAAGAGACCTTTTTTGTAGAGAATTATGTTTCCTACAATTTATGTTCTATGATATTTTTTGATCAGAAGCGTAGTTTTCGAGATATATCTAGATATTTAAAAGTTACGAAGCCGCACCAACATAATAGAGATACAGAAACACCGTGGCCCCTTTCTTTGAGATAACTCTGCACTAGTGCGAGCCGCAAATGCCACTTCCAGCTTAGCTGTGCAGAAGAAGAACAACAAGAAGAAGAAATATCTCGAAATATGTCCGTCAGGCCCCTTCCCTTGAGATAAATCTCCAAATATCTCGGAAACGAAGCGAGCTATGGCAAAATGTTAAGAGACCTTTTTTGTAGGGAATTAAGTTTCCTACTTTTTATGTTCTATGATATTTTTTGATCAGAAGCGTAGTTTTCGAGATATATCGAGATATTTAAAAGTTCCGAAGCCGCACCAACATAATAGAGATACAGAAACACCGTGGCCCCTTTCTTTGAGATAACTCTGCACTATTACGAGCTGCAAATGCCACTTCCAGCTTAGCTGTGCAGAGGAAGAACAACAAGAAAAAGAAGTATCTCGAAATATGTCCGTCAGGCCCGTTCCTTTGAGCTGAATCTGCAAATATCTCGGAAACGAAGCGAGCTATGGCAAAATGTTAAGAGACGTTTTTTGTAGAGAATTATGTTTCCTACAATTTATGTTCTATGATATTTTTTGATCAGAAGCGTAGTTTTCGAGATATATCGAGATATTTAAAAGTTCCGAAGCCGCACCAACATAATAGAGATACAGAAACACCGTGGCCCCTTTCTTTGAGATAACTCTGCACTAGCGCGAGCCGCAAATGCCACTTACAGCTTAGCTGTGCAGAAGAAGAACAACGAGAAGAAGAAATATCTCGAAATATGTCCGTGAGGCCCCTTCCCTTGAGATATATCTGCAAATATCTCGGAAACCAAGCGAGCTATGGCAAAATGTTAAGCGACCTTTTTTGTAGAGAATTATGTTTCCTACAATTTATGTTCTATGATATTTTTTGATCAGAAGCGTAGTTTTCGAGATATATCTAGATATTTAAAAGTTACGAAGCCGCACCAACATAATAGAGATACAGAAACACCGTGGCCCCTTTCTTTGAGATAACTCTGCACTAGTGCGAGCCGCAAATGCCACTTCCAGCTTAGCTGTGCAGAAGAAGAACAACAAGAAGAAGAAATATCTCGAAATATGTCCGTCAGGCCCCTTCCCTTGAGATAAATCTGCAAATATCTCCGAAACGAAGCGAGCTATGGCAAAATGTTAAGAGACCTTTTTTGTAGAGAATTAAGTTTCCTACTTTTTATGTTCTATGATATTTTTTGATCAGACGCGTAGTTCTCGAGATATATCAAGATATTTAAAAGTTCCGAAGCCGCACCAACATAATACAGATACAGAAACACCGTGGCCCCTTTCTTTGAGATAACTCTGCACTAGTGCGAGCCGCAAATGCCACTTCCAGCTTAGCTGTGCAGAAGAAGAACAACAAGAAGAAGAAATGTCTCGAAATATGTCCGTCAGGCCCCTTCCCTTGAGATAAATCTGCAAATATCTCGGAAACGACGCGAGCTATGGCAAAATGTTAAGACACCTTTTTTGTAGAGAATTATGTTTCCTACTTTTTATGTTCTATGATATTTTTTGATCAGACGCGTAGTTCTCGAGATATATCAAGATATTTAAAAGTTCCGAAGCCGCACCAACATAATAGAGATACAGAAACACCGTGGCCCCTTTCTTTGAGATATCTCTGCACTATTGCGAGCTGCAAATGCCTCTTCCAGCTTAGCTGTGCAGAAGAAGAACAACAAGAAGAAGAAATATCTCGAAATATGTCCGTGAGGCCCCTTCCCTTGAGATATATCTGCAAATATCTCGGAAACCAAGCGAGCTATGGCAAAATGTTAAGAGACCTTTTTTGTAGAGAATTATGTTTCCTACAATTTATGTTCTATGATATTTTTTGATCAGAAGCGTAGTTTTCGAGATATATCTAGATATTTAAAAGTTACGAAGCCGCACCAACATAATAGAGATACAGAAACACCGTGGCCCCTTTCTTTGAGATAACTCTGCACTAGTGCGAGCCGCAAATGCCACTTCCAGCTTAGCTGTGCAGAAGAAGAACAACAAGAAGAAGAAATATCTCGAAATATGTCCGTCAGGCCCCTTCCCTTGAGATAAATCTCCAAATATCTCGGAAACGAAGCGAGCTATGGCAAAATGTTAAGAGACCTTTTTTGTAGGGAATTAAGTTTCCTACTTTTTATGTTCTATGATATTTTTTGATCAGAAGCGTAGTTTTCGAGATATATCGAGATATTTAAAAGTTCCGAAGCCGCACCAACATAATAGAGATACAGAAACACCGTGGCCCCTTTCTTTGAGATAACTCTGCACTATTACGAGCTGCAAATGCCACTTCCAGCTTAGCTGTGCAGAGGAAGAACAACAAGAAAAAGAAGTATCTCGAAATATGTCCGTCAGGCCCGTTCCTTTGAGCTGAATCTGCAAATATCTCGGAAACGAAGCGAGCTATGGCAAAATGTTAAGAGACGTTTTTTGTAGAGAATTATGTTTCCTACAATTTATGTTCTATGATATTTTTTGATCAGAAGCGTAGTTTTCGAGATATATCGAGATATTTAAAAGTTCCGAAGCCGCACCAACATAATAGAGATACAGAAACACCGTGGCCCCTTTCTTTGAGATAACTCTGCACTAGCGCGAGCCGCAAATGCCACTTACAGCTTAGCTGTGCAGAAGAAGAACAACGAGAAGAAGAAATATCTCGAAATATGTCCGTCAGGCCCCTTCCCTTGAGATAAATCTGCAAATATCTCGGAAACGAAGCGAGCTATGGCAAAATGTTAAGAGACCTTTTTTGTAGAGAATTAAGTTTCCTACATTTTATGTTCTATGATATTTTTTGATCAGATGCGTAGTTCTCGAGATATATCAAGATATTTAAAAGTTCCGAAGCCGCACCAACATAATAGAGATACAGAAACACCGTGGCCCCTTTCTTTGAGATAACTCTGCACTAGCGCGAGCCGCAAATGCCACTTACAGCTTAGCTGTGCAGAAGAAGAACAACGAGAAGAAGAAATATCTCGAAATATGTCCGTCAGGCCCCTTCCCTTGAGATAAATCTGCAAATATCTCGGAAACGAAGCGAGCTATGGCAAAATGTTAAGAGACCTTTTTTGTAGAGAATTAAGTTTCCTACATTTTATGTTCTATGATATTTTTTGATCAGATGCGTAGTTCTCGAGATATATCAAGATATTTAAAAGTTCCGAAGCCGCACCAACATAATAGAGATACAGAAACACCGTGGCTCCTTTCTTTGAGATAACTCTGCACTATTGCGAGCTGGAAATGCCACTTCCAGTTTAGCTGTGCAGAAGAAGAACAACAAGAAGAAGAAATATCTCGAAATATGTCCGTTAGGCCCCTTTCCTTGAGATAAATCTGCAAATATCTCGGAAACGAAGCGAGCTATGGCAAAATGTTAAGAGACCTTTTTTGTAGAGAATTAAGTTTCCTACTTTTTATGTTCTATGATATTTTTTGATCAGATGCGTAGTTCTCGAGATATATCAAGATATTTAAAGGTTCCGAAGCCGCACCAACATAATAGAGATACAGAAACACCGTGGCCCCGTTCTTTGAGATAACTCTGCACTAGCGCGAGCCGCAAATGCCACTTACAGCTTAGCTGTGCAGAAGAAGAACAACGAGAAGAAGAAATATCTCGAAATATGTCCGTCAGGCCCGTTCCCTTGAGATAAATCTGCAAATATCTCGGAAACGAAGCGAGCTATGGCAAAATGTTAAGAGATCTTTTTTGTAGAGAATTAAGTTTCCTACTTTTTATGTTCTATGATATTTTTTGATCAGATGCGTAGTTCTCGAGATATATCAAGATATTTAAAAGTTCCGAAGCCGCACCAACATAATAGAGATACAGAAACACCGTGGCCCCTTTCTTTGAGATAACTCTGCACTATTGCGAGCTGCAAATGCCACTTCCAGCTTAGCTGTGCAGAAGAGGAACAACAAGAAGAAGAAATATCTCGGAATATATCCGTCAGGCCCCTTCCCTTGAGATAAATCTGCAAATATCTCGGAAACGATGCCAGCTATGGGAAAATGTTGAGAGACCTTTTTTGTAGAGAATTAAGTTTCCTACTTTTTATCTTCTATGATATTTTTTGATCAGATGCGTAGTTCTAGAGATATATCAAGATATTTAAAAGTTCCGAAGCCGCACCAACATAATAGAGATACAGAAACACCGTGGCCCCTTTCTTTGGGATAACTCCGCACTAGTGCGAGCCGCAAATGCCACTTCCAGCTTAGCTGTGCAGAGGAAGAACAACAAGAAGAAGAAATATCTCGAAATATGTCCGTCAGGCCAGTTCCTTTGAGCTGAATCTGCAAATATCTCGGAAACGAAGCGAGCTATGGCAAAATGTTAAGAGACGTTTTTTGTAGAGAATTATGTTTCCTACAATTTATGTTCTATGATATTTTTTGATCAGAAGCGTAGTTTTCGAGATATATCGAGATACTTAAAAGTTCCGAAGCCGCACTAACATATTAGAGATACAGAAACACCGTGGCCCCTTTCTTTGAGATAACTGTGCACTAGTGCGAGCCGCAAATGCCACTTCCAGCTTAGCTGTGCAGAAGAAGAACAACAAGAAGAAGAAACTTCTCGAAATATGTCCGTCAGGCCCCTCCCCTTGAGATAAATCTGCAAATATCTCGGAAACGAAGCGAGCTATGGCAAAATGTTAAGAGACCTTTTTTGTAGAGAATTAAGTTTCCTACTTTTTATGTTCTATGATATTTTTTGATCAGATGCGTAGTTCTCGAGATATATCAAGATATTTAAAAGTTCCGAAACCGCACCAACATAATAGAGATACAGAAACGCCGTGGCCCCTTTCTTTGAGATAACTCTGCACTATTGCGAGCTGTAAATGCCACTTCCAGCTTAGCTGTGCAGAAGAAGAACAGCAAGAAGAAGAAATATCTCGAAATATGTCCGTCAGGCCCCTTCCCTTGAGATAAATCTGCAAATATCTCGGAAACAACGCGAGCTATGGCAAAATGTTAAGAGACCTTTTTTGTAGAGAATTATGTTTCCTACTTTTTATGTTCTATGATATTTTTTGATCAGACGCGTAGTTCTCGAGATATATCAAGATATTTAAAAGTTCCGAAGCCGCACCAACATAATAGAGATACAGAAACACCGTGGCCCCTTTCTTTGAGATATCTCTGCACTATTGCGAGCTGTAAATGCCACTTCCAGCTTAGCTGTGCAGAAGAAGAACAACAAGAAGAAGAAATATCTCGAAATATGTCCGTCAGGCCCCTGCCCTTGAGATATATCTGCAAATATCTCGGAAACCAAGCGAGCTATGGCAAAATGTTAAGAGACCTTTTTTGTAGAGAATTAAGTTTCCTACTTTTTATGTTCCATGATATTTTTTGATCAGATGCGTAGTTCTCGAGATATATCAAGATATTTAAAAGTTCCGAAGCCGCACCAACATAATAGAGATACAGAAACACCGTGGCCCCTTTCTTTGAGATAACTCTGCACTATTGCGAGCTGGAAATGCCACTTCCAGTTTAGCTGTGCAGAAGAAGAACAACAAGAAGAAGAAATATCTCGAAATATGTCCGTTAGGCCCCTTCCCTTGAGATAAATCACCAAATATCTCGGAAACGAAGCGAGCTATGGCAAAATGTTAAGAGACCTTTTTTGTAGAGAATTAAGTTTCCTACTTTTTATGTTCTATGATATTTTTTGATCAGAAGCGTAGTTTTCGAGATATATCGAGATATTTAAAAGTTCCGAAGCCGCACCAACATAATAGAGATACAGAAACACCGTGGCCCCTTTCTTTGAGATAACTGTGCACTAGTGCGAGCCGCAAATGCCACTTCCAGCTTAGCTGTGCAGAAGAAGAACAACAAGAAGAAGAAATATCTCGAAATATGTCCGTCAGGCCCCTTCCCTTGAGATAAATCTGCAAATATCTCGGAAAGGAAGCGAGCTATGGCAAAATGTTAAGAGACCTTTTTTGTAGAGAATTAAGTTTCCTACTTTTTATGTTCTATGATATTTTTTGATCAGATGCGCAGTTCTCGAGATATATCAAGATATTTAAAAGTTCCGAAGCCGCACCAACATAATAGAGATACAGAAACACCGTGGCCCCTTTCTTTGAGATAACTCTGCACTATTGCGAGCTGTAAATGCCACTTCCAGCTTAGCTGTGCAGAAGAAGAACAACAAGAAGAAGAAATATCTCGAAATATGTCCGTCAGGCCCCTGCCCTTGAGATATATCTGCAAATATCTCGGAAACCAAGCGAGCTATGGCAAAATGTTAAGAGACCTTTTTTGTAGAGAATTATGTTTCCTACAATTTATGTTCTATGATATTTTTTGATCAGAAGCGTAGTTTTCGAGATATATCTAGATATTTAAAAGTTACGAAGCCGCACCAACATAATAGAGATACAGAAACACCGTGGCCCCTTTCTTTGAGATAACTCTGCACTAGTGCGAGCCGCAAATGCCACTTCCAGCTTAGCTGTGCAGAAGAAGAACAACAAGAAGAAGAAATATCTCGAAATATGTCCGTCAGGCCCCTTCCCTTGAGATAAATCTGCAAATATCTCGGAAACGAAGCGAGCTATGGCAAAATGTTAAGAGACCTTTTTTGTAGAGAATTAAGTTTCCTACTTTTTATGTTGTATGATATTTTTTGATCAGATGCGTAGTTCTCGAGATATATCAAGATATTTAAAAGTTCCGAAGCCGCACCAACATAATAGATACAGAAACACCGTGGCCCCTTTCTTTGAGATAACTCTGCACTATTGCGAGCTGCAAATGCCACTTCCAGCTTAGCTGTGCAGAGGAAGAACAACAAGAAGAAGAAATATCTCGAAATATGTCCGTCAGGCCAGTTCCTTTGAGCTGAATCTGCAAATATCTCGGAAACGAAGCGAGCTATGGCAAAATGTTGAGAGACGTTTTTTGTCGAGAATTATGTTTCCTACAATTTATGTTCTATGATATTTTTTGATCAGAAGCGTAGTATTCGAGATATATCGAGATACTTAAAAGTTCCGAAGCCGCACCAACATATTAGAGATACAGAAACACCGTGGCCCCTTTCTTTGAGATAACTGTGCACTAGTGCGAGCCGCAAATGCCACTTCCAGCTTAGCGGTGCAGAAGAAGAACAACAAGAAGAAGAAACTTCTCGAAATATGTCCGTTAGGCCCCTTCCCTTGAGATAAATCTGCAAATATCTCGGAAACGAAGCGAGCTATGGCAAAATGTTAAGAGACCTTTTTTGTAGAGAATTAAGTTTCCTACTTTTTATGTTCTATGATATTTTTTGATCAGATGCGTAGTTCTCGAGATATATCAAGATATTTAAAAGTTCCGAAGCCGCACCAACATAATAGAGATACAGAAACACCGTGGCCCCTTTCTTTGAGATAACTCTGCACTATTGCGAGCTGCAAATGCCACTTCCAGCTTAGCTGTGCAGAGGAAGAACAACAAGAAAAAGAAGTATCTCGAAATATGTCCGTCAGGCCCGTTCCTTTGAGCTGAATCTGCAAATATCTCGGAAACGAAGCGAGCTATCGCAAAATGTTAAGAGACATTTTTTGTAGAGAATTATGTTTCCTACAATATATGTTCTATGATATTTTTTGATCAGAAGCGTAGTTTTCGAGATATATCGAGATATTTAAAAGTTACGAAGCCGCACCAACATAATAGAGATACAGAAACACCGTGGCCCCTTTCTTTGAGATAACTCTGCACTAGTGCGAGCCGCAAATGCCACTTCCAGCTTAGCTGTGCAGAAGAAGAACAACAAGAAGAAGAAATATCTCGAAATATGTCCGTCAGGCCCCTTCCCTTGAGATAAATCTGCAAATATCTCGGAAACGAAGCGAGCTATGGCAAAATGTTAAGAGACCTTTTTTGTAGAGAATTAAGTTTCCTACTTTTTATGTTGTATGATATTTTTTGATCAGATGCGTAGTTCTCGAGATATATCAAGATATTTAAAAGTTCCGAAGCCGCACCAACATAATAGATACAGAAACACCGTGGCCCCTTTCTTTGAGATAACTCTGCACTATTGCGAGCTGCAAATGCCACTTCCAGCTTAGCTGTGCAGAGGAAGAACAACAAGAAGAAGAAATATCTCGAAATATGTCCGTCAGGCCAGTTCCTTTGAGCTGAATCTGCAAATATCTCGGAAACGAAGCGAGCTATGGCAAAATGTTGAGAGACGTTTTTTGTCGAGAATTATGTTTCCTACAATTTATGTTCTATGATATTTTTTGATCAGAAGCGTAGTATTCGAGATATATCGAGATACTTAAAAGTTCCGAAGCCGCACCAACATATTAGAGATACAGAAACACCGTGGCCCCTTTCTTTGAGATAACTGTGCACTAGTGCGAGCCGCAAATGCCACTTCCAGCTTAGCGGTGCAGAAGAAGAACAACAAGAAGAAGAAACTTCTCGAAATATGTCCGTTAGGCCCCTTCCCTTGAGATAAATCTGCAAATATCTCGGAAACGAAGCGAGCTATGGCAAAATGTTAAGAGACCTTTTTTGTAGAGAATTAAGTTTCCTACTTTTTATGTTCTATGATATTTTTTGATCAGATGCGTAGTTCTCGAGATATATCAAGATATTTAAAAGTTCCGAAGCCGCACCAACATAATAGAGATACAGAAACACCGTGGCCCCTTTCTTTGAGATAACTCTGCACTATTGCGAGCTGCAAATGCCACTTCCAGCTTAGCTGTGCAGAGGAAGAACAACAAGAAAAAGAAGTATCTCGAAATATGTCCGTCAGGCCCGTTCCTTTGAGCTGAATCTGCAAATATCTCGGAAACGAAGCGAGCTATCGCAAAATGTTAAGAGACATTTTTTGTAGAGAATTATGTTTCCTACAATATATGTTCTATGATATTTTTTGATCAGAAGCGTAGTTTTCGAGATATATCGAGATATTTAAAAGTTCCGAAGCCGCACCAACATAATAGAGATACAGAAACACCGTGGCCCCTTTCTTTGAGATAACTCTGCACTATTGCGAGCTGTAAATGCCACTTCCAGCTTAGCTGTGCAGAAGAAGAACAACAAGAAGAAGAAATATCTCGAAATATGTCCGTCAGGCCCCTGCCCTTGAGATATATCTGCAAATATCTCGGAAACCAAGCGAGCTATGGCAAAATGTTAAGAGACCTTTTTTGTAGAGAATTATGTTTCCTACAATTTATGTTCTATGATATTTTTTGATCAGAAGCGTAGTTTTCGAGATATATCTAGATATTTAAAAGTTACGAAGCCGCACCAACATAATAGAGATACAGAAACACCGTGGCCCCTTTCTTTGAGATAACTCTGCACTAGTGCGAGCCGCAAATGCCACTTCCAGCTTAGCTGTGCAGAAGAAGAACAACAAGAAGAAGAAATATCTCGAAATATGTCCGTCAGGCCCCTTCCCTTGAGATAAATCTGCAAATATCTCGGAAACGAAGCGAGCTATGGCAAAATGTTAAGAGACCTTTTTTGTAGAGAATTAAGTTTCCTACTTTTTATGTTGTATGATATTTTTTGATCAGATGCGTAGTTCTCGAGATATATCAAGATATTTAAAAGTTCCGAAGCCGCACCAACATAATAGATACAGAAACACCGTGGCCCCTTTCTTTGAGATAACTCTGCACTATTGCGAGCTGCAAATGCCACTTCCAGCTTAGCTGTGCAGAGGAAGAACAACAAGAAGAAGAAATATCTCGAAATATGTCCGTCAGGCCAGTTCCTTTGAGCTGAATCTGCAAATATCTCGGAAACGAAGCGAGCTATGGCAAAATGTTGAGAGACGTTTTTTGTCGAGAATTATGTTTCCTACAATTTATGTTCTATGATATTTTTTGATCAGAAGCGTAGTATTCGAGATATATCGAGATACTTAAAAGTTCCGAAGCCGCACCAACATATTAGAGATACAGAAACACCGTGGCCCCTTTCTTTGAGATAACTCTGCACTAGCGCGAGCCGCAAATGCCACTTACAGCTTAGCTGTGCAGAAGAAGAACAACGAGAAGAAGAAATATCTCGAAATATGTCCGTCAGGCCCCTTCCCTTGAGATAAATCTGCAAATATCTCGGAAACGAAGCGAGCTATGGCAAAATGTTAAGAGACCTTTTTTGTAGAGAATTAAGTTTCCTACATTTTATGTTCTATGATATTTTTTGATCAGATGCGTAGTTCTCGAGATATATCAAGATATTTAAAAGTTCCGAAGCCGCACCAACATAATAGAGATACAGAAACACCGTGGCCCCTTTCTTTGAGATAACTCTGCACTAGCGCGAGCCGCAAATGCCACTTACAGCTTAGCTGTGCAGAAGAAGAACAACGAGAAGAAGAAATATCTCGAAATATGTCCGTCAGGCCCCTTCCCTTGAGATAAATCTGCAAATATCTCGGAAACGAAGCGAGCTATGGCAAAATGTTAAGAGACCTTTTTTGTAGAGAATTAAGTTTCCTACATTTTATGTTCTATGATATTTTTTGATCAGATGCGTAGTTCTCGAGATATATCAAGATATTTAAAAGTTCCGAAGCCGCACCAACATAATAGAGATACAGAAACACCGTGGCTCCTTTCTTTGAGATAACTCTGCACTATTGCGAGCTGGAAATGCCACTTCCAGTTTAGCTGTGCAGAAGAAGAACAACAAGAAGAAGAAATATCTCGAAATATGTCCGTTAGGCCCCTTTCCTTGAGATAAATCTGCAAATATCTCGGAAACGAAGCGAGCTATGGCAAAATGTTAAGAGACCTTTTTTGTAGAGAATTAAGTTTCCTACTTTTTATGTTCTATGATATTTTTTGATCAGATGCGTAGTTCTCGAGATATATCAAGATATTTAAAGGTTCCGAAGCCGCACCAACATAATAGAGATACAGAAACACCGTGGCCCCGTTCTTTGAGATAACTCTGCACTAGCGCGAGCCGCAAATGCCACTTACAGCTTAGCTGTGCAGAAGAAGAACAACGAGAAGAAGAAATATCTCGAAATATGTCCGTCAGGCCCGTTCCCTTGAGATAAATCTGCAAATATCTCGGAAACGAAGCGAGCTATGGCAAAATGTTAAGAGATCTTTTTTGTAGAGAATTAAGTTTCCTACTTTTTATGTTCTATGATATTTTTTGATCAGATGCGTAGTTCTCGAGATATATCAAGATATTTAAAAGTTCCGAAGCCGCACCAACATAATAGAGATACAGAAACACCGTGGCCCCTTTCTTTGAGATAACTCTGCACTATTGCGAGCTGCAAATGCCACTTCCAGCTTAGCTGTGCAGAAGAGGAACAACAAGAAGAAGAAATATCTCGGAATATATCCGTCAGGCCCCTTCCCTTGAGATAAATCTGCAAATATCTCGGAAACGATGCCAGCTATGGGAAAATGTTGAGAGACCTTTTTTGTAGAGAATTAAGTTTCCTACTTTTTATCTTCTATGATATTTTTTGATCAGATGCGTAGTTCTAGAGATATATCAAGATATTTAAAAGTTCCGAAGCCGCACCAACATAATAGAGATACAGAAACACCGTGGCCCCTTTCTTTGAGATAACTGTGCACTAGTGCGAGCCGGAAATGCCACTTCCAGCTTAGCTGTGCAGAAGAAGAACAACAAGAAGAAGAAATATCTCGAAATAGGTCCGTCAGGCCCCTTCCCTTGAGATAAATCTGCAAATATCTCGGAAACGAAGCGAGCTATGGCAAAATGTTGAGAGATCTTTTTTGTAGAGAATTAAGTTTCCTACTTTTTATGTTCTATGATATTTTTTGATCAGATGCGTAGTTCTCGAGATATATCAAGATATTTAAAAGTTCCGAAGCCGCACCAACATAATAGAGATACAGAAACACCGTGGCCCCTTTCTTTGAGATAACTCTGCACTAGCGCGAGCCGCAAATGCCACTTACAGCTTAGCTGTGCAGAAGAAGAACAACGAGAAGAAGAAATATCCCGAAATATGTCCGTCAGGCCCGTTCCCTTGAGATAAATCTGCAAATATCTCGGAAACGAAGCGAGCTATGGCAAAATGTTAAGAGATCTTTTTTGTAGAGAATTAAGTTTCCTACTTTTTATGTTCTATGATATTTTTTGATCAGATGCGTAGTTCTCGAGATATATCAAGATATTTAAAAGTTCCGAAGCCGCACCAACATAATAGAGATACAGAAACACCGTGGCCCCTTTCTTTGAGATAACTCTGTACTAGCGCGAGCCGCAAATGCCACTTACAGCTTAGCTGTGCAGAAGAAGAACAACGAGAAGAAGAAATATCTCGAAATATGTCCGTCAGGCCCCTTCCCTTGAGATAAATCTGCAAATATCTCGGAAACGAAGCGAGCTATGGCAAAATGTTAAGAGACCTTTTTTGTAGAGAATTAAGTTTCCTACAATTTATGTTCTATGATATTTTTTGATCAGATGCGTAGTTCTCGAGATATATCAAGATATTTAAAAGTTCCGAAGCCGCACAGACATAATAGAGATACAGAAACACCGTGGCCCCTTTCTTTGAGATAACTCTGCACTATTGCGAGCTGCAAATGCCACTTCCAGCTTAGCTGTGCAGAAGAGGAACAACAAGAAGAAGAAATATCTCGGAATATGTCCGTCAGGCCCCTTCCCTTGAGATAAATCTGCAAATATCTCGGAAACGATGCCAGCTATGGGAAAATGTTGAGAGACCTTTTTTGTAGAGAATTAAGTTTCCTACTTTTTATCTTCTATGATATTTTTTGATCAGATGCGTAGTTCTAGAGATATATCAAGATATTTAAAAGTTCCGAAGCCGCACCAACATAATAGAGATACAGAAACACCGTGGCCCCTTTCTTTGAGATAACTGTGCACTAGTGCGAGCCGGAAATGCCACTTCCAGCTTAGCTGTGCAGAAGAAGAACAACAAGAAGAAGAAATATCTCGAAATATGTCCGTCAGGCCCCTTCCCTTGAGATACATCTGCAAATATCTCGGAAACGAAGCGAGCTATGGCAAAATGTTAAGAGACCCTTTTTGTAGAGAATTAAGTTTCCCACTTTTTATGTTCTATGATATTTTTTGATCAGACGCGTAGTTCTCGAGATATATCAAGATATTTAGAAGTTCCGAAGCCGCACCAACATAATAGAGATACAGAAACACCGTGGCCCCTTTCTTTGAGATAACTCTGCACTATTGCGAGCTGCAAATGCCACTTCCAGCTTAGCTGTGCAGAAGAAGAACAACAAGAAGAACAAATATCTCGAAATATGTCCGTCAGGCCCCTTCCCTTGAGATATATCTACAAATCTCTCGGAAACGAAGCGAGCTATGGCAAAATGTTAAGAGACCTTTTTTGTAGAGAATTATGTTTCCTACAATTTATGTTCTATGATATTTTTTGATCAGATGCGTAGTTTTCGAGATATATCGAGATATTTAAAAGATCCGAAGCCGCACCAACATAATAGAGATACAGAAACACCGTGGCCCCTTTCTTTGATATAACTCTGCACTAGTGCGAGCCGCAAATGCCGCTTCCAGCTTAGCTGTGCAGAAGAAGAACAACAAGAAGAAGAAATATCTCGAAATATGTCCGTCAGGCCCCTTCCCTCGAGATAAATCTGCAAATATCTCGGAAATGAAGCGAGCTATGGCAAAATGTTAAGAGACCTTTTTTGTAGAGAATTAAGTTTCGTACTTTTTATGTTGTATGATATATTTTGATCGGATGCGTAGTTCTCGAGATATATCAAGATATTTAAAAGTTCCGAAGCCGCACCAACATAATAGAGATACAGAAACACCGTGGCCCCTTTCTTTGAGATAACTCTGCACTATTGCGAGCTGCAAATGCCACTTCCAGCTTAGCTGTGCAGAAGAAGAACAACAAGAAGAAGAAATATCTCGAAATATGTCCGTCAGGCCCCTTCCCTTGAGATAAATCTGCAAATATCTCGGAAACGAAGCGAGCTATGGCAAAATGTTAAGAGATCTTTTTTGTAGAGAATTAAGTTTCCTACTTTTTATGTTCTATGATATTTTTTGATCAGGTGCGTAGTTCTCGAGATATATCAAGATATTTAAAAGTTCCGAAGCCGCACCAACATAATAGAGATACAGAAACACCGTGGCCCCTTTCTTTAAGATAACTCTGCACTAGCGCGAGCCGCAAATGCCACTTACAGCTTAGCTGTGCAGAAGAAGAACAACGAGAAGAAGAAATATCTCGAAATATGTCCGTCAGGCCCCTTCCCTTGAGATAAATCTGCAAATATCTCGGAAACGAAGCGAGCTATGGCAAAATGTTAAGAGACCTTTTTTGTAGAGAATTAAGTTTCCTACAATTTATGTTCTATGATATTTTTTGATCAGATGCGTAGTTCTCGAGATATATCAAGATATTTAAAAGTTCCGAAGCCGCACAGACATAATAGAGATACAGAAACACCGTGGCCCCTTTCTTTGAGATAACTCTGCACTATTGCGAGCTGCAAATGCCACTTCCAGCTTAGCTGTGCAGAAGAGGAACAACAAGAAGAAGAAATATCTCGGAATATGTCCGTCAGGCCCCTTCCCTTGAGATAAATCTGCAAATATCTCGGAAACGATGCCAGCTATGGGAAAATGTTGAGAGACCTTTTTTGTAGAGAATTAAGTTTCCTACTTTTTATCTTCTATGATATTTTTTGATCAGATGCGTAGTTCTAGAGATATATCAAGATATTTAAAAGTTCCGAAGCCGCACCAACATAATAGAGATACAGAAACACCGTGGCCCCTTTCTTTGAGATAACTGTGCACTAGTGCGAGCCGGAAATGCCACTTCCAGCTTAGCTGTGCAGAAGAAGAACAACAAGAAGAAGAAATATCTCGAAATATGTCCGTCAGGCCCCTTCCCTTGAGATACATCTGCAAATATCTCGGAAACGAAGCGAGCTATGGCAAAATGTTAAGAGACCCTTTTTGTAGAGAATTAAGTTTCCCACTTTTTATGTTCTATGATATTTTTTGATCAGACGCGTAGTTCTCGAGATATATCAAGATATTTAGAAGTTCCGAAGCCGCACCAACATAATAGAGATACAGAAACACCGTGGCCCCGTTCTTTGAGATAACTCTGCACTAGCGCGAGCCGCAAATGCCACTTACAGCTTAGCTGTGCAGAAGAAGAACAACGAGAAGAAGAAATATCTCGAAATATGTCCGTCAGGCCCGTTCCCTTGAGATAAATCTGCAAATATCTCGGAAACGAAGCGAGCTATGGCAAAATGTTAAGAGATCTTTTTTGTAGAGAATTAAGTTTCCTACTTTTTATGTTCTATGATATTTTTTGATCAGATGCGTAGTTCTCGAGATATATCAAGATATTTAAAAGTTCCGAAGCCGCACCAACATAATAGAGATACAGAAACACCGTGGCCCCTTTCTTTGAGATAACTCTGCACTATTGCGAGCTGCAAATGCCACTTCCAGCTTAGCTGTGCAGAAGAGGAACAACAAGAAGAAGAAATATCTCGGAATATATCCGTCAGGCCCCTTCCCTTGAGATAAATCTGCAAATATCTCGGAAACGATGCCAGCTATGGGAAAATGTTGAGAGACCTTTTTTGTAGAGAATTAAGTTTCCTACTTTTTATGTTCTATGATATTTTTTGATCAGATGCGTAGTTCTCGAGATATATCAAGATATTTAAAAGTTCCGAAGCCGCACCAACATAATAGAGATACAGAAACACCGTGGCCCCTTTCTTTGAGATAACTCTGTACTAGCGCGAGCCGCAAATGCCACTTACAGCTTAGCTGTGCAGAAGAAGAACAACGAGAAGAAGAAATATCTCGAAATATGTCCGTCAGGCCCCTTCCCTTGAGATAAATCTGCAAATATCTCGGAAACGAAGCGAGCTATGGCAGAATGTTAAGAGACCTTTTTTGTAGAGAATTAAGTTTCCTACAATTTATGTTCTATGATATTTTTTGATCAGATGCGTAGTTCTCGAGATATATCAAGATATTTAAAAGTTCCGAAGCCGCACAGACATAATAGAGATACAGAAACACCGTGGCCCCTTTCTTTGAGATAACTCTGTACTAGCGCGAGCCGCAGATGCCACTTACAGCTTAGCTGTGCAGAAGAAGAACAACGAGAAGAAGAAATATCTCGAAATATGTCCGTCAGGCCCCTTCCCTTGAGATAAATCTGCAAATATCTCGGAAACGAAGCGAGCTATGGCAAAATGTTAAGAGACGTTTTTTGTAGAGAATTAAGTTTCCTACAATTTATGTTCTATGATATTTTTTGATCAGATGCGTAGTTCTCGAGATATATCAAGATATTTAAAAGTTCCGAAGCCGCACAGACATAATAGAGATACAGAAACACCGTGGCCCCTTTCTTTGAGATAACTCTGCACTATTGCGAGCTGCAAATGCCACTTCCAGCTTAGCTGTGCAGAAGAGGAACAACAAGAAGAAGAAATATCTCGGAATATGTCCGTCAGGCCCCTTCCCTTGAGATAAATCTGCAAATATCTCGGAAACGATGCCAGCTATGGGAAAATATTAAGAGACCTTTTTTGTAGAGAATTAAGTTTCCTACTTTTTATGTTCTATGATATTTTTTGATCAGATGCGTAGTTCTCGAGATATATCAAGATATTTAAAAGTTCCGAAGCCGCACCAACATAATAGAGATACAGAAACACCGTGGCCCCTTTCTTTGAGATAACTCTGCACTATTGCGCGCTGCAAATGCCACTTCCAGCTTAGCTGTGCAGAAGAAGAACAACAAGAATAAGAAATGTTTCGAAATATGTCCGTCAGGCCCCTTCCCTTGAGATAAATCTGCAAATATCTCGGAAACGAAGCGAGCTACGGCAAAATGTTAAGAGACCTTTTTTGTAGAAAATTAGGTTTCCTACTTTTTATGTTCTATGATATTTTTTGATCAGATGCGTAGTTCTCGAGATATATCAAGATATTTAAAAGTTCCGAAGCCGCACCAACATAATAGAGATACAGAAACACCGTGGCCCCTTTCTTTGAGATAACTCTGCACTACTGCGAGCTGCAAATGCCACTTCCAGCTTAGCTGTGCAGAAGAAGAACAACAAGAAGAAGAAATATCTCGAAATATGTCCGTCAGGCCCCTTCCCTTGAGATAAATCTGCAAATATCTCGGAAACGAAGCGAGCTACGGCAAAATGTTAAGCGACCTTTTTTGTAGAAAATTAGGTTTCCTACTTTTTATGTTCTATGATATTTTTTGATCAGATGCGTAGTTCTCGAGATATATCAAGATATTTAAAAGTTCCGAAGCCGCACCAACATAATAGAGATACAGAAACACCGTGGCCCCTTTCTTTGAGATAACTCTGCACTATTGCGAGCTGCAAATGCCACTTCCAGCTTAGCTGTGCAGAAGAAGAACAACAAGAAGAAGAAATATCTGGAAATATGTCCGTCAGGCCCCTTCCCTTGAGATAAATCTGCAACTATCTCGGAAACCAAGCGAGCTATGGCAAAATGTTAAGAGACCTTTTTTGTAGAGAATTAAGTTTCCTACTTTTTATGTTCTATGATATTTTTTGATCAGATGCGTAGTTCTCGAGATATATCCAGATATTTAAAAGTTCCGAAGCGGCACCAACATAATAGAGATACAGAAACACCGTGGCCCCTTTCTTTGAGGTAACTCTGCACTATTGCGAGCTGCAAATGCCACTTCCAGCTTAGCTGTGCAGAAGAAGAACAACAAGAAGAAGAAATATCTCGAAATATGTCCCTCAGGCCCCTTCCCTTGAGATAAATCTGCAAATATCTCGGAAACGAAGCGAGCTATGGCAAAATGTTAAGAGACCTTTTTTGTAGAGAATTATGTTTCCTACAATATATGTTCTATGATATTTTTTGATCAGAAGCGTAGTTTTCGAGATGTATCGAGATATTTAAAAGTTCCGAAGCCGCACCAACATAATAGAGATACAGAAACATCGTGGCCCCTTTCTTTGGAATAACTCTGCACTATTGCGAGCTGGAAATGCCACTTCCAGTTTAGCTGTGCAGAAGAAGAACAACAAGAAGAAGAAATATCTCGAAATATGTCCGTCAGACCCCTTCCCTTGAGATGAATCTGCAAATATCTCGGAAACGAAGCGAGCTATGGCAAAATGTTAAGAGACCTTTTTTGTAGAGAATTAAGTTTCCTACTTTTTATGTTCTATGATATTTTTTGATCAGATGCGTAGTTCTCGAGATATATCAAGATATTTAAAAGTTCCGAAGCCGCACCAACATAATAGAGATACAGAAACACCGTGGCCCCTTTCTTTGAGATAACTCTGCACTAGTGCGAGCCGCAAATGCCACTTCCAGCTTAGCTGTGCAGAAGAAGAACAACAAGAAGAAGAAATATCTCGAAATATGTCCGTCAGGCCCCTTCCCTTGAGATAAATATGCAAATATCTCGGAAACGAAGCGAGCTATGGCAAAATGTTAAGAGACCTTTTTTGTAGAGAATTAAGTTTCCTACTTTTTATGATCTATAATATTTTTTGATGAGATGCGTAGTTCTCGAGATATATCAAGATATTTAAAAGTTCCGAAGCCGCACCAACATAATAGAGATACAGAAACACCGTGGCCCCTTTCTTTGAGATAACTCTGCACTATTGCGAGCTGCAAATGCCACTTCCAGCTTAGCTGTGCAGAAGAGGAACAACAAGAAGAAGAAATATCTCGGAATATATCCGTCAGGCCCCTTCCCTTGAGATAAATCTGCAAATATCTCGGAAACGATGCCAGCTATGGGAAAATGTTGAGAGACCTTTTTTGTAGAGAATTAAGTTTCCTACTTTTTATGTTCTATGATATTTTTTGATCAGATGCGTAGTTCTCGAGATATATCAAGATATTTAAAAGTTCCGAAGCCGCACCAACATAATAGAGATACAGAAACACCGTGGCCCCTTTCTTTGAGATAACTCTGTACTAGCGCGAGCCGCAAATGCCACTTACAGCTTAGCTGTGCAGAAGAAGAACAACGAGAAGAAGAAATATCTCGAAATATGTCCGTCAGGCCCCTTCCCTTGAGATAAATCTGCAAATATCTCGGAAACGAAGCGAGCTATGGCAGAATGTTAAGAGACCTTTTTTGTAGAGAATTAAGTTTCCTACAATTTATGTTCTATGATATTTTTTGATCAGATGCGTAGTTCTCGAGATATATCAAGATATTTAAAAGTTCCGAAGCCGCACAGACATAATAGAGATACAGAAACACCGTGGCCCCTTTCTTTGAGATAACTCTGTACTAGCGCGAGCCGCAGATGCCACTTACAGCTTAGCTGTGCAGAAGAAGAACAACGAGAAGAAGAAATATCTCGAAATATGTCCGTCAGGCCCCTTCCCTTGAGATAAATCTGCAAATATCTCGGAAACGAAGCGAGCTATGGCAAAATGTTAAGAGACGTTTTTTGTAGAGAATTAAGTTTCCTACAATTTATGTTCTATGATATTTTTTGATCAGATGCGTAGTTCTCGAGATATATCAAGATATTTAAAAGTTCCGAAGCCGCACAGACATAATAGAGATACAGAAACACCGTGGCCCCTTTCTTTGAGATAACTCTGCACTATTGCGAGCTGCAAATGCCACTTCCAGCTTAGCTGTGCAGAAGAGGAACAACAAGAAGAAGAAATATCTCGGAATATGTCCGTCAGGCCCCTTCCCTTGAGATAAATCTGCAAATATCTCGGAAACGATGCCAGCTATGGGAAAATATTAAGAGACCTTTTTTGTAGAGAATTAAGTTTCCTACTTTTTATGTTCTATGATATTTTTTGATCAGATGCGTAGTTCTCGAGATATATCAAGATATTTAAAAGTTCCGAAGCCGCACCAACATAATAGAGATACAGAAACACCGTGGCCCCTTTCTTTGAGATAACTCTGCACTATTGCGCGCTGCAAATGCCACTTCCAGCTTAGCTGTGCAGAAGAAGAACAACAAGAATAAGAAATGTTTCGAAATATGTCCGTCAGGCCCCTTCCCTTGAGATAAATCTGCAAATATCTCGGAAACGAAGCGAGCTACGGCAAAATGTTAAGAGACCTTTTTTGTAGAAAATTAGGTTTCCTACTTTTTATGTTCTATGATATTTTTTGATCAGATGCGTAGTTCTCGAGATATATCAAGATATTTAAAAGTTCCGAAGCCGCACCAACATAATAGAGATACAGAAACACCGTGGCCCCTTTCTTTGAGATAACTCTGCACTACTGCGAGCTGCAAATGCCACTTCCAGCTTAGCTGTGCAGAAGAAGAACAACAAGAAGAAGAAATATCTCGAAATATGTCCGTCAGGCCCCTTCCCTTGAGATAAATCTGCAAATATCTCGGAAACGAAGCGAGCTACGGCAAAATGTTAAGCGACCTTTTTTGTAGAAAATTAGGTTTCCTACTTTTTATGTTCTATGATATTTTTTGATCAGATGCGTAGTTCTCGAGATATATCAAGATATTTAAAAGTTCCGAAGCCGCACCAACATAATAGAGATACAGAAACACCGTGGCCCCTTTCTTTGAGATAACTCTGCACTATTGCGAGCTGCAAATGCCACTTCCAGCTTAGCTGTGCAGAAGAAGAACAACAAGAAGAAGAAATATCTGGAAATATGTCCGTCAGGCCCCTTCCCTTGAGATAAATCTGCAACTATCTCGGAAACCAAGCGAGCTATGGCAAAATGTTAAGAGACCTTTTTTGTAGAGAATTAAGTTTCCTACTTTTTATGTTCTATGATATTTTTTGATCAGATGCGTAGTTCTCGAGATATATCCAGATATTTAAAAGTTCCGAAGCGGCACCAACATAATAGAGATACAGAAACACCGTGGCCCCTTTCTTTGAGGTAACTCTGCACTATTGCGAGCTGCAAATGCCACTTCCAGCTTAGCTGTGCAGAAGAAGAACAACAAGAAGAAGAAATATCTCGAAATATGTCCCTCAGGCCCCTTCCCTTGAGATAAATCTGCAAATATCTCGGAAACGAAGCGAGCTATGGCAAAATGTTAAGAGACCTTTTTTGTAGAGAATTATGTTTCCTACAATATATGTTCTATGATATTTTTTGATCAGAAGCGTAGTTTTCGAGATGTATCGAGATATTTAAAAGTTCCGAAGCCGCACCAACATAATAGAGATACAGAAACATCGTGGCCCCTTTCTTTGGAATAACTCTGCACTATTGCGAGCTGGAAATGCCACTTCCAGTTTAGCTGTGCAGAAGAAGAACAACAAGAAGAAGAAATATCTCGAAATATGTCCGTCAGGACCCTTCCCTTGAGATAAATCTGCAAATATCTCGGAAACGAAGCGAGCTATTGCAAAACGTTAAGAGACCTTTTTTGTAGAGAATTAAGTTTCCTACTTTTTATGTTGTATGATATTTTTTATCAGAAGCGTAGTTTTCGAGATATATCGAGATATTTAAAAGTTCCGAAGCCGCACCAACATAATAGAGATACAGAAACACCGTGGCCCCTTTCTTTGAGATAACTCTGCACTATTGCGAGCTGCAAATGCCACTTCCAGCTTAGCTGTGCAGAAGAAGAACAACAAGAAGAAGAAATATCTCGAAATATGTCCGTCAGGCCACTTCCCTTGAGATAAATCTGCAAATATCTCGGAAACGAAGCGAGCTATGGCAAAATGTTAAGAGACCTTTTTTGTAGAGAATTAAGTTTCCTACTTTTTATGTTCGATGATATTTTTTGATCAGATGCGTAGTTCTCGAGATATATCAAGATATTTAAAAGTTCCGAAGCTGCACCAACATAATAGAGGTACAGAAACACCGTGGCCTCTTTCTTTGAGATAACTCTGCACTATTGCGAGCTGCAAATGCCACTTCGAGCTTAGCTGTGCAGAGAAAGAACAACAAGAAGAAGAAATATCTCGAAATATGTCCGTCAGACCCCTTCCCTTGAGATGAATCTGCAAATATCTCGGAAACGAAGCGAGCTATGGCAAAATGTTAAGAGACCTTTTTTGTAGAGAATTAAGTTTCCTACTTTTTATGTTCTATGATATTTTTTGATCAGATGCGTAGTTCTCGAGATATATCAAGATATTTAAAAGTTCCGAAGCCGCACCAACATAATAGAGATACAGAAACACCGTGGCCCCTTTCTTTGAGATAACTCTGCACTAGTGCGAGCCGCAAATGCCACTTCCAGCTTAGCTGTGCAGAAGAAGAACAACAAGAAGAAGAAATATCTCGAAATATGTCCGTCAGGCCCCTTCCCTTGAGATAAATATGCAAATATCTCGGAAACGAAGCGAGCTATGGCAAAATGTTAAGAGACCTTTTTTGTAGAGAATTAAGTTTCCTACTTTTTATGATCTATAATATTTTTTGATGAGATGCGTAGTTCTCGAGATATATCAAGATATTTAAAAGTTCCGAAGCCGCACCAACATAATAGAGATACAGAAACACCGTGGCCCCTTTCTTTGAGATAACTCTGCACTATTGCGAGCTGCAAATGCCACTTCCAGCTTAGCTGTGCAGAGGAAGAACAACAAGAAGAAGAAATATCTCGAAATATGTCCGTCAGGCCAGTTCCTTTGAGCTGAAACTGCAAATATCTCGGAAACGAAGCGAGCTATGGCAAAATGTTAAGAGACGTTTTTTGTAGAGAATTATGTTTCCTACAATTTATGTTCTATGATATTTTTTGATCAGAAGCGTAGTTGTCGAGATATATCGAGATATTTAAAAGTTCCGAAGACGCACCAACATAATAGAGATACAGAAACACCCTGGCCCCTTTCTTTGAGATAACTGTGCACCAGTGCGAGCCGCAAATGCCACTTTCAGCTTAGCTGTGCAGAAGAAGAACAACAAGAAGAAGAAATATCTCGAAATATGTCCGTCAGGCCCCTTCCCTTGAGATATATCTGCAAATATCTCGGAAACGAAGCGAGCTATGGCAAAATGTTAAGAGACCGTTTTTGTAGAGAATTATGTTTCCTACTTTTTATGTTCTGTGATATTTTTTGATCAGACGCGTAGTTCTCGAGATATATCAAGATATTTAAAAGTTCCGAAGCCGCACCAACATAATAGAGATACAGAAACACCGTGGCCCCTTTCTTTGAGATAACTCTGCACTATTGCGAGCTGCAAATGCCACTTCGAGCTTAGCTGTGCAGAGAAAGAACAACAAGAAGAAGAAATATCTCGAAATATGTCCGTCAGACCCCTTCCCTTGAGATGAATCTGCAAATATCTCGGAAACGAAGCGAGCTATAGCAAAATGTTAAGAGACCTTTTTTGTAGAGAATTAAGTTTCCTACTTTTTATGTTCTATGATATTTTTTGATCAGATGCGTAGTTCTCGAGATATATCAAGATATTTAAAAGTTCCGAAGCCGCACCAACATAATAGAGATACAGAAACACCGTGGCCCCTTTCTTTGAGATAACTCTGCACTAGTGCGAGCCGCAAATGCCACTTCCAGCTTAGCTGTGCAGAAGAAGAACAACAAGAAGAAGAAATATCTCGAAATATGTCCGTCAGGCCCCTTCCCTTGAGATAAATATGCAAATATCTCGGAAACGAAGCGAGCTATGGCAAGATGTTAAGAGACCTTTTTTGTAGAGAATTAAGTTTCCTACTTTTTATGATCTATAATATTTTTTGATGAGATGCGTAGTTCTCGAGATATATCAAGATATTTAAAAGTTCCGAAGCCGCACCAACATAATAGAGATACAGAAACACCGTGGCCCCTTTCTTTGAGATAACTCTGCACTATTGCGAGCTGCAAATGACACTTCCAGCTTAGCTGTGCAGAGGAAGAACAACAAGAAGAAGAAATATCTCGAAATATGTCCGTCAGGCCAGTTCCTTTGAGCTGAAACTGCAAATATCTCGGAAACGAAGCGAGCTATGGCAAAATGTTAAGAGACGTTTTTTGTAGAGAATTATGTTTCCTACAATTTATGTTCGATGATATTTTTTGATCAGAAGCGTAGTTGTCGAGATATATCGAGATATTTAAAAGTTCCGAAGACGCACCAACATAATAGAGATAAAGAAACACCGTGGCCCCTTTCTTTGAGATAACTCTGCACTATGGCGAGCTGCAAATGCCACTTCCAGCTTAGCTGTGCAGAGGAAGAACAACAAGAAGAAGAAATATCTCGAAATATGTCCGTCAGGCCACTTCCCTTGAGATAAATCTGCAAATATCTCGGAAACGAAGCGAGCTATGGCAAAATGTTAAGAGAGCTTTTTTGTAGAGAATTAAGTTTCCTACTTTTTATATTCGATGATATTTTTTGATCAGATGCGTAGTTCTCAAGATATATCAAGATATTTAAAAGTTCCGAAGCTGCACCAACATAATAGAGGTACAGAAACACCGTGGCCTCTTTCTTTGAGATAACTCTGCACTATTGCGAGCTGCAAATGCCGCTTCGAGCTTAGCTGTGCAGAAGAAGAACAACAAGAAGAAGAAATATCTCGAAATATGTCCGTCAGACCCCTTCCCTTGAGATGAATCTGCAAATATCTCGGAAACGAAGCGAGCTATGGCAAAATCTTAAGAGACCTTTTTTGTAGAGAATAATGTTTCCTACAATTTACGTTCTATGATATTTTTTGATCAGAAGCGTAGTTTTCGAGATATATCGAGATATTTAAAAGTTCCGAAGCCGCACCAACATAATAGAGATACAGAAACACCGTGGCCCCTTTCTTTGAGATAACTCTGCACTATTGCGAGCTGCAAATGCCACTTCCAGCTTAGCTGTGCAGAGGAAGAACAACAGGAAGAAGAAATATCTCGAAATATGTCCGTCAGGCCAGTTCCTTTGAGCTGAATCTGCAAATATCTCGGAAACGAAGCGAGCTATGGCAAAATGTTAAGAGACGTTTTTTGTAGAGAATTAAGTTTCGTACTTTTTATGTTCTATGACATTTTTTGATCAGATGCGTACTTCTCGAGATATATCAAGATATTTAAAAGTTCCGAAACCGCACCAACATAATAGAGATACAGAAACACCGTGGCCCCTTTCTTTGAGATAACTCTGCACTATTGCGAGCTGGAAATGCCACTTCCAGTTTAGCTGTGCAGAAGAAGAACAACAAGAAGAAGAAATATCTCGAAATATGTCCGTGAGGCCCCTTCCCTTGAGATAAATCTGCAAATATCTCGGAAACGAAGCGAGCTATGGCAAAATGTTAAGAGACCTTTTTTGTAGAGAATTAAGTTTCCTACTTTTTGTGTTCTATGATATTTTTTGATCAGAAGCGTAGTTTTCGAGATATATCGAGATATTTAAAAGTTCCGAAGCCGCACCAACATAATAGAGATACAGAAACACCGTGGCCCCTTTCTTTGAGATAACTCTGCACTAGTGCGAGCCGCAAATGCCACTTCCAGCTTGGCTGTGCAGAAAAAGAACAACAAGAAGAGGAAATATCTCGAAATACGTCCGTCAGGCCCCTTCCCTTGAGATAAATCTGCAAATATCTCGAAAACGAAGCGAGCTATGGCAAAATGTTAAGAGACCTTTTTTGTAGAGAATAATGTTTCCTACAATTTACGTTCTATGATATTTTTTGATCAGAAGCGTAGTTTTCGAGATATATCGAGATATTTAAAAGTTCCGAAGACGCACCAACATAATAGAGATACAGAAACACCGTGGCCCCTTTCTTTGAGATAACTGTGCACTAGTGCGAGCCGCAAATGCCACTTCCAGCTTAGCTGTGCAGAAGAAGAACAACAAGAAGAAGAAATATCTCGAAATATGTCCGTCAGGCCCCTTCCCTTGAGATATATCTGCAAATATCTCGGAAACGAAGCGAGCTATGGCGAAATGTTAAGAGACCTTTTTTGTAGAGAATTAAGTTTCCTACTTTTTATCTTCTATGATATTTTTTGATGAGATGCGTAGTTCTCGAGATATATCAAGATATTTAAAAGTTCCGAAGCCGCACCAACATAATAGAGATACAGAAACACCGTGGCCCCTCTCTTTGAGATAACTCTGCACTATTGCGAGCTGCAAATGCCACTCCCAGCTTAGCTGTGCAGAAGAAGAACAACAAGAAGAAGAAATATCTCGAAATATGTCCGTCAGGCCCCTTCGCTTGAGATACATCTGCAAATATCTCGGAAACGAAGCGAGCTATGGCAAAATGTTTAGAGACCTTTCTTGTAGAGAATTAAGTTTCCTACTTTTTATGTAGTATGATATTTTTTGATCAGATGCGTAGTTCTCGAGATATATCAAGATATTTAAAAGTTCCGAAGCCGCACCAACATAATAGAGATACAGAAACACCGTGGCCCCTTTCTTTGGGATAACTCTGCACTATTGCGAGCTGCAAATGCCACTTCCAGCTTAGCTGTGCAGAACAAGAACAACAAGAAGAAGAAATATCTCGAAATATGTCCGTCAGGCCACTTCCCTTGAGATAAATCTGCAAATATCTCGGAAACGAAGCGAGCTATGGCAAAATGTTAAGAGACCTTTTTTGTAGAGAATTAAGTTTCCTGCTTTTTATGTTCGATGATATTTTTTGATCAGATGCGTAGTTCTCGAGATATATCAAGATATTTAAAAGTTCCGAAGCTGCACCAACATAATAGAGGTACAGAAACACCGTGGCCTCTTTCTTTGAGATAACTCTGCACTATTGCGAGCTGCAAATGCCGCTTCGAGCTTAGCTGTGCAGAAGAAGAACAACAAGAAGAAGAAATATCTCGAAATATGTCCGTCAGACCCCTTCCCTTGAGATGAATCTGCAAATATCTCGGAAACGAAGCGAGCTATGGCGAAATGTTAAGAGACCTTTTTTGTAGAGAATTAAGTTTCCTACTTTTTATCTTCTATGATATTTTTTGATGAGATGCGTAGTTATCGAGATATATCAAGATATTTAAAAGTTCCGAAGCCGCACCAACATAATAGAGATACAGAAACACCGTGGCCCCTCTCTTTGAGATAACTCTGCACTATTGCGAGCTGCAAATGCCACTCCCAGCTTAGCTGTGCAGAAGAAGAACAACAAGAAGAAGAAATATCTCGAAATATGTCCGTCAGGCCCCTTCCCTTGAGATAAATCTGCAAATATCTCGGAAACGAAGCGAGCTATGGCAAAATGTTTAGAGACCTTTCTTGTAGAGAATTAAGTTTCCTACTTTTTATGTAGTATGATATTTTTTGATCAGATGCGTAGTTCTCGAGATATATCAAGATATTTAAAAGTTCCGAAGCCGCACCAACATAATAGAGATACAGAAACACCGTGGCCCCTTTCTTTGGGATAACTCTGCACTATTGCGAGCTGCAAATGCCACTTCCAGCTTAGCTGTGCAGAACAAGAACAACAAGAAGAAGAAATATCTCGAAATATGTCCGTCAGGCCACTTCCCTTGAGATAAATCTGCAAATATCTCGGAAACGAAGCGAGCTATGGCAAAATGTTAAGAGACCTTTTTTGTAGAGAATTAAGTTTCCTACTTTTTATGTTCGATGATATTTTTTGATCAGATGCGTAGTTCTCGAGATATATCAAGATATTTAAAAGTTCCGAAGCTGCACCAACATAATAGAGGTACAGAAACACCGTGGCCTCTTTCTTTGAGATAACTCTGCACTATTGCGAGGTGCAAATGCCGCTTCGAGCTTAGCTGTGCAGAAGAAGAACAACAAGAAGAAGAAATATCTCGAAATATGTCCGTCAGACCCCTTCCCTTGAGATGAATCTGCAAATATCTCGGAAACGAAGCGAGCTATGGCAAAATGTTAAGAGACCTTTTTTGTAGAGAATAATGTTTCCTACAATTTACGTTCTATGATATTTTTTGATCAGAAGCGTAGTTTTCGAGATATATCGAGATATTTAAAAGTTCCGAAGCCGCACCAACATAATAGAGATACAGAAACACCGTGGCCCCTTTCTTTGAGATAACTCTGCACTATTGCGAGCTGCAAATGCCACTTCCAGCTTAGCTGTGCAGAGGAAGAACAACAAGAAGAAGAAATATCTCGAAATATGTCCGTCAGGCCAGTTCCTTTGAGCTGAATCTGCAAATATCTCGGAAACAAAGCGAGCTATGGCAAAATGTTAAGAGACGTTTTTTGTAGAGAATTAAGTTTCCTACTTTTTATGTTCTATGATATTTTTTGATCAGATGCGTAGTTCTCGAGATATATCAAGATATTTAAAAGTTCCGAAACCGCACCAACATAATAGAGATACAGAAACACCGTGGCCCCTTTCTTTGAGATAACTCTGCACTATTGCGAGCTGGAAATGCCACTTCCAGTTTAGCTGTGCAGAAGAAGAACAACAAGAAGAAGAAATATCTCGAAATATGTCCGTCAGGCCCCTTCCCTTGAGATAAATCTGCAAATATCTCGGAAACGAAGCGAGCTATGGCAAAATGCTAAGAGACATTTTTTGTAGAGAATTAAGTTTCCTACTTTTTATGTTCTATGATATTTTTTGATCAGAAGCGTAGTTTTCGAGATATATCGAGATATTTAAAAGTTCCGAAGCCGCACCAACATAATAGAGATAGAGAAACACCGTGGCCCCTTTCTTTGAGATAACTCTGCACTAGTGCGAGCCGCAAATGCCACTTCCAGCTTAGCTGTGCAGAAGAAGAACAACAAGAAGAAGAAATATCTCGAAATACGTCAGTCAGGCCCCTTCCCTTGAGATAAATCTGCAAATATCTCGGAAACGAAGCGAGCTATGGCAAAATGTTAAGAGACCTTTTTTGTAGAGAATTAAGTTTCCTACTTTTTATGTTCTATGATATTTTTTGATCAGATGCGTAGTTCTCGAGATATATCAGGTTATTTAAAAGTTCCGAAACCGCACCAACATAATAGAGATACAGAAACACCGCGGCCCCTTTCTTTGAGATAACTCTGCACTATTGCGAGCTGCAAATGCCACTTCCAGCTTAGCTGTGCAGAGGAAGAACAACAAGAAGAAGAAATATCTCGAAATATGTCCGTCAGGCCAGTTCCTTTGAGCTGAATCTGCAATTATCTCGGAAACGAAGCGAGCTATGGCAAAATGTTAAGAGACCTTTTTTGTAGAGAATTATGTTTCCAACAATTTATGTTGTATGATATTTTTTGATCAGAAGCGTAGTTTTCGAGATATATCGAGATATTTAAAAGTTCCGAAGCCGCACCAACATAATAGAGATACAGAAACACCGTGGCCCCTTTCTTTGAGATAACTGTGCACTAGTGCGAGCCGCAAATGCAACTTCCAGCTTAGCTGTGCAGAAGAAGAACAACAAGAAGAAGAAATATCTCGAAATATGTCCGTCAGGCCCCTTCCCTTGAGATAAATCTGCAAATGTCTCGGAAACGAAGCGAGCTATGGCAAAATGTTAAGAGACCTTTTTTGTAGAGAATTAAGTTTCCTACTTTTAATGTTCTATGATATTTTTTGATCAGATGCGCAGTTCTCGAGATATATCAAGATATTTAAAAGTTCCGAAGCCGCACCAACATAATAGAGATACAGAAACACCGTGGCCCCTTTCTTTGAGATAACTCTGCACTATTGCGAGCTGCAAATGCCACTTCCAGCTTAGCTGTGCAGAGGAAGAACAACAAGAAGAAGAAATATCTCGAAATATGTCCGTCAGGCCAGTTCCTTTGAGCTGAATCTGCAAATATCTCGGAAACGAAGCGATCTATGGCAAAATGTTAAGAGACGTTTTTTGTAGAGAATTATGTTTCCTACAATTTATGTTCTATGATATTTTTTGATCAGAAGCGTAGTTTTCGAGATATATCGAGATATTTAAAAGTTCCGAAGCCGCACCAACATAATAGGGATACAGAAACACCGTGGCCCCTTTCTTTGAGATAACTCTGCACGAGTGCGAGCCGCAAATGCCACTTCCAGCTTAGCTGTGCAGAAGAAGAACAACAAGAAGAAGAAATATCTCGAAATATGTCCGTCAGGCCACTTCCCTTGAGATAAATCTGCAAATATCTCGGAAACGAAGCGAGCTATGGCAAAATGTTAAGAGACCTTTTTTGTAGAGAATTATGTTTCCTACAATTTATGTTCTATGATATTTTTTGATCAGAAGCGTAGTTTTCGAGATATATCGAGATATTTAAAAGTTCCGAAGCCGCACCAACATAATAGATATACAGAAACACCGTGGCCCCTTTCATTGAGATAACTCTGCACTATTGCGACCTGCAAATGCCACTTCCAGCTCAGCTGTGCAGAAGAAGAACAACAAGAAGAAGAAATATCTCGAAATATGTCCGTCAGGCCCCTTCCCTTGAGATAAATCTGCAAATATCTCGGAAACGAAGCGAGCTATGGCAAAATGTTAAGAGACCTTTTTTGTAGAGAATTAAGTTTCCTACTTTTTATGTTCTATGATATTTTTTGATCAGATGCGTAGTTCTCGAGATATATCAAGATATTTAAAAGTTCCGAAGTCGCACCAATATAATAGAGATACAGAAACACCGTGGCCCCTTTCTTTGAGATAACTCTGCACTATTGCGAGCTGGAAATGTCACTTCCAGTTTAGCTGTGCAGAAGAAGAACAACAAGAAGAAGAAATATCTCGAAATATGTCCGTTAGGCCCCTTCCCTTGAGATAAATCTGCAAATATCTCGGAAACAAAGCGAGCTATGGCAAAATGTTAACAGACCTTTTTTGTAGAGAATTAAGTTTCCTACTTTTTATGTTCTATGATATTTTTTGATCAGAAGCGTAGTTTTCGAGATATATCGAGATATTTAAAAGTTACGAAGCCGCACCAACATAATAGAGATACAGAAACACCGTGGCCCCTTTCTTTGAGATAACTCTGCACTATTGCGACCTGCAAATGCCACTTCCAGCTCAGCTGTGCAGAAGAAGAACAACAAGAAGAAGAAATATCTCGAAATATGTCCGTCAGGCCCCTTCCCTTGAGATAAATCTGCAAATATCTCGGAAACGAAGCGAGCTATGGCAAAATGTTAAGAGACCTTTTTTGTAGAGAATTAAGTTTCCTACTTTTTATGTTCTATGATATTTTTTGATCAGATGCGTAGTTCTCGAGATATATCGAGATATTTAAAAGTTCCGAAGCCGCACCAACATAATAGAGATACAGAAACACCGTGGCCCCTTTCTTTGAGATAACTCTGCACTAGTGCGAGCCGCAAATGCCACTTCCAGCTTAGCTGTGCAGAAGAAGAACAACAAGAAGAAGAAATATCTCGAAATATGTCCGTCAGGCCCCTTCCCTTGAGATAAATCTGCAAATATCTCGGAAACGAAGCGAGCTATGGCAAAATGTTAACAGACCTTTTTTGTAGAGAATTATGTTTCCTACAATTTATATTCTATGATATTTTTTGATCAGAAGCGTAGTTTTCGAGATATATCGAGATATTTAAAAGTTCCGAAGCCGCACCAACATAATAGAGATACAGAAACACCGTGGCCCCTTTCTTTGAGATAACTCTGCACTATTGCGACCTGCAAATGCCACTTCCAGTTTAGCTGTGCAGAAGAAGAACAACAAGAAGAAGAAATATCTCGAAATATGTCCGTTAGGCCCCTTCCCTTGAGATATATCTGCAAATATCTCGGAAACGAAGCGAGCTATGGCAAAATGTTAAGAGACCTTTTTCGTAGAGAATTATGTTTCCTACAATCTATGTTCTATGATATTTTTTGATCAGAAGCGTAGTTTTCGAGATATATCGAGATATTTAAAAGTTCCGAAGCCGCACCAACATAATAGAGATACAGAAACACCGTGGCCCCTTTCTTTGAGATAACTCTGCACTAGTGCGAGCCGCAAATGCCACTTCCAACTTAGCTGTGCAGAAGAAGAACAACAAGAAGAAGAAATATCTCGAAATATGTCCGTCAGGCCCCTTCCCTTGAGATAAATCTGCAAATGTCTCGGAAACGAAGCGAGCTATGGCAAAATCTTAAGAGACCTTTTTTGTAGAAAATTATGTTTCCTACAATTTATGTTCTATGATATTTTTTGATCAGAAGCGTAGTTTTCGAGATATATCGAGATATTTAAAAGTTCCGAAGCCGCACCAACATAATAGAGATACAGAAACACCGTGGCCCCTTTCTTTGAGATAACTCTGCACTATTGCGACCTGCAAATGCCACTTCCAGCTCAGCTGTGCAGAAGAAGAACAACAAGAAGAAGAAATATCTCGAAATATGTCCGTCAGACCCCTTCCCTTGAGATGAATCTGCAAATATCTCGGAAACGAAGCGAGCTATGGCAAAATGTTAAGAGACCTTTTTTGTAGAGAATTAAGTTTCCTACTTTTTATGTTCTATGATATTTTTTGATCAGAAGCGTAGTTTTCGAGATATATCGAGATATTTAAAAGTTCCGAAGCCGCACCAACATAATAGAGGTACAGAAACACCGTGGCCTCTTTCTTTGAGATAACTCTGCACTATTGCGAGCTGCAAATGCCGCTTCGAGCTTAGCTGTGCAGAAGAAGAACAACAAGAAGAAGAAATATCTCTAAATATGTCTGTCAGACCCCTTCCCTTGAGATGAATCTGCAAATATCTCGGAAACGAAGCGAGCTATGGCAAGATGTTAAGAGACCTTTTTTGTAGAGAATAATGTTTCCTACAATTTACGTTCTATGATATTTTTTGATCAGAAGCGTAGTTTTCGAGCTATATCGAGATATTTAAAAGTTCCGAAGCCGCACCAACATAATAGAGATACAGAAACACCGTGGCCCCTTTCTTTGAGATAACTCTGCACTATTGCGACCTGCAAATGCCACTTCCAGCTCAGCTGTGCAGAAGAAGAACAACAAGAAGAAGAAATATCTCGAAATATGTCCGTCAGGCCCCTTCCCTTGAGATAAATCTGCAAATATCTCGGAAACGAAGCGAGCTATGGCAAAATGTTAAGAGACCTTTTTTGTAGAGAATTAAGTTTCCTACTTTTTATGTTCTATGATATTTTTTGATCAGATGCGTAGTTCTCGAGATATATCAAGATATTTAAAAGTTCCGAAACCGCACCAACATAATAGAGATACAGAAACACCGTGGCCTCTTTCTCTGAGATAACTCTGCACTATTGCGAGCTGGAAATGCCACTTCCAGTTTAGCTGTGCAGAAGAAGAACAACAAGAAGAAGAAATATCTCGAAATATGTCCGTTAGGCCCCTTCCCTTGCGATAAATCTGCAAATATCTCGGAAACAAAGCGAGCTATGGCAAAATGTTAAGAGACCTTTTTTGTAGAGAATTAAGTTTCCTACTTTTTATGTTCTATGATATTTTTTGATCAGATGCGTAGTTCTCGAGATATATCAAGATATTTAAAAGTTCCGAAGCCGCACCAACATAATAGAGATACAGAAACACCGTGGCCCCTTTCTTTGAGATAACTCTGCACTATTGCGAGCTGGAAATGCCACTTCCAGTTTAGCTGTGCAGAAGAAGAACAACAAGAAGAAGAAATATCTCGAAATATGTCCGTCAGGCCCCTTCCCTTCAGATAAATCTGCAAATATCTCGGAAACGAACCGAGCTATGGCAAAATGTTAAGAGACCTTTTTTGTAGAGAATTATGTTTCCTACTTTTTATGTTCTATGATATTTTTTGATCAGACGCGTAGTTCTCGAGATATATCAAGATATTTAAAAGTTCCGAAGCCGCACCAACATAATAGAGATACAGAAACACCGTGGCTCCTTTCTTTGAGATAACTCTGCACTATTGCGACCTGGAAATGCCACTTCCAGTTTAGCTGTGCAGAAGAAGAACAAGAAGAAGAAATATCTGGAAATATGTCCGTCAGGCCCCTTACCTTGAGATAAATCTGCAAATATCTCGGAAACGAAGAGAGCTATGGCAAAATGTTAAGAGACCTTTTTTGTAGAGAATTAAGTTTCCTACTTTTTATCTTCTATGATATTTTCTGATCAGATGCGTAGTTCTCGAGATATATCAAGATATTTGAAAGTTCCGAAGCCGCACCAACATAATAGAGATACAGAAACACCGTGGCCCCTCTCTTTGAGATAACTCTGCACTATTGCGAGCTGCAAATGCCACTTCCAGCTTAGCTGTGCAGAAGAGGAACAACAAGAAGAAGAAATATCTCGGAATATGTCCGTCAGGCCCCTTCCCTTGAGATAAATCTGCAAATATCTCGGAAACGATGCCAGCTATGGGAAAATGTTAAGAGACCTTTTTTGTAGAGAATTAAGTTCCCTACTTTTTATCTTCTATGATATTTTTTGATCAGATGCGTAGTTCTCCAGATATATCAAGATATTTAAAAGTTCCGAAGCCGCACCAACATAATAGAGATACAGAAACACCGTGGCCCCTTTCTTTGAGATAACTCTGCACTATTGCGAGCTGTAAATGCCACTTCCAGCTTAGCTGTGCAGAAGAAGAACAACAAGAAGAAGAAATATCTCGAAATATGTCCGTCAGGCCCCTTCCCTTGAGATATATCTGCAAATATCTCGGAAACGAAGCGTGCTATGGCAAAATGTGAAGAGACCTTTTTTGTAGAGAATTAAGTTCCCTACTTTTTATCTTCTATGATATTTTTTGATCAGATGCGTAGTTCTCGAGTTATATCAAGATATTTAAAAGTTCCGAAGCCGCACCAACATAATAGAGATACAGAAACACCGTGGCCCCTTTCTTTGAGATAACTCTGCACTATTGCGAGCTGTAAATGCCACTTCCAGCTTAGCTGTGCAGAAGAAGAACAACAAGAAGAAGAAATATCTGGAAATATGTCCGTCAGGCCCCTTCCCTTGAGATAAATCTGCAAATATCTCGGAAACGAAGAGAGCTATGGCAAAATGTTAAGAGACCTTTTTTGTAGAGAATTAAGTTTCCTACTTTTTATCTTCTATGATATTTTCTGATCAGATGCGTAGTTCTCGAGATATATCAAGATATTTGAAAGTTCCGAAGCCGCACCAACATAATAGAGATACAGAAACACCGTGGCCCCTCTCTTTGAGATAACTCTGCACTATTGCGAGCTGCAAATGCCACTTCCAGCTTAGCTGTGCAGAAGAGGAACAACAAGAAGAAGAAATATCTCGGAATATGTCCGTCAGGCCCCTTCCCTTGAGATAAATCTGCAAATATCTCGGAAACGATGCCAGCTATGGGAAAATGTTAAGAGACCTTTTTTGTAGAGAATTAAGTTCCCTACTTTTTATCTTCTATGATATTTTTTGATCAGATGCGTAGTTCTCGAGATATATCAAGATATTTAAAAGTTCCGAAGCCGCACCAACATAATAGAGATACAGAAACACCGTGGCCCCTTTCTTTGAGATAACTCTGCACTATTGCGAGCTGTAAATGCCACTTCCAGCTTAGCTGTGCAGAAGAAGAACAACAAGAAGAAGAAATATCTCGAAATATGTCCGTCAGGCCCCTTCCCTTGAGATATATCTGCAAATATCTCGGAAACGAAGCGTGCTATGGCAAAATGTGAAGAGACCTTTTTTGTAGAGAATTAAGTTCCCTACTTTTTATCTTCTATGATATTTTTTGATCAGATGCGTAGTTCTCGAGATATATCAAGATATTTAAAAGTTCCGAAGCCGCACCAACATAATAGAGATACAGAAACACCGTGGCCCCTTTCTTTGAGATAACTCTGCACTAGTGCGAGCCGCAAATGCCACTTCCAGCTTAGCTGTGCAGAAGAAGAACAACAAGAAGAAGAAATATCTGGAAATATGTCCGTTAGGCCCCTTCCCTTGAGATAAATCTGCAAATATCTCGGAAACGAAGGGAGCTATGGCAAAATGTTGAGAGACCTTTTTTGTAGAGAATTAAGTTTCCTACTATTTATGTTCTATGATATTTTTGGATCAGATGCGTAGTTCTCGAGATATATCAAGATATTTAAAAGTTCCGAAGCCGCACCAGCATAATAGAGATACAGAAACACCGTGGCCCCTTTCTTTGAGATATCTCTGCCCTATTGCGAGCTGCAAATGCCACTTCCAGCTTAGCTGTGCAGAAGAAGAAAAACAAGAAGAAGAAATATCTCGAAATATGTCCGTCAGGCCCCTTCCCTTGAGATAAATATGCAAATATCTCGGAAACGAAGCGAGCTATGGCAAAATGTTGAGCGACCTTTTTTGTAGAGAATTAAGTTTCCTACTTTTTATCTTCTATGATATTTTCTGATCAGATGCGTAGTTCTCGAGATATATCAAGATATTTAAAAGTTCCGAAGCCGCACCAACAGAATAGAGATACAGAAACACCGTGGCCCCTTTCTTTGAGATAACTCTGCACTATTTCGAGCTGCAAATGCCACTTTCAGCTTAGCTGTGCAGAAGAAGAACAACAAGAAGAAGAAATATCTCGAAATATGTCCGTCAGGCCCCTTCCCTTGAGATAAATCTGCAAATATCTCGGAAACGAAGAGAGCTATGGCAAAATGTTAAGAGACCTTTTTTGTAGAGAATTAGGTTTCCTACTTTTTATGTTCTATGATATTTTTTGATCAGATGCGTAGTTCTCGAGATATATCAAGATATTTAAAAGTTCCGAAGCCGCACCAACATAATAGAGATACAGAAACACCGTGGCCCCTTTCTTTGAGATAACTCTGCACTATTGCGAGCTGTAAATGCCACTTCCAGTTAAGCTGTGCAGAAGAAGAACAACAAGAAGAAGAAATATCTCGAAATATGTCCGTCAGGCCCCTTCCCTTGAGATATATCTGCAAATATCTCGGAAACGAAGCGAGCTATGGCAAAATGTTAAGAGACCTTTTTTGTAGAGAATTATGTTTCCTACAATTTATGTTCTATGATATTTTTTGTTCAGAAGCGTAGTTTTCGAGATATATCGAGATATTTAAAAGTTCCGAAGCCGCACCAACATAATAGAGATACAGAAACACCGTGGCCCCTTTCGTTGAGATAACTCTGCACTAGTGCGAGCCGCAAATGCCACTTCCAGCTTAGCTGTGCAGAAGAAGAGCAACAAGAAGAAGAAATATCTCGAAATATGTCCGACAGGCCCCTTCCCTTGAGATAAATCTGCAAATATCTCGGAAACGATGCGGGCTATGGCGAAATGTTAAGAGACCTTTTTTGTAGAGAATTAAGTTTCCTACTTTTTATCTTCTATGATATTTTTTGATCAGATGCGTAGTTCTCGAGATAGATCAAGATACTTAAAAGTTCCGAAGCCGCACCAACATAATAGAGATACAGAAACACCGTGGCCCCTCTCTTTGAGAAAACTCTGCACTATTGCGAGCTGCAAATGCCACTTCCAGCTTAGCTGTGCAGAAGAAGAACAACAAGAAGAAGAAATATCTCGAAATATGTCCGTCAGGCCCCTTCCCTTGAGATAAATCTGCAAATATCTCGGAAACGAAGCGAGCTATGGCAAAATGTTTAGAGACCTTTCTTGTAGAGATTTAAGTTTCCTACTTTTTATGTAGTATGATATTTTTTGATCAGATGCGTAGTTCTCGAGATATATCAAGATATTTAAAAGTTCCGAAGCCGCACCAACATAATAGAGATACAGAAACACCGTGGCCCCTTTCTTTGAGATAACTCTGCACTATTGCGCGCTGCAAATGCCACTTCCAGCTTAGCTGTGCAGAAGAAGAACAACAAGAAGAAGAAATATCTCGAAATATGTCCGTCAGGCCCCTTCCCTTGAGATAAATCTGCAAATATCTCGGAAACGAAGCGAGCTATGGCAAAATGTTAAGAGACCTTTTTTGTAGAGAATTATGTTTCCTACAATTTATGTTCTATGATATTTTTTGATCAGAAGCGTAGTTTTCGAGATATATCGAGATATTTAAAAGTTCCGAAGCCGCACCAACATAATAGAGATACAGAAACACCGTGGCCCCTTTCTTTGGGATAACTCTGCACTATTGCGAGCTGCAAATGCCACTTCCAGCTTAGCTGTGCAGAAGAAGAACAACAAGAAGAAGAAATATCTCGAAATATGCCCGTCAGGCCACTTCCCTTGAGATAAATCTGCAAATATCTCGGAAACGAAGCGAGCTATGGCAAAATGTTAAGAGACCTTTTTTGTAGAGAATTAAGTTTCCTACTTTTTATGTTCTATGATATTTTTTGATCAGATGCGTAGTTCTCGAGATATATCAAGATATTTAAAAGTTCCGAAGCCGCACCAACATAATAGGGATACAGAAACACCGTGGCCCCTTTCTTTGAGATAACTCTGCACTAGTGCGAGCCGCAAATGCCACTTCCAGCTTAGCTGTGCAGAAGAAGAGCAACAAGAAGAAGAAATATCTCGAAATATGTCCGACAGGCCCCTTCCCTTGAGATAAATCTGCATATATCTCGGAAACGATGCGAGATATGGCGAAATGTTAAGAGACCTTTTTTGTAGAGAATTAAGTTTCCTACTTTTTATCTTCTATGATATTTTTTGATCAGATGCGTAGTTCTCGAGATAGATCAAGATACTTAAAAGTTCCGAAGCCGCACCAACATAATAGAGATACAGAAACACCGTGGCCCCTCTCTTTGAGAAAACTCTGCACTATTGCGAGCTGCAAATGCCACTTCCAGCTTAGCTGTGCAGAAGAAGAACAACAAGAAGAAGAAATATCTCGAAATATGTCCGTCAGGCCCCTTCCCTTGAGATAAATCTGCAAATATCTTGGAAACGAAGCGAGCTATGGCAAAATGTTTAGAGACCTTTCTTGTAGAGAATTAAGTTTCCTACTTTTTATGTGGTATGATATTTTTTGATCAGATGCGTAGTTCTCGAGATATATCAAGATATTTAAAAGTTCCGAAGCCGCACCAACATAATAGGGATACAGAAACACCGTGGCCCCTTTCTTTGAGATAACTCTGCACTATTGCGACCTGCAAATGCCACTTCCAGCTCAGCTGTGCAGAAGAAGAACAACAAGAAGAAGAAATATCTCGAAATATGTCCGTCAGGCCACTTCCCTTGAGATAAATCTGCAAATATCTCGGAAACGAAGCGAGCTATGGCAAAATGTTAAGAGACCTTTTTTGTAGAGAATTAAGTTTCCTACTTTTTATGTTCGATGATATTTTTTGATCAGATGCGTAGTTCTCGAGATATATCAAGATATTTAAAAGTTCCGAAGCTGCACCAACATAATAGAGGTACAGAAACACCGTGGCCTCTTTCTTTGAGATAACTCTGCACTATTGCGAGCTGCAAATGCCGCTTCGAGCTTAGCTGTGCAGAAGAAGAACAACAAGAAGAAGAAATATCTCGAAATATGTCCGTCAGACCCCTTCCCTTGAGATGAATCTGCAAATATCTCGGAAACGAAGCGAGCTATGGCAAAATGTTAAGAGACCTTTTTTGTAGAGAATTATGTTTCCTACAATTTATGTTCTATGATATTTTTTGATCAGAAGCGTAGTTTTCGAGATATATCGAGATATTTAAAAGTTCCGAAGCCGCACCAACATAATAGAGATACAGAAACACCGTGGCCCCTTTCTTTGAGATAACTCTGCACTAGTGCGAGCCGCAAATGCCACTTCCAGCTTAGCTGTGCAGAAGAAGAACAACAAGAAGAAGAAATATCTCGAAATATGTCCGTCAGGCCCCTTCCCTTGAGATAAATCTGCAAATATCTCGGAAACGAAGCGAGCTATGGCAAAATGTTAAGAGACCTTTTTTGTAGAGAATTAAGTTTCCTACTTTTTATGTTCTATGATATTTTTTGATCAGATGCGTAGCTCTCGAGATATATCAAGATATTTAAAAGTTCCGAAGCCGCACCAACATAATAGGGATACAGAAACACCGTGGCCCCTTTCTTTGAGATAACTCTGCACTAGTGCGAGCCGCAAATGCCACTTCCAGCTTAGCTGTGCAGAAGAAGAACAACAAGAAGAAGAAATATCTCGAAATATGTCCGTCAGGCCACTTCCCTTGAGATAAATCTGCAAATATCTCGGAAACGAAGCGAGCTATGGCAAAATGTTAAGAGACCTTTTTTGTAGAGAATTAAGTTTCCTACTTTTTATGTTCGATGATATTTTTTGATCAGATGCGTAGTTCTCGAGATATATCAAGATATTTAAAAGTTCCGAAGCTGCACCAACATAATAGAGGTACAGAAACACCGTGGCCTCTTTCTTTGAGATAACTCTGCACTATTGCGAGCTGCAAATGCCGCTTCGAGCTTAGCTGTGCAGAAGAAGAACAACAAGAAGAAGAAATATCTCGAAATATGTCCGTCAGACCCCTTCCCTTGAGATGAATCTGCAAATATCTCGGAAACGAAGCGAGCTATGGCAAAATGTTAAGAGACCTTTTTTGTAGAGAATAATGTTTCCTACAATTTACGTTCTATGATATTTTTTGATCAGAAGCGTAGTTTTCGAGATATATCGAGATATTTAAAAGTTCCGAAGCCGCACCAACATAATAGAGATACAGAAACACCGTGGCCCCTTTCTTTGAGATAACTCTGCACTATTGCGACCTGCAAATGCCACTTCCAGCTCAGCTGTGCAGAAGAAGAACAACAAGAAGAAGAAATATCTCGAAATATGTCCGTCAGGCCACTTCCCTTGAGATAAATCTGCAAATATCTCGGAAACGAAGCGAGCTATGGCAAAATCTTAAGAGACCTTTTTTGTAGAGAATTAAGTTTCCTACTTTTTATGTTCGATGATATTTTTTGATCAGATGCGTAGTTCTCGAGATATATCAAGATATTTAAAAGTTCCGAAGCTGCACTAACATAATAGAGGTACAGAAACACCGTGGCCTCTTTCTTTGAGATAACTCTGCACTATTGCGAGCTGCAAATGCCACTTCGAGCTTAGCTGTGCAGAAGAAGAGCAACAAGAAGAAGAAATATCTCGAAATATGTCCGACAGGCCCCTTCCCTTGAGATAAATCTGCAAATATCTCGGAAACGAAGAGAGCTATGGCAAAATGTTAAGAGACCTTTTTTGTAGAGAAGTAAGTTTCCTACTTTTCATGTTCTATGATATTTTTTGATCAGATGCGTAGTTCTCGAGATATATCAAGATATTTAAAAGTTCCGAAGCCGCACCAACATAACAGAGATACAGAAACACCGTGGCCCCTTTCTTTGAGATAACTCTGCACTATTGCGAGCTGTAAATGCCACTTCCAGCTTAGCTGTGCAGAAGAAGAACAACAAGAAGAAGAAATATCTCGAAATATGTCCGTCAGGCCCCTTCCCTTGAGATATATCTGCAAATATCTCGGAAACGAAGCGAGCTATGGCAAAATGTTAAGAGACCTTTTTTGTAGAGAATTATGTTTCCTACAATTTATGTTCTATGATATTTTTTGATCAGAAGCGTAGTTTTCGAGATATATCGAGATATTTAAAAGTTCCGAAGCCGCACCAACATAATAGAGATACAGAAACACCGTGGCCCCTTTCTTTGAGATAACTCTGCACTAGTGCGAGCCGCGAATGCCACTTCCAGCTTAGCTGTGCAGAAGAAGAACAACAAGAAGAAGAAATATCTCGAAATATGTCCGTCAGGCCACTTCCCTTGAGATAAATCTGCAAATATCTCGGAAACGATCGAGCTATGGCAAAATGTTAAGAGACCTTTTTTGTAGAGAATTAAGTTTCCTACTTTTTATGTTCGATGATATTTTTTGATCAGATGCGTAGTTCTCGAGATATATCAAGATATTTAAAAGTTCCGAAGCTGCACCAACATAATAGAGGTACAGAAACACCGTGGCCTCTTTCTTTGAGATAACTCTGCACTATTGCGAGCTGCAAATGCCGCTTCGAGCTTAGCTGTGCAGAAGAAGAACAACAAGAAGAAGAAATATCTCGAAATATGTCCGTCAGACCCCTTCCCTTGAGATGAATCTGCAAATATCTCGGAAACGAAGCGAGCTATGGCAAAATGTTAAGAGACCTTTTTTGTAGAGAATTATGTTTCCTACAATTTATGTTCTATGATATTTTTTGATCAGAAGCGTAGTTTTCGAGATATATCGAGATATTTAAAAGTTCCGAAGCCGCACCAACATAATAGAGATACAGAAACACCGTGGCCCCTTTCTTTGAGATAACTCTGCACTAGTGCGAGCCGCAAATGCCACTTCCAGCTTAGCTGTGCAGAAGAAGAACAACAAGAAGAAGGAATATCTCGAAATATGTCCGTCAGGCCCCTTCCCTTGAGATAAATCAGCAAATATCTCGGAAACGAAGCGAGCTATGGCAAAATGTTAAGAGACCTTTTTTGTAGAGAATTAAGTTTCCTACTTTTTATGTTCTATGATATTTTTTGATCAGATGCGTAGCTCTCGAGATATATCAAGATATTTAAAAGTTCCGAAGCCGCACCAACATAATAGGGATACAGAAACACCGTGGCCCCTTTCTTTGAGATAACTCTGCACTAGTGCGAGCCGCAAATGCCACTTCCAGCTTAGCTGTGCAGAAGAAGAACAACAAGAAGAAGAAATATCTCGAAATATGTCCGTCAGGCCACTTCCCTTGAGATAAATCTGCAAATATCTCGGAAACGAAGCGAGCTATGGCAAAATGTTAAGAGACCTTTTTTGTAGAGAATTAAGTTTCCTACTTTTTATGTTCGATGATATTTTTTGATCAGATGCGTAGCTCTCGAGATATATCAAGATATTTAAAAGTTCCGAAGCCGCACCAACATAATAGGGATACAGAAACACCGTGGCCCCTTTCTTTGAGATAACTCTGCACTAGTGCGAGCCGCAAATGCCACTTCCAGCTTAGCTGTGCAGAAGAAGAACAACAAGAAGAAGAAATATCTCGAAATATGTCCGTCAGGCCACTTCCCTTGAGATAAATCTGCAAATATCTCGGAAACGAAGCGAGCTATGGCAAAATGTTAAGAGACCTTTTTTGTAGAGAATTAAGTTTCCTACTTTTTATGTTCGATGATATTTTTTGATCAGATGCGTAGTTCTCGAGATATATCAAGATATTTAAAAGTTCCGAAGCTGCACCAACATAATAGAGGTACAGAAACACCGTGGCCTCTTTCTTTGAGATAACTCTGCACTATTGCGAGCTGCAAATGCCGCTTCGAGCTTAGCTGTGCAGAAGAAGAACAACAAGAAGAAGAAATATCTCGAAATATGTCCGTCAGACCCCTTCCCTTGAGATGAATCTGCAAATATCTCGGAAACGAAGCGAGCTATGGCAAAATGTTAAGAGACCTTTTTTGTAGAGAATAATGTTTCCTACAATTTACGTTCTATGATATTTTTTGATCAGAAGCGTAGTTTTCGAGATATATCGAGATATTTAAAAGTTCCGAAGCCGCACCAACATAATAGAGATACAGAAACACCGTGGCCCCTTTCTTTGAGATAACTCTGCACTATTGCGACCTGCAAATGCCACTTCCAGCTCAGCTGTGCAGAAGAAGAACAACAAGAAGAAGAAATATCTCGAAATATGTCCGTCAGGCCACTTCCCTTGAGATAAATCTGCAAATATCTCGGAAACGAAGCGAGCTATGGCAAAATGTTAAGAGACCTTTTTTGTAGAGAATTAAGTTTCCTACTTTTTATGTTCGATGATATTTTTTGATCAGATGCGTAGTTCTCGAGATATATCAAGATATTTAAAAGTTCCGAAGCCGCACCAACACAATAGAGATACAGAAACACCGTGGCCCCTTTCTTTGAGATAACTCTGCACTATTGCGAGCTGCAAATGCCACTTTCAGCTTAGCTGTACAGAAGAAGAACAACAAGAAGAAGAAATATCTCGAAATATGTCCGTCAGGCCCCTTCCCTTGAGATAAATCTGCAAATATCTCGGAAACGAAGAGAGCTATGGCAAAATGTTAAGAGACCTTTTTTGTAGAGAATTAGGTTTCCTACTTTTTATGTTCTATGATATTTTTTGATCAGATGCGTAGTTCTCGAGATATATCAAGATATTTAAAAGTTCCGAAGCCGCACCAACATAATAGAGATACAGAAACACCGTGGCCTCTTTCTTTGAGATAACTCTGCACTATTGCGAGCTGCAAATGCCACTTCGAGCTTAGCTGTGGAGAAGAAGAACAACAAGAAGAAGAAATATCTCGAAATATGTCCGTCAGACCCCTTCCCTTGAGATGAATCTGCAAATATCTCGGAAACGAAGCGAGCTATGGCAAAATGTTAAGAGACCTTTTTTGTAGAGAATTAAGTTTCCTACTTTTTATGTTCGATGATATTTTTTGATCAGATGCGTAGTTCTCGAGATATATCAAGATATTTAAAAGTTCCGAAGCCGCACCAACACAATAGAGATACAGAAACACCGTGGCCCCTTTCTTTGAGATAACTCTGCACTATTGCGAGCTGCAAATGCCACTTTCAGCTTAGCTGTACAGAAGAAGAACAACAAGAAGAAGAAATATCTCGAAATATGTCCGTCAGGCCCCTTCCCTTGAGATAAATCTGCAAATATCTCGGAAACGAAGAGAGCTATGGCAAAATGTTAAGAGACCTTTTTTGTAGAGAATTAGGTTTCCTACTTTTTATGTTCTATGATATTTTTTGATCAGATGCGTAGTTCTCGAGATATATCAAGATATTTAAAAGTTCCGAAGCCGCACCAACATAATAGAGATACAGAAACACCGTGGCCTCTTTCTTTGAGATAACTCTGCACTATTGCGAGCTGCAAATGCCACTTCGAGCTTAGCTGTGGAGAAGAAGAACAACAAGAAGAAGAAATATCTCGAAATATGTCCGTCAGACCCCTTCCCTTGAGATGAATCTGCAAATATCTCGGAAACGAAGCGAGCTATGGCAAAATGTTAAGAGACCTTTTTTGTAGAGAATTAAGTTTCCTCCAATTTATGTTCTATGATATTTTTTGATCAGAAGCGTAGTTTTCGAGATATATCGAGATATTTAAAAGTTCCGAAGCCGCACCAACATAATAGAGATACAGAAACACCGTGGCCCCTTTCTTTGGGATAACTCTGCACTATTGCGAGCTGCAAATGCCACTTCCAGCTTAGCTGTGCAGAAGAAGAACAACAAGAAGAAGAAATATCTCGAAATATGCCCGTCAGGCCACTTCCCTTGAGATAAATCTGCAAATATCTCGGAAACGAAGCGAGCTATGGCAAAATGTTAAGAGACCTTTTTTGTAGAGAATTAAGTTTCCTACTTTTTATGTTCTATGAAATTTTTTGATCAGATGCGTAGCTCTCGAGATATATCAAGATATTTAAAAGTTCCGAAGCCGCACCAACATAATAGGGATACAGAAACACCGTGGCCCCTTTCTTTGAGATAACTCTGCACTAGTGCGAGCCGCAAATGCCACTTCCAGCTTAGCTGTGCAGAAGAAGAACAACAAGAAGAAGAAATATCTCGAAATATGTCCGTCAGGCCACTTCCCTTGAGATAAATCTGCAAATATCTCGGAAACGAAGCGAGCTATGGCAAAATGTTAAGAGACCTTTTTTGTAGAGAATTAAGTTTCCTACTTTTTATGTTCGATGATATTTTTTGATCAGATGCGTAGTTCTCGAGATATATCAAGATATTTAAAAGTTCCGAAGCTGCACCAACATAATAGAGGTACAGAAACACCGTGGCCTCTTTCTTTGAGATAACTCTGCACTATTGCGAGCTGCAAATGCCGCTTCGAGCTTAGCTGTGCAGAAGAAGAACAACAAGAAGAAGAAATATCTCGAAATATGTCCGTCAGACCCCTTCCCTTGAGATGAATCTGCAAATATCTCGGAAACGAAGCGAGCTATGGCAAAATGTTAAGAGACCTTTTTTGTAGAGAATAATGTTTCCTACAATTTACGGTCTATGATATTTTTTGATCAGAAGCGTAGTTTTCGAGATATATCGAGATATTTAAAAGTTCCGAAGCCGCACCAACATAATAGAGATACAGAAACACCGTGGCCCCTTTCTTTGAGATAACTCTGCACTATTGCGACCTGCAAATGCCACTTCCAGCTCAGCTGTGCAGAAGAAGAACAACAAGAAGAAGAAATATCTCGAAATATGTCCGTCAGGCCACTTCCCTTGAGATAAATCTGCAAATATCTCGGAAACGAAGCGAGCTATGGCAAAATGTTAAGAGACCTTTTTTGTAGAGAATTAAGTTTCCTACTTTTTATGTTCGATGATATTTTTTGATCAGATGCGTAGTTCTCGAGATATATCAAGATATTTAAAAGTTCCGAAGCTGCACCAACATAATAGAGGTACAGAAACACCGTGGCCTCTTTCTTTGAGATAACTCTGCACTATTGCGAGCTGCAAATGCCGCTTCGAGCTTAGCTGTGCAGAAGAAGAACAACAAGAAGAAGAAATATCTCGAAATATGTCCGTCAGACCCCTTCCCTTGAGATGAATCTGCAAATATCTCGGAAACGAAGCGAGCTATGGCAAAATGTTAAGAGACCTTTTTTGTAGAGAATAATGTTTCCTACAATTTACGGTCTATGATATTTTTTGATCAGAAGCGTAGTTTTCGAGATATATCGAGATATTTAAAAGTTCCGAAGCCGCACCAACATAATAGAGATACAGAAACACCGTGGCCCCTTTCTTTGAGATAACTCTGCACTATTGCGACCTGCAAATGCCACTTCCAGCTCAGCTGTGCAGAAGAAGAACAACAAGAAGAAGAAATATCTCGAAATATGTCCGTCAGGCCACTTCCCTTGAGATAAATCTGCAAATATCTCGGAAACGAAGCGAGCTATGGCAAAATGTTAAGAGACCTTTTTTGTAGAGAATTAAGTTTCCTACTTTTTATGTTCGATGATATTTTTTGATCAGATGCGTAGTTCTCGAGATATATCAAGATATTTAAAAGTTCCGAAGCCGCACCAACACAATAGAGATACAGAAACACCGTGGCCCCTTTCTTTGAGATAACTCTGCACTATTGCGAGCTGCAAATGCCACTTTCAGCTTAGCTGTACAGAAGAAGAACAACAAGAAGAAGAAATATCTCGAAATATGTCCGTCAGGCCCCTTCCCTTGAGATAAATCTGCAAATATCTCGGAAACGAAGAGAGCTATGGCAAAATGTTAAGAGACCTTTTTTGTAGAGAATTAGGTTTCCTACTTTTTATGTTCTATGATATTTTTTGATCAGATGCGTAGTTCTCGAGATATATCAAGATATTTAAAAGTTCCGAAGCCGCACCAACATAATAGAGATACAGAAACACCGTGGCCTCTTTCTTTGAGATAACTCTGCACTATTGCGAGCTGCAAATGCCACTTCGAGCTTAGCTGTGGAGAAGAAGAACAACAAGAAGAAGAAATATCTCGAAATATGTCCGTCAGACCCCTTCCCTTGAGATGAATCTGCAAATATCTCGGAAACGAAGCGAGCTATGGCAAAATGTTAAGAGACCTTTTTTGTAGAGAATTAAGTTTCCTCCAATTTATGTTCTATGATATTTTTTGATCAGAAGCGTAGTTTTCGAGATATATCGAGATATTTAAAAGTTCCGAAGCCGCACCAACATAATAGAGATACAGAAACACCGTGGCCCCTTTCTTTGGGATAACTCTGCACTATTGCGAGCTGCAAATGCCACTTCCAGCTTAGCTGTGCAGAAGAAGAACAACAAGAAGAAGAAATATCTCGAAATATGCCCGTCAGGCCACTTCCCTTGAGATAAATCTGCAAATATCTCGGAAACGAAGCGAGCTATGGCAAAATGTTAAGAGACCTTTTTTGTAGAGAATTAAGTTTCCTACTTTCTATGTTCTATGAAATTTTTTGATCAGATGCGTAGCTCTCGAGATATATCAAGATATTTAAAAGTTCCGAAGCCGCACCAACATAATAGGGATACAGAAACACCGTGGCCCCTTTCTTTGAGATAACTCTGCACTAGTGCGAGCCGCAAATGCCACTTCCAGCTTAGCTGTGCAGAAGAAGAACAACAAGAAGAAGAAATATCTCGAAATATGTCCGTCAGGCCACTTCCCTTGAGATAAATCTGCAAATATCTCGGAAACGAAGCGAGCTATGGCAAAATGTTAAGAGACCTTTTTTGTAGAGAATTAAGTTTCCCACTTTTTATGTTCGATGATATTTTTTGATCAGATGCGTAGTTCTCGAGATATATCAAGATATTTAAAAGTTCCGAAGCTGCACCAACATAATAGAGGTACAGAAACACCGTGGCCTCTTTCTTTGAGATAACTCTGCACTATTGCGAGCTGCAAATGCCGCTTCGAGCTTAGCTGTGCAGAAGAAGAACAACAAGAAGAAGAAATATCTCGAAATATGTCCGTCAGACCCCTTCCCTTGAGATGAATCTGCAAATATCTCGGAAACGAAGCGAGCTATGGCAAAATGTTAAGAGACCTTTTTTGTAGAGAATAATGTTTCCTACAATTTACGGTCTATGATATTTTTTGATCAGAAGCGTAGTTTTCGAGATATATCGAGATATTTAAAAGTTCCGAAGCCGCACCAACATAATAGAGATACAGAAACACCGTGGCCCCTTTCTTTGAGATAACTCTGCACTATTGCGACCTGCAAATGCCACTTCCAGCTCAGCTGTGCAGAAGAAGAACAACAAGAAGAAGAAATATCTCGAAATATGTCCGTCAGGCCACTTCCCTTGAGATAAATCTGCAAATATCTCGGAAACGAAGCGAGCTATGGCAAAATGTTAAGAGACCTTTTTTGTAGAGAATTAAGTTTCCTACTTTTTATGTTCGATGATATTTTTTGATCAGATGCGTAGTTCTCGAGATATATCAAGATATTTAAAAGTTCCGAAGCTGCACCAACATAATAGAGGTACAGAAACACCGTGGCCTCTTTCTTTGAGATAACTCTGCACTATTGCGAGCTGCAAATGCCACTTCGAGCTTAGCTGTGCAGAAGAAGAGCAACAAGAAGAAGAAATATCTCGAAATATGTCCGACAGGCCCCTTCCCTTGAGATAAATCTGCAAATATCTCGGAAACGATGCGAGGTATGGCGAAATGTTAACAGACCTTTTTTGTAGAGAATTAAGTTTCCTACTTTTTATCTTCTATGATATTTTTTGATCAGATGCGTAGTTCTAGAGATAGATCAAGATACTTAAAAGTTCCGAAGCCGCACCAACATAATAGAGATACAGAAACACCGTGGCCTCTTTCTTTGAGATAACTCTGCACTATTGCGAGCTGCAAATGCCACTTCGAGCTTAGCTGTGGAGAAGAAGAACAACAAGAAGAAGAAATATCTCGAAATATGTCCGTCAGACCCCTTCCCTTGAGATGAATCTGCAAATATCTCGGAAACGAAGCGAGCTATGGCAAAATGTTAAGAGACCTTTTTTGTAGAGAATTAAGTTTCCTCCAATTTATGTTCTATGATATTTTTTGATCAGAAGCGTAGTTTTCGAGATATATCGAGATATTTAAAAGTTCCGAAGCCGCACCAACATAATAGAGATACAGAAACACCGTGGCCCCTTTCTTTGGGATAACTCTGCACTATTGCGAGCTGCAAATGCCACTTCCAGCTTAGCTGTGCAGAAGAAGAACAACAAGAAGAAGAAATATCTCGAAATATGCCCGTCAGGCCACTTCCCTTGAGATAAATCTGCAAATATCTCGGAAACGAAGCGAGCTATGGCAAAATGTTAAGAGACCTTTTTTGTAGAGAATTAAGTTTCCTACTTTTTATGTTCTATGATATTTTTTGATCAGATGCGTAGCTCTCGAGATATATCAAGATATTTAAAAGTTCCGAAGCCGCACCAACATAATAGGGATACAGAAACCCCGTGGCCCCTTTCTTTGAGATAACTCTGCACTAGTGCGAGCCGCAAATGCCACTTCCAGCTTAGCTGTGCAGAAGAAGAACAACAAGAAGAAGAAATATCTCGAAATATGTCCGTCAGGCCACTTCCCTTGAGATAAATCTGCAAATATCTCGGAAACGAAGCGAGCTATGGCAAAATGTTAAGAGACCTTTTTTGTAGAGAATTAAGTTTCCTACTTTTGATGTTCGATGATATTTTTTGATCAGATGCGTAGTTCTCGAGATATATCAAGATATTTAAAAGTTCCGAAGCTGCACCAACATAATAGAGGTACAGAAACACCGTGGCCTCTTTCTTTGAGATAACTCTGCACTATTGCGAGCTGCAAATGCCGCTTCGAGCTTAGCTGTGCAGAAGAAGAACAACAAGAAGAAGAAATATCTCGAAATATGTCCGTCAGACCCCTTCCCTTGAGATGAATCTGCAAATATCTCGGAAACGAAGCGAGCTATGGCAAAATGTTAAGAGACCTTTTTTGTAGAGAATAATGTTTCCTACAATTTACGGTCTATGATATTTTTTGATCAGAAGCGTAGTTTTCGAGATATATCGAGATATTTAAAAGTTCCGAAGCCGCACCAACATAATAGAGATACAGAAACACCGTGGCCCCTTTCTTTGAGATAACTCTGCACTATTGCGACCTGCAAATGCCACTTCCAGCTCAGCTGTGCAGAAGAAGAACAACAAGAAGAAGAAATATCTCGAAATATGTCCGTCAGGCCACTTCCCTTGAGATAAATCTGCAAATATCTCGGAAACGAAGCGAGCTATGGCAAAATGTTAAGAGACCTTTTTTGTAGAGAATTAAGTTTCCTACTTTTTATGTTCGATGATATTTTTTGATCAGATGCGTAGTTCTCGAGATATATCAAGATATTTAAAAGTTCCGAAGCTGCACCAACATAATAGAGGTACAGAAACACCGTGGCCTCTTTCTTTGAGATAACTCTGCACTATTGCGAGCTGCAAATGCCACTTCGAGCTTAGCTGTGCAGAAGAAGAGCAACAAGAAGAAGAAATATCTCGAAATATGTCCGACAGGCCCCTTCCCTTGAGATAAATCTGCAAATATCTCGGAAACGATGCGAGGTATGGCGAAATGTTAAGAGACCTTTTTTGTAGAGAATTAAGTTTCCTACTTTTTATCTTCTATGATATTTTTTGATCAGATGCGTAGTTCTAGAGATAGATCAAGATACTTAAAAGTTCCGAAGCCGCACCAACATAATAGAGATACAGAAACACCGTGGCCTCTTTCTTTGAGATAACTCTGCACTATTGCGAGCTGCAAATGCCACTTCGAGCTTAGCTGTGGAGAAGAAGAACAACAAGAAGAAGAAATATCTCGAAATATGTCCGTCAGACCCCTTCCCTTGAGATGAATCTGCAAATATCTCGGAAACGAAGCGAGCTATGGCAAAATGTTAAGAGACCTTTTTTGTAGAGAATAATGTTTCCTACAATTTACGGTCTATGATATTTTTTGATCAGAAGCGTAGTTTTCGAGATATATCGAGATATTTAAAAGTTCCGAAGCCGCACCAACATAATAGAGATACAGAAACACCGTGGCCCCTTTCTTTGAGATAACTCTGCACTATTGCGACCTGCAAATGCCACTTCCAGCTCAGCTGTGCAGAAGAAGAACAACAAGAAGAAGAAATATCTCGAAATATGTCCGTCAGGCCACTTCCCTTGAGATAAATCTGCAAATATCTCGGAAACGAAGCGAGCTATGGCAAAATGTTAAGAGACCTTTTTTGTAGAGAATTAAGTTTCCTACTTTTTATGTTCGATGATATTTTTTGATCAGATGCGTAGTTCTCGAGATATATCAAGATATTTAAAAGTTCCGAAGCTGCACCAACATAATAGAGGTACAGAAACACCGTGGCCTCTTTCTTTGAGATAACTCTGCACTATTGCGAGCTGCAAATGCCACTTCGAGCTTAGCTGTGCAGAAGAAGAGCAACAAGAAGAAGAAATATCTCGAAATATGTCCGACAGGCCCCTTCCCTTGAGATAAATCTGCAAATATCTCGGAAACGATGCGAGGTATGGCGAAATGTTAACAGACCTTTTTTGTAGAGAATTAAGTTTCCTACTTTTTATCTTCTATGATATTTTTTGATCAGATGCGTAGTTCTAGAGATAGATCAAGATACTTAAAAGTTCCGAAGCCGCACCAACATAATAGAGATACAGAAACACCGTGGCCTCTTTCTTTGAGATAACTCTGCACTATTGCGAGCTGCAAATGCCACTTCGAGCTTAGCTGTGGAGAAGAAGAACAACAAGAAGAAGAAATATCTCGAAATATGTCCGTCAGACCCCTTCCCTTGAGATGAATCTGCAAATATCTCGGAAACGAAGCGAGCTATGGCAAAATGTTAAGAGACCTTTTTTGTAGAGAATTAAGTTTCCTCCAATTTATGTTCTATGATATTTTTTGATCAGAAGCGTAGTTTTCGAGATATATCGAGATATTTAAAAGTTCCGAAGCCGCACCAACATAATAGAGATACAGAAACACCGTGGCCCCTTTCTTTGGGATAACTCTGCACTATTGCGAGCTGCAAATGCCACTTCCAGCTTAGCTGTGCAGAAGAAGAACAACAAGAAGAAGAAATATCTCGAAATATGCCCGTCAGGCCACTTCCCTTGAGATAAATCTGCAAATATCTCGGAAACGAAGCGAGCTATGGCAAAATGTTAAGAGACCTTTTTTGTAGAGAATTAAGTTTCCTACTTTTTATGTTCTATGATATTTTTTGATCAGATGCGTAGCTCTCGAGATATATCAAGATATTTAAAAGTTCCGAAGCCGCACCAACATAATAGGGATACAGAAACCCCGTGGCCCCTTTCTTTGAGATAACTCTGCACTAGTGCGAGCCGCAAATGCCACTTCCAGCTTAGCTGTGCAGAAGAAGAACAACAAGAAGAAGAAATATCTCGAAATATGTCCGTCAGGCCACTTCCCTTGAGATAAATCTGCAAATATCTCGGAAACGAAGCGAGCTATGGCAAAATGTTAAGAGACCTTTTTTGTAGAGAATTAAGTTTCCTACTTTTGATGTTCGATGATATTTTTTGATCAGATGCGTAGTTCTCGAGATATATCAAGATATTTAAAAGTTCCGAAGCTGCACCAACATAATAGAGGTACAGAAACACCGTGGCCTCTTTCTTTGAGATAACTCTGCACTATTGCGAGCTGCAAATGCCGCTTCGAGCTTAGCTGTGCAGAAGAAGAACAACAAGAAGAAGAAATATCTCGAAATATGTCCGTCAGACCCCTTCCCTTGAGATGAATCTGCAAATATCTCGGAAACGAAGCGAGCTATGGCAAAATGTTAAGAGACCTTTTTTGTAGAGAATAATGTTTCCTACAATTTACGGTCTATGATATTTTTTGATCAGAAGCGTAGTTTTCGAGATATATCGAGATATTTAAAAGTTCCGAAGCCGCACCAACATAATAGAGATACAGAAACACCGTGGCCCCTTTCTTTGAGATAACTCTGCACTATTGCGACCTGCAAATGCCACTTCCAGCTCAGCTGTGCAGAAGAAGAACAACAAGAAGAAGAAATATCTCGAAATATGTCCGTCAGGCCACTTCCCTTGAGATAAATCTGCAAATATCTCGGAAACGAAGCGAGCTATGGCAAAATGTTAAGAGACCTTTTTTGTAGAGAATTAAGTTTCCTACTTTTTATGTTCGATGATATTTTTTGATCAGATGCGTAGTTCTCGAGATATATCAAGATATTTAAAAGTTCCGAAGCTGCACCAACATAATAGAGGTACAGAAACACCGTGGCCTCTTTCTTTGAGATAACTCTGCACTATTGCGAGCTGCAAATGCCACTTCGAGCTTAGCTGTGCAGAAGAAGAGCAACAAGAAGAAGAAATATCTCGAAATATGTCCGACAGGCCCCTTCCCTTGAGATAAATCTGCAAATATCTCGGAAACGATGCGAGCTATGGCGAAATGTTAAGAGACCTTTTTTGTAGAGAATTAAGTTTCCTACTTTTTATCTTCTATGATATTTTTTGATCAGATGCGTAGTTCTAGAGATAGATCAAGATACTTAAAAGTTCCGAAGCCGCACCAACATAATAGAGATACAGAAACACCGTGGCCCCTCTCTTTGAGAATACTCTGCACTATTGCGAGCTGCAAATGCCACTTCCAGCTTAGCTGTGCAGAAGAAGAACAACAAGAAGAAGAAATATCTCGAAATATGTCCGTCAGGCCCCTTCCCTTGAGATAAATCTGCAAATATCTCGGAAACGAAGAGAGCTATGGCAAAATGTTAAGAGACATTTTTTGTAGAGAAGTAAGTTTCCTACTTTTCATGTTCTATGATATTTTTTGATCAGATGCGTAGTTCTCGAGATATATCAAGATATTTAAAAGTTCCGAAGCCGCACCAACATAACAGAGATACAGAAACACCGTGGCCCCTTTCTTTGAGATAACTCTGCACTATTGCGAGCTGTAAATGCCACTTCCAGCTTAGCTGTGCAGAAGAAGAACAACAAGAAGAAGAAATATCTCGAAATATGTCCGTCAGGCCCCTTCCCTTGAGATATATCTGCAAATATCTCGGAAACGAAGCGAGCTATGGCAAAATGTTAAGAGACCTTTTTTGTAGAGAATTATGTTTCCTACAATTTATGTTCTATGATATTTTTTGATCAGATGCGTAGTTCTCGAGATATATCAAGATATCTAAAAGTTCCGAAGCTGCACCAACATAATAGAGGTACAGAAACACCGTGGCCTCTTTCTTTGAGATAACTCTGCCCTATTGCGAGCTGCAAATGCCGCTTCGAGCTTAGCTGTGCAGAAGAAGAACAACAAGAAGAAGAAATATCTCGAAATATGTCCGTCAGACCCCTTCCCTTGAGATGAATCTGCAAATATCTCGGAAACGAAGCGAGCTATGGCAAAATGTTAAGAGACCTTTTTTGTAGAGAATTATGTTTCCTACAATTTATGTTCTATGATATTTTTTGATCAGAAGCGTAGTTTTCGAGATATATCGAGATATTTAAAAGTTCCGAAGCCGCACCAACATAATAGAGATACAGAAACACCGTGGCCCCTTTCTTTGAGATAACTCTGCACTAGTGCGAGCCGCAAATGCCACTTCCAGCTTAGCTGTGCAGAAGAAGAACAACAAGAAGAAGAAATATCTCGAAATATGTCCGTCAGGCCCCTTCCCTTGAGATAAATCTGCAAATATCTCGGAAACGAAGCGAGCTATGGCAAAATATTAAGAGACCTTTTTTGTAGAGAATTAAGTTTCCTACTTTTTATGTTCTATGATATTTTTTGATCAGATGCGTAGCTCTCGAGATATATCAAGATATTTAAAAGTTCCGAAGCCGCACCAACATAATAGGGATACAGAAACACCGTGGCCTCTTTCTTTGAGATAACTCTGCACTAGTGCGAGCCGCAAATGCCACTTCCAGCTTAGCTGTGCAGAAGAAGAACAACAAGAAGAAGAAATATCTCGAAATATGTCCGTCAGGCCACTTCCCTTGAGATAAATCTGCAAATATCTCGGAAACGAAGCGAGCTATGGCAAAATGTTAAGAGACCTTTTTTGTAGAGAATTAAGTTTCCTACTTTTTATCTTCGATGATATTTTTTGATCAGATGCGCAGTTCTCGAGATATATCAAGATATTTAAAAGTTCCGAAGCTGCACCAACATAATAGAGGTACAGAAACACCGTGGCCTCTTTCTTTGAGATAACTCTGCACTATTGCGAGCTGCAAATGCCGCTTCGAGCTTAGCTGTGCAGAAGAAGAACAACAAGAAGAAGAAATATCTCGAAATATGTCCGTCAGACCCCTTCCCTTGAGATGAATCTGCAAATATCTCGGAAACGAAGCGAGCTATGGCAAAATGTTAAGAGACCTTTTTTGTAGACAATAATGTTTCCTACAATTTACGTTCTATGATATTTTTTGATCAGAAGCGTAGTTTTCGAGATATATCGAGATATTTAAAAGTTCCGAAGCCGCACCAACATAATAGAGATACAGAAACACCGTGGCCCCTTTCTTTGAGATAACTCTGCACTATTGCTACCTGCAAATGCCACTTCCAGCTCAGCTGTGCAGAAGAAGAACAACAAGAAGAAGAAATATCTCGAAATATGTCCGTCAGGCCACTTCCCTTGAGATAAATCTGCAAATATCTCGGAAACGAAGCGAGCTATGGCAAAATGTTAAGAGACCTTTTTTGTAGAGAATTAAGTTTCCTACTTTTTATGTTCGATGATATTTTTTGATCAGATGCGTAGTTCTCGAGATATATCAAGATATTTAAAAGTTCCGAAGCTGCACCAACATAATAGAGGTACAGAAACACCGTGGCCTCTTTCTTTGAGATAACTCTGCACTATTGCGAGCTGCAAATGCCGCTTCGAGCTTAGCTGTGCAGAAGAAGAACAACAAGAAGAAGAAATATCTCGAAATATGTCCGTCAGACCCCTTCCCTTGAGATGAATCGGCAAATATCTCGGAAACGAAGCGAGCTATGGCAAAATGTTAAGAGACCTTTTTTGTAGAGAATTAAGTTTCCTACTTTTTATGTTCTATGATATTTTTTGATCAGATGCGTAGTTCTCGAGATATATCAAGATATTTAAAAGTTCCGAAACCGCACCAACATAATAGAGATACAGAAACACCGTGGCCCCTTTCTTTGAGATAACTCTACACTATTGCGAGCTGGAAATGCCACTTCCAGTTTAGCTGTGCAGAAGAAGAACAACAAGAAGAAGAAATATCTCGAAATATGTCCGTTAGGCCCCTTCCCTTGAGATAAATCTGCAAATATCTCGGAAACGAAGCGAGCTATGGCAAAATGTTAAGAGACCTTTTTTGTAGAGAATTAAGTTTCCTACTTTTTATGTTCTATGATATTTTTTGATCAGAAGCGTAGTTTTCGAGATATATCGAGATATTTAAAAGTTCCGAAGCCGCACCAACATAATAGAGATACAGAAACACCGTGGCCCCTTTCTTTGAGATAACTCTGCACTAGTGCGAGCCGCAAATGCCACTTCCAGCTTAGCTGTGCAGAAGAAGAACAACAAGAAGAAGAAATATCTCGAAATATGTCCGTCAGGCCCCTTCCCTTGAGATATATATGCAAATATCTCGGAAACGAAGCGAGCTATGGCAAAATGTTAAGAGACCTTTTTTGTAGAGAATTAAGTTTCCTACTTTTTATGTTCTATGACATTTTTTGATCAGATGCGTAGTTCTCGAGATATATCAAGATATTTAAAAGTTCCGAAGCCGCACCAACATAATAGAGATACAGAAACACCGTGGCCCCTTTCTTTAAGATAACTCTGCACTATTGCGAGCTGCAAATGCCACTTCCAGCTTAGCTGTGCAGAGGAAGAACAACAAGAAGAAGAAATATCTCGAAATATGTCCGTCAGGCCAGTTCCATTGAGCTGAATCTGCAAATATTTCGGAAACGAAGCGAGCTATGGCAAAATGTTAAGAGACCTTTTTTGTAGAGAATTAAGTTTCCTACTTTTCATGTTCTATGATATTTTTTGATCAGATGCGTAGCTCTCGAGATATATCAAGATATTTAAAAGTTCCGAAGCCGCACCAACATAATAGAGATACAGAAACACCGTGGCCCCTTTCTTTGAGATAACTCTGCACTATTGCGAGCTGCAAATGCCACTTCCAGCTTAGCTGTGCAGAGGAAGAACAACAAGAAGAAGAAATATCTCGAAATATGCCCGTCAGGCCCCTTCCCTTGAGATAAATATGCAAATATCTCGGAAACGAAGCGAGCTATGGCAAAATGTTAAGAGACCTTTTTTGTAGAGAATTATGTTTCCTACAATTTAGGTTCTATGATATTTTTTGATCAGAAGCGTAGTTTTCGAGATATATCGAGATATTTAAAAGTTCCGAAGCCGCACCAACATAATAGAGATACAGAAACACCGTGGCCCCTTTCTTTGAGATAACTCTGCACCAGTCCGAGCCGCAAATGCCACTTCCAGCTTAGGTGTGCAGAAGAAGAACAACAAGAAGAAGAAATATCTCGAAATATGTCCGTCAGGCCGCTTCCCTTGAGATATATCTGCAAATATCTCGGAAACGAAGCGAGCTATGGCAAGATGTTAAGAGACCTTTTTTGTAGAGAATTATGCTTCCTACAATTTATGTTCTATGATATTTTTTGATCAGAAGCGTAGTTTTCGAGATATATCGAGATATTTAAAGGTTCCGAAGCCGCACCAACATAATAGAGATACAGAAACACCGTGGCCCCTTTCGTTGAGATAACTCTGCACTAGTGCGAGCCGCAAATGCCACTTCCAGCTTAGCTGTGCAGAAGAAGAACAACAAGAAGAAGAAATATCTCGAAATATGTCCGTCAGGCCCCTTCCCTTGAGATAAATCTGCAAATATCTCGGAAACGAAGCGAGCAATGGCAAAATGTTAAGAGACCTTTTTTGTAGAGAATTAAGTTTCCTACTTTTTATGTTCTATGATATTTTTTGATCAGATGCGTAGTTCTCGAGATATATCAAGATATTTAAAAGTTCCGAAGCCGCACCAACATAATAGAGATACAGAAACACCGTGGCCCCTTTCTTTGAGATAACTCTGCACTATTGCGAGCTGTAAATGCCACTTCCAGCTTAGCTGTGCAGAAGAAGAACAACAAGAAGAAGAAATATCTCGAAATATGTCCGTCAGGCCCCTTCCCTTGAGATATATCTGCAAATATCTCGGAAACGAAGCGAGCTATGGCAAAATGTTAAGAGACCGTTTTTGTAGAGAATTATGTTTCCTACAATTTATGTTCTATGATATTTTTTGATCAGAAGCGTAGTTTTCGAGATATATCGAGATATTTAAAAGTTCCGAAGCCGCACCAACATAATAGAGATACAGAAACACCGTGGCCCCTTTCTTTGAGATAACTCTGCACTAGTGCGAGCCGCAAATGCCACTTCCAGTTTAGCTGTGCAGAAGAAGAACAACAAGAAGAAGAAATATCTCGAAATATGTCCGTTAGGCCCCTTCCCTTCAGATAAATCTGCAAATATCTCGGAAACGAAGCGAGCTATGGCAAAATGTTAAGAGACCTTTTTTGTAGAGAATTAAGTTTCCTACTTTTCAGGTTCTATGATATTTTTTGATCAGATGCGTAGTTCTCGAGATATATCAAGATATTTAAAAGTTCCGAAGCCGCACCAACATAATAGAGATACAGAAACACCGTGGCCCCTTTCTTTGATATAACTCTGCACTATTGCGAGCTGTAAATGCCACTTCCAGCTTAGCTGTGCAGAAGAAGAACAACAAGAAGAAGAAATATCTCGAAATATGTCCGTCAGGCCCCTTCCCTTGAGATATATCTGCAAATATCTCGGAAACGAAGCGAGCTATGGCAAAATGTTAAGAGACCTTTTTTGTAGAGAATAATGTTTCCTACAATTTATGTTCTATGATATTTTTTGATCAGAGGCGTAGTTTTCGAGATATATCGAGATATTTAAAAGTTCCGAAGCCGCACCAACATAATACAGATACAGAAACACCGTGGCCCCTTTCTTTGAGATAACTCTGCACTAGTACGAGCCGCAAATGCCACTTCCAGCTTAGCTGTGCAGAAGAAGAACAACAAGAAGAAGAAATATCTCGAAATATGTCCGTCAGGCCCCTTCCCTTGAGATAAATCTGCAAATATCTCGGAAACGAAGCGAGCTATGGCAAAATGTTAAGAGACCTTTTTTGTAGAGAATTAAGTTTCCTACTTTTTATGTTCTATGATATTTTTTGATCAGATGCGTAGTTCTCGAGATATATCAAGATATTTAAAAGTTCCGAAGCCGCACCAACATAATAGAGATACCGAAACACCGTGGCCCCTTTCTTTGAGATATCTCTGCACTATTGCGAGCTGCAAATGCCACTTCCAGCTTAGCTGTGCAGAAGAAGAACAACAAGAAGAAGAAATATCTCGAAATATGTCCGTGAGGCCCCTTCCCTTGAGATAAATCTGCAAATATCTCGGAAACGAAGCGAGCTATGGCAAAATGTTAAGAGACCTTATTTATAGAGAATTAAGTTTCCTACTTTTTATGTTCTATGATATTTTTTGATCAGATGCGTAGTTCTCGAGATATATCAAGATATTTAAAAGTTCCGAAGCCGCACCAACATAATAGAGATACCGAAACACCGTGGCCCCTTTCTTTGAGATAACTGTGCACTAGTGCGAGCCGCAAATGCCACTTCCAGCTTAGCTGTGCAGAAGAAGAACAACAAGAAGAAGAAATATCTCGAAATATGTCCGTCAGGCCAGTTCCTTTGAGCTGAATCTGCAAATATCTCGGAAACGAAGCGAGCTATGGCAAAATGTTAAGAGACCTTATTTATAGAGAATTAAGTTTCCTACTTTTTATGTTCTATGATATTTTTTGATCAGATGCGTAGTTCTCGAGATATATCAAGATATTTAAAAGTTCCGAAGCCGCACCAACATAATAGAGATACCGAAACACCGTGGCCCCTTTCTTTGAGATAACTGTGCACTAGTGCGAGCCGCAAATGCCACTTCGAGCTTAGCTGTGCAGAAGAAGAACAACAAGAAGAAGAAATATCTCGAAATATGTCCGTCAGGCCCCTGCCCTTGAGATATATCTGCAAATATCTCGAAAACCAAGCGAGCTATGGCAAAATGTTAAGAGACCTTTTTTGTAGAGAATTATGTTTCCTACAATTTATGTTCTATGATATTTTTTGATCAGAAGCGTAGTTTTCGAGATATATCTAGATATTTAAAAGTTACGAAGCCGCACCAACATAATAGAGATACAGAAACACCGCGGCTCCTTTCTTTGAGATAACTCTGCACTATTGCGAGCTGTAAATGCCACTTCCAGCTTAGCTGTGCAGAAGAAGAACAACAAGAAGAAGAAATATCTCGAAATATGTCCGTCAGGCCCCTGCCCTTGAGATATATCTGCAAATATCTCGAAAACCAAGCGAGCTATGGCAAAATGTTAAGAGACCTTTTTTGTAGAGAATTATGTTTCCTACAATTTATGTTCTATGATATTTTTTGATCAGAAGCGTAGTTTTCGAGATATATCTAGATATTTAAAAGTTACGAAGCCGCACCAACATAATAGAGATACAGAAACACCGCGGCTCCTTTCTTTGAGATAACTCTGCACTATTGCGAGCTGTAAATGCCACTTCCAGCTTAGCTGTGCAGAAGAAGAACAACAAGAAGAAGAAATATCTCGAAATATGTCCGTCAGGCCCCTGCCCTTGAGATATATCTGCAAATATCTCGGAAACCAAGCGAGCTATGGCAAAATGTTAAGAGACCTTTTTTGTAGAGAATTATGTTTCCTACAATTTATGTTCTATGATATTTTTTGATCAGACGCGTAGTTTTCGAGATATATCAAGATATTTAAAAGTTCCGAAGCCGCACCAACATAATAGAGATACAGAAACACCGTGGCCCCTTTCTTTGAGATAACTCTGCACTAGTGCGAGCCGCAAATGCCACTTCCAGCTTAGCTGTGCAGAAGAACAACAAGAAGAAGAAATATCTCGAAATATGTCCGTCAGGCCCCTTCCCTTGAGATAAATCTGCAAATATCTCGGAAACGAAGCGAGCTATGGCAAAATGTTTAGAGACCTTTCTTGTAGAGAATTAAGTTTCCTACTTTTTATGTGGTATGATATTTTTTGATCAGATGCGTAGTTCTCGAGATATATCAAGATATTTAAAAGTTCCGAAGCCGCACCAACATAATAGAGATACAGAAACACCGTGGCACCTTTCTTTGGGATAACTCTGCACTATTGCGAGCTGCAAATGCCACTTCCAGCTTAGCTGTGCAGAAGAAGAACAACAAGAAGAAGAAATATCTCGAAATATGTCCGTCAGGCCACTTCCCTTGAGATGAATCTGCAAATATCTCGGAAACGAAGCGAGCTATGGCAAAATGTTAAGAGACCTTTTTTGTAGAGAATAATGTTTCCTACAATTTACGCTCTATGATATTTTTTGATCAGAAGCGTAGTTTTCGAGATATATCGAGATACTTAAAGTTCCGAAGCCGCACCAACATATTAGAGATACAGAAACACCGTGGCCCCTTTCTTTGAGATAACTGTGCACTAGTGCGAGCCGCAAATGCCACTTCCAGCTTAGCTGTGCAGAAGAAGAACAACAAGAAGAAGAAATATCTCGAAATATGTCCGTCAGGCCCCTTCCCTTGAGATAAATCTGCAAATATCTCGGAAACGAAGCGAGCTATGGCAAAATGTTAAGAGACCTTTTTTGTAGAGAATTATGTTTCCTACTTTTTATGTTCTATGATATTTTTTGATCAGACGCGTAGTTCTCGAGATATATCAAGATATTTAAAAGTTCCGAAGCCGCACCAACATAATACAGATACAGAAACACCGTGGCCCCTTTCTTTGAGATAACTCTGCACTAGTGCGAGCCGCAAATGCCACTTCCAGCTTAGCTGTGCAGAAGAAGAACAACAAGAAGAAGAAATATCTCGAAATATGTCCGTCAGGCCCCTTCCCTTGAGATAAATCTGCAAATATCTCGGAAACGAAGCGAGCTATGGCAAAATGTTAAGAGACCTTTTTTGTAGAGAATTATGTTTCCTACTTTTTATGTTCTATGATATTTTTTGATCAGACGCGTAGTTCTCGAGATATATCAAGATATTTAAAAGTTCCGAAGCCGCACCAACATAATACAGATACAGAAACACCGTGGCCCCTTTCTTTGAGATAACTCTGCACTAGTACGAGCCGCAAATGCCACTTCCAGCTTAGCTGTGCAGAAGAAGAACAACAAGAAGAAGAAATATCTCGAAATATGTCCGTCAGGCCCCTTCCCTTGAGATAAATCTGCAAATATCTCGGAAACGAAGCGAGCTATGGCAAAATGTTAAGACACCTTTTTGTAGAGAATTAAGTTTCCTACTTTTTATGTTCTATGATATTTTTTGATCAGATGCGTAGTTCTCGAGATATATCAAGATATTTAAAAGCTCCGAAGCCGCACCAACATAATAGAGATACAGAAACAACGTGGCCCCTTTCTTTGAGATAACTCTGCACTATTGCGAGCTGCAAATGCCACTTCCAGCTTAGCTGTGCAGAGGAAGAATAACAAGAAGAAGAAATATCTCGAAATATGTCCGTCAGGCCAGTTCCTTTGAGCTGAATCTGCAAATATCTCGGAAACGAAGCGAGCTATGACAAAATGTTAAGAGACGTTTTTTATAGAGAATTATGTTTCCTACAATTTATGTTCTATGATATTTTTTGATCAGAAGCGTAGTTTTCGAGATATATCGAGATATTTAAAAGTTCCGAAGCCGCACCAACATAATAGGGATACAGAAACACCGTGGCCCCTTTCTTTGAGATAACTCTGCACTAGTGCGAGCCGCAAATGCCACTTCCAGCTTAGCTGTGCAGAAGAAGAACAACAAGAAGAAGAAATATCTCGAAATATGTCCGTCAGGCCCCTTCCCTTGAGATAAATCTGCAAATATCTCGGAAACGAAGCGAGCTATGGCAAAATGTTAAGAGACCTTTTTTGTAGAGAATTATGTTTCCTACAATTTATGTTCTATGATATTTTTTGATCAGAAGCGTAGTTTTCGAGATACATCGAGATATTTAAAAGTTCCGAAGCCGCACCAACATAATAGAGATACAGAAACACCGTGGCCCCTTTCTTTGAGATAACTCTGCACTAGTGCGAGCCGCAAATGCCACTTCCAGCTTAGCTGTGCAGAAGAAGAACAACAAGAAGAAGAAATATCTCGAAATATGTCCGTCAGGCCCCTTCCCTTGAGATAAATCTGCAAATATCTCGGAAACGAAGCGAGCTATGGCAAAATGTTAAGACACCTTTTTGTAGAGAATTAAGTTTCCTACTTTTTATGTTCTATGATATTTTTTGATCAGATGCGTAGTTCTCGAGATATATCAAGATATTTAAAAGCTCCGAAGCCGCACCAACATAATAGAGATACAGAAACACCGTGGCCCCTTTCTTTGAGATAACTCTGCACTATTGCGAGCTGCAAATGCCACTTCCAGCTTAGCTGTGCAGAGGAAGAATAACAAGAAGAAGAAATATCTCGAAATATGTCCGTCAGGCCAGTTCCTTTGAGCTGAATCTGCAAATATCTCGGAAACGAAGCGAGCTATGACAAAATGTTAAGAGACGTTTTTTATAGAGAATTATGTTTCCTACAATTTATGTTCTATGATATTTTTTGATCAGAAGCGTAGTTTTCGAGATATATCGAGATATTTAAAAGTTCCGAAGCCGCACCAATATAATAGGGATACAGAAACACCGTGGCCCCTTTCTTTGAGATAACTCTGCACTAGTGCGAGCCGCAAATGCCACTTCCAGCTTAGCTGTGCAGAAGAAGAACAACAAGAAGAAGAAATATCTCGAAATATGTCCGTCAGGCCCCTTCCCTTGAGATAAATCTGCAAATATCTCGGAAACGAAGCGAGCTATGGCAAAATGTTAAGAGACCTTTTTTGTAGAGAATTATGTTTCCTACAATTTATGTTCTATGATATTTTTTGATCAGAAGCGTAGTTTTCGAGATACATCGAGATATTTAAAAGTTCCGAAGCCGCACCAACATAATAGAGATACAGAAACACCGTGGCCCCTTTCTTTGAGATAACTCTGCACTAGTGCGAGCCGCAAATGCCACTTCCAGCTTAGCTGTGCAGAAGAAGAACAACAAGAAGAAGAAATATCTCGAAATATGTCCGTCAGGCCCCTTCCCTTGAGATAAATCTGCAAATATCTCGGAAACGAAGCGAGCTATGGCAAAATGTTAAGAGACCTTTTTTGTAGAGAATTAAGTTTCCTACTTTTTATGTTCTATGACATTTTTTGATCAGATGCGTAGTTCTCGAGATATATCAAGATATTTAAAAGTTCCGAAGCCGCACCAACATAATAGAGATACAGAAACACCGTGGCCCCTTTCTTTGAGATAACTCTGCACTATTGCGAGCTGCAAATGCCACTTCCAGCTTAGCTGTGCAGAGGAAGAACAACAAGAAGAAGAAATATCTCGAAATATGTCCGTCAGGCCAGTTCCTTTGAGCTGAATCTGCAAATATCTCGGAAACGAAGCGAGCTATGGCAAAATGTTAAGAGACGTTTTTTATAGAGAATTATGTTTCCTACAATTTATGTTCTATGATATTTTTTGATCAGAAGCGTAGTTTTCGAGATATATCGAGATATTTAAAAGTTCCGAAGCCGCACCAACATAATAAGGATACAGAAACACCGTGGCCCCTTTCTTTGAGATAACTCTGCACTAGTGCGAGCCGCAAATGCCACTTCCAGCTTAGCTGTGCAGAAGAAGAACAACAAGAAGAAGAAATATCTCGAAATATGTCCGTCAGGCCCCTTCCCTTGAGATAAATCTGCAAATATCTCGGAAACAAAGCGAGCTATGGCAAAATGTTAAGAGACCTTTTTTGTAGAGAATTATGTTTCCTACAATTTATGTTCTATGATATTTTTTGATCAGAAGCGTAGTTTTCGAGATACATCGAGATATTTAAAAGTTCCGAAGCCGCACCAACATAATAGAGATACAGAAACACCGTGGCCCCTTTCTTTGAGATAACTCTGCACTAGTGCGAGCCGCAAATGCCACTTCCAGCTTAGCTGTGCAGAAGAAGAACAACAAGAAGAAGAAATATCTCGAAATATGTCCGTCAGGCCCCTTCCCTTGAGATAAATCTGCAAATATCTCGGAAACGAAGCGAGCTATGCCAAAATGTTAAGAGACCTTATTTGTAGAGAATTAAGTTTCCTACTTTTTATGTTCTATGATATTTTTTGATCAGATGCGTAGTTCTCGAGATATATCGAGATATTTAAAAGTTCCGAAGCCGCACCAACATAATAGAGATACAGAAACACCGTGGCCCCTTTCTTTGAGATAACTGTGCACTATTGCGAGCTGCAAATGCCACTTCCAGCTTAGCTGTGCAGAAGAAGAACAACAAGAAGAAGAAATATCTCGAAATATGTCCGTCAGACCCCTTCCCTTGAGATAAATCTGCAAATATCTCGGAAACGAAGCGAGCTACGGCAAAATGTTAAGAGACCTTTTTTGTAGAAAATTAGGTTTCCTACTTTTTATGTTCTATGATATTTTTTGATCAGATGCGTAGTTCTCGAGATATAGCAAGATATTTAAAAGTTCCGAAGCCGCACCAACATAATAGAGATACAGAAACACCGTGGCCCCTTTCTTTGAGATAACTCTGCACTATTGCGAGCTGCAAATGCCACTTCCAGCTTAGCTGTGCAGAAGAAGAACAACAAGAAGAAGAAATATCTCGAAATATGTCCGTCAGGCCCCTTCCCTTGAGATAAATCTGCAAATATCTCGGAAACGAAGCGAGCTATGGCAAAATGTTAAGAGACCTTTTTTGTAGAGAATTAAGTTTCCTACTTTTTATGTTCTATGATATTTTTCGATCAGAGGCGTAGTTCTCGAGATATATCAAGATATTTAAAAGTTCCGAAGCCGCACCAACATAATAGAGATACAGAAACACCGTGGCCCCTTTCTTTGAGATAACTCTGCACGATTGCGAGCTGGAAATGCCACTTCCAGTTTAACTGTGCAGAAGAAGAACAACAACAAGAAGAAATATCTCGAAATATGTCCATCAGGACCCTTCCCTTGAGATAAATCTGCAAATATCTCGGAAACGAAGCGAGCTATTGCAAAACGTTAAGAGACCTTTTTTGTAGAGAATTAAGTTTCCTACTTTTTATGTTCTATGATATTTTTTGATCAGATGCGTAGTTCTCGAGATATATCAAGATATTTAAAAGTTCCGAAGCCGCACCAACATAATAGAGATACAGAAACAGCGTGGCCCCTTTCTTTGCGATAACTCTGCACTATTGCGAGCTGCAAATGCCACTTCCAGCTTAGCTGTGCAGAAGAAGAACAACAAGAAGATGAAATATCTCGAAATATGTCCGTCAGGCCCATTCCCTTGAGATAAATCTGCAAATATCTCGGAAACGAAGCGAGCTATGCCAAAATGTTAAGAGACCTTATTTGTAGAGAATTAAGTTTCCTACTTTTTATGTTCTATGATATTTTTTGATCAGATGCGTAGTTCTCGAGATATATCGAGATATTTAAAAGTTCCGAAGCCGCACCAACATAATAGAGATGCAGAAACACCGTGGCCCCTTTCTTTGAGATAACTGTGCACTATTGCGTGCTGCAAATGCCACTTCCAGCTTAGCTGTGCAGAAGAAGAACAACAAGAAGAAGAAATATCTCGAAATATGTCCGTCAGGCCCCTTCCCTTGAGATAAATCTGCAAATATCTCGGAAACGAAGCGAGCTATGGCAAAATGTTAAGAGACCTTTTTTGTAGAGAATTAAGTTTCCTACTTTTTATCTTCTATGATATTTTCTGATCAGATTCGTAGTTCTCGAGATATATCAAGATATTTAAAAGTTCCGAAGCCGCACCAACATAATAGAGATACAGAAACACCGTGGCCCCTCTCTTTGAGATAACTCTGCACAATTGCGAGCTGCAAATGCCACTTCCAGCTTAGCTGTGCAGAAGAAGAACAACAAGAAGAAGAAATATCTCGAAATAAGTCCGTTAGGCCCCTTCCCTTGAGATAAATCTGCAAATATCTCGGAAACGAAGCTAGCTATGGCAAAATGTTAAGAGACCTTTTTTGTAGAGAATTAAGTTTCCTACGTTTTATGTTGTATGATATTTTTTGATCAGATGCGTAGTTCTCGAGATATATCAAGATATTTAAAAGTTCCGAAGCCGCACCAACATAATAGAGATACAGAAACACCGTGGCCCCTTTCTTTGAGATAACTCTGCACTATTGCGAGCTGCAAATGCCACTTCCAGCTTAGCTGTGCAGAAGAAGAAATATCTCGAAATATGTCCGTCAGGCCCCTTCCCTTGAGATAAATCTGCAAATATCTCGGAAACGAAGCGAGCTATGGCAAAATGTTAAGAGACCTTTTTTGTATGGAATTATGTTTCCTACTTTTTATGTTCTATGATATTTTTTGATCAGACGCGTAGTTCTCGAGATATATCAAGATGTTTAAAAGTTCCGAAGCCGCACCAACATAATAGAGATACAGAAACACCGTGGCTCCTTTCTTTTAGATAACTCTGCACTATTGCGACCTGGAAATGCCACTTCCAGTTTAGCTGTGCAGAAGAAGAACAAGAAGAAGAAGAAATATCTCGAAATAAGTCCGTTAGGCCCCTTCCCTTGAGATAAATCTGCAAATATCTCGGAAACGAAGCGAGCTATGGCAAAATGTTAAGAGACCTTTTTTGTAGAGAATTAAGTTTCCTACTTTTTATGTTCTATGATATTTTTTGATCAGATGCGTAGATCTCGAGATATATCAAGATATTTAAAAGTTCCGAAGCCGCACCAACATAATAGAGATACAGAAACACCGTGGCCCCTTTCTTTGAGATAACTCTGCACTATTGCGAGCTGCAAATGCCACTTCCAGCTTAGCTGTGCAGAAGAAGAACAACAAGAAGAAGAAATATCTCGAAATATGTCCGTCAGGCCCCTTCCCTTGAGATAAATCTGCTAATATCTCGGAAACGAAGCGAGCTATGGCAAAATGTTAAGAGACCTTTTTTGTATGGAATTATGTTTCCTACTTTTTATGTTCTATGATATTTTTTGATCAGACGCGTAGTTCTCGAGATATATCAAGATATTTAAAAGTTCCGAAGCCGCACCAACATAATAGAGATACAGAAACACCGTGGCTCCTTTCTTTTAGATAACTCTGCACTATTGCGACCTGGAAATGCCACTTCCAGTTTAGCTGTGCAGAAGAAGAACAACAAGAAGAAGAAATATCTCGAAATAAGTCCGTTAGGCCCCTTCCCTTGAGATAAATCTGCAAATATCTCGGAAACGAAGCGAGCTATGGCAAAATGTTAAGAGACCTTTTTTGTATGGAATTATGTTTCCTACTTTTTATGTTCTATGATATTTTTTGATCAGACGCGTAGTTCTCGAGATATATCAAGATATTTAAAAGTTCCGAAGCCGCACCAACATAATAGAGATACAGAAACACCGTGGCTCCTTTCTTTTAGATAACTCTGCACTATTGCGACCTGGAAATGCCACTTCCAGTTTAGCTGTGCAGAAGAAGAACAAGAAGAAGAAGAAATATCTCGAAATAAGTCCGTTAGGCCCCTTCCCTTGAGATAAATCTGCAAATATCTCGGAAACGAAGCGAGCTATGGCAAAATGTTAAGAGACCTTTTTTGTAGAGAATTAAGTTTCCTACTTTTTATGTTCTATGATATTTTTTGATCAGATGCGTAGATCTCGAGATATATCAAGATATTTAAAAGTTCCGAAGCCGCACCAACATAATAGAGATACAGAAACACCGTGGCCCCTTTCTTTGAGATAACTCTGCACTATTGCGAGCTGCAAATGCCACTTCCAGCTTAGCTGTGCAGAAGAAGAACAACAAGAAGAAGAAATATCTCGAAATATGTCCGTCAGGCCCCTTCCCTTGAGATAAATCTGCTAATATCTCGGAAACGAAGCGAGCTATGGCAAAATGTTAAGAGACCTTTTTTGTATGGAATTATGTTTCCTACTTTTTATGTTCTATGATATTTTTTGATCAGACGCGTAGTTCTCGAGATATATCAAGATATTTAAAAGTTCCGAAGCCGCACCAACATAATAGAGATACAGAAACACCGTGGCTCCTTTCTTTTAGATAACTCTGCACTATTGCGACCTGGAAATGCCACTTCCAGTTTAGCTGTGCAGAAGAAGAACAACAAGAAGAAGAAATATCTCGAAATAAGTCCGTTAGGCCCCTTCCCTTGAGATAAATCTGCAAATATCTCGGAAACGAAGCGAGCTATGGCAAAATGTTAAGAGAGCTTTTTTGTAGAGAATTAAGTTTCCTACTTTTTATGTTCTATGATATTTTTTGATCAGATGCGTAGATCTCGAGATATATCAAGATATTTAAAAGTTCCGAAGCCGCACCAACATAATAGAGATACAGAAACACCGTGGCCCCTCTCTTTGAGATAACTCTGCACAATTGCGAGCTGCAAATGCCACTTCCAGCTTAGCTGTGCAGAAGAAGAACAACCAGAAGAAGAAATATCTCGAAATATGTCCGTCAGGCCCCTTCCCTTGAGATAAATCTGCAAATATCTCGGAAACGAAGCGAGCTATTGCAAAATGTTAAGAGACCTTTTTTGTAGAGGATTGAGTTTCCTACTTTTTATGTTCTATGATATTATTTGATCAGATGCGTAGTTCTCGAGATATATCAAGATATTTAAAAGTTAAGAAGCCGCACCAACATAATAGAGATACAGAAACACCGTGGCCCCTTTCTTTGAGATAACTCTGCACTAGTGCGAGCTGCAAATGCCACTTCCAGCTTAGCTGTGCAGAAGAAGAACAACAAGAAGAAGAAATATCTCGAAATATGTCCGTCAGGCCCCTTCCCTTGAGATAAATCTGCAAATATCTCGGAAACGAAGCGAGCTATGGCAAAATGTTAAGAGACCTTTTTTGTAGAGAATTAAGTTTCCTACTTTTTATGTTCTATGATATTTTTTGATCAGATGCGTAGATCTCGAGATATATCAAGATATTTAAAAGTTCCGAAGCCGCACCAACATAATAGAGATACAGAAACACCGTGGCCCCTTTCTTTGAGATAACTCTGCACTATTGCGAGCTGCAAATGCCACTTCCAGCTTAGCTGTGCAGAAGAAGAACAACAAGAAGAAGAAATATCTCGAAATATGTCCGTCAGGCCCCTTCCCTTGAGATAAATCTGCAAATATCTCGGAAACGAAGCGAGCTATGGCAAAATGTTAAGAGACCTTTTCTGTAGAGAATTAAGTTTTCTACTTTTTATGTTCCATGATATTTTTTGATCAGATGCGTAGTTCTCGAGATATATCAAGATATTTAAAAGTTCTGAAGCTGCACCAACATAATAGAGATACAGAAACACCGTGGCCCCTTTCTTTGAGATAACTCTGCACTAGTGCGAGCCGCAAATGCCACTTCCAGCTTAGCTGTGCAGAAGAAGAACAACAAGAAGAAGAAATATCTGGAAATATGTCCGTTAGGCCCCTTCCCTTGAGATAAATCTGCAAATATCTCGGAAACGAAGCGAGCTATGGCAAAATGTTGAGAGACCTTTTTTGTAGAGAATTAAGTTTCCTACTATTTATGTTCTATGATAGTTTTGGATCAGATGCGTAGTTCTCGAGATATATCAAGATATTTAAAAGTTCCGAAGCCGCACCAACATAATAGAGATACAGAAACACCGTGGCCCCTTTCTTTGAGATAACTCTGCACTAGTGCGAGCCGCAAATGCCACTTCCAGCTTAGCTGTGCAGAAGAAGAACAACAAGAAGAAGAAATATCTCGAAATATGTCCGTCAGGCCCCTTCCCTTGAGATAAATCTGCAAATATCTCGGAAACGAAGCGAGCCATTGCAAAATGTTAAGAGACCTTTTTTGTAGAGAATTGAGTTTCCTACTTTTTATGTTCTATGATATTTTTTGATCAGATGCGTAGTTCTCGAGATATATCAAGATATTTAAAAGTTCCGAAGCCGCACCAACATAATAGAGATACAGAAACACCGTGGCCCCTCTCTTTGAGATAACTCTGCACTATTGCGAGCTGGAAATGCCACTTCCAGTTTAGCTGTGCAGAAGAAGAACAACAAGAAGAAGAAATATCTCGAAATATGTCCGTTAGGCCCCTTCCCTTGAGATAAATCTGCAAATATCTCGGAAACGAAGCGAGCTATGGCAAAATCTTACGAGACTTTTTTGTAGAGAATTAAGTTTCCTACTTTTTATGTTCTATGATATTTTTTGATCAGATGCGTAGTTCTCGAGATATATCAAGATATTTAAAAGTTCCGAAGCCGCACCAACATAATAGAGATACAGAAACACCGTGGCCCCTTTCTTTGAGATAACTCTGCACTATTGCGAGCTGCAAATGCCACTTCCAGCTTAGCTGTGCAGAAGAAGAACAACAAGAAGAAGAAATATCTCGAAATGTGTCCGTCAGGCCCCTTCCCTTGAGATAAATCTGCAAATATCTCGGAAACGAAGAGAGCTATGGCAAAATGTTAAGAGACCTTTTTTGTAGAGAATTAAGTTTCCTACTTTTTATGTTCTATGATATTTTTTGATCAGATGCGTAGTTCTCGAGATATATCAAGATATTTAAAAGTTCCGAAGCCGCACCAACATAATAGAGATACAGAAACACCGTGGCCCCTTTCTTTGAGATAACTCTGTACTATTGCGAGCTGGAAATGCCACTTCCAGTTTAGCTGTGCAGAAGAAGAACAACAAGAAGAAGAAATATCTCGAAATGTGTCCGTTAGGCCCCTTCCCTTGAGATAAATCTGCAAATATCTCGGAAACGAAGCGAGCTATGGCAAAATGTTAAGAGACGTTTTTTGTAGAGAATTATGTTTCCTACAATTTATGTTCTATGATATTTTTTGATCAGAAGCGTAGTTTTCGAGATATATCGAGATATTTAAAAGTTCCGAAGCCGCACCAACATAATAGAGATACAGAAACACCGTGGCCCCTTTCTTTGAGATAACTCTGCACGATTGCGAGCTATGAATGCCACTTCCAGTTTAGCTGTGCAGAAGAAGAACAACAAGAAGAAGAAATATCTCGAAATATGTCCATCAGGACCCTTCCCTTGAGATAAATCCGCAAATATCTCGGAAACGAAGCGAGCTATTGCAAAACGTTAAGAGACCTTTTTTGTAGAGAATTAAGTTTCCTACTTTTTATGTTCTATGATATTTTTTGATCAGATGCGTAGTTCTCGAGATATATCAAGATATTTAAAAGCTCCGAAGCTGCACCAACATAATAGAGGTACAGAAACACCGTGGCCCCTTTCTTTGAGATAACTCTGCACTATTGCGAGCTGCAAATGCCACTTCCAGCTTAGCTGTGGAGAAGAAGAACAACAAGAATAAGAAATATTTCGAAATATGTCCGTCAGGCCCCTTCCCTTCAGATAAATCTGCAAATATCTCGGAAACGAAGCGAGCTATGGCAAAATGTTAAGAGACCGTTTTTGTAGAGAATTAAGTTTCCTACTTTTTATGTTCGATGATATTTTTTGATCAGACGCGGAGTTCTCCAGATATATCAAGATATTTAAAAGTTCCGAAGCCGCACCAACATAATAGAGATACAGAAACACCGTGGCCCCTTTCGTTGTGATAACTCTGCACTAGTGCGAGCCGCAAATGCCACTTCCAGCTTAGCTGTGCAGAAGAAGAACAACAAGAAGAAGAAATATCTCGAAATATGTCCGTCAGGCCCCTTCCCTTGAGATAAATCTGCAAATATCTCGGAAACGAAGAGAGCTATGGCAAAATGTTAAGAGACCTTTTTTGTAGAGAATTAAGTTTCCTACTTTTCATGTTCTATGATATTTTTTGATCAGATGCGTAGTTCTCGAGATATATCAAGATATTTAAAAGTTCCGAAGCCGCACCAACATAATAGAGATACAGAAACACCGTGGCCCCTTTCTTTGAGATAACTCTGAACTATTGCGAGCTGCAAATGCCACTTCCAGCTTAGCTGTGCAGAAGAAGAACAACAAGAAGAAGAAATATCTCGAAATATGTCCGTCAGGCCACTTCCCTTGAGATGAATCTGCAAATATCTCGGAAACGAAGCGAGCTATGGCAAAATGTTAAGAGACCTTTTTTGTAGAGAATTAAGTTTCCTACTTTTTATGTTCTCTGATATTTTTTGATCAGACGGGTAGTTCTCGAGATATATCAAGATATTTAAAAGTTCCGAAGCCGCACCAACATAATAGAGATACAGAAACACCGTGGCCCCTTTCTTTGAGATAACTCTGCACTATTGCGAGCTGTAAATGCCACTTCCAGCTTAGCTGTGCAGAAGAAGAACAACAAGAAGAAGAAATATCTCGAAATATGTCCGTCAGGCCCCTTCCCTTGAGATATATCTGCAAATATCTCGGAAACGAAGCGAGCTATGGCAAAATGTTAAGAGACCTTTTTTGTAGAGAATTATGTTTCCTACAATTTATGTTCTATGATATTTTTTGATCAGAAGCGTAGTTTTCGAGATATATCGAGATATTTAAAAGTTCCGAAGCCGCACCAACATAATAGAGATACAGAAACACCGTGGCCCCTTTCTTTGAGATAACTGTGCACTAGTGCGAGCCGCAAATGCCACTTCCAGCTTAGCTGTGCAGAGCAAGAACAACAAGAAGAAGAAATATCTCGAAATATGTCCGTCAGGCCAGTTCCTTTGAGCTGAATCTGCAAATATCTCGGAAACGAAGCGAGCTATGGCAAAATGTTAAGAGACGTTTTTTGTAGAGAATTATGTTTCCTACAATTTATGTTCGATGATATTTTTTGATCAGAAGCGTAGTTTTCGAGATATATCGAGATACTTAAAAGTTCCGAAGCCGCACCAACATAATAGAGATACAGAAACACCGTGGCCCCTTTCTTTGAGATAACTGTGCACTAGTGCGAGCCGCAAATGCCACTTCCAGCTTAGCTGTGCAGAAGAAGAACAAGAAGAAGAAATATCTCGAAATATGTCCGTCAGGCCCCTTCCCTTGAAATAAATCTGCAAATATCTCGGAAACGAAGCGAGCTATGGCAAAATGTTTAGAGACCTTTTTTGTAGAGAATTATGTTTCTTACTTTTTATGTTCTATGATATTTTTTGATCAGACGCGTAGTTCTCGAGATATATCAAGATATTTAAAAGTTCCAAAGCCGCACCAACATAGTAGAGATACAGAAACACCGTGGCCCCTTTCTTTGAGATATCTCTGCACTATTGCGAGCTGCAAATGCCACTTCCAGCTTAGCTGTGCAGAAGAAGAACAACAAGAAGAAGAAATATCTCGAAATATGTCCGTCAGGCCACTTCCCTTGAGATAAATCTGCAAATATCTCGGAAACCAAGCGAGCTATGGCAAAATGTTAAGAGACCTTTTTTGTAGAGAATTAAGTTTCCTACTTTTTATGTTCGATGATATTTTTTGATCAGAAGCGTAGTTTTCGAGATATATCGACATATTTAAAAGTTCCGAAGACGCACCAACATAATAGAGATACAGAAACACCGTGGCCCCTTTCTTTGAGATAACTGTGCACTAGTGCGAGCCGCAAATGCCACTTCCAGCTTAGCTGTGCAGAAGAAGAACAACAAGAAGAAGAAATATCTCGAAATATGCCCGTCAGGCCCCTTCCCTTGAAATATATCTGCAAATATCTCGGAAACGAAGCGAGCTATGGCAAAATGTTAAGAGACCTTTTTTGTAGAGAATTATGTTTCCTACAATTTACGTTCTATGATATTTTTTGATCAGAAGCGTAGTTCTCGAGATATATCAAGATATTTAAAAGTTCCGAAGCCGCACCAACATAATAGAGATACAGAAACACCGTGGCCCCTTTCTTTCAGATAACTCTGCACTATTGCGAGCTGCAAATGCCACTTCCAGCTTAGCTGTGCAGAGGAAGAACAACAAGAAGAAGAAATATCTCGAAATATGTCCGTCAGGCCCCTTCCCTTGAGATATATCTGCAAATATCTCGGAAACGAAGCGAGCTATGGCAAAATGTTAAGAGACCTTTTTTGTAGAGAATTAAGTTTCCTACTTTTTATCTTCTATGATATTTTTTGATCAGATACGTAGTTCTCGAGATATATCAAGATATTTAAAAGTTCCGAAGCCGCACCAACATAATAGAGATACAGAAACACCGTGGCCCCTTTCTTTGAGATAACTCTGCACTATTGCGAGCTGCAAATGCCACTTCCAGCTTAGCTGTGCAGAGGAAGAACAACAAGAAGAAGAAATATCTCGAAATATGCCCGTCAGGCCCCTTCCCTTGAAATATATCTGCAAATATCTCGGAAACGAAGCGAGCTATGGCAAAATGTTAAGAGACCTTTTTTGTAGAGAATTATGTTTCCTACAATTTACGTTCTATGATATTTTTTGATCAGAAGCGTAGTTCTCGAGATATATCGAGATATTTAAAAGTTCCGAAGCCGCACCAACATAATAGAGATACAGAAACACCGTGGCCCCTTTCTTTGAGATAACTCTGCACTAGTGCGAGCCGCAAATGCCACTTCCAGCTTAGCTGTGCAGAAGAAGAACAACAAGAAGAAGAAATATCTCGAAATATGTCCGTCAGGCCCCTTCCCTTGAGATAAATATGCAAATATCTCGGAAACGAAGCGAGCTATGGCAAAATGTTAAGAGACCTTTTTTGTAGAGAATTAAGTTTCCTACCTTTTATGTTCTATGATATTTTTTGATCAGATGCGTAGTTCTCGAGATATATCAAGATATTTAAAAGTTCCGAAGCCGCACCAACATAATAGAGATACAGAAACACCGTGGCCCCTTTCTTTGAGATAACTCTGCACTATTGCGAGCTGCAAATGCCACTTCCAGCTTAGCTGTGCAGAGGAAGAACAACAAGAAGAAGAAATATCTCGAAATATGTCCGTCAGGCCCCTTCCCTTGAGATATATCTGCAAATATCTCGGAAACGAAGCGAGCTATGGCAAAATGTTAAGAGACATTTTTTGTAGAGAATTATGTTTCCTACAATTTATGTTCTATGATATTTTTTGATCAGAAGCGTAGTTTTCGAGATATATCGAGATATTTAAAAGTTCCGAAGCCGCACCAACATAATAGAGATACAGAAACACCGTGGCCCCTTTCTTTGAGATAACTCTGCACTAGTGCGAGCCGCAAATGCCACTTCCAGCTTAGCTGTGCAGAAGAAGAACAACAAGAAGAAGAAATATCTCGAAATATGTCCGTCAGGCCCCTTCCCTTGAGATAAATCTGCAAATATCTCGGAAACGAAGCGAGCTATGGCAAAATGTTAAGAGACCTTTTTTGTAGAGAATTAAGTTTCCTACTTTTTATGTTCTATGATATTTTTTGATCAGATGCGTAGTTCTCGAGATATATCAAGATATTTAAAAGTTCCGAAGCCGCACCAACATAATAGAGATACAGAAACACCGTGGCCCCTTTCTTTGAGAAAGCGCTGCACTATTGCGAGCTGCAAATGCCACTTCCAGCTTAGCTGTGCAGAGGAAGAACAACAAGAAGAAGAAATATCTCGAAATATGTCCGTCAGGCCCCTTCCCTTGAGATATATCTGCAAATATCTCGGAAACGAAGCGAGCTATGGCAAAATGTTAAGAGACCTTTTTTGTAGAGAATTAAGTTTCCTACTTTTTATGTTCTATGATATTTTTTGATCAGATGCGTAGTTCTCGAGATATATCAAGATATTTAAAAGTTCCGAAGCCGCACCAACATAATAGAGATACAGAAACACCGTGGCCCCTTTCTTTCAGATAACTATGCACTATTGCGAGCTGCAAATGCCACTTCCAGCTTAGCTGTGCAGAAGAACAACAAGAAGAAGAAATATCTCGAAATATGTCCGTCAGGCCCCTTCCCTTGAGATAAATCTGCAAATATCTCGGAAACGAAGAGAGCTATGGCAAAATGTTAAGAGACTTTTTTTGTAGAGAATTAAGTTTCCTACTTTTTATGTTCTATGATATTTTTTGATCTGATGCGTAGTTCTCGAGATATATCAAGATATTTAAAAGTTCCGAAGCCGCACCAACATAATAGAGATACAGAAACACCGTGGCCCCTTTCTTTGAGATAACTCTGCACTATTGCGAGCTGCAAATGCCACTTCCAGCTTAGCTGTGCAGAGGAAGAACAACAAGAAGAAGAAATACCTCGAAATATGTCCGTCAGGCCAGTTCCTTTGAGCTGAATCTGCAAATATCTCGGAAACGAAGCGAGCTATGACAAAATGTTAAGAGACGTTTTTTATAGAGAATTATGTTTCCTACAATTTATGTTCTATGATATTTTTTGATCAGAAGCGTAGTTTTCGAGATATATCGAGATATTTAAAAGTTCCGAAGCCGCACCAACATAATAGGGATACAGAAACACCGTGGCCCCTTTCTTTGAGATAACTCTGCACTAGTGCGAGCCGCAAATGCCACTTCCAGCTTAGCTGTGCAGAAGAAGAACAACAAGAAGAAGAAATATCTCGAAATATGTCCGTCAGGCCCCTTCCCTTGAGATAAATCTGCAAATATCTCGGAAACGAAGCGAGCTATGGCAAAATGTTAAGAGACCTTTTTTGTAGAGAATTATGTTTCCTACAATTTATGTTCTATGATATTTTTTGATCAGAAGCGTAGTTTTCGAGATACATCGAGATATTTAAAAGTTCCGAAGCCGCACCAACATAATAGAGATACAGAAACACCGTGGCCCCTTTCTTTGAGATAACTCTGCACTAGTGCGAGCCGCAAATGCCACTTCCAGCTTAGCTGTGCAGAAGAAGAACAACAAGAAGAAGAAATATCTCGAAATATGTCCGTCAGGCCCCTTCCCTTGAGATAAATCTGCAAATATCTCGGAAACGAAGCGAGCTATGGCAAAATGTTAAGAGACCTTTTTTGTAGAGAATTAAGTTTCCTACTCTTTATGTTCTATGATATTTTTTGATCAGATGCGTAGTTCTCGAGATATATCAAGATATTTAAAAGTTCCGAAGCCGCACCAACATAATAGAGATACAGAAACACCGTGGCCCCTTTCTTTGAGATAACTCTGCACTATTGCGAGCTGCAAATGCCACTTCCAGCTTAGCTGTGCAGAGGAGGAACAACAAGAAGAAGAAATATCTCGAAATATGTCCGTCAGGCCAGTTCCTTTGAGCTGAATCTGCAAATATCTCGGAAACGAAGCGAGCTATGGCAAAATGTTAAGAGACGTTTTTTATAGAGAATTATGTTTCCTACAATTTATGTTCTATGATATTTTTTGATCAGAAGCGTAGTTTTCGAGATATATCGAGATGTTTAAAAGTTCCGAAGCCGCACCAACATAATAGGGATACAGAAACACCGTGGCCCCTTTCTTTGAGATAACTCTGCACTATTGCGAGCTGGAAATGCCACTTCCAGCTTAGCTGTGCAGAAGAAGAACAACAAGAAGAAGAAATATCTCGAAATATGTCCGTCAGGCCCCTCCCCTTGAGATATATCAGCAAATATCTCGGAAACGAAGCGAGCTATGGCAAAATGTTAAGAGACCTTTTTTGTAGAGAATTATGTTTCCTACAATTTATGTTCTATGATATTTTTTGATCAGAAGCGTAGTTTTCGAGATACATCGAGATATTTAAAAGTTCCGAAGCCGCACCAACATAATAGAGATACAGAAACACAGTGGCCCCTTTCTTTGAGATAACTCTGCACTAGTGCGAGCCGCAAATGCCACTTCCAGCTTAGCTGTGCAGAAGAAGAACAACAAGAAGAAGAAATATCTCGAAATATGTCCGTCAGGCCCCTTCCCTTGAGATATATCTGCAAATATTTCGGAAACGAAGCGAGCTATGGCAAAATGTTCAGAGACCTTTTTTGTAGAGAATTCTGTTTCCTACAATTTATGTTCTATGATATTTTTTGATCAGAAGCGTAGTTTTCGAGATATATCGAGATATTTAAAAGTTCCGAAGCCGCACCAACATAATAGAGATACAGAAACACCGTGGCCCCTTTCTTTGAGATAACTCTGCACTAGTGCGAGCCGCAAATGCCACTTCCAGCTTAGCTGTGCAGAAGAAGAACAACAAGAAGAAGAAATATCTCGAAATATGTCCGTCAGGCCCCTTCCCTTGAGATAAATCTGCAAATATCTCGGAAACGAAGCGAGCTATGGCAAAATGTTAAGAGACCTTTTTTGTAGAGAATTAAGTTTCCTACTTTTTATGTTCTATGATATTTTTTGATCAGATGCGTAGTTCTCGAGATATATCAAGATATTTAAAAGTTCCGAAGCCGCACAAACATAATAGAGATACAGAAACACCGTGGCCCCTTTCTTTGAGATAACTCTGCACTATTGCGAGCTGTAAATGCCACTTCCAGCTTAGCTGTGCAGAAGAAGAACAACAAGAAGAAGAAATATCTCGAAATATGTCCGTCAGGCCCCTTCCCTTGAGATATATCTGCAAATATCTCGGAAACGAAGCGAGCTATGGCAAAATGTTCAGAGACCTTTTTTGTAGAGAATTCTGTTTCCTACAATTTATGTTCTATGATATTTTTTGATCAGAAGCGTAGTTTTCGAGATATATCGAGATATTTAAAAGTTCCGAAGCCGCACCAACATAATAGAGATACAGAAACACCGTGGCCCCTTTCTTTGAGATAACTCTGCACTAGTGCGAGCCGCAAATGCCACTTCCAGCTTAGCTGTGCAGAAGAAGAACAACAAGAAGAAGAAATATCTCGAAATATGTCCGTCAGGCCCCTTCCCTTGAGATAAATCTGCAAATATCTCGGAAACGAAGCGAGCTATGGCAAAATGTTAACAGACCTTTTTTGTAGAGAATTAAGTTTCCTACTTTTTATGTTCTATGATATTTTTTGATCAGATGCGTAGTTCTCGAGATATATCAAGATATTTAAAAGTTCTGAAGCCGCACCAACATAATAGAGATACAGAAACACCGTGGCCCCTTTCTTTGAGATAACTCTGCACTATTGCGAGCTGTAAATGCCACTTCCAGCTTAGCTGTGCAGAAGAAGAACAACAAGAAGAAGAAATATCTCGAAATATGTCCGTCAGGCCCCTTCCCTTGAGATATATCTGCAAATATCTCGGAAACGAAGCGAGCTATGGCAAAATGTTAAGAGACCTTTTTTGTAGAGAATTATGTTTCCTACAATTTATGTTCTATGATATTTTTTGATCTGAAGCGTAGTTTTCGAGATACATCGAGATAGTTAAAAGTTCCGAAGCCGCACCAACATAATAGAGATACAGAAACACCGTGGCCCCTTTCTTTGAGATAACTCTGCACTAGTGTGAGCCGCAAATGCCACTTCCAGCTTAGCTGTGCAGAAGAAGAACAACAAGAAGAAGAAATATCTCGAAATATGTCCGTCAGGCCCCTTCCCTTGAGATAAATCTGCAAATATCTCGGAAACGAAGCGAGCTATGGCAAAATGTTAAGAGACCTTTTTTGTAGGGAATTAAGTTGCCTACTTTTTATGTTCTATGATATTTTTTGATCAGATGCGTAGTTCTCGAGATATATCAAGATATTTAAAAGTTCCGAAGCCGCACCAACATAATAGAGATACAGAAACACCGTGGCCCCTTTCTTTGAGATAACTCTGCACTATTGCGAGCTGCAAATGCCACTTCCAGCTTAGCTGTGCAGAGGAAGAACAACAAGAAGAAGAAATATCTCGAAATATGTCCGTCAGGCCCCTTCCCTTGAGATATATCAGCAAATATCTCGGAAACGAAGCGAGCTATGGCAAAATGTTAAGAGACCTTTTTTGTAGAGAATTATGTTTCCTACAATTTATGTTCTATGATATTTTTTGATCAGAAGCGTAGTTTTCGAGATACATCGAGATATTTAAAAGTTCCGAAGCCGCACCAACATAATAGAGATACAGAAACACCGTGGCCCCTTTCTTTGAGATAACTCTGCACTAGTGCGGGCCGCAAATGCCACTTCCAGCTTAGCTGTGCAGAAGAAGAACAACAAGAAGAAGAAATATCTCGAAATATGTCCGTCAGGCCCCTTCCCTTGAGATAAATCTGCAAATATCTCGGAAACGAAGCGAGCTATGGCAAAATGTTAAGAGACCTTTTTTGTAGAGAATTAAGTTTCCTACTTTTTATGTTCTATGATATTTTTTGATCAGATGCGTAGTTCTCGAGATACATCGAGATATTTAAAAGTTCCGAAGCCGCACCAACATAATAGAGATACAGAAACACCGTGGCCCCTTTCTTTGAGATAACTCTGCACTAGTGCGAGCCGCAAATGCCACTTCCAGCTTAGCTGTGCAGAAGAAGAACAACAAGAAGAAGAAATATCTCGAAATATGTCCGTCAGGCCCCTTCCCTTGAGATAAATCTGCAAATATCTCGGAAACGAAGCGAGCTATGGCAAAATGTTAAGAGACCTTTTTTGTAGGGAATTAAGTTTCCTACTTTTTATGTTCTATGATATTTTTTGATCAGAAGCGTAGTTTTCGAGATACATCGAGATAGTTAAAAGTTCCGAAGCCGCACCAACATAATAGAGATACAGAAACACCGTGGCCCCTTTCTTTGAGATAACTCTGCACTAGTGCGAGCCGCAAATGCCACTTCCAGCTTAGCTGTGCAGAAGAAGAACAACAAGAAGAAGAAATATCTCGAAATATGTCCGTCAGGCCCCTTCCCTTGAGATAAATCTGCAAATATCTCGGAAACGAAGCGAGCTATGGCAAAATGTTAAGAGACCTTTTTTGTAGGGAATTAAGTTTCCTACTTTTTATGTTCTATGATATTTTTTGATCAGATGCGTAGTTCTCGAGATATATCAAGATGTTTAAAAGTTCCGAAGCCGCACCAACATAATAGAGATACAGAAACACCGTGGCCCCTTTCTTTGAGATAACTCTGCACTATTGCGAGCTGCAAATGCCACTTCCAGCTTAGCTGTGCAGAGGAAGAACAACAAGAAGAAGAAATATCTCGAAATATGTCCGTCAGGCCAGTTCCTTTGAGCTGAATCTGCAAATATCTCGGAAACGAAGCGAGCTATGGCAAAATGTTAAGAGACGTTTTTTATAGAGAATTATGTTTCCTACAATTTATGTTCCATGATATTTTTTGATCAGAAGCGTAGTTTTCGAGATATATCGAGATATTTAAAAGCTCCGAAGCCGCACCAACATAATAGGGATACAGAAACACCGTGGCCCCTTTCTTTGAGATAACTCTGCACTAGTGCGAGCCGCAAATGCCACTTCCAGCTTAGCTGTGCAGAAGAAGAACAACAGGAAGAAGAAATATCTCGAAATATGTCCGTCAGGCCCCTTCCCTTGAGATAAATCTGCAAATATCTCGGAAACGCCGCGAGCTATGGCAAAATGTTAAGAGACCTCTTTTGTAGAGAATTAAGTTTCCTACTTTTTATGTTCTATGATATTTTTTGATCAGATGCGTAGTTCTCGAGATATATCAAGATATTTAAAAGTTCCGAAGCCGCACCAACATAATAGAGATACAGAAACACCGTGGCCCCTTTCTTTGAGATAACTCTGCACTATTGCGAGCTGCAAATGCCACTTCCAGCTTAGCTGTGCAGAAGAAGAACAACAAGAAGAAGAAATATCCCGAAATATGTCCGTCAGGCCCCTTCCCTTGAGATAAATCTGCATATATCTCGGAAACGAAGCGAGCTATGGCAAAATGTTAAGAGACCTTTTTGGTAGAGAATGAAGTTTCCTACTTTTTATGTTCTATGATATTTTTTGATCAGATGCGTAGTTCTCGAGATATATCAAGATATTTAAAAGTTCCGAAGCCGCACCAACATAATAGAGATACAGAAACACCGTGGCCCCTTTCTTTGAGATAACTCTGCACTATTGGGAGCTGCAAATGCCACTTCCAGCTTAGCTGTGCAGAAGAAGAACAACAAGAAGAAGAAATATCTCGAAATATGACCGTTAGGCCCCTTCCCTTGAGATAAATCTGCAAATATCTCGGAAACGAAGCGAGCTATGGCAAAATGTTAAGAGACCTTTTTTGTAGAGAATTAAGTTTCCTACTTTTTATGTTCTATGATATTTTTTGATCAGATGCGTAGTTCTCGAGATATATCAAGATATCTAAAAGTTCCGAAGCCGCACCAACATAATAGAGATACAGAAACACCGTGGCCCCTTTCTTCGAGATAACCCTGCGCTATTGCGAGCTGGAAATGCCACTTCCAGTTTAGCTGTGCAGAAGAAGAACAACAAGAAGAGGAAATATCTCGAAATATGTCCGTCAGGCCCCTTCCCTTGAGATATATCTGCAAATATCTCGGAAACGAAACGAGCTATGGCAAAATGTTAAGAGACCTTTTTTGTAGAGAATTATGTTTCCTACAATTTATGTTCTATGATATTTTTTGATCAGAAGCGTAGTTTTCGAGATATATCGAGATATTTAAAAGATCCGAAGCTGCACCAACATAATAGAGATACAGAAACACCGTGGCCCCTTTCTTTGAGATAACTCTGCACTAGTGCGAGCCGCAAATGCCGCTTCCAGCTTAGCTGTGCAGAAGAAGAACAACAAGAAGAAGAAATATCTCGAAATATGTCCGTCAGGCCCCTTCCCTCGAGATAAATCTGCAAATATCTCGGAAACGAAGCGAGCTATGGCAAAATGTTATGAGACCTTTTTTGTAGAGAATTAAGTTTCCTACTTTTTATGTTCTATGATATTTTTTGATCGGATGCGTAGTTCTCGAGATATATCAAGATATTTAAAAGTTCCGAAGCCGCACCAACATAATAGAGATACAGAAACACCGTGGCCCCTTTCTTTGAGATATCTCTGCACTATTGCGAGCTGCAAATGCCACTTCCAGCTTAGCTGTGCAGAAGAAGAACAACAAGAAGAAGAAATATCTGGAAATATGTCCGTCAGGCCCCTTCCCTTGAGATAAATCTGCAAATATCTCGGAAACGAAGCGAGCTATGGCAAAATGTTATGAGACCTTTTTTGTAGAGAATTAAGTTTCCTACTTTTTATGTTCTATGATATTTTTTGATCGGATGCGTAGTTCTCGAGATATATCAAGATATTTGAAAGTTCCGAAGCCGCACCAACATAATAGAGATACAGAAACACCGTGGCCCCTTTCTTTGAGATATCTCTGCACTATTGCGAGCTGCAAATGCCACTTCCAGCTTAGCTGTGCAGAAGAAGAACAACAAGAAGAAGAAATATCTGGAAATATGTCCGTCAGGCCCCTTCCCTTGAGATAAATCTGCAAATATCTCGGAAACGAAGCGAGCTATGGCAAAATGTTGAGAGACCTTTTTTGTAGAGAATTATGTTTCCTACAATTTATGTTCTATGATATTTTTTGATCAGAAGCGTAGTTTTCGAGATATATCGAGATATTTAAAAGTTCCGAAGCCGCACCAACATAATAGAGATACAGAAACACCGTGGCCCCTTTCTTTGAGATAACTCTGCACTAGTTCGAGCCGCAAATCCCACTTCCAGCTTAGCTGTGCAGAAGAAGAACAACAAGAAGAAGAAATATCTCGAAATATGTCCGTCAGGCCCCTTCCCTTGAGATAAATCTGCAAATATCTCGGAAACGAAGCGAGCTATGGTAAAATGTTAAGAGACCTTTTTTGTAGAGAATTAAGTTTCCTACTTTTTATGTTCTATGATATTTTTTGATCAGATGCGTAGTTCTCGAGATATATCAAGATATTTAAAAGTTCCGAAGCCGCACCAACATAATAGAGATACAGAAACACCGTGGCCCCTTTCTTACAGATAACTCTGCACTATCGCCAGCTGCAAATGCCACTTCCAGCTTAGCTGTGCAGAGGAAGAACAACAAGAAGAAGAAATATCTCGAAATATGTCCGTCAGGCCAGTTCCTTTGAGCTGAATCTGCAAATATCTCGGAAACGAAGCGAGCTATGGCAAAATGTTAAGAGACGTTTTTTGTAGAGAATTATGTTTCCTACAATTTATGTTCTATGATATTTTTTGATCAGAAGCGTAGTTTTCGAGATATATCGAGATATTTAAAAGTTCCGAAGCCGCACCAACATAATAGGGATACAGAAACACCGTGGCCCCTTTCTTTGAGATAACTCTGCACTAGTGCGAGCCGCAAATGCCACTTCCAGCTTAGCTGTGCAGAAGAAGAACAACAAGAAGAAGAAATATCTCGAAATATGTCCGTCAGGCCCCTTCCCTTGAGATAAATCTGCAAATATCTCGGAAACGAAGCGAGCTATGGCAAAATGTTAGGAGACCTTTTTTGTAGAGAATTAAGTTTCCTACTTTTTATGTTCTATGATATTTTTTGATCAGATGCGTAGTTCTCGAGATATATCAAGATATTTAAAAGTTCCGAAGCCGCACCAACATAATAGAGATACAGAAACACCGTGGCCCCTCTCTTTGAGATAACTCTGCACTAGTGCGAGCCGCAAATGCCACTTCCAGCTTAGCTGTGCAGAAGAAGAACAACAAGAAGAAGAAATATCTCGAAATATGTCCGTCAGGCCCCATCCCTTGAGATAAATCTGCAAATATCTCGGAAACGAAGCGAGCTATGGCAAAATGTTAGGAGACCTTTTTTGTAGAGAATTAGGTTTCCTACTTTTTATGTTCTATGATATTTTTTGATCAGATGCGTAGTTCTCGAGATATATCAAGATATTTAAAAGTTCCGAAGCCGCACCAACATAATAGAGATACAGACACACCGTGGCCCCTCTCTTTGAGATAACTCTGCACTATTGCGAGCTGGAAATGCCACTTCCAGTTTAGCTGTGCAGAAGAAGAACAACAAGAAGAAGAAATATCTCGAAATATGTCCGTTAGGCCCCTTCCCTTGAGATAAATCTGCAAATATCTCGGAAACGAAGCGAGCTATGGCAAAATGTTAAGAGACCTTTTTTGTAGAGAATTAAGTTTCCTACTTTTTATGTTCTATGATATTTTTTTATCAGATGCGTAGTTCTCGAGATATATCAAGATATTTAAAAGTTCCGAAGCCGCACCAACATAATAGAGATACAGAAACACCGTGGCCCCTTTCTTTGAGATAACTCTGCACTATTGCGAGCTGTAAATGCCACTTCCAGCTTAGCTGTGCAGAAGAAGAACAACAAGAAGAAGACATATCTCGAAATATGTCCGTCAGGCCCCTTCCCTTGAGATATATCTGCAAATATCTCGGAAACGAAGCGAGCTATGGCAAAATGTTAAGAGACCTTTTTTGTAGAGAATTATGTTTCCTACAATTTATGTTCTACGATATTTTTTGATCAGAAGCGTAGTTTTCGAGATATATCGAGATATTTAAAAGTTCCAAAGCCGCACCAACATAATAGAGATACAGAAACACCGTGGCCCCTTTCTTTGAGATAACTCTGCACTAGTGCGAGCCGCCAATGCCACTTCCAGCTTAGCTGTGCAGAAGAAGAACAACAAGAAGAAGAAATATCTCGAAATATGTCCGTCAGGCCCCTTCCCTTGAGATAAATCTGCAAATATCTCGGAAACGAAGAGAGCTATTGCAAAATGTTAACAGACATTTTCGTAGAGAATTAAGTTTCCTACTTTTTATGTTCTATGATATTTTTTGATCTGATGCGTAGTTCTCGAGATATATCAAGATATTTAAAAGTTCCGAAGCCGCACCAACATAATAGAGATACAGAAACACCGTGGCCCCTTTCTTTGAGATAACTCTGCACTAGTGCGAGCCGCAAATGCCACTTCCAGCTTAGCTGTGCAGAAGAAGAACAACAAGAAGAATAAATATCTCGAAATATGTCCGTCAGGCCCCTTCCCTTGAGATAAATCTGCAAATATCTCGGAAACGAAGCGAGCTATGGCCAATTGTTAAGAGACCTTTTTTGTAGAGAATTAAGTTTCCTACTTTTTATGTTCTATGATATTTTTTGATCAGATGCGTAGTTCTCGAGATATATCAAGATATTTAAAAGTTCCGAAGCCGCACCAACATAATAGGGATACAGAAACACCGTGGCCCCTTTCTTTGAGATAACTCTGCACTAGTGCGAGCCGCAAATGCCACTTCCAGCTTAGCTGTGCAGAAGAAGAACAACAAGAAGAAGAAATATCTCGAAATATGTCCGTCAGGCCCCTTCCCTTGAGATAAATCTGCAAATATCTCGGAAACGAAGCGAGCTATGGCAAAATGTTGAGAGACCTCTTTTGTAGAGAATTAAGCTTCCTACTTTTTATGTTCTATGATATTTTTTGATCAGATGGGTAGTTCTCGAGATATATCAAGATATTTAAAAGTTCCGAAGCCGCACCAACATAATAGAGACACAGAAACACCGTGGCCCCTTTCTTTGAGATAACTCTGCACTATTGCGCGCTGTAAATGCCACTTCCAGCTTAGCTGTGCAGAAGAAGAACAGCAAGAAGAAGAAATATCTCGAAATATGTCCGTCAGGCCCCTTCCCTTGAGATATATCTGCAAATATCTCGGAAACGAAGCGAGCTATGACAAAATGTTAAGAGACCTTTTTTGTAGAGAATTATGTTTCCTACTTTTTATGTTCTATGATATTTTTTGATCAGATGCGTAGTTCTCGAGATATATCAAGATATTTAAAAGTTCCGAAGCCGCACCAACATAATAGAGATACAGAAACACCGTGGCCCCTTTCTTTGAGATAACTCTGCACTATTGCGAGCTGCGAATGCCACTTCCAGCTTAGCTGTGCAGAAGAAGAACAACAAGAAGAAGAAATATCTCGAAATATGTCCGTCAGGCCCCTTCCCTTGAGATAAATCTGCAAATATCTCGGAAACGAAGAGAGCTATGGCAAAATGTTAAGAGACCTTTTTTGTAGAGAATTAAGTTTCCTACAATTTATGTTCTATGATATTTTTTGATCAGATGCGTAGTTCTCGAGATATATCAAGATATTTAAAAGTTCCGAAGCCGCACCAACATAATAGAGATACAGAAACACCGTGGCCCCTTTCTTTGAGATAACTCTGCACTATTGCGAGCTGTAAATGCCACTTCCAGCTTAGCTGTGCAGAAGAAGAACAACAAGAAGAAGAAATATCTCGAGATATGTCCGTCAGGCCCCTTCCCTTGAGATATATCTGTAAATATCTCGGAAACGAAGCGAGCTATGGCAAAATGTTAAGAGACCTTTTTTGTAGAGAATTCTGTTTCCTACAATTTATGTTCTATGATGTTTTTTGATCAGAAGCGTACTTTTCGAGATATATCGAGATATTTAAAAGTTCCGAAGCCGCACCAACATAATAGAGATACAGAAACACCGTGGCCCCTTTCTTTGAGATAACTCTGCACTAGTGCGAGCCGCAAATGCCACTTCCAGCTTAGCTGTGCAGAAGAAGAACAACAAGAAGAAGAAATATCTCGAAATATGTCCGTCAGGCCCCTTCCCTTGAGATAAATCTGCAAATATCTCGGAAACGAAGCGACCTATGGCAAAATGTTCAGAGACCTTTTTTGTAGAGAATTAAGTTTCCTACTTTTTATGTTCTATGATATTTTTTGATCAGATGCGTAGTTCTCGAGATATATCAAGATATTTAAAAGTTCCGAAGCCGCACCAACATAATAGAGATACAGAAACACCGTGGCCCCTTTCTTTGAGATAACTCTGCACTATTGCGAACTGCAAATGCCACTTCCAGCTTAGCTGTGCAGAGGAAGAACAACAAGAAGAAGAAATATCTCGAAATATGTCCGTCAGGCCAGTTCCTTTGAGCTGAATCTGCAAATATCTCGGAAACGAAGCGAGCTATGGCAAAATGTTAAGAGACGTTTTTTATAGAGAATTATGTTTCCTACAATTTATGTTCTATGATATTTTTTGATCAGAAACGTAGTTTTCGAGATATATCGAGATATTTAAAAGTTCCGAAGCTGCACCAACATAATAGGGATACAGAAACACCGTGGCCCCTTTCTTTGAGATAACTCTGCACTAGTGCGAACCGCAAATGCCACTTCCAGCTTAGCTGTGCAGAAGAAGAACAACAAGAAGAAGAAATATCTCGAAATATGTCCGTCAGGCCCCTTTCCTTGAGATAAATCTGCAAATATCTCGGAAACGAAGCGAGCTATGGCAAAATGTTAAGAGACCTTTTTTGTAGAGAATTAAGTTTCCTACTTTTTATCTTCTATGATATTTTTTGATCAGATGCGTAGTTCTCGAGATATATCAAGATATTTAAAAGTTCCGAAGCCGCACCAACATAATAGAGATACAGAAACACCGTGGCCCCTTTCTTTGAGATAACTCTGCACTAGTGCGAGCCGCAAATGCCACTTCCAGCTTAGCTGTGCAGAAGAAGAACAACAAGAAGAAGAAATATCTCGAAATATGTCCGTCAGGGCCCTTCCCTTGAGATATATCTGCAAATATCTCGGAAACGAAGCGAGCTATGGCAAAATGTTAAGAGACCTTTTTTGTAGAGAATTATGTTTCCTACAATTTATGTTCTACGATATTTTTTGATCAGAAGCGTAGTTTTCGAGATATATCGAGATATTTAAAAGTTCCAAAGCCGCACCAACATAATAGAGATACAGAAACACCGTGGCCCCTTTCTTTGAGATAACTCTGCACTAGTGCGAGCCGCCAATGCCACTTCCAGCTTAGCTGTGCAGAAGAAGAACAACAAGAAGAAGAAATATCTCGAAATATGTCCGTCAGGCCCCTTCCCTTGAGATAAATCTGCAAATATCTCGGAAACGAAGAGAGCTATTGCAAAATGTTAACAGACATTTTTGTAGAGAATTAAGTTTCCTACTTTTTATGTTCTATGATATTTTTTGATCTGATGCGTAGTTCTCGAGATATATCAAGATATTTAAAAGTTCCGAAGCCGCACCAACATAATAGAGATACAGAAACACCGTGGCCCCTTTCTTTGAGATAACTCTGCACTAGTGCGAGCCGCAAATGCCACTTCCGGCTTAGCTGTGCAGAAGAAGAACAACAAGAAGAATAAATATCTCGAAATATGTCCGTCAGGCCCCTTCCCTTGAGATAAATCTGCAAATATCTCGGAAACGAAGCGAGCTATGGCCAATTGTTAAGAGACCTTTTTTGTAGAGAATTAAGTTTCCTACTTTTTATGTTCTATGATATTTTTTGATCAGATGCGTAGTTCTCGAGATATATCAAGATATTTAAAAGTTCCGAAGCCGCACCAACATAATAGGGATACAGAAACGCCGTGGCCCCTTTCTTTGAGATAACTCTGCACTAGTGCGAGCCGCAAATGCCACTTCCAGCTTAGCTGAGCAGAAGAAGAACAACAAGAAGAAGAAATATCTCGAAATATGTCCATCAGGACCCTTCCCTTGAGATAAATCTGCAAATATCTCGGAAACGAAGCGAGCTATGGCAAAATGTTAAGAGACCTTTTTTGTAGAGAATTAAGTTTCCTACTTTTTATGTTCTATGATATTTTTTGATCTGATGCGTAGTTCTCGAGATATATCAAGATATTTAAAAGTTCCGAAGCCGCACCAACATAATAGAGATACAGAAACACCGTGGCCCCTCTCTTTGAGATAACTCTGCACTACTGCGAGCTGGAAATGCCACTTCCAGTTTAGCTGTGCAGAAGAAGAACAACAAGAAGAAGAAATATCTCGAAATATGTCCGTTAGGCCCCTTCCCTTGAGATAAATCTGCAAATATCTCGGAAACGAAGCGAGCTATGGCAAAATGTTAAGAGACCTCTTTTGTAGAGAATTAAGCTTCCTACTTTTTATGTTCTATGATATTTTTTGATCAGATGCGTAGTTCTCGAGATATATCAAGATATTTAAAAGTTCCGGAGCCGCACCAACATAATAGAGATACAGAAACACCGTGGCCCCTTTCTTTGAGATAACTCTGCACTATTGCGCGCTGTAAATGCCACTTCCAGCTTAGCTGTGCAGAAGAAGAACAACAAGAAGAAGAAATATCTCGAAATATGTCCGTCAGGCCCCTTCCCTTGAGATATATCTGCAAATATCTCGGAAACGAAGCGAGCTATGACAAAATGTTAAGAGACCTTTTTTGTAGAGAATTATGTTTCCTACTTTTTATGTTCTATGATATTTTTTGATCAGATGCGTAGTTCTCGAGATATATCAAGATATTTAAAAGTTCCGAAGCCGCACCAACATAATAGAGATACAGAAACACCGTGGCCCCTTTCTTTGAGATAACTCTGCACTATTGCGAGCTGTAAATGCCACTTCCAGCTTAGCTGTGCAGAAGAAGAACAACAAGAAGAAGAAATATCTCGAGATATGTCCGTCAGGCCCCTTCCCTTGAGATAAATCTGCAAATATCTCGGAAACGAAGCGAGCTATGGCAAAATGTTCAGAGACCTTTTTTGTAGAGAATTAAGTTTCCCACTTTTTATGTTCTATGATATTTTTTGATCAGATGCGTAGTTCTCGAGATATATCAAGATATTTAAAAGTTCCGAAGCCGCACCAACATAATAGAGATACAGAAACACCGTGGCCCCTTTCTTTGAGATAACTCTGCACTATTGCGAGCTGCAAATGCCACTTCCAGCTTAGCTGTGCAGAGGAAGAACAACAAGAAGAAGAAATATCTCGAAATATGTCCGTCAGGCCAGTTCCTTTGAGCTGAATCTGCAAATATCTCGGAAACGAAGCGAGCTATGGCAAAATGTTAAGAGACGTTTTTTATAGAGAATTATGTTTCCTACAATTTATGTTCTATGATATTTTTTGATCAGAAACGTAGTCTTCGAGATATATCGAGATATTTAAAAGTTCCGAAGCTGCATCAACATAATAGGGATACAGAAACACCGTGGCCCCTTTCTTTGAGATAACTCTGCACTAGTGCGAGCCGCAAATGCCACTTCCAGCTTAGCTGTGGAGAAGAAGAACAACAAGAAGAAGAAATATCTCGAAATATGTCCGTCAGGCCTCTTTCCTTGAGATAAATCTGCAAATATCTCGGAAACGAAGCGAGCTATGGCAAAATGTTAAGAGACCTTTTTTGTAGAGAATTAGGTTTCCTACTTTTTATCTTCTATGATATTTTTTGATCAGATGCGTAGTTCTCGAGATATATCAAGATATTTAAAAGTTCCGAAGCCGCACCAACATAATAGAGATACAGAAACACCGTGGCCCCTCTCTTTGAGATAACTCTGCACTATTGCGAGCTGGAAATGCCACTTCCAGTTTAGCTGTGCAGAAGAAGGACAACAAGAAGAAGAAATATCTCGAAATATGTCCGTTAGGCCCCTTCCCTTGAGATAAATCTGCAAATATCTCGGAAACGAAGCGACCTATGGCAAAATGTTAAGAGACCTTTTTTGTAGAGAATTAAGTTTCCTACTTTTTATGTTCTATGATATTTTTTGATCAGATGCGTAGTTCTCGAGATATATCAAGATATTTAAAAGTTCCGAAGCCGCACCAACATAATAGAGATACAGAAACACCGTGGCCCCTTTCTTTGAGATAACTCTGCACTAGTGCGAGCCGCAAATGCCACTTCCAGCTTAGCTGTGCAGAAGAAGAACAACAAGAAGAAGAAATATCTCGAAATATGTCCGTCAGGCCCCTTCCCTTGAGATAAATCTGCAAATATCTCGGAAACGAAGCGAGCTATGGCAAAATGTTCAGAGACCTTTTTTGTAGAGAATTAAGTTTCCTACTTTTTATGTTCTATGATATTTTTTGATCAGATGCGTAGTTCTCGAGATATATCAAGATATTTAAAAGTTCCGAAGCCGCACCAACATAATAGAGATACAGAAACACCGTGGCCCATTTCTTTGAGATAACTCTGCACTATTGCGAGCTGTAAATGCCACTTCCAGCTTAGCTGTGCAGAAGAAGAACAACAAGAAGACGAAATATCTCGAAATATGTCCGTCAGGCCCCTTCCCTTGAGATATATCTGCAAATATCTCGGAAACGAAGCGAGCTATGGCAAAATGTTAAGAGGCCTTTTTTGTAGAGAATTCTGTTTCCTACAATTTATGTTCTATGATATTTTTTGATCAGAAGCGTAGTTTTCGAGATATATCGAGATATTTAAAAGTTCCGAAGCCGCACCAACATAATAGAGATACAGAAACAGCGTGGCCCCTTTCTTTGAGATAACTCTGCACTAGTGCGAGCCGCAAATGCCACTTCCAGCTTAGCTGTGCAGAAGAAGAACAACAAGAAGAAGAAATATCTCGAAATATGTCCGTCAGGCCCCTTCCCTTGAGATAAATCTGCAAATATCTCGGAAACGAAGCGAGCTATGGCAAAATGTTCACAGACCTTTTTTGTAGAGAATTAAGTTTCCTACTTTTTATGTTCTATGATATTTTTTGATCAGATGCGTAGTTCTCGAGATATATCAAGATATTTAAAAGTTCCGAAGCCGCACCAACATAATAGAGATACAGAAACACCGTGGCCCCTTTCTTTGAGATAACTCTGCACTATTGCGAGCTGCAAATGCCACTTCCAGCTTAGCTGTGCAGAGGAAGAACAACAAGAAGAAGAAATATCTCGAAATATGTCCGTCAGGCCAGTTCCTTTGAGCTGAATCTGCAAATATCTCGGAAACGAAGCGAGCTATGGCAAAATGTTAAGAGACGTTTTTTATAGAGAATTATGTTTCCTACAATTTATGTTCTATGATATTTTTTGATCAGAAGCGTAGTTTTCGAGATATATCGAGATATTTAAAAGTTCCGAAGCCGCACCAACATAATAGGGATACAGAAACACCGTGGCCCCTTTCTTTGAGATAACTCTGCACTAGTGCGAGCCGCAAATGCCACTTCCAGCTTAGCTGTGCAGAAGAAGAACAACAAGAAGAAGAAATATCTCGAAATATGTCCGTCAGGCCCCTTTCCTTGAGATAAATCTGCAAATATCTCGGAAACGAAGCGAGCCATGGCAAAATGTTAAGAGACCTTTTTTGTAGAGAATTAAGTTTCCTACTATTTATGTTCTATGATATTTTTGGATCAGATGCGTAGTTCTCGAGATATATCAAGATATTTAAAAGTTCCGAAGCCGCACCAACATAATAGAGATACAGAAACACCGTGGCCCCTTTCTTTGAGATAACTCTGCACTATTGCGAGCTGTACATGCCACTTCCAGCTTAGCTGTGCAGAGGAAGAACAACAAGAAGAAGAAATATCTCGAAATATGTCCGTCAGGCCAGTTCCTTTGAGCTGAATCTGCAAATATCTCGGAAACGAAGCGAGCTATGGCAAAATGTTAAGAGACGTTTTTTGTAGAGAATTATGTTTCCTACAATTTATGTTCTATGATATTTTTTGATCAGAAGCGTAGTTTTCGAGATATATCGAGATATTTAAAAGTTCCGAAGCCGCACCAACATAATAGAGAAACAGAAACACCGTGGCCCCTTTCTTTGAGATAACTCTGCACTATTGCGAGCTGCAAATGCCACTTCCAGCTCAGCTGTGCAGAAGAAGAACAACAAGAAGAAGAAATATCTGGAAATATGTCCGTCAGGCCCCTTCCCTTGAGATAAATCTGCAAATATCTCGGAAACGAAGCGAGCTATGGCAAAATGTTGAGAGACCTTTTTTGTAGAGAATTAAGTTTCCTACTTTTTATGTTCTATGATATTTTTTGATCTGATGCGTAGTTCTCGAGATATATCAAGATATTTAAAAGTTCCGAAGCCGCACCAACATAATAGAGATACAGAAACACCGTGGCCCCTTTCTTTGAGATAACTCTGCACTATTGCGAGCTGTAAATGCCACTTCCAGCTTAGCTGTGCAGAAGAAGAACAACAAGAAGAAGAAATATCTCGAAATATGTCCGTCAGGCCCCTTCCCTTGAGATATATCTGCAAATATCTCGGAAACGAAGCGAGCTATGGCAAAATGTTAAGAGACCTTTTTTGTAGAGAATTATGTTTCGTACAATTTATGTTCTATGATATTTTTTGGTCAGAAGCGTAGTTTTCGAGATATATCGAGATATTTAAAAGTTCCAAAGCCGCACCAACATAATAGAGATACAGAAACACCGTGGCCCCTTTCTTTGAGATAACTCTGCACTAGTGCGAGCCGCAAATGCCACTTCCAGCTTAGCTGTGCAGAAGAAGAACAACAAGAAGAAGAAATATCTCGAAATATGTCCGTCAGGCCCCTTCCCTTGAGATAAATCTGCAAATATCTCGGAAACGAAGCGAGCTATGGCAAAATGTTAAGAGACCTCTTTTGTAGAGAATTAAGCTTCCTACTTTTTATGTTCTATGATATTTTTTGATCAGATGCGTAGTTCTCGAGATATATCAAGATATTTAAAAGTTCCGAAGCCGCACCAACATAATAGAGATACAGAAACACCGTGGCCCCTTTCTTTGAGATAACTCTGCACTATTGCGAGCTGCAAATGCCACTTCCAGCTTAGCTGTGCAGAAGAAGAACATCAAGAAGAAGAAATATCTCGAAATATGTCCGTCAGGCCCCTTCCCTTGAGATAAATCTGCAAATATCTCGGAAACGAAGAGAGCTATGGCAAAATGTTAAGAGACCTTTTTTGTAGAGAATTAAGTTTCCTACTTTTTATGTTCTATGATATTTTTTGATCTGATGCGTAGTTCTCGAGATATATCAAGATATTTAAAAGTTCCGAAGCCGCACCAACATAATAGAGATACAGAAACACCGTGGCCCCTTTCTTTGAGATAACTCTGCACTATTGCGAGCTGTAAATGCCACTTCCAGCTTAGCTGTGCAGAAGAAGAACAACAAGAAGAAGAAATATCTCGAAATATGTCCGTCAGGCCCCTTCCCTAGAGATATATCTGCAAATATCTCGGAAACCAAGCGAGCTATGGCAAAATGTTAAGAGATCTTTTTTGTAGAGAATTATGTTTCCTACAATTTATGTTCTATGATATTTTTTGATCAGAAGCGTAGTTTTCGAGATATATCGAGATATTTAAAAGTTCCGAAGCCGCACCAACATAATAGAGATACAGAAACACCGTGGCCCCTCTCTTTGAGATAACTCTGCACTACTGCGAGCTGGAAACGCCACTTCCAGTTTAGCTGTGCAGAAGAAGAACAACAAGAAGAAGAAATATCTCGAAATATGTCCGTTAGGCCCCTTCCCTTGAGATAAATCTGCAAATATCTCGGAAACGAAGCGAGCTATGGCAAAATGTTAAGAGACCTCTTTTGTAGAGAACTAAGCTTCCTACTTTTTATGTTCTATGATATTTTTTGATCAGATGCGTAGTTCTCGAGATATATCAAGATATTTAAAAGTTCCGAAGCCGCACCAACATAATAGAGATACAGAAACACCGTGGCCCCTTTCTTTGAGATAACTCTGCACTATTGCGCGCTGTAAATGCCACTTCCAGCTTAGCTGTGCAGAAGAAGAACAACAAGAAGAAGAAATATCTCGAAATATGTCCGTCAGGCCCCTTCCCTTGAGATATATCTGCAAATATCTCGGAAACGAAGCGAGCTATGACAAAATGTTAAGAGACCTTTTTTGTAGAGAATTATGATTCCTACTTTTTATGTTCTATGATATTTTTTGATCAGATGCGTAGTTCTCGAGATATATCAAGATATTTAAAAGTTCCGAAGCCGCACCAACATAATAGAGATACAGAAACACCGTGGCCCCTTTCTTTGAGATAACTCTGCACTATTGCGAGCTGTAAATGCCACTTCCAGCTTAGCTGTGCAGAAGAAGAACAACAAGAAGAAGAAATATCTCGAGATATGTCCGTCAGGCCCCTTCCCTTGAGATATATCTGCAAATATCTCGGAAACGAAGCGAGCTATGGCAAAATGTTAAGCGACCTTTTTTGTAGAGAATTCTGTTTCCTACAATTTATGTTCTATGATATTTTTTGATCAGAAGCGTAGTTTTCGAGATATATCGAGATATTTAAAAGTTCCGAAGCCGCACCAACATAATAGAGATACAGAAACACCGTGGCCCCTTTCTTTGAGATAACTCTGCACTAGTGCGAGCCGCAAATGCCACTTCCAGCTTAGCTGTGCAGAAGAAGAACAACAAGAAGAAGAAATATCTCGAAATATGTCCGTCAGGCCCCTTCCCTTGAGATAAATCTGCAAATATCTCGGAAACGAAGCGAGCTATGGCAAAATGTTCAGAGACCTTTTTTGTAGAGAATTAAGTTTCCTACTTTTTATGTTCTATGATATTTTTTGATCAGATGCGTAGTTCTCGAGATATATCAAGATATTTAAAAGTTCCGAAGCCGCACCAACATAATAGAGATACAGAAACACCGTGGCCCCTTTCTTTGAGATAACTCTGCACTATTGCGAGCTGCAAATGCCACTTCCAGCTTAGCTGTGCAGAGGAAGAACAACAAGAAGAAGAAATATCTCGAAATATGTCCGTCAGGCCAGTTCCTTTGAGCTGAATCTGCAAATATCTCGGAAACGAAGCGAGCTATGGCAAAATGTTAAGAGACGTTTTTTATAGAGAATTATGTTTCCTACAATTTATGTTCTATGATATTTTTTGATCAGAAGCGTAGTTTTCGAGATATATCGAGATATTTAAAAGTTCCGAAGCCGCACCAACATAATAGGGATACAGAAACACCGTGGCCCCTTTCTTTGAGATAACTCTGCACTAGTGCGAGCCGCAAATGCCACTTCCAGCTTAGCTGTGCAGAAGAAGAACAACAAGAAGAAGAAATATCTCGCAATATGTCCGTTAGGCCCCTTCCCTTGAGATAAATCTGCAAATATCTCGGAAACGAAGCGACCTATGGCAAAATGTTAAGAGACCTTTTTTGTAGAGAATTAAGTTTCCTACTTTTTATGTTGTATGATATTTTTTGATCAGATGCGTAGTTCTCGAGATATATCAAGATATTTAAAAGTTCCGAAGCCGCACCAACATAATAGAGATACAGAAACACCGTGGCCCCTCTCTTTGAGATAACTCTGCACTATTGCGAGCTGGAAATGCCACTTCCAGTTTAGCTGTGCAGAAGAAGGACAACAAGAAGAAGAAATATCTCGAAATATGTCCGTTAGGCCCCTTCCCTTGAGATAAATCTGCAAATATCTCGGAAACGAAGCGACCTATGGCAAAATGTTAAGAGACCTTTTTTGTAGAGAATTAAGTTTCCTACTTTTTATGTTCTATGATATTTTTTGATCAGATGCGTAGTTCTCGAGATATATCAAGATATTTAAAAGTTCCGAAGCCGCACCAACATAATAGAGATACAGAAACACCGTGGCCCCTTTCTTTGAGATAACTCTGCACTAGTGCGAGCCGCAAATGCCACTTCCAGCTTAGCTGTGCAGAAGAAGAACAACAAGAAGAAGAAATATCTCGAAATATGTCCGTCAGGCCCCTTCCCTTGAGATAAATCTGCAAATATCTCGGAAACGAAGCGAGCTATGGCAAAATGTTCAGAGACCTTTTTTGTAGAGAATTAAGTTTCCTACTTTTTATGTTCTATGATATTTTTTGATCAGATGCGTAGTTCTCGAGATATATCAAGATATTTAAAAGTTCCGAAGCCGCACCAACATAATAGAGATACAGAAACACCGTGGCCCATTTCTTTGAGATAACTCTGCACTATTGCGAGCTGTAAATGCCACTTCCAGCTTAGCTGTGCAGAAGAAGAACAACAAGAAGACGAAATATCTCGAAATATGTCCGTCAGGCCCCTTCCCTTGAGATATATCTGCAAATATCTCGGAAACGAAGCGAGCTATGGCAAAATGTTAAGAGGCCTTTTTTGTAGAGAATTCTGTTTCCTACAATTTATGTTCTATGATATTTTTTGATCAGAAGCGTAGTTTTCGAGATATATCGAGATATTTAAAAGTTCCGAAGCCGCACCAACATAATAGAGATACAGAAACAGCGTGGCCCCTTTCTTTGAGATAACTCTGCACTAGTGCGAGCCGCAAATGCCACTTCCAGCTTAGCTGTGCAGAAGAAGAACAACAAGAAGAAGAAATATCTCGAAATATGTCCGTCAGGCCCCTTCCCTTGAGATAAATCTGCAAATATCTCGGAAACGAAGCGAGCTATGGCAAAATGTTCACAGACCTTTTTTGTAGAGAATTAAGTTTCCTACTTTTTATGTTCTATGATATTTTTTGATCAGATGCGTAGTTCTCGAGATATATCAAGATATTTAAAAGTTCCGAAGCCGCACCAACATAATAGAGATACAGAAACACCGTGGCCCCTTTCTTTGAGATAACTCTGCACTATTGCGAGCTGCAAATGCCACTTCCAGCTTAGCTGTGCAGAGGAAGAACAACAAGAAGAAGAAATATCTCGAAATATGTCCGTCAGGCCAGTTCCTTTGAGCTGAATCTGCAAATATCTCGGAAACGAAGCGAGCTATGGCAAAATGTTAAGAGACGTTTTTTATAGAGAATTATGTTTCCTACAATTTATGTTCTATGATATTTTTTGATCAGAAGCGTAGTTTTCGAGATATATCGAGATATTTAAAAGTTCCGAAGCCGCACCAACATAATAGGGATACAGAAACACCGTGGCCCCTTTCTTTGAGATAACTCTGCACTAGTGCGAGCCGCAAATGCCACTTCCAGCTTAGCTGTGCAGAAGAAGAACAACAAGAAGAAGAAATATCTCGAAATATGTCCGTCAGGCCCCTTTCCTTGAGATAAATCTGCAAATATCTCGGAAACGAAGCGAGCCATGGCAAAATGTTAAGAGACCTTTTTTGTAGAGAATTAAGTTTCCTACTATTTATGTTCTATGATATTTTTGGATCAGATGCGTAGTTCTCGAGATATATCAAGATATTTAAAAGTTCCGAAGCCGCACCAACATAATAGAGATACAGAAACACCGTGGCCCCTTTCTTTGAGATAACTCTGCACTATTGCGAGCTGTACATGCCACTTCCAGCTTAGCTGTGCAGAGGAAGAACAACAAGAAGAAGAAATATCTCGAAATATGTCCGTCAGGCCAGTTCCTTTGAGCTGAATCTGCAAATATCTCGGAAACGAAGCGAGCTATGGCAAAATGTTAAGAGACGTTTTTTGTAGAGAATTATGTTTCCTACAATTTATGTTCTATGATATTTTTTGATCAGAAGCGTAGTTTTCGAGATATATCGAGATATTTAAAAGTTCCGAAGCCGCACCAACATAATAGAGAAACAGAAACACCGTGGCCCCTTTCTTTGAGATAACTCTGCACTATTGCGAGCTGCAAATGCCACTTCCAGCTCAGCTGTGCAGAAGAAGAACAACAAGAAGAAGAAATATCTGGAAATATGTCCGTCAGGCCCCTTCCCTTGAGATAAATCTGCAAATATCTCGGAAACGAAGCGAGCTATGGCAAAATGTTGAGAGACCTTTTTTGTAGAGAATTAAGTTTCCTACTTTTTATGTTCTATGATATTTTTTGATCTGATGCGTAGTTCTCGAGATATATCAAGATATTTAAAAGTTCCGAAGCCGCACCAACATAATAGAGATACAGAAACACCGTGGCCCCTTTCTTTGAGATAACTCTGCACTATTGCGAGCTGTAAATGCCACTTCCAGCTTAGCTGTGCAGAAGAAGAACAACAAGAAGAAGAAATATCTCGAAATATGTCCGTCAGGCCCCTTCCCTTGAGATATATCTGCAAATATCTCGGAAACGAAGCGAGCTATGGCAAAATGTTAAGAGACCTTTTTTGTAGAGAATTATGTTTCGTACAATTTATGTTCTATGATATTTTTTGGTCAGAAGCGTAGTTTTCGAGATATATCGAGATATTTAAAAGTTCCAAAGCCGCACCAACATAATAGAGATACAGAAACACCGTGGCCCCTTTCTTTGAGATAACTCTGCACTAGTGCGAGCCGCAAATGCCACTTCCAGCTTAGCTGTGCAGAAGAAGAACAACAAGAAGAAGAAATATCTCGAAATATGTCCGTCAGGCCCCTTCCCTTGAGATAAATCTGCAAATATCTCGGAAACGAAGCGAGCTATGGCAAAATGTTAAGAGACCTCTTTTGTAGAGAATTAAGCTTCCTACTTTTTATGTTCTATGATATTTTTTGATCAGATGCGTAGTTCTCGAGATATATCAAGATATTTAAAAGTTCCGAAGCCGCACCAACATAATAGAGATACAGAAACACCGTGGCCCCTTTCTTTGAGATAACTCTGCACTATTGCGAGCTGCAAATGCCACTTCCAGCTTAGCTGTGCAGAAGAAGAACATCAAGAAGAAGAAATATCTCGAAATATGTCCGTCAGGCCCCTTCCCTTGAGATAAATCTGCAAATATCTCGGAAACGAAGAGAGCTATGGCAAAATGTTAAGAGACCTTTTTTGTAGAGAATTAAGTTTCCTACTTTTTATGTTCTATGATATTTTTTGATCTGATGCGTAGTTCTCGAGATATATCAAGATATTTAAAAGTTCCGAAGCCGCACCAACATAATAGAGATACAGAAACACCGTGGCCCCTTTCTTTGAGATAACTCTGCACTATTGCGAGCTGTAAATGCCACTTCCAGCTTAGCTGTGCAGAAGAAGAACAACAAGAAGAAGAAATATCTCGAAATATGTCCGTCAGGCCCCTTCCCTAGAGATATATCTGCAAATATCTCGGAAACCAAGCGAGCTATGGCAAAATGTTAAGAGATCTTTTTTGTAGAGAATTATGTTTCCTACAATTTATGTTCTATGATATTTTTTGATCAGAAGCGTAGTTTTCGAGATATATCGAGATATTTAAAAGTTCCGAAGCCGCACCAACATAATAGAGATACAGAAACACCGTGGCCCCTCTCTTTGAGATAACTCTGCACTACTGCGAGCTGGAAACGCCACTTCCAGTTTAGCTGTGCAGAAGAAGAACAACAAGAAGAAGAAATATCTCGAAATATGTCCGTTAGGCCCCTTCCCTTGAGATAAATCTGCAAATATCTCGGAAACGAAGCGAGCTATGGCAAAATGTTAAGAGACCTCTTTTGTAGAGAACTAAGCTTCCTACTTTTTATGTTCTATGATATTTTTTGATCAGATGCGTAGTTCTCGAGATATATCAAGATATTTAAAAGTTCCGAAGCCGCACCAACATAATAGAGATACAGAAACACCGTGGCCCCTTTCTTTGAGATAACTCTGCACTATTGCGCGCTGTAAATGCCACTTCCAGCTTAGCTGTGCAGAAGAAGAACAACAAGAAGAAGAAATATCTCGAAATATGTCCGTCAGGCCCCTTCCCTTGAGATATATCTGCAAATATCTCGGAAACGAAGCGAGCTATGACAAAATGTTAAGAGACCTTTTTTGTAGAGAATTATGATTCCTACTTTTTATGTTCTATGATATTTTTTGATCAGATGCGTAGTTCTCGAGATATATCAAGATATTTAAAAGTTCCGAAGCCGCACCAACATAATAGAGATACAGAAACACCGTGGCCCCTTTCTTTGAGATAACTCTGCACTATTGCGAGCTGTAAATGCCACTTCCAGCTTAGCTGTGCAGAAGAAGAACAACAAGAAGAAGAAATATCTCGAGATATGTCCGTCAGGCCCCTTCCCTTGAGATATATCTGCAAATATCTCGGAAACGAAGCGAGCTATGGCAAAATGTTAAGCGACCTTTTTTGTAGAGAATTCTGTTTCCTACAATTTATGTTCTATGATATTTTTTGATCAGAAGCGTAGTTTTCGAGATATATCGAGATATTTAAAAGTTCCGAAGCCGCACCAACATAATAGAGATACAGAAACACCGTGGCCCCTTTCTTTGAGATAACTCTGCACTAGTGCGAGCCGCAAATGCCACTTCCAGCTTAGCTGTGCAGAAGAAGAACAACAAGAAGAAGAAATATCTCGAAATATGTCCGTCAGGCCCCTTCCCTTGAGATAAATCTGCAAATATCTCGGAAACGAAGCGAGCTATGGCAAAATGTTCAGAGACCTTTTTTGTAGAGAATTAAGTTTCCTACTTTTTATGTTCTATGATATTTTTTGATCAGATGCGTAGTTCTCGAGATATATCAAGATATTTAAAAGTTCCGAAGCCGCACCAACATAATAGAGATACAGAAACACCGTGGCCCCTTTCTTTGAGATAACTCTGCACTATTGCGAGCTGCAAATGCCACTTCCAGCTTAGCTGTGCAGAGGAAGAACAACAAGAAGAAGAAATATCTCGAAATATGTCCGTCAGGCCAGTTCCTTTGAGCTGAATCTGCAAATATCTCGGAAACGAAGCGAGCTATGGCAAAATGTTAAGAGACGTTTTTTATAGAGAATTATGTTTCCTACAATTTATGTTCTATGATATTTTTTGATCAGAAGCGTAGTTTTCGAGATATATCGAGATATTTAAAAGTTCCGAAGCCGCACCAACATAATAGGGATACAGAAACACCGTGGCCCCTTTCTTTGAGATAACTCTGCACTAGTGCGAGCCGCAAATGCCACTTCCAGCTTAGCTGTGCAGAAGAAGAACAACAAGAAGAAGAAATATCTCGCAATATGTCCGTTAGGCCCCTTCCCTTGAGATAAATCTGCAAATATCTCGGAAACGAAGCGACCTATGGCAAAATGTTAAGAGACCTTTTTTGTAGAGAATTAAGTTTCCTACTTTTTATGTTGTATGATATTTTTTGATCAGATGCGTAGTTCTCGAGATATATCAAGATATTTAAAAGTTCCGAAGCCGCACCAACATAATAGAGATACAGAAACACCGTGGCCCCTTTCTTTGAGATAACTCTGCACTAGAGCGAGCCGCAAATGCCACTTCCAGCTTAGCTGTGCAGAAGAAGAACAACAAGAAGAAGAAATATCTCGAAATATGTCCGTCAGGCCAGTTCCTTTGAGGTGAATCTGCAAATATCTCGGAAACGAAGCGAGCTATGGCAAAATGTTAAGAGACGTTTTTTGTAGAGAATTATGTTTCCTACAATTCATGTTCTATGATATTTTTTGATCAGAAGCGTAGTTTTCGAGATATATCGAGATATTTAAAAGTTCCGAAGCCGCACCAACATAATAGGGATACAGAAACACCGTGGCCCCTTTCTTTGAGATAACTCTGCACTAGTGCGAGCCGCAAATGCCACTTCCAGCTTAGCTGTGCAGAAGAAGAACAACAAGAAGAAGAAATATCTCGAAATATGTCCGTCAGGCCCCTTCCCTTGAGATAAATCTGCAAATATCTCGGAAACGAAGCGAGCTATGGCAAAATGTTAAGAGACCTTTTTTGTAGAGAATTAAGTTTCCTACTTTCTATGTTCTATGATATTTTTTATCAGATGCGTAGTTCTCGAGATATATCAAGATATTTAAAAGTTCCGAAGCCGCACCAACATAATAGAGATACAGAAACACCGTGGCCCCTTTCTTTGAGATAACTCAGCACTATTGCGAGCTGTAAATGCCACTTCCAGCTTAGCTGTGCAGAAGAAGAACAACAAGAAGAAGAAATATCTCGAAATATGTCCGTCAGGCCCCTTCCCTTGAGATAAATCTGCAAATATCTCGGAAACGAAGCGAGCTATGGCAAAATGTTAAGAGACCTTTTTTGTAGAGAATTAAGTTTCCTACTTTTTATGTTCTATGATATTTTTTGATCAGATGCGTAGTTCTCGAGATATATCAAGATATTTAAAAGTTCCGAAGCCGCACCAACATAATAGAGATACAGAAACACCGTGGCCCCTTTCTTTGAGATAACTCTGCACTATTGCGAGCTGTAAATGCCACTTCCAGCTTAGCTGTGCAGAGGAAGAACAACAAGAAGAAGAAATATCTCGAAATATGTCCGTCAGGCCAGTTCCTTTGAGCTGAATCTGCAAATATCTCGGAAACGAAGCGAGCTATGGCAAAATGTTAAGAGACGTTTTTTGTAGAGAACTATGTTTCCTACAATTTATGTTCTATGATATTTTTTGATCAGAAGCGTAGTTTTCGAGATATATCGAGATATTTAAAAGTTCCGAAGCCGCACCAACATAATAGAGATACAGAAACACCGTGGCCCCTTTCTTTGAGATAACTCTGCACTATTGCGAGCTGCAAATGCCACTTCCAGCTTAGCTGTGCAGAAGAAGAACAACAAGAAGAAGAAATATCTGGAAATATGTCCGTCAGGCCCCTTCCCTTGAGATAAATCTGCAAATATCTCGGAAACGAAGCGAGCTATGGCAAAATGTTAAGAGACGTTTTTTGTAGAGAATTATGTTTCCTACAATTCATGTTCTATGATATTTTTTGATCAGAAGCGTAGTTTTCGAGATATATCGAGATATTTAAAAGTTCCGAAGCCGCACCAACATAATAGGGATACAGAAACACCGTGGCCCCTTTCTTTGAGATAACTCTGCACTAGTGCGAGCCGCAAATGCCACTTCCAGCTTAGCTGTGCAGAAGAAGAACAACAAGAAGAAGAAATATCTCGAAATATGTCCGTCAGGCCCCTTCCCTTGAGATAAATCTGCAAATATCTCGGAAACGAAGCGAGCTATGGCAAAATGTTCAGAGACCTTTTTTGTAGAGAATTAAGTTTCCTACTTTTTATGTTCTATGATATTTTTTGATCAGATGCGTAGTTCTCGAGATATATCAAGATATTTAAAAGTTCCGAAGCCGCACCAACATAATAGAGATACAGAAACACCGTGGCCCCTTTCTTTGAGATAACTCTGCACTATTGCGAGCTGCAAATGCCACTTCCAGCTTAGCTGTGCAGAAGAAGAACAACAAGAAGACGAAATATCTCGAAATATGTCCGTCAGGCCAGTTCCTTTGAGCTGAATCTGCAAATATCTCGGAAACGAAGCGAGCTATGGCAAAATGTTAAGAGACGTTTTTTATAGAGAATTATGTTTCCTACAATTTATGTTCTATGATATTTTTTGATCAGAAGAGTAGTTTTCGAGATATATCGAGATATTTAAAAGTTCCGAAGCCGCACCAACATAATAGGGATACAGAAACACCGTGGCCCCTTTCTTTGAGATAACTCTGCACTAGTGCGAGCCGCAAATGCCACTTCCAGCTTAGCTGTGCAGAAGAAGAACAACAAGAAGAAGAAATATCTCGAAATATGTCCGTCAGGCCCCTTTCCTTGAGATAAATCTGCAAATATCTCGGAAACGAAGCGAGCTATGGCAAAATGTTAAGAGACCTTTTTTGTAGAGAATTAAGTTTCCTACTTTTTATCTTCTATGATATTTTTTGATCAGATGCGTAGTTCTCGAGATATATCAAGATATTTAAAAGTTCCGAAGCCGCACCAACATAATAGAGATACCGAAACACCGTGGCCCCTCTCTTTGAGATAACTCTGCACTATTGCGAGCTGGAAATGCCACTTCCAGTTTAGCTGTGCAGAAGAAGGACAACAAGAAGAAGAAATATCTCGAAATATGTCCGTTAGGCCCCTTCCCTTGAGATAAATCTGCAAATATCTCGGAAACGAAGCGACCTATGGCAAAATGTTAAGAGACCTTTTTTGTAGAGAATTAAGTTTTCTACTTTTTATGTTCTATGATATTTTTTGATCAGATGCGTAGTTCTCGAGATATATCAAGATATTTAAAAGTTCCGAAGCCGCACCAACATAATAGAGATACAGAAACACCGTGGCCCCTTTCTTTGAGATAACTCTGCACTATTGCGAGCTGCAAATGCCACTTCCAGCTTAGCTGTGCAGAGGAAGAACAACAAGAAGAAGAAATATCTCGAAATATGTCCGTCAGGCCAGTTCCTTTGAGCTGAATCTGCAAATATCTCGGAAACGAAGCGAGCTATGGCAAAATGTTAAGAGACGTTTCTTATAGAGAATTATGTTTCCTACAATTTATGCTCTATGATATTTTTTGATCAGAAGCGTAGTTTTCGAGATATATCGAGATATTTAAAAGTTCCGAAGCCGCACCAACATAATAGGGATACAGAAACACCGTGGCCCCTTTCTTTGAGATAACTCTGCACTAGTGCGAGCCGCAAATGCCACTTCCAGCTTAGCTGTGCAGAAGAAGAACAACAAGAAGAAGAAATATCTCGAAATATGTCCGTCAGGCCCCTTTCCTTGAGATAAATCTGCAAATATCTCGGAAACGAAGCGAGCTATGGCAAAATGTTAAGAGACCTTTTTTGTAGAGAATCAAGTTTCCTACTTTTTATCTTCTATGATATTTTTTGATCAGATGCGTAGTTCTCGAGATATATCAAGATATTTAAAAGTTCCGAAGCCGCACCAACATAATAGAGATACCGAAACACCGTGGCCCCTCTCTTTGAGATAACTCTGCACTATTGCGAGCTGGAAATGCCACTTCCAGTTTAGCTGTGCAGAAGAAGGACAAGAAGAAGAAGAAATATCTCGAAATATGTCCGTTAGGCCCCTTCCCTTGAGATAAATCTGCAAATATCTCGGAAACGAAGCGACCTATGGCAAAATGTTAAGAGACCTTTTTTGTAGAGAATTAAGTTTTCTACTTTTCATGTTCTATGATATTTTTTGATCAGATGCGTAGTTCTCGAGATATATCAAGATATTTAAAAGTTCCGAAGCCGCACCAACATAATAGAGATACAGAAACACCGTGGCCCCTTTCTTTGAGATAACTCTGCACTATTGCGAGCTGTAAATGCCACTTCCAGCTTAGCTGTGCAGAAGAAGAACAACAAGAAGAAGAAATATCTCGAAATATGTCCGTCAGGCCCCTTCCCTTGAGATAAATCTGCAAATATCTCTGAAACGAAGCGAGCTATGGCAAAATGTTAAGAGACCTTTTTTGTAGAGAATTAAGTTTCCTACTTTTTATGTTCTGTGATATTTTTTGATCAGATGCGTAGTTCTCGAGATATATCAAGATATTTAAAAGTTCCGAAGCCGCACCAACATAATAGAGATACAGAAACACCGTGGCCCCTTTCTTTGAGATAACTCTGCACTATTGCGAGCTGTAAATGCCACTTCCAGCTTAGCTGTGCAGAGGAAGAACAACAAGAAGAAGAAATATCTCGAAATATGTCCGTCAGGCCAGTTCCTTTGAGCTGAATCTGCAAATATCTCGGAAACGAAGCGAGCTATGGCAAAATGTTAAGAGACGTTTTTTGTAGAGAATTATGTTTCCTACAATTTATGTTCTATGATATTTTTTGATCAGAAGCGTAGTTTTCGAGATATATCGAGATATTTAAAAGTTCCGAAGCCGCACCAACATAATAGAGATACAGAAACACCGTGGCCCCTTTCTTTGAGATAACTCTGCACTAGTGCGAGCCGCAAATGCCACTTCCAGCTTAGCTGTGCAGAAGAAGAACAACAAGAAGAAGAAATATCTCGAAATATGTCCGTCAGGCCCCTTCCCTTGAGATAAATCTGCAAATATCTCGGAAACGAAGCGAGCTATGGCAAAATGTTCAGAGACCTTTTTTGTAGAGAATTAAGTTTCCTACTTTTTATGTTCTATGATATTTTTTGATCAGATGCGTAGTTCTCGAGATATATCAAGATATTTAAAAGTTCCGAAGCCGCACCAACATAATAGAGATACAGAAACACCGTGGCCCCTTTCTTTGAGATAACTCTGCACTATTGCGAGCTGCAAATGCCACTTCCAGCTTAGCTGTGCAGAGGAAGAACAACAAGAAGAAGAAATATCTCGAAATATGTCCGTCAGGCCAGTTCCTTTGAGCTGAATCTGCAAATATCTCGGAAACGAAGCGAGCTATGGCAAAATGTTAAGAGACGTTTTTTATAGAGAATTATGTTTCCTACAATTTATGTTCTACGATATTTTTTGATCAGAAGCGTAGTTTTCGAGATATATCGAGATATTTAAAAGTTCCGAAGCCGCACCAACATAATAGGGATACAGAAACACCGTGGCCCCTTTCTTTGAGATAACTCTGCACTAGTGCGAGCCGCAAATGCCACTTCCAGCTTAGCTGTGCAGAAGAAGAACAACAAGAAGAAGAAATATCTCGAAATATGTCCGTCAGGCCCCTTTCCTTGAGATAAATCTGCAAATATCTCGGAAACGAAGCGAGCTATGGCAAAATGTTAAGAGACCTTTTTTGTAGAGAATTAAGTTTCCTACTTTTTATCTTCTATGATATTTTTTGATCAGATGCGTAGTTCTCGAGATATATCAAGATATTTAAAAGTTCCGAAGCCGCACCAACATAATAGAGATACAGAAACACCGTGGCCCCTCTCTTTGAGATAACTCTGCACTATTGCGAGCTGGAAATGCCACTTCCAGTTTAGCTGTGCAGAAGAAGGACAACAAGAAGAAGAAATATCTCGAAATATGTCCGTTAGGCCCCTTCCCTTGAGATAAATCTGCAAATATCTCGGAAACGAAGCGACCTATGGCAAAATGTTAAGAGACCTTTTTTGTAGAGAATTAAGTTTCCTACTTTTTATGTTCTATGATATTTTTTGATCAGATTCGTAGTTCTCGAGATATATCAAGATATTTAAAAGTTCCGAAGCCGCACCAACATAATAGAGATACAGAAACACCGTGGCCCCTTTCTTTGAGATAACTCTGCACTATTGCGAGCTGTAAATGCCACTTCCAGCTTAGCTGTGCAGAAGAAGAACAACAAGAAGAAGAAATATCTCGAAATATGTCCGTCAGGCCCCTTCCCTTGAGATAAATCTGCAAATATCTCGGAAACGAAGCGAGCTATCGCAAAATGTTAAGAGACCTTTTTTGTAGAGAATTAAGTTTCCTACTTTTTATGTTCTATGATATTTTTTGATCAGATGCGTAGTTCTCGAGATATATCAAGATATTTAAAAGTTCCGAAGCCGCACCAACATAATAGAGATACAGAAACACCGTGGCCCCTTTCTTTGAGATAACTCTGCACTATTGCGAGCTGTAAATGCCACTTCCAGCTTAGCTGTGCAGAGGAAGAACAACAAGAAGAAGAAATATCTCGAAATATGTCCGTCAGGCCAGTTCCTTTGAGCTGAATCTGCAAATATCTCGGAAACGAATCGAGCTATGGCAAAATGTTAAGAGACGTTTTTTGTAGAGAATTATGTTTCCTACAATTTATGTTCTATGATATTTTTTGATCAGAAGCGTAGTTTTCGAGATGTATCGAGATATTTAAAAGTTCCGAAGCCGCACCAACATAATAGAGATACAGAAACACCGTGGCCCCTTTCTTTGAGATAACTCTGCACTAGTGCGAGCCGCAAATGCCACTTCCAGCTTAGCTGTGCAGAAGAAGTACAACAAGAAGAAGAAATATCTCGAAATATGTCCGACAGGCCCCTTCCCTTGAGATAAATCTGCAAATATCTCGGAAACGAAGCGAGCTATGGCGAAATGTTAAGAGACCTTTTCTGTAGAGAATTAAGTTTCCTACTTTTTATCTTCTATGATATTTTTTGATCAGATGCGTAGTTCTCGAGATATATCAAGATATTTAAAAGTTCCGAAGCCGCACCAACATAATAGAGATACAGAAACACCGTGGCCCCTTTCTTTGAGATAACTCTGCACGATTGCGAGCTGGAAATGCCACTTCCAGTTTAGCTGTGCAGATGAAGAACAACAAGAAGAAGAAATATCTCGAAATATGTCCATCAGGACCCTTCCCTTGAGATAAATCTGCAAATATCTCGGAAACGAAGCGAGCTATGGCAAAATGTTAAGAGACCTTTTTTGTAGAGAATAATGTTTCCTACAATTTACGTTCTATGATATTTTTTGATCAGAAGCGTAGTTTTCGAGATATATCGAGATATTTAAAAGTTCCGAAGCCGCTCCAACATAGTAGAGATACAGAAACACCGTGGCCCCTTTCTGTGAGATAACTCTGCACTATTGCGACCTGCAAATGCCACTTCCAGCTCAGCTGTGCAGAAGAAGAACAACATAATAGAGATACAGAAACACCGTGGCCCCTTTCTTTGAGATAACTCTGCACTATTGCGAGCTGCAAATGCCACTTCCAGCTTAGCTGTGCAGAGGAAGAACAAGAAGAAGAAGAAATATCTCGAAATATGTCCGTCAGGCCAGTTCCTTTGAGCTGAATCTGCAAATATCTCGGAAACGAAGCAAGCTATGGCAAAATGTTAAGAGACGTTTTTTGTAGAGAATTATGTTTCCTACAATTTATGTTCTATGATATTTTTTGATCAGAAGCGTAGTTTTCGAGATATATCGAGATATTTAAAAGTTCCGAAGCCGCACCAACATAGTAGAGATACAGAAACACCGTGGCCCCTTTCTTTGAGATAACTCTGCACTATTGCGACCTGTAAATGCCACTTCCAGCTCAGCTGTGCAGAAGAAGAATAACATAATAGAGATACAGAAACACCGTGGCCCCTTTCTTTGAGATAACTCTGCACGATTGCGAGCTGGAAATGCCACTTCCAGTTTAGCTGTGCAGAAGAAGAACAACAAGAAGAAGAAATATCTCGAAATATGTCCATCAGGACCCTTCCCTTGAGATAAATCTGCAAATATCTCGGAAACGAAGAGAGCTATGGCAAAATGTTAAGAGACCTTTTTTGTAGAGAATTAAGTTTCCTACTTTTCATGTTCTATGATATTTTTTGATCAGATGCGTAGTTCTCGAGATATATCAAGATATTTAAAAGTTCCGAAGCAGCACCAACATAATAGAGATACAGAAACACCGTGGCCCCTTTCTTTGAGATAACTCTGCACTATTGCGAGCTGTAAATGCCACTTCCAGCTTAGCTGTGCAGAAGAAGAACAACAAGAAGAAGAAATATCTCGAAATATGTCCGGCAGGCCCCTTCCCTTGAGATATATCTGCAAATATCTCGGAAACGAAGCGAGCTATGGCAAAATGTTAAGAGACCTTTTTTGTAGAGAATTAAGTTTCCTACTTTTTATGCTCTATGATATTTTTTGATCAGATGCGTAGTTCTCGAGATATATGAAGATATTTAAAAGTTCCGAAGCCGCACCAACATAATAGAGATACAGAAACACCGTGGCCCCTTTCTTTGAGATAACTCTGCACTATTGCGAGCTGCAAATGCCACTTCCAGCTTAGCTGTGCAGAGGAAGAACAACAAGAAGAAGAAATATCTCGAAATATGTCCGTCAGGCCAGTTCCTTTGAGCTGAATCTGCAAATATCTCGGAAACGAAGCGAGCTATGGCAAAATGTTAAGAGACGTTTTTTGTAGAGAATTATGTTTCCTACAATTTATGTTCTATGATATTTTTTGATCAGAAGCGTAGTTTTCGAGATATATCGAGATATTTAAAAGTTCCGAAGCCGCACCAACATAATAGAGATACAGAAACACCGTGGCCCCTTTCTTTGAGATAACTCTGCACTAGTGCGAGCCGCAAATGCCACTTCCAGCTTAGCTGTGCAGAAGAAGAACAACAAGAAGAAGAAATATCTCGAAATATGTCCGACAGGCCCCTTCCCTTGAGATAAATCTGCAAATATCTCGGAAACGAAGCGAGCTATGGCGAAATGTTAAGAGACCTTTTTTGTAGAGAATTAAGTTTCCTACTTTTTATCTTCTATGATATTTTTTGATCAGATGCGTAGTTCTCGAAATATATCAAGATATTTAAAAGTTCCGAAGCCGCACCAACATAATAGAGATACAGAAACACCGTGGCCCCTTTCTTTGAGATAACTCTGCAAATATCTCGGAAACGAAGAGAGCTATGGCAAAATGTTAAGAGACCTTTTTTGTAGAGAATTAAGTTTCCTACTTTTCATGTTCTATGATATTTTTTGATCAGATGCGTAGTTCTCGAGATATATCAAGATATTTAAAAGTTCCGAAGCAGCACCAACATAATAGAGATACAGAAACACCGTGGCCCCTTTCTTTGAGATAACTCTGCACTATTGCGAGCTGTAAATGCCACTTCCAGCTTAGCTGTGCAGAAGAAGAACAACAAGAAGAAGAAATATCTCGAAATATGTCCGTCAGGCCCCTTCCCTTGAGATATATCTGCAAATATCTCGGAAACGAAGCGAGCTATGGCAAAATGTTAAGAGAACTTTTTTGTAGAGAATTATGTTTCCTACAATCTAGGTTCTATGATATTTTTTGGTCAGAAGCGTAGTTTTCGAAATATATCGAGATATTTAAAAGTTCCGAAGCCGCACCAACATAATAGAGATACAGAAACACCGTGGCCCCTTTCTTTGAGATAACTCCGCACTAGTGCGAGCCGCAAATGCCACTTCCAGCTTAGCTGTGCAGAAGAAGAACAACAAGAAGAAGAAATATCTCGAAATATGTCGGTCAGGCCCCTTCCCTTGAGATAAATCTGCAAATATCTCGGGAACGAAGCGAGCTATGGCAAAATGTTAAGAGACCTTTTTTGTAGAGAATTAAGTTTCCTACTTTTTATGTTCTATGATATTTTTCGATCAGAGGCGTAGTTCTCGAGATATATCAAGATATTTAAAAGTTCCGAAGCCGCACCAACATAATAGAGATACAGAAACACCGTGGCCCCTTTCTTTGAGATAACTCTGCACGATTGCGAGCTGGAAATGCCACTTCCAGTTTAGCTGTGCAGAAGAAGAACAACAAGAAGAAGAAATATCTCGAAATATGTCCATCAGGACCCTTCCCTTGAGATAAATCTGCAAATATCTCGGAAACGAAGCGAGCTATGGCAAAATGTTAAGAGACCTTTTTTGTAGAGAATTAAGTTTCCTACTTTTTATGTTCTATGATATTTTTTGATCAGATGCGTAGTTCTCGAAATATATCAAGATATTTAAAAGTTCCGAAGCCGCACCAACATAATAGAGATACAGAAACACCGTGGCCCCTTTCTTTGAGATAACTCTGCACTATTGCGAGCTGCAAATGCCACTTCCAGCTTAGCTGTGCAGAGGAAGAACAACAAGAAGAAGAAATATCTCGAAATATGTCCGTCAGGCCAGTTCCTTTGAGCTGAATCTGCAAATATCTCGGAAACGAAGCGAGCTATGGCAAAATGTTAAGAGACGTTTTTTGTAGAGAATTATGTCTCCTACAATTTATGTTCTATGATATTTTTTGATCAGAAGCGTAGTTTTCGAGATATATCAAGATATTTAAAAGTTCCGAAGCCGCACCAACATAATAGAGATACAGAAACACCGTGGCCCCTTTCTTTGAGATAACTCTGCACTAGTGCGAGCCGCAAATGCCACTTCCAGCTTAGCTGTGCAGAAGAAGAACAACAAGAAGAAGAAATATCTCGAAATATGTCGGTCAGGCCCCTTCCCTTGAGATAAATCTGCAAATATCTCGGGAACGAAGCGAGCTATGACAAAATGTTAAGAGACCTTTTTTGTAGAGAATTAAGTTTCCTATTTTTTATGTTCTATGATATTTTTTGATCAGATGCGTAGTTCTCGAGATATATCAAGATATTTAAAAGTTCCGAAGCCGCACCAACATAATAGAGATACAGAAACACCGTGGCCCCTTTCTTTGAGATAACTCTGCACTATTGCGAGCTGCAAATGCCACTTCCAGCTTAGCTGTGCAGAGGAAGAACAACAAGAAGAAGAAGTATCTCGAAATATGTCCGTCAGGCCCGTTCCTTTGAGCTGAATCTGCAAATATCTCGGAAACGAAGCGAGCTATGGCAAAATGTTAAGAGACGTTTTTTGTAGTGAATTATGTTTCCTACAATTTATGTTCTATGATATTTTTTGATCAGAAGCGTAGTTTTCGAGATATATCGAGATATTTAAAAGTTCCGAAGCCGCACCAACATAATAGAGATACAGAAACACCGTGGCTCCTTTCTTTGAGATAACTCTGCACTAGTGCGAGCCGCAAATGCCACTTCCAGCTTAGCTGTGCAGAAGAAGAACAACAAGAAGAAGAAATATCTCGAAATATGTCCGTCAGGCCAGTTCCTTTGAGCTGAATCTGCAAATATCTCGGAAACGAAGCGAGCTATGGCAAAATGTTAAGAGACGTTTTTTGTAGAGAATTATGTTTTCTACAATTTATGTTCTATGATATTTTTTGATCAGAAGCGTAGTTTTCGAGATATATCGAGATATTTAAAAGTTCCGAAGCCGCACCAACATAATAGAGATACAGAAACACCGTGGCCCCTTTCTTTGAGATAACTCTGCACTAGTGCGAGCCGCAAATGCCACTTCCAGCTTAGCTGTGCAGAAGAAGAACAACAAGAAGAAGAAATATCTCGAATTATGTCCGACAGGCCCCTTCCCTTGAGATAAATCTGCAAATATCTCGGAAACCAAGCGAGCTATGGCGAAATGTTAAGAGACCTTTTTTGTAGAGAATTAAGTTTCCTACTTTTTATCTTCTATGATATTTTTTGATCAGATGCGTAGTTCTCGAAATATATCAAGATATTTAAAAGTTCCGAAGCCGCACCAACATAATAGAGATACAGAAACACCGTGGCCCCTTTCTTTGAGATAACTCTGCACTATTGCGAGCTGCAAATGCCACTTCCAGCTTAGCTGTGCAGAGGAAGAACAACAAGAAGAAGAAATATCTCGAAATATGTCCGTCAGGCCAGTTCCTTTGAGCTGAATCTGCAAATATCTCGGAAACGAAGCGAGCTATGGCAAAATGTTAAGAGACGTTTTTTGTAGAGAATTATGTTTCCTACAATTTATGTTCTATGATATTTTTTGATCAGAAGCGTAGTTTTCGAGATATATCGAGATATTTAAAAGTTCCGAAGCCGCACCAACATAATAGAGATACAGAAACACCGTGGCCCCTTTCTTTGAGATAACTCTGCACTAGTGCGAGCCGCAAATGCCACTTCCAGCTTAGCTGTGCAGAAGAAGAACAACAAGAAGAAGAAATATCTCGAAATATGTCCGACAGGCCCCTTCCCTTGAGATAAATCTGCAAATATCTCGGAAACGAAGCGAGCTATGGCGAAATGTTAAGAGACCTTTTTTGTAGAGAATTAAGTTTCCTACTTTTTATCTTCTATGATATTTTTTGATCAGATGCGTAGTTCTCGAAATATATCAAGATATTTAAAAGTTCCGAAGCCGCACCAACATAATAGAGATACAGAAACACCGTGGCCCCTTTCTTTGAGATAACTCTGCACTATTGCGCGCTGCAAATGCCACTTCCAGCTTAGCTGTGCAGAAGAAGAACAACAAGAAGAAGAAATATCTCGAAATATGTCCGTCAGGCCCCTTCCCTTGAGATAAATCTGCAAATATCTCGGAAACGAAGCGAGCTATGGCAAAATGTTAAGAGACCTTTTTTGTAGAGAATTATGTTTCCTACAATTTAGGTTCTATGATATTTTTTGGTCAGAAGCGTAGTTTTCGAGATATATCGAGATATTTAAAAGTTCCGAAGCCGCACCAACATAATAGAGATACAGAAACACCGTGGCCCCTTTCTTTGAGATAACTCTGCACTAGTGCGAGCCGCAAATGCCACTTCCAGCTTAGCTGTGCAGAAGAAGAACAACAAGAAGAAGAAATATCTCGAAATATGTCCGTCAGGCCCGTTCCTTTGAGCTGAATCTGCAAATATCTCGGAAACGAAGCGAGCTATGGCAAAATGTTAAGAGACGTTTTTTGTAGTGAATTATGTTTCCTACAATTTATGTTCTATGATATTTTTTGATCAGAAGCGTAGTTTTCGAGATATATCGAGATATTTAAAAGTTCCGAAGCCGCACCAACATAATAGAGATACAGAAACACCGTGGCTCCTTTCTTTGAGATAACTCTGCACTAGTGCGAGCCGCAAATGCCACTTCCAGCTTAGCTGTGCAGAAGAAGAACAACAAGAAGAAGAAATATCTCGAAATATGTCCGTCAGGCCAGTTCCTTTGAGCTGAATCTGCAAATATCTCGGAAACGAAGCGAGCTATGGCAAAATGTTAAGAGACGTTTTTTGTAGAGAATTATGTTTCCTACAATTTATGTTCTATGATATTTTTTGATCAGAAGCGTAGTTTTCGAGATATATCGAGATATTTAAAAGTTCCGAAGCCGCACCAACATAATAGAGATACAGAAACACCGTGGCCCCTTTCTTTGAGATAACTCTGCACTAGAGCGAGCCGCAAATGCCACTTCCAGCTTAGCTGTGCAGAAGAAGAACAACAAGAAGAAGAAATATCTCGAATTATGTCCGACAGGCCCCTTCCCTTGAGATAAATCTGCAAATATCTCGGAAACCAAGCGAGCTATGGCGAAATGTTAAGAGACCTTTTTTGTAGAGAATTAAGTTTCCTACTTTTTATCTTCTATGATATTTTTTGATCAGATGCGTAGTTCTCGAAATATATCAAGATATTTAAAAGTTCCGAAGCCGCACCAACATAATAGAGATACAGAAACACCGTGGCCCCTTTCTTTGAGATAACTCTGCACTATTGCGAGCTGCAAATGCCACTTCCAGCTTAGCTGTGCAGAGGAAGAACAACAAGAAGAAGAAGTATCTCGAAATATGTCCGTCAGGCCCGTTCCTTTGAGCTGAATCTGCAAATATCTCGGAAACGAAGCGAGCTATGGCAAAATGTTAAGAGACGTTTTTTGTAGTGAATTATGTTTCCTACAATTTATGTTCTATGATATTTTTTGATCAGAAGCGTAGTTTTCGAGATATATCGAGATATTTAAAAGTTCCGAAGCCGCACCAACATAATAGAGATACAGAAACACCGTGGCTCCTTTCTTTGAGATAACTCTGCACTAGTGCGAGCCGCAAATGCCACTTCCAGCTTAGCTGTGCAGAAGAAGAACAACAAGAAGAAGAAATATCTCGAAATATGTCCGTCAGGCCAGTTCCTTTGAGCTGAATCTGCAAATATCTCGGAAACGAAGCGAGCTATGGCAAAATGTTAAGAGACGTTTTTTGTAGAGAATTATGTTTCCTACAATTTATGTTCTATGATATTTTTTGATCAGAAGCGTAGTTTTCGAGATATATCGAGATATTTAAAAGTTCCGAAGCCGCACCAACATAATAGAGATACAGAAACACCGTGGCTCCTTTCTTTGAGATAACTCTGCACTAGTGCGAGCCGCAAATGCCACTTCCAGCTTAGCTGTGCAGAAGAAGAACAACAAGAAGAAGAAATATCTCGAAATATGTCCGTCAGGCCAGTTCCTTTGAGCTGAATCTGCAAATATCTCGGAAACGAAGCGAGCTATGGCAAAATGTTAAGAGACGTTTTTTGTAGAGAATTATGTTTTCTACAATTTATGTTCTATGATATTTTTTGATCAGAAGCGTAGTTTTCGAGATATATCGAGATATTTAAAAGTTCCGAAGCCGCACCAACATAATAGAGATACAGAAACACCGTGGCCCCTTTCTTTGAGATAACTCTGCACTAGTGCGAGCCGCAAATGCCACTTCCAGCTTAGCTGTGCAGAAGAAGAACAACAAGAAGAAGAAATATCTCGAATTATGTCCGACAGGCCCCTTCCCTTGAGATAAATCTGCAAATATCTCGGAAACCAAGCGAGCTATGGCGAAATGTTAAGAGACCTTTTTTGTAGAGAATTAAGTTTCCTACTTTTTATCTTCTATGATATTTTTTGATCAGATGCGTAGTTCTCGAAATATATCAAGATATTTAAAAGTTCCGAAGCCGCACCAACATAATAGAGATACAGAAACACCGTGGCCCCTTTCTTTGAGATAACTCTGCACTATTGCGAGCTGCAAATGCCACTTCCAGCTTAGCTGTGCAGAGGAAGAACAACAAGAAGAAGAAATATCTCGAAATATGTCCGTCAGGCCAGTTCCTTTGAGCTGAATCTGCAAATATCTCGGAAACGAAGCGAGCTATGGCAAAATGTTAAGAGACGTTTTTTGTAGAGAATTATGTTTCCTACAATTTATGTTCTATGATATTTTTTGATCAGAAGCGTAGTTTTCGAGATATATCGAGATATTTAAAAGTTCCGAAGCCGCACCAACATAATAGAGATACAGAAACACCGTGGCCCCTTTCTTTGAGATAACTCTGCACTAGTGCGAGCCGCAAATGCCACTTCCAGCTTAGCTGTGCAGAAGAAGAACAACAAGAAGAAGAAATATCTCGAAATATGTCCGACAGGCCCCTTCCCTTGAGATAAATCTGCAAATATCTCGGAAACGAAGCGAGCTATGGCGAAATGTTAAGAGACCTTTTTTGTAGAGAATTAAGTTTCCTACTTTTTATCTTCTATGATATTTTTTGATCAGATGCGTAGTTCTCGAAATATATCAAGATATTTAAAAGTTCCGAAGCCGCACCAACATAATAGAGATACAGAAACACCGTGGCCCCTTTCTTTGAGATAACTCTGCACTATTGCGCGCTGCAAATGCCACTTCCAGCTTAGCTGTGCAGAAGAAGAACAACAAGAAGAAGAAATATCTCGAAATATGTCCGTCAGGCCCCTTCCCTTGAGATAAATCTGCAAATATCTCGGAAACGAAGCGAGCTATGGCAAAATGTTAAGAGACCTTTTTTGTAGAGAATTATGTTTCCTACAATTTAGGTTCTATGATATTTTTTGGTCAGAAGCGTAGTTTTCGAGATATATCGAGATATTTAAAAGTTCCGAAGCCGCACCAACATAATAGAGATACAGAAACACCGTGGCCCCTTTCTTTGAGATAACTCTGCACTAGTGCGAGCCGCAAATGCCACTTCCAGCTTAGCTGTGCAGAAGAAGAACAACAAGAAGAAGAAATATCTCGAAATATGTCCGTCAGGCCCGTTCCTTTGAGCTGAATCTGCAAATATCTCGGAAACGAAGCGAGCTATGGCAAAATGTTAAGAGACGTTTTTTGTAGTGAATTATGTTTCCTACAATTTATGTTCTATGATATTTTTTGATCAGAAGCGTAGTTTTCGAGATATATCGAGATATTTAAAAGTTCCGAAGCCGCACCAACATAATAGAGATACAGAAACACCGTGGCTCCTTTCTTTGAGATAACTCTGCACTAGTGCGAGCCGCAAATGCCACTTCCAGCTTAGCTGTGCAGAAGAAGAACAACAAGAAGAAGAAATATCTCGAAATATGTCCGTCAGGCCAGTTCCTTTGAGCTGAATCTGCAAATATCTCGGAAACGAAGCGAGCTATGGCAAAATGTTAAGAGACGTTTTTTGTAGAGAATTATGTTTCCTACAATTTATGTTCTATGATATTTTTTGATCAGAAGCGTAGTTTTCGAGATATATCGAGATATTTAAAAGTTCCGAAGCCGCACCAACATAATAGAGATACAGAAACACCGTGGCCCCTTTCTTTGAGATAACTCTGCACTAGAGCGAGCCGCAAATGCCACTTCCAGCTTAGCTGTGCAGAAGAAGAACAACAAGAAGAAGAAATATCTCGAATTATGTCCGACAGGCCCCTTCCCTTGAGATAAATCTGCAAATATCTCGGAAACCAAGCGAGCTATGGCGAAATGTTAAGAGACCTTTTTTGTAGAGAATTAAGTTTCCTACTTTTTATCTTCTATGATATTTTTTGATCAGATGCGTAGTTCTCGAAATATATCAAGATATTTAAAAGTTCCGAAGCCGCACCAACATAATAGAGATACAGAAACACCGTGGCCCCTTTCTTTCAGATAACTCTGCACTATTGCGAGCTGCAAATGCCACTTCCAGCTTAGCTGTGCAGAGGAAGAACAACAAGAAGAAGAAATATCTCGAAATATGTCCGTCAGGCCAGTTCCTTTGAGCTGAATCTGCAAATATCTCGGAAACGAAGCGAGCTATGGCAAAACGTTAAGAGACGTTTTTTGTAGAGAATTATGTTTCCTACAATTTATGTTCTATGATATTTTTTGATCAGAAGCGTAGTTTTCGAGATATATCGAGATATTTAAAAGTTCCGAAGCCGCACCAACATAATAGAGATACAGAAACACCGTGGCCCCTTTCTTTGAGATAACTCTGCACTAGTGCGAGCCGCAAATGCCACTTCCAGCTTAGCTGTGCAGAAGAAGAACAACAAGAAGAAGAAATATCTCGAAATATGTCCGACAGGCCCCTTCCCTTGAGATAAATCTGCAAATATCTCGGAAACGAAGCGAGCTATGGCGAAATGTTAAGAGACCTTTTTTGTAGAGAATTAAGTTTCCCACTTTTTATCTTCTATGATATTTTTTGATCAGATGCGTAGTTCTCGAAATATATCAAGATATTTAAAAGTTCCGAAGCCGCACCAACATAATAGAGATACAGAAACACCGTGGCCCCTTTCTTTGAGATAACTCTGCACTATTGCGCGCTGCAAATGCCACTTCCAGCTTAGCTGTGCAGAAGAAGAACAACAAGAAGAAGAAATATCTCGAAATATGTCCGTCAGGCCCCTTCCCTTGAGATAAATCTGCAAATATCTCGGAAACGAAGCGAGCTATGGCAAAATGTTAAGAGACCTTTTTTGTAGAGAATTAAGTTTCCTACTTTTTATGTTCTATGATATTTTTTGATCAGATGCGTAGTTCTCGAGATATATCAAGATATTTAAAAGTTCCGAAGCCGCACCAACATAATAGAGATACAGAAACACCGTGGCCCCTTTCTTTGAGATAACTCTGCACTATTGCGAGCTGTAAATGCCACTTCCAGCTTAGCTGTGCAGAAGAAGAACAACAAGAAGAAGAAATATCTCGAAATATGTCCGTCAGGCCCCTTCCCTTGAGATATATCTGCAAATATCTCGGAAACGAAGCGAGCTATGGCAAAATGTTAAGAGACCTTTTTTGTAGAGAATTATGTTTCCTACAATTTAGGTTCTATGATATTTTTTGGTCAGAAGCGTAGTTTTCGAGATATATCGAGATATTTAAAAGTTCCGAAGCCGCACCAACATAATAGAGATACAGAAACACCGTGGCCCCTTTCTTTGAGATAACTCTGCACTAGTGCGAGCCGCAAATGCCACTTCCAGCTTAGGTGTGCAGAAGAAGAACAACAAGAAGAAGAAATATCTCGAAATATGTCGGTCAGGCCCCTTCCCTTGAGATAAATCTGCAAATATCTCGGGAACGAAGCGAGCTATGGCAAAATGTTAACAGACCTTTTTTGTAGAGAATTAAGTTTCCTATTTTTTATGTTCTATGATATTTTTTGATCAGATGCGTAGTTCTCGAGATATATCAAGATATTTAAAAGTTCCGAAGCCGCACCAACATAATAGAGATACAGAAACACCGTGGCCCCTTTCTTTGAGATAACTCTGCACTATTGCGAGCTGCAAATGCCACTTCCAGCTTAGCTGTGCAGAGGAAGAACAACAAGAAGAAGAAGTATCTCGAAATATGTCCGTCAGGCCCGTTCCTTTGAGCTGAATCTGCAAATATCTCGGAAACGAAGCGAGCTATGGCAAAATGTTAAGAGACGTTTTTTGTAGTGAATTATGTTTCCTACAATTTATGTTCTATGATATTTTTTGATCAGAAGCGTAGTTTTCGAGATATATCGAGATATTTAAAAGTTCCGAAGCCGCACCAACATAATAGAGATACAGAAACACCGTGGCTCCTTTCTTTGAGATAACTCTGCACTAGTGCGAGCCGCAAATGCCACTTCCAGCTTAGCTGTGCAGAAGAAGAACAACAAGAAGAAGAAATATCTCGAAATATGTCCGTCAGGCCAGTTCCTTTGAGCTGAATCTGCAAATATCTCGGAAACGAAGCGAGCTATGGCAAAATGTTGAGAGACGTTTTTTGTAGAGAATTATGTTTCCTACAATTTATGTTCTATGATATTTTTTGATCAGAAGCGTAGTTTTCGAGATATATCGAGATATTTAAAAGTTCCGAAGCCACACCAACATAATAGAGATACAGAAACACCGTGGCCCCTTTCTTTGAGATAACTCTGCACTAGTGCGAGCCGCAAATGCCACTTCCAGCTTAGCTGTGCAGAAGAAGAACAACAAGAAGAAGAAATATCTCGAAATATGTCCGACAGGCCCCTTCCCTTGAGATAAATCTGCAAATATCTCGGAAACGAAGCGAGCTATGGCGAAATGTTAAGAGACCTTTTTTGTAGAGAATTAAGTTTCCTACTTTTTATCTTCTATGATATTTTTTGATCAGATGCGTAGTTCTCGAAATATATCAAGATATTTAAAAGTTCCGAAGCCGCACCAACATAATAGAGATACAGAAACACCGTGGCCCCTTTCTTTGAGATAACTCTGCACTATTGCGAGCTGCAAATGCCACTTCCAGCTTAGCTGTGCAGAGGAAGAACAACAAGAAGAAGAAGTATCTCGAAATATGTCCGTCAGGCCCGTTCCTTTGAGCTGAATCTGCAAATATCTCGGAAACGAAGCGAGCTATGGCAAAATGTTAAGAGACGTTTTTTGTAGTGAATTATGTTTCCTACAATTTATGTTCTATGATATTCTTTGATCAGAAGCGTAGTTTTCGAGATATATCGAGATATTTAAAAGTTCCGAAGCCGCACCAACATAATAGAGATACAGAAACACCGTGGCTCCTTTCTTTGAGATAACTCTGCACTAGTGCGAGCCGCAAATGCCACTTCCAGCTTAGCTGTGCAGAAGAAGAACAACAAGAAGAAGAAATATCTCGAAATATGTCCGTCAGGCCAGTTCCTTTGAGCTGAATCTGCAAATATCTCGGAAACGAAGCGAGCTATGGCAAAATGTTGAGAGACGTTTTTTGTAGAAAATTATGTTTCCTACAATTTATGTTCTATGATATTTTTTGATCAGAAGCGTAGTTTTCGAGATATATCGAGATATTTAAAAGTTCCGAAGCCGCACCAACATAATAGAGATACAGAAACACCGTGGCCCCTTTCTTTGAGATAACTCTGCACTAGTGCGAGCCGCAAATGCCACTTCCAGCTTAGCTGTGCAGAAGAAGAACAACAAGAAGAAGAAATATCTCGAATTATGTCCGACAGGCCCCTTCCCTTGAGATAAATCTGCAAATATCTCGGAAACGAAGCGAGCTATGGCGAAATGTTAAGAGACCTTTTTTGTAGAGAATTAAGTTTCCTACTTTTTATCTTCTGTGATATTTTTTGATCAGATGCGTAGTTCTCGAAATATATCAAGATATTTAAAAGTTCCGAAGCCGCACCAACATAATAGAGATACAGAAACACCGTGGCCCCTTTCTTTGAGATAACTCTGCACTATTGCGCGCTGCAAATGCCACTTCCAGCTTAGCTGTGCAGAAGAAGAACAACAAGAAGAAGAAATATCTCGAAATATGTCCATCAGGACCCTTCCCTTGAGATAAATCTGCAAATATCTCGGAAACGAAGCGAGCTATGGCAAAATGTTAAGAGACCTTTTTTGTAGAGAATTAAGTTTCCTACTTTTTATGTTCTATGATATTTTTTGATCAGATGCGTAGTTCTCGAGATATATCAAGATATTTAAAAGTTCCGAAGCCGCACCAACATAATAGAGATACAGAAACACCGTGGCCCCTTTCTTTGAGATAACTCTGCACTATTGCGAGCTGTAAATGCCACTTCCAGCTTAGCTGTGCAGAAGAAGAACAACAAGAAGAAGAAATATCTCGAAATATGTCCGTCAGGCCCCTTCCCTTGAGATATATCTGCAAATATCTCGGAAACGAAGCGAGCTATGGCAAAATGTTAAGAGACCTTTTTTGTAGAGAATTATGTTTCCTACAATTTAGGTTCTATGATATTTTTTGGTCAGAAGCGTAGTTTTCGAGATATATCGAGATATTTAAAAGTTCCGAAGCCGCACCAACATAATAGAGATACAGAAACACCGTGGCCCCTTTCTTTGAGATAACTCTGCACTAGTGCGAGCCGCAAATGCCACTTCCAGCTTAGCTGTGCAGAAGAAGAACAACAAGAAGAAGAAATATCTCGAAATATGTCGGTCAGGCCCCTTCCCTTGAGATAAATCTGCAAATATCTCGGGAACGAAGCGAGCTATGGCAAAATGTTAAGAGACCTTTTTTGTAGAGAATTAAGTTTCCTATTTTTTATGTTCTATGATATTTTTTGATCAGATGCGTAGTTCTCGAGATATATCAAGATATTTAAAAGTTCCGAAGCCGCACCAACATAATAGAGATACAGAAACACCGTGGCCCCTTTCTTTGAGATAACTCTGCACTATTGCGAGCTGCAAATGCCACTTCCAGCTTAGCTGTGCAGAGAAAGAACAACAAGAAGAAGAAGTATCTCGAAATATGTCCGTCAGGCCCGTTCCTTTGAGCTGAATCTGCAAATATCTCGGAAACGAAGCGAGCTATGGCAAAATGTTAAGAGACGTTTTTTGTAGTGAATTATGTTTCCTACAATTTATGTTCTATGATATTTTTTGATCAGAAGCGTAGTTTTCGAGATATATCGAGATATTTAAAAGTTCCGAAGCCGCACCAACATAATAGAGATACAGAAACACCGTGGCTCCTTTCTTTGAGATAACTCTGCACTAGTGCGAGCCGCAAATGCCACTTCCAGCTTAGGTGTGCAGAAGAAGAACAACAAGAAGACGAAATATCTCGAAATATGTCCGTCAGGCCAGTTCCTTTGAGCTGAATCTGCAAATATCTCGGAAACGAAGCGAGCTATGGCAAAATGTTAAGAGACGTTTTTTGTAGAGAATTATGTTTCCTACAATTTATGTTCTATGATATTTTTTGATCAGAAGCGTAGTTTTCGAGATATATCGAGATATTTAAAAGTTCCGAAGCCGCACCAACATAATAGAGATACAGAAACACCGTGGCCCCTTTCTTTGAGATAACTCTGCACTAGTGCGAGCCGCAAATGCCACTTCCAGCTTAGCTGTGCAGAAGAAGAACAACAAGAAGAAGAAATATCTCGAATTATGTCCGACAGGCCCCTTCCCTTGAGATAAATCTGCAAATATCTCGGAAACGAAGCGAGCTATGGCGAAATGTTAAGAGACCTTTTTTGTAGAGAATTAAGTTTCCTACTTTTTATCTTCTATGATATTTTTTGATCAGATGCGTAGTTCTCGAAATATATCAAGATATTCAAAAGTTCCGAAGCCGCACCAACATAATAGAGATACAGAAACACCGTGGCCCCTTTCTTTGAGATAACTCTGCACTATTGCGCGCTGCAAATGCCACTTCCAGCTTAGCTGTGCAGAAGAAGAACAACAAGAAGAAGAAATATCTCGAAATATGACCATCAGGACCCTTCCCTTGAGATAAATCTGCAAATATCTCGGAAACGAAGCGAGCTATGGCAAAATGTTAAGAGACCTTTTTTGTAGAGAATTAAGTTTCCTACTTTTTATGTTCTATGATATTTTTTGATCAGATGCGTAGTTCTCGAGATATATCAAGATATTTAAAAGTTCCGAAGCCGCACCAACATAATAGAGATACAGAAACACCGTGGCCCCTTTCTTTGAGATAAGTCTGCACTATTGCGAGCTGTAAATGCCACTTCCAGCTTAGCTGTGCAGAAGAAGAACAACAAGAAGAAGAAATATCTCGAAATATGTCCGTCAGGCCCCTTCCCTTGAGATATATCTGCAAATATCTCGGAAACGAAGCGAGCTATGGCAAAATGTTAAGAGACCTTTTTTGTAGAGAATTATGTTTCCTACAATTTAGGTTCTATGATATTTTTTGGTCAGAAGCGTAGTTTTCGAGATATATCGAGATATTTAAAAGTTCCGAAGCCGCACCAACATAATAGAGATACAGAAACACCGTGGCCCCTTTCTTTGAGATAACTCTGCACTAGTGCGAGCCGCAAATGCCACTTCCAGCTTAGCTGTGCAGAAGAAGAACAACAAGAAGAAGAAATATCTCGAAATATGTCGGTCAGGCCCCTTCCCTTGAGATAAATCTGCAAATATCTCGGGAACGAAGCGAGCTATGGCAAAATGTTAAGAGACCTTTTTTGTAGAGAATTAAGTTTCCTATTTTTTATGTTCTATGATATTTTTTGATCAGATGCGTAGTTCTCGAGATATATCAAGATATTTAAAAGTTCCGAAGCCGCACCAACATAATAGAGATACAGAAACACCGTGGCCCCTTTCTTTGAGATAACTCTGCACTATTGCGAGCTGCAAATGCCACTTCCAGCTTAGCTGTGCAGAGGAAGAACAACAAGAAGAAGAAGTATCTCGAAATATATCCGTCAGGCCCGTTCCTTTGAGCTGAATCTGCAAATATCTCGGAAACGAAGCGAGCTATGGCAAAATGTTAAGAGACGTTTTTTGTAGTGAATTATGTTTCCTACAATTTATGTTCTATGATATTTTTTGATCAGAAGCGTAGTTTTCGAGATATATCGAGATATTTAAAAGTTCCGAAGCCGCACCAACATAATAGAGATACAGAAACACCGTGGCTCCTTTCTTTGAGATAACTCTGCACTAGTGCGAGCCGCAAATGCCACTTCCAGCTTAGCTGTGCAGAAGAAGAACAACAAGAAGAAGAAATATCTCGAAATATGTCCGTCAGGCCAGTTCCTTTGAGCTGAATCTGCAAATATCTCGGAAACGAAGCGAGCTATGGCAAAATGTTAAGAGACGTTTTTTGTAGAGAATTATGTTTCCTACAATTTATGTTCTATGATATTTTTTGATCAGAAGCGTAGTTTTCGAGATATATCGAGATATTTAAAAGTTCCGAAGCCGCACCAACATAATAGAGATACAGAAACAGCGTGGCCCCTTTCTTTGAGATAACTCTGCACTAGTGCGAGCCGCAAATGCCACTTCCAGCTTAGCTGTGCAGAAGAAGAACAACAAGAAGAAGAAATATCTCGAAATATGTCCGACAGGCCCCTTCCCTTGAGATAAATCTGCAAATATCTCGGAAACGAAGCGAGCTATGGCGAAATGTTAAGAGACCTTTTTTGTAGAGAATTAAGTTTCCTACTTTTTATGTACTATGATATTTTTGATCAGAGGCGTAGTTCTCGAGATATATCAAGATATTTAAAAGCTCCGAAGCCGCACCAACATAATAGAGATACAGAAACACCGTGGCCCCTTTCTTTGAGATAACTCTGCACGATTGCGAGCTGGAAATGCCACTTCCAGTTTAGCTGTGCAGAAGAAGAACAACAAGAAGAAGAAATATCTCGAAATATGTCCATCAGGACCCTTCCCTTGAGATAAATCTGCAAATATCTCGGAAACGAAGCGAGCTATGGCAAAATGTTAAGAGACCTTTTTTGTAGAGAATTAAGTTTCCTACTTTTTATGTTCTATGATATTTTTTGATCAGATGCGTAGTTCTCGAGATATATCAAGATATTTAAAAGTTCCGAAGCCGCACCAACATAATAGAGATACGGAAACACCGTGGCCCCTTTCTTTGAGATAACTCTGCACTATTGCGAGCTGTAAATGCCACTTCCAGCTTAGCTGTGCAGAAGAAGAACAACAAGAAGAAGAAATATCTCGAAATATGTCCGTCAGGCCCCTTCCCTTGAGATATATCTGCAAATATCTCGGAAACGAAGCGAGCTATGGCAAAATGTTAAGAGACCTTTTTTGTAGAGAATTATGTTTCCTACAATTTAGGTTCTATGATATTTTTTGGTCAGAAGCGTAGTTTTCGAGATATATCGAGATATTTAAAAGTTCCGAAGCCGCACCAACATAATAGAGATACAGAAACACCGTGGCCCCTTTCTTTGAGATAACTCTGCACTAGTGCGAGCCGCAAATGCCACTTCCAGCTTAGCTGTGCAGAAGAAGAACAACAAGAAGAAGAAATATCTCGAAATATGTCGGTCAGGCCCCTTCCCTTGAGATAAATCTGCAAATATCTCGGGAACGAAGCGAGCTGTGGCAAAATGTTAAGAGACCTTTTTTGTAGAGAATTAAGTTTCCTATTTTTTATGTTCTATGATATTTTTTGATCAGATGCGTAGTTCTCGAGATATATCAAGATATGTAAAAGTTCCGAAGCCGCACCAACATAATAGAGATACAGAAACACCGTGGCCCCTTTCTTTGAGATAACTCTGCACTATTGCGAGCTGCAAATGCCACTTCCAGCTTAGCTGTGCAGAGGAAGAACAACAAGAAGAAGAAGTATCTCGAAATATGTCCGTCAGGCCCGTTCCTTTGAGCTGAATCTGCAAATATCTCGGAAACGAAGCGAGCTATGGCAAAATGTTAAGAGACCTTTTTTGTAGAGAATTAAGTTTCCTACTTTTTATGTTCTATGATATTTTTCGATCAGAGGCGTAGTTCTCGAGATATATCAAGATATTTAAAAGTTCCGAAGCCGCACCAACATAATAGAGATACAGAAACACCGTGGCCCCTTTCTTTGAGATAACTCTGCACGATTGCGAGCTGGAAATGCCACTTCCAGTTTAGCTGTGCAGAAGAAGAACAACAAGGAGAAGAAATATCTCGAAATATGTCCATCAGGACCCTTCCCTTGAGATAAATCTGCAAATATCTCGGAAACGAAGCGAGCTATGGCAAAATGTTAAGAGACGTTTTTTGTAGTGAATTATGTTTCCTACAATTTATGTTCTATGATATTTTTTGATCAGAAGCGTAGTTTTCGAGATATATCGAGATATTTAAAAGTTCCGAAGCCGCACCAACATAATAGAGATACAGAAACACCGTGGCTCCTTTCTTTGAGATAACTCTGCACTAGTGCGAGCCGCAAATGCCACTTCCAGCTTAGCTGTGCAGAAGAAGAACAACAAGAAGAAGAAATATCTCGAAATATGTCCGTCAGGCCCCTTCCCTTGAGATAAATCTGCAAATATCTCGGAAACGAAGCGAGCTATGGCAAAATGTTAAGAGACCTTTTTTGTAGAGAATTAAGTTTCCTACTTTTTATGTTCTATGATATTTTTCGATCAGAGGCGTAGTTCTCGAGATATATCAAGATATTTAAAAGTTCCGAAGCCGCACCAACATAATAGAGATACAGAAACACCGTGGCCCCTTTCTTTGAGATAACTCTGCACGATTGCGAGCTGGAAATGCCACTTCCAGTTTAGCTGTGCAGAAGAAGAACAACAAGAAGAAGAAATATCTCGAAATATGTCCGTCAGGCCCCTTCCCTTGAGATAAATCTGCAAATATCTCGGAAACGAAGAGAGCTATGGCAAAATGTTAAGAGACCTTTTTTGAGGAGAATTAAGTTTCCTACTTTTCATGTTCTACGATATTTTTTGATCAGATGCGTAGTTCTCGAGATATATCAAGATATTTAAAAGTTCCGAAGCAGCACCAACATAATAGAGATACAGAAACACCGTGGCCCCTTTCTTTGAGATAACTCTGCACTATTGCGAGCTGTAAATGCCACTTCCAGCTTAGCTGTGCAGAAGAAGAACAACAAGAAGAAGAAATATCTCGAAATATGTCCGGCAGGCCCCTTCCCTTGAGATAAATCTGCAAATATCTCGGAAACGAAGCGAGCTATGGCGAAATGTTAAGAGACCTTTTTTGTAGAGAATTAAGTTTCCTACTTTTTATCTTCTATGACATTTTTTGATCAGATGCGTAGTTCTCGAAATATATCAAGATATTTAAAAGTTCCGAAGCCGCACCAACATAATAGAGATACAGAAACACCGTGGCCCCTTTCTTTGAGATAACTCTGCACTATTGCGCGCTGCAAATGCCACTTCCAGCTTAGCTGTGCAGAAGAAGAACAACAAGAAGAAGAAATATCTCGAAATATGTCCGTCAGGCCCCTTCCCTTGAGATAAATCTGCAAATATCTCGGAAACGAAGCGAGCTATGGCAAAATGTTAAGAGACCTTTTTTGTAGAGAATTAAGTTTCCTACTTTTTATGTACTATGATATTTTTCGATCAGAGGCGTAGTTCTCGAGATATATCAAGATATTTAAAAGCTCCGAAGCCGCACCAACATAATAGAGATACAGAAACACCGTGGCCCCTTTCTTTGAGATAACTCTGCACGATTGCGAGCTGGAAATGCCACTTCCAGTTTAGCTGTGCAGAAGAAGAACAACAAGAAGAAGAAATATCTCGAAATATGTCCATCAGGACCCTTCCCTTGAGATAAATCTGCAAATATCTCGGAAACGAAGCGAGCTATGGCAAAATGTTAAGAGACCTTTTTTGTAGAGAATTAAGTTTCCTATTTTTTATGTTCTATGATATTTTTTGATCAGATGCGTAGTTCTCGAGATATATCAAGATATGTAAAAGTTCCGAAGCCGCACCAACATAATAGAGATACAGAAACACCGTGGCCCCTTTCTTTGAGATAACTCTGCACTATTGCGAGCTGCAAATGCCACTTCCAGCTTAGCTGTGCAGAGGAAGAACAACAAGAAGAAGAAGTATCTCGAAATATGTCCGTCAGGCCCGTTCCTTTGAGCTGAATCTGCAAATATCTCGGAAACGAAGCGAGCTATGGCAAAATGTTAAGAGACCTTTTTTGTAGAGAATTAAGTTTCCTACTTTTTATGTTCTATGATATTTTTCGATCAGAGGCGTAGTTCTCGAGATATATCAAGATATTTAAAAGTTCCGAAGCCGCACCAACATAATAGAGATACAGAAACACCGTGGCCCCTTTCTTTGAGATAACTCTGCACGATTGCGAGCTGGAAATGCCACTTCCAGTTTAGCTGTGCAGAAGAAGAACAACAAGGAGAAGAAATATCTCGAAATATGTCCATCAGGACCCTTCCCTTGAGATAAATCTGCAAATATCTCGGAAACGAAGCGAGCTATGGCAAAATGTTAAGAGACGTTTTTTGTAGTGAATTATGTTTCCTACAATTTATGTTCTATGATATTTTTTGATCAGAAGCGTAGTTTTCGAGATATATCGAGATATTTAAAAGTTCCGAAGCCGCACCAACATAATAGAGATACAGAAACACCGTGGCTCCTTTCTTTGAGATAACTCTGCACTAGTGCGAGCCGCAAATGCCACTTCCAGCTTAGCTGTGCAGAAGAAGAACAACAAGAAGAAGAAATATCTCGAAATATGTCCGTCAGGCCCCTTCCCTTGAGATAAATCTGCAAATATCTCGGAAACGAAGCGAGCTATGGCAAAATGTTAAGAGACCTTTTTTGTAGAGAATTAAGTTTCCTACTTTTTATGTTCTATGATATTTTTCGATCAGAGGCGTAGTTCTCGAGATATATCAAGATATTTAAAAGTTCCGAAGCCGCACCAACATAATAGAGATACAGAAACACCGTGGCCCCTTTCTTTGAGATAACTCTGCACTAGTGCGAGCCGCAAATGCCACTTCCAGCTTAGCTGTACAGAAGAAGAACAACAAGAAGAAGAAATATCTCGAAATATGTCCGTCAGGCCCCTTCCCTTGAGATAAATATGCAAATATCTCGGAAACGAAGCGAGCTATGGCAAAATGTTAAGAGACCTTTTTTGTAGAGAATTAAGTTTCCTACTTTTTATGTTCTATGATATTTTTTGATCAGATGCGTAGTTCTCGAGATATATCAAGATATTTAAAAGTTCCGAAGCCGCACCAACATAATAGAGATACAGAAACAGCGTGGCCCCTTTCTTTGAGATCACTCTGCACTATTGCGAGCTGCAAATGCCACTTCCAGCTTAGCTGTGCAGAAGAAGAAGTATCTCGAAATATGTCCGTCAGGCCCCTAGCCTTGAGATAAATCTGCAAATATCTCGGAAACGAAGAGAGCTATGGCAAAATGTTAAGAGACCTTTTTTGTAGAGAATTAAGTTTCCTACTTTTTATGTTCTATGATATTTTTTGATCAGATGCGTAGTTCTCGAGATATATCAAGATATTTAAAAGTTCCGAAGCCGCACCAACATAATAGAGATACAGAAACACCGTGGCCCCTTTCTTTGAGATAACTCTGCACTATTGCGAGCTGTAAATGCCACTTCCAGCTTAGCTGTGCAGAAGAAGAACAACAAGAAGAAGAAATATCTCGAAATATGTCCGTTAGGCCCCTTCCCTTGAGATAAATCTGCAAATATCTCGGAAACGAAGCGAGCTATGGCAAAATGTTAAGAGACCTTTTTTGTAGAGAATTAAGTTTCCTACATTTTATGTTCTATGATATTTTTTGATCAGATGCGTAGTTCTCGAGATATATTAAGATATTTAAAAGTTCCGAAGCCGCACCAACATAATAGAGATACAGAAACACCGTGGCCCCTTTCTTTGAGATAACTCTGCACTAGTGCGAGCTGCAAATGCCACTTCCAGCTTAGCTGTGCAGAAGAAGAACAACAAGAAGAAGAAATATCTCGAAATATGTCCGTCAGGCCCCTTCCCTTGAGATAAATATGCAAATATCTCGGAAACGAAGCGAGCTATGGCAAAATGTTAAGCGACCTTTTTTGTAGAGAATTAAGTGTCCTACTTTTTATGTTCTATGATATTTTTTGATCAGATGCGTAGTTCTCGAGATATATCAAGATATTTAAAAGTTCCGAAGCCGCACCAACATAATAGAGATACAGAAACACCGTGGCCCCTTTCTTTGAGCTAACTCTGCACTAGTGCGAGCCGCAAATGCCACTTCCAGCTTAGCTGTGCAGAAGAAGAACAACAAGAAGAAGAAATATCTCGAAATATGTCCGTCAGGCCCCTTCCCTTGATATAAATCTGCAAATATCTCGGAAACGAAGCGAGCTATGGCAAAATGTTAAGAGACCTTTTTTGTAGAGAATTAAGTTTCCTACTTTTTATGTTCTATGATATTTTTTGATCAGATGCGCAGTTCTCGAGATATATCAAGATATTTAAAAGTTCCGAAGCCGCACCAACATAATAGAGATACAGAAACACCGTGGCCCCTTTCTTTGAGATAACTCTGCACTATTGCGAGCTGCAAATGCCACTTCCAGCTTAGCTGTGCAGAAGAAGAACAACAAGAAGAAGAAATATCTCGAAATATGTCCGTTAGGCCCCTTCCCTTGAGATAAATCTGCAAATATCTCGGAAACGAAGCGAGCTATGGCAAAATGTTAAGAGACCTTTTTTGTAGAGAATTAAGTTTCCTACTTTTTATGTTCTATGATATTTTTTGATCAGATGCGTAGTTCTCGAGATATTTTAAGATATTTAAAAGTTCCGCAGCCGCACCAACATAATAGAGATACAGAAACACCGTGGCCCCTTTCTTTGAGATAACTCTGCACTATTGCGAGCTGCAAATGCCACTTCCAGCTTAGCTGTGCAGAAGAAGAACAACAAGAGGAAGAAGTATCTCGAAATATGTCCGTCAGGCCCCTTCCCTTGAGATAAATCTGCAAATATCTCGGAAACGAAGAGAGCTATGGCAAAATGTTAAGAGACCTTTTTTGTAGAGAATTAAGTTTCCTACTTTTTATGTTCTATGATATTTTTTGATCAGATGCGTAGTTCTCGAGATATATCAAGATATTTAAAAGTTCCGAAGCCGCACCAACATAATAGAGATACAGAAACACCGTGGCCCCTTTCTTTGAGATAACTCTGCACTATTGCGAGCTGTAAATGCCACTTCCAGCTTAGCTGTGCAGAAGAAGAACAACAAGAAGAAGAAATATCTCGAAATATGTCCGTCAGGCCCCTGCCCTTGAGATATATCTGCAAATATCTCGGAAACGAAGCGAGCTATGGCAAAATGTTAAGAGACCTTTTTTGTAGAGAATTAAGTTTCCTACTTTTTATGTTCTATGATATTTTTTGATCAGATGCGCAGTTCTCGAGATATATCAAGATATTTAAAAGTTCCGAAGCCGCACCAACATAATAGAGATACAGAAACACCGTGGCCCCTTTCTTTGAGATAACTCTGCACTATTGCGAGCTGCAAATGCCACTTCCAGCTTAGCTGTGCAGAAGAAGAACAACAAGAAGAAGAAATATCTCGAAATATGTCCGTCAGGCCCCTTCCCTTGAGATAAATCTGGAAATATCTCGGAAACGAAGAGAGCTATGGCAAAATGTTAAGAGACCTTTTTTGTAGAGAATTAAGTTTCCTACTTTTTACGTTCTATGACATTTTTTGATCAGATGCGTAGTTCTCGAGATATATCAAGATATTTAAAAGTTCCGAAGCCGCACCAACATAATAGAGATACAGAAACACCGTGGCCCCTTTCTTTGAGATAACTCTGCACTATGGCGAGCTGTAAATGCCACTTCCAGCTTAGCTGTGCAGAAGAAGAACAACAAGAAGAAGAAATATCTCGAAATATGTCCGTCAGGCCCCTGCCCTTGAGATATATCTGCAAATATCTCGGAAACGAAGCGAGCTATGGCAAAATGTTAAGAGACCTTTTTTGTAGAGAATTAAGTTTCCTACTTTTTATGTACTATGATATTTTTTGATCAGATGCGTAGTTCTCGAGATATATCAAGATATTTAAAAGTTCCGAAGCCGCACCAACATAATAGAGATACAGAAACACCGTGGCCCCTTTCTTTGAGATAACTCTGCACTATTGCGAGCTGCAAATGCCACTTCCAGCTTAGCTGTGCAGAAGAAGAACAACAAGAAGAAGAAATATCTCGAAATATGTCCGTCAGGCCCCTTCCCTTGGGATAAATCTGCAAATATCTCGGAAACGAAGCGAGCTATGGCAAAATGTTAAGAGACCTTTTTTGTAGAGAATTAAGTTTCCTACTTTTTATGTTCTATGATATTTTTTGATCAGATGCGTAGTTCTCGAGATATATCCAGATATTTAAAAGTTCCGGAGCGGCACCAACATAATAGAGATACAGAAACACCGTGGCCCCTTTGTTTGAGGTAACTCTGCACTATTGTGAGCTGCAAATGCCACTTCCAGCTTAGCTGTGCAGAAGAAGAACAACAAGAAGAAGAAATATCTCGAAATACGTCCCTCAGGCCCCTTCCCTTGAGATAAATCTGCAAATATCTCGGAAACCAAGCGAGCTATGGCAAAATGTTAAGAGACCTTATTTGTAGAGAATTAAGTTTCCTACTTTTTATGTTCTACGATATTTTTTGATCAGATGCGTAGTTCTCGAGATATATCAAGATATTTAAAAGTTCCGAAGCCGCACCAACATAATAGAGATACAGAAACACCGTGGCCCCTTTCTTTGAGATAACTCTGCACTATTGCGAGCTGGAAATGCCACTTCCAGCTTAGCTGTGCAGAAGAAGAACAACAAGAAGAAGAAATATCTCGAAATATGTCCGTCAGGCCCCTTCCCTTGAGATAAATCTGCAAATATCTCGGAAACGAAGCGAGCTATGGCAAAATTTTAAGAGACCTTTTTTGTAGAGAATTATGTTTCCTACAATTTACGTTCTCTGATATTTTTTGATCAGAAGCGTAGTTTTCGAGATATATCGAGATATTTAAAAGTTCCGAAGCCGCACCAACATAATAGAGATACAGAAACACCGTGGCCCCTTTCTTTGAGATAACTCTGCACTATTGCGACCTGCAAATGCCACTTCCAGCTTAGCTGTGCAGAAGAAGAACAACAAGAAGAAGAAATATCTCGAAATATGTCCCTCAGGCCCCTTCCCTTGAGATAAATCTGCAAATATCTCGGAAACCAAGCGAGCTATGGCAAAATGTTAAGAGACCTTATTTGTAGAGAATTAAGTTTCCTACTTTTTATGTTCTACGATATTTTTTGATCAGATGCGTAGTTCTCGAGATATATCAAGATATTTAAAAGGTCCGAAGCCGCACCAACATAATAGAGATACAGAAACACCGTGGCCCCTTTCTTTGAGATAACTCTGGACTATTGCGAGCTGCAAATGCCACTTCCAGCTTAGCTGTGCAGAAGAAGAACAACAAGAAGAAGAAATATCTCGAAATATGTCCGTCAGGCCCCTTCCCTTGAGATAAATCTGCAATTATTTCGGAAATGAAGCGAGCTATGGCAAAATCTTAAGAGACCTTTTTTGTAGAGAATTATGTTTCCTACAATTTACGTTCTCTGATATTTTTTGATCAGAAGCGTAGTTTTCGAGATATATCGAGATATTTAAAAGTTCCGAAATCGCACCAACATAATAGAGATACAGAAACACCGTGGCCCCTTTCTTTGAGATAACTCTGCACGATTGCGAGCTGGAAATGCCACTTCCAGTTTAGCTGTGCAGAAGAAGAACAACAAGAAGAAGAAATATCTCGAAATATGTCCATCAGGACCCTTCCCTTGAGATAAATCGGCAAGTATCTCGGAAACGAAGCGAGCTATGGCAAAATGTTAAGAGACCTTTTTTGTAGAGAATTATGTTTCCCACAATTTATGTTCTATGATATTTTTTGATCAGAAGCGTAGTTTTCGAGACATATCGAGATATTTAAAAGTTCCGAAGCTGCACCAACATAATAGAGGTGCAGAAACACCGTGGCCTCTTTCTTTGAGATAACTCTGCACTATTGCGAGCTGCAAATGCCACTTCCAGCTTAGCTGTGCAGAAGAGGAACAACAAGAAGAAGAAATATCTCGGAATATGTCCGTTAGGCCCCTTCCCTTGAGATAAATCTGCAAATATCTCGGAAACGAAGCGAGCTATGGCAAAATGTTAACAGACTTTTTTGTAGAGAATTAAGTTTCCTACTTTTTATGTTCTATGATATTTTTCGATCAGATGCGTAGTTCTCGAGATATATCAAGATATTTAAAAGCTCCGAAGCTGCACCAACATAATAGAGGTACAGAAACACCGTGGCCCCTTTCTTTGAGATAACTCTGCACTATTGCGAGCTGCAAATGCCACTTCGAGCTTAGCTGTGCAGAAGAAGAACAACAAGAAGAAGAAATATCTCGAAATATGTCCGTCGGCCCCTTCCCTTGAGATAAATCTGCAAATATCTCGGAAACGAAGCGAGCTATGGCAAAATGTTAAGAGACCTTTTTTGTAGAGAATTAAGTTTCCTACTTTTTATGTAGTATGATATTTTTTGATCAGATGCGTAGTTCTCGAGATATATCAAGATATTTAAAAGTTCCGAAGCCGCACCAACATAATAGAGATACAGAAACACCGTGGCCCCTTTCTTTGAGATAACTCTGCACTATTGCGCGCTGCAAATGCCACTACCAACTTAGCTGTGCAGAAGAAGAACAACAAGAAGAAGAAATATCTCGAAATATGTCCGTCAGGCCCCTTCCCTTGAGATAAATCTGCAAATATCTCGGAAACGAAGCGAGCTATGGCAAAATGTTAAGAGACCTTTTTTGTAGAGAATTAAGTTTCCTACTTTTCATGTTCTATGATATTTTTTGATCAGATGCGTAGTTCTCGAGATATATCAAGATATTTAAAAGTTCCGAAGCCGCACCAACATAATAGAGATACAGAAACACCGTGGCCCCTTTCTTTGAGATAACTCTGCACTATTGCGAGCTGCAAATGCCACTTCCAGCTTAGCTGTGCAGAAGAAGAACAACAAGAAGAAGAAATATCTCGAAATATGTCCGTCAGGCCCCTTCCCTTGAGATAAATCTGCAAATATCTCGGAAACGAAGAGAGCTATGGCAAAATGTTAAGAGACCTTTTTTGTAGAGAATTAAGTTACCTACTTTTCATGTTCTATGATATTTTTTGATCAGATGCGTAGTTCTCGAGATATATCAAGATATTTAAAAGTTCCGAAGCCGCACCAACATAATAGAGATACAGAAACACCGTGGCCCCTTTCTTTGAGATAACTCTGCACTATAGCGAGCTGTAAATGCCACTTCCAGCTTAGCTGTGCAGAAGAAGAACAACAAGAAGAAGAAATATCTCGAAATATGTCCGTCAGGCCCCTTCCCTTGAGATATATCTGCAAATATCTCGGAAACGAAGCGAGCTATGGCAAAATGTTAAGAGACCTTTTTTGTCGAGAATTATGTTTCCTACAATTTATGTTCTATGATATTTTTTGATCAGAAGCGTAGTTTTCGAGATATATCGAGATATTTAAAAGTTCCGAAGCCGCACCAACATAATAGAGATACAGAAACACCGTGGCCCCTTTCTTTGAGATGACTCTGCACTATTGCGAGCTGGAAATGCCACTTCCAGTTTAGCTGTGCAGAAGAAGAACAACAAGAAGAAGAAGTATCTCGAAATATGTCCGTTAGGCCCCTTCCCTTGAGATAAATCTGCAAATATCTCGGAAACGAAGCGAGCTATGGCAAAATGTTAAGAGACCTTTTTTGTAGAGAATTAAGTTTCCTACTTTTTATGTTCTATGATATTTTTTGATCAGATGCGTAGTTCTCGAGATATATCAAGATATTTAAAAGTTCCGAAGCCGCACCAACATAATAGAGATACAGAAACACCGTGGCCCCTCTCTTTGAGATAACTCTGCACTATTGCGAGCTGCAAATGCCACTTCCAGCTTAGCTGTGCAGAAGAAGAACAACAAGAAGAAGAAACATCTCGAAATATGTCCGTCAGGCCCCTTCCCTTGAGATAAATCTGCAAATATCTCGGAAACGAAGCGAGCTATGGCAAAATGTTTAGAGACCTTTCTTGTAGAGAATTAAGTTTCCTACTTTTTATGTAGTATGATATTTTTTGATCAGATGCGTAGTTCTCGAGATATATCAAGATATTTAAAAGTTCCGAAGCCGCACCAACATAATAGAGATACAGAAACACCGTGGCCCCTTTCTTTGAGATAACTCTGCACTATTGCGCGCTGCAAATGCCACTACCAACTTAGCTGTGCAGAAGAAGAACAACAAGAAGAAGAAATATCTCGAAATATGTCCGTCAGGCCCCTTCCCTTGAGATAAATCTGCAAATATCTCGGAAACGAAGCGAGCTATGGCAAAATGTTAAGAGACCTTTTTTGTAGAGAATTAAGTTTCCTACTTTTCATGTTCTATGATATTTTTTGATCAGATGCGTAGTTCTCGAGATATATCAAGATATTTAAAAGTTCCGAAGCCGCACCAACATAATAGAGATACAGAAACACCGTGGCCCCTTTCTTTGAGATAACTCTGCACTATTGCGAGCTGGAAATGCCACTTCCAGTTTAGCTGTGCAGAAGAAGAACAACAAGAAGAAGAAATATCTCGAAATATGTCCATCAGGACCCTTCCCTTGAGATAAATCTGCAAATATCTCGGAAACGAAGCGAGCTATGGCAAAATCTTAAGAGACCTTTTTTGTAGAGAATTATGTTTCCTACAATTTAGGTTCTATGATATTTTTTGATCAGAAGCGTAGTTTTCGAGATATATCGAGATATTTAAAAGTTCCGAAGCCGCACCAACATAATAGAGATACAGAAACACCGTGGCCCCTTTCATTGAGATAACTCTGCACTAGTGCGAGCCGCAAATGCCACTTCCAGCTTAGCTGTGCAGAAGAAGAACAACAAGAAGAAGAAATATCTCGAAATATGTCCGTCAGGCCCCTTCCCTTGAGATAAATCTGCAAATATCTCGGAAACGAAGAGAGCTATGGCAAAATGTTGAGAGACCTTTTTGGTAGAGAATTAAGTTTCCTACTTTTCATGTTCTATGATATTTTTCGATCAGATGCGTAGTTCTCGAGATATATCAAGATATTTAAAAGTTCCGAAGCCGCACCAACATAATAGAGATACAGAAACACCGTGGCCCCTCTCTTTGAGATAACTCTGCACTATTGCGAGCTGCAAATGCCACTTCCAGCTTAGCTGTGCAGAAGAAGAACAACAAGAAGAAGAAACATCTCGAAATATGTCCGTCAGGCCCCTTCCCTTGAGATAAATCTGCAAATATCTCGGAAACGAAGCGAGCTATGGCAAAATGTTTAGAGACCTTTCTTGTAGAGAATTAAGTTTCCTACTTTTTATGTAGTATGATATTTTTTGATCAGATGCGTAGTTCTCGAGATATATCAAGATATTTAAAAGTTCCGAAGCCGCACCAACATAATAGAGATACAGAAACACCGTGGCCCCTTTCTTTGAGATAACTCTGCACTATTGCGCGCTGCAAATGCCACTACCAACTTAGCTGTGCAGAAGAAGAACAACAAGAAGAAGAAATATCTCGAAATATGTCCGTCAGGCCCCTTCCCTTGAGATAAATCTGCAAATATCTCGGAAACGAAGCGAGCTATGGCAAAATGTTAAGAGACCTTTTTTGTAGAGAATTAAGTTTCCTACTTTTCATGTTCTATGATATTTTTTGATCAGATGCGTAGTTCTCGAGATATATCAAGATATTTAAAAGTTCCGAAGCCGCACCAACATAATAGAGATACAGAAACACCGTGGCCCCTTTCTTTGAGATAACTCTGCACTATTGCGAGCTGGAAATGCCACTTCCAGTTTAGCTGTGCAGAAGAAGAACAACAAGAAGAAGAAATATCTCGAAATATGTCCATCAGGACCCTTCCCTTGAGATAAATCTGCAAATATCTCGGAAACGAAGCGAGCTATGGCAAAATCTTAAGAGACCTTTTTTGTAGAGAATTATGTTTCCTACAATTTAGGTTCTATGATATTTTTTGATCAGAAGCGTAGTTTTCGAGATATATCGAGATATTTAAAAGTTCCGAAGCCGCACCAACATAATAGAGATACAGAAACACCGTGGCCCCTTTCATTGAGATAACTCTGCACTAGTGCGAGCCGCAAATGCCACTTCCAGCTTAGCTGTGCAGAAGAAGAACAACAAGAAGAAGAAATATCTCGAAATATGTCCGTCAGGCCCCTTCCCTTGAGATAAATCTGCAAATATCTCGGAAACGAAGAGAGCTATGGCAAAACGTTGAGAGACCTTTTTGGTAGAGAATTAAGTTTCCTACTTTTCATGTTCTATGATATTTTTCGATCAGATGCGTAGTTCTCGAGATATATCAAGATATTTAAAAGTTCCGAAGCCGCACCAACATAATAGAGATACAGAAACACCGTGGCCCCTTTCTTTGAGATAACTCTGCACTATTGCGAGCTGCAAATGCCACTTCCAGCTTAGCTGTGCAGAAGAAGAACAACAAGAAGAAGAAATATCTCGAAATATGTCCGTCAGGCCCCTTCCCTTGAGATAAATCTGCAAATATCTCGGAAACGAAGCGAGCTATGGCAAAATGTTAAGAGACCTTTTTTGTAGACAATCATGTTTCCTACAATTTATGTTCTATGATATTTTTTGATCAGAAGCGTAGTTTTCGAGATATATCGAGATATTTAAAAGTTCCGAAGCCGCACCAACATAATAGAGATACAGAAACACCGTGGCCCCTTTCTTTGGGATAACTCTGCACTATTGCGAGCTGCAAATGCCACTTCCAGCTTAGCTGTGCAGAAGAAGAACAACAAGAAGAAGAAATATCTCGAAATATGTCCGTCAGGCCACTTCCCTGGAGATAAATCTGCAAATATCTCGGAAACGAAGCGAGCTATGGCAAAATGTTAAGAGACCTTTTTTGTAGAGAATTAAGTTTCCTACTTTTTATGTTCTATGATATTTTTCGATCAGAGGCGTAGTTCTCGAGATATATCAAGATATTTAAAAGTTCCGAAATCGCACCAACATAATAGAGATACAGAAACACCGTGGCCCCTTTCTTTGAGATAACTCTGCACGATTGCGAGCTGGAAATGCCACTTCCAGTTTAGCTGTGCAGAAGAAGAACAACAAGAAGAAGAAATATCTCGAAATATGTCCATCAGGACCCTTCCCTTGAGATAAATCGGCAAGTATCTCGGAAACGAAGCGAGCTATGGCAAAATGTTAAGAGACCTTTTTTGTAGAGAATTATGTTTCCCACAATTTATGTTCTATGATATTTTTTGATCAGAAGCGTAGTTTTCGAGACATATCGAGATATTTAAAAGTTCCGAAGCCGCACCAACATAATAGAGATACAGAAACACCGTGGCCCCTTTCTTTCAGATAACTATGCACTATTGCGAGCTGTAAATGCCACTTCCAGCTTAGCTGTGCAGAAGACGAACAACAAGAAGAAGAAATATCTCGAAATATGTCCGTCAGGCCCCTTCCCTTGAGATATATCTGCAAATATCTCGGAAACGAAGCGAGCTATGGCAAACTGTTAAGAGACCTTTTTTGTAGAGAATTAAGTTTCCTACTTTTTATGTTCTACGATATTTTTTGATCAGATGCGTAGTTCTCGAGATATATCAAGATATTTAAAAGTTCCGAAGCTGCACCAACATAATAGAGGTGCAGAAACACCGTGGCCTCTTTCTTTGAGATAACTCTGCACTATTGCGAGCTGCAAATGCCACTTCCAGCTTAGCTGTGCAGAAGAGGAACAACAAGAAGAAGAAATATCTCGGAATATGTCCGTTAGGCCCCTTCCCTTGAGATAAATCTGCAAATATCTCGGAAACGAAGCGAGCTATGGCAAAATGTTAACAGACTTTTTTGTAGAGAATTAAGTTTCCTACTTTTTATGTTCTATGATATTTTTCGATCAGATGCGTAGTTCTCGAGATATATCAAGATATTTAAAAGCTCCGAAGCTGCACCAACATAATAGAGGTACAGAAACACCGTGGCCCCTTTCTTTGAGATAACTCTGCACTATTGCGAGCTGGAAATGCCACTTCCAGTTTAGCTGTGCAGAAGAAGAACAACAAGAAGAAGAAATATCTCGAAATATGTCCATCAGGACCCTTCCCTTGAGATAAATCTGCAAATATCTCGGAAACGAAGCGAGCTATGGCAAAATCTTAAGAGACCTTTTTTGTAGAGAATTATGTTTCCTACAATTTAGGTTCTATGATATTTTTTGATCAGAAGCGTAGTTTTCGAGATATATCGAGATATTTAAAAGTTCCGAAGCCGCACCAACATAATAGAGATACAGAAACACCGTGGCCCCTTTCATTGAGATAACTCTGCACTAGTGCGAGCCGCAAATGCCACTTCCAGCTTAGCTGTGCAGAAGAAGAACAACAAGAAGAAGAAATATCTCGAAATATGTCCGTCAGGCCCCTTCCCTTGAGATAAATCTGCAAATATCTCGGAAACGAAGAGAGCTATGGCAAAATGTTGAGAGACCTTTTTGGTAGAGAATTAAGTTTCCTACTTTTCATGTTCTATGATATTTTTCGATCAGATGCGTAGTTCTCGAGATATATCAAGATATTTAAAAGTTCCGAAGCCGCACCAACATAATAGAGATACAGAAACACCGTGGCCCCTTTCTTTGAGATAACTCTGCACTATTGCGAGCTGCAAATGCCACTTCCAGCTTAGCTGTGCAGAAGAAGAACAACAAGAAGAAGAAATATCTCGAAATATGTCCGTCAGGCCCCTTCCCTTGAGATAAATCTGCAAATATCTCGGAAACGAAGCGAGCTATGGCAAAATGTTAAGAGACCTTTTTTGTAGACAATCATGTTTCCTACAATTTATGTTCTATGATATTTTTTGATCAGAAGCGTAGTTTTCGAGATATTTAAAAGTTCCGAGGCCGCACCAACATAATAGAGATACAGAAACACCGTGGCCCCTTTCTTTGGGATAACTCTGCACTATTGCGAGCTGCAAATGCCACTTCCAGCTTAGCTGTGCAGAAGAAGAACAACAAGAAGAAGAAATATCTCGAAATATGTCCGTCAGGCCACTTCCCTGGAGATAAATCTGCAAATATCTCGGAAACGAAGCGAGCTATGGCAAAATGTTAAGAGACCTTTTTTGTAGAGAATTAAGTTTCCTACTTTTTATGTTCTATGATATTTTTCGATCAGAGGCGTAGTTCTCGAGATATATCAAGATATTTAAAAGTTCCGAAATCGCACCAACATAATAGAGATACAGAAACACCGTGGCCCCTTTCTTTGAGATAACTCTGCACGATTGCGAGCTGGAAATGCCACTTCCAGTTTAGCTGTGCAGAAGAAGAACAACAAGAAGAAGAAATATCTCGAAATATGTCCATCAGGACCCTTCCCTTGAGATAAATCGGCAAGTATCTCGGAAACGAAGCGAGCTATGGCAAAATGTTAAGAGACCTTTTTTGTAGAGAATTATGTTTCCCACAATTTATGTTCTATGATATTTTTTGATCAGAAGCGTAGTTTTCGAGACATATCGAGATATTTAAAAGTTCCGAAGCCGCACCAACATAATAGAGATACAGAAACACGGTGGCCCCTTTCTTTCAGATAACTATGCACTATTGCGAGCTGTAAATGCCACTTCCAGCTTAGCTGTGCAGAAGACGAACAACAAGAAGAAGAAATATCTCGAAATATGTCCGTCAGGCCCCTTCCCTTGAGATATATCTGCAAATATCTCGGAAACGAAGCGAGCTATGGCAAACTGTTAAGAGACCTTTTTTGTAGAGAATTAAGTTTCCTACTTTTTATGTTCTACGATATTTTTTGATCAGATGCGTAGTTCTCGAGATATATCAAGATATTTAAAAGTTCCGAAGCTGCACCAACATAATAGAGGTGCAGAAACACCGTGGCCTCTTTCTTTGAGATAACTCTGCACTATTGCGAGCTGCAAATGCCACTTCCAGCTTAGCTGTGCAGAAGAGGAACAACAAGAAGAAGAAATATCTCGGAATATGTCCGTTAGGCCCCTTCCCTTGAGATAAATCTGCAAATATCTCGGAAACGAAGCGAGCTATGGCAAAATGTTAACAGACTTTTTTGTAGAGAATTAAGTTTCCTACTTTTTATGTTCTATGATATTTTTCGATCAGATGCGTAGTTCTCGAGATATATCAAGATATTTAAAAGCTCCGAAGCTGCACCAACATAATAGAGGTACAGAAACACCGTGGCCCCTTTCTTTGAGATAACTCTGCACTATTGCGAGCTGCAAATGCCACTTCGAGCTTAGCTGTGCAGAAGAAGAACAACAAGAAGAAGAAATATCTCGAAATATGTCCGTCGGCCCCTTCCCTTGAGATAAATCTGCAAATATCTCGGAAACGAAGCGAGCTATGGCAAAATGTTAAGAGACCTTTTTTGTAGAGAATTCAGTTTCCTACTTTTTATGTTCTATGATATTTTTCGATCAGAGGCGTAGTTCTCGAGATATATCAAGATATTTAAAAGTTCCGAAGCCGCACCAACATAATAGAGATACAGAAACACCGTGGCCCCTTTCTTTGCGATAACTCTGCACTATTGCGAGCTGCAAATGCCACTTCCAGCTTAGCTGTGCAGAAGAAGAACAACAAGAAGAAGAAATATCTCGAAATATGTCCGTCAGGCCCCTTCCCTTGAGATAAATCTGCAAATACCTCGGAAACCAAGCGAGCTATGGCAAAATGTTAAGAGACCTTTTTTGTAGAGAATTATGTTTCCTACAATTTATGTTCTATGATATTTTTTGATCAGAAGCGTAGTTTTCGAGATATATCGAGATATTTAAAAGTTCCGAAGCCGCACCAACATAATAGAGATACAGAAACACCGTGGCCCCTCTCTTTGGGATAACTCTGCACTATTGCGAGCTGGAAATGCCACTTCCAGTTTAGCTGTGCAGAAGAAGAACAACAAGAAGAAGAAATATCTCGAAATATGTCCGTCAGGACCCTTCCCTTGAGATAAATCTGCAAATATCTCGGAAACGAAGCGAGCTATTGCAAAACGTTAAGAGACCTTTTTTGTAGAGAATTAAGTTTACTACTTTTTATGTTCTATGATATTTTTTGATCAGATGCGTAGTTCTCGAGATATATCAAGATATTTAAAAGCTCCGAAGCTGCACCAACATAATAGAGGTACAGAAACACCGTGGCCCCTTTCTTTGAGATAACTCTGCACTATTGCGAGCTGCAAATGCCACTTCGAGCTTAGCTGTGCAGAAGAAGAACAACAAGAAGAAGAAATATCTCGAAATATGTCCGTCGGCCCCTTCCCTTGAGATAAATCTGCAAATATCTCGGAAACGAAGCGAGCTATGGCAAAATGTTAAGAGACCTTTTTTGTAGAGAATTGAGTTTCCTACTTTTTATGTTCTATGATATTTTTCGATCAGAGGCGTAGTTCTCGAGATATATCAAGATATTTAAAAGTTCCGAAGCCGCACCAACATAATAGAGATACAGAAACACCGTGGCCCCTTTCTTTGAGATTACTCTGCACGATTGCGAGCTGGAAATGCCACTTCCAGTTTAGCTGTGCAGAAGAAGAACAACAAGAAGAAGAAATATCTCGAAATATGTCCATCAGGACCCTTCCCTTGAGATAAATCTGCAAATATCTCGGAAACGAAGCGAGCTATGGCAACAATGTTAAGAGACCGTTCTCGTAGAGAATTATGTTTCCTACAATTTATGTTCTATGATATTTTTTGATCAGAAGCGTAGTTTTCGAGATATATCGAGATATTTAAAAGTGCCGAAGCCGCACCAACATAATAGAGATACAGAAACACCGTGGCCCTTTTCTTTGGGATAACTCTGCACTATTGCGAGCTGGAAATGCCACTTCCAGTATAGCTGTGCAGAAGAAGAACAACAAGAAGAAGAAATATCTCGAAATATGTCCGTCAGGACCCTTCCCTTGAGATAAATCTGCAAATATCTCGGAAACGAAGCGAGCTATTGCAAAACGTTAAGAGACCTTTTTTGTAGAGAATTAAGTTTCCTACTTTTTATGTTGTATGATATCTTTTGATCAGATGCGTAGTTCTCGAGATATATCAAGATATTTAAAAGCTCCGAAGCTGCACCAACATAATAGAGGTACAGAAACACCGTGGCCCCTTTCTTTGAGATAACTCTGCACTATTGCGAGCTGCAAATGCCACTTCCAGCTTAGCTGTGCAGAAGAAGAACAACAAGAGGAAGAAGTATCTCGAAATATGTCCGTCAGGCCCCTTCCCTTGAGATAAATCTGCAAATATCTCGGAAACCAAGAGAGCTATGGCAAAATGTTAAGAGACCTTTTTTGTAGAGAATTAAGTTTCCTACTTTTTATGTTCTATGATATTTTTTGATCAGATGCGTAGTTCTCGAGATATATCAAGATATTTAAAAGTTCCGAAGCCGCACCAACATAATAGAGATACAGAAACACCGTGGCCCCTTTCTTTGAGATAACTCTGCACTATTGCGAGCTGTAAATGCCACTTCCAGCTTAGCTGTGCAGAAGAAGAACAACAAGAAGAAGAAATATCTCGAAATATGTCCGTCAGGCCCCTGCCCTTGAGATATATCTGCAAATATCTCGGAAACGAAGCGAGCTATGGCAAAATGTTAAGAGACCTTTTTTGTAGAGAATTAAGTTTCCTACTTTTTATGTTCTATGATATTTTTTGATCAGATGCGCAGTTCTCGAGATATATCAAGATATTTAAAAGTTCCGAAGCCGCACCAACATAATAGAGATACAGAAACACCGTGGCCCCTTTCTTTGAGATAACTCTGCACTATAGCGAGCTGTAAATGCCACTTCCAGCTTAGCTGTGCAGAAGAAGAACAACAAGAAGAAGAAATATCTCGAAATATGTCCGTCAGGCCCCTTCCCTTGAGATATATCTGCAAATATCTCGGAAACGAAGCGAGCTATGGCAAAATGTTAAGAGACCTTTTTTGTCGAGAATTATGTTTCCTACAATTTATGTTCTATGATATTTTTTGATCAGAAGCGTAGTTTTCGAGATATATCGAGATATTTAAAAGTTCCGAAGCCGCACCAACATAATAGAGATACAGAAACACCGTGGCCCCTTTCTTTGAGATGACTCTGCACTATTGCGAGCTGGAAATGCCACTTCCAGTTTAGCTGTGCAGAAGAAGAACAACAAGAAGAAGAAGTATCTCGAAATATGTCCGTTAGGCCCCTTCCCTTGAGATAAATCTGCAAATATCTCGGAAACGAAGCGAGCTATGGCAAAATGTTAAGAGACCTTTTTTGTAGAGAATTAAGTTTCCTACTTTTTATGTTCTATGATATTTTTTGATCAGATGCGTAGTTCTCGAGATATATCAAGATATTTAAAAGTTCCGAAGCCGCACCAACATAATAGAGATACAGAAACACCGTGGCCCCTCTCTTTGAGATAACTCTGCACTATTGCGAGCTGCAAATGCCACTTCCAGCTTAGCTGTGCAGAAGAAGAACAACAAGAAGAAGAAACATCTCGAAATATGTCCGTCAGGCCCCTTCCCTTGAGATAAATCTGCAAATATCTCGGAAACGAAGCGAGCTATGGCAAAATGTTTAGAGACCTTTCTTGTAGAGAATTAAGTTTCCTACTTTTTATGTAGTATGATATTTTTTGATCAGATGCGTAGTTCTCGAGATATATCAAGATATTTAAAAGTTCCGAAGCCGCACCAACATAATAGAGATACAGAAACACCGTGGCCCCTTTCTTTGAGATAACTCTGCACTATTGCGCGCTGCAAATGCCACTACCAACTTAGCTGTGCAGAAGAAGAACAACAAGAAGAAGAAACATCTCGAAATATGTCCGTCAGGCCCCTTCCCTTGAGATAAATCTGCAAATATCTCGGAAACGAAGCGAGCTATGGCAAAATGTTTAGAGACCTTTCTTGTAGAGAATTAAGTTTCCTACTTTTTATGTAGTATGATATTTTTTGATCAGATGCGTAGTTCTCGAGATATATCAAGATATTTAAAAGTTCCGAAGCCGCACCAACATAATAGAGATACAGAAACACCGTGGCCCCTTTCTTTGAGATAACTCTGCACTATTGCGCGCTGCAAATGCCACTACCAACTTAGCTGTGCAGAAGAAGAACAACAAGAAGAAGAAATATCTCGAAATATGTCCGTCAGGCCCCTTCCCTTGAGATAAATCTGCAAATATCTCGGAAACGAAGCGAGCTATGGCAAAATGTTAAGAGACCTTTTTTGTAGAGAATTAAGTTTCCTACTTTTCATGTTCTATGATATTTTTTGATCAGATGCGTAGTTCTCGAGATATATCAAGATATTTAAAAGCTCCGAAGCTGCACCAACATAATAGAGGTACAGAAACACCGTGGCCCCTTTCTTTGAGATAACTCTGCACTATTGCGAGCTGCAAATGCCACTTCGAGCTTAGCTGTGCAGAAGAAGAACAACAAGAAGAAGAAATATCTCGAAATATGTCCGTCGGCCCCTTCCCTTGAGATAAATCTGCAAATATCTCGGAAACGAAGCGAGCTATTGCAAAACGTTAAGAGACCTTTTTTGTAGAGAATTAAGTTTACTACTTTTTATGTTCTATGATATTTTTTGATCAGATGCGTAGTTCTCGAGATATATCAAGATATTTAAAAGCTCCGAAGCTGCACCAACATAATAGAGGTACAGAAACACCGTGGCCCCTTTCTTTGAGATAACTCTGCACTATTGCGAGCTGCAAATGCCACTTCGAGCTTAGCTGTGCAGAAGAAGAACAACAAGAAGAAGAAATATCTCGAAATATGTCCGTCGGCCCCTTCCCTTGAGATAAATCTGCAAATATCTCGGAAACGAAGCGAGCTATGGCAAAATGTTAAGAGACCTTTTTTGTAGAGAATTGAGTTTCCTACTTTTTATGTTCTATGATATTTTTCGATCAGAGGCGTAGTTCTCGAGATATATCAAGATATTTAAAAGTTCCGAAGCCGCACCAACATAATAGAGATACAGAAACACCGTGGCCCCTTTCTTTGAGATTACTCTGCACGATTGCGAGCTGGAAATGCCACTTCCAGTTTAGCTGTGCAGAAGAAGAACAACAAGAAGAAGAAATATCTCGAAATATGTCCATCAGGACCCTTCCCTTGAGATAAATCTGCAAATATCTCGGAAACGAAGCGAGCTATGGCAACAATGTTAAGAGACCGTTCTCGTAGAGAATTATGTTTCCTACAATTTATGTTCTATGATATTTTTTGATCAGAAGCGTAGTTTTCGAGATATATCGAGATATTTAAAAGTGCCGAAGCCGCACCAACATAATAGAGATACAGAAACACCGTGGCCCTTTTCTTTGGGATAACTCTGCACTATTGCGAGCTGGAAATGCCACTTCCAGTATAGCTGTGCAGAAGAAGAACAACAAGAAGAAGAAATATCTCGAAATATGTCCGTCAGGACCCTTCCCTTGAGATAAATCTGCAAATATCTCGGAAACGAAGCGAGCTATTGCAAAACGTTAAGAGACCTTTTTTGTAGAGAATTAAGTTTCCTACTTTTTATGTTGTATGATATCTTTTGATCAGATGCGTAGTTCTCGAGATATATCAAGATATTTAAAAGCTCCGAAGCTGCACCAACATAATAGAGGTACAGAAACACCGTGGCCCCTTTCTTTGAGATAACTCTGCACTATTGCGAGCTGCAAATGCCACTTCCAGCTTAGCTGTGCAGAAGAAGAACAACAAGAGGAAGAAGTATCTCGAAATATGTCCGTCAGGCCCCTTCCCTTGAGATAAATCTGCAAATATCTCGGAAACGAAGAGAGCTATGGCAAAATGTTAAGAGACCTTTTTTGTAGAGAATTAAGTTTCCTACTTTTTATGTTCTATGATATTTTTTGATCAGATGCGTAGTTCTCGAGATATATCAAGATATTTAAAAGTTCCGAAGCCGCACCAACATAATAGAGATACAGAAACACCGTGGCCCCTTTCTTTGAGATAACTCTGCACTATTGCGAGCTGTAAATGCCACTTCCAGCTTAGCTGTGCAGAAGAAGAACAACAAGAAGAAGAAATATCTCGAAATATGTCCGTCAGGCCCCTGCCCTTGAGATATATCTGCAAATATCTCGGAAACGAAGCGAGCTATGGCAAAATGTTAAGAGACCTTTTTTGTAGAGAATTAAGTTTCCTACTTTTTATGTTCTATGATATTTTTTGATCAGATGCGCAGTTCTCGAGATATATCAAGATATTTAAAAGTTCCGAAGCCGCACCAACATAATAGAGATACAGAAACACCGTGGCCCCTTTCTTTGAGATAACTCTGCACTATAGCGAGCTGTAAATGCCACTTCCAGCTTAGCTGTGCAGAAGAAGAACAACAAGAAGAAGAAATATCTCGAAATATGTCCGTCAGGCCCCTTCCCTTGAGATATATCTGCAAATATCTCGGAAACGAAGCGAGCTATGGCAAAATGTTAAGAGACCTTTTTTGTCGAGAATTATGTTTCCTACAATTTATGTTCTATGATATTTTTTGATCAGAAGCGTAGTTTTCGAGATATATCGAGATATTTAAAAGTTCCGAAGCCGCACCAACATAATAGAGATACAGAAACACCGTGGCCCCTTTCTTTGAGATGACTCTGCACTATTGCGAGCTGGAAATGCCACTTCCAGTTTAGCTGTGCAGAAGAAGAACAACAAGAAGAAGAAGTATCTCGAAATATGTCCGTTAGGCCCCTTCCCTTGAGATAAATCTGCAAATATCTCGGAAACGAAGCGAGCTATGGCAAAATGTTTAGAGACCTTTCTTGTAGAGAATTAAGTTTCCTACTTTTTATGTAGTATGATATTTTTTGATCAGATGCGTAGTTCTCGAGATATATCAAGATATTTAAAAGTTCCGAAGCCGCACCAACATAATAGAGATACAGAAACACCGTGGCCCCTTTCTTTGAGATAACTCTGCACTATTGCGCGCTGCAAATGCCACTACCAACTTAGCTGTGCAGAAGAAGAACAACAAGAAGAAGAAATATCTCGAAATATGTCCGTCAGGCCCCTTCCCTTGAGATAAATCTGCAAATATCTCGGAAACGAAGCGAGCTATGGCAAAATGTTAAGAGACCTTTTTTGTAGAGAATTAAGTTTCCTACTTTTCATGTTCTATGATATTTTTTGATCAGATGCGTAGTTCTCGAGATATATCAAGATATTTAAAAGTTCCGAAGCCGCACCAACATAATAGAGATACAGAAACACCGTGGCCCCTTTCTTTGAGATAACTCTGCACTATTGCGAGCTGGAAATGCCACTTCCAGTTTAGCTGTGCAGAAGAAGAACAACAAGAAGAAGAAATATCTCGAAATATGTCCATCAGGACCCTTCCCTTGAGATAAATCTGCAAATATCTCGGAAACGAAGCGAGCTATGGCAAAATCTTAAGAGACCTTTTTTGTAGAGAATTATGTTTCCTACAATTTAGGTTCTATGATATTTTTTGATCAGAAGCGTAGTTTTCGAGATATATCGAGATATTTAAAAGTTCCGAAGCCGCACCAACATAATAGAGATACAGAAACACCGTGGCCCCTTTCATTGAGATAACTCTGCACTAGTGCGAGCCGCAAATGCCACTTCCAGCTTAGCTGTGCAGAAGAAGAACAACAAGAAGAAGAAATATCTCGAAATATGTCCGTCAGGCCCCTTCCCTTGAGATAAATCTGCAAATATCTCGGAAACGAAGAGAGCTATGGCAAAATGTTGAGAGACCTTTTTGGTAGAGAATTAAGTTTCCTACTTTTCATGTTCTATGATATTTTTCGATCAGATGCGTAGTTCTCGAGATATATCAAGATATTTAAAAGTTCCGAAGCCGCACCAACATAATAGAGATACAGAAACACCGTGGCCCCTTTCTTTGAGATAACTCTGCACTATTGCGAGCTGCAAATGCCACTTCCAGCTTAGCTGTGCAGAAGAAGAACAACAAGAAGAAGAAATATCTCGAAATATGTCCGTCAGGCCCCTTCCCTTGAGATAAATCTGCAAATATCTCGGAAACGAAGCGAGCTATGGCAAAATGTTAAGAGACCTTTTTTGTAGACAATCATGTTTCCTACAATTTATGTTCTATGATATTTTTTGATCAGAAGCGTAGTTTTCGAGATATATCGAGATATTTAAAAGTTCCGAAGCCGCACCAACATAATAGAGATACAGAAACACCGTGGCCCCTTTCTTTGGGATAACTCTGCACTATTGCGAGCTGCAAATGCCACTTCCAGCTTAGCTGTGCAGAAGAAGAACAACAAGAAGAAGAAATATCTCGAAATATGTCCGTCAGGCCACTTCCCTGGAGATAAATCTGCAAATATCTCGGAAACGAAGCGAGCTATGGCAAAATGTTAAGAGACCTTTTTTGTAGAGAATTAAGTTTCCTACTTTTTATGTTCTATGATATTTTTCGATCAGAGGCGTAGTTCTCGAGATATATCAAGATATTTAAAAGTTCCGAAGCCGCACCAACATAATAGAGATACAGAAACACCGTGGCCCCTTTCTTTGAGATATCTCTGCACTATTGCGAGCTGCAAATGCCACTTCCAGCTTAGCTGTGCAGAAGATGAACAACAAGAAGAAGAAATATCTCGAAATATGTCCGTGACGCCCCTTCCCTTGAGATAAATCTGCAAATATCTCGGAAACCAAGCGAGCTATGGCAAAATGTTAAGAGACCTTATTTGTAGAGAATTAAGTTTCCTACTTTTTATGTTCTATGATATTTTTAGATCAGATGCGTAGTTCTCGAGATATATCAAGATATTTAAAAGTTCCGAAACCGCACCAACATAATAGAGATACAGAAACACCGTGGCCCCTTTCTTTGAGATAACTCTGCACTAGTGCGAGCCGCAAATGCCACTTCCAGTTTAGCTGTGCAGAAGAAGAACAACAAGAAGAAGAAATATCTCGAAATATGTCCGTCAGGACCCTTCCCTTGAGATAAATCTGCAAATATCTCGGAAACGAAGCGAGCTATTGCAAAACGTTAAGAGACCTTTTTTGTAGAGAATTAAGTTTCCTACTTTTTATGTTGTATGATATTTTTTGATCAGATGCGTAGTTCTCGAGATATATCAAGATATTTAAAAGCTCCGAAGCTGCACCAACATAATAGAGGTACAGAAACACCGTGGCCCCTTTCTTTGAGATAACTCTGCACTATTGCGAGCTGCAAATGCCACTTCCAGCTTAGCTGTGCAGAAGAAGAACAACAAGAAGAAGAAATATCTCGAAATATGTCCGTCAGGCCCCTTCCCTTGAGATAAATCTGCAAATACCTCGGAAACCAAGCGAGCTATGGCAAAATGTTAAGAGACCTTTTTTGTAGAGAATTAAGTTTCCTACTTTTTATCTTCTATGATATTTTCTGACCAGATTCGTAGTTCTCGAGATATATCAAGATATTTAAAAGTTCCGAAGCCGCACCAACATAATAGAGATACAGAAACACCGTGGCCCCTCTCTTTGAGATAACTCTGCACAATTGCGTGCTGCAAATGCCACTTCCAGTTTAGCTGTGCAGAAGAAGAACAACAAGAAGAAGAAACATCTCGAAATATGTCCATCAGGACCCTTCCCTTGAGATAAATCTGCAAATATCTCGGAAACGAAGCGAGCTATGGCAAAATGTTAAGAGACCTTTTTTGTAGAGAATTATGTTTCCTACAATTTATGTTCTATGATATTTTTTGATCAGAAGCGTAGTTTTCGAGATATATCGAGATATTTAAAAGTTCCGAAGCCGCACCAACATAATAGAGATACAGAAACACCGTGGCCCCTTTCTTTGAGATAACTCTGCACGATTGCGAGCTGGAAATGCCACTTCCAGTTTAGCTGTGCAGAAGAAGAACAACAAGAAGAAGAAATATCTCGAAATATGTCCATCAGGACCCTTCCCTTGAGATAAATCGGCAAGTATCTCGGAAACGAAGCGAGCTATGGCAAAATGTTAAGAGACCTTTTTTGTAGAGAATTATGTTTCCTACAATTTATGTTCTATGATATTTTTTGATCAGAAGCGTAGTTTTCGAGACATATCGAGATATTTAAAAGTTCCGAAGCCGCACCAACATAATAGAGATACAGAAACACCGTGGCCCCTTTCTTTCAGATAACTATGCACTATTGCGAGCTGTAAATGCCACTTCCAGCTTAGCTGTGCAGAAGACGAACAACAAGAAGAAGAAATATCTCGAAATATGTCCGTCAGGCCCCTTCCCTTGAGATATATCTGCAAATATCTCGGAAACGAAGCGAGCTATGGCAAACTGTTAAGAGACCTTTTTTGTAGAGAATTAAGTTTCCTACTTTTTATGTTCTACGATATTTTTTGATCAGATGCGTAGTTCTCGAGATATATCAAGATATTTAAAAGTTCCGAAGCTGCACCAACATAATAGAGGTGCAGAAACACCGTGGCCTCTTTCTTTGAGATAACTCTGCACTATTGCGAGCTGCAAATGCCACTTCCAGCTTAGCTGTGCAGAAGAGGAACAACAAGAAGAAAAAATATCTCGGAATATGTCCGTTAGGCCCCTTCCCTTGAGATAAATCTGCAAATATCTCGGAAACGAAGCGAGCTATGGCAAAATGTTAACAGACTTTTTTGTAGAGAATTAAGTTTCCTACTTTTTATGTTCTATGATATTTTTCGATCAGATGCGTAGTTCTCGAGATATATCAAGATATTTAAAAGCTCCGAAGCTGCACCAACATAATAGAGGTACAGAAACACCGTGGCCCCTTTCTTTGAGATAACTCTGCACTATTGCGAGCTGCAAATGCCACTTCGAGCTTAGCTGTGCAGAAGAAGAACAACAAGAAGAAGAAATATCTCGAAATATGTCCGTCGGCCCCTTCCCTTGAGATAAATCTGCAAATATCTCGGAAACGAAGCGAGCTATGGCAAAATGTTAAGAGACCTTATTTGTAGAGAATTCAGTTTCCTACTTTTTATGTTCTATGATATTTTTCGATCAGATGCGTAGTTCTCGAGATATATCAAGATATTTAAAAGCTCCGAAGCTGCACCAACATAATAGAGGTACAGAAACACCGTGGCCCCTTTCTTTGAGATAACTCTGCACTACTGCGAGCTGGAAATGCCACTTCCAGTTTAGCTGTGCAGAAGAAGAACAACAAGAAGAAGAAACATCTCGAAATATGTCCATCAGGACCCTTCCCTTGAGATAAATCTGCAAATATCTCGGAAACGAAGCGAGCTATGGCAAAATGTTAAGAGACCTTTTTTGTAGAGAATTATGTTTCCTACAATTTATGTTCTATGATATTTTTTGATCAGAAGCGTAGTTTTCGAGATATATCGAGATATTTAAAAGTTCCGAAGCCGCACCAACATAATAGAGATACAGAAACACCGTGGCCCCTTTCTTTGGGATAACTCTGCACTATTGCGAGCTGGAAATGCCACTTCCAGTTTAGCTGTGCAGAAGAAGAACAACAAGAAGAAGAAATATCTCGAAATATGTCCGTCAGGACCCTTCCCTTGAGATAAATCTGCAAATATCTCGGAAACGAAGCGAGCTATTGCAAAACGTTAAGAGACCTTTTTTGTAGAGAATTAAGTTTCCTACTTTTTATGTTGTATGATATTTTTTGATCAGATGCGTAGTTCTCGAGATATATCAAGATATTTAAAAGCTCCGAAGCTGCACCAACATAATAGAGGTACAGAAACACCGTGGCCCCTTTCTTTGAGATAACTCTGCACTATTGCGAGCTGCAAATGCCACTTCCAGCTTAGCTGTGCAGAAGAAGAACAACAAGAAGAAGAAATATCTCGAAATATGTCCGTCAGGCCCCTTCCCTTGAGATAAATCTGCAAATACCTCGGAAACCAAGCGAGCTATGGCAAAATGTTAAGAGACCTTTTTTGTAGAGAATTAAGTTTCCTACTTTTTATCTTCTATGATATTTTCTGACCAGATTCGTAGTTCTCGAGATATATCAAGATATTTAAAAGTTCCGAAGCCGCACCAACATAATAGAGATACAGAAACACCGTGGCCCCTCTCTTTGAGATAACTCTGCACAATTGCGTGCTGCAAATGCCACTTCCAGTTTAGCTGTGCAGAAGAAGAACAACAAGAAGAAGAAACATCTCGAAATATGTCCATCAGGACCCTTCCCTTGAGATAAATCTGCAAATATCTCGGAAACGAAGCGAGCTATGGCAAAATGTTAAGAGACCTTTTTTGTAGAGAATTATGTTTCCTACAATTTATGTTCTATGATATTTTTTGATCAGAAGCGTAGTTTTCGAGATATATCGAGATATTTAAAAGTTCCGAAGCCGCACCAACATAATAGAGATACAGAAACACCGTGGCCCCTTACTTTGGGGTAACTCTGCACAATTGCGTGCTGCAAATGCCACTTCCAGTTTAGCTGTGCAGAAGAAGAACAACAAGAAGAAGAAACATCTCGAAATATGTCCATCAGGACCCTTCCCTTGAGATAAATCTGCAAATATCTCGGAAACGAAGCGAGCTATGGCAAAATGTTAAGAGACCTTTTTTGTAGAGAATTAAGTTTCCTACTTTTTATGTTCTATGATATTTTTCGATCAGAGGCGTAGTTCTCGAGATATATCAAGATATTTAAAAGTTCCGAAGCCGCACCAACATAATAGAGATACAGAAACACCGTGGCCCCTTTCTTTGAGATAACTCTGCACGATTGCGAGCTGGAAATGCCACTTCCAGTTTAGCTGTGCAGAAGAAGAACAACAAGAAGAAGAAATATCTCGAAATATGTCCATCAGGACCCTTCCCTTGAGATAAATCGGCAAGTATCTCGGAAACGAAGCGAGCTATGGCAAAATGTTAAGAGACCTTTTTTGTAGAGAATTATGTTTCCTACAATTTATGTTCTATGATATTTTTTGATCAGAAGCGTAGTTTTCGAGACATATCGAGATATTTAAAAGTTCCGAAGCCGCACCAACATAATAGAGATACAGAAACACCGTGGCCCCTTTCTTTCAGATAACTATGCACTATTGCGAGCTGTAAATGCCACTTCCAGCTTAGCTGTGCAGAAGACGAACAACAAGAAGAAGAAATATCTCGAAATATGTCCGTCAGGCCCCTTCCCTTGAGATATATCTGCAAATATCTCGGAAACGAAGCGAGCTATGGCAAACTGTTAAGAGACCTTTTTTGTAGAGAATTAAGTTTCCTACTTTTTATGTTCTACGATATTTTTTGATCAGATGCGTAGTTCTCGAGATATATCAAGATATTTAAAAGTTCCGAAGCTGCACCAACATAATAGAGGTGCAGAAACACCGTGGCCTCTTTCTTTGAGATAACTCTGCACTATTGCGAGCTGCAAATGCCACTTCCAGCTTAGCTGTGCAGAAGAGGAACAACAAGAAGAAAAAATATCTCGGAATATGTCCGTTAGGCCCCTTCCCTTGAGATAAATCTGCAAATATCTCGGAAACGAAGCGAGCTATGGCAAAATGTTAACAGACTTTTTTGTAGAGAATTAAGTTTCCTACTTTTTATGTTCTATGATATTTTTCGATCAGATGCGTAGTTCTCGAGATATATCAAGATATTTAAAAGCTCCGAAGCTGCACCAACATAATAGAGGTACAGAAACACCGTGGCCCCTTTCTTTGAGATAACTCTGCACTATTGCGAGCTGCAAATGCCACTTCGAGCTTAGCTGTGCAGAAGAAGAACAACAAGAAGAAGAAATATCTCGAAATATGTCCGTCGGCCCCTTCCCTTGAGATAAATCTGCAAATATCTCGGAAACGAAGCGAGCTATGGCAAAATGTTAAGAGACCTTTTTTGTAGAGAATTCAGTTTCCTACTTTTTATGTTCTATGATATTTTTCGATCAGAGGCGTAGTTCTCGAGATATATCAAGATATTTAAAAGTTCCGAAGCCGCACCAACATAATAGAGATACAGAAACACCGTGGCCCCTTTCTTTGAGATTACTCTGCACGATTGCGAGCTGGAAATGCCACTTCCAGTTTAGCTGTGCAGAAGAAGAACAACAAGAAGAAGAAATATCTCGAAATATGTCCATCAGGACCCTTCCCTTGAGATAAATCTGCAAATATCTCGGAAACGAAGCGAGCTATGGCAAAATGTTAAGAGACCTTTTTCGTAGAGAATTATGTTTCCTACAATTTATGTTCTATGATATTTTTTGATCAGAAGCGTAGTTTTCGAGATATATCGAGATATTTAAAAGTGCCGAAGCCGCACCAACATAATAGAGATACAGAAACACCGTGGCCCTTTTCTTTGGGATAACTCTGCACTATTGCGAGCTGGAAATGCCATTTCCAGTTTAGCTGTGCAGAAGAAGAACAACAAGAAGAAGAAATATCTCAAAATATGTCCGTCAGGACCCTTCCCTTGAGATAAATCTGCAAATATCTCGGAAACGAAGCGAGCTATTGCAAAACGTTAAGAGACCTTTTTTGTAGAGAATTAAGTTTCCTACTTTTTATGTTGTATGATATTTTTTGATCAGATGCGTAGTTCTCGAGATATATCAAGATATTTAAAAGCTCCGAAGCTGCACCAACATAATAGAGGTACAGAAACACCGTGGCCCCTTTCTTTGAGATAACTCTGCACTATTGCGAGCTGCAAATGCCACTTCCAGCTTAGCTGTGCAGAAGAAGAACAACAAGAATAAGAAATATTTCGAAATATGTCCGTCAGGCCCCTTCCCTTGAGATAAATCTGCAAATATCTCGGAAACGAAGCGAGCTACGGCAAAATGTTAAGAGACCTTTTTTGTAGAAAATTAGGTTTCCTACTTTTTATGTTCTAGGATATTTTTTGATCAGATGCGTAGTTCTCGAGATATATCAAGATATTTAAAAGTTCCGAAGCCGCACCAACATAATAGAGATACAGAAACACCGTGGCCCCTTTCTTTGCGATAACTCTGCACTATTGCGAGCTGCAAATGCCACTTCCAGCTTAGCTGTGCAGAAGAAGAACAACAAGAAGAAGAAATATCTCGAAATATGTCCGTCAGGCCCCTTCCCTTGAGATAAATCTGCAAATACCTCGGAAACCAAGCGAGCTATGGCAAAATGTTAAGAGACCTTTTTTGTAGAGAATTAAGTTTCCTACTTTTTATCTTCTATGATATTTTCTGACCAGATTCGTAGTTCTCGAGATATATCAAGATATTTAAAAGTTCCGAAGCCGCACCAACATAATAGAGATACAGAAACACCGTGGCCCCTCTCTTTGAGATAACTCTGCACAATTGCGTGCTGCAAATGCCACTTCCAGTTTAGCTGTGCAGAAGAAGAACAACAAGAAGAAGAAACATCTCGAAATATGTCCATCAGGACCCTTCCCTTGAGATAAATCTGCAAATATCTCGGAAACGAAGCGAGCTATGGCAAAATGTTAAGAGACCTTTTTTGTAGAGAATTATGTTTCCTACAATTTATGTTCTATGATATTTTTTGATCAGAAGCGTAGTTTTCGAGATATATCGAGATATTTAAAAGTTCCGAAGCCGCACCAACATAATAGAGATACAGAAACACCGCGGCCCCTTACTTTGGGGTAACTCTGCACAATTGCGTGCTGCAAATGCCACTTCCAGTTTAGCTGTGCAGAAGAAGAACAACAAGAAGAAGAAACATCTCGAAATATGTCCATCAGGACCCTTCCCTTGAGATAAATCTGCAAATATCTCGGAAACGAAGCGAGCTATGGCAAACTGTTAAGAGACCTTTTTTGTAGAGAATTAAGTTTCCTACTTTTTATGTTCTACGATATTTTTTGATCAGATGCGTAGTTCTCGAGATATATCAAGATATTTAAAAGTTCCGAAGCTGCACCAACATAATAGAGGTGCAGAAACACCGTGGCCTCTTTCTTTGAGATAACTCTGCACTATTGCGAGCTGCAAATGCCACTTCCAGCTTAGCTGTGCAGAAGAGGAACAACAAGAAGAAGAAATATCTCGGAATATGTCCGTTAGGCCCCTTCCCTTGAGATAAATCTGCAAATATCTCGGAAACGAAGCGAGCTATGGCAAAATGTTAACAGACTTTTTTGTAGAGAATTAAGTTTCCTACTTTTTATGTTCTATGATATTTTTTGATCAGAAGCGTAGTTTTCGAGATATATCGAGATATTTAAAAGTTCCGAAGCTGCACCAACATAATAGAGATACAGAAACACCGTGGCCCCTTTCTTTGAGATAACTCTGCACTACTGCGAGCTGGAAATGCCACTTCCAGTTTAGCTGTGCAGAAGAAGAACAACAAGAAGAAGAAACATCTCGAAATATGTCCATCAGGACCCTTCCCTTGAGATATATCTGCAAATATCTCGGAAACGAAGCGAGCTATGGCAAAATGTTAAGAGACCTTTTTTGTAGAGAATTATGTTTCCTACAATTTATGTTCTATAATATTTTTTGATCAGAAGCGTAGTTTTCGAGATATATCGAGATATTTAAAAGTTCCGAAGCCGCACCAACATAATAGAGATACAGAAACACCGTGGCCCCTTTCTTTGAGATAACTCTGCACTATTGCGAGCTGCAAATGCCACTTCCAGCTTAGCTGTGCAGAAGAAGAACAACAAGAATAAGAAATATTTCGAAATATGTCCGTCAGGCCCCTTCCCTTGAGATAAATCTGCAAATATCTCGGAAACGAAGCGAGCTACGGCAAAATGTTAAGAGACCTTTTTTGTAGAAAATTAGGTTTCCTACTTTTTATGTTCTAGGATATTTTTTGATCAGATGCGTAGTTCTCGAGATATATCAAGATATTTAAAAGTTCCGAAGCCGCACCAACATAATAGAGATACAGAAACACCGTGGCCCCTTTCTTTACGATAACTCTGCACTATTGCGAGCTGCAAATGCCACTTCCAGCTTAGCTGTGCAGAAGAAGAACAACAAGAAGAAGAAATATCTCGAAATATGTCCGTCAGGCCCGTTCCCTTGAGATAAATCTGCAAATACCTCGGAAACCAAGCGAGCTATGGCAAAATGTTAAGAGACCTTTTTTGTAGAGAATTAAGTTTCCTACTTTTTATGTTCTATGATATTTTTCGATCAGAGGCGTAGTTCTCGAGATATATCAAGATATTTAAAAGTTCCGAAGCCGCACCAACATAATAGAGGTGCAGAAACACCGTGGCCTCTTTCTTTGAGATAACTCTGCACTATTGCGAGCTGCAAATGCCACTTCCAGCTTAGCTGTGCAGAAGAGGAACAACAAGAAGAAGAAATATCTCGGAATATGTCCGTTAGGCCCCTTCCCTTGAGATAAATCTGCAAATATCTCGGAAACGAAGCGAGCTATGGCAAAATGTTAACAGACTTTTTTGTAGAGAATTAAGTTTCCTACTTTTTATGTTCTATGATATTTTTTGATCAGAAGCGTAGTTTTCGAGATATATCGAGATATTTAAAAGTTCCGAAGCCGCACCAACATAATAGAGATACAGAAACACCGTGGCCCCTTTCTTTGAGATAAATCTGCACTACTGCGAGCTGGAAATGCCACTTCCAGTTTAGCTGTGCAGAAGAAGAACAACAAGAAGAAGAAACATCTCGAAATATGTCCATCAGGACCCTTCCCTTGAGATAAATCTGCAAATATCTCGGAAACGAAGCGAGCTATGGCAAAATGTTAAGAGACCTTTTTTGTAGAGAATTATGTTTCCTACTTTTTATCTTCTATGATATTTTTTGATCAGATGCGTAGTTCTCGAGATATATCAAGATATTTAAAAGTTCCGAAGCCGCACCAACATAATAGAGATACAGAAACACCGTGGCCCCTCTCTTTGAAGTAACTCTGCACTATTGCGAGCTGCAAATGCCACGTCCAGTTTAGCTGTGCAGAAGAAGAACAACAAGAAGAAGAAATATCTCGAAATATGTCCGTTAGGCCCCTTCCCTTGAGATAAATCTGCAAATATCTCGGAAACGAAGCGAGCTATGGCAAAATGTTAACAGACTTTTTTGTAGAGAATTAAGTTTCCTACTTTTTATGTTCTATGATATTTTTTGATCAGACGCGTAGTTCTCGAGATATATCAAGATATTTAAAAGTTCCGAAGCCGCACCAACATAATAGAGATACAGAAACACCGTGGCCCCTTTCTTTGAGATAACTCTGCACTATTGCGAGCTGCAAATGCCACTTCCAGCTTAGCTGTGCAGAGGAAGAACAACAAGAAGAAGAAATATCTCGAAATATGTCCGTCAGGCCAGTTCCTTTGAGCTGAATCTGCAAATATCTCGGAAACGAAGCGAGCTATGGCAAAATGTTAAGAGACGTTTTTTGTAGAGAATTATGTTTCCTACAATTTATGTTCTATGATATTTTTTGATCAGAAGCGTAGTTTTCGAGATATATCGAGATATTTAAAAGATCCGAAGCCGCACCAACATAATAGAGATACAGAAACACCGTGGCCCCTTTCTTTGAGATAACTCTGCACTAGTGCGAGCCGCAAATGCCACTTCCAGCTTAGCTGTGCAGAAGAAGAACAACAAGAAGAAGAAATATCTCGAAATATGTCCGTCAGGCCCCTTCCCTTGAGATAAATCTGCAAATATCTCGGAAACGAAGCGAGCTATGGCAAAATGTTGACAGACTTTTTTGTAGAGAATTAAGTTTCCTACTTTTTATGTTCTATGATATTTTTTGATCAGACGCGTAGTTCTCGAGATATATCAAGATATTTAAAAGTTCCGAAGCCGTACCAACATAATAGAGATACAGAAACACCGTGGCCCCTTTCTTTGAGATAACTCTGCAGTATTGCGAGCTGCAAATGCCACTTCCAGCTTAGCTGTGCAGAAGAAGAACAACAAGAAGAAGAAATATCTCGAAATATGTCCGTCAGGCCCCTTCCCTTGAGATAAATCTGCAAATATCTCGGAAACGAAGAGAGCTATGGCAAAATGTGTAGATACCTTTTTTGTAGAGAATTAAGTTGCCTACTTTTTATGTTCTATGATATTTTTTGATCAGATGCGTAGTTCTCGAGATATATCAAGATATTTAAAAGTTCCGAAGCCGCCCCAACATAATAGAGATACAGAAACACCGTGGCCCCTTTCTTTGAGATAACTCTGCACTATTGCGAGCTGCAAATGCCACTTCCAGCTTAGCTGTGCAGAGGAAGAACAACAAGAAGAAGAAATATCTCGAAATATGTCCGTCAGGCCAGTTCCTTTGAGCTGAATCTGCAAATATCTCGGAAACGAAGCGAGCTATGGCAAAATGTTAAGAGACGTTTTTTGTAGAGAATTATGTTTCCTACAATTTATGTTCTATGATATTTTTTGATCAGAAGCGTAGTTTTCGAGATATATCGAGATATTTAAAAGATCCGAAGCCGCACCAACATAATAGAGATACAGAAACACCGTGGCCCCTTTCTTTGAGATAACTCTGCACTAGTGCGAGCCGCAAATGCCACTTCCAGCTTAGCTGTGCAGAAGAAGAACAACAAGAAGAAGAAATATCTCGAAATATGTCCGTCAGGCCCCTTCCCTTGAGATAAATCTGCAAATATCTCGGAAACGAAGCGAGCTATGGCAAAATGTTGACAGACTTTTTTGTAGAGAATTAAGTTTCCTACTTTTTATGTTCTATGATATTTTTTGATCAGACGCGTAGTTCTCGAGATATATCAAGATATTTAAAAGTTCCGAAGCCGTACCAACATAATAGAGATACAGAAACACCGTGGCCCCTTTCTTTGAGATAACTCTGCAGTATTGCGAGCTGCAAATGCCACTTCCAGCTTAGCTGTGCAGAAGAAGAACAACAAGAAGAAGAAATATCTCGAAATATGTCCGTCAGGCCCCTTCCCTTGAGATAAATCTGCAAATATCTCGGAAACGAAGAGAGCTATGGCAAAATGTGTAGATACCTTTTTTGTAGAGAATTAAGTTGCCTACTTTTTATGTTCTATGATATTTTTTGATCAGATGCGTAGTTCTCGAGATATATCAAGATATTTAAAAGTTCCGAAGCCGCCCCAACATAATAGAGATACAGAAACACCGTGGCCCCTTTCTTTGAGATAACTCTGCACTATTGCGAGCTGCAAATGCCACTTCCAGCTTAGCTGTGCAGAAGAAGAACAACAAGAAGAAGAAATATCACGAAATATGTCCGTTAGGCCCCTTCCCTTGAGATAAATCTGCAAATATCTCGGAAACGAAGCGAGCTATGGCAAAATGTTAAGAGACCTTTTTTGTAGCGAATTAAGTTTGCTACTTTTTATGTTCTATGATATTTTTTGATCAGATGAGTAGTTCTCGAGATATATCAAGATATTTAAAAGTTCCGAAGCCGCACCAACATAATAGAGATACAGAAACACCGTGGCCCCTCTCTTTGAGATAACTCTGCACAATTGCGAGCTGCAAATGCCACTTCCAGCTTAGCTGTGCAGAAGAGGAACAACAAGAAGAAGAAATATCTCGAAATATGTCCGTCAGGCCCCTTCCCTTGAGATAAATCTGCAAATATCTCGGAAACGAAGCGAGCTATGGCAAAATGTTAAGAGACCTTTTTTGTAGAGAATTATGTTTCCTACTTTTTATGTTCTATGATATTTTTTGATCAGACGCGTAGTTCTCGAGATATATCAAGATATTTAAAAGTTCCGAAGCCGCACCAACATAATAGAGATACAGAAACACCGTGGCTCCTTTCTTTGAGATAACTCTGCACTATTGCGAGCTGCAAATGCCACTTCCAGCTTAGCTGTGTAGAAGAAGAACAACAAGAAGAAGAAATATCTCGAAATATGTCCGTCAGGCCCCTTCCCTTGAGATAAATCTGCAAATATCTCGGAAACGAAGCGAGCTATTGCAAAATGTTAAGAGACCTTTTTTGTAGAGAATTGAGTTTCCTACTTTTTATGTTCTATGAAATTTTTTGATCAGATGCGTAGTTCTCGAGATATATCAAGATATTTAAAAGTTAAGAAGCCGCACCAACATAATAGAGATACAGAAACACCGTGGCCCCTTTCTTTGAGATAACTCTGCACTATTGCGAGCTGCAAATGCCACTTCCAGCTTAGCTGTGCAGAAGAAGAACAACAAGAAGAAGAAATATCACGAAATATGTCCGTTAGGCCCCTTCCCTTGAGATAAATCTGCAAATATCTCGGAAACGAAGCGAGCTATGGCAAAATGTTAAGAGACCTTTTTTGTAGCGAATTAAGTTTCCTACTTTTTATGTTCTATGATATTTTTTGATCAGATGCGTAGTTCTCGAGATATATCAAGATATTTAAAAGTTCCGAAGCCGCACCAACATAATAGAGATACAGAAACACCGTGGCCCCTTTCTTTCAGATAGCTATGCACTATTGCGAGCTGCAAATGCCACTTCCAGCTTAGCTGTGCAGAAGAAGAACAACAAGAAGAAGAAATATCTCGAAATATGTCCGTCAGGCCCCTTCCCTTGAGATAAATCTGCAAATATCTCGGAAACGAAGCGAGCTATGGCAAAATGTTAAGAGACCTTTTTTGTAGAGAATTATGTTTCCTACTTTTTATGTTCTATGATATTTTTTGATCAGACGCGTAGTTCTCGAGATATATCAAGATATTTAAAAGTTCCGAAGCCGCAGCAACATAATAGAGATACAGAAACACCGTGGCTCCTTTCTTTGAGATAACTCTGCACTATTGCGAGCTGCAAATGCCACTTCCAGCTTAGCTGTGCAGAAGAAGAACAACAAGAAGAAGAAATATCTCGAAATATGTCCGTTAGGCCCCTTCCCTTGAGATAAATCTGCAAATATCTCGGAAACGAAGCGAGCCATTGCAAAATGTTAAGAGACCTTTTTTGTAGAGAATTGAGTTTCCTACTTTTTATGTTCTATGAAATTTTTTGATCAGATGCGTAGTTCTCGAGATATATCAAGATATTTAAAAGTTAAGAAGCCGCACCAACATAATAGAGATACAGAAACACCGTGGCCCCTTTCTTTGAGATAACTCTGCACTATTGCGAGCTGCAAATGCCACTTCCAGCTTAGCTGTGCAGAAGAAGAACAACAAGAAGAAGAAATATCACGAAATATGTCCGTTAGGCCCCTTCCCTTGAGATAAATCTGCAAATATCTCGGAAACGAAGCGAGCTATGGCAAAATGTTAAGAGACCTTTTTTGTAGCGAATTAAGTTTCCTACTTTTTATGTTCTATGATATTTTTTGATCAGATGCGTAGTTCTCGAGATATATCAAGATATTTAAAAGTTCCGAAGCCGCACCAACATAATAGAGATACCGAAACACCGTGGCCCCTCTCTTTGAGATAACTCTGCACAATTGCGAGCTGCAAATGCCACTTCCAGCTTAGCTGTGCAGAAGAGGAACAACAAGAAGAAGAAATATCTCGAAATATGTCCGTTAGGCCCCTTCCCTTGAGATAAATCTGCAAATATCTCGGAAACGAAGCGAGCTATGGCAAAATGTTAACAGACTTTTTTGTAGAGAATTAAGTTTCCTACTTTTTATGTTCTATGATATTTTTTGATCAGACGCGTAGTTCTCGAGATATATCAAGATATTTAAAAGTTCCGAAGCCGCACCAACATAATAGAGATACAGAAACACCGTGGCCCCTTTCTTTGAGATAACTCTGCACTAGTGCGAGCCGCAAATGCCACTTCCAGCTTAGCTGTGCAGAAGAAGAACAACAAGAAGAAGAAATATCTCGAAATATGTCCGTCAGGCCCCTTCCCTTGACATAAATCTGCAAATATCTCGGAAACGAAGCGAGCTATGGCAAAATGTTAAGAGACCTTTTTTGTAGCGAATCAAGTTTCCTACTTTTTATGTTCTATGATATTTTTTGATCAGATGCGTAGTTCTCGAGATATATCAAGATATTTAAAAGTTCCGAAGCCGCACCAACATAATAGAGATACAGAAACACCGTGGCCCCTCTCTTTGAGATAACTCTGCACAATTGCGAGCTGCAAATGCCACTTCCAGCTTAGCTGTGCAGAAGAGGAACAACAAGAAGAAGAAATATCTCGAAATATGTCCGTTAGGCCCCTTCCCTTGAGATAAATCTGCAAATATCTCGGAAACGAAGCGAGCTATGGCAAAATGTTAACAGACTTTTTTGTAGAGGATTATGTTTCCTACTTTTTATGTTCTATGATATTTTTTGATCAGACGCGTAGTTCTCGAGATATATCAAGATATTTAAAAGTTCCGAAGCCGCACCAACATAATAGAGATACAGAAACACCGTGGCTCCTTTCTTTGAGATAACTCTGCACTATTGCGAGCTGCAAATGCCACTTCCAGCTTAGCTGTGTAGAAGAAGAACAACAAGAAGAAGAAATATCTCGAAATATGTCCGTCAGGCCCCTTCCCTTGAGATAAATCTGCAAATATCTCGGAAACGAAGCGAGCTATTGCAAAATGTTAAGAGACCTTTTTTGTAGAGAATTGAGTTTCCTACTTTTTATGTTCTATGAAATTTTTTGATCAGATGCGTAGTTCTCGAGATATATCAAGATATTTAAAAGTTAAGAAGCCGCACCAACATAATAGAGATACAGAAACACCGTGGCCCCTTTCTTTGAGATAACTCTGCACTATTGCGAGCTGCAAATGCCACTTCCAGCTTAGCTGTGCAGAAGAAGAACAACAAGAAGAAGAAATATCACGAAATATGTCCGTTAGGCCCCTTCCCTTGAGATAAATCTGCAAATATCTCGGAAACGAAGCGAGCTATGGCAAAATGTTAAGAGACCTTTTTTGTAGCGAATTAAGTTTCCTACTTTTTATGTTCTATGATATTTTTTGATCAGATGCGTAGTTCTCGAGATATATCAAGATATTTAAAAGTTCCGAAGCCGCACCAACATAATAGAGATACAGAAACACCGTGGCCCCTTTCTTTCAGATAGCTATGCACTATTGCGAGCTGCAAATGCCACTTCCAGCTTAGCTGTGCAGAAGAAGAACAACAAGAAGAAGAAATATCTCGAAATATGTCCGTCAGGCCCCTTCCCTTGAGATAAATCTGCAAATATCTCGGAAACGAAGCGAGCTATGGCAAAATGTTAAGAGACCTTTTTTGTAGAGAATTATGTTTCCTACTTTTTATGTTCTATGATATTTTTTGATCAGACGCGTAGTTCTCGAGATATATCAAGATATTTAAAAGTTCCGAAGCCGCAGCAACATAATAGAGATACAGAAACACCGTGGCTCCTTTCTTTGAGATAACTCTGCACTATTGCGAGCTGCAAATGCCACTTCCAGCTTAGCTGTGCAGAAGAAGAACAACAAGAAGAAGAAATATCTCGAAATATGTCCGTTAGGCCCCTTCCCTTGAGATAAATCTGCAAATATCTCGGAAACGAAGCGAGCCATTGCAAAATGTTAAGAGACCTTTTTTGTAGAGAATTGAGTTTCCTACTTTTTATGTTCTATGAAATTTTTTGATCAGATGCGTAGTTCTCGAGATATATCAAGATATTTAAAAGTTAAGAAGCCGCACCAACATAATAGAGATACAGAAACACCGTGGCCCCTTTCTTTGAGATAACTCTGCACTATTGCGAGCTGCAAATGCCACTTCCAGCTTAGCTGTGCAGAAGAAGAACAACAAGAAGAAGAAATATCACGAAATATGTCCGTTAGGCCCCTTCCCTTGAGATAAATCTGCAAATATCTCGGAAACGAAGCGAGCTATGGCAAAATGTTAAGAGACCTTTTTTGTAGCGAATTAAGTTTCCTACTTTTTATGTTCTATGATATTTTTTGATCAGATGCGTAGTTCTCGAGATATATCAAGATATTTAAAAGTTCCGAAGCCGCACCAACATAATAGAGATACCGAAACACCGTGGCCCCTCTCTTTGAGATAACTCTGCACAATTGCGAGCTGCAAATGCCACTTCCAGCTTAGCTGTGCAGAAGAGGAACAACAAGAAGAAGAAATATCTCGAAATATGTCCGTTAGGCCCCTTCCCTTGAGATAAATCTGCAAATATCTCGGAAACGAAGCGAGCTATGGCAAAATGTTAACAGACTTTTTTGTAGAGAATTAAGTTTCCTACTTTTTATGTTCTATGATATTTTTTGATCAGACGCGTAGTTCTCGAGATATATCAAGATATTTAAAAGTTCCGAAGCCGCACCAACATAATAGAGATACAGAAACACCGTGGCCCCTTTCTTTGAGATAACTCTGCACTAGTGCGAGCCGCAAATGCCACTTCCAGCTTAGCTGTGCAGAAGAAGAACAACAAGAAGAAGAAATATCTCGAAATATGTCCGTCAGGCCCCTTCCCTTGACATAAATCTGCAAATATCTCGGAAACGAAGCGAGCTATGGCAAAATGTTAAGAGACCTTTTTTGTAGCGAATCAAGTTTCCTACTTTTTATGTTCTATGATATTTTTTGATCAGATGCGTAGTTCTCGAGATATATCAAGATATTTAAAAGTTCCGAAGCCGCACCAACATAATAGAGATACAGAAACACCGTGGCCCCTCTCTTTGAGATAACTCTGCACAATTGCGAGCTGCAAATGCCACTTCCAGCTTAGCTGTGCAGAAGAGGAACAACAAGAAGAAGAAATATCTCGAAATATGTCCGTTAGGCCCCTTCCCTTGAGATAAATCTGCAAATATCTCGGAAACGAAGCGAGCTATGGCAAAATGTTAACAGACTTTTTTGTAGAGGATTATGTTTCCTACTTTTTATGTTCTATGATATTTTTTGATCAGACGCGTAGTTCTCGAGATATATCAAGATATTTAAAAGTTCCGAAGCCGCACCAACATAATAGAGATACAGAAACACCGTGGCCCCTTTCTTTGAGATAACTCTGCACTAGTGCGAGCCGCAAATGCCACTTCCAGCTTAGCTGTGCAGAAGAAGAACAACAAGAAGAAGAAATATCTCGAAATATGTCCGTCAGGCCCCTTCCCTTGACATAAATCTGCAAATATCTCGGAAACGAAGCGAGCTATTGCAAAATGTTAAGAGACCTTTTTTGTAGAGAATTGAGTTTCCTACTTTTTATATTCTATGAAATTTTTTGATCAGATGCGTAGTTCTCAAGATATATCAAGATATTTAAAAGTTAAGAAGCCGCACCAACATAATAGAGATACAGAAACACCGTGGCCCCTTTCTTTGAGATAACTGCACTATTGCGAGCTGCAAATGCCACTTCCAGCTTAGCTGTGCAGAAGAAGAACAACAAGAAGAAGAAATATCACGAAATATGTCCGTTAGGCCCCTTCCCTTGAGATAAATCTGCAACTATCTCGGAAACGAAGCGAGCTATGGCAAAATGTTAAGAGACCTTTTTTGTAGAGGATTATGTTTCCTACTTTTTATGTTCTATGATATTTTTTGATCAGACGCGTAGTTCTCGAGATATATCAAGATATTTAAAAGTTCCGAAGCCGCACCAACATAATAGAGATACAGAAACACCGTGGCCCCTCTCTTTGAGATAACTCTGCACTATTGCGAGCTGGAAATGCCACTTCCAGTTTAGCTGTGCAGAAGAAGAACAACAAGAAGAAGAAATATCTCGAAATATGTCCGTCAGGCCCCTTCCCTTGAGATAAATCTGCAAATATCTCGGAAACGAAGCGAGCTATGGCAAAATGTTAAGAGACCTTTTTTGTAGAGAATTATGTTTCCTACTTTTTATGTTCTATGATATTTTTTGATCAGACGCGTAGTTCTCGAGATATATCAAGATATTTAAAAGTTCCGAAGCCGCAGCAACATAATAGAGATACAGAAACACCGTGGCTCCTTTCTTTGAGATAACTCTGCACTATTGCGAGCTGCAAATGCCACTTCCAGCTTAGCTGTGCAGAAGAAGAACAACAAGAAGAAGAAATATCTCGAAATATGTCCGTTAGGCCCCTTCCCTTGAGATAAATCTGCAAATATCTCGGAAACGAAGCGAGCCATTGCAAAATGTTAAGAGACCTTTTTTGTAGAGAATTGAGTTTCCTACTTTTTATGTTCTATGAAATTTTTTGATCAGATGCGTAGTTCTCGAGATATATCAAGATATTTAAAAGTTAAGAAGCCGCACCAACATAATAGAGATACAGAAACACCGTGGCCCCTTTCTTTGAGATAACTCTGCACTATTGCGAGCTGCAAATGCCACTTCCAGCTTAGCTGTGCAGAAGAAGAACAACAAGAAGAAGAAATATCACGAAATATGTCCGTTAGGCCCCTTCCCTTGAGATAAATCTGCAAATATCTCGGAAACGAAGCGAGCTATGGCAAAATGTTAAGAGACCTTTTTTGTAGGGAATTAAGTTTCCTACTTTTTATCTTCTATGATATTTTTTGATCAGATGCGTAGTTCTCGAGATATATCAAGATATTTAAAAGTTCCGAAGCCGCACCAACATAATAGAGATACCGAAACACCGTGGCCCCTCTCTTTGAGATAACTCTGCACAATTGCGAGCTGCAAATGCCACTTCCAGCTTAGCTGTGCAGAAGAGGAACAACAAGAAGAAGAAATATCTCGAAATATGTCCGTCAGGCCCCTTCCCTTGAGATAAATCTGCAAATATCTCGGAAACGAAGCGAGCTATGGCAAAATGTTAAGAGACCTTTTTTGTAGAGAATTATGTTTCCTACTTTTTATGTTCTATGATATTTTTTGATCAGACGCGTAGTTCTCGAGATATATCAAGATATTTAAAAGTTCCGAAACCGCACCAACATAATAGAGATACAGAAACACCGTGGCTCCTTTCTTTGAGATAACTCTGCACTATTGCGAGCTGCAAATGCCACTTCCAGCTTAGCTGTGCAGAAGAAGAACAACAGGAAGAAGAAATATCTCGAAATATGTCCGTCAGGCCCCTTACCTTGAGATAAATCTGCAAATATCTCGGAAACGAAGCGAGCTATTGCAAAATGTTAAGAGACCTTTTTTGTAGAGAATTGAGTTTCCTACTTTTTATGTTCTATGAAATTTTTTGATCAGATGCGTAGTTCTCGAGATATATCAAGATATTTAAAAGTTAAGAAGCCGCACCAACATAATAGAGATACAGAAACACCGTGGCCCCTTTCTTTGAGATAACTCTGCACTATTGCGAGCTGCAAATGCCACTTCCAGCTTAGCTGTGCAGAAGAAGAACAACAAGAAGAAGAAATATCACGAAATATGTCCGTTAGGCCCCTTCCCTTGAGATAAATCTGCAAATATCTCGGAAACGAAGCGAGCTATGGCAAAATGTTAAGAGACCTTTTTTGTAGCGAATCAAGTTTCCTACTTTTTATGTTCTATGATATTTTTTGATCAGATGCGTAGTTCTCGAGATATATCAAGATATTTAAAAGTTCCGAAGCCGCACCAACATAATAGAGATACAGAAACACCGTGGCCCCTCTCTTTGAGATAACTCTGCACAATTGCGAGCTGCAAATGCCACTTCCAGCTTAGCTGTGCAGAAGAGGAACAACAAGAAGAAGAAATATCTCGAAATATGTCCGTTAGGCCCCTTCCCTTGAGATAAATCTGCAAATATCTCGGAAACGAAGCGAGCTATGGCAAAATGTTAACAGACTTTTTTGTAGAGAATTAAGTTTCCTACTTTTTATGTTCTATGATATTTTTTGATCAGACGCGTAGTTCTCGAGATATATCAAGATATTTAAAAGTTCCGAAGCCGCACCAACATAATAGAGATACAGAAACACCGTGGCCCCTTTCTTTGAGATAACTCTGCACTAGTGCGAGCCGCAAATGCCACTTCCAGCTTAGCTGTGCAGAAGAAGAACAACAAGAAGAAGAAATATCTCGAAATATGTCCGTCAGGCCCCTTCCCTTGACATAAATCTGCAAATATCTCGGAAACGAAGCGAGCTATGGCAAAATGTTAAGAGACCTTTTTTGTAGCGAATCAAGTTTCCTACTTTTTATGTTCTATGATATTTTTTGATCAGATGCGTAGTTCTCGAGATATATCAAGATATTTAAAAGTTCCGAAGCCGCACCAACATAATAGAGATACAGAAACACCGTGGCCCCTCTCTTTGAGATAACTCTGCACAATTGCGAGCTGCAAATGCCACTTCCAGCTTAGCTGTGCAGAAGAGGAACAACAAGAAGAAGAAATATCTCGAAATATGTCCGTTAGGCCCCTTCCCTTGAGATAAATCTGCAAATATCTCGGAAACGAAGCGAGCTATGGCAAAATGTTAACAGACTTTTTTGTAGAGGATTATGTTTCCTACTTTTTATGTTCTATGATATTTTTTGATCAGACGCGTAGTTCTCGAGATATATCAAGATATTTAAAAGTTCCGAAGCCGCACCAACATAATAGAGATACAGAAACACCGTGGCCCCTTTCTTTGAGATAACTCTGCACTAGTGCGAGCCGCAAATGCCACTTCCAGCTTAGCTGTGCAGAAGAAGAACAACAAGAAGAAGAAATATCTCGAAATATGTCCGTCAGGCCCCTTCCCTTGACATAAATCTGCAAATATCTCGGAAACGAAGCGAGCTATTGCAAAATGTTAAGAGACCTTTTTTGTAGAGAATTGAGTTTCCTACTTTTTATATTCTATGAAATTTTTTGATCAGATGCGTAGTTCTCAAGATATATCAAGATATTTAAAAGTTAAGAAGCCGCACCAACATAATAGAGATACAGAAACACCGTGGCCCCTTTCTTTGAGATAACTGCACTATTGCGAGCTGCAAATGCCACTTCCAGCTTAGCTGTGCAGAAGAAGAACAACAAGAAGAAGAAATATCACGAAATATGTCCGTTAGGCCCCTTCCCTTGAGATAAATCTGCAACTATCTCGGAAACGAAGCGAGCTATGGCAAAATGTTAAGAGACCTTTTTTGTAGAGGATTATGTTTCCTACTTTTTATGTTCTATGATATTTTTTGATCAGACGCGTAGTTCTCGAGATATATCAAGATATTTAAAAGTTCCGAAGCCGCACCAACATAATAGAGATACAGAAACACCGTGGCCCCTCTCTTTGAGATAACTCTGCACTATTGCGAGCTGGAAATGCCACTTCCAGTTTAGGTGTGCAGAAGAAGAACAACAAGAAGAAGAAATATCTCGAAATATGTCCGTCAGGCCCCTTCCCTTGAGATAAATCTGCAAATATCTCGGAAACGAAGCGAGCTATGGCAAAATGTTAAGAGACCTTTTTTGTAGAGAATTATGTTTCCTACTTTTTATGTTCTATGATATTTTTTGATCAGACGCGTAGTTCTCGAGATATATCAAGATATTTAAAAGTTCCGAAGCCGCAGCAACATAATAGAGATACAGAAACACCGTGGCTCCTTTCTTTGAGATAACTCTGCACTATTGCGAGCTGCAAATGCCACTTCCAGCTTAGCTGTGCAGAAGAAGAACAACAAGAAGAAGAAATATCTCGAAATATGTCCGTTAGGCCCCTTCCCTTGAGATAAATCTGCAAATATCTCGGAAACGAAGCGAGCCATTGCAAAATGTTAAGAGACCTTTTTTGTAGAGAATTGAGTTTCCTACTTTTTATGTTCTATGAAATTTTTTGATCAGATGCGTAGTTCTCGAGATATATCAAGATATTTAAAAGTTAAGAAGCCGCACCAACATAATAGAGATACAGAAACACCGTGGCCCCTTTCTTTGAGATAACTCTGCACTATTGCGAGCTGCAAATGCCACTTCCAGCTTAGCTGTGCAGAAGAAGAACAACAAGAAGAAGAAATATCTCGAAATATGTCCGTTAGGCCCCTTCCCTTGAGATAAATCTGCAAATATCTCGGAAACGAAGCGAGCTATGGCAAAATGTTAAGAGACCTTTTTTGTAGCGAATTAAGTTTCCTACTTTTTATGTTCTATGATATTTTTTGATCAGATGCGTAGTTCTCGAGATATATCAAGATATTTAAAAGTTCCGAAGCCGCACCAACATAATAGAGATACCGAAACACCGTGGCCCCTCTCTTTGAGATAACTCTGCACAATTGCGAGCTGCAAATGCCACTTCCAGCTTAGCTGTGCAGAAGAGGAACAACAAGAAGAAGAAATATCTCGAAATATGTCCGTCAGGCCCCTTCCCTTGAGATAAATCTGCAAATATCTCGGAAACGAAGCGAGCTATGGCAAAATGTTAAGAGACCTTTTTTGTAGAGAATTATGTTTCCTACTTTTTATGTTCTATGATATTTTTTGATCAGACGCGTAGTTCTCGAGATATATCAAGATATTTAAAAGTTCCGAAACCGCACCAACATAATAGAGATACAGAAACACCGTGGCTCCTTTCTTTGAGATAACTCTGCACTATTGCGAGCTGCAAATGCCACTTCCAGCTTAGCTGTGCAGAAGAAGAACAACAGGAAGAAGAAATATCTCGAAATATGTCCGTCAGGCCCCTTACCTTGAGATAAATCTGCAAATATCTCGGAAACGAAGCGAGCTATTGCAAAATGTTAAGAGACCTTTTTTGTAGAGAATTGAGTTTCCTACTTTTTATGTTCTATGAAATTTTTTGATCAGATGCGTAGTTCTCGAGATATATCAAGATATTTAAAAGTTAAGAAGCCGCACCAACATAATAGAGATACAGAAACACCGTGGCCCCTTTCTTTGAGATAACTCTGCACTATTGCGAGCTGCAAATGCCACTTCCAGCTTAGCTGTGCAGAAGAAGAACAACAAGAAGAAGAAATATCACGAAATATGTCCGTTAGGCCCCTTCCCTTGAGATAAATCTGCAAATATCTCGGAAACGAAGCGAGCTATGGCAAAATGTTAAGAGACCTTTTTTGTAGCGAATCAAGTTTCCTACTTTTTATGTTCTATGATATTTTTTGATCAGATGCGTAGTTCTCGAGATATATCAAGATATTTAAAAGTTCCGAAGCCGCACCAACATAATAGAGATACAGAAACACCGTGGCCCCTCTCTTTGAGATAACTCTGCACAATTGCGAGCTGCAAATGCCACTTCCAGCTTAGCTGTGCAGAAGAGGAACAACAAGAAGAAGAAATATCTCGAAATATGTCCGTTAGGCCCCTTCCCTTGAGATAAATCTGCAAATATCTCGGAAACGAAGCGAGCTATGGCAAAATGTTAACAGACTTTTTTGTAGAGAATTAAGTTTCCTACTTTTTATGTTCTATGATATTTTTTGATCAGACGCGTAGTTCTCGAGATATATCAAGATATTTAAAAGTTCCGAAGCCGCACCAACATAATAGAGATACAGAAACACCGTGGCCCCTTTCTTTGAGATAACTCTGCACTAGTGCGAGCCGCAAATGCCACTTCCAGCTTAGCTGTGCAGAAGAAGAACAACAAGAAGAAGAAATATCTCGAAATATGTCCGTCAGGCCCCTTCCCTTGACATAAATCTGCAAATATCTCGGAAACGAAGCGAGCTATGGCAAAATGTTAAGAGACCTTTTTTGTAGCGAATCAAGTTTCCTACTTTTTATGTTCTATGATATTTTTTGATCAGATGCGTAGTTCTCGAGATATATCAAGATATTTAAAAGTTCCGAAGCCGCACCAACATAATAGAGATACAGAAACACCGTGGCCCCTCTCTTTGAGATAACTCTGCACAATTGCGAGCTGCAAATGCCACTTCCAGCTTAGCTGTGCAGAAGAGGAACAACAAGAAGAAGAAATATCTCGAAATATGTCCGTTAGGCCCCTTCCCTTGAGATAAATCTGCAAATATCTCGGAAACGAAGCGAGCTATGGCAAAATGTTAACAGACTTTTTTGTAGAGGATTATGTTTCCTACTTTTTATGTTCTATGATATTTTTTGATCAGACGCGTAGTTCTCGAGATATATCAAGATATTTAAAAGTTCCGAAGCCGCACCAACATAATAGAGATACAGAAACACCGTGGCCCCTTTCTTTGAGATAACTCTGCACTAGTGCGAGCCGCAAATGCCACTTCCAGCTTAGCTGTGCAGAAGAAGAACAACAAGAAGAAGAAATATCTCGAAATATGTCCGTCAGGCCCCTTCCCTTGACATAAATCTGCAAATATCTCGGAAACGAAGCGAGCTATTGCAAAATGTTAAGAGACCTTTTTTGTAGAGAATTGAGTTTCCTACTTTTTATATTCTATGAAATTTTTTGATCAGATGCGTAGTTCTCAAGATATATCAAGATATTTAAAAGTTAAGAAGCCGCACCAACATAATAGAGATACAGAAACACCGTGGCCCCTTTCTTTGAGATAACTGCACTATTGCGAGCTGCAAATGCCACTTCCAGCTTAGCTGTGCAGAAGAAGAACAACAAGAAGAAGAAATATCACGAAATATGTCCGTTAGGCCCCTTCCCTTGAGATAAATCTGCAACTATCTCGGAAACGAAGCGAGCTATGGCAAAATGTTAAGAGACCTTTTTTGTAGAGGATTATGTTTCCTACTTTTTATGTTCTATGATATTTTTTGATCAGACGCGTAGTTCTCGAGATATATCAAGATATTTAAAAGTTCCGAAGCCGCACCAACATAATAGAGATACAGAAACACCGTGGCCCCTCTCTTTGAGATAACTCTGCACTATTGCGAGCTGGAAATGCCACTTCCAGTTTAGCTGTGCAGAAGAAGAACAACAAGAAGAAGAAATATCTCGAAATATGTCCGTCAGGCCCCTTCCCTTGAGATAAATCTGCAAATATCTCGGAAACGAAGCGAGCTATGGCAAAATGTTAAGAGACCTTTTTTGTAGAGAATTATGTTTCCTACTTTTTATGTTCTATGATATTTTTTGATCAGACGCGTAGTTCTCGAGATATATCAAGATATTTAAAAGTTCCGAAGCCGCAGCAACATAATAGAGATACAGAAACACCGTGGCTCCTTTCTTTGAGATAACTCTGCACTATTGCGAGCTGCAAATGCCACTTCCAGCTTAGCTGTGCAGAAGAAGAACAACAAGAAGAAGAAATATCTCGAAATATGTCCGTTAGGCCCCTTCCCTTGAGATAAATCTGCAAATATCTCGGAAACGAAGCGAGCCATTGCAAAATGTTAAGAGACCTTTTTTGTAGAGAATTGAGTTTCCTACTTTTTATGTTCTATGAAATTTTTTGATCAGATGCGTAGTTCTCGAGATATATCAAGATATTTAAAAGTTAAGAAGCCGCACCAACATAATAGAGATACAGAAACACCGTGGCCCCTTTCTTTGAGATAACTCTGCACTATTGCGAGCTGCAAATGCCACTTCCAGCTTAGCTGTGCAGAAGAAGAACAACAAGAAGAAGAAATATCACGAAATATGTCCGTTAGGCCCCTTCCCTTGAGATAAATCTGCAAATATCTCGGAAACGAAGCGAGCTATGGCAAAATGTTAAGAGACCTTTTTTGTAGCGAATTAAGTTTCCTACTTTTTATGTTCTATGATATTTTTTGATCAGATGCGTAGTTCTCGAGATATATCAAGATATTTAAAAGTTCCGAAGCCGCACCAACATAATAGAGATACCGAAACACCGTGGCCCCTCTCTTTGAGATAACTCTGCACAATTGCGAGCTGCAAATGCCACTTCCAGCTTAGCTGTGCAGAAGAGGAACAACAAGAAGAAGAAATATCTCGAAATATGTCCGTCAGGCCCCTTCCCTTGAGATAAATCTGCAAATATCTCGGAAACGAAGCGAGCTATGGCAAAATGTTAAGAGACCTTTTTTGTAGAGAATTATGTTTCCTACTTTTTATGTTCTATGATATTTTTTGATCAGACGCGTAGTTCTCGAGATATATCAAGATATTTAAAAGTTCCGAAACCGCACCAACATAATAGAGATACAGAAACACCGTGGCTCCTTTCTTTGAGATAACTCTGCACTATTGCGAGCTGCAAATGCCACTTCCAGCTTAGCTGTGCAGAAGAAGAACAACAGGAAGAAGAAATATCTCGAAATATGTCCGTCAGGCCCCTTACCTTGAGATAAATCTGCAAATATCTCGGAAACGAAGCGAGCTATTGCAAAATGTTAAGAGACCTTTTTTGTAGAGAATTGAGTTTCCTACTTTTTATGTTCTATGGAATTTTTTGATCAGATGCGTAGTTCTCGAGATATATCAAGATATTTAAAAGTTAAGAAGCCGCACCAACATAATAGAGATACAGAAACACCGTGGCCCCTTTCTTTGAGATAACTCTGCACTATTGCGAGCTGCAAATGCCACTTCCAGCTTAGCTGTGCAGAAGAAGAACAACAAGAAGAAGAAATATCACGAAATATGTCCGTTAGGCCCCTTCCCTTGAGATAAATCTGCAAATATCTCGGAAACGAAGCGAGCTATGGCAAAATGTTAAGAGACCTTTTTTGTAGCGAATCAAGTTTCCTACTTTTTATGTTCTATGATATTTTTTGATCAGATGCGTAGTTCTCGAGATATATCAAGATATTTAAAAGTTCCGAAGCCGCACCAACATAATAGAGATACAGAAACACCGTGGCCCCTCTCTTTGAGATAACTCTGCACAATTGCGAGCTGCAAATGCCACTTCCAGCTTAGCTGTGCAGAAGAGGAACAACAAGAAGAAGAAATATCTCGAAATATGTCCGTTAGGCCCCTTCCCTTGAGATAAATCTGCAAATATCTCGGAAACGAAGCGAGCTATGGCAAAATGTTAACAGACTTTTTTGTAGAGAATTAAGTTTCCTACTTTTTATGTTCTATGATATTTTTTGATCAGACGCGTAGTTCTCGAGATATATCAAGATATTTAAAAGTTCCGAAGCCGCACCAACATAATAGAGATACAGAAACACCGTGGCCCCTTTCTTTGAGATAACTCTGCACTAGTGCGAGCCGCAAATGCCACTTCCAGCTTAGCTGTGCAGAAGAAGAACAACAAGAAGAAGAAATATCTCGAAATATGTCCGTCAGGCCCCTTCCCTTGAGATAAATCTGCAAATATCTCGAAAACGAAGCGAGCTATTGCAAAATGTTAAGAGACCTTTTTTGTAGAGAATTGAGTTTCCTACTTTTTATGTTCTATGAAATTTTTTGATCAGATGCGTAGTTCTCGAGATATATCAAGATATTTAAAAGTTAAGAAGCCGCACCAACATAATAGAGATACAGAAACACCGTGGCCCCTTTCTTTGAGATAACTCTGCACTATTGCGAGCTGCAAATGCCACTTCCAGCTTAGCTGTGCAGAAGAAGAACAACAAGAAGAAGAAATATCACGAAATATGTCCGTTAGGCCCCTTCCCTTGAGATAAATCTGCAAATATCTCGGAAACGAAGCGAGCTATGGCAAAATGTTAAGAGACCTTTTTTGTAGCGAATTAAGTTTCCTACTTTTTATGTTCTATGATATTTTTTGATCAGATGCGTAGTTCTCGAGATATATCAAGATATTTAAAAGTTCCGAAGCCGCACCAACATAATAGAGATACAGAAACACCGTGGCCCCTCTCTTTGAGATAACTCTGCACAATTGCGAGCTGCAAATGCCACTTCCAGCTTAGCTGTGCAGAAGAGGAACAACAAGAAGAAGAAATATCTCGAAATATGTCCGTCAGGCCCCTTCCCTTGAGATAAATCTGCAAATATCTCGGAAACGAAGCGAGCTATGGCAAAATGTTAAGAGACCTTTTTTGTAGAGAATTATGTTTCCTACTTTTTATGTTCTATGATATTTTTTGATCAGACGCGTAGTTCTCGAGATATATCAAGATATTTAAAAGTTCCGAAACCGCACCAACATAATAGAGATACAGAAACACCGTGGCTCCTTTCTTTGAGATAACTCTGCACTATTGCGAGCTGCAAATGCCACTTCCAGCTTAGCTGTGCAGAAGAAGAACAACAGGAAGAAGAAATATCTCGAAATATGTCCGTCAGGCCCCTTACCTTGAGATAAATCTGCAAATATCTCGGAAACGAAGCGAGCTATTGCAAAATGTTAAGAGACCTTTTTTGTAGAGAATTGAGTTTCCTACTTTTTATGTTCTATGGAATTTTTTGATCAGATGCGTAGTTCTCGAGATATATCAAGATATTTAAAAGTTAAGAAGCCGCACCAACATAATAGAGATACAGAAACACCGTGGCCCCTTTCTTTGAGATAACTCTGCACTATTGCGAGCTGCAAATGCCACTTCCAGCTTAGCTGTGCAGAAGAAGAACAACAAGAAGAAGAAATATCACGAAATATGTCCGTTAGGCCCCTTCCCTTGAGATAAATCTGCAAATATCTCGGAAACGAAGCGAGCTATGGCAAAATGTTAAGAGACCTTTTTTGTAGCGAATCAAGTTTCCTACTTTTTATGTTCTATGATATTTTTTGATCAGATGCGTAGTTCTCGAGATATATCAAGATATTTAAAAGTTCCGAAGCCGCACCAACATAATAGAGATACAGAAACACCGTGGCCCCTCTCTTTGAGATAACTCTGCACAATTGCGAGCTGCAAATGCCACTTCCAGCTTAGCTGTGCAGAAGAGGAACAACAAGAAGAAGAAATATCTCGAAATATGTCCGTTAGGCCCCTTCCCTTGAGATAAATCTGCAAATATCTCGGAAACGAAGCGAGCTATGGCAAAATGTTAACAGACTTTTTTGTAGAGAATTAAGTTTCCTACTTTTTATGTTCTATGATATTTTTTGATCAGACGCGTAGTTCTCGAGATATATCAAGATATTTAAAAGTTCCGAAGCCGCACCAACATAATAGAGATACAGAAACACCGTGGCCCCTTTCTTTGAGATAACTCTGCACTAGTGCGAGCCGCAAATGCCACTTCCAGCTTAGCTGTGCAGAAGAAGAACAACAAGAAGAAGAAATATCTCGAAATATGTCCGTCAGGCCCCTTCCCTTGAGATAAATCTGCAAATATCTCGAAAACGAAGCGAGCTATTGCAAAATGTTAAGAGACCTTTTTTGTAGAGAATTGAGTTTCCTACTTTTTATGTTCTATGAAATTTTTTGATCAGATGCGTAGTTCTCGAGATATATCAAGATATTTAAAAGTTAAGAAGCCGCACCAACATAATAGAGATACAGAAACACCGTGGCCCCTTTCTTTGAGATAACTCTGCACTATTGCGAGCTGCAAATGCCACTTCCAGCTTAGCTGTGCAGAAGAAGAACAACAAGAAGAAGAAATATCACGAAATATGTCCGTTAGGCCCCTTCCCTTGAGATAAATCTGCAAATATCTCGGAAACGAAGCGAGCTATGGCAAAATGTTAAGAGACCTTTTTTGTAGCGAATTAAGTTTCCTACTTTTTATGTTCTATGATATTTTTTGATCAGATGCGTAGTTCTCGAGATATATCAAGATATTTAAAAGTTCCGAAGCCGCACCAACATAATAGAGATACAGAAACACCGTGGCCCCTCTCTTTGAGATAACTCTGCACAATTGCGAGCTGCAAATGCCACTTCCAGCTTAGCTGTGCAGAAGAGGAACAACAAGAAGAAGAAATATCTCGAAATATGTCCGTCAGGCCCCTTCCCTTGAGATAAATCTGCAAATATCTCGGAAACGAAGCGAGCTATGGCAAAATGTTAAGAGACCTTTTTTGTAGAGAATTATGTTTCCTACTTTTTATGTTCTATGATATTTTTTGATCAGACGCGTAGTTCTCGAGATATATCAAGATATTTAAAAGTTCCGAAGCCGCACCAACATAATAGAGATACAGAAACACCGTGGCTCCTTTCTTTGAGATAACTCTGCACTATTGCGAGCTGCAAATGCCACTTCCAGCTTAGCTGTGCAGAAGAAGAACAACAAGAAGAAGAAATATCTCGAAATATGTCCGTCAGGCCCCTTCCCTTGAGATAAATCTGCAAATATCTCGGAAACGAAGCGAGCTATTGCAAAATGTTAAGAGACGTTTTTTGTAGAGAATTGAGTTTCCTACTTTTTATGTTCTATGAAATTTTTTGATCAGATGCTTAGTTCTCGAGATATATCAAGATATTTAAAAGTTAAGAAGCCGCACCAACATAATAGAGATACAGAAACACCGTGGCCCCTTTCTTTGAGATAACTCTGCACTATTGCGAGCTGCAAATGCCACTTCCAGCTTAGCTGTGCAGAAGAAGAACAACAAGAAGAAGAAATATCACGAAATATGTCCGTTAGGCCCCTTCCCTTGAGATAAATCTGCAAATATCTCGGAAACGAAGCGAGCTATGGCAAAATGTTAAGAGACCTTTTTTGTAGCGAATTAAGTTTCCTACTTTTTATGTTCTATGATATTTTTTGATCAGATGCGTAGTTCTCGAGATATATCAAGATATTTAAAAGTTCCGAAGCCGCACCAACATAATAGAGATACAGAAACACCGTGGCCCCTTTCTTTCAGATAGCTATGCACTATTGCGAGCTGCAAATGCCACTTCCAGCTTAGCTGTGCAGAAGAAGAACAACAAGAAGAAGAAATATCTCGAAATATGTCCGTCAGGCCCCTTACCTTGAGATAAATCTGCAAATATCTCGGAAACGAAGCGAGCTATTGCAAAATGTTAAGAGACCTTTTTTGTAGAGAATTGAGTTTCCTACTTTTTATGTTCTATGAAATTTTTTGATCAGATGCGTAGTTCTCGAGATATATCAAAATATTTAAAAGTTAAGAAGCCGCACCAACATAATAGAGATACAGAAACACCGTGGCCCCTTTCTTTGAGATAACTCTGCACTATTGCGAGCTGCAAATGCCACTTCCAGCTTAGCTGTGCAGAAGAAGAACAACAAGAAGAAGAAATATCACGAAATATGTCCGTTAGGCCCCTTCCCTTGAGATAAATCTGCAAATATCTCGGAAACGAAGCGAGCTATGGCAAAATGTTAAGAGACCTTTTTTGTAGCGAATTAAGTTTCCTACTTTTTATGTTCTATGATATTTTTTGATCAGATGCGTAGTTCTCGAGATATATCAAGATATTTAAAAGTTCCGAAGCCGCACCAACATAATAGAGATACAGAAACACCGTGGCCCCTTTCTTTCAGATAGCTATGCACTATTGCGAGCTGCAAATGCCACTTCCAGCTTAGCTGTGCAGAAGAAGAACAACAAGAAGAAGAAATATCTCGAAATATGTCCGTCAGGCCCCTTACCTTGAGATAAATCTGCAAATATCTCGGAAACGAAGCGAGCTATGGCAAAATGTTAAGAGACCATTTTTGTAGAGAATTAAGTCTCCTACTTTTTATCTTCTATGATATTTTCTGATCAGATGCGTAGTTCTCGAGATATATCAAGATATTTAAAAGTTCCGAAGCCGCACCAACATAATAGAGATACAGAAACACCGTGGCCCCTCTCTTTGAGATAACTCTGCACAATTGCGAGCTGCAAATGCCACTTCCAGCTTAGCTGTGCAGAAGAGGAACAACAAGAAGAAGAAATATCTCGAAATATGTCCGTTAGGCCCCTTCCCTTGAGATAAATCTGCAAATATCTCGGAAACAAAGCGAGCTATGGCAAAATGTTAAGAGACCTTTTTTGTAGCGAATTAAGTTTCCTACTTTTTATGTTCTATGATATTTTTTGATCAGATGCGTAGTTCTCGAGATATATCAAGATATTTAAAAGTTCCGAAGCCGCACCAACATAATAGAGATACAGAAACACCGTGGCCCCTTTCTTTCAGATAGCTATGCACTATTGCGAGCTGCAAATGCCACTTCCAGCTTAGCTGTGCAGAAGAAGAACAACAAGAAGAAGAAATATCTCGAAATATATCCGTCAGGCCCCTTACCTTGAGATAAATCTGCAAATATCTCGGAAACGAAGCGAGCTATGGCAAAATGTTAAGAGACCATTTTTGTAGAGAATTAAGTCTCCTACTTTTTATCTTCTATGATATTTTCTGATCAGATGCGTAGTTCTCGAGATATATCAAGATATTTAAAAGTTCCGAAGCCGCACCAACATAATAGAGATACAGAAACACCGTGGCCCCTCTCTTTGAGATAACTCTGCACAATTGCGAGCTGCAAATGCCACTTCCAGCTTAGCTGTGCAGAAGAGGAACAACAAGAAGAAGAAATATCTCGAAATATGTCCGTTAGGCCCCTTCCCTTGAGATAAATCTGCAAATATCTCGGAAACGAAGCGAGCTATGGCAAAATGTTAAGAGACGTTTTTTGTAGAGAATTATGTTTCCTATAATTTATGTTCTATGATATTTTTTGATCAGAAGCGTAGTTTTCGAGATATATCGAGATATTTAAAAGATCCGAAGCCGCACCAACATAATAGAGATACAGAAACACCGTGGCCCCTTTCTTTGAGATAACTCTGCACTAGTGCGAGCCGCAAATGCCACTTCCAGCTTAGCTGTGCAGAAGAAGAACAACAAGAAGAAGAAATATCTCGAAATATGTCCGTCAGGCCCCTTCCCTTGAGATAAATCTGCAAATATCTCGGAAACGAAGCGAGCTATTGCAAAATGTTGAGAGACCTTTTTTGTAGAGAATTGAGTTTCCTACTTTTTATGTTCTATGAAATTTTTTGATCAGATGCGTAGTTCTCGAGATATATCAAGATATTTAAAAGTTCCGAAGCCGCACCAACATAATAGAGATACAGAAACACCGTGGCCCCTCTCTTTGAGATAACTCTGCACAATTGCGAGCTGCAAATGCCACTTCCAGCTTAGCTGTGCAGAAGAGGAACAACAAGAAGAAGAAATATCTCGAAATATGTCCGTTAGGCCCCTTCCCTTGAGATAAATCTGCAAATATCTCGGAAACGAAGCTAGCTATGGCAAAATGTTAACAGACTTTTTTGTAGAGAATTAAGTTTCCTACTTTTTATGTTCTATGATATTTTTTGATCAGACGCGTAGTTCTCGAGATATATCAAGATATTTAAAAGTTCCGAAGCCGCACCAACATAATAGAGATACAGAAACACCGTGGCCCCTTTCTTTGAGATAACTCTGCACTATTGCGAGCTGCAAATGCCACTTCCAGCTTAGCTGTGCAGAGGAAGAACAACAAGAAGAAGAAATATCTCGAAATATGTCTGTCAGGCCAGTTCCTTTGAGCTGAATCTGCAAATATCTCGGAAACGAAGCGAGCTATGGCAAAATGTTAAGAGACGTTTTTTGTAGAGAATTATGTTTCCTATAATTTATGTTCTATGATATTTTTTGATCAGAAGCGTAGTTTTCGAGATATATCGAGATATTTAAAAGATCCGAAGCCGCACCAACATAATAGAGATACAGAAACACCGTGGCCCCTTTCTTTGAGATAACTCTGCACTAGTGCGAGCCGCAAATGCCACTTCCAGCTTAGCTGTGCAGAAGAAGAACAACAAGAAGAAGAAATATCTCGAAATATGTCCGTCAGGCCCCTTCCCTTGAGATAAATCTGCAAATATCTCGGAAACGAAGCGAGCTATTGCAAAATGTTGAGAGACCTTTTTTGTAGAGAATTGAGTTTCCTACTTTTTATGTTCTATGAAATTTTTTGATCAGATGCGTAGTTCTCGAGATATATCAAGATATTTAAAAGTTAAGAAGCCGCACCAACATAATAGAGATACAGAAACACCGTGGCCCCTTTCTTTGAGATAACTCTGCACTATTGCGAGCTGCAAATGCCACTTCCAGCTTAGCTGTGCAGAAGAAGAACAACAAGAAGAAGAAATATCACGAAATATGTCCGTTAGGCCCCTTCCCTTGAGATAAATCTGCAAATATCTCGGAAACGAAGCGAGCTATGGCAAAATGTTAAGAGACCTTTTTTGTAGCGAATTAAGTTTCCTACTTTTTATGTTCTATGATATTTTTTGATCAGATGCGTAGTTCTCGAGATATATCAAGATATTTAAAAGTTCCGAAGCCGCACCAACATAATAGAGATACAGAAACACCGTGGCCCCTCTCTTTGAGATAACTCTGCACAATTGCGAGCTGCAAATGCCACTTCCAGCTTAGCTGTGCAGAAGAGGAACAACAAGAAGAAGAAATATCTCGAAATATGTCCGTCAGGCCCCTTCCCTTGAGATAAATCTGCAAATATCTCGGAAACGAAGCGAGCTATGGCAAAATGTTAAGAGACCTTTTTTGTAGAGAATTATGTTTCCTACTTTTTATGTTCTATGATATTTTTTGATCAGACGCGTAGTTCTCGAGATATATCAAGATATTTAAAAGTTCCGAAGCCGCAGCAACATAATAGAGATACAGAAACACCGTGGCTCCTTTCTTTGAGATAACTCTGCACTATTGCGAGCTGCAAATGCCACTTCCAGCTTAGCTGTGCAGAAGAAGAACAACAAGAAGAAGAAATATCTCGAAATATGTCCGTTAGGCCCCTTCCCTTGAGATAAATCTGCAAATATCTCGGAAACGAAGCGAGCCATTGCAAAATGTTAAGAGACCTTTTTTGTAGAGAATTGAGTTTCCTACTTTTTATGTTCTATGAAATTTTTTGATCAGATGCGTAGTTCTCGAGATATATCAAGATATTTAAAAGTTAAGAAGCCGCACCAACATAATAGAGATACAGAAACACCGTGGCCCCTTTCTTTGAGATAACTCTGCACTATTGCGAGCTGCAAATGCCACTTCCAGCTTAGCTGTGCAGAAGAAGAACAACAAGAAGAAGAAATATCACGAAATATGTCCGTTAGGCCCCTTCCCTTGAGATAAATCTGCAAATATCTCGGAAACAAAGCGAGCTATGGCAAAATGTTAAGAGACCTTTTTTGTAGCGAATTAAGTTTCCTACTTTTTATGTTCTATGATATTTTTTGATCAGATGCGTAGTTCTCGAGATATATCAAGATATTTAAAAGTTCCGAAGCCGCACCAACATAATAGAGATACCGAAACACCGTGGCCCCTCTCTTTGAGATAACTCTGCACAATTGCGAGCTGCAAATGCCACTTCCAGCTTAGCTGTGCAGAAGAGGAACAACAAGAAGAAGAAATATCTCGAAATATGTCCGTCAGGCCCCTTCCCTTGAGATAAATCTGCAAATATCTCGGAAACGAAGCGAGCTATGGCAAAATGTTAAGAGACCTTTTTTGTAGAGAATTATGTTTCCTACTTTTTATGTTCTATGATATTTTTTGATCAGACGCGTAGTTCTCGAGATATATCAAGATATTTAAAAGTTCCGAAACCGCACCAACATAATAGAGATACAGAAACACCGTGGCTCCTTTCTTTGAGATAACTCTGCACTATTGCGAGCTGCAAATGCCACTTCCAGCTTAGCTGTGCAGAAGAAGAACAACAGGAAGAAGAAATATCTCGAAATATGTCCGTCAGGCCCCTTACCTTGAGATAAATCTGCAAATATCTCGGAAACGAAGCGAGCTATGGCAAAATGTTAAGAGACCATTTTTGTAGAGAATTAAGTCTCCTACTTTTTATCTTCTATGATATTTTCTGATCAGATGCGTAGTTCTCGAGATATATCAAGATATTTAAAAGTTCCGAAGCCGCACCAACATAATAGAGATACAGAAACACCGTGGCCCCTCTCTTTGAGATAACTCTGCACAATTGCGAGCTGCAAATGCCACTTCCAGCTTAGCTGTGCAGAAGAGGAACAACAAGAAGAAGAAATATCTCGAAATATGTCCGTTAGGCCCCTTCCCTTGAGATAAATCTGCAAATATCTCGGAAACGAAGCGAGCTATGGCAAAATGTTAAGAGACGTTTTTTGTAGAGAATTATGTTTCCTATAATTTATGTTCTATGATATTTTTTGATCAGAAGCGTAGTTTTCGAGATATATCGAGATATTTAAAAGATCCGAAGCCGCACCAACATAATAGAGATACAGAAACACCGTGGCCCCTTTCTTTGAGATAACTCTGCACTAGTGCGAGCCGCAAATGCCACTTCCAGCTTAGCTGTGCAGAAGAAGAACAACAAGAAGAAGAAATATCTCGAAATATGTCCGTCAGGCCCCTTCCCTTGAGATAAATCTGCAAATATCTCGGAAACGAAGCGAGCTATTGCAAAATGTTGAGAGACCTTTTTTGTAGAGAATTGAGTTTCCTACTTTTTATGTTCTATGAAATTTTTTGATCAGATGCGTAGTTCTCGAGATATATCAAGATATTTAAAAGTTCCGAAGCCGCACCAACATAATAGAGATACAGAAACACCGTGGCCCCTCTCTTTGAGATAACTCTGCACAATTGCGAGCTGCAAATGCCACTTCCAGCTTAGCTGTGCAGAAGAGGAACAACAAGAAGAAGAAATATCTCGAAATATGTCCGTTAGGCCCCTTCCCTTGAGATAAATCTGCAAATATCTCGGAAACGAAGCTAGCTATGGCAAAATGTTAACAGACTTTTTTGTAGAGAATTAAGTTTCCTACTTTTTATGTTCTATGATATTTTTTGATCAGACGCGTAGTTCTCGAGATATATCAAGATATTTAAAAGTTCCGAAGCCGCACCAACATAATAGAGATACAGAAACACCGTGGCCCCTTTCTTTGAGATAACTCTGCACTATTGCGAGCTGCAAATGCCACTTCCAGCTTAGCTGTGCAGAGGAAGAACAACAAGAAGAAGAAATATCTCGAAATATGTCTGTCAGGCCAGTTCCTTTGAGCTGAATCTGCAAATATCTCGGAAACGAAGCGAGCTATGGCAAAATGTTAAGAGACGTTTTTTGTAGAGAATTATGTTTCCTATAATTTATGTTCTATGATATTTTTTGATCAGAAGCGTAGTTTTCGAGATATATCGAGATATTTAAAAGATCCGAAGCCGCACCAACATAATAGAGATACAGAAACACCGTGGCCCCTTTCTTTGAGATAACTCTGCACTAGTGCGAGCCGCAAATGCCACTTCCAGCTTAGCTGTGCAGAAGAAGAACAACAAGAAGAAGAAATATCTCGAAATATGTCCGTCAGGCCCCTTCCCTTGAGATAAATCTGCAAATATCTCGGAAACGAAGCGAGCTATTGCAAAATGTTGAGAGACCTTTTTTGTAGAGAATTGAGTTTCCTACTTTTTATGTTCTATGAAATTTTTTGATCAGATGCGTAGTTCTCGAGATATATCAAGATATTTAAAAGTTAAGAAGCCGCACCAACATAATAGAGATACAGAAACACCGTGGCCCCTTTCTTTGAGATAACTCTGCACTATTGCGAGCTGCAAATGCCACTTCCAGCTTAGCTGTGCAGAAGAAGAACAACAAGAAGAAGAAATATCACGAAATATGTCCGTTAGGCCCCTTCCCTTGAGATAAATCTGCAAATATCTCGGAAACGAAGCGAGCTATGGCAAAATGTTAAGAGACCTTTTTTGTAGCGAATTAAGTTTCCTACTTTTTATGTTCTATGATATTTTTTGATCAGATGCGTAGTTCTCGAGATATATCAAGATATTTAAAAGTTCCGAAGCCGCACCAACATAATAGAGATACAGAAACACCGTGGCCCCTCTCTTTGAGATAACTCTGCACAATTGCGAGCTGCAAATGCCACTTCCAGCTTAGCTGTGCAGAAGAGGAACAACAAGAAGAAGAAATATCTCGAAATATGTCCGTCAGGCCCCTTCCCTTGAGATAAATCTGCAAATATCTCGGAAACGAAGCGAGCTATGGCAAAATGTTAAGAGACCTTTTTTGTAGAGAATTATGTTTCCTACTTTTTATGTTCTATGATATTTTTTGATCAGACGCGTAGTTCTCGAGATATATCAAGATATTTAAAAGTTCCGAAGCCGCAGCAACATAATAGAGATACAGAAACACCGTGGCTCCTTTCTTTGAGATAACTCTGCACTATTGCGAGCTGCAAATGCCACTTCCAGCTTAGCTGTGCAGAAGAAGAACAACAAGAAGAAGAAATATCTCGAAATATGTCCGTTAGGCCCCTTCCCTTGAGATAAATCTGCAAATATCTCGGAAACGAAGCGAGCCATTGCAAAATGTTAAGAGACCTTTTTTGTAGAGAATTGAGTTTCCTACTTTTTATGTTCTATGAAATTTTTTGATCAGATGCGTAGTTCTCGAGATATATCAAGATATTTAAAAGTTAAGAAGCCGCACCAACATAATAGAGATACAGAAACACCGTGGCCCCTTTCTTTGAGATAACTCTGCACTATTGCGAGCTGCAAATGCCACTTCCAGCTTAGCTGTGCAGAAGAAGAACAACAAGAAGAAGAAATATCACGAAATATGTCCGTTAGGCCCCTTCCCTTGAGATAAATCTGCAAATATCTCGGAAACAAAGCGAGCTATGGCAAAATGTTAAGAGACCTTTTTTGTAGCGAATTAAGTTTCCTACTTTTTATGTTCTATGATATTTTTTGATCAGATGCGTAGTTCTCGAGATATATCAAGATATTTAAAAGTTCCGAAGCCGCACCAACATAATAGAGATACCGAAACACCGTGGCCCCTCTCTTTGAGATAACTCTGCACAATTGCGAGCTGCAAATGCCACTTCCAGCTTAGCTGTGCAGAAGAGGAACAACAAGAAGAAGAAATATCTCGAAATATGTCCGTCAGGCCCCTTCCCTTGAGATAAATCTGCAAATATCTCGGAAACGAAGCGAGCTATGGCAAAATGTTAAGAGACCTTTTTTGTAGAGAATTATGTTTCCTACTTTTTATGTTCTATGATATTTTTTGATCAGACGCGTAGTTCTCGAGATATATCAAGATATTTAAAAGTTCCGAAACCGCACCAACATAATAGAGATACAGAAACACCGTGGCTCCTTTCTTTGAGATAACTCTGCACTATTGCGAGCTGCAAATGCCACTTCCAGCTTAGCTGTGCAGAAGAAGAACAACAGGAAGAAGAAATATCTCGAAATATGTCCGTCAGGCCCCTTACCTTGAGATAAATCTGCAAATATCTCGGAAACGAAGCGAGCTATTGCAAAATGTTAAGAGACCTTTTTTGTAGAGAATTGAGTTTCCTACTTTTTATGTTCTATGAAATTTTTTGATCAGATGCGTAGTTCTCGAGATATATCAAGGTATTTAAAAGTTAAGAAGCCGCACCAACATAATAGAGATACAGAAACACCGTGGCCCCTTTCTTTGAGATAACTCTGCACTATTGCGAGCTGCAAATGCCACTTCCAGCTTAGCTGTGCAGAAGAAGAACAACAAGAAGAAGAAATATCACGAAATATGTCCGTTAGGCCCCTTCCCTTGAGATAAATCTGCAAATATCTCGGAAACGAAGCGAGCTATGGCAAAATGTTAAGAGACCTTTTTTGTAGCGAATCAAGTTTCCTACTTTTTATGTTCGATGATATTTTTTGATCAGATGCGTAGTTCTCGAGATATATCAAGATATTTAAAAGTTCCGAAGCCGCACCAACATAATAGAGATACAGAAACACCGTGGCCCCTCTCTTTGAGATAACTCTGCACAATTGCGAGCTGCAAATGCCACTTCCAGCTTAGCTGTGCAGAAGAGGAACAACAAGAAGAAGAAATATCTCGACATATGTCCGTTAGGCCCCTTCCCTTGAGATAAATCTGCAAATATCTCGGAAACGAAGCGAGCTATGGCAAAATGTTAACAGACTTTTTTGTAGAGAATTAAGTTTCCTACTTTTTATGTTCTATGATATTTTTTGATCAGACGCGTAGTTCTCGAGATATATCAAGATATTTAAAAGTTCCGAAGCCGCACCAACATAATAGAGATACAGAAACACCGTGGCCCCTTTCTTTGAGATAACTCTGCACTAGTGCGAGCCGCAAATGCCACTTCCAGCTTAGCTGTGCAGAAGAAGAACAACAAGAAGAAGAAATATCTCGAAATATGTCCGTCAGGCCCCTTCCCTTGAGATAAATCTGCAAATATCTCGGAAACGAAGCGAGATATTGCAAAATGTTAAGAGACCTTTTTTGTAGAGAATTGAGTTTCCTACTTTTTATGTTCTATGAAATTTTTTGATCAGATGCGTAGTTCTCGAGATATATCAAGATATTTAAAAGTTAAGAAGCCGCACCAACATAATAGAGATACAGAAACACCGTGGCCCCTTTCTTTGAGATAACTCTGCACTATTGCGAGCTGCAAATGCCACTTCCAGCTTAGCTGTGCAGAAGAAGAACAACAAGAAGAAGAAATATCACGAAATATGTCCGTTAGGCCCCTTCCCTTGAGATAAATCTGCAAATATCTCGGAAACGAAGCGAGCTATGGCAAAATGTTAAGAGACCTTTTTTGTAGCGAATTAAGTTTCCTACTTTTTATGTTCTATAATATTTTTTGATCAGATGCGTAGTTCTCGAGATATATCAAGATATTTAAAAGTTCCGAAGCCGCACCAACATAATAGAGATACAGAAACACCGTGGCCCCTTTCTTTCAGATAGCTATGCACTATTGCGAGCTGCAAATGCCACTTCCAGCTTAGCTGTGCAGAAGAAGAACAACAAGAAGAAGAAATATCTCGAAATATGTCCGTCAGGCCCCTTACCTTGAGATAAATCTGCAAATATCTCGGAAACGAAGCGAGCTATTGCAAAATGTTAAGAGACCTTTTTTGTAGAGAATTGAGTTTCCTACTTTTTATGTTCTATGAAATTTTTTGATCAGATGCGTAGTTCTCGAGATATATCAAGATATTTAAAAGTTAAGAAGCCGCACCAACATAATAGAGATACAGAAACACCGTGGCCCCTTTCTTTGAGATAACTCTGCACTATTGCGAGCTGCAAATGCCACTTCCAGCTTAGCTGTGCAGAAGAAGAACAACAAGAAGAAGAAATATCACGAAATATGTCCGTTAGGCCCCTTCCCTTGAGATAAATCTGCAAATATCTCGGAAACGAAGCGAGCTATGGCAAAATGTTAAGAGACCTTTTTTGTAGCGAATTAAGTTTCCTACTTTTTATGTTCTATGATATTTTTTGATCAGATGCGTAGTTCTCGAGATATATCAAGATATTTAAAAGTTCCGAAGCCGCACCAACATAATAGAGATACAGAAACACCGTGGCCCCTTTCTTTCAGATAGCTATGCACTATTGCGAGCTGCAAATGCCACTTCCAGCTTAGCTGTGCAGAAGAAGAACAACAAGAAGAAGAAATATCTCGAAATATGTCCGTCAGGCCCCTTACCTTGAGATAAATCTGCAAATATCTCGGAAACGAAGCGAGCTATGGCAAAATGTTAAGAGACCATTTTTGTAGAGAATTAAGTCTCCTACTTTTTATCTTCTATGATATTTTCTGATCAGATGCGTAGTTCTCGAGATATATCAAGATATTTAAAAGTTCCGAAGCCGCACCAACATAATAGAGATACAGAAACACCGTGGCCCCTTTCTTTGAGATAACTCTGCACAATTGCGAGCTGCAAATGCCACTTCCAGCTTAGCTGTGCAGAAGAGGAACAACAAGAAGAAGAAATATCTCGAAATATGTCCGTTAGGCCCCTTCCCTTGAGATAAATCTGCAAATATCTCGGAAACGAAGCGAGCTATGGCAAAATGTTAAGAGACCTTTTTTGTAGCGAATTAAGCTTCCTACTTTTTATGTTCTATGATATTTTTTGATCAGATGCGTAGTTCTCGAGATATATCAAGATATTTAAAAGTTCCGAAGCCGCACCAACATAATAGAGATACAGAAACACCGTGGCCCCTTTCTTTCAGATAGCTATGCACTATTGCGAGCTGCAAATGCCACTTCCAGCTTAGCTGTGCAGAAGAAGAACAACAAGAAGAAGAAATATCTCGAAATATGTCCGTCAGGCCCCTTACCTTGAGATAAATCTGCAAATATCTCGGAAACGAAGCGAGCTATTGCAAAATGTTAAGAGACCTTTTTTGTAGAGAATTGAGTTTCCTACTTTTTATGTTCTATGATATTTTTTGATCAGAAGCGTAGTTTTCGAGATATATCGAGATATTTAAAAGTTCCGAAGCCGCACCAACATAATAGAGATACAGAAACACCGTGGCCCCTTTCTTTGAGATAACTCTGCACTAGTGCGAGCCGCAAATGCCACTTCCAGCTTAGCTGTGCAGAAGAAGAACAACAAGAAGAAGAAATATCTCGAAATATGTCCGTCAGGCCCCTTCCCTTGAGATAAATCTGCAAATATCTCGGAAACGAAGCGAGCTATGGCAAAATGTTAAGAGACCTTTTTTGTAGCGAATTAAGTTTCCTACTTTTTATGTTCTATGATATTTTTTGATCAGATGCGTAGTTCTCGAGATATATCAAGATATTTAAAAGTTCCGAAGCCGCACCAACATAATAGAGATACAGAAACACGGTGGCCCCGTTCTTTCAGATAGCTATGCACTATTGCGAGCTGCAAATGCCACTTCCAGCTTAGCTGTGCAGAAGAAGAACAACAAGAAGAAGAAATATCTCGAAATATGTCCGTCAGGCCCCTTACCTTGAGATAAATCTGCAAATATCTCGGAAACGAAGCGAGCTATGGCAAAATGTTAAGAGACCATTTTTGTAGAGAATTAAGTCTCCTACTTTTTATCTTCTATGATATTTTCTGATCAGATGCGTAGTTCTCGAGATATATCAAGATATTTAAAAGTTCCGAAGCCGCACCAACATAATAGAGATACAGAAACACCGTGGCCCCTCTCTTTGAGATAACTCTGCACAATTGCGAGCTGCAAATGCCACTTCCAGCTTAGCTGTGCAGAAGAGGAACAACAAGAAGAAGAAATATCTCGAAATATGTCCGTTAGGCCCCTTCCCTTGAGATAAATCTGCAAATATCTCGGAAACGAAGCGAGCTATGGCAAAATGTTAAGAGACCTTTTTTGTAGCGAATTAAGCTTCCTACTTTTTATGTTCTATGATATTTTTTGATCAGATGCGTAGTTCTCGAGATATATCAAGATATTTAAAAGTTCCGAAGCCGCACCAACATAATAGAGATACAGAAACACCGTGGCCCCTTTCTTTCAGATAGCTATGCACTATTGCGAGCTGCAAATGCCACTTCCAGCTTAGCTGTGCAGAAGAAGAACAACAAGAAGAAGAAATATCTCGAAATATGTCCGTCAGGCCCCTTACCTTGAGATAAATCTGCAAATATCTCGGAAACGAAGCGAGCTATTGCAAAATGTTAAGAGACCTTTTTTGTAGAGAATTGAGTTTCCTACTTTTTATGTTCTATGAAATTTTTTGATCAGATGCGTAGTTCTCGAGATATATCAAGATATTTAAAAGTTAAGAAGCCGCACCAACATAATAGAGATACAGAAACACCGTGGCCCCTTTCTTTGAGATAACTCTGCACTATTGCGAGCTGCAAATGCCACTTCCAGCTTAGCTGTGCAGAAGAAGAACAACAAGAAGAAGAAATATCACGAAATATGTCCGTTAGGCCCCTTCCCTTGAGATAAATCTGCAAATATCTCGGAAACGAAGCGAGCTATGGCAAAATGTTAAGAGACCTTTTTTGTAGCGAATTAAGTTTCCTACTTTTTATGTTCTATGATATTTTTTGATCAGATGCGTTGTTCTCGAGATATATCAAGATATTTAAAAGTTCCGAAGCCGCACCAACATAATAGAGATACAGAAACACCGTGGCCCCTTTCTTTCAGATAGCTATGCACTATTGCGAGCTGCAAATGCCACTTCCAGCTTAGCTGTGCAGAAGAAGAACAACAAGAAGAAGAAATATCTCGAAATATGTCCGTCAGGCCCCTTACCTTGAGATAAATCTGCAAATATCTCGGAAACGAAGCGAGCTATGGCAAAATGTTAAGAGACCATTTTTGTAGAGAATTAAGTCTCCTACTTTTTATCTTCTATGATATTTTCTGATCAGATGCGTAGTTCTCGAGATATATCAAGATATTTAAAAGTTCCGAAGCCGCACCAACATAATAGAGATACAGAAACACCGTGGCCCCTCTCTTTGAGATAACTCTGCACAATTGCGAGCTGCAAATGCCACTTCCAGCTTAGCTGTGCAGAAGAGGAACAACAAGAAGAAGAAATATCTCGAAATATGTCCGTTAGTCCCCTTCCCTTGAGATAAATCTGCAAATATCTGGGAAACGAAGCGAGCTATGGCAAAATGTTAAGAGACCTTTTTTGTAGCGAATTAAGCTTCCTACTTTTTATGTTCTATGATATTTTTTGATCAGATGCGTAGTTCTCGAGATATATCAAGATATTTAAAAGTTCCGAAGCCGCACCAACATAATAGAGATACAGAAACACCGTGGCCCCTTTCTTTCAGATAGCTATGCACTATTGCGAGCTGCAAATGCCACTTCCAGCTTAGCTGTGCAGAAGAAGAACAACAAGAAGAAGAAATATCTCGAAATATGTCCGTCAGGCCCCTTACCTTGAGATAAATCTGCAAATATCTCGGAAACGAAGCGAGCTATGGCAAAATGTTAAGAGACCATTTTTGTAGAGAATTAAGTCTCCTACTTTTTATCTTCTATGATATTTTCTGATCAGATGCGTAGTTCTCGAGATATATCAAGATATTTAAAAGTTCCGAAGCCGCACCAACATAATAGAGATACCGAAACACCGTGGCCCCTCTCTTTGAGATAACTCTGCACAATTGCGAGCTGCAAATGCCACTTCCAGCTTAGCTGTGCAGAAGAGGAACAACAAGAAGAAGAAATATCTCGAAATATGTCCGTCAGGCCCCTTCCCTTGAGATAAATCTGCAAATATCTCGGAAACGAAGCGAGCTATGGCAAAATGTTAAGAGACCTTTTTTGTAGAGAATTATGTTTCCTACTTTTTATGTTCTATGATATTTTTTGATCAGACGCGTAGTTCTCGAGATATATCAAGATATTTAAAAGTTCCGAAACCGCACCAACATAATAGAGATACAGAAACACCGTGGCTCCTTTCTTTGAGATAACTCTGCACTATTGCGAGCTGCAAATGCCACTTCCAGCTTAGCTGTGCAGAAGAAGAACAACAGGAAGAAGAAATATCTCGAAATATGTCCGTCAGGCCCCTTACCTTGAGATAAATCTGCAAATATCTCGGAAACGAAGCGAGCTATTGCAAAATGTTAAGAGACCTTTTTTGTAGAGAATTGAGTTTCCTACTTTTTATGTTCTATGAAATTTTTTGATCAGATGCGTAGTTCTCGAGATATATCAAGGTATTTAAAAGTTAAGAAGCCGCACCAACATAATAGAGATACAGAAACACCGTGGCCCCTTTCTTTGAGATAACTCTGCACTATTGCGAGCTGCAAATGCCACTTCCAGCTTAGCTGTGCAGAAGAAGAACAACAAGAAGAAGAAATATCACGAAATATGTCCGTTAGGCCCCTTCCCTTGAGATAAATCTGCAAATATCTCGGAAACGAAGCGAGCTATGGCAAAATGTTAAGAGACCTTTTTTGTAGCGAATCAAGTTTCCTACTTTTTATGTTCGATGATATTTTTTGATCAGATGCGTAGTTCTCGAGATATATCAAGATATTTAAAAGTTCCGAAGCCGCACCAACATAATAGAGATACAGAAACACCGTGGCCCCTCTCTTTGAGATAACTCTGCACAATTGCGAGCTGCAAATGCCACTTCCAGCTTAGCTGTGCAGAAGAGGAACAACAAGAAGAAGAAATATCTCGACATATGTCCGTTAGGCCCCTTCCCTTGAGATAAATCTGCAAATATCTCGGAAACGAAGCGAGCTATGGCAAAATGTTAACAGACTTTTTTGTAGAGAATTAAGTTTCCTACTTTTTATGTTCTATGATATTTTTTGATCAGACGCGTAGTTCTCGAGATATATCAAGATATTTAAAAGTTCCGAAGCCGCACCAACATAATAGAGATACAGAAACACCGTGGCCCCTTTCTTTGAGATAACTCTGCACTAGTGCGAGCCGCAAATGCCACTTCCAGCTTAGCTGTGCAGAAGAAGAACAACAAGAAGAAGAAATATCTCGAAATATGTCCGTCAGGCCCCTTCCCTTGAGATAAATCTGCAAATATCTCGGAAACGAAGCGAGATATTGCAAAATGTTAAGAGACCTTTTTTGTAGAGAATTGAGTTTCCTACTTTTTATGTTCTATGAAATTTTTTGATCAGATGCGTAGTTCTCGAGATATATCAAGATATTTAAAAGTTAAGAAGCCGCACCAACATAATAGAGATACAGAAACACCGTGGCCCCTTTCTTTGAGATAACTCTGCACTATTGCGAGCTGCAAATGCCACTTCCAGCTTAGCTGTGCAGAAGAAGAACAACAAGAAGAAGAAATATCACGAAATATGTCCGTTAGGCCCCTTCCCTTGAGATAAATCTGCAAATATCTCGGAAACGAAGCGAGCTATGGCAAAATGTTAAGAGACCTTTTTTGTAGCGAATTAAGTTTCCTACTTTTTATGTTCTATGATATTTTTTGATCAGATGCGTAGTTCTCGAGATATATCAAGATATTTAAAAGTTCCGAAGCCGCACCAACATAATAGAGATACAGAAACACCGTGGCCCCTTTCTTTCAGATAGCTATGCACTATTGCGAGCTGCAAATGCCACTTCCAGCTTAGCTGTGCAGAAGAAGAACAACAAGAAGAAGAAATATCTCGAAATATGTCCGTCAGGCCCCTTACCTTGAGATAAATCTGCAAATATCTCGGAAACGAAGCGAGCTATGGCAAAATGTTAAGAGACCATTTTTGTAGAGAATTAAGTCTCCTACTTTTTATCTTCTATGATATTTTCTGATCAGATGCGTAGTTCTCGAGATATATCAAGATATTTAAAAGTTCCGAAGCCGCACCAACATAATAGAGATACAGAAACACCGTGGCCCCTTTCTTTGAGATAACTCTGCACAATTGCGAGCTGCAAATGCCACTTCCAGCTTAGCTGTGCAGAAGAGGAACAACAAGAAGAAGAAATATCTCGAAATATGTCCGTTAGGCCCCTTCCCTTGAGATAAATCTGCAAATATCTCGGAAACGAAGCGAGCTATGGCAAAATGTTAAGAGACCTTTTTTGTAGCGAATTAAGCTTCCTACTTTTTATGTTCTATGATATTTTTTGATCAGATGCGTAGTTCTCGAGATATATCAAGATATTTAAAAGTTCCGAAGCCGCACCAACATAATAGAGATACAGAAACACCGTGGCCCCTTTCTTTCAGATAGCTATGCACTATTGCGAGCTGCAAATGCCACTTCCAGCTTAGCTGTGCAGAAGAAGAACAACAAGAAGAAGAAATATCTCGAAATATGTCCGTCAGGCCCCTTACCTTGAGATAAATCTGCAAATATCTCGGAAACGAAGCGAGCTATTGCAAAATGTTAAGAGACCTTTTTTGTAGAGAATTGAGTTTCCTACTTTTTATGTTCTATGATATTTTTTGATCAGAAGCGTAGTTTTCGAGATATATCGAGATATTTAAAAGTTCCGAAGCCGCACCAACATAATAGAGATACAGAAACACCGTGGCCCCTTTCTTTGAGATAACTCTGCACTAGTGCGAGCCGCAAATGCCACTTCCAGCTTAGCTGTGCAGAAGAAGAACAACAAGAAGAAGAAATATCTCGAAATATGTCCGTCAGGCCCCTTCCCTTGAGATAAATCTGCAAATATCTCGGAAACGAAGCGAGCTATGGCAAAATGTTAAGAGACCTTTTTTGTAGCGAATTAAGTTTCCTACTTTTTATGTTCTATGATATTTTTTGATCAGATGCGTAGTTCTCGAGATATATCAAGATATTTAAAAGTTCCGAAGCCGCACCAACATAATAGAGATACAGAAACACGGTGGCCCCGTTCTTTCAGATAGCTATGCACTATTGCGAGCTGCAAATGCCACTTCCAGCTTAGCTGTGCAGAAGAAGAACAACAAGAAGAAGAAATATCTCGAAATATGTCCGTCAGGCCCCTTACCTTGAGATAAATCTGCAAATATCTCGGAAACGAAGCGAGCTATGGCAAAATGTTAAGAGACCATTTTTGTAGAGAATTAAGTCTCCTACTTTTTATCTTCTATGATATTTTCTGATCAGATGCGTAGTTCTCGAGATATATCAAGATATTTAAAAGTTCCGAAGCCGCACCAACATAATAGAGATACAGAAACACCGTGGCCCCTCTCTTTGAGATAACTCTGCACAATTGCGAGCTGCAAATGCCACTTCCAGCTTAGCTGTGCAGAAGAGGAACAACAAGAAGAAGAAATATCTCGAAATATGTCCGTTAGGCCCCTTCCCTTGAGATAAATCTGCAAATATCTCGGAAACGAAGCGAGCTATGGCAAAATGTTAAGAGACCTTTTTTGTAGCGAATTAAGCTTCCTACTTTTTATGTTCTATGATATTTTTTGATCAGATGCGTAGTTCTCGAGATATATCAAGATATTTAAAAGTTCCGAAGCCGCACCAACATAATAGAGATACAGAAACACCGTGGCCCCTTTCTTTCAGATAGCTATGCACTATTGCGAGCTGCAAATGCCACTTCCAGCTTAGCTGTGCAGAAGAAGAACAACAAGAAGAAGAAATATCTCGAAATATGTCCGTCAGGCCCCTTACCTTGAGATAAATCTGCAAATATCTCGGAAACGAAGCGAGCTATTGCAAAATGTTAAGAGACCTTTTTTGTAGAGAATTGAGTTTCCTACTTTTTATGTTCTATGAAATTTTTTGATCAGATGCGTAGTTCTCGAGATATATCAAGATATTTAAAAGTTAAGAAGCCGCACCAACATAATAGAGATACAGAAACACCGTGGCCCCTTTCTTTGAGATAACTCTGCACTATTGCGAGCTGCAAATGCCACTTCCAGCTTAGCTGTGCAGAAGAAGAACAACAAGAAGAAGAAATATCACGAAATATGTCCGTTAGGCCCCTTCCCTTGAGATAAATCTGCAAATATCTCGGAAACGAAGCGAGCTATGGCAAAATGTTAAGAGACCTTTTTTGTAGCGAATTAAGTTTCCTACTTTTTATGTTCTATGATATTTTTTGATCAGATGCGTTGTTCTCGAGATATATCAAGATATTTAAAAGTTCCGAAGCCGCACCAACATAATAGAGATACAGAAACACCGTGGCCCCTTTCTTTCAGATAGCTATGCACTATTGCGAGCTGCAAATGCCACTTCCAGCTTAGCTGTGCAGAAGAAGAACAACAAGAAGAAGAAATATCTCGAAATATGTCCGTCAGGCCCCTTACCTTGAGATAAATCTGCAAATATCTCGGAAACGAAGCGAGCTATGGCAAAATGTTAAGAGACCATTTTTGTAGAGAATTAAGTCTCCTACTTTTTATCTTCTATGATATTTTCTGATCAGATGCGTAGTTCTCGAGATATATCAAGATATTTAAAAGTTCCGAAGCCGCACCAACATAATAGAGATACAGAAACACCGTGGCCCCTCTCTTTGAGATAACTCTGCACAATTGCGAGCTGCAAATGCCACTTCCAGCTTAGCTGTGCAGAAGAGGAACAACAAGAAGAAGAAATATCTCGAAATATGTCCGTTAGGCCCCTTCCCTTGAGATAAATCTGCAAATATCTGGGAAACGAAGCGAGCTATGGCAAAATGTTAAGAGACCTTTTTTGTAGCGAATTAAGCTTCCTACTTTTTATGTTCTATGATATTTTTTGATCAGATGCGTAGTTCTCGAGATATATCAAGATATTTAAAAGTTCCGAAGCCGCACCAACATAATAGAGATACAGAAACACCGTGGCCCCTTTCTTTCAGATAGCTATGCACTATTGCGAGCTGCAAATGCCACTTCCAGCTTAGCTGTGCAGAAGAAGAACAACAAGAAGAAGAAATATCTCGAAATATGTCCGTCAGGCCCCTTACCTTGAGATAAATCTGCAAATATCTCGGAAACGAAGCGAGCTATGGCAAAATGTTAAGAGACCATTTTTGTAGAGAATTAAGTCTCCTACTTTTTATCTTCTATGATATTTTCTGATCAGATGCGTAGTTCTCGAGATATATCAAGATATTTAAAAGTTCCGAAGCCGCACCAACATAATAGAGATACAGAAACACCGTGGCCCCTCTCTTTGAGATAACTCTGCACAATTGCGAGCTGCAAATGCCACTTCCAGCTTAGCTGTGCAGAAGAGGAACAACAAGAAGAAGAAATATCTCGAAATATGTCCGTTAGGCCCCTTCCCTTGAGATAAATCTGCAAATATCTCGGAAACGAAGCGAGCTATGGCAAAATGTTAACAGACTTTTTTGTAGAGAATTAAGTTTCCTACTTTTTATGTTCTATGATATTTTTTGATCAGACGCGTAGTTCTCGAGATATATCAAGATATTTAAAAGTTCCGAAGCCGCACCAACATAATAGAGATACAGAAACACCGTGGCCCCTTTCTTTGAGATAACTCTGCACTAGTGCGAGCCGCAAATGCCACTTCCAGCTTAGCTGTGCAGAAGAAGAACAAGAAGAAGAAGAAATATCTCGAAATATGTCCGTCAGGCCCCTTCCCTTGAGATAAATCTGCAAATATCTCGGAAACGAAGCGAGCTATTGCAAAATGTTAAGAGACCTTTTTTGTAGAGAATTGAGTTTCCTACTTTTTATGTTCTATGAAATTTTTTGATCAGATGCGTAGTTCTCGAGATATATCAAGATATTTAAAAGTTAAGAAGCCGCACCAACATAATAGAGATACAGAAACACCGTGGCCCCTTTCTTTGAGATAACTCTGCACTATTGCGAGCTGCAAATGTCACTTCCAGCTTAGCTGTGCAGAAGAAGAACAACAAGAAGAAGAAATATCACGAAATATGTCCGTTAGGCCCCTTCCCTTGAGATAAATCTGCAAATATCTCGGAAACGAAGCGAGCTATGGCAAAATGTTAAGAGACCTTTTTTGTAGCGAATTAAGTTTCCTACTTTTTATGCTCTATGATATTTTTTGATCAGATGCGTAGTTCTCGAGATATATCAAGATATTTAAAAGTTCCGAAGCCGCACCAACATAATAGAGATACAGAAACACGGTGGCCCCTTTCTTTCAGATAGCTATGCACTATTGCGAGCTGCAAATGCCACTTCCAGCTTAGCTGTGCAGAAGAAGAACAACAAGAAGAAGAAATTTCTCGAAATATGTCCGTCAGGCCCCTTCCCTTGAGATAAATCTGCAAATATCTCGGAAACGAAGCGAGCTATGGCAAAATGTTAAGAGACCTTTTTTGTAGAGAATTAAGTTTCCTACGTTTTATGTTCTATGATATTTTTGACCAGATGCGTAGTTCTCGAGATATATCAAGATATTTAAAAGTTCCGAAGCCGCACCAACATAATAGAGATACAGAAACACCGTGGCCCCTTTCTTTGAGATAACTCTGCACTATTGCGAACTGCAAATGCCACTTCCAGCTTAGCTGTGCAGAAGAAGAACAACAAGAAGAAGAAATATCTCGAAATATGTCCGTCAGGCCCCTTCCCTTGAGATAAATCTGCAAATATCTCGGAAACGAAGAGAGCTATGGCAAAATGATAAGAGACCTTTTTTGTAGAGAATTAAGTTTCCTACTTTTTATGTTCTATGATATTTTTTGATCAGAAGCGTAGTTTTCGAGATATATCGAGATATTTAAAAGTTCCGAAGCCGCACCAACATAATAGAGATACAGAAACACCGTGGCCCCTTTCTTTGAGATAACTCTGCACTAGTGCGAGCCGCAAATGCCACTTCCAGCTTAGCTGTGCAGAAGAAGAACAACAAGAAGAAGAAATATCTCGAAATATGTCCGTCAGGCCCCTTCCCTTGAGATAAATCTGCAAATATCTCGGAAACGAAGCGAGCTATGGCAAAATGTTAAGAGACCTTTTTTGTAGCGAATTAAGTTTCCTACTTTTTATGTTCTATGATATTTTTTGATCAGATGCGTAGTTCTCGAGATATATCAAGATATTTAAAAGTTCCGAAGCCGCACCAACATAATAGAGATACAGAAACACGGTGGCCCCGTTCTTTCAGATAGCTATGCACTATTGCGAGCTGCAAATGCCACTTCCAGCTTAGCTGTGCAGAAGAAGAACAACAAGAAGAAGAAATATCTCGAAATATGTCCGTCAGGCCCCTTCCCTTGAGATAAATCTGCAAATATCTCGGAAACGAAGCGAGCTATGGCAAAATGTTAAGAGACCTTTTTTGTAGAGAATTATGTTTCCTACTTTTTATGTTCTATGATATTTTTTGATCAGACGCGTAGTTCTCGAGATATATCAAGATATTTAAAAGTTCCGAAGCCGCACCAACATAATAGAGATACAGAAACACCGTGGCTCCTTTCTTTGAGATAACTCTGCACTATTGCGACCTGGAAATGCCACTTCCAGTTTAGCTGTGCAGAAGAAGAACAACAAGAAGAAGAAATATCTCGAAATATGTCCGTTAGGCCCCTTCCCTTGAGATAAATCTGCAAATATCTCGGAAACGAAGCGAGCTATGGCAAAATGTTAAGAGACCTTTTTTGTAGAGAATTAAGTTTCCTACGTTTTATGTTCTATGATATTTTTTGATCAGATGCGTAGTTCTCGAGATATATCAAGATATTTAAAAGTTCCGGAGCCGCACCAACATAATAGAGATACAGAAACACCGTGGCCCCTTTCTTTGAGATAACTCTGCACTATTGCGAGCTGCAAATGCCACTTCCAGCTTAGCTGTGCAGAAGAAGAACAACAAGAAGAAGAAATATCTCGAAATATGTCCGTCAGGCCCCTTCCCTTGAGATAAATCTGCAAATATCTCGGAAACGAAGAGAGCTATGGCAAAATGATAAGAGACCTTTTTTGTAGAGAATCAAGTTTCCTACTTTTTATGTTCTATGAAATTTTTTGATCAGATGCGTAGTTCTCGAGATATATCAAGATATTTAAAAGTTAAGAAGCCGCACCAACATAATAGAGATACAGAAACACCGTGGCCCCTTTCTTTGAGATAACTCTGCACTATTGCGAGCTGCAAATGCCACTTCCAGCTTAGCTGTGCAGAAGAAGAACAACAAGAAGAAGAAATATCACGAAATATGTCCGTTAGGCCCCTTCCCTTGAGATAAATCTGCAAATATCTCGGAAACGAAGCGAGCTATGGCAAAATGTTAAGAGACCTTTTTTGTAGCGAATTAAGTTTCCTACTTTTTATGTTCTATGATATTTTTTGATGAGATGCGTAGCTCTCGAGATATATCAAGATATTTAAAAGTTCCGAAGCCGCACCAACATAATAGAGATACAGAAACACCGTGGCCCCTTTCTTTCAGATAGCTATGCACTATTGCGAGCTGCAAATGCCACTTCCAGCTTAGCTGTGCAGAAGAAGAACAACAAGAAGAAGAAATATCTCGAAATATGTCCGTCAGGCCCCTTACCTTGAGATAAATCTGCAAATATCTCGGAAACGAAGCGAGCTATGGCAAAATGTTAAGAGACCTTTTTTGTAGAGAATTAAGTTTCCTACTTTTTATCTTCTATGATATTTTCTGATCAGATGCGTAGTTCTCGAGATATATCAAGATATTTAAAAGTTCCGAAGCCGCACCAACATAATAGAGATACAGAAACACCGTGGCCCCTCTCTTTGAGATAACTCTGCACAATTGCTAGCTGCAAATGCCACTTCCAGCTTAGCTGTGCAGAAGAGGAACAACAAGAAGAAGAAATATCTCGAAATATGTCCGTCAGGCCCCTTCCCTTGAGATAAATCTGCAAATATCTCGGAAACGAAGCGAGCTATGGCAAAATGTTAAGAGACCTTTTTTGTAGAGAATTATGTTTCCTACTTTTTATGTTCTATGATATTTTTTGATCAGACGCGTAGTTCTCGAGATATATCAAGATATTTAAAAGTTCCGAAGCCGCACCAACATAATAGAGATACAGAAACACCGTGGCTCCTTTCTTTGAGATAACTCTGCACTATTGCGACCTGGAAATGCCACTTCCAGTTTAGCTGTGCAGAAGAAGAACAACAAGAAGAAGAAATATCTCGAAATATGTCCGTTAGGCCCCTTCCCTTGAGATAAATCTGCAAATATCTCGGAAACGAAGCGAGCTATGGCAAAATGTTAAGAGACCTTTTTTGTAGAGAATTAAGTTTCCTACGTTTTATGTTCTATGATATTTTTTGATCAGATGCGTAGTTCTCGAGATATATCAAGATATTTAAAAGTTCCGAAGCCGCACCAACATAATAGAGATACAGAAACACCGTGGCCCCTTTCTTTGAGATAACTCTGCACTATTGCGAGCTGGAAATGCCACGTCCAGTTTAGCTGTGCAGAAGAAGAACAACAAGAAGAAGATATATCTCGAAATATGTCCGTCAGGCCCCTTCCCTTGAGATAAATCTGCAAATATCTCGGAAACGAAGCGAGCTATGGCAAAATGTTAAGAGACCTTTTCTGTAGAGAATTAAGTTTTCTACTTTTTATGTTCCATGATATTTTTTGATCAGATGCGTAGTTCTCGAGATACATCAAGATATTTAAAAGTTCTGAAGCTGCACCAACATAATAGAGATACAGAAACACCGTGGCCCCTTTCTTTGAGATAACTCTGCACTAGTGCGAGCCGCAAATGCCACTTCCAGCTTAGCTGTGCAGAAGAAGAACAACAAGAAGAAGAAATATCTGCAAATATGTCCGTTAGGCCCCTTCCCTTGAGATAAATCTGCAAATATCTCGGAAACGAAGCGAGCTATGGCAAAATGTTGAGAGACCTTTTTTGTAGAGAATTAAGTTTCCTACTATTTATGTTCTATGATATTTTTGGATCAGATGCGTAGTTCTCGAGATATATCAAGATATTTAAAAGTTCCGAAGCCGCACCAGCATAATAGAGATACAGAAACACCGTGGCCCCTTTCTTTGAGATATCTCTGCACTATTGCGAGCTGCAAATGCCACTTCCAGCTTAGCTGCGCAGAAGAAGAACAACAAGAAGAAGAAATTTCTCGAAATATGTCCGTCAGGCCCCTTCCCTTGAGATAAATCTGCAAATATCTCGGAAACGAAGCGAGCTATGGCAAAATGTTAAGAGACCTTTTTTGTAGAGAATTATGTTTCCTACTTTTTATGTTCTATAATATTTTTTGATCAGACGCGTAGTTCTCGAGATATATCAAGATATTTAAAAGTTCCGAAGCCGCACCAACATAATAGAGATACAGAAACACCGTGGCCCCTTTCTTTGAGATAACTCTGCACTATTGCGAGCTGCAAATGCCACTTCCAGCTTAGCTGTGCAGAAGAAGAACAACAAGAGGAAGAAATATCTCGAAATATGTCCGTCAGGCCCCTTACCTTGAGATAAATCTGCAAATATCTCGGAAACGAAGCGAGCTATGGCAAAATGTTAAGAGACCTTTTTTGTAGAGAATTACGTTTCCTACTTTTTATCTTCTATGATATTTTCTGATCAGATGCGTAGTTCTCGAGATATATCAAGATATTTAAAAGTTCCGAAGCCGCACCAACATAATAGAGATACAGAAACACCGTGGCCCCTTTCTTTGAGATAACTCTGCACTATTGCGAGCTGCAAATGCCACTTTCAGCTTAGCTGTGCAGAAGAAGAACAACAAGAAGAAGAAATATCTCGAAATATGTCCGTCAGGCCCCTTCCCTTGAGATAAATCTGCAAATATCTCGGAAACGAAGCGAGCTATGGCAAAATGTTAAGAGACCTTTTTTGTAGAGAATTATGTTTCCTACAATTTATGTTCTATGATATTTTTTGATCAGAAGCGTAGTTTTCGAGATATATCGAGATATTTAAAAGTTCCGAAGCCGCACCAACATAATAGAGATACAGAAACACCGTGGCCCCTTTCTTTGAGATAACTCTGCACTAGTGCGAGCCGCAAATGCCACTTCCAGCTTAGCTGTGCAGAAGAAGAACAACAAGAAGAAGAAATATCTGGAAATATGTCCGTTAGGCCCCTTCCCTTGAGATAAATCTGCAAATATCTCGGAAACGAAGCGAGCTATGGCAAAATGTTGAGAGACCTTTTTTGTAGAGAATTAAGTTTCCTACTATTTATGTTCTATGATATTTTTGGATCAGATGCGTAGTTCTCGAGATATATCAAGATATTTAAAAGTTCCGAAGCCGCACCAGCATAATAGAGATACAGAAACACCGTGGCCCCTTTCTTTGAGATATCTCTGCACTATTGCGAGCTGCAAATGCCACTTCCAGCTTAGCTGCGCAGAAGAAGAACAACAAGAAGAAGAAATATCTCGAAATATGTCCGTCAGGCCCCTTCCCTTGAGATAAATCTGCAAATATCTCGGAAACGAAGCGAGCTATGGCAAAATGTTAGGAGACCTTTTTTGTAGAGAATTATGTTTCCTACTTTTTATGTTCTATGATATTTTTTGATCAGACGCGTAGTTCTCGAGATATATCAAGATATTTAAAAGTTCCGAAGCCGCACCAACATAATAGAGATACAGAAACACCGTGGCCCCTTTCTTTGAGATAACTCTGCACTATTGCGAGCTGCAAATGCCACTTCCAGCTTAGCTGTGCAGAAGAAGAACAACAAGAAGAAGAAATATCTCGAAATATGTCCGTCAGGCCCCTTACCTTGAGATAAATCTGCAAATATCTCGGAAACGAAGCGAGCTATGGCAAAATGTTAAGAGACCTTTTTTGTAGAGAATTAAGTTTCCTACTTTTTATGTTCTATGATATTTTTCGATCAGAGGCGTAGTTCTCGAGATATATCAAGATATTTAAAAGTTCCGAAGCCGCACCAACATAATAGAGATACAGAAACACCGTGGCCCCTTTCTTTGAGATAACTCTGCACTATTGCGAGCTGTAAATGCCACTTCCAGCTTAGCTGTGCAGAAGAAGAACAACAAGAAGAAGAAATATCTCGAAATATGTCCGTCAGGCCCCTTCCCTTGAGCTGAATCTGCAAATATCTCGGAAACGAAGCGAGCTATGGCAAAATGTTAAGAGACGTTTTTTGTAGAGAATTATGTTTCCTACAATTTATGTTCTATGATATTTTTTGATCAGAAGCGTAGTTTTCGAGATATATCGAGATATTTAAAAGTTCCGAAGCCGCACCAACATAATAGAGATACAGAAACACCGTGGCCCCTTTCTTTGAGATAACTCTGCACTAGTGCGAGCCGCAAATGCCACTTCCAGCTTAGCTGTGCAGAACAAGAACAACAAGAAGAAGAAATATCTCGAAATATGTCCGTCAGGCCCCTTCCCTTGAGATATATCTGCAAATATCTCGGAAACGAAGCGAGCTATGGCAAAATGTTAAGAGACCTTTTTTGTAGAGAATTATGTTTCCTACAATTTATGTTCTATGATATTTTTTGTTCAGAAGCGTAGTTTTCGAGATATATCGAGATATTTAAAAGTTCCGAAGCCGCACCAACATAATAGAAATACAGAAACACCGTGGCCCCTTTCGTTGAGATAACTCTGCACTAGTGCGAGCCGCAAATGCCACTTCCAGCTTAGCTGTGCAGAAGAAGAACAACAAGAAGAAGAAATATCTCGAAATATGTCCGTCAGGCCCCTTCCCTTGAGATAAATCTGCAAATATCTCGGAAACGAAGCGAGCTATGGCAAAATGTTAAGAGACCTTTTTTGTAGAGAATTAAGTTTCCTACTTTGTATGTTCTATGATATTTTTTGATCAGACGCGTAGTTCTCGAGATATATCAAGATATTTAAAAGTTCCGAAGCCGCACCAACATAATAGAGATACAGAAACACCGTGGCCCCTTTCTTTGAGATAACTCTGCACTATTGCGAGCTGCAAATGCCACTTCCAGCTTAGCTGTGCAGAGGAAGAACAACAAGAAGAAGGAATATCTCGAAATATGTCCGTCAGGCCAGTTCCTTTGAGCTGAATCTGCAAATATCTCGGAAACGAAGCGAGCTATGGCAAAATGTTAAGAGACGTTTTTTGTAGAGAATTATGTTTCCTACAATTTATGTTCTATGATATTTTTTGATCAGAAGCGTAGTTTTCGAGATATATCGAGATATTTAAAAGTTCCGAAGCCGCACCAACATAATAGAGATACAGAAACACCGTGGCCCCTTTCTTTGAGATAACTCTGCACTAGTGCGAGCCGCAAATGCCACTTCCAGCTTAGCTGTGCAGAACAAGAACAACAAGAAGAAGAAATATCTCGAAATATGTCCGTCAGGCACCTTCCCTTGAGATAAATCTGCAAATATCTCGGAAACGAAGCGAGCTATTGCAAAATGTTAAGAGACCTTTTTTGTAGAGAATTGAGTTTCCTACTTTTTATGTTCTATGATATTTTTTGATCAGATGCGTAGTTCTCGAGATATATCAAGATATTTAAAAGTTCCGAAGCCGCACCAACATAATAGAGATACAGAAACACCGTGGCCCCTTTCTTTCAGATAACTATGCACTATTGCGAGCTGCAAATGCCACTTCCAGCTTAGCTGTGCAGAAGAAGAACAACAAGAAGAAGAAATATCTCGAAATATGTCCGTCAGGCCCCTTCCCTTGAGATATATCTGCAAATATCTCGGAAACGAAGCGAGCTATGGCAAAATGTTAAGAGACGTTTTTTGTAGAGAATTATGTTTCCTACAATTTATGTTCTATGATATTTTTTGATCAGAAGCGTAGTTTTCGAGATATATCGAGATATTTAAAAGTTCCGAAGCCGCACCAACATAATAGGGATACAGAAACACCGTGGCCCCTTTCTTTGAGATAACTCTGCACTAGTGCGAGCCGCAAATGCCACTTCCCGCTTAGCTGTGCAGAAGAAGAACAACAAGAAGAAGAAATATCTCGAAATATGTCCGTCAGGCCACTTCCCTTGAGATAAATCTGCAAATATCTCGGAAACGAAGCGAGCTATGGCAAAATGTTAAGAGACGTTTTTTGTAGAGAATTATGTTTCCTACAATTTATGTTGTATGATATTTTTTGATCAGAAGCGTAGTTTTCGAGATATATCGAGATACTTAAAAGTTCCGAAGACGCACCAACATAATAGAGATACAGAAACACCGTGGCCCCTTTCTTTGAGATAACTGTGCACCAGTGCGAGCCGCAAATGCCACTTCCAGCTTAGCTGTGCAGAAGAAGAACAACAAGAAGAAGAAATATCTCGAAATATGTCCGTCAGGCCCCTTCCCTTGAGATATATCTGCAAATATCTCGGAAACGAAGCGAGCTATGGCAAAATGTTAAGAGACCGTTTTTGTAGAGAATTATGTTTCCTACTTTTTATGTTCTATGATATTTTTTGATCAGAAGCGTAGTTTTCGAGATATATCGAGATATTTAAAAGTTCCGAAGACGCACCAACATAATAGAGATACAGAAACACCGTGGCCCCTTTCTTTGAGATAACTGTGCACCAGTGCGAGCCGCAAATGCCACTTCCAGCTTAGCTGTGCAGAAGAAGAACAACAAGAAGAAGAAATATCTCGAAATATGTCCGTCAGGCCCCTTCCCTTGAGATATATCTGCAAATATCTCGGAAACGAAGCGAGCTATGGCAAAATGTTAAGAGATCGTTTTTGTAGAGAATTATGTTTCCTACTTTTTATGTTCTATGATATTTTTTGATCAGAAGCGTAGTTTTCGAGATATATCGAGATATTTAAAAGTTCCGAAGACGCACCAACATAATAGAGATACAGAAACACCGTGGCCCCTTTCTTTGAGATAACTGTGCACCAGTGCGAGCCGCAAATGCCACTTCCAGCTTAGCGGTGCAGAAGAAGAACAACAAGAAGAAGAAATATCTCGAAATATGTCCGTCAGGCCCCTTCCCTTGAGATATATCTGCAAATATCTCGGAAACGAAGCGAGCTATGGCAAAATGTTAAGAGACCGTTTTTGTAGAGAATTATGTTTCCTACTTTTTATGTTCTATGATATTTTTTGATCAGACGCGTAGTTCTCGAGATATATCGAGATATTTAAAAGTTCCGAAGACGCACCAACATAATAGAGATACAGAAACACCGTGGCCCCTTTCTTTGAGATAACTGTGCACTAGTGCGAGCCGCAAATGCCACTTCCAGCTTAGCTGTGCAGAAGAAGAACAACAAGAAGAAGAAATATCTCGAAATATGTCCGTCAGACCCCTTCCCTTGAGATATATCTGCAAATATCTCGGAAACGACGCGAGCTATGGCGAAATGTTAAGAGACCTTTTTTGTAGAGAATTAAGTTTCCTACTTTTTATCTTCTATGATATTTTTTGATCAGATGCGTAGTTCTCGAGATATATCAAGATATTTAAAAGTTCCGAAGCCGCACCAACATAATAGAGATACAGAAACACCGTGGCCCCTCTCTTTGAGATAACTCTGCACTATTGCGAGCTGCAAATGCCACTTCCAGCTTAGCTGTGCAGAAGAAGAACAACAAGAAGAAGAAATATCTCGAAATATGTCCGTCAGGCCCCTTCCCTTGAGATAAATCTGCAAATATCTCGGAAACGAAGCGAGCTATGGCAAAATGTTTAGAGACCTTTCTTGTAGAGAATTAAGTTTCCTACTTTTTATGTTCGATGATATTTTTTGATCAGATGCGTAGTTCTCGAGATATATCAAGATATTTAAAAGTTCCGAAGCTGCACCAACATAATAGAGGTACAGAAACACCGTGGCCTCTTTCTTTGAGATAACTCTGCACTATTGCGAGCTGCAAATGCCGCCTCGAGCTTAGCTGTGCAGAAGAAGAACAACAAGAAGAAGAAATATCTCGAAATATGTCCGTCAGACCCCTTCCCTTGAGATGAATCTACAAATATCTCGGAAACGAAGCGAGCTATGGCAAAATGTTAAGAGACCTTTTTTGTAGAGAATAATGTTTCCTACAATTTACGTTCTATGATATTTTTTGATCAGAATCGTAGTTTTCGAGATATATCGAGATATTTAAAAGTTCCGAAGCGGCACCAACATAATAGAGATACAGAAACACCGTGGCCCCTTTCTTTGAGATAACTCTGCACTATTGCGACCTGCAAATGCCACTTCCAGCTCAGCTGTGCAGAAGAAGAACAACAAGAAGAAGAAATATCTCGAAATACGTCCGTCAGGCCCCTTCCCTTGAGATAAATCTGCAAATATCTCGGAAACGAAGCGAGCTATGGCAAAATGTTAAGAGACCTTTTTTGTAGAGAATTAAGTTTCCTACTTTTTATGTTCTATGATATTTTTGGATCAGATGCGTAGTTCTCGAGATATATCAAGATATTTAAAAGTTCCGAAACCGCACCAACATAATAGAGATACAGAAACACCGTGGCCCCTTTCTTTGAGATAACTCTGCACTATTGCGAGCTGGAAATGCCACTTCCAGTTTAGCTGTGCAGAAGAAGAACAACAAGAAGAAGAAATATCTCGAAATATGTCCGTTAGGCCCCTTCCCTTGAGATAAATCTGCAAATATCTCGGAAACGAAGCGAGCTATGGCAAAATGTTAAGAGACCTTTTTTGTAGCGAATTAAGTTTCCTACTTTTTATGTTCTATGATATTTTTTGATGAGATGCGTAGCTCTCGAGATATATCAAGATATTTAAAAGTTCCGAAGCCGCACCAACATAATAGAGATACAGAAACACCGTGGCCCCTTTCTTTCAGATAGCTATGCACTATTGCGAGCTGCAAATGCCACTTCCAGCTTAGCTGTGCAGAAGAAGAACAACAAGAAGAAGAAATATCTCGAAATATGTCCGTCAGGCCCCTTACCTTGAGATAAATCTGCAAATATCTCGGAAACGAAGCGAGCTATGGCAAAATGTTAAGAGACCTTTTTTGTAGAGAATTAAGTTTCCTACTTTTTATCTTCTATGATATTTTCTGATCAGATGCGTAGTTCTCGAGATATATCAAGATATTTAAAAGTTCCGAAGCCGCACCAACATAATAGAGATACAGAAACACCGTGGCCCCTCTCTTTGAGATAACTCTGCACAATTGCTAGCTGCAAATGCCACTTCCAGCTTACCTGTGCAGAAGAGGAACAACAAGAAGAAGAAATATCTCGAAATATGTCCGTCAGGCCCCTTCCCTTGAGATAAATCTGCAAATATCTCGGAAACGAAGCGAGCTATGGCAAAATGTTAAGAGACCTTTTTTGTAGAGAATTATGTTTCCTACTTTTTATGTTCTATGATATTTTTTGATCAGACGCGTAGTTCTCGAGATATATCAAGATATTTAAAAGTTCCGAAGCCGCACCAACATAATAGAGATACAGAAACACCGTGGCTCCTTTCTTTGAGATAACTCTGCACTATTGCGACCTGGAAATGCCACTTCCAGTTTAGCTGTGCAGAAGAAGAACAACAAGAAGAAGAAATATCTCGAAATATGTCCGTTAGGCCCCTTCCCTTGAGATAAATCTGCAAATATCTCGGAAACGAAGCGAGCTATGGCAAAATGTTAAGAGACCTTTTTTGTAGAGAATTAAGTTTCCTACGTTTTATGTTCTATGATATTTTTTGATCAGATGCGTAGTTCTCGAGATATATCAAGATATTTAAAAGTTCCGAAGCCGCACCAACATAATAGAGATACAGAAACACCGTGGCCCCTTTCTTTGAGATAACTCTGCACTATTGCGAGCTGGAAATGCCACGTCCAGTTTAGCTGTGCAGAAGAAGAACAACAAGAAGAAGATATATCTCGAAATATGTCCGTCAGGCCCCTTCCCTTGAGATAAATCTGCAAATATCTCGGAAACGAAGCGAGCTATGGCAAAATGTTAAGAGACCTTTTCTGTAGAGAATTAAGTTTTCTACTTTTTATGTTCCATGATATTTTTTGATCAGATGCGTAGTTCTCGAGATACATCAAGATATTTAAAAGTTCTGAAGCTGCACCAACATAATAGAGATACAGAAACACCGTGGCCCCTTTCTTTGAGATAACTCTGCACTAGTGCGAGCCGCAAATGCCACTTCCAGCTTAGCTGTGCAGAAGAAGAACAACAAGAAGAAGAAATATCTGCAAATATGTCCGTTAGGCCCCTTCCCTTGAGATAAATCTGCAAATATCTCGGAAACGAAGCGAGCTATGGCAAAATGTTGAGAGACCTTTTTTGTAGAGAATTAAGTTTCCTACTATTTATGTTCTATGATATTTTTGGATCAGATGCGTAGTTCTCGAGATATATCAAGATATTTAAAAGTTCCGAAGCCGCACCAGCATAATAGAGATACAGAAACACCGTGGCCCCTTTCTTTGAGATATCTCTGCACTATTGCGAGCTGCAAATGCCACTTCCAGCTTAGCTGCGCAGAAGAAGAACAACAAGAAGAAGAAATTTCTCGAAATATGTCCGTCAGGCCCCTTCCCTTGAGATAAATCTGCAAATATCTCGGAAACGAAGCGAGCTATGGCAAAATGTTAAGAGACCTTTTTTGTAGAGAATTATGTTTCCTACTTTTTATGTTCTATAATATTTTCTGATCAGACGCGTAGTTCTCGAGATATATCAAGATATTTAAAAGTTCCGAAGCCGCACCAACATAATAGAGATACAGAAACACCGTGGCCCCTTTCTTTGAGATAACTCTGCACTATTGCGAGCTGCAAATGCCACTTCCAGCTTAGCTGTGCAGAAGAAGAACAACAAGAGGAAGAAATATCTCGAAATATGTCCGTCAGGCCCCTTACCTTGAGATAAATCTGCAAATATCTCGGAAACGAAGCGAGCTATGGCAAAATGTTAAGAGACCTTTTTTGTAGAGAATTACGTTTCCTACTTTTTATCTTCTATGATATTTTCTGATCAGATGCGTAGTTCTCGAGATATATCAAGATATTTAAAAGTTCCGAAGCCGCACCAACATAATAGAGATACAGAAACACCGTGGCCCCTTTCTTTGAGATAACTCTGCACTATTGCGAGCTGCAAATGCCACTTCCAGCTTAGCTGTGCAGAGGAAGAACAACAAGAAGAAGGAATATCTCGAAATATGTCCGTCAGGCCAGTTCCTTTGAGCTGAATCTGCAAATATCTCGGAAACGAAGCGAGCTATGGCAAAATGTTAAGAGACGTTTTTTGTAGAGAATTATGTTTCCTACAATTTATGTTCTATGATATTTTTTGATCAGAAGCGTAGTTTTCGAGATATATCGAGATATTTAAAAGTTCCGAAGCCGCACCAACATAATAGAGATACAGAAACACCGTGGCCCCTTTCTTTGAGATAACTCTGCACTAGTGCGAGCCGCAAATGCCACTTCCAGCTTAGCTGTGCAGAACAAGAACAACAAGAAGAAGAAATATCTCGAAATATGTCCGTCAGGCACCTTCCCTTGAGATAAATCTGCAAATATCTCGGAAACGAAGCGAGCTATTGCAAAATGTTAAGAGACCTTTTTTGTAGAGAATTGAGTTTCCTACTTTTTATGTTCTATGATATTTTTTGATCAGATGCGTAGTTCTCGAGATATATCAAGATATTTAAAAGTTCCGAAGCCGCACCAACATAATAGAGATACAGAAACCCCGTGGCCCCTTTCTTTCAGATAACTATGCACTATTGCGAGCTGCAAATGCCACTTCCAGCTTAGCTGTGCAGAAGAAGAACAACAAGAAGAAGAAATATCTCGAAATATGTCCGTCAGGCCCCTTCCCTTGAGATATATCTGCAAATATCTCGGAAACGAAGCGAGCTATGGCAAAATGTTAAGAGACGTTTTTTGTAGAGAATTATGTTTCCTACAATTTATGTTCTATGATATTTTTTGATCAGAAGCGTAGTTTTCGAGATATATCGAGATATTTAAAAGTTCCGAAGCCGCACCAACATAATAGGGATACAGAAACACCGTGGCCCCTTTCTTTGAGATAACTCTGCACTAGTGCGAGCCGCAAATGCCACTTCCCGCTTAGCTGTGCAGAAGAAGAACAACAAGAAGAAGAAATATCTCGAAATATGTCCGTCAGGCCACTTCCCTTGAGATAAATCTGCAAATATCTCGGAAACGAAGCGAGCTATGGCAAAATGTTAAGAGACGTTTTTTGTAGAGAATTATGTTTCCTACAATTTATGTTGTATGATATTTTTTGATCAGAAGCGTAGTTTTCGAGATATATCGAGATACTTAAAAGTTCCGAAGACGCACCAACATAATAGAGATACAGAAACACCGTGGCCCCTTTCTTTGAGATAACTGTGCACCAGTGCGAGCCGCAAATGCCACTTCCAGCTTAGCTGTGCAGAAGAAGAACAACAAGAAGAAGAAATATCTCGAAATATGTCCGTCAGGCCCCTTCCCTTGAGATATATCTGCAAATATCTCGGAATCGAAGCGAGCTATGGCAAAATGTTAAGAGACCGTTTTTGTAGAGAATTATGTTTCCTACTTTTTATGTTCTATGATATTTTTTGATCAGAAGCGTAGTTTTCGAGATATATCGAGATATTTAAAAGTTCCGAAGACGCACCAACATAATAGAGATACAGAAACACCGTGGCCCCTTTCTTTGAGATAACTGTGCACCAGTGCGAGCCGCAAATGCCACTTCCAGCTTAGCTGTGCAGAAGAAGAACAACAAGAAGAAGAAATATCTCGAAATATGTCCGTCAGGCCCCTTCCCTTGAGATATATCTGCAAATATCTCGGAAACGAAGCGAGCTATGGCAAAATGTTAAGAGATCGTTTTTGTAGAGAATTATGTTTCCTACTTTTTATGTTCTATGATATTTTTTGATCAGAAGCGTAGTTTTCGAGATATATCGAGATATTTAAAAGTTCCGAAGACGCACCAACATAATAGAGATACAGAAACACCGTGGCCCCTTTCTTTGAGATAACTGTGCACCAGTGCGAGCCGCAAATGCCACTTCCAGCTTAGCGGTGCAGAAGAAGAACAACAAGAAGAAGAAATATCTCGAAATATGTCCGTCAGGCCCCTTCCCTTGAGATATATCTGCAAATATCTCGGAAACGAAGCGAGCTATGGCAAAATGTTAAGAGACCGTTTTTGTAGAGAATTATGTTTCCTACTTTTTATGTTCTATGATATTTTTTGATCAGACGCGTAGTTCTCGAGATATATCGAGATATTTAAAAGTTCCGAAGACGCACCAACATAATAGAGATACAGAAACACCGTGGCCCCTTTCTTTGAGATAACTGTGCACTAGTGCGAGCCGCAAATGCCACTTCCAGCTTAGCTGTGCAGAAGAAGAACAACAAGAAGAAGAAATATCTCGAAATATGTCCGTCAGACCCCTTCCCTTGAGATATATCTGCAAATATCTCGGAAACGACGCGAGCTATGGCGAAATGTTAAGAGACCTTTTTTGTAGAGAATTAAGTTTCCTACTTTTTATCTTCTATGATATTTTTTGATCAGATGCGTAGTTCTCGAGATATATCAAGATATTTAAAAGTTCCGAAGCCGCACCAACATAATAGAGATACAGAAACACCGTGGCCCCTCTCTTTGAGATAACTCTGCACTATTGCGAGCTGCAAATGCCACTTCCAGCTTAGCTGTGCAGAAGAAGAACAACAAGAAGAAGAAATATCTCGAAATATGTCCGTCAGGCCCCTTCCCTTGAGATAAATCTGCAAATATCTCGGAAACGAAGCGAGCTATGGCAAAATGTTTAGAGACCTTTCTTGTAGAGAATTAAGTTTCCTACTTTTTATGTTCGATGATATTTTTTGATCAGATGCGTAGTTCTCGAGATATATCAAGATATTTAAAAGTTCCGAAGCTGCACCAACATAATAGAGGTACAGAAACACCGTGGCCTCTTTCTTTGAGATAACTCTGCACTATTGCGAGCTGCAAATGCCGCCTCGAGCTTAGCTGTGCAGAAGAAGAACAACAAGAAGAAGAAATATCTCGAAATATGTCCGTCAGACCCCTTCCCTTGAGATAAATCTGCAAATATCTCGGAAACGAAGCGAGCTATGGCAAAATGTTAAGAGACCTTTTTTGTAGAGAATTATGTTTCCTACTTTTTATGTTCTATGATATTTTTTGATCAGACGCGTAGTTCTCGAGATATATCAAGATATTTAAAAGTTCCGAAGCCGCACCAACATAATAGAGATACAGAAACACCGTGGCTCCTTTCTTTGAGATAACTCTGCACTATTGCGACCTGGAAATGCCACTTCCAGTTTAGCTGTGCAGAAGAAGAACAACAAGAAGAAGAAATATCTCGAAATATGTCCGTTAGGCCCCTTCCCTTGAGATAAATCTGCAAATATCTCGGAAACGAAGCGAGCTATGGCAAAATGTTAAGAGACCTTTTTTGTAGAGAATTAAGTTTCCTACGTTTTATGTTCTATGATATTTTTTGATCAGATGCGTAGTTCTCGAGATATATCAAGATATTTAAAAGTTCCGAAGCCGCACCAACATAATAGAGATACAGAAACACCGTGGCCCCTTTCTTTGAGATAACTCTGCACTATTGCGAGCTGGAAATGCCACGTCCAGTTTAGCTGTGCAGAAGAAGAACAACAAGAAGAAGATATATCTCGAAATATGTCCGTCAGGCCCCTTCCCTTGAGATAAATCTGCAAATATCTCGGAAACGAAGCGAGCTATGGCAAAATGTTAAGAGACCTTTTCTGTAGAGAATTAAGTTTTCTACTTTTTATGTTCCATGATATTTTTTGATCAGATGCGTAGTTCTCGAGATACATCAAGATATTTAAAAGTTCTGAAGCTGCACCAACATAATAGAGATACAGAAACACCGTGGCCCCTTTCTTTGAGATAACTCTGCACTAGTGCGAGCCGCAAATGCCACTTCCAGCTTAGCTGTGCAGAAGAAGAACAACAAGAAGAAGAAATATCTGCAAATATGTCCGTTAGGCCCCTTCCCTTGAGATAAATCTGCAAATATCTCGGAAACGAAGCGAGCTATGGCAAAATGTTGAGAGACCTTTTTTGTAGAGAATTAAGTTTCCTACTATTTATGTTCTATGATATTTTTGGATCAGATGCGTAGTTCTCGAGATATATCAAGATATTTAAAAGTTCCGAAGCCGCACCAGCATAATAGAGATACAGAAACACCGTGGCCCCTTTCTTTGAGATATCTCTGCACTATTGCGAGCTGCAAATGCCACTTCCAGCTTAGCTGCGCAGAAGAAGAACAACAAGAAGAAGAAATTTCTCGAAATATGTCCGTCAGGCCCCTTCCCTTGAGATAAATCTGCAAATATCTCGGAAACGAAGCGAGCTATGGCAAAATGTTAAGAGACCTTTTTTGTAGAGAATTATGTTTCCTACTTTTTATGTTCTATAATATTTTCTGATCAGACGCGTAGTTCTCGAGATATATCAAGATATTTAAAAGTTCCGAAGCCGCACCAACATAATAGAGATACAGAAACACCGTGGCCCCTTTCTTTGAGATAACTCTGCACTATTGCGAGCTGCAAATGCCACTTCCAGCTTAGCTGTGCAGAAGAAGAACAACAAGAGGAAGAAATATCTCGAAATGTGTCCGTCAGGCCCCTTACCTTGAGATAAATCTGCAAATATCTCGGAAACGAAGCGAGCTATGGCAAAATGTTAAGAGACCTTTTTTGTAGAGAATTACGTTTCCTACTTTTTATCTTCTATGATATTTTCTGATCAGATGCGTAGTTCTCGAGATATATCAAGATATTTAAAAGTTCCGAAGCCGCACCAACATAATAGAGATACAGAAACACCGTGGCCCCTTTCTTTGAGATAACTCTGCACTATTGCGAGCTGCAAATGCCACTTTCAGCTTAGCTGTGCAGAAGAAGAACAACAAGAAGAAGAAATATCTCGAAATATGTCCGTCAGGCCCCTTCCCTTGAGATAAATCTGCAAATATCTCGGAAACGAAGCGAGCTATGGCAAAATGTTAAGAGACCTTTTTTGTAGAGAATTATGTTTCCTACAATTTATGTTCTATGATATTTTTTGATCAGAAGCGTAGTTTTCGAGATATATCGAGATATTTAAAAGTTCCGAAGCCGCACCAACATAATAGAGATACAGAAACACCGTGGCCCCTTTCTTTGAGATAACTCTGCACTAGTGCGAGCCGCAAATGCCACTTCCAGCTTAGCTGTGCAGAAGAAGAACAACAAGAAGAAGAAATATCTGGAAATATGTCCGTTAGGCCCCTTCCCTTGAGATAAATCTGCAAATATCTCGGAAACGAAGCGAGCTATGGCAAAATGTTGAGAGACCTTTTTTGTAGAGAATTAAGTTTCCTACTATTTATGTTCTATGATATTTTTGGATCAGATGCGTAGTTCTCGAGATATATCAAGATATTTAAAAGTTCCGAAGCCGCACCAGCATAATAGAGATACAGAAACACCGTGGCCCCTTTCTTTGAGATATCTCTGCACTATTGCGAGCTGCAAATGCCACTTCCAGCTTAGCTGCGCAGAAGAAGAACAACAAGAAGAAGAAATATCTCGAAATATGTCCGTCAGGCCCCTTCCCTTGAGATAAATCTGCAAATATCTCGGAAACGAAGCGAGCTATGGCAAAATGTTAGGAGACCTTTTTTGTAGAGAATTATGTTTCCTACTTTTTATGTTCTATGATATTTTTTGATCAGACGCGTAGTTCTCGAGATATATCAAGATATTTAAAAGTTCCGAAGCCGCACCAACATAATAGAGATACAGAAACACCGTGGCCCCTTTCTTTGAGATAACTCTGCACTATTGCGAGCTGCAAATGCCACTTCCAGCTTAGCTGTGCAGAAGAAGAACAACAAGAAGAAGAAATATCTCGAAATATGTCCGTCAGGCCCCTTACCTTGAGATAAATCTGCAAATATCTCGGAAACGAAGCGAGCTATGGCAAAATGTTAAGAGACCTTTTTTGTAGAGAATTAAGTTTCCTACTTTTTATGTTCTATGATATTTTTCGATCAGAGGCGTAGTTCTCGAGATATATCAAGATATTTAAAAGTTCCGAAGCCGCACCAACATAATAGAGATACAGAAACACCGTGGCCCCTTTCTTTGAGATAACTCTGCACTATTGCGAGCTGTAAATGCCACTTCCAGCTTAGCTGTGCAGAAGAAGAACAACAAGAAGAAGAAATATCTCGAAATATGTCCGTCAGGCCCCTTCCCTTGAGCTGAATCTGCAAATATCTTGGAAACGAAGCGAGCTATGGCAAAATGTTAAGAGACGTTTTTTGTAGAGAATTATGTTTCCTACAATTTATGTTCTATGATATTTTTTGATCAGAAGCGTAGTTTTCGAGATATATCGAGATATTTAAAAGTTCCGAAGCCGCACCAACATAATAGAGATACAGAAACACCGTGGCCCCTTTCTTTGAGATAACTCTGCACTAGTGCGAGCCGCAAATGCCACTTCCAGCTTAGCTGTGCAGAACAAGAACAACAAGAAGAAGAAATATCTCGAAATATGTCCGTCAGGCCCCTTCCCTTGAGATATATCTGCAAATATCTCGGAAACGAAGCGAGCTATGGCAAAATGTTAAGAGACCTTTTTTGTAGAGAATTATGTTTCCTACAATTTATGTTCTATGATATTTTTTGTTCAGAAGCGTAGTTTTCGAGATATATCGAGATATTTAAAAGTTCCGAAGCCGCACCAACATAATAGAAATACAGAAACACCGTGGCCCCTTTCGTTGAGATAACTCTGCACTAGTGCGAGCCGCAAATGCCACTTCCAGCTTAGCTGTGCAGAAGAAGAACAACAAGAAGAAGAAATATCTCGAAATATGTCCGTCAGGCCCCTTCCCTTGAGATAAATCTGCAAATATCTCGGAAACGAAGCGAGCTATGGCAAAATGTTAAGAGACCTTTTTTGTAGAGAATTAAGTTTCCTACTTTGTATGTTCTATGATATTTTTTGATCAGACGCGTAGTTCTCGAGATATATCAAGATATTTAAAAGTTCCGAAGCCGCACCAACATAATAGAGATACAGAAACACCGTGGCCCCTTTCTTTGAGATAACTCTGCACTATTGCGAGCTGCAAATGCCACTTCCAGCTTAGCTGTGCAGAGGAAGAACAACAAGAAGAAGGAATATCTCGAAATATGTCCGTCAGGCCAGTTCCTTTGAGCTGAATCTGCAAATATCTCGGAAACGAAGCGAGCTATGGCAAAATGTTAAGAGACGTTTTTTGTAGAGAATTATGTTTCCTACAATTTATGTTCTATGATATTTTTTGATCAGAAGCGTAGTTTTCGAGATATATCGAGATATTTAAAAGTTCCGAAGCCGCACCAACATAATAGAGATACAGAAACACCGTGGCCCCTTTCTTCGAGATAACTCTGCACTAGTGCGAGCCGCAAATGCCACTTCCAGCTTAGCTGTGCAGAAGAAGAACAACAAGAAGAAGAAATATCTCGAAATATGTCCGTCAGGCCCCTTCCCTTGAGATAAATCTGCAAATATCTCCGAAACGAAGCGAGCTATGGCAAAATGTTAAGAGACCTTTTTTGTAGAGAATTAAGTTTCCTACTTTGTATGTTCTATGATATTTTTTGATCAGACGCGTAGTTCTCGAGATATATCAAGATATTTAAAAGTTCCGAAGCCGCACCAACATAATACAGATACAGAAACACCGTGGCCCCTTTCTTTGAGATAACTCTGCACTAGTGCGAGCCGCAAATGCCACTTCCAGCTTAGCTGTGCAGAAGAAGAACAACAAGAAGAAGAAATGTCTCGAAATATGTCCGTCAGGCCCCTTCCCTTGAGATAAATCTGCAAATATCTCGGAAACGACGCGAGCTATGGCAAAATGTTAAGACACCTTTTTTGTAGAGAATTATGTTTCCTACTTTTTATGTTCTATGATATTTTTTGATCAGACGCGTAGTTCTCGAGATATATCAAGATATTTAAAAGTTCCGAAGCCGCACCAACATAATAGAGATACAGAAACACCGTGGCCCCTTTCTTTGAGATATCTCTGCACTATTGCGAGCTGCAAATGCCACTTCCAGCTTAGCTGTGCAGAAGAAGAACAACAAGAAGAAGAAATATCTCGAAATATGTCCGTGAGGCCCCTTCCCTTGAGATATATCTGCAAATATCTCGGAAACCAAGCGAGCTATGGCAAAATGTTAAGAGACCTTTTTTGTAGAGAATTATGTTTCCTACAATTTATGTTCTATGATATTTTTTGATCAGAAGCGTAGTTTTCGAGATATATCTAGATATTTAAAAGTTACGAAGCCGCACCAACATAATAGAGATACAGAAACACCGTGGCCCCTTTCTCTGAAATAACTCTGCACTAGTGCGAGCCGCAAATGCCACTTCCAGCTTAGCTGTGCAGAAGAAGAACAACAAGAAGAAGAAATATCTCGAAATATGTCCGTCAGGCCCCTTCCCTTGAGATAAATCTCCAAATATCTCGGAAACGAAGCGAGCTATGGCAAAATGTTAAGAGACCTTTTTTGTAGGGAATTAAGTTTCCTACTTTTTATGTTCTATGATATTTTTTGATCAGAAGCGTAGTTTTCGAGATATATCGAGATATTTAAAAGTTCCGAAGCCGCACCAACATAATAGAGATACAGAAACACCGTGGCCCCTTTCTTTGAGATAACTCTGCACTATTACGAGCTGCAAATGCCACTTCCAGCTTAGCTGTGCAGAGGAAGAACAACAAGAAAAAGAAGTATCTCGAAATATGTCCGTCAGGCCCGTTCCTTTGAGCTGAATCTGCAAATATCTCGGAAACGAAGCGAGCTATGGCAAAATGTTAAGAGACGTTTTTTGTAGAGAATTATGTTTCCTACAATTTATGTTCTATGATATTTTTTGATCAGAAGCGTAGTTTTCGAGATATATCGAGATATTTAAAAGTTCCGAAGCCGCACCAACATAATAGAGATACAGAAACACCGTGGCCCCTTTCTTTGAGATAACTCTGCACTAGCGCGAGCCGCAAATGCCACTTACAGCTTAGCTGTGCAGAAGAAGAACAACGAGAAGAAGAAATATCTCGAAATATGTCCGTCAGGCCCCTTCCCTTGAGATAAATCTGCAAATATCTCGGAAACGAAGCGAGCTATGGCAAAATGTTAAGAGACCTTTTTTGTAGAGAATTAAGTTTCCTACATTTTATGTTCTATGATATTTTTTGATCAGATGCGTAGTTCTCGAGATATATCAAGATATTTAAAAGTTCCGAAGCCGCACCAACATAATAGAGATACAGAAACACCGTGGCCCCTTTCTTTGAGATAACTCTGCACTAGCGCGAGCCGCAAATGCCACTTACAGCTTAGCTGTGCAGAAGAAGAACAACGAGAAGAAGAAATATCTCGAAATATGTCCGTCAGGCCCCTTCCCTTGAGATAAATCTGCAAATATCTCGGAAACGAAGCGAGCTATGGCAAAATGTTAAGAGACCTTTTTTGTAGAGAATTAAGTTTCCTACATTTTATGTTCTATGATATTTTTTGATCAGATGCGTAGTTCTCGAGATATATCAAGATATTTAAAAGTTCCGAAGCCGCACCAACATAATAGAGATACAGAAACACCGTGGCTCCTTTCTTTGAGATAACTCTGCACTATTGCGAGCTGGAAATGCCACTTCCAGTTTAGCTGTGCAGAAGAAGAACAACAAGAAGAAGAAATATCTCGAAATATGTCCGTTAGGCCCCTTTCCTTGAGATAAATCTGCAAATATCTCGGAAACGAAGCGAGCTATGGCAAAATGTTAAGAGACCTTTTTTGTAGAGAATTAAGTTTCCTACTTTTTATGTTCTATGATATTTTTTGATCAGATGCGTAGTTCTCGAGATATATCAAGATATTTAAAGGTTCCGAAGCCGCACCAACATAATAGAGATACAGAAACACCGTGGCCCCGTTCTTTGAGATAACTCTGCACTAGCGCGAGCCGCAAATGCCACTTACAGCTTAGCTGTGCAGAAGAAGAACAACGAGAAGAAGAAATATCTCGAAATATGTCCGTCAGGCCCGTTCCCTTGAGATAAATCTGCAAATATCTCGGAAACGAAGCGAGCTATGGCAAAATGTTAAGAGATCTTTTTTGTAGAGAATTAAGTTTCCTACTTTTTATGTTCTATGATATTTTTTGATCAGATGCGTAGTTCTCGAGATATATCAAGATATTTAAAAGTTCCGAAGCCGCACCAACATAATAGAGATACAGAAACACCGTGGCCCCTTTCTTTGAGATAACTCTGCACTATTGCGAGCTGCAAATGCCACTTCCAGCTTAGCTGTGCAGAAGAGGAACAACAAGAAGAAGAAATATCTCGGAATATATCCGTCAGGCCCCTTCCCTTGAGATAAATCTGCAAATATCTCGGAAACGATGCCAGCTATGGGAAAATGTTGAGAGACCTTTTTTGTAGAGAATTAAGTTTCCTACTTTTTATCTTCTATGATATTTTTTGATCAGATGCGTAGTTCTAGAGATATATCAAGATATTTAAAAGTTCCGAAGCCGCACCAACATAATAGAGATACAGAAACACCGTGGCCCCTTTCTTTGGGATAACTCCGCACTAGTGCGAGCCGCAAATGCCACTTCCAGCTTAGCTGTGCAGAGGAAGAACAACAAGAAGAAGAAATATCTCGAAATATGTCCGTCAGGCCAGTTCCTTTGAGCTGAATCTGCAAATATCTCGGAAACGAAGCGAGCTATGGCAAAATGTTAAGAGACGTTTTTTGTAGAGAATTATGTTTCCTACAATTTATGTTCTATGATATTTTTTGATCAGAAGCGTAGTTTTCGAGATATATCGAGATACTTAAAAGTTCCGAAGCCGCACTAACATATTAGAGATACAGAAACACCGTGGCCCCTTTCTTTGAGATAACTGTGCACTAGTGCGAGCCGCAAATGCCACTTCCAGCTTAGCTGTGCAGAAGAAGAACAACAAGAAGAAGAAACTTCTCGAAATATGTCCGTCAGGCCCCTTCCCTTGAGATAAATCTGCAAATATCTCGGAAACGAAGCGAGCTATGGCAAAATGTTAAGAGACCTTTTTTGTAGAGAATTAAGTTTCCTACTTTTTATGTTCTATGATATTTTTTGATCAGATGCGTAGTTCTCGAGATATATCAAGATATTTAAAAGTTCCGAAACCGCACCAACATAATAGAGATACAGAAACGCCGTGGCCCCTTTCTTTGAGATAACTCTGCACTAGCGCGAGCCGCAAATGCCACTTACAGCTTAGCTGTGCAGAAGAAGAACAACGAGAAGAAGAAATATCTCGAAATATGTCCGTCAGGCCCCTTCCCTTGAGATAAATCTGCAAATATCTCGGAAACGAAGCGAGCTATGGCAAAATGTTAAGAGACCTTTTTTGTAGAGAATTAAGTTTCCTACATTTTATGTTCTATGATATTTTTTGATCAGATGCGTAGTTCTCGAGATATATCAAGATATTTAAAAGTTCCGAAGCCGCACCAACATAATAGAGATACAGAAACACCGTGGCTCCTTTCTTTGAGATAACTCTGCACTATTGCGAGCTGGAAATGCCACTTCCAGTTTAGCTGTGCAGAAGAAGAACAACAAGAAGAAGAAATATCTCGAAATATGTCCGTTAGGCCCCTTTCCTTGAGATAAATCTGCAAATATCTCGGAAACGAAGCGAGCTATGGCAAAATGTTAAGAGACCTTTTTTGTAGAGAATTAAGTTTCCTACTTTTTATGTTCTATGATATTTTTTGATCAGATGCGTAGTTCTCGAGATATATCAAGATATTTAAAGGTTCCGAAGCCGCACCAACATAATAGAGATACAGAAACACCGTGGCCCCGTTCTTTGAGATAACTCTGCACTAGCGCGAGCCGCAAATGCCACTTACAGCTTAGCTGTGCAGAAGAAGAACAACGAGAAGAAGAAATATCTCGAAATATGTGCGTCAGGCCCGTTCCCTTGAGATAAATCTGCAAATATCTCGGAAACGAAGCGAGCTATGGCAAAATGTTAAGAGACCTTTTTTGTAGAGAATTAAGTTTCCTACATTTTATGTTCTATGATATTTTTTGATCAGATGCGTAGTTCTCGAGATATATCAAGATATTTAAAAGTTCCGAAGCCGCACCAACATAATAGAGATACAGAAACACCGTGGCTCCTTTCTTTGAGATAACTCTGCACTATTGCGAGCTGGAAATGCCACTTCCAGTTTAGCTGTGCAGAAGAAGAACAACAAGAAGAAGAAATATCTCGAAATATGTCCGTTAGGCCCCTTTCCTTGAGATAAATCTGCAAATATCTCGGAAACGAAGCGAGCTATGGCAAAATGTTAAGAGACCTTTTTTGTAGAGAATTAAGTTTCCTACTTTTTATGTTCTATGATATTTTTTGATCAGATGCGTAGTTCTCGAGATATATCAAGATATTTAAAGGTTCCGAAGCCGCACCAACATAATAGAGATACAGAAACACCGTGGCCCCGTTCTTTGAGATAACTCTGCACTAGCGCGAGCCGCAAATGCCACTTACAGCTTAGCTGTGCAGAAGAAGAACAACGAGAAGAAGAAATATCTCGAAATATGTGCGTCAGGCCCGTTCCCTTGAGATAAATCTGCAAATATCTCGGAAACGAAGCGAGCTATGGCAAAATGTTAAGAGATCTTTTTTGTAGAGAATTAAGTTTCCTACTTTTTATGTTCTATGATATTTTTTGATCAGATGCGTAGTTCTCGAGATATATCAAGATATTTAAAAGTTCCGAAGCCGCACCAACATAATAGAGATACAGAAACACCGTGGCCCCTTTCTTTGAGATAACTCTGCACTATTGCGAGCTGCAAATGCCACTTCCAGCTTAGCTGTGCAGAAGAGGAACAACAAGAAGAAGAAATATCTCGGAATATATCCGTCAGGCCCCTTCCCTTGAGATAAATCTGCAAATATCTCGGAAACGATGCCAGCTATGGGAAAATGTTGAGAGACCTTTTTTGTAGAGAATTAAGTTTCCTACTTTTTATCTTCTATGATATTTTTTGATCAGATGCGTAGTTCTAGAGATATATCAAGATATTTAAAAGTTCCGAAGCCGCACCAACATAATAGAGATACAGAAACACCGTGGCCCCTTTCTTTGGGATAACTCCGCACTAGTGCGAGCCGCAAATGCCACTTCCAGCTTAGCTGTGCAGAGGAAGAACAACAAGAAGAAGAAATATCTCGAAATATGTCCGTCAGGCCAGTTCCTTTGAGCTGAATCTGCAAATATCTCGGAAACGAAGCGAGCTATGGCAAAATGTTAAGAGACGTTTTTTGTAGAGAATTATGTTTCCTACAATTTATGTTCTATGATATTTTTTGATCAGAAGCGTAGTTTTCGAGATATATCGAGATACTTAAAAGTTCCGAAGCCGCACTAACATATTAGAGATACAGAAACACCGTGGCCCCTTTCTTTGAGATAACTGTGCACTAGTGCGAGCCGCAAATGCCACTTCCAGCTTAGCTGTGCAGAAGAAGAACAACAAGAAGAAGAAACTTCTCGAAATATGTCCGTCAGGCCCCTTCCCTTGAGATAAATCTGCAAATATCTCGGAAACGAAGCGAGCTATGGCAAAATGTTAAGAGACCTTTTTTGTAGAGAATTAAGTTTCCTACTTTTTATGTTCTATGATATTTTTTGATCAGATGCGTAGTTCTCGAGATATATCAAGATATTTAAAAGTTCCGAAACCGCACCAACATAATAGAGATACAGAAACGCCGTGGCCCCTTTCTTTGAGATAACTCTGCACTATTGCGAGCTGTAAATGCCACTTCCAGCTTAGCTGTGCAGAAGAAGAACAGCAAGAAGAAGAAATATCTCGAAATATGTCCGTCAGGCCCCTTCCCTTGAGATAAATCTGCAAATATCTCGGAAACAACGCGAGCTATGGCAAAATGTTAAGAGACCTTTTTTGTAGAGAATTATGTTTCCTACTTTCTATGTTCTATGATATTTTTTGATCAGACGCGTAGTTCTCGAGATATATCAAGATATTTAAAAGTTCCGAAGCCGCACCAACATAATAGAGATACAGAAACACCGTGGCCCCTTTCTTTGAGATATCTCTGCACTATTGCGAGCTGCAAATGCCACTTCCAGCTTAGCTGTGCAGAAGAAGAACAACAAGAAGAAGAAATATCTCGAAATATGTCCGTGAGGCCCCTTCCCTTGAGATAAATCTGCAAATATCTCGGAAACGAAGCGAGCTATGGCAAAATGTTAAGAGACCCTATTTGTAGAGAATTAAGTTTCCTACTTTTTATGTTCTATGATATTTTTTGATCAGATGCGTAGTTCTCGAGATATATCAAGATATTTAAAAGTTCCGAAACCGCACCAACATAATAGAGATACAGAAACACCGTGGCCCCTTTCTTTGAGATAACTCTGCACTATTGCGAGCTGTAAATGCCACTTCCAGCTTAGCTGTGCAGAAGAAGAACAACAAGAAGAAGAAATATCTCGAAATATGTCCGTCAGGCCCCTGCCCTTGAGATATATCTGCAAATATCTCGGAAACCAAGCGAGCTATGGCAAAATGTTAAGAGACCTTTTTTGTAGAGAATTAAGTTTCCTACTTTTTATGTTCCATGATATTTTTTGATCAGATGCGTAGTTCTCGAGATATATCAAGATATTTAAAAGTTCCGAAGCCGCACCAACATAATAGAGATACAGAAACACCGTGGCCCCTTTCTTTGAGATAACTCTGCACTATTGCGAGCTGGAAATGCCACTTCCAGTTTAGCTGTGCAGAAGAAGAACAACAAGAAGAAGAAATATCTCGAAATATGTCCGTTAGGCCCCTTCCCTTGAGATAAATCACCAAATATCTCGGAAACGAAGCGAGCTATGGCAAAATGTTAAGAGACCTTTTTTGTAGAGAATTAAGTTTCCTACTTTTTATGTTCTATGATATTTTTTGATCAGAAGCGTAGTTTTCGAGATATATCGAGATATTTAAAAGTTCCGAAGCCGCACCAACATAATAGAGATACAGAAACACCGTGGCCCCTTTCTTTGAGATAACTGTGCACTAGTGCGAGCCGCAAATGCCACTTCCAGCTTAGCTGTGCAGAAGAAGAACAACAAGAAGAAGAAATATCTCGAAATATGTCCGTCAGGCCCCTTCCCTTGAGATAAATCTGCAAATATCTCGGAAAGGAAGCGAGCTATGGCAAAATGTTAAGAGACCTTTTTTGTAGAGAATTAAGTTTCCTACTTTTTATGTTCTATGATATTTTTTGATCAGATGCGCAGTTCTCGAGATATATCAAGATATTTAAAAGTTCCGAAGCCGCACCAACATAATAGAGATACAGAAACACCGTGGCCCCTTTCTTTGAGATAACTCTGCACTATTGCGAGCTGTAAATGCCACTTCCAGCTTAGCTGTGCAGAAGAAGAACAACAAGAAGAAGAAATATCTCGAAATATGTCCGTCAGGCCCCTGCCCTTGAGATATATCTGCAAATATCTCGGAAACCAAGCGAGCTATGGCAAAATGTTAAGAGACCTTTTTTGTAGAGAATTATGTTTCCTACAATTTATGTTCTATGATATTTTTTGATCAGAAGCGTAGTTTTCGAGATATATCTAGATATTTAAAAGTTACGAAGCCGCACCAACATAATAGAGATACAGAAACACCGTGGCCCCTTTCTTTGAGATAACTCTGCACTAGTGCGAGCCGCAAATGCCACTTCCAGCTTAGCTGTGCAGAAGAAGAACAACAAGAAGAAGAAATATCTCGAAATATGTCCGTCAGGCCCCTTCCCTTGAGATAAATCTGCAAATATCTCGGAAACGAAGCGAGCTATGGCAAAATGTTAAGAGACCTTTTTTGTAGAGAATTAAGTTTCCTACTTTTTATGTTGTATGATATTTTTTGATCAGATGCGTAGTTCTCGAGATATATCAAGATATTTAAAAGTTCCGAAGCCGCACCAACATAATAGATACAGAAACACCGTGGCCCCTTTCTTTGAGATAACTCTGCACTATTGCGAGCTGCAAATGCCACTTCCAGCTTAGCTGTGCAGAGGAAGAACAACAAGAAGAAGAAATATCTCGAAATATGTCCGTCAGGCCAGTTCCTTTGAGCTGAATCTGCAAATATCTCGGAAACGAAGCGAGCTATGGCAAAATGTTGAGAGACGTTTTTTGTCGAGAATTATGTTTCCTACAATTTATGTTCTATGATATTTTTTGATCAGAAGCGTAGTATTCGAGATATATCGAGGTACTTAAAAGTTCCGAAGCCGCACCAACATATTAGAGATACAGAAACACCGTGGCCCCTTTCTTTGAGATAACTGTGCACTAGTGCGAGCCGCAAATGCCACTTCCAGCTTAGCGGTGCAGAAGAAGAACAACAAGAAGAAGAAACTTCTCGAAATATGTCCGTTAGGCCCCTTCCCTTGAGATAAATCTGCAAATATCTCGGAAACGAAGCGAGCTATGGCAAAATGTTAAGAGACCTTTTTTGTAGAGAATTAAGTTTCCTACTTTTTATGTTCTATGATATTTTTTGATCAGATGCGTAGTTCTCGAGATATATCAAGATATTTAAAAGTTCCGAAGCCGCACCAACATAATAGAGATACAGAAACACCGTGGCCCCTTTCTTTGAGATAACTCTGCACTATTGCGAGCTGCAAATGCCACTTCCAGCTTAGCTGTGCAGAGGAAGAACAACAAGAAAAAGAAGTATCTCGAAATATGTCCGTCAGGCCCGTTCCTTTGAGCTGAATCTGCAAATATCTCGGAAACGAAGCGAGCTATCGCAAAATGTTAAGAGACATTTTTTGTAGAGAATTATGTTTCCTACAATATATGTTCTATGATATTTTTTGATCAGAAGCGTAGTTTTCGAGATATATCGAGATATTTAAAAGTTCCGAAGCCGCACCAACATAATAGAGATACAGAAACACCGTGGCCCCTTTCTTTGAGATAACTCTGCACTAGTGCGAGCCGCAAATGCCACTTCCAGCTTAGCTGTGCAGAAGAAGAACAACAAGAAGAAGAAATATCTCGAAATATGTCCGTCAGGCCCCTTCCCTTGAGATAAATCTGCAAATATCTCGGAAACGAAGCGAGCTATGGCAAAATGTTAAGAGACCTTTTTTGTAGAGAATTAAGTTTCCTACTTTTTATGTTGTATGATATTTTTTGATCAGATGCGTAGTTCTCGAGATATATCAAGATATTTAAAAGTTCCGAAGCCGCACCAACATAATAGATACAGAAACACCGTGGCCCCTTTCTTTGAGATAACTCTGCACTATTGCGAGCTGCAAATGCCACTTCCAGCTTAGCTGTGCAGAGGAAGAACAACAAGAAGAAGAAATATCTCGAAATATGTCCGTCAGGCCAGTTCCTTTGAGCTGAATCCGCAAATATCTCGGAAACGAAGCGAGCTATGGCAAAATGTTAAGAGACGTTTTTTGTAGAGAATTGTGTTTCCTACAATTTATGTTCTATGATATTTTTTGATCAGAAGCGTAGTTTTCGAGATATATCGAGATATTTAAAAGTTCCGAAGCCGCACCAACATAATAGAGATACAGAAACACCGTGGCTCCTTTCTTTGAGATAACCCCGCACTATTGCGAGCTGGAAATGCCACTTCCAGTTTAGCTGTGCAGAAGAAGAACAACAAGAAGAAGAAATATCTCGAAATATGTCCGTTAGGCCCCTTCCCTTGAGATAAATCTGCAAATATCTCGGAAACGAAGCGAGCTATGGCAAAATGTTGAGAGACCTTTTTTGTAGAGAATTAAGTTTCCTACTTTTTATGTTCTATGATATTTTTTGATCAGATGCGTAGTTCTCGAGATATATCAAGATATTTAAAAGTTCCGAAGCCGCACCAACATAATAGAGATACAGAAAAACCGTGGCCCCTTTCTTTGAGATAACTCTGCACTAGTGCGAGCCGCAAATGCCACTTCCAGCTTAGCTGTGCAGAAGAAGAACAACAAGAAGAAGAAATATCTCGAAATATGTCCGTCAGGCCCCTTCCCTTGAGATAAATCTGCAAATATCTCGGAAACGGAGCGAGCTATGGCAAAATGTTAAGAGACCTTTTTTGTAGAGAATTATGTTTCCTACTTTTTATGTTCTATGATATTTTTTGATCAGACGCGTAGCTCTCGAGATATATCAAGATATTTAAAAGTTCCGAAGCCGCACCAACATAATAGAGATACAGAAACACCGTGGCCCCTTTCTTTGAGATAACTCTGCACTATTGCGAGCTGTAAATGCCACTTCCAGCTTAGCTGTGCAGAAGAAGAACAACAAGAAGAAGAAATATCTCGAAATATGTCCGTTAGGCCCCTTCCCTTGAGATAAATCTGCAAATATCTCGGAAACGAAGCGAGCTATGGCAAAATGTTAAGAGACCTTTTTTGTAGAGAATTAAGTTTCCTACTTTTTATGTTCTATGATATTTTTTGATCAGATGCGTAGTTCTCGAGATATATCAAGATATTTAAAAGTTCCGAAGCCGCACCAACATAATAGAGATACAGAAACACCGTGGCCCCTTTCTTTGAGATAACTCTGCACTATTGCGAGCTGCAAATGCCACTTCCAGCTTAGCTGTGCAGAGGAAGAACAACAAGAAAAAGAAGTATCTCGAAATATGTCCGTCAGGCCCGTTCCTTTGAGCTGAATCTGCAAATATCTCGGAAACGAAGCGAGCTATCGCAAAATGTTAAGAGACATTTTTTGTAGAGAATTATGTTTCCTACAATATATGTTCTATGATATTTTTTGATCAGAAGCGTAGTTTTCGAGATATATCGAGATATTTAAAAGTTCCGAAGCCGCACCAACATAATAGAGATACAGAAACACCGTGGCCCCTTTCTTTGAGATAACTCTGCACTAGTGCGAGCCGCAAATGCCACTTCCAGCTTAGCTGTGCAGAAGAAGAACAACAAGAAGAAGAAATATCTCGAAATATGTCCGTCAGGCCCCTTCCCTTGAGATAAATCTGCAAATATCTCGGAAACGAAGCGAGCTATGGCAAAATGTTAAGAGACCTTTTTTGTAGAGAATTAAGTTTCCTACTTTTTATGTTGTATGATATTTTTTGATCAGATGCGTAGTTCTCGAGATATATCAAGATATTTAAAAGTTCCGAAGCCGCACCAACATAATAGATACAGAAACACCGTGGCCCCTTTCTTTGAGATAACTCTGCACTATTGCGAGCTGCAAATGCCACTTCCAGCTTAGCTGTGCAGAGGAAGAACAACAAGAAGAAGAAATATCTCGAAATATGTCCGTCAGGCCAGTTCCTTTGAGCTGAATCCGCAAATATCTCGGAAACGAAGCGAGCTATGGCAAAATGTTAAGAGACGTTTTTTGTAGAGAATTGTGTTTCCTACAATTTATATTCTATGATATTTTTTGATCAGAAGCGTAGTTTTCGAGATATATCGAGATATTTAAAAGTTCCGAAGCCGCACCAACATAATAGAGATACAGAAACACCGTGGCTCCTTTCTTTGAGATAACCCCGCACTATTGCGAGCTGGAAATGCCACTTCCAGTTTAGCTGTGCAGAAGAAGAACAACAAGAAGAAGAAATATCTCGAAATATGTCCGTTAGGCCCCTTCCCTTGAGATAAATCTGCAAATATCTCGGAAACGAAGCGAGCTATGGCAAAATGTTGAGAGACCTTTTTTGTAGAGAATTAAGTTTCCTACTTTTTATGTTCTATGATATTTTTTGATCAGATGCGTAGTTCTCGAGATATATCAAGATATTTAAAAGTTCCGAAGCCGCACCAACATAATAGAGATACAGAAAAACCGTGGCCCCTTTCTTTGAGATAACTCTGCACTAGTGCGAGCCGCAAATGCCACTTCCAGCTTAGCTGTGCAGAAGAAGAACAACAAGAAGAAGAAATATCTCGAAATATGTCCGTCAGGCCCCTTCCCTTGAGATAAATCTGCAAATATCTCGGAAACGGAGCGAGCTATGGCAAAATGTTAAGAGACCTTTTTTGTAGAGAATTATGTTTCCTACTTTTTATGTTCTATGATATTTTTTGATCAGACGCGTAGCTCTCGAGATATATCAAGATATTTAAAAGTTCCGAAGCCGCACCAACATAATAGAGATACAGAAACACCGTGGCCCCTTTCTTTGAGATAACTCTGCACTATTGCGAGCTGTAAATGCCACTTCCAGCTTAGCTGTGCAGAAGAAGAACAACAAGAAGAAGAAATATCTCGAAATATGTCCGTTAGGCCCCTTCCCTTGAGATAAATCTGCAAATATCTCGGAAACGAAGCGAGCTATGGCAAAATGTTAAGAGACCTTTTTTGTAGAGAATTAAGTTTCCTACTTTTTATGTTCTATGATATTTTTTGATCAGATGCGTAGTTCTCGAGATATATCAAGATATTTAAAAGTTCCGAAGCCGCACCAATATAATAGAGATACAGAAACACCGTGGCCCCTTTCTTTGAGATAACTCTGCACTATTGCGAGCTGTAAATGCCACTTCCAGCTTAGCTATGCAGAAGAAGAACAACAAGAAGAAGAAATATCTCGAAATATGTCCGTCAGGCCCCTTCCCTTGAGATATATCTGCAAATATCTCGGAAAGGAAGCGAGCTATGGCAAAATGTTAAGAGACCTTTTTTGTAGAGAATTATGTTTCCTACAATTTATGTTGTATGATATTCTTTGATCAGATGCGTAGTTCTCGAGATATATCAAGATATTTAAAAGTTCCGAAGCCGCACCAACATAATAGAGATACAGAAACACCGTGGCCCCTTTCTTTGAGATAACTCTGCACTATTGCGAGCTGCAAATGCCACTTCCAGCTTAGCTGTGCCGAAGAAGAACATCAAGAAGAAGAAATATCTCGATTAATGTCCGTCAGGCCCCTTCCCTTGAGATAAATCTGCAAATATCTCGGAAACGAAGAGGGCTATGGCAAAATGTTGAGAGACCTTTTTTGTAGAGAATTAAGTTTCCTACTTTTTATGTTCTATGATATTTTTTTATCTGATGCGTAGTTCTCGAGATATATCAAGATATTTAAAAGTTCCGAAGCCGCACCAACATAATAGAGATACAGAAACACCGTGGCCCCTTTCTTTGAGATAACTCTGCACTATTGCGAGCTGTAAATGCCACTTCCAGCTTAGCTGTGCAGAAGAAGAACAACAAGAAGAAGAAATATCTCGAAATATGTCCGTCAGGCCCCTTCCCTTGAGATATATCTGCAAATATCTCGGAAACGAAGCGAGCTATGGCAAAATGTTAAGAGACCTTTTTTGTAGAGAATTATGTTTTCTACAATTTATGTTGTATGATATTTTTTGATCAGAAGCGTAGTTTTCGAGATATATCGTGATATTTAAAAGTTCCGAAGCCGCACCAACATAATAGGGATACAGAAACACCGTGGCCCCTTTCTTTGAGATAGCTCTGCACTAGTGCGAGCCGCAAATGCCACTTCCAGCTTAGCTGTGCAGAGGAAGAACAACAAGAAGAAGAAATATCTCGAAATATGTCCGTCAGACCAGTTCCTTTGAGCTGAATCTGCAAATATCTCGGAAACGAAGCGAGCGATGGCAAAATGTAAAGAGACGTTTTTTGTAGAGAATTATGTTTCCTACAATTTATGTTCTATGATATTTTTTGGTCAGAAGCGTAGTTTTCGAGATATATCGAGATATTTAAAAGTTCAGAAGCCGCACCAACATAATAGGGATACAGAAACACCGTGGCCCCTTTCTTTGAGATAACTCTGCACTAGTGCGAGCCGCAAATGCCACTTCCAGCTTAGCTGTGCAGAGGAAGAACAACAAGAAGAAGAAATATCTCGAAATATGTCCGTCAGGCCAGTTCCTTTGAGCTGAATCGGCAAATATCTCGGAAACGAAGCGAGCTATGGCAAAATGTTAAGAGACGTTTTTTGTAGAGAATTATGTTTCCTACAATTTATGTTCTATGATATTTTTTGATCAGAAGCGTAGTTTTCGAGATATATCGAGATATTTAAAAGTTCCGAAGCCGCACCAACATAATAGGGATACAGAAACACCGTGGCCCCTTTCTTTGAGATAACTCTGCACTAGTGGGAGCCGCAAATGCCACTTCCAGCTTAGCTGTGCAGAAGAAGAACAACAAGAAGAAGAAATATCTCGAAATATGTCCGTCAGGCCCCTTCCCTTGAGATAAATCTGCAAATATCTCGGAATCGAAGCGAGCTATGGCAAAATGTTAAGAGACCTTTTTTGTAGAGAATTAAGTTTCCTACTTTTTATCTTCTATGATATTTTTTGATCAGATGCGTAGTTCTCGAGATATATCCAGATATTTAAAAGTTCCGAAGCCGCACCAACATAATAGAGATACAGAAACACCGTGGCCCCTTTCTTTGAGATAACTCTGCACTATTGCGAGCTGTAAATGCCACTTCCAGCTTAGCTGTGCAGAAGAAGAACAACAAGAAGAAGAAATATCTCGAAATATGTCCGTCAGGCCCCTTCCCTTGAGATATATCTGCAAATATCTCGGAAACGAAGCGAGCTATGACAAAATGTTAAGAGACCTTTTTTGTAGAGAATTATGTTTCCTATAATTTATGTTCTATGATATTTTTTGATCAGAAGCGTAGTTTTCGAGATATATCGAGATATTTAAAAGTTCCGAAGCCGCACCAACATAATAGAGATACAGAAACACCGTGGCCCCTTTCTTTGAGATAACTCTGCACTAGTGCGAGCCGCAAATGCCACTTCCAGCTTAGCTGTGCAGAAGAAGAACAACAAGAAGAAGAAATATCTCGAAATATGTCCGTCAGGCCCCTTCCCTTGAGATAAATCTGCAAATATCTCGGAAACGAAGCGAGCTATGGCAAAATGTTAAAAGACCTTTTTTGTAAAGAATTAAGTTTCCTACGTTTTATCTTCTATGATATTTTTTGATCAGATGCGTAGTTCTCGAGATATATCAAGATATTTAAAAGTTCCGAAGCCGCACCAACATAATAGAGATACAGAAACACCGTGGCCCCTCTCTTTGAGATAACCTGCACTATTGCGAGCTGTAAATGCCACTTCCAGCTTAGCTGTGCAGAAGAAGAACAACAAGAAGAAGAAATATCTCGAAATATGTCCGTCAGGCCCCTTCCCTTGAGATATATCTGCAAATATCTCGGAAACGAAGCGAGCTATGGCAAAATGTTAAGAGACCTTTTTTGTAGAGAATTATGTTTCCTACAATTTATGTTCTATGATATTCTTTGATCAGATGCGTAGTTCTCGAGATATATCAAGATATTTAAAAGTTCCGAAGCCGAACCAACATAATAGAGATACAGAAACACCGTGGCCCCTTTCTTTGAGGTAACTCTGCACTATTGCGAGCTGCAAATGCCACTTCCAGCTTAGCTGTGCCGAAGAAGAACATCAAGAAGAAGAAATATCTCGATTAATGTCCGTCAGGCCCCTTCCCTTGAGATAAATCTGCAAATATCTCGGAAACGAAGAGGGCTATGGCAAAATGTTAAGAGACCTTTTTTGTAGAGAATTGAGTTTCCTACTTTTTATGTTCTATGATATTTTTTTATCTGATGCGTAGTTCTCGAGATATATCAAGATATTTAAAAGTTCCGAAGCCGCACCAACATAATAGAGATACAGAAACACCGTGGCCCCTTTCTTTGAGATAACTCTGCACTATTGCGAGCTGTAAATGCCACTTCCAGCTTAGCTGTGCAGAAGAAGAACAACAAGAAGAAGAAATATCTCGAAATATGTCCGTCAGGCCCCTTCCCTTGAGATATATCTGCAAATATCTCGGAAACGAAGCTAGCTATGGCAAAATGTTAAGAGACCTTTTTTGTAGAGAATTACGTTTCCTACAATTTATGTTCTATGATATTTTTTGATCAGAAGCGTAGTTTTCGAGATATATCGAGATATTTAAAAGTTCCGAAGCCGCACCAACATAATAGAGATACAGACACACCGTGGCCCCTTTCTTTGAGATAACTCTGCGCTAGTGCGAGCCGCAAATGCCACTTCCAGCTTAGCTGTGCAGAAGAAGAACAGCAAGAAGAAGAAATATCTCGAAATATGTCCGTCAGGCCCCTTCCCTTGAGATAAATCTGCAAATATCTCGGAAACGAAGCGAGCTATGGCAAAATGTTAAGAGACCTTTTTTCTAGGGAATTAAGTTTCCTACTTTTTATGTTCTATGATATTTTTTGATCAGATGCGTAGTTCTCGAGATATATCAAGATATTTAAAAGTTCCGAAGCCGCACCAACATAATAGAGATACAGAAACACCGTGGCCCCTTTCTTTGAGATAACTCTGCACTATTGCGAGCTGCAAATGCCACTTCCAGCTTAGCTGTGCAGAGGAAGAACAACAAGAAGAAGAAATATCTCGAAATATGTCCGTCAGGCCAGTTCCTTTGAGATATATCTGCAAATATCTCGGAAACGAAGCGAGCTATGACAAAATGTTAAGAGACCTTTTTTGTAGAGAATTATGTTTCCTACAATTTATGTTCTATGATATTTTTTGATCAGAAGCGTAGTTTTCGAGATATATCGAGATATTTAAAAGTTCCGAAGCCGCACCAACATAATAGAGATACAGAAACACCGTGGCCCCTTTCTTTGAGATAACTCTGCACTAGTGCGAGCCGCAAATGCCACTTCCAGCTTAGCTGTGCAGAAGAAGAACAACAAGAAGAAGAAATATCTCGAAATATGTCCGTCAGGCCCCTTCCCTTGAGATAAATCTGCAAATATCTCGGAAACGAAGCGAGCTATGGCAAAATGTTAACAGACCTTTTTTGTAGAGAATTATGTTTCCTACTTTTTATGTTCTATGATATTTTTTGATCAGACGCGTAGCTCTCGATATATATCAAGATATTTAAAAGTTCCGAAGCCGCACCAACATAATAGAGATACAGAAACAGCGTGGCCCCTTTCTTTGAGATATCTCTGCACTATTGCGAGCTGCAAATGCCACTTCCAGCTTAGCTGCGCAGAAGAAGAACAACAAGAAGAAGAAATATCTCGAAATATGTCCGTCAGGCCTCTTCCCTTGAGATAAATCTGCAAATATCTCGGAAACGAAGCGAGCTACGGCAAAATGTTAAGAGACCTTTTTTGTAGAAAATTAGGATTCCTACTTTTTATGTTCTATGATATTTTTTGAACAGATGCGTAGTTCTCGAGATATATCAAGATATTTAAAAGTTCCGAAGCCGCACTAACATAATAGAGATACAGAAACACCGTGGCCCCTTTCTTTGAGATAACTCTGCACTATTGCGCGCTGCAAATGCCACTTCCAGCTTAGCTGTGCAGAAGAAGAGCAACAAGAAGAAGAAATATCTCGAAATATGTCCGTCAGGCCCCTTCCCTTGAGATAAATCTGCAAATATCTCGGAAACGAAGCGAGCTATGGCAAAATGTTAAGAGACCTTTTTTGTAGAGAATTAAGTTTCCTACTTTTTATCTTCTATGATATTTTTTGATCAGATGCGTAGTTCTCGAGATATATCAAGATATTTAAAAGTTCCGAAGCCGCACCAACATAATAGAGATACAGAAAAACCGTGGCCCCTTTCTTTGAGATAACTCTGCACTATTGCGAGCTGTAAATGCCACTTCCAGCTTAGCTGTGCAGAAGAAGAACAACAAGAAGAAGAAATATCTCGAAATATGTCCGTCAGGCCCCTTCCCTTGAGATATATCTGCAAATATCTCGGAAACGAAGAGAGCTATGGCAAAATGTTAAGAGACCTTTTTTGTAGAGAATTAAGTTTCCTACTTTTTATGTTCTATGATATTTTTTGATCAGAGGCGTAGTTCTCGAGATATATCAAGATATTTAAAAGTTCCGAAGCCGCACCAACATAATAGAGATACAGAAACACCGTGGCCCCTTTCTTTGAGATAACTCTGCACTAGCGCGAGCCGCAAATGCCACTTACAGCTTAGCTGTGCAGAAGAAGAACAACGAGAAGAAGAAATATCTCGAAATATGTCCGTCAGGCCCCTTCCCTTGAGATAAATCTGCAAATATCTCGGAAACGAAGCGAGCTATGGCAAAATGTTAAGAGACCTTCTTTGTAGAGAATTAAGTTTCCTACATTTTATGTTCTATGATATTTTTTGATCAGATGCGTAGTTCTCGAGATATATCAAGATATTTAAAAGTTCCGAAGCCGCACCAACATAATAGAGATACAGAAACACCGTGGCTCCTTTCTTTGAGATAACTCTGCACTATTGCGAGCTGGAAATGCCACTTCCAGTTTAGCTGTGCAGAAGAAGAACAACAAGAAGAAGAAATATCTCGAAATATGTCCGTTAGGCCCCTTCCCTTGAGATAAATCTGCAAATATCTCGGAAACGGAGAGAGGTATTGGCAAAATGTTAAGCGACCTTTTTTGTAGAGAATTAAGTTTCCTACTTTTTATGTTCTATGATATTTTTTGATCAGATGCGTAGTTCTCGAGATATATCAAGATATTTAAAAGTTCCGAAGCCGCACCAACATAATAGAGATACAGAAACACCGTGGCCCCTTTCTTTGAGATAACTCTGCACTATTGCGAGCTGCAAATGCCACTTCCAGCTTAGCTGTGCAGAGGAAGAACAACAAGAAGAAGAAATATCTCGAAATATGTCCGTCAGGCCAGTTCCTTTGAGCTGAATCTGCAAATATCTCGGAAACGGAGAGAGGTATTGGCAAAATGTTAAGAGACCTTTTTTGTAGAGAATTAAGTTTCCTACTTTTCATGTTCTATGATATTTTTTGATCAGATGCGTAGTTCTCGAGATATATCAAGATATTTAAAAGTTCCGAAGCCGCACCAACATAATAGAGATACAGAAACACCGTGGCCCCTTTCTTTGAGATAACTCTGCACTATTGCGAGCTGCAAATGCCACTTCCAGCTTAGCTGTGCAGAAGAAGAACAACAAGAAGAAGAAATATCTCGAAATATGTCCGTCAGGCCCCTTCCCTTGAGATAAATATGCAAATATCTCGGAAACGAAGCGAGCTATGGCAAAATGTTAAGCGACCTTTTTTGTAGAGAATTAAGTGTCCTACTTTTTATGTTCTATGATATTTTTTGATCAGATGCGTAGTTCTCGAGATATATCAAGATATTTAAAAGTTCCGAAGCCCCACCAACATAATAGAGATACAGAAACACCGTGGCCCCTTTCTTTGAGATAACTCTGCACTATTGCGAGCTGCAAATGCCACTTCCAGCTTAGCTGTGCAGAGGAAGAACAACAAGAAGAAGAAATATCTCGAAATATGTCCGTCAGGCCAGTTCCTTTGAGCTGAATCTGCAAATATCTCGGAAACGAAGCGAGCTATGGCAAAATGTTAAGAGACGTTTTTTGTAGAGAATTATGTTTCCTACAATTTATGTTCTATGATATTTTTTGATCAGAAGCGTAGTTTTCGAGATATATCGAGATACTTAAAAGTTCCGAAGCCGCACCAACATAATAGAGATACAGAAACACCGTGGCCCCTTTCTTTGAGATATCTATGCACTATTGCGAGCTGCAAATGCTACTTCCAGCTTAGCTGTGCAGAAGAAGAACAACAAGAAGAAGAAGTATCTCGAAATATGTCCGTCAGGCCCCTTCCCTTGAGATAAATCTGCAAATATCTCGGAAACGAAGCGAGCTATGGCAAAATGTTAAGAGATCTTTTTTGTAGAGAATTAAGTTTCCTACTTTTTATGTTCTATCATATTTTTTGATCAGATGCGTAGTTCTCGAGATATATCAAGATATTTAAAAGTTCCGAAGCCGCACCAACATAATAGAGATACAGAAACACCGTGGCCCCTTTCTTTGAGATAACTCTGCACTAGCGCGAGCCGCAAATGCCACTTACAGCTTAGCTGTGCAGAAGAAGAACAACGAGAAGAAGAAATATCTCGAAATATGTCCGTCAGGCCCCTTCCCTTGAGATAAATCTGCAAATATCTCGGAAACGAAGCGAGCTATGGCAAAATGTTAAGAGATCTTTTTTGTAGAGAATTAAGTTTCCTACTTTTTATGTTCTATGATATTTTTTGATCAGATGCGTAGTTCTCGAGATATATCAAGATATTTAAAAGTTCCGAAGCCCCACCAACATAATAGAGATACAGAAACACCGTGGCCCCTTTCTTTGAGATAACTCTGCACTATTGCGAGCTGCAAATGCCACTTCCAGCTTAGCTGTGCAGAGGAAGAACAACAAGAAGAAGAAATATCTCGAAATATGTCCGTCAGGCCAGTTCCTTTGAGCTGAATCTGCAAATATCTCGGAAACGGAGAGAGGTATTGGCAAAATGTTAAGAGACCTTTTTTGTAGAGAATTAAGTTTCCTACTTTTCATGTTCTATGATATTTTTTGATCAGATGCGTAGTTCTCGAGATATATCAAGATATTTAAAAGTTCCGAAGCCGCACCAACATAATAGAGATACAGAAACACCGTGGCCCCTTTCTTTGAGATAACTCTGCACTATTGCGAGCTGCAAATGCCACTTCCAGCTTAGCTGTGCAGAAGAAGAACAACAAGAAGAAGAAGTATCTCGAAATATGTCCGTCAGGCCCCTTCCCTTGAGATAAATCTGCAAATATCTCGGAAACGAAGAGAGCTATGGCAAAATGTTAAGAGACCTTTTTTGTAGAGAATTAAGTTTCCTACTTTTTATGTTCTATGATATTTTTTGATCAGATGCGTAGTTCTCGAGATATATCAAGATATTTAAAAGTTCCGAAGCCGCACCAACATAATAGAGATACAGAAACAACGTGGCTCCTTTCTTTGAGATAACTCTGCACTATTGCGAGCTGGAAATGCCACTTCCAGTTTAGCTGTGCAGAAGAAGAACAACAAGAAGAAGAAATATCTCGAAATATGTCCGCCAGGCCCCTGCCCTTGAGATATATCTGCAAATATCTCGGAAACGAAGCGAGCTATGGCAAAATGTTGAGAGACCTTTTTTGTAGAGAATTATGTTTCCTACAATTTATGTTCTATGATATTTTTTGATCAGAAGCGTAGTTTTCGAGATATATCGAGATATTTAAAAGTTCCGAAGCCGCACCAACATAATAGAGATACAGAAACACCGTGGCCCCTTTCTTTGAGATAACTCTGCACTATTGCGAGCTGCAAATGCCACTTCCAGCTTAGCTGTGCAGAGGAAGAACAACAAGAAGAAGAAATATCTCGAAATATGTCCGTCAGGCCAGTTCCTTTGAGCTGAATCTGCAAATATCTCGGAAACAAAGCGAGCTATGGCAAAATGTTAAGAGACGTTTTTTGTAGAGAATTATGTTTCCTACAATTTATGTTCTATGATATTTTTTGATCAGAAGCGTAGTTTTCGAGATATATCGAGATACTTAAAAGTTCCGAAGCCGCACCAACATAATAGAGATACAGAAACACCGTGGCCCCTTTCTTTGAGATATCTATGCACTATTGCGAGCTGCAAATGCTACTTCCAGCTTAGCTGTGCAGAAGAAGAACAACAAGAAGAAGAAATATCTCGGAATATGTCCGTGAGGCCCCTTCCCTTGACATAAATCTGCAAATATCTCGGAAACGAAGCGAGCTATGGCAAAATGTTAAGAGACCTTTTTTGTAGAGAATTAAGTTTCCTACTTTTTATGTTCTATGATATTTTTTGATCAGATGCGTAGTTCTCGAGATATATTAAGATATTTAAAAGTTCCGAAGCCGCACCAACATAATAGAGATACAGAAACACCGTGGCCCCTTTCTTTGAGATAACTCTGCACTATTGCGAGCTGCAAATGCCACTTCCAGCTTAGCTGTGCAGAGGAAGAACAACAAGAAGAAGAAATATCTCGAAATATGTCCGTCAGGCCAGTTCCTTTGAGCTGAATCTGCAAATATCTCGGAAACGGAGAGAGGTATTGGCAAAATGTTAAGAGACCTTTTTTGTAGAGAATTAAGTTTCCTACTTTTCATGTTCTATGATATTTTTTGATCAGATGCGTAGTTCTCGAGATATATCAAGATATTTAAAAGTTCCGAAGCCGCACCAACATAATAGAGATACAGAAACACCGTGGCCCCTTTCTTTGAGATAACTCTGCACTATTGCGAGCTGCAAATGCCACTTCCAGCTTAGCTGTGCAGAAGAAGAACAACAAGAAGAAGAAATATCTCGAAATATGTCCGTCAGGCCCCTTCCCTTGAGATAAATATGCAAATATCTCGGAAACGAAGCGAGCTATGGCAAAATGTTAAGCGACCTTTTTTGTAGAGAATTAAGTGTCCTACTTTTTATGTTCTATGATATTTTTTGATCAGATGCGTAGTTCTCGAGATATATCAAGATATTTAAAAGTTCCGAAGCCCCACCAACATAATAGAGATACAGAAACACCGTGGCCCCTTTCTTTGAGATAACTCTGCACTATTGCGAGCTGCAAATGCCACTTCCAGCTTAGCTGTGCAGAGGAAGAACAACAAGAAGAAGAAATATCTCGAAATATGTCCGTCAGGCCAGTTCCTTTGAGCTGAATCTGCAAATATCTCGGAAACGAAGCGAGCTATGGCAAAATGTTAAGAGACGTTTTTTGTAGAGAATTATGTTTCCTACAATTTATGTTCTATGATATTTTTTGATCAGAAGCGTAGTTTTCGAGATATATCGAGATACTTAAAAGTTCCGAAGCCGCACCAACATAATAGAGATACAGAAACACCGTGGCCCCTTTCTTTGAGATATCTATGCACTATTGCGAGCTGCAAATGCTACTTCCAGCTTAGCTGTGCAGAAGAAGAACAACAAGAAGAAGAAGTATCTCGAAATATGTCCGTCAGGCCCCTTCCCTTGAGATAAATCTGCAAATATCTCGGAAACGAAGCGAGCTATGGCAAAATGTTAAGAGATCTTTTTTGTAGAGAATTAAGTTTCCTACTTTTTATGTTCTATCATATTTTTTGATCAGATGCGTAGTTCTCGAGATATATCAAGATATTTAAAAGTTCCGAAGCCGCACCAACATAATAGAGATACAGAAACACCGTGGCCCCTTTCTTTGAGATAACTCTGCACTAGCGCGAGCCGCAAATGCCACTTACAGCTTAGCTGTGCAGAAGAAGAACAACGAGAAGAAGAAATATCTCGAAATATGTCCGTCAGGCCCCTTCCCTTGAGATAAATCTGCAAATATCTCGGAAACGAAGCGAGCTATGGCAAAATGTTAAGAGATCTTTTTTGTAGAGAATTAAGTTTCCTACTTTTTATGTTCTATGATATTTTTTGATCAGATGCGTAGTTCTCGAGATATATCAAGATATTTAAAAGTTCCGAAGCCCCACCAACATAATAGAGATACAGAAACACCGTGGCCCCTTTCTTTGAGATAACTCTGCACTATTGCGAGCTGCAAATGCCACTTCCAGCTTAGCTGTGCAGAGGAAGAACAACAAGAAGAAGAAATATCTCGAAATATGTCCGTCAGGCCAGTTCCTTTGAGCTGAATCTGCAAATATCTCGGAAACGGAGAGAGGTATTGGCAAAATGTTAAGAGACCTTTTTTGTAGAGAATTAAGTTTCCTACTTTTCATGTTCTATGATATTTTTTGATCAGATGCGTAGTTCTCGAGATATATCAAGATATTTAAAAGTTCCGAAGCCGCACCAACATAATAGAGATACAGAAACACCGTGGCCCCTTTCTTTGAGATAACTCTGCACTATTGCGAGCTGCAAATGCCACTTCCAGCTTAGCTGTGCAGAAGAAGAACAACAAGAAGAAGAAGTATCTCGAAATATGTCCGTCAGGCCCCTTCCCTTGAGATAAATCTGCAAATATCTCGGAAACGAAGAGAGCTATGGCAAAATGTTAAGAGACCTTTTTTGTAGAGAATTAAGTTTCCTACTTTTTATGTTCTATGATATTTTTTGATCAGATGCGTAGTTCTCGAGATATATCAAGATATTTAAAAGTTCCGAAGCCGCACCAACATAATAGAGATACAGAAACAACGTGGCTCCTTTCTTTGAGATAACTCTGCACTATTGCGAGCTGGAAATGCCACTTCCAGTTTAGCTGTGCAGAAGAAGAACAACAAGAAGAAGAAATATCTCGAAATATGTCCGCCAGGCCCCTGCCCTTGAGATATATCTGCAAATATCTCGGAAACGAAGCGAGCTATGGCAAAATGTTGAGAGACCTTTTTTGTAGAGAATTATGTTTCCTACAATTTATGTTCTATGATATTTTTTGATCAGAAGCGTAGTTTTCGAGATATATCGAGATATTTAAAAGTTCCGAAGCCGCACCAACATAATAGAGATACAGAAACACCGTGGCCCCTTTCTTTGAGATAACTCTGCACTATTGCGAGCTGCAAATGCCACTTCCAGCTTAGCTGTGCAGAGGAAGAACAACAAGAAGAAGAAATATCTCGAAATATGTCCGTCAGGCCAGTTCCTTTGAGCTGAATCTGCAAATATCTCGGAAACAAAGCGAGCTATGGCAAAATGTTAAGAGACGTTTTTTGTAGAGAATTATGTTTCCTACAATTTATGTTCTATGATATTTTTTGATCAGAAGCGTAGTTTTCGAGATATATCGAGATACTTAAAAGTTCCGAAGCCGCACCAACATAATAGAGATACAGAAACACCGTGGCCCCTTTCTTTGAGATATCTATGCACTATTGCGAGCTGCAAATGCTACTTCCAGCTTAGCTGTGCAGAAGAAGAACAACAAGAAGAAGAAATATCTCGGAATATGTCCGTGAGGCCCCTTCCCTTGACATAAATCTGCAAATATCTCGGAAACGAAGCGAGCTATGGCAAAATGTTAAGAGACCTTTTTTGTAGAGAATTAAGTTTCCTACTTTTTATGTTCTATGATATTTTTTGATCAGATGCGTAGTTCTCGAGATATATTAAGATATTTAAAAGTTCCGAAGCCGCACCAACATAATAGAGATACAGAAACACCGTGGCCCCTTTCTTTGAGATAACTCTGCACTATTGCGAGCTGCAAATGCCACTTCCAGCTTAGCTGTGCAGAAGAAGAACAACAAGAAGAAGAAGTATCTCGAAATATGTCCGTCAGGCCCGTTCCCTTGAGATAAATCTCCAAATATCTCGGAAACGAAGCGAGCTATGGCAAAATGTTAAGAGATCTTTTTTGTAGAGAATTAAGTTTCCTACTTTTTATGTTCTATCATATTTTTTGATCAGATGCGTAGTTCTCGAGATATATCAAGATATTTAAAAGTTCCGAAGCCGCACCAACATAATAGAGATACAGAAACACCGTGGCCCCTTTCTTTGAGATAACTCTGCACTAGCGCGAGCCGCAAATGCCACTTACAGCTTAGCTGTGCAGAAGAAGAACAACGAGAAGAAGAAATATCTCGAAATATGTCCGTCAGGCCCCTTCCCTTGAGATAAATCTGCAAATATCTCGGAAACGAAGCGAGCTATGGCAAAATGTTAAGAGATCTTTTTTGTAGAGAATTAAGTTTCCTACTTTTTATGTTCTATGATATTTTTTGATCAGATGCGTAGTTCTCGAGATATATCAAGATATTTAAAAGTTCCGAAGCCGCACCAACATAATAGAGATACAGAAACACCGTGGCTCCTTTCTTTGAGATAACTCTGCACTATTGCGAGCTGGAAATGCCACTTCCAGTTTAGCTGTGCAGAAGAAGAACAACAAGAAGAGGAAATATCTCGAAATATGTCCGTTAGGCCCCTTTCCTTGAGATAAATCTGCAAATATCTCGGAAACGAAGCGAGCTATGGCAAAATGTTAAGAGACCTTTTTTGTAGAGAATTAAGTTTCCTACTTTTTATGTTCTATGATATTTTTTGATCAGATGCGTAGTTCTCGAGATATATCAAGATATTTAAAGGTTCCGAAGCCGCACCAACATAATAGAGATACAGAAACACCGTGGCCCCGTTCTTTGAGATAACTCTGCACTAGCGCGAGCCGCAAATGCCACTTACAGCTTAGCTGTGCAGAAGAAGAACAACGAGAAGAAGAAATATCTCGAAATATGTCCGTCAGGCCCGTTCCCTTGAGATAAATCTGCAAATATCTCGGAAACGAAGCGAGCTATGGCAAAATGTTAAGAGATCTTTTTTGTAGAGAATTAAGTTTCCTACTTTTTATGTTCTATGATATTTTTTGATCAGATGCGTAGTTCTCGAGATATATCAAGATATTTAAAAGTTCCGAAGCCGCACCAACATAATAGAGATACAGAAACACCGTGGCCCCTTTCTTTGAGATAACTCTGCACTATTGCGAGCTGCAAATGCCACTTCCAGCTTAGCTGTGCAGAAGAGGAACAACAAGAAGAAGAAATATCTCGGAATATATCCGTCAGGCCCCTTCCCTTGAGATAAATCTGCAAATATCTCGGAAACGATGCCAGCTATGGGAAAATGTTGAGAGACCTTTTTTGTAGAGAATTAAGTTTCCTACTTTTTATCTTCTATGATATTTTTTGATCAGATGCGTAGTTCTAGAGATATATCAAGATATTTAAAAGTTCCGAAGCCGCACCAACATAATAGAGATACAGAAACACCGTGGCCCCTTTCTTTGAGATAACTGTGCACTAGTGCGAGCCGGAAATGCCACTTCCAGCTTAGCTGTGCAGAAGAAGAACAACAAGAAGAAGAAATATCTCGAAATATGTCCGTCAGGCCCCTTCCCTTGAGATAAATCTGCAAATATCTCGGAAACGAAGCGAGCTATGGCAAAATGTTGAGAGATCTTTTTTGTAGAGAATTAAGTTTCCTACTTTTTATGTTCTATGATATTTTTTGATCAGATGCGTAGTTCTCGAGATATATCAAGATATTTAAAAGTTCCGAAGCCGCACCAACATAATAGAGATACAGAAACACCGTGGCCCCTTTCTTTGAGATAACTCTGCACTAGCGCGAGCCGCAAATGCCACTTACAGCTTAGCTGTGCAGAAGAAGAACAACGAGAAGAAGAAATATCTCGAAATATGTCCGTCAGGCCCGTTCCCTTGAGATAAATCTGCAAATATCTCGGAAACGAAGCGAGCTATGGCAAAATGTTAAGAGATCTTTTTTGTAGAGAATTAAGTTTCCTACTTTTTATGTTCTATGATATTTTTTGATCAGATGCGTAGTTCTCGAGATATATCAAGATATTTAAAAGTTCCGAAGCCGCACCAACATAATAGAGATACAGAAACACCGTGGCCCCTTTCTTTGAGATAACTCTGTACTAGCGCGAGCCGCAAATGCCACTTACAGCTTAGCTGTGCAGAAGAAGAACAACGAGAAGAAGAAATATCTCGAAATATGTCCGTCAGGCCCCTTCCCTTGAGATAAATCTGCAAATATCTCGGAAACGAAGCGAGCTATGGCAAAATGTTAAGAGACCTTTTTTGTAGAGAATTAAGTTTCCTACAATTTATGTTCTATGATATTTTTTGATCAGATGCGTAGTTCTCGAGATATATCAAGATATTTAAAAGTTCCGAAGCCGCACAGACATAATAGAGATACAGAAACACCGTGGCCCCTTTCTTTGAGATAACTCTGCACTATTGCGAGCTGCAAATGCCACTTCCAGCTTAGCTGTGCAGAAGAGGAACAACAAGAAGAAGAAATATCTCGGAATATGTCCGTCAGGCCCCTTCCCTTGAGATAAATCTGCAAATATCTCGGAAACGATGCCAGCTATGGGAAAATGTTGAGAGACCTTTTTTGTAGAGAATTAAGTTTCCTACTTTTTATCTTCTATGATATTTTTTGATCAGATGCGTAGTTCTAGAGATATATCAAGATATTTAAAAGTTCCGAAGCCGCACCAACATAATAGAGATACAGAAACACCGTGGCCCCTTTCTTTGAGATAACTGTGCACTAGTGCGAGCCGGAAATGCCACTTCCAGCTTAGCTGTGCAGAAGAAGAACAACAAGAAGAAGAAATATCTCGAAATATGTCCGTCAGGCCCCTTCCCTTGAGATACATCTGCAAATATCTCGGAAACGAAGCGAGCTATGGCAAAATGTTAAGAGACCCTTTTTGTAGAGAATTAAGTTTCCCACTTTTTATGTTCTATGATATTTTTTGATCAGACGCGTAGTTCTCGAGATATATCAAGATATTTAGAAGTTCCGAAGCCGCACCAACATAATAGAGATACAGAAACACCGTGGCCCCTTTCTTTGAGATAACTCTGCACTATTGCGAGCTGCAAATGCCACTTCCAGCTTAGCTGTGCAGAAGAAGAACAACAAGAAGAACAAATATCTCGAAATATGTCCGTCAGGCCCCTTCCCTTGAGATATATCTACAAATCTCTCGGAAACGAAGCGAGCTATGGCAAAATGTTAAGAGACCTTTTTTGTAGAGAATTATGTTTCCTACAATTTATGTTCTATGATATTTTTTGATCAGATGCGTAGTTTTCGAGATATATCGAGATATTTAAAAGATCCGAAGCCGCACCAACATAATAGAGATACAGAAACACCGTGGCCCCTTTCTTTGATATAACTCTGCACTAGTGCGAGCCGCAAATGCCGCTTCCAGCTTAGCTGTGCAGAAGAAGAACAACAAGAAGAAGAAATATCTCGAAATATGTCCGTCAGGCCCCTTCCCTCGAGATAAATCTGCAAATATCTCGGAAATGAAGCGAGCTATGGCAAAATGTTAAGAGACCTTTTTTGTAGAGAATTAAGTTTCGTACTTTTTATGTTGTATGATATATTTTGATCGGATGCGTAGTTCTCGAGATATATCAAGATATTTAAAAGTTCCGAAGCCGCACCAACATAATAGAGATACAGAAACACCGTGGCCCCTTTCTTTGAGATAACTCTGCACTATTGCGAGCTGCAAATGCCACTTCCAGCTTAGCTGTGCAGAAGAAGAACAACAAGAAGAAGAAATATCTCGAAATATGTCCGTCAGGCCCCTTCCCTCGAGATAAATATGCAAATATCTCGGAAATGAAGCGAGCTATGGCAAAATGTTAAGAGACCTTTTTTGTAGAGAATTAAGTTTCCTACTTTTTATGTTGTATGATATATTTTGATCGGATGCGTAGTTCTCGAGATATATCAAGATATTTAAAAGTTCCGAAGCCGCACCAACATAATAGAGATACAGAAACACCGTGGCCCCTTTCTTTGAGATAACTCTGCACTATTGCGAGCTGCAAATGCCACTTCCAGCTTAGCTGTGCAGAAGAAGAACAACAAGAAGAAGAAATATCTCGAAATATGTCCGTCAGGCCCCTTCCCTTGAGATAAATCTGCAAATATCTCGGAAACGAAGCGAGCTATGGCAAAATGTTAAGAGACCTTTTTTGTAGAGAATTATGTTTCCTACAATTTATGTTCTATGATATTTTTTGATCAGATGCGTAGTTTTCGAGATATATCGAGATATTTAAAAGATCCGAAGCCGCACCAACATAATAGAGATACAGAAACACCGTGGCCCCTTTCTTTGATATAACTCTGCACTAGTGCGAGCCGCAAATGCCGCTTCCAGCCTAGCTGTGCAGAAGAGGAACAACAAGAAGAAGAAATATCTCGAAATATGTCCGTCAGGCCCCTTCCCTTGAGATAAATCTGCAAATATCTCGGAAACGAAGCGAGCTACGGCAAAATGTTAAGAGACCTTTTTTGTAGAGAATTAAGTTTCCTACATTTTATGTTCTATGATATTTTTTGATCAGAAGCGTAGTTCTCGAGATATATCAAGATATTTAAAAGTTCCGAAGCCGCACCAACATAATAGAGATACAGAAACACCGTGGCTCCTTTCTTTGAGATAACTCTGCACTATTGCGAGCTGGAAATGCCACTTCCAGTTTAGCTGTGCAGAAGAAGAACAACAAGAAGAAGAAATATCTCGAAATATGTCCGTTAGGCCCCTTTCCTTGAGATAAATCTGCAAATATCTCGGAAACGAAGCGAGCTATGGCAAAATGTTAAGAGACCTTTTTTGTAGAGAATTAAGTTTCCTACTTTTTATGTTCTATGATATTTTTTGATCAGATGCGTAGTTCTCGAGATATATCAAGATATTTAAAGGTTCCGAAGCCGCACCAACATAATAGAGATACAGAAACACCGTGGCCCCGTTCTTTGAGATAACTCTGCACTAGCGCGAGCCGCAAATGCCACTTACAGCTTAGCTGTGCAGAAGAAGAACAACGAGAAGAAGAAATATCTCGAAATATGTCCGTCAGGCCCGTTCCCTTGAGATAAATCTGCAAATATCTCGGAAACGAAGCGAGCTATGGCAAAATGTTAAGAGATCTTTTTTGTAGAGAATTAAGTTTCCTACTTTTTATGTTCTATGATATTTTTTGATCAGATGCGTAGTTCTCGAGATATATCAAGATATTTAAAAGTTCCGAAGCCGCACCAACATAATAGAGATACAGAAACACCGTGGCCCCTTTCTTTGAGATAACTCTGCACTATTGCGAGCTGCAAATGCCACTTCCAGCTTAGCTGTGCAGAAGAGGAACAACAAGAAGAAGAAATATCTCGGAATATATCCGTCAGGCCCCTTCCCTTGAGATAAATCTGCAAATATCTCGGAAACGATGCCAGCTATGGGAAAATGTTGAGAGACCTTTTTTGTAGAGAATTAAGTATCCTACTTTTTATCTTCTATGATATTTTTTGATCAGATGCGTAGTTCTAGAGATATATCAAGATATTTAAAAGTTCCGAAGCCGCACCAACATAATAGAGATACAGAAACACCGTGGCCCCTTTCTTTGAGATAACTGTGCACTAGTGCGAGCCGGAAATGCCACTTCCAGCTTAGCTGTGCAGAAGAAGAACAACAAGAAGAAGAAATATCTCGAAATATGTCCGTCAGGCCCCTTCCCTTGAGATAAATCTGCAAATATCTCGGAAACGAAGCGAGCTATGGCAAAATGTTGAGAGACCCTTTTTGTAGAGAATTAAGTTTCCTACTTTTTATGTTCTATCATATTTTTTGATCAGATGCGTAGTTCTCGAGATATATCAAGATATTTAAAAGTTCCGAAGCCGCACCAACATAATAGAGATACAGAAACACCGTGGCCCCTTTCTTTGAGATAACTCTGCACTAGCGCGAGCCGCAAATGCCACTTACAGCTTAGCTGTGCAGAAGAAGAACAACGAGAAGAAGAAATATCTCGAAATATGTCCGTCAGGCCCCTTCCCTTGAGATAAATCTGCAAATATCTCGGAAACGAAGCGAGCTATGGCAAAATGTTAAGAGATCTTTTTTGTAGAGAATTAAGTTTCCTACTTTTTATGTTCTATGATATTTTTTGATCAGATGCGTAGTTCTCGAGATATATCAAGATATTTAAAAGTTCCGAAGCCGCACCAACATAATAGAGATACAGAAACACCGTGGCCCCTTTCTTTGAGATAACTCTGCACTAGCGCGAGCCGCAAATGCCACTTACAGCTTAGCTGTGCAGAAGAAGAACAACGAGAAGAAGAAATATCTCGAAATATGTCCGTCAGGCCCGTTCCCTTGAGATAAATCTGCAAATATCTCGGAAACGAAGCGAGCTATGGCAAAATGTTAAGAGATCTTTTTTGTAGAGAATTAAGTTTCCTACTTTTTATGATCTATGATATTTTTTGATCAGATGCGTAGTTCTCGAGATATATCAAGATATTTAAAAGTTCCGAAGCCGCACCAACATAATAGAGATACAGAAACACCGTGGCCCCTTTCTTTGAGATAACTCTGTACTAGCGCGAGCCGCAAATGCCACTTACAGCTTAGCTGTGCAGAAGAAGAACAACGAGAAGAAGAAATATCTCGAAATATGTCCGTCAGGCCCCTTCCCTTGAGATAAATCTGCAAATATCTCGGAAACGAAGCGAGCTATGGCAAAATATTAAGAGACCTTTTTTGTAGAGAATTAAGTTTCCTACTTTTTATGTTCTATGATATTTTTTGATCAGATGCGTAGTTCTCGAGATATATCCAGATATTTAAAAGTTCCGAAGCGGCACCAACATAATAGAGATACAGAAACACCGTGGCCCCTTTCTTTGAGGTAACTCTGCACTATTGCGAGCTGCAAATGCCACTTCCAGCTTAGCTGTGCAGAAGAAGAACAACAAGAAGAAGAAATATCTCGAAATATGTCCCTCAGGCCCCTTCCCTTGAGATAAATCTGCAAATATCTCGGAAACCAAGCGAGCTATGGCAAAATGTTAAGAGACCTTATTTGTAGAGAATTAAGTTTTCTACTTTTTATGTTCTACGATATTTTTTGATCAGATGCGTAGTTCTCGAGATATATCAAGATATTTAAAAGTTCCCAAGCCGCACCGACATAATAGAGATACAGAAACACCGTGGCCCCTTTCTTTGAGATAACTCTGCACTATTGCGAGCTGCAAATGCCACTTCCAGCTTAGCTGTGCAGAAGAAGAACAACAAGAACAAGAAATATCTCGAAATATGTCCGTCAGGCCCCTTCCCTTGAGCTAAATCTGCAAATATCTCGGAAACGATGCCAGCTATGGGAAAATGTTAAGAGACCTTTCTTGTAGAAAATTAAGTTTCCTACTTTTTATGTTCTATGATATTTTTTGATCAGATGCGTAGTTTTCGAGATATATCGAGATATTTAAAAGTTCCGAAGCCGCACCAACATAATAGAGATACAGAAACATCGTGGCCCCTTTCTTTGGGATAACTCTGCACTATTGCGAGTTGGAAATGCCACTTCCAGTTTAGCTGTGCAGAAGAAGAACAACAAGAAGAAGAAATATCTCGAAATATGTCCGTCAGGACCCTTCCCTTGAGATAAATCTGCAAATATCTCGGAAACGAAGCGAGCTATTGCAAAACGTTAAGAGACCTTTTTTGTAGAGAATTAAGTTTCCTACTTTTTATGTTCTATGATATTTTTTGATCAGATGCGTAGTTCTCGAGATATATCAAGATATTTAAAAGTTCCGAAGCCGCACCAACATAATAGAGATACAGAAACACCGTGGCCCCTTTCTTTGAGATAACTCTGCACTATTGCGAGCTGCAGATGCCACTTCCAGCTTAGCTGTGCAGAAGAAGAACAACAAGAAGAAGAAATATCTGGAAATATGTCCGTCAGGCCCCTTCCCTTGAGATAAATCTGCAAATATCTCGGAAACGAAGCGAGCTACGGCAAAATGTTAAGAGACCTTTTTTGTAGAAAATTAGGATTCCTACTTTTTATGTTCTATGATATTTTTTGAACAGATGCGTAGTTCTCGAGATATATCAAGATATTTAAAAGTTCCGAAGCCGCACTAACATAATAGAGATACAGAAACACCGTGGCCCCTTTCTTTGAGATAACTCTGCACTATTGCGCGCTGCAAATGCCACTTCCAGCTTAGCTGTGCAGAAGAAGAACAACAACAAGAAGAAATATCTCGAAATATGTCCGTCAGGCCCCTTCCCTTGAGATAAATCTGCAAATATCTCGGAAACGAAGCGAGCTATGGCAAAATGTTAAGAGACCTTTTTTGTAGAGAATTAAGTTTCCTACTTTTTATGTTCTATGATATTTTTTGATCAGATGCGTAGTTCTCGAGATATATCCAGATATTTAAAAGTTCCGAAGCGGCACCAACATAATAGAGATACAGAAACACCGTGGCCCCTTTCTTTGAGGTAACTCTGCACTATTGCGAGCTGCAAATGCCACTTCCAGCTTAGCTGTGCAGAAGAAGAACAACAAGAAGAAGAAATATCTCGAAATATGTCCCTCAGGCCCCTTCCCTTGAGATAAATCTGCAAATATCTCGGAAACCAAGCGAGCTATGGCAAAATGTTAAGAGACCTTATTTGTAGAGAATTAAGTTTCCTCCTTTTTATGTTCTACGATATTTTTTGATCAGATGCGTAGTTCTCGAGATATATCAAGATATTTAAAAGTTCCCAAGCCGCACCAACATAATAGAGATACAGAAACACCGTGGCCCCTTTCTTTGAGATAACTCTGCACTATTGCGCGCTGCAAATGCCACTTCCAGCTTAGCTGTGCAGAAGAAGAACAACAACAAGAAGAAATATCTCGAAATATGTCCGTCAGGCCCCTTCCCTTGAGATAAATCTGCAAATATCTCGGAAACGAAGCGAGCTATGGCAAAATGTTAAGAGACCTTTTTTGTAGAGAATTAAGTTTCCTACTTTTTATGTTCTATGATATTTTTTGATCAGATGCGTAGTTCTCGAGATATATCCAGATATTTAAAAGTTCCGAAGCGGCACCAACATAATAGAGATACAGAAACACCGTGGCCCCTTTCTTTGAGGTAACTCTGCACTATTGCGAGCTGCAAATGCCACTTCCAGCTTAGCTGTGCAGAAGAAGAACAACAAGAAGAAGAAATATCTCGAAATATGTCCCTCAGGCCCCTTCCCTTGAGATAAATCTGCAAATATCTCGGAAACGAAGCGAGCTATGGCAAAATGTTTAGAGACCTTTCTTGTAGAGAATTAAGTTTCCTACTTTTTATGTAGTATGATATTTTTTGATCAGATGCGTAGTTCTCGAGATATATCAAGATATTTAAAAGTTCCGAAGCCGCACCAACATAATAGAGATACAGAAACACCGTGGCCCCTTTCTTTGAGATAACTCTGCACTATTGCGCGCTGCAAATGCCACTTCCAGCTAAGCTGTGCAGAGGAAGAACAACAAGAAGAAGAAATATCTCGAAATATGTCCGTCAGGCCCCTTCCCTTGAGATAAATCTGCAAATATCTCGGAAACGAAGCGAGCTATGGCAAAATGTTAAGAGACCTTTTTTGTAGAGAATTATGTTTCCTACAATATATGTTCTATGATATTTTTTGATCAGAAGCGTAGTTTTCGAGATGTATCGAGATATTTAAAAGTTCCGAAGCCGCACCAACATAATAGAGATACAGAAACATCGTGGCCCCTTTCTTTGAGATAACTCTGCACTATTGCGAGTTGCAAATGCCACTTCCAGCTTAGCTGTGCAGAAGAAGAACAACAAGAAGAAGAAATATCTGGAAATATGTCCGTCGGCCCCTTCCCTTGAGATAAATCTGCAAATATCTCGGAAACGAAGCGAGCTATGGCAAAATGTTAAGAGACCTTTTTTGTAGAGAATTAAGTTTCCTACTCTTTATGTTCTATGATATTTTTCGATCAGAGGCGTAGTTCTCGAGATATATCAAGATATTTAATAGTTCCGAAGCCGCACCAACATAATAGAGATACAGAAACACCGTGGCCCCTTTCTTTGAGATTACTCTGCACGATTGCGAGCTGGAAATGCCACTTCCAGTTTAGCTGTGCAGAAGAAGAACAACAAGAAGAAGAAATATCTCGAAATATGTCCGTCGGCCCCTTCCCTTGAGATAAATCTGCAAATATCTCGGAAACGAAGCGAGCTACGGCAAAATGTTAAGAGACCTTTTTTGTAGAAAATTAGGTTTCCTACTTTTTATGTTCTAGGATATTTTTTGATCAGATGCGTAGTTCTCGAGATATATCAAGATATTTAAAAGTTCCGAAGCCGCACCAACATAATAGAGATACAGAAACACCGTGGCCCCTTTCTTTGCGATAACTCTGCACTATTGCGAGCTGCAAATGCCACTTCCAGCTTAGCTGTGCAGAAGAAGAACAACAAGAAGAAGAAATATCTCGAAATATGTCCGTCAGGCCCCTTCCCTTGAGATAAATCTGCAAATACCTCGGAAACCAAGCGAGCTATGGCAAAATGTTAAGAGACCTTTTTTGTAGAGAATTAAGTTTCCTACTTTTTATGTTCTATGATATTTTTCGATCAGAGGCGTAGTTCTCGAGATATATCAAGATATTTAAAAGTTCCGAAGCCGCACCAACATAATAGAGATACAGAAACACCGTGGCCCCTTTCTTTGAGATAACTCTGCACGATTGCGAGCTGGAAATGCCACTTCCAGTTTAGCTGTGCAGAAGAAGACAACAAGAAGAAGAAATATCTCGAAATATGTCCATCAGGACCCTTCCCTTGAGATAAATCTGCAAATATCTCGGAAACGAAGCGAGCTATGGCAAAATGTTAAGAGACCTTTTTTGTAGAGAATTCAGTTTCCTACTTTTTATGTTCTATGATATTTTTCGATCAGAGGCGTAGTTCTCGAGATATATCAAGATATTTAAAAGTTCCGAAGCCGCACCAACATAATAGAGATACAGAAACACCGTGGCCCCTTTCTTTGAGATAACTCTGCACGATTGCGAGCTGGAAATGCCACTTCCAGTTTAGCTGTGCAGAAGAAGAACAACAAGAAGAAGAAATATCTCGAAATATGTCCGTCAGGCCAGTTCCTTTGAGCTGAATCTGCAAATATCTCGGAAACGAAGCGAGCTATGGCAAAATGTTAAGAGACGTTTTTTGTAGAGAATTATGTTTCCTACAATTTATGTTCTATGATATTTTTTGATCAGAAGCGTAGTTTTCGAGATATATCGAGATATTTAAAAGTTCCGAAGACGCACCAACATAATAGAGATACAGAAACACCGTGGCCCCTTTCTTTGAGATAACTGTGCACCAGTGCGAGCCGCAAATGCCACTTTCAGCTTAGCTGTGCAGAAGAAGAACAACAAGAAGAAGAAATATCTCGAAATATGTCCGTCAGGCCCCTTCCCTTGAGATATATCTGCAAATATCTCGGAAACGAAGCGAGCTATGGCAAAATGTTAAGAGACCTTTTTTGTAGAGAATTATGTTTCCTACAATTTATGTTCTATGATATTTTTTGATCAGAAGCGTAGTTTTCGAGATATATCGAGATATTTAAAAGTTCCGAAGCCGCACCAACATAATAGAGATACAGAAACACCGTGGCCCCTATCTTTGAGATAACTCTGCACTAGTGCGAGCCGCAAATGCCACTTCCAGCTTAGCTGTGCAGAAGAAGAACAACAAGAAGAAGAAATATCTCGAAATATGTCCGTGAGGCCCCTTCCCTTGAGATAAATCTGCAAATATCTCGGAAACGAAGCGAGCTATGGCAAAATGTTAAGAGACCTTTTTTGTAGAGAATTATGTTTCCTACAATATATGTTCTATGATATTTTTTGATCAGAAGCGTAGTTTTCGAGATGTATCGAGATATTTAAAAGTTCCGAAGCCGCACCAACATAATAGAGATACAGAAACATCGTGGCCCCTTTCTTTGGAATAACTCTGCACTATTGCGAGCTGGAAATGCCACTTCCAGTTTAGCTGTGCAGAAGAAGAACAACAAGAAGAAGAAATATCTCGAAATATGTCCGTCAGGACCCTTCCCTTGAGATAAATCTGCAAATATCTCGGAAACGAAGCGAGCTATTGCAAAACGTTAAGAGACCTTTTTTGTAGAGAATTAAGTTTCCTACTTTTTATGTTGTATGATATTTTTTATCAGAAGCGTAGTTTTCGAGATATATCGAGATATTTAAAAGTTCCGAAGCCGCACCAACATAATAGAGATACAGAAACACCGTGGCCCCTTTCTTTGAGATAACTCTGCACTATTGCGAGCTGCAAATGCCACTTCCAGCTTAGCTGTGCAGAAGAAGAACAACAAGAAGAAGAAATATCTCGAAATATGTCCGTCAGACCCCTTCCCTTGAGATGAATCTGCAAATATCTCGGAAACGAAGCGAGCTATGGCAAAATGTTAAGAGACCTTTTTTGTAGAGAATTAAGTTTCCTACTTTTTATGTTCTATGATATTTTTTGATCAGATGCGTAGTTCTCGAGATATATCAAGATATTTAAAAGTTCCGAAGCCGCACCAACATAATAGAGATACAGAAACACCGTGGCCCCTTTCTTTGAGATAACTCTGCACTAGTGCGAGCCGCAAATGCCACTTCCAGCTTAGCTGTGCAGAAGAAGAACAACAAGAAGAAGAAATATCTCGAAATATGTCCGTCAGGCCCCTTCCCTTGAGATAAATATGCAAATATCTCGGAAACGAAGCGAGCTATGGCAAAATGTTAAGAGACCTTTTTTGTAGAGAATTAAGTTTCCTACTTTTTATGATCTATAATATTTTTTGATGAGATGCGTAGTTCTCGAGATATATCAAGATATTTAAAAGTTCCGAAGCCGCACCAACATAATAGAGATACAGAAACACCGTGGCCCCTTTCTTTGAGATAACTCTGCACTATTGCGAGCTGCAAATGCCACTTCCAGCTTAGCTGTGCAGAGGAAGAACAACAAGAAGAAGAAATATCTCGAAATATGTCCGTCAGGCCAGTTCCTTTGAGCTGAAACTGCAAATATCTCGGAAACGAAGCGAGCTATGGCAAAATGTTAAGAGACGTTTTTTGTAGAGAATTATGTTTCCTACAATTTATGTTCTATGATATTTTTTGATCAGAAGCGTAGTTGTCGAGATATATCGAGATATTTAAAAGTTCCGAAGACGCACCAACATAATAGAGATACAGAAACACCCTGGCCCCTTTCTTTGAGATAACTGTGCACCAGTGCGAGCCGCAAATGCCACTTTCAGCTTAGCTGTGCAGAAGAAGAACAACAAGAAGAAGAAATATCTCGAAATATGTCCGTCAGGCCCCTTCCCTTGAGATATATCTGCAAATATCTCGGAAACGAAGCGAGCTATGGCAAAATGTTAAGAGACCGTTTTTGTAGAGAATTATGTTTCCTACTTTTTATGTTCTGTGATATTTTTTGATCAGACGCGTAGTTCTCGAGATATATCAAGATATTTAAAAGTTCCGAAGCCGCACCAACATAATAGAGATACAGAAACACCATGGCCCCTTTCTTTGAGATAACTCTGCACTATTGCGAGCTGCAAATGCCACTTCGAGCTTAGCTGTGCAGAGAAAGAACAACAAGAAGAAGAAATATCTCGAAATATGTCCGTCAGACCCCTTCCCTTGAGATGAATCTGCAAATATCTCGGAAACGAAGCGAGCTATAGCAAAATGTTAAGAGACCTTTTTTGTAGAGAATTAAGTTTCCTACTTTTTATGTTCTATGATATTTTTTGATCAAATGCGTAGTTCTCGAGATATATCAAGATATTTAAAAGTTCCGAAGCCGCACCAACATAATAGAGATACAGAAACACCGTGGCCCCTTTCTTTGAGATAACTCTGCACTAGTGCGAGCCGCAAATGCCACTTCCAGCTTAGCTGTGCAGAAGAAGAACAACAAGAAGAAGAAGTATCTCGAAATATGTCCGTCAGGCCCCTTCCCTTGAGATAAATATGCAAATATCTCGGAAACGAAGCGAGCTATGGCAAGATGTTAAGAGACCTTTTTTGTAGAGAATTAAGTTTCCTACTTTTTATGATCTATAATATTTTTTGATGAGATGCGTAGTTCTCGAGATATATCAAGATATTTAAAAGTTCCGAAGCCGCACCAACATAATAGAGATACAGAAACACCGTGGCCCCTTTCTTTGAGATAACTCTGCACTATTGCGAGCTGCAAATGACACTTCCAGCTTAGCTGTGCAGAGGAAGAACAACAAGAAGAAGAAATATCTCGAAATATGTCCGTCAGGCCAGTTCCTTTGAGCTGAAACTGCAAATATCTCGGAAACGAAGCGAGCTATGGCAAAATGTTAAGAGACGTTTTTTGTAGAGAATTATGTTTCCTACAATTTATGTTCGATGATATTTTTTGATCAGAAGCGTAGTTGTCGAGATATATCGAGATATTTAAAAGTTCCGAAGACGCACCAACATAATAGAGATACAGAAACACCGTGGCCCCTTTCTTTGAGATAACTCTGCACTATGGCGAGCTGCAAATGCCACTTCCAGCTTAGCTGTGCAGAGGAAGAACAACAAGAAGAAGAAATATCTCGAAATATGTCCGTCAGGCCACTTCCCTTGAGATAAATCTGCAAATATCTCGGAAACGAAGCGAGCTATGGCAAAATGTTAAGAGACCTTTTTTGTAGAGAATAATGTTTCCTACAATTTACGTTCTATGATATTTTTTGATCAGAAGCGTAGTTTTCGAGATATATCGAGATATTTAAAAGTTCCGAAGACGCACCAACATAATAGAGATACAGAAACACCGTGGCCCCTTTCTTTGAGATAACTGTGCACTAGTGCGAGCCGCAAATGCCACTTCCAGCTTAGCTGTGCAGAAGAAGAACAACAAGAAGAAGAAATATCTCGAAATATGTCCGTCAGGCCCCTTCCCTTGAGATATATCTGCAAATATCTCGGAAACGAAGCGAGCTATGGCGAAATGTTAAGAGACCTTTTTTGTAGAGAATTAAGTTTCCTACTTTTTATCTTCTATGATATTTTTTGATGAGATGCGTAGTTCTCGAGATATATCAAGATATTTAAAAGTTCCGAAGCCGCACCAACATAATAGAGATACAGAAACACCGTGGCCCCTCTCTTTGAGATAACTCTGCACTATTGCGAGCTGCAAATGCCACTCCCAGCTTAGCTGTGCAGAAGAAGAACAACAAGAAGAAGAAATATCTCGAAATATGTCCGTCAGGCCCCTTCGCTTGAGATACATCTGCAAATATCTCGGAAACGAAGCGAGCTATGGCAAAATGTTTAGAGACCTTTCTTGTAGAGAATTAAGTTTCCTACTTTTTATGTAGTATGATATTTTTTGATCAGATGCGTAGTTCTCGAGATATATCAAGATATTTAAAAGTTCCGAAGCCGCACCAACATAATAGAGATACAGAAACACCGTGGCCCCTTTCTTTGGGATAACTCTGCACTATTGCGAGCTGCAAATGCCACTTCCAGCTTAGCTGTGCAGAACAAGAACAACAAGAAGAAGAAATATCTCGAAATATGTCCGTCAGGCCACTTCCCTTGAGATAAATCTGCAAATATCTCGGAAACGAAGCGAGCTATGGCAAAATGTTAAGAGACCTTTTTTGTAGAGAATTAAGTTTCCTGCTTTTTATGTTCGATGATATTTTTTGATCAGATGCGTAGTTCTCGAGATATATCAAGATATTTAAAAGTTCCGAAGCTGCACCAACATAATAGAGGTACAGAAACACCGTGGCCTCTTTCTTTGAGATAACTCTGCACTATTGCGAGCTGCAAATGCCGCTTCGAGCTTAGCTGTGCAGAAGAAGAACAACAAGAAGAAGAAATATCTCGAAATATGTCCGTCAGACCCCTTCCCTTGAGATGAATCTGCAAATATCTCGGAAACGAAGCGAGCTATGGCGAAATGTTAAGAGACCTTTTTTGTAGAGAATTAAGTTTCCTACTTTTTATCTTCTATGATATTTTTTGATGAGATGCGTAGTTATCGAGATATATCAAGATATTTAAAAGTTCCGAAGCCGCACCAACATAATAGAGATACAGAAACACCGTGGCCCCTCTCTTTGAGATAACTCTGCACTATTGCGAGCTGCAAATGCCACTCCCAGCTTAGCTGTGCAGAAGAAGAACAACAAGAAGAAGAAATATCTCGAAATATGTCCGTCAGGCCCCTTCCCTTGAGATAAATCTGCAAATATCTCGGAAACGAAGCGAGCTATGGCAAAATGTTTAGAGACCTTTCTTGTAGAGAATTAAGTTTCCTACTTTTTATGTACTATGATATTTTTTGATCAGATGCGTAGTTCTCGAGATATATCAAGATATTTAAAAGTTCCGAAGCCGCACCAACATAATAGAGATACAGAAACACCGTGGCCCCTTTCTTTGGGATAACTCTGCACTATTGCGAGCTGCAAATGCCACTTCCAGCTTAGCTGTGCAGAACAAGAACAACAAGAAGAAGAAATATCTCGAAATATGTCCGTCAGGCCACTTCCCTTGAGATAAATCTGCAAATATCTCGGAAACGAAGCGAGCTATGGCAAAATGTTAAGAGACCTTTTTTGTAGAGAATTAAGTTTCCTACTTTTTATGTTCGATGATATTTTTTGATCAGATGCGTAGTTCTCGAGATATATCAAGATATTTAAAAGTTCCGAAGCTGCACCAACATAATAGAGGTACAGAAACACCGTGGCCTCTTTCTTTGAGATAACTCTGCACTATTGCGAGGTGCAAATGCCGCTTCGAGCTTAGCTGTGCAGAAGAAGAACAACAAGAAGAAGAAATATCTCGAAATATGTCCGTCAGACCCCTTCCCTTGAGATGAATCTGCAAATATCTCGGAAACGAAGCGAGCTATGGCGAAATGTTAAGAGACCTTTTTTGTAGAGAATTAAGTTTCCTACTTTTTATCTTCTATGATATTTTTTGATGAGATGCGTAGTTATCGAGATATATCAAGATATTTAAAAGTTCCGAAGCCGCACCAACATAATAGAGATACAGAAACACCGTGGCCCCTCTCTTTGAGATAACTCTGCACTATTGCGAGCTGCAAATGCCACTCCCAGCTTAGCTGTGCAGAAGAAGAACAACAAGAAGAAGAAATATCTCGAAATATGTCCGTCAGGCCCCTTCCCTTGAGATAAATCTGCAAATATCTCGGAAACGAAGCGAGCTATGGCAAAATGTTTAGAGACCTTTCTTGTAGAGAATTAAGTTTCCTACTTTTTATGTACTATGATATTTTTTGATCAGATGCGTAGTTCTCGAGATATATCAAGATATTTAAAAGTTCCGAAGCCGCACCAACATAATAGAGATACAGAAACACCGTGGCCCCTTTCTTTGGGATAACTCTGCACTATTGCGAGCTGCAAATGCCACTTCCAGCTTAGCTGTGCAGAACAAGAACAACAAGAAGAAGAAATATCTCGAAATATGTCCGTCAGGCCACTTCCCTTGAGATAAATCTGCAAATATCTCGGAAACGAAGCGAGCTATGGCAAAATGTTAAGAGACCTTTTTTGTAGAGAATTAAGTTTCCTACTTTTTATGTTCGATGATATTTTTTGATCAGATGCGTAGTTCTCGAGATATATCAAGATATTTAAAAGTTCCGAAGCTGCACCAACATAATAGAGGTACAGAAACACCGTGGCCTCTTTCTTTGAGATAACTCTGCACTATTGCGAGGTGCAAATGCCGCTTCGAGCTTAGCTGTGCAGAAGAAGAACAACAAGAAGAAGAAATATCTCGAAATATGTCCGTCAGACCCCTTCCCTTGAGATGAATCTGCAAATATCTCGGAAACGAAGCGAGCTATGGCAAAATGTTAAGAGACCTTTTTTGTAGAGAATAATGTTTCCTACAATTTACGTTCTATGATATTTTTTGATCAGAAGCGTAGTTTTCGAGATATATCGAGATATTTAAAAGTTCCGAAGCCGCACCAACATAATAGAGATACAGAAACACCGTGGCCCCTTTCTTTGAGATAACTCTGCACTATTGCGAGCTGCAAATGCCACTTCCAGCTTAGCTGTGCAGAGGAAGAACAACAAGAAGAAGAAATATCTCGAAATATGTCCGTCAGGCCAGTTCCTTTGAGCTGAATCTGCAAATATCTCGGAAACGAAGCGAGCTATGGCAAAATGTTAAGAGACGTTTTTTGTAGAGAATTAAGTTTCCTACTTTTTATGTTCTATGATATTTTTTGATCAGATGCGTAGTTCTCGAGATATATCAAGATATTTAAAAGTTCCGAAACCGCACCAACATAATAGAGATACAGAAACACCGTGGCCCCTTTCTTTGAGATAACTCTGCACTATTGCGAGCTGGAAATGCCACTTCCAGTTTAGCTGTGCAGAAGAAGAACAACAAGAAGAAGAAATATCTCGAAATATGTCCGTCAGGCCCCTTCCCTTGAGATAAATCTGCAAATATCTCGGAAACGAAGCGAGCTATGGCAAAATGCTAAGAGACATTTTTTGTAGAGAATTAAGTTTCCTACTTTTTATGTTCTATGATATTTTTTGATCAGAAGCGTAGTTTTCGAGATATATCGAGATATTTAAAAGTTCCGAAGCCGCACCAACATAATAGAGATAGAGAAACACCGTGGCCCCTTTCTTTGAGATAACTCTGCACTAGTGCGAGCCGCAAATGCCACTTCCAGCTTAGCTGTGCAGAAGAAGAACAACAAGAAGAAGAAATATCTCGAAATACGTCCGTCAGGCCCCTTCCCTTGAGATAAATCTGCAAATATCTCGGAAACGAAGCGAGCTATGGCAAAATGTTAAGAGACCTTTTTTGTAGAGAATTAAGTTTCCTACTTTTTATGTTCTATGATATTTTTTGATCAGATGCGTAGTTCTCGAGATATATCAGGTTATTTAAAAGTTCCGAAACCGCACCAACATAATAGAGATACAGAAACACCGCGGCCCCTTTCTTTGAGATAACTCTGCACTATTGCGAGCTGCAAATGCCACTTCCAGCTTAGCTGTGCAGAGGAAGAACAACAAGAAGAAGAAATATCTCGAAATATGTCCGTCAGGCCAGTTCCTTTGAGCTGAATCTGCAATTATCTCGGAAACGAAGCGAGCTATGGCAAAATGTTAAGAGACCTTTTTTGTAGAGAATTATGTTTCCAACAATTTATGTTGTATGATATTTTTTGATCAGAAGCGTAGTTTTCGAGATATATCGAGATATTTAAAAGTTCCGAAGCCGCACCAACATAATAGAGATACAGAAACACCGTGGCCCCTTTCTTTGAGATAACTGTGCACTAGTGCGAGCCGCAAATGCAACTTCCAGCTTAGCTGTGCAGAAGAAGAACAACAAGAAGAAGAAATATCTCGAAATATGTCCGTCAGGCCCCTTCCCTTGAGATAAATCTGCAAATGTCTCGGAAACGAAGCGAGCTATGGCAAAATGTTAAGAGACCTTTTTTGTAGAGAATTAAGTTTCCTACTTTTTATGTTCTATGATATTTTTTGATCAGATGCGCAGTTCTCGAGATATATCAAGATATTTAAAAGTTCCGAAGCCGCACCAACATAATAGAGATACAGAAACACCGTGGCCCCTTTCTTTGAGATAACTCTGCACTATTGCGAGCTGCAAATGCCACTTCCAGCTTAGCTGTGCAGAGGAAGAACAACAAGAAGAAGAAATATCTCGAAATATGTCCGTCAGGCCAGTTCCTTTGAGCTGAATCTGCAAATATCTCGGAAACGAAGCGATCTATGGCAAAATGTTAAGAGACGTTTTTTGTAGAGAATTATGTTTCCTACAATTTATGTTCTATGATATTTTTTGATCAGAAGCGTAGTTTTCGAGATATATCGAGATATTTAAAAGTTCCGAAGCCGCACCAACATAATAGAGATACAGAAACACCGTGGCCCCTTTCTTTGAGATAACTCTGCACTAGTGCGAGCCGCAAATGCCACTTCCAGCTTAGCTGTGCAGAAGAAGAACAACAAGAAGAAGAAATATCTCGAAATATGTCCGTCAGGCCCCTTCCCTTGAGATAAATCTGCAAATATCTCGGAAACGAAGCGAGCTATGGCAAAATGTTAAGAGACCTTTTTTGTAGAGAATTAAGTTTCCTACTTTTTATGTTCTATGATATTTTTTGATCAGATGCGTAGTTCTCGAGATATATCAAGATATTTAAAAGTTCCGAAGCCGCACCAACATAATAGAGATACAGAAACACCGTGGCCCCTTTCTTTGAGATAACTCTGCACTATTGCGAGCTGGAAATGCCACTTCCAGTTTAGCTGTGCAGAAGAAGAACAACAAGAAGAAGAAATATCTCGAAATATGTCCGTCAGGCCCCTTCCCTTCAGATAAATCTGCAAATATCTCGGAAACGAAGCGAGCTATGGCAAAATGTTAAGAGACCTTTTTTGTAGAGAATTATGTTTCCTACTTTTTATGTTCTATGATATTTTTTGATCAGACGCGTAGTTCTCGAGATATATCAAGATATTTAAAAGTTCCGAAGCCGCACCAACATAATAGAGATACAGAAACACCGTGGCTCCTTTCTTTGAGATAACTCTGCACTATTGCGACCTGGAAATGCCACTTCCAGTTTAGCTGTGCAGAAGAAGAACAACAAGAAGAAGAAATATCTGGAAATATGTCCGTCAGGCCCCTTACCTTGAGATAAATCTGCAAATATCTCGGAAACGAAGAGAGCTATGGCAAAATGTTAAGAGACCTTTTTTGTAGAGAATTAAGTTTCCTACTTTTTATCTTCTATGATATTTTCTGATCAGATGCGTAGTTCTCGAGATATATCAAGATATTTGAAAGTTCCGAAGCCGCACCAACATAATAGAGATACAGAAACACCGTGGCCCCTCTCTTTGAGATAACTCTGCACTATTGCGAGCTGCAAATGCCACTTCCAGCTTAGCTGTGCAGAAGAGGAACAACAAGAAGAAGAAATATCTCGGAATATGTCCGTCAGGCCCCTTCCCTTGAGATAAATCTGCAAATATCTCGGAAACGATGCCAGCTATGGGAAAATGTTAAGAGACCTTTTTTGTAGAGAATTAAGTTCCCTACTTTTTATCTTCTATGATATTTTTTGATCAGATGCGTAGTTCTCGAGACATATCAAGATATTTAAAAGTTCCGAAGCCGCACCAACATAATAGAGATACAGAAACACCGTGGCCCCTTTCTTTGAGATAACTCTGCACTATTGCGAGCTGTAAATGCCACTTCCAGCTTAGCTGTGCAGAAGAAGAACAACAAGAAGAAGAAATATCTCGAAATATGTCCGTCAGGCCCCTTCCCTTGAGATATATCTGCAAATATCTCGGAAACGAAGCGTGCTATGGCAAAATGTGAAGAGACCTTTTTTGTAGAGAATTAAGTTCCCTACTTTTTATCTTCTATGATATTTTTTGATCAGATGCGTAGTTCTCGAGTTATATCAAGATATTTAAAAGTTCCGAAGCCGCACCAACATAATAGAGATACAGAAACACCGTGGCCCCTTTCTTTGAGATAACTCTGCACTATTGCGAGCTGTAAATGCCACTTCCAGCTTAGCTGTGCAGAAGAAGAACAACAAGAAGAAGAAATATCTGGAAATATGTCCGTCAGGCCCCTTCCCTTGAGATAAATCTGCAAATATCTCGGAAACGAAGAGAGCTATGGCAAAATGTTAAGAGACCTTTTTTGTAGAGAATTAAGTTTCCTACTTTTTATCTTCTATGATATTTTCTGATCAGATGCGTAGTTCTCGAGATATATCAAGATATTTGAAAGTTCCGAAGCCGCACCAACATAATAGAGATACAGAAACACCGTGGCCCCTCTCTTTGAGATAACTCTGCACTATTGCGAGCTGCAAATGCCACTTCCAGCTTAGCTGTGCAGAAGAGGAACAACAAGAAGAAGAAATATCTCGGAATATGTCCGTCAGGCCCCTTCCCTTGAGATAAATCTGCAAATATCTCGGAAACGATGCCAGCTATGGGAAAATGTTAAGAGACCTTTTTTGTAGAGAATTAAGTTCCCTACTTTTTATCTTCTATGATATTTTTTGATCAGATGCGTAGTTCTCGAGATATATCAAGATATTTAAAAGTTCCGAAGCCGCACCAACATAATAGAGATACAGAAACACCGTGGCCCCTTTCTTTGAGATAACTCTGCACTATTGCGAGCTGTAAATGCCACTTCCAGCTTAGCTGTGCAGAAGAAGAACAACAAGAAGAAGAAATATCTCGAAATATGTCCGTCAGGCCCCTTCCCTTGAGATATATCTGCAAATATCTCGGAAACGAAGCGTGCTATGGCAAAATGTGAAGAGACCTTTTTTGTAGAGAATTAAGTTCCCTACTTTTTATCTTCTATGATATTTTTTGATCAGATGCGTAGTTCTCGAGTTATATCAAGATATTTAAAAGTTCCGAAGCCGCACCAACATAATAGAGATACAGAAACACCGTGGCCCCTTTCTTTGAGATAACTCTGCACTATTGCGAGCTGTAAATGCCACTTCCAGCTTAGCTGTGCAGAAGAAGAACAACAAGAAGAAGAAATATCTGGAAATATGTCCGTCAGGCCCCTTCCCTTGAGATAAATCTGCAAATATCTCGGAAACGAAGAGAGCTATGGCAAAATGTTAAGAGACCTTTTTTGTAGAGAATTAAGTTTCCTACTTTTTATCTTCTATGATATTTTCTGATCAGATGCGTAGTTCTCGAGATATATCAAGATATTTGAAAGTTCCGAAGCCGCACCAACATAATAGAGATACAGAAACACCGTGGCCCCTCTCTTTGAGATAACTCTGCACTATTGCGAGCTGCAAATGCCACTTCCAGCTTAGCTGTGCAGAAGAGGAACAACAAGAAGAAGAAATATCTCGGAATATGTCCGTCAGGCCCCTTCCCTTGAGATAAATCTGCAAATATCTCGGAAACGATGCCAGCTATGGGAAAATGTTAAGAGACCTTTTTTGTAGAGAATTAAGTTCCCTACTTTTTATCTTCTATGATATTTTTTGATCAGATGCGTAGTTCTCGAGATATATCAAGATATTTAAAAGTTCCGAAGCCGCACCAACATAATAGAGATACAGAAACACCGTGGCCCCTTTCTTTGAGATAACTCTGCACTATTGCGAGCTGTAAATGCCACTTCCAGCTTAGCTGTGCAGAAGAAGAACAACAAGAAGAAGAAATATCTCGAAATATGTCCGTCAGGCCCCTTCCCTTGAGATATATCTGCAAATATCTCGGAAACGAAGCGTGCTATGGCAAAATGTGAAGAGACCTTTTTTGTAGAGAATTAAGTTCCCTACTTTTTATCTTCTATGATATTTTTTGATCAGATGCGTAGTTCTCGAGATATATCAAGATATTTAAAAGTTCCGAAGCCGCACCAACATAATAGAGATACAGAAACACCGTGGCCCCTTTCTTTGAGATAACTCTGCACTAGTGCGAGCCGCAAATGCCACTTCCAGCTTAGCTGTGCAGAAGAAGAACAACAAGAAGAAGAAATATCTGGAAATATGTCCGTTAGGCCCCTTCCCTTGAGATAAATCTGCAAATATCTCGGAAACGAAGGGAGCTATTGCAAAATGTTGAGAGACCTTTTTTGTAGAGAATTAAGTTTCCTACTATTTATGTTCTATGATATTTTTGGATCAGATGCGTAGTTCTCGAGATATATCAAGATATTTAAAAGTTCCGAAGCCGCACCAGCATAATAGAGATACAGAAACACCGTGGCCCCTTTCTTTGAGATATCTCTGCCCTATTGCGAGCTGCAAATGCCACTTCCAGCTTAGCTGTGCAGAAGAAGAAAAACAAGAAGAAGAAATATCTCGAAATATGTCCGTCAGGCCCCTTCCCTTGAGATAAATATGCAAATATCTCGGAAACGAAGCGAGCTATGGCAAAATGTTGAGCGACCTTTTTTGTAGAGAATTAAGTTTCCTACTTTTTATCTTCTATGATATTTTCTGATCAGATGCGTAGTTCTCGAGATATATCAAGATATTTAAAAGTTCCGAAGCCGCACCAACAGAATAGAGATACAGAAACACCGTGGCCCCTTTCTTTGAGATAACTCTGCACTATTTCGAGCTGCAAATGCCACTTTCAGCTTAGCTGTGCAGAAGAAGAACAACAAGAAGAAGAAATATCTCGAAATATGTCCGTCAGGCCCCTTCCCTTGAGATAAATCTGCAAATATCTCGGAAACGAAGAGAGCTATGGCAAAATGTTAAGAGACCTTTTTTGTAGAGAATTAGGTTTCCTACTTTTTATGTTCTATGATATTTTTTGATCAGATGCGTAGTTCTCGAGATATATCAAGATATTTAAAAGTTCCGAAGCCGCACCAACATAATAGAGATACAGAAACACCGTGGCCCCTTTCTTTGAGATAACTCTGCACTATTGCGAGCTGTAAATGCCACTTCCAGTTAAGCTGTGCAGAAGAAGAACAACAAGAAGAAGAAATATCTCGAAATATGTCCGTCAGGCCCCTTCCCTTGAGATATATCTGCAAATATCTCGGAAACGAAGCGAGCTATGGCAAAATGTTAAGAGACCTTTTTTGTAGAGAATTATGTTTCCTACAATTTATGTTCTATGATATTTTTTGTTCAGAAGCGTAGTTTTCGAGATATATCGAGATATTTAAAAGTTCCGAAGCCGCACCAACATAATAGAGATACAGAAACACCGTGGCCCCTTTCGTTGAGATAACTCTGCACTAGTGCGAGCCGCAAATGCCACTTCCAGCTTAGCTGTGCAGAAGAAGGACAACAAGAAGAAGAAATATCTCGAAATATGTCCGTCAGGCCCCTTCCCTTGAGATAAATCTGCAAATATCTCGGAAACGAAGCAAGCTATGGCAAAATGTTAAGAGACCTTTTTTGTAGAGAATTAAGTTTCCTACTTTTTATGTTCTATGATATTTTTTGATCAGATGCGTAGTTCTCGAGATATATCAAGATATTCAAAAGTTCCGAAGCCGCACCAACATAATAGAGATACAGAAACACCGTGGCCCCTTTCTTTGAGATAACTCTGCACTATTGCGAGCTGCAAATGCCACTTCCAGCTTAGCTGTGCAGTGGAAGAACAACAAGAAGAAGAAATATCTCGAAATATGTCCGTCAGGCCAGTTCCTTTGAGCTGAATCTGCAAATATCTCGGAAACGAAGCGAGCTATGGCAAAATGTTAAGAGACGTTTTTTGTAGAGAATTATGTTTCCTACAATTTATGTTGTATGATATTTTTTGATCAGAAGCGTAGTTTTCGAGATATATCGAGATATTTAAAAGTTCCGAAGCCGCACCAACATAATAGAGATACAGAAACACCGTGGCCCCTTTCTTTGAGATAACTCTGCACTAGTGCGAGCCGCAAATGCCACTTCCAGCTTAGCTGTGCAGAAGAAGAGCAACAAGAAGAAGAAATATCTCGAAATATGTCCGACAGGCCCCTTCCCTTGAGATAAATCTGCAAATATCTCGGAAACGATGCGAGCTATGGCGAAATGTTAAGAGACCTTTTTTGTAGAGAATTAAGTTTCCTACTTTTTATCTTCTATGATATTTTTTGATCAGATGCGTAGTTCTCGAGATAGATCAAGATACTTAAAAGTTCCGAAGCCGCACCAACATAATAGAGATACAGAAACACCGTGGCCCCTCTCTTTGAGAAAACTCTGCACTATTGCGAGCTGCAAATGCCACTTCCAGCTTAGCTGTGCAGAAGAAGAACAACAAGAAGAAGAAATATCTCGAAATATGTCCGTCAGGCCCCTTCCCTTGAGATAAATCTGCAAATATCTCGGAAACGAAGCGAGCTATGGCAAAATGTTTAGAGACCTTTCTTGTAGAGATTTAAGTTTCCTACTTTTTATGTAGTATGATATTTTTTGATCAGATGCGTAGTTCTCGAGATATATCAAGATATTTAAAAGTTCCGAAGCCGCACCAACATAATAGAGATACAGAAACACCGTGGCCCCTTTCTTTGAGATAACTCTGCACTATTGCGCGCTGCAAATGCCACTTCCAGCTTAGCTGTGCAGAAGAAGAACAACAAGAAGAAGAAATATCTCGAAATATGTCCGTCAGGCCCCTTCCCTTGAGATAAATCTGCAAATATCTCGGAAACGAAGCGAGCTATGGCAAAATGTTAAGAGACCTTTTTTGTAGAGAATTATGTTTCCTACAATTTATGTTCTATGATATTTTTTGATCAGAAGCGTAGTTTTCGAGATATATCGAGATATTTAAAAGTTCCGAAGCCGCACCAACATAATAGAGATACAGAAACATCGTGGCCCCTTTCTTTGGGATAACTCTGCACTATTGCGAGCTGGAAATGCCACTTCCAGTTTAGCTGTGCAGAAGAAGAGCAACAAGAAGAAGAAATATCTCGAAATATGTCCGACAGGCCCCTTCCCTTGAGATAAATCTGCAAATATCTCGGAAACGATGCGAGCTATGGCGAAATGTTAAGAGACCTTTTTTGTAGAGAAGTAAGTTTCCTACTTTTTATCTTCTATGATATTTTTTGATCAGATGCGTAGTTCTCGAGATATATCAAGATATTTAAAAGTTCCGAAGCCGCACCAACATAATAGGGATACAGAAACACCGTGGCCCCTTTCTTTGAGATAACTCTGCACTAGTGCGAGCCGCAAATGCCACTTCCAACTTAGCTGTGCAGAAGAAGAACAACAAGAAGAAGAAATATCTCGAAATATGTCCGTCAGGCCCCTTCCCTTGAGATAAATCTGCAAATATCTCGGAAACGAAGCGAGCTATCGCAAAATGTTAAGAGACCTTTTTTGTAGAGAATTATGTTTCCTACAATTTATGTTCTACGATATTTTTTGATCAGAAGCGTAGTTTTCGAGATATATCGAGATATTTAAAAGTTCCGAAGCCGCACCAACATAATAGAGATACAGAAACACCGTGGCCCCTTTCTTTGAGATAACTCTGCACTAGTGCGAGCTGCAAATGCCACTTCCAGCTTAGCTGTGCAGAAGAAGAACAACAAGAAGAAGAAATATCTCGAAATATGTCCGTCAGGCCCCTTCCTTTGAGCTGAATCTGCAAATATCTCGGAAACGAAGCGAGCTATGGCAAAATGTTAAGAGACGTTTTTTGTAGAGAATTATGTTTCCTACAATTTGTGTTCTATGATATTTTTTGATCAGAAGCGTAGTTTTCGAGATATATCGAGATATTTAAAAGTTCCGAAGACGCACCAACATAATTGAGATACAGAAACACCGTGGCCCCTTTCTTTGAGATAACTCTGCACTATTGCGAGCTGCAAATGCCACTTCCAGCTTAGCTGTGCAGAAGAAGAACAACAAGAAGAAGAAATATCTCGAAATATGTCCGTCAGGCCCCTTCCCTTGAGATAATTCTGCAAATATCTCGGAAACGAAGAGAGGTATGGCAAAATGTTAAGAGACCTTTTTTGTAGAGAATTAAGTTTCCTACTTTTCATGTTCTATGATATTTTTTGATCAGATGCGTAGGTCTCGAGATATATCAAGATATTTAAAAGTTCCGAAGCCGCACCAACATAATAGAGATACAGAAACACCGTGGCCCCTTTCTTTGAGATAACTCTGCACTATTGCGAGCTGTAAATGCCACTTCCAGCTTAGCTGCGCAGAAGAAGAACAACAAGAAGAAGAAATATCTCGAAATATGTCCGTCAGGCCCCTTCCCTTGAGATATATCTGCAAATATCTCGGAAACGAAGCGAGCTATGGCAAAATGTTAAGAGACCTTTTTTGTAGAGAATTATGTTTCCTACAATTTATGTTCTATGATATTTTTGGATCAGAAGCGTAGTTTTCGAGATATATCGAGATATTTAAAAGTTCCGAAGCCGCACCAACATAATAGAGATACAGAAACACCGTGGCCCCTTTTTTTGAGATAACTCTGCACTAGTGCGAGCCGCAAATGCCACTTCCAGCTTAGCTGTGCAGAAGAAGAGCAACAAGAAGAAGAAATATCTCGAAATATGTCCGACAGGCCCCTTCCCTTGAGATAAATCTGCAAATATCTCGGAAACGATGCGAGCTATGGCGAAATGTTAAGAGACCTTTTTTGTAGAGAATTAAGTTTCCTACTTTTTATCTTCTATGATATTTTTTGATCAGATGCGTAGTTCTCGAGATAGATCAAGATACTTAAAAGTTCCGAAGCCGCACCAACATAATAGAGATACAGAAACACCGTGGCCCCTCTCTTTGAGAAAACTCTGCACTATTGCGAGCTGCAAATGCCACTTCCAGCTTAGCTGTGCAGAAGAAGAACAACAAGAAGAAGAAATATCTCGAAATATGTCCGTCAGGCCCCTTCCCTTGAGATAAATCTGCAAATATCTCGGAAACGAAGCGAGCTATGGCAAAATGTTTAGAGACCTTTCTTGTAGAGATTTAAGTTTCCTACTTTTTATGTAGTATGATATTTTTTGATCAGATGCGTAGTTCTCGAGATATATCAAGATATTTAAAAGTTCCGAAGCCGCACCAACATAATAGAGATACAGAAACACCGTGGCCCCTTTCTTTGAGATAACTCTGCACTATTGCGCGCTGCAAATGCCACTTCCAGCTTAGCTGTGCAGAAGAAGAACAACAAGAAGAAGAAATATCTCGAAATATGTCCGTCAGGCCCCTTCCCTTGAGATAAATCTGCAAATATCTCGGAAACGAAGCGAGCTATGGCAAAATGTTAAGAGACCTTTTTTGTAGAGAATTATGTTTCCTACAATTTATGTTCTATGATATTTTTTGATCAGAAGCGTAGTTTTCGAGATATATCGAGATATTTAAAAGTTCCGAAGCCGCACCAACATAATAGAGATACAGAAACATCGTGGCCCCTTTCTTTGGGATAACTCTGCACTATTGCGAGCTGGAAATGCCACTTCCAGTTTAGCTGTGCAGAAGAAGAGCAACAAGAAGAAGAAATATCTCGAAATATGTCCGACAGGCCCCTTCCCTTGAGATAAATCTGCAAATATCTCGGAAACGATGCGAGCTATGGCGAAATGTTAAGAGACCTTTTTTGTAGAGAAGTAAGTTTCCTACTTTTTATCTTCTATGATATTTTTTGATCAGATGCGTAGTTCTCGAGATATATCAAGATATTTAAAAGTTCCGAAGCCGCACCAACATAATAGGGATACAGAAACACCGTGGCCCCTTTCTTTGAGATAACTCTGCACTAGTGCGAGCCGCAAATGCCACTTCCAACTTAGCTGTGCAGAAGAAGAACAACAAGAAGAAGAAATATCTCGAAATATGTCCGTCAGGCCCCTTCCCTTGAGATAAATCTGCAAATATCTCGGAAACGAAGCGAGCTATCGCAAAATGTTAAGAGACCTTTTTTGTAGAGAATTATGTTTCCTACAATTTATGTTCTACGATATTTTTTGATCAGAAGCGTAGTTTTCGAGATATATCGAGATATTTAAAAGTTCCGAAGCCGCACCAACATAATAGAGATACAGAAACACCGTGGCCCCTTTCTTTGAGATAACTCTGCACTAGTGCGAGCTGCAAATGCCACTTCCAGCTTAGCTGTGCAGAAGAAGAACAACAAGAAGAAGAAATATCTCGAAATATGTCCGTCAGGCCCCTTCCTTTGAGCTGAATCTGCAAATATCTCGGAAACGAAGCGAGCTATGGCAAAATGTTAAGAGACGTTTTTTGTAGAGAATTATGTTTCCTACAATTTATGTTCTATGATATTTTTTGATCAGAAGCGTAGTTTTCGAGATATATCGAGATATTTAAAAGTTCCGAAGACGCACCAACATAATTGAGATACAGAAACACCGTGGCCCCTTTCTTTGAGATAACTCTGCACTATTGCGAGCTGCAAATGCCACTTCCAGCTTAGCTGTGCAGAAGAAGAACAACAAGAAGAAGAAATATCTCGAAATATGTCCGTCAGGCCCCTTCCCTTGAGATAATTCTGCAAATATCTCGGAAACGAAGAGAGGTATGGCAAAATGTTAAGAGACCTTTTTTGTAGAGAATTAAGTTTCCTACTTTTCATGTTCTATGATATTTTTTGATCAGATGCGTAGGTCTCGAGATATATCAAGATATTTAAAAGTTCCGAAGCCGCACCAACATAATAGAGATACAGAAACACCGTGGCCCCTTTCTTTGAGATAACTCTGCACTATTGCGAGCTGTAAATGCCACTTCCAGCTTAGCTGCGCAGAAGAAGAACAACAAGAAGAAGAAATATCTCGAAATATGTCCGTCAGGCCCCTTCCCTTGAGATATATCTGCAAATATCTCGGAAACGAAGCGAGCTATGGCAAAATGTTAAGAGACCTTTTTTGTAGAGAATTATGTTTCCTACAATTTATGTTCTATGATATTTTTTGATCAGAAGCGTAGTTTTCGAGATATATCGAGATATTTAAAAGTTCCGAAGCCGCACCAACATAATAGAGATACAGAAACACCGTGGCCCCTTTTTTTGAGATAACTCTGCACTAGTGCGAGCCGCAAATGCCACTTCCAGCTTAGCTGTGCAGAAGAAGAGCAACAAGAAGAAGAAATATCTCGAAATATGTCCGACAGGCCCCTTCCCTTGAGATAAATCTGCAAATATCTCGGAAACGATGCGGGCTATGGCGAAATGTTAAGAGACCTTTTTTGTAGAGAATTAAGTTTCCTACTTTTTATCTTCTATGATATTTTTTGATCAGATGCGTAGTTCTCGAGATAGATCAAGATACTTAAAAGTTCCGAAGCCGCACCAACATAATAGAGATACAGAAACACCGTGGCCCCTCTCTTTGAGAAAACTCTGCACTATTGCGAGCTGCAAATGCCACTTCCAGCTTAGCTGTGCAGAAGAAGAACAACAAGAAGAAGAAATATCTCGAAATATGTCCGTCAGGCCCCTTCCCTTGAGATAAATCTGCAAATATCTCGGAAACGAAGCGAGCTATGGCAAAATGTTTAGAGACCTTTCTTGTAGAGATTTAAGTTTCCTACTTTTTATGTAGTATGATATTTTTTGATCAGATGCGTAGTTCTCGAGATATATCAAGATATTTAAAAGTTCCGAAGCCGCACCAACATAATAGAGATACAGAAACACCGTGGCCCCTTTCTTTGAGATAACTCTGCACTATTGCGCGCTGCAAATGCCACTTCCAGCTTAGCTGTGCAGAAGAAGAACAACAAGAAGAAGAAATATCTCGAAATATGTCCGTCAGGCCCCTTCCCTTGAGATAAATCTGCAAATATCTCGGAAACGAAGCGAGCTATGGCAAAATGTTAAGAGACCTTTTTTGTAGAGAATTATGTTTCCTACAATTTATGTTCTATGATATTTTTTGATCAGAAGCGTAGTTTTCGAGATATATCGAGATATTTAAAAGTTCCGAAGCCGCACCAACATAATAGAGATACAGAAACACCGTGGCCCCTTTCTTTGGGATAACTCTGCACTATTGCGAGCTGCAAATGCCACTTCCAGCTTAGCTGTGCAGAAGAAGAACAACAAGAAGAAGAAATATCTCGAAATATGCCCGTCAGGCCACTTCCCTTGAGATAAATCTGCAAATATCTCGGAAACGAAGCGAGCTATGGCAAAATGTTAAGAGACCTTTTTTGTAGAGAATTAAGTTTCCTACTTTTTATGTTCTATGATATTTTTTGATCAGATGCGTAGTTCTCGAGATATATCAAGATATTTAAAAGTTCCGAAGCCGCACCAACATAATAGGGATACAGAAACACCGTGGCCCCTTTCTTTGAGATAACTCTGCACTAGTGCGAGCCGCAAATGCCACTTCCAGCTTAGCTGTGCAGAAGAAGAGCAACAAGAAGAAGAAATATCTCGAAATATGTCCGACAGGCCCCTTCCCTTGAGATAAATCTGCATATATCTCGGAAACGATGCGAGATATGGCGAAATGTTAAGAGACCTTTTTTGTAGAGAATTAAGTTTCCTACTTTTTATCTTCTATGATATTTTTTGATCAGATGCGTAGTTCTCGAGATAGATCAAGATACTTAAAAGTTCCGAAGCCGCACCAACATAATAGAGATACAGAAACACCGTGGCCCCTCTCTTTGAGAAAACTCTGCACTATTGCGAGCTGCAAATGCCACTTCCAGCTTAGCTGTGCAGAAGAAGAACAACAAGAAGAAGAAATATCTCGAAATATGTCCGTCAGGCCCCTTCCCTTGAGATAAATCTGCAAATATCTCGGAAACGAAGCGAGCTATGGCAAAATGTTTAGAGACCTTTCTTGTAGAGATTTAAGTTTCCTACTTTTTATGTAGTATGATATTTTTTGATCAGATGCGTAGTTCTCGAGATATATCAAGATATTTAAAAGTTCCGAAGCCGCACCAACATAATAGAGATACAGAAACACCGTGGCCCCTTTCTTTGAGATAACTCTGCACTATTGCGCGCTGCAAATGCCACTTCCAGCTTAGCTGTGCAGAAGAAGAACAACAAGAAGAAGAAATATCTCGAAATATGTCCGTCAGGCCCCTTCCCTTGAGATAAATCTGCAAATATCTCGGAAACGAAGCGAGCTATGGCAAAATGTTAAGAGACCTTTTTTGTAGAGAATTATGTTTCCTACAATTTATGTTCTATGATATTTTTTGATCAGAAGCGTAGTTTTCGAGATATATCGAGATATTTAAAAGTTCCGAAGCCGCACCAACATAATAGAGATACAGAAACATCGTGGCCCCTTTCTTTGGGATAACTCTGCACTATTGCGAGCTGGAAATGCCACTTCCAGTTTAGCTGTGCAGAAGAGGAGCAACAAGAAGAAGAAATATCTCGAAATATGTCCGACAGGCCCCTTCCCTTGAGATAAATCTGCAAATATCTCGGAAACGATGCGAGCTATGGCGAAATGTTAAGAGACCTTTTTTGTAGAGAATTAAGTTTCCTACTTTTTATCTTCTATGATATTTTTTGATCAGATGCGTAGTTCTCGAGATAGATCAAGATACTTAAAGGTTCCGAAGCCGCACCAACATAATAGAGATACAGAAACACCGTGGCCCCTCTCTTTGAGAAAACTCTGCACTATTGCGAGCTGCAAATGCCACTTCCAGCTTAGCTGTGCAGAAGAAGAACAACAAGAAGAAGAAATATCTCGAAATATGTCCGTCAGGCCCCTTCCCTTGAGATAAATCTGCAAATATCTTGGAAACGAAGCGAGCTATGGCAAAATGTTTAGAGACCTTTCTTGTAGAGAATTAAGTTTCCTACTTTTTATGTGGTATGATATTTTTTGATCAGATGCGTAGTTCTAGAGATATATCAAGATATTTAAAAGTTCCGAAGCCGCACCAACATAATAGGGATACAGAAACACCGTGGCCCCTTTCTTTGAGATAACTCTGCACTATTGCGACCTGCAAATGCCACTTCCAGCTCAGCTGTGCAGAAGAAGAACAACAAGAAGAAGAAATATCTCGAAATATGTCCGTCAGGCCACTTCCCTTGAGATAAATCTGCAAATATCTCGGAAACGAAGCGAGCTATGGCAAAATGTTAAGAGACCTTTTTTGTAGAGAATTAAGTTTCCTACTTTTCATGTTCGATGATATTTTTTGATCAGATGCGTAGTTCTCGAGATATATCAAGATATTTAAAAGTTCCGAAGCTGCACCAACATAATAGAGGTACAGAAACACCGTGGCCTCTTTCTTTGAGATAACTCTGCACTATTGCGAGCTGCAAATGCCGCTTGGAGCTTAGCTGTGCAGAAGAAGAACAACAAGAAGAAGAAATCTCTCGAAATATGTCCGTCAGACCCCTTCCCTTGAGATGAATCTGCAAATATCTCGGAAACGAAGCGAGCTATGGCAAAATGTTAAGAGACCTTTTTTGTAGAGAATTATGTTTCCTACAATTTATGTTCTATGATATTTTTTGATCAGAAGCGTAGTTTTCGAGATATATCGAGATATTTAAAAGTTCCGAAGCCGCACCAACATAATAGAGATACAGAAACACCGTGGCCCCTTTCTTTGAGATAACTCTGCACTAGTGCGAGCCGCAAATGCCACTTCCAGCTTAGCTGTGCAGAAGAAGAACAACAAGAAGAAGAAATATCTCGAAATATGTCCGTCAGGCCCCTTCCCTTGAGATAAATCTGCAAATATCTCGGAAACGAAGCGAGCTATGGCAAAATGTTAAGAGACCTTTTTTGTAGAGAATTAAGTTTCCTACTTTTTATGTTCTATGATATTTTTTGATCAGATGCGTAGCTCTCGAGATATATCAAGATATTTAAAAGTTCCGAAGCCGCACCAACATAATAGGGATACAGAAACACCGTGGCCCCTTTCTTTGAGATAACTCTGCACTAGTGCGAGCCGCAAATGCCACTTCCAGCTTAGCTGTGCAGAAGAAGAACAACAAGAAGAAGAAATATCTCGAAATATGTCCGTCAGGCCACTTCCCTTGAGATAAATCTGCAAATATCTCGGAAACGAAGCGAGCTATGGCAAAATGTTAAGAGACCTTTTTTGTAGAGAATTAAGTTTCCTACTTTTTATGTTCGATGATATTTTTTGATCAGATGCGTAGTTCTCGAGATATATCAAGATATTTAAAAGTTCCGAAGCTGCACCAACATAATAGAGGTACAGAAACACCGTGGCCTCTTTCTTTGAGATAACTCTGCACTATTGCGAGCTGCAAATGCCGCTTCGAGCTTAGCTGTGCAGAAGAAGAACAACAAGAAGAAGAAATATCTCGAAATATGTCCGTCAGACCCCTTCCCTTGAGATGAATCTGCAAATATCTCGGAAACGAAGCGAGCTATGGCAAAATGTTAAGAGACCTTTTTTGTAGAGAATAATGTTTCCTACAATTTACGTTCTATGATATTTTTTGATCAGAAGCGTAGTTTTCGAGATATATCGAGATATTTAAAAGTTCCGAAGCCGCACCAACATAATAGAGATACAGAAACACCGTGGCCCCTTTCTTTGAGATAACTCTGCACTATTGCGACCTGCAAATGCCACTTCCAGCTCAGCTGTGCAGAAGAAGAACAACAAGAAGAAGAAATATCTCGAAATATGTCCGTCAGGCCACTTCCCTTGAGATAAATCTGCAAATATCTCGGAAACGAAGCGAGCTATGGCAAAATCTTAAGAGACCTTTTTTGTAGAGAATTAAGTTTCCTACTTTTTATGTTCGATGATATTTTTTGATCAGATGCGTAGTTCTCGAGATATATCAAGATATTTAAAAGTTCCGAAGCTGCACTAACATAATAGAGGTACAGAAACACCGTGGCCTCTTTCTTTGAGATAACTCTGCACTATTGCGAGCTGCAAATGCCACTTCGAGCTTAGCTGTGCAGAAGAAGAGCAACAAGAAGAAGAAATATCTCGAAATATGTCCGACAGGCCCCTTCCCTTGAGATAAATCTGCAAATATCTCGGAAACGAAGAGAGCTATGGCAAAATGTTAAGAGACCTTTTTTGTAGAGAAGTAAGTTTCCTACTTTTCATGTTCTATGATATTTTTTGATCAGATGCGTAGTTCTCGAGATATATCAAGATATTTAAAAGTTCCGAAGCCGCACCAACATAACAGAGATACAGAAACACCGTGGCCCCTTTCTTTGAGATAACTCTGCACTATTGCGAGCTGTAAATGCCACTTCCAGCTTAGCTGTGCAGAAGAAGAACAACAAGAAGAAGAAATATCTCGAAATATGTCCGTCAGGCCCCTTCCCTTGAGATATATCTGCAAATATCTCGGAAACGAAGCGAGCTATGGCAAAATGTTAAGAGACCTTTTTTGTAGAGAATTATGTTTCCTACAATTTATGTTCTATGATATTTTTTGATCAGAAGCGTAGTTTTCGAGATATATCGAGATATTTAAAAGTTCCGAAGCCGCACCAACATAATAGAGATACAGAAACACCGTGGCCCCTTTCTTTGAGATAACTCTGCACTAGTGCGAGCCGCGAATGCCACTTCCAGCTTAGCTGTGCAGAAGAAGAACAACAAGAAGAAGAAATATCTCGAAATATGTCCGTCAGGCCACTTCCCTTGAGATAAATCTGCAAATATCTCGGAAACGATCGAGCTATGGCAAAATGTTAAGAGACCTTTTTTGTAGAGAATTAAGTTTCCTACTTTTTATGTTCGATGATATTTTTTGATCAGATGCGTAGTTCTCGAGATATATCAAGATATTTAAAAGTTCCGAAGCTGCACCAACATAATAGAGGTACAGAAACACCGTGGCCTCTTTCTTTGAGATAACTCTGCACTATTGCGAGCTGCAAATGCCGCTTCGAGCTTAGCTGTGCAGAAGAAGAACAACAAGAAGAAGAAATATCTCGAAATATGTCCGTCAGACCCCTTCCCTTGAGATGAATCTGCAAATATCTCGGAAACGAAGCGAGCTATGGCAAAATGTTAAGAGACCTTTTTTGTAGAGAATTATGTTTCCTACAATTTATGTTCTATGATATTTTTTGATCAGAAGCGTAGTTTTCGAGATATATCGAGATATTTAAAAGTTCCGAAGCCGCACCAACATAATAGAGATACAGAAACACCGTGGCCCCTTTCTTTGAGATAACTCTGCACTAGTGCGAGCCGCAAATGCCACTTCCAGCTTAGCTGTGCAGAAGAAGAACAACAAGAAGAAGAAATATCTCGAAATATGTCCGTCAGACCCCTTCCCTTGAGATGAATCTGCAAATATCTCGGAAACGAAGCGAGCTATGGCAAAATGTTAAGAGACCTTTTTTGTAGAGAATTAAGTTTCCTACTTTTTATGTTCGATGATATTTTTTGATCAGATGCGTAGTTCTCGAGATATATCAAGATATTTAAAAGTTCCGAAGCCGCACCAACACAATAGAGATACAGAAACACCGTGGCCCCTTTCTTTGAGATAACTCTGCACTATTGCGAGCTGCAAATGCCACTTTCAGCTTAGCTGTACAGAAGAAGAACAACAAGAAGAAGAAATATCTCGAAATATGTCCGTCAGGCCCCTTCCCTTGAGATAAATCTGCAAATATCTCGGAAACGAAGAGAGCTATGGCAAAATGTTAAGAGACCTTTTTTGTAGAGAATTAGGTTTCCTACTTTTTATGTTCTATGATATTTTTTGATCAGATGCGTAGTTCTCGAGATATATCAAGATATTTAAAAGTTCCGAAGCCGCACCAACATAATAGAGATACAGAAACACCGTGGCCTCTTTCTTTGAGATAACTCTGCACTATTGCGAGCTGCAAATGCCACTTCGAGCTTAGCTGTGGAGAAGAAGAACAACAAGAAGAAGAAATATCTCGAAATATGTCCGTCAGACCCCTTCCCTTGAGATGAATCTGCAAATATCTCGGAAACGAAGCGAGCTATGGCAAAATGTTAAGAGACCTTTTTTGTAGAGAATTAAGTTTCCTCCAATTTATGTTCTATGATATTTTTTGATCAGAAGCGTAGTTTTCGAGATATATCGAGATATTTAAAAGTTCCGAAGCCGCACCAACATAATAGAGATACAGAAACACCGTGGCCCCTTTCTTTGGGATAACTCTGCACTATTGCGAGCTGCAAATGCCACTTCCAGCTTAGCTGTGCAGAAGAAGAACAACAAGAAGAAGAAATATCTCGAAATATGCCCGTCAGGCCACTTCCCTTGAGATAAATCTGCAAATATCTCGGAAACGAAGCGAGCTATGGCAAAATGTTAAGAGACCTTTTTTGTAGAGAATTAAGTTTCCTACTTTTTATGTTCTATGAAATTTTTTGATCAGATGCGTAGCTCTCGAGATATATCAAGATATTTAAAAGTTCCGAAGCCGCACCAACATAATAGGGATACAGAAACACCGTGGCCCCTTTCTTTGAGATAACTCTGCACTAGTGCGAGCCGCAAATGCCACTTCCAGCTTAGCTGTGCAGAAGAAGAACAACAAGAAGAAGAAATATCTCGAAATATGTCCGTCAGGCCACTTCCCTTGAGATAAATCTGCAAATATCTCGGAAACGAAGCGAGCTATGGCAAAATGTTAAGAGACCTTTTTTGTAGAGAATTAAGTTTCCTACTTTTTATGTTCGATGATATTTTTTGATCAGATGCGTAGTTCTCGAGATATATCAAGATATTTAAAAGTTCCGAAGCTGCACCAACATAATAGAGGTACAGAAACACCGTGGCCTCTTTCTTTGAGATAACTCTGCACTATTGCGAGCTGCAAATGCCGCTTCGAGCTTAGCTGTGCAGAAGAAGAACAACAAGAAGAAGAAATATCTCGAAATATGTCCGTCAGACCCCTTCCCTTGAGATGAATCTGCAAATATCTCGGAAACGAAGCGAGCTATGGCAAAATGTTAAGAGACCTTTTTTGTAGAGAATAATGTTTCCTACAATTTACGGTCTATGATATTTTTTGATCAGAAGCGTAGTTTTCGAGATATATCGAGATATTTAAAAGTTCCGAAGCCGCACCAACATAATAGAGATACAGAAACACCGTGGCCCCTTTCTTTGAGATAACTCTGCACTATTGCGACCTGCAAATGCCACTTCCAGCTCAGCTGTGCAGAAGAAGAACAACAAGAAGAAGAAATATCTCGAAATATGTCCGTCAGGCCACTTCCCTTGAGATAAATCTGCAAATATCTCGGAAACGAAGCGAGCTATGGCAAAATGTTAAGAGACCTTTTTTGTAGAGAATTAAGTTTCCTACTTTTTATGTTCGATGATATTTTTTGATCAGATGCGTAGTTCTCGAGATATATCAAGATATTTAAAAGTTCCGAAGCTGCACCAACATAATAGAGGTACAGAAACACCGTGGCCTCTTTCTTTGAGATAACTCTGCACTATTGCGAGCTGCAAATGCCGCTTCGAGCTTAGCTGTGCAGAAGAAGAACAACAAGAAGAAGAAATATCTCGAAATATGTCCGTCAGACCCCTTCCCTTGAGATGAATCTGCAAATATCTCGGAAACGAAGCGAGCTATGGCAAAATGTTAAGAGACCTTTTTTGTAGAGAATAATGTTTCCTACAATTTACGGTCTATGATATTTTTTGATCAGAAGCGTAGTTTTCGAGATATATCGAGATATTTAAAAGTTCCGAAGCCGCACCAACATAATAGAGATACAGAAACACCGTGGCCCCTTTCTTTGAGATAACTCTGCACTATTGCGACCTGCAAATGCCACTTCCAGCTCAGCTGTGCAGAAGAAGAACAACAAGAAGAAGAAATATCTCGAAATATGTCCGTCAGGCCACTTCCCTTGAGATAAATCTGCAAATATCTCGGAAACGAAGCGAGCTATGGCAAAATGTTAAGAGACCTTTTTTGTAGAGAATTAAGTTTCCTACTTTTTATGTTCGATGATATTTTTTGATCAGATGCGTAGTTCTCGAGATATATCAAGATATTTAAAAGTTCCGAAGCCGCACCAACACAATAGAGATACAGAAACACCGTGGCCCCTTTCTTTGAGATAACTCTGCACTATTGCGAGCTGCAAATGCCACTTTCAGCTTAGCTGTACAGAAGAAGAACAACAAGAAGAAGAAATATCTCGAAATATGTCCGTCAGGCCCCTTCCCTTGAGATAAATCTGCAAATATCTCGGAAACGAAGAGAGCTATGGCAAAATGTTAAGAGACCTTTTTTGTAGAGAATTAGGTTTCCTACTTTTTATGTTCTATGATATTTTTTGATCAGATGCGTAGTTCTCGAGATATATCAAGATATTTAAAAGTTCCGAAGCCGCACCAACATAATAGAGATACAGAAACACCGTGGCCTCTTTCTTTGAGATAACTCTGCACTATTGCGAGCTGCAAATGCCACTTCGAGCTTAGCTGTGGAGAAGAAGAACAACAAGAAGAAGAAATATCTCGAAATATGTCCGTCAGACCCCTTCCCTTGAGATGAATCTGCAAATATCTCGGAAACGAAGCGAGCTATGGCAAAATGTTAAGAGACCTTTTTTGTAGAGAATTAAGTTTCCTACTTTTTATGTTCTATGAAATTTTTTGATCAGATGCGTAGCTCTCGAGATATATCAAGATATTTAAAAGTTCCGAAGCCGCACCAACATAATAGGGATACAGAAACACCGTGGCCCCTTTCTTTGAGATAACTCTGCACTAGTGCGAGCCGCAAATGCCACTTCCAGCTTAGCTGTGCAGAAGAAGAACAACAAGAAGAAGAAATATCTCGAAATATGTCCGTCAGGCCACTTCCCTTGAGATAAATCTGCAAATATCTCGGAAACGAAGCGAGCTATGGCAAAATGTTAAGAGACCTTTTTTGTAGAGAATAATGTTTCCTACAATTTACGGTCTATGATATTTTTTGATCAGAAGCGTAGTTTTCGAGATATATCGAGATATTTAAAAGTTCCGAAGCCGCACCAACATAATAGAGATACAGAAACACCGTGGCCCCTTTCTTTGAGATAACTCTGCACTATTGCGACCTGCAAATGCCACTTCCAGCTCAGCTGTGCAGAAGAAGAACAACAAGAAGAAGAAATATCTCGAAATATGTCCGTCAGGCCACTTCCCTTGAGATAAATCTGCAAATATCTCGGAAACGAAGCGAGCTATGGCAAAATGTTAAGAGACCTTTTTTGTAGAGAATTAAGTTTCCTACTTTTTATGTTCGATGATATTTTTTGATCAGATGCGTAGTTCTCGAGATATATCAAGATATTTAAAAGTTCCGAAGCTGCACCAACATAATAGAGGTACAGAAACACCGTGGCCTCTTTCTTTGAGATAACTCTGCACTATTGCGAGCTGCAAATGCCACTTCGAGCTTAGCTGTGCAGAAGAAGAGCAACAAGAAGAAGAAATATCTCGAAATATGTCCGACAGGCCCCTTCCCTTGAGATAAATCTGCAAATATCTCGGAAACGATGCGAGGTATGGCGAAATGTTAAGAGACCTTTTTTGTAGAGAATTAAGTTTCCTACTTTTTATCTTCTATGATATTTTTTGATCAGATGCGTAGTTCTAGAGATAGATCAAGATACTTAAAAGTTCCGAAGCCGCACCAACATAATAGAGATACAGAAACACCGTGGCCTCTTTCTTTGAGATAACTCTGCACTATTGCGAGCTGCAAATGCCACTTCGAGCTTAGCTGTGGAGAAGAAGAACAACAAGAAGAAGAAATATCTCGAAATATGTCCGTCAGACCCCTTCCCTTGAGATGAATCTGCAAATATCTCGGAAACGAAGCGAGCTATGGCAAAATGTTAAGAGACCTTTTTTGTAGAGAATTAAGTTTCCTCCAATTTATGTTCTATGATATTTTTTGATCAGAAGCGTAGTTTTCGAGATATATCGAGATATTTAAAAGTTCCGAAGCCGCACCAACATAATAGAGATACAGAAACACCGTGGCCCCTTTCTTTGGGATAACTCTGCACTATTGCGAGCTGCAAATGCCACTTCCAGCTTAGCTGTGCAGAAGAAGAACAACAAGAAGAAGAAATATCTCGAAATATGCCCGTCAGGCCACTTCCCTTGAGATAAATCTGCAAATATCTCGGAAACGAAGCGAGCTATGGCAAAATGTTAAGAGACCTTTTTTGTAGAGAATTAAGTTTCCTACTTTTTATGTTCTATGATATTTTTTGATCAGATGCGTAGCTCTCGAGATATATCAAGATATTTAAAAGTTCCGAAGCCGCACCAACATAATAGGGATACAGAAACACCGTGGCCCCTTTCTTTGAGATAACTCTGCACTAGTGCGAGCCGCAAATGCCACTTCCAGCTTAGCTGTGCAGAAGAAGAACAACAAGAAGAAGAAATATCTCGAAATATGTCCGTCAGGCCACTTCCCTTGAGATAAATCTGCAAATATCTCGGAAACGAAGCGAGCTATGGCAAAATGTTAAGAGACCTTTTTTGTAGAGAATTAAGTTTCCTACTTTTGATGTTCGATGATATTTTTTGATCAGATGCGTAGTTCTCGAGATATATCAAGATATTTAAAAGTTCCGAAGCTGCACCAACATAATAGAGGTACAGAAACACCGTGGCCTCTTTCTTTGAGATAACTCTGCACTATTGCGAGCTGCAAATGCCGCTTCGAGCTTAGCTGTGCAGAAGAAGAACAACAAGAAGAAGAAATATCTCGAAATATGTCCGTCAGACCCCTTCCCTTGAGATGAATCTGCAAATATCTCGGAAACGATGCGAGCTATGGCAAAATGTTAAGAGACCTTTTTTGTAGAGAATAATGTTTCCTACAATTTACGGTCTATGATATTTTTTGATCAGAAGCGTAGTTTTCGAGATATATCGAGATATTTAAAAGTTCCGAAGCCGCACCAACATAATAGAGATACAGAAACACCGTGGCCCCTTTCTTTGAGATAACTCTGCACTATTGCGAGCTGTAAATGCCACTTCGAGCTTAGCTGTGCAGAAGAAGAGCAACAAGAAGAAGAAATATCTCGAAATATGTCCGACAGGCCCCTTCCCTTGAGATAAATCTGCAAATATCTCGGAAACGATGCGAGCTATGGCGAAATGTTAAGAGACCTTTTTTGTAGAGAATTAAGTTTCCTACTTTTTATCTTCTATGATATTTTTTGATCAGATGCGTAGTTCTAGAGATAGATCAAGATACTTAAAAGTTCCGAAGCCGCACCAACATAATAGAGATACAGAAACACCGTGGCCCCTCTCTTTGAGAATACTCTGCACTATTGCGAGCTGCAAATGCCACTTCCAGCTTAGCTGTGCAGAAGAAGAACAACAAGAAGAAGAAATATCTCGAAATATGTCCGTCAGGCCCCTTCCCTTGAGATAAATCTGCAAATATCTCGGAAACGAAGAGAGCTATGGCAAAATGTTAAGAGACCTTTTTTGTAGAGAAGTAAGTTTCCTACTTTTCATGTTCTATGATATTTTTTGATCAGATGCGTAGTTCTCGAGATATATCAAGATATTTAAAAGTTCCGAAGCCGCACCAACATAACAGAGATACAGAAACACCGTGGCCCCTTTCTTTGAGATAACTCTGCACTATTGCGAGCTGTAAATGCCACTTCCAGCTTAGCTGTGCAGAAGAAGAACAACAAGAAGAAGAAATATCTCGAAATATGTCCGTCAGGCCCCTTCCCTTGAGATATATCTGCAAATATCTCGGAAACGAAGCGAGCTATGGCAAAATGTTAAGAGACCTTTTTTGTAGAGAATTATGTTTCCTACAATTTATGTTCTATGATATTTTTTGATCAGAAGCGTAGTTTTCGAGATATATCGAGATATTTAAAAGTTCCGAAGCCGCACCAACATAATAGAGATACAGAAACACCGTGGCCCCTTTCTTTGAGATAACTCTGCACTAGTGCGAGCCGCAAATGCCACTTGCAGCTTAGCTGTGCAGAAGAAGAACAACAAGAAGAAGAAATATCTCGAAATATGTCCGTCAGGCCACTTCCCTTGAGATAAATCTGCAAATATCTCGGAAACGAAGCGAGCTATGGCAAAATGTTAAGAGACCTTTTTTGTAGAGAATTAAGTTTCCTACTTTTTATGTTCGATGATATTTTTTGATCAGATGCGTAGTTCTCGAGATATATCAAGATATTTAAAAGTTCCGAAGCTGCACCAACATAATAGAGGTACAGAAACACCGTGGCCTCTTTCTTTGAGATAACTCTGCACTATTGCGAGCTGCAAATGCCGCTTCGAGCTTAGCTGTGCAGAAGAAGAACAACAAGAAGAAGAAATATCTCGAAATATGTCCGTCAGACCCCTTCCCTTGAGATGAATCTGCAAATATCTCGAAAACGATGCGAGCTATGGCAAAATGTTAAGAGACCTTTTTTGTAGAGAATAATGTTTCCTACAATTTACGGTCTATGATATTTTTTGATCAGAAGCGTAGTTTTCGAGATATATCGAGATATTTAAAAGTTCCGAAGCCGCACCAACATAATAGAGATACAGAAACACCGTGGCCCCTTTCTTTGAGATAACTCTGCACTATTGCGAGCTGTAAATGCCACTTCGAGCTTAGCTGTGCAGAAGAAGAGCAACAAGAAGAAGAAATATCTCGAAATATGTCCGACAGGCCCCTTCCCTTGAGATAAATCTGCAAATATCTCGGAAACGATGCGAGCTATGGCGAAATGTTAAGAGACCTTTTTTGTAGAGAATTAAGTTTCCTACTTTTTATCTTCTATGATATTTTTTGATCAGATGCGTAGTTCTAGAGATAGATCAAGATACTTAAAAGTTCCGAAGCCGCACCAACATAATAGAGATACAGAAACACCGTGGCCCCTCTCTTTGAGAATACTCTGCACTATTGCGAGCTGCAAATGCCACTTCCAGCTTAGCTGTGCAGAAGAAGAACAACAAGAAGAAGAAATATCTCGAAATATGTCCGTCAGGCCCCTTCCCTTGAGATAAATCTGCAAATATCTCGGAAACGAAGAGAGCTATGGCAAAATGTTAAGAGACCTTTTTTGTAGAGAAGTAAGTTTCCTACTTTTCATGTTCTATGATATTTTTTGATCAGATGCGTAGTTCTCGAGATATATCAAGATATTTAAAAGTTCCGAAGCCGCACCAACATAACAGAGATACAGAAACACCGTGGCCCCTTTCTTTGAGATAACTCTGCACTATTGCGAGCTGTAAATGCCACTTCCAGCTTAGCTGTGCAGAAGAAGAACAACAAGAAGAAGAAATATCTCGAAATATGTCCGTCAGGCCCCTTCCCTTGAGATATATCTGCAAATATCTCGGAAACGAAGCGAGCTATGGCAAAATGTTAAGAGACCTTTTTTGTAGAGAATTATGTTTCCTACAATTTATGTTCTATGATATTTTTTGATCAGAAGCGTAGTTTTCGAGATATATCGAGATATTTAAAAGTTCCGAAGCCGCACCAACATAATAGAGATACAGAAACACCGTGGCCCCTTTCTTTGAGATAACTCTGCACTAGTGCGAGCCGCAAATGCCACTTGCAGCTTAGCTGTGCAGAAGAAGAACAACAAGAAGAAGAAATATCTCGAAATATGTCCGTCAGGCCACTTCCCTTGAGATAAATCTGCAAATATCTCGGAAACGAAGCGAGCTATGGCAAAATGTTAAGAGACCTTTTTTGTAGAGAATTAAGTTTCCTACTTTTTATGTTCGATGATATTTTTTGATCAGATGCGTAGTTCTCGAGATATATCAAGATATTTAAAAGTTCCGAAGCTGCACCAACATAATAGAGGTACAGAAACACCGTGGCCTCTTTCTTTGAGATAACTCTGCCCTATTGCGAGCTGCAAATGCCGCTTCGAGCTTAGCTGTGCAGAAGAAGAACAACAAGAAGAAGAAATATCTCGAAATATGTCCGTCAGACCCCTTCCCTTGAGATGAATCTGCAAATATCTCGGAAACGAAGCGAGCTATGGCAAAATGTTAAGAGACCTTTTTTGTAGAGAATTATGTTTCCTACAATTTATGTTCTATGATATTTTTTGATCAGAAGCGTAGTTTTCGAGATATATCGAGATATTTAAAAGTTCCGAAGCCGCACCAACATAATAGAGATACAGAAACACCGTGGCCCCTTTCTTTGAGATAACTCTGCACTAGTGCGAGCCGCAAATGCCACTTCCAGCTTAGCTGTGCAGAAGAAGAACAACAAGAAGAAGAAATATCTCGAAATATGTCCGTCAGGCCCCTTCCCTTGAGATAAATCTGCAAATATCTCGGAAACGAAGCGAGCTATGGCAAAATGTTAAGAGACCTTTTTTGTAGAGAATTAAGTTTCCTACTTTTTATGTTCTATGATATTTTTTGATCAGATGCGTAGCTCTCGAGATATATCAAGATATTTAAAAGTTCCGAAGCCGCACCAACATAATAGGGATACAGAAACACCGTGGCCTCTTTCTTTGAGATAACTCTGCACTAGTGCGAGCCGCAAATGCCACTTCCAGCTTAGCTGTGCAGAAGAAGAACAACAAGAAGAAGAAATATCTCGAAATATGTCCGTCAGGCCACTTCCCTTGAGATAAATCTGCAAATATCTCGGAAACGAAGCGAGCTATGGCAAAATGTTAAGAGACCTTTTTTGTAGAGAATTAAGTTTCCTACTTTTTATCTTCGATGATATTTTTTGATCAGATGCGTAGTTCTCGAGATATATCAAGATATTTAAAAGTTCCGAAGCTGCACCAACATAATAGAGGTACAGAAACACCGTGGCCTCTTTCTTTGAGATAACTCTGCACTATTGCGAGCTGCAAATGCCGCTTCGAGCTTAGCTGTGCAGAAGAAGAACAACAAGAAGAAGAAATATCTCGAAATATGTCCGTCAGACCCCTTCCCTTGAGATGAATCTGCAAATATCTCGGAAACGAAGCGAGCTATGGCAAAATGTTAAGAGACCTTTTTTGTAGACAATAATGTTTCCTACAATTTACGTTCTATGATATTTTTTGATCAGAAGCGTAGTTTTCGAGATATATCGAGATATTTAAAAGTTCCGAAGCCGCACCAACATAATAGAGATACAGAAACACCGTGGCCCCTTTCTTTGAGATAACTCTGCACTATTGCTACCTGCAAATGCCACTTCCAGCTCAGCTGTGCAGAAGAAGAACAACAAGAAGAAGAAATATCTCGAAATATGTCCGTCAGGCCACTTCCCTTGAGATAAATCTGCAAATATCTCGGAAACGAAGCGAGCTATGGCAAAATGTTAAGAGACCTTTTTTGTAGAGAATTAAGTTTCCTACTTTTTATGTTCGATGATATTTTTTGATCAGATGCGTAGTTCTCGAGATATATCAAGATATTTAAAAGTTCCGAAGCTGCACCAACATAATAGAGGTACAGAAACACCGTGGCCTCTTTCTTTGAGATAACTCTGCACTATTGCGAGCTGCAAATGCCGCTTCGAGCTTAGCTGTGCAGAAGAAGAACAACAAGAAGAAGAAATATCTCGAAATATGTCCGTCAGACCCCTTCCCTTGAGATGAATCTGCAAATATCTCGGAAACGAAGCGAGCTATGGCAAAATGTTAAGAGACCTTTTTTGTAGAGAATTAAGTTTCCTACTTTTTATGTTCTATGATATTTTTTGATCAGATGCGTAGTTCTCGAGATATATCAAGATATTTAAAAGTTCCGAAACCGCACCAACATAATAGAGATACAGAAACACCGTGGCCCCTTTCTTTGAGATAACTCTACACTATTGCGAGCTGGAAATGCCACTTCCAGTTTAGCTGTGCAGAAGAAGAACAACAAGAAGAAGAAATATCTCGAAATATGTCCGTTAGGCCCCTTCCCTTGAGATAAATCTGCAAATATCTCGGAAACGAAGCGAGGTATGGCAAAATGTTAAGAGACCTTTTTTGTAGAGAATTAAGTTTCCTACTTTTTATGTTCTATGATATTTTTTGATCAGAAGCGTAGTTTTCGAGATATATCGAGATATTTAAAAGTTCCGAAGCCGCACCAACATAATAGAGATACAGAAACACCGTGGCCCCTTTCTTTGCGATAACTCTGCACTAGTGCGAGCCGCAAATGCCACTTCCAGCTTAGCTGTGCAGAAGAAGAACAACAAGAAGAAGAAATATCTCGAAATATGTCCGTCAGGCCCCTTCCCTTGAGATAAATCTGCAAATATCTCGGAAACGAAGCGAGCTATGGCAAAATGTTAAGAGACCTTTTTTGTAGAGAATTAAGTTTCCTACTTTTTATGTTCTATGATATTTTTTGATCAGATGCGTAGTTCTCGAGATATATCAAGATATTTAAAAGTTCCGAAGCCGCACCAACATAATAGAGATACCGAAACACCGTGGCCCCTTTCTTTGAGATATCTCTGCACTATTGCGAGCTGCAAATGCCACTTCCAGCTTAGCTGTGCAGAAGAAGAACAACAAGAAGAAGAAATATCTCGAAATATGTCCGTGAGGCCCCTTCCCTTGAGATAAATCTGCAAATATCTCGGAAACGAAGCGAGCTATGGCAAAATGTTAAGAGACCTTATTTATAGAGAATTAAGTTTCCTACTTTTTATGTTCTATGATATTTTTTGATCAGATGCGTAGTTCTCGAGATATATCAAGATATTTAAAAGTTCCGAAGCCGCACCAACATAATAGAGATACCGAAACACCGTGGCCCCTTTCTTTGAGATAACTGTGCACTAGTGCGAGCCGCAAATGCCACTTCCAGCTTAGCTGTGCAGAAGAAGAACAACAAGAAGAAGAAATATCTCGAAATATGTCCGTCAGGCCAGTTCCTTTGAGCTGAATCTGCAAATATCTCGGAAACGAAGCGAGCTATGGCAAAATGTTAAGAGACCTTATTTATAGAGAATTAAGTTTCCTACTTTTTATGTTCTATGATATTTTTTGATCAGATGCGTAGTTCTCGAGATATATCAAGATATTTAAAAGTTCCGAAGCCGCACCAACATAATAGAGATACCGAAACACCGTGGCCCCTTTCTTTGAGATAACTGTGCACTAGTGCGAGCCGCAAATGCCACTTCGAGCTTAGCTGTGCAGAAGAAGAACAACAAGAAGAAGAAATATCTCGAAATATGTCCGTCAGGCCCCTGCCCTTGAGATATATCTGCAAATATCTCGAAAACCAAGCGAGCTATGGCAAAATGTTAAGAGACCTTTTTTGTAGAGAATTATGTTTCCTACAATTTATGTTCTATGATATTTTTTGATCAGAAGCGTAGTTTTCGAGATATATCTAGATATTTAAAAGTTACGAAGCCGCACCAACATAATAGAGATACAGAAACACCGCGGCTCCTTTCTTTGAGATAACTCTGCACTATTGCGAGCTGTAAATGCCACTTCCAGCTTAGCTGTGCAGAAGAAGAACAACAAGAAGAAGAAATATCTCGAAATATGTCCGTCAGGCCCCTGCCCTTGAGATATATCTGCAAATATCTCGAAAACCAAGCGAGCTATGGCAAAATGTTAAGAGAACTTTTTTGTAGAGAATTATGTTTCCTACAATTTATGTTCTATGATATTTTTTGATCAGAAGCGTAGTTTTCGAGATATATCTAGATATTTAAAAGTTACGAAGCCGCACCAACATAATAGAGATACAGAAACACCGCGGCTCCTTTCTTTGAGATAACTCTGCACTATTGCGAGCTGTAAATGCCACTTCCAGCTTAGCTGTGCAGAAGAAGAACAACAAGAAGAAGAAATATCTCGAAATATGTCCGTCAGGCCCCTGCCCTTGAGATATATCTGCAAATATCTCGGAAACCAAGCGAGCTATGGCAAAATGTTAAGAGACCTTTTTTGTAGAGAATTATGTTTCCTACAATTTATGTTCTATGATATTTTTTGATCAGACGCGTAGTTTTCGAGATATATCAAGATATTTAAAAGTTCCGAAGCCGCACCAACATAATAGAGATACAGAAACACCGTGGCCCCTTTCTTTGAGATAACTCTGCACTAGTGCGAGCCGCAAATGCCACTTCCAGCTTAGCTGTGCAGAAGAACAACAAGAAGAAGAAATATCTCGAAATATGTCCGTCAGGCCCCTTCCCTTGAGATAAATCTGCAAATATCTCGGAAACGAAGCGAGCTATGGCAAAATGTTTAGAGACCTTTCTTGTAGAGAATTAAGTTTCCTACTTTTTATGTAGTATGATATTTTTTGATCAGATGCGTAGTTCTCGAGATATATCAAGATATTTAAAAGTTCCGAAGCCGCACCAACATAATAGAGATACAGAAACACCGTGGCACCTTTCTTTGGGATAACTCTGCACTATTGCGAGCTGCAAATGCCACTTCCAGCTTAGCTGTGCAGAAGAAGAACAACAAGAAGGAGAAATATCTCGAAATATGTCCGTCAGGCCACTTCCCTTGAGATGAATCTGCAAATATCTCGGAAACGAAGCGAGCTATGGCAAAATGTTAAGAGACCTTTTTTGTAGAGAATAATGTTTCCTATAATTTACGCTCTATGATATTTTTTGATCAGAAGCGTAGTTTTCGAGATATATCGAGATACTTAAAGTTCCGAAGCCGCACCAACATATTAGAGATACAGAAACACCGTGGCCCCTTTCTTTGAGATAACTGTGCACTAGTGCGAGCCGCAAATGCCACTTCCAGCTTAGCTGTGCAGAAGAAGAACAACAAGAAGAAGAAATATCTCGAAATATGTCCGTCAGGCCCCTTCCCTTGAGATAAATCTGCAAATATCTCGGAAACGAAGCGAGCTATGGCAAAATGTTAAGAGACCTTTTTTGTAGAGAATTATGTTTCCTACTTTTTATGTTCTATGATATTTTTTGATCAGACGCGTAGTTCTCGAGATATATCAAGATATTTAAAAGTTCCGAAGCCGCACCAACATAATACAGATACAGAAACACCGTGGCCCCTTTCTTTGAGATAACTCTGCACTAGTGCGAGCCGCAAATGACACTTCCAGCTTAGCTGTGCAGAAGAAGAACAACAAGAAGAAGAAATATCTCGAAATATGTCCGTCAGGCCCCTTCCCTTGAGATAAATCTGCAAATATCTCGGAAACGAAGCGAGCTATGGCAAAATGTTAAGAGACCTTTTTTGTAGAGAATTATGTTTCCTACTTTTTATGTTCTATGATATTTTTTGATCAGACGCGTAGTTCTCGAGATATATCAAGATATTTAAAAGTTCCGAAGCCGCACCAACATAATAGAGATACCGAAACACCGTGGCCCCTTTCTTTGAGATAACTGTGCACTAGTGCGTGCCGCAAATGCCACTTCCAGCTTAGCTGTGCAGAAGAAGAACAACAAGAAGAAGAAATATCACGAAATATGTCCGTTAGGCCCCTTCCCTTGAGATAAATCTGCAAATATCTCGGAAACGAAGCGAGCTATGGCAAAATGTTAAGAGACCTTTTTTGTAGCGAATTAAGTTTCCTACTTTTTATGTTCTATGATATTTTTTGATCAGATGCGTAGTTCTCGTGATATATCAAGATATTTAAAAGTTCCGAAGCCGCACCAACATAATAGAGATACAGAAACCCCGTGGCCCCTTTCTTTCAAATAGCTATGCACTATTGCGAGCTGCAAATGCCACTTCCAGCTTAGCTGTGCAGAAGAAGAACAACAAGAAGAAGAAATATCTCGAAATATGTCCGTCAGGCCCCTTACCTTGAGATAAATCTGCAAATATCTCGGAAACGAAGCGAGCTATGGCAAAATGTTAAGAGACCTTTTTTGTAGAGAATTAAGTTTCCTACTTTTTATCTTCTATGATATTTTCTGATCAGATGCGTAGTTCTCGAGATATATCAAGATATTTAAAAGTTCCGAAGCCGCACCAACATAATAGAGATACAGAAACAACGTGGCCCCTCTCTTTGAGATAACTCTGCACAATTGCGAGCTGGAAATGCCACTTCCAGTTTAGCTGTGCAGAAGAAGAACAACAAGAAGAAGAAATATCTCGAAATATGTCCGTTAGGCCCCTTCCCTTGAGATAAATCTGCAAATATCTCGGAAACGAAGCGAGCTATGGCAAAATGTTAGGAGACCTTTTTTGTAGAGAATTAAGTTTCCTACGTTTTATGTTCTATGATATTTTTTGATCAGATGCGTAGTTCTCGAGATATATCAAGATATTTAAAAGTTCCGAAGCCGCACCAACATAATAGAGATACAGAAACACCGTGGCCCCTTTCTTTGAGATAACTCTGCACTATTGCGAGCTGCAAATGCCACTTCCAGCTTAGCTGTGCAGAAGAAGAACAACAAGAAGAAGAAATATCTCGAAATATGTCCGTCAGGCCCCTTCCCTTGAGATAAATCTGCAAATATCTCGGAAACGAAGCGAGCTATTGCAAAACGTTAAGAGACCTTTTTTGTAGAGAATTAAGTTTCCTACTTTTTATGTTCTATGATATTTTTTGATCAGATGCGTAGTTCTCGAGATATATCAAGATATTTAAAAGCTCCGAAGCTGCACCAACATAATAGAGGTACAGAAACACCGTGGCCCCTTTCTTTGAGATAACTCTGCACTATTGCGAGCTGCAAATGCCACTTCCAGCTTAGCTGTGCAGAAGAAGAACAACAAGAATAAGAAATATTTCGAAATATGTCCGTCAGGCCCCTTCCCTTGAGATAAATCTGCAAATATCTCTGAAACGAAGCGAGCTACGGCAAAATGTTAAGCGACCTTTTTTGTAGAAAATTAGGTTTCCTACTTTTTATGTTCTATGATATTTTTTGAACAGATGCGTAGTTCTCGAGATATATCAAGATATTTAAAAGTTCCGAAGCCGCACCAACATAATAGAGATACAGAAACACCGTGGCCCCTTTCTTTGGGATAACTCTGCACTATTGCGAGCTGGAAATGCCACTTCCAGTTTAGCTGTGCAGAAGAAGAACAACAAGAAGAAGAAATATCTCGAAATATGTCCGTCAGGACCCTTCCCTTGAGATAAATCTGCAAATATCTCGGAAACGAAGCGAGCTATTGCAAAACGTTAAGAGACCTTTTTTGTAGAGAATTAAGTTTCCTACTTTTTATATTCTATGATATTTTTTGATCAGATGCGTAGTTCTCGAGATATATCAAGATATTTAAAAGTTCCGAAGCCGCACCAACATAATAGAGATACAGAAACACCGTGGCCCCTTTCTTTGAGATAACTCAGCACTATTGCGAGCTGCAAATGCCACTTCCAGCTTAGCTGTGCAGAAGAAGAACAACAAGAAGAAGAAATATCTGGAAATATGTCCGTCAGGCCCCTTCCCTTGAGATAAATCTGCAAATATCTCGGAAACGAAGCGAGCTACGGCAAAATGTTAAGAGACCTTTTTTGTAGAAAATTAGGATTCCTACTTTTTATGTTCTATGATATTTTTTGAACAGATGCGTAGTTCTCGAGATATATCAAGATATTTAAAAGTTCCGAAGCCGCACCAACATAATAGAGATACAGAAACACCGTGGCCCCTTTCTTTGAGATAACTCTGCACTATTGCGCGCTGCAAATGGCACTTCCAGCTTAGCTGTGCAGAAGAAGAACACCAAGAAGAAGAAATATCTCGAAATATGTCCGTCAGACCCCTTCCCTTGAAATAAATCTGCAAATATCTCGGAAACGACGCGAGCTATGGCAAAATGTTAAGAGACCTTTTTTGTAGAGAATTAAGTTTCCTACTTTTTATGTTCTATGATATTTTTTGATCAGATGCGTAGTTCTCGAGATATATCGAGATATTTAAAAGTTCCGAAGCCGCACCAACATAATAGAGATACAGAAACACCGTGGCCCCTTTCTTTGAGATAACTCTGCACTAGTGCGAGCCGCAAATGCCACTTCCAGCTTAGCTGTGCAGAAGAAGAACAACAAGAAGAAGAAATATCTCGAAATATGTCCGTCAGGCCACTTCCCTTGAGATAAATCTGCAAATATCTCGGAAACGAAGCGAGCTATGGCAAAATGTTAAGAGACCTTTTTTGTAGAGAATTAAGTTTCCTACTTTTTATGTTCGATGATATTTTTTGATCAGATGCGTAGTTCTCGAGATATATCAAGATATTTAAAAGTTCCGAAGCTGCACCAACATAATAGAGGTACAGAAACACCGTGGCCTCTTTCTTTGAGATAACTCTGCACTATTGCGAGCTGCAAATGCCGCTTCGAGCTTAGCTGTGCAGAAGAAGAACAACAAGAAGAAGAAATATCTCGAAATATGTCCGTCAGACCCCTTCCCTTGAGATGAATCTGCAAATATCTCGGAAACGAAGCGAGCTATGGCAAAATGTTAAGAGACCTTTTTTGTAGAGAATTAAGTTTCCTACTTTTTATGTTCTATGATATTTTTTGATCAGATGCGTAGTTCTCGAGATATATCAAGATATTTAAAAGTTCCGAAACCGCACCAACATAATAGAGATACAGAAACACCGTGGCCCCTTTCTTTGAGATAACTCTGCACTAGTGCGAGCCGCAAATGCCACTTCCAGCTTAGCTGTGCAGAAGAAGAACAACAAGAAGAAGAAATATCTCGAAATATGTCCGTCAGGCCCCTTCCCTTGAGATATATATGCAAATATCTCGGAAACGAAGCGAGCTATGGCAAAATGTTAAGAGACCTTTTTTGTAGAGAATTAAGTTTCCTACTTTTTATGTTCTATGACATTTTTTGATCAGATGCGTAGTTCTCGAGATATATCAAGATATTTAAAAGTTCCGAAGCCGCACCAACATAATAGAGATACAGAAACACCGTGGCCCCTTTCTTTAAGATAACTCTGCACTATTGCGAGCTGCAAATGCCACTTCCAGCTTAGCTGTGCAGAGGAAGAACAACAAGAAGAAGAAATATCTCGAAATATGTCCGTCAGGCCAGTTCCTTTGAGCTGAATCTGCAAATATTTCGGAAACGAAGCGAGCTATGGCAAAATGTTAAGAGACCTTTTTTGTAGAGAATTAAGTTTCCTACTTTTCATGTTCTATGATATTTTTTGATCAGATGCGTAGCTCTCGAGATATATCAAGATATTTAAAAGTTCCGAAGCCGCACCAACATAATAGAGATACAGAAACACCGTGGCCCCCTTCTTTGAGATAACTCTGCACTATTGCGAGCTGCAAATGCCACTTCCAGCTTAGCTGTGCAGAGGAAGAACAACAAGAAGAAGAAATATCTCGAAATATGCCCGTCAGGCCCCTTCCCTTGAGATAAATATGCAAATATCTCGGAAACGAAGCGAGCTATGGCAAAATGTTAAGAGACCTTTTTTGTAGAGAATTATGTTTCCTACAATTTAGGTTCTATGATATTTTTTGATCAGAAGCGTAGTTTTCGAGATATATCGAGATACTTAAAAGTTCCGAAGCCGCACCAACATAATAGAGATACAGAAACACCGTGGCCCCTTTCTTTGAGATAACTCTGCACCAGTCCGAGCCGCAAATGCCACTTCCAGCTTAGGTGTGCAGAAGAAGAACAACAAGAAGAAGAAATATCTCGAAATATGTCCGTCAGGCCGCTTCCCTTGAGATATATCTGCAAATATCTCGGAAACGAAGCGAGCTATGGCAAGATGTTAAGAGACCTTTTTTGTAGAGAATTATGCTTCCTACAATTTATGTTCTATGATATTTTTTGATCAGAAGCGTAGTTTTCGAGATATATCGAGATATTTAAAGGTTCCGAAGCCGCACCAACATAATAGAGATACAGAAACACCGTGGCCCCTTTCGTTGAGATAACTCTGCACTAGTGCGAGCCGCAAATGCCACTTCCAGCTTAGCTGTGCAGAAGAAGAACAACAAGAAGAAGAAATATCTCGAAATATGTCCGTCAGGCCCCTTCCCTTGAGATAAATCTGCAAATATCTCGGAAACGAAGCGAGCAATGGCAAAATGTTAAGAGACCTTTTTTGTAGAGAATTAAGTTTCCTACTTTTTATGTTCTATGATATTTTTTGATCAGATGCGTAGTTCTCGAGATATATCAAGATATTTAAAAGTTCCGAAGCCGCACCAACATAATAGAGATACAGAAACACCGTGGCCCCTTTCTTTGAGATAACTCTGCACTATTGCGAGCTGTAAATGCCACTTCCAGCTTAGCTGTGCAGAAGAAGAACAACAAGAAGAAGAAATATCTCGAAATATGTCCGTCAGGCCCCTTCCCTTGAGATATATCTGCAAATATCTCGGAAACGAAGCGAGCTATGGCAAAATGTTAAGAGACCGTTTTTGTAGAGAATTATGTTTCCTACAATTTATGTTCTATGATATTTTTTGATCAGAAGCGTAGTTTTCGAGATATATCGAGATATTTAAAAGTTCCGAAGCCGCACCAACATAATAGAGATACAGAAACACCGTGGCCCCTTTCTTTGAGATAACTCTGCACTATTGCGACCTGCAAATGCCACTTCCAGCTCAGCTGTGCAGAAGAAGAACAACAAGAAGAAGTAATATCTCGAAATATGTCCGTCAGGCCCCTTCCCTTGAGATAAATCTGCAAATATCTCGGAAACGAAGCGAGCTATGGCAAAATGTTAAGAGACCTTTTTTGTAGAGAATTAAGTTTCCTACTTTTTGTGTTCTATGATATTTTTTGATCAGATGCGTAGTTCTCGAGATATATCAAGATATTTAAAAGTTCCGAAGCCGCACCAACATAATAGAGATACAGAAACACCGTGGCCCCTTTCTTTGAGATAACTCTGCACTATTGCGAGCTGGAAATGCCACTTCCAGTTTAGCTGTGCAGAAGAAGAACAACAAGAAGAAGAAATATCTCGAAATATGTCCGTTAGGCCCCTTCCCTTGAGATAAATCTGCAAATATCTCGGAAACGAAGCGAGCCATGGCAAAATGTTAAGAGACTTTTTTTGTAGAGAATTATGTTTCCTACAATTTATGTTCTATGATATTTTTTGATCAGAAGCGTAGTTTTCGAGATATATCGAGATATTTAAAAGTTCCGAAGCCGCACCAACATAATAGAGATACAGAAACACGGTGGCCCCTTTCTTTGAGATAACTCTGCACTATTGCGAGCTGCAAATGCCGCTTCGAGCTTAGCTGTGCAGAAGAAGATCAACAAGAAGAAGAAATATCTCGAAATATGTCCGTCAGGCCCCTTCCCTTGAGATAAATCTGCAAATATCTCGGAAACGAAGCGAGCTATGGCAAAATGTTAAGAGACCTTTTTTGTAGAGAATTAAGTTTCCTACTTTTTATGTTCGTTGATATTTTTTGATCAGATGCGTAGTTCTCGAGATATATCAAGATATTTAAAAGTTCCGAAGCTGCACCAACATAATAGAGGTACAGAAACACCGTGGCCTCTTTCTTTGAGATAACTCTGCACTATTGCGAGCTGCAAATGTCACTTCGAGCTTAGCTGTGCAGAAGAAGAACAACAAGAAGAAGAAATATCTCGAAATATGTCCGTCAGGCCCCTGCCCTTGAGATATATCTGCAAATATCTCGAAAACCAAGCGAGCTATGGCAAAATGTTAAGAGACCTTTTTTGTAGAGAATTATGTTTCCTACAATTTATATTCTATGATATTTTTTGATCAGAAGCGTAGTTTTCGAGATATATCTAGATATTTAAAAGTTACGAAGCCGCACCAACATAATAGAGATACAGAAACACCGCGGCTCCTTTCTTTGAGATAACTCTGCACTATTGCGAGCTGTAAATGCCACTTCCAGCTTAGCTGTGCAGAAGAAGAACAACAAGAAGAAGAAATATCTCGAAATATGTCCGTCAGGCCCCTGCCCTTGAGATATATCTGCAAATATCTCGGAAACCAAGCGAGCTATGGCAAAATGTTAAGAGACCTTTTTTGTAGAGAATTATGTTTCCTACAATTTATGTTCTATGATATTTTTTGATCAGACGCGTAGTTTTCGAGATATATCAAGATATTTAAAAGTTCCGAAGCCGCACCAACATAATAGAGATACAGAAACACCGTGGCCCCTTTCTTTGAGATAACTCTGCACTAGTGCGAGCCGCAAATGCCACTTCCAGCTTAGCTGTGCAGAAGAACAACAAGAAGAAGAAATATCTCGAAATATGTCCGTCAGGCCCCTTCCCTTGAGAGAAATCTGCAAATATCTCGGAAACGAAGCGAGCTATGGCAAAATGTTTAGAGACCTTTCTTGTAGAGAATTAAGTTTCCTACTTTTTATGTAGTATGATATTTTTTGATCAGATGCGTAGTTCTCGAGATATATCAAGATATTTAAAAGTTCCGAAGCCGCACCAACATAATAGAGATACAGAAACACCGTGGCACCTTTCTTTGGGATAACTCTGCACTATTGCGAGCTGCAAATGCCACTTCCAGCTTAGCTGTGCAGAAGAAGAACAACAAGAAGAAGAAATATCTCGAAATATGTCCGTCAGGCCACTTCCCTTGAGATGAATCTGCAAATATCTCGGAAACGAAGCGAGCTATGGCAAAATGTTAAGAGACCTTTTTTGTAGAGAATAATGTTTCCTACAATTTACGCTCTATGATATTTTTTGATCAGAAGCGTAGTTTTCGAGATATATCGAGATACTTAAAGTTCCGAAGCCGCACCAACATATTAGAGATACAGAAACACCGTGGCCCCTTTCTTTGAGATAACTGTGCACTAGTGCGAGCCGCAAATGCCACTTCCAGCTTAGCTGTGCAGAAGAAGAACAACAAGAAGAAGAAATATCTCGAAATATGTCCGTCAGGCCCCTTCCCTTGAGATAAATCTGCAAATATCTCGGAAACGAAGCGAGCTATGGCAAAATGTTAAGAGACCTTTTTTGTAGACAATTATGTTTCCTACTTTTTATGTTCTATGATATTTTTTGATCAGACGCGTAGTTCTCGACATATATCAAGATATTTAAAAGTTCCGAAGCCGCACCAACATAATACAGATACAGAAACACCGTGGCCCCTTTCTTTGAGATAACTCTGCACTAGTGCGAGCCGCAAATGCCACTTCCAGCTTAGCTGTGCAGAAGAAGAACAACAAGAAGAAGAAATATCTCGAAATATGTCCGTCAGGCCCCTTCCCTTGAGATAAATCTGCAAATATCTCGGAAACGAAGCGAGCTATGGCAAAATGTTAAGAGACCTTATTTATAGAGAATTAAGTTTCCTACTTTTTATGTTCTATGATATTTTTTGATCAGATGCGTAGTTCTCGAGATATATCAAGATATTTAAAAGTTCCGAAACCGCACCAACATAATAGAGATATAGAAACACCGTGGCCCCTTTCTTTGAGATAACTCTGCACTATTGCGAGCTGTAAATGCCACTTCCAGCTTAGCTGTGCAGAAGAAGAACAACAAGAAGAAGAAATATCTCGAAATATGTCCGTCAGGCCCCTGCCCTTGAGATATATCTGCAAATATCTCGGAAACCAAACGAGCTATGGCAAAATGTTAAGAGACCTTTTTTGTAGAGAATTATGTTTCCTACTTTTTATGTTGTATGATATTTTTTGATCAGACGCGTAGTTCTCGAGATATATCAAGATATTTAAAAGTTCCGAAGCCGCACCAACATAATAGAGATACAGAAACACCGTGGCCCCTTTCTTTGAGATATCTCTGCACTATTGCGAGCTGCAAATGCCACTTCCAGCTTAGCTGTGCAGAAGAAGAACAACAAGAAGAAGAAATATCTCGAAATATGTCCGTGAGGCCCCTTCCCTTGAGATAAATCTGCAAATATCTCGGAAACGAAGCGAGCTATGGCAAAATGTTAAGAGACCTTTTTTGTAGAGAATTAAGTTTCCTACTTTTTATGTTCTATGATATTTTTTGATGAGATGCGTAGTTCTCGAGATATATCAAGATATTTAAAAGTTCCGAAACCGCACCAACATAATAGAGATACAGAAACACCGTGGCCCCTTTCTTTGAGATAACTCTGCACTATTGCGAGCTGTAAATGCCACTTCCAGCTTAGCTGTGCAGAAGAAGAACAACAAGAAGAAGAAATATCTCGAAATATGTCCGTCAGGCCCCTGCCCTTGAGATATATCTGCAAATATCTCGAAAACCAAGCGAGCTATGGCAAAATGTTAAGAGACCTTTTTTGTAGAGAATTATGTTTCCTACAATTTATGTTCTATGATATTTTTTGATCAGAAGCGTAGTTTTCGAGATATATCTAGATATTTAAAAGTTACGAAGCCGCACCAACATAATAGAGATACAGAAACACCGCGGCTCCTTTCTTTGAGATAACTCTGCACTATTGCGAGCTGTAAATGCCACTTCCAGCTTAGCTGTGCAGAAGAAGAACAACAAGAAGAAGAAATATCTCGAAATATGTCCGTCAGGCCCCTGCCCTTGAGATATATCTGCAAATATCTCGGAAACCAAGCGAGCTATGGCAAAATGTTAAGAGACCTTTTTTGTAGAGAATTATGTTTCCTACAATTTATGTTCTATGATATTTTTTGATCAGACGCGTAGTTTTCGAGATATATCAAGATATTTAAAAGTTCCGAAGCCGCACCAACATAATAGAGATACAGAAACACCGTGGCCCCTTTCTTTGAGATAACTCTGCACTAGTGCGAGCCGCAAATGCCACTTCCAGCTTAGCTGTGCAGAAGAACAACAAGAAGAAGAAATATCTCGAAATATGTCCGTCAGGCCCCTGCCCTTGAGATATATCTGCAAATATCTCGGAAACCAAACGAGCTATGGCAAAATGTTAAGAGACCTTTTTTGTAGAGAATTATGTTTCCTACTTTTTATGTTGTATGATATTTTTTGATCAGACGCGTAGTTCTCGAGATATATCAAGATATTTAAAAGTTCCGAAGCCGCACCAACATAATAGAGATACAGAAACACCGTGGCCCCTTTCTTTGAGATATCTCTGCACTATTGCGAGCTGCAAATGCCACTTCCAGCTTAGCTGTGCAGAAGAAGAACAACAAGAAGAAGAAATATCTCGAAATATGTCCGTGAGGCCCCTTCCCTTGAGATAAATCTGCAAATATCTCGGAAACGAAGCGAGCTATGGCAAAATGTTAAGAGACCTTTTTTGTAGAGAATTAAGATTCCTACTTTTTATGTTCTATGATATTTTTTGATGAGATGCGTAGTTCTCGAGATATATCAAGATATTTAAAAGTTCCGAAACCGCACCAACATAATAGAGATACAGAAACACCGTGGCCCCTTTCTTTGAGATAACTCTGCACTATTGCGAGCTGTAAATGCCACTTCCAGCTTAGCTGTGCAGAAGAAGAACAACAAGAAGAAGAAATATCTCGAAAAATGTCCGTCAGGCCCCTGCCCTTGAGATATATCTGCAAATATCTCGAAAACCACGCGAGCTATGGCAAAATGTTAAGAGACCTTTTTTGTAGAGAATTATGTTTCCTACAATTTATGTTCTATGATATTTTTTGATCAGAAGCGTAGTTTTCGAGATATATCTAGATATTTAAAAGTTACGAAGCCGCACCAACATAATAGAGATACAGAAACACCGCGGCTCCTATCTTTGAGATAACTCTGCACTATTGCGAGCTGTAAATGCCACTTCCAGCTTAGCTGTGCAGAAGAAGAACAACAAGAAGAAGAAATATCTCGAAATATGTCCGTCAGGCCCCTGCCCTTGAGATATATCTGCAAATATCTCGGAAACCAAGCGAGCTATGGCAAAATGTTAAGAGACCTTTTTTGTAGAGAATTATGTTTCCTACAATTTATGTTCTATGATATTTTTTGATCAGACGCGTAGTTTTCGAGATATATCTAGATATTTAAAAGTTACGAAGCCGCACCAACATAATAGAGATACAGAAACACCGCGGCCCCTTTCTTTGAGATAACTCTGCAATAGTGCGAGCCGCAAATGCCACTTCCAGCTTAGCTGTGCAGAAGAAGAACAACAAGAAGAAGAAATATCTCGAAATATGTCCGTCAGGCCCCTGCCCTTGAGATATATCTGCAAATATCTCGGAAACCAAGCGAGCTATGGCAAAATGTTAAGAGACCTTTTTTGTAGAGAATTATGTTTCCTACAATTTATGTTCTATGATATTTTTTGATCAGACGCGTAGTTTTCGAGATATATCTAGATATTTAAAAGTTACGAAGCCGCACCAACATAATAGAGATACAGAAACACCGCGGCCCCTTTCTTTGAGATAACTCTGCAATAGTGCGAGCCGCAAATGCCACTTCCAGCTTAGCTGTGCAGAAGAAGAACAACAAGAAGAAGAAATATCTCGAAATATGTCCGTGAGGCCCCTTCCCTTGAGATAAATCTGCAAATATCTCGGAAACGAAGCGAGCTATGGCAAAATGTTAAGAGACCTTTTTTGTAGAGAATTAAGTTTCCTACTTTTTATGTTCTATGATATTTTTTGATGAGATGCGTAGTTCTCGAGATATATCAAGATATTTAAAAGTTCCGAAACCGCACCAACATAATAGAGATACAGAAACACCGTGGCCCCTTTCTTTGAGATAACTCTGCACTATTGCGAGCTGTAAATGCCACTTCCAGCTTAGCTGTGCAGAAGAAGAACAACAAGAAGAAGAAATATCTCGAAATATGTCCGTCAGGCCCCTGCCCTTGAGATATATCTGCAAATATCTCGAAAACCAAGCGAGCTATGGCAAAATGTTAAGAGACCTTTTTTGTAGAGAATTATGTTTCCTACAATTTATGTTCTATGATATTTTTTGATCAGAAGCGTAGTTTTCGAGATATATCTAGATATTTAAAAGTTACGAAGCCGCACCAACATAATAGAGATACAGAAACACCGCGGCTCCTTTCTTTGAGATAACTCTGCACTATTGCGAGCTGTAAATGCCACTTCCAGCTTAGCTGTGCAGAAGAAGAACAACAAGAAGAAGAAATATCTCGAAATATGTCCGTCAGGCCCCTGCCCTTGAGATATATCTGCAAATATCTCGGAAACCAAGCGAGCTATGGCAAAATGTTAAGAGACCTTTTTTGTAGAGAATTATGTTTCCTACAATTTATGTTCTATGATATTTTTTGATCAGACGCGTAGTTTTCGAGATATATCAAGATATTTAAAAGTTCCGAAGCCGCACCAACATAATAGAGATACAGAAACACCGTGGCCCCTTTCTTTGAGATAACTCTGCACTAGTGCGAGCCGCAAATGCCACTTCCAGCTTAGCTGTGCAGAAGAACAACAAGAAGAAGAAATATCTCGAAATATGTCCGTCAGGCCCCTTCCCTTGAGATAAATCTGCAAATATCTCGGAAACGAAGCGAGCTATGGCAAAATGTTTAGAGACCTTTCTTGTAGAGAATTAAGTTTCCTACTTTTTATGTAGTATGATATTTTTTGATCAGATGCGTAGTTCTCGAGATATATCAAGATATTTAAAAGTTCCGAAGCCGCACCAACATAATAGAGATACAGAAACACCGTGGCACCTTTCTTTGGGATAACTCTGCACTATTGCGAGCTGCAAATGCCACTTCCAGCTTAGCTGTGCAGAAGAAGAACAACAAGAAGAAGAAATATCTCGAAATATGTCCGTCAGGCCACTTCCCTTGAGATGAATCTGCAAATATCTCGGAAACGAAGCGAGCTATGGCAAAATGTTAAGAGACCTTTTTTGTAGAGAATAATGTTTCCTACAATTTACGCTCTATGATATTTTTTGATCAGAAGCGTAGTTTTCGAGATATATCGAGATACTTAAAGTTCCGAAGCCGCACCAACATATTAGAGATACAGAAACACCGTGGCCCCTTTCTTTGAGATAACTGTGCACTAGTGCGAGCCGCAAATGCCACTTCCAGCTTAGCTGTGCAGAAGAAGAACAACAAGAAGAAGAAATATCTCGAAATATGTCCGTCAGGCCCCTTCCCTTGAGATAAATCTGCAAATATCTCGGAAACGAAGCGAGCTATGGCAAAATGTTAAGAGACCTTATTTATAGAGAATTAAGTTTCCTACTTTTTATGTTCTATGATATTTTTTGATCAGATGCGTAGTTCTCGAGATATATCAAGATATTTAAAAGTTCCGAAACCGCACCAACATAATAGAGATATAGAAACACCGCGGCCCCTTTCTTTGAGATAACTCTGCAATAGTGCGAGCCGCAAATGCCACTTCCAGCTTAGCTGTGCAGAAGAAGAACAACAAGAAGAAGAAATATCTCGAAATATGTCCGTGAGGCCCCTTCCCTTGAGATAAATCTGCAAATATCTCGGAAACGAAGCGAGCTATGGCAAAATGTTAAGAGACCTTTTTTGTAGAGAATTAAGTTTCCTACTTTTTATGTTCTATGATATTTTTTGATGAGATGCGTAGTTCTCGAGATATATCAAGATATTTAAAAGTTCCGAAACCGCACCAACATAATAGAGATACAGAAACACCGTGGCCCCTTTCTTTGAGATAACTCTGCACTATTGCGAGCTGTAAATGCCACTTCCAGCTTAGCTGTGCAGAAGAAGAACAACAAGAAGAAGAAATATCTCGAAATATGTCCGTCAGGCCCCTGCCCTTGAGATATATCTGCAAATATCTCGAAAACCAAGCGAGCTATGGCAAAATGTTAAGAGACCTTTTTTGTAGAGAATTATGTTTCCTACAATTTATGTTCTATGATATTTTTTGATCAGAAGCGTAGTTTTCGAGATATATCTAGATATTTAAAAGTTACGAAGCCGCACCAACATAATAGAGATACAGAAACACCGCGGCTCCTTTCTTTGAGATAACTCTGCACTATTGCGAGCTGTAAATGCCACTTCCAGCTTAGCTGTGCAGAAGAAGAACAACAAGAAGAAGAAATATCTCGAAATATGTCCGTCAGGCCCCTGCCCTTGAGATATATCTGCAAATATCTCGGAAACCAAGCGAGCTATGGCAAAATGTTAAGAGACCTTTTTTGTAGAGAATTATGTTTCCTACAATTTATGTTCTATGATATTTTTTGATCAGACGCGTAGTTTTCGAGATATATCAAGATATTTAAAAGTTCCGAAGCCGCACCAACATAATAGAGATACAGAAACACCGTGGCCCCTTTCTTTGAGATAACTCTGCACTAGTGCGAGCCGCAAATGCCACTTCCAGCTTAGCTGTGCAGAAGAACAACAAGAAGAAGAAATATCTCGAAATATGTCCGTCAGGCCCCTTCCCTTGAGATAAATCTGCAAATATCTCGGAAACGAAGCGAGCTATGGCAAAATGTTTAGAGACCTTTCTTGTAGAGAATTAAGTTTCCTACTTTTTATGTAGTATGATATTTTTTGATCAGATGCGTAGTTCTCGAGATATATCAAGATATTTAAAAGTTCCGAAGCCGCACCAACATAATAGAGATACAGAAACACCGTGGCACCTTTCTTTGGGATAACTCTGCACTATTGCGAGCTGCAAATGCCACTTCCAGCTTAGCTGTGCAGAAGAAGAACAACAAGAAGAAGAAATATCTCGAAATATGTCCGTCAGGCCACTTCCCTTGAGATGAATCTGCAAATATCTCGGAAACGAAGCGAGCTATGGCAAAATGTTAAGAGACCTTTTTTGTAGAGAATAATGTTTCCTACAATTTACGCTCTATGATATTTTTTGATCAGAAGCGTAGTTTTCGAGATATATCGAGATACTTAAAGTTCCGAAGCCGCACCAACATATTAGAGATACAGAAACACCGTGGCCCCTTTCTTTGAGATAACTGTGCACTAGTGCGAGCCGCAAATGCCACTTCCAGCTTAGCTGTGCAGAAGAAGAACAACAAGAAGAAGAAATATCTCGAAATATGTCCGTCAGGCCCCTTCCCTTGAGATAAATCTGCAAATATCTCGGAAACGAAGCGAGCTATGGCAAAATGTTAAGAGACCTTATTTATAGAGAATTAAGTTTCCTACTTTTTATGTTCTATTATATTTTTTGATCAGATGCGTAGTTCTCGAGATATATCAAGATATTTAAAAGTTCCGAAACCGCACCAACATAATAGAGATATAGAAACACCGTGGCCCCTTTCTTTGAGATAACTCTGCACTATTGCGAGCTGTAAATGCCACTTCCAGCTTAGCTGTGCAGAAGAAGAACAACAAGAAGAAGAAATATCTCGAAATATGTCCGTCAGGCCCCTGCCCTTGAGATATATCTGCAAATATCTCGGAAACCAAACGAGCTATGGCAAAATGTTAAGAGACCTTTTTTGTAGAGAATTATGTTTTCTACTTTTTATGTTGTATGATATTTTTTGATCAGACGCGTAGTTCTCGAGATATATCAAGATATTTAAAAGTTCCGAAGCCGCACCAACATAATAGAGATACAGAAACACCGTGGCCCCTTTCTTTGAGATATCTCTGCACTATTGCGAGCTGCAAATGCCACTTCCAGCTTAGCTGTGCAGAAGAAGAACAACAAGAAGAAGAAATATCTCGAAATATGTCCGTGAGGCCCCTTCCCTTGAGATAAATCTGCAAATATCTCGGAAACGAAGCGAGCTATGGCAAAATGTTAAGAGACCTTTTTTGTAGAGAATTAAGTTTCCTACTTTTTATGTTCTATGATATTTTTTGATGAGATGCGTAGTTCTCGAGATATATCAAGATATTTAAAAGTTCCGAAACCGCACCAACATAATAGAGATACAGAAACACCGTGGCCCCTTTCTTTGAGATAACTCTGCACTATTGCGAGCTGTAAATGCCACTTCCAGCTTAGCTGTGCAGAAGAAGAACAACAAGAAGAAGAAATATCTCGAAATATGTCCGTCAGGCCCCTGCCCTTGAGATATATCTGCAAATATCTCGAAAACCACGCGAGCTATGGCAAAATGTTAAGAGACCTTTTTTGTAGAGAATTATGTTTCCTACAATCTATGTTCTATGATATTTTTTGATCAGAAGCGTAGTTTTCGAGATATATCTAGATATTTAAAAGTTACGAAGCCGCACCAACAAAATAGAGATACAGAAACACCGCGGCTCCTATCTTTGAGATAACTCTGCACTATTGCGAGCTGTAAATGCCACTTCCAGCTTAGCTGTGCAGAAGAAGAACAACAAGAAGAAGAAATATCTCGAAATATGTCCGTCAGGCCCCTGCCCTTGAGATATATCTGCAAATATCTCGGAAACGAAGCGAGCTATGGCAAAATGTTAAGAGACCTTTTTTGTAGAGAATTAAGTTTCCTACTTTTTATGTTCTATGATATTTTTTGATCAGATGCGTAGTTCTCGAGATATATCAAGATATTTAAAAGTTCCGAAGCCGCACCAACATAATAGAGATACAGAAACACCGTGGCCCCTTTCTTTGAGATAACTCTGCACTATTGCGAGCTGTAAATGCCACTTCCAGCTTAGCTGTGCAGAAGAAGAACAACAAGAAGAAGAAATATCTCGAAGTATGTCCGTCAGGCCCCTGCCCTTGAGATATATCTGCAAATATCTCGGAAACGAAGCGAGCTATGGCAAAATGTTGAGAGACCTTTTTTGTAGAGAATTATGTTTCCTACAATTTATGTTCTATGATATTTTTTGATCAGAAGCGTAGTTTTCGAGATATATCGAGATATTTAAAAGTTCCGAAGCCGCACCAACATAATAGAGATACAGAAACACCGTGGCCCCTTTCTTTGAGATAACTCTGCAATAGTGCGAGCCGCAAATGCCACTTCCAGCTTAGCTGTGCAGAAGAAGAACAACAAGAAGAAGAAATATCTCGAAATATGTCCGTCAGGCCCCTTCCCTTGAGATAAATCTGCAAATATCTCGGAAACGAAGCGAGCTATGGCAAAATGTTAAGAGACCTTTTTTGTAGAGAATTAAGTTTCCTACTTTTTATGTTGTATGATATTTTTTGATCAGATGCGTAGTTCTCGAGATATATCAAGATATTTAAAAGTTCCGAAGCCGCACCAACATAATAGAGATACAGAAACACCGTGGCCCCTTTCTTTGAGATAACTCTGCACTATTGCGAGCTGTAAATGCCACTTCCAGCTTAGCTGTGCAGAAGAAGAACAACAAGAAGAAGAAATATCTCGAAATATGTCCGTCAGGCCCCTGCCCTTGAGATATATCTGCAAATATCTCGGAAACTAAGCGAGCTATGGCAAAATGTTGAGAGACCTTTTTTGTAGAGAATTATGTTTCCTACAATTTATGTTCTATGATATTTTTTGATCAGAAGCGTAGTTTTCGAGATATATCGAGATATTTAAAAGTTCCGAAGCCGCACCAACATAATAGAGATACAGAAACACCGTGGCCCCTTTCTTTGAGATAACTCTGCACTATTGCGAGCTGCAAATGCCACTTCCAGCTTAGCTGTGCAGAGGAAGAACAACAAGAAGAAGAAGTATCTCGAAATATGTCCGTCAGGCCCGTTCCCTTGAGATAAATCTGCAAATATCTCGGAAACGAAGCGAGCTATGGCAAAATGTTAAGAGACCTTTTTTGTAGAGAATTATGTTTCCTACTTTTTATGTTCTATGATATTTTTTGATCAGATGCGTAGTTCTCGAGATATATCAAGATATTTAAAAGTTCCGAAGCCGCACCAACATAATAGAGATACAGAAACACCGTGGCCCCTTTCTTTGAGATAACTCTGCACTATTGCGAGCTGGAAATGCCACTTCCAGTTTAGCTGTGCAGAAGAAGAACAACAAGAAGAAGAAATATCTCGAAATATGTCCGTTAGGCCCCTTCCCTTGAGATATATCTGCAAATATCTCGGAAACGAAGCGAGCTATGGCAAAATGTTGAGAGACCTTTTTTGTAGAGAATTAAGTTTCCTACTTTTTATGTTCTATGATATTTTTTGATCAGATGCGTAGTTCTCGAGATATATCAAGATATTTAAAAGTTCCGAAGCCGCACCAACATAATAGAGATACAGAAACACCGTGGCCCCTTTCTTTGAGATAACTCTGCACTAGTGCGAGCCGCAAATGCCACTTCCAGCTTAGCTGTGCAGAAGAAGAACAACAAGAAGAAGAGATATCTCGAAATATGTCCGTCAGGCCCCTTCCCTTGTGATAAATCTGCAAATATCTCTGAAACGAAGCGAGCTATGGCAAAATTTTAAGAGACCTTTTTTGTAGAGAATTAAGTTTCCTACTTTTTATGTTCTATGATATTTTTTGATCAGATGCGTAGTTCTCGAGATATATCAAGATATTTAAAAGTTCCGAAGCCGCACCAACATAATAGAGATACAGAAACACCGTGGCCCCTTTCTTTGAGATAACTATGCACTATTGCGAGCTGTAAATGCCACTTCCAGCTTAGCTGTGCAGAAGAAGAACAACAAGAAGAAGAAATATCTCGAAATATGTCCGTCAGGCCCCTGCCCTTGAGATATATCTGCAAATATCTCGGAAACGAAGCGAGCTATGGCAAAATGTTGAGAGACCTTTTTTGTAGCGAATTATGTTTCCTACAATTTATGTTCTATGATATTTTTTGATCAGAAGCGTAGTTTTCGAGATATATCGAGATATTTAAAAGTTCCGAAGCCGCACCAACATAATAGAGATACAGAAACACCGTGGCCCCTTTCTTTGAGATAACTCTGCACTATTGCGAGCTGCAAATGCCACTTCCAGCTTAGCTGTGCAGAGGAAGAACAACAAGAAGAAGAAGTATCTCGAAATATGTCCGTCAGGCCCGTTCCTTTGAGCTGAATCTGCAAATATCTCGGAAACGAAGCGAGCTATGGCAAAATGTTAAGAGACGTTTTTTGTAGAGAATTATGTTTCCTACAATTTATGTTCTATGATATTTTTTTATCAGAAGCGTAGTTTTCGTGATATATCGAGATATTTAAAAGTTCCGAAGCCGCACCAACATAATAGAGATACAGAAACACCGTGGCCCCTTTCTTTGAGATAACTCTGCACTAGTGCGAGCCGCAAATGCCACTTCCAGCTTAGCTGTGCAGAAGAAGAACAACAAGAAGAAGAAATATCTCGAAATATGTCCGTCAGGCCCCTTCCCTTGAGATAAATCTGCAAATATCTCGGAAACGAAGCGAGCTATGGCAAAATCTTGAGAGACCTTTTTTCTAGAGAATTATGTTTCCTACTTTTTATGTTCTATGATATTTTTTGATCAGATGCGTAGTTCTCGAGATATATCAAGATATTTAAAAGTTCCGAAGCCGCACCAACATAATAGAGATACAGAAACACCGTGGCCCCTCTCTTTGAGATAACTCTGCACTATTGCGAGCTGTAAATGCCACTTCCAGCTTAGCTGTGCAGAAGAAGAACAACAAGAAGAAGAAATATCTCGAAATATGTCCGTCAGGCCCCTGCCCTTGAGATATATCTGCAAATATCTCGGAAACGAAGCGAGCTATGGCAAAATGTTGAGAGACCTTTTTTGTAGCGAATTATGTTTCCTACAATTTATGTTCTATGATATTTTTTGATCAGAAGCGTAGTTTTCGAGATATATCGAGATATTTAAAAGTTCCGAAGCCGCACCAACATAATAGAGATACAGAAACACCGTGGCCCCTTTCTTTGAGATAACTCTGCACTATTGCGAGCTGCAAATGCCACTTCCAGCTTAGCTGTGCAGAGGAAGAACAACAAGAAGAAGAAGTATCTCGAAATAGGTCCGTCAGGCCCGTTCCTTTGAGCTGAATCTGCAAATATCTCGGAAACGAAGCGAGCTGTGGCAAAATCTTAAGAGACGTTTTTTGTAGAGAATTATGTTTCCTACAATTTATGTTCTATGATATTTTTTTATCAGAAGCGTAGTTTTCGAGATATATCGAGATATTTAAAAGTTCCGAAGCCGCACCAACATAATAGAGATACAGAAACACCGTGGCCCCTTTCTCTGAGATAACTCTGCACTAGTGCGAGCCGCAAATGCCACTTCCAGCTTAGCTGTGCAGAAGAAGAACAACAAGAAGAAGAAATATCTCGAAATATGTCCGTCAGGCCCCTTCCCTTGAGATAAATCTGCAAATATCTCGGAAACGAAGCGAGCTATGGCAAAATGTTAAGAGACCTTTTTTGTAGAGAATTAAGTTTCCTACTTTTTATGTTCTATGATATTTTTTGATCAGAAGCGTAGTTTTCGAGATATATCGAGATATTTAAAAGTTCCGAAGCCGCACCAACATAATAGGGATACAGAAACACCGTGGCCCCTTTCTTTGAGATAACTCTGCTCTAGTGCGAGCCGCAAATGCCACTTCCAGCTTAGCTGTGCAGAAGAAGAACAACAAGAAGAAGAAATATCTCGAAATATGTCCGTCAGGCCCCTTCCCTTGAGATAAATCTGCAAATATCTCGGAAACGAAGCGAGCTATGGCAAAATGTTAAGAGACCATTTTTGTAGAGAATTAAGTTTCCTACTTTTTATGTTCTATGATATTTTTTGATCAGATGCGTAGTTCTCGAGATATATCAAGATATTTAAAAGTTCCGAAGCCGCACCAACATAATAGAGATACAGAAACACCGTGGCCCCTTTCTTTGAGATAACTCTGCACTATTGCGAGCTGTAAATGCCACTTCCAGCTTAGCTGTGCAGAAGAAGAACAACAACAAGAAGAAATATCTCGAAATATGTCCGTCAGGCCCCTTCCCTTGAGATATATCTGCAAATATCTCGGAAACGAAGCGAGCTATGGCAAAATGTTAAGAGACCTTTTTTGTAGAGAATTATGTTTCCTACAATTTATGTTCTATGATATTTTTTGATCAGAAGCGTAGTTTTCGCGATATATCGAGATATTTAAAAGTTCCGAAGACGCACCAACATAATAGAGATACAGAAACACCGTGGCCCCTTTCTTTGAGATAACTGTGCACTAGTGCGAGCCGCAAGTGCCACTTCCAGCTTAGCTGTGCAGAAGAAGAACAACAAGAAGGAGAAACATCTCGAAATATGTCCGTCAGGCCAGTTCCTTTGAGCTGAATCTGCAAATATCTCGGAAACGAAGCGAGCTATGGCAAAATGTTAAGAGACGTTTTTTGTAGAGAATTATGTTTCCTACAATTTATGTTCTATGATATTTTTTGATCAGATGCGTAGTTCTCGAGATATATCAAGATATTTAAAAGTTCCGAAGCCGCACCAACATAATAGAGATACAGAAACACCGTGGCTCCTTTCTTTGAGATAACTCTGCACTAGTGCGAGCCGCAAATGCCACTTCCAGCTTAGCTGTGCAGAAGAAGAACAACAAGAAGAAGAAATATCTCGAAATATGTCCGTCAGGCCCCTTCCCTTGAGATAAATCTGCAAATATCTCGGAAACGAAGAGAGCTATGGCAAAATGTTAAGAGACCTTTTTTGTAGAGAATTAAGTTTCCTACTTTTCATGTTCTATGATATTTTTTGATCAGATGCGTAGTTCTCGAGATATATCAAGATATTTAAAAGTTCCGAAGCCGCACCAACATAATAGAGATACAGAAACACCGTGGCCCCTTTCTTTGAGATAACTCTGCACTATTGCGAGCTGCAAATGCCACTTCCAGCTTAGCTGTGCAGAAGAAGAACAACAAGAAGAAGAAATATCTCGAAATATGTCCGTCAGGCCCCTTCCCTTGAGATAAATCTGCAAATATCTCGGAAACGAAGAGAGCTATGGCAAAATGTTAAGAGACCTTTTTTGTAGAGAATTAAGTTTCCTACTTTTCCTGTTCTATGATATTTTTTGATCAGATGCGTAGTTCTCGAGATATATCAAGATATTTAAAAGTTCCGAAGCCGCACCAACATAATAGAGATACAGAAACACCGTGGCCCCTTTCTTTGAGATAACTCTGCACCATTGCGAGCTGGAAATGCCACTTCCAGTTCAGCTGTGCAGAAGAAGAACAACAAGAAGAAGGAATATCTCGAAATATGTCCGTCAGGCCCCTTCCCTTGAGATAAATCTGCAAATATCTCGGAAACGAAACGAGCTATGGCAAAATGTTAAGAGACCTTTTTTGTAGAGAATAATGTTTCCTACTTTTTATGTTCTATGATATTTTTTGATCAGATGCGTAGTTCTCGAGATATATCAAGATATTTAAAAGTTCCGAAGCCGCACCAACATAATAGAGATACAGAAACACCCTGGCCCCTTTCTTTGAGATAACTCTGCACTATTGCGAGCTGCAAATGCCACTTCCAGCTTAGCTGTGCAGAAGAAGAACAACAAGAAGAAGAAATATCTCGAAATACGTCCGTCAGGCCCCTTCCCTTGAGATAAATCTGCAAATATCTCGGAAACGAAGAGAGCTATGGCAAAATGTTAAGAGACCTTCTTTGTAGAGAATTAAGTTTCCTACTTTTCATGTTCTATGATATTTTTTGATCAGATGCGTAGTTCTCGAGATATATCAAGATATTTAAAAGTTCCGAAGCCGCACCAACATAATAGAGATACAGAAACACCGTGGCCCCTTTCTTTGAGATAACTCTGCACTATTGCGAGCTGCAAATGCCACTTCCAGCTTAGCTGTGCAGAAGAAGAACAACAAGAAGAAGAAATATCTCGAAATATGTCCGTCAGGCCCCTTCCCTTGAGATAAATCTGCAAATATCTCGGAAACGAAGCGAGCTATGGCAAAATGTTAAGAGACCATTTTTGTAGAGAATTAAGTTTCCTACTTTTTATGTTCTATGATATTTTTTGATCAGATGCGTAGTTCTCGAGATATATCAAGATATTTAAAAGTTCCGAAGCCGCACCAACATAATAGAGATACAGAAACACCGTGGCCCCTTTCTTTGAGATAACTCTGCACTATTGCGAGCTGTAAATGCCACTTCCAGCTTAGCTGTGCAGAAGAAGAACAACAACAAGAAGAAATATCTCGAAATATGTCCGTCAGGCCCCTTCCCTTGAGATATATCTGCAAATATCTCGGAAACGAAGCGAGCTATGGCAAAATGTTAAGAGACCTTTTTTGTAGAGAATTATGTTTCCTACAATTTATGTTCTATGATATTTTTTGATCAGAAGCGTAGTTTTCGAGATATATCGAGATATTTAAAAGTTCCAAAGCCGCACCAACATAATAGAGATACAGAAACACCGTGGCCCCTTTCTTTGAGATAACTCTGCACTATTGCGAGCTGCAAATGCCACTTCCAGCTTAGCTGTGCAGAAGAAGAACATCAAGAAGAAGAAATATCTCGAAATATGTCCGTCAGGCCAGTTCCTTTGAGCTGAATCGGCAAATATCTCGGAAACGAAGCGAGCTATGGCAAAATGTTAAGAGACGTTTTTTGTAGAGAATTATGTTTCCTACAATTTATGTTCTATGATATTTTTTGATCAGAAGCGTAGTTTTCGAGATATATCGAGATATTTAAAAGTTCCGAAGCCGCACCAACATAATAGATATACAGAAACACCGTGGCCCCTTTCTTTGAGATAACTCTGCACTATTGCGAGCTGCAAATGCCACTTCCAGCTTAGCTGTGCAGAGGAAGAACAACAAGAAGAAGAAATATCTCGAAATATGTCCGTCAGGCCAGTTCCTTTGAGCTGAATCGGCAAATATCTCGGAAACGAAGCGAGCTATGGCAAAATGTTAAGAGACGTTTTTTGTAGAGAATTATGTTTCCTACAATTTATGTTCTATGATATTTTTTGATCAGAAGCGTAGTTTTCGAGATATATCGAGATATTTACAAGTTCCGAAGCCGCACCAACATAATAGGGATACAGACACACCGTGGCCCCTTTCTTTGAGATAACTCTGCACTAGTGCGAGCCGCAAATGCCACTTCCAGCTTAGCTGTGCAGAAGAAGAACAACAAGAAGAAGAAATATCTCGAAATATGTCCGTCAGGCCCCTTCCCTTGAGATAAATCTGCAAATATCTCGGAATCGAAGCGAGCTATGGCAAAATGTTAAGAGACCTTTTTTGTAGAGAATTAAGTTTCCTACTTTTTATCTTCTATGATATTTTTTGATCAGATGCGTAGTTCTCGAGATATATCAAGATATTTAAAAGTTCCGAAGCCGCACCAACATAATAGAGATACAGAAACACCGTGGCCCCTCTCTTTGAGATAACTCTGCACTATTGCGAGCTGGAAATGCCACTTCCAGTTTAGCTGTGCAGAAGAAGAACAACAAGAAGAAGAAATATCTCGAAATATGTCCGTCAGGCCCCTTCCCTTGAGATATATCTGCAAATATCTCGGAAACGAAGCGAGCTATGACAAAATGTTAACAGACCTTTTTTGTAGAGAATTATGTTTCCTACAATTTATGTTCTATGATATTTTTTGATCAGAAGCGTAGTTTTCGAGATATATCGAGATATTTAAAAGTTCCGAAGCCGCACCAACATAATAGAGATACAGAAACACCGTGGCCCCTTTCTTTGAGATAACTCTGCACTAGTGCGAGCCGCAAATGCCACTTCCAGCTTAGCTGTGCAGAAGAAGAACAACAAGAAGAAGAAATATCTCGAAATATGTCCGTCAGGCCCCTTCCCTTGAGATAAATCTGCAAATATCTCGGAAACGAAGCGAGCTATCGCAAAATGTTAAGAGACCTTTTTTGTAGAGAATTAAGTTTCCTACTTTTTATGTTCTATGATATTTTTTTATCTGATGCGTAGTTCTCGAGATATATCAAGATATTTAAAAGTTCCGAAGCCGCACCAACATAATAGAGATACAGAAACACCGTGGCCCCTTTCTTTGAGATAACTCTGCGCTAGTGCGAGCCGCAAATGCCACTTCCAGCTTAGCTGTGCAGAAGAAGAACAACAAGAAGAAGAAATATCTCGAAATATGTCCGTCAGGCCCCTTCCCTTGAGATAAATCTGCAAATATCTCGGAAACGAAGCGAGCTATGGCAAAATGTTAAGAGACCTTTTTTGTAGAGAATTAAGTTTCCTACTTTTTATGTTCTATGATATTTTTTGATCAGATGCGTAGTTCTCGAGATATATCAAGATATTTAAAAGTTCCGAAGCCGCACCAACATAATAGAGATACAGAAACACCGTGGCCCCTTTCTTTGAGATAACTCTGCACTATTGCGAGCTGCAAATGCCACTTCCAGCTTAGCTGTGCAGAGGAAGAACAACAAGAAGAAGAAATATCTCGAAATATGTCCGTCAGGCCAGTTCCTTTGAGCTGAATCGGCAAATATCTCGGAAACGAAGCGAGCTATGGCAAAATGTTAAGAGACGTTTTTTGTAGAGAATTATGTTTCCTACAATTTAAGTTCTATGATATTTTTTGATCAGAAGCGTAGTTTTCGAGATATATCGAGATATTTAAAAGTTCCGATGCCGCACCAACATAATAGGGATACAGAAACACCGTGGCCCCTTTCTTTGAGATAACTCTGCACTAGTGCGAGCCGCAAATGCCACTTCCAGCTTAGCTGTGCAGAAGAAGAACAACAAGAAGAAGAAATATCTCGAAATATGTCCGTCAGGCCCCTTCCCTTGAGATATATCTGCAAATATCTCGGAAACGAAGCGAGCTATGACAAAATGTTAAGAGACCTTTTTTGTAGAGAATTATGTTTCCTACAATTTATGTTCTATGATATTTTTTGATCAGAAGCGTAGTTTTCGAGATATATCGAGATATTTAAAAATTCCGAAGCCGCACCAACATAATAGAGATACAGAAACACCGTGGCCCCTTTCTTTGAGATAACTCTGCACTAGTGCGAGCCGCAAATGCCACTTCCAGCTTAGCTGTGCAGAAGAAGAACAACAAGAAGAAGAAATATCTCGAAATATGTCCGTCAGGCCCCTTCCCTTGAGATAAATCTGCAAATATCTCGGAAACGAAGCGAGCTATGGCAAAATGTTAAGAGACCTTTTTTGTAGAGAATTAGGTTTCCTACTTTTTATGTTCTATGATATTTTTTGATCAGATGCGTAGTTCTCGAGATATATCAAGATATTTGAAAGTTCCGAAGCCGCACCAACATAATAGAGATACAGAAACACCGTGGCCCCTTTCTTTGAGATAACTCTGCACTATTGCGAGCTGCAAATGCCACTTCCAGCTTAGCTGTGCAGAAGAAGAACAACAAGAAGAAGAAATATCTCGAAATATGTCCGTCAGGCCCCTTCCCTTGAGATATATCTGCAAATATCTCGGAAACGAAGCGAGCTATGGCAAAATGTTAAGAGACCTTTTTTGTAGAGAATTATGTTTCCTACTTTTTATGTTCTATGATATTTTTTGATCAGACGCGTAGCTCTCGATATATATCAAGATATTTAAAAGTTCCGAAGCCGCACCAACATAATAGAGATACAGAAACAGCGTGGCCCCTTTCTTTGAGATATCTCTGCACTATTGCGAGCTGCAAATGCCACTTCCAGCTTAGCTGCGCAGAAGAAGAACAACAAGAAGAAGAAATATCTCGAAATATGTCCGTCAGGCCCCTTCCCTTGAGATAAATCTGCAAATATCTCGGAAACGAAGCGAGCTATGGCAAAATGTTAAGAGACCTTTTTTGTAGAGAATTAAGTTTCCTACTTTTTATGTTCTATGATATTTTTTGATCAGATGCGTAGTTCTCGAGATATATCAAGATATTTAAAAGTTCCGAAGCCGCACCAACATAATAGAGATACAGAAACACCGTGGCCCCTTTCTTTGAGATAACTCTGCACTATTGCGAGCTGCAAATGCCACTTCCAGCTTAGCTGTGCAGAAGAAGAACAACAAGAAGAAGAAATATCTCGAAATATGTCCGTCAGGCCCCTTCCCTTGAGATATATCTGCAAATATCTCGGAAACGAAGCGAGCTATGGCAAAATGTTAAGAGACCTTTTTTGTAGAGAATTATGTTTCCTACTTTTTATGTTCTATGATATTTTTTGATCAGACGCGTAGCTCTCGATATATATCAAGATATTTAAAAGTTCCGAAGCCGCACCAACATAATAGAGATACAGAAACAGCGTGGCCCCTTTCTTTGAGATATCTCTGCACTATTGCGAGCTGCAAATGCCACTTCCAGCTTAGCTGCGCAGAAGAAGAACAACAAGAAGAAGAAATATCTCGAAATATGTCCGTCAGGCCCCTTCCCTTGAGATAAATCTGCAAATATCTCGGAAACGAAGCGAGCTATGGCAAAATGTTAAGAGACCTTATTTGTAGAGAATTAAGTTTCCTACTTTTTATGTTCTATGATATTTTTTGATCAGATGCGTAGTTCTCGAGATATATCAAGATATTTAAAAGTTCCGAAGCCGCACCAACATAATAGAGATACAGAAACACCGTGGCCCCTTTCTTTGAGATAACTCTGCACTATTGCGAGCTGCAAATGCCACTTCCAGCTTAGCTGTGCAGAGGAAGAACAACAAGAAGAAGAAATATCTCGAAATATGTCCGTCAGGCCAGTTCCTTTGAGCTGAATCGGCAAATATCTCGGAAACGAAGCGAGCTATGGCAAAATGTTAAGAGACGTTTTTTGTAGAGAATTATGTTTCCTACAATTTAAGTTCTATGATATTTTTTGATCAGAAGCGTAGTTTTCGAGATATATCGAGATATTTAAAAGTTCCGATGCCGCACCAACATAATAGGGATACAGAAACACCGTGGCCCCTTTCTTTGAGATAACTCTGCACTAGTGCGAGCCGCAAATGCCACTTCCAGCTTAGCTGTGCAGAAGAAGAACAACAAGAAGAAGAAATATCTCGAAATATGTCCGTCAGGCCCCTTCCCTTGAGATATATCTGCAAATATCTCGGAAACGAAGCGAGCTATGACAAAATGTTAAGAGACCTTTTTTGTAGAGAATTATGTTTCCTACAATTTATGTTCTATGATATTTTTTGATCAGAAGCGTAGTTTTCGAGATATATCGAGATATTTAAAAATTCCGAAGCCGCACCAACATAATAGAGATACAGAAACACCGTGGCCCCTTTCTTTGAGATAACTCTGCACTAGTGCGAGCCGCAAATGCCACTTCCAGCTTAGCTGTGCAGAAGAAGAACAACAAGAAGAAGAAATATCTCGAAATATGTCCGTCAGGCCCCTTACCTTGAGATAAATCTGCAAATATCTCGGAAACGAAGCGAGCTATGGCAAAATGTTAAGAGACCTTTTTTGTAGAGAATTAGGTTTCCTACTTTTTATGTTCTATGATATTTTTTGATCAGATGCGTAGTTCTCGAGATATATCAAGATATTTGAAAGTTCCGAAGCCGCACCAACATAATAGAGATACAGAAACACCGTGGCCCCTTTCTTTGAGATAACTCTGCACTATTGCGAGCTGCAAATGCCACTTCCAGCTTAGCTGTGCAGAAGAAGAACAACAAGAAGAAGAAATATCTCGAAATATGTCCGTCATGCCCCTTCCCTTGAGATATATCTGCAAATATCTCGGAAACGAAGCGAGCTATGGCAAAATGTTAAGAGACCTTTTTTGTAGAGAATTATGTTTCCTACTTTTTATGTTCTATGATATTTTTTGATCAGACGCGTAGCTCTCGATATATATCAAGATATTTAAAAGTTCCGAAGCCGCACCAACATAATAGAGATACAGAAACAGCGTGGCCCCTTTCTTTGAGATATCTCTGCACTATTGCGAGCTGCAAATGCCACTTCCAGCTTAGCTGCGCAGAAGAAGAACAACAAGAAGAAGAAATATCTCGAAATATGTCCGTCATGCCCCTTCCCTTGAGATAAATCTGCAAATATCTCGGAAACGAAGCGAGCTATGGCAAAATGTTAAGAGACCTTTTTTGTAGAGAATTAAGTTTCCTACTTTTTATGTTCTATGATATTTTTTGATCAGATGCGTAGTTCTCGAGATATATCAAGATATTTAAAAGTTCCGAAGCCGCACCAACATAATAGAGATACAGAAACACCGTGGCCCCTTTCTTTGAGATAACTCTGCACTATTGCGAGCTGCAAATGCCACTTCCAGCTTAGCTGTGCAGAAGAAGAACAACAAGAAGAAGAAATATCTCGAAATATGTCCGTCAGGCCCCTTCCCTTGAGATATATCTGCAAATATCTCGGAAACGAAGCGAGCTATGGCAAAATGTTAAGAGACCTTTTTTGTAGAGAATTATGTTTCCTACTTTTTATGTTCTATGATATTTTTTGATCAGACGCGTAGCTCTCGATATATATCAAGATATTTAAAAGTTCCGAAGCCGCACCAACATAATAGAGATACAGAAACAGCGTGGCCCCTTTCTTTGAGATATCTCTGCACTATTGCGAGCTGCAAATGCCACTTCCAGCTTAGCTGCGCAGAAGAAGAACAACAAGAAGAAGAAATATCTCGAAATATGTCCGTCAGGCCCCTTCCCTTGAGATAAATCTGCAAATATCTCGGAAACGAAGCGAGCTATGGCAAAATGTTAAGAGACCTTATTTGTAGAGAATTAAGTTTCCTACTTTTTATGTTCTATGATATTTTTTGATCAGATGCGTAGTTCTCGAGATATATCAAGATATTTAAAAGTTCCGAAGCCGCACCAACATAATAGAGATACAGAAACACCGTGGCCCCTTTCTTTGAGATAACTCTGCACTATTGCGAGCTGCAAATGCCACTTCCAGCTTAGCTGTGCAGAGGAAGAACAACAAGATGAAGAAATATCTCGAAATATGTCCGTCAGGCCAGTTCCTTTGAGATGAATCGGCAAATATCTCGGAAACGAAGCGAGCTATGGCAAAATGTTAAGAGACGTTTTTTGTAGAGAATTATGTTTCCTACAATTTAAGTTCTATGATATTTTTTGATCAGAAGCGTAGTTTTCGAGATATATCGAGATATTTAAAAGTTCCGAAGCCGCACCAACATAATAGGGATACAGAAACACCGTGGCCCCTTTCTTTGAGATAACTCTGCACTAGTGCGAGCCGCAAATGCCACTTCCAGCTTAGCTGTGCAGAAGAAGAACAACAAGAAGAAGAAATATCTCGAAATATGTCCGTCAGGCCCCTTCCCTTGAGATATATCTGCAAATATCTCGGAAACGAAGCGAGCTATGACAAAATGTTAAGAGACCTTCTTTGTAGAGAATTATGTTTCCTACAATTTATGTTCTATGATATTTTTTGATCAGAAGCGTAGTTTTCGAGATATATCGAGATATTTAAAAATTCCGAAGCCGCACCAACATAATAGAGATACAGAAACACCGTGGCCCCTTTCTTTGAGATAACTCTGCACTAGTGCGAGCCGCAAATGCCACTTCCAGCTTAGCTGTGCAGAGGAAGAACAACAAGAAGAAGAAATATCTCGAAATATGTCCGTTAGGCCCCTTCCCTTGAGATAAATCTGCAAATATCTCGGAAACTAAGCGAGCTATGGCAAAATGTTAAGAGACCTCTTTTGTAGAGAATTTAGTTTCCTACTTTTTATGTTCTATGATATTTTTTGATCAGATGCGTAGTTCTCGAGATATATCAAGATATTTAAAAGTTCCGAAGCCGCACCAACATAATAGAGATACAGAAACACCGTGGCCCCTTTCTTTGAGATAACTCTGCACTATTGCGAGCTGTAAATGCCACTTCCAGCTTAGCTGTGCAGAAGAAGAACAACAAGAAGAAGAAATATCTCGAAATATGTCCGTCCGGCCCCTTCCCTTGAGATATATCTGCAAATATCTCGGAAACGAAGCGAGCTATGACAAAATGTTAAGAGACCTTCTTTGTAGAGAATTATGTTTCCTACAATTTATGTTCTATGATGTTTTTTGATCAGAAGCGTAGTTTTCGAGATATATCGAGATATTTAAAAATTCCGAAGCCGCACCAACATAATAGAGATACAGAAACACCGTGGCCCCTTTCTTTGAGATAACTCTGCACTAGTGCGAGCCGCAAATGCCACTTCCAGCTTAGCTGTGCAGAGGAAGAACAACAAGAAGAAGAAATATCTCGAAATATGTCCGTTAGGCCCCTTCCCTTGAGATAAATCTGCAAATATCTCGGAAACTAAGCGAGCTATGGCAAAATGTTAAGAGACCTTTTGAGTAGAGAATAATGTTTCCTACAATTTATGTTCTATGATATTTTTTGATCAGAAGCGTAGCTTTCGAGATATATCGAGATATTTAAAAGTTCCGAAGCCGCACCAACATAATAGAGATACAGAAACACCGTGGCCCCTTTCTTTGAGATAACTCTGCACTAGTGCGAGCCGCAAATGCCACTTCCAGCTTAGCTGTGCAGAAGAAGAACAACAAGAAGAAGAAATATCTCGAAATATGTCCGTCAGGCCCCTTCCCTTGAGATAAATCTGCAAATATCTCGGAAACGAAGCGAGCTATGGCAAAATGTTAAGAGACCTTTTTTGTAGAGAATTAAGTTTCCTACTTTTTATGTTCTATGATATTTTTTTATCTGATGCGTAGTTCTCGAGATATATCAAGATATTTAAAAGTTCCGAAGCCGCACCAACATAATAGAGATACAGAAACACCGTGGCCCCTTTCTTTGAGATAACTCTGCGCTAGTGCGAGCCGCAAATGCCACTTCCAGCTTAGCTGTGCAGAAGAAGAACAACAAGAAGAAGAAATATCTCGAAATATGTCCGTCAGGCCCCTTCCCTTGAGATAAATCTGCAAATATCTCGGAAACGAAGCGAGCTATGGCAAAATGTTAAGAGACCTTTTTTGTAGAGAATTAAGTTTCCTACTTTTTATGTTCTATGATATTTTTTGATCAGATGCGTAGTTCTCGAGATATATCAAGATATTTAAAAGTTCCGAAGCCGCACCAACATAATAGAGATACAGAAACACCGTGGCCCCTTTCTTTGAGATAACTCTGCACTATTGCGAGCTGCAAATGCCACTTCCAGCTTAGCTGTGCAGAGGAAGAACAACAAGAAGAAGAAATATCTCGAAATATGTCCGTCAGGCCAGTTCCTTTGAGCTGAATCGGCAAATATCTCGGAAACGAAGCGAGCTATGGCAAAATGTTAAGAGACGTTTTTTGTAGAGAATTATGTTTCCTACAATTTAAGTTCTATGATATTTTTTGATCAGAAGCGTAGTTTTCGAGATATATCGAGATATTTAAAAGTTCCGATGCCGCACCAACATAATAGGGATACAGAAACACCGTGGCCCCTTTCTTTGAGATAACTCTGCACTATTGCGAGCTGTAAATGCCACTTCCAGCTTAGCTGTGCAGAAGAAGAACAACAAGAAGAAGAAATATCTCGAAATATGTCCGTCAGGCCCCTTCCCTTGAGATATATCTGCAAATATCTCGGAAACAAAGCGAGCTGTGGCAAAATGTTAAGAGACCTTTTTTGTAGACAATTATGTTTCCTACAATTTATGTTGTATGATATTTTTTGATCAGAAGCGTAGTTTTCGAGATATATCGAGATATTTAAAAGTTCCGAAGCCGCACCAACATAATAGAGATACAGAAACACCGTGGCCCCTTTCTTTGAGATAACTCTGCACTAGTGCGAGCCGCAAATGCCACTTCCAGCTTAGCTGTGCAGAAGAAGAACAACAAGAAGAAGAAATATCTCGAAATATGTCCGTCAGGCCCCTTCCCTTGAGATAAATCTGCAAATATCTCGGAAACGAAGCGGGCTATGGCAAAATGTTAAGAGACCTTTTTTGTAGAGAATTAAGTTTCCTACTTTTTATGTTCTATGATATTTTTTGATCAGATGCGTAGTTCTCGAGATATATCAAGATATTTAAAAGTTTCGTAGCCGCACCAACATAATAGAGATACAGAAACACCGTGGCCCCTTTCTTTGAGATTACTCTGCACTATTGCGAGCTGCAAATGCCACTTCCAGCTTAGCTGTGCAGAGGAAGAACAACAAGAAGAAGAAATATCTCGAAATATGTCCGTCAGGCCAGTTCCTTTGAGCTGAATCGGCAAATATCTCGGAAACGAAGCGAGCTATGGCAAAATGTTAAGAGACGTTTTTTGTAGAGAATTATGTTTCCTACAATTTACGTTCTATGATATTTTTTGATCAGAAGCGTAGTTTTCGAGATATATCGAGATATTTAAAAGTTCCGAAGCCGCACCAACATAACAGGGATACAGAAACACCGTGGCCCCTTTCTTTGAGATAACTCTGCACTAGTGCGAGCCGCAAATGCCACTTCCAGCTTAGCTGTGCAGAGGAAGAACAACAAGAAGAAGAAATATCTCGAAATATGTCCGTCAGGCCAGTTCCTTTGAGCTGAATCTGCAAATATCTCGGAAACGAAGCGAGCTATGGCAAAATGTTAGGAGACGTTTTTTGTAGAGAATTATGTTTCCTACAATTTATGTTCTATGATATTTTTTGGTCAGAAGCGTAGTTTTCGAGATATATCGAGATATTTAAAAGTTCAGAAGCCGCACCAACATAATAGGGATACAGAAACACCGTGGCCCCTTTCTTTGAGATAACTCTGCACTAGTGCGAGCCGCAAATGCCACTTCCAGCTTAGCTGTGCAGAAGAAGAACAACAAGAAGAAGAAATATCTCGAAATATGTCCGTCAGGCCCCTTCCCTTGAGATAAATCTGCAAATATCTCGGAAACGAAGCGAGCTATGGCAAAATGTTAAGAGACCTTTTTTGTAGAGAATTAAGTTTCCTACTTTTTATGTTGTATGATATTTTTTGATCAGATGCGTAGTTCTCGAGATATATCAAGATATTTAAAAGTTCCGAAGCCGCACCAACATAATAGAGATACAGAAACACCGTGGCCCCTTTCTTTGAGATAACTCTGCACTATTGCGAGCTGCAAATGCCACTTCCAGCTTAGCTGTGCAGAGGAAGAACAACAAGAAGAAGAAATATCTCGAAATATGTACGTCAGGCCAGTTCCTTTGAGCTGAATCTACAAATATCTCGGAAACGAAGCGAGCTATGGCAAAATGTTAAGAGACGTTTTTTGTAGAGAATTATGTTTCCTACAATTTATGTTCTATGATATTTTTTGATCAGAAGCGTAGCTTTCGAGATATATCGAGATATTTAAAAGTTCCGAAGACGCACCAACATAATAGAGATACAGAAACACCGTGGCCCCTTTCTTTGAGATAACTGTGCACTAGTGCGAGCCGCAAATGCCACTTCCAGCTTAGCTGTGCAGAAGAAGAACAACAAGAAGAAGAAATATCTCGAAATATGTCCGTCAGGCCCCTTCCCTTGAGATATATCTGCAAATATCTCGGAAACCAAGCGAGCTATGGCAAAATGTTAAGAGACCTTTTTTGTAGAGAATTAAGTTTCCTACTTTTTATGTTCTATGATATTTTTTGATCAGATGCGTAGTTCTCGAGATATATCAAGATATTTAAAAGTTCCGAAGCCGCACCAACATAATAGAGATACAGAAACACCGTGGCCCCTTTCTTTGAGATAACTCTGCACTATTGCGAGCTGTAACAGAAACTTCCAGCTGAGCTGTGCAGAAGAAGAACAACAAGAAGAAGAAATATCTCGAAATATGTCCGTCAGGCCCCTTCCCTTGAGATAAATCTGCACATATCTCGGAAACGAAGCGAGCTATGGCAAAATGTTAAGAGACGTTTTTTGTAGAGAATTATGTTTCCTACTATTTATGTTCTATGATATTTTTTGATCCGAAGCGTAGTTTTCGAGATATATCAAGATATTTAAAAGTTCCGAAGCCGCACCAACATAATAGAGATACAGAAACACCGTGGCCCCTCTCTTTGAGATAACTCTGCACTATTGCGAGCTGGAAATGCCACTTCCAGTTTAGCTGTGCAGAAGAAGGACAACAAGAAGAAGAAATATCTCGAAATATGTCCGTTAGGCCCCTTCCCTTGAGATAAATCTGCAAATATCTAGGAAACGAAGCGACCTATGGCAAAATGTTTAGAGACCTTTTTTGTAGAGAATTAAGTTTCCTACTTTTTATGTTCTATGATATTTTTTGATCAGATGCGTAGTTCTCGAGATATATCAAGATATTTAAAAGTTCCGAAGCCGCACCAACATAATAGAGATACAGAAACGCCGTGGCCCCTTTCTTTGAGATAACTCTGCACTATTGCGAGCTGCAAATGCCACTTCCAGCTTAGCTGTGCAGAGGAAGAACAACAAGAAGAAGAAATATCTCGAAATATGTCCGTCAGGCCAGTTCCTTTGAGATGAATCTGCAAATATCTCGGAAACGAAGCGAGCTATGGCAAAATGTTAAGAGACGTTTTTTATAGAGAATTATGTTTCCTACAATTTATGTTCTATGATATTTTTTGATCAGAAGCGTAGTTTTCGAGATATATCGAGATATTTAAAAGTTCCGAAGCCGCACCAACATAATAGGGATACAGAAACACCGTGGCCCCTTTCTTTGAGATAACTCTGCACTAGTGCGAGCCGCAAATGCCACTTCCAGCTTAGCTGTGCAGAAGAAGAACAACAAGAAGAAGAAATATCTCGAAATATGTCCGTCAGGCCCCTTCCCTTGAGATATATCTGCAAATATCTCGGAAACGAAGCGAGCTATGACAAAATGTTAAGAGACCTTCTTTGTAGAGAATTATGTTTCCTACAATTTATGTTCTATGATATTTTTTGATCAGAAGCGTAGTTTTCGAGATATATCGAGATATTTAAAAATTCCGAAGCCGCACCAACATAATAGAGATACAGAAACACCGTGGCCCCTTTCTTTGAGATAACTCTGCACTAGTGCGAGCCGCAAATGCCACTTCCAGCTTAGCTGTGCAGAGGAAGAACAACAAGAAGAAGAAATATCTCGAAATATGTCCGTTAGGCCCCTTCCCTTGAGATAAATCTGCAAATATCTCGGAAACTAAGCGAGCTATGGCAAAATGTTAAGAGACCTCTTTTGTAGAGAATTTAGTTTCCTACTTTTTATGTTCTATGATATTTTTTGATCAGATGCGTAGTTCTCGAGATATATCAAGATATTTAAAAGTTCCGAAGCCGCACCAACATAATAGAGATACAGAAACACCGTGGCCCCTTTCTTTGAGATAACTCTGCACTATTGCGAGCTGTAAATGCCACTTCCAGCTTAGCTGTGCAGAAGAAGAACAACAAGAAGAAGAAATATCTCGAAATATGTCCGTCCGGCCCCTTCCCTTGAGATATATCTGCAAATATCTCGGAAACGAAGCGAGCTATGACAAAATGTTAAGAGACCTTCTTTGTAGAGAATTATGTTTCCTACAATTTATGTTCTATGATATTTTTTGATCAGAAGCGTAGTTTTCGAGATATATCGAGATATTTAAAAATTCCGAAGCCGCACCAACATAATAGAGATACAGAAACACCGTGGCCCCTTTCTTTGAGATAACTCTGCACTAGTGCGAGCCGCAAATGCCACTTCCAGCTTAGCTGTGCAGAGGAAGAACAACAAGAAGAAGAAATATCTCGAAATATGTCCGTTAGGCCCCTTCCCTTGAGATAAATCTGCAAATATCTCGGAAACTAAGCGAGCTATGGCAAAATGTTAAGAGACCTTTTTTGTAGAGAATTATGTTTCCTACAATTTATGTTCTATGATATTTTTTGATCAGAAGCGTAGTTTTCGAGATATATCGAGATATTTAAAAGTTCCGAAGCCGCACCAACATAATAGAGATACAGAAACACCGTGGCCCCTTTCTTTGAGATAACTCTGCACTAGTGCGAGCCGCAAATGCCACTTCCAGCTTAGCTGTGCAGAAGAAGAACAACAAGAAGAAGAAATATCTCGAAATATGTCCGTCAGGCCCCTTCCCTTGAGATAAATCTGCAAATATCTCGGAAACGAAGCGAGCTATGGCAAAATGTTAAGAGACCTTTTTTGTAGAGAATTAAGTTTCCTACTTTTTATGTTCTATGATATTTTTTTATCTGATGCGTAGTTCTCGAGATATATCAAGATATTTAAAAGTTCCGAAGCCGCACCAACATAATAGAGATACAGAAACACCGTGGCCCCTTTCTTTGAGATAACTCTGCGCTAGTGCGAGCCGCAAATGCCACTTCCAGCTTAGCTGTGCAGAAGAAGAACAACAAGAAGAAGAAATATCTCGAAATATGTCCGTCAGGCCCCTTCCCTTGAGATAAATCTGCAAATATCTCGGAAACGAAGCGAGCTATGGCAAAATGTTAAGAGACCTTTTTTGTAGAGAATTAAGTTTCCTACTTTTTATGTTCTATGATATTTTTTGATCAGATGCGTAGTTCTCGAGATATATCAAGATATTTAAAAGTTCCGAAGCCGCACCAACATAATAGAGATACAGAAACACCGTGGCCCCTTTCTTTGAGATAACTCTGCACTATTGCGAGCTGCAAATGCCACTTCCAGCTTAGCTGTGCAGAGGAAGAACAACAAGAAGAAGAAATATCTCGAAATATGTCCGTCAGGCCAGTTCCTTTGAGCTGAATCGGCAAATATCTCGGAAACGAAGCGAGCTATGGCAAAATGTTAAGAGACGTTTTTTGTAGAGAATTATGTTTCCTACAATTTAAGTTCTATGATATTTTTTGATCAGAAGCGTAGTTTTCGAGATATATCGAGATATTTAAAAGTTCCGATGCCGCACCAACATAATAGGGATACAGAAACACCGTGGCCCCTTTCTTTGAGATAACTCTGCACTAGTGCGAGCCGCAAATGCCACTTCCAGCTTAGCTGTGCAGAAGAAGAACAACAAGAAGAAGAAATATCTCGAAATATGTCCGTCAGGCCCCTTCCCTTGAGATATATCTGCAAATATCTCGGAAACGAAGCGAGCTATGACAAAATGTTAAGAGACCTTTTTTGTAGAGAATTATGTTTCCTACAATTTATGTTCTATGATATTTTTTGATCAGAAGCGTAGTTTTCGAGATATATCGAGATATTTAAAAATTCCGAAGCCGCACCAACATAATAGAGATACAGAAACACCGTGGCCCCTTTCTTTGAGATAACTCTGCACTAGTGCGAGCCGCAAATGCCACTTCCAGCTTAGCTGTGCAGAAGAAGAACAACAAGAAGAAGAAATATCTCGAAATATGTCCGTCAGGCCCCTTCCCTTGAGATAAATCTGCAAATATCTCGGAAACGAAGCGAGCTATGGCAAAATGTTAAGAGACCTTTTTTGTAGAGAATTAAGTTTCCTACTTTTTATGTTCTATGATATTTTTTGATCAGATGCGTAGTTCTCGAGATATATCAAGATATTTATAAGTTCCGAAGCCGCACCAACATAATAGAGATACAGAAACACCGTGGCCCCTTTCTTTGAGATAACTCTGCACTATTGCGAGCTGCAAATGCCACTTCCAGCTTAGCTGTGCAGAAGAAGAACAACAAGAAGAAGAAATATCTCGAAATATGTCCGTCAGGCCAGTTCCTTTGAGATGAATCGGCAAATATCTCGGAAACGAAGCGAGCTATGGCAAAATGTTAAGAGACGTTTTTTGTAGAGAATTATGTTTCCTACAATTTAAGTTCTATGATATTTTTTGATCAGAAGCGTAGTTTTCGAGATATATCGAGATATTTAAAAGTTCCGAAGCCGCACCAACATAATAGGGATACAGAAACACCGTGGCCCCTTTCTTTGAGATAACTCTGCACTAGTGCGAGCCGCAAATGCCACTTCCAGCTTAGCTGTGCAGAAGAAGAACAACAAGAAGAAGAAATATCTCGAAATATGTCCGTCAGGCCCCTTCCCTTGAGATATATCTGCAAATATCTCGGAAACGAAGCGAGCTATGACAAAATGTTAAGAGACCTTCTTTGTAGAGAATTATGTTTCCTACAATTTATGTTCTATGATATTTTTTGATCAGAAGCGTAGTTTTCGAGATATATCGAGATATTTAAAAATTCCGAAGCCGCACCAACATAATAGAGATACAGAAACACCGTGGCCCCTTTCTTTGAGATAACTCTGCACTAGTGCGAGCCGCAAATGCCACTTCCAGCTTAGCTGTGCAGAGGAAGAACAACAAGAAGAAGAAATATCTCGAAATATGTCCGTTAGGACCCTTCCCTTGAGATAAATCTGCAAATATCTCGGAAACTAAGCGAGCTATGGCAAAATGTTAAGAGACCTCTTTTGTAGAGAATTAAGTTTCCTACTTTTTATGTTCTATGATATTTTTTGATCAGATGCGTAGTTCTCGAGATATATCAAGATATTTAAAAGTTCCGAAGCCGCACCAACATAATAGAGATACAGAAACACCGTGGCCCCTTTCTTTGAGATAACTCTGCACTATTGCGAGCTGTAAATGCCACTTCCAGCTTAGCTGTGCAGAAGAAGAACAACAAGAAGAAGAAATATCTCGAAATATGTCCGTCCGGCCCCTTCCCTTGAGATATATCTGCAAATATCTCGGAAACGAAGCGAGCTATGGCAAAATGTTAAGAGACCTTTTTTGTAGAGAATTATGTTTCCTACAATTTATGTTCTATGATATTTTTTGATCAGAAGCGTAGTTTTCGAGATATATCGAGATATTTAAAAGTTCCAAAGCCGCACCAACATAATAGAGATACAGAAACACCGTGGCCCCTTTCTTTGAGATAACTCTGCACTAGTGCGAGCCGCAAATGCCACTTCCAGCTTAGCTGTGCAGAAGAAGAACAACAAGAAGAAGAAATATCTCGAAATATGTCCGTCAGGCCCCTTCCCTTGAGATAAATCTGCAAATATCTCGGAAACGAAGCGAGCTATGGCAAAATGTTAAGAGACCTTTTTTGCAGAGAATTAAGTTTCCTACTTTTTATCTTCTATGATATTTTTTGATCAGATGCGTAGTTCTCGATATATATCAAGATATTTAAAAGTTCCGAAGCCGCACCAACATAATAGAGATACAGAAACACCGTGGCCCCTTTCTTTGAGATAACTCTGCACTATTGCGAGCTGTAAATGCCACTTCCAGCTTAGCTGTGCAGAAGAAGAACAACAAGAAGAAGAAATATCTCGAAATATGTCCGTCAGGCCCCTTCCCTTGAGATATATCTGCAAATATCTCGGAAACCAAGCGAGCTATGGCAAAATGTTAAGAGACCTTTTTTGTAGAGAATTAAGTTTCCTACTTTTTATGTTCTATGATATTTTTTGATCAGATGCGTAGTTCTCGAGATATATCAAGATATTTAAAAGTTTCGTAGCCGCACCAACATAATAGAGATACAGAAACACCGTGGCCCCTTTCTTTGAGATAACTCTGCACTATTGCGAGCTGCAAATGCCACTTCCAGCTTAGCTGTGCAGAGGAAGAACAACAAGAAGAAGAAATATCTCGAAATATGTCCGTCAGGCCAGTTCCTTTGAGCTGAATCGGCAAATATCTCGGAAACGAAGCGAGCTATGGCAAAATGTTAAGAGACGTTTTTTGTAGAGAATTATGTTTCCTACAATTTCCGTTCTATGATATTTTTTGATCAGAAGCGTAGTTTTCGAGATATATCGAGATATTTAAAAGTTCAGAAGCCGCACCAACATAATAGGGATACAGAAACACCGTGGCCCCTTTCTTTGAGATAACTCTGCACTATTGCGAGCTGCAAATGCCACTTCCAGCTTAGCTGTGCAGAGGAAGAACAACAAGAAGAAGAAATATCTCGAAATATGTCCGTCAGGCCAGTTGCTTTGAGCTGAATCGGCAAATATCTCGGAAACGAAGCGAGCTATGGCAAAATGTTAAGAGACGTTTTTTGTAGAGAGTTATGTTTCCTACAATTTATGTTCTATGATATTTTTTGATCAGATGCGTAGTTCTCGAGATATATCAAGATATTTAAAAGTTCCGAAGCCGCACCAACATAATAGAGATACAGAAACACCGTGGCCCCTTTCTTTGAGATAACTCTGCACTATTGCGAGCTGTAAATGCCACTTCCAGCTTAGCTGTGCAGAAGAAGAACAACAAGAAGAAGAAATATCTCGAAATATGTCCGTCAGGCCCCTTCCCTTGAGATATATCTGCAAATATCTCGGAAACCAAGCGAGCTGTGGCAAAATGTTAAGAGACCTTTTTTGTAGACAATTATGTTTCCTACTTTTTATGTTCTATGATATTTTTTGATCAGATGCGTAGTTCTCGAGATATATCAAGATATTTAAAAGTTTCGTAGCCGCACCAACATAATAGAGATACAGAAACACCGTGGCCCCTTTCTTTGAGATTACTCTGCACTATTGCGAGCTGCAAATGCCACTTCCAGCTTAGCTGTGCAGAGGAAGAACAACAAGAAGAAGAAATATCTCGAAATATGTCCGTCAGGCCAGTTCCTTTGAGCTGAATCGGCAAATATCTCGGAAACGAAGCGAGCTATGGCAAAATGTTAAGAGACGTTTTTTGTAGAGAATTATGTTTCCTACAATTTACGTTCTATGATATTTTTTGATCAGAAGCGTAGTTTTCGAGATATATCGAGATATTTAAAAGTTCCGAAGCCGCACCAACATAATAGGGATACAGAAACACCGTGGCCCCTTTCTTTGAGATAACTCTGCACTAGTGCGAGCCGCAAATGCCACTTCCAGCTTAGCTGTGCAGAAGAAGAACAACAAGAAGAAGAAATATCTCGAAATATGTCCGTCAGGCCCCTTCCCTTGAGATAAATCTGCAAATATCTCGGAAACGAAGCGAGCTATGGCAAAATGTTAAGAGACCTTTTTTGTAGAGAATTAAGTTTCCTACTTTTTATGTTGTATGATATTTTTTGATCAGATGCGTAGTTCTCGAGATATATCAAGATATTTAAAAGTTCCGAAGCCGCACCAACATAATAGAGATACAGAAACACCGTGGCCCCTTTCTTTGAGATAACTCTGCACTATTGCGAGCTGCAAATGCCACTTCCAGCTTAGCTGTGCAGAGGAAGAACAACAAGAAGAAGAAATATCTCGAAATATGTACGTCAGGCCAGTTCCTTTGAGCTGAATCTACAAATATCTCGGAAACGAAGCGAGCTATGGCAAAATGTTAAGAGACGTTTTTTGTAGAGAATTATGTTTCCTACAATTTATGTTCTATGATATTTTTTGATCAGAAGCGTAGCTTTCGAGATATATCGAGATATTTAAAAGTTCCGAAGACGCACCAACATAATAGAGATACAGAAACACCGTGGCCCCTTTCTTTGAGATAACTGTGCACTAGTGCGAGCCGCAAATGCCACTTCCAGCTTAGCTGTGCAGAAGAAGAACAACAAGAAGAAGAAATATCTCGAAATATGTCCGTCAGGCCCCTTCCCTTGAGATATATCTGCAAATATCTCGGAAACCAAGCGAGCTATGGCAAAATGTTAAGAGACCTTTTTTGTAGAGAATTAAGTTTCCTACTTTTTATGTTCTATGATATTTTTTGGTCAGATGCGTAGTTCTCGAGATATATCAAGATATTTAAAAGTTCCGAAGCCGCACCAACATAATAGAGATACAGAAACACCGTGGCCCCTTTCTTTGAGATAACTCTGCACTATTGCGAGCTGTAACAGAAACTTCCAGCTGAGCTGTGCAGAAGAAGAACAACAAGAAGAAGAAATATCTCGAAATATGTCCGTCAGGCCCCTTCCCTTGAGATAAATCTGCACATATCTCGGAAACGAAGCGAGCTATGGCAAAATGTTAAGAGACGTTTTTTGTAGAGAATTATGTTTCCTACTATTTATGTTCTATGATATTTTTTGATCCGAAGCGTAGTTTTCGAGATATATCAAGATATTTAAAAGTTCCGAAGCCGCACCAACATAATAGAGATACAGAAACACCGTGGCCCCTCTCTTTGAGATAACTCTGCACTATTGCGAGCTGGAAATGCCACTTCCAGTTTAGCTGTGCAGAAGAAGGACAACAAGAAGAAGAAATATCTCGAAATATGTCCGTTAGGCCCCTTCCCTTGAGATAAATCTGCAAATATCTAGGAAACGAAGCGACCTATGGCAAAATGTTTAGAGACCTTTTTTGTAGAGAATTAAGTTTCCTACTTTTTATGTTCTATGATATTTTTTGATCAGATGCGTAGTTCTCGAGATATATCAAGATATTTAAAAGTTCCGAAGCCGCACCAACATAATAGAGATACAGAAACGCCGTGGCCCCTTTCTTTGAGATAACTCTGCACTATTGCGAGCTGCAAATGCCACTTCCAGCTTAGCTGTGCAGAGGAAGAACAACAAGAAGAAGAAATATCTCGAAATATGTCCGTCAGGCCAGTTCCTTTGAGATGAATCTGCAAATATCTCGGAAACGAAGCGAGCTATGGCAAAATGTTAAGAGACGTTTTTTATAGAGAATTATGTTTCCTACAATTTATGTTCTATGATATTTATTGATCAGAAGCGTACTTTTCGAGATACATCGAGATATTTAAAAGTTCCGAAGCCGCACCAACATAATAGAGATACAGAAACACCGTGGCCCCTTTCTTTGAGATAACTCTGCACTAGTGCGAGCCGCAAATGCCACTTCCTGCTTAGCTGTGCAGAAGAAGAACAACAAGAAGAAGAAATATCTCGAAATATGTCCGTCAGGCCCCTTCCCTTGAGATAAATCTGCAAATATCTCGGAAACGAAGCGAGCTATGGCAAAATGTTAAGAGACCTTTTTTGTAGAGAATTAAGTTTGCTACTTTTTATCTTCTATGATATTTTTTGATCAGATGCGTAGTTCTCGAGATATATCAAGATATTTAAAAGTTCCGAAGCCGCACCAACATAATAGAGATACAGAAACACCGTGGCCCCTCTCTTTGAGATAACTCTGCACTATTGCGAGCTGGAAATGCCACTTCCAGTTTAGCTGTGCAGAAGAAGGACAACAAGAAGAAGAAATATCTCGAAATATGTCCGTTAGGCCCCTTCCCTTGAGATAAATCTGCAAATATCTCGGAAACGAAGCGACCTATGGCAAAATGTTAAGAGACCTTTTTTGTAGAGAATTAAGTTTCCTACTTTTTATGTTCTATGATATTTTTTGATCAGATGCGTAGTTCTCGAGATATATCAAGATATTTAAAAGTTCCGAAGCCGCACCAACATAATAGAGATACAGAAACGCCGTGGCCCCTTTCTTTGAGATAACTCTGCACTATTGCGAGCTGCAAATGCCACTTCTAGCTTAGCTGTGCAGAGGAAGAACAACAAGAAGAAGAAATATCTCGAAATATGTCCGTCAGGCCAGTTCCTTTGAGATGAATCTGCAAATATCTCGGAAACGAAGCGAGCTATGGCAAAATGTTAAGAGACGTTTTTTATAGAGAATTATGTTTCCTACAATTTATGTTCTATGATATTTTTTGATCAGAAGCGTAGTTTTCGAGATACATCGAGATATTTAAAAGTTCCGAAGCCGCACCAACATAATAGAGATACAGAAACACCGTGGCCCCTTTCTTTGAGATAACTCTGCACTAGTGCGAGCCGCAAATGCCACTTCCAGCTTAGCTGTGCAGAAGAAGAACAACAAGAAGAAGAAATATCTCGAAATATGTCCGTCAGGCCCCTTCCCTTGAGATAAATCTGCAAATATCTCGGAAACGAAGCGAGCTATGGCAAAATGTTAAGAGACCTTTTTTGTAGAGAATTAAGTTTCCTACTTTTTATCTTCTATGATATTTTTTGATCAGATGCGTAGTTCTCGAGATATATCAAGATATTTAAAAGTTCCGAAGCCGCACCAACATAATAGAGATACCGAAACACCGTGGCCCCTCTCTTTGAGATAACTCTGCACTATTGCGAGCTGGAAATGCCACTTCCAGTTTAGCTGTGCAGAAGAAGGACAACAAGAAGAAGAAATATCTCGAAATATGTCCGTTAGGCCCCTTCCCTTGAGATAAATCTGCAAATATCTAGGAAACGAAGAGAGCTATGGCAAAATGTTAAGAGACCTTTTTTGTAGAGAATTAAGTTTCCTACTTTTTATGTTCTATGATATTTTTTGATCAGATGCGTAGTTCTCGAGATATATCAAGATATTTAAAAGTTCCGAAGCCGCACCAACATAATAGAGATACAGAAACACCGTGGCTCCTTTCTTTGAGATAACTCTGCACTAGTGCGAGCCGCAAATGCCACTTCCAGCTTAGCTGTGCAGAAGAAGAACAACAAGAAGAAGAAATATCTCGAAATATGTCCGTCAGGCCCCTTCCCTTGAGATAAATCTGCAAATATCTCGGAAACGAAGCGAGCTATGGCAAAATATTAAGAGACCTTTTTTGTAGAGAATTAAGTTTCCTACTTTTTATCTTCTATGATATTTTTTGATCAGATGCGTAGTTCTCGAGATATATCAAGATATTTAAAAGTTCCGAAGCCGCACCAACATAATAGAGATACAGAAACACCGTGGCCCCTCTCTTTGAGATAACTCTGCACTATTGCGAGCTGGAAATGCCACTTCCAGTTTAGCTGTGCAGAAGAAGGACAACAAGAAGAAGAAATATCTCGAAATATGTCCGTTAGGCCCCTTCCCTTGAGATAAATCTGCAAATATCTAGGAAACGAAGCGACCTATGGCAAAATGTTAAGAGACCTTTTTTGTAGAGAATTAAGTTTCCTACTTTTTATGTTCTATGATATTTTTTGATCAGATGCGTAGTTCTCGAGATATATCAAGATATTTAAAAGTTCCGAAGCCGCACCAACATAATAGAGATACAGAAACGCCGTGGCCCCTTTCTTTGAGATAACTCTGCACTATTGCGAGCTGCAAATGCCACTTCCAGCTTAGCTGTGCAGAGGAAGAACAACAAGAAGAAGAAATATCTCGAAATATGTCCGTCAGGCCAGTTCCTTTGAGATGAATCTGCAAATATCTCGGAAACGAAGCGAGCTATGGCAAAATGTTAAGAGACGTTTTTTATAGAGAATTATGTTTCCTACAATTTATGTTCTATGATATTTATTGATCAGAAGCGTACTTTTCGAGATACATCGAGATATTTAAAAGTTCCGAAGCCGCACCAACATAATAGAGATACAGAAACACCGTGGCCCCTTTCTTTGAGATAACTCTGCACTAGTGCGAGCCGCAAATGCCACTTCCAGCTTAGCTGTGCAGAAGAAGAACAACAAGAAGAAGAAATATCTCGAAATATGTCCGTCAGGCCCCTTCCCTTGAGATAAATCTGCAAATATCTCGGAAACGAAGCGAGCTATGGCAAAATGTTAAGAGACCTTTTTTGTAGAGAATTAAGTTTCCTACTTTTTATCTTCTATGATATTTTTTGATCAGATGCGTAGTTCTCGAGATATATCAAGATATTTAAAAGTTCCGAAGCCGCACCAACATAATAGAGATACAGAAACACCGTGGCCCCTCTCTTTGAGATAACTCTGCACTATTGCGAGCTGGAAATGCCACTTCCAGTTTAGCTGTGCAGAAGAAGGACAACAAGAAGAAGAAATATCTCGAAATATGTCCGTTAGGCCCCTTCCCTTGAGATAAATCTGCAAATATCTAGGAAACGAAGAGAGCTATGGCAAAATGTTAAGAGACCTTTTTTGTAGAGAATTAAGTTTCCTACTTTTTATGTTCTATGATATTTTTTGATCAGATGCGTAGTTCTCGAGATATATCAAGATATTTAAAAGTTCCGAAGCCGCACCAACATAATAGAGATACAGAAACACCGTGGCTCCTTTCTTTGAGATAACTCTGCACTAGTGCGAGCCGCAAATGCCACTTCCAGCTTAGCTGTGCAGAAGAAGAACAACAAGAAGAAGAAATATCTCGAAATATGTCCGTCAGGCCCCTTCCCTTGAGATAAATCTGCAAATATCTCGGAAACGAAGCGAGCTATGGCAAAATATTAAGAGACCTTTTTTGTAGAGAATTAAGTTTCCTACTTTTTATCTTCTATGATATTTTTTGATCAGATGCGTAGTTCTCGAGATATATCAAGATATTTAAAAGTTCCGAAGCCGCACCAACATAATAGAGATACAGAAACACCGTGGCTCCTTTCTTTGAGATAACTCTGCACTAGTGCGAGCCGCAAATGCCACTTCCAGCTTAGCTGTGCAGAAGAAGAACAACAAGAAGAAGAAATATCTCGAAATATGTCCGTCAGGCCCCTTCCCTTGAGATAAATCTGCAAATATCTCGGAAACGAAGCGAGCTATGGCAAAATATTAAGAGACCTTTTTTGTAGAGAATTAAGTTTCCTACTTTTTATCTTCTATGATATTTTTTGATCAGATGCGTAGTTCTCGAGATATATCAAGATATTTAAAAGTTCCGAAGCCGCACCAACATAATAGAGATACAGAAACACCGTGGCCCCTCTCTTTGAGATAACTCTGCACTATTGCGAGCTGGAAATGCCACTTCCAGTTTAGCTGTGCAGAAGAAGGACAACAAGAAGAAGAAATATCTCGAAATATGTCCGTTAGGCCCCTTCCCTTGAGATAAATCTGCAAATATCTAGGAAACGAAGCGACCTATGGCAAAATGTTAAGAGACCTTTTTTGTAGAGAATTAAGTTTCCTACTTTTTATGTTCTATGATATTTTTTGATCAGATGCGTAGTTCTCGAGATATATCAAGATATTTAAAAGTTCCGAAGCCGCACCAACATAATAGAGATACAGAAACGCCGTGGCCCCTTTCTTTGAGATAACTCTGCACTATTGCGAGCTGCAAATGCCACTTCCAGCTTAGCTGTGCAGAGGAAGAACAACAAGAAGAAGAAATATCTCGAAATATGTCCGTCAGGCCAGTTCCTTTGAGATGAATCTGCAAATATCTCGGAAACGAAGCGAGCTATGGCAAAATGTTAAGAGACGTTTTTTATAGAGAATTATGTTTCCTACAATTTATGTTCTATGATATTTATTGATCAGAAGCGTACTTTTCGAGATACATCGAGATATTTAAAAGTTCCGAAGCCGCACCAACATAATAGAGATACAGAAACACCGTGGCCCCTTTCTTTGAGATAACTCTGCACTAGTGCGAGCCGCAAATGCCACTTCCAGCTTAGCTGTGCAGAAGAAGAACAACAAGAAGAAGAAATATCTCGAAATATGTCCGTCAGGCCCCTTCCCTTGAGATAAATCTGCAAATATCTCGGAAACGAAGCGAGCTATGGCAAAATGTTAAGAGACCTTTTTTGTAGAGAATTAAGTTTCCTACTTTTTATCTTCTATGATATTTTTTGATCAGATGCGTAGTTCTCGAGATATATCAAGATATTTAAAAGTTCCGAAGCCGCACCAACATAATAGAGATACAGAAACACCGTGGCCCCTCTCTTTGAGATAGCTCTGCACTATTGCGAGCTGGAAATGCCACTTCCAGTTTAGCTGTGCAGAAGAAGGACAACAAGAAGAAGAAATATCTCGAAATATGTCCGTTAGGCCCCTTCCCTTGAGATAAATCTGCAAATATCTAGGAAACGAAGAGAGCTATGGCAAAATGTTAAGAGACCTTTTTTGTAGAGAATTAAGTTTCCTACTTTTTATGTTCTATGATATTTTTTGATCAGATGCGTAGTTCTCGAGATATATCAAGATAATTAAAAGTTCCGAAGCCGCACCAACATAATAGAGATACAGAAACACCGTGGCTCCTTTCTTTGAGATAACTCTGCACTAGTGCGAGCCGCAAATGCCACTTCCAGCTTAGCTGTGCAGAAGAAGAACAACAAGAAGAAGAAATATCTCGAAATATGTCCGTCAGGCCCCTTCCCTTGAGATAAATCTGCAAATATCTCGGAAATGAAGCGAGCTATGGCAAAATATTAAGAGACCTTTTTTGTAGAGAATTAAGTTTCCTACTTTTTATCTTCTATGATATTTTTTGATCAGATGCGTAGTTCTCGAGATATATCAAGATATTTAAAAGTTCCGAAGCCGCACCAACATAATAGAGATACAGAAACACCGTGGCCCCTCTCTTTGAGATAACTCTGCACTATTGCGAGCTGGAAATGCCACTTCCAGTTTAGCTGTGCAGAAGAAGGACAACAAGAAGAAGAAATATCTCGAAATATGTCCGTTAGGCCCCTTCCCTTGAGATAAATCTGCAAATATCTAGGAAACGAAGCGACCTATGGCAAAATGTTAAGAGACCTTTTTTGTAGAGAATTAAGTTTCCTACTTTTTATGTTCTATGATATTTTTTGATCAGATGCGTAGTTCTCGAGATATATCAAGATATTTAAAAGTTCCGAAGCCGCACCAACATAATAGAGATACAGAAACGCCGTGGCCCCTTTCTTTGAGATAACTCTGCACTATTGCGAGCTGCAAATGCCACTTCCAGCTTAGCTGTGCAGAGGAAGAACAACAAGAAGAAGAAATATCTCGAAATATGTCCGTCAGGCCAGTTCCTTTGAGATGAATCTGCAAATATCTCGGAAACGAAGCGAGCTATGGCAAAATGTTAAGAGACGTTTTTTATAGAGAATTATGTTTCCTACAATTTATGTTCTATGATATTTATTGATCAGAAGCGTACTTTTCGAGATACATCGAGATATTTAAAAGTTCCGAAGCCGCACCAACATAATAGAGATACAGAAACACCGTGGCCCCTTTCTTTGAGATAACTCTGCACTAGTGCGAGCCGCAAATGCCACTTCCAGCTTAGCTGTGCAGAAGAAGAACAACAAGAAGAAGAAATATCTCGAAATATGTCCGTCAGGCCCCTTCCCTTGAGATAAATCTGCAAATATCTCGGAAACGAAGCGAGCTATGGCAAAATGTTAAGAGACCTTTTTTGTAGAGAATTAAGTTTCCTACTTTTTATCTTCTATGATATTTTTTGATCAGATGCGTAGTTCTCGAGATATATCAAGATATTTAAAAGTTCCGAAGCCGCACCAACATAATAGAGATACAGAAACACCGTGGCCCCTCTCTTTGAGATAACTCTGCACTATTGCGAGCTGGAAATGCCACTTCCAGTTTAGCTGTGCAGAAGAAGGACAACAAGAAGAAGAAATATCTCGAAATATGTCCGTTAGGCCCCTTCCCTTGAGATAAATCTGCAAATATCTAGGAAACGAAGAGAGCTATGGCAAAATGTTAAGAGACCTTTTTTGTAGAGAATTAAGTTTCCTACTTTTTATGTTCTATGATATTTTTTGATCAGATGCGTAGTTCTCGAGATATATCAAGATATTTAAAAGTTCCGAAGCCGCACCAACATAATAGAGATACAGAAACACCGTGGCTCCTTTCTTTGAGATAACTCTGCACTAGTGCGAGCCGCAAATGCCACTTCCAGCTTAGCTGTGCAGAAGAAGAACAACAAGAAGAAGAAATATCTCGAAATATGTCCGTCAGGCCCCTTCCCTTGAGATAAATCTGCAAATATCTCGGAAACGAAGCGAGCTATGGCAAAATATTAAGAGACCTTTTTTGTAGAGAATTAAGTTTCCTACTTTTTATCTTCTATGATATTTTTTGATCAGATGCGTAGTTCTCGAGATATATCAAGATATTTAAAAGTTCCGAAGCCGCACCAACATAATAGAGATACAGAAACACCGTGGCCCCTCTCTTTGAGATAACTCTGCACTATTGCGAGCTGGAAATGCCACTTCCAGTTTAGCTGTGCAGAAGAAGGACAACAAGAAGAAGAAATATCTCGAAATATGTCCGTTAGGCCCCTTCCCTTGAGATAAATCTGCAAATATCTAGGAAACGAAGAGAGCTATGGCAAAATGTTAAGAGACCTTTTTTGTAGAGAATTAAGTTTCCTACTTTTTATGTTCTATGATATTTTTTGATCAGATGCGTAGTTCTCGAGATATATCAAGATATTTAAAAGTTCCGAAGCCGCACCAACATAATAGAGATACAGAAACACCGTGGCTCCTTTCTTTGAGATAACTCTGCACTAGTGCGAGCCGCAAATGCCACTTCCAGCTTAGCTGTGCAGAAGAAGAACAACAAGAAGAAGAAATATCTCGAAATATGTCCGTCAGGCCCCTTCCCTTGAGATAAATCTGCAAATATCTCGGAAACGAAGCGAGCTATGGCAAAATATTAAGAGACCTTTTTTGTAGAGAATTAAGTTTCCTACTTTTTATCTTCTATGATATTTTTTGATCAGATGCGTAGTTCTCGAGATATATCAAGATATTTAAAAGTTCCGAAGCCGCACCAACATAATAGAGATACAGAAACACCGTGGCCCCTCTCTTTGAGATAACTCTGCACTATTGCGAGCTGGAAATGCCACTTCCAGTTTAGCTGTGCAGAAGAAGGACAACAAGAAGAAGAAATATCTCGAAATATGTCCGTTAGGCCCCTTCCCTTGAGATAAATCTGCAAATATCTAGGAAACGAAGCGACCTATGGCAAAATGTTAAGAGACCTTTTTTGTAGAGAATTAAGTTTCCTACTTTTTATGTTCTATGATATTTTTTGATCAGATGCGTAGTTCTCGAGATATATCAAGATATTTAAAAGTTCCGAAGCCGCACCAACATAATAGAGATACAGAAACGCCGTGGCCCCTTTCTTTGAGATAACTCTGCACTATTGCGAGCTGCAAATGCCACTTCCAGCTTAGCTGTGCAGAGGAAGAACAACAAGAAGAAGAAATATCTCGAAATATGTCCGTCAGGCCAGTTCCTTTGAGATGAATCTGCAAATATCTCGGAAACGAAGCGAGCTATGGCAAAATGTTAAGAGACGTTTTTTATAGAGAATTATGTTTCCTACAATTTATGTTCTATGATATTTATTGATCAGAAGCGTACTTTTCGAGATACATCGAGATATTTAAAAGTTCCGAAGCCGCACCAACATAATAGAGATACAGAAACACCGTGGCCCCTTTCTTTGAGATAACTCTGCACTAGTGCGAGCCGCAAATGCCACTTCCAGCTTAGCTGTGCAGAAGAAGAACAACAAGAAGAAGAAATATCTCGAAATATGTCCGTCAGGCCCCTTCCCTTGAGATAAATCTGCAAATATCTCGGAAACGAAGCGAGCTATGGCAAAATGTTAAGAGACCTTTTTTGTAGAGAATTAAGTTTCCTACTTTTTATCTTCTATGATATTTTTTGATCAGATGCGTAGTTCTCGAGATATATCAAGATATTTAAAAGTTCCGAAGCCGCACCAACATAATAGAGATACAGAAACACCGTGGCCCCTCTCTTTGAGATAACTCTGCACTATTGCGAGCTGGAAATGCCACTTCCAGTTTAGCTGTGCAGAAGAAGGACAACAAGAAGAAGAAATATCTCGAAATATGTCCGTTAGGCCCCTTCCCTTGAGATAAATCTGCAAATATCTAGGAAACGAAGAGAGCTATGGCAAAATGTTAAGAGACCTTTTTTGTAGAGAATTAAGTTTCCTACTTTTTATGTTCTATGATATTTTTTGATCAGATGCGTAGTTCTCGAGATATATCAAGATATTTAAAAGTTCCGAAGCCGCACCAACATAATAGAGATACAGAAACACCGTGGCTCCTTTCTTTGAGATAACTCTGCACTAGTGCGAGCCGCAAATGCCACTTCCAGCTTAGCTGTGCAGAAGAAGAACAACAAGAAGAAGAAATATCTCGAAATATGTCCGTCAGGCCCCTTCCCTTGAGATAAATCTGCAAATATCTCGGAAATGAAGCGAGCTATGGCAAAATATTAAGAGACCTTTTTTGTAGAGAATTAAGTTTCCTACTTTTTATCTTCTATGATATTTTTTGATCAGATGCGTAGTTCTCGAGATATATCAAGATATTTAAAAGTTCCGAAGCCGCACCAACATAATAGAGATACAGAAACACCGTGGCCCCTCTCTTTGAGATAACTCTGCACTATTGCGAGCTGGAAATGCCACTTCCAGTTTAGCTGTGCAGAAGAAGGACAACAAGAAGAAGAAATATCTCGAAATATGTCCGTTAGGCCCCTTCCCTTGAGATAAATCTGCAAATATCTAGGAAACGAAGCGACCTATGGCAAAATGTTAAGAGACCTTTTTTGTAGAGAATTAAGTTTCCTACTTTTTATGTTCTATGATATTTTTTGATCAGATGCGTAGTTCTCGAGATATATCAAGATATTTAAAAGTTCCGAAGCCGCACCAACATAATAGAGATACAGAAACGCCGTGGCCCCTTTCTTTGAGATAACTCTGCACTATTGCGAGCTGCAAATGCCACTTCCAGCTTAGCTGTGCAGAGGAAGAACAACAAGAAGAAGAAATATCTCGAAATATGTCCGTCAGGCCAGTTCCTTTGAGATGAATCTGCAAATATCTCGGAAACGAAGCGAGCTATGGCAAAATGTTAAGAGACGTTTTTTATAGAGAATTATGTTTCCTACAATTTATGTTCTATGATATTTATTGATCAGAAGCGTACTTTTCGAGATACATCGAGATATTTGAAAGTTCCGAAGCCGCACCAACATAATAGAGATACAGAAACACCGTGGCCCCTTTCTTTGCGATAACTCTGCACTAGTGCGAGCCGCAAATGCCACTTCCAGCTTAGCTGTGCAGAAGAAGAACAACAAGAAGAAGAAATATCTCGAAATATGTCCGTCAGGCCCCTTCCCTTGAGATAAATTTGCAAATATCTCGGAAACGAAGAGAGCTATGGCAAAATGTTAAGAGACCTTTTTTGTAGAGAATTAAGTTTCCTACTTTTTATGTTCTATGATATTTTTTGATCAGATGCGTAGTTCTCGAGATATACCAAGATATTTAAAAGTTCCGAAGCCGCACCAACATAATAGAGATACAGAAACACCGTGGCCCCTTTCTTTGAGATAACTCTGCACTATTGCGAGCTGTAAATGCCACTTCCAGCTTAGCTGTGCAGAAGAAGAACAACAAGAAGAAGAAATATCTCGAAATATGTCCGTCAGGCCCCTTCCCTTGAGATATATCTGCAAATATCTCGGAAACGAAGCGAGCTATGGCAAAATGTTGGGAGACCTTTTTTGTAGAGAATTATGTTTCCTACAATTTATGTTCTATGATATTTTTTGATCAGAAGCGTAGTTTTCGAGATATATCGAGATATTTAAAAGTTCCGAAGCCGCACCAACATAATAGAGATACAGAAACACCGTGGCCCCTTTCGTTGAGATAACTCTGCACTAGTGCGAGCCGCAAATGCCACTTCCAGCTTAGCTGTGCAGAAGAAGAACAACAAGAAGAAGAAATATCTCGAAATATGTCCGTCAGGCCCCTTCCCTTGAGATAAATCTGCACATATCTCGGAAACGAAGCGAGCTATGGCAAAATGTTAAGAGACGTTTTTTGTAGAGAATTATGTTTCCTCCTATTTATGTTCTATGATATTTTTTGATCCGAAGCGTAGTTTTCGAGATATATCAAGATATTTAAAAGTTCCGAAGCCGCACCAACATAATAGAGATACAGAAACACCGTGGCCCCTCTCTTTGAGATAACTCTGCACTATTGCGAGCTGCAAATGCCACTTCCAGCTTAGCTGTGCAGAAGAAGAACAACAAGAAGAAGAAATATCTCGAAATATGTCCGTCAGGCCCCTTCCCTTGTGATAAATCTGCAAATATCTCGGAAACGAAGCGAGCTATGGCAAAATGTTAAGAGACCTTTTTTGTAGAGAATTAAGTTTCCTACTTTTTATCTTCTATGATATTTTTTGATCAGATTCGTAGTTCTCGAGATATATCAAGATATTTAAAAGTTCCGAAGCCGCACCAACATAATAGAGATACAGAAACACCGTGGCCCCTCTCTTTGAGATAACTCTGCACTATTGCGAGCTGGAAATGCCACTTCCAGTTTAGCTGTGCAGAAGAAGGACAACAAGAAGAAGAAATATCTCGAAATATGTCCGTTAGGCCCCTTCCCTTGAGATAAATCTGCAAATATCTCGGAAACGAAGCGACGTATGGCAAAATGTTAAGAGACCTTTTTTGTAGAGAATTAAGTTTCCTACTTTTTATGTTCTATGATATTTTTTGATCAGATGCGTAGTTCTCGAGATATATCAAGATATTTAAAAGTTCCGAAGCCGCACCAACATAATAGAGATACAGAAACGCCGTGGCCCCTTTCTTTGAGATAACTCTGCACTATTGCGAGCTGCAAATGCCACTTCCAGCTTAGCTGTGCAGAGGAAGAACAACAAGAAGAAGAAATATCTCGAAATATGTCCGTCAGGCCAGTTCCTTTGAGATGAATCTGCAAATATCTCGGAAACGAAGCGAGCTATGGCAAAATGTTAAGAGACGTTTTTTATAGAGAATTATGTTTCCTACAATTTATGTTCTATGATATTTTTTGATCAGAAGCGTAGTTTTCGAGATACATCGAGATATTTAAAAGTTCCGAAGCCGCACCAACATAATAGAGATACAGAAACACCGTGGCCCCTTTCTTTGAGATAACTCTGCACTAGTGCGAGCCGCAAATGCCACTTCCAGCTTAGCTGTGCAGAAGAAGAACAACAAGAAGAAGAAATGTCTCGAAATATGTCCGTCAGGCCCCTTCCCTTGAGATAAATTTGCAAATATCTCGGAAACGAAGAGAGCTATGGCAAAATGTTGAGAGACCTTTTTTGTAGAGAATTAAGTTTCCTACTTTTTATGTTCTATGATATTTTTTGATCAGATGCGTAGTTCTCGAGATATATCAAGATATTTAAAAGTTCCGAAGCCGCACCAACATAATAGAGATACAGAAACACCGTGGCCCCTTTCTTTGAGATAACTCTGCACAATTGCGAGCTGTAAATGCCACTTCCAGCTTAGCTGTGCAGAAGAAGAACAACAAGAAGAAGAAATATCTCGAAATATGTCCGTCAGGTCCCTTCCCTTGAGATATATCTGCAAATATCTCGGAAACGAAGCGAGCTATGGGAAAATGTTGAGAGACCTTTTTTGTAGAGAATTATGTTTCCTACAATTTATGTTCTATGATATTTTTTGATCAGAAGCGTAGTTTTCGAGATATATCGAGATATTTAAAAGTTCCGAAGCCGCACCAACATAATAGAGATACAGAAACACCGTGGCCCCTTTCGTTGAGATAACTCTGCACTAGTGCGAGCCGCAAATGCCACTTCCAGCTTAGCTGTGCAGAAGAAGAACAACAAGAAGAAGAAATATCTCGAAATATGTCCGTCAGGCCCCTTCCCTTGAGATAAATCTGCACATATCTCGGAAACGAAGCGAGCTATGGCAAAATGTTAAGAGACGTTTTTTGTAGAGAATTATGTTTCCTACTATTTATGTTCTATGATATTTTTTGATCCGAAGCGTAGTTTTCGAGATATATCGAGATATTTAAAAGTTCCGAAGCCGCACCAACATAATAGGGATACAGAAACACCGTGGCCCCTTTCTTTGAGATAACTCTGCACTAGTGCGAGCCGCAAATGCCACTTCCAGCTTAGCTGTGCAGAAGAAGAACAACAAGAAGAAGAAATATCTCGAAATATGTCCGTCAGGCCCCTTCCCTTGAGATAAATCTGCAAATATCTCGGAAACGAAGCGAGCTATGGCAAAATGTTAAGAGACCTTTTTTGTAGAGAATTAAGTTTCCTACTTTTTATTTTCTATGATATTTTTTGATCAGATGCGTAGTTCTCGAGATATATCAAGATATTTAAAAGTTCCGAAGCCGCACCAACATAATAGAGATACAGAAACACCGTGGCCCCTCTCTTTGAGATAACTCTGCACTATTGCGAGCTGCAAATGCCACTTCCAGCTTAGCTGTGCAGAAGAAGAACAACAAGAAGAAGAAATATCTCGAAATATGTCCGTCAGGCCAGTTCCTTTGAGCTGAATCTGCAAATATCTCGGAAACGAAGCGAGCTATGGCAAAATGTTAAGAGACGTTTTTTGTAGAGAATTATGTTTCCTACAATTTATGTTCTATGATATTTTTTGATCAGAAGCGTAGTTTTCGAGATATATCGAGATATTTAAAAGTTCCGAAGACGCACCAACATAATAGAGATACAGAAACACCGTGGCCCCTTTCTTTGAGATAACTGTGCACTAGTGCGAGCCGCAAATGCCACTTCCAGCTTAGCTGTGCAGAAGAAGAACAACAAGAAGAAGAAATATCTCGAAATATGTCCGTCAGGCCAGTTCCTTTGAGCTGAATCTGCAAATATCTCGGAAACGAAGCGAGCTATGGCAAAATGTTAAGAGACCTTTTTTGTAGAGAATTAAGTTTCCTACTTTTTATTTTCTATGATATTTTTTGATCAGATGCGTAGTTCTCGAGATATATCAAGATATTTAAAAGTTCCGAAGCCGCACCAACATAATAGAGATACAGAAACACCGTGGCCCCTCTCTTTGAGATAACTCTGCACTATTGCGAGCTGCAAATGCCACTTCCAGCTTAGCTGTGCAGAAGAAGAACAACAAGAAGAAGAAATATCTCGAAATATGTCCGTCAGGCCAGTTCCTTTGAGCTGAATCTGCAAATATCTCGGAAACGAAGCGAGCTATGGCAAAATGTTAAGAGACGTTTTTTGTAGAGAATTATGTTTCCTACAATTTATGTTCTATGATATTTTTTGATCAGAAGCGTAGTTTTCGAGATATATCGAGGTATTTAAAAGTTCCGAAGACGCACCAACATAATAGAGATACAGAAACACCGTGGCCCCTTTCTTTGAGATAACTGTGCACTAGTGCGAGCCGCAAATGCCACTTCCAGCTTAGCTGTGCAGAAGAAGAACAACAAGAAGAAGAAATATCTCGAAATATGTCCGTCAGGCCAGTTCCTTTGAGCTGAATCTGCAAATATCTCGGAAACGAAGCGAGCTATGGCAAAATGTTAAGAGACCTTTTTTGTAGAGAATTATGTTTCCTACTTTTTATGTTCTATGATATTTTTTGATCAGATGCGTAGTTCTCGAGATATATCAAGATATTTAAAAGTTCCGAAGCCGCACCAACATAATAGAGATACAGAAACACCGTGGCTCCTTTCTTTGAGATAACTCTGCGCTAGTGCGAGCCGCAAATGCCACTTCCAGCTTAGCTGTGCAGAAGAAGAACAACAAGAAGAAGAAATATCTCGAAATATGTCCGTCAGGCCCCTTCCCTTGAGATATATCTGCAAATATCTCGGAAACGAAGCGAGCTATGGCAAAATGTTAAGAGACCGTTTTTGTAGAGAATTAAGTTTCATACTTTTTATGTTCTATGATATTTTTTGATCAGACGCGTAGTTCTCGAGATATATCAAGATATTTAAAAGTTCCGAAGCCGCACCAACATAATAGAGATACAGAAACACCGTGGCCCCTTTCTTTGAGATAACTCTGCACTATTGCGAGCTGTAAATGCCACTTCCAGCTTAGCTGTGCAGAAGAAGAACAACAAGAAGAAGAAATATCTCGAAATATGTCCGTCAGGCCCCTTCCCTTGAGATATATCTGCAAATATCTCGGAAACGAAGCGAGCTATGGCAAAATGTTAAGAGACCTTTTTTGTAGAGAATTATGCTTCCTACAATTTATGTTCTATGATATTTTTTGATCAGAAGCGTAGTTTTCGAGATATATCGAGATATTTAAAAGTTCCGAAGCCGCACCAACATAATAGGGATACAGAAACACCGTGGCCCCTTTCTTTGAGATAACTCTGCACTAGTGCGAGCCGCAAATGCCACTTCCAGCTTAGCTGTGCAGAAGAAGAACAACAAGAAGAAGAAATATCTCGAAATATGTCCGTCAGGCCCCTTCCCTTGAGATAAATCTGCACATATCTCGGAAACGAAGCGAGCTATGGCAAAATTTTAAGAGACGTTTTTTGTAGAGAATTATGTTTCCTACTATTTATGTTCTATGATATTTTTTGATCAGATGCGTAGTTCTCGAGATATATCGAGATATTTAAAAGTTCCGAAGCCGCACCAACATAATAGGGATACAGAAACACCGTGGCCCCTTTCTTTGAGATAACTCTGCACTATTGCGAGCTGCAAATGCCACTTCCAGCTTAGCTGTGCAGAAGAAGAACAACAAGAAGAAGAAATATCTCGAAATATGTCCGTCAGGCCAGTTCCTTTGAGCTGAATCTGCAAATATCTCGGAAACAAAGCGAGCTATGGCAAAATGTTAAGAGACGTTTTTTGTAGAGAATTATGTTTCCTACAATTTATGTTCTATGATATTTTTTGATCAGAAGCGTAATTTTCGAGATATATCGAGATATTTAAAAGTTCCGAAGACGCACCAACATAATAGAGATACAGAAACACCGTGGCCCCTTTCTTTGAGATAACTGTGCACTAGTGCGAGTCGCAAATGCCACTTCCAGCTTAGCTGTGCAGAAGAAGAACAACAAGAAGAAGAAATATCTCGAAATATGTCCGTCAGGCCAGTTCCTTTGAGCTGAATCTGCAAATATCTCGGAAACGAAGCGAGCTATGGCAAAATGTTAAGAGACGTTTTTTGTAGAGAATTATGTTTCCTACAATTTATGTTCTATGATATTTTTTGATCAGATGCGTAGTTCTCGAGATATATCAAGATATTTAAAAGTTCCGAAGCCGCACCAACATAATAGAGATACAGAAACACCGTGGCTCCTTTCTTTGAGATAACTCTGCACTAGTGCGAGCCGCAAATGCCACTTCCAGCTTAGCTGTGCAGAAGAAGAACAACAAGAAGAAGAAATATCTCGAAATATGTCCGTCAGGCCCCTTCCCTTGAGATATATCTGCAAATATCTCGGAAACGAAGCGAGCTATGGCAAAATGTTAAGAGACCGTTTTTGTAGAGAATTAAGTTTCCTACTTTTTATGTTCTATGATATTTTTTGATCAGACGCGTAGTTCTCGAGATATATCAAGATATTTAAAAGTTCCGAAGCCGCACCAACATAATAGGGATACAGAAACACCGTGGCCCCTTTCTTTGAGATAACTCTGCACTATTGCGAGCTGTAAATGCCACTTCCAGCTTAGCTGTGCAGAAGAAGAACAACAAGAAGAAGAAATATCTCGAAATATGTCCGTCAGGCCCCTTCCCTTGAGATATATCTGCAAATATCTCGGAAACGAAGCGAGCTATGGCAAAATGTTAAGAGACCTTTTTTGTAGAGAATTATGCTTCCTACAATTTATGTTCTATGATATTTTTTGATCAGAAGCGTAGTTTTCGAGATATATCGAGATATTTAAAAGTTCCGAAGCCGCCCCAACATAATAGGGATACAGAAACACCGTGGCCCCTTTCTTTGAGATAACTCTGCACTAGTGCGAGCCGCAAATGCCACTTCCAGCTTAGCTGTGCAGAAGAAGAACAACAAGAAGAAGAAATATCTCGAAATATGTCCGTCAGGCCCCTTCCCTTGAGATAAATCTGCAAATATCTCGGAAACGAAGCGAGCTATGGCAAAATATTAAGAGACCTTTTTTGTAGAGAATTAAGTTCCTACTTTTTATCTTCTATGAGATTTTTTGATCAGATGCGTAGTTCTCGAGATATATCAAGATATTTAAAAGTTCCGAAGCCGCACCAACATAATAGAGATACAGAAACACCGTGGCCCCTCTCTTTGAGATAACTCTGCACTATTGCGAGCTGGAAATGCCACTTCCAGCTTAGCTGTGCAGAAGAAGAACAACAAGAAGAAGAAATATCTCGAAATATGTCCGTCAGGCCCCTTCCCTTGAGATAATTCTGCAAATATCTCGGAAACGAAGCGAGCTATGGCAAAATGTTAAGAGACCTTTTTTGTAGAGAATTATGTTTCCTACAATTTATGTTCTATGATATTTTTTGATCAGAAGCGTAGTTTTCGAGATATATCGAGATATTTAAAAGTTCCGAAGCCGCACCAACATAATAGAGATACAGAAACACCGTGGCCCCTTTCTTTGAGATAACTCTGCACTAGTGCGAGCCGCAAATGCCACTTCCAGCTTAGCTGTGCAGAAGAAGAACAACAAGAAGAAGAAATATCTCGAAATATGTCCGACAGGCCCCTTCCCTTGAGATAAATCTGCAAATATCTCGGAAACGAAGCGAGCTATGGCGAAATGTTAAGAGACCTTTTTTGTAGAGAATTAAGTTTCCTACTTTTTATCTTCTATGATATTTTTTGATCAGACGCGTAGTTCTCGAGATATATCAAGATATTTAAAAGTTCCGAAGCCGCACCAACATAATAGAGATACAGAAACACCGTGGCCCCTTTCTTTGAGATAACTCTGCACTATTGCGAGCTGCAAATGCCACTTCCAGCTTAGCTGTGCAGAAGAAGAACAACAAGAAGAAGAAATATCTCGAAATATGTCCGTCAGGCCCCTTCCCTTGAGATAAATCTGCAAATATCTCGGAAACGAAGAGAGCTATGGCAAAATGTTAAGAGACCTTTTTTGTAGAGAATTAAGTTTCCTACTTTTCATGTTCTATGATATTTTTTGATCAGATGCGTAGTTCTCGAGATATATCAAGATATGTAAAAGTTCCGAAGCCGCACCAACATAATAGAGATACAGAAACACCGTGGCCCCTTTCTTTGAGATAACTCTGCACTATTGCGAGCTGTAAATGCCACTTCCAGCTTAGCTGTGCAGAAGAAGAACAACAAGAAGAAGAAATATCTCGAAATATGTCCGTCAGGCCCCTTCCCTTGAGATATATCTGCAAATATCTCGGAAACGAAGCGAGCTATGGCAAAATGTTAAGAGACCTTTTTTGTAGAGAATTATGCTTCCTACAATTTATGTTCTATGATATTTTTTGATCAGAAGCGTAGTTTTCGAGATATATCGAGATATTTAAAAGTTCCGAAGCCGCACCAACATAATAGGGATACAGAAACACCGTGGCCCCTTTCTTTGAGATAACTCTGCACTAGTGCGAGCCGCAAATGCCACTTCCAGCTTAGCTGTGCAGAAGAAGAACAACAAGAAGAAGAAATATTTCGAAATATGTCCGTCAGGCCCCTTCCCTTGAGATAAATCTGCAAATATCTCGGAAACGAAGCGAGCTATGGCAAAATGTTAAGAGACCTTTTTTGTAGAGAATTAAGTTTCCTACTTTTTATCTTCTATGAGATTTTTTGATCAGATGCGTAGTTCTCGAGATATATCAAGATATTTAAAAGTTCCGAAGCCGCACCAACATAATAGAGATACAGAAACACCGTGGCCCCTCTCTTTGAGATAACTCTGCACTATTGCGAGCTGGAAATGCCACTTCCAGCTTAGCTGTGCAGAAGAAGAACAACAAGAAGAAGAAATATCTCGAAATATGTCCGTCAGGCCCCTTCCCTTGAGATAAATCTGCAAATGTCTCGGAAACGAAGCGAGCTATGGCGAAATGTTAAGAGACCTTTTTTGTAGAGAATTAAGTTTCCTACTTTTTATCTTCTATGATATTTTTTGATCAGATGCGTAGTTCTCGAGATATATCAAGATATTTAAAAGTTCCGAAGCCGCACCAACATAATAGAGATACAGAAACACCGTGGCCCCTCTCTTTGAGATTACTCTGCACTATTGCGAGCTGCAAATGCCACTACCAGCTTAGCTGTGCAGAAGAAGAACAACAAGAAGAAGAAATATCTCGAAATATGTCCGTCAGGCCAGTTCCTTTGAGCTGAATCTGCAAATATCTCGGAAACGAAGCGAGCTATGGCAATATGTTAAGAGACGTTTTTTGTAGAGAATTATGTTTCCTACAATTTATGTTCTATGATATTTTTTGATCAGAAGCGTAGTTTTCGCGATATATCGAGATATTTAAAAGTTCCGAAGACGCACCAACATAATAGAGATACAGAAACACCGTGGCCCCTTTCTTTGAGATAACTGTGCACTAGTGCGAGCCGCAAGTGCCACTTCCAGCTTAGCTGTGCAGAAGAAGAACAACAAGAAGGAGAAACATCTCGAAATATGTCCGTCAGGCCAGTTCCTTTGAGCTGAATCTGCAAATATCTCGGAAACGAAGCGAGCTATGGCAAAATGTTAAGAGACGTTTTTTGTAGAGAATTATGTTTCCTACAATTTATGTTCTATGATATTTTTTGATCAGATGCGTAGTTCTCGAGATATATCAAGATATTTAAAAGTTCCGAAGCCGCACCAACATAATAGAGATACAGAAACACCGTGGCTCCTTTCTTTGAGATAACTCTGCACTAGTGCGAGCCGCAAATGCCACTTCCAGCTTAGCTGTGCAGAAGAAGAACAACAAGAAGAAGAAATATCTCGAAATATGTCCGTCAGGCCCCTTCCCTTGAGATAAATCTGCAAATATCTCGGAAACGAAGAGAGCTATGGCAAAATGTTAAGAGACCTTTTTTGTAGAGAATTAAGTTTCCTACTTTTCATGTTCTATGATATTTTTTGATCAGATGCGTAGTTCTCGAGATATATCAAGATATTTAAAAGTTCCGAAGCCGCACCAACATAATAGAGATACAGAAACACCGTGGCCCCTTTCTTTGAGATAACTCTGCACTATTGCGAGCTGCAAATGCCACTTCCAGCTTAGCTGTGCAGAAGAAGAACAACAAGAAGAAGAAATATCTCGAAATATGTCCGTCAGGCCCCTTCCCTTGAGATAAATCTGCAAATATCTCGGAAACGAAGAGAGCTATGGCAAAATGTTAAGAGACCTTTTTTGTAGAGAATTAAGTTTCCTACTTTTCCTGTTCTATGATATTTTTTGATCAGATGCGTAGTTCTCGAGATATATCAAGATATTTAAAAGTTCCGAAGCCGCACCAACATAATAGAGATACAGAAACACCGTGGCCCCTTTCTTTGAGATAACTCTGCACCATTGCGAGCTGGAAATGCCACTTCCAGTTCAGCTGTGCAGAAGAAGAACAACAAGAAGAAGGAATATCTCGAAATATGTCCGTCAGGCCCCTTCCCTTGAGATAAATCTGCAAATATCTCGGAAACGAAACGAGCTATGGCAAAATGTTAAGAGACCTTTTTTGTAGAGAATTATGTTTCCTACTTTTTATGTTCTATGATATTTTTTGATCAGATGCGTAGTTCTCGAGATATATCAAGATATTTAAAAGTTCCGAAGCCGCACCAACATAATAGAGATACAGAAACACCCTGGCCCCTTTCTTTGAGATAACTCTGCACTATTGCGAGCTGCAAATGCCACTTCCAGCTTAGCTGTGCAGAAGAAGAACAACAAGAAGAAGAAATATCTCGAAATACGTCCGTCAGGCCCCTTCCCTTGAGATAAATCTGCAAATATCTCGGAAACGAAGAGAGCTATGGCAAAATGTTAAGAGACCTTCTTTGTAGAGAATTAAGTTTCCTACTTTTCATGTTCTATGATATTTTTTGATCAGATGCGTAGTTCTCGAGATATATCAAGATATTTAAAAGTTCCGAAGCCGCACCAACATAATAGAGATACAGAAACACCGTGGCCCCTTTCTTTGAGATAACTCTGCACTATTGCGAGCTGCAAATGCCACTTCCAGCTTAGCTGTGCAGAAGAAGAACAACAAGAAGAAGAAATATCTCGAAATATGTCCGTCAGGCCCCTTCCCTTGAGATAAATCTGCAAATATCTCGGAAACGAAGAGAGCTATGGCAAAATGTTAAGAGGCCTTTTTTGTAGAGAATTAAGTTTCCTACTTTTCATGTTCTATGATATTTTTTGATCAGATGCGTAGTTCTCGAGATATATCAAGATATTTAAAAGTTCCGAAGCCGCACCAACATAATAGAGATACAGAAACACCGTGGCCCCTTTCTTTGAGATAACTCTGCACTATTGCGAGCTGCAAATGCCACTTCCAGCTTAGCTGTGCAGAAGAAGAACAACAAGAAGAAGAAATATCTCGAAATATGTCCGTCAGGCCCCTTCCCTTGAGATAAATCTGCAAATATCTCGGAAACGAAGAGAGCTATGGCAAAATGTTAAGAGACCTTTTTTGTAGAGAATTAAGTTTCCTACTTTTCATGTTGTATGATATTTTTTGATCAGATGCGTAGTTCTCGAGATATATCAAGATATTTAAAAGTTCCGAAGCCGCACCAACATAATAGAGATACAGAAACACCGTGGCCCCTTTCTTTGAGATAACTCTGCACTATTGCGAGCTGTAAATGCCACTTCCAGCTTAGCTGTGCAGAAGAAGAACAACAAGAAGAAGAAATATCTCGAAATATGTCCGTCAGGCCCCTTCCCTTGAGATATATCTGCAAATATCTCGGAAACGAAGCGAGCTATGGCAAAATGTTAAGAGACCTTTTTTGTAGAGAATTATGCTTCCTACAATTTATGTTCTATGATATTTTTTGATCAGAAGCGTAGTTTTCGAGATATATCGAGATATTTAAAAGTTCCGAAGCCGCACCAACATAATAGAGATACAGAAACACCGTGGCCCCTTTCGTTGAGACAACTCTGCACTAGTGCGAGCCGCAAATGCCACTTCCAGCTTAGCTGTGCAGAAGAAGAACAACAAGAAGAAGAAATATCTCGAAATATGTCCGTCAGGCCCCTTCCCTTGAGATAAATCTGCAAATATCTCGGAAACGAAGCGAGCTATGGCAAAATGTTAAGAGACCTTTTTTGTAGAGAATTATGTTTCCTACTTTTTATGTTCTATGATATTTTTTGATCAGATGCGTAGTTCTCGAGATATATCAAGATATTTAAAAGTTCCGAAGCCGCACCAACATAATAGAGATACAGAAACACCGTGGCTCCTTTCTTTGAGATAACTCTGCACTAGTGCGAGCGGCAAATGCCACTTCCAGCTTAGCTGTGCAGAAGAAGAACAACAAGAAGAAGAAATATCTCGAAATATGTCCGTCAGGCCCCTTCCCTTGAGATAAATCTGCAAATATCTCGGAAACGAAGAGAGCTATGGCAAAATGTTAAGAGACCTTTTTTGTAGAGAATTAAGTTTCCTACTTTTCATGTTCTATGATATTTTTTGATCAGATGCGTAGTTCTCGAGATATATCAAGATATTTAAAAGTTCCGAAGCCGCACCAACATAATAGAGATACAGAAACACCGTGGCCCCTTTCTTTGAGATAACTCTGCACTATTGCGAGCTGTAAATGCCACTTCCAGCTCAGCTGTGCAGAAGAAGAACAACAAGAAGAAGAAATATCTCGAAATATGTCCGTCAGGCCCCTTCCCTTGAGATATATCTGCAAATATCTCGGAAACGAAGCGAGCTATGGCAAAATGTTAAGAGACCTTTTTTGTAGAGAATTATGTTTCCTACAATTTATGTTCTATGATATTTTTTGATCAGAAGCGTAGTTTTCGAGATATATCGAGATATTTAAAAGTTCCGAAGCCGCACCAACATAATAGAGATACAGAAACACCGTGGCCCCTTTCGTTGAGACAACTCTGCACTAGTGCGAGCCGCAAATGCCACTTCCAGCTTAGCTGTGCAGAAGAAGAACAAGAAGAAGAAGAAATATCTCGAAATATGTCCGTCAGGCCCCTTCCCTTGAGATAAATCTGCAAATATCTCGGAAACGAAGCGAGCTATGGCAAAATGTTAAGAGACCTTTTTTGTAGAGAATTATGTTTCCTACTTTTTATGTTCTATGATATTTTTTGATCAGATGCGTAGTTCTCGAGATATATCAAGATATTTAAAAGTTCCGAAGCTGCACCAACATAATAGAGATACAGAAACACCGTGGCTCCTTTCTTTGAGATAACTCTGCACTAGTGCGAGCCGCAAATGCCACTTCCAGCTTAGCTGTGCAGAAGAAGAACAACAAGAAGAAGAAATATCTCGAAATATGTCCGTCAGGCCCCTTCCCTTGAGATAAATCTGCAAATATCTCGGAAACGATGCGAGCTATGGCAAAATGTTAAGAGACCTTTTTTGTAGAGAATTAAGTTTCCTACTTTTTATGTTCTATGATATTTTTCGATCAGAGGCGTAGTTCTCGAGATATATCAAGATATTTAAAAGTTCCGAAGCCGCACCAACATAATAGAGATACAGAAACACCGTGGCCCCTTTCTTTGAGATAACTCTGCACGATTGCGAGCTGGAAATGCCACTTCCAGTTTAGCTGTGCAGAAGAAGAACAACAAGAAGAAGGAATATCTCGAAATATGTCCGTCAGGCCACTTCCCTTGAGATAAATCTGCAAATATCTCGGAAACGAAGCGAGCTATGGCAAAATGTTAAGAGACCTTTTTTGTAGAGAATTATGCTTCCTACAATTTATGTTCTATGATATTTTTTGATCAGAAGCGTAGTTTTCGAGATATATCGGGATATTTAAAAGTTCCGAAGCCGCACCAACATAATAGAGATACAGAAACACCGTGGCCCCTTTCGTTGAGACAACTCTGCACTAGTGCGAGCCGCAAATGCCACTTCCAGCTTAGCTGTGCAGAAGAAGAACTACAAGAAGAAGAAATATCTCGAAATATGTCCGTCAGGCCCCTTCCCTTGAGATAAATCTGCAAATATCTCGGAAACGAAGCGAGCTATGGCAAAATGTTAACAGACCTTTTTTGTAGAGAATTATGCTTCCTACAATTTATGTTCTATGATATTTTTTGATCAGAAGCGTAGTTTTCGAGATATATCGAGATATTTAAAAGTTCCGAAGCCGCACCAACATAATAGAGATACAGAAACACCGTGGCCCCTTTCGTTGAGACAACTCTGCACTAGTGCGAGCCGCAAATGCCACTTCCAGCTTAGCTGTGCAGAAGAAGAACTACAAGAAGAAGAAATATCTCGAAATATGTCCGTCAGGCCCCTTCCCTTGAGATAAATCTGCAAATATCTCGGAAACGAAGCGAGCTATGGCAAAATGTTAAGAGACCTTTTTTGTAGAGAATTATGTTTCCTACTTTTTATGTTCTATGATATTTTTTGATCAGATGCGTAGTTCTCGAGATATATCAAGATATTTAAAAGTTCCGAAGCCGCACCAACATAATAGAGATACAGAAACACCGTGGCCCCTTTCTTTGAGATAACTCTGCACTATTGCGAGCTGCAAATGCCACTTCCAGCTTAGCTGTGCAGAAGAAGAACAACAAGAAGAAGAAATATCTCGAAATACGTCCGTCAGGCCCCTTCCCTTGAGATAAATCTGCAAATATCTCGGAAACGAAGAGAGCTATGGCAAAATGTTAAGAGACCTTTTTGGTAGAGAATTAAGTTTCCTACTTTTCATGTTCTATGATATTTTTTGATGAGATGCGTAGTTCTCGAGATATATCAAGATATTTAAAAGTTCCGAAGCCGCACCAACATAATAGAGATACAGAAACACCGTGGCCCCTTTCTTTGAGATAACTCTGCACTATTGCGAGCTGTAAATGCCACTTCCAGCTTAGCTGTGCAGAAGAAGAACAACAAGAAGAAGAAATATCTCGAAATATGTCCGTCAGGCCCCTTCCCTTGAGATATATCTGCAAATATCTCGGAAACGAAGCGAGCTATGGCAAAATGTTAAGAGACCTTTTTTGTAGAGAATTAGGTTTCCTACAATTTATGTTCTATGATATTTTTTGATCAGAAGCGTAGTTTTCGAGATATATCGAGATATTTAAAAGATCCGAAGCCGCACCAACATAATAGAGATACAGAAACACCGTGGCCCCTTTCTTTGAGATAACTCTGCACTAGTGCGAGCCGCAAATGCCGCTTCCAGCTTAGCTGTGCAGAAGAAGAACAACAAGAAGAAGAAATATCTCGAAATATGTCCGTCAGGCCCCTTCCCTCGAGATAAATCTGCAAATATCTCGGAAACGAAGCGAGCTATGGCAAAATGTTAAGAGACCTTTTTTGTAGAGAATTAAGTTTCCTACTTTTTATGTTCTATGATATTTTTTGATCGGATGCGTAGTTCTCGAGATATATCAAGATATTTAAAAGTTCCGAAGCCGCACCAACATAATAGAGATACAGAAACACCGTGGCCCCTGTTTTTGAGATAACTCTGCACTATTGCGAACTGCAAATGCCACTTCCAGCTTAGCTGTGCAGAAGAAGAACAACAAAAAGAAGAAATATCTCGAAATATGTCCGTCAGACCCCTTCCCTTGAGATAAATCTGCAAATATCTCGGAAACAAAGCGAGCTACGGCAAAATGTTAAGAGACCTTTTTTGTAGAAAATTAGGATTCCTACTTTTTATGTTCTATGATATTTTTTGATCAGATGCGTAGTTCTCGAGATATATCCTGATATTTAAAAGTTCCGAAGCCGCACCAACATAATAGAGATACAGAAACACCGTGGCCCCTTTCTTTGAGATAACTCTGCACTATTGCGCGCTGCAAATGCCACTTCCAGCTTAGCTGTGCAGAAGAAGAACAACAAGAAGAAGAAATATCTCGAAATATGTCCGTCAGGCCCCTTCCCTCGAGATAAATCTGCAAATATCTCGGAAACCATGCGAGCTATGGCAAAATGTTTAGAGACCTTATTTGTAGAGAATTAAGTTTCCTACTTTTTATGTTGTACGATATTTTTTGATCAGATGCGTAGTTCTCGAGATATATCAAGATATTTAAAAGTTCCGAAGCCGCACCAACATAATAGAGATACAGAAACACCGTGGCCCCTTTCTTTGAGATAACTCTGCACTATTGCGAGCTGCAAATGCCACTTCCAGCTTAGCTGTGCAGAAGAAGAACAACAAGAAGAAGAAATATCTCGAAATATGTCCGTCAGGCCCCTTCCCTTGAGATAAATCTGCAAATATCTCGGAAACGAAGCGAGCTATGGCAAAATGTTAGGAGACCTTTTTTGTAGAGAATTATGTTTCCTACAATTTACGTTCTCTGATATTTTTTGATCAGAAGCGTAGTTTTCGAGATATATCGAGATATTTAAAAGTTCCGAAGCCGCACCAACATAATAGAGATACAGAAACACCGTGGCCCCTTTCTTTGAGATAACTCTGCACTATTGCGACCTGCAAATGCCACTTCCAGCTTAGCTGTGCAGAAGAGGAACAACAAGAAGAAGAAATATCTCGGAATATGTCCGTCAGGCCCCTTCCCTTGAGCTAAATCTGCAAATATCTCGGAAACGATGCCAGCTATGGGAAGATGTTAAGAGACCTTTTTTGTAGAGAATTAAGTTTCCTACTTTTTATGTTCTATGATATTTTTTGATCAGATGCGTAGTTCTCGAGATATATCAAGATATTTAAAAGTTCCGAAGCCGCACCAACATAATAGAGATACAGAAACACCGTGGCCCCTTTCTTTGAGATAACTCTGCACTATTGCGCGCAGCAAATGCCACTTCCAGCTTAGCTGTGCAGAAGAAGAACAACAAGAAGAAGAAATATCTCGAAATATGTCCGTCAGGCCCCTTCCCTTGAGATAAATCTGCAAATATCTCGGAAACGAAGCGAGCTATGGCAAAATGTTAAGAGACCTTTTTTGTAGAGAATTAAGTTTCCTACTTTTTATGTTCTATGATATTTTTTGATCAGATGCGTAGTTCTCGAGATATATCAAGATATTTAAAAGTTCCGAAGCCGCACCAACATAATAGAGATACAGAATCACCGTGGCCCCTTTCTTTGAGATAACTCTGCACTATTGCGCGCAGCAAATGCCACTTCCAGCTTAGCTGTGCAGAAGAAGAACAACAAGAAGAAGAAATATCTCGAAATATGTCCGTCAGGCCCCTTCCCTTGAGATAAATCTGCAAATATCTCGGAAACGAAGCGAGCTATGGCAAAATGTTAAGAGACCTTTTTTGTAGAGAATTAAGTTTCCTACTTTTTATGTTCTATGATATTTTTTGATCAGATGCGTAGTTCTCGAGATATATCAAAATATTTAAAAGCTCCGAAGCTGCACCAACATAATAGAGATACAGAAACACCGTGGCCCCTTTCTTTGCGATAACTCTGCACTATTGCGAGCTGCAAATGCCACTTCCAGCTTAGCTGTGCAGAAGAAGAACAACAAGAAGATGAAATATCTCGAAATATGTCCGTCAGGCCCCTTCCCTTGAGATAAATCTACAAATATCTCGGAAACGAAGCGAGCTATGGCAAAATGTTAAGAGACCTTTTTTGTAGAGAATTAGGTTTCCTACTTTTTATGTTCTATGATATTTTTCGATCAGAGGCGTAGTTCTCGAGATATATCAAGATATTTAAAAGTTTCGAAGCCGCACCAACATAATAGAGATACAGAAACACCGTGGCCCCTTTCTTTGAGATAACTCTGCACTATTGCGAGCTGCAAATGCCACTTCCAGCTTAGCTGTGCAGAAGAGGAACAACAAGAAGAAGAAATATCTCGGAATATGTCCGTCAGGCCCCTTCCCTTGAGCTAAATCTGCAAATATCTCGGAAACGATGCCAGTTATGGGAAAATGTTAAGAGACCTTTTTTGTAGAGAATTAAGTTTCCTACTTTTTATGTTCTATGATATTTTTTGATCAGATGCGTAGTTCTCGAGATATATCAAGATATTGAAAAGTTCCGAAGCCGCACCAACATAATAGAGATACAGAAACACCGTGGCCCCTTTCTTTGAGATAACTCTGCACTATTGCGCGCTGCAAATGCCACTTCCAGCTTAGCTGTGCAGAAGAAGAACAACAAGAAGAAGAAATATCTCGAAATATGTCCGTCAGGCCCCTTCCCTTGAGATAAATCTGCAAATATCTCGGAAACGAAGCGAGCTACGGCAAAATGTTAAGAGACCTTTTTTGTAGGAAATTAGGTTTCCTACTTTTTATGTTCTATGATATTTTTTGATCAGATGCGTAGTTCTCGAGATATATCAAGATATTTAAAAGTTCCGAAGCCGCACCAACATAATAGAGATACAGAAACACCGTGGCCCCTTTCTTTGCGATAACTCTGCACTATTGCAAGCTGCAAATGCCACTTCCAGCTTAGCTGTGCAGAAGAAGAACAACAAGAAGAAGAAATATCTCGGAATATGTCCGTCAGGCCCCTTCCCTTGAGCTAAATCTGCAAATATCTCGGAAACGATGCCAGCTATGGGAAAATGTTAAGAGACCTTTTTTGTAGAGAATTAAGTTTTCTACTTTTTATGTTTTATGATATTTCTTGATCAGATGCGTAGTTCTCGTGATATATCAAGATATTTAAAAGTTCCGAAGCCGCACCAACATAATAGAGATACAGAATCACCGTGGCCCCTTTCTTTGAGATAACTCTGCACTATTGCGCGCAGCAAATGCCACTTCCAGCTTAGCTGTGCAGAAGAAGAACAACAAGAAGAAGAAATATCTCGAAATATGTCCGTCAGGCCCCTTCCCTTGAGATAAATCTGCAAATATCTCGCAAACGAAGCGAGCTATGGCAAAATGTTAAGAGACCTTTTTCGTAGAGAATTAAGTTTCCTACTTTTTATGTTCTATGATATTTTTTGATCAGATGCGTAGTTCTCGAGATATATCAAGATATTTAAAAGCTCCGAAGCTGCACCAACATAATAGAGATACAGAAACACCGTGGCCCCTTTCTTTGCGATAACTCTGCACTATTGCGAGTTGCAAATGCCACTTCCAGCTTAGCTGTGCAGAAGAAGAACAACAAGAAGAAGAAATATCTCGAAATATGTCCGTCAGGCCCCTTCCCTTGAGATAAATCTGCAAATATCTCGGAAACGAAGCGAGCTACGGCAAAATGTCAAGAGACCTTTTTTGTAGAAAATTAGGTTTCCTACTTTTTATGTTCTATGATATTTTTTGATCAGATGCGTAGTTCTCGAGATATATCAAGATATTTGAAAGTTCCGAAGCCGCACCAACATAATAGAGATACAGAAACACCGTAGCCCCTTTCTTTGCGATAACTCTGCACTATTGCGAGCTGCAAATGCCACTTCCAGCTTAGCTGTGCAGAAGAAGAACAACAAGAAGAAGAAATATCTCGAAATATGTCCGTCAGGCCCCTTCCCTTGAGATAAATCTGCAAATATCTCGGAAACGAAGCGAGCTATGGCAAAATGTTAAGAGACCTTTTTTGTAGAGAATTAAGTTTCCTACTTTTTATGTTCTATGATATTTTTCGATCAGAGGCGTAGTTCTCGAGATATATCAAGATATTTAAAAGTTCCGAAGCCGCACCAACATAATAGAGATACAGAAACACCGTGGCCCCTTTCTTTGCGATAACTCTGCACTATTGCGAGCTGCAAATGCCACTTCCAGCTTAGCTGTGCAGAAGAAGAACAACAAGAAGAAGAAATATCTCGAAATATGTCCGTCAGGCCACTTCCCTTGAGATAAATCTGCAAATATCTCGGAAACGAAGCGAGCTATGGCAAAATGTTAGGAGACCTTTTTTGTAGAGAATTAAGTTTCCTACTTTTTATGTTGTATGATATTTTTCGATCAGAGGCGTAGTTCTCGAGATATATCAAGATATTTAAAAGTTCCGAAGCCGCACCAACATAATAGAGATACAGAAACACCGTGGCCCCTTTCTTTGAGATTACTCTGCACGATTGCGAGCTGGAAATGCCACTTCCAGTTTAGCTGTGCAGAAGAAGAACAACAAGAAGAAGAAATATCTCGAAATATGTCCATCAGGACCCTTCCCTTGAGATAAATCTGCAAATATCTCGGAAACGAAGCGAGCTATTGCAAAACGTTAAGAGACCTTTTTTGTAGAAAATTGGGTTTCCTACTTTTTATGTTCTATGATATTTTTTGATCAGATGCGTAGTTCTCGAGATATATCAAGATATTTAAAAGTTCCGAAGCCGCACCAACATAATAGAGATACAGAAACACCGTGGCCCCTTTCTTTGCGATAACTCTGCACTATTGCGAGCTGCAAATGCCACTTCCAGCTTAGCTGTGCAGAAGAAGAACAACAAGAAGAAGAAATATCTCGGAATATGTCCGTCAGGCCCCTTCCCTTGAGCTAAATCTGCAAATATCTCGGAAAGGATGCCAGCTATGGGAAAATGTTAAGAGACCTTTTTTGTAGAGAATTAAGTTCTCTACTTTTTATGTTTTATGATATTTCTTGATCAGATGCGTAGTTCTCGAGATATATCAAGATATTTAAAAGTTCCGAAGCCGCACCAACATAATAGAGATACAGAATCACCGTGGCCCCTTTCTTTGAGATAACTCTGCACTATTGCGCGCAGCAAATGCCACTTCCAGCTTAGCTGTGCAGAAGAAGAACAACAAGAAGAAGAAATATCTCGAAATATGTCCGTCAGGCCCCTTCCCTTGAGATAAATCTGCAAATATCTCGGAAACGAAGCGAGCTATGGCAAAATGTTAAGAGACCTTTTTTGTAGAGAATTAAGTTTCCTACTTTTTATGTTCTATGATATTTTTCGATCAGAGGCGTAGTTCTCGAGATATATCAAGATATTTAAAAGTTTCGAAGCCGCACCAACATAATAGAGATACAGAAACACCGTGGCCCCTCTCTTTGAGATAACTCTGCATGATTGCGAGCTGGAAATGCCACTTCCAGTTTAGCTGTGCAGAAGAAGAACAACAAGAAGAAGAAATATCTCGAAATATGTCCGTCAGGACCCTTCCCTTGAGATAAATCTACAAATATCTCGGAAACGAAGCGAGCTATTGCAAAACGTTAAGAGACCTTTTTTGCAGAGAATTAAGTTTCCTACTTTTTATGTTTTATGATATTTTTTGATCAGATGCGTAGTTCTCGAGATATATCAAGATATTTAAAAGTTCCGAAGCCGCACCAACATAATAGAGATACAGAAACACCGTGGCCCCTTTCTTTGCGATAACTCTGCACTATTGCGAGCTGCAAATGCCACTTCCAGCTTAGCTGTGCAGAAGAAGAACAACAAGAAGAAGAAATATCAGGAAATATGTCCGCCAGGCCCCTTCCCTTGAGATAAATCTGCAAATATCTCGGAAACCAAGCGAGCTACGGCAAAATGTTAAGAGACCTTTTTTGTAGAAAATTAGGATTCCTACTTTTTATGTTCTATGATATTTTTTGAACAGATGCGTAGTTCTCGAGATATATCAAGATATTTAAAAGTTCCGAAGCCGCACCAACATAATAGAGATACAGAAACACCGTGGCCCCTTTCTTTGAGATAACTCTGCACTATTGCGCGCTGCAAATGCCACTTCCAGCTTAGCTGTGCAGAAGAAGAACAACAAGAAGAAGAAATATCTCGAAATATGTCCGTCAGGCCCCTTCCCTTGAGATAAATCTGCAAATATCTCGGAAACGAAGCGAGCTATGGCAAAATGTTAAGAGACCTTTTTTGTAGAGAATTAAGTTTCCTACTTTTTATGTTCTATGATATTTTTTGATCAGATGCGTAGTTCTCGAGATATATCATGATATGTAAAAGCTCCGAAGCTGCACCAACATAATAGAGGTACAGAAACACCGTGGCCCCTTTCTTTGAGATAACTCTGCACTATTGCGAGCTGCAAATGCCACTTCCAGCTTAGCTGTGCAGAAGAAGAACAACAAGAAGAAGAAATATCTCGAAATATGTCCGTCAGGACCCTTCCCTTGAGATAAATCTGCAAATATCTCGGAAACGAAGCGAGCTATTGCAAAACGTTAAGAGACCTTTTTTGTAGAGAATTAAGTTTCCTACCTTTTATGTTCTATGATATTTTTCGATCAGAGGCGTAGTTCTCGAGATATATCAAGATATTTAAAAGTTCCGAAGCCGCACCAACATAATAGAGATACAGAAACACCGTGGCCCCTTTCTTTGCGATAACTCTGCACTATTGCGAGCTGCAAATGCCACTTCCAGCTTAGCTGTGCAGAAGAAGAACAACAAGAAGAAGAAATATCTCGAAATATGTCCGTCAGGCCACTTCCCTTGAGATAAATCTGCAAATATCTCGGAAACGAAGCGAGCTATGGCAAAATGTTAGGAGACCTTTTTTGTAGAGAATTAAGTTTCCTACTTTTTAAGTTGTATGATATTTTTCGATCAGAGGCGTAGTTCTCGAGATATATCAAGATATTTAAAAGTTCCGAAGCCGCACCAACATAATAGAGATACTGAAACACCGTGGCCCCTTTCTTTGAGATTACTCTGCACGATTGCGAGCTGGAAATGCCACTTCCAGTTTAGCTGTGCAGAAGAAGAACAACAAGAAGAAGAAATATCTCGAAATATGTCCATCAGGACCCTTCCCTTGAGATAAATCTGCAAGTATCTCGGAAACGAAGCGAGCGATGGCAAAATGTTAAGAGACCTTTTTTGTAGAGAATTAAGTTTCCTACTTTTTATGTTCTATGATATTTTTTGATCAGATGCGTAGTTCTCGAGATATATCAAGATATTTAAAAGTTCCGAAGCCGCACCAACATAATAGAGATACAGAAACACCGTGGCCCCTTTCTTTGAGATAACTCTGCACTAGTGCGAGCCGCAAATGCCACTTCCAGCTTAGCTGTGCAGAAGAAGAACAACAAGAAGAAGAAATATCTCGAAATATGTCCGTCAGGCCACTTCCCTTGAGATAAATCTGCAAATATCTCGGAAACGAAGCGAGCTATGGCAAAATGTTGAGAGACCTTTTTTGTAGAGAATTATGTTTCCTACTTTTTATGTTCTATGATATTTTTTGATCAGACGCGTAGTTCTCGAGATATATCAAGATATTTAAAAGTTCCGAAGCCGCACGAACATAATAGAGATACAGAAACACCGTGGCCCCTTTCTTTGAGATATCTCTGCACTATTGCGAGCTGCAAATGCCACTTCCAGCTTAGCTGTGCAGAAGAAGAACAACAAGAAGAAGAAATATCTCGAAATATGTCCGTCAGGCCCCTTCCCTTGAGATAAATCTGCAAATATCTCGGAAACGAAGCGAGCTGCGGCAAAATGTTAAGAGACCTTTTTTGTAGAGAATTAAGTTTCCTACTTTTTATGTTCTATGATATTTTTTGATCAGATGCGTAGTTCTCGAGATATATCAAGATATTTAAAAGTTCCGAAGCCGCACCAACATAATAGAGATACAGAAACACCGTGGCCCCTTTCTTTGAGATAACTCTGCACTATTGCGAGCTGTAAATGCCACTTCCAGCTTAGCTGTGCAGAAGAAGAACAACAAGAAGAAGAAATATCTCGAAATATGTCCGTCAGGCCCCTTCCCTTGAGATAAATCTGCAAATATCTCGGAAACGAAGCGAGCTGCGGCAAAATGTTAAGAGACCTTTTTTGTAGAGAATTAAGTTTCCTACTTTTTATGTTCTATGATATTTTTTGATCAGATGCGTAGTTCTCGAGATATATCAAGATATTTAAAAGTTCCGAAGCCGCACCAACATAATAGAGATACAGAAACACCGTGGCCCCTTTCTTTGAGATAACTCTGCACTATTGCGAGCTGTAAATGCCACTTCCAGCTTAGCTGTGCAGAAGAAGAACAACAAGAAGAAGAAATATCTCGAAATATGTCCGTCAGGCCCCTTCCCTTGAGATATATCTGCAAATATCTCGGAAACGAAGCGAGCTATGGCAAAATGTTCAGAGACCTTTTTTGTAGAGAATTATGTTTCCTACAATTTATGTTCTACGATATTTTTTGATCAGAAGCGTAGTTTTCGAGATATATCGAGATATTTAAAAGTTCCGAAGCCGCACCAACATAATAGAGATACAGAAACACCGTGGCCCCTTTCTTTGAGATAACTCTGCACTAGTGCGAGCTGCAAATGCCACTTCCAGCTTAGCTGTGCAGAAGAAGAACAACAAGAAGAAGAAATATCTCGAAATATGTCCGTCAGGCCCCTTCCCTTGAGATAAATCTGCACATATCTCGGAAACGAAGTGAGCTATGGCAAAATGTTAAGAGACCTTTTTTGTAGAGAATTAAGTTTCCTACTTTTTATGTTCTATGATATTTTTTGATCAGATGCGTAGTTCTCGAGATATATCAAGATATTTAAAAGTTCCGAAGCCGCACCAACATAATAGAGATACAGAATCACCGTGGCCCCTTTCTTTGAGATAACTCTGCACTATTGCGCGCAGCAAATGCCACTTCCAGCTTAGCTGTGCAGAAGAAGAACAACAAGAAGAAGAAATATCTCGAAATATGTCCGTCAGGCCCCTTCCCTTGAGATAAATCTGCAAATATCTCGGAAACGAAGCGAGCTATGGCAAAATGTTAAGAGACCTTTTTTGTAGAGAATTAAGTTTCCTACTTTTCATGTTCTATGATATTTTTCGATCAGAGGCGTAGTTCTCGAGATATATCAAGATATTTAAAAGTTTCGAAGCCGCACCAACATAATAGAGATACAGAAACACCGTGGCCCCTCTCTTTGAGATAACTCTGCATGATTGCGAGCTGGAAATGCCACTTCCAGTTTAGCTGTGCAGAAGAAGAACAACAAGAAGAAGAAATATCTCGAAATATGTCCGTCAGGACCCTTCCCTTGAGATAAATCTACAAATATCTCGGAAACGAAGCGAGCTATTGCAAAACGTTAAGAGACCTTTTTTGCAGAGAATTAAGTTTCCTACTTTTTATGTTCTATGATATTTTTTGATCAGATGCGTAGTTCTCGAGATATATCAAGATATTTAAAAGTTCCGAAGCCGCACCAACATAATAGAGATACAGAAACACCGTGGCCCCTTTCTTTGCGATAACTCTGCACTATTGCGAGCTGCAAATGCCACTTCCAGCTTAGCTGTGCAGAAGAAGAACAACAAGAAGAAGAAATATCTCGAAATATGTCCGTCAGGCCCCTTCCCTTGAGATAAATCTGCAAATATCTCGGAAACGAAGCGAGCTATGGCAAAATGTTAAGAGACCTTTTTTGTAGAGAATTAAGTTTCCTACTTTTTATGTTCTATGATATTTTTTGATCAGATGCGTAGTTCTCGAGATATATCAAGATATTTAAAAGTTCCGAAGCCGCACCAACATAATAGAGATACAGAAACACCGTGGCCCCTTTCTTTGAGATAACTCTGCACTATTGCGACCTGCAAATGCCACTTCCAGCTCAGCTGTGCAGAAGAAGAACAACAAGAAGAAGAAATATCTCGAAATATGTCCGTCAGGCCCCTTCCCTTAAGATAAATCTGCAAATATCTCGGAAACGAAGCGAGCTATGGCAAAGTGTTAAGAGACCTTTTTTGTAGAGAATTAAGTTTCCTACTTTTTATGTTCTATGATATTTTTTGATCAGATGCGTAGTTCTCGAGATATATCAAGATATTTAAAAGTTCCGAAGCCGCACGAACATAATAGGGATACAGAAACACCGTGGCCCCTTTCTTTGAGATAACTCTGCACTAGTGCGAGCCGCAAATGCCACTTCCAGCTTAGCTGTGCAGAAGAAGAACAACAAGAAGAAGAAATATCTCGAAATATGTCCGTCAGGCCACTTCCCTTGAGATAAATCTGCAAATATCTCGGAAACGAAGCGAGCTATGGCAAAATGTTAAGAGACGTTTTTTGTAGAGAATTACATTTCCTACAATTTATGTTCTATGATATTTTTTGATCAGAAGCGTAGTTCTCGAGATAGATCAAGATACTTAAAAGTTCCGAAGCCGCACCAAACATAATAGAGATACAGAAACACCGTGGCCCCTCTCTTTGAGATAACTCTGCACTATTGCGAGCTGCAAATGCCACCTCCAGCTTAGCTGTGCAGAAGAAGAACAACAAGAAGAAGAAATATCTCGAAATATGTCCGTCAGGCCCCTTCCCTTGAGATAAATCTGCAAATATCTCGGAAACGAAGCGAGCTATGGCAAAGTGTTAAGAGACCTTTTTTGTAGAGAGTTAAGTTTCCTACTTTTTATGTTCTATGATATTTTTTGATCAGATGCGTAGTTCTCGAGATATATCAAGATATTTAAAAGTTCCGAAGCCGCACCAACATAATAGAGATACAGAAACACCGTGGCCCCTTTCTTTGAGATAACTCTGCACTATTGCGAGCTGGAAATGCCACTTCCAGTTTAGCTGTGCAGAAGAAGAACAACAAGAAGAAGAAATATCTCGAAATATGTCCGTTAGGCCCCTTCCCTTGAGATAAATCTGCAAATATCTCCGAAACGAAGCGAGCTATGGCAAAATGTTAAGAGACCTTTTTTGTAGAGAATTAAGTTTCCTACTTTTTATGTTCTATGATATTTTTTGATCAGAAGCGTAGTTTTCGAGATATATCGAGATATTTAAAAGTTCCGAAGTCGCACCAACATAATAAAGATACAGAAACACCGTGGCCCCTTTCTTTGAGATAACTCTGCACTAGTGCGAGCCGCAAATGCCACTTCCAGCTTAGCTGTGCAGAAGAAGAACAACAAGAAGAAGAAATATCTCGAAATATGTCCGTCAGGCCACTTCCCTTGAGATAAATCTGCAAATATCTCGGAAACGAAGCGAGCTATGGCAAAATGTTAAGAGACGTTTTTTGTAGAGAATTATATTTCCTACAATTTATGTTCTATGATATTTTTTGATCAGAAGCGTAGTTCTCGAGATAGATTAAGATACTTAAAAGTTCCGAAGCCGCACCAAACATAATAGAGATACAGAAACACCGTGGCCCCTCTCTTTGAGATAACTCTGCACTATTGCGAGCTGCAAATGCCACTTCCAGCTTAGCTGTGCAGAAGAAGAACAACAAGAAGAAGAAATATCTCGAAATATGTCCGTCAGGCCCCTTCCCTTGAGATAAATCTGCAAATATCTCGGAAACGAAGCGAGCTATGGCAAAATGTTAAGAGACCTTTTTTGTAGACAATTAAGTTTCCTACTTTTTATGTTCTACGATATTTTTCGATCAGAGGCGTAGTTCTCGAGATATATCAAGATATTTAAAAGTTGCGAAGCCGCACCAACATAATAAAGATACAGAAACACCGTGGCCCCTTTCTTTGAGATAACTCTGCACTATTGCGACCTGAAAATGCCACTTCCAGCTCAGCTGTGCAGAAGAAGAACAACAAGAAGAAGAAATATCTCGAAATATGTCCGTCAGGCCAGTTCCTTTGAGCTGAATCTGCAAATATCTCGGAAACGAAGCGAGCTATGGCAAAATGTTAAGAGACCTTTTTTGTACATAATTAAGTTTCCTACTTTTTATGTTCTATGATATTTTTCGATCAGAGGCGTAGTTCTCGAGATATATCAAGATATTTAAAAGTTGCGCAGCCGCACCAACATAATAGAGATACAGAAACACCGTGGCCCCTTTCTTTGAGATAACTCTGCACGATTGCGAGCTGGAAATGCCACTTCCAGTTTAGCTGTGCAGAAGAAGAACAACAAGAAGAAGAAATATCTCGAAATATGTCCATCAGGACCCTTCCCTTGAGATAAATCTGCAAATATCTCGGAAACGAAGCGAGCTATGGCAAAATGTTAAGAGACCTTTTTTGTAGAGAATAATATTTCCTACAATTTACGTTCTATGATATTTTTTGATCAGAAGCGTAGTTTTCGAGATATATCGAGATATTTAAAAGTTCCGAAGCCGCACCAACATAATAGAGATACAGAAACACCGTGGCCCCTTTCTTTGAGATAACTCTGCACTAGTGCGAGCCGCAAATGCCACTTCCAGCTTAGCTGTGCAGAAGAAGAACAACAAGAAGAAGAAATATGTCGAAATATGTCCGTCAGGCCACTTCCCTTGAGATTAATCTGCAAATATCTCGGAAACGAAGCGAGCTATGGCAAAATGTTAAGAGACGTTTTTTGTAGAGAATTATATTTCCTGCAATTTATGTTCTATGATATTTTTTGATCAGAAGCGTAGTTCTCGAGATAGATCAAGATACTTAAAAGTTCCGAAGCCGCACCAAACATAATAGAGATACAGAAACACCGTGGCCCCTCTCTTTGAGATAACTCTGCACTATTGCGAGCTGCAAATGCCACTTCCAGCTTAGCTGTGCAGAAGAAGAACAACAAGAAGAAGAAATATCTCGAAATATGTCCGTCAGGCCCTTTCCCTTGAGATAAATCTGCAAATATCTCGGAAACGAAGCGAGCTATGGCAAAATGTTAAGAGACCTTTTTTGTAGATAATTAAGTTTCCTACTTTTTATGTTCTATGATATTTTTCGATCAGAGGCGTAGTTCTCGAGATATATCAAGATATTTAAAAGTTCCGAAGCCGCACCAACATAATAGAGATACAGAAACACCGTGGCCCCTTTCTTTGAGATAACTCTGCACGATTGCGAGCTGGAAATGCCACTTCCAGTTTAGCTGTGCAGAAGAAGAACAACAAGAAGAAGAAATATCTCGAAATATGTCCATCAGGACCCTTCCCTTGAGATAAATCTGCAAATATCTCGGAAACGAAGCGAGCTATGGCAAAATCTTAAGAGACCTTTTTTGTAGAGAATTATGTTTCCTATAATTTATGTTCTATGATATTTGTTGATCAGAAGCGTCGTTTTCGAGATATATCGAGATATTTAAAAGTTCCGAAGCCGCACCAACATAATAGAGATACGGAAACACCGTGGCCCCTTTCTTTGGGATAACTCTGCACTATTGCGAGCTGCAAATGCCACTTCCAGCTTAGCTGTGCAGAAGAAGAACAACAAGAAGAAGAAATATCTCGAAATATGTCCGTCAGGCCCCTTCCCTTGAGATAAATCTGCAAATATCTCGGAAACGAAGCGAGCTATGGCAAAATGCTAAGAGACCTTTTTTGTAGAGAATTAAGTTTCCTACTTTTTATGTTCTATGATATTTTTTGATCAGATGCGTAGTTCTCGAGATATATCAAGATATTTAAAAGTTCCGAAGCCGCACCAACATAATAGAGATACAGAAACACCGTGGCCCCTTTCTTTGAGATAACTCTGCACTATTGCGAGCTGTAAATGCCACTTCCAGCTTAGCTGTGCAGAAGAAGAACAACAAGAAGAAGAAATATCTCGAAATATGTCCGTCAGGCCCCTTCCCTTGAGATATATCTGCAAATATCTCGGAAACGAAGCGAGCTATGGCAAAATGTTAAGAGACCTTTTTTGTAGAGAATTATGTTTCCTATAATTTATGTTCTATGATATTTGTTGATCAGAAGCGTCGTTTTCGAGATATATCGAGATATTTAAAAGTTCCGAAGCCGCACCAACATAATAGAGATACGGAAACACCGTGGCCCCTTTCTTTGGGATAACTCTGCACTATTACGAGCTGCAAATGCCACTTCCAGCTTAGCTGTGCAGAAGAAGAACAACAAGAAGAAGAAATATCTCGAAATATGTCCGTCAGGCCCCTTCCCTTGAGATAAATCTGCAAATATCTCGGAAAGGAAGCGAGCTATGGCATAATGCTAAGAGACCTTTTTTGTAGAGAATTAAGTTTCCTACTTTTTATGTTCTATGATATTTTTTGATCAGATGCGTAGTTCTCGAGATATATCAAGATATTTAAAAGTTCCGAAGCCGCACCAACATAATAGAGATACAGAAACACCGTGGCCCCTTTCTTTGAGATAACTCTGCACTATTGCGAGCTGTAAATGCCACTTCCAGCTTAGCTGTGCAGAAGAAGAACAACAAGAAGAAGAAATATCTCGAAATATGTCCGTCAGGCCCCTTCCCTTGAGATATATCTGCAAATATCTCGGAAACGAAGCGAGCTATGGCAAAATGTTAAGAGACCTTTTTTGTAGAGAATTATGTTTCCTACAATTTATGTTCTGCGATCTTTTTTGATCAGAAGCGTAGTTTTCGAGATATATCGAGATATTTAAAAGTTCCGAAGCCGCACCAACATAATAGAGATACAGAAACACCGTGGCCCCTTTCTTTGAGATAACTCTGCACTATTGCGACCTGCATATGCCACTTCCAGCTCAGCTGTGCAGAAGAAGAACAACAAGAAGAAGAAATATCTCGAAATATGTCCGTCAGGCCCCTTCCCTTGAGATAAATCTGCAAATATCTCGGAAACGAAGCGAGCTATGGCAAAATGTTAAGAGACCTTTTTTGTAGAGAATTAAGTTTCCTACTTTTTATGTTCTCTGATATTTTTTGATCAGATGCGTAGTTCTCGAGATATATCAAGATATTTAAAAGTTCCGAAGCCGCACCAACATAATAGAGATACAGAAACACCGTGGCCCCTTTCTTTGAGATAACTCTGCACTATTGCGAGCTGCAAATGCCACTTCCAGCTTAGCTGTGCAGAGGAAGAACAACAAGAAGAAGAAATATCTCGAAATATGTCCGTCAGGCCAGTTCCTTTGAGCTGAATCTGCAAATATCTCGGAAACGAAGCGAGCTATGGCAAAATGTTAAGAGACGTTTTTTGTAGAGAATTATGTTTCCTACAATTTATGTTCTATGATATTTTTTGATCAGAAGCGTAGTTTTCGAGATATATCGAGATATTTAAAAGTTCCGAAGCCGCACCAACATAATAGGGATACAGAAACACCGTGGCCCCTTTCTTTGAGATAACTCTGCACTAGTGCGAGCCGCAAATGCCACTTCCAGCTTAGCTGTGCAGAAGAAGAACAACAAGAAGAAGAAATATCTCGAAATATGTCCGTCAGGCCACTTCCCTTGAGATAAATCTGCAAATATCTCGGAAACGAAGCGAGCTATGGCAAAATGTTAAGAGAGGTTTTTTGTAGAGAATTATATTTCCTACAATTTATGTTCTATGATATTTTTTGATCAGAAGCGTAGTTCTCGAGATAGATCAAGATACTTAAAAGTTCCGAAGCCGCACCAAACATAATAGAGATACAGAAACACCGTGGCCCCTTTCTTTGGGATAACTCTGCACTATTGCGAGCTGCAAATGCCACTTCCAGCTTAGCTGTGCAGAAGAAGAACAACAAGAAGAAGAAATATCTCGAAATATGTCCGTCAGGCCACTTCCCTTGAGATAAATCTGCAAATATCTCGGAAACGAAGCGAGCTATGGCAAAATGTTAAGAGACCTTTTTTGTAGAGAATTAAGTTTCCTACTTTTTATGTTCGATGATATTTTTTGATTAGATGCGTAGTTCTCGAGATATATCAAGATATTTAAAAGTTCCGAAGCTGCACCAACATAATAGAGGTACAGAAACACCGTGGCCTCTTTCTTTGAGATAACTCTGCACTATTGCGAGCTGCAAATGCCACTTCGAGCTTAGCTGTGCAGAAGAAGAACAACAAGAAGAAGAAATATCTCGAAATATGTCCGTCAGACCCCTTCCCTTGAGATGAATCTGCAAATATCTCGGAAACGAAGCGAGCTATGGCAAAAGGTTGAGAGACCTTTTTTGTAGAGAATAATATTTCCTACAATTTACGTTCTATGATATTTTTTGATCAGAAGCGTAGTTTTCGAGATAGATCAAGATACTTAAAAGTTCCGAAGCCGCACCAAACATAATAGAGATACAGAAACACCGTGGCCCCTCTCTTTGCGATAACTCTGCACTATTGCGAGCTGCAAATGCCACTTCGAGCTTAGCTGTGCAGAAGAAGAACAACAAGAAGAAGAAATATCTCGAAATATGTCCGTCAGACCCCTTCCCTTGAGATGAATCTGCAAATATCTCGGAAACGAAGCGAGCTATGGCAAAAGGTTGAGAGACCTTTTTTGTAGAGAATAATATTTCCTACAATTTACGTTCTATGATATTTTTTGATCAGAAGCGTAGTTTTCGAGATATATCGAGATATTTAAAAGTTCCGTAGCCGCACCAACATAATAGAGATACAGAAACACCGTGGCCCCTTTCTTTGAGATAACTCTGCACTATTGCGACCTGCAAATGCCACTTCCAGCTCAGCTGTGCAGAAGAAGAACAACAAGAAGAAGAAATATCTCGAAATATGTCCGTCAGGCCCCTTCCCTTGAGATAAATCTGCAAATATCTCGGAAACGAAGCGAGCTATGGCAAAATGTTAAGAGACCTTTTTTGTAGAGAATTAAGTTTCCTACTTTTTATGTTCTATGATATTTTTTGATCAGATGCGTAGTTCTCGAGATATATCAAGATATTTAAAAGTTCCGAAGCCGCACCAACATAATAGAGATACAGAAACACCGTGGCCCCTTTCTTTGAGATAACTCTGCACTATTGCGAGCTGGAAATGCCACTTCCAGTTTAGCTGTGCAGAAGAAGAACAACAAGAAGAAGAAATATCTCGAAATATGTCCGCTAGGCCCCTTCCCTTGAGATAAATCTGCAAATATCTCGGAAACGAAGCGAGCTATGGCAAAATGTTAAGAGACCTTTTTTGTAGAGAATTAAGTTTCCTACTTTTTATGTTCTATGATATTTTTTGATCAGAAGCGTAGTTTTCGAGATATATCGAGATATTTAAAAGTTCCGAAGCCGCACCAACATAATAAAGATACAGAAACACCGTGGCCCCTTTCTTTGAGATAACTCTGCACTAGTGCGAGCCGCAAATGCCACTTCCAGCTTAACTGTGCAGAAGAAGAACAACAAGAAGAAGAAATATCTCGAAATATGTCCGTCAGGCACCTTCCCTTGAGATAAATATGCAAATATTTCGGAAACGAAGCGAGCTATGGCAAAATGTTAAGAGACCTTTTTTGTAGAGAATTAAGTTTCCTATTTTTTATGTTCTATGATATTTTTTGATCAGATGCGTAGTTCTCGAGATATATCAAGATATTTAAAAGTTCCGAAGCCGCACCAACATAATAGGGATACAGAAACACCGTGGCCCCTTTCTTTGAGATAACTCTGCACTAGTGCGAGCCGCAAATGCCACTTCCAGCTTAGCTGTGCAGAAGAAGAACAACAAGAAGAAGAAATATCTCGAAATATGTCCATCAGGACCCTTCCCTTGAGATAAATCTGCAAATATCTCGGAAACGAAGCGAGCTATGGCAAAATGTTAAGAGACCTTTTTTGTAGAGAATTAAGTTTCCTACTTTTTATGTTCGATGATATTTTTTGATCAGATGCGTAGTTCTCGAGATATATCAAGATATTTAAAAGTTCCGAAGCTGCACCAACATAATAGAGGTACAGAAACACCGTGGCCTCTTTCTTTGAGATAACTCTGCACTATTGCGACCTGCAAATGCCACTTCCAGCTTAGCTGTGCAGAAGAAGAACAACAAGAAGAAGAAATATCTCGAAATATGTCCGTCTGGCCCCTTCCCTTGAGATAAATCTGCAAATATCTCGGAAACGAAGAGAGCTATGGCAAAATGTTAAGAGACCTTTTTTGTAGAGAATTAAGTTTCCTACTTTTCATGTTCTATGATATTTTTTGATCAGATGCGTAGTTCTCGAGATATATCAAGATATTTAAAAGTTCCGAAGCCGCACCAACATAATAGAGATACAGAAACACCGTGGCCCCTTTCTTTGAGATAACTCTGCACTATTGCGAGCTGTAAATGCCACTTCCAGCTTAGCTGTGCAGAAGAAGAACAACAAGAAGAAGAAATATCTCGAAATATGTCCGTCAGGCCAGTTCCTTTGAGCTGAATCTGCAAATATCTCGGAAACGAAGCGAGCTATGGCAAAATGTTAAGAGACGTTTTTTGTAGAGAATTATGTTTCCTACAATTTATGTTCTATGATATTTTTTGATCAGAAGCGTAGTTTTCGAGATATATCGGGATACTTAAACGTTCCGAAGACGCACCAACATAATAGAGATACAGAAACACCGTGGCCCCTTTCTTTGAGATAACTGTGCACTAGTGCGAGCCGCAAATGCCACTTCCAGCTTAGCTGTGCAGAAGAAGAACAACAAGAAGAAGAAATATCTCGAAATATGTCCGTCAGGCCCCTTCCCTTGAGATAAATCTGCAAATATCTCGGAAACGAAGCGAGCTATGGCAAAATGTTAAGAGACCTTTTTTGTAGAGAATTATGTTTCCTACTTTTCATGTTCTATGATATTTTTTGATCAGACGCGTAGTTCTCGAGATATATCAAGATATTTAAAAGTTCCGAAGCCGCACCAACATAATAGAGATACAGAAACACCGTGGCCCCTTTCTTTGAGATATCTCTGCACTATTGCGAGCCGCAAATGCCACTTCCAGCTTAGCTGTGCAGAAGAAGAACAACAAGAAGAAGAAATATCTCGAAATATGTCCGTTAGGCCCCTTCCCTTGAGATAAATCTGCAAATATCTCGGAAACGAAGCGAGCTATGGCAAAATGTTAAGAGACCTTTTTTGTAGAGAATTAAGTTTCCTACTTTTTATGTTCTATGATATTTTTTGATCAGATGCGTAGTTCTCGAGATATATCAAGATATATAAAAGTTCCGAAGCCGCACCAACATAATAGAGATACAGAAACACCGTGGCCCCTTTCTTTGAGATAACTCTGCACTATTGCGAGCTGCAAATGCCACTTCCAGCTTAGCTGTGCAGAAGAAGAACAACAAGAAGAAGAAATATCTCGAAATATGTCCGTCAGGCCCCTTCCCTTGAGATATATCTGCAAATATCTCGGAAACGAAGCGAGCTATGGCAAAATGTTTAGAGACCTTTTTTGTAGAGAATTATGTTTCCTACAATTTAGGTTCTATGATATTTTTTGATCAGAAGCGTAGTTTTCGAGATATATCGAGATATTTAAAAGTTCCGAAGCCGCACCAACATAATAGAGATACAGAAACACCGTGGCCCCTTTCTTGGAGATAACTGTGCACCAGTGCGAGCCGCAAATGCCACTTCCAGCTTAGCTGTGCAGAAGAAGAACAACAAGAAAAAGAAATATCTCGAAATATGTCCGTCAGGCCCCTTCGCTTGAGATATATCTGCAAATATCTCGGAAACGAAGAGAGCTATGGCAAAATGTTAAGAGACCTTTTTTGTAGAGAATTAAGTTTTCTACTTTTCATGTTCTATGATATTTTTTGATCAGATGCGTAGTTCTCGAGATATATCAAGATATTTAAAAGTTCCGAAGCCGCACCAACATAATAGAGATACAGAAACACCGTGGCCCCTTTCTTTGAGATAACTCTGCACTATTGCGAGCTGTAAATGCCACTTCCAGCTTAGCTGTGCAGAAGAAGAACAACAAGAAGAAGAAATATCTCGAAATATGTCCGTCAGGCCCCTTCCCTTGAGATAAATATGCAAATATCTCGGAAACGAAGCGAGCTATGGCAAAATGTTAAGAAACCTTTTTTGTAGAGAATTAAGTTTCCTACTTTTTATGTTCTATGATATTTTTTGATCAGACGCGTAGTTCTCGAGATATATCAAGATATTTAAAAGTTCCGAAGCCGCACCATCATAATAGAGATACAGAAACACCGTGGCCCCTTTCTTTGAGATAACTCTGCACTATTGCGAGCTGCAAATGCCACTTCGAGCTTAGCTGTGCAGAAGAAGAACAACAAGAAGAAGAAATATCTCGAAATATGTCCGTCAGGCCAGTTCCTTTGAGCTGAATCTGCAAATATCTCGGAAACGAAGCGAGCTATGGCAAAATGTTAAGAGACGTATTTTGTAGAGAATTATGTTTCCTACAATTTACGTTCTATGATATTTTTTGATCAGAAGCGTAGTTTTCGAGATATATCGAGATACTTAAAAGTTCCGAAGCCGCACCAACATAATAGAGATACAGAAACACCGTGGCCCCTTTCTTTGAGATAACTGTGCACCAGTGCGAGCCGCAAATGCCACTTCCAGCTTAGCTGTGCAGAAGAAGAACAACAAGAAGAAGAAATATCTCGAAATATGTCCGTCAGGCCCCTTCCCTTGAGATATATCTGCAAATATCTCGGAAACGAAGCGAGCTATGGCAAAATGTTAAGAGACCGTTTTTGTAGAGAATTATGTTTCCTACTTTTTATGTTCTATGATATTTTTTGATCAGACGCGTAGTTCTCGAGATATATCAAGATATTTAAAAGTTCCGAAGCCGCACCAACATAATAGAGATACAGAAACCCCGTGGCCCCTTTCTTTGAGATAACTCTGCACTATTGCGAGCTGTAAATGCCACTTCCAGCTTAGCTGTGCAGAAGAAGAACAACAAGAAGAAGAAATATCTCGAAATATGTCCGTCAGGCCCCTTCCCTTGAGATAAATATGCAAATATCTCGGAAACGAAGCGAGCTATGGCAAAATGTTAAGAAACCTTTTTTGTAGAGAATTAAGTTTCCTACTTTTTATGTTCTATGATATTTTTTGATCAGACGCGTAGTTCTCGAGATATATCAAGATATTTAAAAGTTCCGAAGCCGCACCATCATAATAGAGATACAGAAACACCGTGGCCCCTTTCTTTGAGATAACTCTGCACTATTGCGAGCTGCAAATGCCACTTCCAGCTTAGCTGTGCAGAGGAAGAACAACAAGAAGAAGAAATATCTCGAAATATGTCCGTCAGGCCAGTTCCTTTGAGCTGAATCTGCAAATATCTCGGAAACGAAGCGAGCTATGGCAAAATGTTAAGAGACGTTTTTTGTAGAGAATTATGTTTCCTACAATTTATGTTTTATGATATTTTTTGATCAGAAGCGTAGTTTTCGAGATATATCGAGATACTTAAAAGTTCCGAAGCCGCACCAACATAATAGAGATACAGAAACACCGTGGCCCCTTTCTTTGAGATAACTCTGCACTATTGCGAGCTGCAAATGCCACTTCCAGCTTAGCTGTGCAGAGGAAGAGCAACAAGAAGAAGAAATATCTCGAAGTATGTCCGTCAGGCCAGTTCCTTTGAGCTGAATCTGCAAATATCTCGGAAACGAAGCGAGCTATGGCAAAATGTTAAGAGACGTTTTTTGTAGAGAATTATGTTTCCTACAATTTATGTTCTATGATATTTTTTGATCAGAAGCGTAGTTTTCGAGATATATCGAGATACTTAAAAGTTCCGAAGCCGCACCAACATAATAGAGATACAGAAACACCGTGGCCCCTTTCTTTGAGATAACTGTGCACCAGTGCGAGCCGCAAATGCCACTTCCAGCTTAGCTGTGCAGAAGAAGAACAACAAGAAGAAGAAATATCTCGAAATATGTCCGTCAGGCCCCTTCCCTTGAGATATATCTGCAAATATCTCGGAAACGAAGCGAGCTATGGCAAAATGTTAAGAGACCGTTTTTGTAGAGAATTATGTTTCCTACTTTTTATGTTCTATGATATTTTTTGATCAGACGCGTAGTTCTCGAGATATATCAAGATATTTAAAAGTTCCGAAGCCGCACCAACATAATAGAGATACAGAAACACCGTGGCCCCTTTCTTTGAGATAACTCTGCACTATTGCGAGCTGCAAATGCCACTTCCAGCTTAGCTGTGCAGAAGAAGAACAACAAGAAGAAGAAATATCTCGAAATATGTCCGTCAGGCCCCTTCCCTTGAGATAAATCTGCAAATATCTCGGAAACGAAGAGAGCTATGGCAAAATGTTAAGAGACCTTTTTTGTAGAGAATTAAGTTTCCTACTTTTCATGTTCTATGATATTTTTTGATCAGATACGTAGTTCTCGAGATATATCAAGATATTTAAAAGTTCCGAAGCCGCACCAACATAATAGAGATACAGAAACACCGTGGCCCCTTTCTTTGAGATAACTCTGCACTATTGCGAGCTGTAAATGCCACTTCCAGCTTAGCTGTGCAGAAGAAGAACAACTAGAAGAAGAAATATCTCGAAATATGTCCGTCAGGCCCCTTCCCTTGAGATAAATATGCAAATATCTCGGAAACGAAGCGAGCTATGGCAAAATGTTAAGAAACCTTTTTTGTAGAGAATTAAGTTCCCTACTTTTTATGTTCTATGATATTTTTTGATCAGATGCGTAGTTCTCGAGATATATCAAGATATTTAAAAGTTCCGAAGCCGCACCATCATAATAGAGATACAGAAACACCGTGGCCCCTTTCTTTGAGATAACTCTGCACTATTGCGAGCTGCAAATGCCACTTCCAGCTTAGCTGTGCAGAGGAAGAACAACAAGAAGAAGAAATATCTCGAAATATGTCCGTCAGGCCTGTTCCTTTGAGCTGAATCTGCAAATATCTCGGAAACGAAGCGAGCTATGGCAAAATGTTAAGAGACGTTTTTTGTAGAGAATTATGTTTCCTACAATTTATGTTCTATGATATTTTTTGATCAGAAGCGTAGTTTTCGAGATATATCGAGATACTTAAAAGTTCCGAAGCCGCACCAACATAATAGAGATACAGAAACACCGTGGCCCCTTTCTTTGAGATAACTGTGCACCAGTGCGAGCCGCAAATGCCACTTCCAGCTTAGCTGTGCAGAAGAAGAACAACAAGAAGAAGAAATATCTCGAAATATGTCCGTCAGGCCCCTTCCCTTGAGATATATCTGCAAATATCTCGGAAACGAAGCGAGCTATGGCAAAATGTTAAGAGACCGTTTTTGTAGAGAATTATGTTTCCTACTTTTTATGTTCTATGATATTTTTTGATCAGACGCGTAGTTCTCGAGATATATCAAGATATTTAAAAGTTCCGAAGCCGCACCAACATAATAGAGATACAGAAACACCGTGGCCCCTTTCTTTGCGATAACTCTGCACTATTGCGAGCTGCAAATGCCACTTCCAGCTTAGCTGTGCAGAAGAAGAACAACAAGAAGAAGAAATATCTCGAAATATGTCCGTCAGGCCCCTTCCCTTGAGATAAATCTGCAAATATCTCGGAAACGAAGAGAGCTATGGCAAAATGTTAAGAAACCTTTTTTGTAGAGAATTAAGTTTCCTACTTTTCATGTTCTATGATATTTTTTGATCAGATGCGTAGTTCTCGAGATATATCAAGATATTTAAAAGTTCCGAAGCCGCACCAACATAATAGAGATACAGAAACCCCGTGGCCCCTTTCTTTGAGATAACTCTGCACTATTGCGAGCTGTAAATGCCACTTCCAGCTTAGCTGTGCAGAAGAAGAACAACAAGAAGAAGAAATATCTCGAAATATGTCCGTCAGGCCCCTTCCCTTGAGATAAATATGCAAATATCTCGGAAACGAAGCGAGCTATGGCAAAATGTTAAGAAACCTTTTTTGTAGAGAATTAAGTTTCCTACTTTTTATGTTCTATGATATTTTTTGATCAGACGCGTAGTTCTCGAGATATATCAAGATATTTAAAAGTTCCGAAGCCGCACCATCATAATAGAGATACAGAAACACCGTGGCCCCTTTCTTTGAGATAACTCTGCACTATTGCGAGCTGCAAATGCCACTTCCAGCTTAGCTGTGCAGAGGAAGAACAACAAGAAGAAGAAATATCTCGAAATATGTCCGTCAGGCCAGTTCCTTTGAGCTGAATCTGCAAATATCTCAGAAACGAAGCGAGCTATGGCAAAATGTTAAGAGACGTTTTTTGTAGAGAATTATGTTTCCTACAATTTATGTTTTATGATATTTTTTGATCAGAAGCGTAGTTTTCGAGATATATCGAGATACTTAAAAGTTCCGAAGCCGCACCAACATAATAGAGATACAGAAACACCGTGGCCCCTTTCTTTGAGATAACTCTGCACTATTGCGAGCTGCAAATGCCACTTCCAGCTTAGCTGTGCAGAGGAAGAGCAACAAGAAGAAGAAATATCTCGAAGTATGTCCGTCAGGCCAGTTCCTTTGAGCTGAATCTGCAAATATCTCGGAAACGAAGCGAGCTATGGCAAAATGTTAAGAGACGTTTTTTGTAGAGAATTATGTTTCCTACAATTTATGTTCTATGATATTTTTTGATCAGAAGCGTAGTTTTCGAGATATATCGAGATACTTAAAAGTTCCGAAGCCGCACCAACATAATAGAGATACAGAAACACCGTGGCCCCTTTCTTTGAGATAACTGTGCACCAGTGCGAGCCGCAAATGCCACTTCCAGCTTAGCTGTGCAGAAGAAGAACAACAAGAAGAAGAAATATCTCGAAATATGTCCGTCAGGCCCCTTCCCTTGAGATATATCTGCAAATATCTCGGAAACGAAGCGAGCTATGGCAAAATGTTAAGAGACCGTTTTTGTAGAGAATTATGTTTCCTACTTTTTATGTTCTATGATATTTTTTGATCAGACGCGTAGTTCTCGAGATATATCAAGATATTTAAAAGTTCCGAAGCCGCACCAACATAATAGAGATACAGAAACACCGTGGCCCCTTTCTTTGAGATAACTCTGCACTATTGCGAGCTGCAAATGCCACTTCCAGCTTAGCTGTGCAGAAGAAGAACAACAAGAAGAAGAAATATCTCGAAATATGTCCGTCAGGCCCCTTCCCTTGAGATAAATCTGCAAATATCTCGGAAACGAAGAGAGCTATGGCAAAATGTTAAGAGACCTTTTTTGTAGAGAATTAAGTTTCCTACTTTTCATGTTCTATGATATTTTTTGATCAGATACGTAGTTCTCGAGATATATCAAGATATTTAAAAGTTCCGAAGCCGCACCAACATAATAGAGATACAGAAACACCGTGGCCCCTTTCTTTGAGATAACTCTGCACTATTGCGAGCTGTAAATGCCACTTCCAGCTTAGCTGTGCAGAAGAAGAACAACAAGAAGAAGAAATATCTCGAAATATGTCCGTCAGGCCCCTTCCCTTGAGATAAATATGCAAATATCTCGGAAACGAAGCGAGCTATGGCAAAATGTTAAGAAACCTTTTTTGTAGAGAATTAAGTTTCCTACTTTTTATGTTCTATGATATTTTTTGATCAGATGCGTAGTTCTCGAGATATATCAAGATATTTAAAAGTTCCGAAGCCGCACCATCATAATAGAGATACAGAAACACCGTGGCCCCTTTCTTTGAGATAACTCTGCACTATTGCGAGCTGCAAATGCCACTTCCAGCTTAGCTGTGCAGAGGAAGAACAACAAGAAGAAGAAATATCTCGAAATATGTCCGTCAGGCCAGTTCCTTTGAGCTGAATCTGCAAATATCTCGGAAACGAAGCGAGCTATGGCAAAATGTTAAGAGACATTTTTTGTAGAGAATTATGTTTCCTACAATTTATGTTCTATGATATTTTTTGATCAGAAGCGTAGTTTTCGAGATATATCGAGATACTTAAAAGTTCCGAAGCCGCACCAACATAATAGAGATACAGAAACACCGTGGCCCCTTTCTTTGAGATAACTGTGCACCAGTGCGAGCAGCAAATGCCACTTCCAGCTTAGCTGTGCAGAAGAAGAACAACAAGAAGAAGAAATATCTCGAAATATGTCCGTCAGGCCCCTTCCCTTGAGATATATCTGCAAATATCTCGGAAACGAAGCGAGCTATGGCAAAATGTTAAGAGACCGTTTTTGTAGAGAATTATGTTTCCTACTTTTTATGTTCTATGATATTTTTTGATCAGACGCGTAGTTCTCGAGATATATCAAGATATTTAAAAGTTCCGAAGCCGCACCAACATAATAGAGATACAGAAACACCGTGGCCCCTTTCTTTGAGATAACTCTGCACTATTGCGAGCTGCAAATGCCACTTCCAGCTTAGCTGTGCAGAAGAAGAACAACAAGAAGAAGAAATATCTCGAAATATGTCCGTCAGGCCCCTTCCCTTGAGATAAATCTGCAAATATCTCGGAAACGAAGAGAGCTATGGCAAAATGTTAAGAGACCTTTTTTGTAGAGAATTAAGTTTCCTACTTTTCATGTTCTATGATATTTTTTGATCAGATACGTAGTTCTCGAGATATATCAAGATATTTAAAAGTTCCGAAGCCGCACCAACATAATAGAGATACAGAAACACCGTGGCCCCTTTCTTTGAGATAACTCTGCACTATTGCGAGCTGCAAATGCCACTTCCAGCTTAGCTGTGCAGAGGAAGAACAACAAGAAGAAGAAATATCTCGAAATATGTCCGTCAGGCCAGTTCCTTTGAGCTGAATCTGCAAATATCTCGGAAACGAAGCGAGCTATGGCAAAATGTTAAGAGACGTTTTTTGTAGAGAATTATGTTTCCTACAATTTATGTTCTATGATATTTTTTGATCAGAAGCGTAGTTTTCGAGATATATCGAGATATTTAAAAGTTCCGAAGACGCACCAACATAATAGAGATACAGAAACACCGTGGCCCCTTTCTTTGAGATAACTGTGCACTAGTGCGAGCCGCAAATGCCACTTCCAGCTTAGCTGTGCAGAAGAAGAACAACAAGAAGAAGAAATATCTCGAAATATGTCCGTCAGGCCCCTTCCCTTGAGATATATATGCAAATATCTCGGAAACGAAGCGAGCTATGGCAAAATGTTAAGAGACCTTTTTTGTAGAGAATTATGTTTCCTACAATTTATGTTCTATGATATTTTTTGATCAGAAGCGTAGTTTTCGGGATATATCGAGATATTGAAAAGTTCCGAAGCCGCACCAACATAATAGAGATACAGAAACACCGTGGCCCCTTTCTTTGAGATAACTCTGCACTATTGCGAGCTGCAAATGCCACTTCCAGCTTAGCTGTGCAGAAGAAGAACAACAAGAAGCAGAAATATCTCGAAATATGTCCGTTAGGCCCCTTCCCTTGAGATAAATCTGCAAATATCTCGGAAACGAAGCGAGCTATGGCAAAATGTTAAGAGACCTTTTTTGTAGAGAATTAAGTTTCCTACTTTTTATGCTCTATGATATTTTTTGATCAGATGCGCAGTTCTCGAGATATATCAAGATACTTAAAAGTTCCGAAGCCGCACCAACATAATAGAGATACCGAAACACCGTGGCCCCTTTCTTTGAGAAAGCTCTGCACTATTGCGAGCTTCAAATGCCACTTCCAGCTTAGCTGTGCAGAAGAAGAACAACAAGAAGAAGAAATATCTCGAAATATGTCCGTTAGGCCCCTTCCCTTGAGATAAATCTGCAAATATCTCGGAAACGAAGCGAGCTATGGTAAAATGTTAAGAGACCTTTTTTGTAGAGAATTATGTTTCCTACAATTTATGTTCTATGATATTTTTTGATCAGATGCGTAGTTCTCGAGATATATCAAGATATTTAAAAGTTCCGAAGCCGCACCAACATAATAGAGATACAGAAACACCGTGGCCCCTCTCTTTGAGATAACTCTGCACTATTGCGAGCTGGAAATGCCACTTCCAGTTTAGCTGTGCAGAAGAAGAACAACAAGAAGAAGAAATATCTCGAAATATGTCCGTTAGGCCCCTTCCCTTGAGATAAATCTGCAAATATCTCGGAAACGAAGCGAGCTATGGTAAAATGTTAAGAGACCTTTTTTGTAGAGAATTATGTTTCCTACAATTTATGTTCTATGATATTTTTTGATCAGATGCGTAGTTCTCGAGATATATCAAGATATTTAAAAGTTCCGAAGCCGCACCAACATAATAGAGATACAGAAACACCGTGGCCCCTTTCTTTGAGATAACTCTGCACTATTGCGAGCTGCAAATGCCACTTCCAGCTTAGCTGTGCAGAAGAAGAACAACAAGAAGAAGAAATATCTCGAAATATGTCCGTCAGGCCCCTTCCCTTGAGATAAATCTGCAAATATCTCGGAAACGAAGAGAGCTATGGCAAAATGTTAAGAGACCTTTTTTGTAGAGAATTATGTTTCCTACAATTTATGTTCTATGATATTTTTTGATCAGAAGCGTAGTTTTCGAGATATATCGAGATATTTAAAAGTTCCGAAGCCGCACCAACATAATAGAGATACAGAAACACCGTGGCCCCTTTCTTTGAGATAACTCTGCACTATTGCGAGCTGCAAATGCCACTTCCAGCTTAGCTGTGCAGAAGAAGAACAACAAGAAGCAGAAATATCTCGAAATATGTCCGTTAGGCCCCTTCCCTTGAGATAAATCTGCAAATATCTCGGAAACGAAGCGAGCTATGGCAAAATGTTAAGAGACCTTTTTTGTAGAGAATTAAGTTTCCTACTTTTTATGTTCTATGATATTTTTTGATCAGATGCGCAGTTCTCGAGATATATCAAGATACTTAAAAGTTCCGAAGCCGCACCAACATAATAGAGATACCGAAACACCGTGGCCCCTTTCTTTGAGAAAGCTCTGCACTATTGCGAGCTTCAAATGCCACTTCCAGCTTAGCTGTGCAGAAGAAGAACAACAAGAAGAAGAAATATCTCGAAATATGTCCGTTAGGCCCCTTCCCTTGAGATAAATCTGCAAATATCTCGGAAACGAAGCGAGCTATGGTAAAATGTTAAGAGACCTTTTTTGTAGAGAATTATGTTTCCTACAATTTATGTTCTATGATATTTTTTGATCAGAAGCGTAGTTTTCGAGATATATCGAGATATTTAAAAGTTCCGAAGCCGCACCAACATAATAGAGATACAGAAACACCGTGGCCCCTTTCTTTGAGATAACTCTGCACTATTGCGAGCTGTAAATGCCACTTCCAGCTTAGCTGTGCAGAAGAAGAACAACAAGAAGAAGAAATATCTCGAAATATGTCCGTCAGGCCCCTGCCCTTGAGATATATCTGCAAATATCTCGGAAACGAAGCGAGCTATGGCAAAATGTTAAGAGACCTTTTTTGTAGAGAATTATGTTTCCTACAATTTATGTTCTATGATATTTTTTGATCAGAAGCGTAGTTTTCGGGATATATCGAGATATTGAAAAGTTCCGAAGCCGCACCAACATAATAGAGATACAGAAACACCGTGGCCCCTTTCTTTGAGATAACTCTGCAATAGTGCGAGCCGCAAATGCCACTTCCAGCTTAGCTGTGCAGAAGAAGAACAACAAGAAGAAGAAATATCTCGAAATATGTCCGTCAGGCCCCTTCCCTTGAGATATATCTGCAAATATCTCGGAAACGAAGCGAGCTATGGCAAAATGTTAAGAGACCTTTTTTGTAGAGAATTAAGTTTCCTACTTTTTATGTTCTATGATATCTTTTGATCAGATGCGTAGTTCTCGAGATATATCAAGATATTTAAAAGTTCCGAAGCCGCTCCAACATAATAGAGATACAGAAACACCGTGGCCCCTTTCTTTGAGATAACTCTGCACTATTGCGAGCTGTAAATGCCACTTCCAGCTTAGCTGTGCAGAAGAAGAACAACAAGAAGAAGAAATATCTCGAAATATGTCCGTCAGGCCCCTTCCCTTGAGATAAATCTGCAAATATCTCGGAAACGAAGCGAGCTATGGCAAAATGTTAAGAGACCTTTTTTGTAGAGAATTAAGTTTCCTACTTTTTATCTTCTATGATATTTTTTGATCAGATGCGTAGTTCTCGAGATATATCAAGATATTTAAAAGTTCCGAAGCCGCACCAACATAATAGAGATACAGAAACACCGTGGCCCCTCTCTTTGAGATAACTCTGCACTATTGCGAGCTGGAAATGCCACTTCCAGTTTAGCTGTGCAGAAGAAGAACAACAAGAAGAAGAAATATCTCGAAATATGTCCGTTAGGCCCCTTCCCTTGAGATAAATGTGCAAATATCTCGGAAACGAAGCGAGCTATGGCAAAATGTTAAGAGACCTTTTTTGTAGAGAATTAAGTTTCCTACTTTTTATGCTCTATGACATTTTTTGATCAGATGCGTAGTTCTCGAGATATATCAAGATATTTAAAAGTTCCGAAGCCGCACCAACATAATAGAGATACAGAAACACCGTGGCCCCTTTCTTTGAGATAACTCTGCACTATTGCGAGCTGCAAATGCCACTTCCAGCTTAGCTGTGCAGAAGAAGAACAACAAGAAGAAGAAATATCTCGAAATATGTCCGTCAGGCCCCTTCCCTTGAGATAAATCTGCAAATATCTCGGAAACGAAGAGAGCTATGGCAAAATGTTAAGAGACATTTTTTGTAGAGAATTAAGTTTCCTACTTTTTATGTTCTATGATATCTTTTGATCAGATGCGTAGTTCTCGAGATATATCAAGATATTTAAAAGTTCCGAAGCCGCACCAACATAATAAAGATACAGAAACACCGTGGCCCCTTTCTTTGAGATAACTCTGCACTATTGCGAGCTGTAAATGCCACTTCCAGCTTAGCTGTGCAGAAGAAGAACAACAAGAAGAAGAAATGTCTCGAAATATGTCCGTCAGGCCCCTTCCCTTGAGATAAATCTGCAAATATCTCGGAAACGAAGCGAGCTATGGCAAAATGTTAAGAGACCTTTTTTGTAGAGAATTAAGTTTCCTACTTTTTATCTTCTATGATATTTTTTGATCAGATGCGTAGTTCTCGAGATATATCAAGATATTTAAAAGTTCCGAAGCCGCACCAACATAATAGAGATACAGAAACACCGTGGCCCCTCTCTTTGAGATAACTCTGCACTATTGCGAGCTGGAAATGCCACTTCCAGTTTAGCTGTGCAGAAGAAGAACAACAAGAAGAAGAAATATCTCGAAATATGTCCGTTAGGCCCCTTCCCTTGAGATAAATGTGCAAATATCTCGGAAACGAAGCGAGCTATGGCAAAATGTTAAGAGACCTTTTTTGTAGAGAATTAAGTTTCCTACTTTTTATGCTCTATGATATTTTTTGATCAGATGCGTAGTTCTCGAGATATATCAAGATATTTAAAAGTTCCGAAGCCGCACCAACATAATAGAGATACAGAAACACCGTGGCCCCTTTCTTTGAGATAACTCTGCACTATTGCGAGCTGCAAATGCCACTTCCAGCTTAGCTGTGCAGAAGAAGAACAACAAGAAGAAGAAATATCTCGAAATATGTCCGTCAGGCCCCTTCCCTTGAGATAAATCTGCAAATATCTCGGAAACGAAGAGAGCTATGGCAAAATGTTAAGAGACCTTTTTTGTAGAGAATTATGTTTCCTACAATTTATGTTCTATGATATTTTTTGATCAGAAGCGTAGTTTTCGAGATATATCGAGCTATTTAAAAGTTCCGAAGCCGCACCAACATAATAGAGATACAGAAACACCGTGGCCCCTTTCTTTGAGATAACTCTGCACTATTGCGAGCTGCAAATGCCACTTCCAGCTTAGCTGTGCAGAAGAAGAACAACAAGAAGCAGAAATATCTCGAAATATGTCCGTTAGGCCCCTTCCCTTGAGATAAATCTGCAAATATCTCGGAAACGAAGCGAGCTATGGCAAAATGTTAAGAGACCTTTTTTGTAGAGAATTAAGTTTCCTACTTTTTATGTTCTATGATATTTTTTGATCAGATGCGCAGTTCTCGAGATATATCAAGATACTTAAAAGTTCCGAAGCCGCACCAACATAATAGAGATACCGAAACACCGTGGCCCCTTTCTTTGAGAAAGCTCTGCACTATTGCGAGCTGCAAATGCCACTTCCAGCTTAGCTGTGCAGAAGAAGAACAACAAGAAGAAGAAATATCTCGAAATATGTCCGTTAGGCCCCTTCCCTTGAGATAAATCTGCAAATATCTCGGAAACGAAGCGAGCTATGGTAAAATGTTAAGAGACCTTTTTTGTAGAGAATTATGTTTCCTACAATTTATGTTCTATGATATTTTTTGATCAGAAGCGTAGTTTTCGAGATATATCGAGATATTTAAAAGTTCCGAAGCCGCACCAACATAATAGAGATACAGAAACACCGTGGCCCCTTTCTTTGAGATAACTCTGCACTATTGCGAGCTGCAAATGCCACTTCCAGCTTAGCTGTGCAGAGCAAGAACAACAAGAAGAAGAAATATCTCGAGATATGTCCGTCAGGCCAGTTCCTTTGAGCTGAATCTGCAAATATCTCGGAAACGAAGCGAGCTATGGCAAAATGTTAAGAGACGTTTTCTGTAGAGAATTATGTTTCCTACAATTTATGTTCTATGATATTTTTTGATCAGAAGCGTAGTTTTCGAGATATATCGAGATATTTAAAAGTTCCGAAGCCGCACCAACATAATGGAGATACAGAAACACCGTGGCCCCTTTCTTTGAGATAACGCTGCACTAGTGCGAGCTGGAAATGCCACTTCCAGTTTAGCTGTGCAGAAGAAGAACAACAAGAAGCAGAAATATCTCGAAATATGTCCGTCAGGCCCCTTCCCTTGAGATAAATCTGCAAATATCTCGGAAACGAAGCGAGATATGGCAAAATGTTAAGAGACCTTTTTTGTAGAGAATTAAGTTTCCTACTTTTTATGTTCTATGATATTTTTTGATCAGATGGGTAGTTCTCGAGATATATCAAGATATTTAAAAGTTCCGATGCCGCACCAACATAATAGAGATACAGAAACACCGTGGCCCCTCTCTTTGAGATAACTCTGCACTATTGCGAGCTGGAAATGCCACTTCCAGTTTAGCTGTGCAGAAGAAGAACAACAAGAAGAAGAAATATCTCGAAATATGTCCGTTAGGCCCCTTCCCTTGAGATATATGTGCAAATATCTCGGAAACGAAGCGAGCTATGGCAAAATGTTAAGAGACCTTTTTTGTAGAGAATTATGTTTCCTACTTTTTATGTTCTGTGATATTTTTTGATCAGACGCGTAGTTCTCGAGATATATCAAGATATTTAAAAGTTCCGAAGCCGCACCAACATAATAGAGATACAGAAACACCGTGGCCCCTTTCTTTGAGATATCTCTGCACTATTGCGAGCTGCAAATGCCACTTCCAGCTTAGCTGTGCAGAAGAAGAACAACAAGAAGAAGAAATATCTCGAAATATGTCCGTGAGGCCCCTTCCCTTGAGATAAATCTGCAAATATCTCGGAAACGAAGCGAGCTATGGCAAAATGTTAAGAGACCTTATTTGTAGAGAATTAAGTTTCCTACTTTTTATGTTCTATGATATTTTTTGATCAGATGCGTAGTTCTCGAGATATATCAAGATATTTAAAAGTTCCGAAGCCGCACCAACATAATAGAGATACAGAAACACCGTGGCCCCTCTCTTTGAGATAACTCTGCACTATTGCGAGCTGGAAATGCCACTTCCAGTTTAGCTGTGCAGAAGAAGAACAACAAGAAGAAGAAATATCTCGAAATATGTCCGTTAGGCCCCTTCCCTTGAGATAAATGTGCAAATATCTCGGAAACGAAGCGAGCTATGGCAAAATGTTAAGAGACCTTTTTTGTAGAGAATTAAGTTTCCTACTTTTTATGCTCTATGATATTTTTTGATCAGATGCGTAGTTCTCGAGATATATCAAGATATTTAAAAGTTCCGAAGCCGCACCAACATAATAGAGATACAGAAACACCGTGGCCCCTTTCTTTGAGATAACTCTGCACTATTGCGAGCTGCAAATGCCACTTCCAGCTTAGCTGTGCAGAAGAAGAACAACAAGAAGAAGAAATATCTCGAAATATGTCCGTCAGGCCCCTTCCCTTGAGATAAATCTGCAAATATCTCGGAAACGAAGCGAGCTATGGCAAAATGTTAAGAGACCTTTTTTGTAGAGAATTAAGTTTCCTACTTTTTATGTTCTATGATATTTTTTGATCAGATGCGCAGTTCTCGAGATATATCAAGATACTTAAAAGTTCCGAAGCCGCACCAACATAATAGAGATACCGAAACACCGTGGCCCCTTTCTTTGAGAAAGCTCTGCACTATTGCGAGCTTCAAATGCCACTTCCAGCTTAGCTGTGCAGAAGAAGAACAACAAGAAGAAGAAATATCTCGAAATATGTCCGTTAGGCCCCTTCCCTTGAGATAAATCTGCAAATATCTCGGAAACGAAGCGAGCTATGGTAAAATGTTAAGAGACCTTTTTTGTAGAGAATTATGTTTCCTACAATTTATGTTCTATGATATTCTTTGATCAGAAGCGTAGTTTTCGAGATATATCGAGATATTTAAAAGTTCCGAAGCCGCACCAACATAATAGAGATACAGAAACACCGTGGCCCCTTTCTTTGAGATAACTCTGCACTATTGCGAGCTGTAAATGCCACTTCCAGCTTAGCTGTGCAGGAGAAGAACAACAAGAAGAAGAAATATCTCGAAATATGTCCGTCAGGCCCCTGCCCTTGAGATATATCTGCAAATATCTCGGAAACGAAGCGAGCTATGGCAAAATGTTAAGAGACCTTTTTTGTAGATAATTATGTTTCCTACAATTTATGTTCTATGATATTTTTTGATCAGAAGCGTAGTTTTCGGGATATATCGAGATATTGAAAAGTTCCGAAGCCGCACCAACATAATAGAGATACAGAAACACCGTGGCCCCTTTCTTTGAGATAACTCTGCAATAGTGCGAGCCGCAAATGCCACTTCCAGCTTAGCTGTGCAGAAGAAGAACAACAAGAAGAAGAAATATCTCGAAATATGTCCGTCAGGCCCCTTCCCTTGAGATATATCTGCAAATATCTCGGAAACGAAACGAGCTATGGCAAAATGTTAAGAGACCTTTTTTGTAGAGAATTAAGTTTCCTACTTTTTATCTTCTATGATATTTTTTGATCAGATGCGTAGTTCTCGAGATATATCAAGATATTTAAAAGTTCCGAAGCCGCACCAACATAATAGAGATACAGAAACACCGTGGCCCCTCTCTTTGAGATAACTCTGCACTATTGCGAGCTGGAAATGCCACTTCCAGTTTAGCTGTGCAGAAGAAGAACAACAAGAAGAAGAAATATCTCGAAATATGTCCGTTAGGCCCCTTCCCTTGAGATAAATGTGCAAATATCTCGGAAACGAAGCGAGCTATGGCAAAATGTTAAGAGACCTTTTTTGTAGAGAATTAAGTTTCCTACTTTTTATGCTCTATGATATTTTTTGATCAGATGCGTAGTTCTCGAGATATATCAAGATATTGAAAAGTTCCGAAGCCGCACCAACATAATAGAGATACAGAAACACCGTGGCCCCTTTCTTTGAGATAACTCTGCACTATTGCGAGCTGCAAATGCCACTTCCAGCTTAGCTGTGCAGAAGAAGAACAACAAGAAGAAGAAATATCTCGAAATATGTCCGTCAGGCCCCTTCCCTTGAGATAAATCTGCAAATATCTCGGAAACGAAGAGAGCTATGGCAAAATGTTAAGAGACCTTTTTTGTAGAGAATTATGTTTCCTACAATTTATGTTCTATGATATTTTTTGATCAGAAGCGTAGTTTTCGAGATATATCGAGATATTTAAAAGTTCCGAAGCCGCACCAACATAATAGAGATACAGAAACACCGTGGCTCCTTTCTTTGAGATAACTCTGCACTATTGCGAGCTGCAAATGCCACTTCCAGCTTAGCTGTGCAGAAGAAGAACAACAAGAAGAAGAAATATCTCGAAATATGTCCGTCAGGCCCCTTCCCTTGAGATATATCTGCAAATATCTCGGAAACGAAGCGAGCTATGGCAAAATGTTAAGAGACCTTTTTTGTAGAGAATTAAGTTTCCTACTTTTTATGTTCTATGATATCTTTTGGTCAGATGCGTAGTTCTCGAGATATATCAAGATATTTAAAAGTTCCGAAGCCGCACCAACATAATAGAGATACAGAAACACCGTGGCCCCTTTCTTTGAGATAACTCTGCACTATTGCGAGCTGTAAATGCCACTTCGAGCTTAGCTGTGCAGAAGAAGAACAACAAGAAGAAGAAATATCTCGAAATATGTCCGTCAGGCCCCTTCCCTTGAGATAAATCTGCAAATATCTCGGAAACGAAGCGAGCTATGGCAAAATGTTAAGAGACCTTTTTTGTAGAGAATTAAGTTTCCTACTTTTTATCTTCTATGATATTTTTTGATCAGATGCGTAGTTCTCGAGATATATCAAGATATTTAAGAGTTCCGAAGCCGCACCAACATAATAGAGATACAGAAACACCGTGGCCCCTCTCTTTGAGATAACTCTGCACTATTGCGAGCTGGAAATGCCACTTCCAGTTTAGCTGTGCAGAAGAAGAACAACAAGAAGAAGAAATATCTCGAAATATGTCCGTTAGGCCCCTTCCCTTGAGATAAATGTGCAAATATCTCGGAAACGAAGCGAGCTATGGCAAAATGTTAAGAGACCTTTTTTGTAGAGAATTAAGTTTCCTACTTTTTATGTTCTATGATATTTTTTGATCAGATGCGTAGTTCTCGAGATATATCAAGATATTTAAAAGTTCCGAAGCCGCACCAACATAATAGAGATACAGAAACACCGTGGCCCCTCTCTTTGAGATAACTCTGCACTATTGCGAGCTGGAAATGCCACTTCCAGTTTAGCTGTGCAGAAGAAGAACAACAAGAAGAAGAAATATCTCGAAATATGTCCGTTAGGCCCCTTCCCTTGAGATAAATGTGCAAATATCTCGGAAACGAAGCGAGCTATGGCAAAATGTTAAGAGACCTTTTTTGTAGAGAATTAAGTTTCCTACTTTTTATGCTCTATGATATTTTTTGATCAGATGCGTAGTTCTCGAGATATATCAAGATATTTAAAAGTTCCGAAGCCGCACCAACATAATAGAGATACAGAAACACCGTGGCCCCTTTCTTTGAGATAACTCTGCACTATTGCGAGCTGCAAATGCCACTTCCAGCTTAGCTGTGCAGAAGAAGAACAACAAGAAGAAGAAATATCTCGAAATATGTCCGTCAGGCCCCTTCCCTTGAGATAAATCTGCAAATATCTCGGAAACGAAGAGAGCTATGGCAAAATGTTAAGAGACCTTTTTTGTAGAGAATTATGTTTCCTACAATTTATGTTCTATGATATTTTTTGATCAGAAGCGTAGTTTTCGAGATATATCGAGATATTTAAAAGTTCCGAAGCCGCACCAACATAATAGAGATACAGAAACACCGTGGCCCCTTTCTTTGAGATAACTCTGCACTATTGCGAGCTGCAAATGCCACTTCCAGCTTAGCTGTGCAGAGCAAGAACAACAAGAAGAAGAAATATCTCGAAATATGTCCGTCAGGCCAGTTCCTTTGAGCTGAATCTGCAAATATCTCGGAAACGAAGCGAGCTATGGCAAAATGTTAAGAGACGTTTTTTGTAGAGAATTATGTTTCCTACAATTTATGTTCTATGATATTTTTTGATCAGAAGCGTAGTTTTCGAGATATATCGAGATATTTAAAAGTTCCGAAGCCGCACCAACATAATGGAGATACAGAAACACCGTGGCCCCTTTCTTTGAGATAACGCTGCACTAGTGCGAGCTGGAAATGCCACTTCCAGTTTAGCTGTGCAGAAGAAGAACAACAAGAAGCAGAAATATCTCGACATATGTCCGTTAGGCCCCTTCCCTTGAGATAAATCTGCAAATATCTCGGAAACGAAGCGAGATATGGCAAAATGTTAAGAGACCTTTTTTGTAGAGAATTAAGTTTCCTACTTTTTATGTTCTATGATATTTTTTGATCAGATGCGTAGTTCTCGAGATATATCAAGATATTTAAAAGTTCCGAAGCCGCACCAACATAATAGAGATACAGAAACACCGTGGCCCCTTTCTTTGAGATAACTCTGCACTAGTGCGAGCCGCAAATGCCACTTCCAGCTTAGCTGTGCAGAAGAAGAACAACAAGAAGAAGAAATATCTCGAAATATGTCCGTTAGGCCCCTTCCCTTGAGATAAACCTGCAAATATCTCGGAAACGAAGCGAGCTATGGCAAAATGTTGAGAGACCTTTTTTGTAGAGAATTAAGTTTCCTACTTTTTATGTTCTATGATATTTTTTGATCAGATGCGTAGTTCTCGAGATATATCAAGATATTTAAAAGTTCCGAAGCCGCACCAACATAATAGAGATACAGAAACACCGTGGCCCCTTTCTTTGAGATAACTCTGCACTATTGCGAGCTGCAAATGCCACTTCCAGCTTAGCTGTGCAGAAGAAGAACAACAAGAAGAAGAAATATCTCGAAATATGTCCGTCAGGCCCCTTCCCTTGAGATAAATCTGCAAATATCTCGGAAACGAAGAGAGCTATGGCAAAATGTTAAGAGACCTTTTTTGTAGAGAATTAAGTTTCCTACAATTTATGTTCTATGATATTTTTTGATCAGAAGCGTAGTTTTCGAGATATATCGAGATATTTAAAAGTTCCGAAGCCGCACCAACATAATAGAGATACAGAAACACCGTGGCCCCTTTCTTTGAGATAACTTTGCACTATTGCGAGCTGTAAATGCCACTTTCAGCTTAGCTGTGCAGAAGAAGAACAACAAGAAGAAGAAATATCTCGAAATATGTCCGTCAGGCCCCTTCCCTTGAGATATATCTGCAAATATCTCGGAAATGAAGCGAGCTATGGCAAAATGTTAAGAGACCTTTTTTGTAGAGAATTATGTTTCCTACAATTTATGTTCTATGATATTTTTTGATCAGAAGCGTAGTTTTCGAGATATATCGAGATATTTAAAAGTTCCGAAGCCGCACCAACATAATAGAGATACAGAAACACCGTGGCCCCTTTCTTTGAGATAACTCTGCACTAGTGCGAGCCGCAAATGCCACTTCCAGCTTAGCTGTGCAGAAGAAGAACAACAAGAAGAAGAAATATCTCGAAATATGTCCGTCAGGCCCCTTCCCTTGAGATAAATCTGCAAATATGTCGGAAACGAAGCGAGCTATGGCAAAATGTTAAGAGACCTTTTTTGTAGAGAATTAAGTTTCCTACTTTTTATGTTCTATCATATTTTTTGATCAGATGCGTAGTTCTCGAGATATATCAAGATATTTAAAAGTTCCGAAGCCGCACCAACATAATAGAGATACAGAAACACCGTGGCCCCTTTCTTTGAGATAACGCTGCACTAGTGCGAGCCGCAAATGCCACTTCCAGCTTAGCTGTGCAGAAGAAGAACAACAAGAAGAAGAAATATCTCGAAATATGTCCGTCAGGCCCCTTCCCTTGAGATAAATCTGCAAATATCTCGGAAACGAAGAGAGCTATGGCAAAATGTTAAGAGACCTTTTTTGTAGAGAATTAAGTTTCCTACAATTTATGTTCTATGATATTTTTTGATCAGAAGCGTAGTTTTCGAGATATATCGAGATATTTAAAAGTTCCGAAGCCGCACCAACATAATAGAGATACAGAAACACCGTGGCCCCTTTCTTTGAGATAACTTTGCACTATTGCGAGCTGTAAATGCCACTTCCAGCTTAGCTGTGCAGAAGAAGAACAACAAGAAGAAGAAATATCTCGAAATATGTCCGTCAGGCCCCTTCCCTTGAGATAAATCTGCAAATATCTCGGAAACGAAGAGAGCTATGGCAAAATGTTAAGAGACCTTTTTTGTAGAGAATTAAGTTTCCTACTTTTTATGTTCTATGATATTTTTTGATCAGATGCGCAGTTCTCGAGATATATCAAGATATTTAAAAGTTCCGAAGCCGCACCAACATAATAGAGATACAGAAACACCGTGGCCCCTTTCTTTGAGATAACTCTGCACTAGTGCGAGCCGCAAATGCCACTTCCAGCTTAGCTGTGCAGAAGAAGAACAACAAGAAGAAGAAATATCTCGAAATATGTCCGTCAGGCCCCTTCCCTTGAGATAAATCTGCAAATATCTCGGAAACGAAGAGAGCTATGGCAAAATGTTAAGAGACCTTTTTTGTAGAGAATTAAGTTTCCTACTTTTTATGTTCTATGATATTTTTTGATCAGATGCGCAGTTCTCGAGATATATCAAGATATTTAAAAGTTCCGAAGCCGCAGCAACATAATAGAGATACAGAAACACCGTGGCCCCTTTCTTTGAGATAACTCTGCACTATTGCGAGCTGCAAATGCCACTTCCAGCTTACTGTGCAGAAGAAGAACAACAAGAAGAAGAAATATCTCGAAATATGTCCGTCAGGCCCCTTCCCTTGAGATAAATCTGCAAATATCTCGGAAACGAAGCGAGCTATGGCAAAATGTTAAGAGACTTTATTTGTAGAGAATTAAGTTTCCTACTTTTTATGTTCTACGATATTTTTTGATCAGATGCGTAGTTCTCGAGATATATCAAGATATTTAAAAGTTCCGAAGCCGCACCAACATAATAGAGATACAGAAACACCGTGGCTCCTTTCTTTGAGATAACTCTGCACTATTGCGAGCTGGAAATGCCACTTCCAGTTTAGCTGTGCAGAAGAAGAACAACAAGAAGAAGAAATATCTCGAAATATGTCCGTTAGGCCCCTTCCCTTCAGATAAATCTGCAAATATCTCGGAAACGAAGAGAGCTATGGCAAAATGTTAAGAGACCTTTTTTGTAGAGAATTAAGTTTCCTACTTTTTATGTTCTATGATATTTTTTGATCAGATGCGCAGTTCTCGAGATATATCAAGATATTTAAAAGTTCCGAAGCCGCACCAACATAATAGAGATACAGAAACACAGTGGCCCCTTTCTTTGAGATAACTCTGCACTATTGCGAGCTGCAAATGCCACTTCCAGCTTAGCTGTGCAGAAGAAGAACAACAAGAAGAAGAAATATCTCGAAATATGTCCGTCAGGCCCTTTCCCTTCAGATAAATCTGCAAATATCTCGGAAACGAAGCGAGCTATGGCAAAATGCTAAGAGACCTTTTTTGTAGAGAATTATGTTTCCTACAATTTATGTTCTATGATATTTTTTGATCAGAAGCGTAGTTTTCGAGATATATCGAGATATTTAAAAGTTCCGAAGCCGCACCAACATAATAGAGATACAGAAACACCGTGGCCCCTTTCTTTGAGATAACTCTGCACTAGTGCGAGCCGCAAATGCCACTTCCAGCTTAGCTGTGCAGAAGAAGAACAACAAGAAGAAGAAATATCTCGAAATATGTCCGTCAGGCCCCTTCCCTTGAGATAAATCTGCAAATATCTCGGAAACGAAGCAAGCTATGGCAAAATGTTAGGAGACCTTTTTTGTAGAGAATTAAGTTTCCTACTTTTTATGTTCTATGATATTTTTTGATCAGATGCGTAGTTCTCGAGATATATCAAGATATTTAAAAGTTCCGAAGCCGCACCAACATAATAGAGATACAGAAACACCGTGGCCCCTTTCTTTGAGATAACTCTGCACTAGTGCGAGCCGCAAATGCCACTTCCAGCTTAGCTGTGCAGAAGAAGAACAACAAGAAGAAGAAATATCTCGAAATATGTCCGTCAGGCCCCTTCCCTTGAGATAAATCTGCAAATATCTCGGAAACGAAGCGAGCTATGGCAAAATGTTAAGAGACCTTTTTTGTAGAGAATTAAGTTTCCTACTTTTTATGTTCTATGATATTTTTTGATCAGATGCGTAGTTCTCGAGATATATCAAGATATTTAAAAGTTCCGAAGCCGCACCAACATAATAGAGATACAGAAACACCGTCGCCCCTTTCTTTGAGATAACTTTGCACTATTGCGAGCTGCAAATGCCACTTCCAGCTTAGCTGTGCAGAAGAAGTACAACAAGAAGAAGAAATATCTCGAAATATGTCCGTCAGGCCCCTTCCCTTGAGATATATCTGCAAATATCTCGGAAACGAAGCGAGCTATGGCAAAATGTTAAGAGACCTTTTTTGTAGAGAATTATGTTTCCTACAATCTATGTTCTATGATATTTTTTGATCAGAAGCGTAGTTCTCGAGATATACCAAGATATTTAAAAGTTCCGAAGCCGCACCAACATAATAGAGATACAGAAACACCGTGGCCCCTTTCTTTGAGATAACTCTGCACTATTGCGAGCTGCAAATGCCACTTCCAGCTTAGCTGTGCAGAAGAAGAACAACAAGAAGAAGAAATATCTCGAAATATGTCCGTCAGGCCCTTTCCCTTCAGATAAATCTGCAAATATCTCGGAAACGAAGCGAGCTATGGCAAAATGCTAAGAGACCTTTTTTGTAGAGAATTATGTTTCCTACAATTTATGTTCTATGATATTTTTTGATCAGAAGCGTAGTTTTCGAGATATATCGAGATATTTAAAAGTTCCGAAGCCGCACCAACATAATAGTGATACAGAAACACCGTGGCCCCTTTCTTTGAGATAACTCTGCACTAGTGCGAGCCGCAAATGCCACTTCCAGCTTAGCTGTGCAGAAGAAGAACAACAAGAAGAAGAAATATCTCGAAATATGTCCGTCAGGCCCCTTCCCTTGAGATAAATCTGCAAATATCTCGGAAACGAAGCAAGCTATGGCAAAATGTTAGGAGACCTTTTTTGTAGAGAATTAAGTTTCCTACTTTTTATGTTCTATGATATTTTTTGATCAGATGCGTAGTTCTCGAGATATATCAAGATATTTAAAAGTTCCGAAGCCGCACCAACATAATAGAGATACAGAAACACCGTGGCCCCTTTCTTTGAGATAACTCTGCACTAGTGCGAGCCGCAAATGCCACTTCCAGCTTAGCTGTGCAGAAGAAGAACAACAAGAAGAAGAAATATCTCGAAATATGTCCGTCAGGCCCCTTCCCTTGAGATAAATCTGCAAATATCTCGGAAACGAAGCGAGCTATGGCAAAATGTTAAGAGACCTTTTTTGTAGAGAATTAAGTTTCCTACTTTTTATGTTCTATGATATTTTTTGATCAGATGCGTAGTTCTCGAGAGATATCAAGATATTTAAAAGTTCCGAAGCCGCACCAACATAATAGAGATACAGAAACACCGTCGCCCCTTTCTTTGAGATAACTTTGCACTATTGCGAGCTGTAAATGCCACTTCCAGCTTAGCTGTGCAGAAGAAGTACAACAAGAAGAAGAAATATCTCGAAATATGTCCGTCAGGCCCCTTCCCTTGAGATATATCTGCAAATATCTCGGAAACGAAGCGAGCTATGGCAAAATGTTAAGAGACCTTTTTTGTAGAGAATTATGTTTCCTACAATTTATGTTCTATGATATTTTTTGATCAGAAGCGTAGTTCTCGAGATATACCAAGATATTTAAAAGTTCCGAAGCCGCACCAACATAATAGAGATACAGAAACACCGTGGCCCCTTTCTTTGAGATAACTCTGCACTATTGCGAGCTGCAAATGCCACTTCCAGGTTAGCTGTGCAGAAGAAGAACAACAAGAAGAAGAAATATCTCGAAATATGTCCGTCAGGCCCCTTCCCTTGAGATATATCTGCAAATATCTCGGAACAGAAGCGAGCTATGGCAAAATGTTAAGAGACCTTTTTTGTAGAGAATTAAGTTTCCTACTTTTTATGTTCTATGATATTTTCTGATCAGATGCGTAGTTCTCGAGATATATCAAGATATTTAAAAGTTCCGAAGCCGCACCAACATAATAGAGATACAGAAACACCGTGGCCCCTTTCTTTGAGATAACTCTGCACTATTGCGAGCTGCAAATGCCACTTCCAGGTTAGCTGTGCAGAAGAAGAACAACAAGAAGAAGAAATATCTCGAAATATGTCCGTCAGGCCCCTTCCCTTGAGATATATCTGCAAATATCTCGGAAAAGAAGCGAGCTATGGCAAAATGTTAAGAGACCTTTTTTGTAGAGAATTAAGTTTCCTACTTTTTATGTTCTATGATATTTTCTGATCCGATGCGTAGTTCTCGAGATATATCAAGATATTTAAAAGTTCCGAAGCCGCACCAACATAATAGAGATACAGAAACACCGTGGCCCCTTTCTTTGAGATAACTCTGCACTATTGCGAGCTGCAAATGCCACTTCCAGCTTAGCTGTGCAGAAGAAGAACAACAAGAAGAAGAAATATCTCGAAATATGTCCGTCAGGCCCCTTCCCTTGAGATAAATCTGCAAATATCTCGGAAACGAAGAGAGCTATGGCAAAATGTTAAGAGACCTTTTTTGTAGAGAATTAAGTTTCCTACTTTTTATGTTCTATGATATTTTTTGATCAGATGCGCAGTTCTCGAGATATATCAAGATACTTAAAAGTTCCGAAGCCGCACCAACATAATAGAGATACAGAAACACAGTGGCCCCTTTCTTTGAGATAACTCTGCACTATTGCGAGCTGCAAATGCCACTTCCAGCTTAGCTGTGCAGAAGAAGAACAACAAGAAGAAGAAATATCTCGAAATATGTCCGTCAGGCCCTTTCCCTTCAGATAAATCTGCAAATATCTCGGAAACGAAGCGAGCTATGGCAAAATGCTAAGAGACCTTTTTTGTAGAGAATTATGTTTCCTACAATTTATGTTCTATGATATTTTTTGATCAGAAGCGTAGTTTTCGAGATATATCGAGATATTTAAAAGTTCCGAAGCCGCACCAACATAATAGTGATACAGAAACACCGTGGCCCCTTTCTTTGAGATAACTCTGCACTAGTGCGAGCCGCAAATGCCACTTCCAGCTTAGCTGTGCAGAAGAAGAACAACAAGAAGAAGAAATATCTCGAAATATGTCCGTCAGGCCCCTTCCCTTGAGATAAATCTGCAAATATCTCGGAAACGAAGCAAGCTATGGCAAAATGTTAGGAGACCTTTTTTGTAGAGAATTAAGTTTCCTACTTTTTATGTTCTATGATATTTTTTGATCAGATGCGTAGTTCTCGAGATATATCAAGATATTTAAAAGTTCCGAAGCCGCACCAACATAATAGAGATACAGAAACACCGTCGCCCCTTTCTTTGAGATAACTTTGCACTATTGCGAGCTGTAAATGCCACTTCCAGCTTAGCTGTGCAGAAGAAGTACAACAAGAAGAAGAAATATCTCGAAATATGTCCGTCAGGCCCCTTCCCTTGAGATATATCTGCAAATATCTCGGAAACGAAGCGAGCTATGGCAAAATGTTAAGAGACCTTTTTTGTAGAGAATTATGTTTCCTACAATTTATGTTCTATGATATTTTTTGATCAGAAGCGTAGTTCTCGAGATATACCAAGATATTTAAAAGTTCCGAAGCCGCACCAACATAATAGAGATACAGAAACACCGTGGCCCCTTTCTTTGAGATAACTCTGCACTATTGCGAGCTGCAAATGCCACTTCCAGCTTAGCTGTGCAGAAGAAGAACAACAAGAAGAAGAAATATCTCGAAATATGTCCGTCAGGCCCCTTCCCTTGAGATAAATCTGCAAATATCTCGGAAACGAAGAGAGCTATGGCAAAATGTTAAGAGACCTTTTTTGTAGAGAATTAAGTTTCCTACTTTTTATGTTGTATGATATTTTTTGATCAGATGCGCAGTTCTCGAGATATATCAAGATATTTAAAAGTTCCGAAGCCGCACCAACATAATAGAGATACAGAAACACCGTGGCCCCTTTCTTTGAGATAACTTTGCACTATTGCGAGCTGTAAATGCCACTTCCAGCTTAGCTGTGCAGAAGAAGAACAACAAGAAGAAGAAATATCTCGAAATATGTCCGTCAGGCCCCTTCCCTTGAGATATATCTGCAAATATCTCGGAAACGAAGCGAGCTATGGCAAAATGTTAAGAGAACTTTTTTGTAGAGAATTATGTTTCCTACAATTTATGTTCTATGATATTTTTTGATCAGAAGCGTAGTTTTCGAGATATATCGAGATATTTAAAAGTTCCGAAGCCGCACCAACATAATAGAGATACAGAAACACCGTGGCCCCTTTCTTTGAGATAACTCTGCACTAGTGCGAGCCGCAAATGCCACTTCCAGCTTAGCTGTGCAGAAGAAGAACAACAAGAAGAAGAAATATCTCGAAATATGTCCGTCAGGCCCCTTCCCTTGAGATAAATCTGCAAATATCTCGGAAACGAAGAGAGCTATGGCAAAATGTTAAGAGACCTTTTTTGTAGAGAATTAAGTTTCCTACTTTTTATGTTCTATGATATTTTTTGATCAGATGCGTAGTTCTCGAGATATATCAAGATATTTAAAAGTTCCGAAGCCGCACCAACATAATAGAGATACAGAAACACCGTGGCCCCTTTCTTTGAGATAACTCTGCACTATTGCGAGCTGCAAATGCCACTTCCCGCTTAGCTGTGCAGAAGAAGAACAACAAGAAGAAGAAATATCTCGAAATATGTCCGTCAGGCCCCTTCCCTTGAGATAAATCTGCAAATATCTCGGAAACGAAGCGAGCTATGGCAAAATGCTAAGAGAGCTTTTTTGTAGAGAATTATGTTTGCTACTTTTTATGTTCTATGATATTTTTTGATCAGATGCGTAGTTCTCGAGATATATCAAGATATTTAAAAGTTCCGAAGCCGCACCAACATAATAGAGATACAGAAACACCGTGGCCCCTTTCTTTGAGATAACTCTGCACTATTGCGAGTTGCAAATGCCACTTCCAGCTTAGCTGTGCAGAAGAAGAACAACAAGAATAAGAAATATCTCGAAATATGTCCGTCAGGCCCCTTCCCTTGAGATAAATATGCAAATATCTCGGAAACGAAGCGAGCTATGGCAAAATGTTAAGAGACCTTTTTTGTAGAGAATTAAGTTTCCTACTTTTTATGTTCTATGATATTTTTTGATCAGATGCGTAGTTCTCGAGATATATCAAGATATTTAAAAGTTCCTAAGCCGCACCAACATAATAGAGATACAGAAACACCGTGGCCCCTTTCTTTGAGATAACTCTGCACTATTGCGAGCTGCAAATGCCACTTCCCGCTTAGCTGTGCAGAAGAAGAACAACAAGAAGAAGAAATATCTCGAAATATGTCCGTCAGGCCCCTTCCCTTGAGATAAATCTGCAAATATCTCGGAAACGAAGCGAGCTATGGCAAAATGTTAAGAGACCTTTTTTGTAGAGAATTACGTTTCCTACAATTTATGTTCTATGATATTTTTTGATCAGAAGCGTAGTTTTCGAGATATATCGAGATATTTAAAAGTTCCGAAGCCGCACCAACATAATAGAGATACAGAAACACCGTGGCCCCTTTCTTTGAGATAACTCTTCACTAGTGCGAGCCGCAAATGCCACTTCCAGCTTAGCTGTGCAGAAGAAGAACAACAAGAAGAAGAAATATCTCGAAATATGTCCGTCAGGCCCCTTCCCTTGAGATATATCTGCAAATATCTCGGAAACGAAGCGAGCTATGGCAAAATGTTCAGAGACCTTTTTTGTAGAGAATTATGTTTCCTACAATTTATGTTCTATGATATTTTTTGATCAGAAGCGTAGTTTTCGAGATATATCGAGATATTTAAAAGTTCCGAAGCCGCACCAACATAATAGAGATACAGAAACACCGTGGCCCCTTTCTTTGAGATAACTCTGCACTAGTGCGAGCCGCAAATGCCACTTCCAGCTTAGCTGTGCAGAAGAAGAACAACAAGAAGAAGAAATATCTCGAAATATGTCCGTCAGGCCCCTTCCCTTGAGATAAATCTGCAAATATCTCGGAAACGAAGCGAGCTATGGCAAAATGTTAAGAGACCTTTTTTGTAGAGAATTAAGTTTCCTACTTTTTATGTTCTATGATATTTTTTGATCAGATGCGTAGTTCTCGAGATATATCAAGATATTTAAAAGTTCCGAAGCCGCACCAACATAATAGAGATACAGAAACACCGTCGCCCCTTTCTTTGAGATAACTTTGCACTATTGCGAGCTGTAAATGCCACTTCCAGCTTAGCTGTGCAGAAGAAGTACAACAAGAAGAAGAAATATCTCGAAATATTTCCGTCAGGCCCCTTCCCTTGAGATATATCTGCAAATATCTCGGAAACGAAGCGAGCTATGGCAAAATGTTAAGAGACCTTTTTTGTAGAGAATTATGTTTCCTACAATTTATGTTCTATGATATTTTTTGATCAGAAGCGTAGTTCTCGAGATATATCAAGATATTTAAAAGTTCCGAAGCCGCACCAACATAATAGAGATACAGAAACACCGTGGCCCCTTTCTTTGAGATAACTCTTCACTAGTGCGAGCCGCAAATGCCACTTCCAGCTTAGCTGTGCAGAAGAAGAACAACAAGAAGAAGAAATATCTCGAAATATGTCCGTCAGGCCCCTTCCCTTGAGATATATCTGCAAATATCTCGGAAACGAAGCGAGCTATGGCAAAATGTTCAGAGACCTTTTTTGTAGAGAATTATGTTTCCTACAATTTATGTTCTATGATATTTTTTGATCAGAAGCGTAGTTTTCGAGATATATCGAGATATTTAAAAGTTCCGAAGCCGCACCAACATAATAGAGATACAGAAACACCGTGGCCCCTTTCTTTGAGATAACTCTGCACTATTGCGAGTTGGAAATGCCACTTCCAGCTTAGCTGTGCAGAAGAAGAACAACAAGAATAAGAAATATCTCGAAATATGTCCGTCAGGCCCCTTCCCTTGAGATAAATCTGCAAATATCTCGGAAACGAAGAGAGCTATGGGAAAATGTTAAGAGACCTTTTTTGTAGAGAATTAAGTTTCCTACTTTCTATGTTCTATGATATTTTTTGATCAGATGCGTAGTTCTCGAGATATATCAAGATATTTAAAAGCTCCGAAGCCGCACCAACATAATAGAGATACAGAAACACCGTGGCCCCTTTCTTTGAGATAACTCTGCACTATTGCGAGCTGCAAATGCCACTTCCAGCTTAGCTGTGCAGAAGAAGAACAACAAGAAGAAGAAATATCTCGAAATATGTCCGTCAGGCCCTTTCCCTTCAGATAAATCTGCAAATATCTCGGAAACGAAGCGAGCTATGGCAAAATGCTAAGAGAGCTTTTTTGTAGAGAATTATGTTTGCTACTTTTTATGTTCTATGATATTTTTTGATCAGATGCGTAGTTCTCGAGATATATCAAGATATTTAAAAGTTCCGAAGCCGCACCAACATAATAGAGATACAGAAACACCGTGGCCCCTTTCTTTGAGATAACTCTGCACTATTGCGAGTTGCAAATGCCACTTCCAGCTTAGCTGTGCAGAAGAAGAACAACAAGAATAAGAAATATCTCGAAATATGTCCGTCAGGCCCCTTCCCTTGAGATAAATATGCAAATATCTCGGAAACGAAGCGAGCTATGGCAAAATGTTAAGAGACCTTTTTTGTAGAGAATTAAGTTTCCTACTTTTTATGTTCTATGATATTTTTTGATCAGATGCGCAGTTCTCGAGATATATCAAGATATTTAAAAGTTCCGAATCCGCACCAACATAATAGAGATACAGAAACACCGTGGCCCCTTTCTTTGAGATAACTCTGCACTATTGCGAGCTGCAAATGCCACTTCCAGCTTACTGTGCAGAAGAGGAACAACAAGAAGAAGAAATATCTCGAAATATGTCCGTCAGGCCCCTTCCCTTGAGATAAATCTGCAAATATCTCGGAAACGAAGCGAGCTATGGCAAAATGTTAAGAGACCTTTTTTGTACAGAATTATGTTTCCTACTTTTTATGTTCTATGATATTTTTTGATCAGACGCGTAGTTCTCGAGATATATCAAGATATTTAAAAGTTCCGAAGCCGCACCAACATAATAGAGATACAGAAACACCGTGGCTCCTTTCTTTGAGATAACTCTGCACTATTGCGAGCTGGAAATGCCACTTCCAGTTTAGCTGTGCAGAAGAAGAACCACAAGAAGAAGAAATATCTCGAAATATGTCCGTGAGGCCCCTTCCCTTGAGATAAATCTGGAAATATCTCGGAAACGAAGAGAGCTATGGCAAAATGTTAAGAGACCTTTTTTGTAGAGAATTAAGTTTCCTACTTTTTACGTTCTATGACATTTTTTGATCAGATGCGTAGTTCTCGAGATATATCAAGATATTTAAAAGTTCCGAAGCCGCACCAACATAATAGAGATACAGAAACACCGTGGCCCCTTTCGTTGAGATAACTCTGCACTAGTGCGAGCCGCAAATGCCACTTCCAGCTTAGCTGTGCAGAAGAAGAACAACAAGAAGAAGAAATATCTCGAAATATGTCCGTCAGGCCCCTTCCCTTGAGATAAATCTGCAAATATCTCGGAAACGAAGCGAGCTATGGCAAAATGTTAAGAGACCGTTTTTGTAGAGAATTAGGTTTCCTACTTTTTATGCTCTATGATATTTTTTGATCAGATGTGTAGTTCTCGAGATATATCAAGATATTTAAAAGTTCCGAAGCCGCACCAACATAATAGAGATACAGAAACACCGTGGCCCCATTCTTTGAGATAACTCTGCACTATTGCGAGCTGTAAATGCCACTTCCAGCTTAGCTGTGCAGAAGAAGAACAACAAGAAGAAGAAATATCTCGAAATATGTCCGTCAGGCCAGTTCCTTTGAGCTGAATCTGCAAATATCTCGGAAACGGAGCGAGCTATGGCAAAATGTTAAGAGACCTTTTTTGTACAGAATTATGTTTCCTACTTTTTATGTTCTATGATATTTTTTGATCAGACGCGTAGTTCTCGAGATATATCAAGATATTTAAAAGTTCCGAAGCCGCACCAACATAATAGAGATACAGAAACACCGTGGCCCCTTTCGTTGAGATAACTCTGCACTAGTGCGAGCCGCAAATGCCACTTCCAGCTTAGCTGTGCAGAAGAAGAACAACAAGAAGAAGAAATATCTCGAAATATGTCCGTCAGGCCCCTTCCCTTGAGATAAATCTGCAAATATCTCGGAAACGAAGCGAGCTATGGCAAAATGTTAAGAGACCTTTTTTGTAGAGAATTAGGTTTCCTATTTTTTATGTTCTATGATATTTTTTGATCAGATGCGTAGTTCTCGAGATATATCAAGATATTTAAAAGATCCGAAGCCGCACCAACATAATAGAGATACAGAAACACCGTGGCCCCATTCTTTGAGATAACTCTGCACTATTGCGAGCTGTAAATGCCACTTCCAGCTTAGCTGTGCAGAAGAAGAACAACAAGAAGAAGAAATATCTCGAAATATGTCCGTCAGGCCAGTTCCTTTGAGCTGAATCTGCAAATATCTCGGAAACGAAGCGAGCTATGGCAAAATGTTAAGAGACGTTTTTTGTAGAGAATTATGTGTCCTACAATTTACGTTCTCTGATATTTTTTGATCAGAAGCGTAGTTTTCGAGATATATCGAGATATTTAAAAGTTCCGAAGCCGCACCAACATAATAGGGATACAGAAACACCGTGGCCCCTTTCTCTGAGATAACTGCACTAGTGCGAGCCGCAAATGCCACTTCCAGCTTAGCTGTGCAGAAGAAGAACAACAAGAAGAAGAAATATCTCGAAATATGTCCGTCAGGCCACTTCCCTTGAGATAAATCTGCAAATATCTCGGAAACGAAGCGAGCTATGGCAAAATGTTAAGAGACGTTTTTTGTAGAGAATTATGTTTCCTACAATTTATGTTCTATGATATTTTTTGATCAGAAGCGTAGTTTTCGAGATATATCGAGATATTTAAAAGTTCCGAAGCCGCACCAACATAATAGAGATACAGAAACACCGTGGCCCCTTTCTTTGAGATAACTCTGCACTAGTGCGAGCCGCAAATGCCACTTCCAGCTTAGCTGTGCAGAAGAAGAGCAACAAGAAGAAGAAATATCTCGAAATATGTCCGACAGGCCCCTTCCCTTGAGATAAATCTGCAAATATCTCGGAAACGAAGCGAGCTATGGCGAAATGTTAAGAGACCTTTTTTGTAGAGAATTAAGTTTCCTACTTTTTATCTTCTATGATATTTTTTGGTCAGATGCGTAGTTCTCGAGATAGATCAAGATACTTAAAAGTTCCGAAGCCGCACCAACATAATAGAGATACAGAAACACCGTGGCCCCTCTCTTTGAGATAACTCTGCACTATTGCGAGCTGCAAATGCCACTTCCAGCTTAGCTGTGCAGAAGAAGAACAACAAGAAGAAGAAATATCTCGAAATATGTCCGTCAGGCCCCTTCCCTTGAGATAAATCTGCAAATATCTCGGAAACGAAGCGAGCTATGGCAAAATGTTTAGAGACCTTTCTTGTAGAGAATTAAGTTTCCTACTTTATATGTAGTATGATATTTTTTGATCAGATGCGTAGTTCTCGAGATATATCAAGATATTTAAAAGTTCCGAAGCCGCACCAACATAATAGAGATACAGAAACACCGTGGCCCCTCTCTTTGAGATAACTCTGCACTATTGCGCGCTGCAAATGCCACTTCCAGCTTAGCTGTGCAGAAGAAGAACAACAAGAAGAAGAAATATCTCGAAATATGTCCGTCAGGCCACTTCCCTTGAGATAAATCTGCAAATATCTCGGAAACGAAGCGAGCTATGGCAAAATGTTAAGAGACCTTTTTTGTTGAGAATTAAGTTTCCTACTTTTTATGTTCGATGATATTTTTTGATCAGATGCGTAGTTCTCGAGATATATCAAGATATTTAAAAGTTCCGAAGCTGCACCAACATAATAGAGGTACAGAAACACCGTGGCCTCTTTCTTTGAGATAACTCTGCACTATTGCGAGCTGCAAATGCCACTTCGAGCTTAGCTGTGCAGAAGAAGAACAACAAGAAGAAGAAATATCTCGAAATATGTCCGTCAGACCCCTTCCCTTGAGATGAATCTGCAAATATCTCGGAAACGAAGCGAGCTATGGCAAAACGTTAAGAGACCTTTTTTCTAGAGAATAATATTTCCTACAATTTATGTTCTATGATATTTTTTGATCAGAAGCGTAGTTTTCGAGATATATCGAGATATTTAAAAGCTCCGAAGCCGCACCAATATAATAGAGATACAGAAACACCGTGGCCCCTTTCTTTGAGATAACTCTGCACTATTGCGAGCCGCAAATGCCACTTCCAGCTTAGCTGTGCAGAAGAAGAACAACAAGAAGAAGAAATATCTCGAAATATGTCCGTCAGGCCACTTCCCTTGAGATAAATCTGCAAATATCTCGGAAACGAAGCGAGCTATGGCAAAATGTTAAGAGACCTTTTTTGTAGAGAATTAAGTTTCCTACTTTTTATGTTCGATGATATTTTTTGATCAGATGCGTAGTTCTCGAGATATATCAAGATATTTAAAAGTTCCGAAGCTGCACCAACATAATAGAGGTACAGAAACACCGTGGCCTCTTTCTTTGAGATAACTCTGCACTATTGCGAGCTGCAAATGCCACTTCGAGCTTAGCTGTGCAGAAGAAGAACAACAAGAAGAAGAAATATCTCGAAATATGTCCGTCAGACCCCTTCCCTTGAGATGAATCTGCAAATATCTCGGAAACGAAGCGAGCTATGGCAAAACGTTAAGAGACCTTTTTTGTAGAGAATAATATTTCCTACAATTTACGTTCTATGATATTTTTTGATCAGAAGCGTAGTTTTCGAGATATATCGAGATATTTAAAAGCTCCGAAGCCGCACCAATATAATAGAGATACAGAAACACCGTGGCCCCTTTCTTTGAGATAACTCTGCACTATTGCGAGCCGCAAATGCCACTTCCAGCTCAGCTGTGCAGAAGAAGAACAACAAGAAGAAGAAATATCTCGAAATATGTCCGTCTGGCCCCTTCCCTTGAGATAAATCTGCAAATATCTCGGAAACGAAGCGAGCTATGGCAAAATGTTAAGAGACCTTTTTTGTAGAGAATTAAGTTTCCTACTTTTTATGTTCTATGATATTTTTTGATCAGATGCGTAGTTCTCGAGATATATCAAGATATTTAAAAGTTCCGAAGCCGCACCAACATAATAGAGATACAGAAACACCGTGGCCCCTCTCTTTGAGATAACTCTGCACTATTGCGAGCTGCAAATGCCACTTCCAGCTTAGCTGTGCAGAAGAAGAACAACAAGAAGAAGAAATATCTCGAAATATGTCCGTCAGGCCCCTTCCCTTGAGATAAATCTGCAAATATCTCGGAAACGAAGAGAGCTATGGCAAAATGTTAAGAGACCTTTTTTGTAGAGAATTAAGTTTCCTACTTTTTATGTTGTATGATATTTTTTGATCAGATGCGCAGTTCTCGAGATATATCAAGATATTTAAAAGTTCCGAAGCCGCACCAACATAATAGAGATACAGAAACACAGTGGCCCCTTTCTTTGAGATAACTCTGCACTATTGCGAGCTGCAAATGCCACCTCCAGCTTAGCTGTGCAGAAGAAGAACAACAAGAAGAAGAAATATCTCGATATATGTCCGTCAGGCCCTTTCCCTTCAGATAAATCTGCAAATATCTCGGAAACGAAGCGAGCTATGGCAAAATGCTAAGAGACCTTTTTTGTAGAGAATTATGTTTGCTACTTTTTATGTTCTATGATATTTTTTGATCAGATGCGTAGTTCTCGAGATATATCAAGATATTTAAAAGTTCCGAAGCCGCACCAACATAATAGAGATACAGAAACACCGTGGCCCCTTTCTTTGAGATAACTCTGCACTATTGCGAGTTGCAAATGCCACTTCCAGCTTAGCTGTGCAGAAGAAGAACAACAAGAATAAGAAATATCTCGAAATATGTCCGTCAGGCCCCTTCCCTTGAGATAAATCTGCAAATATCTCGGAAACGAAGAGAGCTATGGCAAAATGTTAAGAGACCTTTTTTGTAGAGAATTAAGTTTCCTACTTTCTATGTTCTATGATATTTTTTGATCAGATGCGTAGTTCTCGAGATATATCAAGATATTTAAAAGTTCCGAAGCCGCACCAACATAATAGAGATACAGAAACACCGTGGCCCCTTTCTTTGAGATAACTCTGCACTATTGCGAGCTGCAAATGCCACTTCCCGCTTAGCTGTGCAGAAGAAGAACAACAAGAAGAAGAAATATCTCGAAATATGTCCGTCAGGCCCCTTCCCTTGAGATAAATCTGCAAATATCTCGGAAACGAAGCGAGCTATGGCAAAATGTTAAGAGACCTTTTTTGTAGAGAATTACGTTTCCTACAATCTATGTTCTATGATATTTTTTGATCAGAAGCGTAGTTTTCGAGATATATCGAGATATTTAAGAGTTCCGAAGCCGCACCAACATAATAGAGATACAGAAACACCGTGGCCCCTTTCTTTGAGATAACTCTTCACTAGTGCGAGCCGCAAATGCCACTTCCAGCTTAGCTGTGCAGAAGAAGAACAACAAGAAGAAGAAATATCTCGAAATATGTCCGTCAGGCCCCTTCCCTTGAGATATATCTGCAAATATCTCGGAAACGAAGCGAGCTATGGCAAAATGTTCAGAGACCTTTTTTGTAGAGAATTATGTTTCCTACAATTTATGTTCTATGATATTTTTTGATCAGAAGCGTAGTTTTCGAGATATATCGAGATATTTAAAAGTTCCGAAGCCGCACCAACATAATAGAGATACAGAAACACCGTGGCCCCTTTCTTTGAGATAACTCTGCACTAGTGCGAGCCGCAAATGCCACTTCCAGCTTAGCTGTGCAGAAGAAGAACAACAAGAAGAAGAAATATCTCGAAATATGTCCGTCAGGCCCCTTCCCTTGAGATAAATCTGCAAATATCTCGGAAACGAAGCGAGCTATGGCAAAATGTTAAGAGACCTTTTTTGTAGAGAATTAAGTTTCCTACTTTTTATGTTCTATGATATTTTTTGATCAGATGCGTAGTTCTCGAGATATATCAAGATATTTAAAAGTTCCGAAGCCGCACCAACATAATAGAGATACAGAAACACCGTGGCCCCTTTCTTTGAGATAACTCTGCACTAGTGCGAGCCGCAAATGCCACTTCCAGCTTAGCTGTGCAGAAGAAGAACAACAAGAAGAAGAAATATCTCGAAATATGTCCGTCAGGCCCCTTCCCTTGAGATAAATCTGCAAATATCTCGGAAACGAAGCGAGCTATGGCAAAATGTTAAGAGACCTTTTTTGTAGAGAATTAAGTCTCCTACTTTTTATGTTCTATGATATTTTTTGATCAGATGCGTAGTTCTCGAGATATATCAAGATATTTAAAAGTTCCGAAGCCGCACCAACATAATAGAGATACAGAAACACCGTCGCCCCTTTCTTTGAGATAACTTTGCACTATTGCGAGCTGTAAATGCCACTTCCAGCTTAGCTGTGCAGAAGAAGTACAACAAGAAGAAGAAATATCTCGAAATATGTCCGTCAGGCCCCTTCCCTTGAGATATATCTGCAAATATCTCGGAAACGAAGCGAGCTATGGCAAAATGTTAAGAGACCTTTTTTGTAGAGAATTATGTTTCCTACAATTTATGTTCTATGATATTTTTTGATCAGAAGCGTAGTTCTCGAGATATATCAAGATATTTAAAAGTTCCGAAGCCGCACCAACATAATAGAGATACAGAAACACCGTGGCCCCTTTCTTTGAGATAACTCTGCACTATTGCGAGCTGCAAATGCCACTTCCAGGTTAGCTGTGCAGAAGAAGAACAACAAGAAGAAGAAATATCTCGAAATATGTCCGTCAGGCCCCTTCCCTTGAGATATATCTGCAAATATCTCGGAAAAGAAGCGAGCTATGACAAAATGTTAAGAGACCTTTTTAGTAGAGAATTAAGTTTCCTACTTTTTATGTTCTATGATATTTTTTGATCAGATGCGTAGTTCTCGAGATATATCAAGATATTTAAAAGTTCCGAAGCCGCACCAACATAATAGAGATACAGAAACACCGTGGCCCCTTTCTTTGAGATAACTCTGCACTATTGCGAGCTGCAAATGCCACTTCCAGCTTAGCTGTGCAGAAGAAGAACAACAAGAAGAAGAAATATCTCGAAATATGTCCGTCAGGCCCCTTCCCTTGAGATAAATCTGCAAATATCTCGGAAACGAAGAGAGCTATGGCAAAATGTTAAGAGACCTTTTTTGTAGAGAATTAAGTTTCCTACTTTTTATGTTCTATGATATTTTTTGATCAGATGCGTAGTTCTCGAGATATATCAAGATATTTAAAAGTTCCGAAGCCGCACCAACATAATAAAGATACAGAAACACCGTGGCCCCTTTCTTTGAGATAACTCTGCACTATTGCGAGCTGCAAATGCCACTTCCCGCTTAGCTGTGCAGAAGAAGAACAACAAGAAGAAGAAATATCTCGAAATATGTCCGTCAGGCCCCTTCCCTTGAGATAAATCTGCAAATATCTCGGAAACCAAGCGAGCTATGGCAAAATGTTAAGAGACCTTTTTTGTAGAGAATTACGTTTCCTACAATTTATGTTCTATGATATTTTTTGATCAGAAGCGTAGTTTTCGAGATATATCGAGATATTTAAAAGTTCCGAAGCCGCACCAACATAATAGAGATACAGAAACACCGTGGCCCCTTTCTTTGAGATAACTCTTCACTAGTGCGAGCCGCAAATGCCACTTCCAGCTTAGCTGTGTAGAAGAAGAACAACAAGAAGAAGAAATATCTCGAAATATGTCCGTCAGGCCCCTTCCCTTGAGATATATCTGCAAATATCTCGGAAACGAAGCGAGCTATGGCAAAATGTTCAGAGACCTTTTTTGTAGAGAATTATGTTTCCTACAATTTATGTTCTATGATATTTTTTGATCAGAAGCGTAGTTTTCGAGATATATCGAGATATTTAAAAGTTCCGAAGCCGCACCAACATAATAGAGATACAGAAACACCGTGGCCCCTTTCTTTGAGATAACTCTGCACTAGTGCGAGCCGCAAATGCCACTTCCAGCTTAGCTGTGCAGAAGAAGAACAACAAGAAGAAGAAATATCTCGAAATATGTCCGTCAGGCCCCTTCCCTTGAGATAAATCTGCAAATATCTCGGAAACGAAGAGAGCTATGGCAAAATGTTAAGAGACCTTTTTTGTAGAGAATTAAGTTTCCTACTTTTTATGTTGTATGATATTTTTTGATCAGATGCGCAGTTCTCGAGATATATCAAGATATTTAAAAGTTCCGAAGCCGCACCAACATAATAGAGATACAGAAACACAGTGGCCCCTTTCTTTGAGATAACTCTGCACTATTGCGAGCTGCAAATGCCACCTCCAGCTTAGCTGTGCAGAAGAAGAACAACAAGAAGAAGAAATATCTCGAAATATGTCCGTCAGGCCCTTTCCCTTCAGATAAATCTGCAAATATCTCGGAAACGAAGCGAGCTATGGCAAAATGCTAAGAGACCTTTTTTGTAGAGAATTATGTTTGCTACTTTTTATGTTCTATGATATTTTTTGATCAGATGCGTAGTTCTCGAGATATATCAAGATATTTAAAAGTTCCGAAGCCGCACCAACATAATAGAGATACAGAAACACCGTGGCCCCTTTCTTTGAGATAACTCTGCACTATTGCGAGTTGGAAATGCCACTTCCAGCTTAGCTGTGCAGAAGAAGAACAACAAGAATAAGAAATATCTCGAAATATGTCCGTCAGGCCCCTTCCCTTGAGATAAATCTGCAAATATCTCGGAAACGAAGAGAGCTATGGCAAAATGTTAAGAGACCTTTTTTGTAGAGAATTAAGTTTCCTACTTTCTATGTTCTATGATATTTTTTGATCAGATGCGTAGTTCTCGAGATATATCAAGATATTTAAAAGTTCCGAAGCCGCACCAACATAATAGAGATACAGAAACACCGTGGCCCCTTTCTTTGAGATAACTCTGCACTATTGCGAGCTGCAAATGCCACTTCCAGCTTAGCTGTGCAGAAGAAGAACAACAAGAAGAAGAAATATCTCGAAATATGTCCGTCAGGCCCCTTCCCTTGAGATAAATCTGCAAATATCTCGGAAACGAAGAGAGCTATGGCAAAATGTTAAGAGACCTTTTTTGTAGAGAATTAAGTTTCCTACTTTTTATGTTCTATGATATTTTTTGATCAGATGCGCAGTTCTCGAGATATATCAAGATATTTAAAAGTTCCGAAGCCGCACCAACATAATAGAGATACAGAAACACCGTGGCCCCTTTCTTTGAGATAACTTTGCACTATTGCGAGCTGTAAATGCCACTTCCAGTTTAGCTGTGCAGAAGAAGAACAACAAGAAGAAGAAATATCTCGAAATATGTCCGTCAGGCCCCTTCCCTTGAGATATATCTGCAAATATCTCGGAAACGAAGCGAGCTATGGCAAAATGTTAAGAGACCTTTTTTGTAGAGAATTATGTTTCCTACAATTTATGTTCTATGATATTTTTTGATCAGAAGCGTAGTTTTCGAGATATATCGAGATATTTAAAAGTTCCGAAGCCGCACCAACATAATAGAGATACAGAAACACCGTGGCCCCTTTCTTTGAGATAACTCTTCACTAGTGCGAGCCGCAAATGCCACTTCCAGCTTAGCTGTGCAGAAGAAGAACAACAAGAAGAAGAAATATCTCGAAATATGTCCGTCAGGCCCCTTCCCTTGAGATATATCTGCAAATATCTCGGAAACGAAGCGAGCTATGGCAAAATGTTCAGAGACCTTTTTTGTAGAGAATTATGTTTCCTACAATTTATGTTCTATGATATTTTTTGATCAGAAGCGTAGTTTTCGAGATATATCGAGATATTTAAAAGTTCCGAAGCCGCACCAACATAATAGAGATACAGAAACACCGTGGCCCCTTTCTTTGAGATAACTCTGCACTAGTGCGAGCCGCAAATGCCACTTCCAGCTTAGCTGTGCAGAAGAAGAACAACAAGAACAAGAAATATCTCGAAATATGTCCGTCAGGCCCCTTCCCTTGAGATAAATCTGCAAATATCTCGGAAACGAAGAGAGCTATGGCAAAATGTTAAGAGACCTTTTTTGTAGAGAATTAAGTTTCCTAATTTTTATGTTGTATGATATTTTTTGATCAGATGCGCAGTTCTCGAGATATATCAAGATATTTAAAAGTTCCGAAGCCGCACCAACATAATAGAGATACAGAAACACAGTGGCCCCTTTCTTTGAGATAACTCTGCACTATTGCGAGCTGCAAATGCCACCTCCAGCTTAGCTGTGCAGAAGAAGAACAACAAGAAGAAGAAATATCTCGAAATATGTCCGTCAGGCCCTTTCCCTTCAGATAAATCTGCAAATATCTCGGAAACGAAGCGAGCTATGGCAAAATGCTAAGAGACCTTTTTTGTACAGAATTATGTTTGCTACTTTTTATGTTCTATGATATTTTTTGATCAGATGCGTAGTTCTCGAGATATATCAAGATATTTAAAAGTTCCGAAGCCGCACCAACATAATAGAGATACAGAAACACCGTGGCCCCTTTCTTTGAGATAACTCTGCACTATTGCGAGTTGCAAATGCCACTTCCAGCTTAGCTGTGCAGAAGAAGAACAACAAGAATAAGAAATATCTCGAAATATGTCCGTCAGGCCCCTTCCCTTGAGATAAATCTGCAAATATCTCGGAAACGAAGAGAGCTATGGCAAAATGTTAAGAGACCTTTTTTGTAGAGAATTAAGTTTCCTACTTTCTATGTTCTATGATATTTTTTGATCAGATGCGTAGTTCTCGAGATATATCAAGATATTTAAAAGTTCCGAATCCGCACCAACATAATAGAGATACAGAAACACCGTGGCCCCTTTCTTTGAGATAACTCTGCACTATTGCGAGCTGCAAATGCCACTTCCAGCTTACTGTGCAGAAGAGGAACAACAAGAAGAAGAAATATCTCGAAATATGTCCGTCAGGCCCCTTCCCTTGAGATAAATCTGCAAATATCTCGGAAACGAAGCGAGCTATGGCAAAATGTTAAGAGACCTTTTTTGTACAGAATTATGTTTCCTACTTTTTATGTTCTATGATATTTTTTGATCAGACGCGTAGTTCTCGAGATATATCAAGATATTTAAAAGTTCCGAAGCCGCACCAACATAATAGAGATACAGAAACACCGTGGCTCCTTTCTTTGAGATAACTCTGCACTATTGCGAGCTGGAAATGCCACTTCCAGTTTAGCTGTGCAGAAGAAGAACCACAAGAAGAAGAAATATCTCGAAATATGTCCGTGAGGCCCCTTCCCTTGAGATAAATCTGGAAATATCTCGGAAACGAAGAGAGCTATGGCAAAATGTTAAGAGACCTTTTTTGTAGAGAATTAAGTTTCCTACTTTTTACGTTCTATGACATTTTTTGATCAGATGCGTAGTTCTCGAGATATATCAAGATATTTAAAAGTTCCGAAGCCGCACCAACATAATAGAGATACAGAAACACCGTGGCCCCTTTCGTTGAGATAAGTCTGCACTAGTGCGAGCCGCAAATGCCACTTCCAGCTTAGCTGTGCAGAAGAAGAACAACAAGAAGAAGAAATATCTCGAAATATGTCCGTCAGGCCCCTTCCCTTGAGATAAATCTGCAAATATCTCGGAAACGAAGCGAGCTATGGCAAAATGTTAAGAGACCTTTTTTGTAGAGAATTAGGTTTCCTACTTTTTATGCTCTATGATATTTTTTGATCAGATGCGTAGTTCTCGAGATATATCAAGATATTTAAAAGTTCCGAAGCCGCACCAACATAATAGAGATACAGAAACACCGTGGCCCCATTCTTTGAGATAACTCTGCACTATTGCGAGCTGTAAATGCCACTTCCAGCTTAGCTGTGCAGAAGAAGAACAACAAGAAGAAGAAATATCTCGAAATATGTCCGTCAGGCCAGTTCCTTTGAGCTGAATCTGCAAATATCTCGGAAACGAAGCGAGCTATGGCAAAATGTTAAGAGACCTTTTTTGTACAGAATTATGTTTCCTACTTTTTATGTTCTATGATATTTTTTGATCAGACGCGTAGTTCTCGAGATATATCAAGATATTTTAAAGTTCCGAAGCCGCACCAATATAATAGAGATACAGAAACACCGTGGCTCCTTTCTTTGAGATAACTCTGCACTATTGCGAGCTGGAAATGCCACTTCCAGTTTAGCTGTGCAGAAGAAGAACCACAAGAAGAAGAAATATCTCGAAATATGTCCGTGAGGCCCCTTCCCTTGAGATAAATCTGGAAATATCTCGGAAACGAAGAGAGCTATGGCAAAATGTTAAGAGACCTTTTTTGTAGAGAATTAAGTTTCCTACTTTTTACGTTCTATGACATTTTTTGATCAGATGCGTAGTTCTCGAGATATATCAAGATATTTAAAAGTTCCGAAGCCGCACCAACATAATAGAGATACAGAAACACCGTGGCCCCTTTCGTTGAGATAACTCTGCACTAGTGCGAGCCGCAAATGCCACTTCCAGCTTAGCTGTGCAGAAGAAGAACAACAAGAAGAAGAAATATCTCGAAATATGTCCGTCAGGCCCCTTCCCTTGAGATAAATCTGCAAATATCTCGGAAACGAAGCGAGCTATGGCAAAATGTTAAGAGACCTTTTTTGTAGAGAATTAGGTTTCCTACTTTTTATGCTCTATGATATTTTTTGATCAGATGCGTAGTTCTCGAGATATATCAAGATATTTAAAAGTTCCGAAGCCGCACCAACATAATAGAGATACAGAAACACCGTGGCCCCATTCTTTGAGATAACTCTGCACTATTGCGAGCTGTAAATGCCACTTCCAGCTTAGCTGTGCAGAAGAAGAACAACAAGAAGAAGAAATATCTCGAAATATGTCCGTCAGGCCAGTTCCTTTGAGCTGAATCTGCAAATATCTCGGAAACGAAGCGAGCTATGGCAAAATGTTAAGAGACCTTTTTTGTACAGAATTATGTTTCCTACTTTTTATGTTCTATGATATTTTTTGATCAGACGCGTAGTTCTCGAGATATATCAAGATATTTAAAAGTTCCGAAGCCGCACCAATATAATAGAGATACAGAAACACCGTGGCTCCTTTCTTTGAGATAACTCTGCACTATTGCGAGCTGGAAATGCCACTTCCAGTTTAGCTGTGCAGAAGAAGAACCACAAGAAGAAGAAATATCTCGAAATATGTCCGTGAGGCCCCTTCCCTTGAGATAAATCTGGAAATATCTCGGAAACGAAGAGAGCTATGGCAAAATGTTAAGAGACCTTTTTTGTAGAGAATTAAGTTTCCTACTTTTTACGTTCTATGACATTTTTTGATCAGATGCGTAGTTCTCGAGATATATCAAGATATTTAAAAGTTCCGAAGCCGCACCAACATAATAGAGATACAGAAACACCGTGGCCCCTTTCGTTGAGATAACTCTGCACTAGTGCGAGCCGCAAATGCCACTTCCAGCTTAGCTGTGCAGAAGAAGAACAACAAGAAGAAGAAATATCTCGAAATATGTCCGTCAGGCCCCTTCCCTTGAGATAAATCTGCAAATATCTCGGAAACGAAGCGAGCTATGGCAAAATGTTAAGAGACCTTTTTTGTAGAGAATTAGGTTTCCTACTTTTTATGTTCTATGATATTTTTTGATCAGATGCGTAGTTCTCGAGATATATCAAGATATTTAAAAGTTCCGAAGCCGCACCTACATAATAGAGATACAGAAACACCGTGGCCCCATTCTTTGAGATAACTCTGCACTATTGCGAGCTGTAAATGCCACTTCCAGCTTAGCTGTGCAGAAGAAGAACAACAAGAAGAAGAAATATCTCGAAATATGTCCGTCAGGCCAGTTCCTTTGAGCTGAATCTGCAAATATCTCGGAAACGAAGCGAGCTATGGCAAAATGTTAAGAGACGTTTTTTGTAGAGAATTATGTGTCCTACAATTTACGTTCTATGATATTTTTTGATCAGAAGCGTAGTTTTCGAGATATATCGAGATATTTAAAAGTTCCGAAGCCGCACCAACATAATAGGGATACAGAAACACCGTGGCCCCTTTCTCTGAGATAACTGCACTAGTGCGAGCCGCAAATGCCACTTCCAGCTTAGCTGTGCAGAAGAAGAACAACAAGAAGAAGAAATATCTCGAAATATGTCCGTCAGGCCCCTTCCCTTGAGATAAATCTGCAAATATCTCGGAAACGAAGCGAGCTATGGCAAAATGTTAAGAGACCTTTTTTGTAGAGAATTAGGTTTCCTACTTTTTATGCTCTATGATATTTTTTGATCAGATGCGTAGTTCTCGAGATATATCAAGATATTTAAAAGTTCCGAAGCCGCACCAACATAATAGAGATACAGAAACACCGTGGCCCCATTCTTTGAGATAACTCTGCACTATTGCGAGCTGTAAATGCCACTTCCAGCTTAGCTGTGCAGAAGAAGAACAACACGAAGAAGAAATATCTCGAAATATGTCCGTCAGGCCAGTTCCTTTGAGCTGAATCTGCAAATATCTCGGAAACGAAGCGAGCTATGGCAAAATGTTAAGAGACGTTTTTTGTAGAGAATTATGTGTCCTACAATTTACGTTCTATGATATTTTTTGATCAGAAGCGTAGTTTTCGAGATATATCGAGGTATTTAAAAGTTCCGAAGCCGCACCAACATAATAGGGATACAGAAACACCGTGGCCCCTTTCTCTGAGATAACTGCACTAGTGCGAGCCGCAAATGCCACTTCCAGCTTAGCTGTGCAGAAGAAGAACAACAAGAAGAAGAAATATCTCGAAATATGTCCGTCAGGCCACTTCCCTTGAGATAAATCTGCAAATATCTCGGAAACGAAGCGAGCTATGGCAAAATGTTAAGAGACGTTTTTTGTAGAGAATTATGTTTCCTACAATTTATGTTCTATGATATTTTTTGATCAGAAGCGTAGTTTTCGAGATATATCGAGATATTTAAAAGTTCCGAAGCCGCACCAACATAATAGAGATACAGAAACACCGTGGCCCCTTTCTTTGAGATAACTCTGCACTAGTGCGAGCCGCAAATGCCACTTCCAGCTTAGCTGTGCAGAAGAAGAGCAACAAGAAGAAGAAATATCTCGAAATATGTCCGACAGGCCCCATCCCTTGAGATAAATCTGCAAATATCTCGGAAACGAAGCGAGCTATGGCGAAATGTTAAGAGACCTTTTTTGTAGAGAATTAAGTTTCCTACTTTTTATCTTCTATGATATTTTTTGGTCAGATGCGTAGTTCTCGAGATAGATCAAGATACTTAAAAGTTCCGAAGCCGCACCAACATAATAGAGATACAGAAACACCGTGGCCCCTCTCTTTGAGATAACTCTGCACTATTGCGAGCTGCAAATGCCACTTCCAGCTTAGCTGTGCAGAAGAAGAACAACAAGAAGAAGAAATATCTCGAAATATGTCCGTCAGGCCCCTTCCCTTGAGATAAATCTGCAAATATCTCGGAAACGAAGCGAGCTATGGCAAAATGTTTAGAGACCTTTCTTGTAGAGAATTAAGTTTCCTACTTTATATGTAGTATGATATTTTTTGATCAGATGCGTAGTTCTCGAGATATATCAAGATATTTAAAAGTTCCGAAGCCGCACCAACATAATAGAGATACAGAAACACCGTGGCCCCTCTCTTTGAGATAACTCTGCACTATTGCGCGCTGCAAATGCCACTTCCAGCTTAGCTGTGCAGAAGAAGAACAACAAGAAGAAGAAATATCTCGAAATATGTCCGTCAGGCCACTTCCCTTGAGATAAATCTGCAAATATCTCGGAAACGAAGCGAGCTATGGCAAAATGTTAAGAGACCTTTTTTGTTGAGAATTAAGTTTCCTACTTTTTATGTTCGATGATATTTTTTGATCAGATGCGTAGTTCTCGAGATATATCAAGATATTTAAAAGTTCCGAAGCTGCACCAACATAATAGAGGTACAGAAACACCGTGGCCTCTTTCTTTGAGATAACTCTGCACTATTGCGAGCTGCAAATGCCACTTCGAGCTTAGCTGTGCAGAAGAAGAACAACAAGAAGAAGAAATATCTCGAAATATGTCCGTCAGACCCCTTCCCTTGAGATGAATCTGCAAATATCTCGGAAACGAAGCGAGCTATGGCAAAACGTTAAGAGACCTTTTTTGTAGAGAATAATATTTCCTACAATTTATGTTCTATGATATTTTTTGATCAGAAGCGTAGTTTTCGAGATATATCGAGATATTTAAAAGCTCCGAAGCCGCACCAATATAATAGAGATACAGAAACACCGTGGCCCCTTTCTTTGAGATAACTCTGCACTATTGCGAGCCGCAAATGCCACTTCCAGCTCAGCTGTGCAGAAGAAGAACAACAAGAAGAAGAAATATCTCGAAATATGTCCGTCAGGCCCCTTCCCTTGAGATAAATCTGCAAATATCTCGGAAACGAAGCGAGCTATGGCAAAATGTTAAGAGACCTTTTTTGTAGAGAATTATGTTTCCTACAATTTATGTTCTATGATATTTTTTGATCAGAAGCGTAGTTTTCGAGATATATCGAGATATTTAAAAGTTCCGAAGCCGCACCAACATAATAGAGATACAGAAACACCGTGGCCCCTTTCTTTGGGATAACTCTGCACTATTGCGAGCTGCAAATGCCACTTCCAGCTTAGCTGTGCAGAAGAAGAACAACAAGAAGAAGAAATATCTCGAAATATGTCCGTCAGGCCACTTCCCTTGAGATAAATCTGCAAATATCTCGGAAACGAAGCGAGCTATGGCAAAATGTTAAGAGACCTTTTTTGTAGAGAATTAAGTTTCCTACTTTTTATGTTCGATGATATTTTTTGATCAGATGCGTAGTTCTCGAGATATATCAAGATATTTAAAAGTTCCGAAGCTGCACCAACATAATAGAGGTACAGAAACACCGTGGCCTCTTTCTTTGAGATAACTCTGCACTATTGCGAGCTGCAAATGCCACTTCGAGCTTAGCTGTGCAGAAGAAGAACAACAAGAAGAAGAAATATCTCGAAATATGTCCGTCAGACCCCTTCCCTTGAGATGAATCTGCAAATATCTCGGAAACGAAGCGAGCTATGGCAAAACGTTAAGAGACCTTTTTTGTAGAGAATAATATTTCCTACAATTTACGTTCTATGATATTTTTTGATCAGAAGCGTAGTTTTCGAGATATATCGAGATATTTAAAAGCTCCGAAGCCGCACCAATATAATAGAGATACAGAAACACCGTGGCCCCTTTCTTTGAGATAACTCTGCACTATTGCGAGCCGCAAATGCCACTTCCAGCTCAGCTGTGCAGGAGAAGAACAACAAGAAGAAGAAATATCTCGAAATATGTCCGTCTGGCCCCTTCCCTTGAGATAAATCTGCAAATATCTCGGAAACGAAGCGAGCTATGGCAAAATGTTAAGAGACCTTTTTTGTAGAGAATTAAGTTTCCTACTTTTTATGTTCTATGATATTTTTTGATCAGATGCGTAGTTCTCGAGATATATCAAGATATTTAAAAGTTCCGAAGCCGCACCAACATAATAGAGATACAGAAACACCGTGGCCCCTCTCTTTGAGATAACTCTGCACTATTGCGAGCTGCAAATGCCACTTCCAGCTTAGCTGTGCAGAAGAAGAACAACAAGAAGAAGAAATATCTCGAAATATGTCCGTCAGGCCCCTTCCCTTGAGATAAATCTGCAAATATCTCGGAAACGAAGCGAGCTATGGCAAAATGTTTAGAGACCTTTCTTGTAGAGAATTAAGTTTCCTACTTTATATGTAGTATGATATTTTTTGATCAGATGCGTAGTTCTCGAGATATATCAAGATATTTAAAAGTTCCGAAGCCGCACCAACATAATAGAGATACAGAAACACCGTGGCCCCTCTCTTTGAGATAACTCTGCACTATTGCGCGCTGCAAATGCCACTTCCAGCTTAGCTGTGCAGAAGAAGAACAACAAGAAGAAGAAATATCTCGAAATATGTCCGTCAGGCCCCTTCCCTTGAGATAAATCTGCAAATATCTCGGAAACGAAGCGAGCTATGGCAAAATGTTAAGAGACCTTTTTTGTAGAGAATTATGTTTCCTACAATTTATGTTCTATGATATTTTTTGATCAGAAGCGTAGTTTTCGAGATATATCGAGATATTTAAAAGTTCCGAAGCCGCACCAACATAATAGAGATACAGAAACACCGTGGCCCCTTTCTTTGGGATAACTCTGCACTATTGCGAGCTCCAAATGCCACTTCCAGCTTAGCTGTGCAGAAGAAGAACAACAAGAAGAAGAAATATCTCGAAATATGTCCGTCAGGCCACTTCCCTTGAGATAAATCTGCAAATATCTCGGAAACGAAGCGAGCTATGGCAAAATGTTAAGAGACCTTTTTTGTAGAGAATTATGTTTCCTACAATTCATGTTCTATGATATTTTTTGATCAGAAGCGTAGTTTTCGAGATATATCGAGATATTTAAAAGTTCCGAAGCCGCACCAACATAATAGAGATACAGAAACACCGTGGCCCCTTTCTTTGGGATAACTCTGAACTATTGCGAGCTGCAAATGCCACTTCCAGCTTAGCTGTGCAGAAGAAGAACAACAAGAAGAAGAAATATCTCGAAATATGTCCGTCAGGCCACTTCCCTTGAGATAAATCTGCAAATATCTCGGAAACGAAGCGAGCTATGGCAAAATGTTAAGAGACCTTTTTTGTAGAGAATTAAGTTTTCTACTTTTTATGTTCGATGATATTTTTTGATCAGATGCGTAGTTCTCGAGATATATCAAGATATTTAAAAGTTCCGAAGCTGCACCAACATAATAGAGGTACAGAAACACCGTGGCCTCTTTCTTTGAGATAACTCTGCACTATTGCGAGCTGCAAATGCCACTTCGAGCTTAGCTGTGCAGAAGAAGAACAACAAGAAGAAGAAATATCTCGAAATATGTCCGTCAGACCCCTTCCCTTGAGATGAATCTGCAAATATCTCGGAAACGAAGCGAGCTATGGCAAAACGTTAAGAGACCTTTTTTGTAGAGAATAATATTTCCTACAATTTACGTTCTATGATATTTTTTGATCAGAAGCGTAGTTTTCGAGATATATCGAGATATTTAAAAGCTCCGAAGCCGCACCAATATAATAGAGATACAGAAACACCGTGGCCCCTTTCTTTGAGATAACTCTGCACTATTGCGAGCCGCAAATGCCACTTCCAGCTCAGCTGTGCAGAAGAAGAACAACAAGAAGAAGAAATATCTCGAAATATGTCCGTCTGGCCTCTTCCCTTGAGATAAATCTGCAAATATCTCGGAAACGAAGCGAGCTATGGCAAAATGTGGAGAGACCTTTTTTGTAGAGAATTAAGTTTCCTACTTTTTATGTTCTATGATATTTTTTGATCAGAAGCGTAGTTTTCGAGATATATCGAGATATTTAAAAGTTCCGAAGCCGCACCAACATAATAGAGATACAGAAACACCGTGGCCCCTTTCTTTGGGATAACTCTGCACTATTGCGAGCTGCAAATGCCACTTCCAGCTTAGCTGTGCAGAAGAAGAACAACAAGAAGAAGAAATATCTCGAAATATGTCCGTCAGGCCACTTCCCTTGAGATAAATCTGCAAATATCTCGGAAACGAAGCGAGCTATGGCAAAATGTTAAGAGACCTTTTTTGTAGAGAATTAAGTTTCCTACTTTTTATGTTCTATGATATTTTTTGATCAGATGCGTAGTTCTCGAGATATATCGAGATATTTAAAAGTTCCGAAGACGCACCAACATAATAGAGATACAGAAACACCGTGGCCCCTTTCTTTGAGATAACTGTGCACCAGTGCGAGCCGCAAATGCCACTTCCAGCTTAGCTGTGCAGAAGAAGAACAACAAGAAGAAGAAATATCTCGAAATATGTCCGTCAGGCCCCTTCCCTTGAGATATATCTGCAAATATCTCGGAAACGAAGCGAGCTATGGCAAAATGTTAAGAGACCGTTTTTGTAGAGAATTATGTTTCCTACTTTTTATGTTCTATGATATTTTTTGATCAGACGCGTAGTTCTCGAGATATATCAAGATATTTAAAAGTTCCGAAGCCGCACCAACATAATAGAGATACAGAAACACCGTGGCCCCTTTCTTTGAGATAACTCTGCACTATTGCGAGCTGTAAATGCCACTTCCAGCTTAGCTGTGCAGAAGAAGAGCAACAAGAAGAAGAAATATCTCGAAATATGTCCGACAGGCCCCTTCCCTTGAGATAAATCTGCAAATATCTCGGAAACGAAGCGAGCTATGGCAAAATGTTAAGAGACCTTTTTTGTAGAGAATTATGTTTCCTACAATTTATGTTCTATGATATTTTTTGATCAGAAGCGTAGTTTTCGAGATATATCGAGATATTTAAAAGTTCCGAAGCCGCACCAACATAATAGAGATACAGAAACACCGTGGCCCCTTTCTTTGGGATAACTCTGCACTATTGCGAGCTGCAAATGCCACTTCCAGCTTAGCTGTGCAGAAGAAGAACAACAAGAAGAAGAAATATCTCGAAATATGTCCGTCAGGCCACTTCCCTTGAGATAAATCTGCAAATATCTCGGAAACGGAGCGAGCTATGGCAAAATGTTAAGAGACCTTCTTTGTAGAGAATTAAGTTTCCTACTTTTTATGTTCTATGATATTTTTTGATCCGATGCGTAGTTCTCGAGATATATCCAGATATTTAAAAGTTCCGAAGCCGCACCAACATAATAGAGATACAGAAACACCGTGGCCACTTTCTTTGAGATAACTCTGCACTATTGCGAGCTGCAAATGCCACTTCCAGCTTAGCGTGCAGAAGAAGAACAACAAGAAGAAGAAATATCTCGAAATGTGTCCGTCAGGCCCCTTCCCTTGAGATAAATCTGCAAATATCTCGGAAACGAAGCGAGCTATGGCAAAATGTTAAGAGACCTTTTTTGTATGGAATTATGTTTCCTACTTTTTATGTTCTATGATATTTTTTGATCAGACGCGTAGTTCTCGAGATAGATCAAGATACTTAAAAGTTCCGAAGCCGCACCAACATAATAGAGATACAGAAACACCGTGGCCCCTCTCTTTGAGATAACTCTGCACTATTGCGAGCTGCAAATGCCACTTCCAGCTTAGCTGTGCAGAAGAAGAACAACAAGAAGAAGAAATATCTCGAAATATGTCCGTCAGGCCCCTTCCCTTGAGATAAATCTGCAAATATCTCGGAAACGAAGCGAGCTATGGCAAAATGTTTAGAGACCTTTCTTGTAGAGAATTAAGTTTCCTACTTTTTCTGTAGTATGATATTTTTTGATCAGATGCGTAGTTCTCGAGATATATCAAGATATTTAAAAGTTCCGAAGCCGCACCAACATAATAGAGATACAGAAACACCGTGGCCCCTTTCTTTGAGATAACTCTGCACTATTGCGCGCTGCAAATGCCACTTCCAGCTTAGCTGTGCAGAAGAAGAACAACAAGAAGAAGAAATATCTCGAAATATGTCCGTCAGGCCCCTTCCCTTGAGATAAATCTGCAAATATCTCGGAAACGAAGCGAGCTATGGCAAAATGTTAAGAAACCTTTTTTGTAGAGAATTAGGTTTCCTACTTTTTATGCTCTATGATATTTTTTGATCAGATGCGTAGTTCTCGAGATATATCAAGATATTTAAAAGTTCCGAAGCCGCACCAACATAATAGAGATACAGAAACACCGTGGCCCCTTTCTTTGAGATAACTCTGCACTATTGCGAGCTGTAAATGCCACTTCCAGCTTAGCTGTGCAGAAGAAGAACAACAAGAAGAAGAAATATCTCGAAATATGTCCGTCAGGCCAGTTCCTTTGAGCTGAATCTGCAAATATCTCGGAAACGAAACGAGCTATGGCAAAATGTTAAGAGACGTTTTTTGTAGAGAATTATGTTTCCTAGAATTTATGTTCTATGATATTTTTTGATCAGAAGCGTAGTTTTCGAGATATATCGAGATATTTAAAAGTTCCGAAGCCGCACCAACATAATAGGGATACAGAAACACCGTGGCCCCTTTCTCTGAGATAACTCTGCACTAGTGCGAGCCGCAAATGCCACTTCCAGCTTAGCTGTGCAGAAGAAGAACAACAAGAAGAAGAAATATCTCGAAATATGTCCGTCAGGCCACTTCCCTTGAGATAAATCTGCAAATATCTCGGAAACGAAGCGAGCTATGGCAAAATGTTAAGAGACGTTTTTTGTAGAGAATTATGTTTCCTACAATTTATGTTCTATGATATTTTTTGATCAGAAGCGTAGTTTTCGAGATATATCGAGATATTTAAAAGTTCCGAAGCCGCACCAACATAATAGAGATACAGAAACACCGTGGCCCCTTTCTTTGAGATAACTCTGCACTAGTGCGAGCCGCAAATGCCACTTCCCGCTTAGCTGTGCAGAAGAAGAGCAACAAGAAGAAGAAATATCTCGAAATATGTCCGACAGGCCCCTTCCCTTGAGATAAATCTGCAAATATCTCGGAAACGAAGCGAGCTATGGCGAAATGTTAAGAGACCTTTTTTGTAGAGAATTAAGTTTCCTACTTTTTATCTTCTATGATATTTTTTGGTCAGATGCGTAGTTCTCGAGATAGATCAAGATACTTAAAAGTTCCGAAGCCGCACCAACATAATAGAGATACAGAAACACCGTGGCCCCTCTCTTTGAGATAACTCTGCACTATTGCGAGCTGCAAATGCCACTTCCAGCTTAGCTGTGCAGAAGAAGAACAACAAGAAGAAGAAATATCTCGAAATATGTCCGTCAGGCCCCTTCCCTTGAGATAAATCTGCAAATATCTCGGAAACGAAGCGAGCTATGGCAAAATGTTTAGAGACCTTTCTTGTAGAGAATTAAGTTTCCTACTTTATATGTAGTATGATATTTTTTGATCAGATGCGTAGTTCTCGAGATATATCAAGATATTTAAAAGTTCCGAAGCCGCACCAACATAATAGAGATACAGAAACACCGTGGCCCCTTTCTTTGAGATAACTCTGCACTATTGCGCGCTGCAAATGCCACTTCCAGCTTAGCTGTGCAGAAGAAGAACAACAAGAAGAAGAAATATCTCGAAATATGTCCGTCAGGCCCCTTCCCTTGAGATAAATCTGCAAATATCCCGGAAACGAAGCGAGCTATGGCAAAATGTTAAGAGACCTTTTTTGTAGAGAATTATGTTTCCTATAATTTATGTTCTATGATATTTTTTGATCAGAAGCGTAGTTTTCGAGATATATCGAGATATTTAAAAGTTCCGAAGCCGCACCAACATAATAGAGATACAGAAACACCGTGGCCCCTTTCTTTGGGATAACTCTGCACTATTGCGAGCTGCAAATGCCACTTCCAGCTTAGCTGTGCAGAAGAAGAACAACAAGAAGAAGAAATATCTCGAAATATGTCCGTCAGGCCACTTCCCTTGAGATAAATCTGCAAATATCTCGGAAACGAAGCGAGCTATGGCAAAATGTTAAGAGACCTTCTTTGTAGAGAATTAAGTTTCCTACTTTTTATGTTCTATGATATTTTTTGATCAGATGCGTAGTTCTCGAGATATATCAAGATATTTAAAAGTTCCGAAGCCGCACCAACATAATAGAGATACAGAAACACCGTGGCCCCTCTCTTTGAGATAACTCTGCACAATTGCGAGCTGCAAATGCCACTTCCAGCTTAGCTGTGCAGAAGAAGAACAACAAGAAGAAGAAATATCTCGAAATATGTCCGTCAGACCCCTTCCCTTGAGATAAATCTGCAAATATCTCGGAAACGAAGCGAGCTATGGCAAAATGTTAAGAGACCTTTTTTGTAGAGAATTATGTTTCCCACAATTTACGTTGTATGATATTTTTTGATCAGAAGCGTAGTTTTCGAGATATATCGAGATATTTAAAAGATCCGAAGCCGCACCAACATAATAGAGATACAGAAACACCGTGGCCCCTTTCTTCGAGATAAGTCTGCACTATTGCGAGCTGCAAATGCCACTTCCAGCTTAGCTGTGCAGAAGAAGACCAACAAGAAGAAGAAATATCTCGAAATATGTCCGTCAGGCACCTTCCCTTGAGATAAATCTGCAAATATCTCGGAAACGAAGCGAGCTATGGCAAAATGTTAAGAGACCTTATTTGTGGAGAATTAAGTTTCCTACTTTTTATGTTCTATGATATTATTTGATCAGATGCGTAGTTCTCGAGATATATCAAGATATTTAAAAGCTCCGAAGCCGCACCAACATAATAGAGATACAGAAACACCGTGGCCCCTTTCTTTGAGATAACTCTGCACTATTGCGAGCTGCAAATGCCACTTCCAGCTTAGCTGTGCAGAAGAAGAACAACAAGAAGAAGAAATATCTCGAAATATGTCCGTCAGGCCCCTTCCCTTGAGATAAATCTGCATATATCTCGGAAGCGAAGCGAGCTATGGCAAAATGTTAAGAGACCTTTTTTGTAGAGAATTATGTTTCCCACAATTTACGTTCTATGATATTTTTTGATCAGAAGCGTAGTTTTCGAGATATATCGAGATATTTAAAAGATCCGAAGCCGCACCAACATAATAGAGATACAGAAACACCGTGGCCCCTTTCTTCGAGATAACTCTGCACTATTGCGAGCTGCAAATGCCACTTCCAGCTTAGCTGTGCAGAAGAAGACCAACAAGAAGAAGAAATATCTCGAAATATGTCCGTCAGGCCCCTTCCCTTGAGATAAATCTGCAAATATCTCGGAAACGAAGCGAGCTATGGCAAAATGTTAAGAGACCTTATTTGTGGAGAATTAAGTTTCCTACTTTTTATGTTCTATGATATTCGTTGATCAGATGCGTAGTTCTCGAGATATATCAAGATATTTAAAAGTTCCGAAGCCGCACCAACATAATAGAGATACAGAAACACCGTGGCCCCTTTCTTTGAGATAACTCTGCACTATTGCGAGCTGCAAATGCCACTTCCAGCTTAGCTGTGCAGAAGAAGAACAACAAGAAGAAGAAATATCTCGAAATATGTCCGTCAGGCCCCTTCCCTTGAGATAAATCTGCATATATCTCGGAAGCGAAGCGAGCTATGGCAAAATGTTAAGAGACCTTTTTTGTAGAGAATTATGTTTCCTACAATTTATGTTCTATGATATTTTTTGATCAGAAGCGTAGTTTTCGAGATATATCAAGATATTTAAAAGTTCCGAAGCCGCACCAACATAATAGAGATACAGAAACACCGTGGCCCCTTTCTTTCAGATAACTCTGCACTATTGCGAGCTGGAAATGCCACTTCCAGTTTAGCTGTGCAGAAGAAGAACAACAAGAAGAAGAAATATCTCGAAATATGTCCGTCAGGCCCCTTCCCTTGAGATAAATCTGCATATATCTCGGAAACGAAGCGAGCTATGGCAAAATGTTGGGAGACCTTTTTTGTAGAGAATTAAGTTTTCTACTTTTTATGTTCTATGATATTTTTTGATCAGATGCGTAGTTCTCGAGATATATCAAGATATTTAAAAGTTCCGAAGCCGCACCAACATAATAGAGATACAGAAACACCGTGGCCCCTTTCTTCGAGATAACTCTGCCCTATTGCGAGCTGCAAATGCCACTTCCAGTTTAGCTGTGCAGAAGAAGAACAACAAGAAGAAGAAATATCTCGAAATATGTCCGTCAGGCCCCTTCCCTTGAGATAAATCTGCAAGTATCTTGGAAACGAAGCGAGCTATGGCAAAATGTTAAGAGACCTTTTTTGTAGAGAATTAAGTTTCCTACTTTTTATGTTCTATGATATTTTTTGATCAGATGCGTAGTTCTCGAGATATATCAAGATATTTAAAAGTTCCGAAGCCGCAACAACATAATAGAGATACAGAAACACCGTGGCCCCTTTCTTCGAGATAACTCTGCACTATTGCGAGCTGCAAATGCCACTTCCAGCTTAGCTGTGCAGAAGAAGAACAACAAGAAGAAGAAATATCTCGAAAAATGTCCGTCAGGCCCCTTCCCTTGAGATAAATCTGCAAATATCTCGGAAACGAAGCGAGCTATGGCAAAATGTTAAGAGACCTTATTTGTAGAGAATTCAGTTTCCTACTTTTTATGTTCTATGATATTTTTTGATCAGATGCGTAGTTCTCGAGATATATCAAGATATTTAAAAGTTCCGAAGCCGCACCAACATAATAGAGATACAGAAACACCGTGGCCCCTTTCTTTGAGATAACTCTGCACTTTGCGAGCTGTAAATGCCACGTCCAGCTTAGCTGTGCAGAAGAAGAACAACAAGAAGAAGAAATAACTCGAAATATGACCGTCAGGCCCCTTCCCCCGAGATAAATCTGCAAATATCTCGGAAACGAAGCGAGCTATGGCAAAATGTTAAGAGACCTTTTTTGTAGAGAATTAAGTTTCCTACTTTTTATGTTCTATGATATTTTTTGATCGGATGCGTTGCTCTCGAGATATATCAAGATATTTAAAAGTTCCGAAGCCGCACCAACATAATAGAGATACAGAAACACCGTGGCCCCTTCCTTTGAGATAACTCTGCACTATTGCGAGCTGCAAATGCCACTTCCAGCTTAGCTGTGCAGAAGAAGAACAACAAGAAGAAGAAATATCTCGAAATATGTCCGTCAGGCCCCTTCCCTTGAGATAAATCTGCATATATCTCGGAAGCGAAGCGAGCTATGGCAAAATGTTAAGAGACCTTTTTTGTAGAGAATTATGTTTCCTACAATTTATGTTCTATGATATTTTTTGATCAGAAGCGTAGTTTTCGAGATATATCAAGATATTTAAAAGTTCCGAAGCCGCACCAACATAATAGAGATACAGAAACACCGTGGCCCCTTTCTTTCAGATAACTCTGCACTATTGCGAGCTGGAAATGCCACTTCCAGTTTAGCTGTGCAGAAGAAGAACAACAAGAAGAAGAAATATCTCGAAATATGTCCGTCAGGCCCCTTCCCTTGAGATAAATCTGCATATATCTCGGAAACGAAGCGAGCTATGGCAAAATGTTGAGAGACCTTTTTTGTAGAGAATTAAGTTTTCTACTTTTTATGTTCTATGATATTTTTTGATCAGATGCGTAGTTCTCGAGATATATCAAGATATTTAAAAGTACCGAAGCCGCACCAACATAATAGAGATACAGAAACACCGTGGCCCCTTTCTTTGAGATAACTCGGCACTACTGCGAGCTGGAAATGCCACTTCCAGTTTAGCTGTGCAGAAGAAGAACAACAAGAAGAAGAAATATCTCGAAATATGTCCGTCAGGCCCCTTCCCTTGAGATAAATCTGCAAGTATCTCGGAAACGAAGCGAGCTATGGCAAAATGTTGAGAGACCTTTTTTGTAGAGAATTAAGTTTCCTACTTTTTATGTTCTATGATATTTTTTGATCAGATGCGTAGTTCTCGAGATATATCAAGATATTTAAAAGTTCCGAAGCCGCAACAACATAATAGAGATACAGAAACACCGTGGCCCCTTTCTTCGAGATAACTCTGCACTATTGCGAGCTGCAAATGCCACTTCCAGTTTAGCTGTGCAGAAGAAGAACAACAAGAAGAAGAAATATCTCGAAATATGTCCGTCAGGCCCCTTCCCTTGAGATAAATCTGCAAGTATCTTGGAAACGAAGCGAGCTATGGCAAAATGTTAAGAGACCTTTTTTGTAGAGAATTAAGTTTCCTACTTTTTATGTTCTATGATATTTTTTGATCAGATGCGTAGTTCTCGAGATATATCAAGATATTTAAAAGTTCCGAAGCCGCAACAACATAATAGAGATACAGAAACACCGTGGCCCCTTTCTTCGAGATAACTCTGCACTATTGCGAGCTGCAAATGCCACTTCCAGCTTAGCTGTGCAGAAGAAGAACAACAAGAAGAAGAAATATCTCGAAAAATGTCCGTCAGGCCCCTTCCCTTGAGATAAATCTGCAAATATCTCGGAAACGAAGCGAGCTATGGCAAAATGTTAAGAGACCTTATTTGTAGAGAATTAAGTTTCCTACTTTTTATGTTCTATGATATTTTTTGATCAGATGCGTAGTTCTCGAGATATATCAAGATATTTAAAAGTTCCGAAGCCGCACCAACATAATAGAGATACAGAAACACCGTGGCCCCTTTCTTTGAGATAACTCTGCACTTTGCGAGCTGTAAATGCCACGTCCAGCTTAGCTGTGCAGAAGAAGAACAACAAGAAGAAGAAATATCTCGAAATATGTCCGTCAGGCCCCTTCCCTCGAGATAAATCTGCAAATATCTCGGAAACGAAGCGAGCTATGGCAAAATGTTAAGAGACCTTTTTTGTAGAGAATTAAGTTTCCTACTTTTTATGTTCTATGATATTTTTTGATCGGATGCGTTGCTCTCGAGATATATCAAGATATTTAAAAGTTCCGAAGCCGCACCAACATAATAGAGATACAGAAACACCGTGGCCCCTTTCTTTGAGATAACTCTGCACTATTGCGAGCTGCAAATGCCACTTCCAGCTTAGCTGTGCAGAAGAAGAACAACAAGAAGAAGAAATATCTCGAAATATGTCCGTCAGGCCCCTTCCCTTGAGATAAATCTGCATATATCTCGGAAGCGAAGCGAGCTATGGCAAAATGTTAAGAGACCTTTTTTGTAGAGAATTATGTTTCCTACAATTTATGTTCTATGATATTTTTTGATCAGAAGCGTAGTTTTCGAGATATATCAAGATATTTAAAAGTTCCGAAGCCGCACCAACATAATAGAGATACAGAAACACCGTGGCCCCTTTCTTTCAGATAACTCTGCACTATTGCGAGCTGGAAATGCCACTTCCAGTTTAGCTGTGCAGAAGAAGAACAACAAGAAGAAGAAATATCTCGAAATATGTCCGTCAGGCCCCTTCCCTTGAGATAAATCTGCATATATCTCGGAAACGAAGCGAGCTATGGCAAAATGTTGAGAGACCTTTTTTGTAGAGAATTAAGTTTTCTACTTTTTATGTTCTATGATATTTTTTGATCAGATGCGTAGTTCTCGAGATATATCAAGATATTTAAAAGTTCCGAAGCCGCACCAACATAATAGAGATACAGAAACACCGTGGCCCCTTTCTTTGAGATAACTCGGCACTACTGCGAGCTGGAAATGCCACTTCCAGTTTAGCTGTGCAGAAGAAGAACAACAAGAAGAAGAAATATCTCGAAATATGTCCGTCAGGCCCCTTCCCTTGAGATAAATCTGCAAGTATCTCGGAAACGAAGCGAGCTATGGCAAAATGTTGAGAGACCTTTTTTGTAGAGAATTAAGTTTTCTACTTTTTATGTTCTATGATATTTTTTGATCAGATGCGTAGTTCTCGAGATATATCAAGATATTTAAAAGTTCCGAAGCCGCACCAACATAATAGAGATACAGAAACACCGTGGCCCCTTTCTTTGAGATAACTCGGCACTACTGCGAGCTGGAAATGCCACTTCCAGTTTAGCTGTGCAGAAGAAGAACAACAAGAAGAAGAAATATCTCGAAATATGTCCGTCAGGCCCCTTCCCTTGAGATAAATCTGCAAGTATCTTGGAAACGAAGCGAGCTATGGCAAAATGTTAAGAGACCTTTTTTGTAGAGAATTAAGTTTCCTACTTTTTATGTTCTATGATATTTTTTGATCAGATGCGTAGTTCTCGAGATATATCAAGATATTTAAAAGTTCCGAAGCCGCACCAACATAATAGAGATACAGAAACACCGTGGCCCCTTTCTTTGAGATAACTCTGCACTATTGCGAGCTGCAAATGCCACTTCCAGCTTAGCTGTGCAGAAGAAGAACAACAAGAAGAAGAAATATCTCGAAAAATGTCCGTCAGGCCCCTTCCCTTGAGATAAATCTGCAAATATCTCAGAAACGAAGCGAGCTATGGCAAAATATTAAGAGACATTATTTGTAGAGAATTAAGTTTCCTACTTTTTATGTTCTATGATATTTTTTGATCAGATGCGTAGTTCTCGAGATATATCAAGATATTTAAAAGTTCCGAAGTCGCACCAACATAATAGAGATACAGAAACACCGTGGCCCCTTTCTTTGAGATAACTCTGCACTTTGCGAGCTGTAAATGCCACGTCCAGCTTAGCTGTGCAGAAGAAGAACAACAAGAAGAAGAAATATCTCGAAATATGTCCGTCAGGCCCCTTCCCTCGAGATAAATCTGCAAATATCTCGGAAACGAAGCGAGCTATGGCAAAATGTTAAGAGACCTTTTTTGTAGAGAATTAAGTTTCCTACTTTTTATGTTCTATGATATTTTTTGATCAGATGCGTAGTTCTGGAGATATATCAAGATATTTAAAAGTTCCGAAGCCGCACCAACATAATAGAGATACAGAAACACCGTGGCCCCTTTCTTTGAGATAACTCTGCACTATTGCGAGCTGCAAATGCCACTTCCAGCTTAGCTGTGCAGAAGAAGAACAACAAGAAGAAGAAATATCCTGAAATATGTCCGTCAGGCCCCTTCCCTTGAGATAAATCTGCATATATCTCGGAAGCGAAGCGAGCTATGGCAAAATGTTAAGAGACCTTTTTTGTAGAGAATTATGTTTCCTACAATTTATGTTCTATGATATTTTTTGATCAGAAGCGTAGTTTTCGAGATATATCAAGATATTTAAAAGTTCCGAAGCCGCACCAACATAATAGAGATACAGAAACACCGTGGCCCCTTTCTTTCAGATAACTCTGCACTATTGCGAGCTGGAAATGCCACTTCCAGTTTAGCTGTGCAGAAGAAGAACAACAAGAAGAAGAAATATCTCGAAATATGTCCGTCAGGCCCCTTCCCTTGAGATAAATCTGCATATATCTCGGAAACGAAGCGAGCTATGGCAAAATGTTGAGAGACCTTTTCTGTAGAGAATTAAGTTTTCTACTTTTTGTGTTCTATGATATTTTTCGATCAGATGCGTAGTTCTCGAGATATATCAAGATATTTAAAAGTTCCGAAGCCGCACCAACATAATAGAGATACAGAAACACCGTGGCCCCTTTCTTTGAGATAACTCGGCACTACTGCGAGCTGGAAATGCCACTTCCAGTTTAGCTGTGCAGAAGAAGAACAACAAGAAGAAGAAATATCTCGAAATATGTCCGTCAGACCCCTTCCCTTGAGATAAATCTGCAAATATCTCGGAAACGAAGCGAGCTATGGCAAAATGTTAAGAGACATTTTTTGTAGAGAATTATGTTTCCCACAATTTACGTTCTATGATATTTTTTGATCAGAAGCGTAGTTTTCGAGATATATCGAGATATTTAAAAGATCCGAAGCCGCACCAACATAATAGAGATACAGAAACACCGTGGCCCCTTTCTTCGAGATAACTCTGCACTATTGCGAGCTGCAAATGCCACTTCCAGCTTAGCTGTGCAGAAGAAGACCAACAAGAAGAAGAAATATCTCGAAACATGTCCGTCAGGCCCCTTCCCTTGAGATAAATCTGCAAATATCTCGGAAACGAAGCGAGCTATGGCAAAATGTTAAGAGACCTTATTTGTGGAGAATTAAGTTTCCTACTTTTTATGTTCTATGATATTATTTGATCAGATGCGTAGTTCTCGAGATATATCAAGATATTTAAAAGTTCCGAAGCCGCACCAACATAATAGAGATACAGAAACACCGTGGCCCCTTTCTTTGAGATAACTCTGCACTATTGCGAGCTGCAAATGCCACTTCCAGCTTAGCTGTGCAGAAGAAGAACAACAAGAAGAAGAAATATCTCGAAATATGTCCGTCAGGCCCCTTCCCTTGAGATAAATCTGCAAATATCTCGGAAACGAAGCGAGCTATGGCAAAATGTTAAGAGACCTTATTTGTGGAGAATTAAGTTTCCTACTTTTTATGTTCTATGATATTATTTGATCAGATGCGTAGTTCTCGAGATATATCAAGATATTTAAAAGTTCCGAAGCCGCACCAACATAATAGAGATACAGAAACACCGTGGCCCCTTTCTTTGAGATAACTCTGCACTATTGCGAGCTGCAAATGCCACTTCCAGCTTAGCTGTGCAGAAGAAGAACAACAAGAAGAAGAAATATCTCGAAATATGTCCGTCAGGCCCCTTCCCTTGAGATAAATCTGCATATATCTCGGAAGCGAAGCGAGCTATGGCAAAATGTTAAGAGACCTTTTTTGTAGAGAATTATGTTTCCTACAATTTATGTTCTATGATATTTTTTGATCAGAAGCGTAGTTTTCGAGATATATCAAGATATTTAAAAGTTCCGAAGCCGCACCAACATAATAGAGATACAGAAACACCGTGGCCCCTTTCTTTCAGATAACTCTGCACTATTGCGAGCTGGAAATGCCACTTCCAGTTTAGCTGTGCAGAAGAAGAACAACAAGAAGAAGAAATATCTCGAAATATGTCCGTCAGGCCCCTTCCCTTGAGATAAATCTGCATATATCTCGGAAACGAAGCGAGCTATGGCAAAATGTTGAGAGACCTTTTCTGTAGAGAATTAAGTTTTCTACTTTTTATGTTCTATGATATTTTTTGATCTGATGCGTAGTTCTCGAGATATATCAAGATATTTAAAAGTTCCGAAGCCGCACCAACATAATAGAGATACAGAAACACCGTGGCCCCTTTCTTTGAGATAACTCGGCACTACTGCGAGCTGGAAATGCCACTTCCAGTTTAGCTGTGCAGAAGAAGAACAACAAGAAGAAGAAATATCTCGAAATATGTCCGTCAGGCCCCTTCCCTTGAGATAAATCTGCAAGTATCTTGGAAACGAAGCGAGCTATGGCAAAATGTTAAGAGACCTTTTTTGTAGAGAATTAAGTTTCCTACTTTTTATGTTCTATGATATTTTTTGATCAGATGCGTAGTTCTCGAGATATATCAAGATATTTAAAAGTTCCGAAGCCGCACCAACATAATAGAGATACAGAAACACCGTGGCCCCTTTCTTTGAGATAACTCTGCACTATTGCGAGCTGCAAATGCCACTTCCAGCTTAGCTGTGCAGAAGAAGAACAACAAGAAGAAGAAATATCTCGAAATATGTCCGTCAGGCCCCTTCCCTTGAGATAAATCTGCAAATATCTCGGAAACGAAGCGAGCTATGGCAAAATGTTAAGAGACCTTATTTGTGGAGAATTAAGTTTCCTACTTTTTATGTTCTATGATATTATTTGATCAGATGCGTAGTTCTCGAGATATATCAAGATATTTAAAAGTTCCGAAGCCGCACCAACATAATAGAGATACAGAAACACCGTGGCCCCTTTCTTTGAGATAACTCGGCACTACTGCGAGCTGGAAATGCCACTTCCAGTTTAGCTGTGCAGAAGAAGAACAACAAGAAGAAGAAATATCTCGAAATATGTCCGTCAGACCCCTTCCCTTGAGATAAATCTGCAAATATCTCGGAAACGAAGCGAGCTATGGCAAAATGTTAAGAGACATTTTTTGTAGAGAATTATGTTTCCCACAATTTACGTTCTATGATATTTTTTGATCAGAAGCGTAGTTTTCGAGATATATCGAGATATTTAAAAGATCCGAAGCCGCACCAACATAATAGAGATACAGAAACACCGTGGCCCCTTTCTTCGAGATAACTCTGCACTATTGCGAGCTGCAAATGCCACTTCCAGCTTAGCTGTGCAGAAGAAGACCAACAAGAAGAAGAAATATCTCGAAACATGTCCGTCAGGCCCCTTCCCTTGAGATAAATCTGCAAATATCTCGGAAACGAAGCGAGCTATGGCAAAATGTTAAGAGACCTTATTTGTGGAGAATTAAGTTTCCTACTTTTTATGTTCTATGATATTATTTGATCAGATGCGTAGTTCTCGAGATATATCAAGATATTTAAAAGTTCCGAAGCCGCACCAACATAATAGAGATACAGAAACACCGTGGCCCCTTTCTTTGAGATAACTCTGCACTATTGCGAGCTGCAAATGCCACTTCCAGCTTAGCTGTGCAGAAGAAGAACAACAAGAAGAAGAAATATCTCGAAATATGTCCGTCAGGCCCCTTCCCTTGAGATAAATCTGCAAATATCTCGGAAACGAAGCGAGCTATGGCAAAATGTTAAGAGACCTTATTTGTGGAGAATTAAGTTTCCTACTTTTTATGTTCTATGATATTATTTGATCAGATGCGTAGTTCTCGAGATATATCAAGATATTTAAAAGTTCCGAAGCCGCACCAACATAATAGAGATACAGAAACACCGTGGCCCCTTTCTTTGAGATAACTCTGCACTATTGCGAGCTGCAAATGCCACTTCCAGCTTAGCTGTGCAGAAGAAGAACAACAAGAAGAAGAAATATCTCGAAATATGTCCGTCAGGCCCCTTCCCTTGAGATAAATCTGCATATATCTCGGAAGCGAAGCGAGCTATGGCAAAATGTTAAGAGACCTTTTTTGTAGAGAATTATGTTTCCTACAATTTATGTTCTATGATATTTTTTGATCAGAAGCGTAGTTTTCGAGATATATCAAGATATTTAAAAGTTCCGAAGCCGCACCAACATAATAGAGATACAGAAACACCGTGGCCCCTTTCTTTCAGATAACTCTGCACTATTGCGAGCTGGAAATGCCACTTCCAGTTTAGCTGTGCAGAAGAAGAACAACAAGAAGAAGAAATATCTCGAAATATGTCCGTCAGGCCCCTTCCCTTGAGATAAATCTGCATATATCTCGGAAACGAAGCGAGCTATGGCAAAATGTTGAGAGACCTTTTCTGTAGAGAATTAAGTTTTCTACTTTTTATGTTCTATGATATTTTTTGATCAGATGCGTAGTTCTCGAGATATATCAAGATATTTAAAAGTTCCGAAGCCGCACCAACATAATAGAGATACAGAAACACCGTGGCCCCTTTCTTTGAGATAACTCGGCACTACTGCGAGCTGGAAATGCCACTTCCAGTTTAGCTGTGCAGAAGAAGAACAACAAGAAGAAGAAATATCTCGAAATATGTCCGTCAGGCCCCTTCCCTTGAGATAAATCTGCAAGTATCTTGGAAACGAAGCGAGCTATGGCAAAATGTTAAGAGACCTTTTTTGTAGAGAATTAAGTTTCCTACTTTTTATGTTCTATGATATTTTTTGATCAGATGCGTAGTTCTCGAGATATATCAAGATATTTAAAAGTTCCGAAGCCGCACCAACATAATAGAGATACAGAAACACCGTGGCCCCTTTCTTTGAGATAACTCTGCACTATTGCGAGCTGCAAATGCCACTTCCAGCTTAGCTGTGCAGAAGAAGAACAACAAGAAGAAGAAATATCTCGAAATATGTCCGTCAGGCCCCTTCCCTTGAGATAAATCTGCAAATATCTCGGAAACGAAGCGAGCTATGGCAAAATGTTAAGAGACCTTATTTGTGGAGAATTAAGTTTCCTACTTTTTATGTTCTATGATATTATTTGATTAGATGCGTAGTTCTCGAGATATATCAAGATATTTAAAAGTTCCGAAGCCGCACCAACATAATAGAGATACAGAAACACCGTGGCCCCTTTCTTTGAGATAACTCTGCACTATTGCGAGCTGCAAATGCCACTTCCAGCTTAGCTGTGCAGAAGAAGAACAACAAGAAGAAGAAATATCTCGAAATATGTCCGTCAGGCCCCTTCCCTTGAGATAAATCTGCATATATCTCGGAAGCGAAGCGAGCTATGGCAAAATGTTAAGAGAGCTTTTTTGTAGAGAATTATGTTTCCTACAATTTATGTTCTATGATACTTTTTGATCAGAAGCGTAGTTTTCGAGATATATCAAGATATTTAAAAGTTCCGAAGCCGCACCAACATAATAGAGATACAGAAACACCGTGGCCCCTTTCTTTCAGATAACTCTGCACTATTGCGAGCTGGAAATGCCACTTCCAGTTTAGCTGTGCAGAAGAAGAACAACAAGAAGAAGAAATATCTCGAAATATGTCCGTCAGACCCCTTCCCTTGAGATAAATCTGCAAATATCTCGGAAACGAAGCGAGCTATGGCAAAATGTTAAGAGACATTTTTTGTAGAGAATTATGTTTCCCACAATTTACGTTCTATGATATTTTTTGATCAGAAGCGTAGTTTTCGAGATATATCGAGATATTTAAAAGATCCGAAGCCGCACCAACATAATAGAGATACAGAAACACCGTGGCCCCTTTCTTCGAGATAACTCTGCACTATTGCGAGCTGCAAATGCCACTTCCAGCTTAGCTGTGCAGAAGAAGACCAACAAGAAGAAGAAATATCTCGAAATATGTCCGTCAGGCCCCTTCCCTTGAGATAAATCTGCAAATATCTCGGAAACGAAGCGAGCTATGGCAAAATGTTAAGAGACCTTATTTGTGGAGAATTAAGTTTCCTACTTTTTATGTTGTATGATATTATTTGATCAGATGCGTACTTCTCGAGATATATCAAGATATTTAAAAGTTCCGAAGCCGCACCAACATAATAGAGATACAGAAACACCGTGGACCCTCTCTTTGAGATAACTCTACACTATTGCGAGCTGCAAATGCCACTTCCAGCTTAGCTGTGCAGAAGAAGAACAACAAGAAGAAGAAATATCTCGAAATATGTCCGTCAGGCCCCTTCCCTTGAGATAAATCTGCAAATATCTCGGAAACGAAGCGAGCTATGGCAAAATGTTAAGAGACCTTTTTTGTATGGAATTATGTTTCCTACTTTTTATGTTCTATGATATTTTTTGATCAGACGCGTAGTTCTCGAGATATATCAAGATATTTAAAAGTTCCGAAGCCGCACCAACATAATAGAGATACAGAAACACCGTGGCCCCTCTCTTTGAGATAACTCTGCACAATTGCGAGCTGCAAATGCCACTTCCAGCTTAGCTGTGCAGAAGAAGAACAACAAGAAGAAGAAATATCTCGAAATATGTCCGTCAGGCCCCTTCCCTTGAGATAAATCTGCAAGTATCTTGGAAACGAAGCGAGCTATGGCAAAATGTTAAGAGACCTTTTTTGTAGAGAATTAAGTTTCCTACTTTTTATGTTCTATGATATTTTTTGATCAGATGCGTAGTTCTCGAGATATATCAAGATATTTAAAAGTTCCGAAGCCGCACCAACATAATAGAGATACAGAAACACCGTGGCCCCTTTCTTTGAGATAACTCTGCACTATTGCGAGCTGCAAATGCCACTTCCAGCTTAGCTGTGCAGAAGAAGAACAACAAGAAGAAGAAATATCTCGAAATATGTCCGTCAGGCCCCTTCCCTTGAGATAAATCTGCAAATATCTCGGAAACGAAGCGAGCTATGGCAAAATGTTGAGAGACCTTATTTGTAGAGAATTAAGTTTCCTACTTTTTATGTTCTATGATATTTTTTGATCAGATGCGTAGTTCTCGAGATATATCAAGATATTTAAAAGTTCCGAAGCCGCACCAACATAATAGAGATACAGAAACACCGTGGCCCCTTTCTTTGAGATAACTCTGCGCTATTGCGAGCTGGAAATGCCACTTCCAGTTTAGCTGTGCAGAAGAAGAACAACAGGAAGAGGAAATATCTCGAAATATGTCCGTCAGGCCCCTTCCCTTGAGATATATCTGCAAATATCTCGGAAACGAAACGAGCTATGGCAAAATGTTAAGAGACCTTTTTTGTAGAGCATTATGTTTCCTACAATTTATGTTCTATGATATTTTTTGATCAGAAGCGTAGTTTTCGAGATATATCGAGATATTTAAAAGATCCGAAGCTGCACCAACATAGTAGAGATACAGAAACACCGTGGCCCCTTTCTTTGAGATAACTCTGCACTAGTGCGAGCCGCAAATGCCGCTTCCAGCTTAGCTGGCAGAAGAAGAACAACAAGAAGAAGAAATATCTCGAAATATGTCCGTCAGGCCCCATCCCTCGAGATAAATCTGCAAATATCTCGGAAACGAAGCGAGCTATGGCAAAATGTTGAGAGACCTTTTTTGTAGAGAATTAAGTTTCCTACTTTTTATGTTCTATGATATTTTTTGATCGGATGCGTAGTTCTCGAGATATATAAAGATATTTAAAAGTTCCGAAGCCGCACCAACATAATAGAGATACAGAAACACCGTGGCCCCTTTCTTTGAGATAACTCTGCACGATTGCGAGCTGGAACTGCCACTTCCAGTTTAGCTGTGCAGAAGAAGAACAACAAGAAGAAGAAATATCTCGAAATATGTCCATCAGGACCCTTCCCTTGAGATAAATCTGCAAATATCTCGGAAACGAAGCGAGCTATTGCAAAACGTTAAGAGACCTTTTTTGTAGAGAATTAAGTTTCCTACTTTTTATGTTCTATGATATTTTTTGATCAGATGCGCAGTTCTCGAGATATATCAAGATATTTAAAAGCTCCGAAGCTGCACCAACATAATAGAGGTACAGAAACACCGTGGCCCCTTTCTTTGAGATAACTCGGCACTACTGCGAGCTGGAAATGCCACTTCCAGTTTAGCTGTGCAGAAGAAGAACAACAAGAAGAAGAAATATCTCGAAATATGTCCGTCAGACCCCTTCCCTTGAGATAAATCTGCAAATATCTCGGAAACGAAGCGAGCTATGGCAAAATGTTAAGAGACATTTTTTGTAGAGAATTATGTTTCCCACAATTTACGTTCTATGATATTTTTTGATCAGAAGCGTAGTTTTCGAGATATATCGAGATATTTAAAAGATCCGAAGCCGCACCAACATAATAGAGATACAGAAACACCGTGGCCCCTTTCTTCGAGATAACTCTGCACTATTGCGAGCTGCAAATGCCACTTCCAGCTTAGCTGTGCAGAAGAAGACCAACAAGAAGAAGAAATATCTCGAAATATGTCCGTCAGGCCCCTTCCCTTGAGATAAATCTGCAAATATCTCGGAAACGAAGCGAGCTATGGCAAAATGTTAAGAGACCTTATTTGTGGAGAATTAAGTTTCCTACTTTTTATGTTCTATGATATTATTTGATCAGATGCGTAGTTCTCGAGATATATCAAGATATTTAAAAGTTCCGAAGCCGCACCAACATAATAGAGATACAGAAACACCGTGGCCCCTCTCTTTGAGATAACTCTGCACTATTGCGAGCTGCAAATGCCACTTCCAGCTTAGCTGTGCAGAAGAAGAACAACAAGAAGAAGAAATATCTCGAAATATGTCCGTCAGGCCCCTTCCCTTGAGATAAATCTGGAAATATCTCGGAAACGAAGCGAGCTATGGCAAAATGTTAAGAGACCTTTTTTGTATGGAATTATGTTTCCTACTTTTTATGTTCTATGATATTTTTTGATCAGACGCGTAGTTCTCGAGATATATCAAGATATTTAAAAGTTCCGAAGCCGCACCAACATAATAGAGATACAGAAACACCGTGGCCCCTCTCTTTGAGATAACTCTGCACAATTGCGAGCTGCAAATGCCACTTCCAGCTTAGCTGTGCAGAAGAAGAACAACAAGAAGAAGAAATATCTCGAAATATGTCCGTCAGGCCCCTTCCCTTGAGATAAATCTGCAAATATCTCGGAAACGAAGCGAGCTATTGCAAAATGTTAAGAGACCTTTTTTGTAGAGGATTGAGTTTCCTACTTTCTATGTTCTATGATATTTTTTGATCAGATGCGTAGTTCTCGAGATATATCAAGATATTTAAAAGTTCCGAAGCCGCACCAACATAATAGAGATACAGAAACACCGTGGCCCCTTTCTTTGAGATAACTCGGCACTACTGCGAGCTGGAAATGCCACTTCCAGTTTAGCTGTGCAGAAGAAGAACAACAAGAAGAAGAAATATCTCGAAATATGTCCGTCAGACCCCTTCCCTTGAGATAAATCTGCAAATATCTCGGAAACGAAGCGAGCTATGGCAAAATGTTAAGAGACATTTTTTGTAGAGAATTATGTTTCCCACAATTTACGTTCTATGATATTTTTTGATCAGAAGCGTAGTTTTCGAGATATATCGAGATATTTAAAAGATCCGAAGCCGCACCAACATAATAGAGATACAGAAACACCGTGGCCCCTTTCTTCGAGATAACTCTGCACTATTGCGAGCTGCAAATGCCACTTCCAGCTTAGCTGTGCAGAAGAAGACCAACAAGAAGAAGAAATATCTCGAAATATGTCCGTCAGGCCCCTTCACTTGAGATAAATCTGCAAGTATCTTGGAAACGAAGCGAGCTATGGCAAAATGTTAAGAGACCTTTTTTGTAGAGAATTAAGTTTCCTACTTTTTATGTTCTATGATATTTTTTGATCAGATGCGTAGTTCTCGAGATATATCAAGATATTTAAAAGTTCCGAAGCCGCACCAACATAATAGAGATACAGAAACACCGTGGCCCCTTTCTTTGAGATAACTCTGCACTATTGCGAGCTGCAAATGCCACTTCCAGCTTAGCTGTGCAGAAGAAGAACAACAAGAAGAAGAAATATCTCGAAATATGTCCGTCAGGCCCCTTCCCTTGAGATAAATCTGCATATATCTCGGAAGCGAAGCGAGCTATGGCAAAATGTTAAGAGAACTTTTTTGTAGAGAATTATGTTTCCTACAATTTATGTTCTATGATATTTTTTGATCAGAAGCGTAGTTTTCGAGATATATCAAGATATTTAAAAGTTCCGAAGCCGCACCAACATAATAGAGATACAGAAACACCGTGGCCCCTTTCTTTCAGATAACTCTGCACTATTGCGAGCTGCAAATGCCACTTCCAGCTTAGCTGTGCAGAAGAAGACCAACAAGAAGAAGAAATATCTCGAAACATGTCCGTCAGGCCCCTTCCCTTGAGATAAATCTGCAAATATCTCGGAAACGAAGCGAGCTATGGCAAAATGTTAAGAGACCTTATTTGTGGAGAATTAAGTTTCCTACTTTTTATGTTCTATGATATTATTTGATCAGATGCGTAGTTCTCGAGATATATCAAGATATTTAAAAGTTCCGAAGCCGCACCAACATAATAGAGATACAGAAACACCGTGGCCCCTTTCTTTGAGATAACTCTGCACTATTGCGAGCTGCAAATGCCACTTCCAGCTTAGCTGTGCAGAAGAAGAACAACAAGAAGAAGAAATATCTCGAAATATGTCCGTCAGGCCCCTTCCCTTGAGATAAATCTGCAAATATCTCGGAAACGAAGCGAGCTATGGCAAAATGTTAAGAGACCTTATTTGTGGAGAATTAAGTTTCCTACTTTTTATGTTCTATGATATTATTTGATCAGATGCGTAGTTCTCGAGATATATCAAGATATTTAAAAGTTCCGAAGCCGCACCAACATAATAGAGATACAGGAACACCGTGGCCCCTTTCTTTGAGATAACTCTGCACTATTGCGAGCTGCAAATGCCACTTCCAGCTTAGCTGTGCAGAAGAAGAACAACAAGAAGAAGAAATATCTCGAAATATATCCGTCAGGCCCCTTCCCTTGAGATAAATCTGCATATATCTCGGAAACGAAGCGAGCTATGGCAAAATGTTGAGAGACCTTTTCTGTAGAGAATTAAGTTTTCTACTTTTTATGTTCTATGATATTTTTTGATCAGATGCGTAGTTCTCGAGATATATCAAGATATTTAAAAGTTCCGAAGCCGCACCAACATAATAGAGATACAGAAACACCGTGGCCCCTTTCTTTGAGATAACTCGGCACCACTGCGAGCTGGAAATGCCACTTCCAGTTTAGCTGTGCAGAAGAAGAACAACAAGAAGAAGAAATATCTCGAAATATGTCCGTCAGGCCCCTTCCCTTGAGATAAATCTGCAAGTATCTTGGAAACGAAGCGAGCTATGGCAAAATGTTAAGAGACCTTTTTTGTAGAGAATTAAGTTTCCTACTTTTTATGTTCTATGATATTTTTTGATCAGATGCGTAGTTCTCGAGATATATCAAGATATTTAAAAGTTCCGAAGCCGCACCAACATAATAGAGATACAGAAACACCGTGGCCCCTTTCTTTGAGATAACTCTGCACTATTGCGAGCTGCAAATGCCACTTCCAGCTTAGCTGTGCAGAAGAAGAACAACAAGAAGAAGAAATATCTCGAAATATGTCCGTCAGGCCCCTTCCCTTGAGATAAATCTGCAAATATCTCGGAAACGAAGCGAGCTATGGCAAAATGTTAAGAGACCTTATTTGTGGAGAATTAAGTTTCCTACTTTTTATGTTCTATGATATTATTTGATCAGATGCGTAGTTCTCGAGATATATCAAGATATTTAAAAGTTCCGAAGCCGCACCAACATAATAGAGATACAGAAACACCGTGGCCCCTTTCTTTGAGATAACTCTGCACTATTGCGAGCTGCAAATGCCACTTCCAGCTTAGCTGTGCAGAAGAAGAACAACAAGAAGAAGAAATATCTCGAAATATGTCCGTCAGGCCCCTTCCCTTGAGATAAATCTGCATATATCTCGGAAGCGAAGCGAGCTATGGCAAAATGTTAAGAGACCTTTTTTGTAGAGAATTATGTTTCCTACAATTTATGTTCTATGATACTTTTTGATCAGAAGCGTAGTTTTCGAGATATATCAAGATATTTAAAAGTTCCGAAGCCGCACCAACATAATAGAGATACAGAAACACCGTGGCCCCTTTCTTTCAGATAACTCTGCACTATTGCGAGCTGGAAATGCCACTTCCAGTTTAGCTGTGCAGAAGAAGAACAACAAGAAGAAGAAATATCTCGAAATATGTCCGTCAGACCCCTTCCCTTGAGATAAATCTGCAAATATCTCGGAAACGAAGCGAGCTATGGCAAAATGTTAAGAGACATTTTTTGTAGAGAATTATGTTTCCCACAATTTACGTTCTATGATATTTTTTGATCAGAAGCGTAGTTTTCGAGATATATCGAGATATTTAAAAGATCCGAAGCCGCACCAACATAATAGAGATACAGAAACACCGTGGCCCCTTTCTTCGAGATAACTCTGCACTATTGCGAGCTGCAAATGCCACTTCCAGCTTAGCTGTGCAGAAGAAGACCAACAAGAAGAAGAAATATCTCGAAATATGTCCGTCAGGCCCCTTCCCTTGAGATAAATCTGCAAATATCTCGGAAACGAAGCGAGCTATGGCAAAATGTTAAGAGACCTTATTTGTGGAGAATTAAGTTTCCTACTTTTTATGTTCTATGATATTATTTGATCAGATGCGTACTTCTCGAGATATATCAAGATATTTAAAAGTTCCGAAGCCGCACCAACATAATAGAGATACAGAAACACCGTGGCCCCTCTCTTTGAGATAACTCTACACTATTGCGAGCTGCAAATGCCACTTCCAGCTTAGCTGTGCAGAAGAAGAACAACAAGAAGAAGAAATATCTCGAAATATGTCCGTCAGGCCCCTTCCCTTGAGATAAATCTGCAAATATCTCGGAAACGAAGCGAGCTATGGCAAAATGTTAAGAGACCTTTTTTGTATGGAATTATGTTTCCTACTTTTTATGTTCTATGATATTTTTTGATCAGACGCGTAGTTCTCGAGATATATCAAGATATTTAAAAGTTCCGAAGCCGCACCAACATAATAGAGATACAGAAACACCGTGGCCCCTCTCTTTGAGATAACTCTGCACAATTGCGAGCTGCAAATGCCACTTCCAGCTTAGCTGTGCAGAAGAAGAACAACAAGAAGAAGAAATATCTCGAAATATGTCCGTCAGGCCCCTTCCCTTGAGATAAATCTGCAAGTATCTTGGAAACGAAGCGAGCTATGGCAAAATGTTAAGAGACCTTTTTTGTAGAGAATTAAGTTTCCTACTTTTTATGTTCTATGATATTTTTTGATCAGATGCGTAGTTCTCGAGATATATCAAGATATTTAAAAGTTCCGAAGCCGCACCAACATAATAGAGATACAGAAACACCGTGGCCCCTTTCTTTGAGATAACTCTGCACTATTGCGAGCTGCAAATGCCACTTCCAGCTTAGCTGTGCAGAAGAAGAACAACAAGAAGAAGAAATATCTCGAAATATGTCCGTCAGGCCCCTTCCCTTGAGATAAATCTGCAAATATCTCGGAAACGAAGCGAGCTATGGCAAAATGTTGAGAGACCTTATTTGTAGAGAATTAAGTTTCCTACTTTTTATGTTCTATGATATTTTTTGATCAGATGCGTAGTTCTCGAGATATATCAAGATATTTAAAAGTTCCGAAGCCGCACCAACATAATAGAGATACAGAAACACCGTGGCCCCTTTCTTTGAGATAACTCTGCGCTATTGCGAGCTGGAAATGCCACTTCCAGTTTAGCTGTGCAGAAGAAGAACAACAGGAAGAGGAAATATCTCGAAATATGTCCGTCAGGCCCCTTCCCTTGAGATATATCTGCAAATATCTCGGAAACGAAACGAGCTATGGCAAAATGTTAAGAGACCTTTTTTGTAGAGCATCATGTTTCCTACAATTTATGTTCTATGATATTTTTTGATCAGAAGCGTAGTTTTCGAGATATATCGAGATATTTAAAAGATCCGAAGCTGCACCAACATAATAGAGATACAGAAACACCGTGGCCCCTTTCTTTGAGATAACTCTGCACTAGTGCGAGCCGCAAATGCCGCTTCCAGCTTAGCTGGCAGAAGAAGAACAACAAGAAGAAGAAATATCTCGAAATATGTCCGTCAGGCCCCATCCCTCGAGATAAATCTGCAAATATCTCGGAAACGAAGCGAGCTATGGCAAAATGTTGAGAGACCTTTTTTGTAGAGAATTAAGTTTCCTACTTTTTATGTTCTATGATATTTTTTGATCGGATGCGTAGTTCTCGAGATATATAAAGATATTTAAAAGTTCCGAAGCCGCACCAACATAATAGAGATACAGAAACACCGTGGCCCCTTTCTTTGAGATAACTCTGCACGATTGCGAGCTGGAACTGCCACTTCCAGTTTAGCTGTGCAGAAGAAGAACAACAAGAAGAAGAAATATCTCGAAATATGTCCATCAGGACCCTTCCCTTGAGATAAATCTGCAAATATCTCGGAAACGAAGCGAGCTATTGCAAAACGTTAAGAGACCTTTTTTGTAGAGAATTAAGTTTCCTACTTTTTATGTTCTATGATATTTTTTGATCAGATGCGCAGTTCTCGAGATATATCAAGATATTTAAAAGCTCCGAAGCTGCACCAACATAATAGAGGTACAGAAACACCGTGGCCCCTTTCTTTGAGATAACTCGGCACTACTGCGAGCTGGAAATGCCACTTCCAGTTTAGCTGTGCAGAAGAAGAACAACAAGAAGAAGAAATATCTCGAAATATGTCCGTCAGACCCCTTCCCTTGAGATAAATCTGCAAATATCTCGGAAACGAAGCGAGCTATGGCAAAATGTTAAGAGACATTTTTTGTAGAGAATTATGTTTCCCACAATTTACGTTCTATGATATTTTTTGATCAGAAGCGTAGTTTTCGAGATATATCGAGATATTTAAAAGATCCGAAGCCGCACCAACATAATAGAGATACAGAAACACCGTGGCCCCTTTCTTCGAGATAACTCTGCACTATTGCGAGCTGCAAATGCCACTTCCAGCTTAGCTGTGCAGAAGAAGACCAACAAGAAGAAGAAATATCTCGAAATATGTCCGTCAGGCCCCTTCCCTTGAGATAAATCTGCAAATATCTCGGAAACGAAGCGAGCTATGGCAAAATGTTAAGAGACCTTATTTGTGGAGAATTAAGTTTCCTACTTTTTATGTTCTATGATATTATTTGATCAGATGCGTACTTCTCGAGATATATCAAGATATTTAAAAGTTCCGAAGCCGCACCAACATAATAGAGATACAGAAACACCGTGGCCCCTTTCTTTGAGATAACTCTGCGCTATTGCGAGCTGGAAATGCCACTTCCAGTTTAGCTGTGCAGAAGAAGAACAACAGGAAGAGGAAATATCTCGAAATATGTCCGTCAGGCCCCTTCCCTTGAGATATATCTGCAAATATCTCGGAAACGAAACGAGCTATGGCAAAATGTTAAGAGACCTTTTTTGTAGAGCATTATGTTTCCTACAATTTATGTTCTATGATATTTTTTGATCAGAAGCGTAGTTTTCGAGATATATCGAGATATTTAAAAGATCCGAAGCTGCACCAACATAATAGAGATACAGAAACACCGTGGCCCCTTTCTTTGAGATAACTCTGCACTAGTGCGAGCCGCAAATGCCGCTTCCAGCTTAGCTGGCAGAAGAAGAACAACAAGAAGAAGAAATATCTCGAAATATGTCCGTCAGGCCCCATCCCTCGAGATAAATCTGCAAATATCTCGGAAACGAAGCGAGCTATGGCAAAATGTTGAGAGACCTTTTTTGTAGAGAATTAAGTTTCCTACTTTTTATGTTCTATGATATTTTTTGATCGGATGCGTAGTTCTCGAGATATATAAAGATATTTAAAAGTTCCGAAGCCGCACCAACATAATAGAGATACAGAAACACCGTGGCCCCTTTCTTTGAGATAACTCTGCACGATTGCGAGCTGGAACTGCCACTTCCAGTTTAGCTGTGCAGAAGAAGAACAACAAGAAGAAGAAATATCTCGAAATATGTCCATCAGGACCCTTCCCTTGAGATAAATCTGCAAATATCTCGGAAACGAAGCGAGCTATTGCAAAACGTTAAGAGACCTTTTTTGTAGAGAATTAAGTTTCCTACTTTTTATGTTCTATGATATTTTTTGATCAGATGCGCAGTTCTCGAGATATATCAAGATATTTAAAAGCTCCGAAGCTGCACCAACATAATAGAGGTACAGAAACACCGTGGCCCCTTTCTTTGAGATAACTCGGCACTACTGCGAGCTGGAAATGCCACTTCCAGTTTAGCTGTGCAGAAGAAGAACAACAAGAAGAAGAAATATCTCGAAATATGTCCGTCAGACCCCTTCCCTTGAGATAAATCTGCAAATATCTCGGAAACGAAGCGAGCTATGGCAAAATGTTAAGAGACATTTTTTGTAGAGAATTATGTTTCCCACAATTTACGTTCTATGATATTTTTTGATCAGAAGCGTAGTTTTCGAGATATATCGAGATATTTAAAAGATCCGAAGCCGCACCAACATAATAGAGATACAGAAACACCGTGGCCCCTTTCTTCGAGATAACTCTGCACTATTGCGAGCTGCAAATGCCACTTCCAGCTTAGCTGTGCAGAAGAAGACCAACAAGAAGAAGAAATATCTCGAAATATGTCCGTCAGGCCCCTTCCCTTGAGATAAATCTGCAAATATCTCGGAAACGAAGCGAGCTATGGCAAAATGTTAAGAGACCTTATTTGTGGAGAATTAAGTTTCCTACTTTTTATGTTCTATGATATTATTTGATCAGATGCGTAGTTCTCGAGATATATCAAGATATTTAAAAGTTCCGAAGCCGCACCAACATAATAGAGATACAGAAACACCGTGGCCCCTCTCTTTGAGATAACTCTGCACTATTGCGAGCTGCAAATGCCACTTCCAGCTTAGCTGTGCAGAAGAAGAACAACAAGAAGAAGAAATATCTCGAAATATGTCCGTCAGGCCCCTTCCCTTGAGATAAATCTGCAAATATCTCGGAAACGAAGCGAGCTATGGCAAAATGTTAAGAGACCTTTTTTGTATGGAATTATGTTTCCTACTTTTTATGTTCTATGATATTTTTTGATCAGACGCGTAGTTCTCGAGATATATCAAGATATTTAAAAGTTCCGAAGCCGCACCAACATAATAGAGATACAGAAACACCGTGGCCCCTCTCTTTGAGATAACTCTGCACAATTGCGAGCTGCAAATGCCACTTCCAGCTTAGCTGTGCAGAAGAAGAACAACAAGAAGAAGAAATATCTCGAAATATGTCCGTCAGGCCCCTTCCCTTGAGATAAATCTGCAAATATCTCGGAAACGAAGCGAGCTATTGCAAAATGTTAAGAGACCTTTTTTGTAGAGGATTGAGTTTCCTACTTTCTATGTTCTATGATATTTTTTGATCAGATGCGTAGTTCTCGAGATATATCAAGATATTTAAAAGTTCCGAAGCCGCACCAACATAATAGAGATACAGAAACACCGTGGCCCCTTTCTTTGAGATAACTCGGCACTACTGCGAGCTGGAAATGCCACTTCCAGTTTAGCTGTGCAGAAGAAGAACAACAAGAAGAAGAAATATCTCGAAATATGTCCGTCAGACCCCTTCCCTTGAGATAAATCTGCAAATATCTCGGAAACGAAGCGAGCTATGGCAAAATGTTAAGAGACATTTTTTGTAGAGAATTATGTTTCCCACAATTTACGTTCTATGATATTTTTTGATCAGAAGCGTAGTTTTCGAGATATATCGAGATATTTAAAAGATCCGAAGCCGCACCAACATAATAGAGATACAGAAACACCGTGGCCCCTTTCTTCGAGATAACTCTGCACTATTGCGAGCTGCAAATGCCACTTCCAGCTTAGCTGTGCAGAAGAAGACCAACAAGAAGAAGAAATATCTCGAAATATGTCCGTCAGGCCCCTTCCCTTGAGATAAATCTGCAAATATCTCGGAAACGAAGCGAGCTATGGCAAAATGTTAAGAGACCTTATTTGTGGAGAATTAAGTTTCCTACTTTTTATGTTCTATGATATTATTTGATCAGATGCGTAGTTCTCGAGATATATCAAGATATTTAAAAGTTCCGAAGCCGCACCAACATAATAGAGATACAGAAACACCGTGGCCCCTTTCTTTGAGATAACTCTGCACTATTGCGAGCTGCAAATGCCACTTCCAGCTTAGCTGTGCAGAAGAAGAACAACAAGAAGAAGAAATATCTCGAAATATGTCCGTCAGGCCCCTTCCCTTGAGATAAATCTGCATATATCTCGGAAACGAAGCGAGCTATGGCAAAATGTTGAGAGACCTTTTTTGTAGAGAATTAAGTTTTCTACTTTCTATGTTCTATGATATTTTTTGATCAGATGCGTAGTTCTCGAGATATATCAAGATATTTAAAAGTTCCGAAGCCGCACCAACATAATAGAGATACAGAAACACCGTGGCCCCTTTCTTTGAAATAACTCGGCACTACTGCGAGCTGGAAATGCCACTTCCAGTTTAGCTGTGCAGATGAAGAACAACAAGAAGAAGAAATATCTCGAAATATGTCCGTCAGGCCCCTTCCCTTGAGATAAATCTGCAAGTATCTTGGAAACGAAGCGAGCTATGGCAAAATGTTAAGAGACCTTTTTTGTAGAGAATTAAGTTTCCTACTTGTTATGTTCTATGATATTTTTTGATCAGATGCGTAGTTCTCGAGATATATAAAGATATTTAAAAGTTCCGAAGCCGCACCAACATAATAGAGATACAGAAACACCGTGGCCCCTTTCTTTGAGATAACTCTGCACTATTGCGAGCTGCAAATGCCACTTCCAGCTTAGCTGTGCAGAAGAAGAACAACAAGAAGAAGAAATATCTCGAAATATGTCCGTCAGGCCCCTTTCCTTGAGATAAATCTGCAAATATCTCGGAAACGAAGCGAGCTATTGCAAAATGTTAAGAGACCTTTTTTGTAGAGGATTGAGTTTCCTACTTTCTATGTTCTATGATATTTTTTGATCAGATGCGTAGTTCTCGAGATATATCAAGATATTTAAAAGTTAAGAAGCCGCACCAACATAATAGAGATACAGAAACACCGTGGCCCCTTTCTTTGAGATAACTCTGCACTAATGCGAGCTGCAAATGCCACTTCCAGCTTAGCTGTGCAGAAGAAGAACAACAAGAAGAAGAAATATCACGAAATATGTCCGTTAGGCCCCTTCCCTTGAGATAAATCTGCAAATATCTCGGAAACGAAGCGAGCTATGGCAAAATGTTAAGAGACCTTTTTTGTAGAGAATTATGTTTCCTACAATTTATGTTCTATGATATTTTTTGATCAGAAGCGTAGTTTTCGAGATATATCGAGATATTTAAAAGTTCCGAAGCCGCACCAACATAATAGAGATACAGAAACACCGTGGCCCCTTTCTTTGAGATAACTCTGCACTAGTGCGAGCCGCAAATGCCACTTCCAGCTTAGCTGTGCAGAAGAAGAACAACAAGAAGAAGAAATATCTCGAAATATGTCCGTCAGGCCCCTTCCCTTGAGATAAATCTGCAAATATCTCGGAAACGAAGCGAGCTATGGCAAAATGTTAAGAGACCTTTTTTGTAGAGAATTAAGTTTCCTACTTTTTATGTTCCATGATATTTTTTGATCAGATGCGTAGTTCTCGAGATATATCAAGATATTTAAAAGTTCCGAAGCCGCACCAACATAATAGAGATACAGAAACACCGTGGCCCCTTTCTTTGAGATAACTCTGCACTATTGCGAGCTGTAAATGCCACGTCCAGCTTAGCTGTGCAGAAGAAGAACAACAAGAAGAAGAAATATCTCGAAATATGTCCGTCAGGCCCCTTCCCTCGAGATAAATCTGCAAATATCTCGGAAACGAAGCGAGCTATGGCAAAATGTTAAGAGACTTTTTTTGTAGAGAATTAAGTTTCCTACTTTTTATGTTCTATGATATTTTTTGATCGGATGCGTAGTTCTCGAGATATATCAAGATATTTAAAAGTTCCGAAGCCGCACCAACATAATAGAGATACAGAAACACCGTGGCCCCTTTCTTTGAGATAACTCTGCACTATTGCGAGCTGCAAATGCCACTTCCAGCTTAGCTGTGCAGAAGAAGAACAACAAGAAGAAGAAATATCTCGAAATATGTCCGTCAGACCCCTTCCCTTGAGATAAATCTGCAAATATCTCGGAAACGAAGCGAGCTATGGCAAAATGTTAAGAGACCTTTTTTGTAGAGAATTATGTTTCCCACAATTTACGTTGTATGATATTTTTTGATCAGAAGCGTAGTTTTCGAGATATATCGAGATATTTAAAAGATCCGAAGCCGCACCAACATAATAGAGATACAGAAACACCGTGGCCCCTTTCTTCGAGATAACTCTGCACTATTGCGAGCTGCAAATGCCACTTCCAGCTTAGCTGTGCAGAAGAAGACCAACAAGAAGAAGAAATATCTCGAAATATGTCCGTCAGGCCCCTTCCCTTGAGATAAATCTGCAAATATCTCGGAAACGAAGCGAGCTATGGCAAAATGTTAAGAGACCTTATTTGTGGAGAATTAAGTTTCCTACTTTTTATGTTCTATGATATTATTTGATCAGATGCGTAGTTCTCGAGATATATCAAGATATTTAAAAGTTCCGAAGCCGCACCAACATAATAGAGATACAGAAACACCGTGGCCCCTTTCTTTGAGATAACTCTGCACTAATGCGAGCTGCAAATGCCACTTCCAGCTTAGCTGTGCAGAAGAAGAACAACAAGAAGAAGAAATATCACGAAATATGTCCGTTAGGCCCCTTCCCTTGAGATAAATCTGCAAATATCTCGGAAACGAAGCGAGCTATGGCAAAATGTTAAGAGACCTTTTTTGTAGAGAATTATGTTTCCTACAATTTATGTTCTATGATATTTTTTGATCAGAAGCGTAGTTTTCGAGATATATCGAGATATTTAAAAGTTCCGAAGCCGCACCAACATAATAGAGATACAGAAACACCGTGGCCCCTTTCTTTGAGATAACTCTGCACTAGTGCGAGCCGCAAATGCCACTTCCAGCTTAGCTGTGCAGAAGAAGAACAACAAGAAGAAGAAATATCTCGAAATATGTCCGTCAGGCCCCTTCCCTTGAGATAAATCTGCAAATATCTCGGAAACGAAGCGAGCTATGGCAAAATGTTAAGAGACCTTTTTTGTAGAGAATTAAGTTTCCTACTTTTTATGTTCTATGATATTTTTTGATCGGATGCGTAGTTCTCGAGATATATCAAGATATTTAAAAGTTCCGAAGCCGCACCAACATAATAGAGATACAGAAACACCGTGGCCCCTTTCTTTGAGATAACTCTGCACTATTGCGAGCTGCAAATGCCACTTCCAGCTTAGCTGTGCAGAAGAAGAACAACAAGAAGAAGAAATATCTCGAAATATGTCCGTCAGACCCCTTCCCTTGAGATAAATCTGCAAATATCTCGGAAACGATGCGAGCTATGGCAAAATGTTAAGAGACCTTTTTTGTAGAGAATTATGTTTCCCACAATTTACGTTGTATGATATTTTTTGATCAGAAGCGTAGTTTTCGAGATATATCGAGATATTTAAAAGATCCGAAGCCGCACCAACATAATAGAGATACAGAAACACCGTGGCCCCTTTCTTCGAGATAACTCTGCACTATTGCGAGCTGCAAATGCCACTTCCAGCTTAGCTGTGCAGAAGAAGACCAACAAGAAGAAGAAATATCTCGAAATATGTCCGTCAGGCCCCTTCCCTTGAGATAAATCTGCAAATATCTCGGAAACGAAGCGAGCTATGGCAAAATGATAAGAGACCTTATTTGTGGAGAATTAAGTTTCCTACTTTTTATGTTCTATGATATTATTTGATCAGATGCGTAGTTCTCGAGATATATCAAGATATTTAAAAGTTCCGAAGCCGCACCAACATAATAGAGATACAGAAACACCTTGGCCCCTTTCTTTGAGATAACTCTGCACTATTGCGAGCTGCAAATGCCACTTCCAGCTTAGCTGTGCAGAAGAAGAACAACAAGAAGAAGAAATATCTCGAAATATGTCCGTCAGGCCCCTTCCCTCGAGATAAATCTGCAAATATCTCGGAAGCGAAGCGAGCTATGGCAAAATGTTAAGAGACCTTTTTTGTAGAGAATTATGTTTCCCACAATTTACGTTGTATGATATTTTTTGATCAGAAGCGTAGTTTTCGAGATATATCGAGATATTTAAAAGATCCGAAGCCGCACCAACATAATAGAGATACAGAAACATCGTGGCCCCTTTCTTTGAGATAACTCTGCACTAGTGCGAGCCGCAAATGCCACTTCCAGCTTAGCTGTGCAGAAGAAGAACAACAAGAAGAAGAAATATCTCGAAATATGTCCGTCAGGCCCCTTCCCTTGAGATAAATCTGCAAATATCTCGGAAACGAAGCGAGCTATGGCAAAATGTTAAGAGACCTTTTTTGTAGAGAATTAAGTTTCCTACTTTTTATGTTCTATGATATTTTTTGATCGGATGCGTAGTTCTCGAGATATATCAAGATATTTAAAAGTTCCGAAGCCGCACCAACATAATAGAGATACAGAAACACCGTGGCCCCTTTCTTTGAGATAACTCTGCACTATTGCGAGCTGCAAATGCCACTTCCAGCTTAGCTGTGCAGAAGAAGAACAACAAGAAGAAGAAATATCTCGAAATATGTCCGTCAGACCCCTTCCCTTGAGATAAATCTGCAAATATCTCGGAAACGAAGCGAGCTATGGCAAAATGTTAAGAGACCTTTTTTGTAGAGAATTATGTTTCCCACAATTTACGTTGTATGATATTTTTTGATCAGAAGCGTAGTTTTCGAGATATATCGAGATATTTAAAAGATCCGAAGCCGCACCAACATAATAGAGATACAGAAACACCGTGGCCCCTTTCTTCGAGATAACTCTGCACTACTGCGGGCTGCAAATGCCACTTCCAGCTTAGCTGTGCAGAAGAAGACCAACAAGAAGAAGAAATATCTCGAAATATGTCCGTCAGGCCCCTTCCCTTGAGATAAATCTGCAAATATCTCGGAAACGAAGCGAGCTATGGCAAAATGTTAAGAGACCTTATTTGTGGAGAATTAAGTTTCCTACTTTTTATGTTCTATGATATTATTTGATCAGATGCGTAGTTCTCGAGATATATCAAGATATTTAAAAGTTCCGAAGCCGCACCAACATAATAGAGATACAGAAACACCGTGGCCCCTTTCTTTGAGATAACTCTGCACTATTGCGAGCTGCAAATGCCACTTCCAGCTTAGCTGTGCAGAAGAAGAACAACAAGAAGAAGAAATATCTCGAAATATGTCCGTCAGGCCCCTTCCCTCGAGATAAATCTGCAAATATCTCGGAAACGAAGCGAGCTATGGCAAAATGTTAAGAGACCTTTTTTGTAGAGAATTAAGTTTCCTACTTTTTATGTTCTATGATATTTTTTGATCGGATGCGTAGTTCTCGAGATATATCAAGATATTTAAAAGTTCCGAAGCCGCACCAACATAATAGAGATACAGAAACACCGTGGCCCCTTTCTTTGAGATAACTCTGCACTATTGCGAGCTGCAAATGCCACTTCCAGCTTAGCTGTGCAGAAGAAGAACAACAAGAAGAAGAAATATCTCGAAATATGTCCGTCAGACCCCTTCCCTTGAGATAAATCTGCAAATATCTCGGAAACGAAGCGAGCTATGGCAAAATGTTAAGAGACCTTTTTTGTAGAGAATTATGTTTCCCACAATTTACGTTGTATGATATTTTTTGATCAGAAGCGTAGTTTTCGAGATATATCGAGATATTTAAAAGATCCGAAGCCGCACCAACATAATAGAGATACAGAAACACCGTGGCCCCTTTCTTCGAGATAACTCTGCACTATTGCGAGCTGCAAATGCCACTTCCAGCTTAGCTGTGCAGAAGAAGACCAACAAGAAGAAGAAATATCTCGAAATATGTCCGTCAGGCCCCTTCCCTTGAGATAAATCTGCAAATATCTCGGAAACGAAGCGAGCTATGGCAAAATGTTAAGAGACCTTATTTGTGGAGAATTAAGTTTCCTACTTTTTATGTTCTATGATATTATTTGATCAGATGCGTAGTTCTCGAGATATATCAAGATATTTAAAAGTTCCGAAGCCGCACCAACATAATAGAGATACAGAAACACCGTGGCCCCTTTCTTTGAGATAACTCTGCACTAATGCGAGCTGCAAATGCCACTTCCAGCTTAGCTGTGCAGAAGAAGAACAACAAGAAGAAGAAATATCACGAAATATGTCCGTTAGGCCCCTTCCCTTGAGATAAATCTGCAAATATCTCGGAAACGAAGCGAGCTATGGCAAAATGTTAAGAGACCTTTTTTGTAGAGAATTATGTTTCCTACAATTTATGTTCTATGATATTTTTTGATCAGATGCGTAGTTCTCGAGATATATAAAGACATTTAAAAGTTCCGAAGCCGCACCAACATAATAGAGATACAGAAACACCGTGGCCCCTTTCTTTGAGATAACTCTGCACTATTGCGAGCTGCAAATGCCACTTCCAGCTTAGCTGTGCAGAAGAAGAACAACAAGAAGAAGAAATATCTCGAAATATGTCCGTCAGGCCCCTTTCCTTGAGATAAATCTGCAAATATCTCGGAAACGAAGCGAGCTATTGCAAAATGTTAAGAGACCTTTTTTGTAGAGGATTGAGTTTCCTACTTTCTATGTTCTATGATATTTTTTGATCAGATGCGTAGTTCTCGAGATATATCAAGATATTTAAAAGTTAAGAAGCCGCACCAACATAATAGAGATACAGAAACACCGTGGCCCCTTTCTTTGAGATAACTCTGCACTAATGCGAGCTGCAAATGCCACTTCCAGCTTAGCTGTGCAGAAGAAGAACAACAAGAAGAAGAAATATCACGAAATATGTCCGTTAGGCCCCTTCCCTTGAGATAAATCTGCAAATATCTCGGAAACGAAGCGAGCTATGGCAAAATGTTAAGAGACCTTTTTTGTAGAGAATTATGTTTCCTACAATTTATGTTCTATGATATTTTTTGATCAGAAGCGTAGTTTTCGAGATATATCGAGATATTTAAAAGTTCCGAAGCCGCACCAACATAATAGAGATACAGAAACACCGTGGCCCCTTTCTTTGAGATAACTCTGCACTAGTGCGAGCCGCAAATGCCACTTCCAGCTTAGCTGTGCAGAAGAAGAACAACAAGAAGAAGAAATATCTCGAAATATGTCCGTCAGGCCCCTTCCCTTGAGATAAATCTGCAAATATCTCGGAAACGAAGCGAGCTATGGCAAAATGTTAAGAGACCTTTTTTGTAGAGAATTAAGTTTCCTACTTTTTATGTTCCATGATATTTTTTGATCAGATGCGTAGTTCTCGAGATATATCAAGATATTTAAAAGTTCCGAAGCCGCACCAACATAATAGAGATACAGAAACACCGTGGCCCCTTTCTTTGAGATAACTCTGCACTATTGCGAGCTGTAAATGCCACGTCCAGCTTAGCTGTGCAGAAGAAGAACAACAAGAAGAAGAAATATCTCGAAATATGTCCGTCAGGCCCCTTCCCTCGAGATAAATCTGCAAATATCTCGGAAACGAAGCGAGCTATGGCAAAATGTTAAGAGACTTTTTTTGTAGAGAATTAAGTTTCCTACTTTTTATGTTCTATGATATTTTTTGATCGGATGCGTAGTTCTCGAGATATATCAAGATATTTAAAAGTTCCGAAGCCGCACCAACATAATAGAGATACAGAAACACCGTGGCCCCTTTCTTTGAGATAACTCTGCACTATTGCGAGCTGCAAATGCCACTTCCAGCTTAGCTGTGCAGAAGAAGAACAACAAGAAGAAGAAATATCTCGAAATATGTCCGTCAGACCCCTTCCCTTGAGATAAATCTGCAAATATCTCGGAAACGAAGCGAGCTATGGCAAAATGTTAAGAGACCTTTTTTGTAGAGAATTATGTTTCCCACAATTTACGTTGTATGATATTTTTTGATCAGAAGCGTAGTTTTCGAGATATATCGAGATATTTAAAAGATCCGAAGCCGCACCAACATAATAGAGATACAGAAACACCGTGGCCCCTTTCTTCGAGATAACTCTGCACTATTGCGAGCTGCAAATGCCACTTCCAGCTTAGCTGTGCAGAAGAAGACCAACAAGAAGAAGAAATATCTCGAAATATGTCCGTCAGGCCCCTTCCCTTGAGATAAATCTGCAAATATCTCGGAAACGAAGCGAGCTATGGCAAAATGTTAAGAGACCTTATTTGTGGAGAATTAAGTTTCCTACTTTTTATGTTCTATGATATTATTTGATCAGATGCGTAGTTCTCGAGATATATCAAGATATTTAAAAGTTCCGAAGCCGCACCAACATAATAGAGATACAGAAACACCGTGGCCCCTTTCTTTGAGATAACTCTGCACTAATGCGAGCTGCAAATGCCACTTCCAGCTTAGCTGTGCAGAAGAAGAACAACCAGAAGAAGAAATATCACGAAATATGTCCGTTAGGCCCCTTCCCTTGAGATAAATCTGCAAATATCTCGGAAACGAAGCGAGCTATGGCAAAATGTTAAGAGACCTTTTTTGTAGAGAATTATGTTTCCTACAATTTATGTTCTATGATATTTTTTGATCAGAAGCGTAGTTTTCGAGATATATCGAGATATTTAAAAGTTCCGAAGCCGCACCAACATAATAGAGATACAGAAACACCGTGGCCCCTTTCTTTGAGATAACTCTGCACTAGTGCGAGCCGCAAATGCCACTTCCAGCTTAGCTGTGCAGAAGAAGAACAACAAGAAGAAGAAATATCTCGAAATATGTCCGTCAGGCCCCTTCCCTTGAGATAAATCTGCAAATATCTCGGAAACGAAGCGAGCTATGGCAAAATGTTAAGAGACCTTTTTTGTAGAGAATTAAGTTTCCTACTTTTTATGTTCTATGATATTTTTTGATCGGATGCGTAGTTCTCGAGATATATCAAGATATTTAAAAGTTCCGAAGCCGCACCAACATAATAGAGATACAGAAACACCGTGGCCCCTTTCTTTGAGATAACTCTGCACTATTGCGAGCTGCAAATGCCACTTCCAGCTTAGCTGTGCAGAAGAAGAACAACAAGAAGAAGAAATATCTCGAAATATGTCCGTCAGACCCCTTCCCTTGAGATAAATCTGCAAATATCTCGGAAACGAAGCGAGCTATGGCAAAATGTTAAGAGACCTTTTTTGTAGAGAATTATGTTTCCCACAATTTACGTTGTATGATATTTTTTGATCAGAAGCGTAGTTTTCGAGATATATCGAGATATTTAAAAGATCCGAAGCCGCACCAACATAATAGAGATACAGAAACACCGTGGCCCCTTTCTTCGAGATAACTCTGCACTATTGCGAGCTGCAAATGCCACTTCCAGCTTAGCTGTGCAGAAGAAGACCAACAAGAAGAAGAAATATCTCGAAATATGTCCGTCAGGCCCCTTCCCTTGAGATAAATCTGCAAATATCTCGGAAACGAAGCGAGCTATGGCAAAATGTTAAGAGACCTTATTTGTGGAGAATTAAGTTTCCTACTTTTTATGTTCTATGATATTATTTGATCAGATGCGTAGTTCTCGAGATATATCAAGATATTTAAAAGTTCCGAAGCCGCACCAACATAATAGAGATACAGAAACACCTTGGCCCCTTTCTTTGAGATAACTCTGCACTATTGCGAGCTGCAAATGCCACTTCCAGCTTAGCTGTGCAGAAGAAGAACAACAAGAAGAAGAAATATCTCGAAATATGTCCGTCAGGCCCCTTCCCTCGAGATAAATCTGCAAATATCTCGGAAGCGAAGCGAGCTATGGCAAAATGTTAAGAGACCTTTTTTGTAGAGAATTATGTTTCCCACAATTTACGTTGTATGATATTTTTTGATCAGAAGCGTAGTTTTCGAGATATATCGAGATATTTAAAAGATCCGAAGCCGCACCAACATAATAGAGATACAGAAACACCGTGGCCCCTTTCTTCGAGATAACTCTGCACTATTGCGAGCTGCAAATGCCACTTCCAGCTTAGCTGTGCAGAAGAAGACCAACAAGAAGAAGAAATATCTCGAAATATGTCCGTCAGGCCCCTTCCCTTGAGATAAATCTGCAAATATCTCGGAAACGAAGCGAGCTATGGCAAAATGTTAAGAGACCTTATTTGTGGAGAATTAAGTTTCCTACTTTTTATGTTCTATGATATTATTTGATCAGATGCGTAGTTCTCGAGATATATCAAGATATTTAAAAGTTCCGAAGCCGCACCAACATAATAGAGATACAGAAACACCGTGGCCCCTTTCTTTGAGATAACTCTGCACTATTGCGAGCTGCAAATGCCACTTCCAGCTTAGCTGTGCAGAAGAAGAACAACAAGAAGAAGAAATATCTCGAAATATGTCCGTCAGGCCCCTTCCCTTGAGATAAATCTGCATATATCTCGGAAACGAAGCGAGCTATGGCAAAATGTTAAGAGACCTTTTTTGTAGAGAATTATGTTTCCTACAATTTATGTTCTATGATATTTTTTGATCAGAAGCGTAGTTTTCGAGATATATCGAGATATTTAAAAGTTCCGAAGCCGCACCAACATAATAGAGATACAGAAACACCGTGGCCCCTTTCTTTGAGATAACTCTGCACTAGTGCGAGCCGCAAATGCCACTTCCAGCTTAGCTGTGCAGAAGAAGAACAACAAGAAGAAGAAATATCTCGAAATATGTCCGTCAGGCCCCTTCCCTTGAGATAAATCTGCAAATATCTCGGAAACGAAGCGAGCTATGGCAAAATGTTAAGAGACCTTTTTTGTAGAGAATTAAGTTTCCTACTTTTTATGTTCCATGATATTTTTTGATCAGATGCGTAGTTCTCGAGATATATAAAGATATTTAAAAGTTCCGAAGCCGCACCAACATAATAGAGATACAGAAACACCGTGGCCCCTTTCTTTGAGATAACTCTGCACTATTGCGAGCTGTAAATGCCACGTCCAGCTTAGCTGTGCAGAAGAAGAACAACAAGAAGAAGAAATATCTCGAAATATGTCCGTCAGGCCCCTTCCCTCGAGATAAATCTGCAAATATCTCGGAAACGAAGCGAGCTATGGCAAAATGTTAAGAGACCTTTTTTGTAGAGAATTAAGTTTCCTACTTTTTATGTTCTATGATATTTTTTGATCGGATGCGTAGTTCTCGAGATATATCAAGATATTTAAAAGTTCCGAAGCCGCACCAACATAATAGAGATACAGAAACACCGTGGCCCCTTTCTTTGAGATAACTCTGCACTATTGCGAGCTGCAAATGCCACTTCCAGCTTAGCCGTGCAGAAGAAGAACAACAAGAAGAAGAAATATCTCGAAATATGTCCGTCAGACCCCTTCCCTTGAGATAAATCTGCAAATATCTCGGAAACGAAGCGAGCTATGGCAAAATGTTAAGAGACCTTTTTTGTAGAGAATTATGTTTCCCACAATTTACGTTGTATGATATTTTTTGATCAGAAGCGTAGTTTTCGAGATATATCGAGATATTTAAAAGATCCGAAGCCGCACCAACATAATAGAGATACAGAAACACCGTGGCCCCTTTCTTCGAGATAACTCTGCACTATTGCGAGCTGCAAATGCCACTTCCAGCTTAGCTGTGCAGAAGAAGACCAACAAGAAGAAGAAATATCTCGAAATATGTCCGTCAGGCCCCTTCCCTTGAGATAAATCTGCAAATATCTCGGAAACGAAGCGAGCTATGGCAAAATGTTAAGAGACCTTATTTGTGGAGAATTAAGTTTCCTACTTTTTATGTTCTATGATATTATTTGATCAGATGCGTAGTTCTCGAGATATATCAAGATATTTAAAAGTTCCGAAGCCGCACCAACATAATAGAGATACAGAAACACCGTGGCCCCTTTCTTTGAGATAACTCTGCACTAATGCGAGCTGCAAATGCCACTTCCAGCTTAGCTGTGCAGAAGAAGAACAACAAGAAGAAGAAATATCACGAAATATGTCCGTTAGGCCCCTTCCCTTGAGATAAATCTGCAAATATCTCGGAAACGAAGCGAGCTATGGCAAAATGTTAAGAGACCTTTTTTGTAGAGAATTATGTTTCCTACAATTTATGTTCTATGATATTTTTTGATCAGAAGCGTAGTTTTCGAGATATATCGAGATATTCAAAAGTTCCGAAGCCGCACCAACATAATAGAGATACAGAAACACCGTGGCCCCTTTCTTTGAGATAACTCTGCACTAGTGCGAGCCGCAAATGCCACTTCCAGCTTAGCTGTGCAGAAGAAGAACAACAAGAAGAAGAAATATCTCGAAATATGTCCGTCAGGCCCCTTCCCTTGAGATAAATCTGCAAATATCTCGGAAACGAAGCGAGCTATGGCAAAATGTTAAGAGACCTTTTTTGTAGAGAATTAAGTTTCCTACTTTTTATGTTCTATGATATTTTTTGATCGGATGCGTAGTTCTCGAGATATATCAAGATATTTAAAAGTTCCGAAGCCGCACCAACATAATAGAGATACAGAAACACCGTGGCCCCTTTCTTTGAGATAACTCTGCACTATTGCGAGCTGCAAATGCCACTTCCAGCTTAGCTGTGCAGAAGAAGAACAACAAGAAGAAGAAATATCTCGAAATATGTCCGTCAGACCCCTTCCCTTGAGATAAATCTGCAAATATCTCGGAAACGAAGCGAGCTATGGCAAAATGTTAAGAGACCTTTTTTGTAGAGAATTATGTTTCCCACAATTTACGTTGTATGATATTTTTTGATCAGAAGCGTAGTTTTCGAGATATATCGAGATATTTAAAAGATCCGAAGCCGCACCAACATAATAGAGATACAGAAACACCGTGGCCCCTTTCTTCGAGATAACTCTGCACTATTGCGAGCTGCAAATGCCACTTCCAGCTTAGCTGTGCAGAAGAAGACCAACAAGAAGAAGAAATATCTCGAAATATGTCCGTCAGGCCCCTTCCCTTGAGATAAATCTGCAAATATCTCGGAAACGAAGCGAGCTATGGCAAAATGTTAAGCGACCTTATTTGTGGAGAATTAAGTTTCCTACTTTTTATGTTCTATGATATTATTTGATCAGATGCGTAGTTCTCGAGATATATCAAGATATTTAAAAGTTCCGAAGCCGCACCAACATAATAGAGATACAGAAACACCGTGGCCCCTTTCTTTGAGATAACTCTGCACTATTGCGAGCTGCAAATGCCACTTCCAGCTTAGCTGTGCAGAAGAAGAACAACAAGAAGAAGAAATATCTCGAAATATGTCCGTCAGGCCCCTTCCCTTGAGATAAATCTGCATATATCTCGGAAACGAAGCGAGCTATGGCAAAATGTTAAGAGACCTTTTTTGTAGAGAATTATGTTTCCTACAATTTATGTTCTATGATATTTTTTGATCCGAAGCGTAGTTTTCGAGATATATCGAGATATTTAAAAGATCCGAAGCCGCACCAACATAATAGAGATACAGAAACACCGTGGCCCCTTTCTTCGAGATAACTCTGCACTATTGCGAGCTGCAAATGCCACTTCCAGCTTAGCTGTGCAGAAGAAGACCAACAAGAAGAAGAAATATCTCGAAATATGTCCGTCAGGCCCCTTCCCTTGAGATAAATCTGCAAATATCTCGGAAACGAAGCGAGCTATGGCAAAATGTTAAGAGACCTTATTTGTGGAGAATTAAGTTTCCTACTTTTTATGTTCTATGATATTATTTGATCAGATGCGTAGTTCTCGAGATATATCAAGATATTTAAAAGTTCCGAAGCCGCACCAACATAATAGAGATACAGAAACACCGTGGCCCCTTTCTTTGAGATAACTCTGCACTATTGCGAGCTGCAAATGCCACTTCCAGCTTAGCTGTGCAGAAGAAGAACAACAAGAAGAAGAAATATCTCGAAATATGTCCGTCAGGCCCCTTCCCTTGAGATAAATCTGCATATATCTCGGAAGCGAAGCGAGCTATGGCAAAATGTTAAGAGACCTTTTTTGTAGAGAATTATGTTTCCCACAATTTACGTTCTATGATATTTTTTGATCAGAAGCGTAGTTTTCGAGATATATCGAGATATTTAAAAGATCCGAAGCCGCACCAACATAATAGAGATACAGAAACACCGTGGCCCCTTTCTTCGAGATAACTCTGCACTATTGCGAGCTGCAAATGCCACTTCCAGCTTAGCTGTGCAGAAGAAGACCAACAAGAAGAAGAAATATCTCGAAATATGTCCGTCAGGCCCCTTCCCTTGAGATAAATCTGCAAATATCTCGGAAACGAAGCGAGCTATGGCAAAATGTTAAGAGACCTTATTTGTGGAGAATTAAGTTTCCTACTTTTTATGTTGTATGATATTATTTGATCAGATGCGTAGTTCTCGAGATATATCAAGATATTTAAAAGTTCCGAAGCCGCACAAACATAATAGAGATACAGAAACACCGTGGCCCCTTTCTTTGAGATAACTCTGCACTATTGCGAGCTGCAAATGCCACTTCCAGCTTAGCTGTGCAGAAGAAGAACAACAAGAAGAAGAAATATCTCGAAATATGTCCGTCAGGCCCCTTCCCTTGAGATAAATCTGCATATATCTCGGAAGCGAAGCGAGCTATGGCAAAATGTTAAGAGACCTTTTTTGTAGAGAATTATGTTTCCTACAATTTATGTTCTATGATATTTTTTGATCAGAAGCGTAGTTGTCGAGATATATCAAGATATTTAAAAGTTCCGAAGCCGCACCAACATAATAGAGATACAGAAACACCGTGGCCCCTTTCTTTCAGATAACTCGGCACTACTGCGAGCTGGAAATGCCACCCTCAGTTTAGCTCTGCAGAAGAAGAACAACAAGAAGAAGAAATATCTCGAAATATGTCCGTCACGCCCCTTCCCTTGAGATAAATCTGCAAGTATCTTGGAAACGAAGCGAGCTATGGCAAAATGTTAAGAGACCTTTTTTGTAGAGAATTAAGTTTCCTACTTTTTATGTTCCATGATATTTTTTGATCGGATGCGTAGCTCTCGAGATATATCAAGATATTTAACAGTTCCGAAGCCGCACCAACATAATAGAGATACAGAAACACCGTGGCCCCTTTCTTTGAGATAACTCTGCACTATTGCGAGCTGCAAATGCCACTTCCAGCTTAGCTGTGCAGAAGAAGAACAACAAGAAGAAGAAATATCTCGAAATATGTCCGTCAGGCCCCTTCCCTTGAGATAAATCTGCATATATCTCGGAAGCGAAGCGAGCTATGGCAAAATGTTAAGAGACCTTTTTTGTAGAGAATTATGTTTCCTACAATTTATGTTCTATGATATTTTTTGATCAGAAGCGTAGTTTTCGAGATATATCAAGATATTTAAAAGTTCCGAAGCCGCACCAACATAATAGAGATACAGAAACACCGTGGCCCCTTTCTTTCAGATAACTCTGCACTATTGCGAGCTGGAAATGCCACTTCCAGTTTAGCTGTGCAGAAGAAGAACAACAAGAAGAAGAAATATCTCGAAATATGTCCGTCAGGCCCCTTCCCTTGAGATAAATCTGCATATATCTCGGAAACGAAGCGAGCTATGGCAAAATGTTGAGAGACCTTTTTTGTAGAGAATTAAGTTTTCTACTTTTTATGTTCTATGATATCATTTGATCAGATGCGTAGTTCTCGAGATATATCAAGATATTTAAAAGTTCCGAAGCCGCACCAACATAATAGAGATACAGAAACACCTTGGCCCCTTTCTTTGAGATAACTCTGCACTATTGCGAGCTGCAAATGCCACTTCCAGCTTAGCTGTGCAGAAGAAGAACAACAAGAAGAAGAAATATCTCGAAATATGTCCGTCAGGCCCCTTCCCTTGAGATAAATCTGCATATATCTCGGAAGCGAAGCGAGCTATGGCAAAATGTTAAGAGACCTTTTTTGTAGAGAATTATGTTTCCTACAATTTATGTTCTATGATATTTTTTGATCAGAAGCGTAGTTTTCGAGATATATCAAGATATTTAAAAGTTCCGAAGCCGCACCAACATAATAGAGATACAGAAACACCGTGGCCCCTTTCTTTCAGATAACTCTGCACTATTGCGAGCTGGAAATGCCACTTCCAGTTTAGCTGTGCAGAAGAAGAACAACAAGAAGAAGAAATATCTCGAAATATGTCCGTCAGGCCCCTTCCCTTGAGATAAATCTGCATATATCTCGGAAACGAAGCGAGCTATGGCAAAATGTTGAGAGACCTTTTCTGTAGAGAATTAAGTTTTCTACTTTTTATGTTCTATGATATTTTTTGATCAGATGCGTAGTTGTCGAGATATATCAAGATATTTAAAAGTTCCGAAGCCGCACCAACATAATAGAGATACAGAAACACCGTGGCCCCTTTCTTTGAGATAACTCGGCACTACTGCGAGCTGGAAATGACACTTCCAGTTTAGCTGTGCAGAAGAAGAACAACAAGAAGAAGAAATATCTCGAAATATGTCCGTCAGACCCCTTCCCTTGTGATAAATCTGCAAATATCTCGGAAACGAAGCGAGCTATGGCAAAATGTTAAGAGACATTTTTTGTAGAGAATTATGTTTCCCACAATTTACGTTCTATGATATTTTTTGATCAGAAGCGTAGTTTTCGAGATATATCGAGATGTTTAAAAGATCCGAAGCCGCACCAACATAATAGAGATACAGAAACACCGTGGCCCCTTTCTTCGAGATAACTCTGCACTATTGCGAGCTGCAAATGCCACTTCCAGCTTAGCTGTGCAGAAGAAGACCGACAAGAAGATGAAATATCTCGAAATATGTCCGTCAGGCCCCTTCCCTTGAGATAAATCTGCAAATTTCTCGGAAACGAAGCGAGCTATGGCAAAATGTTAAGAGACCTTATTTGTGGAGAATTAAGTTTCCTACTTTTTATGTTCTATGATATTATTTGATCAGATGCGTAGTTCTCGAGATATATCAAGATATTTAAACGTTCCGAAGCCGCACCAACATAATAGAGATACAGAAACACCGTGGCCCCTTTCTTTGAGATAACTCTGCACTATTGCGAGCTGCAAATGCCACTTCCAGCTTAGCTGTGCAGAAGAAGAACAACAAGAAGAAGAAATATCTCGAAATATGTCCGTCAGGCCCCTTCCCTTGAGATAAATCTGCATATATCTCGGAAGCGAAGCGAGCTATGGCAAAATGTTAAGAGACCTTTTTTGTAGAGAATTATGTTTCCTACAATTTATGTTCTATGATATTTTTTGATCAGAAGCGTAGTTTTCGAGATATATCAAGATATTTAAAAGTTCCGAAGCCGCACCAACATAATAGAGATACAGAAACACCGTGGCCCCTTTCTTTGAGATAACTCTGCACTATTGCGAGCTGCAAATGCCACTTCCAGCTTAGCTGTGCAGAGGAAGAACAACAAGAAGAAGAAATATCTCGAAATATGTCCGCCAGGCCAGTTCCTTTGAGCTGAATCTGCAAATATCTCGGAAACGAAGCGAGCTATGGCAAAATGATAAGAGACGTTTTTTGTAGAGAATTATGTTTCCTACAATTTATGTTCTATGATATTTTTTGATCAGAAGCGTAGTTTTCGAGATATATCGAGATATTTAAAAGTTCCGAAGCCGCACCAACATAATAGGGATACAGAAACACCGTGGCCCCTTTCTTTGAGATAACTCTGCACTAGTGCGAGCCGCAAATGCCACTTCCAGCTTAGCTGTGCAGAAGAAGAACAACAAGAAGAAGAAATATCTCGAAATATGTCCGTCAGGCCCCTTCCCTTGAGATAAATCTGCAAATATCTCGGAAACGAAGCGAGCTATGGCAAAATGTTAAGAGACCTTTTTTGTAGAGAATTATGTTTCCTACTTTTTATGTTCTATGATATTTTTTGATCAGACGCGTAGCTCTCGAGATATATCAAGATATTTAAAAGTTCCGAAGCCGCACCAACATAATAGAGATACAGAAACACCGTGGCCCCTTTCCTTGAGATAACTCTGCACTAGTGCGAGCCGCAAATGCCACTTCCAGCTTAGCTGTGCAGAAGAAGAACAACAAGAAGAAGAAATATCTCGAAATATGTCCGTGAGGCCCCTTCCCTTGAGATAAATCTGCAAATATCTCGGAAACGAAGCGAGCTATGGCAAAATGTTAAGAGACCTTTTTTGTAGAGAATTAAGTTTCCTACTTTTTATGTTCTATGGTATTTTTTGATCAGATGCGTAGTTCTCGAGATATATCAAGATATTTAAAAGTTCCGAAGCCGCACCAACATAATAGAGATACAGAAACACCGTGGCCCCTTTCTTTTAGATAACTCTGCACTATTGCGAGCTGCAAATGCCACTTCCAGCTTAGCTGTGCAGAAGAAGAACAACAAGAAGAAGAAATATCTCGAAATATGTCCGTCAGGCCCCTTCCCTGGAGATAAATCTGCAAATATCTCGGAAACGAAGCGAGCTATGGCAAAATGTTAAGAGACGTTTTTTGTAGAGAATTAAGTTTCCTACTTTTTATGTTCTATGATATTTTTTGATCAGATGCGTAGTTCTCGAGATATATCAAGATATTTAAAAGTTCCGAAGCCGCACCAACATAATAGAGATACAGAAACACCGTGGCCCCTTTCTTTGAGATAACTCTGCACTACTGCGAGCTGCAAATGCCACTTCCAGCTTAGCTGTGCAGAAGAAGAACAACAAGAAGAAGAAATATCCCGAAATATGTCCGTCAGGCCCCTTCCCTGGAGATAAATCTGCAAATATCTCGGAAACGAAGCGAGCTATGGCAAAACGTTAAGAGACCTTTTTTGTAGAGAATTAAGTTTCCTACTTTTTATGTTCTATGGTATTTTTTGATCAGATGCGTAGTTCTCGAGATATATCAAGATATTTAGAAGTTCCGAAGCCGCACCAACATAATAGAGATACAGAAACACCGTGGCCCCTTTCTTTGAGATTACTCTGCACTATTGCGAGCTGCAAATGCCACTTCCAGCTTAGCTGTGCAGAAGAAGAACAACAAGAAGAAGAAATATCTCGAAATATGTCCGTCAGGCCCGTTCCTTTGAGCTGAATCTGCAAATATCTCGGAAACGAAGCGAGCTATGGCAAAATGATAAGAGACGTTTTTTGTAGAGAATTATGTTTCGTACAATTTATGTTCTATGATATTTTTTGATCAGAAGCGTAGTTTTCGAGATATATCGAGATATTTAAAAGTTCCGAAGCCGCACCAACATAATAGAGATTCAGAAACACCGTGGCCCCTTTCTTTGAGATAACTCTGCACTAGTGCGAGCCGCAAATGCCACTTCCAGCTTAGCTGTGCACGAAGAAGAACAACAAGAAGAAGAAATATCTCGAAATATGTCCGTCAGGCCCCTTCCCTTGAGATAAATCTGCAAATATCTCGGAAACGAAGCGAGCTATGGCAAAATGTTAAGAGACCTTTTTTGTAGAGAATTAAGTTTTCTACTTTTTATGTTCTATGATATTTTTCGATCAGATGCGTAGTTCTCGAGATATATCAAGATATTTAAAAGTTCCGAAGCCGCACCAACATAATAGAGATACAGAAACACCGTGGCCCCTTTCTTTGAGATAACTCTGCACTATTGCGAGCTGCAAATGCCACTTCCAGCTTAGCTGTGCAGAAGAAGAACAACAAGAAGAAGAAATATCTCGAAATATGTCCGTCAGGCCCCTTCCCTGGAGATAAATCTGCAAATATCTCGGAAACGAAGCGAGCTATGGCAAAATGTTAAGAGACCTTTTTTGTAGAGAATTAAGTTTCCTACTTTTTATGTTCTATGATATTTTTTGATCAGATGCGTAGTTCTCGAGATATATCAAGATATTTAAAAGTTCCGAAGCCGCACCAACATAATAGAGATACAGAAACACCGTGGCCCCTTTCTTTGAGATAACTCTGCACTATTGCGAGCTGCAAATGCCACTTCCAGCTTAGCTGTGCAGAAGAAGAACAACAAGAAGAAGAAATATCTCGAAATATGTCCGTTAGGCCCATTCCCTTGAGATAAATGTGCAAATATCTCGGAAACGAAGCGAGCTATGGCAAAATGTTGAGGGACCTTTTTGTAGAGAATTAAGTTTCCTACTATTTATGTTCTATGATATTTTTTGAGCAGATGCGTAGTTCTCGAGATATATCAAGATATTTAAAAGTTGCGAAGCCGCACCAACATAATAGAGATACAGAAACACCGTGGCCCCCTTCTTTGAGATAACTCTGCACTATTGCGAGCTGCAAATGCCACTTCCAGCTTAGCTGTGCAGAAGAAGAACAACAAGAAGAAGAAATATCTCGAAATATGTCCGTCAGGCCCCTTCCCTTGAGATATATCTGCAAATATCTCGGAAACGAAGCGAGCTATGGCAAAATGTTAAGAGACCTTTTTTGTAGAGAATTAAGTTTCCTACTTTTTATCTTCTATGATATTTTTCGATCAGATGCGTAGTTCTCGAGATATATCAAGATATTTAAAAGTTCCGAAGCCGCACCAACATAATAGAGATACAGAAACACCGTGGCCCCTTTCTTTGAGATTACTCTGCACTATTGCGAGCTGCAAATGCCACTTCCAGCTTAGCTGTGCAGAAGAAGAACAACAAGAAGAAGAAATATCTCGAAATATGTCCGTCAGGCCCGTTCCTTTGAGCTGAATCTGCAAATATCTCGGAAACGAAGCGAGCTATGGCAAAATGTTAAGAGACGTTTTTTGTAGAGAATTATGTTTCCTACAATTTATGTTCTATGATATTTTTTGATCAGATGCGTAGTTCTCGAGATATATCAAGATATTTAAAAGTTCCGAAGCCGCACCAACATAATAGAGATACAGAAACACCGTGGCCCCTCTCTTTGAGATAACTCTGCACTATTGCGAGCTGCAAATGCCACTTCCAGCTTAGCTGTGCAGAAGAAGAACAACAAGAAGAAGAAATATCTCGAAATATGTCCGTCAGGCCCCTTCCCTTGAGATAAATCTGCAAATATCTCGGAAACGAAGCGAGCTATGGCAAAATGTTAAGAGACGTTTTTTGTAGAGAATTATGTTTCCCACAATTTATGTGCTATGATATTTTTTGATCAGAAGCGTAGTTTTCGAGATATATCGAGATATTTAAAAGTTCCGAAGCCGCACCAACATAATAGAGATACAGAAACACCGTGGCCTCTTTCTTTGAGATAACTCTGCACTAGTGCGAGCCGCAAATGCCACTTCCAGCTTAGCTGTGCAGAAGAAGAACAACAAGAAGAAGAAATATCTCGAAATATGTCCGTCAGGCCCCTTCCCTTGAGATAAATCTGCAAATATCTCGGAAACGAAGCGAGCTATGGCAAAATGTTGAGGGACCTTTTTGTAGAGAATTAAGTTTCCTACTATTTATGTTCTATGATATTTTTTGATCAGATGCGTAGTTCTCGAGATATATCAAGATATTTAAAAGATCCGAAGCCGCACCAACATAATAGAGATACAGAAACACCGTGGCCCCCTTCTTTGAGATAACTCTGCACTATTGCGAGCTGCAAATGCCACTTCCAGCTTAGCTGCGTAGAAGAAGAACAAGAAGAAGAAGAAATATCTCGAAATATGTCTGTCAGGCCCCTTCCCTTGAGATAAATCTGCAAATATCTCGGAAACGAAGCGAGCTATGGCAAAATGTTAAGAGAACTTTTTTGTAGAGAATTACGTTTCCTACTTTTTAAGTTCTATGATATTTTTTGATCAGAAGCGTAGTTTTCGAGATATATCGAGATATTTAAAGGTTCCGAAGCCGCACCAACATAATAGAGATACAGAAACACCGTGGCCCCTTTCTTTGAGATAACTCTGCACTATTGCGACCTGCAAATGCCACTTCCAGCTTAGCTGTGCAGAAGAAGAACAACAAGAAGAAGAAGTATCTCGAAATATGTCCGTCAGGCCCCTTCCCTTGAGATAAATCTGCAAATATCTCGGAAACGAAGCGAGCTATGGCAAAATGTTAAGAGACCTTTTTTGTAGAGAATTATGTTTCCTACAATTTATGTTCTATGATATTTTTTGATCAGAAGCGTAGTTCTCGAGATATATCAAGATATTTAAAAGTTCCGAAGCCGCACCAACATAATAGAGATACAGAAATACCGTGGCCCCTTTCTTTGAGATAACTCTGCACTAGTGCGTGCAGCAAATGCCACTTCCAGCTTAGCTGTGCAGAAGAAGAACAACAAGAAGAAGAAATATCTCGAAATATGTCCGTCAGGCCCGTTCCTTTGAGCTGAATCTGCAAATATCTCGGAAACGAAGCGAGCTATGGCAAAATGTTAAGAGACGTTTTTTGTAGAGAATTATGTTTCCTACAATTTATGTTCTATGATATTTTTTGATCAGATGCGTAGTTCTCGAGATATATCAAGATATTTAAAAGTTCCGAAGCCGCACCAACATAATAGAGATACAGAAACACCGTGGCCCCTCTCTTTGAGATAACTCTGCACTATTGCGAGCTGCAAATGCCACTTCCAGCTTAGCTGTGCAGAAGAAGAACAACAAGAAGAAGAAATATCTCGAAATATGTCCGTCAGGCCCCTTCCCTTGAGATAAATCTGCAAATATCTCGGAAACGAAGCGAGCTATGGCAAAATGTTAAGAGACGTTTTTTGTAGAGAATTATGTTTCCCACAATTTATGTGCTATGATATTTTTTGATCAGAAGCAGTAGTTTTCGAGATATATCGAGATATTTAAAAGTTCCGAAGCCGCACCAACATAATAGAGATACAGAAACACCGTGGCCTCTTTCTTTGAGATAACTCTGCACTAGTGCGAGCCGCAAATGCCACTTCCAGCTTAGCTGTGCAGAAGAAGAACAACAAGAAGAAGAAATATCTCGAAATATGTCCGTCAGGCCCCTTCCCTTGAGATAAATCTGCAAATATTTCGGAAACGAAGCGAGCTATGGCAAAATGTTAAGAGACCATTTTTGTAGAGAATTAAGTTTCCTACTTTTTATCTTCTATGATATTTTTTGATCAGATGCGTAGTTCTCGAGATATATCAAGATATTTAAAAGTTCCGAAGCCGCACCAACATAATAGAGATACAGAAACACCGTGGCCCCTCTCTTTGAGATAACTCTGCACTATTGCGAGCTGCAAATGCCACTTCCAGCTTAGCTGCGTAGAAGAAGAACAAGAAGAAGAAGAAATATCTCGAAATATGTCTGTCAGGCCCCTTCCCTTGAGATAAATCTGCAAATATCTCGGAAACGAAGCGAGCTATGGCAAAATGTTAAGAGAACTTTTTTGTAGAGAATTACGTTTCCTACTTTTTAAGTTCTATGATATTTTTTGATCAGAAGCGTAGTTTTCGAGATATATCGAGATATTTAAAGGTTCCGAAGCCGCACCAACATAATAGAGATACAGAAACACCGTGGCCCCTTTCTTTGAGATAACTCTGCACTATTGCGACCTGCAAATGCCACTTCCAGCTTAGCTGTGCAGAAGAAGAACAACAAGAAGAAGAAGTATCTCGAAATATGTCCGTCAGGCCCCTTCCCTTGAGATAAATCTGCAAATATCTCGGAAACGAAGCGAGCTATGGCAAAATGTTAAGAGACCTTTTTTGTAGAGAATTATGTTTCCTACAATTTATGTTCTATGATATTTTTTGATCAGAAGCGTAGTTTTCGAGATATATCGAGATATTTAAAAATTCCGAAGCCGCTCCAACATAATAGAGGTACAGAAACACCGTGGCCTCTTTCTTTGAGATAACTCTGCACTATTGCGAGCTGCAAATGCCACTTCCAGCTTAGCTGTGCAGAAGAAGAACAACAAGAAGAAGAAATATCTCGAAATATGTCCGTCAGGCCCCTTCCCTTGAGATAAATCTGCAAATATCTCGGAAACGAAGCGAGCTATGGCAAAACGTTAAGAGACCTTTTTGTAGAGAATTAAGTTTCCTACTTTTTATGTTCTATGATATTTTTTGATCAGATGCGTAGTTCTCGAGATATATCAAGATATTTAAAAGTTCCGAAGCCGCACCAACATAATAGAGATACAGAAACACCGTGGCCCCTTTCTTTGAGATAACTCTGCACTATTGCGAGCTGCAAATGCCACCTCGAGCTTAGCTGTGCAGAAGAAGAACAACAAGAAGAAGAAATATCTCGAAATATGTCCGTCAGACCCCTTCCCTTGAGATAAATCTGCAAATATCTCGGAAACGAAGCGAGCTATGGCAAAATGTTAAGAGACCTTTTTTGTAGAGAATTATGTTTCCTACAATTTACTTTCTATGATATTTTTTGATCAGAAGCGTAGTTCTCGAGATATATCAAGATATTTAAAAATTCCGAAGCCGCACCAACATAATAGAGATACAGAAACACCGTGGCCCCTCTCTTTGAGATAACTCTGCACTATTGCGAGCTGCAAATGCCACTTCCAGCTTAGCTGTGCAGAAGAAGAACAACAAGAAGAAGAAATATCTCGAAATATGTCCGTCAGGCCCCTTCCCTTGAGATAAATCTGCAAATATCTCGGAAACGAAGCGAGCTATGGCAAAATGTTAAGAGACGTTTTTTGTAGAGAATTATGTTTCCCACAATTTATGTGCTATGATATTTTTTGATCAGAAGCGTAGTTTTCGAGATATATCGAGATATTTAAAAGTTCCGAAGCCGCACCAACATAATAGAGATACAGAAACACCGTGGCCTCTTTCTTTGAGATAACTCTGCACTAGTGCGAGCCGCAAATGCCACTTCCAGCTTAGCTGTGCAGAAGAAGAACAACAAGAAGAAGAAATATCTCGAAATATGTCCGTCAGGCCCCTTCCCTTGAGATAAATCTGCAAATATCTCGGAAACGAAGCGAGCTATGGCAAAATGTTAAGAGACCTTTTTTGTAGAGAATTAAGTTTCCTACTTTTTATCTTCTATGATATTTTTTGATCAGATGCGTAGTTCTCGAGATATATCAAGATATTTAAAAGTTCCGAAGCCGCACCAACATAATAGAGGTACAGAAACACCGTGGCCTCTTTCTTTGAGATAACTCTGCACTATTGCGAGCTGCAAATGCCACTTCCAGCTTAGCTGTGCAGAAGAAGAACAACAAGAAGAAGAAATATCTCGAAATATGTCCGTCAGGCCCCTTCCCTTGAGATAAATCTGCAAATATCTCGGAAACGAAGCGAGGTATGGCAAAATGTTAAGAGACCTTTTTTGTAGAGAATTAAGTTTCCTACTTTTTATGTTCTATGATATTTTTTGATCAGATGCGTAGTTCTCGAGATATATCAAGATATTTAAAAGTTCCGAAGCCGCACCAACATAATAGAGATACAGAAATACCGTGGCCCCTCTCTTTGAGATAACTCTGCACTATTGCGAGCTGCAAATGCCACTTCCAGCTTAGCTGTGCAGAAGAAGAACAACAAGAAGAAGAAACATCTCGAAATATGTCCGTCAGGCCCCTTCCCTTGAGATAAATCTGCAAATATCTCGGAAACGAAGCGAGCTATGGCAAAATGTTAAGAGACCTTTTTTGTAGAGAATTAAGTTTCCTACTTTTTATGTTCTATGATATTTTTCGATCAGAGGCGTAGTTCTCGAGATATATCAAGATATTTAAAAGTTCCGAAGCCGCACCAACATAATAGAGATACAGAAACACCGTGGCCCCTTTCTTTGAGATAACTCTGCACGATTGCGAGCTGGAAATGCCACTTCCAGTTTAGCTGTGCAGAAGAAGAACAACAAGAAGAAGAAATATCTCGAAATATGTCCATCAGGACCCTTCCCTTGAGATAAATCTGCAAATATCTCGGAAACGAAGCGAGCTATGGCAAAACGTTGAGAGACCTTTTTTGTAGAGAATTAAGTTTCCTACTTTTTATGTTCTATGATATTTTTTGATCAGATGCGTAGTTCTCGAGATATATCAAGATATTTAAAAGTTCCGAAGCCGCACCAACATAATAGAGATACAGAAACACCGTGGCCCCTTTCTTTGAGATAACTCTGCACTATTGCGAGCTGCAAATGCCACTTCCAGCTTAGCTGTGCAGAAGAAGAACAACAAGAAGAAGAAATATCTCGAAATATGTCCGTCAGGCCCCTTCCCTTGAGATATATCTGCAAATATCTCGGAAACGAAGCGAGCTATGGCAAAATCTTAAGAGACCTTTTTTGTAGAGAATTAAGTTTCCTACTTTTTATGTTCGATGATATTTTTTGATCAGATGCGTAGTTCTCGAGATATATCAAGATATTTAAAAGTTCCGAAGCTGCACCCACATAATAGAGGTACAGAAACACCGTGGCCTCTTTCTTTGAGATAACTCTGCACTATTGCGAGCTGCAAATGCCACTTCCAGCTTAGCTGTGCAGAAGAAGAACAACAAGAAGAAGAAATATCTCGAAATATGCCCGTCAGGCCCCTTCCATTGAGATAAATCTGCAAATATCTCGGAAACGAAGCGAGCTATGGCAAAATGTTAAGAGACCTTTTTTGTAGAGAATTAAGTTTCCTACTTTTTATGTTCTATGATATTTTTTGATCAGATGCGTAGTTCTCGAGATATATCAAGATATTTAAAAGTTCCGAAGCCGCACCAACATAATAGAGATACAGAAACACCGTGGCCCCTTTCTTTGAGATAACTCTGCACTACTGCGAGCTGCAAATGCCACTTCCAGCTTAGCTGTGCAGAAGAAGAACAACAAGAAGAAGAAATATCTCGAAATATGTCCGTCAGACCCCTTCCCTTGAGATAAATCTGCAAATATCTCGGAAACGAAGCGAGGTATGGCAAAATGTTAAGAGACCTTTTTTGTAGAGAATTAAGTTTCCTACTTTTTATGTTCTATGATATTTTTTGATCAGATGCGTAGTTCTCGAGATATATCAAGATATTTAAAAGTTCCGAAGCCGCACCAACATAATAGAGATACAGAAATACCGTGGCCCCTCTCTTTGAGATAACTCTGCACTATTGCGAGCTGCAAATGCCACTTCCAGCTTAGCTGTGCAGAAGAAGAACAACAAGAAGAAGAAACATCTCGAAATATGTCCGTCAGGCCCCTTCCCTTGAGATAAATCTGCAAATATCTCGGAAACGAAGCGAGCTATGGCAAAATGTTAAGAGACCTTTTTTGTAGAGAATTAAGTTTCCTACTTTTTATGTTCTATGATATTTTTCGATCAGAGGCGTAGTTCTCGAGATACATCAAGATATTTAAAAGTTCCGAAGCCGCACCAACATAATAGAGATACAGAAACACCGTGGCCCCTTTCTTTGAGATAACTCTGCACGATTGCGAGCTGGAAATGCCACTTCCAGTTTAGCTGTGCAGAAGAAGAACAACAAGAAGAAGAAATATCTCGAAATATGTCCATCAGGACCCTTCCCTTGAGATAAATCTGCAAATATCTCGGAAACGAAGCGAGCTATGGCAAAACGTTGAGAGACCTTTTTTGTAGAGAATTAAGTTTCCTACTTTTTATGTTCTATGATATTTTTTGATCAGATGCGTAGTTCTCGAGATATATCAAGATATTTAAAAGTTCCGAAGCCGCACCAACATAATAGAGATACAGAAACACCGTGGCCCCTTTCTTTGAGATAACTCTGCACTATTGCGAGCTGCAAATGCCACTTCGAGCTTAGCTGTGCAGAAGAAGAACAACAAGAAGAAGAAATATCTCGAAATATGTCCGTCAGACCCCTTCCCTTGAGATAAATCTGCAAATATCTCGGAAACGAAGCGAGCTATGGCAAAATGTTAAGAGACCTTTTTTGTAGAGAATTAAGTTTCCTACTTTTTATGTTCGATGATATTTTTTGATCAGATGCGTAGTTCTCGAGATATATCAAGATATTTAAAAGTTCCGAAGCCGCACCAACATAATAGAGATACAGAAACACCGTGGCCCCTCTCTTTGAGATAACTCTGCACTATTGCGAGCTGCAAATGCCACTTCCAGCTTAGCTGTGCAGAAGAAGAACAACAAGAAGAAGAAATATCTCGAAATATGTCCGTCAGGCCCCTTACCTTGAGATAAATCTGCAAATATCTCGGAAACGAAGCGAGCTATGGCAAAACGTTAAGAGACCTTTTTGTAGAGAATTAAGTTTCCTACTTTTTATGTTCTATGATATTTTTTGATCAGATGCGTAGTTCTCGAGATATATCAAGATATTTAAAAGTTCCGAAGCCGCACCAACATAATAGAGATACAGAAACACCGTGGCCCCTTTCTTTGAGATAACTCTGCACTATTGCGAGCTGCAAATGCCACTTCGAGCTTAGCTGTGCAGAAGAAGAACAACAAGAAGAAGAAATATCTCGAAATATGTCCGTCAGACCCCTTCCCTTGAGATATATCTGCAAATATCTCGGAAACGAAGCGAGCTATGGCAAAATGTTAAGAGACCTTTTTTGTAGAGAATTATGTTTCCTACAATTTACTTTCTATGATATTTTTTGATCAGAAGCGTAGTTTTCGAGATATATCGAGATATTTAAAGGTTCCGAAGCCGCACCAACATAATAGAGATACAGAAACACCGTGGCCCCTTTCTTTGAGATAACTCTGCACTTTTGCGAGCAGCAAATGCCAGTTCCAGCTTAGCTGTGCAGAAGAAGCACAACAAGATCAAGAAATATCTCGGAATATATACGTCAGGCCCCTTCCCTTGAGCTAAATCTCCAAATATCTCGCAAACAATCCGAGCTATGGCAAAATGTTAAAAGACCTTTTTTGTGGAGAATTACGTTTCCTACCTTTTATGTTCTATGATATTTTTTGCTCAGATGCGTAGTTCTCGAGATATATCAAGATATATAAAAGTTCCGAAGCCGCACCAACATAATAGAGATACAGAAACACCGTGGCCCCTTTCATTGAGATAACTCTGCACTATTGCGAGCTGCAAATGCCACTTCCAGCTTAGCTGTGCAGAAGAAGAACAACAAGAAGAAGAAATATCTCGAAATATATCTGTCAGGCCCCTTCCCTTGAGATAAATCTGCAAATATCTCGGAAACGAAGCGAGCTATGGCAAAATGTTAAGAGACCTTTTTTGTAGAGAATCACGTTTCCTACTTTTTAAGCTCTATGATATTTTTTGATCAGAAGCGTAGTTTTCGAGATATATCGAGATATTTAAAGGTTCCGAAGCCGCACCAACATAATAGAGATACAGAAACACCGTGGCCCCTTTCTTTGAGATAACTCTGCACTATTGCGACCTGCAAATGCCACTTCCAGCTTAGCTGTGCAGAAGAAGAACAACAAGAAGAAGAAATATCTCGAAATATGTCCGTCAGGCCCCTTCCCTTGGGATAAATCTGCAAATATCTCGGAAACGAAGCGAGCTATGGCAAAATGTTAAGAGACCTTTTTTGTAGAGAATTATGTTTCCTACAATTTATGTTCTATGATATTTTTTGATCAGATGCGTAGTTCTCGAGATATATCATAATATTTAAAAGTTCCGAAGCCGCACCAACATAATAGAGATACAGAAACACCGTGGCCCCTTTCTTTGAGATAACTCTGCACTATTGCGACCTGCAAATGCCACTTCCAGCTTAGCTGTGCAGAAGAAGAACAACAAGAAGAAGAAATATCTCGAAATATGTCCGTCAGGCCCCTTCCCTTGAGATAAATCTGCAAATATCTCGGAAACGAAGCGAGCTATGGCAAAATGTTAAGAGATCTTTTTTGTAGAGAATTATGTTTCCTACAATTTATGTTCTATGATATTTTTTGATCAGAAGCGTAGTTTTCGAGATATATCGAGATATTTAAAAATTCCGAAGCCGCTCCAACATAATAGAGGTACAGAAACACCGTGGCCTCTTTCTTTGAGATAACTCTGCACTATTGCGAGCTGCAAATGCCACTTCCAGCTTAGCTGTGCAGAAGAAGAACAACAAGAAGAAGAAATATCTCGAAATATGTCCGTCAGGCCCCTTCCCTTGAGATAAATCTGCAAATATCTCGGAAACGAAGCGAGCTATGGCAAAACGTTGAGAGACCTTTTTTGTAGAGAATTAAGTTTCCTACTTTTTATGTTCTATGATATTTTTTGATCAGATGCGTAGTTCTCGAGATATATCAAGATATTTAAAAGTTCCGAAGCCGCACCAACATAATAGAGATACAGAAACACCGTGGCCCCTTTCTTTGAGATAACTCTGCACTATTGCGAGCTGCAAATGCCACTTCGAGCTTAGCTGTGCAGAAGAAGAACAACAAGAAGAAGAAATATCTCGAAATATGTCCGTCAGACCCCTTCCCTTGAGATAAATCTGCAAATATCTCGGAAACGAAGCGAGCTATGGCAAAATGTTAAGAGACCTTTTTTGTAGAGAATTAAGTTTCCTACTTTTTATGTTCGATGATATTTTTTGATCAGATGCGTAGTTCTCGAGATATATCAAGATATTTAAAAGTTCCGAAGCTGCACCCACATAATAGAGGTACAGAAACACCGTGGCCTCTTTCTTTGAGATAACTCTGCACTATTGCGAGCTGCAAATGCCACTTCCAGCTTAGCTGTGCAGAAGAAGAACAACAAGAAGAAGAAATATCTCGAAATATGTCCGTCAGGCCCCTTCCCTTGAGATAAATCTGCAAATATCTCGGAAACGAAGCGAGGTATGGCAAAATGTTAAGAGACCTTTTTTGTAGAGAATTAAGTTTCCTACTTTTTATGTTCTATGATATTTTTTGATCAGATGCGTAGTTCTCGAGATATATCAAGATATTTAAAAGTTCCGAAGCCGCACCAACATAATAGAGATACAGAAATACCGTGGCCCCTCTCTTTGAGATAACTCTGCACTATTGCGAGCTGCAAATGCCACTTCCAGCTTAGCTGTGCAGAAGAAGAACAACAAGAAGAAGAAACATCTCGAAATATGTCCGTCAGGCCCCTTCCCTTGAGATAAATCTGCAAATATCTCGGAAACGAAGCGAGCTATGGCAAAATGTTAAGAGACCTTTTTTGTAGAGAATTAAGTTTCCTACTTTTTATGTTCTATGATATTTTTCGATCAGAGGCGTAGTTCTCGAGATATATCAAGATATTTAAAAGTTCCGAAGCCGCACCAACATAATAGAGATACAGAAACACCGTGGCCCCTTTCTTTGAGATAACTCTGCACGATTGCGAGCTGGAAATGCCACTTCCAGTTTAGCTGTGCAGAAGAAGAACAACAAGAAGAAGAAATATCTCGAAATATGTCCATCAGGACCCTTCCCTTGAGATAAATCTGCAAATATCTCGGAAACGAAGCGAGCTATGGCAAAATGTTAAGAGACCTTTTTTGTAGAGAATTATGTTTCCTACAATTTATGTTCTATGATATTTTTTGATCAGAAGCGTAGTTTTCGAGATATATCGAGATGTTTAAAAGTTCCGAAGCCGCACCAACATAATAGAGATACAGAAACACCGTGGCCCCTTTCTTTGGGATAACTCTGCACTATTGCGAGCTGCAAATGCCACTTCCAGCTTAGCTGTGCAGAAGAAGAACAACAAGAAGAAGAAATATCTCGAAATATGTCCGTCAGGCCACTTCCCTTGAGATAAATCTGCAAATATCTCGGAAACGAAGCGAGCTATGGCAAAATGTTAAGAGACCTTTTTTGTAGACAATTAAGTTTCCTACTTTTTATGTTCGATGATATTTTTTGATCAGATGCGTAGTTCTCGAGATATATCAAGATATTTAAAAGTTCCGAAGCTGCACCCACATAATAGAGGTACAGAAACACCGTGGCCTCTTTCTTTGAGATAACTCTGCACTATTGCGAGCTGCAAATGCCACTTCCAGCTTAGCTGTGCAGAAGAAGAACAACAAGAAGAAGAAATATCTCGAAATATGCCCGTCAGGCCCCTTCCATTGAGATAAATCTGCAAATATCTCGGAAACGAAGCGAGCTATGGCAAAATGTTAAGAGACCTTTTTTGTAGAGAATTAAGTTTCCTACTTTTTATGTTCTATGATATTTTTTGATCAGATGCGTAGTTCTCGAGATATATCAAGATATTTAAAAGTTCCGAAGCCGCACCAACATAATAGAGATACAGAAACACCGTGGCCCCTTTCTTTGAGATAACTCTGCACTACTGCGAGCTGCAAATGCCACTTCCAGCTTAGCTGTGCAGAAGAAGAACAACAAGAAGAAGAAATATCTCGAAATATGTCCGTCAGACCACTTCCCTTGAGATAAATCTGCAAATATCTCGGAAACGAAGCGAGCTATGCCAAAATGCTAAGAGACCTTATTTGTAGAGAATTAAGTTTCCTACTTTTTATGTTCTATGATATTTTTTGATCAGATGCGTAGTTCTCGAGATATATCGAGATATTTAAAAGTTCCGAAGCCGCACCAACATAATAGAGATACAGAAACACCGTGGCCCCTTTCTTTGAGATAACTCTGCACAATTGCGAGCTGCAAATGCCACTTCCAGCTTAGCTGTGCAGAAGAAGAACAACAAGAAGAAGAAATATCTCGAAATATGCCCGTCAGGCCCCTTCCATTGAGATAAATCTGCAAATATCTCGGAAACGAAGCGAGCTATGGCAAAATGTTAAGAGACCTTTTTTGTAGAGAATTAAGTTTCCTATTTTTTATGTTCTATGATATTTTTTGATCAGATGCGTAGTTCTCGAGATATATCAAGATATTTAAAAGTTCCGAAGCCGCACCAACATAATAGAGATACAGAAACACCGTGGCCCCTTTCTTTGAGATAACTCTGCACGATTGCGAGCTGGAAATACCACTTCCAGCTTAGCTGTGCAGAAGAAGAACAACAAGAAGAAGAAATATCTCGAAATATGTCCGTCAGGCCCCTTCCCTTGAGATAAATCTGCAAATATCTCGGAAACGAAGCGAGCTATGCCAAAATGCTAAGAGACCTTATTTGTAGAGAATTAAGTTTCCTACTTTTTATGTTCTATGATATTTTTTGATCAGATGCGTAGTTCTCGAGATATATCGAGATATTTAAAAGTTCCGAAGCCGCACCAACATAATAGAGATACAGAAACACCGTGGCCCCTTTCTTTGAGATAACTCTGCACAATTGCGAGCTGCAAATGCCACTTCCAGCTTAGCTGTGCAGAAGAAGAACAACAAGAAGAAGAAATATCTCGAAATATGCCCGTCAGGCCCCTTCCATTGAGATAAATCTGCAAATATCTCGGAAACGAAGCGAGCTATGGCAAAATGTTAAGAGACCTTTTTTGTAGAGAATTAAGTTTCCTACTTTTTATGTTCTATGATATTTTTTGATCAGATGCGTAGTTCTCGAGATATATCAAGATATTTAAAAGTTCCGAAGCCGCACCAACATAATAGAGATACAGAAACACCGTGGCCCCTTTCTTTGAGATAACTCTGCACTACTGCGAGCTGCAAATGCCACTTCCAGCTTAGCTGTGCAGAAGAAGAACAACAAGAAGAAGAAATATCTCGAAATATGTCCGTCAGACCCCTTCCCTTGAGATAAATCTGCAAATATCTCGGAAACGAAGCGAGCTATGGCAAAATCTTAAGAGACCTTTTTTGTAGAGAATTAAGTTTCCTACTTTTTATGTTCTATGATATTTTTCGATCAGAGGCGTAGTTCTCGAGATATATCAAGATATTTAAAAGTTCCGAAGCCGCACCAACATAATAGAGATACAGAAACAGCGTGGCCCCTTTCTTTGAGATAACTGTGCACTATTGCGCGCTGCAAATGCCACTTCCAGCTTAGCTGTGCAGAAGAAGAACAACAAGAAGAAGAAATATCTCGAAATATGCCCGTCAGGCCCCTTCCATTGAGATAAATCTGCAAATATCTCGGAAACGAAGCGAGCTATGGCAAAATGTTAAGAGACCTTTTTTGTAGAGAATTAAGTTTCCTACTTTTTATGTTCTATGATATTTTTTGATCAGATGCGTAGTTCTCGAGATATATCAAGATATTTAAAAGTTCCGAAGCCGCACCAACATAATAGAGATACAGAAACACCGTGGCCCCTTTCTTTGAGATAACTCTGCACGATTGCGAGCTGGAAATGCCACTTCCAGCTTAGCTGTGCAGAAGAAGAACAACAAGAAGAAGAAATATCTCGAAATATGCCCGTCAGGCCCCTTCCCTTGAGATAAATCTGCAAATATCTCGGAAACGAAGCGAGCTATGCCAAAATGCTAAGAGACCTTATTTGTAGAGAATTAAGTTTCCTACTTTTTATGTTCTATGATATTTTTTGATCAGATGCGTAGTTCTCGAGATATATCAAGATATTTAAAAGTTCCGAGGCCGCACCAACATAATAGAGATACAGAAACACCGTGGCCCCTTTCTTTGAGATAACTCTGCACTACTGCGAGCTGCAAATGCCACTTCCAGCTTAGCTGTGCAGAAGAAGAACAACAAGAAGAAGAAATATCTCGAAATATGTCCGTCAGACCCCTTCCCTTGAGATAAGTCTGCAAATATCTCGGAAACGAAGCGAGCTATGCCAAAATGCTAAGAGACCTTATTTGTAGAGAATTAAGTTTCCTACTTTTTATGTTCTATGATATTTTTTGATCAGATGCGTAGTTCTCGAGATATATCAAGATATTTAAAAGTTCCGAAGCCGCACCAACATAATAGAGATACAGAAACACCGTGGCCCCTTTCTTTGAGATAACTCTGCACGATTGCGAGCTGGAAATGCCACTTCCAGCTTAGCTGTGCAGAAGAAGAACAACAAGAAGAAGAAATATCTCGAAATATGTCCGTCAGGCCCCTTCCCTTGAGATAAATCTGCAAATATCTCGGAAACGAAGCGAGCTATGGCAAAATGTTAAGAGACGTTTTTTGTAGAGAATTATGTTTCCTACAATTTATGTTCTATGATATTTTTTGATCAGAAGCGTAGTTTTCGAGATATATCGAGATATTTAAAAGTTCCGAAGCCGCACCAACATAATAGAGATACAGAAACACCGTGGCCCCTTTCTTTGAGATAACTCTGCACTAGTGCGAGCCGCAAATGCCACTTCCAGCTTAGCTGTGCAGAAGAAGAACAACAAGAAGAAGAAATATCTCGAAATATGTCCGTCAGGCCCCTTCCCTTGAAATATATCTGCAAATATCTCGGAAACGAAGCGAGCTATGGCAAAATGTTAAGAAACCGTTTTTGTAGAGAATTAAGTTTCCTACTTTTTATGTTCTATGATATTTTTTGATCGGACGCGTAGTTCTCGAGATATATCAAGATATTTAAAAGTTCCGAAGCCGCACCAACATAATAGAGATACAGAAACACCGTGGCCCCTTTCGTTGAGATAACTCTGCACTAGTGCGAGCCGCAAATGCCACATCCAGCTTAACTGTGCAGAAGAAGAACAACAAGAAGAAGAAATATCTCGAAATATGTCCGTCAGGCCCCTTCCCATGAGATAAATCTGCAAATATCTCGGAAACGAAGCGAGCTATGGCAAAATGTTAAGAGACCTTTTTTGTAGAGAATTAAGTTTCCTACTTTTTATGTTCTATGATATTTTTTGATCAGATGCGTAGTTCTCGAGATATATCAAGATATTTAAAAGTTCCGAAGCCGCACCAACATAATAGAGATACAGAAACACCGTGGCCCCTTTCTTTGAGATAACTCTGCACTATTGCGAGCTGCAAATGCCACTTCCAGCTTAGCTGTGCAGGAGAAGAACAACAAGAAGAAGAAATATCTCGAAATATGTCCGTCAGGCCCCTTCCCTTGAGATAAATCTGCAAATATCTCGGAAACGAAGCGAGCTATGCCAAAATGCTAAGAGACCTTATTTGTAGAGAATTAAGTTTCCTACTTTTTATGTTCTATGATATTTTTTGATCAGATGCGTAGTTCTCGAGATATATCGAGATATTTAAAAGTTCCGAAGCCGCACCAACATAATAGAGATACAGAAACACCGTGGCCCCTTTCTTTGAGATAACTCTGCACAATTGCGAGCTGCAAATGCCACTTCCAGCTTAGCTGTGCAGAAGAAGAACAACAAGAAGAAGAAATATCTCGAAATATGTCCGTCAGGCCCCTTCCCTTGAGATAAATCGGCAAGTATCTCGGAAACGAAGCGAGCTATGGCAAAATGTTAAGAGACCTTTTCTGTAGAGAATTAAGTTTTCTACTTTTTATTTTCCATGATATTTTTTGATCAGATGCGTAGTTCTCGAGATATATCAAGATATTTAAAAGTTCCGAAGCCGCACCAACATAATAGAGATACAGAAACACCGTGGCCCCTTTCTTTGAGATAACTCTGCACTATTGCGCGCTGCAAATGCCACTTCCAGCTTAGCTGTGTAGAAGAAGAACAACAAGAAGAAGAAATATCTCGAAATATGTCCGTCAGGCCCCTTCCCTTGAGATAAATCTGCAAATATCTCTGAAACGAAGCGAGCTATGGCAAAATGTTAAGAGACCTTTTTTGTAGAGAATTATGTTTCCTACAATTTATGTTCTATGATATTTTTTGATCAGAAGCGTAGTTTTCGAGATATATCGAGATATTTAAAAGTTCCGAAGCCGCACCAACATAATAGAGATACAGAAACAGCGTGGCCCCTTTCTTTGGGATAACTCTGCACTATTGCGAGCTGGAAATGCCACTTCCAGTTTAGCTGTGCAGAAGAAGAACAACAAGAAGAAGAAATATCTCGAAATATGTCCGTCAGGACCCCTCCCTTGAGATAAATCTGCAAATATCTCGGAAACGAAGCGAGCTATTGCAAAACGTTAAGAGACCTTTTTTGTAGAGAATTAGGTTTCCTACTTTTTATGTTCTATGATATTTTTTGATCAGATGCGTAGTTCTCGAGATATATCAAGATATTTAAAAGCTCCGAAGCTGCACCAACATAATAGAGGTACAGAAACACCGTGGCCCCTTTCTTTGAGATAACTCTGCACTAGTGCGAGCCGCAAATGCCACTTCCAGCTTAGCTGTGCAGAAGAAGAACAACAAGAAGAAGAAATATCTCGAAATATGTCCGTCAGGCCCCTTCCCTTGAGATAAATCTGCACATATCTCGGAAACGAAGCGAGCTATGGCAAAATGTTAAGAGACGTTTTTTGTAGAGAATTATGTTTCCTACAATTTATGTTCTATGATATTTTTTGATCAGAAGCGTAGTTTTCGAGATATATCGAGATATTTAAAAGTTCCGAAGCCGCACCAACATAATAGAGATACAGAAGCACCGTGGCCCCTTTCTTTGAGATAACTCTGCACTAGTGCGAGCCGCAAATGCCACTTCCAGCTTAGCTGTGCAGAAGAAGAACAACAAGAAGAAGAAATATCTCGAAATATGTCCGTCAGGCCCCTTCCCTTGAGATAAATCTGCAAATATCTCGGAAACGAAGAGAGCTATGGCAAAATGTTAAGCGACCTTTTTTGTAGAGAATTAAGTTTCCTACTTTTTATGTTCTATGATATTTTTTGATCAGATGCGTAGTTCTCGAGATATATCAAGATATTTAAAAGTTCCGAAGCCGCACCAACATAATAGAGATACAGAAACACCGTGGCCCCTTTCTTTGAGATAACTCTGCACTATTGCGAGCTGGAAATGCCACTTCCAGTTTAGCTGTGCACAAGAAGAACAACAAGAAGAAGAAATATCTCGAAATATGTCCGTTAGGCCCCTTCCCTTGAGATAAATCTGCAAATATCTCGGAAACGAAGCGAGCTATGGCAAAATGTTAAGAGACCTTTTTTGTAGAGAATTAAGTTTCCTACTTTTTATGTTCTATGATATTTTTTGATCAGATGCGTAGTTCTCGAGATATACCAAGATATTTAAAAGTTCCGAAGCCGCAACAACATAATAGAGATACAGAAACACCGTGGCCCCTTTCTTTGAGATAACTCTGCACTATTGCGAGCTGCAAATGCCACTTCCAGCTTAGCTGTGCAGAGGAAGAACAACAAGAAGAAGAAATATCTCGAAATATGTCCGTCAGGCCAGTTCCTTTGAGCTGAATCTGCGAATATCTCGGAAACGAAGCGAGCTATGGCAAAATGTTAAGAGACGTTTTTTGTAGAGAATTATGTTTCCTACAATTTATGTTCTATGATATTTTTTGATCAGAAGCGTAGTTTTCGAGATATATCGAGATACTTAAAAGTTCCGAAGCCGCACCAACATAATAGAGATACAGAAACACCGTGGCCCCTTTCTTTGAGATAACTCTGCACTAGTGCGAGCCGCAAATGCCACTTCCAGCTTAGCTGTGCAGAAGAAGAACAACAAGAAGAAGAAATATCTCGAAATATGTCCGTCAGGCCCCTTCCCTTGAGATAAATCTGCACATATCTCGGAAACGAAGCGAGCTATGGCAAAATGTTAAGAGACGTTTTTTGTAGAGAATTATGTTTCCTACAATTTATGTTCTATGATATTTTTTGATCAGAAGCGTAGTTTTCGAGATATATCGAGATATTTAAAAGTTCCGAAGCCGCACCAACATAATAGAGATACAGAAGCACCGTGGCCCCTTTCTTTGAGATAACTCTGCACTAGTGCGAGCCGCAAATGCCACTTCCAGCTTAGCTGTGCAGAAGAAGAACAACAAGAAGAAGAAATATCTCGAAATATGTCCGTCAGGCCCCTTCCCTTGAGATAAATCTGCACATATCTCGGAAACGAAGCGAGCTATGGCAAAATGTTAAGAGACGTTTTTTGTAGAGAATTATGTTTCCTACAATCTATGTTCTATGATATTTTTCGATCAGAGGCGTAGTTCTCGAGATATATCAAGATATTTAAAAGTTCCGAAGCCGCACCAACATAATAGAGATACAGAAACACCGTGGCCCCTTTCTTTGAGATATCTCTGCACTATTGCGAGCTGGAAATGCCACTTCCAGTTTAGCTGTGCACAAGAAGAACAACAAGAAGAAGAAATATCTCGAAATATGTCCGTTAGGCCCCTTCCCTTGAGATAAATCTGCAAATATCTCGGAAACGAAGCGAGCTATGGCAAAATGTTAAGAGACCTTTTTTGTAGAGAATTAAGTTTCCTACTTTTTATGTTCTATGATATTTTTTGATCAGATGCGTAGTTCTCGAGATATACCAAGATATTTAAAAGTTCCGAAGCCGCAACAACATAATAGAGATACAGAAACACCGTGGCCCCTTTCTTTGAGATAACTCTGCACTATTGCGAGCTGCAAATGCCACTTCCAGCTTAGCTGTGCAGAGGAAGAACAACAAGAAGAAGAAATATCTCGAAATATGTCCGTCAGGCCAGTTCCTTTGAGCTGAATCTGCGAATATCTCGGAAACGAAGCGAGCTATGGCAAAATGTTAAGAGACGTTTTTTGTAGAGAATTATGTTTCCTACAATTTATGTTCTATGATATTTTTTGATCAGAAGCGTAGTTTTCGAGATATATCGAGATACTTAAAAGTTCCGAAGCCGCACCAACATAATAGAGATACAGAAACACCGTGGCCCCTTTCTTTGAGATAACTCTGCACTAGTGCGAGCCGCAAATGCCACTTCCAGCTTAGCTGTGCAGAAGAAGAACAACAAGAAGAAGAAATATCTCGAAATATGTCCGTCAGGCCCCTTCCCTTGAGATAAATCTGCACATATCTCGGAAACGAAGCGAGCTATGGCAAAATGTTAAGAGACGTTTTTTGTAGAGAATTATGTTTCCTACAATTTATGTTCTATGATATTTTTTGATCAGAAGCGTAGTTTTCGAGATATATCGAGATATTTAAAAGTTCCGAAGCCGCACCAACATAATAGAGATACAGAAGCACCGTGGCCCCTTTCTTTGAGATAACTCTGCACTAGTGCGAGCCGCAAATGCCACTTCCAGCTTAGCTGTGCAGAAGAAGAACAACAAGAAGAAGAAATATCTCGAAATATGTCCGTCAGGCCCCTTCCCTTGAGATAAATCTGCACATATCTCGGAAACGAAGCGAGCTATGGCAAAATGTTAAGAGACGTTTTTTGTAGAGAATTATGTTTCCTACAATCTATGTTCTATGATATTTTTCGATCAGAGGCGTAGTTCTCGAGATATATCAAGATATTTAAAAGTTCCGAAGCCGCACCAACATAATAGAGATACAGAAACACCGTGGCCCCTTTCTTTGAGATATCTCTGCACTATTGCGAGCTGCAAATGCCACTTCCAGCTTAGCTGTGCAGAAGATAAACAACAAGAAGAAGAAATATCTCGAAATATGTCCGTGAGGCCCCTTCCCTTGAGATAAATCTGCAAATATCTCGGAAACCAAGCGAGCTATGGCAAAATGTTAAGAGACCTTATTTGTAGAGAATTAAGTTTCCTACTTTTTATGTTCTATGATATTTTTAGATCAGATGCGTAGTTCTCGAGATATATCAAGATATTTAAAAGTTCCGAAACCGCACCAACATAATAGAGATACAGAAACACCGTGGCCCCTTTCTTTGAGATAACTCTGCACTAGTGCGAGCCGCAAATGCCACTTCCAGCTTAGCTGTGCAGAAGAAGAACAACAAGAAGAAGAAATATCTCGAAGTATGTCCGTTAGGCCCCTTCCCTTGAGATAAATCTGCAAATATCTCGGAAACGAAGCGAGCTATGGCAAAATGTTAAGAGACCTTTTTTGTAGAGAATTAAGTTTCCTACTTTCTTTGTTCTATGATATTTTTTGATCAGATGCGTAGTTCTCGAGATATATCAAGATATTTAAAAGTTCCGAAGCCGCACGAACATAATAGAGATACAGAAACACCGTGGCCCCTTTCTTTGAGATAACTCTGCACTATTGCGAGCTGCAAATGCCACTTCCAGCTTAGCTGTGCAGAAGAAGAACAACAAGAAGAAGAAATATCTCGAAATATGTCCGTCAGGCCCCTTCCCTTGAGATATATCTGCAAATATCTCGGAAACGAAGCGAGCTATGGCAAAATGTTAAGAGACCTTTTTTGTAGAGAATTAAGTTTCCTACTTTTTATGTTCTATGATATTTTTTGATCAGATGCGTAGTTCTCGAGATATATGAAGATATTTAAAAGTTCCGAAGCCGCACCAACATAATAGAGATACAGAAACACCGTGGCCCCTTTCTTTCAGATAACTCTGCACTATTGCGAGCCGCAAATGCCACTTCCAGCTTAGCTGTGCAGAAGAAGAACAACAAGAAGAAGAAATATCTCGAAATATGTCCGTCAGGCCCCTTCCCTTGAGATATATCTGCAAATATCTCGGAAACGAAGCGAGCTATGGCAAAATCTTAAGAGACCTTTTTTGTAGAGAATTATGTTTCCTACAATTTAGGTTCTATGATATTTTTTGATCAGAAGCGTAGTTTTCGAGATATATCGAGATATTTAAAAGTTCCGAAGCCGCACCAACATAATAGAGATACAGAAACACCGTGGCCCCTTTCTTTGAGATAACTCTGCACTATTGCGAGCTGCAAATGCCACTTCCAGCTTAGCTGTGCAGAAGAAGAGCAACAAGAAGAAGAAATATCTCGAAATATGTCCGTCAGGCCAGTTCCTTTGAGCTGAATCTGCAAATATCTCGGAAACGAAGCGAGCTATGGCAAAATGTTAAGAGACATTTTTTGTAGAGAATTATGTTTCCTACAATTTATGTTCTATGATGTTTTTTGATCAGAAGCGTAGTTTTCGAGATATATCGAGATACTTAAAAGTTCCGAAGCCGCACCAACATAATAGAGATACAGAAACACCGTGGCCCCTTTCTTTGAGATAACTGTGCACTAGTGCGAGCCGCAAATGCCACTTCCAGCTTAGCTGTGCAGAAGAAGAACAACAAGTAGAAGAAATATCTCGAAATATGTCCGTCAGGCCCCTTCCCTTGAGATAAATCTGCAAATATCTCGGAAACGAAGCGAGCTATGGCAAAATGTTAAGAGACCTTTTTTGTAGAGAATTAAGTTTCCTACTTTTTATGTTCGATGATATTTTTTGATCAGACGGGTAGTTCTCGAGATATATCAAGATATTTAAAAGTTCCGAAGCCGCACCAACATAATAGAGATACAGAAACACCGTGGCCCCTTTCTTTGAGATAACTCTGCACTATTGCGAGCTGGAAATGCCACTTCCAGTTTAGCTGTGCACAAGAAGAACAACAAGAAGAAGAAATATCTCGAAATATGTCCGTTAGGCCCCTTCCCTTGAGATAAATCTGCAAATATCTCGGAAACGAAGCGAGCTATGGCAAAATGTTAAGAGACCTTTTTTGTAGAGAATTAAGTTTCCTACTTTTTATGTTCTATGATATTTTTTGATCAGATGCGTAGTTCTCGAGATATACCAAGATATTTAAAAGTTCCGAAGCCGCAACAACATAATAGAGATACAGAAACACCGTGGCCCCTTTCTTTGAGATAACTCTGCACTATTGCGAGCTGCAAATGCCACTTCCAGCTTAGCTGTGCAGAGGAAGAACAACAAGAAGAAGAAATATCTCGAAATATGTCCGTCAGGCCAGTTCCTTTGAGCTGAATCTGCGAATATCTCGGAAACGAAGCGAGCTATGGCAAAATGTTAAGAGACGTTTTTTGTAGAGAATTATGTTTCCTACAATTTATGTTCTATGATATTTTTTGATCAGAAGCGTAGTTTTCGAGATATATCGAGATACTTAAAAGTTCCGAAGCCGCACCAACATAATAGAGATACAGAAACACCGTGGCCCCTTTCTTTGAGATAACTCTGCACTAGTGCGAGCCGCAAATGCCACTTCCAGCTTAGCTGTGCAGAAGAAGAACAACAAGAAGAAGAAATATCTCGAAATATGTCCGTCAGGCCCCTTCCCTTGAGATAAATCTGCACATATCTCGGAAACGAAGCGAGCTATGGCAAAATGTTAAGAGACGTTTTTTGTAGAGAATTATGTTTCCTACAATTTATGTTCTATGATATTTTTTGATCAGAAGCGTAGTTTTCGAGATATATCGAGATATTTAAAAGTTCCGAAGCCGCACCAACATAATAGAGATACAGAAGCACCGTGGCCCCTTTCTTTGAGATAACTCTGCACTAGTGCGAGCCGCAAATGCCACTTCCAGCTTAGCTGTGCAGAAGAAGAACAACAAGAAGAAGAAATATCTCGAAATATGTCCGTCAGGCCCCTTCCCTTGAGATAAATCTGCACATATCTCGGAAACGAAGCGAGCTATGGCAAAATGTTAAGAGACGTTTTTTGTAGAGAATTATGTTTCCTACAATCTATGTTCTATGATATTTTTCGATCAGAGGCGTAGTTCTCGAGATATATCAAGATATTTAAAAGTTCCGAAGCCGCACCAACATAATAGAGATACAGAAACACCGTGGCCCCTTTCTTTGAGATATCTCTGCACTATTGCGAGCTGCAAATGCCACTTCCAGCTTAGCTGTGCAGAAGATAAACAACAAGAAGAAGAAATATCTCGAAATATGTCCGTGAGGCCCCTTCCCTTGAGATAAATCTGCAAATATCTCGGAAACCAAGCGAGCTATGGCAAAATGTTAAGAGACCTTATTTGTAGAGAATTAAGTTTCCTACTTTTTATGTTCTATGATATTTTTAGATCAGATGCGTAGTTCTCGAGATATATCAAGATATTTAAAAGTTCCGAAACCGCACCAACATAATAGAGATACAGAAACACCGTGGCCCCTTTCTTTGAGATAACTCTGCACTAGTGCGAGCCGCAAATGCCACTTCCAGCTTAGCTGTGCAGAAGAAGAACAACAAGAAGAAGAAATATCTCGAAGTATGTCCGTTAGGCCCCTTCCCTTGAGATAAATCTGCAAATATCTCGGAAACGAAGCGAGCTATGGCAAAATGTTAAGAGACCTTTTTTGTAGAGAATTAAGTTTCCTACTTTCTTTGTTCTATGATATTTTTTGATCAGATGCGTAGTTCTCGAGATATATCAAGATATTTAAAAGTTCCGAAGCCGCACGAACATAATAGAGATACAGAAACACCGTGGCCCCTTTCTTTGAGATAACTCTGCACTATTGCGAGCTGCAAATGCCACTTCCAGCTTAGCTGTGCAGAAGAAGAACAACAAGAAGAAGAAATATCTCGAAATATGTCCGTCAGGCCCCTTCCCTTGAGATATATCTGCAAATATCTCGGAAACGAAGCGAGCTATGGCAAAATGTTAAGAGACCTTTTTTGTAGAGAATTAAGTTTCCTACTTTTTATGTTCTATGATATTTTTTGATCAGATGCGTAGTTCTCGAGATATATGAAGATATTTAAAAGTTCCGAAGCCGCACCAACATAATAGAGATACAGAAACACCGTGGCCCCTTTCTTTCAGATAACTCTGCACTATTGCGAGCCGCAAATGCCACTTCCAGCTTAGCTGTGCAGAAGAAGAACAACAAGAAGAAGAAATATCTCGAAATATGTCCGTCAGGCCCCTTCCCTTGAGATATATCTGCAAATATCTCGGAAACGAAGCGAGCTATGGCAAAATCTTAAGAGACCTTTTTTGTAGAGAATTATGTTTCCTACAATTTAGGTTCTATGATATTTTTTGATCAGAAGCGTAGTTTTCGAGATATATCGAGATATTTAAAAGTTCCGAAGCCGCACCAACATAATAGAGATACAGAAACACCGTGGCCCCTTTCTTTGAGATAACTCTGCACTATTGCGAGCTGCAAATGCCACTTCCAGCTTAGCTGTGCAGAAGAAGAGCAACAAGAAGAAGAAATATCTCGAAATATGTCCGTCAGGCCAGTTCCTTTGAGCTGAATCTGCAAATATCTCGGAAACGAAGCGAGCTATGGCAAAATGTTAAGAGACATTTTTTGTAGAGAATTATGTTTCCTACAATTTATGTTCTATGATGTTTTTTGATCAGAAGCGTAGTTTTCGAGATATATCGAGATACTTAAAAGTTCCGAAGCCGCACCAACATAATAGAGATACAGAAACACCGTGGCCCCTTTCTTTGAGATAACTGTGCACTAGTGCGAGCCGCAAATGCCACTTCCAGCTTAGCTGTGCAGAAGAAGAACAACAAGTAGAAGAAATATCTCGAAATATGTCCGTCAGGCCCCTTCCCTTGAGATAAATCTGCAAATATCTCGGAAACGAAGCGAGCTATGGCAAAATGTTAAGAGACCTTTTTTGTAGAGAATTAAGTTTCCTACTTTTTATGTTCGATGATATTTTTTGATCAGATGCGTAGTTCTCGAGATATATCAAGATATTTAAAAGTTCCGAAGCCGCACCAACATAATAGAGATACAGAAACACCGTGGCCCCTTTCTTTGAGATATCTCTGCACTATTGCGAGCTGCAAATGCCACTTCCAGCTTAGCTGTGCAGAAGAAGAACAACAAGAAGAAGAAATATCTCGATATATGTCCGTCAGGCCACTTCCCTTGAGATAAATCTGCAAATATCTCGGAAACGAAGCGAGCTATGGCAAAATGTTAAGAGACCTTTTTTGTAGAGAATTAGGTTTCCTACTTTTTATGTTCTACGATATTTTTTGATCAGACGGGTAGTTCTCGAGATATATCAAGATATTTAAAAGTTCCGAAGCCGCACCAACATAATAGAGATACAGAAACACCGTGGCCCCTTTCTTTGAGATAACTCTGCACTATTGCGAGCTGCAAATGCCACTTCCAGCTTAGCTGTGCAGAAGAAGAACAACAAGAAGAAGAAATATCTCGAAATATGTCCGTCAGGCCCCTTCCCTTGAGATATATCTGCAAATATCTCGGAAACGAAGCGAGCTATGGCAAAATCTTAAGAGACCTTTTTTGTAGAGAATTATGTTTCCTACAATTTAGGTTCTATGATATTTTTTGATCAGAAGCGTAGTTTTCGAGATATATCGCGATATTTAAAAGTTCCGAAGCCGCACCAACATAAGAGAGATACAGAAACACCGTGGCCCCTTTCATTGAGATAACTCTGCACTAGTGCGAGCCGCAAATGCCACTTCCAGCTTAGCTGTGCAGAAGAAGAACAACAAGAAGAAGAAATATCTCGAAATATGTCCGTCAGGCCCCTTCCCTTGAGATAAATCTGCAAATATCTCGGAAACGAAGAGAGCTATGGCAAAATGTTAAGAGACCTTTTTGGTAGAGAATTAAGTTTCCTACTTTTCATGTTCTATGATATTTTTTGATCAGATGCGTAGTTCTCGAGATATATCAAGATATTTAAAAGTTCCGAAGCCGCACCAACATAATAGAGATACAGAAACACCGTGGCCCCTTTCTTTGAGATAACTCTGCACTATTGCGAGCTGCAAATGCCACTTCCAGCTTAGCTGTGCAGAAGAAGAACAACAAGAAGAAGAAATATCTCGAAATATGTCCGTCAGGCCCCTTCCCTTGAGATATATCTGCAAATATCTCGGAAACGAAGCGAGCTATGGCAAAATCTTAAGAGACCTTTTTTGTAGAGAATTATGTTTCCTACAATTTAGGTTCTATGATATTTTTTGATCAGAAGCGTAGTTTTCGAGATATATCGAGATATTTAAAAGTTCCGAAGCCGCACCAACATAAGAGAGATACAGAAACACCGTGGCCCCTTTCATTGAGATAACTCTGCACTAGTGCGAGCCGCAAATGCCACTTCCAGCTTAGCTGTGCAGAAGAAGAACAACAAGAAGAAGAAATATCTCGAAATATGTCCGTCAGGCCCCTTCCCTTGAGATAAATCTGCAAATATCTCGGAAACGAAGAGAGCTATGGCAAAATGTTAAGAGACCTTTTTGGTAGAGAATTAAGTTTCCTACTTTTCATGTTCTATGATATTTTTTGATCAGATGCGTAGTTCTCGAGATATATCAAGATATTTAAAAGTTCCGAAGCCGCACCAACATAATAGAGATACAGAAACACCGTGGCCCCTTTCTTTGAGATAACTCTGCACTATTGCGAGCTGCAAATGCCACTTCCAGCTTAGCTGTGCAGAAGAAGAACAACAAGAAGAAGAAATATCTCGAAATATGTCCGTCAGGCCCCTTCCCTTGAGATAAATCTGCAAATATCTCGGAAACGAAGCGAGCTATGGCAAAACGTTAAGAGACCTTTTTTGTAGAGAATTATGTTTCTTACTTTTTATGTTCTATGATATTTTTTGATCAGACGCGTAGTTCTCGAGATATATCAAGATATTTAAAAGTTCCAAAGCCGCACCAACATAATAGAGATACAGAAACACCGTGGCCCCTTTCTTTGAGATATCTCTGCACTATTGCGAGCTGCAAATGCCACTTCCAGCTTAGCTGTGCAGAAGAAGAACAACAAGAAGAAGAAATATCTCGAAATATGTCCGTCAGGCCACTTCCCTTGAGATAAATCTGCAAATATCTCGGAAACGAAGCGAGCTATGGCAAAATGTTAAGAGAATTTTTTTGTAGAGAATTAAGTTTCCTACTTTTTATGTTCTATGATATTTTTTGATCAGATGCGTAGTTCTCGAGATATATGAAGATATTTAAAAGTTCCGAAGCCGCACCAACATAATAGAGATACAGAAACACCGTGGCCCCTTTCTTTCAGATAACTCTGCACTATTGCGAGCTGCAAATGCCACTTCCAGCTTAGCTGTGCAGAAGAAGAACAACAAGAAGAAGAAATATCTCGAAATATGTCCGTCAGGCCCCTTCCCTTGAGATATATCTGCAAATATCTCGGAAACGAAGCGAGCTATGGCAAAATCTTAAGAGACCTTTTTTGTAGAGAATTATGTTTCCTACAATTTAGGTTCTATGATATTTTTTGATCAGAAGCGTAGTTTTCGAGATATATCGAGATATTTAAAAGTTACGAAGCCGCACCAACATAAGAGAGATACAGAAACACCGTGGCCCCTTTCATTGAGATAACTCTGCACTAGTGCGAGCCGCAAATGCCACTTCCAGCTTAGCTGTGCAGAAGAAGAACAACAAGAAGAAGAAATATCTCGAAATATGTCCGTCAGGCCCCTTCCCTTGAGATAAATCTGCAAATATCTCGGAAACGAAGAGAGCTATGGCAAAATGTTAAGAGACCTTTTTGGTAGAGAATTAAGTTTCCTACTTTTTATGTTCTATGATATTTTTTGATCAGATGCGTAGTTCTCGAGATATATCAAGATATTTAAAAGTTCCGAAGCCGCACCAACATAATAGAGATACAGAAACACCGTGGCCCCTTTCTTTGAGATAACTCTGCACTATTGCGAGCTGCAAATGCCACTTCCAGCTTAGCTGTGCAGAAGAAGAGCAACAAGAAGAAGAAATATCTCGAAATATGTCCGTCAGGCCAGTTCCTTTGAGCTGAATCTGCAAATATCTCGGAAACGAAGCGAGCTATGGCAAAATGTTAAGAGACATTTTTTGTAGAGAATTATGTTTCCTACAATTTATGTTCTATGATGTTTTTTGATCAGAAGCGTAGTTTTCGAGATATATCGAGATACTTAAAAGTTCCGAAGCCCCACCAACATAATAGAGATACAGAAACACCGTGGCCCCTTTCTTTGAGATAACTGTGCACTAGTGCGAGCCGCAAATGCCACTTCCAGCTTAGCTGTGCAGAAGAAGAACAACAAGTAGAAGAAATATCTCGAAATATGTCCGTCAGGCCCCTTCCCTTGAGATAAATCTGCAAATATCTCGGAAACGAAGCGAGCTATGGCAAAATGTTAAGAGACCTTTTTGGAGAGAATTAAGTTTCCTACTTTTTATGTTCGATGATATTTTTTGATCAGATGCGTAGTTCTCGAGATATATCAAGATATTTAAAAGTTCCGAAGCCGCACCAACATAATAGAGATACAGAAACACCGTGGCCCCTTTCTTTGAGATATCTCTGCACTATTGCGAGCTGCAAATGCCACTTCCAGCTTAGCTGTGCAGAAGAAGAACAACAAGAAGAAGAAATATCTCGATATATGTCCGTCAGGCCACTTCCCTTGAGATAAATCTGCAAATATCTCGGAAACGAAGCGAGCTATGGCAAAATGTTAAGAGACCTTTTTTGTAGAGAATTAGGTTTCCTACTTTTTATGTTCTATGATATTTTTTGATCAGACGGGTAGTTCTCGAGATATATCAAGATATTTAAAAGTTCCGAAGCCGCACCAACATAATAGAGATACAGAAACACCGTGGCCCCTTTCTTTGAGATAACTCTGCACTATTGCGAGCTGCAAATGCCACTTCCAGCTTAGCTGTGCAGAAGAAGAACAACAAGAAGAAGAAATATCTCGAAATATGTCCGTCAGGCCCCTTCCCTTGAGATATATCTGCAAATATCTCGGAAACGAAGCGAGCTATGGCAAAATCTTAAGAGACCTTTTTTGTAGAGAATTATGTTTCCTACAATTTAGGTTCTATGATATTTTTTGATCAGAAGCGTAGTTTTCGAGATATATCGAGATATTTAAAAGTTCCGAAGCCGCACCAACATAAGAGAGATACAGAAACACCGTGGCCCCTTTCATTGAGATAACTCTGCACTAGTGCGAGCCGCAAATGCCACTTCCAGCTTAGCTGTGCAGAAGAAGAACAACAAGAAGAAGAAATATCTCGAAATATGTCCGTCAGGCCCCTTCCCTTGAGATAAATCTGCAAATATCTCGGAAACGAAGAGAGCTATGGCAAAATGTTAAGAGACCTTTTTGGTAGAGAATTAAGTTTCCTACTTTTCATGTTCTATGATATTTTTTGATCAGATGCGTAGTTCTCGAGATATATCAAGATATTTAAAAGTTCCGAAGCCGCACCAACATAATAGAGATACAGAAACACCGTGGCCCCTTTCTTTGAGATAACTCTGCACTATTGCGAGCTGCAAATGCCACTTCCAGCTTAGCTGTGCAGAAGAAGAACAACAAGAAGAAGAAATATCTCGAAATATGTCCGTCAGGCCCCTTCCCTTGAGATAAATCTGCAAATATCTCGGAAACGAAGCGAGCTATGGCAAAACGTTAAGAGACCTTTTTTGTAGAGAATTATGTTTCTTACTTTTTATGTTCTATGATATTTTTTGATCAGACGCGTAGTTCTCGAGATATATCAAGATATTTAAAAGTTCCAAAGCCGCACCAACATAATAGAGATACAGAAACACCGTGGCCCCTTTCTTTGAGATATCTCTGCACTATTGCGAGCTGCAAATGCCACTTCCAGCTTAGCTGTGCAGAAGAAGAACAACAAGAAGAAGAAATATCTCGAAATATGTCCGTCAGGCCACTTCCCTTGAGATAAATCTGCAAATATCTCGGAAACGAAGCGAGCTATGGCAAAATGTTAAGAGACCTTTTTTGTAGAGAATTAAGTTTCCTACTTTTTATGTTCCATGATATTTTTTGATCAGATGCGTAGTTCTCGAGATATATCAAGATATTTAAAAGTTCCGAAGCTGCACCAACATAATAGAGGTACAGAAACACCGTGGCCTCTTTCTTTGAGATAACTCTGCACTATTGCGAGCTGCAAATGCCACTTCGAGCTTAGCTGTGCAGAAGAAGAACAACAAGAAGAAGAAATATCTCGAAATATGTCCGTCAGACCCCTTCCCTTGAGATGAATCTGCAAATATCTCGGAAACGAAGCGAGCTATGGCAAAACGTTAAGAGACCTTTTTTGTAGAGAATTAAGTTTCCTACTTTTTATGTTCTATGACATTTTTTGATCAGACGCGTAGTTCTCGAGATATATCAAGATATTTAAAAGTTCCGAAGCCGCACCAACATAATAGAGATACAGAAACACCGTGGCCCCTTTCTTTGAGATAACTCTGCACCATTGCGAGCTGCAAATGCCACTTCCAGCTTAGCTGTGCAGAGCAAGAACAACAAGAAGAAGAAATATCTCGAAATATGTCCGTCAGGCCAGTTCCTTTGAGCTGAATCTGCAAATATCTCGGAAACGAAGCGAGCTATGGCAAAATGTTAAGAGACCTTTTTTGTAGAGAATTAAGTTTCCTACTTTTTATGTTCGATGATATTTTTTGATCAGAAGCGTAGTTTTCGAGATATATCAACATATTTAAAAGTTCCGAAGACGCACCAACATAATAGAGATACAGAAACACCGTGGCCCCTTTCTTTGAGATAACTGTGCACTAGTGCGAGCCGCAAATGCCACTTCCAGCTTAGCTGTGCAGAAGAAGAACAACAAGAAGAAGAAATATCTCGAAATATGTCCGTCAGGCCAGTTCCTTTGAGCTGAATCTGCAAATATCTCGGAAACGAAGCGAGCTATGGCAAAATGTTAAGAGACCTTTTTTGTAGAGAATTAAGTTTCCTACTTTTTATGTTCGATGATATTTTTTGATCAGAAGCGTAGTTTTCGAGATATATCAACATATTTAAAAGTTCCGAAGACGCACCAACATAATAGAGATACAGAAACACCGTGGCCCCTTTCTTTGAGATAACTGTGCACTAGTGCGAGCCGCAAATGCCACTTCCAGCTTAGCTGTGCAGAAGAAGAACAACAAGAAGAAGAAATATCTCGAAATATGCCCGTCAGGCCCCTTCCCTTGAAATATATCTGCAAATATCTCGGAAACGAAGCGAGCTATGGCAAAATGTTAAGAGACCTTTTTTGTAGAGAATTATGTTTCCTACAATTTATGTTCTATGATATTTTTTGATCAGAAGCGTAGTTCTCGAGATATATCAAGATAATTAAAAGTTCCGAAGCCGCACCAACATAATAGAGATACAGAAACACCGTGGCCCCTTTCTTTGAGATAACTCTGAACTATTGCGAGCTGCAAATGCCACTTCCAGCTTAGCTGTGCAGAAGAAGAACAACAAGAAGAAGAAATATCTCGAAATATGTCCGTCAGGCCACTTCCCTTGAGATGAATCTGCAAATATCTCGGAAACGAAGCGAGCTATGGCAAAATGTTAAGAGACCTTTTTTGTAGAGAATTAAGTTTCCTACTTTTTACGTTCTATGATATTTTTTGATCAGACGGGTAGTTCTCGAGATATATCAAGATACTTAAAAGTTCCGAAGCCGCACCAACATAATAGAGATACAGAAACACCGTGGCCCCTTTCTTTGAGATAACTCTGAACTATTGCGAGCTGCAAATGCCACTTCCAGCTTAGCTGTGCAGAAGAAGAACAACAAGAAGAAGAAATATCTCGAAATATGTCCGTCAGGCCACTTCCCTTGAGATGAATCTGCAAATATCTCGGAAACGAAGCGAGCTATGGCAAAATGTTAAGAGACCTTTTTTGTAGAGAATTAAGATCCTACTTTTTACGTTCTATGATATTTTTTGATCAGACGGGTAGTTCTCGAGATATATCAAGATATTTAAAAGTTCCGAAGCCGCACCAACATAATAGAGATACAGAAACACCGTGGCCCCTTTCTTTGAGATAACTCTGCACTATTGCGAGCTGCAAATGCCACTTCCAGCTTAGCTGTGCAGAAGAAGAACAACAAGAAGAAGAAATATCTCGAAATATGTCCGTCAGGCCCCTTCCCTTGAGATATATCTGCAAATATCTCGGAAACGAAGCGAGCTATGGCAAAATCTTAAGAGACCTTTTTTGTAGAGAATAATGTTTCCTACAATTTACGTTCTATGATATTTTTTGATCAGAAGCGTAGTTCTCGCGATATATCAAGATATTTAAAAGTTCCGAAGCCGCACCAACATAGTAGAGATACAGAAACACCGTGGCCACTTTCTTTGAGATAACTCTGCACTAGTGCGAGCCGCAAATGCCACTTCCAGCTTAGCTGTGCAGGAGAAGAACAACAAGAAGAAGAAATATCTCGAAATATGTCCGTCAGGCCCCTTCCCTTGAGATAAATATGCAAATATCTCGGAAACGAAGCGAGCTATGGCAAAATGTTAAGAGACCGTTGTTGTAGAGAATTAAGTTTCCTACTTTTTATGTTCTATGATATTTTTTGATCAGACGCGTAGTTCTCGAGATATATCAAGATATTTAAAAGTTCCGATGCCGCACCAACATAATAGAGATACAGAAACACCGTGGCCCCTTTCTTTCAGATAACTCTGCACTATTGCGAGCTGCAAATGCCACTTCCAGCTTAGCTGTGCAGAAGAAGAACAACAAGAAGAAGAAATATCTCGAAATATGTCCGTCAGGCCCCTTCCCTTGAGATATATCTGCAAATATCTCGGAAACGAAGCGAGCTATGGCAAAATCTTAAGAGACCTTTTTTGTAGAGAATTATGTTTCCTACAATTTAGGTTCTATGATATTTTTTGATCAGAAGCGTAGTTTTCGAGATATATCGAGATATTTAAAAGTTCCGAAGCCGCACCAACATAAGAGAGATACAGAAACACCGTGGCCCCTTTCTTTGAGATAACTCTGCACTAGTGCGAGCCGCAAATGCCACTTCCAGCTTAGCTGTGCAGAAGAAGAACAACAAGAAGAAGAAATATCTCGAAATATGTCCGTCAGGCCCCTTCCCTTGAGATAAATATGCAAATATCTCGGAAACGAAGCGAGCTATGGCAAAATGTTAAGAGACCTTTTTTGTAGAGAATTAAGTTTCCTACTTTTTATGTTCTATGATATTTTTTGATCAGATGCGTAGTTCTCGAGATATATCAAGATATTTAAAAGTTCCGAAGCCGCACCAACATAATAGAGATACAGAAACACCGTGGCCCCTTTCTTTGAGATAACTCTGCACCATTGCGAGCTGCAAATGCCACTTCCAGCTTAGCTGTGCAGAGCAAGAACAACAAGAAGAAGAAATATCTCGAAATATGTCCGTCAGGCCAGTTCCTTTGAGCTGAATCTGCAAATATCTCGGAAACGAAGCGAGCTATGGCAAAATGTTAAGAGACGTTTTTTGTAGAGAATTATGTTTCCTACAATTTATGTTCGATGATATTTTTTGATCAGAAGCGTAGTTTTCGAGATATATCGAGATACTTAAAAGTTCCGAAGCCGCACCAACATAATAGAGATACAGAAACACCGTGGCCCCTTTCTTTGAGATAACTGTGCACTAGTGCGAGCCGCAAATGCCACTTCCAGCTTAGCTGTGCAGAAGAAGAAGAACAAGAAGAAGAAATATCTCGAAATATGTCCGTCAGGCCCCTTCCCTTGAGATAAATCTGCAAATATCTCGGAAACGAAGCGAGCTATGGCAAAATGTTTAGAGACCTTTTTTGTAGAGAATTATGTTTCTTACTTTTTATGTTCTATGATATTTTTTGATCAGATGCGTAGTTCTCGAGATATATCAAGATATTTAAAAGTTCCGAAGCTGCACCAACATAATAGAGGTACAGAAACACCGTGGCCTCTTTCTTTGAGATAACTCTGCACTATTGCGAGCTGCAAATGCCACTTCCAGCTTAGCTGTGCAGAAGAAGAACAACAAGAAGAAGAAATATCTCGAAATATGTCCGTCAGGCCAGTTCCTTTGAGCTGAATCTGCAAATATCTCGGAAACGAAGCGAGCTATGGCAAAATGTTAAGAGACCTTTTTTGTAGAGAATTAAGTTTCCTACTTTTTATCTTCGATGATATTTTTTGATCAGAAGCGTAGTTTTCGAGATATATCGACATATTTAAAAGTTCCGAAGCCGCACCAACATAATAGAGATACAGAAACAGCGTGGCCCCTTTCTTTGAGATAACTCTGCACTAGTGCGAGCCGCAAATGCCACTTCCAGCCTAGCTGTGCAGAAGAAGAACAACAAGAAGAAGAAATATCTCGAAATATGTCCGTCAGGCCCCTTCCCTTGAGATAAATCTGCAAATATCTCGGAAACGAAGCGAGCTATGGCAAAATGTTAAGAGACCTTTTTTGTAGAGAATTAAGTTTCCTACTTTTTATGTTCTATGATATTTTTTGATCAGATGCGTAGTTCTCGAGATATATCAAGATATTTAAAAGTTCCGAAGCCGCACCAACATAATAGAGATACAGAAACACCGTGGCCCCTTTCTTTGAGATAACTCTGCACTATTGCGAGCTGCAAATGCCACTTCCAGCTTAGCTGTGCAGAAGAAGAACAACAAGAAGAAGAAATATCTCGAAATATGTCCGTCAGGCCCCTTCCCTTGAGATATATCTGCAAATATCTCGGAAACGAAGCGAGCTATGGCAAAATCTTAAGAGACCTTTTTTGTAGAGAATTATGTTTCCTACAATTTAGGTTCTATGATATTTTTTGATCAGAAGCGTAGTTTTCGAGATATATCGAGATATTTAAAAGTTCCGAAGCCGCACCAACATAATAGAGATACAGAAACACCGTGGCCCCTTTCTTTGAGATAACTCTGCACTATTGCGAGCTGCAAATGCCACTTCCAGCTTAGCTGTGCAGAGGAAGAACAACAAGAAGAAGAAATATCTCGAAATATGTCCGTCAGGCCAGTTCCTTTGAGCTGAATCTGCAAATATCTCGGAAACGAAGCGAGCTATGACAAAATGTTAAGAGACGTTTTTTATAGAGAATTATGTTTCCTACAATTTATGTTCTATGATATTTTTTGATCAGAAGCGTAGTTTTCGAGATATATCGAGATATTTAAAAGTTCCGAAGCCGCACCAACATAATAGGGATACAGAAACACCGTGGCCCCTTTCTTTGAGATAACTCTGCACTAGTGCGAGCCGCAAATGCCACTTCCAGCTTAGCTGTGCAGAAGAAGAACAACAAGAAGAAGAAATATCTCGAAATATGTCCGTCAGGCCCCTTCCCTTGAGATAAATCTGCAAATATCTCGGAAACGAAGCGAGCTATGGCAAAATGTTAAGAGACCTTTTTTGTAGAGAATTATGTTTCCTACAATTTATGTTCTGTGATATTTTTTGATCAGAAGCGTAGTTTTCGAGATACATCGAGATATTTAAAAGTTCCGAAGCCGCACCAACATAATAGAGATACAGAAACACCGTGGCCCCTTTCTTTGAGATAACTCTGCACTAGTGCGAGCCGCAAATGCCACTTCCAGCTTAGCTGTGCAGAAGAAGAACAACAAGAAGAAGAAATATCTCGAAATATGTCCGTCAGGCCCCTTCCCTTGAGATAAATCTGCAAATATCTCGGAAACGAAGCGAGCTATGGCAAAATGTTAAGAGACCTTTTTTGTAGAGAATTAAGTTTCCTACTCTTTATGTTATATGATATTTTTTGATCAGATGCGTAGTTCTCGAGATATATCAAGATATTTAAAAGTTCCGAAGCCGCACCAACATAATAGAGATACAGAAACACCGTGGCCCCTTTCTTTGAGATAACTCTGCACTATTGCGAGCTGCAAATGCCACTTCCAGCTTAGCTGTGCAGAGGAAGAACAACAAGAAGAAGAAATATCTCGAAATATGTCCGTCAGGCCAGTTCCTTTGAGCTGAATCTGCAAATATCTCGGAAACGAAGCGAGCTATGGCAAAATATTAAGAGACGTTTTTTATAGAGAATTATGTTTCCTACAATTTATGTTCTATGATATTTTTTGATCAGAAGCGTAGTTTTCGAGATATATCGAGATATTTAAAAGTTCCGAAGCCGCACCAACATAATAGGGATACAGAAACACCGTGGCCCCTTTCTTTGAGATAACTCTGCACTATTGCGAGCTGGAAATGCCACTTCCAGTTTAGCTGTGCAGAAGAAGAACAACAAGAAGAAGAAATATCTCGAAATATGTCCGTTAGGCCCCTTCCCGTGAGATAAATCTGCAAACATCTCGGAAACGAAGCGAGCTATGGCAAAATGTTAGGAGACCTCTTTTGTAGAGAATTAAGTTTCCTACTTTTTATGTTCTATGATATTTTTTGATCAGATGCGTAGTTCTCGAGATATATCAAGATATTTAAAAGTTCCGAAGCCGCACCAACATAATAGAGATACAGAAACACCGTGGCCCCTTTCTTTGAGATAACTCTGCACTATTGCGAGCTGCAAATGCCACTTCCAGCTTAGCTGTGCAGAAGAAGAACAACAAGAAGAAGAAATATCTCGAAATATGTCCGTCAGGCCCCTTCCCTTGAGATAAATCTGCAAATATCTCGGAAACGAAGCGAGCTATGGCAAAATGTTAAGAGACCTTTTTTGTAGAGAATTAAGTTTCCTACTTTTTATGTTCTATGATATTTTTTGATCAGATGCGTAGTTCTCGAGATATATCAAGATATTTAAAAGTTCCGAAGCCGCACCAACATAATAGAGATACAGAAACACCGTGGCCCCTTTCTTTGAGATAACTCTGCACTATTGCGAGCTGCAAATGCCACTTCCAGCTTAGCTGTGCAGAAGAAGAACAACAAGAAGAAGAAATATCTCGAAATATGTCCGTCAGGCCCCTTCCCTTGAGATAAATCTGCAAATATCTCGGAAACGAAGAGAGCTATGGCAAAATGTTAAGAGACCTTTTTTGTAGAGAATTAAGTTTCCTACTTTTTATGTTCTATGATATTTTTTGATCAGATGCGTAGTTCTCGAGATATATCAAGATATTTAAAAGTTCCGAAGCCGCACCAACATAATAGAGATACAGAAACACCGTGGCCCCTTTCTTTCAGATAACTATGCACTATTGCGAGCTGCAAATGCCACTTCCAGCTTAGCTGTGCAGAAGAACAACAAGAAGAAGAAATATCTCGAAATATGTCCGTCAGGCCCCTTCCCTTGAGATAAATCTGCAAATATCTCGGAAACGAAGAGAGCTATGGCAAAATGTTAAGAGACTTTTTTTGTAGAGAATTAAGTTTCCTACTTTTTATGTTCTATGATATTTTTTGATCTGATGCGTAGTTCTCGAGATATATCAAGATATTTAAAAGTTCCGAAGCCGCACCAACATAATAGAGATACAGAAACACCGTGGCCCCTTTCTTTGAGATAACTCTGCACTACTGCGAGCTGCAAATGCCACTTCCAGCTTAGCTGTGCAGAGGAGGAACAACAAGAAGAAGAAATATCTCGAAATATGTCCGTCAGGCCAGTTCCTTTGAGCTGAATCTGCAAATATCTCGGAAACGAAGCGAGCTATGACAAAATGTTAAGAGACGTTTTTTATAGAGAATTATGTTTCCTACAATTTATGTTCTATGATATTTGTTGATCAGAAGCGTAGTTTTCGAGATATATCGAGATATTTAAAAGTTCCGAAGCCGCACCAACATAATAGGGATACAGAAACACCGTGGCCCCTTTCTTTGAGATAACTCTGCACTAGTGCGAGCCGCAAATGCCACTTCCAGCTTAGCTGTGCAGAAGAAGAACAACAAGAAGAAGAAATATCTCGAAATATGTCCGTCAGGCCCCTTCCCTTGAGATAAATCTGCAAATATCTCGGAAACGAAGCGAGCTATGGCAAAATGTTAAGAGACCTTTTTTGTAGAGAATTATGTTTCCTACAATTTATGTTCTATGATATTTTTTGATCAGAAGCGTAGTTTTCGAGATACATCGAGATATTTAAAAGTTCCGAAGCCGCACCAACATAATAGAGATACAGAAACACCGTGGCCCCTTTCTTTGAGATAACTCTGCACTAGTGCGAGCCGCAAATGCCACTTCCAGCTTAGCTGTGCAGAAGAAGAACAACAAGAAGAAGAAATATCTCGAAATATGTCCGTCAGGCCCCTTCCCTTGAGATAAATCTGCAAATATCTCGGAAACGAAGCGAGCTATGGCAAAATGTTAAGAGACCTTTTTTGTAGAGAATTAAGTTTCCTACTCTTTATGTTATATGATATTTTTTGATCAGATGCGTAGTTCTCGAGATATATCAAGATATTTAAAAGTTCCGAAGCCGCACCAACATAATAGAGATACAGAAACACCGTGGCCACTTTCTCTGAGATAACTCTGCACTATTGCGAGCTGCAAATGCCACGTCCAGCTTAGCTGTGCAGAGGAAGAACAACAAGAAGAAGAAATATCTCGAAATATGTCCGTCAGGCCAGTTCCTTTGAGCTGAATCTGCAAATATCTCGGAAACGAAGCGAGCTATGGCAAAATGTTAAGAGACCTTTTTTATAGAGAATTATGTTTCCTACAATTTATGTTCTATGATATTCTTTGATCAGAAGCGTAGTTTTCGAGATATATCGAGATATTTAAAAGTTCCGAAGCCGCACCAACATAATAGGGATACAGAAACACCGTGGCCCCTTTCTTTGAGATAACTCTGCACTATTGCGAGCTGGAAATGCCACTTCCAGTTTAGCTGTGCAGAAGAAGAACAACAAGAAGAAGAAATATCTCGAAATATGTCCGTTAGGCCCCTTCCCGTGAGATAAATCTGCAAACATCTCGGAAACGAAGCGAGCTATGGCAAAATGTTAAGAGACCTCTTTTGCAGAGAATTAAGTTTCCTACTTTTTATGTTCTATGATATTTTTTGATCAGATGCGTAGTTCTCGAGATATATCAAGATATTTAAAAGTTCCGAAGCCGCACCAACATAATAGAGATACAGAAACACCGTGGCCCCTTTCTTTGAGATAACTCTGCACCATTGCGAGCTGCAAATGCCACTTCCAGCTTAGCTGTGCAGAGCAAGAACAACAAGAAGAAGAAATATCTCGAAATATGTCCGTCAGGCCAGTTCCTTTGAGCTGAATCTGCAAATATCTCGGAAACGAAGCGAGCTATGGCAAAATGTTAAGAGACGTTTTTTGTAGAGAATTATGTTTCCTACAATTTATGTTCGATGATATTTTTTGATCAGAAGCGTAGTTTTCGAGATATATCGAGATACTTAAAAGTTCCGAAGCCGCACCAACATAATAGAGATACAGAAACACCGTGGCCCCTTTCTTTGAGATAACTGTGCAATAGTGCGAGCCGCAAATGCCACTTCCAGCTTAGCTGTGCAGAAGAAGAACAACAAGAAGAAGAAATATCTCGAAATATGTCCGTCAGGCCCCTTCCCTTGAGATAAATCTGCAAATATCTCGGAAACGAAGCGAGCTATGGCAAAATGTTTAGAGACCTTTTTTGTAGAGAATTATGTTTCTTACTTTTTATGTTCTATGATATTTTTTGATCAGATGCGTAGTTCTCGAGATATATCAAGATATTTAAAAGTTCCGAAGCTGCACCAACATAATAGAGGTACAGAAACACCGTGGCCTCTTTCTTTGAGATAACTCTGCACTATTGCGAGCTGCAAATGCCACTTCCAGCTTAGCTGTGCAGAAGAAGAACAACAAGAAGAAGAAATATCTCGAAATATGTCCGTCAGGCCAGTTCCTTTGAGCTGAATCTGCAAATATCTCGGAAACGAAGCGAGCTATGGCAAAATGTTAAGAGACCTTTTTTGTAGAGAATTAAGTTTCCTACTTTTTATCTTCGATGATATTTTTTGATCAGAAGCGTAGTTTTCGAGATATATCGACATATTTAAAAGTTCCGAAGACGCACCAACATAATAGAGATACAGAAACACCGTGGCCCCTTTCTTTGAGATAACTGTGCACTAGTGCGAGCCGCAAATGCCACTTCCAGCTTAGCTGTGCAGAAGAAGAACAACAAGAAGAAGAAATATCTCGAAATATGTCCGTCAGGCCCCTTCCCATGAGATAAATATGCAAATATCTCGGAAACGAAGCGAGGTATGGCAAAATGTTAAGAGACCTTTTTTGTAGAGAATTAAGTTTCCTACTTTTTATGTTCTATGATATTTTTTGATCAGATGCGTAGTTCTCGAGATATATCAAGATATTTAAAAGTTCCGAAGCCGCACCAACATAATAGAGATACAGAAACACCGTGGCCCCTTTCTTTGAGATAACTCTGCACTATTGCGAGCTGCAAATGCCACTTCCAGCTTAGCTGTGCAGAAGAAGAACAACAAGAAGAAGAAATATCTCGAAATATGTCCGTCAGGCCCCTTCCCTTGAGATAAATCTGCAAATATCTCGGAAACGAAGAGAGCTATGGCAAAATGTTAAGAGACTTTTTTTGTAGAGAATTAAGTTTCCTACTTTTTATGTTCTATGATATTTTTTGATCTGATGCGTAGTTCTCGAGATATATCAAGATATTTAAAGGTTCCGAAGCCGCACCAACATAATAGAGATACAGAAACAGCGTGGCCCCTTTCTTTGAGATAACTCTGCACTAGTGCGAGCCGCAAATGCCACTTCCAGCCTAGCTGTGCAGAAGAAGAACAACAAGAAGAAGAAATATCTCGAAATATGTCCGTCAGGCCCCTTCCCTTGAGATAAATCTGCAAATGTCTCGGAAACGAAGCGAGCTATGGCAAAATGTTAAGAGACCTTTTTTGTAGAGAATTAAGTTTCCTACTTTTTATGTTCTATGATATTTTTTGATCAGATGCGTAGTTCTCGAGATATATCAAGATATTTAAAAGTTCCGAAGCCGCACCAACATAATAGAGATACAGAAACACCGTGGCCCCTTTCTTTGAGATAACTCTGCACTATTGCGAGCTGCAAATGCCACTTCCAGCTTAGCTGTGCAGAAGAAGAACAACAAGAAGAAGAAATATCTCGAAATATGTCCGTCAGGCCCCTTCCCTTGAGATAAATCTGCAAATATCTCGGAAACGAAGAGAGCTATGGCAAAATGTTAAGAGACCTTTTTTGTAGAGAATTAAGTTTCCTACTTTTTATGTTCTATGATATTTTTTGATCAGATGCGTAGTTCTCGAGATATATCAAGATATTTAAAAGTTCCGAAGCCGCACCAACATAATAGAGATACAGAAACACCGTGGCCCCTTTCTTTCAGATAACTATGCACTATTGCGAGCTGCAAATGCCACTTCCAGCTTAGCTGTGCAGAAGAACAACAAGAAGAAGAAATATCTCGAAATATGTCCGTCAGGCCCCTTCCCTTGAGATAAATCTGCAAATATCTCGGAAACGAAGAGAGCTATGGCAAAATGTTAAGAGACTTTTTTTGTAGAGAATTAAGTTTCCTACTTTTTATGTTCTATGATATTTTTTGATCTGATGCGTAGTTCTCGAGATATATCAAGATATTTAAAAGTTCCGAAGCCGCACCAACATAATAGAGATACAGAAACACCGTGGCCCCTTTCTTTGAGATAACTCTGCACTATTGCGAGCTGCAAATGCCACTTCCAGCTTAGCTGTGCAGAGGAAGAACAACAAGAAGAAGAAATATCTCGAAATATGTCCGTCAGGCCAGTTCCTTTGAGCTGAATCTGCAAATATCTCGGAAACGAAGCGAGCTATGACAAAATGTTAAGAGACGTTTTTTATAGAGAATTATGTTTCCTACAATTTATGTTCTATGATATTTTTTGATCAGAAGCGTAGTTTTCGAGATATATCGAGATATTTAAAAGTTCCGAAGCCGCACCAACATAATAGGGATACAGAAACACCGTGGCCCCTTTCTTTGAGATAACTCTGCACTAGTGCGAGCCGCAAATGCCACTTCCAGCTTAGCTGTGCAGAAGAAGAACAACAAGAAGAAGAAATATCTCGAAATATGTCCGTCAGGCCCCTTCCCTTGAGATAAATCTGCAAATATCTCGGAAACGAAGCGAGCTATGGCAAAATGTTAAGAGACCTTTTTTGTAGAGAATTATGTTTCCTACAATTTATGTTCTGTGATATTTTTTGATCAGAAGCGTAGTTTTCGAGATACATCGAGATATTTAAAAGTTCCGAAGCCGCACCAACATAATAGAGATACAGAAACACCGTGGCCCCTTTCTTTGAGATAACTCTGCACTAGTGCGAGCCGCAAATGCCACTTCCAGCTTAGCTGTGCAGAAGAAGAACAACAAGAAGAAGAAATATCTCGAAATATGTCCGTCAGGCCCCTTCCCTTGAGATAAATCTGCAAATATCTCGGAAACGAAGCGAGCTATGGCAAAATGTTAAGAGACCTTTTTTGTAGAGAATTAAGTTTCCTACTCTTTATGTTATATGATATTTTTTGATCAGATGCGTAGTTCTCGAGATATATCAAGATATTTAAAAGTTCCGAAGCCGCACCAACATAATAGAGATACAGAAACACCGTGGCCCCTTTCTTTGAGATAACTCTGCACTATTGCGAGCTGCAAATGCCACTTCCAGCTTAGCTGTGCAGAGGAAGAACAACAAGAAGAAGAAATATCTCGAAATATGTCCGTCAGGCCAGTTCCTTTGAGCTGAATCTGCAAATATCTCGGAAACGAAGCGAGCTATGGCAAAATGTTAAGAGACGTTTTTTATAGAGAATTATGTTTCCTACAATTTATGTTCTATGATATTTTTTGATCAGAAGCGTAGTTTTCGAGATATATCGAGATATTTAAAAGTTCCGAAGCCGCACCAACATAATAGGGATACAGAAACACCGTGGCCCCTTTCTTTGAGATAACTCTGCACTATTGCGAGCTGGAAATGCCACTTCCAGTTTAGCTGTGCAGAAGAAGAACAACAAGAAGAAGAAATATCTCGAAATATGTCCGTTAGGCCCCTTCCCGTGAGATAAATCTGCAAACATCTCGGAAACGAAGCGAGCTATGGCAAAATGTTAGGAGACCTCTTTTGTAGAGAATTAAGTTTCCTACTTTTTATGTTCTATGATATTTTTTGATCAGATGCGTAGTTCTCGAGATATATCAAGATATTTAAAAGTTCCGAAGCCGCACCAACATAATAGAGATACAGAAACACCGTGGCCCCTTTCTTTGAGATAACTCTGCACTATTGCGAGCTGCAAATGCCACTTCCAGCTTAGCTGTGCAGAAGAAGAACAACAAGAAGAAGAAATATCTCGAAATATGTCCGTCAGGCCCCTTCCCTTGAGATAAATCTGCAAATATCTCGGAAACGAAGCGAGCTATGGCAAAATGTTAAGAGACCTTTTTTGTAGAGAATTAAGTTTCCTACTTTTTATGTTCTATGATATTTTTTGATCAGATGCGTAGTTCTCGAGATATATCAAGATATTTAAAAGTTCCGAAGCCGCACCAACATAATAGAGATACAGAAACACCGTGGCCCCTTTCTTTGAGATAACTCTGCACTATTGCGAGCTGCAAATGCCACTTCCAGCTTAGCTGTGCAGAAGAAGAACAACAAGAAGAAGAAATATCTCGAAATATGTCCGTCAGGCCCCTTCCCTTGAGATAAATCTGCAAATATCTCGGAAACGAAGAGAGCTATGGCAAAATGTTAAGAGACCTTTTTTGTAGAGAATTAAGTTTCCTACTTTTTATGTTCTATGATATTTTTTGATCAGATGCGTAGTTCTCGAGATATATCAAGATATTTAAAAGTTCCGAAGCCGCACCAACATAATAGAGATACAGAAACACCGTGGCCCCTTTCTTTCAGATAACTATGCACTATTGCGAGCTGCAAATGCCACTTCCAGCTTAGCTGTGCAGAAGAACAACAAGAAGAAGAAATATCTCGAAATATGTCTGTCAGGCCCCTTCCCTTGAGATAAATCTGCAAATATCTCGGAAACGAAGAGAGCTATGGCAAAATGTTAAGAGACTTTTTTTGTAGAGAATTAAGTTTCCTACTGTTTATGTTCTATGATATTTTTTGATCTGATGCGTAGTTCTCGAGATATATCAAGATATTTAAAAGTTCCGAAGCCGCACCAACATAATAGAGATACAGAAACACCGTGGCCCCTTTCTTTGAGATAACTCTGCACTATTGCGAGCTGCAAATGCCACTTCCAGCTTAGCTGTGCAGAGGAGGAACAACAAGAAGAAGAAATATCTCGAAATATGTCCGTCAGGCCAGTTCCTTTGAGCTGAATCTGCAAATATCTCGGAAACGAAGCGAGCTATGACAAAATGTTAAGAGACGTTTTTTATAGAGAATTATGTTTCCTACAATTTATGTTCTATGATATTTGTTGATCAGAAGCGTAGTTTTCGAGATATATCGAGATATTTAAAAGTTCCGAAGCCGCACCAACATAATAGGGATACAGAAACACCGTGGCCCCTTTCTTTGAGATAACTCTGCACTAGTGCGAGCCGCAAATGCCACTTCCAGCTTAGCTGTGCAGAAGAAGAACAACAAGAAGAAGAAATATCTCGAAATATGTCCGTCAGGCCCCTTCCCTTGAGATAAATCTGCAAATATCTCGGAAACGAAGCGAGCTATGGCAAAATGTTAAGAGACCTTTTTTGTAGAGAATTATGTTTCCTACAATTTATGTTCTATGATATTTTTTGATCAGAAGCGTAGTTTTCGAGATACATCGAGATATTTAAAAGTTCCGAAGCCGCACCAACATAATAGAGATACAGAAACACCGTGGCCCCTTTCTTTGAGATAACTCTGCACTAGTGCGAGCCGCAAATGCCACTTCCAGCTTAGCTGTGCAGAAGAAGAACAACAAGAAGAAGAAATATCTCGAAATATGTCCGTCAGGCCCCTCCCCTTGAGATATATCAGCAAATATCTCGGAAACGAAGCGAGCTATGGCAAAATGTTAAGAGACCTTTTTTGTAGAGAATTATGTTTCCTACAATTTATGTTCTATGATATTTTTTGATCAGAAGCGTAGTTTTCGAGATACATCGAGATATTTAAAAGTTCCGAAGCCGCACCAACATAATAGAGATACAGAAACACAGTGGCCCCTTTCTTTGAGATAACTCTGCACTAGTGCGAGCCGCAAATGCCACTTCCAGCTTAGCTGTGCAGAAGAAGAACAACAAGAAGAAGAAATATCTCGAAATATGTCCGTCAGGCCCCTTCCCTTGAGATATATCTGCAAATATCTCGGAAACGAAGAGAGCTATGGCAAAATGTTAAGAGACCTTTTTTGTAGAGAATTAAGTTTCCTACCTTTTATGTTCTATGATATTGTTTGATCTGATGCGTAGTTCTCGAGATATATCAAGATATTTAAAAGTTCCGAAGCCGCACCAACATAATAGAGATACAGAAACACCGTGGCCCCTTTCTTTGAGATAACTCTGCACTATTGCGAGCTGGAAATGCCACTTCCAGCTTAGCTGTGCAGAAGAAGAACAACAAGAAGAAGAAATATCTCGAAATATGTCCGTCAGGCCCCTCCCCTTGAGATATATCAGCAAATATCTCGGAAACGAAGCGAGCTATGGCAAAATGTTAAGAGACCTTTTTTGTAGAGAATTATGTTTCCTACAATTCATGTTCTATGATATTTTTTGATCAGAAGCGTAGTTTTCGAGATACATCGAGATATTTAAAAGTTCCGAAGCCGCACCAACATAATAGAGATACAGAAACACAGTGGCCCCTTTCTTTGAGATAACTCTGCACTAGTGCGAGCCGCAAATGCCACTTCCAGCTTAGCTGTGCAGAAGAAGAACAACAAGAAGAAGAAATATCTCGAAATATGTCCGTCAGGCCCCTTCCCTTGAGATATATCTGCAAATATCTCGGAAACGAAGCGAGCTATGGCAAAATGTTCAGAGACCTTTTTTGTAGAGAATTCTGTTTCCTACAATTTATGTTCTATGATATTTTTTGATCAGAAGCGTAGTTTTCGAGATATATCGAGATATTTAAAAGTTCCGAAGCCGCACCAACATAATAGAGATACAGAAACACCGTGGCCCCTTTCTTTGAGATAACTCTGCACTAGTGCGAGCCGCAAATGCCACTTCCAGCTTAGCTGTGCAGAAGAAGAACAACAAGAAGAAGAAATATCTCGAAATATGTCCGTCAGGCCCCTTCCCTTGAGATAAATCTGCAAATATCTCGGAAACGAAGCGAGCTATGGCAAAATGTTAAGAGACCTTTTTTGTAGGGAATTAAGTTTCCTACTTTTTATGTTCTATGATATTTTTTGATCAGATGCGTAGTTCTCGAGATATATCAAGATATTTAAAAGTTCCGAAGCCGCACCAACATAATAGAGATACAGAAACACCGTGGCCCCTTTCTTTGAGATAACTCTGCACTATTGCGAGCTGCAAATGCCACTTCCAGCTTAGCTGTGCAGAGGAAGAACAACAAGAAGAAGAAATATCTCGAAATATGTCCGTCAGGCCAGTTCCTTTGAGCTGAATCTGCAAATATCTCGGAAACGAAGCGAGCTATGGCAAAATGTTAAGAGACGTTTTTTATAGAGAATTATGTTTCCTACTATTTATGTTCTATGATATTTTTTGATCAGAAGCGTAGTTTTCGAGATATATCGAGATATTTAAAAGTTCCGAAGCCGCACCAACATAATAGGGATACAGAAACACCGTGGCCCCTTTCTTTGAGATAACTCTGCACTAGTGCGAGCCGCAAATGCCACTTCCAGCTTAGCTGTGCAGAAGAAGAACAACAAGAAGAAGAAATATCTCGAAATATGTCCGTCAGGCCCCTTCCCTTGAGATAAATCTGCAAATATCTCGGAAACGAAGCGAGCTATGGCAAAATGTTAAGAGACCTTTTTTGTAGAGAATTAAGTTTCCTACTTTTTATGTTCTATGATATTTTTTGATCAGATGCGTAGTTCTCGAGATATATCAAGATATTTAAAAGTTCCGAAGCCGCACCAACATAATAGAGATACAGAAACACCGTGGCCCCTTTCTTTGAGATAACTCTGCACTATTGCGAGCTGGAAATGCCACTTCCAGCTTAGCTGTGCAGAAGAAGAACAACAAGAAGAAGAAATATCTCGAAATATGTCCGTCAGGCCCCTTCCCTTGAGATAAATCTGCAAATATCTCGGAAACGAAGCGAGCTATGGCAAAATGTTAAGAGACCTTTTTTGTAGAGAATTAAGTTTCCTACTCTTTATGTTATATGATATTTTTTGATCAGATGCGTAGTTCTCGAGATATATCAAGATATTTAAAAGTTCCGAAGCCGCACCAACATAATAGAGATACAGAAACACCGTGGCCCCTTTCTCTGAGATAACTCTGCACTATTGCGAGCTGCAAATGCCACGTCCAGCTTAGCTGTGCAGAGGAAGAACAACAAGAAGAAGAAATATCTCGAAATATGTCCGTCAGGCCAGTTCCTTTGAGCTGAATCTGCAAATATCTCGGAAACGAAGCGAGCTATGGCAAAATGTTAAGAGACCTTTTTTATAGAGAATTATGTTTCCTACAATTTATGTTCTATGATATTTTTTGATCAGAAGCGTAGTTTTCGAGATATATCGAGATATTTAAAAGTTCCGAAGCCGCACCAACATAATAGGGATACAGAAACACCGTGGCCCCTTTCTTTGAGATAACTCTGCACTATTGCGAGCTGGAAATGCCACTTCCAGTTTAGCTGTGCAGAAGAAGAACAACAAGAAGAAGAAATATCTCGAAATATGTCCGTTAGGCCCCTTCCCGTGAGATAAATCTGCAAACATCTCGGAAACGAAGCGAGCTATGGCAAAATGTTAAGAGACCTCTTTTGCAGAGAATTAAGTTTCCTACTTTTTATGTTCTATGATATTTTTTGATCAGATGCGTAGTTCTCGAGATATATCAAGATATTTAAAAGTTCCGAAGCCGCACCAACATAATAGAGATACAGAAACACCGTGGCCCCTTTCTTTGAGATAACTCTGCACTATTGCGAGCTGCAAATGCCACTTCCAGCTTAGCTGTGCAGAAGAAGAACAACAAGAAGAAGAAATATCTCGAAATATGTCCGTCAGGCCCCTTCCCTTGAGATAAATCTGCAAATATCTCGGAAACGAAGAGAGCTATGGCAAAATGTTAAGAGACCTTTTTTGTAGAGAATTAAGTTTCCTACTTTTTATGTTCTATGATATTGTTTGATCTGATGCGTAGTTCTCGAGATATATCAAGATACTTAAAAGTTCCGAAGCCGCACCAACATAATAGAGATACAGAAACACCGTGGCCCCTTTCTTTGAGATAACTCTGCACTATTGCGAGCTGGAAATGCCACTTCCAGCTTAGCTGTGCAGAAGAAGAACAACAAGAAGAAGAAATATCTCGAAATATGTCCGTCAGGCCCCTCCCCTTGAGATATATCAGCAAATATCTCGGAAACGAAGCGAGCTATTGCAAAATGTTAAGAGACCTTTTTTGTAGAGAATTATGTTTCCTACAATTTATGTTCTATGATATTTTTTGATCAGAAGCGTAGTTTTCGAGATACATCGAGATATTTAAAAGTTCCGAAGCCGCACCAACATAATAGAGATACAGAAACACAGTGGCCCCTTTCTTTGAGATAACTCTGCACTAGTGCGAGCCGCAAATGCCACTTCCAGCTTAGCTGTGCAGAAGAAGAACAACAAGAAGAAGAAATATCTCGAAATATGTCCGTCAGGCCCCTTCCCTTGAGATATATCTGCAAATATCTCGGAAACGAAGAGAGCTATGGCAAAATGTTAAGAGACCTTTTTTGTAGAGAATTAAGTTTCCTACCTTTTATGTTCTATGATATTGTTTGATCTGATGCGTAGTTCTCGAGATATATCAAGATATTTAAAAGTTCCGAAGCCGCACCAACATAATAGAGATACAGAAACACCGTGGCCCCTTTCTTTGAGATAACTCTGCACTATTGCGAGCTGGAAATGCCACTTCCAGCTTAGCTGTGCAGAAGAAGAACAACAAGAAGAAGAAATATCTCGAAATATGTCCGTCAGGCCCCTCCCCTTGAGATATATCAGCAAATATCTCGGAAACGAAGCGAGCTATGGCAAAATGTTAAGAGACCTTTTTTGTAGAGAATTATGTTTCCTACAATTTATGTTCTATGATATTTTTTGATCAGAAGCGTAGTTTTCGAGATACATCGAGATATTTAAAAGTTCCGAAGCCGCACCAACATAATAGAGATACAGAAACACAGTGGCCCCTTTCTTTGAGATAACTCTGCACTAGTGCGAGCCGCAAATGCCACTTCCAGCTTAGCTGTGCAGAAGAAGAACAACAAGAAGAAGAAATATCTCGAAATATGTCCGTCAGGCCCCTTCCCTTGAGATATATCTGCAAATATCTCGGAAACGAAGCGAGCTATGGCAAAATGTTCAGAGACCTTTTTTGTAGAGAATTCTGTTTCCTACAATTTATGTTCTATGATATTTTTTGATCAGAAGCGTAGTTTTCGAGATATATCGAGATATTTAAAAGTTCCGAAGCCGCACCAACATAATAGAGATACAGAAACACCGTGGCCCCTTTCTTTGAGATAACTCTGCACTAGTGCGAGCCGCAAATGCCACTTCCAGCTTAGCTGTGCAGAAGAAGAACAACAAGAAGAAGAAATATCTCGAAATATGTCCGTCAGGCCCCTTCCCTTGAGATAAATCTGCAAATATCTCGGAAACGAAGCGAGCTATGGCAAAATGTTAAGAGACCTTTTTTGTAGGGAATTAAGTTTCCTACTTTTTATGTTCTATGATATTTTTTGATCAGATGCGTAGTTCTCGAGATATATCAAGATATTTAAAAGTTCCGAAGCCGCACCAACATAATAGAGATACAGAAACACCGTGGCCCCTTTCTTTGAGATAACTCTGCACTATTGCGAGCTGCAAATGCCACTTCCAGCTTAGCTGTGCAGAGGAAGAACAACAAGAAGAAGAAATATCTCGAAATATGTCCGTCAGGCCAGTTCCTTTGAGCTGAATCTGCAAATATCTCGGAAACGAAGCGAGCTATGGCAAAATGTTAAGAGACCTTTTTTGTAGAGAATTAAGTTTCCTACTTTTTATGTTCTATGATATTTTTTGATCAGAAGCGTAGTTTTCGAGATATATCGAGATATTTAAAAGTTCCGAAGCCGCACCAACATAATAGAGATACAGAAACACCGTGGCCCCTTTCTTTGAGATAACTCTGCACTAGTGCGAGCCGCAAATGCCACTTCCAGCTTAGCTGTGCAGAAGAAGAACAACAAGAAGAAGAAATATCTCGAAATATGTCCGTCAGGCCCCTTCCCTTGAGATAAATATGCAAATATCTCGGAAACGAAGCGAGCTATGGCAAAATGTTAAGAGACCTTTTTTGTAGAGAATTAAGTTTCCTACCTTTTATATTCTATGATATTTTTTGATCAGATGCGTAGTTCTCGAGATATATCAAGATATTTAAAAGTTCCGAAGCCGCACCAACATAATAGAGATACAGAAACACCGTGGCCCCTTTCTTTGAGATAACTCTGCACTATTGCGAGCTGCAAATGCCACTTCCAGCTTAGCTGTGCAGAGGAAGAACAACAAGAAGAAGAAATATCTCGAAATATGTCCGTCAGGCCCCTTCCCTTGAGATATATCTGCAAATATCTCGGAAACGAAGCGAGCTATGGCAAAATGTTAAGAGACCTTTTTTGTAGAGAATTAAGTTTCCTACTTTTTATGTTCTATGATATTCTTTGATCAGATACGTAGTTCTCGAGATATATCAAGATATTTAAAAGTTCCGAAGCCGCACCAACATAATAGAGATACAGAAACACCGTGGCCCCTTTCTTTGAGATAACTCTGCACTATTGCGAGCAGCAAATGCCACTTCCAGCTTAGCTGTGCAGAGGAAGAACAACAAGAAGAAGAAATATCTCGAAATATGTCCGTCAGGCCCCTTCCCTTGAGATATATCTGCAAATATCTCGGAAACGAAGCGAGCTATGGCAAAATGTTAAGAGACATTTTTTGTAGAGAATTATGTTTCCTACAATTTATGTTCTATGATATTTTTTGATCAGAAGCGTAGTTTTCGAGATATATCGAGATATTTAAAAGTTCCGAAGCCGCACCAACATAATAGAGATACAGAAACACCGTGGCCCCTTTCTTTGAGATAACTCTGCACTAGTGCGAGCCGCAAATGCCACTTCCAGCTTAGCTGTGCAGAAGAAGAACAACAAGAAGAAGAAATATCTCGAAATATGTCCGTCAGGCCCCTTCCCTTGAGATAAATCTGCAAATATCTCGGAAACGAAGCGAGCTATGGCAAAATGTTAAGAGACCTTTTTTGTAGAGAATTAAGTTTCCTACTTTTTATGTTGTATGATATTTTTTGATCAGATGCGTAGTTCTCGAGATATATCAAGATATTTAAAAGTTCCGAAGCCGCACCAACATAATAGAGATACAGAAACACCGTGGCCCCTTTCTTTGAGATAACTCTGCATTAGTGCGAGCCGCAAATGCCACTTCCAGCTTAGCTGTGCAGAAGAAGAACAACAAGAACAAGAAATATCTCGAAATATGTCCGTTAGGCCCCTTCCCTTGAGATAAATCTGCAAATATCTCGGAAACGAAGCGAGCTATGGCAAAATGTTAAGAGACCTTTTTTGTAGAGAATTAAGTTTCCTACTTTTTATGTTCTATGATATTTTTTGATCAGATGCGTAGTTCTCGAGATATATCAAGATATTTAAAAGTTCCGAAGCCGCACCAACATAATAGAGATACAGAAACACCGTGGCCCCTTTCTTTGAGATAACTCTGCACTATTGCGAGCTGCAAATGCCACTTCCAGCTTAGCTGTGCAGAGGAAGAACAACAGGAAGAAGAAATATCTCGAAATATGTCCGTCAGGCCCCTTCCCTTGAGATATATCTGCAAATATCTCGGAAACGAAGCGAGCTATGGCAAAATGTTAAGAGACATTTTTTGTAGAGAATTATGTTTCCTACAATTTATGTTCTATGATATTTTTTGATCAGAAGCGTAGTTTTCGAGATATATCGAGATATTTAAAAGTTCCGAAGCCGCACCAACATAATAGAGATACAGAAACACCGTGGCCCCTTTCTTTGAGATAACTCTGCACTAGTGCGAGCCGCAAATGCCACTTCCAGCTTAGCTGTGCAGAAGAAGAACAACAAGAAGAAGAAATATCTCGAAATATGTCCGTCAGGCCCCTTCCCTTGAGATAAATCTGCAAATATCTCGGAAACGAAGCGAGCTATGGCAAAATGTTAAGAGACCTTTTTTGTAGAGAATTAAGTTTCCTACTTTTTATGTTCTATGATATTTTTTGATCAGATGCGTAGTTCTCGAGATATATCAAGATATTTAAAAGTTCCGAAGCCGCACCAACATAATAGAGATACAGAAACACCGTGGCCCCTTTCTTTGAGATAACTCTGCATTAGTGCGAGCCGCAAATGCCACTTCCAGCTTAGCTGTGCAGAAGAAGAACAACAAGAACAAGAAATATCTCGAAATATGTCCGTTAGGCCCCTTCCCTTGAGATAAATCTGCAAATATCTCGGAAACGAAGCGAGCTATGGCAAAATGTTAAGAGACCTTTTTTGTAGAGAATTAAGTTTCCTACTTTTTATGTTCTATGATATTTTTTGATCAGATGCGTAGTTCTCGAGATATATCAAGATATTTAAAAGTTCCGAAGCCGCACCAACATAATAGAGATACAGAAACACCGTGGCCCCTTTCTTTGAGATAACTCTGCACTATTGCGAGCTGCAAATGCCACTTCCAGCTTAGCTGTGCAGAGGAAGAACAACAGGAAGAAGAAATATCTCGAAATATGTCCGTCAGGCCCCTTCCCTTGAGATATATCTGCAAATATCTCGGAAACGAAGCGAGCTATGGCAAAATGTTAAGAGACCTTTTTTGTAGAGAATTAAGTTTCCTACTTTTTATGTTCTATGATATTTTTTGATCAGAAGCGTAGTTTTCGAGATATATCGAGATATTTAAAAGTTCCGAAGCCGCACCAACATAATAGAGATACAGAAACACTGTGGCCCCTTTCTTTGAGATAACTCAGCACTAGTGCGAGCCGCAAATGCCACTTCCAGCTTAGCTGTGCAGAAGTAGAACAACAAGAAGAAGAAATATCTCGAAATATGTCCGTCAGGCCCCTTCCCTTGAGATAAATATGCAAATATCTCGGAAACGAAGCGAGCTATGGCAAAATGTTAAGAGACCTTTTTTGTAGAGAATTAAGTTTCCTACCTTTTATATTCTATGATATTTTTTGATCAGATGCGTAGTTCTCGAGATATATCAAGATATTTAAAAGTTCCGAAGCCGCACCAACATAATAGAGATACAGAAACACCGTGGCCCCTTTCTTTGAGATAACTCTGCACTATTGCGAGCTGCAAATGCCACTTCCAGCTTAGCTGTGCAGAGGAAGAACAACAAGAAGAAGAAATATCTCGAAATATGTCCGTCAGGCCCCTTCCCTTGAGATATATCTGCAAATATCTCGGAAACGAAGCGAGCTATGGCAAAATGTTAAGAGACCTTTTTTGTAGAGAATTAAGTTTCCTACTTTTTATGTTCTATGATATTTTTTGATCAGATACGTAGTTCTCGAGATATATCAAGATATTTAAAAGTTCCGAAGCCGCACCAACATAATAGAGATACAGAAACACCGTGGCCCCTTTCTTTGAGATAACTCTGCACTATTGCGAGCAGCAAATGCCACTTCCAGCTTAGCTGTGCAGAGGAAGAACAACAAGAAGAAGAAATATCTCGAAATATGTCCGTCAGGCCCCTTCCCTTGAGATAAATATGCAAATATCTCGGAAACGAAGCGAGCTATGGCAAAATGTTAAGAGACCTTTTTTGTAGAGAACTAAGTTTCCTACCTTTTATATTCTATGATATTTTTTGATCAGATGCGTAGTTCTCGAGATATATCAAGATATTTAAAAGTTCCGAAGCCGCACCAACATAATAGAGATACAGAAACACCGTGGCCCCTTTCTTTGAGATAACTCTGCACTATTGCGAGCTGCAAATGCCACTTCCAGCTTAGCTGTGCAGAGGAAGAACAACAAGAAGAAGAAATATCTCGAAATATGTCCGTCAGGCCCCTTCCCTTGAGATATATCTGCAAATATCTCGGAAACGAAGCGAGCTATGGCAAAATGTTAAGAGACCTTTTTTGTAGAGAATTAAGTTTCCTACTTTTTATGTTCTATGATATTTTTTGATCAGATACGTAGTTCTCGAGATATATCAAGATATTTAAAAGTTCCGAAGCCGCACCAACATAATAGAGATACAGAAACACCGTGGCCCCTTTCTTTGAGATAACTCTGCACTATTGCGAGCAGCAAATGCCACTTCCAGCTTAGCTGTGCAGAGGAAGAACAACAAGAAGAAGAAATATCTCGAAATATGTCCGTCAGGCCCCTTCCCTTGAGATATATCTGCAAATATGTCGGAAACGAAGCGAGCTATGGCAAAATGTTAAGAGACATTTTTTGTAGAGAATTATGTTTCCTACAATTTATGTTCTATGATATTTTTTGATCAGAAGCGTAGTTTTCGAGATATATCGAGATATTTAAAAGTTCCGAAGCCGCACCAACATAATAGAGATACAGAAACACCGTGGCCCCTTTCTTTGAGATAACTCTGCACTAGTGCGAGCCGCAAATGCCACTTCCAGCTTAGCTGTGCAGAAGAAGAACAACAAGAAGAAGAAATATCTCGAAATATGTCCGTCAGGCCCCTTCCCTTGAGATAAATCTGCAAATATCTCGGAAACGAAGCGAGCTATGGCAAAATGTTAAGAGACCTTTTTTGTAGAGAATTAAGTTTCCTACTTTTTATGTTCTATGATATTTTTTGATCAGATGCGTAGTTCTCGAGATATATCAAGATATTTAAAAGTTCCGAAGCCGCACCAACATAATAGAGATACAGAAACACCGTGGCCCCTTTCTTTGAGATAACTCTGCATTAGTGCGAGCCGCAAATGCCACTTCCAGCTTAGCTGTGCAGAAGAAGAACAACAAGAACAAGAAATATCTCGAAATATGTCCGTTAGGCCCCTTCCCTTGAGATAAATCTGCAAATATCTCGGAAACGAAGCGAGCTATGGCAAAATGTTAAGAGACCTTTTTTGTAGAGAATTAAGTTTCCTACTTTTTATGTTCTATGATATTTTTTGATCAGATGCGTAGTTCTCGAGATATATCAAGATATTTAAAAGTTCCGAAGCCGCACCAACATAATAGAGATACAGAAACACCGTGGCCCCTTTCTTTGAGATAACTCTGCACTATTGCGAGCTGCAAATGCCACTTCCAGCTTAGCTGTGCAGAGGAAGAACAACAGGAAGAAGAAATATCTCGAAATATGTCCGTCAGGCCCCTTCCCTTGAGATATATCTGCAAATATCTCGGAAACGAAGCGAGCTATGGCAAAATGTTAAGAGACATTTTTTGTAGAGAATTATGTTTCCTACAATTTATGTTCTATGATATTTTTTGATCAGAAGCGTAGTTTTCGAGATATATCGAGATATTTAAAAGTTCCGAAGCCGCACCAACATAATAGAGATACAGAAACACCGTGGCCCCTTTCTTTGAGATAACTCTGCACTAGTGCGAGCCGCAAATGCCACTTCCAGCTTAGCTGTGCAGAAGAAGAACAACAAGAAGAAGAAATATCTCGAAATATGTCCGTCAGGCCCCTTCCCTTGAGATAAATCTGCAAATATCTCGGAAACGAAGCGAGCTATGGCAAAATGTTAAGAGACCTTTTTTGTAGAGAATTAAGTTTCCTACTTTTTATGTTCTATGATATTTTTTGATCAGATGCGTAGTTCTCGAGATATATCAAGATATTTAAAAGTTCCGAAGCCGCACCAACATAATAGAGATACAGAAACACCGTGGCCCCTTTCTTTGAGATAACTCTGCATTAGTGCGAGCCGCAAATGCCACTTCCAGCTTAGCTGTGCAGAAGAAGAACAACAAGAACAAGAAATATCTCGAAATATGTCCGTTAGGCCCCTTCCCTTGAGATAAATCTGCAAATATCTCGGAAACGAAGCGAGCTATGGCAAAATGTTAAGAGACCTTTTTTGTAGAGAATTAAGTTTCCTACTTTTTATGTTCTATGATATTTTTTGATCAGATGCGTAGTTCTCGAGATATATCAAGATATTTAAAAGTTCCGAAGCCGCACCAACATAATAGAGATACAGAAACACCGTGGCCCCTTTCTTTGAGATAACTCTGCACTATTGCGAGCTGCAAATGCCACTTCCAGCTTAGCTGTGCAGAGGAAGAACAACAGGAAGAAGAAATATCTCGAAATATGTCCGTCAGGCCCCTTCCCTTGAGATATATCTGCAAATATCTCGGAAACGAAGCGAGCTATGGCAAAATGTTAAGAGACCTTTTTTGTAGAGAATTATGTTTCCTACAATTTATGTTCTATGATATTTTTTGATCAGAAGCGTAGTTTTCGAGATATATCGAGATATTTAAAAGTTCCGAAGCCGCACCAACATAATAGAGATACAGAAACACCGTGGCCCCTTTCTTTGAGATAACTCTGCACTAGTGCGAGCCGCAAATGCCACTTCCAGCTTAGCTGTGCAGAAGAAGAACAACAAGAAGAAGAAATATCTCGAAATATGTCCGTCAGGCCCCTTCCCTTGAGATAAATATGCAAATATCTCGGAAACGAAGCGAGCTATGGCAAAATGTTAAGAGACCTTTTTTGTAGAGAATTAAGTTTCCTACTTTTTATGTTCTATGATATTTTTTGATCAGATGCGTAGTTCTCGAGATATATCAAGATATTTCAAAGTTCCGAAGCCGCACCAACATAATAGAGATACAGAAACACCGTGGCCCCTTTCTTTGAGATAACTCTGCACTATTGCGAGCTGGAAATGCCACTTCCAGTTTAGCTGTGCAGAAGAAGAACAACAAGAAGAAGAAATATCTCGAAATATGTCCGTCAGGCCCCTTCCCATGAGATAAATATGCAAATATCTCGGAAACGAAGCGAGCTATGGCAAAATGTTAAGAGACCTTTTTTGTAGAGAATTAAGTTTCCTACAATTTATGTTCTATGATATTTTTTGATCAGAAGCGTAGTTTTCGAGATACATCGAGATAGTTAAAAGTTCCGAAGCCGCACCAACATAATAGAGATACAGAAACACCGTGGCCCCTTTCTTTGAGATAACTCTGCACTAGTGCGAGCCGCAAATGCCACTTCCAGCTTAGCTGTGCAGAAGAAGAACAACAAGAAGAAGAAATATCTCGAAATATGTCCGTCAGGCCCCTTCCCTTGAGATAAATCTGCAAATATCTCGGAAACGAAGCGAGCTATGGCAAAATGTTAAGAGACCTTTTTTGTAGGGAATTAAGTTTCCTACTTTTTATGTTCTATGATATTTTTTGATCAGATGCGTAGTTCTCGAGATATATCAAGATATTTAAAAGTTCCGAAGCCGCACCAACATAATAGAGATACAGAAACACCGTGGCCCCTTTCTTTGAGATAACTCTGCACTATTGCGAGCTGCAAATGCCACTTCCAGCTTAGCTGTGCAGAAGAAGAACAACAAGAAGAAGAAATATCTCGAAATATGTCCGTCAGGCCCCTTCCCTTGAGATAAATCTGCAAATATCTCGGAAACGGAGCGAGCTATGGCAAAATGTTAAGAGACCTTTTTTGTAGAGAATTAAGTTTCCTACTTTTTATGTTCTATGATATTTTTTGATCAGATGCGTAGTTCTCGAGATATATCAAGATATTTAAAAGTTCCGAAGCCGCACCAACATAATAGAGATACAGAAACACCGTGGCCCCTTTCTTTGAGATAACTCTGCATTAGTGCGAGCCGCAAATGCCACTTCCAGCTTAGCTGTGCAGAAGAAGAACAACAAGAACAAGAAATATCTCGAAATATGTCCGTTAGGCCCCTTCCCTTGAGATAAATCTGCAAATATCTCGGAAACGAAGCGAGCTATGGCAAAATGTTAAGAGACCTTTTTTGTAGAGAATTAAGTTTCCTACTTTTTATGTTCTATGATATTTTTTGATCAGATGCGTAGTTCTCGAGATATATCAAGATATTTAAAAGTTCCGAAGCCGCACCAACATAATAGAGATACAGAAACACCGTGGCCCCTTTCTTTGAGATAACTCTGCACTATTGCGAGCTGCAAATGCCACTTCCAGCTTAGCTGTGCAGAGGAAGAACAACAAGAAGAAGAAATATCTCGAAATATGTCCGTCAGGCCCGTTCCCTTGAGATATATCTGCAAATATCTCGGAAACGAAGCGAGCTATGGCAAAATGTTAAGAGACCTTTTTTGTAGAGAATTATGTTTCCTACAATTTATGTTCTAAGATATTTTTTGATCAGAAGCGTAGTTTTCGAGATATATCGAGATATTTAAAAGTTCCGAAGCCGCACCAACATAATAGAGATACAGAAACACCGTGGCCCCTTTCTTTGAGATAACTCTGCACTAGTGCGAGCCGCAAATGCCACTTCCAGCTTAGCTGTGCAGAAGAAGAACAACAAGAAGAAGAAATATCTCGAAATATGTCCGTCAGGCCCCTTCCCTTGAGATAAATATGCAAATATCTCGGAAACGAAGCGAGCTATGGCAAAATGTTAAGAGACCTTTTTTGTAGAGAATTATGTTTCCTACAATTTATGTTCTATGATATTTTTTGATCAGAAGCGTAGTTTTCGAGATATATCGAGATATTTAAAAGTTCCGAAGCCGCACCAACATAATAGAGATACAGAAACACCGTGGCCCCTTTCTTTGAGATAACTCTGCACTAGTGCGAGCCGCAAATGCCACTTCCAGCTTAGCTGTGCAGAAGAAGAACAACAAGAAGAAGAAATATCTCGAAATATGTCCGTCAGGCCCCTTCCCTTGAGATAAATCTGCAAATATCTCGGAAACGAAGCGAGCTATGGCAAAATGTTAAGAGACCTTTTTTGTAGAGAATTAAGTTTCCTACTTTTTATGTTCTATGATATTTTTTGATCAGATGCGTAGTTCTCGAGATATATCAAGATATTTAAAAGTTCCGAAGGCGCACCAACATAATAGAGATACAGAAACACCGTGGCCCCTTTCTTTGAGATAACTCTGCATTAGTGCGAGCCGCAAATGCCACTTCCAGCTTAGCTGTGCAGAAGAAGAACAACAAGAACAAGAAATATCTCGAAATATGTCCGTTAGGCCCCTTCCCTTGAGATAAATCTGCAAATATCTCGGAAACGAAGCGAGCTATGGCAAAATGTTAAGAGACCTTTTTTGTAGAGAATTAAGTTTCCTACTTTTTATGTACTATGATATTTTTTGATCAGATGCGTAGTTCTCGAGATATATCAAGATATTTAAAAGTTCCGAAGCCGCACCAACATAATAGAGATACAGAAACACCGTGGCCCCTTTCTTTGAGATAACTCTGCACTATTGCGAGCTGCAAATGCCACTTCCAGCTTAGCTGTGCAGAGGAAGAACAACAAGAAGAAGAAATATCTCGAAATATGTCCGTCAGGCCCGTTCCCTTGAGATATATCTGCAAATATCTCGGAAACGAAGCGAGCTATGGCAAAATGTTAAGAGACCTTTTTTGTAGAGAATTATGTTTCCTACAATTTATGTTCTATGATATTTTTTGATCAGAAGCGTAGTTTTCGAGATATATCGAGATATTTAAAAGTTCCGAAGCCGCACCAACATAATAGAGATACAGAAACACCGTGGCCCCTTTCTTTGAGATAACTCTGCACTAGTGCGAGCCGCAAATGCCACTTCCAGCTTAGCTGTGCAGAAGAAGAACAACAAGAAGAAGAAATATCTCGAAATATGTCCGTCAGGCCCCTTCCCTTGAGATAAATATGCAAATATCTCGGAAACGAAGCGAGCTATGGCAAAATGTTAAGAGACCTTTTTTGTAGAGAATTAAGTTTCCTACTTTTTATGTTCTATGATATTTTTTGATCAGATGCGTAGTTCTCGAGATATATCAAGATATTTCAAAGTTCCGAAGCCGCACCAACATAATAGGGATACAGAAACACCGTGGCCCCTTTCTTTGAGATAACTCTGCACTATTGCGAGCTGGAAATGCCACTTCCAGTTTAGCTGTGCAGAAGAAGAACAACAAGAAGAAGAAATATCTCGAAATATGTCCGTCAGGCCCCTTCCCATGAGATAAATATGCAAATATCTCGGAAACGAAGCGAGCTATGGCAAAATGTTAAGAGACCTTTTTTGTAGAGAATTAAGTTTCCTACTTTTTATGTTCTATGATATTTTTTGATCAGATGCGTAGTTCTCGAGATATATCAAGATATTTAAAAGTTCCGAAGGCGCACCAACATAATAGAGATACAGAAACACCGTGGCCCCTTTCTTTGAGATAACTCTGCATTAGTGCGAGCCGCAAATGCCACTTCCAGCTTAGCTGTGCAGAAGAAGAACAACAAGAACAAGAAATATCTCGAAATATGTCCGTTAGGCCCCTTCCCTTGAGATAAATCTGCAAATATCTCGGAAACGAAGCGAGCTATGGCAAAATGTTAAGAGACCTTTTTTGTAGAGAATTAAGTTTCCTACTTTTTATGTTCTATGATATTTTTTGATCAGATGCGTAGTTCTCGAGATATATCAAGATATTTAAAAGTTCCGAAGCCGCACCAACATAATAGAGATACAGAAACACCGTGGCCCCTTTCTTTGAGATAACTCTGCACTATTGCGAGCTGCAAATGCCACTTCCAGCTTAGCTGTGCAGAGGAAGAACAACAAGAAGAAGAAATATCTCGAAATATGTCCGTCAGGCCCGTTCCCTTGAGATATATCTGCAAATATCTCGGAAACGAAGCGAGCTATGGCAAAATGTTAAGAGACCTTTTTTGTAGAGAATTATGTTTCCTACAATTTATGTTCTATGATATTTTTTGATCAGAAGCGTAGTTTTCGAGATATATCGAGATATTTAAAAGTTCCGAAGCCGCACCAACATAATAGAGATACAGAAACACCGTGGCCCCTTTCTTTGAGATAACTCTGCACTAGTGCGAGCCGCAAATGCCACTTCCAGCTTAGCTGTGCAGAAGAAGAACAACAAGAAGAAGAAATATCTCGAAATATGTCCGTCAGGCCCCTTCCCTTGAGATAAATATGCAAATATCTCGGAAACGAAGCGAGCTATGGCAAAATGTTAAGAGACCTTTTTTGTAGAGAATTAAGTTTCCTACTTTTTATGTTCTATGATATTTTTTGATCAGATGCGTAGTTCTCGAGATATATCAAGATATTTCAAAGTTCCGAAGCCGCACCAACATAATAGGGATACAGAAACACCGTGGCCCCTTTCTTTGAGATAACTCTGCACTATTGCGAGCTGGAAATGCCACTTCCAGTTTAGCTGTGCAGAAGAAGAACAACAAGAAGAAGAAATATCTCGAAATATGTCCGTCAGGCCCCTTCCCATGAGATAAATATGCAAATATCTCGGAAACGAAGCGAGCTATGGCAAAATGTTAAGAGACCTTTTTTGTAGAGAATTAAGTTTCCTACTTTTTATGTTCTATGATATTTTTTGATCAGATGCGTAGTTCTCGAGATATATCAAGATATTTAAAAGTTCCGAAGCCGCACCAACATAATAGAGATACAGAGACACCGTGGCCCCTTTCTTTGAGATAACTCTGCACTATTGCGAGCTGCAAATGCCACTTCCAGCTTAGCTGTGCAGAAGAAGAACAACAAGAAGAAGAAATATCTCGAAATATGTCCGTTAGGCCCCTTCCCTTGAGATAAATCTGCAAATATCTCGGAAACGAAGCGAGCTATGGCAAAATGTTAAGAGACCTTTTTTGTAGAGAATTATGTTTCCTACAATTTATGTTCTATGATATTTTTTGATCAGAAGCGTAGTTTTCGAGATATATCGAGATATTTAAAGGTTCCGAAGCCGCACCAACATAATAGAGATACAGAAACAGCGTGGCCCCTTTCTTTGAGATAACTCTGCACTAGTGCGAGCCGCAAATGCCACTTCCAGCCTAGCTGTGCAGAAGAAGAACAACAAGAAGAAGAAATATCTCGAAATATGTCCGTCAGGCCCCTTCCCTTGAGATAAATCTGCAAATATCTCGGAAACGAAGCGAGCTATGGCAAAATGTTAAGAGACCTTTTTTGTAGAGAATTAAGTTTCCTACTTTTTATGTTCTATGATATTTTTTGATCAGATGCGTAGTTCTCGAGATATATCAAGATATTTAAAAGTTCCGAAGCCGCACCAACATAATAGAGATACAGAAACACCGTGGCCCCTTTCTTTGAGATAACTCTGCACTATTGCGAGCTGCAAATGCCACTTCCAGCTTAGCTGTGCAGAAGAAGAACAACAAGAAGAAGAAATATCTCGAAATATGTCCGTCAGGCCCCTTCCCTTGAGATAAATCTGCAAATATCTCGGAAACGAAGAGAGCTATGGCAAAATGTTAAGAGACCTTTTTTGTAGAGAATTAAGTTTCCTACTTTTTATGTTCTATGATATTTTTTGATCAGATGCGCAGTTCTCGAGATATATCAAGATATTTAAAAGTTCCGAAGCCGCACCAACATAATAGAGATACAGAAACACCGTGGCCCCTTTCTTTCAGATAACTATGCACTATTGCGAGCTGCAAATGCCACTTCCAGCTTAGCTGTGCAGAAGAACAACAAGAAGAAGAAATATCTCGAAATATGTCCGTCAGGCCCCTTCCCTTGAGATAAATCTGCAAATATCTCGGAAACGAAGCGAGCTATGGCAAAATGTTAAGAGACCTTTTTTGTAGAGAATTATGTTTCCTACAATTTATGTTCTATGATATTTTTTGATCAGAAGCGTAGTTTTCGAGATACATCGAGATATTTAAAAGTTCCGAAGCCGCACCAACATAATAGAGATACAGAAACACCGTGGCCCCTTTCTTTGAGATAACTCTGCACTAGTGCGAGCCGCAAATGCCACTTCCAGCTTAGCTGTGCAGAAGAAGAACAACAAGAAGAAGAAATATCTCGAAATATGTCCGTCAGGCCCCTTCCCTTGAGATAAATCTGCAAATATCTCGGAAACGAAGCGAGCTATGGCAAAATGTTAAGAGACCTTTTTTGTAGAGAATTAAGTTTCCTACTCTTTATGTTATATGATATTTTTTGATCAGATGCGTAGTTCTCGAGATATATCAAGATATTTAAAAGTTCCGAAGCCGCACCAACATAATAGAGATACAGAAACACCGTGGCCCCTTTCTTTGAGATAACTCTGCACTATTGCGAGCTGCAAATGCCACTTCCAGCTTAGCTGTGCAGAGGAAGAACAACAAGAAGAAGAAATATCTCGAAATATGTCCGTCAGGCCAGTTCCTTTGAGCTGAATCTGCAAATATCTCGGAAACGAAGCGAGCTATGGCAAAATGTTAAGAGACGTTTTTTATAGAGAATTATGTTTCCTACAATTTATGTTCTATGATATTTTTTGATCAGAAGCGTAGTTTTCGAGATATATCGAGATATTTAAAAGTTCCGAAGCCGCACCAACATAATAGGGATACAGAAACACCGTGGCCCCTTTCTTTGAGATAACTCTGCACTAGTGCGAGCCGCAAACGCCACTTCCAGCTTAGCTGTGCAGAAGAAGAACAACAAGAAGAAGAAATATCTCGAAATATGTCCGTCAGGCCCCTTCCCTTGAGATAAATCTGCAAATATCTCGGAAACGAAGCGAGCTATGGCAAAATGTTAAGAGACCTTTTTTGTAGAGAATTAAGTTTCCTACTTTTTATGTTCTATGATATTTTTTGATCAGATGCGTAGTTCTCGAGATATATCACGATATTTAAAAGTTCCGAAGCCGCACCAACATAATAGAGATACAGAAACACCGTGGCCCCTTTCTTTGAGATAACTCTGCACTATTGCGAGCTGGAAATGCCACTTCCAGTTTAGCTGTGCAGAAGAAGAACAACAAGATGAAGAAATATCTCGAAATATGTCCGTTAGGCCCCTTCCCTTGAGATAAATCTGCAAATATCTCGGAAACGAAGCGAGCTATGGCAAAATGTTAAGAGACCTTTTTTGTAGAGAATTAAGTTTCCTACTTTTTATGTTCTATGATATTTTTTGATCAGAAGCGTAGTTTTCGAGATATATCGAGATATTTAAAAGTTCCGAAGCCGCACCAACATAATAGAGATACAGAAACACCGTGGCCCCTTTCTTTGAGATAACTCTGCACTATTGCGAGCTGCAAATGCCACTTCCAGCTTAGCTGTGCAGAAGAAGAACAACAAGAAGAAGAAATATCTCGAAATATGTCCGTTAGGCCCCTTCCCTTGAGATAAATCTGCAAATATCTCGGAAACGAAGCGAGCTATGGCAAAATGTTAAGAGACCTTTTTTGTAGAGAATTAAGTTTCCTACTCTTTATGTTATATGATATTTTTTGATCAGATGCGTAGTTCTCGAGATATATCAAGATATTTAAAAGTTCCGAAGCCGCACCAACATAATAGAGATACAGAAACACCGTGGCCCCTTTCTTTGAGATAACTCTGCACTATTGCGAGCTGCAAATGCCACTTCCAGCTTAGCTGTGCAGAGGAAGAACAACAAGAAGAAGAAATATCTCGAAATATGTCCGTCAGGCCAGTTCCTTTGAGCTGAATCTGCAAATATCTCGGAAACGAAGCGAGCTATGGCAAAATGTTAAGAGACGTTTTTTATAGAGAATTATGTTTCCTACAATTTATGTTCTATGATATTTTTTGATCAGAAGCGTAGTTTTCGAGATATATCGAGATATTTAAAAGTTCCGAAGCCGCACCAACATAATAGGGATACAGAAACACCGTGGCCCCTTTCTTTGAGATAACTCTGCACTAGTGCGAGCCGCAAACGCCACTTCCAGCTTAGCTGTGCAGAAGAAGAACAACAAGAAGAAGAAATATCTCGAAATATGTCCGTCAGGCCCCTTCCCTTGAGATAAATCTGCAAATATCTCGGAAACGAAGCGAGCTATGGCAAAATGTTAAGAGACCTTTTTTGTAGAGAATTAAGTTTCCTACTTTTTATGTTCTATGATATTTTTTGATCAGATGCGTAGTTCTCGAGATATATCACGATATTTAAAAGTTCCGAAGCCGCACCAACATAATAGAGATACAGAAACACCGTGGCCCCTTTCTTTGAGATAACTCTGCACTATTGCGAGCTGGAAATGCCACTTCCAGTTTAGCTGTGCAGAAGAAGAACAACAAGATGAAGAAATATCTCGAAATATGTCCGTTAGGCCCCTTCCCTTGAGATAAATCTGCAAATATCTCGGAAACGCAGCGAGCTATGGCAAAATGTTAAGAGACCTTTTTTGTAGAGAATTAAGTTTCCTACTTTTTATGTTCTATGATATTTTTTGATCAGAAGCGTAGTTTTCGAGATATATCGAGATATTTAAAAGTTCCGAAGCCGCACCAACATAATAGAGATACAGAAACACCGTGGCCCCTTTCTTTGAGATAACTCTGCACTATTGCGAGCTGCAAATGCCACTTCCAGCTTAGCTGTGCAGAAGAAGAACAACAAGAAGAAGAAATATCTCGAAATATGTCCGATAGGCCCCTTCCCTTGAGATAAATCTGCAAATATCTCGGAAACGAAGCGAGCTATGGCAAAATGTTAAGAGACCTTTTTTGTAGAGAATTATGTTTCCTACAATTTATGTTCTATGATATTTTTTGATCAGAAGCGTAGTTTTCGAGATATATCGAGATATTTAAAGGTTCCGAAGCCGCACCAACATAATAGAGATACAGAAACAGCGTGGCCCCTTTCTTTGAGATAACTCTGCACTAGTGCGAGCCGCAAATGCCACTTCCAGCCTAGCTGTGCAGAAGAAGAACAACAAGAAGAAGAAATATCTCGAAATATGTCCGTCAGGCCCCTTCCCTTGAGATAAATCTGCAAATATCTCGGAAACGAAGCGAGCTATGGCAAAATATTAAGAGACCTTTTTTGTAGAGAATTAAGTTTCCTACTTTTTATGTTCTATGATATTTTTTGATCAGATGCGTAGTTCTCGAGATATATCAAGATATTTAAAAGTTCCGAAGCCGCACCAACATAATAGAGATACAGAAACACCGTGGCCCCTTTCTTTGAGATAACTCTGCACTATTGCGAGCTGCAAATGCCACTTCCAGCTTAGCTGTGCAGAAGAAGAACAACAAGAAGAAGAAATATCTCGAAATATGTCCGTCAGGCCCCTTCCCTTGAGATAAATCTGCAAATATCTCGGAAACGAAGAGAGCTATGGCAAAATGTTAAGAGACCTTTTTTGTAGAGAATTAAGTTTCCTACTTTTTATGTTCTATGATATTTTTTGATCAGATGCGCAGTTCTGGAGATATATCAAGATATTTAAAAGTTCCGAAGCCGCACCAACATAATAGAGATACAGAAACACCGTGGCCCCTTTCTTTCAGATAACTATGCACTATTGCGAGCTGCAAATGCCACTTCCAGCTTAGCTGTGCAGAAGAACAACAAGAAGAAGAAATATCTCGAAATATGTCCGTCAGGCCCCTTCCCTTGAGATAAATCTGCAAATATCTCGGAAACGAAGAGAGCTATGGCAAAATGTTAAGAGACTTTTTTTGTAGAGAATTAAGTTTCCTACTTTTTATGTTCTATGATATTTTTTGATCTGATGCGTAGTTCTCGAGATATATCAAGATATTTAAAAGTTCCGAAGCCGCACCAACATAATAGAGATACAGAAACACCGTGGCCCCTTTCTTTGAGATAACTCTGCACTATTGCGAGCTGCAAATGCCACTTCCAGCTTAGCTGTGCAGAGGAAGAACAACAAGAAGAAGAAATATCTCGAAATATGTCCGTCAGGCCAGTTCCTTTGAGCTGAATCTGCAAATATCTCGGAAACGAAGCGAGCTATGACAAAATGTTAAGAGACGTTTTTTATAGAGAATTATGTTTCCTACAATCTATGTTCTATGATATTTTTTGATCAGAAGCGTAGTTTTCGAGATATATCGAGATATTTAAAAGTTCCGAAGCCGCACCAACATAATAGGGATACAGAAACACCGTGGCCCCTTTCTTTGAGATAACTCTGCACTAGTGCGAGCCGCAAATGCCACTTCCAGCTTAGCTGTGCAGAAGAAGAACAACAAGAAGAAGAAATATCTCGAAATATGTCCGTCAGGCCCCTTCCCTTGAGATAAATCTGCAAATATCTCGGAAACGAAGCGAGCTATGGCAAAATGTTAAGAAACCTTTTTTGTAGAGAATTAAGTTTCCTACTCTTTATGTTATATGATATTTTTTGATCAGATGCGTAGTTCTCGAGATATATCAAGATATTTAAAAGTTCCGAAGCCGCACCAACATAATAGAGATACAGAAACACCGTGGCCCCTTTCTTTGAGATAACTCTGCACTATTGCGAGCTGGAAATGCCACTTCCAGTTTAGCTGTGCAGAAGAAGAACAACAAGAAGAAGAAATATCTCGAAATATGTCCGTTAGGCCCCTTCCCGTGAGATAAATCTGCAAACATCTCGGAAACGAAGCGAGCTATGGCAAAATGTTAAGAGACCTCTTTTGTAGAGAATTAAGTTTCCTACTTTTTATGTTCTATGATATTTTTTGATCAGATGCGTAGTTCTCGAGATATATCAAGATATTTAAAAGTTCCGAAGCCGCACCAACATAATAGAGATACAGAAACACCGTGGCCCCTTTCTTTGAGATAACTCTGCACTATTGCGAGCTGGAAATGCCACTTCCAGCTTAGCTGTGCAGAAGAAGAACAACAAGAAGAAGAAATATCTCGAAATATGTCCGTCAGGCCCCTCCCCTTGAGATATATCAGCAAATATCTCGAAATGAAGCGAGCTATGGCAAAATGTTAAGAGACCTTTTTTGTAGAGAATTATGTTTCCTACAATTTATGTTCTATGATATTTTTTGATCAGAAGCGTAGTTTTCGAGATATATCGAGATATTTAAAAGTTCCGAAGCCGCACCAACATAATAGAGATACAGAAACACCGTGGCCCCTTTCTTTGAGATAACTCTGCACTAGTGCGAGCCGCAAATGCCACTTCCAGCTTAGCTGTGCAGAAGAAGAACAACAAGAAGAAGAAATATCTCGAAATATGTCCGTCAGGCCCCTTTCCTTGAGATAAATCTGCAAATATCTCGGAAACGAAGCGAGCTATGGCAAAATGTTAAGAGACCTTTTTTGTAGAGAATTAAGTTTCCTACTTTTTATGTTCTATTATATTTTTTGATCAGATGCGTAGTTCTCGAGATATATCAAGATATTTAAAAGTTCCGAAGCCGCACCAACATAATAGAGATACAGAAACACCGTGGCCCCTTTCTTTGAGATAACTCTGCACTATTGCGAGCTGCAAATGCCACTTCCAGCTTAGCTGTGCAGAGGAAGAACAACAAGAAGAAGAAATATCTCGAAATATGTCCGTCAGGCCAGTTCCTTTGAGCTGAATCTGCAAATATCTCGGAAACGAAGCGAGCTATGGCAAAATGTTAAGAGACGTTTTTTATAGAGAATTATGTTTCCTACAATTTATGTTCTATGATATTTTTTGATCAGAAGCGTAGTTTTCGAGATATATCGAGATATTTAAAAGTTCCGAATCCGCACCAACATAATAGGGATACAGAAACACCGTGGCCCCTTTCTTTGAGATAACTCTGCACTAGTGCGAGCCGCAAATGCCACTTCCAGCTTAGCTGTGCAGAAGAAGAACAACAAGAAGAAGAAATATCTCGAAATATGTCCGTCAGGCCCCTTCCCTTGAGATAAATCTGCAAATATCTCGGAAACGAAGCGAGCTATGGCAAAATGTTAAGAGACCTTTTTTGTAGAGAATTAAGTTTCCTACTTTTTATGTTCTATGATATTTTTTGATCAGATGCGTAGTTCTCGAGATATATCAAGATATTTAAAAGTTCCGAAGCCGCACCAACATAATAGCGATACAGAAACACCGTGGCCCCTTTCTTTGAGATAACTCTGCACTATTGCGAGCTGTAAATGCCACTTCCAGCTTAGCTGTGCAGAAGAAGAACAACAAGAAGAAGAAATATCTCGAAATATGTCCGTCAGGCCCCTTCCCTTGAGATATATCTGCAAATATCTCGGAAACGAAGCGAGCTATGGCAAAATGTTAACAGACCTTTTTTGTAGAGAATTATGTTTCCTACAATTTATGTTCTATGATATTTTTTGATCAGAAGCGTAGTTTTCGAGATACATCGAGATATTTAAAAGTTCCGAAGCCGCACCAACATAATAGAGATACAGAAACACCGTGGCCACTTTCTTTGAGATAACTCTGCACTAGTGCGAGCCGCAAATGCCACTTCCAGCTTAGCTGTGCAGAAGAAGAACAACAAGAAGAAGAAATATCTCGAAATATGTCCGTCAGGCCCCTTCCCTTGAGATAAATCTGCAAATATCTCGGAAACGAAGCGAGCTATGGCAAAATGTTGAGAGACGTTTTTTATAGAGAATTATGTTTCCTACAATTTATGTGCTATGATATTTTTTGATCAGAAGCGTAGTTTTCGAGATATATCGAGATATTTAAAAGTTCCGAAGCCGCAACAACATAATAGAGATACAGAAACACCGTGGCCCCTTTCTTTGAGATAACTCTGCACTATTGCGAGCTGGAAATGCCACTTCCAGCTTAGCTGTGCAGAAGAAGAACAACAAGAAGAAGAAATATCTCGAAATATGTCCGTCAGGCCCCTTCCCTTGAGATATATCAGCAAATATCTCGGAAACGAAGCGAGCTATGGCAAAATGTTAAGAGACCTTTTTTGTAGAGAATTATGTTTCCTACAATTTATGTTCTATGATATTTTTTGATCAGAAGCGTAGTTTTCGAGATATATCGAGATATTTAAAAGTTCCGAAGCCGCACCAACATAATAGAGATACAGAAACACCGTGGCTCCTTTCTTTGAGATAACTCTGCACTATTGCGAGCTGCAAATGCCACTTCCAGCTTAACTGTGCAGAGGAAGAACAACAAGAAGAAGAAATATCTCGAAATATGTCCGTCAGGCCAGTTCCTTTGAGCTGAATCTGCAAATATCTCGGAAACGAAGCGAGCTATGGCAAAATGTTAAGAGACGTTTTTTATAGAGAATTATGTTTCCTACAATTTATGTGCTATGATATTTTTTGATCAGAAGCGTAGTTTTCGAGATATATCGAGATATTTAAAAGTTCCGAAGCCGCACCAACATAATAGAGGTACAGAAACACCGTGGCCCCTTTCTTTGAGATAACTCTGCACTATTGCGAGCTGGAAATGCCACTTCCAGCTTAGCTGTGCAGAAGAAGAACAACAAGAAGAAGAAATATCTCGAAATATGTCCGTCAGGCCCCTTCCCTTGAGATAAATCTGCAAATATCTCGGAAACGAAGCGAGCTATGGCAAAATGTTGAGAGACCTTTTTTGTAGAGAATTAAGTTTCCTACTTTTTATGTTCTATGATATTTTTTGATCAGATGCGTAGTTCTCGAGATACATCGAGATATTTAAAAGTTGCGAAGCCGCACCAACATAATAGAGATACAGAAACACCGTGGCCCCTTTCTTTGAGATAACTCTGCACTAGTGCGAGCCGCAAATGCCACTTCCAGCTTAGCTGTGCAGAAGAAGAACAACAAGAAGAAGAAATATCTCGAAATATGTCCGTCAGGCCCCTTCCCTTGAGATAAATCTGCAAATATCTCGGAAACGAAGCGAGCTATGGCAAAATGTTAAGAGACCTTTTTTGTAGGGAATTAAGTTTCCTACTTTTTATGTTCTATGATATTTTTTGATCAGATGCGTAGTTCTCGAGATATATCAAGATGTTTAAAAGTTCCGAAGCCGCACCAACATAATAGAGATACAGAAACACCGTGGCCCCTTTCTTTGAGATAACTCTGCACTATTGCGAGCTGGAAATGCCACTTCCAGCTTAGCTGTGCAGAAGAAGAACAACAAGAAGAAGAAATATCTCGAAATATGTCCGTCAGGCCCCTTCCCTTGAGATATATCAGCAAATATCTCGGAAACGAAGCGAGCTATGGCAAAATGTTAAGAGACCTTTTTTGTAGAGAATTATGTTTCCTACAATTTATGTTCTATGATATTTTTTGATCAGAAGCATAGTTTTCGAGATACATCGAGATATTTAAAAGTTCCGAAGCCGCACCAACATAATAGAGATACAGAAACACCGTGGCCCCTTTCTTTGAGATAACTCTGCACTAGTGCGAGCCGCAAATGCCACTTCCAGCTTAGCTGTGCAGAAGAAGAACAACAAGAAGAAGAAATATCTCGAAATATGTCCGTCAGGCCCCTTCCCTTGAGATAAATCTGCAAATATCTCGGAAACGAAGCGAGCTATGGCAAAATGTTAAGAGACCTTTTTTGTAGAGAATTAAGTTTCCTACTTTTTATGTTCTATGATATTTTTTGATCAGATGCGTAGTTCTCGAGATACATCGAGATATTTAAAAGTTCCGAAGCCGCACCAACATAATAGAGATACAGAAACACCGTGGCCCCTTTCTTTGAGATAACTCTGCACTAGTGCGAGCCGCAAATGCCACTTCCAGCTTAGCTGTGCAGAAGAAGAACAACAAGAAGAAGAAATATCTCGAAATATGTCCGTCAGGCCCCTTCCCTTGAGATAAATCTGCAAATATCTCGGAAACGAAGCGAGCTATGGCAAAATGTTAAGAGACCTTTTTTGTAGGGAATTAAGTTTCCTACTTTTTATGTTCTATGATATTTTTTGATCAGATGCGTAGTTCTCGAGATATATCAAGATGTTTAAAAGTTCCGAAGCCGCACCAACATAATAGAGATACAGAAACACCGTGGCCCCTTTCTTTGAGATAACTCTGCACTATTGCGAGCTGCAAATGCCACTTCCAGCTTAGCTGTGCAGAGGAAGAACAACAAGAAGAAGAAATATCTCGAAATATGTCCGTCAGGCCAGTTCCTTTGAGCTGAATCTGCAAATATCTCGGAAACGAAGCGAGCTATGGCAAAATGTTAAGAGACGTTTTTTATAGAGAATTATGTTTCCTACAATTTATGTTCTATGATATTTTTTGATCAGAAGCGTAGTTTTCGAGATATATCGAGATATTTAAAAGTTCCGAAGCCGCACCAACATAATAGGGATACAGAAACACCGTGGCCCCTTTCTTTGAGATAACTCTGCACTAGTGCGAGCCGCAAATGCCACTTCCAGCTTAGCTGTGCAGAAGAAGAACAACAAGAAGAAGAAATATCTCGAAATATGTCCGACAGGCCCCTTCCCTTGAGATAAATCTGCAAATATCTCGGAAACGAAGCGAGCTATGGCAAAATGTTAAGAGACCTTTTTTGTAGAGAATTAAGTTTCCTACTTTTTATGTTCTATGATATTTTTTGATCAGATGCGTAGTTCTCGAGATATATCAAGATATTTAAAAGTTCCGAAGCCGCACCAACATAATAGAGATACAGAAACACCGTGGCCCCTTTCTTTGAGATAACTCTGCACTATTGCGAGCTGTAAATGCCACTTCCAGCTTAGCTGTGCAGAAGAAGAACAACAAGAAGAAGAAATATCTCGAAATATGTCCGTCAGGCCCCTTCCCTTGAGATATATCTGCAAATATCTCGGAAACGAAGCGAGCTATGGCAAAATGTTAACAGAGCTTTTTTGTAGAGAATTATGTTTCCTACAATTTATGTTCTATGATATTTTTTGATCAGAAGCGTAGTTTTCGAGATATATCGAGATATTTAAAAGTTCCGAAGCCGCACCAACATAATAGGGATACAGAAACACCGTGGCCCCTTTCTTTGAGATAACTCTGCACTATTGCGAGCTGGAAATGCCACTTCCAGTTTAGCTGTGCAGAAGAAGAACAACAAGAAGAAGAAATATCTCGAAATATGTCCGTTAGGCCCCTTCCCGTGAGATAAATCTGCAAATATCTCGGAAACGAAGCGAGCTATGGCAAAATGTTAAGAGACCTCTTTTGTAGAGAATTAAGTTTCCTACTTTTTATGTTCTATGATATTTTTTGATCAGATGCGTAGTTCTCGAGATATATCAAGATATTTAAAAGTTCCGAAGCCGCACCAACATAATAGAGATACAGAAACACCGTGGCCCCTTTCTTTGAGATAACTCTGCACTATTGCGAGCTGCAAATGCCACTTCCAGCTTAGCTGTGCAGAGGAAGAACAACAAGAAGAAGAAATATCTCGAAATATGTCCGTCAGGCCAGTTCCTTTGAGCTGAATCTGCAAATATCTCGGAAACGAAGCGAGCTATGGCAAAATGTTAAGAGACGTTTTTTATAGAGAATTATGTTTCCTACAATTTATGTTCTATGATATTTTTTGATCAGAAGCGTAGTTTTCGAGATATATCGAGATATTTAAAAGTTCCGAAGCCGCACCAACATAATAGGGATACAGAAACACCGTGGCCCCTTTCTTTGAGATAACTCTGCACTAGTGCGAGCCGCAAATGCCACTTCCAGCTTAGCTGTGCAGAAGAAGAACAACAAGAAGAAGAAATATCTCGAAATATGTCCGTCAGGCCCCTTCCCTTGAGATAAATCTGCAAATATCTCGGAAACGAAGCGAGCTATGGCAAAATGTTAAGAGACCTTTTTTGTAGAGAATTAAGTTTCCTACTTTTTATGTTCTATGATATTTTTTGATCAGATGCGTAGTTCTCGAGATATATCAAGATATTTAAAAGTTCCGAAGCCGCACCAACATAATAGAGATACAGAAACACCGTGGCCCCTTTCTTTGAGATAACTCTGCACTATTGCGAGCTGTAAATGCCACTTCCAGCTTAGCTGTGCAGAAGAAGAACAACAAGAAGAAGAAATATCTCGAAATATGTCCGTCAGGCCCCTTCCCTTGAGATATATCTGCAAATATCTCGGAAACGAAGCGAGCTATGGCAAAATGTTAACAGAGCTTTTTTGTAGAGAATTATGTTTCCTACAATTTATGTTCTATGATATTTTTTGATCAGAAGCGTAGTTTTCGAGATATATCGAGATATTTAAAAGTTCCGAAGCCGCAACAACATAATAGGGATACAGAAACACCGTGGCCCCTTTCTTTGAGATAACTCTGCACTATTGCGAGCTGGAAATGCCACTTCCAGTTTAGCTGTGCAGAAGAAGAACAACAAGAAGAAGAAATATCTCGAAATATGTCCGTTAGGCCCCTTCCCGTGAGATAAATCTGCAAATATCTCGGAAACGAAGCGAGCTATGGCAAAATGTTAAGAGACCTCTTTTGTAGAGAATTAAGTTTCCTACTTTTTATGTTCTATGATATTTTTTGATCAGATGCGTAGTTCTCGAGATATATCAAGATATTTAAAAGTTCCGAAGCCGCACCAACATAATAGAGATACAGAAACACCGTGGCCCCTTTCTTTGAGATAACTCTGCACTATTGCGAGCTGCAAATGCCACTTCCAGCTTAGCTGTGCAGAAGAAGAACAACAAGAAGAAGAAACATCTCGAAATATGTCCGTCAGGCCAGTTCCTTTGAGCTGAATCTGCAAATATCTCGGAAACGAAGCGAGCTACGGCAAAATGTTAAGAGACCTTTTTTGTAGAGAATTATATTTCCCACAATTTAGGTTCTATGATATTTTTTGATCAGAAGCGTAGTTTTCGAGATATATCGAGATATTTAAAAGATCCGAAGCCGCACCAACATAATAGAGATATAGAAACACCGTGGCCCCTTTCTTTGAGATAACTCTGCACTATTGCGAGCTGAAAATGCCACTTCCAGCTTAGCTGTGCAGAAGAAGAACAACAAGAAGAAGAAATATCTCGAAATATGTCCGTCAGGCCCCTTCCCTTGAGATAAATCTGCAAATATCTCGGAAACGAAGCGAGCTATGGCAAAATGTTAAGAGACCTTTTTTGTAGAGAATTAAGTTTCCTACTTTTTATGTTCTATGATATTTTTTGATCAGATGCGTAGTTCTCGAGATATATCAAGATATCTAAAAGTTCCGAAGCCGCACCAACATAATAGAGATACAGAAACACCGTGGCCCCTTTCTTCGAGATAACTCTGCACTATTGCGAGCTGCAAATGCCACTTCCAGCTTAGCTGTGCAGAAGAAGAACAACAAGAAGAAGAAATATCTCGAAAAATGTCCGTCAGGCCCCTTCCCTTGAGATAAATCTGCAAATATCTCGGAAACGAAGCGAGCTATGGCAAAATGTTATGAGACCTTTTTTGTAGAGAATTAAGTTTCCTACTTTTTATGTTCTATGATATTTTTTGATCGGATGCGTAGTTCTCGAGATATATCAAGATATTTAAAAGTTCCGAAGCCGCACCAACATAATAGAGATACAGAAACACCGTGGCCCCTTTCTTTGAGATATCTCTGCACTATTGCGAGCTGCAAATGCCACTTCCAGCTTAGCTGTGCAGAAGAAGAACAACAAGAAGAAGAAATATCTGGAAATATGTCCGTCAGGCCCCTTCCCTTGAGATAAATCTGCAAATATCTCGGAAACAAAGCGAGCTACGGCAAAATGTTAAGAGACCTTTTTTGTAGAGAATTATATTTCCCACAATTTAGGTTCTATGATATTTTTTGATCAGAAGCGTAGTTTTCGAGATATATCGAGATATTTAAAAGATCCGAAGCCGCACCAACATAATAGAGATACAGAAACACCGTGGCCCCTTTCTTTGAGATAACTCTGCACCATTGCGAGCTGCAAATGCCACTTCCAGCTTAGCTGTGCAGAAGAAGACCAACAAGAAGAAGAAATATCTCGAAATATGTCCGTCGGGCCCCTTCCCTTGAGATAAATCTGCAAATATCTCGGAAACGAAGCGAGCTATGGCAAAATGTTAAGTGACCTTATTTGTAGAGAATTAAGTTTCCTACTTTTTATGTTCTATGATATTATTTGATCAGATGCGTAGTTCTCGAGATATATCAAGATATTTAAAAGTTCCGAAGCCGCACCAACATAATAGAGATACAGAAACACCGTGGCCCCTTTCTTTCAGATAACTCTGCACTATTGCGAGCTGGAAATGCCACTTCCAGTTTAGCTGTGCAGAAGAAGAACAACAAGAAGAAGAAATATCTCGAAATATGTCCGTCAGGCCCCTTCCCTTGAGATAAATCTGCATATATCTCGGAAACGAAGCGAGCTATGGCAAAATGTTGAGAGACCTTTTTTGTAGAGAATTAAGTTTTCTACTTTTTATGTTCTATGATATTTTTTGATCAGATGTGTAGTTCTCGAGATATATCAAGATATTTAAAAGTTCCGAAGCCGCACCAACATAATAGAGATACAGAAACACCGTGGCCCCTTTCTTTGAGATAACTCGGCACTACTGCGAGCTGGAAATGCCACTTCCAGTTTAGCTGTGCAGAAGAAGAACAACAAGAAGAAGAAATATCTCGAAATATGTCCGTCAGGCCCCTTCCCTTGAGATAAATCTGCAAGTATCTTGGAAACGAAGCGAGCTATGGCAAAATGTTAAGAGACCTTTTTTGTAGAGAATTAAGTTTCCTACTTTTTATGTTCTATGATATTTTCTGATCAGATGCGTAGTTCTCGAGATATATCAAGATATTTAAAAGTGCCGAAGCCGCACCAACATAATAGAGATACAGAAACACCGTGGCCCCTTTCTTTGAGATAACTCTGCACTATTGCGAGCTGCAAATGCCACTTCCAGCTTAGCTGTGCAGAAGAAGAACAACAAGAAGAAGAAATATCTCGAAATATGTCCGTCAGGCCCCTTCCCTTGAGATAAATCTGCAAATATCTCGGAAACGAAGGGAGCTATGGCAAAATGTTAAGCGACTTTATTTGTAGAGAATTAAGTTTCCTACTTTTTACGTTCTATGATATTTTTTAATCAGATGCGTAGTTCTCGAGATATATAAAGATATTTTAAAGTTCCGAAGCCGCACCAACATAATAGAGATACAGAAACACCGTGGCCCCTTTCTTCGAGATAACTCTGCACTATTGCGAGCTGGAAATGCCACTTCCAGTTTAGCTGTGCAGAAGAAGAACAACAAGAAGAAGAAATATCTCGAAATATGTCCGTCAGGCCCCTTCCCTTGAGATAAATCTGCAAATATCTCGGAAACGAAGCGAGCTATGGCAAAATGTTAAGAGACCTTATTTGTGGAGAATTAAGTTTTCTACTTTTTATGTTCTATGATATTTTTTGATCAGATGTGTAGTTCTCGAGATATATCAAGATATTTAAAAGTTCCGAAGCCGCACCAACATAATAGAGATACAGAAACACCGTGGCCCCTTTCTTTGAGATAACTCGGCACTACTGCGAGCTGGAAATGCCACTTCCAGTTTAGCTGTGCAGAAGAAGAACAACAAGAAGAAGAAATATCTCGAAATATGTCCGTCAGGCCCCTTCCCTTGAGATAAATCTGCAAGTATCTTGGAAACGAAGCGAGCTATGGCAAAATGTTAAGAGACCTTTTTTGTAGAGAATTAAGTTTCCTACTTTTTATGTTCTATGATATTTTCTGATCAGATGCGTAGTTCTCGAGATATATCAAGATATTTAAAAGTGCCGAAGCCGCACCAACATAATAGAGATACAGAAACACCGTGGCCCCTTTCTTTGAGATAACTCTGCACTATTGCGAGCTGCAAATGCCACTTCCAGCTTAGCTGTGCAGAAGAAGAACAACAAGAAGAAGAAATATCTCGAAATATGTCCGTCAGGCCCCTTCCCTTGAGATAAATCTGCAAATATCTCGGAAACGAAGGGAGCTATGGCAAAATGTTAAGCGACTTTATTTGTAGAGAATTAAGTTTCCTACTTTTTACGTTCTATGATATTTTTTAATCAGATGCGTAGTTCTCGAGATATATAAAGATATTTTAAAGTTCCGAAGCCGCACCAACATAATAGAGATACAGAAACACCGTGGCCCCTTTCTTTGAGATAACTCTGCACGATTGCGAGCTGGAAATGCCACTTCCAGTATAGCTGTGCAGAAGAAGAACAACAAGAAGAAGAAATATCTCGAAATATGTCCGTCAGGCCCCTTCCCTTGAGATAAATCTGCAAGTATCTTGGAAACGAAGCGAGCTATGGCAAAATGTTAAGAGACCTTTTTTGTATGGAATTATGTTTCCTACTTTTTATGTTCTATGATATTTTTTGATCAGACGCGTAGTTCTCGAGATATATCAAGATATTTAAAAGTTCCGAAGCCGCACCAACGTAATAGAGGTACAGAAACACCGTGGCCCCTTTCTTTGAGATAACTGTGCACTATTGCGAGCTGCAAATGCCACTTCCAGCTTAGCTGTGCAGAGGAAGAACAACAAGAAGAAGAAATATCTCGAAATATGTCCGTCAGGCCCCTTCCCTTGAGATAAATCTGCAAATATCTCGGAAACCAAGCGAGCTATGGCAAAATGTTAAGAGACCTTTTTTGTAGAGAATTAAGTTTCCTACTTTTTATGTTCTATGATATTTTTTGATCAGATGCGTAGTTCTCGAGATATATCAAGATATTTAAAAGCTCCGAAGCTGCACCAACGTAATAGAGGTACAGAAACACCGTGGCCCCTTTCTTTGAGATAACTGTGCACTATTGCGAGCTGCAAATGCCACTTCCAGCTTAGCTGTGCAGAGGAAGAACAAGAAGAAGAAGAAATATCTCGAAATATGTCCGTCAGGCCCCTTCCCTTGAGATAAATCTGCAAATATCTCGGAAACCAAGCGAGCTATGGCAAAATGTTAAGAGACCTTTTTTGTAGAGAATTAAGTTTCCTACTTTTTATCTTCTATGATATTTTCTGATCAGATTCGTAGTTCTCGAGATATATCAAGATATTTAAAAGTTCCGAAGCCGCACCAACATAATAGAGATACAGAAACACCGTGGCCCCTCTCTTTGAGATAACTCTGCACATTTGCGAGCTGCAAATGCCACTTCCAGCTTAGCTGTGCAGAAGAAGAACAACAAGAAGAAGAAATATCTCGAAATATGTCCGTCAGGCCCCTTCCCTTGAGATAAATCTGCAAATATCTCGGAAACGAAGCGAGCTATTGCAAAATGTTAAGAGACCTTTTTTGTAGAGGATTGAGTTTCCTACTCTTTATGTTCTATGATATTTTTTGATCAGAAGCGTAGTTCTCGAGATATATCAAGATATTTAAAAGTTAAGAAGCCGCACCAACATAATAGAGATACAGAAACACCGTGGCCCCTTTCTTTGAGATAACTCTGCACTAATGCGAGCTGCAAATGCCACTTCCAGCTTAGCTGTGCAGAAGAAGAACAACAAGAAGAAGAAATATCACGAAATATGTCCGTTAGGCCCCTTCCCTTGAGATAAATCTGCAAATATCTCGGAAACGAAGCGAGCTATGGCAAAATGTTAAGAGACCTTTTTTGTAGCGAATTAAGTTTCCTACTTTTTATGTTCTATGATATTTTTTGATCAGATGCGTAGTTCTCGAGATATATCAAGATATTTAAAAGTTCCGAAGCCGCACCAACATAATAGAGATACAGAAACACCGTGGCCCCTTTCTTTGAGATAACTCTGCACTATTGCGAGCTGCAAATGCCACTTCCAGCTTAGCTGTGGAGAAGAAGAACAACAAGAATAAGAAATATTTCGAAATATGTCCGTCAGGCCCCTTCCCTTGAGATAAATCTGCAAATATCTCGGAAACGAAGCGAGCTACGGCAAAATGTTAAGAGTCCTTTTTTGTAGAAAATTAGGTTTCCTACTTTTTATGTTCTATGATATTTTTTGATCAGATGCGTAGTTCTCGAGATATATCAAGATATTTAAAAGTTCCGAAGCCGCACCAACATAATAGAGATACAGAAACACCGTGGCCCCTTTCTTTGCGATAACTCTGCACTATTGCGAGCTGCAAATGCCACTTCCAGCTTAGCTGTGCAGAAGAAGAACAACAAGAAGAAGAAATATCTCGAAATATGTCCGTCAGGCCCCTTCCCTTGAGATAAATCTGCAAATATCTCGGAAACGAAGCGAGCTATGCCAAAATGTTAAGAGACCTTATTTGTAGAGAATTAAGTGTCCTACTTTTTATGTTCTATGATATTTTTTGATCAGATGCGTAGTTCTCGAGATATATCGAGATATTTAAAAGTTCCGAAGCCGCACCAACATAATAGAGATACAGAAACACCGTGGCCCCTTTCTTTGAGATAACTGTGCACTATTGCGAGCTGCAAATGCCACTTCCAGCTTAGCTGTGCAGAGGAAGAACAACAAGAAGAAGAAATATCTCGAAATATGTCCGTCAGGCCCCTTCCCTTGAGATAAATCTGCAAATATCTCGGAAACCAAGCGAGCTATGGCAAAATGTTAAGAGACCTTTTTTGTAGAGAATTAAGTTTCCTACTTTTTATCTTCTATGATATTTTCTGATCACATTCGTAGTTCTCGAGATATATCAAGATATTTAAAAGTTCCGAAGCCGCACCAACATAATAGAGATACAGAAACACCGTGGCCCCTCTCTTTGAGATAACTCTGCACAATTGCGAGCTGCAAATGCCACTTCCAGCTTAGCTGTGCAGAAGAAGAACAACAAGAAGAAGAAATATCTCGAAATATGTCCGTCAGGCCCCTTCCCTTGAGATAAATCGGCAAGTATCTCGGAAACGAAGCGAGCTATGGCAAAATGTTGAGAGACCTTTTTTGTAGAGAATTAAGTTTCCTACTTTTTATGTTCTATGATATTTTTTGATCAGATGCGTAGATCTCGAGATATATCAAGATACTTAAAAGTTCCGAAGCCGCACCAACATAATAGAGATACAGAAACACCGTGGCCCCTTTCTTTGAGATAACTCGGCACTACTGCGAGCTGGAAATGCCACTTCCAGTTTAGCTGTGCAGAAGAAGAACAACAAGAAGAAGAAATATCTCGAAATATGTCCGTCAGGCCCCTTCCCTTGAGATAAATCTGCAAGTATCTTGGAAACGAAGCGAGCTATGGCAAAATGTTAAGAGACCTTTTTTGTATGGAATTATGTTTCCTACTTTTTATGTTCTATGATATTTTTTGATCAGACGCGTAGTTCTCGAGATATATCAAGATATTTAAAAGTTCCGAAGCCGCACCAACATAATAGAGATACAGAAACACCGTGGCTCCTTTCTTTTAGATAACTCTGCACTATTGCGACCTGGAAATGCCACTTCCAGTTTAGCTGTGCAGAAGAAGAACAACAAGAAGAAGAAATGTCACGAAATATGTCCGTTAGGCCCCTTCCCTTGAGATAAATCTGCAAATATCTCGGAAACGAAGCGAGCTATTGCAAAACGTTAAGAGACCTTTTTTGTAGAGAATTAAGTTTCCTACTTTTTATGTTCTACGATATTTTTTGATCAGATGCGTAGTTCTCGAGATATATCAAGATATTTAAAAGCTCCGAAGCTGCACCAACGTAATAGAGGTACAGAAACACCGTGGTCCCTTTCTTTGATATAACTCTGCACTATTGCGAGCTGCAAATGCCACTTCCAGCTTAGCTGTGGAGAAGAAGAACAACAAGAATAAGAAATATTTCGAAATATGTCCGTCAGGCCCCTTCCCTTGAGATAAATCTGCAAATATCTCGGAAACGAAGCGAGCTACGGCAAAATGTTAAGAGTCCTTTTTTGTAGAAAATTAGGTTTCCTACTTTTTATGTTCTATGATATTTTTTGATCAGATGCGTAGTTCTCGAGATATATCAAGATATTTAAAAGTTCCGAAGCCGCACCAACATAATAGAGATACAGAAACACCGTGGCCCCTTTCTTTGCGATAACTCTGCACTATTGCGAGCTGCAAATGCCACTTCCAGCTTAGCTGTGCAGAAGAAGAACAACAAGAAGAAGAAATATCTCGAAATATGTCCGTCAGGCCCCTTCCCTTGAGATAAATCTGCAAATATCTCGGAAACGAAGCGAGCTATGCCAAAATGTTAAGAGACCTTATTTGTAGAGAATTAAGTTTCCTACTTTTTATGTTCTATGATATTTTTTGATCAGATGCGTAGTTCTCGAGATATATCGAGATATTTAAAAGTTCCGAAGCCGCACCAACATAATAGAGATACAGAAACACCGTGGCCCCTTTCTTTGAGATAACTGTGCACTATTGCGAGCTGCAAATGCCACTTCCAGCTTAGCTGTGCAGAGGAAGAACAACAAGAAGAAGAAATATCTCGAAATATGTCCGTCAGGCCCCTTCCCTTGAGATAAACCTGCAAATATCTCGGAAACCAAGCGAGCTATGGCAAAATGTTAAGAGACCTTTTTTGTAGAGAATTAAGTTTCCTACTTTTTATCTTCTATGGTATTTTCTGATCACATTCGTAGTTCTCGAGATATATCAAGATATTTAAAAGTTCCGAAGCCGCACCAACATAATAGAGATACAGAAACACCGTGGCCCCTCTCTTTGAGATAACTCTGCACAATTGCGAGCTGCAAATGCCACTTCCAGCTTAGCTGTGCAGAAGAAGAACAACAAGAAGAAGAAATATCTCGAAATATGTCCGTCAGGCCCCTTCCCTTGAGATAAATCGGCAAGTATCTCGGAAACGAAGCGAGCTATGGCAAAATGTTGAGAGACCTTTTTTGTAGAGAATTAAGTTTCCTACTTTTTATGTTCTATGATATTTTTTGATCAGATGCGTAGATCTCGAGATATATCAAGATACTTAAAAGTTCCGAAGCCGCACCAACATAATAGAGATACAGAAACACCGTGGCCCCTTTCTTTGAGATAACTCGGAACTACTGCGAGCTGGAAATGCCACTTCCAGTTTAGCTGTGCAGAAGAAGAACAACAAGAAGAAGAAATATCTCGAAATATGTCCGTCAGGCCCCTTCCCTTGAGATAAATCTGCAAATATCTCGGAAACGAAGCGAGCTATGCCAAAATGTTAAGAGACCTTATTTGTAGAGAATTAAGTTTCCTACTTTTTATGTTCTATGATATTTTTTGATCAGATGCGTAGTTCTCGAGATATATCGAGATATTTAAAAGTTCCGAAGCCGCACCAACATAATAGAGATACAGAAACACCGTGGCCCCTTTCTTTGAGATAACTGTGCACTATTGCGAGCTGCAAATGCCACTTCCAGCTTAGCTGTGCAGAGGAAGAACAACAAGAAGAAGAAATATCTCGAAATATGTCCGTCAGGCCCCTTCCCTTGAGATAAACCTGCAAATATCTCGGAAACCAAGCGAGCTATGGCAAAATGTTAAGAGACCTTTTTTGTAGAGAATTAAGTTTCCTACTTTTTATCTTCTATGGTATTTTCTGATCACATTCGTAGTTCTCGAGATATATCAAGATATTTAAAAGTTCCGAAGCCGCACCAACATAATAGAGATACAGAAACACCGTGGCCCCTCTCTTTGAGATAACTCTGCACAATTGCGAGCTGCAAATGCCACTTCCAGCTTAGCTGTGCAGAAGAAGAACAACAAGAAGAAGAAATATCTCGAAATATGTCCGTCAGGCCCCTTCCCTTGAGATAAATCGGCAAGTATCTCGGAAACGAAGCGAGCTATGGCAAAATGTTGAGAGACCTTTTTTGTAGAGAATTAAGTTTCCTACTTTTTATGTTCTATGATATTTTTTGATCAGATGCGTAGATCTCGAGATATATCAAGATACTTAAAAGTTCCGAAGCCGCACCAACATAATAGAGATACAGAAACACCGTGGCCCCTTTCTTTGAGATAACTCGGAACTACTGCGAGCTGGAAATGCCACTTCCAGTTTAGCTGTGCAGAAGAAGAACAACAAGAAGAAGAAATATCTCGAAATATGTCCGTCAGGCCCCTTCCCTTGAGATAAATCTGCAAGTATCTTGGAAACGAAGCGAGCTATGGCAAAATGTTAAGAGACCTTTTTTGTATGGAATTATGTTTCCTACTTTTTATGTTCTATGATATTTTTTGATCAGACGCGTAGTTCTCGAGATATATCAAGATATTTAAAAGTTCCGAAGCCGCACCAACATAATAGAGATACAGAAACACCGTGGCCCCTTTCTTTGAGATAACTGTGCACTATTGCGAGCTGCAAATGCCACTTCCAGCTTAGCTGTGCAGAGGAAGAACAACAAGAAGAAGAAATATCTCGAAATATGTCCGTCAGGCCCCTTCCCTTGAGATAAATCTGCAAATATCTCGGAAACCAAGCGAGCTATGGCAAAATGTTAAGAGACCTTTTTTGTAGAGAATTAAGTTTCCTACTTTTTATGTTCTATGATATTTTTTGATCAGATGCGTAGATCTCGAGATATATCAAGATATTTAAAAGTTCCGAAGCCGCACCAACATAATAGAGATACAGAAACACCGTGGCCCCTTTCTTTGAGATAACTCTGCACTATTGCGAGCTGCAAATGCCACTTCCAGCTTAGCTGTGCAGAAGAAGAACAACAAGAAGAAGAAATATCTCGAAATATGTCCGTCAGGCCCCTTCCCTTGAGATAAATCTGCAAATATCTCGGAAACGAAGCGAGCTATTGCAAAACGTTAAGAGACCTTTTTTGTAGAGAATTAAGTTTCCTACTTTTTATGTTCTATGATATTTTTTGATCAGATGCGTAGTTCTCGAGATATATCAAGATATTTAAAAGCTCCGAAGCTGCACCAACATAATAGAGGTACAGAAACACCGTGGCCCCTTTCTTTGAGATAACTCTGCACTATTGCGAGCTGCAAATGCCACTTCCAGCTTAGCTGTGGAGAAAAAGAACAACAAGAATAAGAAATATTTCGAAATATGTCCGTCAGGCCCCTTCCCTTGAGATAAATCTGCAAATATCTCGGAAACGAAGCGAGCTACGGCAAAATGTTAAGAGTCCTTTTTTGTAGAAAATTAGGTTTCCTACTTTTTATGTTCTATGATATTTTTTGATCAGATGCGTAGTTCTCGAGATATATCAAGATATTTAAAAGTTCCGAAGCCGCACCAACATAATAGAGATACAGAAACACCGTGGCCCCTTTCTTTGCGATAACTCTGCACTATTGCGAGCTGCAAATGCCACTTCCAGCTTAGCTGTGCAGAAGAAGAACAACAAGAAGAAGAAATATCTCGAAATATGTCCGTCAGGCCCCTTCCCTTGAGATAAATCTGCAAATATCTCGGAAACGAAGCGAGCTATGCCAAAATGTTAAGAGACCTTATTTGTAGAGAATTAAGTTTCCTACTTTTTATGTTCTATGATATTTTTTGATCAGATGCGTAGTTCTCGAGATATATCGAGATATTTAAAAGTTCCGAAGCCGCACCAACATAATAGAGATACAGAAACACCGTGGCCCCTTTCTTTGAGATAACTGTGCACTATTGCGAGCTGCAAATGCCACTTCCAGCTTAGCTGTGCAGAGGAAGAACAACAAGAAGAAGAAATATCTCGAAATATGTCCGTCAGGCCCCTTCCCTTGAGATAAATCTGCAAATATCTCGGAAACCAAACGAGCTATGGCAAAATTTTAAGAGACCTTTTTTGTAGAGAATTAAGTTTCCTACTTTTTATCTTCTATGATATTTTCTGATCAGATTCGTAGTTCTCGAGATATATCAAGATATTTAAAAGTTCCGAAGCCGCACCAACATAATAGAGATACAGAAACACCGTGGCCCCTCTGTTTGAGATAACTCTGCACTATTGCGAGCTGCAAATGCCACTTCCAGCTTAGCTGTGCAGAAGAAGAACAACAAGAAGAAGAAATATCTCGAAATATGTCCGTCAGGCCCCTTCCCTTGAGATAAATCTGCAAATATCTCGGAAACGAAGCGAGCTATGGCAAAATGTTAAGAGACCTTTTTTGTATGGAATTATGTTTCCTACTTTTTATGTTCTATGATATTTTTTGATCAGACGCGTAGTTCTCGAGATATATCAAGATATTTAAAAGTTCCGAAGCCGCACCAACATAATAGAGATACAGAAACACCGTGGCTCCTTTCTTTTAGATAACTCTGCACTATTGCGACCTGGAAATGCCACTTCCAGTTTAGCTGTGCAGAAGAAGAACAACAAGAAGAAGAAATATCACGAAATATGTCCGTTAGGCCCCTTCCCTTGAGATAAATCTGCAAATATCTCGGAAACGAAGCGAGCTATGGCAAAATGTTAAGAGACCTTTTTTGTAGCGAATTAAGTTTCCTACTTTTTATGTTCTATGATATTTTTTGATCAGATGCGTAGTTCTCGAGATATATCAAGATATTTAAAAGTTCCGAAGCCGCACCAACATAATAGAGATACAGAAACACTGTGGCCCCTCTCTTTGAGATAACTCTGCACATTTGCGAGCTGCAAATGCCACTTCCAGCTTAGCTGTGCAGAAGAAGAACAACAAGAAGAAGAAATATCTCGAAATATGTCCGTCAGGCCCCTTCCCTTGAGATAAATCTGCAAATATCTCGGAAACGAAGCGAGCTATTGCAAAATGTTAAGAGACCTTTTTTGTAGAGGATTGAGTTTCCTACTTTTTATGTTCTATGATATTTTTTGATCAGATGCGTAGTTCTCGAGATATATCAAGATATTTAAAAGTTAAGAAGCCGCACCAACATAATAGAGATACAGAAACACCGTGGCCCCTTTCTTTGAGATAACTCTGCACTATTGCGAGCTGCAAATGCCACTTCCAGCTTAGCTGTGCAGAAGAAGAACATCAAGAAGAAGAAATATCTCGAAATATGTCCGTCAGGCCCCTTCCCTTGAGATAAATCTGCAAATATCTCGGAAACGAAGAGAGCTATGGCAAAATGTTAAGAGACCTTTTTTGTAGAGAATTAAGTTTCCTACTTTTTATGTTCTATGATATTTTTTGATCTGAGGCGTAGTTCTCGAGATATATCAAGATATTTAAAAGTTCCGAAGCCGCACCAACATAATAGAGATACAGAAACACCGTGGCCCCTTTCTTTGAGATAACTCTGCACTATTGCGAGCTGTAAATGCCACTTCCAGCTTAGCTGTGCAGAAGAAGAACAACAAGAAGAAGACATATCTCGAAATATATCCGTCAGGCCCCTTCCCTTGAGATATATCTGCAAATATCTCGGAAACGAAGCGAGCTATGGCAAAATGTTAAGAGACCTTTTTTGTAGAGAATTATGTTTCCTACAATTTATGTTCTATGATATTTTTTGATCAGAAGCGTAGTTTTCGAGATATATCGAGATATTTGAAAGTTCCAAAGCCGCACCAACATAATAGAGATACAGAAACACCGTGGCCCCTTTCTTTGAGATAACTCTGCACTATTGCGAGCTGCAAATGCCACTTCCAGCTTAGCTGTGCAGAGGAAGAACAACAAGAAGAAGAAATATCTCGAAATATGTCCGTCAGGCCAGTTCCTTTGAGCTGAATCTGCAAATATCTCGGAAACGAAGCGAGCTATATCAAAATGTTAAGAGACGTTCTTTGTAGAGAATTATGTTTCCTACAATTTATGTTCTATGATATTTTTTGATCAGAAGCGTAGTTTTCGAGATATATCGAGATATTTAAAAGTTCCAAAGCCGCACCAACATAATAGAGATACAGAAACACCGTGGCCCCTTTCTTTGAGATAACTCTGCACTATTGCGAGCTGCAAATGCCACTTCCAGCTTAGCTGTGCAGAGGAAGAACAACGAGAAGAAGAAATATCTCGAAATATGTCCGTCAGGCCAGTTCCTTTGAGCTGAATCTGCAAATATCTCGGAAACGAAGGGAGCTATGGCAAAATGTTAAGAGACGTTTTTTGTAGAGAATTATGTTTCCTACAATTTATGTTCTATGATATTTTTTGATCAGAAGCGTAGTTTTCGAGATATATCGAGATATTTAAAAGTTCCGAAGCCGCACCAACATAATAGGGATACAGAAACACCGTGGCCCCTTTCTTTGAGATAACTCTGCAGTATTGCGAGCTGTAAATGCCACTTCCAGCTTAGCTGTGCAGAAGAAGAACAACAAGAAGAAGAAATATCTCGAAATATGTCCGTCAGGCCCCTTCCCTTGAGATAAATCTGCAAATATCTCGGAAACGAAGAGAGCTATGGCAAAATGTTAAGAGACCTTTTGTGTAGAGAATTAAGTTTCCTACTTTTTATGTTCTATGACATTTTTTGATCTGATGCGTAGTTCTCGAGATATATCAAGATATTTAAAAGTTCCGAAGCCGCACCAACATAATAGAGATACAGAAACACCGTGGCCCCTTTCTTTGAGATAACTCTGCACTATTGCGAGCTGTAAATGCCACTTCCAGCTCAGCTGTGCAGAAGAAGAACAACAAGAAGAAGAAATATCTCGAAATATGTCCGTCAGGCCCCTTCCCTTGAGATATATCTGCAAATATCTCGGAAACGAAGCGAGCTATGGCAAAATGTTAAGAGACCTTTTTTGTAGAGAATTATGTTTCCTACAATTTATGTTCTATGATATTTTTTGATCAGAAGCGTAGTTTTCGAGATATATCGAGATATTTAAAAGTTCCGAAGCCGCACCAACATAATAGAGATACAGAAACACCGTGGCCCCTCTCTTTGAGATAACTCTGCACTACTGCGAGCTGGAAATGCCACTTCCAGTTTAGCTGTGCAGAAGAAGAACAACAAGAAGAAGAAATATCTCGAAATATGTCCGTTAGGCCCCTTCCCTTGAGATAAATCTGCAAATATCTCGGAAACGAAGCGAGCTATGGCAAAATGTTAAGAGACCTTTTTTGTAGAGAATTATGTTTCCTACAATTTATGTTCTATGATATTTTTTGATCAGAAGCGTAGTTTTCGAGATATATCGAGATATTTAAAAGTTCCGAAGCCGCACCAACATAATAGAGATACAGAAACACCGTGGCCCCTTTCTTTGAGATAACTCTGCACTAGTGCGAGCCGCAAATGCCACTTCCAGCTTAGCTGTGCAGAAGAAGAACAACAAGAAGAAGAAATATCTCGAAATATGTCCGTCAGGCCCCTTCCCTTGAGATAAATCTGCAAATATCTCGGAAACGAAGCGAGCTATGGCAAAATGTTGAGAGACCTTTTTTGTAGAGAATTAAGTTTCCTACGTTTTATGTTCTATGATATTTTTTGATCAGATGCGTAGTTCTCGAGATATATCAAGATATTTAAAAGTTCCGAAGCCGCACCAACATAATAGAGATACAGAAACACCGTGGCCCCTTTCTTTGAGATAACTCTGCACTATTGCGAGCTGCAAATGCCACTTCCAGCTTAGCTGTGCAGAAGAAGAACATCAAGAAGAAGAAATATCTCGAAATATGTCCGTCAGGCCCCTTCCCTTGAGATAAATCTGCAAATATCACGGAAACGAAGAGAGCTATGGCAAAATGGTAAGCGACCTTTTTTGTAGAGAATTAAGTTTCCTACTTTTTATGTTCTATGATATTTTTTGATCTGATGCGTAGTTCTCGAGATATATCAAGATATTTAAAAGTTCCGAAGCCGCACCAACATAATAGAGATACCGAAACACCGTGGCCCCTTTCTTTGAGATAACTCTGCACTATTGCGAGCTGTAAATGCCACTTCCAGCTTAGCTGTGCAGAGGAAGAACAACAAGAAGAAGAAATATCTCGAAATATGTCCGTCAGGCCAGTTCCTTTGAGCTGAATCTGCAAATATCTCGGAAACGAAGCGAGCTATATCAAAATGTTAAGAGACGTTCTTTGTAGAGAATTATGTTTCCTACAATTTATGTTCTATGATATTTTTTGATCAGAAGCGTAGTTTTCGAGATATATCGAGATATTTAAAAGTTCCAAAGCCGCACCAACATAATAGAGATACAGAAACACCGTGGCCCCTTTCTTTGAGATAACTCTGCACTATTGCGAGCTGCAAATGCCACTTCCAGCTTAGCTGTGCAGAGGAAGAACAACGAGAAGAAGAAATATCTCGAAATATGTCCGTCAGGCCAGTTCCTTTGAGCTGAATCTGCAAATATCTCGGAAACGAAGGGAGCTATGGCAAAATGTTAAGAGACGTTTTTTGTAGAGAATTATGTTTCCTACAATTTATGTTCTATGATATTTTTTGATCAGAAGCGTAGTTTTCGAGATATATCGAGATATTTAAAAGTTCCGAAGCCGCACCAACATAATAGGGATACAGAAACACCGTGGCCCCTTTCTTTGAGATAACTCTGCAGTATTGCGAGCTGTAAATGCCACTTCCAGCTTAGCTGTGCAGAAGAAGAACAACAAGAAGAAGAAATATCTCGAAATATGTCCGTCAGGCCCCTTCCCTTGAGATAAATCTGCAAATATCTCGGAAACGAAGAGAGCTATGGCAAAATGTTAAGAGACCTTTTGTGTAGAGAATTAAGTTTCCTACTTTTTATGTTCTATGACATTTTTTGATCTGATGCGTAGTTCTCGAGATATATCAAGATATTTAAAAGTTCCGAAGCCGCACCAACATAATAGAGATACAGAAACACCGTGGCCCCTTTCTTTCAGATAACTCTGCACTATTGCGAGCTGTAAATGCCACTTCCAGCTCAGCTGTGCAGAAGAAGAACAACAAGAAGAAGAAATATCTCGAAATATGTCCGTCAGGCCCCTTCCCTTGAGATATATCTGCAAATATCTCGGAAACGAAGCGAGCTATGGCAAAATGTTAAGAGACCTTTTTTGTAGAGAATTATATTTCCTACAATTTATGTTCTATGATATTTTTTGATCAGAAGCGTAGTTTTCGAGATATATCGAGATATTTAAAAGTTCCGAAGCCGCACCAACATAATAGAGATACAGAAACACCGTGGCCCCTCTCTTTGAGATAACTCTGCACTACTGCGAGCTGGAAATGCCACTTCCAGTTTAGCTGTGCAGAAGAAGAACAACAAGAAGAAGAAATATCTCGAAATATGTCCGTTAGGCCCCTTCCCTTGAGATAAATCTGCAAATATCTCGGAAACGAAGCGAGCTATGGCAAAATGTTAAGAGACCTTTTTTGTAGAGAATTATGTTTCCTACAATTTATGTTCTATGATATTTTTTGATCAGAAGCGTAGTTTTCGAGATATATCGAGATATTTAAAAGTTCCGAAGCCGCACCAACATAATAGAGATACAGAAACACCGTGGCCCCTTTCGTTGAGATAACTCTGCACTAGTGCGAGCCGCAAATGCCACTTCCAGCTTAGCTGTGCAGAAGAAGAACAACAAGAAGAAGAAATATCTCGAAATATGACCGTCAGGCCCCTTCCCTTGAGATATATCTGCAAATATCTCGGAAACGAAGCGAGCTATGGCAAAATGTTAAGAGACCTTTTTTGTAGAGAATTAAGTTTCCTACTTTTTATGTTCTATGATATTTTTTGATCAGATGCGTAGTTCTCGAGATATATCAAGATATTTAAAAGTTCCGAAGCCGCACCAACATAATAGAGATACAGAAACACCGTGGCCCCTTTCTTTGAGATAACTCTGCACTATCGCGAGCTGTAAATGCCACTTCCAGCTTAGCTGTGCAGAAGAAGAACAACAAGAAGAAGAAATATCTCGAAATATGTCCGTCAGGCCCCTTCCCTTGAGATATATCTGCAAATATCTCGGAAACGAAGCGAGCTATGGCAAAATGTTAAGAGACCTTTTTTGTAGAGAATTATGTTTCGTACAATTTATGTTCTATGATATTTTTTGGTCAGAAGCGTAGTTTTCGAGATATATCGAGATATTTAAAAGTTCCAAAGCCGCACCAACATAATAGAGATACAGAAACACCGTGGCCCCTTTCTTTGAGATAACTCTGCACTAGTGCGAGCCGCAAATGCCACTTCCAGCTTAGCTGTGCAGAAGAAGAACAACAAGAAGAAGAAATATCTCGAAATATGTCCGTCAGGCCCCTTCCCTTGAGATAAATCTGCAAATATCTCGGAAACGAAGCGAGCTATGGCAAAATGTTAAGAGACCTCTTTTGTAGAGAATTAAGCTTCCTACTTTTTATGTTCTATGATATTTTTTGATCAGATGCGTAGTTCTCGAGATATATCAAGATATTTAAAAGTTCCGAAGCCGCACCAACATAATAGAGATACAGAAACACCGTGGCCCCTTTCTTTGAGATAACTCTGCACTATTGCGAGCTGTAAATGCCACTTCCAGCTTAGCTGTGCAGAAGAAGAACAACAAGAAGAAGAAATATCTCGAAATATGTCCGTCAGGCCCCTTCCCTTGAGATATATCTGCAAATATCTCGGAAACCAAGCGAGCTATGGCAAAATGTTAAGAGACCTTTTTTGTAGAGAATTATGTTTCCTACAATTTATGTTCTATGATATTTTTTGATCAGAAGCGTAGTTTTCGAGATATATCGAGATATTTAAAAGTTCCGAAGCCGCACCAACATAATAGAGATACAGAAACACCGTGGCCCCTCTCTTTGAGATAACTCTGCACTACTGCGAGCTGGAATTGCCACTTCCAGTTTAGCTGTGCAGAAGAAGAACAACAAGAAGAAGAAATATCTCGAAATATGTCCGTTAGGCCCCTTCCCTTGAGATAAATCTGCAAATATCTCGGAAACGAAGCGAGCTATGGCAAAATGTTAAGAGACCTCTTTTGTAGAGAATTAAGCTTCCTACTTTTTATGTTCTATGATATTTTTTGATCAGATGCGTAGTTCTCGAGATATATCAAGATATTTAAAAGTTCCGAAGCCGCACCAACATAATAGAGATACAGAAACACCGTGGCCCCTTTCTTTGAGATAACTCTGCACTATTGCGCGCTGTAAATGCCACTTCCAGCTTAGCTGTGCAGAAGAAGAACAACAAGAAGAAGAAATATCTCGAAATATGTCCGTCAGGCCCCTTCCCTTGAGATATATCTGCAAATATCTCGGAAACGAAGCGAGCTATGACAAAATGTTAAGAGACCTTTTTTGTAGAGAATTATGTTTCCTACAATTTATGTTCTATGATATTTTTTGATCAGAAGCGTAGTTTTCGAGATATATCGAGATATTTAAAAGTTCCGAAGCCGCACCAACATAATAGAGATACAGAAACACCGTGGCCCCTTTCTTTGAGATAACTCTGCACTATTGCGAGCTGTAAATGCCACTTCCAGCTTAGCTGTGCAGAAGAAGAACAACAAGAAGAAGACATATCTCGAAATATGTCCGTCAGGCCCCTTCCCTTGAGATATATCTGCAAATATCTCGGAAACGAAGCGAGCTATGGCAAAATGTTAAGAGACCTTTTTTGTAGAGAATTATGTTTCCTACAATTTATGTTCTATGATATTTTTTGATCAGAAGCGTAGTTTTCGAGATATATCGAGATATTTAAAAGTTCCAAAGCCGCACCAACGTAATAGAGATACAGAAACACCGTGGCCCCTTTCTTTGAGATAACTCTGCACTATTGCGAGCTGCAAATGCCACTTCCAGCTTAGCTGTGCAGAGGAAGAACAACAAGAAGAAGAAATATCTCGAAATATGTCCGTCAGGCCAGTTCCTTTGAGCTGAATCTGCAAATATCTCGGAAACGAAGCGAGCTATGGCAAAATGTTAAGAGACGTTTTTTGTAGAGAATTATGTTTCCTACAATTTATGTTCTATGATATTTTTTGATCAGAAGCGTAGTTTTCGAGATATATCGAGATATTTAAAAGTTCCAAAGCCGCACCAACATAATAGAGATACAGAAACACCGTGGCCCCTTTCTTTGAGATAACTCTGCACTATTGCGAGCTGCAAATGCCACTTCCAGCTTAGCTGTGCAGAGGAAGAACAACGAGAAGAAGAAATATCTCGAAATATGTCCGTCAGGCCAGTTCCTTTGAGCTGAATCTGCAAATATCTCGGAAACGAAGGGAGCTATGGCAAAATGTTAAGAGACGTTTTTTGTAGAGAATTATGTTTCCTACAATTTATGTTCTATGATATTTTTTGATCAGAAGCGTAGTTTTCGAGATATATCGAGATATTTAAAAGTTCCGAAGCCGCACCAACATAATAGGGATACAGAAACACCGTGGCCCCTTTCTTTGAGATAACTCTGCAGTATTGCGAGCTGTAAATGCCACTTCCAGCTTAGCTGTGCAGAAGAAGAACAACAAGAAGAAGAAATATCTCGAAATATGTCCGTCAGGCCCCTTCCCTTGAGATAAATCTGCAAATATCTCGGAAACGAAGAGAGCTATGGCAAAATGTTAAGAGACCTTTTGTGTAGAGAATTAAGTTTCCTACTTTTTATGTTCTATGACATTTTTTGATCTGATGCGTAGTTCTCGAGATATATCAAGATATTTAAAAGTTCCGAAGCCGCACCAACATAATAGAGATACAGAAACACCGTGGCCCCTTTCTTTGAGATAACTCTGCACTATTGCGAGCTGTAAATGCCACTTCCAGCTCAGCTGTGCAGAAGAAGAACAACAAGAAGAAGAAATATCTCGAAATATGTCCGTCAGGCCCCTTCCCTTGAGATATATCTGCAAATATCTCGGAAACGAAGCGAGCTATGGCAAAATGTTAAGAGACCTTTTTTCTAGAGAATTATGTTTCCTACAATTTATGTTCTATGATATTTTTTGATCAGAAGCGTAGTTTTCGAGATATATCGAGATATTTAAAAGTTCCGAAGCCGCACCAACATAATAGAGATACAGAAACACCGTGGCCCCTTTCGTTGAGATAACTCTGCACTAGTGCGAGCCGCAAATGCCACTTCCAGCTTAGCTGTGCAGAAGAAGAACAACAAGAAGAAGAAATATCTCGAAATATGACCGTCAGGCCCCTTCCCTTGAGATATATCTGCAAATATCTCGGAAACGAAGCGAGCTATGGCAAAATGTTAAGAGACCTTTTTTGTAGAGAATTAAGTTTCCTACTTTTTATGTTCTATGATATTTTTTGATCAGATGCGTAGTTCTCGAGATATATCAAGATATTTAAAAGTTCCGAAGCCGCACCAACATAATAGAGATACAGAAACACCGTGGCCCCTTTCTTTGAGATAACTCTGCACTATCGCGAGCTGTAAATGCCACTTCCAGCTTAGCTGTGCAGAAGAAGAACAACAAGAAGAAGAAATATCTCGAAATATGTCCGTCAGGCCCCTTCCCTTGAGATATATCTGCAAATATCTCGGAAACGAAGCGAGCTATGGCAAAATGTTAAGAGACCTTTTTTGTAGAGAATTATGTTTCGTACAATTTATGTTCTATGATATTTTTTGGTCAGAAGCGTAGTTTTCGAGATATATCGAGATATTTAAAAGTTCCAAAGCCGCACCAACATAATAGAGATACAGAAACACCGTGGCCCCTTTCTTTGAGATAACTCTGCACTAGTGCGAGCCGCAAATGCCACTTCCAGCTTAGCTGTGCAGAAGAAGAACAACAAGAAGAAGAAATATCTCGAAATATGTCCGTCAGGCCCCTTCCCTTGAGATAAATCTGCAAATATCTCGGAAACGAAGCGAGCTATGGCAAAATGTTGAGAGACCTTTTTTGTAGAGAATTAAGTTTCCTACGTTTTATGTTCTATGATATTTTTTGATCAGATGCGTAGTTCTCGAGATATATCAAGATATTTAAAAGTTCCGAAGCCGCACCAACATAATAGAGATACAGAAACACCGTGGCCCCTTTCTTTGAGATAACTCTGCACTATTGCGAGCTGCAAATGCCACTTCCAGCTTAGCTGTGCAGAAGAAGAACATCAAGAAGAAGAAATATCTCGAAATATGTCCGTCAGGCCCCTTCCCTTGAGATAAATCTGCAAATATCACGGAAACGAAGAGAGCTATGGCAAAATGGTAAGCGACCTTTTTTGTAGAGAATTAAGTTTCCTACTTTTTATGTTCTATGATATTTTTTGATCTGATGCGTAGTTCTCGAGATATATCAAGATATTTAAAAGTTCCGAAGCCGCACCAACATAATAGAGATACCGAAACACCGTGGCCCCTCTCTTTGAGATAACTCTGCACTACTGCGAGCTGGAAATGCCACTTCCAGTTTAGCTGTGCAGAAGAAGAACAACAAGAAGAAGAAATATCTCGAAATATGTCCGTTAGGCCCCTTCCCTTGAGATAAATCTGCAAATATCTCGGAAACGAAGCGAGCTATGGCAAAATGTTCAGAGACCTTTTTTGTAGAGAATTAAGTTTCCTACTTTTTATGTTCTATGATATTTTTTGATCAGATGCGTAGTTCTCGAGATATATCAAGATATTTAAAAGTTCCGAAGCCGCACCAACATAATAGAGATACAGAAACACCGTGGCCCCTTTCTTTGAGATAACTCTGCACTATTGCGAGCTGCAAATGCCACTTCCAGCTTAGCTGTGCAGAGGAAGAACAACAAGAAGAAGAAATATCTCGAAATATGTCCGTCAGGCCAGTTCCCTTGAGATATATCTGCAAATATCTCGGAAACGAAGCGAGCTATGGCAAAATGTTAAGAGACCTTTTTTGTAGAGAATTCTGTTTCCTACAATTTATGTTCTATGATATTTTTTGATCAGATGCGTAGTTCTCGAGATATATCACGATATTTAAAAGTTCCGAAGCCGCACCAACATAATAGAGATACAGAAACACCGTGGCCCGTTTCTTTGAGATAACTCTGCACTATTGCGAGCTGTAAATGCCACTTCCAGCTTAGCTGTGCAGAGGAAGAACAACAAGAAGAAGAAATATCTCGAAATATGTCCGTCAGGCCAGTTCCTTTGAGCTGAATCTGCAAATATCTCGGAAACGAAGCGAGCTATGGCAAAATGTTAAGAGACGTTTTTTGTAGAGAATTAAGTTTCCTACAATTTATGTTCTATGATATTTTTTGATCAGAAGCGTAGTTTTCGAGATATATCGAGATATTTAAAAGTTCCGAAGCCGCACCAACATAATAGGGATACAGAAACACCGTGGCCCCTTTCTTTGAGATAACTCTGCACTATTGCGAGCTGCAAATGCCACTTCCAGCTTAGCTGTGCAGAGGAAGAACAACGAGAAGAAGAAATATCTCGAAATATGTCCGTCAGGCCAGTTCCTTTGAGCTGAATCTGCAAATATCTCGGAAACGAAGGGAGCTATGGCAAAATGTTAAGAGACGTTTTTTGTAGAGAATTATGTTTCCTACAATTTATGTTCTATGATATTTTTTGATCAGAAGCGTAGTTTTCGAGATATATCGAGATATTTAAAAGTTCCGAAGCCGCACCAACATAATAGAGATACAGAAACACCGTGGCCCCTTTCGTTGAGATAACTCTGCACTAGTGCGAGCCGCAAATGCCACTTCCAGCTTAGCTGTGCAGAAGAAGAACAACAAGAAGAAGAAATATCTCGAAATATGACCGTCAGGCCCCTTCCCTTGAGATATATCTGCAAATATCTCGGAAACGAAGCGAGCTATGGCAAAATGTTAAGAGACCTTTTTTGTAGAGAATTAAGTTTCCTACTTTTTATGTTCTATGATATTTTTTGATCAGATGCGTAGTTCTCGAGATATATCAAGATATTTAAAAGTTCCAAAGCCGCACCAACATAATAGAGATACAGCAACACCGTGGCCCCTTTCTTTGAGATAACTCTGCACTATTGCGAGCTGCAAATGCCACTTCCAGCTTAGCTGTGCAGAGGAAGAACAACAAGAAGAAGAAATATCTCGAAATATGTCCGTCAGGCCCCTTCCCTTGAGATAAATCTGCAAATATCTCGGAAACGAAGAGAGCTATGGCAAAATGTTAAGAGACCTTTTGTGTAGAGAATTAAGTTTCCTACTTTTTATGTTCTATGATATTTTTTGATCTGATGCGTAGTTCTCGAGATATATCAAGATATTTAAAAGTTCCGAAGCCGCACCAACATAATAGAGATACAGAAACACCGTGGCCCCTTTCTTTGAGAAAACTCTGCACTATTGCGAGCTGTAAATGCCACTTCCAGCTTAGCTGTGCAGAAGAAGAACAACAAGAAGAAGAAATATCTCGAAATATGTCCGTCAGGCCCCTTCCCTTGAGATATATCTGCAAATATCTCGGAAACGAAGCGAGCTATGGCAAAATGTTAAGAGACCTTTTTTGTAGAGAATTATGTTTCGTACAATTTATGTTCTATGATATTTTTTGGTCAGAAGCGTAGTTTTCGAGATATATCGAGATATTTAAAAGTTCCAAAGCCGCACCAACATAATAGAGATACAGAAACACCGTGGCCCCTTTCTTTGAGATAACTCTGCACTAGTGCGAGCCGCAAATGCCACTTCCTGCTTAGCTGTGCAGAAGAAGAACAACAAGAAGAAGAAATATCTCGAAATATGTCCGTCAGGCCCCTTCCCTTGAGATAAATCTGCAAATATCTCGGAAACGAAGCGAGCTATGGCAAAATGTTCAGAGACCTTTTTTGTAGAGAATTAAGTTTCCTACTTTTTATGTTCTATGATATTTTTTGATCAGATGCGTAGTTCTCGAGATATATCAAGATATTTAAAAGTTCCGAAGCCGCACCAACATAATAGAGATACAGAAACACCGTGGCCCCTTTCTTTGAGATAACTCTGCACTATTGCGAGCTGCGAATGCCACTTCCAGCTTAGCTGTGCAGAAGAAGAACAACAAGAAGAAGAAATATCTCGAAATATGTCCGTCAGGCCCCTTCCCTTGAGATAAATCTGCAAATATCTCGGAAACGAAGAGAGCTATGGCAAAATGTTAAGAGACCTTTTTTGTAGAGAATTAAGTTTCCTACAATTTATGTTCTATGATATTTTTTGATCAGATGCGTAGTTCTCGAGATATATCAAGATATTTAAAAGTTCCGAAGCCGCACCAACATAATAGAGATACAGAAACACCGTGGCCCCTTTCTTTGAGATAACTCTGCACTATTGCGAGCTGTAAATGCCACTTCCAGCTTAGCTGTGCAGAAGAAGAACAACAAGAAGAAGAAATATCTCGAGATATGTCCGTCAGGCCTCTTCCCTTGAGATATATCTGCAAATATCTCGGAAACGAAGCGAGCTATGGCAAAATGTTAAGAGACCTTTTTTGTAGAGAATTCTGTTTCCTACAATTTATGTTCTATGATATTTTTTAATCAGAAGCGTAGTTTTCGAGATATATCGAGATATTTAAAAGTTCCGAAGCCGCACCAACATAATAGAGATACAGAAACACCGTGGCCCCTTTCTTTGAGATAACTCTGCACTATTGCGAGCTGCAAATGCCACTTCCAGCTTAGCTGTGCAGAAGAAGAACATCAAGAAGGAGAAATATCTCGAAATATGTCCGTCAGGCCCCTTCCCTTGAGATAAATCTGCAAATATCTCGGAAACGAAGAGAGCTATGGCAAAATGTTAAGAGACCTTTTTTGTAGAGAATTAAGTTTCCCACTTTTTATGTTCTATGATATTTTTTGATCTGATGCGTAGTTCTCGAGATATATCAAGGTATTTAAAAGTTCCGAAGCCGCACCAACATAATAGAGATACAGAAACACCGTGGCCCCTTTCTTTGAGATAACTCTGCACTATTGCGAGCTGTAAATGCCACTTCCAGCTTAGCTGTGCAGAAGAAGAACAACAAGAAGAAGAAATATCTCGAAATATGTCCGTCAGGCCCCTTCCCTTGAGATATATCTGCAAATATCTCGGAAACCAAGCGAGCTATGGCAAAATGTTAAGAGACCTTTTTTGTAGAGAATTATGTTTCCTACAATTTATGTTCTATGATATTTTTTGATCAGAAGCGTAGTTTTCGAGATATATCGAGATATTTAAAAGTTCCGAAGCCGCACCAACATAATAGAGATACAGAAACACCGTGGCCCCTTTCTTTGAGATAACTCTGCACTAGTGCGAGCCGCAAATGCCACTTCCAGCTTAGCTGTGCAGAAGAAGAACAACAAGAAGAAGAAATATCTCGAAATATGTCCGTCAGGCCCCTTCCCTTGAGATAAATCTGCAAATATCTCGGAAACGAAGCGAGCTATGGCAAAATGTTAAGAGACCTCTTTTGTAGAGAATTAAGCTTCCTACTTTTTATGTTCTATGATATTTTTTGATCAGATGCGTAGTTCTCGAGATATATCAAGATATTTAAAAGTTCCGAAGCCGCACCAACATAATAGAGATACAGAAACACCGTGGCCCCTTTCTTTGAGATAACTCTGCACTATTGCGAGCTGTAAATGCCACTTCCAGCTTAGCTGTGCAGAAGAAGAACAACAAGAAGAAGAAATATCTCGAAATATGTCCGTCAGGCCCCTTCCCTTGAGATATATCTGCAAATATCTCGGAAACCAAGCGAGCTATGGCAAAATGTTAAGAGACCTTTTTTGTAGAGAATTATGTTTCCTACAATTTATGTTCTATGATATTTTTTGATCAGATGCGTAGTTCTCGAGATATATCAAGATATTTAAAAGTTCCGAAGCCGCACCAACATAATAGAGATACAGAAACACCGTGGCCCTTTTCTTTGAGATAACTCTGCACTATTGCGCGCTGTAAATGCCACTTCCAGCTTAGCTGTGCAGAAGAAGAACAACAAGAAGAAGAAATATCTCGAAATATGTCCGTCAGGCCCCTTCCCTTGAGATATATCTGCAAATATCTCGGAAACGAAGCGAGCTATGACAAAATGTTAAGAGACCTTTTTTGTAGAGAATTATGTTTCCTACAATTTATGTTCTATGATATTTTTTGATCAGAAGCGTAGTTTTCGAGATATATCGAGATATTTAAAAGTTCCGAAGCCGCACCAACATAATAGAGATACAGAAACACCGTGGCCCCTTTCTTTGAGATAACTCTGCACTATTGCGAGCTGCGAATGCCACTTCCAGCTTAGCTGTGCAGAAGAAGAACAACAAGAAGAAGAAATATCTCGAAATATGTCCGTCAGGCCCCTTCCCTTGAGATAAATCTGCAAATATCTCGGAAACGAAGAGAGCTATGGCAAAATGTTAAGAGACCTTTTTTGTAGAGAATTAAGTTTCCTACAATTTATGTTCTATGATATTTTTTGATCAGATGCGTAGTTCTCGAGATATATCAAGATATTTAAAAGTTCCGAAGCCGCACCAACATAATAGAGATACAGAAACACCGTGGCCCCTTTCTTTGAGATAACTCTGCACTATTGCGAGCTGTAAATGCCACTTCCAGCTTAGCTGTGCAGAAGAAGAACAACAAGAAGAAGAAATATCTCGAGATATGTCCGTCAGGCCCCTTCCCTTGAGATATATCTGCAAATATCTCGGAAACGAAGCGAGCTATGGCAAAATGTTAAGAGACCTTTTTTGTAGAGAATTCTCTTTCCTACAATTTATGTTCTATGATATTTTTTGATCAGAAGCGTAGTTTTCGAGATATATCGAGATATTTAAAAGTTCCGAAGCCGCACCAACATAATAGAGATACAGAAACACCGTGGCCCCTTTCTTTGAGATAACTCTGCACTAGTGCGAACCGCAAATGCCACTTCCAGCTTAGCTGTGCAGAAGAAGAACAACAAGAAGAAGAAATATCTCGAAATATGTCCGTCAGGCCCCTTCCCTTGAGATAAATCTGCAAATATCTCGGAAACGAAGCGAGCTATGGCAAAATGTTCAGAGACCTTTTTTGTAGAGAATTAAGTTTCCTACTTTTTATGTTCTATGATATTTTTTGATCAGATGCGTAGTTCTCGAGATATATCAAGATATTTAAAAGTTCCGAAGCCGCACCAACATAATAGAGATACAGAAACACCGTGGCCCCTTTCTTTGAGATAACTCTGCACTATTGCGAGCTGCAAATGCCACTTCCAGCTTAGCTGTGCAGAGGAAGAACAACAAGAAGAAGAAATATCTCGAAATATGTCCGTCAGGCCAGTTCCCTTGAGATATATCTGCAAATATCTCGGAAACGAAGCGAGCTATGGCAAAATGTTAAGAGACGTTTTTTGTAGAGAATTATGTTTCCTACAATTTATGTTCTATGATATTTTTTGATCAGAAGCGTAGTTTTCGAGATATATCGAGATATTTAAAAGTTCCGAAGCCGCACCAACATAATAGAGATACAGAAACACCGTGGCCCCTTTCTTTGAGATAACTCTGCACTATTGCGAGCTGCAAATGCCACTTCCAGCTTAGCTGTGCAGAAGAAGAACAACAAGAAGAAGAAATATCTGGAAATATGTCCGTCAGGCCCCTTCCCTTGAGATAAATCTGCAAATATCTGGGAAACGAAGCGAGCTATGGCAAAATGTTGAGAGACCTTTTTTGTAGAGAATTAAGTTTCCTACTATTTATGTTCTATGATATTTTTGGATCAGATGCGTAGTTCTCGAGATATATCAAGATATTTAAAAGTTCCGAAGCCGCACCAACATAATAGAGATACAGAAACACCGTGGCCCCTTTCTTTGAGATAACTCTGCACTAGAGCGAGCCGCAAATGCCACTTCCAGCTTAGCTGTGCAGAAGAAGAACAACAAGAAGAAGAAATATCTCGAAATATGTCCGTCAGGCCAGTTCCTTTGAGCTGAATCTGCAAATATCTCGGAAACGAAGCGAGCTATGGCAAAATGTTAAGAGACGTTTTTTGTAGAGAATTATGTTTCCTACAATTCATGTTCTATGATATTTTTTGATCAGAAGCGTAGTTTTCGAGATATATCGAGATATTTAAAAGTTCCGAAGCCGCACCAACATAATAGGGATACAGAAACACCGTGGCCCCTTTCTTTGAGATAACTCTGCACTAGTGCGAGCCGCAAATGCCACTTCCAGCTTAGCTGTGCAGAAGAAGAACAACAAGAAGAAGAAATATCTCGAAATATGTCCGTCAGGCCCCTTCCCTTGAGATAAATCTGCAAATATCTCGGAAACGAAGCGAGCTATGGCAAAATGTTAAGAGACCTTTTTTGTAGAGAATTAAGTTTCCTACTTTCTATGTTCTATGATATTTTTTGATCAGATGCGTAGTTCTCGAGATATATCAAGATATTTAAAAGTTCCGAAGCCGCACCAACATAATAGAGATACAGAAACACCGTGGCCCCTTTCTTTGAGATAACTCTGCACTATTGCGAGCTGCGAATGCCACTTCCAGCTTAGCTGTGCAGAAGAAGAACAACAAGAAGAAGAAATATCTCGAAATATGTCCGTCAGGCCCCTTCCCTTGAGATAAATCTGCAAATATCTCGGAAACGAAGAGAGCTATGGCAAAATGTTAAGAGACCTTTTTTGTAGAGAATTAAGTTTCCTACAATTTATGTTCTATGATATTTTTTGATCAGATGCGTAGTTCTCGAGATATATCAAGATATTTAAAAGTTCCGAAGCCGCACCAACATAATAGAGATACAGAAACACCGTGGCCCCTTTCTTTGAGATAACTCTGCACTATTGCGAGCTGTAAATGCCACTTCCAGCTTAGCTGTGCAGAAGAAGAACAACAAGAAGAAGAAATATCTCGAGATATGTCCGTCAGGCCCCTTCCCTTGAGATATATCTGCAAATATCTCGGAAACGAAGCGAGCTATGGCAAAATGTTAAGAGACCTTTTTTGTAGAGAATTCTGTTTCCTACAATTTATGTTCTATGATATTTTTTGATCAGAAGCGTAGTTTTCGAGATATATCGAGATATTTAAAAGTTCCGAAGCCGCACCAACATAATAGAGATACAGAAACACCGTGGCCCCTTTCTTTGAGATAACTCTGCACTATTGCGAGCTGCAAATGCCACTTCCAGCTTAGCTGTGCAGAGGAAGAACAACAAGAAGAAGAAATATCTCGAAATATGTCCGTCAGGCCAGTTCCCTTGAGATATATCTGCAAATATCTCGGAAACGAAGCGAGCTATGGCAAAATGTTAAGAGACGTTTTTTGTAGAGAATTATGTTTCCTACAATTTATGTTCTATGATATTTTTTGATCAGAAGCGTAGTTTTCGAGATATATCGAGATATTTAAAAGTTCCGAAGCCGCACCAACATAATAGAGATACAGAAACACCGTGGCCCCTTTCTTTGAGATAACTCTGCACTATTGCGAGCTGCAAATGCCACTTCCAGCTTAGCTGTGCAGAAGAAGAACAACAAGAAGAAGAAATATCTGGAAATATGTCCGTCAGGCCCCTTCCCTTGAGATAAATCTGCAAATATCTGGGAAACGAAGCGAGCTATGGCAAAATGTTGAGAGACCTTTTTTGTAGAGAATTAAGTTTCCTACTATTTATGTTCTATGATATTTTTGGATCAGATGCGTAGTTCTCGAGATATATCAAGATATTTAAAAGTTCCGAAGCCGCACCAACATAATAGAGATACAGAAACACCGTGGCCCCTTTCTTTGAGATAACTCTGCACTAGAGCGAGCCGCAAATGCCACTTCCAGCTTAGCTGTGCAGAAGAAGAACAACAAGAAGAAGAAATATCTCGAAATATGTCCGTCAGGCCAGTTCCTTTGAGCTGAATCTGCAAATATCTCGGAAACGAAGCGAGCTATGGCAAAATGTTAAGAGACGTTTTTTGTAGAGAATTATGTTTCCTACAATTCATGTTCTATGATATTTTTTGATCAGAAGCGTAGTTTTCGAGATATATCGAGATATTTAAAAGTTCCGAAGCCGCACCAACATAATAGGGATACAGAAACACCGTGGCCCCTTTCTTTGAGATAACTCTGCACTAGTGCGAGCCGCAAATGCCACTTCCAGCTTAGCTGTGCAGAAGAAGAACAACAAGAAGAAGAAATATCTCGAAATATGTCCGTCAGGCCCCTTCCCTTGAGATAAATCTGCAAATATCTCGGAAACGAAGCGAGCTATGGCAAAATGTTAAGAGACCTTTTTTGTAGAGAATTAAGTTTCCTACTTTCTATGTTCTATGATATTTTTTGATCAGATGCGTAGTTCTCGAGATATATCAAGATATTTAAAAGTTCCGAAGCCGCACCAACATAATAGAGATACAGAAACACCGTGGCCCCTTTCTTTGAGATAACTCTGCACTATTGCGAGCTGCGAATGCCACTTCCAGCTTAGCTGTGCAGAAGAAGAACAACAAGAAGAAGAAATATCTCGAAATATGTCCGTCAGGCCCCTTCCCTTGAGATAAATCTGCAAATATCTCGGAAACGAAGAGAGCTATGGCAAAATGTTAAGAGACCTTTTTTGTAGAGAATTAAGTTTCCTACAATTTATGTTCTATGATATTTTTTGATCAGATGCGTAGTTCTCGAGATATATCAAGATATTTAAAAGTTCCGAAGCCGCACCAACATAATAGAGATACAGAAACACCGTGGCCCCTTTCTTTGAGATAACTCTGCACTATTGCGAGCTGTAAATGCCACTTCCAGCTTAGCTGTGCAGAAGAAGAACAACAAGAAGAAGAAATATCTCGAGATATGTCCGTCAGGCCCCTTCCCTTGAGATATATCTGCAAATATCTCGGAAACGAAGCGAGCTATGGCAAAATGTTAAGAGACCTTTTTTGTAGAGAATTCTGTTTCCTACAATTTATGTTCTATGATATTTTTTGATCAGAAGCGTAGTTTTCGAGATATATCGAGATATTTAAAAGTTCCGAAGCCGCACCAACATAATAGAGATACAGAAACACCGTGGCCCCTTTCTTTGAGATAACTCTGCACTAGTGCGAACCGCAAATGCCACTTCCAGCTTAGCTGTGCAGAAGAAGAACAACAAGAAGAAGAAATATCTCGAAATATGTCCGTCAGGCCCCTTCCCTTGAGATAAATCTGCAAATATCTCGGAAACGAAGCGAGCTATGGCAAAATGTTCAGAGACCTTTTTTGTAGAGAATTAAGTTTCCTACTTTTTATGTTCTATGATATTTTTTGATCAGATGCGTAGTTCTCGAGATATATCAAGATATTTAAAAGTTCCGAAGCCGCACCAACATAATAGAGATACAGAAACACCGTGGCCCCTTTCTTTGAGATAACTCTGCACTAGTGCGAGCCGCAAATGCCACTTCCAGCTTAGCTGTGCAGAAGAAGAACAACAAGAAGAAGAAATATCTCGAAATATGTCCGTCAGGCCCCTTCCCTTGAGATAAATCTGCAAATATCTCGGAAACGAAGCGAGCTATGGCAAAATGTTGAGAGACCTTTTTTGTAGAGAATTAAGTTTCCTACGTTTTATGTTCTATGATATTTTTTGATCAGATGCGTAGTTCTCGAGATATATCAAGATATTTAAAAGTTCCGAAGCCGCACCAACATAATAGAGATACAGAAACACCGTGGCCCCTTTCTTTGAGATAACTCTGCACTATTGCGAGCTGCAAATGCCACTTCCAGCTTAGCTGTGCAGAAGAAGAACATCAAGAAGGAGAAATATCTCGAAATATGTCCGTCAGGCCCCTTCCCTTGAGATAAATCTGCAAATATCTCGGAAACGAAGAGAGCTATGGCAAAATGTTAAGAGACCTTTTTTGTAGAGAATTAAGTTTCCCACTTTTTATGTTCTATGATATTTTTTGATCTGATGCGTAGTTCTCGAGATATATCAAGGTATTTAAAAGTTCCGAAGCCGCACCAACATAATAGAGATACAGAAACACCGTGGCCCCTTTCTTTGAGATAACTCTGCACTATTGCGAGCTGTAAATGCCACTTCCAGCTTAGCTGTGCAGAAGAAGAACAACAAGAAGAAGAAATATCTCGAAATATGTCCGTCAGGCCCCTTCCCTTGAGATATATCTGCAAATATCTCGGAAACCAAGCGAGCTATGGCAAAATGTTAAGAGACCTTTTTTGTAGAGAATTATGTTTCCTACAATTTATGTTCTATGATATTTTTTGATCAGAAGCGTAGTTTTCGAGATATATCGAGATATTTAAAAGTTCCGAAGCCGCACCAACATAATAGAGATACAGAAACACCGTGGCCCCTTTCTTTGAGATAACTCTGCACTAGTGCGAGCCGCAAATGCCACTTCCAGCTTAGCTGTGCAGAAGAAGAACAACAAGAAGAAGAAATATCTCGAAATATGTCCGTCAGGCCCCTTCCCTTGAGATAAATCTGCAAATATCTCGGAAACGAAGCGAGCTATGGCAAAATGTTAAGAGACCTCTTTTGTAGAGAATTAAGCTTCCTACTTTTTATGTTCTATGATATTTTTTGATCAGATGCGTAGTTCTCGAGATATATCAAGATATTTAAAAGTTCCGAAGCCGCACCAACATAATAGAGATACAGAAACACCGTGGCCCCTTTCTTTGAGATAACTCTGCACTATTGCGAGCTGTAAATGCCACTTCCAGCTTAGCTGTGCAGAAGAAGAACAACAAGAAGAAGAAATATCTCGAAATATGTCCGTCAGGCCCCTTCCCTTGAGATATATCTGCAAATATCTCGGAAACCAAGCGAGCTATGGCAAAATGTTAAGAGACCTTTTTTGTAGAGAATTCTGTTTCCTACAATTTATGTTCTATGATATTTTTTGATCAGATGCGTAGTTCTCGAGATATATCACGATATTTAAAAGTTCCGAAGCCGCACCAACATAATAGAGATACAGAAACACCGTGGCCCGTTTCTTTGAGATAACTCTGCACTATTGCGAGCTGTAAATGCCACTTCCAGCTTAGCTGTGCAGAGGAAGAACAACAAGAAGAAGAAATATCTCGAAATATGTCCGTCAGGCCAGTTCCTTTGAGCTGAATCTGCAAATATCTCGGAAACGAAGCGAGCTATGGCAAAATGTTAAGAGACGTTTTTTGTAGAGAATTAAGTTTCCTACAATTTATGTTCTATGATATTTTTTGATCAGAAGCGTAGTTTTCGAGATATATCGAGATATTTAAAAGTTCCGAAGCCGCACCAACATAATAGGGATACAGAAACACCGTGGCCCCTTTCTTTGAGATGACTCTGCACTATTGCGAGCTGGAAATGCCACTTCCAGTTTAGCTGTGCAGAAGAAGAACAACAAGAAGAAGAAATATCTCGAAATATGTCCGTTAGGCCCCTTCCCTTGAGATAAATCTGCAAATATCTCGGAAACGAAGCGAGCCATGGCAAAATGTTAAGAGACCTTTTTTGTAGAGAATTAAGTTTCCTACTTTTTATGTTCTATGATATTTTTTGATCAGAAGCGTAGTTTTCGAGATATATCGAGATATTTAAAAGTTCCGAAGCCGCACCAACATAATAGAGATACAGAAACACCGTGGCCCCTTTCTTTGAGATGACTCTGCACTATTGCGAGCTGGAAATGCCACTTCCAGTTTAGCTGTGCAGAAGAAGAACAACAAGAAGAAGAAATATCTCGAAATATGTCCGTTAGGCCCCTTCCCTTGAGATAAATCTGCAAATATCTCGGAAACGAAGCGAGCTATGGCAAAATGTTAAGAGACCTTTTTTGTAGAGAATTAAGTTTCCTACTTTCTATGTTCTATGATATTTTTTGATCAGATGCGTAGTTCTCGAGATATATCAAGATATTTAAAAGTTCCGAAGCCGCACCAACATAATAGAGATACAGAAACACCGTGGCCCCTCTCTTTGAGATAACTCTGCACTATTGCGAGCTGGAAATGCCACTTCCAGTTTAGCTGTGCAGAAGAAGGACAACAAGAAGAAGAAATATCTCGAAATATGTCCGTTAGGCCCCTTCCCTTGAGATAAATCTGCAAATATCTCGGAAACGAAGCGACCTATGGCAAAATGTTAAGAGACCTTTTTTGTAGAGAATTAAGTTTCCTACTTTTTATGTTCTATGATATTTTTTGATCAGATGCGTAGTTCTCGAGATATATCAAGATATTTAAAAGTTCCGAAGCCGCACCAACATAATAGAGATACAGAAACACCGTGGCCCCTTTCTTTGAGATAACTCTGCACTATTGCGAGCTGTAAATGCCACTTCCAGCTTAGCTGTGCAGAAGAAGAACAACAAGAAGAAGAAATATCTCGAAATATGTCCGTCAGGCCCCTTCCCTTGAGATAAATCTGCAAATATCTCGCAAACGAAGAGAGCTATGGCAAAATGTTAAGAGACCTTTTTTGTAGAGAATTAAGTTTCCTACTTTTCATGTTCTATGATATTTTTTGATCAGATGCGTAGTTCTCGAGATATATCAAGATATTTAAAAGTTCCGAAGCCGCACCAACATAATAGAGATACAGAAACACCGTGGCCCCTTTCTTTGAGATAACTCTGCACTATTGCGAGCTGCAAATGCCACTTCCAGCTTAGCTGTGCAGAAGAAGAACAACAAGAAGAAGAAATATCTCGAAATATGTCCGTCAGGCCCCTTCCCTTGAGATAAATCTGCAAATATCTCGGAAACGAAGAGAGCTATGGCAAAATATTAAGAGACCTTTTTTGTAGAGAATTAAGTTTCCTACTTTTCATGTTCTATGATATTTTTTGATCAGATGCGTAGTTCTCGAGATATATCAAGATATTTAAAAGTTCCGAAGCCGCACCAACATAATAGAGATACAGAAACACCGTGGCCCCTTTCTTTGAGATAACTCTGCACTATTGCGCGCTGCAAATGCCACTTCCAGCTTAGCTGTGCAGAAGAAGAACAACAAGAAGAAGAAATATCTCGAAATATGTCCGTCAGGCCCCTTCCCTTGAGATAAATCTGCAAATATCTCGGAAACGAAGCGAGCTATGGCAAAATGTTAAGAGACCTTTTTTGTAGAGAATTAAGTTTCCTACAATTTATGTTCTATGATATTTTTTGATCAGAAGCGTAGTTTTCGAGATATATCGAGATATTTAAAAGTTCCGAAGCCGCACCAACATAATAGAGATACAGAAACACCGTGGCCCCTTTCTTTGAGATAACTCTGCACTATTGCGAGCTGTAAATGCCACTGCCAGCTTAGCTGTGCAGAAGAAGAACAACAAGAAGAAGAAATATCTTGAAATATGTCCGTCAGGCCCCTTCCCTTGAGATATATCTGCAAATATCTCGGAAACGAAGCGAGCTATGGCAAAATGTTAAGAGACCTTTTTTGTAGAGAATTAAGTTTCCTACAATTTATGTTCTATGATATTTTTTGATCAGAAGCGTAGTTTTCGAGATATATCGAGATATTTAAAAGTTCCGAAGCCGCACCAACATAATAGGGATACAGAAACACCGTGGCCCCTTTCTTTGAGATGACTCTGCACTATTGCGAGCTGGAAATGCCACTTCCAGTTTAGCTGTGCAGAAGAAGAACAACAAGAAGAAGAAATATCTCGAAATATGTCCGTTAGGCCCCTTCCCTTGAGATAAATCTGCAAATATCTCGGAAACGAAGCGAGCCATGGCAAAATGTTAAGAGACCTTTTTTGTAGAGAATTAAGTTTCCTACTTTTTATGTTCTATGATATTTTTTGATCAGAAGCGTAGTTTTCGAGATATATCGAGATATTTAAAAGTTCCGAAGCCGCACCAACATAATAGAGATACAGAAACACCGTGGCCCCTTTCTTTGAGATGACTCTGCACTATTGCGAGCTGGAAATGCCACTTCCAGTTTAGCTGTGCAGAAGAAGAACAACAAGAAGAAGAAATATCTCGAAATATGTCCGTTAGGCCCCTTCCCTTGAGATAAATCTGCAAATATCTCGGAAACGAAGCGAGCTATGGCAAAATGTTAAGAGACCTTTTTTGTAGAGAATTAAGTTTCCTACTTTTTATGTTCTATGATATTTTTTGATCAGATGCGTAGTTCTCGAGATATATCAAGATATTTAAAAGTTCCGAAGCCGCACCAACATAATAGAGATACAGAAACACCGTGGCCCCTTTCTTTGAGATAACTCTGCACTATTGCGAGCTGCAAATGCCACTTCCAGCTTAGCTGTGCAGAAGAAGAACAACAAGAAGAAGAAATATCTCGAAATATGTCCGTCAGGCCCCTTCCCTTGAGATAAATCTGCAAATATCTCGGAAACGAAGAGAGCTATGGCAAAATGTTAAGAGACCTTTTTTGTAGAGAATTAAGTTTCCTACTTTTCACGTTCTATGATATTTTTTGATCAGATGCGTAGTTCTCGAGATATATCAAGATATTTAAAAGTTCCGAAGCCGCACCAACATAATAGAGATACAGAAACACCGTGGCCCCTTTCTTTGAGATAACTCTGCACTATTGCGACCTGCAAATGCCACTTCCAGCTCAGCTGTGCAGAAGAAGAACAACAAGAAGAAGAAATATCTCGAAATATGTCCGTCAGGCCCCTTCCCTTGAGATAAATCTGCAAATATCTCGGAAACGAAGCAAGCTATGGCAAAATGTTAAGAGACCTTTTTTGTAGAGAATAATGTTTCCTACAATTTACGTTCTATGACATTTTTTGATCAGAAGCGTAGTTTTCGAGATATATCGAGATATTTAAAAGTTCCGAAGCCGCACCAACATAATAGAGATACAGAAACACCGTGGCCCCTTTCTTTGAGATAACTCTGCACTATTGCGACCTGCAAATGCCACTTCCAGCTCAGCTGTGCAGAAGAAGAACAACAAGAAGAAGAAATATCTCGAAATATGTCCGTCAGGCCCCTTCCCTTGAGATAAATCTGCAAATATCTCGGAAACGAAGAGAGCTATGGCAAAATGTTAAGAGACCTTTTTTGTAGAGAATTAAGTTTCCTACTTTTTATGTTCTATGATATTTTTTGATCAGATGCGTAGTTCTCGAGATATATCAAGATATTTAAAAGTTCCGAAGCCGCACCAACATAATAGAGATACAGAAACACCGTGGCCCCTTTCTTTGAGATAACTCTGCACTATTGCGAGCTGTAAATGCCACTTCCAGCTTAGCTGTGCAGAGGAAGAACAACAAGAAGAAGAAATTTCTCGAAATATGTCCGTCAGGCCAGTTCCTTTGAGCTGAATCTGCAAATATCTCGGAAACGAAGCGAGCTATGGCAAAATGTTAAGAGACGTTTTTTGTAGAGAATTATGTTTCCTACAATTTATGTTCTATGATATTTTTTGATCAGAAGCGTAGTTTTCGAGATATATCGAGATATTTAAAAGTTCCGAAGCCGCACCAACATAATAGAGATACAGAAACACCGTGGCCCCATTCTTTGAGATAACTCTGCACTATTGCGAGCTGCAAATGCCACTTCCAGCTTAGCTGTGCAGAAGAAGAACAACAAGAAGAAGAAATATCTGGAAATATGTCCGTCAGGCCCCTTCCCTTGAGATAAATCTGCAAATATCTGGGAAACGAAGCGAGCTATGGCAAAATGTTGAGAGACCTTTTTTGTAGAGAATTAAGTTTCCTACTATTTATGTTCTATGATATTTTTGGATCAGATGCGTAGTTCTCGAGATATATCAAGATATTTAAAAGTTCCGAAGCCGCACCAACATAATAGAGATACAGAAACACCGTGGCCCCTTTCTTTGAGATAACTCTGCACTAGAGCGAGCCGCAAATGCCACTTCCAGCTTAGCTGTGCAGAAGAAGAACAACAAGAAGAAGAAATATCTCGAAATATGTCCGTCAGGCCAGTTCCTTTGAGCTGAATCTGCAAATATCTCGGAAACGAAGCGAGCTATGGCAAAATGTTAAGAGACGTTTTTTGTAGAGAATTATGTTTCCTACAATTCATGTTCTATGATATTTTTTGATCAGAAGCGTAGTTTTCGAGATATATCGAGATATTTAAAAGTTCCGAAGCCGCACCAACATAATAGGGATACAGAAACACCGTGGCCCCTTTCTTTGAGATAACTCTGCACTATTGCGAGCTGTAAATGCCACTTCCAGCTTAGCTGTGCAGAAGAAGAACAACAAGAAGAAGAAATATCTCGAAATATGTCCGTCAGGCCCCTTCCCTTGAGATAAATCTGCAAATATCTCGCAAACGAAGAGAGCTATGGCAAAATGTTAAGAGACCTTTTTTGTAGAGAATTAAGTTTCCTACTTTTCATGTTCTATGATATTTTTTGATCAGATGCGTAGTTCTCGAGATATATCAAGATATTTAAAAGTTCCGAAGCCGCACCAACATAATAGAGATACAGAAACACCGTGGCCCCTTTCTTTGAGATGACTCTGCACTATTGCGAGCTGTAAATGCCACTTCCAGCTTAGCTGTGCAGAAGAAGAACAACAAGAAGAAGAAATATCTCGAAATATGTCCGTCAGGCCCCTTCCCTTGAGATATATCTGCAAATATCTCGGAAACGAAGCGAGCTATGGCAAAATGTTAAGAGACCTTTTTTGTCGAGAATTATGTTTCCTACAATTTATGTTCTATGATATTTTTTGATCAGAAGCGTAGTTTTCGAGATATATCGAGATATTTAAAAGTTCCGAAGCCGCACCAACATAATAGAGATACAGAAACACCGTGGCCCCTTTCTTTGAGATGACTCTGCACTATTGCGAGCTGGAAATGCCACTTCCAGTTTAGCTGTGCAGAAGAAGAACAACAAGAAGAAGAAATATCTCGAAATATGTCCGTTAGGCCCCTTCCCTTGAGGTAAATCTGCAAATATCTCGGAAACGAAGAGAGCTATGGCAAAATGTTAAGAGACCTTTTTTGTAGAGAATTAAGTTTCCTACTTTTCACGTTCTATGATATTTTTTGATCAGATGCGTAGTTCTCGAGATATATCAAGATATTTAAAAGTTCCGAAGCCGCACCAACATAATAGAGATACAGAAACACCGTGGCCCCTTTCTTTGAGATAACTCTGCACTATTGCGAGCTGCAAATGCCACTTCCAGCTTAGCTGTGCAGAAGAAGAACAACAAGAAGAAGAAATATCTCGAAATATGTCCGTCAGGCCCCTTCCCTTGAGATAAATCTGCAAATATCTCGGAAACGAAGAGAGCTATGGCAAAATATTAAGAGACCTTTTTTGTAGAGAATTAAGTTTCCTACTTTTCATGTTCTATGATATTTTTTGATCAGATGCGTAGTTCTCGAGATATATCAAGATATTTAAAAGTTCCGAAGCCGCACCAACATAATAGAGATACAGAAACACCGTGGCCCCTTTCTTTGAGATAACTCTGCACTATTGCGAGCTGCAAATGCCACTTCCAGCTTAGCTGTGCAGAAGAAGAACAACAAGAAGAAGAAATATCTCGAAATATGTCCGTCAGGCCCCTTCCCTTGAGATAAATCTGCAAATATCTCGGAAACGAAGAGAGCTATGGCAAAATGTTTAGAGACCTTTTTTGTAGAGAATTAAGTTTCCTACTTTTCACGTTCTATGATATTTTTTGATCAGATGCGTAGTTCTCGAGATATATCAAGATATTTAAAAGTTCCGAAGCCGCACCAACATAATAGAGATACAGAAACACCGTGGCTCCTTTCTTTGAGATAACTCTGCACTAGTGCGAGCCGCAAATGCCACTTCCAGCTTAGCTGAGCAGAAGAAGAACAACAAGAAGAAGAAATATCTCGAAATATGTCCGTCAGGCCCCTTCCCTTGAGATAAATCTGCAAATATCTCGGAAACGAAGCGAGCTATGGCAAAATGTTAAGAGACCTTTTTTGTAGAGAATTAAGTTTCCTACTTTTTATGTTCTATGATATTTTTCGATCAGAGGCGTAGTTCTCGAGATATATCAAGATATTTAAAAGTTCCGAAGCCGCACCAACATAATAGAGATACAGAAACACCGTGGCCCCTTTCTTTGAGATAACTCTGCACGATTGCGAGCTGGAAATGCCACTTCCAGTTTAGCTGTGCAGAAGAAGAACAACAAGAAGAAGAAATATCTCGAAATATGTCCGTCAGGCCCCTTCCCTTGAGATAAATCTGCAAATATCTCGGAAACGAAGAGAGCTATGGCAAAATGTTAAGAGACCTTTTTTGTAGAGAATTAAGTTTCCTACTTTTCATGTTCTATGATATTTTTTGATCAGATGCGTAGTTCTCGAGATATATCAAGATATTTAAAAGTTCCGAAGCAGCACCAACATAATAGAGATACAGAAACACCGTGGCCCCTTTCTTTGAGATAACTCTGCACTATTGCGAGCTGTAAATGCCACTTCCAGCTTAGCTGTGCAGGAGAAGAACAACAAGAAGAAGAAATATCTCGAAATATGTCCGTCAGGCCCCTTCCCTTGAGATATATCTGCAAATATCTCGGAAACGAAGCGAGCTATGGCAAAATGTTAAGAGACCTTTTTTGTAGAGAATTATGTTTCCTACAATTTAGGTTCTATGATATTTTTTGGTCAGAAGCGTAGTTTTCGAGATATATCGAGATATTTAAAAGTTCCGAAGCCGCACCAACATAATAGAGATACAGAAACACCGTGGCCCCTTTCTTTGAGATGACTCTGCACTATTGCGAGCTGGAAATGCCACTTCCAGTTTAGCTGTGCAGAAGAAGAACAACAAGAAGAAGAAATATCTCGAAATATGTCCGTTAGGCCCCTTCCCTTGAGATAAATCTGCAAATATCTCGGAAACGAAGCGAGCCATGGCAAAATGTTAAGAGACCTTTTTTGTAGAGAATTAAGTTTCCTACTTTTTATGTTCTATGATATTTTTTGATCAGAAGCGTAGTTTTCGAGATATATCGAGATATTTAAAAGTTCCGAAGCCGCACCAACATAATAGAGATACAGAAACACCGTGGCCCCTTTCTTTGAGATGACTCTGCACTATTGCGAGCTGGAAATGCCACTTCCAGTTTAGCTGTGCAGAAGAAGAACAACAAGAAGAAGAAATATCTCGAAATATGTCCGTTAGGCCCCTTCCCTTGAGATAAATCTGCAAATATCTCGGAAACGAAGCGAGCTATGGCAAAATGTTAAGAGACCTTTTTTGTAGAGAATTAAGTTTCCTACTTTTTATGTTCTATGATATTTTTTGATCAGATGCGTAGTTCTCGAGATATATCAAGATATTTAAAAGTTCCGAAGCCGCACCAACATAATAGAGATACAGAAACACCGTGGCCCCTTTCTTTGAGATAACTCTGCACTATTGCGAGCTGCAAATGCCACTTCCAGCTTAGCTGTGCAGAAGAAGAACAACAAGAAGAAGAAATATCTCGAAATATGTCCGTCAGGCCCCTTCCCTTGAGATAAATCTGCAAATATCTCGGAAACGAAGAGAGCTATGGCAAAATGTTAAGAGACCTTTTTTGTAGAGAATTAAGTTTCCTACTTTTCACGTTCTATGATATTTTTTGATCAGATGCGTAGTTCTCGAGATATATCAAGATATTTAAAAGTTCCGAAGCCGCACCAACATAATAGAGATACAGAAACACCGTGGCCCCTTTCTTTGAGATAACTCTGCACTATTGCTACCTGCAAATGCCACTTCCAGCTCAGCTGTGCAGAAGAAGAACAACAAGAAGAAGAAATATCTCGAAATATGTCCGTCAGGCCCCTTCCCTTGAGATAAATCTGCAAATATCTCGGAAACGAAGCAAGCTATGGCAAAATGTTAAGAGACCTTTTTTGTAGAGAATAATGTTTCCTACAATTTACGTTCTATGACATTTTTTGATCAGAAGCGTAGTTTTCGAGATATATCGAGATATTTAAAAGTTCCGAAGCCGCACCAACATAATAGAGATACAGAAACACCGTGGCCCCTTTCTTTGAGATAACTCTGCACTATTGCGACCTGCAAATGCCACTTCCAGCTCAGCTGTGCAGAAGAAGAACAACAAGAAGAAGAAATATCTCGAAATATGTCCGTCAGGCCCCTTCCCTTGAGATAAATCTGCAAATATCTCGGAAACGAAGCGAGCTATGGCAAAATGTTAAGAGACCTTTTTTGTAGAGAATTAAGTTTCCTACTTTTTATGTTCTATGATATTTTTTGATCAGATGCGTAGTTCTCGAGATATATCAAGATATTTAAAAGTTCCGAAGCCGCACCAACATAATAGAGATACAGAAACAACGTGGCCCCTTTCTTTGAGATAACTCTGCACTATTGCGAGCTGCAAATGCCACTTCCAGCTTAGCTGTGCAGAGGAAGAACAACAAGAAGAAGAAGTATCTCGAAATATGTCCGTCAGGCCCGTTCCTTTGAGCTGAATCTGCAAATATCTCGGAAACGAAGCGAGCTATGGCAAAATGTTAAGAGACGTTTTTTGTAGAGAATTATGTTTCCTACAATTTATGTTCTATGATATTTTTTGATCAGAAGCGTAGTTTTCGAGATATATCGAGATATTTAAAAGTTCCGAAGCCGCACCAACATAATAGAGATACAGAAACACCGTGGCCCCTTTCTTTGAGATAACTCTGCACTAGTGCGGGCCGCAAATGCCACTTCCAGCTTAGCTGTGCAGAAGAAGAACAACAAGAAGAAGAAATATCTCGAAATATGTCCGACAGGCCCCTTCCCTTGAGATAAATTTCCAAATATCTCGGAAACGAAGCGAGCTATGGCGAAACGTTAAGAGACCTTTTTTGTAGAGAATTAAGTTTCCTACTTTTTATCTTCTATGATATTTTTTGATCAGATGCGTAGTTCTCGAGATATATCAAGATATTTAAAAGTTCCGAAGCCGCACCAACATAATAGAGATACAGAAACACCGTGGCCCCTTTCTTTGAGATAACTCTGCACTATTGCGCGCTGCAAATGCCACTTCCAGCTTAGCTGTGCAGAAGAAGAACAACAAGAAGAAGAAATATCTCGAAATATGTCCGTCAGGCCCCTTCCCTTGAGATAAATCTGCAAATATCTCGGAAACGAATCGAGCTATGGCAAAATGTTAAGAGACCTTTTTTGTAGAGAATAATGTTTCCTACAATTTACGTTCTATGATATTTTTTGATCAGAAGCGTAGTTTTCGAGATATATCGAAATATTTAAAAGTTCCGAAGCCGCACCAACATAATAGAGATACAGAAACACCGTGGCTCCTTTCTTTGAGATAACTCTGCACTAGTGCGAGCCGCAAATGCCACTTCCAGCTTAGCTGAGCAGAAGAAGAACAACAAGAAGAAGAAATATCTCGAAATATGTCCGTCAGGCCCCTTCCCTTGAGATAAATCTGCAAATATCTCGGAAACGAAGCGAGCTATGGCAAAATGTTAAGAGACCTTTTTTGTAGAGAATTAAGTTTCCTACTTTTTATGTTCTATGATATTTTTCGATCAGAGGCGTAGTTCTCGAGATATATCAAGATATTTAAAAGTTCCGAAGCCGCACCAACATAATAGAGATACAGAAACACCGTGGCCCCTTTCCTTGAGATAACTCTGCACGATTGCGAGCTGGAAATGCCACTTCCAGTTTAGCTGTGCAGAAGAAGAACAACAAGAAGAAGAAATATCTCGAAATATGTCCGTCAGGCCCCTTCCCTTGAGATAAATCTGCAAATATCACGGAAACGAAGAGAGCTATGGCAAAATGTTAAGAGACCTTTTTTGTAGAGAATTAAGTTTCCTACTTTTCATGTTCTATGATATTTTTTGATCAGATGCGTAGTTCTCGAGATATATCAAGATATTTAAAAGTTCCGAAGCAGCACCAACATAATAGAGATACAGAAACACCGTGGCCCCTTTCTTTGAGATAACTCTGCACTATTGCGAGCTGTAAATGCCACTTCCAGCTTAGCTGTGCAGGAGAAGAACAACAAGAAGAAGAAATATCTCGAAATATGTCCGTCAGGCCCCTTCCCTTGAGATATATCTGCAAATATCTCGGAAACGAAGCGAGCTATGGCAAAATGTTAAGAGACGTTTTTTGTAGAGAATTATGTTTCCTACAATTTATGTTCTATGATATTTTTTGATCAGAAGCGTAGTTTTCGAGATATATCGAGATATTTAAAAGTTCCGAAGCCGCACCAACATAATAGAGATACAGAAACACCGTGGCCCCTTTCTTTGAGATAACTCTGCACTAGTGCGAGCCGCAAATGCCACTTCCAGCTTAGCTGTGCAGAAGAAGAACAACAAGAAGAAGAAATATCTCGAAATATGTCCGACAGGCCCCTTCCCTTGAGATAAATCTGCAAATATCTCGGAAACGAAGCGAGCTATGGCGAAACGTTAAGAGACCTTTTTTGTAGAGAATTAAGTTTCCTACTTTTTATCTTCTATGATATTTTTTGATCAGATGCGTAGTTCTCGAGATATATCAAGATATTTAAAAGTTCCGAAGCCGCACCAACATAATAGAGATACAGAAACACCGTGGCCCCTTTCTTTGAGATAACTCTGCACTATTGCGCGCTGCAAATGCCACTTCCAGCTTAGCTGTGCAGAAGAAGAACAACAAGAAGAAGAAATATCTCGAAATATGTCCGTCAGGCCCCTTCCCTTAAGATAAATCTGCAAATATCTCGGAAACGAATCGAGATATGGCAAAATGTTAAGAGACCTTTTTTGTAGAGAATAATGTTTCCTACAATTTACGTTCTATGATATTTTTTGATCAGAAGCGTAGTTTTCGAGATATATCGAAATATTTAAAAGTTCCGAAGCCGCACCAACATAATAGAGATACAGAAACACCGTGGCTCCTTTCTTTGAGATAACTCTGCACTAGTGCGAGCCGCAAATGCCACTTCCAGCTTAGCTGTGCAGAGGAAGAACAACAAGAAGAAGAAATATCTCGAAATATGTCCGTCAGGCCCCTTCCCTTGAGATAAATCTGCAAATATCTCGGAAACGAAGCGAGCTATGGCAAAATGTTAAGAGACCTTTTTTGTAGAGAATTAAGTTTCCTACTTTTTATGTTGTATGATATTTTTCGATCAGAGGCGTAGTTCTCGAGATATATCAAGATATTTAAAAGTTCCGAAGCCGCACCAACATAATAGAGATACAGAAACACCGTGGCCCCTTTCTTTGAGATAACTCTGCACTATTGCGACCTGCAAATGCCACTTCCAGCTCAGCTGTGCAGAAGAAGAACAACAAGAAGAAGAAATATCTCGAAATATGTCCGTCAGGCCCCTTCCCTTGAGATAAATCTGCAAATATCTCGGAAACGAAGCGAGCTATGGCAAAATGTTAAGAGACCTTTTTTGTAGAGAATTAAGTTTCCTACTTTTTATGTTCTATGATATTTTTTGATCAGATGCGTAGTTCTCGAGATATATCAAGATATTTAAAAGTTCCGAAGCCGCACCAACATAATAGAGATACAGAAACAACGTGGCCCCTTTCTTTGAGATAACTCTGCACTATTGCGAGCTGCAAATGCCACTTCCAGCTTAGCTGTGCAGAGGAAGAACAACAAGAAGAAGAAGTATCTCGAAATATGTCCGTCAGGCCCGTTCCTTTGAGCTGAATCTGCAAATATCTCGGAAACGAAGCGAGCTATGGCAAAATGTTAAGAGACGTTTTTTGTAGAGAATTATGTTTCCTACAATTTATGTTCTATGATATTTTTTGATCAGAAGCGTAGTTTTCGAGATATATCGAGATATTTAAAAGTTCCGAAGCCGCACCAACATAATAGAGATACAGAAACACCGTGGCCCCTTTCTTTGAGATAACTCTGCACTAGTGCGAGCCGCAAATGCCACTTCCAGCTTAGCTGTGCAGAAGAAGAACAACAAGAAGAAGAAATATCTCGAAATATGTCCGACAGGCCCCTTCCCTTGAGATAAATCTGCAAATATCTCGGAAACGAAGCGAGCTATGGCGAAACGTTAAGAGACCTTTTTTGTAGAGAATTAAGTTTCCTACTTTTTATCTTCTATGATATTTTTTGATCAGATGCGTAGTTCTCGAGATATATCAAGATATTTAAAAGTTCCGAAGCCGCACCAACATAATAGAGATACAGAAACACCGTGGCCCCTTTCTTTGAGATAACTCTGCACTATTGCGCGCTGCAAATGCCACTTCCAGCTTAGCTGTGCAGAAGAAGAACAACAAGAAGAAGAAATATCTCGAAATATGTCCGTCAGGCCCCTTCCCTTAAGATAAATCTGCAAATATCTCGGAAACGAATCGAGATATGGCAAAATGTTAAGAGACCTTTTTTGTAGAGAATAATGTTTCCTACAATTTACGTTCTATGATATTTTTTGATCAGAAGCGTAGTTTTCGAGATATATCGAAATATTTAAAAGTTCCGAAGCCGCACCAACATAATAGAGATACAGAAACACCGTGGCTCCTTTCTTTGAGATAACTCTGCACTAGTGCGAGCCGCAAATGCCACTTCCAGCTTAGCTGTGCAGAGGAAGAACAACAAGAAGAAGAAATATCTCGAAATATGTCCGTCAGGCCCCTTCCCTTGAGATAAATCTGCAAATATCTCGGAAACGAAGCGAGCTATGGCAAAATGTTAAGAGACCTTTTTTGTAGAGAATTAAGTTTCCTACTTTTTATGTTGTATGATATTTTTCGATCAGAGGCGTAGTTCTCGAGATATATCAAGATATTTAAAAGTTCCGAAGCCGCACCAACATAATAGAGATACAGAAACACCGTGGCCCCTTTCTTTGAGATAACTCTGCACTATTGCGACCTGCAAATGCCACTTCCAGCTCAGCTGTGCAGAAGAAGAACAACAAGAAGAAGAAATATCTCGAAATATGTCCGTCAGGCCCCTTCCCTTGAGATAAATCTGCAAATATCTCGGAAACGAAGCGAGCTATGGCAAAATGTTAAGAGACCTTTTTTGTAGAGAATTAAGTTTCCTACTTTTTATGTTCTATGATATTTTTTGATCAGATGCGTAGTTCTCGAGATATATCAAGATATTTAAAAGTTCCGAAGCCGCACCAACATAATAGAGATACAGAAACAACGTGGCCCCTTTCTTTGAGATAACTCTGCACTATTGCGAGCTGCAAATGCCACTTCCAGCTTAGCTGTGCAGAGGAAGAACAACAAGAAGAAGAAGTATCTCGAAATATGTCCGTCAGGCCCGTTCCTTTGAGCTGAATCTGCAAATATCTCGGAAACGAAGCGAGCTATGGCAAAATGTTAAGAGACGTTTTTTGTAGAGAATTATGTTTCCTACAATTTATGTTCTATGATATTTTTTGATCAGAAGCGTAGTTTTCGAGATATATCGAGATATTTAAAAGTTCCGAAGCCGCACCAACATAATAGAGATACAGAAACACCGTGGCCCCTTTCTTTGAGATAACTCTGCACTAGTGCGGGCCGCAAATGCCACTTCCAGCTTAGCTGTGCAGAAGAAGAACAACAAGAAGAAGAAATATCTCGAAATATGTCCGACAGGCCCCTTCCCTTGAGATAAATTTCCAAATATCTCGGAAACGAAGCGAGCTATGGCGAAACGTTAAGAGACCTTTTTTGTAGAGAATTAAGTTTCCTACTTTTTATCTTCTATGATATTTTTTGATCAGATGCGTAGTTCTCGAGATATATCAAGATATTTAAAAGTTCCGAAGCCGCACCAACATAATAGAGATACAGAAACACCGTGGCCCCTTTCTTTGAGATAACTCTGCACTATTGCGCGCTGCAAATGCCACTTCCAGCTTAGCTGTGCAGAAGAAGAACAACAAGAAGAAGAAATATCTCGAAATATGTCCGTCAGGCCCCTTCCCTTGAGATAAATCTGCAAATATCTCGGAAACGAATCGAGCTATGGCAAAATGTTAAGAGACCTTTTTTGTAGAGAATAATGTTTCCTACAATTTACGTTCTATGATATTTTTTGATCAGAAGCGTAGTTTTCGAGATATATCGAAATATTTAAAAGTTCCGAAGCCGCACCAACATAATAGAGATACAGAAACACCGTGGCTCCTTTCTTTGAGATAACTCTGCACTAGTGCGAGCCGCAAATGCCACTTCCAGCTTAGCTGAGCAGAAGAAGAACAACAAGAAGAAGAAATATCTCGAAATATGTCCGTCAGGCCCCTTCCCTTGAGATAAATCTGCAAATATCTCGGAAACGAAGCGAGCTATGGCAAAATGTTAAGAGACCTTTTTTGTAGAGAATTAAGTTTCCTACTTTTTATGTTCTATGATATTTTTCGATCAGAGGCGTAGTTCTCGAGATATATCAAGATATTTAAAAGTTCCGAAGCCGCACCAACATAATAGAGATACAGAAACACCGTGGCCCCTTTCCTTGAGATAACTCTGCACGATTGCGAGCTGGAAATGCCACTTCCAGTTTAGCTGTGCAGAAGAAGAACAACAAGAAGAAGAAATATCTCGAAATATGTCCGTCAGGCCCCTTCCCTTGAGATAAATCTGCAAATATCACGGAAACGAAGAGAGCTATGGCAAAATGTTAAGAGACCTTTTTTGTAGAGAATTAAGTTTCCTACTTTTCATGTTCTATGATATTTTTTGATCAGATGCGTAGTTCTCGAGATATATCAAGATATTTAAAAGTTCCGAAGCAGCACCAACATAATAGAGATACAGAAACACCGTGGCCCCTTTCTTTGAGATAACTCTGCACTATTGCGAGCTGTAAATGCCACTTCCAGCTTAGCTGTGCAGGAGAAGAACAACAAGAAGAAGAAATATCTCGAAATATGTCCGTCAGGCCCCTTCCCTTAAGATAAATCTGCAAATATCTCGGAAACGAATCGAGATATGGCAAAATGTTAAGAGACCTTTTTTGTAGAGAATAATGTTTCCTACAATTTACGTTCTATGATATTTTTTGATCAGAAGCGTAGTTTTCGAGATATATCGAAATATTTAAAAGTTCCGAAGCCGCACCAACATAATAGAGATACAGAAACACCGTGGCTCCTTTCTTTGAGATAACTCTGCACTAGTGCGAGCCGCAAATGCCACTTCCAGCTTAGCTGTGCAGAGGAAGAACAACAAGAAGAAGAAATATCTCGAAATATGTCCGTCAGGCCCCTTCCCTTGAGATAAATCTGCAAATATCTCGGAAACGAAGCGAGCTATGGCAAAATGTTAAGAGACCTTTTTTGTAGAGAATTAAGTTTCCTACTTTTTATGTTGTATGATATTTTTCGATCAGAGGCGTAGTTCTCGAGATATATCAAGATATTTAAAAGTTCCGAAGCCGCACCAACATAATAGAGATACAGAAACACCGTGGCCCCTTTCTTTGAGATAACTCTGCACTATTGCGCGCTGCAAATGCCACTTCCAGCTTAGCTGTGCAGAAGAAGAACAACAAGAAGAAGAAATATCTCGAAATATGTCCGTCAGGCCCCTTCCCTTAAGATAAATCTGCAAATATCTCGGAAACGAATCGAGATATGGCAAAATGTTAAGAGACCTTTTTTGTAGAGAATAATGTTTCCTACAATTTACGTTCTATGATATTTTTTGATCAGAAGCGTAGTTTTCGAGATATATCGAAATATTTAAAAGTTCCGAAGCCGCACCAACATAATAGAGATACAGAAACACCGTGGCTCCTTTCTTTGAGATAACTCTGCACTAGTGCGAGCCGCAAATGCCACTTCCAGCTTAGCTGTGCAGAGGAAGAACAACAAGAAGAAGAAATATCTCGAAATATGTCCGTCAGGCCCCTTCCCTTGAGATAAATCTGCAAATATCTCGGAAACGAAGCGAGCTATGGCAAAATGTTAAGAGACCTTTTTTGTAGAGAATTAAGTTTCCTACTTTTTATGTTGTATGATATTTTTCGATCAGAGGCGTAGTTCTCGAGATATATCAAGATATTTAAAAGTTCCGAAGCCGCACCAACATAATAGAGATACAGAAACACCGTGGCCCCTTTCTTTGAGACAACTCTGCACGATTGCGAGCTGGAAATGCCACTTCCAGTTTAGCTGTGCAGAAGAAGAACAACAAGAAGAAGAAATATCTCGAAATATGTCCGTCAGGCCCCTTCCCTTGAGATAAATCTGCAAATATCTCGGAAACGAAGAGAGCTATGGCAAAATGTTAAGAGACCTTTTTTGTAGAGAATTAAGTTTCCTACTTTTCATGTTCTATGATATTTTTTGATCAGTTGCGTAGTTCTCGAGATATATCAAGATATTTAAAAGTTCCGAAGCAGCACCAACATAATAGAGATACAGAAACACCGTGGCCCCTTTCTTTGAGATAACTCTGCACTATTGCGAGCTGTAAATGCCACTTCCAGCTTAGCTGTGCAGGAGAAGAACAACAAGAAGAAGAAATATCTCGAAATATGTCCGTCAGGCCCCTTCCCTTGAGATATATCTGCAAATATCTCGGAAACGAAGCGAGCTATGGCAAAATGTTAAGAGACCTTTTTTGTAGAGAATTATGTTTCCTACAATTTAGGTTCTATGATATTTTTTGGTCAGAAGCGTAGTTTTCGAGATATATCGAGATATTTAAAAGTTCCGAAGCCGCACCAACATAATAGAGATACAGAAACACCGTGGCCCCTTTCTTTGAGATAACTCTGCACTAGTGCGAGCCGCAAATGCCACTTCCAGCTTAGCTGTGCAGAAGAAGAACAACAAGAAGAAGAAATATCTCGAAATATGTCGGTCAGGCCCCTTCCCTTGAGATAAATCTGCAAACATCTCGGGAACGAAGCGAGCTATGGCAAAATGTTAAGAGACCTTTTTTGTAGAGAATTAAGTTTCCTACTTTTCATGTTCTATGATATTTTTTGATCAGATGCGTAGTTCTCGAGATATATCAAGATATTTAAAAGTTCCGAAGCAGCACCAACATAATAGAGATACAGAAACACCGTGGCCCCTTTCTTTGAGATAACTCTGCACTATTGCGAGCTGTAAATGCCACTTCCAGCTTAGCTGTGCAGAAGAAGAACAACAAGAAGAAGAAATATCTCGAAATATGTCCGGCAGGCCCCTTCCCTTGAGATATATCTGCAAATATCTCGGAAACGAAGCGAGCTATGGCAAAATGTTGAGAGACCTTTTTTGTAGAGAATTAAGTTTCCTACTTTTTATGTTCTATGATATTTTTTGATCAGATGCGTAGTTCTCGAGATATATCAAGATATTTAAAAGTTCCGAAGCCGCACCAACATAATAGAGATACAGAAACACCGTGGCCCCTTTCTTTGAGATAACTCTGCACTATTGCGAGCTGCAAATGCCACTTCCAGCTTAGCTGTGCAGAGGAAGAACAACAAGAAGAAGAAATATCTCGAAATATGTCCGTCAGGCCAGTTCCTTTGAGCTGAATCTGCAAATATCTCGGAAACGAAGCGAGCTATGGCAAAATGTTAAGAGACGTTTTTTGTAGAGAATTATGTTTGCTACAATTTATGTTCTATGATATTTTTTGATCAGAAGCGTAGTTTTCGAGATATATCGAGATATTTAAAAGTTCCGAAGCCGCACCAACATAATAGAGATACAGAAACACCGTGGCCCCTTTCTTTGAGATAACCCTGCACTATTGCGACCTGCAAATGCCACTTCCAGCTCAGCTGTGCAGAAGAAGAACAACAAGAAGAAGAAATATCTCGAAATATGTCCGTCAGGCCCCTTCCCTTGAGATAAATCTGCAAATATCTCGGAAACGAAGCGAGCTATGGCAAAATGTTAAGAGACCTTTTTTGTAGAGAATTAAGTTTCCTACAATTTATGTTCTATGATATTTTTTGATCAGATGCGTAGTTTTCGAGATATATCAAGATATTTAAAAGTTCCGAAGCCGCACCAACATAATAGAGATACAGAAACACCGTGGCCCCTTTCTTTGAGATAACTCTGCACTATTGCGAGCTGCAAATGCCACTTCCAGCTTAGCTGTGCAGAGGAAGAACAACAAGAAGAAGATGTATCTCGAAATATGTCCGTCAGGCCCGTTCCTTTGAGCTGAATCTGCAAATATCTCGGAAACGAAGCGAGCTATGGCAAAATGTTAAGAGACGTTTTTTGTAGAGAATTATGTTTCCTACAATTTATGTTCTATGATATTTTTTGATCAGAAGCGTAGTTTTCGAGATATATCGAGATATTTAAAAGTTGCGAAGCCGCACCAACATAATAGAGATACAGAAACACCGTGGCCCCTTTCTTTGAGATAACTCTGCACTAGTGCGAGCCGCAAATGCCACTTCCAGCTCAGCTGTGCAGAAGAAGAACAACAAGAAGAAGAAATATCTCGAAATATGTCCGTTAGGCCCCTTCCCTTGAGATAAATCTGCAAATATCTCGGAAACGAAGCGAGCTATGGCAAAATGTTAAGAGAACTTTTTTGTAGGGAATTAAGTTTCCTACTTTTTATGTTCTATGATATTTTTTGATCAGATGCGTAGTTCTCGAGATATATCAAGATATTTAAAAGTTCCGAAGCCGCACCAACATAATAGAGATACAGAAACACCGTGGCCCCTTTCTTTGAGATAACTCTGCACTATTGCGAGCTGCAAATGCCACTTCCAGCTTAGCTGTGCAGAAGAAGAACAACAAGAAGAAGAAATATCTCGAAATATGTCCGTCAGGCCCCTTCCCTTGAGATAAATCTGCAAATATCTCGGAAACGAAGAGAGCTATGGCAAAATATTAAGAGACCTTTTTTGTAGAGAATTAAGTTTCCTACTTTTCATGTTCTATGATATTTTTTGATCAGATGCGTAGTTCTCGAGATATATCAAGATATTTAAAAGTTCCGAAGCCGCACCAACATAATAGAGATACAGAAACACCGTGGCCCCTTTCTTTGAGATAACTCTGCACTATTGCGAGCTGTAAATGCCACTTCCAGCTTAGCTGTGCAGAAGAAGAACAACAAGAAGAAGAAATATCTCGAAATATGTCCGTCAGGCCCCTTCCCTTGAGATATATCTGCAAATATCTCGGAAACGAAGCGAGCTATGGCAAAATGTTAAGAGACCTTTTTTGTCGAGAATTATGTTTCCTACAATTTATGTTCTATGATATTTTTTGATCAGAAGCGTAGTTTTCGAGATATATCGAGATATTTAAAAGTTCCGAAGCCGCACCAACATAATAGAGATACAGAAACACCGTGGCCCCTTTCTTTGAGATGACTCTGCACTATTGCGAGCTGGAAATGCCACTTCCAGTTTAGCTGTGCAGAAGAAGAACAACAAGAAGAAGAAATATCTCGAAATATGTCCGTTAGGCCCCTTCCCTTGAGATAAATCTGCAAATATCTCGGAAACGAAGCGAGCTATGGCAAAATGTTAAGAGACCTTTTTTGTAGAGAATTAAGTTTCCTACTTTTTATGTTCTATGATATTTTTTGATCAGATGCGTAGTTCTCGAGATATATCAAGATATTTAAAAGTTCCGAAGCCGCACCAACATAATAGAGATACAGAAACACCGTGGCCCCTTTCTTTGAGATAACTCTGCACTATTGCGCGCTGCAAATGCCACTTCCAGCTTAGCTGTGCAGAAGAAGAACAACAAGAAGAAGAAATATCTCGAAATATGTCCGTCAGGCCCCTTCCCTTGAGATAAATCTGCAAATATCTCGGAAACGAAGCGAGCTATGGCAAAATGTTAAGAGACCTTTTTTGTAGAGAATTAAGTTTCCTACAATTTATGTTCTATGATATTTTTTGATCAGATGCGTAGGTTTCGAGATATATCAAGATATTTAAAAGTTCCGAAGCCGCACCAACATAATAGAGATACAGAAACACCGTGGCCCCTTTCTTTGAGATAACTCTGCACTATTGCGAGCTGCAAATGCCACTTCCAGCTTAGCTGTGCAGGGGAAGAACAACAAGAAGAAGATGTATCTCGAAATATGTCCGTCAGGCCCGTTCCTTTGAGCTGAATCTGCAAATATCTCGGAAACGAAGCGAGCTATGGCAAAATGTTAAGAGACCTTTTTTGTAGAGAATTAAGTTTCCTACTTTTTATGTTCTATGATATTTTTTGATCAGATGCGTAGTTCTCGAGATATATCAAGATATTTAAAAGTTCCGAAGCCGCACCAACATAATAGAGATACAGAAACACCGTGGCCCCTTTCTTTGAGATAACTCTGCACTATTGCGAGCTGCAAATGCCACTTCCAGCTTAGCTGTGCAGAAGAAGAACAACAAGAAGAAGAAATATCTCGAAATATGTCCGTCAGGCCCCTTCCCTTGAGATAAATCTGCAAATATCTCGGAAACGAAGAGAGCTATGGCAAAATATTAAGAGACCTTTTTTGTAGAGAATTAAGTTTCCTACTTTTCATGTTCTATGATATTTTTTGATCAGATGCGTAGTTCTCGAGATATATCAAGATATTTAAAAGTTCCGAAGCCGCACCAACATAATAGAGATACAGAAACACCGTGGCCCCTTTCTTTGAGATAACTCTGCACTATTGCGCGCTGCAAATGCCACTTCCAGCTTAGCTGTGCAGAAGAAGAACAACAAGAAGAAGAAATATCTCGAAATATGTCCGTCAGGCCCCTTCCCTTGAGATAAATCTGCAAATATCTTGGAAACGAAGCGAGCTATGGCAAAATGTTAAGAGACCTTTTTTGTAGAGAATTAAGTTTCCTACAATTTATGTTCTATGATATTTTTTGATCAGATGCGTAGTTTTCGAGATATATCAAGATATTTAAAAGTTCCGAAGCCGCACCAACATAATAGAGATACAGAAACACCGTGGCCCCTTTCTTTGAGATAACTCTGCACTATTGCGAGCTGCAAATGCCACTTCCAGCTTAGCTGTGCAGAGGAAGAACAACAAGAAGAAGATGTATCTCGAAATATGTCCGTCAGGCCCGTTCCTTTGAGCTGAATCTGCAAATATCTCGGAAACGAAGCGAGCTATGGCAAAATGTTAAGAGACGTTTTTTGTAGAGAATTATGTTTCCTACAATTTATGTTCTATGATATTTTTTGATCAGAAGCGTAGTTTTCGAGATATATCGAGATATTTAAAAGTTGCGAAGCCGCACCAACATAATAGAGATACAGAAACACCGTGGCCCCTTTCTTTGAGATAACTCTGCACTAGTGCGAGCCGCAAATGCCACTTCCAGCTTAGCTGTGCAGAAGAAGAACAACAAGAAGAAGAAATATCTCGAAATATGTCCGACAGGGCCCTTCCCTTGAGATAAATCTGCAAATATCTCGGAAACGAAGCGAGCTATGGCGAAATGTTAAGAGACCTTTTTTGTAGAGAATTAAGTTTCCTACTTTTTATCTTCTATGATATTTTTTGATCAGATGCGTAGTTCTCGAGATATATCAAGATATTTAAAAGTTCCGAAGCCGCACCAACATAATAGAGATACAGAAACACCGTGGCCCCTTTCTTTGAGATAACTCTGCACTATTGCGAGCTGTAAATGCCACTTCCAGCTTAGCTGTGCAGGAGAAGAACAACAAGAAGAAGAAGTATCTCGAAATATGTCCGTCAGGCCCCTTCCCTTGAGATATATCTGCAAATATCTCGGAAACGAAGCGAGCTATGGCAAAATGTTAAGAGACCTTTTTTGTAGAGAATTATGTTTCCTACAATTTAGGTTCTATGATATTTTTTGGTCAGAAGCGTAGTTTTCGAGATATATCGAGATATTTAAAAGTTCCGAAGCCGCACCAACATAATAGAGATACAGAAACACCGTGGCCCCTTTCTTTGAGATAACTCTGCACTAGTGCGAGCCGCAAATGCCACTTCCAGCTTAGCTGTGCAGAAGAAGAACAACAAGAAGAAGAAATATCTCGAAATATGTCGGTCAGGCCCCTTCCCTTGAGATAAATCTGCAAACATCTCGGGAACGAAGCGAGCTATGGCAAAATGTTAAGAGACCTTTTTTGTAGAGAATTAAGTTTCCTACTTTTCATGTTCTATGATATTTTTTGATCAGATGCGTAGTTCTCGAGATATATCAAGATATTTAAAAGTTCCGAAGCAGCACCAACATAATAGAGATACAGAAACACCGTGGCCCCTTTCTTTGAGATAACTCTGCACTATTGCGAGCTGTAAATGCCACTTCCAGCTTAGCTGTGCAGAAGAAGAACAACAAGAAGAAGAAATATCTCGAAATATGTCCGGCAGGCCCCTTCCCTTGAGATATATCTGCAAATATCTCGGAAACGAAGCGAGCTATGGCAAAATGTTGAGAGACCTTTTTTGTAGAGAATTAAGTTTCCTACTTTTTACGTTCTATGATATTTTTTGATCAGATGCGTAGTTCTCGAGATATATCAAGATATTTAAAAGTTCCGAAGCCGCACCAACATAATAGAGATACAGAAACACCGTGGCCCCTTTCTTTGAGATAACTCTGCACTATTGCGAGCTGCAAATGCCACTTCCAGCTTAGCTGTGCAGAGGAAGAACAACAAGAAGAAGAAATATCTCGAAATATGTCCGTCAGGCCAGTTCCTTTGAGCTGAATCTGCAAATATCTCGGAAACGAAGCGAGCTATGGCAAAATGTTAAGAGACGTTTTTTGTAGAGAATTATGTTTGCTACAATTTATGTTCTATGATATTTTTTGATCAGAAGCGTAGTTTTCGAGATATATCGAGATATTTAAAAGTTCCGAAGCCGCACCAACATAATAGAGATACAGAAACACCGTGGCCCCTTTCTTTGAGATAACTCTGCACTATTGCGACCTGCAAATGCCACTTCCAGCTCAGCTGTGCAGAAGAAGAACAACAAGAAGAAGAAATATCTCGAAATATGTCCGTCAGGCCCCTTCCCTTGAGATAAATCTGCAAATATCTCGGAAACGAAGCGAGCTATGGCAAAATGTTAAGAGACCTTTTTTGTAGAGAATTAAGTTTCCTACAATTTATGTTCTATGATATTTTTTGATCAGATGCGTAGTTTTCGAGATATATCAAGATATTTAAAAGTTCCGAAGCCGCACCAACATAATAGAGATACAGAAACACCGTGGCCCCTTTCTTTGAGATAACTCTGCACTATTGCGAGCTGCAAATGCCACTTCCAGCTTAGCTGTGCAGAGGAAGAACAACAAGAAGAAGATGTATCTCGAAATATGTCCGTCAGGCCCGTTCCTTTGAGCTGAATCTGCAAATATCTCGGAAACGAAGCGAGCTATGGCAAAATGTTAAGAGACGTTTTTTGTAGAGAATTATGTTTCCTACAATTTATGTTCTATGATATTTTTTGATCAGAAGCGTAGTTTTCGAGATATATCGAGATATTTAAAAGTTGCGAAGCCGCACCAACATAATAGAGATACAGAAACACCGTGGCCCCTTTCTTTGAGATAACTCTGCACTAGTGCGAGCCGCAAATGCCACTTCCAGCTCAGCTGTGCAGAAGAAGAACAACAAGAAGAAGAAATATCTCGAAATATGTCCGTTAGGCCCCTTCCCTTGAGATAAATCTGCAAATATCTCGGAAACGAAGCGAGCTATGGCAAAATGTTAAGAGAACTTTTTTGTAGAGAATTAAGTTTCCTACTTTTTATGTTCTATGATATTTTTTGATCAGATGCGTAGTTCTCGAGATATATCAAGATATTTAAAAGTTCCGAAGCCGCACCAACATAATAGAGATACAGAAACACCGTGGCCCCTTTCTTTGAGATAACTCTGCACTATTGCGAGCTGCAAATGCCACTTCCAGCTTAGCTGTGCAGAAGAAGAACAACAAGAAGAAGAAATATCTCGAAATATGTCCGTCAGGCCCCTTCCCTTGAGATAAATCTGCAAATATCTCGGAAACGAAGAGAGCTATGGCAAAATATTAAGAGACCTTTTTTGTAGAGAATTAAGTTTCCTACTTTTCATGTTCTATGATATTTTTTGATCAGATGCGTAGTTCTCGAGATATATCAAGATATTTAAAAGTTCCGAAGCCGCACCAACATAATAGAGATACAGAAACACCGTGGCCCCTTTCTTTGAGATGACTCTGCACTATTGCGAGCTGCAAATGCCACTTCCAGCTTAGCTGTGCAGAAGAAGAACAACAAGAAGAAGAAATATCTCGAAATATGTCCGTCAGGCCCCTTCCCTTGAGATAAATCTGCAAATATCTCGGAAACGAAGAGAGCTATGGCAAAATATTAAGAGACCTTTTTTGTAGAGAATTAAGTTTCCTACTTTTCATGTTCTATGATATTTTTTGATCAGATGCGTAGTTCTCGAGATATATCAAGATATTTAAAAGTTCCGAAGCCGCACCAACATAATAGAGATACAGAAACACCGTGGCCCCTTTCTTTGAGATAACTCTGCACTATTGCGCGCTGCAAATGCCACTTCCAGCTTAGCTGTGCAGAAGAAGAACAACAAGAAGAAGAAATATCTCGAAATATGTCCGTCAGGCCCCTTCCCTTGAGATAAATCTGCAAATATCTTGGAAACGAAGCGAGCTATGGCAAAATGTTAAGAGACCTTTTTTGTAGAGAATTAAGTTTCCTACAATTTATGTTCTATGATATTTTTTGATCAGATGCGTAGTTTTCGAGATATATCAAGATATTTAAAAGTTCCGAAGCCGCACCAACATAATAGAGATACAGAAACACCGTGGCCCCTTTCTTTGAGATAACTCTGCACTATTGCGAGCTGCAAATGCCACTTCCAGCTTAGCTGTGCAGAAGAAGAACAACAAGAAGAAGAAATATCTCGAAATATGTCCGTCAGGCCCCTTCCCTTGAGATAAATCTGCAAATATCTCGGAAACGAAGAGAGCTATGGCAAAATATTAAGAGACCTTTTTTGTAGAGAATTAAGTTTCCTACTTTTCATGTTCTATGATATTTTTTGATCAGATGCGTAGTTCTCGAGATATATCAAGATATTTAAAAGTTCCGAAGCCGCACCAACATAATAGAGATACAGAAACACCGTGGCCCCTTTCTTTGAGATAACTCTGCACTATTGCGCGCTGCAAATGCCACTTCCAGCTTAGCTGTGCAGAAGAAGAACAACAAGAAGAAGAAATATCTCGAAATATGTCCGTCAGGCCCCTTCCCTTGAGATAAATCTGCAAATATCTTGGAAACGAAGCGAGCTATGGCAAAATGTTAAGAGACCTTTTTTGTAGAGAATTAAGTTTCCTACAATTTATGTTCTATGATATTTTTTGATCAGATGCGTAGTTTTCGAGATATATCAAGATATTTAAAAGTTCCGAAGCCGCACCAACATAATAGAGATACAGAAACACCGTGGCCCCTTTCTTTGAGATAACTCTGCACTATTGCGAGCTGCAAATGCCACTTCCAGCTTAGCTGTGCAGAGGAAGAACAACAAGAAGAAGATGTATCTCGAAATATGTCCGTCAGGCCCGTTCCTTTGAGCTGAATCTGCAAATATCTCGGAAACGAAGCGAGCTATGGCAAAATGTTAAGAGACGTTTTTTGTAGAGAATTATGTTTCCTACAATTTATGTTCTATGATATTTTTTGATCAGAAGCGTAGTTTTCGAGATATATCGAGATATTTAAAAGTTGCGAAGCCGCACCAACATAATAGAGATACAGAAACACCGTGGCCCCTTTCTTTGAGATAACTCTGCACTAGTGCGAGCCGCAAATGCCACTTCCAGCTTAGCTGTGCAGAAGAAGAACAACAAGAAGAAGAAATATCTCGAAATATGTCCGACAGGGCCCTTCCCTTGAGATAAATCTGCAAATATCTCGGAAACGAAGCGAGCTATGGCGAAATGTTAAGAGACCTTTTTTGTAGAGAATTAAGTTTCCTACTTTTTATCTTCTATGATATTTTTTGATCAGATGCGTAGTTCTCGAGATATATCAAGATATTTAAAAGTTCCGAAGCCGCACCAACATAATAGAGATACAGAAACACCGTGGCCCCTTTCTTTGAGATAACTCTGCACTATTGCGCGCTGCAAATGCCACTTCCAGCTTAGCTGTGCAGAAGAAGAACAACAAGAAGAAGAAATATCTCGAAATATGTCCGTCAGGCCCCTTCCCTTGAGATAAATCTGCAAATATCTCGGAAACGAATCGAGCTATGGCAAAATGTTAAGAGACCTTTTTTGTAGAGAATAATGTTTCCTACAATTTACGTTCTATGATATTTTTTGATCAGAAGCGTAGTTTTCGAGATATATCGAAATATTTAAAAGTTCCGAAGCCGCACCAACATAATAGAGATACAGAAACACCGTGGCTCCTTTCGTTGAGATAACTCTGCACTAGTGCGAGCCGCAAATGCCACTTCCAGCTTAGCTGTGCAGAAGAAGAACAACAAGAAGAAGAAATATCTCGAAATATGTCCGTCAGGCCCCTTCCCTTGAGATAAATCTGCAAATATCTCGGAAACGAAGCGAGCTATGGCAAAATGTTAAGAGACCTTTTTTGTAGAGAATTAAGTTTCCTACTTTTCATGTTCTATGATATTTTTTGATCAGATGCGTAGTTCTCGAGATATATCAAGATATTTAAAAGTTCCGAAGCAGCAGCAACATAATAGAGATACAGAAACACCGTGGCCCCTTTCTTTGAGATAACTCTGCACTATTGCGAGCTGTAAATGCCACTTCCAGCTTAGCTGTGCAGAAGAAGAACAACAAGAAGAAGAAATATCTCGAAATATGTCCGCCAGGCCCCTTCCCTTGAGATATATCTGCAAATATCTCGGAAACGAAGCGAGCTATGGCAAAATGTTAAGAGACCTTTTTTGTAGAGAATTATGTTTCCTACAATTTAGGTTCTATGATATTTTTTGGTCAGAAGCGTAGTTTTCGAGATATATCGAGATATTTAAAAGTTCCGAAGCCGCACCAACATAATAGAGATACAGAAACACCGTGGCCCCTTTCTTTGAGATAACTCTGCACTAGTGCGAGCCGCAAATGCCACTTCCAGCTTAGCTGTGCAGAAGAAGAACAACAAGAAGAAGAAATATCTCGAAATATGTCGGTCAGGCCCCTTCCCTTGAGATAAATCTGCAAATATCTCGGGAACGAAGCGAGCTATGGCAAAATGTTAAGAGACCTTTTTTGTAGAGAATTAAGTTTCCTACTTTTCATGTTCTATGATATTTTTTGATCAGATGCGTAGTTCTCGAGATATATCAAGATATTTAAAAGTTCCGAAGCAGCACCAACATAATAGAGATACAGAAACACCGTGGCCCCTTTCTTTGAGATAACTCTGCACTATTGCGAGCTGTAAATGCCACTTCCAGCTTAGCTGTGCAGAAGAAGAACAACAAGAAGAAGAAATATCTCGAAATATGTCCGGCAGGCCCCTTCCCTTGAGATAAATCTGCAAATATCTTGGAAACGAAGCGAGCTATGGCAAAATGTTAAGAGACCTTTTTTGTAGAGAATTAAGTTTCCTACAATTTATGTTCTATGATATTTTTTGATCAGATGCGTAGTTTTCGAGATATATCAAGATATTTAAAAGTTCCGAAGCCGCACCAACATAATAGAGATACAGAAACACCGTGGCCCCTTTCTTTGAGATAACTCTGCACTATTGCGAGCTGCAAATGCCACTTCCAGCTTAGCTGTGCAGAAGAAGAACAACAAGAAGAAGAAATATCTCGAAATATGTCCGTCAGGCCCCTTCCCTTGAGATAAATCTGCAAATATCTCGGAAACGAAGAGAGCTATGGCAAAATATTAAGAGACCTTTTTTGTAGAGAATTAAGTTTCCTACTTTTCATGTTCTATGATATTTTTTGATCAGATGCGTAGTTCTCGAGATATATCAAGATATTTAAAAGTTCCGAAGCCGCACCAACATAATAGAGATACAGAAACACCGTGGCCCCTTTCTTTGAGATAACTCTGCACTATTGCGCGCTGCAAATGCCACTTCCAGCTTAGCTGTGCAGAAGAAGAACAACAAGAAGAAGAAATATCTCGAAATATGTCCGTCAGGCCCCTTCCCTTGAGATAAATCTGCAAATATCTTGGAAACGAAGCGAGCTATGGCAAAATGTTAAGAGACCTTTTTTGTAGAGAATTAAGTTTCCTACAATTTATGTTCTATGATATTTTTTGATCAGATGCGTAGTTTTCGAGATATATCAAGATATTTAAAAGTTCCGAAGCCGCACCAACATAATAGAGATACAGAAACACCGTGGCCCCTTTCTTTGAGATAACTCTGCACTATTGCGAGCTGCAAATGCCACTTCCAGCTTAGCTGTGCAGAGGAAGAACAACAAGAAGAAGATGTATCTCGAAATATGTCCGTCAGGCCCGTTCCTTTGAGCTGAATCTGCAAATATCTCGGAAACGAAGCGAGCTATGGCAAAATGTTAAGAGACGTTTTTTGTAGAGAATTATGTTTCCTACAATTTATGTTCTATGATATTTTTTGATCAGAAGCGTAGTTTTCGAGATATATCGAGATATTTAAAAGTTGCGAAGCCGCACCAACATAATAGAGATACAGAAACACCGTGGCCCCTTTCTTTGAGATAACTCTGCACTAGTGCGAGCCGCAAATGCCACTTCCAGCTTAGCTGTGCAGAAGAAGAACAACAAGAAGAAGAAATATCTCGAAATATGTCCGACAGGGCCCTTCCCTTGAGATAAATCTGCAAATATCTCGGAAACGAAGCGAGCTATGGCGAAATGTTAAGAGACCTTTTTTGTAGAGAATTAAGTTTCCTACTTTTTATCTTCTATGATATTTTTTGATCAGATGCGTAGTTCTCGAGATATATCAAGATATTTAAAAGTTCCGAAGCCGCACCAACATAATAGAGATACAGAAACACCGTGGCCCCTTTCTTTGAGATAACTCTGCACTATTGCGCGCTGCAAATGCCACTTCCAGCTTAGCTGTGCAGAAGAAGAACAACAAGAAGAAGAAATATCTCGAAATATGTCCGTCAGGCCCCTTCCCTTGAGATAAATCTGCAAATATCTCGGAAACGAATCGAGCTATGGCAAAATGTTAAGAGACCTTTTTTGTAGAGAATAATGTTTCCTACAATTTACGTTCTATGATATTTTTTGATCAGAAGCGTAGTTTTCGAGATATATCGAAATATTTAAAAGTTCCGAAGCCGCACCAACATAATAGAGATACAGAAACACCGTGGCTCCTTTCGTTGAGATAACTCTGCACTAGTGCGAGCCGCAAATGCCACTTCCAGCTTAGCTGTGCAGAAGAAGAACAACAAGAAGAAGAAATATCTCGAAATATGTCCGTCAGGCCCCTTCCCTTGAGATAAATCTGCAAATATCTCGGAAACGAAGCGAGCTATGGCAAAATGTTAAGAGACCTTTTTTGTAGAGAATTAAGTTTCCTACTTTTCATGTTCTATGATATTTTTTGATCAGATGCGTAGTTCTCGAGATATATCAAGATATTTAAAAGTTCCGAAGCAGCAGCAACATAATAGAGATACAGAAACACCGTGGCCCCTTTCTTTGAGATAACTCTGCACTATTGCGAGCTGTAAATGCCACTTCCAGCTTAGCTGTGCAGAAGAAGAACAACAAGAAGAAGAAATATCTCGAAATATGTCCGCCAGGCCCCTTCCCTTGAGATATATCTGCAAATATCTCGGAAACGAAGCGAGCTATGGCAAAATGTTAAGAGACCTTTTTTGTAGAGAATTATGTTTCCTACAATTTAGGTTCTATGATATTTTTTGGTCAGAAGCGTAGTTTTCGAGATATATCGAGATATTTAAAAGTTCCGAAGCCGCACCAACATAATAGAGATACAGAAACACCGTGGCCCCTTTCTTTGAGATAACTCTGCACTAGTGCGAGCCGCAAATGCCACTTCCAGCTTAGCTGTGCAGAAGAAGAACAACAAGAAGAAGAAATATCTCGAAATATGTCGGTCAGGCCCCTTCCCTTGAGATAAATCTGCAAATATCTCGGGAACGAAGCGAGCTATGGCAAAATGTTAAGAGACCTTTTTTGTAGAGAATTAAGTTTCCTACTTTTCATGTTCTATGATATTTTTTGATCAGATGCGTAGTTCTCGAGATATATCAAGATATTTAAAAGTTCCGAAGCAGCACCAACATAATAGAGATACAGAAACACCGTGGCCCCTTTCTTTGAGATAACTCTGCACTATTGCGAGCTGTAAATGCCACTTCCAGCTTAGCTGTGCAGAAGAAGAACAACAAGAAGAAGAAATATCTCGAAATATGTCCGGCAGGCCCCTTCCCTTGAGATATATCTGCAAATATCTCGGAAACGAAGCGAGCTATGGCAAAATGTTAAGAGACCTTTTTTGTAGAGAATTAAGTTTCCTACTTTTTATGTTCTATGATATTTTTTGATCACATGCGTAGTTCTCGAGATATATCAAGATATTTAAAAGTTCCGAAGCCGCACCAACATAATAGAGATACAGAAACACCGTGGCCCCTTTCTTTGAGATAACTCTGCACTATGGCGAGCTGCAAATGCCACTTCCAGCTTAGCTGTGCAGAGGAAGAACAACAAGAAGAAGAAATATCTCGAAATATGTCCGTCAGGCCAGTTCCTTTGAGCTGAATCTGCAAATATCTCGGAAACGAAGCGAGCTATGGCAAAATGTTAAGAGGCGTTTTTTGTAGAGAATTATGTTTCCTACAATTTATGTTCTATGATATTTTTTGATCAGAAGCGTAGTTTTCGAGATATATCGAGATATTTAAAAGTTCCGAAGCCGCACCAACATAATAGAGATACAGAAACACCGTGGCCCCTTTCTTTGAGATAACTCTGCACTATTGCGACCTGCAAATGCCACTTCCAGGTTAGCTGTGCAGAAGAAGAACAACAAGAAGAAGAAATATCTCGAAATATGTCCGTCAGGCCCCTTCCCTTGAGATAAATCTGAAAATATCTCGGAAACGAAGCGAGCTGTGGCAAAATGTTAAGAGACCTTTTTTGTAGAGAATTAAGTTTCCTACTTTTTATGTTCTATGATATTTTTTGATCAGATGCGTAGTTTTCGAGATATATCAAGATATTTAAAAGTTCCGAAGCCGCACCAACATAATAGAGATACAGAAACACCGTGGCCCCTTTCTTTGAGATAACTCTGCACTATTGCGAGCTGCAAATGCCACTTCCAGCTTAGCTGTGCAGAGGAAGAACAACAAGAAGAAGATGTATCTCGAAATATGTCCGTCAGGCCCGTTCCTTTGAGCTGAATCTGCAAATATCTCGGAAACGAAGCGAGCTATGGCAAAATGTTAAGAGACGTTTTTTGTAGAGAATTATGTTTCCTACAATTTATGTTCTATGATATTTTTTGATCAGAAGCGTAGTTTTCGAGATATATCGAGATATTTAAAAGTTCCGAAGCCGCACCAACATAATAGAGATACAGAAACACCGTGGCCCCTTTCTTTGAGATAACTCTGCACTAGTGCGAGCCGCAAATGCCACTTCCAGCTTAGCTGTGCAGAAGAAGAACAACAAGAAGAAGAAATATCTCGAAATATGTCCGACAGGCCCCTTCCCTTGAGATAAATCTGCAAATATCTCGGAAACGAAGCGAGCTATGGCGAAATTTTAAGAGACCTTTTTTGTAGAAAATTAAGTTTCCTATTTTTTATGTTCTATGATATTTTTCGATCAGAGGCGTAGTTCTCGAGATATATCAAGATATTTAAAAGTTCCGAAGCCGCACCAACATAATAGAGATACAGAAACACCGTGGCCCCTTTCTTTGAGATAACTCTGCACGATTGCGACCTGGAAATGCCACTTCCAGTTTAGCTGTGCAGAAGAAGAACAACAAGAAGAAGAAATATCTCGAAATATGTCCGTCAGGCCCCTGCCCTTGAGATATATCTGCAAATATCTCGGAAACGAAGCGAGCTATGGCAAAATGTTAAGAGACCTTTTTTGTAGAGAATTGTGTTTCCTACAATTTATGTTCTATGATATTTTTTGATCAGATGCGTAGTTCTCGAGATATATCAAGATATTTAAAAGCACCAACATAACAGAGATACAGAAACACCGTGGCCCCATTCTTTGAGATAACTCTGCACTAGTGCGAGCCGCAAATGCCACTTCCAGCTTAGCTGTGCAGAAGAAGAACAACAAGAAGAAGAAATATCTCGAAATATGTCCGACAGGCCCCTTCCCTTGAGATAAATCTGCAAATATCTCGGAAACGAAGCGAGCTATGGCGAAATTTTAAGAGACCTTTTTTGTAGAAAATTAAGTTTCCTATTTTTTATGTTCTATGATATTTTTCGATCAGAGGCGTAGTTCTCGAGATATATCAAGATATTTAAAAGTTCCGAAGCCGCACCAACATAATAGAGATACAGAAACACCGTGGCCCCTTTCTTTGAGATAACTCTGCACGATTGCGACCTGGAAATGCCACTTCCAGTTTAGCTGTGCAGAAGAAGAACAACAAGAAGAAGAAATATCTCGAAATATGTCCGTCAGGCCCCTTCCCTTGAGATAAATCTGCAAATATCTCGGACACGAAGCGAGCTATGTCAAAATGTTAAGAGACCTTTTTTGTAGAGAATTAAGTTTCCTACTTTTTATGTTCTATGAAATTTTTTGATCAGATGCGTAGTTCTCGAGATATATCAAGATATTTAAAAGTTCCGAAGCCGCACCAATATAATAGAGATACAGAAACACCGTGGCCCCTTTCTTTGAGATAACTCTGCACTATTGCGAGCTGCAAATGCCACTTCCAGCTTAGCTGTGCAGAGGAAGAACAACAAGAAGAAGAAGTATCTCGAAATATATCCGTCAGGCCCGTTCCTTTGAGCTGAATCTGCAAATATCTCGGAAACGAAGCGAGCTATGGCAAAATGTTGAGAGACGTTTTTTGTAGAGAATTATGTTTCCTACAATTTATGTTCTATGATATTTTTTGATCAGAAGCGTAGTTTTCGAGATATATCGAGATATTTAAAAGTTCCGAAGCCGCACCAACATAATAGAGATACAGAAACACCGTGGCCCCTTTCTTTCAGATAACTCTGCACTAGTGCGAGCCGCAAATGCCACTTCCAGCTTAGCTGTGCAGAAGAAGAACAACAAGAAGAAGAAATATCTCGAAATATGTCCGACAGGGCCCTTCCCTTGAGATAAATCTGCAAATATCTCGGAAACGAAGCGAGCTATGGCGAAATGTTAAGAGACCTTTTTTGTAGAGAATTAAGTTTCCTACTTTTTATCTTCTATGATATTTTTTGATCAGATGCGTAGTTCTCGAGATATATCAAGATATTTAAAAGTTCCGAAGCCGCACCAACATAATAGAGATACAGAAACACCGTGGCCCCTTTCTTTGAGATAACTCTGCACTATTGCGCGCTGCAAATGCCACTTCCAGCTTAGCTGTGCAGAAGAAGAACAACAAGAAGAAGAAATATCTCGAAATATGTCCGTCAGGCCCCTTCCCGTGAGATAAATCTGCAAATATCTCGGAAACGAATCGAGCTATGGCAAAATGTTAAGAGACCTTTTTTGTAGAGAATAATGTTTCCTACAATTTACGTTCTATGATATTTTTTGATCAGAAGCGTAGTTTTCGAGATATATCGAAATATTTAAAAGTTCCGAAGCCGCACCAACATAATAGAGATACAGAAACACCGTGGCTCCTTTCTTTGAGATAACTCTGCACTAGTGCGAGCCGCAAATGCCACTTCCAGCTTAGCTGTGCAGAAGAAGAACAACAAGAAGAAGAAATATCTCGAAATATGTCGGTCAGGCCCCTTCCCTTGAGATAAATCTGCAAATATCTCGGGAACGAAGCGAGCTATGGCAAAATGTTAAGAGACCTTTTTTGTAGAGAATTAAGTTTCCTACTTTTCATGTTCTATGATATTTTTTGATCAGATGCGTAGTTCTCGAGATATATCAAGATATTTAAAAGTTCCGAAGCAGCACCAACATAATAGAGATACAGAAACACCGTGGCCCCTTTCTTTGAGATAACTCTGCACTATTGCGAGCTGTAAATGCCACTTCCAGCTTAGCTGTGCAGAAGAAGAACAACAAGAAGAAGAAATATCTCGAAATATGTCCGGCAGGCCCCTTCCCTTGAGATATATCTGCAAATATCTCGGAAACGAAGCGAGCTATGGCAAAATGTTAAGAGACCTTTTTTGTAGAGAATTAAGTTTCCTACTTTTTATGTTCTATGATATTTTTTGATCACATGCGTAGTTCTCGAGATATATCAAGATATTTAAAAGTTCCGAAGCCGCACCAACATAATAGAGATACAGAAACACCGTGGCCCCTTTCTTTGAGATAACTCTGCACTATGGCGAGCTGCAAATGCCACTTCCAGCTTAGCTGTGCAGAGGAAGAACAACAAGAAGAAGAAATATCTCGAAATATGTCCGTCAGGCCAGTTCCTTTGAGCTGAATCTGCAAATATCTCGGAAACGAAGCGAGCTATGGCAAAATGTTAAGAGGCGTTTTTTGTAGAGAATTATGTTTCCTACAATTTATGTTCTATGATATTTTTTGATCAGAAGCGTAGTTTTCGAGATATATCGAGATATTTAAAAGTTCCGAAGCCGCACCAACATAATAGAGATACAGAAACACCGTGGCCCCTTTCTTTGAGATAACTCTGCACTATTGCGACCTGCAAATGCCACTTCCAGGTTAGCTGTGCAGAAGAAGAACAACAAGAAGAAGAAATATCTCGAAATATGTCCGTCAGGCCCCTTCCCTTGAGATAAATCTGAAAATATCTCGGAAACGAAGCGAGCTGTGGCAAAATGTTAAGAGACCTTTTTTGTAGAGAATTAAGTTTCCTACTTTTTATGTTCTATGATATTTTTTGATCAGATGCGTAGTTTTCGAGATATATCAAGATATTTAAAAGTTCCGAAGCCGCACCAACATAATAGAGATACAGAAACACCGTGGCCCCTTTCTTTGAGATAACTCTGCACTATTGCGAGCTGCAAATGCCACTTCCAGCTTAGCTGTGCAGAGGAAGAACAACAAGAAGAAGATGTATCTCGAAATATGTCCGTCAGGCCCGTTCCTTTGAGCTGAATCTGCAAATATCTCGGAAACGAAGCGAGCTATGGCAAAATGTTAAGAGACGTTTTTTGTAGAGAATTATGTTTCCTACAATTTATGTTCTATGATATTTTTTGATCAGAAGCGTAGTTTTCGAGATATATCGAGATATTTAAAAGTTCCGAAGCCGCACCAACATAATAGAGATACAGAAACACCGTGGCCCCTTTCTTTGAGATAACTCTGCACTAGTGCGAGCCGCAAATGCCACTTCCAGCTTAGCTGTGCAGAAGAAGAACAACAAGAAGAAGAAATATCTCGAAATATGTCCGACAGGCCCCTTCCCTTGAGATAAATCTGCAAATATCTCGGAAACGAAGCGAGCTATGGCGAAATTTTAAGAGACCTTTTTTGTAGAAAATTAAGTTTCCTATTTTTTATGTTCTATGATATTTTTCGATCAGAGGCGTAGTTCTCGAGATATATCAAGATATTTAAAAGTTCCGAAGCCGCACCAACATAATAGAGATACAGAAACACCGTGGCCCCTTTCTTTGAGATAACTCTGCACGATTGCGACCTGGAAATGCCACTTCCAGTTTAGCTGTGCAGAAGAAGAACAACAAGAAGAAGAAATATCTCGAAATATGTCCGTCAGGCCCCTGCCCTTGAGATATATCTGCAAATATCTCGGAAACGAAGCGAGCTATGGCAAAATGTTAAGAGACCTTTTTTGTAGAGAATTGTGTTTCCTACAATTTATGTTCTATGATATTTTTTGATCAGATGCGTAGTTCTCGAGATATATCAAGATATTTAAAAGCACCAACATAACAGAGATACAGAAACACCGTGGCCCCATTCTTTGAGATAACTCTGCACTAGTGCGAGCCGCAAATGCCACTTCCAGCTTAGCTGTGCAGAAGAAGAACAACAAGAAGAAGAAATATCTCGAAATATGTCCGACAGGCCCCTTCCCTTGAGATAAATCTGCAAATATCTCGGAAACGAAGCGAGCTATGGCGAAATTTTAAGAGACCTTTTTTGTAGAAAATTAAGTTTCCTATTTTTTATGTTCTATGATATTTTTCGATCAGAGGCGTAGTTCTCGAGATATATCAAGATATTTAAAAGTTCCGAAGCCGCACCAACATAATAGAGATACAGAAACACCGTGGCCCCTTTCTTTGAGATAACTCTGCACGATTGCGACCTGGAAATGCCACTTCCAGTTTAGCTGTGCAGAAGAAGAACAACAAGAAGAAGAAATATCTCGAAATATGTCCGTCAGGCCCCTTCCCTTGAGATAAATCTGCAAATATCTCGGACACGAAGCGAGCTATGTCAAAATGTTAAGAGACCTTTTTTGTAGAGAATTAAGTTTCCTACTTTTTATGTTCTATGAAATTTTTTGATCAGATGCGTAGTTCTCGAGATATATCAAGATATTTAAAAGTTCCGAAGCCGCACCAATATAATAGAGATACAGAAACACCGTGGCCCCTTTCTTTGAGATAACTCTGCACTATTGCGAGCTGCAAATGCCACTTCCAGCTTAGCTGTGCAGAGGAAGAACAACAAGAAGAAGAAGTATCTCGAAATATGTCCGTCAGGCCCGTTCCTTTGAGCTGAATCTGCAAATATCTCGGAAACGAAGCGAGCTATGGCAAAATGTTGAGAGACGTTTTTTGTAGAGAATTATGTTTCCTACAATTTATGTTCTATGATATTTTTTGATCAGAAGCGTAGTTTTCGAGATATATCGAGATATTTAAAAGTTCCGAAGCCGCACCAACATAATAGAGATACAGAAACACCGTGGCCCCTTTCTTTGAGATAACTCTGCACTAGTGCGAGCCGCAAATGCCACTTCCAGCTTAGCTGTGCAGAAGAAGAACAACAAGAAGAAGAAATATCTCGAAATATGTCCGACAGGGCCCTTCCCTTGAGATAAATCTGCAAATATCTCGGAAACGAAGCGAGCTATGGCGAAATGTTAAGAGACCTTTTTTGTAGAGAATTAAGTTTCCTACTTTTTATCTTCTATGATATTTTTTGATCAGATGCGTAGTTCTCGAGATATATCAAGATATTTAAAAGTTCCGAAGCCGCACCAACATAATAGAGATACAGAAACACCGTGGCCCCTTTCTTTGAGATAACTCTGCACTATTGCGCGCTGCAAATGCCACTTCCAGCTTAGCTGTGCAGAAGAAGAACAACAAGAAGAAGAAATATCTCGAAATATGTCCGTCAGGCCCCTTCCCGTGAGATAAATCTGCAAATATCTCGGAAACGAATCGAGCTATGGCAAAATGTTAAGAGACCTTTTTTGTAGAGAATAATGTTTCCTACAATTTACGTTCTATGATATTTTTTGATCAGAAGCGTAGTTTTCGAGATATATCGAAATATTTAAAAGTTCCGAAGCCGCACCAACATAATAGAGATACAGAAACACCGTGGCTCCTTTCTTTGAGATAACTCTGCACTAGTGCGAGCCGCAAATGCCACTTCCAGCTTAGCTGTGCAGAAGAAGAACAACAAGAAGAAGAAATATCTCGAAATATGTCCGTCAGGCCCCTTCCCTTGAGATAAATCTGCAAATATCTCGGAAACGAAGCGAGCTATGGCAAAATGTTAGGAGACCTTTTTTGTACAGAATTATGTTTCCTACTTTTTATGTTCTATGATATTTTTTGATCAGACGCGTAGTTCTCGAGATATATCAAGATATTTAAAAGTTCCGAAGCCGCACCAACATAATAGAGATACAGAAACACCGTGGCCCCTTTCTTTGAGATATCTCTGCACTATTGCGAGCTGCAAATGCCACTTCCAGCTTAGCCGTGCAGAAGAAGAACAACAACAAGAAGAAATATCTCGAAATATGTCCGTGAGGCCCCTTCCCTTGAGATAAATCTGCAAATATCTCGGAAACGAAGCGAGCTATGGCAAAATGTTAAGAGATCTTTTTTGTAGAGAATTAAGTTTCCTACTTTTTATGTTCTATGATATTTTTTGATCAGATGCGTAGTTCTCGAGATATATCAAGATATTTAAAAGTTCCGAAGCCGCACCAACATAATAGAGATACAGAAACACCGTGGCCCCTTTCTTTGAGATAACTCTGCACTAGCGCGAGCCGCAAATGCCACTTACAGCTTAGCTGTGCAGAAGAAGAACAACGAGAAGAAGAAATATCTCGAAATATGTCCGTCAGGCCCCTTCCCTTGAGATAAATCTGCAAATATCTCGGAAACGAAGCGAGCTATGGCAAAATGTTAAGAGATCTTTTTTGTAGAGAATTAAGTTTCCTACTTTTTATGTTCTATGATATTTTTTGATCAGAAGCGTAGTTTTCGAGATATATCGAGATACTTAAAAGTTCCGAAGCCGCACCAACATAATAGAGATACAGAAACACCGTGGCCCCTTTCTTTGAGATATCTCTGCACTATTGCGAGCTACAAATGCCACTTCCAGCTTAGCTGTGCAGAAGAAGAACAACAAGAAGAAGAAATATCTCGAAATATGTCCGTGAGGCCCCTTCCCTTGAGATAAATCTGCAAATATCTCGGAAACGAAGCGAGCTATGGCAAAATGTTAAGAGACCTTTTTTGTAGAGAATTAAGTTTCCTACTTTTTATGTTCTATGATATTTTTTGATCAGATGCGTAGTTCTCGAGATATATTAAGATATTTAAAAGTTCCGAAGCCGCACCAACATAATAGAGATACAGAAACACCGTGGCCCCTTTCTTTGAGATAACTCTGCACTATTGCGAGCTGCAAATGCCACTTCCAGCTTAGCTGTGCAGAAGAAGAACAACAAGAAGAAGAAGTATCTCGAAATATGTCCGTCAGGCCCCTTCCCTTGAGATAAATCTGCAAATATCTCGGAAACGAAGCGAGCTATGGCAAAATGTTAAGAGATCTTTTTTGTAGAGAATTAAGTTTCCTACTTTTTATGTTCTATGATATTTTTTGATCAGATGCATAGTTCTCGAGATATATCAAGATATTTAAAAGTTCCGAAGCCGCACCAACATAATAGAGATACAGAAACACCGTGGCCCCTTTCTTTGAGATAACTCTGCACTAGCGCGAGCCGCAAATGCCACTTACAGCTTAGCTGTGCAGAAGAAGAACAACGAGAAGAAGAAATATCTCGAAATATGTCCGTCAGGCCCCTTCCCTTGAGATAAATCTGCAAATATCTCGGAAACGAAGCGAGCTATGGCAAAATGTTAAGAGATCTTTTTTGTAGAGAATTAAGTTTCCTACTTTTTATGTTCTATGATATTTTTTGATCAGATGCGTAGTTCTCGAGATATATCAAGATATTTAAAAGTTCCGAAGCAGCACCAACATAATAGAGATACAGAAACACCGTGGCCCCTTTCTTTGAGATAACTCTGCACTATTGCGAGCTGTAAATGCCACTTCCAGCTTAGCTGTGCAGAAGAAGAACAACAAGAAGAAGAAATATCTCGAAATATGTCCGTCAGGCCCCTTCCCTTGAGATAAATCTGCAAATATCTCGGAAACGAAGCGAGCTATGGCAAAATGATAAGAGACCTTTTTTGTAGAGAATTAAGTTTCCTACTTTTTATGTTCTATGATATTTTTTGATCAGATGCGTAGTTCTCGAGATATATCAAGATATTTAAAAGTTCCGAAGCCGCACCAACATAATAGAGATACAGAAACACCATGGCCCCTTTCTTTGAGGTAACTCTGCACTATTGCGAGCTGCAAATGCCACTTCCAGCTTAGCTGTGCAGAGGAAGAACAACAAGAAGAAGAAGTATCTCGAAATATGTCCGTCAGGCCCGTTCCTTTGAGCTGAATCTGCAAATATCTCGGAAACGAAGCGAGCTATGGCAAAATGTTAAGAGACGTTTTTTGTAGAGAATTATGTTTCCTACAATTTATGTTCTACGATATTTTTTGATCAGAAGCGTAGTTTTCGAGATATATCGAGATATTTAAAAGTTCCGAAGCCGCACCAACATAATAGAGATACAGAAACACCGTGGCCCCTTTCTTTGAGATAACTCTGCACTATTGCGAGCTGTAAATGCCAGTTCCAGCTTAGCTGTGCAGAAGAAGAACAACAAGAAGAAGAAATATCTCGAAATATGTCCGTCAGGCCCCTTCCCTTGAGATAAATCTGCAAATATCTCGGAAACGAAGCGAGCTATGGCAAAATGTTAAGAGACCTTTTTTGTACAGAATTATGTTTCCTACTTTTTATGTTTTATGATATTTTTTGATCAGACGCGTAGTTCTCGAGATATATCAAGATATTTAAAAGTTCCGAAGCCGCACCAACATAATAGAGATACAGAAACACCGTGGCTCCTTTCTTTGAGATAACTCTGCACAATTGCGAGCTGGAAATGCCACTTCCAGTTTAGCTGTGCAGAAGAAGAACAACAAGAAGAAGAAATATCTTGAAATATGTCCGTGAGGCCCCTTCCCTTGAGATAAATCTGGAAATATCTCGGAAACGAAGAGAGCTGTCGCAAAATGTTAAGAGACCTTTTTTGTAGAGAATTAAGTTTCCTACTTTTTACGTTCTATGACATTTTTTGATCAGATGCGTAGTTCTCGAGATATATCAAGATATTTAAAAGTTCCGAAGCCGCACCAACATAATAGAGATACAGAAACACCGTGGCCCCTTTCTTTGAGATAACTCTGCACTAGTGCGAGCCGCAAATGCCACTTACAGCTTAGCTGTGCAGAAGAAGAACAACAAGAAGAAGAAATATCTCGAAATATGTCCGTTAGGCCCCTTCCCTTGAGATAAATCTGCAACTATCTCGGAAACGAAGCGAGCTATGGCAAAATGTTAAGAGACCTTTTTTGTAGAGAATTAAGCTTCCTACTTTTTATGTTCTATGATATTTTTTGATCAGATGCGTAGTTCTCGAGATATATTAAGATATTTAAAAGTTCCGCAGCCGCACCAACATAATAGAGATACAGAAACACCGTGGCCCCTTTCTTTGAGATAACTCTGCACTATTGCGAGCTGCAAATGCCACTTCCAGCTTAGCTGTGCAGAAGAAGAACAACAAGAAGAAGAAGTATCTCGAAATATGTCCGTAGGGCCCCTTCCCTTGAGATAAATCTGCAAATATCTCGGAAACGAAGAGAGCTATGGCAAAATGTTAAGAGACCTTTTTTGTAGAGAATTAAGTTTCCTACTTTTTATGTTCTACGATATTTTTTGATCAGATGCGTAGTTCTCGAGATATATCAAGATATTTAAAAGTTCCGAAGCCGCACCAACATAATAGAGATACAGAAACACCGTGGCCCCTTTCTTTGAGATAACTCTGCACTATTGCGAGCTGTAAATGCCACTTCCAGCTTAGCTGTGCAGAAGAAGAACAACAAGAAGAAGAAATATCTCGAAATATGTCCGTCAGGCCCCTGCCCTTGAGATATATCTGCAAATATCTCGGAAACGAAGCGAGCTATGGCAAAATGTTAAGAGACCTTTTTTGTAGAGAATTAACTTTCCTACTTTTTATGTTCTATGATATTTTTTGATCAGATGCGTAGTTCTCGAGATATATTAAGATATTTAAAAGTTCCGAAGCCGCACCAACATAATAGAGATACAGAAACACCGTGGCCCCTTTCTTTGAGATAACTCTGCACTATTGCGAGCTGCAAATGCCACTTCCAGCTTAGCTGTGCAGAAGAAGAACAACAAGAAGAAGAAGTATCTCGAAATATGTCCGTCAGGCCCCTTCCCTTGAGATAAATCTGCAAATATCTCGGAAACGAAGCGAGCTATGGCAAAATGTTAAGAGATCTTTTTTGTAGAGAATTAAGTTTCCTACTTTTTATGTTCTATGATATTTTTTGATCAGATGCGTAGTTCTCGAGATATATCAAGATATTTAAAAGTTCCGAAGCCGCACCAACATAATAGAGATACAGAAACACCGTGGCCCCTTTCTTTGAGATAACTCTGCACTAGCGCGAGCCGCAAATGCCACTTACAGCTTAGCTGTGCAGAAGAAGAACAACGAGAAGAAGAAATATCTCGAAATATGTCCGTCAGGCCCCTTCCCTTGAGATAAATCTGCAAATATCTCGGAAACGAAGCGAGCTATGGCAAAATGTTAAGAGATCTTTTTTGTAGAGAATTAAGTTTCCTACTTTTTATGTTCTATGATATTTTTTGATCAGAAGCGTAGTTTTCGAGATATATCGAGATACTTAAAAGTTCCGAAGCCGCACCAACATAATAGAGATACAGAAACACCGTGGCCCCTTTCTTTGAGATAACTGTGCACTAGTGCGAGCCGCAAATGCCACTTCCAGCTTAGCTGTGCAGAAGAAGAACAACAAGAAGAAGAAATATCTCGAAATATGTCCGTCAGGCCCCTTCCCTTGAGATAAATCTGCAAATATCTCGGAAACGAAGCGAGCTATGGCAAAATGTTAGGAGACCTTTTTTGTACAGAATTATGTTTCCTACTTTTTATGTTCTATGATATTTTTTGATCAGACGCGTAGTTGTCGAGATATATCAAGATATTTAAAAGTTCCGAAGCCGCACCAACATAATAGAGATACAGAAACACCGTGGCCCCTTTCTTTGAGATATCTCTGCACTATTGCGAGCTGCAAATGCCACTTCCAGCTTAGCTGTGCAGAAGAAGAACAACGAGAAGAAGAAATATCTCGAAATATGTCCGTCAGGCCCCTTCCGTTGAGATAAATCTGCAAATATCTCGGAAACGAAGCGAGCTACGGCAAAATGTTAAGAGACCTTTTTTGTAGAGAATTAAGTTTCCTACTTTTTATGTTCTATGATATTTTTTGATCAGATGCGTAGTTCTCGAGATATATCAAGATATTTAAAGGTTCCGAAGCCGCACCAACATAATAGAGATACAGAAACACCGTGGCCCCTTTCTTTGAGATAACTCTGCACTATTGCGAGCTGTAAATGCCACTTCCAGCTTAGCTGTGCAGAAGAAGAACAACAAGAAGAAGAGATATCTCGAAATATGTCCGTCAGGCCCCTTCCCTTGAGATAAATCTGCAAATATCTCGGAAACGATGCGAGCTATGGCAAAATGTTAAGAGACCTTTTTTGTACAGAATTATGTTTCCTACTTTTTATGTTTTATGATATTTTTTGAACAGACGCGTAGTTCTCGAGATATATCAAGATATTTAAAAGTTCCGAAGCCGCACCAACATAATAGAGATACAGAAACACCGTGGCTCCTTTCTCTGAGATAACTCTGCACTATTGCGAGCTGGACATGCCACTTCCAGTTTAGCTGTGCAGAAGAAGAACAACAAGAAGAAGAAATATCTCGAAATATGTCCGTGAGGCCCCTTCCCTTGAGATAAATCTGGAAATATCTCGGAAACGAAGAGAGCTATGGCAAAATGTTAAGAGACCTTTTTTGTAGAGAATTAAGTTTCCTACTTTTTATGTTCTATGATATTTTTTGATCAGATGCGTAGTTCTCGAGATATATCAAGATATTTAAAAGTTCCGAAGCCGCACCAACATAATAGAGATACAGAAACACCGTGGCCCCTTTCTTTGAGATAACTCTGCACTAGCGCGAGCCGCAAATGCCACTTACAGCTTAGCTGTGCAGAAGAAGAACAACGAGAAGGAGAAATATCTCGAAATATGTCCGTCAGGCCCCTTCCCTTGAGATAAATCTGCAAATATCTCGGAAACGAAGCGAGCTATGGCAAAATGTTAAGAGATCTTTTTTGTAGAGAATTAAGTTTCCTACTTTTTATGTTCTATGATATTTTTTGATCAGAAGCGTAGTTTTCGAGATATATCGAGATACTTAAAAGTTCCGAAGCCGCACCAACATAATAGAGATACAGAAACACCGTGGCCCCTTTCTTTGAGATAACTGTGCACTAGTGCGAGCCGCAAATGCCACTTCCAGCTTAGCTGTGCAGAAGAAGAACAACAAGAAGAAGAAATATCTCGAAATATGTCCGTCAGGCCCCTTCCCTTGAGATAAATCTGCAAATATCTCGGAAACGAAGCGAGCTATGGCAAAATGTTAGGAGACCTTTTTTGTACAGAATTATGTTTCCTACTTTTTATGTTCTATGATATTTTTTGATCAGACGCGTAGTTGTCGAGATATATCAAGATATTTAAAAGTTCCGAAGCCGCACCAACATAATAGAGATACAGAAACACCGTGGCCCCTTTCTTTGAGATAACTCTGCACTATTGCGAGCTGTAAATGCCACTTCCAGCTTAGCTGTGCAGAAGAAGAACAACAAGAAGAAGAGATATCTCGAAATATGTCCGTCAGGCCCCTTCCCTTGAGATAAATCTGCAAATATCTCGGAAACGATGCGAGCTATGGCAAAATGTTAAGAGACCTTTTTTGTACAGAATTATGTTTCCTACTTTTTATGTTTTATGATATTTTTTGAACAGACGCGTAGTTCTCGAGATATATCAAGATATTTAAAAGTTCCGAAGCCGCACCAACATAATAGAGATACAGAAACACCGTGGCTCCTTTCTCTGAGATAACTCTGCACTATTGCGAGCTGGACATGCCACTTCCAGTTTAGCTGTGCAGAAGAAGAACAACAAGAAGAAGAAATATCTCGAAATATGTCCGTGAGGCCCCTTCCCTTGAGATAAATCTGGAAATATCTCGGAAACGAAGAGAGCTATGGCAAAATGTTAAGAGACCTTTTTTGTAGAGAATTAAGTTTCCTACTTTTTATGTTCTATGATATTTTTTGATCAGATGCGTAGTTCTCGAGATATATCAAGATATTTAAAAGTTCCGAAGCCGCACCAACATAATAGAGATACAGAAACACCGTGGCCCCTTTCTTTGAGATAACTCTGCACTAGCGCGAGCCGCAAATGCCACTTACAGCTTAGCTGTGCAGAAGAAGAACAACGAGAAGGAGAAATATCTCGAAATATGTCCGTCAGGCCCCTTCCCTTGAGATAAATCTGCAAATATCTCGGAAACGAAGCGAGCTATGGCAAAATGTTAAGAGATCTTTTTTGTAGAGAATTAAGTTTCCTACTTTTTATGTTCTATGATATTTTTTGATCAGAAGCGTAGTTTTCGAGATATATCGAGATACTTAAAAGTTCCGAAGCCGCACCAACATAATAGAGATACAGAAACACCGTGGCCCCTTTCTTTGAGATAACTGTGCACTAGTGCGAGCCGCAAATGCCACTTCCAGCTTAGCTGTGCAGAAGAAGAACAACAAGAAGAAGAAATATCTCGAAATATGTCCGTCAGGCCCCTTCCCTTGAGATAAATCTGCAAATATCTCGGAAACGAAGCGAGCTATGGCAAAATGTTAGGAGACCTTTTTTGTACAGAATTATGTTTCCTACTTTTTATGTTCTATGATATTTTTTGATCAGACGCGTAGTTCTCGAGATATATCAAGATATTTAAAAGTTCCGAAGCCGCACCAACATAATAGAGATACAGAAACACCGTGGCCCCTTTCTTTGAGACATCTCTGCACTATTGCGAGCTGCAAATGCCACTTCCAGCTTAGCTGTGCAGAAGAAGAACAACAAGAAGAAGAAATATCTCGAAATATGTCCGTGAGGCCCCTTCCCTTGAGATAAATCTGCAAATATCTCGGAAACGAAGCGAGCTATGGCAAAATGTTAGGAGACCTTTTTTGTACAGAATTATGTTTCCTACTTTTTATGTTCTATGATATTTTTTGATCAGATGCGTAGTTCTCGAGATATATCAAGATATTTAAAAGTTCCGAAACCGCACCAACATAATAGAGATACAGAAACACCGTGGCCCCTTTCTTTGAGATAACTCTGCACTAGCGCGAGCCGCAAATGCCACTTACAGCTTAGCTGTGCAGAAGAAGAACAACGAGAAGAAGAAATATCTCGAAATATGTCCGTCAGGCCCCTTCCCTTGAGATAAATCTGCAAATATCTCGGAAACGAAGCGAGCTATGGCAAAATGTTAAGAGATCTTTTTTGTAGAGAATTAAGTTTCCTACTTTTTATGTTCTATGATATTTTTTGATGAGATGCGTAGTTCTCGAGATATATCAACATATTTAAAAGTTCGGAAGCCGCACCAACATAATAGATATACAGAAACACCGTGGCCCCTTTCTTTGAGATAACTCTGCACTAGCGCGAGCCGCAAATGCCACTTACAGCTTAGCTGTGCAGAAGAAGAACAACGAGAAGGAGAAATATCTCGAAATATGTCCGTCAGGCCCCTTCCCTTGAGATAAATCTGCAAATATCTCGGAAACAAAGCGAGCTATGGCAAAATGTTAAGAGATCTTTTTTGTAGAGAATTAAGTTTCCTACTTTTTATGTTCTATGATATTTTTTGATCAGAAGCGTAGTTTTCGAGATATATCGAGATACTTAAAAGTTCCGAAGCCGCACCAACATAATAGAGATACAGAAACACCGTGGCCCCTTTCTTTGAGATAACTGTGCACTAGTGCGAGCCGCAAATGCCACTTCCAGCTTAGCTGTGCAGAAGAAGAACAACAAGAAGAAGAAATATCTCGAAATATGTCCGTCAGGCCCCTTCCCTTGAGATAAATCTGCAAATATCTCGGAAACGAAGCGAGCTATGGCAAAATGTTAGGAGACCTTTTTTATACAGAATTATGTTTCCTACTTTTTATGTTCTATGATATTTTTTGATCAGACGCGTAGTTCTCGAGATATATCAAGATATTTAAAAGTTCCGAAGCCGCACCAACATAATAGAGATACAGAAACACCGTGGCCCCTTTCTTTGAGACATCTCTGCACTATTGCGAGCTGCAAATGCCACTTCCAGCTTAGCTGTGCAGAAGAAGAACAACAAGAAGAAGAAATATCTCGAAATATGTCCGTGAGGCCCCTTCCCTTGAGATAAATCTGCAAATATCTCGGAAACGAAGCGAGCTATGGCAAAATGTTAGGAGACCTTTTTTGTACAGAATTATGTTTCCTACTTTTTATGTTCTATGATATTTTTTGATCAGATGCGTAGTTCTCGAGATATATCAAGATATTTAAAAGTTCCGAAACCGCACCAACATAATAGAGATACAGAAACACCGTGGCCCCTTTCTTTGAGATAACTCTGCACTAGCGCGAGCCGCAAATGCCACTTACAGCTTAGCTGTGCAGAAGAAGAACAACGAGAAGAAGAAATATCTCGAAATATGTCCGTCAGGCCCCTTCCCTTGAGATAAATCTGCAAATATCTCGGAAACGAAGCGAGCTATGGCAAAATGTTAAGAGATCTTTTTTGTAGAGAATTAAGTTTCCTACTTTTTATGTTCTATGATATTTTTTGATGAGATGCGTAGTTCTCGAGATATATCAAGATATTTAAAAGTTCCGAAGCCGCACCAACATAATAGATATACAGAAACACCGTGGCCCCTTTCTTTGAGATAACTCTGCACTAGCGCGAGCCGCAAATGCCACTTACAGCTTAGCTGTGCAGAAGAAGAACAACGAGAAGAAGAAATATCTCGAAATATGTCCGTCAGGCCCCTTCCCTTGAGATAAATCTGCAAATATCTCGGAAACGAAGCGAGCTACGGCAAAATGTTAAGAGACCTTTTTTGTAGAGAATTAAGTTTCCTACTTTTTATGTTCTATGATATTTTTTGATCAGATGCGTAGTTCTCGAGATATATCAACATATTTAAAGGTTCCGAAGCCGCACCAACATAATAGAGATACAGAAACACCGTGGCCCCTTTCTTTGAGATAACTCTGCACTATTGCGAGCTGTAAATGCCACTTCCAGCTTAGCTGTGCAGAAGAAGAACAACAAGAAGAAGAAATATCTCGAAATATGTCCGTCAGGCCCCTTCCCTTGAGATAAATCTGCAAATATCTCGGAAACGATGCGAGCTATGGCAAAATGTTAAGAGACCTTTTTTGTACAGAATTATGTTTCCTACTTTTTATGTTTTATGATATTTTTTGATCAGACGCGTAGTTCTCGAGATATATCAAGATATTTAAAAGTTCCGAAGCCGCACCAACATAATAGAGATACAGAAACACCGTGGCTCCTTTCTCTGAGATAACTCTGCACTATTGCGAGCTGGAAATGCCACTTCCAGCTTAGCTGTGCAGAAGAAGAACAACAAGAAGAAGAAATATCTCGAAATATGTCCGTTAGGCCCCTTCCCTTGAGATAAATCTGCAAATATCTCGGAAACGAAGCGAGCTATGGCAAAATGTTAAGAGACCTTTTTTGTAGAGAATTAAGTTTCCTACTTTTTATGTTCTATGATATTTTTTGATCAGATGCGTAGTTCTCGAGATATATTAAGATATTTAAAAGTGCCGAAGCCGCACCAACATAATAGAGATACAGAAACACCGTGGCCCCTTTCTTTGGGATAACTCTGCACTATTGCGAGCTGGAAATGCCACTTCCAGTTTAGCTGTGCAGAAGAAGAACAACAAGAAGAAGAAATATCTCGAAATATGTCCGTCAGGACCCTTCCCTTGAGATAAATCTGCAAATATCTCGGAAACGAAGCGAGCTATTGCAAAACGTTAAGAGACCTTTTTTGTAGAGAATTAAGTTTCCTACTTTTTATGTTCTATGATATTTTTCGATCAGAGGCGTAGTTCTCGAGATATATCAAGATATTTAAAAGTTCCGAAGCCCCACCAACATAATAGAGATACAGAAACACCGTGGCCCCTTTCTTTGAGATTACTCTGCACGATTGCGAGCTGGAAATGCCACTTCCAGTTTAGCTGTGCAGAAGAAGAACAACAAGAAGAAGAAATATCTCGAAATATGTCCATCAGGACCCTTCCCTTGAGATAAATCTGCAAATATCTCGGAAACGAAGCGAGCTATGGCAAAATGTTAAGAGACCTTTTTCGTAGAGAATTATGTTTCCTACAATTTATGTTCTATGATATTTTTTGATCAGAAGCGTAGTTTTCGAGATATATCGAGATATTTAAAAGTGCCGAAGCCGCACCAACATAATAGAGATACAGAAACACCGTGGCCCCTTTCTTTGGGATAACTCTGCACTATTGCGAGCTGGAAATGCCACTTCCAGTTTAGCTGTGCAGAAGAAGAACAACAAGAAGAAGAAATATCTCGAAATATGTCCGTCAGGACCCTTCCCTTGAGATAAATCTGCAAATATCTCGGAAACGAAGCGAGCTATTGCAAAACGTTAAGAGACCTTTTTTGTAGAGAATTAAGTTTCCTACTTTTTATGTTGTATGATATTTTTTGATCAGATGCGTAGTTCTCGAGATATATCAAGATATTTAAAACTTCCGAAGCCGCACCAACATAATAGAGATACAGAAACACCGTGGCCCCTTTCTTTGAGGTAACTCTGCACTATTGCGAGCTGCAAATGCCACTTCCAGCTTAGCTGTGCAGAAGAAGAACAACAAGAAGAAGAAATATCTCGAAATATGTCCGTCAGGCCCCTTCCCTTGAGATAAATCTGCAAATATCTCGGAAACCAAGCGAGCTATGGCAAAATGTTAAGAGACCTTTTTTGTAGAGAATTATGTTTCCTACAATTTACGTTCTCTGATATTTTTTGATCAGAAGCGTAGTTTTCGAGATATATCGAGATATTTAAAAGTTCCGAAGCCGCACCAACATAATAGAGATACAGAAACACCGTGGCCCCTTTCTTTGAGATAACTCTGCACTATTGCGACCTGCAAATGCCACTTCCAGCTTAGCTGTGCAGAAGAAGAACAACAAGAAGAAGAAATATCTCGAAATATGTCCGTCAGGCCCCTTCCCTTGAGATAAATCTGCAAATATCTCGGAAACGAAGCGAGCTATTGCAAAACGTTAAGAGACCTTTTTTGTAGAGAATTAAGTTTCCTACTTTTTATGTTCTATGATATTTTTTGATCAGATGCGTAGTTCTCGAGATATATCAAGATATTTAAAAGCTCCGAAGCTGCACCAACATAATAGAGGTACAGGAACACCGTGGCCCCTTTCTTTGAGATAACTCTGCACTATTGCGAGCTGCAAATGCCACTTCCAGCTTAGCTGTGCAGAAGAAGAACAACAAGAAGAAGAAATATCTCGAAATATGTCCGTCGGCCCCTTCCCTTGAGATAAATCTGCAAATATCTCGGAAACGAAGCGAGCTATGGCAAAATGTTAAGAGACCTTTTTTGTAGAGAATTCAGTTTCCTACTTTTTATGTTCTATGATATTTTTCGATCAGAGGCGTAGTTCTCGAGATATATCAAGATATTTAAAAGTTCCGAAGCCCCACCAACATAATAGAGATACAGAAACACCGTGGCCCCTTTCTTTGAGATTACTCTGCACGATTGCGAGCTGGAAATGCCACTTCCAGTTTAGCTGTGCAGAAGAAGAACAACAAGAAGAAGAAATATCTCGAAATATGTCCATCAGGACCCTTCCCTTGAGATAAATCTGCAAATATCTCGGAAACGAAGCGAGCTATGGCAAAATGTTAAGAGACCTTTTTCGTAGAGAATTATGTTTCCTACAATTTATGTTCTATGATATTTTTTGATCAGAAGCGTAGTTTTCGAGATATATCGAGATATTTAAAAGTGCCGAAGCCGCACCAACATAATAGAGATACAGAAACACCGTGGCCCCTTTCTTTGGGATAACTCTGCACTATTGCGAGCTGGAAATGCCACTTCCAGTTTAGCTGTGCAGAAGAAGAACAACAAGAAGAAGAAATATCTCGAAATATGTCCGTCAGGACCCTTCCCTTGAGATAAATCTGCAAATATCTCGGAAACGAAGCGAGCTATTGCAAAACGTTAAGAGACCTTTTTTGTAGAGAATTAAGTTTCCTACTTTTTATGTTCTATGATATTTTTCGATCAGAGGCGTAGTTCTCGAGATATATCAAGATATTTAAAAGTTCCGAAGCCCCACCAACATAATAGAGATACAGAAACACCGTGGCCCCTTTCTTTGAGATTACTCTGCACGATTGCGAGCTGGAAATGCCACTTCCAGTTTAGCTGTGCAGAAGAAGAACAACAAGAAGAAGAAATATCTCGAAATATGTCCATCAGGACCCTTCCCTTGAGATAAATCTGCAAATATCTCGGAAACGAAGCGAGCTATGACAAAATGTTAAGAGACCTTTTTCGTAGAGAATTATGTTTCCTACAATTTATGTTCTATGATATTTTTTGATCAGAAGCGTAGTTTTCGAGATATATCGAGATATTTAAAAGTGCCGAAGCCGCACCAACATAATAGAGATACAGAAACACCGTGGCCCCTTTCTTTGGGATAACTCTGCACTATTGCGAGCTGGAAATGCCACTTCCAGTTTAGCTGTGCAGAAGAAGAACAACAAGAAGAAGAAATATCTGGAAATATGTCCGTCAGGACCCTTCCCTTGAGATAAATCTGCAAATATCTCGGAAACGAAGCGAGCTATTGCAAAACGTTAAGAGACCTTTTTTGTAGAGAATTAAGTTTCCTACTTTTTATGTTGTATGATATTTTTTGATCAGATGCGTAGTTCTCGAGATATATCAAGATATTTAAAACTTCCGAAGCCGCACCAACATAATAGAGATACAGAAACACCGTGGCCCCTTTCTTTGAGGTAACTCTGCACTATTGCGAGCTGCAAATGCCACTTCCAGCTTAGCTGTGCAGAAGAAGAACAACAAGAAGAAGAAATATCTCGAAATATGTCCGTCAGGCCCCTTCCCTTGAGATAAATCTGCAAATATCTCGGAAACCAAGCGAGCTATGGCAAAATGTTAAGAGACCTTTTTTGTAGAGAATTATGTTTCCTACAATTTACGTTCTCTGATATTTTTTGATCAGAAGCGTAGTTTTCGAGATATATCGAGATATTTAAAAGTTCCGAAGCCGCACCAACATAATAGAGATACAGAAACACCGTGGCCCCTTTCTTTGAGATAACTCTGCACTATTGCGACCTGCAAATGCCACTTCCAGCTTAGCTGTGCAGAAGAAGAACAACAAGAAGAAGAAATATCTCGAAATATGTCCGTCAGGCCCCTTCCCTTGAGATAAATCTGCAAATATCTCGGAAACGAAGCGAGCTATGGCAAAATGTTAAGAGACCTTTTTTGTAGAGAATTATGTTTCCTACAATTTATGTTCTATGATATTTTTTGATCAGAAGCGTAGTTTTCGAGATATATCGAGATATTTAAAAGTTCCGAAGCCGCACCAACATAATAGAGATACAGAAACATCGTGGCCCCTTTCTTTGGGATAACTCTGCACTATTGCGAGCTGGAAATGCCACTTCCAGTTTAGCTGTGCAGAAGAAGAACAACAAGAAGAAGAAATATCTCGAAATATGTCCGTCAGGACCCTTCCCTTGAGATAAATCTGCAAATCTCTCGGAAACGAAGCGAGCTATTGCAAAACGTTAAGAGACCTTTTTTGTAGAGAATTAAGTTTCCTACTTTTTATGTTCTATGATATTTTTTGATCAGATGCGTAGTTCTCGAGATATATCAAGATATTCAAAAGTTCCGAAGCCGCACCAACATAATGGAGATACAGAAACACCGTGGCCCCTTTCTTTGAGATAACTCTGCACTATTGCGAGCTGCAAATGCCACTTCCAGCTTAGCTGTGCAGAAGAAGAACAACAAGAAGAAGAAATATCTGGAAATATGTCCGTCAGGCCCCTTCCCTTGAGATAAATCTGCAAATATCTCGGAAACGAAGCGAGCTACGGCAAAATGTTAAGAGACCTTTTTTGTAGAAAATTAGGATTCCTACTTTTTATGTTCTATGATATTTTTTGAACAGATGCGTAGTTCTCGAGATATATCAAGATATTTAAAAGTTCCGAAGCCGCACCAACATAATAGAGATACAGAAACACCGTGGCCCCTTTCTTTGAGATAACTCTGCACTATTGCGCGCTGCAAATGGCACTTCCAGCTTAGCTGTGCAGAAGAAGAACAACAAGAAGAAGAAATATCTCGAAATATGTCCGTCAGGCCCCTTCCCTTGAGATAAATCTGCAAATATCTCGGAAACGAAGCGAGCTATGGCAAAATGTTAAGAGACCTTTTTTGTAGAGAATTAAGTTTCCTACTTTTTATGTTCTATGATATTTTTTGATCAGATGCGTAGTTCTCGAGATATATCAAGATATTTAAAAGTTCCGAAGCCGCACCAACATAATAGAGATACAGAAACACCGTGGCCCCTTTCTTTGAGATAACTCTGCACTACAGCGAGCTGCAAATGCCACTTCCAGCTTAGCTGTGCAGAAGAAGAACAACAAGAAGAAGAAATATCTCGAAATATGTCCGTCAGGCCCCTTCCCTTGGGATAAATCTGCAAATATCTCGGAAACGAAGCGAGCTATGGCAAAATGTTAAGAGACCTTTTTTGTAGAGAATTAAGTTTCCTACTTTTTATGTTCTATGATATTTTTTGATCAGATGCGTAGTTCTCGAGATATATCCAGATATTTAAAAGTTCCGAAGCGGCACCAACATAATAAAGATACAGAAACACCGTGGCCCCTTTCTTTGAGGTAACTCTGCACTATTGCGAGCTGCAAATGCCACTTCCAGCTTAGCTGTGCAGAAGAAGAACAACAAGAAGAAGAAATATCTCGAAATATGTCCCTCAGGCCCCTTCCCTTGAGATAAATCTGCAAATCTCTCGGAAACGAAGCGAGCTATTGCAAAACGTTAAGAGACCTTTTTTGTAGAGAATTAAGTTTCCTACTTTTTATGTTCTATGATATTTTTTGATCAGATGCGTAGTTCTCGAGATATATCAAGATATTCAAAAGTTCCGAAGCCGCACCAACATAATGGAGATACAGAAACACCGTGGCCCCTTTCTTTGAGATAACTCTGCACTATTGCGAGCTGCAAATGCCACTTCCAGCTTAGCTGTGCAGAAGAAGAACAACAAGAAGAAGAAATATCTGGAAATATGTCCGTCAGGCCCCTTCCCTTGAGATAAATCTGCAAATATCTCGGAAACGAAGCGAGCTACGGCAAAATGTTAAGAGACCTTTTTTGTAGAAAATTAGGATTCCTACTTTTTATGTTCTATGATATTTTTTGAACAGATGCGTAGTTCTCGAGATATATCAAGATATTTAAAAGTTCCGAAGCCGCACCAACATAATAGAGATACAGAAACACCGTGGCCCCTTTCTTTGAGATAACTCTGCACTATTGCGCGCTGCAAATGGCACTTCCAGCTTAGCTGTGCAGAAGAAGAACAACAAGAAGAAGAAATATCTCGAAATATGTCCGTCAGGCCCCTTCCCTTGAGATAAATCTGCAAATATCTCGGAAACGAAGCGAGCTATGGCAAAATGTTAAGAGACCTTTTTTGTAGAGAATTAAGTTTCCTACTTTTTATGTTCTATGATATTTTTTGATCAGATGCGTAGTTCTCGAGATATATCCAGATATTTAAAAGTTCCGAAGCGGCACCAACATAATAAAGATACAGAAACACCGTGGCCCCTTTCTTTGAGGTAACTCTGCACTATTGCGAGCTGCAAATGCCACTTCCAGCTTAGCTGTGCAGAAGAAGAACAACAAGAAGAAGAAATATCTCGAAATATGTCCCTCAGGCCACTTCCCTTGAGATAAATCTGCAAATATCTCGGAAACCAAGCGAGCTATGGCAAAATGTTAAGAGACCTTATTTGTAGAGAATTAAGTTTCCTACTTTTTATGTTCTACGATAGTTTTTGATCAGATGCGTAGTTCTCGAGATATATCAAGATATTTAAAAGTTCCGAAGCCGCACCAACATAATAGAGATACAGAAACACCGTGGCCCCTTTCTTTGAGATAACTCTGCACTATTGCGAGCTGCAAATGCCACTTCCAGCTTAGCTGTGCAGAAGAAGAACAACAAGAAGAAGAAATATCTCGAAATATGTCCGTCGGCCCCTTCCCTTGAGATAAATCTGCAAATATCTCGGAAACGAAGCGAGCTATGGCAAAATGTTAAGAGACCTTTTTTGTAGAGAATTCAGTTTCCTACTTTTTATGTTCTATGATATTTTTCGATCAGAGGCGTAGTTCTCGAGATATATCAAGATATTTAAAAGTTCCGAAGCCCCACCAACATAATAGAGATACAGAAACACCGTGGCCCCTTTCTTTGAGATTACTCTGCACGATTGCGAGCTGGAAATGCCACTTCCAGTTTAGCTGTGCAGAAGAAGAACAACAAGAAGAAGAAATATCTCGAAATATGTCCGTCAGGACCCTTCCCTTGAGATAAATCTGCAAATATCTCGGAAACGAAGCGAGCTATTGCAAAACGTTAAGAGACCTTTTTTGTAGAGAATTAAGTTTCCTACTTTTTATGTTCTATGATATTTTTTGATCAGATGCGTAGTTCTCGATATATATCAAGATATTTAAAAGCTCCGAAGCTGCACCAACATAATAGAGGTACAGAAACACCGTGGCCCATTTCTTTGAGATAACTCTGCACTATTGCGAGCTGCAAATGCCACTTCCAGCTTAGCTGTGCAGAAGAAGAACAACAAGAAGAAGAAATATCTCGAAATATGTCCGTCGGCCCCTTCCCTTGAGATAAATCTGCAAATATCTCGGAAACGAAGCGAGCTATGGCAAAATGTTAAGAGACCTTTTTTGTAGAGAATTCAGTTTCCTACTTTTTATGTTCTATGATATTTTTCGATCAGAGGCGTAGTTCTCGAGATATATCGAGATATTTAAAAGTGCCGAAGCCGCACCAACATAATAGAGATACAGAAACACCGTGGCCCCTTTCTTTGGGATAACTCTGCACTATTGCGAGCTGGAAATGCCACTTCCAGTTTAGCTGTGCAGAAGAAGAACAACAAGAAGAAGAAATATCTCGAAATATGTCCGTCAGGACCCTTCCCTTGAGATAAATCTGCAAATATCTCGGAAACGAAGCGAGCTATTGCAAAACGTTAAGAGACCTTTTTTGTAGAGAATTAAGTTTCCTACTTTTTATGTTGTATGATATTTTTTGATCAGATGCGTAGTTCTCGAGATATATCAAGATATTTAAAAGCTCCGAAGCTGCACCAACATAATAGGGATACAGAAACACCGTGGCCCCTCTCTTTGAGATAACTCTGCACTATTGCGAGCTGCAAATGCCACTTCCAGCTTAGCTGTACAGAAGAGGAACAACAAGAAGAAGAAATATCTCGGAATATGTCCGTCAGGCCCCTTCCCTTGAGATAAATCTGCAAATATCTCGGAAACGATGCCAGCTATGGGAAAATGTTAAGAGACCTTTTTTGTAGAGAATTAAGTTCCCTACTTTTTATCTTCTATGATATTTTTTGATTAGATGCGTAGTTCTCGAGATATATCAAGATATTTAAAAGTTCCGAAGCCGCACCAACATAATAGAGATACAGAAACACCGTGGCCCCTTTCTTTGAGATAACTCTGCACTAGTGCGAGCCGCAAATGCCACTTACAGCTTAGCTGTGCAGAAGAAGAACAACAAGAAGAAGAAATATCTCGAAATATGTCCGTCAGGCCCCTTCCCTTGAGATAAATCTGCAAATATCTCGGAAACGAAGCGAGCTATGGTAAAATGTTAAGAGACCTTTTTTGTAGCGAATTAAGTTTCCTACTTTTTATGTTCTATGATATTTTTTGATCAGATGCGTAGTTCTCGAGATATATCAAGATATTTAAAAGTTCCGAAGACGCACCAACATAATAGAGATACAGAAACACCGTGGCCCCTTTCTTTGAGATAACTCTGCACTATTGCGAGCTGCAAATGCCACTTCCAGCTTAGCTGTGCAGAAGAAGAACAACAAGAAGAAGAAATATCTCGAAATATGTCCGTCAGGCCCCTTCCCTTGAGATAAATCTGCAAATATCTCGGAAACGAAGCGAGCTACGGCAAAATGTTTAGAGACCTTTCTTGTAGAGAATTAAGTTTCCTACTTTTTATGTAGTATGATATTTTTTGATCAGATGCGTAGTTCTCGAGATATATCAAGATATTTAAAAGTTCCGAAGCCGCACCAACATAATAGAGATACAGAAACACCGTGGCCCCTTTCTTTGAGATAACTCTGCACTATTGCGCGCTGCAAATGCCACTTCCAGCTTAGCTGTGCAGAAGAAGAACAACAAGAAGAAGAAATATCTCGAAATATGTCCGTCAGGCCCCTTCCCTTGAGATAAATCTGCAAATATCTCGGAAACGAAGCGAGCTATGGCAAAATGTTAAGAGACCTTTTTTGTAGAGAATTATGTTTCCTACAATTTATGTTCTATGATATTTTTTGATCAGAAGCGTAGTTTTCGAGATATATCGAGATATTTAAAAGTTCCGAAGCCGCACCAACATAATAGAGATACAGAAACACCGTGGCCCCTTTCTTTGAGATAACTCTGCACTAGTGCGAGCCGCAAATGCCACTTCCAGCTTAGCTGTGCAGAAGAAGAACAACAAGAAGAAGAAATATCGCGAAATATGTCCGTCAGGCCCCTTCCCTTGAGATAAATCTGCAAATATCTCGGAAACGAAGCGAGCTATGGCAAAATGTTAAGAGACCGTTTTTGTAGAGAATTAAGTTTCCTACTTTTTATGTTCTATGATATTTTTTGATCAGATGCGTAGTTCTCGAGATATATCAAGATATTTAAAAGTTCCGAAGCCGCACCAACATAATAGGGATACAGAAACACCGTGGCCCCTTTCTTTGAGATAACTCTGCACTAGTGCGAGCCGCAAATGCCACTTCCAGCTTAGCTGTGCAGAAGAAGAACAACAAGAAGAAGAAATATCTCGAAATATGTCCGTCAGGCCCCTTCCCTTGAGATAAATCTGCAAATATCTCGGAAACGAAGCGAGCTATCGCAAAATGTTAAGAGACCTTTTTTGTAGAGAATTATGTTTCCTACAATTTATGTTCTATGATATTTTTTGATCAGAAGCGTAGTTTTCGAGATATATCGAGATATTTAAAAGTTCCGAAGCCGCACCAACATAATAGAGATACAGAAACACCGTGGCCCCTTTCTTTGAGATAACTCTGCACTAGTGCGAGCTGCAAATGCCACTTCCAGCTTAGCTGTGCAGAAGAAGAACAACAAGAAGAAGAAATATCTCGAAATATGTCCCTCAGGCCCCTTCCCTTGAGATAAATCTGCAAATATCTCGGAAACCAAGCGAGCTATGGCAAAATGTTAAGAGACCTTTTTTGTAGAGAATTATGTTTCCTACAATTTATGTTCTATGATATTTTTTGATCACAAGCGTAGTTTTCGAGATATATCGAGATATTTAAAAGTTCCGAAGCCGCACCAACATAATAGAGATACAGAAACACCGTGGCCCCTTTCTTTGAGATAACTCTGCACTAGTGCGAGCTGCAAATGCCACTTCCAGCTTAGCTGTGCAGAAGAAGAACAACAAGAAGAAGAAATATCTCGAAATATGTCCGTCAGGCCCCTTCCCTTGAGATAAATCTGCAAATATCTCGGAAACGAAGCGAGCTATGGCAAAATGTTAAGAGACCTTTTTTGTAGAGAATTAAGTTTCCTACTTTTTATGTTCTATGATATTTTTTGATCAGATGCGTAGTTCTCGAGATATATCAAGATATTTAAAAGTTCCGAAGCCGCACCAACATAATAGAGATACAGAAACACCGTGGCCCCTTTCTTTGAGATAACTCTGCACTATGGCGAGCTGTAAATGCCACTTCCAGCTTAGCTGTGCAGAGGAAGAACAACAAGAAGAAGAAATATCTCGAAATATGTCCGTCAGGCCAGTTCCTTTGAGCTGAATCTGCAAATATCTCGGAAACGAAGCGAGCTATGGCAAAATGTTAAGAGACGTTTTTGGAGAGAATTATGTTTCCTACAATTTATGTTCTATGATATTTTTTGATCAGAAGCGTAGTTTTCGAGATATATCGAGATATTTAAAAGTTCCGAAGACGCACCAACATAATAGAGATACAGAAACACCGTGGCCCCTTTCTTTGAGATAACTGTGCACCAGTGCGAGCCGCAAATGCCACTTCCAGCTTAGCTGTGCAGAAGAAGAACAACAAGAAGAAGAAATATCTCGAAATATGTCCGTCAGGCCCCTTCCCTTGAGATATATCTGCAAATATCTCGGAAACGAAGCGAGCTATGGCAAAATGTTAAGAGACCTTTTTTGTAGAGAATTATGCTTCCTACAATTTATGTTCTATGATATTTTTTGATCAGAAGCGTAGTTTTCGAGATATATCGAGATATTTAAAAGTTCCGAAGCCGCACCAACATAATAGAGATACAGAAACACCGTGGCCCCTTTCTTTGAGATAACTCTGCACTAGTGCGAGCCGCAAATGCCACTTCCAGCTTAGCTGTGCAGAAGAAGAACAACAAGAAGAAGAAATATCTCGAAATATGTCCGTCAGGCCCCTTCCCTTGAGATAAATCTGCAAATATCTCGGAAACGAAGCGAGCTATGGCAAAATCTTAAGAGACCTTTTTTGTAGAGAATTAAGTTTCCTACTTTTTATGTTCTATGATATTTTTTGATCAGATGCGTAGTTCTCGAGATATATCAAGATATTTAAAAGTTCCGAAGCCGCACCAACATAATAGGGATACAGAAACACCGTGGCCCCGTTCTTTGAGATAACTCTGCACTAGTGCGAGCCGCAAATGCCACTTCCAGCTTAGCTGTGCAGAAGAAGAACAACAAGAAGAAGAAATATCTCGAAATATGTCCGTCAGGCCCCTTCCCTTGAGATAAATATGCAAATATCTCGGAAACGAAGCGAGCTATGGCAAAATGTTAAGCGACCTTTTTTGTAGAGAATTAAGTTTCCTACAATTTATGTTCTATGATATTTTTTGTTCAGAAGCGTAGTTTTCGAGATATATCGAGATATTTAAAAGTTCCGAAGCCGCACCAACATAATAGAGATACAGAAACACCGTGGCCCCTTTCGTTGAGATAACTCTGCACTAGTGCGAGCCGCAAATGCCACTTCCAGCTTAGCTGTGCAGAAGAAGAACAACAAGAAGAAGAAATATCTCGAAATATGTCCGTCAGGCCCCTTCCCTTGAGATGTATCTGAAAATATCTCGGAAACGAAGCGAGCTATGGCAAAATGTTAAGAGACCGTTTTTGTAGAGAATTATGTTTCCTACTTTTTATGTTCTATGATATTTTTTGATCAGATGCGTAGTTCTCGAGATAGATCAAGATACTTAAAAGTTCCGAAGCCGCACCAACATAATAGAGATACAGAAACACCGTGGCCCCTCTCTTTGAGATAACTCTGCACTATTGCGAGCTGCAAATGCCACTTCCAGCTTAGCTGTGCAGAAGAAGAACAACAAGAAGAAGAAATATCTCGAAATATGTCCGTCAGGCCCCTTCCCTTGAGATAAATCTGCAAATATCTCGGAAACGAAGCGAGCTATGGCAAAATGTTTAGAGACCTTTCTTGTAGAGAATTAAGTTTCCTACTTTTTATGTAGTATGATATTTTTTGATCAGATGCGTAGTTCTCGAGATATATCAAGATATTTAAAAGTTCCGAAGCCGCACCAACATAATAGAGATACAGAAACACCGTGGCCCCGTTCTTTGAGATAACTCTGCACTATTGCGCGCTGCAAATGCCACTTCCAGCTTAGCTGTGCAGAAGAAGAACAACAAGAAGAAGAAATATCTCGAAATATGTCCGTCAGGCCCCTTCCCTTGAGATAAATCTGCAAATATCTCGGAAACGAAGCGAGCTATGGCAAAATGTTAAGAGACCTTTTTTGTAGAGAATTATGTTTCCTACAATTTATGTTCTATGATATTTTTTGATCAGAAGCGTAGTTTTCGAGATATATCGAGATATTTAAAAGTTCCGAAGCCGCACCAACATAATAGAGATACAGAAACACCGTGGCCCCTTTCTTTGGGATAACTCTGCACTATTGCGAGCTGCAAATGCCACTTCCAGCTTAGCTGTGCAGAAGAAGAACAACAAGAAGAAGAAATATCTCGAAATATGTCCGTCAGGCCACTTCCCTTGAGATAAATCTGCAAATATCTCGGAAACGAAGCGAGCTATGGCAAAATGTTAAGAGACCTTTTTTGTAGAGAATTAAGTTTCCTACTTTTTATGTTCGATGATATTTTTTGATCAGATGCGTAGTTCTCGAGATATATCAAGATATTTAAAAGTTCCGAAGCTGCACCAACATAATAGAGGTACAGAAACACCGTGGCCTCTTTCTTTGAAATAACTCTGCACTATTGCGAGCTGCAAATGCCACTTCGAGCTTAGCTGTGCAGAAGAAGAACAACAAGAAGAAGAAATATCTCGAAATATGTCCGTCAGACCCCTTCCCTTGAGATGAATCTGCAAATATCTCGGAAACGAAGCGAGCTATGGCAAAACGTTAAGAGACCTTTTTTGTAGAGAATAATATTTCCTACAATTTACGTTCTATGATATTTTTTGATCAGAAGCGTAGTTTTCGAGATATATCGAGATATTTAAAAGTTCCGAAGCCGCACCAACATAATAGAGATACAGAAACACCGTGGCCCCTTTCTTTGAGATAACTCTGCACTATTGCGAGCCGCAAATGCCACTTCCAGCTCAGCTGTGCAGAAGAAGAACAACAAGAAGAAGAAATATCTCGAAATATGTCCGTCAGGCCCCTTCCCTTGAGATAAATATGCAAATATCTCGGAAACGAAGCGAGCTATGGCAAAATGTTAAGAGACCTTTTTTGTAGAGAATTAAGTTTCCTACTTTTTATGTTCTATGATATTTTTTGATCAGATGCGTAGTTCTCGAGATATATCAAGATATTTAAAAGTTCCGAAGACGCACCAACATAATAGAGATACAGAAACACCGTGGCCCCTTTCTTTGAGATAACTCTGCACTATTGCGAGCTGCAAATGCCACTTCCAGCTTAGCTGTGCAGAAGAAGAACAACAAGAAGAAGAAATATCTCGAAATATGTCCGTCAGGCCCCTTCCCTTGAGATAAATCTGCAAATATCTCGGAAACGAAGCGAGCTACGGCAAAATGTTTAGAGACCTTTCTTGTAGAGAATTAAGTTTCCTACTTTTTATGTAGTATGATATTTTTTGATCAGATGCGTAGTTCTCGAGATATATCAAGATATTTAAAAGTTCCGAAGCCGCACCAACATAATAGAGATACAGAAACACCGTGGCCCCTTTCTTTGAGATAACTCTGCACTATTGCGCGCTGCAAATGCCACTTCCAGCTTAGCTGTGCAGAAGAAGAACAACAAGAAGAAGAAATATCTCGAAATATGTCCGTCAGGCCCCTTCCCTTGAGATAAATCTGCAAATATCTCGGAAACGAAGCGAGCTATGGCAAAATGTTAAGAGACCTTTTTTGTAGAGAATTATGTTTCCTACAATTTATGTTCTATGATATTTTTTGATCAGAAGCGTAGTTTTCGAGATATATCGAGATATTTAAAAGTTCCGAAGCCGCACCAACATAATAGAGATACAGAAACACCGTGGCCCCTTTCTTTGGGATAACTCTGCACTATTGCGAGCTGCAAATGCCACTTCCAGCTTAGCTGTGCAGAAGAAGAACAACAAGAAGAAGAAATATCTCGAAATATGTCCGTCAGGCCACTTCCCTTGAGATAAATCTGCAAATATCTCGGAAACGAAGCGAGCTATGGCAAAATGTTAAGAGACCTTTTTTGTAGAGAATTAAGTTTCCTACTTTTTATGTTCGATGATATTTTTTGATCAGATGCGTAGTTCTCGAGATATATCAAGATATTTAAAAGTTCCGAAGCTGCACCAACATAATAGAGGTACAGAAACACCGTGGCCTCTTTCTTTGAAATAACTCTGCACTATTGCGAGCTGCAAATGCCACTTCGAGCTTAGCTGTGCAGAAGAAGAACAACAAGAAGAAGAAATATCTCGAAATATGTCCGTCAGACCCCTTCCCTTGAGATGAATCTGCAAATATCTCGGAAACGAAGCGAGCTATGGCAAAACGTTAAGAGACCTTTTTTGTAGAGAATAATATTTCCTACAATTTACGTTCTATGATATTTTTTGATCAGAAGCGTAGTTTTCGAGATATATCGAGATATTTAAAAGTTCCGAAGCCGCACCAACATAATAGAGATACAGAAACACCGTGGCCCCTTTCTTTGAGATAACTCTGCACTATTGCGAGCCGCAAATGCCACTTCCAGCTCAGCTGTGCAGAAGAAGAACAACAAGAAGAAGAAATATCTCGAAATATGTCCGTCAGGCCCCTTCCCTTGAGATAAATATGCAAATATCTCGGAAACGAAGCGAGCTATGGCAAAATGTTAAGAGACCTTTTTTGTAGAGAATTAAGTTTCCTACTTTTTATGTTCTATGATATTTTTTGATCAGATGCGTAGTTCTCGAGATATATCAAGATATTTAAAAGTTCCGAAGACGCACCAACATAATAGAGATACAGAAACACCGTGGCCCCTTTCTTTGAGATAACTCTGCACTATTGCGAGCTGCAAATGCCACTTCCAGCTTAGCTGTGCAGAAGAAGAACAACAAGAAGAAGAAATATCTCGAAATATGTCCGTCAGGCCCCTTCCCTTGAGATAAATCTGCAAATATCTCGGAAACGAAGCGAGCTACGGCAAAATGTTTAGAGACCTTTCTTGTAGAGAATTAAGTTTCCTACTTTTTATGTAGTATGATATTTTTTGATCAGATGCGTAGTTCTCGAGATATATCAAGATATTTAAAAGTTCCGAAGCCGCACCAACATAATAGAGATACAGAAACACCGTGGCCCCTTTCTTTGAGATAACTCTGCACTATTGCGCGCTGCAAATGCCACTTCCAGCTTAGCTGTGCAGAAGAAGAACAACAAGAAGAAGAAATATCTCGAAATATGTCCGTCAGGCCCCTTCCCTTGAGATAAATCTGCAAATATCTCGGAAACGAAGCGAGCTATGGCAAAATGTTAAGAGACCTTTTTTGTAGAGAATTATGTTTCCTACAATTTATGTTCTATGATATTTTTTGATCAGAAGCGTAGTTTTCGAGATATATCGAGATATTTAAAAGTTCCGAAGCCGCACCAACATAATAGAGATACAGAAACACCGTGGCCCCTTTCTTTGAGATAACTCTGCACTAGTGCGAGCCGCAAATGCCACTTCCAGCTTAGCTGTGCAGAAGAAGAACAACAAGAAGAAGAAATATCTCGAAATATGTCCGTCAGGCCCCTTCCCTTGAGATAAATCTGCAAATATCTCGGAAACGAAGCGAGCTATGGCAAAATGTTAAGAGACCGTTTTTGTAGAGAATTAAGTTTCCTACTTTTTATGTTCTATGATATTTTTTGATCAGATGCGTAGTTCTCGAGATATATCAAGATATTTAAAAGTTCCGAAGCCGCACCAACATAATAGGGATACAGAAACACCGTGGCCCCTTTCTTTGAGATAACTCTGCACTAGTGCGAGCCGCAAATGCCACTTCCAGCTTAGCTGTGCAGAAGAAGAACAACAAGAAGAAGAAATATCTCGAAATATGTCCGTCAGGCCCCTTCCCTTGAGATAAATCTGCAAATATCTCGGAAACGAAGCGAGCTATCGCAAAATGTTAAGAGACCTTTTTTGTAGAGAATTATGTTTCCTACAATTTATGTTCTATGATATTTTTTGATCAGAAGCGTAGTTTTCGAGATATATCGAGATATTTAAAAGTTCCGAAGCCGCACCAACATAATAGAGATACAGAAACACCGTGGCCCCTTTCTTTGAGATAACTCTGCACTAGTGCGAGCTGCAAATGCCACTTCCAGCTTAGCTGTGCAGAAGAAGAACAACAAGAAGAAGAAATATCTCGAAATATGTCCCTCAGGCCCCTTCCCTTGAGATAAATCTGCAAATATCTCGGAAACCAAGCGAGCTATGGCAAAATGTTAAGAGACCTTTTTTGTAGAGAATTATGTTTCCTACAATTTATGTTCTATGATATTTTTTGATCACAAGCGTAGTTTTCGAGATATATCGAGATATTTAAAAGTTCCGAAGCCGCACCAACATAATAGAGATACAGAAACACCGTGGCCCCTTTCTTTGAGATAACTCTGCACTAGTGCGAGCTGCAAATGCCACTTCCAGCTTAGCTGTGCAGAAGAAGAACAACAAGAAGAAGAAATATCTCGAAATATGTCCGTCAGGCCCCTTCCCTTGAGATAAATCTGCAAATATCTCGGAAACGAAGCGAGCTATGGCAAAATGTTAAGAGACCTTTTTTGTAGAGAATTAAGTTTCCTACTTTTTATGTTCTATGATATTTTTTGATCAGATGCGTAGTTCTCGAGATATATCAAGATATTTAAAAGTTCCGAAGCCGCACCAACATAATAGAGATACAGAAACACCGTGGCCCCTTTCTTTGAGATAACTGTGCACTATGGCGAGCTGTAAATGCCACTTCCAGCTTAGCTGTGCAGAGGAAGAACAACAAGAAGAAGAAATATCTCGAAATATGTCCGTCAGGCCAGTTCCTTTGAGCTGAATCTGCAAATATCTCGGAAACGAAGCGAGCTATGGCAAAATGTTAAGAGACGTTTTTGGAGAGAATTATGTTTCCTACAATTTATGTTCTATGATATTTTTTGATCAGAAGCGTAGTTTTCGAGATATATCGAGATATTTAAAAGTTCCGAAGACGCACCAACATAATAGAGATACAGAAACACCGTGGCCCCTTTCTTTGAGATAACTGTGCACCAGTGCGAGCCGCAAATGCCACTTCCAGCTTAGCTGTGCAGAAGAAGAACAACAAGAAGAAGAAATATCTCGAAATATGTCCGTCAGGCCCCTTCCCTTGAGATATATCTGCAAATATCTCGGAAACGAAGCGAGCTATGGCAAAATGTTAAGAGACCTTTTTTGTAGAGAATTATGCTTCCTACAATTTATGTTCTATGATATTTTTTGATCAGAAGCGTAGTTTTCGAGATATATCGAGATATTTAAAAGTTCCGAAGCCGCACCAACATAATAGAGATACAGAAACACCGTGGCCCCGTTCTTTGAGATAACTCTGCACTAGTGCGAGCCGCAAATGCCACTTCCAGCTTAGCTGTGCAGAAGAAGAACAACAAGAAGAAGAAATATCTCGAAATATGTCCGTCAGGCCCCTTCCCTTGAGATAAATATGCAAATATCTCGGAAACGAAGCGAGCTATGGCAAAATGTTAAGCGACCTTTTTTGTAGAGAATTAAGTTTCCTACAATTTATGTTCTATGATATTTTTTGTTCAGAAGCGTAGTTTTCGAGATATATCGAGATATTTAAAAGTTCCGAAGCCGCACCAACATAATAGAGATACAGAAACACCGTGGCCCCTTTCGTTGAGATAACTCTGCACTAGTGCGAGCCGCAGATGCCACTTCCAGCTTAGCTGTGCAGAAGAAGAACAACAAGAAGAAGAAATATCTCGAAATATGTCCGTCAGGCCCCTTCCCTTGAGATGTATCTGAAAATATCTCGGAAACGAAGCGAGCTATGGCAAAATGTTAAGAGACCGTTTTTGTAGAGAATTATGTTTCCTACTTTTTATGTTCTATGATATTTTTTGATCAGATGCGTAGTTCTCGAGATAGATCAAGATACTTAAAAGTTCCGAAGCCGCACCAACATAATAGAGATACAGAAACACCGTGGCCCCTCTCTTTGAGATAACTCTGCACTATTGCGAGCTGCAAATGCCACTTCCAGCTTAGCTGTGCAGAAGAAGAACAACAAGAAGAAGAAATATCTCGAAATATGTCCGTCAGGCCCCTTCCCTTGAGATAAATCTGCAAATATCTCGGAAACGAAGCGAGCTATGGCAAAATGTTTAGAGACCTTTCTTGTAGAGAATTAAGTTTCCTACTTTTTATGTAGTATGATATTTTTTGATCAGATGCGTAGTTCTCGAGATATATCAAGATATTTAAAAGTTCCGAAGCCGCACCAACATAATAGAGATACAGAAACACCGTGGCCCCTTTCTTTGAGATAACTCTGCACTATTGCGCGCTGCAAATGCCACTTCCAGCTTAGCTGTGCAGAAGAAGAACAACAAGAAGAAGAAATATCTCGAAATATGTCCGTCAGGCCCCTTCCCTTGAGATAAATCTGCAAATATCTCGGAAACGAAGCGAGCTATGGCAAAATGTTAAGAGACCTTTTTTGTAGAGAATTATGTTTCCTACAATTTATGTTCTATGATATTTTTTGATCAGAAGCGTAGTTTTCGAGATATATCGAGATATTTAAAAGTTCCGAAGCCGCACCAACATAATAGAGATACAGAAACACCGTGGCCCCTTTCTTTGGGATAACTCTGCACTATTGCGAGCTGCAAATGCCACTTCCAGCTTAGCTGTGCAGAAGAAGAACAACAAGAAGAAGAAATATCTCGAAATATGTCCGTCAGGCCACTTCCCTTGAGATAAATCTGCAAATATCTCGGAAACGAAGCGAGCTATGGCAAAATGTTAAGAGACCTTTTTTGTAGAGAATTAAGTTTCCTACTTTTTATGTTCGATGATATTTTTTGATCAGATGCGTAGTTCTCGAGATATATCAAGATATTTAAAAGTTCCGAAGCTGCACCAACATAATAGAGGTACAGAAACACCGTGGCCTCTTTCTTTGAAATAACTCTGCACTATTGCGAGCTGCAAATGCCACTTCGAGCTTAGCTGTGCAGAAGAAGAACAACAAGAAGAAGAAATATCTCGAAATATGTCCGTCAGACCCCTTCCCTTGAGATGAATCTGCAAATATCTCGGAAACGAAGCGAGCTATGGCAAAACGTTAAGAGACCTTTTTTGTAGAGAATAATATTTCCTACAATTTACGTTCTATGATATTTTTTGATCAGAAGCGTAGTTTTCGAGATATATCGAGATATTTAAAAGTTCCGAAGCCGCACCAACATAATAGAGATACAGAAACACCGTGGCCCCTTTCTTTGAGATAACTCTGCACTATTGCGAGCCGCAAATGCCACTTCCAGCTCAGCTGTGCAGAAGAAGAACAACAAGAAGAAGAAATATCTCGAAATATGTCCGTCAGGCCCCTTCCCTTGAGATAAATATGCAAATATCTCGGAAACGAAGCGAGCTATGGCAAAATGTTAAGAGACCTTTTTTGTAGAGAATTAAGTTTCCTACTTTTTATGTTCTATGATATTTTTTGATCAGATGCGTAGTTCTCGAGATATATCAAGATATTTAAAAGTTCCGAAGACGCACCAACATAATAGAGATACAGAAACACCGTGGCCCCTTTCTTTGAGATAACTCTGCACTATTGCGAGCTGCAAATGCCACTTCCAGCTTAGCTGTGCAGAAGAAGAACAACAAGAAGAAGAAATATCTCGAAATATGTCCCTCAGGCCCCTTCCCTTGAGATAAATCTGCAAATATCTCGGAAACCAAGCGAGCTATGGCAAAATGTTAAGAGACCTTTTTTGTAGAGAATTATGTTTCCTACAATTTATGTTCTATGATATTTTTTGATCAGAAGCGTAGTTTTCGAGATATATCGAGATATTTAAAAGTTCCGAAGCCGCACCAACATAATAGAGATACAGAAACACCGTGGCCCCTTTCTTTGAGATAACTCTGCACTAGTGCGAGCCGCAAATGCCACTTCCAGCTTAGCTGTGCAGAAGAAGAACAACAAGAAGAAGAAATATCTCGAAATATGTCCGTCAGGCCCCTTCCCTTGAGATAAATCTGCAAATATCTCGGAAACGAAGCGAGCTATGGCAAAATGTTCAGAGACCTTTTTTGTAGAGAATTAAGTTTCCTACTTTTTATGTTCTATGATATTTTTTGATCAGATGCGTAGTTCTCGAGATATATCAAGATATTTAAAAGTTCCGAAGCCGCACCAACATAATAGGGATACAGAAACACCGTGGCCCCTTTCTTTGAGATAACTCTGCACTAGTGCGAGCCGCAAATGCCACTTCCAGCTTAGCTGTGCAGAAGAAGAACAACAAGAAGAAGAAATATCTCGAAATATGTCCGTCAGGCCCCTTCCCTTGAGATAAATATGCAAATATCTCGGAAACGAAGCGAGCTATGGCAAAATGTTAAGCGACCTTTTTTGTAGAGAATTAAGTTTCCTACAATTTATGTTCTATGATATTTTTTGTTCAGAAGCGTAGTTTTCGAGATATATCGAGATATTTAAAAGTTCCGAAGCCGCACCAACATAATAGAGATACAGAAACACCGTGGCCCCTTTCGTTGAGATAACTCTGCACTAGTGCGAGCCGCAAATGCCACTTCCAGCTTAGCTGTGCAGAAGAAGAACAACAAGAAGAAGAAATATCTCGAAATATGTCCGTCAGGCCCCTTCCCTTGAGATGTATCTGAAAATATCTCGGAAACGAAGCGAGCTATGGCAAAATGTTAAGAGACCGTTTTTGTAGAGAATTATGTTTCCTACTTTTTATGTTCTATGATATTTTTTGATCAGATGCGTAGTTCTCGAGATAGATCAAGATACTTAAAAGTTCCGAAGCCGCACCAACATAATAGAGATACAGAAACACCGTGGCCCCTCTCTTTGAGATAACTCTGCACTATTGCGAGCTGCAAATGCCACTTCCAGCTTAGCTGTGCAGAAGAAGAACAACAAGAAGAAGAAATATCTCGAAATATGTCCGTCAGGCCCCTTCCCTTGAGATAAATCTGCAAATATCTCGGAAACGAAGCGAGCTATGGCAAAATGTTTAGAGACCTTTCTTGTAGAGAATTAAGTTTCCTACTTTTTATGTAGTATGATATTTTTTGATCAGATGCGTAGTTCTCGAGATATATCAAGATATTTAAAAGTTCCGAAGCCGCACCAACATAATAGAGATACAGAAACACCGTGGCCCCTTTCTTTGAGATAACTCTGCACTATTGCGCGCTGCAAATGCCACTTCCAGCTTAGCTGTGCAGAAGAAGAACAACAAGAAGAAGAAATATCTCGAAATATGTCCGTCAGGCCCCTTCCCTTGAGATAAATCTGCAAATATCTCGGAAACGAAGCGAGCTATGGCAAAATGTTAAGAGACCTTTTTTGTAGAGAATTATGTTTCCTACAATTTATGTTCTATGATATTTTTTGATCAGAAGCGTAGTTTTCGAGATATATCGAGATATTTAAAAGTTCCGAAGCCGCACCAACATAATAGAGATACAGAAACACCGTGGCCCCTTTCTTTGGGATAACTCTGCACTATTGCGAGCTGCAAATGCCACTTCCAGCTTAGCTGTGCAGAAGAAGAACAACAAGAAGAAGAAATATCTCGAAATATGTCCGTCAGGCCACTTCCCTTGAGATAAATCTGCAAATATCTCGGAAACGAAGCGAGCTATGGCAAAATGTTAAGAGACCTTTTTTGTAGAGAATTAAGTTTCCTACTTTTTATGTTCGATGATATTTTTTGATCAGATGCGTAGTTCTCGAGATATATCAAGATATTTAAAAGTTCCGAAGCTGCACCAACATAATAGAGGTACAGAAACACCGTGGCCTCTTTCTTTGAAATAACTCTGCACTATTGCGAGCTGCAAATGCCACTTCGAGCTTAGCTGTGCAGAAGAAGAACAACAAGAAGAAGAAATATCTCGAAATATGTCCGTCAGACCCCTTCCCTTGAGATGAATCTGCAAATATCTCGGAAACGAAGCGAGCTATGGCAAAACGTTAAGAGACCTTTTTTGTAGAGAATAATATTTCCTACAATTTACGTTCTATGATATTTTTTGATCAGAAGCGTAGTTTTCGAGATATATCGAGATATTTAAAAGTTCCGAAGCCGCACCAACATAATAGAGATACAGAAACACCGTGGCCCCTTTCTTTGAGATAACTCTGCACTATTGCGAGCCGCAAATGCCACTTCCAGCTCAGCTGTGCAGAAGAAGAACAACAAGAAGAAGAAATATCTCGAAATATGTCCGTCAGGCCCCTTCCCTTGAGATAAATATGCAAATATCTCGGAAACGAAGCGAGCTATGGCAAAATGTTAAGAGACCTTTTTTGTAGAGAATTAAGTTTCCTACTTTTTATGTTCTATGATATTTTTTGGTCAGATGCGTAGTTCTCGAGATATATCAAGATATTTAAAAGTTCCGAAGACGCACCAACATAATAGAGATACAGAAACACCGTGGCCCCTTTCTTTGAGATAACTCTGCACTATTGCGAGCTGCAAATGCCACTTCCAGCTTAGCTGTGCAGAAGAAGAACAACAAGAAGAAGAAATATCTCGAAATATGTCCCTCAGGCCCCTTCCCTTGAGATAAATCTGCAAATATCTCGGAAACCAAGCGAGCTATGGCAAAATGTTAAGAGACCTTTTTTGTAGAGAATTATGTTTCCTACAATTTATGTTCTATGATATTTTTTGATCAGAAGCGTAGTTTTCGAGATATATCGAGATATTTAAAAGTTCCGAAGCCGCACCAACATAATAGAGATACAGAAACACCGTGGCCCCTTTCTTTGAGATAACTCTGCACTAGTGCGAGCCGCAAATGCCACTTCCAGCTTAGCTGTGCAGAAGAAGAACAACAAGAAGAAGAAATATCTCGAAATATGTCCGTCAGGCCCCTTCCCTTGAGATAAATCTGCAAATATCTCGGAAACGAAGCGAGCTATGGCAAAATGTTCAGAGACCTTTTTTGTAGAGAATTAAGTTTCCTACTTTTTATGTTCTATGATATTTTTTGATCAGATGCGTAGTTCTCGAGATATATCAAGATATTTAAAAGTTCCGAAGCCGCACCAACATAATAGGGATACAGAAACACCGTGGCCCCTTTCTTTGAGATAACTCTGCACTAGTGCGAGCCGCAAATGCCACTTCCAGCTTAGCTGTGCAGAAGAAGAACAACAAGAAGAAGAAATATCTCGAAATATGTCCGTCAGGCCCCTTCCCTTGAGATAAATATGCAAATATCTCGGAAACGAAGCGAGCTATGGCAAAATGTTAAGCGACCTTTTTTGTAGAGAATTAAGTTTCCTACAATTTATGTTCTATGATATTTTTTGTTCAGAAGCGTAGTTTTCGAGATATATCGAGATATTTAAAAGTTCCGAAGCCGCACCAACATAATAGAGATACAGAAACACCGTGGCCCCTTTCGTTGAGATAACTCTGCACTAGTGCGAGCCGCAAATGCCACTTCCAGCTTAGCTGTGCAGAAGAAGAACAACAAGAAGAAGAAATATCTCGAAATATGTCCGTCAGGCCCCTTCCCTTGAGATGTATCTGAAAATATCTCGGAAACGAAGCGAGCTATGGCAAAATGTTAAGAGACCGTTTTTGTAGAGAATTATGTTTCCTACTTTTTATGTTCTATGATATTTTTTGATCAGATGCGTAGTTCTCGAGATAGATCAAGATACTTAAAAGTTCCGAAGCCGCACCAACATAATAGAGATACAGAAACACCGTGGCCCCTCTCTTTGAGATAACTCTGCACTATTGCGAGCTGCAAATGCCACTTCCAGCTTAGCTGTGCAGAAGAAGAACAACAAGAAGAAGAAATATCTCGAAATATGTCCGTCAGGCCCCTTCCCTTGAGATAAATCTGCAAATATCTCGGAAACGAAGCGAGCTATGGCAAAATGTTTAGAGACCTTTCTTGTAGAGAATTAAGTTTCCTACTTTTTATGTAGTATGATATTTTTTGATCAGATGCGTAGTTCTCGAGATATATCAAGATATTTAAAAGTTCCGAAGCCGCACCAACATAATAGAGATACAGAAACACCGTGGCCCCTTTCTTTGAGATAACTCTGCACTATTGCGCGCTGCAAATGCCACTTCCAGCTTAGCTGTGCAGAAGAAGAACAACAAGAAGAAGAAATATCTCGAAATATGTCCGTCAGGCCCCTTCCCTTGAGATAAATCTGCAAATATCTCGGAAACGAAGCGAGCTATGGCAAAATGTTAAGAGACCTTTTTTGTAGAGAATTATGTTTCCTACAATTTATGTTCTATGATATTTTTTGATCAGAAGCGTAGTTTTCGAGATATATCGAGATATTTAAAAGTTCCGAAGCCGCACCAACATAATAGAGATACAGAAACACCGTGGCCCCTTTCTTTGGGATAACTCTGCACTATTGCGAGCTGCAAATGCCACTTCCAGCTTAGCTGTGCAGAAGAAGAACAACAAGAAGAAGAAATATCTCGAAATATGTCCGTCAGGCCACTTCCCTTGAGATAAATCTGCAAATATCTCGGAAACGAAGCGAGCTATGGCAAAATGTTAAGAGACCTTTTTTGTAGAGAATTAAGTTTCCTACTTTTTATGTTCGATGATATTTTTTGATCAGATGCGTAGTTCTCGAGATATATCAAGATATTTAAAAGTTCCGAAGCTGCACCAACATAATAGAGGTACAGAAACACCGTGGCCTCTTTCTTTGAAATAACTCTGCACTATTGCGAGCTGCAAATGCCACTTCGAGCTTAGCTGTGCAGAAGAAGAACAACAAGAAGAAGAAATATCTCGAAATATGTCCGTCAGACCCCTTCCCTTGAGATGAATCTGCAAATATCTCGGAAACGAAGCGAGCTATGGCAAAACGTTAAGAGACCTTTTTTGTAGAGAATAATATTTCCTACAATTTACGTTCTATGATATTTTTTGATCAGAAGCGTAGTTTTCGAGATATATCGAGATATTTAAAAGTTCCGAAGCCGCACCAACATAATAGAGATACAGAAACACCGTGGCCCCTTTCTTTGAGATAACTCTGCACTATTGCGAGCCGCAAATGCCACTTCCAGCTCAGCTGTGCAGAAGAAGAACAACAAGAAGAAGAAATATCTCGAAATATGTCCGTCAGGCCCCTTCCCTTGAGATAAATATGCAAATATCTCGGAAACGAAGCGAGCTATGGCAAAATGTTAAGAGACCTTTTTTGTAGAGAATTAAGTTTCCTACTTTTTATGTTCTATGATATTTTTTGATCAGATGCGTAGTTCTCGAGATATATCAAGATATTTAAAAGTTCCGAAGACGCACCAACATAATAGAGATACAGAAACACCGTGGCCCCTTTCTTTGAGATAACTCTGCACTATTGCGAGCTGCAAATGCCACTTCCAGCTTAGCTGTGCAGAAGAAGAACAACAAGAAGAAGAAATATCTCGAAATATGTCCCTCAGGCCCCTTCCCTTGAGATAAATCTGCAAATATCTCGGAAACCAAGCGAGCTATGGCAAAATGTTAAGAGACCTTTTTTGTAGAGAATTATGTTTCCTACAATTTATGTTCTATGATATTTTTTGATCAGAAGCGTAGTTTTCGAGATATATCGAGATATTTAAAAGTTCCGAAGCCGCACCAACATAATAGAGATACAGAAACACCGTGGCCCCTTTCTTTGAGATAACTCTGCACTAGTGCGAGCCGCAAATGCCACTTCCAGCTTAGCTGTGCAGAAGAAGAACAACAAGAAGAAGAAATATCTCGAAATATGTCCGTCAGGCCCCTTCCCTTGAGATAAATCTGCAAATATCTCGGAAACGAAGCGAGCTATGGCAAAATGTTCAGAGACCTTTTTTGTAGAGAATTAAGTTTCCTACTTTTTATGTTCTATGATATTTTTTGATCAGATGCGTAGTTCTCGAGATATATCAAGATATTTAAAAGTTCCGAAGCCGCACCAACATAATAGGGATACAGAAACACCGTGGCCCCTTTCTTTGAGATAACTCTGCACTAGTGCGAGCCGCAAATGCCACTTCCAGCTTAGCTGTGCAGAAGAAGAACAACAAGAAGAAGAAATATCTCGAAATATGTCCGTCAGGCCCCTTCCCTTGAGATAAATCTGCAAATATCTCGGAAACGAAGCGAGCTATCGCAAAATGTTAAGAGACCTTTTTTGTAGAGAATTATGTTTCCTACAATTTATGTTCTACGATATTTTTTGATCAGAAGCGTAGTTTTCGAGATATATCGAGATATTTAAAAGTTCCGAAGCCGCACCAACATAATAGAGATACAGAAACGCCGTGGCCCCTTTCTTTGAGATAACTCTGCACTAGTGCGAGCTGCAAATGCCACTTCCAGCTTAGCTGTGCAGAAGAAGAACAACAAGAAGAAGAAATATCTCGAAATATGTCCGTCAGGCCCCTTCCCTTGTGATAAATCTGCAAATATCTCGGAAACGAAGCGAGCTATGGCAAAATGTTAAGAGACCTTTTTTGTAGAGAATTAAGTTTCCTACTTTTTATGTTCTATGATATTTTTTGATCAGATGCGTAGTTCTCGAGATATATCAAGATATTTAAAAGTTCCGAAGCCGCACCAACATAATAGAGATACAGAAACACCGTGGCCCCTTTCTTTGAGATAACTCTGCACTATTGCGAGCTGCAAATGCCACTTCCAGCTTAGCTGTGCAGAGGAAGAACAACAAGAAGAAGAAATATCTCGAAATATGTCCGTCAGGCCAGTTCCTTTGAGCTGAATCTGCAAATATCTCGGAAACGAAGCGAGCTATGGCAAAATGTTAAGAGACGTTTTTGGAGAGAATTATGTTTCCTACAATTTATGTTCTATGATATTTTTTGATCAGAAGCGTAGTTTTCGAGATATATCGAGATATTTAAAAGTTCCGAAGACGCACCAACATAATAGAGATACAGAAACACCGTGGCCCCTTTCTTTGAGATAACTGTGCACCAGTGCGAGCCGCAAATGCCACTTCCAGCTTAGCTGTGCAGAAGAAGAACAACAAGAAGAAGAAATATCTCGAAATATGTCCGTCAGGCCCCTTCCCTTGAGATATATCTGCAAATATCTCGGAAACGAAGCGAGCTATGGCAAAATGTTAAGAGACCGTGTTTGTAGAGAATTATGTTTCCTACTTTTTATGTTCTATGATATTTTTTGATCAGACGCGTAGTTCTCGAGATATATCAAGATATTTAAAAGTTCCGAAGCCGCACCAACATAATAGAGATACAGAAACACCGTGGCCCCTTTCTTTGGGATAACTCTGCACTATTGCGAGCTGCAAATGCCACTTCCAGCTTAGCTGTGCAGAAGAAGAACAACAAGAAGAAGAAATATCTCGAAATATGTCCGTCAGGCCACTTCCCTTGAGATAAATCTGCAAATATCTCGGAAACGAAGCGAGCTATGGCAAAATGTTAAGAGACCTTTTTTGTAGAGAATTAAGTTTCCTACTTTTTATGTTCGATGATATTTTTTGATCAGATGCGTAGTTCTCGAGATATATCGAGATATTTAAAAGTTCCGAAGACGCACCAACATAATAGAGGTACAGAAACACCGTGGCCTCTTTCTTTGAAATAACTCTGCACTATTGCGAGCTGCAAATGCCACTTCCAGCTTAGCTGTGCAGAAGAAGAACAACAAGAAGAAGAAATATCTCGAAATATGTCCGTCAGGCCCCTTCCCTTGAGATAAATCTGCAAATATCTCGGAAACGAAGCGAGCTATGGCAAAATGTTAAGAGACCGTTTTTGTAGAGAATTAAGTTTCCTACTTTTTATGTTCTATGATATTTTTTGATCAGATGCGTAGTTCTCGAGATATATCAAGATATTTAAAAGTTCCGAAGCCGCACCAACATAATAGGGATACAGAAACACCGTGGCCCCTTTCTTTGAGATAACTCTGCACTAGTGCGAGCCGCAAATGCCACTTCCAGCTTAGCTGTGCAGAAGAAGAACAACAAGAAGAAGAAATATCTCGAAATATGTCCGTCAGGCCCCTTCCCTTGAGATAAATCTGCAAATATCTCGGAAACGAAGCGAGCTATGGCAAAATGTTAAGAGACCTTTTTTGTAGAGAATTAAGTTTCCTACTTTTCATGTTCTATGATATTTTTTGATGAGATGCGCAGTTCTCGATATATATCAAGATATTTAAAAGTTCCGAAGCCGCACCAACATAATAGAGATACAGAAACACCGTGGCCCCTTTCTTTGAGATAACTCTGCACTATTGCGAGCTGTAAATGCCACTTCCAGCTTAGCTGTGCAGAAGAAGAACAACAAGAAGAAGAAATATCTCGAAATATGTCCCTCAGGCCCCTTCCCTTGAGATAAATCTGCAAATATCTCGGAAACCAAGCGAGCTATGGCAAAATGTTAAGAGACCTTTTTTGTAGAGAATTAAGTTTCCTACTTTTTATGTTCTATGATATTTTTTGATCAGATGCGTAGTTCTCGAGATATATCAAGATATTTAAAAGTTCCGAAGCCGCACCAACATAATAGGGATACAGAAACACCGTGGCCCCTTTCTTTGAGATAACTCTGCACTAGTGCGAGCCGCAAATGCCACTTCCAGCTTAGCTGTGCAGAAGAAGAACAACAAGAAGAAGAAATATCTCGAAATATGTCCGTCAGGCCCCTTCCCTTGAGATAAATCTGCAAATATCTCGGAAACGAAGCGAGCTATTGCAAAATGTTAAGAGACCTTTTTTGTAGAGAATTATGTTTCCTACAATTTATGTTCTACGATATTTTTTGATCAGAAGCGTAGTTTTCGAGATATATCGAGATATTTAAAAGTTCCGAAGCCGCACCAACATAATAGAGATACAGAAACGCCGTGGCCCCTTTCTTTGAGATAACTCTGCACTAGTGCGAGCTGCAAATGCCACTTCGAGCTTAGCTGTGCAGAAGAAGAACAACAAGAAGAAGAAATATCTCGAAATATGTCCGTCAGGCCACTTCCCTTGAGATAAATCTGCAAATATCTCGGAAACGAAGCGAGCTATGGCAAAATGTTAAGAGACCTTTTTTGTAGAGAATTAAGTTTCCTACAATTTACGTTCTATGATATTTTTTGATCAGAAGCGTAGTTTTCGAGATATATCGAGATATTTAAAAGTTCCGAAGCCGCACCAACATAATAGAGATACAGAAACACCGTGGCCCCTTTCTTTGAGATAACTCTGCACTATTGCGAGCCGCAAATGCCACTTCCAGCTCAGCTGTGCAGAAGAAGAACAACAAGAAGAAGAAATATCTCGAAATATGTCCGTCAGGCCCCTTCCCTTGAGATAAATCTGCAAATATCTCGGAAACGAAGCGAGGTATGGCAAAATGTTTAGAGACCTTTCTTGTAGAGAATTAAGTTTCCTACTTTTTATGTAGTATGATATTTTTTGATCAGATGCGTAGTTCTCGAGATATATCAAGATATTTAAAAGTTCCGAAGCCGCACCAACATAATAGAGATACAGAAACACCGTGGCCCCTTTCTTTGAGATAACTCTGCACTATTGCGCGCTGCAAATGCCACTTCCAGCTTAGCTGTGCAGAAGAAGAACAACAAGAAGAAGAAATATCTCGAAATATGTCCGTCAGGCCCCTTCCCCTGAGATAAATCTGCAAATATCTCGGAAACGAAGCGAGCTATGGCAAAATGTTAAGAGACCTTTTTTGTAGAGAATTATGTTTCCTACAATTTATGTTCTATGATATTTTTTGATCAGAAGCGTAGTTTTCGAGATATATCGAGATATTTAAAAGTTCCGAAGCCGCACCAACATAATAGAGATACAGAAACACCGTGGCCCATTTCGGTGAGATAACTCTGCACTATTGCGAGCTGCAAATGCCACTTCCAGCTTAGCTGTGCAGAAGAAGAACAACAAGAAGAAGAAATATCTCGAAATATGTCCGTCAGGCCACTTCCCTTGAGATAAATCTGCAAATATCTCGGAAACGAAGCGAGCTATGGCAAAATGTTAAGAGACCTTTTTTGTAGAGAATTAAGTTTCCTACTTTTTATGTTCGATGATATTTTTTGATCAGATGCGTAGTTCTCGAGATATATCAAGATATTTAAAAGTTCCGAAGCTGCACCAACATAATAGAGGTACAGAAACACCGTGGCCTCTTTCTTTGAAATAACTCTGCACTATTGCGAGCTGCAAATGCCACTTCGAGCTTAGCTGTGCAGAAGAAGAACAACAAGAAGAAGAAATATCTCGAAATATGTCCGTCAGACCCCTTCCCTTGAGATGAATCTGCAAATATCTCGGAAACGAAGCGAGCTATGGCAAAACGTTAAGAGACCTTTTTTGTAGAGAATAATATTTCCTACAATTTACGTTCTATGATATTTTTTGATCAGAAGCGTAGTTTTCGAGATATATCGAGATATTTAAAAGTTCCGAAGCCGCACCAACATAATAGAGATACAGAAACACCGTGGCCCCTTTCTTTGAGATAACTCTGCACTAGTGCGAGCCGCAAATGCCACTTCCAGCTTAGCTGTGCAGAAGAAGAACAACAAGAAGAAGAAATATCTCGAAATATGTCCGTCAGGCCCCTTCCCTTGAGATAAATCTGCAAATATCTCGGAAACGAAGCGAGCTATGGCAAAATGTTAAGAGACCGTTTTTGTAGAGAATTAAGTTTCCTACTTTTTATGTTCTATGATATTTTTTGATCAGATGCGTAGTTCTCGAGATATATCAAGATATTTAAAAGTTCCGAAGCCGCAACAACATAATAGGGATACAGAAACACCGTGGCCCCTTTCTTTGAGATAACTCTGCACTAGTGCGAGCCGCAAATGCCACTTCCAGCTTAGCTGTGCAGAAGAAGAACAACAAGAAGAAGAAATATCTCGAAATATGTCCGTCAGGCCCCTTCCCTTGAGATAAATCTGCAAATATCTCGGAGACGAAGCGAGCTATCGCAAAATGTTAAGAGACCTTTTTTGTAGAGAATTATGTTTCCTACTATTTATGTTCTACGATATTTTTTGATCAGAAGCGTAGTTTTCGAGATATATCGAGATATTTAAAAGTTCCGAAGCCGCACCAACATAATAGAGATACAGAAACACCGTGGCCCCTTTCTTTGAGATAACTCTGCACTAGTGCGAGCTGCAAATGCCACTTCCAGCTTAGCTGTGCAGAAGAAGAACAACAAGAAGAAGAAATATCTCGAAATATGTCCGTCAGGCCCCTTCCCTTGAGATAAATCTGCAAATATCTCGGAAACGAAGCGAGCTATGGCAAAATGTTAAGAGACCTTTTTTGTAGAGAATTAAGTTTCCTACTTTTCATGTTCTATGATATTTTTTGATCAGATGCGTAGTTCTCGAGATATATCAAGATATTTAAAAGTTCCGAAGCTGCACCAACATAATAGAGATACAGAAACACCGTGGCCCCTTTCTTTGAGATAACTCTGCACTATTGCGAGCTGTAAATGCCACTTCCAGCTTAGCTGTGCAGAAGAAGAACAACAAGAAGAAGAAATATCTCGAAATATGTCCCTCAGGCCCCTTCCCTTGAGATAAATCTGCAAATATCTCGGAAACCAAGCGAGCTATGGCAAAATGTTGAGAGACCTTTTTTGTAGAGAATTATGTTTCCTACAATTTATGTTCTATGATATTTTTTGATCAGAAGCGTAGTTTTCGAGATATATCGAGATATTTAAAAGTTCCGAAGCCGCACCAACATAATAGAGATACAGAAACACCGTGGCCCCTTTCTTTGAGATAACTCTGCACTAGTGCGAGCCGCAAATGCCACTTCCAGCTTAGCTGTGCAGAAGAAGAACAACAAGAAGAAGAAATATCTCGAAATATGTCCGTCAGGACCCTTCCCTTGAGATAAATCTGCAAATATCTCGGAAACGAAGCGAGCTATGGCAAAATGTTAAGAGACCTTTTTTGTAGAGAATTAAGTTTCCTACTTTTTATGTTCTATGATATTTTTTGATCAGATGCGTAGTTCTCGAGATATATCAAGATATTTAAAAGTTCCGAAGCCGCACCAACATAATAGGGATACAGAAACACCGTGGCCCCTTTCTTTGAGATAACTCTGCACTAGTGCGAGCCGCAAATGCCACTTCCAGCTTAGCTGTGCAGAAGAAGAACAACAAGAAGAAGAAATATCTCGAAATATGTCCGTCAGGCCCCTTCCCTTGAGATAAATCTGCAAATATCTCGGAAACGAAGCGAGCTATCGCAAAATGTTAAGAGACCTTTTTTGTAGAGAATTATGTTTCCTACAATTTATGTTCTACGATATTTTTTGATCAGAAGCGTAGTTTTCGAGATATATCGAGATATTTAAAAGTTCCGAAGCCGCACCAACATAATAGAGATACAGAAACACCGTGGCCCCTTTCTTTGAGATAACTCTGCACTAGTGCGAGCTGCAAATGCCACTTCCAGCTTAGCTGTGCAGAAGAAGAACAACAAGAAGAAGAAATATCTCGAAATATGTCCGTCAGGCGCCTTCCCTTGAGATAAATCTGCAAATATCTCGGAAACGAAGCGAGCTATGGCAAAATGTTAAGAGACGTTTTTGGAGAGAATTATGTTTCCTACAATTTATGTTCTATGATATTTTTTGATCAGAAGCGTAGTTTTCGAGATATATCGAGATATTTAAAAGTTCCGAAGACGCACCAACATAATAGAGATACAGAAACACCGTGGCCCCTTTCTTTGAGATAACTGTGCACCAGTGCGAGCCGCAAATGCCACTTCCAGCTTAGCTGTGCAGAAGAAGAACAACAAGAAGAAGAAATATCTCGAAATATGTCCGTCAGGCCCCTTGCCTTGAGATATATCTGCAAATATCTCGGAAACGAAGCGAGCTATGGCAAAATGTTAAGAGACCGTGTTTGTAGAGAATTATGTTTCCTACTTTTTATGTTCTATGATATTTTTTGATCAGACGCGTAGTTCTCGAGATATATCAAGATATTTAAAAGTTCCGAAGCCGCACCAACATAATAGAGATACAGAAACACCGTGGCCCCTTTCTTTGAGATAACTCTGCACTATTGCGAGCTGCAAATGCCACTTCCAGCTTAGCTGTGCAGAAGAAGAACAACAAGAAGAAGAAATATCTCGAAATATGTCCGTCAGGCCCCTTCCCTTGAGATAAATCTGCAAATATCTCGGAAACGAAGCGAGCTATGGCAAAATGTTAAGAGACCTTTTTTGTAGAGAATTAAGTTTCCTACTTTTTATGTTCTATGATATTTTTTGATCAGATGCGTAGTTCTCGAGATATATCAAGATATTTAAAAGTTCCGAAGCCGCACCAACATAATAGAGATACAGAAACACCGTGGCCCCTTTCTTTGAGATAACTCTGCACTATTGCGAGCTGCAAATGCCACTTCCAGCTTAGCTGTGCAGAGGAAGAACAACAAGAAGAAGAAATATCTCGAAATATGTCCGTCAGGCCAGTTCCTTTGAGCTGAATCTGCAAATATTTCGGAAACGAAGCGAGCTATGGCAAAATGTTAAGAGACGTTTTTGGAGAGAATTATGTTTCCTACAATTTATGTTCTATGATATTTTTTGATCAGAAGCGTAGTTTTCGAGATATATCGAGATATTTAAAAGTTCCGAAGACGCACCAACATAATAGAGATACAGAAACACCGTGGCCCCTTTCTTTGAGATAACTGTGCACCAGTGCGAGCCGCAAATGCCACTTCCAGCTTAGCTGTGCAGAAGAAGAACAACAAGAAGAAGAAATATCTCGAAATATGTCCGTCAGGCCCCTTCCCTTGAGATATATCTGCAAATATCTCGGAAACGAAGCGAGCTATGGCAAAATGTTAAGAGACCTTTTTTGTAGAGAATTATGTTTCCTACAATTTATGTTCTATGATATTTTTTGATCAGAAGCGTAGTTTTCGAGATATATCGAGATATTTAAAAGTTCCGAAGCCGCACCAACATAATAGAGATACAGAAACACCGTGGCCCCTTTCTTTGAGATAACTCTGCACTAGTGCGAGCTGCAAATGCCACTTCCAGCTTAGCTGTGCAGAAGAAGAACAACAAGAAGAAGAAATATCTCGAAATATGTCCGTCAGGCCCCTTCCCTTGAGATAAATCTGCAAATATCTCGGAAACGAAGCGAGCTATGGCAAAATGTTAAGAGACCTTTTTTGTAGAGAATTATGTTTCCTACAATTTATGTTCTATGATATTTTTTGATCAGAAGCGTAGTTTTCGAGATATATCGAGATATTTAAAAGTTCCGAAGCCGCACCAACATAATAGAGATACAGAAACACCGTGGCCCCTTTCTTTGAGATAACTCTGCACTATTGCGAGCTGTAAATGCCACTTCCAGCTTAGCTGTGCAGAAGAAGAACAACAAGAAGAAGAAATATCTCGAAATATGTCCCTCAGGCCCCTTCCCTTGAGATAAATCTGCAAATATCTCGGAAACCAAGCGAGCTATGTCAAAATGTTGAGAGACCTTTTTTGTAGACAATTATGTTTCCTACAATTTATGTTCTATGATATTTTTTGATCAGAAGCGTAGTTTTCGAGATATATCGAGATATTTAAAAGTTCCGAAGCCGCACCAACATAATAGAGATACAGAAACACCGTGGCCCATTTCGGTGAGATAACTCTGCACTAGTGCGAGCTGCAAATGCCACTTCCAGCTTAGCTGTGCAGAAGAAGAACAACAAGAAGAAGAAATATCTCGAAATATGTCCGTCAGGCCCCTTCCCTGGAGATAAATCTGCAAATATCTCGGAAACGAAGCGAGCTATGGCAAAATGTTAAGAGACCTTTTTTGTAGAGAATTATGTTTCCTACAATTTATGTTCTATGATATTTTTTGATCAGAAGCGTAGTTTTCGAGATATATCGAGATATTTAAAAGTTCCGAAGCCGCACCAACATAATAGAGATACAGAAACACCGTGGCCCATTTCGGTGAGATAACTCTGCACTAGTGCGAGCTGCAAATGCCACTTCCAGCTTAGCTGTGCAGAAGAAGAACAACAAGAAGAAGAAATATCTCGAAATATGTCCGTCAGGCCAGTTCCTTTGAGCTGAATCTGCAAATATTTCGGAAACGAAGCGAGCTATGGCAAAATGTTAAGAGACGTTTTTGGAGAGAATTATGTTTCCTACAATTTATGTTCTATGATATTTTTTGATCAGAAGCGTAGTTTTCGAGATATATCGAGATATTTAAAAGTTCCGAAGCCGCACCAACATAATAGAGATACAGAAACACCGTGGCCCCTTTCTTTGAGATAACTCTGCACTAGTGCGAGCCGCAAATGCCACTTCCAGCTTAGCTGTGCAGAAGAAGAACAACAAGAAGAAGAAATATCTCGAAATATATCCGTCAGGCCCCTTCCCTTGAGATAAATCTGCAAATATCTCGGAAACGAAGCGAGCTATGGCAAAATGTTAAGAGACCTTTTTTGTAGAGAATTAAGTTTCCTACTTTTTATGTTCTATGATATTTTTTGATCAGATGCGTAGTTCTCGAGATATATCAAGATATTTAAAAGTTCCGAAGCCGCACCAACATAATAGGGATACAGAAACACCGTGGCCCCTTTCTTTGAGATAACTCTGAACTAGTGCGAGCCGCAAATGCCACTTCCAGCTTAGCTGTGCAGAAGAAGAACAACAAGAAGAAGAAATATCTCGAAATATGTCCGTCAGGCCCCTTCCCTTGAGATAAATCTGCAAATATCTCGGAAACCAAGCGAGCTATCGCAAAATGTTAAGAGACCTTTTTTGTAGAGAATTATGTTTCCTACAATTTATGTTCTATGATATTTTTTGATCAGAAGCGTAGTTTTCGAGATATATCGAGATATTTAAAAGTTCCGAAGCCGCACCAACATAATAGAGATACAGAAACACCGTGGCCCCTTTCTTTGAGATAACTCTGCACTAGTGCGAGCTGCAAATGCCACTTCCAGCTTAGCTGTGCAGAAGAAGAACAACAAGAAGAAGAAATATCTCGAAATATGTCCGTCAGGCCCCTTCCCTTGAGATAAATCTGCAAATATCTCGGAAACGAAGCGAGCTATGGCAAAATGTTAAGAGACCTTTTTTGTAGAGAATTATGTTTCCTACAATTTATGTTCTATGATATTTTTTGATCAGAAGCGTAGTTTTCGAGATATATCGAGATATTTAAAAGTTCCGAAGCCGCACCAACATAATAGAGATACAGAAACACCGTGGCCCCTTTCTTTGAGATAACTCTGCACTATTGCGAGCTGTAAATGCCACTTCCAGCTTAGCTGTGCAGAAGAAGAACAACAAGAAGAAGAAATATCTCGAAATATGTCCCTCAGGCCCCTTCCCTTGAGATAAATCTGCAAATATCTCGGAAACCAAGCGAGCTATGGCAAAATGTTGAGAGACCTTTTTTGTAGAGAATTATGTTTCCTACAATTTATGTTCTATGATATTTTTTGATCAGAAGCGTAGTTTTCGAGATATATCGAGATATTTAAAAGTTCCGAAGCCGCACCAACATAATAGAGATACAGAAACACCGTGGCCCATTTCGGTGAGATAACTCTGCACTAGTGCGAGCTGCAAATGCCACTTCCAGCTTAGCTGTGCAGAAGAAGAACAACAAGAAGAAGAAATATCTCGAAATATATCCGTCAGGCCCCTTCCCTTGAGATAAATCTGCAAATATCTCGGAAACGAAGCGAGCTATGGCAAAATGTTAAGAGACCTTTTTTGTAGAGAATTAAGTTTCCTACTTTTTATGTTCTATGATATTTTTTGATCAGATGCGTAGTTCTCGAGATATATCAAGATATTTAAAAGTTCCGAAGCCGCACCAACATAATAGGGATACAGAAACACCGTGGCCCCTTTCTTTGAGATAACTCTGAACTAGTGCGAGCCGCAAATGCCACTTCCAGCTTAGCTGTGCAGAAGAAGAACAACAAGAAGAAGAAATATCTCGAAATATGTCCGTCAGGCCCCTTCCCTTGAGATAAATCTGCAAATATCTCGGAAACCAAGCGAGCTATCGCAAAATGTTAAGAGACCTTTTTTGTAGAGAATTATGTTTCCTACAATTTATGTTCTATGATATTTTTTGATCAGAAGCGTAGTTTTCGAGATATATCGAGATATTTAAAAGTTCCGAAGCCGCACCAACATAATAGAGATACAGAAACACCGTGGCCCCTTTCTTTGAGATAACTCTGCACTAGTGCGAGCTGCAAATGCCACTTCCAGCTTAGCTGTGCAGAAGAAGAACAACAAGAAGAAGAAATATCTCGAAATATGTCCGTCAGGCCCCTTCCCTTGAGATAAATCTGCAAATATCTCGGAAACGAAGCGAGCTATGGCAAAATGTTAAGAGACCTTTTTTGTAGAGAATTATGTTTCCTACAATTTATGTTCTATGATATTTTTTGATCAGAAGCGTAGTTTTCGAGATATATCGAGATACTTAAAAGTTCCGAAGCCGCACCAACATAATAGAGATACAGAAACACCGTGGCCCCTTTCTTTGAGATAACTCTGCACTATTGCGAGCTGTAAATGCCACTTCCAGCTTAGCTGTGCAGAAGAAGAACAACAAGAAGAAGAAATATCTCGAAATATGTCCCTCAGGCCCCTTCCCTTGAGATAAATCTGCAAATATCTCGGAAACCAAGCGAGCTATGGCAAAATGTTGAGAGACCTTTTTTGTAGAGAATTATGTTTCCTACAATTTATGTTCTATGATATTTTTTGATCAGAAGCGTAGTTTTCGAGATATATCGAGATATTTAAAAGTTCCGAAGCCGCACCAACATAATAGAGATACAGAAACACCGTGGCCCATTTCGGTGAGATAACTCTGCACTAGTGCGAGCTGCAAATGCCACTTCCAGCTTAGCTGTGCAGAAGAAGAACAACAAGAAGAAGAAATATCTCGAAATATGTCCGTCAGGCCCCTTCCCTGGAGATAAATCTGCAAATATCTCGGAAACGAAGCGAGCTATGGCAAAATGTTAAGAGACCTTTTTTGTAGAGAATTATGTTTCCTACAATTTATGTTCTATGATATTTTTTGATCAGAAGCGTAGTTTTCGAGATATATCGAGATATTTAAAAGTTCCGAAGCCGCACCAACATAATAGAGATACAGAAACACCGTGGCCCATTTCGGTGAGATAACTCTGCACTAGTGCGAGCTGCAAATGCCACTTCCAGCTTAGCTGTGCAGAAGAAGAACAACAAGAAGAAGAAATATCTCGAAATATGTCCGTCAGGCCCCTTCCCTTGAGATAAATCTGCAAATATCTCGGAAACGAAGCGAGCTATGGCAAAATGTTAAGAGACCTTTTTTGTAGAGAATTATGTTTCCTACAATTTATGTTCTATGATATTTTTTGATCAGAAGCGTAGTTTTCGAGATATATCGAGATATTTAAAAGTTCCGAAGCCGCACCAACATAATAGAGATACAGAAACACCGTGGCCCCTTTCTTTGAGATAACTCTGCACTATTGCGAGCTGTAAATGCCACTTCCAGCTTAGCTGTGCAGAAGAAGAACAACAAGAAGAAGAAATATCTCGAAATATGTCCCTCAGGCCCCTTCCCTTGAGATAAATCTGCAAATATCTCGGAAACCAAGCGAGCTATGGCAAAATGTTGAGAGACCTTTTTTGTAGAGAATTATGTTTCCTACAATTTATGTTCTATGATATTTTTTGATCAGAAGCGTAGTTTTCGAGATATATCGAGATATTTAAAAGTTCCGAAGCCGCACCAACATAATAGAGATACAGAAACACCGTGGCCCATTTCGGTGAGATAACTCTGCACTAGTGCGAGCTGCAAATGCCACTTCCAGCTTAGCTGTGCAGAAGAAGAACAACAAGAAGAAGAAATATCTCGAAATATGTCCGTCAGGCCCCTTCCCTGGAGATAAATCTGCAAATATCTCGGAAACGAAGCGAGCTATGGCAAAATGTTAAGAGACCTTTTTTGTAGAGAATTATGTTTCCTACAATTTATGTTCTATGATATTTTTTGATCAGAAGCGTAGTTTTCGAGATATATCGAGATATTTAAAAGTTCCGAAGCCGCACCAACATAATAGAGATACAGAAACACCGTGGCCCATTTCGGTGAGATAACTCTGCACTAGTGCGAGCTGCAAATGCCACTTCCAGCTTAGCTGTGCAGAAGAAGAACAACAAGAAGAAGAAATATCTCGAAATATGTCCGTCAGGCCAGTTCCTTTGAGCTGAATCTGCAAATATTTCGGAAACGAAGCGAGCTATGGCAAAATGTTAAGAGACGTTTTTGGAGAGAATTATGTTTCCTACAATTTATGTTCTATGATATTTTTTGATCAGAAGCGTAGTTTTCGAGATATATCGAGATATTTAAAAGTTCCGAAGACGCACCAACATAATAGAGATACAGAAACACCGTGGCCCCTTTCTTTGAGATAACTGTGCACCAGTGCGAGCCGCAAATGCCACTTCCAGCTTAGCTGTGCAGAAGAAGAACAACAAGAAGAAGAAATATCTCGAAATATGTCCGTCAGGCCCCTTCCCTTGAGATATATCTGCAAATATCTCGGAAACGAAGCGAGCTATGGCAAAATGTTAAGAGACGTTTTTTGTAGAGAATTATGTTTCCTACAATTTATGTTCTATGATATTTTTTGATCAGAAGCGTAGTTTTCGAGATATATCGAGATATTTAAAAGTTCCGAAGACGCACCAACATAATAGAGATACAGAAACACCGTGGCCCCTTTCTTTGAGATAACTGTGCACTAGTGCGAGCCGCAAATGCCACTTCCAGCTTAGCTGTGCAGAAGAAGAACAACAAGAAGAAGAAATATCTCGAAATATGTCCGTCAGGCCCCTTCCCTTGAGATATATCTGCAAATATCTCGGAAACGAAGCGAGCTATGGCGAAATGTTAAGAGACCTTTTTTGTAGAGAATTAAGTTTCCTACTTTTCATGTTCTATGATATTTTTTGATCAGACGCGTAGTTCTCGAGATATATCAAGATATTTAAAAGTTCCGAAGCCGCACCAACATAATAGAGATACAGAAACACCGTGGCCCCTTTCTTTGAGATAACTCTGCACTATTGCGAGCTGTAAATGCCACTTCCAGCTTAGCTGTGCAGAAGAAGAACAACAAGAAGAAGAAATATCTCGAAATATGTCCGTCAGGCCCCTTCCCTTGAGATATATCTGCAAATATCTCGGAAACGAAGCGAGCTATGGCAAAATGTTAAGAGACCTTTTTTGTAGAGAATTATGTTTCCTACAATTTATGTTCTATGATATTTTTTGATCAGAAGCGTAGTTTTCGAGATATATCGAGATATTTAAAAGTTCCGAAGCCGCACCAACATAATAGAGATACAGAAACACCGTGGCCCCTTTCTTTGAGATAACTCTGCACTAGTGCGAGCCGCAAATGCCACTTCCAGCTCAGCTGTGCAGAAGAAGAACAACAAGAAGAAGAAATATCTCGAAATATGTCCGTCAGGCCCCTTCCCTTGAGATAAATCTGCAAATATCTCGGAAACGAAGCGAGCTATGGCAAAATGTTAAGAGACCTTTTTTGTAGAGAATTAAGTTTCCTACTTTTTATGTTCTATGATATTTTTTGATCAGATGCGTAGTTCTCGAGATATATCAAGATATTTAAAAGTTCCGAAGCCGCACCAACATAATAGGGATACAGAAACACCGTGGCCCCTTTCTTTGAGATAACTCTGCACTAGTGCGAGCCGCAAATGCCACTTCCAGCTTAGCTGTGCAGAAGAAGAACAACAAGAAGAAGAAATATCTCGAAATATGTCCGTCAGGCCCCTTCCCTTGAGATAAATCTGCAAATATCTCGGAAACCAAGCGAGCTATCGCAAAATGTTAAGAGACCTTTTTTGTAGAGAATTATGTTTCCTACAATTTATGTTCTATGATATTTTTTGATCAGAAGCGTAGTTTTCGAGATATATCGAGATATTTAAAAGTTCCGAAGCCGCACCAACATAATAGAGATACAGAAACACCGTGGCCCCTTTCTTTGAGATAACTCTGCACTAGTGCGAGCTGCAAATGCCACTTCCAGCTTAGCTGTGCAGAAGAAGAACAACAAGAAGAAGAAATATCTCGAAATATGTCCGTCAGGCCCCTTCCCTTGAGATAAATCTGCAAATATCTCGGAAACGAAGCGAGCTATGGCAAAATGTTAAGAGACCTTTTTTGTAGAGAATTACGTTTCCTACAATTTATGTTCTATGATATTTTTTGATCAGAAGCGTAGTTTTCGAGATATATCGAGATATTTAAAAGTTCCGAAGCCGCACCAACATAATAGAGATACAGAAACACCGTGGCCCCTTTCTTTGAGATAACTCTGCACTATTGCGAGCTGTAAATGCCACTTCCAGCTTAGCTGTGCAGAAGAAGAACAACAAGAAGAAGAAATATCTCGAAATATGTCCCTCAGGCCCCTTCCCTTGAGATAAATCTGCAAATATCTCGGAAACCAAGCGAGCTATGGCAAAATGTTGAGAGACCTTTTTTGTAGAGAATTATGTTTCCTACAATTTATGTTCTATGATATTTTTTGATCAGAAGCGTAGTTTTCGAGATATATCGAGATATTTAAAAGTTCCGAAGCCGCACCAACATAATAGAGATACAGAAACACCGTGGCCCATTTCGGTGAGATAACTCTGCACTAGTGCGAGCTGCAAATGCCACTTCCAGCTTAGCTGTGCAGAAGAAGAACAACAAGAAGAAGAAATATCTCGAAATATGTCCGTCAGGCCCCTTCCCTTGAGATAAATCTGCAAATATCTCGGAAACGAAGCGAGCTATGGCAAAATGTTAAGAGACCTTTTTTGTAGAGAATTATGTTTCCTACAATTTATGTTCTATGATATTTTTTGATCAGAAGCGTAGTTTTCGAGATATATCGAGATATTTAAAAGTTCCGAAGCCGCACCAACATAATAGAGATACAGAAACACCGTGGCCCATTTCGGTGAGATAACTCTGCACTAGTGCGAGCTGCAAATGCCACTTCCAGCTTAGCTGTGCAGAAGAAGAACAACAAGAAGAAGAAATATCTCGAAATATGTCCGTCAGGCCCCTTCCCTTGAGATAAATCTGCAAATATCTCGGAAACGAAGCGAGCTATGGCAAAATGTTAAGAGACCTTTTTTGTAGAGAATTATGTTTCCTACAATTTATGTTCTATGATATTTTTTGATCAGAAGCGTAGTTTTCGAGATATATCGAGATATTTAAAAGTTCCGAAGCCGCACCAACATAATAGAGATACAGAAACACCGTGGCCCCTTTCTTTGAGATAACTCTGCACTAGTGCGAGCTGCAAATGCCACTTCCAGCTTAGCTGTGCAGAAGAAGAACAACAAGAAGAAGAAATATCTCGAAATATGTCCGTCAGGCCCCTTCCCTTGAGATAAATCTGCAAATATCTCGGAAACGAAGCGAGCTATGGCAAAATGTTAAGAGACCTTTTTTGTAGAGAATTATGTTTCCTACAATTTATGTTCTATGATATTTTTTGATCAGAAGCGTAGTTTTCGAGATATATCGAGATATTCAAAAGTTCCGAAGCCGCACCAACATAATAGAGATACAGAAACACCGTGGCCCATTTCGGTGAGATAACTCTGCACTAGTGCGAGCTGCAAATGCCACTTCCAGCTTAGCTGTGCAGAAGAAGAACAACAAGAAGAAGAAATATCTCGAAATATGTCCGTCAGGCCCCTTCCCTTGAGATAAATCTGCAAATATCTCGGAAACGAAGCGAGCTATGGCAAAATGTTTAGAGACCTTTCTTGTAGAGAATTAAGTTTCCTACTTTTTATGTAGTATGATATTTTTTGATCAGATGCGTAGTTCTCGAGATATATCAAGATATTTAAAAGTTCCGAAGCCGCACCAACATAATAGAGATACAGAAACACCGTGGCCCCTTTCTTTGGGATAACTCTGCACTATTGCGAGCTGCAAATGCCACTTCCAGCTTAGCTGTGCAGAGGAAGAACAACAAGAAGAAGAAATATCTCGAAATATGTCCGTCAGGCCAGTTCCTTTGAGCTGAATCTGCAAATATCTCGGAAACGAAGCGAGCTATGGCAAAATGTTAAGAGACGTTTTTTGTAGAGAATTATGTTTCCTACAATTTATGTTCTATGATATTTTTTGATCAGAAGCGTAGTTTTCGAGATATATCGAGATATTTAAAAGTTCCGAAGACGCACCAACATAATAGAGATACAGAAACACCGTGGCCCCTTTCTTTGAGATAACTGTGCACTAGTGCGAGCCGCAAATGCCACTTCCAGCTTAGCTGTGCAGAAGAAGAACAACAAGAAGAAGAAATATCTCGAAATATGTCCGTCAGGCCCCTTCCCTTGAGATATATCTGCAAATATCTCGGAAACGAAGCGAGCTATGGCGAAATGTTAAGAGACCTTTTTTGTAGAGAATTAAGTTTCCTACTTTTTACCTTCTATGATATTTTTTGATCAGATGCGTAGTTCTCGAGATATATCAAGATATTTAAAAGTTCCGAAGCCGCACCAACATAATAGAGATACAGAAACACCGTGGCCCCTTTCTTTGAGATAACTCTGCACTAGTGCGAGCCGCAAATGCCACTTCCAGCTTAGCTGTGCAGAGGAAGAACAACAAGAAGAAGAAATATCTCGAAATATGTCCGTCAGGCCAGTTCCTTTGAGCTGAATCTGCAAATATCTCGGAAACGAAGCGAGCTATGGCAAAATGTTAAGAGACGTTTTTTGTAGAGAATTATGTTTCCTACAATTTATGTTCTATGATATTTTTTGATCAGAAGCGTAGTTTTCGAGATATATCGAGATATTTAAAAGTTCCGAAGACGCACCAACATAATAGAGATACAGAAACACCGTGGCCCCTTTCTTTGAGATAACTGTGCACTAGTGCGAGCCGCAAATGCCACTTCCAGCTTAGCTGTGCAGAAGAAGAACAACAAGAAGAAGAAATATCTCGAAATATGTCCGTCAGGCCCCTTCCCTTGAGATATATCTGCAAATATCTCGGAAACGAAGCGAGCTATGGCGAAATGTTAAGAGACCTTTTTTGTAGAGAATTAAGTTTCCCACTTTTTATCTTCTATGATATTTTTTGATCAGATGCGTAGTTCTCGAGATATATCAAGATATTTAAAAGTTCCGAAGCCGCACCAACATAATAGAGATACAGAAACACCGTGGCCCCTCTCTTTGAGATCACTCTGCACTATTGCGAGCTGCAAATGCCACTTCCAGCTTAGCTGTGCAGAAAAAGAACAACAAGAAGAAGAAATATCTCGAAATATGTCCGTCAGGCCCCTTCCCTTGAGATAAATCTGCAAATATCTCGGAAACGAAGCGAGCTATGGCAAAATGTTTAGAGACCTTTCTTGTAGAGAATTAAGTTTCCTACTTTTTATGTAGTATGATATTTTTTGATCAGATGCGTAGTTCTCGAGATATATCAAGATATTTAAAAGTTCCGAAGCCGCACCAACATAATAGAGATACAGAAACACCGTGGCCCCTTTCTTTGGGATAACTCTGCACTATTGCGAGCTGCAAATGCCACTTCCAGCTTAGCTGTGCAGAGGAGGAACAACAAGAAGAAGAAATATCTCGAAATATGTCCGTCAGGCCAGTTCCTTTGAGCTGAATCTGCAAATATCTCGGAAACGAAGCGAGCTATGGCAAAATGTTAAGAGACCTTTTTTGTAGAGAATTATGTTTCCTACAATTTATGTTGTATGATATTTTTTGATCAGAAGCGTAGTTTTCGAGATATATCGAGATATTTAAAAGTTCCGAAGCCGCACCAACATAATAGAGATACAGAAACACCGTGGCCCCTTTCTTTGAGATAACTCTGCACTAGTGCGACCCGCAAATGCCACTTCCAGCTTAGCTGTGCCGAAGAAGAACAACAAGACGAAGAAATATCTCGAAATATGTCCGTCAGGCCCCTTCCCTTGAGATAAATATGCAAATATCTCGGAAACGAAGCGAGCTATGGCAAAATGTTAAGAGACCTTTTTTGTAGAGAATTAAGTTTCCTACTTTTTATGTTCTATGATATTTTTTGATCAGATGCGTAGTTCTCGAGATATATCAAGATATTTAAAAGTTCCGAAGCCGCACCAACATAATAGAGATACAGAAACACCGTGGCCCCTTTCTTTGAGATAACTCTGCACTATTGCGAGCTGCAAATGCCACTTCCAGCTTAGCTGTGCAGAGGAAGAACAACAAGAAGAAGAAATATCTCGAAATATGTCCGTCAGGCCAGTTCCTTTGAGCTGAATCTGCAAATATCTCGGAAACGAAGCGAGCTATGGCAAAATGTTAAGAGACGTTTTTTGTAGAGAATTATGTTTCCTACAATTTATGTTCTATGATATTTTTTGATCAGAAGCGTAGTTTTCGAGATATATCGAGATATTTAAAAGTTCCGAAGACGCACCAACATAATAGAGATACAGAAACACCGTGGCCCCTTTCTTTGAGATAACTGTGCACTAGTGCGAGCCGCAAATGCCACTTCCGGCTTAGCTGTGCAGAAGAAGAACAACAAGAAGAAGAAATATCTCGAAATATGTCCGTCAGGCCCCTTCCCTTGAGATATATCTGCAAATATCTCGGAAACGAAGCGAGCTATGGCGAAATGTTAAGAGACCTTTTTTGTAGAGAATTAAGTTTCCCACTTTTTATCTTCTATGATATTTTTTGATCAGATGCGTAGTTCTCGAGATATATCAAGATATTTAAAAGTTCCGAAGCCGCACCAACATAATAGAGATACAGAAACACCGTGGCCCCTCTCTTTGAGATCACTCTGCACTATTGCGAGCTGCAAATGCCACTTCCAGCTTAGCTGTGCAGAAGAAGAACAACAAGAAGAAGAAATATCTCGAAATATGTCCGTCAGGCCCCTTCCCTTGAGATAAATCTGCAAATATCTCGGAAACGAAGCGAGCTATGGCAAAATGTTTAGAGACCTTTCTTGTAGAGAATTAAGTTTCCTACTTTTTATGTAGTATGATATTTTTTGATCAGATGCGTAGTTCTCGAGATATATCAAGATATTTAAAAGTTCCGAAGCCGCACCAACATAATAGAGATACAGAAACACCGTGGCCCCTTTCTTTGGGATAACTCTGCACTATTGCGAGCTGCAAATGCCACTTCCAGCTTAGCTGTGCAGAGGAGGAACAACAAGAAGAAGAAATATCTCGAAATATGTCCGTCAGGCCAGTTCCTTTGAGCTGAATCTGCAAATATCTCGGAAACGAAGCGAGCTATGGCAAAATGTTAAGAGACCTTTTTTGTAGAGAATTATGTTTCCTACAATTTATGATGTATGATATTTTTTGATCAGAAGCGTAGTTTTCGAGATATATCGAGATATTTAAAAGTTCCGAAGCCGCACCAACATAATAGAGATACAGAAACACCGTGGCCCCTTTCTTTGAGATAACTCTGCACTAGTGCGAGCCGCAAATGCCACTTCCAGCTTAGCTGTGCAGAAGAAGAACAACAAGAAGAAGAAATATCTCGAAATATGTCCGTCAGGCCCCTTCCCTTGAGATATATCTGCAAATATCTCGGAAACGAAGCGAGCTATGGCAAAATGTTAAGAGACCTTTTTTGTAGAGAATTAAGTTTCCTACTTTTTATGTTCTATGATATTTTTTGATCAGATGCGTAGTTCTCGAGATATATCAAGATATTTAAAAGTTCCGAAGCCGCACCAACATAATAGAGATACAGAAACACCGTGGCCCCTTTCTTTGAGATAACTCTGCACTATTGCGAGCTGCAAATGCCACTTCCAGCTTAGCTGTGCAGAGGAAGAACAACAAGAAGAAGAAATATCTCGAAATATGTCCGTCAGGCCAGTTCCTTTGAGCTGAATCTGCAAATATCTCGGAAACGAAGCGAGCTATGGCAAAATGTTAAGAGACGTTTTTTGTAGAGAATTATGTTTCCTACAATTTATGTTCTATGATATTTTTTGATCAGAAGCGTAGTTTTCGAGATATATCGAGATATTTAAAAGTTCCGAAGACGCACCAACATAATAGAGATACAGAAACACCGTGGCCCCTTTCATTGAGATAACTGTGCACTAGTGCGAGCCGCAAATGCCACTTCCAGCTTAGCTGTGCAGAAGAAGAACAACAAGAAGAAGAAATATCTCGAAATATGTCCGTCAGGCCCCTTCCCTTGAGATATATCTGCAAATATCTCGGAAACGAAGCGAGCTATGGCAAAATGTTAAGAGACCTTTTTTGTAGAGAATTAAGTTTCCTACTTTTTATGTTCTATGATATTTTTTGATCAGATGCGTAGTTCTCGAGATATATCAAGATATTTAAAAGTTCCGAAGCCGCACCAACATAATAGAGATACAGAAACACCGTGGCCCCTTTCTTTGAGATAACTCTGCACTATTGCGAACTGCAAATGCCACTTCCAGCTTAGCTGTGCAGAGGAAGAACAACAAGAAGAAGAAATATTTCGAAATATGTCCGTCAGGCCAGTTCCTTTGAGCTGAATCTGCAAATATCTCGGAAACGAAGCGAGCTATGGCAAAATGTTAAGAGACGTTTTTTGTAGAGAATTATGTTTCCTACAATTTATGTTCTATGATATTTTTTGATCAGAAGCGTAGTTTTCGAGATATATCGAGATATTTAAAAGTTCCGAAGACGCACCAACATAATAGAGATACAGAAACACCGTGGCCCCTTTCTTTGAGATAACTGTGCACTAGTGCGAGCCGCAAATGCCACTTCCAGCTTAGCTGTGCAGAAGAAGAACAACAAGAAGAAGAAATATCTCGAAATATGTCCGTCAGGCCCCTTCCCTTGAGATATATCTGCAAATATCTCGGAAACGAAGCGAGCTATGGCGAAATGTTAAGAGACCTTTTTTGTAGAGAATTAAGTTTCCTACTTTTTACCTTCTATGATATTTTTTGATCAGATGCGTAGTTCTCGAGATATATCAAGATATTTAAAAGTTCCGAAGCCGCACCAACATAATAGAGATACAGAAACACCGTGGCCCCTCTCTTTGAGATAACTCTGCACTATTGCGAGCTGCAAATGCCACTTCCAGCTTAGCTGTGCAGAAGAAGAACAACAAGAAGAAGAAATATCTCGAAATATGTCCGTCAGGCCCCTTCCCTTGAGATAAATCTGCAAATATCTCGGAAACGAAGCGAGCTATGGCAAAATGTTTAGAGACCTTTCTTGTAGAGAATTAAGTTTCCTACTTTTTATGTAGTATGATATTTTTTGTTCAGATGCGTAGTTCTCGAGATATATCAAGATATTTAAAAGTTCCGAAGCCGCACCAACATAATAGAGATACAGAAACACCGTGGCCCCTTTCTTTGGGATAACTCTGCACTATTGCGAGCTGCAAATGCCACTTCCAGCTTAGCTGTGCAGAACAAGAACAACAAGAAGAAGAAATATCTCGAAATATGTCCGTCAGGCCACTTCCCTTGAGATAAATCTGCAAATATCTCGGAAACGAAGCGAGCTATGGCAAAATGTTAAGAGACCTTTTTTGTAGAGAATAATGTTTCCTACAATTTACGTTCTATGATATTTTTTGATCAGAAGCGTAGTTTTCGAGATATATCGAGATATTTAAAAGTTCCGAAGCCGCACCAACATAATAGAGATACAGAAACACCGTGGCCCCTTTCTTTGAGATAACTCTGCACTATTGCGACCTGCAAATGCCACTTCCAGCTCAGCTGTGCAGAAGAAGAACAACAAGAAGAAGAAATATCTCGAAATACGTCCGTCAGGCCCCTTCCCTTGAGATAAATCTGCAAATATCTCGGAAACGAAGCGAGCTATGGCAAAATGTTAAGAGACCTTTTTTGTAGAGAATTAAGTTTCCTACTTTTTATGTTCTATGATATTTTTTGATCAGATGCGTAGTTCTCGAGATATATCAAGATATTTAAAAGTTCCGAAACCGCACCAACATAATAGAGATACAGAAACACCGTGGCCCCTTTCTTTGAGATAACTCTGCACTATTGCGAGCTGGAAATGCCACTTCCAGTTTAGCTGTGCAGAAGAAGAACAACAAGAAGAAGAAATATCTCGAAATATGTCCGTTAGGCCCCTTCCCTTGAGATAAATCTGCAAATATCTCGGAAACCAAGCGAGCTATGGCAAAATGTTAAGAGACCTTTTTTGTAGGGAATTAAGTTTCCTACTTTTTATGTTCTATGATATTTTTTGATCAGAAGCGTAGTTTTCGAGATATATCGAGATATTTAAAAGTTCCGAAGCCGCACCAACATAATAGAGATCCAGAAACACCGTGGCCCCTTTCTTTGAGATAACTCTGCACTAGTGCGAGCCGCAAATGCCACTTCCAGCTTAGCTGTGCAGAAGAAGAACAACAAGAAGAAGAAATATCTCGAAATATGTCCGTCAGGCCCCTTCCCTTGAGATAAATATGCAAATATCTCGGAAACGAAGCGAGCTATGGCAAAATGATAAGAGACCTTTTTTGTAGAGAATTAAGTTTGCTACTTTTCATGTTCTATGACATTTTTTGATCAGATGCGTAGTTCTCGAGATATATCAAGATATTTAAAAGTTCCGAAGCCGCACCAACATAATAGAGATACAGAAACACCGTGGCCCCTTTCTTTAAGATAACTCTGCACTATTGCGAGCTGCAAATGCCACTTCCAGCTTAGCTGTGCAGAGGAGGAACAACAAGAAGAAGAAATATCTCGAAATATGTCCGTCAGGCCACTTCCCTTGAGATAAATCTGCAAATATCTCGGAAACGAAGCGAGCTATGGCAAAATGTTAAGAGACCTTTTTTGTAGAGAATAATGTTTCCTACAATTTACGTTCTATGATATTTTTTGATCAGAAGCGTAGTTTTCGAGATATATCGAGATATTTAAAAGTTCCGAAGCCGCACCAACATAATAGAGATACAGAAACACCGTGGCCCCTTTCTTTGAGATAACTCTGCACTATTGCGACCTGCAAATGCCACTTCCAGCTCAGCTGTGCAGAAGAAGAACAACAAGAAGAAGAAATATCTCGAAATACGTCCGTCAGGCCCCTTCCCTTGAGATAAATCTGCAAATATCTCGGAAACGAAGCGAGCTATGGCAAAATGTTAAGAGACCTTTTTTGTAGAGAATTAAGTTTCCTACTTTTTATGTTCTATGATATTTTTTGATCAGATGCGTAGTTCTCGAGATATATCAAGATATTTAAAAGTTCCGAAACCGCACCAACATAATAGAGATACAGAAACACCGTGGCCCCTTTCTTTGAGATAACTCTGCACTATTGCGAGCTGGAAATGCCACTTCCAGTTTAGCTGTGCAGAAGAAGAACAACAAGAAGAAGAAATATCTCGAAATATGTCCGTTAGGCCCCTTCCCTTGAGATAAATCTGCAAATATCTCGGAAACCAAGCGAGCTATGGCAAAATGTTAAGAGACCTTTTTTGTAGGGAATTAAGTTTCCTACTTTTTATGTTCTATGATATTTTTTGATCAGAAGCGTAGTTTTCGAGATATATCGAGATATTTAAAAGTTCCGAAGCCGCACCAACATAATAGAGATCCAGAAACACCGTGGCCCCTTTCTTTGAGATAACTCTGCACTAGTGCGAGCCGCAAATGCCACTTCCAGCTTAGCTGTGCAGAAGAAGAACAACAAGAAGAAGAAATATCTCGAAATATGTCCGTCAGGCCCCTTCCCTTGAGATAAATATGCAAATATCTCGGAAACGAAGCGAGCTATGGCAAAATGATAAGAGACCTTTTTTGTAGAGAATTAAGTTTGCTACTTTTCATGTTCTATGACATTTTTTGATCAGATGCGTAGTTCTCGAGATATATCAAGATATTTAAAAGTTCCGAAGCCGCACCAACATAATAGAGATACAGAAACACCGTGGCCCCTTTCTTTAAGATAACTCTGCACTATTGCGAGCTGCAAATGCCACTTCCAGCTTAGCTGTGCAGAGGAGGAACAACAAGAAGAAGAAATATCTCGAAATATGTCCGTCAGGCCAGTTCCTTTGAGCTGAATCTGCAAATATCTCGGAAACGAAGCGAGCTATGGCAAAATGTTAAGAAACCTTTTTTGTAGAGAATTATGTTTCCTACAATTTATGTTGTATGATATTTTTTGATCAGAAGCGTAGTTTTCGAGATATATCGAGATATTTAAAAGTTCCGAAGCCGCACCAACATAATAGAGATACAGAAACACCGTGGCCCCTTTCTTTGAGATAACTCTGCACTATTGCGACCTGCAAATGCCACTTCCAGCTCAGCTGTGCAGAAGAAGAACAACAAGAAGAAGAAATATCTCGAAATACGTCCGTCAGGCCCCTTCCCTTGAGATAAATCTGCAAATATCTCGGAAACGAAGCGAGCTATGGCAAAATGTTAAGAGACCTTTTTTGTAGAGAATTAAGTTTCCTACTTTTTATGTTCTATGATATTTTTTGATCAGATGCGTAGTTCTCGAGATATATCAAGATATTTAAAAGTTCCGAAACCGCACCAACATAATAGAGATACAGAAACACCGTGGCCCCTTTCTTTGAGATAACTCTGCACTAGTGCGAGCCGCAAATGCCACTTCCAGCTTAGCTGTGCAGAAGAAGAACAACAAGAAGAAGAAATATCTCGAAATATGTCCGTCAGGCCCCTTCCCTTGAGATAAATATGCAAATATCTCGGAAACGAAGCGAGCTATGGCAAAATGATAAGAGACCTTTTTTGTAGAGAATTAAGTTTGCTACTTTTCATGTTCTATGACATTTTTTGATCAGATGCGTAGTTCTCGAGATATATCAAGATATTTAAAAGTTCCGAAGCCGCACCAACATAATAGAGATACAGAAACACCGTGGCCCCTTTCTTTAAGATAACTCTGCACTATTGCGAGCTGCAAATGCCACTTCCAGCTTAGCTGTGCAGAGGAGGAACAACAAGAAGAAGAAATATCTCGAAATATATCCGTCAGGCCAGTTCCTTTGAGCTGAATCTGCAAATATCTCGGAAACGAAGCGAGCTATGGCAAAATGTTAAGAGACCTTTTTTGTAGAGAATTATGTTTCCTACAATTTATGTTGTATGATATTTTTTGATCAGAAGCGTAGTTTTCGAGATATATCGAGATATTTAAAAGTTCCGAAGCCGCACCAACATAATAGAGATACAGAAACACCGTGGCCCCTTTCTTTGAGATAACTCTGCACTAGTGCGAGCCGCAAATGCCACTTCCAGCTTAGCTGTGCAGAAGAAGAACAACAAGAAGAAGAAATATCTCGAAATATGTCCGTCAGGCCCCTTCCCTTGAGATAAATATGCAAATATCTCGGAAACGAAGCGAGCTATGGCAAAATGTTAAGAGACCTTTTTTGTAGAGAATTAAGTTTCCTACTTTTTATGTTCTATGATATTTTTTGATCAGATGCGTAGTTCTCGAGATATATCAAGATATTTAAAAGTTCCGAAGCCGCACCAACATAATAGAGATACAGAAACACCGTGGCCCCTTTCTTTGAGATAACTCTGCACTATTGCGAGCTGCAAATGCCACTTCCAGCTTAGCTGTGCAGAGGAAGAACAACAAGAAGAAGAAATATCTCGAAATATGTCCGTCAGGCCCCTTCCCTTGAGATAAATCTGCAAATATCTCGGAAACGAAGCGAGCTATGGCAAAATGTTAAGAGACCTTTTTTGTAGAGAATTATGTTTCCTACAATTTATGTTCTATGATATTTTTTGATCAGAAGCGTAGTTTTCGAGATATATCGAGATATTTAAAAGTTCCGAAGCCGCACCAACATAATAGAGATACAGAAACACCGTGGCCCATTTCGGTGAGATAACTCTGCACTAGTGCGAGCTGCAAATGCCACTTCCAGCTTAGCTGTGCAGAAGAAGAACAACAAGAAGAAGAAATATCTCGAAATATGTCCGTCAGGCCCCTTCCCTTGAGATAAATCTGCAAATATCTCGGAAACGAAGAGAGCTATGGCAAAATGTTAAGAGACCTTTTTTGTAGAGAATTAGGTTTCCTACTTTTTATGTTCTATGATATTTTTTGATCAGAAGCGTAGTTTTCGAGATATATCGAGATATTTAAAAGTTCCGAAGCCGCACCAACATAATAGAGATACAGAAACACCGTGGCCCATTTCGGTGAGATAACTCTGCACTAGTGCGAGCTGCAAATGCCACTTCCAGCTTAGCTGTGCAGAAGAAGAACAACAAGAAGAAGAAATATCTCGAAATATGTCCGTCAGGCCCCTTCCCTTGAGATAAATCTGCAAATATCTCGGAAACGAAGCGAGCTATGGCAAAATGTTAAGAGACCTTTTTTGTAGAGAATTATGTTTCCTACAATTTATGTTCTATGATATTTTTTGATCAGAAGCGTAGTTTTCGAGATATATCGAGATATTTAAAAGTTCCGAAGCCGCACCAACATAATAGAGATACAGAAACACCGTGGCCCCTTTCTTTGAGATAACTCTGCACTAGTGCGAGCCGCAAATGCCACTTCCAGCTTAGCTGTGCAGAAGAAGAACAACAAGAAGAAGAAATATCTCGAAATATGTCCGTCAGGCCCCTTCCCTTGAGATAAATATGCAAATATCTCGGAAACGAAGCGAGCTATGGCAAAATGTTAAGAGACCTTTTTTGTAGAGAATTAAGTTTCCTACTTTTTATGTTCTATGATATTTTTTGATCAGATGCGTAGTTCTCGAGATATATCAAGATATTTAAAAGTTCCGAAGCCGCACCAACATAATAGAGATACAGAAACACCGTGGCCCCTTTCTTTGAGATAACTCTGCACTATTGCGAGCTGCAAATGCCACTTCCAGCTTAGCTGTGCAGAGGAAGAACAACAAGAAGAAGAAATATCTCGAAATATGTCCGTCAGGCCCCTTCCCTTGAGATAAATCTGCAAATATCTCGGAAACGAAGCGAGCTATGGCAAAATGTTAAGAGACCTTTTTTGTAGAGAATTATGTTTCCTACAATTTATGTTCTATGATATTTTTTGATCAGAAGCGTAGTTTTCGAGATATATCGAGATATTTAAAAGTTCCGAAGCCGCACCAACATAATAGAGATACAGAAACACCGTGGCCCATTTCGGTGAGATAACTCTGCACTAGTGCGAGCTGCAAATGCCACTTCCAGCTTAGCTGTGCAGAAGAAGAACAACAAGAAGAAGAAATATCTCGAAATATGTCCGTCAGGCCCCTTCCCTTGAGATAAATCTGCAAATATCTCGGAAACGAAGAGAGCTATGGCAAAATGTTAAGAGACCTTTTTTGTAGAGAATTAGGTTTCCTACTTTTTATGTTCTATGATATTTTTTGATCAGAAGCGTAGTTTTCGAGATATATCGAGATATTTAAAAGTTCCGAAGCCGCACCAACATAATAGAGATACAGAAACACCGTGGCCCATTTCGGTGAGATAACTCTGCACTAGTGCGAGCTGCAAATGCCACTTCCAGCTTAGCTGTGCAGAAGAAGAACAACAAGAAGAAGAAATATCTCGAAATATGTCCGTCAGGCCCCTTCCCTTGAGATAAATCTGCAAATATCTCGGAAACGAAGCGAGCTATGGCAAAATGTTAAGAGACCTTTTTTGTAGAGAATTATGTTTCCTACAATTTATGTTCTATGATATTTTTTGATCAGAAGCGTAGTTTTCGAGATATATCGAGATATTTAAAAGTTCCGAAGACGCACCAACATAATAGAGATACAGAAACACCCTGGCCCCTTTCTTTGAGATAACTGTGCACTAGTGCGAGCTGGAAATGCCACTTCCAGTTTAGCTGTGCAGAAGAAGAACAACAAGAAGAAGAAATATCTCGAAATATGTCCGTTAGGCCCCTTCCCTTGAGATAAATCTGCAAATATCTCGGAAACCAAGCGAGCTATGGCAAAATGTTAAGAGACCTTTTTTGTAGGGAATTAAGTTTCCTACTTTTTATGTTCTATGATATTTTTTGATCAGAAGCGTAGTTTTCGAGATATATCGAGATATTTAAAAGTTCCGAAGCCGCACCAACATAATAGAGATCCAGAAACACCGTGGCCCCTTTCTTTGAGATAACTCTGCACTAGTGCGAGCCGCAAATGCCACTTCCAGCTTAGCTGTGCAGAGGAGGAACAACAAGAAGAAGAAATATCTCGAAATATGTCCGTCAGGCCACTTCCCTTGAGATAAATCTGCAAATATCTCGGAAACGAAGCGAGCTATGGCAAAATGTTAAGAGACCTTTTTTGTAGAGAATAATGTTTCCTACAATTTACGTTCTATGATATTTTTTGATCAGAAGCGTAGTTTTCGAGATATATCGAGATATTTAAAAGTTCCGAAGCCGCACCAACATAATAGAGATACAGAAACACCGTGGCCCCTTTCTTTGAGATAACTCTGCACTATTGCGACCTGCAAATGCCACTTCCAGCTCAGCTGTGCAGAAGAAGAACAACAAGAAGAAGAAATATCTCGAAATACGTCCGTCAGGCCCCTTCCCTTGAGATAAATCTGCAAATATCTCGGAAACGAAGCGAGCTATGGCAAAATGTTAAGAGACCTTTTTTGTAGAGAATTAAGTTTCCTACTTTTTATGTTCTATGATATTTTTTGATCAGATGCGTAGTTCTCGAGATATATCAAGATATTTAAAAGTTCCGAAACCGCACCAACATAATAGAGATACAGAAACACCGTGGCCCCTTTCTTTGAGATAACTCTGCACTATTGCGAGCTGGAAATGCCACTTCCAGTTTAGCTGTGCAGAAGAAGAACAACAAGAAGAAGAAATATCTCGAAATATGTCCGTTAGGCCCCTTCCCTTGAGATAAATCTGCAAATATCTCGGAAACCAAGCGAGCTATGGCAAAATGTTAAGAGACCTTTTTTGTAGGGAATTAAGTTTCCTACTTTTTATGTTCTATGATATTTTTTGATCAGAAGCGTAGTTTTCGAGATATATCGAGATATTTAAAAGTTCCGAAGCCGCACCAACATAATAGAGATCCAGAAACACCGTGGCCCCTTTCTTTGAGATAACTCTGCACTAGTGCGAGCCGCAAATGCCACTTCCAGCTTAGCTGTGCAGAAGAAGAACAACAAGAAGAAGAAATATCTCGAAATATGTCCGTCAGGCCCCTTCCCTTGAGATAAATATGCAAATATCTCGGAAACGAAGCGAGCTATGGCAAAATGATAAGAGACCTTTTTTGTAGAGAATTAAGTTTGCTACTTTTCATGTTCTATGACATTTTTTGATCAGATGCGTAGTTCTCGAGATATATCAAGATATTTAAAAGTTCCGAAGCCGCACCAACATAATAGAGATACAGAAACACCGTGGCCCCTTTCTTTAAGATAACTCTGCACTATTGCGAGCTGCAAATGCCACTTCCAGCTTAGCTGTGCAGAGGAGGAACAACAAGAAGAAGAAATATCTCGAAATATGTCCGTCAGGCCAGTTCCTTTGAGCTGAATCTGCAAATATCTCGGAAACGAAGCGAGCTATGGCAAAATGTTAAGAAACCTTTTTTGTAGAGAATTATGTTTCCTACAATTTATGTTGTATGATATTTTTTGATCAGAAGCGTAGTTTTCGAGATATATCGAGATATTTAAAAGTTCCGAAGCCGCACCAACATAATAGAGATACAGAAACACCGTGGCCCCTTTCTTTGAGATAACTCTGCACTATTGCGACCTGCAAATGCCACTTCCAGCTCAGCTGTGCAGAAGAAGAACAACAAGAAGAAGAAATATCTCGAAATACGTCCGTCAGGCCCCTTCCCTTGAGATAAATCTGCAAATATCTCGGAAACGAAGCGAGCTATGGCAAAATGTTAAGAGACCTTTTTTGTAGAGAATTAAGTTTCCTACTTTTTATGTTCTATGATATTTTTTGATCAGATGCGTAGTTCTCGAGATATATCAAGATATTTAAAAGTTCCGAAACCGCACCAACATAATAGAGATACAGAAACACCGTGGCCCCTTTCTTTGAGATAACTCTGCACTAGTGCGAGCCGCAAATGCCACTTCCAGCTTAGCTGTGCAGAAGAAGAACAACAAGAAGAAGAAATATCTCGAAATATGTCCGTCAGGCCCCTTCCCTTGAGATAAATATGCAAATATCTCGGAAACGAAGCGAGCTATGGCAAAATGATAAGAGACCTTTTTTGTAGAGAATTAAGTTTGCTACTTTTCATGTTCTATGACATTTTTTGATCAGATGCGTAGTTCTCGAGATATATCAAGATATTTAAAAGTTCCGAAGCCGCACCAACATAATAGAGATACAGAAACACCGTGGCCCCTTTCTTTAAGATAACTCTGCACTATTGCGAGCTGCAAATGCCACTTCCAGCTTAGCTGTGCAGAGGAGGAACAACAAGAAGAAGAAATATCTCGAAATATATCCGTCAGGCCAGTTCCTTTGAGCTGAATCTGCAAATATCTCGGAAACGAAGCGAGCTATGGCAAAATGTTAAGAGACCTTTTTTGTAGAGAATTATGTTTCCTACAATTTATGTTGTATGATATTTTTTGATCAGAAGCGTAGTTTTCGAGATATATCGAGATATTTAAAAGTTCCGAAGCCGCACCAACATAATAGAGATACAGAAACACCGTGGCCCCTTTCTTTGAGATAACTCTGCACTAGTGCGAGCCGCAAATGCCACTTCCAGCTTAGCTGTGCAGAAGAAGAACAACAAGAAGAAGAAATATCTCGAAATATGTCCGTCAGGCCCCTTCCCTTGAGATAAATATGCAAATATCTCGGAAACGAAGCGAGCTATGGCAAAATGTTAAGAGACCTTTTTTGTAGAGAATTAAGTTTCCTACTTTTTATGTTCTATGATATTTTTTGATCAGATGCGTAGTTCTCGAGATATATCAAGATATTTAAAAGTTCCGAAGCCGCACCAACATAATAGAGATACAGAAACACCGTGGCCCCTTTCTTTGAGATAACTCTGCACTATTGCGAGCTGCAAATGCCACTTCCAGCTTAGCTGTGCAGAGGAAGAACAACAAGAAGAAGAAATATCTCGAAATATGTCCGTCAGGCCCCTTCCCTTGAGATAAATCTGCAAATATCTCGGAAACGAAGCGAGCTATGGCAAAATGTTAAGAGACCTTTTTTGTAGAGAATTATGTTTCCTACAATTTATGTTCTATGATATTTTTTGATCAGAAGCGTAGTTTTCGAGATATATCGAGATATTTAAAAGTTCCGAAGCCGCACCAACATAATAGAGATACAGAAACACCGTGGCCCATTTCGGTGAGATAACTCTGCACTAGTGCGAGCTGCAAATGCCACTTCCAGCTTAGCTGTGCAGAAGAAGAACAACAAGAAGAAGAAATATCTCGAAATATGTCCGTCAGGCCCCTTCCCTTGAGATAAATCTGCAAATATCTCGGAAACGAAGAGAGCTATGGCAAAATGTTAAGAGACCTTTTTTGTAGAGAATTAGGTTTCCTACTTTTTATGTTCTATGATATTTTTTGATCAGAAGCGTAGTTTTCGAGATATATCGAGATATTTAAAAGTTCCGAAGCCGCACCAACATAATAGAGATACAGAAACACCGTGGCCCATTTCGGTGAGATAACTCTGCACTAGTGCGAGCTGCAAATGCCACTTCCAGCTTAGCTGTGCAGAAGAAGAACAACAAGAAGAAGAAATATCTCGAAATATGTCCGTCAGGCCCCTTCCCTTGAGATAAATCTGCAAATATCTCGGAAACGAAGCGAGCTATGGCAAAATGTTAAGAGACCTTTTTTGTAGAGAATTATGTTTCCTACAATTTATGTTCTATGATATTTTTTGATCAGAAGCGTAGTTTTCGAGATATATCGAGATATTTAAAAGTTCCGAAGCCGCACCAACATAATAGAGATACAGAAACACCGTGGCCCCTTTCTTTGAGATAACTCTGCACTAGTGCGAGCCGCAAATGCCACTTCCAGCTTAGCTGTGCAGAAGAAGAACAACAAGAAGAAGAAATATCTCGAAATATGTCCGTCAGGCCCCTTCCCTTGAGATAAATCTGCAAATATCTCGGAAACGAAGCGAGCTATGGCAAAATGTTAAGAGACCTTTTTTGTAGAGAATTATGTTTCCTACAATTTATGTTCTATGATATTTTTTGATCAGAAGCGTAGTTTTCGAGATATATCGAGATATTTAAAAGTTCCGAAGCCGCACCAACATAATAGAGATACAGAAACACCGTGGCCCCTTTCTTTGAGATAACTCTGCACTATTGCGAGCTGCAAATGCCACTTCCAGCTTAGCTGTGCAGAGGAAGAACAACAAGAAGAAGAAATATCCCGAAATATGTCCGTCAGGCCACTTCCCTTGAGATAAATCTGCAAATATCTCGGGAACGAAGCGAGCTATGGCAAAATGTTAAGAGACCTTTTTTGTAGAGAATTAAGTTTCCTACTTTTTATGTTCGATGATATTTTTTGATCAGATGCGTAGTTCTCGAGATATATCAAGATATTTAAAAGTTCCGAAGCTGCACCAACATAATAGAGGTTCAGAAACACCGTGGCCTCTTTCTTTGAGATAACTCTGCACTATTGCGAGCTGCAAATGCCGCTTCGAGCTTAGCTGTGCAGAAGAAGAACAACAAGAAGAAGAAATATCTCGAAATATGTCCGTCAGACCCCATCCCTTGAGATGAATCTGCAAATATCTCGGAAACGAAGCGAGCTATGGCAAAATGTTAAGAGACCTTTTTTGTAGAGAATAATGTTTCCTACAATTTACGTTCTATGATATTTTTTGATCAGAAGCGTAGTTTTCGAGATATATCGAGATATTTAAAAGTTCCGAAGCCGCACCAACATAATAGAGATACAGAAACACCGTGGCCCCTTTCTTTGAGATAACTCTGCACTATTGCGACCTGCAAATGCCACTTCCAGCTCAGCTGTGCAGAAGAAGAACAACAAGAAGAAGAAATATCTCGAAATACGTCCGTCAGGCCCCTTCCCTTGAGATAAATCTGCAAATATCTCGGAAACGAAGCGAGGTATGGCAAAATGTTAAGAGACCTTTTTTGTAGAGAATTAAGTTTCCTACTTTTTATGTTCTATGATATTTTTTGATCAGATGCGTAGTTCTCGAGATATATCAAGATATTTAAAAGTTCCGAAACCGCACCAACATAATAGAGATACAGAAACACCGTGGCCCCTTTCTTTGAGATAACTCTGCACTATTGCGAGCTGCAAATGCCACTTCCAGCTTAGCTGTGCAGAGGAAGAACAACAAGAAGAAGAAATATCTCGAAATATGTCCGTCAGGCCAGTTCCTTTGAGCTGAATCTGCAAATATCTCGGAAACGAAGCGAGCTATGGCAAAATGTTAAGAGACGTTTTTTGTAGAGAATTATGTTTCCTACAATTTATGTTCTATGATATTTTTTGATCAGAAGCGTAGTTTTCGAGATATATCGAGATATTTAAAAGTTCCGAAGACGCACCAACATAATAGAGATACAGAAACACCGTGGCCCCTTTCTTTGAGATAACTGTGCACTAGTGCGAGCCGCAAATGCCACTTCCAGCTTAGCTGTGCAGAAGAAGAACAACAAGAAGAAGAAATATCTCGAAATATGTCCGTCAGGCCCCTTCCCTTGAGATATATCTGCAAATATCTCGGAAACGAAGCGAGGTATGGCGAAATGTTAAGAGACCTTTTTTGTAGAGAATTAAGTTTCCCACTTTTTATCTTCTATGATATTTTTTGATCAGATGCGTAGTTCTCGAGATATATCAAGATATTTAAAAGTTCCGAAGCCGCACCAACATAATAGAGATACAGAAACACCGTGGCCCCTCTCTTTGAGATCACTCTGCACTATTGCGAGCTGCAAATGCCACTTCCAGCTTAGCTGTGCAGAAGAAGAACAACAAGAAGAAGAAATATCTCGAAATATGTCCGTCAGGCCCCTTCCCTTGAGATAAATCTGCAAATATCTCGGAAACGAAGCGAGCTATGGCAAAATGTTTAGAGACCTTTCTTGTAGAGAATTAAGTTTCCTACTTTTTATGTAGTATGATATTTTTTGATCAGATGCGTAGTTCTCGAGATATATCAAGATATTTAAAAGTTCCGAAGCCGCACCAACGTAATAGAGATACAGAAACACCGTGGCCCCTTTCTTTGGGATAACTCTGCACTATTGCGAGCTGCAAATGCCACTTCCAGCTTAGCTGTGCAGAGGAAGAACAACAAGAAGAAGAAATATCTCGAAATATGTCCGTCAGGCCAGTTCCTTTGAGATGAATCTGCAAATATCTCGGAAACGAAGCGAGCTATGGCAAAATGTTAAGAGACGTTTTTTGTAGAGAATTATGTTTCCTACAATTTATGTTCTATGATATTTTTTGATCAGAAGCGTAGTTTTCGAGATATATCGAGATATTTAAAAGTTCCGAAGACGCACCAACATAATAGAGATACAGAAACACCGTGGCCCCTTTCTTTGAGATAACTGTGCACTAGTGCGAGCCGCAAATGCCACTTCCAGCTTAGCTGTGCAGAAGAAGAACAACAAGAAGAAGAAATATCTCGAAATATGTCCGTCAGGCCCCTTCCCTTGAGATATATCTGCAAATATCTCGGAAACGAAGCGAGCTATGGCGAAATGTTAAGAGACCTTTTTTGTAGAGAATTAAGTTTCCCACTTTTTATCTTCTATGATATTTTTTGATCAGATGCGTAGTTCTCGAGATATATCAAGATATTTAAAAGTTCCGAAGCCGCACCAACATAATAGAGATACAGAAACACCGTGGCCCCTCTCTTTGAGATCACTCTGCACTATTGCGAGCTGCAAATGCCACTTCCAGCTTAGCTGTGCAGAAGAAGAACAACAAGAAGAAGAAATATCTCGAAATATGTCCGTCAGGCCCCTTCCCTTGAGATATATCTGCAAATATCTCGGAAACGAAGCGAGCTATGGCAAAATGTTTAGAGACCTTTCTTGTAGAGAATTAAGTTTCCTACTTTTTATGTAGTATGATATTTTTTGATCAGATGCGTAGTTCTCGAGATATATCAAGATATTTAAAAGTTCCGAAGCCGCACCAACGTAATAGAGATACAGAAACACCGTGGCCCCTTTCTTTGGGATAACTCTGCACTATTGCGAGCTGCAAATGCCACTTCCAGCTTAGCTGTGCAGAACAAGAACAACAAGAAGAAGAAATATCTCGAAATATGTCCGTCAGACCCCATCCCTTGAGATGAATCTGCAAATATCTCGGAAACGAAGCGAGCTATGGCAAAATGTTGAGAGACCTTTTTTGTAGAGAATAATGTTTCCTACAATTTACGTTCTATGATATTTTTTGATCAGAAGCGTAGTTTTCGAGATATATCGAGATATTTAAAAGTTCCGAAGACGCACCAACATAATAGAGATACAGAAACACCGTGGCCCCTTTCTTTGAGATAACTGTGCACTAGTGCGAGCCGCAAATGCCACTTCCAGCTTAGCTGTGCAGAAGAAGAACAACAAGAAGAAGAAATATCTCGAAATATGTCCGTCAGGCCAGTTCCTTTGAGCTGAATCTGCAAATATCTCGGAAACGAAGCGAGCTATGGCAAAATGTTAAGAGACGTTTTTTGTAGAGAATTATGTTTCCTACAATTTATGTTCTATGATATTTTTTGATCAGAAGCGTAGTTTTCGAGATATATCGAGATACTTAAAAGTTCCGAAGCCGCACCAACATATTAGAGATACAGAAACACCGTGGCCCCTTTCTTTGAGATAACTGTGCACTAGTGCGAGCCGCAAATGCCATTTCCAGCTTAGCTGTGCAGAAGAAGAACAACAAGAAGAAGAAACTTCTCGAAATATGTCCGTCAGGCCCCTTCCCTTGAGATAAATCTGCAAATATCTCGGAAACGAAGCGAGCTATGGCAAAATGTTAAGAGAGCTTTTTTGTAGAGAATTATGTTTCCTACTTTTTATGTTCTATGATATTTTTTGAACAGACGCGTAGTTCTCGAGATATATCAAGATATTTAAAAGTTCCGAAGCCGCACCAACATAATAGAGATACAGAAACACCGTGGCCCCTTTCTTTGAGATATTTCTGCACTATTGCGAGCTGCAAATGCCACTTCCAGCTCAGCTGTGCAGAAGAAGAACAACAAGAAGAAGAAATATCTCGAAATATGTCCGTCAGGCCCCTGCCCTTGAGATATATCTGCTAATATCTCGGAAACCAAGCGAGCTATGGCAAAATGTTAAGAGACCTTTTTTGTAGAGAACTTTCTTTCCTACAATTTATGTTCTATGATATTTTTTGATCAGAAGCGTAGTTTTCGAGATATATCGAGATATTTAAAAGTTACGAAGCCGCACCAACATAATAGAGATACAGAAACACCGTGGCCCCTTTCTTTGAGATAACTCTGCAATAGTGCGAGCCGCAAATGCCACTTCCAGCTTAGCTGTGCAGAAGAAGAACAACAAGAAGAAGAAATATCTCGAAATATGTCCGTCAGGCCACTTCCCTTGAGATAAATCTGCAAATATCTCGGAAACGAAGCGAGCTATGGCAAAATGTTAAGAGACCTTTTTTGTAGAGAATTAAGTTTCCTACTTTTTATGTTCGATGATATTTTTTGATCAGATGCGTAGTTCTCGAGATATATCAAGATATTTAAAAGTTCCGAAGCTGCACCAACATAATAGAGGTACAGAAACACCGTGGCCCCTTTCTTTGAGATAACTCTGCACTATTGCGAGCTGCAAATGCCGCTTCGAGCTTAGCCGTGCAGAAGAAGAGCAACAAGAAGAAGAAATATCTCGAAATATGTCCGTTAGGCCCCTTCCCTTGAGATAAATCTGCAAATATCTCGGAAACGAAGCGAGCTATGGCAAAATGTTAAGAGACCTTTTTTGTAGAGAATTAAGTTTCCTACTTTTTATGTTTTATGATATTTTTTGATCAGAAGCGTAGTTGTCGAGATATATCGAGATATTTAAAAGTTCCGAAGCCGCACCAACATAATAGAGATACAGAAACACGGTGGCCCCTTTCTTTGAGATAACTCTGCACTAGTGCGAGCCGCAAATGCCACTTCCAGCTTAGCTGTGCAGAAGAAGAACAACAAGAAGAAGAAATATCTCGAAATATGTCCGTCAGGCCCCTTCCCTTGAGATAAATCTGCAAATATCTCGGAAACGAAGCGAGCTATGGCAAAATGTTAAGAGACCTTTTTTGTAGAGAATTAAGTTTCCTACTTTTTATGTTCTATGATATTTTTCGATCAGAGGCGTAGTTCTCGAGATATATCAAGATATTTAAAAGTTCCGAAGCCGCACCAACATAATAGAGATACAGAAACACCGTGGCCCCTTTCTTTGAGATAACTCTGCACTATTGCGAGCTGCAAATGCCACTTCCAGCTTAGCTGTGCAGAAGAAGAACAACAAGAAGAAGAAATATCTCGAAATATGTCCGTCAGGCCCCTTCCCTTGAGATATATCTGCAAATATCTCGGAAACGAAGCGAGCTATGGCAAAATGTTTAGAGACCTTTCTTGTAGAGAATTAAGTTTCCTACTTTTTATGTAGTATGATATTTTTTGATCAGATGCGTAGTTCTCGAGATATATCAAGATATTTAAAAGTTCCGAAGCCGCACCAACGTAATAGAGATACAGAAACACCGTGGCCCCTTTCTTTGGGATAACTCTGCACTATTGCGAGCTGCAAATGCCACTTCCAGCTTAGCTGTGCAGAACAAGAACAACAAGAAGAAGAAATATCTCGAAATATGTCCGTCAGACCCCATCCCTTGAGATGAATCTGCAAATATCTCGGAAACGAAGCGAGCTATGGCAAAATGTTGAGAGACCTTTTTTGTAGAGAATAATGTTTCCTACAATTTACGTTCTATGATATTTTTTGATCAGAAGCGTAGTTTTCGAGATATATCGAGATATTTAAAAGTTCCGAAGACGCACCAACATAATAGAGATACAGAAACACCGTGGCCCCTTTCTTTGAGATAACTGTGCACTAGTGCGAGCCGCAAATGCCACTTCCAGCTTAGCTGTGCAGAAGAAGAACAACAAGAAGAAGAAATATCTCGAAATATGTCCGTCAGGCCAGTTCCTTTGAGCTGAATCTGCAAATATCTCGGAAACGAAGCGAGCTATGGCAAAATGTTAAGAGACGTTTTTTGTAGAGAATTATGTTTCCTACAATTTATGTTCTATGATATTTTTTGATCAGAAGCGTAGTTTTCGAGATATATCGAGATACTTAAAAGTTCCGAAGCCGCACCAACATATTAGAGATACAGAAACACCGTGGCCCCTTTCTTTGAGATAACTGTGCACTAGTGCGAGCCGCAAATGCCATTTCCAGCTTAGCTGTGCAGAAGAAGAACAACAAGAAGAAGAAACTTCTCGAAATATGTCCGTCAGGCCCCTTCCCTTGAGATAAATCTGCAAATATCTCGGAAACGAAGCGAGCTATGGCAAAATGTTAAGAGAGCTTTTTTGTAGAGAATTATGTTTCCTACTTTTTATGTTCTATGATATTTTTTGAACAGACGCGTAGTTCTCGAGATATATCAAGATATTTAAAAGTTCCGAAGCCGCACCAACATAATAGAGATACAGAAACACCGTGGCCCCTTTCTTTGAGATATTTCTGCACTATTGCGAGCTGCAAATGCCACTTCCAGCTCAGCTGTGCAGAAGAAGAACAACAAGAAGAAGAAATATCTCGAAATATGTCCGTCAGGCCCCTGCCCTTGAGATATATCTGCTAATATCTCGGAAACCAAGCGAGCTATGGCAAAATGTTAAGAGACCTTTTTTGTAGAGAACTTTCTTTCCTACAATTTATGTTCTATGATATTTTTTGATCAGAAGCGTAGTTTTCGAGATATATCGAGATATTTAAAAGTTACGAAGCCGCACCAACATAATAGAGATACAGAAACACCGTGGCCCCTTTCTTTGAGATAACTCTGCAATAGTGCGAGCCGCAAATGCCACTTCCAGCTTAGCTGTGCAGAAGAAGAACAACAAGAAGAAGAAATATCTCGAAATATGTCCGTCAGGCCACTTCCCTTGAGATAAATCTGCAAATATCTCGGAAACGAAGCGAGCTATGGCAAAATGTTAAGAGACCTTTTTTGTAGAGAATTAAGTTTCCTACTTTTTATGTTCGATGATATTTTTTGATCAGATGCGTAGTTCTCGAGATATATCAAGATATTTAAAAGTTCCGAAGCTGCACCAACATAATAGAGGTACAGAAACACCGTGGCCCCTTTCTTTGAGATAACTCTGCACTATTGCGAGCTGCAAATGCCGCTTCGAGCTTAGCCGTGCAGAAGAAGAGCAACAAGAAGAAGAAATATCTCGAAATATGTCCGTTAGGCCCCTTCCCTTGAGATAAATCTGCAAATATCTCGGAAACGAAGCGAGCTATGGCAAAATGTTAAGAGACCTTTTTTGTAGAGAATTAAGTTTCCTACTTTTTATGTTTTATGATATTTTTTGATCAGAAGCGTAGTTGTCGAGATATATCGAGATATTTAAAAGTTCCGAAGCCGCACCAACATAATAGAGATACAGAAACACGGTGGCCCCTTTCTTTGAGATAACTCTGCACTAGTGCGAGCCGCAAATGCCACTTCCAGCTTAGCTGTGCAGAAGAAGAACAACAAGAAGAAGAAATATCTCGAAATATGTCCGTCAGGCCCCTTCCCTTGAGATAAATCTGCAAATATCTCGGAAACGAAGCGAGCTATGGCAAAATGTTAAGAGACCTTTTTTGTAGAGAATTAAGTTTCCTACTTTTTATGTTCTATGATATTTTTCGATCAGAGGCGTAGTTCTCGAGATATATCAAGATATTTAAAAGTTCCGAAGCCGCACCAACATAATAGAGATACAGAAACACCGTGGCCCCTTTCTTTGAGATAACTCTGCACTATTGCGAGCTGTAAATGCCACTTCCAGCTTAGCTGTGCAGAAGAAGAACAACAAGAAGAAGAAATATCTCGAAATATGTCCGTCAGGCCCCTTCCCTTGAGATATATCTGCAAATATCTCGGAAACGAAGCGAGCTATGGCAAAATGTTAAGAGACCTTTTTTGTAGAGAATTATGTTTCCTACAATTTATGTTCTACGATATTTTTTGATCAGAAGCGTAGTTTTCGAGATATATCGAGATATTTAAAAGTTCCGAAGCCGCACCAACATAATAGAGATACAGAAACACCGTGGCCCCTTTCTTTGGGATAACTCTGCACTATTGCGAGCTGCAAATGCCACTTCCAGCTTAGCTGTGCAGAAGAAGAACAACAAGAAGAAGAAATATCTCGAAATATGTCCGTCAGGCCACTTCCCTTGAGATGAATCTGCAAATATCTCGGAGACGAAGCGAGCTATGGCAAAATGTTAAGAGACCTTTTTTGTAGAGAATAATGTTTCCTACAATTTACGCTCTATGATATTTTTTGATCAGATGCGTAGTTCTCGAGATATATCAAGATATTTAAAAGTTCCGAAACCGCACCAACATAATAGAGATACAGAAACACCGTGGCCCCTTTCTTTGAGATAACTCTGCACTATTGCGAGCTGCAAATGCCACTTCCAGCTTAGCTGTGCAGAAGAAGAACAACAAGAAGAAGAAATATCTCGAAATATGTCCGTCAGGCCCCTTCCCTTGAGATAAATCTGCAAATATCTCGGAAACGAAGCGAGCTATGGCAAAATGTTAAGAGACCTTTTTTGTAGAGAATTAGGTTTCCTACTTTTTATGTTCTATGATATTTTTCGATCAGAGGCGTAGTTCTCGAGATATATCAAGATATTTAAAAGTTCCGAAGCCGCACCAACATAATAGAGATACAGAAACACCGTGGCCCCTTTCTTTGAGATAACTCTGCACGATTGCGAGCTGGAAATGCCACTTCCAGTTTAGCCGTGCAGAAGAAGAACAACAAGAAGAAGAAATATCTCGAAATATGTCCGTTAGGCCCCTTCCCTTGAGATAAATCTGCAAATATCTCGGAAACGAAGCGAGCTCTGGCAAAATGTTAAGAGACCTTTTTTGTAGAGAATTAAGTTTCCTACTTTTTATATTCTATGATATTTTTTGATCAGATGCGTAGTTCTCGAGATATATCAAGATATTTAAAAGTTCCGAAGCCGCACCAACATAATAGAGATACAGAAACACCGTGGCCCCTTTCTTTGAGATAACTCTGCACTATTGCGAGCTGTAAATGCCACTTCCAGCTTAGCTGTGCAGAAGAAGAACAACAAGAAGAACAAATATCTCGAAATATGTCCGTCAGGCCCCTTCCCTTGAGATATATCTGCAAATATCTCGGAAACGAAGCGAGCTATGGCAAAATGTTAAGAGACCTTTTTTGTAGAGAATTATGTTTCCTACAATTTATGTTCTACGATATTTTTTGGTCAGAAGCGTAGTTTTCGAGATATATCGAGATATTTAAAAGTTCCGAAGCCGCACCAACATAATAGATATACAGAAACACCGTGGCCCCTTTCTTTGAGATAACTCTGCACTATTGCGAGCTGCAAATGCCACTTCCAGCTTAGCTGTGCAGAGGAAGAACAACAAGAAGAAGAAATATCTCGAAATATGTCCGTCATGCCAGTTCCTTTGAGCTGAATCTGCAAATATCTCGGAAACGAAGCGAGCTATGGCAAAATGTTAAGAGACCTTTTTTGTAGAGAATTAAGTTTCCTACTTTTTATGTTCTATGATATTTTTTGATCAGATGCGTAGTTCTCGAGATATATCAAGATATTTAAAAGTTCCGAAGCCGCACCAACATAATAGAGATACAGAAACACCGTGGCCCCTTTCTTTGAGATAACTCTGCACTATTGCGAGCTGCAAATGCCACTTCCAGCTTAGCTGTGCAGAAGAAGAACAACAAGAAGAAGAAATATCTCGAAATATGTCCGTCAGGCCCCTTCCCTTGAGATAAATCTGCAAATATCTCGGAAACGAAGCGAGCTATGGCAAAATGTTAAGAGACCTTTTTTGTAGAGAATTAAGTTTCCTACTTTTTATATTCTATGATATTTTTTGATCAGATGCGTAGTTCTCGAGATATATCAAGATATTTAAAAGTTCCGAAGCCGCACCAACATAATAGAGATACAGAAACACCGTGGCCCCTTTCTTTGAGATAACCCTGCACTATTGCGAGCTGTAAATGCCACTTCCAGCTTAGCTGTGCAGAAGAAGAACAACAAGAAGAAGAAATATCTCGAAATATGTCCGTCAGGCCCCTTCCCTTGAGATATATCTGCAAATATCTCGGAAACGAAGCGAGCTATGGCAAAATGTTAAGAGACCTTTTTTGTAGAGAATTATGTTTCCTACAATTTATGTTCTACGATATTTTTTGGTCAGAGGCGTAGTTTTCGAGATATATCGAGATATTTAAAAGTTCCGAAGCCGCACCAACATAATAGATATACAGAAACACCGTGGCCCCTTTCTTTGAGATAACTCTGCACTATTGCGAGCTGCAAATGCCACTTCCAGCTTAGCTGTGCAGAGGAAGAACAACAAGAAGAAGAAATATCTCGAAATATGTCCGTCATGCCAGTTCCTTTGAGCTGAATCTCCAAATATCTCGGAAACGAAGCGAGCTATGGCAAAATGTTAAGAGACCTTTTTTGTAGAGAATAATGTTTCCTACAATTTACGCTCTATGATATTTTTTGATCAGATGCGTAGTTCTCGAGATATATCAAGATATTTAAAAGTTCCGAAACCGCACCAACATAATAGAGATACAGAAACACCGTGGCCCCTTTCTTTGAGATAACTCTGCACTATTGCGAGCTGCAAATGCCACTTCCAGCTTAGCTGTGCAGAAGAAGAACAACAAGAAGAAGAAATATCTCGAAATATGTCCGTCAGGCCCCTTCCCTTGAGATAAATCTGCAAATATCTCGGAAACGAAGCGAGCTATGGCAAAATGTTAAGAGACCTTTTTTGTAGAGAATTAAGTTTCCTACTTTTTATGTTCTATGATATTTTTCGATCAGAGGCGTAGTTCTCGAGATATATCAAGATATTTAAAAGTTCCGAAGCCGCACCAACATAATAGAGATACAGAAACACCGTGGCCCCTTTCTTTGAGATAACTCTGCACGATTGCAAGCTGGAAATGCCACTTCCAGTTTAGCTGTGCAGAAGAAGAACAACAAGAAGAAGAAATATCTCGAAATATGTCCGTTAGGCCCCTTCCCTTGAGATAAATCTGCAAATATCTCGGAAACGAAGCGAGCTCTGGCAAAATGTTAAGAGACCTTTTTTGTAGAGAATTAAGTTTCCTACTTTTTATATTCTATGATATTTTTTGATCAGATGCGTAGTTCTCGAGATATATCAAGATATTTAAAAGTTCCGAAGCCGCACCAACATAATAGAGATACAGAAACACCGTGGCCCCTTTCTTTGAGATAACTCTGCACTATTGCGAGCTGTAAATGCCACTTCCAGCTTAGCTGTGCAGAAGAAGAACAACAAGAAGAACAAATATCTCGAAATATGTCCGTCAGGCCCCTTCCCTTGAGATATATCTGCAAATATCTCGGAAACGAAGCGAGCTATGGCAAAATGTTAAGAGACCTTTTTTGTAGAGAATTATGTTTCCTACAATTTATGTTCTACGATATTTTTTGGTCAGAAGCGTAGTTTTCGAGATATATCGAGATATTTAAAAGTTCCGAAGCCGCACCAACATAATAGATATACAGAAACACCGTGGCCCCTTTCTTTGAGATAACTCTGCACTATTGCGAGCTGCAAATGCCACTTCCAGCTTAGCTGTGCAGAGGAAGAACAACAAGAAGAAGAAATATCTCGAAATATGTCCGTCATGCCAGTTCCTTTGAGCTGAATCTGCAAATATCTCGGAAACGAAGCGAGCTATGGCAAAATGTTAAGAGACCTTTTTTGTAGAGAATTAAGTTTCCTACTTTTTATGTTCTATGATATTTTTTGATCAGATGCGTAGTTCTCGAGATATATCAAGATATTTAAAAGTTCCGAAGCCGCACCAACATAATAGAGATACAGAAACACCGTGGCCCCTTTCTTTGAGATAACTCTGCACTATTGCGAGCTGCGAATGCCACTTCCAGCTTAGCTGTGCAGAAGAAGAACAACAAGAAGAAGAAATATCTCGAAATATGTCCGTCAGGCCCCTTCCCTTGAGATAAATCTGCAAATATCTCGGAAACGAAGCGAGCTATGGCAAAATGTTAAGAGACCTTTTTTGTAGAGAATTAAGTTTCCTACTTTTTATGTTCTATGATATTTTTCGATCAGAGGCGTAGTTCTCGAGATATATCAAGATATTTAAAAGTTCCGAAGCCGCACCAACATAATAGAGATACAGAAACACCGTGGCCCCTTTCTTTGAGATAACTCTGCACGATTGCGAGCTGGAAATGCCACTTCCAGTTTAGCTGTGCAGAAGAAGAACAACAAGAAGAAGAAATATCTCGAAATATGTCCGTTAGGCCCCTTCCCTTGAGATAAATCTGCAAATATCTCGGAAACGAAGCGAGCTCTGGCAAAATGTTAAGAGACCTTTTTTGTAGAGAATTATGTTTCCTACAATTTATGTTCTACGATATTTTTTGGTCAGAGGCGTAGTTTTCGAGATATATCGAGATATTTAAAAGTTCCGAAGCCGCACCAACATAATAGATATACAGAAACACCGTGGCCCCTTTCTTTGAGATAACTCTGCACTATTGCGAGCTGCAAATGCCACTTCCAGCTTAGCTGTGCAGAGGAAGAACAACAAGAAGAAGAAATATCTCGAAATATGTCCGTCATGCCAGTTCCTTTGAGCTGAATCTCCAAATATCTCGGAAACGAAGCGAGCTATGGCAAAATGTTAAGAGACCTTTTTTGTAGAGAATTAAGTTTCCTACTTTTTATGTTCTATGATATTTTTTGATCAGAGGCGTAGTTCTCGAGATATATCAAGATATTTAAAAGCTCCGAAGCCGCACCAACATAATAGAGATACAGAAACACCGTGGCCCCTTTCTTTGAGATAACTCTGCACTATTGCGAGCTGTAAATGCCACTTCCAGCTTAGCTGTGCAGAAGAAGAACAACAAGAAGAAGAAATATCTCGAAATATGTCCGTCAGGCCCCTTCCCTTGAGATATATCTGCAAATATCTCGGAAACGAAGCGAGCTATGGCAAAATGTTAAGAGACCTTTTTTGTAGAGAATTATGTTTCCTACAATTTATGTTGTATGATATTTTTTGATCAGAAGCGTAGTTTTCGAGATATATCGAGATATTTAAAAGTTCCGAAGCCGCACCAACATAATAGGGATACAGAAACACCGTGGCCCCTTTCTTTGAGATAACTCTGCACTAGTGCGAGCCGCAAATGCTACTTCCAGCTTAGCTGTGCAGAAGAAGAACAACAAGAAGAAGAAATATCTCGAGATATGTCCGTTAGGCCCCTTCCCTTGAGATAAATCTGCAAATATCTCGGAAACGAAGCGAGCTATGGCAAATTTTTAGGGACCTTTCTTGTAGAGAATTAAGTTTCCTACTTTTTATGTTCTATGATATTTTTCGATCAGAGGCGTAGTTCTCGAGATATATCAAGATATTTAAAAGTTCCGAAGCCGCACCAACATAATAGAGATACAGAAACACCGTGGCCCCTTTCTTTGAGATAACTCTGCACTATTGCGAGCTGTAAATGCCACTTCCAGCTTAGCTGTGCAGAAGAAGAACAACAAGAAGAAGAAATATCTCGAAATATGTCCGTCAGGCCCCTTCCCTTGAGATATATCTGCAAATATCTCGGAAACGAAGCGAGCTATGGCAAAATGTTAAGAGACCTTTTTTGTAGAGAATTATGTTTCCTACAATTTATGTTCTATGATATTTTTTGATCAGAAGCGTAGTTTTCGAGATATATCGAGATATTTAAAAGTTCCGAAGCCGCACCAACATAATAGATATACAGAAACACCGTGGCCCCTTTCTTTGAGATAACTCTGCACTAGTGCGAGCTGCAAATGCCACTTCCAGCTTAGCTGTGCAGAAGAAGAACAACAAGAAGAAGAAATATCTCGAAATATGTCCGTCAGGCCCCTTCCCTTGAGATAAATCTGCAAATATCTCGGAAACGAAGCGAGCTATGGCAAAATCTTAAGAGACCTTTTTTGTAGAGAATTAAGTTTCCTACTTTTTATGTTCTATGATATTTTTTGATCAGATGCGTAGTTCTCGAGATATATCAAGATATTTAAAAGTTCCGAAGCCGCACCAACATAATAGAGATACAGAAACACCGTGGCCCCTTTCTTTGAGATAACTCTGCACTATTGCGAGCTGCAAATGCCACTTCCAGCTTATCTGTGCAGAAGAAGAACAACAAGAAGAAGAAATATCTCGAAATATGTCCGTCAGGCCCCTTCCCTTGAGATAAATCTGCAAATATCTCGGAAACGAAGCGAGCTATGGCAAAATGTTAAGAGACCTTTTTTGTAGAGAATTAAGTTTCCTACTTTTTATGTTCTATGATATTTTTCGATCAGAAGCGTAGTTCTGGAGATATATCAAGATACTTAAAAGTTCCGAAGCCGCACGAACATAATAGAGATACAGAAACACCGTGGCCCCTTTCTTTGAGATAACTCTGCACTATTGCGAGCTGTAAATGCCACTTCCAGCTTAGCTGTGCAGAAGAAGAACAACAAGAAGAAGAAATATCTCGAAATATGTCCGTCAGGCCCCTTCCCTTGAGATATATCTGCAAATATCTCGGAAACGAAGCGAGCTATGGCAAAATGTTAAGAGACCTTTTTTGTAGAGAATTATGTTTCCTACAATTTATGTTGTATGATATTTTTTGATCAGATGCGTAGTTCTCGAGATATATCAAGATATTTTAAAGTTCCGAAGCCGCACCAACATAATAGAGATACAGAAACACCGTGGCCCCTTTCTTTGAGATAACTCTGCAGTATTGCGAGCTGCAAATGCCACTTCCAGCTTAGCTGTGCAGAGGAAGAACAACAAGAAGAAGAAATATCTCGAAATATGTCCGTCAGGCCCCTTCCCTTGAGATAAATCTGCAAATATCTCGGAAACGAAGAGAGCTATGGCAAAATGTTAAGAGACCTTTTTTGTAGAGAATTAAGTTTCCTACTTTTCATGTTCTATGATATTTTTTGATCAGATGCGTAGTTCTCGAGATATATCAAGATATTTAAAAGTTCCGAAGCCGCACCAACATAATAGAGATACAGAAACACCGTGGCCCCTTTCTTTGAGATAACTCTGCACTATTACGAGCTGTAAATGCCACTTCCAGCTTAGCTGTGCAGAAGAAGAACAACAAGAAGAAGAAGTATCTCGAAATATGTCCGTCAGGCCCCTTCCCTTGAGATATATCTGCAAATATCTCGGAAACAAAGCGAGCTATGGCAAAATGTTAAGAGACCTTTTTTGTAGAGAATTATGTTTCCTACAATTTATGTTCTATGATATTTTTTGATCAGATGCGCAGTTCACGAGATATATCAAGATATTTAAAAGTTCCGAAGCCGCACCAACATAATAGAGATACAGAAACACCGTGGCCCCTTTCTTTGAGATAACTCTGCACTATTGCGAGCTGCAAATGCCACTTCCAGCTTAGCTGTGCAGAAGAAGAACAACAAGAAGAAGAAATATCTCGAAATATGTCCGTCAGGCCCCTTCCCTTGAGATAAATCTGGAAATATCTCGGAAACGAAGAGAGTTATGGCAAAATGTTAAGAGACCTTTTTTGTAGAGAATTAAGTTTCCTACTTTTCATGTTCTACGATATTTTTTGATCAGATGCGTAGTTCTCGAGATATATCAAGATATTTAAAAGTTCCGAAGCCGCACCAACATAATAGAGATACAGAAACACCGTGGCCCCTTTCTTTGAGATAACTCTGCACTATTGCGAGCTGCAAATGCCACTTCCAGCTTAGCTGTGCAGAAGAAGAACAACAAGAAGAAGAAATATCACGAAATATGTCCGTTAGGCCCCTTCCCTTGAGATAAATCTGCAAATATCTCGGAAACGAAGCGAGCTATGGCAAAATGTTAAGAGACCTTTTTTGTAGAGAATTAAGTTTCCTCCTTTTTATGTTCTATGATATTTTTTGATCAGATGCGCAGTTCACGAGATATATCAAGATATTTAAAAGTTCCGAAGCCGCACCAACATAATAGAGATACAGAAACACCGTGGCCCCTTTCTCTGAGATAACTCTGCACTATTGCGAGCTGCAAATGCCACTTCCAGCTTAGCTGTGCAGAAGAAGAACAACAAGAAGAAGAAATATCTCGAAATATGTCCGTCAGGCCCCTTCCCTTGAGATAAATCTGGAAATATCTCGGAAACGAAGAGAGTTATGGCAAAATGTTAAGAGACCTTTTTTGCAGAGAATTAAGTTTCCTACTTTTCATGTTCTATGATATTTTTTGATCAGATGCGTAGTTCTCGAGATATATCAAGATATTTAAAAGTTCCGAAGCCGCACCAACATAATAGAGATACAGAAACACCGTGGCCCCTTTCTTTAAAATATCTCTGCACTATTGCGAGCTGTAAATGCCACTTCCAGCTTAGCTGTGCAGAAGAAGAACAACAAGAAGAAGAAATATCTCGAAATATGTCCGTTAGGCCCCTTCCCATGAGATAAATCTGCAAATATCTCGGAAACGAAGCGAGGTATGGTAAAATGTTAAGAGACCTTTTTTGTAGAGAATTAAGTTTCCTACTTTTTATGTTCTATGATATTTTTTGATCAGATGCGTAGTTCTCGAGATATATCAAGATATTTAAAAGTTCCGAAGCCGCACCAACATAATAGGGATACAGAAACACCGTGGCCCCTCTCTTTGAGATAACTCTGCACTATTGCGAGCTGGAAATGCCACTTCCAGTTTAGCTGTGCAGAAGAAGAACAACAAGAAGAAGAAATATCTCGAAATATGTCCGTTAGGCCCCTTCCCTTGAGATAAATGTGCAAATATCTCGGAAACGAAGCGAGCTATGGCAAAATGTTAAGAGACGTTTTTTGTAGAGAATTAAGTTTCCTACTTTTTATGTTCTATGATATTTTTTGATCAGATGCGTAGTTTTCGAGATATATCGAGATATTTAAAAGTTCCGAAGCTGCACCAACATAATAGAGGTACAGAAACACCGTGGCCTCTTTCTTTGAGATAACTCTGCACTATTGCGAGCTGCAAATGCCACTTCGAGCTTAGCTGTGCAGAAGAAGAACAACAAGAAGAAGAAATATCTCGAAATATGTCCGTCAGGCCCCTTCCCTTGAGATAAATCTGCAAATATCTCGGAAACGAAGAGAGCTATGGCAAAATGTTAAGAGACCTTTTTTGTAGAGAATTAAGTTTCCTACTTTTCATGTTCTATGATATTTTTTGATCAGATGCGTAGTTCTCGAGATATATCAAGATATTTAAAAGTTCCGAAGCCGCACCAACATAATAGAGATACAGAAACACCGTGGCCCCTTTCTTTGAGATAACTCTGCACTATTACGAGCTGTAAATGCCACTTCCAGCTTAGCTGTGCAGAAGAAGAACAACAAGAAGAAGAAATATCTCGAAATATGTCCGTCAGGCCCCTTCCCTTGAGATATATCTGCAAATATCTCGGAAACGAAGCGAGCTATGGCAAAATGTTAAGAGACCTTTTTTGTAGAGAATTATGTTTCCTACAATTTATGTTCTATGATATTTTTTGATCAGAAGCGTAGTTTTCGAGATATATCGAGATATTTAAAAGTTCCGAAGCCGCACCAACATAATAGAGATACAGAAACACCGTGGCCCCTTTCTTTGAGATAACTCTGCACTAGTGCGAGCCGCAAATGCCACTTCCAGCCTAGCTGTGCAGAAGAAGAACACCAAGAAGAAGAAATATCTCGAAATATGTCCGTCAGGCCCCTTCCCTTGAAATAAATATGCAAATATCTCGGAAACGAAGCGAGCTATGGCAAAATGTTAAGAGACCTTTTTTGTAGAGAATTAAGTTTCCTACTTTTTATGTTCTATGATATTTTTTGATCAGACGCGTAGTTTTCGAGATATATCGAGATATTTAAAAGTTCCGAAGCCGCACCAACATAATAGAGATACAGAAACACCGTGGCCCCTTTCTTTGAGATAACTCTGCACTAGTGAGAGCCGCAAATGCCACTTCCAGCTTAGCTGTGCAGAAGAAGAACAACAAGAAGAAGAAATATCTCGAAATATGTCCGTCAGGCCCCTTCCCTTGAGATAAATATGCAAATATCTCGGAAACGAAGCGAGCTATGGCAAAATGTTAAGAGACCTTTTTTGTAGAGAATTAAGTTTCCTACTTTTTATGTTCTATGATATTTTTTGATCAGATGCGTAGTTCTCGAGATATATCAAGATATTTAAAAGTTCCGAAGCCACACCAACATAATAGAGATACAGAAACACCGTGGCCCCTCTCTTTGAGATAACTCTGCACTATTGCGAGCTGCAAATGCCACTTCCAGCTTAGCTGTGCAGAAGAAGAACAACAAGAAGAAGAAATATCTCGAAATATGTCCGTCAGGCCCCTTCCCTTGAGATAAATCTGCAAATATCTCGGAAACGAAGCGAGCTATGGCAAAATGTTTAGAGACCTTTCTTGTAGAGAATTAAGTTTCCTACTTTTTATGTAGTATGATATTTTTTGATCAGATGCGTAGTTCTCGAGATATATCAAGATATTTAAAAGTTCCGAAGCTGCACCAACATAATAGAGGTACAGAAACACCGTGGCCTCTTTCTTTGAGATAACTCTGCACTATTGCGAGCTGCAAATGCCGCTTCGAGCTAAGCTGTGCAGAAGAAGAACAACAAGAAGAAGAAATATCTCGAAATATGTCCGTCAGACCCCTTCGCTTGAGATGAATCTGCAAATATCTTGGAAACGAAGCGAGCTATGGCAAAATGTTAAGAGACCTTTTTTGTAGAGAATAATGTTTCCTACAATTTACGTTCTATGATATTTTTTGATCAGAAGCGTAGTTTTCGAGATATATCGAGATATTTAAAAGTTCCGAAGCTGCACCAACATAATAGAGGTACAGAAACACCGTGGCCTCTTTCTTTGAGATAACTCTGCACTATTGCGAGCTGCAAATGCCACTTCGAGCTTAGCTGTGCAGAAGAAGAACAACAAGAAGAAGAAATATCTCGAAATATGTCCGTCAGGCCCCTTCCCTTGAGATAAATCTGCAAATATCTCGGAAACGAAGAGAGCTATGGCAAAATGTTAAGAGACCTTTTTTGTAGAGAATCATGTTTCCTCCTTTTCATGTTCTATGATATTTTTTGATCAGATGCGTAGTTCTCGAGATATATCAAGATATTTAAAAGTTCCGAAGCCGCACCAACATAATAGAGATACAGAAACACCGTGGCCCCTTTCTTTGAGATAACTCTGCACTATTACGAGCTGTAAATGCCACTTCCAGCTTAGCTGTGCAGAAGAAGAACAACAAGAAGAAGAAGTATCTCGAAATATGTCCGTCAGGCCCCTTCCCTTGAGATATATCTGCAAATATCTCGGAAACGAAGCGAGCTATGGCAAAATGTTAAGAGACCTTTTTTGTAGAGAATTATGTTTCCTACAATTTATGTTCTATGATATTTTTTGATCAGATGCGCAGTTCACGAGATATATCAAGATATTTAAAAGTTCCGAAGCCGCACCAACATAATAGAGATACAGAAACACCGTGGCCCCTTTCTTTGAGATAACTCTGCACTATTGCGAGCTGCAAATGCCACTTCCAGCTTAGCTGTGCAGAAGAAGAACAACAAGAAGAAGAAATATCTCGAAATATGTCCGTCAGGCCCCTTCCCTTGAGATAAATCTGGAAATATCTCGGAAACGAAGAGAGTTATGGCAAAATGTTAAGAGACCTTTTTTGTAGAGAATTAAGTTTCCTACTTTTCATGTTCTACGATATTTTTTGATCAGATGCGTAGTTCTCGAGATATATCAAGATATTTAAAAGTTCCGAAGCCGCACCAACATAATAGAGATACAGAAACACCGTGGCCCCTTTCTTTGAGATAACTCTGCACTATTGCGAGCTGCAAATGCCACTTCCAGCTTAGCTGTGCAGAAGAAGAACAACAAGAAGAAGAAATATCACGAAATATGTCCGTTAGGCCCCTTCCCTTGAGATAAATCTGGAAATATCTCGGAAACGAAGAGAGTTATGGCAAAATGTTAAGAGACCTTTTTTGTAGAGAATTAAGTTTCCTACTTTTCATGTTCTATGATATTTTTTGATCAGATGCGTAGTTCTCGAGATATATCAAGATATTTAAAAGTTCCGAAGCCGCACCAACATAATAGAGATACAGAAACACCGTGGCCCCTTTCTTTAAAATATCTCTGCACTATTGCGAGCTGTAAATGCCACTTCCAGCTTAGCTGTGCAGAAGAAGAACAACAAGAAGAAGAAATATCTCGAAATATGTCCGTTAGGCCCCTTCCCTTGAGATAAATCTGCAAATATCTCGGAAACGAAGCGAGCTATGGCAAAATGTTAAGAGACCTTTTTTGTAGAGAATTAAGTTTCCTACTTTTTATGTTCTATGATATTTTTTGATCAGATGCGTAGTTCTCGAGATATATCAAGATATTTAAAAGTTCCGAAGCCGCACCAACATAATAGGGATACAGAAACACCGTGGCCCCTCTCTTTGAGATAACTCTGCACTATTGCGAGCTGGAAATGCCACTTCCAGTTTAGCTGTGCAGAAGAAGAACAACAAGAAGAAGAAATATCTCGAAATATGTCCGTTAGGCCCCTTCCCTTGAGATAAATGTGCAAATATCTCGGAAACGAAGCGAGCTATGGCAAAATGTTAAGAGACGTTTTTTGTAGAGAATTAAGTTTCCTACTTTTTATGTTCTATGATATTTTTTGATCAGATGCGTAGTTCTCGAGATATATCGAGATATTTAAAAGTTCCGAAGCCGCACCAACATAATGGAGATACAGAAACACCGTGGCCCCTTTCTTTGAGATAACGCTGCACTAGTGCGAGCTGGAAATGCCACTTCCAGTTTAGCTGTGCAGAAGAAGAACAACAAGAAGCAGAAATATCTCGAAATATGTCCGTTAGGCCCCTTCCCTTGAGATAAATCTGCAAATATCTCGGAAACGAAGCGAGCTATGGCAAAATGTTAAGAGACCTTTTTTGTAGAGAATTAAGTTTCCTACTTTTTATGTTCTATGATATTTTTTGATCAGATGCGTAGTTCTCGAGATATATCAAGATATTTAAAAGTTCCGAAGCCGCACCAACATAATAGGGATACAGAAACACCGTGGCCCCTCTCTTTGAGATAACTCTGCACTATTGCGAGCTGGAAATGCCACTTCCAGTTTAGCTGTGCAGAAGAAGAACAACAAGAAGAAGAAATATCTCGAAATATGTCCGTTAGGCCCCTTCCCTTGAGATAAATGTGCAAATATCTCGGAAACGAAGCGAGCTATGGCAAAATGTTAAGAGACATTTTTTGTAGAGAATTAAGTTTCCTACTTTTTATGTTCTATGATATTTTTTGATCAGATGCGTAGTTCTCGAGATATATCAAGATATTTAAAAGTTCCGAAGCCGCACCAACATAATAGAGATACAGAAACACCGTGGCCCCTTTCTTTGAGATAACTCTGCACTATTGCGAGCTGCAAATGCCACTTCCAGCTTAGCTGTGCAGAGGAAGAACAACAAGAAGAAGAAATATCTCGCAATATGTCCGTCAGGCCAGTTCCTTTGAGCTGAATCTGCAAATATCTCGGAAACGAAGCGAGCTATGGCAAAATGTTAAGAGACCTTTTTTGTAGAGAATTAAGTTTCCTACTTTTTATGTTCTATGATATTTTTTGATCAGATGCGTAGTTCTCGAGATATATCAAGATATTTAAAAGTTCCGAAGCCGCACCAACATAATAGGGATACAGAAACACCGTGGCCCCTCTCTTTGAGATAACTCTGCACTATTGCGAGCTGGAAATGCCACTTCCAGTTTAGCTGTGCAGAAGAAGAACAACAAGAAGAAGAAATATCTCGAAATATGTCCGTTAGGCCCCTTCCCTTGAGATAAATGTGCAAATATCTCGGAAACGAAGCGAGCTATGGCAAAATGTTAAGAGACCTTTTTTGTAGAGAATTAAGTTTCCTACTTTTTATGTTCTATGATATTTTTTGATCAGATGCGTAGTTCTCGAGATATATCAAGATATTTAAAAGTTCCGATGCCGCACCAACATAATAGAGATACAGAAACACCGTGGCCCCTCTCTTTGAGATAACTCTGCACTATTGCGAGCTGGAAATGCCACTTCCAGTTTAGCTGTGCAGAACAAGAACAACAAGAAGAAGAAATATCTCGAAATATGTCCGTTAGGCCCCTTCCCTTGAGATATATGTGCAAATATCTCGGAAACGAAGCGAGCTATGGCAAAATGTTAAAAGACCTTTTTTGTAGAGAATTATGTTTCCTACAATTTATGTTCGATGATATTTTTTGATCAGAAGCGTAGTTTTCGAGATATATCGAGATATTTAAAAGTTCCGAAGCCGCACCAACATAATAGAGATACAGAAACACCGTGGCCCCTTTCTTTGAGATAACTCTGCACTATTGCGAGCTGCAAATGCCACTTCCAGCTTAGCTGTGCAGAGGAAGAACAACAAGAAGAAGAAATATCTCGAAATATGTCCGTCAGGCCCCTTCCCTTGAGATAAATCTGGAAATATCTCGGAAACGAAGAGAGTTATGGCAAAATGTTAAGAGACCTTTTTTGTAGAGAATTAAGTTTCCTACTTTTCATGTTCTATGATATTTTTTGATCAGATGCGTAGTTCTCGAGATATATCAAGATATTTAAAAGTTCCGAAGCCGCACCAACATAATAGAGATACAGAAACACCGTGGCCCCTTTCTTTAAAATATCTCTGCACTATTGCGAGCTGTAAATGCCACTTCCAGCTTAGCTGTGCAGAAGAAGAACAACAAGAAGAAGAAATATCTCGAAATATGTCCGTCAGGCCCCTTCCCTTGAGATATATCTGCAAATATTTCGGAAACGAAGCGAGCTATGGCAAAATGTTAAGAGACCTTTTTTGTAGAGAATTAAGTTTCCTACTTTTTATGTTCTATGATATTTTTTGATCAGATGCGTAGTTCTCGAGATATATCAAGATATTTAAAAGTTCCGAAGCCGCACCAACATAATAGAGATACAGAAACACCGTGGCCCCTTTCTTTGAGATAACGCTGCACTAGTGCGAGCTGGAAATGCCACTTCCAGTTTAGCTGTGCAGAAGAAGAACAACAAGAAGCAGAAATATCTCGAAATATGTCCGTTAGGCCCCTTCCCTTGAGATAAATCTGCAAATATCTCGGAAACGAAGCGAGCTATGGCAAAATGTTAAGAGACCTTTTTTGTAGAGAATTAAGTTTCCTACTTTTTATGTTCTATGATATTTTTTGATCAGATGCGTAGTTCTCGAGATATATCAAGATATTTAAAAGTTCCGAAGCCGCACCAACATAATAGGGATACAGAAACACCGTGGCCCCTCTCTTTGAGATAACTCTGCACTATTGCGAGCTGGAAATGCCACTTCCAGTTTAGCTGTGCAGAACAAGAACAACAAGAAGAAGAAATATCTCGAAATATGTCCGTTAGGCCCCTTCCCTTGAGCTGAATCTGCAAATATCTCGGAAACGAAGCGAGCTATGGCAAAATGTTAAGAGACGTTTTTTGTAGAGAATTAAGTTTCCTACTTTTTATGTTCTATGATATTTTTTGATCAGATGCGTAGTTCTCGAGATATATCGAGATATTTAAAAGTTCCGAAGCCGCACCAACATAATGGAGATACAGAAACACCGTGGCCCCTTTCTTTGAGATAACGCTGCACTAGTGCGAGCTGGAAATGCCACTTCCAGTTTAGCTGTGCAGAAGAAGAACAACAAGAAGCAGAAATATCTCGAAATATGTCCGTTAGGCCCCTTCCCTTGAGATAAATCTGCAAATATCTCGGAAACGAAGCGAGCTATGGCAAAATGTTAAGAGACCTTTTTTGTAGAGAATTAAGTTTCCTACTTTTTATGTTCTATGATATTTTTTGATCAGATGCGTAGTTCTCGAGATATATCAAGATATTTAAAAGTTCCGAAGCCGCACCAACATAATAGAGATACAGAAACACCGTGGCCCCTTTCTTTGAGATAACTCTGCACTATTGCGAGCTGCAAATGCCACTTCCAGCTTAGCTGTGCAGATGAAGAACAACAAGAAGAAGAAATATCTCGAAATATGTCCGTCAGGCCAGTTCCTTTGAGCTGAATCTGCAAATATCTCGGAAACGAAGCGAGCTATGGCAATATGTTAAGAGACCTTTTTTGTAGAGAATTAAGTTTCCTACTTTTTATGCTCTATGATATTTTTTGATCAGATGCGTAGTTCTCGAGATATATCAAGATATTTAAAAGTTCCGAAGCCGCACCAACATAATAGAGATACAGAAACACCGTGGCCCCTCTCTTTGAGATAACTCTGCACTATTGCGAGCTGGAAATGCCACTTCCAGTTTAGCTGTGCAGAAGAAGAACAAGAAGCAGAAATATTTCGAAATATGTCCGTTAGGCCCCTTCCCTTGAGATAAATCTGCAAATATCTCGGAAACGAAGCGAGCTATGGCAAAATGTTAAGAGACCTTTTTTGTAGAGAATTAAGTTTCCTACTTTTTCTGTTCTATGATATTTTTTGATCAGATGCGCAGTTCTCGAGATATATCAAGATATTTAAAAGTTCCGAAGCCGCACCAACATAATAGAGATACAGAAACACCGTGGCCCCTTTCTTTGAGATAACTCTGCACTATTGCGAGCTGCAAATGCCACTTCCAGCTTAGCTGTGCAGAAGAAGAACAACAAGAAGAAGAAATATCTCGAAATATGTCCGTTAGGCCCCTTCCCTTGAGATAAATCTGCAAATATCTCGGAAACGAAGCGAGCTATGGCAAAATGTTAAGAGACCTTTTTTGTAGAGAATTATGTTTCCTACAATTTATGTTCTATGATATTTTTTGATCAGATGCGCAGTTCTCGAGATATATCAAGATATTTAAAAGTTCCGAAGCCGCACCAACATAATAGAGATACAGAAACACCGTGGCCCCTTTCTTTGAGATAACTCTGCACTATTGCGAGCTGCAAATGCCACTTCCAGCTTAGCTGTGCAGAGGAAGAACAACAAGAAAAAGAAATATCTCGAAATATGTCCGTCAGGCCAGTTCCTTTGAGCTGAATCTGCAAATATCTCGGAAACGAAGCGAGCTATGGCAAAATGTTAAGAGACCTTTTTTGTAGAGAATTAAGTTTCCTTATTTTTATGTTCTATGATATTTTTTGATCAGATGCGTAGTTCTCGAGATATATCAAGATATTTAAAAGTTCCGAAGCCGCACCAACATAATAGGGATACAGAAACACCGTGGCCCCTCTCTTTGAGATAACTCTGCACTATTGCGAGCTGGAAATGCCACTTCCAGTTTAGCTGTGCAGAAGAAGAACAACAAGAAGCAGAAATATCTCGAAATATGTCCGTCAGGCCCCTTCCCTTGAGATAAATCTGCAAATATCTCGGAAACGAAGCGAGCTATGGCAAAATGTTAAGAGACCTTTTTTGTAGAGAATTAAGTTTCCTACGTTTTATCTTCTATGATATTTTTTGATCAGATGCGTAGTTCTCGAGATATATCAAGATATTTAAAAGTTCCGAAGCCGCACCAACATAATAGAGATACAGAAACACCGCGGCCCCTTTCTTTGAGATAACTCTGCACTATTGCGAGCTGCAAATGCCACTTCCAGCTTAGCTGTGCAGAAGAAGAACAACAAGAAGAAGAAATATCTCGAAATATGTCCGTCAGGCCCCTTCCCTTGAGATAAATCTGCAAATATCTCGGAAACGAAGAGAGCTATGGCAAAATGTTAAGAGACCTTTTTTGTAGAGAATTAAGTTTCCTACTTTTCATGTTCTATGATATTTTTTGATCAGATGCGTAGTTCTCGAGATATATCCAGATATTTAAAAGTTCCGAAGCCGCACCAACATAATAGAGATACAGAAACACCGTGGCCCCTTTCTTTGAGATAACTCTGCACTATTGCGAGCTGTAAATGCCACTTCCAGCTCAGCTGTGCAGAAGAAGAACAACAAGAAGAAGAAATATCTCGAAATATGTCCGTCAGGCCCCTTCCCTTGAGATGTATCTGCAAATATCTCGGAAACGAAGTGAGCTATGGCAAAATGTTAAGAGACCTTTTTTGTAGAGAATTATGTTTCCTACAATTTATGTTCTATGATATTTTTTGATCAGAAGCGTAGTTTTCGAGATATATCGAGATATTTAAAAGTTCCGAAGCCGCACCAACATAATAGAGATACAGAAACACCGTGGCCCCTCTCTTTGAGATAACTCTGCACTATTGCGAGCTGGAAATGCCACTTCCAGTTTAGCTGTGCAGAAGAAGAACAACAAGAAGCAGAAATATCTCGAAATATGTCCGTCAGGCCCCTTCCCTTGAGATAAATCTGCAAATATTTCGGAAACGAAGCGAGCTATGGCAAAATGTTAAGAGACCTTTTTTGTAGAGAATTAAATTTCCTACGTTTTATCTTCTATGATATTTTTTGATCAGATGCGTAGTTCTCGAGATATATCAAGATATTTAAAAGTTCCGAAGCCGCACCAACATAATGGAGATACAGAAACACCGTGGCCCCTTTCTTTGAGATAACTCTGCACTAGTGCGAGCCGCAAATGCCACTTCCAGCTTAGCTGTGCAGAAGAAGAACAACAAGAAGAAGAAATATCTCGCAATATGTCCGTCAGGCCCCTTCCCTTGAGATAAATCTGCAAATATCTCGGAAACGAAGCGAGCTATGGCAAAATGTTAAGAGACCTTTTTTGTAGAGAATTAAGTTTCCTACTTTTTATCTTCTATGATATTTTTTGATCAGATGCGTAGTTCTCGAGATATATCAAGATATTTAAAAGTTCCGAAGCCGCACCAACATAATAGAGATACAGAAACACCGTGGCCCCTTTCTTTGAGATAACTCTGCACTATTGCGAGCTGCAAATGCCACTTCCAGCTTAGCTGTGCAGAAGAAGAACAACAAGAAGAAGAAATATCTCGAAATATGTCCGTCAGGCCCCTTCCCTTGAGATAAATCTGGAAATATCTCGGAAACGAAGAGAGCTATGACAAAATCTTAAGAGACCTTTTTTGTAGAGAATTAAGTCTCCTACTTTTTATGTTCTATGATATTTTTTGATCAGATGCGTAGTTCTCGAGATATATCAAGATATTTAAAAGTTCCGAAGCCGCACCAACATAATAGGGATACAGAAACACCGTGGCCCCTCTCTTTGAGATAACTCTGCACTATTGCGAGCTGGAAATGCCACTTCCAGTTTAGCTGTGCAGAAGAAGAACAACAAGAAGCAGAAATATTTCGAAATATGTCCGTTAGGCCCCTTCCCTTGAGATAAATCTGCAAATATCTCGGAAACGAAGCGACCTATGGCAAAATGTTAAGAGACCTTTTTTGTAGAGAATTAAGTTTGCTACTTTTTATGTTCTATGATATTTTTTGATCAGATGCGCAGTTCTCGAGATATATCAAGATATTTAAAAGTTCCGAAGCCGCACCAACATAATAGAGATACAGAAACACCGTGGCCCCTTTCTTTGAGATAACTCTGCACTATTGCGAGCTGCAAATGCCACTTCCAGCTTAGCTGTGCAGAGGAAGAACAACAAGAAAAAGAAATATCTCGAAATATGTCCGTCAGGCCAGTTCCTTTGAGCTGAATCTGCAAATATCTCGGAAACGAAGCGAGCTATGGCAAAATGTTAAGAGACCTTTTTTGTAGAGAATTAAGTTTCCTTATTTTTATGTTCTATGATATTTTTTGATCAGATGCGTAGTTCTCGAGATATATCAAGATATTTAAAAGTTCCGAAGCCGCACCAACATAATAGGGATACAGAAACACCGTGGCCCCTCTCTTTGAGATAACTCTGCACTATTGCGAGCTGGAAATGCCACTTCCAGTTTAGCTGTGCAGAAGAAGAACAACAAGAAGCAGAAATATCTCGAAATATGTCCGTCAGGCCCCTTCCCTTGAGATAAATCTGCAAATATCTCGGAAACGAAGCGAGCTATGGCAAAATGTTAAGAGACCTTTTTTGTAGAGAATTAAGTTTCCTACGTTTTATCTTCTATGATATTTTTTGATCAGATGCGTAGTTCTCGAGATATATCAAGATATTTAAAAGTTCCGAAGCCGCACCAACATAATAGAGATACAGAAACACCGCGGCCCCTTTCTTTGAGATAACTCTGCACTATTGCGAGCTGCAAATGCCACTTCCAGCTTAGCTGTGCAGAAGAAGAACAACAAGAAGAAGAAATATCTCGAAATATGTCCGTCAGGCCCCTTCCCTTGAGATAAATCTGCAAATATCTCGGAAACGAAGAGAGCTATGGCAAAATGTTAAGAGACCTTTTTTGTAGAGAATTAAGTTTCCTACTTTTCATGTTCTATGATATTTTTTGATCAGATGCGTAGTTCTCGAGATATATCCAGATATTTAAAAGTTCCGAAGCCGCACCAACATAATAGAGATACAGAAACACCGTGGCCCCTTTCTTTGAGATAACTCTGCACTATTGCGAGCTGTAAATGCCACTTCCAGCTCAGCTGTGCAGAAGAAGAACAACAAGAAGAAGAAATATCTCGAAATATGTCCGTCAGGCCCCTTCCCTTGAGATGTATCTGCAAATATCTCGGAAACGAAGTGAGCTATGGCAAAATGTTAAGAGACCTTTTTTGTAGAGAATTATGTTTCCTACAATTTATGTTCTATGATATTTTTTGATCAGAAGCGTAGTTTTCGAGATATATCGAGATATTTAAAAGTTCCGAAGCCGCACCAACATAATAGAGATACAGAAACACCGTGGCCCCTCTCTTTGAGATAACTCTGCACTATTGCGAGCTGGAAATGCCACTTCCAGTTTAGCTGTGCAGAAGAAGAACAACAAGAAGCAGAAATATCTCGAAATATGTCCGTCAGGCCCCTTCCCTTGAGATAAATCTGCAAATATTTCGGAAACGAAGCGAGCTATGGCAAAATGTTAAGAGACCTTTTTTGTAGAGAATTAAATTTCCTACGTTTTATCTTCTATGATATTTTTTGATCAGATGCGTAGTTCTCGAGATATATCAAGATATTTAAAAGTTCCGAAGCCGCACCAACATAATGGAGATACAGAAACACCGTGGCCCCTTTCTTTGAGATAACTCTGCACTAGTGCGAGCCGCAAATGCCACTTCCAGCTTAGCTGTGCAGAAGAAGAACAACAAGAAGAAGAAATATCTCGCAATATGTCCGTCAGGCCCCTTCCCTTGAGATAAATCTGCAAATATCTCGGAAACGAAGCGAGCTATGGCAAAATGTTAAGAGACCTTTTTTGTAGAGAATTAAGTTTCCTACTTTTTATCTTCTATGATATTTTTTGATCAGATGCGTAGTTCTCGAGATATATCAAGATATTTAAAAGTTCCGAAGCCGCACCAACATAATAGAGATACAGAAACACCGTGGCCCCTTTCTTTGAGATAACTCTGCACTATTGCGAGCTGCAAATGCCACTTCCAGCTTAGCTGTGCAGAAGAAGAACAACAAGAAGAAGAAATATCTCGAAATATGTCCGTCAGGCCCCTTCCCTTGAGATAAATCTGGAAATATCTCGGAAACGAAGAGAGCTATGACAAAATCTTAAGAGACCTTTTTTGTAGAGAATTAAGTCTCCTACTTTTTATGTTCTATGATATTTTTTGATCAGATGCGTAGTTCTCGAGATATATCAAGATATTTAAAAGTTCCGAAGCCGCACCAACATAATAGAGATACAGAAACACCGTGGCCCCTCTCTTTGAGATAACTGTGCACTATTGCGAGCTGTAAATGCCACTTCCAGCTTAGCTGTGCAGAAGAAGATCAACAAGAAGAAGAAATATCTCGAAATATGTCCGTCAGGCCCCTTCCCTTGAGATATATCTGCAAATATCTCGGAAACGAAGCGAGCTATGGCAAAATGTTAAGAGACCTTTTTTGTAGAGAATTATGTTTCCTACAATTTATGTTCTATGATATTTTTTGATCAGAAGCGTAGTTTTCGAGATATATCGAGATATTTAAAAGTTCCGAAGCCGCACCATCATAATGGAGATACAGAAACACCGTGGCCCCTTTCTTTGAGATAACTCTGCACTATTGCGAGCTGCAAATGCCACTTCCAGCTTAGCTGTGCAGAGGAAGAACAACAAGAAGAAGAAATATCTCGAAATATGTCCGTCAGGCCAGTTCCTTTGAGCTGAATCTGCAAATATCTCGGAAACGAAGCGAGCTATGGCAAAATTTTAAGAGACGTTTTTTGTAGAGAATTATGTTTCCTACAATTTATGTTCTATGATATTTTTTGATCAGAAGCGTAGTTTTCGAGATATCTCGAGATATTTAAAAGTTCCGATGCCGCACCAACATAATAGAGATACAGAAACACCGTGGCCCCTTTCTTTGAGATAACTCTGCACTAGTGCGAGCCGCAAATGCCACTTCCAGCTTAGCTGTGCAGAAGAAGAACAACAAGAAGAAGAAATATCTCGAAATATGTCCGTCAGGCCCCTTCCCTTGAGATAAATCTGCAAATATCTCGGAAACGAAGCGAGCTATGGCAAAATGTTAAGAGACCTTTTTTGTAGAGAATTAAGTTTCCTACTTTTTACCTTCTATGATATTTTTTGATCAGATGCGTAGTTCTCGAGATATATCAAGATATTTAAAAGTTCCGAAGCCGCACCAACATAATAGAGATACAGAAACACCGTGGCCCCTCTCTTTGAGATAACTCTGCACTATTGCGAGCTGGAAATGCCACTTCCAGCTTAGCTGTGCAGAAGAAGAACAACAAGAAGAAGAAATATCTCGAAATATGTCCGTCAGGCCCCTTCCCTTGAGATATATCTGCAAATATCTCGGAAACGAAGTGAGCTATGGCAAAATGTTGAGAGACCTTTTTTGTAGAGAATTATGTTTCCTACAATTTATGTTCTATGATATTTTTTGATCAGAAGCGTAGTTTTCGAGATATATCGAGATATTTAAAAGTTCCGAAGCCGCACCAACATAATAGAGATACAGAAACACCGTGGCCCCTTTCTTTGAGATAACTCTGCACTAGTGCGAGCCGCAAATGCCACTTCCAGCTTAGCTGTGCAGAAGAAGAACAACAAGAAGAAGAAATATCTCGAAATATGTCCGTCAGGCCCCTTCCCTTGAGATAAATCTGCAAATATCTCGGAAACGAAGCGAGCTATGGCAAAATGTTAAGAGACCTTTTTTGTAGAGAATTAAGTTTCCTACTTTTTATGTTCTATGATATTTTTTGATCAGATGCGTAGTTCTCGAGATATATCAAGATATTTAAAAGTTCCGAAGCCGCACCAACATAATAGAGATACAGAAACACCGTGGCCCCTCTCTTTGAGATAACTCTGCACTATTGCGAGCTGTAAATGCCACTTCCAGCTTAGCTGTGCAGAAGAAGAACAACAAGAAGAAGAAATATCTCGAAATATGTCCGTCAGGCCAGTTCCTTTGAGCTAAATCTGCAAATATCTCGGAAACCAAGCGAGCTATGGCAAAATGTTAAGGGACCTTTTTTGTAGAGAATTATGTTTCCTACAATTTATGTTCTATGATATTTTTTGATCAGAAGCGTAGTTTTCGAGATATATCGAGATATTTAAAAGTTCCGAAGCCGCACCAACATAATAGAGATACAGAAACACCGTGGCCCGTTTCTTTGAGATAACTCTGCACTAGTGCGAGCCGCAAATGCCACTTCCAGCTTAGCTGTGCAGAAGAAGAACAACAAGAAGAAGAAATATCTCGAAATATGTCCGTCAGGCCCCTTCCCTTGAGATAAATCTGCAAATATCTCGGAAACGACGCGAGCTATGGCAAAATGTTAAGAGACCTTTTTTGTAGAGAATTAGGTTTCCTACTTTTTATCTTCTATGATATTTTTTGATCAGATGCGTAGTTCTCGAGATATATCAAGATATTTAAAAGTTCCGAAGCCGCACCAACATAATAGAGATACAGAAACACCGTGGCCCCTCTCTTTGAGATAACTCTGCACTATTGCGAGCTGGAAATGCCACTTCCAGTTTAGCTGTGCAGAAGAAGAACAACAAGAAGAAGAAATATCTCGAAATATGTCCGTTAGGCCCCTTCCCTTGAGATAAATGTGCAAATATCTCGGAAACGAAGCGAGCTATGGCAAAATGTTAAGAGACCTTTTTTGTAGAGAATTAAGTTTCCTACTTTTTATGTTCTATGATATTTTTTGATCAGATGCGTAGTTCTCGAGATATATCAAGATATTTAAAAGTTCCGAAGCCGCACCAACATAATAGAGATACAGAAACACCGTGGCCCCTTTCTTTGAGATAACTCTGCACTATTGCGAGCTGCAAATGCCACTTCCAGCTTAGCTGTGCAGAAGAAGAACAACAAGAAGAAGAAATATCGCGAAATATGTCCGTCAGGCCCCTTCCCCTGAGATAAATCTGCAAATATCTCGGAAACAAAGCGAGCTATGGCAAAATGTTAAGAGACCTTTTTTGTAGAGAATTAAGTGTCCTACTTTTTATCTTCTATGATATTTTTTGATCAGATGCGTAGTTCTCGAGATATATCAAGATATTTAAAAGTTCCGAAGCCGCACCAACATAATAGAGATACAGAAACACCGTGGCCCCTCTCTTTGAGATAACTCTGCACTATTGCGAGCTGAAATGCCACTTCCAGTTTAGCTGTGCAGAAGAAGAACAGCAAGAAGAAGAAATATCTCCCAATATGTCCGTTAGGCCCCTTCCCTTGAGATAAATCTGCAAATATCTCGGAAACGAAGCGAGCAATGGCAAAATGTTGAGAGACCTTTTTGGTAGAGAATTAAGTTTCCTACTTTTTATGTTCTATGATATTTTTTGATCAGATGCGTAGTTCTCGAGATATATCAAGATATTTAAAAGTTCCGAAGCCGCACCAACATAATAGAGATACAGAAACACCGTGGCCCCTTTCTTTGAGATAACTCTGCACTATTGCGAGCTGCAAATGCCACTTCCAGCTTAGCTGTGCAGAAGAAGAACAACAAGAAGAAGAAATATCTCGCAATATGTCCGTCAGGCCCCTTCCCTTGAGATAAATCTGCAAATATCTCGGAAACGAAGCGAGCTATGGCAAAATGTTAAGAGACCTTTTTTGTAGAGAATTAAGTTTCCTACTTTTTATCTTCTATGATATTTTTTGATCAGATGCGTAGTTCTCGAGATATATCAAGATATTTAAAAGTTCCGAAGCCGCACCAACATAATAGAGATACAGAAACACCGTGGCCCCTTTCTTTGAGATAACTCTGCACTATTGCGAGCTGCAAATGCCACTTCCAGCTTAGCTGTGCAGAAGAAGAACAACAAGAAGAAGAAATATCTCGAAATATGTCCGTCAGGCCCCTTCCCTTGAGATAAATCTGGAAATATCTCGGAAACGAAGAGAGCTATGACAAAATGTTAAGAGACCTTTTTTGTAGAGAATTAAGTTTCCTACTTTTTATGTTCTATGATATTTTTTGATCAGATGCGTAGTTCTCGAGATATATCAAGATATTTAAAAGTTCCGAAGCCGCACCAACATAATAGAGATACAGAAACACCGTGGCCCCTTTCTTTGAGATAACTCTGCACTATTGCGAGCTGTAAATGCCACTTCCAGCTTAGCTGTGCAGAAGAAGAACAACAAGAAGAAGAAATATCTCGAAATATGTCCGTCAGGCCAGTTCCTTTGAGCTGAATCTGCAAATATCTCGGAAACGAAGCGAGGTATGGCAAAATGTTAAGAGACGTTTTTTGTAGAGAATTATGTTTCCTACAATTTATGTTCTATGATATTTTTTGATCAGAAGCGTAGTTTTCGAGATATCTCGAGATATTTAAAAGTTCCGATGCCGCACCAACATAATAGAGATACAGAAACACCGTGGCCCCTTTCTTTGAGATAACTCTGCACTAGTGCGAGCCGCAAATGCCGCTTCCAGCTTAGCTGTGCAGAAGAAGAACAACAAGAAGAAGAAATATCTCGAAATATGTCCGTCAGGCCCCTTCCCTTGAGATAAATCTGCAAATATCTCGGAAACGAAGCGAGCTATGGCAAAATGTTAGGAGACCTTTTTTGTAGAGAATTAAGTTTCCTACTTTTTACCTTCTATGATATTTTTTGATCAGATGCGTAGTTCTCGAGATATATCAAGATATTTAAAAGTTCCGAAGCCGCACCAACATAATAGAGATACAGAAACACCGTGGCCCCTCTCTTTGAGATAACTCTGCACTATTGCGAGCTGGAAATGCCACTTCCAGCTTAGCTGTGCAGAAGAAGAACAACAAGAAGAAGAAATATCTCGAAATATGTCCGTCAGGCCCCTTCCCTTGAGATATATCTGCAAATATCTCGGAAACGAAGTGAGCTATGGCAAAATGTTGAGAGACCTTTTTTGTAGAGAATTATGTTTCCTACAATTTATGTTCTATGATATTTTTTGATCAGAAGCGTAGTTTTCGAGATATATCGAGATATTTAAAAGTTCCGAAGCCGCACCAACATAATAGAGATACAGAAACACCGTGGCCCCTTTCTTTGAGATAACTCTGCACTAGTGCGAGCCGCAAATGCCACTTCCAGCTTAGCTGTGCAGAAGAAGAACAACAAGAAGAAGAAATATCTCGAAATATGTCCGTCAGGCCCCTTCCCTTGAGATAAATCTGCAAATATCTCGGAAACGAAGCGAGCTATGGCAAAATGTTAAGAGACCTTTTTTGTAGAGAATTAAGTTTCCTACTTTTTATGTTCTATGATATTTTTTGATCAGATGCGTAGTTCTCGAGATATATCAAGATATTTAAAAGTTCCGAAGCCGCACCAACATAATAGAGATACAGAAACACCGTGGCCCCTCTCTTTGAGATAACTCTGCACTATTGCGAGCTGTAAATGCCACTTCCAGCTTAGCTGTGCAGAAGAAGAACAACAAGAAGAAGAAATATCTCGAAATATGTCCGTCAGGCCAGTTCCTTTGAGCTGAATCTGCAAATATCTCGGAAACGAAGCGAGCTATGGCAAAATGTTAAGAGACGTTTTTTGTAGAGAATTATGTTTCCTACAATTTATGTTCTATGATATTTTTTGATCAGAAGCGTAGTTTTCGAGATATATCGAGATATTTAAAAGTTCCGAAGCCGCACCAACATAATAGAGATACTGAAACACCGTGGCCCCTTTCTTTGAGATAACTCTGCACTAGTGCGAGCCGCAAATGCCACTTCCAGCTTAGCTGTGCAGAAGAAGAACAACAAGAAGAAGAAATATCTCGAAATATGTCCGTCAGGCCACTTCCCTTGAGATAAATCTGCAAATATCTCGGAAACGAACTGAGCTATGGCAAAATGTTAAGAGACCTTTTTTGTAGAGAATTAAGTTTCCTACTTTTTATCTTGTATGATATTTTTGATCAGATGCGTAGTTCTCGAGATATATCAAGATATTTAAAAGTTCCGAAGCCGCACCAACATAATAGAGATACAGAAACACCGTGGCCCCTCTCTTTGAGATAACTCTGCACTATTGCGAGCTGTAAATGCCACTTCCAGCTTAGCTGTGCAGAAGAAGAACAACAAGAAGAAGAAATATCTCGAAATATGTCCGTCAGGCCCCTTCCCTTGAGATAAATCTGCAAATATCTCGGAAACGACGCGAGCTATGGCAAAATGTTAAGAGACCTTTTTTGTAGAGAATTAGGTTTCCTACTTTTTATCTTCTATGATATTTTTTGATCAGATGCGTAGTTCTCGAGATATATCAAGATATTTAAAAGTTCCGAAGCCGCACCAACATAATAGAGATACAGAAACACCGTGGCCCCTCTCTTTGAGATAACTCTGCACTATTGCGAGCTGGAAATGCCACTTCCAGTTTAGCTGTGCAGAAGAAGAACAACAAGAAGAAGAAATATCTCGAAATATGTCCGTTAGGCCCCTTCCCTTGAGATAAATGTGCAAATATCTCGGAAACGAAGCGAGCTATGGCAAAATGTTAAGAGACCTTTTTTGTAGAGAATTAAGTTTCCTACTTTTTATGTTCTATGATATTTTTTGATCAGATGCGTAGTTCTCGAGATATATCAAGATATTTAAAAGTTCCGAAGCCGCACCAACATAATAGAGATACAGAAACACCGTGGCCCCTTTCTTTGAGATAACTCTGCACTATTGCGAGCTGCAAATGCCACTTCCAGCTTAGCTGTGCAGAAGAAGAACAACAAGAAGAAGAAATATCGCGAAATATGCCCGTCAGGCCCCTTCCCCTGAGATAAATCTGCAAGTATCTCGGAAACAAAGCGAGCTATGGCAAAATGTTAAGAGACCTTTTTTGTAGAGAATTAAGTGTCCTACTTTTTATCTTCTATGATATTTTTTGATCAGATGCGTAGTTCTCGAGATATATCAAGATATTTAAAAGTTCCGAAGCCGCACCAACATAATAGAGATACAGAAACACCGTGGCCCCTCTCTTTGAGATAACTCTGCACTATTGCGAGCTGAAATGCCACTTCCAGTTTAGCTGTGCAGAAGAAGAACAGCAAGAAGAAGAAATATCTCCCAATATGTCCGTTAGGCCCCTTCCCTTGAGATAAATATGCAAATATCTCGGAAACGAAGAGAGCTATGGCAAAATGTTAAGAGACCTTTTTTGTAGAGAATTAAGTTTCCTACAATTTCTGTTCTATGATATTTTTTGATCAGAAGCGTAGTTTTCGAGATATATCGAGATATTTAAAAGTTCCGAAGGCGCACCAACATAATAGAGATACAGAAACACCGTGGCCCCTTTCTTTGAGATAACTCTGCACTATTGGGAGCTGCAAACGCCACTTCCAGCTTAGCTGTGCAGAAGAAGAACAACAAGAAGAAGAAATATCTCGAAATATGTCCGTCAGGCCCCTTCCCTTGAGATAAATCTGCAAATATCTCGGAAACGAAGCGAGCTATGGCAAAATGTTAAGAGACCTTTTTTGTAGAGAATTAAGTTTCCTACAATTTATGTTCTATGATATTTTTTGATTAGAAGCGTAGTTTTCGAGATATATCGAGATATTTAAAAGTTCCGAAGCCGCACCAACATAATAGAGATACAGAAACACCGTGGCCCCTTTCTTTCAGATAACTCTGCACTATTGCGAGCTGGAAATGCCACTTCCAGTTTAGCTGTGCAGAAGAAGAACAACAAGAAGAAGAAATATCTCGAAATATGTCTGTCAGGCCCCTTCCCTTGAGATATATCTGCAAATATCTCGGAAACGAAGCGAGCTATGGCAAAATGTTAAGAGTCTTTATTTGTAGAGAATTAAGTTTCCTACTTTTTATGTTCTATGATATTTTTTGATCAGATGCGTAGTTCTCGAGATATATCAAGATATTTAATAGTTCCGAAGCCGCACCAACATAATAGAGATACAGAAACACCGTGGCCCCTTTCTTTGAGATAACTCTGCACTATTGCGAGCTGGAAATGCCACTTCCAGTTTAGCTGTGCAGAAGAAGAACAACAAGAAGAAGAAATATCTCGAAATATGTCCGTCAGGCCCCTTCCCTTGAGATAAATCTGCAAATATCTCGGAAACGAAGCGAGCTATGGCAAAATGTTAAGAGACCTTTTTTGTAGAGAATTAAGTTTCCTACTTTATATGTTCTATGATATTTTTTGATCAGATGCGTAGTTCTAGAGATATATCAAGATATTTAAAAGTTCCGAAGCCGCACCAACATAATAGAGATACAGAAACACCGTGGCCCCTTCCTTTGAGATAACTCTGCTTTATTGCGAGCTGTAAATGCCACTTCCAGCTTAGCTGTGCAGAAGAAGAACAACAAGAAGAAGAAATATCTCGAAATATGTCCGTCAGGCCCCTTCCCTTGAGATATATCTGCAAATATCTCGGAAACGAAGTGAGCTATGGCAAAATGTTAAGAGACCTTATTTGTAGAGAATTAAGTTTCCTACTTTTTATGTTCTATGATATTTTTTGATCAGATGCGTAGTTCTCGAGATATATCAAGATATTTAAAAGTTCCGAAGCCGCACCAACATAATAGAGATACAGAAACACCGTGGCCCCTTTCTTTGAGATAACTCTGCACTAGTGCGAGCCGCAAATGCCACTTCCAGCTTAGCTGTGCAGAAGAAGAACAACAAGAAGAAGAAATATCTCGAAATATGTCCGTCAGGCCCCTTCCCTTGAGATAAATCTGCATATATCTCGGAAACGAAGCGAGCTATGGCAAAATGTTAAGAGACCTTTTTTGTAGAGAATTAAGTTTCCTACTTTTTATGTTCTATGATATTTTTTGATCAGATGCGTAGTTCTCAAGATATATCAAGATATTTAAAAGTTCCGAAGCCGCACCAACATAATAGAGATACAGAAACACCGTGGCCCCTTTCTTTGAGATAACTCTGCACTATTGCGAGCTGCAAATGCCACTTCCAGCTTAGCTGTGCAGAAGAAGAACAACAAGAAGAAGAAATGTCTCGAAATATGTCCGTCAGGCCCCTTCCCTTGAGATAAATCTGCAAATATCTCGGAAACGAAGCGAGCTATGGCAAAATGTTAAGAGACTTTATTTGTAGAGAATTAAGTTTCCTACTTTTTATGTTCTATGATATTTTTTTATCAGATGCGTAGTTCCCGAGATATATCAAGATATTTAAAAGTTCCGAAGCCGCACCAACATAATAGAGATACAGAAACACCGTGGCCCCTTTCTTTGAGATAACTCTGCACTATTGCGAGCTGGAAATGCCACTTCCAGTTTAGCTGTGCAGAAGAAGAACAACAAGAAGAAGAAATATCTCGAAATATGTCCGTCAGGCACCTTCCCTTGAGATAAATCTGCAAATATCTCGGAAACGAAGCGAGCTATGGCAAAATGTTAAGAGACCTTTTTTGTAGAGAATTAAGTTTCCTACTTTATATGTTCTATGATATTTTTTTATCAGATGCGTAGTTCCCGAGATATATCAAGATATTTAAAAGTTCCGATGCCGCACCAACATAATAGAGATACAGAAACACCGTGGCCCCTTTCTTTGAGATAACTCTGCGCTATTGCGAGCTGGAAACGCCACTTCCAGTTTAGCTGTGCAGAAGAAGAACAACAAGAAGAAGAAATATCTCGAAATATGTCCGTCAGGCCCCTTCCCTTGAGATAAATCTGCATATATCTCGGAAACGAAGCGAGCTATGGCAAAATGTTAAGAGACCTTTTTTTTAGAGAATTATATTTCCTACAATTTATGTTCTATGATATTTTTTGATCAGAAGCGTAGTTCTCGAGATATATCGAGATATTTAAAAGTTCCGAAGCCGCACCAACATAATAGAGATTCAGAAACACCGTGGCCCCTTTCTTTGAGATAACTCTGCACTAGTGCGGGCCGCAAATGCCACTTCCAGCTTAGCTGTGCAGAAGAAGAACAACAAAAAGAAGAAATATCTCGAAATATGTCCGTCAGGCCCGTTCCCTTGAGATAAATCTGCAAATATCTCGGAAACGAAGCGAGCTATGGCAAAATGTTAAGAGACTTTATTTGTAGAGAATTAAGTTTCCTACTTTATATGTTCTATGATATTTTTTGATCAGATGCGTAGTTCTAGAGATATATCAAGATATTTAAAAGTTCCGAAGCCGCACCAACATAATAGAGATACAGAAACACCGTGGCCCCTTTCTTTGAGATAACTCTGCTTTATTGCGAGCTGTAAATGCCACTTCCAGCTTAGCTGTGCAGAAGAAGAACAACAAGAAGAAGAAATATCTCGAAATATGTCCGTCAGGCCCCTTCCCTTGAGATATATCTGCAAATATCTCGGAAACGAAGTGAGCTATGGCAAAATGTTAAGAGACCTTATTTGTAGAGAATTAAGTTTCCTACTTTTTATGTTCTATGATATTTTTTGATCAGATGCGTAGTTCTCGAGATATATCAAGATATTTAAAAGTTCCGAAGCCGCACCAACATAATAGAGAAACAGAAACACCGTGGCCCCTTTCTTTGAGATAACTCTGCACTATTGCGAGCTGGAAATGCCACTTCCAGTTTAGCTGTGCAGAAGAAGAACAACAAGAAGAAGAAATATCTCGAAATATGTCCGTCAGGCCCCTTCCCTTGAGATAAATCTGCAAATATCTCGGAAACGAAGCGAGCTATGGCAAAATGTTAAGAGACCCTTTTTGTAGAGAATTAAGTTTCCTACTTTATATGTTCTATGATATTTTTTGATCAGATGCGTAGTTCTAGAGATATATCAAGATATTTAAAAGTTCCGAAGCCGCACCAACATAATAGAGATACAGAAACACCGTGGCCCCTTTCTTTGAGATAACTCTGCACTATTGCGAGCTGTAAATGCCACTTCCAGCTTAGCTGTGCAGAAGAAGAACAACAAGAAGAAGAAATATCTCGAAATATGTCCGTCAGGCCCCTTCCCTTGAGATATATCTGCAAATATCTCGGAAACGAAACGAGCTATGGCAAAATGTTAAGAGACCTTTTTTGTAGAGAATTATGTTTCCTACAATTTATGTTCTATGATATTTTTTGATCAGAAGCGTAGTTTTCGAGATATATCGAGATATTTAAAAGTTCCGAAGCCGCACCAACATAATAGAGATACAGAAACACCGTGGCCCCTTTCTTTGAGATAACTCTGCACTAGTGCGAGCCGCAAATGCCACTTCGAGCTTAGCTGTGCAGAAGAAGAACAACAAGAAGAAGAAATATCTCGAAATATGTCCGTCAGGCCCCTTCCCTTGAGATAAATCTGCATATATCTCGGAAACGAAGCGAGCTATGGCAAAATGTTAAGAGACCTTTTTTGTAGAGAATTAAGTTTCCTACTTTTTATGTTCTATGATATTTTTTGATCAGATGCGTAGTTCTCGAGATATATCAAGATATTTAAAAGTTCCGAAGCCGCACCAACATAATAGAGATACAGAAACACCGTGGCCCCTTTCTTTGAGATAACTCTGCACTATTGCGAGCTGCAAATGCCACTTCCAGCTTAGCTGTGCAGAAGAAGAACAACAAGAAGAAGAAATGTCTCGAAATATGTCCGTCAGGCCCCTTCCCTTGAGATAAATCTGCAAATATCTCGGAAACGAAGCGAGCTATGGCAAAATGTTAAGAGACTTTATTCGTAGAGAATTAAGTTTCCTACTTTTTATGTTCTATGATATTTTTTTATCAGATGCGTAGTTCCCGAGATATATCAAGATATTTAAAAGTTCCGAAGCCGCACCAACATAATAGAGATACAGAAACACCGTGGCCCCTTTCTTTGAGATAACTCTGCGCTATTGCGAGCTGGAAACGCCACTTCCAGTTTAGCTGTGCAGAAGAAGAACAACAAGAAGAAGAAATATCTCGAAATATGTCCGTCAGACCCCTTCCCTTGAGATATATCCGCAAATATCTCGGAAACGAAACGAGCTATGGCAAAATGTTAAGAGACCTTTTTTGTAGAGAATTATGTTTCCTACAATTTATGTTCTATGATATTTTTCGATCAGAAGCGTAGTGTTCGAGATATATCGAGATATTTAAAAGTTCCGAAGCCGCACCAACATAATAGAGATACAGAAACACCGTGGCCCCTTTCTTTCAGATAACTCTGCACTATTGCGAGCTGGAAATGCCACTTCCAGTTTAGCTGTGCAGAAGAAGAACAACAAGAAGAAGAAATATCTCGAAATATGTCTGTCAGGCCCCTTCCCTTGAGATATATCTGCAAATATCTCGGAAACGAAGCGAGCTATGGCAAAATGTTAAGAGACTTTATTTGTAGAGAATTAAGTTTCCTACTTTTTATGTTCTATGATATTTTTTTATCAGACGCGTAGTTCTCGAGATATATCAAGATATTTAAAAGTTCCGAAGCCGCACCAACATAATAGAGATACAGAAACACCGTGGCCCCTTTCTTTGAGATAACTCTGCACTATTGTGAGCTGGAAATGCCACTTCCAGTTTAGCTGTGCAGAAGAAGAACAACAAGAAGAAGAAATATCTCGAAATATGTCCGTCAGGCCCCTTCCCATGAGATAAATCTGCAAATATCTCGGAAACGAAGCGAGCTATGGCAAAATGTTAAGAGACCTTTTTTGTAGAGAATTATGTTTCCTACAATTTATGTTCTACGATATTTTTTGATCAGAAGCGTAGTTCTCGAGATATATCGAGATATTTAAAAGTTCCGAACCCGCACCAACATAATAGAGATTCAGAAACACCGTGGCCCCTTTCTTTGAGATAACTCTGCACTAGTGCGGGCCGCAAATGCCACTTCCAGCTTAGCTGTGCAGAAGAAGAACAACAAGAAGAAGAAATATCTCGAAATATGTCCGTCAGGCCCCTTCCCTTGAGATAAATCTGCAAATATCTCGGAAACGAAGCGAGCTATGGCAAAATGTTAAGAGACTTTATTTGTAGAGAATTAAGTTTCCTACTTTTTATGTTCTATGATATTTTTTGATCAGATGCGTAGTTCTCGAGATATATCAAGATATTTAAAAGTTCCGAAGCCGCACCAACATAATAGAGATACAGAAACACCGTGGCCCCTTTCTTTGAGATAACTCTGCACTATTTCGAGCTGGAAATGCCACTTCCAGTTTAGCTGTGCAGAAGAAGAACAACAAGAAGAAGAAATATCTCGAAATATGTCCGTCAGGCCCCTTCCCTTGAGATAAATCTGCAAATATCTCGGAAACGAAGCGAGCTATGGCAAAATGTTAAGAGACCTTTTTTGTAGAGAATTAAGTTTCCTACTTTATATGTTCTATGATATTTTTTGATCAGATGCGTAGTTCTAGAGATATATCAAGATATTTAAAAGTTCCGAAGCCGCACCAACATAATAGAGATACAGAAACACCGTGGCCCCTTTCTTTGAGATAACTCTGCCTTATTGCGAGCTGTAAATGCCACTTCCAGCTTAGCTGTGCAGAAGAAGAACAACAAGAAGAAGAAATATCTCGAAATATGTCCGTCAGGCCCCTTCCCTTGAGATATATCTGCAAATATCTCGGAAACGAAGTGAGCTATGGCAAAATGTTAAGAGACCTTATTTGTAGAGAATTAAGTTTCCTACTTTTTATGTTCTATGATATTTTTTGATCAGATGCGTAGTTCTCGAGATATATCAAGATATTTAAAAGTTCCGAAGCCGCACCAACATAATAGAGATACAGAAACACCGTGGCCCCTTTCTTTGAGATAACTCTGCACTAGTGCGAGCCGCAAATGCCACTTCCAGCTTAGCTGTGCAGAAGAAGAACAACAAGAAGAAGAAATATCTCGAAATATGTCCGTCAGGCCCCTTCCCTTGAGATAAATCTGCATATATCTCGGAAACGAAGCGAGCTATGGCAAAATGTTAAGAGACCTTTTTTGTACAGAATTAAGTTTCCTACTTTTTATGTTCTATGATATTTTTTGATCAGATGCGTAGTTCTCGAGATATATCAAGATATTTAAAAGTTCCGAAGCCGCACCAACATAATAGAGATACAGAAACACCGTGGCCCCTTTCTTTGAGATAACTCTGCACTATTGCGAGCTGCAAATGCCACTTCCAGCTTAGCTGTGCAGAAGAAGAACAACAAGAAGAAGAAATGTCTCGAAATATGTCCGTCAGGCCCCTTCCCTTGAGATAAATCTGCAAATATCTCGGAAACGAAGCGAGCTATGGCAAAATATTAAGAGACTTTATTTGTAGAGAATTAAGTTTCCTACTTTTTATGTTCTATGATATTTTTTTATCAGATGCGTAGTTCCCGAGATATATCAAGATATTTAAAAGTTCCGAAGCCGCACCAACATAATAGAGATACAGAAACACCGTGGCCCCTTTCTTTGAGATAACTCTGCACTATTGCGAGCTGGAAATGCCACTTCCAGTTTAGCTGTGCAGAAGAAGAACAACAAGAAGAAGAAATATCTCGAAATATGTCCGTCAGGCCCCTTCCCTTGAGATAAATCTGCAAATATCTCGGAAACGAAGCGAGCTATGGCAAAATGTTAAGAGACCTTTTTTGTAGAGAATTAAGTTTCCTACTTTAAATGTTCTATGATATTTTTTGATCAGATGCGTAGTTCTAGAGATATATCAAGATATTTAAAAGTTCCGAAGCCGCACCAACATAATAGAGATACAGAAACACCGTGGCCCCTTTCTTTGAGATAACTCTGCACTATTGCGAGCTGTAAATGCCACTTCCAGCTTAGCTGTGCAGAAGAAGAACAACAAGAAGAAGAAATATCTCGAAATATGTCCGTCAGGCCCCTTCCCTTGAGATATATCTGCAAATATCTCGGAAACGAAACGAGCTATGGCAAAATGTTAAGAGACCTTTTTTGTAGAGAATTATGTTTCCTACAATTTATGTTCTATGATATTTTTTGATCAGAAGCGTAGTTTTCGAGATATATCGAGATATTTAAAAGTTCCGAAGCCGCACCAACATAATAGAGATACAGAAACACCGTGGCCCCTTTCTTTGAGATAACTCTGCACTATTGCGAGCTGCAAATGCCACTTCCAGCTTAGCTGTGCAGAAGAAGAACAACAAGAAGAAGAAATGTCTCGAAATATGTCCGTCAGGCCCCTTCCCTTGAGATAAATCTGCAAATATCTCGGAAACGAAGCGAGCTATGGCTAAATGTTAAGAGACTTTATTTGTAGAGAATTAAGTTTCCTACTTTTTATGTTCTATGATATTTTTTTATCAGATGCGTAGTTCCCGAGATATATCAAGATATTTAAAAGTTCCGATGCCGCACCAACATAATAGAGATACAGAAACACCGTGGCCCCTTTCTTTGAGATAACTCTGCGCTATTGCGAGCTGGAAACGCCACTTCCAGTTTAGCTGTGCAGAAGAAGAACAACAAGAAGAAGAAATATCTCGAAATATGTCCGTCAGGCCCCTTCCCTTGAGATAAATCTGCATATATCTCGGAAACGAAGCGAGCTATGGCAAAATGTTAAGAGACCTTTTTTGTAGAGAATTATATTTCCTACAATTTATGTTCTATGATATTTTTTGATCAGAAGCGTAGTTCTCGAGATATATCGAGATATTTAAAAGTTCCGAAGCCGCACCAACATAATAGAGATTCAGAAACACCGTGGCCCCTTTCTTTGAGATAACTCTGCACTAGTGCGCGCCGCAAATGCCACTTCCAGCTTAGCTGTGCAGAAGAAGAACAACAAGAAGAAGAAATATCTCGAAATATGTCCGTCAGGCCCGTTCCCTTGAGATAAATCTGCAAATATCTCGGAAACGAAGCGAGCTATGGCAAAATGTTAAGAGACTTTATTTGTAGAGAATTAAGTTTCCTACTTTTTATGTTCTATGATATTTTTTTATCAGATGCGTAGTTCCCGAGATATATCAAGATATTTAAAAGTTCCGATGCCGCACCAACATAATAGAGATACAGAAACACCGTGGCCCCTTTCTTTGAGATAACTCTGCGCTATTGCGAGCTGGAAACGCCACTTCCAGTTTAGCTGTGCAGAAGAAGAACAACAAGAAGAAGAAATATCTCGAAATATGTCCGTCAGGCCCCTTCCCTTGTGATAAATCTGCATATATCTCGGAAACGAAGCGAGCTATGGCAAAATGTTAAGAGACCTTTTTTGTAGAGAATTATGTTTCCTACAATTTATGTTCTATGATATTTTTTGATCAGAAGCGTAGTTCTCGAGATATATCGAGATATTTAAAAGTTCCGAAGCCGCACCAACATAATAGAGATTCAGAAACACCGTGGCCCCTTTCTTTGAGATAACTCTGCACTAGTGCGGGCCGCAAATGCCACTTCCAGCTTAGCTGTGCAGAAGAAGAACAACAAGAAGAAGAAATATCTCGAAATATGTCCGTCAGGCCCCTTCCCTTGAGATAAATCTGCAAATATCTCGGAAACGAAGCGAGCTATGGCAAAATGTTAAGAGACTTTATTTGTAGAGAATTAAGTTTCCTACTTTTTATGTTGTATGATATTTTTGATCAGATGCGTAGTTCTCGAGATATATCAAGATATTTAAAAGTTCCGAAGCCGCACCAACATAATAGAGATACAGAAACACCGTGGCCCCTTTCTTTGAGATAACTCTGCACTATTGCGAGCTGGAAATGCCACTTCCAGTTTAGCTGTGCAGAAGAAGAACAACAAGAAGAAGAAATATCTCGAAATATGTCCGTCAGGCCCCTTCCCTTGAGATAAATCTGCAAATATCTCGGAAACGAAGCGAGCTATGGCAAAATGTTAAGAGACCTTTTTTGTAGAGAATTAAGTTTCCTACTTTATATGTTCTATGATATTTTTTGATCAGATGCGTAGTTCTAGAGATATATCAAGATATTTAAAAGTTCCGAAGCCGCACCAACATAATAGAGATACAGAAACACCGTGGCCCCTTTCTTTGAGATAACTCTGCTTTATTGCGAGCTGTAAATGCCACTTCCAGCTTAGCTGTGCAGAAGAAGAACAACAAGAAGAAGAAATATCTCGAAATATGTCCGTCAGGCCCCTTCCCTTGAGATATATCTGCAAATATCTCGGAAACGAAGTGAGCTATGGCAAAATGTTAAGAGACCTTATTTGTAGAGAATTAAGTTTCCTACTTTTTATGTTCTATGATATTTTTTGATCACATGCGTAGTTCTCGAGATATATCAAGATATTTAAAAGTTCCGAAGCCGCACCAACATAATAGAGAAACAGAAACACCGTGGCCCCTTTCTTTGAGATAACTCTGCACTATTGCGAGCTGGAAATGCCACTTCCAGTTTAGCTGTGCAGAAGAAGAACAACAAGAAGAAGAAATATCTCGAAATATGTCCGTCAGGCCCCTTCCCTTGAGATAAATCTGCAAATATCTCGGAAACGAAGCGAGCTATGGCAAAATGTTAAGAGACTTTATTTGTAGAGAATTAAGTTTCCTACTTTTTATGTTCTATGATATTTTTTTATCAGATGCGTAGTTCCCGAGATATATCAAGATATTTAAAAGTTCCGAAGCCGCACCAACATAATAGAGATACAGAAACACCGTGGCCCCTTTCTTTGAGATAACTGCGCTATTGCGAGCTGGAAACGCCACTTCCAGTTTAGCTGTGCAGAAGAAGAACAACAAGAAGAAGAAATATCTCGAAATATGTCCGTCAGGCCCCTTCCCTTGAGATAAATCTGCATATATCTCGGAAACGAAGCGAGCTATAGCAAAATGTTAAGAGACCTTTTTTGTAGAGAATTAAGTTTCCTACTTTTTATGTTGTATGATATTTTTTGATCAGATGCGTAGTTCTCGAGATATATCAAGATATTTAAAAGTTCCGACGCCGCACCAACATAATAGAGATACAGAAACACCGTGGCCCCTTTCTTTGAGATAACTCTGCACTATTGCGAGCTGGAAATGCCACTTCCAGTTTAGCTGTGCAGAAGGAGAACAACAAGAAGAAGAAATATCTCGAAATATGTCCGTCAGGCCCCTTCCCTTGAGATAAATCTGCATATATCTCGGAAACGAAGCGAGCTATGGCAAAATGTTAAGAGACCTTTTTTGTAGAGAATTATGTTTCCTACAATTTATGTTCTATGATATTTTTTGATCAGAAGCGTAGTTCTCGAGATATATCGAGATATTTAAAAGTTCCGAAGCCGCACCAACATAATAGAGATTCAGAAACACCGTGGCCCCTTTCTTTGAGATAACTCTGCACTAGTGCGGGCCGCAAATGCCACTTCCAGCTTAGCTGTGCAGAAGAAGAACAACAAGAAGAAGAAATATCTCGAAATATGTCCGTCAGGCCCCTTCCCTTGAGATAAATCTGCAAATATCTCGGAAACGAAGCGAGCTATGGCAAAATGTTAAGAGACTTTATTTGTAGAGAATTAAGTTTCCTACTTTTTATGTTGTATGATATTTTTGATCAGATGCGTAGTTCTCGAGATATATCAAGATATTTAAAAGTTCCGAAGCCGCACCAACATAATAGAGATACAGAAACACCGTGGCCCCTTTCTTTGAGATAACTCTGCACTATTGCGAGCTGGAAATGCCACTTCCAGTTTAGCTGTGCAGAAGAAGAACAACAAGAAGAAGAAATATCTCGAAATATGTCCGTCAGGCCCCTTCCCTTGAGATAAATCTGCATATATCTCGGAAACGAAGCGAGCTATAGCAAAATGTTAAGAGACCTTTTTTGTAGAGAATTATGTTTCCTACAATTTATGTTCTATGATATTTTTTGATCAGAAGCGTAGTTTTCGAGATATATCGAGATATTTAAAAGTTCCGAAGCCGCACCAACATAATAGAGATACAGAAACACCGTGGCCCCTTTCTTTGAGATAACTCTGCACTAGTGCGAGCCGCAAATGCCACTTCCAGCTTAGCTGTGCAGAAGAAGAACAACAAGAAGAAGAAATATCTCGAAATATGTCCGTCAGGCCCCTTCCCTTGAGATAAATCTGCATATATCTCGGAAACGAAGCGAGCTATGGCAAAATGTTAAGAGACTTTATTTGTAGAGAACTAAGTTTCCTACTTTTTATGTTGTATGATATTTTTGATCAGATGCGTAGTTCTCGAGATATATCAAGATATTTAAAAGTTCCGAAGCCGCACCAACATAATAGAGATACAGAAACACCGTGGCCCCTTTCTTTGAGATAACTCTGCACTATTGCGAGCTGGAAATGCCACTTCCAGTTTAGCTGTGCAGAAGAAGAACAACAAGAAGAAGAAATATCTCGAAATATGTCCGTCAGGCCCCTTCCCTTGAGATAAATCTGCATATATCTCGGAAACGAAGCGAGCTATAGCAAAATGTTAAGAGACCTTTTTTGTAGAGAATTATGTTTCCTACAATTTATGTTCTATGATATTTTTTGATCAGAAGCGTAGTTTTCGAGATATATCGAGATATTTAAAAGTTCCGAAGCCGCACCAACATAATAGAGATACAGAAACACCGTGGCCCCTTTCTTTGAGATAACTCTGCTTTATTGCGAGCTGTAAATGCCACTTCCAGCTTAGCTGTGCAGAAGAAGAACAACAAGAAGAAGAAATATCTCGAAATATGTCCGTCAGGCCCCTTCCCTTGAGATATATCTGCAAATATCTCGGAAACGAAGTGAGCTATGGCAAAATGTTAGGAGACCTTATTTGTAGAGAATTAACTTTCCTACTTTTTATGTTCTATGATATTTTTTGATCAGATGCGTAGTTCTCGAGATATATCAAGATATTTAAAAGTTCCGAAGCCGCACCAACATAATAGAGATACAGAAACACCGTGGCCCCTCTCTTTGAGATAACTCTGCACTATTGCGAGCTGGAAATGCCACTTCCAGTTTAGCTGTGCAGAAGAAGAACAACAAGAAGAAGAAATATCTCGAAATATGTCCGTCAGGCCCCTTCCCTTGAGATATATCTGCAAATATCTTGGAAACAAAGCGAGCTATGGCAAAATGTTAAGAGACCTTTTTTGTAATGAATTATGTTTCCTACAATTTATGTTCTATGATATTTTTTGATCAGAAGCGTAGTTTTCGAGATATATCGAGATATTTAAAAGTTCCGAAGCCGCACCAAAATAATAGAGATACAGGAACACCGTGGCCCCTTTCTTTCAGATAACTATGCACTATTGCGAGCTGCAAATGCCACTTCCAGCTTAGCTGTGCAGAAGAAGAACAACAAGAAGAAGAAATATCTCGAAATATGTCCGTCAGGCCCCTTACCTTGAGATAAATCTGCAAATATCTCGGAAACGAAGCGAGCTATGGCAAAATGTTAAGAGACCTTTTTTGTAGAGAATTAAGTTTCCTACTTTTTATCTTCTATGATATTTTCTGACCAGATTCGTAGTTCTCGAGATATATCAAGATATTTAAAAGTTCCGAAGCCGCACCAACATAATAGAGATACAGAAACACCGTGGCCCCTCTCTTTGAGAAAGCTCTGCACAATTGCGAGCTGCAAATGCCACTTCCAGCTTAGCTGTGCAGAAGAAGAACAACAAGAAGAAGAAATATCTCGAAATATGTCCGTCAGGCCCCTTCCCTTGAGATAAATCGGCAAGTATCTCGGAAACGAAGCGAGCTATGGCAAAATGTTAAGAGACCTTTTTTGTAGACAATTATGTTTCCTACAATTTATGTTCTATGATATTTTTTGATCAGATGCGTAGTTCTCGAGATATATCAAGATATTTAAAAGTTCGGAAGCCGCACCAACATAATAGAGATACAGAAACACCGTGGCCCCTCTCTTTGAGATAACTCTGCACTATTGCGAGCTGGAAATGCCACGTCCAGTTTAGCTGTGCAGAAGAAGAACAACAAGAAGAAGAAATATCTCGAAATATGTCCGTCAGGCCCCTTCCCTTGAGATAAATCTGCAAATATCTCGGAAACGAAGCGGGCTATGGCAAAATGTTAAGAGACCTTTTTTGTAGAGAATTATGTTTTCTACAATTTATGTTCTATGATATTTTTTGATCAGAAGCGTAGTTTTCGAGATATATCGAGATATTTAAAAGTTCCGAAGCCGCACCAACATAATAGAGATACAGAAACACCGTGGCCCCACTCTTTGAGATAACTCTGCACAATTGCGAGCTGCAAATGCCACTTCCAGCTTAGCTGTGCAGAAGAAGAACAACAAGAAGAAGAAATATCTCGAAATATGTCCGTCAGGCCCCTTCCCTTGAGATAAATTTGCAAATATCTCGGAAACGAAGCGAGCTATGGCAAAATGTTAAGAGACCTTTTTTGTAGAGAATTATGTTTCCTACTTTTTATGTTCTATGATATTTTTTGATCAGACGCGTAGTTCTCGAGATATATCAAGATATTTAAAAGTTCCGAAGCCGCACCAATATAATAGAGATACAGAAACACCGTGGCCCCTCTCTTTGAGATAACTCTGCACTATTGCGAGCTGGAAATGCCACTTCCAGTTTAGCTGTGCAGAAGAAGAACAACAAGAAGAAGAAATATCTCGAAATATGTCCGTTAGGCCCCTTCCCTTGAGCTGAATCTGCAAATATCTCGGAAACGAAGCGAGCTATGGCAAAATGTTAAGAGACCTTTTTTGTAGAGAATTATGTTTCCTACTTTTTATGTTGTATGATATTTTTTGATCAGACGCGTAGTTCTCGAGATATATCAAGATATTTAAAAGTTCCGAAGCCGCACCAACATAACAGAGATACAGAAACACCGTGGCCCCTCTCTTTGAGATAACTCTGCACTATTGCGAGCTGGAAATGCCACTTCCAGTTTAGCTGTGCAGAAGAAGAACAACAAGAAGAAGAAATATCTCGAAATATGTCCGTTAGGCCCCTTCCCTTGAGATAAATCTGCAAATATCTCGGAAACGAAGCGAGCTATGGCAAAATGTTAACAGACTTTTTTGTAGAGAATTAAGTTTCCTACTTTATATGTTCTATGATATTTTTTGATCAGACGCGTAGTTCTCGAGATATATCAAGATATTTAAAAGTTCCGAAGCCGCACCAACATAATAGAGATACAGAAACACCGTGGCCCCTTTCTTTGAGATAACTCTGCACTATTGCGAGCTGCAAATGCCACTTCCAGCTTAGCTGTGCAGAGGAAGAACAACAAGAAGAAGAAATATCTCGAAATATGTCCGTCAGGCCAGTTCCTTTGAGCTGAATCTGCAAATATCTCGGAAACGAAGCGAGCTATGGCAAAATGTTAAGAGACGTTTTTTGTAGAGAATTATGTTTCCTACAATTTATGTTCTATGATATTTTTTGATCAGAAGCGTAGTTTTCGAGATATATCGAGATATTTAAAAGTTCCGAAGCCGCACCAACATAATAGAGATACAGAAACACCGTGGCCCCTTTCTTTGAGATAACTCTGCACTAGTGCGAGCCGCAAATGCCACTTCGAGCTTAGCTGTGCAGAAGAAGAACAACAAGAAGAAGAAATATCTCGAAATATGTCCGTCAGGCCCCTTCCCTTGAGATAAATCTGCAAATATCTCGGAAACGCAGCGAGCTATTGCAAAATGTTAAGAGACCTTTTTTGTAGAGAATTGAGTTTCCTACTTTTTATGTTCTATGAAATTTTTTGATCAGATGCGTAGTTCTCGAGATATATCAAGATATTTAAAAGTTAAGAAGCCGCACCAACATAATAGAGATACAGAAACACCGTGGCCCCTTTCTTTGAGATAACTCTGCACTATTGCGTGCTGCAAATGCCACTTCCAGCTTAGCTGTGCAGAAGAAAAACAACAAGAAGAAGAAATATCACGAAATATGTCCGTTAGGCCCCTTCCCTTGAGATAAATCTGCAAATATCTCGGAAACGAAGTGAGCTATGGCAAAATGTTAAGAGACCTTTTTTGTAGCGAATTAAGTTTCCTACTTTTTATGTTCTATGATATTTTTTGATCAGATGCGTAGTTCTCGAGATATATCAAGATATTTAAAAGTTCCGAAGCCGCACCAACATAATAGAGATACAGAAACACCGTGGCCCCTTTCTTTCAGATAGCTATATACTATTGCGAGCTGCAAATGCCACTTCCAGCTTAGCTGTGCAGAAGAAGAACAACAAGAAGAAGAAATATCTCGAAATATGTCCGTCAGGCCCCTTACCTTGAGATAAATCTGCAAATATCTCGGAAACGAAGCGAGCTATTGCAAAATGTTAAGAGACCTTTTTTGTAGAGAATTGAGTTTCCTACTTTTTATGTTCTATGAAATTTTTTGATCAGATGCGTAGTTCTCGAGATATATCAAGATATTTAAAAGTTAAGAAGCCGCACCAACATAATAGAGATACAGAAACACCGTGGCCCCTTTCTTTGAGATAACTCTGCACTATTGCGAGCTGCAAATGCCACTTCCAGCTTAGCTGTGCAGAAGAAGAACAACAAGAAGAAGAAATATCACGAAATATGTCCGTTAGGCCCCTTCCCTTGAGATAAATCTGCAAATATCTTGGAAACGAAGCGAGCTATAGCAAAATGTTGAGAGACCTTTTTTGTAGAGAATTAAGTTTCCTACTTTTTATCTTCTATGATATTTTCTGATCAGATGCGTAGTTCTCGAGATATATCAAGATATTTAAAAGTTCCGAAGCCGCACCAACATAATAGAGATACAGAAACACCGTGGCCCCTTTCTTCGAGATAACTCTGCACTATTGCGAGCTGCAAATGCCACTTCCAGCTTAGCTGTGCAGAAGAAGATCAACAAGAAGAAGAAATATCTCGAAATATGTCCGTCAGGCCCCTTCCCTTGAGATAAATCTGCAAATATCTCGGAAACGAAGCGAGCTATGGCAAAATGTTAAGAGACCTTATTTGTGGAGAATTAAGTTTCCTACTTTTTATGTTCTATGATATTATTTGATCAGATGCGTAGTTCTCGAGATATATCAAGATATTTAAAAGTTCCGAAGCCGCACCAACATAATAGAGATACAGAAACACCGTGGCCCCTTTCTTTGAGATAACTCTGCACTATTGCGAGCTGCAAATGCTACTTCCAGCTTAGCTGTGCAGAAGAAGAACAACAAGAAGAAGAAATATCTCGAAAAATGTCCGTCAGGCCCCTTCCCTTGAGATAAATCTGCAAATATCTCGGAAACGAAGCGAGCTATGGCAAAATGTTAAGAGACCTTATTTGTGGAGAATTAAGTTTCCTACTTTTTATGTTCTATGATATTTTTTGATCGGATGCGAAGCTCTCGAGATATATCAAGATATTTAAAAGTTCCGAAGCCGCACCAACATAATAGAGATACAGAAACACCGTGGCCCCTTTCTTTGAGATAACTCTGCACTATTGCGAGCTGCAAATGCCACTTCCAGCTTAGCTGTGCAGAAGAAGAACAACAAGAAGAAGAAATATCTCGAAATATGTCCGTCAGGCCCCTTCCCTTGAGATAAATCTGCATATATCTCGGAAACGAAGCGAGCTATGGCAAAATGTTGAGAGACCTTTTTTGTAGAGAATTACGTTTTCTACTTTTTATGTTCTATGATATTTTTTGATCAGATGCGTAGTTCTCGAGATATATCAAGATATTTAAAAGTTCCGAAGCCGCACCAACATAATAGAGATACAGAAACACCGTGGCCCCTTTCTTTGAGATAACTCGGCACTACTGCGAGCTGGAAATGCCACTTCCAGTTTAGCTGTGCAGAAGAAGAACAACAAGAAGAAGAAATATCTCGAAATATGTCCGTCAGGCCCCTTCCCTTGAGATAAATCTGCAAGTATCTTGGAAACGAAGCGAGCTATGGCAAAATGTTAAGAGACCTTTTCTGTAGAGAATTAAGTTTCCTACTTTTTATGTTCTACGATATTTTTTGATCAGATGCGTAGTTCTCGAGATATATCAAGATATTTAAAAGTTCCGAAGCCGCACCAACATAATAGAGATACAGAAACACCGTGGCCCCTTTCTTTGAGATAACTCTGCACTATTGCGAGCTGCAAATGCCACTTCCAGCTTAGCTGTGCAGAAGAAGAACAACAAGAAGAAGAAATATCTCGAAATATGTCCGTCAGGCCCCTTCCCTTGAGATAAATCTGCAAATATCTCGGAAACGAAGCGAGCTATGGCAAAATGTTAAGCGACTTTATTTGTAGAGAATTAAGTTTCCTACTTTTTACGTTCTATGATATTTTTTAATCAGATGCGTAGTTCTCGAGATATATAAAGATATTTTAAAGTTCCGAAGCCGCACCAACATAATTGAGATACAGAAACACCGTGGCCCCTTTCTTCGAGATAACTCTGCACTATTGCGAGCTGCAAATGCCACTTCCAGCTTAGCTGTGCAGAAGAAGAACAACAAGAAGAAGAAATATCTCGAAAAATGTCCGTCAGGCCCCTTCCCTTGAGATAAATCTGCAAATATCTCGGAAACGAAGCGAGCATTGGCAAAATGTTAAGAGACCTTATTTGTAGAGAATTAAGTTTCCTACTTTTTATGTTCTATGATATTTTTTGATCAGATGCGTAGTTCTCGAGATATATCAAGATATTTAAAAGTTGCGAAGCCGCACCAACATAATAGAGATACAGAAACACCGTGGCCCCTTTCTTTGAGATAACTCTGCACTATTGCGAGCTGTAAATGCCACGTCCAGCTTAGCTGTGCAGAAGAAGAACAACAAGAAGAAGAAATATCTCGAAATATGTCCGTCAGGCCCCTTCCCTTGAGATAAATCTGCATATATCTCGGAAACGAAGCGAGCTATGGCAAAATGTTGAGAGACCTTTTTTGTAGAGAATTAAGTTTTCTACTTTTTATGTTCTATGATATTTTTTGATCAGATGCGTAGTTCTCGAGATATATCAAGATATTTAAAAGTTCCGAAGCCGCACCAACATAATAGAGATACAGAAACACCGTGGCCCCTTTCTTTGAGATAACTCGGCACTACTGCGAGCTGGAAATGCCACCTCCAGTTTAGCTGTGCAGAATAAGAACAACAAGAAGAAGAAATATCTCGAAATATGTCCGTCAGGCCCCTTCCCTTGAGATAAATCTGCAAATATCTCGGAAACGAAGCGAGCTATGGCAAAATGTTAAGAGACCTTTTTTGTAGAGAATTAAGTTTCCTACTTTTTATGTTCTATGATATTTTTCGATCAGAGGCGTCGTTCTCGAGATATATCAAGATATTTCAAAGTTCCGAAGCCGCACCAACATAATAGAGATACAGAAACACCGTGGCCCCTTTCTTTGAGATAACTCTGCACGATTGCGAGCTGGAAATGCCACTTCCAGTTTAGCTGTGCAGAAGAAGAACAACAAGAAGAAGAAATATCTCGAAATATGTCCATCAGGACCCTTCCCTTGAGATAAATCTGCAAATATCTCGGAAACGAAGCGAGCTATTGCAAAACGTTAAGAGACCTTTTTTGTAGAGAATTAAGTTTCCTACTTTTTATGTTCTATGATATTTTTTGATCAGAGGCGTAGTTCTCGAGATATATCAAGATATTTAAAAGCTCCGAAGCTGCACCAACATAATAGAGGTACAGAAACACCGTGGCCCCTTTCTTTGAGATAACTCTGCACTATTGCGAGCTGCAAATGCCACTTCCAGCTTAGCTGTGGAGAAGAAGAACAACAAGAATAAGAAATATTTCGAAATATGTCCGTCAGGCCCCTTCCCTTGAGATAAATCTGCAAATATCTCGGAAACGAAGCGAGCTACGGCAAAATGTTAAGAGACCTTTTTTGTAGAAAATTAGGTTTCCTACTTTTTATGTTCTATGATATTTTTTGATCAGATGCGTAGATCTCGAGATATATCAAGATATTTAAAAGTTCCGAAGCCGCACCAACATAATAGAGATACAGAAACACCGTGGCCCCTTTCTTTGAGATAACTCTGCACTATTGCGAGCTGCAAATGCCACTTCCAGCTTAGCTGTGCAGAAGAAGAACAACAAGAAGAAGAAATATCTCGAAATATGTCCGTCAGGCCCCTTCCCTTGAGATAAATCTGCAAATATCTCGGAAACGAAGCGAGCTATGGCAAAATGTTAAGAGACCTTTTTTGTATGGAATTATGTTTCCTACTTTTTATGTTCTATGATATTTTTTGATCAGACGCGTAGTTCTCGAGATATATCAAGATATTTAAAAGTTCCGAAGCCGCACCAACATAATAGAGATACAGAAACACCGTGGCTCCTTTCTTTTAGATAACTCTGCACTATTGCGACCTGGAAATGCCACTTCCAGTTTAGCTGTGCAGAAGAAGAACAACAAGAAGAAGAAATATCTCGAAATATGTCCGTCAGGCCCCTTCCCTTGAGATAAATCTGCAAATATCTCGGAAACGAAGCGAGCTATGGCGAAATGTTGAGAGACCTTTTTTGTAGAGAATTAAGTTTCCCACTTTTTATGTTCTATGATATTTTTTGATCAGATGCGTAGTTCTCGAGATATATCAAGATATTTAAAAGTTCCGAAGCCGCACCAACATAATAGAGATACAGAAACACCGTGGCCCCTTTCTTTGAGATAACTCTGCACTATTGCGAGCTGCAAATGCCACTTCCAGCTTAGCTGTGCAGAGGAAGAACAACAAGAAGAAGAAATATCTCGAAATATGTCCGTCAGGCCAGTTCCTTTGAGCTGAATCTGCAAATATCTCGGAAACCAAGCGAGCTATGGCAAAATGTTAAGAGACGTTTTTTGTAGAGAATTATGTTTCCTACAATTTATGTTCTATGATATTTTTTGATCAGAAGCGTAGTTTTCGAGATATATCGAGATATTTAAAAGTTCCGAAGCCGCACCAACATAATAGGGATACAGAAACACCGTGGCCCCCTTCTTTGAGATAACTCTGCACTATTGCGAGCTGCAAATGCCACTTCCAGCTTAGCTGTGCAGAGGAAGAACAACAAGAAGAAGAAATATCTCGAAATATGTCCGTCAGGCCAGTTCCTTTGAGCTGAATCTGCAAATATCTCGGAAACGAAGCGAGCTATGGCAAAATGTTGAGAGACGTTTTTTGTAGAGAATTATGTTTCCTACAATTTATGTTCTATGATATTTTTTGATCAGAAGCGTAGTTTTCGAGACATATCGAGATATTTAACAGTTCCGAAGCCGCACCAACATAATAGAGATACAGAAACACCGTGGCCCCTTTCTTTGAGATAACTCTGCACTAGTGCGAGCCGCAAATGCCACTTCCAGCTTAGCTGTGCAGAAGAAGAACAACAAGAAGAAGAAATATCTCGAAATATGTCCGTCAGGCCCCTTCCCTTGAGATAAATCTGCAAATATCTCGGAAACGAAGCGAGCTATTGCAAAATGTTAAGAGACCTTTTTTGTAGAGAATTGAGTTTCCTACTTTTTATGTTCTATGATATTTTTTGATCAGATGCGTAGTTCTCGAGATATATCAGGATATTTAAAAGTTAAGAAGCCGCACCAACATAATAGAGATACAGAAACACCGTGGCCCCTCTCTTTGAGATAACTCTGCACTATTGCGAGCTGGAAATGCCACTTCCAGTTTAGCTGTGCAGAAGAAGAACAACAAGAAGAAGAAATATCTCGAAATATGTCCGTCAGGCCCCTTCCCTTGAGATATATCTGCAAATATCTTGGAAACAAAGCGAGCTATGGCAAAATGTTAAGAGACCTTTTTTGTAATGAATTATGTTTCCTACAATTTATGTTCTATGATACTTTTTGATCAGAAGCGTAGTTTTCGAGATATATCGAGATATTTAAAAGTTCCGAAGCCGCACCAAAATAATAGAGATACAGGAACACCGTGGCCCCTTTCTTTCAGATAACTATGCACTATTGCGAGCTGCAAATGCCACTTCCAGCTTAGCTGTGCAGAAGAAGAACAACAAGAAGAAGAAATATCTCGAAATATGTCCGTCAGGCCCCTTACCTTGAGATAAATCTGCAAATATCTCGGAAACGAAGCGAGCTATGGCAAAATGTTAAGAGACCTTTTTTGTAGAGAATTAAGTTTCCTACTTTTTATCTTCTATGATATTTTCTGACCAGATTCGTAGTTCTCGAGATATATCAAGATATTTAAAAGTTCCGAAGCCGCACCAACATAATAGAGATACAGAAACACCGTGGCCCCTCTCTTTGAGAAAGCTCTGCACAATTGCGAGCTGCAAATGCCACTTCCAGCTTAGCTGTGCAGAAGAAGAACAACAAGAAGAAGAAATATCTCGAAATATGTCCGTCAGGCCCCTTCCCTTGAGATAAATCGGCAAGTATCTCGGAAACGAAGCGAGCTATGGCAAAATGTTAAGAGACCTTTTTTGTAGACAATTATGTTTCCTACAATTTATGTTCTATAATATTTTTTGATCAGATGCGTAGTTCTCGAGATATATCAAGATATTTAAAAGTTCGGAAGCCGCACCAACATAATAGAGATACAGAAACACCGTGGCCCCTCTCTTTGAGATAACTCTGCACTATTGCGAGCTGGAAATGCCACGTCCAGTTTAGCTGTGCAGAAGAAGAACAACAAGAAGAAGAAATATCTCGAAATATGTCCGTCAGGCCCCTTCCCTTGAGATAAATCTGCAAATATCTCGGAAACGAAGCGGGCTATGGCAAAATGTTAAGAGACCTTTTTTGTAGAGAATTATGTTTCCTACAATTTATGTTCTATGATATTTTTTGATCAGAAGCGTAGTTTTCGAGATATATCGAGATATTTAAAAGTTCCGAAGCCGCACCAACATAATAGAGATACAGAAACACCGTGGCCCCACTCTTTGAGATAACTCTGCACAATTGCGAGCTGCAAATGCCACTTCCAGCTTAGCTGTGCAGAAGAAGAACAACAAGAAGAAGAAATATCTCGAAATATGTCCGTCAGGCCCCTTCCCTTGAGATAAATTTGCAAATATCTCGGAAACGAAGCGAGCTATGGCAAAATGTTAAGAGACCTTTTTTGTAGAGAATTATGTTTCCTACTTTTTATGTTCTATGATATTTTTTGATCAGACGCGTAGTTCTCGAGATATATCAAGATATTTAAAAGTTCCGAAGCCGCACCAATATAATAGAGATACAGAAACACCGTGGCCCCTCTCTTTGAGATAACTCTGCACTATTGCGAGCTGGAAATGCCACTTCCAGTTTAGCTGTGCAGAAGAAGAACAACAAGAAGAAGAAATATCTCGAAATATGTCCGTTAGGCCCCTTCCCTTGAGCTGAATCTGCAAATATCTCGGAAACGAAGCGAGCTATGGCAAAATGTTAAGAGACCTTTTTTGTAGAGAATTATGTTTCCTACTTTTTATGTTGTATGATATTTTTTGATCAGACGCGTAGTTCTCGAGATATATCAAGATATTTAAAAGTTCCGAAGCCGCACCAACATAACAGAGATACAGAAACACCGTGGCCCCTCTCTTTGAGATAACTCTGCACTATTGCGAGCTGGAAATGCCACTTCCAGTTTAGCTGTGCAGAAGAAGAACAACAAGAAGAAGAAATATCTCGAAATATGTCCGTTAGGCCCCTTCCCTTGAGATAAATCTGCAAATATCTCGGAAACGAAGCGAGCTATGGCAAAATGTTAACAGACTTTTTTGTAGAGAATTAAGTTTCCTACTTTTTATGTTCTATGATATTTTTTGATCAGACGCGTAGTTCTCGAGATATATCAAGATATTTAAAAGTTCCGAAGCCGCACCAACATAATAGAGATACAGAAACACCGTGGCCCCTTTCTTTGAGATAACTCTGCACTATTGCGAGCTGCAAATGCCACTTCCAGCTTAGCTGTGCAGAGGAAGAACAACAAGAAGAAGAAATATCTCGAAATATGTCCGTCAGGCCAGTTCCTTTGAGCTGAATCTGCAAATATCTCGGAAACGAAGCGAGCTATGGCAAAATGTTAAGAGACGTTTTTTGTAGAGAATTATGTTTCCTACTTTTTATGTTCTATGAAATTTTTTGATCAGATGCGTAGTTCTCGAGATATATCAAGATATTTAAAAGTTAAGAAGCCGCACCAACATAATAGAGATACAGAAACACCGTGGCCCCTTTCTTTGAGATAACTCTGCACTATTGCGAGCTGCAAATGCCACTTCCAGCTTAGCTGTGCAGAAGAAAAACAACAAGAAGAAGAAATATCACGAAATATGTCCGTTAGGCCCCTTCCCTTGAGATAAATCTGCAAATATCTCGGAAACGAAGCGAGCTATGGCAAAATGTTAAGAGACCTTATTTGTGGAGAATTAAGTTTCCTACTTTTTATGTTCTATGATATTTTTTGATCGGATGCGTAGCTCTCGAGATATATCAAGATATTTAAAAGTTCCGAAGCCGCACCAACATAATAGAGATACAGAAACACCGTGGCCCCTTTCTTTGAGATAACTCTGCACTATTGCGAGCTGCAAATGCCACTTCCAGCTTAGCTGTGCAGAAGAAGAACAACAAGAAGAAGAAATATCTCGAAATATGTCCGTCAGGCCCCTTCCCTTGAGATAAATCTGCATATATCTCGGAAACGAAGCGAGCTATGGCAAAATGTTGAGAGACCTTTTTTGTAGAGAATTACGTTTTCTACTTTTTATGTTCTATGATATTTTTTGATCAGATGCGTAGTTCTCGAGATATATCAAGATATTTAAAAGTTCCGAAGCCGCACCAACATAATAGAGATACAGAAACACCGTGGCCCCTTTCTTTGAGATAACTCGGCACTACTGCGAGCTGGAAATGCCACTTCCAGTTTAGCTGTGCAGAAGAAGAACAACAAGAAGAAGAAATATCTCGAAATATGTCCGTCAGGCCCCTTCCCTTGAGATAAATCTGCAAGTATCTTGGAAACGAAGCGAGCTATGGCAAAATGTTAAGAGACCTTTTCTGTAGAGAATTAAGTTTGCTACTTTTTATGTTCTACGATATTTTTTGATCAGATGCGTAGTTCTCGAGATATATCAAGATATTTAAAAGTTCCGAAGCCGCACCAACATAATAGAGATACAGAAACACCGTGGCCCCTTTCTTTGAGATAACTCTGCACTATTGCGAGCCGCAAATGCCACTTCCAGCTTAGCTGTGCAGAAGAAGAACAACAAGAAGAAGAAATATCTCGAAATATGTCCGTCAGGCCCCTTCCCTTGAGATAAATCTGCAAATATCTCGGAAACGAAGCGAGCTATGGCAAAATGTTAAGCGACTTTATTTGTAGAGAATTAAGTTTCCTACTTTTTACGTTCTATGATATTTTTTAATCAGATGCGTAGTTCTCGAGATATATAAAGATATTTTAAAGTTCCGAAGCCGCACCAACATAATTGAGATACAGAAACACCGTGGCCCCTTTCTTCGAGATAACTCTGCACTATTGCGAGCTGCAAATGCCACTTCCAGCTTAGCTGTGCAGAAGAAGAACAACAAGAAGAAGAAATATCTCGAAAAATGTCCGTCAGGCCCCTTCCCTTGAGATAAATCTGCAAATATCTCGGAAACGAAGCGAGCATTGGCAAAATGTTAAGAGACCTTATTTGTAGAGAATTAAGTTTCCTACTTTTTATGTTCTATGATATTTTTTGATCAGATGCGTAGTTCTCGAGATATATCAAGATATTTAAAAGTTCCGAAGCCGCACCAACATAATAGAGATACAGAAACACCGTGGCCCCTTTCTTTTAGATAACTCTGCACTATTGCGAGCTGTAAATGCCACGTCCAGCTTAGCTGTGCAGAAGAAGAACAACAAGAAGAAGAAATATCTCGAAATATGTCCGTCAGGCCCCTTCCCTTGAGATAAATCTGCATATATCTCGGAAACGAAGCGAGCTATGGCAAAATGTTGAGAGACCTTTTTTGTAGAGAATTAAGTTTTCTACTTTTTATGTTCTATGATGTTTTTTGATCAGATGCGTAGTTCTCGAGATATATCAAGATATTTAAAAGTTCCGAAGCCGCACCAACATAATAGAGATACAGAAACACCGTGGCCCCTTTCTTTGAGATAACTCGGCACTACTGCGAGCTGGAAATGCCACCTCCAGTTTAGCTGTGCAGAATAAGAACAACAAGAAGAAGAAATATCTCGAAATATGTCCGTCAGGCCCCTTCCCTTGAGATAAATCTGCAAATATCTCGGAAACGAAGCGAGCTATGGCAAAATGTTAAGAGACCTTTTTTGTAGAGAATTAAGTTTCCTACTTTTTATGTTCTATGATATTTTTCGATCAGAGGCGTCGTTCTCGAGATATATCAAGATATTTCAAAGTTCCGAAGCCGCACCAACATAATAGAGATACAGAAACACCGTGGCCCCTTTCTTTGAGATAACTCTGCACGATTGCGAGCTGGAAATGCCACTTCCAGTTTAGCTGTGCAGAAGAAGAACAACAAGAAGAAGAAATATCTCGAAATATGTCCATCAGGACCCTTCCCTTGAGATAAATCTGCAAATATCTCGGAAACGAAGCGAGCTATTGCAAAACGTTAAGAGACCTTTTTTGTAGAGAATTAAGTTTCCTACTTTTTATGTTCTATGATATTTTTTGATCAGAGGCGTAGTTCTCGAGATATATCAAGATATTTAAAAGCTCCGAAGCTGCACCAACATAATAGAGGTACAGAAACACCGTGGCCCCTTTCTTTGAGATAACTCTGCACTATTGCGAGCTGCAAATGCCACTTCCAGCTTAGCTGTGGAGAAGAAGAACAACAAGAATAAGAAATATTTCGAAATATGTCCGTCAGGCCCCTTCCCTTGAGATAAATCTGCAAATATCTCGGAAACGAAGCGAGCTACGGCAAAATGTTAAGAGACCTTTTTTGTAGAAAATTAGGTTTCCTACTTTTTATGTTCTATGATATTTTTTGATCAGATGCGTAGTTCTCGAGATATATCAAGATATTTAAAAGTTCCGAAGCCGCACCAACATAATAGAGATACAGAAACACCGTGGCCCCTTTCTTTGCGATAACTCTGCACTATTGCGAGCTGCAAATGCCACTTCCAGCTTAGCTGTGCAGAAGAAGAACAACAAGAAGAAGAAATATCTCGAAATATGTCCGTCAGGCCCCTTCCCTTGAGATAAATCTGCAAATATCTCGGAAACGAAGCGAGCTATGCCAAAATGTTAAGAGACCTTATTTGTAGAGAATTAAGTTTCCTACTTTTTATGTTCTATGATATTTTTTGATGAGATGCGTAGTTCTCGAGATATATCGAGATATTTAAAAGTTCCGAAGCCGCACCAACATAATAGAGATACAGAAACACCGTGGCCCCTTTCTTTGAGATAACTGTGCACTATTGCGAGCTGCAAATGCCACTTCCAGCTTAGCTGTGCAGAAGAAGAACAACAAGAAGAAGAAATATCTCGAAATATGTCCGTCAGGCCCCTTCCCTTGAGATAAATCTGCAAATATCTCGGAAACGAAGCGAGCTATGGCAAAATGTTAAGCGACTTTATTTGTAGAGAATTAAGTTTCCTACTTTTTACGTTCTATGATATTTTTTAATCAGATGCGTAGTTCTCGAGATATATAAAGATATTTTAAAGTTCCGAAGCCGCACCAACATAATTGAGATACAGAAACACCGTGGCCCCTCTCTTTGAGATAACTCTGCACAATTGCGAGCTGCAAATGCCACTTCCAGCTTAGCTGTGCAGAAGAAGAACAACAAGAAGAAGAAATATCTCGAAATATGTCCGTCAGGCCCCTTCCCTTGAGATAAATCGGCAAGTATCTCGGAAACGAAGCGAGCTATGGCAAAATGTTGAGAGACCTTTTTTGTAGAGAATTAAGTTTCCTACTTTTTATGTTCTATGATATTTTTTGATCAGATGCGTAGATCTCGAGATATATCAAGATATTTAAAAGTTCCGAAGCCGCACCAACATAATAGAGATACAGAAACACCGTGGCCCCTTTCTTTGAGATAACTCTGCACTATTGCGAGCTGCAAATGCCACTTCCAGCTTAGCTGTGCAGAGGAAGAACAACAAGAAGAAGAAATATCTCGAAATATGTCCGTCAGGCCAGTTCCTTTGAGCTGAATCTGCAAATATCTCGGAAACGAAGCGAGCTATGGCAAAATGTTAAGAGACGTTTTTTATAGAGAATTATGTTTCCTACAATTTATGTTCTATGATATTTTTTGATCAGAAGCGTAGTTTTCGAGATATATCGAGATATTTAAAAGTTCCGAAGCCGCACCAACATAATAGGGATACAGAAACACCGTGGCCCCTTTCTTTGAGATAACTCTGCACTAGTGCGAGCCGCAAATGCCACTTCCAGCTTAGCTGTGCAGAAGAAGAACAACAAGAAGAAGAAATATCTCGAAATATGTCGGTCAGGTCCCTTCCCTTGAGATATATCTGCAAATATCTCGGAAACGAAGCGAGCTATGGCAAAATGTTAAGAGACGTTTTTTATAGAGAATTAAGTTTCCTACTTTTTATGTTGTATGATATTTTTTGATCAGATGCGTAGTTCTCGAGATATATCAAGATATTTAAAAGTTCCGAAGCCGCACCAACATAATAGAGATACAGAAACACCGTGGCCCCTTTCTTTGAGATAACTCTGCACTATTGCGAGCTGCAAATGCCACTTCCAGCTTAGCTGTGCAGAGGAAGAACAACAAGAAGAAGAAATATCTCGAAATATGTCCGTCAGGCCAGTTCCTTTGAGCTGAATCTGCAAATATCTCGGAAACGAAGCGAGCTATGGCAAAATGTTAAGAAACGTTTTTTGTAGAGAATTATGTTTCCTACAATTTATGTTCTATGATATTTTTTGATCCGAAGCGTAGTTTTCGAGATATATCGAGATATTTAAAAGTTCCGAAGCCGCACCAACATAATAGGGATACAGAAACACCGTGGCCCCTTTCTTTGAGATAACTCTGCACTAGTGCGAGCCGCAAATGCCACTTCCAGCTTAGCTGTGCAGAAGAAGAACAACAAGAAGAAGAAATATCTCGAAATATATCCGTCAGGCCCCTTCCCTTGAGATAAATCTGCAAATATCTCGGAAACGAAGCGAGCTATGGCAAAATGTTAAGAGACCTCTTTTGTAGAGAATTAAGTTTCCTACTTTTTATGTTCTATGATATTTTTTGATCAGATGCGTAGTTCTCGAGATATATCAAGATATTTAAAAGTTCCGAAGCCGCACCAACATAATAGAGATACAGAAACACCGTGGCCCCTTTCTTTGAGATAACTCTGCACTATTGCGAGCTGTAAATGCCACTTCCAGCTTAGCTGTGCAGAAGAAGAACAACAAGAAGAAGAAATATCTCGAAATATGTCCGTCAGGCCCCTTCCCTTGAGATATATCTGCAAATATCTCGGAAACGAAGCGAGCTATGGCAAAATGTTAAGAGACCTTTTTTGCAGAGAATTCTGTTTCCTACAATTTATGTTCTATGATATTTTTTGATCAGAAGCGTAGTTTTCGAGATATATCGAGATATTTAAAAGTTCCGAAGCCGCACCAACATAATGGAGATACAGAAACACCGTGGCCCCTTTCTTTGAGATAACTCTGCACTAGTGCGAGCCGCAAATGCCACTTCCAGCTTAGCTGTGCAGAAGAAGAACAACAAGAAGAAGAAATATCTCGAAATATGTCCGTCAGGCCCCTTCCCTTGAGATAAATCTGCAAATATCTCGGAAACGAAGCGAGCTATGGCAAAATGTTAAGAGACCTTTTTTGTAGAGAATTAAGTTTCCTACTTTTTATGTTCTATGATATTTTTTGATCAGATGCGTAGTTCTCGAGATATATCAAGATATTTAAAAGTTCCGAAGCCGCACCAACATAATAGAAATACAGAAACACCGTGGCCCCTTTCTTTGAGATAACTCTGCACTATTGCGAGCTGCAAATGCCACTTCCAGCTTAGCTGTGCAGAGGAAGAACAACAAGAAGAAGAAATATCTCGAAATATGTCGGTCAGGCCCCTTCCCTTGAGATATATCTGCAAATATCTCGGAAACGAAGCGAGCTATGGCAAAATGTTAAGAGACCTTTTTTGTAGAGAATTATGCTTCCTACAATTTATGTTCTATGATATTTTTTGATCAGAAGCGTAGTTTTCGAGATACATCGAGATATTTAAAAGTTCCGAAGCCGCACCAACATAATAGAGATACAGAAACACCGTGGCCCCTTTCTTTGAGATAACTCTGCACTAGTGCGAGCCGCAAATGCCAGTTCCAGCTTAGCTGTGCAGAAGAAGAACAACAAGAAGATGAAATATCTCGAAATATGTCCGTCAGGCCCCTTCCCTTGAGATAAATCTGCAAATATCTCGGAAACGAAGCGAGCTATGGCAAAATGTTAAGAGACCTTTTTTGTAGAGAATTAAGTTTCCTACTTTTTATGTTGTATGATATTTTTTGATCAGATGCGTAGTTCTCGAGATATATCAAGATATTTAAAAGTTCCGAAGCCGCACCAACATAATAGAGATACATCAACACCGTGGCCCCTTTCTTTGAGATAACTCTGCACTATTGCGAGCTGCAAATGCCACTTCCAGCTTAGCTGTGCAGAGGAAGAACAACAAGAAGAAGAAATATCTCGAAATATGTCCGTCAGGCCAGTTCCTTTGAGCTGAATCTGCAAATATCTCGGAAACGAAGCGAGCTATGGCAAAATGTTAAGAGACGTTTTTTGTAGAGAATTATGTTTCCTACAATTTATGTTCTATGATATTTTTTGATCAGAAGCGTAGTTTTCGAGATATATCGAGGTATTTAAAAGTTCCGAAGCCGCACCAACATAATAGGGATACAGAAACACCGTGGCCCCTTTCTTTGAGATAACTCTGCACTAGTGCGAGCCGCAAATGCCACTTCCAGCTTAGCTGTGCAGAAGAAGAACAACAAGAAGAAATATCTCGAAATATGTCCGTCAGGCCCCTTCCCTTGAGATAAATCTGCAAATATCTCGGAAACGAAGCGAGCTATGGCGAAATGTTAAGAGACCTTTTTTGTAGAGAATTAAGTTTCCTACTTTTTATGTTCTATGATATTTTCTGATCAGATGCGTAGTTCTCGAGATATATCAAGATATTTAAAAGTTCCGAAGCCGCACCAACATAATAGAGATACATCAACACCGTGGCCCCTTTCTTTGAGATAACTCTGCACTATTGCGAGCTGCAAATGCCACTTCCAGCTTAGCTGTGCAGAGCAAGAACAACAAGAAGAAGAAATATCTCGAAATATGTCCGTCAGGCCAGTTCCTTTGAGCTGAATCTGCAAATATCTCGGAAACGAAGCGAGCTATGGCAAAATGTTAAGAGACGTTTTTTATAGAGAATTAAGTTTCCTACTTTTTATGTTCTATGATATTTTCTGATCAGATGCGTAGTTCTCGAGATATATCAAGATATTTAAAAGTTCCGAAGCCGCACCAACATAATAGAGATACAGAAACACCGTGGCCCCTTTCTTTGAGATAACTCTGCACTATTGCGAGCTGTAAATGCCACTTCCAGCTTAGCTGTGCAGAGGAAGAACAACAAGAAGAAGAAATATCTCGAAATATGTCCGTCAGGCCAGTTCCTTTGAGCTGAATCTGCAAATATCTCGGAAACGAAGCGAGCTATGGCAAAATGTTAAGAGACGTTTTTTATAGAGAATTAAGTTTCCTACTTTTTATGTTGTATGATATTTTTTGATCAGATGCGTAGTTCTCGAGATATATCAAGATATTTAAAAGTTCCGAAGCCGCACCAACATAATAGAGATACAGAAACACCGTGGCCCCTTTCTTTGAGATAACTCTGCACTAGTGCGAGCCGCAAATGCCACTTCCAGCTTAGCTGTGCAGAAGAAGAACAACAAGAAGAAGAAATATCTCGAAATATGTCCGTCAGGCCCCTTCCCTTGAGATATATCTGCAAATATCTCGGAAACGAAGCGAGCTACGGCAAAATGTTAAGAGACCTTTTTTGCAGAGAATTCTGTTTCCTACAATTTATGTTCTATGATATTTTTTGATCAGAAGCGTAGTTTTCGAGATATATCGAGATATTTAAAAGTTCCGAAGCCGCACCAACATAATAGAGATACAGAAACACCGTGGCCCCTTTCTTTGAGATAACTCTGCACTAGTGCGAGCCGCAAATGCCACTTCCAGCTTAGCTGTGCAGAAGAAGAACAACAAGAAGAAGAAATATCTCGAAATATGTCCGTCAGGCCCCTTCCCTTGAGATAAATCTGCAAATATCTCGGAAACGAAGCGAGCTATGGCAAAATGTTAAGAGACCTTTTTTGTAGAGAATTAAGTTTCCTACTTTTTATGTTCTATGATATTTTTTGATCAGATGCGTAGTTCTCGAGATATATCAAGATATTTAAAAGTTCCGAAGCCGCACCAACATAATAGAAATACAGAAACACCGTGGCCCCTTTCTTTGAGATAACTCTGCACTATTGCGAGCTGCAAATGCCACTTCCAGCTTAGCTGTGCAGAGGAAGAACAACAAGAAGAAGAAATATCTCGAAATATGTCCGTCAGGCCAGTTCCTTTGAGCTGAATCTGCAAATATCTCGGAAACGAAGCGAGCTATGGCAAAATGTTAAGAGACGTTTTTTATAGAGAATTATGTTTCCTACAATTTATATTCTATGATATTTTTTGATCAGAAGCGTAGTTTTCGAGATATATCGAGATATTTAAAAGTTCCGAAGCCGCACCAACATAATAGGGATACAGAAACACCTTGGCCCCTTTCTTTGAGATAACTCTGCACTAGTGCGAGCCGCAAATGCCACTTCCAGCTTAGCTGTGCAGAAGAAGAACAACAAGAAGAAATATCTCGAAATATGTCCGTCAGGCCCCTTCCCTTGAGATAAATCTGCAAATATCTCGGAAACGAAGCGAGCTATGGCGAAATGTTAAGAGACCTTTTTTGTAGAGAATTAAGTTTCCTACTTTTTATGTTCTATGATATTTTCTGATCAGATGCGTAGTTCTCGAGATATATCAAGATATTTAAAAGTTCCGAAGCCGCACCAACATAATAGAGATACATCAACACCGTGGCCCCTTTCTTTGAGATAACTCTGCACTATTGCGAGCTGCAAATGCCACTTCCAGCTTAGCTGTGCAGAGGAAGAACAACAAGAAGAAGAAATATCTCGAAATATGTCCGTCAGGCCAGTTCCTTTGAGCAGAATCTGCAAATATCTCGGAAATGAAGCGAGCTATGGCAAAATGTTAAGAGACGTTTTTTATAGAGAATTAAGTTTCCTACTTTTTATGTTCTATGATATTTTCTGATCAGATGCGTAGTTCTCGAGATATATCAAGATATTTAAAAGTTCCGAAGCCGCACCAACATAATAGAGATACATCAACACCGTGGCCCCTTTCTTTGAGATAACTCTGCACTATTGCGAGCTGCAAATGCCACTTCCAGCTTAGCTGTGCAGAGGAAGAACAACAAGAAGAAGAAATATCTCGAAATATGTCCGTCAGGCCAGTTCCTTTGAGCTGAATCTGCAAATATCTCGGAAACGAAGCGAGCTATGGCAAAATGTTAAGAGACCTTTTTTGTAGAGAATTAAGTTTCCTACTTTTTATGTTGTATGATATTTTTTGATCAGATGCGTAGTTCTCGAGATATATCAAGATATTTAAAAGTTCCGAAGCCGCACCAACATAATAGAGATACAGAAACACCGTGGCCCCTTTCTTTGAGATAACTCTGCACTATTGCGAGCTGTAAATGCCACTTCCAGCTTAGCTGTGCAGAGGAAGAACAACAAGAAGAAGAAATATCTCGAAATATGTCCGTCAGGCCAGTTCCTTTGAGCTGAATCTGCAAATATCTCGGAAACGAAGCGAGCTATGGCAAAATGTTAAGAGACGTTTTTTATAGAGAATTAAGTTTCCTACTTTTTATGTTGTATGATATTTTTTGATCAGATGCGTAGTTCTCGAGATATATCAAGATATTTAAAAGTTCCGAAGCCGCACCAACATAATAGAGATACAGAAACACCGTGGCCCCTTTCTTTGAGATAACTCTGCACTATTGCGAGCTGCAAATGCCACTTCCAGCTTAGCTGTGCAGAGGAAGAACAACAAGAAGAAGAAATATCTCGAAATATGTCCGTCAGGCCAGTTCCTTTGAGCTGAATCTGCAAATATCTCGGAAACGAAGCGAGCTATGGCAAAATGTTAAGAGACGTTTTTTGTAGAGAATTATGTTTCCTACAATTTATGTCCTATGATATTTTTTGATCAGAAGCGTAGTTTTCGAGATATATCGAGATATTTAAAAGTTCCGAAGCCGCACCAACATAATAGGGATACAGAAACACCGTGGCCCCTTTCTTTGAGATAACTCTGCACTAGTGCGAGCCGCAAATGCCACTTCCAGCTTAGCTGTGCAGAAGAAGAACAACAAGAAGAAGAAATATCTCGAAATATGTCCGTCAGGCCCCTTCCCTTGAGATATATCTGCAAATATCTCGGAAACGAAGCGAGCTATGGCAAAATGTTAAGAGACCTTTTTTGCAGAGAATTCTGTTTCCTACAATTTATGTTCTATGATATTTTTTGATCAGAAGCGTAGTTTTCGAGATATATCGAGATATTTAAAAGTTCCGAAGCCGCACCAACATAATAGAGATACAGAAACACCGTGGCCCCTTTCTTTGAGATAACTCTGCACTAGTGCGAGCCGCAAATGCCACTTCCAGCTTAGCTGTGCAGAAGAAGAACAACAAGAAGAAGAAATATCTCGAAATATGTCCGTCAGGCCCCTTCCCTTGAGATAAATCTGCAAATATCTCGGAAACGAAGCGAGCTATGGCAAAATGTTAAGAGACCTTTTTTGTAGAGAATTAAGTTTCCTACTTTTTATGTTCTATGATATTTTTTGATCAGATGCGTAGTTCTCGAGATATATCAAGATATTTAAAAGTTCCGAAGCCGCACCAACATAATAGAAATACAGAAACACCGTGGCCCCTTTCTTTGAGATAACTCTGCACTATTGCGAGCTGCAAATGCCACTTCCAGCTTAGCTGTGCAGAGGAAGAGCAACAAGAAGAAGAAATATCTCGAAATATGTCCGTCAGGCCAGTTCCTTTGAGCTGAATCTGCAAATATCTCGGAAACGAAGCGAGCTATGGCAAAATGTTAAGAGACGTTTTTTATAGAGAATTATGTTTCCTACAATTTATATTCTATGATATTTTTTGATCAGAAGCGTAGTTTTCGAGATATATCGAGATATTTAAAAGTTCCGAAGCCGCACCAACATAATAGGGATACAGAAACACCTTGGCCCCTTTCTTTGAGATAACTCTGCACTAGTGCGAGCCGCAAATGCCACTTCCAGCTTAGCTGTGCAGAAGAAGAACAACAAGAAGAAGAAATATCTCGAAATATGTCCGTCAGGCCCCTTCCCTTCAGATAAATCTGCAAATATCTCGGAAACGAAGCGAGCTATGGCGAAATGTTAAGAGACCTTTTTTGTAGAGAATTAAGTTTCCTACTTTTTATGTTCTATGATATTTTTTGATCAGATGCGTAGTTCTCGAGATATATCAAGATATTTAAAAGTTCCGAAGCCGCACCAACATAATAAGAGATACAGAAACACCGTGGCCCCTTTCTTTGAGATAACTCTGCACGATTGCGAGCTGTAAATGCCACTTCCAGCTTAGCTGTGCAGAAGAAGAACAACAAGAAGAAGAAATATCTCGAAATATGTCCGTCAGGCCCCTTCCCTTGAGATAAATCTGCAAATATCTCGGAAACGAAGCGAGCTATGGCGAAATGTTAAGAGACCTTTTTTGTAGAGAATTAAGTTTCCCACTTTTTATGTTCTATGATATTTTTTGATCAGATGCGTAGTTCTCGAGATATATCAAGATATTTAAAAGTTCCGAAGCCGCACCAACATAATAGAGATACAGAAACACCGTGGCCCCTTTCTTTGAGATAACTCTGCACTATTGCGAGCTGCAAATGCCACTTCCAGCTTAGCTGTGCAGAGGAAGAACAACAAGAAGAAGAAATATCTCGAAATATGTCCGTCAGGCCAGTTCCTTTGAGCTGAATCTGCAAATATCTCGGAAACGAAGCGAGCTATGGCAAAATGTTAAGAGACGTTTTTTGTAGAGAATTATGTTTCCTACAATTTATGTTCTATGATATTTTTTGATCAGAAGCGTAGTTTTCGAGATATATCGAGATATTTAAAAGTTCCGAAGCCGCACCAACATAATAGGGATACAGAAACACCGTGGCCCCTTTCTTTGAGATAACTCTGCACGATTGCGAGCTGTAAATGCCACTTCCAGCTTAGCTGTGCAGAAGAAGAACAACAAGAAGAAGAAATATCTCGAAATATGTCCGTCAGGCCAGTTCCTTTGAGCTGAATCTGCAAATATCTCGGAAACGAAGCGAGCTATGGCAAAATGTTAAGAGACGTTTTTTGTAGAGAATTATGTTTCCTACAATTCATGTTCTATGATATTTTTTGATCAGAAGCGTAGTTTTCGAGATATATCGAGATATTTAAAAGTTCCGAAGCCGCACCAACATAATAGGGATACAGAAACACCGTGGCCCCTTTCTTTGAGATAACTCTGCACTAGTGCGAGCCGCAAATGCCACTTACAGCTTAGCTGTGCAGAAGAAGAACAACAAGAAGAAGAAATATCTCGAAATATGTCCGTCAGGCCCCTTCCCTTGAGATAAATCTGCAAATATCTCGGAAACGAAGCGAGCTATGGCAAAATGTTAAGAGACCTTTTTTGTAGAGAATTAAGTTTCCTACTTTTTATGTTCTATGGTATTTTTTGTTGAGATGCGTAGTTCTCGAGATATATCAAGATATTTAAAAGTTCCGAAGCCGCACCAACATAATAGAGATACAGAAACACCGTGGCCCCTTTCTTTGAAATAACTCTGCACTATTGCGAGCTGCAAATGCCACTTCCAGCTTAGCTGTGCAGAGGAAGAACAACAAGAAGAAGAAATATCTCGAAATATGTCCGACACGCCAGTTCCTTTGAGCTGAATCTGCAAATATCTCGGAAACGAAGCGAGCTATGGCAAAATGTTAAGAGACGTTTTTTGTAGAGAATTATGTTTCCTACAATTTATGTTCTATGATATTTTTTGATCAGAAGCGTAGTTTTCGAGATATATCGAGATATTTAAAAGTTCCGAAGCCGCACCAACATAATAGGGATACAGAAACACCGTGGCCCCTTTCTTTGAGATAACTCTGCACTAGTGCGAGCCGCAAATGCCACTTCCAGCTTAGCTGTGCAGAAGAAGAACAACAAGAAGAAGAAATATCTCGAAATATGTCCGTCAGGCCAGTTCCTTTGAGCTGAATCTGCAAATATCTCGGAAACGAAGCGAGCTATGGCAAAATGTTAAGAGACGTTTTTTGTAGAGAATTATGTTTCCTACAATTCATGTTCTATGATATTTTTTGATCAGAAGCGTAGTTTTCGAGATATATCGAGATATTTAAAAGTTCCGAAGCCGCACCAACATAATAGGGATACAGAAACACCGTGGCCCCTTTCTTTGAGATAACTCTGCACTAGTGCGAGCCGCAAATGCCACTTACAGCTTAGCTGTGCAGAAGAAGAACAACAAGAAGAAGAAATATCTCGAAATATGTCCGTCAGGCCCCTTCCCTTGAGATATATCTGCAAATATCTCGGAAACGAAGCGAGCTATGGCAAAATGTTAAGAGACCTTTTTTGCAGAGAATTCTGTTTCCTACAATTTATGTTCTATGATATTTTTTGATCAGAAGCGTAGTTTTCGAGATATATCGAGATATTTAAAAGTTCCGAAGCCGCACCAACATAATAGAGATACAGAAACACCGTGGCCCCTTTCTTTGAGATAACTCTGCACTAGTGCGAGCCGCAAATGCCACTTCCAGCTTAGCTGTGCAGAAGAAGAACAACAAGAAGAAGAAATATCTCGAAATATGTCCGTCAGGCCCCTTCCCTTGAGATAAATCTGCAAATATCTCGGAAACGAAGCGAGCTATGGCAAAATGTTAAGAGACCTTTTTTGTAGAGAATTAAGTTTCCTACTTTTTATGTTCTATGATATTTTTTGATCAGATGCGTAGTTCTCGAGATATATCAAGATATTTAAAAGTTCCGAAGCCGCACCAACATAATAGAAATACAGAAACACCGTGGCCCCTTTCTTTGAGATAACTCTGCACTATTGCGAGCTGCAAATGCCACTTCCAGCTTAGCTGTGCAGAGGAAGAGCAACAAGAAGAAGAAATATCTCGAAATATGTCCGTCAGGCCAGTTCCTTTGAGCTGAATCTGCAAATATCTCGGAAACGAAGCGAGCTATGGCAAAATGTTAAGAGACGTTTTTTATAGAGAATTATGTTTCCTACAATTTATATTCTATGATATTTTTTGATCAGAAGCGTAGTTTTCGAGATATATCGAGATATTTAAAAGTTCCGAAGCCGCACCAACATAATAGGGATACAGAAACACCTTGGCCCCTTTCTTTGAGATAACTCTGCACTAGTGCGAGCCGCAAATGCCACTTCCAGCTTAGCTGTGCAGAAGAAGAACAACAAGAAGAAGAAATATCTCGAAATATGTCCGTCAGGCCCCTTCCCTTCAGATAAATCTGCAAATATCTCGGAAACGAAGCGAGCTATGGCGAAATGTTAAGAGACCTTTTTTGTAGAGAATTAAGTTTCCTACTTTTTATGTTCTATGATATTTTTTGATCAGATGCGTAGTTCTCGAGATATATCAAGATATTTAAAAGTTCCGAAGCCGCACCAACATAATAAGAGATACAGAAACACCGTGGCCCCTTTCTTTGAGATAACTCTGCACGATTGCGAGCTGTAAATGCCACTTCCAGCTTAGCTGTGCAGAAGAAGAACAACAAGAAGAAGAAATATCTCGAAATATGTCCGTCAGGCCCCTTCCCTTGAGATAAATCTGCAAATATCTCGGAAACGAAGCGAGCTATGGCGAAATGTTAAGAGACCTTTTTTGTAGAGAATTAAGTTTCCCACTTTTTATGTTCTATGATATTTTTTGATCAGATGCGTAGTTCTCGAGATATATCAAGATATTTAAAAGTTCCGAAGCCGCACCAACATAATAGAGATACAGAAACACCGTGGCCCCTTTCTTTGAGATAACTCTGCACTATTGCGAGCTGCAAATGCCACTTCCAGCTTAGCTGTGCAGAGGAAGAACAACAAGAAGAAGAAATATCTCGAAATATGTCCGTCAGGCCAGTTCCTTTGAGCTGAATCTGCAAATATCTCGGAAACGAAGCGAGCTATGGCAAAATGTTAAGAGACGTTTTTTGTAGAGAATTATGTTTCCTACAATTTATGTTCTATGATATTTTTTGATCAGAAGCGTAGTTTTCGAGATATATCGAGATATTTAAAAGTTCCGAAGCCGCACCAACATAATAGGGATACAGAAACACCGTGGCCCCTTTCTTTGAGATAACTCTGCACGATTGCGAGCTGTAAATGCCACTTCCAGCTTAGCTGTGCAGAAGAAGAACAACAAGAAGAAGAAATATCTCGAAATATGTCCGTCAGGCCAGTTCCTTTGAGCTGAATCTGCAAATATCTCGGAAACGAAGCGAGCTATGGCAAAATGTTAAGAGACGTTTTTTGTAGAGAATTATGTTTCCTACAATTCATGTTCTATGATATTTTTTGATCAGAAGCGTAGTTTTCGAGATATATCGAGATATTTAAAAGTTCCGAAGCCGCACCAACATAATAGGGATACAGAAACACCGTGGCCCCTTTCTTTGAGATAACTCTGCACTAGTGCGAGCCGCAAATGCCACTTACAGCTTAGCTGTGCAGAAGAAGAACAACAAGAAGAAGAAATATCTCGAAATATGTCCGTCAGGCCCCTTCCCTTGAGATAAATCTGCAAATATCTCGGAAACGAAGCGAGCTATGGCAAAATGTTAAGAGACCTTTTTTGTAGAGAATTAAGTTTCCTACTTTTTATGTTCTATGGTATTTTTTGTTGAGATGCGTAGTTCTCGAGATATATCAAGATATTTAAAAGTTCCGAAGCCGCACCAACATAATAGAGATACAGAAACACCGTGGCCCCTTTCTTTGAAATAACTCTGCACTATTGCGAGCTGCAAATGCCACTTCCAGCTTAGCTGTGCAGAGGAAGAACAACAAGAAGAAGAAATATCTCGAAATATGTCCGACACGCCAGTTCCTTTGAGCTGAATCTGCAAATATCTCGGAAACGAAGCGAGCTATGGCAAAATGTTAAGAGACGTTTTTTGTAGAGAATTATGTTTCCTACAATTTATGTTCTATGATATTTTTTGATCAGAAGCGTAGTTTTCGAGATATATCGAGATATTTAAAAGTTCCGAAGCCGCACCAACATAATAGGGATACAGAAACACCGTGGCCCCTTTCTTTGAGATAACTCTGCACTATTGCGAGCCGCAAATGCCACTTCCAGCTTAGCTGTGCAGAAGAAGAACAACAAGAAGAAGAAATATCTCGAAATATGTCCGTCAGGCCAGTTCCTTTGAGCTGAATCTGCAAATATCTCGGAAACGAAGCGAGCTATGGCAAAATGTTAAGAGACGTTTTTTGTAGAGAATTATGTTTCCTACAATTCATGTTCTATGATATTTTTTGATCAGAAGCGTAGTTTTCGAGATATATCGAGATATTTAAAAGTTCCGAAGCCGCACCAACATAATAGGGATACAGAAACACCGTGGCCCCTTTCTTTGAGATAACTCTGCACTAGTGCGAGCCGCAAATGCCACTTACAGCTTAGCTGTGCAGAAGAAGAACAACAAGAAGAAGAAATATCTCGAAATATGTCCGTCAGGCCCCTTCCCTTGAGATAAATCTGCAAATATCTCGGAAACGAAGCGAGCTATGGCAAAATGTTAAGAGACCTTTTTTGTAGAGAATTAAGTTTCCTACTTTTTATGTTCTATGGTATTTTTTGTTGAGATGCGTAGTTCTCGAGATATATCAAGATATTTAAAAGTTCCGAAGCCGCACCAACATAATAGAGATACAGAAACACCGTGGCCCCTTTCTTTGAAATAACTCTGCACTATTGCGAGCTGCAAATGCCACTTCCAGCTTAGCTGTGCAGAGGAAGAACAACAAGAAGAAGAAATATCTCGAAATATGTCCGACACGCCAGTTCCTTTGAGCTGAATCTGCAAATATCTCGGAAACGAAGCGAGCTATGGCAAAATGTTAAGAGACGTTTTTTGTAGAGAATTATGTTTCCTACAATTTATGTTCTATGATATTTTTTGATCAGAAGCGTAGTTTTCGAGATATATCGAGATATTTAAAAGTTCCGAAGCCGCACCAACATAATAGGGATACAGAAACACCGTGGCCCCTTTCTTTGAGATAACTCTGCACTAGTGCGAGCCGCAAATGCCACTTCCAGCTTAGCTGTGCAGAAGAAGAACAACAAGAAGAAGAAATATCTCGAAATATGTCCGTCAGGCCCCTTCCCTTGAGATAAATCTGCAAATATCTCGGAAACGAAGCGAGCTATGGCAAAATGTTAAGAGACCTTTTTTGTAGAGAATTAAGTTTCCTACTTTTTATGTTCTATGATATTTTTTGATCAGATGCGTAGTTCTCGAGATATATCAAGATATTTAAAAGTTCCGAAGCCGCACCAACATAATAGAGATACAGAAACACCGTGGCCCCTTTCTTTGAGATAACTCTGCACTATTGCGAGCTGTAAATGCCACTTCCAGCTTAGCTGTGCAGAAGAAGAACAACAAGAAGAAGAAATATCTCGAAATATGTCCGTCAGGCCCCTTCCCTTGAGATATATCTGCAAATATCTCGGAAACGAAGCGAGCTATGGCAAAATGTTAAGAGACCTTTTTTGTAGAGAATTCTGTTTCCTACAATTTATGTTCTATGATATTTTTTGATCAGAAGCGTAGTGTTCGAGATATATCGAGATATTTAAAAGTTCCGAAGCCGCACCAACATAATAGAGATACAGAAACACCGTGGCCCCTTTCTTTGAGATAACTCTGCACTAGTGCGAGCCGCAAATGCCACTTCCAGCTTAGCTGTGCAGAAGAAGAACAACAAGAAGAAGAAATATCTCGAAATATGTCCGTCAGGCCCCTTCCCTTGAGATAAATCTGCAAATATCTCGGAAACGAAGCGAGCTATGGCAAAATGTTAAGAGACCTTTTTTGTAGAGAATTAAGTTTGCTACTTTTTATGTTCTATGATATTTTTTGATGAGATGCGTAGTTCTCGAGATATATCAAGATATTTAAAAGTTCCGAAGCCGCACCAACATAATAGAGATACAGAAACACCGTGGCCCCTTTCTTTGAGATAACTCTGCACTATTGCGAGCTGCAAATGTCACTTCCAGCTTAGCTGTGCAGAGGAAGAACAACAAGAAGAAGAAATATCTCGAAATATGTCCGTCAGGCCAGTTCCTTTGAGCTGAATCTGCAAATATCTCGGAAACGAAGCGAGCTATGGCAAAATGTTAAGAGACGTTTTTTGTAGAGAATTATGTTTCCTACAATTTATGTTCTATGATATTTTTTGATCAGAAGCGTAGTTTTCGAGATATATCGATATATTTAAAAGTTCCGAAGCCGCACCAACATAATAGGGATACAGAAACACCGTGGCCCCTTTCTTTGAGATAACTCTGCACTAGTGCGAGCCGCAAATGCCACTTCCAGCTTAGCTGTGCAGAAGAAGAACAACAAGAAGAAGAAATATCTCGAAATATGTCCGTCAGGCCCCTTCCCTTGAGATAAATCTGCAAATATCTCGGAAACGAAGCGAGCTATGGCAAAATGATAAGAGACCTTTTTTGTAGAGAATTCTGTTTCCTACAATTTATGTTCTATGATATTTTTTGATCAGAAGCGTAGTTTTCGAGATACATCGAGATATTTAAAAGTTCCGAAGCCGCACCAACATAATAGAGATACAGAAACACCGTGGCCCCTTTCTTTGAGATAACTCTGCACTAGTGCGAGCCGCAAATGCCACTTCCAGCTTAGCTGTGCAGAAGAAGAACAACAAGAAGAAGAAATATCTCGAAATATGTCCGTCAGGCCCCTTCCCTTGAGATAAATCTGCAAATATCTCGGAAACGAAGCGAGCTATGGCAAAATGTTAAGAGACCTTTTTTGTAGAGAATTAAGTTTCCTACTTTTTATGTTCTATGGTATTTTTTGTTGAGATGCGTAGTTCTCGAGATATATCAAGATATTTAAAAGTTCCGAAGCCGCACCAACATAATAGAGATACAGAAACACCGTGGCCCCTTTCTTTGAAATAACTCTGCACTATTGCGAGCTGCAAATGCCACTTCCAGCTTAGCTGTGCAGAGGAAGAACAACAAGAAGAAGAAATATCTCGAAATATGTCCGACACGCCAGTTCCTTTGAGCTGAATCTGCAAATATCTCGGAAACGAAGCGAGCTATGGCAAAATGTTAAGAGACGTTTTTTGTAGAGAATTATGTTTCCTACAATTTATGTTCTATGATATTTTTTGATCAGAAGCGTAGTTTTCGAGATATATCGAGATATTTAAAAGTTCCGAAGCCGCACCAACATAATAGGGATACAGAAACACCGTGGCCCCTTTCTTTGAGATAACTCTGCACTAGTGCGAGCCGCAAATGCCACTTCCAGCTTAGCTGTGCAGAAGAAGAACAACAAGAAGAAGAAATATCTCGAAATATGTCCGTCAGGCCCCTTCCCTTGAGATAAATCTGCAAATATCTCGGAAACGAAGCGAGCTATGGCAAAATGTTAAGAGACCTTTTTTGTAGAGAATTAAGTTTCCTACTTTTTATGTTCTATGATATTTTTTGATCAGATGCGTAGTTCTCGAGATATATCAAGATATTTAAAAGTTCCGAAGCCGCACCAACATAATAGAGATACAGAAACACCGTGGCCCCTTTCTTTGAGATAACTCTGCACTATTGCGAGCTGTAAATGCCACTTCCAGCTTAGCTGTGCAGAAGAAGAACAACAAGAAGAAGAAATATCTCGAAATATGTCCGTCAGGCCCCTTCCCTTGAGATATATCTGCAAATATCTCGGAAACGAAGCGAGCTATGGCAAAATGTTAAGAGACCTTTTTTGTAGAGAATTCTGTTTCCTACAATTTATGTTCTATGATATTTTTTGATCAGAAGCGTAGTGTTCGAGATATATCGAGATATTTAAAAGTTCCGAAGCCGCACCAACATAATAGAGATACAGAAACACCGTGGCCCCTTTCTTTGAGATAACTCTGCACTAGTGCGAGCCGCAAATGCCACTTCCAGCTTAGCTGTGCAGAAGAAGAACAACAAGAAGAAGAAATATCTCGAAATATGTCCGTCAGGCCCCTTCCCTTGAGATAAATCTGCAAATATCTCGGAAACGAAGCGAGCTATGGCAAAATGTTAAGAGACCTTTTTTGTAGAGAATTAAGTTTGCTACTTTTTATGTTCTATGATATTTTTTGATGAGATGCGTAGTTCTCGAGATATATCAAGATATTTAAAAGTTCCGAAGCCGCACCAACATAATAGAGATACAGAAACACCGTGGCCCCTTTCTTTGAGATAACTCTGCACTATTGCGAGCTGCAAATGTCACTTCCAGCTTAGCTGTGCAGAGGAAGAACAACAAGAAGAAGAAATATCTCGAAATATGTCCGTCAGGCCAGTTCCTTTGAGCTGAATCTGCAAATATCTCGGAAACGAAGCGAGCTATGGCAAAATGTTAAGAGACGTTTTTTGTAGAGAATTATGTTTCCTACAATTTATGTTCTATGATATTTTTTGATCAGAAGCGTAGTTTTCGAGATATATCGATATATTTAAAAGTTCCGAAGCCGCACCAACATAATAGCGATACAGAAACACCGTGGCCCCTTTCTTTGAGATAACTCTGCACTAGTGCGAGCCGCAAATGCCACTTCCAGCTTAGCTGTGCAGAAGAAGAACAACAAGAAGAAGAAATATCTCGAAATATGTCCGTCAGGCCCCTTCCCTTGAGATAAATCTGCAAATATCTCGGAAACGAAGCGAGCTATGGCAAAATGATAAGAGACCTTTTTTGTAGAGAATTCTGTTTCCTACAATTTATGTTCTATGATATTTTTTGATCAGAAGCGTAGTTTTCGAGATACATCGAGATATTTAAAAGTTCCGAAGCCGCACCAACATAATAGAGATACAGAAACACCGTGGCCCCTTTCTTTGAGATAACTCTGCACTAGTGCGAGCCGCAAATGCCACTTCCAGCTTAGCTGTGCAGAAGAAGAACAACAAGAAGAAGAAATATCTCGAAATATGTCCGTCAGGCCCCTTCCCTTGAGATAAATCTGCAAATATCTCGGAAACGAAGCGAGCTATGGCAAAATGTTAAGAGACCTTTTTTGTAGAGAATTAAGTTTCCTACTTTTTATGTTCTATGATATTTTTTGATCAGATGCGTAGTTCTCGAGATATATCAAGATATTTAAAAGTTCCGAAGCCGCACCAACATAATAGAGATACAGAAACACCGTGGCCCCTTTCTTTGAGATAACTCTGCACTATTGCGAGCTGCAAATGTCACTTCCAGCTTAGCCGTGCAGAGGAAGAACAACAAGAAGAAGAAATATCTCGAAATATGTCCGTCAGGCCAGTTCCTTTGAGATGAATCTGCAAATATCTCGGAAACGAAGCGAGCTATGGCAAAATGTTAAGAGACGTTTTTTGTAGAGAATTCTGTTTCCTATAATTTATGTTCTATGATATTTTTTGATCAGAAGCGTAGTTTTCGAGATATATCGAGATATTTAAAAGTTCCGAAGCCGCACCAACATAATAGAGATACAGAAACACCGTGGCCCCTTTCTTTGAGATAACTCTGCACTAGTGCGAGCCGCAAATGCCACTTCCAGCTTAGCTGTGCAGAAGAAGAACAACAAGAAGAAGAAATATCTCGAAATATGTCCGACAGGCCCCTTCCCTTGAGATAAATCTGCAAGTATCTCGGAAACGAAGTGAGCTATGGCGAAATGTTAAGAGACCTTTTCTGTAGAGAATTAAGTTTCCTACTTTTTATCTTCTATGATATTTTTTGATCAGATGCGTAGTTCTCGAGATATATCAAGATATTTAAAAGTTCCGAAGCCGCACCAACATAATAGAGATACAGAAACACCGTGGCCCCTCTCTTTGAGATAACTCTGCACTATTGCGAGCTGCAAATGCCACTTCCAGCTTAGCTGTGCCGAAGAAGAACAACAAGAAGAAGAAATATCTCGAAATATGTCCGTCAGGCCCCTTCCCTTGAGATAAATCTGCAAATATCTCGGAAACGAAGCGAGCTATGGCAAAATGTTTACAGACCTTTCTTGTAGAGAATTAAGTTTCCTACTTTTTATGTAGTATGATATTTTTTGATCAGATGCGTAGTTCTCGAGATATATCAAGATATTTAAAAGTTCCGAAGCCGCACCAACATAATAGAGATACAGAAACACCGTGGCCCCTTTCTTTGAGATAACTCTGCACTATTGCGAGCTGCAAATGCCACTTCCAGCTTAGCTGTGCAGAGGAAGAACAACAAGAAGAAGTAGTATCTCGAAATATGTCCGTCAGGCCCGTTCCTTTGAGCTGAATCTGCAAATATCTCGGAAACGAAGCGAGCTATGGCAAAATGTTAAGAGACGTTTTTTGTAGAGAATTATGTTTCCTACAATTTATGTTCTATCATATTTTTTGATCAGAAGCGTAGTTTTTGAGATATATCGAGGTATTTAAAAGTTCCGAAGCCGCACCAACATAATAGAGATACAGAAACACCGTGGCCCCTTTCTTTGAGATAACTCTGCACTATTGCGCGCTGCAAATGCCACTTCCAGCTTAGCTGTGCAGAAGAAGAACAACAAGAAGAAGAAATATCTCGAAATATGTCCGTCAGGCCCCTTCCCTTGAGATAAATCTGCAAATATCTCGGAAACGAAGCGAGCTATGGCAAAATGTTAAGAGACCGTTTTTGTAGAGAATTAAGTTTCCTACTTTTTATGTTCTATGATATTTTTTGTTCAGATGCGTAGTTCTCGAGATATATCAAGATATTTAAAAGTTCCGAAGCCGCACCAACATAATAGAGATACAGAAACACCGTGGCCCCTTTCTTTGAGATAACTCTGCACTATTGCGAGCTGCAAATGCCACTTCCAGCTTAGCTGTGCAGAAGAAGAACAACAAGAAGAAGAAATATCTCGAAATATGTCCATCAGGACCCTTCCCTTGAGATAAATCTGCAAATATCTCGGAAACGAAGCGAGCTATGGCAAAATGTTAAGAGACCTTTTTTGTAGAGAATAATGTTTCCTACAATTTACGTTCTATGACATTTTTTGATCAGAAGCGTAGTTTTCGAGATATATCGAGATATTTAAAAGTTCCGAAGCCGCACCAACATAATAGAGATACAGAAACACCGTGGCCCCTTTCTTTGAGATAACTCTGCACTATTGCGACCTGCAAATGCCACTTCCAGGTCAGCTGTGCAGAAGAAGAACAACAAGAAGAAGAAATATCTCGAAATATGTCCGTCAGGCACCTTCCCTTGAGATAAATCTGCAAATATCTCGGAAACGAAGCGAGCTATGGCAAAATGTTAAGAGACGTTTTTTGTAGCGAATTATGTTTCCTACAATTTATGTTCTATGATATTTTTTGATCAGAAGCGTAGTTTTCGAGATATATCGAGATATTTAAAAGTTCCGAAGCCGCACCAACATAATAGGGATACAGAAACACCGTGGCCCCTTTCTTTGAGATAACTCTGCACTAGTGCGAGCCGCAAATGCCACTTCCAGCTTAGCTGTGCAGAAGAAGAACAACAAGAAGAAGAAATATCTCGAAATATGTCCGTCAGGCCCCTTCCCTTGAGATATATCTGCAAATATCTCGGAAACGAAGCGAGCTATGGCAAAATGTTAAGAGACCTTTTTTGTAGAGAATTCTGTTTCCTACAATTTATGTTCTATGATATTTTTTGATCAGAAGCGTAGTTTTCGAGATATATCGATATATTTAAAAGTTCCGAAGCCGCACCAACATAATAGGGATACAGAAACACCGTGGCCCCTTTCTTTGAGATAACTCTGCACTAGTGCGAGCCGCAAATGCCACTTCCAGCTTAGCTGTGCAGAAGAAGAACAACAAGAAGAAGAAATATCTCGAAATATGTCCGTCAGGCCCCTTCCCTTGAGATAAATCTGCAAATATCTCGGAAACGAAGCGAGCTATGGCAAAATGTTAAGAGACCTTTTTTGTAGAGAATTAAGTTTCCTACTTTTTATGTTCTATGATATTTTTTGATCAGATGCGTAGTTCTCGAGATATATCAAGATATTTAAAAGTTCCGAAGCCGCACCAACATAATAGAGATACAGAAACACCGTGGCCCCTTTCTTTGAGATAACTCTGCACTATTGCGAGCTGCAAATGCCACTTCCAGCTTAGCTGTGCAGAAGAAGAACAACAAGAAGAAGAAATATCTCGAAATATGTCCATCAGGACCCTTCCCTTGAGATAAATCTGCAAATATCTCGGAAACGAAGCGAGCTATGGCAAAATGTTAAGAGACCTTTTTTGTAGAGAATAATGTTTCCTACAATTTACGTTCTATGACATTTTTTGATCAGAAGCGTAGTTTTCGAGATATATCGAGATATTTAAAAGTTCCGAAGCCGCACCAACATAATAGAGATACAGAAACACCGTGGCCCCTTTCTTTGAGATAACTCTGCACTATTGCGACCTGCAAATGCCACTTCCAGCTCAGCTGTGCAGAAGAAGAACAACAAGAAGAAGAAATATCTCGAAATATGTCCGTCAGGCCCCTTCCCTTGAGATAAATCTGCAAATATCTCGGAAACGAAGCGAGCTATGGCAAAATGTTAAGAGACGTTTTTTGTAGAGAATTATGTTTCCTACAATTTATGTTCTATGATATTTTTTGATCAGAAGCGTAGTTTTCGAGATATATCGAGATATTTAAAAGTTCCGAAGCCGCACCAACATAATAGGGATACAGAAACACCGTGGCCCCTTTCTTTGAGATAACTCAGCACTAGTGCGAGCCGCAAATGCCACTTCCAGCTTAGCTGTGCAGAAGAAGAACAACAAGAAGAAGAAATATCTCGAAATATGTCCGTCAGGCCCCTTCCCTTGAGATATATCTGCAAATATCTCGGAAACGAAGCGAGCTATGGCAAAATGTTAAGATACCTTTTTTGTAGAGAATTCTGTTTCCTACAATTTATGTTCTATGCTATTTTTTGATCAGAAGCGTAGTTTTCGAGATACATCGAGATATTTAAAAGTTCCGAAGCCGCACCAACATAATAGAGATACAGAAACACCGTGGCCCCTTTCTTTGAGATAACTCTGCACTATTGCGAGCTGCAAATGTCACTTCCAGCTTAGCCGTGCAGAGGAAGAACAACAAGAAGAAGAAATATCTCGAAATATGTCCGTCAGGCCAGTTCCTTTGAGCTGAATCTGCAAATATCTCGGAAACGAAGCGAGCTATGGCAAAATGTTAAGAGACGTTTTTTGTAGAGAATTATGTTTCCTATAATTTATGTTCTATGATATTTTTTGATCAGAAGCGTAGTTTTCGAGATATATCGAGATATTTAAAAGTTCCGAAGCCGCACCAACATAATAGAGATACAGAAACACCGTGGCCCCTTTCTTTGAGATAACTCTGCACTAGTGCGAGCCGCAAATGCCACTTCCAGCTTAGCTGTGCAGAAGAAGAACAACAAGAAGAAGAAATATCTCGAAATATGTCCGACAGGCCCCTTCCCTTGAGATAAATCTGCAAATATCTCGGAAACGAAGCGAGCTATGGCAAAATGTTAAGAGACCTTTTTTGTAGAGAATAATGTTTCCTACAATTTACGTTCTATGATATTTTTTGATCAGAAGCGTAGTTTTCGAGATATATCGAGATATTTAAAAGTTCCGAAGCCGCACCAACATAATAGAGATACAGAAACACCGTGGCCCCTTTCTTTGAGATAACTCTGCACTATTGCGACCTGCAAATGTCACTTCCAGCTCAGCTGTGCAGAAGAAGAACAACAAGAAGAAGAAATATCTCGAAATATGTCCGTCAGGCCCCTTCCCTTGAGATAAATCTGCAAATATCTCGGAAACGAAGCGAGCTATGGCAAAATGTTAAGAGACCGTTTTTGTAGAGAATTAAGTTTCCTACTTTTTATGTTCTATGATATTTTTTGATCAGATGCGTAGTTCTCGAGATATATCAAGATATTTAAAAGTTCCGAAGCCGCACCAACATAATAGAGATACAGAAACACCGTGGCCCCTTTCTTTGAGATAACTCTGCACTATTGCGCGCTGCAAATGCCACTTCCAGCTTAGCTGTGCAGAAAAAGAACAACAAGAAGAAGAAATATCTCGAAATATGTCCGTCAGTCCCCTTCCCTTGAGATAAATCTGCAAATATCTCGGAAATGAAGCGAGCTATGGCAAAATGTTAAGAGACCTTTTTTGTAGAGAATAATGTTTCCTACAATTTACGTTCTATGATATTTTTTGATCAGAAGCGTAGTTTTCGAGATATATCGAGATATTTAAAAGTTCCGAAGCCGCACCAACATATTAGAGATACAGAAACACCGTGGCCCCTTTCTTTGAGATAACTCTGCACTATTGCGACCTGCAAATGCCACTTCCAGCTCAGCTGTGCAGAAGAAGAACAACAAGAAGAAGAAATATCTCGAAATATGTCCGTCAGGCCCCTTCCCTTGAGATAAATCTGCAAATATCTCGGAAACCAAGCGAGCTATGGCAAAATGTTAAGAGACCGTTTTTGTAGAGAATTAAGTTTCCTACTTTTTATGTTCTATGATATTTTTTGATCAGATGCGTAGTTCTCGAGATATATCAAGATATTTAAAAGTTCCGAAGCCGCACCAACATAATAGAGATACAGAAACACCGTGGCCCCTTTCTTTGAGATAACTCTGCACTATTGCGAGCTGCAAATGCCACTTCCAGCTTAGCTGTGCAGAAGAAGAACAACAAGAAGAAGAAATATCTCGAAATATGTCCGTCAGGCCAGTTCCTTTGAGCTGAATCTGCAAATATCTCGGAAACGAAGCGAGCTATGGCAAAATGTTAAGAGACGTTTTTTGTAGAGAATTCTGTTTCCTATAATTTATGTTCTATGATATTTTTTGATCAGAAGCGTAGTTTTCGAGATATATCGAGATATTTAAAAGTTCCGAAGCCGCACCAACATAATAGAGATACAGAAACACCGTGGCCCCTTTCTTTGAGATAACTCTGCACTAGTGCGAGCCGCAAATGCCACTTCCAGCTTAGCTGTGCAGAAGAAGAACAACAAGAAGAAGAAATATCTCGAAATATGTCCGTCAGACCCCTTCCCTTGTGATGAATCTGCAAATATCTCGGAAACGAAGCGAGCTATGGCAAAATGTTAAGAGACCTTTTTTGTAGAGAATTAAGTTTCCTACTTTTTCTGTTCGATGATATTTTTTGATCAGATGCGTAGTTCTCGAGATATATCAAGATATTTAAAAGTTCCGAAGCTGCACCAACATAATAGAGGTACAGAAACACCGTGGCCTCTTTCTTTGAGATAACTCTGCACTATTGCGAGCTGCAAATGCCACTTCCAGCTTAGCTGTGCAGAGGAATAACAACAAGAAGAAGAAATATCTCGAAATATGTCCGTCAGGCCAGTTCCTTTGAGCTGAATCTGCAAATATCTCGGAAACGAAGCGAGCTATGGCAAAATGTTGAGAGACCGTTTTTGTAGAGAATTATGTTTCCTACTTTTTATGTTCTATGATATTTTTTGATCAGACGCGTAGTTCTCGAGATATATCAAGATATTTAAAAGTTCCGAAGCCGCACCAACATAATAGAGATACAGAAGCACCGTGGCCCCTTTCTTTGAGATAACTCTGCACTATTGCGAGCTGCAAATGCCACTTCCAGCTTAGCTGTGCAGAAGAAGAACAACAAGAAGAAGAAATATCTCGAAATATGTCCGTCAGGCCCCTTCCCTTGAGATAAATCTGCAAATATCTCGGAAACGAAGAGAGCTATGGCAAAATATTAAGAGACCTTTTTTGTAGAGAATTAAGTTTCCTACTTTTTATCTTCTATGATATTTTCTGATCAGATGCGTAGTTCTCGAGATATATCAAGATATTTAAAAGTTCCGAAGCCGCACCAACATAATAGAGATACAGAAACACCGTGGCCCCTTTCGTTGAGATAACTCTGCACTAGTGCGAGCCGCAAATGCCACTTCCAGCTTAGCTGTGCAGAAGAAGAACAACAAGAAGAAGAAATATCTCGAAATATGTCCGTCAGGCCCCTTCCCTTGAGATAAATCTGCAAATATCTCGGAAACGAAGCGAGCTATGGCAAAATGTTAAGAGACCTTTTTTGTAGAGAATTAAGTTTCCTACTTTTTATGTTCTATGATATTTTTTGATCAGACGCGTAGTTCTCGAGATATATCAAGATATTTAACAGTTCCGAAGCCGCACCAACATAATAGAGATACAGAAACATCGTGGCCCCTTTCTTTGGGATAACTCTGCACTATTGCGAGCTGGAAATGCCACTTCCAGTTTAGCTGTGCAGCAGAAGAACAACAAGAAGAAGAAATATCTCGAAATATGTCCGTCAGGACCCTTCCCTTGAGATGAATCTGCAAATATCTCGGAAACGAAGCGAGCTATGGCAAAATGTTAAGAGACCTTTTTTGTAGAGAATTAAGTTTCCTACTTTTTATGTTCTATGATATTTTTTGATCAGACGCGTAGTTCTCGAGATATATCAAGATATTTAACAGTTCCGAAGCCGCACCAACATAATAGAGATACAGAAACATCGTGGCCCCTTTCTTTGGGATAACTCTGCACTATTGCGAGCTGGAAATGCCACTTCCAGTTTAGCTGTGCAGCAGAAGAACAACAAGAAGAAGAAATATCTCGAAATATGTCCGTCAGGACCCTTCCCTTGAGATGAATCTGCAAATATCTCGGAAACGAAGCGAGCTATGGCAAAATGTTAAGAGACCTTTTTTGTAGAGAATTAAGTTTCCTACTTTTTATGTTCTATGATATTTTTTGATCAGATGCGTAGTTCTCGAGATATATCAAGATATTTAAAAGTTCCGAAGCCGCACCAACATAATAGAGGTACAGAAACACCGTGGCCCCTTTCTTTGAGATAACTGTGCACCAGTGCGAGCCGCAAATGCCACTTCCAGCTTAGCTGTGCAGAAGAAGAACAACAAGAAGAAGAAATATCTCGAAATATGTCCGTCAGGCCCCTTCCCTTGAGATATATCTGCAAATATCTCGGAAACGAAGCGAGCTATGGCAAAATGTTAAGAGACCTTTTTTGTAGAGAATTATGTTTCCTACAATTTATGTTCTATGATATTTTTTGTTCAGAAGCGTAGTTTTCGAGATATATCGAGATATTTAAAAGTTCCGAAGCCGCACCAACATAATAGAGATACAGAAACACCGTGGCCCCTTTCTTTGAGATAACTCTGCACTAGTGCGAGCCGCAAATGCCGCTTCCAGCTTAGCTGTGCAGAAGAAGAACAACAAGAAGAAGAAATATCTCGAAATATGTCCGTCAGGCCCCTTCCCTTGAGATAAATCTGCAAATATCTCGGAAACGAAGAGAGCTATGGCAAAATGTTAAGAGACCTTTTTTGTAGAGAATTAAGTTTCCTACTTTTTATGTTCTATGATATTTTTTGATCAGATGCGTAGTTCTCGAGATATATCAAGATATTTAAAAGTTCCGAAGCCGCACCAACATAATAGAGATACAGAAACACCGTGGCCCCTTTCTTTGAGATAACTCTGCACTATTGCGAGCTGTAAATGCCACTTCCAGCTTAGCTGTGCAGAGGAATAACAACAAGAAGAAGAAATATCTCGAAATATGTCCGTCAGGCCAGTTCCTTTGAGCTGAATCTGCAAATATCTCGGAAACGAAGCGAGCTATGGCAAAATGTTAAGAGACGTTTTTTGTAGAGAATTATGTTTCCTACTTTTTATGTTCTATGATATTTTTTGATCAGATGCGTAGTTCTCGAGATATATCAAGATATTTAAAAGTTCCGAAGCCGCACCAACATAATAGAGGTACAGAAACACCGTGGCCCCTTTCTTTGAGATAACTGTGCACCAGTGCGAGCCGCAAATGCCACTTCCAGCTTAGCTGTGCAGAAGAAGAACAACAAGAAGAAGAAATATCTCGAAATATGTCCGTCAGGCCCCTTCCCTTGAGATATATCTGCAAATATCTCGGAAACGAAGCGAGCTATGGCAAAATGTTAAGAGACCTTTTTTGTAGAGAATTATGTTTCCTACAATTTATGTTCTATGATATTTTTTGTTCAGAAGCGTAGTTTTCGAGATATATCGAGATATTTAAAAGTTCCGAAGCCGCACCAACATAATAGAGATACAGAAACACCGTGGCCCCTTTCTTTGAGATAACTCTGCACTAGTGCGAGCCGCAAATGCCACTTCCAGCTTAGCTGTGCAGAAGAAGAACAACAAGAAGAAGAAATATCTCGAAATATGTCCGTCAGACCCCTTCCCTTGTGATGAATCTGCAAATATCTCGGAAACGAAGCGAGCTATGGCAAAATGTTAAGAGACCTTTTTTGTAAAGAATTAAGTTTCCTACTTTTTCTGTTCGATGATATTTTTTGATCAGATGCGTAGTTCTCGAGATATATCAAGATATTTAAAAGTTCCGAAGCTGCACCAACATAATAGAGGTACAGAAACACCGTGGCCTCTTTCTTTGAGATAACTCTGCACTATTGCGAGCTGCAAATGCCACTTCCAGCTTAGCTGTGCAGAGGAATAACAACAAGAAGAAGAAATATCTCGAAATATGTCCGTCAGGCCAGTTCCTTTGAGCTGAATCTGCAAATATCTCGGAAACGAAGCGAGCTATGGCAAAATGTTAAGAGACGTTTTTTGTAGAGAATTCTGTTTCCTATAATTTATGTTCTATGATATTTTTTGATCAGAAGCGTAGTTTTCGAGATATATCGAGATATTTAAAAGTTCCGAAGCCGCACCAACATAATAGAGATACAGAAACACCGTGGCCCCTTTCTTTGAGATAACTCTGCACTAGTGCGAGCCGCAAATGCCACTTCCAGCTTAGCTGTGCAGAAGAAGAACAACAAGAAGAAGAAATATCTCGAAATATGTCCGTCAGACCCCTTCCCTTGTGATGAATCTGCAAATATCTCGGAAACGAAGCGAGCTATGGCAAAATGTTAAGAGACCTTTTTTGTAGAGAATTAAGTTTCCTACTTTTTCTGTTCGATGATATTTTTTGATCAGATGCGTAGTTCTCGAGATATATCAAGATATTTAAAAGTTCCGAAGCTGCACCAACATAATAGAGGTACAGAAACACCGTGGCCTCTTTCTTTGAGATAACTCTGCACTATTGCGAGCTGCAAATGCCACTTCCAGCTTAGCTGTGCAGAGGAATAACAACAAGAAGAAGAAATATCTCGAAATATGTCCGTCAGGCCAGTTCCTTTGAGCTGAATCTGCAAATATCTCGGAAACGAAGCGAGCTATGGCAAAATGTTGAGAGACCGTTTTTGTAGAGAATTATGTTTCCTACTTTTTATGTTCTATGATATTTTTTGATCAGACGCGTAGTTCTCGAGATATATCAAGATATTTAAAAGTTCCGAAGCCGCACCAACATAATAGAGATACAGAAGCACCGTGGCCCCTTTCTTTGAGATAACTCTGCACTATTGCGAGCTGCAAATGCCACTTCCAGCTTAGCTGTGCAGAAGAAGAACAACAAGAAGAAGAAATATCTCGAAATATGTCCGTCAGGCCCCTTCCCTTGAGATAAATCTGCAAATATCTCGGAAACGAAGAGAGCTATGGCAAAATATTAAGAGACCTTTTTTGTAGAGAATTAAGTTTCCTACTTTTTATCTTCTATGATATTTTCTGATCAGATGCGTAGTTCTCGAGATATATCAAGATATTTAAAAGTTCCGAAGCCGCACCAACATAATAGAGATACAGAAACACCGTGGCCCCTTTCGTTGAGATAACTCTGCACTAGTGCGAGCCGCAAATGCCACTTCCAGCTTAGCTGTGCAGAAGAAGAACAACAAGAAGAAGAAATATCTCGAAATATGTCCGTCAGGCCCCTTCCCTTGAGATAAATCTGCAAATATCTCGGAAACGAAGCGAGCTATGGCAAAATGTTAAGAGACCTTTTTTGTAGAGAATTAAGTTTCCTACTTTTTATGTTCTATGATATTTTTTGATCAGACGCGTAGTTCTCGAGATATATCAAGATATTTAACAGTTCCGAAGCCGCACCAACATAATAGAGATACAGAAACATCGTGGCCCCTTTCTTTGGGATAACTCTGCACTATTGCGAGCTGGAAATGCCACTTCCAGTTTAGCTGTGCAGCAGAAGAACAACAAGAAGAAGAAATATCTCGAAATATGTCCGTCAGGACCCTTCCCTTGAGATGAATCTGCAAATATCTCGGAAACGAAGCGAGCTATGGCAAAATGTTAAGAGACCTTTTTTGTAGAGAATTAAGTTTCCTACTTTTTATGTTCTATGATATTTTTTGATCAGACGCGTAGTTCTCGAGATATATCAAGATATTTAACAGTTCCGAAGCCGCACCAACATAATAGAGATACAGAAACATCGTGGCCCCTTTCTTTGGGATAACTCTGCACTATTGCGAGCTGGAAATGCCACTTCCAGTTTAGCTGTGCAGCAGAAGAACAACAAGAAGAAGAAATATCTCGAAATATGTCCGTCAGGACCCTTCCCTTGAGATGAATCTGCAAATATCTCGGAAACGAAGCGAGCTATGGCAAAATGTTAAGAGACCTTTTTTGTAGAGAATTAAGTTTCCTACTTTTTATGTTCTATGATATTTTTTGATCAGATGCGTAGTTCTCGAGATATATCAAGATATTTAAAAGTTCCGAAGCCGCACCAACATAATAGAGGTACAGAAACACCGTGGCCCCTTTCTTTGAGATAACTGTGCACCAGTGCGAGCCGCAAATGCCACTTCCAGCTTAGCTGTGCAGAAGAAGAACAACAAGAAGAAGAAATATCTCGAAATATGTCCGTCAGGCCCCTTCCCTTGAGATATATCTGCAAATATCTCGGAAACGAAGCGAGCTATGGCAAAATGTTAAGAGACCTTTTTTGTAGAGAATTATGTTTCCTACAATTTATGTTCTATGATATTTTTTGTTCAGAAGCGTAGTTTTCGAGATATATCGAGATATTTAAAAGTTCCGAAGCCGCACCAACATAATAGAGATACAGAAACACCGTGGCCCCTTTCTTTGAGATAACTCTGCACTAGTGCGAGCCGCAAATGCCACTTCCAGCTTAGCTGTGCAGAAGAAGAACAACAAGAAGAAGAAATATCTCGAAATATGTCCGTCAGACCCCTTCCCTTGTGATGAATCTGCAAATATCTCGGAAACGAAGCGAGCTATGGCAAAATGTTAAGAGACCTTTTTTGTAAAGAATTAAGTTTCCTACTTTTTCTGTTCGATGATATTTTTTGATCAGATGCGTAGTTCTCGAGATATATCAAGATATTTAAAAGTTCCGAAGCTGCACCAACATAATAGAGGTACAGAAACACCGTGGCCTCTTTCTTTGAGATAACTCTGCACTATTGCGAGCTGCAAATGCCACTTCCAGCTTAGCTGTGCAGAGGAATAACAACAAGAAGAAGAAATATCTCGAAATATGTCCGTCAGGCCAGTTCCTTTGAGCTGAATCTGCAAATATCTCGGAAACGAAGCGAGCTATGGCAAAATGTTAAGAGACGTTTTTTGTAGAGAATTCTGTTTCCTATAATTTATGTTCTATGATATTTTTTGATCAGAAGCGTAGTTTTCGAGATATATCGAGATATTTAAAAGTTCCGAAGCCGCACCAACATAATAGAGATACAGAAACACCGTGGCCCCTTTCTTTGAGATAACTCTGCACTAGTGCGAGCCGCAAATGCCACTTCCAGCTTAGCTGTGCAGAAGAAGAACAACAAGAAGAAGAAATATCTCGAAATATGTCCGTCAGACCCCTTCCCTTGTGATGAATCTGCAAATATCTCGGAAACGAAGCGAGCTATGGCAAAATGTTAAGAGACCTTTTTTGTAGAGAATTAAGTTTCCTACTTTTTCTGTTCGATGATATTTTTTGATCAGATGCGTAGTTCTCGAGATATATCAAGATATTTAAAAGTTCCGAAGCTGCACCAACATAATAGAGGTACAGAAACACCGTGGCCTCTTTCTTTGAGATAACTCTGCACTATTGCGAGCTGCAAATGCCACTTCCAGCTTAGCTGTGCAGAGGAATAACAACAAGAAGAAGAAATATCTCGAAATATGTCCGTCAGGCCAGTTCCTTTGAGCTGAATCTGCAAATATCTCGGAAACGAAGCGAGCTATGGCAAAATGTTGAGAGACCGTTTTTGTAGAGAATTATGTTTCCTACTTTTTATGTTCTATGATATTTTTTGATCAGACGCGTAGTTCTCGAGATATATCAAGATATTTAAAAGTTCCGAAGCCGCACCAACATAATAGAGATACAGAAGCACCGTGGCCCCTTTCTTTGAGATAACTCTGCACTATTGCGAGCTGCAAATGCCACTTCCAGCTTAGCTGTGCAGAAGAAGAACAACAAGAAGAAGAAATATCTCGAAATATGTCCGTCAGGCCCCTTCCCTTGAGATAAATCTGCAAATATCTCGGAAACGAAGAGAGCTATGGCAAAATATTAAGAGACCTTTTTTGTAGAGAATTAAGTTTCCTACTTTTTATCTTCTATGATATTTTCTGATCAGATGCGTAGTTCTCGAGATATATCAAGATATTTAAAAGTTCCGAAGCCGCACCAACATAATAGAGATACAGAAACACCGTGGCCCCTTTCGTTGAGATAACTCTGCACTAGTGCGAGCCGCAAATGCCACTTCCAGCTTAGCTGTGCAGAAGAAGAACAACAAGAAGAAGAAATATCTCGAAATATGTCCGTCAGGCCCCTTCCCTTGAGATAAATCTGCAAATATCTCGGAAACGAAGCGAGCTATGGCAAAATGTTAAGAGACCTTTTTTGTAGAGAATTAAGTTTCCTACTTTTTATGTTCTATGATATTTTTTGATCAGACGCGTAGTTCTCGAGATATATCAAGATATTTAACAGTTCCGAAGCCGCACCAACATAATAGAGATACAGAAACATCGTGGCCCCTTTCTTTGGGATAACTCTGCACTATTGCGAGCTGGAAATGCCACTTCCAGTTTAGCTGTGCAGCAGAAGAACAACAAGAAGAAGAAATATCTCGAAATATGTCCGTCAGGACCCTTCCCTTGAGATGAATCTGCAAATATCTCGGAAACGAAGCGAGCTATGGCAAAATGTTAAGAGACCTTTTTTGTAGAGAATTAAGTTTCCTACTTTTTATGTTCTATGATATTTTTTGATCAGACGCGTAGTTCTCGAGATATATCAAGATATTTAACAGTTCCGAAGCCGCACCAACATAATAGAGATACAGAAACATCGTGGCCCCTTTCTTTGGGATAACTCTGCACTATTGCGAGCTGGAAATGCCACTTCCAGTTTAGCTGTGCAGCAGAAGAACAACAAGAAGAAGAAATATCTCGAAATATGTCCGTCAGGACCCTTCCCTTGAGATGAATCTGCAAATATCTCGGAAACGAAGCGAGCTATGGCAAAATGTTAAGAGACCTTTTTTGTAGAGAATTAAGTTTCCTACTTTTTATGTTCTATGATATTTTTTGATCAGATGCGTAGTTCTCGAGATATATCAAGATATTTAAAAGTTCCGAAGCCGCACCAACATAATAGAGGTACAGAAACACCGTGGCCCCTTTCTTTGAGATAACTGTGCACCAGTGCGAGCCGCAAATGCCACTTCCAGCTTAGCTGTGCAGAAGAAGAACAACAAGAAGAAGAAATATCTCGAAATATGTCCGTCAGGCCCCTTCCCTTGAGATATATCTGCAAATATCTCGGAAACGAAGCGAGCTATGGCAAAATGTTAAGAGACCTTTTTTGTAGAGAATTATGTTTCCTACAATTTATGTTCTATGATATTTTTTGTTCAGAAGCGTAGTTTTCGAGATATATCGAGATATTTAAAAGTTCCGAAGCCGCACCAACATAATAGAGATACAGAAACACCGTGGCCCCTTTCTTTGAGATAACTCTGCACTAGTGCGAGCCGCAAATGCCGCTTCCAGCTTAGCTGTGCAGAAGAAGAACAACAAGAAGAAGAAATATCTCGAAATATGTCCGTCAGGCCCCTTCCCTTGAGATAAATCTGCAAATATCTCGGAAACGAAGAGAGCTATGGCAAAATGTTAAGAGACCTTTTTTGTAGAGAATTAAGTTTCCTACTTTTTATGTTCTATGATATTTTTTGATCAGATGCGTAGTTCTCGAGATATATCAAGATATTTAAAAGTTCCGAAGCCGCACCAACATAATAGAGATACAGAAACACCGTGGCCCCTTTCTTTGAGATAACTCTGCACTATTGCGAGCTGTAAATGCCACTTCCAGCTTAGCTGTGCAGAGGAATAACAACAAGAAGAAGAAATATCTCGAAATATGTCCGTCAGGCCAGTTCCTTTGAGCTGAATCTGCAAATATCTCGGAAACGAAGCGAGCTATGGCAAAATGTTAAGAGACGTTTTTTGTAGAGAATTATGTTTCCTACTTTTTATGTTCTATGATATTTTTTGATCAGATGCGTAGTTCTCGAGATATATCAAGATATTTAAAAGTTCCGAAGCCGCACCAACATAATAGAGGTACAGAAACACCGTGGCCCCTTTCTTTGAGATAACTGTGCACCAGTGCGAGCCGCAAATGCCACTTCCAGCTTAGCTGTGCAGAAGAAGAACAACAAGAAGAAGAAATATCTCGAAATATGTCCGTCGGGCCCCTTCCCTTGAGATATATCTGCAAATATCTCGGAAACGAAGCGAGCTATGGCAAAATGTTAAGAGACCTTTTTTGTAGAGAATTATGTTTCCTACAATTTATGTTCTATGATATTTTTTGTTCAGAAGCGTAGTTTTCGAGATATATCGAGATATTTAAAAGTTCCGAAGCCGCACCAACATAATAGAGATACAGAAACACCGTGGCCCCTTTCTTTGAGATAACTCTGCACTAGTGCGAGCCGCAAATGCCACTTCCAGCTTAGCTGTGCAGAAGAAGAACAACAAGAAGAAGAAATATCTCGAAATATGTCCGTCAGACCCCTTCCCTTGTGATGAATCTGCAAATATCTCGGAAACGAAGCGAGCTATGGCAAAATGTTAAGAGACCTTTTTTGTAGAGAATTAAGTTTCCTACTTTTTCTGTTCGATGATATTTTTTGATCAGATGCGTAGTTCTCGAGATATATCAAGATATTTAAAAGTTCCGAAGCTGCACCAACATAATAGAGGTACAGAAACACCGTGGCCTCTTTCTTTGAGATAACTCTGCACTATTGCGAGCTGCAAATGCCACTTCCAGCTTAGCTGTGCAGAGGAATAACAACAAGAAGAAGAAATATCTCGAAATATGTCCGTCAGGCCAGTTCCTTTGAGCTGAATCTGCAAATATCTCGGAAACGAAGCGAGCTATGGCAAAATGTTAAGAGACGTTTTTTGTAGAGAATTATGTTTCCTACAATTTATGTTCTATCATATTTTTTGATCAGAAGCGTAGTTTTCGAGATATATCGAGATATTTAAAAGTTCCGGAGACGCACCAACATAATAGAGATACAGAAACACCGTGGCCCCTTTCTTTGAGATAACTGTGCACCAGTGCGAGCCGCAAATGCCACTTCCAGCTTAGCTGTGCAGAAGAAGAACAACAAGTAGAAGAAATATCTCGAAATATGTCCGTCAGGCCCCTTCCCTTGAGATATATCTGCAAATATCTCGGAAACGAAGCGAGCTATGGCAAAATGTTGAGAGACCGTTTTTGTAGAGAATTATGTTTCCTACTTTTTATGTTCTATGATATTTTTTGATCAGACGCGTAGTTCTCGAGATATATCAAGATATTTAAAAGTTCCGAAGCCGCACCAACATAATAGAGATACAGAAGCACCGTGGCCCCTTTCTTTGAGATAACTCTGCACTATTGCGAGCTGCAAATGCCACTTCCAGCTTAGCTGTGCAGAAGAAGAACAACAAGAAGAAGAAATATCTCGAAATATGTCCGTCAGGCCCCTTCCCTTGAGATAAATCTGCAAATATCTCGGAAACGAAGAGAGCTATGGCAAAATATTAAGAGACCTTTTTTGTAGAGAATTAAGTTTCCTACTTTTTATGTTCTATGATATTTTTTGATCAGACGCGTAGTTCTCGAGATATATCAAGATATTTAACAGTTCCGAAGCCGCACCAACATAATAGAGATACAGAAACATCGTGGCCCCTTTCTTTGGGATAACTCTGCACTATTGCGAGCTGGAAATGCCACTTCCAGTTTAGCTGTGCAGCAGAAGAACAACAAGAAGAAGAAATATCTCGAAATATGTCCGTCAGGACCCTTCCCTTGAGATGAATCTGCAAATATCTCGGAAACGAAGCGAGCTATGGCAAAATGTTAAGAGACCTTTTTTGTAGAGAATTAAGTTTCCTACTTTTTATGTTCTATGATATTTTTTGATCAGACGCGTAGTTCTCGAGATATATCAAGATATTTAACAGTTCCGAAGCCGCACCAACATAATAGAGGTACAGAAACACCGTGGCCCCTTTCTTTGAGATAACTGTGCACCAGTGCGAGCCGCAAATGCCACTTCCAGCTTAGCTGTGCAGAAGAAGAACAACAAGAAGAAGAAATATCTCGAAATATGTCCGTCAGGCCCCTTCCCTTGAGATATATCTGCAAATATCTCGGAAACGAAGCGAGCTATGGCAAAATGTTAAGAGACCTTTTTTGTAGAGAATTATGTTTCCTACAATTTATGTTCTATGATATTTTTTGTTCAGAAGCGTAGTTTTCGAGATATATCGAGATATTTAAAAGTTCCGAAGCCGCACCAACATAATAGAGATACAGAAACACCGTGGCCCCTTTCTTTGAGATAACTCTGCACTAGTGCGAGCCGCAAATGCCGCTTCCAGCTTAGCTGTGCAGAAGAAGAACAACAAGAAGAAGAAATATCTCGAAATATGTCCGTCAGGCCCCTTCCCTTGAGATAAATCTGCAAATATCTCGGAAACGAAGAGAGCTATGGCAAAATGTTAAGAGACCTTTTTTGTAGAGAATTAAGTTTCCTACTTTTTATGTTCTATGATATTTTTTGATCAGATGCGTAGTTCTCGAGATATATCAAGATATTTAAAAGTTCCGAAGCCGCACCAACATAATAGAGATACAGAAACACCGTGGCCCCTTTCTTTGAGATAACTCTGCACTATTGCGAGCTGGAAATGCCACTTCCAGTTTAGCTGTGCAGCAGAAGAACAACAAGAAGAAGAAATATCTCGAAATATGTCCGTCAGGACCCTTCCCTTGAGATGAATCTGCAAATATCTCGGAAACGAAGCGAGCTATGGCAAAATGTTAAGAGACCTTTTTTGTAGAGAATTAAGTTTCCTACTTTTTATGTTCTATGATATTTTTTGATCAGACGCGTAGTTCTCGAGATATATCAAGATATTTAACAGTTCCGAAGCCGCACCAACATAATAGAGATACAGAAACATCGTGGCCCCTTTCTTTGGGATAACTCTGCACTATTGCGAGCTGGAAATGCCACTTCCAGTTTAGCTGTGCAGCAGAAGAACAACAAGAAGAAGAAATATCTCGAAATATGTCCGTCAGGACCCTTCCCTTGAGATGAATCTGCAAATATCTCGGAAACGAAGCGAGCTATGGCAAAATGTTAAGAGACCTTTTTTGTAGAGAATTATGTTTCCTACAATTTATGTTCTATGATATTTTTTGTTCAGAAGCGTAGTTTTCGAGATATATCGAGATATTTAAAAGTTCCGAAGCCGCACCAACATAATAGAGATACAGAAACACCGTGGCCCCTTTCTTTGAGATAACTCTGCACTAGTGCGAGCCGCAAATGCCGCTTCCAGCTTAGCTGTGCAGAAGAAGAACAACAAGAAGAAGAAATATCTCGAAATATGTCCGTCAGGCCCCTTCCCTTGAGATAAATCTGCAAATATCTCGGAAACGAAGAGAGCTATGGCAAAATGTTAAGAGACCTTTTTTGTAGAGAATTAAGTTTCCTACTTTTTATGTTCTATGATATTTTTTGATCAGATGCGTAGTTCTCGAGATATATCAAGATATTTAAAAGTTCCGAAGCCGCACCAACATAATAGAGATACAGAAACACCGTGGCCCCTTTCTTTGAGATAACTCTGCACTATTGCGAGCTGTAAATGCCACTTCCAGCTTAGCTGTGCAGAAGAAGAACAACAAGAAGAAGAAATATCTCGAAATATGTCCGTCAGGCCCCTGCCCTTGAGATATATCTGCAAATATCTCGGAAACGAAGCGAGCTATGGCAAAATGTTAAGAGACCTTTTTTGTAGAGAATTATGTTTCCTACAATTTATGTTCTATGATATTTTTTGATCAGAAGCGTAGTTTTCGAGATATATCGAGATATTTAAAAGTTCCGAAGCCGCACCAACATAATAGAGATACAGAAACACCGTGGCCCCTTTCTTTGAGATAACTCTGCACTAGTGCGAGCCGCAAATGCCACTTCCAGCTTAGCTGTGCAGAAGAAGAACAACAAGAAGAAGAAATATCTCGAAATATGTCCGTCAGGCCCCTTCCCTTGAGATAAATCTGGAAATATCTCGGAAACGAAGCGAGCTATGGCAAAATGTTAAGAGACCTTTTTTGTAGAGAATTAAGTTTCCTACTTTTTATGTTCTATGATATTTTTTGATCAGATGCGTAGTTCTCGAGATATATCAAGATATTTAAAAGTTCCGAAGCCGCACCAACATAATAGAGATACAGAAACACCGTGGCCCCTTTCTTTGAGGTAACTCTGCACTATTGCGAGCTGCAAATGCCACTTCCAGCTTAGCTGTGCAGAAGAAGAACAACAAGAAGAAGAAATATCTCGAAATATGTCCGTCAGGCCCCTTCCCTTGAGATAAATCTGCAAATATCTCGGAAACCAAGCGAGCTATCGCAAAATGTTAAGAGACCTTATTTGTAGAGAATTAAGTTTCCTACTTTTTATGTTCTATGATATTTTTTGATCAGACGCGTAGTTCTCGAGATATATCAAGATATTTAAAAGTTCCGAAGCCGCACCAACATAATAGAGATACAGAAACACCGTGGCCCCTTTCTTTGAGATAACTCTGCACTAGTGCGAGCCGCAAATGCCGCTTCCAGCTTAGCTGTGCAGAAGAAGAACAACAAGAAGAAGAAATATCTCGAAATATGTCCGTCAGGCCCCTTCCCTTGAGATAAATCTGCAAATATCTCGAAAACGAAGCGAGCTATGGCAAAATGTTAAGAGACCTTTTTTGTAGAGAATTAAGTTTCCTACTTTTTATGTTCTATGATATTTTTTGATCAGATGCGTAGTTCTCGAGATATATCAAGATATTTAAAAGTTCCGAAGCCGCACCAACATAATAGAGATACAGAAACACCGTGGCCCCATTCTTTGAGGTAACTCTGCACTATTGCGAGCTGCAAATGCCACTTCCAGCTTAGCTGTGCAGAAGAAGAACAACAAGAAGAAGAAATATCTCGAAATATGTCCGTCAGGCCCCTGCCCTTGAGATATATCTGCAAATATCTCGGAAACGAAGCGAGCTATGGCAAAATGTTAAGAGATCTTTTTTGTAGAGAATTATGTTTCCTACAATTTATGTTCTATGATATTTTTTGATCAGAAGCGTAGTTTTCGAGATATATCGAGATATTTAAAAGTTCCGAAGCCGCACCAACATAATAGAGATACAGAAACACCGTGGCCCCTTTCTTTGAGGTAACTCTGCACTATTGCGAGCTGCAAATGCCACTTCCAGCTTAGCTGTGCAGAAGAAGAACAACAAGAAGAAGAAATATCTCGAAATATGTCCGTCAGGCCCCTTCCCTTGAGATAAATCTGCAAATATCTCGGAAACCAAGCGAGCCATCGCAAAATGTTAAGAGACCTTATTTGTAGAGAATTAAGTTTCCTACTTTTTATGTTCTATGATATTTTTTGATCAGACGCGTAGTTCTCGAGATATATCAAGATATTTAAAAGTTCCGAAGCCGCACCAACATAATAGAGATACAGAAACACCGTGGCCCCTTTCTTTGAGATAACTCTGCACTAGTGCGAGCTGCAAATGCCGCTTCCAGCTTAGCTGTGCAGAAGAAGAACAACAAGAAGAAGAAATATCTCGAAATATGTCCGTCAGGCCCCTTCCCTTGAGATAAATCTGCAAATATCTCGAAAACGAAGCGAGCTATGGCAAAATGTTAAGAGACCTTTTTTGTAGAGAATTAAGTTTCCTACTTTTTATGTTCTATGATATTTTTTGATCAGATGCGTAGTTCTCGAGATATATCAAGATATTTAAAAGTTCCGAAGCCGCACCAACATAATAGAGATACAGAAACACCGTGGCCCCTTTCTTTGAGGTAACTCTGCACTATTGCGAGCTGCAAATGCCACTTCCTGCTTAGCTGTGCAGAAGAAGAACAACAAGAAGAAGAAATATCTCGAAATATGTCCGTCAGGCCCCTGCCCTTGAGATATATCTGCAAATATCTCGGAAACGAAGCGAGCTATGGCAAAATGTTAAGAGATCTTTTTTGTAGAGAATTATGTTTCCTACAATTTATGTTCTATGATATTTTTTGATCAGAAGCGTAGTTTTCGAGATATATCGAGATATTTAAAAGTTCCGAAGCCGCACCAACATAATAGAGATACAGAAACACCGTGGCCCCTTTCTTTGAGATAACTCTGCACTATTGCGAGCTGTAAATGCCACTTCCAGCTTAGCTGTGCAGAAGAAGAACAACAAGAAGAAGAAATATCTCGAAATATGTCCGTCAGGCCCCTGCCCTTGAGATATATCTGCAAATATCTCGGAAACGAAGCGAGCTATGGCAAAATGTTAAGAGACCTTTTTTGTAGAGAATTATGTTTCCTACAATTTATGTTCTATGATATTTTTTGATCAGAAGCGTAGTTTTCGAGATATATCGAGATATTTAAAAGTTCCGAAGCCGCACCAACATAATAGAGATACAGAAACACCGTGGCCCCTTTCTTTGAGATAACTCTGCACTAGTGCGAGCCGCAAATGCCACTTCCAGCTTAGCTGTGCAGAAGAAGAACAACAAGAAGAAGAAATATCTCGAAATATGTCCGTCAGGCCCCTTCCCTTGAGATCAATCTGGAAATATCTCGGAAACGAAGAGAGCTATGGCAAAATGGTAAGAGACCTTTTTTGTAGAGAATTAAGTTTTCTACAATTTATGTTCTATGATATTTTTTGATCAGAAGCGTAGTTTTCGAGATATATCGAGATATTTAAAAGATCCGAAGCCGCACCAACATAATAGAGATACAGAAACACCGTGGCCCCTTTCTTTGAGATAACTCTGCACTAGTGCGAGCCGCAAATGCCGCTTCCAGCTTAGCTGTGCAGAAGAAGAACAACAAGAAGAAGAAATATCTCGAAATATGTCCGTCAGGCCCCTTCCCTCGAGATAAATCTGCAAATATCTCGGAAACGAAGCGAGCTATGGCAAAATGTTAAGAGACCTTTTTTGTAGAGAATTAAGTTTCCTACTTTTTATGTTCTATGATATTTTTTGATCGGATGCGTAGTTCTCGAGATATATCAAGATATTTAAAAGTTCCGAAGCCGCACCAACATAATAGAGATACGGAAACACCGTGGCCCCTTTCTTTGAGATAACTCTGCACTAGTGCGAGCCGCAAATGCCGCTTCCAGCTTAGCTGTGCAGAAGAAGAACAACAAGAAGAAGAAATATCTCGAAATATGTCCGTCAGGCCCCTTCCCTTGAGATAAATCTGCAAATATCTCGGAAACGAAGCGAGCTATGGCAAAATGTTAAGAGACCTTTTTTGTAGAGAATTAAGTTTCCTACTTTTTATGTTCTATGATATTTTCTGATCAGATGCGTAGTTCTCGAGATATATCAAGATATTTAAAAGTTCCGAAGCCGCACCAACATAATAGAGATACAGAAACACCGTGGCCCCTTTCTTTGAGATAACTCTGCACTACTGCGAGCTGCAAATGCCACTTCCAGCTTAGCTGTGCAGAAGAAGAACAACAAGAAGAAGAAATATCTCGAAATATGTCCGTCAGGCCCCTTCCCTTGAGATAAATCTGCAAATATCTCGGAAACGAAGCGAGCTATGGCAAAATGTTAAGAGACCATTTTTGTAGAGAATTAAGTTTCCTACTTTTTATGTTCTATGATATTTTTTGATCAGATGCGTAGTTCTCGAGATATATCCTGATATTTAAAAGTTCCGAAGCGGCACCAACATAATAGAGATACAGAAACACCGTGGCCCCTTTCTTTGAGGTAACTCTGCACTATTGCGAGCTGCAAATGCCACTTCCAGCTTAGCTGTGCAGAAGAAGAACAACAAGAAGAAGGAATATCTCGAAATATGTCCGTCAGGCCCCTTCCCTTGAGATAAATCTGCAAATATCTCGGAAACCAAGCGAGCTATGGCAAAATGTTTAGAGACCTTATTTGTAGAGAATTAAGTTTCCTACTTTTTATACTCTACGATATTTTTTGATCAGATGCGTAGTTCTCGAGATATATCAAGATATTTAAAAGTTCCGAAGCCGCACCAACATAATAGAGATACAGAAACACCGTGGCCCCTCTCTTTGAGATAACTCTGCACTATTGCGCGCTGCAAATGCCACTTCCAGCTTAGCTGTGCAGAAGAAGAACAACAAGAAGAAGAAATATCTCGAAATATGTCCGTCAGGCCCCTTCCCTTGAGATAAATCTGCAAATATCTCGGAAACGAAGCGAGCTATGGCAAAATGTTAAGAGACCTTTTTTGTAGAGAATTAAGTTTCCTACTTTTTATGGTCTATGATATTTTTTGATCAGATGCGTAGTTCTCGAGATATATCAAGATATTTAAAAGCTCCGAAGCTGCACCAACATAATAGAGGTACAGAAACACCGTGGCCCCTTTCTTTGAGATAACTCTGCACTATTGCGAGCTGCAAATGCCACTTCCAGCTTAGCTGTGCAGAAGAAGAACAACAAGAAGAAGAAATATCTCGAAATATGTCCGTCAGGACCCTTCCCTTGAGATAAATCTGCAAATATCTCGGAAACAAAGCGAGCTATTGCAAAACGTTAAGAGACCTTTTTTGTAGAGAATTAAGTTTCCTACTTTTTATGTTCTATGATATTTTTTGATCAGATGCGTAGTTCTCGAGATATATCAAGATATTTAAAAGTTCCGAAGCCGCACCAACATAATAGAGATACAGAAACACCGTAGCCCCTTTCTTTGCGATAACTCTGCACTATTGCGAGCTGCAAATGCCACTTCCAGCTTAGCTGTGCAGAAGAAGAACAACAAGAAGAAGAAATATCTCGAAATATGTCCGTCAGGCCCCTTCCCTTGAGATAAATCTGCAAATATCTCGGAAACGAAGCGAGCTATGGCAAAATGTTAAGAGACCTTTTTTGTAGAGAATTAAGTTTCCTACTTTTTATGTTCTATGATATTTTCTGATCAGATGCGTAGTTCTCGAGATATATCAAGATATTTAAAAGTTCCGAAGCCGCACCAACATAATAGAGATACAGAAACACCGTGGCCCCTTTCTTTGAGATAACTCTGCACTACTGCGAGCTGCAAATGCCACTTCCAGCTTAGCTGTGCAGAAGAAGAACAACAAGAAGAAGAAATATCTCGAAATATGTCCGTCAGGCCCCTTCCCTTGAGATAAATCTGCAAATATCTCGGAAACGAAGCGAGCTATGGCAAAATGTTAAGAGACCATTTTTGTAGAGAATTAAGTTTCCTACTTTTTATGTTCTATGATATTTTTTGATCAGATGCGTAGTTCTCGAGATATATCCTGATATTTAAAAGTTCCGAAGCGGCACCAACATAATAGAGATACAGAAACACCGTGGCCCCTTTCTTTGAGGTAACTCTGCACTATTGCGAGCTGCAAATGCCACTTCCAGCTTAGCTGTGCAGAAGAAGAACAACAAGAAGAAGGAATATCTCGAAATATGTCCGTCAGGCCCCTTCCCTTGAGATAAATCTGCAAATATCTCGGAAACCAAGCGAGCTATGGCAAAATGTTTAGAGACCTTATTTGTAGAGAATTAAGTTTCCTACTTTTTATACTCTACGATATTTTTTGATCAGATGCGTAGTTCTCGAGATATATCAAGATATTTAAAAGTTCCGAAGCCGCACCAACATAATAGAGATACAGAAACACCGTGGCCCCTCTCTTTGAGATAACTCTGCACTATTGCGCGCTGCAAATGCCACTTCCAGCTTAGCTGTGCAGAAGAAGAACAACAAGAAGAAGAAATATCTCGAAATATGTCCGTCAGGCCCCTTCCCTTGAGATAAATCTGCAAATATCTCGGAAACGAAGCGAGCTATGGCAAAATGTTAAGAGACCTTTTTTGTAGAGAATTAAGTTTCCTACTTTTTATGGTCTATGATATTTTTTGATCAGATGCGTAGTTCTCGAGATATATCAAGATATTTAAAAGCTCCGAAGCTGCACCAACATAATAGAGGTACAGAAACACCGTGGCCCCTTTCTTTGAGATAACTCTGCACTATTGCGAGCTGCAAATGCCACTTCCAGCTTAGCTGTGCAGAAGAAGAACAACAAGAAGAAGAAATATCTCGAAATATGTCCGTCAGGACCCTTCCCTTGAGATAAATCTGCAAATATCTCGGAAACAAAGCGAGCTATTGCAAAACGTTAAGAGACCTTTTTTGTAGAGAATTAAGTTTCCTACTTTTTATGTTCTATGATATTTTTTGATCAGATGCGTAGTTCTCGAGATATATCAAGATATTTAAAAGTTCCGAAGCCGCACCAACATAATAGAGATACAGAAACACCGTAGCCCCTTTCTTTGCGATAACTCTGCACTATTGCGAGCTGCAAATGCCACTTCCAGCTTAGCTGTGCAGAAGAAGAACAACAAGAAGAAGAAATATCTCGAAATATGTCCGTCAGGCCCCTTCCCTTGAGATAAATCTGCAAATATCTCGGAAACGAAGCGAGCTATGGCAAAATGTTAAGAGACCTTTTTTGTAGAGAATTAAGTTTCCTACTTTTTACGTTGTATGATATTTTTTGATCGGATGCGTAGTTCTCGAGATATATCAAGATATTTAAAAGTTCCGAAGCCGCACCAACATAATAGAGGTACAGAAACACCGTGGCCCCTTTCTTTGAGATAACTCTGCACTATTGCGAGCTGCAAATGCCACTTCCAGCTTAGCTGTGCAGAAGAAGAACAACAAAAAGAAGAAATATCTCGAAATATGTCCGTCAGGCCCCTTCCCTTGAGATAAATCTGCAAATATCTCGGAAACGAAGCGAGCTATGGCAAAATGTTAAGAGACCTCTTTTGTAGAGAATTAAGTTTCCTACTTTTTATGTTCTATGATATTTTTTGATCAGAAGCGTAGTTTTCGAGATATATCGAGATATTTAAAAGATCCGAAGCCGCACCAACATAATAGAGATACAGAAACACCGTGGCCCCTTTCTTTGAGATAACTCTGCACTAGTGCGAGCCGCAAATGCCGCTTCCAGCTTAGCTGTGCAGAAGAAGAACAACAAGAAGAAGAAATATCTCGAAATATGTCCGTCAGGCCCCTTCCCTCGAGATAAATCTGCAAATATCTCGGAAACGAAGCGAGCTATGGCAAAATGTTAAGAGACCATTTTTGTAGAGAATTAAGTTTCCTACTTTTTATGTTCTATGATATTTTTTGATCAGATGCGTAGTTCTCGAGATATATCCTGATATTTAAAAGTTCCGAAGCGGCACCAACATAATAGAGATACAGAAACACCGTGGCCCCTTTCTTTGAGGTAACTCTGCACTATTGCGAGCTGCATATGCCACTTCCAGCTTAGCTGTGCAGAAGAAGAACAACAAGAAGAAGGAATATCTCGAAATATGTCCGTCAGGCCCCTTTCCTTGAGATAAATCTGCAAATATCTCGGAAACCATGCGAGCTATGGCAAAATGTTTAGAGACCTTATTTGTAGAGAATTAAGTTTCCTACTTTTTATGTTCTACGATATTTTTTGATCAGATGCGTAGTTCTCGAGATATATCAAGATATTTAAAAGTTCCGAAGCCGCACCAACATAATAGAGATACAGAAACACCGTGGCCCCTTTCTTTGAGATAACTCTGCACTATTGCGAGCTGCAAATGCCACTTCCAGCTTAGCTGTGCAGAAGAAGAACAACAAGAAGAAGAAATATCTCGAAATATGTCCGTCAGGCCCCTTCCCTTGAGATAAATCTGCAAATATCTCGGAAACGAAGCGAGCTATGGCAAAATGTTAAGAGACCTTTTTTGTAGAGAATTATGTTTCCTACTTTTTATGTTCTATGATATTTTTTGATCAGATGCGTAGTTCTCGAGATATATCAAGATATTTAAAAGCTCCGAAGCTGCACCAACATAATAGAGGTACAGAAACACCGTGGCCCCTTTCTTTGAGATAACTCTGCACTATTGCGCGCAGCAAATGCCACTTCCAGCTTAGCTGTGCAGAAGAAGAACAACAAGAAGAAGAAATATCTCGAAATATGTCCGTCAGGCCCCTTCCCTTGAGATAAATCTGCAAATATCTCGGAAACGAAGCGAGCTATGGCAAAATGTTAAGAGACCTTTTTTGTAGAGAATTAAGTTTCCTACTTTTTATGTTCTATGATATTTTTTGATCAGATGCGTAGTTCTCGAGATATATCAAGATATTTAAAAGGTTCGAAGCCGCACCAACATAATAGAGATACAGAAACACCGTAGCCCCTTTCTTTGAGATAACTCTGCACTATTGCGCGCTGCAAATGCCACTTCCAGCTTAGCTGTGCAGAAGAAGAACAACAAGAAGAAGAAATATCTCGAAATATGTCCGTCAGGCCCCTTCCCTTGAGATAAATCTGCAAATATCTCGGAAACGAAGCGAGCTACGGCAAAATGTTAAGAGACCTTTTTTGTAGAAAATTAGGTTTCCTACTTTTTATGTTCTATGATATTTTTTGATCAGATGCGTAGTTCTCGAGATATATCAAGATATTTAAAAGTTCCGAAGCCGCACCAACATAATAGAGATACAGAAACACCGTGGCCCCTTTCTTTGCGATAACTCTGCACTATTGCGAGCTGCAAATGCCACTTCCAGCTTAGCTGTGCAGAAGAAGAACAACAAGAAGAAGAAATATCTCGGAATATGTCCGTCAGGCCCCTTCCCTTGAGCTAAATCTGCAAATATCTCGGAAACGATGCCAGCTATGGGAAAATGTTAAGAGACCTTTTTTGTAGAGAATTAAGTTTTCTACTTTTTATGTTTTATGATATTTCTTGATCAGATGCGTAGTTCTCGAGATATATCAAGATATTTAAAAGTTCCGAAGCCGCACCAACATAATAGAGATACAGAATCACCGTGGCCCCTTTCTTTGAGATAACTCTGCACTATTGCGCGCAGCAAATGCCACTTCCAGCTTAGCTGTGCAGAAGAAGAACAACAAGAAGAAGAAATATCTCGAAATATGTCCGTCAGGCCCCTTCCCTTGAGATAAATCTGCAAATATCTCGGAAACGAAGCGAGCTATGGCAAAATGTTAAGAGACCTTTTTTGTAGAGAATTAAGTTTCCTACTTTTTATGTTCTACGATATTTTTTGATCAGATGCGTAGTTCTCGAGATATATCAAGATATTTAAAAGTTTCGAAGCCGCACCAACATAATAGAGATACAGAAACACCGTGGCCCCTTTCTTTGAGATAACTCTGCACTATTGCGAGCTGCAAATGCCACTTCCAGCTTAGCTGTGCAGAAGAAGAACAACAAGAAGAAGAAATATCTCGAAATATGTCCGTCAGGCCCCTTCCCTTGAGATAAATCTGCAAATATCTCGGAAACGAAGCGAGCTATGGCAAAATGTTAAGAGACCTTTTTTGTAGAGAATTATGTTTCCTACAATTTACGTTCTCTGATATTTTTTGATCAGAAGCGTAGTTTTCGAGATATATCGAGATATTTAAAAGTTCCGAAGCCGCACCAACATAATAGAGATACAGAAACACCGTGGCCCCTTTCTTTGAGATAACTCTGCACTATTGCGACCTGCAAATGCCACTTCCAGCTTAGCTGTGCAGAAGAGGAACAACAAGAAGAAGAAATATCTCGGAATATGTCCGTCAGGCCCCTTCCCTTGAGCTAAATCTGCAAATATCTCGGAAACGATGCCGGTTATGGGAAAATGTTAAGAGACCTTTTTTGTAGAGAATTAAGTTTCCTACTTTTTATGTTCTATGATATTTTTTGATCAGATGCGTAGTTCTCGAGATATATCAAGATATTTAAAAGTTCCGAAGCCGCACCAACATAATAGAGATACAGAAACACCGTGGCCCCTTTCTTTGAGATAACTCTGCACTATTGCGCGCTGCAAATGCCACTTCCAGCTTAGCTGTGCAGAAGAAGAACAACAAGAAGAAGAAATATCTCGAAATATGTCCGTCAGGCCCCTTCCCTTGAGATAAATCTGCAAATATCTCGGAAACGAAGCGAGCTACGGCAAAATGTTAAGAGACCTTTTTTGTAGAAAATTAGGTTTCCTACTTTTTATGTTCTATGATATTTTTTGATCAGATGCGTAGTTCTCGAGATATATCAAGATATTTAAAAGCTCCGAAGCTGCACCAACATAATAGAGGTACAGAAACACCGTGGCCCCTTTCTTTGAGATAACTCTGCACTATTGCGAGCTGCAAATGCCACTTCCAGCTTAGCTGTGCAGAAGAAGAACAACAAGAAGAAGAAATATCTCGAAATATGTCCGTCAGGACCCTTCCCTTGAGATAAATCTGCAAATATCTCGGAAACAAAGCGAGCTATTGCAAAACGTTAAGAGACCTTTTTTGTAGAGAATTAAGTTTCCTACTTTTTATGTTCTATGATATTTTTTGATCAGATGCGTAGTTCTCGAGATATATCAAGATATTTAAAAGTTCCGAAGCCGCACCAACATAATAGAGATACAGAAACACCGTAGCCCCTTTCTTTGCGATAACTCTGCACTATTGCGAGCTGCAAATGCCACTTCCAGCTTAGCTGTGCAGAAGAAGAACAACAAGAAGAAGAAATATCTCGAAATATGTCCGTCAGGCCCCTTCCCTTGAGATAAATCTGCAAATATCTCGGAAACGAAGCGAGCTATGGCAAAATGTTAAGAGACCTTTTTTGTAGAGAATTAAGTTTCCTACTTTTTACGTTGTATGATATTTTTTGATCGGATGCGTAGTTCTCGAGATATATCAAGATATTTAAAAGTTCCGAAGCCGCACCAACATAATAGAGGTACAGAAACACCGTGGCCCCTTTCTTTGAGATAACTCTGCACTATTGCGAGCTGCAAATGCCACTTCCAGCTTAGCTGTGCAGAAGAAGAACAACAAAAAGAAGAAATATCTCGAAATATGTCCGTCAGGCCCCTTCCCTTGAGATAAATCTGCAAATATCTCGGAAACGAAGCGAGCTATGGCAAAATGTTAAGAGACCTCTTTTGTAGAGAATTAAGTTTCCTACTTTTTATGTTCTATGATATTTTTTGATCAGAAGCGTAGTTTTCGAGATATATCGAGATATTTAAAAGATCCGAAGCCGCACCAACATAATAGAGATACAGAAACACCGTGGCCCCTTTCTTTGAGATAACTCTGCACTAGTGCGAGCCGCAAATGCCGCTTCCAGCTTAGCTGTGCAGAAGAAGAACAACAAGAAGAAGAAATATCTCGAAATATGTCCGTCAGGCCCCTTCCCTCGAGATAAATCTGCAAATATCTCGGAAACGAAGCGAGCTATGGCAAAATGTTAAGAGACCATTTTTGTAGAGAATTAAGTTTCCTACTTTTTATGTTCTATGATATTTTTTGATCAGATGCGTAGTTCTCGAGATATATCCTGATATTTAAAAGTTCCGAAGCGGCACCAACATAATAGAGATACAGAAACACCGTGGCCCCTTTCTTTGAGGTAACTCTGCACTATTGCGAGCTGCATATGCCACTTCCAGCTTAGCTGTGCAGAAGAAGAACAACAAGAAGAAGGAATATCTCGAAATATGTCCGTCAGGCCCCTTTCCTTGAGATAAATCTGCAAATATCTCGGAAACCATGCGAGCTATGGCAAAATGTTTAGAGACCTTATTTGTAGAGAATTAAGTTTCCTACTTTTTATGTTCTACGATATTTTTTGATCAGATGCGTAGTTCTCGAGATATATCAAGATATTTAAAAGTTCCGAAGCCGCACCAACATAATAGAGATACAGAAACACCGTGGCCCCTTTCTTTGAGATAACTCTGCACTATTGCGAGCTGCAAATGCCACTTCCAGCTTAGCTGTGCAGAAGAAGAACAACAAGAAGAAGAAATATCTCGAAATATGTCCGTCAGGCCCCTTCCCTTGAGATAAATCTGCAAATATCTCGGAAACGAAGCGAGCTATGGCAAAATGTTAAGAGACCTTTTTTGTAGAGAATTATGTTTCCTACTTTTTATGTTCTATGATATTTTTTGATCAGATGCGTAGTTCTCGAGATATATCAAGATATTTAAAAGCTCCGAAGCTGCACCAACATAATAGAGGTACAGAAACACCGTGGCCCCTTTCTTTGAGATAACTCTGCACTATTGCGCGCAGCAAATGCCACTTCCAGCTTAGCTGTGCAGAAGAAGAACAACAAGAAGAAGAAATATCTCGAAATATGTCCGTCAGGCCCCTTCCCTTGAGATAAATCTGCAAATATCTCGGAAACGAAGCGAGCTATGGCAAAATGTTAAGAGACCTTTTTTGTAGAGAATTAAGTTTCCTACTTTTTATGTTCTATGATATTTTTTGATCAGATGCGTAGTTCTCGAGATATATCAAGATATTTAAAAGGTTCGAAGCCGCACCAACATAATAGAGATACAGAAACACCGTAGCCCCTTTCTTTGAGATAACTCTGCACTATTGCGCGCTGCAAATGCCACTTCCAGCTTAGCTGTGCAGAAGAAGAACAACAAGAAGAAGAAATATCTCGAAATATGTCCGTCAGGCCCCTTCCCTTGAGATAAATCTGCAAATATCTCGGAAACGAAGCGAGCTACGGCAAAATGTTAAGAGACCTTTTTTGTAGAAAATTAGGTTTCCTACTTTTTATGTTCTATGATATTTTTTGATCAGATGCGTAGTTCTCGAGATATATCAAGATATTTAAAAGTTCCGAAGCCGCACCAACATAATAGAGATACAGAAACACCGTGGCCCCTTTCTTTGCGATAACTCTGCACTATTGCGAGCTGCAAATGCCACTTCCAGCTTAGCTGTGCAGAAGAAGAACAACAAGAAGAAGAAATATCTCGGAATATGTCCGTCAGGCCCCTTCCCTTGAGCTAAATCTGCAAATATCTCGGAAACGATGCCAGCTATGGGAAAATGTTAAGAGACCTTTTTTGTAGAGAATTAAGTTTTCTACTTTTTATGTTTTATGATATTTCTTGATCAGATGCGTAGTTCTCGAGATATATCAAGATATTTAAAAGTTCCGAAGCCGCACCAACATAATAGAGATACAGAATCACCGTGGCCCCTTTCTTTGAGATAACTCTGCACTATTGCGCGCAGCAAATGCCACTTCCAGCTTAGCTGTGCAGAAGAAGAACAACAAGAAGAAGAAATATCTCGAAATATGTCCGTCAGGCCCCTTCCCTTGAGATAAATCTGCAAATATCTCGGAAACGAAGCGAGCTATGGCAAAATGTTAAGAGACCTTTTTTGTAGAGAATTAAGTTTCCTACTTTTTATGTTCTACGATATTTTTTGATCAGATGCGTAGTTCTCGAGATATATCAAGATATTTAAAAGTTTCGAAGCCGCACCAACATAATAGAGATACAGAAACACCGTGGCCCCTTTCTTTGAGATAACTCTGCACTATTGCGAGCTGCAAATGCCACTTCCAGCTTAGCTGTGCAGAAGAAGAACAACAAGAAGAAGAAATATCTCGAAATATGTCCGTCAGGCCCCTTCCCTTGAGATAAATCTGCAAATATCTCGGAAACGAAGCGAGCTATGGCAAAATGTTAAGAGACCTTTTTTGTAGAGAATTATGTTTCCTACAATTTACGTTCTCTGATATTTTTTGATCAGAAGCGTAGTTTTCGAGATATATCGAGATATTTAAAAGTTCCGAAGCCGCACCAACATAATAGAGATACAGAAACACCGTGGCCCCTTTCTTTGAGATAACTCTGCACTATTGCGACCTGCAAATGCCACTTCCAGCTTAGCTGTGCAGAAGAGGAACAACAAGAAGAAGAAATATCTCGGAATATGTCCGTCAGGCCCCTTCCCTTGAGCTAAATCTGCAAATATCTCGGAAACGATGCCGGTTATGGGAAAATGTTAAGAGACCTTTTTTGTAGAGAATTAAGTTTCCTACTTTTTATGTTCTATGATATTTTTTGATCAGATGCGTAGTTCTCGAGATATATCAAGATATTTAAAAGTTCCGAAGCCGCACCAACATAATAGAGATACAGAAACACCGTGGCCCCTTTCTTTGAGATAACTCTGCACTATTGCGCGCTGCAAATGCCACTTCCAGCTTAGCTGTGCAGAAGAAGAACAACAAGAAGAAGAAATATCTCGAAATATGTCCGTCAGGCCCCTTCCCTTGAGATAAATCTGCAAATATCTCGGAAACGAAGCGAGCTACGGCAAAATGTTAAGAGACCTTTTTTGTAGAAAATTAGGTTTCCTACTTTTTATGTTCTATGATATTTTTTGATCAGATGCGTAGTTCTCGAGATATATCAAGATATTTAAAAGTTCCGAAGCCGCACCAACATAATAGAGATACAGAAACACCGTGGCCCCTTTCTTTGCGATAACTCTGCACTATTGCGAGCTGCAAATGCCACTTCCAGCTTAGCTGTGCAGAAGAAGAACAACAAGAAGAAGAAATATCTCGGAATATGTCCGTCAGGCCCCTTCCCTTGAGCTAAATCTGCAAATATCTCGGAAACGATGCCAGCTATGGGAAAATGTTAAGAGACCTTTTTTGTAGAGAATTAAGTTTTCTACTTTTTATGTTTTATGATATTTCTTGATCAGATGCGTAGTTCTCGAGATATATCAAGATATTTAAAAGTTCCGAAGCCGCACCAACATAATAGAGATACAGAATCACCGTGGCCCCTTTCTTTGAGATAACTCTGCACTATTGCGCGCAGCAAATGCCACTTCCAGCTTAGCTGTGCAGAAGAAGAACAACAAGAAGAAGAAATATCTCGAAATATGTCCGTCAGGCCCCTTCCCTTGAGATAAATCTGCAAATATCTCGGAAACGAAGCGAGCTATGGCAAAATGTTAAGAGACCTTTTTTGTAGAGAATTAAGTTTCCTACTTTTTATGTTCTATGATATTTTTTGATCAGATGCGTAGTTCTCGAGATATATCAAGATATTTAAAAGTTTCGAAGCCGCACCAACATAATAGAGATACAGAAACACCGTGGCCCCTTTCTTTGAGATAACTCTGCACTATTGCGAGCTGCAAATGCCACTTCCAGCTTAGCTGTGCAGAAGAAGAACAACAAGAAGAAGAGATATCTCGAAATATGTCCGTCAGGCCCCTTCCCTTGAGATAAATCTGCAAATATCTCGGAAACGAAGCGAGCTATGGCAAAATGTTAAGAGACCTTTTTTGTAGAGAATTAAGTTTCCTACTTTTTATGTTCTATGATATTTTTTGATCAGATGCGTAGTTCTCGAGATATATCCTGATATTTAAAAGTTCCGAAGCGGCACCAACATAATAGAGATACAGAAACACCGTGGCCCCTTTCTTTGAGGTAACTCTGCACTATTGCGAGCTGCATATGCCACTTCCAGCTTAGCTGTGCAGAAGAAGAACAACAAGAAGAAGGAATATCTCGAAATATGTCCGTCAGGCCCCTTTCCTTGAGATAAATCTGCAAATATCTCGGAAACCATGCGAGCTATGGCAAAATGTTTAGAGACCTTATTTGTAGAGAATTAAGTTTCCTACTTTTTATGTTCTACGATATTTTTTGATCAGATGCGTAGTTCTCGAGATATATCGAGATATTTAAAAGATCCGAAGCCGCACCAACATAATAGAGATACAGAAACACCGTGGCCCCTTTCTTTGAGATAACTCTGCACTAGTGCGAGCCGCAAATGCCGCTTCCAGCTTAGCTGTGCAGAAGAAGAACAACAAGAAGAAGAAATATCTCGAAATATGTCCGTCAGGCCCCTACCCTCGAGATAAATCTGCAAATATCTCGGAAACGAAGCGAGCTATGGCAAAATGTTAAGAGACCATTTTTGTAGAGAATTAAGTTTCCTACTTTTTATGTTCTATGATATTTTTTGATCAGATGCGTAGTTCTCGAGATATATCCTGATATTTAAAAGTTCCGAAGCGGCACCAACATAATAGAGATACAGAAACACCGTGGCCCCTTTCTTTGAGGTAACTCTGCACTATTGCGAGCTGCATATGCCACTTCCAGCTTAGCTGTGCAGAAGAAGAACAACAAGAAGAAGGAATATCTCGAAATATGTCCGTCAGGCCCCTTTCCTTGAGATAAATCTGCAAATATCTCGGAAACCATGCGAGCTATGGCAAAATGTTTAGAGACCTTATTTGTAGAGAATTAAGTTTCCTACTTTTTATGTTCTACGATATTTTTTGATCAGATGCGTAGTTCTCGAGATATATCAAGATATTTAAAAGTTCCGAAGCCGCACCAACATAATAGCGATACAGAAACACCGTGGCCCCTTTCTTTGAGATAACTCTGCACTATTGCGAGCTGCAAATGCCACTTCCAGCTTAGCTGTGCAGAAGAAGAACAACAAGAAGAAGAAATATCTCGAAATATGTCCGTCAGGCCCCTTCCCTTGAGATAAATCTGCAAATATCTCGGAAACGAAGCGAGCTATGGCAAAATGTTAAGAGACCTTTTTTGTAGAGAATTATGTTTCCTACTTTTTATGTTCTATGATATTTTTTGATCAGATGCGTAGTTCTCGAGATATATCAAGATATTTAAAAGCTCCGAAGCTGCACCAACATAATAGAGGTACAGAAACACCGTGGCCCCTTTCTTTGAGATAACTCTGCACTATTGCGCGCAGCAAATGCCACTTCCAGCTTAGCTGTGCAGAAGAAGAACAACAAGAAGAAGAAATATCTCGAAATATGTCCGTCAGGCCCCTTCCCTTGAGATAAATCTGCAAATATCTCGGAAACGAAGCGAGCTATGGCAAAATGTTAAGAGACCTTTTTTGTAGAGAATTAAGTTTCCTACTTTTTATGTTCTATGATATTTTTTGATCAGATGCGTAGTTCTCGAGATATATCAAGATATTTAAAAGGTTCGAAGCCGCACCAACATAATAGAGATACAGAAACACCGTAGCCCCTTTCTTTGAGATAACTCTGCACTATTGCGCGCTGCAAATGCCACTTCCAGCTTAGCTGTGCAGAAGAAGAACAACAAGAAGAAGAAATATCTCGAAATATGTCCGTCAGGCCCCTTCCCTTGAGATAAATCTGCAAATATCTCGGAAACGAAGCGAGCTACGGCAAAATGTTAAGAGACCTTTTTTGTAGAAAATTAGGTTTCCTACTTTTTATGTTCTATGATATTTTTTGATCAGATGCGTAGTTCTCGAGATATATCAAGATATTTAAAAGTTCCGAAGCCGCACCAACATAATAGAGATACAGAAACACCGTGGCCCCTTTCTTTGCGATAACTCTGCACTATTGCGAGCTGCAAATGCCACTTCCAGCTTAGCTGTGCAGAAGAAGAACAACAAGAAGAAGAAATATCTCGGAATATGTCCGTCAGGCCCCTTCCCTTGAGCTAAATCTGCAAATATCTCGGAAACGATGCCAGCTATGGGAAAATGTTAAGAGACCTTTTTTGTAGAGAATTAAGTTTTCTACTTTTTATGTTTTATGATATTTCTTGATCAGATGCGTAGTTCTCGAGATATATCAAGATATTTAAAAGTTCCGAAGCCGCACCAACATAATAGAGATACAGAATCACCGTGGCCCCTTTCTTTGAGATAACTCTGCACTATTGCGCGCAGCAAATGCCACTTCCAGCTTAGCTGTGCAGAAGAAGAACAACAAGAAGAAGAAATATCTCGAAATATGTCCGTCAGGCCCCTTCCCTTGAGATAAATCTGCAAATATCTCGGAAACGAAGCGAGCTATGGCAAAATGTTAAGAGACCTTTTTTGTAGAGAATTAAGTTTCCTACTTTTTATGTTCTATGATATTTTTTGATCAGATGCGTAGTTCTCGAGATATATCAAGATATTTAAAAGTTTCGAAGCCGCACCAACATAATAGAGATACAGAAACACCGTGGCCCCTTTCTTTGAGATAACTCTGCACTATTGCGAGCTGCAAATGCCACTTCCAGCTTAGCTGTGCAGAAGAAGAACAACAAGAAGAAGAAATATCTCGAAATATGTCCGTCAGGCCCCTTCCCTTGAGATAAATCTGCAAATATCTCGGAAACGAAGCGAGCTATGGCAAAATGTTAAGAGACCTTTTTTGTAGAGAATTATGTTTCCTACAATTTACGTTCTCTGATATTTTTTGATCAGAAGCGTAGTTTTCGAGATATATCGAGATATTTAAAAGTTCCGAAGCCGCACCAACATAATAGAGATACAGAAACACCGTGGCCCCTTTCTTTGAGATAACTCTGCACTATTGCGACCTGCAAATGCCACTTCCAGCTTAGCTGTGCAGAAGAGGAACAACAAGAAGAAGAAATATCTCGGAATATGTCCGTCAGGCCCCTTCCCTTGAGCTAAATCTGCAAATATCTCGGAAACGATGCCGGTTATGGGAAAATGTTAAGAGACCTTTTTTGTAGAGAATTAAGTTTCCTACTTTTTATGTTCTATGATATTTTTTGATCAGATGCGTAGTTCTCGAGATATATCAAGATATTTAAAAGTTCCGAAGCCGCACCAACATAATAGAGATACAGAAACACCGTGGCCCCTTTCTTTGAGATAACTCTGCACTATTGCGCGCTGCAAATGCCACTTCCAGCTTAGCTGTGCAGAAGAAGAACAACAAGAAGAAGAAATATCTCGAAATATGTCCGTCAGGCCCCTTCCCTTGAGATAAATCTGCAAATATCTCGGAAACGAAGCGAGCTACGGCAAAATGTTAAGAGACCTTTTTTGTAGAAAATTAGGTTTCCTACTTTTTATGTTCTATGATATTTTTTGATCAGATGCGTAGTTCTCGAGATATATCAAGATATTTAAAAGTTCCGAAGCCGCACCAACATAATAGAGATACAGAAACACCGTGGCCCCTTTCTTTGCGATAACTCTGCACTATTGCGAGCTGCAAATGCCACTTCCAGCTTAGCTGTGCAGAAGAAGAACAACAAGAAGAAGAAATATCTCGGAATATGTCCGTCAGGCCCCTTCCCTTGAGCTAAATCTGCAAATATCTCGGAAACGATGCCAGCTATGGGAAAATGTTAAGAGACCTTTTTTGTAGAGCATTAAGTTTTCTACTTTTTATGTTTTATGATATTTCTTGATCAGATGCGTAGTTCTCGAGATATATCAAGATATTTAAAAGTTCCGAAGCCGCACCAACATAATAGAGATACAGAATCACCGTGGCCCCTTTCTTTGAGATAACTCTGCACTATTGCGCGCAGCAAATGCCACTTCCAGCTTAGCTGTGCAGAAGAAGAACAACAAGAAGAAGAAATATCTCGAAATATGTCCGTCAGGCCCCTTCCCTTGAGATAAATCTGCAAATATCTCGGAAACGAAGCGAGCTATGGCAAAATGTTAAGAGACCTTTTTTGTAGAGAATTAAGTTTCCTACTTTTTATGTTCTATGATATTTTTTGATCAGATGCGTAGTTCTCGAGATATATCAAGATATTTAAAAGTTTCGAAGCCGCACCAACATAATAGAGATACAGAAACACCGTGGCCCCTTTCTTTGAGATAACTCTGCACTATTGCGAGCTGCAAATGCCACTTCCAGCTTAGCTGTGCAGAAGAAGAACAACAAGAAGAAGAAATATCTCGAAATATGTCCGTCAGGCCCCTTCCCTTGAGATAAATCTGCAAATATCTCGGAAACGAAGCGAGCTATGGCAAAATGTTAAGAGACCTTTTTTGTAGAGAATTAAGTTTCCTACTTTTTATGTTCTATGATATTTTTTGATCAGATGCGTAGTTCTCGAGATATATCCTGATATTTAAAAGTTCCGAAGCGGCACCAACATAATAGAGATACAGAAACACCGTGGCCCCTTTCTTTGAGGTAACTCTGCACTATTGCGAGCTGCATATGCCACTTCCAGCTTAGCTGTGCAGAAGAAGAACAACAAGAAGAAGGAATATCTCGAAATATGTCCGTCAGGCCCCTTTCCTTGAGATAAATCTGCAAATATCTCGGAAACCATGCGAGCTATGGCAAAATGTTTAGAGACCTTATTTGTAGAGAATTAAGTTTCCTACTTTTTATGTTCTACGATATTTTTTGATCAGATGCGTAGTTCTCGAGATATATCAAGATATTTAAAAGTTCCGAAGCCGCACCAACATAATAGAGATACAGAAACACCGTGGCCCCTTTCTTTGAGATAACTCTGCACTATTGCGAGCTGCAAATGCCACTTCCAGCTTAGCTGTGCAGAAGAAGAACAACAAGAAGAAGAAATATCTCGAAATATGTCCGTCAGGCCCCTTCCCTTGAGATAAATCTGCAAATATCTCGGAAACGAAGCGAGCTATGGCAAAATGTTAAGAGACCTTTTTTGTAGAGAATTATGTTTCCTACAATTTACGTTCTCTGATATTTTTTGATCAGAAGCGTAGTTTTCGAGATATATCGAGATATTTAAAAGTTCCGAAGCCGCACCAACATAATAGAGATACAGAAACACCGTGGCCCCTTTCTTTGAGATAACTCTGCACTATTGCGACCTGCAAATGCCACTTCCAGCTTCGCTGTGCAGAAGAGGAACAACAAGAAGAAGAAATATATCGGAATATGTCTGTCAGGCCCCTTCCCTTGAGCTAAATCTGCAAATATCTCGGAAACGATGCCAGCTATGGGAAAATGTTAAGAGACCTTTTTTGTAGAGAATTAAGTTTCCTACTTTTTATGTTCTATGATATTTTTTGATCAGATGCGTAGTTCTCGAGATATATCAAGATATTTAAAAGCTCCGAAGCTGCACCAACATAATAGAGGTACAGAAACACCGTGGCCCCTTTCTTTGAGATAACTCTGCACTATTGCGAGCTGCAAATGCCACTTCCAGCTTAGCTGTGCAGAAGAGGAACAACAAGAAGAAGAAATATCTCGGAATATGTCCGTCAGGCCCCTTCCCTTGAGCTAAATCTGCAAATATCTCGGAAACGATGCCGGTTATGGGAAAATGTTAAGAGACCTTTTTTGTAGAGAATTAAGTTTCCTACTTTTTATGTTCTATGATATTTTTTGATCAGATGCGTAGTTCTCGAGATATATCAAGATATTTAAAAGTTTCGAAGCCGCACCAACATAATAGAGATACAGAAACACCGTGGCCCCTTTCTTTGAGATAACTCTGCACTATTGCGAGCTGCAAATGCCACTTCCAGCTTAGCTGTGCAGAAGAAGAACAACAAGAAGAAGAGATATCTCGAAATATGTCCGTCAGGCCCCTTCCCTTGAGATAAATCTGCAAATATCTCGGAAACGAAGCGAGCTATGGCAAAATGTTAAGAGACCTTTTTTGTAGAGAATTAAGTTTCCTACTTTTTATGTTCTATGATATTTTTTGATCAGATGCGTAGTTCTCGAGATATATCCTGATATTTAAAAGTTCCGAAGCGGCACCAACATAATAGAGATACAGAAACACCGTGGCCCCTTTCTTTGAGGTAACTCTGCACTATTGCGAGCTGCATATGCCACTTCCAGCTTAGCTGTGCAGAAGAAGAACAACAAGAAGAAGGAATATCTCGAAATATGTCCGTCAGGCCCCTTTCCTTGAGATAAATCTGCAAATATCTCGGAAACCATGCGAGCTATGGCAAAATGTTTAGAGACCTTATTTGTAGAGAATTAAGTTTCCTACTTTTTATGTTCTACGATATTTTTTGATCAGATGCGTAGTTCTCGAGATATATCGAGATATTTAAAAGATCCGAAGCCGCACCAACATAATAGAGATACAGAAACACCGTGGCCCCTTTCTTTGAGATAACTCTGCACTAGTGCGAGCCGCAAATGCCGCTTCCAGCTTAGCTGTGCAGAAGAAGAACAACAAGAAGAAGAAATATCTCGAAATATGTCCGTCAGGCCCCTTCCCTCGAGATAAATCTGCAAATATCTCGGAAACGAAGCGAGCTATGGCAAAATGTTAAGAGACCATTTTTGTAGAGAATTAAGTTTCCTACTTTTTATGTTCTATGATATTTTTTGATCAGATGCGTAGTTCTCGAGATATATCCTGATATTTAAAAGTTCCGAAGCGGCACCAACATAATAGAGATACAGAAACACCGTGGCCCCTTTCTTTGAGGTAACTCTGCACTATTGCGAGCTGCATATGCCACTTCCAGCTTAGCTGTGCAGAAGAAGAACAACAAGAAGAAGGAATATCTCGAAATATGTCCGTCAGGCCCCTTTCCTTGAGATAAATCTGCAAATATCTCGGAAACCATGCGAGCTATGGCAAAATGTTTAGAGACCTTATTTGTAGAGAATTAAGTTTCCTACTTTTTATGTTCTACGATATTTTTTGATCAGATGCGTAGTTCTCGAGATATATCAAGATATTTAAAAGTTCCGAAGCCGCACCAACATAATAGAGATACAGAAACACCGTGGCCCCTTTCTTTGCGATAACTCTGCACTATTGCGAGCTGCAAATGCCACTTCCAGCTTAGCTGTGCAGAAGAAGAACAACAAGAAGAAGAAATATCTCGGAATATGTCCGTCAGGCCCCTTCCCTTGAGCTAAATCTGCAAATATCTCGGAAACCATGCCAGCTATGGGAAAATGTTAAGAGACCTTTTTTGTAGAGAATTAAGTTTTCTACTTTTTATGTTTTATGATATTTCTTGATCAGATGCGTAGTTCTCGAGATATATCAAGATATTTAAAAGTTCCGAAGCCGCACCAACATAATAGAGATACAGAATCACCGTGGCCCCTTTCTTTGAGATAACTCTGCACTATTGCGCGCAGCAAATGCCACTTCCAGCTTAGCTGTGCAGAAGAAGAACAACAAGAAGAAGAAATATCTCGAAATATGTCCGTCAGGCCCCTTCCCTTGAGATAAATCTGCAAATATCTCGGAAACGAAGCGAGCTATGGCAAAATGTTAAGAGACCTTTTTTGTAGAGAATTAAGTTTCCTACTTTTTATGTTCTATGATATTTTTTGATCAGATGCGTAGTTCTCGAGATATATCAAGATATTTAAAAGTTTCGAAGCCGCACCAACATAATAGAGATACAGAAACACCGTGGCCCCTTTCTTTGAGATAACTCTGCACTATTGCGAGCTGCAAATGCCACTTCCAGCTTAGCTGTGCAGAAGAAGAACAACAAGAAGAAGAAATATCTCGAAATATGTCCGTCAGGCCCCTTCCCTTGAGATAAATCTGCAAATATCTCGGAAACGAAGCGAGCTATGGCAAAATGTTAAGAGACCTTTTTTGTAGAGAATTATGTTTCCTACAATTTACGTTCTCTGATATTTTTTGATCAGAAGCGTAGTTTTCGAGATATATCGAGATATTTAAAAGTTCCGAAGCCGCACCAACATAATAGAGATACAGAAACACCGTGGCCCCTTTCTTTGAGATAACTCTGCACTATTGCGACCTGCAAATGCCACTTCCAGCTTAGCTGTGCAGAAGAGGAACAACAAGAAGAAGAAATATCTCGGAATATGTCCGTCAGGCCCCTTCCCTTGAGCTAAATCTGCAAATATCTCGGAAACGATGCCGGTTATGGGAAAATGTTAAGAGACCTTTTTTGTAGAGAATTAAGTTTCCTACTTTTTATGTTCTATGATATTTTTTGATCAGATGCGTAGTTCTCGAGATATATCAAGATATTTAAAAGTTCCGAAGCCGCACCAACATAATAGAGATACAGAAACACCGTGGCCCCTTTCTTTGAGATAACTCTGCACTATTGCGCGCTGCAAATGCCACTTCCAGCTTAGCTGTGCAGAAGAAGAACAACAAGAAGAAGAAATATCTCGAAATATGTCCGTCAGGCCCCTTCCCTTGAGATAAATCTGCAAATATCTCGGAAACGAAGCGAGCTACGGCAAAATGTTAAGAGACCTTTTTTGTAGAAAATTAGGTTTCCTACTTTTTATGTTCTATGATATTTTTTGATCAGATGCGTAGTTCTCGAGATATATCAAGATATTTAAAAGTTCCGAAGCCGCACCAACATAATAGAGATACAGAAACACCGTGGCCCCTTTCTTTGCGATAACTCTGCACTATTGCGAGCTGCAAATGCCACTTCCAGCTTAGCTGTGCAGAAGAAGAACAACAAGAAGAAGAAATATCTCGGAATATGTCCGTCAGGCCCCTTCCCTTGAGCTAAATCTGCAAATATCTCGGAAACGATGCCAGCTATGGGAAAATGTTAAGAGACCTTTTTTGTAGAGAATTAAGTTTTCTACTTTTTATGTTTTATGATATTTCTTGATCAGATGCGTAGTTCTCGAGATATATCAAGATATTTAAAAGTTCCGAAGCCGCACCAACATAATAGAGATACAGAATCACCGTGGCCCCTTTCTTTGAGATAACTCTGCACTATTGCGCGCAGCAAATGCCACTTCCAGCTTAGCTGTGCAGAAGAAGAACAACAAGAAGAAGAAATATCTCGAAATATGTCCGTCAGGCCCCTTCCCTTGAGATAAATCTGCAAATATCTCGGAAACGAAGCGAGCTATGGCAAAATGTTAAGAGACCTTTTTTGTAGAGAATTAAGTTTCCTACTTTTTATGTTCTATGATATTTTTTGATCAGATGCGTAGTTCTCGAGATATATCAAGATATTTAAAAGTTTCGAAGCCGCACCAACATAATAGAGATACAGAAACACCGTGGCCCCTTTCTTTGAGATAACTCTGCACTATTGCGAGCTGCAAATGCCACTTCCAGCTTAGCTGTGCAGAAGAAGAACAACAAGAAGAAGAAATATCTCGAAATATGTCCGTCAGGCCCCTTCCCTTGAGATAAATCAGCAAATATCTCGGAAACGAAGCGAGCTATGGCAAAATGTTAAGAGACCTTTTTTGTAGAGAATTAAGTTTCCTACTTTTTATGTTCTATGATATTTTTTGATCAGATGCGTAGTTCTCGAGATATATCCTGATATTTAAAAGTTCCGAAGCGGCACCAACATAATAGAGATACAGAAACACCGTGGCCCCGTTCTTTGAGGTAACTCTGCACTATTGCGAGCTGCATATGCCACTTCCAGCTTAGCTGTGCAGAAGAAGAACAACAAGAAGAAGGAATATCTCGAAATATGTCCGTCAGGCCCCTTTCCTTGAGATAAATCTGCAAATATCTCGGAAACCATGCGAGCTATGGCAAAATGTTTAGAGACCTTATTTGTAGAGAATTAAGTTTCCTACTTTTTATGTTCTACGATATTTTTTGATCAGATGCGTAGTTCTCGAGATATATCAAGATATTTAAAAGTTCCGAAGCCGCACCAACATAATAGAGATACAGAAACACCGTGGCCCCTTTCTTTGAGATAACTCTGCACTATTGCGAGCTGCAAATGCCACTTCCAGCTTAGCTGTGCAGAAGAAGAACAACAAGAAGAAGAAATATCTCGAAATATGTCCGTCAGGCCCCTTCCCTTGAGATAAATCTGCAAATATCTCGGAAACGAAGCGAGCTATGGCAAAATGTTAAGAGACCTTTTTTGTAGAGAATTATGTTTCCTACAATTTACGTTCTCTGATATTTTTTGATCAGAAGCGTAGTTTTCGAGATATATCGAGATATTTAAAAGTTCCGAAGCCGCACCAACATAATAGAGATACAGAAACACCGTGGGCCCTTTCTTTGAGATAACTCTGCACTATTGCGACCTGCAAATGCCACTTCCAGCTTCGCTGTGCAGAAGAGGAACAACAAGAAGAAGAAATATATCGGAATATGTCTGTCAGGCCCCTTCCCTTGAGCTAAATCTGCAAATATCTCGGAAACGATGCCAGCTATGGGAAAATGTTAAGAGACCTTTTTTGTAGAGAATTAAGTTTCCTACTTTTTATGTTCTATGATATTTTTTGATCAGATGCGTAGTTCTCGAGATATATCAAGATATTTAAAAGCTCCGAAGCTGCACCAACATAATAGAGGTACAGAAACACCGTGGCCCCTTTCTTTGAGATAACTCTGCACTATTGCGAGCTGCAAATGCCACTTCCAGCTTAGCTGTGCAGAAGAGGAACAACAAGAAGAAGAAATATCTCGGAATATGTCCGTCAGGCCCCTTCCCTTGAGCTAAATCTGCAAATATCTCGGAAACGATGCCGGTTATGGGAAAATGTTAAGAGACCTTTTTTGTAGAGAATTAAGTTTCCTACTTTTTATGTTCTATGATATTTTTTGATCAGATGCGTAGTTCTCGAGATATATCAAGATATTTAAAAGTTCCGAAGCCGCACCAACATAATAGAGATACAGAAACACCGTGGCCCCTTTCTTTGAGATAACTCTGCACTATTGCGCGCTGCAAATGCCACTTCCAGCTTAGCTGTGCAGAAGAAGAACAACAAGAAGAAGAAATATCTCGAAATATGTCCGTCAGGCCCCTTCCCTTGAGATAAATCTGCAAATATCTCGGAAACGAAGCGAGCTACGGCAAAATGTTAAGAGACCTTTTTTGTAGAAAATTAGGTTTCCTACTTTTTATGTTCTATGATATTTTTTGATCAGATGCGTAGTTCTCGAGATATATCAAGATATTTAAAAGTTCCGAAGCCGCACCAACATAATAGAGATACAGAAACACCGTGGCCCCTTTCTTTGCGATAACTCTGCACTATTGCGAGCTGCAAATGCCACTTCCAGCTTAGCTGTGCAGAAGAAGAACAACAAGAAGAAGAAATATCTCGGAATATGTCCGTCAGGCCCCTTCCCTTGAGCTAAATCTGCAAATATCTCGGAAACGATGCCAGCTATGGGAAAATGTTAAGAGACCTTTTTTGTAGAGAATTAAGTTTCCTACTTTTTATGTTCTATGATATTTTTTGATCAGATGCGTAGTTCTCGAGATATATCAAGATATTTAAAAGTTTCGAAGCCGCACCAACATAATAGAGATACAGAAACACCGTGGCCCCTTTCTTTGAGATAACTCTGCACTATTGCGCGCTGCAAATGCCACTTCCAGCTTAGCTGTGCAGAAGAAGAACAACAAGAAGAAGAAATATCTCGAAATATGTCCGTCAGGCCCCTTCCCTTGAGATAAATCTGCAAATATCTCGGAAACGAAGCGAGCTACGGCAAAATGTTAAGAGACCTTTTTTGTAGAAAATTAGGTTTCCTACTTTTTATGTTCTATGATATTTTTTGATCAGATGCGTAGTTCTCGAGATATATCAAGATATTTAAAAGTTCCGAAGCCGCACCAACATAATAGAGATACAGAAACACCGTGGCCCCTTTCTTTGCGATAACTCTGCACTATTGCGAGCTGCAAATGCCACTTCCAGCTTAGCTGTGCAGAAGAAGAACAACAAGAAGAAGAAATATCTCGGAATATGTCCGTCAGGCCCCTTCCCTTGAGCTAAATCTGCAAATATCTCGGAAACGATGCCAGCTATGGGAAAATGTTAAGAGACCTTTTTTGTAGAGAATTAAGTTTTCTACTTTTTATGTTTTATGATATTTCTTGATCAGATGCGTAGTTCTCGAGATATATCAAGATATTTAAAAGTTCCGAAGCCGCACCAACATAATAGAGATACAGAATCACCGTGGCCCCTTTCTTTGAGATAACTCTGCACTATTGCGCGCAGCAAATGCCACTTCCAGCTTAGCTGTGCAGAAGAAGAACAACAAGAAGAAGAAATATCTCGAAATATGTCCGTCAGGCCCCTTCCCTTGAGATAAATCTGCAAATATCTCGGAAACGAAGCGAGCTATGGCAAAATGTTAAGAGACCTTTTTTGTAGAGAATTATGTTTCCTACAATTTACGTTCTCTGATATTTTTTGATCAGAAGCGTAGTTTTCGAGATATATCGAGATATTTAAAAGTTCCGAAGCCGCACCAACATAATAGAGATACAGAAACACCGTGGCCCCTTTCTTTGAGATAACTCTGCACTATTGCGACCTGCAAATGCCACTTCCAGCTTAGCTGTGCAGAAGAGGAACAACAAGAAGAAGAAATATCTGGAAATATGTCCGTCAGGCCCCTTCCCTTGAGCTAAATCTGCAAATATCTCGGAAACGAAGCGAGCTATGGCAAAATGTTGAGAGACCTTTTTTGTGGAGAATTAAGTTTCCTACTATTTATGTTCTATGATATTTTTGGATCAGATGCGTAGTTCTCGAGATATATCAAGATATTTAAAAGTTCCGAAGCCGCACCAACATAATAGAGATACAGAAACACCGTGGCCCCTTTCTTTGAGATAACTCTGCACTAGTGCGAGCCGCAAATGCCACTTCCAGCTTAGCTGTGCAGAAGAAGAACAACAAGAAGAAGAAATATCTCGAAATATGTCCGTCAGGCCACTTCCCTTGAGATAAATCTGCAAATATCTCGGAAACGAAGCGAGCTGCGGCAAAATGTTGAGAGACCTTTTTTGTAGAGAATTAAGTTTCCTACTTTTTATGTTCTATGATATTTTTTGATCAGATGCGTAGTTCTCGAGATATATCAAGATATTTAAAAGTTCCGAAGCCGCACCAACATAATAGAGATACAGAAACACCGCGGCCCCTTTCTTTGAGATAACTCTGCACTATTGCGAGCTGTAAATGCTACTTCCAGCTTAGCTGTGCAGAAGAAGAACAACAAGAAGAAGAAATATCTCGAAATATGTCCGTCAGGCCCCTTCCCTTGAGATATATCTGCAAATATCTCGGAAACGAAGCGAGCTATGGCAAAATGTTAAGAGACCTTTTTTGTAGAGAATTATGTTTCCTACAATTTATGTTCTATGATATTTTTTGATCAGAAGCGTAGTTTTCGAGATATATCGAGATATTTAAAAGTTCCGAAGCCGCACCAACAAAATAGAGATACAGAAACACCGTGGCCCCTTTCTTTGAGATAACTCTGCACTATTGCGAGCTGTAAATGCTACTTCCAGCTTAGCTGTGCAGAAGAAGAACAACAAGAAGAAGAAATATCTCGAAATATTTCCGTCAGGCCCCTTCCCGTGAGATAAATCTGCAAATATCTCAGAAACGAAGCGAGCTATGGCAAAATGTTAAGAGACCTTTTTTGTAGAGAATTAAGTTTCCTACTTTTTATGTTCTATGATATTTTTTGATCAGATGCGTAGTTCTCGAGATATATCAAGATATTTAAAAGTTCCGAAGCCGCACCAACATAATAGAGATACAGAAACACCGTGGCCCCTTTCTTTGAGATAACTCTGCACTATTGCGAGCTGCAAATGCCACTTCCAGCTTAGCTGTGCAGAAGAAGAACAACAAGAAGAACAAATATCTGGAAATATGTCCGTCAGGCCCCTTCCCTTGAGATAAATCTGCAAATATCTCGGAAACGAAGCGAGCTACGGCAAAATGTTAAGAGACCTTTTTTGTAGAAAATTAGGATTCCTACTTTTTATGTTCTATGATATTTTTTGAACAGATGCGTAGTTCTCGAGATATATCAAGATATTTAAAAGTTCCGAAGCCGCACCAACATAATAGAGATACAGAAACACCGTGGCCCCTTTCTTTGAGATAACTCTGCACTATTGCGAGCTGCAAATGCCACTTCCAGCTTAGCTGTGCAGAAGAAGAACAACAAGAAGAAGAAATATCTCGAAATATGTCCGTCAGGCCCCTTCCCTTGAGATAAATCTGCAAATATCTCGGAAACGAAGCGAGCTATTGCAAAACGTTAAGAGACCTTTTTTGTAGAGAATTAAGTTTCCTACTTTTTATGTTCTATGATATTTTTTGATCAGATGCGTAGTTCTCGAGATATATCAAGATATTTAAAAGTTCCGAAGCCGCACCAACATAATAGAGATACAGAAACACCGTGGCCCCTTTCTTTGAGATAACTCTGCACTATTGCGACCTGCAAATGCCACTTCCAGCTTAGCTGTGCAGAAGAAGAACAACAAGAAGAAGAAATATCTCGAAATATGTCCCTCAGGCCCCTTCCCTTGAGATAAATCTGCAAATATCTCGGAAACCAAGCGAGCTATGGCAAAATGTTAAGAGACCTTATTTGTAGAGAATTAAGTTTCCTACTTTTTATGTTCTACGATATTTTTTGATCAGATGCGTAGTTCTCGAGATATATCAAGATATTTAAAAGTTCCGAAGCCGCACCAACATAATAGAGATACAGAAACACCGTGGCCCCTTTCTTTGAGATAACTCTGCACTATTGCGAGCTGCAAATGCCACTTCCAGCTTAGCTGTGCAGAAGAAGAACAACAAGAAGAAGAAATATCTCGAAATATGTCCGTCAGGCCCCTTCCCTTGAGATAAATCTGCAAACATCTCGGAAACGAAGCGAGCTATTGCAAAACGTTAAGAGACCTTTTTTGTAGAGAATTAAGTTTCCTACTTTTTATGTTCTATGATATTTTTTGATCAGATGCGTAGTTCTCGAGATATATCAAGATATTTAAAAGTTCCGAAGCCGCAACAACATAATAGAGATACAGAAACACCGTGGCCCCTTTCTTTGAGATAACTCTGCACTATTGCGAGCTGCAAATGCCACTTCCAGCTTAGCTGTGCAGAAGAAGAACAACAAGAAGAAGAAATATCTGGAAATATGTCCGTCAGGCCCCTTCCCTTGAGATAAATCTGCAAATATCTCGGAAACGAAGCGAGCTACGGCAAAATGTTAAGAGACCTTTTTTGTAGAGAATTAAGTTTCCTACTTTTTATGTTGTATGATATTTTTTGATCAGATGCGTAGTTCTCGAGATATATCAAGATATTTAAAAGCTCCGAAGCTGCACCAACATAATAGAGGTACAGAAACACCGTGGCCCCTTTCTTTGAGATAACTCTGCACTATTGCGAGCTGCAAATGCCACTTCCAGCTTAGCTGTGCAGAAGAAGAACAACAAGAAGAAGAAATATCTCGAAATATGTCCGTCAGGCCCCTTCCCTTGAGATAAATCTGCAAATATCTCGGAAACGAAGCGAGCTATGCCAAAATGTTAAGAGACCTTATTTGTAGACAATTAAGTTTCCTACTTTTTATGTTCTATGATATTTTTTGATCAGATGCGTAGTTCTCGAGATATATCAAGATATTTAAAAGTTCCGAAGCTGCACCAACATAATAGAGGTGCCGAAACACCGTGGCCTCTTTCTTTGAGATAACTCTGCACTATTGCGAGCTGCAAATGCCACTTCCAGCTTAGCTGTGCAGAAGAGGAACAACAAGAAGAAGAAATATCTCGGAATATGTCCGTCAGGCCCCTTCCCTTGAGATAAATCTGCAAATATCTCGGAAACGATGCCAGCTATGGGAAAATGTTAAGAAACCTTTTTTGTAGAGGATTAAGTTTCCTACTTTTTATCTTCTATGATATTTTTTGATCAGATGCGTAGTTCTCGAGATATATCAAGATATTTAAAAGTTCCGAAGCCGCAACAACATAATAGAGATACAGAAACACCGTGGCCCCTTTCTTTGAGATAACTCTGCACTATTGCGAGCTGCAAATGCCACTTCCAGCTTAGCTGTGCAGAAGAAGAACAACAAGAAGAAGAAATATCTGGAAATATGTCCGTCAGGCCCCTTCCCTTGAGATAAATCTGCAAATATCTCGGAAACGAAGCGAGCTACGGCAAAATGTTAAGAGACCTTTTTTGTAGAAAATTAGGATTCCTACTTTTTATGTTCTATGATATTTTTTGAACAGATGCGTAGTTCTCGAGATATATCAAGATATTTAAAAGTTCCGAAGCCGCACCAACATAATAGAGATACAGAAACACCGTGGCCCCTTTCTTTGAGATAACTCTGCACTATTGCGCGCGGCAAATGCCACTCCCAGCTTAGCTGTGCAGAAGAAGAACAACAAGAAGAAGAAATATCTCGAAATATGTCCGTCAGGCCCCTTCCCTTGGGATAAATCTGCAAATATCTCGGAAACGAAGCGAGCTATGGCAAAATGTTAAGAGACCTTTTTTGTAGAGAATTATGTTTCCTACAATTTACGTTCTCTGATATTTTTTGATCAGAAGCGTAGTTTTCGAGATATATCGAGATATTTAAAAGTTCCGAAGCCGCACCAACATAATAGAGATACAGAAACACCGTGGCCCCTTTCTTTGAGATAACTCTGCACTATTGCGAGCTGCAAATGCCACTTCCAGCTTAGCTGTGCAGAAGAAGAACAACAAGAAGAAGAAATATCTGGAAGTATGTCCGTCAGGCCCCTTCCCTTGAGATAAATCTGCAAATATCTCGGAAACGAAGCGAGCTATTGCAAAACGTTAAGAGACCTTTTTTGTAGCGAATTAAGTTTCCTACTTTTTATGCTCTATGATATTTTTCGATCAGAGGCGTAGTTCTCGAGATATATCAAGATATTTAAAAGTTCCGAAGCCGCACCAACATAATAGAGATACAGAAACACCGTGGCCCCTTTCTTTGAGATAACTCTGCACTATTTCGAGCTGCAAATGCCACTTCCAGCTTAGCTGTGCAGAAGAAGAACAACAAGAAGAAGAAATATCTCGAAATATGTCCGTCAGGCCCCTTCCCTTGAGATAAATCTGCAAATATCTCGGAAACGATGCCAGCTATGGGAAAATGTTAAGAGACCTTTTTTGTAGAGAATTAAGTTTCCTACTTTTTATCTTCTATGCTATTTTTTGATCAGATGCGTAGTTCTCGAGATATATCAAGATATTTAAAAGTTCCGAAGCCGCACCAACATAATAGAGATACAGAAACACCGTGGCCCCTTTCTTTGAGATAACTCTGCACTATTGCGAGCTGCAAATGCCACTTCCAGCTTAGCTGTGCAGAAGAAGAACAACAAGAAGAAGAAATATCTCGAAATATGTCCGTCAGGCCCCTTCCCTTGAGATAAATCTGCAAATATCTCGGAAACGAAGCGAGCTATTGCAAAATGTTAAGAGACCTTTTTTGTAGAGAATTGAGTTTCCTACTTTTTATGTTCTATGATATTTTTTGATCAGATGCGTAGTTCTCGAGATATATCAGGATATTTAAAAGTTAAGAAGCCGCACCAACATAATAGAGATACAGAAACACCGTGGCCCGTTTCTTTGAGATGACTCTGCACTATTGCGAGCTGCAAATGCCACTTCCAGCTTAGCTGTGCAGAAGAAGAACAACAAGAAGAAGAAATATCTCGAAATATGTCCGTCAGCCCCCTTCCCTTGAGATAAATCTGCAAATATCTCGGAAACGAAGCGAGCTATGCCAAAATGTTAAGAGACCTTATTTGTAGACAATTAAGTTTCCTACTTTTTATGTTCTATGATATTTTTTGATCAGATGCGTAGTTCTCGAGATATATCAAGATATTTAAAAGTTCCGAAGCTGCACCAACATAATAGAGGTGCAGAAACACCGTGGCCTCTTTCTTTGAGATAACTCTGCACTATTGCGAGCTGCAAATGCCACTTCCAGCTTAGCTGTGCAGAAGAGGAACAACAAGAAGAAGAAATATCTCGGAATATGTCCGTCAGGCCCCTTCCCTTGAGATAAATCTGCAAATATCTCGGAAACGATGCCAGCTATGGGAAAATGTTAAGAAACCTTTTTTGTAGAGGATTAAGTTTCCTACTTTTTATCTTCTATGATATTTTTTGATCAGATGCGTAGTTCTCGAGATATATCAAGATATTTAAAAGTTCCGAAGCCGCACCAACATAATAGAGATACAGAAACGCCGTGGCCCCTTTCTTTGAGATAACTCTGCACTATTGCGAGCTGTAAATGCCACTTCCAGCTTAGCTGTGCAGAAGAGGAACAACAAGAAGAAGAAATATCTCGAAATATGTCCGTCGGGCCCCTTCCCTTGAGATATATCTGCAAATATCTCGGAAACAAAGCGAGCTATGGCAAAATGTTAAGAGACCTTTTTTGTAGAGAATTATGTTTCCTACAATTTATGTTCTATGATATTTTTTGATCAGAAGCGTAGTTTTCGAGATATATCGAGATATTTAAAAGTTCCGAAGCCGCACCAACATAATAGAGATACAGAAACACCGTGGCCCCTTTCTTTCAGATAACTATGCACTATTGCGAGCTGCAAATGCCACTTCCAGCTTAGCTGTGCAGAAGAAGAACAACAAGAAGAAGAAATATCTCGAAATATGTCCGTCAGGCCCCTTACCTTGAGATAAATCTGCAAATATCTCGGAAACGAAGCGAGCTATGGCAAAATGTTAAGAGACCGTTTTTGTAGAGAATTAAGTTTCCTACTTTTTATCTTCTATGATATTTTCTGACCAGATTCGTAGTTCTCGAGATATATCAAGATATTTAAAAGTTCCGAAGCCGCACCAACATAATAGAGATACAGAAACACCGTGGCCCCTCTCTTTGAGATAACTCTGCACTATTGCGAGCTGCAAATGCCACTTCCAGCTTAGCTGTGCAGAAGAAGAACAACAAGAGGAAGAAATATCTCGAAATATGTCCGTCAGGCCCCTTCCCTTGAGATAAATCGGCAAGTATCTCGGAAAGAAGCGAGCTATGCCAAAATGTTAAGAGACCTTATTTGTAGACAATTAAGTTTCCTACTTTTTATGTTCTATGATATTTTTTGATCAGATGCGTAGTTCTCGAGATATATCAAGATATTTAAAAGTTCCGAAGCTGCACCAACATAATAGAGGTGCAGAAACACCGTGGCCTCTTTCTTTGAGATAACTCTGCACTATTGCGAGCTGCAAATGCCACTTCCAGCTTAGCTGTGCAGAAGAGGAACAACAAGAAGAAGAAATATCTCGGAATATGTCCGTCAGGCCCCTTCCCTTGAGATAAATCTGCAAATATCTCGGAAACGATGCCAGCTATGGGAAAATGTTAAGAAACCTTTTTTGTAGAGAATTAAGTTTCCTACTTTTTATCTTGTATGATATTTTTTGATCAGATGCGTAGTTCTCGAGATATATCAAGATATTTAAAAGTTCCGAATCCGCATCAACATAATAGAGATACAGAAACACCGTGGCCCCTTTCTTTCAGATAACTATGCACTATTGCGAGCTGTAAATGCCACTTCCAGCTTAGCTGTGCAGAAGAAGAACAACAAGAAGAAGAAATATCTCGAAATATGTCCGTCAGGCCCCTTCCCTTGAGATATATCTGCAAATATCTCGGAAACGAAGCGAGCTATGGCAAGCTTTTAAGAGACCTTTTTTGTAGAGAATTATGTTTCCTACAATTTATGTTCTATGATATTTTTTGATCAGAAGCGTAGTTTTCGAGATATATCGAGATATTTAAAAGTTCCGAAGCCGCACCAACATAATAGAGATACAGAAACACCGTGGCCCCTCTCTTTGAGATAACTCTGCACTATTGCGAGCTGGAAATGCCACTTCCGGTTTAGCTGTGCAGAAGAAGAACAACAAGAAGAAGAAATATCTCGAAATATGTCCGTCAGGCCAGTTCCTTTGAGGTGAATCTGCAAATATCTCGGAAACGAAGCGAGCTATGGCAAAAGGTTGAGAGACCTTTTTTGTAATGAATTATGTTTCCTACAATTTATGTTCTATGATATTTTTTGATCAGAAGCGTAGTTTTCGAGATATATTGAGATATTTAAAAGTTCCGAAGCCGCACCAACATAATAGAGATACAGAAACACCGTGGCCCCTTTCTTTCAGATAACTCTGCACTATTGCGAGCTGCAAATGCCACTTCCAGCTTAGCTGTGCAGAAGAAGAACAACAAGAGGAAGAAATATCTCGAAATATGTCCGTCAGGCCCCTTCCCTTGAGATAAATCGGCAAGTATCTCGGAAAGAAGCGAGCTATGCCAAAATGTTAAGAGACCTTATTTGTAGACAATTCAGTTTCCTACTTTTTATGTTCTATGATATTTTTTGATCAGATGCGTAGTTCTCGAGATATATCAAGATATTTAAAAGTTCCGAAGCTGCACCAACATAATAGAGGTGCAGAAACACCGTGGCCTCTTTCTTTGAGATAACTCTGCACTATTGCGAGCTGCAAATGCCACTTCCAGCTTAGCTGTGCAGAAGAAGAACAACAAGAAGAAGAAATATCACGAAATATGTCCGTTAGGCCCCTTCCCTTGAGATAAATCTGCAAATATCTCGGAAACGAAGCGAGCTATGGCAAAATGTTAAGAGACCTTTTTTGTAGAGAATTGAGTTTCCTACTTTTTATGTTCTATGATATTTTTTGATCAGATGCATAGTTCTCGAGATATATCAAGATATTTAAAAGTTCCGAAGCCGCACCAACATAATAGAGATACAGAAACACCGTGGCCCCTTTCTTTGAGATAACTCTGCACTATTGCGAGCTGTAAATGCCACTTCCAGCTTAGCTGTGCAGAAGAAGAACAACAAGAAGAAGAAATATCTCGAAATATGTCCGTCAGGCCCCTTCCCTTGAGATAAATCTGCAAATATCTCGGAAACGAAGAGAGCTATGGCAAAATGATAAGAGACCTTTTTTGTAGAGAATTAAGTTGCCTACTTTTTATGTTCTATGATATTTTTTGATCAGATGCGTAGTTCTCGAGATATATCAAGATATTTAAACGTTCCGAAGCCGCACCAACATAATAGAGATTCAGAAACACCGTGGCCCCTTTCTTTGAGATAACTCTGCACTTTTGCGAGCTGCAAATGCCACTTCCAGCTTAGCTGTGCAGAGGAAGAACAACAAGAAGAAGAAATATCTCGAAATATGTCCGTCAGGCCAGTTCCTTTGAGCTGAATCTGCAAATATCTCGGAAACGAAGCGAGCTATGGCAAAATGTTGAGAGACCTTTTTTGTAATAAATTATGTTTCCTACAATTTATGTTCTATGATATTTTTTGATCAGAAGCGTAGTTTTCGAGATATATTGAGATATTTAAAAGTTCCGAAGCCGCACCAACATAATAGAGATACAGAAACACCGTGGCCCCTTTCTTTCAGATAACTATGCACTATTGCGAGCTGCAAATGCCACTTCCAGCTTAGCTGTGCAGAAGAAGAACAACAAGAAGAAGAAATATCTCGAAATATGTCCGTCAGGCCCCTTCCCTCGAGATAAATCTGCAAATATCTCGGAAACGAAGCGAGCTATGGCAAAATGTTAAGAGACCTTTTTTGTAGAGAATTAAGTTTCCTACTTTTTATCTTCTATGATATTTTCTGACCAGATTCGTAGTTCTCGAGATATATCAAGATATTTAAAAGTTCCGAAGCCGCACCAACATAATAGAGATACAGAAACACCGTGGCCTCTTTCTTTGAGATAACTCCGCACTATTGCGAGCTGCAAATGCCACTTCCAGCTTAGCTGTGCAGAAGAGGAACAACAAGATGAAGAAATATCTCGGAATATGTCCGTCAGGCCCCTTCCCTTGAGATATATCTGCAAATATCTCGGAAACAAAGCGAGCTATGGCAAAATGTTAAGAGACCTTTTTTGTAGAGAATTATGTTTCCTACAATTTATGTTCTATGATGTTTTTTGATCAGAAGCGTAGTTTTCGAGATATATCGAGATATTTAAAAGTTCCGAAGCCGCACCAACATAATAGAGATACAGAAACACCGTGGCCCCTTTCTTTCAGATAACTATGCACTATTGCGAGCTGCAAATGCCACTTCCAGCTTAGCTGTGCAGAAGAAGAACAACAAGAGGAAGAAATATCTCGAAATATGTCCGTCAGGCCCCTTACCTTGAGATAAATCTGCAAATATCTCGGAAACGAAGCGAGCTATGGCAAAATGTTAAGAGACCTTTTTTGTAGAGAATTAAGTTTCCTACTTTTTATCTTCTATGATATTTTCTGACCAGATTCGTAGTTCTCGAGATATATCAAGATATTTAAAAGTTCCGAAGCCGCACCAACATAATAGAGATACAGAAACACCGTGGCCCCACTCTTTGAGATAACTCTGCACAATTGCGAGCTGCAAATGCCACTTCCAGCTTAGCTGTGCAGAAGAAGAACAACAAGAAGAAGAAATATCTCGAAATATGTCCGTCAGGCCCCTTCCCTTGAGATATATCTGCAAATATCTCGGAAACGAAGTGAGCTATGGCAAAATGTTAAGAGACCTTTTTTGTAGATAATTATGTTTCCTACAATTCATGTTCTATGATATTTTTTGATCAGACGCGTAGTTCTCGAGATATATCAAGATATTTAAAAGTTCCGAAGCCGCACCAACATAATAGAGATACAGAAACACCGTGGCCCCTCTCTTCGAGATAACTCTGCACTATTGCGAGTTGGAAATGCCACTTCCAGCTTAGCTGTGCAGAAGAGGAACAACAAGAAGAAGAAATATCTCGGAATATGTCCGTCAGGCCCCTTCCCTTGAGATAAATCTGCAAATATCTCGGAAACGATGCCAGCTATGGGAAAATGTTAAGAGACCTTTTTTATAGAGAATTGAGTTTCCTACTTTTTATGTTCTATGATATTTTTTGATCAGATGCGTAGTTCTCGAGATATATCAGGATATTTAAAAGTTCCGAAGCCGCACCAACATAATAGAGATACAGAAACACCGTGGCCCCTTTCTTTGAGATAACTCTGCACTACTGCGAGCTGGAAAAGCCACTTCCAGTTTAGCTGTGCAGAAGAAGAACAACAAGAAGAAGAAATATCTGGAAATATGTCCCTTAGGCCCCTTCCCTTGAGATAAATCTGCAAATATCTCGGAAACGAAGCGAGCTATGGCAAAATGTTAAGAGACTTTTTTGTAGAGAATTAAGTTTCCTACTTTTTATGTTCTATGATATTTTTTGATCAGATGCGTAGTTCTCGAGATATATCAAGATATTTAAAAGTTCCGAAGCTGCGACAACATAATAGAGGTGCAGAAACACCGTGGCCTCTTTCTTTGAGATAACTCTGCACTATTGCGAGCTGCAAATGCCACTTCCAGCTTACCTGTGCAGAAGAGGAACAACAAGAAGAAGAAATATCTCGGAATATGTCCGTCAGGCCCCTTCCCTTGAGATAAATCTGCAAATATCTCGGAAACGATGCCAGCTATGGGAAAATGTTAAGAGACTTTTTTGTAGAGAATTAAGTTTCCTACTTTTTATCTTCTATGATATTTTCTGATTAGATGCGTAGTTCTCGAGATATATCAAGATATTTAAAAGTTCCGAAGCCGCACCAACATAATAGAGATACAGAAACATCGTGGCCCCTCTCTTTGAGATAACTCTGCACTAGTGCGAGCCGCAAATGCCACTTCCAGCTTAGCTGTGCAGAAGAAGAACAACAAGAAGAAGAAATATCTCGAAATATGTCCGTCAGGCCCCTTCCCTTGAGATAAATCTGCAAATATCTCGGAAACGAAGCGAGCTATGGCAAAATGTTAAGAGACCTTTTTTGTAGAGAATTAAGTTTCCTACTTTGTATGTTCTATGATATTGTTTGATCAGACGCGTAGTTCTCGAGATATATCAAGATATTTAAAAGTTCCGAAGCCGCGCCAACATAATAGAGATACAGAAACACCGTGGCCCCTTTCTTTGAGATATCTCTGCACTATTGCGAGCTGCAAATGCCACTTCCAGCTTAGCTGCGCAGAAGAAGAACAACAAGAAGAAGAAATATCTCGAAATATGTCCGTCAGGCCCCTTCCCTTGAGATATATCTGCAAATATCTCGGAAACGAAGCGAGCTATGGCAAAATGTTAAGAGACCTTTTTTGTAGAGAATTATGTTTCCTAGAATTTATGTTCTATGATATTTTCTGATCAGATGCGTAGTTCTCGAGATATATCAAGATATTTAAAAGTTCCGAAGCCGCACCAACATAATAGAGATACAGAAACACCGTGGCCCCTTTCTTTGAGATAACTCTGCACTATTGCGAGCTGTAAATGCCACTTCCAGCTTAGCTGTGCAGAAGAAGAACAACAAGAAGAAGAAATATCTCGAAGTATGTCCGTCAGGCCCCTTCCCTTGAGATATATCTGCAAATATCTCGGAAACGAAGCGAGCTATGGCAAAATGTTAAGAGACCTTTTTTGTAGAGAATTAAGTTTCCTACTTTTTATGTTCTATGATATTTTTTGATCAGATGCGTAGTTCTCGAGATATATCAAGATATTTAAAAGTTCCGAAGCCGCACCAACATAATAGGGATACAGAAACACCGTGGCCCCTTTCTTTGAGATAACTCTGCACTAGTGCGAGCCGCAAATGCCACTTCCAGCTTAGCTGTGCAGAAGAAGAACAACAAGAAGAAGAAATATCTCGAAATATGTCCGTCAGGCCCCTTACCTTGAGATAAATCTGCAAATATCTCGGAAACGAAGCGAGCTATGGCAAAATGTTAAGAGACCTTTTTTGTAGAGAATTAAGTTTCCTACTTTTTATCTTCTATGATATTTTCTGATTAGATGCGTAGTTCTCGAGATATATCAAGATATTTAAAAGTTCCGAAGCCGCACCAACATAATAGAGATACAGAAACATCGTGGCCCCTCTCTTTGAGATAACTCTGCACTAGTGCGAGCCGCAAATGCCATTTCCAGCTTAGCTGTGCAGAAGAAGAACAACAAGAAGAAGAAATATCTCGAAATATGTCCGTCAGGCCCCTTCCCTTGAGATATATCTGCAAATATCTCGGAAACGAAGCGAGCTATGGCAAAATGTTAAGAGACCTTTTTTGTAGAGAATTATGTTTCCTAGAATTTATGTTCTATGATATTTTCTGATCAGATGCGTAGTTCTCGAGATATATCAAGATATTTAAAAGTTCCGAAGCCGCACCAACATAATAGAGATACAGAAACACCGTGGCCCCTTTCTTTGAGATAACTCTGCACTATTGCGAGCTGTAAATGCCACTTCCAGCTTAGCTGTGCAGAAGAAGAGCAACAAGAAGAAGAAATATCTCGAAGTATGTCCGTCAGGCCCCTTCCCTTGAGATATATCTGCAAATATCTCGGAAACGAAGCGAGCTATGGCAAAATGTTAAGAGACCTTTTTTGTAGAGAATTAAGTTTCCTACTTTTTATGTTCTATGATATTTTTTGATCAGATGCGTAGTTCTCGAGATATATCAAGATATTTAAAAGTTCCGAAGCCGCACCAACATAATAGGGATACAGAAACACCGTGGCCCCTTTCTTTGAGATAACTCTGCACTAGTGCGAGCCGCAAATGCCACTTCCAGCTTAGCTGTGCAGAAGAAGAACAACAAGAAGAAGAAATATCTCGAAATATGTCCGTCAGGCCCCTTCCCTTGAGATAAATCTGCAAATATCTCGGAAACGAAGCGAGCTATGGCAAAATGTTAAGAGACCTTTTTTGTAGAGAATTAAGTTTCCTACTTTTTATGTTCTATGATATTTTTTGATCAGATGCGTAGTTCTCGAGATATATCAAGATATTTAAAAGTTCCGAAGCCGCACCAACATAATAGGGATACAGAAACACCGTGGCCCCTTTCTTTGAGATAACTCTGCACTAGTGCGAGCCGCAAATGCCACTTCCAGCTTAGCTGTGCAGAAGAAGAACAACAAGAAGAAGAAATATCTCGAAATATGTCCGTCAGGCCCCTTCCCTTGAGATAAATCTGCAAATATCTCGGAAACGAAGCGAGCTATCGCAAAATGTTAAGAGACCTTTTTTGTAGAGAATTATGTTTCCTACAATTTATGTTCTACGATATTTTTTGATCAGAAGCGTAGTTTTCGAGATATATCGAGATATTTAAAAGTTCCGAAGCCGCACCAACATAATAGAGATACAGAAACACCGTGGCCCCTTTCTTTGAGATAACTCTGCACTAGTGCGAGCTGCAAATGCCACTTCCAGCTTAGCTGTGCAGAAGAAGAACAACAAGAAGAAGAAATATCTCGAAATATGTCCGTCAGGCCCCTTCCCTTGAGGTAAATCTGCAAATATCTCGGAAACGAAGCGAGCTATGGCAAAATGTTAAGAGAGCTTTCTTGTAGAGAATTAAGTTTCCTACTTTTTATGTTCTATGGTATTTTTTGATCAGATGCGTAGTTTTCGAGATATATCAAGATATTTAAAAGTTCCGAAGCCGCACCAACATAATAGAGATACAGAAACACCGTGGCCCCTTTCTTTGAGATAACTCTGCACTATTGCGAGCTGCAAATGCCACTTCCAGCTTAGCTGTGCAGAGGAAGAACAACAAGAAGAAGAAATATCTCGAAATATGTCCGTCAGGCCAGTTCCTTTCAGCTGAATCTGCAAATATCTCGGAAACGAAGCGAGCTATGGCAAAATGTTGAGACGTTTTTTGTAGAGAATTATGTTTCCTACAATTTATGTTCTATGATATTTTTTGATCAGAAGCGTAGTTTTCGAGATATATCGAGATATTTAAAAGTTCCGAAGCCGCACCAACATAATAGAGATACAGAAACACCGTGGCCCCTCTCTTTGAGATAACTCTGCACGATTGCGAGCTGGAAATGCCACTTCCAGTTTAGCTGTGCAGAAGAAGAACAACAAGAAGAAGAAATATCTCGAAATATGTCCGTCAGGACCCTTCCCTTGAGATAAATCTGCAAATATCTCGGAAACGAAGCGAGCTATGGCAAAATGTTAAGAGACCTTTTTTGTAGAGAATTATGTTTCCTACAATTTAGGTTCTCTGATATTTTTTGATCAGAAGCGTAGTTTTCGAGATATATCGAGATATTTAAAAGTTCCGAAGCCGCACCAACATAATAGAGATACAGAAACACCGTGGCCCCTTTCTTTGAGATAACTCTGCACTATTGCGACCTGCAAATGCCACTTCCAGCTTAGCTGTGCAGAAGAGGAACAACAAGAAGAAGAAATATTTCGAAATATGTCCGTCAGGCCCGTTCCCTTGAGATAAATCTGCAAATATATCGGAAACGAAGCGAGCTACGGCAAAATGTTAAGAGACCTTTTTTGTAGAAAATTAGGTTTCCTACTTTTTATGTTCTATGATATTTTTTGATCAGATGCGTAGTTCTCGAGATATATCAAGATATTTAAAAGTTCCGAAGCCGCACCAACATAATAGAGATACAGAAACACCGTGGCCCCTCTCTTTGAGATAACTCTGCACGATTGCGAGCTGGAAATGCCACTTCCAGTTTAGCTGTGCAGAAGAAGAACAACAAGAAGAAGAAATATCTCGAAATATGTACGTCAGGACCCTTCCCTTGAGATAAATCTGCAAATATCTCGGAAACGAAGCGAGCTATGGCAAAATGTTAAGAGACCTTTTTTGTAGAGAATTAAGTTTCCTACTTTTTATGTTCTATGATATTTTTTGATCAGATGCGTAGTTCTCGACATATATCAAGATATTTAAAAGTTCCGAAGCCGCACCAACATAATAGAGATACAGAAACACCGTGGCCCCTTTCTTTGAGATAACTCTGCACTATTGCGAGCTGCAAATGCCACTTCCAGCTTAGCTGTGCAGAAGAAGAACAACAAGAAGAAGAAACATCTCGAAATATGTCCCTCAGGCCCCTTCCCTTGAGATAAATCTGCAAATATCTCGGAAACCAAGCGAGCTATGGCAAAATGTTAAGAGACCTTATTTGTAGAGAATTAAGTTTCCTACTTTTTATGTTCTACGATATTTTTTGATCAGATGCGTAGTTCTCGAGATATATCAAGATATTTAAAAGTTCCGAAGCCGCACCAACATAATAGAGATACAGAAACACCGTGGCCCCTTTCTTTGAGATAACTCTGCACTATTGCGAGCTGCAAATGCCACTTCCAGCTTAGCTGTGCAGAAGAAGAACAACAAGAAGAAGAAATATCTCGAAATATGTCCGTCAGGCCCCTTCCCTTGAGATATATCTGCAAATATCTCGGAAACGAAGTGAGCTATGGCAAAATGTTAAGAGACCTTTTTTGTAGAGAATTATGTTTCCTACAATTCATGTTCTATGATATTTTTTGATCAGACGCGTAGTTCTCGAGATATATCAAGATATTTAAAAGTTCCGAAGCCGCACCAACATAATAGAGATACAGAAACACCGTGGCCCCTCTCTTCGAGATAACTCTGCACTATTGCGAGTTGGAAATGCCACTTCCAGCTTAGCTGTGCAGAAGAAGAACAACAAGAAGAAGAAATATCTCGAAATATGTCCGTCAGGCCCCTTCCCTTGAGATAAATCTGCAAATATCTCGGAAACGAAGCGAGCTATGGCAAAATGTTAAGATACCTTTTTTGTAGAGAATTAAGTTTCCTACTTTTTATGTTCTATGATATTTTTTGATCAGATGCGTAGTTCTCGAGATATATCAAGATATTTAAAAGTTCCGAAGCCGCACCAACATAATAGAGATACAGAAACAACGTGGCCCCTTTCTTTGAGATAACTCTGCACTATTGCGCGCTGCAAATGCCACTTCCAGCTTAGCTGTGCAGAAGAAGAACAACAAGAAGAAGAAATATCTCGAAATATGTCCGTCAGGCCCCTTCCCTTGAGATAAATCTGCAAATATCTCGGAAACGAAGCGAGCTACGGCAAAATGTTAAGCGACATTTTTTGTAGAAAATGAGGTTTCCTACTTTTTATGTTCTATGATATTTTTTGATCAGATGCGTTGTTCTCGAGATATATCAAGATATTTAAAAGTTCCGAAGCCGCACCAACATAATAGAGATACAGAAACACCGTGGCCCCTTTCTTTGAGATAACTCTGCACTATTGCGAGCTGCAAATGCCACTTCCAGCTTAGCTGTGCAGAAGAAGAACAACAAGAAGAAGAAACATCTCGAAATATGTCCCTCAGGCCCCTTCCCTTGAGATAAATCTGCAAATATCTCGGAAACCAAGCGAGCTATGGCAAAATGTTAAGAGACCTTATTTGTAGAGAATTAAGTTTCCTACTTTTTATGTTCTACGATATTTTTTGATCAGATGCGTAGTTCTCGAGATATATCAAGATATTTAAAAGTTCCGAAGCCGCACCAACATAATAGAGATACAGAAACACCGTGGCCCCTTTCTTTGAGATAACTCTGCACTATTGCGAGCTGCAAATGCCACTTCCAGCTTAGCTGTGCAGAAGAAGAACAACAAGAAGAAGAAATATCTCGAAATATGTCCGTCAGGCCCCTTCCCTTGAGATATATCTGCAAATATCTCGGAAACGAAGTGAGCTATGGCAAAATGTTAAGAGACCTTTTTTGTAGAGAATTATGTTTCCTACAATTCATGTTCTATGATATTTTTTGATCAGACGCGTAGTTCTCGAGATATATCAAGATATTTAAAAGTTCCGAAGCCGCACCAACATAATAGAGATACAGAAACACCGTGGCCCCTCTCTTCGAGATAACTCTGCACTATTGCGAGTTGGAAATGCCACTTCCAGCTTAGCTGTGCAGAAGAAGAACAACAAGAAGAAGAAATATCTCGAAATATGTCCGTCAGGCCCCTTCCCTTGAGATAAATCTGCAAATATCTCGGAAACGAAGCGAGCTATGGCAAAATGTTAAGATACCTTTTTTGTAGAGAATTAAGTTTCCTACTTTTTATGTTCTATGATATTTTTTGATCAGATGCGTAGTTCTCGAGATATATCAAGATATTTAAAAGTTCCGAAGCCGCACCAACATAATAGAGATACAGAAACAACGTGGCCCCTTTCTTTGAGATAACTCTGCACTATTGCGCGCTGCAAATGCCACTTCCAGCTTAGCTGTGCAGAAGAAGAACAACAAGAAGAAGAAATATCTCGAAATATGTCCGTCAGGCCCCTTCCCTTGAGATAAATCTGCAAATATCTCGGAAACGAAGCGAGCTACGGCAAAATGTTAAGCGACATTTTTTGTAGAAAATGAGGTTTCCTACTTTTTATGTTCTATGATATTTTTTGATCAGATGCGTTGTTCTCGAGATATATCAAGATATTTAAAAGTTCCGAAGCCGCACCAACATAATAGAGATACAGAAACACCGTGGCCCCTTTCTTTGAGATAACTCTGCACTATTGCGAGCTGCAAATGCCACTTCCAGCTTAGCTGTGCAGAAGAAGAACAACAAGAAGAAGAAATATCTGGAAATATGTCCGTCAGGCCCCTTCCCTTGAGATAAATCTGCAAATATCTCGGAAACCAAGCGAGCTATGGCAAAATGTTAAGAGACCTTATTTGTAGAGAATTAAGTTTCCTACTTTTTGTGTTCTACGATATTTTTTGATCAGATGCGTAGTTCTCGAGATATATCAAGATATTTAAAAGTTCCGAAGCCGCACCAACATAATAGAGATACAGAAACACCGTGGCCCCTTTCTTTGAGATAACTCTGCACTACTGGAGCTGCAAATGCCACTTCCAGCTTAGCTGTGCAGAAGAAGAACAACAAGAAGAAGAAATATCTCGAAATATGTCCGTCAGGCCCCTTCCCTTGAGATAAATCTGCAAATATCTCGGAAACGAAGCGAGCTATGGCAAAATGTTAAGAGACCTTTTTTGTAGAGAATTAAGTTTCCTACTTTTTATGTTCTATGATATTTTTTGATCAGATGCGTAGTTCTCGAGATATATCCAGATATTTAAAAGTTCCGAAGCGGCACCAACATAATAGAGATACAGAAACACCGTGGCCCCTTTCTTTGAGGTAACTCTGCACTATTGCGAGCTGCAAATGCCACTTCCAGCTTAGCTGTGCAGAAGAAGAACAACAAGAAGAAGAAACATCTCGAAATATGTCCCTCAGGCCCCTTCCCTTGAGATAAATCTGCAAATATCTCGGAAACCAAGCGAGCTATGGCAAAATGTTAAGAGACCTTATTTGTAGAGAATTAAGTTTCCTACTTTTTATGTTCTATGATATTTTTTGATCAGATGCGTAGTTCTCGAGATATATCAAGATATTTAAAAGCTCCGAAGCCGCACCAACATAATAGAGATACAGAAACACCGTGGCCCCTTTCTTTGAGATAACTCTGCACTATTGCGAGCTGCAAATGCCACTTCCAGCTTAGCTGTGCAGAAGAAGAACAACAAGAAGAAGAAATATCTCGAAATATGTCCGTCAGGCCCCTTCCCTTGAGATAAATCTGCAAATATCTCGGAAACGAAGCGAGCTATGGCAAAATGTTAAGAGACCTTTTTTGTAGAGAATTATGTTTCCTACAATTTACGTTCTCTGATATTTTTTGATCAGAAGCGTAGTTTTCGAGATATATCAAGATATTTAAAAGTTCCGAAGCCGCACCAACATAATAGAGATACAGAAACACCGTGGCCCCTTTCTTTGAGATAACTCTGCACTATTGCGCGCTGCAAATGCCACTTCCAGCTTAGCTGTGCAGAAGAAGAACAACAAGAAGAAGAAATATCTCGAAATATGTCCGTCAGGCCCCTTCCCTTGAGATAAATCTGCAAATATCTCGGAAACGAAGCGAGCTATGGCAAAATGTTAAGAGACCTTTTTTGTAGAGAATTAAGTTTCCTACTTTTTATGTTCTATGATATTTTTTGATCAGATGCGTAGTTCTCGAGATATATCAAGATATTTAAAAGTTCCGAACCCGCACCAACATAATAGAGATACAGAAACAACGTGGCCCCTTTCTTTGAGATAACTCTGCACTATTGCGCGCTGCAAATGCCACTTCCAGCTTAGCTGTGCAGAAGAAGAACAACAAGAAGAAGAAATATCTCGAAATATGTCCGTCAGGCCCCTTCCCTTGAGATAAATCTGCAAATATCTCGGAAACGAAGCGAGCTATGGCAAAATGTTAAGAGACCTTTTTTGTAGAGAATTAAGTTTCCTACTTTTTATGTTCTATGATATTTTTCGATCAGAGGCGTAGTTCTCGAGATATATCAAGATATTTAAAAGTTCCGAAGCCGCACCAACATAATAGAGATACAGAAACAACGTGGCCCCTCTCTTTGAGATAACTCTGCACGATTGCGAGCTGGAAATGCCACTTCCAGTTTAGCTGTGCAGAAGAAGAACAACAAGAAGAAGAAATATCTCGAAATATGTCCGTCAGGACCCTTCCCTTGAGATAAATCTGCAAATATCTCGGAAACGAAGCGAGCTATGGCAAAATGTTAAGAGACCTTTTTTGTAGAGAATTATGTTTCCTACAATTTAGGTTCTCTGATATTTTTTGATCAGAAGCGTAGTTTTCGAGATATATCGAGATATTTAAAAGTTCCGAAGCCGCACCAACATAATAGAGATACAGAAACACCGTGGCCCCTTTCTTTGAGATAACTCTGCACTATTGCGACCTGCAAATGCCACTTCCAGCTTAGCTGTGCAGAAGAGGAACAACAAGAAGAAGAAATATCTCGGAATATGTCCGTCAGGCCCCTTCCCTTGAGATAAATCTGCATATATCTCGGAAACGAAGCGAGCTACGGCAAAATGTTAAGAGACCTTTTTTGTAGAAAATTAGGTTTCCTACTTTTTATGTTCTATGATATTTTTCGATCAGAGGCGTAGTTCTCGAGATATATCAAGATATTTAAAAGTTCCGAAGCCGCACCAACATAATAGAGATACAGAAACACCGTGGCCCCTTTCTTTGAGATAACTCTGCACTAGTGCGAGCCGCAAATGCCACTTCCAGCTTAGCTGTGCAGAGGAAGAACAACAAGAAGAAGAAATATCTCGAAATATGTCCGTCAGGCCCCTTCCCTTGAGATAAATCTGCAAATATCTCGGAAACGAAGCGAGCTATGGCAAAATGTTAAGAGACCTTTTTTGTAGAGAATTAAGTTTCCTACTTTTTATGTTCTATGATATTTTTTGATCAGATGCGCAGTTCTCGAGATATATCAAGATATTTAAAAGTTCCGAAGCCGCACCAACATAATAGAGATACAGAAACACCGTGGCCCCTTTCTTTGAGATAACTCTGCACTATTGCGAGCTGCAAATGCCACTTCCAGCTTAGCTGTGCAGAAGAAGAACAACAAGAAGAAGAAATATCTCGAAATATGTCCGTCAGGCCCCTTCCCTTGAGATAAATCTGCAAATATCTCGGAAACGAAGCGAGCTATGGCAAAATGTTAAGAGACCTTTTTTGTAGAGAATTATGTTTCCTACAATTTACGTTCTCTGATATTTTTTGATCAGAAGCGTAGTTTTCGAGATATATCAAGATATTTAAAAGTTCCGAAGCCGCACCAACATAATAGAGATACAGAAACACCGTGGCCCCTTTCTTTGAGATAACTCTGCACTATTGCGCGCTGCAAATGCCACTTCCAGCTTAGCTGTGCAGAAGAAGAACAACAAGAAGAAGAAATATCTCGAAATATGTCCGTCAGGCCCCTTCCCTTGAGATAAATCTGCAAATATCTCGGAAACGAAGCGAGCTATGGCAAAATGTTAAGAGACCTTTTTTGTAGAGAATTAAGTTTCCTACTTTTTATGTTCTATGATATTTTTTGATCAGATGCGTAGTTCTCGAGATATATCAAGATATTTAAAAGTTCCGAACCCGCACCAACATAATAGAGATACAGAAACAACGTGGCCCCTTTCTTTGAGATAACTCTGCACTATTGCGCGCTGCAAATGCCACTTCCAGCTTAGCTGTGCAGAAGAAGAACAACAAGAAGAAGAAATATCTCGAAATATGTCCGTCAGGCCCCTTCCCTTGAGATAAATCTGCAAATATCTCGGAAACGAAGCGAGCTATGGCAAAATGTTAAGAGACCTTTTTTGTAGAGAATTAAGTTTCCTACTTTTTATGTTCTATGATATTTTTCGATCAGAGGCGTAGTTCTCGAGATATATCAAGATATTTAAAAGTTCCGAAGCCGCACCAACATAATAGAGATACAGAAAAACCGTGGCCCCTCTCTTTGAGATAACTCTGCACGATTGCGAGCTGGAAATGCCACTTCCAGTTTAGCTGTGCAGAAGAAGAACAACAAGAAGAAGAAATATCTCGAAATATGTCCGTCAGGACCCTTCCCTTGAGATAAATCTGCAAATATCTCGGAAACGAAGCGAGCTATGGCAAAATGTTAAGAGACCTTTTTTGTAGAGAATTATGTTTCCTACAATTTAGGTTCTCTGATATTTTTTGATCAGAAGCGTAGTTTTCGAGATATATCGAGATATTTAAAAGTTCCGAAGCCGCACCAACATAATAGAGATACAGAAACACCGTGGCCCCTTTCTTTGAGATAACTCTGCACTATTGCGACCTGCAAATGCCACTTCCAGCTTAGCTGTGCAGAAGAGGAACAACAAGAAGAAGAAATATCTCGGAATATGTCCGTCAGGCCCCTTCCCTTGAGATAAATCTGCATATATCTCGGAAACGAAGCGAGCTACGGCAAAATGTTAAGAGACCTTTTTTGTAGAAAATTAGGTTTCCTACTTTTTATGTTCTATGATATTTTTCGATCAGAGGCGTAGTTCTCGAGATATATCAAGATATTTAAAAGTTCCGAAGCCGCACCAACATAATAGAGATACAGAAACACCGTGGCCCCTTTCTTTGAGATAACTCTGCACTAGTGCGAGCCGCAAATGCCACTTCCAGCTTAGCTGTGCAGAGGAAGAACAACAAGAAGAAGAAATATCTCGAAATATGTCCGTCAGGCCCCTTCCCTTGAGATAAATCTGCAAATATCTCGGAAACGAAGCGAGCTATGGCAAAATGTTAAGAGACCTTTTTTGTAGAGAATTAAGTTTCCTACTTTTTATGTTCTATGATATTTTTTGATCAGATGCGCAGTTCTCGAGATATATCAAGATATTTAAAAGATCCGAAGCCGCACCAACATAATAGAGATACAGAAACACCGTGGCCCCTTTCTTTGAGATAACTCTGCACTATTGCGAGCTGCAAATGCCACTTCCAGCTTAGCTGTGCAGAAGAAGAACAACAAGAAGAAGAAACATCTCGAAATATGTCCCTCAGGCCCCTTCCCTTGAGATAAATCTGCAAATATCTCGGAAACCAAGCGAGCTATGGCAAAATGTTAAGAGACCTTATTTGTAGAGAATTAAGTTTCCTACTTTTTATGTTCTACGATATTTTTTGATCAGATGCGTAGTTCTCGAGATATATCAAGATATTTAAAAGTTCCGAAGCCGCACCAACATAATAGAGATACAGAAACACCGTGGCCCCTTTCTTTGAGATAACTCTGCACTATTGCGAGCTGCAAATGCCACTTCCAGCTTAGCTGTGCAGAAGAAGAACAACAAGAAGAAGAAATATCTCGAAATATGTCCGTCAGGCCCCTTCCCTTGAGATAAATCTGCAAATATCTCGGAAACGAAGCGAGCTATGGCAAAATGTTAAGAGACCTTTTTTGTAGAGAATTATGTTTCCTACAATTTACGTTCTCTGATATTTTTTGATCAGAAGCGTAGTTTTCGAGATATATCAAGATATTTAAAAGTTCCGAAGCCGCACCAACATAATAGAGATACAGAAACACCGTGGCCCCTTTCTTTGAGATAACTCTGCACTATTGCGCGCTGCAAATGCCACTTCCAGCTTAGCTGTGCAGAAGAAGAACAACAAGAAGAAGAAATATCTCGAAATATGTCCGTCAGGCCCCTTCCCTTGAGATAAATCTGCAAATATCTCGGAAACGAAGCGAGCTATGGCAAAATGTTAAGAGACCTTTTTTGTAGAGAATTAAGTTTCCTACTTTTTATGTTCTATGATATTTTTTGATCAGATGCGTAGTTCTCGAGATATATCAAGATATTTAAAAGTTCCGAACCCGCACCAACATAATAGAGATACAGAAACAACGTGGCCCCTTTCTTTGAGATAACTCTGCACTATTGCGCGCTGCAAATGCCACTTCCAGCTTAGCTGTGCAGAAGAAGAACAACAAGAAGAAGAAATATCTCGAAATATGTCCGTCAGGCCCCTTCCCTTGAGATAAATCTGCAAATATCTCGGAAACGAAGCGAGCTATGGCAAAATGTTAAGAGACCTTTTTTGTAGAGAATTAGGTTTCCTACTTTTTATGTTCTATGATATTTTTCGATCTGAGGCGTAGTTCTCGAGATATATCAAGATATTTAAAAGTTCCGAAGCCGCACCAACATAATAGAGATACAGAAACACCGTGGCCCCTCTCTTTGAGATAACTCTGCACGATTGCGAGCTGGAAATGCCACTTCCAGTTTAGCTGTGCAGAAGAAGAACAACAAGAAGAAGAAATATCTCGAAATATGTCCGTCAGGACCCTTCCCTTGAGATAAATCTGCAAATATCTCGGAAACGAAGCGAGCTATGGCAAAATGTTAAGAGACCTTTTTTGTAGAGAATTATGTTTCCTACAATTTAGGTTCTCTGATATTTTTTGATCAGAAGCGTAGTTTTCGAGATATATCGAGATATTTAAAAGTTCCGAAGCCGCACCAACATAATAGAGATACAGAAACACCGTGGCCCCTTTCTTTGAGATAACTCTGCACTATTGCGACCTGCAAATGCCACTTCCAGCTTAGCTGTGCAGAAGAGGAACAACAAGAAGAAGAAATATCTCGGAATATGTCCGTCAGGCCCCTTCCCTTGAGCTAAATCTGCATATATCTCGGAAACGAAGCGAGCTACGGCAAAATGTTAAGAGACCTTTTTTGTAGAAAATTAGGTTTCCTACTTTTTATGTTCTATGATATTTTTCGATCAGAGGCGTAGTTCTCGAGATATATCAAGATATTTAAAAGTTCCGAAGCCGCACCAACATAATAGAGATACAGAAACACCGTGGCCCCTTTCTTTGAGATAACTCTGCACTAGTGCGAGCCGCAAATGCCACTTCCAGCTTAGCTGTGCAGAGGAAGAACAACAAGAAGAAGAAATATCTCGAAATATGTCCGTCAGGCCCCTTCCCTTGAGATAAATCTGCAAATATCTCGGAAACGAAGCGAGCTATGGCAAAATGTTAAGAGACCTTTTTTGTAGAGAATTAGGTTTCCTACTTTTTATGTTCTATGACATTTTTTGATCAGATGCGTAGTTCTCGAGATATATCAAGATATTTAAAAGTTCCGAAGCCGCACCAACATAATAGAGATACAGAAACACCGTGGCCCCTTCCTTTGAGCTAACTCTGCACTAGTGCGAGCCGCAAATGCCACTTCCAGCTTAGCTGTGCAGAAGAAGAACAACAAGAAGAAGAAATATCTCGAAATATGTCCGTCAGGCCCCTTCCCTTGAGATAAATCTGCAAATATCTCGGAAACGAAGCGAGCTATGGCAAAATGTTAAGAGACCTTTTTTGTAGAGAATTAGGTTTCCTACTTTTTATGTTCTATGATATTTTTTGATCAGATGCGTAGTTCTCGAGATATATCAAGATATTTAAAAGTTCCGAAGCCGCACCAACATAATAGAGATACAGAAACACCGTGGCCCCTTTCTTTGAGATAACTCTGCACTATTGCGAGCTGCAAATGCCACTTCCAGCTTAGCTGTGCAGAAGAAGAACAACAAGAAGAAGAAACATCTCGAAATATGTCCCTCAGGCCCCTTCCCTTGAGATAAATCTGCAAATATCTCGGAAACCAAGCGAGCTATGGCAAAATGTTAAGAGACCTTATTTGTAGAGAATTAAGTTTCCTACTTTTTATGTTCTACGATATTTTTTGATCAGATGCGTAGTTCTCGAGATATATCAAGATATTTAAAAGTTCCGAAGCCGCACCAACATAATAGAGATACAGAAACACCGTGGCCCCTTTCTTTGAGATAACTCTGCACTATTGCGAGCTGCAAATGCCACTTCCAGCTTAGCTGTGCAGAAGAAGAACAACAAGAAGAAGAAATATCTCGAAATATGTCCGTCAGGCCCCTTCCCTCGAGATAAATCTGCAAATATCTCGGAAACGAAGCGAGCTATGGCAAAATGTTAAGAGACCTTTTTTGTAGAGAATTAAGTTTCCTACTTTTTATGTTCTATGATATTTTTCGATCAGAGGCGTAATTCTCGAGATATATCAAGATATTTAAAAGTTCCGAAGCCGCACCAACATAATAGAGATACAGAAACACCGTGGCCCCTCTCTTTGAGATAACTCTGCACGATTGCGAGCTGGAAATGCCACTTCCAGTTTAGCTGTGCAGAAGAAGAACAACAAGAAGAAGAAATATCTCGAAATATGTCCGTCAGGACCCTTCCCTTGAGATAAATCTGCAAATATCTCGGAAACGAAGCGAGCTATGGCAAAATGTTAAGAGACCTTTTTTGTAGAGAATTATGTTTCCTACAATTAAGGTTCTCTGATATTTTTTGATCAGAAGCGTAGTTTTCGAGATATATCGAGATATTTAAAAGTTCCGAAGCCGCACCAACATAATAGAGATACAGAAACACCGTGGCCCCTTTCTTTGAGATAACTCTGCACTATTGCGACCTGCAAATGCCACTTCCAGCTTAGCTGTGCAGAAGAGGAACAACAAGAAGAAGAAATATCTCGGAATATGTCCGTCAGGCCCCTTCCCTTGAGCTAAATCTGCATATATCTCGGAAACGAAGCGAGCTACGGCAAAATGTTAAGAGACCTTTTTTGTAGAAAATTAGGTTTCCTACTTTTTATGTTCTATGATATTTTTCGATCAGAGGCGTAGTTCTCGAGATATATCAAGATATTTAAAAGTTCCGAAGCCGCACCAACATAATAGAGATACAGAAACACCGTGGCCCCTTTCTTTGAGATAACTCTGCACTAGTGCGAGCCGCAAATGCCACTTCCAGCTTAGCTGTGCAGAGGAAGAACAACAAGAAGAAGAAATATCTCGAAATATGTCCGTCAGGCCCCTTCCCTTGAGATAAATCTGCAAATATCTCGGAAACGAAGCGAGCTATGGCAAAATGTTAAGAGACCTTTTTTGTAGAGAATTAGGTTTCCTACTTTTTATGTTCTATGATATTTTTTGATCAGATGCGTAGTTCTCGAGATATATCAAGATATTTAAAAGTTCCGAAGCCGCACCAACATAATAGAGATACAGAAACACCGTGGCCCCTTCCTTTGAGCTAACTCTGCACTAGTGCGAGCCGCAAATGCCACTTCCAGCTTAGCTGTGCAGAAGAAGAACAACAAGAAGAAGAAATATCTCGAAATATGTCCGTCAGGCCCCTTCCCTTGAGATAAATCTGCAAATATCTCGGAAACGAAGCGAGCTATGGCAAAATCTTAAGAGACCTTTTTTGTAGAGAATTATGTTTCCTACAATTTAGGTTCTCTGATATTTTTTGATCAGAAGCGTAGTTTTCGAGATATATCGAGATATTTAAAAGTTCCGAAGCCGCACCAACATAATAGAGATACAGAAACACCGTGGCCCCTTTCTTTGAGATAACTCTGCACTATTGCGACCTGCAAATGCCACTTCCAGCTTAGCTGTGCAGAAGAAGAACAACAAGAATAAGAAATATTTCGAAATATGTCCGTCAGGCCCCTTCCCTTGAGATAAATCTGCAAATATCTCGGAAACGAAGCGAGCTACGGCAAAATGTTAAGCGACCTTTTTTGTAGAAAATGAGGTTTCCTACTTTTTATGTTCTATGATATTTTTTGATCAGATGCGTTGTTCTCGAGATATATCAAGATATTTAAAAGTTCCGAAGCCGCACCAACATAATAGAGATACAGAAACACCGTGGCCCCTTTCTTTGAGATAACTCTGCACTATTGCGAGCTGCAAATGCCACTTCCAGCTTAGCTGTGCAGAAGAAGAACAACAAGAAGAAGAAACATCTCGAAATATGTCCCTCAGGCCCCTTCCCTTGAGATAAATCTGCAAATATCTCGGAAACCAAGCGAGCTATGGCAAAATGTTAAGAGACCTTATTTGTAGAGAATTAAGTTTCCTACTTTTTGCGTTCTACGATATTTTTTGATCAGATGCGTAGTTCTCGAGATATATCAAGATATTTAAAAGTTCCGAAGCCGCACCAACATAATAGAGATACAGAAACACCGTGGCCCCTTTCTTTGAGATAACTCTGCACTACTGCGAGCTGCAAATGCCACTTCCAGCTTAGCTGTGCAGAAGAAGAACAACAAGAAGAAGAAATATCTCGAAATATGTCCGTCAGGCCCCTTCCCTTGAGATAAATCTGCAAATATCTCGGAAACGAAGCGAGATATGGCAAAATGTTAAGAGACCTTTTTGGAGAGAATTAAGTTTCCTACTTTTTATGTTCTATGATATTTTTTGATCAGATGCGTAGTTCTCGAGATATATCCAGATATTTAAAAGTTCCGAAGCGGCACGAACATAATAGAGATACAGAAACACCGTGGCCCCTTTCTTTGAGGTAACTCTGCACTATTGCGAGCTGCAAATGCCACTTCCAGCTTAGCTGTGCAGAAGAGGAACAACAAGAAGAAGAAATATCTCGGAATATGTCCGTCAGGCCCCTTCCCTTGAGCTAAATCTGCATATATCTCGGAAACGAAGCGAGCTACGGCAAAATGTTAAGAGACCTTTTTTGTAGAAAATTAGGTTTCCTACTTTTTATGTTCTATGATATTTTTTGATCAGATGCGTAGTTCTCGAGATATATCAAGATATTTAAAAGTTCCGAAGCCGCACCAACATAATAGAGATACAGAAACACCGTGGCCCCTCTCTTTGAGATAACTCTGCACGATTGCGAGCTGGAAATGCCACTTCCAGTTTAGCTGTGCAGAAGAAGAACAACAAGAAGAAGAAATATCTCGAAATATGTCCGTCAGGACCCTTCCCTTGAGATAAATCTGCAAATATCTCGGAAACGAAGCGAGCTATGGCAAAATGTTAAGAGAACTTTTTTGTAGAGAATTATGTTTCCTACAATTTAGGTTCTCTGATATTTTTTGATCAGAAGCGTAGTTTTCGAGATATATCGAGATATTTAAAAGTTCCGAAGCCGCACCAACATAATAGAGATACAGAAACACCGTGGCCCCTTTCTTTGAGATAACTCTGCACTATTGCGACCTGCAAATGCCACTTCCAGCTTAGCTGTGCAGAAGAAGAACAACAAGAATAAGAAATATTTCGAAATATGTCCGTCAGGCCCCTTCCCTTGAGATAAATCTGCAAATATCTCGGAAACGAAGCGAGCTACGGCAAAATGTTAAGCGACCTTTTTTGTAGAAAATGAGGTTTCCTACTTTTTATGTTCTATGATATTTTTTGATCAGATGCGTTGTTCTCGAGATATATCAAGATATTTAAAAGTTCCGAAGCCGCACCAACATAATAGAGATACAGAAACACCGTGGCCCCTTTCTTTGAGATAACTCTGCACTATTGCGAGCTGCAAATGCCACTTCCAGCTTAGCTGTGCAGAAGAAGAACAACAAGAAGAAGAAACATCTCGAAATATGTCCCTCAGGCCCCTTCCCTTGAGATAAATCTGCAAATATCTCGGAAACGAAGCGAGCTATGGCAAAATGTTAAGAGACCTTTTTTGTAGAGAATTAAGTTTCCTACTTTTTATGTTCTATGATATTTTTTGATCAGATGCGTAGTTCTCGAGATATATCCAGATATTTAAAAGTTCCGAAGCGGCACCAAGATAATAGAGATACAGAAACACCGTGGCCCCTTTCTTTGAGGTAACTCTGCACTATTGCGAGCTGCAAATGCCACTTCCAGTTTAGCTGTGCAGAAGAAGAACAACAAGAAGAAGAAATATCTCGAAATATGTCCGTCAGGCCCCTTCCCTTGAGATAAATCAGCAAATATCTCGGAAACGAAGCGAGCTATGGCATAATGTTAAGAGACCTTTTTTGTAGAGAATTAAGTTTCCTACTTTTTATGTTCTATGATATTTTTTGATCAGATGCGTAGTTCTCGAGATATATCAAGATATTTAAAAGTTCCGAAGCCGCACTAACATAATAGAGATACAGAAACACCGTGGCCCCTTTCTTTGAGATAACTCTGCACTATTGCGAGCTGGAAATGCCACTTCCAGTTTAGCTGTGCAGAAGAAGAACAACAAGAAGAAGAAACATCTCGAAATATGTCCCTCAGGCCCCTTCCCTTGAGATAAATCTGCAAATATCTCGGAAACCAAGCGAGCTATGGCAAAATGTTAAGAGACCTTATTTGTAGAGAATTAAGTTTCCTACTTTTTATGTTCTACGATATTTTTTGATCAGATGCGTAGTTCTCGAGATATATCAAGATATTTAAAAGTTCCGAAGCCGCACCAACATAATAGAGATACAGAAACACCGTGGCCCCTTTCTTTGAGATAACTCTGCACTATTGCGAGCTGCAAATGCCACTTCCAGCTTAGCTGTGCAGAAGAAGAACAACAAGAAGAAGAAATATCTCGAAATATGTCCGTCAGGCCCCTTCCCTTGAGATAAATCTGCAAATATCTCGGAAACGAAGCGAGCTATGGCAAAATGTTAAGAGACCTTTCTTGTAGAGAATTATGTTTCCTACAATTTACGTTCTCTGATATTTTTTGATCAGAAGCGTAGTTTTCGAGATATATCAAGATATTTAAAAGTTCCGAAGCCGCACCAACATAATAGAGATACAGAAACACCGTGGCCCCTTTCTTTGAGATAACTCTGCACTATTGCGCGCTGCAAATGCCACTTCCAGCTTAGCTGTGCAGAAGAAGAACAACAAGAAGAAGAAATATCTCGAAATATGTCCGTCAGGCCCCTTCCCTTGAGATAAATCTGCAAATATCTCGGAAACGAAGCGAGCTATGGCAAAATGTTAAGAGACCTTTTTTGTAGAGAATTAAGTTTCCTACTTTTTATGTTCTATGATATTTTTCGATGAGAGGCGTAGTTCTCGAGATATATCAAGATATTTAAAAGTTCCGAAGCCGCACCAACATAATAGAGATACAGAAACACCGTGGCCCCTTTCTTTGAGATAACTCTGCACTATTGCGAGCTGCAAATGCCACTTCCAGCTTAGCTGTGCAGAAGAAGAACAACAAGAAGAAGAAATATCTCGAAATATGTCCGTCAGGCCCCTTCCCTTGAGATAAATCTGCAAATATCTCGGAAACGAAGAGAGCTATGGCAAAATGTTAAGAGACCTTTTTTGTAGAGAATTATGTTTCCTACAATTTAGGTTCTCTGATATTTTTTGATCAGAAGCGTAGTTTTCGAGATATATCGAGATATTTAAAAGTTCCGAAGCCGCACCAACATAATAGAGATACAGAAACACCGTGGCCCCTTTCTTTGAGATAACTCTGCACTATTGCGACCTGCAAATGCCACTTCCAGCTTTGCTGTGCAGAAGAAGAACAACAAGAAGAAGAAATATCTCGAAATATGTCCGTCAGGCCCCTTCCCTTGAGATAAATCAGCAAATATCTCGGAAACGAAGCGAGCTATGGCATAATGTTAAGAGACCTTTTTTGTAGAGAATTAAGTTTCCTACTTTTTATGTTCTATGATATTTTTTGATCAGATGCGTAGTTCTCGAGATATATCAAGATATTTAAAAGTTCCGAAGCCGCACTAACATAATAGAGATACAGAAACACCGTGGCCCCTTTCTTTGAGATAACTCTGCACTATTGCGAGCTGGAAATGCCACTTCCAGTTTAGCTGTGCAGAAGAAGAACAACAAGAAGAAGAAACATCTCGAAATATGTCCCTCAGGCCCCTTCCCTTGAGATAAATCTGCAAATATCTCGGAAACCAAGCGAGCTATGGCAAAATGTTAAGAGACCTTATTTGTAGAGAATTAAGTTTCCTACTTTTTATGTTCTACGATATTTTTTGATCAGATGCGTAGTTCTCGAGATATATCAAGATATTTAAAAGTTCCGAAGCCGCACCAACATAATAGAGATACAGAAACACCGTGGCCCCTTTCTTTGAGATAACTCTGCACTATTGCGAGCTGCAAATGCCACTTCCAGCTTAGCTGTGCAGAAGAAGAACAACAAGAAGAAGAAATATCTCGAAATATGTCCGTCAGGCCCCTTCCCTTGAGATAAATCTGCAAATATCTCGGAAACGAAGCGAGCTATGGCAAAATGTTAAGAGACCTTTCTTGTAGAGAATTATGTTTCCTACAATTTACGTTCTCTGATATTTTTTGATCAGAAGCGTAGTTTTCGAGATATATCAAGATATTTAAAAGTTCCGAAGCCGCACCAACATAATAGAGATACAGAAACACCGTGGCCCCTTTCTTTGAGATAACTCTGCACTATTGCGCGCTGCAAATGCCACTTCCAGCTTAGCTGTGCAGAAGAAGAACAACAAGAAGAAGAAACATCTCGAAATATGTCCCTCAGGCCCCTTCCCTTGAGATAAATCTGCAAATATCTCGGAAACCAAGCGAGCTATGGCAAAATGTTAAGAGACCTTATTTGTAGAGAATTAAGTTTCCTACTTTTTGCGTTCTACGATATTTTTTGATCAGATGCGTAGTTCTCGAGATATATCAAGATATTTAAAAGTTCCGAAGCCGCACCAACATAATAGAGATACAGAAACACCGTGGCCCCTTTCTTTGAGATAACTCTGCACTACTGCGAGCTGCAAATGCCACTTCCAGCTTAGCTGTGCAGAAGAAGAACAACAAGAAGAAGAAATATCTCGAAATATGTCCGTCAGGCCCCTTCCCTTGAGATAAATCTGCAAATATCTCGGAAACGAAGCGAGATATGGCAAAATGTTAAGAGACCTTTTTGGAGAGAATTAAGTTTCCTACTTTTTATGTTCTATGATATTTTTTGATCAGATGCGTAGTTCTCGAGATATATCCAGATATTTAAAAGTTCCGAAGCGGCACGAACATAATAGAGATACAGAAACACCGTGGCCCCTTTCTTTGAGGTAACTCTGCACTATTGCGAGCTGCAAATGCCACTTCCAGCTTAGCTGTGCAGAAGAGGAACAACAAGAAGAAGAAATATCTCGGAATATGTCCGTCAGGCCCCTTCCCTTGAGCTAAATCTGCATATATCTCGGAAACGAAGCGAGCTACGGCAAAATGTTAAGAGACCTTTTTTGTAGAAAATTAGGTTTCCTACTTTTTATGTTCTATGATATTTTTTGATCAGATGCGTAGTTCTCGAGATATATCAAGATATTTAAAAGTTCCGAAGCCGCACCAACATAATAGAGATACAGAAACACCGTGGCCCCTCTCTTTGAGATAACTCTGCACGATTGCGAGCTGGAAATGCCACTTCCAGTTTAGCTGTGCAGAAGAAGAACAACAAGAAGAAGAAATATCTCGAAATATGTCCGTCAGGACCCTTCCCTTGAGATAAATCTGCAAATATCTCGGAAACGAAGCGAGCTATGGCAAAATGTTAAGAGAACTTTTTTGTAGAGAATTATGTTTCCTACAATTTAGGTTCTCTGATATTTTTTGATCAGAAGCGTAGTTTTCGAGATATATCGAGATATTTAAAAGTTCCGAAGCCGCACCAACATAATAGAGATACAGAAACACCGTGGCCCCTTTCTTTGAGATAACTCTGCACTATTGCGACCTGCAAATGCCACTTCCAGCTTAGCTGTGCAGAAGAAGAACAACAAGAATAAGAAATATTTCGAAATATGTCCGTCAGGCCCCTTCCCTTGAGATAAATCTGCAAATATCTCGGAAACGAAGCGAGCTACGGCAAAATGTTAAGCGACCTTTTTTGTAGAAAATGAGGTTTCCTACTTTTTATGTTCTATGATATTTTTTGATCAGATGCGTTGTTCTCGAGATATATCAAGATATTTAAAAGTTCCGAAGCCGCACCAACATAATAGAGATACAGAAACACCGTGGCCCCTTTCTTTGAGATAACTCTGCACTATTGCGAGCTGCAAATGCCACTTCCAGCTTAGCTGTGCAGAAGAAGAACAACAAGAAGAAGAAACATCTCGAAATATGTCCCTCAGGCCCCTTCCCTTGAGATAAATCTGCAAATATCTCGGAAACGAAGCGAGCTATGGCAAAATGTTAAGAGACCTTATTTGTAGAGAATTAAGTTTCCTACTTTTTATGTTCTACGATATTTTTTGATCAGATGCGTAGTTCTCGAGATATATCAAGATATTTAAAAGTTCCGAAGCCGCACCAACATAATAGAGATACAGAAACACCGTGGCCCCTTTCTTTGAGATAACTCTGCACTATTGCGAGCTGCAAATGCCACTTCCAGCTTAGCTGTGCAGAAGAAGAACAACAAGAAGAAGAAATATCTCGAAATATGTCCGTCAGGCCCCTTCCCTTGAGATAAATCTGCAAATATCTCGGAAACGAAGCGAGCTATGGCAAAATGTTAAGAGACCTTTCTTGTAGAGAATTATGTTTCCTACAATTTACGTTCTCTGATATTTTTTGATCAGAAGCGTAGTTTTCGAGATATATCAAGATATTTAAAAGTTCCGAAGCCGCACCAACATAATAGAGATACAGAAACACCGTGGCCCCTTTCTTTGAGATAACTCTGCACTATTGCGCGCTGCAAATGCCACTTCCAGCTTAGCTGTGCAGAAGAAGAACAACAAGAAGAAGAAATATCTCGAAATATGTCCGTCAGGCCCCTTCCCTTGAGATAAATCTGCAAATATCTCGGAAACGAAGCGAGCTATGGCAAAATGTTAAGAGACCTTTTTTGTAGAGAATTAAGTTTCCTACTTTTTATGTTCTATGATATTTTTCGATGAGAGGCGTAGTTCTCGAGATATATCAAGATATTTAAAAGTTCCGAAGCCGCACCAACATAATAGAGATACAGAAACACCGTGGCCCCTTTCTTTGAGATAACTCTGCACTATTGCGAGCTGCAAATGCCACTTCCAGCTTAGCTGTGCAGAAGAAGAACAACAAGAAGAAGAAATATCTCGAAATATGTCCGTCAGGCCCCTTCCCTTGAGATAAATCTGCAAATATCTCGGAAACGAAGAGAGCTATGGCAAAATGTTAAGAGACCTTTTTTGTAGAGAATTATGTTTCCTACAATTTAGGTTCTCTGATATTTTTTGATCAGAAGCGTAGTTTTCGAGATATATCGAGATATTTAAAAGTTCCGAAGCCGCACCAACATAATAGAGATACAGAAACACCGTGGCCCCTTTCTTTGAGATAACTCTGCACTATTGCGACCTGCAAATGCCACTTCCAGCTTTGCTGTGCAGAAGAAGAACAACAAGAAGAAGAAATATCTCGAAATATGTCCGTCAGGCCCCTTCCCTTGAGATAAATCAGCAAATATCTCGGAAACGAAGCGAGCTATGGCATAATGTTAAGAGACCTTTTTTGTAGAGAATTAAGTTTCCTACTTTTTATGTTCTATGATATTTTTTGATCAGATGCGTAGTTCTCGAGATATATCAAGATATTTAAAAGTTCCGAAGCCGCACTAACATAATAGAGATACAGAAACACCGTGGCCCCTTTCTTTGAGATAACTCTGCACTATTGCGAGCTGGAAATGCCACTTCCAGTTTAGCTGTGCAGAAGAAGAACAACAAGAAGAAGAAACATCTCGAAATATGTCCCTCAGGCCCCTTCCCTTGAGATAAATCTGCAAATATCTCGGAAACCAAGCGAGCTATGGCAAAATGTTAAGAGACCTTATTTGTAGAGAATTAAGTTTCCTACTTTTTATGTTCTACGATATTTTTTGATCAGATGCGTAGTTCTCGAGATATATCAAGATATTTAAAAGTTCCGAAGCCGCACCAACATAATAGAGATACAGAAACACCGTGGCCCCTTTCTTTGAGATAACTCTGCACTATTGCGAGCTGCAAATGCCACTTCCAGCTTAGCTGTGCAGAAGAAGAACAACAAGAAGAAGAAATATCTCGAAATATGTCCGTCAGGCCCCTTCCCTTGAGATAAATCTGCAAATATCTCGGAAACGAAGCGAGCTATGGCAAAATGTTAAGAGACCTTTCTTGTAGAGAATTATGTTTCCTACAATTTACGTTCTCTGATATTTTTTGATCAGAAGCGTAGTTTTCGAGATATATCAAGATATTTAAAAGTTCCGAAGCCGCACCAACATAATAGAGATACAGAAACACCGTGGCCCCTTTCTTTGAGATAACTCTGCACTATTGCGCGCTGCAAATGCCACTTCCAGCTTAGCTGTGCAGAAGAAGAACAACAAGAAGAAGAAATATCTCGAAATATGTCCGTCAGGCCCCTTCCCTTGAGATAAATCTGCAAATATCTCGGAAACGAAGCGAGCTATGGCAAAATGTTAAGAGACCTTTTTTGTAGAGAATTAAGTTTCCTACTTTTTATGTTCTATGATATTTTTCGATGAGAGGCGTAGTTCTCGAGATATATCAAGATATTTAAAAGTTCCGAAGCCGCACCAACATAATAGAGATACAGAAACACCGTGGCCCCTTTCTTTGAGATAACTCTGCACTATTGCGAGCTGCAAATGCCACTTCCAGCTTAGCTGTGCAGAAGAAGAACAACAAGAAGAAGAAATATCTCGAAATATGTCCGTCAGGACCCTTCCCTTGAGATAAATCTGCAAATATCTCGGAAACGAAGCGAGCTATGGCAAAATGTTAAGAGACCTTTTTTGTAGAGAATTATGTTTCCTACAATTTAGGTTCTCTGATATTTTTTGATCAGAAGCGTAGTTTTCGAGATATATCGAGATATTTAAAAGTTCCGAAGCCGCACCAACATAATAGAGATACAGAAACACCGTGGCCCCTTTCTTTGAGATAACTCTGCACTATTGCGAGCTGCAAATGCCACTTCCAGCTTAGCTGTGCAGAAGAAGAACAGCAAGAAGAAGAAATATCTCGAAATATGTCCGTCAGGCCCCTTCCCTTGAGATAAATCTGCAAATATCTCGGAAACGAAGCGAGCTATGGCAAAATGTTAAGAGACCTTTTTTGTAGAGAATTAGGTTTCCTACTTTTTATGTTCTATGATATTTTTTGATCAGATGCGTAGTTCTCGAGATATATCAAGATATTTAAAAGTTCCGAAGCCGCACCAACATAATAGAGATACAGAAACACCGTGGCCCCTTTCTTTGAGATGACTCTGCACTATTGCGAGCTGGAAATGCCACTTCCAGTTTAGCTGTGCAGAAGAAGAACAACAAGAAGAAGAAATATCTCGAAATATGTCCGTTAGGCCCCTTCCCTTGAGATAAATCTGCAAATATCTCGGAAACGAAGCGAGCTATGGCAAAATGTTAAGAGACCTTTTTTGTAGAGAATTAAGTTTCCTACTTTTTATGTTCTATGACATTTTTTGATCAGATGCGTAGTTCTCGAGATATATCAAGATATTTAATAGTTCCGAAGCCGCACCAACATAATAGAGATACAGAAACACCGTGGCCCCTTTCTTTGAGATAACTCTGCACTATTGCGAGCTGCAAATGCCACTTCCAGCTTAGCTGTGCAGAAGAAGAACAACAAGAAGAAGAAATATCTCGAAATATATCCGTCAGGCCCCTTCCCTTGAGATAAATCTGCAAATATCTCGGAAACGAAGAGAGCTATGGCAAAATGTTGAGAGACCTTTTTTGTAGAGAATTAAGTTTCCTACTTTTCATGTTCTATGATATTTTTTGATCAGATGCGTAGTTCTCGAGATATATCAAGATATTTAAAAGTTCCGAAGCCGCACCAACATAATAGAGATACAGAAACACCGTGGCCCCTTTCTTTGAGATAACTCTGCACTATTGCGAGCAGCAAATGCCACTTCCAGCTTAGCTGTGCAGAAGAAGAACAACAAGAAGAAGAAATATCTCGAAATATGTCCGTCAGGCCCCTTCCCTTGAGATAAATCTGGAAATGTCTCGGAAACGAAGAGAGCTATGGCAAAATGTTAAGAGACCTTTTTTGTAGAGAATTAAGTTTCCTACTTTTTATGTACTATGATATTTTTTGATCAGATGCGTAGTTCTCGAGATATATCAAGATATTTAAAAGTTCCGAAGCCGCACCAACATAATAGAGATACAGAAACACCGTGGCCCCTTTCTTTGAGATAACTCCGCACTATTGCGAGCTGCAAATGCCACTTCCAGCTTAGCTGTGCAGAAGAAGAACAACAAGAAGAAGAAATATCTCGAAATATGTCCGTCAGGCCCCCGTCCCTTGAGATAAATCTCCAAATATCTCGGAAACGAAGAGAGCTATGGCAAAATCTTAAGAGACCTTTTTTGTCGAGAATTATGTTTCCTACAATTTATGTTCTATGATATTTTTTGATCAGAAGCGTAGTTTTCGAGATATATCGAGATATTTAAAAGTTCCGAAGCCGCACCAACATAATAGAGATACAGAAACACCGTGGCCCCTTTCTTTGAGATGACTCTGCACTATTGCGAGCTGGAAATACCACTTCCAGTTTAGCTGTGCAGAAGAAGAACAACAAGAAGAAGAAATATCTCGAAATATGTCCGTTAGGCCCCTTCCCTTGAGATAAATCTGCAAATATCTCGGAAACGAAGCGAGCTATGGCAAAATGTTAAGAGACCTTTTTTGTAGAGAATTAAGTTTCCTACTTTTTATGTTCTATGATATTTTTTGATCAGATGCGTAGTTCTCGAGATATATCAAGATATTTAAAAGTTCCGAAGCCGCACCAACATAATAGAGATACAGAAACACCGTGGCCCCTTCCTTTGAGCTAACTCTGCACTAGTGCGAGCCGCAAATGCCACTTCCAGCTTAGCTGTGCAGAAGAAGAACAACAAGAAGAAGAAATATCTCGAAATATGTCCGTCAGGCCCCTTCCCTTGAGATAAATCTGCAAATATCTCGGAAACGAAGCGAGCTATGGCAAAATGTTAAGAGACCTTTTTTGTAGAGAATTAAGTTTCCTACTTTTTATGTTCTATGATATTTTTTGATCAGATGCGTAGTTCTCGAGATATATCAAGATATTTAAAAGCTCCGAAGCTGCACCAACATAATAGAGGTACAGAAACACCGTGGCCCCTTTCTTTGAGATAACTCTGCACTATTGCGAGCTGCAAATGCCACTTCCAGCTTAGCTGTGCAGAAGAAGAACAACAAGAATAAGAAATATTTCGAAATATGTCCGTCAGGCCCGTTCCCTTGAGATAAATCTGCAAATATCTCGGAAACGAAGCGAGCTACGGCAAAATGTTAAGAGACCTTTTTTGTAGAAAATTAGGTTTCCTACTTTTTATGTTCTATGATATTTTTTGATCAGATGCGTAGTTCTCGAGATATATCAAGATATTTAAAAGTTCCGAAGCCGCACCAACATAATAGAGATACAGAAACACCGTGGCCCCTCTCTTTGAGATAACTCTGAACGATTGCGAGCTGGAAATGCCACTTCCAGTTTAGCTGTGCAGAAGAAGAACAACAAGAAGAAGAAATATCTCGAAATATGTCCGTCAGGACCCTTCCCTTGAGATAAATCTGCAAATATCTCGGAAACGAAGCGAGCTATGGCAAAATGTTAAGAGACCTTTTTTGTAGAGAATTATGTTTCCTACAATTTAGGTTCTCTGATATTTTTTGATCAGAAGCGTAGTTTTCGAGATATATCGAGATATTTAAAAGTTCCGAAGCCGCACCAACATAATAGAGATACAGAAACACCGTGGCCCCTTTCTTTGAGATAACTCTGCACTATTGCGACCTGCAAATGCCACTTCCAGCTTAGCTGTGCAGAAGAGGAACACCAAGAAGAAGAAATATCTCGGAATATGTCCGTCAGGCCCCTTCCCTTGAGCTAAATCTGCATATATCTCGGAAACGAAGCGAGCTACGGCAAAATGTTAAGAGACCTTTTTTGTAGAAAATCAGGTTTCCTACTTTTTATGTTCTATGATATTTTTCGATCAGAGGCGTAGTTCTCGAGATATATCAAGATATTTAAAAGTTCCGAAGCCGCACCAACATAATAGAGATACAGAAACACCGTGGCCCCTTTCTTTGAGATAACTCTGCACTATTGCGAGCTGCAAATGCCACTTCCAGCTTAGCTGTGCAGAAGAAGAACAGCAAGAAGAAGAAATATCTCGAAATATGTCCGTCAGGCCCCTTCCCTTGAGATAAATCTGCAAATATCTCGGAAACGAAGCGAGCTATGGCAAAATGTTAAGAGACCTTTTTTGTAGAGAATTAGGTTTCCTACTTTTTATGTTCTATGATATTTTTTGATCAGATGCGTAGTTCTCGAGATATATCAAGATATTTAAAAGTTCCGAAGCCGCACCAACATAATAGAGATACAGAAACACCGTGGCCCCTTTCTTTGAGATGACTCTGCACTATTGCGAGCTGGAAATGCCACTTCCAGTTTAGCTGTGCAGAAGAAGAACAACAAGAAGAAGAAATATCTCGAAATATGTCCGTTAGGCCCCTTCCCTTGAGATAAATCTGCAAATATCTCGGAAACGAAGCGAGCTATGGCAAAATGTTAAGAGACCTTTTTTGTAGAGAATTAAGTTTCCTACTTTTTATGTTCTATGATATTTTTTGATCAGATGCGTAGTTCTCGAGATATATCAAGATATTTAATAGTTCCGAAGCCGCACCAACATAATAGAGATACAGAAACACCGTGGCCCCTTTCTTTGAGATAACTCTGCACTATTGCGAGCTGCAAATGCCACTTCCAGCTTAGCTGTGCAGAAGAAGAACAACAAGAAGAAGAAATATCTCGAAATATATCCGTCAGGCCCCTTCCCTTGAGATAAATCTGCAAATATCTCGGAAACGAAGAGAGCTATGGCAAAATGTTGAGAGACCTTTTTTGTAGAGAATTAAGTTTCCTACTTTTCATGTTCTATGATATTTTTTGATCAGATGCGTAGTTCTCGAGATATATCAAGATATTTAAAAGTTCCGAAGCCGCACCAACATAATAGAGATACAGAAACACCGTGGCCCCTTTCTTTGAGATAACTCTGCACTATTGCGAGCAGCAAATGCCACTTCCAGCTTAGCTGTGCAGAAGAAGAACAACAAGAAGAAGAAATATCTCGAAATATGTCCGTCAGGCCCCTTCCCTTGAGATAAATCTGGAAATGTCTCGGAAACGAAGAGAGCTATGGCAAAATGTTAAGAGACCTTTTTTGTAGAGAATTAAGTTTCCTACTTTTTATGTACTATGATATTTTTTGATCAGATGCGTAGTTCTCGAGATATATCAAGATATTTAAAAGTTCCGAAGCCGCACCAACATAATAGAGATACAGAAACACCGTGGCCCCTTTCTTTGAGATAACTCTGCACTATTGCGAGCTGCAAATGCCACTTCCAGCTTAGCTGTGCAGAAGAAGAACAACAAGAAGAAGAAATATCTCGAAATATGTCCGTCAGGCCCCCGTCCCTTGAGATAAATCTCCAAATATCTCGGAAACGAAGAGAGCTATGGCAAAATCTTAAGAGACCTTTTTTGTCGAGAATTATGTTTCCTACAATTTATGTTCTATGATATTTTTTGATCAGAAGCGTAGTTTTCGAGATATATCGAGATATTTAAAAGTTCCGAAGCCGCACCAACATAATAGAGATACAGAAACACCGTGGCCCCTTTCTTTGAGATGACTCTGCACTATTGCGAGCTGGAAATACCACTTCCAGTTTAGCTGTGCAGAAGAAGAACAACAAGAAGAAGAAATATCTCGAAATATGTCCGTTAGGCCCCTTCCCTTGAGATAAATCTGCAAATATCTCGGAAACGAAGCGAGCTATGGCAAAATGTTAAGAGACCTTTTTTGTAGAGAATTAAGTTTCCTACTTTTTATGTTCTATGATATTTTTTGATCAGATGCGTAGTTCTCGAGATATATCAAGATATTTAAAAGTTCCGAAGCCGCACCAACATAATAGAGATACAGAAACACCGTGGCCCCTTCCTTTGAGCTAACTCTGCACTAGTGCGAGCCGCAAATGCCACTTCCAGCTTAGCTGTGCAGAAGAAGAACAACAAGAAGAAGAAATATCTCGAAATATGTCCGTCAGGCCCCTTCCCTTGAGATAAATCTGCAAATATCTCGGAAACGAAGCGAGCTATGGCAAAATGTTAAGAGACCTTTTTTGTAGAGAATTAAGTTTCCTACTTTTTATGTTCTATGATATTTTTTGATCAGATGCGTAGTTCTCGAGATATATCAAGATATTTAAAAGCTCCGAAGCTGCACCAACATAATAGAGGTACAGAAACACCGTGGCCCCTTTCTTTGAGATAACTCTGCACTATTGCGAGCTGCAAATGCCACTTCCAGCTTAGCTGTGCAGAAGAAGAACAACAAGAATAAGAAATATTTCGAAATATGTCCGTCAGGCCCGTTCCCTTGAGATAAATCTGCAAATATCTCGGAAACGAAGCGAGCTACGGCAAAATGTTAAGAGACCTTTTTTGTAGAAAATTAGGTTTCCTACTTTTTATGTTCTATGATATTTTTTGATCAGATGCGTAGTTCTCGAGATATATCAAGATATTTAAAAGTTCCGAAGCCGCACCAACATAATAGAGATACAGAAACACCGTGGCCCCTCTCTTTGAGATAACTCTGCACGATTGCGAGCTGGAAATGCCACTTCCAGTTTAGCTGTGCAGAAGAAGAACAACAAGAAGAAGAAATATCTCGAAATATGTCCGTCAGGACCCTTCCCTTGAGATAAATCTGCAAATATCTCGGAAACGAAGCGAGCTATGGCAAAATGTTAAGAGACCTTTTTTGTAGAGAATTATGTTTCCTACAATTTAGGTTCTCTGATATTTTTTGATCAGAAGCGTAGTTTTCGAGATATATCGAGATATTTAAAAGTTCCGAAGCCGCACCAACATAATAGAGCTACAGAAACACCGTGGCCCCTTTCTTTGAGATAACTCTGCACTATTACGACCTGCAAATGCCACTTCCAGCTTAGCTGTGCAGAAGAAGAACAACAAGAAGAAGAAACATCTCGAAATATGTCCCTCAGGCCCCTTCCCTTGAGATAAATCTGCAAATATCTCGGAAACCAAGCGAGCTATGGCAAAATGTTAAGAGACCTTATTTGTAGAGAATTAAGTTTCCTACTTTTTGTGTTCTACGATATTTTTTGATCAGATGCGTAGTTCTCGAGATATATCAAGATATTTAAAAGTTCCGAAGCCGCACCAACATAATAGAGATACAGAAACACCGTGGCCCCTTTCTTTGAGATAACTCTGCACTACTGCGAGCTGCAAATGCCACTTCCAGCTTAGCTGTGCAGAAGAAGAACAACAAGAAGAAGAAATATCTCGAAATATGTCCGTCAGGCCCCTTCCCTTGAGATAAATCTGCAAATATCTCGGAAACGAAGCGAGCTATGGCAAAATGTTAAGAGACCTTTTTTGTAGAGAATTAAGTTTCCTACTTTTTATGTTCTATGATATTTTTTGATCAGATGCGTAGTTCTCGAGATATATCCAGATATTTAAAAGTTCCGAAGCGGCACCAAGATAATAGAGATACAGAAACACCGTGGCCCCTTTCTTTGAGGTAACTCTGCACTATTGCGAGCTGCAAATGCCACTTCCAGCTTAGCTGTGCAGAAGAAGAACAACAAGAAGAAGAAACATCTCGAAATATGTCCCTCAGGCCCCTTCCCTTGAGATAAATCTGCAAATATCTCGGAAACCAAGCGAGCTATGGCAAAATGTTAAGAGACCTTATTTGTAGAGAATTAAGTTTCCTACTTTTTATGTTCTACGATATTTTTTGATCAGATGCGTAGTTCTCGAGATATATCAAGATATTTAAAAGTTCCGAAGCCGCACCAACATAATAGAGATACAGAAACACCGTGGCCCCTTTCTTTGAGATAACTCTGCACTATTGCGAGCTGCAAATGCCACTTCCAGCTTAGCTGTGCAGAAGAAGAACAACAAGAAGAAGAAATATCTCGAAATATGTCCGTCAGGCCCCTTCCCTTGAGATAAATCTGCAAATATCTCGGAAACGAAGCGAGCTATGGCAAAATGTTAAGAGACCTTTTTTGTAGAGAATTATGTTTCCTACAATTTACGTTCTCTGATATTTTTTGATCAGAAGCGTAGTTTTCGAGATATATCAAGATATTTAAAAGTTCCGAAGCCGCACCAACATAATAGAGATACAGAAACACCGTGGCCCCTTTCTTTGAGATAACTCTGCACTATTGCGCGCTGCAAATGCCACTTCCAGCTTAGCTGTGCAGAAGAAGAACAACAAGAAGAAGAAATATCTCGAAATATGTCCGTCAGGCCCCTTCCCTTGAGATAAATCTGCAAATATCTCGGAAACGAAGCGAGCTATGGCAAAATGTTAAGAGACCTTTTTTGTAGAGAATTAAGTTTCCTACTTTTTATGTTCTATGATATTTTTTGATCAGATGCGTAGTTCTCGAGATATATCAAGATATTTAAAAGTTCCGAAGCCGCACCAACATAATAGAGATACAGAAACATCGTGGCCCCTTTCTTTGAGATAACTCTGCACTATTGCGCGCTGCAAATGCCACTTCCAGCTTAGCTGTGCAGAAGAAGAACAACAAGAAGAAGAAATATCTCGAAATATGTCCGTCAGGCCCCTTCCCTTGAGATAAATCTGCAAATATCTCGGAAACGAAGCGAGCTATGGCAAAATGTTAAGAGACCTTTTTTGTAGAGAATTAAGTTTCCTACTTTTTATGTTCTATGATATTTTTCGATCAGAGGCGTAGTTCTCGAGATATATCAAGATATTTAAAAGCTCCGAAGCCGCACCAACATAATAGAGATACAGAAACACCGTGGCCCCTCTCTTTGAGATAACTCTGCACGATTGCGAGCTGGAAATGCCACTTCCAGTTTAGCTGTGCAGAAGAAGAACAACAAGAAGAAGAAATATCTCGAAATATGTCCGTCAGGACCCTTCCCTTGAGATAAATCTGCAAATATCTCGGAAACGAAGCGAGCTATGGCAAAATGTTAAGAGACCTTTTTTGTAGAGAATTATGTTTCCTACAATTTAGGTTCTCTGATATTTTTTGATCAGAAGCGTAGTTTTCGAGATATATCGAGATATTTAAAAGTTCCGAAGCCGCACCAACATAATAGAGATACAGAAACACCGTGGCCCCTTTCTTTGAGATAACTCTGCACTATTGCGAGCTGCAAATGCCACTTCCAGCTTAGCTGTGCAGAAGAAGAACAACAAGAAGAAGAAATATCTCGAAATATGTCCGTCAGGCCCCCGTCCCTTGAGATAAATCTCCAAATATCTCGGAAACGAAGAGAGCTATGGCAAAATGTTAAGAGACCTTTTTTGTCGAGAATTATGTTTCCTACAATTTATGTTCTATGATATTTTTTGATCAGAAGCGTAGTTTTCGAGATATATCGAGATATTTAAAAGTTCCGAAGCCGCACCAACATAATAGAGATACAGAAACACCGTGGCCCCTTTCTTTGAGATGACTCTGCACTATTGCGAGCTGGAAATACCACTTCCAGTTTAGCTGTGCAGAAGAAGAACAACAAGAAGAAGAAATATCTCGAAATATGTCCGTTAGGCCCCTTCCCTTGAGATAAATCTGCAAATATCTCGGAAACGAAGCGAGCTATGGCAAAATGTTAAGAGACCTTTTTTGTAGAGAATTAAGTTTCCTACTTTTTATGTTCTATGATATTTTTTGATCAGATGCGTAGTTCTCGAGATATATCAAGATATTTAAAAGTTCCGAAGCCGCACCAACATAATAGAGATACAGAAACACCGTGGCCCCTTTCTTTGAGATAACTCTGCACTATTGCGAGCTGCAAATGCCACTTCCAGCTTAGCTGTGCAGAAGAAGAACAACAAGAAGAAGAAATATCTCGAAATATGTCCGTCAGGCCCCTTCCCTTGAGATAAATCTGCAAATATCTCGGAAACGAAAAGAGCTATGGCAAAATGTTAAGAGACCTTTTTTGTAGAGAATTAAGTTTCCTACTTTTCATGTTCTATGATATTTTTTGATCAGATGCGTAGTTCTCGAGATATATCAAGATATTTAAAAGTTCCGAAGCCGCACCAACATAATAGAGATACAGAAACACCGTGGCCCCTTTCTTTGAGATAACTCTGCACTATTGCGAGCTGCAAATGCCACTTCCAGCTTAGCTGTGCAGAAGAAGAACAACAAGAAGAAGAAATATCTCGAAATATGTCCGTCAGGCCCCTTCCCTTGAGATAAATCTGGAAATATCTCGGAAACGAAGAGAGCTATGGCAAAATGTTAAGAGACCTTTTTTGTAGAGAATTAAGTTTCCTACTTTTTACGTTGTATGACATTTTTTGATCAGATGCGTAGTTCTCGAGATATATCAAGATATTTAAAAGTTCCGAAGCCGCACCAACATAATAGAGATACAGAAACACCGTGGCCCCTCTCTTCGAGATAACTCTGCACTATTGCGAGTTGGAAATGCCACTTCCAGCTTAGCTGTGCAGAAGAAGAACAACAAGAAGAAGAAATATCTCGAAATATGTCCGTCAGGCCCCTTCCCTTGAGATAAATCTGCAAATATCTCGGAAACGAAGCGAGCTATGGCAAAATGTTAAGATACCTTTTTTGTAGAGAATTAAGTTTCCTACTTTTTATGTTCTATGATATTTTTTGATCAGATGCGTAGTTCTCGAGATATATCAAGATATTTAAAAGTTCCGAAGCCGCACCAACATAATAGAGATACAGAAACAACGTGGCCCCTTTCTTTGAGATAACTCTGCACTATTGCGCGCTGCAAATGCCACTTCCAGCTTAGCTGTGCAGAAGAAGAACAACAAGAAGAAGAAATATCTCGAAATATGTCCGTCAGGCCCCTTCCCTTGAGATAAATCTGCAAATATCTCGGAAACGAAGCGAGCTACGGCAAAATGTTAAGCGACATTTTTTGTAGAAAATGAGGTTTCCTACTTTTTATGTTCTATGATATTTTTTGATCAGATGCGTTGTTCTCGAGATATATCAAGATATTTAAAAGTTCCGAAGCCGCACCAACATAATAGAGATACAGAAACACCGTGGCCCCTTTCTTTGAGATAACTCTGCACTATTGCGAGCTGCAAATGCCACTTCCAGCTTAGCTGTGCAGAAGAAGAACAACAAGAAGAAGAAATATCTCGAAATATGTCCGTCAGGCCCCTTCCCTTGAGATAAATCTGCAAATATCTCGGAAACGAAAAGAGCTATGGCAAAATGTTAAGAGACCTTTTTTGTAGAGAATTAAGTTTCCTACTTTTCATGTTCTATGATATTTTTTGATCAGATGCGTAGTTCTCGAGATATATCAAGATATTTAAAAGTTCCGAAGCCGCACCAACATAATAGAGATACAGAAACACCGTGGCCCCTTTCTTTGAGATAACTCTGCACTACTGGAGCTGCAAATGCCACTTCCAGCTTAGCTGTGCAGAAGAAGAACAACAAGAAGAAGAAATATCTCGAAATATGTCCGTCAGGCCCCTTCCCTTGAGATAAATCTGCAAATATCTCGGAAACGAAGCGAGCTATGGCAAAATGTTAAGAGACCTTTTTTGTAGAGAATTAAGTTTCCTACTTTTTATGTTCTATGATATTTTTTGATCAGATGCGTAGTTCTCGAGATATATCCAGATATTTAAAAGTTCCGAAGCGGCACCAACATAATAGAGATACAGAAACACCGTGGCCCCTTTCTTTGAGGTAACTCTGCACTATTGCGAGCTGCAAATGCCACTTCCAGCTTAGCTGTGCAGAAGAAGAACAACAAGAAGAAGAAACATCTCGAAATATGTCCCTCAGGCCCCTTCCCTTGAGATAAATCTGCAAATATCTCGGAAACCAAGCGAGCTATGGCAAAATGTTAAGAGACCTTATTTGTAGAGAATTAAGTTTCCTACTTTTTATGTTCTATGATATTTTTTGATCAGATGCGTAGTTCTCGAGATATATCAAGATATTTAAAAGCTCCGAAGCCGCACCAACATAATAGAGATACAGAAACACCGTGGCCCCTTTCTTTGAGATAACTCTGCACTATTGCGAGCTGCAAATGCCACTTCCAGCTTAGCTGTGCAGAAGAAGAACAACAAGAAGAAGAAATATCTCGAAATATGTCCGTCAGGCCCCTTCCCTTGAGATAAATCTGCAAATATCTCGGAAACGAAGCGAGCTATGGCAAAATGTTAAGAGACCTTTTTTGTAGAGAATTATGTTTCCTACAATTTACGTTCTCTGATATTTTTTGATCAGAAGCGTAGTTTTCGAGATATATCAAGATATTTAAAAGTTCCGAAGCCGCACCAACATAATAGAGATACAGAAACACCGTGGCCCCTTTCTTTGAGATAACTCTGCACTATTGCGCGCTGCAAATGCCACTTCCAGCTTAGCTGTGCAGAAGAAGAACAACAAGAAGAAGAAATATCTCGAAATATGTCCGTTAGGCCCCTTCCCTTGAGATAAATCTGCAAATATCTCGGAAACGAAGCGAGCTATGGCAAAATGTTAAGAGACCTTTTTTGTAGAGAATTAAGTTTCCTACTTTTTATGTTCTATGATATTTTTTGATCAGATGCGTAGTTCTCGAGATATATCAAGATATTTAAAAGTTCCGAACCCGCACCAACATAATAGAGATACAGAAACAACGTGGCCCCTTTCTTTGAGATAACTCTGCACTATTGCGCGCTGCAAATGCCACTTCCAGCTTAGCTGTGCAGAAGAAGAACAACAAGAAGAAGAAATATCTCGAAATATGTCCGTCAGGCCCCTTCCCTTGAGATAAATCTGCAAATATCTCGGAAACGAAGCGAGCTATGGCAAAATGTTAAGAGACCTTTTTTGTAGAGAATTAAGTTTCCTACTTTTTATGTTCTATGATATTTTTCGATCAGAGGCGTAGTTCTCGAGATATATCAAGATATTTAAAAGTTCCGAAGCCGCACCAACATAATAGAGATACAGAAACACCGTGGCCCCTCTCTTTGAGATAACTCTGCACGATTGCGAGCTGGAAATGCCACTTCCAGTTTAGCTGTGCAGAAGAAGAACAACAAGAAGAAGAAATATCTCGAAATATGTCCGTCAGGACCCTTCCCTTGAGATAAATCTGCAAATATCTCGGAAACGAAGCGAGCTATGGCAAAATGTTAAGAGACCTTTTTTGTAGAGAATTATGTTTCCTACAATTTAGGTTCTCTGATATTTTTTGATCAGAAGCGTAGTTTTCGAGATATATCGAGATATTTAAAAGTTCCGAAGCCGCACCAACATAATAGAGATACAGAAACACCGTGGCCCCTTTCTTTGAGATAACTCTGCACTATTGCGACCTGCAAATGCCACTTCCAGCTTAGCTGTGCAGAAGAGGAACAACAAGAAGAAGAAATATCTCGGAATATGTCCGTCAGGCCCCTTCCCTTGAGATAAATCTGCATATATCTCGGAAACGAAGCGAGCTACGGCAAAATGTTAAGAGACCTTTTTTGTAGAAAATTAGGTTTCCTACTTTTTATGTTCTATGATATTTTTCGATCAGAGGCGTAGTTCTCGAGATATATCAAGATATTTAAAAGTTCCGAAGCCGCACCAACATAATAGAGATACAGAAACACCGTGGCCCCTTTCTTTGAGATAACTCTGCACTAGTGCGAGCCGCAAATGCCACTTCCAGCTTAGCTGTGCAGAGGAAGAACAACAAGAAGAAGAAATATCTCGAAATATGTCCGTCAGGCCCCTTCCCTTGAGATAAATCTGCAAATATCTCGGAAACGAAGCGAGCTATGGCAAAATGTTAAGAGACCTTTTTTGTAGAGAATTAAGTTTCCTACTTTTTATGTTCTATGATATTTTTTGATCAGATGCGCAGTTCTCGAGATATATCAAGATATTTAAAAGTTCCGAAGCCGCACCAACATAATAGAGATACAGAAACACCGTGGCCCCTTTCTTTGAGATAACTCTGCACTATTGCGAGCTGCAAATGCCACTTCCAGCTTAGCTGTGCAGAAGAAGAACAACAAGAAGAAGAAATATCTCGAAATATGTCCGTCAGGCCCCTTCCCTTGAGATAAATCTGCAAATATCTCGGAAACGAAGCGAGCTATGGCAAAATGTTAAGAGACCTTTTTTGTAGAGAATTATGTTTCCTACAATTTACGTTCTCTGATATTTTTTGATCAGAAGCGTAGTTTTCGAGATATATCAAGATATTTAAAAGTTCCGAAGCCGCACCAACATAATAGAGATACAGAAACACCGTGGCCCCTTTCTTTGAGATAACTCTGCACTATTGCGCGCTGCAAATGCCACTTCCAGCTTAGCTGTGCAGAAGAAGAACAACAAGAAGAAGAAATATCTCGAAATATGTCCGTCAGGCCCCTTCCCTTGAGATAAATCTGCAAATATCTCGGAAACGAAGCGAGCTATGGCAAAATGTTAAGAGACCTTTTTTGTAGAGAATTAAGTTTCCTACTTTTTATGTTCTATGATATTTTTTGATCAGATGCGTAGTTCTCGAGATATATCAAGATATTTAAAAGTTCCGAACCCGCACCAACATAATAGAGATACAGAAACAACGTGGCCCCTTTCTTTGAGATAACTCTGCACTATTGCGCGCTGCAAATGCCACTTCCAGCTTAGCTGTGCAGAAGAAGAACAACAAGAAGAAGAAATATCTCGAAATATGTCCGTCAGGCCCCTTCCCTTGAGATAAATCTGCAAATATCTCGGAAACGAAGCGAGCTATGGCAAAATGTTAAGAGACCTTTTTTGTAGAGAATTAAGTTTCCTACTTTTTATGTTCTATGATATTTTTCGATCAGAGGCGTAGTTCTCGAGATATATCAAGATATTTAAAAGTTCCGAAGCCGCACCAACATAATAGAGATACAGAAAAACCGTGGCCCCTCTCTTTGAGATAACTCTGCACGATTGCGAGCTGGAAATGCCACTTCCAGTTTAGCTGTGCAGAAGAAGAACAACAAGAAGAAGAAATATCTCGAAATATGTCCGTCAGGACCCTTCCCTTGAGATAAATCTGCAAATATCTCGGAAACGAAGCGAGCTATGGCAAAATGTTAAGAGACCTTTTTTGTAGAGAATTATGTTTCCTACAATTTAGGTTCTCTGATATTTTTTGATCAGAAGCGTAGTTTTCGAGATATATCGAGATATTTAAAAGTTCCGAAGCCGCACCAACATAATAGAGATACAGAAACACCGTGGCCCCTTTCTTTGAGATAACTCTGCACTATTGCGACCTGCAAATGCCACTTCCAGCTTAGCTGTGCAGAAGAGGAACAACAAGAAGAAGAAATATCTCGGAATATGTCCGTCAGGCCCCTTCCCTTGAGATAAATCTGCATATATCTCGGAAACGAAGCGAGCTACGGCAAAATGTTAAGAGACCTTTTTTGTAGAAAATTAGGTTTCCTACTTTTTATGTTCTATGATATTTTTCGATCAGAGGCGTAGTTCTCGAGATATATCAAGATATTTAAAAGTTCCGAAGCCGCACCAACATAATAGAGATACAGAAACACCGTGGCCCCTTTCTTTGAGATAACTCTGCACTAGTGCGAGCCGCAAATGCCACTTCCAGCTTAGCTGTGCAGAGGAAGAACAACAAGAAGAAGAAATATCTCGAAATATGTCCGTCAGGCCCCTTCCCTTGAGATAAATCTGCAAATATCTCGGAAACGAAGCGAGCTATGGCAAAATGTTAAGAGACCTTTTTTGTAGAGAATTAAGTTTCCTACTTTTTATGTTCTATGATATTTTTTGATCAGATGCGCAGTTCTCGAGATATATCAAGATATTTAAAAGTTCCGAAGCCGCACCAACATAATAGAGATACAGAAACACCGTGGCCCCTTTCTTTGAGATAACTCTGCACTATTGCGAGCTGCAAATGCCACTTCCAGCTTAGCTGTGCAGAAGAAGAACAACAAGAAGAAGAAACATCTCGAAATATGTCCCTCAGGCCCCTTCCCTTGAGATAAATCTGCAAATATCTCGGAAACCAAGCGAGCTATGGCAAAATGTTAAGAGACCTTATTTGTAGAGAATTAAGTTTCCTACTTTTTATGTTCTACGATATTTTTTGATCAGATGCGTAGTTCTCGAGATATATCAAGATATTTAAAAGTTCCGAAGCCGCACCAACATAATAGAGATACAGAAACACCGTGGCCCCTTTCTTTGAGATAACTCTGCACTATTGCGAGCTGCAAATGCCACTTCCAGCTTAGCTGTGCAGAAGAAGAACAACAAGAAGAAGAAATATCTCGAAATATGTCCGTCAGGCCCCTTCCCTTGAGATAAATCTGCAAATATCTCGGAAACGAAGCGAGCTATGGCAAAATGTTAAGAGACCTTTTTTGTAGAGAATTATGTTTCCTACAATTTACGTTCTCTGATATTTTTTGATCAGAAGCGTAGTTTTCGAGATATATCAAGATATTTAAAAGTTCCGAAGCCGCACCAACATAATAGAGATACAGAAACACCGTGGCCCCTTTCTTTGAGATAACTCTGCACTATTGCGCGCTGCAAATGCCACTTCCAGCTTAGCTGTGCAGAAGAAGAACAACAAGAAGAAGAAATATCTCGAAATATGTCCGTCAGGCCCCTTCCCTTGAGATAAATCTGCAAATATCTCGGAAACGAAGCGAGCTATGGCAAAATGTTAAGAGACCTTTTTTGTAGAGAATTAAGTTTCCTACTTTTTATGTTCTATGATATTTTTTGATCAGATGCGTAGTTCTCGAGATATATCAAGATATTTAAAAGTTCCGAACCCGCACCAACATAATAGAGATACAGAAACAACGTGGCCCCTTTCTTTGAGATAACTCTGCACTATTGCGCGCTGCAAATGCCACTTCCAGCTTAGCTGTGCAGAAGAAGAACAACAAGAAGAAGAAATATCTCGAAATATGTCCGTCAGGCCCCTTCCCTTGAGATAAATCTGCAAATATCTCGGAAACGAAGCGAGCTATGGCAAAATGTTAAGAGACCTTTTTTGTAGAGAATTAGGTTTCCTACTTTTTATGTTCTATGATATTTTTCGATCTGAGGCGTAGTTCTCGAGATATATCAAGATATTTAAAAGTTCCGAAGCCGCACCAACATAATAGAGATACAGAAACACCGTGGCCCCTCTCTTTGAGATAACTCTGCACGATTGCGAGCTGGAAATGCCACTTCCAGTTTAGCTGTGCAGAAGAAGAACAACAAGAAGAAGAAATATCTCGAAATATGTCCGTCAGGACCCTTCCCTTGAGATAAATCTGCAAATATCTCGGAAACGAAGCGAGCTATGGCAAAATGTTAAGAGACCTTTTTTGTAGAGAATTATGTTTCCTACAATTTAGGTTCTCTGATATTTTTTGATCAGAAGCGTAGTTTTCGAGATATATCGAGATATTTAAAAGTTCCGAAGCCGCACCAACATAATAGAGATACAGAAACACCGTGGCCCCTTTCTTTGAGATAACTCTGCACTATTGCGACCTGCAAATGCCACTTCCAGCTTAGCTGTGCAGAAGAGGAACAACAAGAAGAAGAAATATCTCGGAATATGTCCGTCAGGCCCCTTCCCTTGAGCTAAATCTGCATATATCTCGGAAACGAAGCGAGCTACGGCAAAATGTTAAGAGACCTTTTTTGTAGAAAATTAGGTTTCCTACTTTTTATGTTCTATGATATTTTTCGATCAGAGGCGTAGTTCTCGAGATATATCAAGATATTTAAAAGTTCCGAAGCCGCACCAACATAATAGAGATACAGAAACACCGTGGCCCCTTTCTTTGAGATAACTCTGCACTAGTGCGAGCCGCAAATGCCACTTCCAGCTTAGCTGTGCAGAGGAAGAACAACAAGAAGAAGAAATATCTCGAAATATGTCCGTCAGGCCCCTTCCCTTGAGATAAATCTGCAAATATCTCGGAAACGAAGCGAGCTATGGCAAAATGTTAAGAGACCTTTTTTGTAGAGAATTAGGTTTCCTACTTTTTATGTTCTATGACATTTTTTGATCAGATGCGTAGTTCTCGAGATATATCAAGATATTTAAAAGTTCCGAAGCCGCACCAACATAATAGAGATACAGAAACACCGTGGCCCCTTCCTTTGAGCTAACTCTGCACTAGTGCGAGCCGCAAATGCCACTTCCAGCTTAGCTGTGCAGAAGAAGAACAACAAGAAGAAGAAATATCTCGAAATATGTCCGTCAGGCCCCTTCCCTTGAGATAAATCTGCAAATATCTCGGAAACGAAGCGAGCTATGGCAAAATGTTAAGAGACCTTTTTTGTAGAGAATTAGGTTTCCTACTTTTTATGTTCTATGATATTTTTTGATCAGATGCGTAGTTCTCGAGATATATCAAGATATTTAAAAGTTCCGAAGCCGCACCAACATAATAGAGATACAGAAACACCGTGGCCCCTTTCTTTGAGATAACTCTGCACTATTGCGAGCTGCAAATGCCACTTCCAGCTTAGCTGTGCAGAAGAAGAACAACAAGAAGAAGAAACATCTCGAAATATGTCCCTCAGGCCCCTTCCCTTGAGATAAATCTGCAAATATCTCGGAAACCAAGCGAGCTATGGCAAAATGTTAAGAGACCTTATTTGTAGAGAATTAAGTTTCCTACTTTTTATGTTCTACGATATTTTTTGATCAGATGCGTAGTTCTCGAGATATATCAAGATATTTAAAAGTTCCGAAGCCGCACCAACATAATAGAGATACAGAAACACCGTGGCCCCTTTCTTTGAGATAACTCTGCACTATTGCGAGCTGCAAATGCCACTTCCAGCTTAGCTGTGCAGAAGAAGAACAACAAGAAGAAGAAATATCTCGAAATATGTCCGTCAGGCCCCTTCCCTCGAGATAAATCTGCAAATATCTCGGAAACGAAGCGAGCTATGGCAAAATGTTAAGAGACCTTTTTTGTAGAGAATTAAGTTTCCTACTTTTTATGTTCTATGATATTTTTCGATCAGAGGCGTAATTCTCGAGATATATCAAGATATTTAAAAGTTCCGAAGCCGCACCAACATAATAGAGATACAGAAACACCGTGGCCCCTCTCTTTGAGATAACTCTGCACGATTGCGAGCTGGAAATGCCACTTCCAGTTTAGCTGTGCAGAAGAAGAACAACAAGAAGAAGAAATATCTCGAAATATGTCCGTCAGGACCCTTCCCTTGAGATAAATCTGCAAATATCTCGGAAACGAAGCGAGCTATGGCAAAATGTTAAGAGACCTTTTTTGTAGAGAATTATGTTTCCTACAATTTAGGTTCTCTGATATTTTTTGATCAGAAGCGTAGTTTTCGAGATATATCGAGATATTTAAAAGTTCCGAAGCCGCACCAACATAATAGAGATACAGAAACACCGTGGCCCCTTTCTTTGAGATAACTCTGCACTATTGCGACCTGCAAATGCCACTTCCAGCTTAGCTGTGCAGAAGAGGAACAACAAGAAGAAGAAATATCTCGGAATATGTCCGTCAGGCCCCTTCCCTTGAGCTAAATCTGCATATATCTCGGAAACGAAGCGAGCTACGGCAAAATGTTAAGAGACCTTTTTTGTAGAAAATTAGGTTTCCTACTTTTTATGTTCTATGATATTTTTCGATCAGAGGCGTAGTTCTCGAGATATATCAAGATATTTAAAAGTTCCGAAGCCGCACCAACATAATAGAGATACAGAAACACCGTGGCCCCTTTCTTTGAGATAACTCTGCACTAGTGCGAGCCGCAAATGCCACTTCCAGCTTAGCTGTGCAGAGGAAGAACAACAAGAAGAAGAAATATCTCGAAATATGTCCGTCAGGCCCCTTCCCTTGAGATAAATCTGCAAATATCTCGGAAACGAAGCGAGCTATGGCAAAATGTTAAGAGACCTTTTTTGTAGAGAATTAGGTTTCCTACTTTTTATGTTCTATGATATTTTTTGATCAGATGCGTAGTTCTCGAGATATATCAAGATATTTAAAAGTTCCGAAGCCGCACCAACATAATAGAGATACAGAAACACCGTGGCCCCTTCCTTTGAGCTAACTCTGCACTAGTGCGAGCCGCAAATGCCACTTCCAGCTTAGCTGTGCAGAAGAAGAACAACAAGAAGAAGAAATATCTCGAAATATGTCCGTCAGGCCCCTTCCCTTGAGATAAATCTGCAAATATCTCGGAAACGAAGCGAGCTATGGCAAAATGTTAAGAGACCTTTTTTGTAGAGAATTAGGTTTCCTACTTTTTATGTTCTATGATATTTTTTGATCAGATGCGTAGTTCTCGAGATATATCAAGATATTTAAAAGTTCCGAAGCCGCACCAACATAATAGAGATACAGAAACACCGTGGCCCCTTCCTTTGAGCTAACTCTGCACTAGTGCGAGCCGCAGATGCCACTTCCAGCTTAGCTGTGCAGAAGAAGAACAACAAGAAGAAGAAATATCTCGAAATATGTCCGTCAGGCCCCTTCCCTTGAGATAAATCTGCAAATATCTCGGAAACGAAGCGAGCTATGGCAAAATGTTAAGAGACCTTTTTTGTAGAGAATTAGGTTTCCTACTTTTTATGTTCTATGATATTTTTTGATCAGATGCGTAGTTCTCGAGATATATCAAGATATTTAAAAGTTCCGAAGCCGCACCAACATAATAGAGATACAGAAACACCGTGGCCCCTTCCTTTGAGCTAACTCTGCACTAGTGCGAGCCGCAAATGCCACTTCCAGCTTAGCTGTGCAGAAGAAGAACAACAAGAAGAAGAAATATCTCGAAATATGTCCGTCAGGCCCCTTCCCTTGAGATAAATCTGCAAATATCTCGGAAACGAAGCGAGCTATGGCAAAATGTTAAGAGACCTTTTTTGTAGAGAATTAGGTTTCCTACTTTTTATGTTCTATGATATTTTTTGATCAGATGCGTAGTTCTCGAGATATATCAAGATATTTAAAAGTTCCGAAGCCGCACCAACATAATAGAGATACAGAAACACCGTGGCCCCTTCCTTTGAGCTAACTCTGCACTAGTGCGAGCCGCAGATGCCACTTCCAGCTTAGCTGTGCAGAAGAAGAACAACAAGAAGAAGAAATATCTCGAAATATGTCCGTCAGGCCCCTTCCCTTGAGATAAATCTGCAAATATCTCGGAAACGAAGCGAGCTATGGCAAAATGTTAAGAGACCTTTTTTGTAGAGAATTCAGTTTCCTACTTTTTATGTTCTATGATATTTTTTGATCAGATGCGCAGTTCTCGAGATATATCAAGATATTTAAAAGTTCCGAAGCCGCACCAACATAATAGAGATACAGAAACACCGTGGCCCCTTTCTTTGAGATAACTCTGCACTATTGCGAGCTGCAAATGCCACTTCCAGCTTAGCTGTGCAGAAGAAGAACAACAAGAAGAAGAAATATCTCGAAATATGTCCGTCAGGCCCTTTCCCTTGAGATAAATCTGGAAATATCTCGGAAACGAAGAGAGCTATGGCAAAATGTTAAGAGACCTTTTTTGTAGAGAATTAAGTTTCCTACTTTTTACGTTCTATGACATTTTTTGATCAGATGCGTAGTTCTCGAGATATATCAAGATATTTAAAAGTTCCGAAGCCGCACCAACATAATAGAGATACAGAAACACCGTGGTCCCTTTCTTTGAGATAACTCTGCACTATTGCGAGCTGTAAATGCCACTTCCAGCTTAGCTGTGCAGAAGAAGAACAACAAGAAGAAGAAATATCTCGAAATATGTCCGTCAGGCCCCTTCCCTTGAGATATATCTGCAAATATCTCGGAAACGAAGCGAGCTATGGCAAAATCTTAAGAGACCTTTTTTGTAGAGAATTATGTTTCCTACAATTTAGGTTCTCTGATATTTTTTGATCAGAAGCGTAGTTTTCGAGATATATCGAGATATTTAAAAGTTCCGAAGCCGCACCAACATAATAGAGATACAGAAACACCGTGGCCCCTTTCTTTGAGATAACTCTGCACTATTGCGACCTGCAAATGCCACTTCCAGCTTAGCTGTGCAGAAGAAGAACAACAAGAATAAGAAATATTTCGAAATATGTCCGTCAGGCCCCTTCCCTTGAGATAAATCTGCAAATATCTCGGAAACGAAGCGAGCTACGGCAAAATGTTAAGCGACCTTTTTTGTAGAAAATGAGGTTTCCTACTTTTTATGTTCTATGATATTTTTTGATCAGATGCGTTGTTCTCGAGATATATCAAGATATTTAAAAGTTCCGAAGCCGCACCAACATAATAGAGATACAGAAACACCGTGGCCCCTTTCTTTGAGATAACTCTGCACTATTGCGAGCTGCAAATGCCACTTCCAGCTTAGCTGTGCAGAAGAAGAACAACAAGAAGAAGAAACATCTCGAAATATGTCCCTCAGGCCCCTTCCCTTGAGATAAATCTGCAAATATCTCGGAAACCAAGCGAGCTATGGCAAAATGTTAAGAGACCTTATTTGTAGAGAATTAAGTTTCCTACTTTTTGCGTTCTACGATATTTTTTGATCAGATGCGTAGTTCTCGAGATATATCAAGATATTTAAAAGTTCCGAAGCCGCACCAACATAATAGAGATACAGAAACACCGTGGCCCCTTTCTTTGAGATAACTCTGCACTACTGCGAGCTGCAAATGCCACTTCCAGCTTAGCTGTGCAGAAGAAGAACAACAAGAAGAAGAAATATCTCGAAATATGTCCGTCAGGCCCCTTCCCTTGAGATAAATCTGCAAATATCTCGGAAACGAAGCGAGATATGGCAAAATGTTAAGAGACCTTTTTGGAGAGAATTAAGTTTCCTACTTTTTATGTTCTATGATATTTTTTGATCAGATGCGTAGTTCTCGAGATATATCCAGATATTTAAAAGTTCCGAAGCGGCACGAACATAATAGAGATACAGAAACACCGTGGCCCCTTTCTTTGAGGTAACTCTGCACTATTGCGAGCTGCAAATGCCACTTCCAGCTTAGCTGTGCAGAAGAGGAACAACAAGAAGAAGAAATATCTCGGAATATGTCCGTCAGGCCCCTTCCCTTGAGCTAAATCTGCATATATCTCGGAAACGAAGCGAGCTACGGCAAAATGTTAAGAGACCTTTTTTGTAGAAAATTAGGTTTCCTACTTTTTATGTTCTATGATATTTTTTGATCAGATGCGTAGTTCTCGAGATATATCAAGATATTTAAAAGTTCCGAAGCCGCACCAACATAATAGAGATACAGAAACACCGTGGCCCCTCTCTTTGAGATAACTCTGCACGATTGCGAGCTGGAAATGCCACTTCCAGTTTAGCTGTGCAGAAGAAGAACAACAAGAAGAAGAAATATCTCGAAATATGTCCGTCAGGACCCTTCCCTTGAGATAAATCTGCAAATATCTCGGAAACGAAGCGAGCTATGGCAAAATGTTAAGAGAACTTTTTTGTAGAGAATTATGTTTCCTACAATTTAGGTTCTCTGATATTTTTTGATCAGAAGCGTAGTTTTCGAGATATATCGAGATATTTAAAAGTTCCGAAGCCGCACCAACATAATAGAGATACAGAAACACCGTGGCCCCTTTCTTTGAGATAACTCTGCACTATTGCGACCTGCAAATGCCACTTCCAGCTTAGCTGTGCAGAAGAAGAACAACAAGAATAAGAAATATTTCGAAATATGTCCGTCAGGCCCCTTCCCTTGAGATAAATCTGCAAATATCTCGGAAACGAAGCGAGCTACGGCAAAATGTTAAGCGACCTTTTTTGTAGAAAATGAGGTTTCCTACTTTTTATGTTCTATGATATTTTTTGATCAGATGCGTTGTTCTCGAGATATATCAAGATATTTAAAAGTTCCGAAGCCGCACCAACATAATAGAGATACAGAAACACCGTGGCCCCTTTCTTTGAGATAACTCTGCACTATTGCGAGCTGCAAATGCCACTTCCAGCTTAGCTGTGCAGAAGAAGAACAACAAGAAGAAGAAACATCTCGAAATATGTCCCTCAGGCCCCTTCCCTTGAGATAAATCTGCAAATATCTCGGAAACGAAGCGAGCTATGGCAAAATGTTAAGAGACCTTTTTTGTAGAGAATTAAGTTTCCTACTTTTTATGTTCTATGATATTTTTTGATCAGATGCGTAGTTCTCGAGATATATCCAGATATTTAAAAGTTCCGAAGCGGCACCAAGATAATAGAGATACAGAAACACCGTGGCCCCTTTCTTTGAGGTAACTCTGCACTATTGCGAGCTGCAAATGCCACTTCCAGTTTAGCTGTGCAGAAGAAGAACAACAAGAAGAAGAAATATCTCGAAATATGTCCGTCAGGCCCCTTCCCTTGAGATAAATCAGCAAATATCTCGGAAACGAAGCGAGCTATGGCATAATGTTAAGAGACCTTTTTTGTAGAGAATTAAGTTTCCTACTTTTTATGTTCTATGATATTTTTTGATCAGATGCGTAGTTCTCGAGATATATCAAGATATTTAAAAGTTCCGAAGCCGCACTAACATAATAGAGATACAGAAACACCGTGGCCCCTTTCTTTGAGATAACTCTGCACTATTGCGAGCTGGAAATGCCACTTCCAGTTTAGCTGTGCAGAAGAAGAACAACAAGAAGAAGAAACATCTCGAAATATGTCCCTCAGGCCCCTTCCCTTGAGATAAATCTGCAAATATCTCGGAAACCAAGCGAGCTATGGCAAAATGTTAAGAGACCTTATTTGTAGAGAATTAAGTTTCCTACTTTTTATGTTCTACGATATTTTTTGATCAGATGCGTAGTTCTCGAGATATATCAAGATATTTAAAAGTTCCGAAGCCGCACCAACATAATAGAGATACAGAAACACCGTGGCCCCTTTCTTTGAGATAACTCTGCACTATTGCGAGCTGCAAATGCCACTTCCAGCTTAGCTGTGCAGAAGAAGAACAACAAGAAGAAGAAATATCTCGAAATATGTCCGTCAGGCCCCTTCCCTTGAGATAAATCTGCAAATATCTCGGAAACGAAGCGAGCTATGGCAAAATGTTAAGAGACCTTTCTTGTAGAGAATTATGTTTCCTACAATTTACGTTCTCTGATATTTTTTGATCAGAAGCGTAGTTTTCGAGATATATCAAGATATTTAAAAGTTCCGAAGCCGCACCAACATAATAGAGATACAGAAACACCGTGGCCCCTTTCTTTGAGATAACTCTGCACTATTGCGCGCTGCAAATGCCACTTCCAGCTTAGCTGTGCAGAAGAAGAACAACAAGAAGAAGAAATATCTCGAAATATGTCCGTCAGGCCCCTTCCCTTGAGATAAATCTGCAAATATCTCGGAAACGAAGCGAGCTATGGCAAAATGTTAAGAGACCTTTTTTGTAGAGAATTAAGTTTCCTACTTTTTATGTTCTATGATATTTTTCGATGAGAGGCGTAGTTCTCGAGATATATCAAGATATTTAAAAGTTCCGAAGCCGCACCAACATAATAGAGATACAGAAACACCGTGGCCCCTTTCTTTGAGATAACTCTGCACTATTGCGAGCTGCAAATGCCACTTCCAGCTTAGCTGTGCAGAAGAAGAACAACAAGAAGAAGAAATATCTCGAAATATGTCCGTCAGGCCCCTTCCCTTGAGATAAATCTGCAAATATCTCGGAAACGAAGAGAGCTATGGCAAAATGTTAAGAGACCTTTTTTGTAGAGAATTATGTTTCCTACAATTTAGGTTCTCTGATATTTTTTGATCAGAAGCGTAGTTTTCGAGATATATCGAGATATTTAAAAGTTCCGAAGCCGCACCAACATAATAGAGATACAGAAACACCGTGGCCCCTTTCTTTGAGATAACTCTGCACTATTGCGACCTGCAAATGCCACTTCCAGCTTTGCTGTGCAGAAGAAGAACAACAAGAAGAAGAAATATCTCGAAATATGTCCGTCAGGCCCCTTCCCTTGAGATAAATCAGCAAATATCTCGGAAACGAAGCGAGCTATGGCATAATGTTAAGAGACCTTTTTTGTAGAGAATTAAGTTTCCTACTTTTTATGTTCTATGATATTTTTTGATCAGATGCGTAGTTCTCGAGATATATCAAGATATTTAAAAGTTCCGAAGCCGCACTAACATAATAGAGATACAGAAACACCGTGGCCCCTTTCTTTGAGATAACTCTGCACTATTGCGAGCTGGAAATGCCACTTCCAGTTTAGCTGTGCAGAAGAAGAACAACAAGAAGAAGAAACATCTCGAAATATGTCCCTCAGGCCCCTTCCCTTGAGATAAATCTGCAAATATCTCGGAAACCAAGCGAGCTATGGCAAAATGTTAAGAGACCTTATTTGTAGAGAATTAAGTTTCCTACTTTTTATGTTCTACGATATTTTTTGATCAGATGCGTAGTTCTCGAGATATATCAAGATATTTAAAAGTTCCGAAGCCGCACCAACATAATAGAGATACAGAAACACCGTGGCCCCTTTCTTTGAGATAACTCTGCACTATTGCGAGCTGCAAATGCCACTTCCAGCTTAGCTGTGCAGAAGAAGAACAACAAGAAGAAGAAATATCTCGAAATATGTCCGTCAGGCCCCTTCCCTTGAGATAAATCTGCAAATATCTCGGAAACGAAGCGAGCTATGGCAAAATGTTAAGAGACCTTTCTTGTAGAGAATTATGTTTCCTACAATTTACGTTCTCTGATATTTTTTGATCAGAAGCGTAGTTTTCGAGATATATCAAGATATTTAAAAGTTCCGAAGCCGCACCAACATAATAGAGATACAGAAACACCGTGGCCCCTTTCTTTGAGATAACTCTGCACTATTGCGCGCTGCAAATGCCACTTCCAGCTTAGCTGTGCAGAAGAAGAACAACAAGAAGAAGAAACATCTCGAAATATGTCCCTCAGGCCCCTTCCCTTGAGATAAATCTGCAAATATCTCGGAAACCAAGCGAGCTATGGCAAAATGTTAAGAGACCTTATTTGTAGAGAATTAAGTTTCCTACTTTTTGCGTTCTACGATATTTTTTGATCAGATGCGTAGTTCTCGAGATATATCAAGATATTTAAAAGTTCCGAAGCCGCACCAACATAATAGAGATACAGAAACACCGTGGCCCCTTTCTTTGAGATAACTCTGCACTACTGCGAGCTGCAAATGCCACTTCCAGCTTAGCTGTGCAGAAGAAGAACAACAAGAAGAAGAAATATCTCGAAATATGTCCGTCAGGCCCCTTCCCTTGAGATAAATCTGCAAATATCTCGGAAACGAAGCGAGATATGGCAAAATGTTAAGAGACCTTTTTGGAGAGAATTAAGTTTCCTACTTTTTATGTTCTATGATATTTTTTGATCAGATGCGTAGTTCTCGAGATATATCCAGATATTTAAAAGTTCCGAAGCGGCACGAACATAATAGAGATACAGAAACACCGTGGCCCCTTTCTTTGAGGTAACTCTGCACTATTGCGAGCTGCAAATGCCACTTCCAGCTTAGCTGTGCAGAAGAGGAACAACAAGAAGAAGAAATATCTCGGAATATGTCCGTCAGGCCCCTTCCCTTGAGCTAAATCTGCATATATCTCGGAAACGAAGCGAGCTACGGCAAAATGTTAAGAGACCTTTTTTGTAGAAAATTAGGTTTCCTACTTTTTATGTTCTATGATATTTTTTGATCAGATGCGTAGTTCTCGAGATATATCAAGATATTTAAAAGTTCCGAAGCCGCACCAACATAATAGAGATACAGAAACACCGTGGCCCCTCTCTTTGAGATAACTCTGCACGATTGCGAGCTGGAAATGCCACTTCCAGTTTAGCTGTGCAGAAGAAGAACAACAAGAAGAAGAAATATCTCGAAATATGTCCGTCAGGACCCTTCCCTTGAGATAAATCTGCAAATATCTCGGAAACGAAGCGAGCTATGGCAAAATGTTAAGAGAACTTTTTTGTAGAGAATTATGTTTCCTACAATTTAGGTTCTATGATATTTTTTGATCAGATGCGTAGTTCTCGAGATATATCAAGATATTTAAAAGTTCCGAAGCCGCACTAACATAATAGAGATACAGAAACACCGTGGCCCCTTTCTTTGAGATAACTCTGCACTATTGCGAGCTGGAAATGCCACTTCCAGTTTAGCTGTGCAGAAGAAGAACAACAAGAAGAAGAAACATCTCGAAATATGTCCCTCAGGCCCCTTCCCTTGAGATAAATCTGCAAATATCTCGGAAACCAAGCGAGCTATGGCAAAATGTTAAGAGACCTTATTTGTAGAGAATTAAGTTTCCTACTTTTTATGTTCTACGATATTTTTTGATCAGATGCGTAGTTCTCGAGATATATCAAGATATTTAAAAGTTCCGAAGCCGCACCAACATAATAGAGATACAGAAACACCGTGGCCCCTTTCTTTGAGATAACTCTGCACTATTGCGAGCTGCAAATGCCACTTCCAGCTTAGCTGTGCAGAAGAAGAACAACAAGAAGAAGAAATATCTCGAAATATGTCCGTCAGGCCCCTTCCCTTGAGATAAATCTGCAAATATCTCGGAAACGAAGCGAGCTATGGCAAAATGTTAAGAGACCTTTCTTGTAGAGAATTATGTTTCCTACAATTTACGTTCTCTGATATTTTTTGATCAGAAGCGTAGTTTTCGAGATATATCAAGATATTTAAAAGTTCCGAAGCCGCACCAACATAATAGAGATACAGAAACACCGTGGCCCCTTTCTTTGAGATAACTCTGCACTATTGCGCGCTGCAAATGCCACTTCCAGCTTAGCTGTGCAGAAGAAGAACAACAAGAAGAAGAAATATCTCGAAATATGTCCGTCAGGCCCCTTCCCTTGAGATAAATCTGCAAATATCTCGGAAACGAAGCGAGCTATGGCAAAATGTTAAGAGACCTTTTTTGTAGAGAATTAAGTTTCCTACTTTTTATGTTCTATGATATTTTTCGATGAGAGGCGTAGTTCTCGAGATATATCAAGATATTTAAAAGTTCCGAAGCCGCACCAACATAATAGAGATACAGAAACACCGTGGCCCCTTTCTTTGAGATAACTCTGCACTATTGCGAGCTGCAAATGCCACTTCCAGCTTAGCTGTGCAGAAGAAGAACAACAAGAAGAAGAAATATCTCGAAATATGTCCGTCAGGCCCCTTCCCTTGAGATAAATCTGCAAATATCTCGGAAACGAAGAGAGCTATGGCAAAATGTTAAGAGACCTTTTTTGTAGAGAATTATGTTTCCTACAATTTAGGTTCTCTGATATTTTTTGATCAGAAGCGTAGTTTTCGAGATATATCGAGATATTTAAAAGTTCCGAAGCCGCACCAACATAATAGAGATACAGAAACACCGTGGCCCCTTTCTTTGAGATAACTCTGCACTATTGCGACCTGCAAATGCCACTTCCAGCTTTGCTGTGCAGAAGAAGAACAACAAGAAGAAGAAATATCTCGAAATATGTCCGTCAGGCCCCTTCCCTTGAGATAAATCAGCAAATATCTCGGAAACGAAGCGAGCTATGGCATAATGTTAAGAGACCTTTTTTGTAGAGAATTAAGTTTCCTACTTTTTATGTTCTATGATATTTTTTGATCAGATGCGTAGTTCTCGAGATATATCAAGATATTTAAAAGTTCCGAAGCCGCACTAACATAATAGAGATACAGAAACACCGTGGCCCCTTTCTTTGAGATAACTCTGCACTATTGCGAGCTGGAAATGCCACTTCCAGTTTAGCTGTGCAGAAGAAGAACAACAAGAAGAAGAAACATCTCGAAATATGTCCCTCAGGCCCCTTCCCTTGAGATAAATCTGCAAATATCTCGGAAACCAAGCGAGCTATGGCAAAATGTTAAGAGACCTTTCTTGTAGAGAATTATGTTTCCTACAATTTACGTTCTCTGATATTTTTTGATCAGAAGCGTAGTTTTCGAGATATATCAAGATATTTAAAAGTTCCGAAGCCGCACCAACATAATAGAGATACAGAAACACCGTGGCCCCTTTCTTTGAGATAACTCTGCACTATTGCGCGCTGCAAATGCCACTTCCAGCTTAGCTGTGCAGAAGAAGAACAACAAGAAGAAGAAATATCTCGAAATATGTCCGTCAGGCCCCTTCCCTTGAGATAAATCTGCAAATATCTCGGAAACGAAGCGAGCTATGGCAAAATGTTAAGAGACCTTTTTTGTAGAGAATTAAGTTTCCTACTTTTTATGTTCTATGATATTTTTCGATGAGAGGCGTAGTTCTCGAGATATATCAAGATATTTAAAAGTTCCGAAGCCGCACCAACATAATAGAGATACAGAAACACCGTGGCCCCTTTCTTTGAGATAACTCTGCACTATTGCGAGCTGCAAATGCCACTTCCAGCTTAGCTGTGCAGAAGAAGAACAACAAGAAGAAGAAATATCTCGAAATATGTCCGTCAGGCCCCTTCCCTTGAGATAAATCTGCAAATATCTCGGAAACGAAGAGAGCTATGGCAAAATGTTAAGAGACCTTTTTTGTAGAGAATTATGTTTCCTACAATTTAGGTTCTCTGATATTTTTTGATCAGAAGCGTAGTTTTCGAGATATATCGAGATATTTAAAAGTTCCGAAGCCGCACCAACATAATAGAGATACAGAAACACCGTGGCCCCTTTCTTTGAGATAACTCTGCACTATTGCGACCTGCAAATGCCACTTCCAGCTTTGCTGTGCAGAAGAAGAACAACAAGAAGAAGAAATATCTCGAAATATGTCCGTCAGGCCCCTTCCCTTGAGATAAATCAGCAAATATCTCGGAAACGAAGCGAGCTATGGCATAATGTTAAGAGACCTTTTTTGTAGAGAATTAAGTTTCCTACTTTTTATGTTCTATGATATTTTTTGATCAGATGCGTAGTTCTCGAGATATATCAAGATATTTAAAAGTTCCGAAGCCGCACTAACATAATAGAGATACAGAAACACCGTGGCCCCTTTCTTTGAGATAACTCTGCACTATTGCGAGCTGGAAATGCCACTTCCAGTTTAGCTGTGCAGAAGAAGAACAACAAGAAGAAGAAACATCTCGAAATATGTCCCTCAGGCCCCTTCCCTTGAGATAAATCTGCAAATATCTCGGAAACCAAGCGAGCTATGGCAAAATGTTAAGAGACCTTATTTGTAGAGAATTAAGTTTCCTACTTTTTATGTTCTACGATATTTTTTGATCAGATGCGTAGTTCTCGAGATATATCAAGATATTTAAAAGTTCCGAAGCCGCACCAACATAATAGAGATACAGAAACACCGTGGCCCCTTTCTTTGAGATAACTCTGCACTATTGCGAGCTGCAAATGCCACTTCCAGCTTAGCTGTGCAGAAGAAGAACAACAAGAAGAAGAAATATCTCGAAATATGTCCGTCAGGCCCCTTCCCTTGAGATAAATCTGCAAATATCTCGGAAACGAAGCGAGCTATGGCAAAATGTTAAGAGACCTTTCTTGTAGAGAATTATGTTTCCTACAATTTACGTTCTCTGATATTTTTTGATCAGAAGCGTAGTTTTCGAGATATATCAAGATATTTAAAAGTTCCGAAGCCGCACCAACATAATAGAGATACAGAAACACCGTGGCCCCTTTCTTTGAGATAACTCTGCACTATTGCGCGCTGCAAATGCCACTTCCAGCTTAGCTGTGCAGAAGAAGAACAACAAGAAGAAGAAATATCTCGAAATATGTCCGTCAGGCCCCTTCCCTTGAGATAAATCTGCAAATATCTCGGAAACGAAGCGAGCTATGGCAAAATGTTAAGAGACCTTTTTTGTAGAGAATTAAGTTTCCTACTTTTTATGTTCTATGATATTTTTCGATGAGAGGCGTAGTTCTCGAGATATATCAAGATATTTAAAAGTTCCGAAGCCGCACCAACATAATAGAGATACAGAAACACCGTGGCCCCTTTCTTTGAGATAACTCTGCACTATTGCGAGCTGCAAATGCCACTTCCAGCTTAGCTGTGCAGAAGAAGAACAACAAGAAGAAGAAATATCTCGAAATATGTCCGTCAGGACCCTTCCCTTGAGATAAATCTGCAAATATCTCGGAAACGAAGCGAGCTATGGCAAAATGTTAAGAGACCTTTTTTGTAGAGAATTATGTTTCCTACAATTTAGGTTCTCTGATATTTTTTGATCAGAAGCGTAGTTTTCGAGATATATCGAGATATTTAAAAGTTCCGAAGCCGCACCAACATAATAGAGATACAGAAACACCGTGGCCCCTTTCTTTGAGATAACTCTGCACTATTGCGAGCTGCAAATGCCACTTCCAGCTTAGCTGTGCAGAAGAAGAACAGCAAGAAGAAGAAATATCTCGAAATATGTCCGTCAGGCCCCTTCCCTTGAGATAAATCTGCAAATATCTCGGAAACGAAGCGAGCTATGGCAAAATGTTAAGAGACCTTTTTTGTAGAGAATTAGGTTTCCTACTTTTTATGTTCTATGATATTTTTTGATCAGATGCGTAGTTCTCGAGATATATCAAGATATTTAAAAGTTCCGAAGCCGCACCAACATAATAGAGATACAGAAACACCGTGGCCCCTTTCTTTGAGATGACTCTGCACTATTGCGAGCTGGAAATGCCACTTCCAGTTTAGCTGTGCAGAAGAAGAACAACAAGAAGAAGAAATATCTCGAAATATGTCCGTTAGGCCCCTTCCCTTGAGATAAATCTGCAAATATCTCGGAAACGAAGCGAGCTATGGCAAAATGTTAAGAGACCTTTTTTGTAGAGAATTAAGTTTCCTACTTTTTATGTTCTATGATATTTTTTGATCAGATGCGTAGTTCTCGAGATATATCAAGATATTTAATAGTTCCGAAGCCGCACCAACATAATAGAGATACAGAAACACCGTGGCCCCTTTCTTTGAGATAACTCTGCACTATTGCGAGCTGCAAATGCCACTTCCAGCTTAGCTGTGCAGAAGAAGAACAACAAGAAGAAGAAATATCTCGAAATATATCCGTCAGGCCCCTTCCCTTGAGATAAATCTGCAAATATCTCGGAAACGAAGAGAGCTATGGCAAAATGTTGAGAGACCTTTTTTGTAGAGAATTAAGTTTCCTACTTTTCATGTTCTATGATATTTTTTGATCAGATGCGTAGTTCTCGAGATATATCAAGATATTTAAAAGTTCCGAAGCCGCACCAACATAATAGAGATACAGAAACACCGTGGCCCCTTTCTTTGAGATAACTCTGCACTATTGCGAGCAGCAAATGCCACTTCCAGCTTAGCTGTGCAGAAGAAGAACAACAAGAAGAAGAAATATCTCGAAATATGTCCGTCAGGCCCCTTCCCTTGAGATAAATCTGGAAATGTCTCGGAAACGAAGAGAGCTATGGCAAAATGTTAAGAGACCTTTTTTGTAGAGAATTAAGTTTCCTACTTTTTATGTACTATGATATTTTTTGATCAGATGCGTAGTTCTCGAGATATATCAAGATATTTAAAAGTTCCGAAGCCGCACCAACATAATAGAGATACAGAAACACCGTGGCCCCTTTCTTTGAGATAACTCCGCACTATTGCGAGCTGCAAATGCCACTTCCAGCTTAGCTGTGCAGAAGAAGAACAACAAGAAGAAGAAATATCTCGAAATATGTCCGTCAGGCCCCCGTCCCTTGAGATAAATCTCCAAATATCTCGGAAACGAAGAGAGCTATGGCAAAATCTTAAGAGACCTTTTTTGTCGAGAATTATGTTTCCTACAATTTATGTTCTATGATATTTTTTGATCAGAAGCGTAGTTTTCGAGATATATCGAGATATTTAAAAGTTCCGAAGCCGCACCAACATAATAGAGATACAGAAACACCGTGGCCCCTTTCTTTGAGATGACTCTGCACTATTGCGAGCTGGAAATACCACTTCCAGTTTAGCTGTGCAGAAGAAGAACAACAAGAAGAAGAAATATCTCGAAATATGTCCGTTAGGCCCCTTCCCTTGAGATAAATCTGCAAATATCTCGGAAACGAAGCGAGCTATGGCAAAATGTTAAGAGACCTTTTTTGTAGAGAATTAAGTTTCCTACTTTTTATGTTCTATGATATTTTTTGATCAGATGCGTAGTTCTCGAGATATATCAAGATATTTAAAAGTTCCGAAGCCGCACCAACATAATAGAGATACAGAAACACCGTGGCCCCTTTCTTTGAGATAACTCTGCACTATTGCGAGCTGCAAATGCCACTTCCAGCTTAGCTGTGCAGAAGAAGAACAGCAAGAAGAAGAAATATCTCGAAATATGTCCGTCAGGCCCCTTCCCTTGAGATAAATCTGCAAATATCTCGGAAACGAAGCGAGCTATGGCAAAATGTTAAGAGACCTTTTTTGTAGAGAATTAGGTTTCCTACTTTTTATGTTCTATGATATTTTTTGATCAGATGCGTAGTTCTCGAGATATATCAAGATATTTAAAAGTTCCGAAGCCGCACCAACATAATAGAGATACAGAAACACCGTGGCCCCTTTCTTTGAGATGACTCTGCACTATTGCGAGCTGGAAATGCCACTTCCAGTTTAGCTGTGCAGAAGAAGAACAACAAGAAGAAGAAATATCTCGAAATATGTCCGTTAGGCCCCTTCCCTTGAGATAAATCTGCAAATATCTCGGAAACGAAGCGAGCTATGGCAAAATGTTAAGAGACCTTTTTTGTAGAGAATTAAGTTTCCTACTTTTTATGTTCTATGATATTTTTTGATCAGATGCGTAGTTCTCGAGATATATCAAGATATTTAATAGTTCCGAAGCCGCACCAACATAATAGAGATACAGAAACACCGTGGCCCCTTTCTTTGAGATAACTCTGCACTATTGCGAGCTGCAAATGCCACTTCCAGCTTAGCTGTGCAGAAGAAGAACAACAAGAAGAAGAAATATCTCGAAATATATCCGTCAGGCCCCTTCCCTTGAGATAAATCTGCAAATATCTCGGAAACGAAGAGAGCTATGGCAAAATGTTGAGAGACCTTTTTTGTAGAGAATTAAGTTTCCTACTTTTCATGTTCTATGATATTTTTTGATCAGATGCGTAGTTCTCGAGATATATCAAGATATTTAAAAGTTCCGAAGCCGCACCAACATAATAGAGATACAGAAACACCGTGGCCCCTTTCTTTGAGATAACTCTGCACTATTGCGAGCAGCAAATGCCACTTCCAGCTTAGCTGTGCAGAAGAAGAACAACAAGAAGAAGAAATATCTCGAAATATGTCCGTCAGGCCCCTTCCCTTGAGATAAATCTGGAAATGTCTCGGAAACGAAGAGAGCTATGGCAAAATGTTAAGAGACCTTTTTTGTAGAGAATTAAGTTTCCTACTTTTTATGTACTATGATATTTTTTGATCAGATGCGTAGTTCTCGAGATATATCAAGATATTTAAAAGTTCCGAAGCCGCACCAACATAATAGAGATACAGAAACACCGTGGCCCCTTTCTTTGAGATAACTCTGCACTATTGCGAGCTGCAAATGCCACTTCCAGCTTAGCTGTGCAGAAGAAGAACAACAAGAAGAAGAAATATCTCGAAATATGTCCGTCAGGCCCCCGTCCCTTGAGATAAATCTCCAAATATCTCGGAAACGAAGAGAGCTATGGCAAAATCTTAAGAGACCTTTTTTGTCGAGAATTATGTTTCCTACAATTTATGTTCTATGATATTTTTTGATCAGAAGCGTAGTTTTCGAGATATATCGAGATATTTAAAAGTTCCGAAGCCGCACCAACATAATAGAGATACAGAAACACCGTGGCCCCTTTCTTTGAGATGACTCTGCACTATTGCGAGCTGGAAATACCACTTCCAGTTTAGCTGTGCAGAAGAAGAACAACAAGAAGAAGAAATATCTCGAAATATGTCCGTTAGGCCCCTTCCCTTGAGATAAATCTGCAAATATCTCGGAAACGAAGCGAGCTATGGCAAAATGTTAAGAGACCTTTTTTGTAGAGAATTAAGTTTCCTACTTTTTATGTTCTATGATATTTTTTGATCAGATGCGTAGTTCTCGAGATATATCAAGATATTTAAAAGTTCCGAAGCCGCACCAACATAATAGAGATACAGAAACACCGTGGCCCCTTCCTTTGAGCTAACTCTGCACTAGTGCGAGCCGCAAATGCCACTTCCAGCTTAGCTGTGCAGAAGAAGAACAACAAGAAGAAGAAATATCTCGAAATATGTCCGTCAGGCCCCTTCCCTTGAGATAAATCTGCAAATATCTCGGAAACGAAGCGAGCTATGGCAAAATGTTAAGAGACCTTTTTTGTAGAGAATTAAGTTTCCTACTTTTTATGTTCTATGATATTTTTTGATCAGATGCGTAGTTCTCGAGATATATCAAGATATTTAAAAGCTCCGAAGCTGCACCAACATAATAGAGGTACAGAAACACCGTGGCCCCTTTCTTTGAGATAACTCTGCACTATTGCGAGCTGCAAATGCCACTTCCAGCTTAGCTGTGCAGAAGAAGAACAACAAGAATAAGAAATATTTCGAAATATGTCCGTCAGGCCCGTTCCCTTGAGATAAATCTGCAAATATCTCGGAAACGAAGCGAGCTACGGCAAAATGTTAAGAGACCTTTTTTGTAGAAAATTAGGTTTCCTACTTTTTATGTTCTATGATATTTTTTGATCAGATGCGTAGTTCTCGAGATATATCAAGATATTTAAAAGTTCCGAAGCCGCACCAACATAATAGAGATACAGAAACACCGTGGCCCCTCTCTTTGAGATAACTCTGCACGATTGCGAGCTGGAAATGCCACTTCCAGTTTAGCTGTGCAGAAGAAGAACAACAAGAAGAAGAAATATCTCGAAATATGTCCGTCAGGACCCTTCCCTTGAGATAAATCTGCAAATATCTCGGAAACGAAGCGAGCTATGGCAAAATGTTAAGAGACCTTTTTTGTAGAGAATTATGTTTCCTACAATTTAGGTTCTCTGATATTTTTTGATCAGAAGCGTAGTTTTCGAGATATATCGAGATATTTAAAAGTTCCGAAGCCGCACCAACATAATAGAGCTACAGAAACACCGTGGCCCCTTTCTTTGAGATAACTCTGCACTATTACGACCTGCAAATGCCACTTCCAGCTTAGCTGTGCAGAAGAAGAACAACAAGAAGAAGAAACATCTCGAAATATGTCCCTCAGGCCCCTTCCCTTGAGATAAATCTGCAAATATCTCGGAAACCAAGCGAGCTATGGCAAAATGTTAAGAGACCTTATTTGTAGAGAATTAAGTTTCCTACTTTTTGTGTTCTACGATATTTTTTGATCAGATGCGTAGTTCTCGAGATATATCAAGATATTTAAAAGTTCCGAAGCCGCACCAACATAATAGAGATACAGAAACACCGTGGCCCCTTTCTTTGAGATAACTCTGCACTACTGCGAGCTGCAAATGCCACTTCCAGCTTAGCTGTGCAGAAGAAGAACAACAAGAAGAAGAAATATCTCGAAATATGTCCGTCAGGCCCCTTCCCTTGAGATAAATCTGCAAATATCTCGGAAACGAAGCGAGCTATGGCAAAATGTTAAGAGACCTTTTTTGTAGAGAATTAAGTTTCCTACTTTTTATGTTCTATGATATTTTTTGATCAGATGCGTAGTTCTCGAGATATATCCAGATATTTAAAAGTTCCGAAGCGGCACCAAGATAATAGAGATACAGAAACACCGTGGCCCCTTTCTTTGAGGTAACTCTGCACTATTGCGAGCTGCAAATGCCACTTCCAGCTTAGCTGTGCAGAAGAAGAACAACAAGAAGAAGAAACATCTCGAAATATGTCCCTCAGGCCCCTTCCCTTGAGATAAATCTGCAAATATCTCGGAAACCAAGCGAGCTATGGCAAAATGTTAAGAGACCTTATTTGTAGAGAATTAAGTTTCCTACTTTTTATGTTCTACGATATTTTTTGATCAGATGCGTAGTTCTCGAGATATATCAAGATATTTAAAAGTTCCGAAGCCGCACCAACATAATAGAGATACAGAAACACCGTGGCCCCTTTCTTTGAGATAACTCTGCACTATTGCGAGCTGCAAATGCCACTTCCAGCTTAGCTGTGCAGAAGAAGAACAACAAGAAGAAGAAATATCTCGAAATATGTCCGTCAGGCCCCTTCCCTTGAGATAAATCTGCAAATATCTCGGAAACGAAGCGAGCTATGGCAAAATGTTAAGAGACCTTTTTTGTAGAGAATTATGTTTCCTACAATTTACGTTCTCTGATATTTTTTGATCAGAAGCGTAGTTTTCGAGATATATCAAGATATTTAAAAGTTCCGAAGCCGCACCAACATAATAGAGATACAGAAACACCGTGGCCCCTTTCTTTGAGATAACTCTGCACTATTGCGCGCTGCAAATGCCACTTCCAGCTTAGCTGTGCAGAAGAAGAACAACAAGAAGAAGAAATATCTCGAAATATGTCCGTCAGGCCCCTTCCCTTGAGATAAATCTGCAAATATCTCGGAAACGAAGCGAGCTATGGCAAAATGTTAAGAGACCTTTTTTGTAGAGAATTAAGTTTCCTACTTTTTATGTTCTATGATATTTTTTGATCAGATGCGTAGTTCTCGAGATATATCAAGATATTTAAAAGTTCCGAAGCCGCACCAACATAATAGAGATACAGAAACATCGTGGCCCCTTTCTTTGAGATAACTCTGCACTATTGCGCGCTGCAAATGCCACTTCCAGCTTAGCTGTGCAGAAGAAGAACAACAAGAAGAAGAAATATCTCGAAATATGTCCGTCAGGCCCCTTCCCTTGAGATAAATCTGCAAATATCTCGGAAACGAAGCGAGCTATGGCAAAATGTTAAGAGACCTTTTTTGTAGAGAATTAAGTTTCCTACTTTTTATGTTCTATGATATTTTTCGATCAGAGGCGTAGTTCTCGAGATATATCAAGATATTTAAAAGCTCCGAAGCCGCACCAACATAATAGAGATACAGAAACACCGTGGCCCCTCTCTTTGAGATAACTCTGCACGATTGCGAGCTGGAAATGCCACTTCCAGTTTAGCTGTGCAGAAGAAGAACAACAAGAAGAAGAAATATCTCGAAATATGTCCGTCAGGACCCTTCCCTTGAGATAAATCTGCAAATATCTCGGAAACGAAGCGAGCTATGGCAAAATGTTAAGAGACCTTTTTTGTAGAGAATTATGTTTCCTACAATTTAGGTTCTCTGATATTTTTTGATCAGAAGCGTAGTTTTCGAGATATATCGAGATATTTAAAAGTTCCGAAGCCGCACCAACATAATAGAGATACAGAAACACCGTGGCCCCTTTCTTTGAGATAACTCTGCACTATTGCGAGCTGCAAATGCCACTTCCAGCTTAGCTGTGCAGAAGAAGAACAACAAGAAGAAGAAATATCTCGAAATATGTCCGTCAGGCCCCCGTCCCTTGAGATAAATCTCCAAATATCTCGGAAACGAAGAGAGCTATGGCAAAATGTTAAGAGACCTTTTTTGTCGAGAATTATGTTTCCTACAATTTATGTTCTATGATATTTTTTGATCAGAAGCGTAGTTTTCGAGATATATCGAGATATTTAAAAGTTCCGAAGCCGCACCAACATAATAGAGATACAGAAACACCGTGGCCCCTTTCTTTGAGATGACTCTGCACTATTGCGAGCTGGAAATACCACTTCCAGTTTAGCTGTGCAGAAGAAGAACAACAAGAAGAAGAAATATCTCGAAATATGTCCGTTAGGCCCCTTCCCTTGAGATAAATCTGCAAATATCTCGGAAACGAAGCGAGCTATGGCAAAATGTTAAGAGACCTTTTTTGTAGAGAATTAAGTTTCCTACTTTTTATGTTCTATCATATTTTTTGATCAGATGCGTAGTTCTCGAGATATATCAAGATATTTAAAAGTTCCGAAGCCGCACCAACATAATAGAGATACAGAAACACCGTGGCCCCTTTCTTTGAGATAACTCTGCACTATTGCGAGCTGCAAATGCCACTTCCAGCTTAGCTGTGCAGAAGAAGAACAACAAGAAGAAGAAATATCTCGAAATATGTCCGTCAGGCCCCTTCCCTTGAGATAAATCTGCAAATATCTCGGAAACGAAGAGAGCTATGGCAAAATGTTAAGAGACCTTTTTTGTAGAGAATTAAGTTTCCTACTTTTCATGTTCTATGATATTTTTTGATCAGATGCGTAGTTCTCGAGATATATCAAGATATTTAAAAGTTCCGAAGCCGCACCAACATAATAGAGATACAGAAACACCGTGGCCCCTTTCTTTGAGATAACTCTGCACTATTGCGAGCTGCAAATGCCACTTCCAGCTTAGCTGTGCAGAAGAAGAACAACAAGAAGAAGAAATATCTCGAAATATGTCCGTCAGGCCCCTTCCCTTGAGATAAATCTGGAAATATCTCGGAAACGAAGAGAGCTATGGCAAAATGTTAAGAGACCTTTTTTGTAGAGAATTAAGTTTCCTACTTTTTACGTTGTATGACATTTTTTGATCAGATGCGTAGTTCTCGAGATATATCAAGATATTTAAAAGTTCCGAAGCCGCACCAACATAATAGAGATACAGAAACACCGTGGCCCCTTTCTTTGAGATAACTCTGCACTATTGCGAGCTGGAAATGCCACTTCCAGTTTAGCTGTGCAGAAGAAGAACAACAAGAAGAAGAAATATCTCGAAATATGTCCGTTAGGCCCCTTCCCTTGAGATAAATCTGCAAATATCTCGGAAACGAAGCGAGCTATGGCAAAATGTTAAGAGACCTTTTTTGTAGAGAATTAAGTTTCCTACTTTTTATGTTCTATGATATTTTTTGATCAGATGCGTAGTTCTCGAGATATATCAAGATATTTAAAAGTTCCGAAGCCGCACCAACATAATAGAGATACAGAAACACCGTGGCCCCTTTCTTTGAGATAACTCTGCACTATTGCGAGCTGCAAATGCCACTTCCAGCTTAGCTGTGCAGAAGAAGAACAACAAGAAGAAGAAATATCTCGAAATATGTCCGTCAGGCCCCTTCCCTTGAGATAAATCTGCAAATATCTCGGAAACGAAGAGAGCTACGGCAAAATGTTAAGAGACCTTTTTTGTAGAAAATTAGGTTTCCTACTTTTTATGTTCTATGATATTTTTTGATCAGATGCGTAGTTCTCGAGATATATCAAGATATTTGAAAGTTCCGAAGCCGCACCAACATAATAGAGATACAGAAACACCGTGGCCCCTCTCTTTGAGATAACTCTGCACTATTGCGACCTGCAAATGCCACTTCCAGCTTAGCTGTGCAGAAGAAGAACAACAAGAATAAGAAATATTTCGAAATATGTCCGTCAGGCCCCTTCCCTTGAGATAAATCTGCAAATATCTCGGAAACGAAGCGAGCTACGGCAAAATGTTAAGCGACCTTTTTTGTAGAAAATGAGGTTTCCTACTTTTTATGTTCTATGATATTTTTTGATCAGATGCGTAGTTCTCGAGATATATCAAGATATTTAAAAGTTCCGAAGCCGCACCAACATAATAGAGATACAGAAACACCGTGGCTCCTTTCTTTGAGATAACTCTGCACTAGTACGAGCCGCAAATGCCACTTCCAGCTTAGCTGTGCAGAAGAAGAACAACAAGAAGAAGAAATATCTCGAAATATGTCCGTCAGGCCCCTTCCCTTGAGATAAATCTGCAAATATCTCGGAAACGAAGCGAGCTATGGCAAAATGTTAAGAGACCTTTTTTGTAGAGAATTAAGTTTCCTACTTTTTATGTTCTATGATATTTTTTGATCAGATGCGTAGTTCTCGAGATATATCAAGATATTTAAAAGCTCCGAAGCTGCACCAACATAATAGAGGTACAGAAACACCGTGGCCCCTTTCTTTGAGATAACTCTGCACTATTGCGAGCTGCAAATGCCACTTCCAGCTTAGCTGTGCAGAAGAAGAACAACAAGAATAAGAAATATTTCGAAATATGTCCGTCAGGCCCGTTCCCTTGAGATAAATCTGCAAATATCTCGGAAACGAAGCGAGCTACGGCAAAATGTTAAGAGACCTTTTTTGTAGAAAATTAGGTTTGCTACTTTTTATGTTCTATGATATTTTTTGATCAGATGCGTAGTTCTCGAGATATATCAAGATATTTAAAAGTTCCGAAGCCGCACCAACATAATAGAGATACAGAAACACCGTGGCCCCTCTCTTTGAGATAACTCTGCACTATTGCGACCTGCAAATGCCACTTCCAGCTTAGCTGTGCAGAAGAAGAACAACAAGAATAAGAAATATTTCGAAATATGTCCGTCAGGCCCCTTCCCTTGAGATAAATCTGCAAATATCTCGGAAACCAAGCGAGCTATGGCAAAATGTTAAGAGACCTTATTTGTAGAGAATTAAGTTTCCTACTTTTTATGTTCTACGATATTTTTTGATCAGATGCGTAGTTCTCGAGATATATCAAGATATTTAAAAGTTCCGAAGCCGCACCAACATAATAGAGATACAGAAACACCGTGGCCCCTTTCTTTGAGATAACTCTGCACTACTGCGAGCTGCAAATGCCACTTCCAGCTTAGCTGTGCAGAAGAAGAACAACAAGAAGAAGAAATATCTCGAAATATGTCCGTCAGGCCCCTTCCCTTGAGATAAATCTGCAAATATCTCGGAAACGAAGCGAGCTATGGCAAAATGTTAAGAGACCTTTTTTGTAGAGAATTAAGTTTCCTACTTTTTATGTTCTATGATATTTTTTGATCAGATTCGTAGTTCTCGAGATATATCCAGATATTTAAAAGTTCCGAAGCGGCACCAACATAATAGAGATACAGAAACACCGTGGCCCCTTTCTTTGAGATAACTCTGCACTATTGCGAGCTGTAAATGCCACTTCCAGCTTAGCTGTGCAGAAGAAGAACAACAAGAAGAAGAAATATCTTGAAATATGTCCGTCAGGCCCCTTCCCTTGAGATATATCTGCAAATATCTCGGAAACGAAGCGAGCTATGGCAAAATGTTAAGAGACCTTTTTTGTCGAGAATTATGTTTCCTACAATTTATGTTCTATGATATTTTTTGATCAGAAGCGTAGTTTTCGAGATATATCGAGATATTTAAAAGTTCCGAAGCCGCACCAACATAATAGAGATACAGAAACACCGTGGCCCCTTTCTTTGAGATGACTCTGCACTATTGCGAGCTGGAAATGCCACTTCCAGTTTAGCTGTGCAGAAGAAGAACAACAAGAAGCAGAAATATCTCGAAATATGTCCGTTAGGCCCCTTCCCTTGAGATAAATCTGCAAATATCTCGGAAACGAAGCGAGCTATGGCAAAATGTTAAGAGACCTTTTTTGTAGAGAATTAAGTTTCCTACTTTTTATGTTCTATGATATTTTTTGATCAGATGCGTAGTTCTCGAGATATATCAAGATATTTAAAAGTTCCGAAGCCGCACCAACATAATAGAGATACAGAAACACCGTGGCCCCTTTCTTTGAGATAACTCTGCACTATTGCGAGCTGCAAATGCCACTTCCAGCTTAGCTGTGCAGAAGAAGAACAACAAGAAGAAGAAATATCTCGAAATATGTCCGTCAGGCCCCTTCCCTTGAGATAAATCTGCAAATATCTCGGAAACGAAGAGAGCTACGGCAAAATGTTAAGAGACCTTTTTTGTAGAAAATTAGGTTTCCTACTTTTTATGTTCTATGATATTTTTTGATCAGATGCGTAGTTCTCGAGACATATCAAGATATTTAAAAGTTCCGAAGCCGCACCAACATAATAGAGATACAGAAACACCGTGGCCCCTCTCTTTGAGATAACTCTGCACTATTGCGACCTGCAAATGCCACTTCCAGCTTAGCTGTGCAGAAGAAGAACAACAAGAATAAGAAATATTTCGAAATATGTCCGTCAGGCCCCTTCCCTTGAGATAAATCTGCAAATATCTCGGAAACGAAGCGAGCTACGGCAAAATGTTAAGCGACCTTTTTTGTAGAAAATGAGGTTTCCTACTTTTTATGTTCTATGATATTTTTTGATCAGATGCGTAGTTCTCGAGATATATCAAGATATTTAAAAGTTCCGAAGCCGCACCAACATAATAGAGATACAGAAACACCGTGGCCCCTTTCTTTGAGATAACTCTGCACTATTGCGAGCTGCAAATGCCACTTCCAGCTTAGCTGTGCAGAAGAAGAACAACAAGAAGAAGAAATATCTGGAAATATGTCCGTCAGGCCCCTTCCCTTGAGATAAATCTGCAAATATCTCGGAAACCAAGCGAGCTATGGCAAAATGTTAAGAGACCTTATTTGTAGAGAATTAAGTTTCCTACTTTTTATGTTCTATGATATTTTTTGATCAGATTCGTAGTTCTCGAGATATATCCAGATATTTAAAAGTTCCGAAGCGGCACCAACATAATAGAGATACAGAAACACCGTGGCCCCTTTCTTTGAGGTAACTCTGCACTATTGCGAGCTGCAAATGCCACTTCCAGCTTAGCTGTGCAGAAGAAGAACAACAAGAAGAAGAAACATCTCGAAATATGTCCCTCAGGCCCCTTCCCTTGAGATAAATCTGCAAATATCTCGGAAACCAAGCGAGCTATGGCAAAATGTTAAGAGACCTTATTTGTAGAGAATTAAGTTTCCTACTTTTTATGTTCTACGATATTTTTTGATCAGATGCGTAGTTCTCGAGATATATCAAGATATTTAAAAGCTCCGAAGCTGCACCAACATAATAGAGGTACAGAAACACCGTGGCCCCTTTCTTTGAGATAACTCTGCACTATTGCGAGCTGCAAATGCCACTTCCAGCTTAGCTGTGCAGAAGAAGAACAACAAGAATAAGAAATATTTCGAAATATGTCCGTCAGGCCCGTTCCCTTGAGATAAATCTGCAAATATCTCGGAAACGAAGCGAGCTACGGCAAAATGTTAAGAGACCTTTTTTGTAGAAAATTAGGTTTCCTACTTTTTATGTTCTATGATATTTTTTGATCAGATGCGTAGTTCTCGAGATATATCAAGATATTTAAAAGTTCCGAAGCCGCACCAACATAATAGAGATACAGAAACACCGTGGCCCCTCTCTTTGAGATAACTCTGCACTATTGCGACCTGCAAATGCCACTTCCAGCTTAGCTGTGCAGAAGAAGAACAACAAGAATAAGAAATATTTCGAAATATGTCCGTCAGGCCCCTTCCCTTGAGATAAATCTGCAAATATCTCGGAAACGGAGCGAGCTACGGCAAAATGTTAAGCGACCTTTTTTGTAGAAAATGAGGTTTCCTACTTTTTATGTTCTATGATATTTTTTGATCAGATGCGTAGTTCTCGAGATATATCAAGATATTTAAAAGTTCCGAAGCCGCGCCAACATAATAGAGATACAGAAACACCGTGGCCCCTTTCTTTGAGATAACTCTGCACTATTGCGAGCTGCAAATGCCACTTCCAGCTTAGCTGTGCAGAAGAAGAACAACAAGAAGAAGAAATATCTGGAAATATGTCCGTCAGGCCCCTTCCCTTGAGATAAATCTGCAAATATCTCGGAAACCAAGCGAGCTATGGCAAAATGTTAAGAGACCTTATTTGTAGAGAATTAAGTTTCCTACTTTTTATGTTCTACGATATTTTTTGATCAGATGCGTAGTTCTCGAGATATATCAAGATATTTAAAAGTTCCGAAGCCGCACCAACATAATAGAGATACAGAAACACCGTGGCCCCTTTCTTTGAGATAACTCTGCACTACTGCGAGCTGCAAATGCCACTTCCAGCTTAGCTGTGCAGAAGAAGAACAACAAGAAGAAGAAATATCTCGAAATATGTCCGTCAGGCCCCTTCCCTTGAGATAAATCTGCAAATATCTCGGAAACGAAGCGAGCTATGGCAAAATGTTAAGAGACCTTATTTGTAGAGAATTAAGTTTCCTACTTTTTATGTTCTACGATATTTTTTGATCAGATGCGTAGTTCTCGAGATATATCAAGATGTTTAAAAGTTCCGAAGCCGCACCAACATAATAGAGATACAGAAACACCGTGGCCCCTTTCTTTGAGATAACTCTGCACTATTGCGAGCTGCAAATGCCACTTCCAGCTTAGCTGTGCAGAAGACGAACAACAAGAAGAAGAAATATCTCGAAATATGTCCGTCAGGCCCCTTCCCTTGAGATAAATCTGCAAATATCTCGGAAACGAAGCGAGCTATGGCAAAATGTTAAGAGACCTTTTTTGTAGAGCATTAAGTTTCCTACTTTTTATGTTCTATGATATTTTTTGATCAGATGCGTAGTTCTCGAGATATATCAAGATATTTAAAAGCTCCGAAGCTGCACCAACATAATAGAGGTACAGAAACACCGTGGCCCCTTTCTTTGAGATAACTCTGCACTATTGCGAGCTGCAAATGCCACTTCCAGCTTAGCTGTGCAGAAGAAGAACAACAAGAATAAGAAATATCTCGAAATATGTCCGTCAGGCCCCTTCCCTTGAGATAAATCTGTAAATATCTCGGAAACGAAGCGAGCTATGGCAAAATGTTAAGAGACCTTTTTTGTAGAGAATTAAGTTTCCTACTTTTTATGTTCTATGATATTTTTCGATCAGAGGCGTAGTTCTCGAGATATATCAAGATATTTAAAAGTTCCGAAGCCGCACCAACATAATAGAGATACAGAAACACCGTGGCCCCTCTCTTTGAGATAACTCTGCACGATTGCGAGCTGGAAATGCCACTTCCAGTTTAGCTGTGCAGAAGAAGAACAACAAGAAGAAGAAATATCTCGAAATATGTCCGTCAGGACCCTTCCCTTGAGATAAATCTGCAAATATCTCGGAAACGAAGCGAGCTATGGCAAAATGTTAAGAGACCTTTTTTGTAGAGAATTATGTTTCCTACAATTTAGGTTCTCTGATATTTTTTGATCAGAAGCGTAGTTTTCGAGATATATCGAGATATTTAAAAGTTCCGAAGCCGCACCAACATAATAGAGATACAGAAACACCGTGGCCCCTTTCTTTGAGATAACTCTGCACTATTGCGACCTGCAAATGCCACTTCCAGCTTAGCTGTGCAGAAGAGGAACAACAAGAAGAAGAAATATCTCGGAATATGTCCGTCAGGCCCCTTCCCTTGAGCTAAATCTGCATATATCTCGGAAACGAAGCGAGCTACGGCAAAATGTTAAGAGACCTTTTTTGTAGAAAATTAGGTTTCCTACTTTTTATGTTCTATGATATTTTTCGAGCAGAGGCGTAGTTCTCGAGATATATCAAGATATTTAAAAGTTCCGAAGCCGCACCAACATAATAGAGATACAGAAACACCGTGGCCCCTTTCTTTGAGATAACTCTGCACTGTTGCGACCTGCAAATGACACTTCCAGCTTAGCTGTGCAGAAGAGGAACAACAAGAAGAAGAAATATCTCGGAATATGTCCGTCAGGCCCCTTCCCTTGAGCTAAATCTGCATATATCTCGGAAACGAAGCGAGCTACGGCAAAATGTTAAGAGACCTTTTTTGTAGAAAATTAGGTTTCCTACTTTTTATGTTCTATGATATTTTTCGATCAGAGGCGTAGTTCTCGAGATATATCAAGATATTTAAAAGTTCCGAAGCCGCACCAACATAATAGAGATACAGAAACACCGTGGCCCCTTTCTTTGAGATAACTCTGCACGATTGCGAGCTGGAAATGCCACTTCCAGTTTAGCTGTGCAGAAGAAGAACAACAAGAAGAAGAAATATCTCGAAATATGTCCATCAGGACCCTTCCCTTGAGATAAATCTGCAAATATCTCGGAAACGAAGCGAGCTATGGCAAAATGTCAGGAGACCTTATTTGTAGAGACTTATGTTTTCTACAATTTAAGTTCTATGATATTTTTTGATCAGAAGCGTAGTTTTCGAGATATATCGAGATATTTAAAAGTTCCGAAGCCGCACCAACATAATAGAGATACGGAAACACCGTGGCCCCTTTCTTTGGGATAACTCTGCACTATTGCGAGATGGAAATGCCACTTCCAGCTTAGCTGTGCAGAAGAAGAACAACAAGAAGAAGAAATATCTCGAAATATGTCCCTCAGGCCCCTTCCCTTGAGATAAATCTGCAAATATCTCGGAAACCAAGCGAGCTATGGCAAAATGTTAAGAGACCTTATTTGTAGAGAATTAAGTTTCCTACTTTTTATGTTCTACGATATTTTTTGATCAGATGCGTAGTTCTCGAGATATATCAAGATATTTAAAAGTTCCGAAGCCGCACCAACATAATAGAGATACAGAAACACCGTGGCCCCTTTCTTTGAGATAACTCTGCACTATTGCGAGCTGCAAATGCCACTTCCAGCTTAGCTGTGCAGAAGAAGAACAACAAGAAGAAGAAATATCTCGAAATATGTCAGTCAGGCCCCTTCCCTGGAGATAAATCTGCAAATATCTCGGAAACGAAGCGAGCTATGGCAAAATCTTAAGAGACCTTTTTTGTAGAGAATTATGTTTCCTATAATTTACGTTTTCTGATATTTTTTGATCAGAAGCGTAGTTTTCGAGATATATCGAGATATTTAAAAGTTCCGAAGCCGCACCAACATAATAGAGATACAGAAACACCGTGGCCCCTTTCTTTGAGATAACTCTGCACTATTGCGACCTGCAAATGCCACTTCCAGCTTAGCTGTGCAGAAGAGGAACAACAAGAAGAAGAAATATCTCGGAATATGTCCGTCAGGCCCCTTCCCTTGAGATAAATCTGCAAATATCTCGGAAACGAAGCGAGCTATTGCAAAACGTTAAGAGACCTTTTTTGTAGAGAATTAAGTTTCCTACTTTTTATGTTCTACGATATTTTTTGATCAGATGCGTAGTTCTCGAGATATATCAAGATATTTAAAAGTTCCGAAGCCGCACCAACATAATAGAGATACAGAAACACCGTGGCCCCTTTCTTTGAGATAACTCTGCACTATTGCGAGCTGCAAATGCCACTTCCAGCTTAGCTGTGCAGAAGAAGAACAACAAGAAGAAGAAATATCTGGAAATATGTCCGTCAGGCCCCTTCCCTTGAGATAAATCTGCAAATATCTCGGAAACGAAGCGAGCTACGGCAAAATGTTAAGAGACCTTTTTTGTAGAAAATTAGGATTCCTACTTTTCATGTTCTATAATATTTTTTGAACAGATGCGTAGTTCTCGAGATATATCAAGATATTTAAAAGTTCCGAAGCCGCACCAACATAATAGAGATACAGAAACACCGTGGCCCCTTTCTTTGAGATAACTCTGCACTATTGCGCGCTGCAAATGGCACTTCCAGCTTAGCTGTGCAGAAGAAGAACAACAAGAAGAAGAAATATCTCGAAATATGTCCGTCAGGCCCCTTCCCTTGAGATAAATCTGCAAATATCTCGGAAACGAAGCGAGCTATGGCAAAATGTTAAGAGACCTTTTTTGTAGAGAATTATGTTTCCTACAATTTATGTTCTATGATATTTTTTGATCAGAAGCGTAGTTTTCGAGATATATCGAGATATTTAAAAGTTCCGAAGCCGCACCAACATAATAGAGATACAGAAACACCGTGGCCCCTTTCTTTGAGATTACTCTGCACGATTGCGAGCTGGAAATGCCACTTCCGGTTTAGCTGTGCAGAAGAGGAACAACAAGAAGAAGAAATATCTCGAAATATGTCCGTCAGGCCCCTTCCCTTGAGATAAATCTGCAAATATCTCGGAAACGAAGCGAGCTATGGCAAAATGTTAAGAGACCTTTTTTGTAGAGAATTAAGTTTCCTACTTTTTATGTTCTATGATATTTTTTGATCAGATGCGTAGTTCTCGAGATATATCAAGATATTTAAAAGTTCCGAAGCCGCACCAACATAATAGAGATACAGAAACACCGTGGCCCCTCTCTTTGAGATAACTCTGCACTATTGCGACCTGCAAATGCCACTTCCAGCTTAGCTGTGCAGAAGAAGAACAACAAGAATAAGAAATATTTCGAAATATGTCCGTCAGGCCCCTTCCCTTGAGATAAATCTGCAAATATCTCGGAAACGAAGCGAGCTACGGCAAAATGTTTAGCGACCTTTTTTGTAGAAAATGAGGTTTCCTACTTTTTATGTTCTATGATATTTTTTGATCAGATGCGTAGTTCTCGAGATATATCAAGATATTTAAAAGTTCCGAAGCCGCACCAACATAATAGAGATACAGAAACACCGTGGCCCCTTTCTTTGAGATAACTCTGCACTATTGCGAGCTGCAAATGCCACTTCCAGCTTAGCTGTGCAGAAGAAGAACAACAAGAAGAAGAAATATCTGGAAATATGTCCGTCAGGCCCCTTCCCTTGAGATAAATCTGCAAATATCTCGGAAACCAAGCGAGCTATGGCAAAATGTTAAGAGACCTTATTTGTAGAGAATTAAGTTTCCTACTTTTTATGTTCTACGATATTTTTTGATCAGATGCGTAGTTCTCGAGATATATCAAGATATTTAAAAGTTCCGAAGCCGCACCAACATAATAGAGATACAGAAACACCGTGGCCCCTTTCTTTGAGATAACTCTGCACTACTGCGAGCTGCAAATGCCACTTCCAGCTTAGCTGTGCAGAAGAAGAACAACAAGAAGAAGAAATATCTCGAAATATGTCCGTCAGGCCCCTTCCCTTGAGATAAATCTGCAAATATCTCGGAAACGAAGCGAGCTATGGCAAAATGTTAAGAGACCTTTTTTGTAGAGAATTAAGTTTCCTACTTTTTATGTTCTATGATATTTTTTGATCAGATTCGTAGTTCTCGAGATATATCCAGATATTTAAAAGTTCCGAAGCGGCACCAACATAATAGAGATACAGAAACACCGTGGCCCCTTTCTTTGAGATAACTCTGCACTATTGCGAGCTGTAAATGCCACTTCCAGCTTAGCTGTGCAGAAGAAGAACAACAAGAAGAAGAAATATCTTGAAATATGTCCGTCAGGCCCCTTCCCTTGAGATATATCTGCAAATATCTCGGAAACGAAGCGAGCTATGGCAAAATGTTAAGAGACCTTTTTTGTCGAGAATTATGTTTCCTACAATTTATGTTCTATGATATTTTTTGTTCAGAAGCGTAGTTTTCGAGATATATCGAGATATTTAAAAGTTCCGAAGCCGCACCAACATAATAGAGATACAGAAACACCGTGGCCCCTTTCTTTGAGATGACTCTGCACTATTGCGAGCTGGAAATGCCACTTCCAGTTTAGCTGTGCAGAAGAAGAACAACAAGAAGAAGAAATATCTCGAAATATGTCCGTTAGGCCCCTTCCCTTGAGATAAATCTGCAAATATCTCGGAAACGAAGCGAGCTATGGCAAAATGTTAAGAGACCTTTTTTGTAGAGAATTAAGTTTCCTACTTTTTATGTTCTATGATATTTTTTGATCAGATGCGTAGTTCTCGAGATATATCAAGATATTTAAAAGTTCCGAAGCCGCACCAACATAATAGAGATACAGAAACACCGTGGCCCCTTTCTTTGAGATAACTCTGCACTATTGCGAGCTGCAAATGCCACTTCCAGCTTAGCTGTGCAGAAGAAGAACAACAAGAAGAAGAAATATCTCGAAATATGTCCGTCAGGCCCCTTCCCTTGAGATAAATCTGCAAATATCTCGGAAACGAAGAGAGCTACGGCAAAATGTTAAGAGACCTTTTTTGTAGAAAATTAGGTTTCCTACTTTTTATGTTCTATGATATTTTTTGATCAGATGCGTAGTTCTCGAGACATATCAAGATATTTAAAAGTTCCGAAGCCGCACCAACATAATAGAGATACAGAAACACCGTGGCCCCTCTCTTTGAGATAACTCTGCACTATTGCGACCTGCAAATGCCACTTCCAGCTTAGCTGTGCAGAAGAAGAACAACAAGAATAAGAAATATTTCGAAATATGTCCGTCAGGCCCCTTCCCTTGAGATAAATCTGCAAATATCTCGGAAACGAAGCGAGCTACGGCAAAATGTTAAGCGACCTTTTTTGTAGAAAATGAGGTTTCCTACTTTTTATGTTCTATGATATTTTTTGATCAGATGCGTAGTTCTCGAGATATATCAAGATATTTAAAAGTTCCGAAGCCGCACCAACATAATAGAGATACAGAAACACCGTGGCCCCTTTCTTTGAGATAACTCTGCACTATTGCGAGCTGCAAATGCCACTTCCAGCTTAGCTGTGCAGAAGAAGAACAACAAGAAGAAGAAATATCTGGAAATATGTCCGTCAGGCCCCTTCCCTTGAGATAAATCTGCAAATATCTCGGAAACCAAGCGAGCTATGGCAAAATGTTAAGAGACCTTATTTGTAGAGAATTAAGTTTCCTACTTTTTATGTTCTACGATATTTTTTGATCAGATGCGTAGTTCTCGAGATATATCAAGATATTTAAAAGTTCCGAAGCCGCACCAACATAATAGAGATACAGAAACACCGTGGCCCCTTTCTTTGAGATAACTCTGCACTACTGCGAGCTGCAAATGCCACTTCCAGCTTAGCTGTGCAGAAGAAGAACAACAAGAAGAAGAAATATCTCGAAATATGTCCGTCAGGCCCCTTCCCTTGAGATAAATCTGCAAATATCTCGGAAACGAAGCGAGCTATGGCAAAATGTTAAGAGACCTTTTTTGTAGAGAATTAAGTTTCCTACTTTTTATGTTCTATGATATTTTTTGATCAGATTCGTAGTTCTCGAGATATATCCAGATATTTAAAAGTTCCGAAGCGGCACCAACATAATAGAGATACAGAAACACCGTGGCCCCTTTCTTTGAGGTAACTCTGCACTATTGCGAGCTGCAAATGCCACTTCCAGCTTAGCTGTGCAGAAGAAGAACAACAAGAAGAAGAAACATCTCGAAATATGTCCCTCAGGCCCCTTCCCTTGAGATAAATCTGCAAATATCTCGGAAACCAAGCGAGCTATGGCAAAATGTTAAGAGACCTTATTTGTAGAGAATTAAGTTTCCTACTTTTTATGTTCTACGATATTTTTTGATCAGATGCGTAGTTCTCGAGATATATCAAGATATTTAAAAGCTCCGAAGCTGCACCAACATAATAGAGGTACAGAAACACCGTGGCCCCTTTCTTTGAGATAACTCTGCACTATTGCGAGCTGCAAATGCCACTTCCAGCTTAGCTGTGCAGAAGAAGAACAACAAGAATAAGAAATATTTCGAAATATGTCCGTCAGGCCCGTTCCCTTGAGATAAATCTGCAAATATCTCGGAAACGAAGCGAGCTACGGCAAAATGTTAAGAGACCTTTTTTGTAGAAAATTAGGTTTCCTACTTTTTATGTTCTATGATATTTTTTGATCAGATGCGTAGTTCTCGAGATATATCAAGATATTTAAAAGTTCCGAAGCCGCACCAACATAATAGAGATACAGAAACACCGTGGCCCCTCTCTTTGAGATAACTCTGCACTATTGCGACCTGCAAATGCCACTTCCAGCTTAGCTGTGCAGAAGAAGAACAACAAGAATAAGAAATATTTCGAAATATGTCCGTCAGGCCCCTTCCCTTGAGATAAATCTGCAAATATCTCGGAAACGGAGCGAGCTACGGCAAAATGTTAAGCGACCTTTTTTGTAGAAAATGAGGTTTCCTACTTTTTATGTTCTATGATATTTTTTGATCAGATGGGTAGTTCTCGAGATATATCAAGATATTTAAAAGTTCCGAAGCCGCACCAACATAATAGAGATACAGAAACACCGTGGCCCCTTTCTTTGAGATAACTCTGCACTATTGCGAGCTGCAAATGCCACTTCCAGCTTAGCTGTGCAGAAGAAGAACAACAAGAAGAAGAAATATCTGGAAATATGTCCGTCAGGCCCCTTCCCTTGAGATAAATCTGCAAATATCTCGGAAACCAAGCGAGCTATGGCAAAATGTTAAGAGACCTTATTTGTAGAGAATTAAGTTTCCTACTTTTTATGTTCTACGATATTTTTTGATCAGATGCGTAGTTCTCGAGATATATCAAGATATTTAAAAGTTCCGAAGCCGCACCAACATAATAGAGATACAGAAACACCGTGGCCCCTTTCTTTGAGATAACTCTGCACTACTGCGAGCTGCAAATGCCACTTCCAGCTTAGCTGTGCAGAAGAAGAACAACAAGAAGAAGAAATATCTCGAAATATGTCCGTCAGGCCCCTTCCCTTGAGATAAATCTGCAAATATCTCGGAAACGAAGCGAGCTATGGCAAAATGTTAAGAGACCTTTTTTGTAGAGCATTAAGTTTCCTACTTTTTATGTTCTATGATATTTTTTGATCAGATGCGTAGTTCTCGAGATATATCAAGATATTTAAAAGCTCCGAAGCTGCACCAACATAATAGAGGTACAGAAACACCGTGGCCCCTTTCTTTGAGATAACTCTGCACTATTGCGAGCTGCAAATGCCACTTCCAGCTTAGCTGTGCAGAAGAAGAACAACAAGAATAAGAAATATCTCGAAATATGTCCGTCAGGCCCCTTCCCTTGAGATAAATCTGTAAATATCTCGGAAACGAAGCGAGCTATGGCAAAATGTTAAGAGACCTTTTTTGTAGAGAATTAAGTTTCCTACTTTTTATGTTCTATGATATTTTTCGATCAGAGGCGTAGTTCTCGAGATATATCAAGATATTTAAAAGTTCCGAAGCCGCACCAACATAATAGAGATACAGAAACACCGTGGCCCCTCTCTTTGAGATAACTCTGCACGATTGCGAGCTGGAAATGCCACTTCCAGTTTAGCTGTGCAGAAGAAGAACAACAAGAAGAAGAAATATCTCGAAATATGTCCGTCAGGACCCTTCCCTTGAGATAAATCTGCAAATATCTCGGAAACGAAGCGAGCTATGGCAAAATGTTAAGAGACCTTTTTTGTAGAGAATTATGTTTCCTACAATTTAGCTTCTCTGATATTTTTTGATCAGAAGCGTAGTTTTCGAGATATATCGAGATATTTAAAAGTTCCGAAGCCGCACCAACATAATAGAGATACAGAAACACCGTGGCCCCTTTCTTTGAGATAACTCTGCACTATTGCGACCTGCAAATGCCACTTCCAGCTTAGCTGTGCAGAAGAGGAACAACAAGAAGAAGAAATATCTCGGAATATGTCCGTCAGGCCCCTTCCCTTGAGCTAAATCTGCATATATCTCGGAAACGAAGCGAGCTACGGCAAAATGTTAAGAGACCTTTTTTGTAGAAAATTAGGTTTCCTACTTTTTATGTTCTATGATATTTTTCGATCAGAGGCGTAGTTCTCGAGATATATCAAGATATTTAAAAGTTCCGAAGCCGCACCAACATAATAGAGATACAGAAACACCGTGGCCCCTTTCTTTGAGATAACTCTGCACTATTGCGCGCTGCAAATGCCACTTCCAGCTTAGCTGTGCAGAAGAAGAACAACAAGAAGAAGAAATATCTCGAAATATGTCCGTCAGGCCCCTTCCCTTGAGATAAATCTGCAAATATCTCGGAAACGAAGCGAGCTATGGCAAAATGTTAAGAGACCTTTTTGTAGAGAATTATGTTTCCTACAATTTAGGTTCTCTGATATTTTTTGATCAGAAGCGTAGTTTTCGAGATATATCGAGATATTTAAAAGTTCCGAAGCCGCACCAACATAATAGAGATACAGAAACACCGTGGCCCCTTTCTTTGAGATAACTCTGCACTGTTGCGACCTGCAAATGACACTTCCAGCTTAGCTGTGCAGAAGAGGAACAACAAGAAGAAGAAATATCTCGGAATATGTCCGTCAGGCCCCTTCCCTTGAGCTAAATCTGCATATATCTCGGAAACGAAGCGAGCTACGGCAAAATGTTAAGAGACCTTTTTTGTAGAAAATTAGGTTTCCTACTTTTTATGTTCTATGATATTTTTCGATCAGAGGCGTAGTTCTCGAGATATATCAAGATATTTAAAAGTTCCGAAGCCGCACCAACATAATAGAGATACAGAAACACCGTGGCCCCTTTCTTTGAGATAACTCTGCACGATTGCGAGCTGGAAATGCCACTTCCAGTTTAGCTGTGCAGAAGAAGAACAACAAGAAGAAGAAATATCTCGAAATATGTCCATCAGGACCCTTCCCTTGAGATAAATCTGCAAATATCTCGGAAACGAAGCGAGCTATGGCAAAATGTCAGGAGACCTTTTTTGTAGAGAATTATGTTTCCTACAATTTATGTTCTATGATATTTTTTGATCAGAAGCGTAGTTTTCGAGATATATCGAGATATTTAAAAGTTCCGAAGCCGCACCAACATAATAGAGATACGGAAACACCGTGGCCCCTTTCTTTGGGATAACTCTGCACTATTGCGAGATGGAAATGCCACTTCCAGCTTAGCTGTGCAGAAGAAGAACAACAAGAAGAAGAAATATCTCGAAATATGTCCCTCAGGCCCCTTCCCTTGAGATAAATCTGCAAATATCTCGGAAACCAAGCGAGCTATGGCAAAATGTTAAGAGACCTTATTTGTAGAGAATTAAGTTTCCTACTTTTTATGTTCTACGATATTTTTTGATCAGATGCGTAGTTCTCGAGATATATCAAGATATTTAAAAGTTCCGAAGCCGCACCAACATAATAGAGATACAGAAACACCGTGGCCCCTTTCTTTGAGATAACTCTGCACTATTGCGAGCTGCAAATGCCACTTCCAGCTTAGCTGTGCAGAAGAAGAACAACAAGAAGAAGAAATATCTCGAAATATGTCAGTCAGGCCCCTTCCCTGGAGATAAATCTGCAAATATCTCGGAAACGAAGCGAGCTATGGCAAAATCTTAAGAGACCTTTTTTGTAGAGAATTATGTTTCCTATAATTTACGTTCTCTGATATTTTTTGATCAGAAGCGTAGTTTTCGAGATATATCGAGATATTTAAAAGTTCCGAAGCCGCACCAACATAATAGAGATACAGAAACACCGTGGCCCCTTTCTTTGAGATAACTCTGCACTATTGCGACCTGCAAATGCCACTTCCAGCTTAGCTGTGCAGAAGAGGAACAACAAGAAGAAGAAATATCTCGGAATATGTCCGTCAGGCCCCTTCCCTTGAGATAAATCTGCAAATATCTCGGAAACGAAGCGAGCTATTGCAAAACGTTAAGAGACCTTTTTTGTAGAGAATTAAGTTTCCTACTTTTTATGTTCTACGATATTTTTTGATCAGATGCGTAGTTCTCGAGATATATCAAGATATTTAAAAGTTCCGAAGCCGCACCAACATAATAGAGATACAGAAACACCGTGGCCCCTTTCTTTGAGATAACTCTGCACTATTGCGAGCTGCACATGCCACTTCCAGCTTAGCTGTGCAGAAGAAGAACAACAAGAAGAAGAAATATCTGGAAATATGTCCGTCAGGCCCCTTCCCTTGAGATAAATCTGCAAATATCTCGGAAACGAAGCGAGCTACGGCAAAATGTTAAGAGACCTTTTTTGTAGAAAATTAGGATTCCTACTTTTCATGTTCTATAATATTTTTTGAACAGATGCGTAGTTCTCGAGATATATCAAGATATTTAAAAGTTCCGAAGCCGCACCAACATAATAGAGATACAGAAACACCGTGGCCCCTTTCTTTGAGATAACTCTGCACTATTGCGCGCTGCAAATGGCACTTCCAGCTTAGCTGTGCAGAAGAAGAACAACAAGAAGAAGAAATATCTCGAAATATGTCCGTCAGGCCCCTTCCCTTGAGATAAATCTGCAAATATCTCGGAAACGAAGCGAGCTATGGCAAAATGTTAAGAGACCTTTTTTGTAGAGAATTATGTTTCCTACAATTTATGTTCTATGATATTTTTTGATCAGAAGCGTAGTTTTCGAGATATATCGAGATATTTAAAAGTTCCGAAGCCGCACCAACATAATAGAGATACAGAAACACCGTGGCCCCTTTCTTTGAGATTACTCTGCACGATTGCGAGCTGGAAATGCCACTTCCGGTTTAGCTGTGCAGAAGAGGAACAACAAGAAGAAGAAATATCTCGAAATATGTCCGTCAGGCCCCTTCCCTTGAGATAAATCTGCAAATATCTCGGAAACGAAGCGAGCTATGGCAAAATGTTAAGAGACCTTTTTTGTAGAGAATTAAGTTTCCTACTTTTTATGTTCTATGATATTTTTTGATCAGATGCGTAGTTCTCGAGATATATCAAGATATTTAAAAGCTCGGAAGCTGCACCAACATAATAGAGGTACAGAAACACCGTGGCCCCTTTCTTTGAGATAACTCTGCACTATTGCGAGCTGCAAATGCCACTTCCAGCTTAGCTGTGCAGAAGAAGAACAACAAGAATAAGAAATATTTCGAAATATGTCCGTCAGGCCTCTTCCCTTGAGATAAATCTGCAAATATCTCGGAAACGAAGCGAGCTACGGCAAAATGTTAACAGACCTTTTTTGTAGAAAATTAGGTTTCCTACTTTTTATGTTCTATGATATTTTTTTATCAGATGCGTAGTTCTCGAGATATATCAAGATATTTAAAAGTTCCGAAGCTGCACCAACATAATAGAGGTAGAGAAACACCGTGGCCTCTTTCTTTGAGATAACTCTGCACTATTGCGAGCTGCAAATGCCACTTCCAGCTTAGCTGTGAAGAAGAAGAACAACAAGAAGAAGAAATATCTCGGAATATGTCCGTCAGGCCCCTTCCCTTGAGCTAAATCTGCAAATATCTCGGAAACGATGCCAGCTATGTGAAAATGTTAAGAGACCTTTTTTGTAGAGAATTAAGTTTCCTACTTTTTATGTTCTATGATATTTTTTGATCAGAAGCGTAGTTCTCGAGATATATCAAGATATTTAAAAGTTCCGAAGCTGCACCAACATAATAGAGGTACAGAAACACGTTGGCCTCTTCCTTTGAGATAACTCTGCACTATTGCGAGCTGCAAATGCCACTTCCAGCTTAGCTGTGCAGAAGAAGAACAACAAGAAGAAGAAATATCTCGAAATATGTCCGTCAGGCCCCTTCCCTTGAGATAAATCTGCAAATATCTCGGAAACGAAGCAAGCTACGGCAAAATGTTAACAGACCTTTTTTGTAGAAAATTAGGTTTCCTACTTTTTATGTTCTATGATATTTTTTTATCAGATGCGTAGTTCTTGAGATATATCAAGATATGTAAAAGTTCCGAAGCTGCACCAACATAATAGAGGTACAGAAACACCGTGGCCTCTTTCTTTGAGATAACTCTGCACTATTGCGAGCTGCAAATGCCACTTCCAGCTTAGCTGTGCAGAAAAGGAACAACAAGAAGAAGAAATATCTCGGAATATGTCCGTCAGGCCCCTTCCCTTGAGCTAAATCTGCAAATATCTCGGAAACGATGCCAGCTATGGGAAAATGTTAAGAGACCTTTTTTGTAGAGTTAAGTTTCCTACTTTTTATGTTCTATGATATTTTTTGATCAGATGCGTAGTTCTCGAGATATATCAAGATATTTAAAAGTTCCGAAGCCGCACCAACATAATAGAGATACAGAAACACCGTGGCCTCTTTCTTTGAGATAACTCTGCACTATTGCGCGCTGCAAATGCCACTTCCAGCTTAGCTGTGCAGAAGAAGAACAACAAGAAGAAGAAATATCTCGAAATATGTCCGTCAGGCCCCTTCCCTTGAGATAAATCTGCAAATATCTCGGAAACGAAGCGAGCTACGGCAAAATGTTAACAGACCTTTTTTGTAGAAAATTAGGTTTCCTACTTTTTATGTTCTATGATATTTTTTGATCAGAAGCGTAGTTTTCGAGATATATCGAGATATTTAAAAGTTCCGAAGCCGCACCAACATAATAGAGATACAGAAACACCGTGGCCCCTTTCTTTGAGATAACTCTGCACTATTGCGAGCTGCAAATGCCACTTCCAGCTTAGCTGTGCAGAAGAAGAACAACAAGAAGAAGAAATATCTCGAAATATGTCCGTCAGGCCCCTGCCCTTGAGATAAATCTGCAAATATCTCGGAAACGAAGCGAGCTATGGCAAAATGTTAAGAGACCTTTTTTGTAGAGAATTACGTTTCCTACTTTTTAAGTTCTATGATATTTTTTGATCAGAAGCGTAGTTTTCGAGATATATCGAGATATTTAAAGGTTCCGAAGCCGCACCAACATAATAGAGATACAGAAACACCGTGGCCCCTTTCTTTGAGATAACTCTGCACTATTGCGACCTGCAAATGCCACTTCCAGCTTAGCTGTGCAGAAGAAGAACAACAAGAAGAAGAAATATCTCGAAATATGTCCGTCAGGCCCCTTCCCTTGAGATAAATCTGCAAATATCTCGGAAACGAAGCGAGCTATGGCAAAACGTTAAGAGACCTTTTTTGTAGAGAATTAAGTTTCCTACTTTTTATGTTCTATGATATTTTTTGATCAGATGCGTAGTTCTCGAGATATATCAAGATATTTAAAAGTTCCGAAGCCGCACCAACATAATAGAGATACAGAAACACCGTGGCCCCTTTCTTTGAGATAACTCTGCACTATTGCGACCTGCAAATGCCACTTCCAGCTTAGCTGTGCAGAAGAAGAACAACAAGAAGAAGAAATATCTCGAAATATGTCCGTCAGGCCCCTTCCCTTGAGATAAATCTGCAAATATCTCGGAAACGAAGCGAGCTATGGCAAAATGTTAAGAGACCTTTTTTGTAGAGAATTAAGTTTTCCACTTTTTATGATCCATGATATTTTTTGATCAGATGCGTAGTTCTCGAGATACAACAAGATATTTAAAAGTTCCGAAGCTGCACCAACATAATAGAGATACAGAAACACCGTGGCCCCTTTCTTTGAGGTAACTCTGCACTAGTGCGAGCCGCAAATGCCACTTCCAGCTTAGCTGTGCAGAAGAAGAACAACAAGAAGAAGAAATATCTCGAAATATGTCCGTCAGGCCCCTTCCCTTGAGATAAATCTGCAAATATCTCGGAAACGAAGCGAGCTATGGCAAAATGTTAAGAGACCTTTTTTGTAGAGAATTAAGTTTTCCACTTTTTATGTTCTATGATATTTTTTGATCAGATGCGTAGTTCTCGAGATATATCAAGATATTTAAAAGCTCGGAAGCTGCACCAACATAATAGAGGTACAGAAACACCGTGGCCCCTTTCTTTGAGATAACTCTGCACTATTGCGAGCTGCAAATGCCACTTCCAGCTTAGCTGTGCAGAACAAGAACAACAAGAATAAGAAATATTTCGAAATATGTCCGTCAGGCCTCTTCCCTTGAGATAAATCTGCAAATATCTCGGAAACGAAGCGAGCTACGGCAAAATGTTAACAGACCTTTTTTGTAGAAAATTAGGTTTCCTACTTTTTATGTTCTATGATATTTTTTTATCAGATGCGTAGTTCTCGAGATATATCAAGATATTTAAAAGTTCCGAAGCTGCACCAACATAATAGAGGTAGAGAAACACCGTGGCCTCTTTCTTTGAGATAACTCTGCACTATTGCGAGCTGCAAATGCCACTTCCAGCTTAGCTGTGCAGAAGAGGAACAACAAGAAGAAGAAATATCTCGGAATATGTCCGTCAGGCCCCTTCCCTTGAGCTAAATCTGCAAATATCTCGGAAACGATGCCAGCTATGGGAAAATGTTAAGAGACCTTTTTTGTAGAGAATTAAGTTTCCTACTTTTTATCTTCTATGATATTTTTTGATCAGATGCGTAGTTCTCGAGATATATCAAGATATTTAAAAGTTCCGAAGCTGCACCAACATAATAGAGGTACAGAAACACCGTGGCCTCTTCCTTTGAGATAACTCTGCACTATTGCGAGCTGCAAATGCCACTTCCAGCTTAGCTGTGCAGAAGAAGAACAACAAGAAGAAGAAATATCTCGAAATATGTCCGTCAGGCCACTTCCCTTGAGATAAATCTGCAAATATCTCGGAAACGAAGCGAGCTATGGCAAAATGTTAAGAGACCTTTTTTGTAGAGAATTAAGTTTCCTACTTTTTATGTTCTATGATATTTTTTGATCAGATGCGTAGTTCTCGAGATATATCAAGATATTTAAAAGCTCGGAAGCTGCACCAACATAATAGAGGTACAGAAACACCGTGGCCCCTTTCTTTGAGATAACTCTGCACTATTGCGAGCTGCAAATGCCACTTCCAGCTTAGCTGTGCAGAAGAAGAACAACAAGAATAAGAAATATTTCGAAATATGTCCGTCAGGCCTCTTCCCTTGAGATAAATCTGCAAATATCTCGGAAACGAAGCGAGCTACGGCAAAATGTTAACAGACCTTTTTTGTAGAAAATTAGGTTTCCTACTTTTTATGTTCTATGATATTTTTTTATCAGATGCGTAGTTCTCGAGATATATCAAGATATTTAAAAGTTCCGAAGCTGCACCAACATAATAGAGGTAGAGAAACACCGTGGCCTCTTTCTTTGAGATAACTCTGCACTATTGCGAGCTGCAAATGCCACTTCCAGCTTAGCTGTGAAGAAGAAGAACAACAAGAAGAAGAAATATCTCGGAATATGTCCGTCAGGCCCCTTCCCTTGAGCTAAATCTGCAAATATCTCGGAAACGATGCCAGCTATGTGAAAATGTTAAGAGACCTTTTTTGTAGAGAATTAAGTTTCCTACTTTTTATGTTCTATGATATTTTTTGATCAGAAGCGTAGTTCTCGAGATATATCAAGATATTTAAAAGTTCCGAAGCTGCACCAACATAATAGAGGTACAGAAACACGTTGGCCTCTTCCTTTGAGATAACTCTGCACTATTGCGAGCTGCAAATGCCACTTCCAGCTTAGCTGTGCAGAAGAAGAACAACAAGAAGAAGAAATATCTCGAAATATGTCCGTCAGGCCCCTTCCCTTGAGATAAATCTGCAAATATCTCGGAAACGAAGCAAGCTACGGCAAAATGTTAACAGACCTTTTTTGTAGAAAATTAGGTTTCCTACTTTTTATGTTCTATGATATTTTTTTATCAGATGCGTAGTTCTTGAGATATATCAAGATATGTAAAAGTTCCGAAGCTGCACCAACATAATAGAGGTACAGAAACACCGTGGCCTCTTTCTTTGAGATAACTCTGCACTATTGCGAGCTGCAAATGCCACTTCCAGCTTAGCTGTGCAGAAAAGGAACAACAAGAAGAAGAAATATCTCGGAATATGTCCGTCAGGCCCCTTCCCTTGAGCTAAATCTGCAAATATCTCGGAAACGATGCCAGCTATGGGAAAATGTTAAGAGACCTTTTTTGTAGAGTTAAGTTTCCTACTTTTTATGTTCTATGATATTTTTTGATCAGATGCGTAGTTCTCGAGATATATCAAGATATTTAAAAGTTCCGAAGCCGCACCAACATAATAGAGATACAGAAACACCGTGGCCTCTTTCTTTGAGATAACTCTGCACTATTGCGCGCTGCAAATGCCACTTCCAGCTTAGCTGTGCAGAAGAAGAACAACAAGAAGAAGAAATATCTCGAAATATGTCCGTCAGGCCCCTTCCCTTGAGATAAATCTGCAAATATCTCGGAAACGAAGCGAGCTACGGCAAAATGTTAACAGACCTTTTTTGTAGAAAATTAGGTTTCCTACTTTTTATGTTCTATGATATTTTTTGATCAGAAGCGTAGTTTTCGAGATATATCGAGATATTTAAAAGTTCCGAAGCCGCACCAACATAATAGAGATACAGAAACACCGTGGCCCCTTTCTTTGAGATAACTCTGCACTATTGCGAGCTGCAAATGCCACTTCCAGCTTAGCTGTGCAGAAGAAGAACAACAAGAAGAAGAAATATCTCGAAATATGTCCGTCAGGCCCCTGCCCTTGAGATAAATCTGCAAATATCTCGGAAACGAAGCGAGCTATGGCAAAATGTTAAGAGACCTTTTTTGTAGAGAATTACGTTTCCTACTTTTTAAGTTCTATGATATTTTTTGATCAGAAGCGTAGTTTTCGAGATATATCGAGATATTTAAAGGTTCCGAAGCCGCACCAACATAATAGAGATACAGAAACACCGTGGCCCCTTTCTTTGAGATAACTCTGCACTATTGCGACCTGCAAATGCCACTTCCAGCTTAGCTGTGCAGAAGAAGAACAACAAGAAGAAGAAATATCTCGAAATATGTCCGTCAGGCCCCTTCCCTTGAGATAAATCTACAAATATCTCGGAAACGAAGCGAGCTATGGCAAAATGTTAAGAGACCTTTTTTGTAGAGAATTATGTTTCCTACAATTTATGTTCTATGATATTTTTTGATCAGAAGCGTAGTTTTCGAGATATATCGAGATATTTAAAAATTCCGAAGCCGCACCAACATAATAGAGGTACAGAAACACCGTGGCCTCTTTCTTTGAGATAACTCTGCACTATTGCGAGCTGCAAATGCCACTTCCAGCTTAGCTGTGCAGAAGAAGAACAACAAGAAGAAGAAATATCTCGAAATATGTCCGTCAGGCCCCTTCCCTTGAGATAAATCTGCAAATATCTCGGAAACGAAGCGAGCTATGGCAAAACGTTAAGAGACCTTTTTTGTAGAGAATTAAGTTTCCTACTTTTTATGTTCTATGATATTTTTTGATCAGATGCGTAGTTCTCGAGATATATCAAGATATTTAAAAGTTCCGAAGCCGCACCAACATAATAGAGATACAGAAACACCGTGGCCCCTTTCTTTGAGATAACTCTGCACTATTGCGACCTGCAAATGCCACTTCCAGCTTAGCTGTGCAGAAGAAGAACAACAAGAAGAAGAAATATCTCGAAATATGTCCGTCAGGCCCCTTCCCTTGAGATAAATCTGCAAATATCTCGGAAACGAAGCGAGCTATGGCAAAATGTTAAGAGACCTTTTTTGTAGAGAATTAAGTTTTCCACTTTTTATGATCCATGATATTTTTTGATCAGATGCGTAGTTCTCGAGATACAACAAGATATTTAAAAGTTCCGAAGCTGCACCAACATAATAGAGATACAGAAACACCGTGGCCCCTTTCTTTGAGGTAACTCTGCACTAGTGCGAGCCGCAAACGCCACTTCCAGCTTAGCTGTGCAGAAGAAGAACAACAAGAAGAAGAAATATCTCGAAATATGTCCGTCAGGCCCCTTCCCTTGAGATAAATCTGCAAATATCTCGGAAACGATGCCAGCTATGGGAAAATGTTAAGAGACCTTTTTTGTAGAGAATTAAGTTTCCTACTTTTTATCTTCTATGATATTTTTTGATCAGATGCGTAGTTCTCGAGATATATCAAGATATTTAAAAGTTCCGAAGCTGCACCAACATAATAGAGGTACAGAAACACCGTGGCCCCTTTCTTTGAGATAACTCTGCACTATTGCGAGCTGCAAATGCCACTTCCAGCTTAGCTGTGAAGAAGAAGAACAACAAGAAGAAGAAATATCTCGAAATATGTCCGTTAGGCCCCTTCCCTTGAGATAAATCTGCAAATATCTCGGAAACGAAGCGAGCTATGGCAAAATGTTAAGAGACCTTTTTTGTAGAGAATTAAGTTTCCTACTTTTTATGTTCTATGATATTTTTTGATCAGATGCGCAGATCTCCAGATATATCAAGATATTTAAAAGTTCCGAAGCCGCACCAACATAATAGAGATACAGAAACACCGTGGCCCCTTTCTTTGAGATAACTCTGCACTATTGCGAGCTGCAAATGCCACTTCCAGCTTAGCTGTGCAGAAGAAGAACAACAAGAAGAAGAAATATCTCGAAATATGTCCGTCAGGCCCCTTCCCTTGAGATAAATCTGCAAATATCTCGGAAACGAAGCGAGCTATGGCAAAATGTTAAGAGACCTTTTTTGTAGAGAATTAAGTTTTCCACTTTTTATGTTCTATGATATTTTTTGATCAGATGCGTAGTTCTCGAGATATATCAAGATATTTAAAAGCTCGGAAGCTGCACCAACATAATAGAGGTACAGAAACACCGTGGCCCCTTTCTTTGAGATAACTCTGCACTATTGCGAGCTGCAAATGCCACTTCCAGCTTAGCTGTGCAGAAGAAGAACAACAAGAATAAGAAATATTTCGAAATATGTCCGTCAGGCCTCTTCCCTTGAGATAAATCTGCAAATATCTCGGAAACGAAGCGAGCTACGGCAAAATGTTAACAGACCTTTTTTGTAGAAAATTAGGTTTCCTACTTTTTATGTTCTATGATATTTTTTTATCAGATGCGTAGTTCTCGAGATATATCAAGATATTTAAAAGTTCCGAAGCTGCACCAACATAATAGAGGTAGAGAAACACCGTGGCCTCTTTCTTTGAGATAACTCTGCACTATTGCGAGCTGCAAATGCCACTTCCAGCTTAGCTGTGCAGAAGAGGAACAACAAGAAGAAGAAATATCTCGGAATATGTCCGTCAGGCCCCTTCCCTTGAGCTAAATCTGCAAATATCTCGGAAACGATGCCAGCTATGGGAAAATGTTAAGAGACCTTTTTTGTAGAGAATTAAGTTTCCTACTTTTTATCTTCTATGATATTTTTTGATCAGATGCGTAGTTCTCGAGATATATCAAGATATTTAAAAGTTCCGAAGCTGCACCAACATAATAGAGGTACAGAAACACCGTGGCCTCTTCCTTTGAGATAACTCTGCACTATTGCGAGCTGCAAATGCCACTTCCAGCTTAGCTGTGCAGAAGAAGAACAACAAGAAGAAGAAATATCTCGAAATATGTCCGTCAGGCCACTTCCCTTGAGATAAATCTGCAAATATCTCGGAAACGAAGCGAGCTATGGCAAAATGTTAAGAGACCTTTTTTGTAGAGAATTAAGTTTCCTACTTTTTATGTTCTATGATATTTTTTGATCAGATGCGTAGTTCTCGAGATATATCAAGATATTTAAAAGCTCGGAAGCTGCACCAACATAATAGAGGTACAGAAACACCGTGGCCCCTTTCTTTGAGATAACTCTGCACTATTGCGAGCTGCAAATGCCACTTCCAGCTTAGCTGTGCAGAAGAAGAACAACAAGAATAAGAAATATTTCGAAATATGTCCGTCAGGCCTCTTCCCTTGAGATAAATCTGCAAATATCTCGGAAACGAAGCGAGCTACGGCAAAATGTTAACAGACCTTTTTTGTAGAAAATTAGGTTTCCTACTTTTTATGTTCTATGATATTTTTTTATCAGATGCGTAGTTCTCGAGATATATCAAGATATTTAAAAGTTCCGAAGCTGCACCAACATAATAGAGGTAGAGAAACACCGTGGCCTCTTTCTTTGAGATAACTCTGCACTATTGCGAGCTGCAAATGCCACTTCCAGCTTAGCTGTGAAGAAGAAGAACAACAAGAAGAAGAAATATCTCGGAATATGTCCGTCAGGCCCCTTCCCTTGAGCTAAATCTGCAAATATCTCGGAAACGATGCCAGCTATGTGAAAATGTTAAGAGACCTTTTTTGTAGAGAATTAAGTTTCCTACTTTTTATGTTCTATGATATTTTTTGATCAGAAGCGTAGTTCTCGAGATATATCAAGATATTTAAAAGTTCCGAAGCTGCACCAACATAATAGAGGTACAGAAACACGTTGGCCTCTTCCTTTGAGATAACTCTGCACTATTGCGAGCTGCAAATGCCACTTCCAGCTTAGCTGTGCAGAAGAAGAACAACAAGAAGAAGAAATATCTCGAAATATGTCCGTCAGGCCCCTTCCCTTGAGATAAATCTGCAAATATCTCGGAAACGAAGCAAGCTACGGCAAAATGTTAACAGACCTTTTTTGTAGAAAATTAGGTTTCCTACTTTTTATGTTCTATGATATTTTTTTATCAGATGCGTAGTTCTTGAGATATATCAAGATATGTAAAAGTTCCGAAGCTGCACCAACATAATAGAGGTACAGAAACACCGTGGCCTCTTTCTTTGAGATAACTCTGCACTATTGCGAGCTGCAAATGCCACTTCCAGCTTAGCTGTGCAGAAAAGGAACAACAAGAAGAAGAAATATCTCGGAATATGTCCGTCAGGCCCCTTCCCTTGAGCTAAATCTGCAAATATCTCGGAAACGATGCCAGCTATGGGAAAATGTTAAGAGACCTTTTTTGTAGAGTTAAGTTTCCTACTTTTTATGTTCTATGATATTTTTTGATCAGATGCGTAGTTCTCGAGATATATCAAGATATTTAAAAGTTCCGAAGCCGCACCAACATAATAGAGATACAGAAACACCGTGGCCTCTTTCTTTGAGATAACTCTGCACTATTGCGCGCTGCAAATGCCACTTCCAGCTTAGCTGTGCAGAAGAAGAACAACAAGAAGAAGAAATATCTCGAAATATGTCCGTCAGGCCCCTTCCCTTGAGATAAATCTGCAAATATCTCGGAAACGAAGCGAGCTACGGCAAAATGTTAACAGACCTTTTTTGTAGAAAATTAGGTTTCCTACTTTTTATGTTCTATGATATTTTTTGATCAGAAGCGTAGTTTTCGAGATATATCGAGATATTTAAAAGTTCCGAAGCCGCACCAACATAATAGAGATACAGAAACACCGTGGCCCCTTTCTTTGAGATAACTCTGCACTATTGCGAGCTGCAAATGCCACTTCCAGCTTAGCTGTGCAGAAGAAGAACAACAAGAAGAAGAAATATCTCGAAATATGTCCGTCAGGCCCCTGCCCTTGAGATAAATCTGCAAATATCTCGGAAACGAAGCGAGCTATGGCAAAATGTTAAGAGACCTTTTTTGTAGAGAATTACGTTTCCTACTTTTTAAGTTCTATGATATTTTTTGATCAGAAGCGTAGTTTTCGAGATATATCGAGATATTTAAAGGTTCCGAAGCCGCACCAACATAATAGAGATACAGAAACACCGTGGCCCCTTTCTTTGAGATAACTCTGCACTATTGCGACCTGCAAATGCCACTTCCAGCTTAGCTGTGCAGAAGAAGAACAACAAGAAGAAGAAATATCTCGAAATATGTCCGTCAGGCCCCTTCCCTTGAGATAAATCTACAAATATCTCGGAAACGAAGCGAGCTATGGCAAAATGTTAAGAGACCTTTTTTGTAGAGAATTATGTTTCCTACAATTTATGTTCTATGATATTTTTTGATCAGAAGCGTAGTTTTCGAGATATATCGAGATATTTAAAAATTCCGAAGCCGCACCAACATAATAGAGGTACAGAAACACCGTGGCCTCTTTCTTTGAGATAACTCTGCACTATTGCGAGCTGCAAATGCCACTTCCAGCTTAGCTGTGCAGAAGAAGAACAACAAGAAGAAGAAATATCTCGAAATATGTCCGTCAGGCCCCTTCCCTTGAGATAAATCTGCAAATATCTCGGAAACGAAGCGAGCTATGGCAAAACGTTAAGAGACCTTTTTTGTAGAGAATTAAGTTTCCTACTTTTTATGTTCTATGATATTTTTTGATCAGATGCGTAGTTCTCGAGATATATCAAGATATTTAAAAGTTCCGAAGCCGCACCAACATAATAGAGATACAGAAACACCGTGGCCCCTTTCTTTGAGATAACTCTGCACTATTGCGACCTGCAAATGCCACTTCCAGCTTAGCTGTGCAGAAGAAGAACAACAAGAAGAAGAAATATCTCGAAATATGTCCGTCAGGCCCCTTCCCTTGAGATAAATCTACAAATATCTCGGAAACGAAGCGAGCTATGGCAAAATGTTAAGAGACCTTTTTTGTAGAGAATTATGTTTCCTACAATTTATGTTCTATGATATTTTTTGATCAGAAGCGTAGTTTTCGAGATATATCGAGATATTTAAAAATTCCGAAGCCGCACCAACATAATAGAGGTACAGAAACACCGTGGCCTCTTTCTTTGAGATAACTCTGCACTATTGCGAGCTGCAAATGCCACTTCCAGCTTAGCTGTGCAGAAGAAGAACAACAAGAAGAAGAAATATCTCGAAATATGTCCGTCAGGCCCCTTCCCTTGAGATAAATCTGCAAATATCTCGGAAACGAAGCGAGCTATGGCAAAACGTTAAGAGACCTTTTTTGTAGAGAATTAAGTTTCCTACTTTTTATGTTCTATGATATTTTTTGATCAGATGCGTAGTTCTCGAGATATATCAAGATATTTAAAAGTTCCGAAGCCGCACCAACATAATAGAGATACAGAAACACCGTGGCCCCTTTCTTTGAGATAACTCTGCACTATTGCGACCTGCAAATGCCACTTCCAGCTTAGCTGTGCAGAAGAAGAACAACAAGAAGAAGAAATATCTCGAAATATGTCCGTCAGGCCCCTTCCCTTGAGATAAATCTGCAAATATCTCGGAAACGAAGCGAGCTATGGCAAAATGTTAAGAGACCTTTTTTGTAGAGAATTAAGTTTTCCACTTTTTATGATCCATGATATTTTTTGATCAGATGCGTAGTTCTCGAGATACAACAAGATATTTAAAAGTTCCGAAGCTGCACCAACATAATAGAGATACAGAAACACCGTGGCCCCTTTCTTTGAGGTAACTCTGCACTAGTGCGAGCCGCAAATGCCACTTCCAGCTTAGCTGTGCAGAAGAAGAACAACAAGAAGAAGAAATATCTCGAAATATGTCCGTCAGGCCCCTTCCCTTGAGATAAATCTGCAAATATCTCGGAAACGATGCCAGCTATGGGAAAATGTTAAGAGACCTTTTTTGTAGAGAATTAAGTTTCCTACTTTTTATCTTCTATGATATTTTTTGATCAGATGCGTAGTTCTCGAGATATATCAAGATATTTAAAAGTTCCGAAGCTGCACCAACATAATAGAGGTACAGAAACACCGTGGCCCCTTTCTTTGAGATAACTCTGCACTATTGCGAGCTGCAAATGCCACTTCCAGCTTAGCTGTGAAGAAGAAGAACAACAAGAAGAAGAAATATCTCGAAATATGTCCGTTAGGCCCCTTCCCTTGAGATAAATCTGCAAATATCTCGGAAACGAAGCGAGCTATGGCAAAATGTTAAGAGACCTTTTTTGTAGAGAATTAAGTTTCCTACTTTTTATGTTCTATGATATTTTTTGATCAGATGCGCAGATCTCCAGATATATCAAGATATTTAAAAGTTCCGAAGCCGCACCAACATAATAGAGATACAGAAACACCGTGGCCCCTTTCTTTGAGATAACTCTGCACTATTGCGAGCTGCAAATGCCACTTCCAGCTTAGCTGTGCAGAAGAAGAACAACAAGAAGAAGAAATATCTCGAAATATGTCCGTCAGGCCCCTTCCCTTGAGATAAATCTGCAAATATCTCGTAAACGAAGCGAGCTATGGCAAAATGTTAAGAGACCTTTTTTGTAGAGAATTAAGTTTCCCACTTTTTATGTTCCATGATATTTTTTGATCAGATGCGTAGTTCTCGAGATATAACAAGATATTTAAAAGTTCCGAAGCTGCACCAACATAATAGAGATACAGAAACACCGTGGCCCCTTTCTTTGAGGTAACTCTGCACTAGTGCGAGCTGCAAATGCCACTTCCAGCTTAGCTGTGCAGAAGAGGAACAACAAGAAGAAGAAATATCTCGGAATATGTCCGTCAGGCCCCTTCCCTTGAGCTAAATCTGCAAATATCTCGGAAACGATGCCAGCTATGGGAAAATGTTAAGAGACCTTTTTTGTAGAGAATTAAGTTTCCTACTTTTTATCTTCTATGATATTTTTTGATCAGATGCGTAGTTCTCGAGATATATCAAGATATTTAAAAGTTCCGAAGCTGCACCAACATAATAGAGGTACAGAAACACCGTGGCCTCTTCCTTTGAGATAACTCTGCACTATTGCGAGCTGCAAATGCCACTTCCAGCTTAGCTGTGCAGAAGAAGAACAACAAGAAGAAGAAATATCTCGAAATATGTCCGTCAGGCCACTTCCCTTGAGATAAATCTGCAAATATCTCGGAAACGAAGCGAGCTATGGCAAAATGTTAAGAGACCTTTTTTGTAGAGAATTAAGTTTCCTACTTTTTATGTTCTATGATATTTTTTGATCAGATGCGTAGTTCTCGAGATATATCAAGATATTTAAAAGCTCGGAAGCTGCACCAACATAATAGAGGTACAGAAACACCGTGGCCCCTTTCTTTGAGATAACTCTGCACTATTGCGAGCTGCAAATGCCACTTCCAGCTTAGCTGTGCAGAAGAAGAACAACAAGAATAAGAAATATTTCGAAATATGTCCGTCAGGCCTCTTCCCTTGAGATAAATCTGCAAATATCTCGGAAACGAAGCGAGCTACGGCAAAATGTTAACAGACCTTTTTTGTAGAAAATTAGGTTTCCTACTTTTTATGTTCTATGATATTTTTTTATCAGATGCGTAGTTCTCGAGATATATCAAGATATTTAAAAGTTCCGAAGCTGCACCAACATAATAGAGGTAGAGAAACACCGTGGCCTCTTTCTTTGAGATAACTCTGCACTATTGCGAGCTGCAAATGCCACTTCCAGCTTAGCTGTGCAGAAGAGGAACAACAAGAAGAAGAAATATCTCGGAATATGTCCGTCAGGCCCCTTCCCTTGAGCTAAATCTGCAAATATCTCGGAAACGATGCCAGCTATGGGAAAATGTTAAGAGACCTTTTTTGTAGAGAATTAAGTTTCCTACTTTTTATCTTCTATGATATTTTTTGATCAGATGCGTAGTTCTCGAGATATATCAAGATATTTAAAAGTTCCGAAGCTGCACCAACATAATAGAGGTACAGAAACACCGTGGCCTCTTCCTTTGAGATAACTCTGCACTATTGCGAGCTGCAAATGCCACTTCCAGCTTAGCTGTGCAGAAGAAGAACAACAAGAAGAAGAAATATCTCGAAATATGTCCGTCAGGCCACTTCCCTTGAGATAAATCTGCAAATATCTCGGAAACGAAGCGAGCTATGGCAAAATGTTAAGAGACCTTTTTTGTAGAGAATTAAGTTTCCTACTTTTTATGTTCTATGATATTTTTTGATCAGATGCGTAGTTCTCGAGATATATCAAGATATTTAAAAGCTCGGAAGCTGCACCAACATAATAGAGGTACAGAAACACCGTGGCCCCTTTCTTTGAGATAACTCTGCACTATTGCGAGCTGCAAATGCCACTTCCAGCTTAGCTGTGCAGAAGAAGAACAACAAGAATAAGAAATATTTCGAAATATGTCCGTCAGGCCTCTTCCCTTGAGATAAATCTGCAAATATCTCGGAAACGAAGCGAGCTACGGCAAAATGTTAACAGACCTTTTTTGTAGAAAATTAGGTTTCCTACTTTTTATGTTCTATGATATTTTTTTATCAGATGCGTAGTTCTCGAGATATATCAAGATATTTAAAAGTTCCGAAGCTGCACCAACATAATAGAGGTAGAGAAACACCGTGGCCTCTTTCTTTGAGATAACTCTGCACTATTGCGAGCTGCAAATGCCACTTCCAGCTTAGCTGTGAAGAAGAAGAACAACAAGAAGAAGAAATATCTCGGAATATGTCCGTCAGGCCCCTTCCCTTGAGCTAAATCTGCAAATATCTCGGAAACGATGCCAGCTATGTGAAAATGTTAAGAGACCTTTTTTGTAAAGAATTAAGTTTCCTACTTTTTATGTTCTATGATATTTTTTGATCAGAAGCGTAGTTCTCGAGATATATCAAGATATTTAAAAGTTCCGAAGCTGCACCAACATAATAGAGGTACAGAAACACGTTGGCCTCTTCCTTTGAGATAACTCTGCACTATTGCGAGCTGCAAATGCCACTTCCAGCTTAGCTGTGCAGAAGAAGAACAACAAGAAGAAGAAATATCTCGAAATATGTCCGTCAGGCCCCTTCCCTTGAGATAAATCTGCAAATATCTCGGAAACGAAGCAAGCTACGGCAAAATGTTAACAGACCTTTTTTGTAGAAAATTAGGTTTCCTACTTTTTATGTTCTATGATATTTTTTTATCAGATGCGTAGTTCTTGAGATATATCAAGATATGTAAAAGTTCCGAAGCTGCACCAACATAATAGAGGTACAGAAACACCGTGGCCTCTTTCTTTGAGATAACTCTGCACTATTGCGAGCTGCAAATGCCACTTCCAGCTTAGCTGTGCAGAAAAGGAACAACAAGAAGAAGAAATATCTCGGAATATGTCCGTCAGGCCCCTTCCCTTGAGCTAAATCTGCAAATATCTCGGAAACGATGCCAGCTATGGGAAAATGTTAAGAGACCTTTTTTGTAGAGTTAAGTTTCCTACTTTTTATGTTCTATGATATTTTTTGATCAGATGCGTAGTTCTCGAGATATATCAAGATATTTAAAAGTTCCGAAGCCGCACCAACATAATAGAGATACAGAAACACCGTGGCCTCTTTCTTTGAGATAACTCTGCACTATTGCGCGCTGCAAATGCCACTTCCAGCTTAGCTGTGCAGAAGAAGAACAACAAGAAGAAGAAATATCTCGAAATATGTCCGTCAGGCCCCTTTCCTTGAGATAAATCTGCAAATATCTCGGAAACGAAGCGAGCTACGGCAAAATGTTAACAGACCTTTTTTGTAGAAAATTAGGTTTCCTACTTTTTATGTTCTATGATATTTTTTGATCAGAAGCGTAGTTTTCGAGATATATCGAGATATTTAAAAGTTCCGAAGCCGCACCAACATAATAGAGATACAGAAACACCGTGGCCCCTTTCTTTGAGATAACTCTGCACTATTGCGAGCTGCAAATGCCACTTCCAGCTTAGCTGTGCAGAAGAAGAACAACAAGAAGAAGAAATATCTCGAAATATGTCCGTCAGGCCCCTGCCCTTGAGATAAATCTGCAAATATCTCGGAAACGAAGCGAGCTATGGCAAAATGTTAAGAGACCTTTTTTGTAGAGAATTACGTTTCCTACTTTTTAAGTTCTATGATATTTTTTGATCAGAAGCGTAGTTTTCGAGATATATCGAGATATTTAAAGGTTCCGAAGCCGCACCAACATAATAGAGATACAGAAACACCGTGGCCCCTTTCTTTGAGATAACTCTGCACTATTGCGACCTGCAAATGCCACTTCCAGCTTAGCTGTGCAGAAGAAGAACAACAAGAAGAAGAAATATCTCGAAATATGTCCGTCAGGCCCCTTCCCTTGAGATAAATCTACAAATATCTCGGAAACGAAGCGAGCTATGGCAAAATGTTAAGAGACCTTTTTTGTAGAGAATTATGTTTCCTACAATTTATGTTCTATGATATTTTTTGATCAGAAGCGTAGTTTTCGAGATATATCGAGATATTTAAAAATTCCGAAGCCGCACCAACATAATAGAGGTACAGAAACACCGTGGCCTCTTTCTTTGAGATAACTCTGCACTATTGCGAGCTGCAAATGCCACTTCCAGCTTAGCTGTGCAGAAGAAGAACAACAAGAAGAAGAAATATCTCGAAATATGTCCGTCAGGCCCCTGCCCTTGAGATAAATCTGCAAATATCTCGGAAACGAAGCGAGCTACGGCAAAATGTTAACAGACCTTTTTTGTAGAAAATTAGGTTTCCTACTTTTTATGTTCTATGATATTTTTTTATCAGATGCGTAGTTCTCGAGATATATCAAGATATTTAAAAGTTCCGAAGCTGCACCAACATAATAGAGGTAGAGAAACACCGTGGCCTCTTTCTTTGAGATAACTCTGCACTATTGCGAGCTGCAAATGCCACTTCCAGCTTAGCTGTGAAGAAGAAGAACAACAAGAAGAAGAAATATCTCGGAATATGTCCGTCAGGCCCCTTCCCTTGAGCTAAATCTGCAAATATCTCGGAAACGATGCCAGCTATGTGAAAATGTTAAGAGACCTTTTTTGTAAAGAATTAAGTTTCCTACTTTTTATGTTCTATGATATTTTTTGATCAGAAGCGTAGTTCTCGAGATATATCAAGATATTTAAAAGTTCCGAAGCTGCACCAACATAATAGAGGTACAGAAACACGTTGGCCTCTTCCTTTGAGATAACTCTGCACTATTGCGAGCTGCAAATGCCACTTCCAGCTTAGCTGTGCAGAAGAAGAACAACAAGAAGAAGAAATATCTCGAAATATGTCCGTCAGGCCCCTTCCCTTGAGATAAATCTGCAAATATCTCGGAAACGAAGCAAGCTACGGCAAAATGTTAACAGACCTTTTTTGTAGAAAATTAGGTTTCCTACTTTTTATGTTCTATGATATTTTTTTATCAGATGCGTAGTTCTTGAGATATATCAAGATATGTAAAAGTTCCGAAGCTGCACCAACATAATAGAGGTACAGAAACACCGTGGCCTCTTTCTTTGAGATAACTCTGCACTATTGCGAGCTGCAAATGCCACTTCCAGCTTAGCTGTGCAGAAAAGGAACAACAAGAAGAAGAAATATCTCGGAATATGTCCGTCAGGCCCCTTCCCTTGAGCTAAATCTGCAAATATCTCGGAAACGATGCCAGCTATGGGAAAATGTTAAGAGACCTTTTTTGTAGAGTTAAGTTTCCTACTTTTTATGTTCTATGATATTTTTTGATCAGATGCGTAGTTCTCGAGATATATCAAGATATTTAAAAGTTCCGAAGCCGCACCAACATAATAGAGATACAGAAACACCGTGGCCTCTTTCTTTGAGATAACTCTGCACTATTGCGCGCTGCAAATGCCACTTCCAGCTTAGCTGTGCAGAAGAAGAACAACAAGAAGAAGAAATATCTCGAAATATGTCCGTCAGGCCCCTTTCCTTGAGATAAATCTGCAAATATCTCGGAAACGAAGCGAGCTACGGCAAAATGTTAACAGACCTTTTTTGTAGAAAATTAGGTTTCCTACTTTTTATGTTCTATGATATTTTTTGATCAGAAGCGTAGTTTTCGAGATATATCGAGATATTTAAAAGTTCCGAAGCCGCACCAACATAATAGAGATACAGAAACACCGTGGCCCCTTTCTTTGAGATAACTCTGCACTATTGCGAGCTGCAAATGCCACTTCCAGCTTAGCTGTGCAGAAGAAGAACAACAAGAAGAAGAAATATCTCGAAATATGTCCGTCAGGCCCCTGCCCTTGAGATAAATCTGCAAATATCTCGGAAACGAAGCGAGCTATGGCAAAATGTTAAGAGACCTTTTTTGTAGAGAATTACGTTTCCTACTTTTTAAGTTCTATGATATTTTTTGATCAGAAGCGTAGTTTTCGAGATATATCGAGATATTTAAAGGTTCCGAAGCCGCACCAACATAATAGAGATACAGAAACACCGTGGCCCCTTTCTTTGAGATAACTCTGCACTATTGCGACCTGCAAATGCCACTTCCAGCTTAGCTGTGCAGAAGAAGAACAACAAGAAGAAGAAATATCTCGAAATATGTCCGTCAGGCCCCTTCCCTTGAGATAAATCTACAAATATCTCGGAAACGAAGCGAGCTATGGCAAAATGTTAAGAGACCTTTTTTGTAGAGAATTATGTTTCCTACAATTTATGTTCTATGATATTTTTTGATCAGAAGCGTAGTTTTCGAGATATATCGAGATATTTAAAAATTCCGAAGCCGCACCAACATAATAGAGGTACAGAAACACCGTGGCCTCTTTCTTTGAGATAACTCTGCACTATTGCGAGCTGCAAATGCCACTTCCAGCTTAGCTGTGCAGAAGAAGAACAACAAGAAGAAGAAATATCTCGAAACATGTCCGTCAGGCCCCTTCCCTTGAGATAAATCTGCAAATATCTCGGAAACGAAGCGAGCTATGGCAAAACGTTAAGAGACCTTTTTTGTAGAGAATTAAGTTTCCTACTTTTTATGTTCTATGATATTTTTTGATCAGATGCGTAGTTCTCGAGATATATCAAGATATTTAAAAGTTCCGAAGCCGCACCAACATAATAGAGATACAGAAACACCGTGGCCCCTTTCTTTGAGATAACTCTGCACTATTGCGACCTGCAAATGCCACTTCCAGCTTAGCTGTGCAGAAGAAGAACAACAAGAAGAAGAAATATCTCGAAATATGTCCGTCAGGCCCCTTCCCTTGAGATAAATCTGAAAATATCTCGGAAACGAAGCGAGCTATGGCAAAATGTTAAGAGACCTTTTTTGTAGAGAATTAAGTTTTCCACTTTTTATGATCCATGATATTTTTTGATCAGATGCGTAGTTCTCGAGATATAACAAGATATTTAAAAGTTCCGAAGCTGCACCAACATAATAGAGATACAGAAACACCGTGGCCCCTTTCTTTGAGGTAACTCTGCACTAGTGCGAGCCGCAAATGCCACTTCCAGCTTAGCTGTGCAGAAGAAGAACAACAAGAAGAAGAAATATCTCGAAATATGTCCGTCAGGCCCCTTCCCTTGAGATAAATCTGCAAATATCTCGGAAACGAAGCGAGCTATGGCAAAATGTTAAGACACCTTTTTTGTAGAGAATTAAGTTTCCTACTTTTTATGTTGTATGATATTTTTTGATCAGATGCGTTGTTCTCGAGATATATCAAGATATTTAAAAGTTCCGAAGCTGCACCAACATAATAGAGATACAGAAACACCGTGGCCCCTTTCTTTGAGATAACTCTGCACTATTGCGAGCTGCAAATGCCACTTCCAGCTTAGCTGTGCAGAAGAAGAACAACAAGAAGAAGAAATATCTCGAAATATGTCCGTCAGGCCCCTTCCCTTGAGATATATCTGCAAATATCTCGGAAACGAAGCGAGCTATGGCAAAATGTTAAGAGACCTTTTTTGTAGAGAATTAAGTTTCGTACTTTTTATGTTCTATGATATTTTTTGATCAGATGCGTAGTTCTCGAGATATATCAAGATATTTAAAAGTTCCGAAGTCGCACCAACATAATAGAGATACAGAAACACCGTGGCCCCTTTCTTTGAGATAACTCTGCATTATTGCGAGCTGCAAATGCCACTTCGAGCTTAGCTGTGCAGAAGAAGAACAACAAGAAGAAGAAATATCTCGAAATATGTCCGTCAGACCCCTTCCCTTGAGATAAATCTGCAAATATCTCGGAAACGAAGCGAGCTATGGCAAAATGTTAAGAGACCTTTTTTGTAGAGAATTAAGTTTCCTACTTTTTATGTTGTATGATATTTTTTGATCAGATGCGTTGTTCTCGAGATATATCAAGATATTTAAAAGTTCCGAAGCTGCACCAACATAATAGAGATACAGAAACACCGTGGCCCCTTTCTTTGAGATAACTCTGCACTATTGCGAGCTGCAAATGCCACTTCCAGCTTAGCTGTTCAGAAGAAGAACAACAAGAAGAAGAAATATCTCGAAATATGTCCGTCAGGCCCCTTCCCTTGAGATATATCTGCAAATATCTCGGAAACGAAGCGAGCTATGGCAAAATGTTAAGAGACCTTTTTTGTAGAGAATTATGTCTCCTACAAGTTATGTTCTATGATATTTTTTGATCAGAAGCGTAGTTTTCGAGATATATCGAGATATTTAAAAGTTCCGAAGCCGCACCAACATAATAGAGATACAGAAACACCGTGGCCCCTTTCTTTGAGATAACTCTGCACTAGTGCGGGCCGCAAATGCCATTTCCAGCTTAGCTGTGCAGAAGAAGAACAACAAGAAGAAGAAATATCTCGAAATATGTCCGTCAGGCCCCTTCCCTTGAGATAAATCTGCAAATATCTCGGAAACGAAGCGAGCTATGGCAAAATGTTAAGAGACCTTTTTTGTAGAGACTTAAGTTTCCTACTTTTTATGTTCTATGATATTTTTTGATCAGATGCGTAGTTCTCGAGATATATCAAGATATTTAAAAGTTCCGAAGCCGCACCAACATAATAGAGATACAGAAACACCGTGGCCCCTTTCTTTGAGATAACTCTGCACTATTGCGAGCTGGAAATGCCACTTCCAGTTTAGCTGTGCAGAAGAAGAACAACAAGAAGACAAAATATCTCGAAATATGTCCGTCAGGCCCCTTCCCTTGAGATATATCTGCAAATATCTCGGAAACGAAGCGAGCTATGGCAAAATGTTAAGAGACCTTTTTTGTAGAGAATTATGTCTCCTACAAGTTATGTTCTATGATATTTTTTTATCAGAAGCGTAGTTTTCGAGATATATCGAGATATTTAAAAGTTCCGAAGCCGCACCAACATAATAGAGATACAGAAACACCGTGGCCCCTTTCTTTGAGATAACTCTGCACTAGTGCGGGCCGCAAATGCCACTTCCAGCTTAGCTGTGCAGAAGAAGAACAACAAGAAGAAGAAATATCTCCAAATATGTCCCTCAGGCCCCTTCCCTTGATATAAATCTGCAAATATCTCGGAAACGAAGCGAGCTAAGGCAAAATGTTAAGAGACTTTATTTGTAGAGAATTAAGTTTCCTACTTTTTATGTTCTATGATATTTTTTGATCATATGCGTAGTTCTCGAGATATATCAAGATATTTAAAAGTTCCGAAGCCGCACCAACATAATAGAGATACAGAAACACCGTGGCCCCTTTCTTTGAGATAACTCTGCACTTGTGCGAGCCGCAAATGCCACTTCCAGCTTAGCTGTGCAGAAGAAGAACAACAAGAAGAAGAAATATCTCGAAATATGTCCGTCAGGCCCCTTCCCTTGAGATAAATCTGCAAATATCTCGGAAACGAAGCGAGCTATGGCAAAATGTTAAGAGACCTCTTTTGTAGAGAATTAAGTTTCCTACTTTTTATGTTCTATGATATTTTTCGATCAGATGCGTAGTTCTCGAGATATATCAAGATATTTAAAAGTTCCGAAGCCGCACCAACATAATAGAGATACAGAAACACCGTGGCCCCTCTCTTTGAGATAACTCTGCACTATTGCGAGCTGCAAATGCCACTTCCAGCTTAGCTGTGCAGAAGAAGAACAACAAGAAGAAGAAATATCTGGAAATATGTCCGTCAGGCCCCTTCCCTTGAGATAAATCTGCAAATATCTCGGAAACGAAGCGAGCTATGGCAAAATGTTAAGAGATCTTTTTTGTAGAGAATTAAGTTTCCTACTTTTTATGTTCTATGATATTTTCTGATCAGATGCGTAGTTCTCGAAATATATCAAGATATTTAAAAGTTCCGAAGCCGCACCAACATAATAGAGATACAGAAACACCGTGGCCCCTTTCTTTGAGATAACTCTGCACTACTGCGAGCTGCAAATGCCACTTCCAGCTTAGCTGTGCAGAAGAAGAACAACAAGAAGAAGAAATATCTCGAAATATGTCCGTCAGGCCCCTTCCCTTGAGATAAATCTGCAAATATCTCGGAAACGAAGCGAGCTATGGCAAAATGTTAAGAGACCATTTTTGTAGAGAATTAAGTTTCCTACTTTTTATGTTCTATGATATTTTTTGATCAGATGCGTAGTTCTCGAGATATATCCTGATATTTAAAAGTTCCGAAGCGGCACCAACATAATAGAGATACAGAAACACCGTGGCCCCTTTCTTTGAGGTAACTCTGCACTATTGCGAGCTGCAAATGCCACTTCCAGCTTAGCTGTGCAGAAGAAGAACAACAAGAAGAAGGAATATCTCGAAATATGTCCGTCAGGCCCCTTCCCTTGAGATAAATCTGCAAATATCTCGGAAACCATGCGAGCTATGGCAAAATGTTTAGAGACCTTATTTGTAGAGAATTAAGTTTCCTACTTTTTATGTTCTACGATATTTTTTGATCAGATGCGTAGTTCTCGAGATATATCAAGATATTTAAAAGTTCCGAAGCCGCACCAACATAATAGAGATACAGAAACACCGTGGCCCCTTTCTTTGAGATAACTCTGCACTATTGCGAGCTGCAAATGCCACTTCCAGCTTAGCTGTGCAGAAGAAGAACAACAAGAAGAAGAAATATCTCGAAATATGTCCGTCAGGCCCCTTCCCTTGAGATAAATCTGCAAATATCTCGGAAACGAAGCGAGCTATGGCAAAATGTTAAGAGACCTCTTTTGTAGAGAATTAAGTTTCCTACTTTTTATGTTCTATGATATTTTTCGATCAGATGCGTAGTTCTCGAGATATATCAAGATATTTAAAAGTTCCGAAGCCGCACCAACATAATAGAGATACAGAAACACCGTGGCCCCTCTCTTTGAGATAACTCTGCACTATTGCGAGCTGCAAATGCCACTTCCAGCTTAGCTGTGCAGAAGAAGAACAACAAGAAGAAGAAATATCTGGAAATATGTCCGTCAGGCCCCTTCCCTTGAGATAAATCTGCAAATATCTCGGAAACGAAGCGAGCTATGGCAAAATGTTAAGAGATCTTTTTTGTAGAGAATTAAGTTTCCTACTTTTTATGTTCTATGATATTTTCTGATCAGATGCGTAGTTCTCGAAATATATCAAGATATTTAAAAGTTCCGAAGCCGCACCAACATAATAGAGATACAGAAACACCGTGGCCCCTTTCTTTGAGATAACTCTGCACTACTGCGAGCTGCAAATGCCACTTCCAGCTTAGCTGTGCAGAAGAAGAACAACAAGAAGAAGAAATATCTCGAAATATGTCCGTCAGGCCCCTTCCCTTGAGATAAATCTGCAAATATCTCGGAAACGAAGCGAGCTATGGCAAAATGTTAAGAGACCATTTTTGTAGAGAATTAAGTTTCCTACTTTTTATGTTCTATGATATTTTTTGATCAGATGCGTAGTTCTCGAGATATATCCTGATATTTAAAAGTTCCGAAGCGGCACCAACATAATAGAGATACAGAAACACCGTGGCCCCTTTCTTTGAGGTAACTCTGCACTATTGCGAGCTGCAAATGCCACTTCCAGCTTAGCTGTGCAGAAGAAGAACAACAAGAAGAAGGAATATCTCGAAATATGTCCGTCAGGCCCCTTCCCTTGAGATAAATCTGCAAATATCTCGGAAACCATGCGAGCTATGGCAAAATGTTTAGAGACCTTATTTGTAGAGAATTAAGTTTCCTACTTTTTATGTTCTACGATATTTTTTGATCAGATGCGTAGTTCTCGAGATATATCAAGATATTTAAAAGTTCCGAAGCCGCACCAACATAATAGAGATACAGAAACACCGTGGCCCCTTTCTTTGAGATAACTCTGCACTATTGCGAGCTGCAAATGCCACTTCCAGCTTAGCTGTGCAGAAGAAGAACAACAAGAAGAAGAAATATCTCGAAATATGTCCGTCAGGCCCCTTCCCTTGAGATAAATCTGCAAATATCTCGGAAACGAAGCGAGCTATGGCAAAATGTTAAGAGACCTCTTTTGTAGAGAATTAAGTTTCCTACTTTTTATGTTCTATGATATTTTTCGATCAGATGCGTAGTTCTCGAGATATATCAAGATATTTAAAAGTTCCGAAGCCGCACCAACATAATAGAGATACAGAAACACCGTGGCCCCTCTCTTTGAGATAACTCTGCACTATTGCGAGCTGCAAATGCCACTTCCAGCTTAGCTGTGCAGAAGAAGAACAACAAGAAGAAGAAATATCTGGAAATATGTCCGTCAGGCCCCTTCCCTTGAGATAAATCTGCAAATATCTCGGAAACGAAGCGAGCTACGGCAAAATGTTAAGAGACCTTTTTTGTAGAGAATTATGTTTCCTACAATTTATGTTCTATGATATTTTTTGATCAGAAGCGTTGTTTTCGAGATATATCGAGATATTTAAAAGATCCGAAGCCGCACCAACATAATAGAGATACAGAAACACCGTGGCCCCTTTCTTTGAGATAACTCTGCACTATTGCGCGCTGCAAATGCCACTTCCAGCTTAGCTGTGCAGAAGAAGAACAACAAGAAGAAGAAATATCTCGAAATATGTCCGTCAGGCCCCTTCCCTTGAGCTAAATCTGCAAATATCTCGGAAACGATGCCAGCTATGGGAAAATGTTAACAGACTTTTTTGTAGAGAATTAAGTTTCCTACTTTTTATGTTCTATGATATTGTTTGATCAGATGCGTAGTTCTCGAGATATATCAAGATATTTAAAAGCTCCGAAGCTGCACCAACATAATAGAGGTACAGAAACACCGTGGCCCCTTTCTTTGAGATAACTCTGCACTATTGCGAGCTGCAAATGCCACTTCCAGCTTAGCTGTGCAGAAGAGGAACAACAAGAAGAAGAAATATCTCGGAATATGTCCGTCAGGCCCCTTCCCTTGAGATAAATCTGCAAATATCTCGGAAACGATGCCAGTTATGGGAAAATGTTAAGAGACCTTTTTTGTAGAGAATTAAGTTTCCTACTTTTTATGTTCTATGATATTTTTTGATCAGATGCGTAGTTCTCGAGATATATCAAGATATTTAAAAGTTCCGAAGCCGCACCAACATAATAGAGATACAGAAACACCGTGGCCCCTTTCTTTGAGATAACTCTGCACTATTGCGCGCTGCAAATGCCACTTCCAGCTTAGCTGTGCAGTAGAAGAACAACAAGAAGAAGAAATATCTCGAAATATGTCCGTCAGGCCCCTTCCCTTGAGATAAATCTGCAAATATCTCGGAAACGAAGCGAGCTACGGCAAAATGTTAAGAGACCTTTTTTGTAGAAAATTAGGTTTCCTACTTTTTATGTTCTATGATATTTTTTGATCAGATGCGTAGTTCTCGAGATATATCAAGATATTTAAAAGTTCCGAAGCCGCACCAACATAATAGAGATACAGAAACACCGTGGCCCCTTTCTTTGCGATAACTCTGCACTATTGCGAACTGTAAATGCCACTTCCAGCTTAGCTGTGCGGAAGAAGAACAACAAGAAGAAGAAATATCTCGAAATATGTCCGTCAGGCCCCTTCCCTTGAGATATATCTGCAAATATCTCGGAAACGAAGCGAGCTATTGCAAAATGTTAAGAGACCGTTTTTGTAGAGAATTAAGTTTCCTACTTTTTATGTTCTATGATATTTTTTGATCAGACGCGTAGTTCTCGAGATATATCAAGATATTTAAAAGTTCCGAAGCCGCACCAACATAATAGAGATACAGAAACACCGTGGCCCCTTTCTTTGAGATAACTCTGCACTAGTGCGAGCCGCAAATGCCACTTCCAGCTTAGCTGTGCAGAAGAAGAACAACAAGAAGAAGAAATATCTCGAAATATGTCCGTCAGGCCCCTTCCCTTGAGATAAATCTGCAAATATCTCGGAAACGAAGAGAGCTATGGCAAAATGTTAAGAGACCTTTTTTGTAGAGAATTAAGTTTCCTACTTTTCATGTTCTATGATATTTTTTGATCAGATGCGTAGTTCTCGAGATATATCAAGATATTTAAAAGTTCCGAAGCCGCACCAACATAATAGAGATACAGAAACACCGTGGCCACTTTCTTTGAGATAACTCTGCACTATTGCGAGCTGTAAATGCCACTTCCAGCTTAGCTGTGCAGAAGAAGAACAACAAGAAGAAGAAATATCTCGAAATATGTCCGTCAGGCCCCTTCCCTTGAGATATATCTGCAAATATCTCGGAAACGAAGCGAGCTATGGCAAAATGTTAAGAGACCTTTTTTGTAGAGAATTATGTTTCCTACAATTTATGTTCTATGATATTTTTTGATCAGAAGCGTAGTTTTCGAGATACATCGAGATATTTAAAAGTTCCGAAGCCGCACCAACATAATAGAGATACAGAAACACCGTGGCCCCTTTCTTTGAGATAACTCTGCACTAGTGCGAGCCGCAAATGCCACTTCCAGCTTAGCTGTGCAGAAGAAGAACAACAAGAAGAAGAAATATCTGGAAATATGTCCGTCAGGCCCCTTCCCTTGAGATAAATCTGCAAATATCTCGGAAACGAAGCGAGCTACGGCAAAATGTTAAGAGACCTTTTTTGTAGAAAATTAGGATTCCTACTTTTTATGTTCTATGATATTTTTTGAACAGATGCGTAGTTCTCGAGATATATCAAGATATTTAAAAGTTCCGAAGCCGCACCAACATAATAGAGATACAGAAACACCGTGGCCCCTTTCTTTGAGATAACTCTGCACTATTGCGCGCTGCAAATGCCACTTCCAGCTTAGCTGTGCAGAAGAAGAACAACAAGAAGAAGAAATATCTCGAAATATGTCCGTCAGGCCCCTTCCCTTGAGATAAATCTGCAAATATCTCGGAAACGAAGCGAGCTATGGCAAAATGTTAAGAGATCTTTTTTGTAGAGAATTAAGTTTCCTACTTTTTATGTTCTATGATATTTTCTGATCAGATGCGTAGTTCTCGAAATATATCAAGATATTTAAAAGTTCCGAAGCCGCACCAACATAATAGAGATACAGAAACACCGTGGCCCCTTTCTTTGAGATAACTCTGCACTACTGCGAGCTGCAAATGCCACTTCCAGCTTAGCTGTGCAGAAGAAGAACAACAAGAAGAAGAAATATCTCGAAATATGTCCGTCAGGCCCCTTCCCTTGAGATAAATCTGCAAATATCTCGGAAACGAAGCGAGCTATGGCAAAATGTTAAGAGATCTTTTTTGTAGAGAATTAAGTTTCCTACTTTTTATGTTCTATGATATTTTCTGATCAGATGCGTAGTTCTCGAAATATATCAAGATATTTAAAAGTTCCGAAGCCGCACCAACATAATAGAGATACAGAAACACCGTGGCCCCTTTCTTTGAGATAACTCTGCACTACTGCGAGCTGCAAATGCCACTTCCAGCTTAGCTGTGCAGAAGAAGAACAACAAGAAGAAGAAATATCTCGAAATATGTCCGTCAGGCCCCTTCCCTTGAGATAAATCTGCAAATATCTCGGAAACGAAGCGAGCTATGGCAAAATGTTAAGAGACCATTTCTGTAGAGAATTAAGTTTCCTACTTTTTATGTTCTATGATATTTTTTGATCAGATGCGTAGTTCTCGAGATATATCCTGATATTTAAAAGTTCCGAAGCGGCACCAACATAATAGAGATACAGAAACACCGTGGCCCCTTTCTTTGAGGTAACTCTGCACTATTGCGAGCTGCAAATGCCACTTCCAGCTTAGCTGTGCAGAAGAAGAACAACAAGAAGAAGGAATATCTCGAAATATGTCCGTCAGGCCCCTTCCCTTGAGATAAATCTGCAAATATCTCGGAAACCATGCGAGCTATGGCAAAATGTTTAGAGACCTTATTTGTAGAGAATTAAGTTTCCTACTTTTTATGTTCTACGATATTTTTTGATCAGATGCGTAGTTCTCGAGATATATCAAGATATTTAAAAGTTCCGAAGCCGCACCAACATAATAGAGATACAGAAACACCGTGGCCCCTTTCTTTGAGATAACTCTGCACTATTGCGAGCTGCAAATGCCACTTCCAGCTTAGCTGTGCAGAAGAAGAACAACAAGAAGAAGAAATATCTCGAAATATGTCCGTCAGGCCCCTTCCCTTGAGATAAATCTGCAAATATCTCGGAAACGAAGCGAGCTATGGCAAAATGTTAAGAGACCTCTTTTGTAGAGAATTAAGTTTCCTACTTTTTATGTTCTATGATATTTTTCGATCAGATGCGTAGTTCTCGAGATATATCAAGATATTTAAAAGTTCCGAAGCCGCACCAACATAATAGAGATACAGAAACACCGTGGCCCCTCTCTTTGAGATAACTCTGCACTATTGCGAGCTGCAAATGCCACTTCCAGCTTAGCTGTGCAGAAGAAGAACAACAAGAAGAAGAAATATCTGGAAATATGTCCGTCAGGCCCCTTCCCTTGAGATAAATCTGCAAATATCTCGGAAACGAAGCGAGCTATGGCAAAATGTTAAGAGACCTCTTTTGTAGAGAATTAAGTTTCCTACTTTTTATGTTCTATGATATTTTTCGATCAGATGCGTAGTTCTCGAGATATATCAAGATATTTAAAAGTTCCGAAGCCGCACCAACATAATAGAGATACAGAAACACCGTGGCCCCTTTCTTTGAGATAACTCTGCACTATTGCGAGCTGCAAATGCCACTTCCAGCTTAGCTGTGCAGAAGAAGAACAACAAGAAGAAGAAATATCTGGAAATATGTCCGTCAGGCCCCTTCCCTTGAGATAAATCTGCAAATATCTCGGAAACGAAGCGAGCTACGGCAAAATGTTAAGAGACCTTTTTTGTCGAGAATTATGTTTCCTACAATTTATGTTCTATGATATTCTTCGATCAGATGCGTAGTTCTCGAGATATATCAAGATATTTAAAAGTTCCGAAGCCGCACCAACATAATAGAGATACAGAAACACCGTGGACCCTTTCTTTGAGATAACTCTGCACTATTGCGAGCTGCAAATGCCACTTCCAGCTTAGCTGTGCAGAAGAAGAACAACAAGAAGAAGAAATATCTGGAAATATGTCCGTCAGGCCCCTTCCCTTGAGATAAATCTGCAAATATCTCGGAAACGAAGCGAGCTACGGCAAAATGTTAAGAGACCTTTTTTGTAGAAAATTAGGATTCCTACTTTTTATGTTCTATGATATTTTTTGAACAGATGCGTAGTTCCCGAGATATATCAAGATATTTAAAAGTTCCGAAGCCGCACCAACATAATAGAGATACAGAAACACCGTGGCCCCTTTCTTTGAGATAACTCTGCACTATTGCGCGCTGCAAATGCCACTTCCAGCTTAGCTGTGCAGAAGAAGAACAACAAGAAGAAGAAATATCTCGAAATATGTCCGTCAGGCCCCTTCCCTTGAGATAAATCTGCAAATATCTCGGAAACGAAGCGAGCTATGGCAAAATGTTAAGAGATCTTTTTTGTAGAGAATAATGTTTCCTACAATTTACGTTCTATGATATTTTTTGATCAGAAGCGTAGTTTTCGAGATATATCGAGATATTTAAAAGTTCCGAAGCCGCACCAACATAATAGAGATACAGAAACACCGTGGCCCCTTTCTTTGAGGTAACTCTGCACTATTGCGAGCTGCAAATGCCACTTCCAGCTTAGCTGTGCAGAAGAAGAACAACAAGAAGAAGGAATATCTCGAAATATGTCCGTCAGGCCCCTTCCCTTGAGATAAATCTGCAAATATCTCGGAAACCATGCGAGCTATGGCAAAACGTTTAGAGACCTTATTTGTAGAGAATTAAGTTTCCTACTTTTTATGTTCTACGATATTTTTTGATCAGATGCGTAGTTCTCGAGATATATCAAGATATTTAAAAGTTCCGAAGCCGCACCAACATAATAGAGATACAGAAACACCGTGGCCCCTTTCTTTGAGATAACTCTGCACTATTGCGAGCAGCAAATGCCACTTCCAGCTTAGCTGTGCAGAAGAAGAACAACAAGAAGAAGAAATATCTCGAAATATGTCCGTCAGGCCCCTTCCCTTGAGATAAATCTGCAAATATCTCGGAAACGAAGCGAGCTATGGCAAAATGTTAAGAGACCTTTTTTGTAGAGAATTATGTTTCCTACAATTTACCTTCTCTGATATTTTTTGATCAGAAGCGTAGTTTTCGAGATATATCGAGATATTTAAAAGTTCCGAAGCCGCACCAACATAATAGAGATACAGAAACACCGTGGCCCCTTTCTTTGAGATAACTCTGCACTATTGCGACCTGCAAATGCCACTTCCAGCTTAGCTGTGCAGAAGAGGAACAACAAGAAGAAGAAATATCTCGGAATATGTCCGTCAGGCCCCTTCCCTTGAGCTAAATCTGCAAATATCTCGGAAACGATGCCAGTTATGGGAAAATGTTAAGAGACCTTTTTTGTAGAGAATTAAGTTTCCTACTTTTTATGTTCTATGATATTTTTTGATCAGATGCGTAGTTCTCGAGATATATCAAGATATTTAAAAGTTCCGAAGCCGCACCAACATAATAGAGATACAGAAACACCGTGGCCCCTTTCTTTGAGATAACTCTGCACTATTGCGCGCTGCAAATGCCACTTCCAGCTTAGCTGTGCAGAAGAAGAACAACAAGAAGAAGAAATATCTCGAAATATGTCCGTCAGGCCCCTTCCCTTGAGATAAATCTGCAAATATCTCGGAAACGAAGCGAGCTACGGCAAAATGTTAAGAGACCTTTTTTGTAGAAAATTAGGTTTCCTACTTTTTATGTTCTATGATATTTTTTAATCAGATGCGTAGTTCTCGAGATATATCAAGATATTTAAAAGTTCCGAAGCCGCACCAACATAATAGAGATACTGAAACACCGTGGCCCCTTTCTTTGCGATAACTCTGCACTATTGCGAACTGTAAATGCCACTTCCAGCTTAGCTGTGCGGAAGAAGAACAACAAGAAGAAGAAATATCTCGAAATATGTCCGTCAGGCCCCTTCCCTTGAGATATATCTGCAAATATCTCGGAAACGAAGCGAGCTATGGCAAAATGTTAAGAGACCGTTTTTGTAGAGAATTAAGTTTCCTACTTTTTATGTTCTATGATATTTTTTGATCAGACGCGTAGTTCTCGAGATATATCAAGATATTTAAAAGTTCCGAAGCCGCACCAACATAATAGAGATACAGAAACACCGTGGCCCCTTTCTTTGAGATAACTCTGCACTAGTGCGAGCCGCAAATGCCACTTCCAGCTTAGCTGTGCAGAAGAAGAACAACAAGAAGAAGAAATATCTCGAAATATGTCCGTCAGGCCCCTTCCCTTGAGATAAATCTGCAAATATCTCGGAAACGAAGAGAGCTATGGCAAAATGTTAAGAGACCTTTTTTGTAGAGAATTAAGTTTCCTACTTTTCATGTTCTATGATATTTTTTGATCAGATGCGTAGTTCTCGAGATATATCAAGATATTTAAAAGTTCCGAAGCCGCACCAACATAATAGAGATACAGAAACACCGTGGCCCCTTTCTTTGAGATAACTCTGCACTATTGCGAGCTGTAAATGCCACCTCCAGCTTAGCTGTGCAGAAGAAGAACAACAAGAAGAAGAAATATCTCGAAATATGTCCGTCAGGCCCCTTCCCTTGAGATATATCTGCAAATATCTCGGAAACGAAGCGAGCTATGGCAAAATGTTCAGAAACCTTTTTTGTAGAGCATTATGTTTCCTACAATTTATGTTCTATGATATTTTTTGATCAAAAGCGTAGTTTTCGAGATACATCCAGATATTTAAAAGTTCCGAAGCCGCACCAACATAATAGAGATACAGAAACACCGTGGCCCCTTTCTTTGAGATAACTCTGCACTAGTGCGAGCCGCAAATGCCACTTCCAGCTTAGCTGTGCAGAAGAAGAACAACAAGAAGAAGAAATATCACGAAATATGTCTGTCAGGCCCCTTCCCTTGAGATATATCTGCAAATATCTCGGAAACGAAGCGAGCTATAGCAAAATGTTAAGAGACCTTTTCTGTAGAGAATTCTGTTTCCTACAATTTATGCTCTATGATATTTTTTGATCAGAAGCGTAGTTTTCGAGATATATCGAGATATTTAAAAGTTCCGAAGCCGCACCAACATAATAGAGATACAGAAACACCGTGGCCCCTTTCTTTGAGATAACTCTGCACTATTGCGAGCCGCAAATGCCACTTCCAGCTTAGCTGTGCAGAAGAAGAACAACAAGAAGAAGAAATATCTCGAAATATGTCCGTCAGGCCCCTTCCCTTGAGATAAATCTGCAAATATCTCGGAAACGAAGCGAGCTATGGCAAAATGTGAAGAGACCTTTTTTGTAGAGAATTAAGTTTCCTACTTTTTGTGTTGTATGATATTTTTTGATCAGATGCGTAGTTCTCGAGATATATTAAGATATTTAAAAGTTCCGAAGCCGCACCAACATAATAGAGATACAGAAACACCGTGGCCCCTTTCTTTGAGATAACTCTGCACTATTGCGAGCTGCAAATGCCACTTCCAGCTTAGCTGTGCAGAGGAAGAACAACAAGAAGAAGAAATATCTCGAAATATGTCCGTCAGGCCAGTTCCTTTGAGCTGAATCTGCAAATATCTCGGAAACGAAGCGAGCTATGGCAAAATGTTAAGAGACATTTTTTGTAGAGAATTATGTTTCCTACAATTTATGTTCTATGATATTTTTTGATCAGAAGCGTAGTTTTCGAGATACATCGAGATATTTAAAAGTTCCGAAGCCGCACCAACATAATAGAGATACAGAAACACCGTGGCCCCTTTCTTTGAGATAACTCTGCACTAGTGCGAGCTGCAAATGCCACTTCCAGCTTAGCTGTGCAGAAGAAGAACAACAAGAAGAAGAAATATCTCGAAATATGTCCGTCAGGCCCCTTCCCTTGAGATAAATCTGCAAATATCTCGGAAACGAAGCGAGCTATGGCAAAATGTTAAGAGACCTTTTTTGTAGAGAATTAAGTTTCCTACTTTTTATCTTCCATGATATTTTTTGATCAGATGCGTAGTTCTCGAGATATATCAAGATATTTAAAAGTTCCGAAGCCGCACCAACATAATAGAGATACAGAAACACCGTGGCCCCTTTCTTTGAGATAACTCTGCACTATTGCGAGCTGTAAATGCCACCTCCAGCTTAGCTGTGCAGAAGAAGAACAACAAGAAGAAGAAATATCTCGAAATATGTCCGTCAGGTCCCTTCCCTTGAGATATATCTGCAAATATCTCGGAAACGAAGCGAGCTATGGCAAAATGTTCAGAGACATTTTTTGTAGAGAATTATGTTTCCTACAATTTATGTTCTATGATATTTTTTGATCAGAAGCGTAGTTTTCGAGATACATCGAGATATTTAAAAGTTCCGAAGCCGCACCAACATAATAGAGATACAGAAACACCGTGGCCCCTTTCTTTGAGATAACTCTGCACTAGTGCGAGCTGCAAATGCCACTTCCAGCTTAGCTGTGCAGAAGAAGAACAACAAGAAGAAGAAATATCTCGAAATATGTCCGTCAGGCCCCTTCCCTTGAGATAAATCTGCAAATATCTCGGAAACGAAGCGAGCTATGGCAAAATGTTAAGAGACCTTTTTTGTAGAGAATTAAGTTTCCTACTTTTTATCTTCCATGATATTTTTTGATCAGATGCGTAGTTCTCGAGATATATCAAGATATTTAAAAGTTCCGAAGCCGCACCAACATAATAGAGATACAGAAACACCGTGGCCCCTTTCTTTGAGATAACTCTGCACTATTGCGAGCTGTAAATGCCACCTCCAGCTTAGCTGTGCAGAAGAAGAACAACAAGAAGAAGAAATATCTCGAAATATGTCCGTCAGGTCCCTTCCCTTGAGATATATCTGCAAATATCTCGGAAACGAAGCGAGCTATGGCAAAATGTTCAGAGACCTTTCTTGTAGAGCATTATGTTTCCTACAATTTATGTTCTATGATATTTTTTGATCAGAAGCGTAGTTTTCGAGATACATCGAGATATTTAAAAGTTCCGAAGCCGCACCAACATAATAGAGATACAGAAACACCGTGGCCCCTTTCTTTGAGATAACTCTGCACTAGTGCGAGCCGCAAATGCCACTTCCAGCTGAGCTGTGCAGAAGAAGAACAACAAGAAGAAGAAATATCTCGAAATATGTCTGTCAGGCCCCTTCCCTTGAGATATATCTGCAAATATCTCGGAAACGAAGCGAGCTATGGCAAAATGTTAAGAGACCTTTTTTGTAGAGAATTCTGTTTCCTACAATTTATGCTCTATGATATTTTTTGATCAGAAGCGTAGTTTTCGGGATATATCGAGATATTTAAAAGTTCCGAAGCCGCACCAACATAATAGAGATACAGAAACACCGTGGCCCCTTTCTTTGAGATAACTCTGCACTAGTGCGAGCCGCAAATGCCACTTCCAGCTTAGCTGTGCAGAAGAAGAACAACAAGAAGAAGAAATATCTCGAAATATGTCCGTCAGGCCAGTTCCTTTGAGCTGAATCTGCAAATATCTCGGAAACGAAGCGAGCTATGGCAAAATGTTAAGAGACGTTTTTTGTAGAGAATTATGTTTCCTACAATTTATGTTCTATGATATTTTTTGATCAGAAGCGTAGTTTTCGAGATATATCGAGATATTTAAAAGTTCCGAAGCCGCACCAACATAATAGGGATACAGAAACACCGTGGCCCCTTTCTTTGAGATAACTCTGCACTAGTGCGAGCCGCAAATGACACTTCCAGCTTAGCTGTGCAGAAGAAGAACAACAAGAAGAAGAAATATCTCGAAATATGTCCGTCAGGCCCCTTCCCTTGAGATAAATCTGCAAATATCTCGGAAACGAAGCGAGCTATGGCAAAATGTTAAGAGACCTTTTTTGTAGATAATTAAGTTTCCTACTTTTTATGTTGTATGATATTTTTTGATCAGATGCGTAGTTCTCGAGATATATCAAGATATTTAAAAGTTCCGAAGCCGCACCAACATAATAGAGATACAGAAACACCGTGGCCCCTTTCTTTGAGATAACTCTGCACTATTGCGAGCTGTAAATGCCACTTCCAGCTTAGCTGTGCAGAAGAAGAACAACAAGAAGAAGAAATATCTCGAAATCTGTCCGTCAGGCCCCTTCCCTTGAGATATATCTGCAAATATCTCGGAAACGAAGCGAGCTATGGCAAAATGTTAAGAGACGTTTTTTGTAGAGAATTATGTTTCCTACAATTTATGTTCTATGATATTTTTTGATCAGAAGCGTAGTTTTCGAGATACATCGAGATATTTAAAAGTTCCGAAGCCGCACCAACATAATAGAGATACAGAAACACCGTGGCCCCTTTCTTTGAGATAACTCTGCACTAGTGCGAGCCGCAAATGCCACTTCCAGCTTAGCTGTGCAGAAGAAGAACAACAAGAAGAAGAAATATCTCGAAATATGTCCGTCAGGCCCCTTCCCTTGAGATAAATCTGCAAATATCTCGGAAACGAAGCGAGCTATGGCAAAATGTTAAGAGACCTTTTTTGTAGAGAATTAAGCTTCCTACTTTTTATCTTCTATGATATTTTTTGATCAGATGCGTAGTTCTCGAGATATATCAAGATATTTAAAAGTTCCGAAGCCGCACCAACATAATAGAGATACAGAAACACCGTGGCCCCTCTCTTTGAGATAACTCTGCACTATTGCGAGCTGGAAATGCCACTTCCAGTTTAGCTGTGCAGAAGAAGAACAACAAGAAGAAGAAATATCTCGAAATCTGTCCGTCAGGCCCCTTCCCTTGAGATATATCTGCAAATATCTCGGAAACGAAGCGAGCTATGGCAAAATGTTAAGAGACCTTTTTTGTAGAGAATTAAGTTTCCTACTTTTTATGTCCTATGATATTTTTTGATCAGATGCGTAGTTCTCGAGATATATCAAGATATTTAAAAGTTCCGAAGCCGCACCAACATAATAGAGATACAGAAACACCGTGGCCCCTTTCTTTGAGATAACTCTGCACTATTGCGAGCTGTAAATGCCACTTCCAGCTTAGCTGTGCAGAAGAAGAACAACAAGAAGAAGAAATATCTCGAAATATGTCCGTCAGGCCCCTTCCCTTGAGATATATCTGCAAATATCTCGGAAACGAAGCGAGCTATGGCAAAATGTTAAGAGACCTTTTTTGTAGAGAATTATGTTTCCTACAATTTATGTTCTATGATATTTTTTGATCAGAAGCGTAGTTTTCGAGATATATCGAGATATTTAAAAGTTCCAAAGCCGCACAAACATAATAGAGATACAGAAACACCGTGGCCCCTTTCTTTGAGATAACTCTGCACTAGTGCGAGCCGCAAATGCCACTTCCAGCTTAGCTGTGCAGAAGAAAAACAACAAGAAGAAGAAATATCTCGAAATATGTCCGTCAGGCCCCTTCCCTTGAGATAAATCTGCAAATATCTCGGAAACGAAGCGAGCTATGGCAAAATATTGAGAGACCTTTTTTGTAGAGAATTAAGTTTCCTACTTTTTATGTTCTATGATATTTTTTGATCAGATGCGTAGTTCTCGAGATATATCAAGATATTTAAAAGTTCCGAAGCCGCACCAACATAATAGAGATACAGAAACGCCGTGGCCCCTTTCTTTGAGATAACTCTGCACTATTGCGAGCTGCAAATGCCACTTCCAGCTTAGCTGTGCAGAGGAAGAACAACAAGAAGAAGAAATATCTCGAAATATGTCCGTCAGGCCAGTTCCTTTGAGATGAATCTGCAAATATCTCGGAAACGAAGCGAGCTATGGCAAAATGTTAAGAGACGTTTTTTGTAGAGAATTATGTTTCCTACTATTTATGTTCTATGATATTTTTTGATCCGAAGCGTAGTTTTCGAGATATATCCAGATATTTAAAAGTTCCGAAGCCGCACCAACATAATAGGGATACAGAAACACCGTGGCCCCTTTCTTTGAGATAACTCTGCACTAGTGCGAGCCGCAAATGCCACTTCCAGCTTAGCTGTGCAGAAGAAGAACAACAAGAAGAAGAAATATCTCGAAATATGTCCGTCAGGCCCCTTCCCTTGAGATAAATCTGCAAATATCTCGGAAACGAAGCGAGCTATGGCAAAATGTTAAGAGACCTTTTTTGTAGATAATTAAGTTTCCTACTTTTTATCTTCTATGATATTTTTTGATCAGATGCGTAGTTCTCGAGATATATCAAGATATTTAAAAGTTCCGAAGCCGCACCAACATAATAGAGATACAGAAACACCGTGGCCCCTCTCTTTGAGATAACTCTGCACTATTGCGAGCTGGAAATGCCACTTCCAGTTTAGCTGTGCAGAAGAAGGACAACAAGAAGAAGAAATATCTCGAAATATGTCCGTTAGGCCCCTTCCCTTGAGATAAATCTGCAGACATCTCGGAAACGAAGCGAGCTATGGCGAAATGTTAAGAGACCTTTTTTGTAGAGAATTAAGTTTCCTACTTTTTATCTTCTATCATATTTTTTGATCAGATGCGTAGTTCTCGAGATATATCAAGATATTTAAAAGTTCCGAAGCCGCACCAACATAATAGAGATACAGAAACACCGTGGCCCCTCTCTTTGAGATAACTCTGCACTATTGCGAGCTGCAAATGCCACTTCCAGCTTAGCTGTGCAGAAGAAGAACAACAAGAAGAAGAAATATCTCGAAATATGTCCGTCAGGCCAGTTCCTTTGAGCTGAATCTGCAAATATCTCGGAAACGAAGCGAGCTATGGCAAAATGTTAAGAGACGTTTTTTGTAGAGAATTATGTTTCCTACAATTTATGTTCTATGATATTTTTTGATCAGAAGCGTAGTTCTCGAGATATATCAAGATATTTAAAAGTTCCGAAGCCGCACCAACATAATAGAGATACAGAAACACCGTGGCCCCTTTCTTCGAGATAACTCTGCACTATTGCGAGCTGTAAATGCCACTTCCAGCTTAGCTGTGCAGAAGAAGAACAACAAGAAGAAGAAATATCTCGAAATATGTCCGTCAGGCCCCTTCCCTTGAGATATATCTGCAAATATCTCGGAAACGAAGCGAGCTATGGCAAAATGTTGAGAGACCTTTTTTGTAGAGAATTATGTTTCCTACAATTTATGTTCTATGATATTTTTTGATCAGAAGCGTAGTTTTCGAGATATATCGAGATATTTAAAAGTTCCGAAGCCGCACCAACATAATAGAGATACAGAAACACCGTGGCCCCTTTCGTTGAGATAACTCTGCACTAGTGCGAGCCGCAAATGCCACTTCCAGCTTAGCTGTGCAGAAGAAGAACAACAAGAAGAAGAAATATCTCGAAATATGTCCGTCAGGCCCCTTCCCTCGAGATAAATCTGCAAATATCTCGGAAACGAAGCGAGCTATGGCAAAATGTTAAGAGACCATTTTTGTAGAGAATTAAGTTTCCTACTTTTTATGTTCTATGATATTTTTTGATCAGATGCGTAGTTCTCGAGATATATCCTGATATTTAAAAGTTCCGAAGCGGCACCAACATAATAGAGATACAGAAACACCGTGGCCCCTTTCTTTGAGGTAACTCTGCACTATTGCGAGCTGCAAATGCCACTTCCAGCTTAGCTGTGCAGAAGAAGAACAACAAGAAGAAGGAATATCTCGAAATATGTCCGTCAGGCCCCTTCCCTTGAGATAAATCTGCAAATATCTCGGAAACCATGCGAGCTATGGCAAAATGTTTAGAGACCTTATTTGTAGAGAATTAAGTTTCCTACTTTTTATGTTCTACGATATTCTTTGATCAGATGCGTAGTTCTCGAGATATATCAAGATATTTAAAAGTTCCGAAGCCGCACCAACATAATAGAGATACAGAAACACCGTGGCCCCTTTCTTTGAGATAACTCTGCACTATTGCGAGCTGCAAATGCCACTTCCAGCTTAGCTGTGCAGAAGAAGAACAACAAGAAGAAGAAATATCTCGAAATATGTCCGTCAGGCCCCTTCCCTTGAGATAAATCTGCAAATATCTCGGAAACGAAGCGAGCTATGGCAAAATGTTAAGAGACCTTTTTTGTAGAGAATTATGTTTCCTACAATTTACGTTCTCTGATATTTTTTGATCAGAAGCGTAGTTTTCGAGATATATCGAGATATTTAAAAGTTCCGAAGCCGCACAAACATAATAGAGATACAGAAACACCGTGGCCCCTTTCTTTGAGATAACTCTGCACTATTGCGAGCTGCAAATGCCACTTCCAGCTTAGCTGTGCAGAAGAAGAACAACAAGAAGAAGAAATATCTCGAAATATGTCCGTCAGGCCCCTTCCCTTGAGATAAATCTGCAAATATCTCGGAAACGAAGCGAGCTATGGCAAAATGTTAAGAGACCTTTTTTGTAGAGAATTATGTTTCCTACAATTTACGTTCTCTGATATTTTTTGATCAGAAGCGTAGTTTTCGAGATATATCGAGATATTTAAAAGTTCCGAAGCCGCACAAACATAATAGAGATACAGAAACACCGTGGCCCCTTTCTTTGAGATAACTCTGCACTATTGCGACCTGCAAATGCCACTTCCAGCTTAGCTGTGCAGAAGAGGAACAACAAGAAGAAGAAATATCTCGGAATATGTCCGTCAGGCCCCTTCCCTTGAGATAAATCTGCAAATATCTCGGAAACGAAGCGAGCTATGGCAAAATGTTAAGAGACCTTTTTTGTAGAGAATTAAGTTTCCTACTTTTGATGTTCTATGATATTTTTTGATCAGATGCGTAGTTCTCGAGATATATCAAGATATTTAAAAGCTCCGAACCTGCACCAACATAATAGAGATACAGAAACACCGTGGCCCCTTTCTTTGCGATAACTCTGCACTATTGCGAGCTGCAAATGCCACTTCCAGCTTAGCTGTATAGAAGAAGAACAACAAGAAGAAGAAATATCTGGAAATATGTCCGTCAGGCCCCTTCCCTTGAGATAAATCTGCAAATATCTCGGAAACGAAGCGAGCTACGGCAAAATGTTAAGAGACCTTTTTTGTAGAAAATTAGGATTCCTACTTTTTATGTTCTATGATATTTTTTGAACAGATGCGTAGTTCTCGAGATATATCAACATATTTAAAAGTTCCGAAGCCGCACCAACATAATAGAGATACAGAAACACCGTGGCCCCTTTCTTTGAGATAACTCTGCACTATTGCGCGCTGCAAATGCCACTTCCAGCTTAGCTGTGCAGAAGAAGAACAACAAGAAGAAGAAATATCTCGAAATATGTCCGTCAGGCCCCTTCCCTTGAGATAAATCTGCAAATATCTCGGAAACGAAGCGAGCTATGGCAAAATGTTAAGAGACCTTTTTTGTAGAGAATTAAGTTTCCTACTTTTTATGTTCTATGATATTTTTTGATCAGATGCGTAGTTCTCGAGATATATCAAGATATTTAAAAGTTCCGAAGCCGCACCAACATAATAGAGATACAGAAACACCGTGGCCCCTTTCTTTGAGATAACTCTGCACTATTGCGCGCTGCAAATGCCACTTCCAGCTTAGCTGTGCAGAAGAAGAACAACAAGAAGAAGAAATATCTCGAAATATGTCCGTCAGGCCCCTTCCCTTGAGATAAATCTGCAAATATCTCGGAAACGAAGCGAGCTATGGCAAAATGTTAAGAGACCTTTTTTGTAGAGAATTAAGTTTCCTACTTTTTATGTTCTATGATATTTTTTGACCAGATGCGTAGTTCTCGAGATATATCAAGATATTTAAAAGTTCCGATGCCGCACCAACATAATAGAGATACAGAAACACCGTAGCCCCTTTCTTTGCGATAACTCTGCACTATTGCGAGCTGCAAATGCCACTTCCAGCTTAGCTGTGCAGAAGAAGAACAACAAGAAGAAGAAATATCTCGAAATATGTCCATCAGGACCCTTCCCTTGAGATAAATCTGCAAATATCTCGGAAACGAAGCGAGCGATGGCAAAATGTTAAGAGACCTTTTTTGTAGAGAATTATGTTTCCTACAATTTATGTTCTATGGTATTTTTTGATCAGAAGCGTAGTTTTCGAGATATATCAAGATATTTAAAAGTTCCGAAGCCGCACCAACATAATAGAGATACAGAAACACCGTGGCCCCTTTCTTTGAGATAACTCTGCACTATTGCGAGCTGCAAATGCCACTTCCAGCTTAGCTGTGCAGAAGAAGAACAACAAGAAGAAGAAATATCTCGAAATATGTCCGTCAGGCCCCTTCCCTTGAGATAAATATGCAAATATCTCGGAAACGAAGCGAGCTATGGCAAAATGTTAAGAGACCTTTTTTGTAGAGAATTAAGTTTCCTACTTTTTATGTTCTATGATATTTTTTGATCAGATGCGTAGTTCTCGAGATATATCAAGATATTTAAAAGTTCCGAAGCCGCACCAACATAATAGAGATACAGAAACACCGTGGCCCCTTTCTTTGAGATAACTCTGCACTATTGCGCGCTGCAAATGCCACTTCCAGCTTAGCTGTGCAGAAGAAGAACAACAAGAAGAAGAAATATCTCGAAATATGTCCGTCAGGCCCCTTCCCTTGAGATAAATCTGCAAATATCTCGGAAACCAAGCGAGCTATGGCAAAATGTTAAGAGACCTTTTTTGTAGAGAATTAAGTTTCCTACTTTTTATGTTCTATGATATTTTTTGACCAGATGCGTAGTTCTCGAGATATATCAAGATATTTAAAAGTTCCGATGCCGCACCAACATAATAGAGATACAGAAACACCGTAGCCCCTTTCTTTGCGATAACTCTGCACTATTGCGAGCTGCAAATGCCACTTCCAGCTTAGCTGTGCAGAAGAAGAACAACAAGAAGAAGAAATATCTCGAAATATGTCCATCAGGACCCTTCCCTTGAGATAAATCTGCAAATATCTCGGAAACGAAGCGAGCGATGGCAAAATGTTAAGAGACCTTTTTTGTAGAGAATTATGTTTCCTACAATTTATGTTCTATGGTATTTTTTGATCAGAAGCGTAGTTTTCGAGATATATCAAGATATTTAAAAGTTCCGAAGCCGCACCAACATAATAGAGATACAGAAACACCGTGGCCCCTTTCTTTGAGATAACTCTGCACTATTGCGAGCTGCAAATGCCACTTCCAGCTTAGCTGTGCAGAAGAAGAACAACAAGAAGAAGAAATATCTCGAAATATGTCCGTCAGGCCCCTTCCCTTGAGATAAATATGCAAATATCTCGGAAACGAAGCGAGCTATGGCAAAATGTTAAGAGACCTTTTTTGTAGAGAATTAAGTTTCCTACTTTTTATGTTCTATGATATTTTTTGATCAGATGCGTAGTTCTCGAGATATATCAAGATATTTAAAAGTTCCGAAGCCGCACCAACATAATAGAGATACAGAAACACCGTGGCCCCTTTCTTTGAGATAACTCTGCACTAGTGCGAGCCGCAAATGCCACTTCCAGCTTAGCTGTGCAGAAGAAGAACAACAAGAAGAAGAAATATCTCGAAATATGTCCGTCAGGCCACTTCCCTTGAGATAAATCTGCAAATATCTCGGAAACGAAGCGATTTATGGCAAAATGTTGAGAGACCTTTTTTGTAGAGAATTATGTTTCCTACTTTTTATGTTCTATGATATTTTTTGATCAGACGCGTACTTCTCGAGATATATCAAGATATTTAAAAGTTCCGAAGCCGCACCAACATAATAGAGATACAGAAACACCGTGGCCCCTTTCTTTGAGATATCTCTGCACTATTGCGAGCTGCAAATGCCACTTCCAGCTTAGCTGTGCAGAAGAAGAACAACAAGAAGAAGAAATATCTCGAAATATGTCCGTCAGGCCCCTTCCCTTGAGATAAATCTGCAAATATCTCGGAAACGAAGCGAGCTGTGGCAAAATGTTAAGAGACCTTTTTTGTAGAGAATTAAGTTTCCTACTTTTTATGTTCAATGATATTTTTTGATCAGATGCGTAGTTCTCGAGATATATCAAGATATTTAAAAGTTGCGAAGCCGCACCAACATAATAGAGATACAGAAACACCGTGGCCCCTTTCTTTGAGATAACTCTGCACTACTGCGAGCTGCAAATGCCACTTCCAGCTTAGCTGTGCAGAAGAAGAACAACAAGAAGAAGAAATATCTCGAAATATTTCCGTCAGGCCCCTTCCCTTGAGATAAATCTGCAAATATCTCGGAAACGAAGCGAGCTATGGCAAAATGTTAAGAGACCTTTTTTGTAGAGAATTACGTTTCCTACTTTCTATGTTCTATGATATTTTTTGATCAGATGCGTAGTTCTCGAGATATATCAAGATATTTAAAAGTTCCGAAGCCGCACCAACATAATAGAGATACAGAAACACCGTGGCCCCTTTCTTTGAGATAACTCTGCACTATTGCGAGCTGCAAATGCCACTTCCAGCTTAGCTGTGCAGAGGAAGAACAACAAGAAGAAGAAATATCTCGAAATATGTCCGTCAGGCCAGTTCCTTTGAGCTGAATCTGCAAATATCTCGGAAACGAAGCGAGCTATGGCAAAATGTTAAGAGACGTTCTTTGTAGAGAATTATGTTTCCTACAATTTATGTTCTATGATATTTTTTGATCAGAAGCGTAGTTTTCGAGATATATCGAGATATTTAAAAGTTCCGAAGACGCACCAACATAATGGAGATACAGAAACACCGTGGCCCCTTTCTTTGAGATAACTCTGCGCTATTGCGAGCTGGAAATGCCACTTCCAGTTTAGCTGTGCAGAAGAAGAACAACAAGAAGAGGAAATATCTCGAAATATGTCCGTCAGGCCCCTTCCCTTGAGATATATCTGCAAATATCTCGGAAACGAAACGAGCTATGGCAAAATGTTAAGAGACCTTTTTTGTAGAGAATTATGTTTCCTACAATTTATGTTCTATGATATTTTTTAATCAGAAGCGTAGTTTTCGGGATATATCAAGATATCTAAAAGTTCCGAAGCCGCACCAACATAATAGAGATACAGAAACACCGTGGCCCCTTTCTTCGAGATAACTCTGCACTATTGCGAGCTGGAAATGCCACTTCCAGTTTAGCTGTGCGGAAGAAGAACAACAAGAAGAAGAAATATCTCGAAATATGTCCGTCAGGCCCCTTCCCTTGAGATAAATATGCAAATATCTCGGAAACGAAGCGAGCTATGGCAAAATGTTAAGAGACCTTTTTTGTAGAGAATTAAGTTTCCTACTTTTTATGTTCTATGATATTTTTTGATCAGATGCGTAGTTCTCGAGATATATCAAGATATTTAAAAGTTCCGAAGCCGCACCAACATAATAGAGATACAGAAACACCGTGGCCCCTTTCTTTGAGATAACTCTGCACTATTGCGAGCTGTAAATGCCACTTCCAGCTTAGCTGTGCAGAAGAAGAACAACAAGAAGAAGAAATATCTCGAAATATGTCCGTCAGGCCACTTCCCTTGAGATAAATCTGCAAATATCTCGGAAACGAAGCGAGCTATGGCAAAATGTTGAGAGACCTTTTTTGTAGAGAATTATGTTTCCTACTTTTTATGTTCTATGATATTTTTTGATCAGACGCGTAGTTCTCGAGATATATCAAGATATTTAAAAGTTCCGAAGCCGCACCAACATAATAGAGATACAGAAACACCGTGGCCCCTTTCTTTGAGATATCTCTGCACTATTGCGAGCTGCAAATGCCACTTCCAGCTTAGCTGTGCAGAAGAAGAACAACAAGAAGAAGAAATATCTCGAAATATGTCCGTCAGGCCCCTTCCCTTGAGATAAATCTGCAAATATCTCGGAAACGAAGCGAGCTGTGGCAAAATGTTGAGAGACCTTTTTTGTAGAGAATTAAGTTTCCTACTTTTTATGTTCAATGATATTTTTTGATCAGATGCGTAGTTCTCGAGATATATCAAGATATTTAAAAGTTGCGAAGCCGCACCAACATAATAGAGATACAGAAACACCGTGGCCCCTTTCTTTGAGATAACTCTGCACTACTGCGAGCTGCAAATGCCACTTCCAGCTTAGCTGTGCAGAAGAAGAACAACAAGAAGAAGAAATATCTCGAAATATGTCCGTCAGGCCCCTTCCCTTGAGATAAATCTGCAAATATCTCGGAAACGAAGAGAGCTGTGGCAAAATGTTAAGAGACCTTTTTTGTAGAGAATTAAGTTTCCTACTTTTTATGTTCAATGATATTTTTTGATCAGATGCGTAGTTCTCGAGATATATCAAGATATTTAAAAGTTGCGAAGCCGCACCAACATAATAGAGATACAGAAACACCGTGGCCCCTTTCTTTGAGATAACTCTGCACTACTGCGAGCTGCAAATGCCACTTCCAGCTTAGCTGTGCAGAAGAAGAACAACAAGAAGAAGAAATATCTCGAAATATTTCCGTCAGGCCCCTTCCCTTGAGATAAATCTGCAAATATCTCGGAAACGAAGCGAGCTATGGCAAAATGTTAAGAGACCTTTTTTGTAGAGAATTACGTTTCCTACTTTCTATGTTCTATGATATTTTTTGATCAGATGCGTAGTTCTCGAGATATATCAAGATATTTAAAAGTTCCGAAGCCGCACCAACATAATAGAGATACAGAAACACCGTGGCCCCTTTCTTTGAGATAACTCTGCACTATTGCGAGCTGCAAATGCCACTTCCAGCTTAGCTGTGCAGAGGAAGAACAACAAGAAGAAGAAATATCTCGAAATATGTCCGTCAGGCCAGTTCCTTTGAGCTGAATCTGCAAATATCTCGGAAACGAAGCGAGCTATGGCAAAATGTTAAGAGACGTTCTTTGTAGAGAATTATGTTTCCTACAATTTATGTTCTATGATATTTTTTGATCAGAAGCGTAGTTTTCGAGATATATCGAGATATTTAAAAGTTCCGAAGACGCACCAACATAATGGAGATACAGAAACACCGTGGCCCCTTTCTTTGAGATAACTCTGCGCTATTGCGAGCTGGAAATGCCACTTCCAGTTTAGCTGTGCAGAAGAAGAACAACAAGAAGAGGAAATATCTCGAAATATGTCCGTCAGGCCCCTTCCCTTGAGATATATCTGCAAATATCTCGGAAACGAAACGAGCTATGGCAAAATGTTAAGAGACCTTTTTTGTAGAGAATTATGTTTCCTACAATTTATGTTCTATGATATTTTTTAATCAGAAGCGTAGTTTTCGGGATATATCAAGATATCTAAAAGTTCCGAAGCCGCACCAACATAATAGAGATACAGAAACACCGTGGCCCCTTTCTTCGAGATAACTCTGCACTATTGCGAGCTGGAAATGCCACTTCCAGTTTAGCTGTGCGGAAGAAGAACAACAAGAAGAAGAAATATCTCGAAATATGTCCGTCAGGCCCCTTCCCTTGAGATAAATATGCAAATATCTCGGAAACGAAGCGAGCTATGGCAAAATGTTAAGAGACCTTTTTTGTAGAGAATTAAGTTTCCTACTTTTTATGTTCTATGATATTTTTTGATCAGATGCGTAGTTCTCGAGATATATCAAGATATTTAAAAGTTCCGAAGCCGCACCAACATAATAGAGATACAGAAACACCGTGGCCCCTTTCTTTGAGATAACTCTGCACTATTGCGAGCTGTAAATGCCACTTCCAGCTTAGCTGTGCAGAAGAAGAACAACAAGAAGAAGAAATATCTCGAAATATGTCCGTCAGGCCCCTTCCCTTGAGATAAATCTGCAAATATCTCGGAAACGAAGAGAGCTGTGGCAAAATGTTAAGAGACCTTTTTTGTAGAGAATTAAGTTTCCTACTTTTTATGTTCAATGATATTTTTTGATCAGATGCGTAGTTCTCGAGATATATCAAGATATTTAAAAGTTGCGAAGCCGCACCAACATAATAGAGATACAGAAACACCGTGGCCCCTTTCTTTGAGATAACTCTGCACTACTGCGAGCTGCAAATGCCACTTCCAGCTTAGCTGTGCAGAAGAAGAACAACAAGAAGAAGAAATATCTCGAAATATTTCCGTCAGGCCCCTTCCCTTGAGATAAATCTGCAAATATCTCGGAAACGAAGCGAGCTATGGCAAAATGTTAAGAGACCTTTTTTGTAGAGAATTACGTTTCCTACTTTCTATGTTCTATGATATTTTTTGATCAGATGCGTAGTTCTCGAGATATATCAAGATATTTAAAAGTTCCGAAGCCGCACCAACATAATAGAGATACAGAAACACCGTGGCCCCTTTCTTTGAGATAACTCTGCACTATTGCGAGCTGCAAATGCCACTTCCAGCTTAGCTGTGCAGAGGAAGAACAACAAGAAGAAGAAATATCTCGAAATATGTCCGTCAGGCCAGTTCCTTTGAGCTGAATCTGCAAATATCTCGGAAACGAAGCGAGCTATGGCAAAATGTTAAGAGACGTTCTTTGTAGAGAATTATGTTTCCTACAATTTATGTTCTATGATATTTTTTGATCAGAAGCGTAGTTTTCGAGATATATCGAGATATTTAAAAGTTCCGAAGACGCACCAACATAATGGAGATACAGAAACACCGTGGCCCCTTTCTTTGAGATAACTCTGCGCTATTGCGAGCTGGAAATGCCACTTCCAGTTTAGCTGTGCAGAAGAAGAACAACAAGAAGAGGAAATATCTCGAAATATGTCCGTCAGGCCCCTTCCCTTGAGATATATCTGCAAATATCTCGGAAACGAAACGAGCTATGGCAAAATGTTAAGAGACCTTTTTTGTAGAGAATTATGTTTCCTACAATTTATGTTCTATGATATTTTTTAATCAGAAGCGTAGTTTTCGGGATATATCAAGATATCTAAAAGTTCCGAAGCCGCACCAACATAATAGAGATACAGAAACACCGTGGCCCCTTTCTTCGAGATAACTCTGCACTATTGCGAGCTGGAAATGCCACTTCCAGTTTAGCTGTGCGGAAGAAGAACAACAAGAAGAAGAAATATCTCGAAATATGTCCGTCAGGCCCCTTCCCTTGAGATAAATATGCAAATATCTCGGAAACGAAGCGAGCTATGGCAAAATGTTAAGAGACCTTTTTTGTAGAGAATTAAGTTTCCTACTTTTTATGTTCTATGATATTTTTTGATCAGATGCGTAGTTCTCGAGATATATCAAGATATTTAAAAGTTCCGAAGCCGCACCAACATAATAGAGATACAGAAACACCGTGGCCCCTTTCTTTGAGATTACTCTGCACTATTGCGAGCTGTAAATGCCACTTCCAGCTTAGCTGTGCAGAAGAAGAACAACAAGAAGAAGAAATATCTCGAAATATGTCCGTCAGGCCACTTCCCTTGAGATAAATCTGCAAATATCTCGGAAACGAAGCGAGCTATGGCAAAATGTTGAGAGACCTTTTTTGTAGAGAATTATGTTTCCTACTTTTTATGTTCTATGATATTTTTTGATCAGACGCGTAGTTCTCGAGATATATCAAGATATTTAAAAGTTCCGAAGCCGCACCAACATAATAGAGATACAGAAACACCGTGGCCCCTTTCTTTGAGATATCTCTGCACTATTGCGAGCTGCAAATGCCACTTCCAGCTTAGCTGTGCAGAAGAAGAACAACAAGAAGAAGAAATATCTCGAAATATGTCCGTCAGGCCCCTTCCCTTGAGATAAATCTGCAAATATCTCGGAAACGAAGCGAGCTGTGGCAAAATGTTGAGAGACCTTTTTTGTAGAGAATTAAGTTTCCTACTTTTTATGTTCAATGATATTTTTTGATCAGATGCGTAGTTCTCGAGATATATCAAGATATTTAAAAGTTGCGAAGCCGCACCAACATAATAGAGATACAGAAACACCGTGGCCCCTTTCTTTGAGATAACTCTGCACTACTGCGAGCTGCAAATGCCACTTCCAGCTTAGCTGTGCAGAAGAAGAACAACAAGAAGAAGAAATATCTCGAAATATGTCCGTCAGGCCCCTTCCCTTGAGATAAATCTGCAAATATCTCGGAAACGAAGAGAGCTATGGCAAAATGTTAAGAGACCTTTTTTATAGAGAATTAAGTTTCCTACTTTTTATGTTCTATGATATTTTTTGATCAGATGCGTAGTTCTCGAGATATATCAAGATATTTAAAAGTTCCGAAGCCGCACCAACATAATAGAGATACAGAAACACCGTGGCCCCTTTCTTTGAGATAACTCTGCACTAGTGCGAGCCGCAAATGCCACTTCCAGCTTAGCTGTGCAGAAGAAGAACAACAAGAAGAAGATATATCTCGAAATATGTCCGTCAGGCCACTTCCCTTGAGATAAATCTGCAAATATCTCGGAAACGAAGCGAGCTATGGCAAAATGTTCAGAGACCTTTTTTGTAGAGAATTATGTTTCCTACTTTTTATGTTCTATGATATTTTTTGATCAGACGCGTAGTTCTCGAGATATATCAAGATATTTAAAAGTTCCGAAGCCGCACCAACATAATAGAGATACAGAAACACCGTGGCCCCTTTCTTTGAGATAACTCTGCACTATTGCGAGCTGCAAATGCCACTTCCAGCTTAGCTGTGCAGAGGAAGAACAACAAGAAGAAGAAATATCTCGAAATATGTCCGTCAGGCCAGTTCCTTTGAGCTGAATCTGCAAATATCTCGGAAACGAAGCGAGCTATGGCAAAATGTTAAGAGACGTTTTTTGTAGAGAATTATGTTTCCTACAATTTATGTTCTATGATATTTTTTGATCAGAAGCGTAGTTTTCGAGATATATCGAGATATAGAAAGTTCCGAAGCCGCACCAACATAATAGGGATACAGAAACACCGTGGCCCCTTTCTTTGAGATAACTCTGCACTAGTGCGAGCCGCAAATGCCACTTCCAGCTTAGCTGTGCAGAAGAAGAACAACAAGAAGAAGAAATATCTCGAAATATGTCCGTCAGGCCCCTTCCCTTGAGATAAATCTGCAAATATCTCGGAAACGAAGCGAGCTATGGGAAAATGTTAAGAGACCTCTTTTGTAGAGAATTAAGTTTCTTACTTTTTACGTTCTATGATATTTTTTGATCAGATGCGTAGTTCTCGAGATATATCAAGATATTTAAAAGTTCCGAAGCCGCACCAACATAACAGAGATACAGAAACACCGTGGCCCCTTTCTTTGAGATAACTCTGCACTATTGCGAACTGTAAATGCCACTTCCAGCTTAGCTGTGCGGAAGAAGAACAACAAGAAGAAGAAATATCTCGAAATATGTCCGTCAGGCCCCTTCCCTTGAGATATATCTGCAAATATCTCGGAAACGAAGCGAGCTATGGCAAAATGTTAAGAGACGTTCTTTGTAGAGAATTATGTTTCCTACAATTTATGTTCTATGATATTTTTTGATCAGAAGCGTAGTTTTCGAGATATATCGAGATATTTAAAAGTTCCGAAGACGCACCAACATCATGGAGATACAGAAACACCGTGGCCCCTTTCTTTGAGATAACTCTGCGCTATTGCGAGCTGGAAATGCCACTTCCAGTTTAGCTGTGCAGAAGAAGAACAACAAGAAGAGGAAATATCTCGAAATATGTCCGTCAGGCCCCTTCCCTTGAGATATATCTGCAAATATCTCGGAAACGAAACGAGCTATGGCAAAATGTTAAGAGACCTTTTTTGTAGAGAATTAAGTTTCCTACTTTTTATGTTCTATGATATTTTTTGATCAGATGCGTAGTTCTCGAGATATATCAAGATATTTAAAAGTTCCGAAGCCGCACCAACATAATAGAGATACAGAAACACCGTGGCCCCTTTCTTTGAGATAACTCTGCACTAGTGCGAGCCGCAAATGCCACTTCCAGCTTAGCTGTGCAGAAGAAGAACAACAAGAAGAAGAAATATCTCGAAATATGTCCGTCAGGCCACTTCCCTTGAGATAAATCTGCAAATATCTCGGAAACGAAGCGAGCTATGGGAAAATGTTAAGAGACCTCTTTTGTAGAGAATTAAGTTTCTTACTTTTTACGTTGTATGATATTTTTTGATCAGATGCGTAGTTCTCGAGATATATCAAGATATTTAAAAGTTCCGAAGCCGCACCAACATAACAGAGATACAGAAACACCGTGGCCCCTTTCTTTGAGATAACTCTGCACTATTGCGAACTGTAAATGCCACTTCCAGCTTAGCTGTGCGGAAGAAGAACAACAAGAAGAAGAAATATCTCGAAATATGTCCGTCAGGCCCCTTCCCTTGAGATATATCTGCAAATATCTCGGAAACGAAGCGAGCTATGGCAAAATGTTAAGAGACGTTCTTTGTAGAGAATTATGTTTCCTACAATTTATGTTCTATGATATTTTTTGATCAGAAGCGTAGTTTTCGAGATATATCGAGATATTTAAAAGTTCCGAAGACGCACCAACATCATGGAGATACAGAAACACCGTGGCCCCTTTCTTTGAGATAACTCTGCGCTATTGCGAGCTGGAAATGCCACTTCCAGTTTAGCTGTGCAGAAGAAGAACAACAAGAAGAGGAAATATCTCGAAATATGTCCGTCAGGCCCCTTCCCTTGAGATATATCTGCAAATATCTCGGAAACGAAACGAGCTATGGCAAAATGTTAAGAGACCTTTTTTGTAGAGAATTATGTTTCCTACAATTTATGTTCTATGATATTTTTTAATCAGAAGCGTAGTTTTCGAGATATATCAAGATATCTAAAAGTTCCGAAGCCGCACCAACATAATAGAGATACAGAAACACCGTGGCCCCTTTCTTCGAGATAACTCTGCACTATTGCGAGCTGGAAATGCCACTTCCAGTTTAGCTGTGCGGAAGAAGAACAACAAGAAGAAGGAATATCTCGAAATATGTCCGTCAGGCCCCTTCCCTTGAGATAAATATGCAAATATCTCGGAAACGAAGCGAGCTATGGCAAAATGTTAAGAGACCTTTTTTGTAGAGAATTAAGTTTCCTACTTTTTATGTTCTATGATATTTTTTGATCAGATGCGTAGTTCTCGAGATATATCAAGATATTTAAAAGTTCCGAAGCCGCACCAACATAATAGAGATACAGAAACACCGTGGCCCCTTTCTTTGAGATAACTCTGCACTAGTGCGAGCCGCAAATGCCACTTCCAGCTTAGCTGTGCAGAAGAAGAACAACAAGAAGAAGAAATATCTCGAAATATGTCCGTCAGGCCACTTCCCTTGAGATAAATCTGCAAATATCTCGGAAACGAAGCGAGCTATGGCAAAATGTTGAGAGACCTTTTTTGTAGAGAATTATGTTTCCTACTTTTTATGTTCTATGATATTTTTTGATCAGACGCGTAGTTCTCGAGATATATCAAGATATTTAAAAGTTCCGAAGCCGCACCAACATAATAGAGATACAGAAACACCGTGGCCCCTTTCTTTGAGATATCTCTGCACTATTGCGAGCTGCAAATGCCACTTCCAGCTTAGCTGTGCAGAAGAAGAACAACAAGAAGAAGAAATATCTCGAAATATGTCCGTCAGGTCCCTTCCCTTGAGATATATCTGCAAATATCTCGGAAACGAAGCGAGCTATGGCAAAATGTTAAGAGACCTTTTTTGTAGAAAATTATGTTTCCTACAATTTATGTTCTATGATATTTTTTGATCAGAAGCGTAGTTTTCGAGATATATCGAGATATTAAAAAGTTCCGAAGCCGCACCAACATAATAGAGATACAGAAACACCGTGGCCCCTTTCTTTGAGATAACTCTGCACTAGTGCGAGCCGCAAATGCCACTTCCAGCTTAGCTGTGCAGAAGAAGAACAACAAGAACAAGAAATATCTCGAAATATGTCCGTCAGGCCCCTTCCCTTGAGATAAATATGCAAATATCTCGGAAACGAAGCGAGCTATGGCAAAATGTTAAGAGACCTTTCTTGTAGAGAATTAAGTTTCCTACTTTTTACGTTCTATGATATTTTTTGATCAGATGCGTAGTTCTCGAGATATATCAAGATATTTAAAAGTTCCGAAGCCGCACCAACATAATAGAGATACAGAAACACCGTGGCCCCTTTCTTTGAGATAACTCTGCACTATTGCGAGCTGCAAATGCCAGTTCCAGCTTAGCTGTGCAGAGGGAGAACAACAAGAAGAAGAAATATCTCGAAATATGTCCGTCAGGCCAGTTCCTTTGAGCTGAATCTGCAAATATCTCGGAAACGAAGCGAGCTATGGCAAAATGTTAAGAGACGTTTTTTGTAGAGAATTATGTTTGCTACAATTTATGTTCTATGATATTTTTTGATCAGAAGCGTAGTTTTCGAGATATATCGAGATATTTAAAAGATCCGAAGCTGCACCAACATAATAGAGATACAGAAACACCGTGGCCCCTTTCTTTGAGATAACTCTGCACTAGTGCTAGACGCAAATGCCGCTTCCAGCTTAGCTGTGCAGAAGAAGAACAACAAGAAGAAGAAATATCTCGAAATATGTCCGTCAGGCCCCTTCCCTCGAGATAAATCTGCAAATATCTCGGAAACGAAGCGAGCTATGGCAAAATGTTTAGAGACCTTTTTTGTAGAGAATTATGTTTCCTACAATTTATGTTCTATGATATTTTTTGATCAGAAGCGTAGTTTTCGAGATATATCGAGATATTTAAAAGATCCGAAGCCGCACCAACATAATAGAGATACAGAAACAACGTGGCCCCTTTCTTTGAGATAACTCTGCACTATTGCGAGCTGCAAATGCCACTTCCAGCTTAGCTGTGCAGAAGAAGAACAACAAGAAGAAGAAATATCTCGAAATATGTCCGTCAGGCCCCTTCCCTTGAGATAAATCTGCAAATATCTCGGAAACGAAGCGAGCTATGGCAAAATGTTAAGAGACCTTTTTTGTAGAGAATTAAGTTTCCTACTTTTTATGTTCTATGATATTTTTTGATCAGATGCGTAGTTCACGAGATATATCAAGATATCTAAAAGTTCCGAAGCCGCACCAACATAATAGAGATACAGAAACACCGTGGCCCCTTTCTTCGAGATAACTCTGCACTATTGCGAGCTGCAAATGCCACTTCCAGCTTAGCTGTGCAGAAGAAGAACAACAAGAAGAAGAAATATCTCGAAAAATGTCCGTCAGGCCCCTTCCCTTGAGATAAATCTGCAAATATCTCGGAAACGAAGCGAGCTATGGCAAAATGTTAAGAGACCTTATTTGTAGAGAATTAGGTTTCCTACTTTTTATGTTCTATGATATTTTTTGATCAGATGCGTAGTTCTCGAGATATATCAAGATATTTAAAAGTTCCGAAGCCGCACCAACATAATAGAGATACAGAAACACCGTGGCCCCTTTCTTTGAGATAACTCTGCGCTATTGCGAGCTGGAAATGCCACTTCCAGTTTAGCTGTGCAGAAGAAGAACAAGAAGAAGAGGAAATATCTCGAAATATGTCCGTCAGGCCCCTTCCCTTGAGATATATCTGCAAATATCTCGGAAACGAAACGAGCTATGGCAAAATGTGAAGAGACCTTTTTTGTAGAGAATTATGTTTCCTACTTTTTATGTTCTATGATATTTTTTGATCGGATGCGTAGTTCTCGAGATATATCAAGATATTTAAAAGTTCCGAAGCCGCACCAACATAATAGAGATACAGAAACACCGTGGCCCCTTTCTTTGAGATAACTCTGCACTATTGCGAGCTGCAAATGCCACTTCCAGCTTAGCTGTGCAGAAGAAGACCAACAAGAAGAAGAAATATCTCGAAATATGTCCGTCAGGCCCCTTCCCTTGAGATAAATCTGCAAATATCTCGGAAACGAAGCGAGCTATGGCAAAATGTTAAGAGACCTTATTTGTAGAGAATTAAGTTTCCTCCTTTTTATGTTCCATGATATTTTTTGATCAGATGCGTAGTTCTCGAGATATATCAAGATATTTAAAAGTTCCGAAGCCGCACCAACATAATAGAGATACAGAAACACCGTGGCCCCTTTCTTTGAGATAACTCTGCACTATTGCGAGCTGTAAATGCCACGTCCAGCTTAGCTGTGCAGAAGAAGAACAACAAGAAGAAGAAATATCTCGAAATATGTCCGTCAGGCCCCTTCCCTCGAGATAAATCTGCAAATATCTCGGAAACGAAGCGAGCTATGGCAAAATGTTAAGAGACCTTTTTTGTAGAGAATTAAGTTTCCTACTTTTTATGTTCTATGATATTTTTTGATCGGATGCGTAGTTCTCGAGATATATCAAGATATTTAAAAGTTCCGAAGCCGCACCAACATAATAGAGATACAGAAACACCGTGGCCCCTTTCTTTGAGATAACTCTGCACTATTGCGAGAAGCAAATGCCACTTCCAGCTTAGCTGTGCAGAAGAAGAACAACAAGAAGAAGAAATATCTCGAAATATGTCCGTCAGACCCCTTCCCTTGAGATAAATCTGCAAATATCTCGGAAACGAAGCGAGCTATGGCAAAATGTTAAGAGACCTTTTTTGTAGAGAATTATGTTTCCCACAATTTACGTTCTATGATATTTTTTGATCAGAAGCGTAGTTTTCGAGATATATCGAGATATTTAAAAGATCCGAAGCCGCACCAACATAATAGAGATACAGAAACACCGTGGCCCCTTTCTTCGAGATAACTCTGCACTATTGCGAGCTGCAAATGCCACTTCCAGCTTAGCTGTGCAGAAGAAGACCAACAAGAAGAAGAAATATCTCGAAATATGTCCGTCAGGCCCCTTCCCTTGAGATAAATCTGCAAATATCTCGGAAACGAAGCGAGCTATGGCAAAATGTTAAGAGACCTTATTTGTGGAGAATTAAGTTTCCTACTTTTTATGTTCTATGATATTATTTGATCAGATGCGTAGTTCTCGAGATATATCAAGATATTTAAAAGTTCCGAAGCCGCACCAACATAATAGAGATACAGAAACACCGTGGCCCCTTTCTTTGAGATAACTCTGCACTACAGCGTGCTGCAAATGCCACTTCCAGCTTAGCTGTGCAGAAGAAGAACAACAAGAAGAAGAAATATCTCGAAATATGTCCGTCAGGCCCCTTCCCTTGAGATAAATCTACAAATATCTCGGAAACGAAGCGAGCTATGGCAAAATGTTAAGCGACTTTATTTGTAGAGAATTAAGTTTCCTACTTTTTACGTTCTATGATATTTTTTAATCAGATGCGTAGTTCTCGAGATATATAAAGATATTTTAAAGTTCCGAAGCCGCACCAACATAATAGAGATACAGAAACACCGTGGCCCCTTTCTTCGAGATAACTCTGCACTATTGCGAGCTGCAAATGCCACTTCCAGCTTAGCTGTGCAGAAGAAGAACAACAAGAAGAAGAAATATCTCGAAATATGTCCGTCAGGCCCCTTCCCTTGAGATAAATCTGCAAATATCTCGGAAACGAAGCGAGCTATGGCAAAATGTTAAGAGACCTTATTTGTGGAGAATTAAGTTTCCTACTTTTTATGTTCTATGATATTATTTGATCAGATGCGTAGTTCTCAAATTATATATCAAGATATTTAAAAGTTCCGAAGCCGCACCAACATAATAGAGATACAGAAACACCGTGGCCCCTTTCTTTGAGATAACTCTGCACTATTGCGAGCTGCAAATGCCACTTCCAGCTTAGCTGTGCAGAAGAAGAACAACAAGAAGAAGAAATATCTCGAAATATGTCCGTCAGGCCCCTTCCCTCGAGATAAATCTGCAAATATCTCGGAAACGAAGCGAGCTATGGCAAAATGTTAAGAGACCTTTTTTGTAGAGAATTAAGTTTCCTACTTTTTATGTTCTATGATATTTTTTGATCGGATGCGTAGTTCTAGAGATATATCAAGATATTTAAAAGTTCCGAAGCCGCACCAACATAATAGAGATACAGAAACACCGTGGCCCCTTTCTTTCAGATAACTCTGCACTATTGCGAGCTGGAAATGCCACTTCCAGTTTAGCTGTGCAGAAGAAGAACAACAAGAAGAAGAAATATCTCGAAATATGTCCGTCAGGCCCCTTCCCTTGAGATAAATCTGCATATATCTCGGAAACGAAGCGAGCTATGGCAAAATGTTGAGAGACCTTTTTTGTAGAGAATTAAGTTTTCTACTTTTTATGTTCTATGATATTTTTTGATCAGATGCGTAGTTCTCGAGATATATCAAGATATTTAAAAGTTCCGAAGCCGCACCAACATAATAGAGATACAGAAACACCGTGGCCCCTTTCTTTGAGATAACTCTGCACTACAGCGTGCTGCAAATGCCACTTCCAGCTTAGCTGTGCAGAAGAAGAACAACAAGAAGAAGAAATATCTCGAAATATGTCCGTCAGGCCCCTTCCCTTGAGATAAATCTACAAATATCTCGGAAACGAAGCGAGCTATGGCAAAATGTTAAGCGACTTTATTTGTAGAGAATTAAGTTTCCTACTTTTTACGTTCTATGATATTTTTTAATCAGATGCGTAGTTCTCGAGATATATAAAGATATTTTAAAGTTCCGAAGCCGCACCAACATAATAGAGATACAGAAACACCGTGGCCCCTTTCTTCGAGATAACTCTGCACTATTGCGAGCTGCAAATGCCACTTCCAGCTTAGCTGTGCAGAAGAAGAACAACAAGAAGAAGAAATATCTCGAAATATGTCCGTCAGGCCCCTTCCCTTGAGTTAAATCTGCAAATATCTCGGAAACGAAGCGAGCTATGGCAAAATGTTAAGAGACCTTATTTGTGGAGAATTAAGTTTCCTACTTTTTATGTTCTATGATATTATTTGATCAGATGCGTAGTTCTCAAATTATATATCAAGATATTTAAAAGTTCCGAAGCCGCACCAACATAATAGAGATACAGAAACACCGTGGCCCCTTTCTTTGAGATAACTCTGCACTATTGCGAGCTGCAAATGCCACTTCCAGCTTAGCTGTGCAGAAGAAGAACAACAAGAAGAAGAAATATCTCGAAACATGTCCGTCAGGCCCCTTCCCTTGAGATAAATCTGCATATATCTCGGAAGCGAAGCGAGCTATGGCAAAATGTTAAGAGACCTTTTTTGTGGAGAATTAAGTTTCCTACTTTTTATGTTCTATGATATTATTTGATCAGATGCGTAGTTCTAGAGATATATCAAGATATTTAAAAGTTCCGAAGCCGCACCAACATAATAGAGATACAGAAACACCGTGGCCCCTTTCTTTCAGATAACTCTGCACTATTGCGAGCTGGAAATGCCACTTCCAGTTTAGCTGTGCAGAAGAAGAACAACAAGAAGAAGAAATATCTCGAAATATGTCCGTCAGGCCCCTTCCCTTGAGATAAATCTGCATATATCTCGGAAACGAAGCGAGCTATGGCAAAATGTTGAGAGACCTTTTTTGTAGAGAATTAAGTTTTCTACTTTTTATGTTCTATGATATTTTTTGATCAGATGCGTAGTTCTCGAGATATATCAAGATATTTAAAAGTTCCGAAGCCGCACCAACATAATAGAGATACAGAAACACCGTGGCCCCTTTCTTTGAGATAACTCGGCACTACTGCGAGCTGGAAATGCCACTTCCAGTTTAGCTGTGCAGAAGAAGAACAACAAGAAGAAGAAATATCTCGAAATATGTCCGTCAGGCCCCTTCCCTTGAGATAAATCTGCAAGTATCTTGGAAACGAAGCGAGCTATGGCAAAATGTTAAGAGACATTTTTTGTAGAGAATTAAGTTTCCTACTTTTTATGTTCTATGATATTTTTTGATCAGATACGTAGTTCTCGAGATATATCAAGATATTTAAAAGTTCCGAAGCCGCACCAACATAATAGAGATACAGAAACACCGTGGCCCCTTTCTTTGAGATAACTCTGCACTATTGCGAGCTGCAAATGCCACTTCCAGCTTAGCTGTGCAGAAGAAGAACAACAAGAAGAAGAAATATCTCGAAATATGTCCGTCAGGCCCCTTCCCTTGAGATAAATCTGCAAATATCTCGGAAACGAAGCGAGCTATGGCAAAATGTTAAGCGACTTTATTTGTAGAGAATTAAGTTTCCTACTTTTTACGTTCTATGATATTTTTTAATCAGATGCGTAGTTCTCGAGATATATAAAGATATTTTAAAGTTCCGAAGCCGCACCAACATAATAGAGATACAGAAACACCGTGGCCCCTTTCTTTGAGATAACTCTGCACTATTGCGAGCTGCAAATGCCACTTCCAGCTTAGCTGTGCAGAAGAAGAACAACAAGAAGAAGAAATATCTCGAAACATGTCCGTCAGGCCCCTTCCCTTGAGATAAATCTGCATATATCTCGGAAGCGAAGCGAGCTATGGCAAAATGTTAAGAGACCTTTTTTGTGGAGAATTAAGTTTCCTACTTTTTATGTTCCATGATATTATTTGATCAGATGCGTAGTTCTAGAGATATATCAAGATATTTAAAAGTTCCGAAGCCGCACCAACATAATAGAGATACAGAAACACCGTGGCCCCTTTCTTTCAGATAACTCTGCACTATTGCGAGCTGGAAATGCCACTTCCAGTTTAGCTGTGCAGAAGAAGAACAACAAGAAGAAGAAATATCTCGAAATATGTCCGTCAGGCCCCTTCCCTTGAGATAAATCTGCATATATCTCGGAAACGAAGCGAGCTATGGCAAAATGTTGAGAGACCTTTTTTGTAGAGAATTAAGTTTTCTACTTTTTATGTTCTATGATATTTTTTGATCAGATGCGTAGTTCTCGAGATATATCAAGATATTTAAAAGTTCCGAAGCCGCACCAACATAATAGAGATACAGAAACACCGTGGCCCCTTTCTTTGAGATAACTCGGCACTACTGCGAGCTGGAAATGCCACTTCCAGTTTAGCTGTGCAGAAGAAGAACAACAAGAAGAAGAAATATCTCGAAATATGTCCGTCAGGCCCCTTCCCTTGAGATAAATCTGCAAGTATCTTGGAAACGAAGCGAGCTATGGCAAAATGTTAAGAGACCTTTTTTGTAGAGAATTAAGTTTCCTACTTTTTATGTTCTATGATATTTTTTGATCAGATACGTAGTTCTCGAGATATATCAAGATATTTAAAAGTTCCGAAGCCGCACCAACATAATAGAGATACAGAAACACCGTGGCCCCTTTCTTTGAGATAACTCTGCACTATTGCGAGCTGCAAATGCCACTTCCAGCTTAGCTGTGCAGAAGAAGAACAACAAGAAGAAGAAATATCTCGAAATATGTCCGTCAGGCCCCTTCCCTTGAGATAAATCTGCAAATATCTCGGAAACGAAGCGAGCTATGGCAAAATGTTAAGCGACTTTATTTGTAGAGAATTAAGTTTCCTACTTTTTACGTTCTATGATATTTTTTAATCAGATGCGTAGTTCTCGAGATATATAAAGATATTTTAAAGTTCCGAAGCCGCACCAACATAATAGAGATACAGAAACACCGTGGCCCCTTTCTTTGAGATAACTCTGCACTATTGCGAGCTGCAAATGCCACTTCCAGCTTAGCTGTGCAGAAGAAGAACAACAAGAAGAAGAAATATCTCGAAATATGTCCGTCAGGCCCCTTCCCTTGAGATAAATCTGCAAATATCTCGGAAACGAAGCGAGCTATGGCAAAATGTTAAGCGACTTTATTTGCAGAGAATTAAGTTTCCTACTTTTTACGTTCTATGATATTTTTTAATCAGATGCGTAGTTCTCGAGATATATCAAGATATTTAAAAGTTCCGAAGCCGCACCAACATAATAGAGATACAGAAACACCGTGGCCCCTTTCTTTGAGATAACTCTGCACTATTGCGAGCTGCAAATGCCACTTCCAGCTTAGCTGTGCAGAAGAAGAACAACAAGAAGAAGAAATATCTCGAAATATGTCCGTCAGACCCCTTCCCTTGAGATAAATCTGCAAATATCTCGGAAACGAAGCGAGATATGGCAAAATGTTAAGAGACCTTTTTTGTAGAGAATTATGTTTCCCACAATTTACGTTCTATGATATTTTTTGATCAGAAGCGTAGTTTTCGAGATATATCGAGATATTTAAAAGATCCGAAGCCGCACCAACATAATAGAGATACAGAAACACCGCGGCCCCTTTCTTCGAGATAACTCTGCACTATTGCGAGCTGCAAATGCCACTTCCAGCTTAGCTGTGCAGAAGAAGAACAACAAGAAGAAGAAATATCTCGAAATATGTCCGTCAGGCCCCTTCCCTTGAGATAAATCTGCAAATATCTCGGAAACGAAGCGAGCTATGGCAAAATGTTAAGCGACTTTATTTGTAGAGAATTAAGTTTCCTACTTTTTACGTTCTATGATATTTTTTAATCAGATGCGTAGTTCTCGAGATATATAAAGATATTTTAAAGTTCCGAAGCCGCACCAACATAATAGAGATACAGAAACACCGTGGCCCCTTTCTTCGAGATAACTCTGCACTATTGCGAGCTGTAAATGCCACGTCCAGCTTAGCTGTGCAGAGGAAGAACAACAAGAAGAAGAAATATCTCGAAACATGTCCGTCAGGCCCCTTCCCTCGAGATAAATCTGCAAATATCTCGGAAACCAAGCGAGCTATGGCAAAATGTTAAGAGACCTTTTTTGTAGAGAATTAAGTTTCCCACAATTTACGTTCTATGATATTTTTTGATCAGATGCGTAGTTCTCGAGATATATCAAGATATTTAAAAGTTCCGAAGCCGCACCAACATAATAGAGATACAGAAACACCGTGGCCCCTTTCTTTGAGATAACTCGGCACTACTGCGAGCTGGAAATGCCACTTCCAGCTTAGCTGTGCAGAAGAAGAACAACAAGAAGAAGAAATATCTCGAAATATGTCCGTCAGGCCCCTTCCCTTGAGATAAATCTGCAAGTATCTTGGAAACGAAGCGAGCTATGGCAAAATGTTAAGAGACCTTTTTTGTAGAGAATTAAGTTTCCTACTTTTTATGTTCTATGATATTTTTTGATCAGATGCGTAGTTCTCGAGATATATCAAGATATTTAAAAGTTCCGAAGCCGCACCAACATAATAGAGATACAGAAACACCGTGGCCCCTTTCTTTGAGATAACTCTGCACTATTGCGAGCTGCAAATGCCACTTCCAGCTTAGCTGTGCAGAAGAAGAACAACAAGAAGAAGAAATATCTCGAAATATGTCCGTCAGGCCCCTTCCCTCGAGATAAATCTGCAAATATCTCGGAAACGAAGCGAGCTATGGCAAAATGTTAAGAGACGTTTTTTGTAGAGAATTATGTTTCCTACAATTTATGTTCTATGATATTTTTTGATCAGAAGCGTAGTTTTCGAGATATATCGAGATATTTAAAAGTTCCGAAGCAGCACCAACATAATAGAAATACAGAAACACCGTGGCCCCTTTCTTCGAGATAACTCTGCACTATTGCGAGCTGCAAATGCCACTTCCAGCTTAGCTGTGCAGAAGAAGACCAACAAGAAGAAGAAATATCTCGAAATATGTCCGTCAGGCCCCTTCCCTTGAGATAAATCTGCAAGTATCTTGGAAACGAAGCGAGCTATGGCAAAATGTTAAGAGACCTTTTTTGTAGAGAATTAAGTTTCCTACTTTTTATGTTCTATGATATTTTTTGATCAGATGCGTAGTTCTCGAGATATATCAAGATATTTAAAAGTTCCGAAGCCGCACCAACATAATAGAGATACAGAAACACCGTGGCCCCTTTCTTTGAGATAACTCTGCACTATTGCGAGCTGCAAATGCCACTTCCAGCTTAGCTGTGCAGAAGAAGAACAACAAGAAGAAGAAATATCTCGAAATATGTCCGTCAGGCCCCTTCCCTTGAGATAAATCTGCAAATATCTCGGAAACGAAGCGAGCTATGGCAAAATGTTAAGCGACTTTATTTGTAGAGAATTAAGTTTCCTACTTTTTACGTTCTATGATATTTTTTAATCAGATGCGTAGTTCTCGAGATATATACAGATATTTTAAAGTTCCGAAGCCGCACCAACATAATAGAGATACAGAAACACCGTGGCCCCTTTCTTTGAGATAACTCTGCACTATTGCGAGCTGCAAATGCCACTTCCAGCTTAGCTGTGCAGAAGAAGAACAACAAGAAGAAGAAATATCTCGAAATATGTCCGTCAGGCCCCTTCCCTTGAGATAAATCTGCAAATATCTCGGAAACGAAGCGAGCTATGGCAAAATGTTAAGCGACTTTATTTGTAGAGAATTAAGTTTCCTACTTTTTACGTTCTATGATATTTTTTAATCAGATGCGTAGTTCTCGAGATATATAAAGATATTTTAAAGTTCCGAAGCCGCACCAACATAATAGAGATACAGAAACACCGTGGCCCCTTTCTTCGAGATAACTCTGCACTATTGCGAGCTGCAAATGCCACTTCCAGCTTAGCTGTGCAGAAGAAGAACAACAAGAAGAAGAAATATCTCGAAAAATGTCCGTCAGGCCCCTTCCCTTGAGATAAATCTGCAAATATCTCGGAAACGAAGCGAGCTATGGCAAAATGTTAAGAGACCTTATTTGTAGAGAATTAAGTTTCCTACTTTTTATGTTCTATGATATTTTTTGATCGGATACGTAGCTCTCGAGATATATCAAGATATTTAAAAGTTCCGAAGCCGCACCAACATAATAGAGATACAGAAACACCGTGGCCCCTTTCTTTGAGATAACTCTGCACTATTGCGAGCTGCAAATGCCACTTCCAGCTTAGCTGTGCAGAAGAAGAACAACAAGAAGAAGAAATATCTCGAAATATGTCCGTCAGGCCCCTTCCCTTGAGATAAATCTGCAAATATCTCGGAAACGAAGCGAGCTATGGCAAAATGTTAAGCGACTTTATTTGTAGAGAATTAAGTTTCCTACTTTTTACGTTCTATGATATTTTTTAATCAGATGCGTAGTTCTCGAGATATATAAAGATATTTTAAAGTTCCGAAGCCGCACCAACATAATAGAGATACAGAAACACCGTGGCCCCTTTCTTCGAGATAACTCTGCACTATTGCGAGCTGTAAATGCCACGTCCAGCTTAGCTGTGCAGAGGAAGAACAACAAGAAGAAGAAATATCTCGAAACATGTCCGTCAGGCCCCTTCCCTCGAGATAAATCTGCAAATATCTCGGAAACCAAGCGAGCTATGGCAAAATGTTAAGAGACCTTTTTTGTAGAGAATTAAGTTTCCCACAATTTACGTTCTATGATATTTTTTGATCAGATGCGTAGTTCTCGAGATATATCAAGATATTTAAAAGTTCCGAAGCCGCACCAACATAATAGAGATACAGAAACACCGTGGCCCCTTTCTTTGAGATAACTCGGCACTACTGCGAGCTGGAAATGCCACTTCCAGCTTAGCTGTGCAGAAGAAGAACAACAAGAAGAAGAAATATCTCGAAATATGTCCGTCAGGCCCCTTCCCTTGAGATAAATCTGCAAGTATCTTGGAAACGAAGCGAGCTATGGCAAAATGTTAAGAGACCTTTTTTGTAGAGAATTAAGTTTCCTACTTTTTATGTTCTATGATATTTTTTGATCAGATGCGTAGTTCTCGAGATATATCAAGATATTTAAAAGTTCCGAAGCCGCACCAACATAATAGAGATACAGAAACACCGTGGCCCCTTTCTTTGAGATAACTCTGCACTATTGCGAGCTGCAAATGCCACTTCCAGCTTAGCTGTGCAGAAGAAGAACAACAAGAAGAAGAAATATCTCGAAATATGTCCGTCAGGCCCCTTCCCTCGAGATAAATCTGCAAATATCTCGGAAACGAAGCGAGCTATGGCAAAATGTTAAGAGACGTTTTTTGTAGAGAATTATGTTTCCTACAATTTATGTTCTATGATATTTTTTGATCAGAAGCGTAGTTTTCGAGATATATCGAGATATTTAAAAGTTCCGAAGCAGCACCAACATAATAGAAATACAGAAACACCGTGGCCCCTTTCTTCGAGATAACTCTGCACTATTGCGAGCTGCAAATGCCACTTCCAGCTTAGCTGTGCAGAAGAAGACCAACAAGAAGAAGAAATATCTCGAAATATGTCCGTCAGGCCCCTTCCCTTGAGATAAATCTGCAAGTATCTTGGAAACGAAGCGAGCTATGGCAAAATGTTAAGAGACCTTTTTTGTAGAGAATTAAGTTTCCTACTTTTTATGTTCTATGATATTTTTTGATCAGATGCGTAGTTCTCGAGATATATCAAGATATTTAAAAGTTCCGAAGCCGCACCAACATAATAGAGATACAGAAACACCGTGGCCCCTTTCTTTGAGATAACTCTGCACTATTGCGAGCTGCAAATGCCACTTCCAGCTTAGCTGTGCAGAAGAAGAACAACAAGAAGAAGAAATATCTCGAAATATGTCCGTCAGGCCCCTTCCCTTGAGATAAATCTGCAAATATCTCGGAAACGAAGCGAGCTATGGCAAAATGTTAAGCGACTTTATTTGTAGAGAATTAAGTTTCCTACTTTTTACGTTCTATGATATTTTTTAATCAGATGCGTAGTTCTCGAGATATATACAGATATTTTAAAGTTCCGAAGCCGCACCAACATAATAGAGATACAGAAACACCGTGGCCCCTTTCTTTGAGATAACTCTGCACTATTGCGAGCTGCAAATGCCACTTCCAGCTTAGCTGTGCAGAAGAAGAACAACAAGAAGAAGAAATATCTCGAAATATGTCCGTCAGGCCCCTTCCCTTGAGATAAATCTGCAAATATCTCGGAAACGAAGCGAGCTATGGCAAAATGTTAAGCGACTTTATTTGTAGAGAATTAAGTTTCCTACTTTTTACGTTCTATGATATTTTTTAATCAGATGCGTAGTTCTCGAGATATATAAAGATATTTTAAAGTTCCGAAGCCGCACCAACATAATAGAGATACAGAAACACCGTGGCCCCTTTCTTCGAGATAACTCTGCACTATTGCGAGCTGCAAATGCCACTTCCAGCTTAGCTGTGCAGAAGAAGAACAACAAGAAGAAGAAATATCTCGAAAAATGTCCGTCAGGCCCCTTCCCTTGAGATAAATCTGCAAATATCTCGGAAACGAAGCGAGCTATGGCAAAATGTTAAGAGACCTTATTTGTAGAGAATTAAGTTTCCTACTTTTTATGTTCTATGATATTTTTTGATCGGATACGTAGCTCTCGAGATATATCAAGATATTTAAAAGTTCCGAAGCCGCACCAACATAATAGAGATACAGAAACACCGTGGCCCCTTTCTTTGAGATAACTCTGCACTATTGCGAGCTGCAAATGCCACTTCCAGCTTAGCTGTGCAGAAGAAGAACAACAAGAAGAAGAAATATCTCGAAATATGTCCGTCAGACCCCTTCCCTTGAGATAAATCTGCAAATATCTCGGAAACGAAGCGAGATATGGCAAAATGTTAAGAGACCTTTTTTGTAGAGAATTATGTTTCCCACAATTTACGTTCTATGATATTTTTTGATCAGAAGCGTAGTTTTCGAGATATATCGAGATATTTAAAAGATCCGAAGCCGCACCAACATAATAGAGATACAGAAACACCGCGGCCCCTTTCTTCGAGATAACTCTGCACTATTGCGAGCTGCAAATGCCACTTCCAGCTTAGCTGTGCAGAAGAAGAACAACAAGAAGAAGAAATATCTCGAAATATGTCCGTCAGGCCCCTTCCCTTGAGATAAATCTGCAAATATCTCGGAAACGAAGCGAGCTATGGCAAAATGTTAAGCGACTTTATTTGTAGAGAATTAAGTTTCCTACTTTTTACGTTCTATGATATTTTTTAATCAGATGCGTAGTTCTCGAGATATATAAAGATATTTTAAAGTTCCGAAGCCGCACCAACATAATAGAGATACAGAAACACCGTGGCCCCTTTCTTCGAGATAACTCTGCACTATTGCGAGCTGTAAATGCCACGTCCAGCTTAGCTGTGCAGAAGAAGAACAACAAGAAGAAGAAATATCTCGAAACATGTCCGTCAGGCCCCTTCCCTCGAGATAAATCTGCAAATATCTCGGAAACGAAGCGAGATATGGCAAAATGTTAAGAGACCTTTTTTGTAGAGAATTATGTTTCCCACAATTTACGTTCTATGATATTTTTTGATCAGAAGCGTAGTTTTCGAGATATATCGAGATATTTAAAAGATCCGAAGCCGCACCAACATAATAGAGATACAGAAACACCGCGGCCCCTTTCTTCGAGATAACTCTGCACTATTGCGAGCTGCAAATGCCACTTCCAGCTTAGCTGTGCAGAAGAAGAACAACAAGAAGAAGAAATATCTCGAAATATGTCCGTCAGGCCCCTTCCCTTGAGATAAATCTGCATATATCTCGGAAGCGAAGCGAGCTATGGCAAAATGTTAAGAGACCTTTTTTGTGGAGAATTAAGTTTCCTACTTTTTATGTTCTATGATATTATTTGATCAGATGCGTAGTTCTAGAGATATATCAAGATATTTAAAAGTTCCGAAGCCGCACCAACATAATAGAGATACAGAAACACCGTGGCCCCTTTCTTTCAGATAACTCTGCACTATTGCGAGCTGGAAATGCCACTTCCAGTTTAGCTGTGCAGAAGAAGAACAACAAGAAGAAGAAATATCTCGAAATATGTCCGTCAGGCCCCTTCCCTTGAGATAAATCTGCATATATCTCGGAAACGAAGCGAGCTATGGCAAAATGTTGAGAGACCTTTATTGTAGAGAATTAAGTTTTCTACTTTTTATGTTCTATGATATTTTTTGATCAGATGCGTAGTTCTCGAGATATATCAAGATATTTAAAAGTTCCGAAGCCGCACCAACATAATAGAGATACAGAAACACCGTGGCCCCTTTCTTTGAGATAACTCGGCACTACTGCGAGCTGGAAATGCCACTTCCAGTTTAGCTGTGCAGAAGAAGAACAACAAGAAGAAGAAATATCTCGAAATATGTCCGTCAGGCCCCTTCCCTTGAGATAAATCTGCAAGTATCTTGGAAACGAAGCGAGCTATGGCAAAATGTTAAGAGACCTTTTTTGTAGAGAATTAAGTTTCCTACTTTTTACGTTCTATGATATTTTTTAATCAGATGCGTAGTTCTCGAGATATATAAAGATATTTTAAAGTTCCGAAGCCGCACCAACATAATAGAGATACAGAAACACCGTGGCCCCTTTCTTCGAGATAACTCTGCACTATTGCGAGCTGCAAATGCCACTTCCAGCTTAGCTGTGCAGAAGAAGAGCAACAAGAAGAAGAAATATCTCGAAAAATGTCCGTCAGGCCCCTTCCCTTGAGATAAATCTGCAAATATCTCGGAAACGTAGCGAGCTATGGCAAAATGTTAAGAGACCTTATTTGTAGAGAATTAAGTTTCCTACTTTTTATGTTCTATGATATTTTTTGATCGGATGCGTAGCTCTCGAGATATATCAAGATATTTAAAAGTTCCGAAGCCGCACCAACATAATAGAGATACAGAAACACCGTGGCCCCTTTCTTTGAGATAACTCTGCACTATTGCGAGCTGCAAATGCCACTTCCAGCTTAGCTGTGCAGAAGAAGAACAACAAGAAGAAGAAATATCTCGAAATATGTCCGTCAGACCCCTTCCCTTGAGATAAATCTGCAAATATCTCGGAAACGAAGCGAGATATGGCAAAATGTTAAGAGACCTTTTTTGTAGAGAATTATGTTTCCCACAATTTACGTTCTATGATATTTTTTGATCAGAAGCGTAGTTTTCGAGATATATCGAGATATTTAAAAGATCCGAAGCCGCACCAACATAATAGAGATACAGAAACACCGCGGCCCCTTTCTTTGAGATAACTCGGCACTACTGCGAGCTGGAAATGCCACTTCCAGTTTAGCTGTGCAGAAGAAGAACAACAAGAAGAAGAAATATCTCGAAATATGTCCGTCAGGCCCCTTCCCTTGAGATAAATCTGCAAGTATCTTGGAAACGAAGCGAGCTATGGCAAAATGTTAAGAGACCTTTTTTGTAGAGAATTAAGTTTCCTACTTTTTATGTTCTATGATATTTTTTGATCAGATGCGTAGTTCTCGAGATATATCAAGATATTTAAAAGTTCCGAAGCCGCACCAACATAATAGAGATACAGAAACACCGTGGCCCCTTTCTTTGAGATAACTCTGCACTATTGCGAGCTGCAAATGCCACTTCCAGCTTAGCTGTGCAGAAGAAGAACAACAAGAAGAAGAAATATCTCGAAATATGTCCGTCAGGCCCCTTCCCTTGAGATAAATCTGCAAATATCTCGGAAACGAAGCGAGCTACGGCAAAATGTTAAGAGACCTTTTTTGTAGAAAATTAGGATTCCTACTTTTTATGTTCTATGATATTTTTTGATCAGATGCGTAGTTCTCGAGATATATCAAGATATTTAAAAGTTCCGAAGCCGCACCAACATAATAGAGATACAGAAACACCGTGGCCCCTTTCTTTGAGATAACTCTGCACTATTGCGAGCTGCAAATGCCACTTCCAGCTTAGCTGTGCAGAAGAAGAACAACAAGAAGAAGAAATATCTCGAAATATGTCCGTCAGGCCCCTTCCCTTGAGATAAATCTGCCAATATCTCGGAAACGAAGCGAGCTATGGCAAAATGTTAAGAGACCTTATTTGTAGAGAATTAAGTTTCCTACTTTTTATGTTCTATGATATTTTTTGATCAGAAGCGTAGTTTTCGAGATATATCGAGGTATTTAAAAGATCCGAAGCTGCACTAACATAATAGAGATACAGAAACACCGTGGCCCCTTTCTTTGAGATAACTCTGCACTAGTGCGAGCCGCAAATGCCGCTTCCAGCTTAGCTGTGCAGAAGAAGAACAACAAGAAGAAGAAATATCTCGAAATATGTCCGTCAGGCCCCTTCCCTCGAGATAAATCTGCAAATATCTCGGAAACGAAGCGAGCTATGGCAAAATGTTAAGAGACCTTTTTTGTAGAGAATTAAGTTTCCTACTTTTTATGTTCTATGATATTTTTTGATCGGATGCGTAGTTCTTGAGATATATCAAGATATTTAAAAGTTCCGAAGCCGCACCAACATAATAGAGATACAGAAACACCGTGGCCCCTTTCTTTGAGATAACTCTGCACTATTGCGAGCTGCAAATGCCACTTCCAGCTTAGCTGTGCAGAAGAAGAACAACAAAAAGAAGAAATATCTCGAAATATGTCCGTCAGGCCCCTTCCCTTGAGATAAATCTGCAAATATCTCGGAAACGAAGCGAGGTATGGCAAAATGTTAAGAGACCTCTTTTGTAGAGAATTAAGTTTCCTACTTTTTATGTTCTATGATATTTTTCGATCAGATGCGTAGTTCTCGAGATATATCAAGATATTTAAAAGTTCCGAAGCCGCACCAACATAATAGAGATACAGACACACCGTGGCCCCTTTCTTTTGAGATAACTCTGCACTATTGCGAGCTGTAAATGCCACTTCCAGCTTAGCTGTGCAGAAGAAGAACAACAAGAAGAAGAAATATCTCGAAATATGTCCGTCAGGCCCCTTCCCTTGAGATAAATCTGCAAATATCTCGGAAACGAAGCGAGCTATGGCAAAATGTTAAGAGACCTGTTTTGTAGAGAATTATGTTTCCTACAATTTATGTTCTATGATATTTTTTGATCAGAAGCGTAGTTTTCGAGATATATCGAGATATTTAAAAGTTCCGAAGCCGCACCAACATAATAGGGATACAGAAACACCGTGGCCCCTTTCTTTGAGATAACTCTGCACTACTGCGAGCTGGAAATGCCACTTCCAGTTTAGCTGTGCAGAAGAAGAACAACAAGAAGAAGAAATATCTCGAAATATGTCCGTCAGGCCCCTTCCCTTGAGATAAATCTGCAAATATCTCGGAAACGAAGCGAGCTATGGCAAAATGTGAAGAGACCTTATTTGTAGAGAATTAAGTTTCCTACTTTTTACGTTCTATGATATTTTTTGATCAGATGCGTCGTTCTCGAGATATATCAAGATATTTCAAAGTTCCGAAACCACACCAACATAATAGAGATACAGAAGCACCGTGACCCCTTTCTTTGAGATAACTCTGCACTAGTGCGAGCCGCAAATGCCACTTCCAGCTTAGCTCTGCAGAAGAAGAACAACAAGAAGAAGAAATATCTCGAAATATGTCCGTTAGGCCCCTTCTCTTGAGATAAATCTGCAAATATCTCGGAAACGAAGCGAGCTATGGCAAAATGTTAAGAGACCTTTTTTGTAGAGAATTAAGTTTCCTACTTTTTATGTTCTATGATATTTTTTGATCAGATGCGTAGTTCTCGAGATATATCAAGATATTTAAAAGTTCCGAAGCCGCACCAACATAATAGAGATACAGAAACACCGTGGCCCCTTTCTTTGAGATAACTCTGCACTAGTGCGAGCCGCAAATGCCACTTCCAGCTTAGCTGTGCAGAGGAAGAACAACAAGAAAAAGAAATATCTCGAAATATGTCCGTCAGGCCCCTTCCCTTGAGATATATCTGCAAATATCTCGGAAACGAAGCGAGCTATGGCAAAATGTTAAGAGACCTTTTTTGTAGAGAATTAAGTTTCCTACTTTTTATGTTCTATGATATTTTTGGATCAGAAGCGTAGTTTTCGAGATATATCGAGATATTTAAAAGTTCCGAAGCCGCACCAACATAATAGAGATACAGAAACACCTTGGCCCCTTTCTTTGAGATAACTCTGCACTAGTGCGAGCCGCAAATGCCACTTCCAGCTTAGCTGTGCAGAAGAAGAACAACAAGAAGAAGAAATATCTCGAAATATGTCCGTCAGGCCCCTTCCCTTGAGATAAATATGCAAATATCTCGGAAACGAAGCGAGCTATGGCAAAATGTTAAGAGACCTTTTTTGTAGAGAATTAAGTTTTCTACTTTTTATGTTCTATGATATTTTTTGATCAGATGCGTAGTTCTCGAGATATATCAAGATATTTAAAAGTTCCGAAGCCGCACCAACATAATAGAGATACAGAAACACCGTGGCCCCTTTCTTTGAGATATCTCTGCACTATTGCCAGCTGCAAATGCCACTTCCAGCTTAGCTGTGCAGAAGAAGAACAACAAGAAGAAGAAATATCTCGAAATATGTCCGTCAGGCCCCTTCCCTTGAGATAAATCTGCAAATATCTCGGAAACGAAGCGAGCTATCGCAAAATGTTAAGAGACCTTTTTTGTAGAGAATTAAGTTTCCTACTTTTTATGTTCTATGATATTTTTTGATCAGATGCGTAGTTCTCGAGATATATCAAGATATTTAAAAGTTCCGAAGCCGCACCAACATAATAGAGATACAGAAACACCGTGGCCCCTTTCTTTGAGATAACTCTGCACTAGTGCGAGCCGCAAATGCCACTTCCAGCTTAGCTGTGCAGAGGAAGAACAACAAGAAAAAGAAATATCTCGAAATATGTCCGTCAGGCCCCTTCCCTTGAGATATATCTGCAAATATCTCGGAAACGAAGCGAGCTATGGCAAAATGTTAAGAGACCTTTTTTGTAGAGAATTAAGTTTCCTACTTTTTATGTTCTATGATATTTTTGGATCAGAAGCGTAGTTTTCGAGATATATCGAGATATTTAAAAGTTCCGAAGCCGCACCAACATAATAGAGATACAGAAACACCGTGGCCCCTTTCTTTGAGATAACTCTGCACTATTGCGAGCTGCAAATGCCACTTCCAGCTTAGCTGTGCAGAGGAAGAACAACAAGAAGAAGAAATATCTCGAAATATGTCCGTCAGGCCAGTTCCTTTGAGCTGAATCTGCAAATATCTCGGAAACGAAGCGAGCAATGACAAAATGTTAAGAGACGTTTTTTATAGAGAATTATGTTTCCTACAATTTATGTTCTATGATATTTTTTGATCAGAAGCGTAGTTTTCGAGATATATCGAGATATTTAAAAGTTCCGAAGCCGCACCAACATAATAGGGATACAGAAACACCGTGGCCCCTTTCTTTGAGATAACTCTGCACTATTGCGAGCTGGAAATGCCACTTCCAGTTTAGCTGTGCAGAAGAAGAACAACAAGAAGAAGAAATATCTCGAAATATGTCCGTTAGGCCCCTTCCCGTGAGATAAATCTGCAAATATCTCGGAAACGAAGCGAGCTATGGCAAAATGTTAAGAGACCTCTTTTGTAGAGAATTAAGTTTCCTACTTTTTATGTTCTATGATATTTTTTGATCAGATGCGTAGTTCTCGAGATATATCAAGATATTTAAAAGTTCCGAAGCCGCACCAACATAATAGAGATACAGAAACACCGTGGCCCCTTTCTTTAAGATAACTCTGCACTATTGCGAGCTGTAAATGCCACTTCCAGCTTAGCTGTGCAGAAGAAGAACAACAAGAAGAAGAAATATCTCGAAATATGTCCGTCAGGCCCCTTCCCTTGAGATATATCTGCAAATATCTCGGAAACGAAGCGAGCTATGGCAAAATGTTAAGAGACCTTTTTTGTAGAGAATTAAGTTTCCTACTTTTTATGTTCTATGATATTTTTTGATCAGATGCGTAGTTCTCGAGATATATCAAGATATTTAAAAGTTCCGAAGCCGCACCAACATAATAGAGATACAGAAACACCGTGGCCCCTTTCTTTGAGATAACTCTGCACTAGTGCGAGCCGCAAATGCCACTTCCAGCTTAGCTGTGCAGAAGAAGAACAACAAGAAGAAGAAATATCTCGAAATATGTCCGTCAGGCCCCTTCCCTTGAGATAAATCTGCAAATATCTCGGAAACGAAGCGAGCTATGGCAAAATGTTGAGAGACCTTTTTTGTAGAGAATTAAGTTTCCTACTTTTTATGTTCTATGATATTTTTTGATCAGATGCGTAGTCCTCGAGATATATCAAGATATTTAAAAGTTCCGAAGCCGCACCAACATAATAGAGATACAGAAACACCGTGGCCCCTTTCTTTGAGATAACTCTGCACTATTGCGAGCTGGAAATGCCACTTCCAGTTTAGCTGTGCAGAAGAAGAACAACAAGAAGAAGAAATATCTCGAAATATGTCCGTTAGGCCCCTTCCCGTGAGATAAATCTGCAAATATCTCGGAAACGAAGCGAGCTATGGGAAAATGTTAAGAGACCTCTTTTGTAGAGAATTAAGTTTCCTACTTTTTATGTTCTATGATATTTTTTGATCAGATGCGTAGTTCTCGAGATATATCAAGATATTTAAAAGTTCCGAAGCCGCACCAACATAATAGAGATACAGAAACACCGTGGCCCCTCTCTTTGAGATAACTCTGCACTATTGCGAGCTGCAAATGCCACTTCCAGCTTAGCTGTGCAGAGGAAAAACAACAAGAAGAAGAAATATCTCGAAATACGTCCGTCAGGCCCCTTCCCTTGAGATAGATCTGCAAATATCTCGGAAACGAAGCGAGCTATGGCAAAATGTTTAGAGACCTTTCTTGTAGAGAATTAAGTTTCCTACTTTTTATGTAGTATGATATTTTTAGATCAGATGCGCAGTTCTCGAGATATATCAAGATATTTAAAAGTTCCGAAGTCGCACCAACATAATAGAGATACAGAAACACCGTGGCCCCTTTCTTTGAGATAACTCTGCACTATTGCGCGCTGCAAATGCCACTTCCAGCTTAGCTGTGCAGAAGAAGAACAACAAGAAGAAGAAATATCTCGAAATATGTCCGTCAGGCCCCTTCCCTTGAGATAAATCTGCAAATCTCTCGGAAACGAAGCGAGCTATGGCAAAATGTTAAGAGACCTTTTTTGTAGAGAATTAAGTTTCCTACTTTTTATCTTCTATGATATTTTTCGATCAGAGGCGTAGTTCTCGAGATATATCAAGATATTTAAAAGTTCCGAAGCCGCACCAACATAATAGAGATACAGAAACACCGTGGCCCCTTTCTTTGAGATAACTCTGCACGATTGCGAGCTGGAAATGCCACTTCCAGTTTAGCTGTGCAGAAGATGAACAACAAGAAGAAGAAATATCTCGAAATATGTCCATCAGGACCCTTCCCTTGAGATAAATCTGCAAATATCTCGGAACCGAAGCGAGCTATGGCAAAATGTTAACAGACCTTTTTGGAGAGAATAATGTTTCCTACAATTTACGTTCTATGATATTTTTTGATCAGAAGCGTAGTTTTCGAGATATATCGATATATTTAAAAGTGCCGAAGCCGCACCAACATAATAGAGATACAGAAACACCGTGGCCCCTTTCTTTGAGATAACTCTGCACTAGTGCGAGCCGCAAATGCCACTTCCAGCTTAGCTGTGCAGAAGAAGAACAACAAGAAGAAGAAATATCTCGAAATATGTCCGTCAGGCCCCTTCCCTTGAGATAAATCTGCAAATATCTCGGAAACGAAGCGAGCTATGGCAAAATGTTAAGAGACCTTTTTTGTAGAGAATTAAGTTTCCTACTTTTTATGTTCTATGATATTTTTTGATCAGATGCGTAGTTCTCGAGATATATCAAGATATTTAAAAGTTCCGAAGCCGCACCAACATAATAGAGATACAGAAACACCGTGGCCCCTTTCTTTGAGATAACTCTGCACTATTGCGAGCTGCAAATGCCACTTCCCGCTTAGCTGTGCAGAGGAAGAACAACAAGAAGAAGAAATATCTCGAAATATGTCCGTCAGGCCAGTTCCTTTGAGTTGAATCTGCAAATATCTCGGAAACGAAGCGAGCTATGGCAAAATGTTAAGAGACCTTTTTTGTAGAGAATTATGTTTCCTACAATTTATGTTCTACGATATTTTTTGATCAGAAGCGTAGTTTTCGAGATATATCGAGATGTTTAAAAGTTCCGAAGCCGCACCAACATAATAGAGATACAGAAACACCGTCGCCCCTTTCTTTGAGATAACTCTGCACTATTGCGAGCTGGAAATGCCACTTCCAGTTTAGCTGTGCAGAAGAAGAACAACAAGAAGAAGAAATATCTCGAAATATGTCCGTTAGGCCCCTTCCCTTGAGATAAATCTGCAAATATCTCGGAAACGAAGCGAGCTATGGCAAAATGTTAAGAGACCTTTTTTGTAGAGAATTAAGTTTCCTACTTTTCACGTTCTATGATATTTTTTGATCAGATGCGTAGTTCTCGAGATATATCAAGATATTTAAAAGTTCCGAAGCCGCACCAACATAACAGAGATACAGAAACACCGTGGCCCCTTTCTTTGAGATAACTCTGCACTATTGCGAGCTGTAAATGCCACTTCCAGCTTAGCTGTGCAGAAGAAGAACAACAAGAAGAAGAAATATCTCGAAATATGTCCGTCAGGCCCCTTCCCTTGAGATATATCTGCAAATATCTCGGAAACGAAGTGAGCTATGGCAAAATGTTAAGAGACCTTTTTTGTAGAGAATTATGTTTCCTACAATTTATGTTCTATGATATTTTTTGATCAGAACCGTAGTTTTCGAGATATATCGAGATATTTAAAAGTTCCGAAGCCGCACCAACATAATAGAGATACAGAAACACCGTGGCCCCTTTCTTTGAGATAACTCTGCACTAGTGCGAGCCGCACATGCCACTTCCAGCTTAGCTGTGCAGAAGAAGAACAACAAGAAGAAGAAGTATCTCGAAATATGTCCGTCAGGCCCGTTCCTTTGAGCTGAATCTGCAAATATCTCGGAAACGAAGCGAGCTATGGCAAAATGTTAAGAGACGTTTTTTGTAGAGAATTATGTTTCCTACAATTTATGTTCTATGATATTTTTTGATCAGAAGCGTAGTTTTCGAGATATATCGAGATATTTAAAAGTTCCGAAGCCGCACCAACATAATAGAGATACAGAAACACCGTGGCCCCTTTCTTTGAGATAACTCTGCACGATTGCGAGCTGGAAATGCCACTTCCAGTTTAGCTGTGCAGAAGAAGAACAACAAGAAGAAGAAATATCTCGAAATATGTCCGTCAGGCCCCTTCCCTCGAGATAAATCTGCAAATATCTCGGAAACGAAGCGAGCTATGGCAAAATGTTAAGAGACCTTTTTTGTAGAGAATTATGTTTCCTACAATTTATGTTCTATGATATTTTTTGATCAGAAGCGTAGTTTTCGAAATATATCGAGACATTTAAAAGTTCCGAAGCCGCCCCAACATAATAGAGATACAGAAACACCGTGGCCCCTTTCTTTGAGATAACTCTGCACTATTGCGAGCTGCAGATGCCACTTCCAGCTTAGCTGTGCAGAGGAAGAACAACAAGAAGAAAAAATATCTCGAAATATGTCCGTCAGGCCAGTTCCTTTGAGCTGAATCTGCAAATATCTCGGAAACGAAGCGAGCTATGGCAAAATGTTGAGAGACGTTTTTTGTAGAGAATTATGTTTCCTACAATTTATGTTATATGATATTTTTTGATCAGAAGCGTAGTTTTCGAGATATATCGAGATATTTAAAAGTTCCGAAGACGCACCAACATAATAGAGATACAGAAACACCGTGGCCCCTTTCTTTGAGATAACTCTGCGCTATTGCGAGCTGGAAATGCCACTTCCAGTTTAGCTGTGCAGAAGAAGAACAACAAGAAGAGGAAATATCTCGAAATATGTCCGTCAGGCCCCTTCCCTTGAGATATATCTGCAAATATCTCGGAAACGAAACGAGCTATGGCAAAATGTTAAGAGACCTTTTTTGTAGAGAATTATGTTTCCTACAATTTATGTTCTATGATATTTTTTAATCAGAAGCGTAGTTTTCGAGATATATTGAGATATTTAAAAGATCCGAAGCCGCACCAACATAATAGAGATACAGAAACACCGTGGCCCCTTTCTTTGAGATAACCCTGCACTAGTGCGAGCCGCAAATGCCGCTTCCAGCTTAGCTGTGCAGAAGAAGAACAACAAGAAGAAGAAGTATCTCGAAATATGTCCGTCAGGCCCGTTCCTTTGAGCTGAATCTGCAAATATCTCGGAAACGAAGCGAGCTATGGCAAAATGTTAAGAGACGTTTTTTGTAGAGAATTATGTTTCCTACAATTTATGTTCTATGATATTTTTTGATCAGAAGCGTAGTTTTCGAGATATATCGAGATATTTAAAAGTTCCGAAGACGCACCAACATAATAGAGATACAGAAACACCGTGGCCACTTTCTTTGAGATAACTGTGCACTAGTGCGAGCCGCAAATGCCACTTCCAGCTTAGCTGTGCAGAAGAAGAACAACAAGAAGAAGAAATATCTCGAAATATGTCCGTCAGGCCCCTTCCCTTGAGATATATGTGCAAATATCTCGGAAACGAAGCGAGCTATGGCAAAATGTTAAGAGACCGTTTTTGTAGAGAATTAAGTTTCCTACTTTTTATGTTGTATGATATTTTTTGATCAGACGCGTAGTTCTCGAGATATATCAAGATATTTAAAAGTTCCGAACCCGCACCAACATAATAGAGATACAGAAACACCGTGGCCCCTTTCTTTGAGATAACTCTGCACTATTGCGAGCTGTAAATGCCACTTCCAGCTTAGCTGTGCAGAAGAAGAACAACAAGAAGAAGAAATATCTCGAAATATGTCCGTCAGGCCCCTTCCCTTGAGATATATCTGCAAATATCTCGGAAACGAAGAGAGCTATGGCAAAATGTTGAGAGACCTTTTTTGTAGAGAATTATGCTTCCTACAATTTATGTTCTATGATATTTTTTGATCAGATGCGTAGTTCTCGAGATATATCAAGATATTTAAAAGTTCCGAAGCCGCACCAACATAATAGAGATACAGAAATACCGTGGCCCCTTTCTTTGAGATAACTCTGCACTATTGCGAGCTGCAAATGCCACTTCCAGCTTAGCTGTGCAGAGGAAGAACAACAAGAAGAAGAAGTATCTCGAAATATGTCCGTCAGGCCCGTTCCTTTGAGCTGAATCTGCAAATATCTCGGAAACGAAGCGAGCTATGGCAAAATGTTAAGAGACGTTTTTTGTAGAGAATTATGGTTCCTACAATTTATGTTCTATGATATTTTTTGATCAGAAGCGTAGTTTTCGAGATATATCGAGATATTTAAAAGTTCCGAAGCCGCACCAACATAATAGAGATACAGAAACACCGTGGCCCCTTTCTTTGAGATAACTCTGCACGATTGCGAGCTGGAAATGCCACTTCCAGTTTAGCTGTGCAGAAGAAGAACAACAAGAAGAAGAAATATCTCGAAATATGTCCGTCAGGCCCCTTCCCTCGAGATAAATCTGCAAATATCTCGGAAACGAAGCGAGCTATGGCAAAATGTTAAGAGACCTTTTTTGTAGAGAATTATGTTTCCTACAATTTATGTTCTATGATATTTTTTGATCAGAAGCGTAGTTTTCGAAATATATCGAGATATTTAAAAGTTCCGAAGCCGCCCCAACATAATAGAGATACAGAAACACCGTGGCCCCTTTCTTTGAGATAACTCTGCACTATTGCGAGCTGCAGATGCCACTTCCAGCTTAGCTGTGCAGAGGAAGAACAACAAGAAGAAAAAATATCTCGAAATATGTCCGTCAGGCCAGTTCCTTTGAGCTGAATCTGCAAATATCTCGGAAACGAAGCGAGCTATGGCAAAATGTTGAGAGACGTTTTTTGTAGAGAATTATGTTTCCTACAATTTATGTTATATGATATTTTTTGATCAGAAGCGTAGTTTTCGAGATATATCGAGATATTTAAAAGTTCCGAAGACGCACCAACATAATAGAGATACAGAAACACCGTGGCCCCTTTCTTTGAGATAACTCTGCGCTATTGCGAGCTGGAAATGCCACTTCCAGTTTAGCTGTGCAGAAGAAGAACAACAAGAAGAGGAAATATCTCGAAATATGTCCGTCAGGCCCCTTCCCTTGAGATATATCTGCAAATATCTCGGAAACGAAACGAGCTATGGCAAAATGTTAAGAGACCTTTTTTGTAGAGAATTATGTTTCCTACAATTTATGTTCTATGATATTTTTTAATCAGAAGCGTAGTTTTCGAGATATATTGAGATATTTAAAAGATCCGAAGCCGCACCAACATAATAGAGATACAGAAACACCGTGGCCCCTTTCTTTGAGATAACCCTGCACTAGTGCGAGCCGCAAATGCCGCTTCCAGCTTAGCTGTGCAGAAGAAGAACAACAAGAAGAAGAAGTATCTCGAAATATGTCCGTCAGGCCCGTTCCTTTGAGCTGAATCTGCAAATATCTCGGAAACGAAGCGAGCTATGGCAAAATGTTAAGAGACGTTTTTTGTAGAGAATTATGTTTCCTACAATTTATGTTCTATGATATTTTTTGATCAGAAGCGTAGTTTTCGAGATATATCGAGATATTTAAAAGTTCCGAAGACGCACCAACATAATAGAGATACAGAAACACCGTGGCCACTTTCTTTGAGATAACTGTGCACTAGTGCGAGCCGCAAATGCCACTTCCAGCTTAGCTGTGCAGAAGAAGAACAACAAGAAGAAGAAATATCTCGAAATATGTCCGTCAGGCCCCTTCCCTTGAGATATATGTGCAAATATCTCGGAAACGAAGCGAGCTATGGCAAAATGTTAAGAGACCGTTTTTGTAGAGAATTAAGTTTCCTACTTTTTATGTTGTATGATATTTTTTGATCAGACGCGTAGTTCTCGAGATATATCAAGATATTTAAAAGTTCCGAACCCGCACCAACATAATAGAGATACAGAAACACCGTGGCCCCTTTCTTTGAGATAACTCTGCACTATTGCGAGCTGTAAATGCCACTTCCAGCTTAGCTGTGCAGAAGAAGAACAACAAGAAGAAGAAATATCTCGAAATATGTCCGTCAGGCCCCTTCCCTTGAGATATATCTGCAAATATCTCGGAAACGAAGAGAGCTATGGCAAAATGTTGAGAGACCTTTTTTGTAGAGAATTATGCTTCCTACAATTTATGTTCTATGATATTTTTTGATCAGATGCGTAGTTCTCGAGATATATCAAGATATTTAAAAGTTCCGAAGCCGCACCAACATAATAGAGATACAGAAATACCGTGGCCCCTTTCTTTGAGATAACTCTGCACTATTGCGAGCTGCAAATGCCACTTCCAGCTTAGCTGTGCAGAGGAAGAACAATAAGAAGAAGAAATATCTCGAAATATGTCCGTCAGGCCCCTTCCCTTGAGATAAATCTGCACATAACTCGGAAACGAAGCGAGCTATGGCAAAATGTGAAGAGACCTTTTGTGTAGAGAATTAAGTTTCCTACTTTTTATCTTCTATGATATTTTTTGATCAGATGCGTAGTTCTCGAGATATATCAAGATATTTAAAAGTTCCGAAGCCGCACCAACATAATAGAGATACAGAAACACCGTGGCCCCTCTCTTTGAGATAACTCTGCACTATTGCGAGCTGGAAATGCCACTTCCAGTTTAGCTGTGCAGAAGAAGAACAACAAGAAGAAGAAATATCTCGAAATATGTCCGTCAGGCCCCTTCCCTTGAGATAAATCTGCAAATATCTCGGAAACGAAGAGAGCTATGGCAAAATGTTAAGAGACCTTTTTTGTAGAGAATTAAGTTTCCTACTTTTCACGTTCTATGATATTTTTTGATCAGATGCGTAGTTCTCGAGATATATCAAGATATTTAAAAGTTCCGAAGCCGCACCAACATAACAGAGATACAGAAACACCGTGGCCCCTTTCTTTGAGATAACTCTGCACTATTGCGAGCTGTAAATGCCACTTCCAGCTTAGCTGTGCAGAAGAAGAACAACAAGAAGAAGAAATATCTCGAAATATGTCCGTCAGGCCCCTTCCCTTGAGATATATCTGCAAATATCTCGGAAACGAAGTGAGCTATGGCAAAATGTTAAGAGACCTTTTTTGTAGAGAATTATGTTTCCTACAATTTATGTTCTATGATATTTTTTGATCAGAACCGTAGTTTTCGAGATATATCGAGATATTTAAAAGTTCCGAAGCCGCACCAACATAATAGAAATACAGAAACACCGTGGCCCCTTTCTTTGAGATAACTCTGCACTAGTGCGAGCCGCAAATGCCACTTCCAGCTTAGCTGTGCAGAAGAAGAACAACAAGAAGAAGAAGTATCTCGAAATATGTCCGTCAGGCCCGTTCCTTTGAGCTGAATCTGCAAATATCTCGGAAACGAAGCGAGCTATGGCAAAATGTTAAGAGACGTTTTTTGTAGAGAATTATGGTTCCTACAATTTATGTTCTATGATATTTTTTGATCAGAAGCGTAGTTTTCGAGATATATCGAGATATTTAAAAGTTCCGAAGCCGCACCAACATAATAGAGATACAGAAACACCGTGGCCCCTTTCTTTGAGATAACTCTGCACGATTGCGAGCTGGAAATGCCACTTCCAGTTTAGCTGTGCAGAAGAAGAACAACAAGAAGAAGAAATATCTCGAAATATGTCCGTCAGGCCCCTTCCCTCGAGATAAATCTGCAAATATCTCGGAAACGAAGCGAGCTATGGCAAAATGTTAAGAGACCTTTTTTGTAGAGAATTATGTTTCCTACAATTTATGTTCTATGATATTTTTTGATCAGAAGCGTAGTTTTCGAAATATATCGAGATATTTAAAAGTTCCGAAGCCGCCCCAACATAATAGAGATACAGAAACACCGTGGCCCCTTTCTTTGAGATAACTCTGCACTATTGCGAGCTGCAGATGCCACTTCCAGCTTAGCTGTGCAGAGGAAGAACAACAAGAAGAAAAAATATCTCGAAATATGTCCGTCAGGCCAGTTCCTTTGAGCTGAATCTGCAAATATCTCGGAAACGAAGCGAGCTATGGCAAAATGTTGAGAGACGTTTTTTGTAGAGAATTATGTTTCCTACAATTTATGTTATATGATATTTTTTGATCAGAAGCGTAGTTTTCGAGATATATCGAGATATTTAAAAGTTCCGAAGACGCACCAACATAATAGAGATACAGAAACACCGTGGCCCCTTTCTTTGAGATAACTCTGCGCTATTGCGAGCTGGAAATGCCACTTCCAGTTTAGCTGTGCAGAAGAAGAACAACAAGAAGAGGAAATATCTCGAAATATGTCCGTCAGGCCCCTTCCCTTGAGATATATCTGCAAATATCTCGGAAACGAAACGAGCTATGGCAAAATGTTAAGAGACCTTTTTTGTAGAGAATTATGTTTCCTACAATTTATGTTCTATGATATTTTTTAATCAGAAGCGTAGTTTTCGAGATATATTGAGATATTTAAAAGATCCGAAGCCGCACCAACATAATAGAGATACAGAAACACCGTGGCCCCTTTCTTTGAGATAACCCTGCACTAGTGCGAGCCGCAAATGCCGCTTCCAGCTTAGCTGTGCAGAAGAAGAACAACAAGAAGAAGAAGTATCTCGAAATATGTCCGTCAGGCCCGTTCCTTTGAGCTGAATCTGCAAATATCTCGGAAACGAAGCGAGCTATGGCAAAATGTTAAGAGACGTTTTTTGTAGAGAATTATGTTTCCTACAATTTATGTTCTATGATATTTTTTGATCAGAAGCGTAGTTTTCGAGATATATCGAGATATTTAAAAGTTCCGAAGCCGCACCAACATAATAGAGATACAGAAACACCGTGGCCCCTTTCGTTGAGATAACTCTGCGCTATTGCGAGCTGGAAATGCCACTTCCAGTTTAGCTGTGCAGAAGAAGAACAACAAGAAGAGGAAATATCTCGAAATATGTCCGTCAGGCCCCTTCCCTTGAGATATATCTGCAAATATCTCGGAAACGAAACGAGCTATGGCAAAATGTTAAGAGACCTTTTTTGTAGAGAATTATGTTTCCTACAATTTATGTTCTATGATATTTTTTAATCAGAAGCGTAGTTTTCGAGATATATTGAGATATTTAAAAGATCCGAAGCCGCACCAACATAATAGAGATACAGAAACACCCTGGCCCCTTTCTTTGAGATAACCCTGCACTAGTGCGAGCCGCAAATGCCGCTTCCAGCTTACCTGTGCAGAAGAAGAACAACAAGAAGAAGAAGTATCTCGAAATATGTCCGTCAGGCCCGTTCCTTTGAGCTGAATCTGCAAATATCTCGGAAACGAAGCGAGCTATGGCAAAATGTTAAGAGACGTTTTTTGTAGAGAATTATGTTTCCTACAATTTATGTTCTATGATATTTTTTGATCAGAAGCGTAGTTTTCGAGATATATCGAGATATTTAAAAGTTCCGAAGCCGCACCAACATAATAGAGATACAGAAACACCGTGGCCCCTTTCTTTGAGATAACTCTGCACGATTGCGAGCTGGAAATGCCACTTCCAGTTTAGCTGTGCAGAAGAAGAACAACAAGAAGAAGAAATATCTCGAAATATGTCCGTCAGGCCCCTTCCCTCGAGATAAATCTGCAAATATCTCGGAAACGAAGCGAGCTATGGCAAAATGTTAAGAGACCTTTTTTGTAGAGAATTATGTTTCCTACAATTTATGTTCTATGATATTTTTTGATCAGAAGCGTAGTTTTCGAAATATATCGAGATATTTAAAAGTTCCGAAGCCGCCCCAACATAATAGAGATACAGAAACACCGTGGCCCCTTTCTTTGAGATAACTCTGCACTATTGCGAGCTGCAGATGCCACTTCCAGCTTAGCTGTGCAGAGGAAGAACAACAAGAAGACAAAATATCTCGAAATATGTCCGTCAGGCCAGTTCCTTTGAGCTGAATCTGCAAATATCTCGGAAACGAAGCGAGCTATGGCAAAATGTTGAGAGACGTTTTTTGTAGAGAATTATGTTTCCTACAATTTATGTTCTATGATATTTTTTGATCAGAAGCGTAGTTTTCGAGATATATCGAGATATTTAAAAGTTCCGAAGACGCACCAACATAATAGAGATACAGAAACACCGTGGCCCCTTTCTTTGAGATAACTCTGCGCTATTGCGAGCTGGAAATGCCACTTCCAGTTTAGCTGTGCAGAAGAAGAACAACAAGAAGAGGAAATATCTCGAAATATGTCCGTCAGGCCCCTTCCCTTGAGATATATCTGCAAATATCTCGGAAACGAAACGAGCTATGGCAAAATGTTAAGAGACCTTCTTTGTAGAGAATTATGTTTCCTACAATTTATGTTCTATGATATTTTTTAATCAGAAGCGTAGTTTTCGAGATATATCGAGATATTTAAAAGATCCGAAGCCGCACCAACATAATAGAGATACAGAAACACCGTGCCCCTTTCTTTGAGATAACCCTGCACTAGTGCGAGCCGCAAATGCCGCTTCCAGCTTAGCTGTGCAGAAGAAGAACAACAAGAAGAAGAAATATCTCGAAATATGTCCGTCAGACCCCTTCCCTCGAGATAAATCTGCAAATATCTCGGAAACGAAGCGAGCTATGGCAAAATGTTAAGAGACCTTATTTGTAGAGAATTAAGTTTCCTACTTTTTATGTTCTATGATATTATTTGATCAGATGCGTAGTTCTCGAGATATATCAAGATATTTAAAAGTTCCGAAGCCGCACCAACATAATAGAGATACAGAAACACCGTGGCCCCTTTCTTTCAGATAACTCTGCACTATTGCGAGCTGGAAATGCCACTTCCAGTTTAGCTGTGCAGAAGAAGAACAACAAGAAGAAGAAATATCCCGAAATATGTCCGTCAGGCCCCTTCCCTTGAGATAAATCTGCATATATCTCGGAAACGAAGCGAGCTATGGCAAAATGTTAAGAGACCTTTTTGGTAGAGAATGAAGTTTCCTACTTTTTATGTTCTATGATATTTTTTGATCAGATGCGTAGTTCTCGAGATATATCAAGATATTTAAAAGTTCCGAAGCCGCACCAACATAATAGAGATACAGAAACACCGTGGCCCCTTTCTTTGAGATAACTCTGCACTATTGCGAGCTGTAAATGCCACTTCCAGCTTAGCTGTGCAGAAGAAGAACAACAAGAAGAAGAAATATCTCGAAATATGTCCGTCAGGCCCCTTCCCTTGAGATAAATCTGCAAATATCTCGGAAACGAAACGAGCTATGGCAAAATGTTAAGAGACCTTTTTTGTAGAGAATTATGTTTCCTACAATTTAGGTTCTATGATATTTTTTGATCAGAAGCGTAGTTTTCGAGATATATCGAGATATTTAAAAGATCCGAAGCCGCACCAACATAATAGAGATACAGAAACACCGTGGCCCCTTTCTTTGAGATAACTCTGCACCATTGCGAGCTGCAAATGCCACTTCCAGCTTAGCTGTGCAGAAGAAGACCAACAAGAAGAAGAAATATCTCGAAATATGTCCGTCAGGCCCCTTCCCTTGAGATAATTCTGCAAATATCTCGGAAGCGAAGCGAGCTATGGCAAAATGTTAAGAGACCTTATTTGTAGAGAATTAAGTTTCCTACTTTTTATGTTCTATGATATTATTTGATCAGATGCGTAGTTCTCGAGATATATCAAGATATTTAAAAGTTCCGAAGCCGCACCAACATAATAGAGATACAGAAACACCGTGGCCCCTTTCTTTCAGATAACTCTGCACTATTGCGAGCTGGAAATGCCACTTCCAGTTTAGCTGTGCAGAAGAAGAACAACAAGAAGAAGAAATATCCCGAAATATGTCCGTCAGGCCCCTTCCCTTGAGATAAATCTGCATATATCTCGGAAACGAAGCGAGCTATGGCAAAATGTTAAGAGACCTTATTTGTAGAGAATTAAGTTTCCTACTTTTTATGTTCTATGATATTATTTGATCAGATGCGTAGTTCTCGAGATATATCAAGATATTTAAAAGTTCCGAAGCCGCACCAACATAATAGAGATACAGAAACACCGTGGCCCCTTTCTTTCAGATAACTCTGCACTATTGCGAGCTGGAAATGCCACTTCCTGTTTAGCTGTGCAGAAGAAGAACAACAAGAAGAAGAAATATCCCGAAATATGTCCGTCAGGCCCCTTCCCTTGAGATAAATCTGCATATATCTCGGAAACGAAGCGAGCTATGGCAAAATGTTAAGAGACCTTTTTGGTAGAGAATGAAGTTTCCTACTTTTTATGTTCTATGATATTTTTTGATCAGATGCGTAGTTCTCGAGATATATCAAGATATTTAAAAGTTCCGAAGCCGCACCAACATAATAGAGATACAGAAACACCGTGGCCCCTTTCTTTGAGATAACTCTGCACTATTGCGAGCTGGAAATGCCACTTCCAGTTTAGCTGTGCAGAAGAAGAACAACAAGAAGAAGAAATATCCCGAAATATGTCCGTCAGGCCCCTTCCCTTGAGATAAATCTGCAAATATCTCGGAAACGAAGCGAGCTATGGCAAAATGTTAAGAGACCTTATTTGTAGAGAATTAAGTTTCCTACTTTTTATGTTCTATGATATTATTTGATCAGATGCGTAGTTCTCGAGATATATCAAGATATTTAAAAGTTCCGAAGCCGCACCAACATAATAGAGATACAGAAACACCGTGGCCCCTTTCTTTCAGATAACTCTGCACTATTGCGAGCTGGAAATGCCACTTCCTGTTTAGCTGTGCAGAAGAAGAACAACAAGAAGAAGAAATATCCCGAAATATGTCCGTCAGGCCCCTTCCCTTGAGATAAATCTGCATATATCTCGGAAACGAAGCGAGCTATGGCAAAATGTTAAGAGACCTTTTTGGTAGAGAATGAAGTTTTCTACTTTTTATGTTCTATGATATTTTTTGATCAGATGCGTAGTTCTCGAGATATATCAAGATATTTAAAAGTTCCGAAGCCGCACCAACATAATAGAGATACAGAAACACCGTGGCCCCTTTCTTTGAGATAACTCTGCACTATTGCGAGCTGCAAATGCCACTTCCAGCTTAGCTGTGCAGAAGAAGAACAACAAGAAGAAGAAATATCTCGAAATATGTCCGTCAGGCCCCTTCCCTTGAGATAAATCTGCAAATATCTCGGAAACGAAGCGAGCTATGGCAAAATGTTAAGCGACTTTATTTGTAGAGAATTAAGTTTCCTACTTTTTACGTTCTATGATATTTTTTGATCAGATGCGTAGTTCTCGAGATATATCAAGATATTTTAAAGTTCCGAAGCCGCACCAACATAATAGAGATACAGAAACACCGTGGCCCCTTTCTTTGAGATAACTCTGCACTACTGCGAGCTGGAAATGCCACTTCCAGTTTAGCTGTGCAGAAGAAGAACAACAAGAAGAAGAAATATCTCGAAATATGTCCGTCAGGCCCCTTCCCTTGAGATAAATCTGCAAATATCTCGGAAACGAAGTGAGCTATGGCAAAATGTTAAGAGACCTTTTTTGTTGAGAATTAAGTTTCCTACTTTTTATGTTCCATGATATTTTTTGATCAGATGCGTAGTTCTCCAGATATATCAAGATATTTAAAAGTTCCGAAGCCGCACCAACATAATAGAGATACAGAAACACCGTGGCCCCTTTCTTTGAGATAACTCTGCACTATTGCGAGCTGCAAATGCCACTTCCAGCTTAGCTGTGCAGAAGAAGAACAACAAGAAGAAGAAATATCTCGAAATATGTCCGTCAGACCCCTTCCCTTGAGATAAATCTGCAAATATCTCGGAAACGAAGCGAGCTATGGCAAAATGTTAAGAGACCTTTTTTGTAGAGAATTATGTTTCCCACAATTTACGTTCTATGATATTTTTTGATCAGAAGCGTAGTTTTCGAGATATATCGAGATATTTAAAAGATCCGAAGCCGCACCAACATAATAGAGATACAGAAACACCGTGGCCCCTTTCTTCAAGATAACTCTGCACTATTGCGAGCTGCAAATGCCACTTCCAGCTTAGCTGTGCAGAAGAAGACCAACAAGAAGAAGAAATATCTCGAAATATGTCCGTCAGGCCCCTTCCCTTGAGATAAATCTGCAAATATCTCGGAAACGAAGCGAGCTATGGCAAAATGTTAAGAGACCTTATTTGTAGAGAATTAAGTTTCCTACTTTTTATGTTCTATGATATTTTTTGATCAGATGCGTAGTTCTCGAGATATATCAAGATATTTAAAAGTTCCGAAGCCGCACCAACATAATAGAGATACAGAAACACCGTGGCCCCTTTCTTTGAGATAACTCTGCACTATTGCGAGCTGTAAATGCCACGTCCAGCTTAGCTGTGCATAAGAAGAACAACAAGAAGAAGAAATATCTCGAAATATGTCCGTCAGGCCCCTTCCCTCGAGATAAATCTGCAAATATCTCGGAAACGAAGCGAGCTATGGCAAAATGTTAAGAGACCTTTTTTGTAGAGAATTAAGTTTCCTACTTTTTATGTTCTATGATATTTTTTGATCGGATGCGTAGCTCTCGAGATATATCAAGATATTTAAAAGTTCCGAAGCCGCACCAACATAATAGAGATACAGAAACACCGTGGCCCCTTTCTTTGAGATAACTCTGCACTATTGCGAGCTGCAAATGCCACTTCCAGCTTAGCTGTGCAGAAGAAGACCAACAAGAAGAAGAAATATCTCGAAATATGTCCGTCAGGCCCCTTCCCTTGAGATAAATCTGCAAATATCTCGGAAACGAAGCGAGCTATGGCAAAATGTTAAGAGACCTTATTTGTGGAGAATTAAGTTTCCTACTTTTTATGTTCTATGATATTATTTGATCAGATGCGTAGTTCTCGAGATATATCAAGATATTTAAAAGTTCCGAAGCCGCACCAACATAATAGAGATACAGAAACACCGTGGCCCCTTTCTTTGAGATAACTCTGCACTATTGCGAGCTGCAAATGCCACTTCCAGCTTAGCTGTGCAGAAGAAGAACAACAAGAAGAAGAAATATCTCGAAATATGTCCGTCAGGCCCCTTCCCTTCAGATAAATCTGCAAATATCTCGGAAAGGAAGCGAGCTATGGCAAAATGTTAAGCGACTTTATTTGTAGAGAATTAAGTTTCCTACTTTTTATGTTCCATGATATTTTTTGATCAGATGCGTAGTTCTCGAGATATATCAAGATATTTAAAAGTTCCGAAGCCGCACCAACATAATAGAGATACAGAAACACCGTGGCCCCTTTCTTTGAGATAACTCTGCACTATTGCGAGCTGTAAATGCCACGTCCAGCTTAGCTGTGCAGAAGAAGAACAACAAGAAGAAGAAATATCTCGAAATATGTCCGTCAGGCCCCTTCCCTCGAGATAAATCTGCAAATATCTCGGAAACGAAGCGAGCTATGGCAAAATGTTAAGAGACCTTTTTTGTGGAGAATTAAGTTTCCTACTTTTTATGTTCTATGATATTATTTGATCAGATGCGTAGTTCTCGAGATATATCAAGATATTTAAAAGTTCCGAAGCCGCACCAACATAATAGAGATACAGAAACACCGTGGCCCCTTTCTTTGAGATAACTCTGCACTAGTGCGAGCCGCAAATGCCACTTCCAGCTTAGCTGTGCAGAAGAAGAACAACAAGAAGAAGAAATATCTCGAAATATGTCCGTCAGGCCCCTTCCCTTGAGATAAATCTGCATATATCTCGGAAACGAAGCGAGCTATGGCAAAATGTTGAGAGACCTTTTTTGTAGAGAATTAAGTTTTCTACTTTTTATGTTCTATGATATTTTTTGATCAGATGCGTAGTTCTCGAGATATATCAAGATATTTAAAAGTTCCGAAGCCGCACCAACATAATAGAGATACAGAAACACCGTGGCCCCTTTCTTTGAGATAACTCGGCACTACTGCGAGCTGGAAATGCCACTTCCAGTTTAGCTGTGCAGAAGAAGAACAACAAGAAGAAGAAATATCTCGAAATATGTCCGTCAGGCCCCTTCCCTTGAGATAAATCTGCAAGTATCTTGGAAACGAAGCGAGCTATGGCAAAATGTTGAGAGACCTTTTTTGTAGAGAATTAAGTTTCCTACTTTTTATGTTCTATGATATTTTTTGATCAGATGCGTAGTTCTCGAGATATATCAAGATATTTAAAAGTTCCGAAGCCGCACCAACATAATAGAGATACAGAAACACCGTGGCCCCTTTCTTTGAGATAACTCTGCACTATTGCGAGCTGCAAATGCCACTTCCAGCTTAGCTGTGCAGAAGAAGAACAACAAGAAGAAGAAATATCTCGAAATATTTCCGTCAGGCCCCTTCCCTTGAGATAAATCTGCAAGTATCTTGGAAACGAAGCGAGCTATGGCAAAATGTTGAAACACCTTTTTTGTAGAGAATTAAGTTTCCTACTTTTTATGTTCTATGATATTTTTTGATCAGATGCGTAGTTCTCGAGATATATCAAGATATTTAAAAGTTCCGAAGCCGCACCAACATAATAGAGATACAGAAACACCGTGGCCCCTTTCTTTGAGATAACTCTGCACTATTGCGAGCTGCAAATGCCACTTCCAGCTTAGCTGTGCAGAAGAAGAACAACAAGAAGAAGAAATATCTCGAAATATGTCCGTCAGGCCCCTTCCCTTGAGATAAATCTGCAAATATCTCGGAAACGAAGCGAGCTATGGCAAAATGTTAAGCGACTTTATTTGTAGAGAATTAAGTTTCCTACTTTTTACGTTCTATGATATTTTTTAATCAGATGCGTAGTTCTCGAGATATATAAAGATATTTTAAAGTTCCGAAGCCGCACCAACATAATAGAGATACAGAAACACCGTGGCCCCTTTCTTCGAGATAACTCTGCACTATTGCGAGCTGCAAATGCCACTTCCAGCTTAGCTGTGCAGAAGAAGAACATCAAGAAGAAGAAATATCTCGAAAAATGTCCGTCAGGCCCCTTCCCTTGAGATAAATCTGCAAATATCTCGGAAACGAAGCGAGCTATGGCAAAATGTTAAGAGACCTTATTTGTAGAGAATTAAGTTTCCTACTTTTTATGTTCTATGATATTTTTTGATCAGATGCGTAGTTCTCGAGATATATCAAGATATTTAAAAGTTCCGAAGCCGCACCAACATAATAGAGATACAGAAACACCGTGGCCCCTTTCTTTGAGATAACTCTGCACTATTGCGAGCTGTAAATGCCACGTCCAGCTTAGCTGTGCAGAAGAAGAACAACAAGAAGAAGAAATATCTCGAAATATGTCCGTCAGGCCCCTTCCCTCGAGATAAATCTGCAAATATCTCGGAAACGAAGCGAGCTATGGCAAAATGTTAAGAGACCTTTTTTGTAGAGAATTACGTTTCCTACTTTTTATGTTCTATGATATTTTTTGATCGGATGCGTAGCTCTCGAGATATATCAAGATATTTAAAAGTTCCGAAGCCGCACCAACATAATAGAGATACAGAAACACCGTGGCCCCTTTCTTTGAGATAACTCTGCACTATTGCGAGCTGCAAATGCCACTTCCAGCTTAGCTGTGCAGAAGAAGAACAACAAGAAGCAGAAATATCTCGAAATATGTCCGTCAGACCCCTTCCCTTGAGATAAATCTGCAAATATCTCGGAAACGAAGCGAGCTATGGCAAAATGTTAAGAGACCTTTTTTGTAGAGAATTATGTTTCCCACAATTTACGTTCTATGATATTTTTTGATCAGAAGCGTAGTTTTCGAGATATATCGAGATATTTAAAAGATCCGAAGCCGCACCAACATAATAGAGATACAGAAACACCGTGGCCCCTTTCTTCGAGATAACTCTGCACTATTGCGAGCTGCAAATGCCACTTCCAACTTAGCTGTGCAGAAGAAGACCAACAAGAAGAAGAAATATCTCGAAATATGTCCGTCAGGCCCCTTCCCTTGAGATAAATCTGCAAATATCTCGGAAACGAAGCGAGCTATGGCAAAATGTTAAGAGACCTTATTTGTGGAGAATTAAGTTTCCTACTTTTTATGTTCTATGATATTATTTGATCAGATGCGTAGTTCTCGAGATATATCAAGATATTTAAAAGTTCCGAAGCCGCACCAACATAATAGAGATACAGAAACACCGTGGCCCCTTTCTTTGAGATAACTCTGCACTAGTGCGAGCCGCAAATGCCACTTCCAGCTTAGCTGTGCAGAAGAAGAACAACAAGAAGAAGAAATATCTCGAAATATGTCCGTCAGGCCCCTTCCCTTGAGATAAATCTGCATATATCTCGGAAACGAAGCGAGCTATGGCAAAATGTTGAGAGACCTTTTTTGTAGAGAATTAAGTTTTCTACTTTTTATGTTCTATGATATTTTTTGATCAGATGCGTAGTTCTCGAGATATATCAAGATATTTAAAAGTTCCGAAGCCGCACCAACATAATAGAGATACAGAAACACCGTGGCCCCTTTCTTTGAGATAACTCGGCACTACTGCGAGCTGGAAATGCCACTTCCAGTTTAGCTGTGCAGAAGAAGAACAACAAGAAGAAGAAATATCTCGAAATATGTCCGTCAGGCCCCTTCCCTTGAGATAAATCTGCAAATATCTCGGAAACGAAGCGAGCTATGGCAAAATGGTAAGAGACCTTTTTTGTTGAGAATTAAGTTTCCTACTTTTTATGTTCCATGATATTTTTTGATCAGATGCGTAGTTCTCGAGATATATCAAGATATTTAAAAGTTCCGAAGCCGCACCAACATAATAGAGATACAGAAACACCGTGGCCCCTTTCTTTGAGATAACTCTGCACTATTGCGAGCTGTAAATGCCACGTCCAGCTTAGCTGTGCAGAAGAAGAACAACAAGAAGAAGAAATATCTCGAAATATGTCCGTCAGGCCCCTTCCCTCGAGATAAATCTGCAAATATCTCGGAAACGAAGCGAGCTATGGCAAAATGTTAAGAGACCTTTTTTGTGGAGAATTAAGTTTCCTACTTTTTATGTTCTATGATATTATTTGATCAGATGCGTAGTTCTCGAGATATATCAAGATATTTAAAAGTTCCGAAGCCGCACCAACATAATAGAGATACAGAAACACCGTGGCCCCTTTCTTTGAGATAACTCTGCACTAGTGCGAGCCGCAAATGCCACTTCCAGCTTAGCTGTGCAGAAGAAGAACAACAAGAAGAAGAAATATCTCGAAATATGTCCGTCAGGCCCCTTCCCTTGAGATAAATCTGCATATATCTCGGAAACGAAGCGAGCTATGGCAAAATGTTGAGAGACCTTTTTTGTAGAGAATTAAGTTTTCTACTTTTTATGTTCTATGATATTTTTTGATCAGATGCGTAGTTCTCGAGATATATCAAGATATTTAAAAGTTCCGAAGCCGCACCAACATAATAGAGATACAGAAACACCGTGGCCCCTTTCTTTGAGATAACTCGGCACTACTGCGAGCTGGAAATGCCACTTCCAGTTTAGCTGTGCAGAAGAAGAACAACAAGAAGAAGAAATATCTCGAAATATGTCCGTCAGGCCCCTTCCCTTGAGATAAATCTGCAAGTATCTTGGAAACGAAGCGAGCTATGGCAAAATGTTGAGAGACCTTTTTTGTAGAGAATTAAGTTTCCTACTTTTTATGTTCTATGATATTTTTTGATCAGATGCGTAGTTCTCGAGATATATCAAGATATTTAAAAGTTCCGAAGCCGCACCAACATAATAGAGATACAGAAACACCGTGGCCCCTTTCTTTGAGATAACTCTGCACTATTGCGAGCTGCAAATGCCACTTCCAGCTTAGCTGTGCAGAAGAAGAACAACAAGAAGAAGAAATATCTCGAAATATTTCCGTCAGGCCCCTTCCCTTGAGATAAATCTGCAAGTATCTTGGAAACGAAGCGAGCTATGGCAAAATGTTGAAACACCTTTTTTGTAGAGAATTACGTTTCCTACTTTTTATGTTCTATGATATTTTTTGATCGGATGCGTAGCTCTCGAGATATATCAAGATATTTAAAAGTTCCGAAGCCGCACCAACATAATAGAGATACAGAAACACCGTGGCCCCTTTCTTTGAGATAACTCTGCACTATTGCGAGCTGCAAATGCCACTTCCAGCTTAGCTGTGCAGAAGAAGAACAACAAGAAGCAGAAATATCTCGAAATATGTCCGTCAGACCCCTTCCCTTGAGATAAATCTGCAAATATCTCGGAAACGAAGCGAGCTATGGCAAAATGTTAAGAGACCTTTTTTGTAGAGAATTATGTTTCCCACAATTTACGTTCTATGATATTTTTTGATCAGAAGCGTAGTTTTCGAGATATATCGAGATATTTAAAAGATCCGAAGCCGCACCAACATAATAGAGATACAGAAACACCGTGGCCCCTTTCTTCGAGATAACTCTGCACTATTGCGAGCTGCAAATGCCACTTCCAACTTAGCTGTGCAGAAGAAGACCAACAAGAAGAAGAAATATCTCGAAATATGTCCGTCAGGCCCCTTCCCTTGAGATAAATCTGCAAATATCTCGGAAACGAAGCGAGCTATGGCAAAATGTTAAGAGACCTTATTTGTGGAGAATTAAGTTTCCTACTTTTTATGTTCTATGATATTATTTGATCAGATGCGTAGTTCTCGAGATATATCAAGATATTTAAAAGTTCCGAAGCCGCACCAACATAATAGAGATACAGAAACACCGCGGCCCCTTTCTTTGAGATAACTCTGCGCTATTGCGAGCTGGAAATGCCACTTCCAGTTTAGCTGTGCAGAAGAAGAACAACAAGAAGAGGAAATATCTCGAAATATGTCCGTCAGGCCCCTTCCCTTGAGATATATCTGCAAATATCTCGGAAACGAAACGAGCTGTGGCAAAATGTTAAGAGACCTTTTTTGTAGAGAATTATGTTTCCTACAATTTATGTTCTATGATATTTTTTGATCAGAAGCGTAGTTTTCGAGATATATCGAGATATTTAAAAGATCCGAAGCTGCACCAACATAATAGAGATACAGAAACACCGTGGCCCCTTTCTTTGAGATAACTCTGCACTAGTGCGAGCCGCAAATGCCGCTTCCAGCTTAGCTGTGCAGAAGAAGAACAACAAGAAGAAGAAATATCTCGAAATATGTCCGTCAGGCCCCTTCCCTCGAGATAAATCTGCAAATATCTCGGAAACGAAGCGAGCTATGGCAAAATGTTAAGAGACCTTTTTTGTAGAGAATTAAGTTTCCTACTTTTTATGTTCTATGATATTTTTTGATCGGATGCGTAGTTCTCGAGATATATCAAGATATTTAAAAGTTCCGAAGCCGCACCAACATAATAGAGGTACAGAAACACCGTGGCCCCTTTCTTTGAGATAACTCTGCACTATTGCGAGCTGCAAATGCCACTTCCAGCTTAGCTGTGCAGAAGAATAACAACAAAAAGAAGAAATATCTCGAAATATGTCCGTCAGGCCCCTTCCCTTGAGATAAATCTGCAAATATCTCGGAAACGAAGCGAGCTATGGCAAAATGTTAAGAGACCTTTTTTGTAGAGAATTAAGTTTCCTACTTTTTATGTTCTATGATATTTTTCGATCAGAGGCGTAGTTCTCGAGATATATCAAGATATTTAAAAGTTCCGAAGCCGCACCAACATAATAGAGATACAGAAACACCGTGGCCCCTTTCTTTGAGATAACTCTGCACGATTGCGAGCTGGAAATGCCACTTCCAGTTTAGCTGTGCAGAAGGAGAACAACAAGAAGAAGAAATATCTCGAAATATGTCCATCAGGACCCTTCCCTTGAGATAAATCTGCAAATATCTCGGAAACGAAGCGAGCTATTGCAAAACGTTAAGAGACCTTTTTTGTAGAAAACTAAGTTTCCTACTTTTTATGTTCTATGATATTTTTTGATCAGATGCGTAGTTCTCGAGATATATCAAGATATTTAAAAGCTCCGAAGCTGCACCAACATAATAGAGGTACAGAAACACCGTGGCCCCTTTCTTTGCGATAACTCTGCACTATTGCGAGCTGCAAATGCCACTTCCAGCTTAGCTGTGCAGAAGAAGAACAACAAGAAGAAGAAATATCTCGAAATATGTCCGTCAGGCCCCTTCCCTCGAGATAAATCTGCAAATATCTCGGAAACGAAGCGAGCTACGGCAAAATGTTAAGAGACCTTTTTTGTAGAAAATTAGGTTTCCTACTTTTTATGTTCTATGATATTTTTTGATCGGATGCGTAGTTCTCGAGATATATCAAGATATTTAAAAGTTCCGAAGCCGCACCAACATAATAGAGGTACAGAAACACCGTGGCCCCTTTCTTTGCGATAACTCTGCACTATTGCGAGCTGCAAATGCCACTTCCAGCTTAGCTGTGCAGAAGAAGAACAACAAGAAGAAGAAATATCTCGAAATATGTCCGTCAGGCCCCTTCCCTTGAGATAAATCTGCAAATATCTCGGAAACGAAGCGAGCTATGGCAAAATGTTAAGAGACCTTTTTTGTAGAGAATTAAGTTTCCTACTTTTTATGTTCTATGATATTTTTCGATCAGAGGCGTAGTTCTCGAGATATATCAAGAGATTTAAAAGTTCCGAAGCCGCACCAACATAATAGAGATACAGAAACACCGTGGCCCCTTTCTTTGAGATAACTCTGTACTATTGCGAGCTGGAAATGCCACTTCCAGTTTAGCTGTGCAGAAGAAGAACAACAAGAAGAAGAAATATCTCGAAATATGTTCGTCAGACCCCTTCCCTTGAGATAAATCTGCAAATATCTCGGAAACGAAGCGAGCTATTGCAAAACGTTAAGAGACCTTTTTTGTAGAAAATTAAGTTTCCTACTTTTTATGTTCTATGATATTTTTTGATCAGATGCGTAGTTCTCGAGATATATCAAGATATTTAAAAGCTCCGAAGCTGCACCAACATAATAGAGGTACAGAAACACCGTGGCCCCTTTCTTTGCGATAACTCTGCACTATTGCGAGCTGCAAATGCCACTTCCAGCTTAGCTGTGCAGAAGAAGAACAACAAGAAGAAGAAATATCTCGAAATATGTCCGTCAGGCCCCTTCCCTTGAGATAAATCTGCAAATATCTCGGAAACGAAGCGAGCTATGCCAAAATGTTAAGAGACCTTTTTTGTAGAGAATTAAGTTTCCTACTTTTTATCTTCTATGATATTTTCTGATCAGATTCGTAGTTCTCGAGATATATCAAGATATTTAAAAGTTCCGAAGCCGCACCAACATAATAGAGATACAGAAACATCGTGGCCCCTCTCTTTGAGATAACTCTGCACAATTGCGAGCTGCAAATGCCACTTCCAGCTTAGCTGTGCAGAAGAAGAACAACAAGAAGAAGAAATATCTCGAAATATGTCCGTTAGGCCCCTTCCCTTGAGATAAATCTGCAAATATCTCGGAAACGAAGCGAGCTTTGGCAAAATGTTAAGAGACCTTTTTTGTAGAGAATTAAGTTTCCTACGTTTTATGTTGTATGATATTTTTTGATCAGATGCGTAGTTCTCGAGATATATCAAGATATTTAAAAGTTCCGAAGCCGCACCAACATAATAGAGATACAGAAACACCGTGGCCCCTTTCTTTGAGATAACTCTGCACTAGTGCGAGCCGCGAATGCCACTTCCAGCTTAGCTGTGCAGAAGAAGAACAACAAGAAGAAGAAATATCTCGAAATATGTCCGTCAGGCCACTTCCCTTGAGATAAATCTGCAAATATCTCGGAAACGAAGCGAGCTATGGCAAAATGTTAAGAGACCTTTTTTGTATGGAATTATGTTTCCTACTTTTTATGTTCTTTGATATTTTTTGATCAGATGCGTAGTTCTCGAGATATATCAAGATATTTAAAAGTTCCGAAGCCGCACCAACATAATAGAGATACAGAAACACCGTGGCCCCTTTCTTTGAGATAACTCTGCACTATTGCGAGCTGCAAATGCCACTTCCAGCTTAGCGTGCAGAAGAAGAACAACAAGAAGAAGAAATATCTCGAAATGTGTCCGTCAGGCCCCTTCCCTTGAGATAAATCTGCAAATATCTCGGAAACGAAGCGAGCTATGGCAAAATGTTAAGAGACCTTATTTGTAGAGAATTAAGTTTCCTACTTTTTATGTTCTATGATATTTTTTGATCAGATGCGTAGTTCTCGAGATATATCAAGATATTTAAAAGTTCCGAAGCCGCACCAACATAATAGAGATACAGAAACACCGTGGCCCCTTTCTTTGAGATAACTCTGCACTATTGCGAGCTGCAAATGCCACTTCCAGCTTAGCTGTGCAGAAGAAGAACAACAAGAAGCAGAAATATCTCGAAATATGTCCGTCAGACCCCTTCCCTTGAGATAAATCTGCAAATATCTCGGAAACGAAGCGAGCTATGGCAAAATGTTAAGAGACCTTTTTTGTAGAGAATTATGTTTCCCACAATTTACGTTCTATGATATTTTTTGATCAGAAGCGTAGTTTTCGAGATATATCGAGATATTTAAAAGATCCGAAGCCGCACCAACATAATAGAGATACAGAAACACCGTGGCCCCTTTCTTCGAGATAACTCTGCACTATTGCGAGCTGCAAATGCCACTTCCAACTTAGCTGTGCAGAAGAAGACCAACAAGAAGAAGAAATATCTCGAAATATGTCCGTCAGGCCCCTTCCCTTGAGATAAATCTGCAAATATCTCGGAAACGAAGCGAGCTATGGCAAAATGTTAAGAGACCTTATTTGTGGAGAATTAAGTTTCCTACTCTTTATGTTCTATGATATTATTTGATCAGATGCGTAGTTCTCGAGATATATCAAGATATTTAAAAGTTCCGAAGCCGCACCAACATAATAGAGATACAGAAACACCGCGGCCCCTTTCTTTGAGATAACTCTGCGCTATTGCGAGCTGGAAATGCCACTTCCAGTTTAGCTGTGCAGAAGAAGAACAACAAGAAGAGGAAATATCTCGAAATATGTCCGTCAGGCCCCTTCCCTTGAGATATATCTGCAAATATCTCGGAAACGAAACGAGCTATGGCAAAATGATAAGAGACCTTTTTTGTAGAGAATTATGTTTCCTACAATTTATGTTCTATGATATTTTTTGATCAGAAGCGTAGTTTTCGAGATATATCGAGATATTTAAAAGATCCGAAGCTGCACCAACATAATAGAGATACAGAAACACCGTGGCCCCTTTCTTTGAGATAACTCTGCACTATTGCGAGCTGCAAATGCCACTTCCAGCTTAGCTGTGCAGAAGAATAACAACAAAAAGAAGAAATATCTCGAAATATGTCCGTCAGGCCCCTTCCCTTGAGATAAATCTGCAAATATCTCGGAAACGAAGCGAGCTATGGCAAAATGTTAAGAGACCTTTTTTGTAGAGAATTAAGTTTCCTACTTTTTATGTTCTATGATATTTTTCGATCAGAGGCGTAGTTCTCGAGATATATCAAGATATTTAAAAGTTCCGAAGCCGCACCAACATAATAGAGATACAGAAACACCGTGGCCCCTTTCTTTGAGATAACTCTGCACGATTGCGAGCTGGAAATGCCACTTCCAGTTTAGCTGTGCAGAAGAAGAACAACAAGAAGAAGAAATATCTCGAAATATGTCCATCAGGACCCTTCCCTTGAGATAAATCTGCAAATATCTCGGAAACGAAGCGAGCTATTGCAAAACGTTAAGAGACCTTTTTTGTAGAAAACTAAGTTTCCTACTTTTTATGTTCTATGATATTTTTTGATCAGATGCGTAGTTCTCGAGATATATCAAGATATTTAAAAGCTCCGAAGCTGCACCAACATAATAGAGGTACAGAAACACCGTGGCCCCTTTCTTTGCGATAACTCTGCACTATTGCGAGCTGCAAATGCCACTTCCAGCTTAGCTGTGCAGAAGAAGAACAACAAGAAGAAGAAATATCTCGAAATATGTCCGTCAGGCCCCTTCCCTCGAGATAAATCTGCAAATATCTCGGAAACGAAGCGAGCTACGGCAAAATGTTAAGAGACCTTTTTTGTAGAAAATTAGGTTTCCTACTTTTTATGTTCTATGATATTTTTTGATCGGATGCGTAGTTCTCGAGATATATCAAGATATTTAAAAGTTCCGAAGCCGCACCAACATAATAGAGATACAGAAACACCGTGGCCCCTTTCTTTGAGATAACTCTGTACTATTGCGAGCTGGAAATGCCACTTCCAGTTTAGCTGTGCAGAAGAAGAACAACAAGAAGAAGAAATATCTCGAAATATGTTCGTCAGACCCCTTCCCTTGAGATAAATCTGCAAATATCTCGGAAACGAAGCGAGCTATTGCAAAACGTTAAGAGACCTTTTTTGTAGAAAATTAAGTTTCCTACTTTTTATGTTCTATGATATTTTTTGATCAGATGCGTAGTTCTCGAGATATATCAAGATATTTAAAAGCTCCGAAGCTGCACCAACATAATAGAGGTACAGAAACACCGTGGCCCCTTTCTTTGCGATAACTCTGCACTATTGCGAGCTGCAAATGCCACTTCCAGCTTAGCTGTGCAGAAGAAGAACAACAAGAAGAAGAAATATCTCGAAATATGTCCGTCAGGCCCCTTCCCTTGAGATAAATCTGCAAATATCTCGGAAACGAAGCGAGCTATGCCAAAATGTTAAGAGACCTTTTTTGTAGAGAATTAAGTTTCCTACTTTTTATCTTCTATGATATTTTCTGATCAGATTCGTAGTTCTCGAGATATATCAAGATATTTAAAAGTTCCGAAGCCGCACCAACATAATAGAGATACAGAAACATCGTGGCCCCTCTCTTTGAGATAACTCTGCACAATTGCGAGCTGCAAATGCCACTTCCAGCTTAGCTGTGCAGAAGAAGAACAACAAGAAGAAGAAATATCTCGAAATATGTCCGTTAGGCCCCTTCCCTTGAGATAAATCTGCAAATATCTCGGAAACGAAGCGAGCTTTGGCAAAATGTTAAGAGACCTTTTTTGTAGAGAATTAAGTTTCCTACGTTTTATGTTGTATGATATTTTTTGATCAGATGCGTAGTTCTCGAGATATATCAAGATATTTAAAAGTTCCGAAGCCGCACCAACATAATAGAGATACAGAAACACCGTGGCCCCTTTCTTTGAGATAACTCTGCACTAGTGCGAGCCGCGAATGCCACTTCCAGCTTAGCTGTGCAGAAGAAGAACAACAAGAAGAAGAAATATCTCGAAATATGTCCGTCAGGCCACTTCCCTTGAGATAAATCTGCAAATATCTCGGAAACGAAGCGAGCTATGGCAAAATGTTAAGAGACCTTTTTTGTATGGAATTATGTTTCCTACTTTTTATGTTCTTTGATATTTTTTGATCAGATGCGTAGTTCTCGAGATATATCAAGATATTTAAAAGTTCCGAAGCCGCACCAACATAATAGAGATACAGAAACACCGTGGCCCCTTTCTTTGAGATAACTCTGCACTATTGCGAGCTGCAAATGCCACTTCCAGCTTAGCGTGCAGAAGAAGAACAACAAGAAGAAGAAATATCTCGAAATGTGTCCGTCAGGCCCCTTCCCTTGAGATAAATCTGCAAATATCTCGGAAACGAAGCGAGCTATGGCAAAATGTTAAGAGACCTTATTTGTAGAGAATTAAGTTTCCTACTTTTTATGTTCTATGATATTTTTTGATCAGATGCGTAGTTCTCGAGATATATCAAGATATTTAAAAGTTCCGAAGCCGCACCAACATAATAGAGATACAGAAACACCGTGGCCCCTTTCTTTGAGATAACTCTGCACTATTGCGAGCTGCAAATGCCACTTCCAGCTTAGCTGTGCAGAAGAAGAACAACAAGAAGCAGAAATATCTCGAAATATGTCCGTCAGACCCCTTCCCTTGAGATAAATCTGCAAATATCTCGGAAACGAAGCGAGCTATGGCAAAATGTTAAGAGACCTTTTTTGTAGAGAATTATGTTTCCCACAATTTACGTTCTATGATATTTTTTGATCAGAAGCGTAGTTTTCGAGATATATCGAGATATTTAAAAGATCCGAAGCCGCACCAACATAATAGAGATACAGAAACACCGTGGCCCCTTTCTTCGAGATAACTCTGCACTATTGCGAGCTGCAAATGCCACTTCCAACTTAGCTGTGCAGAAGAAGACCAACAAGAAGAAGAAATATCTCGAAATATGTCCGTCAGGCCCCTTCCCTTGAGATAAATCTGCAAATATCTCGGAAACGAAGCGAGCTATGGCAAAATGTTAAGAGACCTTATTTGTGGAGAATTAAGTTTCCTACTCTTTATGTTCTATGATATTATTTGATCAGATGCGTAGTTCTCGAGATATATCAAGATATTTAAAAGTTCCGAAGCCGCACCAACATAATAGAGATACAGAAACACCGCGGCCCCTTTCTTTGAGATAACTCTGCGCTATTGCGAGCTGGAAATGCCACTTCCAGTTTAGCTGTGCAGAAGAAGAACAACAAGAAGAGGAAATATCTCGAAATATGTCCGTCAGGCCCCTTCCCTTGAGATATATCTGCAAATATCTCGGAAACGAAACGAGCTATGGCAAAATGATAAGAGACCTTTTTTGTAGAGAATTATGTTTCCTACAATTTATGTTCTATGATATTTTTTGATCAGAAGCGTAGTTTTCGAGATATATCGAGATATTTAAAAGATCCGAAGCTGCACCAACATAATAGAGATACAGAAACACCGTGGCCCCTTTCTTTGAGATAACTCTGCACTATTGCGAGCTGCAAATGCCACTTCCAGCTTAGCTGTGCAGAAGAATAACAACAAAAAGAAGAAATATCTCGAAATATGTCCGTCAGGCCCCTTCCCTTGAGATAAATCTGCAAATATCTCGGAAACGAAGCGAGCTATGCCAAAATGTTAAGAGACCTTTTTTGTAGAGAATTAAGTTTCCTACTTTTTATCTTCTATGATATTTTCTGATCAGATTCGTAGTTCTCGAGATATATCAAGATATTTAAAAGTTCCGAAGCCGCACCAACATAATAGAGATACAGAAACATCGTGGCCCCTCTCTTTGAGATAACTCTGCACAATTGCGAGCTGCAAATGCCACTTCCAGCTTAGCTGTGCAGAAGAAGAACAACAAGAAGAAGAAATATCTCGAAATATGTCCGTTAGGCCCCTTCCCTTGAGATAAATCTGCAAATATCTCGGAAACGAAGCGAGCTTTGGCAAAATGTTAAGAGACCTTTTTTGTAGAGAATTAAGTTTCCTACGTTTTATGTTGTATGATATTTTTTGATCAGATGCGTAGTTCTCGAGATATATCAAGATATTTAAAAGTTCCGAAGCCGCACCAACATAATAGAGATACAGAAACACCGTGGCCCCTTTCTTTGAGATAACTCTGCACTAGTGCGAGCCGCGAATGCCACTTCCAGCTTAGCTGTGCAGAAGAAGAACAACAAGAAGAAGAAATATCTCGAAATATGTCCGTCAGGCCACTTCCCTTGAGATAAATCTGCAAATATCTCGGAAATGAAGCGAGCTATGGCAAAATGTTAAGAGACCTTTTTTGTATGGAATTATGTTTCCTACTTTTTATGTTCTTTGATATTTTTTGATCAGATGCGTAGTTCTCGAGATATATCAAGATATTTAAAAGTTCCGAAGCCGCACCAACATAATAGAGATACAGAAACACCGTGGCCCCTTTCTTTGAGATAACTCTGCACTATTGCGAGCTGCAAATGCCACTTCCAGCTTAGCGTGCAGAAGAAGAACAACAAGAAGAAGAAATATCTCGAAATGTGTCCGTCAGGCCCCTTCCCTTGAGATACATCTGCAAATATCTCGGAAACGAAGAGAGCTATGGCAAAATGTTAAGAGACCTTTTTTGTAGAGAATTAAGTTTCCTACTTTTTATGTTCTATGATATTTTTTGATCAGAAGCGTAGTTTTCGAGATATATCGAGATATTTAAAAGTTCCGAAGCAGCACCAACATAATAGAGATACAGAAACACCGTGGCCCCTCTCTTTGAGATAACTCTGCACTATTGCGAGCTGGAAATGCCACTTCCAGTTTAGCTGTGCAGAAGAAGAACAACAAGAAGAAGAAATATCTCGAAATATGTCCGTTAGGCCCCTTCCCTTGAGATAAATCTGCAAATATCTCGGAAACGAAGCGAGCTATGGCAAAATGTTAAGAGACCTCTTTTGTAGAGAATTAAGTTTCCTACGTTTTATGTTGTATGATATTTTTTGATCAGATGCGTAGTTCTCGAGATATATCAAGATATTTAAAAGTTCCGAAGCCGCACCAACATAATAGAGATACAGAAACACCGTGGCCCCTCTCTTTGAGATAACTCTGCACTATTGCGAGCTGGAAATGCCACTTCCAGTTTAGCTGTGCAGAAGAAGAACAACAAGAAGAAGAAATATCTCGAAATATGTCCGTTAGGCCCCTTCCCTTGAGATAAATCTGCAAACACCTCGGAAACGAAGCGAGCTATGGCAAAATGTTAAGAGACGTTTTTTGTAGAGAATTATGTTTCCTACAATTTATGTTGTATGATATTTTTTGATCAGAAGCGTAGTTTTCGAGATATATCGAGATATTTAAAAGTTCCGAAGCCGCACCAACATAATAGGGATACAGAAACACCGTGGCCCCTTTCTTTGAGATAATTCTGCACTAGTGCGAGCCGCAAATGCCACTTCCAGCTTAGCTGTGCAGAAGAAGAACAACAAGAAGAAGAAATATCTCGAAATATGTCCGTCAGGCCCCTTCCCCTGAGATAAATCTACAAATATCTCGGAAACGAAGCGAGCTATGGCAAAATGTTAAGAGACCTTTTTTGTAGAGAATTAAGTTTCCTACTTTTTATGTTCTATGATATTTTTTGATCAGATGCGTAGTTCTCGAGATATATCAAGATATTTAAAAGTTCCGAAGCCGCACCAACATAATAGAGATACAGAAACACCGTGGCCCCTCTCTTTGAGATAACTCTGCACTATTGCGAGCTGGAAATGCCACTTCCAGTTTAGCTGTGCAGAAGAAGAACAACAAGAAGAAGAAATATCTCGAAATATGTCCGTTAGGCCCCTTCCCTTGAGATAAATCTGCAAATATCTCGGAAACGAAGCGAGCTATGGCAAAATGTTAAGAGACCTTTTTTGTAGAGAATTAAGTTTCCTACTTTTTATGTTCTATGATATTTTTTGATCAGATGCGTAGTTCTCGAGATATATCAAGATATTTAAAAGTTCCGAAGCCGCACCAACATAATAGAGATACAGAAACACCGTGGCCCCTTTCTTTGAGATAACTCTGTACTATTGCGAGCTGGAAATGCCACTTCCAGTTTAGCTGTGCAGAAGAAGAACAACAAGAAGAAGAAATATCTCGAAATATGTCCGTTAGGCCCCTTCCCTTGAGATGAATCTGCAAATATCTCGGAAACGAAGCGAGCTATGGCAAAATGTTAAGAGACATTTTTTGTAGAGAATTATGTTTCCTACAATTTATGTTCTATGATATTTTTTGATCAGAAGCGTAGTTTTCGAGATATATCGAGATATTTAAAAGTTCCGAAGCAGCACCAACATAATAGAGATACAGAAACACCGTGGCCCCTTTCTTTGAGATAACTCTGCACTATTGCGAGCTGGAAATGCCACTTCCAGTTTAGCTGTGCAGAAGAAGAACAACAAGAAGAAGAAATATCTCGAAATATGTCCGTTAGGCCCCTTCCCTTGAGATAAATCTGCAAATATCTCGGAAACGAAGCGAGCTATGGCAAAATGTTAAGAGACCTTTTTTGTAGAGAATTAAGTTTCCTACTTTTCATGTTCTATGATATTTTTTGATCAGATGCGTAGTTCGCGAGATATATCAAGATATTTAAAAGTTCCGAAGCCGCACCAACATAATAGAGATACAGAAACACCGTGGCCCCTTTCTTTGAGATAACTCTGCACTATTGCGAGCTGTAAATGCCACTTCCAGCTTAGCTGTGCAGAAGAAGAACAACAAGAAGAAGACATATCTCGAAATATGTCCGTCAGGCCCCTTCCCTTGAGATATATCTGCAAATATCTCGGAAACGAAGCGAGCTATGGCAAAATGTTAAGAGACCTTTTTTGTAGAGAATTATGTTTCCTACAATTTATGTTCTATGATATTTTTTGATCTGATGCGTAGTTCTCGAGATATATCAAGATATTTAAAAGTTCCGAAGCCGCACCAACATAATAGAGATACAGAAACACCGTGGCCCCTTTCTTTGAGATAACTCTGCACTATTGCGAGCTGCAAATGCCACTTCCAGCTTAGCTGTGCAGAAGAAGAACAACAAGAAGAAGAAATATCTCGAAATGTGTCCGTCAGGCCCCTTCCCTTGAGATAAATCTGCAAATATCTCGGAAACGAAGAGAGCTATGGCAAAATGTTAAGAGACCTTTTTTGTAGAGAATTAAGTTTCCTACTTTTTATGTTCTATGATATTTTTTGATCAGATGCGTAGTTCTCGAGATATATCAAGATATTTAAAAGTTCCGAAGCCGCACCAACATAATAGAGATACAGAAACACCGTGGCCCCTTTCTTTGAGATAACTCTGTACTATTGCGAGCTGGAAATGCCACTTCCAGTTTAGCTGTGCAGAAGAAGAACAACAAGAAGAAGAAATATCTCGAAATATGTCCGTTAGGCCCCTTCCCTTGAGATGAATCTGCAAATATCTCGGAAACGAAGCGAGCTATGGCAAAATGTTAAGAGACGTTTTTTGTAGAGAATTATGTTTCCTACAATTTATGTTCTATGATATTTTTTGATCAGAAGCGTAGTTTTCGAGATATATCGAGATATTTAAAAGTTCCGAAGCAGCACCAACATAATAGAGATACAGAAACACCGTGGCCCCTTTCTTTGAGATAACGCTGCACTATGGCGAGCTGCAAATGCCACTTCCAGCTTAGCTGTGCAGAAGAAGAACAACAAGAAGAAGAAATATCTCGAAATGTGTCCGTCAGGCCCCTTCCCTTGAGATAAATCTGCAAATATCTCGGAAACGAAGAGAGCTATGGCAAAATGTTAAGAGACCTTTTTTGTAGAGAATTAAGTTTCCTACTTTTTATGTTCTATGATATTTTTTGATCAGATGCGTAGTTCTCGAGATATATCAAGATATTTAAAAGTTCCGAAGCCGCACCAACATAATAGAGATACAGAAACACCGTGGCCCCTTTCTTTGAGATAACTCTGTACTATTGCGAGCTGGAAATGCCACTTCCAGTTTAGCTGTGCAGAAGAAGAACAACAAGAAGAAGAAATATCTCGAAATATGTCCGTTAGGCCCCTTCCCTTGAGATGAATCTGCAAATATCTCGGAAACGAAGCGAGCTATGGCAAAATGTTAAGAGACGTTTTTTGTAGAGAATTATGTTTCCTACAATTTATGTTCTATGATATTTTTTGATCAGAAGCGTAGTTTTCGAGATATATCGAGATATTTAAAAGTTCCGAAGCAGCACCAACATAATAGAGATACAGAAACACCGTGGCCCCTTTCTTTGAGATAACTCTGCACTATTGCGAGCTGCAAATGCCACTTCCAGCTTAGCTGTGCAGAAGAAGAACAACAAGAAGAAGAAATATCTCGAAATGTGTCCGTCAGGCCCCTTCCCTTGAGATAAATCTGCAAATATCTCGGAAACGAAGAGAGCTATGGCAAAATGTTAAGAGACCTTTTTTGTAGAGAATTAAGTTTCCTACTTTTTATGTTCTATGATATTTTTTGATCAGATGCGTAGTTCTCGAGATATATCAAGATATTTAAAAGTTCCGAAGCCGCACCAACATAATAGAGATACAGAAACACCGTGGCCCCTTTCTTTGAGATAACTCTGTACTATTGCGAGCTGGAAATGCCACTTCCAGTTTAGCTGTGCAGAAGAAGAACAACAAGAAGAAGAAATATCTCGAAATATGTCCGTTAGGCCCCTTCCCTTGAGATGAATCTGCAAATATCTCGGAAACGAAGCGAGCTATGGCAAAATGTTAAGAGACGTTTTTTGTAGAGAATTATGTTTCCTACAATTTATGTTCTATGATATTTTTTGATCAGAAGCGTAGTTTTCGAGATATATCGAGATATTTAAAAGTTCCGAAGCAGCACCAACATAATAGAGATACAGAAACACCGTGGCCCCTTTCTTTGAGATAACGCTGCACTATTGCGAGCTGCAAATGCCACTTCCAGCTTAGCTGTGCAGAAGAAGAACAACAAGAAGAAGAAATATCTCGAAATGTGTCCGTCAGGCCCCTTCCCTTGAGATAAATCTGCAAATATCTCGGAAACGAAGAGAGCTATGGCAAAATGTTAAGAGACCTTTTTTGTAGAGAATTAAGTTTCCTACTTTTTATGTTCTATGATATTTTTTGATCAGATGCGTAGTTCTCGAGATATATCAAGATATTTAAAAGTTCCGAAGCCGCACCAACATAATAGAGATACAGAAACACCGTGGCCCCTTTCTTTGAGATAACTCTGTACTATTGCGAGCTGGAAATGCCACTTCCAGTTTAGCTGTGCAGAAGAAGAACAACAAGAAGAAGAAATATCTCGAAATATGTCCGTTAGGCCCCTTCCCTTGATATAAATCTGCAAATATCTCGGAAACGAAGCGAGCTATGGCAAAATGTTAAGAGACGTTTTTTGTAGAGAATTATGTTTCCTACAATTTATGTTCTATGATATTTTTTGATCAGAAGCGTAGTTTTCGAGATATATCGAGATATTTAAAAGTTCCGATGCAGCACCAACATAATAGAGATACAGAAACACCGTGGCCCCTTTCTTTGAGATAACTCTGCACTAGTGCGAGCCGCAAATGCCACTTCCAGCTTAGCTGTGCAGAAGAAGAACAACAAGAAGAAGAAATATCTCGAAATATGTCCGTCAGGCCCCTTCCCTTGAGATAAATCTGCAAATGTCTCGGAAACGAAGCGAGCTATTGCAAAATGTTAAGAGACCTTTTTTGTAGAGAATTGAGTTTCCTACTTTTTATGTTCTATGATATTTTTTGATCAGATGCGTAGTTCTCGAGATATATCAAGATATTTAAAAGTTCCGAAGCCGCACCAACATAATAGAGATACAGAAACACCGTGGCCCCTTTCTTTGAGATAACTCTGTACTATTGCGAGCTGGAAATGCCACTTCCAGTTTAGCTGTGCAGAAGAAGAACAACAAGAAGAAGAAATATCTCGAAATATGTCCGTTAGGCCCCTTCCCTTGAGATGAATCTGCAAATATCTCGGAAACGAAGCGAGCTATGGCAAAATGTTAAGAGACGTTTTTTGTAGAGAATTATGTTTCCTACAATTTATGTTCTATGATATTTTTTGATCAGAAGCGTAGTTTTCGAGATATATCGAGATATTTAAAAGTTCCGAAGCAGCACCAACATAATAGAGATACAGAAACACCGTGGCCCCTTTCTTTGAGATAACTCTGCACTATTGCGAGCTGCAAATGCCACTTCCAGCTTAGCTGTGCAGAAGAAGAACAACAAGAAGAAGAAATATCTCGAAATGTGTCCGTCAGGCCCCTTCCCTTGAGATAAATCTGCAAATATCTCGGAAACGAAGAGAGCTATGGCAAAATGTTAAGAGACCTTTTTTGTAGAGAATTAAGTTTCCTACTTTTTATGTTCTATGATATTTTTTGATCAGATGCGTAGTTCTCGAGATATATCAAGATATTTAAAAGTTCCGAAGCCGCACCAACATAATAGAGATACAGAAACACCGTGGCCCCTTTCTTTGAGATAACTCTGTACTATTGCGAGCTGGAAATGCCACTTCCAGTTTAGCTGTGCAGAAGAAGAACAACAAGAAGAAGAAATATCTCGAAATATGTCCGTTAGGCCCCTTCCCTTGAGATGAATCTGCAAATATCTCGGAAACGAAGCGAGCTATGGCAAAATGTTAAGAGACGTTTTTTGTAGAGAATTATGTTTCCTACAATTTATGTTCTATGATATTTTTTGATCAGAAGCGTAGTTTTCGAGATATATCGAGATATTTAAAAGTTCCGAAGCAGCACCAACATAATAGAGATACAGAAACACCGTGGCCCCTTTCTTTGAGATAACGCTGCACTATTGCGAGCTGCAAATGCCACTTCCAGCTTAGCTGTGCAGAAGAAGAACAACAAGAAGAAGAAATATCTCGAAATGTGTCCGTCAGGCCCCTTCCCTTGAGATAAATCTGCAAATATCTCGGAAACGAAGAGAGCTATGGCAAAATGTTAAGAGACCTTTTTTGTAGAGAATTAAGTTTCCTACTTTTTATGTTCTATGATATTTTTTGATCAGATGCGTAGTTCTCGAGATATATCAAGATATTTAAAAGTTCCGAAGCCGCACCAACATAATAGAGATACAGAAACACCGTGGCCCCTTTCTTTGAGATAACTCTGTACTATTGCGAGCTGGAAATGCCACTTCCAGTTTAGCTGTGCAGAAGAAGAACAACAAGAAGAAGAAATATCTCGAAATATGTCCGTTAGGCCCCTTCCCTTGATATAAATCTGCAAATATCTCGGAAACGAAGCGAGCTATGGCAAAATGTTAAGAGACGTTTTTTGTAGAGAATTATGTTTCCTACAATTTATGTTCTATGATATTTTTTGATCAGAAGCGTAGTTTTCGAGATATATCGAGATATTTAAAAGTTCCGATGCAGCACCAACATAATAGAGATACAGAAACACCGTGGCCCCTTTCTTTGAGATAACTCTGCACTAGTGCGAGCCGCAAATGCCACTTCCAGCTTAGCTGTGCAGAAGAAGAACAACAAGAAGAAGAAATATCTCGAAATATGTCCGTCAGGCCCCTTCCCTTGAGATAAATCTGCAAATGTCTCGGAAACGAAGCGAGCTATTGCAAAATGTTAAGAGACCTTTTTTGTAGAGAATTGAGTTTCCTACTTTTTATGTTCTATGATATTTTTTGATCAGATGCGTAGTTCTCGAGATATATCAAGATATTTAAAAGTTCCGAAGCCGCACCAACATAATAGAGATACAGAAACACCGTGGCCCCTTTCTTTCAGATAACTATGCACTATTGCGAGCTGTAAATGCCACTTCCAGCTTAGCTGTGCAGAAGAAGAACAACAAGAAGAAGAAATATCTCGAAATATGTCCGTCAGGCCCCTTACCTTGAGATAAATCTGCAAATATCTCGGAAACGAAGCGAGCTATGGCAAAATGTTAAGAGACCTTTTTTGTAGAGAATTATGTTTCCTACATTTTATGTTCTATGATATTTTTTGATCAGAAGCGTAGTTTTCGAGATATATCGAGATATTTAAAAGTTCCGAAGCCGCACCAACATAATAGAGATACAGAAACACCGTGGCCCCTTTCTTTGAGATAAGTCTGCACTATTGCGAGCTGCAAATGCCACTTCCAGCTTAGCTGTGCAGAGGAAGAACAACAAGAAGAAGAAATATCTCGAAATATGTCCGTCAGGCCAGTTCCTTTGAGCTGAATCTGCAAATATCTCGGAAACGAAGCGAGCTATGGCAAAATGGTAAGAGACGTTTTTTGTAGAGAATTATGTTTCCTACAATTTATGTTCTATGATATTTTTTGATCAGAAGCGTAGTTTTCGAGATATATCGAGATATTTAAAAGTTCCGAAGCCGCACCAACATAATAGGGATACAGAAACACCGTGGCCCCTTTCTTTGAGATAACTCTGCACTAGTGCGAGCCGCAAATGCCCCTTCCAGCTTAGCTGTGCAGAAGAAGTACAACAAGAAGAAGAAATATCTCGAAATATGTCCGTCAGGCCCCTTCCCTTGAGATAAATCTGCAAATATCTCGGAAACGAAGCGAGCTATGGCGAAATGTTAAGAGACCTTTTTTGTAGAGAATTAAGTTTCCTACTTTTTATGTTCTATGATATTTTTTGATCAGATGCGTAGTTCTCGAGATATATCAAGATATTTAAAAGTTCCGAAGCCGCACCAACATAATAGAGATACAGAAACACCGTGGCCCCTCTCTTTGAGATAACTCTGCACTATTGCGAGCTGGAAATGCCACTTCCAGTTTAGCTGTGCAGAAGAAGAACAACAAGAAGACGAAATATCTCGAAATATGTCCGTTAGGCCCCTTCCCTTGAGATAAATCTGCAAATATCTCGGAAACGAAGCGAGCTATGGCAAAATGTTAAGAGACCTTTTTTGTAGAGAATTAAGTTTCCTACTTTTTATGTTCTATGATATTTTTTGATCAGATGCGTAGTTCTGGAGATATATCAAGATATTTAAAAGTTCCGAAGCCGCACCAACATAATAGAGATACAGAAACACCGTGGCCCCTTTCTTTGAGATAACTCTGCAGTATTGCGAGCTGTAAATGCCACTTCCAGCTTAGCTGTGCAGGAGAAGAACAACAAGAAGAAGAAATATCTCGAAATATGTCCGTCAGGCCTCTTCCCTTGAGATATATCTGCAAATATCTCGGAAACGAAGCGAGCTATGGCAAAATGTTAAGAGACCTTTTTTGTAGAGAATTATGTTTCCTACAATTTATGTTCTATGATATTTTTTGATCAGAAGCGTAGTTTTCGAGATATATCGAGATATTTAAAAGTTCCGAAGCCGCACCAACATAATAGGGATACAGAAACACCGTGGCCCCTTTCTTTGAGATAATTCTGCACTAGTGCGAGCCGCAAATGCCACTTCCAGCTTAGCTGTGCAGAAGAAGAACAACAAGAAGAAGGAATATCTCGAAATATGTCCGTCAGGCCCCTTCCCTTGAGATAAATATGCAAATATCTCGGAAACGAAGCGAGCTATGGCAAAATGTTGAGAGACCTTTTTTGTAGAGAATTAAGTTTCCTACTTTTTATGTTCTATGATATTTTTTGATCAGATGCGTAGTTCTCGAGATATATCAAGATATTTAAAAGTTCCGAAGCCGCACCAACATAATAGAGATACAGAAACACCGTGGCCCCTCTCTTTGAGATAACTCTGCACTATTGCGAGCTGGAAATGTCACTTCCAGTTTAGCTGTGCAGAAGAAGAACAACAAGAAGAAGAAATATCTCGAAATATGTCCGTCAGGCCCCTTCCCTTGAGATAAATCTGCAAATATCTCGGAAACGAAGCGAGCTATGGCAAAATGTTAGGAGACCTTTTTTGTAGAGAATTAAGTTTCCTACTTTTTATGTTCTATGATATTTTTTGATCAGACGCGTAGTTCTCGAGATATATCAAGATATTTAACAGTTCCGAAGCCGCACCAACATAATAGAGATACAGAAACACCGTGGCCCCTTTCTTTGAGATATCTCTGCACTATTGCGAGCTGCAAATGCCACTTCCAGCTTAGCTGCGCAGAAGAAGAACAACAAGAAGAAGAAATATCTCGAAATATGTCCGTCAGGCCCCTTCCCTTGAGATAAATCTGCAAATATCTCGGAAACGAAGAGAGCTATGGCAAAATGTTAAGAGACCTTTTTTGTAGAGAATTAGGTTTCCTACTTTTTATGTTCTATGATATTTTTTGATCAGATGCGTAGTTCTCGAGATATATCAAGATATTTAAAAGTTCCGAAGCCGCACCAACATAATAGAGATACAGAAACACCGTGGCCCCTTTCTTTGAGATAACTCTGCACTATTGCGAGCTGTAAATGCCACTTCCAGTTAAGCTGTGCAGAAGAAGAACAACAAGAAGAAGAAATATCTCGAAATATGTCCGTCAGGCCCCTTCCCTTGAGATAAATCTGCAAATATCTCGGAAACGAAGCGAGCTATGGCAAAATGTTAAGAGACCTTTTTTGTAGAGAATTAAGTTTCCTACTTTGTATGTTCTATGATATTTTATGATCAGACGCGTAGTTCTCGAGATATATCGAGATATTTAAAAGTTCCGAAGCCGCACCAACATAATAGAGATACAGAAACACCGTGGCCCCTTTCTTTGAGATAACTCTGCACTAGTGCGAGCCGCAAATGCCACTTCCAGCTTAGCTGTGCAGAACAAGAACAACAAGAAGAAGAAATATCTCGAAATATGTCCGTCAGGCACCTTCCCTTGAGATAAATCTGCAAATATCTCGGAAACGAAGCGAGCTATTGCAAAATGTTAAGAGACCTTTTTTGTAGAGAATTGAGTTTCCTACTTTTTATGTTCTATGATATTTTTTGATCAGATGCGTAGTTCTCGAGATATATCAAGATATTTAAAAGTTCCGAAGCCGCACCAACATAATAGAGATACAGAAACACCGTGGCCCCTTTCTTTCAGATAACTATGCACTATTGCGAGCTGCAAATGCCACTTCCAGCTTAGCTGTGCAGAAGAAGAACAACAAGAAGAAGAAATATCTCGAAATATGTCCGTCAGGCCCCTTACCTTGAGATAAATCTGCAAATATCTCGGAAACGAAGCGAGCTATGGCAAAATGTTAAGAGACCTTTTTTGTAGAGAATTAAGTTTCCTACTTTTTATGTTCTATGATATTTTTTGATCAGATGCGTAGTTCTCGAGATATATCAAGATATTCAAAAGTTCCGAAGCCGCACCAACATAATAGAGATACAGAAACACCGTGGCCCCTTTCTTTGAGATAACTCTGCACTATTGCGAGCTGCAAATGCCACTTCCAGCTTAGCTGTGCAGTGGAAGAACAACAAGAAGAAGAAATATCTCGAAATATGTCCGTCAGGCCAGTTCCTTTGAGCTGAACCTGCAAATATCTCGGAAACGAAGCGAGCTATGGCAAAATGTTAAGAGACGTTTTTTGTAGAGAATTATGTTTCCTACAATTTATGTTCTATGATATTTTTTGATCAGAAGCGTAGTTCTCGAGATATATCAAGATATTTAAAAGTTCCGAAGCCGCACCAACATAATAGGGATACAGAAACACCTTGGCCCCGTTCTTTGAGATAACTCTGCACTAGTGCGAGCCGCAAATGCCACTTCCAGCTTAGCTGTGCAGAAGAAGAACAACAAGAAGAAGAAATATCTCGAAATATGTCCGTCAGGCCCCTTCCCTTGAGATAAATATGCAAATATCTCGGAAACGAAGCGAGCTATGGCAAAATGTTAAGCGACCTTTTTTGTAGAGAATTAAGTTTCCTACTTTTTATGTTCTATGATATTTTTTGATCAGATGCGTAGTTCTCGAGATATATCAAGATATTTAAAAGTTCCGAAGCCGCACCAACATAATAGAGATACAGAAACACTGTGGCCCCTTTCTTTGAGATATCTCTGCACTATTGCGAGCTGCAAATGCCACTTCCAGCTTAGCTGCGCAGAAGAAGAACAACAAGAAGAAGAAATATCTCGAAATATGTCCGTCAGGCCAGTTCCTTTGAGCTGAATCTGCAAATATCTCGGAAACGAAGCGAGCTATGGCAAAAGGTTAAGAGACGTTTTTTGTAGAGAATTATGTTTCCTACAATTTATGTTCTATGATATTTTTTGATCAGAAGCGTAGTTTTCGAGATATATCGAGATATTTAAAAGTTCCGAAGCCGCACCAACATAATAGAGATACAGAAACACCGTGGCCCCTTTCTTTGAGATAACTCTGCACTAGTGCGAGCCGCAAATGCCACTTCCAGCTTAGCTGTGCAGAAGAAGAACAACAAGAAGAAGAAATATCTCGAAATATGTCCGTCAGGCCCCTTCCCTTGAGATAAATCTGCAAATATCTCGGAAAAGAAGCGAGCTATGGCAAAATGTTAAGAGACCTTTTTTGTAGAGAATTAAGTTTCCTACTTTTTATGTTCTATGATATTTTTTGATCAGATGCGTAGTTCTCGAGATATATCAAGATATTCAAAAGTTCCGAAGCCGCACCAACATAATAGGGATACAGAAACACCGTGGCCCCGTTCTTTGAGATAACTCTGCACTAGTGCGAGCCGCAAATGCCACTTCCAGCTTAGCTGTGCAGAAGAAGAACAACAAGAAGAAGAAATATCTCGAAATATGTCCGTCAGGCCCCTTCCCTTGAGATAAATCTGCAAATATCTCGGAAAAGAAGCGAGCTATGGCAAAATGTTAAGAGACCTTTTTTGTAGAGAATTATGTTTCCTACAATTTATGTTCTATGATATTTTTTGATCAGAAGCGTAGTTCTCGAGATATATCAAGATATTTAAAAGTTCCGAAGCCGCACCAACATAATAGGGATACAGAAACACCGTGGCCCCTTTCTTTGAGATCACTCTGCACTATTGCGAGCTGCAAATGCCACTTTCAGCTTAGCTGTACAGAAGAAGAACAACAAGAAGAAGAAATATCTCGAAATATGTCCGCCAGGCCCCTTCCCTTGAGATAAATCTGCAAATATCTCGGAAACGAAGAGAGCTATGGCAAAATGTTAAGAGACCTTTTTTGTAGAGAATTAGGTTTCCTACTTTTTATGTTCTATGATATTTTTTGATCAGATGCGTAGTTCTCGAGATATATCAAGATATTTAAAAGTTCCGAAGCCGCACCAACATAATAGAGATACAGAAACACCGTGGCCCCTTTCTTTGAGATAACTCTGCACTATTGCGAGCTGTAAATGCCACTTCCAGCTTAGCTGTGCAGAAGAAGAACAACAAGAAGAAGAAATATCTCGAAATATGTCCGTCAGGCCCCTTCCCTTGAGATATATCTGCAAATATCTCGGAAACGAAGCGAGCTATGGCAAAATGTTAAGAGACCTTTTTTGTAGAGAATTATGTTTCCTACAATTTATGTTCTATGATATTTTTTCATCAGAAGCGTAGTTTTCGAGATATATCGAGATATTTAAAAGTTCCGAAGCCGCACCAACATAATAGAGATACAGAAACACTGTGGCCCCTTTCGTTGAGATAACTCTGCACTAGTGCGAGCCGCAAATGCCACTTCCAGCTTAGCTGTGCAGAAGAAGAACAACAAGAAGAAGAAATATCTCGAAATATGTCCGTCAGGCCCCTTCCCTTGAGATAAATCTGCAAATATCTCGGAAACAAAGCGAGCTATGGCAAAATGCTAAGAGACCTTTTTTGTAGAGAATTAAGTTTCCTACTTTTTATGTTCTATGATATTTTTTGATCAGATGCGTAGTTCTCGAGATATATCAAGATATTCAAAAGTTCCGAAGCCGCACCAACATAATAGAGATACAGAAACACCGTGGCCCCTTTCTTTGAGATAACTCTGCACTATTGCGAGCTGCAAATGCCACTTCCAGCTTAGCTGTGCAGTGGAAGAACAACAAGAAGAAGAAATATCTCGAAATATGTCCGTCAGGCCAGTTCCTTTGAGCTGAATCTGCAAATATCTCGGAAACGAAGCGAGCTATGGCAAAATGTTAAGAGACGTTTTTTGTAGAGAATTATGTTTCCTACAATTTATGTTCTATGATATTTTTTGATCAGAAGCGTAGTTCTCGAGATATATCAAGATATTTAAAAGTTCCGAAGCCGCACCAACATAATAGGGATACAGAAACACCGTGGCCCCGTTCTTTGAGATAACTCTGCACTAGTGCGAGCCGCAAATGCCACTTCCAGCTTAGCTGTGCAGAAGAAGAACAACAAGAAGAAGAAATATCTCGAAATATGTCCGTCAGGCCCCTTCCCTTGAGATAAATCTGCAAATATCTCGGAAAAGAAGCGAGCTATGGCAAAATGTTAAGAGACCTTTTTTGTAGAGAATTATGTTTCCTACAATTTATGTTCTATGATATTTTTTGATCAGAAGCGTAGTTCTCGAGATATATCAAGATATTTAAAAGTTCCGAAGCCGCACCAACATAATAGGGATACAGAAACACCGTGGCCCCGTTCTTTGAGATAACTCTGCACTAGTGCGAGCCGCAAATGCCACTTCCAGCTTAGCTGTGCAGAAGAAGAACAACAAGAAGAAGAAATATCTCGAAATATGTCCGTCAGGCCCCTTCCCTTGAGATAAATATGCAAATATCTCGGAAACGAAGCGAGCTATGGCAAAATGTTAAGCGACCTTTTTTGTAGAGAATTAAGTTTCCTACTTTTTATGTTCTATGATATTTTTTGATCGGATCCGTAGTTCTCGAGATATATCAAGATATTTAAAAGTTCCGAAGCCGCACCAACATAATAGGGATACAGAAACACCGTGGCCCCTTTCTTTGAGATCACTCTGCACTATTGCGAGCTGCAAATGCCACTTTCAGCTTAGCTGTACAGAAGAAGAACAACAAGAAGAAGAAATATCTCGAAATATGTCCGCCAGGCCCCTTCCCTTGAGATAAATCTGCAAATATCTCGGAAACGAAGCGAGTTATGGCAAAATGTTAAGAGACCTTTTTTGTAGAGAATTATGTTTCCTACAATTTATGTTCTATGATATTTTCTCATCAGAAGCGTAGTTTTCGAGATATATCGAGATATTTAAAAGTTCCGAAGCCGCACCAACATAATAGAGATACAGAAACACTGTGGCCCCTTTCGTTGAGATAACTCTGCACTAGTGCGAGCCGCAAATGCCACTTCCAGCTTAGCTGTGCAGAAGAAGAACAACAAGAAGAAGAAATATCTCGAAATATGTCCGTCAGGCCCCTTCCCTTGAGATAAATCTGCAAATATCTCGGAAACAAAGCGAGCTATGGCAAAATGCTAAGAGACCTTTTTTGTAGAGAATTAAGTTTCCTACTTTTTATGTTCTATGATATTTTTTGATCAGATGCGTAGTTCTCGAGATATATCAAGATATTCAAAAGTTCCGAAGCCGCACCAACATAATAGAGATACAGAAACACCGTGGCCCCTTTCTTTGAGATAACTCTGCACTATTGCGAGCTGCAAATGCCACTTCCAGCTTAGCTGTGCAGTGGAAGAACAACAAGAAGAAGAAATATCTCGAAATATGTCCGTCAGGCCAGTTCCTTTGAGCTGAATCTGCAAATATCTCGGAAACGAAGCGAGCTATGGCAAAATGTTAAGAGACGTTTTTTGTAGAGAATTATGTTTCCTACAATTTATGTTCTATGATATTTTTTGATCAGAAGCGTAGTTCTCGAGATATATCAAGATATTTAAAAGTTCCGAAGCCGCACCAACATAATAGGGATACAGAAACACCGTGGCCCCGTTCTTTGAGATAACTCTGCACTAGTGCGAGCCGCAAATGCCACTTCCAGCTTAGCTGTGCAGAACAAGAACAACAAGAAGAAGAAATATCTCGAAATATGTCCGTCAGGCACCTTCCCTTGAGATAAATCTGCAAATATCTCGGAAAAGAAGCGAGCTATGGCAAAATGTTAAGAGACCTTTTTTGTAGAGAATTAAGTTTCCTACTTTTTATGTTCTATGATATTTTTTGATCAGATGCGTAGTTCTCGAGATATATCAAGATATTCAAAAGTTCCGAAGCCGCACCAACATAATAGAGATACAGAAACACCGTGGCCCCTTTCTTTGAGATAACTCTGCACTATTGCGAGCTGCAAATGCCACTTCCAGCTTAGCTGTGCAGTGGAAGAACAACAAGAAGAAGAAATATCTCGAAATATGTCCGTCAGGCCAGTTCCTTTGAGCTGAACCTGCAAATATCTCGGAAACGAAGCGAGCTATGGCAAAATGTTAAGAGACGTTTTTTGTAGAGAATTATGTTTCCTACAATTTATGTTCTATGATATTTTTTGATCAGAAGCGTAGTTCTCGAGATATATCAAGATATTTAAAAGTTCCGAAGCCGCACCAACATAATAGGGATACAGAAACACCTTGGCCCCGTTCTTTGAGATAACTCTGCACTAGTGCGAGCCGCAAATGCCACTTCCAGCTTAGCTGTGCAGAAGAAGAACAACAAGAAGAAGAAATATCTCGAAATATGTCCGTCAGGCCCCTTCCCTTGAGATAAATATGCAAATATCTCGGAAACGAAGCGAGCTATGGCAAAATGTTAAGCGACCTTTTTTGTAGAGAATTAAGTTTCCTACTTTTTATGTTCTATGATATTTTTTGATCAGATGCGTAGTTCTCGAGATATATCAAGATATTTAAAAGTTCCGAAGCCGCACCAACATAATAGAGATACAGAAACACTGTGGCCCCTTTCTTTGAGATATCTCTGCACTATTGCGAGCTGCAAATGCCACTTCCACCTTAGCTGCGCAGAAGAAGAACAACAAGAAGAAGAAATATCTCGAAATATGTCCGTCAGGCCAGTTCCTTTGAGCTGAATCTGCAAATATCTCGGAAACGAAGCGAGCTATGGCAAAAGGTTAAGAGACGTTTTTTGTAGAGAATTATGTTTCCTACAATTTATGTTCTATGATATTTTTTGATCAGAAGCGTAGTTTTCGAGATATATCGAGATATTTAAAAGTTCCGAAGCGGCACCAACATAATAGAGATACAGAAACACCGTGGCCCCTTTCTTTGAGATAACTCTGCACTAGTGCGAGCCGCAAATGCCACTTCCAGCTTAGCTGTGCAGAAGAAGAACAACAAGAAGAAGAAATATCTCGAAATATGTCCGTCAGGCCCCTTCCCTTGAGATAAATCTGCAAATATCTCGGAAAAGAAGCGAGCTATGGCAAAATGTTAAGAGACCTTTTTTGTAGAGAATTAAGTTTCCTACTTTTTATGTTCTATGATATTTTTTGATCAGATGCGTAGTTCTCGAGATATATCAAGATATTCAAAAGTTCCGAAGCCGCACCAACATAATAGGGATACAGAAACACCGTGGCCCCGTTCTTTGAGATAACTCTGCACTAGTGCGAGCCGCAAATGCCACTTCCAGCTTAGCTGTGCAGAAGAAGAACAACAAGAAGAAGAAATATCTCGAAAGATGTCCGTCAGGCCCCTTCCCTTGAGATAAATCTGCAAATATCTCGGAAAAGAAGCGAGCTATGGCAAAATGTTAAGAGACCTTTTTTGTAGAGAATTATGTTTCCTACAATTTATGTTCTATGATATTTTTTGATCAGAAGCGTAGTTCTCGAGATATATCAAGATATTTAAAAGTTCCGAAGCCGCACCAACATAATAGAGATACAGAAACACCGTGGCCCCTTTCTTTGAGATAACTCTGCACTATTGCGAGCTGCAAATGCCACTTCCAGCTTAGCTGTGCAGAAGAAGAACAACAAGAAGAAGAAATATCTCGAAATATGTCCGTCAGGCCCCTTCCCTTGAGATATATCTGCAAATATCTCGGAAACGAAGCGAGCTATGGCAAAATGTTAAGAGACCTTTTTTGTAGAGAATTATGTTTCCTACAATTTATGTTCTATGATATTTTTTCATCAGAAGCGTAGTTTTCGAGATATATCGAGATATTTAAAAGTTCCGAAGCCGCACCAACATAATAGAGATACAGAAACACTGTGGCCCCTTTCGTTGAGATAACTCTGCACTAGTGCGAGCCGCAAATGCCACTTCCAGCTTAGCTGTGCAGAAGAAGAACAACAAGAAGAAGAAATATCTCGAAATATGTCCGTCAGGCCCCTTCCCTTGAGATAAATCTGCAAATATCTCGGAAACAAAGCGAGCTATGGCAAAATGTTAAGAGACGTTTTTTGTAGAGAATTATGTTTCCTACTTTTTATGTTCTATGATATTTTTTGATCAGATGCGTAGTTCTCGAGATATATCAACATATTTAAAAGTTCCGAAGCCGCACCAACATAATAGAGATACAGAAACACCGTGGCCCCTTTCGTTGAGATAACTATGCACTATTGCGAGCTGCAAATGCCACTTCCAGCATAGCTGTGCAGAAGAAGAACAACAAGAAGAAGAAATATCTCGAAATATGTCCGTCAGGCCCCTTCCCTTGAGATAAATCTGCAAATATCTCGGAAAAGAAGCGAGCTATGGCAAAATGTTAAGAGACCTTTTTTGTAGAGAATTAAGTTTCCTACTTTTTATGTTCTATGATATTTTTTGATCAGATGCGTAGTTCTCGAGATATATCAAGATATTCAAAAGTTCCGAAGCCGCACCAACATAATAGGGATACAGAAACACCGTGGCCCCGTTCTTTGAGATAACTCTGCACTAGTGCGAGCCGCAAATGCCACTTCCAGCTTAGCTGTGCAGAAGAAGAACAACAAGAAGAAGAAATATCTCGAAATATGTCCGTCAGGCCCCTTCCCTTGAGATAAATCTGCAAATATCGCGGAAAAGAAGCGAGCTATGGCAAAATGTTAAGAGACCTTTTTTGTAGAGAATTATGTTTCCTACAATTTATGTTCTATGATATTTTTTGATCAGAAGCGTAGTTCTCGAGATATATCAAGATATTTAAAAGTTCCGAAGCCGCACCAACATAATAGGGATACAGAAACACCGTGGCCCCTTTCTTTGAGATCACTCTGCACTATTGCGAGCTGCAAATGCCACTTTCAGCTTAGCTGTGCAGAAGAAGAACAACAAGAAGAAGAAATATCTCGAAATATGTCCGCCAGGCCCCTTCCCTTGAGATAAATCTGCAAATATCTCGGAAACGAAGAGAGCTATGGCAAAATGTTAAGAGACCTTTTTTGTAGAGAATTAGGTTTCCTACTTTTTATGTTCTATGATATTTTTTGATCAGATGCGTAGTTCTCGAGATATATCAAGATATTTAAAAGTTCCGAAGCCGCACCAACATAATAGAGATACAGAAACACCGTGGCCCCTTTCTTTGAGATAACTCTGCACTATTGCGAGCTGTAAATGCCACTTCCAGCTTAGCTGTGCAGAAGAAGAACAACAAGAAGAAGAAATATCTCGAAATATGTCCGTCAGGCCCCTTCCCTTGAGATATATCTGCAAATATCTCGGAAACGAAGCGAGCTATGGCAAAATGTTAAGAGACCTTTTTTGTAGAGAATTATGTTTCCTACAATTTATGTTCTATGATATTTTTTCATCAGAAGCGTAGTTTTCGAGATATATCGAGATATTTAAAAGTTTCGAAGCCGCACCAACATAATAGAGATACAGAAACACTGTGGCCCCTTTCGTTGAGATAACTCTGCACTAGTGCGAGCCGCAAATGCCACTTCCAGCTTAGCTGTGCAGAAGAAGAACAACAAGAAGAAGAAATATCTCGAAATATGTCCGTCAGGCCCCTTCCCTTGAGATAAATCTGCAAATATCTCGGAAACAAAGCGAGCTATGGCAAAATGCTAAGAGACCTTTTTTGTAGAGAATTAAGTTTCCTACTTTTTATGTTCTATGATATTTTTTGATCAGATGCGTAGTTCTCGAGATATATCAAGATATTCAAAAGTTCCGAAGCCGCACCAACATAATAGAGATACAGAAACACCGTGGCCCCTTTCTTTGAGATAACTCTGCACTATTGCGAGCTGCAAATGCCACTTCCAGCTTAGCTGTGCAGTGGAAGAACAACAAGAAGAAGAAATATCTCGAAATATGTCCGTCAGGCCAGTTCCTTTGAGCTGAATCTGCAAATATCTCGGAAACGAAGCGAGCTATGGCAAAATGTTAAGAGACGTTTTTTGTAGAGAATTATGTTTCCTACAATTTATGTTCTATGATATTTTTTGATCAGAAGCGTAGTTCTCGAGATATATCAAGATATTTAAAAGTTCCGAAGCCGCACCAACATAATAGGGATACAGAAACACCGTGGCCCCGTTCTTTGAGATAACTCTGCACTAGTGCGAGCCGCAAATGCCACTTCCAGCTTAGCTGTGCAGAAGAAGAACAACAAGAAGAAGAAATATCTCGAAATATGTCCGTCAGGCCCCTTCCCTTGAGATAAATCTGCAAATATCTCGGAAAAGAAGCGAGCTATGGCAAAATGTTAAGAGACCTTTTTTGTAGAGAATTATGTTTCCTACAATTTATGTTCTATGATATTTTTTGATCAGAAGCGTAGTTCTCGAGATATATCAAGATATTTAAAAGTTCCGAAGCCGCACCAACATAATAGGGATACAGAAACACCGTGGCCCCGTTCTTTGAGATAACTCTGCACTAGTGCGAGCCGCAAATGCCACTTCCAGCTTAGCTGTGCAGAAGAAGAACAACAAGAAGAAGAAATATCTCGAAATATGTCCGTCAGGCCCCTTCCCTTGAGATAAATATGCAAATATCTCGGAAACGAAGCGAGCTATGGCAAAATGTTAAGCGACCTTTTTTGTAGAGAATTAAGTTTCCTACTTTTTATGTTCTATGATATTTTTTGATCGGATCCGTAGTTCTCGAGATATATCAAGATATTTAAAAGTTCCGAAGCCGCACCAACATAATAGGGATACAGAAACACCGTGGCCCCTTTCTTTGAGATCACTCTGCACTATTGCGAGCTGCAAATGCCACTTTCAGCTTAGCTGTACAGAAGAAGAACAACAAGAAGAAGAAATATCTCGAAATATGTCCGCCAGGCCCCTTCCCTTGAGATAAATCTGCAAATATCTCGGAAACGAAGCGAGTTATGGCAAAATGTTAAGAGACCTTTTTTGTAGAGAATTATGTTTCCTACAATTTATGTTCTATGATATTTTCTCATCAGAAGCGTAGTTTTCGAGATATATCGAGATATTTAAAAGTTCCGAAGCCGCACCAACATAATAGAGATACAGAAACACTGTGGCCCCTTTCGTTGAGATAACTCTGCACTAGTGCGAGCCGCAAATGCCACTTCCAGCTTAGCTGTGCAGAAGAAGAACAACAAGAAGAAGAAATATCTCGAAATATGTCCGTCAGGCCCCTTCCCTTGAGATATATCTGCAAATATCTCGGAAACAAAGCGAGCTATGGCAAAATGCTAAGAGACCTTTTTTGTAGAGAATTAAGTTTCCTACTTTTTATGTTCTATGATATTTTTTGATCAGATGCGTAGTTCTCGAGATATATCAAGATATTCAAAAGTTCCGAAGCCGCACCAACATAATAGAGATACAGAAACACCGTGGCCCCTTTCTTTGAGATAACTCTGCACTATTGCGAGCTGCAAATGCCACTTCCAGCTTAGCTGTGCAGTGGAAGAACAACAAGAAGAAGAAATATCTCGAAATATGTCCGTCAGGCCAGTTCCTTTGAGCTGAATCTGCAAATATCTCGGAAACGAAGCGAGCTATGGCAAAATGTTAAGAGACGTTTTTTGTAGAGAATTATGTTTCCTACAATTTATGTTCTATGATATTTTTTGATCAGAAGCGTAGTTCTCGAGATATATCAAGATATTTAAAAGTTCCGAAGCCGCACCAACATAATAGGGATACAGAAACACCGTGGCCCCGTTCTTTGAGATAACTCTGCACTAGTGCGAGCCGCAAATGCCACTTCCAGCTTAGCTGTGCAGAACAAGAACAACAAGAAGAAGAAATATCTCGAAATATGTCCGTCAGGCACCTTCCCTTGAGATAAATCTGCAAATATCTCGGAAAAGAAGCGAGCTATGGCAAAATGTTAAGAGACCTTTTTTGTAGAGAATTAAGTTTCCTACTTTTTATGTTCTATGATATTTTTTGATCAGATGCGTAGTTCTCGAGATATATCAAGATATTCAAAAGTTCCGAAGCCGCACCAACATAATAGAGATACAGAAACACCGTGGCCCCTTTCTTTGAGATAACTCTGCACTATTGCGAGCTGCAAATGCCACTTCCAGCTTAGCTGTGCAGTGGAAGAACAACAAGAAGAAGAAATATCTCGAAATATGTCCGTCAGGCCAGTTCCTTTGAGCTGAACCTGCAAATATCTCGGAAACGAAGCGAGCTATGGCAAAATGTTAAGAGACGTTTTTTGTAGAGAATTATGTTTCCTACAATTTATGTTCTATGATATTTTTTGATCAGAAGCGTAGTTCTCGAGATATATCAAGATATTTAAAAGTTCCGAAGCCGCACCAACATAATAGGGATACAGAAACACCTTGGCCCCGTTCTTTGAGATAACTCTGCACTAGTGCGAGCCGCAAATGCCACTTCCAGCTTAGCTGTGCAGAAGAAGAACAACAAGAAGAAGAAATATCTCGAAATATGTCCGTCAGGCCCCTTCCCTTGAGATAAATATGCAAATATCTCGGAAACGAAGCGAGCTATGGCAAAATGTTAAGCGACCTTTTTTGTAGAGAATTAAGTTTCCTACTTTTTATGTTCTATGATATTTTTTGATCAGATGCGTAGTTCTCGAGATATATCAAGATATTTAAAAGTTCCGAAGCCGCACCAACATAATAGAGATACAGAAACACTGTGGCCCCTTTCTTTGAGATATCTCTGCACTATTGCGAGCTGCAAATGCCACTTCCACCTTAGCTGCGCAGAAGAAGAACAACAAGAAGAAGAAATATCTCGAAATATGTCCGTCAGGCCAGTTCCTTTGAGCTGAATCTGCAAATATCTCGGAAACGAAGCGAGCTATGGCAAAAGGTTAAGAGACGTTTTTTGTAGAGAATTATGTTTCCTACAATTTATGTTCTATGATATTTTTTGATCAGAAGCGTAGTTTTCGAGATATATCGAGATATTTAAAAGTTCCGAAGCGGCACCAACATAATAGAGATACAGAAACACCGTGGCCCCTTTCTTTGAGATAACTCTGCACTAGTGCGAGCCGCAAATGCCACTTCCAGCTTAGCTGTGCAGAAGAAGAACAACAAGAAGAAGAAATATCTCGAAATATGTCCGTCAGGCCCCTTCCCTTGAGATAAATCTGCAAATATCTCGGAAAAGAAGCGAGCTATGGCAAAATGTTAAGAGACCTTTTTTGTAGAGAATTAAGTTTCCTACTTTTTATGTTCTATGATATTTTTTGATCAGATGCGTAGTTCTCGAGATATATCAAGATATTCAAAAGTTCCGAAGCCGCACCAACATAATAGGGATACAGAAACACCGTGGCCCCGTTCTTTGAGATAACTCTGCACTAGTGCGAGCCGCAAATGCCACTTCCAGCTTAGCTGTGCAGAAGAAGAACAACAAGAAGAAGAAATATCTCGAAATATGTCCGTCAGGCCCCTTCCCTTGAGATAAATCTGCAAATATCTCGGAAAAGAAGCGAGCTATGGCAAAATGTTAAGAGACCTTTTTTGTAGAGAATTATGTTTCCTACCATTTATGTTCTATGATATTTTTTGATCAGAAGCGTAGTTCTCGAGATATATCAAGATATTTAAAAGTTCCGAAGCCGCACCAACATAATAGAGATACAGAAACACCGTGGCCCCTTTCTTTGAGATAACTCTGCACTATTGCGAGCTGCAAATGCCACTTCCAGCTTAGCTGTGCAGAAGAAGAACAACAAGAAGAAGAAATATCTCGAAATATGTCCGTCAGGCCCCTTCCCTTGAGATATATCTGCAAATATCTCGGAAACGAAGCGAGCTATGGCAAAATGTTAAGAGACGTTTTTTGTAGAGAATTATGTTTCCTACAATTTATGTTCTATGATATTTTTTCATCAGAAGCGTAGTTTTCGAGATATATCGAGATATTTAAAAGTTCCGAAGCCGCACCAACATAATAGAGATACAGAAACACTGTGGCCCCTTTCGTTGAGATAACTCTGCACTAGTGCGAGCCGCAAATGCCACTTCCAGCTTAGCTGTGCAGAAGAAGAACAACAAGAAGAAGAAATATCTCGAAATATGTCCGTCAGGCCCCTTCCCTTGAGATAAATCTGCAAATATCTCGGAAACAAAGCGAGCTATGGCAAAATGCTAAGAGACCTTTTTTGTAGAGAATTAAGTTTCCTACTTTTTATGTTCTATGATATTTTTTGATCAGATGCGTAGTTCTCGAGATATATCAAGATATTCAAAAGTTCCGAAGCCGCACCAACATAATAGAGATACAGAAACACCGTGGCCCCTTTCTTTGAGATAACTCTGCACTATTGCGAGCTGCAAATGCCACTTCCAGCTTAGCTGTGCAGTGGAAGAACAACAAGAAGAAGAAATATCTCGAAATATGTCCGTCAGGCCAGTTCCTTTGAGCTGAATCTGCAAATATCTCGGAAACGAAGCGAGCTATGGCAAAATGTTAAGAGACGTTTTTTGTAGAGAATTATGTTTCCTACTTTTTATGTTCTATGATATTTTTTGATCAGATGCGTAGTTCTCGAGATATATCAACATATTTAAAAGTTCCGAAGCCGCACCAACATAATAGAGATACAGAAACACCGTGGCCCCTTTCGTTGAGATAACTATGCACTATTGCGAGCTGCAAATGCCACTTCCAGCATAGCTGTGCAGAAGAAGAACAACAAGAAGAAGAAATATCTCGAAATATGTCCGTCAGGCCCCTTCCCTTGAGATAAATCTGCAAATATCTCGGAAAAGAAGCGAGCTATGGCAAAATGTTAAGAGACCTTTTTTGTAGAGAATTAAGTTTCCTACTTTTTATGTTCTATGATATTTTTTGATCAGATGCGTAGTTCTCGAGATATATCAAGATATTCAAAAGTTCCGAAGCCGCACCAACATAATAGGGATACAGAAACACCGTGGCCCCGTTCTTTGAGATAACTCTGCACTAGTGCGAGCCGCAAATGCCACTTCCAGCTTAGCTGTGCAGAAGAAGAACAACAAGAAGAAGAAATATCTCGAAATATGTCCGTCAGGCCCCTTCCCTTGAGATAAATATGCAAATATCTCGGAAACGAAGCGAGCTATGGCAAAATGTTAAGCGACCTTTTTTGTAGAGAATTAAGTTTCCTACTTTTTATGTTCTATGATATTTTTTGATCGGATGCGTAGTTCTCGAGATATATCAAGATATTTAAAAGTTCCGAAGCCGCACCAACATAATAGGGATACAGAAACACCGTGGCCCCTTTCTTTGAGATAACTCTGCACTATTGCGAGCTGCAAATGCCACTTTCAGCTTAGCTGTACAGAAGAAGAACAACAAGAAGAAGAAATATCTCGAAATATGTCCGTCAGGCCCCTTCCCTTGAGATAAATCTGCAAATACCTCGGAAACGAAGAGAGCTATGGCAAAATGTTAAGAGACCTTTTTTGTAGAGAATTAGGTTTCCTACTTTTTATGTTCTATGATATTTTTTGATCAGATGCGTAGTTCTCGAGATATATCAGGATATTTAAAAGTTCCGAAGCCGCACCAACATAATAGAGATACAGAAACACCGTGGCCCCTTTCTTTGAGATAACTCTGCACTATTGCGAGCTGTAAATGCCACTTCCAGCTTAGCTGTGCAGAAGAAGAACAACAAGAAGAAGAAATATCTCGAAATATGTCCGTCAGGCCCCTTCCCTTGAGATATATCTGCAAATATCTCGGAAACGAAGCGAGCTATGGCAAAATGTTAAGAGACCTTTTTTGTAGAGAATTATGTTTCCTACAATTTATGTTCTATGATATTTTTTCATCAGAAGCGTAGTTTTCGAGATATATCGAGATATTTAAAAGTTCCGAAGCCGCACCAACATAATAGAGATACAGAAACACTGTGGCCCCTTTCGTTGAGATAACTCTGCACTAGTGCGAGCCGCAAATGCCACTTCCAGCTTAGCTGTGCAGAAGAAGAACAACAAGAAGAAGAAATATCTCGAAATATGTCCGTCAGGCCCCTTCCCTTGAGATAAATATGCAAATATCTCGGAAACGAAGCGAGCTATGGCAAAATGTTAAGCGACCTTTTTTGTAGAGAATTAAGTTTCCTACTTTTTATGTTCTATGATATTTTTTGATCAGATGCGTAGTTCTCGAGATATATCAAGATATTTAAAAGTTCCGAAGCCGCACCAACATAATAGAGATACAGAAACACCGTGGCCCCTTTCTTTGAGATAACTCTGCACTATTGCGAGCTGCAAATGCCACTTCCAGCTTAGCTGTGCAGAGGAAGAACAACAAGAAGAAGAAATATCTCGAAATATGTCCGTCAGGCCAGTTCCTTTGAGCTGAATCTGCAAATATCTCGGAAACGAAGCGAGCTATGGCAAAAAGTTAAGAGACGTTTTTTGTAGAGAATTATGTTTCCTACAATTTATGTTCTATGATATTTTTTGATCAGAAGCGTAGTTTTCGAGATATATCGAGATATTTAAAAGTTCCGAAGGCGCACCAACATAATAGGGATACAGAAACACCGTGGCCCCTTTCTTTGAGATAACTCTGCACTAGTGCGAGCCGCAAATGCCACTTCCAGCTTAGCTGTGCAGAAGAAGAACAACAAGAAGAAGAAATATCTCGAAATATGTCCGTCAGGCCCCTTCCCTTGAGATAAATCTGCAAATATCTCGGAAACGAAGCGAGCTATGGCAAAATGTTAAGAGACCTTTTTTGTAGAGAATTAAGTTTCCTACTTTTTATGTTCTATGATATTTTTTGATCAGATGCGTAGTTCTCGAGATATATCAAGATATTTAAAAGTTCCGAAGCCGCACCAACATAATAGAGATACAGAAACACCGTGGCCCCTTTCTTTGAGATAACTCTGCACTATTGCGAGCTGCAAATGCCACTTCCAGCTTAGCTGTGCAGAGGAAGAACAACAAGAAGAAGAAATATCTCGAAATATGTCCGTCAGGCCAGTTCCTTTGAGCTGAATCTGCAAATATCTCGGAAACGAAGCGAGCTATGGCAAAATGTTAAGAGACGTTTTTTGTAGAGAATTATGTTTCCTACAATTTATGTTCTATGATATTTTTTGATCAGAAGCGTAGTTTTCGAGATATATCGAGATATTTAAAAGTTCCGAAGCCGCACCAACATAATAGGGATACAGAAACACCGTGGCCCCTTTCTTTGAGATAACTCTGCACTAGTGCGAGCCGCAAATGCCACTTCCAGCTTAGCTGTGCAGAAGAAGAACAACAAGAAGAAGAAATATCTCGAAATATGTCCGTCAGGCCCCTTCCCTTGAGATAAATCTGCAAATATCTCGGAAACGAAGCGAGCTATGGCAAAATGTTAAGAGACCTTTTTTGTAGATAATTAGGTTTCCTACTTTTTATGTTCTATGATATTTTTTGATCAGATGCGTAGTTCTCGAGATATATCAAGATATTTAAAAGTTCCGAAGCCGCACCAACATAATAGAGATACAGAAACACCGTGGCCCCTTTCTTTGAGATAACTCTGCACTATTGCGAGCTGCAAATGCCACTTCCAGCTTAGCTGTGCAGAGGAAGAACAACAAGAAGAAGAAATATCTCGAAATATGTCCGTCAGGCCAGTTCCTTTGAGCTGAATCTGCAAATATCTCGGAAACGAAGCGAGCTATGGCAAAATGTTAAGAGACGTTTTTTGTAGAGAATTATGTTTCCTACAATTTATGTTCTATGATATTTTTTGATCAGAAGCGTAGTTTTCGAGATATATCGAGATATTTAAAAGTTCCGAAGCCGCACCAACATAATAGGGATACAGAAACACCGTGGCCCCTTTCTTTGAGATAACTCTGCACTAGTGCGAGCCGCAAATGCCACTTCCAGCTTAGCTGTGCAGAAGAAGAACAACAAGAAGAAGAAATATCTCGAAATATGTCCGTCAGGCCCCTTCCCTTGAGATAAATCTGCAAATATCTCGGAAACGAAGCGAGCTATGGCAAAATGTTAAGAGACCTTTTTTGTAGAGAATTAGGTTTCCTACTTTTTATGTTCTATGATATTTTTTGATCAGATGCGTAGTTCTCGAGATATATCAAGATATTTAAAAGTTCCGAAGCCGCACCAACATAATAGAGATACAGAAACACCGTGGCCACTTTCTTTGAGATAACTCTGCACTATTGCGAGCTGTAAATGCCACTTCCCGCTTAGCTGTGCAGAAGAAGAACAACAAGAAGAAGAAATATCTCGAAATATGTCCGTCAGGCCAGTTCCTTTGAGCTGAATCTGCAAATATCTCGGAAACGAAGCGAGCTATGGCAAAATGTTAAGAGACGTTTTTTGTAGAGAATTATGTTTGCTACAATTTATGTTCTATGATATTTTTTGATCAGAAGCGTAGTTTTCGAGATATATCGAGATATTTAAAAGTTCCGAAGCCGCACCAACATAATAGGGATACAGAAACACCGTGGCCCCTTTCGTTGAGATAACTCTGCACTAGTGCGAGCCGCAAATGCCACTTCCAGCTTAGCTGTGCAGAAGAAGAACAACAAGAAGAAGAAATATCTCGAAATATGTCCGTCAGGCCACTTCCCTTGAGATAAATCTGCAAATATCTCGGAAACGAAGCGAGCTATGGCAAAATGTTAAGAGACGTTTTTTGTAGAGAATTATGTTTCCTACAATTTATGTTCTATGATATTTTTTGATCAGAAGCGTAGTTTTCGAGATATATCGAGATATTTAAAAGTTCCGAAGCCGCACCAACATAATAGAGATACAGAAACACCGTGGCCCCTTTCTTTGAGATAACTCTGCACTAGTGCGAGCCGCAAATGCCACTTCCAGCTTAGCTGTGCAGAAGAAGAGCAACAAGAAGAAGAAATATCTCGAAATATGTCCGACAGGCCCCTTCCCTTGAGATAAATCTGCAAATATCTCGGAAACGAAGCGAGCTATGGCGAAATGTTAAGAGACCTTTTTTGTAGAAAATTAAGTTTCCTACTTTTTATCTTCTATGATATTTTTTGATCAGATGCGTAGTTCTCGAGATAGATCAAGATACTTAAAAGTTCCGAAGCCGCACCAACATAATAGAGATACAGAAACACCGTGGCCCCTCTCTTTGAGATAACTCTGCACTATTGCGAGCTGCAAATGCCACTTCCAGCTTAGCTGTGCAGAAGAAGAACAACAAGAAGAAGAAATATCTCGAAATATGTCCGTCAGGCCCATTCCCTTGAGATAAATCTGCAAATATCTCGGAAACGAAGCGAGCTATGGCAAAATGGTTAGAGACCTTTCTTGTAGAGAATTAAGTTTCCTACTTTCTATGTAGTATGATATTTTTTGATCAGATGCGTAGTTCTCGAGATATATCAAGGTATTTAAAAGTTCCGAAGCCGCACCAACATAATAGAGATACAGAAACATCGTGGCCCCTTTCTTTGGGATAACTCTGCACTATTGCGAGCTGGAAATGCCACTTCCAGTTTAGCTGTGCAGAAGAAGAACAACAAGAAGAAGAAACATCTCGAAATATGTCCGTCAGGACCCTTCCCTTGAGATGAATCTGCAAATATCTCGGAAACGAAGCGAGCTATGGCAAAATGTTAAGAGACCTTTTTTGTAGAGAATTAAGTTTCCTACTTTTTATGTTCTATGATATTTTTTGATCAGATGCGTAGTTCTCGAGATATATCAAGATATTTAAAAGTACCGAAGCCGCACCAACATAATAGAGGTACAGAAACACCGTGGCCTCTTTCTTTGAGATAACTCTGCACTATTGCGAGCTGCAAATGCCACTTCGAGCTTAGCTGTGCAGAAGAAGAACAACAAGAAGAAGAAATATCTCGAAATATGTCCGTCAGACCCCTTCCCTTGTGATGAATCTGCAAATATCTCGGAAACGAAGCGAGCTATGGCAAAATGTTAAGAGACCTTTTTTGTAGAGAATTAAGTTTCCTACTTTTTATGTTCTATGATATTTTTTGATCAGATGCGTAGTTCTCGAGATATATCAAGATATTTAAAAGTACCGAAGCCGCACCAACATAATAGAGGTACAGAAACACCGTGGCCTCTTTCTTTGAGATAACTCTGCACTATTGCGAGCTGCAAATGCCACTTCGAGCTTAGCTGTGCAGAAGAAGATCAACAAGAAGAAGAAATATCTCGAAATATGTCCGTCAGACCCCTTCCCTTGTGATGAATCTGCAAATATCTCGGAAACGAAGCGAGCTATGGCAAAATGTTAAGAGACCTTTTTTGTAGAGAATTAAGTTTCCTACTTTTTATGTTCGATGATATTTTTTGATCAGATGCGTAGTTCTCGAGATATATCAAGATATTTAAAAGTTCCGAAGCTGCACCAACATAATAGAGGTACAGAAACACCGTGGCCTCTTTCTTTGAGATAACTCTGCACTATTGCGAGCTGCAAATGCCACTTCCAGCTTAGCTGTGCAGAGGAATAACAACAAGAAGAAGAAATATCTCGAAATATGTCCGTCAGGCCAGTTCCTTTGAGCTGAATCTGCAAATATCTCGGAAACGAAGCGAGCTATGGCAAAATGTTAAGAGACGTTTTTTGTAGAGAATTATGTTTCCTACAATTTATGTTCTATCATATTTTTTGATCAGAAGCGTAGTTTTCGAGATATATCGAGATATTTAAAAGTTCCGGAGACGCACCAACATAATAGAGATACAGAAACACCGTGGCCCCTTTCTTTGAGATAACTCTGCACTAGTGCGAGCCGCAAATGCCGCTTCCAGCTTAGCTGTGCAGAAGAAGAACAACAAGAAGAAGAAATATCTCGAAATATGTCCGTCAGGCCCCTTCCCTCGAGATAAATCTGCAAATATCTCGGAAACGAAGCGAGCTATGGCAAAATGTTAAGAGACCTTTTTTGTAGAGAATTAAGTTTCCTACTTTTTATGTTCTATGATATTTTTTGATCGGATGCGTAGTTCTCGAGATATATCAAGATATTTAAAAGTTCCGAAGCCGCACCAACATAATAGAGATACGGAAACACCGTGGCCCCTTTCTTTGAGATAACTCTGCACTAGTGCGAGCCGCAAATGCCGCTTCCAGCTTAGCTGTGCAGAAGAAGAACAACAAGAAGAAGAAATATCTCGAAATATGTCCGTCAGGCCCCTTCCCTTGAGATAAATCTGCAAATATCTCGGAAACGAAGCGAGCTATGGCAAAATGTTAAGAGACCTTTTTTGTAGAGAATTAAGTTTCCTACTTTTTATGTTCTATGATATTTTTTGATCAGACGCGTAGTTCTCGAGATATATCAAGATATTTAACAGTTCCGAAGCCGCACCAACATAATAGAGATACAGAAACATCGTGGCCCCTTTCTTTGGGATAACTCTGCACTATTGCGAGCTGGAAATGCCACTTCCAGTTTAGCTGTGCAGCAGAAGAACAACAAGAAGAAGAAATATCTCGAAATATGTCCGTCAGGACCCTTCCCTTGAGATGAATCTGCAAACATCTCGGAAACGAAGCGAGCTATGGCAAAATGTTAAGAGACCTTTTTTGTAGAGAATTAAGTTTCCTACTTTTTATGTTCTATGATATTTTTTGATCAGACGCGTAGTTCTCGTGATATATCAAGATATTTAACAGTTCCGAAGCCGCACCAACATAATAGAGATACAGAAACATCGTGGCCCCTTTCTTTGGGATAACTCTGCACTATTGCGAGCTGGAAATGCCACTTCCAGTTTAGCTGTGCAGCAGAAGAACAACAAGAAGAAGAAATATCTCGAAATATGTCCGTCAGGACCCTTCCCTTGAGATGAATCTGCAAATATCTCGGAAACGAAGCGAGCTATGGCAAAATGTTAAGAGACCTTTTTTGTAGAGAATTAAGTTTCCTACTTTTTATGTTCTATGATATTTTTTGATCAGATGCGTAGTTCTCGAGATATATCAAGATATTTAAAAGTTCCGAAGCCGCACCAACATAATAGAGGTACAGAAACACCGTGGCCCCTTTCTTTGAGATAACTGTGCACCAGTGCGAGCCGCAAATGCCACTTCCAGCTTAGCTGTGCAGAAGAAGAACAACAAGAAGAAGAAATATCTCGAAATATGTCCGTCAGGCCCCTTCCCTTGAGATATATCTGCAAATATCTCGGAAACGAAGCGAGCTATGGCAAAATGTTAAGAGACCTTTTTTGTAGAGAATTATGTTTCCTACAATTTATGTTCTATGATATTTTTTGTTCAGAAGCGTAGTTTTCGAGATATATCGAGATATTTAAAAGTTCCGAAGCCGCACCAACATAATAGAGATACAGAAACACCGTGGCCCCTTTCGTTGAGATAACTCTGCACTAGTGCGAGCCGCAAATGCCACTTCCAGCTTAGCTGTGCAGAAGAAGAACAACAAGAAGAAGAAGTATCTCGAAATATGTCCGTCAGGCCCCTTCCCTTGAGATAAATCTGCAAATATCTCGGAAACGAAGAGAGCTATGGCAAAATGTTAAGAGACCTTTTTTGTAGAGAATTAAGTTTCCTACTTTTTATGTTCTATGATATTTTTTGATCAGATGCGTAGTTCTCGAGATATATCAAGATATTTAAAAGTTCCGAAGCCGCACCAACATAATAGAGATACAGAAACACCGTGGCCCCTTTCTTTGAGATAACTCTGCACTATTGCGAGCTGTAAATGCCACTTCCAGCTTAGCTGTGCAGAAGAAGGACAACAAGAAGAAGAAATATCTCGAAATATGTCCGTCAGGCCCCTGCCCTTGAGATATATCTGCAAATATCTCGGAAACGAAGCGAGCTATGGCAAAATGTTAAGAGACCTTTTTTGTAGAGAATTATGTTTCCTACAATTTATGTTCTATGATATTTTTTGATCAGAAGCGTAGTTTTCGAGATATATCGAGATATTTAAAAGTTCCGAAGCCGCACCAACATAATAGAGATACAGAAACACCGTGGCCCCTTTCTTTGAGATAACTCTGCACTAGTGCGAGCCGCAAATGCCACTTCCAGCTTAGCTGTGCAGAAGAAGAACAACAAGAAGAAGAAATATCTCGAAATATGTCCGTCAGGCCCCTTCCCTTGAGATAAATCTGGAAATATCTCGGAAACGAAGCGAGCTATGGCAAAATGTTAAGAGACCTTTTTTGTAGAGAATTAAGTTTCCTACTTTTTATGTTCTATGATATTTTTTGATCAGATGCGTAGTTCTCGAGATATATCAAGATATTTAAAAGTTCCGAAGCCGCACCAACATAATAGAGATACAGAAACACCGTGGCCCCTTTCTTTGAGGTAACTCTGCACTATTGCGAGCTGCAAATGCCACTTCCAGCTTAGCTGTGCAGAAGAAGAACAACAAGAAGAAGAAATATCTCGAAATATGTCCGTCAGGCCCCTTCCCTTGAGATAAATCTGCAAATATCTCGGAAACCAAGCGAGCTATCGCAAAATGTTAAGAGACCTTATTTGTAGAGAATTAAGTTTCCTACTTTTTATGTTCTATGATATTTTTTGATCAGACGCGTAGTTCTCGAGATATATCAAGATATTTAAAAGTTCCGAAGCCGCACCAACATAATAGAGATACAGAAACACCGTGGCCCCTTTCTTTGAGATAACTCTGCACTAGTGCGAGCCGCAAATGCCGCTTCCAGCTTAGCTGTGCAGAAGAAGAACAACAAGAAGAAGAAATATCTCGAAATATGTCCGTCAGGCCCCTTCCCTTGAGATAAATCTGCAAATATCTCGAAAACGAAGCGAGCTATGGCAAAATGTTAAGAGACCTTTTTTGTAGAGAATTAAGTTTCCTACTTTTTATGTTCTATGATATTTTTTGATCAGATGCGTAGTTCTCGAGATATATCAAGATATTTAAAAGTTCCGAAGCCGCACCAACATAATAGAGATACAGAAACACCGTGGCCCCTTTCTTTGAGATAACTCTGCACTATTGCGAGCTGTAAATGCCACTTCCAGCTTAGCTGTGCAGAAGAAGAACAACAAGAAGAAGAAATATCTCGAAATATGTCCGTCAGGCCCCTGCCCTTGAGATATATCTGCAAATATCTCGGAAACGAAGCGAGCTATGGCAAAATGTTAAGAGACCTTTTTTGTAGAGAATTATGTTTCCTACAATTTATGTTCTATGATATTTTTTGATCAGAAGCGTAGTTTTCGAGATATATCGAGATATTTAAAAGTTCCGAAGCCGCACCAACATAATAGAGATACAGAAACACCGTGGCCCCTTTCTTTGAGATAACTCTGCACTAGTGCGAGCCGCAAATGCCACTTCCAGCTTAGCTGTGCAGAAGAAGAACAACAAGAAGAAGAAATATCTCGAAATATGTCCGTCAGGCCCCTTCCCTTGAGATAAATCTGGAAATATCTCGGAAACGAAGCGAGCTATGGCAAAATGTTAAGAGACCTTTTTTGTAGAGAATTAAGTTTCCTACTTTTTATGTTCTATGATATTTTTTGATCAGATGCGTAGTTCTCGAGATATATCAAGATATTTAAAAGTTCCGAAGCCGCACCAACATAATAGAGATACAGAAACACCGTGGCCCCTTTCTTTGAGGTAACTCTGCACTATTGCGAGCTGCAAATGCCACTTCCAGCTTAGCTGTGCAGAAGAAGAACAACAAGAAGAAGAAATATCTCGAAATATGTCCGTCAGGCCCCTTCCCTTGAGATAAATCTGCAAATATCTCGGAAACCAAGCGAGCTATCGCAAAATGTTAAGAGACCTTATTTGTAGAGAATTAAGTTTCCTACTTTTTATGTTCTATGATATTTTTTGATCAGACGCGTAGTTCTCGAGATATATCAAGATATTTAAAAGTTCCGAAGCCGCACCAACATAATAGAGATACAGAAACACCGTGGCCCCTTTCTTTGAGATAACTCTGCACTAGTGCGAGCCGCAAATGCCGCTTCCAGCTTAGCTGTGCAGAAGAAGAACAACAAGAAGAAGAAATATCTCGAAATATGTCCGTCAGGCCCCTTCCCTTGAGATAAATCTGCAAATATCTCGAAAACGAAGCGAGCTATGGCAAAATGTTAAGAGACCTTTTTTGTAGAGAATTAAGTTTCCTACTTTTTATGTTCTATGATATTTTTTGATCAGATGCGTAGTTCTCGAGATATATCAAGATATTTAAAAGTTCCGAAGCCGCACCAACATAATAGAGATACAGAAACACCGTGGCCCCTTTCTTTGAGGTAACTCTGCACTATTGCGAGCTGCAAATGCCACTTCCAGCTTAGCTGTGCAGAAGAAGAACAACAAGAAGAAGAAATATCTCGAAATATGTCCGTCAGGCCCCTGCCCTTGAGATATATCTGCAAATATCTCGGAAACGAAGCGAGCTATGGCAAAATGTTAAGAGATCTTTTTTGTAGAGAATTATGTTTCCTACAATTTATGTTCTATGATATTTTTTGATCAGAAGCGTAGTTTTCGAGATATATCGAGATATTTAAAAGTTCCGAAGCCGCACCAACATAATAGAGATACAGAAACACCGTGGCCCCTTTCTTTGAGGTAACTCTGCACTATTGCGAGCTGCAAATGCCACTTCCAGCTTAGCTGTGCAGAAGAAGAACAACAAGAAGAAGAAATATCTCGAAATATGTCCGTCAGGCCCCTTCCCTTGAGATAAATCTGCAAATATCTCGGAAACCAAGCGAGCTATCGCAAAATGTTAAGAGACCTTATTTGTAGAGAATTAAGTTTCCTACTTTTTATGTTCTATGATATTTTTTGATCAGACGCGTAGTTCTCGAGATATATCAAGATATTTAAAAGTTCCGAAGCCGCACCAACATAATAGAGATACAGAAACACCGTGGCCCCTTTCTTTGAGATAACTCTGCACTAGTGCGAGCTGCAAATGCCGCTTCCAGCTTAGCTGTGCAGAAGAAGAACAACAAGAAGAAGAAATATCTCGAAATATGTCCGTCAGGCCCCTTCCCTTGAGATAAATCTGCAAATATCTCGAAAACGAAGCGAGCTATGGCAAAATGTTAAGAGACCTTTTTGTAGAGAATTAAGTTTCCTACTTTTTATGTTCTATGATATTTTTTGATCAGAAGCGTAGTTTTCGAGATATATCGAGATATTTAAAAGTTCCGAAGCCGCACCAACATAATAGAGATACAGAAACACCGTGGCCCCTTTCTTTGAGGTAACTCTGCACTATTGCGAGCTGCAAATGCCACTTCCAGCTTAGCTGTGCAGAAGAAGAACAACAAGAAGAAGAAATATCTCGAAATATGTCCGTCAGGCCCCTTCCCTTGAGATATATCTGCAAATATCTCGGAAACCAAGCGAGCTATCGCAAAATGTTAAGAGACCTTATTTGTAGAGAATTAAGTTTCCTACTTTTTATGTTCTATGATATTTTTTGATCAGACGCGTAGTTCTCGAGATATATCAAGATATTTAAAAGTTCCGAAGCCGCACCAACATAATAGAGATACAGAAACACCGTGGCCCCTTTCTTTGAGATAACTCTGCACTAGTGCGAGCTGCAAATGCCGCTTCCAGCTTAGCTGTGCAGAAGAAGAACAACAAGAAGAAGAAATATCTCGAAATATGTCCGTCAGGCCCCTTCCCTTGAGATAAATCTGCAAATATCTCGAAAACGAAGCGAGCTATGGCAAAATGTTAAGAGACCTTTTTTGTAGAGAATTAAGTTTCCTACTTTTTATGTTCTATGATATTTTTTGATCAGATGCGTAGTTCTCGAGATATATCAAGATATTTAAAAGTTCCGAAGCCGCACCAACATAATAGAGATACAGAAACACCGTGGCCCCTTTCTTTGAGGTAACTCTGCATTATTGCGAGCTGCAAATGCCACTTCCAGCTTAGCTGTGCAGAAGAAGAACAACAAGAAGAAGAAATATCTCGAAATATGTCCGTCAGGCCCCTGCCCTTGAGATATATCTGCAAATATCTCGGAAACGAAGCGAGCTATGGCAAAATGTTAAGAGACCTTTTTTGTAGAGAATTATGTTTCCTACAATTTATGTTCTATGATATTTTTTGATCAGAAGCGTAGTTTTCGAGATATATCGAGATATTTAAAAGTTCCGAAGCCGCACCAACATAATAGAGATACAGAAACACCGTGGCCCCTTTCTTTGAGATAACTCTGCACTAGTGCGAGCCGCAAATGCCACTTCCAGCTTAGCTGTGCAGAAGAAGAACAACAAGACGAAGAAATATCTCGAAATATGTCCGTCAGGCCCCTTCCCTTGAGATCAATCTGGAAATATCTCGGAAACGAAGAGAGCTATGGCAAAATGGTAAGAGACCTTTTTTGTAGAGAATTAGGTTTTCTACAATTTATGTTCTATGATATTTTTTGATCAGAAGCGTAGTTTTCGAGATATATCGAGATATTTAAAAGATCCGAAGCCGCACCAACATAATAGAGATACAGAAACACCGTGGCCCCTTTCTTTGAGATAACTCTGCACTAGTGCGAGCCGCAAATGCCGCTTCCAGCTTAGCTGTGCAGAAGAAGAACAACAAGAAGAAGAAATATCTCGAAATATGTCCGTCAGGCCCCTTCCCTCGAGATAAATCTGCAAATATCTCGGAAACGAAGCGAGCTATGGCAAAATGTTAAGAGACCTTTTTTGTAGAGAATTAAGTTCCCTACTTTTTATGTTCTATGATATTTTTTGATCGGATGCGTAGTTCTCGAGATATATCAAGATATTTAAAAGTTCCGAAGCCGCACCAACATAATAGAGATACGGAAACACCGTGGCCCCTTTCTTTGAGATAACTCTGCACTAGTGCGAGCCGCAAATGCCGCTTCCAGCTTAGCTGTGCAGAAGAAGAACAACAAGAAGAAGAAATATCTCGAAATATGTCCGTCAGGCCCCTTCCCTTGAGATAAATCTGCAAATATCTCGGAAACGAAGCGAGCTATGGCAAAATGTTAAGAGACCTTTTTTGTAGAGAATTAAGTTTCCTACTTTTTATGTTCTATGATATTTTCTGATCAGATGCGTAGTTCTCGAGATATATCAAGATATTTAAAAGTTCCGAAGCCGCACCAACATAATAGAGATACAGAAACACCGTGGCCCCTTTCTTTGAGATAACTCTGCACTACTGCGAGCTGCAAATGCCACTTCCAGCTTAGCTGTGCAGAAGAAGAACAACAAGAAGAAGAAATATCTCGAAATATGTCCGTCAGGCCCCTTCCCTTGAGATAAATCTGCAAATATCTCGGAAACGAAGCGAGCTATGGCAAAATGTTAAGAGACCATTTTTGTAGAGAATTAAGTTTCCTACTTTTTATGTTCTATGATATTTTTTGATCAGATGCGTAGTTCTCGAGATATATCCTGATATTTAAAAGTTCCGAAGCGGCACCAACATAATAGAGATACAGAAACACCGTGGCCCCTTTCTTTGAGGTAACTCTGCACTATTGCGAGCTGCAAATGCCACTTCCAGCTTAGCTGTGCAGAAGAAGAACAACAAGAAGAAGGAATATCTCGAAATATGTCCGTCAGGCCCCTTCCCTTGAGATAAATCTGCAAATATCTCGGAAACCAAGCGAGCTATGGCAAAATGTTTAGAGACCTTATTTGTAGAGAATTAAGTTTCCTACTTTTTATGCTCTACGATATTTTTTGATCAGATGCGTAGTTCTCGAGATATATCAAGATATTTAAAAGTTCCGAAGCCGCACCAACATAATAGAGATACAGAAACACCGTGGCCCCTCTCTTTGAGATAACTCTGCACTATTGCGCGCTGCAAATGCCACTTCCAGCTTAGCTGTGCAGAAGAAGAACAACAAGAAGAAGAAATATCTCGAAATATGTCCGTCAGGCCCCTTCCCTTGAGATAAATCTGCAAATATCTCGGAAACGAAGCGAGCTATGGCAAAATGTTAAGAGACCTTTTTTGTAGAGAATTAAGTTTCCTACTTTTTATGGTCTATGATATTTTTTGATCAGATGCGTAGTTCTCGAGATATATCAAGATATTTAAAAGCTCCGAAGCTGCACCAACATAATAGAGGTACAGAAACACCGTGGCCCCTTTCTTTGAGATAACTCTGCACTATTGCGAGCTGCAAATGCCACTTCCAGCTTAGCTGTGCAGAAGAAGAACAACAAGAAGAAGAAATATCTCGAAATATGTCCGTCAGGACCCTTCCCTTGAGATAAATCTGCAAATATCTCGGAAACGAAGCGAGCTATTGCAAAACGTTAAGAGACCTTTTTTGTAGAGAATTAAGTTTCCTACTTTTTATGTTCTATGATATTTTTTGATCAGATGCGTAGTTCTCGAGATATATCAAGATATTTAAAAGTTCCGAAGCCGCACCAACATAATAGAGATACAGAAACACCGTAGCCCCTTTCTTTGCGATAACTCTGCACTATTGCGAGCTGCAAATGCCACTTCCAGCTTAGCTGTGCAGAAGAAGAACAACAAGAAGAAGAAATATCTCGAAATATGTCCGTCAGGCCCCTTCCCTTGAGATAAATCTGCAAATATCTCGGAAACGAAGCGAGCTATGGCAAAATGTTAAGAGACCATTTTTGTAGAGAATTAAGTTTCCTACTTTTTATGTTCTATGATATTTTTTGATCAGATGCGTAGTTCTCGAGATATATCCTGATATTTAAAAGTTCCGAAGCGGCACCAACATAATAGAGATACAGAAACACCGTGGCCCCTTTCTTTGAGGTAACTCTGCACTATTGCGAGCTGCAAATGCCACTTCCAGCTTAGCTGTGCAGAAGAAGAACAACAAGAAGAAGGAATATCTCGAAATATGTCCGTCAGGCCCCTTCCCTTGAGATAAATCTGCAAATATCTCGGAAACCAAGCGAGCTATGGCAAAATGTTTAGAGACCTTATTTGTAGAGAATTAAGTTTCCTACTTTTTATGCTCTACGATATTTTTTGATCAGATGCGTAGTTCTCGAGATATATCAAGATATTTAAAAGTTCCGAAGCCGCACCAACATAATAGAGATACAGAAACATCGTGGCCCCTCTCTTTGAGATAACTCTGCACTATTGCGCGCTGCAAATGCCACTTCCAGCTTAGCTGTGCAGAAGAAGAACAACAAGAAGAAGAAATATCTCGAAATATGTCCGTCAGGCCCCTTCCCTTGAGATAAATCTGCAAATATCTCGGAAACGAAGCGAGCTATGGCAAAATGTTAAGAGACCTTTTTTGTAGAGAATTAAGTTTCCTACTTTTTATGGTCTATGATATTTTTTGATCAGATGCGTAGTTCTCGAGATATATCAAGATATTTAAAAGCTCCGAAGCTGCACCAACATAATAGAGGTACAGAAACACCGTGGCCCCTTTCTTTGAGATAACTCTGCACTATTGCGAGCTGCAAATGCCACTTCCAGCTTAGCTGTGCAGAAGAAGAACAACAAGAAGAAGAAATATCTCGAAATATGTCCGTCAGGACCCTTCCCTTGAGATAAATCTGCAAATATCTCGGAAACGAAGCGAGCTATGGCAAAATGTTAAGAGACCTTTTTTGTAGAGAATTAAGTTTCCTACTTTTTACGTTGTATGATATTTTTTGATCGGATGCGTAGTTCTCGAGATATATCAAGATATTTAAAAGTTCCGAAGCCGCACCAACATAATAGAGGTACAGAAACACCGTGGCCCCTTTCTTTGAGATAACTCTGCACTATTGCGAGCTGCAAATGCCACTTCCAGCTTAGCTGTGCAGAAGAAGAACAACAAAAAGAAGAAATATCTCGAAATATGTCCGTCAGGCCCCTTCCCTTGAGATAAATCTGCAAATATCTCGGAAACGAAGCGAGCTATGGCAAAATGTTAAGAGACCTCTTTTGTAGAGAATTAAGTTTCCTACTTTTTATGTTCTATGATATTTTTTGATCAGAAGCGTAGTTTTCGAGATATATCGAGATATTTAAAAGATCCGAAGCCGCACCAACATAATAGAGATACAGAAACACCGTGGCCCCTTTCTTTGAGATAACTCTGCACTAGTGCGAGCCGCAAATGCCGCTTCCAGCTTAGCTGTGCAGAAGAAGAACAACAAGAAGAAGAAATATCTCGAAATATGTCCGTCAGGCCCCTTCCCTCGAGATAAATCTGCAAATATCTCGGAAACGAAGCGAGCTATGGCAAAATGTTTAGAGACCTTATTTGTAGAGAATTAAGTTTCCTACTTTTTATGTTCTACGATATTTTTTGATCAGATGCGTAGTTCTCGAGATATATCAAGATATTTAAAAGTTCCGAAGCCGCACCAACATAATAGAGATACAGAAACACCGTGGCCCCTTTCTTTGAGATAACTCTGCACTATTGCGAGCTGCAAATGCCACTTCCAGCTTAGCTGTGCAGAAGAAGAACAACAAGAAGAAGAAATATCTCGAAATATGTCCGTCAGGCCCCTTCCCTTGAGATAAATCTGCAAATATCTCGGAAACGAAGCGAGCTATGGCAAAATGTTAAGAGACCTTTTTTGTAGAGAATTATGTTTCCTACTTTTTATGTTCTATGATATTTTTTGATCAGATGCGTAGTTCTCGAGATATATCAAGATATTTAAAAGGTTCGAAGCCGCACCAACATAATAGAGATACAGAAACACCGTAGCCCCTTTCTTTGAGATAACTCTGCACTATTGCGCGCTGCAAATGCCACTTCCAGCTTAGCTGTGCAGAAGAAGAACAACAAGAAGAAGAAATATCTCGAAATATGTCCGTCAGGCCCCTTCCCTTGAGATAAATCTGCAAATATCTCGGAAACGAAGCGAGCTACGGCAAAATGTTAAGAGACCTTTTTTGTAGAAAATTAGGTTTCCTACTTTTTATGTTCTATGATATTTTTTGATCAGATGCGTAGTTCTCGAGATATATCAAGATATTTAAAAGTTCCGAAGCCGCACCAACATAATAGAGATACAGAAACACCGTGTCCCCTTTCTTTGCGATAACTCTGCACTATTGCGAGCTGCAAATGCCACTTCCAGCTTAGCTGTGCAGAAGAAGAACAACAAGAAGAAGAAATATCTCGGAATATGTCCGTCAGGCCCCTTCCCTTGAGCTAAATCTGCAAATATCTCGGAAACGATGCCAGCTATGGGAAAATGTTAAGAGACCTTTTTTGTAGAGAATTAAGTTTTCTACTTTTTATGTTTTATGATATTTCTTGATCAGATGCGTAGTTCTCGAGATATATCAAGATATTTAAAAGTTCCGAAGCCGCACCAACATAATAGAGATACAGAATCACCGTGGCCCCTTTCTTTGAGATAACTCTGCACTATTGCGCGCAGCAAATGCCACTTCCAGCTTAGCTGTGCAGAAGAAGAACAACAAGAAGAAGAAATATCTCGAAATATGTCCGTCAGGCCCCTTCCCTTGAGATAAATCTGCAAATATCTCGGAAACGAAGCGAGCTATGGCAAAATGTTAAGAGACCTTTTTTGTAGAGAATTAAGTTTCCTACTTTTTATGTTCTATGATATTTTTTGATTAGATGCGTAGTTCTCGAGATATATCAAGATATTTAAAAGTTTCGAAGCCGCACCAACATAATAGAGATACAGAAACACCGTGGCCCCTTTCTTTGAGATAACTCTGCACTATTGCGAGCTGCAAATGCCACTTCCAGCTTAGCTGTGCAGAAGAAGAACAACAAGAAGAAGAAATATCTCGAAATATGTCCGTCAGGCCCCTTCCCTTGAGATAAATCTGCAAATATCTCGGAAACGAAGCGAGCTATGGCAAAATGTTAAGAGACCTTTTTTGTAGAGAATTATGTTTCCTACAATTTACGTTCTCTGATATTTTTTGATCAGAAGCGTAGTTTTCGAGATATATCGAGATATTTAAAAGTTCCGAAGCCGCACCAACATAATAGAGATACAGAAACACCGTGGCCCCTTTCTTTGAGATAACTCTGCACTATTGCGACCTGCAAATGCCACTTCCAGCTTAGCTGTGCAGAAGAGGAACAACAAGAAGAAGAAATATCTCGGAATATGTCCGTCAGGCCCCTTCCCTTGAGCTAAATCTGCAAATATCTCGGAAACGATGCCGGTTATGGGAAAATGTTAAGAGACCTTTTTTGTAGAGAATTAAGTTTCCTACTTTTTATGTTCTATGATATTTTTTGATCAGATGCGTAGTTCTCGAGATATATCAAGATATTTAAAAGTTCCGAAGCCGCACCAACATAATAGAGATACAGAAACACCGTGGCCCCTTTCTTTGAGATAACTCTGCACTATTGCGCGCTGCAAATGCCACTTCCAGCTTAGCTGTGCAGAAGAAGAACAACAAGAAGAAGAAATATCTCGAAATATGTCCGTCAGGCCCCTTCCCTTGAGATAAATCTGCAAATATCTCGGAAACGAAGCGAGCTACGGCAAAATGTTAAGAGACCTTTTTTGTAGAAAATTAGGTTTCCTACTTTTTATGTTCTATGATATTTTTTGATCAGATGCGCAGTTCTCGAGATATATCAAGATATTTAAAAGTTCCGAAGCCGCACCAACATAATAGAGATACAGAAACACCGTGGCCCCTTTCTTTGCGATAACTCTGCACTATTGCGAGCTGCAAATGCCACTTCCAGCTTAGCTGTGCAGAAGAAGAACAACAAGAAGAAGAAATATCTCGGAATATGTCCGTCAGGCCCCTTCCCTTGAGCTAAATCTGCAAATATCTCGGAAACGATGCCAGCTATGGGAAAATGTTAAGAGACCTTTTTTGTAGAGAATTAAGTTTTCTACTTTTTATGTTTTATGATATTTCTTGATCAGATGCGTAGTTCTCGAGATATATCAAGATATTTAAAAGTTCCGAAGCCGCACCAACATAATAGAGATACAGAATCACCGTGGCCCCTTTCTTTGAGATAACTCTGCACTATTGCGCGCAGCAAATGCCACTTCCAGCTTAGCTGTGCAGAAGAAGAACAACAAGAAGAAGAAATATCTCGAAATATGTCCGTCAGGCCCCTTCCCTTGAGATAAATCTGCAAATATCTCGGAAACGAAGCGAGCTATGGCAAAATGTTAAGAGACCTTTTTTGTAGAGAATTAAGTTTCCTACTTTTTATGTTCTATGATATTTTTTGATCAGATGCGTAGTTCTCGAGATATATCAAGATATTTAAAAGTTTCGAAGCCGCACCAACATAATAGAGATACAGAAACACCGTGGCCCCTTTCTTTGAGATAACTCTGCACTATTGCGAGCTGCAAATGCCACTTCCAGCTTAGCTGTGCAGAAGAAGAACAACAAGAAGAAGAAATATCTCGAAATATGTCCGTCAGGCCCCTTCCCTTGAGATAAATCTGCAAATATCTCGGAAACGAAGCGAGCTATGGCAAAATGTTAAGAGACCTTTTTTGTAGAGAATTAAGTTTCCTACTTTTTATGTTCTATGATATTTTTTGATCAGATGCGTAGTTCTCGAGATATATCCTGATATTTAAAAGTTCCGAAGCGGCACCAACATAATAGAGATACAGAAACACCGTGGCCCCTTTCTTTGAGGTAACTCTGCACTATTGCGAGCTGCATATGCCACTTCCAGCTTAGCTGTGCAGAAGAAGAACAACAAGAAGAAGGAATATCTCGAAATATGTCCGTCAGGCCCCTTTCCTTGAGATAAATCTGCAAATATCTCGGAAACCATGCGAGCTATGGCAAAATGTTTAGAGACCTTATTTGTAGAGAATTAAGTTTCCTACTTTTTATGTTCTACGATATTTTTTGATCAGATGCGTAGTTCTCGAGATATATCAAGATATTTAAAAGTTCCGAAGCCGCACCAACATAATAGAGATACAGAAACACCGTGGCCCCTTTCTTTGAGATAACTCTGCACTATTGCGAGCTGCAAATGCCACTTCCAGCTTAGCTGTGCAGAAGAAGAACAACAAGAAGAAGAAATATCTCGAAATATATCCGTCAGGCCCCTTCCCTTGAGATAAATCTGCAAATATCTCGGAAACGAAGCGAGCTATGGCAAAATGTTAAGAGACCTTTTTTGTAGAGAATTATGTTTCCTACAATTTACGTTCTCTGATATTTTTTGATCAGAAGCGTAGTTTTCGAGATATATCGAGATATTTAAAAGTTCCGAAGCCGCACCAACATAATAGAGATACAGAAACACCGTGGCCCCTTTCTTTGAGATAACTCTGCACTATTGCGACCTGCAAATGCCACTTCCAGCTTCGCTGTGCAGAAGAGGAACAACAAGAAGAAGAAATATATCGGAATATGTCTGTCAGGCCCCTTCCCTTGAGCTAAATCTGCAAATATCTCGGAAACGATGCCAGCTATGGGAAAATGTTAAGAGACCTTTTTTGTAGAGAATTAAGTTTCCTACTTTTTATGTTCTATGATATTTTTTGATCAGATGCGTAGTTCTCGAGATATATCAAGATATTTAAAAGCTCCGAAGCTGCACCAACATAATAGAGGTACAGAAACACCGTGGCCCCTTTCTTTGAGATAACTCTGCACTATTGCGAGCTGCAAATGCCACTTCCAGCTTAGCTGTGCAGAAGAGGAACAACAAGAAGAAGAAATATCTCGGAATATGTCCGTCAGGCCCCTTCCCTTGAGCTAAATCTGCAAATATCTCGGAAACGATGCCGGTTATGGGAAAATGTTAAGAGACCTTTTTTGTAGAGAATTAAGTTTCCTACTTTTTATGTTCTATGATATTTTTTGATCAGATGCGTAGTTCTCGAGATATATCAAGATATTTAAAAGTTCCGAAGCCGCACCAACATAATAGAGATACAGAATCACCGTGGCCCCTTTCTTTGAGATAACTCTGCACTATTGCGCGCAGCAAATGCCACTTCCAGCTTAGCTGTGCAGAAGAAGAACAACAAGAAGAAGAAATATCTCGAAATATGTCCGTCAGGCCCCTTCCCTTGAGATAAATCTGCAAATATCTCGGAAACGAAGCGAGCTATGGCAAAATGTTAAGAGACCTTTTTTGTAGAGAATTAAGTTTCCTACTTTTTATGTTCTATGATATTTTTTGATCAGATGCGTAGTTCTCGAGATATATCAAGATATTTAAAAGTTTCGAAGCCGCACCAACATAATAGAGATACAGAAACACCGTGGCCCCTTTCTTTGAGATAACTCTGCACTATTGCGCGCTGCAAATGCCACTTCCAGCTTAGCTGTGCAGAAGAAGAACAACAAGAAGAAGAAATATCTCGAAATATGTCCGTCAGGCCCCTTCCCTTGAGATAAATCTGCAAATATCTCGGAAACGAAGCGAGCTACGGCAAAATGTTAAGAGACCTTTTTTGTAGAAAATTAGGTTTCCTACTTTTTATGTTCTATGATATTTTTTGATCAGATGCGTAGTTCTCGAGATATATCAAGATATTTAAAAGTTCCGAAGCCGCACCAACATAATAGAGATACAGGAACACCGTGGCCCCTTTCTTTGCGATAACTCTGCACTATTGCGAGCTGCAAATGCCACTTCCAGCTTAGCTGTGCAGAAGAGGAACAACAAGAAGAAGAAATATCTCGGAATATGTCCGTCAGGCCCCTTCCCTTGAGCTAAATCTGCAAATATCTCGGAAACGATGCCAGCTATGGGAAAATGTTAAGAGACCTTTTTTGTAGAGAATTAAGTTTTCTACTTTTTATGTTTTATGATATTTCTTGATCAGATGCGTAGTTCTCGAGATATATCAAGATATTTAAAAGTTCCGAAGCCGCACCAACATAATAGAGATACAGAAACACCGTGGCCCCTTTCTTTGAGATTACTCTGCACGATTGCGAGCTGGAAATGCCACTTCCAGTTTAGCTGTGCAGAAGAAGAACAACAAGAAGAAGAAATATCTCGAAATATGTCCATCAGGACCCTTCCCTTGAGATAAATCTGCAAATATCTCGGAAACGAAGCGAGCGATGGCAAAATGTTAAGAGACCTTTTTTGTAGAGAATTATGTTTCCTACAATTTATGTTCTATGATATTTTTTGATCAGAAGCGTAGTTTTCGAGATATATCGAGATATTTAAAAGTGCCGAAGCCGCACCAACATAATAGAGATACAGAAACACCGTGGCCCCTTTCTTTGGGATAACTCTGCACTATTGCCAGCTGGAAATGCCACTTCCAGTTTAGCTGTGCGGAAGAAGAACAACAAGAAGAAGAAATATCTGGAAATATGTCCGTCAGGCCCCTTCCCTTGAGATAAATCTGCAAATATCTCGGAAACGAAGCGAGCTATGGCAAAATGTTGAGAGACCTTTTTTGTGGAGAATTAAGTTTCCTACTATTTATGTTCTATGATATTTTTGGATCAGATGCGTAGTTCTCGAGATATATCAAGATATTTAAAAGTTCCGAAGCCGCACCAACATAATAGAGATACAGAAACACCGTGGCCCCTTTCTTTGAGATAACTCTGCACTAGTGCGAGCCGCAAATGCCACTTCCAGCTTAGCTGTGCAGAAGAAGAACAACAAGAAGAAGAAATATCTCGAAATATGTCCGTCAGGCCACTTCCCTTGAGATAAATCTGCAAATATCTCGGAAACGAAGCGAGCTATGGCAAAATGTTGAGAGACCTTTTTTGTAGAGAATTATGTTTCCTACTTTTTATGTTCTATGATATTTTTTGATCAGACGCGTAGTTCTCGAGATATATCAAGATATTTAAAAGTTCCGAAGCCGCACCAACATAATAGAGATACAGAAACACCGTGGCCCCTTTCTTTGAGATATCTCTGCACTATTGCGAGCTGCAAATGCCACTTCCAGCTTAGCTGTGCAGAAGAAGAACAACAAGAAGAAGAAATATCTCGAAATATGTCCGTCAGGCCCCTTCCCTTGAGATAAATCTGCAAATATCTCGGAAACGAAGCGAGCTGCGGCAAAATGTTGAGAGACCTTTTTTGTAGAGAATTAAGTTTCCTACTTTTTATGTTCTATGATATTTTTTGATCAGATGCGTAGTTCTCGAGGTATATCAAGATATTTAAAAGTTCCGAAGCCGCACCAGCATAATAGAGATACAGAAACACCGTGGCCCCTTTCTTTGAGATAACTCTGCACTACTGCGAGCTGCAAATGCCACTTCCAGCTTAGCTGTGCAGAAGAAGAACAACAAGAAGAAGAAATATCTCGAAATATTTCCGTCAGGCCCCTTCCCGTGAGATAAATCTGCAAATATCTCAGAAACGAACCGAGCTATGGCAAAATGTTAAGAGACCTTTTTTGTAGAGAATTAAGTTTCCTACTTTTTATGTTCTATGATATTTTTTGATCAGATGCGTAGTTCTCGAGATATATCAAGATATTTAAAAGTTCCGAAGCCGCACCAACATAATAGAGATACAGAAACACCGTGGCCCCTTTCTTTGAGATAACTCTGCACTATTGCGAGCTGCAAATGCCACTTCCAGCTTAGCTGTGCAGAAGAAGAACAACAAGAAGAAGAAATATCTGGAAATATGTCCGTCAGGCCCCTTCCCTTGAGATAAATCTGCAAATATCTCGGAAACGAAGCGAGCTACGGCAAAATGTTAAGAGACCTTTTTTGTAGAAAATTAGGATTCCTACTTTTTATGTTCTATGATATTTTTTGAACAGATGCGTAGTTCTCGAGATATATCAAGATATTTAAAAGTTCCGAAGCCGCACCAACATAATAGAGATACAGAAACACCGTGGCCCCTTTCTTTGAGATAACTCTGCACTATTGCGAGCTGCAAATGCCACTTCCAGCTTAGCTGTGCAGAAGAAGAACAACAAGAAGAAGAAATATCTCGAAATATGTCCGTCAGGCCCCTTCCCTTGAGATAAATCTGCAAATATCTCGGAAACGAAGCGAGCTATTGCAAAACGTTAAGAGACCTTTTTTGTAGAGAATTAAGTTTCCTACTTTTTATGTTCTATGATATTTTTTGATCAGATGCGTAGTTCTCGAGATATATCAAGATATTTAAAAGTTCCGAAGCCGCAACAACATAATAGAGATACAGAAACACCGTGGCCCCTTTCTTTGAGATAACTCTGCACTATTGCGAGCTGCAAATGCCACTTCCAGCTTAGCTGTGCAGAAGAAGAACAACAAGAAGAAGAAATATCTGGAAATATGTCCGTCAGGCCCCTTCCCTTGAGATAAATCTGCAAATATCTCGGAAACGAAGCGAGCTACGGCAAAATCTTAAGAGACCTTTTTTGTAGAAAATTAGGATTCCTACTTTTTATGTTCTATGATATTTTTTGAACAGATGCGTAGTTCTCGAGATATATCAAGATATTTAAAAGTTCCGAAGCCGCACCAACATAATAGAGATACAGAAACACCGTGGCCCCTTTCTTTGAGATAACTCTGCACTATTGCGACCTGCAAATGCCACTTCCAGCTTAGCTGTGCAGAAGAAGAACAACAAGAAGAAGAAATATCTCGAAATATGTCCCTCAGGCCCCTTCCCTTGAGATAAATCTGCAAATATCTCGGAAACCAAGCGAGCTATGGCAAAATGTTAAGAGACCTTATTTGTAGAGAATTAAGTTTCCTACTTTTTATGTTCTACGATATTTTTTGATCAGATGCGTAGTTCTCGAGATATATCAAGATATTTAAAAGTTCCGAAGCCGCACCAACATAATAGAGATACAGAAACACCGTGGCCCCTTTCTTTGAGATAACTCTGCACTATTGCGAGCTGCAAATGCCACTTCCAGCTTAGCTGTGCAGAAGAAGAACAACAAGAAGAAGAAATATCTCGAAATATGTCCGTCAGGCCCCTTCCCTTGAGATAAATCTGCAAACATCTCGGAAACGAAGCGAGCTATTGCAAAACGTTAAGAGACCTTTTTTGTAGAGAATTAAGTTTCCTACTTTTTATGTTCTATGATATTTTTTGATCAGATGCGTAGTTCTCGAGATATATCAAGATATTTAAAAGTTCCGAAGCCGCAACAACATAATAGAGATACAGAAACACCGTGGCCCCTTTCTTTGAGATAACTCTGCACTATTGCGAGCTGCAAATGCCACTTCCAGCTTAGCTGTGCAGAAGAAGAACAACAAGAAGAAGAAATATCTGGAAATATGTCCGTCAGGCCCCTTCCCTTGAGATAAATCTGCAAATATCTCGGAAACGAAGCGAGCTACGGCAAAATGTTAAGAGACCTTTTTTGTAGAGAATTAAGTTTCCTACTTTTTATGTTGTATGATATTTTTTGATCAGATGCGTAGTTCTCGAGATATATCAAGATATTTAAAAGCTCCGAAGCTGCACCAACATAATAGAGGTACAGAAACACCGTGGCCCCTTTCTTTGAGATAACTCTGCACTATTGCGAGCTGCAAATGCCACTTCCAGCTTAGCTGTGCAGAAGAAGAACAACAAGAAGAAGAAATATCTCGAAATATGTCCGTCAGGCCCCTTCCCTTGAGATAAATCTGCAAATACCTCGGAAACCAAGCGAGCTATGGCAAAATGTTAAGAGACCTTTTTTGTAGAGAATTAAGTTTCCTACTTTATATGTTCTATGATATTTTTCGATCAGAGGCGTAGTTCTCGAGATATATCAAGATATTTAAAAGTTCCGAAGCCGCACCAATATAATAGAGATACAGAAACACCGTGGCCCCTTTCTTTGAGATAACTCTGCACGATTGCGAGCTGGAAATGCCACTTCCAGTTTAGCTGTGCAGAAGAAGAACAACAAGAAGAAGAAATATCTCGAAATATGTCCATCAGGACCCTTCCCTTGAGATAAATCTGCAAATATCTCGGAAACGAAGCGAGCTATGGCAAAATGTTAAGAGACCTTTTTTGTAGAGAATTATGTTCCCTACAATTTATGTTCTATGATATTTTTTGATCAGATGCGTAGTTCTCGAGATATATCAAGATATTTAAAATTTCTGAAGCCGCACCAACATAATAGAGATACAGAAACACCGTGGCCCCTTTCTTTGCGATAACTCTGCACTATTGCGAGCTGCAAATGCCACTTCCAGCTTAGCTGTGCAGAAGAAGAACAACAAGAAGAAGAAATATCTCGAAATATGTCCGTCAGGCCCCTTCCCTTGAGATAAATCTGCAAATATCTCGGAAACGAAGCGAGCTATGCCAAAATGTTAAGAGACCTTATTTGTAGACAATTAAGTTTCCTACTTTTTATGTTCTATGATATTTTTTGATCAGATGCGTAGTTCTCGAGATATATCAAGATATTTAAAAGTTCCGAAGCTGCACCAACATAATAGAGGTGCAGAAACACCGTGGCCTCTTTCTTTGAGATAACTCTGCACTATTGCGAGCTGCAAATGCCACTTCCAGCTTAGCTGTGCAGAAGAGGAACAACAAGAAGAAGAAATATCTCGGAATATGTCCGTCAGGCCCCTTCCCTTGAGATAAATCTGCAAATATCTCGGAAACGATGCCAGCTATGGGAAAATGTTAAGAAACCTTTTTTGTAGAGAATTAAGTTTCCTACTTTTTATCTTGTATGATATTTTTTGATCAGATGCGTAGTTCTCGAGATATATCAAGATATTTAAAAGTTCCGAATCCGCATCAACATAATAGAGATACAGAAACACCGTGGCCCCTTTCTTTCAGATAACTATGCACTATTGCGAGCTGTAAATGCCACTTCCAGCTTAGCTGTGCAGAAGAAGAACAACAAGAAGAAGAAATATCTCGAAATATGTCCGTCAGGCCCCTTCCCTTGAGATATATCTGCAAATATCTCGGAAACGAAGCGAGCTATGGCAAGCTTTTAAGAGACCTTTTTTGTAGAGAATTATGTTTCCTACAATTTATGTTCTATGATATTTTTTGATCAGAAGCGTAGTTTTCGAGATATATCGAGATATTTAAAAGTTCCGAAGCCGCACCAACATAATAGAGATACAGAAACACCGTGGCCCCTCTCTTTGAGATAACTCTGCACTATTGCGAGCTGGAAATGCCACTTCCGGTTTAGCTGTGCAGAAGAAGAACAACAAGAAGAAGAAATATCTCGAAATATGTCCGTCAGGCCAGTTCCTTTGAGCTGAATCTGCAAATATCTCGGAAACGAAGCGAGCTATGGCAAAAGGTTGAGAGACCTTTTTTGTAATGAATTATGTTTCCTACAATTTATGTTCTATGATATTTTTTGATCAGAAGCGTAGTTTTCGAGATATATTGAGATATTTAAAAGTTCCGAAGCCGCACCAACATAATAGAGATACAGAAACACCGTGGCCCCTTTCTTTCAGATAACTCTGCACTATTGCGAGCTGCAAATGCCACTTCCAGCTTAGCTGTGCAGAAGAAGAACAACAAGAGGAAGAAATATCTCGAAATATGTCCGTCAGGCCCCTTCCCTTGAGATAAATCGGCAAGTATCTCGGAAAGAAGCGAGCTATGCCAAAATGTTAAGAGACCTTATTTGTAGACAATTCAGTTTCCTACTTTTTATGTTCTATGATATTTTTTGATCAGATGCGTAGTTCTCGAGATATATCAAGATATTTAAAAGTTCCGAAGCTGCACCAACATAATAGAGGTGCAGAAACACCGTGGCCTCTTTCTTTGAGATAACTCTGCACTATTGCGAGCTGCAAATGCCACTTCCAGCTTAGCTGTGCAGAAGAAGAACAACAAGAAGAAGAAATATCACGAAATATGTCCGTTAGGCCCCTTCCCTTGAGATAAATCTGCAAATATCTCGGAAACGAAGCGAGCTATGGCAAAATGTTAAGAGACCTTTTTTGTAGAGAATTGAGTTTCCTACTTTTTATGTTCTATGATATTTTTTGATCAGATGCGTAGTTCTCGAGATATATCAAGATATTTAAAAGTTCCGAAGCCGCACCAACATAATAGAGATACAGAAACACCGTGGCCCCTTTCTTTGAGATAACTCTGCACTATTGCGAGCTGTAAATGCCACTTCCAGCTTAGCTGTGCAGAAGAAGAACAACAAGAAGAAGAAATATCTCGAAATATGTCCGTCAGGCCCCTTCCCTTGAGATAAATCTGCAAATATCTCGGAAACGAAGAGAGCTATGGCAAAATGATAAGAGACCTTTTTTGTAGAGAATTAAGTTGCCTACTTTTTATGTTCTATGATATTTTTTGATCAGATGCGTAGTTCTCGAGATATATCAAGATATTTAAACGTTCCGAAGCCGCACCAACATAATAGAGATTCAGAAACACCGTGGCCCCTTTCTTTGAGATAACTCTGCACTTTTGCGAGCTGCAAATGCCACTTCCAGCTTAGCTGTGCAGAGGAAGAACAACAAGAAGAAGAAATATCTCGAAATATGTCCGTCAGGCCAGTTCCTTTGAGCTGAATCTGCAAATATCTCGGAAACGAAGCGAGCTATGGCAAAATGTTGAGAGACCTTTTTTGTAATGAATTATGTTTCCTACAATTTATGTTCTATGATATTTTTTGATCAGAAGCGTAGTTTTCGAGATATATTGAGATATTTAAAAGTTCCGAAGCCGCACCAACATAATAGAGATACAGAAACACCGTGGCCCCTTTCTTTCAGATAACTATGCACTATTGCGAGCTGCAAATGCCACTTCCAGCTTAGCTGTGCAGAAGAAGAACAACAAGAAGAAGAAATATCTCGAAATATGTCCGTCAGGCCCCTTCCCTCGAGATAAATCTGCAAATATCTCGGAAACGAAGCGAGCTATGGCAAAATGTTAAGAGACCTTTTTTGTAGAGAATTAAGTTTCCTACTTTTTATCTTCTATGATATTTTCTGACCAGATTCGTAGTTCTCGAGATATATCAAGATATTTAAAAGTTCCGAAGCCGCACCAACATAATAGAGATACAGAAACACCGTGGCCTCTTTCTTTGAGATAACTCCGCACTATTGCGAGCTGCAAATGCCACTTCCAGCTTAGCTGTGCAGAAGAGGAACAACAAGATGAAGAAATATCTCGGAATATGTCCGTCAGGCCCCTTCCCTTGAGATATATCTGCAAATATCTCGGAAACAAAGCGAGCTATGGCAAAATGTTAAGAGACCTTTTTTGTAGAGAATTATGTTTCCTACAATTTATGTTCTATGATGTTTTTTGATCAGAAGCGTAGTTTTCGAGATATATCGAGATATTTAAAAGTTCCGAAGCCGCACCAACATAATAGAGATACAGAAACACCGTGGCCCCTTTCTTTCAGATAACTATGCACTATTGCGAGCTGCAAATGCCACTTCCAGCTTAGCTGTGCAGAAGAAGAACAACAAGAGGAAGAAATATCTCGAAATATGTCCGTCAGGCCCCTTACCTTGAGATAAATCTGCAAATATCTCGGAAACGAAGCGAGCTATGGCAAAATGTTAAGAGACCTTTTTTGTAGAGAATTAAGTTTCCTACTTTTTATCTTCTATGATATTTTCTGACCAGATTCGTAGTTCTCGAGATATATCAAGATATTTAAAAGTTCCGAAGCCGCACCAACATAATAGAGATACAGAAACACCGTGGCCCCACTCTTTGAGATAACTCTGCACAATTGCGAGCTGCAAATGCCACTTCCAGCTTAGCTGTGCAGAAGAAGAACAACAAGAAGAAGAAATATCACGAAATATGTCCGTTAGGCCCCTTCCCTTGAGATAAATCTGCAAATATCTCGGAAACGAAGCGAGCTATGGCAAAATGTTAAGAGACCTTTTTTGTAGAGAATTGAGTTTCCTACTTTTTATGTTCTATGATATTTTTTGATCAGATGCGTAGTTCTCGAGATATATCAGGATATTTAAAAGTTCCGAAGCCGCACCAACATAATAGAGATACAGAAACACCGTGGCCCCTTTCTTTGAGATAACTCTGCACTATTGCGAGCTGCAAATGCCACTTCCAGCTTAGCTGTGCAGAAGAAGAACAACAAGAAGAAGAAATATCTCGAAATATGTCCGTCAGGCCCCTTCCCTTGAGATAAATCTGCAAATATCTCGGAAACGAAGAGAGCTATGGCAAAATGATAAGAGACCTTTTTTGTAGAGAATTAAGTTGCCTACTTTTTATGTTCTATGATATTTTTTGATCAGATGCGTAGTTCTCGAGATATATCAAGATATTTAAAAGTTCCGAAGCCGCACCAACATAATAGAGATACAGAAACACCGTGGCCCCTTTCTTTGAGATAACTCTGCACTATTGCGAGCTGTAAATGCCACTTCCAGCTTAGCTGTGCAGAAGAAGAACAACAAGAAGAAGAAATATCTCGAAATATGTCCGTCAGGCCCCTTCCCTTGAGATATATCTGCAAATATCTCGGAAACGAAGTGAGCTATGGCAAAATGTTAAGAGACCTTTTTTGTAGATAATTATGTTTCCTACAATTCATGTTCTATGATATTTTTTGATCAGACGCGTAGTTCTCGAGATATATCAAGATATTTAAAAGTTCCGAAGCCGCACCAACATAATAGAGATACAGAAACACCGTGGCCCCTCTCTTCGAGATAACTCTGCACTATTGCGAGTTGGAAATGCCACTTCCAGCTTAGCTGTGCAGAAGAAGAACAACAAGAAGAAGAAATATCACGAAATATGTCCGTTAGGCCCCTTCCCTTGAGATAAATCTGCAAATATCTCGGAAACGAAGCGAGCTATGGCAAAATGTTAAGAGACCTTTTTTATAGAGAATTGAGTTTCCTACTTTTTATGTTCTATGATATTTTTTGATCAGATGCGTAGTTCTCGAGATATATCAGGATATTTAAAAGTTCCGAAGCCGCACCAACATAATAGAGATACAGAAACACCGTGGCCCCTTTCTTTGAGATAACTCTGCACTATTGCGAGCTGCAAATGCCACTTCCAGCTTAGCTGTGCAGAAGAAGAACAACAAGAAGAAGAAATATCTCGAAATATGTCCGTCAGGCCCCTTCCCTTGAGATAAATCTGCAAATATCTCGGAAACGAAGAGAGCTATGGCAAAATGATAAGAGACCTTTTTTGTAGAGAATTAAGTTGCCTACTTTTTATGTTCTATGATATTTTTTGATCAGAAGCGTAGTTTTCGAGATATATCGAGATATTTAAAAGTTCCGAAGCCGCACCAACATAATAGAGATACAGAAACACCGTGGCCCCTTTCTTTGAGATAACTCTGCACTAGTGCGAGCTGCAAATGCCACTTCCAGCTTAGCTGTGCAGAAGAAGAACAACAAGAAGAAGAAATATCACGAAATATGCCCGTTAGGCCCCTTCCCTTGAGATAAATCTGCAAATATCTCGGAAACGAAGCGAGCTATGGCAAAATGTTAAGAGACCTTTTGTGTAGAGAATTATGTTTCCTACTTTTTATGTTCTATGATATTTTTTGATCAGACGCGTAGTTCTCGAGATATATCAAGATATTTAAAAGTTCCGAAGCCGCACCAACATAATAGAGATACAGAAACACCGTGGCTCCTTTCTTTGAGATAACTCTGCACTATTGCGACCTGGAAATGCCACTTCCAGTTTAGCTGTGCAGAAGAAGAACAACAAGAAGAAGAAATATCTCGAAATATGTCCGTTAGGCCCCTTCCCTTGAGATAAATCTGCAAATATCTCGGAAACGAAGCGAGCTATGGCAAAATGTTAAGAGACCTTTTTTGTAGAGAATTAAGTTTCCTACTTTTTATGTTCTATGATATTTTTTGATCAGATGCGTAGTTCTCGAGATATATCAAGATATTTAAAAGTTCCGAAGCTGCAACAACATAATAGAGGTGCAGAAACACCGTGGCCTCTTTCTTTGAGATAACTCTGCACTATTGCGAGCTGCAAATGCCACTTCCAGCTTACCTGTGCAGAAGAGGAACAACAAGAAGAAGAAATATCTCGGAATATGTCCGTCAGGCCCCTTCCCTTGAGATAAATCTGCAAATATCTCGGAAACGATGCCAGCTATGGGAAAATGTTAAGAGACTTTTTTGTAGAGAATTAAGTTTCCTACTTTTTATCTTCTATGATATTTTCTGATTAGATGCGTAGTTCTCGAGATATATCAAGATATTTAAAAGTTCCGAAGCCGCACCAACATAATAGAGATACAGAAACACCGTGGCCCCTTTCTTTCAGATAGCTATGCACTATTGCGAGCTGCAAATGCCACTTCCAGCTTAGCTGTGCAGAAGAAGAACAACAAGAAGAAGAAATATCTCGAAATATGTCCGTCAGGCCCCTTACCTTGAGATAAATCTGCAAATATCTCGGAAACGAAGCGAGCTATGGCAAAATGTTAAGAGACCTTTTTTGTAGAGAATTAAGTTTCCTACTTTTTATCTTCTATGATATTTTCTGATTAGATGCGTAGTTCTCGAGATATATCAAGATATTTAAAAGTTCCGAAGCCGCACCAACATAATAGAGATACAGAAACATCGTGGCCCCTCTCTTTGAGATAACTCTGCACTAGTGCGAGCCGCAAATGCCACTTCCAGCTTAGCTGTGCAGAAGAAGAACAACAAGAAGAAGAAATATCTCGAAATATGTCCGTCAGGCCCCTTCCCTTGAGATAAATCTGCAAATATCTCGGAAACGAAGCGAGCTATGGCAAAATGTTAAGAGACCTTTTTTGTAGAGAATTAAGTTTCCTACTTTGTATGTTCTATGATATTGTTTGATCAGACGCGTAGTTCTCGAGATATATCAAGATATTTAAAAGTTCCGAAGCCGCACCAACATAATAGAGATACAGAAACACCGTGGCCCCTTTCTTTGAGATATCTCTGCACTATTGCGAGCTGCAAATGCCACTTCCAGCTTAGCTGCGCAGAAGAAGAACAACAAGAAGAAGAAATATCTCGAAATATGTCCGTCAGGCCCCTTCCCTTGAGATATATCTGCAAATATCTCGGAAACGAAGCGAGCTATGGCAAAATGTTAAGAGACCTTTTTTGTAGAGAATTATGTTTCCTAGAATTTATGTTCTATGATATTTTCTGATCAGATGCGTAGTTCTCGAGATATATCAAGATATTTAAAAGTTCCGAAGCCGCACCAACATAATAGAGATACAGAAACACCGTGGCCCCTTTCTTTGAGATAACTCTGCACTATTGCGAGCTGTAAATGCCACTTCCAGCTTAGCTGTGCAGAAGAAGAACAACAAGAAGAAGAAATATCTCGAAGTATGTCCGTCAGGCCCCTTCCCTTGAGATATATCTGCAAATATCTCGGAAACGAAGCGAGCTATGGCAAAATGTTAAGAGACCTTTTTTGTAGAGAATTAAGTCTCCTACTTTTTATGTTCTATGATATTTTTTGATCAGATGCGTAGTTCTCGAGATATATCAAGACATTTAAAAGTTCCGAAGCCGCACCAACATAATAGGGATACAGAAACACCGTGGCCCCTTTCTTTGAGATAACTCTGCACTAGTGCGAGCCGCAAATGCCACTTCCAGCTTAGCTGTGCAGAAGAAGAACAACAAGAAGAAGAAATATCTCGAAATATGTCCGTCAGGCCCCTTACCTTGAGATAAATCTGCAAATATCTCGGAAACGAAGCGAGCTATGGCAAAATGTTAAGAGACCTTTTTTGTAGAGAATTAAGTTTCCTACTTTTTATCTTCTATGATATTTTCTGATTAGATGCGTAGTTCTCGAGATATATCAAGATATTTAAAAGTTCCGAAGCCGCACCAACATAATAGAGATACAGAAACATCGTGGCCCCTCTCTTTGAGATAACTCTGCACTAGTGCGAGCCGCAAATGCCATTTCCAGCTTAGCTGTGCAGAAGAAGAACAACAAGAAGAAGAAATATCTCGAAATATGTCCGTCAGGCCCCTTCCCTTGAGATAAATCTGCAAATATCTCGGAAACGAAGCGAGCTATGGCAAAATGTTAAGAGACCTTTTTTGTAGAGAATTAAGTTTCCTACTTTGTATGTTCTATGATATTGTTTGATCAGACGCGTAGTTCTCGAGATATATCAAGATATTTAAAAGTTCCGAAGCCGCACCAACATAATAGAGATACAGAAACACCGTGGCCCCTTTCTTTGAGATATCTCTGCACTATTGCGAGCTGCAAATGCCACTTCCAGCTTAGCTGCGCAGAAGAAGAACAACAAGAAGAAGAAATATCTCGAAATATGTCCGTCAGGCCCCTTCCCTTGAGATATATCTGCAAATATCTCGGAAACGAAGCGAGCTATGGCAAAATGTTAAGAGACCTTTTTTGTAGAGAATTATGTTTCCTAGAATTTATGTTCTATGATATTTTCTGATCAGATGCGTAGTTCTCGAGATATATCAAGATATTTAAAAGTTCCGAAGCCGCACCAACATAATAGAGATACAGAAACACCGTGGCCCCTTTCTTTGAGATAACTCTGCACTATTGCGAGCTGTAAATGCCACTTCCAGCTTAGCTGTGCAGAAGAAGAGCAACAAGAAGAAGAAATATCTCGAAGTATGTCCGTCAGGCCCCTTCCCTTGAGATATATCTGCAAATATCTCGGAAACGAAGCGAGCTATGGCAAAATGTTAAGAGACCTTTTTTGTAGAGAATTAAGTTTCCTACTTTTTATGTTCTATGATATTTTTTGATCAGATGCGTAGTTCTCGAGATATATCAAGATATTTAAAAGTTCCGAAGCCGCACCAACATAATAGGGATACAGAAACACCGTGGCCCCTTTCTTTGAGATAACTCTGCACTAGTGCGAGCCGCAAATGCCACTTCCAGCTTAGCTGTGCAGAAGAAGAACAACAAGAAGAAGAAATATCTCGAAATATGTCCGTCAGGCCCCTTCCCTTGAGATAAATCTGCAAATATCTCGGAAACGAAGCGAGCTATCGCAAAATGTTAAGAGACCTTTTTTGTAGAGAATTATGTTTCCTACAATTTATGTTCTATGATATTTTTTGATCAGAAGCGTAGTTTTCGAGATATATCGAGATATTTAAAAGTTCCGAAGCCGCACCAACATAATAGGGATACAGAAACACCGTGGCCCCTTTCTTTGAGATAACTCTGCACTAGTGCGAGCCGCAAATGCCACTTCCAGCTTAGCTGTGCAGAAGAAGAACAACAAGAAGAAGAAATATCTCGAAATATGTCCGTCAGGCCACTTCCCTTGAGATAAATCTGCAAATATCTCGGAAACGAAGCGAGCTATGGCAAAATCTTAAGAGACGTTTTTTGTAGAGAATTATGTTTCCTACAATTTATGTTCTATGATATTTTTTGATCAGAAGCGTAGTTTTCGAGATATATCGAGATATTTAAAAGTTCCGAAGCCGCACCAACATAATAGAGATACAGAAACACCGTGGCCCCTTTCTTTGAGATAACTCTGCACTAGTGCGAGCCGCAAATGCCACTTCCAGCTTAGCTGTGCAGAAGAAGAACAACAAGAAGAAGAAATATCTCGAAATATGTCCGTCAGGCCCCTTCCCTTGAGATAAATCTGCAAATATCTCGGAAACGAAGCGAGCTATGGCAAAATGTTAAGAGACCTTTTTTGTAGAGAATTAAGTTTCCTACTTTTTATGTTCTATGATATTTTTTGATCAGATGCGTAGTTCTCGAGATATATCAAGATATTTAAAAGTTCCGAAGCCGCACCAACATAATAGGGATACAGAAACACCCTGGCCCCTTTCTTTGAGATAACTCTGCACTAGTGCGAGCCGCAAATGCCACTTCCAGCTTAGCTGTGCAGAAGAAGAACAACAAGAAGAAGAAATATCTCGAAATATGTCCGTCAGGCCCCTTCCCTTGAGATAAATCTGCAAATATCTCGGAAACGAAGCGAGCTATCGCAAAATGTTAAGAGACCTTTTTTGTAGAGAATTATGTTTCCTACAATTTATGTTCTACGATATTTTTTGATCAGAAGCGTAGTTTTCGAGATATATCAAGATATTTAAAAGTTCCGAAGCCGCACCAACATAATAGGGATACAGAAACACCGTGGCCCCTTTCTTTGAGGTAACTCTGCACTAGTGCGAGCCGCAAATGCCACTTCCAGCTTAGCTGTGCAGAAGAAGAACAACAAGAAGAAGAAATATCTCGAAATATGTCCGTCAGGCCCCTTCCCTTGAGATAAATCTGCAAATATCTCGGAAACGAAGCGAGCTATCGCAAAATGTTAAGAGACCTTTTTTGTAGAGAATTATGTTTCCTACAATTTATGTTCTACGATATTTTTTGATCAGAAGCGTAGTTTTCGAGATATATCGAGATATTTAAAAGTTCCGAAGCCGCACCAACATAATAGAGATACAGAAACACCGTGGCCCCTTTCTTTGAGATAACTCTGCACTAGTGCGAGCTGCAAATGCCACTTCCAGCTTAGCTGTGCAGAAGAAGAACAACAAGAAGAAGAAATATCTCGAAATATGTCCGACAGGCCCCTTCCCTTGAGATAAATCTGCAAATATCTCAGAAACGATGCGAGCTATGGCGAAATGTTAAGAGACCTTTTTTGTAGAGAATTAAGTTTCCTACTTTTTATGTTCTATGATATTTTTTGATCAGATGCGTAGTTCTCGAGATATATCAAGATATTTAAAAGTTCCGAAGCCGCACCAACATAATAGGGATACAGAAACACCGTGGCCCCTTTCTTTGAGATAACTCTGCACTAGTGCGAGCCGCAAATGCCACTTCCAGCTTAGCTGTGCAGAAGAAGAACAACACGAAGAAGAAATATCTCGAAATATGTCCGTCAGGCCCCTTCCCTTGAGATAAATCTGCAAATATCTCGGAAACGAAGCGAGCTATCGCAAAATGTTAAGAGACCTTTTTTGTAGAGAATTATGTTTCCTACAATTTATGTTCTACGATATTTTTTGACCAGAAGCGTAGTTTTCGAGATATATCGAGATATTTAAAAGTTCCGAAGCCGCACCAACATAATAGAGATACAGAAACACCGTGGCCCCTTTCTTTGAGATAACTCTGCACTAGTGCGAGCCGCAAATGCCACTTCCAGCTTAGCTGTGCAGAAGAAGAACAACAAGAAGAAGAAATATCTCGAAATATGTCCGTCAAGCCCCTTCCCTTGAGATAAATATGCAAATATCTCGGAAACGAAGCGAGCTATGGCAAAATGTTAAGAGACCTTTTTTGTAGAGAATTAAGTTTCCTACTTTTCATGTTCTATGATATTTATTGATCAGATGCGTAGTTCTCGAGATATATCAAGATATTTAAAAGTTCCGAAGCCGCACCAACATAATAGAGATACAGAAACACCGTGGCCCCTTTCTTTGAGATAACTCTGCGCTATTGCGAGCTGCAAATGCCACTTCCAGCTTAGCTGTACAGAGGAAGAACAACAAGAAGAAGAAATATCTCGAAATATGTCCGTCAGGCCAGTTCCTTTGAGCTGAATCTGGAAATATCTCGGAAACGAAGCGAGCTATGGCAAAATGTTAAGAGACGTTTTTTGTAGAGAATTATGTTTCCTACAATTTATGTTCTATGATATTTTTTGATCAGAAGCGTAGTCTTCGAGATATATCGAGATATTAAAAAGTTCCGAAGACGCACCAACATAATAGAGATACAGAAACACCGTGGCCCCTTTCTTTGAGATAACTGTGCACCAGTGCGAGCCGCAAATGCCACTTCCAGCTTAGCTGTGCAGAAGAAGAACAACAAGAAGAAGAAATATCTCGAAATATGTCCGTCAGGCCCCTTCCCTTGAGATATATCTGCAAATATCTCGGAAACGAAGCGAGCTATTGCAAAATGTTAAGAGACCGTTTTTGTAGAGAATTATGTTTCCTACTTTTTATGTTCTATGATATTTTTTGAGCAGACGCGTAGTTCTCGAGATATATCAAGATATTTAAAAGTTCCGAAGCCGCACCAACATAATAGAGATACATAAACACCGTGGCCCCTTTCTTTGAGATAACTCTGCACTATTGCGAGCTGCAAATGCCACTTCCAGCTTAGCTGTGCAGAAGAGGAACAACAAGAAGAAGAAATATTTCGAAATATGTCCGTCAGGCCCGTTCCCTTGAGATAAATCTGCAAATATCTCGGAAACGAAGCGAGCTACGGCAAAATGTTAAGAGACCTTTTTTGTAGAAAATTAGGTTTCCTACTTTTTATGTTCTATGATATTTTTTGATCAGATGCGTAGTTCTCGAGATATATCAAGATATTTAAAAGTTCCGAAGCCGCACCAACATAATAGAGATACAGAAACACCGTGGCCCCTCTCTTTGAGATAACTCTGCACGATTGCGAGCTGGAAATGCCACTTCCAGTTTAGCTGTGCAGAAGAAGAACAACAAGAAGAAGAAATATCTCGAAATATGTACGTCAGGACCCTTCCCTTGAGATAAATCTGCAAATATCTCGGAAACGAAGCGAGCTATGGCAAAATGTTAAGAGACCTTTTTTGTAGAGAATTAAGTTTCCTACTTTTTATGTTCTATGATATTTTTTGATCAGATGCGTAGTTCTCGAGATATATCAAGATATTTAAAAGTTCCGAAGCCGCACCAACATAATAGAGATACAGAAACACCGTGGCCCCTTTCTTTGAGATAACTCTGCACTATTGCGAGCTGCAAATGCCACTTCCAGCTTAGCTGTGCAGAAGAAGAACAACAAGAAGAAGAAACATCTCGAAATATGTCCCTCAGGCCCCTTCCCTTGAGATAAATCTGCAAATATCTCGGAAACCAAGCGAGCTATGGCAAAATGTTAAGAGACCTTATTTGTAGAGAATTAAGTTTCCTACTTTTTATGTTCTACGATATTTTTTGATCAGATGCGTAGTTCTCGAGATATATCAAGATATTTAAAAGTTCCGAAGCCGCACCAACATAATAGAGATACAGAAACACCGTGGCCCCTTTCTTTGAGATAACTCTGCACTATTGCGAGCTGCAAATGCCACTTCCAGCTTAGCTGTGCAGAAGAAGAACAACAAGAAGAAGAAATATCTCGAAATATGTCCGTCAGGCCCCTTCCCTTGAGATATATCTGCAAATATCTCGGAAACGAAGTGAGCTATGGCAAAATGTTAAGAGACCTTTTTTGTAGAGAATTATGTTTCCTACAATTCATGTTCTATGATATTTTTTGATCAGACGCGTAGTTCTCGAGATATATCAAGATATTTAAAAGTTCCGAAGCCGCACCAACATAATAGAGATACAGAAACACCGTGGCCCCTCTCTTCGAGATAACTCTGCACTATTGCGAGTTGGAAATGCCACTTCCAGCTTAGCTGTGCAGAAGAAGAACAACAAGAAGAAGAAATATCTCGAAATATGTCCGTCAGGCCCCTTCCCTTGAGATAAATCTGCAAATATCTCGGAAACGAAGCGAGCTATGGCAAAATGTTAAGAGACCTTTTTTGTAGAGAATTAAGTTTCCTACTTTTTATGTTCTATGATATTTTTTGATCAGATGCGTAGTTCTCGAGATATATCAAGATATTTAAAAGTTCCGAAGCCGCACCAACATAATAGAGATACAGAAACAACGTGGCCCCTTTCTTTGAGATAACTCTGCACTATTGCGCGCTGCAAATGCCACTTCCAGCTTAGCTGTGCAGAAGAAGAACAACAAGAAGAAGAAATATCTCGAAATATGTCCGTCAGGCCCCTTCCCTTGAGATAAATCTGCAAATATCTCGGAAACGAAGCGAGCTACGGCAAAATGTTAAGCGACCTTTTTTGTAGAAAATGAGGTTTCCTACTTTTTATGTTCTATGATATTTTTTGATCAGATGCGTTGTTCTCGAGATATATCAAGATATTTAAAAGTTCCGAAGCCGCACCAACATAATAGAGATACAGAAACACCGTGGCCCCTTTCTTTGAGATAACTCTGCACTATTGCGAGCTGCAAATGCCACTTCCAGCTTAGCTGTGCAGAAGAAGAACAACAAGAAGAAGAAATATCTCGAAATATGTCCGTCAGGCCCCTTCCCTTGAGATAAATCTGCAAATATCTCGGAAACGAAGCGAGCTATGGCAAAATGTTAAGAGACCTTTTTTGTAGAGAATTAAGTTTCCTACTTTTTATGTTCTATGATATTTTTTGATCAGATGCGTAGTTCTCGAGATATATCCAGATATTTAAAAGTTCCGAAGCGGCACCAACATAATAGAGATACAGAAACACCGTGGCCCCTTTCTTTGAGGTAACTCTGCACTATTGCGAGCTGCAAATGCCACTTCCAGCTTAGCTGTGCAGAAGAAGAACAACAAGAAGAAGAAACATCTCGAAATATGTCCCTCAGGCCCCTTCCCTTGAGATAAATCTGCAAATATCTCGGAAACCAAGCGAGCTATGGCAAAATGTTAAGAGACCTTATTTGTAGAGAATTAAGTTTCCTACTTTTTATGTTCTATGATATTTTTTGATCAGATGCGTAGTTCTCGAGATATATCAAGATATTTAAAAGCTCCGAAGCTGCACCAACATAATAGAGGTACAGAAACACCGTGGCCCCTTTCTTTGAGATAACTCTGCACTATTGCGAGCTGCAAATGCCACTTCCAGCTTAGCTGTGCAGAAGAAGAACAATAAGAATAAGAAATATTTCGAAATATGTCCGTCAGGCCCGTTCCCTTGAGATAAATCTGCAAATATCTCGGAAACGAAGCGAGCTACGGCAAAATGTTAAGAGACCTTTTTTGTAGAAAATTAGGTTTCCTACTTTTTATGTTCTATGATATTTTTTGATCAGATGCGTAGTTCTCGAGATATATCAAGATATTTAAAAGTTCCGAAGCCGCACCAACATAATAGAGATACAGAAACACCGTGGCCCCTTTCTTTGAGATAACTCTGCACTATTGCGAGCTGCAAATGCCACTTCCAGCTTAGCTGTGCAGAAGAAGAACAACAAGAAGAAGAAATATCTCGAAATATGTCCGTCAGGCCCCTTCCCTTGAGATATATCTGCAAATATCTCGGAAACGAAGTGAGCTATGGCAAAATGTTAAGAGACCTTTTTTGTAGAGAATTATGTTTCCTACAATTCATGTTCTATGATATTTTTTGATCAGACGCGTAGTTCTCGAGATATATCAAGATATTTAACAGTTCCGAAGCCGCACCAACATAATAGAGATACAGAAACACCGTGGCCCCTCTCTTCGAGATAACTCTGCACTATTGCGAGTTGGAAATGCCACTTCCAGCTTAGCTGTGCAGAAGAAGAACAACAAGAAGAAGAAATATCTCGAAATATGTCCGTCAGGCCCCTTCCCTTGAGATAAATCTGCAAATATCTCGGAAACGAAGCGAGCTATGGCAAAATGTTAAGAGACCTTTTTTGTAGAGAATTAAGTTTCCTACTTTTTATGTTCTATGATATTTTTTGATCAGATGCGTAGTTCTCGAGATATATCAAGATATTTAAAAGTTCCGAAGCCGCACCAACATAATAGAGATACAGAAACAACGTGGCCCCTTTCTTTGAGATAACTCTGCACTATTGCGCGCTGCAAATGCCACTTCCAGCTTAGCTGTGCAGAAGAAGAACAACAAGAAGAAGAAATATCTCGAAATATGTCCGTCAGGCCCCTTCCCTTGAGATAAATCTGCAAATATCTCGGAAACGAAGCGAGCTACGGCAAAATGTTAAGCGACCTTTTTTGTAGAAAATGAGGTTTCCTACTTTTTATGTTCTATGATATTTTTTGATCAGATGCGTTGTTCTCGAGATATATCAAGATATTTAAAAGTTCCGAAGCCGCACCAACATAATAGAGATACAGAAACACCGTGGCCCCTTTCTTTGAGATAACTCTGCACTATTGCGAGCTGCAAATGCCACTTCCAGCTTAGCTGTGCAGAAGAAGAACAACAAGAAGAAGAAATATCTCGAAATATGTCCGTCAGGCCCCTTCCCTTGAGATAAATCTGCAAATATCTCGGAAACGAAGCGAGCTATGGCAAAATGTTAAGAGACCTTTTTTGTAGAGAATTAAGTTTCCTACTTTTTATGTTCTACGATATTTTTTGATCAGATGCGTAGTTCTCGAGATATATCAAGATATTTAAAAGTTCCGAACCCGCACCAACATAATAGAGATACAGAAACAACGTGGCCCCTTTCTTTGAGATAACTCTGCACTATTGCGCGCTGCAAATGCCACTTCCAGCTTAGCTGTGCAGAAGAAGAACAACAAGAAGAAGAAATATCTCGAAATATGTCCGTCAGGCCCCTTCCCTTGAGATAAATCTGCAAATATCTCGGAAACGAAGCGAGCTATGGCAAAATGTTAAGAGACCTTTTTTGTAGAGAATTAAGTTTCCTACTTTTTATGTTCTATGATATTTTTCGATCAGAGGCGTAGTTCTCGAGATATATCAAGATATTTAAAAGTTCCGAAGCCGCACCAACATAATAGAGATACAGAAACACCGTGGCCCCTCTCTTTGAGATAACTCTGCACGATTGCGAGCTGGAAATGCCACTTCCAGTTTAGCTGTGCAGAAGAAGAACAACAAGAAGAAGAAATATCTCGAAATATGTCCGTCAGGACCCTTCCCTTGAGATAAATCTGCAAATATCTCGGAAACGAAGCGAGCTATGGCAAAATGTTAAGAGACCTTTTTTGTAGAGAATTATGTTTCCTACAATTTAGGTTCTCTGATATTTTTTGATCAGAAGCGTAGTTTTCGAGATATATCGAGATATTTAAAAGTTCCGAAGCCGCACCAACATAATAGAGATACAGAAACACCGTGGCCCCTTTCTTTGAGATAACTCTGCACTATTGCGACCTGCAAATGCCACTTCCAGCTTAGCTGTGCAGAAGAAGAACAACAAGAAGAAGAAACATCTCGAAATATGTCCGTCAGGCCCCTTCCCTTGAGATAAATCTGCAAATATCTCGGAAACGAAGCGAGCTATGGCAAAATGTTGAGAGACCTTTTTTGTAGAGAATTAAGTTTCCTACTTTTTATGTTCTATGATATTTTTTGATCAGATGCGTAGTTCTCGAGATATATCAAGATATTTAAAAGTTCCGAACCCGCACCAACATAATAGAGATACAGAAACAACGTGGCCCCTTTCTTTGAGATAACTCTGCACTATTGCGCGCTGCAAATGCCACTTCCAGCTTAGCTGTGCAGAAGAAGAACAACAAGAAGAAGAAATATCTCGAAATATGTCCGTCAGGCCCCTTCCCTTGAGATAAATCTGCAAATATCTCGGAAACGAAGCGAGCTATGGCAAAATGTTAAGAGACCTTTTTTGTAGAGAATTAAGTTTCCTACTTTTTATGTTCTATGATATTTTTCGATCAGAGGCGTAGTTCTCGAGATATATCAAGATATTTAAAAGTTCCGAAGCCGCACCAACATAATAGAGATACAGAAACACCGTGGCCCCTTTCTTTGAGATAACTCTGCACTAGTGCGAGCCGCAAATGCCACTTCCAGCTTAGCTGTGCAGAGGAAGAACAACAAGAAGAAGAAATATCTCGAAATATGTCCGTCAGGCCCCTTCCCTTGAGATAAATCTGCAAATATCTCGGAAACGAAGCGAGCTATGGCAAAATGTTAAGAGACCTTTTTTGTAGAGAATTAGGTTTCCTACTTTTTATGTTCTATGACATTTTTTGATCAGATGCGTAGTTCTCGAGATATATCAAGATATTTAAAAGTTCCGAAGCCGCACCAACATAATAGAGATACAGAAACACCGTGGCCCCTTCCTTTGAGCTAACTCTGCACTAGTGCGAGCCGCAAATGCCACTTCCAGCTTAGCTGTGCAGAAGAAGAACAACAAGAAGAAGAAATATCTCGAAATATGTCCGTCAGGCCCCTTCCCTTGAGATAAATCTGCAAATATCTCGGAAACGAAGCGAGCTATGGCAAAATGTTAAGAGACCTTATTTGTAGAGAATTAAGTTTCCTACTTTTTATGTTCTATGATATTTTTTGATCAGATGCGTAGTTCTCGAGATATATCAAGATATTTAAAAGCTCCGAAGCTGCACCAACATAATAGAGGTACAGAAACACCGTGGCCCCTTTCTTTGAGATAACTCTGCGCTATTGCGAGCTGCAAATGCCACTTCCAGCTTAGCTGTGCAGAAGAAGAACAATAAGAATAAGAAATATTTCGAAATATGTCCGTCAGGCCCGTTCCCTTGAGATAAATCTGCAAATATCTCGGAAACGAAGCGAGCTACGGCAAAATGTTAAGAGACCTTTTTTGTAGAAAATTAGGTTTCCTACTTTTTATGTTCTATGATATTTTTTGATCAGATGCGTAGTTCTCGAGATATATCAAGATATTTAAAAGTTCCGAAGCCGCACCAACATAATAGAGATACAGAAACACCGTGGCCCCTCTCTTTGAGATAACTCTGCACGATTGCGAGCTGGAAATGCCACTTCCAGTTTAGCTGTGCAGAAGAAGAACAACAAGAAGAAGAAACATCTCGAAATATGTCCGTCAGGACCCTTTCCTTGAGATAAATCTGCAAATATCTCGGAAACGAAGCGAGCTATGGCAAAATGTTAAGAGACCTTTTTTGTAGAGAATTAAGTTTCCTACTTTTTATGTTCTATGATATTTTTTGATCAGATGCGCAGTTCTCGAGATATATCAAGATATTTAAAAGTTCCGAAGCCGCACCAACATAATAGAGATACAGAAACACCGTGGACCCTTTCTTTGAGATAACTCTGCACTATTGCGAGCTGCAAATGCCACTTCCAGCTTAGCTGTGCAGAAGAAGAACAACAAGAAGAAGAAACATCTCGAAATATGTCCCTCAGGCCCCTTCCCTTGAGATAAATCTGCAAATATCTCGGAAACCAAGCGAGCTATGGCAAAATGTTAAGAGACCTTATTTGTAGAGAATTAAGTTTCCTACTTTTTATGTTCTACGATATTTTTTGATCAGATGCGTAGTTCTCGAGATATATCAAGATATTTAAAAGTTCCGAAGCCGCACCAACATAATAGAGATACAGAAACACCGTGGCCCCTTTCTTTGAGATAACTCTGCACTATTGCGAGCTGCAAATGCCACTTCCAGCTTAGCTGTGCAGAAGAAGAACAACAAGAAGAAGAAATATCTCGAAATATGTCCGTCAGGCCCCTTCCCTTGAGATAAATCTGCAAATATCTCGGAAACGAAGCGAGCTATGGCAAAATGTTAAGAGACCTTTTTTGTAGAGAATTATGTTTCCTACAATTTACGTTCTCTGATATTTTTTGATCAGAAGCGTAGTTTTCGAGATATATCAAGATATTTAAAAGTTCCGAAGCCGCACCAACATAATAGAGATACAGAAACACCGTGGCCCCTTTCTTTGAGATAACTCTGCACTATTGCGCGCTGCAAATGCCACTTCCAGCTTAGCTGTGCAGAAGAAGAACAACAAGAAGAAGAAATATCTCGAAATATGTCCGTCAGGCCCCTTCCCTTGAGATAAATCTGCAAATATCTCGGAAACGAAGCGAGCTATGGCAAAATGTTAAGAGACCTTTTTTGTAGAGAATTAAGTTTCCTACTTTTTATGTTCTATGATATTTTTTGATCAGATGCGTAGTTCTCGAGATATATCAAGATATTTAAAAGTTCCGAACCCGCACCAACATAATAGAGATACAGAAACAACGTGGCCCCTTTCTTTGAGATAACTCTGCACTATTGCGCGCTGCAAATGCCACTTCCAGCTTAGCTATGCAGAAGAAGAACAACAAGAAGAAGAAATATCTCGAAATTTGTCCGTCAGGCCCCTTCCCTTGAGATAAATCTGCAAATATCTCGGAAACGAAGCGAGCTATGGCAAAATGTTAAGAGACCTTTTTTGTAGAGAATTAAGTTTCCTACTTTTTATGTTCTATGATATTTTTCGATCAGAGGCGTAGTTCTCGAGATATATCAAGATATTTAAAAGTTCCGAAGCCGCACCAACATAATAGAGATACAGAAACACCGTGGCCCCTCTCTTTGAGATAACTCTGCACGATTGCGAGCTGGAAATGCCACTTCCAGTTTAGCTGTGCAGAAGAAGAACAACAAGAAGAAGAAATATCTCGAAATATGTCCGTCAGGACCCTTCCCTTGAGATAAATCTGCAAATATCTCGGAAACGAAGCGAGCTATGGCAAAATGTTAAGAGACCTTTTTTGTAGAGAATTATGTTTCCTACAATTTAGGTTCTCTGATATTTTTTGATCAGAAGCGTAGTTTTCGAGATATATCGAGATATTTAAAAGTTCCGAAGCCGCACCAACATAATAGAGATACAGAAACACCGTGGCCCCTTTCTTTGAGATAACTCTGCACTATTGCGACCTGCAAATGCCACTTCCAGCTTAGCTGTGCAGAAGAGGAACAACAAGAAGAAGAAATATCTCGGAATATGTCCGTCAGGCCCCTTCCCTTGAGCTAAATCTGCATATATCTCGGAAACGAAGCGAGCTACGGCAAAATGTTAAGAGACCTTTTTTGTAGAAAATTAGGTTTCCTACTTTTTATGTTCTATGATATTTTTCGATCAGAGGCGTAGTTCTCGAGATATATCAAGATATTTAAAAGTTCCGAAGCCGCACCAACATAATAGAGATACAGAAACACCGTGGCCCCTTTCTTTGAGATAACTCTGCACTAGTGCGAGCCGCAAATGCCACTTCCAGCTTAGCTGTGCAGAGGAAGAACAACAAGAAGAAGAAATATCTCGAAATATGTCCGTCAGGCCCCTTCCCTTGAGATAAATCTGCAAATATCTCGGAAACGAAGCGAGCTATGGCAAAATGTTAAGAGACCTTTTTTGTAGAGAATTAAGTTTCCTACTTTTTATGTTCTATGATATTTTTTGATCAGATGCGCAGTTCTCGAGATATATCAAGATATTTAAAAGTTCCGAAGCCGCACCAACATAATAGAGATATAGAAACACCGTGGCCCCTTTCTTTGAGATAACTCTGCACTATTGCGAGCTGCAAATGCCACTTCCAGCTTAGCTGTGCAGAAGAAGAACAACAAGAAGAAGAAACATCTCGAAATATGTCCCTCAGGCCCCTTCCCTTGAGATAAATCTGCAAATATCTCGGAAACCAAGCGAGCTATGGCAAAATGTTAAGAGACCTTATTTGTAGAGAATTAAGTTTCCTACTTTTTATGTTCTACGATATTTTTTGATCAGATGCGTAGTTCTCGAGATATATCAAGATATTTAAAAGTTCCGAAGCCGCACCAACATAATAGAGATACAGAAACACCGTGGCCCCTTTCTTTGAGATAACTCTGCACTATTGCGAGCTGCAAATGCCACTTCCAGCTTAGCTGTGCAGAAGAAGAACAACAAGAAGAAGAAATATCTCGAAATATGTCCGTCAGGCCCCTTCCCTTGAGATAAATCTGCAAATATCTCGGAAACGAAGCGAGCTATGGCAAAATGTTAAGAGACCTTTTTTGTAGAGAATTATGTTTCCTACAATTTACGTTCTCTGATATTTTTTGATCAGAAGCGTAGTTTTCGAGATATATCAAGATATTTAAAAGTTCCGAAGCCGCACCAACATAATAGAGATACAGAAACACCGTGGCCCCTTTCTTTGAGATAACTCTGCACTATTGCGCGCTGCAAATGCCACTTCCAGCTTAGCTGTGCAGAAGAAGAACAACAAGAAGAAGAAATATCTCGAAATATGTCCGTCAGGCCCCTTCCCTTGAGATAAATCTGCAAATATCTCGGAAACGAAGCGAGCTATGGCAAAATGTTAAGAGACCTTTTTTGTAGAGAATTAAGTTTCCTACTTTTTATGTTCTATGATATTTTTTGATCAGATGCGTAGTTCTCGAGATATATCAAGATATTTAAAAGTTCCGAACCCGCACCAACATAATAGAGATACAGAAACAACGTGGCCCCTTTCTTTGAGATAACTCTGCACTATTGCGCGCTGCAAATGCCACTTCCAGCTTAGCTGTGCAGAAGAAGAACAACAAGAAGAAGAAATATCTCGAAATATGTCCGTCAGGCCCCTTCCCTTGAGATAAATCTGCAAATATCTCGGAAACGAAGCGAGCTATGGCAAAATGTTAAGAGACCTTTTTTGTAGAGAATTAAGTTTCCTACTTTTTATGTTCTATGATATTTTTCGATCAGAGGCGTAGTTCTCGAGATATATCAAGATATTTAAAAGTTCCGAAGCCGCACCAACATAATAGAGATACAGAAACACCGTGGCCCCTCTCTTTGAGATAACTCTGCACGATTGCGAGCTGGAAATGCCACTTCCAGTTTAGCTGTGCAGAAGAAGAACAACAAGAAGAAGAAATATCTCGAAATATGTCCGTCAGGACCCTTCCCTTGAGATAAATCTGCAAATATCTCGGAAACGAAGCGAGCTATGGCAAAATGTTAAGAGACCTTTTTTGTAGAGAATTATGTTTCCTACAATTTAGGTTCTCTGATATTTTTTGATCAGAAGCGTAGTTTTCGAGATATATCGAGATATTTAAAAGTTCCGAAGCCGCACCAACATAATAGAGATACAGAAACACCGTGGCCCCTTTCTTTGAGATAACTCTGCACTATTGCGACCTGCAAATGCCACTTCCAGCTTAGCTGTGCAGAAGAGGAACAACAAGAAGAAGAAATATCTCGGAATATGTCCGTCAGGCCCCTTCCCTTGAGCTAAATCTGCATATATCTCGGAAACGAAGCGAGCTACGGCAAAATGTTAAGAGACCTTTTTTGTAGAAAATTAGGTTTCCTACTTTTTATGTTCTATGATATTTTTTGATCAGATGCGCAGTTCTCGAGATATATCAAGATATTTAAAATCTTCCGAAGCCGCACCAACATAATAGAGATACAGAAACACCGTGGCCCCTTTCTTTGAGATAACTCTGCACTATTGCGAGCTGCAAATGCCACTTCCAGCTTAGCTGTGCAGAAGAAGAACAACAAGAAGAAGAAATATCTCGAAATATGTCCGTCAGGCCCTTTCCCTTGAGATAAATCTGGAAATATCTCGGAAACGAAGAGAGCTATGGCAAAATGTTAAGAGACCTTTTTTGTAGAGAATTAAGTTTCCTACTTTTTACGTTCTATGACATTTTTTGATCAGATGCGTAGTTCTCGAGATATATCAAGATATTTAAAAGTTCCGAAGCCGCACCAACATAATAGAGATACAGAAACACCGTGGTCCCTTTCTTTGAGATAACTCTGCACTATTGCGAGCTGTAAATGCCACTTCCAGCTTCGCTGTGCAGAAGAAGAACAACAAGAAGAAGAAATATCTCGAAATATGTCCGTCAGGCCCCTTCCCTTGAGATATATCTGCAAATATCTCGGAAACGAAGCGAGCTATGGCAAAATCTTAAGAGACCTTTTTTGTAGAGAATTATGTTTCCTACAATTTAGGTTCTCTGATATTTTTTGATCAGAAGCGTAGTTTTCGAGATATATCGAGATATTTAAAAGTTCCGAAGCCGCACCAACATAATAGAGATACAGAAACACCGTGGCCCCTTTCTTTGAGATAACTCTGCACTATTGCGACCTGCAAATGCCACTTCCAGCTTAGCTGTGCAGAAGAAGAACAACAAGAATAAGAAATATTTCGAAATATGTCCGTCAGGCCCCTTCCCTTGAGATAAATCTGCAAATATCTCGGAAACGAAGCGAGCTACGGCAAAATGTTAAGCGACCTTTTTTGTAGAAAATGAGGTTTCCTACTTTTTATGTTCTATGATATTTTTTGATCAGATGCGTTGTTCTCGAGATATATCAAGATATTTAAAAGTTCCGAAGCCGCACCAACATAATAGAGATACAGAAACACCGTGGCCCCTTTCTTTGAGATAACTCTGCACTATTGCGAGCTGCAAATGCCACTTCCAGCTTAGCTGTGCAGAAGAAGAACAACAAGAAGAAGAAACATCTCGAAATATGTCCCTCAGGCCCCTTCCCTTGAGATAAATCTGCAAATATCTCGGAAACCAAGCGAGCTATGGCAAAATGTTAAGAGACCTTATTTGTAGAGAATTAAGTTTCCTACTTTTTGTGTTCTACGATATTTTTTGATCAGATGCGTAGTTCTCGAGATATATCAAGATATTTAAAAGTTCCGAAGCCGCACCAACATAATAGAGATACAGAATCACCGTGGCCCCTTTCTTTGAGATAACTCTGCACTACTGCGAGCTGCAAATGCCACTTCCAGCTTAGCTGTGCAGAAGAAGAACAACAAGAAGAAGAAATATCTCGAAATATGTCCGTCAGGCCCCTTCCCTTGAGATAAATCTGCAAATATCTCGGAAACGAAGCGAGATATGGCAAAATGTTAAGAGACCTTTTTGGAGAGAATTAAGTTTCCTACTTTTTATGTTCTATGATATTTTTTGATCAGATGCGTAGTTCTCGAGATATATCCAGATATTTAAAAGTTCCGAAGCGGCACGAACATAATAGAGATACAGAAACACCGTGGCCCCTTTCTTTGAGGTAACTCTGCACTATTGCGAGCTGCAAATGCCACTTCCAGCTTAGCTGTGCAGAAGAAGAACAACAAGAAGAAGAAACATCTCGAAATATGTCCCTCAGGCCCCTTCCCTTGAGATAAATCTGCAAATATCTCGGAAACTAAGCGAGCTATGGCAAAATGTTAAGAGACCTTATTTGTAGAGAATTAAGTTTCCTACTTTTTATGTTCTACGATATTTTTTGATCAGATGCGTAGTTCTCGAGATATATCAAGATATTTAAAAGTTCCGAAGCCGCACCAACATAATAGAGATACAGAAACACCGTGGCCCCTATCTTTGAGATAACTCTGCACTATTGCGAGCTGCAAATGCCACTTCCAGCTTAGCTGTGCAGAAGAAGAACAACAAGAAGAAGAAATATCTCGAAATATGTCCGTCAGGCCCCTTCCCTTGAGATAAATCTGCAAATATCTCGGAAACGAAGCGAGCTATGGCAAAATCTTAAGAGACCTTTTTTGTAGAGAATTATGTTTCCTACAATTTACGTTCTCTGATATTTTTTGATCAGAAGCGTAGTTTTCGAGATATATCAAGATATTTAAAAGTTCCGTAGCCGCACCAACATAATAGAGATACAGAAACACCGTGGCCCCTTTCTTTGAGATAACTCTGCACTATTGCGCGCTGCAAATGCCACTTCCAGCTTAGCTGTGCAGAAGAAGAACAACAAGAAGAAGAAATATCTCGAAATATGTCCGTCAGGCCCCTTCCCTTGAGATAAATCTGCAAATATCTCGGAAACGAAGCGAGCTATGGCAAAATGTTAAGAGACCTTTTTTGCAGAGAATTAAGTTTCCTACTTTTTATGTTCTATGATATTTTTTGATCAGATGCGTAGTTCTCGAGATATATCAAGATATTTAAAAGTTCCGAAGCCGCACCAACGTAATAGAGATACAGAAACAACGTGGCCCCTTTCTTTGAGATAACTCTGCACTATTGCGCGCTGCAAATGCCACTTCCAGCTTAGCTGTGCAGAAGAAGAACAACAAGAAGAAGAAATATCTCGAAATATGTCCGTCAGGCCCCTTCCCTTGAGATAAATCTGCAAATATCTCGGAAACGAAGCGAGCTATGGCAAAATGTTAAGAGACCTTTTTTGTAGAGAATTAAGTTTCCTACTTTTTATGTTCTATGATATTTTTCGATCAGAGGCGTAGTTCTCGAGATATATCAAGATATTTAAAAGTTCCGAAGCCGCACCAACATAATAGAGATACAGAAACACCGTGGCCCCTCTCTTTGAGATAACTCTGCACGATTGCGAGCTGGAAATGCCACTTCCAGTTTAGCTGTGCAGAAGAAGAACAACAAGAAGAAGAAATATCTCGAAATATGTCCGTCAGGACCCTTCCCTTGAGATAAATCTGCAAATATCTCGGAAACGAAGCGAGCTATGGCAAAATGTTAAGAGACCTTTTTTGTAGAGAATTATGTTTCCTACAATTTCGGTTCTCTGATATTTTTTGATCAGAAGCGTAGTTTTCGAGATATATCGAGATATTTAAAAGTTCCGAAGCCGCACCAACATAATAGAGATACAGAAACACCGTGGCCCCTTTCTTTGCGATAACTCTGCACTATTGCGACCTGCAAATGCCACTTCCAGCTTAGCTGTGCAGAAGAGGAACAACAAGAAGAAGAAATATCTCGGAATATGTCCGTCAGGCCCCTTCCCTTGAGCTAAATCTGCATATATCTCGGAAACGAAGCGAGCTACGGCAAAATGTTAAGAGACCTTTTTTGTAGAAAATTAGGTTTCCTACTTTTTATGTTCTATGATATTTTTCGATCAGAGGCGTAGTTCTCGAGATATATCAAGATATTTAAAAGTTCCGAAGCCGCACCAACATAATAGAGATACAGAAACACCGTGGCCCCTTTCTTTGAGATAACTCTGCACTAGTGCGAGCCGCAAATGCCACTTCCAGCTTAGCTGTGCAGAAGAAGAACAACAAGAAGAAGAAATATCTCGAAATATGTCCGTCAGGCCCCTTCCCTTGAGATAAATCTGCAAATATCTCGGAAACGAAGCGAGCTATGGCAAAATGTTAAGAGACCTTTTTTGTAGAGAATTAGGTTTCCTACTTTTTATGTTCTATGATATTTTTTGATCAGATGCGTAGTTCTCGAGATATATCAAGATATTTAAAAGTTCCGAAGCCGCACCAACATAATAGAGATACAGAAACACCGTGGCCCCTTCCTTTGAGCTAACTCTGCACTAGTGCGAGCCGCAAATGCCACTTCCAGCTTAGCTGTGCAGAAGAAGAACAACAAGAAGAAGAAATATCTCGAAATATGTCCGTCAGGCCCCTTCCCTTGAGATAAATCTGCAAATATCTCGGAAACGAAGCGAGCTATGGCAAAATGTTAAGAGACCTTTTTTGTAGAGAATTAAGTTTCCTACTTTTTATGTTCTATGATATTTTTTGATCAGATGCGTAGTTCTCGAGATATATCAAGATATTTAAAAGTTCCGAAGCCGCACCAACATAATAGAGATACAGAAACACCGTGGCCCCTCTCTTTGAGATAACTCTGCACGATTGCGAGCTGGAAATGCCACTTCCAGTTTAGCTGTGCAGAAGAAGAACAACAAGAAGAAGAAATATCTCGAAATATGTCCGTCAGGACCCTTCCCTTGAGATAAATCTGCAAATATCTCGGAAACGAAGCGAGCTATGGCAAAATGTTAAGAGAACTTTTTTGTAGAGAATTATGTTTCCTACAATTTAGGTTCTCTGATATTTTTTGATCAGAAGCGTAGTTTTCGAGATATATCGAGATATTTAAAAGTTCCGAAGCCGCACCAACATAATAGAGATACAGAAACACCGTGGCCCCTTTCTTTGAGATAACTCTGCACTATTGCGACCTGCAAATGCCACTTCCAGCTTAGCTGTGCAGAAGAAGAACAACAAGAATAAGAAATATTTCGAAATATGTCCGTCAGGCCCCTTCCCTTGAGATAAATCTGCAAATATCTCGGAAACGAAGCGAGCTACGGCAAAATGTTAAGCGACCTTTTTTGTAGAAAATGAGGTTTCCTACTTTTTATGTTCTATGATATTTTTTGATCAGATGCGTTGTTCTCGAGATATATCAAGATATTTAAAAGTTCCGAAGCCGCACCAACATAATAGAGATACAGAAACACCGTGGCCCCTTTCTTTGAGATAACTCTGCACTATTGCGAGCTGCAAATGCCACTTCCAGCTTAGCTGTGCAGAAGAAGAACAACAAGAAGAAGAAACATCTCGAAATATGTCCCTCAGGCCCCTTCCCTTGAGATAAATCTGCAAATATCTCGGAAACGAAGCGAGCTATGGCAAAATGTTAAGAGACCTTTTTTGTAGAGAATTAAGTTTCCTACTTTTTATGTTCTATGATATTTTTTGATCAGATGCGTAGTTCTCGAGATATATCCAGATATTTAAAAGTTCCGAAGCGGCACCAAGATAATAGAGATACAGAAACACCGTGGCCCCTTTCTTTGAGGTAACTCTGCACTATTGCGAGCTGCAAATGCCACTTCCAGCTTAGCTGTGCAGAAGAAGAACAACAAGAAGAAGAAACATCTCGAAATATGTCCCTCAGGCCCCTTCCCTTGAGATAAATCTGCAAATATCTCGGAAACCAAGCGAGCTATGGCAAAATGTTAAGAGACCTTATTTGTAGAGAATTAAGTTTCCTACTTTTTATGTTCTACGATATTTTTTGATCAGATGCGTAGTTCTCGAGATATATCAAGATATTTAAAAGTTCCGAAGCCGCACCAACATAATAGAGATACAGAAACACCGTGGCCCCTTTCTTTGAGATAACTCTGCACTATTGCGAGCTGCAAATGCCACTTCCAGCTTAGCTGTGCAGAAGAAGAACAACAAGAAGAAGAAATATCTCGAAATATGTCCGTCAGGCCCCTTCCCTTGAGATAAATCTGCAAATATCTCGGAAACGAAGCGAGCTATGGCAAAATGTTAAGAGACCTTTCTTGTAGAGAATTATGTTTCCTACAATTTACGTTCTCTGATATTTTTTGATCAGAAGCGTAGTTTTCGAGATATATCAAGATATTTAAAAGTTCCGAAGCCGCACCAACATAATAGAGATACAGAAACACCGTGGCCCCTTTCTTTGAGATAACTCTGCACTATTGCGCGCTGCAAATGCCACTTCCAGCTTAGCTGTGCAGAAGAAGAACAACAAGAAGAAGAAATATCTCGAAATATGTCCGTCAGGCCCCTTCCCTTGAGATAAATCTGCAAATATCTCGGAAACGAAGCGAGCTATGGCAAAATGTTAAGAGACCTTTTTTGTAGAGAATTAAGTTTCCTACTTTTTATGTTCTATGATATTTTTCGATCAGAGGCGTAGTTCTCGAGATATATCAAGATATTTAAAAGTTCCGAAGCCGCACCAACATAATAGAGATACAGAAACACCGTGGCCCCTCTCTTTGAGATAACTCTGCACGATTGCGAGCTGGAAATGCCACTTCCAGTTTAGCTGTGCAGAAGAAGAACAACAAGAAGAAGAAATATCTCGAAATATGTCCGTCAGGACCCTTCCCTTGAGATAAATCTGCAAATATCTCGGAAACGAAGCGAGCTATGGCAAAATGTTAAGAGACCTTTTTTGTAGAGAATTATGTTTCCTACAATTTAGGTTCTCTGATATTTTTTGATCAGAAGCGTAGTTTTCGAGATATATCGAGATATTTAAAAGTTCCGAAGCCGCACCAACATAATAGAGATACAGAAACACCGTGGCCCCTTTCTTTGAGATAACTCTGCACTATTGCGACCTGCAAATGCCACTTCCAGCTTAGCTGTGCAGAAGAGGAACACCAAGAAGAAGAAATATCTCGGAATATGTCCGTCAGGCCCCTTCCCTTGAGCTAAATCTGCATATATCTCGGAAACGAAGCGAGCTACGGCAAAATGTTAAGAGACCTTTTTTGTAGAAAATTAGGTTTCCTACTTTTTATGTTCTATGATATTTTTCGATCAGAGGCGTAGTTCTCGAGGTATATCAAGATATTTAAAAGTTCCGAAGCCGCACCAACATAATAGAGATACAGAAACACCGTGGCCCCTTTCTTTGAGATAACTCTGCACTATTGCGAGCTGCAAATGCCACTTCCAGCTTAGCTGTGCAGAAGAAGAACACCAAGAAGAAGAAATATCTCGAAATATGTCCGTCAGGACCCTTCCCTTGAGATAAATCTGCAAATATCTCGGAAACGAAGCGAGCTATGGCAAAATGTTAAGAGACCTTTTTTGTAGAGAATTATGTTTCCTACAATTTAGGTTCTCTGATATTTTTTGATCAGAAGCGTAGTTTTCGAGATATATCGAGATATTTAAAAGTTCCGAAGCCGCACCAACATAATAGAGATACAGAAACACCGTGGCCCCTTTCTTTGAGATAACTCTGCACTATTGCGACCTGCAAATGCCACTTCCAGCTTAGCTGTGCAGAAGAGGAACACCAAGAAGAAGAAATATCTCGGAATATGTCCGTCAGGCCCCTTCCCTTGAGCTAAATCTGCATATATCTCGGAAACGAAGCGAGCTACGGCAAAATGTTAAGAGACCTTTTTTGTAGAAAATTAGGTTTCCTACTTTTTATGTTCTATGATATTTTTCGATCAGAGGCGTAGTTCTCGAGATATATCAAGATATTTAAAAGTTCCGAAGCCGCACCAACATAATAGAGATACAGAAACACCGTGGCCCCTTTCTTTGAGATAACTCTGCACTATTGCGAGCTGCAAATGCCACTTCCAGCTTAGCTGTGCAGAAGAAGAACAGCAAGAAGAAGAAATATCTCGAAATATGTCCGTCAGGCCCCTTCCCTTGAGATAAATCTGCAAATATCTCGGAAACGAAGCGAGCTATGGCAAAATGTTAAGAGACCTTTTTTGTAGAGAATTAGGTTTCCTACTTTTTATGTTCTATGATATTTTTTGATCAGATGCGTAGTTCTCGAGATATATCAAGATATTTAAAAGTTCCGATGCCGCACCAACATAATAGAGATACAGAAACACCGTGGCCCCTTTCTTTGAGATGACTCTGCACTATTGCGAGCTGGAAATGCCACTTCCAGTTTAGCTGTGCAGAAGAAGAACAACAAGAAGAAGAAATATCTCGAAATATGTCCGTTAGGCCCCTTCCCTTGAGATAAATCTGCAAATATCTCGGAAACGAAGCGAGCTATGGCAAAATGTTAAGAGACCTTTTTTGTAGAGAATTAAGTTTCCTACTTTTTATGTTCTATGATATTTTTTGATCAGATGCGTAGTTCTCGAGATATATCAAGATATTTAATAGTTCCGAAGCCGCTCCAACATAATAGAGATACAGAAACACCGTGGCCCCTTTCTTTGAGATAACTCTGCACTATTGCGAGCTGCAAATGCCACTTCCAGCTTAGCTGTGCAGAAGAAGAACAACAAGAAGAAGAAATATCTCGAAATATATCCGTCAGGCCCCTTCCCTTGAGATAAATCTGCAAATATCTCGGAAACGAAGAGAGCTATGGCAAAATGTTAAGAGACCTTTTTTGTAGAGAATTAAGTTTCCTACTTTTCATGTTCTATGATATTTTTTGATCAGATGCGTAGTTCTCGAGATATATCAAGATATTTAAAAGTTCCGAAGCCGCACCAACATAATAGAGATACAGAAACACCGTGGCCCCTTTCTTTGAGATAACTCTGCACTATTGCGAGCAGCAAATGCCACTTCCAGCTTAGCTGTGCAGAAGAAGAACAACAAGAAGAAGAAATATCTCGAAATATGTCCGTCAGGCCCCTTCCCTTGAGATAAATCTGGAAATGTCTCGGAAACGAAGAGAGCTATGGCAAAATGTTAAGAGACCTTTTTTGTAGAGAATTAAGTTTCCTACTTTTTATGTACTATGATATTTTTTGATCAGATGCGTAGTTCTCGAGATATATCAAGATATTTAAAAGTTCCGAAGCCGCACCAACATAATAGAGATACAGAAACACCGTGGCCCCTTTCTTTGAGATAACTCTGCACTATTGCGAGCTGCAAATGAAACTTCCAGCTTAGCTGTGCAGAAGAAGAACAACAAGAAGAAGAAATATCTCGAAATATGTCCGTTAGGCCCCTTCCCTTGAGATAAATCTGCAAATATCTCGGAAACGAAGCGAGCTATGGCAAAATGTTAAGAGACCTTTTTTGTAGAGAATTAAGTTTCCTACTTTTTATGTTCTATGATATTTTTTGATCAGATGCGTAGTTCTCGAGATATATCAAGATATTTAATAGTTCCGAAGCCGCACCAACATAATAGAGATACAGAAACACCGTGGCCCCTTTCTTTGAGATAACTCTGCACTATTGCGAGCTGCAAATGCCACTTCCAGCTTAGCTGTGCAGAAGAAGAACAACAAGAAGAAGAAATATCTCGAAATATATCCGTCAGGCCCCTTCCCTTGAGATAAATCTGCAAATATCTCGGAAACGAAGAGAGCTATGGCAAAATGTTAAGAGACCTTTTTTGTAGAGAATTAAGTTTCCTACTTTTCATGTTCTATGATATTTTTTGATCAGATGCGTAGTTCTCGAGATATATCAAGATATTTAAAAGTTCCGAAGCCGCACCAACATAATAGAGATACAGAAACACCGTGGCCCCTTTCTTTGAGATAACTCTGCACTATTGCGAGCAGCAAATGCCACTTCCAGCTTAGCTGTGCAGAAGAAGAACAACAAGAAGAAGAAATATCTCGAAATATGTCCGTCAGGCCCCTTCCCTTGAGATAAATCTGGAAATGTCTCGGAAACGAAGAGAGCTATGGCAAAATGTTAAGAGACCTTTTTTGTAGAGAATTAAGTTTCCTACTTTTTATGTACTATGATATTTTTTGATCAGATGCGTAGTTCTCGAGATATATCAAGATATTTAAAAGTTCCGAATCCGCACCAACATAATAGAGATACAGAAACACCGTGGCCCCTTTCTTTGAGATAACTCTGCACTATTGCGAGCTGCAAATGCCACTTCCAGCTTAGCTGTGCAGAAGAAGAACAACAAGAAGAAGAAATATCTCGAAATATGTCCGTCAGGCCCCTTCCCTTGAGATAAATCTGCAAATATCTCGGAAACGAAGAGAGCTATGGCAAAATGTTAAGAGACCTTTTTTGTAGAGAATTAAGTTTCCTACTTTTCATGTTCTATGATATTTTGTGATCAGATGCGTAGTTCTCGAGATATATCAAGATATTTAAAAGTTCCGAAGCCGCACCAACATAATAGAGATACAGAAACACCGTGGCCCCTTTCTTTGAGATAACTCTGCACTATTGCGAGCTGCAAATGCCACTTCCAGCTTAGCTGTGCAGAAGAAGAACAATAAGAAGAAGAAATATCTCGAAATATGTCCGTCAGGCCCCTTCCCTTGAGATAAATCTGGAAATATCTCGGAAACGAAGAGAGCTATGGCAAAATGTTAAGAGACCTTTTTTGTAGAGAATTAAGTTTCCTACTTTTTACGTTGTATGACATTTTTTGATCAGATGCGTAGTTCTCGAGATATATCAAGATATTTAAAAGTTCCGAAGCCGCACCAACATAATAGAGATACAGAAACACCGTGGCCCCTTTCTTTGAGATAACTCTGCACTAGTACGAGCCGCAAATGCCACTTCCAGCTTAGCTGTGCAGAAGAAGAACAACAAGAAGAAGAAATATCTCGAAATATGTCCGTCAGGCCCCTTCCCTTGAGATAAATCTGCAAATATCTCGGAAACGAAGCGAGCTACGGCAAAATGTTAAGCGACCTTTTTTGTAGAAAATGAGGTTTCCTACTTTTTATGTTCTATGATATTTTTTGATCAGATGCGTAGTTCTCGAGATATATCAAGATATTTAAAAGTTCCGAAGCCGCACCAACATAATAGAGATACAGAAACACCGTGGCCCATTTCTTTGAGATAACTCTGCACTATTGCGAGCTGCAAATGCCACTTCCAGCTTAGCTGTGCAGAAGAAGAACAACAAGAAGAAGAAATATCTCGAAATATGTCCGTCAGGCCCCCGTCCCTTGAGATAAATCTCCAAATATCTCGGAAACGAAGAGAGCTATGGCAAAATGTTAAGAGACCTTTTTTGTCGAGAATTATGTTTCCTACAATTTATGTTCTATGATATTTTTTGATCAGAAGCGTAGTTTTCGAGATATATCGAGATATTTAAAAGTTCCGAAGCCGCACCAACATAATAGAGATACAGAAACACCGTGGCTCCTTTCTTTGAGATAACTCTGCACTAGTACGAGCCGCAAATGCCACTTCCAGCTTAGCTGTGCAGAAGAAGAACAACAAGAAGAAGAAATATCTCGAAATATGTCCGTCAGGCCCCTTCCCTTGAGATAAATCTGCAAATATCTCGGAAACGAAGCGAGCTATGGCAAAATGTTAAGAGACCTTTTTTGTAGAGAATTAAGTTTCCTACTTTTTATGTTCTATGATATTTTTTGATCAGATGCGTAGTTCTCGAGATATATCAAGATATTTAAAAGCTCCGAAGCTGCACCAGCATAATAGAGGTACAGAAACACCGTGGCCCCTTTCTTTGAGATAACTCTGCACTATTGCGAGCTGCAAATGCCACTTCCAGCTTAGCTGTGCAGAAGAAGAACAACAAGAATAAGAAATATTTCGAAATATGTCCGTCAGGCCCGTTCCCTTGAGATAAATCTGCAAATATCTCGGAAACGAAGCGAGCTACGGCAAAATGTTAAGAGACCTTTTTTGTAGAAAATTAGGTTTGCTACTTTTTATGTTCTATGATATTTTTTGATCAGATGCGTAGTTCTCGAGATATATCAAGATATTTAAAAGTTCCGAAGCCGCACCAACATAATAGAGATACAGAAACACCGTGGCCCCTCTCTTTGAGATAACTCTGCACTATTGCGACCTGCAAATGCCACTTCCAGCTTAGCTGTGCAGAAGAAGAACAACAAGAATAAGAAATATTTCGAAATATGTCCGTCAGGCCCCTTCCCTTGAGATAAATCTGCAAATATCTCGGAAACGAAGCGAGCTACGGCAAAATGTTAAGCGACCTTTTTTGTAGAAAATGAGGTTTCCTACTTTTTATGTTCTATGATATTTTTTGATCAGATGCGTAGTTCTCGAGATATATCAAGATATTTAAAAGTTCCGAAGCCGCACCAACATAATAGAGATACAGAAACACCGTGGCCCCTTTCTTTGAGATAACTCTGCACTATTGCGAGCTGCAAATGCCACTTCCAGCTTAGCTGTGCAGAAGAAGAACAACAAGAAGAAGAAATATCTCGAAATATGTCCGTCAGGCCCCCGTCCCTTGAGATAAATCTCCAAATATCTCGGAAACGAAGAGAGCTATGGCAAAATGTTAAGAGACCTTTTTTGTCGAAAATTATGTTTCCTACAATTTATGTTCTATGATATTTTTTGATCAGAAGCGTAGTTTTCGAGATATATCGAGATATTTAAAAGTTCCGAAGCCGCACCAACATAATAGAGATACAGAAACACCGTGGCCCCTTTCTTTGAGATGACTCTGCACTATTGCGAGCTGGAAATACCACTTCCATTTTAGCTGTGCAGAAGAAGAACAACAAGAAGAAGAAATATCTCGAAATATGTCCGTTAGGCCCCTTCCCTTGAGATAAATCTGCAAATATCTCGGAAACGAAGCGAGCTATGGCAAAATGTTAAGAGACCTTTTTTGTAGAGAATTAAGTTTCCTACTTTTTATGTTCTATGATATTTTTTGATCAGATGCGTAGTTCTCGAGATATATCAAGATATTTAAAAGTTCCGAAGCCGCACCAACATAATAGAGATACAGAAACACCGTGGCCCCTTTCTTTGAGATAACTCTGCACTATTGCGAGCTGCAAATGCCACTTCCAGCTTAGCTGTGCAGAAGAAGAACAACAAGAAGAAGAAATATCTCGAAATATGTCCGTCAGGCCCCTTCCCTTGAGATAAATCTGCAAATATCTCGGAAACGAAGAGAGCTATGGCAAAATGTTAAGAGACCTTTTTTGTAGAGAATTAAGTTTCCTACTTTTCATGTTCTATGATATTTTTTGATCAGATGCGTAGTTCTCGAGATATATCAAGATATTTAAAAGTTCCGAAGCCGCACCAACATAATAGAGATACAGAAACACCGTGGCCCCTTTCTTTGAGATAACTCTGCACTATTGCGAGCTGCAAATGCCACTTCCAGCTTAGCTGTGCAGAAGAAGAACAACAAGAAGAAGAAATATCTCGAAATATGTCCGTCAGGCCCCTTCCCTTGAGATAAATCTGGAAATATCTCGGAAACGAAGCGAGCTATGGCAAAATGTTAAGAGACCTTTTTTGTAGAGAATTAAGTTTCCTACTGTTTATGTTCTATGATATTTTTTGATCAGATGCGTAGTTCTCGAGATATATCAAGATATTTAAAAGTTCCGAAGCCGCACCAACATAATAGAGATACAGAAACACCGTGGCCCCTTTCTTTGAGATAACTCTGCACTATTGCGAGCTGCAAATGCCACTTCCAGCTTAGCTGTGCAGAAGAAGAACAACAAGAAGAAGAAATATCTCGAAATATGTCCGTCAGGCCCCTTCCCTTGAGATAAATCTGCAAATATCTCGGAAACGAAGAGAGCTACGGCAAAATGTTAAGAGACCTTTTTTGTAGAAAATTAGGTTTCCTACTTTTTATGTTCTATGATATTTTTTGATCAGATGCGTAGTTCTCGAGATATATCAAGATATTTAAAAGTTCCGAAGCCGCACCAACATAATAGAGATACAGAAACACCGTGGCCCCTCTCTTTGAGATAACTCTGCACTATTGCGACCTGCAAATGCCACTTCCAGCTTAGCTGTGCAGAAGAAGAACAACAAGAATAAGAAATATTTCGAAATATGTCCGTCAGGCCCCTTCCCTTGAGATAAATCTGCAAATATCTCGGAAACGAAGCGAGCTACGGCAAAATGTTTAGCGACCTTTTTTGTAGAAAATGAGGTTTCCTACTTTTTATGTTCTATGATATTTTTTGATCAGATGCGTAGTTCTCGAGATATATCAAGATATTTAAAAGTTCCGAAGCCGCACCAACATAATAGAGATACAGAAACACCGTGGCCCCTTTCTTTGAGATAACTCTGCACTATTGCGAGCTGCAAATGCCACTTCCAGCTTAGCTGTGCAGAAGAAGAACAACAAGAAGAAGAAATATCTGGAAATATGTCCGTCAGGCCCCTTCCCTTGAGATAAATCTGCAAATATCTCGGAAACCAAGCGAGCTATGGCAAAATGTTAAGAGACCTTATTTGTAGAGAATTAAGTTTCCTACTTTTTATGTTCTACGATATTTTTTGATCAGATGCGTAGTTCTCGAGATATATCAAGATATTTAAAAGTTCCGAAGCCGCACCAACATAATAGAGATACAGAAACACCGTGGCCCCTTTCTTTGAGATAACTCTGCACTACTGCGAGCTGCAAATGCCACTTCCAGCTTAGCTGTGCAGAAGAAGAACAACAAGAAGAAGAAATATCTCGAAATATGTCCGTCAGGCCCCTTCCCTTGAGATAAATCTGCAAATATCTCGGAAACGAAGCGAGCTATGGCAAAATGTTAAGAGACCTTTTTTGTAGAGAATTAAGTTTCCTACTTTTTATGTTCTATGATATTTTTTGATCAGATTCGTAGTTCTCGAGATATATCCAGATATTTAAAAGTTCCGAAGCGGCACCAACATAATAGACATACAGAAACACCGTGGCCCCTTTCTTTGAGATAACTCTGCACTATTGCGAGCTGTAAATGCCACTTCCAGCTTAGCTGTGCAGAAGAAGAACAACAAGAAGAAGAAATATCTTGAAATATGTCCGTCAGGCCCCTTCCCTTGAGATATATCTGCAAATATCTCGGAAACGAAGCGAGCTATGGCAAAATGTTAAGAGACCTTTTTTGTCGAGAATTATGTTTCCTACAATTTATGTTCTATGATATTTTTTGATCAGAAGCGTAGTTTTCGAGATATATCGAGATATTTAAAAGTTCCGAAGCCGCACCAACATAATAGAGATACAGAAACACCGTGGCCCCTTTCTTTGAGATGACTCTGCACTATTGCGAGCTGGAAATGCCACTTCCAGTTTAGCTGTGCAGAAGAAGAACAACAAGAAGAAGAAATATCTCGAAATATGTCCGTTAGGCCCCTTCCCTTGAGATAAATCTGCAAATATCTCGGAAACGAAGCGAGCTATGGCAAAATGTTAAGAGACCTTTTTTGTAGAGAATTAAGTTTCCTACTTTTTATGTTGTATGATATTTTTTGATCAGATGCGTAGTTCTCGAGATATATCAAGATATTTAAAAGTTCCGAAGCCGCACCAACATAATAGAGATACAGAAACACCGTGGCCCCTTTCTTTGAGATAACTCTGCACTATTGCGAGCTGCAAATGCCACTTCCAGCTTAGCTGTGCAGAAGAAGAACAACAAGAAGAAGAAATATCTCGAAATATGTCCGTCAGGCCCCTTCCCTTGAGATAAATCTGCAAATATCTCGGAAACGAAGAGAGCTACGGCAAAATGTTAAGAGACCTTTTTTGTAGAAAATTAGGTTTCCTACTTTTTATGTTCTATGATATTTTTTGATCAGATGCGTAGTTCTCGAGACATATCAAGATATTTAAAAGTTCCGAAGCCGCACCAACATAATAGAGATACAGAAACACCGTGGCCCCTCTCTTTGAGATAACTCTGCACTATTGCGACCTGCAAATGCCACTTCCAGCTTAGCTGTGCAGAAGAAGAACAACAAGAATAAGAAATATTTCGAAATATGTCCGTCAGGCCCCTTCCCTTGAGATAAATCTGCAAATATCTCGGAAACGAAGCGAGCTACGGCAAAATGTTAAGCGACCTTTTTTGTAGAAAATGAGGTTTCCTACTTTTTATGTTCTATGATATTTTTTGATCAGATGCGTAGTTCTCGAGATATATCAAGATATTTAAAAGTTCCGAAGCCGCACCAACATAATAGAGATACAGAAACACCGTGGCCCCTTTCTTTGAGATAACTCTGCACTATTGCGAGCTGCAAATGCCACTTCCAGCTTAGCTGTGCAGAAGAAGAACAACAAGAAGAAGAAATATCTGGAAATATGTCCGTCAGGCCCCTTCCCTTGAGATAAATCTGCAAATATCTCGGAAACCAAGCGAGCTATGGCAAAATGTTAAGAGACCTTATTTGTAGAGAATTAAGTTTCCTACTTTTTATGTTCTACGATATTTTTTGATCAGATGCGTAGTTCTCGAGATATATCAAGATATTTAAAAGTTCCGAAGCCGCACCAACATAATAGAGATACAGAAACACCGTGGCCCCTTTCTTTGAGATAACTCTGCACTACTGCGAGCTGCAAATGCCACTTCCAGCTTAGCTGTGCAGAAGAAGAACAACAAGAAGAAGAAATATCTCGAAATATGTCCGTCAGGCCCCTTCCCTTGAGATAAATCTGCAAATATCTCGGAAACGAAGCGAGCTATGGCAAAATGTTAAGAGACCTTTTTTGTAGAGAATTAAGTTTCCTACTTTTTATGTTCTATGATATTTTTTGATCAGATTCGTAGTTCTCGAGATATATCCAGATATTTAAAAGTTCCGAAGCGGCACCAACATAATAGAGATACAGAAACACCGTGGCCCCTTTCTTTGAGGTAACTCTGCACTATTGCGAGCTGCAAATGCCACTTCCAGCTTAGCTGTGCAGAAGAAGAACAACAAGAAGAAGAAACATCTCGAAATATGTCCCTCAGGCCCCTTCCCTTGAGATAAATCTGCAAATATCTCGGAAACCAAGCGAGCTATGGCAAAATGTTAAGAGACCTTATTTGTAGAGAATTAAGTTTCCTACTTTTTATGTTCTACGATATTTTTTGATCAGATGCGTAGTTCTCGAGATATATCAAGATATTTAAAAGCTCCGAAGCTGCACCAACATAATAGAGGTACAGAAACACCGTGGCCCCTTTCTTTGAGATAACTCTGCACTATTGCGAGCTGCAAATGCCACTTCCAGCTTAGCTGTGCAGAAGAAGAACAACAAGAATAAGAAATATTTCGAAATATGTCCGTCAGGCCCGTTCCCTTGAGATAAATCTGCAAATATCTCGGAAACGAAGCGAGCTACGGCAAAATGTTAAGAGACCTTTTTTGTAGAAAATTAGGTTTCCTACTTTTTATGTTCTATGATATTTTTTGATCAGATGCGTAGTTCTCGAGATATATCAAGATATTTAAAAGTTCCGAAGCCGCACCAACATAATAGAGATACAGAAACACCGTGGCCCCTCTCTTTGAGATAACTCTGCACTATTGCGACCTGCAAATGCCACTTCCAGCTTAGCTGTGCAGAAGAAGAACAACAAGAATAAGAAATATTTCGAAATATGTCCGTCAGGCCCCTTCCCTTGAGATAAATCTGCAAATATCTCGGAAACGGAGCGAGCTACGGCAAAATGTTAAGCGACCTTTTTTGTAGAAAATGAGGTTTCCTACTTTTTATGTTCTATGATATTTTTTGATCAGATGCGTAGTTCTCGAGATATATCAAGATATTTAAAAGTTCCGAAGCCGCGCCAACATAATAGAGATACAGAAACACCGTGGCCCCTTTCTTTGAGATAACTCTGCACTATTGCGAGCTGCAAATGCCACTTCCAGCTTAGCTGTGCAGAAGAAGAACAACAAGAAGAAGAAATATCTGGAAATATGTCCGTCAGGCCCCTTCCCTTGAGATAAATCTGCAAATATCTCGGAAACCAAGCGAGCTATGGCAAAATGTTAAGAGACCTTATTTGTAGAGAATTAAGTTTCCTACTTTTTATGTTCTACGATATTTTTTGATCAGATGCGTAGTTCTCGAGATATATCAAGATATTTAAAAGTTCCGAAGCCGCACCAACATAATAGAGATACAGAAACACCGTGGCCCCTTTCTTTGAGATAACTCTGCACTACTGCGAGCTGCAAATGCCACTTCCAGCTTAGCTGTGCAGAAGAAGAACAACAAGAAGAAGAAATATCTCGAAATATGTCCGTCAGGCCCCTTCCCTTGAGATAAATCTGCAAATATCTCGGAAACGAAGCGAGCTATGGCAAAATGTTAAGAGACCTTTTTTGTAGAGAATTAAGTTTCCTACTTTTTATGTTCTATGATATTTTTTGATCAGATTCGTAGTTCTCGAGATATATCCAGATATTTAAAAGTTCCGAAGCGGCACCAACATAATAGAGATACAGAAACACCGTGGCCCCTTTCTTTGAGGTAACTCTGCACTATTGCGAGCTGCAAATGCCACTTCCAGCTTAGCTGTGCAGAAGAAGAACAACAAGAAGAAGAAACATCTCGAAATATGTCCCTCAGGCCCCTTCCCTTGAGATAAATCTGCAAATATCTCGGAAACCAAGCGAGCTATGGCAAAATGTTAAGAGACCTTATTTGTAGAGAATTAAGTTTCCTACTTTTTATGTTCTACGATATTTTTTGATCAGATGCGTAGTTCTCGAGATATATCAAGATGTTTAAAAGTTCCGAAGCCGCACCAACATAATAGAGATACAGAAACACCGTGGCCCCTTTCTTTGAGATAACTCTGCACTATTGCGAGCTGCAAATGCCACTTCCAGCTTAGCTGTGCAGAAGACGAACAACAAGAAGAAGAAATATCTCGAAATATGTCCGTCAGGCCCCTTCCCTTGAGATAAATCTGCAAATATCTCGGAAACGAAGCGAGCTATGGCAAAATGTTAAGAGACCTTTTTTGTAGAGCATTAAGTTTCCTACTTTTTATGTTCTATGATATTTTTTGATCAGATGCGTAGTTCTCGAGATATATCAAGATATTTAAAAGCTCCGAAGCTGCACCAACATAATAGAGGTACAGAAACACCGTGGCCCCTTTCTTTGAGATAACTCTGCACTATTGCGAGCTGCAAATGCCACTTCCAGCTTAGCTGTGCAGAAGAAGAACAACAAGAATAAGAAATATCTCGAAATATGTCCGTCAGGCCCCTTCCCTTGAGATAAATCTGTAAATATCTCGGAAACGAAGCGAGCTATGGCAAAATGTTAAGAGACCTTTTTTGTAGAGAATTAAGTTTCCTACTTTTTATGTTCTATGATATTTTTCGATCAGAGGCGTAGTTCTCGAGATATATCAAGATATTTAAAAGTTCCGAAGCCGCACCAACATAATAGAGATACAGAAACACCGTGGCCCCTCTCTTTGAGATAACTCTGCACGATTGCGAGCTGGAAATGCCACTTCCAGTTTAGCTGTGCAGAAGAAGAACAACAAGAAGAAGAAATATCTCGAAATATGTCCGTCAGGACCCTTCCCTTGAGATAAATCTGCAAATATCTCGGAAACGAAGCGAGCTATGGCAAAATGTTAAGAGACCTTTTTTGTAGAGAATTATGTTTCCTACAATTTAGGTTCTCTGATATTTTTTGATCAGAAGCGTAGTTTTCGAGATATATCGAGATATTTAAAAGTTCCGAAGCCGCACCAACATAATAGAGATACAGAAACACCGTGGCCCCTTTCTTTGAGATAACTCTGCACTATTGCGACCTGCAAATGCCACTTCCAGCTTAGCTGTGCAGAAGAGGAACAACAAGAAGAAGAAATATCTCGGAATATGTCCGTCAGGCCCCTTCCCTTGAGCTAAATCTGCATATATCTCGGAAACGAAGCGAGCTACGGCAAAATGTTAAGAGACCTTTTTTGTAGAAAATTAGGTTTCCTACTTTTTATGTTCTATGATATTTTTCGATCAGAGGCGTAGTTCTCGAGATATATCAAGATATTTAAAAGTTCCGAAGCCGCACCAACATAATAGAGATACAGAAACACCGTGGCCCCTTTCTTTGAGATAACTCTGCACTATTGCGCGCTGCAAATGCCACTTCCAGCTTAGCTGTGCAGAAGAAGAACAACAAGAAGAAGAAATATCTCGAAATATGTCCGTCAGGCCCCTTCCCTTGAGATATATCTGCAAATATCTCGGAAACGAAGCGAGCTATGGCAAAATGTTAAGAGACCTTTTTGTAGAGAATTATGTTTCCTACAATTTAGGTTCTCTGATATTTTTTGATCAGAAGCGTAGTTTTCGAGATATATCGAGATATTTAAAAGTTCCGAAGCCGCACCAACATAATAGAGATACAGAAACACCGTGGCCCCTTTCTTTGAGATAACTCTGCACTGTTGCGACCTGCAAATGACACTTCCAGCTTAGCTGTGCAGAAGAGGAACAACAAGAAGAAGAAATATCTCGGAATATGTCCGTCAGGCCCCTTCCCTTGAGCTAAATCTGCATATATCTCGGAAACGAAGCGAGCTACGGCAAAATGTTAAGAGACCTTTTTTGTAGAAAATTAGGTTTCCTACTTTTTATGTTCTATGATATTTTTCGATCAGAGGCGTAGTTCTCGAGATATATCAAGATATTTAAAAGTTCCGAAGCCGCACCAACATAATAGAGATACAGAAACACCGTGGCCCCTTTCTTTGAGATAACTCTGCACGATTGCGAGCTGGAAATGCCACTTCCAGTTTAGCTGTGCAGAAGAAGAACAACAAGAAGAAGAAATATCTCGAAATATGTCCATCAGGACCCTTCCCTTGAGATAAATCTGCAAATATCTCGGAAACGAAGCGAGCTATGGCAAAATGTCAGGAGACCTTTTTTGTAGAGAATTATGTTTCCTACAATTTATGTTCTATGATATTTTTTGATCAGAAGCGTAGTTTTCGAGATATATCGAGATATTTAAAAGTTCCGAAGCCGCACCAACATAATAGAGATACGGAAACACCGTGGCCCCTTTCTTTGGGATAACTCTGCACTATTGCGAGATGGAAATGCCACTTCCAGCTTAGCTGTGCAGAAGAAGAACAACAAGAAGAAGAAATATCTCGAAATATGTCCCTCAGGCCCCTTCCCTTGAGATAAATCTGCAAATATCTCGGAAACCAAGCGAGCTATGGCAAAATGTTAAGAGACCTTATTTGTAGAGAATTAAGTTTCCTACTTTTTATGTTCTACGATATTTTTTGATCAGATGCGTAGTTCTCGAGATATATCAAGATATTTAAAAGTTCCAAAGCCGCACCAACATAATAGAGATACAGAAACACCGTGGCCCCTTTCTTTGAGATAACTCTGCACTATTGCGAGCTGCAAATGCCACTTCCAGCTTAGCTGTGCAGAAGAAGAACAACAAGAAGAAGAAATATCTCGAAATATGTCAGTCAGGCCCCTTCCCTGGAGATAAATCTGCAAATATCTCGGAAACGAAGCGAGCTATGGCAAAATCTTAAGAGACCTTTTTTGTAGAGAATTATGTTTCCTATAATTTACGTTCTCTGATATTTTTTGATCAGAAGCGTAGTTTTCGAGATATATCGAGATATTTAAAAGTTCCGAAGCCGCACCAACATAATAGAGATACAGAAACACCGTGGCCCCTTTCTTTGAGATAACTCTGCACTATTGCGACCTGCAAATGCCACTTCCAGCTTAGCTGTGCAGAAGAGCAACAACAAGAAGAAGAAATATCTCGGAATATGTCCGTCAGGCCCCTTCCCTTGAGATAAATCTGCAAATATCTCGGAAACGAAGCGAGCTATTGCAAAACGTTAAGAGACCTTTTTTGTAGAGAATTAAGTTTCCTACTTTTTATGTTCTACGATATTTTTTGATCAGATGCGTAGTTCTCGAGATATATCAAGATATTTAAAAGTTCCGAAGCCGCACCAACATAATAGAGATACAGAAACACCGTGGCCCCTTTCTTTGAGATAACTCTGCACTATTGCGAGCTGCAAATGCCACTTCCAGCTTAGCTGTGCAGAAGAAGAACAACAAGAAGAAGAAATATCTGGAAATATGTCCGTCAGGCCCCTTCCCTTGAGATAAATCTGCAAATATCTCGGAAACGAAGCGAGCTATGGCAAAATGTTAAGAGACCTTTTTTGTAGAGAATTATGTTTCCTACAATTTACGTTCTCTGATATTTTTTGATCAGAAGCGTAGTTTTCGAGATATATCGAGATATTTAAAAGTTCCGAAGCCGCACCAACATAATAGAGATACAGAAACACCGTGGCCCCTTTCTTTGAGATAACTCTGCACTATTGCGACCTGCAAATGCCACTTCCAGCTTAGCTGTGCAGAAGAAGAACAACAAGAAGAAGAAATATCTCGAAATATGTCCCTCAGGCCCCTTCCCTTGAGATAAATCTGCAAATATCTCGGAAACCAAGCGAGCTATGGCAAAATGTTAAGAGACCTTATTTGTAGAGAATTAAGTTTCCTACTTTTTATGTTCTACGATATTTTTTGATCAGATGCGTAGTTCTCGAGATATATCAAGATATTTAAAAGTTCCGAAGCCGCACCAACATAATAGAGATACAGAAACACCGTGGCCCCTTTCTTTGAGATAACTCTGCACTATTGCGAGCTGCAAATGCCACTTCCAGCTTAGCTGTGCAGAAGAAGAACAACAAGAAGAAGAAATATCTCGAAATATGTCAGTCAGGCCCCTTCCCTGGAGATAAATCTGCAAATATCTCGGAAACGAAGCGAGCTATGGCAAAATCTTAAGAGACCTTTTTTGTAGAGAATTATGTTTCCTATAATTTACGTTCTCTGATATTTTTTGATCAGAAGCGTAGTTTTCGAGATATATCGAGATATTTAAAAGTTCCGAAGCCGCACCAACATAATAGAGATACAGAAACACCGTGGCCCCTTTCTTTGAGATAACTCTGCACTATTGCGACCTGCAAATGCCACTTCCAGCTTAGCTGTGCAGAAGAGGAACAACAAGAAGAAGAAATATCTCGGAATATGTCCGTCAGGCCCCTTCCCTTGAGATAAATCTGCAAATATCTCGGAAACGAAGCGAGCTATTGCAAAACGTTAAGAGACCTTTTTTGTAGAGAATTAAGTTTCCTACTTTTTATGTTCTACGATATTTTTTGATCAGATGCGTAGTTCTCGAGATATATCAAGATATTTAAAAGTTCCGAAGCCGCACCAACATAATAGAGATACAGAAACACCGTGGCCCCTTTCTTTGAGATAACTCTGCACTATTGCGAGCTGCAAATGCCACTTCCAGCTTAGCTGTGCAGAAGAAGAACAACAAGAAGAAGAAATATCTGGAAATATGTCCGTCAGGCCCCTTCCCTTGAGATAAATCTGCAAATATCTCGGAAACGAAGCGAGCTACGGCAAAATGTTAAGAGACCTTTTTTGTAGAAAATTAGGATTCCTACTTTTTATGTTCTATAATATTTTTTGAACAGATGCGTAGTTCTCGAGATATATCAAGATATTTAAAAGTTCCGAAGCCGCACCAACATAATAGAGATACAGAAACACCGTGGCCCCTTTCTTTGAGATAACTCTGCACTATTGCGCGCTGCAAATGGCACTTCCAGCTTAGCTGTGCAGAAGAAGAACAACAAGAAGAAGAAATATCTCGAAATATGTCCGTCAGGCCCCTTCCCTTGAGATAAATCTGCAAATATCTCGGAAACGAAGCGAGCTATGGCAAAATGTTAAGAGACCTTTTTTGTAGAGAATTATGTTTCCTACAATTTATGTTCTATGATATTTTTTGATCAGAAGCGTAGTTTTCGAGATATATCGAGATATTTAAAAGTTCCGAAGCCGCACCAACATAATAGGGATACAGAAACACCGTGGCCCCTCTCTTTGAGATTACTCTGCACGATTGCGAGCTGAAAATGCCACTTCCGGTTTAGCTGTGCAGAAGAGGAACAACAAGAAGAAGAAATATCTCGAAATATGTCCGTCAGGCCCCTTCCCTTGAGATAAATCTGCAAATATCTCGGAAACGAAGCGAGCTATGGCAAAATGTTAAGAGACCTTTTTTGTAGAGAATTAAGTTTCCTACTTTTTATGTTCTATGATATTTTTCGATCAGAGGCGTAGTTCTCGAGATATATCAAGATATTTAAAAGTTCCGAAGCCGCACCAACATAATAGAGATACAGAAACACCGTGGCCCCTCTCTTTGAGATAACTCTGCACGATTGCGAGCTGGAAATGCCACTTCCAGTTTAGCTGTGCAGAAGAAGAACAACAAGAAGAAGAAATATCTCGAAATATGTCCGTCAGGACCCTTCCCTTGAGATAAATCTGCAAATATCTCGGAAACGAAGCGAGCTATGGCAAAATGTTAAGAGACCTTTTTTGTAGAGAATTATGTTTCCTACAATTTAGGTTCTCTGATATTTTTTGATCAGAAGCGTAGTTTTCGAGATATATCGAGATATTTAAAAGTTCCGAAGCCGCACCAACATAATAGAGATACAGAAACACCGTGGCCCCTTTCTTTGAGATAACTCTGCACTATTGCGACCTGCAAATGCCACTTCCAGCTTAGCTGTGCAGAAGAGGAACAACAAGAAGAAGAAATATCTCGGAATATGTCCGTCAGGCCCCTTCCCTTGAGCTAAATCTGCATATATCTCGGAAACGAAGCGAGCTACGGCAAAATGTTAAGAGACCTTTTTTGTAGAAAATTAGGTTTCCTACTTTTTATGTTCTATGATATTTTTCGATCAGAGGCGTAGTTCTCGAGATATATCAAGATATTTAAAAGTTCCGAAGCCGCACCAACATAATAGAGATACAGAAACACCGTGGCCCCTTTCTTTGAGATAACTCTGCACTATTGCGCGCTGCAAATGCCACTTCCAGCTTAGCTGTGCAGAAGAAGAACAACAAGAAGAAGAAATATCTCGAAATATGTCCGTCAGGCCCCTTCCCTTGAGATATATCTGCAAATATCTCGGAAACGAAGCGAGCTATGGCAAAATGTTAAGAGACCTTTTTGTAGAGAATTATGTTTCCTACAATTTAGGTTCTCTGATATTTTTTGATCAGAAGCGTAGTTTTCGAGATATATCGAGATATTTAAAAGTTCCGAAGCCGCACCAACATAATAGAGATACAGAAACACCGTGGCCCCTTTCTTTGAGATAACTCTGCACTGTTGCGACCTGCAAATGACACTTCCAGCTTAGCTGTGCAGAAGAGGAACAACAAGAAGAAGAAATATCTCGGAATATGTCCGTCAGGCCCCTTCCCTTGAGCTAAATCTGCATATATCTCGGAAACGAAGCGAGCTACGGCAAAATGTTAAGAGACCTTTTTTGTAGAAAATTAGGTTTCCTACTTTTTATGTTCTATGATATTTTTCGATCAGAGGCGTAGTTCTCGAGATATATCAAGATATTTAAAAGTTCCGAAGCCGCACCAACATAATAGAGATACAGAAACACCGTGGCCCCTTTCTTTGAGATAACTCTGCACGATTGCGAGCTGGAAATGCCACTTCCAGTTTAGCTGTGCAGAAGAAGAACAACAAGAAGAAGAAATATCTCGAAATATGTCCATCAGGACCCTTCCCTTGAGATAAATCTGCAAATATCTCGGAAACGAAGCGAGCTATGGCAAAATGTCAGGAGACCTTTTTTGTAGAGAATTATGTTTCCTACAATTTATGTTCTATGATATTTTTTGATCAGAAGCGTAGTTTTCGAGATATATCGAGATATTTAAAAGTTCCGAAGCCGCACCAACATAATAGAGATACGGAAACACCGTGGCCCCTTTCTTTGGGATAACTCTGCACTATTGCGAGATGGAAATGCCACTTCCAGCTTAGCTGTGCAGAAGAAGAACAACAAGAAGAAGAAATATCTCGAAATATGTCCCTCAGGCCCCTTCCCTTGAGATAAATCTGCAAATATCTCGGAAACCAAGCGAGCTATGGCAAAATGTTAAGAGACCTTATTTGTAGAGAATTAAGTTTCCTACTTTTTATGTTCTACGATATTTTTTGATCAGATGCGTAGTTCTCGAGATATATCAAGATATTTAAAAGTTCCAAAGCCGCACCAACATAATAGAGATACAGAAACACCGTGGCCCCTTTCTTTGAGATAACTCTGCACTATTGCGAGCTGCAAATGCCACTTCCAGCTTAGCTGTGCAGAAGAAGAACAACAAGAAGAAGAAATATCTCGAAATATGTCAGTCAGGCCCCTTCCCTGGAGATAAATCTGCAAATATCTCGGAAACGAAGCGAGCTATGGCAAAATCTTAAGAGACCTTTTTTGTAGAGAATTATGTTTCCTATAATTTACGTTCTCTGATATTTTTTGATCAGAAGCGTAGTTTTCGAGATATATCGAGATATTTAAAAGTTCCGAAGCCGCACCAACATAATAGAGATACAGAAACACCGTGGCCCCTTTCTTTGAGATAACTCTGCACTATTGCGACCTGCAAATGCCACTTCCAGCTTAGCTGTGCAGAAGAGCAACAACAAGAAGAAGAAATATCTCGGAATATGTCCGTCAGGCCCCTTCCCTTGAGATAAATCTGCAAATATCTCGGAAACGAAGCGAGCTATTGCAAAACGTTAAGAGACCTTTTTTGTAGAGAATTAAGTTTCCTACTTTTTATGTTCTACGATATTTTTTGATCAGATGCGTAGTTCTCGAGATATATCAAGATATTTAAAAGTTCCGAAGCCGCACCAACATAATAGAGATACAGAAACACCGTGGCCCCTTTCTTTGAGATAACTCTGCACTATTGCGAGCTGCAAATGCCACTTCCAGCTTAGCTGTGCAGAAGAAGAACAACAAGAAGAAGAAATATCTGGAAATATGTCCGTCAGGCCCCTTCCCTTGAGATAAATCTGCAAATATCTCGGAAACGAAGCGAGCTATGGCAAAATGTTAAGAGACCTTTTTTGTAGAGAATTATGTTTCCTACAATTTACGTTCTCTGATATTTTTTGATCAGAAGCGTAGTTTTCGAGATATATCGAGATATTTAAAAGTTCCGAAGCCGCACCAACATAATAGAGATACAGAAACACCGTGGCCCCTTTCTTTGAGATAACTCTGCACTATTGCGACCTGCAAATGCCACTTCCAGCTTAGCTGTGCAGAAGAAGAACAACAAGAAGAAGAAATATCTCGAAATATGTCCCTCAGGCCCCTTCCCTTGAGATAAATCTGCAAATATCTCGGAAACCAAGCGAGCTATGGCAAAATGTTAAGAGACCTTATTTGTAGAGAATTAAGTTTCCTACTTTTTATGTTCTACGATATTTTTTGATCAGATGCGTAGTTCTCGAGATATATCAAGATATTTAAAAGTTCCGAAGCCGCACCAACATAATAGAGATACAGAAACACCGTGGCCCCTTTCTTTGAGATAACTCTGCACTATTGCGAGCTGCAAATGCCACTTCCAGCTTAGCTGTGCAGAAGAAGAACAACAAGAAGAAGAAATATCTCGAAATATGTCAGTCAGGCCCCTTCCCTGGAGATAAATCTGCAAATATCTCGGAAACGAAGCGAGCTATGGCAAAATCTTAAGAGACCTTTTTTGTAGAGAATTATGTTTCCTATAATTTACGTTCTCTGATATTTTTTGATCAGAAGCGTAGTTTTCGAGATATATCGAGATATTTAAAAGTTCCGAAGCCGCACCAACATAATAGAGATACAGAAACACCGTGGCCCCTTTCTTTGAGATAACTCTGCACTATTGCGACCTGCAAATGCCACTTCCAGCTTAGCTGTGCAGAAGAGGAACAACAAGAAGAAGAAATATCTCGGAATATGTCCGTCAGGCCCCTTCCCTTGAGATAAATCTGCAAATATCTCGGAAACGAAGCGAGCTATTGCAAAACGTTAAGAGACCTTTTTTGTAGAGAATTAAGTTTCCTACTTTTTATGTTCTACGATATTTTTTGATCAGATGCGTAGTTCTCGAGATATATCAAGATATTTAAAAGTTCCGAAGCCGCACCAACATAATAGAGATACAGAAACACCGTGGCCCCTTTCTTTGAGATAACTCTGCACTATTGCGAGCTGCAAATGCCACTTCCAGCTTAGCTGTGCAGAAGAAGAACAACAAGAAGAAGAAATATCTGGAAATATGTCCGTCAGGCCCCTTCCCTTGAGATAAATCTGCAAATATCTCGGAAACGAAGCGAGCTACGGCAAAATGTTAAGAGACCTTTTTTGTAGAAAATTAGGATTCCTACTTTTTATGTTCTATAATATTTTTTGAACAGATGCGTAGTTCTCGAGATATATCAAGATATTTAAAAGTTCCGAAGCCGCACCAACATAATAGAGATACAGAAACACCGTGGCCCCTTTCTTTGAGATAACTCTGCACTATTGCGCGCTGCAAATGGCACTTCCAGCTTAGCTGTGCAGAAGAAGAACAACAAGAAGAAGAAATATCTCGAAATATGTCCGTCAGGCCCCTTCCCTTGAGATAAATCTGCAAATATCTCGGAAACGAAGCGAGCTATGGCAAAATGTTAAGAGACCTTTTTTGTAGAGAATTATGTTTCCTACAATTTATGTTCTATGATATTTTTTGATCAGAAGCGTAGTTTTCGAGATATATCGAGATATTTAAAAGTTCCGAAGCCGCACCAACATAATAGGGATACAGAAACACCGTGGCCCCTCTCTTTGAGATTACTCTGCACGATTGCGAGCTGAAAATGCCACTTCCGGTTTAGCTGTGCAGAAGAGGAACAACAAGAAGAAGAAATATCTCGAAATATGTCCGTCAGGCCCCTTCCCTTGAGATAAATCTGCAAATATCTCGGAAACGAAGCGAGCTATGGCAAAATGTTAAGAGACCTTTTTTGTAGAGAATTATGTTTCCTACAATTTAGGTTCTCTGATATTTTTTGATCAGAAGCGTAGTTTTCGAGATATATCGAGATATTTAAAAGTTCCGAAGCCGCACCAACATAATAGAGATGCAGAAACACCGTGGCCCCTTTCTTTGGGATAACTCTGCACTATTGCGAGCTGGAAATGCCACTTCCAGTTTAGCTGTGCAGAAGAAGAACAACAAGAAGAAGAAATATCTCGAAATATGTCCGTCAGGACCCTTCCCTTGAGATAAATCTGCAAATATCTCGGAAACGAAGCGAGCTATTGCAAGACGTTAAGAGACCTTTTTTGTAGAGAATTAAGTTTCCTACTTTTTATGTTGTATGATATTTTTTGATCAGATGCGTAGTTCTCGAGATATATCAAGATATTTAAAAGCTCCGAAGCTGCACCAACATAATAGAGGTACAGAAACACCGTGGCCCCTTTCTTTGAGATAACTCTGCACTATTGCGAGCTGCAAATGCCACTTCCAGCTTAGCTGTGCAGAAGAAGAACAACAAGAATAAGAAATATTTCGAAATATGTCCGTCAGGCCCCTTCCCTTGAGATAAATCTGCAAATATCTCGGAAACGAAGCGAGCTACGGCAAAATGTTAAGAGACCTTTTTTGTAGAAAATTAGGTTTCCTACTTTTTATGTTCTAGGATATTTTTTGATCAGATGCGTAGTTCTCGAGATATATCAAGATATTTAAAAGTTCCGAAGCCGCACCAACATAATAGAGATACAGAAACACCGTGGCCCCTTTCTTTGCGATAACTCTGCACTATTGCGAGCTGCAAATGCCACTTCCAGCTTAGCTGTGCAGAAGAAGAACAACAAGAAGAAGAAATATCTCGAAATATGTCCGTCAGGCCCCTTCCCTTGAGATAAATCTGCAAATACCTCGGAAACCAAGCGAGCTATGGCAAAATGTTAAGAGACCTTTTTTGTAGAGAATTAAGTTTCCTACTTTTTATCTTCTATGATATTTTCTGACCAGATTCGTAGTTCTCGAGATATATCAAGATATTTAAAAGTTCCGAAGCCGCACCAACATAATAGAGATACAGAAACACCGTGGCCCCTCTCTTTGAGATAACTCTGCACAATTGCGAGCTGCAAATGCCACTTCCAGCTTAGCTGTGCAGAAGAAGAACAACAAGAAGAAGAAATATCTCGAAATATGTCCGTCAGGCCCCTTCCCTTGAGATAAATCGGCAAGTATCTCGGAAACGAAGCGAGCTATGGCAAAATGTTAAGAGACCTTTTTTGTAGAGAATTATGTTTCTTACAATTTATGTTCTATGATATTTTTTGATCAGATGCGTAGTTCTCGAGATATATCAAGATATTTAAAAGTTCCGAAGCCGCACCAACATTATAGAGATACAGAAACACCGTGGTCCCTCTCTTTGAGATAACTCTGCACTATTGCGACCTGCAAATGCCACTTCCAGCTTAGCTGTGCAGAAGAGGAACAACAAGAAGAAGAAATATCTCGGAATATGTCCGTCAGGCCCCTTCCCTTGAGATAAATCTGCAAATATCTCGGAAACGAAGCGAGCTATTGCAAAACGTTAAGAGACCTTTTTTGTAGAGAATTAAGTTTCCTACTTTTTATGTTCTACGATATTTTTTGATCAGATGCGTAGTTCTCGAGATATATCAAGATATTTAAAAGTTCCGAAGCCGCACCAACATAATAGAGATACAGAAACACCGTGGCCCCTTTCTTTGAGATAACTCTGCACTATTGCGAGCTGCAAATGCCACTTCCAGCTTAGCTGTGCAGAAGAAGAACAACAAGAAGAAGAAATATCTGGAAATATGTCCGTCAGGCCCCTTCCCTTGAGATAAATCTGCAAATATCTCGGAAACGAAGCGAGCTACGGCAAAATGTTTAGAGACCTTTTTTGTAGAAAATTAGGATTCCTACTTTTTATGTTCTATAACATTTTTTGAACAGATGCGTAGTTCTCGAGATATATCAAGATATTTAAAAGTTCCGAAGCCGCACCAACATAATAGAGATACAGAAACACCGTGGCCCCTTTCTTTGAGATAACTCTGCACTATTGCGCGCTGCAAATGGCACTTCCAGCTTAGCTGTGCAGAAGAAGAACAACAAGAAGAAGAAATATCTCGAAATATGTCCGTCAGGCCCCTTCCCTTGAGATAAATCTGCAAATATCTCGGAAACGAAGCGAGCTATGGCAAAATGTTAAGAGACCTTTTTTGTAGAGAATTAAGTTTCCTACTTTTTATCTTCTATGATATTTTCTGACCAGATTCGTAGTTCTCGAGATATATCAAGATATTTAAAAGTTCCGAAGCCGCACCAACATAATAGAGATACAGAAACACCGTGGCCCCTCTCTTTGAGATAACTCTGCACAATTGCGCGCTGCAAATGCCACTTCCAGCTTAGCTGTGCAGAAGAAGAACAACAAGAAGAAGAAATATCTCGAAATATGTCCGTCAGGCCCCTTCCCTTGAGATAAATCGGCAAGTATCTCGGAAACGAAGCGAGCTATGGCAAAATGTTAAGAGACCTTTTTTGTAGAGAATTATGTTTCTTACAATTTATGTTCTATGATATTTTTTGATCAGATGCGTAGTTCTCGAGATATATCAAGATATTTAAAAGTTCCGAAGCCGCACCAACATTATAGAGATACAGAAACACCGTGGTCCCTCTCTTTGAGATAACTCTGCACTATTGCGACCTGCAAATGCCACTTCCAGCTTAGCTGTGCAGAAGAAGAACAACAAGAAGAAGAAATATCTCGAAATATGTCCGTCAGGACCCTTCCCTTGAGATAAATCTGCAAATATCTCGGAAACGAAGCGAGCTATTGCAAAACGTTAAGAGACCTTTTTTGTAGAGAATTAAGTTTCCTACTTTTTATGTTCTATGATATTTTTTGATCAGATGCGTAGTTCTCGAGATATATCAAGATATTTAAAAGCTCCGAAGCTGCACCAACATAATAGAGGTACAGAAACACCGTGGCCCCTTTCTGTGAGATAACTCTGCACTATTGCGAGCTGCAAATGCCACTTCCAGCTTAGCTGTGCAGAAGAAGAACAACAAGAAGAAGAAATATCTCGAAATATGTCCGTCGGCCCCTTCCCTTGAAATAAATCTGCAAATATCTCGGAAACCAAGCGAGCTATGGCAAAATGTTAAGAGACCTTTTTTGTAGAGAATTATGTTCCCTACAATTTATGTTCTATGATATTTTTTGATCAGATGCGTAGTTCTCGAGATATATCAAGATATTTAAAAGTTCCGAAGCCGCACCAACATAATAGAGATACAGAAACACCGTGGCCCCTTTCTTTGCGATAACTCTGCACTATTGCGAGCTGCAAATGCCACTTCCAGCTTAGCTGTGCAGAAGAAGAACAACAAGAAGAAGAAATATCTCGAAATATGTCCGTCAGGCCCCTTCCCTTGAGATATATCTGCAAATATCTCGGAAACCAAGCGAGCTATGGCAAAATGTTAAGAGACCTTTTTTGTAGAGAATTAAGTTTCCTACTTTTTATCTTCTATGATATTTTCTGACCAGATTCGTAGTTCTCGAGATATATCAAGATATTTAAAAGTTCCGAAGCCGCACCAACATAATAGAGATACAGAAACACCGTGGCCCCTCTCTTTGAGATAACTCTGCACAATTGCGAGCTGCAAATGCCACTTCCAGCTTAGCTGTGCAGAAGAAGAACAACAAGAAGAAGAAATATCTCGAAATATGTCCGTCAGGCCCCTTTCCTTGAGATAAATCGGCAAGTATCTCGGAAACGAAGCGAGGTATGGCAAAATGTTAAGAGACCTTTTTTGTAGAGAATTATGTTTCTTACAATTTATGTTCTATGATATTTTTTGATCAGAAGCGTAGTTTTCGAGATATATCGAGATATTTAAAAGTTCCGAAGCCGCACCAACATAATAGAGATACAGAAACACCGTGGCCCCTTTCTTTGGGGTAACTCTGCACTATTGCGAGCTGGAAATGCCACTTCCAGTTTAGCTGTGCAGAAGAAGAACAACAAGAAGAAGAAATATCTCGAAATATGTCCATCAGGACCCTTCCCTTGAGATAAATCTGCAAATATCTCGGAAACGAAGCGAGCTATGGCAAAATGTTAAGAGACCTTTTTTGTAGAGAATTATGTTCCCTACAATTTATGTTCTATGATATTTTTTGATCAGATGCGTAGTTCTCGAGATATATCAAGATATTTAAAAGTTCCGAAGCCGCACCAACATAATAGAGATACAGAAACACCGTGGCCCCTTTCTTTGGGATAACTCTGCACTATTGCGAGCTGGAAATGCCACTTCCAGTTTAGCTGTGCAGAAGAAGAACAACAAGAAGAAGAAATATCTCGAAATATGTCCGTCAGGACCCTTCCCTTGAGATAAATCTGCAAATATCTCGGAAACGAAGCGAGCTATTGCAAAACGTTAAGAGACCTTTTTTGTAGAGAATTAAGTTTCCTACTTTTTATGTTCTATGATATTTTTTGAACAGATGCGTAGTTCTCGAGATATATCAAGATATTTAAAAGTTCCGAAGCCGCACCAACATAATAGAGATACAGAAACACCGTGGCCCCTTTCTTTGAGATAACTCTGCACTATTGCGCGCTGCAAATGGCACTTCCAGCTTAGCTGTGCAGAAGAAGAACAACAAGAAGAAGAAATATCTCGAAATATGTCCGTCAGGCCCCTTCCCTTGAGATAAATCTGCAAATATCTCGGAAACGAAGCGAGCTATGGCAAAATGTTAAGAGACCTTTTTTGTAGAGAATTAAGTTTCCTACTTTTTATCTTCTATGATATTTTCTGACCAGATTCGTAGTTCTCGAGATATATCAAGATATTTAAAAGTTCCGAAGCCGCACCAACATAATAGAGATACAGAAACACCGTGGCCCCTCTCTTTGAGATAACTCTGCACAATTGCGCGCTGCAAATGCCACTTCCAGCTTAGCTGTGCAGAAGAAGAACAACAAGAAGAAGAAATATCTCGAAATATGTCCGTCAGGCCCCTTCCCTTGAGATAAATCGGCAAGTATCTCGGAAACGAAGCGAGCTATGGCAAAATGTTAAGAGACCTTTTTTGTAGAGAATTATGTTTCTTACAATTTATGTTCTATGATATTTTTTGATCAGATGCGTAGTTCTCGAGATATATCAAGATATTTAAAAGTTCCGAAGCCGCACCAACATTATAGAGATACAGAAACACCGTGGTCCCTCTCTTTGAGATAACTCTGCACTATTGCGACCTGCAAATGCCACTTCCAGCTTAGCTGTGCAGAAGAAGAACAACAAGAAGAAGAAATATCTCGAAATATGTCCGTCAGGACCCTTCCCTTGAGATAAATCTGCAAATATCTCGGAAACGAAGCGAGCTATTGCAAAACGTTAAGAGACCTTTTTTGTAGAGAATTAAGTTTCCTACTTTTTATGTTCTATGATATTTTTTGATCAGATGCGTAGTTCTCGAGATATATCAAGATATTTAAAAGCTCCGAAGCTGCACCAACATAATAGAGGTACAGAAACACCGTGGCCCCTTTCTGTGAGATAACTCTGCACTATTGCGAGCTGCAAATGCCACTTCCAGCTTAGCTGTGCAGAAGAAGAACAACAAGAAGAAGAAATATCTCGAAATATGTCCGTCGGCCCCTTCCCTTGAAATAAATCTGCAAATATCTCGGAAACCAAGCGAGCTATGGCAAAATGTTAAGAGACCTTTTTTGTAGAGAATTATGTTCCCTACAATTTATGTTCTATGATATTTTTTGATCAGATGCGTAGTTCTCGAGATATATCAAGATATTTAAAAGTTCCGAAGCCGCACCAACATAATAGAGATACAGAAACACCGTGGCCCCTTTCTTTGCGATAACTCTGCACTATTGCGAGCTGCAAATGCCACTTCCAGCTTAGCTGTGCAGAAGAAGAACAACAAGAAGAAGAAATATCTCGAAATATGTCCGTCAGGCCCCTTCCCTTGAGATATATCTGCAAATATCTCGGAAACCAAGCGAGCTATGGCAAAATGTTAAGAGACCTTTTTTGTAGAGAATTAAGTTTCCTACTTTTTATCTTCTATGATATTTTCTGACCAGATTCGTAGTTCTCGAGATATATCAAGATATTTAAAAGTTCCGAAGCCGCACCAACATAATAGAGATACAGAAACACCGTGGCCCCTCTCTTTGAGATAACTCTGCACAATTGCGAGCTGCAAATGCCACTTCCAGCTTAGCTGTGCAGAAGAAGAACAACAAGAAGAAGAAATATCTCGAAATATGTCCGTCAGGCCCCTTTCCTTGAGATAAATCGGCAAGTATCTCGGAAACGAAGCGAGGTATGGCAAAATGTTAAGAGACCTTTTTTGTAGAGAATTATGTTTCTTACAATTTATGTTCTATGATATTTTTTGATCAGAAGCGTAGTTTTCGAGATATATCGAGATATTTAAAAGTTCCGAAGCCGCACCAACATAATAGAGATACAGAAACACCGTGGCCCCTTTCTTTGGGGTAACTCTGCACTATTGCGAGCTGGAAATGCCACTTCCAGTTTAGCTGTGCAGAAGAAGAACAACAAGAAGAAGAAATATCTCGAAATATGTCCATCAGGACCCTTCCCTTGAGATAAATCTGCAAATATCTCGGAAACGAAGCGAGCTATGGCAAAATGTTAAGAGACCTTTTTTGTAGAGAATTATGTTCCCTACAATTTATGTTCTATGATATTTTTTGATCAGATGCGTAGTTCTCGAGATATATCAAGATATTTAAAAGTTCCGAAGCCGCACCAACATAATAGAGATACAGAAACACCGTGGCCCCTTTCTTTGGGATAACTCTGCACTATTGCGAGCTGGAAATGCCACTTCCAGTTTAGCTGTGCAGAAGAAGAACAACAAGAAGAAGAAATATCTCGAAATATGTCCGTCAGGACCCTTCCCTTGAGATAAATCTGCAAATATCTCGGAAACGAAGCGAGCTATTGCAAAACGTTAAGAGACCTTTTTTGTAGAGAATTATGTTTCCTACAATTTAGGTTCTCTGATATTTTTTGATCAGAAGCGTAGTTTTCGAGATATATCGAGATATTTAAAAGTTCCGAAGCCGCACCAACATAATAGAGATGCAGAAACACCGTGGCCCCTTTCTTTGGGATAACTCTGCACTATTGCGAGCTGGAAATGCCACTTCCAGTTTAGCTGTGCAGAAGAAGAACAACAAGAAGAAGAAATATCTCGAAATATGTCCGTCAGGACCCTTCCCTTGAGATAAATCTGCAAATATCTCGGAAACGAAGCGAGCTATTGCAAGACGTTAAGAGACCTTTTTTGTAGAGAATTAAGTTTCCTACTTTTTATGTTGTATGATATTTTTTGATCAGATGCGTAGTTCTCGAGATATATCAAGATATTTAAAAGCTCCGAAGCTGCACCAACATAATAGAGGTACAGAAACACCGTGGCCCCTTTCTTTGAGATAACTCTGCACTATTGCGAGCTGCAAATGCCACTTCCAGCTTAGCTGTGCAGAAGAAGAACAACAAGAATAAGAAATATTTCGAAATATGTCCGTCAGGCCCCTTCCCTTGAGATAAATCTGCAAATATCTCGGAAACGAAGCGAGCTACGGCAAAATGTTAAGAGACCTTTTTTGTAGAAAATTAGGTTTCCTACTTTTTATGTTCTAGGATATTTTTTGATCAGATGCGTAGTTCTCGAGATATATCAAGATATTTAAAAGTTCCGAAGCCGCACCAACATAATAGAGATACAGAAACACCGTGGCCCCTTTCTTTGCGATAACTCTGCACTATTGCGAGCTGCAAATGCCACTTCCAGCTTAGCTGTGCAGAAGAAGAACAACAAGAAGAAGAAATATCTCGAAATATGTCCGTCAGGCCCCTTCCCTTGAGATAAATCTGCAAATACCTCGGAAACCAAGCGAGCTATGGCAAAATGTTAAGAGACCTTTTTTGTAGAGAATTAAGTTTCCTACTTTTTATCTTCTATGATATTTTCTGACCAGATTCGTAGTTCTCGAGATATATCAAGATATTTAAAAGTTCCGAAGCCGCACCAACATAATAGAGATACAGAAACACCGTGGCCCCTCTCTTTGAGATAACTCTGCACAATTGCGAGCTGCAAATGCCACTTCCAGCTTAGCTGTGCAGAAGAAGAACAACAAGAAGAAGAAATATCTCGAAATATGTCCGTCAGGCCCCTTCCCTTGAGATAAATCGGCAAGTATCTCGGAAACGAAGCGAGCTATGGCAAAATGTTAAGAGACCTTTTTTGTAGAGAATTATGTTTCTTACAATTTATGTTCTATGATATTTTTTGATCAGATGCGTAGTTCTCGAGATATATCAAGATATTTAAAAGTTCCGAAGCCGCACCAACATTATAGAGATACAGAAACACCGTGGTCCCTCTCTTTGAGATAACTCTGCACTATTGCGACCTGCAAATGCCACTTCCAGCTTAGCTGTGCAGAAGAGGAACAACAAGAAGAAGAAATATCTCGGAATATGTCCGTCAGGCCCCTTCCCTTGAGATAAATCTGCAAATATCTCGGAAACGAAGCGAGCTATTGCAAAACGTTAAGAGACCTTTTTTGTAGAGAATTAAGTTTCCTACTTTTTATGTTCTACGATATTTTTTGATCAGATGCGTAGTTCTCGAGATATATCAAGATATTTAAAAGTTCCGAAGCCGCACCAACATAATAGAGATACAGAAACACCGTGGCCCCTTTCTTTGAGATAACTCTGCACTATTGCGAGCTGCAAATGCCACTTCCAGCTTAGCTGTGCAGAAGAAGAACAACAAGAAGAAGAAATATCTGGAAATATGTCCGTCAGGCCCCTTCCCTTGAGATAAATCTGCAAATATCTCGGAAACGAAGCGAGCTACGGCAAAATGTTTAGAGACCTTTTTTGTAGAAAATTAGGATTCCTACTTTTTATGTTCTATAACATTTTTTGAACAGATGCGTAGTTCTCGAGATATATCAAGATATTTAAAAGTTCCGAAGCCGCACCAACATAATAGAGATACAGAAACACCGTGGCCCCTTTCTTTGAGATAACTCTGCACTATTGCGCGCTGCAAATGGCACTTCCAGCTTAGCTGTGCAGAAGAAGAACAACAAGAAGAAGAAATATCTCGAAATATGTCCGTCAGGCCCCTTCCCTTGAGATAAATCTGCAAATATCTCGGAAACGAAGCGAGCTATGGCAAAATGTTAAGAGACCTTTTTTGTAGAGAATTAAGTTTCCTACTTTTTATCTTCTATGATATTTTCTGACCAGATTCGTAGTTCTCGAGATATATCAAGATATTTAAAAGTTCCGAAGCCGCACCAACATAATAGAGATACAGAAACACCGTGGCCCCTCTCTTTGAGATAACTCTGCACAATTGCGCGCTGCAAATGCCACTTCCAGCTTAGCTGTGCAGAAGAAGAACAACAAGAAGAAGAAATATCTCGAAATATGTCCGTCAGGCCCCTTCCCTTGAGATAAATCGGCAAGTATCTCGGAAACGAAGCGAGCTATGGCAAAATGTTAAGAGACCTTTTTTGTAGAGAATTATGTTTCTTACAATTTATGTTCTATGATATTTTTTGATCAGATGCGTAGTTCTCGAGATATATCAAGATATTTAAAAGTTCCGAAGCCGCACCAACATTATAGAGATACAGAAACACCGTGGTCCCTCTCTTTGAGATAACTCTGCACTATTGCGACCTGCAAATGCCACTTCCAGCTTAGCTGTGCAGAAGAAGAACAACAAGAAGAAGAAATATCTCGAAATATGTCCGTCAGGACCCTTCCCTTGAGATAAATCTGCAAATATCTCGGAAACGAAGCGAGCTATTGCAAAACGTTAAGAGACCTTTTTTGTAGAGAATTAAGTTTCCTACTTTTTATGTTCTATGATATTTTTTGATCAGATGCGTAGTTCTCGAGATATATCAAGATATTTAAAAGCTCCGAAGCTGCACCAACATAATAGAGGTACAGAAACACCGTGGCCCCTTTCTGTGAGATAACTCTGCACTATTGCGAGCTGCAAATGCCACTTCCAGCTTAGCTGTGCAGAAGAAGAACAACAAGAAGAAGAAATATCTCGAAATATGTCCGTCGGCCCCTTCCCTTGAAATAAATCTGCAAATATCTCGGAAACCAAGCGAGCTATGGCAAAATGTTAAGAGACCTTTTTTGTAGAGAATTATGTTCCCTACAATTTATGTTCTATGATATTTTTTGATCAGATGCGTAGTTCTCGAGATATATCAAGATATTTAAAAGTTCCGAAGCCGCACCAACATAATAGAGATACAGAAACACCGTGGCCCCTTTCTTTGCGATAACTCTGCACTATTGCGAGCTGCAAATGCCACTTCCAGCTTAGCTGTGCAGAAGAAGAACAACAAGAAGAAGAAATATCTCGAAATATGTCCGTCAGGCCCCTTCCCTTGAGATATATCTGCAAATATCTCGGAAACCAAGCGAGCTATGGCAAAATGTTAAGAGACCTTTTTTGTAGAGAATTAAGTTTCCTACTTTTTATCTTCTATGATATTTTCTGACCAGATTCGTAGTTCTCGAGATATATCAAGATATTTAAAAGTTCCGAAGCCGCACCAACATAATAGAGATACAGAAACACCGTGGCCCCTCTCTTTGAGATAACTCTGCACAATTGCGAGCTGCAAATGCCACTTCCAGCTTAGCTGTGCAGAAGAAGAACAACAAGAAGAAGAAATATCTCGAAATATGTCCGTCAGGCCCCTTTCCTTGAGATAAATCGGCAAGTATCTCGGAAACGAAGCGAGGTATGGCAAAATGTTAAGAGACCTTTTTTGTAGAGAATTATGTTTCTTACAATTTATGTTCTATGATATTTTTTGATCAGAAGCGTAGTTTTCGAGATATATCGAGATATTTAAAAGTTCCGAAGCCGCACCAACATAATAGAGATACAGAAACACCGTGGCCCCTTTCTTTGGGGTAACTCTGCACTATTGCGAGCTGGAAATGCCACTTCCAGTTTAGCTGTGCAGAAGAAGAACAACAAGAAGAAGAAATATCTCGAAATATGTCCATCAGGACCCTTCCCTTGAGATAAATCTGCAAATATCTCGGAAACGAAGCGAGCTATGGCAAAATGTTAAGAGACCTTTTTTGTAGAGAATTATGTTCCCTACAATTTATGTTCTATGATATTTTTTGATCAGATGCGTAGTTCTCGAGATATATCAAGATATTTAAAAGTTCCGAAGCCGCACCAACATAATAGAGATACAGAAACACCGTGGCCCCTTTCTTTGGGATAACTCTGCACTATTGCGAGCTGGAAATGCCACTTCCAGTTTAGCTGTGCAGAAGAAGAACAACAAGAAGAAGAAATATCTCGAAATATGTCCGTCAGGACCCTTCCCTTGAGATAAATCTGCAAATATCTCGGAAACGAAGCGAGCTATTGCAAAACGTTAAGAGACCTTTTTTGTAGAGAATTAAGTTTCCTACTTTTTATGTTCTATGATATTTTTTGAACAGATGCGTAGTTCTCGAGATATATCAAGATATTTAAAAGTTCCGAAGCCGCACCAACATAATAGAGATACAGAAACACCGTGGCCCCTTTCTTTGAGATAACTCTGCACTATTGCGCGCTGCAAATGGCACTTCCAGCTTAGCTGTGCAGAAGAAGAACAACAAGAAGAAGAAATATCTCGAAATATGTCCGTCAGGCCCCTTCCCTTGAGATAAATCTGCAAATATCTCGGAAACGAAGCGAGCTATGGCAAAATGTTAAGAGACCTTTTTTGTAGAGAATTAAGTTTCCTACTTTTTATCTTCTATGATATTTTCTGACCAGATTCGTAGTTCTCGAGATATATCAAGATATTTAAAAGTTCCGAAGCCGCACCAACATAATAGAGATACAGAAACACCGTGGCCCCTCTCTTTGAGATAACTCTGCACAATTGCGCGCTGCAAATGCCACTTCCAGCTTAGCTGTGCAGAAGAAGAACAACAAGAAGAAGAAATATCTCGAAATATGTCCGTCAGGCCCCTTCCCTTGAGATAAATCGGCAAGTATCTCGGAAACGAAGCGAGCTATGGCAAAATGTTAAGAGACCTTTTTTGTAGAGAATTATGTTTCTTACAATTTATGTTCTATGATATTTTTTGATCAGATGCGTAGTTCTCGAGATATATCAAGATATTTAAAAGTTCCGAAGCCGCACCAACATTATAGAGATACAGAAACACCGTGGTCCCTCTCTTTGAGATAACTCTGCACTATTGCGACCTGCAAATGCCACTTCCAGCTTAGCTGTGCAGAAGAAGAACAACAAGAAGAAGAAATATCTCGAAATATGTCCGTCAGGACCCTTCCCTTGAGATAAATCTGCAAATATCTCGGAAACGAAGCGAGCTATTGCAAAACGTTAAGAGACCTTTTTTGTAGAGAATTAAGTTTCCTACTTTTTATGTTCTATGATATTTTTTGATCAGATGCGTAGTTCTCGAGATATATCAAGATATTTAAAAGCTCCGAAGCTGCACCAACATAATAGAGGTACAGAAACACCGTGGCCCCTTTCTGTGAGATAACTCTGCACTATTGCGAGCTGCAAATGCCACTTCCAGCTTAGCTGTGCAGAAGAAGAACAACAAGAAGAAGAAATATCTCGAAATATGTCCGTCGGCCCCTTCCCTTGAAATAAATCTGCAAATATCTCGGAAACCAAGCGAGCTATGGCAAAATGTTAAGAGACCTTTTTTGTAGAGAATTATGTTCCCTACAATTTATGTTCTATGATATTTTTTGATCAGATGCGTAGTTCTCGAGATATATCAAGATATTTAAAAGTTCCGAAGCCGCACCAACATAATAGAGATACAGAAACACCGTGGCCCCTTTCTTTGCGATAACTCTGCACTATTGCGAGCTGCAAATGCCACTTCCAGCTTAGCTGTGCAGAAGAAGAACAACAAGAAGAAGAAATATCTCGAAATATGTCCGTCAGGCCCCTTCCCTTGAGATATATCTGCAAATATCTCGGAAACCAAGCGAGCTATGGCAAAATGTTAAGAGACCTTTTTTGTAGAGAATTAAGTTTCCTACTTTTTATCTTCTATGATATTTTCTGACCAGATTCGTAGTTCTCGAGATATATCAAGATATTTAAAAGTTCCGAAGCCGCACCAACATAATAGAGATACAGAAACACCGTGGCCCCTCTCTTTGAGATAACTCTGCACAATTGCGAGCTGCAAATGCCACTTCCAGCTTAGCTGTGCAGAAGAAGAACAACAAGAAGAAGAAATATCTCGAAATATGTCCGTCAGGCCCCTTTCCTTGAGATAAATCGGCAAGTATCTCGGAAACGAAGCGAGGTATGGCAAAATGTTAAGAGACCTTTTTTGTAGAGAATTATGTTTCTTACAATTTATGTTCTATGATATTTTTTGATCAGAAGCGTAGTTTTCGAGATATATCGAGATATTTAAAAGTTCCGAAGCCGCACCAACATAATAGAGATACAGAAACACCGTGGCCCCTTTCTTTGGGGTAACTCTGCACTATTGCGAGCTGGAAATGCCACTTCCAGTTTAGCTGTGCAGAAGAAGAACAACAAGAAGAAGAAATATCTCGAAATATGTCCATCAGGACCCTTCCCTTGAGATAAATCTGCAAATATCTCGGAAACGAAGCGAGCTATGGCAAAATGTTAAGAGACCTTTTTTGTAGAGAATTATGTTCCCTACAATTTATGTTCTATGATATTTTTTGATCAGATGCGTAGTTCTCGAGATATATCAAGATATTTAAAAGTTCCGAAGCCGCACCAACATAATAGAGATACAGAAACACCGTGGCCCCTTTCTTTGGGATAACTCTGCACTATTGCGAGCTGGAAATGCCACTTCCAGTTTAGCTGTGCAGAAGAAGAACAACAAGAAGAAGAAATATCTCGAAATATGTCCGTCAGGACCCTTCCCTTGAGATAAATCTGCAAATATCTCGGAAACGAAGCGAGCTATTGCAAAACGTTAAGAGACCTTTTTTGTAGAGAATTAAGTTTCCTACTTTTTATGTTCTATGATATTTTTTGATCAGATGCGTAGTTCTCGAGATATATCAAGATATTTAAAAGCTCCGAAGCTGCACCAACATAATAGAGGTACAGAAACACCGTGGCCCCTTTCTTTGAGATAACTCTGCACTATTGCGAGCTGCAAATGCCACTTCCAGCTTAGCTGTGCAGAAGAAGAACAACAAGAAGAAGAAATATCTCGAAATATGTCCGTCGGCCCCTTCCCTTGAGATAAATCTGCAAATATCTCGGAAACGAAGCGAGCTATGGCAAAATGTTAAGAGACCTTTTTTGTAGCGAATTCAGTTTCCTACTTTTTATGTTCTATGATATTTTTCGATCAGAGGCGTAGTTCTCGAGATATATCAAGATATTTAAAAGTTCCGAAGCCGCACCAACATAATAGAGGTACAGAAACACCGTGGCCCCTTTCTTTGAGATAACTCTGCACTATTGCGAGCTGCAAATGCCACTTCCAGCTTAGCTGTGCAGAAGAAGAACAACAAGAATAAGAAATATTTCGAAATATGTCCGTCAGGCCCCTTCCCTTGAGATAAATCTGCAAATATCTCGGAAACGAAGCGAGCTACGGTAAAATGTTAAGAGACCTTTTTTGTAGAAAATTAGGTTTCCTACTTTTTATGTTCTAGGATATTTTTTGATCAGATGCGTAGTTCTCGAGATATATCAAGATATTTAAAAGTTCCGAAGCCGCACCAACATAATAGAGATACAGAAACACCGTGGCCCCTTTCTTTGCGATAACTCTGCACTATTGCGAGCTGCAAATGCCACTTCCAGCTTAGCTGTGCAGAAGAAGAACAACAAGAAGAAGAAATATCTCGAAATATGTCCGTCAGGCCCCTTCCCTTGAGATAAATCTGCAAATATCTCGGAAACGAAGCGAGCTATGGCAAAATGTTAAGAGACCTTTTTTGTAGAGAATTATGTTTCCTACAATTTACGTTCTATGATATTTTTTGATCAGATGCGTAGTTCTCGAGATATATCAAGATATTTAAAAGTTCCGAAGCCGCACCAACATAATAGAGATACAGAAACACCGTGGCCCCTCTCTTTGAGATAACTCTGCACAATTGCGAGCTGCAAATGCCACTTCCAGCTTAGCTGTGCAGAAGAAGAACAACAAGAAGAAGAAATATCTCGAAATATGTCCGTCAGGCCCCTTCCCTTGAGATAAATCGGCAAGTATCTCGGAAACGAAGCGAGCTATGGCAAAATGTTAAGAGACCTTTTTTGTAGACAATTATGTTTCCTACAATTTATGTTCTATGATATTTTTTGATCAGATGCGTAGTTCTCGAGATATATCAAGATATTTAAAAGTTCCGAAGCCGCACCAACATAATAGAGATACAGAAACACCGTGGCCCCTCTCTTTGAGATAACTCTGCACTATTGCGAGCTGCAAATGCCACGTCCAGTTTAGCTGTGCAGAAGAAGAACAACAAGAAGAAGAAATATCTCGAAATATGTCCGTCAGGCCCCTTCCCTTGAGATAAATCTGCAAATATCTCGGAAACGAAGCGAGCTATGGCAAAATGTTAAGAGACCTTTTTTGTAGAGAATTATGTTTCCTACTTTTTATGTTCTATGATATTTTTTGATCAGACGCGTAGTTCTCGAGATATATCAAGATATTTAAAAGTTCCGACGCCGCACCAACATAATAGAGATACAGAAACACCGTGGCCCCTTTCTTTGAGATAACTCTGCACTATTGCGGGCTGCAAATGCCACTTCCAGCTTAGCTGTGCAGAAGAAGAACAACAAGAAGAAGAAATATCTCGAAATATGTCCGTCAGGCCCCTTCCCTTGAGATAAATCTGCAAATATCTCGGAAACGAAGCGAGCTATGGCAAAATGTTAAGAGACCTTATGTGTAGAGAATTAAGTTTCCTACTTTTTATGTTCTATGGTATTTTTTGATCAGATGCGTAGTTCTCGAGATATATCAAGATATTTAAAAGTTCCGAAGCCGCACCAACATAATAGAGATACAGAAACACCGTGGCCGCTCTCTTTGAGATAACTCTGCACTATTGCGAGCTGGAAATGCCACTTCCAGTTTAGCTGTGCAGAAGAAGAACAACAAGAAGAAGAAATATCTCGAAATATGTCCGTTAGGCCCCTTCCCTTGAGATAAATCTGCAAATATCTCGGAAACGAAGCGAGCTATGGCAAAATGTTAACAGACTTTTTTGTAGAGAATTAAGTTTCCTACTTTTTATGTTCTATGATATTTTTTGATCAGACGCGTAGTTCTCGAGATATATCAAGATATTTAAAAGTTCCGAAGCCGCACCAACATAATAGAGATACAGAAACACCGTGGCCCCTTTCTTTGAGATAACTCTGCACTATTGCGAGCTGCAAATGCCACTTCCAGCTTAGCTGTGCAGAAGAAGACAACAAGAAGAAGAAATATCTCGAAATATGTCCGTCAGGCCCCTTCCCTTGAGATAAATCTGCAAATATCTCGGAAACGAAGAGAGCTATGGCAAAATGATAAGAGACCTTTTTTGTAGAGAATTAAGTTGCCTAATTTTTATGTTCTATGATATTTTTTGATCAGATGCGTAGTTTTCGAGATATATCGAGATATTTAAAAGTTCCGAAGCCGCACCAACATAATAGAGATACAGAAACACCGTGGCCCCTTTCTTTGAGATAACTCTGCACTAGTGCGAGCCGCAAATGCCACTTCCAGCTTAGCTGTGCAGAAGAAGAACAACAAGAAGAAGAAATATCTCGAAATATGTCCGTCAGGCCCCTTCCCTTGAGATAAATCTGCAAATATCTCGGAAACGAAGCGAGCTATTGCAAAATGTTAAGAGACCTTTTTTGTAGAGAATTGAGTTTCCTACTTTTTATGTTCTATGAAATTTTTTGATCAGATGCGTAGTTCTCGAGATATATCAAGATATTTAAAAGTTAAGAAGCCGCACCAACATAATAGAGATACAGAAACACCGTGGCCCCTTTCTTTGAGATAACTCTGCACTATTGCGAGCTGCAAATGCCACTTCCAGCTTAGCTGTGCAGAAGAAGAACAACAAGAAGAAGAAATATCACGAAATATGTCCGTTAGGCCCCTTCCCTTGAGATAAATCTGCAAATATCTCGGAAACGAAGCGAGCTATGGCAAAATGTTAAGAGACCTTTTTTGTAGCGAATTAAGTTTCCTACTTTTTACGTTCTATGATATTTTTTGATCAGATGCGTAGTTCTCGAGATATATCAAGATATTTAAAAGTTCCGAAGCCGCACCAACATAATAGAGATACAGAAACACCGTGGCCCCTTTCTTTGAGATAACTCTGCACTATTGCGAGCTGCAAATGCCACTTCCAGCTTAGCTGTGCAGAAGAAGAACAACAAGAAGAAGAAATATCTCGAAATATGTCCGTTAGGCCCCTTCCCTTGAGATAAATCTGCAAATATCTCGGAAACGAAGCGAGCTATGGCAAAATGTTAAGAGACCATTTTTGTAGAGAATTAAGTTTCCTACTTTTTATGTTCTATGATATTTTTTGATCAGATGCGTAGTTCTCGAGATATATCCTGATATTTAAAAGTTCCGAAGCCGCACCAACATAATAGAGATACAGAAACACCGTGGCCCCTTTCTTTGAGATAACTCTGCACTATTGCGACCTGCAAATGCCACTTCCAGCTTAGCTGTGCAGAAGAGGAACAACAAGAAGAAGAAATATTTCGAAATATGTCCATCAGGCCCCTTCCCTTGAGATAAATCTGCAAATATCTCGGAAACGAAGCGTGCTATGGCAAAATGTTAAGAGACTTTTTTTGTAGAGAATTAAGTTTCCTACTTTTTATGTTCTATGATATTTTTCGATCAGAGGCGTAGTTATCGAGATATATCAAGATATTTAAAAGTTCCGAAGCGGCACCAACATAATAGAGATACAGAAACACCGTGGCCCCTTTCTTTGAGGTAACTCTGCACTATTGCGAGCTGCAAATGCCACTTCCAGCTTGAGAACAACAGAAGAAGAACAACAAGAAGAAGAAATATCTCGAAATATGTCCGTCAGGCCCCTTCCCTTGAGATAAATCTGCAAATATCTCGGAAACGAAGCGAGCTATGGCAAAATGTTAAGAGACCTTTTTTGTAGAGAATTAAGTTTCCTACTTTTTATGTTCTATGATATTTTTCGATCAGAGGCGTAGTTCTCGAGATATATCAAGATATTTAAAAGTTCCGAAGCCGCACCAACATAATAGAGATACAGAAACACCGTGGCCCCTCTCTTTGAGATAACTCTGCATGATTGCGAGCTGCAAATGCCACTTCCAGCTTAGCTGTGCAGAAGAAGAACAACAAGAAGAAGAAATATCTCGAAATATGTCCGTCAGGCCCCTTCCCTTGAGATAAATCTGCAAATATCTCGGAAACGAAGAGAGCTATGGCAAAATGATAAGAGACCTTTTTTGTAGAGAATTAAGTTTCCTACTTTTTATGTTCTATGGTATTTTTTGATCAGATGCGTAGTTCTCGAGATATATCAAGATATTTAAAAGTTCCGAAGCCGCACCAACATAATAGAGATACAGAAACACCGTGGCCCCTCTCTTTGAGATAACTCTGCACTATTGCGAGCTGGAAAGGCCACTTCCAGTTTAGCTGTGCAGAAGAAGAACAACAAGAAGAAGAAATATCTCGAAATATGTCCGTCAGGCCCCTTCCCTTGAGATAAATCTGCAAATATCTCGGAAACGAAGCGAGCTATTGCAAAATGTTAAGAGACCTTTTTTGTAGAGAATTGAGTTTCCTACTTTTTATGTTCTATGAAATTTTTTGATCAGATGCGTAGTTCTCGAGATATATCAAGATATTTAAAAGTTAAGAAGCCGCACCAACATAATAGAGATACAGAAACACCGTGGCCCCTTTCTTTGAGATAACTCTGCACTATTGCGAGCTGCAAATGTCACTTCCAGCTTAGCTGTGCAGAAGAAGGACAACAAGAAGAAGAAATATCTCGAAATATGTCCGTCAGGCCCCTTCCCTTGAGATAAATCGGCAAGTATCTCGGAAACGAAGCGAGCTATGGCAAAATGTTAAGAGACCTGTTTTGTAGACAATTATGTTTCCTACAATTTATGTTCTATGATATTTTTGGATCGGAAGCGTAGTTTTCGAGATATATCGAGATATTTAAAAGTTCCGAAGCCGCACCAACATAATAGAGATACAGAAACACCGTGGCCCCTTTCTTTCAGATAACTATGCACTATTGCGAGCTGTAAATGCCACTTCCAGCTTAGCTGTGCAGAAGAAGAACAACAAGAAGAAGAAATATCTCGAAATATGTCCGTCAGGCCCCTTCCCTTGAGATATATCTGCAAATATCTCGGAAACGAAGCGAGCTATGGCAAACTGTTAAGAGACCTTTTTTGTAGAGAATTATGTTTCCTACAATTTATGTTCTATAATATTTTTTGATCAGAAGCGTAGTTCTCGAGATATATCAAGATATTTAAAAGTTCCGAAGCCGCACCAACATAATAGAGATACAGAAACACCGTGGCCCCTTTCTTTGAGATAACTCTGCACTATTGCGAGCTGTAAATGCCACTTCCAGCTTAGCTGTGCAGAAGAAGAACAACAAGAAGAAGAAATATCTCGAAATATGTCCGCCAGGCCCCTTCCCTTGAGATATATCTGCAAATATCTCGGAAACGAAGCGAGCTATGGCAAAATGTTAAGAGACCTTTTTTGTAGAGAATTATGTTTCCTACAATTTATGTTCTATGATATTTTTTGATCAGAAGCGTAGTTTTCGAGATATATCGAGATATTTAAAAGATCCGAAGCCGCACCAACATAATAGAGATACAGAAACACCGTGGCCCCTTTCTTCGAGATAACTCTGCACTATTGCGAGCTGCAAATGCCACTTCCAGCTTAGCTGTGCAGAAGAAGACCAACAAGAAGAAGAAATATCTCGAAATATGTCCGTCAGGCCCCTTCCCTTGAGATAAATCTGCAAATATCTCGGAAACGAAGCGAGCTATGGCAAAATGTTAAGAGACCTTATTTGTGGAGAATTAAGTTTCCTACTTTTTATGTTCTATGATATTATTTGATCAGATGCGTAGTTCTCGAGATATATCAAGATATTTAAAAGTTCCGAAGCCGCCCCACATAATAGAGATACAGAAACACCGTGGCCCCTTTCTTTGAGATAACTCTGCACTATTGCGAGCTGCAAATGCCACTTCCAGCTTAGCTGTGCAGAAGAAGAACAACAAGAAGAAGAAATATCTCGAAATATGTCCGTCAGGCCCCTTCCCTTGAGATAAATCTGCAAATATCTCGGAAACGAAGCGAGCTATGGCAAAATGTTAAGAGACCTTTTTTGTAGAGAATTAAGTTTCCTACGTTTTATGTTGTATGATATTTTTTGATCAGATGCGTAGTTCTCGAGATATATCAAGATATTTAAAAGTTCCGAAGCCGCACCAACATAATAGAGATACAGAAACACCGTGGCCCCTCTCTTTGAGATAACTCTGCACTATTGCGAGCTGCAAATGCCACTTCCAGTTTAGCTGTGCAGAAGAAGACCAACAAGAAGAAGAAATATCTCGAAATATGTCCGTCAGGCCCCTTCCCTTGAGATAAATCTGCAAATATCTCGGAAACGAAGCGAGCTATGGCAAAATGTTAAGAGACCTTTTTTGTAGAGAATTAAGTTTCCTACGTTTTATGTTGTATGATATTTTTTGATCAGATGCGTAGTTCTCGAGATATATCAAGATATTTAAAAGTTCCGAAGCCGCACCAACATAATAGAGATACAGAAACACCGTGGCCCCTCTCTTTGAGATAACTCTGCACTATTGCGAGCTGCAAATGCCACTTCCAGTTTAGCTGTGCAGATGAAGACCAACAAGAAGAAGAAATATCTCGAAATATGTCCGTCAGGCCCCTTCCCTTGAGATAAATCTGCAAATATCTCGGAAACGAAGCGAGCTATGGCAAAATGTTAAGAGACCTTATTTGTGGAGAATTAAGTTTCCTACTTTTTATGTTCTATGATATTTTTTGATCAGATGCGTAGTTCTCGAGATATATCAAGATATTTAAAAGTTCCGAAGCCGCACCAACATAATAGAGATACAGAAACACCGTGGCCCCTTTCTTTGAGATAACTCTGCACTATTGCGAGCTGCAAATGCCACTTCCAGCTTAGCTGTGCAGAAGAAGAACAAGAAGAAGAAGAAATATCTCGAAATATGTCCGTCAGGCCCCTTCCCTTGAGATAAATCTGCATATATCTCGGAAACGAAGCGAGCTATGGCAAAATGTTGAGAGACCTTTTTTGTAGAGAATTAAGTTTTCTACTTTTTATGTTCTATGATATTTTTTGATCAGATGCGTAGTTCTCGAGATATATCAAGATATTTAAAAGTTCCGAAGCCGCACCAACATAATAGAGATACAGAAACACCGTGGCCCCTTTCTTTGAGATAACTCGGCACTACTGCGAGCTGGAAATGCCACCTCCAGTTTAGCTGTGCAGAATAAGAACAACAAGAAGAAGAAATATCTCGAAATATGTCCGTCAGGCCCCTTCCCTTGAGATAAATCTGCAAATATCTCGGAAACGAAGCGAGCTATGGCAAAATGTTAAGAGACCTTTTTTGTAGAGAATTAAGTTTCCTACTTTTTATGTTCTATGATATTTTTCGATCAGAGGCGTAGTTCTCGAGATATATCAAGATATTTCAAAGTTCCGAAGCCGCACCAACATAATAGAGATACAGAAACACCGTGGCCCCTTTCTTTGAGATAACTCTGCACGACTGCGAGCTGGAAATGCCACTTCCAGTTTAGCTGTGCAGAAGAAGAACAACAAGAAGAAGAAATATCTCGAAATATGTCCATCAGGACCCTTCCCTTGAGATAAATCTGCAAATATCTCGGAAACGAAGCGAGCTATGCCAAAATGTTAAGAGACCTTATTTGTAGAGAATTAAGTTTCCTACTTTTTATGTTCTATGATATTTTTTGATGAGATGCGTAGTTCTCGAGATATATCAAGATATTTAAAAGTTCCGAAGCCGCACCAACATAATAGAGATACAGAAACACCGTGGCTCCTTTCTTTTAGATAACTCTGCACTATTGCGACCTGGAAATGCCACTTCCAGTTTAGCTGTGCAGAAGAAGAACAACAAGAAGAAGAAATATCTCGAAATAAGTCCGTTAGGCCCCTTCCCTTGAGATAAATCTGCAAATATCTCGGAAACGAAGCGAGCTATGGCAAAATGTTAAGAGACCTTTTTTGTAGAGAATTAAGTTTCCTACTTTTTATGTTCTATGATATTTTTTGATCAGATGCGTAGATCTCGAGATATATCAAGATATTTAAAAGTTCCGAAGCCGCACCAACATAATAGAGATACAGAAACACCGTGGCCCCTTTCTTTGAGATCACTCTGCACTATTGCGAGCTGCAAATGCCACTTCCAGCTTAGCTGTGCAGAAGAAGAACAACAAGAAGAAGAAATATCTCGAAATATGTCCGTCAGGCCCCTTCCCTTGAGATAAATCTGCAAATATCTCGGAAACGAAGCGAGGTATGGCAAAATGTTAAGAGACCTTTTTTGTATGGAATTATGTTTCCTACTTTTTATGTTCTATGATATTTTTTGATCAGACGCGTAGTTCTCGAGATATATCAAGATATTTAAAAGTTCCGAAGCCGCACCAACATAATAGAGATACAGAAACACCGTGGCTCCTTTCTTTTAGATAACTCTGCACTATTGCGACCTGGAAATGCCACTTCCAGTTTAGCTGTGCAGAAGAAGAACAACAAGAAGAAGAAATATCTCGAAATAAGTCCGTTAGGCCCCTTCCCTTGAGATAAATCTGCAAATATCTCGGAAACGAAGCGAGCTATGGCAAAATGTTAAGAGACCTTTTTTGTAGAGAATTAAGGTTCCTACTTTTTATGTTCTATGATATTTTTTGATCAGACGCGTAGTTCTCGAGATATATCAAGATATTTAAAAGTTCCGAAGCCGCACCAACATAATAGAGATACAGAAACACCGTGGCCCCTTTCTTTGAGATAACTCTGCACTATTGCGAGCTGCAAATGCCACTTCCAGCTTAGCTGTGCAGAAGAAGGACAACAAGAAGAAGAAATATCTCGAAATATGTCCGTCAGGCCAGTTCCTTTGAGCTGAATCTGCAAATATCTCGGAAACGAAGCGAGCTATGGCAAAATGTTAAGAGACGTTTTTTATAGAGAATTATGTTTCCTACAATTTATGTTCTATGATATTTTTTGATCAGAAGCGTAGTTTTCGAGATATATCGAGATATTTAAAAGTTCCGAAGCCGCACCAACATAATAGGGATACAGAAACACCGTGGCCCCTTTCTTTGAGATAACTCTGCACTAGTGCGAGCCGCAAATGCCACTTCCAGCTTAGCTGTGCAGAAGAAGAACAACAAGAAGAAGAAATATCTCGAAATATGTCGGTCAGGTCCCTTCCCTTGAGATATATCTGCAAATATCTCGGAAACGAAGCGAGCTATGGCAAAATGTTAAGAGACCTTTTTTGTAGAGAATTATGCTTCCTACAATTTATGTTCTATGAGATTTTTTGATCAGAAGCGTAGTTTTCGAGATACATCGAGATATTTAAAAGTTCCGAAGCCGCACCAACATAATAGAGATACAGAAACACCGTGGCCCCTTTCTTTGAGATAACTCTGCACTAGTGCGAGCCGCAAATGCCAGTTCCAGCTTAGCTGTGCAGAAGAAGAACAACAAGAAGATGAAATATCTCGAAATATGTCCGTCAGGCCCCTTCCCTTGAGATAAATCTGCAAATATCTCGGAAACGAAGCGAGCTATGGCAAAATCTTAAGAGACCTTTTTTGTAGAGAATTAAGTTTCCTACTTTTTATGTTGTATGATATTTTTTGATCAGATGCGTAGTTCTCGAGATATATCAAGATATTTAAAAGTTCCGAAGCCGCACCAACATAATAGGGATACAGAAACACCGTGGCCCCTTTCTTTGAGATAACTCTGCACTAGTGCGAGCCGCAAATGCCACTTCCAGCTTAGCTGTGCAGAAGAAGAACAACAAGAAGAAGAAATATCTCGAAATATGTCCGTCAGGCCCCTTCCCTTGAGATAAATCTGCAAATATCTCGGAAACGAAGCGAGCTATGGCGAAATGTTAAGAGACCTTTTTTGTAGAGAATTAAGTTTCCTACTTTTCATGTTCTATGATATTTTTTGATCAGATGCGTAGTTCTCGAGATATATCAAGATATTTAAAAGTTCCGAAGCCGCACCAACATAATAGAGATACATCAACACCGTGGCCCCTTTCTTTGAGATAACTCTGCACTATTGCGAGCTGCAAATGCCACTTCCAGCTTAGCTGTGCAGAGGAAGAACAACAAGAAGAAGAAATATCTCGAAATATGTCCGTCAGGCCAGTTCCTTTGAGCTGAATCTGCAAATATCTCGGAAACGAAGCGAGCTATGGCAAAATGTTAAGAGACGTTTTTTATAGAGAATTATGTTTCCTACAATTTATGTTCTATGATATTTTTTGATCAGAAGCGTAGTTTTCGAGATATATCGAGATATTTAAAAGTTCCGAAGCCGCACCAACATAATAGGGATACAGACACACCGTGGCCCCTTTCTTTGAGATAACTCTGCACTAGTGCGAGCCGCAAATGCCACTTCCAGCTTAGCTGTGCAGAAGAAGAACAACAAGAAGAAGAAATATCTCGAAATATGTCCGTCAGGCCCCTTCCCTTGAGATATATCTGCAAATATCTCGGAAACGAAGCGAGCTATGGCAAAATGTTGAGAGACCTTTTTGGTAGAGAATTATGCTTCCTACAATTTATGTTGTATGATATTTTTTGATCAGAAGCGTAGTTTTCGAGATACATCGAGATATTTAAAAGTTCCGAAGCCGCACCAACATAATAGAGATACAGAAACACCGTGGCCCCTTTCTTTGAGATAACTCTGCACTAGTGCGAGCCGCAAATGCCAGTTCCAGCTTAGCTGTGCAGAAGAAGAACAACAAGAAGAAGAAATATCTCGAAATATGTCCGTCAGGCCCCTTCCCTTGAGATAAATCTGCAAATATCTCGGAAACGAAGCGAGCTATGGCAAAATGTTAAGAGACCTTTTTTGTAGAGAATTAAGTTTCCTACTTTTTATGTTGTATGATATTTTTTGATCAGATGCGTAGTTCTCGAGATATATCAAGATATTTAAAAGTTCCGAAGCCGCACCAACATAATAGAGATACAGAAACACCGTGGCCCCTTTCTTTGAGATAACTCTGCACTATTGCGAGCTGCAAATGCCACTTCCAGCTTAGCTGTGCAGAGGAAGAACAACAAGAAGAAGAAATATCTCGAAATATGTCCGTCAGGCCAGTTCCTTTGAGCTGAATCTGCAAATATCTCGGAAACGAAGCGAGCTATGGCAAAATGTTAAGAGACGTTTTTTATAGAGAATTAAGTTTCCTACTTTTTATGTTGTATGATATTTTTTGATCAGATGCGTAGTTCTCGAGATATATCAAGATATTTAAAAGTTCCGAAGCCGCACCAACATAATAGAGATACATCAACACCGTGGCCCCTTTCTTTGAGATAACTCTGCACTATTGCGAGCTGCAAATGCCACTTCCAGCTTAGCTGTGCAGAGGAAGAACAACAAGAAGAAGAAATATCTCGAAATATGTCCGTCAGGCCAGTTCCTTTGAGCTGAATCTGCAAATATCTCGGAAACGAAGCGAGCTATGGCAAAATGTTAAGAGACGTTTTTTATAGAGAATTAAGTTTCCTACTTTTTATGTTGTATGATATTTTTTGATCAGATGCGTAGTTCTCGAGATATATCAAGATATTTAAAAGTTCCGAAGCCGCACCAACATAATAGAGATACAGAAACACCGTGGCCCCTTTCTTTGAGATAACTCTGCACTATTGCGAGCTGCAAATGCCACTTCCAGCTTAGCTGTGCAGAGGAAGAACAAGAAGAAGAAGAAATATCTCGAAATATGTCCGTCAGGCCAGTTCCTTTGAGCTGAATCTGCAAATATCTCGGAAACGAAGCGAGCTATGGCAAAATGTTAAGAGACGTTTTTTATAGAGAATTAAGTTTCCTACTTTTTATGTTGTATGATATTTTTTGATCAGATGCGTAGTTCTCGAGATATATCAAGATATTTAAAAGTTCCGAAGCCGCACCAACATAATAGAGATACAGAAACACCGTGGCCCCTTTCTTTGAGATAACTCTGCACTATTGCGAGCTGCAAATGCCACTTCCAGCTTAGCTGTGCAGAGGAAGAACAACAAGAAGAAGAAATATCTCGAAATATGTCCGTCAGGCCAGTTCCTTTGAGCTGAATCTGCAAATATCTCGGAAACGAAGCGAGCTATGGCAAAATGTTAAGAGACGTTTTTTATAGAGAATTATGTTTCCTACAATTTATGTTCTATGATATTTTTTGATCAGAAGCGTAGTTTTCGAGATATATCGAGATATTTAAAAGTTCCGAAGCCGCACCAACATAATAGGGATACAGACACACCGTGGCCCCTTTCTTTGAGATAACTCTGCACTAGTGCGAGCCGCAAATGCCACTTCCAGCTTAGCTGTGCAGAAGAAGAACAACAAGAAGAAGAAATATCTCGAAATATGTCCGTCAGGCCCCTTCCCTTGAGATATATCTGCAAATATCTCGGAAACGAAGCGAGCTATGGCAAAATGTTGAGAGACCTTTTTTGTAGAGAATTATGCTTCCTACAATTTATGTTCTATGATATTTTTTGATCAGAAGCGTAGTTTTCGAGATACATCGAGATATTTGAAAGTTCCGAAGCCGCACCAACATAATAGAGATACAGAAACACCGTGGCCCCTTTCTTTGAGATAACTCTGCACTAGTGCGAGCCGCAAATGCCAGTTCCAGCTTAGCTGTGCAGAAGAAGAACAACAAGAAGAAGAAATATCTCGAAATATGTCCGTCAGGCCCCTTCCCTTGAGATAAATCTGCAAATATCTCGGAAACGAAGCGAGCTATGGCAAAATGTTAAGAGACCTTTTTTGTAGAGAATTAAGTTTCCTACTTTTTATGTTGTATGATATTTTCTGATCAGATGCGTAGTTCTCGAGATATATCAAGATATTTAAAAGTTCCGAAGCCGCACCAACATAATAGAGATACAGAAACACCGTGGCCCCTTTCTTTGAGATAACTCTGCACTATTGCGAGCTGCAAATGCCACTTCCAGCTTAGCTGTGCAGAGGAAGAACAACAAGAAGAAGAAATATCTCGAAATATGTCCGTCAGGCCAGTTCCTTTGAGCTGAATCTGCAAATATCTCGGAAACGAAGCGAGCTATGGCAAAATGTTAAGAGACGTTTTTTATAGAGAATTAAGTTTCCTACTTTTTATGTTGTATGATATTTTTTGATCAGATGCGTAGTTCTCGAGATATATCAAGATATTTAAAAGTTCCGAAGCCGCACCAACATAATAGAGATACAGAAACACCGTGGCCCCTTTCTTTGAGATAACTCTGCACTATTGCGAGCTGCAAATGCCACTTCCAGCTTAGCTGTGCAGAGGAAGAACAACAAGAAGAAGAAATATCTCGAAATATGTCCGTCAGGCCAGTTCCTTTGAGCTGAATCTGCAAATATCTCGGAAACGAAGCGAGCTATGGCGAAATGTTAAGAGACCTTTTTTGTAGAGAATTAAGTTTCCTACTTTTCATGTTCTATGATATTTTCTGATCAGATGCGTAGTTCTCGAGATATATCAAGATATTTAAAAGTTCCGAAGCCGCACCAACATAATAGGGATACACAAACACCGTGGCCCCTTTCTTTGAGATAACTCTGCACTATTGCGAGCTGCAAATGCCACTTCCAGCTTAGCTGTGCAGAGGAAGAACAACAAGAAGAAGAAATATCTCGAAATATGTCCGTCAGGCCAGTTCCTTTGAGCTGAATCTGCAAATATCTCGGAAACGAAGCGAGCTATGGCAAAATGTTAAGAGACGTTTTTTATAGAGAATTATGTTTCCTACAATTTATGTTCTATGATATTTTTTGATCAGAAGCGTAGTTTTCGAGATATATCGAGATATTTAAAAGTTCCGAAGCCGCACCAACATAATAGGGATACAGACACACCGTGGCCCCTTTCTTTGAGATAACTCTGCACTAGTGCGAGCCGCAAATGCCACTTCCAGCTTAGCTGTGCAGAAGAAGAACAACAAGAAGAAGAAATATCTCGAAATATGTCCGTCAGGCCCCTTCCCTTGAGATATATCTGCAAATATCTCGGAAACGAAGCGAGCTATGGCAAAATGTTGAGAGACCTTTTTGGTAGAGAATTATGCTTCCTACAATTTATGTTGTATGATATTTTTTGATCAGAAGCGTAGTTTTCGAGATACATCGAGATATTTAAAAGTTCCGAAGCCGCACCAACATAATAGAGATACAGAAACACCGTGGCCCCTTTCTTTGAGATAACTCTGCACTAGTGCGAGCCGCAAATGCCACTTCCAGCTTAGCTGTGCAGAAGAAGAACAACAAGAAGAAGAAATATCTCGAAATATGTCCGTCAGGCCCCTTCCCTTGAGATAAATCTGCAAATATCTCGGAAACGAAGCGAGCTATGGCGAAATGTTAAGAGACCTTTTTTGTAGAGAATTAAGTTTCCTACTTTTTATGTTCTATGATATTTTCTGATCAGATGCGTAGTTCTCGAGATATATCAAGATATTTAAAAGTTCCGAAGCCGCACCAACATAATAGAGATACATCAACACCGTGGCCCCTTTCTCTGAGATAACTCTGCACTATTGCGAGCTGCAAATGCCACTTCCAGCTTAGCTGTGCAGAGGAAGAACAACAAGAAGAAGAAATATCTCGAAATATGTCCGTCAGGCCAGTTCCTTTGAGCTGAATCTGCAAATATCTCGGAAACGAAGCGAGCTATGGCAAAATGTTAAGAGACGTTTTTTATAGAGAATTAAGTTTCCTACTTTTTATGTTGTATGATATTTTTTGATCAGATGCGTAGTTCTCGAGATATATCAAGATATTTAAAAGTTCCGAAGCCGCACCAACATAATAGGGATACAGACACACCGTGGCCCCTTTCTTTGAGATAACTCTGCACTAGTGCGAGCCGCAAATGCCACTTCCAGCTTAGCTGTGCAGAAGAAGAACAACAAGAAGAAGAAATATCTCGAAATATGTCCGTCAGGCCCCTTCCCTTGAGATATATCTGCAAATATCTCGGAAACGAAGCGAGCTATGGCAAAATGTTGAGAGACCTTTTTGGTAGAGAATTATGCTTCCTACAATTTATGTTGTATGATATTTTTTGATCAGAAGCGTAGTTTTCGAGATACATCGAGATATTTAAAAGTTCCGAAGCCGCACCAACATAATAGAGATACAGAAACACCGTGGCCCCTTTCTTTGAGATAACTCTGCACTAGTGCGAGCCGCAAATGCCACTTCCAGCTTAGCTGTGCAGAAGAAGAACAACAAGAAGAAGAAATATCTCGAAATATGTCCGTCAGGCCCCTTCCCTTGAGATAAATCTGCAAATATCTCGGAAACGAAGCGAGCTATGGCGAAATGTTAAGAGACCTTTTTTGTAGAGAATTAAGTTTCCTACTTTTTATGTTCTATGATATTTTCTGATCAGATGCGTAGTTCTCGAGATATATCAAGATATTTAAAAGTTCCGAAGCCGCACCAACATAATAGAGATACATCAACACCGTGGCCCCTTTCTTTGAGATAACTCTGCACTATTGCGAGCTGCAAATGCCACTTCCAGCTTAGCTGTGCAGAGGAAGAACAACAAGAAGAAGAAATATCTCGAAATATGTCCGTCAGGCCAGTTCCTTTGAGCTGAATCTGCAAATATCTCGGAAACGAAGCGAGCTATGGCAAAATGTTAAGAGACGTTTTTTATAGAGAATTAAGTTTCCTACTTTTTATGTTGTATGATATTTTTTGATCAGATGCGTAGTTCTCGAGATATATCAAGATATTTAAAAGTTCCGAAGCCGCACCAACATAATAGAGATACATCAACACCGTGGCCCCTTTCTTTGAGATAACTCTGCACTATTGCGAGCTGCAAATGCCACTTCCAGCTTAGCTGTGCAGAGGAAGAACAACAAGAAGAAGAAATATCTCGAAATATGTCCGTCAGGCCAGTTCCTTTGAGCTGAATCTGCAAATATCTCGGAAACGAAGCGAGCTATGGCAAAATGTTAAGAGACGTTTTTTATAGAGAATTAAGTTTCCTACTTTTTATGTTGTATGATATTTTTTGATCAGATGCGTAGTTCTCGAGATATATCAAGATATTTAAAAGTTCCGAAGCCGCACCAACATAATAGAGATACAGAAACACCGTGGCCCCTTTCTTTGAGATAACTCTGCACTATTGCGAGCTGCAAATGCCACTTCCAGCTTAGCTGTGCAGAGGAAGAACAACAAGAAGAAGAAATATCTCGAAATATGTCCGTCAGGCCAGTTCCTTTGAGCTGAATCTGCAAATATCTCGGAAACGAAGCGAGCTATGGCGAAATGTTAAGAGACCTTTTTTGTAGAGAATTAAGTTTCCTACTTTTCATGTTCTATGATATTTTCTGATCAGATGCGTAGTTCTCGAGATATATCAAGATATTTAAAAGTTCCGAAGCCGCACCAACATAATAGGGATACACAAACACCGTGGCCCCTTTCTTTGAGATAACTCTGCACTATTGCGAGCTGCAAATGCCACTTCCAGCTTAGCTGTGCAGAGGAAGAACAACAAGAAGAAGAAATATCTCGAAATATGTCCGTCAGGCCAGTTCCTTTGAGCTGAATCTGCAAATATCTCGGAAACGAAGCGAGCTATGGCAAAATGTTAAGAGACGTTTTTTATAGAGAATTATGTTTCCTACAATTTATGTTCTATGATATTTTTTGATCAGAAGCGTAGTTTTCGAGATATATCGAGATATTTAAAAGTTCCGAAGCCGCACCAACATAATAGGGATACAGACACACCGTGGCCCCTTTCTTTGAGATAACTCTGCACTAGTGCGAGCCGCAAATGCCACTTCCAGCTTAGCTGTGCAGAAGAAGAACAACAAGAAGAAGAAATATCTCGAAATATGTCCGTCAGGCCCCTTCCCTTGAGATATATCTGCAAATATCTCGGAAACGAAGCGAGCTATGGCAAAATGTTGAGAGACCTTTTTGGTAGAGAATTATGCTTCCTACAATTTATGTTGTATGATATTTTTTGATCAGAAGCGTAGTTTTCGAGATACATCGAGATATTTAAAAGTTCCGAAGCCGCACCAACATAATAGAGATACAGAAACACCGTGGCCCCTTTCTTTGAGATAACTCTGCACTAGTGCGAGCCGCAAATGCCACTTCCAGCTTAGCTGTGCAGAAGAAGAACAACAAGAAGAAGAAATATCTCGAAATATGTCCGTCAGGCCCCTTCCCTTGAGATAAATCTGCAAATATCTCGGAAACGAAGCGAGCTATGGCGAAATGTTAAGAGACCTTTTTTGTAGAGAATTAAGTTTCCTACTTTTTATGTTCTATGATATTTTCTGATCAGATGCGTAGTTCTCGAGATATATCAAGATATTTAAAAGTTCCGAAGCCGCACCAACATAATAGAGATACATCAACACCGTGGCCCCTTTCTTTGAGATAACTCTGCACTATTGCGAGCTGCAAATGCCACTTCCAGCTTAGCTGTGCAGAGGAAGAACAACAAGAAGAAGAAATATCTCGAAATATGTCCGTCAGGCCAGTTCCTTTGAGCTGAATCTGCAAATATCTCGGAAACGAAGCGAGCTATGGCAAAATGTTAAGAGACGTTTTTTATAGAGAATTAAGTTTCCTACTTTTTATGTTGTATGATATTTTTTGATCAGATGCGTAGTTCTCGAGATATATCAAGATATTTAAAAGTTCCGAAGCCGCACCAACATAATAGAGATACAGAAACACCGTGGCCCCTTTCTTTGAGATAACTCTGCACTATTGCGAGCTGCAAATGCCACTTCCAGCTTAGCTGTGCAGAGGAAGAACAACAAGAAGAAGAAATATCTCGAAATATGTCCGTCAGGCCAGTTCCTTTGAGCTGAATCTGCAAATATCTCGGAAACGAAGCGAGCTATGGCGAAATGTTAAGAGACCTTTTTTGTAGAGAATTAAGTTTCCTACTTTTCATGTTCTATGATATTTTCTGATCAGATGCGTAGTTCTCGAGATATATCAAGATATTTAAAAGTTCCGAAGCCGCACCAACATAATAGGGATACACAAACACCGTGGCCCCTTTCTTTGAGATAACTCTGCACTATTGCGAGCTGCAAATGCCACTTCCAGCTTAGCTGTGCAGAGGAAGAACAACAAGAAGAAGAAATATCTCGAAATATGTCCGTCAGGCCAGTTCCTTTGAGCTGAATCTGCAAATATCTCGGAAACGAAGCGAGCTATGGCAAAATGTTAAGAGACGTTTTTTATAGAGAATTATGTTTCCTACAATTTATGTTCTATGACATTTTTTGATCAGAAGCGTAGTTTTCGAGATATATCGAGATATTTAAAAGTTCCGAAGCCGCACCAACATAATAGGGATACAGACACACCGTGGCCCCTTTCTTTGAGATAACTCTGCACTAGTGCGAGCCGCAAATGCCACTTCCAGCTTAGCTGTGCAGAAGAAGAACAACAAGAAGAAGAAATATCTCGAAATATGTCCGTCAGGCCCCTTCCCTTGAGATATATCTGCAAATATCTCGGAAACGAAGCGAGCTATGGCAAAATGTTGAGAGACCTTTTTGGTAGAGAATTATGCTTCCTACAATTTATGTTGTATGATATTTTTTGATCAGAAGCGTAGTTTTCGAGATACATCGAGATATTTAAAAGTTCCGAAGCCGCACCAACATAATAGAGATACAGAAACACCGTGGCCCCTTTCTTTGAGATAACTCTGCACTAGTGCGAGCCGCAAATGCCACTTCCAGCTTAGCTGTGCAGAAGAAGAACAACAAGAAGAAGAAATATCTCGAAATATGTCCGTCAGGCCCCTTCCCTTGAGATAAATCTGCAAATATCTCGGAAACGAAGCGAGCTATGGCGAAATGTTAAGAGACCTTTTTTGTAGAGAATTAAGTTTCCTACTTTTTATGTTCTATGATATTTTCTGATCAGATGCGTAGTTCTCGAGATATATCAAGATATTTAAAAGTTCCGAAGCCGCACCAACATAATAGAGATACATCAACACCGTGGCCCCTTTCTTTGAGATAACTCTGCACTATTGCGAGCTGCAAATGCCACTTCCAGCTTAGCTGTGCAGAGGAAGAACAACAAGAAGAAGAAATATCTCGAAATATGTCCGTCAGGCCAGTTCCTTTGAGCTGAATCTGCAAATATCTCGGAAACGAAGCGAGCTATGGCAAAATGTTAAGAGACGTTTTTTATAGAGAATTAAGTTTCCTACTTTTTATGTTGTATGATATTTTTTGATCAGATGCGTAGTTCTCGAGATATATCAAGATATTTAAAAGTTCCGAAGCCGCACCAACATAATAGGGATACAGACACACCGTGGCCCCTTTCTTTGAGATAACTCTGCACTAGTGCGAGCCGCAAATGCCACTTCCAGCTTAGCTGTGCAGAAGAAGAACAACAAGAAGAAGAAATATCTCGAAATATGTCCGTCAGGCCCCTTCCCTTGAGATATATCTGCAAATATCTCGGAAACGAAGCGAGCTATGGCAAAATGTTGAGAGACCTTTTTGGTAGAGAATTATGCTTCCTACAATTTATGTTGTATGATATTTTTTGATCAGAAGCGTAGTTTTCGAGATACATCGAGATATTTAAAAGTTCCGAAGCCGCACCAACATAATAGAGATACAGAAACACCGTGGCCCCTTTCTTTGAGATAACTCTGCACTAGTGCGAGCCGCAAATGCCACTTCCAGCTTAGCTGTGCAGAAGAAGAACAACAAGAAGAAGAAATATCTCGAAATATGTCCGTCAGGCCCCTTCCCTTGAGATAAATCTGCAAATATCTCGGAAACGAAGCGAGCTATGGCGAAATGTTAAGAGACCTTTTTTGTAGAGAATTAAGTTTCCTACTTTTTATGTTCTATGATATTTTCTGATCAGATGCGTAGTTCTCGAGATATATCAAGATATTTAAAAGTTCCGAAGCCGCACCAACATAATAGAGATACATCAACACCGTGGCCCCTTTCTTTGAGATAACTCTGCACTATTGCGAGCTGCAAATGCCACTTCCAGCTTAGCTGTGCAGAGGAAGAACAACAAGAAGAAGAAATATCTCGAAATATGTCCGTCAGGCCAGTTCCTTTGAGCTGAATCTGCAAATATCTCGGAAACGAAGCGAGCTATGGCAAAATGTTAAGAGACGTTTTTTATAGAGAATTAAGTTTCCTACTTTTTATGTTGTATGATATTTTTTGATCAGATGCGTAGTTCTCGAGATATATCAAGATATTTAAAAGTTCCGAAGCCGCACCAACATAATAGGGATACAGACACACCGTGGCCCCTTTCTTTGAGATAACTCTGCACTAGTGCGAGCCGCAAATGCCACTTCCAGCTTAGCTGTGCAGAAGAAGAACAACAAGAAGAAGAAATATCTCGAAATATGTCCGTCAGGCCCCTTCCCTTGAGATATATCTGCAAATATCTCGGAAACGAAGCGAGCTATGGCAAAATGTTGAGAGACCTTTTTGGTAGAGAATTATGCTTCCTACAATTTATGTTGTATGATATTTTTTGATCAGAAGCGTAGTTTTCGAGATACATCGAGATATTTAAAAGTTCCGAAGCCGCACCAACATAATAGAGATACAGAAACACCGTGGCCCCTTTCTTTGAGATAACTCTGCACTAGTGCGAGCCGCAAATGCCACTTCCAGCTTAGCTGTGCAGAAGAAGAACAACAAGAAGAAGAAATATCTCGAAATATGTCCGTCAGGCCCCTTCCCTTGAGATAAATCTGCAAATATCTCGGAAACGAAGCGAGCTATGGCGAAATGTTAAGAGACCTTTTTTGTAGAGAATTAAGTTTCCTACTTTTTATGTTCTATGATATTTTCTGATCAGATGCGTAGTTCTCGAGATATATCAAGATATTTAAAAGTTCCGAAGCCGCACCAACATAATAGAGATACATCAACACCGTGGCCCCTTTCTTTGAGATAACTCTGCACTATTGCGAGCTGCAAATGCCACTTCCAGCTTAGCTGTGCAGAGGAAGAACAACAAGAAGAAGAAATATCTCGAAATATGTCCGTCAGGCCAGTTCCTTTGAGCTGAATCTGCAAATATCTCGGAAACGAAGCGAGCTATGGCAAAATGTTAAGAGACGTTTTTTATAGAGAATTAAGTTTCCTACTTTTTATGTTGTATGATATTTTTTGATCAGATGCGTAGTTCTCGAGATATATCAAGATATTTAAAAGTTCCGAAGCCGCACCAACATAATAGAGATACAGAAACACCGTGGCCCCTTTCTTTGAGATAACTCTGCACTAGTGCGAGCCGCAAATGCCACTTCCAGCTTAGCTGTGCAGAAGAAGAACAACAAGAAGAAGAAATATCTCGAAATATGTCCGTCAGGCCCCTTCCCTTGAGATAAATCTGCAAATATCTCGGAAACGAAGCGAGCTATGGCGAAATGTTAAGAGACCTTTTTTGTAGAGAATTAAGTTTCCTACTTTTTATGTTCTATGATATTTTCTGATCAGATGCGTAGTTCTCGAGATATATCAAGATATTTAAAAGTTCCGAAGCCGCACCAACATAATAGAGATACATCAACACCGTGGCCCCTTTCTTTGAGATAACTCTGCACTATTGCGAGCTGCAAATGCCACTTCCAGCTTAGCTGTGCAGAGGAAGAACAACAAGAAGAAGAAATATCTCGAAATATGTCCGTCAGGCCAGTTCCTTTGAGCTGAATCTGCAAATATCTCGGAAACGAAGCGAGCTATGGCAAAATGTTAAGAGACGTTTTTTATAGAGAATTAAGTTTCCTACTTTTTATGTTGTATGATATTTTTTGATCAGATGCGTAGTTCTCGAGATATATCAAGATATTTAAAAGTTCCGAAGCCGCACCAACATAATAGGGATACAGACACACCGTGGCCCCTTTCTTTGAGATAACTCTGCACTAGTGCGAGCCGCAAATGCCACTTCCAGCTTAGCTGTGCAGAAGAAGAACAACAAGAAGAAGAAATATCTCGAAATATGTCCGTCAGGCCCCTTCCCTTGAGATATATCTGCAAATATCTCGGAAACGAAGCGAGCTATGGCAAAATGTTGAGAGACCTTTTTGGTAGAGAATTATGCTTCCTACAATTTATGTTGTATGATATTTTTTGATCAGAAGCGTAGTTTTCGAGATACATCGAGATATTTAAAAGTTCCGAAGCCGCACCAACATAATAGAGATACAGAAACACCGTGGCCCCTTTCTTTGAGATAACTCTGCACTAGTGCGAGCCGCAAATGCCACTTCCAGCTTAGCTGTGCAGAAGAAGAACAACAAGAAGAAGAAATATCTCGAAATATGTCCGTCAGGCCCCTTCCCTTGAGATAAATCTGCAAATATCTCGGAAACGAAGCGAGCTATGGCGAAATGTTAAGAGACCTTTTTTGTAGAGAATTAAGTTTCCTACTTTTTATGTTCTATGATATTTTCTGATCAGATGCGTAGTTCTCGAGATATATCAAGATATTTAAAAGTTCCGAAGCCGCACCAACATAATAGAGATACATCAACACCGTGGCCCCTTTCTTTGAGATAACTCTGCACTATTGCGAGCTGCAAATGCCACTTCCAGCTTAGCTGTGCAGAGGAAGAACAACAAGAAGAAGAAATATCTCGAAATATGTCCGTCAGGCCAGTTCCTTTGAGCTGAATCTGCAAATATCTCGGAAACGAAGCGAGCTATGGCAAAATGTTAAGAGACGTTTTTTATAGAGAATTAAGTTTCCTACTTTTTATGTTGTATGATATTTTTTGATCAGATGCGTAGTTCTCGAGATATATCAAGATATTTAAAAGTTCCGAAGCCGCACCAACATAATAGAGATACATCAACACCGTGGCCCCTTTCTTTGAGATAACTCTGCACTATTGCGAGCTGCAAATGCCACTTCCAGCTTAGCTGTGCAGAGGAAGAACAACAAGAAGAAGAAATATCTCGAAATATGTCCGTCAGGCCAGTTCCTTTGAGCTGAATCTGCAAATATCTCGGAAACGAAGCGAGCTATGGCAAAATGTTAAGAGACGTTTTTTATAGAGAATTAAGTTTCCTACTTTTTATGTTGTATGATATTTTTTGATCAGATGCGTAGTTCTCGAGATATATCAAGATATTTAAAAGTTCCGAAGCCGCACCAACATAATAGAGATACAGAAACACCGTGGCCCCTTTCTTTGAGATAACTCTGCACTATTGCGAGCTGCAAATGCCACTTCCAGCTTAGCTGTGCAGAGGAAGAACAACAAGAAGAAGAAATATCTCGAAATATGTCCGTCAGGCCAGTTCCTTTGAGCTGAATCTGCAAATATCTCGGAAACGAAGCGAGCTATGGCAAAATGTTAAGAGACATTTTTTGTAGAGAATTATGTTTCCTACAATTTATGTTCTATGATATTTTTTGATCAGAAGCGTAGTTTTCGAGATATATCGAGATATTTAAAAGTTCCGAAGCCGCACCAACATAATAGGGATACAGAAACACCGTGGCCCCTTTCTTTGAGATAACTCTGCACTAGTGCGAGCCGCAAATGCCACTTCCAGCTTAGCTGTGCAGAAGAAGAACAACAAGAAGAAGAAATATCTCGAAATATGTCCGTCAGGCCCCTTCCCTTGAGATAAATCTGCAAATATCTCGGAAACGAAGCGAGCTATGGCGAAATGTTAAGAGACCTTTTTTGTAGAGAATTAAGTTTCCTACTTTTTATGTTCTATGATATTTTCTGATCAGATGCGTAGTTCTCGAGATATATCAAGATATTTAAAAGTTCCGAAGCCGCACCAACATAATAGAGATACATCAACACCGTGGCCCCTTTCTTTGAGATAACTCTGCACTATTGCGAGCTGCAAATGCCACTTCCAGCTTAGCTGTGCAGAGGAAGAACAACAAGAAGAAGAAATATCTCGAAATATGTCCGTCAGGCCAGTTCCTTTGAGCTGAATCTGCAAATATCTCGGAAACGAAGCGAGCTATGGCAAAATGTTAAGAGACGTTTTTTATAGAGAATTAAGTTTCCTACTTTTTATGTTGTATGATATTTTTTGATCAGATGCGTAGTTCTCGAGATATATCAAGATATTTAAAAGTTCCGAAGCCGCACCAACATAATAGAGATACAGAAACACCGTGGCCCCTCTCTTTGAGATAACTCTGCACTATTGCGAGCTGCAAATGCCACTTCCAGCTTAGCTGTGCAGAGGAAGAACAACAAGAAGAAGAAATATCTCGAAATATGTCCGTCAGGCCAGTTCCTTTGAGCTGAATCTGCAAATATCTCGGAAACGAAGCGAGCTATGGCAAAATGTTAAGAGACGTTTTTTGTAGAGAATTATGTTTCCTACAATTTATGTTCTATGATATTTTTTGATCAGAAGCGTAGTTTTCGAGATATATCGAGATATTTAAAAGTTCCGAAGCCGCACCAACATAATAGGGATACAGAAACACCGTGGCCCCTTTCTTTGAGATAACTCTGCACTAGTGCGAGCCGCAAATGCCACTTCCAGCTTAGCTGTGCAGAAGAAGAACAACAAGAAGAAGAAATATCTCGAAATATAACCGTCAGGCCCCTTCCCTTGAGATAAATCTGCAAATATCTCGGAAACGAAGCGAGCTATGGCAAAATGTTAAGAGACCTCTTTTGTAGAGAATTAAGTTTCCTACTTTTTATGTTCTATGATATTTTTTGGTCAGATGCGTAGTTTTCGAGATATATCAAGATATTTAAAAGTTCCGAAGCCGCACCAACATAATAGAGATACAGAAACACCGTGGCCCCTTTCTTTGAGATAACTCTGCACTATTGCGAGCTGTAAATGCCACTTCCAGCTTAGCTGTGCAGAAGAAGAACAACAAGAAGAAGAAATATCTCGAAATATGTCCGTCAGGCCCCTTCCCTTGAGATATATCTGCAAATATCTCGGAAACGAAGCGAGCTATGGCAAAATGTTAAGAGACCTTTTTTGCAGAGAATTCTGTTTCCTACAATTTATGTTCTATGATATTTTTTGATCAGAAGCGTAGTTTTCGAGATATATCGAGATATTTAAAAGTTCCGAAGCCGCACCAACATAATAGAGATACAGAAACACCGTGGCCCCTTTCTTTGAGATAACTCTGCACTAGTGCGAGCCGCAAATGCCACTTCCAGCTTAGCTGTGCAGAAGAAGAACAACAAGAAGAAGAAATATCTCGAAATATGTCCGTCAGGCCCCTTCCCTTGAGATAAATCTGCAAATATCTCGGAAACGAAGCGAGCTATGGCGAAATGTTAAGAGACCTTTTTTGTAGAGAATTAAGTTTCCTACTTTTTATGTTCTATGATATTTTTTGATCAGATGCGTAGTTCTCGAGATATATCAAGATATTTAAAAGTTCCGAAGCCGCACCAACATAATAAGAGATACAGAAACACCGTGGCCCCTTTCTTTGAGATAACTCTGCACGATTGCGAGCTGTAAATGCCACTTCCAGCTTAGCTGTGCAGAAGAAGAACAACAAGAAGAAGAAATATCTCGAAATATGTCCGTCAGGCCCCTTCCCTTGAGATAAATCTGCAAATATCTCGGAAACGAAGCGAGCTATGGCGAAATGTTAAGAGACCTTTTTTGTAGAGAATTTAGTTTCCCACTTTTTATGTTCTATGATATTTTTTGATCAGATGCGTAGTTCTCGAGATATATCAAGATATTTAAAAGTTCCGAAGCCGCACCAACATAATAGAGATACAGAAACACCGTGGCCCCTTTCTTTGAGATAATTCTGCACTATTGCGAGCTGCAAATGCCACTTCCAGCTTAGCTGTGCAGAGGAAGAACAACAAGAAGAAGAAATATCTCGAAATATGTCCGTCAGGCCAGTTCCTTTGAGCTGAATCTGCAAATATCTCGGAAACGAAGCGAGCTATGGCAAAATGTTAAGAGACGTTTTTTATAGAGAATTAAGTTTCCTACTTTTTATGTTGTATGATATTTTTTGATGAGATGCGTAGTTCTCGAGATATATCAAGATATTTAAAAGTTCCGAAGCCGCACCAACATAATAGAGATACAGAAACACCGTGGCCCCTTTCTTTGAGATAACTCTGCACTACTGCGAGCTGCAAATGCCACTTCCAGCTTAGCTGTGCAGAGGAAGAACAACAAGAAGAAGAAATATCTCGAAATATGTCCGTCAGGCCAGTTCCTTTGAGCTGAATCTGCAAATATCTCGGAAACGAAGCTAGCTATGGCAAAATGTTAAGAGACGTTTTTTGTAGAGAATTATGTTTCCTACAATTTATGTTCTGTGATATTTTTTGATCAGAAGCGTAGTTTTCGAGATATATCGAGATATTTAAAAGTTCCGAAGCCGCACCAACATAATAGGGATACAGAAACACCGTGGCCCCTTTCTTTGAGATAACTCTGCACTAGTGCGAGCCGCAAATGCCACTTCCAGCTTAGCTGTGCAGAGGAAGAACAACAAGAAGAAGAAATATCTCGAAATATGTCCGTCAGGCCAGTTCCTTTGAGCTGAATCTGCAAATATCTCGGAAACGAAGCGAGCTATGGCAAAATGTTAAGAGACGTTTTTTATAGAGAATTAAGTTTCCTACTTTTTATGTTGTATGATATTTTTTGATCAGATGCGTAGTTCTCGAGATATATCAAGATATTTAAAAGTTCCGAAGCCGCACCAACATAATAGAGATACAGAAACACCGTGGCCCCTTTCTTTGAGATAACTCTGCACTATTGCGAGCTGCAAATGCCACTTCCAGCTTAGCTGTGCAGAGGAAGAACAACAAGAAGAAGAAATATCTCGAAATATGTCCGTCAGGCCAGTTCCTTTGAGCTGAATCTGCAAATATCTCGGAAACGAAGCGAGCTATGGCAAAATGTTAAGAGACGTTTTTTGTAGAGAATTATGTTTCCTACAATTTATGTTCTATGATATTTTTTGATCAGAAGCGTAGTTTTCGAGATATATCGAGATATTTAAAAGTTCCGAAGCCGCACCAACATAATAGGGATACAGAAACACCGTGGCCCCTTTCTTTGAGATAACTCTGCACTAGTGCGAGCCGCAAATGCCACTTCCAGCTTAGCTGTGCAGAAGAAGAACAACAAGAAGAAGAAATATCTCGAAATATAACCGTCAGGCCCCTTCCCTTGAGATAAATCTGCAAATATCTCGGAAACGAAGCGAGCTATGGCGAAATGTTAAGAGACCTTTTTTGTAGAGAATTTAGTTTCCCACTTTTTATGTTCTATGATATTTTTTGATCAGATGCGTAGTTCTCGAGATATATCAAGATATTTAAAAGTTCCGAAGCCGCACCAACATAATAGAGATACAGAAACACCGTGGCCCCTTTCTTTGAGATAATTCTGCACTATTGCGAGCTGCAAATGCCACTTCCAGCTTAGCTGTGCAGAGGAAGAACAACAAGAAGAAGAAATATCTCGAAATATGTCCGTCAGGCCAGTTCCTTTGAGCTGAATCTGCAAATATCTCGGAAACGAAGCGAGCTATGGCAAAATGTTAAGAGACGTTTTTTATAGAGAATTAAGTTTCCTACTTTTTATGTTGTATGATATTTTTTGATGAGATGCGTAGTTCTCGAGATATATCAAGATATTTAAAAGTTCCGAAGCCGCACCAACATAATAGAGATACAGAAACACCGTGGCCCCTTTCTTTGAGATAACTCTGCACTACTGCGAGCTGCAAATGCCACTTCCAGCTTAGCTGTGCAGAGGAAGAACAACAAGAAGAAGAAATATCTCGAAATATGTCCGTCAGGCCAGTTCCTTTGATCTGAATCTGCAAATATCTCGGAAACGAAGCTAGCTATGGCAAAATGTTAAGAGACGTTTTTTGTAGAGAATTATGTTTCCTACAATTTATGTTCTATGATATTTTTTGATCAGAAGCGTAGTTTTCGAGATATATCGAGATATTTAAAAGTTCCGAAGCCGCACCAACATAATAGGGATACAGAAACACCGTGGCCCCTTTCTTTGAGATAACTCTGCACTAGTGCGAGCCGCAAATGCCACTTCCAGCTTAGCTGTGCAGAGGAAGAACAACAAGAAGAAGAAATATCTCGAAATATGTCCGTCAGGCCAGTTCCTTTGAGCTGAATCTGCAAATATCTCGGAAACGAAGCGAGCTATGGCAAAATGTTAAGAGACGTTTTTTATAGAGAATTAAGTTTCCTACTTTTTATGTTGTATGATATTTTTTGATCAGATGCGTAGTTCTCGAGATATATCAAGATATTTAAAAGTTCCGAAGCCGCACCAACATAATAGAGATACAGAAACACCGTGGCCCCTTTCTTTGAGATAACTCTGCACTATTGCGAGCTGCAAATGCCACTTCCAGCTTAGCTGTGCAGAGGAAGAACAACAAGAAGAAGAAATATCTCGAAATATGTCCGTCAGGCCAGTTCCTTTGAGCTGAATCTGCAAATATCTCGGAAACGAAGCGAGCTATGGCAAAATGTTAAGAGACATTTTTTGTAGAGAATTATGTTTCCTACAATTTATGTTCTATGATATTTTTTGATCAGAAGCGTAGTTTTCGAGATATATCGAGATATTTAAAAGTTCCGAAGCCGCACCAACATAATAGGGATACAGAAACACCGTGGCCCCTTTCTTTGAGATAACTCTGCACTAGTGCGAGCCGCAAATGCCACTTCCAGCTTAGCTGTGCAGAAGAAGAACAACAAGAAGAAGAAATATCTCGAAATATGTCCGTCAGGCCCCTTCCCTTGAGATAAATCTGCAAATATCTCGGAAACGAAGCGAGCTATGGCGAAATGTTAAGAGACCTTTTTTGTAGAGAATTAAGTTTCCTACTTTTTATGTTCTATGATATTTTCTGATCAGATGCGTAGTTCTCGAGATATATCAAGATATTTAAAAGTTCCGAAGCCGCACCAACATAATAGAGATACATCAACACCGTGGCCCCTTTCTTTGAGATAACTCTGCACTATTGCGAGCTGCAAATGCCACTTCCAGCTTAGCTGTGCAGAGGAAGAACAACAAGAAGAAGAAATATCTCGAAATATGTCCGTCAGGCCAGTTCCTTTGAGCTGAATCTGCAAATATCTCGGAAACGAAGCGAGCTATGGCAAAATGTTAAGAGACGTTTTTTATAGAGAATTAAGTTTCCTACTTTTTATGTTGTATGATATTTTTTGATCAGATGCGTAGTTCTCGAGATATATCAAGATATTTAAAAGTTCCGAAGCCGCACCAACATAATAGAGATACAGAAACACCGTGGCCCCTCTCTTTGAGATAACTCTGCACTATTGCGAGCTGCAAATGCCACTTCCAGCTTAGCTGTGCAGAGGAAGAACAACAAGAAGAAGAAATATCTCGAAATATGTCCGTCAGGCCAGTTCCTTTGAGCTGAATCTGCAAATATCTCGGAAACGAAGCGAGCTATGGCAAAATGTTAAGAGACGTTTTTTGTAGAGAATTATGTTTCCTACAATTTATGTTCTATGATATTTTTTGATCAGAAGCGTAGTTTTCGAGATATATCGAGATATTTAAAAGTTCCGAAGCCGCACCAACATAATAGGGATACAGAAACACCGTGGCCCCTTTCTTTGAGATAACTCTGCACTAGTGCGAGCCGCAAATGCCACTTCCAGCTTAGCTGTGCAGAAGAAGAACAACAAGAAGAAGAAATATCTCGAAATATAACCGTCAGGCCCCTTCCCTTGAGATAAATCTGCAAATATCTCGGAAACGAAGCGAGCTATGGCAAAATGTTAAGAGACCTCTTTTGTAGAGAATTAAGTTTCCTACTTTTTATGTTCTATGATATTTTTTGGTCAGATGCGTAGTTTTCGAGATATATCAAGATATTTAAAAGTTCCGAAGCCGCACCAACATAATAGAGATACAGAAACACCGTGGCCCCTTTCTTTGAGATAACTCTGCACTATTGCGAGCTGTAAATGCCACTTCCAGCTTAGCTGTGCAGAAGAAGAACAACAAGAAGAAGAAATATCTCGAAATATGTCCGTCAGGCCAGTTCCTTTGAGCTGAATCTGCAAATATCTCGGAAACGAAGCGAGCTATGGCAAAATGTTAAGAGACGTTTTTTATAGAGAATTAAGTTTCCTACTTTTTATGTTGTATGATATTTTTTGATCAGATGCGTAGTTCTCGAGATATATCAAGATATTTAAAAGTTCCGAAGCCGCACCAACATAATAGAGATACAGAAACACCGTGGCCCCTTTCTTTGAGATAACTCTGCACTATTGCGAGCTGCAAATGCCACTTCCAGCTTAGCTGTGCAGAGGAAGAACAACAAGAAGAAGAAATATCTCGAAATATGTCCGTCAGGCCAGTTCCTTTGAGCTGAATCTGCAAATATCTCGGAAACGAAGCGAGCTATGGCAAAATGTTAAGAGACGTTTTTTGTAGAGAATTATGTTTCCTACAATTTATGTTCTATGATATTTTTTGATCAGAAGCGTAGTTTTCGAGATATATCGAGATATTTAAAAGTTCCGAAGCCGCACCAACATAATAGGGATACAGAAACACCGTGGCCCCTTTCTTTGAGATAACTCTGCACTAGTGCGAGCCGCAAATGCCACTTCCAGCTTAGCTGTGCAGAAGAAGAACAACAAGAAGAAGAAATATCTCGAAATATAACCGTCGGGCCCCTTCCCTTGAGATAAATCTGCAAATATCTCGGAAACGAAGCGAGCTATGGCAAAATGTTAAGAGACCTCTTTTGTAGAGAATTAAGTTTCCTACTTTTTATGTTCTATGATATTTTTTGGTCAGATGCGTAGTTTTCGAGATATATCAAGATATTTAAAAGTTCCGAAGCCGCACCAACATAATAGAGATACAGAAACACCGTGGCCCCTTTCTTTGAGATAACTCTGCACTATTGCGAGCTGTAAATGCCACTTCCAGCTTAGCTGTGCAGAAGAAGAACAACAAGAAGAAGAAATATCTCGAAATATGTCCGTCAGGCCCCTTCCCTTGAGATATATCTGCAAATATCTCGGAAACGAAGCGAGCTATGGCAAAATGTTAAGAGACCTTTTTTGCAGAGAATTCTGTTTCCTACAATTTATGTTCTATGATATTTTTTGATCAGAAGCGTAGTTTTCGAGATATATCGAGATATTTAAAAGTTCCGAAGCCGCACCAACATAATAGAGATACAGAAACACCGTGGCCCCTTTCTTTGAGATAACTCTGCACTAGTGCGAGCCGCAAATGCCACTTCCAGCTTAGCTGTGCAGAAGAAGAACAACAAGAAGAAGAAATATCTCGAAATATGTCCGTCAGGCCCCTTCCCTTGAGATAAATCTGCAAATATCTCGGAAACGAAGCGAGCTATGGCAAAATGTTAAGAGACCTTTTTTGTAGAGAATTAAGTTTCCTACTTTTTATGTTCTATGATATTTTTTGATCAGATGCGTAGTTCTCGAGATATATCAAGATATTTAAAAGTTCCGAAGCCGCACCAACATAATAGAAATACAGAAACACCGTGGCCCCTTTCTTTGAGATAACTCTGCACTATTGCGAGCTGCAAATGCCACTTCCAGCTTAGCTGTGCAGAGGAAGAACAACAAGAAGAAGAAATATCTCGAAATATGTCCGTCAGGCCAGTTCCTTTGAGCTGAATCTGCAAATATCTCGGAAACGAAGCGAGCTATGGCAAAATGTTAAGAGACGTTTTTTATAGAGAATTATGTTTCCTACAATTTATATTCTATGATATTTTTTGATCAGAAGCGTAGTTTTCGAGATATATCGAGATATTTAAAAGTTCCGAAGCCGCACCAACATAATAGGGATACAGAAACACCTTGGCCCCTTTCTTTGAGATAACTCTGCACTAGTGCGAGCCGCAAATGCCACTTCCAGCTTAGCTGTGCAGAAGAAGAACAACAAGAAGAAGAAATATCTCGAAATATGTCCGTCAGGCCCCTTCCCTTCAGATAAATCTGCAAATATCTCGGAAACGAAGCGAGCTATGGCGAAATGTTAAGAGACCTTTTTTGTAGAGAATTAAGTTTCCTACTTTTTATGTTCTATGATATTTTTTGATCAGATGCGTAGTTCTCGAGATATATCAAGATATTTAAAAGTTCCGAAGCCGCACCAACATAATAAGAGATACAGAAACACCGTGGCCCCTTTCTTTGAGATAACTCTGCACGATTGCGAGCTGTAAATGCCACTTCCAGCTTAGCTGTGCAGAAGAAGAACAACAAGAAGAAGAAATATCTCGAAATATGTCCGTCAGGCCCCTTCCCTTGAGATAAATCTGCAAATATCTCGGAAACGAAGCGAGCTATGGCGAAATGTTAAGAGACCTTTTTTGTAGAGAATTTAGTTTCCCACTTTTTATGTTCTATGATATTTTTTGATCAGATGCGTAGTTCTCGAGATATATCAAGATATTTAAAAGTTCCGAAGCCGCACCAACATAATAGAGATACAGAAACACCGTGGCCCCTTTCTTTGAGATAATTCTGCACTATTGCGAGCTGCAAATGCCACTTCCAGCTTAGCTGTGCAGAGGAAGAACAACAAGAAGAAGAAATATCTCGAAATATGTCCGTCAGGCCAGTTCCTTTGAGCTGAATCTGCAAATATCTCGGAAACGAAGCGAGCTATGGCAAAATGTTAAGAGACGTTTTTTATAGAGAATTAAGTTTCCTACTTTTTATGTTGTATGATATTTTTTGATGAGATGCGTAGTTCTCGAGATATATCAAGATATTTAAAAGTTCCGAAGCCGCACCAACATAATAGAGATACAGAAACACCGTGGCCCCTTTCTTTGAGATAACTCTGCACTACTGCGAGCTGCAAATGCCACTTCCAGCTTAGCTGTGCAGAGGAAGAACAACAAGAAGAAGAAATATCTCGAAATATGTCCGTCAGGCCAGTTCCTTTGAGCTGAATCTGCAAATATCTCGGAAACGAAGCTAGCTATGGCAAAATGTTAAGAGACGTTTTTTGTAGAGAATTATGTTTCCTACAATTTATGTTCTATGATATTTTTTGATCAGAAGCGTAGTTTTCGAGATATATCGAGATATTTAAAAGTTCCGAAGCCGCACCAACATAATAGGGATACAGAAACACCGTGGCCCCTTTCTTTGAGATAACTCTGCACTAGTGCGAGCCGCAAATGCCACTTCCAGCTTAGCTGTGCAGAGGAAGAACAACAAGAAGAAGAAATATCTCGAAATATGTCCGTCAGGCCAGTTCCTTTGAGCTGAATCTGCAAATATCTCGGAAACGAAGCGAGCTATGGCAAAATGTTAAGAGACGTTTTTTATAGAGAATTAAGTTTCCTACTTTTTATGTTGTATGATATTTTTTGATCAGATGCGTAGTTCTCGAGATATATCAAGATATTTAAAAGTTCCGAAGCCGCACCAACATAATAGAGATACAGAAACACCGTGGCCCCTTTCTTTGAGATAACTCTGCACTATTGCGAGCTGCAAATGCCACTTCCAGCTTAGCTGTGCAGAGGAAGAACAACAAGAAGAAGAAATATCTCGAAATATGTCCGTCAGGCCAGTTCCTTTGAGCTGAATCTGCAAATATCTCGGAAACGAAGCGAGCTATGGCAAAATGTTAAGAGACGTTTTTTGTAGAGAATTATGTTTCCTACAATTTATGTTCTATGATATTTTTTGATCAGAAGCGTAGTTTTCGAGATATATCGAGATATTTAAAAGTTCCGAAGCCGCACCAACATAATAGAGATACAGAAACACCGTGGCCCCTTTCTTTGAGATAACTCTGCACTAGTGCGAGCCGCAAATGCCACTTCCAGCTTAGCTGTGCAGAAGAAGAACAACAAGAAGAAGAAATATCTCGAAATATGTCCGTCAGGCCCCTTCCCTTGAGATAAATCTGCAAATATCTCGGAAACGAAGCGAGCTATGGCAAAATGTTAAGAGACCTTTTTTGTAGAGAATTAAGTTTCCTACTTTTTATGTTCTATGATATTTTTTGATCAGATGCGTAGTTCTCGAGATATATCAAGATATTTAAAAGTTCCGAAGCCGCACCAACATAATAGAAATACAGAAACACCGTGGCCCCTTTCTTTGAGATAACTCTGCACTATTGCGAGCTGCAAATGCCACTTCCAGCTTAGCTGTGCAGAGGAAGAACAACAAGAAGAAGAAATATCTCGAAATATGTCCGTCAGGCCAGTTCCTTTGAGCTGAATCTGCAAATATCTCGGAAACGAAGCGAGCTATGGCAAAATGTTAAGAGACGTTTTTTATAGAGAATTATGTTTCCTACAATTTATATTCTATGATATTTTTTGATCAGAAGCGTAGTTTTCGAGATATATCGAGATATTTAAAAGTTCCGAAGCCGCACCAACATAATAGGGATACAGAAACACCTTGGCCCCTTTCTTTGAGATAACTCTGCACTAGTGCGAGCCGCAAATGCCACTTCCAGCTTAGCTGTGCAGAAGAAGAACAACAAGAAGAAGAAATATCTCGAAATATGTCCGTCAGGCCCCTTCCCTTCAGATAAATCTGCAAATATCTCGGAAACGAAGCGAGCTATGGCGAAATGTTAAGAGACCTTTTTTGTAGAGAATTAAGTTTCCTACTTTTTATGTTCTATGATATTTTTTGATCAGATGCGTAGTTCTCGAGATATATCAAGATATTTAAAAGTTCCGAAGCCGCACCAACATAATAAGAGATACAGAAACACCGTGGCCCCTTTCTTTGAGATAACTCTGCACGATTGCGAGCTGTAAATGCCACTTCCAGCTTAGCTGTGCAGAAGAAGAACAACAAGAAGAAGAAATATCTCGAAATATGTCCGTCAGGCCCCTTCCCTTGAGATAAATCTGCAAATATCTCGGAAACGAAGCGAGCTATGGCGAAATGTTAAGAGACCTTTTTTGTAGAGAATTTAGTTTCCCACTTTTTATGTTCTATGATATTTTTTGATCAGATGCGTAGTTCTCGAGATATATCAAGATATTTAAAAGTTCCGAAGCCGCACCAACATAATAGAGATACAGAAACACCGTGGCCCCTTTCTTTGAGATAATTCTGCACTATTGCGAGCTGCAAATGCCACTTCCAGCTTAGCTGTGCAGAGGAAGAACAACAAGAAGAAGAAATATCTCGAAATATGTCCGTCAGGCCAGTTCCTTTGAGCTGAATCTGCAAATATCTCGGAAACGAAGCGAGCTATGGCAAAATGTTAAGAGACGTTTTTTATAGAGAATTAAGTTTCCTACTTTTTATGTTGTATGATATTTTTTGATGAGATGCGTAGTTCTCGAGATATATCAAGATATTTAAAAGTTCCGAAGCCGCACCAACATAATAGAGATACAGAAACACCGTGGCCCCTTTCTTTGAGATAACTCTGCACTACTGCGAGCTGCAAATGCCACTTCCAGCTTAGCTGTGCAGAGGAAGAACAACAAGAAGAAGAAATATCTCGAAATATGTCCGTCAGGCCAGTTCCTTTGAGCTGAATCTGCAAATATCTCGGAAACGAAGCTAGCTATGGCAAAATGTTAAGAGACGTTTTTTGTAGAGAATTATGTTTCCTACAATTTATGTTCTATGATATTTTTTGATCAGAAGCGTAGTTTTCGAGATATATCGAGATATTTAAAAGTTCCGAAGCCGCACCAACATAATAGGGATACAGAAACACCGTGGCCCCTTTCTTTGAGATAACTCTGCACTAGTGCGAGCCGCAAATGCCACTTCCAGCTTAGCTGTGCAGAGGAAGAACAACAAGAAGAAGAAATATCTCGAAATATGTCCGTCAGGCCAGTTCCTTTGAGCTGAATCTGCAAATATCTCGGAAACGAAGCGAGCTATGGCAAAATGTTAAGAGACGTTTTTTATAGAGAATTAAGTTTCCTACTTTTTATGTTGTATGATATTTTTTGATCAGATGCGTAGTTCTCGAGATATATCAAGATATTTAAAAGTTCCGAAGCCGCACCAACATAATAGAGATACAGAAACACCGTGGCCCCTTTCTTTGAGATAACTCTGCACTATTGCGAGCTGCAAATGCCACTTCCAGCTTAGCTGTGCAGAGGAAGAACAACAAGAAGAAGAAATATCTCGAAATATGTCCGTCAGGCCAGTTCCTTTGAGCTGAATCTGCAAATATCTCGGAAACGAAGCGAGCTATGGCAAAATGTTAAGAGACGTTTTTTGTAGAGAATTATGTTTCCTACAATTTATGTTCTATGATATTTTTTGATCAGAAGCGTAGTTTTCGAGATATATCGAGATATTTAAAAGTTCCGAAGCCGCACCAACATAATAGGGATACAGAAACACCGTGGCCCCTTTCTTTGAGATAACTCTGCACTAGTGCGAGCCGCAAATGCCACTTCCAGCTTAGCTGTGCAGAAGAAGAACAACAAGAAGAAGAAATATCTCGAAATATAACCGTCAGGCCCCTTCCCTTGAGATAAATCTGCAAATATCTCGGAAACGAAGCGAGCTATGGCGAAATGTTAAGAGACCTTTTTTGTAGAGAATTAAGTTTCCCACTTTTTATGTTCTATGATATTTTTTGATCAGATGCGTAGTTCTCGAGATATATCAAGATATTTAAAAGTTCCGAAGCCGCACCAACATAATAGAGATACAGAAACACCGTGGCCCCTTTCTTTGAGATAACTCTGCACTATTGCGAGCTGCAAATGCCACTTCCAGCTTAGCTGTGCAGAGGAAGAACAACAAGAAGAAGAAATATCTCGAAATATGTCCGTCAGGCCAGTTCCTTTGAGCTGAATCTGCAAATATCTCGGAAACGAAGCGAGCTATGGCAAAATGTTAAGAGACGTTTTTTATAGAGAATTAAGTTTCCTACTTTTTATGTTGTATGATATTTTTTGATCAGATGCGTAGTTCTCGAGATATATCAAGATATTTAAAAGTTCCGAAGCCGCACCAACATAATAGAGATACAGAAACACCGTGGCCCCTTTCTTTGAGATAACTCTGCACTACTGCGAGCTGCAAATGCCACTTCCAGCTTAGCTGTGCAGAGGAAGAACAACAAGAAGAAGAAATATCTCGAAATATGTCCGTCAGGCCAGTTCCTTTGAGCTGAATCTGCAAATATCTCGGAAACGAAGCGAGCTATGGCAAAATGTTAAGAGACGTTTTTTGTAGAGAATTATGTTTCCTACAATTTATGTTCTATGATATTTTTTGATCAGAAGCGTAGTTTTCGAGATATATCGAGATATTTAAAAGTTCCGAAGCCGCACCAACATAATAGGGATACAGAAACACCGTGGCCCCTTTCTTTGAGATAACTCTGCACTAGTGCGAGCCGCAAATGCCACTTCCAGCTTAGCTGTGCAGAAGAAGAACAACAAGAAGAAGAAATATCTCGAAATATGTCCGTCAGGCCCCTTCCCTTGAGATAAATCTGCAAATATCTCGGAAACGAAGCGAGCTATGGCGAAATGTTAAGAGACCTTTTTTGTAGAGAATTAAGTTTCCTACTTTTCATGTTCTATGATATTTTCTGATCAGATGCGTAGTTCTCGAGATATATCAAGATATTTAAAAGTTCCGAAGCCGCACCAACATAATAGAGATACATCAACACCGTGGCCCCTTTCTTTGAGATAACTCTGCACTATTGCGAGCTGCAAATGCCACTTCCAGCTTAGCTGTGCAGAGGAAGAACAACAAGAAGAAGAAATATCTCGAAATATGTCCGTCAGGCCAGTTCCTTTGAGCTGAATCTGCAAATATCTCGGAAACGAAGCGAGCTATGGCAAAATGTTAAGAGACGTTTTTTATAGAGAATTAAGTTTCCTACTTTTTATGTTGTATGATATTTTTTGATCAGATGCGTAGTTCTCGAGATATATCAAGATATTTAAAAGTTCCGAAGCCGCACCAACATAATAGAGATACAGAAACACCGTGGCCCCTTTCTTTGAGATAACTCTGCACTATTGCGAGCTGCAAATGCCACTTCCAGCTTAGCTGTGCAGAGGAAGAACAACAAGAAGAAGAAATATCTCGAAATATGTCCGTCAGGCCAGTTCCTTTGAGCTGAATCTGCAAATATCTCGGAAACGAAGCGAGCTATGGCAAAATGTTAAGAGACGTTTTTTGTAGAGAATTATGTTTCCTACAATTTATGTTCTATGATATTTTTTGATCAGAAGCGTAGTTTTCGAGATATATCGAGATATTTAAAAGTTCCGAAGCCGCACCAACATAATAGGGATACAGAAACACCGTGGCCCCTTTCTTTGAGATAACTCTGCACTAGTGCGAGCCGCAAATGCCACTTCCAGCTTAGCTGTGCAGAAGAAGAACAACAAGAAGAAGAAATATCTCGAAATATAACCGTCGGGCCCCTTCCCTTGAGATAAATCTGCAAATATCTCGGAAACGAAGCGAGCTATGGCAAAATGTTAAGAGACCTCTTTTGTAGAGAATTAAGTTTCCTACTTTTTATGTTCTATGATATTTTTTGATCAGATGCGTAGTTCTCGAGATATATCAAGATATTTAAAAGTTCCGAAGCCGCACCAACATAATAGAGATACAGAAACACCGTGGCCCCTTTCTTTGAGATAACTCTGCACTATTGCGAGCTGTAAATGCCACTTCCAGCTTAGCTGTGCAGAAGAAGAACAACAAGATGAAGAAATATCTCGAAATATGTCCGTCAGGCCCCTTCCCTTGAGATATATCTGCAAATATCTCGGAAACGAAGCGAGCTATGGCAAAATGTTAAGAGACCTTTTTTGCAGAGAATTCTGTTTCCTACAATTTATGTTCTATGATATTTTTTGATCAGAAGCGTAGTTTTCGAGATATATCGAGATATTTAAAAGTTCCGAAGCCGCACCAACATAATAGAGATACAGAAACACCGTGGCCCCTTTCTTTGAGATAACTCTGCACTAGTGCGAGCCGCAAATGCCACTTCCAGCTTAGCTGTGCAGAAGAAGAACAACAAGAAGAAGAAATATCTCGAAATATGTCCGTCAGGCCCCTTCCCTTGAGATAAATCTGCAAATATCTCGGAAACGAAGCGAGCTATGGCAAAATGTTAAGAGACCTTTTTTGTAGAGAATTAAGTTTCCTACTTTTTATGTTCTATGATATTTTTTGATCAGATGCGTAGTTCTCGAGATATATCAAGATATTTAAAAGTTCCGAAGCCGCACCAACATAATAGAAATACAGAAACACCGTGGCCCCTTTCTTTGAGATAACTCTGCACTATTGCGAGCTGCAAATGCCACTTCCAGCTTAGCTGTGCAGAGGAAGAACAACAAGAAGAAGAAATATCTCGAAATATGTCCGTCAGGCCAGTTCCTTTGAGCTGAATCTGCAAATATCTCGGAAACGAAGCGAGCTATGGCAAAATGTTAAGAGACGTTTTTTGTAGAGAATTATGTTTCCTACAATTTATGTTCTATGATATTTTTTGATCAGAAGCGTAGTTTTCGAGATATATCGAGATATTTAAAAGTTCCGAAGCCGCACCAACATAATAGGGATACAGAAACACCGTGGCCCCTTTCTTTGAGATAACTCTGCACTAGTGCGAGCCGCAAATGCCACTTGCAGCTTAGCTGTGCAGAAGAAGAACAACAAGAAGAAGAAATATCTCGAAATATGTCCGTCAGGCCCCTTCCCTTGAGATAAATCTGCAAATATCTCGGAAACGAAGCGAGCTATGGCAAAATGTTAAGAGACCTTTTTTGTAGAGAATTAAGTTTCCTACTTTTTATGTTCTATGATATTTTTTGATCAGATGCGTAGTTCTCGAGATATATCAAGATATTTAAAAGTTCCGAAGCCGCACCAACATAATAGAGATACAGAAACACCGTGGCCCCTTTCTTTGAGATAACTCTGCACTATTGCGAGCTGCAAATGCCACTTCCAGCTTAGCTGTGCAGAAGAAGAACAACAAGAAGAAGAAATATCTCGAAATATGTCCATCAGGACCCTTCCCTTGAGATAAATCTGCAAATATCTCGGAAACGAAGCGAGCTATGGCAAAATGTTAAGAGACCTTTTTTGTAGAGAATAATGTTTCCTACAATTTACGTTCTATGACATTTTTTGATCAGAAGCGTAGTTTTCGAGATATATCGAGATATTTAAAAGTTCCGAAGCCGCACCAACATAATAGAGATACAGAAACACCGTGGCCCCTTTCTTTGAGATAGCTCTGCACTATTGCGACCTGCAAATGCCACTTCCAGCTCAGCTGTGCAGAAGAAGAACAACAAGAAGAAGAAATATCTCGAAATATGTCCGTCAGGCCCCTTCCCTTGAGATAAATCTGCAAATATCTCGGAAACGAAGCGAGCTATGGCAAAATGTTAAGAGACGTTTTTTGTAGAGAATTATGTTTCCTACAATTTATGTTCTATGATATTTTTTGATCAGATGCGTAGTTCTCGAGATATATCAAGATATTTAAAAGTTCCGAAGCCGCACCAACATAATAGAGATACAGAAACACCGGTGCCCCTTTCTTTGAGATAACTCTGCACTATTGCGAGCTGTAAATGCCACTTCCAGCTTAGCTGTGCAGAAGAAGAACAACAAGAAGAAGAAATATCTCGAAATATGTCCGTCAAGCCCCTTCCCTTGAGATATATCTGCAAATATCTCGGAAACGAAGCGAGCTATGGCAAAATGTTAAGAGACCTTTTTTGTAGAGAATTCTGTTTCCTACAATTTATGTTCTATGATATTTTTTGATCAGAAGCGTAGTTTTCGAGATACATCGAGATATTTAAAAGTTCCGAAGCCGCACCAACATAATAGAGATACAGAAACACCGTGGCCCCTTTCTTTGAGATAACTCTGCACTATTGCGAGCTGCAAATGTCACTTCCAGCTTAGCCGTGCAGAGGAAGAACAACAAGAAGAAGAAATATCTCGAAATATGTCCGTCAGGCCAGTTCCTTTGAGCTGAATCTGCAAATATCTCGGAAACGAAGCGAGCTATGGCAAAATGTTAAGAGACGTTTTTTGTAGAGAATTATGTTTCCTATAATTTATGTTCTATCATATTTTTTGATCAGAAGCGTAGTTTTCGAGATATATCGAGATATTTAAAAGTTCCGAAGCCGCACCAACATAATAGAGATACAGAAACACCGTGGCCCCTTTCTTTGAGATAACTCTGCACTAGTGCGAGCCGCAAATGCCACTTCCAGCTTAGCTGTGCAGAAGAAGAACAACAAGAAGAAGAAATATCTCGAAATATGTCCGACAGGCCCCTTCCCTTGAGATAAATCTGCAAATATCTCGGAAACGAAGTGAGCTATGGCGAAATGTTAAGAGACCTTTTCTGTAGAGAATTAAGTTTCCTACTTTTTATGTTCTATGATATTTTTTGATCAGATGCGTAGTTCTCGAGATATATCAAGATATTTAAAAGTTCCGAAGCCGCACCAACATAATAGAGATACAGAAACACCGTGGCCCCTTTCTTTGAGATAACTCTGCACTATTGCGAGCTGCAAATGCCACTTCCAGCTTAGCTGTGCAGAAGAAGAACAACAAGAAGAAGAAATATCTCGAAATATGTCCATCAGGACCCTTCCCTTGAGATAAATCTGCAAATATCTCGGAAACGAAGCGAGCTATGGCAAAATGTTAAGAGACCTTTTTTGTAGAGAATAATGTTTCCTACAATTTACGTTCTATGACATTTTTTGATCAGAAGCGTAGTTTTCGAGATATATCGAGATATTTAAAAGTTCCGAAGCCGCACCAACATAATAGAGATACAGAAACACCGTGGCCCCTTTCTTTGAGATAACTCTGCACTATTGCGACCTGCAAATGCCACTTCCAGCTCAGCTGTGCAGAAGAAGAACAACAAGAAGAAGAAATATCTCGAAATATGTCCGTCAGGCCCCTTCCCTTGAGATAAATCTGCAAATATCTCGGAAACGAAGCGAGCTATGGCAAAATGTTAAGAGACGTTTTTTGTAGAGAATTATGTTTCCTACAATTTATGTTCTATGATATTTTTTGATCAGATGCGTAGTTCTCGAGATATATCAAGATATTTAAAAGTTCCGAAGCCGCACCAACATAATAGAGATACAGAAACACCGTGGCCCCTTTCTTTGAGATAACTCTGCACTATTGCGACCTGCAAATGCCACTTCCAGCTCAGCTGTGCAGAAGAAGAACAACAAGAAGAAGAAATATCTCGAAATATGTCCGTCAGGCCCCTTCCCTTGAGATAAATCTGCAAATATCTCGGAAACGAAGCGAGCTATGGCAAAATGTTAAGAGACGTTTTTTGTAGAGAATTATGTTTCCTACAATTTATGTTCTATGATATTTTTTGATCAGATGCGTAGTTCTCGAGATATATCAAGATATTTAAAAGTTCCGAAGCCGCACCAACATAATAGAGATACAGAAACACCGTGGCCCCTTTCTTTGAGATAACTCTGCACTATTGCGACCTGCAAATGCCACTTCCAGCTCAGCTGTGCAGAAGAAGAACAACAAGAAGAAGAAATATCTCGAAATATGTCCGTCAGGCCCCTTCCCTTGAGATAAATCTGCAAATATCTCGGAAACGAAGCGAGCTATGGCAAAATGTTAAGAGACGTTTTTTGTAGAGAATTATGTTTCCTACAATTTATGTTCTATGATATTTTTTGATCAGATGCGTAGTTCTCGAGATATATCAAGATATTTAAAAGTTCCGAAGCCGCACCAACATAATAGAGATACAGAAACACCGTGGCCCCTTTCTTTGAGATAACTCTGCACTATTGCGAGCTGTAAATGCCACTTCCAGCTTAGCTGTGCAGAAGAAGAACAACAAGAAGAAGAAATATCTCGAAATATGTCCGTCAGGCCCCTTCCCTTGAGATATATCTGCAAATATCTCGGAAACGAAGCGAGCTATGGCAAAATGTTAAGAGACCTTTTTTGTAGAGAATTCTGTTTCCTACAATTTATGTTCTATGATATTTTTTGATCAGAAGCGTAGTTTTCGAGATACATCGAGATATTTAAAAGTTCCGAAGCCGCACCAACATAATAGAGATACAGAAACACCGTGGCCCCTTTCTTTGAGATAACTCTGCACTATTGCGAGCTGCAAATGTCACTTCCAGCTTAGCCGTGCAGAGGAAGAACAACAAGAAGAAGAAATATCTCGAAATATGTCCGTCAGGCCAGTTCCTTTGAGCTGAATCTGCAAATATCTCGGAAACGAAGCGAGCTATGGCAAAATGTTAAGAGACGTTTTTTGTAGAGAATTATGTTTCCTATAATTTATGTTCTATCATATTTTTTGATCAGAAGCGTAGTTTTCGAGATATATCGAGATATTTAAAAGTTCCGAAGCCGCACCAACATAATAGAGATACAGAAACACCGTGGCCCCTTTCTTTGAGATAACTCTGCACTAGTGCGAGCCGCAAATGCCACTTCCAGCTTAGCTGTGCAGAAGAAGAACAACAAGAAGAAGAAATATCTCGAAATATGTCCGACAGGCCCCTTCCCTTGAGATAAATCTGCAAATATCTCGGAAACGAAGTGAGCTATGACGAAATGTTAAGAGACCTTTTCTGTAGAGAATTAAGTTTCCTACTTTTTATCTTCTATGATATTTTTTGATCAGATGCGTAGTTCTCGAGATATATCAAGATATTTAAAAGTTCCGAAGCCGCACCAACATAATAGAGATACAGAAACACCGTGGCCCCTCTCTTTGAGATAACTCTGCACTATTGCGAGCTGCAAATGCCACTTCCAGCTTAGCTGTGCAGAAGAAGAACAACAAGAAGAAGAAATATCTCGAAATATGTCCGTCAGGCCCCTTCCCTTGAGATAAATCTGCAAATATCTCGGAAACGAAGCGAGCTATGGCAAAATGTTTACAGACCTTTCTTGTAGAGAATTAAGTTTCCTACTTTTTATGTAGTATGATATTTTTTGATCAGATGCGTAGTTCTCGAGATATATCAAGATATTTAAAAGTTCCGAAGCCGCACCAACATAATAGAGATACAGAAACACCGTGGCCCCTTTCTTTGAGATAACTCTGCACTATTGCGAGCTGCAAATGCCACTTCCAGCTTAGCTGTGCAGAGGAAGAACAACAAGAAGAAGTAGTATCTCGAAATATGTCCGTCAGGCCCGTTCCTTTGAGCTGAATCTGCAAATATCTCGGAAACGAAGCGAGCTATGGCAAAATGTTCAGAGACGTTTTTTGTAGAGAATTATGTTTCCTACAATTTATGTTCTATCATATTTTTTGATCAGAAGCGTAGTTTTTGAGATATATCGAGATATTTAAAAGTTCCGAAGCCGCACCAACATAATAGAGATACAGAAACACCGTGGCCCCTTTCTTTGAGATAACTCTGCACTAGTGCGAGCCGCAAATGCCACTTCCAGCTTAGCTGTGCAGAAGAAGAACAACAAGAAGAAGAAACATCTCGAAATATGTCCGACAGGCCCCTTCCCTTGAGATAAATCTGCAAATATCTCGGAAACGAAGCGAGCTATGGCGAAATGTTAAGAGACCTTTTTTGTAGAGAATTAAGTTTCCTACTTTTTATCTTCTACGATATTTTTTGATCAGATGCGTAGTTCTCGAGATATATCAAGATATTTAAAAGTTCCGAAGCCGCACCAACATAATAGAGATACAGAAACACCGTGGCCCCTTTCTTTGAGATAACTCTGCACTATTGCGCGCTGCAAATGCCACTTCCAGCTTAGCTGTGCAGAAGAAGAACAACAAGAAGAAGAAATATCTCGAAATATGTCCATCAGGACCCTTCCCTTGAGATAAATCTGCAAATATCTCGGAAACGAAGCGAGCTATGGCAAAATGTTAAGAGACCTTTTTTGTAGAGAATAATGTTTCCTACAATTTACGATCTATGATATTTTTTGATCAGAAGCGTAGTTTTCGAGATATATCGAGATATTTAAAAGTTCCGAAGCCGCACCAACATAATAGAGATACAGAAACACCGTGGCCCCTTTCTTTGAGATAACTCTGCAATATTGCGAGCTGCAAATGTCACTTCCAGCTTAGCTGTGCAGAAGAAGAACAACAAGAAGAAGAAATATCTCGAAATATGTCCGTCAGGCCCCTTCCCTTGAGATAAATCTGCAAATATCTCGGAAACGAAGCGAGCTATGGCAAAATGTTAAGAGACCGTTTTTGTAGAGAATTAAGTTTCCTACTTTTTATGTTCTATGATATTTTTTGATCAGATGCGTAGTTCTCGAGATATATCAAGATATTTAAAAGTTCCGAAGCCGCACCAACATAATAGAGATACAGAAACACCGTGGCCCCTTTCTTTGAGATAACTCTGCACTATTGCGAGCTGCAAATGCCACTTCCAGCTTAGCTGTGCAGAAGAAGAACAACAAGAAGAAGAAATATCTCGAAATATGTCCATCAGGACCCTTCCCTTGAGATAAATCTGCAAATATCTCGGAAACGAAGCGAGCTATGGCAAAATGTTAAGAGACCTTTTTTGTAGAGAATAATGTTTCCTACAATTTACGTTCTATGACATTTTTTGATCAGAAGCGTAGTTTTCGAGATATATCGAGATATTTAAAAGTTCCGAAGCCGCACCAACATAATAGAGATACAGAAACACCGTGGCCCCTTTCTTTGAGATAACTCTGCACTATTGCGACCTGCAAATGCCACTTCCAGCTCAGCTGTGCAGAAGAAGAACAACAAGAAGAAGAAATATCTCGAAATATGTCCGTCAGGCCCCTTCCCTTGAGATAAATCTGCAAATATCTCGGAAACGAAGCGAGCTATGGCAAAATGTTAAGAGACCTTTTTTGTAGAGAATTAAGTTTCCTACTTTTTATGTTCTATGATATTTTTTGATCAGAAGCGTAGTTTTCGAGATATATCGAGATATTTAAAAGTTCCGAAGCCGGACCAACATAATAGAGATACAGAAACACCGTGGCCCCTTTCTTTGAGATAACTCTGCACTAGTGCGAGCCGCAAATGCCACTTCCAGCTTAGCTGTGCAGAAGAAGAACAACAAGAAGAAGAAATATCTCGAAATATGTCCGGCAGGCCCCTTCCCTTGAGATAAATCTGCAAATATCTCGGGAACGAAGCGAGCTATGGCAAAATGTTAAGAGACGGTTTTTGTAGTGAATTATGTTTTCTACAATTTATGTTCTATGATATTTTTTGATCAGAAGCGTAGTTTTCGAGATATATCGAGATATTTAAAAGTTCCGAAGCCGCACCAACATAATAGAGATACAGAAACACCGTGGCTCCTTTCTTTGAGATAACTCTGCACTAGTGCGAGCCGCAAATGCCACTTCCAGCTTAGCTGTGCAGAAGAAGAACAACAAGAAGAAGAAATATCTCGAAATATGTCCGACAGGCCCCTTCCCTTGAGATAAATCTGCAAATATCTCGGAAACGAAGCGAGCTATGGCGAAATGTTAAGAGACCTTTTTTGTAGAGAATTAAGTTTCCTACTTTTTATCTTCTATGATATTTTTTGATCAGATGCGTAGTTCTCGAGATGTATCAAGATATTTAAAAGTTCCGAAGCCGCACCAACATAATAGAGATACAGAAACACCATGGCCCCTTTCTTTGAGATAACTCTGCACTATTGCGCGCTGCAAATGCCACTTCCAGCTTAGCTGTGCAGAAGAACAACAACAACAAGAAGAAATATCTCGAAATATGTCCGTCAGGCCCCTTCCCTTGAGATAAATCTGCAAATATCTCGGAAACGAAGCGAGCTATGGCAAAATGTTAAGAGACCTTTTTTGTAGAGAATTAAGTTTCCTACTTTTTACGTTCTATGATATTTTTCAATCAGAGGCGTAGTTCTCGAGATATATCAAGATATTTAAAAGTTCCGAAGCCGCACCAACATAATAGAGATACAGAAACACCGTGGCCCCGTTCTTTGAGATAACTCTGCACGATTGCGAGCTGGAAATGCCACTTCCAGTTTAGCTGTGCAGAAGAAGAACAACAAGAAGAAGAAATATCTCGAAATATGTCCATCAGGACCCTTCCCTTGAGATAAATCTGCAAATATCTCGGAAACAAAGCGAGCTATGGCAAAATGTTAAGAGACCTTTTTTGTAGAGAATAATGTTTCCTACAATTTACGTTCTATGATATTTTTTGATCAGAGGCGTAGTTCTCGAGATATATCAAGATATTTAAAAGTTCCGAAGCCGCACCAACATAATAGAGATACAGAAACACCGTGGCCCCTTTCTTTGAGATAACTCTGCACTATTGCGAGATGCAAATGCCACTTCCGGCTTAGCTGTGCAGAAGAAGAACAACAAGAAGAAGAAATATCTCGAAATATGTCCGTCAGGCCCCTTCCCTTGAGATATATCTGCAAATATCTCGGAAACGAAGCGAGCTATGGCAAAATGTTAAGAGACCTTTTTTGTAGAGAATTAAGTTTCCTACTTTTTATGTTCTATGATATTTTTTGATCAGATGCGTAGTTCTCGAGATATATCAAGATATTTAAAAGTTCCGAAGCCGCACCAACATAATAGAGATACAGAAACACCGTGGCCACTTTCTTTGAGATAACTCTGCACTATTGCGAGCTGCAAATGCCACTTCCAGCTTAGCTGTGCAGAGGAAGAACAACAAGAAGAAGAAGTATCTCGAAATATGTCCGTCAGGCCCGTTCCTTTGAGCTGAATCTGCAAATATCTCGGAAACGAAGCGAGCTATGGCAAAATGTTAAGAGACCTTTTTTGTAGAGAATTAAGTTTCCTACTTTTTACGTTCTATGATATTTTTCGATCAGAGGCGTAGTTCTCGAGATATATCAAGATATTTAAAAGTTCCGAAGCCGCACCAACATAATAGAGATACAGAAACACCGTGGCCCCGTTCTTTGAGATAACTCTGCACGATTGCGAGCTGGAAATGCCACTACCTGTTTAGCTGTGCAGAAGAAGAACAACAAGAAGAAGAAATATCTCGAAATATGTCCATCAGGACCCTTCCCTTGAGATAAATCTGCAAATATCTCGGAAACGAAGCTAGCTATGGCAAAATGTTAAGAGACCTTTTTTGTAGAGAATTATGTTTCCTACAATTTAGGTTCTATGATATTTTTTGATCAGAAGCGTAGTTTTCGAGATATATCGAGATATGTAAAAGTTGCGAAGCCGCACCAACATAATAGAGATACAGAAACACCGTGGCCCCTTTCTTTGAGATAACTCTGCACTAGTGCGAGCCGCAAATGCCACTTCCAGCTTAGCTGTGCAGAAGAAGAACAACAAGAGGAAGAAATATCTCGAAATATGTCCGTCAGGCCCCTTCCCTTGAGATAAATCTGCAAATATCTCGGGAACGAAGCGAGCTATGGCAAAATGTTAAGAGACCTTTTTTGTAGAGAATTAAGTTTCCTACTTTTTATGTTCTATGATATTTTTTGATCAGATGCGTAGTTCTCGAGATATATCAAGATATTTAAAAGTTCCGAAGCCGCACCAACATAATAGAGATACAGAAACACCGTGGCCCCTTTCTTTGAGATAACTCTGCACTATTGCGAGCTGCAAATGCCACTTCCAGCTTAGCTGTGCAGAGGAAGAACAACAAGAAGAAGAAGTATCTCGAAATATGTCCGTCACGCCCGTTCCTTTGAGCTGAATCTGCAAATATCTCGGAAACGAAGCGAGCTATGGCAAAATGTTAAGAGACGTTTTTTGTAGTGAATTATGTTTCCTACAATTTATGTTCTATGATATTTTTTGATCAGAAGCGTAGTTTTCGAGATATATCGAGATATTTAAAAGATCCGAAGCCGCACCAACATAATAGAGATACAGAAACACTGTGGCCCCTTTCTCTGAGATAACTCTGCACTATTGCGAGCTGTAAATGCCACTTCCAGCTTAGCTGTGCAGAAGAAGAACAACAAGAAGAAGAAATATCTCGAAATATGTCCGGCAGGCCCCTTCCCTTGAGATATATCTGCAAATATCTCGGAAACGAAGCGAGCTATGGCAAAATGTTAAGATACCTTTTTTGTAGAGAATTATGTTTCCTACAATTTATGTTCTATGATATTTTTTGATCAGATGCGTAGTTCTCGAGATATATCAAGATATTTAAAAGTTTCGAAGCCGCACCAACATAATAGAGATACAGAAACACCGTGGCCCCTTTCTTTGAGATAACTCTGCACTAGTGCGAGCCGCAAATGCCACTTCCAGCTTAGCTGTGCAGAAGAAGAACAACAAGAAGAAGAAATATCTCGAAATATGTCCGACAGGCCCCTTCCCTTGAGATAAATCTGCAAATATCTCGGAAACGAAGCGAGCTATGGCGAAATGTTAAGAGACCTTTTTTGTAGAGAATTAAGTTTCCTACTTTTTATCTTCTATGATATTTTTTGATCAGATGCGTAGTTCTCGAGATGTATCAAGATATTTAAAAGTTCCGAAGCCGCACCAACATAATAGAGATACAGACACACCGTGGCCCCTTTCTTTGAGATAACTCTGCACTAGTGCGTGCCGCAAATGCCACTTCCAGCTTAGCTGTGCAGAAGAAGAACAACAAGAAGAAGAAATATCTCGAAATATGTCCGTCAGGCCCCTTCCCTTGAGATATATCTGCAAATATCTCGGAAACGAAGCGAGCTATGGCAAAATGTTAAGAGACCTTTTTTGTAGAGAATTATGTTTCCTACAATTTACGTTCTCTGATATTTTTTGATCAGAAGCGTAGTTTTCGAGATATATCAAGATATTTAAAAGTTCCGAAGCCGCACCAATATAATAGAGATACAGAAACACCGTGGCCCCTTTCTTTGAGATAACTCTGCACTATTGCGCGCTGCAAATGCCACTTCCAGCTTAGCTGTGCAGAAGAAGAACAACAAGAAGAAGAAATATCTCGAAATATGTCCGTCAGGCCCCTTCCCTTGAGATAAATCTGCAAATATCTCGGAAACGAAGCGAGCTATGGCAAAATGTTAAGAGAACTTTTTTGTAGAGAATTAAGTTTCCTACTTTTTATGTTCTATGATATTTTTTGATCAGATGCGTAGTTCTCGAGATATATCAAGATATTTAAAAGCTCCGAAGCTGCACCAACATAATAGAGGTACAGAAACACCGTGGCCCCTTTCTTTGAGATAACTCTGCACTATTGCGAGCTGCAAATGCCACTTCCAGCTTAGCTGTGCAGAAGAAGAACAACAAGAATAAGAAATATTTCGAGATATGTCCGTCAGGCCCCTTCCCTTGAGATAAATCTGCAAATATCTCGGAAACGAAGCGAGCTACGGCAAAATGTTAAGAGACCTTTTTTGTAGAAAATTAGGTTTCCTACTTTTTATGTTCTATGATATTTTTTGATCAGATGCGTAGTTCTCGAGATATATCAAGATATTTAAAAGTTCCGAAGCCGCACCAACATAATAGAGATACAGAAACACCGTGGCCCCTTTCTTTGCGATAACTCTGCACTATTGCGAGCTGCAAATGCCACTTCCAGCTTAGCTGTGCAGAAGAAGAACAACAAGAAGAAGAAATATCTCGAAATATATCCGTCAGGCCCCTTCCCTTGAGATAAATCTGTAAATATCTCGGAAACGAAGCGAGCTATGGCAAAATGTTAAGAGACCTTTTTTGTAGAGAATTAAGTTTCCTACTTTTTATGTTCTATGATATTTTTCGATCAGAGGCGTAGTTCTCCAGATATATCAAGATATTTAAAAGTTCCGAAGCCGCACCAACATAATAGAGATACAGAAACACCGTGGCCCCTCTCTTTGAGATAACTCTGCACTATTGCGAGCTGCAAATGCCACTTCCAGCTTAGCTGTGCAGAAGAAGAACAACAAGAAGAAGAAATATCTCGAAATATGTCCGTCAGGCCCCTTCCCTTGAGATAAATCTGCAAATATCTCGGAAACGAAGCGAGCTATGGCAAAATGTTTAGAGATCTTTCTTGTAGAGAATTAAGTTTCCTACTTTTTATGTAGTATGATATTTTTTGATCAGATGCGTAGTTCTCGAGATATATCAAGATATTTAAAAGTTCCGAAGCCGCACCAACATAATAGAGATACAGAAACACCGTGGCCCCTTTCTTTGGGATAACTCTGCACTATTGCGAGCTGGAAATGCCACTTCCAGTTTAGCTGTGCAGAAGAAGAACAACAAGAAGAAGAAATATCTCGAAATATGTCCGTCAGGCCCCTTCCCTTGAGATAAATCAGCAAATATCTCGGAAACGAAGCGAGCTATGGCATAATGTTAAGAGACCTTTTTTGTAGAGAATTAAGTTTCCTACTTTTTATGTTCGATCATATTTTTTGATCAGATGCGTAGTTTTCGAGATATATCGAGATATTTAAAAGTTCCGAAGACGCACCAACATAATAGAGATACAGAAACACCGTGGCCCCTTTCTTTGAGATAACTGTGCACTAGTGCGAGCCGCAAATGCCACTTCCAGCTTAGCTGTGCAGAAGAAGAACAACAAGAAGAAGAAATATCTCGAAATATGTCCGTCAGGCCCCTTCCCTTGAGATATATCTGCAAATATCTCGGAAACGAAGCGAGCTATGGCGAAATGTTAAGAGACCTTTTTTGTAGAGAATTAAGTTTCCTACTTTTTATCTTCTATGATATTTTTTGATCAGATGCGTAGTTCTCGAGATATATCAAGATATTTAAAAGTTCCGAAGCCGCACCAACATAATAGAGATACAGAAACACCGTGGCCCCTCTCTTTGAGATAACTCTGCACTATTGCGAGCTGCAAATGCCACTTCCAGCTTAGCTGTGCAGAAGAAGAACAACAAGAAGAAGAAATATCTCGAAATATGTCCGTCAGGCCCCTTCCCTTGAGATAAATCTGCAAATATCTCGGAAACGAAGCGAGCTATGGCAAAATGTTTAGAGACCTTTCTTGTAGAGAATTAAGTTTCCTACTTTTTATGTAGTATGATATTTTTTGATCAGATGCGTAGTTCTCGAGATATATCAAGATATTTAAAAGTTCCGAAGCCGCACCAACATAATAGAGATACAGAAACACCGTGGCCCCTTTCTTTGGGATAACTCTGCACTATTGCGAGCTGCAAATGCCACTTCCAGTTTAGCTGTGCAGAAGAAGAACAACAAGAAGAAGAAATATCTCGAAATATGTCCGTTAGGCCCCTTCCCTTGAGATAAATCTGCAAATATCTCGGAAACGAAGCGAGCTATGGCAAAATGTTAAGAGACCTTTTTTGTAGAGAATTAAGTTTCCTACTTTTTATGTTCTATGATATTTTTTGATCAGAAGCGTAGTTTTCGAGATATATCGAGATATTTAAAAGTTCCGAAGCCGCACCAACATAATAGAGATACAGAAACACCGTGGCCCCTTTCTTTGAGATAACTCTGCACTAGTGAGAGCCGCAAATGCCACTTCCAGCTTAGCTGTGCAGAGGAAGAACAACAAGAAGAAGAAATATCTCGAAATATGTCCGTCAGGCCAGTTCCTTTGAGCTGAATCTGCAAATATCTCGGAAACGAAGCGAGCTATGGCAAAATGTTAAGAGACGTTTTTTGTAGGGAATTATGTTTCCTACAATTTATGTTCTATGATATTTTTTGATCAGAAGCGTAGTTTTCGAGATATATCGAGATATTTAAAAGTTCCGAAGACGCACCAACATAATAGAGATACAGAAACACCGTGGCCCCTCTCTTTGAGATAACTCTGCACTATTGCGAGCTGCAAATGCCACTTCCAGCTTAGCTGTGCAGAAGAAGAACAACAAGAAGAAGAAATATCTCGAAATATGTCCGTCAGGCCCCTTCCCTTGAGATAAATCTGCAAATATCTCGGAAACGAAGCGAGCTATGGCAAAATGTTTAGAGACCTTTCTTGTAGAGAATTAAGTTTCCTACTTTTTATGTAGTATGATATTTTTTGATCAGATGCGTAGTTCTCGAGATATATCAAGATATTTAAAAGTTCCGAAGCCGCACCAACATAATAGAGATACAGAAACACCGTGGCCCTTTCTTTGGGATAACTCTGCACTATTGCGAGCTGCAAATGCCACTTCCAGCTTAGCTGTGCAGAACAAGAACAACAAGAAGAAGAAATATCTCGAAATATGTCCGTCAGGCCACTTCCCTTGAGATAAATCTGCAAATATCTCGGAAACGAAGCAAGCTATGGCAAAATGTTAAGAGACCTTTTTTGTAGAGAATTAAGTTTCCTACTTTTTATGTTGGATGATATTTTTTGATCAGATGCGTAGTTCTCGAGATATATCAAGATATTTAAAAGTTCCGAAGCTGCACCAACATAATAGAGGTACAGAAACACCGTGGCCTCTTTCTTTGAGATAACTCTGCACTATTGCGAGCTGCAAATGCCGCTTCGAGCTTAGCTGTGCAGAAGAAGAACAACAAGAAGAAGAAATATCTCGAAATATGTCCGTCAGACCCCTTCCCTTGAGATGAATCTGCAAATATCTCGGAAACGAAGCGAGCTATGGCAAAATGTTAAGAGACCTTTTTTGTAGAGAATAATGTTTCCTACAATTTACGTTCTATGATATTTTTTGATCAGAAGCGTAGTTTTCGAGATGTATCGAGATATTTAAAAGTTCCGAAGCCGCACCAACATAATAGAGATACAGAAACACCGTGGCCCCTTTCTTTGAGATAGCTGTGCACTATTGCGAGCTGCAAATGCCACTTCCAGCTTAGCTGTGCAGAAGAAGAACAACAAGAAGAAGAAATATCTCGAAATATGTCCGTCAGGCCCCTTCCCTTGAGATATATCTGCAAATATCTCGGAAAGGAAGCGAGCTATGGCAAAATGTTAAGAGACCTTTTTTGTAGAGAATTAAGTTTCCTACTTTTTATCTTCTATGATATTTCTTGATGAGATGCGTAGTTCTCGAGATATATCAAGATATTTAAAAGTTCCGAAGCCGCACCAACATAATAGAGATACAGAAACACCGTGGCCCCTCTCTTTGAGATAACTCTGCACTATTGCGAGCTGCAAATGCCGCTTCCAGCTTAGCTGTGCAGAAGAAGAACAACAAGAAGAAGAAATATCTCGAAATATGTCCGTCAGGCCCCTTCCCTTGAGATGAATCTGCAAATATCTCGGAAACGAAGCGAGCTATGGCAAAATGTTAAGAGACCTTTTTTGTAGAGAATAATGTTTCCTACAATTTACGTTCTATGATATTTTTTGATCAGAAGCGTAGTTTTCGAGATATATCGAGATATTTAAAAGTTCCGAAGCCGCACCAACATAATAGAGATACAGAAACACCGTGGCCCCTTTCTTTGAGATAACTCTGCACTATTGCGAGCTGCAAATGCCACTTCCAGCTTAGCTGTGCAGAGGAAGAACAACAAGAAGAAGAAATATCTCGAAATATGTCCGTCAGGCCAGTTCCTTTGAGCTGAATCTGCAAATATCTCGGAAACGAAGCGAGCTATGGCAAAATGTTAAGAGACGTTTTTTGTAGAGAATTATGTTTCCTACAATTTATGTTCTATGATATTTTTTGATCAGAAGCGTAGTTTTCGAGATATATCGAGATATTTAAAAGTTCCGAAGACGCACCAACATAATAGAGATACAGAAACACCGTGGCCCCTTTCTTTGAGATAACTCTGCACTATTGCGAGCTGGAAATGCCACTTCCAGTTTAGCTGTGCAGAAGAAGAACAACAAGAAGAAGAAATATCTCGAAATATGTCCGTCAGGCCCCTTCCCTTGAGATAAATCTGCAAATATCTCGGAAACGAAGCGAGCTATGGCAAAATGTTAAGAGACCTTTTTTGTAGAGAATTAAGTTTCCTACTTTTTATGTTCTATGATATTTTTTGATCAGAAGCGTAGTTGTCGAGATATATCGAGATATTTAAAAGTTCCGAAGCCGCACCAACATAATAGAGATACAGAAACACCGTGGCCCCTTTCTTTGAGATAACTCTGCACTAGTGCGAGCCGCAAGTGCCACTTCCAGCTCAGCTGTGCAGAAGAAGAACAACAAGAAGAAGAAATATCTCGAAATATGTCCGTCAGGCCCCTTCCCTTGAGATAAATATGCAAATATCTCGGAAACGAAGCGAGCTATGGCAAAATGTTAAGAGACCTTTTTTGTAGAGAATTAAGTTTCCTACTTTTTATCTTCTATGATATTTTTTGATGAGATGCGTAGTTCTCGAGATATATCAAGATATTTAAAAGTTCCGAAGCCGCACCAACATAATAGAGATACAGAAACACCGTGGCCCCTCTCTTTGAGATAACTCTGCACTATTGCGAGCTGCAAATGCCGCTTCCAGCTTAGCTGTGCAGAAGAAGAACAACAAGAAGAAGAAATATCTCGAAATATGTCCGTCAGGCCCCTTCCCTTGAGATAAATCTGCAAATATCTCGGAAACGAAGCGAGCTATGGCAAAATGTTAAGAGACCTTTTTTGTAGAGAATTAAGTTTCCTACTTTTTATGTTCTATGATATTTTTTGATCAGAAGCGTAGTTGTCGAGATATATCGAGATATTTAAAAGTTCCGAAGCCGCACCAACATAATAGAGATACAGAAACACCGTGGCCCCTTTCTTTGAGATAACTCTGCACTAGTGCGAGCCGCAAGTGCCACTTCCAGCTCAGCTGTGCAGAAGAAGAACAACAAGAAGAAGAAATATCTCGAAATATGTCCGTCAGGCCCCTTCCCTTGAGATAAATATGCAAATATCTCGGAAACGAAGCGAGCTATGGCAAAATGTTAAGAGACCTTTTTTGTAGAGAATTAAGTTTCCTACTTTTTATGTTCTATGATATTTTTTGATCAGATGCGTAGTTCCCGAGATATATCAAGATATTTAAAAGTTCCGAAGCCGCACCAACATAATAGAGATACAGAAACACCGTGGCCCCTTTCTTTGAGATAACTCTGCACTATTGCGAGCTGCAAATGCCAGTTCCAGCTTAGCTGTGCAGAGGAAGAACAACAAGAAGAAGAAATATCTCGAAATATGTCCGTCAGGCCAGTTCCTTTGAGCTGAATCTGCAAATATCTCGGAAACGAAGCGAGCTATGGCAAAATGTTAAGAGACGTTTTTTGTAGAGAATTATGTTTCCTACAATTTATGTTCTATGATATTTTTTGATCAGAAGCGTAGTTTTCGAGATATATCGAGATATTTAAAAGTTCCGAAGACGCACCAACATAATAGAGATACAGAAACACCGTGGCCCCTTTCTTTGAGATAACTGTGCACTAGTGCGAGCCGCAAATGCAACTTCCAGCTTAGCTGTGCAGAAGAAGAACAACAAGAAGAAGAAATATCTCGAAATATGTCCGTCAGGCCCCTTCCCTTGAGATATATCTGCAAATATCTCGGAAACGAAGCGAGCTATGGCGAAATGTTAAGAGACCTTTTTTGTAGAGAATTAAGTTTCCTACTTTTTATCTTCTATGATATTTTTTGATCAGATGCGTAGTTCTCGAGATATATCAAGATATTTAAAAGTTCCGAAGCCGCACCAACATAATAGAGATACAGAAACACCGTGGCCCCTCTCTTTGAGATAACTCTGCACTATTGCGAGCTGCAAATGCCACTTCCAGCTTAGCTGTGCAGAAGAAGAACAACAAGAAGAAGAAATATCTCGAAATATGTCCGTCAGGCCCCTTCCCTTGAGATAAATCTGCAAATATCTCGGAAACGAAGCGAGCTATGGCAAAATGTTTAGAGACCTTTCTTGCAGAGAATTAAGTTTCCTACTTTTTATGTAGTATGATATTTTTTGATCAGATGCGTAGTTCTCGAGATATATCAAGATATTTAAAAGTTCCGAAGCCGCACCAACATAATAGAGATACAGAAACACCGTGGCCCCTTTCTTTGGGATAACTCTGCACTATTGCGAGCTGCAAATGCCACTTCCAGTTTAGCTGTGCAGAAGAAGAACAACAAGAAGAAGAAATATCTCGAAATATGTCCGTTAGGCCCCTTCCCTTGAGATAAATCTGCAAATATCTCGGAAACGAAGCGAGCTATGGCAAAATGTTAAGAGACCTTTTTTGTAGAGAATTAAGTTTCCTACTTTTTATGTTCTATGATATTTTTTGATCAGAAGCGTAGTTTTCGAGATATATCGAGATATTTAAAAGTTCCGAAGCCGCACCAACATAATAGAGATACAGAAACACCGTGGCCCCTTTCTTTGAGATAACTCTGCACTAGTGAGAGCCGCAAATGCCACTTCCAGCTTAGCTGTGCAGAGGAAGAACAACAAGAAGAAGAAATATCTCGAAATATGTCCGTCAGGCCAGTTCCTTTGAGCTGAATCTGCAAATATCTCGGAAACGAAGCGAGCTATGGCAAAATATTAAGAGACCTTTTTTGTAGAGAATTAAGTTTCCTACTTTTTATGTTCTATGATATTTTTTGATCAGAAGCGTAGTTTTCGAGATATATCGAGATATTTAAAAGTTCCGAAGCCGCACCAACATAATAGAGATACAGAAACACCGTGGCCCCTTTCTCTGAGATAACTGTGCACTAGTGCGAGCCGCAAATGCCACTTCCAGCTTAGCTGTGCAGAAGAAGAACAACAAGAAGAAGAAATATCTCGAAATATGTCCGTCAGGCCCCTTCCCTTGAGATAAATCTGCAAATGTCTCGGAAACGAAGCGAGCTATGGCGAAATATTAAGAGACCTTTTTTGTAGAGAATTAAGTTTCCTACTTTTTATGTTCTATGATATTTTTTGATGAGATGCGTAGTTCTCGAGATATATCAAGATATTTAAAAGTTCCGAAGCCGCACCAACATAATAGAGATACAGAAACACCGTGGCCCCTCTCTTTGAGATAACTCTGCACTATTGCGAGCTGCAAATGCCACTTCCAGCTTAGCTGTGCAGAAGAAGAACAACAAGAAGAAGAAATATCTCGAAATATGTCCGTCAGGCCCCTTCCCTTGAGATAAATCTGCAAATATCTCGGAAACGAAGCGAGCTATGGCAAAATGTTTAGAGACCTTTCTTGTAGAGAATTAAGTTTCCTACTTTTTATGTAGTATGATATTTTTTGATCAGATGCGTAGTTCTCGAGATATATCAAGATATTTAAAAGTTCCGAAGCCGCACCAACATAATAGAGATACAGAAACACCGTGGCCCTTTCTTTGGGATAACTCTGCACTATTGCGAGCTGCAAATGCCACTTCCAGCTTAGCTGTGCAGAACAAGAACAACAAGAAGAAGAAATATCTCGAAATATGTCCGTCAGGCCACTTCCCTTGAGATAAATCTGCAAATATCTCGGAAACGAAGCGAGCTATGGCAAAATGTTAAGAGACCTTTTTTGTAGAGAATTAAGTTTCCTACTTTTTATGTTCGATGATATTTTTTGATCAGATGCGTAGTTCTCGAGATATATCAAGATATTTAAAAGTTCCGAAGCTGCACCAACATAATAGAGGTACAGAAACACCGTGGCCTCTTTCTTTGAGATAACTCTGCACTATTGCGAGCTGCAAATGCCGCTTCGAGCTTAGCTGTGCAGAAGAAGAACAACAAGAAGAAGAAATATCTCGAAATATGTCCGTCAGAACCCTTCCCTTGAGATGAATCTGCAAATATCTCGGAAACGAAGCGAGCTATGGCAAAATGTTAAGAGACCTTTTTTGTAGAGAATAATGTTTCCTACAATTTACGTTCTATGATATTTTTTGATCAGATGCGTAGTTCTCGAGATATATCAAGATATTTAAAAGTTCCGAAACCGCACCAACATAATAGAGATACAGAAACACCGTGGCCCCTTTCTTTGAGATAACTCTGCACTATTGCGAGCTGGAAATGCCACTTCCAGTTTAGCTGTGCAGAAGAAGAACAACAAGAAGAAGAAATATCTCGAAATATGTCCGTCAGGCCCCTTCCCTTGAGATAAATCTGCAAATATCTCGGAAACGAAGCGAGCTATGGCAAAATGTTAAGAGACCTTTTTTGTAGAGAATTAAGTTTCCTACTTTTTATGTTCTATGATATTTTTTGATCAGAAGCGTAGTTTTCGCGATATATCGAGATATTTAAAAGTTCCGAAGCCGCACCAACATAATAGAGATACAGAAACACCGTGGCCCCTTTCTTTGAGATAACTCTGCACTAGTGCGAGCCGCAAGTGCCACTTCCAGCTCAGCTGTGCAGAAGAAGAACAACAAGAAGAAGAAATATCTCGAAATATGTCCGTCAGGCCCCTTCCCTTGAGATAAATATGCAAATATCTCGGAAACGAAGCGAGCTATGGCAAAATGTTAAGAGACCTTTTTTGTAGAGAATTAAGTTTCCTACTTTTTATGTTCTATGATATTTTTTGATCAGATGCGTAGTTCTCGAGATATATCAAGATATTTAAAAGTTCCGAAGCCGCACCAACATAATAGAGATACAGAAACACCGTGGCCCCTTTCTTTGAGATAACTCTGCACTATTGCGAGCTGCAAATGCCAGTTCCAGCTTAGCTGTGCAGAGGAAGAACAACAAGAAGAAGAAATATCTCGAAATATGTCCGTCAGGCCAGTTCCTTTGAGCTGAATCTGCAAATATCTCGGAAACGAAGCGAGCTATGGCAAAATGTTAAGAGACGTTTTTTGTAGAGAATTATGTTTCCTACAATTTATGTTCTATGATATTTTTTGATCAGAAGCGTAGTTTTCGAGATATATCGAGATATTTAAAAGTTCCGAAGACGCACCAACATAATAGAGATACAGAAACACCGTGGCCCCTTTCTTTGAGATAACTGTGCACTAGTGCGAGCCGCAAATGCAACTTCCAGCTTAGCTGTGCAGAAGAAGAACAACAAGAAGAAGAAATATCTCGAAATATGTCCGTCAGGCCCCTTCCCTTGAGATAAATCTGCAAATGTCCCGGAAACGAAGCGAGCTATGGCAAAATGTTAAGAGACCTTTTTTGTGGAGAATTAAGTTTCCTACTTTTTATGTTCTATGATATTTTTTGATCAGATGCGTAGTTCTCGAGATATATCAAGATATTTAAAAGTTCCGAAGCCGCACCAACATAATAGAGATACAGAAACACCGTGGCCCCTTTCTTTGAGATAGCTCTGCACTATTGCGAGCTGCAAATGCCACTTCCAGCTTAGCTGTGCAGAGGAAGAACAACAAGAAGAAGAAATATCTCGAAATATGTCCGTCAGGCCAGTTCCTTTGAGCTGAATCTGCAAATATCTCGGAAACGAAGCGATCTATGGCAAAATGTTAAGAGACGTTTTTTGTAGAGAATTATGTTTCCTACAATTTATGTTCTATGATATTTTTTGATCAGAAGCGTAGTTTTCGAGATATATCGAGATATTTAGAAGTTCCGAAGCCGCACCAACATAATAGAGATACAGAAACACCGTGGCCCATTTCGGTGAGATAACTCTGCACTAGTGCGAGCTGCAAATGCCACTTCCAGCTTAGCTGTGCAGAAGAAGAACAACAAGAAGAAGAAATATCTCGAAATATGTCCGTCAGGCCCCTTCCCTTGAGATAAATCTGCAAATATCTCGGAAACGAAGCGAGCTATGGCAAAATGTTAAGAGACCTTTTTTGTAGAGAATTAAGTTTCCTACTTTTTATGTTCTATGATATTTTTTGATCAGATGCGTAGTTCTCGAGATATATCAAGATATTTAAAAGTTCCGAAGCCGCACCAACATAATAGAGATACAGAAACACCGTGGCCCCTTTCTTTGAGATAACTCTGCACTATTGCGAGCTGCAAATGCCAGTTCCAGCTTAGCTGTGCAGAGGAAGAACAACAAGAAGAAGAAATATCTCGAAATATGTCCGTCAGGCCAGTTCCTTTGAGCTGAATCTGCAAATATCTCGGAAAGGAAGCGAGCTATGGCAAAATGTTAAGAGACGTTTTTTGTAGAGAATTATGTTTCCTACAATTTATGTTCTATGATATTTTTTGATCAGAAGCGTAGTTTTCGAGATATATCGAGATATTTAAAAGTTCCGAAGACGCACCAACATAATAGAGATACAGAAACACCGTGGCCCCTTTCTTTGAGATAACTGTGCACTAGTGCGAGCCGCAAATGCAACTTCCAGCTTAGCTGTGCAGAAGAAGAACAACAAGAAGAAGAAATATCTCGAAATATGTCCGTCAGGCCCCTTCCCTTGAGATATATCTGCAAATATCTCGGAAACGAAGCGAGCTATGGCGAAATGTTAAGAGACCTTTTTTGTAGAGAATTAAGTTTCCTACTTTTTATCTTCTATGATATTTTTTGATCAGATGCGTAGTTCTCGAGATATATCAAGATATTTAAAAGTTCCGAAGCCGCACCAACATAATAGAGATACAGAAACACCGTGGCCCCTCTCTTTGAGATAACTCTGCACTATTGCGAGCTGCAAATGCCACTTCCAGCTTAGCTGTGCAGAAGAAGAACAACAAGAAGAAGAAATATCTCGAAATATGTCCGTCAGGCCCCTTCCCTTGAGATAAATCTGCAAATATCTCGGAAACGAAGCGAGCTATGGCAAAATGTTTAGAGACCTTTCCTGTAGAGAATTACGTTTCCTACTTTTTATGTAGTATGATATTTTTTGATCAGATGCGTAGTTCTCGAGATATATCAAGATATTTAAAAGTTCCGAAGCCGCACCAACATAATAGAGATACAGAAACACCGTGGCCCCTTTCTTTGGGATAACTCTGCACTATTGCGAGCTGCAAATGCCACTTCCAGTTTAGCTGTGCAGAAGAAGAACAACAAGAAGAAGAAATATCTCGAAATATGTCCGTTAGGCCCCTTCCCTTGAGATAAATCTGCAAATATCTCGGAAACGAAGCGAGCTATGGCAAAATGTTAAGAGACCTTTTTTGTAGACAATTAAGTTTCCTACTTTTTATGTTCTATGATATTTTTTGATCAGAAGCGTAGTTTTCGAGATATATCGAGATATTTAAAAGTTCCGAAGCCGCACCAACATAATAGAGATACAGAAACACCGTGGCCCCTTTCTCTGAGATAACTGTGCACTAGTGCGAGCCGCAAATGCCACTTCCAGCTTAGCTGTGCAGAAGAAGAACAACAAGAAGAAGAAATATCTCGAAATATGTCCGTCAGGCCCCTTCCCTTGAGATAAATCTGCAAATGTCTCGGAAACGAAGCGAGCTATGGCGAAATATTAAGAGACCTTTTTTGTAGAGAATTAAGTTTCCTACTTTTTATGTTCTATGATATTTTTTGATGAGATGCGTAGTTCTCGAGATATATCAAGATATTTAAAAGTTCCGAAGCCGCACCAACATAATAGAGATACAGAAACACCGTGGCCCCTCTCTTTGAGATAACTCTGCACTATTGCGAGCTGCAAATGCCACTTCCAGCTTAGCTGTGCAGAAGAAGAACAACAAGAAGAAGAAATATCTCGAAATATGTCCGTCAGGCCCCTTCCCTTGAGATAAATCTGCAAATATCTCGGAAACGAAGCGAGCTATGGCAAAATGTTTAGAGACCTTTCTTGTAGAGAATTAAGTTTCCTACTTTTTATGTAGTATGATATTTTTTGATCAGATGCGTAGTTCTCGAGATATATCAAGATATTTAAAAGTTCCGAAGCCGCACCAACATAATAGAGATACAGAAACACCGTGGCCCTTTCTTTGGGATAACTCTGCACTATTGCGAGCTGCAAATGCCACTTCCAGCTTAGCTGTGCAGAACAAGAACAACAAGAAGAAGAAATATCTCGAAATATGTCCGTCAGGCCACTTCCCTTGAGATAAATCTGCAAATATCTCGGAAACGAAGCGAGCTATGGCAAAATGTTAAGAGACCTTTTTTGTAGAGAATTAAGTTTCCTACTTTTTATGTTCGATGATATTTTTTGATCAGATGCGTAGTTCTCGAGATATATCAAGATATTTAAAAGTTCCGAAGCTGCACCAACATAATAGAGGTACAGAAACACCGTGGCCTCTTTCTTTGAGATAACTCTGCACTATTGCGAGCTGCAAATGCCGCTTCGAGCTTAGCTGTGCAGAAGAAGAACAACAAGAAGAAGAAATATCTCGAAATATGTCCGTCAGAACCCTTCCCTTGAGATGAATCTGCAAATATCTCGGAAACGAAGCGAGCTATGGCAAAATGTTAAGAGACCTTTTTTGTAGAGAATAATGTTTCCTACAATTTACGTTCTATGATATTTTTTGATCAGATGCGTAGTTCTCGAGATATATCAAGATATTTAAAAGTTCCGAAACCGCACCAACATAATAGAGATACAGAAACACCGTGGCCCCTTTCTTTGAGATAACTCTGCACTATTGCGAGCTGGAAATGCCACTTCCAGTTTAGCTGTGCAGAAGAAGAACAACAAGAAGAAGAAATATCTCGAAATATGTCCGTCAGGCCCCTTCCCTTGAGATAAATCTGCAAATATCTCGGAAACGAAGCGAGCTATGGCAAAATGTTAAGAGACCTTTTTTGTAGAGAATTAAGTTTCCTACTTTTTATGTTCTATGATATTTTTTGATCAGAAGCGTAGTTTTCGCGATATATCGAGATATTTAAAAGTTCCGAAGCCGCACCAACATAATAGAGATACAGAAACACCGTGGCCCCTTTCTTTGAGATAACTCTGCACTAGTGCGAGCCGCAAGTGCCACTTCCAGCTCAGCTGTGCAGAAGAAGAACAACAAGAAGAAGAAATATCTCGAAATATGTCCGTCAGGCCCCTTCCCTTGAGATATATCTGCAAATATCTCGGAAACGAAGCGAGCTATGGCGAAATGTTAAGAGACCTTTTTTGTAGAGAATTAAGTTTCCTACTTTTTATCTTCTATGATATTTTTTGATCAGATGCGTAGTTCTCGAGATATATCAAGATATTTAAAAGTTCCGAAGCCGCACCAACATAATAGAGATACAGAAACACCGTGGCCCCTCTCTTTGAGATAACTCTGCACTATTGCGAGCTGCAAATGCCACTTCCAGCTTAGCTGTGCAGAAGAAGAACAACAAGAAGAAGAAATATCTCGAAATATGTCCGTCAGGCCCCTTCCCTTGAGATAAATCTGCAAATATCTCGGAAACGAAGCGAGCTATGGCAAAATGTTTAGAGACCTTTCCTGTAGAGAATTACGTTTCCTACTTTTTATGTAGTATGATATTTTTTGATCAGATGCGTAGTTCTCGAGATATATCAAGATATTTAAAAGTTCCGAAGCCGCACCAACATAATAGAGATACAGAAACACCGTGGCCCCTTTCTTTGGGATAACTCTGCACTATTGCGAGCTGCAAATGCCACTTCCAGTTTAGCTGTGCAGAAGAAGAACAACAAGAAGAAGAAATATCTCGAAATATGTCCGTTAGGCCCCTTCCCTTGAGATAAATCTGCAAATATCTCGGAAACGAAGCGAGCTATGGCAAAATGTTAAGAGACCTTTTTTGTAGACAATTAAGTTTCCTACTTTTTATGTTCTATGATATTTTTTGATCAGAAGCGTAGTTTTCGAGATATATCGAGATATTTAAAAGTTCCGAAGCCGCACCAACATAATAGAGATACAGAAACACCGTGGCCCCTTTCTTTGAGATAACTCTGCACTAGTGAGAGCCGCAAATGCCACTTCCAGCTTAGCTGTGCAGAGGAAGAACAACAAGAAGAAGAAATATCTCGAAATATGTCCGTCAGGCCAGTTCCTTTGAGCTGAATCTGCAAATATCTCGGAAACGAAGCGAGCTATGGCAAAATGTTAAGAGACGTTTTTTGTAGGGAATTATGTTTCCTACAATTTATGTTCTGTGATATTTTTTGATCAGAAGCGTAGTTTTCGAGATATATCGAGATATTTAAAAGTTCCGAAGACGCACCAACATAATAGAGATACAGAAACACCGTGGCCCCTTTCTCTGAGATAACTGTGCACTAGTGCGAGCCGCAAATGCCACTTCCAGCTTAGCTGTGCAGAAGAAGAACAACAAGAAGAAGAAATATCTCGAAATATGTCCGTCAGGCCCCTTCCCTTGAGATAAATCTGCAAATGTCTCGGAAACGAAGCGAGCTATGGCGAAATATTAAGAGACCTTTTTTGTAGAGAATTAAGTTTCCTACTTTTTGTGTTCTATGATATTTTTTGATGAGATGCGTAGTTCTCGAGATATATCAAGATATTTAAAAGTTCCGAAGCCGCACCAACATAATAGAGATACAGAAACACCGTGGCCCCTCTCTTTGAGATAACTCTGCACTATTGCGAGCTGCAAATGCCACTTCCAGCTTAGCTGTGCAGAGGAAGAACAACAAGAAGAAGAAATATCTCGAAATATGTCCGTCAGGCCCCTTCCCTTGAGATATATCTGCAAATATCTCGGAAACGAAGCGAGCTATGGCGAAATGTTAAGAGACCTTTTTTGTAGAGAATTAAGTTTCCTACTTTTTATCTTCTATGATATTTTTTGATCAGATGCGTAGTTCTCGAGATATATCAAGATATTTAAAAGTTCCGAAGCCGCACCAACATAATAGAGATACAGAAACACCGTGGCCCCTTTCTTTGGGATAACTCTGCACTATTGCGAGCTGCAAATGCCACTTCCAGTTTAGCTGTGCAGAAGAAGAACAACAAGAAGAAGAAATATCTCGAAATATGTCCGTTAGGCCCCTTCCCTTGAGATAAATCTGCAAATATCTCGGAAACGAAGCGAGCTATGGCAAAATGTTTAGAGACCTTTTTTGTAGAGAATTAAGTTTCCTACTTTTTATGTTCTATGATATTTTTTGATCAGAAGCGTAGTTTTCGAGATATATCGAGATATTTAAAAGTTCCGAAGCCGCACCAACATAATAGAGATACAGAAACACCGTGGCCCCTTTCTTTGAGATAACTCTGCACTAGTGCGAGCCGCAAATGCCACTTCCAGCTTAGCTGTGCAGAAGAAGAACAACAAGAAGAGGAAACATCTCGAAATACGTCCGTCAGGCCCCTTCCCTTGAGATAAATCTGCAAATATCTCGGAAACGAAGCGAGCTATGGCAAAATGTTAAGAGACCTTTTTTGTAGAGAATTAAGTTTCCTACTTTTTATGTAGTATGATATTTTTTGATCAGATGCGTAGTTCTCGAGATATATCAAGATATTTAAAAGTTCCGAAGCCGCACCAACATAATAGAGATACAGAAACACCGTGGCCCCTTTCTTTGGGATAACTCTGCACTATTGCGAGCTGCAAATGCCACTTCCAGTTTAGCTGTGCAGAAGAAGAACAACAAGAAGAAGAAATATCTCGAAATATGTCCGTTAGGCCCCTTCCCTTGAGATAAATCTGCAAATATCTCGGAAACGAAGCGAGCTATGGCAAAATGTTAAGAGACCTTTTTTGTAGAGAATTAAGTTTCCTACTTTTTATGTTCTATGATCTTTTTTGATCAGAAGCGTAGTTTTCGAGATATATCGAGATATTTAAAAGTTCCGAAGCCGCACCAACATAATAGAGATACAGAAACACCGTGGCCCCTTTCTTTGAGATAACTCTGCACTAGTGCGAGCCGCAAATGCCACTTCCAGCTTAGCTGTGCAGAAGAAGAACAACAAGAAGAGGAAACATCTCGAAATACGTCCGTCAGGCCCCTTCCCTTGAGATAAATCTGCAAATATCTCGGAAACGAAGCGAGCTATGGCAAAATGTTAAGAGACCTTTTTTGTAGAGAATTAAGTTTCCTACTTTTTATGTAGTATGATATTTTTTGATCAGATGCGTAGTTCTCGAGATATATCAAGATATTTAAAAGTTCCGAAGCCGCACCAACATAATAGAGATACAGAAACACCGTGGCCCCTTTCTTTGGGATAACTCTGCACTATTGCGAGCTGCAAATGCCACTTCCAGTTTAGCTGTGCAGAAGAAGAACAACAAGAAGAAGAAATATCTCGAAATATGTCCGTTAGGCCCCTTCCCTTGAGATAAATCTGCAAATATCTCGGAAACGAAGCGAGCTATGGCAAAATGTTAAGAGACCTTTTTTGTAGAGAATTAAGTTTCCTACTTTTTATGTTCTATGATATTTTTTGATCAGAAGCGTAGTTTTCGAGATATATCGAGATATTTAAAAGTTCCGAAGCCGCACCAACATAATAGAGATACAGAAACACCGTGGCCCCTTTCTTTGAGATATCTCTGCACTAGTGCGAGCCGCAAATGCCACTTCCAGCTTAGCTGTGCAGAAGAAGAACAACGAGAAGAAGAAATATCTCGAAATATGTCCGTCAGGCCCCTTCCCTTGAGATAAATCTGCAAATATCTCGGAAACGAAGCGAGCTATGGCAAAATGTTAAGAGACCTTTTTTGTAGAGAATTAAGTTTCCTACTTTCTATGTTCTATGATATTTTTTGATCAGATGCGTACTTCTCGAGATATATCAAGATATTTAAAAGTTCCGAAGCCGCACCAACATAATAGAGATACAGAAACACCGTGGCCCCTTTCTTTCAGATAACTCTGCACTATTGCGAGCTGCAAATGCCACTTCCAGTTTAGCTGTGCAGAAGAAGAACAACAAGAAGAAGAAATATCTCGAAATATGTCCGTCAGGCCCCTTCCCTTGAGATAAATCTGCATATATCTCGGAAACGAAGCGAGCTATGGCAAAATGTTAAGAGACCTTTTTTGTAGAGAATTAAGTTTTCTACTTTTTATGTTCTATGATATTTTTTGATCAGATGCGTTGTTCTCGAGATATATCAAGATATTTAAAAGTTCCGAAGCTGCACCAACATAATAGAGATACAGAAACACCGTGGCCCCTTTCTTTGAGATAACTCTGCACTATTGCGAGCTGCAAATGCCACTTCCAGCTTAGCTGTGCAGAAGAAGAACAACAAGAAGAAGAAATATCTCGAAATATGTCCCTCAGGCCCCTTCCCTTGAGATAAATCTGCATATATCTCGGAAACGAAGCGAGCTATGGCAAAATGTTAAGAGACCTTTTTTGTAGAGAATTAAGTTTCCTACTTTTTATGTTCTATGATATTTTTTGATCAGATGCGTAGTTCTCGAGATATATCAAGATATTTAAAAGTTCCGAAGCCGCACCAACATAATAGAGATACAGAAACACCGTGGCCCCTTTCTTTGAGATAACTCTGCACTATTGCGAGCTGCAAATGCCACTTCCAGCTTAGCTGTGCAGAAGAAGAACAACAAAAAGAAGAAATATCTAGAAATATGTCCGTCAGGCCCCTTTCGTTGAGATAAATCTGCAAATATCTCGGAAACGAAGCGAGCTATGGCAAAATGTTAAGAGACTTTATTTGTAGAGAATTAAGTTTCCTACTTTTTATGTTCTATGATATTTTTTTATCAGAAGCGTAGTTTTCGAGATATATCGTGATATTTAAAAGTTCCGAAGCCGCACCAACATAATAGAGATACAGAAACACCGTGGCCCCTTTCTTTGAGATAACTCTGCACTAGCGCGAGCCGCAAATGCCACTTCCAGCTTAGCTGTGCAGAAGAAGAACAACAAGAAGAAGAAATATCTAGAAATATGTCCGCCAGGCCCCTTTCCTTGAGATAAATCTGCAAATATCTCGGAAACGAAGCGAGCTATGGCAAAATGTTAAGAGACTTTATTTGTAGAGAATTAAGTTTCCTACTTTTTATGTACTATGATATTTTTTTATCAGAAGCGTAGTTCCCAAGATATATCAAGATATTTAAAAGTTCCGAAGCCGCACCAACATAATAGAGATACAGAAACACCGTGGCCCCTTTCTTTGAGATAACTCTGCGCTATTGCGAGCTGGAAACGCCACTTCCAGTTTAGCTGTGCAGAAGAAGAACAACAAGAAGAAGAAATATCTCGAAATATGTCCGTCAGGCCCCTTCCCTTGAGATAAATCTGCAAATATCTCGGAAACGAAGCGAGCTATGGCAAAATGTTAAGAGACGTTTTTTGTAGAGAATTGTGTTTCCTACAATTTATGTTCTATGATATTTTTTGATCAGAAGCGTAGTTTTCGAGATATATCGTGATATTTAAAAGTTCCGAAGCCGCACCAACATAATAGAGATACAGAAACACCGTGGCCCCTTTCTTTGAGTTCACTCTGCACTAGTGCGAGCCGCAAATGCCACTTCCAGCTTAGCTGTGCAGAAGAAGAACAACAAGAAGAAGAAATATCTCGAAATATGTCCGTCAGGCCCCTTCCCTTGAGATAAATCTGCAAATATCTCGGAAACGAAGCGAGCTATGGCAAAATGTTAAGAGACCTTTTTTGTAGAGAATTAAGTTCCCTACTTTCTATGTTCTATGATATTTTTTGATCAGATGCGTACTTCTCGAGATATATCAAGATATTTAAAAGTTCCGAAGCCGCACCAACATAATAGAGATACAGAAACACCGTGGCCCCTTTCTGTGAGATAACTCTGCACTATTGCGAGCTGCAAATGCCACTTCCAGCTTAGCTGTGCAGAAGAAGAACAACAAGAAGAAGATATATCTCGAAATATGTCCGTCAGGCCCCTTCCCTTGAGATAAATCTGCAAATATCTCGGAAACGAAGCGAGCTATGGCAAAATGTTAAGAGACCTTATTTGTAGAGAATTAAGTTTCCTACTTTTTATGTTCTATGATATTTTTTGATCAGATGCGTAGTTCTCGAGATATATCAAGATATTTAAAAGTTCCGAAGCCGCACCAACATAATAGAGATACAGAAACACCGTGGCCCCTTTCTTTGAGATAACTCTGCACTAGTGCGAGCCGCAAATGCCACTTCCAGCTTAGCTGTGCAGAAGAAGAACAACAAGAAGAAGAAATATCTCGAAATATGTCCGTCAGGCCCCTTCCCTTGAGATAAATCTGCAAATATCTCGGAAACGAAGCGAGCTATGGCAAAATGTTAAGAGACCATTTTTGTAGAGAATTAAGTTTCCTACTTTTTATGTTCTATGATATTTTTTGATCAGATGCGCAGTTCTCGAGATATATCGAGATATTTAAAAGTTCCGAAGCCGCACCAACATAATAGAGATACAGAAACACCGTGGCCCCTTTCTTTCAGATAACTCTGCACTATTGCGAGCTGCAAATGCCACTTCCAGTTTAGCTGTGCAGAAGAAGAACAACAAGAAGAAGAAATATCTCGAAATATGTCCGTCAGGCCCCTTCCCTTGAGATATATCTGCAAATATCTCGGAAACGAAGCGAGCTATGGCAAAATGTTAAGAGACCTTTTTTGTAGAGAATTATGTCTCCTACAAGTTATGTTCTATGATATTTTTTGATCAGAAGCGTAGTTTTCGAGATATATCGAGATATTTAAAAGTTCCGAAGCCGCACCAACATAATAGAGATACAGAAACACCGTGGCCCCTTTCTTTCAGATAACTCTGCACTATTGCGAGCTGCAAATGCCACTTCCAGCTTAGCTGTGCAGAAGAAGAACAACAAGAAGAAGAAATATCTCGAAATATGTCCGTCAGGCCCCTTCCCTTGAGATAAATCTGCATATATCTCGGAAACGAAGCGAGCTATGGCAAAATGTTAAGAGACCTTTTTTGTAGAGAATTAAGTTTTCTACTTTTTATGTTCTATGATATTTTTTGATCAGATGCGTTGTTCTCGAGATATATCAAGATATTTAAAAGTTCCGAAGCTGCACCAACATAATAGAGATACAGAAACACCGTGGCCCCTTTCTTTGAGATAACTCTGCACTATTGCGAGCTGCAAATGCCACTTCCAGCTTAGCTGTGCAGAAGAAGAACAACAAGAAGAAGAAATATCCTGAAATATGTCCGTCAGGCCCCTTCCCTTGAGATAAATCTGCATATATCTCGGAAACGAAGCGAGCTATGGCAAAATGTTAATAGACCTTTTTTGTAGAGAATTATGTCTCCTACAAGTTATGTTCTATGATATTTTTTGATCAGAAGCGTAGTTTTCGAGATATATCGAGATATTTAAAAGTTCCGAAGCCGCACCAACATAATAGAGATACAGAAACACCGTGGCCCCTTTCTTTCAGATAACTCTGCACTATTGCGAGCTGCAAATGCCACTTCCAGTTTAGCTGTGCAGAAGAAGAACAACAGGAAGAAGAAATATCTCGAAATATGTCCGTCAGGCCCCTTCCCTTGAGATATATCTGCAAATATCTCGGAAACGAAGCGAGCTATGGCAAAATGTTAAGAGACCTTTTTTGTAGAGAATTATGTCTCCTACAAGTTATGTTCTATGATATTTTTTGATCAGAAGCGTAGTTTTCGAGATATATCGAGATATTTAAAAGTTCCGAAGCCGCACCAACATAATAGAGATACAGAAACACCGTGGCCCCTTTCTTTCAGATAACTCTGCACTATTGCGAGCTGCAAATGCCACTTCCAGTTTAGCTGTGCAGAAGAAGAACAACAAGAAGAAGAAATATCTCGAAATATGTCCGTCAGGCCCCTTCCCTTGAGATATATCTGCAAATATCTCGGAAACGAAGCGAGCTATGGCAAAATGTTAAGAGACCTTTTTTGTAGAGAATTATGTCTCCTACAAGTTATGTTCTATGATATTTTTTGATCAGAAGCGTAGTTTTCGAGATATATCGAGATATTTAAAAGTTCCGAAGCCGCACCAACATAATAGAGATACAGAAACACCGTGGCCCCTTTCTTTCAGATAACTCTGCACTATTGCGAGCTGCAAATGCCACTTCCAGCTTAGCTGTGCAGAAGAAGAACAACAAGAAGAAGAAATATCTCGAAATATGTCCGTCAGGCCCCTTCCCTTGAGATAAATCTGCATATATCTCGGAAACGAAGCGAACTATGGCAAAATGTTAAGAGACCTTTTTTGTAGAGAATTAAGTTTCCTACTTTTTATGTTCTATGATATTTTTTGATCAGATGCGTAGTTCTCGAGATATATCAAGATATTTAAAAGTTCCGAAGCCGCACCAACATAATAGAGATACAGAAACACCGTGGCCCCTTTCTTTGAGTTAACTCTGCACTATTGCGAGCTGCAAATGCCACTTCCAGCTTAGCTGTGCAGAAGAAGAACAACAAGAAGAAGAAATATCTAGAAATATGTCCGTCAGGCCCCTTTCCTTGAGATAAATCTGCAAATATCTCGGAAACGAAGCGAGCTATGGCAAAATGTTAAGAGACTTTATTTGTAGAGAATTAAGTTTCCTACTTTTTATGTTCTATGATATTTTTTTATCAGAAGCGTAGTTCCCGAGATATATCAAGATATTTAAACGTTCCGAAGCCGCACCAACATAATAGAGATACAGAAACACCGTGGCCCCTTTCTTTGAGATAACTCTGCGCTATTGCGAGCTGGAAACGCCACTTCCAGTTTAGCTGTGCAGAAGAAGAACAACAAGAAGAAGAAATATCTCGAAATATGTCCGTCAGGCCCCTTCCCTTGAGATATATCTGCAAATATCTCGGAAACGAAACAAGCTATGGCAAAATGTTAAGAGACGTTTTTTGTAGAGAATTATGTTTCCTACAATTTATGTTCTATGATATTTTTTGATCAGAAGCGTAGTTTTCGAGATATATCGTGATATTTAAAAGTTCCGAAGCCGCACCAACATAATAGAGATACAGAAACACCGTGGCCCCTTTCTTTGAGATAACTCTGCACTAGCGCGAGCCGCAAATGCCACTTCCAGCTTAGCTGTGCAGAAGAAGAACAACAAGAAGAAGAAATATCTAGAAATATGTCCGCCAGGCCCCTTTCCTTGAGATAAATCTGCAAATATCTCGGAAACGAAGCGAGCTATGGCAAAATGTTAAGAGACTTTATTTGTAGAGAATTAAGTTTCCTACTTTTTATGTTGTATGATATTTTTTTATCAGAAGCGTAGTTCCCAAGATATATCAAGATATTTAAAAGTTCCGAAGCCGCACCAACATAATAGAGATACAGAAACACCGTGGCCCCTTTCTTTGAGATAACTCTGCACTATTGCGAGCTGCAAATGCCACTTCCAGCTTAGCTGTGCAGAAGAAGAACAACAAGAAGAAGAAATATCTCGAAATATGTCCGTCAGGCCCCTTCCCTTGAGATATATCTGCAAATATCTCGGAAACGAAGCGAGCTATGGCAAAATGTTAAGAGACCTTTTTTGTAGAGAATTATGTCTCCTACAAGTTATGTTCCATGATATTTTTTGATCAGAAGCGTAGTTTTCGAGATATATCGAGATATTTAAAAGTTCCGAAGCCGCACCAACATAATAGAGATACAGAAACACCGTGGCCCCTTTCTTTCAGATAACTCTGCACTATTGCGAGCTGCAAATGCCACTTCCAGTTTAGCTGTGCAGAAGAAGAACAACAAGAAGAAGAAATATCTCGAAATATGTCCGTCAGGCCCCTTCCCTTGAGATATATCTGCAAATATCTCGGAAACGAAGCGAGCTATGGCAAAATGTTAAGAGACCTTTTTTGTAGAGAATTATGTCTCCTACAAGTTATGTTCTATGATATTTTTTGATCAGAAGCGTAGTTTTCGAGATATATCGAGATATTTAAAAGTTCCGAAGCCGCACCAACATAATAGAGATACAGAAACACCGTGGCCCCTTTCTTTCAGATAACTCTGCACTATTGCGAGCTGCAAATGCCACTTCCAGCTTAGCTGTGCAGAAGAAGAACAACAAGAAGAAGAAATATCTCGAAATATGTCCGTCAGGCCCCTTCCCTTGAGATAAATCTGCATATATCTCCGAAACGAAGCGAGCTATGGCAAAATGTTAAGAGACCTTTTTTGTAGAGAATTAAGTTTCCTACTTTTTATGTTCTATGATATTTTTTGATCAGATGCGTAGTTCTCGAGATATATCAAGATATTTAAAAGTTCCGAAGCCGCACCAACATAATAGAGATGCAGAAACACCGTGGCCCCTTTCTTTGAGATAACTCTGCGCTATTGCGAGCTGGAAACGCCACTTCCAGTTTAGCTGTGCAGAAGAAGAACAACAAGAAGAAGAAATATCTCGAAATATGTCCGTCAGGCCCCTTCCCTTGAGATATATCTGCAAATATCTCGGAAACGAAACAAGCTATGGCAAAATGTTAAGAGACGTTTTTTGTAGAGAATTATGTTTCCTACAATTTATGTTCAATGATATTTTTTGATCAGAAGCGTAGTTTTCGAGATATATCGTGATATTTAAAAGTTCCGAAGCCGCACCAACATAATAGAGATACAGAAACACCGTGGCCCCTTTCTTTGAGATAACTCTGCACTAGCGCGAGCCGCAAATGCCACTTCCAGCTTAGCTGTGCAGAAGAAGAACAACAAGAAGAAGAAATATCTAGAAATATGTCCGCCAGGCCCCTTTCCTTGAGATAAATCTGCAAATATCTCGGAAACGAAGCGAGCTATGGCAAAATGTTAAGAGACTTTATTTGTAGAGAATTAAGTTTCCTACTTTTTATGTTCTATGATATTTTTTTATCAGAAGCGTAGTTCCCAAGATATATCAAGATATTTAAAAGTTCCGAAGCCGCACCAACATAATAGAGATACAGAAACACCGTGGCCCCTTTCTTTGAGATAACTCTGCGCTATTGCGAGCTGGAAACGCCACTTCCAGTTTAGCTGTGCAGAAGAAGAACAACAAGAAGAAGAAATATCTCGAAATATGTCCGTCAGGCCCCTTCCCTTGAGATATATCTGCAAATATCTCGGAAACGAAACAAGCTATGGCAAAATGTTAAGAGACGTTTTTTGTAGAGAATTATGTTTCCTACAATTTATGTTCTATGATATTTTTTGATCAGAAGCGTAGTTTTCGAGATATATCGTGATATTTAAAAGTTCCGAAGCCGCACCAACATAATAGAGATACAGAAACATCGTGGCCCCTTTCTTTGAGATAACTCTGCACTAGCGCGAGCCGCAAATGCCACTTCCAGCTTAGCTGTGCAGAAGAAGAACAACAAGAAGAAGAAATATCTCGAAATATGTCCGTCAGGCCCCTTCCCTTGAGATAAATCTGCAAATATCTCGGAAACGAAGCGAGCTATGGCAAAATGTTAAGAGACCTTTTTTGTAGAGAATTAAGTTTCCTACTTTCTATGTTCTATGATATTTTTTGATCAGATGCGTAGTTCTCGAGATATATCAAGATATTTAAAAGTTCCGAAGCCGCACCAACATAATAGAGATACAGAAACACCGTGGCCCCTTTCTTTGAGATAACTCTGCACTATTGCGAGCTGCAAATGCCACTTCCAGCTTAGCTGTGCAGAAGAAGAACAACAAGAAGAAGAAATATCTCGAAATATGTCCGTCAGGCCCCTTCCCTTGAGATAAATCTGCAAATATCTCGGAAACGAAGCGAGCTATGGCAAAATGTTAAGAGACCTTATTTGTAGAGAATTAAGTTTCCTACTTTTTATGTTCTATGATATTTTTTGATCAGATGCGTAGTTCTCGAGATATATCAAGATATTTAAAAGTTCCGAAGCCGCACCAACATAATAGAGATACAGAAACACCGTGGCCCCTTTCTTTGAGATAACTCTGCACTAGTGCGAGCCGCAAATGCCACTTCCAGCTTAGCTGTGCAGAAGAAGAACAACAAGAAGAAGAAATATCTCGAAATATGTCCGTCAGGCCCCTTCCCTTGAGATATATCTGCAAATATCTCGGAAACGAAGCGAGCTATGGCAAAATGTTAAGAGACCTTTTTTGTAGAGACTTATGTCTCCTACAAGTTATGTTCTATGATATTTTTTGATCAGAAGCGTAGTTTTCGAGATATATCGAGATATTTAAAAGTTCCGAAGCCGCACCAACATAATAGAGATACAGAAACACCGTGGCCCCTTTCTTTCAGATAACTCTGCACTATTGCGAGCTGCAAATGCCACTTCCAGCTTAGCTGTGCAGAAGAAGAACAACAAGAAGAAGAAATATCTCGAAATATGTCCGTCAGGCCCCTTCCCTTGAGATAAATCTGCATATATCTCGGAAACGAAGCGAGCTATGGCAAAATGTTAAGAGACCTTTTTTGTAGAGAATTAAGTTTTCTACTTTTTATGTTCTATGATATTTTTTGATCAGATGCGTTGTTCTCGAGATATATCAAGATATTTAAAAGTTCCGAAGCTGCACCAACATAATAGAGATACAGAAACACCGTGGCCCCTTTCTTTGAGATAACTCTGCACTATTGCGAGCTGCAAATGCCACTTCCAGCTTAGCTGTGCAGAAGAAGAACAACAAGAAGAAGAAATATCTCGAAATATGTCCGTCAGGCCCCTTTCCTTGAGATAAATCTGCAAATATCTCGGAAACGAAGCGAGCTATGGCAAAATGTTAAGAGACTTTATTTGTAGAGAATTAAGTTTCCTACTTTTTATGTTCTATGATATTTTTTTATCAGAAGCGTAGTTCCCGAGATATATCAAGATATTTAAAAGTTCCGAAGCCGCACCAACATAATAGAGATACAGAAACACCGTGGCCCCTTTCTTTGAGTTCACTCTGCACTAGTGCGAGCCGCAAATGCCACTTCCAGCTTAGCTGTGCAGAAGAAGAACAACAAGAAGAAGAAATATCTCGAAATATGTCCGTCAGGCCCCTTCCCTTGAGATAAATCTGCATATATCTCGGAAACGAAGCGAGCTATGGCAAAATGTTCAGAGACCTTTTTTGTAGAGAATTAAGTTTTCTACTTTTTATGTTCTATGATATTTTTTGATCAGATGCGTTGTTCTCGAGATATATCAAGATATTTAAAAGTTCCGAAGCTGCACCAACATAATAGAGATACAGAAACACCGTGGCCCCTTTCTTTGAGATAACTCTGCACTATTGCGAGCTGCAAATGCCACTTCCAGCTTAGCTGTGCAGAAGAAGAACAACAAGAAGAAGAAATATCTCGAAATATGTCCGTCAGGCCCCTTCCCTTGAGATAAATCTGCATATATCTCGGAAACGAAGCGAGCTATGGCAAAATGTTAAGAGACCTTTTTTGTAGAGAATTAAGTTTCCTACTTTTTATGTTCTATGATATTTTTTGATCAGATGCGTAGTTCTCGAGATATATCAAGATATTTAAAAGTTCCGAAGCCGCACCAACATAATAGAGATACAGAAACACCGTGGCCCCTTTCTTTGAGATAACTCTGCACTAGTGCGAGCCGCAAATGCCACTTCCAGCTTAGCTGTGCAGAAGAAGGACAACAAGAAGAAGAAATATCTCGAAATATGTCCGTCAGGCCCCTTCCCTTGAGATAAATCTGCAAATATCTCGGAAACCAAGCGAGCTATGGCAAAATGTTAAGAGACCTTTTTTGTAGAGAATTAAGTTTCCTACTTTTTATGTTCTATGATATTTTTTGATCAGATGCGTAGTTCTCGAGATATATCAAGATATTTAAAAGTTCCGAAGCCGCACCAACATAATAGAGATACAGAAACACCGTGGCCCCTTTCTTTGAGATAACTCTGCACTAGTGCGAGCCGCAATTGCCACTTCCAGCTTAGCTGTGCAGAGGAAGAACAAGAAGAAGAAGAAATATCTCGAAATATGTCCGTCAGGCCCCATCCCTTGAGATAAATCTGCAAATATCTCGGAAACGAAGCGAGCTATGGCAAAATGTTAAGAGACCTTTTTTGTAGAGAATTAAGTTTCCTACTTTTTATCTTCTATGATATTTTTTGATCAGATGCGTAGTTATCGAGATATATCAAGATATTTAAAAGTTCCGAAGCCGCACCAACATAATAGAGATACAGAAACACCGTGGACCCTTTCTTTGAGATAACTCTGCACTATTGCGAGCTGCAAATGCCACTTCCAGCTTAGCTGTGCAGAAGAAGAACAACAAGAAGAAGAAATATCTCGAAATATGTCCGTCAGGCCCCTTCCCTCGAGATAAATCTGCAAATATCTCGGAAACGAAGCGAGCTATGGCAAAATGTTAAGAGACCTTTGTTGTAGAGAATTAAGTTTCCTACTTTTTATGTTCTATGATATTTTTTGATCAGATGCGTTGTTCTCGAGATATATCAAGATATTTAAAAGTTCCGAAGCCGCACCAACATAATAGAGATACAGAAACACCGTGGCCCCTTTCTTTGAGATAACTCTGCACTATTGGGAGCTGCAAATGCCACTTCCAGCTTAGCTGTGCAGAAGAAGAACAACAAGAAGAAGAAATATCACGAAATATGTCCGTTAGGCCCCTTCCCTTGAGATAAATCTGCAAATATCTCGGAAACGAAGCGAGCTATGGCAAAATGTTAAGAGACCTTTTTTGTAGAGAATTAAGTTTCCTACTTTTTATGTTCTATGATATTTTTTGATCAGATGCGTTGTTCTCGAGATATATCAAGATATTTAAAAGTTCCGAAGCCGCACCAACATAATAGAGATACAGAAACACCGTGGCCCCTTTCTTTGAGATAACTCTGCACTATTGCGAGCTGCAAATGCCACTTCCAGCTTAGCTGTGCAGAAGAAGAACAACAAGAAGAAGAAATATCACGAAATATGTCCGTTAGGCCCCTTCCCTTGAGATAAATCTGCAAATATCTCGGAAACGAAGCGAGCTATGGCAAAATGTTAAAAGACCTTTTTTGTAGAGAATTAAGTTTCCTACTTTTTATGTTCTATGATATTTTTTGATCAGATGCGTAGTTCTCGAGATATATCAAGATATTTAAAAGTTCCGAAGCCGCACCAACATAATAGAGATACAGAAACACCGTGGCCGCTTTCTTTGAGATAACCCTGCACTATTGCGAGCTGCAAATGCCACTTCCAGCTTAGATGTGCAGAAGAAGAACAACAAGAAGAAGAAATATCTCGAAATATGTCCGTCAGGCCCCATCCCTTGAGATAAATCTGCAAATATCTCGGAAACGAAGCGAGCTATGGCAAAATGTTAAGAGACCATTCTTGTAGAGAATTAAGTTTCCTACTTTTTATGTTCTATGATATTTTTTGATTAGATGCGTAGTTCTCGAGATATATCAAGATATTTAAAAGTTCCGAAGCCGCACCAACATAATAGAGATACAGAAACACCGTGGACCCTTTCTTTGAGATAACTCTGCACTATTGCGAGCTGCAAATGCCACTTCCAGCTTAGCTGTGCAGAAGAAGAACAACAAGAAGAAGAAATATCTCGAAATATGTCCGTCAGGCCCCTTCCCTTGAGATAAATCAGCAAATATCTCGGAAACGAAGCGAGCTATGGCAAAATGTTAAGAGACCTTTTTTGTAGAGAATTAAGTTTCCTACTTTTTATGTTCTATGATATTTTTTGATCAGATGCGTAGTTCTCGAGATATATCAAGATATTTAAAAGTTCCGAAGCCGCACCAACATAATGGAGATACAGAAACACCGTGGCCCCTTTCTTTGAGATAACTCTGCACTAGTGCGAGCCGCAAATGCCACTTCCAGCTTAGCTGTGCAGAAGAAGAACAACAAGAAGAAGAAATATCTCGAAATATGTCCGTCAGGCCCCTTCCCTTGAGATAAATCTGCAAATATCTCGGAAACGAAGCGAGCTATGGCAAAATGTTAACAGACCTTTTTGTAGAGAATTAAGTTTCCTACTTTTTATGTTCTATGGTATTTTTTGATCAGATGCGTAGTTCTCGAGATATATCAAGATATTTAAAAGTTCCGAAGCCGCACCAACATAATAGAGATACAGAAACACCGTGGCCCCTTTCTTTGAGATTACTCTGCACTATTGCGAGCTGCAAATGCCACTTCCAGCTTAGCTGTGCAGAGGAAGAACAACAAGAAGAAGAAATATCTCGAAATATGTCCGTCAGGCCCGTTCCTTTGAGCTGAATCTGCAAATATCTCGGAAACGAAGCGAGCTATGGCAAAATGTTAAGAGACGTTTTTTGTAGAGAATTATGTTTCCTACAATTTATGTTCTATGATATTTTTTGATCAGAAGCGTAGTTTTCGAGATATATCGAGATATTTAAAAGTTCCGAAGCCGCACCAACATAATAGAGATACAGAAACACCGTGGCCCGTTTCTTTGAGATAACTCTGCACTAGTGCGAGCCGCAAATGCCACTTCCAGCTTAGCTGTGCAGAAGAAGGACAACAAGAAGAAGAAATATCTCGAAATATGTCCGTCAGGCCCCTTCCCTTGAGATACATCTGCAAGTATCTCGGAAACCCAGCGAGCTATGGCAAAATGTTAAGAGACCTTTTTTGTAGAGAATTAAGTTTCCTACTTTTTATGTTCTATGATATTTTTTGATCAGATGCGTAGTTCTCGAGATATATCAAGATATTTAAAAGTTCCGAAGCTGCACCAACATAATAGAGGTACAGAAACACCGTGGCCTCTTTCTTTGAGATAACTCTGCACTATTGCGAGCTGCAAATGCGACTTCCAGCTTAGCTGTGCAGAGGAAGAACAACAAGAAGAAGAAATATCTCGAAATATGTCCGTCAGGCCCGTTCCTTTGAACTGAATCTGCAAATATCTCGGAAACGAAGCGAGCTATGGCAAAATGTTAAGACACGTTTTTTGTAGAGAATTATGTTTCCTACAATTTATGTTCTATGATGTTTTTTGATCAGAAGCGTAGTTTTCGAGATATATCGAGATATTTAAAAGTTCCGAAGCCGCACCAACATAATAGAGATACAGAAACAACGTGGCCCCTTTCTTTGAGATAACTCTGCACTAGTGCGAGCCGCAAATGCCACTTCCAGCTTAGCTGTGCAGAAGAAGGACAACAAGAAGAAGAAATATCTCGAAATATGTCCGTCAGGCCCCTTCACTTGAGATAAATCTGCAAATATCTCGGAAACGAAGCGAGCTATGGCAAAATGTTAACAGACCTTTTTGTAGAGAATTAAGGTTCCTACTTTTTATGTTCTATGGTATTTTTTGATCAGATGCGTAGTTCTCGAGATATATCAAGATATTTAAAAGTTCCGAAGCCGCACCAACATAATAGAGATACAGAAACACCGTGGCCCCTTTCTTTGAGATAACTCTGCACTAGTGCGAGCCGCAAATGCCACTTCCAGCTTAGCTGTGCAGAAGAAGAACAACAAGAAGAAGAAATATCTCGAAATATGTCCGTCAGGCCCCTTCCCTTGAGATAAATCTGCAAATATCTCGGAAACGAAGCGAGCTATGGCAAAATGTTAAGAGACCTTTTTTGTAGAGAATTAAGTTTCCTACTTTTTATGTTCTATGATATTTTTTGATCAGATGCGTAGTTCTCGAGATATATCAAGATATTTAAAAGTTCCGAAGCCGCACCAACATAATGGAGATACAGAAACACCGTGGCCCCTTTCTTTGAGATAACTCTGCACTAGTGCGAGCCGCAAATGCCACTTCCAGCTTAGCTGTGCAGAAGAAGAACAACAAGAAGAAGAAATATCTCGAAATATGTCCGTCAGGCCCCTTCCCTTGAGATAAATCTGCAAATATCTCGGAAACGAAGCGAGCTATGGCAAAATGTTAACAGACCTTTTTGTAGAGAATTAAGTTTCCTACTTTTTATGTTCTATGGTATTTTTTGATCAGATGCGTAGTTCTCGAGATATATCAAGATATTTAAAAGTTCCGAAGCCGCACCAACATAATAGAGATACAGAAACACCGTGGCCCCTTTCTTTGAGATTACTCTGCACTATTGCGAGCTGCAAATGCCACTTCCAGCTTAGCTGTGCAGAGGAAGAACAACAAGAAGAAGAAATATCTCGAAATATGTCCGTCAGGCCCGCTCCTTTGAGCTGAATCTGCAAATATCTCGGAAACGAAGCGAGCTATGGCAAAATGTTAAGAGACGTTTTTTGTAGAGAATTATGTTTCCTACAATTTATGTTCTATGATATTTTTTGATCAGAAGCGTAGTTTTCGAGATATATCGAGATATTTAAAAGTTCCGAAGCCGCACCAACATAATAGAGATACAGAAACACCGTGGCCCGTTTCTTTGAGATAACTCTGCACTAGTGCGAGCCGCAAATGCCACTTCCAGCTTAGCTGTGCAGAAGAAGGACAACAAGAAGAAGAAATATCTCGAAATATGTCCGTCAGGCCCCTTCCCTTGAGATACATCTGCAAGTATCTCGGAAACCCAGCGAGCTATGGCAAAATGTTAAGAGACCTTTTTTGTAGAGAATTAAGTTTCCTACTTTTTATGTTCTATGATATTTTTTGATCAGATGCGTAGTTCTCGAGATATATCAAGATATTTAAAAGTTCCGAAGCTGCACCAACATAATAGAGGTACAGAAACACCGTGGCCTCTTTCTTTGAGATAACTCTGCACTATTGCGAGCTGCAAATGCGACTTCCAGCTTAGCTGTGCAGAGGAAGAACAACAAGAAGAAGAAATATCTCGAAATATGTCCGTCAGGCCCGTTCCTTTGAACTGAATCTGCAAATATCTCGGAAACGAAGCGAGCTATGGCAAAATGTTAAGACACGTTTTTTGTAGAGAATTATGTTTCCTACAATTTATGTTCTATGATGTTTTTTGATCAGAAGCGTAGTTTTCGAGATATATCGAGATATTTAAAAGTTCCGAAGCCGCACCAACATAATAGAGATACAGAAACAACGTGGCCCCTTTCTTTGAGATAACTCTGCACTAGTGCGAGCCGCAAATGCCACTTCCAGCTTAGCTGTGCAGAAGAAGGACAACAAGAAGAAGAAATATCTCGAAATATGTCCGTCAGGCCCCTTCACTTGAGATAAATCTGCAAATATCTCGGAAACGAAGCGAGCTATGGCAAAATGTTAACAGACCTTTTTGTAGAGAATTAAGGTTCCTACTTTTTATGTTCTATGGTATTTTTTGATCAGATGCGTAGTTCTCGAGATATATCAAGATATTTAAAAGTTCCGAAGCCGCACCAACATAATAGAGATACAGAAACACCGTGGCCCCTTTCTTTGAGATTACTCTGCACTATTGCGAGTTGCAAATGCCACTTCCAGCTTAGCTGTGCAGAAGAAGGACAACAAGAAGAAGAAATATCTCGAAATATGTCCGTCAGGCCCCTTCCCTTGAGATAAATCTGCAAGTATCTCGGAAACCCAGCGAGCTATGGCAAAATGTTAAGAGACCTTTTTTGTAGAGAATTAAGTTTCCTACTTTTTATGTTCTATGATATTTTTTGATCAGATGCGTAGTTCTCGAGATATATCAAGATATTTAAAAGTTCCGAAGCCGCACCAACATAATAGAGATACAGAAACACCGTGGCCCCTTTCTTTGAGATAACTCTGCACTAGTGCGAGCCGCAATTGCCACTTCCAGCTTAGCTGTGCAGAGGAAGAACAACAAGAAGAAGAAATATCTCGAAATATGTCCGTCAGGCCCCTTCCCTTGAGATAAATCTGCAAATATCTCGGAAACGAAGCGAGCTACGGCAAAATGTTAAGAGACGTTTTTTGTAGAGAATTAGGTTTCCTACTTTTTATGTTCTATGGTATTTTTTGATCAGATGCGTAGTTCTCGAGATATATCAAGATATTTAAAAGTTCCGAAGCCGCACCAACATAATAGAGATACAGAAACACCGTGGCCCCTTTCTTTGAGATTACTCTGCACTATTGCGAGCTGCAAATGCCACTTCCAGCTTAGCTGTGCAGAGGAAGAACAACAAGAAGAAGAAATATCTCGAAATATGTCCGTCAGGCCCGTTCCTTTGAGCTGAATCTGCAAATATCTCGGAAACGAAGCGAGCTATGGCAAAATGTTAAGAGACGTTTTTTGTAGAGAATTATGTTTCCTACAATTTATGTTCTATGATATTTTTTGATCAGAAGCGTAGTTTTCGAGATATATCGAGATATTTAAAAGTTCCGAAGCCGCACCAACATAATAGAGATACAGAAACACCGTGGCCCGTTTCTTTGAGATAACTCTGCACTAGTGCGAGCCGCAAATGCCACTTCCAGCTTAGCTGTGCAGAAGAAGGACAACAAGAAGAAGAAATATCTCGAAATATGTCCGTCAGGCCCCTTCCCTTGAGATACATCTGCAAGTATCTCGGAAACCCAGCGAGCTATGGCAAAATGTTAAGAGACCTTTTTTGTAGAGAATTAAGTTTCCTACTTTTTATGTTCTATGATATTTTTTGATCAGATGCGTAGTTCTCGAGATATATCAAGATATTTAAAAGTTCCGAAGCTGCACCAACATAATAGAGGTACAGAAACAACGTGGCCCCTTTCTTTGAGATAACTCTGCACTAGTGCGAGCCGCAAATGCCACTTCCAGCTTAGCTGTGCAGAAGAAGGACAACAAGAAGAAGAAATATCTCGAAATATGTCCGTCAGGCCCCTTCACTTGAGATAAATCTGCAAATATCTCGGAAACGAAGCGAGCTATGGCAAAATGTTAAGAGACCTTTTTTGTAGAGAATTAAGTTTCCTACTTTGTATGTTCTATGATATTTTTTGATCAGATGCGTAGTTCTCGAGATATATCAAGATATTTAAAAGTTCCGAAGCCGCACCAACATAATAGAGATACAGAAACACCGTGGCCCCACTCTTTGAGATAACTCTGCACTATTGCGAGCTGGAAATGCCACTTCCAGTTTAGCTGTGCAGAAGAAGAACAACAAGAAGAAGAAATATCTCGAAATATGTCCGTCAGGCCCCTTCCCTTGAGATAAATCTGCAAATATCTCGGAAACGAAGCGAGCTATGGCAAAATGTTAACAGACCTTTTTGTAGAGAATTAAGGTTCCTACTTTTTATGTTCTATGGTATTTTTTGATCAGATGCGTAGTTCTCGAGATATATCAAGATATTTAAAAGTTCCGAAGCCGCACCAACATAATAGAGATACAGAAACACCGTGGCCCCTTTCTTTGAGATTACTCTGCACTATTGCGAGTTGCAAATGCCACTTCCAGCTTAGCTGTGCAGAAGAAGGACAACAAGAAGAAGAAATATCTCGAAATATGTCCGTCAGGCCCCTTCCCTTGAGATAAATCTGCAAGTATCTCGGAAACCCAGCGAGCTATGGCAAAATGTTAAGAGACCTTTTTTGTAGAGAATTAAGTTTCCTACTTTTTATGTTCTATGATATTTTTTGATCAGATGCGTAGTTCTCGAGATATATCAAGATATTTAAAAGTTCCGAAGCCGCACCAACATAATAGAGATACAGAAACACCGTGGCCCCTTTCTTTGAGATAACTCTGCACTAGTGCGAGCCGCAATTGCCACTTCCAGCTTAGCTGTGCAGAGGAAGAACAACAAGAAGAAGAAATATCTCGAAATATGTCCGTCAGGCCCCTTCCCTTGAGATAAATCTGCAAATATCTCGGAAACGAAGCGAGCTACGGCAAAATGTTAAGAGACGTTTTTTGTAGAGAATTAGGTTTCCTACTTTTTATGTTCTATGGTATTTTTTGATCAGATGCGTAGTTCTCGAGATATATCAAGATATTTAAAAGTTCCGAAGCCGCACCAACATAATAGAGATACAGAAACACCGTGGCCCCTTTCTTTGAGATTACTCTGCACTATTGCGAGCTGCAAATGCCACTTCCAGCTTAGCTGTGCAGAGGAAGAACAACAAGAAGAAGAAATATCTCGAAATATGTCCGTCAGGCCCGTTCCTTTGAGCGGAATCTGCAAATATCTCGGAAACGAAGCGAGCTATGGCAATATGTTAAGAGACGTTTTTTGTAGAGAATTATGTTTCCTACAATTTATGTTCTATGATATTTTTTGATCAGAAGCGTAGTTTTCGAGATATATCGAGATATTTAAAAGTTCCGAAGCCGCACCAACATAATAGAGATACAGAAACACCGTGGCCCGTTTCTTTGAGATAACTCTGCACTAGTGCGAGCCGCAAATGCCACTTCCAGCTTAGCTGTGCAGAAGAAGGACAACAAGAAGAAGAAATATCTCGAAATATGTCCGTCAGGCCCCTTCCCTTGAGATAAATCTGCAAGTATCTCGGAAACCCAGCGAGCTATGGCAAAATGTTAAGAGACCTTTTTTGTAGAGAATTAAGTTTCCTACTTTTTATGTTCTATGATATTTTTTGATCAGATGCGTAGTTCTCGAGATATATCAAGATATTTAAAAGTTCCGAAGCCGCACCAACATAATAGAGATACAGAAACACCGTGGCCCCTTTCTTTGAGATAACTCTGCACTAGTGCGAGCCGCAATTGCCACTTCCAGCTTAGCTGTGCAGAAGAAGGACAACAAGAAGAAGAAATATCTCGAAATATGTCCGTCAGGCCCCTTCCCTTGAGATAAATCTGCAAGTATCTCGGAAACCCAGCGAGCTATGGCAAAATGTTAAGAGACCTTTTTTGTAGAGAATTAAGTTTCCTACTTTTTATGTTCTATGATATTTTTTGATCAGATGCGTAGTTCTCGAGATATATCAAGATATTTAAAAGTTCCGAAGCCGCACCAACATAATAGAGATACAGAAACACCGTGGCCCCTTTCTTTGAGATAACTCTGCACTAGTGCGAGCCGCAATTGCCACTTCCAGCTTAGCTGTGCAGAAGAAGGACAACAAGAAGAAGAAATATCTCGAAATATGTCCGTCAGGCCCCTTCACTTGAGATAAATCTGCAAATATCTCGGAAACGAAGCGAGCTATGGCAAAATGTTAAGAGACCTTTTTTGTAGAGAATTAAGTTTCCTACTTTGTATGTTCTATGATATTTTTTGATCAGATGCGTAGTTCTCGAGATATATCAAGATATTTAAAAGTTCCGAAGCCGCACCAACATAATAGAGATACAGAAACACCGTGGCCCCTCTCTTTGAGATAACTCTGCACTATTGCGAGCTGGAAATGCCACTTCCAGTTTAGCTGTGCAGAAGAAGAACAACAAGAAGAAGAAATATCTCGAAATATGTCCGTTAGGCCCCTTCCCTTGAGATAAATCTGCAAATATCTCGGAAACGAAGCGAGCTATGGCAAAATGTTAAGAGACCTTTTTTGTAGAGAATTAAGTTTCCTACTTTTTATGTTCTATGATATTTTTTGATCAGATGCGTAGTTCTCGAGATATATCAAGATATTTAAAAGTTCCGAAGCCGCACCAACATAATAGAGATACAGAAACACCGTGGCCCCTCTCTTTGAGATAACTCTGCACTATTGCGAGCTGGAAATGCCACTTCCAGTTTAGCTGTGCAGAAGAAGAACAACAAGAAGAAGAAATATCTCGAAATATGTCCGTTAGGCCCCTTCACTTGAGATAAATCTGCAAATATCTCGGAAACGAAGCGAGCTATGGCAAAATGTTAAGAGACCTTTTTTGTAGAGAATTAAGTTTCCTACTTTTTATGTTCTATGATATTTTTTGATCAGATGCGTAGTTCTCGAGATATATCAAGATATTTAAAAGTTCCGAAGCCGCACCAACATAATAGAGATACAGAAACACCGTGGCCCCTCTCTTTGAGATAACTCTGCACTATTGCGAGCTGGAAATGCCACTTCCAGTTTAGCTGTGCAGAAGAAGAACAACAAGAAGAAGAAATATCTCGAAATATGTCCGTTAGGCCCCTTCCCTTGAGATAAATCTGCAAATATCTCGGAAACGAAGCGAGCTATGGCAAAATGTTAAGAGACCTTTTTTGTAGAGAATTAAGTTTCCTACTCTTTATGTTCTATGATATTTTTTGATCAGATGCGTAGTTCTCGAGATATATCAAGATATTTAAAAGTTCCGAAGCCGCACCAACATAATAGAGATACAGAAACACCGTGGCCCCTTTCTTTGAGATAACTCTGCACTAGTGCGAGCCGCAAATGCCACTTCCAGCTTAGCTATGCAGAAGAAGAACAACAAGAAGAAGAAATATCTCGAAATATGTCCGTCAGGCCCCTTCCCTTGAGATAAATCTGCAAATATCTCGGAAACGAAACGAGCTATGGCAAAATGTTAAGAGACCTTTTTTGTAGAGAATTAAGTTTCCTACTTTTTATGTTCTATGATATTTTTTGATCAGATGCGTAGTTCTCGAGATATATCAAGATATTTAAAAGTTCCGAAGCCGCACCAACATAATAGAGATACAGAAACACCGTGGCCCCTTTCTTTGAGATAACTCTGCACTAGTGCGAGCCGCAATTGCCACTTCCAGCTTAGCTGTGCAGAGGAAGAACAAGAAGAAGAAGAAATATCTCGAAATATGTCCGTCAGGCCCCTTCCCTTGAGATAAATCTGCAAATATCTCGGAAACGAAGCGAGCTATGGCAAAATGTTAAGAGACGTTTTTTGTACAGAATTATGTTTCTTACAATTTATGTTCTATGATATTTTTTGATCAGATGCGTAGTTCTCGAGATATATCAAGATATTTAAAAGTTCCGAAGCTGCACCAACATAATAGGGGTACAGAAACATCGTGGCCTCTTTCTTTGAGATAACTCTGCACTAGTGCGAGCCGCAAATGCCACTTCCAGCTTAGCTGTGCAGAAGAAGGACAACAAGAAGAAGAAATATCTCGAAATATGTCCGTCAGGCCCCTTCCCTTGAGATAAATCTGCAAATATCTCGGAAACCAAGCGAGCTATGGCAAAATGTTAAGAGACCTTTTTTGTAGAGAATTAAGTTTCCTACTTTTTATGTTCTATGATATTTTTTGATCAGATGCGTAGTTCTCGAGATATATCAAGATATTTAAAAGTTCCGAAGCCGCACCAACATAATAGAGATACAGAAACACCGTGGCCCCTTTCTTTGAGATAACTCTGCACTAGTGCGAGCCGCAATTGCCACTTCCAGCTTAGCTGTGCAGAGGAAGAACAAGAAGAAGAAGAAATATCTCGAAATATGTCCGTCAGGCCCCTTCCCTTGAGATAAATCTGCAAATATCTCGGAAACGAAGCGAGCTATGGCAAAATGTTAAGAGACGTTTTTTGTACAGAATTATGTTTCTTACAATTTATGTTCTATGATATTTTTTGATCAGATGCGTAGTTCTCGAGATATATCAAGATATTTAAAAGTTCCGAAGCCGCACCAACATAATAGAGATACAGAAACACCGTGGCCCCTCTCTTTGAGATAACTCTGCACTATTGCGAGCTGGAAATGCCACTTCCAGTTTAGCTGTGCAGAAGAAGAACAACAAGAAGAAGAAATATCTCGAAATATGTCCGTTAGGCCCCTTCCCTTGAGATAAATCTGCAAATATCTCGGAAACGAAGCGAGCTATGGCAAAATGTTAAGAGACCTTTTTTGTAGAGAATTAAGTTTCCTACTTTTTATGTTCTATGATATTTTTTGATCAGATGCGTAGTTCTCGAGATATATCAAGATATTTAAAAGTTCCGAAGCCGCACCAACATAATAGAGATACAGAAACACCGTGGCCCCTTTCTTTGAGATAACTCTGCACTAGTGCGAGCCGCAAATGCCACTTCCAGCTTAGCTATGCAGAAGAAGAACAACAAGAAGAAGAAATATCTCGAAATATGTCCGTCAGGCCCCTTCCCTTGAGATAAATCTGCAAATATCTCGGAAACGAAGCGAGCTATGGCAAAATGTTAAGAGACCTTTTTTGTAGAGAATTAAGTTTCCTACTTTTTATGTTCTATGATATTTTTTGATCAGATGCGTAGTTCTCGAGATATATCAAGATATTTAAAAGTTCCGAAGCCGCACCAACATAATAGAGATACAGAAACACCGTGGCCCCTTTCTTTGAGATAACTCTGCACTAGTGCGAGCCGCAATTGCCACTTCCAGCTTAGCTGTGCAGAGGAAGAACAAGAAGAAGAAGAAATATCTCGAAATATGTCCGTCAGGCCCCTTCCCTTGAGATAAATCTGCAAATATCTCGGAAACGAAGCGAGCTATGGCAAAATGTTAAGAGACGTTTTTTGTACAGAATTATGTTTCTTACAATTTATGTTCTATGATATTTTTTGATCAGATGCGTAGTTCTCGAGATATATCAAGATATTTAAAAGTTCCGAAGCTGCACCAACATAATAGGGGTACAGAAACATCGTGGCCTCTTTCTTTGAGATAACTCTGCACTAGTGCGAGCCGCAAATGCCACTTCCAGCTTAGCTGTGCAGAAGAAGGACAACAAGAAGAAGAAATATCTCGAAATATGTCCGTCAGGCCCCTTCCCTTGAGATAAATCTGCAAATATCTCGGAAACCAAGCGAGCTATGGCAAAATGTTAAGAGACCTTTTTTGTAGAGAATTAAGTTTCCTACTTTTTATGTTCTATGATATTTTTTGATCAGATGCGTAGTTCTCGAGATATATCAAGATATTTAAAAGTTCCGAAGCCGCACCAACATAATAGAGATACAAAAACACCGTGGCCCCCTTCTTTGAGATAACTCTGCACTATTGCGAGCTGCAAATGCCACTTCCAGCTTAGCTGTGCAGAAGAAGAACAACAAGAAGAAGAAATATCTCGAAATATGTCCGTCAGGCCCGTTCCTTTGAGCTGAATCTGCAAATATCTCGGAAACGAAGCGAGCTATGGCAAAATATTTACAGACGTTTTTTGTAGAGAATTATGTTTCCTACAATTTATGTTCTATGATATTTTTTGATCAGATGCGTAGTTCTCGAGATATATCAAGATATTTAAAAGTTCCGAAGCTGCACCAACATAATAGAGGTACAGAAACACCGTGGCCTCTTTCTTTGAGATAACTCTGCACTATTGCGAGCTGCAAATGCCACTTCCAGCTTAGCTGTGCAGAGGAAGAACAACAAGAAGAAGAAATATCTCGAAATATGTCCGTCAGGCCCGTTCCTTTGAACTGAATCTGCAAATATCTCGGAAACGAAGCGAGCTATGGCAAAATGTTAAGACACGTTTTTTGTAGAGAATTATGTTTCCTACAATTTATGTTCTATGATGTTTTTTGATCAGAAGCGTAGTTTTCGAGATATATCGAGATATTTAAAAGTTCCGAAGCCGCACCAACATAATAGAGATACAGAAACAACGTGGCCCCTTTCTTTGAGATAACTCTGCACTAGTGCGAGCCGCAAATGCCACTTCCAGCTTAGCTGTGCAGAAGAAGGACAACAAGAAGAAGAAATATCTCGAAATATGTCCGTCAGGCCCCTTCACTTGAGATAAATCTGCAAATATCTCGGAAACGAAGCGAGCTATGGCAAAATGTTAAGAGACCTTTTTTGTAGAGAATTAAGTTTCCTACTTTGTATGTTCTATGATATTTTTTGATCAGATGCGTAGTTCTCGAGATATATCAAGATATTTAAAAGTTCCGAAGCCGCACCAACATAATAGAGATACAGAAACACCGTGGCCCCTCTCTTTGAGATAACTCTGCACTATTGCGAGCTGGAAATGCCACTTCCAGTTTAGCTGTGCAGAAGAAGAACAACAAGAAGAAGAAATATCTCGAAATATGTCCGTTAGGCCCCTTCCCTTGAGATAAATCTGCAAATATCTCGGAAACGAAGCGAGCTATGGCAAAATGTTAAGAGACCTTTTTTGTAGAGAATTAAGTTTCCTACTTTTTATGTTCTATGATATTTTTTGATCAGATGCGTAGTTCTCGAGATATATCAAGATATTTAAAAGTTCCGAAGCCGCACCAACATAATAGAGATACAGAAACACCGTGGCCCCTCTCTTTGAGATAACTCTGCACTATTGCGAGCTGGAAATGCCACTTCCAGTTTAGCTGTGCAGAAGAAGAACAACAAGAAGAAGAAATATCTCGAAATATGTCCGTTAGGCCCCTTCACTTGAGATAAATCTGCAAATATCTCGGAAACGAAGCGAGCTATGGCAAAATGTTAAGAGACCTTTTTTGTAGAGAATTAAGTTTCCTACTTTTTATGTTCTATGATATTTTTTGATCAGATGCGTAGTTCTCGAGATATATCAAGATATTTAAAAGTTCCGAAGCCGCACCAACATAATAGAGATACAGAAACACCGTGGCCCCTCTCTTTGAGATAACTCTGCACTATTGCGAGCTGGAAATGCCACTTCCAGTTTAGCTGTGCAGAAGAAGAACAACAAGAAGAAGAAATATCTCGAAATATGTCCGTTAGGCCCCTTCCCTTGAGATAAATCTGCAAATATCTCGGAAACGAAGCGAGCTATGGCAAAATGTTAAGAGACCTTTTTTGTAGAGAATTAAGTTTCCTACTCTTTATGTTCTATGATATTTTTTGATCAGATGCGTAGTTCTCGAGATATATCAAGATATTTAAAAGTTCCGAAGCCGCACCAACATAATAGAGATACAGAAACACCGTGGCCCCTCTCTTTGAGATAACTCTGCACTATTGCGAGCTGGAAATGCCACTTCCAGTTTAGCTGTGCAGAAGAAGAACAACAAGAAGAAGAAATATCTCGAAATATGTCCGTTAGGCCCCTTCACTTGAGATAAATCTGCAAATATCTCGGAAACGAAGCGAGCTATGGCAAAATGTTAAGAGACCTTTTTTGTAGAGAATTAAGTTTCCTACTTTTTATGTTCTATGATATTTTTTGATCAGATGCGTAGTTCTCGAGATATATCAAGATATTTAAAAGTTCCGAAGCCGCACCAACATAATAGAGATACAGAAACACCGTGGCCCCTCTCTTTGAGATAACTCTGCACTATTGCGAGCTGGAAATGCCACTTCCAGTTTAGCTGTGCAGAAGAAGAACAACAAGAAGAAGAAATATCTCGAAATATGTCCGTTAGGCCCCTTCCCTTGAGATAAATCTGCAAATATCTCGGAAACGAAGCGAGCTATGGCAAAATGTTAAGAGACCTTTTTTGTAGAGAATTAAGTTTCCTACTCTTTATGTTCTATGATATTTTTTGATCAGATGCGTAGTTCTCGAGATATATCAAGATATTTAAAAGTTCCGAAGCCGCACCAACATAATAGAGATACAGAAACACCGTGGCCCCTTTCTTTGAGATAACTCTGCACTAGTGCGAGCCGCAAATGCCACTTCCAGCTTAGCTATGCAGAAGAAGAACAACAAGAAGAAGAAATATCTCGAAATATGTCCGTCAGGCCCCTTCCCTTGAGATAAATCTGCAAATATCTCGGAAACGAAACGAGCTATGGCAAAATGTTAAGAGACCTTTTTTGTAGAGAATTAAGTTTCCTACTTTTTATGTTCTATGATATTTTTTGATCAGATGCGTAGTTCTCGAGATATATCAAGATATTTAAAAGTTCCGAAGCCGCACCAACATAATAGAGATACAGAAACACCGTGGCCCCTTTCTTTGAGATAACTCTGCACTAGTGCGAGCCGCAATTGCCACTTCCAGCTTAGCTGTGCAGAGGAAGAACAAGAAGAAGAAGAAATATCTCGAAATATGTCCGTCAGGCCCCTTCCCTTGAGATAAATCTGCAAATATCTCGGAAACGAAGCGAGCTATGGCAAAATGTTAAGAGACGTTTTTTGTACAGAATTATGTTTCTTACAATTTATGTTCTATGATATTTTTTGATCAGATGCGTAGTTCTCGAGATATATCAAGATATTTAAAAGTTCCGAAGCTGCACCAACATAATAGGGGTACAGAAACATCGTGGCCTCTTTCTTTGAGATAACTCTGCACTAGTGCGAGCCGCAAATGCCACTTCCAGCTTAGCTGTGCAGAAGAAGGACAACAAGAAGAAGAAATATCTCGAAATATGTCCGTCAGGCCCCTTCCCTTGAGATAAATCTGCAAATATCTCGGAAACCAAGCGAGCTATGGCAAAATGTTAAGAGACCTTTTTTGTAGAGAATTAAGTTTCCTACTTTTTATGTTCTATGATATTTTTTGATCAGATGCGTAGTTCTCGAGATATATCAAGATATTTAAAAGTTCCGAAGCCGCACCAACATAATAGAGATACAGAAACACCGTGGCCCCTTTCTTTGAGATAACTCTGCACTAGTGCGAGCCGCAATTGCCACTTCCAGCTTAGCTGTGCAGAGGAAGAACAAGAAGAAGAAGAAATATCTCGAAATATGTCCGTCAGGCCCCTTCCCTTGAGATAAATCTGCAAATATCTCGGAAACGAAGCGAGCTATGGCAAAATGTTAAGAGACGTTTTTTGTACAGAATTATGTTTCTTACAATTTATGTTCTATGATATTTTTTGATCAGATGCGTAGTTCTCGAGATATATCAAGATATTTAAAAGTTCCGAAGCCGCACCAACATAATAGAGATACAGAAACACCGTGGCCCCTCTCTTTGAGATAACTCTGCACTATTGCGAGCTGGAAATGCCACTTCCAGTTTAGCTGTGCAGAAGAAGAACAACAAGAAGAAGAAATATCTCGAAATATGTCCGTTAGGCCCCTTCCCTTGAGATAAATCTGCAAATATCTCGGAAACGAAGCGAGCTATGGCAAAATGTTAAGAGACCTTTTTTGTAGAGAATTAAGTTTCCTACTTTTTATGTTCTATGATATTTTTTGATCAGATGCGTAGTTCTCGAGATATATCAAGATATTTAAAAGTTCCGAAGCCGCACCAACATAATAGAGATACAGAAACACCGTGGCCCCTTTCTTTGAGATAACTCTGCACTAGTGCGAGCCGCAAATGCCACTTCCAGCTTAGCTATGCAGAAGAAGAACAACAAGAAGAAGAAATATCTCGAAATATGTCCGTCAGGCCCCTTCCCTTGAGATAAATCTGCAAATATCTCGGAAACGAAGCGAGCTATGGCAAAATGTTAAGAGACCTTTTTTGTAGAGAATTAAGTTTCCTACTTTTTATGTTCTATGATATTTTTTGATCAGATGCGTAGTTCTCGAGATATATCAAGATATTTAAAAGTTCCGAAGCCGCACCAACATAATAGAGATACAGAAACACCGTGGCCCCTTTCTTTGAGATAACTCTGCACTAGTGCGAGCCGCAATTGCCACTTCCAGCTTAGCTGTGCAGAGGAAGAACAAGAAGAAGAAGAAATATCTCGAAATATGTCCGTCAGGCCCCTTCCCTTGAGATAAATCTGCAAATATCTCGGAAACGAAGCGAGCTATGGCAAAATGTTAAGAGACGTTTTTTGTACAGAATTATGTTTCTTACAATTTATGTTCTATGATATTTTTTGATCAGATGCGTAGTTCTCGAGATATATCAAGATATTTAAAAGTTCCGAAGCTGCACCAACATAATAGGGGTACAGAAACATCGTGGCCTCTTTCTTTGAGATAACTCTGCACTAGTGCGAGCCGCAAATGCCACTTCCAGCTTAGCTGTGCAGAAGAAGGACAACAAGAAGAAGAAATATCTCGAAATATGTCCGTCAGGCCCCTTCCCTTGAGATAAATCTGCAAATATCTCGGAAACCAAGCGAGCTATGGCAAAATGTTAAGAGACCTTTTTTGTAGAGAATTAAGTTTCCTACTTTTTATGTTCTATGATATTTTTTGATCAGATGCGTAGTTCTCGAGATATATCAAGATATTTAAAAGTTCCGAAGCCGCACCAACATAATAGAGATACAGAAACACCGTGGCCCCTTTCTTTGAGATAACTCTGCACTAGTGCGAGCCGCAATTGCCACTTCCAGCTTAGCTGTGCAGAGGAAGAACAAGAAGAAGAAGAAATATCTCGAAATATGTCCGTCAGGCCCCTTCCCTTGAGATAAATCTGCAAATATCTCGGAAACGAAGCGAGCTATGGCAAAATGTTAAGAGACGTTTTTTGTACAGAATTATGTTTCTTACAATTTATGTTCTATGATATTTTTTGATCAGATGCGTAGTTCTCGAGATATATCAAGATATTTAAAAGTTCCGAAGCTGCACCAACATAATAGGGGTACAGAAACATCGTGGCCTCTTTCTTTGAGATAACTCTGCACTAGTGCGAGCCGCAAATGCCACTTCCAGCTTAGCTGTGCAGAAGAAGGACAACAAGAAGAAGAAATATCTCGAAATATGTCCGTCAGGCCCCTTCCCTTGAGATAAATCTGCAAATATCTCGGAAACCAAGCGAGCTATGGCAAAATGTTAAGAGACCTTTTTTGTAGAGAATTAAGTTTCCTACTTTTTATGTTCTATGATATTTTTTGATCAGATGCGTAGTTCTCGAGATATATCAAGATATTTAAAAGTTCCGAAGCCGCACCAACATAATAGAGATACAGAAACACCGTGGCCCCTTTCTTTGAGATAACTCTGCACTAGTGCGAGCCGCAATTGCCACTTCCAGCTTAGCTGTGCAGAGGAAGAACAAGAAGAAGAAGAAATATCTCGAAATATGTCCGTCAGGCCCCTTCCCTTGAGATAAATCTGCAAATATCTCGGAAACGAAGCGAGCTATGGCAAAATGTTAAGAGACGTTTTTTGTACAGAATTATGTTTCTTACAATTTATGTTCTATGATATTTTTTGATCAGATGCGTAGTTCTCGAGATATATCAAGATATTTAAAAGTTCCGAAGCCGCACCAACATAATAGAGATACAGAAACACCGTGGCCCCTCTCTTTGAGATAACTCTGCACTATTGCGAGCTGGAAATGCCACTTCCAGTTTAGCTGTGCAGAAGAAGAACAACAAGAAGAAGAAATATCTCGAAATATGTCCGTTAGGCCCCTTCCCTTGAGATAAATCTGCAAATATCTCGGAAACGAAGCGAGCTATGGCAAAATGTTAAGAGACCTTTTTTGTAGAGAATTAAGTTTCCTACTTTTTATGTTCTATGATATTTTTTGATCAGATGCGTAGTTCTCGAGATATATCAAGATATTTAAAAGTTCCGAAGCCGCACCAACATAATAGAGATACAGAAACACCGTGGCCCCTTTCTTTGAGATAACTCTGCACTAGTGCGAGCCGCAAATGCCACTTCCAGCTTAGCTATGCAGAAGAAGAACAACAAGAAGAAGAAATATCTCGAAATATGTCCGTCAGGCCCCTTCCCTTGAGATAAATCTGCAAATATCTCGGAAACGAAGCGAGCTATGGCAAAATGTTAAGAGACCTTTTTTGTAGAGAATTAAGTTTCCTACTTTTTATGTTCTATGATATTTTTTGATCAGATGCGTAGTTCTCGAGATATATCAAGATATTTAAAAGTTCCGAAGCCGCACCAACATAATAGAGATACAGAAACACCGTGGCCCCTTTCTTTGAGATAACTCTGCACTAGTGCGAGCCGCAATTGCCACTTCCAGCTTAGCTGTGCAGAGGAAGAACAAGAAGAAGAAGAAATATCTCGAAATATGTCCGTCAGGCCCCTTCCCTTGAGATAAATCTGCAAATATCTCGGAAACGAAGCGAGCTATGGCAAAATGTTAAGAGACGTTTTTTGTACAGAATTATGTTTCTTACAATTTATGTTCTATGATATTTTTTGATCAGATGCGTAGTTCTCGAGATATATCAAGATATTTAAAAGTTCCGAAGCTGCACCAACATAATAGGGGTACAGAAACATCGTGGCCTCTTTCTTTGAGATAACTCTGCACTAGTGCGAGCCGCAAATGCCACTTCCAGCTTAGCTGTGCAGAAGAAGGACAACAAGAAGAAGAAATATCTCGAAATATGTCCGTCAGGCCCCTTCCCTTGAGATAAATCTGCAAATATCTCGGAAACCAAGCGAGCTATGGCAAAATGTTAAGAGACCTTTTTTGTAGAGAATTAAGTTTCCTACTTTTTATGTTCTATGATATTTTTTGATCAGATGCGTAGTTCTCGAGATATATCAAGATATTTAAAAGTTCCGAAGCCGCACCAACATAATAGAGATACAAAAACACCGTGGCCCCCTTCTTTGAGATAACTCTGCACTATTGCGAGCTGCAAATGCCACTTCCAGCTTAGCTGTGCAGAAGAAGAACAACAAGAAGAAGAAATATCTCGAAATATGTCCGTCAGGCCCGTTCCTTTGAGCTGAATCTGCAAATATCTCGGAAACGAAGCGAGCTATGGCAAAATATTTACAGACGTTTTTTGTAGAGAATTATGTTTCCTACAATTTATGTTCTATGATATTTTTTGATCAGATGCGTAGTTCTCGAGATATATCAAGATATTTAAAAGTTCCGAAGCTGCACCAACATAATAGAGGTACAGAAACACCGTGGCCTCTTTCTTTGAGATAACTCTGCACTATTGCGAGCTGCAAATGCCACTTCCAGCTTAGCTGTGCAGAGGAAGAACAACAAGAAGAAGAAATATCTCGAAATATGTCCGTCAGGCCCGTTCCTTTGAACTGAATCTGCAAATATCTCGGAAACGAAGCGAGCTATGGCAAAATGTTAAGACACGTTTTTTGTAGAGAATTATGTTTCCTACAATTTATGTTCTATGATGTTTTTTGATCAGAAGCGTAGTTTTCGAGATATATCGAGATATTTAAAAGTTCCGAAGCCGCACCAACATAATAGAGATACAGAAACAACGTGGCCCCTTTCTTTGAGATAACTCTGCACTAGTGCGAGCCGCAAATGCCACTTCCAGCTTAGCTGTGCAGAAGAAGGACAACAAGAAGAAGAAATATCTCGAAATATGTCCGTCAGGCCCCTTCACTTGAGATAAATCTGCAAATATCTCGGAAACGAAGCGAGCTATGGCAAAATGTTAAGAGACCTTTTTTGTAGAGAATTAAGTTTCCTACTTTGTATGTTCTATGATATTTTTTGATCAGATGCGTAGTTCTCGAGATATATCAAGATATTTAAAAGTTCCGAAGCCGCACCAACATAATAGAGATACAGAAACACCGTGGCCCCTCTCTTTGAGATAACTCTGCACTATTGCGAGCTGGAAATGCCACTTCCAGTTTAGCTGTGCAGAAGAAGAACAACAAGAAGAAGAAATATCTCGAAATATGTCCGTTAGGCCCCTTCCCTTGAGATAAATCTGCAAATATCTCGGAAACGAAGCGAGCTATGGCAAAATGTTAAGAGACCTTTTTTGTAGAGAATTAAGTTTCCTACTTTTTATGTTCTATGATATTTTTTGATCAGATGCGTAGTTCTCGAGATATATCAAGATATTTAAAAGTTCCGAAGCCGCACCAACATAATAGAGATACAGAAACACCGTGGCCCCTTTCTTTGAGATAACTCTGCACTAGTGCGAGCCGCAAATGCCACTTCCAGCTTAGCTGTGCAGAAGAAGGACAACAAGAAGAAGAAATATCTCGAAATATGTCCGTCAGGCCCCTTCCCTTGAGATAAATCTGCAAATATCTCGGAAACCAAGCGAGCTATGGCAAAATGTTAAGAGACCTTTTTTGTAGAGAATTAAGTTTCCTACTTTTTATGTTCTATGATATTTTTTGATCAGATGCGTAGTTCTCGAGATATATCAAGATATTTAAAAGTTCCGAAGCCGCACCAACATAATAGAGATACAGAAACACCGTGGCCCCTTTCTTTGAGATAACTCTGCACTAGTGCGAGCCGCAATTGCCACTTCCAGCTTAGCTGTGCAGAGGAAGAACAAGAAGAAGAAGAAATATCTCGAAATATGTCCGTCAGGCCCCTTCCCTTGAGATAAATCTGCAAATATCTCGGAAACGAAGCGAGCTATGGCAAAATGTTAAGAGACGTTTTTTGTACAGAATTATGTTTCTTACAATTTATGTTCTATGATATTTTTTGATCAGATGCGTAGTTCTCGAGATATATCAAGATATTTAAAAGTTCCGAAGCCGCACCAACATAATAGAGGTACAGAAACACCGTGGCCCCTCTCTTTGAGATAACTCTGCACTATTGCGAGCTGGAAATGCCACTTCCAGTTTAGCTGTGCAGAAGAAGAACAACAAGAAGAAGAAATATCTCGAAATATGTCCGTTAGGCCCCTTCCCTTGAGATAAATCTGCAAATATCTCGGAAACGAAGCGAGCTATGGCAAAATGTTAAGAGACCTTTTTTGTAGAGAATTAAGTTTCCTACTTTTTATGTTCTATGATATTTTTTGATCAGATGCGTAGTTCTCGAGATATATCAAGATATTTAAAAGTTCCGAAGCCGCACCAACATAATAGAGATACAGAAACACCGTGGCCCCCTTCTTTGAGATAACTCTGCACTATTGCGAGCTGCAAATGCCACTTCCAGCTTAGCTGTGCAGAAGAAGGACAACAAGAAGAAGAAATATCTCGAAATATGTCCGTCAGGCCCCTTCCCTCGAGATAAATCTGCAAATATCTCGGAACCGAAGCGAGCTATGGCAAAATGTTAAGAGACGTTTTTTGTAGAGAATTATGTTTCCTACAATTTATGTGCTATGATATTTTTTGATCAAAAGCGTAGTTTTCGAGATATATCGAGATATTTAAAAGTTCCGAAGCCGCACCAACATAATAGAGATACAGAAACACCGTGGCCCCTTTCTTTGAGATAACTCTGCACTAGTGCGAGCCGCAAATGCCACTTCCAGCTTAGCTGTGCAGAAGAAGAACAACAAGAAGAAGAAATATCTCGAAATATGTCCGTCAGGCCCGTTCCTTTGAGCTGAATCTGCACATATCTCGGAAACGAAGCGAGCTATGGCAAAATGTTAAGAGACGTTTTTTGTACAGAATTATGTTTCCTACAATTTATGTTCTATGATATTTTTTGATCAGAAGCGTAGTTTTCGAGATATATCGAGATATTTAAAAGTTCCGAAGCCGCACCAACATAATAGAGATACAGAAACACCGTGGCCCCTTTCTTTGAGATAACTCTGCACTAGTGCGAGCCGCAAATGCCACTTCCAGCTTAGCTGTGCAGAAGAAGAACAACAAGAAGAAGAAATATCTCGAAATATGTCCGTCAGGCCCCTTCCCTTGAGATAAATCTGCAAATATCTCGGAAACGAAGCGAGCTATGGCAAAATGTTAAGAGACGTTTTTTGTAGAGAATTATGTTTCCTACAATTTATGTGCTATGATATTTTTTGATCAGAAGCGTAGTTTTCGAGATATATCGAGATATTTAAAAGTTCCGAAGCCGCACCAACATAATAGAGATACAGAAACACCGTGGCCCCTTTCTTTGAGATAACTCTGCACTAGTGCGAGCCGCAAATGCCACTTCCAGCTTAGCTGTGCAGAAGAAGAACAACAAGAAGAAGAAATATCTCGAAATATGTCCGTTAGGCCGCTTCCCTTGAGATAAATGTGCAAATATCTCGGAAACGAAGCGAGCTATGGCAAAATGTTGAGGGACCTTTTTTGTAGAGAATTAAGTTTCCTACTATTTATGTTCTATGATATTTTTTGATCAGATGCGTAGTTCTCGAGATATATCAAGATATTTAAAAGTTCCGAAGCCGCACCAACATAATAGAGATACAGAAACACCGTGGCCCCTTTCTTTGAGATAACTCTGCACTAGTGCGAGCCGCAAATGCCACTTCCAGCTTAGCTGTGCAGAAGAAGAACAACAGGAAGAAGAAATATCTCGAAATATGTCCGTCAGGCCCCTTCCCTTGAGATAAATCTGCAAATATCTCGGAAACGAAGCGAGCTATGGCAAAATGCTAAGAGACCTTTTTGGTAGAGAATTAAGTTTCCTACTTTTTATGTTCTATGATATTTTTTGATCAGATGCGTAGTTCTCGAGATATATCAAGATATTTAAAAGTTCCGAAGCCGCACCAACATAATAGAGATACAGAAACACCGTGGCCCCTTTCTTTGAGATAACTCTGCACTAGTGCGAGCCGCAAATGCCACTTCCAACTTAGCTGTGCAGAAGAAGAACAAAAAGAAGAAGAAATATCTCGAAATATGTCCGTCAGGCCCCTTCCCTTGAGATAAATCTGCAAATATCTCGGAAACGAAGCGAGCTATGGCAAAATGTTAAGAGACCTTTTTTGTAGAGAATTAAGTTTCCTACTTTTTATGTTCTATGATATTTTTTGATCAGATGCGTAGTTCTCGAGATATATCAAGATATTTAAAAGTTCCGACGCCGCACCAACATAATAGAGATACAGAAACACCGTGGCCCCTTTCTTTGAGATTACTCTGCACTATTGCGAGCTGCAAATGCCACTTCCAGCTTAGCTGTGCAGAGGAAGAACAACAAGAAGAAGAAATATCTCGAAATATGTCCGTTAGGCCGCTTCCCTTGAGATAAATGTGCAAATATCTCGGAAACGAAGCGAGCTATGGCAAAATGTTGAGGGACCTTTTTTGTAGAGAATTAAGTTTCCTACTTTTTATGTTCTATGATATTTTTTGATCAGATGCGTAGTTCTCGAGATATATCAAGATATTTAAAAGTTCCGAAGCCGCACCAACATAATAGAGATACAGAAACACCGTGGCCCCTTTCTTTGAGATAACTCTGCACTAGTGCGAGCCGCAAATGCCACTTCCAACTTAGCTGTGCAGAAGAAGAACAACAAGAAGAAGAAATATCTCGAAATATGTCCGTCAGGCCCCTTCCCTTGAGATAAATCTGCAAATATCTCGTAAACGAAGCGAGCTATGGCAAAATGTTAAGAGACCTTTTTTGTAGAGAATTAAGTTTCCTACTTTTTATGTTCTATGATATTTTTTGATCAGATGCGTAGTTCTCGAGATATATCAAGATATTTAAAAGTTCCGAAGCCGCACCAACATAATAGAGATACAGAAACACCGTGGCCCCTTTCTTTGAGATAACTCTGCACTAGTGCGAGTCGCAAATGCCACTTCCAGCTTAGCTGTGCAGAAGAAGAACAACAAGAAGAAGAAATATCTCGAAATATGTCCGTTAGGCCGCTTCCCTTGAGATAAATATGCAAATATCTCGGAAACGAAGCGAGCTATGGCAAAATGTTGAGGGACCTTTTTTGTAGAGAATTAAGTTTCCTACTATTTATGTTCTATGATATTTTTTGATCAGATGCGTAGTTCTCGAGATATATCAAGATATTTAAAAGTTCCGAAGCCGCACCAACATAATAGAGATACAGAAACACCGTGGCCCCTTTCTTTGAGATTACTCTGCACTATTGCGAGCTGCAAATGCCACTTCCAGCTTAGCTGTGCAGAGGAAGAACAACAAGAAGAAGAAATATCTCGAAATATGTCCGTCAGGCCCCTTCCCTTGAGATAAATCTGCAAATATCTCGGAAACGAAGCGAGCTATGGCAAAATGTTAAGAGACCTTTTTTGTAGAGAATTAAGTTTCCTACTTTTTATGTTCTATGATATTTTTTGATCAGATGCGTAGTTCTCGAGATATATCAAGATATTTAAAAGTTCCGAAGCCGCACCAACATAATAGAGATACAGAAACACCGTGGCCCCTTTCTTTGAGATAACTCTGCACTATTGCGAGCTGCAAATGCCACTTCCAGCTTAGCTGTGCAGAAGAAGGACAACAAGAAGAAGAAATATCTCGAAATATGTCCGTCAGGCCCCTTCCCTTGAGATAAATCTGCAAATATCTTGGAAACGAAGCGAGCTATGGCAAAATGTTAAGAGACCTTTTTTGTAGAGAATTAAGTTTCCTACTTTTTATGTTGTATGATATTTTTTGATCAGATGCGTAGTTCTCGAGATATATCAAGATATTTAAAAGTTCCGAAGCCGCACCAACATAATAGAGATACAGAAACACCGTGGCCCCTTTCTTTGAGATAACTCTGCACTATTGCGAGCTGCAAATGCCACTTCCAGCTTAGCTGTGCAGAGGAAGAACAACAAGAAGAAGAAGTATCTCGAAATATGTCCGTCAGGCCCGTTCCTTTGAGCTGAATCTGCACATATCTCGGAAACGAAGCGAGCTATGGCAAAATGTTAAGAGACGTTTTTTGTACAGAATTATGTTTCCTACAATTTATGTTCTATGATATTTTTTGATCAGAAGCGTAGTTTTCGAGATATATCGAGATATTTAAAAGTTCCGAAGCCGCACCAACATAATAGAGATACAGAAACACCGTGGCCCCTTTCTTTGAGATAACTCTGCACTAGTGCGAGCCGCAAATGCCACTTCCAGCTTAGCTGTGCAGAAGAAGAACAACAAGAAGAAGAAACATCTCGAAATATGTCCGTCAGGCCCCTTCCCTTGAGATAAATCTGCAAATATCTCGGAAACGAAGCGAGCTATGGCAAAATGTTAAGAGACGTTTTTTGTAGAGAATTATGTTTCCTACAATTTATGTGCTATGATATTTTTTGATCAGAAGCGTAGTTTTCGAGATATATCGAGATATTTAAAAGTTCCGAAGCCGCACCAACATAATAGAGATACAGAAACACCGTGGCCCCTTTCTTTGAGATAACTCTGCACTAGTGCGAGCCGCAAATGCCACTTCCAGCTTAGCTGTGCAGAAGAAGAACAACAAGAAGAAGAAATATCTCGAAATATGTCCGTTAGGCCGCTTCCCTTGAGATAAATGTGCAAATATCTCGGAAACGAAGCGAGCTATGGCAAAATGTTGAGGGACCTTTTTTGTAGAGAATTAAGTTTCCTACTATTTATGTTCTATGATATTTTTTGATCAGATGCGTAGTTCTCGAGATATATCAAGATATTTAAAAGTTCCGAAGCCGCACCAACATAATAGAGATACAGAAACACCGTGGCCCCTTTCTTTGAGATAACTCTGCACTAGTGCGAGCCGCAAATGCCACTTCCAGCTTAGCTGTGCAGAAGAAGAACAACAGGAAGAAGAAATATCTCGAAATATGTCCGTCAGGCCCCTTCCCTTGAGATAAATCTGCAAATATCTCGGAAACGAAGCGAGCTATGGCAAAATGCTAAGAGACCTTTTTGGTAGAGAATTAAGTTTCCTACTTTTTATGTTCTATGATATTTTTTGATCAGATGCGTAGTTCTCGAGATATATCAAGATATTTAAAAGTTCCGAAGCCGCACCAACATAATAGAGATACAGAAACACCGTGGCCCCTTTCTTTGAGATAACTCTGCACTAGTGCGAGCCGCAAATGCCACTTCCAACTTAGCTGTGCAGAAGAAGAACAAAAAGAAGAAGAAATATCTCGAAATATGTCCGTCAGGCCCCTTCCCTTGAGATAAATCTGCAAATATCTCGGAAACGAAGCGAGCTATGGCAAAATGTTAAGAGACCTTTTTTGTAGAGAATTAAGTTTCCTACTTTTTATGTTCTATGATATTTTTTGATCAGATGCGTAGTTCTCGAGATATATCAAGATATTTAAAAGTTCCGAAGCCGCACCAACATAATAGAGATACAGAAACACCGTGGCCCCTTTCTTTGAGATTACTCTGCACTATTGCGAGCTGCAAATGCCACTTCCAGCTTAGCTGTGCAGAGGAAGAACAACAAGAAGAAGAAATATCTCGAAATATGTCCGTTAGGCCGCTTCCCTTGAGATAAATGTGCAAATATCTCGGAAACGAAGCGAGCTATGGCAAAATGTTGAGGGACCTTTTTTGTAGAGAATTAAGTTTCCTACTTTTTATGTTCTATGATATTTTTTGATCAGATGCGTAGTTCTCGAGATATATCAAGATATTTAAAAGTTCCGAAGCCGCACCAACATAATAGAGATACAGAAACACCGTGGCCCCTTTCTTTGAGATAACTCTGCACTATTGCGAGCTGCAAATGCCACTTCCAGCTTAGCTGTGCAGAGGAAGAACAACAAGAAGAAGAAGTATCTCGAAATATGTCCGTCAGGCCCGTTCCTTTGAGCTGAATCTGCACATATCTCGGAAACGAAGCGAGCTATGGCAAAATGTTAAGAGACGTTTTTTGTACAGAATTATGTTTCCTACAATTTATGTTCTATGATATTTTTTGATCAGAAGCGTAGTTTTCGAGATATATCGAGATATTTAAAAGTTCCGAAGCCGCACCAACATAATAGAGATACAGAAACACCGTGGCCCCTTTCTTTGAGATAACTCTGCACTAGTGCGAGCCGCAAATGCCACTTCCAGCTTAGCTGTGCAGAAGAAGAACAACAAGAAGAAGAAATATCTCGAAATATGTCCGTCAGGCCCCTTCCCTTGAGATAAATCTGCAAATATCTCGGAAACGAAGCGAGCTATGGCAAAATGTTAAGAGACGTTTTTTGTAGAGAATTATGTTTCCTACAATTTATGTGCTATGATATTTTTTGATCAGAAGCGTAGTTTTCGAGATATATCGAGATATTTAAAAGTTCCGAAGCCGCACCAACATAATAGAGATACAGAAACACCGTGGCCCCTTTCTTTGAGATAACTCTGCACTAGTGCGAGCCGCAAATGCCACTTCCAGCTTAGCTGTGCAGAAGAAGAACAACAGGAAGAAGAAATATCTCGAAATATGTCCGTCAGGCCCCTTCCCTTGAGATAAATCTGCAAATATCTCGGAAACGAAGCGAGCTATGGCAAAATGCTAAGAGACCTTTTTGGTAGAGAATTAAGTTTCCTACTTTTTATGTTCTATGATATTTTTTGATCAGATGCGTAGTTCTCGAGATATATCAAGATATTTAAAAGTTCCGAAGCCGCACCAACATAATAGAGATACAGAAACACCGTGGCCCCTTTCTTTGAGATAACTCTGCACTAGTGCGAGCCGCAAATGCCACTTCCAACTTAGCTGTGCAGAAGAAGAACAAAAAGAAGAAGAAATATCTCGAAATATGTCCGTCAGGCCCCTTCCCTTGAGATAAATCTGCAAATATCTCGGAAACGAAGCGAGCTATGGCAAAATGTTAAGAGACCTTTTTTGTAGAGAATTAAGTTTCCTACTTTTTACGTTCTATGATATTTTTTGATCAGATGCGTAGTTCTCGAGATATATCAAGATATTTAAAAGTTCCGAAGCCGCACCAACATAATAGAGATACAGAAACACCGTGGCCCCTTTCTTTGAGATTACTCTGCACTATTGCGAGCTGCAAATGCCACTTCCAGCTTAGCTGTGCAGAGGAAGAACAACAAGAAGAAGAAATATCTCGAAATATGTCCGTTAGGCCGCTTCCCTTGAGATAAATGTGCAAATATCTCGGAAACGAAGCGAGCTATGGCAAAATGTTGAGGGACCTTTTTTGTAGAGAATTAAGTTTCCTACTTTTTATGTTCTATGATATTTTTTGATCAGATGCGTAGTTCTCGAGATATATCAAGATATTTAAAAGTTCCGAAGCCGCACCAACATAATAGAGATACAGAAACACCGTGTCCCCTTTCTTTGAGATAACTCTGCACTAGTGCGAGCCGCAAATGCCACTTCCAACTTAGCTGTGCAGAAGAAGAACAACAAGAAGAAGAAATATCTCGAAATATGTCCGTCAGGCCCCTTCCCTTGAGATAAATCTGCAAATATCTCGGAAACGAAGCGAGCTATGGCAAAATGTTAAGAGACCTTTTTTGTAGAGAATTAAGTTTCCTACTTTTTATGTTCTATGATATTTTTTGATCAGATGCGTAGTTCTCGAGATATATCAAGATATTTAAAAGTTCCGAAGCCGCACCAACATAATAGAGATACAGAAACACCGTGGCCCCTTTCTTTGAGATAACTCTGCACTAGTGCGAGCCGCAAATGCCACTTCCAGCTTAGCTGTGCAGAAGAAGAACAACAAGAAGAAGAAACATCTCGAAATATGTCCGTCAGGCCCCTTCCCTTGAGATAAATCTGCAAATATCTCGGAAACGAAGCGAGCTATGGCAAAATGTTAAGAGACGTTTTTTGTAGAGAATTATGTTTCCTACAATTTATGTGCTATGATATTTTTTGATCAGAAGCGTAGTTTTCGAGATATATCGAGATATTTAAAAGTTCCGAAGCCGCACCAACATAATAGAGATACAGAAACACCGTGGCCCCTTTCTTTGAGATAACTCTGCACTAGTGCGAGCCGCAAATGCCACTTCCAGCTTAGCTGTGCAGAAGAAGAACAACAAGAAGAAGAAATATCTCGAAATATGTCCGTTAGGCCGCTTCCCTTGAGATAAATGTGCAAATATCTCGGAAACGAAGCGAGCTATGGCAAAATGTTGAGGGACCTTTTTTGTAGAGAATTAAGTTTCCTACTATTTATGTTCTATGATATTTTTTGATCAGATGCGTAGTTCTCGAGATATATCAAGATATTTAAAAGTTCCGAAGCCGCACCAACATAATAGAGATACAGAAACACCGTGGCCCCTTTCTTTGAGATAACTCTGCACTAGTGCGAGCCGCAAATGCCACTTCCAGCTTAGCTGTGCAGAAGAAGAACAACAGGAAGAAGAAATATCTCGAAATATGTCCGTCAGGCCCCTTCCCTTGAGATAAATCTGCAAATATCTCGGAAACGAAGCGAGCTATGGCAAAATGCTAAGAGACCTTTTTGGTAGAGAATTAAGTTTCCTACTTTTTATGTTCTATGATATTTTTTGATCAGATGCGTAGTTCTCGAGATATATCAAGATATTTAAAAGTTCCGAAGCCGCACCAACATAATAGAGATACAGAAACACCGTGGCCCCTTTCTTTGAGATAACTCTGCACTAGTGCGAGCCGCAAATGCCACTTCCAACTTAGCTGTGCAGAAGAAGAACAAAAAGAAGAAGAAATATCTCGAAATATGTCCGTCAGGCCCCTTCCCTTGAGATAAATCTGCAAATATCTCGGAAACGAAGCGAGCTATGGCAAAATGTTAAGAGACCTTTTTTGTAGAGAATTAAGTTTCCTACTTTTTATGTTCTATGATATTTTTTGATCAGATGCGTAGTTCTCGAGATATATCAAGATATTTAAAAGTTCCGAAGCCGCACCAACATAATAGAGATACAGAAACACCGTGGCCCCTTTCTTTGAGATTACTCTGCACTATTGCGAGCTGCAAATGCCACTTCCAGCTTAGCTGTGCAGAGGAAGAACAACAAGAAGAAGAAATATCTCGAAATATGTCCGTTAGGCCGCTTCCCTTGAGATAAATGTGCAAATATCTCGGAAACGAAGCGAGCTATGGCAAAATGTTGAGGGACCTTTTTTGTAGAGAATTAAGTTTCCTACTTTTTATGTTCTATGATATTTTTTGATCAGATGCGTAGTTCTCGAGATATATCAAGATATTTAAAAGTTCCGAAGCCGCACCAACATAATAGAGATACAGAAACACCGTGGCCCCTTTCTTTGAGATAACTCTGCACTATTGCGAGCTGCAAATGCCACTTCCAGCTTAGCTGTGCAGAGGAAGAACAACAAGAAGAAGAAGTATCTCGAAATATGTCCGTCAGGCCCGTTCCTTTGAGCTGAATCTGCACATATCTCGGAAACGAAGCGAGCTATGGCAAAATGTTAAGAGACGTTTTTTGTACAGAATTATGTTTCCTACAATTTATGTTCTATGATATTTTTTGATCAGAAGCGTAGTTTTCGAGATATATCGAGATATTTAAAAGTTCCGAAGCCGCACCAACATAATAGAGATACAGAAACACCGTGGCCCCTTTCTTTGAGATAACTCTGCACTAGTGCGAGCCGCAAATGCCACTTCCAGCTTAGCTGTGCAGAAGAAGAACAACAAGAAGAAGAAATATCTCGAAATATGTCCGTCAGGCCCCTTCCCTTGAGATAAATCTGCAAATATCTCGGAAACGAAGCGAGCTATGGCAAAATGTTAAGAGACGTTTTTTGTAGAGAATTATGTTTCCTACAATTTATGTGCTATGATATTTTTTGATCAGAAGCGTAGTTTTCGAGATATATCGAGATATTTAAAAGTTCCGAAGCCGCACCAACATAATAGAGATACAGAAACACCGTGGCCCCTTTCTTTGAGATAACTCTGCACTAGTGCGAGCCGCAAATGCCACTTCCAGCTTAGCTGTGCAGAAGAAGAACAACAAGAAGAAGAAATATCTCGAAATATGTCCGTTAGGCCGCTTCCCTTGAGATAAATGTGCAAATATCTCGGAAACGAAGCGAGCTATGGCAAAATGTTGAGGGACCTTTTTTGTAGAGAATTAAGTTTCCTACTATTTATGTTCTATGATATTTTTTGATCAGATGCGTAGTTCTCGAGATATATCAAGATATTTAAAAGTTCCGAAGCCGCACCAACATAATAGAGATACAGAAACACCGTGGCCCCTTTCTTTGAGATAACTCTGCACTAGTGCGAGCCGCAAATGCCACTTCCAGCTTAGCTGTGCAGAAGAAGAACAACAGGAAGAAGAAATATCTCGAAATATGTCCGTCAGGCCCCTTCCCTTGAGATAAATCTGCAAATATCTCGGAAACGAAGCGAGCTATGGCAAAATGCTAAGAGACCTTTTTGGTAGAGAATTAAGTTTCCTACTTTTTATGTTCTATGATATTTTTTGATCAGATGCGTAGTTCTCGAGATATATCAAGATATTTAAAAGTTCCGAAGCCGCACCAACATAATAGAGATACAGAAACACCGTGGCCCCTTTCTTTGAGATAACTCTGCACTAGTGCGAGCCGCAAATGCCACTTCCAACTTAGCTGTGCAGAAGAAGAACAAAAAGAAGAAGAAATATCTCGAAATATGTCCGTCAGGCCCCTTCCCTTGAGATAAATCTGCAAATATCTCGGAAACGAAGCGAGCTATGGCAAAATGTTAAGAGACCTTTTTTGTAGAGAATTAAGTTTCCTACTTTTTACGTTCTATGATATTTTTTGATCAGATGCGTAGTTCTCGAGATATATCAAGATATTTAAAAGTTCCGAAGCCGCACCAACATAATAGAGATACAGAAACACCGTGGCCCCTTTCTTTGAGATTACTCTGCACTATTGCGAGCTGCAAATGCCACTTCCAGCTTAGCTGTGCAGAGGAAGAACAACAAGAAGAAGAAATATCTCGAAATATGTCCGTTAGGCCGCTTCCCTTGAGATAAATGTGCAAATATCTCGGAAACGAAGCGAGCTATGGCAAAATGTTGAGGGACCTTTTTTGTAGAGAATTAAGTTTCCTACTTTTTATGTTCTATGATATTTTTTGATCAGATGCGTAGTTCTCGAGATATATCAAGATATTTAAAAGTTCCGAAGCCGCACCAACATAATAGAGATACAGAAACACCGTGGCCCCTTTCTTTGAGATAACTCTGCACTAGTGCGAGCCGCAAATGCCACTTCCAACTTAGCTGTGCAGAAGAAGAACAACAAGAAGAAGAAATATCTCGAAATATGTCCGTCAGGCCCCTTCCCTTGAGATAAATCTGCAAATATCTCGGAAACGAAGCGAGCTATGGCAAAATGTTAAGAGACCTTTTTTGTAGAGAATTAAGTTTCCTACTTTTTATGTTCTATGATATTTTTTGATCAGATGCGTAGTTCTCGAGATATATCAAGATATTTAAAAGTTCCGAAGCCGCACCAACATAATAGAGATACAGAAACACCGTGGCCCCTTTCTTTGAGATAACTCTGCACTAGTGCGAGTCGCAAATGCCACTTCCAGCTTAGCTGTGCAGAAGAAGAACAACAAGAAGAAGAAATATCTCGAAATATGTCCGTTAGGCCGCTTCCCTTGAGATAAATATGCAAATGTCTCGGAAACGAAGCGAGCTATGGCAAAATGTTGAGGGACCTTTTTTGTAGAGAATTAAGTTTCCTACTATTTATGTTCTATGATATTTTTTGATCAGATGCGTAGTTCTCGAGATATATCAAGATATTTAAAAGTTCCGAAGCCGCACCAACATAATAGAGATACAGAAACACCGTGGCCCCTTTCTTTGAGATTACTCTGCACTATTGCGAGCTGCAAATGCCACTTCCAGCTTAGCTGTGCAGAGGAAGAACAACAAGAAGAAGAAATATCTCGAAATATGTCCGTCAGGCCCCTTCCCTTGAGATAAATCTGCAAATATCTCGGAAACGAAGCGAGCTATGGCAAAATGTTAAGAGACCTTTTTTGTAGAGAATTAAGTTTCCTACTTTTTATGTTGTATGATATTTTTTGATCAGATGCGTAGTTCTCGAGATATATCAAGATATTTAAAAGTTCCGAAGCCGCACGAACATAATAGAGATACAGAAACACCGTGGCCCCTTTCTTTGAGATAACTCTGCACTATTGCGAGCTGCAAATGCCACTTCCAGCTTAGCTGTGCAGGGGAAGAACAACAAGAAGAAGAAGTATCTCGAAATATGTCCGTCAGGCCCGTTCCTTTGAGCTGAATCTGCACATATCTCGGAAACGAAGCGAGCTATGGCAAAATGTTAAGAGACGTTTTTTGTACAGAATTATGTTTCCTACAATTTATGTTCTATGATATTTTTTGATCAGAAGCGTAGTTTTCGAGATATATCGAGATATTTAAAAGTTCCGAAGCCGCACCAACATAATAGAGATACAGAAACACCGTGGCCCCTTTCTTTGAGATAACTCTGCACTAGTGCGAGCCGCAAATGCCACTTCCAGCTTAGCTGTGCAGAAGAAGAACAACAAGAAGAAGAAATATCTCGAAATATGTCCGTCAGGCCCCTTCCCTTGAGATAAATCTGCAAATATCTCGGAAACGAAGCGAGCTATGGCAAAATGTTAAGAGACGTTTTTTGTAGAGAATTATGTTTCCTACAATTTATGTTCTATGATATTTTTTGATCAGATGCGTAGTTCTCGAGATATATCAAGATATTTAAAAGTTCCGAAGCCGCACCAACATAATAGAGATACAGAAACACCGTGGCCCCTTTCTTTGAGATAACTCTGCACTAGTGCGAGCCGCAAATGCCACTTCCAGCTTAGCTGTGCAGAAGAAGAACAACAGGAAGAAGAAATATCTCGAAATATGTCCGTCAGACCCCTTCCCTTGAGATAAATCTGCAAATATCTCAGAAACGAACCGAGCTATGGCAAAATGCTAAGAGACCTTTTTGGTAGAGAATTAAGTTTCCTACTTTTTATGTTCTATGATATTTTTTGATCAGATGCGTAGTTCTCGAGATATATCAAGATATTTAAAAGTTCCGAAGCCGCACCAACATAATAGAGATACAGAAACACCGTGGCCCCTTTCTTTGAGATAACTCTGCACTAGTGCGAGCCGCAAATGCCACTTCCAACTTAGCTGTGCAGAAGAAGAACAACAAGAAGAAGAAATATCTCGAAATATGTCCGTCAGGCCCCTTCCCTTGAGATAAATCTGCAAATATCTCGGAAACGAAGCGAGCTATGGCAAAATGTTAAGAGACCTTTTTTGTAGAGAATTAAGTTTCCTACTTTTTATGTTCTATGATATTTTTTGATCAGATGCGTAGTTCTCGAGATATATCAAGATATTTAAAAGTTCCGAAGCCGCACCAACATAATAGAGATACAGAAACACCGTGGCCCCTTTCTTTGAGATTACTCTGCACTATTGCGAGCTGCAAATGCCACTTCCAGCTTAGCTGTGCAGAGGAAGAACAACAAGAAGAAGAAATATCTCGAAATATGTCCGTTAGGCCGCTTCCCTTGAGATAAATGTGCAAATATCTCGGAAACGAAGCGAGCTATGGCAAAATGTTGAGGGACCTTTTTTGTAGAGAATTAAGTTTCCTACTTTTTATGTTCTATGATATTTTTTGATCAGATGCGTAGTTCTCGAGATATATCAAGATATTTAAAAGTTCCGAAGCCGCACCAACATAATAGAGATACAGAAACACCGTGGCCCCTTTCTTTGAGATAACTCTGCACTAGTGCGAGCCGCAAATGCCACTTCCAACTTAGCTGTGCAGAAGAAGAACAACAAGAAGTAGAAATATCTCGAAATATGTCCGTCAGGCCCCTTCCCTTGAGATAAATCTGCAAATATCTCGGAAACGAAGCGAGCTATGGCAAAATGTTAAGAGACCTTTTTTGTAGAGAATTAAGTTTCCTACTTTTTATGTTCTATGATATTTTTTGATCAGATGCGTAGTTCTCGAGATATATCAAGATATTTAAAAGTTCCGAAGCCGCACCAACATAATAGAGATACAGAAACACCGTGGCCCCTTTCTTTGAGATTACTCTGCACTATTGCGAGCTGCAAATGCCACTTCCAGCTTAGCTGTGCAGAGGAAGAACAACAAGAAGAAGAAATATCTCGAAATATGTCCGTTAGGCCGCTTCCCTTGAGATAAATGTGCAAATATCTCGGAAACGAAGCGAGCTATGGCAAAATGTTGAGGGACCTTTTTTGTAGAGAATTAAGTTTCCTACTATTTATGTTCTATGATATTTTTTGATCAGATGCGTAGTTCTCGAGATATATCAAGATACTTAAAAGTTCCGAAGCCGCACCAACATAATAGAGATACAGAAACACCGTGGCCCCTTTCTTTGAGATAACTCTGCACTAGTGCGAGCCGCAAATGCCACTTCCAGCTTAGCTGTGCAGAAGAAGAACAACAGGAAGAAGAAATATCTCGAAATATGTCCGTCAGGCCCCTTCCCTTGAGATAAATCTGCAAATATCTCGGAAACGAAGCGAGCTATGGCAAAATGTTAAGAGACCTTTTTTGTAGAGAATTAAGTTTCCTACTTTTTATGTTCTATGATATTTTTTGATCAGATGCGTAGTTCTCGAGATATATCAAGATATTTAAAAGTTCCGAAGCCGCACCAACATAATAGAGATACAGAAACACCGTGGCCCCTTTCTTCGAGATAACTCTGCACTAGTGCGAGCCGCAAATGCCACTTCCAGCTTAGCTGTGCAGAAGAAGAACAACAGGAAGAAGAAATATCTCGAAATATGTTCGTCAGGCCCCTTCCCTTGAGATAAATCTGCAAATATCTCGGAAACGAAGCGAGCTATGGCAAAATCTTAAGAGAACTTTTTTGTAGAGAATTAAGTTTCCTACTTTTTATGTTCTATGATATTTTTTGATCAGATGCGTAGTTCTCGAGATATATCAAGATATTTAAAAGTTCCGAAGCCGCACCAACATAATAGAGATACAGAAACACCGTGGCCCCTTTCTTCGAGATAACTCTGCACTAGTGCGAGCCGCAAATGCCACTTCCAGCTTAGCTGTGCAGAAGAAGAACAACAAGAAGAAGAAATATCTCGAAATATGTCCGTCAGGCCCCTTCCCTTGAGATAAATCTCCAAATATCTCGGAAACGAAGCGAGCTATGGCAAAGTGTTAAGAGACCTTTTTTGTAGAGAATTAAGTTTCCTACTTTTTATGTTCTATGATATTTTTTGATCAGATGCGTAGTTCTCGAGATATATCAAGATATTTAAAAGTTCCGAAGCCGCACCAACATAATAGAGATACAGAAACACCGTGGCCCCTTTCTTTGAGATTACTCTGCACTATTGCGAGCTGCAAATGCCACTTCCAGCTTAGCTGTGCAGAGGAAGAACAACAAGAAGAAGAAATATCTCGAAATATGTCCGTTAGGCCGCTTCCCTTGAGATAAATGTGCAAATATCTCGGAAACGAAGCGAGCTATGGCAAAATGTTGAGGGACCTTTTTTGTAGAGAATTAAGTTTCCTACTATTTATGTTCTATGATATTTTTTGATCAGATGCGTAGTTCTCGAGATATATCAAGATACTTAAAAGTTCCGAAGCCGCACCAACATAATAGAGATACAGAAACACCGTGGCCCCTTTCTTTGAGATAACTCTGCACTAGTGCGAGCCGCAAATGCCACTTCCAGCTTAGCTGTGCAGAAGAAGAACAACAGGAAGAAGAAATATCTCGAAATATGTCCGTCAGGCCCCTTCCCTTGAGATAAATCTGCAAATATCTCGGAAACGAAGCGAGCTATGGCAAAATGTTAAGAGACCTTTTTTGTAGAGAATTAAGTTTCCTACTTTTTATGTTCTATGATATTTTTTGATCAGATGCGTAGTTCTCGAGATATATCAAGATATTTAAAAGTTCCGAAGCCGCACCAACATAATAGAGATACAGAAACACCGTGGCCCCTTTCTTCGAGATAACTCTGCACTAGTGCGAGCCGCAAATGCCACTTCCAGCTTAGCTGTGCAGAAGAAGAACAACAGGAAGAAGAAATATCTCGAAATATGTTCGTCAGGCCCCTTCCCTTGAGATAAATCTGCAAATATCTCGGAAACGAAGCGAGCTATGGCAAAATCTTAAGAGAACTTTTTTGTAGAGAATTAAGTTTCCTACTTTTTATGTTCTATGATATTTTTTGATCAGATGCGTAGTTCTCGAGATATATCAAGATATTTAAAAGTTCCGAAGCCGCACCAACATAATAGAGATACAGAAACACCGTGGCCCCTTTCTTCGAGATAACTCTGCACTAGTGCGAGCCGCAAATGCCACTTCCAGCTTAGCTGTGCAGAAGAAGAACAACAGGAAGAAGAAATATCTCGAAATATGTCCGTCAGGCCCCTTCCCTTGAGATAAATCTGCAAATATCTCGGAAACGAAGCGAGCTATGGCAAAATCTCAAGAGAACTTTTTTGTAGAGAATTAAGTTTCCTACTTTTTCTGTTCTATGATATTTTTTGATCAGATGCGTAGTTCTCGAGATATATCAAGATATTTAAAAGTTCCGATGCCGCACCAACATAATAGAGATACAGAAACACCGTGGCCCCTTTCTTCGAGATAACTCTGCACTAGTGCGAGCCGCAAATGCCACTTCCAGCTTAGCTGTGCAGAAGAAGAACAACAAGAAGAAGAAATATCTCGAAATATGTCCGTTAGGCCGCTTCCCTTGAGATAAATGTGCAAATATCTCGGAAACGAAGCGAGCTATGGCAAAATGTTGAGGGACCTTTTTTGTAGAGAATTCAGTTTCCTCCTATTCATGTTCTATGATATTTTTTGATCAGATGCGTAGTTCTCGAGATATATCAAGATATTTAAAAGTTCCGAAGCCGCACCAACATAATAGAGATACAGAAACACCGTGGCCCCTTTCTTTGAGATAACTCTGCACTAGTGCGAGCCGCAAATGCCACTTCCAGCTTAGCTGTGCAGAAGAAGAACAACAGGAAGAAGAAATATCTCGAAATATGTCCGTCAGGCCCCTTCCCTTGAGATAAATCTGCAAATATCTCGGAAACGAAGCGAGCGATGGCAAAATGTTAAGAGACTTTTTTTGTAGAGAATTAAGTTTCCTACTTTTTATGCTCTGTGATATTTTTTGATCAGATGCGTAGTTCTCGAGATATATCAAGATATTTAAAAGTTCCGAAGCCGCACCAACATAATAGAGATACAGAAACACCGTGGCCCCTTTCTTTGAGATAACTCTGCACTAGTGCGAGCCGCAAATGCCACTTCCAACTTAGCTGTGCAGAAGAAGAACAACAAGAAGAAGAAATATCTCGAAATATGTCCGTCAGGCCCCTTCCCTTGAGATAAATCTGCAAATATCTCGGAAACGAAGCGAGCTATGGCAAAATGTTAAGAGACCTTTTTTGTAGAGAATTAAGTTTCCTACTTTTTATGTTCTATGATATTTTTTGATCAGATGCGTAGTTCTCGAGATATATCAAGATATTTAAAAGTTCCGAAGCCGCACCAACATAATAGAGATACAGAAACACCGTGGCCCCTTTCTTTGAGATTACTCTGCACTATTGCGAGCTGCAAATGCCACTTCCAGCTTAGCTGTGCAGAGGAAGAACAACAAGAAGAAGAAATATCTCGAAACATGTCCGTCAGGCCCCTTCCCTTGAGATAAATCTGCAAATATCTCGGAAACGAAGCGAGCTATGGCAAAATGTTGAGGGACCTTTTTTGTAGAGAATTAAGTTTCCTACTATTTATGTTCTATGATATTTTTTGATCAGATGCGTAGTTCTCGAGATATATCAAGATACTTAAAAGTTCCGAAGCCGCACCAACATAATAGAGATACAGAAACACCGTGGCCCCTTTCTTTGAGATAACTCTGCACTAGTGCGAGCCGCAAATGCCACTTCCAGCTTAGCTGTGCAGAGGAAGAACAACAAGAAGAAGAAATATCTCGAAATATGTCCGTCAGGCCCCTTCCCTTGAGATAAATCTGCAAATATCTCGGAAACGAAGCGAGCTATGGCAAAATCTTAAGAGAACTTTTTTGTAGAGAATTAAGTTTCCTACTTTTTATGTTCTATGATATTTTTTGATCAGATGCGTAGTTCTCGAGATATATCAAGATATTTAAAAGTTCCGAAGCCGCACCAACATAATAGAGATACAGAAACACCGTGGCCCCTTTCTTCGAGATAACTCTGCACTAGTGCGAGCCGCAAATGCCACTTCCAGCTTAGCTGTGCAGAAGAAGAACAACAAGAAGAAGAAATATCTCGAAATATGTCCGTCAGGCCCCTTCCCTTGAGATAAATCTCCAAATATCTCGGAAACGAAGCGAGCTATGGCAAAGTGTTAAGAGACCTTTTTTGTAGAGAATTAAGTTTCCTACTTTTTATGTTCTATGATATTTTTTGATCAGATGCGTAGTTCTCGAGATATATCAAGATATTTAAAAGTTCCGAAGCCGCACCAACATAATAGAGATACAGAAACACCGTGGCCCCTTTCTTTGAGATTACTCTGCACTATTGCGAGCTGCAAATGCCACTTCCAGCTTAGCTGTGCAGAGGAAGAACAACAAGAAGAAGAAATATCTCGAAATATGTCCGTTAGGCCGCTTCCCTTGAGATAAATGTGCAAATATCTCGGAAACGAAGCGAGCTATGGCAAAATGTTGAGGGACCTTTTTTGTAGAGAATTAAGTTTCCTACTATTTATGTTCTATGATATTTTTTGATCAGATGCGTAGTTCTCGAGATATATCAAGATACTTAAAAGTTCCGAAGCCGCACCAACATAATAGAGATACAGAAACACCGTGGCCCCTTTCTTTGAGATAACTCTGCACTAGTGCGAGCCGCAAATGCCACTTCCAGCTTAGCTGTGCAGAAGAAGAACAACAGGAAGAAGAAATATCTCGAAATATGTCCGTCAGGCCCCTTCCCTTGAGATAAATCTGCAAATATCTCGGAAACGAAGCGAGCTATGGCAAAATCTCAAGAGAACTTTTTTGTAGAGAATTAAGTTTCCTACTTTTTCTGTTCTATGATATTTTTTGATCAGATGCGTAGTTCTCGAGATATATCAAGATATTTAAAAGTTCCGAAGCCGCACCAACATAATAGAGATACAGAAACACCGTGGCCCCTTTCTTCGAGATAACTCTGCACTAGTGCGAGCCGCAAATGCCACTTCCAGCTTAGCTGTGCAGAAGAAGAACAACAGGAAGAAGAAATATCTCGAAATATGTTCGTCAGGCCCCTTCCCTTGAGATAAATCTGCAAATATCTCGGAAACGAAGCGAGCTATGGCAAAATCTTAAGAGAACTTCTTTGTAGAGAATTAAGTTTCCTACTTTTTATGTTCTATGATATTTTTTGATCAGATGCGTAGTTCTCGAGATATATCAAGATATTTAAAAGTTCCGAAGCCGCACCAACATAATAGAGATACAGAAACACCGTGGCCCCTTTCTTCGAGATAACTCTGCACTAGTGCGAGCCGCAAATGCCACTTCCAGCTTAGCTGTGCAGAAGAAGAACAACAGGAAGAAGAAATATCTCGAAATATGTCCGTCAGGCCCCTTCCCTTGAGATAAATCTGCAAATATCTCGGAAACGAAGCGAGCTATGGCAAAATCTCAAGAGAACTTTTTTGTAGAGAATTAAGTTTCCTACTTTTTCTGTTCTATGATATTTTTTGATCAGATGCGTAGTTCTCGAGATATATCAAGATATTTAAAAGTTCCGATGCCGCACCAACATAATAGAGATACAGAAACACCGTGGCCCCTTTCTTCGAGATAACTCTGCACTAGTGCGAGCCGCAAATGCCACTTCCAGCTTAGCTGTGCAGAAGAAGAACAACAAGAAGAAGAAATATCTCGAAATATGTCCGTTAGGCCGCTTCCCTTGAGATAAATGTGCAAATATCTCGGAAACGAAGCGAGCTATGGCAAAATGTTGAGGGACCTTTTTTGTAGAGAATTCAGTTTCCTCCTATTCATGTTCTATGATATTTTTTGATCAGATGCGTAGTTCTCGAGATATATCAAGATATTTAAAAGTTCCGAAGCCGCACCAACATAATAGAGATACAGAAACACCGTGGCCCCTTTCTTTGAGATAACTCTGCACTAGTGCGAGCCGCAAATGCCACTTCCAGCTTAGCTGTGCAGAAGAAGAACAACAGGAAGAAGAAATATCTCGAAATATGTCCGTCAGGCCCCTTCCCTTGAGATAAATCTGCAAATATCTCGGAAACGAAGCGAGCGATGGCAAAATGTTAAGAGACTTTTTTTGTAGAGAATTAAGTTTCCTACTTTTTATGCTCTGTGATATTTTTTGATCAGATGCGTAGTTCTCGAGATATATCAAGATATTTAAAAGTTCCGAAGCCGCACCAACATAATAGAGATACAGAAACACCGTGGCCCCTTTCTTTGAGATAACTCTGCACTAGTGCGAGCCGCAAATGCCACTTCCAACTTAGCTGTGCAGAAGAAGAACAACAAGAAGAAGAAATATCTCGAAATATGTCCGTCAGGCCCCTTCCCTTGAGATAAATCTGCAAATATCTCGGAAACGAAGCGAGCTATGGCAAAATGTTAAGAGACCTTTTTTGTAGAGAATTAAGTTTCCTACTTTTTATGTTCTATGATATTTTTTGATCAGATGCGTAGTTCTCGAGATATATCAAGATATTTAAAAGTTCCGAAGCCGCACCAACATAATAGAGATACAGAAACACCGTGGCCCCTTTCTTTGAGATTACTCTGCACTATTGCGAGCTGCAAATGCCACTTCCAGCTTAGCTGTGCAGAGGAAGAACAACAAGAAGAAGAAATATCTCGAAACATGTCCGTCAGGCCCCTTCCCTTGAGATAAATCTGCAAATATCTCGGAAACGAAGCGAGCTATGGCAAAATGTTGAGGGACCTTTTTTGTAGAGAATTAAGTTTCCTACTATTTATGTTCTATGATATTTTTTGATCAGATGCGTAGTTCTCGAGATATATCAAGATACTTAAAAGTTCCGAAGCCGCACCAACATAATAGAGATACAGAAACACCGTGGCCCCTTTCTTTGAGATAACTCTGCACTAGTGCGAGCCGCAAATGCCACTTCCAGCTTAGCTGTGCAGAGGAAGAACAACAAGAAGAAGAAATATCTCGAAATATGTCCGTCAGGCCCCTTCCCTTGAGATAAATCTGCAAATATCTCGGAAACGAAGCGAGCTATGGCAAAATCTTAAGAGAACTTTTTTGTAGAGAATTAAGTTTCCTACTTTTTATGTTCTATGATATTTTTTGATCAGATGCGTAGTTCTCGAGATATATCAAGATATTTAAAAGTTCCGAAGCCGCACCAACATAATAGAGATACAGAAACACCGTGGCCCCTTTCTTCGAGATAACTCTGCACTAGTGCGAGCCGCAAATGCCACTTCCAGCTTAGCTGTGCAGAAGAAGAACAACAGGAAGAAGAAATATCTCGAAATATGTCCGTCAGGCCCCTTCCCTTGAGATAAATCTGCAAATATCTCGGAAACGAAGCGAGCTATGGCAAAATGTTAAGAGACCTTTTTTGTAGAGAATTAAGTTTCCTACTTTTTATGTTCTATGATATTTTTTGATCAGATGCGTAGTTCTCGAGATATATCAAGATATTTAAAAGTTCCGAAGCCGCACCAACATAATAGAGATACAGAAACACCGTGGCCCCTTTCTTCGAGATAACTCTGCACTAGTGCGAGCCGCAAATGCCACTTCCAGCTTAGCTGTGCAGAAGAAGAACAACAAGAAGAAGAAATATCTCGAAATATGTCCGTCAGGCCCCTTCCCTTGAGATAAATCTCCAAATATCTCGGAAACGAAGCGAGCTATGGCAAAGTGTTAAGAGACTTTTTTTGTAGAGAATTAAGTTTCCTACTTTTTATGCTCTGTGATATTTTTTGATCAGATGCGTAGTTCTCGAGATATATCAAGATATTTAAAAGTTCCGAAGCCGCACCAACATAATAGAGATACAGAAACACCGTGGCCCCTTTCTTTGAGATAACTCTGCACTAGTGCGAGCCGCAAATGCCACTTCCAACTTAGCTGTGCAGAAGAAGAACAACAAGAAGAAGAAATATCTCGAAATATGTCCGTCAGGCCCCTTCCCTTGAGATAAATCTGCAAATATCTCGGAAACGAAGCGAGCTATGGCAAAATGTTAAGAGACCTTTTTTGTAGAGAATTAAGTTTCCTACTTTTTATGTTCTATGATATTTTTTGATCAGATGCGTAGTTCTCGAGATATATCAAGATATTTAAAAGTTCCGAAGCCGCACCAACATAATAGAGATACAGAAACACCGTGGCCCCTTTCTTTGAGATTACTCTGCACTATTGCGAGCTGCAAATGCCACTTCCAGCTTAGCTGTGCAGAGGAAGAACAACAAGAAGAAGAAATATCTCGAAACATGTCCGTCAGGCCCCTTCCCTTGAGATAAATCTGCAAATATCTCGGAAACGAAGCGAGCTATGGCAAAATGTTGAGGGACCTTTTTTGTAGAGAATTAAGTTTCCTACTATTTATGTTCTATGATATTTTTTGATCAGATGCGTAGTTCTCGAGATATATCAAGATACTTAAAAGTTCCGAAGCCGCACCAACATAATAGAGATACAGAAACACCGTGGCCCCTTTCTTTGAGATAACTCTGCACTAGTGCGAGCCGCAAATGCCACTTCCAGCTTAGCTGTGCAGAGGAAGAACAACAAGAAGAAGAAATATCTCGAAATATGTCCGTCAGGCCCCTTCCCTTGAGATAAATCTGCAAATATCTCGGAAACGAAGCGAGCTATGGCAAAATCTTAAGAGAACTTTTTTGTAGAGAATTAAGTTTCCTACTTTTTATGTTCTATGATATTTTTTGATCAGATGCGTAGTTCTCGAGATATATCAAGATATTTAAAAGTTCCGAAGCCGCACCAACATAATAGAGATACAGAAACACCGTGGCCCCTTTCTTCGAGATAACTCTGCACTAGTGCGAGCCGCAAATGCCACTTCCAGCTTAGCTGTGCAGAAGAAGAACAACAGGAAGAAGAAATATCTCGAAATATGTCCGTCAGGCCCCTTCCCTTGAGATAAATCTGCAAATATCTCGGAAACGAAGCGAGCTATGGCAAAATGTTAAGAGACCTTTTTTGTAGAGAATTAAGTTTCCTACTTTTTATGTTCTATGATATTTTTTGATCAGATGCGTAGTTCTCGAGATATATCAAGATATTTAAAAGTTCCGAAGCCGCACCAACATAATAGAGATACAGAAACACCGTGGCCCCTTTCTTCGAGATAACTCTGCACTAGTGCGAGCCGCAAATGCCACTTCCAGCTTAGCTGTGCAGAAGAAGAACAACAAGAAGAAGAAATATCTCGAAATATGTCCGTCAGGCCCCTTCCCTTGAGATAAATCTCCAAATATCTCGGAAACGAAGCGAGCTATGGCAAAGTGTTAAGAGACCTTTTTTGTAGAGAATTAAGTTTCCTACTTTTTATGTTCTATGATATTTTTTGATCAGATGCGTAGTTCTCGAGATATATCAAGATATTTAAAAGTTCCGAAGCCGCACCAACATAATAGAGATACAGAAACACCGTGGCCCCTTTCTTTGAGATTACTCTGCACTATTGCGAGCTGCAAATGCCACTTCCAGCTTAGCTGTGCAGAGGAAGAACAACAAGAAGAAGAAATATCTCGAAATATGTCCGTTAGGCCGCTTCCCTTGAGATAAATGTGCAAATATCTCGGAAACGAAGCGAGCTATGGCAAAATGTTGAGGGACCTTTTTTGTAGAGAATTAAGTTTCCTACTATTTATGTTCTATGATATTTTTTGATCAGATGCGTAGTTCTCGAGATATATCAAGATACTTAAAAGTTCCGAAGCCGCACCAACATAATAGAGATACAGAAACACCGTGGCCCCTTTCTTTGAGATAACTCTGCACTAGTGCGAGCCGCAAATGCCACTTCCAGCTTAGCTGTGCAGAAGAAGAACAACAGGAAGAAGAAATATCTCGAAATATGTCCGTCAGGCCCCTTCCCTTGAGATAAATCTGCAAATATCTCGGAAACGAAGCGAGCTATGGCAAAATCTCAAGAGAACTTTTTTGTAGAGAATTAAGTTTCCTACTTTTTCTGTTCTATGATATTTTTTGATCAGATGCGTAGTTCTCGAGATATATCAAGATATTTAAAAGTTCCGAAGCCGCACCAACATAATAGAGATACAGAAACACCGTGGCCCCTTTCTTCGAGATAACTCTGCACTAGTGCGAGCCGCAAATGCCACTTCCAGCTTAGCTGTGCAGAAGAAGAACAACAAGAAGAAGAAATATCTCGAAATATGTCCGTTAGGCCGCTTCCCTTGAGATAAATGTGCAAATATCTCGGAAACGAAGCGAGCTATGGCAAAATGTTGAGGGACCTTTTTTGTAGAGAATTCAGTTTCCTACTATTCATGTTCTATGATATTTTTTGATCAGATGCGTAGTTCTCGAGATATATCAAGATATTTAAAAGTTCCGAAGCCGCACCAACATAATAGAGATACAGAAACACCGTGGCCCCTTTCTTTGAGATAACTCAGCACTAGTGCGAGCCGCAAATGCCACTTCCAGCTTAGCTGTGCAGAAGAAGAACAACAGGAAGAAGAAATATCTCGAAATATGTCCGTCAGGCCCCTTCCCTTGAGATAAATCTGCAAATATCTCGGAAACGAAGCGAGCTATGGCAAAATGTTAAGAGACTTTTTTTGTAGAGAATTAAGTTTCCTACTTTTTATGCTCTGTGATATTTTTTGATCAGATGCGTAGTTCTCGAGATATATCAAGATATTTAAAAGTTCCGAAGCCGCACCAACATAATAGAGATACAGAAACACCGTGGCCCCTTTCTTTGAGATAACTCAGCACTAGTGCGAGCCGCAAATGCCACTTCCAGCTTAGCTGTGCAGAAGAAGAACAACAGGAAGAAGAAATATCTCGAAATATGTCCGTCAGGCCCCTTCCCTTGAGATAAATCTGCAAATATCTCGGAAACGAAGCGAGCTATGGCAAAATGTTAAGAGACTTTTTTTGTAGAGAATTAAGTTTCCTACTTTTTATGCTCTGTGATATTTTTTGATCAGATGCGTAGTTCTCGAGATATATCAAGATATTTAAAAGTTCCGAAGCCGCACCAACATAATAGAGATACAGAAACACCGTGGCCCCTTTCTTTGAGATAACTCTGCACTAGTGCGAGCCGCAAATGCCACTTCCAACTTAGCTGTGCAGAAGAAGAACAACAAGAAGAAGAAATATCTCGAAATATGTCCGTCAGGCCCCTTCCCTTGAGATAAATCTGCAAATATCTCGGAAACGAAGCGAGCTATGGCAAAATGTTAAGAGACCTTTTTTGTAGAGAATTAAGTTTCCTACTTTTTATGTTCTATGATATTTTTTGATCAGATGCGTAGTTCTCGAGATATATCAAGATATTTAAAAGTTCCGAAGCCGCACCAACATAATAGAGATACAGAAACACCGTGGCCCCTTTCTTTGAGATTACTCTGCACTATTGCGAGCTGCAAATGCCACTTCCAGCTTAGCTGTGCAGAGGAAGAACAACAAGAAGAAGAAATATCTCGAAACATGTCCGTCAGGCCCCTTCCCTTGAGATAAATCTGCAAATATCTCGGAAACGAAGCGAGCTATGGCAAAATGTTGAGGGACCTTTTTTGTAGAGAATTAAGTTTCCTACTATTTATGTTCTATGATATTTTTTGATCAGATGCGTAGTTCTCGAGATATATCAAGATACTTAAAAGTTCCGAAGCCGCACCAACATAATAGAGATACAGAAACACCGTGGCCCCTTTCTTTGAGATAACTCTGCACTAGTGCGAGCCGCAAATGCCACTTCCAGCTTAGCTGTGCAGAGGAAGAACAACAAGAAGAAGAAATATCTCGAAATATGTCCGTCAGGCCCCTTCCCTTGAGATAAATCTGCAAATATCTCGGAAACGAAGCGAGCTATGGCAAAATGTTAAGAGACCTTTTTTGTAGAGAATTAAGTTTCCTACTTTTTACGTTCTATGATATTTTTTGATCAGATGCGTAGTTCTCGAGATATATCAAGATATTTAAAAGTTCCGAAGCCGCACCAACATAATAGAGATACAGAAACACCGTGGCCCCTGTCTTTGAGATAACTCTGCACTAGTGCGAGCCGCAAATGCCACTTCCAGCTTAGCTGTGCAGAAAAAGAACAACAGGAAGAAGAAATATCTCGAAATATGTCCGTCAGGCCCCTTCCCTTGAGATAAATCTGCAAATATCTCGGAAACGAAGCGAGCTATGGCAAAATGTTAAGAGACCTTTTTTGTAGAGAATTAAGTTTCCTACTTTTTATGTTCTATGATATTTTTTGATCAGATGCGTAGTTCTCGAGATATATCAAGATATTTAAAAGTTCCGAAGCCGCACCAACATAATAGAGATACAGAAACACCGTGGCCCCTTTCTTTGAGATAACTCTGCACTAGTGCGAGCCGCAAATGCCACTTCCAGCTTAGCTGTGCAGAAGAAGAACAACAAGAAGAAGAAATATCTCGAAATATGTCCGTCAGGCCCCTTCCCTTGAGATAAATCTGCAACTATCTCGGAAACGAAGCGAGCTATGGCAAAATGTTAAGAGACGTTTTTTGTAGAGAATTAAGTTTCCTACTTTTTATGTTCTATGATATTTTTTGATCAGATGCGTAGTTCTCGAGATATATCAAGATATTTAAAAGTTCCGAAACCGCACCAACATAATAGAGATACAGAAACACCGTGGCCCCTTTCTTCGAGATAACTCTGCACTAGTGCGAGCCGCAAATGCCACTTCCAGCTTAGCTGTGCAGAAGAAGAACAACAAGAAGAAGAAATATCTCGAAATATGTCCGTCAGGCCCCTTCCCTTGAGATAAATCGGCAAATATCTCGGAAACGAAGCGAGCTATGGCAAAATCTTAAGAGACGTTTTTTGTAGAGAATTAAGTTTCCTACTTTTTATGTTCTATGATATTTTTTGATCAGATGCGTAGTTCTCGAGATATATCAAGATATTTAAAAGTTCCGAAGCCGCACCAACATAATAGAGATACAGAAACACCGTGGCCCCTTTCTTCGAGATAACTCTGCACTAGTGCGAGCCGCAAATGCCACTTCCAGCTTAGCTGTGCAGAAGAAGAACAACAAGAAGAAGAAATATCTCGAAATATGTCCGTTAGGCCGCTTCCCTTGAGATAAATGTGCAAATATCTCGGAAACGAAGCGAGCTATGGCAAAATGTTGAGGGACCTTTTTTGTAGAGAATTAAGTTTCCTACTATTTATGTTCTATGATATTTTTTGATCAGATGCGTAGTTCTCGAGATATATCAAGATATTTAAAAGTTCCGAAGCCGCACCAACATAATAGAGATACAGAAACACCGTGGCCCCTTTCTTTGAGATAACTCTGCACTAGTGCGAGCCGCAAATGCCACTTCCAGCTTAGCTGTGCAGAAGAAGAACAACAGGAAGAAGAAATATCTCGAAATATGTCCGTCAGGCCCCTTCCCTTGAGATAAATCTGCAAATATCTCGGAAACGAAGCGAGCTATGGCAAAATGTAAACAGACCTTTTTTGTAGAGAATTAAGTTTCCTACTTTTTATGTTCTATGATATTTTTTGATCAGATGCGTAGTTCTCGAGATATATCAAGATATTTAAAAGTTCCGAAGCCGCACCAACATAATAGAGATACAGAAACACCGTGGCCCCTTTCTTTGAGATAACTCTGCACTAGTGCGAGCCGCAAATGCCACTTCCAACTTAGCTGTGCAGAAGAAGAACAACAAGAAGAAGAAATATCTCGAAATATGTCCGTCAGGCCCCTTCCCTTGAGATAAATCTGCAAATATCTCGGAAACGAAGCGAGCTATGGCAAAATGTTAAGAGACCTTTTTTGTAGAGAATTAAGTTTCCTACTTTTTGTGTTCTATGATATTTTTTGATCAGATGCGTAGTTCTCGAGATATATCAAGATATTTAAAAGTTCCGAAGCCGCACCAACATAATAGAGATACAGAAACACCGTGGCCCCTTTCTTTGAGATTACTCTGCACTATTGCGAGCTGCAAATGCCACTTCCAGCTTAGCTGTGCAGAGGAAGAACAACAAGAAGAAGAAATATCTCGAAATATGTCCGTCAGGCCCCTTCCCTTGAGATAAATCTGCAAATATCTCGGAAACGAAGCGAGCTATGGCAAAATGTTAAGAGACCTTTTTTGTAGAGAATTAAGTTTCCTACTTTTTATGTTCTATGATATTTTTTGATCAGATGCGTAGTTCTCGAGATATATCAAGATATTTAAAAGTTCCGAAGCCGCACCAACATAATAGAGATACAGAAACACCGTGGCCCCTTTCTTTGAGATAACTCTGCACTAGTGCGAGCCGCAAATGCCACTTCCAGCTTAGCTGTGCAGAAGAAGAACAACAAGAAGAAGAAATATCTCGAAATATGTCCGTCAGGCCCCTTCCCTTGAGATAAATCTGCAACTATCTCGGAAACGAAGCGAGCTATGGCAAAATGTTAAGAGACCTTTTTTGTAGAGAATTAAGTTTCCTACTTTTTATGTTCTATGATATTTTTTGATCAGATGCGTAGTTCTCGAGATATATCAAGATATTTAAAAGTTCCGAAACCGCACCAACATAATAGAGATACAGAAACACCGTGGCCCCTTTCTTCGAGATAACTCTGCACTAGTGCGAGCCGCAAATGCCACTTCCAGCTTAGCTGTGCAGAAGAAGAACAACAAGAAGAAGAAATATCTCGAAATATGTCCGTCAGGCCCCTTCCCTTGAGATAAATCGGCAAATATCTCGGAAACGAAGCGAGCTATGGCAAAATCTTAAGAGAACTTTTTTGTAGAGAATTAAGTTTCCTACTTTTTATGTTCTATGATATTTTTTGATCAGATGCGTAGTTCTCGAGATATATCAAGATATTTAAAAGTTCCGAAGCCGCACCAACATAATAGAGATACAGAAACACCGTGGCCCCTTTCTTCGAGATAACTCTGCACTAGTGCGAGCCGCAAATGCCACTTCCAGCTTAGCTGTGCAGAAGAAGAACAACAAGAAGAAGAAATATCTCGAAATATGTCCGTTAGGCCGCTTCCCTTGAGATAAATGTGCAAATATCTCGGAAACGAAGCGAGCTATGGCAAAATGTTGAGGGACCTTTTTTGTAGAGAATTAAGTTTCCTACTATTTATGTTCTATGATATTTTTTGATCAGATGCGTAGTTCTCGAGATATATCAAGATATTTAAAAGTTCCGAAGCCGCACCAACATAATAGAGATACAGAAACACCGTGGCCCCTTTCTTTGAGATAACTCTGCACTAGTGCGAGCCGCAAATGCCACTTCCAGCTTAGCTGTGCAGAAGAAGAACAACAGGAAGAAGAAATATCTCGAAATATGTCCGTCAGGCCCCTTCCCTTGAGATAAATCTGCAAATATCTCGGAAACGAAGCGAGCTATGGCAAAATGTAAAGAGACCTTTTTTGTAGAGCATTAAGTTTCCTACTTTTTATGTTCTATGATATTTTTTGATCAGATGCGTAGTTCTCGAGATATATCAAGATATTTAAAAGTTCCGAAGCCGCACCAACATAATAGAGATACAGAAACACCGTGGCCCCTTTCTTTGAGATAACTCTGCACTAGTGCGAGCCGCAAATGCCACTTCCAACTTAGCTGTGCAGAAGAAGAACAACAAGAAGAAGAAATATCTCGAAATATGTCCGTCAGGCCCCTTCCCTTGAGATAAATCTGCAAATATCTCGGAAACGAAGCGAGCTATGGCAAAATGTTAAGAGACGTTTTTTGTAGAGAATTAAGTTTCCTACTTTTTGTGTTCTATGATATTTTTTGATCAGATGCGTAGTTCTCGAGATATATCAAGATATTTAAAAGTTCCGAAGCCGCACCAACATAATAGAGATACAGAAACACCGTGGCCCCTTTCTTTGAGATTACTCTGCACTATTGCGAGCTGCAAATGCCACTTCCAGCTTAGCTGTGCAGAGGAAGAACAACAAGAAGAAGAAATATCTCGAAATATGTCCGTCAGGCCCCTTCCCTTGAGATAAATCTGCAAATATCTCGGAAACGAAGCGAGCTATGGCAAAATGTTAAGAGACCTTTTTTGTAGAGAATTAAGTTTCCTACTTTTTATGTTCTATGATATTTTTTGATCAGATGCGTAGTTCTCGAGATATATCAAGATATTTAAAAGTTCCGAAGCCGCACCAACATAATAGAGATACAGAAACACCGTGGCCCCTTTCTTTGAGATAACTCTGCACTATTGCGAGCTGCAAATGCCACTTCCAGCTTAGCTGTGCAGAAGAAGGACAACAAGAAGAAGAAATATCTCGAAATATGTCCGTCAGGCCCCTTCCCTTGAGATAAATCTGCAAATATCTCGGAAACGAAGCGAGCTATGGCAAAATGTTAAGAGACCTTTTTTGTAGAGAATTAAGTTTCCTACTTTTTATGTTCTATGGTATTTTTTGATCAGATGCGTAGTTCTCGAGATATATCAAGATATTTAAAAGTTCCGAAGCCGCACCAACATAATAGAGATACAGAAACACCTTGGCCCCTTTCTTTGAGATAACTCTGCACTATTGCGAGCTGCAAATGCCACTTCCAGCTTAGCTGTGCAGAGGAAGAACAACAAGAAGAAGAAGTATCTCGAAATATGTCCGTCAGGCCCGTTCCTTTGAGCTGAATCTGCACATATCTCGGAAACGAAGCGAGCTATGGCAAAATGTTAGGAGACGTTTTTTGTACAGAATTATGTTTCCTACAATTTATGTTCTATGATATTTTTTGATCAGAAGCGTAGTTTTCGAGATATATCGAGATATTTAAAAGTTCCGAAGCCGCACCAACATAATAGAGATACAGAAACACCGTGGCCCCTTTCTTCGAGATAACTCTGCACTAGTGCGAGCCGCAAATGCCACTTCCAGCTTAGCTGTGCAGAAGAAGAACAACAAGAAGAAGAAATATCTCGAAATATGTCCGTCAGGCCCCTTCCCTTGAGATAAATCTGCAAATATCTCGGAAACGAAGCGAGCTATGGCAAAATGTTAAGGGACCTTTTTTGTAGAGAATTAAGTTTCCTACTTTTTATGTTCTATGATATTTTTTGATCAGATGCGTAGTTCTCGAGATATATCAAGATATTTAAAAGTTCCGAAGCCGCACCAACATAATAGAGATACAGAAACACCGTGGCCCCTTTCTTTGAGATTACTCTGCACTATTGCGAGCTGCAAATGCCACTTCCAGCTTAGCTGTGCAGAGGAAGAACAACAAGAAGAAGAAATATCTCGAAATATGTCCGTCAGGCCCCTTCCCTTGAGATAAATCTGCAAATATCTCGGAAACGAAGCGAGCTCTGGCAAAATGTTAAGAGACCTTTTTTGTAGAGAATTAAGTTTCCTACTTTTTATGTTCTATGATATTTTTTGATCAGATGCGTAGTTCTCGAGATATATCAAGATATTTAAAAGTTCCGAAGCCGCACCAACATAATAGAGATACAGAAACACCGTGGCCCCTTTCTTCGAGATAACTCTGCACTAGTGCGAGCCGCAAATGCCACTTCCAGCTTAGCTGTGCAGAAGAAGAACAACAAGAAGAAGAAATATCTCGAAATATGTCCGTCAGGCCCCTTCCCTTGAGACAAATCTGCAAATATCTCGGAAACGAAGCGAGCTATGGCAAAATGTTGAGAGACCTTTTTTGTAGAGAATTAAGTTTCCTACTTTTTATGTTCTATGGTATTTTTTGATCAGATGCGTAGTTCTCGAGATATATCAAGATATTTAAAAGTTCCGAAGCCGCACCAACATAATAGAGATACAGAAACACCGTGGCCCCTTTCTTTGAGATTACTCTGCACTATTGCGAGCTGCAAATGCCACTTCCAGCTTAGCTGTGCAGAGGAAGAACAACAAGAAGAAGAAATATCTCGAAATATGTCCGTCAGGCCCGTTCCTTTGAGCTGAATCTGCAAATATCTCGGAAACGAAGCGAGCTATGGCAAAATGTTAAGAGACGTTTTTTGTAGAGAATTATGTTTCCTACAATTTATGTTCTATGATATTTTTTGATCAGAAGCGTAGTTTTCGAGATATATCGAGATATTTAAAAGTTCCGAAGCCGCACCAACATAATAGAGATACAGAAACACCGTGGCCCCTTTTTTGAGATAACTCTGCACTAGTGCGAGCCGCAAATGCCACTTCCAGCTTAGCTGTGCAGAAGAAGGACAACAAGAAGAAGAAATATCTCGAAATATGTCCGTCAGGCCCCTCCCCTTGAGATAAATCTGCAAGTATCTCGGAAACCAAGCGAGCTATGGCAAAATGTTAAGAGACCTTTTTTGTAGAGAATTAAGTTTCCTACTTTTTATGTTGTATGATATTTTTTGATCAGATGCGTAGTTCTCGAGATATATCAAGATATTTAAAAGTTCCGAAGCCGCACCAACATAATAGAGATACAGAAACACCGTGGCCCCTTTCTTCGAGATAACTCTGCACTAGTGCGAGCCGCAAATGCCACTTCCAGCTTAGCTGTGCAGAAGAAGAACAACAAGAAGAAGAAATATCTCGAAATATGTCCGTCAGGCCCCTTTCCTTGAGACAAATCTGCAAATATCTCGGAAACGAAGCGAGCTATGGCAAAATGTTGAGAGACCTTTTTTGTAGAGAATTAAGTTTCCTACTTTTTATGTTCTATGATATTTTTTGATCAGATGCGTAGTTCTCGAGATATATCAAGATATTTAAAAGTTCCGAAGCCGCACCAACATAATAGAGATACAGAAACACCGTGGCCCCTTTTTTGAGATAACTCTGCACTAGTGCGAGCCGCAAATGCCACTTCCAGCTTAGCTGTGCAGAAGAAGGACAACAAGAAGAAGAAATATCTCGAAATATGTCCGTCAGGCCCGTCCCCTTGAGATAAATCTGCAAGTATCTCGGAAACCAAGCGAGCTATGGCAAAATGTTAAGAGACCTTTTTTGTAGAGAATTAAGTTTCCTACTTTTTATGTTGTATGATATTTTTTGATCAGATGCGTAGTTCTCGAGATATATCAAGATATTTAAAAGTTCCGAAGCCGCACCAACATAATAGAGATACAGAAACACCGTGGCCCCTTTCTTTGAGATAACTCTGCACTAGTGCGAGCCGCAATTGCCACTTCCAGCTTAGCTGTGCAGAGGAAGAACAACAAGAAGAAGAAATATCTCGAAATATGTCCGTCAGGCCCCTTCCCTTGAGATAAATCTGCAAATATCTCGGAAACGAAGCGAGCTATGGCAAAATGTTAAGAGACCTTTTTTGTAGAGAATTAAGTTTCCTACTTTTAATCTTCTATGATATTTTTTGAGCAGATGCGTAGTTTTCGAGATATATCAAGATATTTAAAAGTTCCGAAGCCGCACCAACATAATAGAGATACAGAAACACCGTGGCCCCTCTCTTTGAGATAACTCTGCACTATTGCGAGCTGGAAATGCCACTTCCAGTTTAGCTGTGCAGAAGAAGAACAACAAGAAGAAGATATATCTCGAAATATGTCCGTCAGGCCCCTTCCCTTGAGATAAATCTGCAAATATCTCGGAAACGAAGCGAGCTATGGCAAAATGTTAAGAGACCTTATTTGTAGAGAATTAAGTTTCCTACTTTTTATGTTCTATGATATTTTTTGATCAGATGCGTAGTTCTCGAGATATATCAAGATATTTAAAAGTTCCGAAGCCGCACCAACATAATAGAGATACAGAAACACCGTGGCCCCTTTCTTTGAGATAACTCTGCACTAGTGCGGGCCGCAAATGCCACTTCCAGCTTAGCTGTGCAGAAGAAGAACAACAAGAAGAAGAAATATCTCCAAATATGTCCCTCAGGCCCCTTCCCTTGAGATAAATCTTCAAATATCTCGGAAACGAAGCGAGCTAAGGCAAAATGTTAAGAGACTTTATTTGTAGAGAATTAAGTTTCCTACTTTTTATGTTCTATGATATTTTTTGATCAGATGCGTAGTTCTCGAGATATATCAAGATATTTAAAAGTTCCGAAGCCGCACCCACATAATAGAGATACAGAAACACCGTGGCCCCTTTCTTTGAGATAACTCTGCACTAGTGCGAGCCGCAAATGCCACTTCCAGCTTAGCTGTGCAGAAGAAGAACAACAAGAAGAAGAAATATCTCGAAATATGTCCGTCAGACCCCTTCCCTTGAGATGAATCTGCAAATATCTCGGAAACGAAGCGAGCTATGGCAAAATGTTAAGAGACCTTTTTTGTAGAGAATAATGTTTCCTACAATTTACGGTCTATGATATTTTTTGATCAGAAGCGTAGTTCTCGAGATATATCAAGATATTTAAAAGTTCCGAAGCCGCACCAACATAATAGAGATGCAGAAACACCGTGGCCCCTTTCTTTCAGATAACTCTGCACTAGTGCGAGCCGCAAATGCCACTTCCAGCTTAGCTGTGCAGAAGAAGAACAACAAGAAGAAGAAATATCTCGAAATATGTCCGTCAGGCCCCTTCCCTTGAGATAAATCAGCAAATATCTCGGAAACGAAGCGAGCTATGGCATAATGTTAAGAGACCTTTTTTGTAGAGAATTAAGTTTCCTACTTTTTATGTTCTATGATATTTTTTGATCAGATGCGTAGTTCTCGAGATATATCAAGATATTTAAAAGTTCCGAAGCCGCACCAACATAATAGAGATACAGAAACACCGTGGCCCCTTTCTTTGAGATAACTCTGCACTAGTGCGAGCCGCAATTGCCACTTCCAGCTTAGCTGTGCAGAGGAAGAACAACAAGAAGAAGAAATATCTCGAAATATGTCCGTCAGGCCCCTTCCCTTGAGATAAATCTGCAAATATCTCGGAAACGAAGCGAGCTATGGCAAAATGTTAAGAGACCTTTTTTGTAGAGAATTAAGTTTCCTACTTTTAATCTTCTATGATATTTTTTGAGCAGATGCGTAGTTTTCGAGATATATCAAGATATTTAAAAGTTCCGAAGCCGCACCAACATAATAGAGATACAGAAACACCGTGGCCCCTCTCTTTGAGATAACTCTGCACTATTGCGAGCTGGAAATGCCACTTCCAGTTTAGCTGTGCAGAAGAAGAACAACAAGAAGAAGATATATCTCGAAATATGTCCGTCAGGCCCCTTCCCTTGAGATAAATCTGCAAATATCTCGGAAACGAAGCGAGCTATGGCAAAATGTTAAGAGACCTTATTTGTAGAGAATTAAGTTTCCTACTTTTTATGTTCTATGATATTTTTTGATCAGATGCGTAGTTCTCGAGATATATCAAGATATTTAAAAGTTCCGAAGCCGCACCAACATAATAGAGATACAGAAACACCGTGGCCCCTTTCTTTGAGATAACTCTGCACTAGTGCGGGCCGCAAATGCCACTTCCAGCTTAGCTGTGCAGAAGAAGAACAACAAGAAGAAGAAATATCTCCAAATATGTCCCTCAGGCCCCTTCCCTTGAGATAAATCTTCAAATATCTCGGAAACGAAGCGAGCTAAGGCAAAATGTTAAGAGACTTTATTTGTAGAGAATTAAGTTTCCTACTTTTTATGTTCTATGATATTTTTTGATCAGATGCGTAGTTCTCGAGATATATCAAGATATTTAAAAGTTCCGAAGCCGCACCCACATAATAGAGATACAGAAACACCGTGGCCCCTTTCTTTGAGATAACTCTGCACTAGTGCGAGCCGCAAATGCCACTTCCAGCTTAGCTGTGCAGAAGAAGAACAACAAGAAGAAGAAATATCTCGAAATATGTCCGTCAGACCCCTTCCCTTGAGATGAATCTGCAAATATCTCGGAAACGAAGCGAGCTATGGCAAAATGTTAAGAGACCTTTTTTGTAGAGAATAATGTTTCCTACAATTTACGTTCTATGATATTTTTTGATCAGAAGCGTAGTTCTCGAGATATATCAAGATATTTAAAAGTTCCGAAGCCGCACCAACATAATAGAGATGCAGAAACACCGTGGCCCCTTTCTTTCAGATAACTCTGCACTAGTGCGAGCCGCAAATGCCACTTCCAGCTTAGCTGTGCAGAAGAAGAACAACAAGAAGAAGAAATATCTCGAAATATGTCCGTCAGGCCCCTTCCCTTGAGATAAATCAGCAAATATCTCGGAAACGAAGCGAGCTATGGCATAATGTTAAGAGACCTTTTTTGTAGAGAATTAAGTTTCCTACTTTCTATGTTCTATGATATTTTTTGATCAGATGCGTACTTCTCGAGATATATCAAGATATTTAAAAGTTCCGAAGCCGCACCAACATAATAGAGATACAGAAACACCGTGGCCCCTTTCTTTGAGATAACTCTGCACTATTGCGAGCTGCAAATGCCACTTCCAGCTTAGCTGTGCAGAGGAAGAACAACAAGAAGAAGAAGTATCTCGAAATATGTCCGTCAGGCCAGTTCCTTTGAGTTGAATCTGCAAATATCTCGGAAACGAAGCGAGCTATGGCAAAATGTTAAGAGACGTTTTTTGTAGAGAATTATGTTTCCTACAATTTATGTTCTATGATATTTTTTAATCAGAAGCGTAGTTTTCGAGATATATCGAGATATTTAAAAGTTCCGAAGACGCACCAACATAATAGAGATACAGAAACACCGTGGCCCCTTTCTTTGAGATAACTGTGCACTAGTGCGAGCCGCAAATGCCACTTCCAGCTTAGCTGTGCAGAAGAAGAACAACAAGAAGAAGAAATATCTCGAAATATGTCCGTCAGGCCCCTTCCCTTGAGATATATCTGCAAATATCTCGGAAACGAAGCGAGCTATGGCAAAATGTTAAGAGACCGTTTTTGTAGAGAATTAAGTTTCCTACTTTTTATGTTCTATGATATTTTTTGATCAGACGCGTAGTTCTCGAGATATATCAAGATATTTAAAAGTTCCGAAGCCGCACCAACATAATAGAGATACAGAAACACCGTGGCCCCTTTCTTTGAGATAACTCTGCACTATTGCGAGCTGCAAATGCCACTTCCAGCTAAGCTGTGCAGAAGAAGAACAACAAGAAGAAGAAATATCTCGAAATATGTCCGTCAGGCCCCTTCCCTTGAGATAAATCTGCAAATATCTCGGAAACGAAGCGAGCTATGGCAAAATGTTAAGAGACCTTTTTTGTAGAGAATTAAGTTTCCTACTTTTCATGTTCTATGATATTTTTTGATCAGATGCGTAGTTCTCGAGATATATCAAGATATTTAAAAGTTCCGAAGCCGCACCAACATAATAGAGATACAGAAACACCGTGGCCCCTTTCTTTGAGATAACTCTGCACTATTGCGAGCTGTAAATGCCACTTCCAGCTTAGCTGTGCAGAAGAAGAACAACAAGAAGAAGAAATATCTCGAAATATGTCCGTCAGGCCCCTTCCCTTGAGATATATCTGCAAATATCTCGGAAACGAAGTGAGCTATGGCAAAATGTTGAGAGACCTTTTTTATAGAGAATTATGTTTCCTACAATTTATGTTCTATGATATTTTTTGATCAGAAGCGTAGTTTTCGAGATATATCGAGATATTTAAAAGTTCCGAAGCCGCACCAACATAATAGAGATACAGAAACACCGTGGCCCCTTTCTTTGAGATAACTCTGCACTAGTGCGAGCCGCAAATGCCACTTCCAGCTTAGCTGTGCAGAAGAAGAACAACAAGAAGAAGAAATATCTCGAAATATGTCCGTCAGACCCCTTCCCTTGAGATGAATCTGCAAATATCTCGGAAACGAAGCGAGCTATGGCAAAATGTTAAGAGACCTTTTTTGTAGAGAATAATGTTTCCTACAATTTACGTTCTATGATATTTTTTGATCAGAAGCGTAGTTCTCGAGATATATCAAGATATTTAAAAGTTCCGAAGCCGCACCAACATAATAGAGATACAGAAACACCGTGGCCCCTTTCTTTGAGATAACTCTGCACTATTGCGAGCTGCAGATGCCACTTCCAGCTTAGCTGTGCAGAGGAAGAACAACAAGAAGAAAAAATATCTCGAAATATGTCCGTCAGGCCAGTTCCTTTGAGCTGAATCTGCAAATATCTCGGAAACGAAGCGAGCTATGGCAAAATGTTAAGAGACGTTTTTTGTAGAGAATTATGTTTCCTACAATTTATGTTCTATGATATTTTTTGATCAGAAGCGTAGTTTTCGAGATATATCGAGATATTTAAAAGTTCCGAAGCCGCACCAACATAATAGAGATACAGAAACACCGTGGCCCCTTTCTTTGAGATAACTCTGCACTATTGCGAGCTGCAAATGCCACTTCCAGCTTAGCTGTGCAGAAGAAGAACAACAAAAAGAAGAAATATCTCGAAATATGTCCGTCAGGCCCCTTCCCTTGATATAAATCTGCAAATATCTCGGAAACGAAGCGAGCTATGGCAAAATGTTAAGAGACCTTTTTTGTAGAGAATTAAGTTTCCTACTTTTTATGTTCTATGATATTTTTTGATCAGATGCGTAGTTCTCGAGATATATCAAGATATCTAAAAGTTCCGAAGCCGCACCAACATAATAGAGATACAGAAACACCGTGGCCCCTTTCTTCGAGATAACTCTGCACTATTGCGAGCTGCAAATGCCACTTCCAGCTTAGCTGTGCAAAAGAAGAACAACAAGAAGAAGAAATATCTCGAAAAATGTCCGTCAGGCCCCTTCCCTTGAGATATATCTGCAAATATCTCGGAAACGAAGCGAGCTATGGCAAAATGTTGAGAGACCTTATTTGTAGAGAATTAAGTTTCCTACTTTTTATGTTCTATGATATTTTTTGATCAGATGCGTAGTTCTCGAGATATATCAAGATATTTAAAAGTTCCGAAGCCGCACCAACATAATAGAGATACAGAAACACCGTGGCCCCTTTCTTTGAGATAACTCTGCACTATTGCGAGCTGCAACTGCCACTTCCAGCTTAGCTGTGCAGAAGAAGACCAACAAGAAGAAGAAATATCTCGAAATATGTCCGTCAGGCCCCTTCCCTTGAGATAAATCTGCAAATATCTCGGAAACGAAGCGAGCTATGGCAAAATGTTAAGAGACCTTATTTGTGGAGAATTAAGTTTCCTACTTTTTATGTTCGATGATATTATTTGATCAGATGCGTAGTTCTCGAGATATATCAAGATATTTAAAAGTTCCGAAGCCGCACCAACATAATAGAGATACAGAAACACCGTGGCCCCTTTCTTTGAGATAACTCTGCACTATTGCGAGCTGCAAATGCCACTTCCAGCTTAGCTGTGCAGAAGAAGAACAACAAGAAGAAGAAATATCTCGAAATATGTCCGTCAGGCCCCTTCCCTTGAGATAAATCTGCATATATCTCGGAAGCGAAGCGAGCCATGGCAAAATGTTAAGAGACCTTTTTGGTAGAGAATTATGTTTCCTACAATTTATGTTCTATGATATTTTTTGATCAGAAGCGTAGTTTTCGAGATATATCAAGATATTTAAAAGTTCCGAAGCCGCACCAACATAATAGAGATACAGAAACACCGTGGCCCCTTTCTTTCAGATAACTCTGCACTATTGCGAGCTGGAAATGCCGCTTCCAGTTTAGCTGTGCAGAAGAAGAACAACAAGAAGAAGAAATATCTCGAAATATGTCCGTCAGGCCCCTTCCCTTGAGATAAATCAGCATATATCTCGGAAACGAAGCGAGCTAAGGTAAAATGTTGAGAGACCTTTTTTGTAGAGAATTAAGTTTTCTACTTTTTATGTTCTATGATATTTTTTGATCAGATGCGTAGTTCTCGAGATATATCAAGATATCTAAAAGTTCCGAAGCCGCACCAACATAATAGAGATACAGAAACACCGTGGCCCCTTTCTTCGAGATAACTCTGCACTATTGCGAGCTGCAAATGCCACTTCCAGCTTAGCTGTGCAGAAGAAGAACAACAAGAAGAAGAAATATCTCGAAAAATGTCCGTCAGGCCCCTTCCCTTGAGATATATCTGCAAATATCTCGGAAACGAAGCGAGCTATGGCAAAATGTTAAGAGACCTTATTTGTAGAGAATTAAGTTTCCTACTTTTTATGTTCTATGATATTTTTTGATCAGATGCGTAGTTCTCGAGATATATCAAGATATTTAAAAGTTCCGAAGCCGCACCAACATAATAGAGATACAGAAACACCGTGGCCCCTTTCTTTGAAATAACTCTGCACTATTGCGAGCTGCAACTGCCACTTCCAGCTTAGCTGTGCAGAAGAAGACCAACAAGAAGAAGAAATATCTCGAAATATGTCCGTCAGGCCCCTTCCCTTGAGATAAATCTGCAAATATCTCGGAAACGAAGCGAGCTATGGCAAAATGTTAAGAGACCTTATTTGTGGAGAATTAAGTTTCCTACTTTTTATGTTCTATGATATTATTTGATCAGATGCGTAGTTCTCGAGATATATCAAGATATTTAAAAGTTCCGAAGCCGCACCAACATAATAGAGATACAGAAACACCGTGGCCCCTTTCTTTGAGATAACTCTGCACTATTGCGAGCTGCAAATGCCACTTCCAGCTTAGCTGTGCAGAAGAAGAACAACAAGAAGAAGAAATATCTCGAAATATGTCCGTCAGGCCCCTTCCCTTGAGATAAATCTGCATATATCTCGGAAGCGAAGCGAGCTATGGCAAAATGTTAAGAGACCTTTTTGGTAGAGAATTATGTTTCCTACAATTTATGTTCTATGATATTTTTTGATCAGAAGCGTAGTTTTCGAGATATATCAAGATATTTAAAAGTTCCGAAGCCGCACCAACATAATAGAGATACAGAAACACCGTGGCCCCTTTCTTTCAGATAACTCTGCACTATTGCGAGCTGGAAATGCCGCTTCCAGTTTAGCTGTGCAGAAGAAGAACAACAAGAAGAAGAAATATCTCGAAATATGTCCGTCAGGCCCCTTCCCTTGAGATAAATCTGCATATATCTCGGAAACGAAGCGAGCTAAGGTAAAATGTTGAGAGACCTTTTTTGTAGAGAATTAAGTTTTCTACTTTTTATGTTCTATGATATTTTTTGATCAGATGCGTAGTTCTCGAGATATATCAAGATATTTAAAAGTTCCGAAGCCGCACCAACATAATAGAGATACAGAAACACCGTGGCCCCTTTCTTTGAGATAACTCTGCACTATTGCGAGCTGCAAATGCCACTTCCAGCTTAGCTGTGCAGAAGAAGAACAACAAGAAGAAGAAATATCTCGAAATATGTCCGTCAGTCCCCTTCCCTTGAGATAAATCTGCAAATATCTCGGAAGCGAAGCGAGCTATGGCAAAATGTTGAGAGACCTTTTTTGTAGAGAATTAAGTTTCCTACTATTTATGTTCTACGATATTTTTGGATCAGATGCGTAGTTCTCGAGATATATCAAGATATTTAAAAGTTCCGAAGCCGCACCAACATAATAGAGATACAGAAACACCGTGGCCCCTTTCTTTGAGATAACTCTGCACTAGAGCGAGCCGGAAATGCCACTTCCAGCTTAGCTGTGCAGAAGAAGAACAACAAGAAGAAGAAATATCTCGAAATATGTCCGTCAGGCCACTTCCCTTGAGATAAATCTGCAAATATCTCGGAAACGAAGCGAGCTATGGCAAAATGTTAAGAGACCTTTTTTGTAGAGAATTATGTTTCCTACTTTTTATGTTCTATGATATTTTTTGATCAGACGCGTAGCTCTCGAGATATATCAAGATATTTAAAAGTTCCGAAGCCGCACCAACATAATAGAGATATAGAAACAGCGTGGCCCCTTTCTTTGAGATATCTCTGCACTATTGCGAGCTGCAAATGCCACTTCCAGCTTAGCTGCGCAGAAGAAGAACAACAAGAAGAAGAAATATCTCGAAATATGTCCGTCAGGCCCCTTCCCTTGAGATAAATCTGCAAATATCTCGGAAACGAAGCGAGCTATGGCAAAATGTTAAGAGACCTTATTTGCAGAGAATTAAGTTTCCTACTTTTTATGTTCTATGATATTTTTTGATCAGATGCGTAGTTCTCGAGATATATCAAGATATTTAAAAGTTCCGAAGCCGCACCAACATAATAGAGATACAGAAACACCGTGGCCCCTTTCTTTGAGATAACTCTGCACTAGAGCGAGCCGCAAATGCCACTTCCAGCTTAGCTGTGCAGAAGAAGAACAACAAGAAGAAGAAATATCTCGAAATATGTCCGTCAGGCCACTTCCCTTGAGATAAATCTGCAAATATCTCGGAAACGAAGCGAGCTATGGCAAAATGTTAAGAGACCTTTTTTGTAGAGAATTATGTTTCCTACTTTTTATGTTCTATGATATTTTTTGATCAGACGCGTAGCTCTCGAGATATATCAAGATATTTAAAAGTTCCGAAGCCGCACCAACATAATAGAGATACAGAAACAGCGTGGCCCCGTTCTTTGAGATATCTCTGCACTATTGCGAGCTGCAAATGCCACTTCCAGCTTAGCTGCGCAGAAGAAGAACAACAAGAAGAAGAAATATCTCGAAATATGTCCGTCAGGCCCCTTCCCTTGAGATAAATCTGCAAATATCTCGGAAACGAAGCGAGCTATGGCAAAATGTTAAGAGACCTTATTTGCAGAGAATTAAGTTTCCTACTTTTTATGTTCTATGATATTTTTTGATCAGATGCGTAGTTCTCGAGATATATCAAGATATTTAAAAGTTCCGAAGCCGCACCAACATAATAGAGATACAGAAACACCGTGGCCCCTTTCTTTGAGATAACTCTGCACTAGAGCGAGCCGCAAATGCCACTTCCAGCTTAGCTGTGCAGAAGAAGAACAACAAGAAGAAGAAATATCTCGAAGTATGTCCGTCAGGCCCCTTCCCTTGAGATAAATCTGCAAATATCTCGGAAACGAAGCGAGCTATGGCAAAATGTTAAGAGACCTTTTTTGTAGACAATTAAGTTTCCTACTTTTTATGTTGTATGATATTTTTTGATCAGATGCGTAGTTCTCGAGATATATCAAGATATTTAAAAGTTCCGAAGCCGCACCAACATAATAGAGATACAGAAACACCGTGGCCCCTTTCTTTGAGATAACTCTGCACTATTGCGAGCTGCAAATGCCACTTCCAGCTTAGCTGTGCAGAAGAAGAACAACAAGAAGAAGAAATATCTCGAAATATGTCCGTCAGGCCCCTTCCCTTGAGATAAATCTGCAAATATCTCGGAAGCGAAGCGAGCTATGGCAAAATGTTGAGAGACCTTTTTTGTAGAGAATTAAGTTTCCTACTATTTATGTTCTACGATATTTTTGGATCAGATGCGTAGTTCTCGAGATATATCAAGATATTTAAAAGTTCCGAAGCCGCACCAACATAATAGAGATACAGAAACACCGTGGCCCCTTTCTTTGAGATAACTCTGCACTAGAGCGAGCCGGAAATGCCACTTCCAGCTTAGCTGTGCAGAAGAAGAACAACAAGAAGAAGAAATATCTCGAAATATGTCCGTCAGGCCACTTCCCTTGAGATAAATCTGCAAATATCTCGGAAACGAAGCGAGCTATGGCAAAATGTTAAGAGACCTTTTTTGTAGAGAATTATGTTTCCTACTTTTTATGTTCTATGATATTTTTTGATCAGACGCGTAGCTCTCGAGATATATCAAGATATTTAAAAGTTCCGAAGCCGCACCAACATAATAGAGATATAGAAACAGCGTGGCCCCTTTCTTTGAGATATCTCTGCACTATTGCGAGCTGCAAATGCCACTTCCAGCTTAGCTGCGCAGAAGAAGAACAACAAGAAGAAGAAATATCTCGAAATATGTCCGTCAGGCCCCTTCCCTTGAGATAAATCTGCAAATATCTCGGAAACGAAGCGAGCTATGGCAAAATGTTAAGAGACCTTATTTGCAGAGAATTAAGTTTCCTACTTTTTATGTTCTATGATATTTTTTGATCAGATGCGTAGTTCTCGAGATATATCAAGATATTTAAAAGTTCCGAAGCCGCACCAACATAATAGAGATACAGAAACACCGTGGCCCCTTTCTTTGAGATAACTCTGCACTAGAGCGAGCCGCAAATGCCACTTCCAGCTTAGCTGTGCAGAAGAAGAACAACAAGAAGAAGAAATATCTCGAAATATGTCCGTCAGGCCACTTCCCTTGAGATAAATCTGCAAATATCTCGGAAACGAAGCGAGCTATGGCAAAATGTTAAGAGACCTTTTTTGTAGAGAATTATGTTTCCTACTTTTTATGTTCTATGATATTTTTTGATCAGACGCGTAGCTCTCGAGATATATCAAGATATTTAAAAGTTCCGAAGCCGCACCAACATAATAGAGATACAGAAACAGCGTGGCCCCGTTCTTTGAGATATCTCTGCACTATTGCGAGCTGCAAATGCCACTTCCAGCTTAGCTGCGCAGAAGAAGAACAACAAGAAGAAGAAATATCTCGAAATATGTCCGTCAGGCCCCTTCCCTTGAGATAAATCTGCAAATATCTCGGAAACGAAGCGAGCTATGGCAAAATGTTAAGAGACCTTATTTGCAGAGAATTAAGTTTCCTACTTTTTATGTTCTATGATATTTTTTGATCAGATGCGTAGTTCTCGAGATATATCAAGATATTTAAAAGTTCCGAAGCCGCACCAACATAATAGAGATACAGAAACACCGTGGCCCCTTTCTTTGAGATAACTCTGCACTAGAGCGAGCCGCAAATGCCACTTCCAGCTTAGCTGTGCAGAAGAAGAACAACAAGAAGAAGAAATATCTCGAAGTATGTCCGTCAGGCCACTTCCCTTGAGATAAATCTGCAAATATCTCGGAAACGAAGCGAGCTATGGCAAAATGTTAAGAGACCTTATTTGCAGAGAATTAAGTTTCCTGCTTTTTATGTTCTATGATATTTTTTGATCAGAAGCGTAGTTCTCGAGATATATCAAGATATTTAAAAGTTGCGAAACCGCACCAACATAATAGAGATACAGAAACACCGTGGCCCCTTTCTTTGAGATAACTCTGCACTAGTGCGAGCCGCAAATGCCACTTCCAGCTTAGCTGTGCAGAATAAGAACAACAAGAAGAAGAAATATCTCGAAATATGTCCGTCAGGCCCCTTCCCTTGAGATAAATCTGCAAATATCTCGGAAACGAAGCGAGTTATGGCAAAATGTTAAGAGACCTTTTTTGTAGAGAATTAAGTTTCCTACTTTTTATCTTCTATGATATTTTTTGATCAGATGCGTAGTTCTCGAGATATATCAAGATATTTAAAAGTTCCGAAGCCGCACCAACATAATAGAGATACAGAAACACCGTGGCCCCTTTCTTTGAGATAACTCTGCACTAGTGCGAGCCGCAAATGCCACTTCCAGCTTAGCTGTGCAGAAGAAGAACAACAAGAAGAAGAAATATCTCGAAATATGTCCGTCAGGCCCCTTCCCTTGAGATAAATCTGCAAATATCTCGGAAACGAAGCGAGCTATGGCAAAATGTTAAGAGACCTTTTTTGTAGAGAATTAAGTTTCCTACTTTTTATGTTCTATAATATTTTTTGATCAGATGCGTAGTTCTCGAGATATATCAAGATATTTAAAAGTTCCGAAGCCGCACCAACATAATAGAGATACAGAAACACCGTGGCCCCTTTCTTTGAGATAACTCTGCACTATTGCGAGCTGCAAATGCCACTTCCAGCTTAGCTGTGCAGAGGAAGAACAACAAGAAGAAGAAATATCTCGAAATATGTCCGTCAGGCCAGTTCCTTTGAGCTGAATCTGCAAATATCTCGGAAACGAAGCGAGCTATGGCAAAATGTTAAGAGACGTTTTTTGTAGAGAATTATGTTTCCTACAATTTATGTTCTATGATATTTTTTGATCAGAAGCGTAGTTTTTGAGATATATCGAGATATTTAAAAGTTCCGAAGCCGCACCAACATAATAGGGATACAGAAACACCGTGGCCCCTTTCTTTGAGATAACTCTGCACGATTGCGAGCTGGAAATGCCACTTCCAGTTTAGCTGTGCAGAAGAAGAACAACAAGAAGAAGAAATATCTCGAAATATGTCCATCAGGACCCTTCCCTTGAGATAAATCTGCAAATATCTCGGAAACGAAGCGAGCTATGGCAAAACGTTAAGAGACCTTTTTTGTAGAGAATTAAGTTTCCTACTTTTTATGTTCTATGATATTTTTTGATCAGACGCGTAGTTCTCGAGATATATCAAGATATTTAAAAGTTCCGAAGCCGCACCAACATAATAGAGATACAGAAACACCGTGGCCCCTCTCTTTGAGATAACTCTGCACTATTGCGAGCTGCAAATGCCACTTCCAGTTTAGCTGTGCAGAAGAAGAACAACAAGAAGAAGAAATATCTCGAAATATGTCCGTTAGGCCCCTTCCCTTGAGATAAATCGGCAAGTATCTCGGAAACGAAGCGAGCTATGGCAAAATGTTGAGAGACCTTTTTTGTAGAGAATTAAGTTTCCTACTTTTTATGTTCTATGATATTTTTTGATCAGACGCGTAGTTCTCGAGATATATCAAGATATTTAAAAGTTCCGAAGCCGCACCAACATAATAGGGATACAGAAACACCGTGGCCCCTTTCTTTGAGATAACTCTGCACTAGTGCGAGCCGCAAATGCCACTTCCAGCTTAGCTGTGCAGAAGAAGAACAACAAGAAGAAGAAATATCTCGAAATATGTCCGTCAGGCCACTTCCCTTGAGATAAATCTGCAAATATCTCGGAAACGAAGCGAGCTATGGCAAAATGTTAAGAGACCTTTTTTGTAGAGAATTATGTTTCCTACTTTTTATGTTCTATGATATTTTTTGATCAGACGCGTAGCTCTCGAGATATATCAAGATATTTAAAAGTTCCGAAGCCGCACCAACCTAATAGAGATACAGAAACAGCGTGGCCCCTTTCTTTGAGATATCTCTGCACTATTGCGAGCTGCAAATGCCACTTCCAGCTTAGCTGCGCAGAAGAAGAACAACAAGAAGAAGAAATATCTCGAAATATGTCCGTCAGGCCCCTTCCCTTGAGATAAATCTGCAAATATCTCGGAAACGAAGCGAGCTATGGCAAAATGTTAAGAGACCTTATTTGCAGAGAATTAAGTTTCCTGCTTTTTATGTTCTATGATATTTTTTGATTAGATGCGTAGTTCTCGAGATATATCAAGATATTTAAAAGTTGCGAAGCCGCACCAACATAATAGAGATACAGAAACACCGTGGCCCCTTTCTTTGAGATAACTCTGCACTATTGCGAGCTGCAAATGCCACTTCCAGCTTAGCTGTGCAGAAGAAGAACAACAAGAAGAAGAAATATCTCGAAATATGTCCGTCAGGCCCCTTCCCTTGAGATAAATCTGCAAATATCTCGGAAACGAAGCGAGCTATGGCAAAATGTTAAGAGACCTTTTTTGTATGGAATTATGTTTCCTACTTTTTATGTTCTATGATATTTTTTGATCAGACGCGTAGTTCTCGAGATATATCAAGATATTTAAAAGTTCCGAAGCCGCACCAACATAATAGAGATACAGAAACACCGTGGCTCCTTTCTTTTAGATAACTCTGCACTATTGCGACCTGGAAATGCCACTTCCAGTTTAGCTGTGCAGAAGAAGAACAACAAGAAGAAGAAATATCTCGAAATAAGTCCGTTAGGCCCCTTCCCTTGAGATAAATCTGCAAATATCTCGGAAACGAAGCGAGCTATGGCAAAATGTTAAGAGACCTTTTTTGTAGAGAATTAAGTTTCCTACGTTTTATGTTGTATGATATTTTTTGATCAGATGCGTAGTTCTCGAGATATATCAAGATATTTAAAAGTTCCGAAGCCGCACCAACATAATAGAGATACAGAAACACCGTGGCCCCTTTCTTTGAGATAACTCTGTACTAGTGCGAGCCGCAAATGCCACTTCCAGCTTAGCTGTGCAGAAGAAGAACAACAAGAAGAAGAAATATCACGAAATATGTCCGTTAGGCCCCTTCCCTTGAGATAAATCTGCAAATATCTCGGAAACGAAGCGAGTTATGGCAAAATGTTAAGAGACCTTTTTTGTAGCGAATTAAGTTTCCTACTTTTTATGTTCTATGATATTTTTTGATCAGATGCGTAGTTCTCGAGATATATCAAGATATTTAAAAGTTCCGAAGCCGCACCAACATAATAGAGATACAGAAACACCGTGGCCCCTCTCTTTGAGATAACTCTGCACAATTGCGAGCTGCAAATGCCACTTCCAGCTTAGCTGTGCAGAAGAAGAACAACAAGAAGAAGAAATATCTCGAAATATGTCCGTCAGGCCCCTTCCCTTGAGATAAATCTGCAAATATCTCGGAAACGAAGCGCGCTATTGCAAAATGTTAAGAGACCTTTTTTGTAGAGAATTGAGTTTCCTACTTTTTATGTTCTATGATATTTTTTGATCAGATGCGTAGTTCTCGAGATATATCAAGATATTTAAAAGTTCCGAAGCCGCACCAACATAATAGAGATACAGAAACACCGTGGCCCCTTTCTTTGAGATAACTCTGTACTATTGCGAGCTGGAAATGCCACTTCCAGTTTAGCTGTGCAGAAGAAGAACAACAAGAAGAAGAAATATCTCGAAATATGTCCGTTAGGCCCCTTCCCTTGAGATAAATCTGCAAATATCTCGGAAACGAAGCGAGCTATGGCAAAATGTTAAGAGACGTTTTTTGTAGAGAATTATGTTTCCTACAATTTATGTTCTATGATATTTTTTGATCAGAAGCGTAGTTTTCGAGATATATCGAGATATTTAAAAGTTCCGAAGCAGCACCAACATAATAGAGATACAGAAACACCGTGGCCCCTCTCTTTGAGATAACTCTGCACTATTGCGAGCTGGAAATGCCACTTCCAGTTTAGCTGTGCAGAAGAAGAACAACAAGAAGAAGAAATATCTCGAAATATGTCCGTCAGGCCCCTTCCCTTGAGATAAATCTGCAAATATCTCGGAAACGAAGCGAGCTATGGCAAAATGTTGAGAGACCTTTTTTGTAGAGAATTAAGTTTCCTACTTTTTATGTTCTATGATATTTTTTGATCAGATGCGTAGTTCTCGAGATATATCAAGATATTTAAAAGTTCCGAAGCCGCACCAACATAATAGAGATACAGAAACACCGTGGCCGCTCTCTTTGAGATAACTCTGCACTATTGCGAGCTGGAAATGCCACTTCCAGTTTAGCTGTGCAGAAGAAGAACAACAAGAAGAAGAAATATCTCGAAATATGTCCGTCGGGCCCCTTCCCTTGAGATAAATCTGCAAATATCTCGGAAACGAAGCGAGCTATGGCAAAATGTTAAGAGACCTTTTTTGTAGAGAATTAAGTTTCCTACTTTTTATGTTCTATAATATTTTTTGATCAGATGCGTAGTTCTCGAGATATATCAAGATATTTAAAAGTTCCGAAGCCGCACCAACATAATAGAGATACAGAAACACCGTGGCCCCTTTCTTTGAGATAACTCTGCACTATTGCGAGCTGCAAATGCCACTTCCAGCTTAGCTGTGCAGAGGAAGAACAACAAGAAGAAGAAATATCTCGAAATATGTCCGTCAGGCCAGTTCCTTTGAGCTGAATCTGCAAATATCTCGGAAACGAAGCTAGCTATGGCAAAATGTTAAGAGACGTTTTTTGTAGAGAATTATGTTTCCTACAATTTATGTTCTATGATATTTTTTGATCAGAAGCGTAGTTTTTGAGATATATCGAGATATTTAAAAGTTCCGAAGCCGCACCAACATAATAGGGATACAGAAACACCGTGGCCCCTTTCTTTGAGATAACTCTGCACGATTGCGAGCTGGAAATGCCACTTCCAGTTTAGCTGTGCAGAAGAAGAACAACAAGAAGAAGAAATATCTCGAAATATGTCCATCAGGACCCTTCCCTTGAGATAAATCTGCAAATATCTCAGAAACGAAGCGAGCTATGGCAAAACGTTAAGAGACCTTTTTTGTAGAGAATTAAGTTTCCTACTTTTTATGTTCTATGATATTTTTTGATCAGACGCGTAGTTCTCGAGATATATCAAGATATTTAAAAGTTCCGAAGCCGCACCAACATAATAGAGATACAGAAACACCGTGGCCCCTCTCTTTGAGATAACTCTGCGCTATTGCGAGCTGCAAATGCCACTTCCAGTTTAGCTGTGCAGAAGAAGAACAACAAGAAGAAGAAATATCTCGAAGTATGTCCGTCAGGCCACTTCCCTTGAGATAAATCTGCAAATATCTCGGAAACGAAGCGAGCTATGGCAAAATGTTAAGAGACCTTTTTTGTAGAGAATTATGTTTCCTACTTTTTATGTTCTATGATATTTTTTGATCAGACGCGTAGCTCTCGAGATATATCAAGATATTTAAAAGTTCCGAAGCCGCACCAACCTAATAGAGATACAGAAACAGCGTGGCCCCTTTCTTTGAGATATCTCTGCACTATTGCGAGCTGCAAATGCCACTTCCAGCTTAGCTGCGCAGAAGAAGAACAACAAGAAGAAGAAATATCTCGAAATATGTCCGTCAGGCCCCTTCCCTTGAGATAAATCTGCAAATATCTCGGAAACGAAGCGAGCTATGGCAAAATGTTAAGAGACCTTATTTGCAGAGAATTAAGTTTCCTGCTTTTTATGTTCTATGATATTTTTTGATCAGAAGCGTAGTTCTCGAGATATATCAAGATATTTAAAAGTTGCGAAACCGCACCAACATAATAGAGATACAGAAACACCGTGGCCCCTTTCTTTGAGATAACTCTGCACTAGTGCGAGCCGCAAATGCCACTTCCAGCTTAGCTGTGCAGAAGAAGAACAACAAGAAGAAGAAATATCTCGAAATATGTCCGTCAGGCCCCTTCCCTTGAGATAAATCTGCAAATATCTCGGAAACGAAGCGAGTTATGGCAAAATGTTAAGAGACCTTTTTTGTAGAGAATTAAGTTTCCTACTTTTTATCTTCTATGATATTTTTTGATCAGATGCGTAGTTCTCGAGATATATCAAGATATTTAAAAGTTCCGAAGCCGCACCAACATAATAGAGATACAGAAACACCGTGGCCCCTTTCTTTGAGATAACTCTGCACTAGTGCGAGCCGCAAATGCCACTTCCAGCTTAGCTGTGCAGAAGAAGAACAACAAGAAGAAGAAATATCTCGAAATATGTCCGTCAGGCCCCTTCCCTTGAGATAAATCTGCAAATATCTCGGAAACGAAGCGAGCTATGGCAAAATGTTAAGAGACCTTTTTTGTAGAGAATTAAGTTTCCTACTTTTTATGTTCTATAATATTTTTTGATCAGATGCGTAGTTCTCGAGATATATCAAGATATTTAAAAGTTCCGAAGCCGCACCAACATAATAGAGATACAGAAACACCGTGGCCCCTTTCTTTGAGATAACTCTGCACTATTGCGAGCTGCAAATGCCACTTCCAGCTTAGCTGTGCAGAGGAAGAACAACAAGAAGAAGAAATATCTCGAAATATGTCCGTCAGGCCAGTTCCTTTGAGCTGAATCTGCAAATATCTCGGAAACGAAGCGAGCTATGGCAAAATGTTAAGAGACGTTTTTTGTAGAGAATTATGTTTCCTACAATTTATGTTCTATGATATTTTTTGATCAGAAGCGTAGTTTTTGAGATATATCGAGATATTTAAAAGTTCCGAAGCCGCACCAACATAATAGGGATACAGAAACACCGTGGCCCCTTTCTTTGAGATAACTCTGCACGATTGCGAGCTGGAAATGCCACTTCCAGTTTAGCTGTGCAGAAGAAGAACAACAAGAAGAAGAAATATCTCGAAATATGTCCATCAGGACCCTTCCCTTGAGATAAATCTGCAAATATCTCGGAAACGAAGCGAGCTATGGCAAAACGTTAAGAGACCTTTTTTGTAGAGAATTAAGTTTCCTACTTTTTATGTTCTATGATATTTTTTGATCAGACGCGTAGTTCTCGAGATATATCAAGATATTTAAAAGTTCCGAAGCCGCACCAACATAATAGAGATACAGAAACACCGTGGCCCCTCTCTTTGAGATAACTCTGCACTATTGCGAGCTGCAAATGCCACTTCCAGTTTAGCTGTGCAGAAGAAGAACAACAAGAAGAAGAAATATCTCGAAATATGTCCGTTAGGCCCCTTCCCTTGAGATAAATCGGCAAGTATCTCGGAAACGAAGCGAGCTATGGCAAAATGTTGAGAGACCTTTTTTGTAGAGAATTAAGTTTCCTACTTTTTATGTTCTATGATATTTTTTGATCAGACGCGTAGTTCTCGAGATATATCAAGATATTTAAAAGTTCCGAAGCCGCACCAACATAATAGGGATACAGAAACACCGTGGCCCCTTTCTTTGAGATAACTCTGCACTAGTGCGAGCCGCAAATGCCACTTCCAGCTTAGCTGTGCAGAAGAAGAACAACAAGAAGAAGAAATATCTCGAAATATGTCCGTCAGGCCACTTCCCTTGAGATAAATCTGCAAATATCTCGGAAACGAAGCGAGCTATGGCAAAATGTTAAGAGACCTTTTTTGTAGAGAATTATGTTTCCTACTTTTTATGTTCTATGATATTTTTTGATCAGACGCGTAGCTCTCGAGATATATCAAGATATTTAAAAGTTCCGAAGCCGCACCAACCTAATAGAGATACAGAAACAGCGTGGCCCCTTTCTTTGAGATATCTCTGCACTATTGCGAGCTGCAAATGCCACTTCCAGCTTAGCTGCGCAGAAGAAGAACAACAAGAAGAAGAAATATCTCGAAATATGTCCGTCAGGCCCCTTCCCTTGAGATAAATCTGCAAATATCTCGGAAACGAAGCGAGCTATGGCAAAATGTTAAGAGACCTTATTTGCAGAGAATTAAGTTTCCTGCTTTTTATGTTCTATGATATTTTTTGATCAGATGCGTAGTTCTCGAGATATATCAAGATATTTAAAAGTTGCGAAGCCGCACCAACATAATAGAGATACAGAAACACCGTGGCCCCTTTCTTTGAGATAACTCTGCACTATTGCGAGCTGCAAATGCCACTTCCAGCTTAGCTGTGCAGAAGAAGAACAACAAGAAGAAGAAATATCTCGAAATATGTCCGTCAGGCCCCTTCCCTTGAGATAAATCTGCAAATATCTCGGAAACGAAGCGAGCTATGGCAAAATGTTAAGAGACCTTTTTTGTATGGAATTATGTTTCCTACTTTTTATGTTCTATGATATTTTTTGATCAGACGCGTAGTTCTCGAGATATATCAAGATATTTAAAAGTTCCGAAGCCGCACCAACATAATAGAGATACAGAAACACCGTGGCTCCTTTCTTTTAGATAACTCTGCACTATTGCGACCTGGAAATGCCACTTACAGTTTAGCTGTGCAGAAGAAGAACAACAAGAAGAAGAAATATCTCGAAATAAGTCCGTTAGGCCCCTTCCCTTGAGATAAATCTGCAAATATCTCGGAAACGAAGCGAGCTATGGCAAAATGTTAAGAGACCTTTTTTGTAGAGAATTAAGTTTCCTACGTTTTATGTTGTATGATATTTTTTGATCAGATGCGTAGTTCTCGAGATATATCAAGATATTTAAAAGTTCCGAAGCCGCACCAACATAATAGAGATACAGAAACACCGTGGCCCCTTTCTTTGAGATAACTCTGTACTAGTGCGAGCCGCAAATGCCACTTCCAGCTTAGCTGTGCAGAAGAAGAACAACAAGAAGAAGAAATATCACGAAATATGTCCGTTAGGCCCCTTCCCTTGAGATAAATCTGCAAATATCTCGGAAACGAAGCGAGTTATGGCAAAATGTTAAGAGACCTTTTTTGTAGCGAATTAAGTTTCCTACTTTTTATGTTCTATGATATTTTTTGATCAGATGCGTAGTTCTCGAGATATATCAAGATATTTAAAAGTTCCGAAGCCGCACCAACATAATAGAGATACAGAAACACCGTGGCCCCTCTCTTTGAGATAACTCTGCACAATTGCGAGCTGCAAATGCCACTTCCAGCTTAGCTGTGCAGAAGAAGAACAACAAGAAGAAGAAATATCTCGAAATATGTCCGTCAGGCCCCTTCCCTTGAGATAAATCTGCAAATATCTCGGAAACGAAGCGAGCTATTGCAAAATGTTAAGAGACCTTTTTTGTAGAGAATTGAGTTTCCTACTTTTTATGTTCTATGATATTTTTTGATCAGATGCGTAGTTCTCGAGATATATCAAGATATTTAAAAGTTCCGAAGCCGCACCAACATAATAGAGATACAGAAACACCGTGGCCCCTTTCTTTGAGATAACTCTGTACTATTGCGAGCTGGAAATGCCACTTCCAGTTTAGCTGTGCAGAAGAAGAACAACAAGAAGAAGAAATATCTCGAAATATGTCCGTTAGGCCCCTTCCCTTGAGATAAATCTGCAAATATCTCGGAAACGAAGCGAGCTATGGCAAAATGTTAAGAGACGTTTTTTGTAGAGAATTATGTTTCCTACAATTTATGTTCTATGATATTTTTTGATCAGAAGCGTAGTTTTCGAGATATATCGAGATATTTAAAAGTTCCGAAGCAGCACCAACATAATAGAGATACAGAAACACCGTGGCCCCTCTCTTTGAGATAACTCTGCACTATTGCGAGCTGGAAATGCCACTTCCAGTTTAGCTGTGCAGAAGAAGAACAACAAGAAGAAGAAATATCTCGAAATATGTCCGTCAGGCCCCTTCCCTTGAGATAAATCTGCAAATATCTCGGAAACGAAGCGAGCTATGGCAAAATGTTGAGAGACCGTTTTTGTAGAGAATTAAGTTTCCTACTTTTTATGTTCTATGATATTTTTTGATCAGATGCGTAGTTCTCGAGATATATCAAGATATTTAAAAGTTCCGAAGCCGCACCAACATAATAGAGATACAGAAACACCGTGGCCGCTCTCTTTGAGATAACTCTGCACTATTGCGAGCTGGAAATGCCACTTCCAGTTTAGCTGTGCAGAAGAAGAACAACAAGAAGAAGAAATATCTCGAAATATGTCCGTCGGGCCCCTTCCCTTGAGATAAATCTGCAAATATCTCGGAAACGAAGCGAGCTATGGCAAAATGTTAAGAGACCTTTTTTGTAGAGAATTAAGTTTCCTACTTTTTATGTTCTATGATATTTTTTGATCAGAAGCGTAGTTTTCGAGATATATCGAGATATTTAAAAGTTCCGAAGCCGCACCAACATAATAGGGATACAGAAACACCGTGGCCCCTTTCTTTGAGATAACTCTGCAGTATTGCGAGCTGTAAATGCCACTTCCAGCTTAGCTGTGCAGAAGAAGAACAACAAGAAGAAGAAATATCTCGAAATATGTCCGTCAGGCCCCTTCCCTTGAGATAAATCTGCAAATATCTCGAAAACGAAGAGAGCTATGGCAAAATGTTAAGAGACCTTTTTTGTAGAGAGTTAAGTTTCCTACTTTTTATGTTCTATGATATTTTTTGATCTGATGCGTAGTTCTCGAGATATATCAAGATATTTAAAAGTTCCGAAGCCGCACCAACATAATAGAGATACAGAAACACCGTGGCCCCTTTCGTTGAGATAACTCTGCACTAGTGCGAGCCGCAAATGCCACTTCCAGCTTAGCTGTGCAGAAGAAGAACAACAAGAAGAAGAAATATCTCGAAATATGTCCGTCAGGCCCCTTCCCTTGAGATAAATCTGCAAATATCTCGGAAACGAAGCGAGCTATGGCAAAATGTTAAGAGACGTTTTTTGTAGAGAATTATGTTTCCTACAATTTATGTTCTACGATATTTTTTGATCAGAAGCGTAGTTTTCGAGATATATCGAGATATTTAAAAGTTCCGAAGCCGCACCAACATAATAGGGATACAGAAACACCGTGGCCCCTTTCTTTGAGATAACTCTGCACTAGTGCGAGCTGCAAATGCCACTTCCAGCTTAGCTGTGCAGAAGAAGAACAACAAGAAGAAGAAATATCTCGAAATATGTCCGTCAGGCCCCTTCCCTTGAGATAAATCTGCAAATATCTCGGAAACGAAGCGAGCTATGGCCAATTGTTAAGAGACCTTTTTTGTAGAGAATTAAGTTTCCTACTTTTTATGTTCTATGATATTTTTTGATCAGATGCGTAGTTCTCGAGATATATCAAGATATTTAAAAGTTCCGAAGCCGCACCAACATAATAGAGATACAGAAACACCGTGGCCCCTTTCTTTGAGATAACTCTGCACTGTTGCGAGCTGTAAATGCCACTTCCAGCTTAGCTGTGCAGAAGAAGAACAACAAGAAGAAGAAATATCTCGAAATATGTCCGTTAGGCCCCTTCCCTTGAGATAAATCGGCAAGTATCTCGGAAACGAAGCGAGCTATGGCAAAATGTTGAGAGACCTTTTTTGTAGAGAATTAAGTTTCCTACTTTTTATGTTCTATGATATTTTTTGATCAGATGCGTAGATCTCGAGATATATCAAGATATTTAAAAGTTCCGAAGCCGCACCAACATAATAGAGATACAGAAACACCGTGGCCCCTTTCTTTGAGATAACTCTGCACTATTGCGAGCTGCAAATGCCACTTCCAGCTTAGCTGTGCAGAAGAAGAACAACAAGAAGAAGAAATATCTCAAAATATGTCCGTCAGGCCAGTTCCTTTGAGCTGAATCTGCAAATATCTCGGAAACGAAGCGAGCTATGGCAAAATGTTAAGAGACGTTTTTTGTAGAGAATTATGTTTCCTACAATTCATGTTCTATGATATTTTTTGATCAGAAGCGTAGTTTTCGAGATATATCGAGATATTTAAAAGTTCCGAAGCCGCACCAACATAATAGGGATACAGAAACACCGTGGCCCCTTTCTTTGAGATAACTCTGCACGATTGCGAGCTGGAAATGCCACTTCCAGTTTAGCTGTGCAGAAGAAGAACAACAAGAAGAAGAAATATCTCGAAATATGTCCATCAGGACCCTTCCCTTGAGATAAATCTGCAAATATCTCGGAAACGAAGCGAGCTATGGCAAAATGTTAAGAGACCTTTTTTGTAGAGAATTAAGTTTCCTACTTTTTATGTTCTATGATATTTTTTGATCAGACGCGTAGTTCTCGAGATATATCAAGATATTTAAAAGTTCCGAAGCCGCACCAACATAATAGAGATACAGAAACACCGTGGCCCCTCTCTTTGAGATAACTCTGCACTATTGCGAGCTGCAAATGCCACTTCCAGTTTAGCTGTGCAGAAGAAGAACAACAAGAAGAAGAAATATCTCGAAATATGTCCGTTAGGCCCCTTCCCTTGAGATGAATCGGCAAGTATCTCGGAAACGAAGCGAGCTATGGCAAAATGTTGAGAGACCTTTTTTGTAGAGAATTAAGTTTCCTACTTTTTATGTTCTATGATATTTTTTGATCAGATGCGTAGATCTCGAGATATATCAAGATATTCAAAGTTCCGAAGCCGCACCAACATAATAGAGATACAGAAACACCGTGGCCCCTTTCTTTGAGATAACTCTGCACTATTGCGAGCTGCAAATGCCACTTCCAGCTTAGCTGTGCAGAAGAAGAACAACAAGAAGAAGAAATATCTCGAAATATGTCCGTCAGGCCCCTTCCCTTGAGATAAATCTGCAAATATCTCGGAAACGAAGCGAGCTATGGCAAAATGTTAAGAGACCTTTTTTGTATGGAATTATGTTTCCTACTTTTTATGTTCTATGATATTTTTTGATCAGACGCGTAGTTCTCGAGATATATCAAGATATTTAAAAGTTCCGAAGCCGCACCAACATAATAGAGATACAGAAACACCGTGGCCCCTCTCTTTGAGATAACTCTGCACAATTGCGAGCTGCAAATGCCACTTCCAGCTTAGCTGTGCAGAAGAAGAACAACAAGAAGAAGAAATATCTCGAAATATGTCCGTCAGGCCCCTTCCCTTGAGATAAATCTGCAAATATCTCGGAAACGAAGCGAGCTATTGCAAAATGTTAAGAGACCTTTTTTGTAGAGAATTGAGTTTCCTACTTTTTATGTTCTATGATATTTTTTGATCAGATGCGTAGTTCTCGAGATATATCAAGATATTTAAAAGTTCCGAAGCCGCACCAACATAATAGAGATACAGAAACACCGTGGCCCCTTTCTTTGAGATAACTCTGTACTATTGCGAGCTGGAAATGCCACTTCCAGTTTAGCTGTGCAGAAGAAGAACAACAAGAAGAAGAAATATCTCGAAATATGTCCGTTAGGCCCCTTCCCTTGAGATAAATCTGCAAATATCTCGGAAACGAAGCGAGCTATGGCAAAATGTTAAGAGACGTTTTTTGTAGAGAATTATGTTTCCTACAATTTATGTTCTATGATATTTTTTGATCAGAAGCGTAGTTTTCGAGATATATCGAGATATTTAAAAGTTCCGAAGCAGCACCAACATAATAGAGATACAGAAACACCGTGGCCCCTCTCTTTGAGATAACTCTGCACTATTGCGAGCTGGAAATGCCACTTCCAGTTTAGCTGTGCAGAAGAAGAACAACAAGAAGAAGAAATATCTCGAAATATGTCCGTCAGGCCCCTTCCCTTGAGATAAATCTGCAAATATCTCGGAAACGAAGCGAGCTATGGCAAAATGTTGAGAGACCGTTTTTGTAGAGAATTAAGTTTCCTACTTTTTATGTTCTATGATATTTTTTGATCAGATGCGTAGTTCTCGAGATATATCAAGATATTTAAAAGTTCCGAAGCCGCACCAACATAATAGAGATACAGAAACACCGTGGCCGCTCTCTTTGAGATAACTCTGCACTATTGCGAGCTGGAAATGCCACTTCCAGTTTAGCTGTGCAGAAGAAGAACAACAAGAAGAAGAAATATCTCGAAATATGTCCGTCGGGCCCCTTCCCTTGAGATAAATCTGCAAATATCTCGGAAACGAAGCGAGCTATGGCAAAATGTTAAGAGACCTTTTTTGTAGAGAATTAAGTTTCCTACTTTTTATGTTCTATGATATTTTTTGATCAGAAGCGTAGTTTTCGAGATATATCGAGATATTTAAAAGTTCCGAAGCCGCACCAACATAATAGGGATACAGAAACACCGTGGCCCCTTTCTTTGAGATAACTCTGCAGTATTGCGAGCTGTAAATGCCACTTCCAGCTTAGCTGTGCAGAAGAAGAACAACAAGAAGAAGAAATATCTCGAAATATGTCCGTCAGGCCCCTTCCCTTGAGATAAATCTGCAAATATCTCGAAAACGAAGAGAGCTATGGCAAAATGTTAAGAGACCTTTTTTGTAGAGAGTTAAGTTTCCTACTTTTTATGTTCTATGATATTTTTTGATCTGATGCGTAGTTCTCGAGATATATCAAGATATTTAAAAGTTCCGAAGCCGCACCAACATAATAGAGATACAGAAACACCGTGGCCCCTTTCGTTGAGATAACTCTGCACTAGTGCGAGCCGCAAATGCCACTTCCAGCTTAGCTGTGCAGAAGAAGAACAACAAGAAGAAGAAATATCTCGAAATATGTCCGTCAGGCCCCTTCCCTTGAGATAAATCTGCAAATATCTCGGAAACGAAGCGAGCTATGGCAAAATGTTAAGAGACGTTTTTTGTAGAGAATTATGTTTCCTACAATTTATGTTCTACGATATTTTTTGATCAGAAGCGTAGTTTTCGAGATATATCGAGATATTTAAAAGTTCCGAAGCCGCACCAACATAATAGGGATACAGAAACACCGTGGCCCCTTTCTTTGAGATAACTCTGCACTAGTGCGAGCTGCAAATGCCACTTCCAGCTTAGCTGTGCAGAAGAAGAACAACAAGAAGAAGAAATATCTCGAAATATGTCCGTCAGGCCCCTTCCCTTGAGATAAATCTGCAAATATCTCGGAAACGAAGCGAGCTATGGCCAATTGTTAAGAGACCTTTTTTGTAGAGAATTAAGTTTCCTACTTTTTATGTTCTATGATATTTTTTGATCAGATGCGTAGTTCTCGAGATATATCAAGATATTTAAAAGTTCCGAAGCCGCACCAACATAATAGAGATACAGAAACACCGTGGCCCCTTTCTTTGAGATAACTCTGCACTGTTGCGAGCTGTAAATGCCACTTCCAGCTTAGCTGTGCAGAAGAAGAACAACAAGAAGAAGAAATATCTCGAAATATGTCCGTTAGGCCCCTTCCCTTGAGATAAATCGGCAAGTATCTCGGAAACGAAGCGAGCTATGGCAAAATGTTGAGAGACCTTTTTTGTAGAGAATTAAGTTTCCTACTTTTTATGTTCTATGATATTTTTTGATCAGATGCGTAGATCTCGAGATATATCAAGATATTTAAAAGTTCCGAAGCCGCACCAACATAATAGAGATACAGAAACACCGTGGCCCCTTTCTTTGAGATAACTCTGCACTATTGCGAGCTGCAAATGCCACTTCCAGCTTAGCTGTGCAGAAGAAGAACAACAAGAAGAAGAAATATCTCAAAATATGTCCGTCAGGCCAGTTCCTTTGAGCTGAATCTGCAAATATCTCGGAAACGAAGCGAGCTATGGCAAAATGTTAAGAGACGTTTTTTGTAGAGAATTATGTTTCCTACAATTCATGTTCTATGATATTTTTTGATCAGAAGCGTAGTTTTCGAGATATATCGAGATATTTAAAAGTTCCGAAGCCGCACCAACATAATAGGGATACAGAAACACCGTGGCCCCTTTCTTTGAGATAACTCTGCACGATTGCGAGCTGGAAATGCCACTTCCAGTTTAGCTGTGCAGAAGAAGAACAACAAGAAGAAGAAATATCTCGAAATATGTCCATCAGGACCCTTCCCTTGAGATAAATCTGCAAATATCTCGGAAACGAAGCGAGCTATGGCAAAATGTTAAGAGACCTTTTTTGTAGAGAATTAAGTTTCCTACTTTTTATGTTCTATGATATTTTTTGATCAGACGCGTAGTTCTCGAGATATATCAAGATATTTAAAAGTTCCGAAGCCGCACCAACATAATAGAGATACAGAAACACCGTGGCCCCTCTCTTTGAGATAACTCTGCACTATTGCGAGCTGCAAATGCCACTTCCAGTTTAGCTGTGCAGAAGAAGAACAACAAGAAGAAGAAATATCTCGAAATATGTCCGTTAGGCCCCTTCCCTTGAGATGAATCGGCAAGTATCTCGGAAACGAAGCGAGCTATGGCAAAATGTTGAGAGACCTTTTTTGTAGAGAATTAAGTTTCCTACTTTTTATGTTCTATGATATTTTTTGATCAGATGCGTAGATCTCGAGATATATCAAGATATTCAAAGTTCCGAAGCCGCACCAACATAATAGAGATACAGAAACACCGTGGCCCCTTTCTTTGAGATAACTCTGCACTATTGCGAGCTGCAAATGCCACTTCCAGCTTAGCTGTGCAGAAGAAGAACAACAAGAAGAAGAAATATCTCGAAATATGTCCGTCAGGCCCCTTCCCTTGAGATAAATCTGCAAATATCTCGGAAACGAAGCGAGCTATGGCAAAATGTTAAGAGACCTTTTTTGTATGGAATTATGTTTCCTACTTTTTATGTTCTATGATATTTTTTGATCAGACGCGTAGTTCTCGAGATATATCAAGATATTTAAAAGTTCCGAAGCCGCACCAACATAATAGAGATACAGAAACACCGTGGCTCCTTTCTTTTAGATAACTCTGCACTATTGCGACCTGGAAATGCCACTTCCAGTTTAGCTGTGCAGAAGAAGAACAACAAGAAGAAGAAATATCTCGAAATAAGTCCGTTAGGCCCCTTCCCTTGAGATAAATCTGCAAATATCTCGGAAACGAAGCGAGCTATGGCAAAATGTTAAGAGACCTTTTTTGTAGAGAATTAAGTTTCCTACGTTTTATGTTGTATGATATTTTTTGATCAGATGCGTAGTTCTCGAGATATATCAAGATATTTAAAAGTTCCGAAGCCGCACCAACATAATAGAGATACAGAAACACCGTGGCCCCTTTCTTTGAGATAACTCTGTACTAGTGCGAGCCGCAAATGCCACTTCCAGCTTAGCTGTGCAGAAGAAGAACAACAAGAAGAAGAAATATCACGAAATATGTCCGTTAGGCCCCTTCCCTTGAGATAAATCTGCAAATATCTCGGAAACGAAGCGAGTTATGGCAAAATGTTAAGAGACCTTTTTTGTAGAGAATTGAGTTTCCTACTTTTTATGTTCTATGATATTTTTTGATCAGAAGCGTAGTTTTCGAGATATATCGAGATATTTAAAAGTTCCGAAGCAGCACCAACATAATAGAGATACAGAAACACCGTGGCCCCTCTCTTTGAGATAACTCTGCACTATTGCGAGCTGGAAATGCCACTTCCAGTTTAGCTGTGCAGAAGAAGAACAACAAGAAGAAGAAATATCTCGAAATATGTCCGTCAGGCCCCTTCCCTTGAGATAAATCTGCAAATATCTCGGAAACGAAGCGAGCTATTGCAAAATGTTAAGAGACCTTTTTTGTAGAGAATTGAGTTTCCTACTTTTTATGTTCTATGATATTTTTTGATCAGATGCGTAGTTCTCGAGATATATCAAGATATTTAAAAGTTAAGAAGCCGCACCAACATAATAGAGATACAGAAACACCGTGGCCCCTTTCTTTGAGATAACTCTGCACTATTGCGAGCTGGAAATGCCACTTCCAGTTTAGCTGTGCAGAAGAAGAACAACAAGAAGAAGAAATATCTCGAAATATGTCCGTTAGGCCCCTTCCCTTGAGATAAATCTGCAAATATCTCGGAAACGAAGCGAGCTATGGCAGAATGTTAAGAGACCTTTTTTGTAGAGAATTAAGTTTCCTACGTTTTATGTTGTATGATATTTTTTGATCAGATGCGTAGTTCTCGAGATATATCAAGATATTTAAAAGTTCCGAAGCCGCACCAACATAATAGAGATACAGAAACACCGTGGCCCCTCTCTTTGAGATAACTCTGCACTATTGCGAGCTGCAAATGCCACTTCCAGTTTAGCTGTGCAGAAGAAGAACAACAAGAAGAAGAAATATCTCGAAATATGTCCGTTAGGCCCCTTCCCTTGAGATAAATCGGCAAGTATCTCGGAAACGAAGCGAGCTATGGCAAAATGTTGAGAGACCTTTTTTGTAGAGAATTAAGTTTCCTACTTTTTATGTTCTATGATATTTTTTGATCAGATGCGTAGATCTCGAGATATATCAAGATATTTAAAAGTTCCGAAGCCGCACCAACATAATAGAGATACAGAAACACCGTGGCCCCTTTCTTTGAGATAACTCTGCACTATTGCGAGCTGCAAATGCCACTTCCAGCTTAGCTGTGCAGAAGAAGAACAACAAGAAGAAGAAATATCTCGAAATATGTCCGTCAGGCCCCTTCCCTTGAGATAAATCTGCAAATATCTCGGAAACGAAGCGAGCTATGGCAAAATGTTAAGAGACCTTTTTTGTATGGAATTATGTTTCCTACTTTTTATGTTCTATGATATTTTTTGATCAGACGCGTAGTTCTCGAGATATATCAAGATATTTAAAAGTTCCGAAGCCGCACCAACATAATAGAGATACAGAAACACCGTGGCTCCTTTCTTTTAGATAACTCTGCACTATTGCGACCTGGAAATGCCACTTCCAGTTTAGCTGTGCAGAAGAAGAACAACAAGAAGAAGAAATATCACGAAATATGTCCGTTAGGCCCCTTCCCTTGAGATAAATCTGCAAATATCTCGGAAACGAAGCGAGTTATGGCAAAATGTTAAGAGACCTTTTTTGTAGAGAATTGAGTTTCCTACTTTTTATGTTCTATGATATTTTTTGATCAGAAGCGTAGTTTTCGAGATATATCGAGATATTTAAAAGTTCCGAAGCAGCACCAACATAATAGAGATACAGAAACACCGTGGCCCCTCTCTTTGAGATAACTCTGCACTATTGCGAGCTGGAAATGCCACTTCCAGTTTAGCTGTGCAGAAGAAGAACAACAAGAAGAAGAAATATCTCGAAATATGTCCGTCAGGCCCCTTCCCTTGAGATAAATCTGCAAATATCTCGGAAACGAAGCGAGCTATTGCAAAATGTTAAGAGACCTTTTTTGTAGAGAATTGAGTTTCCTACTTTTTATGTTCTATGATATTTTTTGATCAGATGCGTAGTTCTCGAGATATATCAAGATATTTAAAAGTTAAGAAGCCGCACCAACATAATAGAGATACAGAAACACCGTGGCCCCTTTCTTTGAGATAACTCTGCACTATTGCGAGCTGGAAATGCCACTTCCAGTTTAGCTGTGCAGAAGAAGAACAACAAGAAGAAGAAATATCTCGAAATATGTCCGTTAGGCCCCTTCCCTTGAGATAAATCTGCAAATATCTCGGAAACGAAGCGAGCTATGGCAGAATGTTAAGAGACCTTTTTTGTAGAGAATTAAGTTTCCTACGTTTTATGTTGTATGATATTTTTTGATCAGATGCGTAGTTCTCGAGATATATCAAGATATTTAAAAGTTCCGAAGCCGCACCAACATAATAGAGATACAGAAACACCGTGGCCCCTCTCTTTGAGATAACTCTGCACTATTGCGAGCTGCAAATGCCACTTCCAGTTTAGCTGTGCAGAAGAAGAACAACAAGAAGAAGAAATACCTCGAAATATGTCCGTTAGGCCCCTTCCCTTGAGATAAATCGGCAAGTATCTCGGAAACGAAGCGAGCTATGGCAAAATGTTGAGAGACCTTTTTTGTAGAGAATTAAGTTTCCTACTTTTTATGTTCTATGATATTTTTTGATCAGATGCGTAGATCTCGAGATATATCAAGATATTTAAAAGTTCCGAAGCCGCACCAACATAATAGGGATACAGAAACACCGTGGCCCCTTTCTTTGAGATAACTCTGCAGTATTGCGAGCTGTAAATGCCACTTCCAGCTTAGCTGTGCAGAAGAAGAACAACAAGAAGAAGAAATACCTCGAAATATGTCCGTCAGGCCCCTTCCCTTGAGATAAATCTGCAAATATCTCGAAAACGAAGAGAGCTATGGCAAAATGTTAAGAGACCTTTTTTGTAGAGAATTAAGTTTCCTACTTTTTATGTTCTATGATATTTTTTGATCTGATGCGTAGTTCTCGAGATATATCAAGATATTTAAAAGTTCCGAAGCCGCACCAACATAATAGAGATACAGAAACACCGTGGCCCCTTTCGTTGAGATAACTCTGCACTAGTGCGAGCCGCAAATGCCACTTCCAGCTTAGCTGTGCAGAAGAAGAACAACAAGAAGAAGAAATATCTCGAAATATATCCGTCAGGCCCCTTCCCTTGAGATAAATCTGCAAATATCTCGGAAACGAAGCGAGCTATGGCAAAATGTTAAGAGACGTTTTTTGTAGAGAATTATGTTTCCTACAATTTATGTTCTACGATATTTTTTGATCAGAAGCGTAGTTTTCGAGATATATCGAGATATTTAAAAGTTCAGAAGCCGCACCAACATAATAGGGATACAGAAACACCGTGGCCCCTTTCTTTGAGATAACTCTGCACTAGTGCGAGCTGCAAATGCCACTTCCAGCTTAGCTGTGCAGAAGAAGAACAACAAGAAGAAGAAATATCTCGAAATATGTCCGTCAGGCCCCTTCCCTTGAGATAAATCTGCAAATATCTCGGAAACGAAGCGAGCTATGGCCAATTGTTAAGAGACCTTTTTTGTAGAGAATTAAGTTTCCTACTTTTTATGTTCTATGATATTTTTTGATCAGATGCGTAGTTCTCGAGATATATCAAGATATTTAAAAGTTCCGAAGCCGCACCAACATAATAGAGATACAGAAACACCGTGGCCCCTTTCTTTGAGATAACTCTGCACTGTTGCGAGCTGTAAATGCCACTTCCAGCTTAGCTGTGCAGAAGAAGAACAACAAGAAGAAGAAATATCTCGAAATATGTCCGTCAGGCCCCTTCCCTTGAGATATATCTGCAAATATCTCGGAAACGAAGCGAGCTATGGCAAAATGTTAAGAGACCTTTTTTGTAGAGAATTATGTTTCCTACAATTTATGTTCTATGATATCTTTTGATCAGAAGCGTAGTTTTCGAGATATATCGAGATATTTAAAAGTTCCGAAGCCGCTCCAACATAATAGAGATACAGAAACACCGTGGCCCCTTTCTTTGAGATAACTCTGCACTAGTGCGAGCCGCAAATGCCACTTCCAGCTTAGCTGTGCAGAAGAAGAACAACAAGAAGAAGAAATATCTCGAAATATGTCCGTCAGGCCCCTTCCCTTGAGATAAATCTGCAAATATCTCGGAAACGAAGCGAGGTATGGCCAATTGTTAAGAGACCTTTTTTGTAGAGACTTAAGTTTCCTACTTTTTATGTTCTATGATATTTTTTGATCAGATGCGTAGTTCTCGAGATATATCGAGATATTTAAAAGTTCCGAAGCCGCACCAACATAATAGAGATACAGAAACACCGTGGCCCCTTTCTTTGAGATAACTCAGCACTAGTGCGAGCCGCAAATGCCACTTCCAGCTTAGCTGTGCAGAAGAAGAACAACAAGAAGAAGAAATATCTCGAAATATGTCCGTCAGGCCCCTTCCCTTGAGATATATCTGCAAATATCTCGGAAACGAAGCGAGCTATGGCAAAATGTTAAGAGACCTTTTTTGTAGAGAATTATGTTTCCTACAATTTATGTTCTATGATATTTTTTGATCAGATGCGTAGTTCTCGAGATATATCGAGATATTTAAAAGTTCCGAAGCCGCACCAACATAATAGAGATACAGAAACACCGTGGCCCCTTTCTTTGAGATAACTCAGCACTAGTGCGAGCCGCAAATGCCACTTCCAGCTTAGCTGTGCAGAAGAAGAACAACAAGAAGAAGAAATATCTCGAAATATGTCACTCAGGCCCCTTCCCTTGAGATAAATCTGCAAATATCTCGGAAACGAAGCGAGCTATGGCAAAATATTAAGAGACCTTTTTTGTAGAGAATTAAGTTTCCTACTTTTTATGTTCTATGATATTTTTTGATCAGATGCGTAGTTCTCGAGATATATCAAGATATTTAAAAGTTCCGAAGCCGCACCAACATAATAGAGATACAGAAACACCGTGGCCCCTTTCTTTGAGATAACTCTGCACTATTGCGAGCTGCAAATGCCACTTCCAGCTTAGCTGTGCAGAGGAAGAACAACAAGAAGAAGAAATATCTCGAAATATGTCCGTCAGGCCAGTTCCTTTGAGCTGAATCTGCAAATATCTCGGAAACGAAGCGAGCTATGGCAAAATGTTAAGAGACGTTTTTTGTAGAGAATTATGTTTCCTACAATTTATGTTCTATGATATTTTTTGATCAGAAGCGTAGTTTTCGAGATATATCGAGATATTTAAAAGTTCCGAAGCCGCACCAACATAATAGGGATACAGAAACACCGTGGCCCCTTTCTTTGAGATAACTCTGCACGATTGCGAGCTGGAAATGCCACTTCCAGTTTAGCTGTGCAGAAGAAGAACAACAAGAAGAAGAAATATCTCGAAATATGTCCATCAGGACCCTTCCCTTGAGATAAATCTGCAAATATCTCGGAAACGAAGCGAGCTATGGCAAAATGTTAAGAGACCTTTTTTGTAGAGAATTAAGTTTCCTACTTTTTATGTTCTATGATATTTTTTGATCAGATGCGTAGATCTCGAGATATATCAAGATATTTAAAAGTTCCGAAGCCGCACCAACATAATAGGGATACAGAAACACCGTGGCCCCTTTCTTTGAGATAACTCTGCACGATTGCGAGCTGGAAATGCCACTTCCAGTTTAGCTGTGCAGAAGAAGAACAACAAGAAGAAGAAATATCTCGAAATATGTCCATCAGGACCCTTCCCTTGAGATAAATCTGCAAATATCTCGGAAACGAAGCGAGCTATGGCAAAATGTTAAGAGACCTTTTTTGTAGAGAATTAAGTTTCCTACTTTTTATGTTCTATGATATTTTTTGATCAGACGCGTAGTTCTCGAGATATATCAAGATATTTAAAAGTTCCGAAGCCGCACCAACATAATAGAGATACAGAAACACCGTGGCCCCTCTCTTTGAGATAACTCTGCACTATTGCGGGCTGCAAATGCCACTTCCAGTTTAGCTGTGCAGAAGAAGAACAACAAGAAGAAGAAATATCTCGAAATATGTCCGTTAGGCCCCTTCCCTTGAGATAGATCGGCAAGTATCTCGGAAACGAAGCGAGCTATGGCAAAATGTTGAGAGACCTTTTTTGTAGAGAATTAAGTTTCCTACTTTTTATGTTCTATGATATTTTTTGATCAGATGCGTAGATCTCGAGATATATCAAGATATTTAAAAGTTCCGAAGCCGCACCAACATAATAGAGATACAGAAACACCGTGGCCCCTTTCTTTGAGATAACTCTGCACTATTGCGAGCTGCAAATGCCACTTCCAGCTTAGCTGTGCAGAAGAAGAACAACAAGAAGAAGAAATATCTCGAAATATGTCCGTCAGGCCCCTTCCCTTGAGATAAATCTGCAAATATCTCGGAAACGAAGCGAGCTATGGCAAAATGTTAAGAGACCTTTTTTGTATGGAATTATGTTTCCTACTTTTTATGTTCTATGATATTTTTTGATCAGATGCGTAGTTCTCGAGATATATCAAGATATTTAAAAGTTCCGAAGCCGCACCAACATAATAGAGATACAGAAACACCGTGGCTCGTTTCTTTTAGATAACTCTGCACTATTGCGACCTGGAAATGCCACTTCCAGTTTAGCTGTGCAGAAGAAGAACAACAAGAAGAAGAAATATCTCGAAATAAGTCCGGTAGGCCCCTTCCCTTGAGATAAATCTGCAAATATCTCGGAAACGAAGCGAGCTATGGCAAAATGTTAAGAGACCTTTTTTGTAGAGAATTAAGTTTCCTACGTTTTATGTTGTATGATATTTTTTGATCAGATGCGTAGTTCTCGAGATATATCAAGATATTTAAAAGTTCCGAAGCCGCACCAACATAATAGAGATACAGAAACACCGTGGCCCCTTTCTTTGAGATAACTCTGTACTAGTGCGAGCCGCAAATGCCACTTCCAGCTTAGCTGTGCAGAAGAAGAACAACAAGAAGAAGAAATATCACGAAATATGTCCGTTAGGCCCCTTCCCTTGAGATAAATCTGCAAATATCTCGGAAACGAAGCGAGTTATGGCAAAATGTTAAGAGACCTTTTTTGTAGAGAATTGAGTTTCCTACTTTTTATGTTCTATGATATTTTTTGATCAGAAGCGTAGTTTTCGAGATATATCGAGATATTTAAAAGTTCCGAAGCAGCACCAACATAATAGAGATACAGAAACACCGTGGCCCCTCTCTTTGAGATAACTCTGCACTATTGCGAGCTGGAAATGCCACTTCCAGTTTAGCTGTGCAGAAGAAGAACAACAAGAAGAAGAAATATCTCGAAATATGTCCGTCAGGCCCCTTCCCTTGAGATAAATCTGCAAATATCTCGGAAACGAAGCGAGCTATTGCAAAATGTTAAGAGACCTTTTTTGTAGAGAATTGAGTTTCCTACTTTTTATGTTCTATGATATTTTTTGATCAGATGCGTAGTTCTCGAGATATATCAAGATATTTAAAAGTTAAGAAGCCGCACCAACATAATAGAGATACAGAAACACCGTGGCCCCTTTCTTTGAGATAACTCTGCACTATTGCGAGCTGGAAATGCCACTTCCAGTTTAGCTGTGCAGAAGAAGAACAACAAGAAGAAGAAATATCTCGAAATATGTCCGTCAGGCCCCTTCCCTTGAGATAAATCTGCAAATATCTCGGAAACGAAGCGAGCTATGGCAAAATGTTAAGAGACCTTTTTTGTAGAGAATTATGTTTCCTACAATTTATGTTCTATGATATTTTTTGATCAGAAGCGTAGTTTTCGAGATATATCGAGATATTTAAAAGCTTCGAAGCCGCTCCAACATAATAGAGATACAGAAACACCGTGGCCCCTTTCTTTGAGATAACTCTGCACTAGTGCGAGCCGCAAATGCCACTTCCAGCTTAGCTGTGCAGAAGAAGAACAACAAGAAGAAGAAATATCTCGAAATATGTCCGTCAGGCCCCTTTCCCTTGAGATAAATCTGCAAATATCTCGGAAACGAAGCGAGCTATGGCAAAATGTTAAGAGACCTTTTTTGTAGAGAATTAAGTTTCCTACTTTTTATGTTCTATGATATTTTTTGATCAGACGCGTAGTTCTCGAGATATATCAAGATATTTAAAAGTTCCGAAGCCGCACCAACATAATAGAGATACAGAAACACCGTGGCCCCTCTCTTTGAGATAACTCTGCACTATTGCGGGCTGCAAATGCCACTTCCAGTTTAGCTGTGCAGAAGAAGAACAACAAGAAGAAGAAATATCTCGAAATATGTCCGTTAGGCCCCTTCCCTTGAGATAGATCGGCAAGTATCTCGGAAACGAAGCGAGCTATGGCAAAATGTTGAGAGACCTTTTTTGTAGAGAATTAAGTTTCCTACTTTTTATGTTCTATGATATTTTTTGATCAGATGCGTAGATCTCGAGATATATCAAGATATTTAAAAGTTCCGAAGCCGCACCAACATAATAGAGATACAGAAACACCGTGGCCCCTTTCTTTGAGATAACTCTGCACTATTGCGAGCTGCAAATGCCACTTCCAGCTTAGCTGTGCAGAAGAAGAACAACAAGAAGAAGAAATATCTCGAAATATGTCCGTCAGGCCCCTTCCCTTGAGATAAATCTGCAAATATCTCGGAAACGAAGCGAGCTATGGCAAAATGTTAAGAGACCTTTTTTGTATGGAATTATGTTTCCTACTTTTTATGTTCTATGATATTTTTTGATCAGATGCGTAGTTCTCGAGATATATCAAGATATTTAAAAGTTCCGAAGCCGCACCAACATAATAGAGATACAGAAACACCGTGGCTCGTTTCTTTTAGATAACTCTGCACTATTGCGACCTGGAAATGCCACTTCCAGTTTAGCTGTGCAGAAGAAGAACAACAAGAAGAAGAAATATCTCGAAATAAGTCCGGTAGGCCCCTTCCCTTGAGATAAATCTGCAAATATCTCGGAAACGAAGCGAGCTATGGCAAAATGTTAAGAGACCTTTTTTGTAGAGAATTAAGTTTCCTACGTTTTATGTTGTATGATATTTTTTGATCAGATGCGTAGTTCTCGAGATATATCAAGATATTTAAAAGTTCCGAAGCCGCACCAACATAATAGAGATACAGAAACACCGTGGCCCCTTTCTTTGAGATAACTCTGTACTAGTGCGAGCCGCAAATGCCACTTCCAGCTTAGCTGTGCAGAAGAAGAACAACAAGAAGAAGAAATATCACGAAATATGTCCGTTAGGCCCCTTCCCTTGAGATAAATCTGCAAATATCTCGGAAACGAAGCGAGTTATGGCAAAATGTTAAGAGACCTTTTTTGTAGAGAATTGAGTTTCCTACTTTTTATGTTCTATGATATTTTTTGATCAGAAGCGTAGTTTTCGAGATATATCGAGATATTTAAAAGTTCCGAAGCAGCACCAACATAATAGAGATACAGAAACACCGTGGCCCCTCTCTTTGAGATAACTCTGCACTATTGCGAGCTGGAAATGCCACTTCCAGTTTAGCTGTGCAGAAGAAGAACAACAAGAAGAAGAAATATCTCGAAATATGTCCGTCAGGCCCCTTCCCTTGAGATAAATCTGCAAATATCTCGGAAACGAAGCGAGCTATTGCAAAATGTTAAGAGACCTTTTTTGTAGAGAATTGAGTTTCCTACTTTTTATGTTCTATGATATTTTTTGATCAGATGCGTAGTTCTCGAGATATATCAAGATATTTAAAAGTTAAGAAGCCGCACCAACATAATAGAGATACAGAAACACCGTGGCCCCTTTCTTTGAGATAACTCTGCACTATTGCGAGCTGGAAATGCCACTTCCAGTTTAGCTGTGCAGAAGAAGAACAACAAGAAGAAGAAATATCTCGAAATATGTCCGTCAGGCCCCTTCCCTTGAGATAAATCTGCAAATATCTCGGAAACGAAGCGAGCTATGGCAAAATGTTAAGAGACCTTTTTTGTAGAGAATTATGTTTCCTACAATTTATGTTCTATGATATTTTTTGATCAGAAGCGTAGTTTTCGAGATATATCGAGATATTTAAAAGCTTCGAAGCCGCTCCAACATAATAGAGATACAGAAACACCGTGGCCCCTTTCTTTGAGATAACTCTGCACTAGTGCGAGCCGCAAATGCCACTTCCAGCTTAGCTGTGCAGAAGAAGAACAACAAGAAGAAGAAATATCTCGAAATATGTCCGTCAGGCCCCTTTCCCTTGAGATAAATCTGCAAATATCTCGGAAACGAAGCGAGCTATGGCAAAATGTTAAGAGACCTTTTTTGTAGAGAATTATGTTTCCTACAATTTATGTTCTACGATATTTTTTGATCAGAAGCGTAGTTCTCGAGATATATCGAGATATTTAAAAGTTCCGAAACCGCACCAACATAATAGGGATACAGAAACACCGTGGCCCCTTTCTTTGAGATAACTCTGCACTAGTGCGAGTCGCAAATGCCACTTCCAGCTTAGCTGTGCAGAAGAAGAACAACAAGAAGAAGAAATATCTCGAAATATGTCCGTCAGGCCCCTTCCCTTGAGATAAATCTGCAAATATCTCGGAAACGAAGCGAGGTATGGCCAATTGTTAAGAGACCTTTTTTGTAGAGAATTAAGTTTCCTACTTTTTATGTTCTATGATATTTTTTGATCAGATGCGTAGTTCTCGAGATATATCAAGATATTTAAAAGTTCCGAAGCCGCACCAACATAATAGAGATACAGAAACACCGTGGCCCCTTTCTTTGAGATAACTCTGCACTATTGCGAGCTGTAAATGCCACTTCCAGCTTAGCTGTGCAGAAGAAGAACAACAAGAAGAAGAAATATCTCGAAATATGTCCGTCAGGCCCCTTCCCTTGAGATATATCTGCAAATATCTCGGAAACGAAGCTAGCTATGGCAAAATGTTAAGAGACCTTTTTTGTAGAGAATTTTGTTTCCTACAATTTATGTTCTATGATATTTTTTGATCAGAAGCGTAGTTTTCGAGATATATCGAGATATTTAAAAGTTCCGAAGCCGCACCAACATAATAGAGATACAGAAACACCGTGGCCCCTTTCTTTGAGATAACTCTGCACTAGTGCGAGCCGCAAATGCCACTTCCAGCTTAGCTGTGCAGAAGAAGAACAACAAGAAGAAGAAATATCTCGAAATATGTCCGTCAGGCCCCTTCCCTTGAGATATATCTGCAAATATCTCGGAAACGAAGCGAGCAATGGCAAAATGTTAAGAGACCTTTTTTGTAGAGAATTATGTTTCCTACAATTTATGTTCTATGATATCTTTTGATCAGAAGCGTAGTTTTCGAGATATATCGAGATATTTAAAAGTTCCGAAGCCGCACCAACATAATAGAGATACAGAAACACCGTGGCCCCATTCTTTGAGATAACTCTGCACTAGTGCGAGCCGCAAATGCCACTTCCAGCTTAGCTGTGCAGAAGAAGAACAACAAGAAGAAGAAATATCTCGAAATATGTCCGTCAGGCCCCTTCCCTTGAGATAAATCTGCAAATATCTCGGAAACGAAGCGAGCTATGGCAAAATGTTAAGAGACCTTTTTTGTAGAGAATTAAGTTTCCTACTTTTTATGTTCTATGATATTTTTTGATTAGATGCGTAGTTCTCGAGATATATCAAGATATTTAAAAGTTCCGAAGCCGCACCAACATAATAGAGATACAGAAACACCGTGGCCCCTTTCTTTCAGATAACTATGCACTATTGCGAGCTGCAAATGCCACTTCCAGCTTAGCTGTGCAGAAGAACAACAAGAAGAAGAAATATCTCGAAATATGTCCGTCAGGCCCCTTCCCTTGAGATAAATCTGCAAATATCTCGGAAACGAAGCGAGCTATGGCAAAATGTTAAGAGACCTTTTTTGTAGACAATTAAGTTTCCTACTTTTTATGTTCTATGATATTTTTGGATCAGATGCGTAGTTCTCGAGATATATCAAGATATTTCAAAGTTCCGAAGCCGCACCAACATAATAGAGATACAGAAACACCGTGGCCCCTTTCTTTGAGATAACTCTGCACTAGTGCGAGCCGCAAATGCCACTTCCAGCTTAGCTGTGCAGAAGAAGAACAACAAGAAGAAGAAATATCTCGAAATATGTCCGTCAGGCCCCTTCCCTTGAGATAAATCTGCAAATATCTCGGAAACGAAGCGAGCTATGGCAAAATGTTAACAGACCTTTTTTGTAGAGAATTAAGTTTCCCACTTTTTATGTTCTATGATATTTTTTGATTAGATGCGTAGTTCTCGAGATATATCAAGATATTTAAAAGTTCCGAAGCCGCACCAACATAATAGAGATACAGAAACACCGTGGCCCCTTTCTTTCAGATAACTATGCACTATTGCGAGCTGCAAATGCCACTTCCAGCTTAGCTGTGCAGAAGAACAACAAGAAGAAGAAATATCTCGAAATATGTCCGTCAGGCCCCTTCCCTTGAGATAAATCTGCAAATATCTCGGAAACGAAGCGAGCTATGGCAAAATGTTAAGAGACCTTTTTTGTAGACAATTAAGTTTCCTACTTTTTATGCTCTATGATATTTTTTGATCAGATGCGTAGTTCTCGAGATATATCAAGATATTTAAAAGTTCCGAAGCCGCACCAACATAATAGAGATACAGAAACACCGTGGCCCCTTTCTTTGAGATAACTCTGCACTATTGCGAGCTGCAAATGCCACTTCCAGCTTAGCTGTGCAGAAGAAGAACAACAAGAAGAAGAAATATCTCGAAATATGTCCGTCAGGCCCATTCCCTTGAGATAAATCTGCAAATATCTCGGAAACGAAGCGAGCTATGGCAAAATGTTGAGAGACCTTTTTTGTAGACAATTAAGTTTCCTACTATTTATGTTCTATGATATTTTTGGATCAGATGCGTAGTTCTCGAGATATATCAAGATATTTAAAAGTTCCGAAGCCGCACCAACATAATAGAGATACAGAAACACCGTGGCCCCTTTCTTTGAGATAACTCTGCACTAGTGCGAGCCGCAAATGCCACTTCCAGCTTAGCTGTGCAGAAGAAGAACAACAAGAAGAAGAAATATCTCGAAATATGTCCGTCAGGCCCCTTCCCTTGAGATAAATCTGCAAATATCTCGGAAACGAAGCGAGCTATGGCAAAATGTTAAGAGACCTTTTTTGTAGAGAATTAAGTTTCCTACTTTTTATGTTCTATGATATTTTTTGATTAGATGCGTAGTTCTCGAGATATATCAAGATATTTAAAAGTTCCGAAGCCGCACCAACATAATAGAGATACAGAAACACCGTGGCCCCTTTCTTTCAGATAACTATGCACTATTGCGAGCTGCAAATGCCACTTCCAGCTTAGCTGTGCAGAAGAACAACAAGAAGAAGAAATATCTCGAAATATGTCCGTCAGGCCCCTTCCCTTGAGATAAATCTGCAAATATCTCGGAAACGAAGCGAGCTATGGCAAAATGTTAAGAGACCTTATTTGCAGAGAATTAAGTTTCCTACTTTTTATGTTCTATGATATTTTTTGATCAGATGCGTAGTTCTCGAGATATATCAAGATATTTAAAAGTTGCGAAACCGCACCAACATAATAGAGATACAGAAACACCGTGGCCCCTTTCTTTGAGATAACTCTGCACTAGTGCGAGCCGCAAATGCCACTTCCAGCTTAGCTGTGCAGAAGAAGAACAACAAGAAGAAGAAGTATCTCGAAATATGTCCGTCAGGCCCGTTCCTTTGAGCTGAATCTGCAAATATCTCGAAAACGAAGCGAGCTATGGCAAAATGTTAAGAGACGTTTTTTGTAGAGAATTATGTTTCCTACAATCTATGTTCTATGATATTTTTTGATCAGAAGCGTAGTTTTCGAGATATATCGAGATATTTAAAAGTTCCGAAGCCGCACCAACATAATAGAGATACAGAAACACCGTGGCCCCTTTCTTTGAGATAACTCTGCACTAGTGCGAGCCGCAAATGCCACTTCCAGCTTAGCTGTGCAGAAGAAGAACAACAAGAAGAAGAAATATCTCGAAATATGTCCGACAGGCCCTTTCCCTTGAGATAAATCTGCAAATATCTCGGAAACGAAGCGAGCTATGGCGAAATGTTAAGAGACCTTTTTTGTAGAGAATTAAGTTTCCTACTTTTTATCTTCTATGATATTTTTTGATCAGATGCGTAGTTCTCGAGATATATCAAGATATTTAAAAGTTCCGAAGCCGCACCAACATAATAGAGATACAGAAACACCGTGGCCCCTTTCTTTGAGATAACTCTGCACTATTGCGAGCTGGAAATGCCACTTCCAGTTTAGCTGTGCAGAAGAAGAACAACAAGAAGAAGAAATATCTCGAAATATGTCCGTCAGGCCCCTGCCCTTGAGATATATCTGCAAATATCTCGGAAACGAAGCGAGCTATGGCAAAATGTTAAGAGACCTTTTTTGTAGAGAATTATGTTTCCTACAATTTATGTTCTATGATATTTTTTGATCAGAAGCGTAGTTTTCGAGATATATCGAGATGTTTAAAAGTTCCGAAGCCGCACCAACATAATAGAGATACAGAAACACCGTGGCCCCTTTCTTTGAGATAACTCTGCACTAGTGCGAGCCGCAAATGCCACTTCCAGCTTAGCTGTGCAGAAGAAGAACAACAAGAAGAAGAAATATCTCGAAATATGTCCGTCAGGCCCGTTCCCTTGAGATAAATATGCAAATATCTCGGAAACGAAGCGAGCTATGGCAAAATGTTAAGCGACCTTTTTTGTAGAGAATTAAGTTTCCTACTTTTTATGTTCTATGATATTTTTTGATCAGATGCGTAGTTCTCGAGATATATCAAGATATTTAAAAGTTCCGAAGCCGCACCAACATAATAGAGATACAGAAACACCGTGGCCCCTTTCTTTGAGATAACTCTGCACTATTGCGAGCTGGAAATGCCACTTCCAGTTTAGCTGTGCAGAAGAAGAACAACAAGAAGAAGAAATATCTCGAAATATGTCCGTCAGGCCCCTGCCCTTGAGATATATCTGCAAATATCTCGGAAACGAAGCGAACTATGGCAAAATGTTAAGAGACCTTTTTTGTAGAGAATTATGTTTCCTACAATTTATGTTCTATGATATTTTTTGATCAGAAGCGTAGTTTTCGAGATATATCGAGATATTTAAAAGTTCCGAAGCCGCACCAACATAATAGAGATACAGAAACACCGTGGCCCCTTTCTTTGAGATAACTCTGCACTAGTGCGAGCCGCAAATGCCACTTCCAGCTTAGCTGTGCAGAAGAAGAACAACAAGAAGAAGAAATATCTCGAAATATGTCCGTCAGGCCCGTTCCCTTGAGATAAATATGCAAATATCTCGGAAACGAAGCGAGCTATGGCAAAATGTTGAGCGACCTTTTTTGTAGAGAATTAAGTTTCCTACTTTTTATGTTCTATGATATTTTTTGATCAGATGCGTAGTTCTCGAGATATATCAAGATATTTAAAAGTTCCGAAGCCCCACCAACATAATAGAGATACAGAAACACCGTGGCCCCTTTCTTTGGGATAACTCTGCACTATTGCGAGCTGCAAATGCAACTTCCAGCTTAGCTGTGCAGAGGAAGAACAACAAGAAGAAGAAATATCTCGAAATATGTCCGTCAGGCCAGTTCCTTTGAGCTGCATCTGCAAATATCTCGGAAACGAAGCGAGCTATGGCAAAATGTTAAGAGACGTTTTTTGTAGAGAATTATGTTTCCTACAATTTATGTTCTATGATATTTTTTGATCAGAAGCGTAGTTTTCGAGATATATCGAGATACTTAAAAGTTCCGAAGCCGCACCAACATAATAGAGATACAGAAACACCGTGGCCCCTTTCTTTGAGATAACTGTGCACTAGTGCGAGCCGCAAATGCCACTTCTAGCTTAGCTGTGCAGAAGAAGAACAACAAGAAGAAGAAATATCTCGAAATATGTCCGTTAGGCCCCTTCCCTTGAGATAAATCTGCAAATATCTCGGAAACGAAGCGAGCTATGGCAAAATGTTAAGAGACCTTTTTTGTAGAGAATTAAGTTTCCTACTTTTTATGTTGTATGATATTTTTTGATCAGATGCGTAGTTCTCGAGATATATTAAGATATTTAAAAGTTCCGAAGCCGCACCAACATAATAGAGATACAGAAACACCGTGGCCCCTTTCTTTGAGATAACTCTGCACTATTGCGAGCTGGAAATGCCACTTCCAGTTTAGCTGTGCAGAAGAAGAACAACAAGAAGAAGAAATATCTCGAAATATGCCCGTTAGGCCCCTTCCCTTGAGATAAATCTGCAAATATCTCGGAAACGAAGCGAGCTATGGCAAAATGTTAAGAGACCTTTTTTGTAGAGAATTAAGTTTCCTACTTTTTATGTTCTATGATATTTTTTGATCAGATGCGTAGTTCTCGAGATATATCAAGATATTTAAAAGTTCCGAAGCCGCACCAACATAATAGAGATACAGAAACACCGTGGCCCCTTTCTTTGAGATATCTCTGCACTATTGCGAGCTGCAAATGCCACTTCCAGCTTAGCTGTGCAGAAGAAGAACAACAACAAGAAGAAATATCTCGAAATATGTCCGTGAGGCCCGTTCCCTAGAGATAAATCTGCAAATATCTCGGAAACGAAGCGAGCTATGGCAAAATGTTAAGAGACCTTATTTGTAGAGAATTAAGTTTCCTACTTTTTATGTTCTATGATATTTTCTGATCAGATGCGTAGTTCTCGAGATATATCAAGATATTTAAAAGTTCCGAAACCGCACCAACATAATAGAGATACAGAAACACCGTGGCCCCTTTCTTTGAGATAACTCTGCACTATTGCGAGCTGCAAATGCCACTTCCAGCTTAGCTGTGCACAAGAAGAACAACAAGAAGAAGAAGTATCTCGAAATATGTCCGTCAGGCCCCTTCCCTTGAGATAAATCTGCAAATATCTCGGAAACGAAGCGAGCTATGGCAAAATGTTAAGAGACCTTTTTTGTAGACAATTAAGTTTCCTACTTTTTATGTTCTATGATATTTTTTGATCAGATGCGTAGTTCTCGAGATATATCAAGATATTTAAAAGTTCCGAAGCCGCACCAACATAATAGAGATACAGAAACACCGTGGCCCCTTTCTTTGAGATAACTCTGCACTAGTGCGAGCCGCAAATGCCACTTCCAGCTTAGCTGTGCAGAAGAAGAACAACAAGAAGAAGAAATATCTCGAAATATGTCCGTCAGGCCCCTTCCCTTGAGATAAATCTGCAAATATCTCGGAAAGGAAGCGAGCTATGGCAAAATGTTAAGAGACCTTTTTTGTAGACAATTAAGTTTCCTACTTTTTATGTTCTATGATATTTTTTGATCAGATGCGTAGTTCTCGAGATATATCAAGATATTTAAAAGTTCCGAAGCCGCACCAACATAATAGAGATACAGAAACACCGTGGCCCCTTTCTTTGAGATAACTCTGCACTATTGCGAGCTGCAAATGCCACTTCCAGCTTAGCTGTGCAGAAGAAGAACAACAAGAAGAAGAAATATCTCGAAATATGTCCGTCAGGCCCCTTCCCTTGAGATAAATCTGCAAATATCTCGGAAACGAAGCGAGCTATGGCAAAATGTTGAGAGACCTTTTTTGTAGAGAATTAAGTTTCCTACTATTTATGTTCTATGATATTTTTGGATCAGATGCGTAGTTCTCGAGATATATCAAGATATTTAAAAGTTCCGAAGCCGCACCAACATAATAGAGATACAGAAACACCGTGGCCCCTTTCTTTGGGATAACTCTGCACTAGAGCGAGCCGCAAATGCCACTTCCAGCTTAGCTGTGCAGAAGAAGAACAACAAGAAGAAGAAATATCTCGAAATATGTCCGTCAGGCCACTTCCCTTGAGATAAATCTGCAAATATCTCGGAAACGAAGCGAGCTATGGCAAAATGTTAAGAGACCTTTTTTGTAGAGAATTATGTTTCCTACTTTTTATGTTCTATGATATTTTTTGATCAGACGCGTAGCTCTCGAGATATATCAAGATATTTAAAAGTTCCGAAGCCGCACCAACATAATAGAGATACAGAAACAGCGTGGCCCCTTTCTTTGAGATATCTCTGCACTATTGCGAGCTGCAAATGCCACTTCCAGCTTAGCTGCGCAGAAGAAGGACAACAAGAAGAAGAAATATCTCGAAATATGTCCGTCAGGCCCCTTCCCTTGAGATAAATCTGCAAATATCTCGGAAACGAAGCGAGCTATGGCAAAATGTTAAGAGACCTTATTTGCAGAGAATTAAGTTTCCTACTTTTTATGTTCTATGATATTTTTTGATCAGATGCGTAGTTCTCGAGATATATCAAGATATTTAAAAGTTGCGAAACCGCACCAACATAATAGAGATACAGAAACACCGTGGCCCCTTTCTTTGAGATAACTCTGCACTAGTGCGAGCCGCAAATGCCACTTCCAGCTTAGCTGTGCAGAAGAAGAACAACAAGAAGAAGAAGTATCTCGAAATATGTCCGTCAGGCCCGTTCCTTTGAGCTGAATCTGCAAATATCTCGAAAACGAAGCGAGCTATGGCAAAATGTTAAGAGACGTTTTTTGTAGAGAATTATGTTTCCTACAATCTATGTTCTATGATATTTTTTGATCAGAAGCGTAGTTTTCGAGATATATCGAGATATTTAAAAGTTCCGAAGCCGCATCAACATAATAGAGATACAGAAACACCGTGGCCCCTTTCTTTGCGATAACTCTGCACTATTGCGAGCTGGAAATGCCACTTCCAGTTTAGCTGTGCAGAAGAAGAACAACAAGAAGAAGAAATATCTCGAAATATGTCCGTCAGGCCCCTGCCCTTGAGATATATCTGCAAATATCTCGGAAACGATGCGAGCTATGGCAAAATGTTAAGAGACCTTTTTTGTAGAGAATTATGTTTCCTACAATTTATGTTCTATGATATTTTTTGATCAGAAGCGTAGTTTTCGAGATATATCGAGATATTTAAAAGTTCCGAAGCCGCACCAACATAATAGAGATACAGAAACACCGTGGCCCCTTTCTTTGAGATAACTCTGCACTAGTGCGAGCCGCAAATGCCACTTCCAGCTTAGCTGTGCAGAAGAAGAACAACAAGAAGAAGAAATATCTCGAAATATGTCCGTCAGGCCCCTTCCCTTGAGATAAATCTGCAAATATCTCGGAAACGAAGCGAGCTATGGCAAAATGTTAAGAGACCTTTTTTGTAGAGAATTAAGTTTCCTACTTTTTATGTTCTATGATATTTTTTGATCAGATGCGTAGTTCTCGAGATATATCAAGATATTTAAAAGTTCCGAAGCCGCACCAACATAATAGAGATACGGAAACACCGTGGCCCCTTTCTTTGCGATAACACTGCACTATTGCGAGCTGCAAATGCCACTTCCAGCTTAGCTGTGCAGAAGAAGAACAACAAGAAGAAGAAATATCTCGAAATATGTCCGTCAGGCCCCTTCCCTTGAGATAAATCTGTAAATATCTCGGAAACGAAGCGAGCTATGGCAAAATGTTAAGAGACCTTTTTTGTAGAGAATTAAGTTTCCTACTTTTTATGTTCTATGATATTTTTCGATCAGAGGCGTAGTTCTCGAGATATATCAAGATATTTAAAAGTTCCGAAGCCGCACCAACATAATAGAGATACAGAAACACCGTGGCCCCTCTCTTTGAGATAACTCTGCACGATTGCGAGCTGGAAATGCCACTTCCAGTTTAGCTGTGCAGAAGAAGAACAACAAGAAGAAGAAATATCTCGAAATATGTCCGTCAGGACCCTTCCCTTGAGATAAATCTGCAAATATCTCGGAAACGAAGCGAGCTATTGCAAAACGTTAAGAGACCTTTTTTGTAGAGAATTAAGTTTCCTACAATTTATGTTCTATGATATTTTTTGATCAGAAACGTAGTTTTCGAGATATATCGAGATATTTAAAAGTTCCGAAGCCGCACCAACATAATAGAGATACAGAAACACAGTGGCTCCTTTCTTTGAGATAACTCTGCACTACTGCGAGCTGCAAATGCCACTTCCAGCTTAGCTGTGCAGAAGAAGAACAACAAGAAGAAGAAATATCTGGAAATATGTCCGTCAGGCCCCTTCCCTTGAGATAAATCTGCAAATATCTCGGAAACGAAGCGAGCTATGGCAAAATGTTAAGAGACCTTTTTTGTAGACAATTAAGTTTCCTACTTTTTATGTTCTATGATATTTTTTGATCAGATGCGTAGTTCTCGAGATATATCAAGATATTTAAAAGTTCCGAAGCCGCACCAACATAATAGAGATACAGAAACACCGTGGCCCCTTTCTTTGAGATAACTCTGCACTATTGCGAGCTGCAAATGCCACTTCCAGCTTAGCTGCGCAGAAGAAGGACAACAAGAAGAAGAAATATCTCGAAATATGTCCGTCAGGCCCCTTCCCTTGAGATAAATCTGCAAATATCTCGGAAACGAAGCGAGCTATGGCAAAATGTTAAGAGACCTTATTTGCAGAGAATTAAGTTTCCTACTTTTTATGTTCTATGATATTTTTTGATCAGATGCGTAGTTCTCGAGATATATCAAGATATTTAAAACTTGCGAAACCGCACCAACATAATAGAGATACAGAAACACCGTGGCCCCTTTCTTTGAGATAACTCTGCACTAGTGCGAGCCGCAAATGCCACTTCCAGCTTAGCTGTGCAGAAGAAGAACAACAAGAAGAAGAAGTATCTCGAAATATGTCCGTCAGGCCCGTTCCTTTGAGCTGAATCTGCAAATATCTCGAAAACGAAGCGAGCTATGGCAAAATGTTAAGAGACGTTTTTTGTAGAGAATTATGTTTCCTACAATCTATGTTCTATGATATTTTTTGATCAGAAGCGTAGTTTTCGAGATATATCGAGATATTTAAAAGTTCCGAAGCCGCATCAACATAATAGAGATACAGAAACACCGTGGCCCCTTTCTTTGCGATAACTCTGCACTATTGCGAGCTGGAAATGCCACTTCCAGTTTAGCTGTGCAGAAGAAGAACAACAAGAAGAAGAAATATCTCGAAATATGTCCGTCAGGCCCCTGCCCTTGAGATATATCTGCAAATATCTCGGAAACGATGCGAGCTATGGCAAAATGTTAAGAGACCTTTTTTGTAGAGAATTATGTTTCCTACAATTTATGTTCTATGATATTTTTTGATCAGAAGCGTAGTTTTCGAGATATATCGAGATATTTAAAAGTTCCGAAGCCGCACCAACATAATAGAGATACAGAAACACCGTGGCCCCTTTCTTTGAGATAACTCTGCACTAGTGCGAGCCGCAAATGCCACTTCCAGCTTAGCTGTGCAGAAGAAGAACAACAAGAAGAAGAAATATCTCGAAATATGTCCGTCAGGCCCGTTCCCTTGAGATAAATATGCAAATATCTCGGAAACGAAGCGAGCTATGGCAAAATGTTAAGCGACCTTTTTTGTAGAGAATTAAGTTTCCTACTTTTTATGTTCTATGATATTTTTTGATCAGATGCGTAGTTCTCGAGATATATCAAGATATTTAAAAGTTCCGAAGCCGCACCAACATAATAGAGATACGGAAACACCGTGGCCCCTTTCTTTGCGATAACACTGCACTATTGCGAGCTGCAAATGCCACTTCCAGCTTAGCTGTGCAGAAGAAGAACAACAAGAAGAAGAAATATCTCGAAATATGTCCGTCAGGCCCCTTCCCTTGAGATAAATCTGTAAATATCTCGGAAACGAAGCGAGCTATGGCAAAATGTTAAGAGACCTTTTTTGTAGAGAATTAAGTTTCCTACTTTTTATGTTCTATGATATTTTTCGATCAGAGGCGTAGTTCTCGAGATATATCAAGATATTTAAAAGTTCCGAAGCCGCACCAACATAATAGAGATACAGAAACACCGTGGCCCCTCTCTTTGAGATAACTCTGCACGATTGCGAGCTGGAAATGCCACTTCCAGTTTAGCTGTGCAGAAGAAGAACAACAAGAAGAAGAAATATCTCGAAATATGTCCGTCAGGACCCTTCCCTTGAGATAAATCTGCAAATATCTCGGAAACGAAGCGAGCTATTGCAAAACGTTAAGAGACCTTTTTTGTAGAGAATTAAGTTTCCTACAATTTATGTTCTATGATATTTTTTGATCAGAAACGTAGTTTTCGAGATATATCGAGATATTTAAAAGTTCCGAAGCCGCACCAACATAATAGAGATACAGAAACACAGTGGCTCCTTTCTTTGAGATAACTCTGCACTACTGCGAGCTGCAAATGCCACTTCCAGCTTAGCTGTGCAGAAGAAGAACAACAAGAAGAAGAAATATCTGGAAATATGTCCGTCAGGCCCCTTCCCTTGAGATAAATCTGCAAATATCTCGGAAACCAAGCGAGCTATGGCAAAATGTTAAGAGACCTTATTTGTAGAGAATTAAGTTTCCTACTTTTTATGTTCTACGATATTTTTTGATCAGATGCGTAGTTCTCGAGATATATCAAGATATTTAAAAGTTCCGAAGCCGCACCAACATAATAGAGATACAGAAACACCGTGGCCCCTTTCTTTGAGATAACTCTGCACTATTGCGAGCTGGAAATGCCACTTCCAGTTTAGCTGTGCAGAAGAAGAACAACAAGAAGAAGAAATATCTCGAAATATGCCCGTTAGGCCCCTTCCCTTGAGATAAATCTGCAAATATCTCGGAAACGAAGCGAGCTATGGCACAATGTTAAGAGACCTTTTTTGTAGAGAATTAAGTTTCCTACTTTTTATGTTCTATGATATTTTTTGATCAGATGCGTAGTTCTCGAGATATATCAAGATATTTAAAAGTTCCGAAGCCGCACCAACATAATAGAGATACAGAAACACCGTGGCCCCTTTCTTTGAGATATCTCTGCACTATTGCGAGCTGCAAATGCCACTTCCAGCTTAGCTGTGCAGAAGAAGAACAACAAGAAGAAGAAATATCTCGAAATATGTCCGTGAGGCCCCTTCCCTAGAGATAAATCTGCAAATATCTCGGAAACGAAGCGAGCTATGGCAAAATGTTAAGAGACCTTATTTGTAGAGAATTAAGTTTCCTACTTTTTATGTTCTATGATATTTTTTGATCAGATGCGTAGTTCTCGAGATATATCAAGATATTTAAAAGTTCCGAAACCGCACCAACATAATAGAGATACAGAAACACCGTGGCCCCTTTCTTTGAGATAACTCTGCACTAGTGCGAGCCGCAAATGCCACTTCCAGCTTAGCTGTGCAGAAGAAGAACAACAAGAAGAAGAAATATCTCGAAATATGTCCGTTAGGCCCCTTCCCTTGAGATAAATCTGCAAATATCTCGGAAACGAAGCGAGCTATGGCAAAATGTTAAGAGACCTTTTTTGTAGAGAATTAAGTTTCCTACTTTTTATGTTCTATGGAATTTTTTGATCAGATGCGTAGTTCTCGAGATATATTAAGATATTTAAAAGTTCCGAAGCCGCACCAACATAATAGAGATACAGAAACACCGTGGCCCCTTTCTTTGAGATAACTCTGCACTATTGCGAGCTGCAAATGCCACTTCCAGCTTAGATGTGCACAAGAAGAACAACAAGAAGAAGAAGTATCTCGAAATATGTCCGTCAGGCCCCTTCCCTTGAGATAAATCTGCAAATATCTCGGAAACGAAGAGAGCTATGGCAAAATGTTAAGAGACCTTTTTTGTAGAGAATTAAGTTTCCTACTTTTTATGTTCTATGATATTTTTTGATCAGATGCGTAGTTCTCGAGATATATTAAGATATTTAAAAGTTCCGAAGCCGCACCAACATAATAGAGATACAGAAACACCGTGGCCCCTTTCTTTGAGATAACTCTGCACTATTGCGAGCTGCAAATGCCACTTCCAGCTTAGCTGTGCAGAAGAAGAACAACAAGAAGAAGAAGTATCTCGAAATATGTCCGTCAGGCCCCTGCCCTTGAGATATATCTGCAAATATCTCGGAAACGAAGCGAGCTATGGCAAAATGTTAAGAGACCTTTTCTGTAGAGAATTATGTTTGCTACAATTTATCTTCTATGCTATTTTTTGATCAGAAGCGTAGTTTTCGAGATATATCGAGATATTTAAAGGTTCCGAAGCCGCACCAACATAATAGAGATACAGAAACACCGTGGCCCCTTTCTTTGAGATAACTCTGCACTAGTGCGAGCCGCAAATGCCACTTCCAGCTTAGCTGTGCAGAAGAAGAACAACAAGAAGAAGAAATATCTGGAAATATGTCCGTCAGGCCCCTTCCCTTGAGATAAATCTGCAAATATCTCGGAAACCAAGCGAGCTATGGCAAAATGTTAAGAGACCTTATTTGTAGAGAATTAAGTTTCCTACTTTTTATGTTCTACGATATTTTTTGATCAGATGCGTAGTTCTCGAGATATATCAAGATATTTAAAAGTTCCGAAGCCGCACCAACATAATAGAGATACAGAAACACCGTGGCCCCTTTCTTTGAGATAACTCTGCACTATTGCGAGCTGGAAATGCCACTTCCAGTTTAGCTGTGCAGAAGAAGAACAACAAGAAGAAGAAATATCTCGAAATATGCCCGTTAGGCCCCTTCCCTTGAGATAAATCTGCAAATATCTCGGAAACGAAGCGAGCTATGGCACAATGTTAAGAGACCTTTTTTGTAGAGAATTAAGTTTCCTACTTTTTATGTTCTATGATATTTTTTGATCAGATGCGTAGTTCTCGAGATATATCAAGATATTTAAAAGTTCCGAAGCCGCACCAACATAATAGAGATACAGAAACACCGTGGCCCCTTTCTTTGAGATATCTCTGCACTATTGCGAGCTGCAAATGCCACTTCCAGCTTAGCTGTGCAGAAGAAGAACAACAAGAAGAAGAAATATCTCGAAATATGTCCGTGAGGCCCCTTCCCTAGAGATAAATCTGCAAATATCTCGGAAACGAAGCGAGCTATGGCAAAATGTTAAGAGACCTTATTTGTAGAGAATTAAGTTTCCTACTTTTTATGTTCTATGATATTTTTTGATCAGATGCGTAGTTCTCGAGATATATCAAGATATTTAAAAGTTCCGAAACCGCACCAACATAATAGAGATACAGAAACACCGTGGCCCCTTTCTTTGAGATAACTCTGCACTAGTGCGAGCCGCAAATGCCACTTCCAGCTTAGCTGTGCAGAAGAAGAACAACAAGAAGAAGAAATATCTCGAAATATGTCCGTTAGGCCCCTTCCCTTGAGATAAATCTGCAAATATCTCGGAAACGAAGCGAGCTATGGCAAAATGTTAAGAGACCTTTTTTGTAGAGAATTAAGTTTCCTACTTTTTATGTTCTATGGAATTTTTTGATCAGATGCGTAGTTCTCGAGATATATTAAGATATTTAAAAGTTCCGAAGCCGCACCAACATAATAGAGATACAGAAACACCGTGGCCCCTTTCTTTGAGATAACTCTGCACTATTGCGAGCTGCAAATGCCACTTCCAGCTTAGATGTGCACAAGAAGAACAACAAGAAGAAGAAGTATCTCGAAATATGTCCGTCAGGCCCCTTCCCTTGAGATAAATCTGCAAATATCTCGGAAACGAAGAGAGCTATGGCAAAATGTTAAGAGACCTTTTTTGTAGAGAATTAAGTTTCCTACTTTTTATGTTCTATGATATTTTTTGATCAGATGCGTAGTTCTCGAGATATATTAAGATATTTAAAAGTTCCGAAGCCGCACCAACATAATAGAGATACAGAAACACCGTGGCCCCTTTCTTTGAGATAACTCTGCACTATTGCGAGCTGCAAATGCCACTTCCAGCTTAGCTGTGCAGAAGAAGAACAACAAGAAGAAGAAGTATCTCGAAATATGTCCGTCAGGCCCCTGCCCTTGAGATATATCTGCAAATATCTCGGAAACGAAGCGAGCTATGGCAAAATGTTAAGAGACCTTTTCTGTAGAGAATTATGTTTGCTACAATTTATCTTCTATGCTATTTTTTGATCAGAAGCGTAGTTTTCGAGATATATCGAGATATTTAAAGGTTCCGAAGCCGCACCAACATAATAGAGATACAGAAACACCGTGGCCCCTTTCTTTGAGATAACTCTGCACTAGTGCGAGCCGCAAATGCCACTTCCAGCTTAGCTGTGCAGAAGAAGAACAACAAGAAGAAGAAATATCTCGAAATATGTCCGTCAGGCCCCTTCCCTTGAGATAAATCTGCAAATATCTCGGAAACGAAGCGAGCTATGGCAAAATGTTAAGAGACCTTTTTTGTAGAGAATAATGTTTCCTACAATTTACGTTCTATGATATTTTTTGATCAGAAGCGTAGTTTTCGAGATATATCGAGATATTTAAAAGTTCCGAAGCCGCACCAACATAATAGAGATACAGAAACACCGTGGCCCCTTTCTTTGAGATAACTCTGCACTATTGCGACCTGCAAATGCCACTTCCAGCTCAGCTGTGCAGAAGAAGAACAACAAGAAGAAGAAATATCTCGAAATATGTCCGTCAGGCCCCTTCCCTTGAGATAAATCTGCAAATATCTCGGAAACGAAGCGAGCTATGGCAAAATGTTAAGAGACCTTTTTTGTAGAGAATTAAGTTTCCTACTTTTTATGTTCTATGATATTTTTTGATCAGATGCGTAGTTCTCGAGATATATCAAGATATTTAAAAGCTCCGAAGCTGCACCAACATAATAGAGGTACAGAAACACCGTGGCCCCTTCCTTTGAGATAACTCTGCACTATTGCGAGCTGCAAATGCCACTTCCAGCTTAGCTGTGCAGAAGAAGAACAACAAGAAGAAGAAATATCTCGAAATATGTCCGTCAGGCCCCTTCCCTTGAGATAAATCTGTAAATATCTCGGAAACGAAGCGAGCTATGGCAAAATGTTAAGAGACCTTTTTTGTAGAGAATTAAGTTTCCTACTTTTTATGTTCTATGATATTTTTCGATCAGAGGCGTAGTTCTCGAGATATATCAAGATATTTAAAAGTTCCGAAGCCGCACCAACATAATAGAGATACAGAAACACCGTGGCCCCTCTCTTTGAGATAACTCTGCACGATTGCGAGCTGGAAATGCCACTTCCAGTTTAGCTGTGCAGAAGAAGAACAACAAGAAGAAGAAATATCTCGAAATATGTCCGTCAGGACCCTTCCCTTGAGATAAATCTGCAAATATCTCGGAAACGAAGCGAGCTATTGCAAAACGTTAAGAGACCTTTTTTGTAGAGAATTAAGTTTCCTACAATTTATGTTCTATGATATTTTTTGATCAGAAACGTAGTTTTCGAGATATATCGAGATATTTAAAAGTTCCGAAGCCGCACCAACATAATAGAGATACAGAAACACAGTGGCTCCTTTCTTTGAGATAACTCTGCACTACTGCGAGCTGCAAATGCCACTTCCAGCTTAGCTGTGCAGAAGAAGAACAACAAGAAGAAGAAATATCTGGAAATATGTCCGTCAGGCCCCTTCCCTTGAGATAAATCTGCAAATATCTCGGAAACCAAGCGAGCTATGGCAAAATGTTAAGAGACCTTATTTGTAGAGAATTAAGTTTCCTACTTTTTATGTTCTACGATATTTTTTGATCAGATGCGTAGTTCTCGAGATATATCAAGATATTTAAAAGTTCCGAAGCCGCACCAACATAATAGAGATACAGAAACACCGTGGCCCCTTTCTTTGAGATAACTCTGCACTATTGCGCGCTGCAAATGCTACTTCCAGCTTAGCTGTGCAGAAGAAGAACAACAAGAAGAAGAAATATCTCGAAATATGTCCGTCAGGCCCCTTCCCTTGAGATAAATCTGCAAATATCTCGGAAACGAAGCGAGCTATGGCAAAATGTTAAGAGACCTTTTTTGTAGAGAATTATGTTTCCTACAATTTACGTTCTCTGATATTTTTTGATCAGAAGCGTAGTTTTCGAGATATATCGAGATATTTAAAAGTTCCGAAGCCGCACCAACATAATAGAGATACAGAAACACCGTGGCCCCTTTCTTTGAGATAACTCTGCACTATTGCGACCTGCAAATGCCACTTCCAGCTTAGCTGTGCAGAAGAGGAACAACAAGAAGAAGAAATATCTCGGAATATGTCGTCAGGCCCCTTCCCTTGAGCTAAATCTGCAAATATCTCGGAAACGATGCCAGCTATGGGAAAATGTTAAGAGACCTTTTTTGTAGAGAATTGAGTTTCCTACTTTTTATGTCCTATGATATTTTTTGATCAGACGCGTAGTTCTCGAGATATATCAAGATATTTAAAAGTTCCGAAGCCGCACCAACATAATAGAGATACAGAAACACCGTGGCCCCTTTCTTTGAGATAACTCTGCACTATTGCGAGCTGCAAATGCCACTTCCAGCTTAGCTGTGCAGAGGAAGAACAACAAGAAGAAGAAATATCTCGAAATATGTCCGTCAGGCCCCTTCCCTTGAGATAAATCGGCAAGTATCTCGGAAACAAAGCGAGCTATTGCAAAACTTTAAGAGACCTTTTTTGTAGAGAATTAAGTTTCCTACTTTTTATCTTCTATGATATTTTCTGATCAGATGCGTAGTTCTCGAGATATATCAAGATATTTAAAAGTTCCGAAGCCGCACCAACATAATAGAGATACAGAAACACCGTGGCCCCTCTCTTTGAGATAACTCTGCACTATTGCGACATGGAAATGCCACTTCCAGTTTAGCTGTGCAGAAGAAGAACAACAAGAAGAAGAAATATCTCGAAATATGTCCGTTAGGCCCCTTCCCTTGAGATACATCTGCAAATATCTCGGAAACGAAGCGAGCTATGGCAAAATGTTAAGAGACCTTTTTTGTAGAGAATTAAGTTTCCTACGTTTTATGTTCTATGATATTTTTTGATCAGATGCGTAGTTCTCGAGATATATCAAGATATTTAAAAGTTCCGAAGCCGCACCAACATAATCGGGATACAGAAACACCGTGCCCCTCTCTTTGAGATAACTCTGCACTATTGCGAGCTGGAAATGCCACTTCCAGTTTAGCTGTGCAGAAGAAGAACAACAAGAAGAAGAAATATCTGGAAATATGTCCGTTAGGCCCCTTCCCTTGAGATAAATCTGCAAATATCTCCGAAACGAAGCGAGCTATGGCAAAATGTTAAGAGACTTTTTTGTAGAGAATTAAGTTTCCTACTTTTTATGTTCTATGATATTTTTTGATCAGATGCGTAGTTCTCGAGATATATCAAGATATTTAAAAGTTCCGAAGCTGCAACAACATAATAGAGGTGCAGAAACACCGTGGCCTCTTTCTTTGAGATAACTCTGCACTATTGCGAGCTGCAAATGCCACTTTCAGCTTAGCTGTGCAGAAGAAGAACAACAAGAAGAAGAAATATCTCGAAATATGTCCGTCAGACCCCTTCCCTTGAGATGAATCTGCAAATACCTCGGAAACGAAGCGAGCTATGGCAAAATGTTAAGAGACCTTTTTTGTAGAGAATAATGTTTCCTACAATTTACGTTCTATGATATTTTTTGATCAGAAGCGTAGTTTTCGAGATATATCGAGATATTTAAAAGTTCCGAAGCCGCACCAACATAATAGAGATACAGAAACACCGTGGCCCCTTTCTTTGAGATAACTCTGCACTATTGCGACCTGCAAATGCCACTTCCAGCTCAGCTGTGCAGAAGAAGAACAACAAGAAGAAGAAATATCTCGAAATATGTCCGTCAGGCCCCTTCCCTTGAGATAAATCTGCAAATATCTCGGAAACGAAGCGAGCTATGGCAAAATGTTAAGAGACCTTTTTTGTAGAGAATTAAGTTTCCTACTTTTTATGTTCGATGATATTTTTTGATCAGATGCGTAGTTCTCGAGATATATCAAGATATTTAAAAGTTCCGAAGCTGCACCAACATAATAGAGGTACAGAAACACCGTGGCCTCTTTCTTTGAGATAACTCTGCACTATTGCGAGCTGCAAATGCCGCTTCGAGCTTAGCTGTGCAGAAGAAGAACAACAAGAAGAAGAAATATCTCGAAATATGTCCGTCAGACCCCTTCCCTTGAGATGAATCTGCAAATATCTCGGAAACGAAGCGAGCTATGGCAAAATGTTAAGAGACCTTTTTTGTAGAGAATAATGTTTCCTACAATTTACGTTCTATGACATTTTTTGATCCGAAGCGTAGTTTTCGAGATATATCGAGATATTTAAAAGTTCCGAAGCCGCACCAACATAATAGAGATACAGAAACACCGTGGCCCCTCTCTTTGAGATAACTCTGCACTATTGCGAGCTGCAAATGCCACTTCCAGCTTAGCTGTGCAGAAGAAGAACAACAAGAAGAAGAAATATCTCGAAATATGTCCGTCAGGCCCCTTCCCTTGAGATAAATCTGCAAATATCTCGGAAACGAAGCGAGCTATGGCAAAATGTTTAGAGACCTTTCTTGTAGAGAATCAAGTTTCCTACTTTTTATGTAGTATGATATTTTTTGATCAGATGCGTAGTTCTCGAGATATATCAAGATATTTAAAAGTTCCGAAGCCGCACCAACATAATAGAGATACAGAAACACCGTGGCCCCTTTCTTTGGGATAACTCTGCACTATTGCGAGCTGCAAATGCCACTTCCAGCTTAGCTGTGCAGAAGAAGAACAACAAGAAGAAGAAATATCTCGAAATATGTCCGTCAGGCCACTTCCCTTGAGATAAATCTGCAAATATCTCGGAAACGAAGCGAGCTATGGCAAAATGTTAAGAGACCTTTTTTGTAGAGAATTAAGTTTTCTACTTTTTATGTTCGATGATATTTTTTGATCAGATGCGTAGTTCTCGAGATATATCAAGATATTTAAAAGTTCCGAAGCAGCACCAACATAATAGAGGTACAGAAACACCGTGGCCTCTTTCTTTGAGATAACTCTGCACTATTGCGAGCTGCAAATGCCGCTTCGAGCTTAGCTGTGCAGAAGAAGAACAACAAGAAGAAGAAATATCTCGAAATATGTCCGTCAGACCCCTTCCCTTGAGATGAATCTGCAAATATCTCGGAAACGAAGCGAGCTATGGCAAAATGTTAAGAGACCTTTTTTGTAGAGAATAATGTTTCCTACAATTTACGCTCTATGATATTTTTTGATCAGAAGCGTAGTTTTCGAGATATCTCGAGATATTTAAAAGTTCCGAAGCCGCACCAACATAATAGAGATACAGAAACACCGTGGCCCCTTTCTTTGAGATAACTCTGCACTAGTGCGAGCCGCAAATGCCACTTCCAGCTTAGCTGTGCAGAGGAAGAACAACAAGAAGAAGAAATATCTCGAAATATGTCCGTCAGGCCAGTTCCTTTGAGCTGAATCTGCAAATATCTCGGAAACGAAGCGAGCTATGGCAAAATGTTAAGAGACCTTTTTTGTAGAGAATTATGTTTCCTACAATTTATGTTCTATGATATTTTTTGATCAGAAGCGTAGTTTTCGAGATATATCGAGATATTTAAAAGTTCCGAAGCCGCACCAACATAATAGAGATACAGAAACACCGTGGCCCCTTTCTTTGAGATAACTCTGCACTACTGCGACCTGCAAATGCCACTTCCAGCTCAGCTGTGCAGAAGAAGAACAACAAGAAGAAGAAATATCTCGAAATATGTCCGTCAGGCCCCTTCCCTTGAGATAAATCTGCAAATATCTCGGAAACGAAGCGAGCTATGGCAAAATGTTAAGAGACCTTTTTTGTAGAGTATTAAGTTTCCTACTTTTTATGTTCTATGATATTTTTTGATCAGATGCGTAGTTCTCGAGATATATCAAGATATTTAAAAGTTCCGAAGCCGCACCAACATAATAGAGATACAGAAACACCGTGGCCCCTTTCATTGAGATAACTCTGCACTATTGCGAGCTGGAAATGCCACTTCCAGCTTAGCTGTGCAGAAGAAGAACAACAAGAAGAAGAAATATCTCGAAATATGTCCGTCAGACCCCTTCCCTTGAGATGAATCTGCAAATATCTCGGAAACGAAGCGAGCTATGGCAAAATGTTAAGAGACCTTTTTTGTAGAGAATAATGTTTCCTACAATTTATGTTCTACGATATTTTTTGATCAGCAGCGTAGTTCTCGAGATATATCGAGATATTTAAAAGTTCCGAAACCGCACCAACATAATAGGGATACAGAAACACCATGGCCCCTTTCTTTGAGATAACTCTGCACTAGTGCGAGCCGCAAATGCCACTTCCAGCTTAGCTGTGCAGAAGAAGAACAACAAGAAGAAGAAATATCTCGAAATATGTCCGTCAGGCCCCTTCCCTTGAGATAAATCTGCAAATATCTCGGAAACGAAGCGAGCTATGGCAAAATGTTAAGTGACCTTTTTTGTAGAGAATTAAGTTTCCTACTTTTTATGTTCGATGATATTTTTTGATCAGATGCGTAGTTCTCGAGATATATCAAGATATTTAAAAGTTCCGAAGCCGCACCAACATAATAGAGATACAGAAACACCGTGGCCCCTCTCTTTGAGATAACTCTGCACTATTGCGACCTGCAAATGCCACTTCCAGCTCAGCTGTGCAGAAGAAGAACAACAAGAAGAAGAAATATCTCGAAATATGTCCGTCAGGCCCCTTCCCTTGAGATAAATCTGCAAATATCTCGGAAACGAAGCGAGCTATGGCAAAATGTTAAGAGACCTTTTTTGTAGAGAATTAAGTTTCCTACTTTTTACGTTCTATGATATTTTTTGATCAGATGCGTAGTTCTCGAGATATATCAAGATATTTAAAAGTTCCGAAGCCGCACCAACATAATAGAGATACAGAAACACCGTGGCCACTTTCTTTGAGATAACTCTGCACTATTGCGACCTGCAAATGCCACTTCCAGCTCAGCTGTGCAGAAGAAGAACAACAAGAAGAAGAAATATCTCGAAATATGTCCGTCAGGCCCCTTCCCTTGAGATAAATCTGCAAATATCTCGGAAACGAAGCGAGCTATGGCGAAATGTTAAGAGACCTTTTTTGTAGAGAATTAAGTTTCCTACTTTTTATCTTCTATGATATTTTTTGATCAGATGCGTACTTCTCGAGATATATCAAGATATTTAAAAGTTCCGAAGCCGCACCAACATAATAGAGATACAGAAACACCGTGGCCCCTCTCTTTGAGATAACTCTGCACTATTGCGAGCTGCAAATGCCACTTCCAGCTTAGCTGTGCAGAAGAAGAACAACAAGAAGAAGAAATATCTCGAAATATGTCCGTCAGGCCCCTTCCCTTGAGATAAATCTGCAAATATCTCGGAAACGAAGCGAGCTATGGCAAAATGTTTAGAGACCTTTCTTGTAGAGAATTAAGTTTCCTACTTTTTATGTAGTATGATATTTTTTGATCAGATGCGTAGTTCTCGAGATATATCAAGATATTTAAAAGTTCCGAAGCCGCACCAACATAACAGAGATACAGAAACACCGTGGCCCCTTTCTTTGAGATAACTCTGCACTAGTGCGAGCCGCAAATGCCACTTCCAGCTTAGCTGTGCAGAAGAAGAACAACAAGAAGAAGAAATATCTCGAAATATGTCCGTCAGGCCCCTTCCCTTGAGATAAATCTGCAAATATCTCGGAAACGAAGAGAGCTATGGCAAAATGTTAAGAGACCTTTTTTGTAGAGAATTAAGTTTCCTACAATTTACGTTCTATGATATTTTTTGATGAGAAGCGTAGTTTTCGAGATATATCGAGATATTTAAAAGTTCCGAAGCCGCACCAACATAATAGGGATACAGAAACACCGTGGCCCCTTTCTTTGAGATAACTCTGCACTAGTGCGAGCCGCAAATGCCACTTCCAGCTTAGCTGTGCAGAAGAAGAACAACAAGAAGAAGAAATATCTCGAAATATGTCCGTCAGGCCCCTTCCCTTGAGATAAATCTGCAAATATCTCGGAAACGAAGAGAGCTATGGCAAAATGTTAAGAGACCTTTTTTGTAGAGAATTAAGTTTCCTACAATTTACGTTCTATGATATTTTTTGATGAGAAGCGTAGTTTTCGAGATATATCGAGATATTTAAAAGTTCCGAAGCCGCACCAACATAATAGGGATACAGAAACACCGTGGCCCCTTTCTTTGAGATAACTCTGCACTAGTGCGAGCCGCAAATGCCACTTCCAGCTTAGCTGTGCAGAAGAAGAACAACAAGAAGAAGAAATATCTCGAAATATGTCCGTCAGGCCCCTTCCCTTGAGATATATCTGCAAATATCTCGGAAACGAAGCGAGCTATGGCAAAATGTTAAGAGACCTTTTTTGTAGATAATTATGTTTCCTACAATTTATGTTCTACGATATTTTTTGATCAGAAGCGTAGTTTTCGAGATATATCGAGATATTTAAAAGTTCCGAAGCCGCACCAACATAATAGGGATACAGAAACACCGTGGCCCCTTTCTTTGAGATAACTCTGCACTAGTGCGAGCCGCAAATGCCACTTCCAGCTTAGCTGTGCAGAAGAAGAACAACAAGAAGAAGAAATATCTCGAAATATGTCCGTCAGGCCCCTTCCCTTGAGATAAATCTGCAAATATCTCGGAAACGAAGCGAGCTATGGCAAAATGTTAAGAGACCTTTTTTGTAGAGAATTAAGTTTCCTACTTTTTATGTTCTATGATATTTTTTGATCAGATGCGTAGTTCTCGAGATATATCAAGATATTTAAAAGTTCCGAAGCCGCACCAACATAATAGAGATACAGAAACACCGTGGCCCCTTTCTTTGAGATAACTCTGCACTATTGCGAGCTGCAAATGCCACTTCCAGCTTAGCTGTGCAGAAGAAGAACAACAAGAAGAAGAAATATCTCGAAATATGTCCGTCAGGCCCCTTCCCTTGAGATAAATCTGCAAATATCTCGGAAACGAAGAGAGCTATGGCAAAATGTTAAGACACCTTTTTTGTAGAGAATTAAGTTTCCTACAATTTATGTTCTATGATATTTTTTGATGAGAAGCGTAGTTTTCGAGATATATCGAGATATTTAAAAGTTCCGAAGCCGCACCAACATAATAGGGATACAGAAACACCGTGGCCCCTTTCTTTGAGATAACTCTGCACCAGTGCGAGCCGCAAATGCCACTTCCAGCTTAGCTGTGCAGAAGAAGAACAACAAGAAGAAGAAATATCTCGAAATATGTCCGTCAGGCCCCTTCCCTTGAGATAAATCTGCTAATATCTCGGAAACGAAGCGAGCTATGGCAAAATGTTAAGAGACCTTTTTTGTAGAGAATTAAGTTTCCTACTTTTTATGTTCTATGATATTTTTTGATCAGATGCGTAGTTCTCGAAATATATCAAGATAGTTAAAAGTTCCGAAGCCGCACCAACATAATAGAGATACAAAAACACCGTGGCCCCTCTCTTTGAGATAACTCTGCACTATTGCGAGCTGCAAATGCCACTTCCAGCTTAGCTGTGCAGAAGAAGAACAACAAGAAGAAGAAATATCTCGAAATATGTCCGTCAGGCCCCTTCCCTTGAGATAAATCTGCAAATATCTCGGAAACGAAGCGAGCTATGGCAAAATGTTTAGAGACCTTTCTTGTAGAGAATTAAGTTTCCTACTTTTTATGTAGTATGATATTTTTTGATCAGATGCGTAGTTCTCGAGATATATCAAGATATTTAAAAGTTCCGAAGCCGCACCAACATAATAGAGATACAGAAACACCGTGGCCCCTTTCATTGAGATAACTCTGCACTATTGCGCGCTGCAAATGCCACTTCCAGCTTAGCTGTGCAGAAGAAGAACAACAAGAAGAAGAAATATCTCGAAATATGTCCATCAGAACCCTTCCCTTGAGATAAATCTGCAAATATCTCGGAAACGAAGCGAGCTATGGCAAAATGTTAAGGGACCTTTTTTGTAGAGAATAATGTTTCCTACAATTTACGTTCTATGATATTTTTTGATCAGAAGCGTAGTTTTCGAGATATATCGAGATATTTAAAAGTTCCGAAGCCGCACCAACATAATAGAGATACAGAAACACCGTGGCCCCTTTCTTTGAGATAATTCTGCACTATTGCGACCTGCAAATGCCACTTCCAGCTCAGCTGTGCAGAAGAAGAACAACAAGAAGAAGAAATATCTCGAAATATGTCCGTCAGGCCCCTTCCCTTGAGATAAATCTGCAAATATCTCGGAAACGAAGCGAGCTATGGCAAAATGTTAAGAGACCTTTTTTGTAGAGAATTAAGTTTCCTACTTTTTACGTTCTATGATATTTTTTGATCAGATGCGTAGTTCTCGAGATATATCAAGATATTTAAAAGTTCCGAAGCCGCACCAACATAATAGAGATACAGAAACACCGTGGCCACTTTCTTTGAGATAACTCTGCACTATTGCGACCTGCAAATGCCACTTCCAGCTCAGCTGTGCAGAAGAAGAACAACAAGAAGAAGAAATATCTCGAAATATGTCCGTCAGGCCCCTTCCCTTGAGATAAATCTGCAAATATCTCGGAAACGAAGCGAGCTATGGCGAAATGTTAAGAGACCTTTTTTGTAGAGAATTAAGTTTCCTACTTTTTATCTTCTATGATATTTTTTGATCAGATGCGTACTTCTCGAGATATATCAAGATATTTAAAAGTTCCGAAGCTGCACCAACATAATAGAGATACAGAAACACCGTGGCCCCTCTCTTTGAGATAACTCTGCACTATTGCGAGCTGCAAATGCCACTTCCAGCTTAGCTGTGCAGAAGAAGAACAACAAGAAGAAGAAATATCTCGAAATATGTCCGTCAGGCCCCTTCCCTTGAGATAAATCTGCAAATATCTCGGAAACGAAGCGAGCTATGGCAAAATGTTTAGAGACCTTTCTTGTAGAGAATTAAGTTTCCTACTTTTTATGTAGTATGATATTTTTTGATCAGATGCGTAGTTCTCGAGATATATCAAGATATTTAAAAGTTCCGAAGCCGCACCAACATAACAGAGATACAGAAACACCGTGGCCCCTTTCTTTGAGATAACTCTGCACTATTGCGACCTGCAAATGCCACTTCCAGCTCAGCTGTGCAGAAGAAGAACAACAAGAAGAAGAAATATCTCGAAATATGTCCGTCAGGCCCCTTCCCTTGAGATAAATCTGCAAATATCTCGGAAACGAAGCGAGCTATGGCGAAATGTTAAGAGACCTTTTTTGTAGAGAATTAAGTTTCCTACTTTTTATCTTCTATGATATTTTTTGATCAGATGCGTACTTCTCGAGATATATCAAGATATTTAAAAGTTCCGAAGCCGCACCAACATAATAGAGATACAGAAACACCGTGGCCCCTCTCTTTGAGATAACTCTGCACTATTGCGAGCTGCAAATGCCACTTCCAGCTTAGCTGTGCAGAAGAAGAACAACAAGAAGAAGAAATATCTCGAAATATGTCCGTCAGGCCCCTTCCCTTGAGATAAATCTGCAAATATCTCGGAAACGAAGCGAGCTATGGCAAAATGTTTAGAGACCTTTCTTGTAGAGAATTAAGTTTCCTACTTTTTATGTAGTATGATATTTTTTGATCAGATGCGTAGTTCTCGAGATATATCAAGATATTTAAAAGTTCCGAAGCCGCACCAACATAACAGAGATACAGAAACACCGTGGCCCCTTTCTTTGAGATAACTCTGCACTATTGCGCGCTGCAAATGCCACTTCCAGCTTAGCTGTGCAGAAGAAGAACAACAACAAGAAGAAATATCTCGAAATATGTCCGTCAGGCCCCTTCCCTTGAGATAAATCTGCAAATATCTCGGAAACGAAGCGAGCTATGGCAAAATGTGAAGAGACCTTTTTTGGAGAGAATAATGTTTCCTACAATTTATGTTCTATGATATTTTTTGATCAGAAGCGTAGTTTTCAAGATATATCGGGATATTTAAAAGTTCCGAAGCCGCACCAACATAATAGAGATACAGAAACACCGTGGCCCCTTTCTTTGAGATAACTCTGCACTATTGCGACCTGCAAATGCCACTTCCAGCTCAGCTGTGCAGAAGAAGAACAACAAGAAGAAGAAATATCTCGAAATATGTCCGTCAGGCCCCTTCGCTTGAGATAAATCTGCAAATATCTCGGAAACGAAGCGAGCTATGGCAAAATGTTAAGAGACCTTTTTTGTAGAGAATTAAGTTTCCTACTTTTTATGTAGTATGATATTTTCTGATCAGATGCGTAGTTCTCGAGATATATCAAGATATTTAAAAGTTCCGAAGCCGCACCAACATAATAGAGATACAGAAACACCGTGGCCGCTTTCTTTGAGATAACTCTGCACTATTGCGCGCTGCAAATGCCACTTCCAGCTTAGCTGTGCAGAAGAAGACCAACAAGAAGAAGAAATATCTCGAAATATGTCCGTCAGGCCCCTTCCCTTGAGATAAATCTGCAAATATCTCGGAAACGAAGCGAGCTATGGCAAAATGATAAGAGACCTTTTTTGTAGAGAATTCAGTTTCCTACTTTTTATGTTCTATGATATTTTTCGATCAGAGACGTAGTTCTCGAGATATATCGAGATATTTAAAAGTTCCGAAGCCGCACCAACATAATAGAGATACAGAAACACCGTGGCCCCTTTCTTTGAGATAACTCTGCACTAGTGCGAGCCGGAAATGCCACTTCCAGCTTAGCTGTGCAGAAGAAGAACAAGAAGAAGAAGAAATATCTCGAAATATGTCCGTCAGGCCCCTTCCCTTGAGATAAATATGCAAATATCTCGGAAACGAAGCGAGCTATGGCAAAATGTTAAGAGACCTTTTTTGTAGAGAATTAAGTTTCCTACTTTTTATGTTCTATGATATTTTTTGATCAGATGCGTAGTTCTCGAGATATATCGAGATATTTAAAAGTTCCGAAGCCGCACCAACATAATAGGGATACAGAAACACCGTGGCCCCTTTCTTTGAGATAACTCGGCACTAGTGCGAGCCGCAAATGCCACTTCCAGCTTAGCTGTGCAGAAGAAGAACAACAAGAAGAAGAAATATCTCGAAATATGTCCGTCAGGCCCCTTCCCTTGAGATAAATCTGCAAATATCTCGGAAACGAAGCGAGCTATGGCAAAATGTTAAGAGACCTTTTTTGTAGAGAATTAAGTTTCCTACTTTTTATGTTCTATGATATTTTTTGATCAGATGCGTAGTTCTCGAGATATATCAAGATATTTAAAAGTTCCGAAGGCGCACCAACATAATAGAGATACAGAAACACCGTGGCCCCTTTCTTTGAGATAACTCTGCACTATTGCGAGCTGTAAATGCCACTTCCAGCTTAGCTGTGCAGAAGAAGAATAACAAGAAGAAGAAATATCTCGAAATATGTCCGTCAGGCCCCTTCCCTTGAGATATATCTGCCAATATCTCGGAAACGAAGCGAGCTATGGCAAAATGTTAAGAGACCTTTTTTGTAGAGAATTATGTTTCCTACAATTTAGGTTCTATGATATTTTTTGATCAGAAGCGTAGTTTTCGAGATGTATCGAGATATTTAAAAGTTCCGAAGCCGCACCAACATAATAGGGATACAGAAACACCGTGGCCCCTTTCTTTGAGATAACTCTGCACTAGTGCGAGCCGCAAATGCCACTTCCAGCTTAGCTGTGCAGAAGAAGAACAACAAGAAGAAGAAATATCTCGAAATATGTCCGTCAGGCCCCTTCTCTTGAGATATATCTGCAAATATCTCGGAAACGAAGCGAGCTATGGCAAAATGTTAAGAGACCTTTTTTGTAGAGAATTATGTTTCCTACAATTTATGTTCTATGATATTTTTTGATCAGAAGCGTAGTTTTCGAGATATATCGAGATATTTAAAAGTTCCGAAGCCGCACCAACATAATAGAGATACAGAAACACCGTGGCCCCTTTCTTTGAGATAACTCTGCACTAGTGCGAGCCGCAAATGCCACTTCCAGCTTAGCTGTGCAGAAGAAGAACAACAAGAAGAAGAAATATCTCGAAATATGTCCGTCAGGCCCCTTCCCTTGAGATAAATCTGCAAATATCTCGGAAACGAAGAGAGCTATGGCAAAATGTTAAGAGACCTTTTTTGTAGAGAATTAAGTTTCCTACAATTTATGTTCTATGATATTTTTTGATGAGAAGCGTAGTTTTCGAGATATATCGAGATATTTAAAAGTTCCGAAGCCGCACCAACATAATAGGGATACAGAAACACCGTGGCCCCTTTCTTTGAGATAACTCTGCACTAGTGCGAGCCGCAAATGCCACTTCCAGCTTAGCTGTGCAGAAGAAGAACAACAAGAAGAAGAAATATCTCGAAATATGTCCGTCAGGCCCCTTCCCTTGAGATATATCTGCAAATATCTCGGAAACGAAGCGAGCTATGGCAAAATGTTAAGAGACCTTTTTTGTAGATAATTATGTTTCCTACAATTTATGTTCTACGATATTTTTTGATCAGAAGCGTAGTTTTCGAGATATATCGAGATATTTAAAAGTTCCGAAGCCGCACCAACATAATAGAGATACAGAAACACCGTGGCCCCTGTCTTTGAGATAACTCTGCACTATTGCGAGCTGCAAATGCCACTTCCAGCTTAGCTGTGCAGAAGAAGAACAACAAGAAGAAGAAATATCTCGAAATATGTCCGTCAGGCCCCTTCCCTTGAGATAAATCTGCAAATATCTCGGAAACGAAGCGAGCTATGGCAAAATGTTTAGAGACCTTTCTTGTAGAGAAATAAGTTTCCTACTTTTTATATAGTATGATATTTTTTGATCAGATGCGTACTTCTCGAGATATATCAAGATATTTAAAAGTTCCGAAGCCGCACCAACATAATAGAGATACAGAAACACCGTGGCTCCTTTCTTTGAGATAACTCTGCACTATTGCGCGCTGCAAATGCCACTTCCAGCTTAGCTGTGCAGAAGAAGAACAACAAGAAGAAGAAATATCTCGAAATATGTCCGTCAGGCCCCTTCCCTTGAGATAAATCTGCAAATATCTCGGAAACGAAGCGAGCTAAGGCAAAATGTTAAGAGACCTTTTTTGTAGAGAATTAAGTTTCCTACTTTTTATGTTCTATGATATTTTTCGATCAGAGGCGTAGTTCTCGAGATATATCAAGATATTTAAAAGTTCCGAAACCGCACCAACATAATAGAGATACAGAAACACCGTGGCCCCTTTCTTTGAGATAACTCTGCACTATTGCGAGCTGCAAATGCCACTTCCAGCTTAGCTGTGCAGAGGAAGAACAACAAGAAGAAGAAATATCTCGAAATATGTCCGTCAGGCCAGTTCCTTTGAGCTGAATCTGCAAATATCTCGGAAACGAAGCGAGCTATGGCAAAATGTTAAGAGACGTTTTTTGTAGAGAATTATGTTTCCTACAATTTATGTTCTATGATATTTTTTGATCAGAAGCGTAGTTCTCGAGATATATCGAGATATTTAAAAGTTCCGAAGCCGCACCAACATAATAGAGATACAGAAACACCGTGGCCCCTTTCATTGAGATAACTCTGCACTATTGCGCGCTGCAAATGCCACTTCCAGCTTAGCTGTGCAGAAGAAGAACAACAAGAAGAAGAAATATCTCGAAATATGTCCATCAGAACCCTTCCCTTGAGATAAATCTGCAAATATCTCGGAAACGAAGCGAGCTATGGCAAAATGTTAAGGGACCTTTTTTGTAGAGAATAATGTTTCCTACAATTTACGTTCTATGATATTTTTTGATCAGAAGCGTAGTTTTCGAGATATATCGAGATATTTAAAAGTTCCGAAGCCGCACCAACATAATAGAGATACAGAAACACCGTGGCCCCTTTCTTTGAGATAATTCTGCACTATTGCGAGCTGCAAATGCCACTTCCAGCTTAGCTGTGCAGAGGAAGAACAACAAGAAGAAGAAATATCTCGAAATATGTCCGTCAGGCCAGTTCCTTTGAGCTGAATCTGCAAATATCTCGGAAACGAAGCGAGCTATGGCAAAATGTTAAGAGACGTTTTTTGTAGAGAATTATGTTTCCTACAATTTATGTTCTATGATATTTTTTGATCAGAAGCGTAGTTCTCGAGATATATCGAGATATTTAAAAGTTCCGAAGCCGCACCAACATAATAGGGATACAGAAACACCGTGGCCCCTTTCTTTGAGATAACTCTGCACTAGTGCGAGCCGCAAATGCCACTTCCAGCTTAGCTGTGCAGAAGAGGAACAACAAGAAGAAGAAATATCTCGAAATATGTCCGTCAGGCCCCTTCCCTTGAGATAAATCTGCAAATATCTCGGAAACGAAGAGAGCTATGGCAAAATGTTAAGAGACCTTTTTTGTAGAGAATTAAGTTTCCTACTTTTTATGTTCTATGATATTTTTTGATCAGATGCGTAGTTCTCGAAATATATCAAGATAGTTAAAAGTTCCGAAGCCGCACCAACATAATAGAGATACAAAAACACCGTGGCCCCTCTCTTTGAGATAACTCTGCACTATTGCGAGCTGCAAATGCCACTTCCAGCTTAGCTGTGCAGAAGAAGAACAACAAGAAGAAGAAATATCTCGAAATATGTCCGTCAGGCCCCTTCCCTTGAGATAAATCTGCAAATATCTCGGAAACGAAGCGAGCTATGGCAAAATGTTTAGAGACCTTTCTTGTAGAGAATTAAGTTTCCTACTTTTTATGTAGTATGATATTTTTTGATCAGATGCGTAGTTCTCGAGATATATCAAGATATTTAAAAGTTCCGAAGCCGCACCAACATAATAGAGATACAGAAACACCGTGGCCCCTTTCATTGAGATAACTCTGCACTATTGCGCGCTGCAAATGCCACTTCCAGCTTAGCTGTGCAGAAGAAGAACAACAAGAAGAAGAAATATCTCGAAATATGTCCATCAGAACCCTTCCCTTGAGATAAATCTGCAAATATCTCGGAAACGAAGCGAGCTATGGCAAAATGTTAAGGGACCTTTTTTGTAGAGAATAATGTTTCCTACAATTTACGTTCTATGATATTTTTTGATCAGAAGCGTAGTTTTCGAGATATATCGAGATATTTAAAAGTTCCGAAGCCGCACCAACATAATAGAGATACAGAAACACCGTGGCCCCTTTCTTTGAGATAATTCTGCACTATTGCGACCTGCAAATGCCACTTCCAGCTCAGCTGTGCAGAAGAAGAACAACAAGAAGAAGAAATATCTCGAAATATGTCCGTCAGGCCCCTTCCCTTGAGATAAATCTGCAAATATCTCGGAAACGAAGCGAGCTATGGCAAAATGTTAAGAGACCTTTTTTGTAGAGAATTAAGTTTCCTACTTTTTACGTTCTATGATATTTTTTGATCAGATGCGTAGTTCTCGAGATATATCAAGATATTTAAAAGTTCCGAAGCCGCACCAACATAATAGAGATACAGAAACACCGTGGCCACTTTCTTTGAGATAACTCTGCACTATTGCGACCTGCAAATGCCACTTCCAGCTCAGCTGTGCAGAAGAAGAACAACAAGAAGAAGAAATATCTCGAAATATGTCCGTCAGGCCCCTTCCCTTGAGATAAATCTGCAAATATCTCGGAAACGAAGCGAGCTATGGCGAAATGTTAAGAGACCTTTTTTGTAGAGAATTAAGTTTCCTACTTTTTATCTTCTATGATATTTTTTGATCAGATGCGTACTTCTCGAGATATATCAAGATATTTAAAAGTTCCGAAGCCGCACCAACATAATAGAGATACAGAAACACCGTGGCCCCTCTCTTTGAGATAACTCTGCACTATTGCGAGCTGCAAATGCCACTTCCAGCTTAGCTGTGCAGAAGAAGAACAACAAGAAGAAGAAATATCTCGAAATATGTCCGTGAGGCCCCTTCCCTTGAGATAAATCTGCAAATATCTCGGAAACGAAGCGAGCTATGGCAAAATGTGAAGAGACCTTTTTTGGAGACAATAATGTTTCCTACAATTTATGTTCTATGATATTTTTTGATCAGAAGCGTAGTTTTCAAGATATATCGAGATATTTAAAAGTTCCGAAGCCGCACCAACATAATAGAGATACAGAAACACCGTGGCCCCTTTCTTTGAGATAACTCTGCACTATTGCGACCTGCAAATGCCACTTCCAGCTCAGCTGTGCAGAAGAAGAACAACAAGAAGAAGAAATATCTCGAAATATGTCCGTCAGGCCCCTTCCCTTGAGATAAATCTGCAAATATCTCGGAAACGAAGCGAGCTATGGCAAAATGTTAAGAGACCTTTTTTGTAGAGAATTAAGTTTCCTACTTTTTATGTCCTATGACATTTTTTGATCAGATGCGTAGTTCTCGAGATATATCAAGATATTTAAAAGTTCCGAAGCCGCACCAAGATAATAGAGATACAGAAACACCGTGGCCCCTTTCTTTGAGATAACTCTGCACTATTGCGAGCTGCAAATGCCACTTCCAGCTTAGCTGTGCAGAAGAAGAACAACAAGAAGAAGAACTATCTCGAAATATGTCCGTCAGGCCCCTTCCCTTGAGATAAATCTGCAAATATCTCGGAAACGAAGCGAGCTATGGCAAAATGTTTAGAGACCTTTCTTGTAGAGAATTAAGTTTCCTACTTTTTATGTAGTATGATATTTTCTGATCAGATGCGTAGTTCTCGAGATATATCAAGATATTTAAAAGTTCCGAAGCCGCACCAACATAATAGAGATACAGAAACACCGTGGCCGCTTTCTTTGAGATAACTCTGCACTATTGCGCGCTGCAAATGCCACTTCCAGCTTAGCTGTGCAGAAGAAGACCAACAAGAAGAAGAAATATCTCGAAATATGTCCGTCAGGCCCCTTCCCTTGAGATAAATCTGCAAATATCTCGGAAACGAAGCGAGCTATGGCAAAATGATAAGAGACCTTTTTTGTAGAGAATTCAGTTTCCTACTTTTTATGTTCTATGATATTTTTCGATCAGAGACGTAGTTCTCGAGATATATCGAGATATTTAAAAGTTCCGAAGCCGCACCAACATAATAGAGATACAGAAACACCGTGGCCCCTTTCATTGAGATAACTCTGCACTATTGCGCGCTGCAAATGCCACTTCCAGCTTAGCTGTGCAGAAGAAGAACAACAAGAAGAAGAAATATCTCGAAATATGTCCATCAGAACCCTTCCCTTGAGATAAATCTGCAAATATCTCGGAAACGAAGCGAGCTATGGCAAAATGTTAAGGGACCTTTTTTGTAGAGAATAATGTTTCCTACAATTTACGTTCTATGATATTTTTTGATCAGAAGCGTAGTTTTCGAGATATATCGAGATATTTAAAAGTTCCGAAGCCGCACCAACATAATAGAGATACAGAAACACCGTGGCCCCTTTCTTTGAGATAACTCTGCACTATTGCGAGCTGCAAATGCCACTTCCAGCTTAGCTGTGCAGAAGAAGAACAACAAGAAGAAGAAATATCTCGAAATATGTCCGTCAGGCCCCTTCCCTTGAGATAAATCTGCAAATATCTCGGAAACGAAGCGAGCTATGGCAAAATGTTTAGAGACCTTTCTTGTAGAGAAATAAGTTTCCTACTTTTTATGTAGTATGATATTTTTTGATCAGATGCGTAGTTCTCGAGATATATCAAGATATTTAAAAGTTCCGAAGCCGCACCAACATAATAGAGATACAGAAACACCGTGGCCCCTTTCTTTGATATAACTCTGCACGATTGCGAGCTGGAAATGCCACTTCCAGTTTAGCTGTGCAGAAGAAGAACAACAACAAGAAGAAATATCTCGAAATATGTCCATCAGGACCCTTCCCTTGAGATAAATCTGCAAATATCTCGGAAACGAAGCGAGCTATGGCAAAATGTTAAGGGACCTTTTTTGTAGAGAATAATGTTTCCTACAATTTACGTTCTATGATATTTTTTGATCAGAAGCGTAGTTTTCGAGATATATCGAGATATTTAAAAGTTCCGAAGCCGCACCAACATAATAGAGATACAGAAACACCGTGGCCCCTTTCTTTGAGATAACTCTGCACTATTGCGAGCTGCAAATGCCACTTCCAGCTTAGCTGTGCAGAAGAAGAACAACAAGAAGAAGAACTATCTCGAAATATGTCCGTCAGGCCCCTTCCCTTGAGATAAATCTGCAAATATCTCGGAAACGAAGCGAGCTATGGCAAAATGTTTAGAGACCTTTCTTGTAGAGAATTAAGTTTCCTACTTTTTATGTAGTATGATATTTTCTGATCAGATGCGTAGTTCTCGAGATATATCAAGATATTTAAAAGTTCCGAAGCCGCACCAACATAATAGAGATACAGAAACACCGTGGCCGCTTTCTTTGAGATAACTCTGCACTATTGCGCGCTGCAAATGCCACTTCCAGCTTAGCTGTGCAGAAGAAGACCAACAAGAAGAAGAAATATCTCGAAATATGTCCGTCAGGCCCCTTCCCTTGAGATAAATCTGCAAATATCTCGGAAACGAAGCGAGCTATGGCAAAATGATAAGAGACCTTTTTTGTAGAGAATTCAGTTTCCTACTTTTTATGTTCTATGATATTTTTCGATCAGAGACGTAGTTCTCGAGATATATCGAGATATTTAAAAGTTCCGAAGCCGCACCAACATAATAGAGATACAGAAACACCGTGGCCCCTTTCATTGAGATAACTCTGCACTATTGCGCGCTGCAAATGCCACTTCCAGCTTAGCTGTGCAGAAGAAGAACAACAAGAAGAAGAAATATCTCGAAATATGTCCATCAGAACCCTTCCCTTGAGATAAATCTGCAAATATCTCGGAAACGAAGCGAGCTATGGCAAAATGTTAAGGGACCTTTTTTGTAGAGAATAATGTTTCCTACAATTTACGTTCTATGATATTTTTTGATCAGAAGCGTAGTTTTCGAGATATATCGAGATATTTAAAAGTTCCGAAGCCGCACCAACATAATAGAGATACAGAAACACCGTGGCCCCTTTCTTTGAGATAACTCTGCACTATTGCGAGCTGCAAATGCCACTTCCAGCTTAGCTGTGCAGAAGAAGAACAACAAGAAGAAGAAATATCTCGAAATATGTCCGTCAGGCCCCTTCCCTTGAGATAAATCTGCAAATATCTCGGAAACGAAGCGAGCTATGGCAAAATGTTTAGAGACCTTTCTTGTAGAGAAATAAGTTTCCTACTTTTTATGTAGTATGATATTTTTTGATCAGATGCGTAGTTCTCGAGATATATCAAGATATTTAAAAGTTCCGAAGCCGCACCAACATAATAGAGATACAGAAACACCGTGGCCCCTTTCTTTGATATAACTCTGCACGATTGCGAGCTGGAAATGCCACTTCCAGTTTAGCTGTGCAGAAGAAGAACAACAACAAGAAGAAATATCTCGAAATATGTCCATCAGGACCCTTCCCTTGAGATAAATCTGCAAATATCTCGGAAACGAAGCGAGCTATGGCAAAATGTTAAGGGACCTTTTTTGTAGAGAATAATGTTTCCTACAATTTACGTTCTATGATATTTTTTGATCAGAAGCGTAGTTTTCGAGATATATCGAGATATTTAAAAGTTCCGAAGCCGCACCAACATAATAGAGATACAGAAACACCGTGGCCCCTTTCTTTGAGATAACTCTGCACTATTGCGAGCTGCAAATGCCACTTCCAGCTTAGCTGTGCAGAAGAAGAACAACAAGAAGAAGAAATATCTCGAAATATGTCCGTTAGGCCCCTTCCCTTGAGATAAATCTGCAAATATCTCGGAAACGAAGCGAGCTATGGCAAAATGTTTAGAGACCTTTCTTGTAGAGAAATAAGTTTCCTACTTTTTATGTAGTATGATATTTTTTGATCAGATTCGTAGTTCTCGAGATATATCAAGATATTTAAAAGTTCCGAAGCCGCACCAACAATAATAGAGATACAGAAACACCGTGGCCCCTTTCTTTGAGATAACTCTGCACTATTGCGAGCTGCAAATGCCACTTCCAGCTTAGCTGTGCAGAAGAAGAACAACAAGAAGAAGAAATATCTCGAAATATGTCCGTCAGGCCCCTTCCCTTGAGATAAATCTGCAAATATCTCGGAAACGAAGCGAGCTATGGCAAAATGTTAAGAGACCTTTTTTGTAGAGAATTAAGTTTCCTACTTTTTATGTTCTATGATATTTTTCGATCAGCGGCGTAGTTCTCGAGATATATCAAGATATTTAAAAGTTCCGAAGCCGCACCAACATAATAGAGATACAGAAACACCGTGGCCCCTTTCTTTGAGATAACTCTGCACTATTGCGAGCTGCAAATGCCACTTCCAGCTTAGCTGTGCAGAGGAAGAACAACAAGAAGAAGAAATATCTCGAAATATGTCCGTCAGGCCAGTTCCTTTGAGCTGAATCTGCAAATATCTCGGAAACGAAGCGAGCTATGGCAAAATGTTAAGAGACGTTTTTTGTAGAGAATTATGTTTCCTACAATTTATGTTCTATGATATTTTTTGATCAGAAGCGTAGTTCTCGAGATATATCGAGATATTTAAAAGTTCCGAAGCCGCACCAACATAATAGGGATACAGAAACACCGTGGCCCCTTTCTTTGAGATAACTCTGCACTAGTGCGAGCCGCAAATGCCACTTCCAGCTTAGCTGTGCAGAAGAGGAACAACAAGAAGAAGAAATATCTCGAAATATGTCCGTCAGGCCCCTTCCCTTGAGATAAATCTGCAAATATCTCGGAAACGAAGAGAGCTATGGCAAAATGTTAAGAGACCTTTTTTGTAGAGAATTAAGTTTCCTACTTTTCATGTTCTATGATATTTTTTGATCAGATGCGTAGTTCTCGAGATATATCAAAATATTTAAAAGTTCCGAAGCCGCACCAACATAATAGAGATACAGAAACACCGTGGCCCCTCTCTTTGAGATAACTCTGCACTATTGCGAGCTGGAAATGCCACTTCCAGTTTAGCTGTGCAGAAGAAGAACAACAAGAAGAAGAAATATCTCGAAATATGTCCGTTAGGCCCCTTCCCTTGAGATAAATCGGCAAGTATCTCGGAAACGAAGCGAGCTACGGCAAAATGTTAAGAGACCTTTTTTGTAGAAAATTAGGTTTCCTACTTTTTATGTTCTATGATATTTTTTGATCAGATGCGTAGTTCTCGAGATATATCAAGATATTTAAAAGTTCCGAAGCCGCACCAACATAATAGAGATACAGAAACACCGTGGCCCCTTTCATTGAGATAACTCTGCACTATTGCGCGCTGCAAATGCCACTTCCAGCTTAGCTGTGCAGAAGAAGAACAACAAGAAGAAGAAATATCTCGAAATATGTCCATCAGAACCCTTCCCTTGAGATAAATCTGCAAATATCTCGGAAACGAAGCGAGCTATGGCAAAATGTTAAGGGACCTTTTTTGTAGAGAATAATGTTTCCTACAATTTACGTTCTATGATATTTTTTGATCAGAAGCGTAGTTTTCGAGATATATCGAGATATTTAAAAGTTCCGAAGCCGCACCAACATAATAGAGATACAGAAACACCGTGGCCCCTTTCTTTGAGATAATTCTGCACTATTGCGACCTGCAAATGCCACTTCCAGCTCAGCTGTGCAGAAGAAGAACAACAAGAAGAAGAAATATCTCGAAATATGTCCGTCAGGCCCCTTCCCTTGAGATAAATCTGCAAATATCTCGGAAACGAAGCGAGCTATGGCAAAATGTTAAGAGACCTTTTTTGTAGAGAATTAAGTTTCCTACTTTTTACGTTCTATGATATTTTTTGATCAGATGCGTAGTTCTCGAGATATATCAAGATATTTAAAAGTTCCGAAGCCGCACCAACATAATAGAGATACAGAAACACCGTGGCCACTTTCTTTGAGATAACTCTGCACTATTGCGACCTGCAAATGCCACTTCCAGCTCAGCTGTGCAGAAGAAGAACAACAAGAAGAAGAAATATCTCGAAATATGTCCGTCAGGCCCCTTCCCTTGAGATAAATCTGCAAATATCTCGGAAACGAAGCGAGCTATGGCGAAATGTTAAGAGACCTTTTTTGTAGAGAATTAAGTTTCCTACTTTTTATCTTCTATGATATTTTTTGATCAGATGCGTACTTCTCGAGATATATCAAGATATTTAAAAGTTCCGAAGCCGCACCAACATAATAGAGATACAGAAACACCGTGGCCCCTCTCTTTGAGATAACTCTGCACTATTGCGAGCTGCAAATGCCACTTCCAGCTTAGCTGTGCAGAAGAAGAACAACAAGAAGAAGAAATATCTCGAAATATGTCCGTCAGACCCCTTCCCTTGAGATAAATCTGCAAATGTCTCGGAAACGAAGCGAGCTACGGCAAAATGTTAAGAGACCTTTTTTGTAGAAAATTAGGTTTCCTACTTTTTATGTTCTATGATATTTTTTGATCAGATGCGTAGTTCTCGAGATATATCAAGATATTTAAAAGTTCCGAAGCCGCACCAACATAATAGAGATACAGAAACACCGTGGCCCCTTTCTTTGCGATAACTCTGCACTATTGCGAGCTGCAAATGCCACTTCCAGCTTAGCTGTGCAGAAGAAGAACAACAAGAAGAAGAAATATCTCGAAATATGTCCGTCAGGCCCCTTCCCTTGAGATAAATCTGCAAATATCTCGGAAACGAAGCGAGCTATGGCAAAATGTTAAGAGACCTTTTTTGTATGGAATTATGTTTCCTACTTTTTATGTTCTATGATATTTTTTGATCAGACGCGTAGTTCTCGAGATATATCAAGTTATTTAAAAGTTCCGAAGCCGGACCAACATAATAGAGATACAGAAACACCGTGGCTCCTTTCTTTTAGATAACTCTGCACTATTGCGACCTGGAAATGCCACTTCCAGTTTAGCTGTGCAGAAGAAGAACAACAAGAAGAAGAAATATCACGAAATATGTCCGTTAGGCCCCTTCCCTTGAGATAAATCTGCAAATATCTCGGAAACGAAGCGAGCTATGGCAAAATGTTAAGAGACCTTTTTTGTAGCGAATTAAGTTTCCTAGTTTTTATGTTCTATGATATTTTTTGATCAGATGCGTAGTTCTCGAGATATATCAAGATATTTAAAAGTTCCGAAGCCGCACCAACATAATAGAGATACAGAAACACCGTGGCCCCTCTCTTTGAGATAACTCTGCACAATTGCGAGCTGCAAATGCCACTTCCAGCTTAGCTGTGCAGAAGAAGAACAACCAGAAGAAGAAATATCTCGAAATATGTCCGTCAGGCCCCTTCCCTTGAGATAAATCTGCAAATATCTCGGAAACGAAGCGAGCTATTGCAAAATGTTAGGAGACCTTTTTTGTAGAGGATTGAGTTTGCTACTTTTTATGTTCTATGATATTTTTTGATCAGATGGGTAGTTCTCGAGATATATCAAGATATTTAAAAGTTAAGAAGCCGCACCAACATAATAGAGATACAGAAACACCGTGGCCCCTTTCTTTGTGATAACTCTGCACTAATGCGAGCTGCAAATGCCACTTCCAGCTTAGCTGTGCAGAAGAAGAACAACAAGAAGAAGAAATATCACGAAATATGTCCGTTAGGCCCCTTCCCTTGAGATAAATCTGCAAATATCTCGGAAACGAAGCGAGCTATGGCAAAATGTTAAGAGACCTTATTTGTAGAGAATTAAGTTTCCTACTTTTTATCTTCTATGATATTTTCTGATCAGATTCGTAGTTCTCGAGATATATCAAGATATTTAAAAGTTCCGAAGCCGCACCAACATAATAGAGATACAGAAACACCGTGGCCCCTCTCTTTGAGATAACTCTGCACAATTGCGAGCTGCAAATGCCACTTCCAGCTTAGCTGTGCAGAAGAAGAACAACAAGAAGAAGAAATATCTCGAAATATGTCCGTCAGGCCCCTTCCCTTGAGATAAATCGGCAAGTATCTCGGAAACGAAGCGAGCTATGGCAAAATGTTGAGAGACCTTTTTTGTAGAGAATTAAGTTTCCTATTTTTTATGTTCTATGATATTTTTTGATCAGATGCGTAGATCTCGAGATATATCAAGATATTTAAAAGTTCCGAAGCCGCACCAACATAATAGAGATACAGAAACACCGTGGCCCCTTTCTTTGAGATAACTCTGCACTATTGCGAGCTGCAAATGCCACTTCCAAATTAGCTGTGCAGAAGAAGAACAACAAGAAGAAGAAATATCTCGAAATATGTCCGTCAGGCCCCTTCCCTTGAGATAAATCTGCAAATATCTCGGAAACGAAGCGAGCTATGGCAAAATGTTAAGAGACCTTTTCTGTAGAGAATTAAGTTTTCTACTTTTTATGTTCCATGATATTTTTTGATCAGATGCGTAGTTCTCGAGATATATCAAGATATTTAAAAGTTCTGAAGCTGCACCAACATAATAGAGATACAGAAACACCGTGGCCCCTTTCTTTGAGATAACTCTGCACTAGTGCGAGCCGCAAATGCCACTTCCAGCTTAGCTGTGCAGAAGAAGAACAACAAGAAGAAGAAATATCTGGAAATATGTCCGTTAGGCCCCTTCCCTTGAGATAAATCTGCAAATATCTCGGAAACGAAGCGAGCTATGGCAAAATGTTAAGAGACCTTTTTTGTAGAGAATTATGTTTCCTACTTTTTATGTTCTATGATATTTTTTGATCAGAAGCGTAGTTTTCGAGATATATCGAGATATTTAAAAGTTCCGAAGCCGCACCAACATAATAGAGATACAGAAACACCGTGGCCCCTTTCTTTGAGATAACTCTGCACTATTGCGAGCTGCAAATGCCACTTCCAGCTTAGCTGTGCAGAGGAAGAACAACAAGAAGAAGAAATATCTCGAAATATGTCCGTCAGGCCAGTTCCTTTGAGCTGAATCTGCAAATATCTCGGAAACGAAGCGAGCTATGGCAAAATGTTAAGAGACCTTTTTTGTAGAGAATTAAGTTTCCCACTTTTTATCTTCTATGATATTTTCTGATCAGATGCGTAGTTCTCGAGATATATCAAGATACTTAAAAGTTCCGAAGCCGCACCAACATAATAGAGATACAGAAACACCGTGGCCCCTTTCTTTGAGATAACTCTGCACTAGTGCGAGCCGCAAATGCCACTTCCAGCTTAGCTGTGCAGCAGAAGAACAACAAGAAGAAGAAATATCTCGAAATATGTCCGCCAGGCCACTTCCCTTGAGATAAATCTGCAAATATCTCGGAAACGAAGCGAGCTATGGCAAAATGTTAAGAGACCTTTTTTGTGGAGAATTATGTTTCCTACTTTTTATGTTCTATGATATTTTTTGATCAGACGCGTAGCTCTCGAGATATATCAAGATATTTAAAAGTTCCGAAGCCGCACCAACATAATAGAGATACAGAAACACCGTGGCCCCTCTCTTTGAGATAACTCTGCACTATTGCGAGCTGGAAATGCCACTTCCAGTTTAGCTGTGCAGAAGAAGAACAACAAGAAGAAGAAATATCTCGAAATATGTCCGTTAGGCCCCTTCCCTTGAGATAAATCTGCAAATATCTCGGAAACCAAGCGAGCTATGGCAAAACGTTAAGAGACCTTTTTTGTAGAGAATTATGTTTCCTACAATTTATGTTCTATGATATTTTTTGATCAGAAGCGTAGTTTTCGAGATATATCGAGATATTTAAAAGTTCCGAAGCCGCACCAACATAATAGAGATACAGAAACACCGTGGCCCCTTTCTTTGAGATAACTCTGCACTAGTGCGAGCCGCAAATGCCACTTCCAGCTTAGCTGTGCAGAAGAAGAACAACAAGAAGAAGAAATATCTCGAAATATGTCCGTCAGGCCCCGTCCCTTGAGATAAATCTGCAAATCTCTCGGAAACGAAGCGAGCTATGGTAAAATCTTAAGAGACCTTTTTTGTAGAGAATTAAGTTTCCTACTTTTTATGTTCTATGATATTTTTTGATCAGATGCGTAGTTCTCGAGATATATCAAGATATTTAAAAGTTCCGAAGCCGCACCAACATAATAGAGATACAGAAACACCGTGGCCCCTTTCTTTGAGATAACTCTGCACTATTGCGAGCTGCAAATGCCACTTCCAGCTTAGCTGTGCAGAGGAAGAACAACAAGAAGAAGAAATATCTCGAAATATGTCCGTTAGGCCCCTTCCCTTGAGATAAATCTGCAAATATCTCGGAAACGAAGCGAGCTATGGCAAAATGTTAAGAGACCTTTTTTGTAGAGAATTAAGTTTCCTACTTTTTATGTTCTATGATATTTTTTGATCAGATGCGTAGTTCTCGATATATATCAAGATATTTAAAAGTTCCGAAGCCGCACCAACATAATAGAGATACAGAAACACCGTGGCCCCTTTCTTTGAGATAACTCTGCACTAGTGCGAGCCGCAAATGCCACTTCCAGCTTAGCTGTGCAGAAGAAGAACAACAAGAAGAAGAAATATCTCGAAATATGTCCGTCAGGCCCCTTCCCTTGAGATAAATCTGCAAATATCTCGGAAACGAAGCGAGCTATGGCAAAATGTTAAGAGACCTTTTTTGTAGAGAATTAAGTTTCCTACAATTTATGTTCTATGATATTTTTTGATCAGAAGCGTAGTTTTCGAGATATATCGAGATATTTAAAAGTTCCGAAGCCGCACCAACATAATAGAGATACAGAAACACCGTGGCCCCTTTCTTTGAGATAACTCTGCACTAGTGCGAGCCGCAAATGCCACTTCCAGCTTAGCTGTGCAGAAGAAGAACAACAAGAAGAAGAAATATCTCGAAATATGTCCGTCAGGCCCCTTCCCTTGAGATAAATCTGCAAATATCTCGGAAACGAAGCGAGCTATGGCAAAATGTTCACAGACCTTTTTTGTAGAGAATTAAGTTTCCTACTTTTTATGTTCTATGATATTTTTTGATCAGAAGCGTAGTTTTCGAGATATATCGAGATATTTAAAAGTTCCGAAGCCGCACCAACATAATAGGGATACAGAAACACCGTGGCCCCTTTCTTTGAGATAACTCTGCACTAGTGCGAGCCGCAAATGCCACTTCCAGCTTAGCTGTGCAGCAGAAGAACAACAAGAAGAAGAAATATCTCGAAATATGTCCGTCAGGCCACTTCCCTTGAGATAAATCTGCAAATATCTCGGAAACGAAGCGAGCTATGGCAAAATGTTAAGAGACCTTTTTTGTAGAGAATTATGTTTCCTACAATTTATGTTCTATGATATTTTTTGATCAGAAGCGTAGTTTTCGAGATATATCGAGATATTTAAAAGTTCCGAAGCCGCACCAACATAATAGGGATACAGAAACACCGTGGCCCCTTTCTGTGAGATAACTCTGCACTAGTGCGAGCCGCAAATGCCACTTCCAGCTTAGCTGTGCAGAAGAAGAACAACAAGAAGAAGAAATATCTCGAAATATGTCCGTCAGGCCCCTTCCCTTGAGATAAATCTGCAAATATCTCGGAAACGAAGCGAGCTATGGCAAAATGTTAGGAGACCTTTTTTGTAGAGAATTAAGTTTCCTACTTTTTATGTTCTATGATATTTTTTGATCAGATGCGTAGTTCTCGAGATATATCAAGATATTTAAAAGTTCCGAAGCCGCACCAACATAATAGAGATACAGAAACACCGTGGCCCCTCTCTTTGAGATAACTCTGCACTATTGCGAGCTGGAAATGCCACTTCCAGTTTAGCTGTGCAGAAGAAGAACAACAAGAAGAAGAAATATCTCGAAATATGTCCGTTAGGCCCCTTCCCTTGAGATAAATCTGCAAATATCTCGGAAACGAAGCGAGCTATGGCAAAATGTTAAGAGACCTTTTTTGTAGAGAATTAAGTTTCCTACTTTTTATGTTCTATGATATTTTTTGATCAGATGCGTAGTTCTCGATATATATCAAGATATTTAATAGTTCCGAAGCCGCACCAACATAATAGAGATACAGAAACACCGTGGCCCCTTTCTTTGAGATAACTCTGCACTAGTGCGAGCCGCAAATGCCACTTCCAGCTTAGCTGTGCAGAAGAAGAACAACAAGAAGAAGAAATATCTCGAAATATGTCCGTCAGGCCCCTTCCCTTGAGATAAATCTGCAAATATCTCGGAAACGAAGCGAGCTATGGCAAAATGTTAAGAGACCTTTTTTGTAGAGAATTAAGTTTCCTACAATTTATATTCTATGATATTTTTTGATCAGAAGCGTAGTTTTCGAGATATATCGAGATATTTAAAAGTTCCGAAGCCGCACCAACATAATAGAGATACAGAAACACCGTGGCCCCTTTCTTTGAGATAACTCTGCACTAGTGCGAGCCGCAAATGCCACTTCCAGCTTAGCTGTGCAGAAGAAGAACAACAAGAAGAAGAAATATCTCGAAATATGTCCGTCAGGCCCCTTCCCTTGAGATAAATCTGCAAATATCTCGGAAACGAAGCGAGCTATGGCAAAATGTTAACAGACCTTTTTTGTAGAGAATTAAGTTTCCTACTTTTTATGTTCTATGATATTTTTTGATCAGAAGCGTAGTTTTCGAGATATATCGAGATATTTAAAAGTTCCGAAGCCGCACCAACATAATAGGGATACAGAAACACCGTGGCCCCTTTCTTTGAGATAACTCTGCACTAGTGCGAGCCGCAAATGCCACTTCCAGCTTAGCTGTGCAGCAGAAGAACAACAAGAAGAAGAAATATCTAGAAATATGTCCGTCAGGCCACTTCCCTTGAGATAAATCTGCAAATATCTCGGAAACGAAGCGAGCTATGGCAAAATGTTAAGAGACCTTTTTTGTAGAGAATTATGTTTCCTACAATTTATGTTCTATGATATTTTTTGATCAGAAGCGTAGTTTTCGAGATATATCGAGATATTTAAAAGTTCCGAAGCCGCACCAACATAATAGGGATACAGAAACACCGTGGCCCCTTTCTGTGAGATAACTCTGCACTAGTGCGAGCCGCAAATGCCACTTCCAGCTTAGCTGTGCAGAAGAAGAACAACAAGAAGAAGAAATATCTCGAAATATGTCCGTCAGGCCCCTTCCCTTGAGATAAATCTGCAAATATCTCGGAAACGAAGAGAGCTATGGCAAAATGTTAAGAGACCTTTTTTGTAGAGAATTAAGTTTCCTACTTTTTATGTTCTATGATATTTTTTGATCAGATGCGTAGTTCCCGAGATATATCAAGATGTTTAAAAGTTCCGAAGCCGCACCAACATAATAGAGATACAGAAACACCGTGGCCCCTTTCTTTGAGATAACTCTGCACTATTCCGAGCTGCAAATGCCACTTCCAGCTTAGCTGTGCAGAAGAAGAACAACAAGAAGAAGAAATATCTCGAAATATGTCCGTCAGGCCCCTTCCCTTGAGATGTATCTGCAAATATCTCGGAAACGAAGCGAGCTATGGCAAAATGTTAAGAGACCTTTTTTGTAGAGTATTGTGTTTCCTATAATCTATGTTCTATGATATTTTTTGATCAGAAGCGTAGTTTTCGAGATATATCGAGATATTTAAAAGTTCCGAAGCCGCACCAACATAATAGAGATACAGAAACACCGTGGCCCCTTTCTTTGAGATAACTCTGCACTATTCCGAGCTGCAAATGCCACTTCCAGCTTAGCTGTGCAGAAGAAGAACAACAAGAAGAAGAAATATCTCGAAATATGTCCGTTAGGCCCCTTCCCTTGAGATAAATCTGCAAATATCTCGGAAACGAAGCGAGCTATGGCAAAATGTTAAGAGACCTTTTTTGTAGAGAATTAAGTTTCCTACTTTTTATGTTCTATGATATTTTTTGATCAGATGCGTAGTTCTCGAGATATATCAAGATATTTAAAAGTTCCGAAGCCGCACCAACATAACAGAGATACAGAAACACCGTGGCCCCTTTCTTTGAGATAACTCTGCACTATTGCGAGCTGTAAATGCCACTTCCAGCTTAGCTGTGCAGAAGAAGAACAACAAGAAGAAGACATATCTCGAAATATGTCCGTCAGGCCCCTTCCCTTGAGATATATCTGCAAATATCTCGGAAACGAAGCGAGCTATGGCAAAATGTTAAGAGACCTTTTTTGTAGAGAATTATGTTTCCTACAATTTATGTTCTATGATATTTTTTGATCAGAAGCGTAGTTTTCGAGATATATCGAGATATTTAAAAGTTCCAAAGCCGCACCAACATAATAGAGATTCAGAAACACCGTGGCCCCTTTCTTTGAGATAACTCTGCACTAGTGCGAGCCGCAAATGCCACTTCCAGCTTAGCTGTGCAGAAGAAGAACAACAAGAAGAAGAAATATCTCGAAATATGTCCGTCAGGCCCCTTCCCTTGAGATAAATCTGCAAATATCTCGGAAACGAAGCGAGCTATGGCAAAATGTTGAGAGACCTTTTTCGTAGATAATTAAGTTTCCTACGTTTTATGTTCTATGATATTTTTTGATCAGATGCGTAGTTCTCGAGATATATCAAGATATTTAAAAGTTCCGAAGCCGCACCAACATAATAGAGATACAGAAACACCGTGGCCCCTTTCTTTGAGATAACTCTGCACTATTGCGAGCTGCAAATGCCACTTCCAGCTTAGCTGTGCAGAAGAAGAACATCAAGAAGAAGAAATATCTCGAAATATGTCCGTCAGGCCCCTTCCCTTGAGATAAATCTGCAAATATCTCGGAAACGAAGAGAGCAATGGCAAAATGTTAAGGGACCTTTTTTGTAGAGAATTAGGTTTCCTACTTTTTATGTTCTATGATATTTTTTGATCTGATGCGTAGTTCTCGAGATATATCAAGATATTTAAAGGTTCCGAAGCCGCACCAACATAATAGAGATACAGAAACACCGTGGCCCCTTTCTTTGAGATAACTCTGCACTATTGCGAGCTGTAAATGCCACTTCCAGCTTAGCTGTGCAGAAGAAGAACAACAAGAAGAAGAAATATCTCGAAATATGTCCGTCAGGCCCCTTCCCTTGAGATAAATCTGCAAACATCTCGGAAACGAAGCGAGCTATGGCAAAATGTTAAGAGACCTTTTTTGTAGAGAATTATGTTTCCTACAATTTATGTTCTATGATATTTTTTGATCAGAAGCGTAGTTTTCGAGATATATCGAGATATTTAAAAGTTCCGAAGCCGCACCAACATAATAGAGATACAGAAACACCGTGGCCCCTTTCTTTGAGATAACTCTGCACTAGTGCGAGCCGCAAATGCCACTTCCAGCTTAGCTGTGCGGAAGAAGAACAAGAAGAAGAAGAAATATCTCGAAATATGTCCGTCAGGCCCCTTCCCTTGAGATAAATCTGCAAACATCTCGGAAACGAAGCGAGCTATGGCAAAATGTTAAGAGACCTTTTTTGTAGAGAATTATGTTTCCTACAATTTATGTTCTATGATATTTTCTGATCAGAAGCGTAGTTTTCGAGATATATCCAGATATTTAAAAGTTCCGAAGCCGCACCAACATAATAGAGATTCAGAAACACCGTTGCCCCTTTGTTTGAGATAACTCTGCACTAGTGCGAGCCGCAAATGCCACTTCCAGCTTAGCTGTGCAGAAGAAGAACAACAAGAAGAAGAAATATCTCGAAATATGTCCGTCAGGCCCCTTCCCTTGAGATAAATCTGCAAATATCTCGGAAACGAAGAGAGCTATGGCAAAATGTTAAGAGACCTTTTTTGTAGAGAATTAAGTTTCCTACTTTTTATGTTCTATGATATTTTTTGATCAGATGCGTAGTTCCCGAGATATATCAAGATGTTTAAAAGTTCCGAAGCCGCACCAACATAATAGAGATACAGAAACACCGTGGCCCCTTTCTTTGAGATAACTCTGCACTATTCCGAGCTGCAAATGCCACTTCCAGCTTAGCTGTGCAGAAGAAGAACAACAAGAAGAAGAAATATCTCGAAATATGTCCGTCAGGCCCCTTCCCTTGAGATGTATCTGCAAATATCTCGGAAACGAAGCGAGCTATGGCAAAATGTTAAGAGACCTTTTTTGTAGAGAATTATGTTTCCTACAATTTATGTTCTATGATATTTTTTCATCAGAAGCGTAGTTTTCGAGATATATCGAGATATTTAAAAGTTCCGAAGCCGCACCAACATAATAGAGATACAGAAACACCGTGGCCCCTTTCTTTGAGATAACTCTGCACTAGTGCGAGCCGCAAATGCCACTTCCAGCTTAGCTGTGCAGAAGAAGAACAACAAGAAGAAGAAATATCTGGAAATATGTCCGTCAGGCCCCTTCCCTTGAGATAAATCTGCAAATATCTCGGAAACAAAGCGAGCTATGGCAAAATGTTAAGAGACGTTTTTTGTAGAGAATTATGTTTCCTACAATTTATGTTCTATGATATTTTTTGATCAGAAGCGTAGTTTTCGAGATATATCGAGATATTTAAAAGTTCCGAAGCCGCACCAACATCATAGAGATACAGAAACACCGTGGCCCCTTTCTTTGAGATAACTCTGCACTATTGCGAGCTGTAAATGCCACCTCCAGCTTAGCTGTGCAGAAGAAGAACAACAAGAAGAAGAAACATCTCGAAATATGTCCGTCAGGCCCGTTCCTTTGAGCTGAATCTGCAATTATCTCGGAAACGAAGCGAGCTATGGCAAAATGTTGAGAGACGTTTTTTGTAGAGAATTGTGTTTCCTACAATTTATGTTCTATGATATTTTTTGATCAGAAGCGTAGTTTTCGAGATATATCGAGATATTTAAAAGTTCCGAAGCCGCACCAACATAATAGAGATTCACAAACACCGTGGCCCCTTTCTTTGAGATAACTCTGCGTTTAGTGCGAGCCGCAAATGCGACTTCCAGCTTAGCTGTGCAGAAGAAGAACAACAAGAAGAAGAAATATCTCGAAATATGTCCGTCAGGCCCCTTCCCTTGAGATAAATCTGCAAATATCTCGGAAACGAAGCGAGCTATGGCAAAATGTTGAGAGACCTTTTTTGTAGAGAATTATGTTTCCTACTTTTTATGTTCTATAATATTTTTTGATCAGATGCGTAGTTCTCGAGATATATCAAGATATTTAAAAGTTCCGAAGCCGCACCAACATAATAGAGATACAGAAACACCGTGGCCCCTTTCTTTGAGATACCTCTGCACTAGTGCGAGCCGCAAATGCCACTTCCAGCTTAGCTGTGCAGAAGAAGAACAACAAGAAGAAGAAATATCTCGAAATATGTCCGTCAGGCCCCTTCCCTTGAGATAAATCTGCAAACATCTCGGAAACGAAGCGAGCTATGGCAAAATGTTAAGAGACCTTTTTTGTAGAGAATTATGTTTCCTACAATTTATGTTCTATGATATTTTCTGATCAGAAGCGTAGTTTTCGAGATATATCCAGATATTTAAAAGTTCCGAAGCCGCACCAACATAATAGAGATTCAGAAACACCGTTGCCCCTTTGTTTGAGATAACTCTGCACTAGTGCGAGCCGCAAATGCCACTTCCAGCTTAGCTGTGCAGAAGAAGAACAACAAGAAGAAGAAATATTTGGAAATATGTCCGTCAGGCCCCTTCCCTTGAGATAAATCTGCAAATATCTCGGAAACGAAGCGAGCTATGGCAAAATATTAAGAGACGTTTTTTGTAGAGAATTATGTTTCCTACAATTTATGTTCTATGATATTTTTTGATCAGAAGCGTAGTTTTCGAGATATATCGAGATATTTAAAAGTTCCGAAGCCGCACCAACATCATAGAGATACAGAAACACCGTGGCCCCTTTCTTTGAGATAACTCTGCACTATTGCGAGCTGTAAATGCCACCTCCAGCTTAGCTGTGCAGAAGAAGAACAACAAGAAGAAGAAATATCTCGGAATATGTCCGTCAGGCCCGTTCCTTTGAGCTGAATCTGCAATTATCTCGGAAACGAAGCGAGCTATGGCAAAATGTTAAGAGACGTTTTTTGTAGAGAATTGTGTTTCCTACAATTTATGTTCTATGATATTTTTTGATCAGAAGCGTAGTTTTCGAGATATATGGAGATATTTAAAAGTTCCGAAGCCGCACCAACATAATAGAGATTCAGAAACACCGTGGCCCCTTTCTTTGAGATAACTCTGCACTATTGCGAGCTGTAAATGCCACTTCCAGCTTAACTGTGCAGAAGAAGAACAACAAGAAGAAGAAATATCTCGAAATATGTCCGTCAGGCCCGTTCCTTTGAGCTGAATCTGCAATTATCTCGGAAACGAAGCGAGCTATGGCAAAATGTTAAGAGACCTTTTTTGTAGAGAATTATGTTTCCTACAATTTATGTTCTATGATATTTTTTGATCAGAAGCGTAGTTTTCGAGATATATCGAGATATTTAAAAGTTCCGAAGCCGCACCAACATAATAGAGATACAGAAACACCGTGGCCCCTTTCTTTGAGATAACTCTGCACTAGTGCGAGCCGCAAATGCCACTTCCAGCTTAGCTGTGCAGAAGAAGAACAACAAGAAGAAGAAATATCTGGAAATATGTCCGTCAGGCCCCTTCCCTTGAGATAAATCTGCAAATATCTCGGAAACGAAGCGAGCTATGGCAAAATGTTAAGAGACGTTTTTTGTAGAGAATTATGTTTCCTACAATTTATGTTCTATGATATTTTTTGATCAGAAGCGTAGTTTTCGAGATATATCGAGATATTTAAAAGTTCCGAAGCCGCACCAACATCATAGAGATACAGAAACACCGTGGCCCCTTTCTTTGAGATAACTCTGCACTAGTGCGAGCCGCAAATGCCACTTCCAGCTTAGCTGTGCAGAAGAAGAACAACAAGAAGAAGAAATATCTCGAAATATGTCCGTCAGGCCCCTTCCCTGGAGATGTATCTGCAAATATCTCGGAAACGAAGCGAGCTATGGCAAAATGTTAAGAGACCTTTTTTGTAGAGAATTATGTTTCCTACAATTTATGTTCTATGATATTTTTTGATCAGAAGCGTAGTTTTCGAGATATATCGAGATATTTAAAAGTTCCGAAGCCGCACCAACATAATAGAGATTCAGAAACACCGTTGCCCCTTTCTTTGAGATAACTCTGCACTAGTGCGAGCCGCAAATGCCACTTCCAGCTTAGCTGTGCAGAAGAAGAACAACAAGAAGAAGAAATATCTCGAAATATGTCCGTCAGGCCCCTTCCCTTGAGATAAATCTGCAAATATCTCGGAAACGAAGAGAGCTATGGCAAAATGTTAAGAGACCTTTTTTGTAGAGAATTAAGTTTCCTACTTTTTATGTTCTATGATATTTTTTGATCAGATGCGTAGTTCCCGAGATATATCAAGATATTTAAAAGTTCCGAAGCCGCACCAACATAATAGATACAGAAACACCGTGGCCCCTTTCTTTGAGATAACTCTGCACTATTCGGAGCTGCAAATGCCACTTCCAGCTTAGCTGTGCAGAAGAAGAACAACAAGAAGAAGAAATATCTCGAAATATGTCCGTCAGGCCCCTTCCCTTGAGATGTATCTGCAAATATCTCGGAAACGAAGCGAGCTACGGCAAAATGTTAAGAGAGCTTTTTTGTAGAGAATTATGTTTCCTACAATTTATGTTCTATGATATTTTTTGATCAGAAGCGTAGTTTTCGAGATATATCGAGATATTTAAAAGTTCCGAAGCCGCACCAACATAATAGAGATACAGAAACACCGTGGCCCCTTTCTTTGAGATAACTCTGCACTAGTGCGAGCCGCAAATGCCACTTCCAGCTTAGCTGTGCAGAAGAAGAACAACAAGAAGAAGAAATATCTGGAAATATGTCCGTCAGGCCCCTTCCCTTGAGATAAATCTGCAAATATCTCGGAAACGAAGCGAGCTATGGCAAAATGTTAAGAGACCTTTTTTGTAGAGAATTATGTTTCCTACAATTTATGTTCTATGATATTTTTTGATCAGAAGCGTAGTTTTCGAGATATATCGAGATATTTAAAAGTTCCGAAGCCGCACCAACATAATAGAGATACAGAAACACCGTGGCCCCTTTCTTTGAGATAACTCTGCACTAGTGCGAGCCGCAAATGCCACTCCCAGCTTAGCTGTGCAGAAGAAGAACAACAAGAAGAAGAAATATCTGGAAATATGTCCGTCAGGCCCCTTCCCTTGAGATAAATCTGCAAATATCTCGGAAACGAAGCGAGCTATGGCAAAATGTTAAGAGACGTTTTTTGTAGAGAATTATGTTTCCTACAATTTATGTTCTATGATATTTTTTGATCAGAAGCGTAGTTTTCGAGATATATCGAGATATTTAAAAGTTCCGAAGCCGCACCAACATCATAGAGATACAGAAACACCGTGGCCCCTTTCTTTGAGATAACTCTGCACTATTGCGAGCTGTAAATGCCACTTCCAGCTTAACTGTGCAGAAGAAGAACAACAAGAAGAAGAAATATCTCGAAATATGTCCGTCAGGCCCGTTCCTTTGAGCTGAATCTGCAATTATCTCGGAAACGAAGCGAGCTATGGCAAAATGTTAAGAGACCTTTTTTGTAGAGAATTGTGTTTCCTACAATTTATGTTCTATGATATTTTTTGATCAGAAGCGTAGTTTTCGAGATATATCGAGATATTTAAAAGTTCCGAAGCCGCACCAACATAATAGAGATACAGAAACACCGTGGCCCCTTTCTTTGAGATAACTCTGCACTAGTGCGAGCCGCAAATGCCACTTCCAGCTTAGCTGTGCAGAAGAACAACAACAAGAAGAAGAAATATCTCGAAATATGTCCGTCAGGCCCCTTCCCTTCAGATAAATCTGCAAATATCTCGGAAACGAAGCGAGCTATGGCAAAATGTTAAGAGACCTTTTTTGTAGAGAATTATGTTTCCTACTTTTTATGTTCTATGATATTTTTTGATCAGAAGCGTAGTTCTCGAGATATATCAAGATATCTAAACGTTCCGAAGCCGCACCAACATAATAGAGATACAGAAACACCGTGGCCCCTTTCTTTGAGATAACTCTGCACTATTGCGAGCTGCAAATGCCACTTCCAGCTTAGCTGTGCAGAAGAAGAACAACAAGAAGAAGAAATATCTCGAAATATGTCCGTCAGGCCCCTTCCCTTGAGATAAATCTGCAAATATCTCGGAAACGAAGCGAGCTATGGCAAAATGTTAAGCGACTTTATTTGTAGAGAATTAAGTTTCCTACTTTTTACGTTCTATGATATTTTTTAATCAGATGCGTAGTTCTCGAGATATATAAAGATATTTTAAAGTTCCGAAGCCGCACCAACATAATAGAGATACAGAAACACCGTGGCCCCTTTCTTCGAGATAACTCTGCACTATTGCGAGCTGCAAATGCCACTTCCAGCTTAGCTGTGCAGAAGAAGAACAACAAGAAGAAGAAATATCTCGAAATATGTCCGTCAGGCCCCTGCCCTTGAGATATATCTGCAAATATCTCGGAAGCGAAGCGAGCTATGGCAAAATGGTAAGAGACCTTTTTTGTAGAGAATTAAGTTTCCTACATTTTATGTTGTATGATATTTTTTGATCAGATGCGTAGTTCCCGAGATATATCAAGATATTTAAAAGTTCCGAAGCCGCACCAACATAATAGAGATACAGAAACACCGTGGCCCCTTTCTTTGAGATAACTCTGCACTAGTGCGAGCCGCAAATGCAACTTCCAGCTTAGCTGTGCTGAAGAAGAACAACAAGAAGAAGAAATATCTCGAAATATGTCCGTCAGGCCCCTTCCCTGGAGATGTATCTGCAAATATCTCGGAAACGAAGCGAGCTATGGCAAAATGTTAAGAGACCTTTTTTGTAGAGAATTATGTTTCCTACAATTTATGTTCTATGATATTTTTTGATCAGAAGCGTAGTTTTCGAGATATATCGAGATATTTAAAAGTTCCGAAGCCGCACCAACATAATAGAGATTCAGAAACACCGTTGCCCCTTTCTTTGAGATAACTCTGCACTAGTGCGAGCCGCAAATGCCACTTCCAGCTTAGCTGTGCAGAAGAAGAACAACAAGAAGAAGAAATATCTCGAAATATGTCCGTCAGGCCCCTTCCCTTGAGATAAATCTGCAAATATCTCGGAAACGAAGAGAGCTATGGCAAAATGTTAAGAGACCTTTTTTGTAGAGAATTATGTTTCCTACAATTTATGTTCTATAATATTTTTTGATCAGAAGCGTAGTTTTCGAGATATATCAAGATATTTAAAAGTTCCGAAGCCGCACCAACATAATAGAGATACAGAAACACCGTGGACCCTTTCTTTCAGATAACTCTGCACTATTGCGAGCTGGAAATGCCACTTCCAGTTTAGCTGTGCAGAAGAAGAACAACAAGAAGAAGAAATATCTCGAAATATGTCCGTCAGGCCCCTTCCCTTGAGATAAATCTGCATATATCTCGGAAACGAAGCGAGCTATGGCAAAATGTTGAGAGACCTTTTTTGTAGAGAATTAAGTTTTCTACTTTTTATGTTCTATGATATTTTTTGATCAGATGCGTAGTTCTCGAGATATATCAAGATATTTAAAAGTTCCCAAGCCGCACCAACATAATAGAGATACAGAAACACCGTGGCCCCTTTCTTTGAGATAACTCGGCACTACTGCGAGCTGGAAATGCCACTTCCAGTTTAGCTGTGCAGAAGAAGAACAACAAGAAGAAGAAATATCTCGAAATATGTCCGTCAGGCCCCTTCCCTTGAGATAAATCTGCAAGTATCTTGGAAACGAAGCGAGCTATGGCAAAATGTTAAGAGACCTTTTTTGTAGAGAATTAAGTTTCCTACTTTTTATGTTCTATGATATTTTTTGATCAGATGCGTAGTTCTCGAGATATATCAAGATATTTAAAAGTTCCGAAGCCGCACCAACATAATAGAGATACAGAAACACCGTGGCCCCTTTCTTTGAGATAACTCTGCACTATTGCGAGCTGCAAATGCCACTTCCAGCTTAGCTGTGCAGAAGAAGAACAACAAGAAGAAGAAATATCTCGAAATATGTCCGTCAGGCCCCTTCCCTTGAGATAAATCTGCAAGTATCTTGGAAACGAAGCGAGCTATGGCAAAATGTTAAGAGACCTTTTTTGTAGAGAATTAAGTTTCCTACTTTTTATGTTCTATGATATTTTTTGATCAGATGCGTAGTTCTCGAGATATATCAAGATATTTAAAAGTTCCGAAGCCGCACCAACATAATAGAGATACAGAAACACCGTGGCCCCTTTCTTTGAGATAACTCTGCACTATTGCGAGCTGCAAATGCCACTTCCAGCTTAGCTGTGCAGAAGAAGAACAACAAGAAGCAGAAATATCTCGAAATATGTCCGTCAGGCCCCTTCCCTTGAGATAAATCTGCAAATATCTCGGAAACGAAGCGAGCTATGGCAAAATTTTAAGCGACATTATTTGTAGAGAATTAAGTTTCCTACTTTTTACGTTCTATGATATTTTTTAATCAGATGCGTAGTTCTCGAGATATATAAAGATATTTTAAAGTTCCGAAGCCGCACCAACATAATAGAGGTACAGAAACACCGTGGCCCCTTTCTTCGAGATAAATCTGCACTATTGCGAGCTGCAAATGCCACTTCCAGCTTAGCTGTGCAGAAGAAGAACAACAAGAAGAAGAAATATCTCGAAAAATGTCCGTCAGGCCCCTTCCCTTGACATAAATCTGCAAATATCTCGGAAACGAAGCGAGCTATGGCAAAATGTTTAGAGACCTTATTTGTAGAGAATTAAGTTTCCTACTTTTTATGTTCTATGATATTTTTTGATCAGATGCGTAGTTCTCGAGATATATCAAGATATTTAAAAGTTCCGAAGCCGCACCAACATAATAGAGATACAGAAACACCGTGGCCCCTTTCTTTGAGATAACTCTGCACTATTGCGAGCTGTAAATGCCACGTCCAGCTTAGCTGTGCAGAAGAAGAACAACAAGAAGAAGAAATATCTCGAAATATGTCCGTCAGGCCCCTTCCCTCGAGATAAATCTGCAAATATCTCGGAAACGAAGCGAGCTATGGCAAAATGTTAAGAGACCTTTTTTGTAGAGAATTAAGTTTCCTACTTTTTATGTTCTATGATATTTTTTGATCAGATGCGTAGTTCTCGAGATATATCAAGATATTTAAAAGTTCCGAAGCCGCACCAACATAATAGGGATACAGAAACACCGTGGCCCCTTTCTTTGAGATAACTCTGCACTATTGCGAGCTGCAAATGCCACTTCCAGCTTAGCTGTGCAGAAGAAGAACAACAAGAAGAAGAAATATCTCGAAATATGTCCGTCAGGCCAGTTCCTTTGAGCTGAATCTGCAAATATCTCGGAAACGAAGCGAGCTATGGCAAAATGTTAAGAGACGTTTTTTGTAGAGAATTATGTTTCCTACAATTTATGTTCTATGATATTTTTTGATCAGAAGCGTAGTTTTCGAGATATATCGAGATATTTAAAAGTTCCGAAGCCGCACCAACATAATAGGGATACAGAAACACCGTGGCCCCTTTCTTTGAGATAACTCTGCACTAGTGCGAGCCGCAAATGCCACTTCCAGCTTAGCTGTGCAGAAGAAGAACAACAAGAGGAAGAAATATCTCGAAATATGTCCGTCAGGCGCCTTCCCTTGAGATAAGTCTGCAAATATCTCGGAAACGAAGCGAGCTATGGCAAAATGTTAAGAGACCTTTTTTGTAGAAAATTAGGTTTCCTACTTTTTATGTTCTATGATATTTTTTGATCAGATGCGTAGTTCTCGAGATATATCAAGATATTTAAAAGTTCCGAAGCCGCACCAACATAATAGAGATACAGAAACACCGTGGCCCCTTTCTTTGAGATAACTCTGCACGATTGCGAGCTGGAAATGCCACTTCCAGTTTAGCTGTGCAGAAGAAGAACAACAAGAAGAAGAAATATCTCGAAATATGTCCGTCAGGCCAGTTCCTTTGAGCTGAATCTGCAAATATCTCGGAAACGAAGCGAGCTATGGCAAAATGTTAAGAGACGTTTTTTGTAGAGAATTATGTTTCCTACAATTTATGTTCTATGATATTTTTTGATCAGAAGCGTAGTTTTCGAGATATATCGAGATATTTAAAAGTTCCGAAGCCGCACCAACATAATAGGGATACAGAAACACCGTGGCCCCTTTCTTTGAGATAACTCTGCACTAGTGCGAGCCGCAAATGCCACTTCCAGCTTAGCTGTGCAGAAGAAGAACAACAAGAAGAAGAAATATCTCGAAATATGTCCGTCAGGCGCCTTCCCTTGAGATAAGTCTGCAAATATCTCGGAAACGAAGCGAGCTATGGCGAAATGTTAAGAGACCTTTTTTGTAGAAAATTAGGTTTCCTACTTTTTATGTTCTATGATATTTTTTGATCAGATGCGTAGTTCTCGAGATATATCAAGATATTTAAAAGTTCCGAAGCCGCACCAACATAATAGAGATACAGAAACACCGTGGCCCCTTCCTTTGAGATAACTCTGCACTATTGCGAGCTGTAAATGCCACTTCCAGCTTAGCTGTGCAGAAGAAGAACAACAAGAAGAAGAAATATCTCGAAATATGTCCGTCAGGCCCCTTCCCTTGAGATATATCTGCAAATATCTCGGAAACGAAGCGAGCTATGGCAAAATGTTAAGAGACCTTTTTTGTAGAGAATTAAGTTTCCTACATTTTATGTTCTATGATATTTTTTGATCAGATGCGTAGTTCTCGAGATATATTAAGATATTTAAAAGTTCCGAAGCCGCACCAACATAATAGAGATACAGAAACACCGTGGCCCCTTTCTTTGAGATAACTCTGCACTATTGCGAGCTGCAAATGCCACTTCCAGCTTAGCTGTGCAGAAGAAGAACAACAAGAAGAAGAAGTATCTCGAAATATGTCCGTCAGGCCCCTTCCCTTGAGATAAATCTGCAAATATCTCGGAAACGAAGCGAGCTATGGCAAAATGTTAAGAGACCTTTTTTGTAGAGAATTAAGTTTCCTACTTTTTATGTTCTATGATATTTTTTGATCAGATGCGTAGTTCTCGAGATATATCAAGATATTTAAAAGTTCCGAAGCCGCACCAACATAATAGAGATACAGAAACACCGTGGCTCCTTTCTTTGAGATAACTCTGCACTATTGCGAACTGGAAATGCCACTTCCAGTTTAGCTGTGCAGAAGAAGAACAACAAGAAGAAGAAATATCTCGAAATATGTCCGTCAGGCCCCTGCCCTTGAGATATATCTGCAAATATCTCGGAAACGAAGCGAGCTATGGCAAAATGTTAAGAGACCTTTTTTGTAGAGAATTAAGTTTCCTACTTTTTATGTTCTATGATATTTTTTGATCAGATGCGTAGTTCTCGAGATATATCGAGATATTTAAAAGTTCCGAAGCCGCACCAACATAATAGGGATACAGAAACACCGTGGCCCCTTTCTTTGAGATAACTCTGCACTATTGCGAGCCGCAAATGCCACTTCCAGCTTAGCTGTGCAGAAGAAGAACAACAAGAAGAAGAAATATCTCGGAATATGTCCGTCAGGCGCCTTCCCTTGAGATAAGTCTGCAAATATCTCGGAAACGAAGCGAGCTATGGCGAAATGTTAAGAGACCTTTTTTGTAGAAAATTAGGTTTCCTACTTTTTATGTTCTATGATATTTTTTGATCAGATGCGTAGTTCTCGAGATATATCAAGATATTTAAAAGTTCCGAAGCCGCACCAACATAATAGAGATACAGAAACACCGTGGCCCCTTCCTTTGAGATAACTCTGCACTATTGCGAGCTGTAAATGCCACTTCCAGCTTAGCTGTGCAGAAGAAGAACAACAAGAAGAAGAAATATCTCGAAATATGTCCGTCAGGCCCCTTCCCTTGAGATATATCTGCAAATATCTCGGAAACGAAGCGAGCTATGGCAAAATGTTAAGAGACCTTTTTTGTAGAGAATTAAGTTTCCTACATTTTATGTTCTATGATATTTTTTGATCAGATGCGTAGTTCTCGAGATATATTAAGATATTTAAAAGTTCCGAAGCCGCACCAACATAATAGAGATACAGAAACACCGTGGCCCCTTTCTTTGAGATAACTCTGCACTATTGCGAGCTGCAAATGCCACTTCCAGCTTAGCTGTGCAGAAGAAGAACAACAAGAAGAAGAAGTATCTCGAAATATGTCCGTCAGGCCCCTTCCCTTGAGATAAATCTGCAAATATCTCGGAAACGAAGCGAGCTATGGCAAAATGTTAGGAGACCTTTTTTGTAGAGAATTAAGTTTCCTACTTTTTATGTTCTATGATATTATTTGATCAGATGCGTAGTTCTCGAGATATATCAAGATATTTAAAAGTTCCGAAGCCGCACCAACATAATAGAGATACAGAAACACCGTGGCCCCTTTCTTTGAGATAACTCTGCACTATTGCGAGCTGTAAATGCCACTTCCAGCTTAGCTGTGCAGAAGAAGAACAACAAGAAGAAGAAATATCTCGAAATATGTCCGTCAGGCCCCTGCCCTTGAGATATATCTGCAAATATCTCGGAAACGAAGCGAGCTATGGCAAAATGTTAAGAGACCTTTTTTGTAGAGAATTATGTTTCCTACAATTTACGTTCTCTGATATTTTTTGATCAGAAGCGTAGTTTTCGAGATATATCGAGATATTTAAAAGTTCCGAAGCCGCACCAACATAATAGAGATACAGAAACACCGTGGCCCCTTTCTTTGAGATAACTCTGCACGATTGCGAGCTGGAAATGCCACTTCCAGTTTAGCTGTGCAGAAGAAGAACAACAAGAAGAAGAAATATCTCGAAATATGTCCGTCAGGCCAGTTCCTTTGAGCTGAATCTGCAAATATCTCGGAAACGAAGCGAGCTATGGCAAAATGTTAAGAGACGTTTTTTGTAGAGAATTATGTTTCCTACAATTTATGTTCTATGATATTTTTTGATCAGAAGCGTAGTTTTCGAGATATATCGAGATATTTAAAAGTTCCGAAGCCGCACCAACATAATAGGGATACAGAAACACCGTGGCCCCTTTCTTTGAGATAACTCTGCACTAGTGCGAGCCGCAAATGCCACTTCCAGCTTAGCTGTGCAGAAGAAGAACAACAAGAAGAAGAAATATCTCGAAATATGTCCGTCAGGCGCCTTCCCTTGAGATAAGTCTGCAAATATCTCGGAAACGAAGCGAGCTATGGCGAAATGTTAAGAGACCTTTTTTGTAGAAAATTAGGTTTCCTACTTTTTATGTTCTATGATATTTTTTGATCAGATGCGTAGTTCTCGAGATATATCAAGATATTTAAAAGTTCCGAAGCCGCACCAACATAATAGAGATACAGAAACACCGTGGCCCCTTCCTTTGAGATAACTCTGCACTATTGCGAGCTGTAAATGCCACTTCCAGCTTAGCTGTGCAGAAGAAGAACAACAAGAAGAAGAAATATCTCGAAATATGTCCGTCAGGCCCCTTCCCTTGAGATATATCTGCAAATATCTCGGAAACGAAGCGAGCTATGGCAAAATGTTAAGAGACCTTTTTTGTAGAGAATTAAGTTTCCTACATTTTATGTTCTATGATATTTTTTGATCAGATGCGTAGTTCTCGAGATATATTAAGATATTTTAAAGTTCCGAAGCCGCACCAACATAATAGAGATACAGAAACACCGTGGCCCCTTTCTTTGAGATAACTCTGCACTATTGCGAGCTGCAAATGCCACTTCCAGCTTAGCTGTGCAGAAGAAGAACAACAAGAAGAAGAAGTATCTCGAAATATGTCCGTCAGGCCCCTTCCCTTGAGATAAATCTGCAAATATCTCGGAAACGAAGCGAGCTATGGCAAAATGTTAAGAGACCTTTTTTGTAGAGAATTAAGTTTCCTACTTTTTATGTTCTATGATATTTTTTGATCAGATGCGTAGTTCTCGAGATATATCAAGATATTTAAAAGTTCCGAAGCCGCACCAACATAATAGAGATACAGAAACACCGTGGCCCCTTTCTTTGAGATAACTCTGCACTATTGCGAGCTGTAAATGCCACTTCCAGCTTAGCTGTGCAGAAGAAGAACAACAAGAAGAAGAAATATCTCGAAATATGTCCGTCAGGCCCCTGCCCTTGAGATATATCTGCAAATATCTCGGAAGCGAAGCGAGCTATGGCAAAATGTTAAGAGACCTTTTTTGTAGAGAATTAAGTTTCCTACATTTTATGTTCTATGATATTTTTTGATCAGATGCGTAGTTCTCGAGATATATCAAGATATTTAAAAGTTCCGAAGCCGCACCAACATAATAGAGATACAGAAACACCGTGGCTCCTTTCTTTGAGATAACTCTGCACTATTGCGAACTGGAAATGCCACTTCCAGTTTAGCTGTGCAGAAGAAGAACAACAAGAAGAAGAAATATCTCGAAATATGTCCGTCAGGCCCCTGCCCTTGAGATATATCTGCAAATATCTCGGAAACGAAGCGAGCTATGGCAAAATGTTAAGAGACCTTTTTTGTAGAGAATTAAGTTTCCTACTTTTTATGTTCTATGATATTTTTTGATCAGATGCGTAGTTCTCGAGATATATTAAGATATTTAAAAGTTCCGAAGCCGCACCTACATAATAGAGATACAGAAACACCGTGGCCCCTTTCTTTGAGATAACTCTGCACTATTGCGAGCTGCAAATGCCACTTCCAGCTTAGCTGTGAAGAAGAAGAACAACAAGAAGAAGAAATATCTCGAAATATGTCCGTCAGGCCCCTTCCCTTGAGATAAATCTGCAAATATCTCGGAAACGAAGCGAGCTATGGCAAAATGTTAAGAGACCTTTTTTGTAGAGAATTATGTTTCCTACAATTTACGTTCTCTGATATTTTTTGATCAGAAGCGTAGTTTTCGAGATATATCGAGATATTTAAAAGTTCCGAAGCCGCACCAACATAATAGAGATACAGAAACACCGTGGCCCCTTTCTTTGAGATAACTCTGCACTATTGCGAGCTGCAAATGCCACTTCCAGCTTAGCTGTGCAGAAGAAGAACAACAAGAAGAAGAAATATCTCGAAATATGTCCGTCAGGCCAGTTCCTTTGAGCTGAATCTGCAAATATCTCGGAAACGAAGCGAGCTATGGCAAAATGTTAAGAGACGTTTTTTGTAGAGAATTATGTTTCCTACAATTTATGTTCTATGATATTTTTTGATCAGAAGCGTAGTTTTCGAGATATATCGAGATATTTAAAAGTTCCGAAGCCGCACCAACATAATAGGGATACAGAAACACCGTGGCCCCTTTCTTTGAGATAACTCTGCACTAGTGCGAGCCGCAAATGCCACTTCCAGCTTAGCTGTGCAGAAGAAGAACAACAAGAAGAAGAAATATCTCGAAATATGGCCGTCAGGCGCCTTCCCTTGAGATAAGTCTGCAAATATCTCGGAAACGAAGCGAGCTATGGCAAAATGTTAAGAGACCTTTTTTGTAGAAAATTAGGTTTCCTACTTTTTATGTTCTATGATATTTTTTGATCAGATGCGTAGTTCTCGAGATATATCAAGATATTTAAAAGTTCCGAAGCCGCACCAACATAATAGAGATACAGAAACACCGTTGCCCCTTTCTTTGAGATAACTCTGCACGATTGCGAGCTGGAAATGCCACTTCCAGTTTAGCTGTGCAGAAGAAGAACAACAAGAAGAAGAAATATCTCGAAATATGTCCGTCAGGCCGCTTCCCTTGAGATAAATCTGCAAATATCTCGGAAACGAAGCGAGCTATGGCAAAATGTTAAGAGACCTTTTTTGTAGAGAATTAAGTTTCCTACTTTTTATGTTCTATGATATTTTTCGATCAGAGGCGTAGTTCTCGAGATATATCAAGATATTTAAAAGTTCCGAAGCCGCACCAACATAATAGAGATACAGAAACACCGTGGCCCCTTTCTTTGAGATAACTCTGCACGATTGCGAGCTGGAAATGCCACTTACAGTTTAGCTGTGCAGAAGAAGAACAACAAGAAGAAGAAATATCTCGAAATATGTCCGTCAGGCCAGTTCCTTTGAGCTGAATCTGCAAATATCTCGGAAACGAAGCGAGCTATGGCAAAATGTTAAGAGACGTTTTTTGTAGAGAATTATGTTTCCTACAATTTATGTTCTATGATATTTTTTGATCAGAAGCGTAGTTTTCGAGATATATCGAGATATTTAAAAGTTCCGAAGCCGCACCAACATAATAGGGATACAGAAACACCGTGGCCCCTTTCTTTGAGATAACTCTGCACTAGTGCGAGCCGCAAATGCCACTTCCAGCTTAGCTGTGCAGAAGAAGAACAACAAGAGGAAGAAATATCTCGAAATATGTCCGTCAGGCGCCTTCCCTTGAGATAAGTCTGCAAATATCTCGGAAAGGAAGCGAGCTATGGCAAAATGTTAAGAGACGTTTTTTGTAGAGAATTATGTTTCCTACAATTTATGTTCTATGATATTTTTTGATCAGAAGCGTAGTTTTCGAGATATATCGAGATATTTAAAAGTTCCGAAGCCGCACCAACATAATAGGGATACAGAAACACCGTGGCCCCTTTCTTTGAGATAACTCTGCACTAGTGCGAGCCGCAAATGCCACTTCCAGCTTAGCTGTGCAGAAGAAGAACAACAAGAAGAAGAAATATCTCGAAATATGTCCGTCAGGCGCCTTCCCTTGAGATAAGTCTGCAAATATCTCGGAAACGAAGCGAGCTATGGCGAAATGTTAAGAGACCTTTTTTGTAGAAAATTAGGTTTCCTACTTTTTATGTTCTATGATATTTTTTGATCAGATGCGTAGTTCTCGAGATATATCAAGATATTTAAAAGTTCCGAAGCCGCACCAACATAATAGAGATACAGAAACACCGTGGCCCCTTCCTTTGAGATAACTCTGCACTATTGCGAGCTGTAAATGCCACTTCCAGCTTAGCTGTGCAGAAGAAGAACAACAAGAAGAAGAAATATCTCGAAATATGTCCGTCAGGCCCCTTCCCTTGAGATATATCTGCAAATATCTCGGAAACGAAGCGAGCTATGGCAAAATGTTAAGAGACCTTTTTTGTAGAGAATTAAGTTTCCTACATTTTATGTTCTATGATATTTTTTGATCAGATGCGTAGTTCTCGAGATATATTAAGATATTTAAAAGTTCCGAAGCCGCACCAACATAATAGAGATACAGAAACACCGTGGCCCCTTTCTTTGAGATAACTCTGCACTATTGCGAGCTGCAAATGCCACTTCCAGCTTAGCTGTGCAGAAGAAGAACAACAAGAAGAAGAAGTATCTCGAAATATGTCCGTCAGGCCCCTTCCCTTGAGATAAATCTGCAAATATCTCGGAAACGAAGCGAGCTATGGCAGAATGTTAAGAGACCTTTTTTGTAGAGAATTAAGTTTCCTACTTTTTATGTTCTATGATATTTTTTGATCAGATGCGTAGTTCTCGAGATATATCAAGATATTTAAAAGTTCCGAAGCCGCACCAACATAATAGAGATACAGAAACACCGTGGCCCCTTTCTTTGAGATAACTCTGCACTATTGCGAGCTGTAAATGCCACTTCCAGCTTAGCTGTGCAGAAGAAGAACAACAAGAAGAAGAAATATCTCGAAATATGTCCGTCAGGCCCCTGCCCTTGAGATATATCTGCAAATATCTCGGAAGCGAAGCGAGCTATGGCAAAATGTTAAGAGACCTTTTTTGTAGAGAATTAAGTTTCCTACATTTTATGTTGTATGATATTTTTTGATCAGATGCGTAGTTCTCGAGATATATCAAGATATTTAAAAGTTCCGAAGCCGCACCAACATAATAGAGATACAGAAACACCGTGGCCCCTTTCTTTGAGATAACTCTGCACTATTGCGAGCTGCAAATGCCACTTCCAGCTTAGCTGTGCAGAAGAAGAACAACAAGAAGAAGAAATATCTCGAAATATGTCCGTCAGGCACCTTCCCTTGAGATAAATCTGCAAATATCTCGGAAACGAAGGGAGCTATGGCAAAATGTTAAGAGACGTTTTTTGTAGAGAATTATGTTTCCTACAATTTATGTTCTATGATATTTTTTGATCAGAAGCGTAGTTTTCGAGATATATCGAGATATTTAAAAGTTCCGAAGCCGCACCAACATAATAGGGATACAGAAACACCGTGGCCCCTTTCTTTGAGATAACTCTGCACTAGTGCGAGCCGCAAATGCCACTTCCAGCTTAGCTGTGCAGAAGAAGAACAACAAGAGGAAGAAATATCTCGAAATATGTCCGTCAGGCGCCTTCCCTTGAGATAAGTCTGCAAATATCTCGGAAAGGAAGCGAGCTATGGCAAAATGTTAAGAGACGTTTTTTGTAGAGAATTATGTTTCCTACAATTTATGTTCTATGATATTTTTTGATCAGAAGCGTAGTTTTCGAGATATATCGAGATATTTAAAAGTTCCGAAGCCGCACCAACATAATAGGGATACAGAAACACCGTGGCCCCTTTCTTTGAGATAACTCTGCACTAGTGCGAGCCGCAAATGCCACTTCCAGCTTAGCTGTGCAGAAGAAGAACAACAAGAAGAAGAAATATCTCGAAATATGTCCGTCAGGCGCCTTCCCTTGAGATAAGTCTGCAAATATCTCGGAAACGAAGCGAGCTATGGCGAAATGTTAAGAGACCTTTTTTGTAGAAAATTAGGTTTCCTACTTTTTATGTTCTATGATATTTTTTGATCAGATGCGTAGTTCTCGAGATATATCAAGATATTTAAAAGTTCCGAAGCCGCACCAACATAATAGAGATACAGAAACACCGTGGCCCCTTCCTTTGAGATAACTCTGCACTATTGCGAGCTGTAAATGCCACTTCCAGCTTAGCTGTGCAGAAGAAGAACAACAAGAAGAAGAAATATCTCGAAATATGTCCGTCAGGCCCCTTCCCTTGAGATATATCTGCAAATATCTCGGAAACGAAGCGAGCTATGGCAAAATGTTAAGAGACCTTTTTTGTAGAGAATTAAGTTTCCTACATTTTATGTTCTATGATATTTTTTGATCAGATGCGTAGTTCTCGAGATATATTAAGATATTTGAAAGTTCCGAAGCCGCACCAACATAATAGAGATACAGAAACACCGTGGCCCCTTTCTTTGAGATAACTCTGCACTATTGCGAGCTGCAAATGCCACTTCCAGCTTAGCTGTGCAGAAGAAGAACAACAAGAAGAAGAAGTATCTCGAAATATGTCCGTCAGGCCCCTTCCCTTGAGATAAATCTGCAAATATCTCGGAAACGAAGCGAGCTATGGCAGAATGTTAAGAGACCTTTTTTGTAGAGAATTAAGTTTCCTACTTTTTATGTTCTATGATATTTTTTGATCAGATGCGTAGTTCTCGAGATATATCAAGATATTTAAAAGTTCCGAAGCCGCACCAACATAATAGAGATACAGAAACACCGTGGCCCCTTTCTTTGAGATAACTCTGCACTATTGCGAGCTGTAAATGCCACTTCCAGCTTAGCTGTGCAGAAGAAGAACAACAAGAAGAAGAAATATCTCGAAATATGTCCGTCAGGCCCCTGCCCTTGAGATATATCTGCAAATATCTCGGAAGCGAAGCGAGCTATGGCAAAATGTTAAGAGACCTTTTTTGTAGAGAATTAAGTTTCCTACATTTTATGTTGTATGATATTTTTTGATCAGATGCGTAGTTCTCGAGATATATCAAGATATTTAAAAGTTCCGAAGCCGCACCAACATAATAGAGATACAGAAACACCGTGGCCCCTTTCTTTGAGATAACTCTGCACTATTGCGAGCTGCAAATGCCACTTCCAGCTTAGCTGTGCAGAAGAAGAACAACAAGAAGAAGAAATATCTCGAAATATGTCCGTCAGGCACCTTCCCTTGAGATAAATCTGCAAATATCTCGGAAACGAAGGGAGCTATGGCAAAATGTTAAGAGACGTTTTTTGTAGAGAATTATGTTTCCTACAATTTATGTTCTATGATATTTTTTGATCAGAAGCGTAGTTTTCGAGATATATCGAGATATTTAAAAGTTCCGAAGCCGCACCAACATAATAGGGATACAGAAACACCGTGGCCCCTTTCTTTGAGATAACTCTGCACTAGTGCAAGCCGCAAATGCCACTTCCAGCTTAGCTGTGCAGAAGAAGAACAACAAGAAGAAGAAATATCTCGAAATATGTCCGTCAGGCGCCTTCCCTTGAGATAAGTCTGCAAATATCTCGGAAACGAAGCGAGCTATGGCAAAATGTTAAGAGACCTTTTTTGTAGAAAATTAGGTTTCCTACTTTTTATGTTCTATGATATTTTTTGATCAGATGCGTAGTTCTCGAGATATATCAAGATATTTAAAAGTTCCGAAGCCGCACCAACATAATAGAGATACAGAAACACCGTGGCCCCTTTCTTTGAGATAACTCTGCACTATTGCGAGCTGTAAATGCCACTTCCAGCTTAGCTGTGCAGAAGAAGAACAACAAGAAGAAGAAATATCTCGAAATATGTCCGTCAGGCCCCTTCCCTTGAGATATATCTGCAAATATCTCGGAAACGAAGCGAGCTATGGCAAAATGTTAAGAGACCTTTTTTGTAGAGAATTAAGTTTCCTACATTTTATGTTCTATGATATTTTTTGATCAGATGCGTAGTTCTCGAGATATATTAAGATATTTAAAAGTTCCGAAGCCGCACCAACATAATAGAGATACAGAAACACCGTGGCCCCTTTCTTTGAGATAACTCTGCACTATTGCGAGCTGCAAATGCCACTTCCAGCTTAGCTGTGCAGAAGAAGAACAACAAGAAGAAGAAGTATCTCGAAATATGTCCGTCAGGCCCCTTCCCTTGAGATAAATCTGCAAATATCTCGGAAACGAAGCGAGCTATGGCAAAATGTTAAGAGACCTTTTTTGTAGAGAATTAAGTTTCCTACTTTTTATGTTCTATGATATTTTTTGATCAGATGCGTAGTTCTCGAGATATATCAAGATATTTAAAAGTTCCGAAGCCGCACCAACATAATAGAGATACAGAAACACCGTGGCCCCTTTCTTTGAGATAACTCTGCACTATTGCGAGCTGTAAATGCCACTTCCAGCTTAGCTGTGCAGAAGAAGAACAACAAGAAGAAGAAATATCTCGAAATATGTCCGTCAGGCCCCTGCCCTTGAGATATATCTGCAAATATCTCGGAAGCGAAGCGAGCTATGGCAAAATGTTAAGAGACCTTTTTTGTAGAGAATTAAGTTTCCTACATTTTATGTTCTATGATATTTTTTGATCAGATGCGTAGTTCTCGAGATATATCAAGATATTTAAAAGTTCCGAAGCCGCACCAACATAATAGAGATACAGAAACACCGTGGCTCCTTTCTTTGAGATAACTCTGCACTATTGCGAACTGGAAATGCCACTTCCAGTTTAGCTGTGCAGAAGAAGAACAACAAGAAGAAGAAATATCTCGAAATATGTCCGTCAGGCCCCTGCCCTTGAGATATATCTGCAAATATCTCGGAAACGAAGCGAGCTATGGCAAAATGTTAAGAGACCTTTTTTGTAGAGAATTAAGTTTCCTACTTTTTATGTTCTATGATATTTTTTGATCAGATGCGTAGTTCTCGAGATATATTAAGATATTTAAAAGTTCCGAAGCCGCACCAACATAATAGAGATACAGAAACACCGTGGCCCCTTTCTTTGAGATAACTCTGCACTATTGCGAGCTGCAAATGCCACTTCCAGCTTAGCTGTGAAGAAGAAGAACAACAAGAAGAAGAAATATCTCGAAATATGTCCGTCAGGCCCCTTCCCTTGAGATAAATCTGCAAATATCTCGGAAACGAAGCGAGCTATGGCAAAATGTTAAGAGACCTTTTTTGTAGAGAATTATGTTTCCTACAATTTACGTTCTCTGATATTTTTTGATCAGAAGCGTAGTTTTCGAGATATATCGAGATATTTAAAAGTTCCGAAGCCGCACCAACATAATAGAGATACAGAAACACCGTGGCCCCTTTCTTTGAGATAACTCTGCACTATTGCGAGCTGCAAATGCCACTTCCAGCTTAGCTGTGCAGAAGAAGAACAACAAGAAGAAGAAATATCTCGAAATATGTCCGTCAGGCACCTTCCCTTGAGATAAATCTGCAAATATCTCGGAAACGAAGCGAGCTATGGCAAAATGTTAAGAGACCTTTTTTGTAGAGAATTATGTTTCCTACAATTTACGTTCTCTGATATTTTTTGATCAGAAGCGTAGTTTTCGAGATATATCGAGATATTTAAAAGTTCCGAAGCCGCACCAACATAATAGAGATACAGAAACACCGTGGCCCCTTTCTTTGAGATAACTCTGCACTATTGCGACCTGCAAATGCCACTTCCAGCTTAGCTGTGCAGAAGAGGAACAACAAGAAGAAGAAATATCTCGGAATATGTCCGTCAGGCCCCTTCCCTTGAGCTAAATCTGCAAATATCTCGGAAACGATGCCAGCTATGAGAAAATGTTAAGAGACCTTTTTTGTAGAGAATTAAGTTTCCTACTTTTTATGTTCTATGGTATTTTTTGATCAGATGCGTAGTTCTCGAGATATATCAAGATATTTAAAAGTTCCGAAGCCGCACCAACATAATAGAGATACAGAAACACCGTGGCCCCTTACTTTGAGATAACTCTGCACTATTGCGAGCTGTAAATCCCACTTCCAGCTTAGCTGTGCAGAAGAAGAACAACAAGAAGAAGAAATATCTCGAAATATGTCCGTCAGGCCCCTTCCCTTGAGATAAATCTGCAAATATCTCGGAAACGAAGCGAGGTATGGCAAAATGTTAAGAGACCTTTTTTGTAGAGAATTAGGTTTCCTACTTTTTATGTTCTATGATATTTTTTGATCAGATGCGTAGTTCTCGAGATATATCAAGATATTTAAAAGTTCCGAAGCCGCACCAACATAATAGAGATACAGAAACACCGTGGCCCCTTTCTCTGAGCTAACTCTGCACTAGTGCGAGCCGCAAATGCCACTTCCAGCTTAGCTGTGCAGAAGAAGAACAACAAGAAGAAGAAATATCTCGAAATATGTCCGTCAGGCCCCTTCCCTTGAGATAAATCTGCAAATATCTCGGAAACGAAGCGAGCTATGGCAAAATGTTAAGAGACCTTTTTTGTAGAGAATTATGTTTCCTACAATTTACGTTCTCTGATATTTTTTGATCAGAAGCGTAGTTTTCGAGATATATCGAGATATTTAAAAGTTCCGAAGCCGCACCAACATAATAGAGATACAGAAACACCGTGGCCCCTTTCTTTGAGATAACTCTGCACTATTGCGACCTGCAAATGCCACTTCCAGCTTAGCTGTGCAGAAGAGGAACAACAAGAAGAAGAAATATCTCGGAATATGTCCGTCAGGCCCCTTCCCTTGAGCTAAATCTGCAAATATCTCGGAAACGATGCCAGCTATGAGAAAATGTTAAGAGACCTTTTTTGTAGAGAATTAAGTTTCCTACTTTTTATGTTCTATGGTATTTTTTGATCAGATGCGTAGTTCTCGAGATATATCAAGATATTTAAAAGTTCCGAAGCCGCACCAACATAATAGAGATACAGAAACACCGTGGCCCCTTACTTTGAGATAACTCTGCACTATTGCGAGCTGTAAATCCCACTTCCAGCTTAGCTGTGCAGAAGAAGAACAACAAGAAGAAGAAATATCTCGAAATATGTCCGTCAGGCCCCTTCCCTTGAGATAAATCTGCAAATATCTCGGAAACGAAGCGAGGTATGGCAAAATGTTAAGAGACCTTTTTTGTAGAGAATTAGGTTTCCTACTTTTTATGTTCTATGATATTTTTTGATCAGATGCGTAGTTCTCGAGATATATCAAGATATTTAAAAGTTCCGAAGCCGCACCAACATAATAGAGATACAGAAACACCGTGGCCCCTTTCTCTGAGCTAACTCTGCACTAGTGCGAGCCGCAAATGCCACTTCCAGCTTAGCTGTGCAGAAGAAGAACAACAAGAAGAAGAAATATCTCGAAATATGTCCGTCAGGCCCCTTCCCTTGAGATAAATCTGCAAATATCTCGGAAACGAAGCGAGCTATGGCAAAATGTTAAGAGACCTTTTTTGTAGAGAATTAAGTTTCCTACTTTTTATGTTCTATGATATTTTTTGATCAGATGCGCAGTTCTCGAGATATATCAAGATATTTAAAAGTTCCGAAGCCGCACCAACATAATAGAGATACAGAAACACCGTGGCCCCTTTCTTTGAGATAACTCTGCACTATTGCGAGCTGCAAATGCCACTTCCAGCTTAGCTGAGCAGAAGAAGAACAACAAGAAGAAGTAATATCTCGAAATATGTCCGTCAGGCCCCTTCCCTTGAGATAAATCTGGAAATATCTCGGAAACGAAGAGATCTATGGCAAAATGTTAAGAGACCTTTTTTGTAGAGAATTAAGTTTCCTACTTTTTACGTTCTATGACATTTTTTGATCAGATGCGTAGTTCTCGAGATATATCAAGATATTTAAAAGTTCCGAAGCCGCACCAACATAATAGAGATACAGAAACACCGTGGCCCCTTTCTTTGAGATAACTCTGCACTATTGCGAGCTGCAAATGCCACTTCCAGCTTAGCTGTGCAGAAGAAGAACAACAAGAAGAAGAAATATCTCGAAATATGTCCGTCAGGCCCCTTCCCTTGAGATAAATCTGCAAATATCTCGGAAACGAAGAGAGCTCTGGCAAAATGTTAAGAGACCTTTTTTGTAGAGAATTAAGTTTCCTACTTTTCATGTTCTATGATATTTTTTGATCAGATGCGTAGTTCTCGAGATATATCAAGATATTTAAAAGTTCCGAAGCCGCACCAACATAATAGAGATACAGAAACACCGTGGCCCCTTTCTTTGAGATAACTCTGCACTATTGCGAGCTGCAAATGCCACTTCCAGCTTAGCTGTGCAGAAGAAGAACAACAAGAAGAAGAAATATCTCGAAATATGTCCGTCAAGCCCCTTCCCTTGAGATAAATCTGCAAATATCTCGGAAACGAAGAGAGCTATGGCAAAATGTTAAGAGACCTTTTTTGTAGAGAATTAACTTTCCTACTTTTCATGTTCTATGATATTTTTTGATCAGATGCGTAGTTCTCGAGATATATCAAGATATTTAAAAGTTCCGAAGCCGCACCAACATAATAGAGATACAGAAACACCGTGGCCCCTTTCTTTGAGATAACTCTGCACTATTGCGAGCTGCAAATGCCACTTCCAGCTTAGCTGTGCAGAAGAAGAACAACAAGAAGAAGAAATATCTCGAAATATGTCCGTCAGGCCCCTTCCCTTGAGATATATCTGCAAATATCTCGGAAACGAAGCGAGCTATGGCAAAATGTTAAGAGACCTTTTTTGTCGAGAATTATGTTTCCTACAATTTATGTTCTATGATATTTTTTGATCAGAAGCGTAGTTTTCGAGATATATCGAGATATTTAAAAGTTCCGAAGCCGCACCAACATAATAGAGATACAGAAACACCGTGGCCCCTTTCTTTGAGATGACTCTGCACTATTGCGAGCTGGAAATGCCACTTCCAGTTTAGCTGTGCAGAAGAAGAACAACAAGAAGAAGAAATATCTCGAAATATGTCCGTCAGGCCCCTTCCCTTGAGATAAATCTGCAAATATCTCGGAAACGAAGCGAGCTATGGCAAAATGTTAAGAGACCTTTTTTGTAGAGAATTAAGTTTCCTGCTTTTTATGTTCTATGATATTTTTTGATCAGATGCGTAGTTCTCGAGATATATCAAGATATTTAAAAGTTCCGAAGCCGCACCAACATAATAGAGATACAGAAACACCGTGGCCCCTTTCTTTGAGATAACTCTGCACTATTGCGAGCTGCAAATGCCACTTCCAGCTTAGCTGTGCAGAAGAGGAACAACAAGAAGAAGAAATATCTCGGAATATGTCCGTCAGGCCCCTTCCCTTGAGATAAATCTGCAAATATCTCGGAAACGATGCCAGCTATGGGAAAATGTTAAGAGACCTTTTTTGTAGAGAATTAAGTTTCCTACTTTTTATCTTCTATGATATTTTTTGATCAGATGGGTAGTTCTAGAGATATATCAAGATATTTAAAAGTTCCGAAGCCGCACCAACATAATAGAGATACAGAAACACCGTGGCCCCTTTCTTTGAGATAACTGTGCACTAGTGCGAGCCGCAAATGCCACTTCCAGCTTAGCTGTGCAGAAGAAGAACAACAAGAAGAAGAAATATCTCGAAATATGTCCGTCAGGCCCCTTCCCTTGAGATAAATCTGCAAATATCTCGGAAACGAAGCGAGCTATGGCAAAATGTTAAGAGACCCTTTTTGTAGAGAATTAAGTTTCCCACTTTTTATGTTCTATGATATTTTTTGATCAGACGCGTAGTTCTCGAGATATATCAAGATATTTAAAAGTTCCGAAGCCGCACCAACATAATAGAGATACAGAAACACCGTGGCCCCTTTCTTTGAGATAACTCTGCACTATTCCGAGCTGCAAATGCCACTTCCAGCTTAGCTGTGCAGAAGAAGAACAACAAGAAGAAGAAATATCTCGAAATATGTCCGTCAGGCCCCTTCCCTTGAGATATATCTGCAAATATCTCGGAAACGAAGCGAGCTATGGCAAAATCTTAAGAGACCTTTTTTGTAGAGAATTATGTTTCCTACAATTTATGTTCTATGATATTTTTTGATCAGATGCGTAGTTTTCGAGATATATCGAGATATTTAAAAGATCCGAAGCCGCACCAACATAATAGAGATACAGAAACACCGTGGCCCCTTTCTTTGATATAACTCTGCACTAGTGCGAGCCGCAAATGCCGCTTCCAGCTTAGCTGTGCAGAAGAAGAACAACAAGAAGAAGAAATATCTCGAAATATGTCCGTCAGGCCCCTTCCCTCGAGATAAATCTGCAAATATCTCGGAAACGAAGCGAGCTATGGCAAAATGTTAAGAGACCTTTTTTGTAGAGAATTAAGTTTCCTACTTTCTATGTTCTATGATATTTTTTGATCGGATGCGTAGTTCTCGAGATATATCAAGATATTTAAAAGTTCCGAAGCCGCACCAACATAATAGAGATACAGAAACACCGTGGCCCCTTTCTTTGAGATAACTCTGCACTATTGCGAGCTGCAAATGCCACTTCCAGCTTAGCTGTGCAGAAGAAGAACAACAAAAAGGAGAAATATCTCGAAATATGTCCGTCAGGCCCCTTCCCTTGAGATAAATCTGCAAATATCTCGGAAACGAAGCGAGCTACCGCAAAATGTTAAGAGACCTTTTTTGTAGAAAATTAGGATTCCTACTTTTTATGTTCTATGATATTTTTTGAACAGATGCGTAGTTCTCGAGATATATCAAGATATTTAAAAGTTCCGAAGCCGCACCAACATAATAGAGATACAGAAACACCGTGGCCCCTTTCTTTGAGATAACTCTGCACTATTGCGAGCTGCAAATGCCACTTCCAGCTTAGCTGTGCAGAAGAAGAACAACAAGAAGAAGAAATATCTCGAAATATGTCCGTCAGGCCCCTTCCCTTGAGATAAATCTGCAAATATCTCGGAAACGAAGCGAGCTATGGCAAAATGTTAAGAGACCTTATTTGTAGAGATTTAAGTTTCCTACTTTTTATGTTCTATGGTATTTTTTGGTCAGATGCGTAGTTCTCGAGATATATCAAGATATTTAAAAGTTCCGAAGCCGCACCAACATAATAGAGATACAGAAACACCGTGGCCCCTTTCTTTGAGATAACTCTGCAATATTGCGAGCTGCAAATGCCACTTCCAGCTTAGCTGTGAAGAAGAAGAACAACAAGAAGAAGAAATATCTCGAAATATGTCCGTCAGGCCCCTTCCCTTGAGATAAATCTGCAAATATCTCGGAAACGAAGCGAGCTATGGCAAAATGTTAAGAGACCTTTTTTGTAGAGAATTATGTTTCCTACAATTCACGTTCTCTGATATTTTTTGATCAGAAGCGTAGTTTTCGAGATATATCGAGATATTTAAAAGTTCCGAAGCCGCACCAACATAATAGAGATACAGAAACACCGTGGCCCCTTTCTTTGAGATAACTCTGCACTATTGCGAGCTGCAAATGCCACTTCCAGCTTAGCTGTGCAGAAGAAGAACAACAAGAAGAAGAAATATCTCGAAATATGTCCGTCAGGCCCCTACCCTTGAGATAAATCTGCAAATATCTCGGAAACGAAGCGAGCTATGGCAAAATGTTAAGAGACCTTTTTTGTAGAGAATTATGTTTCCTACAATTTATGTTCTATGATATTTTTTGATCAGATGCGTAGTTTTCGAGATATATCGAGATATTTAAAAGATCCGAAGCCGCACCAACATAATAGAGATACAGAAACACCGTGGCCCCTTTCTTTGATATAACTCTGCACTAGTGCGAGCCGCAAATGCCGCTTCCAGCTTAGCTGTGCAGAAGAAGAACAACAAGAAGAAGAAATATCTCGAAATATGTCCGTCAGGCCCCTTCCCTCGAGATAAATCTGCAAATATCTCGGAAACGAAGCGAGCTATGGCAAAATGTTCAGAGACCTTTTTTGTAGAGAATTAAGTTTCCTACTTTCTATGTTCTATGATATTTTTTGATCGGATGCGTAGTTCTCGAGATATATCAAGATATTTAAAAGTTCCGAAGCCGCACCAACATAATAGAGATGCAGAAACACCGTGGCCCCTTTCTTTGAGATAACTCTGCACTATTGCGAGCTGCAAATGCCACTTCCAGCTTAGCTGTGCAGAAGAAGAACAACAAAAAGAAGAAATATCTCGAAATATGTCCGTCAGGCCCCTTCCCTTGAGATAAATCTGCAAATATCTCGGAAAGGAAGCGAGCTACCGCAAAATGTTAAGAGACCTTTTTTGTAGAAAATTAGGATTCCTACTTTTTATGTTCTATGATATTTTTTGAACAGATGCGTAGTTCTCGAGATATATCAAGATATTTAAAAGTTCCGAAGCCGCACCAACATAATAGAGATACAGAAACACCGTGGCCCCTTTCTTTGAGATAACTCTGCACTATTGCGAGCTGCAAATGCCACTTCCAGCTTAGCTGTGCAGAAGAAGAACAACAAGAAGAAGAAATATCTCGAAATATGTCCGTCAGGCCCCTTCCCTTGAGATAAATCTGCAAATATCTCGGAAACGAAGCGAGCTATGGCAAAATGTTAGGAGACCTTATTTGTAGAGAATTAAGTTTCCTACTTTTTATGTTCTATGGTATTTTTTGATCAGATGCGTAGTTCTCGAGATATATCAAGATATTTAAAAGTTCCGAAGCCGCACCAACATAATAGAGATACAGAAACACCGTGGCCCCTTTCTTTGAGATAACTCTGCACTATTGCGAGCTGCAAATGCCACTTCCAGCTTAGCTGTGAAGAAGAAGAACAACAAGAAGAAGAAATATCTCGAAATATGTCCGTCAGGCCCCTTCCCTTGAGATAAATCTGCAAATATCTCGGAAAGGAAGCGAGCTATGGCAAAATGTTAAGAGACCTTTTTTGTAGAGAATTATGTTTCCTACAATTTACGTTCTCTGATATTTTTTGATCAGAAGCGTAGTTTTCGAGATATATCGAGATATTTAAAAGTTCCGAAGCGGCACCAACATAATAGAGATACAGAAACACCGTGGCCCCTTTCTTTGAGATAACTCTGCACTATTGCGCGCTGCAAATGCCACTTCCAGCTTAGCTGTGCAGAAGAAGAACAACAAGAAGAAGAAATATCTCGAAATATGTCCGTCAGGCCCCTTCCCTTGAGATAAATCTGCAAATATCTCGGAAACGAAGCGAGCTATGGCAAAATGTTAAGAGACCTTTTTTGTAGAGAATTAAGTTTCCTACTTTTTATGTTCTATGATATTTTTTGATCAGATGCGTAGTTCTCGAGATATATCAAGATATTTAAAAGCTCCGAAGCTGCACCAACATAATAGAGGTACAGAAACACCGTGGCCCCTTTCTTTGAGATAACTCTGCACTATTGCGAGCTGCAAATGCCACTTCCAGCTTAGCTGTGCAGAAGAAGAACAACAAGAATAAGAAATATTTCGAAATATGTCCGTCAGGCCCCTTCCCTTGAGATAAATCTGCAAATATCTCGGAAACGAAGCGAGCTACGGCAAAATGTTAAGCGACCTTTTTTGTAGAAAATTAGGTTTCCTACTTTTTATGTTCTATGATATTTTTTGATCAGATGCGTAGTTCTCGAGATATATCAAGATATTTAAAAGTTCCGAAGCCGCACCAACATAATAGAGATACAGAAACACCGTGGCCCCTTTCTTTGAGGTAACTCTGCACTATTGCGAGCTGCAAATGCCACTTCCAGCTTAGCTGTGCAGAAGAAGAACAACTAGAAGAAGAAATATCTCGAAATATGTCCCTCAGGCCCCTTCCCTTGAGATAAATCTGCAAATATCTCGGAAACCAAGCTAGCTATGGCAAAATGTTAAGAGACGTTTTTTGTAGAGAATTAAGTTTCCTACTTTTTATGTTGTATGATATTTTTTGATCAGATGCGTAGTTCTCGAGATATATCCAGATATTTAAAAGTTCCGAAGCGGCACCAACATAATAGAGATACAGAAACACCGTGGCCCCTTTCTTTGAGGTAACTCTGCACTATTGCGAGCTGCAAATGCCACTTCCAGCTTAGCTGTGCAGAAGAAGAACAACAAGAAGAAGAAATATCTCGAAATATGTCCGTCAGGCCCCTTCCCTTGAGATAAATCTGCAAATATCTCGGAAACGAAGCGAGCTATGGCAAAATCTTAAGAGACCTTTTTTGTAGAGAATTATGTTTCCTACAATTTACGTTCTCTGATATTTTTTGATCAGAAGCGTAGTTTTCGAGATATATCGAGATATTTAAAAGTTCCGAAGCCGCACCAACATAATAGAGATACAGAAACACCGTGGCCCCTTTCTTTGAGATAACTCTGCACTATTGCGACCTGCAAATGCCACTTCCAGCTTAGCTGTGCAGAAGAAGAACAACAAGAAGAAGAAATATCTCGAAATATGTCCCTCAGGCCCCTTCCCTTGAGATAAATCTGCAAATATCTCGGAAACCAAGCGAGCTATGGCAAAATGTTAAGAGACCTTATTTGTAGAGAATTAAGTTTCCTACTTTTTATGTTCTACGATATTTTTTGATCAGATGCGTAGTTCTCGAGATATATCAAGATATTTAAAAGTTCCGAAGCCGCACCAACATAATAGAGATACAGAAACACCGTGGCCCCTCTCTTTGAGATAACTCTGCACAATTGCGAGCTGCAAATGCCACTTCCAGCTTAGCTGTGCAGAAGAAGAACAACAAGAAGAAGAAATATCTCGAAATATGTCCGTCAGGCCCCTTCCCTTGAGATAAATCTGCAAATATCTCGGAAACGAAGCGAGCTATGGCAAAATGTTAAGAGACCTTTTTTGTAGAGAATTAAGTTTCCTACTTTTTACGTTCTATGATATTTTTTGATCAGATGCGTAGTTCTCGAGATATATCAAGATATTTAAAAGTTCCGAAGCCGCACCAACATAATAGAGATACAGAAACACCGTGGCCCCTTTCTTTGAGATAAATCTGCACTACTGCGAGCTGCAAATGCCACTTCCAGCTTAGCTGTGCAGAAGAAGAACAACAAGAAGAAGAAATATCTCGAAATATGTCCGTCAGGCCCCTTCCCTTGGGATAAATCTGCAAATATCTCGGAAACGAAGCGAGCTATGGCAAAATGTTAAGAGACCTTTTTTGTAGAGAATTAAGTTTCCTACTTTTTATGTTGTATGATATTTCTTGATCAGATGCGTAGTTCTCGAGATATATCCAGATATTTAAAAGTTCCGAAGCGGCACCAACATAATAGAGATACAGAAACACCGTGGCCCCTTTCTTTGAGGTAACTCTGCACTATTGCGAGCTGCAAATGCCACTTCCAGCTTAGCTGTGAAGAAGAAGAACAACAAGAAGAAGAAATATCTCGAAATATGTCCGTCAGGCCCCTTCCCTTGAGATAAATCTGCAAATATCTCGGAAACGAAGCGAGCTATGGCAAAATGTTAAGAGACCTTTTTTGTAGAGAATTATGTTTCCTACAATTCACGTTCTCTGATATTTTTTGATCAGAAGCGTAGTTTTCGAGATATATCGAGATATTTAAAAGTTCCGAAGCCGCACCAACATAATAGAGATACAGAAACACCGTGGCCCCTTTCTTTGAGATAACTCTGCACTATTGCGAGCTGCAAATGCCACTTCCAGCTTAGCTGTGCAGAAGAAGAACAACAAGAAGAAGAAATATCTCGAAATATGTCCGTCAGGCCCCTACCCTTGAGATAAATCTGCAAATATCTCGGAAACGAAGCGAGCTATGGCAAAATGTTAAGAGACCTTTTTTGTAGAGAATTATGTTTCCTACAATTTATGTTCTATGATATTTTTTGATCAGATGCGTAGTTTTCGAGATATATCGAGATATTTAAAAGATCCGAAGCCGCACCAACATAATAGAGATACAGAAACACCGTGGCCCCTTTCTTTGATATAACTCTGCACTAGTGCGAGCCGCAAATGCCGCTTCCAGCTTAGCTGTGCAGAAGAAGAACAACAAGAAGAAGAAATATCTCGAAATATGTCCGTCAGGCCCCTTCCCTCGAGATAAATCTGCAAATATCTCGGAAACGAAGCGAGCTATGGCAAAATGTTCAGAGACCTTTTTTGTAGAGAATTAAGTTTCCTACTTTCTATGTTCTATGATATTTTTTGATCGGATGCGTAGTTCTCGAGATATATCAAGATATTTAAAAGTTCCGAAGCCGCACCAACATAATAGAGATGCAGAAACACCGTGGCCCCTTTCTTTGAGATAACTCTGCACTATTGCGAGCTGCAAATGCCACTTCCAGCTTAGCTGTGCAGAAGAAGAACAACAAAAAGAAGAAATATCTCGAAATATGTCCGTCAGGCCCCTTCCCTTGAGATAAATCTGCAAATATCTCGGAAAGGAAGCGAGCTACCGCAAAATGTTAAGAGACCTTTTTTGTAGAAAATTAGGATTCCTACTTTTTATGTTCTATGATATTTTTTGAACAGATGCGTAGTTCTCGAGATATATCAAGATATTTAAAAGTTCCGAAGCCGCACCAACATAATAGAGATACAGAAACACCGTGGCCCCTTTCTTTGAGATAACTCTGCACTATTGCGAGCTGCAAATGCCACTTCCAGCTTAGCTGTGCAGAAGAAGAACAACAAGAAGAAGAAATATCTCGAAATATGTCCGTCAGGCCCCTTCCCTTGAGATAAATCTGCAAATATCTCGGAAACGAAGCGAGCTATGGCAAAATGTTAGGAGACCTTATTTGTAGAGAATTAAGTTTCCTACTTTTTATGTTCTATGGTATTTTTTGATCAGATGCGTAGTTCTCGAGATATATCAAGATATTTAAAAGTTCCGAAGCCGCACCAACATAATAGAGATACAGAAACACCGTGGCCCCTTTCTTTGAGATAACTCTGCACTATTGCGAGCTGCAAATGCCACTTCCAGCTTAGCTGTGAAGAAGAAGAACAACAAGAAGAAGAAATATCTCGAAATATGTCCGTCAGGCCCCTTCCCTTGAGATAAATCTGCAAATATCTCGGAAAGGAAGCGAGCTATGGCAAAATGTTAAGAGACCTTTTTTGTAGAGAATTATGTTTCCTACAATTTACGTTCTCTGATATTTTTTGATCAGAAGCGTAGTTTTCGAGATATATCGAGATATTTAAAAGTTCCGAAGCGGCACCAACATAATAGAGATACAGAAACACCGTGGCCCCTTTCTTTGAGATAACTCTGCACTATTGCGACCTGCAAATGCCACTTCCAGCTTAGCTGTGCAGAAGAAGAACAACAAGAAGAAGAAATATCTCGAAATATGTCCCTCAGGCCCCTTCCCTTGAGATAAATCTGCAAATATCTCGGAAACCAAGCGAGCTATGGCAAAATGTTAAGAGACCTTTTTTGTAGAGAATTAAGTTTCCTACTTTTTATGTTCTATGATATTTTTTGATCAGATGCGTAGTTCTCGAGATATAGCAAGATATTTAAAAGTTCCGAAGCCGCACCAACATAATAGAGATACAGAAACACCGTGGCCCCTTTCTTTGAGATAACTCTGCACTATTGCGAGCTGCAAATGCCACTTCCAGCTTAGCTGTGCAGAAGAAGAACAACAAGAAGAAGAAATATCTCGAAATATGTCCGTCAGGCCCCTTCCCTTGAGATAAATCTGCAAATATCTCGGAAACGAAGCGAGCTATGGCAAAATGTTAAGAGACCTTTTTTGTAGAGAATTATGTTTCCTACAATTTACGTTCTCTGATATTTTTTGATCAGAAGCGTAGTTTTCGAGATATATCAAGATATTTAAAAGTTCCGAAGCCGCACCAACATAATAGAGATACAGAAACACCGTGGCCCCTTTCTTTGAGATAACTCTGCACTATTGCGCGCTGCAAATGCCACTTCCAGCTTAGCTGTGCAGAAGAAGAACAACAAGAAGAAGAAATATCTCGAAATATGTCCGTCAGGCCCCTTCCCTTGAGATAAATCTGCAAATATCTCGGAAACGAAGCGAGCTATGGCAAAATGTTAAGAGACCTTTTTTGTAGAGAATTAAGTTTCCTACTTTTTATGTTCTATGATATTTTTTGATCAGATGCGTAGTTCTCGAGATATATCAAGATATTTAAAAGCTCCGAAGCTGCACCAACATAATAGAGGTACAGAAACACCGTGGCCCCTTTCTTTGAGATAACTCTGCACTATTGCGAGCTGCAAATGCCACTTCCAGCTTAGCTGTGCAGAAGAAGAACAACAAGAATAAGAAATATTTCGAAATATGTCCGTCAGGCCCCTTCCCTTGAGATAAATCTGCAAATATCTCGGAAACGAAGCGAGCTACGGCAAAATGTTAAGCGACCTTTTTTGTAGAAAATTAGGTTTCCTACTTTTTATGTTCTATGATATTTTTTGATCAGATGCGTAGTTCTCGAGATATATCAAGATATTTAAAAGTTCCGAAGCCGCACCAACATAATAGAGATACAGAAACACCGTGGCCCCTTTCTTTGAGGTAACTCTGCACTATTGCGAGCTGCAAATGCCACTTCCAGCTTAGCTGTGCAGAAGAAGAACAACTAGAAGAAGAAATATCTCGAAATATGTCCCTCAGGCCCCTTCCCTTGAGATAAATCTGCAAATATCTCGGAAACCAAGCTAGCTATGGCAAAATGTTAAGAGACGTTTTTTGTAGAGAATTAAGTTTCCTACTTTTTATGTTGTATGATATTTTTTGATCAGATGCGTAGTTCTCGAGATATATCCAGATATTTAAAAGTTCCGAAGCGGCACCAACATAATAGAGATACAGAAACACCGTGGCCCCTTTCTTTGAGGTAACTCTGCACTATTGCGAGCTGCAAATGCCACTTCCAGCTTAGCTGTGCAGAAGAAGAACAACAAGAAGAAGAAATATCTCGAAATATGTCCGTCAGGCCCCTTCCCTTGAGATAAATCTGCAAATATCTCGGAAACGAAGCGAGCTATGGCAAAATCTTAAGAGACCTTTTTTGTAGAGAATTATGTTTCCTACAATTTACGTTCTCTGATATTTTTTGATCAGAAGCGTAGTTTTCGAGATATATCGAGATATTTAAAAGTTCCGAAGCCGCACCAACATAATAGAGATACAGAAACACCGTGGCCCCTTTCTTTGAGATAACTCTGCACTATTGCGACCTGCAAATGCCACTTCCAGCTTAGCTGTGCAGAAGAAGAACAACAAGAAGAAGAAATATCTCGAAATATGTCCCTCAGGCCCCTTCCCTTGAGATAAATCTGCAAATATCTCGGAAACCAAGCGAGCTATGGCAAAATGTTAAGAGACCTTATTTGTAGAGAATTAAGTTTCCTACTTTTTATGTTCTACGATATTTTTTGATCAGATGCGTAGTTCTCGAGATATATCAAGATATTTAAAAGTTCCGAAGCCGCACCAACATAATAGAGATACAGAAACACCGTGGCCCCTCTCTTTGAGATAACTCTGCACAATTGCGAGCTGCAAATGCCACTTCCAGCTTAGCTGTGCAGAAGAAGAACAACAAGAAGAAGAAATATCTCGAAATATGTCCGTCAGGCCCCTTCCCTTGAGATAAATCTGCAAATATCTCGGAAACGAAGCGAGCTATGGCAAAATGTTAAGAGACCTTTTTTGTAGAGAATTAAGTTTCCTACTTTTTACGTTCTATGATATTTTTTGATCAGATGCGTAGTTCTCGAGATATATCAAGATATTTAAAAGTTCCGAAGCCGCACCAACATAATAGAGATACAGAAACACCGTGGCCCCTTTCTTTGAGATAAATCTGCACTACTGCGAGCTGCAAATGCCACTTCCAGCTTAGCTGTGCAGAAGAAGAACAACAAGAAGAAGAAATATCTCGAAATATGTCCGTCAGGCCCCTTCCCTTGGGATAAATCTGCAAATATCTCGGAAACGAAGCGAGCTATGGCAAAATGTTAAGAGACCTTTTTTGTAGAGAATTAAGTTTCCTACTTTTTATGTTGTATGATATTTCTTGATCAGATGCGTAGTTCTCGAGATATATCCAGATATTTAAAAGTTCCGAAGCGGCACCAACATAATAGAGATACAGAAACACCGTGGCCCCTTTCTTTGAGGTAACTCTGCACTATTGCGAGCTGCAAATGCCACTTCCAGCTTAGCTGTGAAGAAGAAGAACAACAAGAAGAAGAAATATCTCGAAATATGTCCGTCAGGCCCCTTCCCTTGAGATAAATCTGCAAATATCTCGGAAACGAAGCGAGCTATGGCAAAATGTTAAGAGACCTTTTTTGTAGAGAATTATGTTTCCTACAATTCACGTTCTCTGATATTTTTTGATCAGAAGCGTAGTTTTCGAGATATATCGAGATATTTAAAAGTTCCGAAGCCGCACCAACATAATAGAGATACAGAAACACCGTGGCCCCTTTCTTTGAGATAACTCTGCACTATTGCGAGCTGCAAATGCCACTTCCAGCTTAGCTGTGCAGAAGAAGAACAACAAGAAGAAGAAATATCTCGAAATATGTCCGTCAGGCCCCTACCCTTGAGATAAATCTGCAAATATCTCGGAAACGAAGCGAGCTATGGCAAAATGTTAAGAGACCTTTTTTGTAGAGAATTATGTTTCCTACAATTTATGTTCTATGATATTTTTTGATCAGATGCGTAGTTTTCGAGATATATCGAGATATTTAAAAGATCCGAAGCCGCACCAACATAATAGAGATACAGAAACACCGTGGCCCCTTTCTTTGATATAACTCTGCACTAGTGCGAGCCGCAAATGCCGCTTCCAGCTTAGCTGTGCAGAAGAAGAACAACAAGAAGAAGAAATATCTCGAAATATGTCCGTCAGGCCCCTTCCCTCGAGATAAATCTGCAAATATCTCGGAAACGAAGCGAGCTATGGCAAAATGTTCAGAGACCTTTTTTGTAGAGAATTAAGTTTCCTACTTTCTATGTTCTATGATATTTTTTGATCGGATGCGTAGTTCTCGAGATATATCAAGATATTTAAAAGTTCCGAAGCCGCACCAACATAATAGAGATGCAGAAACACCGTGGCCCCTTTCTTTGAGATAACTCTGCACTATTGCGAGCTGCAAATGCCACTTCCAGCTTAGCTGTGCAGAAGAAGAACAACAAAAAGAAGAAATATCTCGAAATATGTCCGTCAGGCCCCTTCCCTTGAGATAAATCTGCAAATATCTCGGAAAGGAAGCGAGCTACCGCAAAATGTTAAGAGACCTTTTTTGTAGAAAATTAGGATTCCTACTTTTTATGTTCTATGATATTTTTTGAACAGATGCGTAGTTCTCGAGATATATCAAGATATTTAAAAGTTCCGAAGCCGCACCAACATAATAGAGATACAGAAACACCGTGGCCCCTTTCTTTGAGATAACTCTGCACTATTGCGAGCTGCAAATGCCACTTCCAGCTTAGCTGTGCAGAAGAAGAACAACAAGAAGAAGAAATATCTCGAAATATGTCCGTCAGGCCCCTTCCCTTGAGATAAATCTGCAAATATCTCGGAAACGAAGCGAGCTATGGCAAAATGTTAGGAGACCTTATTTGTAGAGAATTAAGTTTCCTACTTTTTATGTTCTATGGTATTTTTTGATCAGATGCGTAGTTCTCGAGATATATCAAGATATTTAAAAGTTCCGAAGCCGCACCAACATAATAGAGATACAGAAACACCGTGGCCCCTTTCTTTGAGATAACTCTGCACTATTGCGAGCTGCAAATGCCACTTCCAGCTTAGCTGTGAAGAAGAAGAACAACAAGAAGAAGAAATATCTCGAAATATGTCCGTCAGGCCCCTTCCCTTGAGATAAATCTGCAAATATCTCGGAAAGGAAGCGAGCTATGGCAAAATGTTAAGAGACCTTTTTTGTAGAGAATTATGTTTCCTACAATTTACGTTCTCTGATATTTTTTGATCAGAAGCGTAGTTTTCGAGATATATCGAGATATTTAAAAGTTCCGAAGCGGCACCAACATAATAGAGATACAGAAACACCGTGGCCCCTTTCTTTGAGATAACTCTGCACTATTGCGACCTGCAAATGCCACTTCCAGCTTAGCTGTGCAGAAGAAGAACAACAAGAAGAAGAAATATCTCGAAATATGTCCCTCAGGCCCCTTCCCTTGAGATAAATCTGCAAATATCTCGGAAACCAAGCGAGCTATGGCAAAATGTTAAGAGACCTTATTTGTAGAGAATTAAGTTTCCTACTTTTTATGTTCTACGATATTTTTTGATCAGATGCGTAGTTCTCGAGATATATCAAGATATTTAAAAGTTCCGAAGCCGCACCAACATAATAGAGATACAGAAACACCGTGGCCCCTCTCTTTGAGATAACTCTGCACAATTGCGAGCTGCAAATGCCACTTCCAGCTTAGCTGTGCAGAAGAAGAACAACAAGAAGAAGAAATATCTCGAAATATGTCCGTCAGGCCCCTTCCCTTGAGATAAATCTGCAAATATCTCGGAAACGAAGCGAGCTATGGCAAAATGTTAAGAGACCTTTTTTGTAGAGAATTAAGTTTCCTACTTTTTACGTTCTATGATATTTTTTGATCAGATGCGTAGTTCTCGAGATATATCAAGATATTTAAAAGTTCCGAAGCCGCACCAACATAATAGAGATACAGAAACACCGTGGCCCCTTTCTTTGAGATAACTCTGCAATATTGCGAGCTGCAAATGCCACTTCCAGCTTAGCTGTGAAGAAGAAGAACAACAAGAAGAAGAAATATCTCGAAATATGTCCGTCAGGCCCCTTCCCTTGAGATAAATCTGCAAATATCTCGGAAACGAAGCGAGCTATGGCAAAATGTTAAGAGACCTTTTTTGTAGAGAATTATGTTTCCTACAATTCACGTTCTCTGATATTTTTTGATCAGAAGCGTAGTTTTCGAGATATATCGAGATATTTAAAAGTTCCGAAGCCGCACCAACATAATAGAGATACAGAAACACCGTGGCCCCTTTCTTTGAGATAACTCTGCACTATTGCGAGCTGCAAATGCCACTTCCAGCTTAGCTGTGCAGAAGAAGAACAACAAGAAGAAGAAATATCTCGAAATATGTCCGTCAGGCCCCTACCCTTGAGATAAATCTGCAAATATCTCGGAAAGGAAGCGAGCTATGGCAAAATGTTAAGAGACCTTTTTTGTAGAGAATTATGTTTCCTACAATTTATGTTCTATGATATTTTTTGATCAGATGCGTAGTTTTCGAGATATATCGAGATATTTAAAAGATCCGAAGCCGCACCAACATAATAGAGATACAGAAACACCGTGGCCCCTTTCTTTGATATAACTCTGCACTAGTGCGAGCCGCAAATGCCGCTTCCAGCTTAGCTGTGCAGAAGAAGAACAACAAGAAGAAGAAATATCTCGAAATATGTCCGTCAGGCCCCTTCCCTCGAGATAAATCTGCAAATATCTCGGAAACGAAGCGAGCTATGGCAAAATGTTCAGAGACCTTTTTTGTAGAGAATTAAGTTTCCTACTTTCTATGTTCTATGATATTTTTTGATCGGATGCGTAGTTCTCGAGATATATCAAGATATTTAAAAGTTCCGAAGCCGCACCAACATAATAGAGATGCAGAAACACCGTGGCCCCTTTCTTTGAGATAACTCTGCACTATTGCGAGCTGCAAATGCCACTTCCAGCTTAGCTGTGCAGAAGAAGAACAACAAAAAGAAGAAATATCTCGAAATATGTCCGTCAGGCCCCTTCCCTTGAGATAAATCTGCAAATATCTCGGAAAGGAAGCGAGCTACCGCAAAATGTTAAGAGACCTTTTTTGTAGAAAATTAGGATTCCTACTTTTTATGTTCTATGATATTTTTTGAACAGATGCGTAGTTCTCGAGATATATCAAGATATTTAAAAGTTCCGAAGCCGCACCAACATAATAGAGATACAGAAACACCGTGGCCCCTTTCTTTGAGATAACTCTGCACTATTGCGAGCTGCAAATGCCACTTCCAGCTTAGCTGTGCAGAAGAAGAACAACAAGAAGAAGAAATATCTCGAAATATGTCCGTCAGGCCCCTTCCCTTGAGATAAATCTGCAAATATCTCGGAAACGAAGCGAGCTATGGCAAAATGTTAGGAGACCTTATTTGTAGAGAATTAAGTTTCCTACTTTTTATGTTCTATGGTATTTTTTGATCAGATGCGTAGTTCTCGAGATATATCAAGATATTTAAAAGTTCCGAAGCCGCACCAACATAATAGAGATACAGAAACACCGTGGCCCCTTTCTTTGAGATAACTCTGCACTATTGCGAGCTGCAAATGCCACTTCCAGCTTAGCTGTGAAGAAGAAGAACAACAAGAAGAAGAAATATCTCGAAATATGTCCGTCAGGCCCCTTCCCTTGAGATAAATCTGCAAATATCTCGGAAAGGAAGCGAGCTATGGCAAAATGTTAAGAGACCTTTTTTGTAGAGAATTATGTTTCCTACAATTTACGTTCTCTGATATTTTTTGATCAGAAGCGTAGTTTTCGAGATATATCGAGATATTTAAAAGTTCCGAAGCGGCACCAACATAATAGAGATACAGAAACACCGTGGCCCCTTTCTTTGAGATAACTCTGCACTATTGCGCGCTGCAAATGCCACTTCCAGCTTAGCTGTGCAGAAGAAGAACAACAAGAAGAAGAAATATCTCGAAATATGTCCGTCAGGCCCCTTCCCTTGAGATAAATCTGCAAATATCTCGGAAACGAAGCGAGCTATGGCAAAATGTTAAGAGACCTTTTTTGTAGAGAATTAAGTTTCCTACTTTTTATGTTCTATGATATTTTTTGATCAGATGCGTAGTTCTCGAGATATAGCAAGATATTTAAAAGTTCCGAAGCCGCACCAACATAATAGAGATACAGAAACACCGTGGCCCCTTTCTTTGAGATAACTCTGCACTATTGCGAGCTGCAAATGCCACTTCCAGCTTAGCTGTGCAGAAGAAGAACAACAAGAAGAAGAAATATCTCGAAATATGTCCGTCAGGCCCCTTCCCTTGAGATAAATCTGCAAATATCTCGGAAACGAAGCGAGCTATGGCAAAATGTTAAGAGACCTTTTTTGTAGAGAATTATGTTTCCTACAATTTACGTTCTCTGATATTTTTTGATCAGAAGCGTAGTTTTCGAGATATATCAAGATATTTAAAAGTTCCGAAGCCGCACCAACATAATAGAGATACAGAAACACCGTGGCCCCTTTCTTTGAGATAACTCTGCACTATTGCGCGCTGCAAATGCCACTTCCAGCTTAGCTGTGCAGAAGAAGAACAACAAGAAGAAGAAATATCTCGAAATATGTCCGTCAGGCCCCTTCCCTTGAGATAAATCTGCAAATATCTCGGAAACGAAGCGAGCTATGGCAAAATGTTAAGAGACCTTTTTTGTAGAGAATTAAGTTTCCTACTTTTTATGTTCTATGATATTTTTTGATCAGATGCGTAGTTCTCGAGATATATCAAGATATTTAAAAGCTCCGAAGCTGCACCAACATAATAGAGGTACAGAAACACCGTGGCCCCTTTCTTTGAGATAACTCTGCACTATTGCGAGCTGCAAATGCCACTTCCAGCTTAGCTGTGCAGAAGAAGAACAACAAGAATAAGAAATATTTCGAAATATGTCCGTCAGGCCCCTTCCCTTGAGATAAATCTGCAAATATCTCGGAAACGAAGCGAGCTACGGCAAAATGTTAAGCGACCTTTTTTGTAGAAAATTAGGTTTCCTACTTTTTATGTTCTATGATATTTTTTGATCAGATGCGTAGTTCTCGAGATATATCAAGATATTTAAAAGTTCCGAAGCCGCACCAACATAATAGAGATACAGAAACACCGTGGCCCCTTTCTTTGAGGTAACTCTGCACTATTGCGAGCTGCAAATGCCACTTCCAGCTTAGCTGTGCAGAAGAAGAACAACTAGAAGAAGAAATATCTCGAAATATGTCCCTCAGGCCCCTTCCCTTGAGATAAATCTGCAAATATCTCGGAAACCAAGCTAGCTATGGCAAAATGTTAAGAGACGTTTTTTGTAGAGAATTAAGTTTCCTACTTTTTATGTTGTATGATATTTTTTGATCAGATGCGTAGTTCTCGAGATATATCCAGATATTTAAAAGTTCCGAAGCGGCACCAACATAATAGAGATACAGAAACACCGTGGCCCCTTTCTTTGAGGTAACTCTGCACTATTGCGAGCTGCAAATGCCACTTCCAGCTTAGCTGTGCAGAAGAAGAACAACAAGAAGAAGAAATATCTCGAAATATGTCCGTCAGGCCCCTTCCCTTGAGATAAATCTGCAAATATCTCGGAAACGAAGCGAGCTATGGCAAAATCTTAAGAGACCTTTTTTGTAGAGAATTATGTTTCCTACAATTTACGTTCTCTGATATTTTTTGATCAGAAGCGTAGTTTTCGAGATATATCGAGATATTTAAAAGTTCCGAAGCCGCACCAACATAATAGAGATACAGAAACACCGTGGCCCCTTTCTTTGAGATAACTCTGCACTATTGCGACCTGCAAATGCCACTTCCAGCTTAGCTGTGCAGAAGAAGAACAACAAGAAGAAGAAATATCTCGAAATATGTCCCTCAGGCCCCTTCCCTTGAGATAAATCTGCAAATATCTCGGAAACCAAGCGAGCTATGGCAAAATGTTAAGAGACCTTATTTGTAGAGAATTAAGTTTCCTACTTTTTATGTTCTACGATATTTTTTGATCAGATGCGTAGTTCTCGAGATATATCAAGATATTTAAAAGTTCCGAAGCCGCACCAACATAATAGAGATACAGAAACACCGTGGCCCCTCTCTTTGAGATAACTCTGCACAATTGCGAGCTGCAAATGCCACTTCCAGCTTAGCTGTGCAGAAGAAGAACAACAAGAAGAAGAAATATCTCGAAATATGTCCGTCAGGCCCCTTCCCTTGTGATAAATCTGCAAATATCTCGGAAACGAAGCGAGCTATGGCAAAATGTTAAGAGACCTTTTTTGTAGAGAATTAAGTTTCCTACTTTTTACGTTCTATGATATTTTTTGATCAGATGCGTAGTTCTCGAGATATATCAAGATATTTAAAAGTTCCGAAGCCGCACCAACATAATAGAGATACAGAAACACCGTGGCCCCTTTCTTTGAGATAAATCTGCACTACTGCGAGCTGCAAATGCCACTTCCAGCTTAGCTGTGCAGAAGAAGAACAACAAGAAGAAGAAATATCTCGAAATATGTCCGTCAGGCCCCTTCCCTTGGGATAAATCTGCAAATATCTCGGAAACGAAGCGAGCTATGGCAAAATGTTAAGAGACCTTTTTTGTAGAGAATTAAGTTTCCTACTTTTTATGTTGTATGATATTTCTTGATCAGATGCGTAGTTCTCGAGATATATCCAGATATTTAAAAGTTCCGAAGCGGCACCAACATAATAGAGATACAGAAACACCGTGGCCCCTTTCTTTGAGGTAACTCTGCACTATTGCGAGCTGCAAATGCCACTTCCAGCTTAGCTGTGAAGAAGAAGAACAACAAGAAGAAGAAATATCTCGAAATATGTCCGTCAGGCCCCTTCCCTTGAGATAAATCTGCAAATATCTCGGAAACGAAGCGAGCTATGGCAAAATGTTAAGAGACCTTTTTTGTAGAGAATTATGTTTCCTACAATTCACGTTCTCTGATATTTTTTGATCAGAAGCGTAGTTTTCGAGATATATCGAGATATTTAAAAGTTCCGAAGCCGCACCAACATAATAGAGATACAGAAACACCGTGGCCCCTTTCTTTGAGATAACTCTGCACTATTGCGAGCTGCAAATGCCACTTCCAGCTTAGCTGTGCAGAAGAAGAACAACAAGAAGAAGAAATATCTCGAAATATGTCCGTCAGGCCCCTACCCTTGAGATAAATCTGCAAATATCTCGGAAACGAAGCGAGCTATGGCAAAATGTTAAGAGACCTTTTTTGTAGAGAATTATGTTTCCTACAATTTATGTTCTATGATATTTTTTGATCAGATGCGTAGTTTTCGAGATATATCGAGATATTTAAAAGATCCGAAGCCGCACCAACATAATAGAGATACAGAAACACCGTGGCCCCTTTCTTTGATATAACTCTGCACTAGTGCGAGCCGCAAATGCCGCTTCCAGCTTAGCTGTGCAGAAGAAGAACAACAAGAAGAAGAAATATCTCGAAATATGTCCGTCAGGCCCCTTCCCTCGAGATAAATCTGCAAATATCTCGGAAACGAAGCGAGCTATGGCAAAATGTTCAGAGACCTTTTTTGTAGAGAATTAAGTTTCCTACTTTCTATGTTCTATGATATTTTTTGATCGGATGCGTAGTTCTCGAGATATATCAAGATATTTAAAAGTTCCGAAGCCGCACCAACATAATAGAGATGCAGAAACACCGTGGCCCCTTTCTTTGAGATAACTCTGCACTATTGCGAGCTGCAAATGCCACTTCCAGCTTAGCTGTGCAGAAGAAGAACAACAAAAAGAAGAAATATCTCGAAATATGTCCGTCAGGCCCCTTCCCTTGAGATAAATCTGCAAATATCTCGGAAAGGAAGCGAGCTACCGCAAAATGTTAAGAGACCTTTTTTGTAGAAAATTAGGATTCCTACTTTTTATGTTCTATGATATTTTTTGAACAGATGCGTAGTTCTCGAGATATATCAAGATATTTAAAAGTTCCGAAGCCGCACCAACATAATAGAGATACAGAAACACCGTGGCCCCTTTCTTTGAGATAACTCTGCACTATTGCGAGCTGCAAATGCCACTTCCAGCTTAGCTGTGCAGAAGAAGAACAACAAGAAGAAGAAATATCTCGAAATATGTCCGTCAGGCCCCTTCCCTTGAGATAAATCTGCAAATATCTCGGAAACGAAGCGAGCTATGGCAAAATGTTAGGAGACCTTATTTGTAGAGAATTAAGTTTCCTACTTTTTATGTTCTATGGTATTTTTTGATCAGATGCGTAGTTCTCGAGATATATCAAGATATTTAAAAGTTCCGAAGCCGCACCAACATAATAGAGATACAGAAACACCGTGGCCCCTTTCTTTGAGATAACTCTGCACTATTGCGAGCTGCAAATGCCACTTCCAGCTTAGCTGTGAAGAAGAAGAACAACAAGAAGAAGAAATATCTCGAAATATGTCCGTCAGGCCCCTTCCCTTGAGATAAATCTGCAAATATCTCGGAAAGGAAGCGAGCTATGGCAAAATGTTAAGAGACCTTTTTTGTAGAGAATTATGTTTCCTACAATTTACGTTCTCTGATATTTTTTGATCAGAAGCGTAGTTTTCGAGATATATCGAGATATTTAAAAGTTCCGAAGCCGCACCAACATAATAGAGATACAGAAACACCGTGGCCCCTTTCTTTGAGATAACTCTGCACTATTGCGACCTGCAAATGCCACTTCCAGCTTAGCTGTGCAGAAGAAGAACAACAAGAAGAAGAAATATCTCGAAATATGTCCCTCAGGCCCCTTCCCTTGAGATAAATCTGCAAATATCTCGGAAACCAAGCGAGCTATGGCAAAATGTTAAGAGACCTTATTTGTAGAGAATTAAGTTTCCTACTTTTTATGTTCTACGATATTTTTTGATCAGATGCGTAGTTCTCGAGATATATCAAGATATTTAAAAGTTCCGAAGCCGCACCAACATAATAGAGATACAGAAACACCGTGGCCCCTCTCTTTGAGATAACTCTGCACAATTGCGAGCTGCAAATGCCACTTCCAGCTTAGCTGTGCAGAAGAAGAACAACAAGAAGAAGAAATATCTCGAAATATGTCCGTCAGGCCCCTTCCCTTGAGATAAATCTGCAAATATCTCGGAAACGAAGCGAGCTATGGCAAAATGTTAAGAGACCTTTTTTGTAGAGAATTAAGTTTCCTACTTTTTACGTTCTATGATATTTTTTGATCAGATGCGTAGTTCTCGAGATATATCAAGATATTTAAAAGTTCCGAAGCCGCACCAACATAATAGAGATACAGAAACACCGTGGCCCCTTTCTTTGAGATAAATCTGCACTACTGCGAGCTGCAAATGCCACTTCCAGCTTAGCTGTGCAGAAGAAGAACAACAAGAAGAAGAAATATCTCGAAATATGTCCGTCAGGCCCCTTCCCTTGGGATAAATCTGCAAATATCTCGGAAACGAAGCGAGCTATGGCAAAATGTTAAGAGACCTTTTTTGTAGAGAATTAAGTTTCCTACTTTTTATGTTGTATGATATTTCTTGATCAGATGCGTAGTTCTCGAGATATATCCAGATATTTAAAAGTTCCGAAGCGGCACCAACATAATAGAGATACAGAAACACCGTGGCCCCTTTCTTTGAGGTAACTCTGCACTATTGCGAGCTGCAAATGCCACTTCCAGCTTAGCTGTGAAGAAGAAGAACAACAAGAAGAAGAAATATCTCGAAATATGTCCGTCAGGCCCCTTCCCTTGAGATAAATCTGCAAATATCTCGGAAACGAAGCGAGCTATGGCAAAATGTTAAGAGACCTTTTTTGTAGAGAATTATGTTTCCTACAATTCACGTTCTCTGATATTTTTTGATCAGAAGCGTAGTTTTCGAGATATATCGAGATATTTAAAAGTTCCGAAGCCGCACCAACATAATAGAGATACAGAAACACCGTGGCCCCTTTCTTTGAGATAACTCTGCACTATTGCGAGCTGCAAATGCCACTTCCAGCTTAGCTGTGCAGAAGAAGAACAACAAGAAGAAGAAATATCTCGAAATATGTCCGTCAGGCCCCTACCCTTGAGATAAATCTGCAAATATCTCGGAAACGAAGCGAGCTATGGCAAAATGTTAAGAGACCTTTTTTGTAGAGAATTATGTTTCCTACAATTTATGTTCTATGATATTTTTTGATCAGATGCGTAGTTTTCGAGATATATCGAGATATTTAAAAGATCCGAAGCCGCACCAACATAATAGAGATACAGAAACACCGTGGCCCCTTTCTTTGATATAACTCTGCACTAGTGCGAGCCGCAAATGCCGCTTCCAGCTTAGCTGTGCAGAAGAAGAACAACAAGAAGAAGAAATATCTCGAAATATGTCCGTCAGGCCCCTTCCCTCGAGATAAATCTGCAAATATCTCGGAAACGAAGCGAGCTATGGCAAAATGTTCAGAGACCTTTTTTGTAGAGAATTAAGTTTCCTACTTTCTATGTTCTATGATATTTTTTGATCGGATGCGTAGTTCTCGAGATATATCAAGATATTTAAAAGTTCCGAAGCCGCACCAACATAATAGAGATGCAGAAACACCGTGGCCCCTTTCTTTGAGATAACTCTGCACTATTGCGAGCTGCAAATGCCACTTCCAGCTTAGCTGTGCAGAAGAAGAACAACAAAAAGAAGAAATATCTCGAAATATGTCCGTCAGGCCCCTTCCCTTGAGATAAATCTGCAAATATCTCGGAAAGGAAGCGAGCTACCGCAAAATGTTAAGAGACCTTTTTTGTAGAAAATTAGGATTCCTACTTTTTATGTTCTATGATATTTTTTGAACAGATGCGTAGTTCTCGAGATATATCAAGATATTTAAAAGTTCCGAAGCCGCACCAACATAATAGAGATACAGAAACACCGTGGCCCCTTTCTTTGAGATAACTCTGCACTATTGCGAGCTGCAAATGCCACTTCCAGCTTAGCTGTGCAGAAGAAGAACAACAAGAAGAAGAAATATCTCGAAATATGTCCGTCAGGCCCCTTCCCTTGAGATAAATCTGCAAATATCTCGGAAACGAAGCGAGCTATGGCAAAATGTTAGGAGACCTTATTTGTAGAGAATTAAGTTTCCTACTTTTTATGTTCTATGGTATTTTTTGATCAGATGCGTAGTTCTCGAGATATATCAAGATATTTAAAAGTTCCGAAGCCGCACCAACATAATAGAGATACAGAAACACCGTGGCCCCTTTCTTTGAGATAACTCTGCACTATTGCGAGCTGCAAATGCCACTTCCAGCTTAGCTGTGAAGAAGAAGAACAACAAGAAGAAGAAATATCTCGAAATATGTCCGTCAGGCCCCTTCCCTTGAGATAAATCTGCAAATATCTCGGAAAGGAAGCGAGCTATGGCAAAATGTTAAGAGACCTTTTTTGTAGAGAATTATGTTTCCTACAATTTACGTTCTCTGATATTTTTTGATCAGAAGCGTAGTTTTCGAGATATATCGAGATATTTAAAAGTTCCGAAGCGGCACCAACATAATAGAGATACAGAAACACCGTGGCCCCTTTCTTTGAGATAACTCTGCACTATTGCGACCTGCAAATGCCACTTCCAGCTTAGCTGTGCAGAAGAAGAACAACAAGAAGAAGAAATATCTCGAAATATGTCCCTCAGGCCCCTTCCCTTGAGATAAATCTGCAAATATCTCGGAAACCAAGCGAGCTATGGCAAAATGTTAAGAGACCTTATTTGTAGAGAATTAAGTTTCCTACTTTTTATGTTCTACGATATTTTTTGATCAGATGCGTAGTTCTCGAGATATATCAAGATATTTAAAAGTTCCGAAGCCGCACCAACATAATAGAGATACAGAAACACCGTGGCCCCTCTCTTTGAGATAACTCTGCACAATTGCGAGCTGCAAATGCCACTTCCAGCTTAGCTGTGCAGAAGAAGAACAACAAGAAGAAGAAATATCTCGAAATATGTCCGTCAGGCCCCTTCCCTTGAGATAAATCTGCAAATATCTCGGAAACGAAGCGAGCTATGGCAAAATGTTAAGAGACCTTTTTTGTAGAGAATTAAGTTTCCTACTTTTTACGTTCTATGATATTTTTTGATCAGATGCGTAGTTCTCGAGATATATCAAGATATTTAAAAGTTCCGAAGCCGCACCAACATAATAGAGATACAGAAACACCGTGGCCCCTTTCTTTGAGATAAATCTGCACTACTGCGAGCTGCAAATGCCACTTCCAGCTTAGCTGTGCAGAAGAAGAACAACAAGAAGAAGAAATATCTCGAAATATGTCCGTCAGGCCCCTTCCCTTGGGATAAATCTGCAAATATCTCGGAAACGAAGCGAGCTATGGCAAAATGTTAAGAGACCTTTTTTGTAGAGAATTAAGTTTCCTACTTTTTATGTTGTATGATATTTCTTGATCAGATGCGTAGTTCTCGAGATATATCCAGATATTTAAAAGTTCCGAAGCGGCACCAACATAATAGAGATACAGAAACACCGTGGCCCCTTTCTTTGAGGTAACTCTGCACTATTGCGAGCTGCAAATGCCACTTCCAGCTTAGCTGTGCAGAAGAAGAACAACAAGAAGAAGAAATATCTCGAAATATGTCCGTCAGGCCCCTTCCCTTGAGATAAATCTGCAAATATCTCGGAAACGAAGCGAGCTATGGCAAAATCTTAAGAGACCTTTTTTGTAGAGAATTATGTTTCCTACAATTTACGTTCTCTGATATTTTTTGATCAGAAGCGTAGTTTTCGAGATATATCGAGATATTTAAAAGTTCCGAAGCCGCACCAACATAATAGAGATACAGAAACACCGTGGCCCCTTTCTTTGAGATAACTCTGCACTATTGCGACCTGCAAATGCCACTTCCAGCTTAGCTGTGCAGAAGAAGAACAACAAGAAGAAGAAATATCTCGAAGTATGTCCCTCAGGCCCCTTCCCTTGAGATAAATCTGCAAATATCTCGGAAACCAAGCGAGCTATGGCAAAATGTTAAGAGACCTTATTTGTAGAGAATTAAGTTTCCTACTTTTTATGTTCTACGATATTTTTTGATCAGATGCGTAGTTCTCGAGATATATCAAGATATTTAAAAGTTCCGAAGCCGCACCAACATAATAGAGATACAGAAACACCGTGGCCCCTCTCTTTGAGATAACTCTGCACAATTGCGAGCTGCAAATGCCACTTCCAGCTTAGCTGTGCAGAAGAAGAACAACAAGAAGAAGAAATATCTCGAAATATGTCCGTCAGGCCCCTTCCCTTGAGATAAATCTGCAAATATCTCGGAAACGAAGCGAGCTATGGCAAAATGTTAACAGACCTTTTTTGTAGAGAATTGTGTTTCCTACAATTTATGTTCTATGATATTTTTTGATCAGAAGCGTAGTTTTCGAGATATATCGAGATATTTAAAAGTTCCGAAGCCGCACCAACATAATAGAGATACAGAAACATCGTGGCCCCTTTCTTTGGGATAACTCTGCACTATTGCGAGCTGGAAATGCCACTTCCAGTTTAGCTGTGCAGAAGAAGAACAACAAGAAGAAGAAATATCTCGAAATATGTCCGTCAGGACCCTTCCCTTGAGATAAATCTGCAAATATCTCGGAAACGAAGCGAGCTATTGCAAAACGTTAAGAGACCTTTTTTGTAGAGAATTAAGTTTCCTACTTTTTATGTTGTATGATATTTTTTGATCAGATGCGTAGTTCTCGAGATATATCAAGATATTTAAAAGTTCCGAAGCCGCACCAACATAATAGAGATACAGAAACACCGTGGCCCCTTTCTTTGAGATAACTCTGCACTATTGCGAGCTGCAAATGCCACTTCCAGCTTAGCTGTGCAGAAGAAGAACAACAAGAAGAAGAAATATCTGGAAATATGTCCGTCAGGCCCCTTCCCTTGAGATAAATCTGCAAATATCTCGGAAACGAAGTGAGCTACGGCAAAATGTTAAGAGACCTTTTTTGTAGAAAATTAGGATTCCTACTTTTTATGTTCTATGATATTTTTTGAACAGATGCGTAGTTCTCGAGATATATCAAGATATTTAAAAGTTCCGAAGCCGCACCAACATAATAGAGATACAGAAACACCGTGGCCCCTTTCTTTGAGATAACTCTGCACTACTGCGAGCTGCAAATGCCACTTCCAGCTTAGCTGTGCAGAAGAAGAACAACAAGAAGAAGAAATATCTCGAAATATGTCCGTCAGGCCCCTTCCCTTGGGATAAATCTGCAAATATCTCGGAAACGAAGCGAGCTATGGCAAAATGTTAAGAGACCTTTTTTGTAGAGAATTAAGTTTCCTACTTTTTATGTTGTATGATATTTTTTGATCAGATGCGTAGTTCTCGAGATATATCCAGATATTTAAAAGTTCCGAAGCGGCACCAACATAATAGAGATACAGAAACACCGTGGCCCCTTTCTTTGAGGTAACTCTGCACTATTGCGAGCTGCAAATGCCACTTCCAGCTTAGCTGTGCAGAAGAAGAACAACAAGAAGAAGAAATATCTCGAAATATGTCCGTCAGGCCCCTTCCCTTGAGATAAATCTGCAAATATCTCGGAAACGAAGCGAGCTATGGCAAAATCTTAAGAGACCTTTTTTGTAGAGAATTATGTTTCCTACAATTTACCTTCTCTGATATTTTTTGATCAGAAGCGTAGTTTTCGAGATATATCGAGATATTTAAAAGCTCCGAAGCCGCACCAACATAATAGAGATACAGAAACACCGTGGCCCCTTTCTTTGAGATAACTCTGCACTATTGCGACCTGCAAATGCCACTTCCAGCTTAGCTGTGCAGAAGAAGAACAACAAGAAGAAGAAATATCTCGAAATATGTCCCTCAGGCCCCTTCCCTTGAGATAAATCTGCAAATATCTCGGAAACCAAGCGAGCTATGGCAAAATGTTAGGAGACCTTATTTGTAGAGAATTAAGTTTCCTACTTTTTATGTTCTACGATATTTTTTGATCAGATGCGTAGTTCTCGAGATATATCAAGATATTTAAAAGTTCCGAAGCCGCACCAACATAATAGAGATACAGAAACACCGTGGCCCCTCTCTTTGAGATAACTCTGCACAATTGCGAGCTGCAAATGCCACTTCCAGCTTAGCTGTGCAGAAGAAGAACAACAAGAAGAAGAAATATCTCGAAATATGTCCGTCAGGCCCCTTCCCTTGAGATAAATCTGCAAATATCTCGGAAACGAAGCGAGCTATGGCAAAATGTTAAGAGACCTTTTTTGTAGAGAATTGTGTTTCCTACAATTTATGTTCTATGATATTTTTTGATCAGAAGCGTAGTTTTCGAGATATATCGAGATATTTAAAAGTTCCGAAGCCGCACCAACATAATAGAGATACAGAAACATCGTGGCCCCTTTCTTTGGGATAACTCTGCACTATTGCGAGCTGGAAATGCCACTTCCAGTTTAGCTGTGCAGAAGAAGAACAACAAGAAGAAGAAATACCTCGAAATATGTCCGTCAGGACCCTTCCCTTGAGATAAATCTGCAAATATCTCGGAAACGAAGCGAGCTATTGCAAAACGTTAAGAGACCTTTTTTGTAGAGAATTAAGTTTCCTACTTTTTATGTTGTATGATATTTTTTGATCAGATGCGTAGTTCTCGAGATATATCAAGATATTTAAAAGCTCCGTAGCTGCACCTACATAATAGAGGTACAGAAACACCGTGGCCCCTTTCTTTGAGATAACTCTGCACTATTGCGAGCTGCAAATGCCACTTCCAGCTTAGCTGTGCAGAAGAAGAACAACAAGAATAAGAAATATTTCGAAATATGTCCGTCAGGCCCCTTCCCTTGAGATAAATCTGCAAATATCTCGGAAACGAAGCGAGCTACGGCAAAATGTTAAGAGACCTTTTTTGTAGAAAATTAGGTTTCCTACTTTTTATGTTCTAGGATATTTTTTGATCAGATGCGTAGTTCTCGAGATATATCAAGATATTTAAAAGTTCCGAAGCCGCACCAACATAATAGAGATACAGAAACACCGTGGCCCCTTTCTTTGCGATAACTCTGCACTATTGCGAGCTGCAAATGCCACTTCCAGCTTAGCTGTGCAGAAGAAGAACAACAAGAAGAAGAAATATCTCGAAATATGTCCGTCAGGCCCCTTCCCTTGAGATAAATCTGCAAATATCTCGGAAACGAAGCGAGCTATGCCAAAATGTTAAGAGACCTTATTTGTAGACAATTAAGTTTCCTACTTTTTATGTTCTATGATATTTTTTGATCAGATGCGAGTTCTCGAGATATATCAAGATATTTAAAAGTTCCGAAGCTGCACCAACATAATAGAGGTGCAGAAACACCGTGGCCTCTTTCTTTGAGATAACTCTGCACTATTGCGAGCTGCAATTGCCACTTCCAGCTTAGCTGTGCAGAAGAGGAACAACAAGAAGAAGAAATATCTCGGAATATGTCCGTCAGGCCCCTTCCCTTGAGATAAATCTGCAAATATCTCGGAAACGATGCCAGCTATGGGAAAATGTTAAGAAACCTTTTTTGTAGAGAATTAAGTTTCCTACTTTTTATCTTCTATGATATTTTTTGATCAGATGCGTAGTTCTCGAGATATATCAAGATATTTAAAAGTTCCGAAGCCGCACCAACATAATAGAGATACAGAAACACCGTGGCCCCTTTCTTTGAGATAACTCTGCACTATTGCGAGCTGTAAATGCCACTTCCAGCTTAGCTGTGCAGAAGAAGAACAACAAGAAGAAGAAATATCTCGAAATATGTCCGTCAGGCCCCTTCCCTTGAGATAAATCGGCAAATATCTCGGAAACGAAGAGAGCTATGGCAAAATGTTAAGGGACCTTTTTTGTAGAGAATTATGTTTCCTACTTTTTATGTTCTATGATATTTTTTGATCAGACGTTTAGTTCTCGAGATATATCAAGATATTTAAAAGTTCCGAAGCCGCACCAACGTAATAGAGATACAGAAACACCGTGGCCCCTTTCTTTGAGATAACTCTGCACTATTGCGAGCTGCAAATGCCACTTCCAGCTTAGCTGTGCAGAGGAAGAACAACAAGAAGAAGAAATATCTCGAAATATGTCCGTCAGGCCAGTTCCTTTGAGCTGAATCTGCAAATATCTCGGAAACGAAGCGAGCTATGGCAAAATGTTAAGAGACGTTTTTTGTAGACAATTATGTTTCCTACAATTTATGTTCTATGATATTTTTTGATCAGATGCGTAGTTCTCGAGATATATCAAGATATTTAAAAGTTCCGAAGCCGCACCAACATAATAGAGATACAGAAACACCGTGGCCCCTCTCTTTGAGATAACTCTGCACTATTGCGAGCTGGAAATGCCACGTCCAGTTTAGCTGTGCAGAAGAAGAACAACAAGAAGAAGAAATATCTCGAAATATGTCCGTCAGGCCCCTTCCCTTGAGATAAATCTGCAAATATCTCGGAAACGAAGCGAGCTATGGCAAAATGTTAAGAGACCTTTTTTGTAGAGAATTATGTTTCCTACAATTTATGTTCTATGATATTTTTTGATCAGATGCGTAGTTCTCGAGATATATCAAGATATTTAAAAGTTCCGAAGCCGCACCAACATAATAGAGATACAGAAACACCGTGGCCCCTCTCTTTGAGATAACTCTGCACTATTGCGAGCTGGAAATGCCACGTCCAGTTTAGCTGTGCAGAAGAAGAACAACAAGAAGAAGAAATATCTCGAAATATGTCCGTCAGGCCCCTTCCCTTGAGATAAATCTGCAAATATCTCGGAAACGAAGCGAGCTATGGCAAAATGTTAAGAGACCTTATGTGTAGAGAATTAAGTTTCCTACTTTTTATGTTCTATGGTATTTTTTGATCAGATGCGTAGTTCTCGAGATATATCAAGATATTTAAAAGTTCCGAAGCCGCACCAACATAATAGAGATACAGAAACACCGTGGCCCCTCTCTTTGAGATAACTCTGCACAATTGCGAGCTGCAAATGCCACTTCCAGCTTAGCTGTGCAGAAAAAGAACAACAAGAAGAAGAAATATCTCGAAATATGTCCGTCAGGCCCCTTCCCTTGAGATACATCTGCAAATATCTCGGAAACGAAGCGAGCTATGGCAAAATGTTAAGAGACCTTATGTGTAGAGAATTAAGTTTCCTACTTTTTATGTTCTATGGTATTTTTTGATCAGATGCGTAGTTCTCGAGATATATCAAGATATTTAAAAGTTCCGAAGCCGCACCAACATAATAGAGATACAGAAACACCGTGGCCCCTTTCTTTGAGATAACTCTGCACTATTGCGAGCTGCAAATGCCACTTCCAGCTTAGCTGTGCAGAAGAAGAACAACAAGAATAAGAAATATTTCGAAATATGTCCGTCAGGCCCCTTCCCTTGAGATAAATCTGCAAATATCTCGGAAACGAAGCGAGCTACGGCAAAATGTTAAGAGACCTTTTTTGTAGAAAATTAGGTTTCCTACTTTTTATGTTCTAGGATATTTTTTGATCAGATGCGTAGTTCTCGAGATATATCAAGATATTTAAAAGTTCCGAAGCCGCACCAACATAATAGAGATACAGAAACACCGTGGCCCCTTTCTTTGCGATAACTCTGCACTATTGCGAGCTGCAAATGCCACTTCCAGCTTAGCTGTGCAGAAGAAGAACAACAAGAAGAAGAAATATCTCGAAATATGTCCGTCAGGCCCCTTCCCTTGAGATAAATCTGCAAATATCTCGGAAACGAAGCGAGCTATGCCAAAATGTTAAGAGACCTTATTTGTAGACAATTAAGTTTCCTACTTTTTATGTTCTATGATATTTTTTGATCAGATGCGAGTTCTCGAGATATATCAAGATATTTAAAAGTTCCGAAGCTGCACCAACATAATAGAGGTGCAGAAACACCGTGGCCTCTTTCTTTGAGATAACTCTGCACTATTGCGAGCTGCAATTGCCACTTCCAGCTTAGCTGTGCAGAAGAGGAACAACAAGAAGAAGAAATATCTCGGAATATGTCCGTCAGGCCCCTTCCCTTGAGATAAATCTGCAAATATCTCGGAAACGATGCCAGCTATGGGAAAAAGTTAAGAAACCTTTTTTGTAGAGAATTAAGTTTCCTACTTTTTATCTTCTATGATATTTTTTGATCAGATGCGTAGTTCTCGAGATATATCAAGATATTTAAAAGTTCCGAAGCCGCACCAACATAATAGAGATACAGAAACACCGTGGCCCCTTTCTTTGAGATAACTCTGCACTATTGCGAGCTGTAAATGCCACTTCCAGCTTAGCTGTGCAGAAGAAGAACAACAAGAAGAAGAAATATCTCGAAATATGTCCGTCAGGCCCCTTCCCTTGAGATATATCTGCAAATATCTCGGAAACAAAGCGAGCTATGGCAAAATGTTAAGAGACCTTTTTTGTAGAGAATTATGTTTGCTACAATTTATGTTCTATGATATTTTTTGATCAGACGCGTAGTTTTCGAGATATATCGAGATATTTAAAAGTTCCGAAGCCGCACCAACATAATAGAGATACAGAAACACCGTGGCCTCTTTCTTTCAGATAACTATGCACTATTGCGAGCTGCAAATGCCACTTCCAGCTTAGCTGTGCAGAAGAAGAACAACAAGAAGAAGAAATATCTCGAAATATGTCCGTCAGGCCCCTTACCTTGAGATAAATCTGCAAATATCTCGGAAACGAAGCGAGCTATGGCAAAATGTTAAGAGACCTTTTTTGTAGAGAATTAAGTTTCCTACTTTTTATCTTCTATGATATTTTCTGACCAGATTCGTAGTTCTCGAGATATATCAAGATATTTAAAAGTTCCGAAGCCGCACCAACATAATAGAGATACAGAAACACCGTGGCCCCTCTCTTTGAGATAACTCTGCACAATTGCGAGCTGCAAATGCCACTTCCAGCTTAGCTGTGCAGAAGAAGAACAACAAGAAGAAGAAATATCTCGAAATATGTCCGTCAGGCCCCTTCCCTTGAGATAAATCGGCAAGTATCTCGGAAACGAAGCGAGCTATGGCAAAATGTTAAGAGACCTTTTTTGTAGAGAATTATGTTTCCTACAATTTATGTTCTATGATATTTTTTGATCAGATGCGTAGTTCTCGAGATATATCAAGATATTTAAAAGTTCCGAAGCCGCACCAACATAATAGAGATACAGAAACACCGTGGCCCCTTTCTTTGAGATAACTCTGCACTATTGCGAGCTGTAAATGCCACTTCCAGCTTAGCTGTGCAGAAGAAGAACAACAAGAAGAAGAAATATCTCGAAATATGTCCGTCAGGCCCCTTCCCTTGAGATAAATCGGCAAATATCTCGGAAACGAAGAGAGCTATGGCAAAATGTTAAGGGACCTTTTTTGTAGAGAATTATGTTTCCTACTTTTTATGTTCTATGATATTTTTTGATCAGACGTTTAGTTCTCGAGATATATCAAGATATTTAAAAGTTCCAAAGCCGCACCAACGTAATAGAGATACAGAAACACCGTGGCCCCTTTCTTTGAGATAACTCTGCACAATTGCGAGCTGCAAATGCCACTTCCAGCTTAGCTGTGCAGAAGAGGAACAACAAGAAGAAGAAATATCTCGAAATATGTCCGTCAGGCCCCTTCCCTTGAGATAAATCTGCAAATATCTCGGAAACGAAGCGAGCTATGGCAAAATGTTAAGAGACCTTTTTTGTAGAGAATTATGTTTCCTACTTTTTATGTTCTATGATATTTTTTGATCAGACGCGTAGTTCTCGAGATATATCAAGATATTTAAAAGTTCCGAAGCCGCACCAACATAATAGAGATACAGAAACACCGTGGCTCCTTTCTTTGAGATAACTCTGCACTATTGCGACCTGGAAATGCCACTTCCAGTTTAGCTGTGCAGAAGAAGAACAACAAGAGGAAGAAATATCTCGAAATATGTCCGTTAGGCCCCTTCCCTTGAGATAAATCTGCAAATATCTCGGAAACGAAGCGAGCTATGGCAAAATGTTAAGAGACCTTTTTTGTAGAGAATTAAGTTTCCTACGTTTTATGTTCTATGATATTTTTTGATCAGATGCGTAGTTCTCGAGATATATCAAGATATTTAAAAGTTCCGAAGCCGCACCAACATAATAGAGATACAGAAACACCGTGGCCCCTTTCTTTGAGATAACTCTGCACTATTGCGAGCTGCAAATGCCACTTCCAGCTTAGCTGTGCAGAAGAAGAACAACAAGAAGAAGAAATATCTCGAAATATGTCCGTCAGGCCCCTTCCCTTGAGATAAATCTGCAAATATCTCGGAAACGAAGAGAGCTATGGCAAAATGATGAGAAACCTTTTTTGTAGAGAATTAAGTTTCCTACTTTTTATGTTCTATGATATTTTTTGATCAGATGCGTAGTTCTCGAGATATATCAAGATATTTGAAAGTTCCGAAGCCGCACCAACATAATAGAGGTACAGAAACACCGTGGCCCCTTTCTTTGAGATAACTCTGCACTATTGCGAGCTGCAAATGCCACTTCCAGCTTAGCTGTGCAGAGGAAGAACAACAAGAAGAAGAAATATCTCGAAATATGTCCGTCAGGCCCCTTACCTTGAGATAAATCTGCAAATATCTCGGAAACGAAGCGAGCTATGGCAAAATGTTAAGAGACCTTTTTTGTAGCGAATTATGTATCCTACTTTTTATGTTCTATGATATTTTTTGATCAGACGCGTAGTTCTCGAGATATATCAAGATATTTAAAAGTTCCGAAGCCGCACCAACATAATAGAGATACAGAAACACCGTGGCCCCTCTCTTTGAGATAACTCTGCACAATTGCGAGCTGCAAATGCCACTTCCAGCTTAGCTGTGCAGAAGAGGAACAACAAGAAGAAGAAATATCTCGAAATATGTCCGTCAGGCCCCTTCCCTTGAGATAAATCTGCAAATATCTCGGAAACGAAGCGAGCTATGGCAAAATGTTAAGAGACCTTTTTTGTAGCGAATTATGTATCCTACTTTTTATGTTCTATGATATTTTTTGATCAGACGCGTAGTTCTCGAGATATATCAAGATATTTAAAAGTTCCGAAGCCGCACCAACATAATAGAGATACAGAAACACCGTGGCCCCTTTCTTTGAGATAACTCTGCACTAGTGCGAGCCGCAAATGCCACTTCCAGCTTAGCTGTGCAGAAGAAGAACAACAAGAAGAAGAAATATCTCGAAATATGTCCGTTAGGCCCCTTCCCTTGAGATAAATCTGCAAATATCTCGGAAACGAAGCGAGCTATGGCAAAATGTTAAGAGACCTTTTTTGTAGCGAATTAAGTTTCCTACTTTTTATGTTCTATGATATTTTTTGATCAGATGCGTAGTTCTCGAGATATATCAAGATATTTAAAAGTTCCGAAGCCGCACCAACATAATAGAGATACAGAAACACCGTGGCCCCTTTCTTTCAGATAGCTATGCACTATTGCGAGCTGCAAATGCCACTTCCAGCTTAGCTGTGCAGAAGAAGAACAACAAGAAGAAGAAATATCTGGAAATATGTCCGTCAGGCCCCTTACCTTGAGATAAATCTGCAAATATCTCGGAAACGAAGCAAGCTATGGCAAAATGTTAAGAGACCTTTTTTGTAGAGAATTAAGTTTCCTACTTTTTATCTTCTATGATATTTTCTGATCAGATGCGTAGTTCTCGACACATATCAAGATATTTAAAAGTTCCGAAGCCGCACCAACATAATAGAGATACAGAAACACCGTGGCCCCTCCCTTTGAGATAACTCTGCACTATTGCGAGCTGCAAATGCCACTTCCAGCTTAGCTGTGCAGAAGAGGAACAACAAGAAGAAGAAATATCTCGAAATATGTCCGTCAGGCCCCTTCCCTTGAGATAAATCTGCAAATATCTCGGAAACGAAGCGAGCTATGGCAAAATGTTAAGAGACCTTTTTTGTAGCGAATTATGTATCCTACTTTTTATGTTCTATGATATTTTTTGATCAGACGCGTAGTTCTCGAGATATATCAAGATATTTAAAAGTTCCGAAGCCGCACCAACATAATAGAGATACAGAAACACCGTGGCCCCTTGCTTTGAGATAACTCTGCACTAGTGCGAGCCGCAAATACCACTTCCAGCTTAGCTGTGCAGAAGAAGAACAACAAGAAGAAGAAATATCTCGAAATATGTCCGTTAGGCCCCTTCCCTTGAGATAAATCTGCAAATATCTCGGAAACGAAGCGAGCTATGGCAAAATGTTAAGAGACCTTTTTTGTAGCGAATTAAGTTTCCTACTTTTTATGTTCTATGATATTTTTTGATCAGATGCGTAGTTCTCGAGATATATCAAGATATTTAAAAGTTCCGAAGCCGCACCAACATAATAGAGATACAGAAACACCGTGGCCCCTTTCTTTCAGATAGCTATGCACTATTGCGAGCTGCAAATGCCACTTCCAGCTTAGCTGTGCAGAAGAAGAACAACAAGAAGAAGAAATATCTGGAAATATGTCCGTCAGGCCCCTTACCTTGAGATAAATCTGCAAATATCTCGGAAACAAAGCAAGCTATGGCAAAATGTTAAGAGACCTTTTTTGTAGAGAATTAAGTTTCCTACTTTTTATCTTCTATGATATTTTCTGATCAGATGCGTAGTTCTCGACATATATCAAGATATTTAAAAGTTCCGAAGCCGCACCAACATAATAGAGATACAGAAACACCGTGGCCCCTCCCTTTGAGATAACTCTGCACTATTGCGAGCTGCAAATGCCACTTCCAGCTTAGCTGTGCAGAAGAGGAACAACAAGAAGAAGAAATATCTCGGAATATGTCCGTCAGGCCCCTTCCCTTGAGATAAATCTGCAAATATCTCGGAAACGAAGCGAGCTATGGCAAAATGTGAAGAGACCTTCTTTGTAGAGAATTATGTTTCCTACAATTTATGTTCTATGATATTTTTTGATCAGAAGCGTAGTTTTCGAGATATATCGAGATATTTAAAAGTTCCGAAGCCGCACCAACATAATAGAGATACAGAAACACCGTGGCCCCTTTCTTTCAGATAACTATGCACTATTGCGAGCTGCAAATGCCACTTCCAGCTTAGCTGTGCAGAAGAAGAACAACAAGAAGAAGAAATATCTCGAAATATGTCCGTCAGGCCCCTTCCCTTGAGATAAATCTGCAAATATCTCGGAAACGAAGCGAGCTATGGCAAAATGTTAAGAGACCTTTTCTGTAGAGAATTAAGTTTTCTACTTTTTATGTTCCATGATATTTTTTGATCAGATGCGTAGTTCTCGAGATACATCAAGATATTTAAAAGTTCTGAAGCTGCACCAACATAATAGAGATACAGAAACACCGTGGCCCCTTTCTTTGAGATAACTCTGCACTAGTGCGAGCCGCAAATGCCACTTCCAGCTTAGCTGTGCAGAAGAAGAACAACAAGAAGAAGAAATATCTGGAAATATGTCCGTTAGGCCCCTTCCCTTGAGATAAATCTGCAAATATCTCGGAAACGAAGCGAGCTATGGCAAAATGTTGAGAGACCTTTTTTGTAGAGAATTAAGTTTCCTACTATTTATGTTCTATGATATTTTTGGATCAGATGCGTAGTTCTCGAGATATATCAAGATATTTAAAAGTTCCGAAGCCGCACCAACATAATAGAGATACAGAAACACCGTGGCCCCTTTCTTTGAGATATCTCTGCACTATTGCGAGCTGCAAATGCCACTTCCAGCTTAGCTGCGCAGAAGAAGAACAACAAGAAGAAGAAATATCTCGAAATATGTCCGTCAGGCCCCTTCCCTTGAGATAAATCTGCAAATATCTCGGAAACGAAGCGAGCTATGGCAAAATGTTAAGAGACCTTTTTTGTAGAGAATTACGTTTCCTACTTTTTATGTTCTATGATATTTTTTGATCAGACGCGTAGTTCTCGAGATATATCAAGATATTTAAAAGTTCCGAAGCCGCACCAACATAATAGAGATACAGAAACACCGTGGCCCCTTTCTTTGAGATAACTCTGCACTATTGCGAGCTGCAAATGCCACTTCCAGCTTAGCTGTGCAGAAGAAGAACAACAAGAAGAAGAAATATCTCGAAATATGTCCGTCAGGCCCCTTCCCTTGAGATAAATCTGCAAATATCTCGGAAACGAAGCGAGCTATGGCAAAATGTTAAGAGACGTTTTTTGTAGAGAATTATGTTTCCTACAATCTATGTTCTATGATATTTTTTGATCCGAAGCGTAGTTTTCGAGATATATCGAGATATTTAAAAGTTCCGAAGCCGCACCAACATAATAGGGATACAGAAACACCGTGGCCCCTTTCTTTGAGATAACTCTGCACTAGTGCGAGCCGCAAATGCCACTTCCAGCTTAGCTGTGCAGAAGAAGAACAACAAGAAGAAGAAATATCTCGAAATATGTCCGTCAGGCCCCTTCCCTTGAGATAAATATGCAAATATCTCGGAAACGAAGCGAGCTATGGCAAAATGTTAAGCGACCTTTTTTGTAGAGAATTAAGTTTCCTACTTTTTATGTTCGATGATATTTTTTGATCAGATGCGTAGTTCTCGAGATATATCAAGATATTTAAAAGTTCCGAAGCCGCACCAATATAATAGAGATACAGAAACACCGTGGCCCCTTTCTTTGAGATATCTCTGCACTATTGCGAGCTGCAAATGCCACTTCCAGCTTAGCTGCGCAGAAGAAGAACAACAAGAAGAAGAAATATCTCGAAATATGTCCGTCAGGCCCCTTCCCTTGAGATATATCTGCAAATATCTCGGAAACGAAGCGAGCTATGGCAAAATGTTAAGAGACCTTTTTTGTAGAGAATTATGTTTCCTACAATTTATGTTCTATGATATTTTTTGATCAGAAGCGTAGTTTTCGAGATATATCGAGATATTTAAAAGTTCCGAAGCCGCACCAACATAATAGAGATACAGAAACACCGTGGCCCCTTTCTTTGAGATAACTCTGCACTACTGCGAGCTGCAAATGCCACTTCCAGCTTAGCTGTGCAGAGGAAGAACAACAAGAAGAAGGAATATCTCGAAATATGTCCGTCAGGCCAGTTCCTTTGAGCTGAATCTGCAAATATCTCGGAAACGAAGCGAGCTATGGCAAAATGTTAAGAGACGTTTTTTGTAGAGAATTATGTTTCCTACAATTTATCTTCTATGATATTTTTTGATCAGAAGCGTAGTTTTCGAGATATATCGAGATATTTAAAAGTTCCGAAGCCGCACCAACATAATAGAGATACAGAAACACCGTGGCCCCTTTCTTTGAGATAACTCTGCACTAGTGCGAGCCGCAAATGCCACTTCCAGCTTAGCTGTGCAGAACAAGAACAACAAGAAGAAGAAATATCTCGAAATATGTCCGTCAGGCACCTTCCCTTGAGATAAATCTGCAAATATCTCGGAAACGAAGCGAGCTCTTGCAAAATGTTAAGAGACCTTTTTTGTAGAGAATTGAGTTTCCTACTTTTGATGTTCTATGATATTTTTTGATCAGATGCGTAGATCTCGAGATATATCAAGATATTTAAAAGTTCCGAAGCCGCACCAACATAATAGAGATACAGAAACACCGTGGCCCCTTTCTTTCAGATAACTATGCACTATTGCGAGCTGCAAATGCCACTTCCAGCTTAGCTGTGCAGAAGAAGAACAACAAGAAGAAGAAATATCTCGAAATATGTCCGTCAGGCCCCTTCCCTTGAGATAAATCTGCAAATATCTCGGAAACGAAGCGAGCTATGGCAAAATGTTAAGAGACCTTTTTTGTAGAGAATTAAGTTTCCTACTTTTTATGTTCTATGATATTTTTTGATCAGATGCGTAGTTCTCGAGATATATCAAGATATTCAAAAGTTCCGAAGCCGCACCAACATAATAGAGATACAGAAACACCGTGGCCCCTTTCTTTGAGATAACTCTGCACTATTGCGAGCTGCAAATGCCACTTCCAGCTTAGCTGTGCAGAGGAAGAACAACAAGAAGAAGGAATATCTCGAAATATGTCCGTCAGGCCCCTTCCCTTGAGATAAATATGCAAATATCTCGGAAACGAAGCGAGCTATGGCAAAATGTTAAGCGACCTTTTTTGTAGAGAATTAAGTTTCCTACTTTTTATGTTCTATGATATTTTTTGATCAGAAGCGTAGTTTTCGAGATATATCGAGATATTTAAAAGTTCCGAAGCCGCACCAACATAATAGAGATACAGAAACACCGTGGCCCCTTTCGTTGAGATAACTCTGCACTAGTGCGAGCCGCAAATGCCACTTCCAGCTTAGCTGTGCAGAACAAGAACAACAAGAAGAAGAAATATCTCGAAATATGTCCGTCAGGCACCTTCCCTTGAGATAAATCTGCAAATATCTCGGAAACGAAGCGAGCTATTGCAAAATGTTAAGAGACCTTTTTTGTAGAGAATTGAGTTTCCTACTTTTTATGTTCTATGATATTTTTTGATCAGATGCGTAGTTCTCGAGATATATCAAGATATTTAAAAGTTCCGAAGCCGCACCAACATAATAGAGATACAAAAACATCGTGGCCCCTTTCTTTCAGATAACTATGCACTATTGCGAGCTGCAAATGCCACTTCCAGCTTAGCTGTGCAGAAGAAGAACAACAAGAAGAAGAAATATCTCGAAATATGTCCGTCAGGCCCCTTCCCTTGAGATAAATCTGCAAATATCTCGGAAACGAAGCGAGCTATGGCAAAATGTTAAGAGACCTTTTTTGTAGAGAATTAGGTTTCCTACTTTTTATGTTCTATGATATTTTTTGATCAGATGCGTAGTTCTCGAGATATATCAAGATATTCAAAAGTTCCGAAGCCGCACCAACATAATAGAGATACAGAAACACCGTGGCCCCTTTCTTTGAGATAACTCTGCACTATTGCGAGCTGCAAATGCCACTTCCAGCTTAGCTGTGCAGAGGAAGAACAACAAGAAGAAGGAATATCTCGAAATATGTCCGTCAGGCCAGTTCCTTTGAGCTGAATCTGCAAATATCTCGGAAACGAAGCGAGCTATGGCAAAATGTTAAGAGACGTTTTTTGTAGAGAATTATGTTTCCTACAATTTATGTTCTATGATATTTTTTGATCAGAAGCGTAGTTTTCGAGATATATCGAGATATTTAAAAGTTCCGAAGCCGCACCAACATAATAGAGATACAGAAACACCGTGGCCCCTTTCTTTGAGATAACTCTGCACTAGTGCGAGCCGCAAATGCCACTTCCAGCTTAGCTGTGCAGAACAAGAACAACAAGAAGAAGAAATATCTCGAAATATGTCCGTCAGGCCCCTTCCCTTGAGATAAATATGCAAATATCTCGGAAACGAAGCGAGCTATGGCAAAATGTTAAGCGACCTTTTTTGTAGAGAATTAAGTTTCCTACTTTTTATGTTCTATGATATTTTTTGATCAGAAGCGTAGTTTTCGAGATATATCGAGATATTTAAAAGTTCCGAAGCCGCACCAACATAATAGAGATACAGAAACACCGTGGCCCCTTTCGTTGAGATAACTCTGCACTAGTGCGAGCCGCAAATGCCACTTCCAGCTTAGCTGTGCAGAACAAGAACAACAAGAAGAAGAAATATCTCGAAATATGTCCGTCAGGCACCTTCCCTTGAGATAAATCTGCAAATATCTCGGAAACGAAGCGAGCTATTGCAAAATGTTAAGAGACCTTTTTTGTAGAGAATTGAGTTTCCTACTTTTTATGTTCTATGATATTTTTTGATCAGATGCGTAGTTCTCGAGATATATCAAGATATTTAAAAGTTCCGAAGCCGCACCAACATAATAGAGATACAAAAACATCGTGGCCCCTTTCTTTCAGATAACTATGCACTATTGCGAGCTGCAAATGCCACTTCCAGCTTAGCTGTGCAGAGGAAGAACAACAAGAAGAAGGAATATCTCGAAATATGTCCGTCAGGCCAGTTCCTTTGAGCTGAATCTGCAAATATCTCGGAAACGAAGCGAGCTATGGCAAAATGTTAAGAGACGTTTTTTGTAGAGAATTATGTTTCCTACAATTTATGTTCTATGATATTTTTTGATCAGAAGCGTAGTTTTCGAGATATATCGAGATATTTAAAAGTTCCGAAGCCGCACCAACATAATAGAGATACAGAAACACCGTGGCCCCTTTCTTTGAGATAACTCTGCACTAGTGCGAGCCGCAAATGCCACTTCCAGCTTAGCTGTGCAGAACAAGAACAACAGGAAGAAGAAATATCTCGAAATATGTCCGTCAGGCACCTTCCCTTGAGATAAATCTGCAAATATCTCGGAAACGAAGCGAGCTATTGCAAAATGTTAAGAGACCTTTTTTGTAGAGAATTGAGTTTCCTACTTTTTATGCTCTATGATATTTTTTGATCAGATGCGTAGTTCTCGAGATATATCAAGATATTTAAAACTTCCGAAGCCGCACCAACATAATAGAGATACAGAAACACCGTGGCCCCTTTCTTTCAGATAACTATGCACTATTGCGAGCTCCAAATGCCACTTTCAGCTTAGCTGTGCAGAAGAAGAACAACAAGAAGAAGAAATATCTCGAAATATGTCCGTCAGGCCCCTTCCCTTGAGATAAATCTGCAAATATCTCGGAAACGAAGCGAGCTATGGCAAAATGTTAAGAGACCTTTTTTGTAGATAATTATGTTTCCTACAATTTATGTTCTATGATATTTTTTGATCAGAAGCGTAGTTTTCGAGATATATCGAGATATTTAAAAGTTCCGAAGCCGCACCAACATAATAGAGATACAGAAACACCGTGGCCCCTTTCGTTGAGATAACTCTGCACTAGTGCGAGCCGCAAATGCCACTTCCAGCTTAGCTGTGCAGAAGAAGAACAACAAGAAGAAGAAATATCTCGAAATATGTCCGTCAGGCCCCTTCCCTTGAGATAAATCTGCAAATATCTCGGAAACGAAGCGAGCTATGGCAAAATGCTAAGAGACCTTTTTTGTAGAGAATTAAGTTTCCTACTTTTTATGTTCTATGATATTTTTTGATCAGATGCGTAGTTCTCGAGATATATCAAGATATTCAAAAGTTCCGAAGCCGCACCAACATAATAGAGATACAGAAACACCGTGGCCCCTTTCTTTGAGATAACTCTGCACTATTGCGAGCTGCAAATGCCACTTCCAGCTTAGCTGTGCAGTGGAAGAACAACAAGAAGAAGAAATATCTCGAAATATGTCCGTCAGGCCAGTTCCTTTGAGCTGAATCTGCAAATATCTCGGAAACGAAGCGAGCTATGGCAAAATGTTTAGAGACGTTTTTTGTAGAGAATTATGTTTCCTACAATTTATGTTCTATGATATTTTTTGATCAGAAGCGTAGTTCTCGAGATATATCAAGATATTTAAAAGTTCCGAAGCCGCACCAACATAATAGGGATACAGAAACACCGTGGCCCCGTTCTTTGAGATAACTCTGCACTAGTGCGAGCCGCAAATGCCACTTCCAGCTTAGCTGTGCAGAAGAAGAACAACAAGAAGAAGAAATATCTCGAAATATGGCCGTCAGGCCCCTTCCCTTGAGATAAATATGCAAATATCTCGGAAACGAAGCGAGCTATGGCAAAATGTTAAGAGACCTTTTTTGTAGAGAATTAGGTTTCCTACTTTTTATGTTCTATGATATTTTTTGATCAGATGCGTAGTTCTCGAGATATATCAAGATATTTAAAAGTTCCGAAGCCGCACCAACATAATAGGGATACAGAAACACCGTGGCCCCGTTCTTTGAGATAACTCTGCACTAGTGCGAGCCGCAAATGCCACTTCCAGCTTAGCTGTACAGAAGAAGAACAACAAGAAGAAGAAATATCTCGAAATATGTCCGTCAGGCCCCTTCCCTTGAGATAAATATGCAAATATCTCGGAAACGAAGCGAGCTATTGCAAAATGTTAAGCGACCTTTTCTGTAGAGAATTAAGTTTCCTACTTTTTATGTTCTATGATATTTTTTGATCAGATGCGTAGTTCTCGAGATATATCAAGATATTTAAAAGTTCCGAAGCCGCACCAACATAATAGAGATACAGAAACACCGTGGCCCCTTTCTTTGAGATAACTCTGCACTATTGCGAGCTGCAAATGCCACTTTCAGCTTAGCTGTACAGAAGAAGAACAACAAGAAGAAGAAATATCTCGAAATATGTCCGTCAGGCCCCTTCCCTTGAGATAAATCTGCAAATATCTCGGAAACGAAGAGAGCTATGGCAAAATGTTAAGAGACCTTTTTGGAGAGAATTAGGTTTCCTACTTTTTATGTTCTATGATATTTTTTGATCAGATGCGTAGTTCTCGAGATATATCAAGATATTTAAAAGTTCCGAAGCCGCACCAACATAATAGAGATACAGAAACACCGTGGCCCCTTTCTTTGAGATAACTCTGCACTATTGCGAGCTGTAAATGCCACTTCCAGCTTAGCTGTGCAGAAGAAGAACAACAAGAAGAAGAAATATCTCGAAATATGTCCGTCAGGCCCCTTCCCTTGAGATATATCTGCAAATATCTCGGAAACGAAGCGAGCTATGGCAAAATGTTAAGAGACCTTTTTTGTAGAGAATTATGTTTCCTACAATTTATGTTCTATGATATTTTTTCATCAGAAGCGTAGTTTTCGAGATATATCGAGATATTTAAAAGTTCCGAAGCCGCACCAACATAATAGAGATACAGAAACACTGTGGCCCCTTTCGTTGAGATAACTCTGCACTAGTGCGAGCCGCAAATGCCACTTCCAGCTTAGCTGTGCAGAAGAAGATCAACAAGAAGAAGAAATATCTCGAAATATGTCCGTCAGGCCCCTTCCCTTGAGATAAATCTGCAAATATCTCGGAAACGAAGCGAGCTATGGCAAAATGCTAAGAGACCTTTTTTGTCGAAAATTAAGTTTCCTACTTTTTATGTTCTATGATATTTTTTGATCAGATGCGTAGTTCTCGAGATATATCAAGATATTCAAAAGTTCCGAAGCCGCACCAACATAATAGAGATACAGAAACACCGTGGCCCCTTTCTTTGAGATAACTCTGCACTATTGCGAGCTGCAAATGCCACTTCCAGCTTAGCTGTGCAGTGGAAGAACAACAAGAAGAAGAAATATCTCGAAATATGTCTGTCAGGCCAGTTCCTTTGAGCTGAATCTGCAAATATCTCGGAAACGAAGCGAGCTATGGCAAAATGTTAAGAGACGTTTTTTGTAGAGAATTATGTTTCCTACAATTTATATTCTATGATATTTTTTGATCAGAAGCGTAGTTCTCGAGATATATCAAGATATTTAAAAGTTCCGAAGCCGCACCAACATAATAGGGATACAGAAACACCGTGGCCCCGTTCTTTGAGATAACTCTGCACTAGTGCGAGCCGCAAATGCCACTTCCAGCTTAGCTGTGCAGAAGAAGAACAACAAGAAGAAGAAATATCTCGAAATATGTCCGTCAGGCCCCTTCCCTTGAGATAAATATGCAAATATCTCGGAAACGAAGCGAGCTATGGCAAAATGTTAAGCGACCTTTTTTGTAGAGAATTAAGTTTCCTACTTTTTATGTTCTATGATATTTTTTGATCAGATGCGTAGTTCTCGAGATATATCAAGATATTTAAAAGTTCCGAAGCCGCACCAACATAATAGAGATACAGAAACACCGTGGCCCCTTTCTTTGAGATAACTCTGCACTATTGCGAGCTGCAAATGCCACTTTCAGCTTAGCTGTACAGAAGAAGAACAACAAGAAGAAGAAATATCTCGAAATATGTCCGTCAGGCCCCTTCCCTTGAGATAAATCTGCAAATATCTCGGAAACGAAGAGAGCTATGGCAAAATGTTAAGAGACCTTTTTTGTAGAGAATTAGGTTTCCTACCTTTTATGTTCTATGATATTTTTTGATCAGATGCGTAGTTCTCGAGATATATCAAGATATTTAAAAGTTCCGAAGCCGCACCAACATAATAGGGATACAGAAACACCGTGGCCCCGTTCTTTGAGATAACTCTGCACTAGTGCGAGCCGCAAATGCCACTTCCAGCTTAGCTGTGCAGAAGAAGAACAACAAGAAGAAGAAATATCACGAAATATGTCCGTCAGGCCCCTTCCCTTGAGATAAATATGCAAATATCTCGGAAACGAAGCGAGCTATGGCAAAATGTTAAGCGACCTTTTTTGTAGAGAATTAAGTTTCCTACTTTTTATGTTCTATGATATTTTTTGATCAGATGCGTAGTTCTCGAGATATATCAAGATATTTAAAAGTTCCGAAGCCGCACCAACATAATAGAGATACAGAAAGACCGTGGCCCCTTTCTTTGAGATAACTCTGCACTATTGCGAGCTGCAAATGCCACTTTCAGCTTAGCTGTACAGAAGAAGAACAACAAGAAGAAGAAATATCTCGAAATATGTCCGTCAGGCCCCTTCCCTTGAGATAAATCTGCAAATATCTCGGAAACGAAGAGAGCTATGGCAAAATGTTAAGAGACCTTTTTTGTAGAGAATTAGGTTTCCTACTTTTTATGTTCTATGATATTTTTTGATCAGATGCGTAGTTCTCGAGATATATCAAGATATTTAAAAGTTCCGAAGCCGCACCAACATAATAGAGATACAGAAACACCGTGGCCCCTTTCTTTGAGATAACTCTGCACTATTGCGAGCTGTAAATGCCACTTCCAGCTTAGCTGTGCAGAAGAAGAACAACAAGAAGAAGAAATATCTCGAAATATGTCCGTCAGGCCCCTTCCCTTGAGATATATCTGCAAATATCTCGGAAACGAAGCGAGCTATGGCAAAATGTTAAGAAACCTTTTTTGTAGAGAATTATGTTTCCTACAATTTATGTTCTATGATATTTTTTCATCAGAAGCGTAGTTTTCGAGATATATCGAGATATTTAAAAGTTCCGAAGCCGCACCAACATAATAGAGATACAGAAACACTGTGGCCCCTTTCGTTGAGATAACTCTGCACTAGTGCGAGCCGCAAATGCCACTTCCAGCTTAGCTGTGCAGAAGAAGATCAACAAGAAGAAGAAATATCTCGAAATATGTCCGTCAGGCCCCTTCCCTTGAGATAAATCTGCAAACATCTCGGAAACGAAGCGAGCTATGGCAAAATGTTAAGAGACCCTTTTTGTAGAGAATTAAGTTTCCTACTTTTGGTGTTCTATGATATTTTTTGATCAGATGCGTAGTTCTCGAGATATATCAAGATATTTAAAAGTTCCGAAACCGCACCAACATAATAGAGATACAGAAACACCGTGGCCCCTTTCTTTGAGATAAGTCTGCACTATTGCGAGCTGTAAATGCCACTTCCAGCTTAGCTGTGCAGAAGAAGAACAACAAGAAGAAGAAATATCTCGAAATATGTCCGTCAGGTCCCTTCCCTTGAGATATATCTGCAAATATCTCGGAAACGAAGCGAGCTATGGCAAAATGTTAAGAGACCTTTTTTGTAGAGAATTATGTTTCCTACAATTTATGTTCTATGATATTTTTTCATCAGAAGCGTAGTTTTCGAGATATATCGAGATATTTAAAAGTTCCGAAGCCGCACCAACATAATAGAGATACAGAAACACTGTGGCCCCTTTCGTTGAGGTAACTCTGCACTAGTGCGAGCCGCAAATGCCACTTCCAGCTTAGCTGTGCAGAAGAAGATCAACAAGAAGAAGAAATATCTCGAAATATGTCCGTCAGGCCCCTTCCCTTGAGATAAATCTGCAAATATCTCGGAAACGAAGCGAGCTATGGCAAAATGTTAAGAGACCTTTTTTGTAGAGAATTAAGTTTCCTACTTTTTATGTTCTATGATATTTTTTGATCAGATGCGTAGTTCTCGAGATATATCAAGATATTTAAAAGTTCCGAAGCCGCACCAACATAATAGAGATACAGAAACACCGTGGCCCCTTTCTTTGAGATAACTCTGCACTATTGCGAGCTGCAAATGCCACTTCCAGCTTAGCTGTGCAGAGGAAGAACAACAAGAAGAAGAAATATCTCGAAATATGTCAGTCAGGCCAGTTCCTTTGAGCTGAATCTGCAAATATCTCGGAAACGAAGCGAGCTATGGCAAAATGTTAAGAGACGTTTTTTGTAGAGAATTATGTTTCCTACAATTTATGTTCTATGATATTTTTTGATCAGAAGCGTAGTTTTCGAGATATATCGAGATATTTAAAAGTTCCGAAGCCGCACCAACATAATAGGGATACAGAAACACCGTGGCCCCTTTCTTTGAGATAACTCTGCACTAGTGCGAGCCGCAAATGCCACTTCCAGCTTAGCTGTGCAGAAGAAGAACAACAAGAAGAAGAAATATCTCGAAATATGTCCGTCAGGCCCCTTCCCTTGAGATAAATATGCAAATATCTCGGAAACGAAGCGAGCTATGGCAAAATGTTAAGCGACCTTTTTTGTAGAGAATTAAGTTTCCTACATTTTATGTTCTATGATATTTTTTGATCAGATGCGTAGTTCTCGAGATATATCAAGATATTTGAAAGTTCCGAAGCCGCACCAACATAATAGAGATACAGAAACACCGTGGCCCCTTTCTTTGAGATAACTCTGCACTATTGCGAGCTGCAAATGCCACTTTCAGCTTAGCTGTACAGAAGAAGAACAACAAGAAGAAGAAATATCTCGAAATATGTCCGTCAGGCCCCTTCCCTTGAGATAAATATGCAAATATCTCGGAAACGAAGAGAGCTATGGCAAAATGTTAAGAGACCTTTTTTGTAGAGAATTAGGTTTCCTACTTTTTATGTTCTATGATATTTTTTGATCAGATGCGTAGTTCTCGAGATATATCAAGATATTTAAAAGTTCCGAAGCCGCACCAAAATAATAGGGATACAGAAACACCGTGGCCCCGTTCTTTGAGATAACTCTGCACTAGTGCGAGCCGCAAATGCCACTTCCAGCTTAGCTGTGCAGAAGAAGAACAACAAGAAGAAGAAATATCTCGAAATATGTCCGTCAGGCCCCTTCCCTTGAGATAAATATGCAAATATCTCGGAAACGAAGCGAGCTATGGCAAAATGTTAAGCGACCTTTTTTGTAGAGAATTAAGTTTCCTACTTTTTATGTTCTATGATATTTTTTGATCAGATGCGTAGTTCTCGAGATATATCAAGATATTTAAAAGTTCCGAAGCCGCACCAACATAATAGAGATACAGAAACACCGTGGCCCCTTTCTTTGAGATAACTCTGCACTATTGCGAGCTGCAAATGCCACTTTCAGCTTAGCTGTACAGAAGAAGAACAACAAGAAGAAGAAATATCTCGAAATATGTCCGTCAGGCCCCTTCCCTTGAGATAAATCTGCAAATATCTCGGAAACGAAGAGAGCTATGGCAAAATGTTAAGAGACCTTTTTTGTAGAGAATTAGGTTTCCTACTTTTTATGTTCTATGATATTTTTTGATCAGATGCGTAGTTCTCGAGATATATCAAGATATTTAAAAGTTCCGAAGCCGCACCAACATAATAGAGATACAGAAACACCGTGGCCCCTTTCTTTGAGATAACTCTGCACTATTGCGAGCTGTAAATGCCACTTCCAGCTTAGCTGTGCAGAAGAAGAACAACAAGAAGAAGAAATATCTCGAAGTATGTCCGTCAGGCCCCTTCCCTTGAGATAAATCTGCAAATATCTCGGAAACGAAGCGAGCTATGGCAAAATGTTAAGCGACCTTTTTTGTAGAGAATTAAGTTTCCTACTTTTTATGTTCTATGATATTTTTTGATCAGATGCGTAGTTCTCGAGATATATCAAGATATTTAAAAGTTCCGAAGCCGCACCAACATAATAGAGATACAGAAACACCGTGGCCCCTTTCTTTGAGATAACTCTGCACTATTGCGAGCTGCAAATGCCACTTTCAGCTTAGCTGTACAGAAGAAGAACAACAAGAAGAAGAAATATCTCCAAATATGTCCGTCAGGCCCCTTCCCTTGAGATAAATCTGCAAATATCTCGGAAACGAAGAGAGCTATGGCAAAATGTTAAGAGACCTTTTTTGTAGAGAATTAGGTTTCCTACTTTTTATGTTCTATGATATTTTTTGATCAGATGCGTAGTTCTCGAGATATATCAAGATATTTAAAAGTTCCGAAGCCGCACCAACATAATAGAGATACAGAAACACCGTGGCCCCTTTCTTTGAGATAACTCTGCACTATTGCGAGCTGTAAATGCCACTTCCAGCTTAGCTGTGCAGAAGAAGAACAACAAGAAGAAGAAATATCTCGAAGTATGTCCGTCAGGCCCCTTCCCTTGAGATAAATCTGCAAATATCTCGGAAACGAAGCGAGCTATGGCAAAATGTTAAGAGACCTTTTTTGTAGAGAATTAAGTTTCCTACTTTTTATGTTCTATGATATTTTTAGATCAGAGGCGTAGTTCTCGAGATATATCAAGATATTTAAAAGTTCCGAAGCCGCACCAACATAATAGGGATACAGAAACACCGTGGCCCCTTTCTTTGAGATAACTCTGCACTAGTGCGAGCCGCAAATGCCACTTCCAGCTTAGCTGTGCAGAAGAAGAACAACAAGAAGAAGAAATATCTCGAAATATGTCCGTCAGGCCCCTTCCCTTGAGATAAATCTGCAAATATCTCGGAAACGAAGCGAGCTATGGCAAAATGTTAAGAGACCTTTTTTGTAGAGAATTAAGTTTCCTACTTTTTATGTTCTATGATATTTTTTGATCAGATGCGTAGTTCTCGAGATATATCAAGATATTTAAAAGTTCCGAAGCCGCACCAACATAATAGAGATACAGAAACACCGTGGCCCCTTTCTTTGAGATAACTCTGCACTATTGCGAGCTGCAAATGCCACTTCCAGCTTAGCTGTGCAGAGGAAGAACAACAAGAAGAAGAAATATCTCGAAATATGTCAGTCAGGCCAGTTCCTTTGAGCTGAATCTGCAAATATCTCGGAAACGAAGCGAGCTATGGCAAAATGTTAAGAGACGTTTTTTGTAGAGAATTATGTTTCCTACAATTTATGTTCTATGATATTTTTTGATCAGAAGCGTAGTTTTCGAGATATATCGAGATATTTAAAAGTTCCGAAGCCGCACCAACATAATAGAGATACAGAAACACCGTGGCCCATTTCGGTGAGATAACTCTGCACTAGTGCGAGCTGCAAATGCCACTTCCAGCTTAGCTGTGCAGAAGAAGAACAACAAGAAGAAGAAATATCTCGAAATATGTCCGTCAGGCCCCTTCCCTTGAGATAAATCTGCAAATATCTCGGAAACGAAGCGAGCTATGGCAAAATGTTAAGAGACCTTTTTTGTAGAGAATTAAGTTTCCTACAATTTATGTTCTATGATATTTTTTGATCAGAAGCGTAGTTTTCGAGATATATCGAGATATTTAATAGTTCCGAAGACGCACCAACATAATAGAGATACAGAAACACCGTGGCCCCTTTCTTTGAGATAACTGTGCACTAGTGCGAGCCGCAAATGCCACTTCCAGCTTAGCTGTGCAGAAGAAGAACAACAAGAAGAAGAAATATCTCGAAATATGTCCGTCAGGCCCCTTCCCTTGAGATATATCTGCAAATATCTCGGAAACGAAGCGAGCTATGGCGAAATGTTAAGAGACCTTTTTTGTAGAGAATTAAGTTTCCTACTTTTTATCTTCTATGATATTTTTTTATCAGATGCGTAGTTCTCGAGATATATCAAGATATTTAAAAGTTCCGAAGCCGCACCAACATAATAGAGATACAGAAACACCGTGGCCCCTCTCTTTGAGATAACTCTGCACTATTGCGAGCTGCAAATGCCACTTCCAGCTTAGCTGTGCAGAAGAAGAACAACAAGAAGAAGAAATATCTCGAAATATGTCCGTCAGGCCCCTTCCCTTGAGATAAATCTGCAAATATCTCGGAAACGAAGCGAGCTATGGCAAAATGTTGAGAGACCTTTTTTGTAGAGAATGAAGTTTCCTACTTTTTATGTTCGATGATATTTTTTGATCAGATGCGTAGTTCTCCAGATATATCAAGATATTTAAAAGTTCCGAAGCTGCACCAACATAATAGAGATACAGAAACACCGTGGCCCCTTTCTTTGAGATAACTCTGCACTATTGCGAGCTGGAAATGCCACTTCCAGTTTAGCTGTGCAGAAGAAGAACAACAAGAAGAAGAAATATCTCGAAATATGTCCGTTAGGCCCCTTCCCTTGAGATAAATCTGCAAATATCTCGGAAACGAAGCGAGCTATGGCAAAATGTTAAGAGACCTTTTTTCTAGAGAATTAAGTTTTCTACTTTTTATGTTCTATGATATTTTTTGATCAGAAGCGTAGTTTTCGAGATATATCGAGATATTTAAAAGTTCCGAAGCCGCACCAACATAATAGAGATACAGAAACACCGTGGCCCCTTTCTTTGGGATAACTCTGCACTATTGCGAGCTGCAAATGCCACTTCCAGCTTAGCTGTGCAGAACAAGAACAACAAGAAGAAGAAATATCTCGAAATATGTCCGTCAGGCCCCTTCCCTTGAGATAAATATGCAAATAAATCGGAAACGAAGCGAGCTATGGCAAAATGTTAACAGACCTTTTTTGTAGAGAATTAAGTTTCCTACTTTTTATGTTCTATGATATTTTTTGATCAGATGCGTAGTTCTCGAGATATATCAAGATATTTAAAAGTTCCGAAGCCGCACCAACATAATAGAGATACAGAAACACCGTGGCCCCTTTCATTGAGATAACTCTGCACTATTGCGAGCTGGAAATGCCACTTCCAGCTTAGCTGTGCAGAAGAAGAACAACAAGAAGAAGAAATACCTCGAAATATGTCCGTCAGGCCACTTCCCTTGAGATAAATCTGCAAATATCTCGGAAACGAAGCGAGCTATGGCAAAATGTTAAGAGACCTTTTTTGTAGAGAATTAAGTTTCCTACTTTTTATGTTCGATGATATTTTTTGATCAGATGCGTAGTTCTCGAGATATATCAAGATATTTAAAAGTTCCGAAGCTGCACCAACATAATAGAGGTACAGAAACACCGTGGCCTCTTTCTTTGAGATAACTCTGCACTATTGCGAGCTGCAAATGCCGCTTCGAGCTTAGCTGTGCAGAAGAAGAACAACAAGAAGAAGAAATATCTCGAAATATGTCCGTCAGACCCCTTCCCTTGAGATGAATCTGCAAATATCTCGGAAACGAAGCGAGCTATGGCAAAATGTTAAGAGACCTTTTTTGTAGAGAATAATGTTTCCTACAATTTAGGTTCTATGATATTTTTTGATCAGAAGCGTAGTTTTCGAGATATATCGAGATATTTAAAAGTTCCGAAGCCGCACCAACATAATAGAGATCCAGAAACACCGTGGCCCCTTTCTTTGAGATAACTCTGCACTATTGCGAGCTGCAACTGCCACTTCCAGCTTAGCTGTGCAGAGGAAGAACAACAAGAAGAAGAAATATCTCGAAATATGTCCGTCAGGCCAGTTCCTTTGAGCTGAATCTGCAAATATCTCGGAAACGAAGTGAGCTATGGCAAAATGTTAAGAGACGTTTTTTGTAGAGAATTATGTTTCCTACAATTTATGTTCTATGATATTTTTTGATCAGAAGCGTGGTTTTCGAGATATATCGAGATATTTAATAGTTCCGAAGACGCACCAACATAATAGAGATACAGAAACACCGTGGCCCCTTTCTTTGAGATAACTGTGCACTAGTGCGAGCCGCAAATGCCACTTCCAGCTTAGCTGTGCAGAAGAAGAACAACAAGAAGAAGAAATATCTCGAAATATGTCCGTCAGGCCCCTTCCCTTGAGATAAATCTGCAAATATCTCGGAAACGAAGCGAGCTATGGCAAAATGTTAAGAGACCTTTCTTGTAGAGAATTAAGTTTCCTACTTTTTATGTTCGATGATATTTTTTGATCAGATGCGTAGTTCTCGAGATATATCAAGATATTTAAAAGTTCCGAAGCCGCACCAACATAATAGAGATACAGAAACACCGTGGCCCCTTTCTTTGAGATAACTCTGCACTAGTGCGAGCCGCAAATGCCACTTCCAGCTTAGCTGTGCAGAAGAAGAACAACAAGAAGAAGAAATATCTCGAAATATGTCCGTCAGGCCCCTTCCCTTGAGATAAATCTGCAAATATCTCGGAAACGAAGCGAGCTATGGCAAAATGTTAAGAGACCTTTTTTGTAGAGAATTAAGTATCCTACTTTTTATGTTCTATGATATTTTTTGATCAGATGCGTAGTTCTCGAGATATATCAAGATATTTAAAAGTTCCGAAGCCGCACCAACATAATAGGGATACAGAAACACCGTTGCCCCTTTCTTTGAGATAACTCTGCACTAGTGTGAGCCGCAAATGCCACTTCCAGCTTAGCTGTGCAGAAGAAGAACAACAAGAAGAAGAAATATCTCGAAATATGTCCGTCAGGCCCCTTCCCTTGAGATAAATCTGCAAATATCTCGGAAACGAAGCGAGCTATCGCAAAATGTTAAGAGACCTTTTTTGTAGAGAATTATGTTTCCTACAACTTATGTTCTATGATATTTTTTGATCAGAAGCGTAGTTTTCGAGATATATCGAGATATTTAAAAGTTCGGAAGCCGCACCAACATAATAGAGATACAGAAACACCGTGGCCCCTTTCTTTGAGATAACTCTGCACTAGTGCGAGCTGCAAATGCCACTTCCAGCTTAGCTGTGCAGAAGAAGAACAACAAGAAGAAGAAATATCTCGAAATATGTCCGTCAGGCCCCTTCCCTTGAGATAAATCTGCAAATATCTCGGAAACGAAGCGAGCTATGGCAAAATGTTAAGAGACCTTTTTTGTAGAGAATTATGTTTCCTACAATTTATGTTCTATGATATTTTTTGATCAGAAGCGTAGTTTTCGAGATATATCGAGATATTTAAAAGTTCCGAAGCCGCACCAACATAATAGAGATACAGAAACACCGCGGCCCCTTTCTTTGGGATAACTCTACACTATTGCGAGCTGCAAATGCCACTTCCAGCTTAGCTGTGCAGAACAAGGACAACAAGAAGAAGAAATATCTCGAAATATGTCCGTCAGGCCACTTCCCTTGAGATAAATCTGCAAATAGCTCGGAAACGAAGCGAGCTATGGCAAAATGTTGAGAGACCTTTTTTGTAGAGAATTAAGTTTCCTACTTTTTATGTTCGATGATATTTTTTGATCAGATGCGTAGTTCTCGAGATATATCAAGATATTTAAAAGTTCCGAAGCTGCACCAACATAATAGAGGTACAGAAACACCGTGGCCTCTTTCTTTGAGATAACTCTGCACTATTGCGAGCTGCAAATGCCGCTTCGAGCTTAGCTGTGCAGAAGAAGAACAACAAGAAGAAGAAATATCTCAAAATATGTCCGTCAGGCCCCTTCCCTTGAGATAAATCTGCAAATCTCTCGGAAACGAAGCGAGCTATGGCAAAATGTTAAGAGACCTTTTTTGTAGAGAATTAAGTTTCCTACTTTTTATGTTCTATGATATTTTTTGATCAGATGCGTAGTTCTCGAGATATATCAAGATATTTAAAAGTTCCGAAACCGCACCAACATAATAGAGATACAGAAACACCGTGGCCCCTTTCTTTAAGATAACTCTGCACTATTGCGAGCTGCAAATGCCACTTCCAGCTTAGCTGTGCAGAGGAAGAACAACAAGAAGAAGAAATATCTCGAAATATGTCCGTCAGGCCAATTCCTTTGAGCTGAATCTGCAAATATCTCGGAAACGAAGCGAGCTATGGCAAAATGTTGAGAGACCTTTTTTGTAGAGAATTAAGTTTCCTACTTTTTATGTTCGATGATATTTTTTGATCAGATGCGTAGTTTTCGAGATATATCAAGATATTTAAAAGTTCCGAAGCCGCACCAACATAATAGAGATACAGAAACACCGTGGGCCCTTTCTTTGAGATAACTGTGCACTAGTGCGAGCCGCAAATGCAACTTCCAGCTTAGCTGTGCAGAAGAAGAACAACAAGAAGAAGAAATATCTCGAAATATGTCCGTCAGGCCCCTTCCCTTGAGATATATCTGCAAATATCTCGGAAACGAAGCGAGCTATGGCAAAATGTTAAGAGACCTTTTTTGTAGAGAATTATGTTTCCTACAATTTATGTTCTATGATATTTTTTGATCAGAAGCGTAGTTTTCGAGATATATCGAGATATTTAATAGTTCCGAAGACGCACCAACATAATAGAGATACAGAAACACCGTGGCCCCTTTCTTTGAGATAACTGTGCACTAGTGCGAGCCGCAAATGCCACTTCCAGCTTAGCTGTGCAGAAGAAGAACAACAAGAAGAAGAAATATCTCGAAATATGTCCGTCAGGCCCCTTCCCTTGAGATATATCTGCAAATATCTCGGAAACGAAGCGAGCTATGGCGAAATGTTAAGAGACCTTTTTTGTAGAGAATTAAGTTTCCTACTTTTTATCTTCTATGATATTTTTTTATCAGATGCGTAGTTCTCGAGATATATCAAGATATTTAAAAGTTCCGAAGCCGCACCAACATAATAGAGATACAGAAACACCGTGGCCCCTCTCTTTGAGATAACTCTGCACTATTGCGAGCTGCAAATGCCACTTCCAGCTTAGCTGTGCAGAAGAAGAACAACAAGAAGAAGAAATATCTCGAAATATGTCCGTCAGGCCCCTTCCCTTGAGATAAATCTGCAAATATCTCGGAAACGAAGCGAGCTATGGCAAAATGTATAGAGACCTTTCTTGTAGAGAATTAAGTTTCCTACTTTTTATGTGGTATGATATTTTTTGATCAGATGCGTAGTTCTCGAGATATATCAAGATATTTAAAAGTTCCGAAGCCGCACCAACATAATAGAGATACAGAAACACCGTGGCCCCTTTCTTTGGGATAACTCTGCACTATTGCGAGCTGCAAATGCCACTTCCAGCTTAGCTGTGCAGAACAAGAACAACAAGAAGAAGAAATATCTCGAACTATGTCCGTCAGGCCACTTCCCTTGAGATAAATCTGCAAATATCTCGGAAACGAAGCGAGCTATGGCAAAATGTTAAGAGACCTTTTTTGTAGAGAATTAAGTTTCCTACTTTTTATGGTCGATGATATTTTTTGATCAGATGCGTAGTTCTCGAGATATATCAAGATATTTAAAAGTTCCGAAGCCGCACCAACATAATAGAGATACAGAAACACCGTGGCCCCTTTCTTTGAGATAACTCTGCACTAGTGCGAGCCGCAAATGCCACTTCCAGCTTAGCTGTGCAGAAGAAGAACAACAAGAAGAAGAAATATCTCGAAATATGTCCGTCAGGCCCCTTCCCTTGAGATAAATCTGCAAATATCTCGGAAACGAAGCGAGCTATCGCAAAATGTTAAGAGACCTTTTTTGTAGAGAATTATGTTTCCTACAATTTATGTTCTATGATATTTTTTGATCAGAAGCGTAGTTTTCGAGATATATCGAGATATTTAAAAGTTCCGAAGCCGCACCAACATAATAGAGATACAGAAACACCGTGGCCCCTTTCTTTGAGATAACTCTGCACTAGTGCGAGCTGCAAATGCCACTTCCAGCTTAGCTGTGCAGAAGAAGAACAACAAGAAGAAGAAATATCTCGAAATATGTCCGTCAGGCCCCTTCCCTTGAGATAAATCTGCAAATATCTCGGAAACGAAGCGAGCTATGGCAAAATGTTAAGAGACCTTTTTTGTAGAGAATTATGTTTCCTACAATTTATGTTCTATGATATTTTTTGATCAGAAGCGTAGTTTTCGAGATATATCGAGATATTTAAAAGTTCCGAAGCCGCACCAACATAATAGAGATACAGAAACACCGTGGCCCCTTTCTTTGGGATAACTCTGCACTATTGCGAGCTGCAAATGCCACTTCCAGCTTAGCTGTGCAGAACAAGGACAACAAGAAGAAGAAATATCTCGAAATATGTCCGTCAGGCCACTTCCCTTGAGATAAATCTGCAAATAGCTCGGAAACGAAGCGAGCTATGGCAAAATGTTGAGAGACCTTTTTTGTAGAGAATTAAGTTTGCTACTTTTTATGTTCGATGATATTTTTTGATCAGATGCGTAGTTCTCGAGATATATCAAGATATTTAAAAGTTCCGAAGCTGCACCAACATAATAGAGGTACAGAAACACCGTGGCCTCTTTCTTTGAGATAACTCTGCACTATTGCGAGCTGCAAATGCCGCTTCGAGCTTAGCTGTGCAGAAGAAGAACAACAAGAAGAAGAAATATCTCAAAATATGTCCGTCAGGCCCCTTCCCTTGAGATAAATCTGCAAATCTCTCGGAAACGAAGCGAGCTATGGCAAAATGTTAAGAGACCTTTTTTGTAGAGAATTAAGTTTCCTACTTTTTATGTTCTATGATATTTTTTGATCAGATGCGTAGTTCTCGAGATATATCAAGATATTTAAAAGTTCCGAAACCGCACCAACATAATAGAGATACAGAAACACCGTGGCCCCTTTCTTTAAGATAACTCTGCACTATTGCGAGCTGCAAATGCCACTTCCAGCTTAGCTGTGCAGAGGAAGAACAACAAGAAGAAGAAATATCTCGAAATATGTCCGTCAGGCCAATTCCTTTGAGCTGAATCTGCAAATATCTCGGAAACGAAGCGAGCTATGGCAAAATGTTAAGAGACCTTTTTTGTAGAGAATTAAGTTTCCTACTTTTCATGTTCTATGATATTTTTTGATCAGATGCGTAGCTCTCGAGATATATCAAGATATTTAAAAGTTCCGAAGCCGCACCAACATAATAGAGATACAGAAACACCGTGGGCCCTTTCTTTGAGATAACTGTGCACTAGTGCGAGCCGCAAATGCAACTTCCAGCTTAGCTGTGCAGAAGAAGAACAACAAGAAGAAGAAATATCTCGAAATATGTCCGTCAGGCCCCTTCCCTTGAGATATATCTGCAAATATCTCGGAAACGAAGCGAGCTATGGCAAAATGTTAAGAGACCTTTTTTGTAGAGAATTATGTTTCCTACAATTTATGTTCTATGATATTTTTTGATCAGAAGCGTAGTTTTCGAGATATATCGAGATATTTAAAAGTTCCGAAGCCGCACCAACATAATAGAGATACAGAAACACCGTGGCCCCTTTCTTTGAGATACCTCTGCACTAGTGCGAGCCGCAAATGCCACTTCCAGCTTAGCTGTGCAGAAGAAGAACAACAAGAAGAAGAAATATCTCGAAATATGTCCGTCAGGCCCCTTCCCTTGAGATAAATCTGCAAATATCTCGGAAACGAAGCGAGCTATGGCAAAATGTTAAGAGACCTTTTTTGTAGAGAATTATGTTTCCTACAATTTATGTTCTATGATATTTTTTGATCAGAAGCGTAGTTTTCGAGATATATCGAGATATTTAAAAGTTCCGAAGCCGCACCAACATAATAGAGATACAGAAACACCGTGGCCCCTTTCTTTGAGATAACTCTGCACTATTGCGACCTGCAAATGCCACTTCCAGCTCAGCTGTGCAGAAGAAGAACAACAAGAAGAAGAAATATCTCGAAATATGTCCGTCAGGCCCCTTCCCTTGAGATATATCTGCAAATATCTCGGAAACGAAGCGAGCTATGGCAAAATGTTGAGAGACCTTTTTTGTAGAGAATTATGTTTCCTACAATTTATGTTCAATGATATTTTTTGATCAGAAGCGTAGTTTTCGAGATATATCGAGATATTTAAAAGTTCCGAAGCCGCACCAACATAATAGAGATACAGAAACACCGTGGCCCCTTTCTTTGAGATAACTCTGCACTAGTGAGAGCCGCAAATGCCACTTCCAGCTTAGCTGTGCAGAAGACGAACAACAAGAAGAAGAAATATCTCGAAATATGTCCGTCAGGCCCCTTCCCTTGAGATAAATATGCAAATATCTCGGAAACGAAGCGAGCTATGGCAAAATGTTAACAGACCTTTTTTGTAGAGAATTAAGTTTCCTACTTTTTATGTTCTATGATATTTTTTGATCAGATGCGTAGTTCTCGAGATATATCAAGATATTTAAAAGTTCCGAAGCCGCACCAACATAATAGAGATACAGAAACACCGTGGCCCCTTTCATTGAGATAACTCTGCACTATTGCGAGCTGGAAATGCCACTTCCAGCTTAGCTGTGCAGAAGAAGAACAACAAGAAGAAGAAATATCTCGAAATATGTCCGTCAGACCCCTTCCCTTGAGATGAATCTGCAAATATCTCGGAAACGAAGCCAGCTATGGCAAAATGTTAACAGACCTTTTTTGTAGAGAATAATGTTTCCTACAATTTACGTTCTATGATATTTTTTGATCAGAAGCGTAGTTTTCGAGATATATCGAGATATTTAAAAGTGCCGAAGCCGCACCAACATAATAGAGATCCAGAAACACCGTGGCCCCTTTCTTTGAGATAACTCTGCACTATTGCGAGCTGCAACTGCCACTTCCAGCTTAGCTGTGCAGAGGAAGAACAACAAGAAGAAGAAATATCTCGAAATATGTCCGTCAGGCCAGTTCCTTTGAGCTGAATCTGCAAATATCTCGGAAACGAAGCGAGCTATGGCAAAATGTTAAGAGACGTTTTTTGTAGAGAATTATGTTTCCTACAATTTATGTTCTATGATATTTTTTGATCAGAAGCGTAGTTTTCGAGATATATCGAGATATTTAATAGTTCCGAAGACGCACCAACATAATAGAGATACAGAAACACCGTGGCCCCTTTCTTTGAGATAACTGTGCACTAGTGCGAGCCGCAAATGCCACTTCCAGCTTAGCTGTGCAGAAGAAGAACAACAAGAAGAAGAAATATCTCGAAATATGTCCGTCAGGCCCCTTCCCTTGAGATATATCTGCAAATATCTCGGAAACGAAGCGAGCTATGGCGAAATGTTAAGAGACCTTTTTTGTAGAGAATTAAGTTTCCTACTTTTTGTCTTCTATAATATTTTTTTATCAGATGCGTAGTTCTCGAGATATATCAAGATATTTAAAAGTTCCGAAGCCGCACCAACATAATAGAGATATAGAAACACCGTGGCCCCTCTCTTTGAGATAACTCTGCACTATTGCGAGCTGCAAATGCCACTTCCAGCTTAGCTGTGCAGAAGAAGAACAACAAGAAGAAGAAATATCTCGAAATATGTCCGTCAGGCCCCTTCCCTTGAGATAAATCTGCAAATATCTCGGAAACGAAGCGAGCTATGGCAAAATGTTTAGAGACCTTTCTTGTAGAGAATTAAGTTTCCTACTTTTTATGTGGTATGATATTTTTTGATCAGATGCGTAGTTCTCGAGATATATCAAGATATTTAAAAGTTCCGAAGCCGCACCAACATAATAGAGATACAGAAACACCGTGGCCCCTTTCTTTGGGATAACTCTGCACTATTGCGAGCTGCAAATGCCACTTCCAGCTTAGCTGTGCAGAACAAGAACAACAAGAAGAAGAAATATCTCGAACTATGTCCGTCAGGCCACTTCCCTTGAGATAAATCTGCAAATATCTCGGAAACGAAACGAGCTATGGCAAAATGTTAAGAGACCTTTTTTGTAGAGAATTAAGTTTCCTACTTTTTATGTTCGATGATATTTTTTGATCAGATGCGTAGTTCTCGAGATATATCAAGATATTTAAAAGTTCCGAAGCCGCACCAACATAATAGAGATACAGAAACACCGTGGCCCCTTTCTTTGAGATAACTCTGCACTAGTGCGAGCCGCAAATGCCACTTCCAGCTTAGCTGTGCAGAAGAAGAACAACAAGAAGAAGAAATATCTCGAAATATGTCCGTCAGGCCCCTTCCCTTGAGATAAATCTGCAAATATCTCGGAAACGAAGCGAGCTATGGCAAAATGTTAAGAGACCTTTTTTGTAGAGAATTATGTTTCCTACAATTTATGTTCTATGATATTTTTTGATCAGAAGCGTAGTTTTCGAGATATATCGAGATATTTAAAAGTTCCGAAGCCGCACCAACATAATAGAGATACAGAAACACCGTGGCCCCTTTCTTTGGGATAACTCTGCACTATTGCGAGCTGCAAATGCCACTTCCAGCTTAGCTGTGCAGAACAAGGACAACAAGAAGAAGAAATATCTCGAAATATGTCCGTCAGGCCACTTCCCTTGAGATAAATCTGCAAATAGCTCGGAAACGAAGCGAGCTATGGCAAAATGTTGAGAGACCTTTTTTGTAGAGAATTAAGTTTCCTACTTTTTATGTTCGATGATATTTTTTGATCAGATGCGTAGTTCTCGAGATATATCAAGATATTTAAAAGTTCCGAAGCTGCACCAACATAATAGAGGTACAGAAACACCGTGGCCTCTTTCTTTGAGATAACTCTGCACTATTGCGAGCTGCAAATGCCGCTTCGAGCTTAGCTGTGCAGAAGAAGAACAACAAGAAGAAGAAATATCTCAAAATATGTCCGTCAGGCCCCTTCCCTTGAGATAAATCTGCAAATATCTCGGAAACGAAGCGAGCTATGGCAAAATGTTAAGAGACCTTTTTTGTAGAGAATTAAGTTTCCTACTTTTTATGTTCTATGATATTTTTTGATCAGATGCGTAGTTCTCGAGATATATCAAGATATTTAAAAGTTCCGAAACCGCACCAACATAATAGAGATACAGAAACACCGTGGCCCCTTTCTTTAAGATAACTCTGCACTATTGCGAGCTGCAAATGCCACTTCCAGCTTAGCTGTGCAGAGGAAGAACAACAAGAAGAAAAAATATCTCGAAATATGTCCGTCAGGCCAATTCCTTTGAGCTGAATCTGCAAATATCTCGGAAACGAAGCGAGCTATGGCAAAATGTTAAGAGACCTTTTTTGTAGAGAATTAAGTTTCCTACTTTTCATGTTCTATGATATTTTTTGATCAGATGCGTAGCTCTCGAGATATATCAAGATATTTAAAAGTTCCGAAGCCGCACCAACATAATAGAGATACAGAAACACCGTGGGCCCTTTCTTTGAGATAACTGTGCACTAGTGCGAGCCGCAAATGCAACTTCCAGCTTAGCTGTGCAGAAGAAGAACAACAAGAAGAAGAAATATCTCGAAATATGTCCGTCAGGCCCCTTCCCTTGAGATATATCTGCAAATATCTCGGAAACGAAGCGAGCTATGGCAAAATGTTAAGAGACCGTTTTTGTAGAGAATTATGTTTCCTACAATTTATATTCTATGATATTTTGTGATCAGAAGCGTAGTTTTCGAGATATATCGGGATATTTAAAAGTTCCGAAGCCGCACCAACATAATAGAGATACAGAAACACCGTGGCCCCTTTCTTTGAGATAACTCTGCACTATTGCGAGCTGCAAATGCCACTTCTAGCTTAGCTGTGCAGAGGAAGAACAACAAGAAGAAGAAATATCTCGAAATATGTCCGTCAGGCCAGTTCCTTTGAGCTGAATCTGCAAATATCTCGGAAACGAAGCGAGCTATGGCAAAATGTTAAGAGACGTTTTTTATAGAGAATTATGTTTCCTACAATTTATGTTCTATGATATTTTTTGATCAGAAGCGTAGTTTTCGAGATATATCGAGATATTTAAAAGTTCCGAAGCCGCACCAACATAATAGGGATACAGAAACACCGTGGCCCCCTTCTTTGAGATAACTCTGCACTAGTGCGAGCCGCAAATGCCACTTCCAGCTTAGCTGTGCAGAAGAAGAACAACAAGAAGAAGAAATATCTCGAAATATGTCCGTCAGGCCCCTTCCCTTGAGATAAATCTGCAAATATCTCGGAAACGAAGCGAGCTATGGCAAAATGTTAAGAGACCTTTTTTGTAGAGAATTAAGTTTCCTACTTTTTATGTTCTATGATATTTTTTGATCAGATGCGTAGTTCTCGAGATATATCAAGATATTTAAAAGTTCCGAAGCCGCACCAACATAATAGGGATACAGAAACACCGTGGCCCCTTTCTTTGAGATAACTCTGCACTAGTGCGAGCCGCAAATGCCACTTCCAGCTTAGCTGTGCAGAAGAAGAACAACAAGAAGACGAAATATCTCGAAATATGTCCGTCAGGCCCCTTCCCTTGAGATATATCTGCAAATATCTCGGAAACGAAGCGAGCTATGGCAAAATGTTAAGAGACCTTTTTTGTAGAGAATTATGTTTCCTACAATTTATGTTCTATGATATTTTTTGATCAGAAGCGTAGTTTTCGAGATATATCGAGATATTTAAAAGTTCCGAAGCCGCACCAACATAATAGAGATACAGAAACACCGTGGCCCCTTTCTTTGAGATAACTCTGCACTAGTGCGAGCCGCAAATGCCACTTCCAGCTTAGTTGTGCAGAAGAAGAACAACAAGAAGAAGAAATATCTCGAAATATGTCCGTCAGGCCCCTTCCCTTGAGATGAATCTGCAAATATCTCGGAAACGAAGCGAGCTATGGCAAAATGTTAAGAGACCTTTTTTGTAGAGAATTAAGTTTCCTACTTTTTATGTTCTATGATATTTTTTGATCAGATGCGTAGTTCTCGAGATATATCAAGATATTTAAAAGTTCCGAAGCCGCACCAACATAATAGGGATACAGAAACACCGTGGCCCCTTTCTTTGAGATAACTCTGCACTAGTGCGAGCCGCAAATGCCACTTCCAGCTTAGCTGTGCAGAAGAAGAACAACAAGAAGAAGAAATATCTCGAAATATGTCCGTCAGGCCCCTTCCCTTGAGATATATCTGCAAATATCTCGGAAACGAAGCGAGCTATGGCAAAATGTTAAGAGACCTTTTTTGTAGAGAATTATGTTTCCTACAATTTATGTTCTATGATATTTTTTGATCAGAAGCGTAGTTTTCGAGATATATCGAGATATTTAAAAGTTCCGAAGCCGCACCAACATAATAGAGATACAGAAACACCGTGGCCCCTTTCTTTGAGATAACTCTGCACTATTGCGACCTGCAAATGCCACTTCCAGCTCAGCTGTGCAGAAGAAGAACAACAAGAAGAAGAAATATCTCGAAATATGTCCGTCAGGCCCCTTCCCTTGAGATAAATCTGCAAATATCTCGGAAACGAAGCGAGCTATGGCAAAATGTTAAGAGACCTTTTTTGTAGAGAATTAAGTTTCCTACTTTTTATGCTCTATGATATTTTTTGATCAGATGCGTAGTTCTCGAGATATATCAAGATATTTAAAAGTTCCGAAGCCGCACCTACATAATAGAGATACAGAAACACCGTGGCCCCTTTCTTTGAGATAACTCTGCACTATTGCGAGCTGGAAATGCCACTTCCAGTTTAGCTGTGCAGAAGAAGAACAACAAGAAGAAGAAATATCTCGAAATATGTCCGTTAGGCCCCTTCCCTTCAGATAAATCTGCAAATATCTCGGAAACGAAGCGAGCTATGGCAAAATGTTAAGAGACCTTTTTTGTAGAGAATTAAGTTTCCTACTTTTCCTGTTCTATGATATTTTTTGATCAGATGCGTAGTTCTCGAGATATATCAAGATATTTAAAAGTTCCGAAGCCGCACCAACATAATAGAGATACAGAAACACCGTGGCCCCTTTCTTTGAGATAACTCTGCACTATTGCGAGCTGTAAATGCCACTTCCAGCTTAGCTGTGCAGAAGAAGAACAACAAGAAGAAGAAATATCTCGAAATATGTCCGTCAGACCCCTTCCCTTGAGATGAATCTGCAAATATCTCGGAAACGAACCGAGCTATGGCAAAATGTTAAGAGACCTTTTTTGTAGAGAATAATGTTTCCTACAATTTACGTTCTATGATATTTTTTGATCAGAAGCGTAGTTTTCGAGATATATCGAGATATTTAAAAGTTCCGAAGCCGCACCAACATAATAGAGATACAGAAACACCGTGACCCCTTCCTTTGAGATAACTCTGCACTATTGCGACCTGCAAATGCCACTTCCAGCTCAGCTGTGCAGAAGAAGAACAACAAGAAGAAGAAATATCTCGAAATATGTCCGTTAGGCCCCTTCCCTTGAGATAAATCTGCAAATATCTCGGAAACGAAGCGAGCTATGGCAAAATGTTAAGAGACCTTTTTTGTAGAGAATTACGTTTCCTACAATTTAGGTTCTATGATATTTTTTGATCAGAAACGTAGTTTTCGAGATGTATCGAGATATTTAAAAGTTCCGAAGCCGCACCAACATAATAGAGATACAGAAACACCGTGGCCCCTTTCTTTGAGATAACTCTGCACTAGTGCGAGCCGCAAATGCCACTTCCAGCTTAGCTGTGCAGAAGAAGAACAACAAGAAGAAGAAATATCTCGAAATATGTCCGTCAGGCCCCTTCCCTTGAGATATATCTGCAAATATCTCGGAAACGAAGCGAGCTATGGCAAAATGTTAAGAGACCTTGTTTGTAGAGAATTATGTTTCCTACAATTTAGGTTCTATGATATTTTTTGATCAGAAGCGTAGTTTTCGAGATATATCGAGATATTTAAAAGTTCCGAAGCCGCACCAACATAATAGAGATACAGAAACACCGTGGCCCCTTTCTTTGAGATAACTCTGCACTATTGCGAGCTGCAAATGCCACTTCCAGCTTAGCTGTGCAGAGGAAGAACAACAAGAAGAAGAAATATCTCGAAATATGTCCGTCAGGCCAGTTCCTTTGAGCTGAATCTGCAAATATCTCGGAAACGAAGCGAGCTATGGCAAAATGTTAAGAGACCTTTTTTGTAGAGAATTACGTTTCCTACAATTTAGGTTCTATGATATTTTTTGATCAGAAGCGTAGTTTTCGAGATGTATCGAGATATTTAAAAGTTCCGAAGCCGCACCAACATAATAGAGATACAGAAACACCGTGGCCCCTTTCTTTGAGATAACTCTGCACTAGTGCGAGCCGCAAATGCCACTTCCAGCTTAGCTGTGCAGAAGAAGAACAACAAGAAGAAGAAATATCTCGAAATATGTCCGTCAGGCCCCTTCCCTTGAGATATATCTGCAAATATCTCGGAAACGAAGCGAGCTATGGCAAAATGTTAAGAGACCTTTTTTGTAGAGAATTATGTTTCCTACAATTTATGTTCTATGATATTTTTTGATCAGAAGCGTAGTTTTCGAGATATATCGAGATATTTAAAAGTTCCGAAGCCGCACCAACATAATAGAGATACAGAAACACCGTGGCCCCTTTCTTTGAGATAACTCTGCACTATTGCGAGCTGCAAATGCCACTTCCAGCTTAGCTGTGCAGAAGAAGAACAACAAGAAGACGAAATATCTCGAAATATGTCCGTCAGGCCCCTTCCCTTGAGATATATCTGCAAATATCTCGGAAACGAAGCGAGCTATGGCAAAATGTTAAGAGACCTTTTTTGTAGAGAATTACGTTTCCTACAATTTAGGTTCTATGATATTTTTTGATCAGAAGCGTAGTTTTCGAGATGTATCGAGATATTTAAAAGTTCCGAAGCCGCACCAACATAATAGAGATACAGAAACACCGTGGCCCCTTTCTTTGAGATAACTCTGCACTAGTGCGAGCCGCAAATGCCACTTCCAGCTTAGCTGTGCAGAAGAAGAACAACAAGAAGAAGAAATATCTCGAAATATGTCCGTCAGGCCCCTTCCCTTGAGATATATCTGCAAATATCTCGGAAACGAAGCGAGCTATGGCAAAATGTTAAGAGACCTTTTTTGTAGAGAATTATGTTTCCTACAATTTATGTTCTATGATATTTTTTGATCAGAAGCGTAGTTTTCGAGATATATCGAGATATTTAAAAGTTCCGAAGCCGCACCAACATAATAGAGATACAGAAACACCGTGGCCCCTTTCTTTGAGATAACTCTGCACTATTGCGAGCTGCAAATGCCACTTCCAGCTTAGCTGTGCAGAAGAAGAACAACAAGAAGACGAAATATCTCGAAATATGTCCGTCAGGCCCCTTCCCTTGAGATATATCTGCAAATATCTCGGAAACGAAGCGAGCTATGGCAAAATGTTAAGAGACCTTTTTTGTAGAGAATTATGTTTCCTACAATTTATGTTCTATGATATTTTTTGATCAGAAGCGTAGTTTTCGAGATATATCAAGATATTTAAAAGTTCCGAAGCCGCACCAACATTATAGAGATACAGAAACACCGTGGCCCCTTTCTTTGAGATAACTCTGCACTAGTGCGAGCCGCAAATGCCACTTCCAGCTTAGCTGTGCAGAAGAAGAACAACAAGAAGAAGAAATATCTCGAAATATGTCCGTCAGGCCCCTTCCCTTGAGATATATCTGCAAATATCTCGGAAACGAAGCGAGCTATGGCAAAATGTTAAGAGACCGTTTTTGTAGAGAATTATGTTTCCTACAATTTATATTCTATGATATTTTTTGATCAGAAGCGTAGTTTTCGAGATATATCGGGATATTTAAAAGTTCCGAAGCCGCACCAACATAATAGAGATACAGAAACACCGTGGTCCCTTTCTTTGAGATAACTCTGCACTATTGCGAGCTGCAAATGCCACTTCCAGCTTAGCTGTGCAGAGGAAGAACAACAAGAAGAAGAAATATCTCGAAATATGTCCGTCAGGCCAGTTCCTTTGAGCTGAATCTGCAAATATCTCGGAAACGAAGCGAGCTATGGCAAAATGTTAAGAGACGTTTTTTATAGAGAATTATGTTTCCTACAATTTATGTTCTATGATATTTTTTGATCAGAAGCGTAGTTTTCGAGATATATCGAGATATTTAAAAGTTCCGAAGCCGCACCAACATAATAGGGATACAGAAACACCGTGGCCCCCTTCTTTGAGATAACTCTGCACTAGTGCGAGCCGCAAATGCCACTTCCAGCTTAGCTGTGCAGAAGAAGAACAACAAGAAGACGAAATATCTCGAAATATGTCCGTCAGGCCCCTTCCCTTGAGATATATCTGCAAATATCTCGGAAACGAAGCGAGCTATGGCAAAATGTTAAGAGACCTTGTTTGTAGAGAATTATGTTTCCTACAATTTAGGTTCTATGATATTTTTTGATCAGAAGCGTAGTTTTCGAGATATATCGAGATATTTAAAAGTTCCGAAGCCGCACCAACATAATAGAGATACAGAAACACCGTGGCCCCTTTCTTTGAGATAACTCTGCACTATTGCGAGCTGCAAATGCCACTTCCAGCTTAGCTGTGCAGAGGAAGAACAACAAGAAGAAGAAATATCTCGAAATATGTCCGTCAGGCCAGTTCCTTTGAGCTGAATCTGCAAATATCTCGGAAACGAAGCGAGCTATGGCAAAATGTTAAGAGACCTTTTTTGTAGAGAATTACGTTTCCTACAATTTAGGTTCTATGATATTTTTTGATCAGAAGCGTAGTTTTCGAGATGTATCGAGATATTTAAAAGTTCCGAAGCCGCACCAACATAATAGAGATACAGAAACACCGTGGCCCCTTTCTTTGAGATAACTCTGCACTAGTGCGAGCCGCAAATGCCACTTCCAGCTTAGCTGTGCAGAAGAAGAACAACAAGAAGAAGAAATATCTCGAAATATGTCCGTCAGGCCCCTTCCCTTGAGATATATCTGCAAATATCTCGGAAACGAAGCGAGCTATGGCAAAATGTTAAGAGACCTTTTTTGTAGAGAATTATGTTTCCTACAATTTATGTTCTATGATATTTTTTGATCAGAAGCGTAGTTTTCGAGATATATCGAGATATTTAAAAGTTCCGAAGCCGCACCAACATAATAGAGATACAGAAACACCGTGGCCCCTTTCTTTGAGATAACTCTGCACTATTGCGAGCTGCAAATGCCACTTCCAGCTTAGCTGTGCAGAAGAAGAACAACAAGAAGACGAAATATCTCGAAATATGTCCGTCAGGCCCCTTCCCTTGAGATATATCTGCAAATATCTCGGAAACGAAGCGAGCTATGGCAAAATGTTAAGAGACCTTTTTTGTAGAGAATTACGTTTCCTACAATTTAGGTTCTATGATATTTTTTGATCAGAAGCGTAGTTTTCGAGATGTATCGAGATATTTAAAAGTTCCGAAGCCGCACCAACATAATAGAGATACAGAAACACCGTGGCCCCTTTCTTTGAGATAACTCTGCACTAGTGCGAGCCGCAAATGCCACTTCCAGCTTAGCTGTGCAGAAGAAGAACAACAAGAAGAAGAAATATCTCGAAATATGTCCGTCAGGCCCCTTCCCTTGAGATATATCTGCAAATATCTCGGAAACGAAGCGAGCTATGGCAAAATGTTAAGAGACCTTTTTTGTAGAGAATTATGTTTCCTACAATTTATGTTCTATGATATTTTTTGATCAGAAGCGTAGTTTTCGAGATATATCGAGATATTTAAAAGTTCCGAAGCCGCACCAACATAATAGAGATACAGAAACACCGTGGCCCCTTTCTTTGAGATAACTCTGCACTATTGCGAGCTGCAAATGCCACTTCCAGCTTAGCTGTGCAGAAGAAGAACAACAAGAAGACGAAATATCTCGAAATATGTCCGTCAGGCCCCTTCCCTTGAGATATATCTGCAAATATCTCGGAAACGAAGCGAGCTATGGCAAAATGTTAAGAGACCTTTTTTGTAGAGAATTATGTTTCCTACAATTTATGTTCTATGATATTTTTTGATCAGAAGCGTAGTTTTCGAGATATATCAAGATATTTAAAAGTTCCGAAGCCGCACCAACATTATAGAGATACAGAAACACCGTGGCCCCTTTCTTTGAGATAACTCTGCACTAGTGCGAGCCGCAAATGCCACTTCCAGCTTAGCTGTGCAGAAGAAGAACAACAAGAAGAAGAAATATCTCGAAATATGTCCGTCAGGCCCCTTCCCTTGAGATATATCTGCAAATATCTCGGAAACGAAGCGAGCTATGGCAAAATGTTAAGAGACCGTTTTTGTAGAGAATTATGTTTCCTACAATTTATATTCTATGATATTTTTTGATCAGAAGCGTAGTTTTCGAGATATATCGGGATATTTAAAAGTTCCGAAGCCGCACCAACATAATAGAGATACAGAAACACCGTGGTCCCTTTCTTTGAGATAACTCTGCACTATTGCGAGCTGCAAATGCCACTTCCAGCTTAGCTGTGCAGAGGAAGAACAACAAGAAGAAGAAATATCTCGAAATATGTCCGTCAGGCCAGTTCCTTTGAGCTGAATCTGCAAATATCTCGGAAACGAAGCGAGCTATGGCAAAATGTTAAGAGACGTTTTTTATAGAGAATTATGTTTCCTACAATTTATGTTCTATGATATTTTTTGATCAGAAGCGTAGTTTTCGAGATATATCGAGATATTTAAAAGTTCCGAAGCCGCACCAACATAATAGGGATACAGAAACACCGTGGCCCCCTTCTTTGAGATAACTCTGCACTAGTGCGAGCCGCAAATGCCACTTCCAGCTTAGCTGTGCAGAAGAAGAACAACAAGAAGACGAAATATCTCGAAATATGTCCGTCAGGCCCCTTCCCTTGAGATATATCTGCAAATATCTCGGAAACGAAGCGAGCTATGGCAAAATGTTAAGAGACCTTTTTTGTAGAGAATTATGTTTCCTACAATTTATGTTCTATGATATTTTTTGATCAGAAGCGTAGTTTTCGAGATATATCGAGATATTTAAAAGTTCCGAAGCCGCACCAACATAATAGAGATACAGAAACACCGTGGCCCCTTTCTTTGAGATAACTCTGCACTAGTGCGAGCCGCAAATGCCACTTCCAGCTTAGCTGTGCAGAAGAAGAACAACAAGAAGAAGAAATATCTCGAAATATGTCCGTCAGGCCCCTTCCCTTGAGATAAATCTGCAAATATCTCGGAAACGAAGCGAGCTATGGCAAAATGTTAAGAGACCTTTTTTGTAGAGAATTAAGTTTCCTACTTTTTATGTTCTATGATATTTTTTGATCAGATGCGTAGTTCTCGAGATATATCAAGATATTTAAAAGTTCCGAAGCCGCACCAACATAATAGGGATACAGAAACACCGTGGCCCCTTTCTTTGAGATAACTCTGCACTAGTGCGAGCCGCAAATGCCACTTCCAGCTTAGCTGTGCAGAAGAAGAACAACAAGAAGACGAAATATCTCGAAATATGTCCGTCAGGCCCCTTCCCTTGAGATATATCTGCAAATATCTCGGAAACGAAGCGAGCTATGGCAAAATGTTAAGAGACCTTTTTTGTAGAGAATTATGTTTCCTACAATTTATGTTCTATGATATTTTTTGATCAGAAGCGTAGTTTTCGAGATATATCGAGATATTTAAAAGTTCCGAAGCCGCACCAACATAATAGAGATACAGAAACACCGTGGCCCCTTTCTTTGAGATAACTCTGCACTAGTGCGAGCCGCAAATGCCACTTCCAGCTTAGTTGTGCAGAAGAAGAACAACAAGAAGAAGAAATATCTCGAAATATGTCCGTCAGGCCCCTTCCCTTGAGATGAATCTGCAAATATCTCGGAAACGAAGCGAGCTATGGCAAAATGTTAAGAGACCTTTTTTGTAGAGAATTAAGTTTCCTACTTTTTATGTTCTATGATATTTTTTGATCAGATGCGTAGTTCTCGAGATATATCAAGATATTTAAAAGTTCCGAAGCCGCACCAACATAATAGGGATACAGAAACACCGTGGCCCCTTTCTTTGAGATAACTCTGCACTAGTGCGAGCCGCAAATGCCACTTCCAGCTTAGCTGTGCAGAAGAAGAACAACAAGAAGAAGAAATATCTCGAAATATGTCCGTCAGGCCCCTTCCCTTGAGATATATCTGCAAATATCTCGGAAACGAAGCGAGCTATGGCAAAATGTTAAGAGACCTTTTTTGTAGAGAATTATGTTTCCTACAATTTATGTTCTATGATATTTTTTGATCAGAAGCGTAGTTTTCGAGATATATCGAGATATTTAAAAGTTCCGAAGCCGCACCAACATAATAGAGATACAGAAACACCGTGGCCCCTTTCTTTGAGATAACTCTGCACTATTGCGACCTGCAAATGCCACTTCCAGCTCAGCTGTGCAGAAGAAGAACAACAAGAAGAAGAAATATCTCGAAATATGTCCGTCAGGCCCCTTCCCTTGAGATAAATCTGCAAATATCTCGGAAACGAAGCGAGCTATGGCAAAATGTTAAGAGACCTTTTTTGTAGAGAATTAAGTTTCCTACTTTTTATGCTCTATGATATTTTTTGATCAGATGCGTAGTTCTCGAGATATATCAAGATATTTAAAAGTTCCGAAGCCGCACCTACATAATAGAGATACAGAAACACCGTGGCCCCTTTCTTTGAGATAACTCTGCACTATTGCGAGCTGGAAATGCCACTTCCAGTTTAGCTGTGCAGAAGAAGAACAACAAGAAGAAGAAATATCTCGAAATATGTCCGTTAGGCCCCTTCCCTTCAGATAAATCTGCAAATATCTCGGAAACGAAGCGAGCTATGGCAAAATGTTAAGAGACCTTTTTTGTAGAGAATTAAGTTTCCTACTTTTCCTGTTCTATGATATTTTTTGATCAGATGCGTAGTTCTCGAGATATATCAAGATATTTAAAAGTTCCGAAGCCGCACCAACATAATAGAGATACAGAAACACCGTGGCCCCTTTCTTTGAGATAACTCTGCACTATTGCGAGCTGTAAATGCCACTTCCAGCTTAGCTGTGCAGAAGAAGAACAACAAGAAGAAGAAATATCTCGAAATATGTCCGTCAGACCCCTTCCCTTGAGATGAATCTGCAAATATCTCGGAAACGAACCGAGCTATGGCAAAATGTTAAGAGACCTTTTTTGTAGAGAATAATGTTTCCTACAATTTACGTTCTATGATATTTTTTGATCAGAAGTGTAGTTTTCGAGATATATCGAGATATTTAAAAGTTCCGAAGCCGCACCAACATAATAGAGATACAGAAACACCGTGACCCCTTCCTTTGAGATAACTCTGCACTATTGCGACCTGCAAATGCCACTTCCAGCTCAGCTGTGCAGAAGAAGAACAACAAGAAGAAGAAATATCTCGAAATATGTCCGTCAGGCCCCTTCCCTTGAGATAAATCTGCAAATATCTCGGAAACGAAGCGAGCTATGGCAAAATGTTAAGAGACCTTTTTTGTAGTGAATTAAGTTTCCTACTTTTTATGTTCTATGATATTTTTCGATCAGATGCGTAGTTCTCGAGATATATCGAGATACTTAAAAGTTCCGAAGCCGCACCAACATAATAGAGATACAGAAACACCGTGGCCCCTTTCTTTGAGATAACCCTGCACTAGTGCGAGCCGCAAATGCCACTTCCAGCTTAGCTGTGCAGAAGAAGAACAACAAGAAGAAGAAACATCTCGAAATATGTCCGTCAGGCCCCTTCCCTTGAGATAAATCTGCAAATATCTCGGAAACGAAGCGAGCTATGGCAAAATGTTAAGAGACCTTTTTTGTAGAGAATTAAGTTTCCTACTTTTTATGTTCTATGATATTTTTTGATCAGATGCGTAGTTCTCGAGATATATCTAGATATTTAAAAGTTCCGAAGCCGCACCAACATAATAGGGATACAGAAACACCGTGGCCCCTTTCTTTGAGATAACTCTGCACTAGTGCGAGCCGCAAATGCCACTTCCAGCTTAGCTGTGCAGAAGAAGAACAACAAGAAGAAGAAATATCTCGAAATATGTCCGTCAGGCCCCTTCCCTTGAGATAAATCTGCAAATATCTCGGAAACGAAGCGAGCTATGGCAAAATGTTAAGAGACCTTTTTCGTAGAGAATTAAGTTTCCTACTTTTTATGTTCTATGATATTTTCTGATCAGATGCGTAGTTCTCGAGATATATCAAGATATTTAAAAGTTCCGAACCCGCACCAACATAATAGAGATACAGAAACACCGTGGCCCCTTTCTTTGAGATAACTCTGCACTATTGCGAGCTGCAAATGCCACTTCCAGCTTAGCTGTGCAGAGGAAGAATAACAAGAAGAAGAAATATCTCGAAATATGTCCGTCAGGCCAGTTCCTTTGAGCTGAATCTGCAAATATCTCGGAAACGAAGCGAGCTATGGCAAAATGTTAAGAGACCTTTTTTGTAGAGAATTAAGTTTCCTACTTTTTATGTTCTATGATATTTTTTGATCAGATGCGTAGTTCTCGAGATATATCAAGATATTTAAAAGTTCCGAAGCCGCACCAACATAATAGAGATACAGAAACACCGTGGCCCCTTTCTTTGAGATAACTCTGCACTATTGCGAGCTGCAAATGCCACTTTCAGCTTAGCTGTGCAGAGGAAGAACAACAAGAAGAAGAAATATCTCGAAATATGTCCGTCAGGCCAGTTCCTTTGAGCTGAATCTGCAAATATCTCGGAAACGAAGCGAGCTATGGCAAAATGTTAAGAGACGTTTTTTGTAGAGAATTACGTTTCCTACAATTTATGTTCTATGATATTTTTTGATCAGAAGCGTAGTTCTCGAGATATATCGAGATATTTAAAAGTTCCGAAGCCGCACCAACATAATAGGGATACAGAAACACCGTGGCCCCTTTCTTTGAGATAACTCTGCACTAGTGCGAGCCGCAAATGCCACTTCCAGCTTAGCTGTGCAGAAGAAGAACAACAAGAAGAAGAAATATCTCGAAATATGTCCGTCAGGCCCCTTCCCTTGAGATAAATCTGCAAATATCTCGGAAACGAAGCGAGCTATGGCAAAATGTTAAGAGACCTTTTTTGTAGACAATTAAGTTTCCTACTTTTTATGTTCTATGATATTTTTTGATCAGATGCGTAGTTCTCGAGACATATCAAGATATTTAAAAGTTCCGAAGCCGCACCAACATAATAGAGATACAGAAACACCGTGGCCCCTTTCTTTGAGATAACTCTGCACTATTGCGAGCTGTAAATGCCACTTCCAGCTTAGCTGTGCAGAAGAAGAATAACAAGAAGAAGAAATATCTCGAAATATGTCCGTCAGGCCCCTTCCCTTGAGATAAATCTGCAAATATCTCGGAAACGAAGCGAGCTATGCCAAAATGTTAAGAGACCTTTTTTGTAGAGAATTATGTTTCCTACAATTTAGGTTCTATGATATTTTTTGATCAGATGCGTAGTTTTCGAGATGTATCGAGATATTTAAAAGTTCCGAAGCCGCACCAACATAATAGAGATACAGAAACACCGTGGCCCCTTTCTTTGAGATAACTCTGCACTAGTGCGAGCCGCAAATGCCACTTCCAGCTTAGCTGTGCAGAAGAAGAACAACAAGAAGAAGAAATATCTCGAAATATGTCCGTCAGGCCCCTTCCCTTGAGATAAATCTGCAAATATCTCGGAAACGAAGCGAGCTATGGCAAAATGTTAAGAGACCTTTTTCGTAGAGAATTAAGTTTCCTACTTTTTATGTTCTATGATATTTTCTGATCAGATGCGTAGTTCTCGAGATATATCAAGATATTTAAAAGTTCCGAACCCGCACCAACATAATAGAGATACAGAAACACCGTGGCCCCTTTCTTTGAGATAACTCTGCACTATTGCGAGCTGCAAATGCCACTTCCAGCTTAGCTGTGCAGAGGAAGAATAACAAGAAGAAGAAATATCTCGAAATATGTCCGTCAGGCCAGTTCCTTTGAGCTGAATCTGCAAATATCTCGGAAACGAAGCGAGCTATGGCAAAATGTTAAGAGACCTTTTTTGTAGAGAATTAAGTTTCCTACTTTTTATGTTCTATGATATTTTTTGATCAGATGCGTAGTTCTCGAGATATATCAAGATATTTAAAAGTTCCGAAGCCGCGCCAACATAATAGAGATACAGAAACACCGTGGCCCCTTTCTTTGAGATAACTCTGCACTATTGCGAGCTGCAAATGCCACTTCCAGCTTAGCTGTGCAGAGGAAGAACAACAAGAAGAAGAAATATCTCGAAATATGTCCGTCAGGCCAGCTCCTTTGAGCTGAATCTGCAAATATCTCGGAAACGAAGCGAGCTATGGCAAAATGTTAAGAGACGTTTTTTATAGAGAATTATGTTTTCTACAATTTATGTTCTATGATATTTTTTGATCAGAAGCGTAGTTTTCGAGATATATCGAGATATTTAAAAGTTCCGAAGCCGCACCAACATAATAGGGATACAGAAACACCGTGGCCCCTTTCTTTGAGATAACTCTGCACTAGTGCGAGCCGCAAATGCCACTTCCAGCTTAGCTGTGCAGAAGAAGAACAACAAGAAGACGAAATATCTCGAAATATGTCCGTCAGGCCCCTTCCCTTGAGATATATCTGCAAATATCTCGGAAACGAAGCGAGCTATGGCAAAATGTTAAGAGACCTTTTTTGTAGAGAATTATGTTTCCTACAATTTATGTTCTATGATATTTTTTGATCAGAAGCGTAGTTTTCGAGATATATCGAGATACTTAAAAGTTCCGAAGCCGCACCAACATAATAGAGATACAGAAACACCGTGGCCCCTTTCTTTGAGATAACCCTGCACTAGTGCGAGCCGCAAATGCCACTTCCAGCTTAGCTGTGCAGAAGAAGAACAACAAGAAGAAGAAACATCTCGAAATATGTCCGTCAGGCCCCTTCCCTTGAGATAAATCTGCAAATATCTCGGAAACGAAGCGAGCTATGGCAAAATGTTAAGAGACCTTTTTTGTAGAGAATTAAGTTTCCTACTTTTTATGTTCTATGATATTTTTTGATCAGATGCGTAGTTCTCGAGATATATCAAGATATTTAAAAGTTCCGAAGCCGCACCAACATAATAGGGATACAGAAACACCGTGGCCCCTTTCTTTGAGATAACTCTGCACTAGTGCGAGCCGCAAATGCCACTTCCAGCTTAGCTGTGCAGAAGAAGAACAACAAGAAGAAGAAATATCTCGAAATATGTCCGTCAGGCCCCTTCCCTTGAGATATATCTGCAAATATCTCGGAAACGAAGCGAGCTATGGCAAAATGTTAAGAGACCTTTTTTGTAGAGAATTATGTTTCCTACAATTTATGTTCTATGATATTTTTTGATCAGAAGCGTAGTTTTCGAGATATATCGAGATATTTAAAAGTTCCGAAGCCGCACCAACATAATAGAGATACAGAAACACCGTGGCCCCTTTCTTTGAGATAACTCTGCACTAGTGCGAGCCGCAAATGCCACTTCCAGCTTAGCTGTGCAGAAGAAGAACAACAAGAAGAAGAAATATCTCGAAATATGTCCGTCAGGCCCCTTCCCTTGAGATAAATCTGCAAATATCTCGGAAACGAAGCGAGCTATGGCAAAATGTTAAGAGACCTTTTTCGTAGAGAATTAAGTTTCCTACTTTTTATGTTCTATGATATTTTCTGATCAGATGCGTAGTTCTCGAGATATATCAAGATATTTAAAAGTTCCGAAGCCGCACCAACATAATAGAGATACAGAAACACCGTGGCCCCTTTCTTTGAGATAACTCTGCACTATTGCGAGCTGTAAATGCCACTTCCAGCTTAGCTGTGCAGAAGAAGAATAACAAGAAGAAGAAATATCTCGAAATATGTCCGTCAGGCCCCTTCCCTTGAGATATATCTGCAAATATCTCGGAAACGAAGCGAGCTATGGCAAAATGTTAAGAGACCTTTTTTGTAGAGAATTATGTTTCCTACAATTTAGGTTCTATGATATTTTTTGATCAGATGCGTAGTTTTCGAGATGTATCGAGATATTTAAAAGTTCCGAAGCCGCACCAACATAATAGAGATACAGAAACACCGTGGCCCCTTTCTTTGAGATAACTCTGCACTAGTGCGAGCCGCAAATGCCACTTCCAGCTTAGCTGTGCAGAAGAAGAACAACAAGAAGAAGAAATATCTCGAAATATGTCCGTCAGGCCCCTTCCCTTGAGATAAATCTGCAAATATCTCGGAAACGAAGCGAGCTATGGCAAAATGTTAAGAGACCTTTTTCGTAGAGAATTAAGTTTCCTACTTTAGTGTTCTATGATATTTTCTGATCAGATGCGTAGTTCTCGAGATATATCAAGATATTTAAAAGTTCCGAACCCGCACCAACATAATAGAGATACAGAAACACCGTGGCCCCTTTCTTTGAGATAACTCTGCACTATTGCGAGCTGCAAATGCCACTTCCAGCTTAGCTGTGCAGAGGAAGAATAACAAGAAGAAGAAATATCTCGAAATATGTCCGTCAGGCCAGTTCCTTTGAGCTGAATCTGCAAATATCTCGGAAACGAAGCGAGCTATGGCAAAATGTTAAGAGACCTTTTTTGTAGAGAATTAAGTTTCCTACTTTTTATGTTCTATGATATTTTTTGATCAGATGCGTAGTTCTCGAGATATATCAAGATATTTAAAAGTTCCGAAGCCGCACCAACATAATAGAGATACAGAAACACCGTGGCCCCTTTCTTTGAGATAACTCTGCACTATTGCGAGCTGCAAATGCCACTTCCAGCTTAGCTGTGCAGAGGAAGAACAACAAGAAGAAGAAATATCTCGAAATATGTCCGTCAGGCCAGTTCCTTTGAGCTGAATCTGCAAATATCTCGGAAACGAAGCGAGCTATGGCAAAATGTTAAGAGACCTTTTTTGTAGAGAATTACGTTTCCTACAATTTAGGTTCTATCATATTTTTTTATCAGAAGCGTAGTTTTCGAGATGTATCGAGATATTTAAAAGTTCCGAAGCCGCACCAACATAATAGAGATACAGAAACACCGTGGCCCCTTTCTTTGAGATAACTCTGCACTAGTGCGAGCCGCAAATACCACTTCCAGCTTAGCTGTGCAGAAGAAGAACAACAAGAAGAAGAAATATCTCGAAATATGTCCGTCAGGCCCCTTCCCTTGAGATATATCTGCAAATATCTCGGAAACGAAGCGAGCTATGGCAAAATGTTAAGAGACCTTTTTTGTAGAGAATTATGTTTCCTACAATTTATGTTCTATGATATTTTTTGATCAGAAGCGTAGTTTTCGAGATATATCGAGATATTTAAAAGTTCCGAAGCCGCACCAACATAATAGAGATACAGAAACACCGTGGCCCCTTTCTTTGAGATAACTCTGCACTATTGCGAGCTGCAAATGCCACTTCCAGCTTAGCTGTGCAGAGGAAGAACAACAAGAAGAAGAAATATCTCGAAATATGTCCGTCAGGCCAGTTCCTTTGAGCTGAATCTGCAAATATCTCGGAAACGAAGCGAGCTATGGCAAAATGTTAAGAGACGTTTTTTATAGAGAATTATGTTTCCTACAATTTATGTTCTATGATATTTTTTGATCAGAAGCGTAGTTTTCGAGATATATCGAGATATTTAAAAGTTCCGAAGCCGCACCAACATAATAGGGATACAGAAACACCGTGGCCCCTTTCTTTGAGATAACTCTGCACTAGTGCGAGCCGCAAATGCCACTTCCAGCTTAGCTGTGCAGAAGAAGAACAACAAGAAGACGAAATATCTCGAAATATGTCCGTCAGGCCCCTTCCCTTGAGATATATCTGCAAATATCTCGGAAACGAAGCGAGCTATGGCAAAATGTTAAGAGACCTTTTTTGTAGAGAATTATGTTTCCTACAATTTATGTTCTATGATATTTTTTGATCAGAAGCGTAGTTTTCGAGATATATCGAGATACTTAAAAGTTCCGACGCCGCACCAACATAATAGAGATACAGAAACACCGTGGCCCCTTTCTTTGAGATAACCCTGCACTAGTGCGAGCCGCAAATGCCACTTCCAGCTTAGCTGTGCAGAAGAAGAACAACAAGAAGAAGAAACATCTCGAAATATGTCCGTCAGGCCCCTTCCCTTGAGATAAATCTGCAAATATCTCGGAAAGGAAGCGAGCTATGGCAAAATGTTAAGAGACCTTTTTAGTAGAGAATTACGTTTCCTACAATTTAGGTTCTATGCTATTTTTTGATCAGAAGCGTAGTTTTCGAGATGTATCGAGATATTTAAAAGTTCCGAAGCCGCACCAACATAATAGAGATACAGAAACACCGTGGCCCCTTTCTTTGAGATAACTCTGCACTAGTGTCGAGCCGCAAATGCCACTTCCAGCTTAGCTGTGCAGAAGAAGAACAACAAGAAGAAGAAATATCTCGAAATATGTCCGTCAGGCCCCTTCCCTTGAGATATATCTGCAAATATCTCGGAAACGAAGCGAGCTATGGCAAAATGTTAAGAGACCTTTTTTGTAGAGAATTATGTTTGCTACAATTTATGTTCTATGATATTTTTTGATCAGAAGCGTAGTTTTCGAGATATATCGAGATATTTAAAAGTTCCGAAGCCGCACCAACATAATAGAGATACAGAAACACCGTGGCCCCTTTCTTTGAGATAACTCTGCACTATTGCGAGCTGCAAATGCCACTTCCAGCTTAGCTGTGCAGAGGAAGAACAACAAGAAGAAGAAATATCTCGAAATATGTCCGTCAGGCCAGTTCCTTTGAGCTGAATCTGCAAATATCTCGGAAACGAAGCGAGCTATGGCAAAATGTTAAGAGACGTTTTTTATAGAGAATTATGTTTCCTACAATTTATGTTCTATGATATTTTTTGATCAGAAGCGTAGTTTTCGAGATATATCGAGATATTTAAAAGTTCCGAAGCCGCACCAACATAATAGGGATACAGAAACACCGTGGCCCCTTTCTTTGAGATAACTCTGCACTAGTGCGAGCCGCAAATGCCACTTCCAGCTTAGCTGTGCAGAAGAAGAACAACAAGAAGACGAAATATCTCGAAATATGTCCGTCAGGCCCCTTCCCTTGAGATATATCTGCAAATATCTCGGAAACGAAGCGAGCTATGGCAAAATGTTAAGAGACCTTTTTTGTAGAGAATTATGTTTCCTACAATTTATGTTCTATGATATTTTTTGATCAGAAGCGTAGTTTTCGAGATATATCGAGATACTTAAAAGTTCCGAAGCCGCACCAACATAATAGAGATACAGAAACACCGTGGCCCCTTTCTTTGAGATAACCCTGCACTAGTGCGAGCCGCAAATGCCACTTCCAGCTTAGCTGTGCAGAAGAAGAACAACAAGAAGAAGAAACATCTCGAAATATGTCCGTCAGGCCCCTTCCCTTGAGATAAATCTGCAAATATCTCGGAAACGAAGCGAGCTATGGCAAAATGTTAAGAGACCTTTTTTGTAGAGAATTAAGTTTCCTACTTTTTATGTTCTATGATATTTTTTGATCAGATGCGTAGTTCTCGAGATATATCAAGATATTTAAAAGTTCCGAAGCCGCACCAACATAATAGGGATACAGAAACACCGTGGCCCCTTTCTTTGAGATAACTCTGCACTAGTGCGAGCCGCAAATGCCACTTCCAGCTTAGCTGTGCAGAAGAAGAACAACAAGAAGAAGAAATATCTCGAAATATGTCCGTCAGGCCCCTTCCCTTGAGATATATCTGCAAATATCTCGGAAACGAAGCGAGCTATGGCAAAATGTTAGGAGACCTTTTTTGTAGAGAATTATGTTTCCTACAATTTATGTTCTATGATATTTTTTGATCAGAAGCGTAGTTTTCGAGATATATCGAGATATTTAAAAGTTCCGAAGCCGCACCAACATAATAGAGATACAGAAACACCGTGGCCCCTTTCTTTGAGATAACTCTGCACTAGTGCGAGCCGCAAATGCCACTTCCAGCTTAGCTGTGCAGAAGAAGAACAACAAGAAGAAGAAATATCTCGAAATATGTCCGTCAGGCCCCTTCCCTTGAGATAAATCTGCAAATATCTCGGAAACGAAGCGAGCTATGGCAAAATGTTAAGAGACCTTTTTCGTAGAGAATTAAGTTTCCTACTTTTTATGTTCTATGATATTTTCTGATCAGATGCGTAGTTCTCGAGATATATCAAGATATTTAAAAGTTCCGAACCCGCACCAACATAATAGAGATACAGAAACACCGTGGCCCCTTTCTTTGAGATAACTCTGCACTATTGCGAGCTGCAAATGCCACTTCCAGCTTAGCTGTGCAGAGGAAGAATAACAAGAAGAAGAAATATCTCGAAATATGTCCGTCAGGCCAGTTCCTTTGAGCTGAATCTGCAAATATCTCGGAAACGAAGCGAGCTATGGCAAAATGTTAAGAGACCTTTTTTGTAGAGAATTAAGTTTCCTACTTTTTATGTTCTATGATATTTTTTGATCAGATGCGTAGTTCTCGAGATATATCAAGATATTTAAAAGTTCCGAAGCCGCACCAACATAATAGAGATACAGAAACACCGTGGCCCCTTTCTTTGAGATAACTCTGCACTATTGCGAGCTGCAAATGCCACTTCCAGCTTAGCTGTGCAGAGGAAGAACAACAAGAAGAAGAAATATCTCGAAATATGTCCGTCAGGCCAGTTCCTTTGAGCTGAATCTGCAAATATCTCGGAAACGAAGCGAGCTATGGCAAAATGTTAAGAGACGTTTTTTGTAGAGAATTACGTTTCCTACAATTTATGTTCTATGATATTTTTTGATCAGAAGCGTAGTTCTCGAGATATATCGAGATATTTAAAAGTTCCGAAGCCGCACCAACATAATAGGGATACAGAAACACCGTGGCCCCTTTCTTTGAGATAACTCTGCACTAGTGCGAGCCGCAAATGCCACTTCCAGCTTAGCTGTGCAGAAGAAGAACAACAAGAAGAAGAAATATCTCGAAATATGTCCGTCAGGCCCCTTCCCTTGAGATAAATCTGCAAATATCTCGGAAACGAAGCGAGCTATGGCAAAATGTTAAGAGACCTTTTTTGTAGAGAATTAAGTTTCCTACTTTTTACGTTCTATGATATTTTTTGATCAGATGCGTAGTTCTCGAGATATATCAAGATATTTAAAAGTTCCGAAGCCGCACCAACATAATAGAGATACAGAAACACCGTGGCCCCTTTCTTTGAGATAACTCTGCACTATTGCGAGCTGTAAATGCCACTTCCAGCTTAGCTGTGCAGAAGAAGAATAACAAGAAGAAGAAATATCTCGAAATATGTCCGTCAGGCCCCTTCCCTTGAGATATATCTGCAAATATCTCGGAAACGAAGCGAGCTATGGCAAAATGTTAAGAGACCTTTTTTGTAGAGAATTATGTTTCCTACTTTTTATGTTCTATGATATTTTTTGATCAGATGCGTAGTTCTCGAGATATATCAAGATATTTAAAAGTTCCGAAGCCGCACCAACATAATAGAGATACAGAAACACCGTGGCCCCTTTCTTTGAGATAACTCTGCACTATTGCGAGCTGTAAATGCCACTTCCAGCTTAGCTGTGCAGAAGAAGAATAACAAGAAGAAGAAATATCTCGAAATATGTCCGTCAGGCCCCTTCCCTTGAGATATATCTGCAAATATCTCGGAAACGAAGCGAGCTATGGCAAAATGTTAAGAGACCTTTTTTGTAGAGAATTATGTTTCCTACAATTTAGGTTCTATGATATTTTTTGATCAGATGCGTAGTTTTCGAGATGTATCGAGATATTTAAAAGTTCCGAAGCCGCACCAACATAATAGAGATACAGAAACACCGTGGCCCCTTTCTTTGAGATAACTCTGCACTAGTGCGAGCCGCAAATGCCACTTCCAGCTTAGCTGTGCAGAAGAAGAACAACAAGAAGAAGAAATATCTCGAAATATGTCCGTCAGGCCCCTTCCCTTGAGATATATCTGCAAATATCTCGGAAACGAAGCGAGCTATGGCAAAATGTTAAGAGACCTTTTTTGTAGAGAATTAAGTTTCCTACTTTTTATGTTCTATGATATTTTTTGATCAGATGCGTAGTTCTCGAGATATATCAAGATATTTAAAAGTTCCGAAGCCGCACCAACATAATAGGGATACAGAAACACCGTGGCCCCTTTCTTTGAGATAACTCTGCACTAGTGCGAGCCGCAAATGCCACTTCCAGCTTAGCTGTGCAGAAGAAGAACAACAAGAAGAAGAAATATCTCGAAATATGTCCGTCAGGCCCCTTCCCTTGAGATATATCTGCAAATATCTCGGAAACGAAGCGAGCTATGGCAAAATGTTAAGAGACCTTTTTTGTAGAGAATTATGTTTCCTACAATTTATGTTCTATGATATTTTTTGATCAGAAGCGTAGTTTTCGAGATATATCGAGATATTTAAAAGTTCCGAAGCCGCACCAACATAATAGAGATACAGAAACACCGTGGCCCCTTTCTTTGAGATAACTCTGCACTATTGCGAGCTGCAAATGCCACTTCCAGCTTAGCTGTGCAGAGGAAGAACAACAAGAAGAAGAAATATCTCGAAATATGTCCGTCAGGCCAGTTCCTTTGAGCTGAATCTGCAAATATCTCGGAAACGAAGCGAGCTATGGCAAAATGTTAAGAGACGTTTTTTATAGAGAATTATGTTTCCTACAATTTATGTTCTATGATATTTTTTGATCAGAAGCGTAGTTTTCGAGATATATCGAGATATTTAAAAGTTCCGAAGCCGCACCAACATAATAGGGATACAGAAACACCGTGGCCCCTTTCTTTGAGATAACTCTGCACTAGTGCGAGCCGCAAATGCCACTTCCAGCTTAGCTGTGCAGAAGAAGAACAACAAGAAGACGAAATATCTCGAAATATGTCCGTCAGGCCCCTTCCCTTGAGATATATCTGCAAATATCTCGGAAACGAAGCGAGCTATGGCAAAATGTTAAGAGACCTTTTTTGTAGAGAATTATGTTTCCTACAATTTATGTTCTATGATATTTTTTGGTCAGAAGCGTAGTTTTCGAGATATATCGAGATACTTAAAAGTTCCGAAGCCGCACCAACATAATAGAGATACAGAAACACCGTGGCCCCTTTCTTTGAGATAACCCTGCACTAGTGCGAGCCGCAAATGCCACTTCCAGCTTAGCTGTGCAGAAGAAGAACAACAAGAAGAAGAAACATCTCGAAATATGTCCGTCAGGCCCCTTCCCTTGAGATAAATCTGCAAATATCTCGGAAACGAAGCGAGCTATGGCAAAATGTTAAGAGACCTTTTTAGTAGAGAATTACGTTTCCTACAATTTAGGTTCTATGATATTTTTTGATCAGAAGCGTAGTTTTCGAGATGTATCGAGATATTTAAAAGTTCCGAAGCCGCACCAACATAATAGAGATACAGAAACACCGTGGCCCCTTTCTTTGAGATAACTCTGCACTAGTGTCGAGCCGCAAATGCCACTTCCAGCTTAGCTGTGCAGAAGAAGAACAACAAGAAGAAGAAATATCTCGAAATATGTCCGTCAGGCCCCTTCCCTTGAGATATATCTGCAAATATCTCGGAAACGAAGCGAGCTATGGCAAAATGTTAAGAGACCTTTTTTGTAGAGAATTATGTTTCCTACAATTTATGTTCTATGATATTCTTTGATCAGAAGCGTAGTTTTCGAGATATATCGAGATATTTAAAAGTTCCGAAGCCGCACCAACATAATAGAGATACAGAAACACCGTGGCCCCTTTCTTTGAGATAACTCTGCACTATTGCGAGCTGCAAATGCCACTTCCAGCTTAGCTGTGCAGAGGAAGAACAACAAGAAGAAGAAATATCTCGAAATATGTCCGTCAGGCCAGTTCCTTTGAGCTGAATCTGCAAATATCTCGGAAACGAAGCGAGCTATGGCAAAATGTTAAGAGACGTTTTTTATAGAGAATTATGTTTCCTACAATTTATGTTCTATGATATTTTTTGATCAGAAGCGTAGTTTTCGAGATATATCGAGATATTTAAAAGTTCCGAAGCCGCACCAACATAATAGGGATACAGAAACACCGTGGCCCCTTTCTTTGAGATAACTCTGCACTAGTGCGAGCCTCAAATGCCACTTCCAGCTTAGCTGTGCAGAAGAAGAACAACAAGAAGACGAAATATCTCGAAATATGTCCGTCAGGCCCCTTCCCTTGAGATATATCTGCAAATATCTCGGAAACGAAGCGAGCTATCGCAAAATGTTAAGAGACCTTTTTTGTAGAGAATTATGTTTCCTACAATTTATGTTCTATGATATTTTTTGATCAGAAGCGTAGTTTTCGAGATATATCGAGATACTTAAAAGTTCCGAAGCCGCACCAACATAATAGAGATACAGAAACACCGTGGCCCCTTTCTTTGAGATAACCCTGCACTAGTGCGAGCCGCAAATGCCACTTCCAGCTTAGCTGTGCAGAAGAAGAACAACAAGAAGAAGAAACATCTCGAAATATGTCCGTCAGGCCCCTTCCCTTGAGATAAATCTGCAAATATCTCGGAAACGAAGCGAGCTATGGCAAAATGTTAAGAGACCTTTTTTGTAGAGAATTAAGTTTCCTACTTTTTATGTTCTATGATATTTTTTGATCAGATGCGTAGTTCTCGAGATATATCAAGATATTTAAAAGTTCCGAAGCCGCACCAACATAATAGGGATACAGAAACACCGTGGCCCCTTTCTTTGAGATAACTCTGCACTAGTGCGAGCCGCAAATGCCACTTCCAGCTTAGCTGTGCAGAAGAAGAACAACAAGAAGAAGAAATATCTCGAAATATGTCCGTCAGGCCCCTTCCCTTGAGATATATCTGCAAATATCTCGGAAACGAAGCGAGCTATGGCAAAATGTTAAGAGACCTTTTTTGTAGAGAATTATGTTTCCTACAATTTATGTTCTATGATATTTTTTGATCAGAAGCGTAGTTTTCCAGATATATCGAGATATTTAAAAGTTCCGAAGCCGCACCAACATAATAGAGATACAGAAACACCGTGGCCCCTTTCTTTGAGATAACTCTGCACTAGTGCGAGCCGCAAATGCCACTTCCAGCTTAGCTGTGCAGAAGAAGAACAACAAGAAGAAGAAATATCTCGAAATATGTCCGTCAGGCCCCTTCCCTTGAGATAAATCTGCAAATATCTCGGAAACGAAGCGAGCTATGGCAAAATGTTAAGAGACCTTTTTCGTAGAGAATTAAGTTTCCTACTTTTTATGTTCTATGATATTTTCTGATCAGATGCGTAGTTCTCGAGATATATCAAGATATTTAAAAGTTCCGAACCCGCACCAACATAATAGAGATACAGAAACACCGTGGCCCCTTTCTTTGAGATAACTCTGCACTATTGCGAGCTGCAAATGCCACTTCCAGCTTAGCTGTGCAGAGGAAGAATAACAAGAAGAAGAAATATCTCGAAATATGTCCGTCAGGCCAGTTCCTTTGAGCTGAATCTGCAAATATCTCGGAAACGAAGCGAGCTATGGCAAAATGTTAAGAGACCTTTTTTGTAGAGAATTAAGTTTCCTACTTTTTATGTTCTATGATATTTTTTGATCAGATGCGTAGTTCTCGAGATATATGAAGATATTTAAAAGTTCCGAAGCCGCACCAACATAATAGAGATACAGAAACACCGTGGCCCCTTTCTTTGAGATAACTCTGCACTATTGCGAGCTGCAAATGCCACTTCCAGCTTAGCTGTGCAGAGGAAGAACAACAAGAAGAAGAAATATCTCGAAATATGTCCGTCAGGCCAGTTCCTTTGAGCTGAATCTGCAAATATCTCGGAAACGAAGCGAGCTATGGCAAAATGTTAAGAGACGTTTTTTGTAGAGAATTACGTTTCCTACAATTTATGTTCTATGATATTTTTTGATCAGAAGCGTAGTTCTCGAGATATATCGAGATATTTAAAAGTTCCGAAGCCGCACCAACATAATAGGGATACAGAAACACCGTGGCCCCTTTCTTTGAGATAACTCTGCACTAGTGCGAGCCGCAAATGCCACTTCCAGCTTAGCTGTGCAGAAGAAGAACAACAAGAAGAAGAAATATCTCGAAATATGTCCGTCAGGCCCCTTCCCTTGAGATAAATCTGCAAATATCTCGGAAACGAAGCGAGCTATGGCAAAATGTTAAGAGACCTTTTTTGTAGAGAATTAAGTTTCCTACTTTTTATGTTCTATGATATTTTTTGATCAGATGCGTAGTTCTCGAGATATATGAAGATATTTAAAAGTTCCGAAGCGGCACCAACATAATAGAGATACAGAAACACCGTGGCCCCTTTCTTTGAGATAACTCTGCACTATTGCGAGCTGTAAATGCCACTTCCAGCTTAGCTGTGCAGAAGAAGAATAACAAGAAGAAGAAATATCTCGAAATATGTCCGTCAGGCCCCTTCCCTTGAGATATATCTGCAAATATCTCGGAAACGAAGCGAGCTATGGCAAAATGTTAAGAGACCTTTTTTGTAGAGAATTATGTTTCCTACAATTTAGGTTCTATGATATTTTTTGATCAGAAGCGTAGTTTTCGAGATGTATCGAGATATTTAAAAGTTCCGAAGCCGCACCAACATAATAGAGATACAGAAACACCGTGGCCCCTTTCTTTGAGATAACTCTGCACTAGTGCGAGCCGCAAATGCCACTTCCAGCTTAGCTGTGCAGAAGAAGAACAACAAGAAGAAGAAATATCTCGAAATATGTCCGTCAGGCCCCTTCCCTTGAGATATATCTGCAAATATCTCGGAAACGAAGCGAGCTATGGCAAAATGTTAAGAGACCTTTTTTGTAGAGAATTATGTTTCCTACAATTTATGTTCTATGATATTTTTTGATCAGAAGCGTAGTTTTCGAGATATATCGAGATATTTAAAAGTTCCGAAGCCGCACCAACATAATAGAGATACAGAAACACCGTGGCCCCTTTCTTTGAGATAACTCTGCACTAGTGCGAGCCGCAAATGCCACTTCCAGCTTAGCTGTGCAGAAGAAGAACAACAAGAAGAAGAAATATCTCGAAATATGTCCGTCAGGCCCCTTCCCTTGAGACATATTTGCAAATATCTCGGAAGCGAAGCAAGCTATGGCAAAATGTTAAGAGACCTTTTTTGTAGAGAATTATGTTTCCTACAATTTAGGTTCTATAATATTTGTTGATCAGAAGCGTAGTTTTCGAGATATATCGAGATATTTAAAAGTTCCGAAGCCGCACCAACATAATAGGGATACAGAAACACCGTGGCCCCTTTCTTTGAGATAACTCTGCACTAGTGCGAGCCGCAAATGCCACTTCCAGCTTAGCTGTGCAGAAGAAGAACAACAAGAAGAAGAAATATCTCGAAATATGTCCGTCAGGCCCCTTCCCTTGAGATAAATCTGCACATATCTCGGAAACGAAGCGAGCTATGGCAAAATGTTAAGAGACCTTTTTTGTAGAGAATTATGTTTCCTACAATTTAGGTTCTATAATATTTGTTGATCAGAAGCGTAGTTTTCGAGATATATCGAGATATTTAAAAGTTCCGAAGCCGCACCAACATAATAGGGATGCAGAAACACCGTGGCCCCTTTCTTTGAGATAACTCTGCACTAGTGCGAGCCGCAAATGCCACTTCCAGCTTAGCTGTGCAGAAGAAGAACAACAAGAAGAAGAAATATCTCGAAATATGTCCGTCAGGCCCCTTCCCTTGAGATAAATCTGCACATATCTCGGAAACGAAGCGAGCTATGGGAAAATGTTAAGAGACCTTTTTTGTAGAGAATTATGTTTCCTACAATTTATGTTCTATGATATTTTTTGATCAGAAGCGTAGTTTTCGAGATATATCGAGATATTTAAAAGTTCCGAAGCCGCACCAACATAATAGAGATACAGAAACACCGTGGCCCCTTTCTTTGAGATAACTCTGCACTAGTGCGAGCCGCAAATGCCACTTCCAGCTTAGCTGTGCAGAAGAAGAACAACAAGAAGAAGAAATATCTCGAAATATGTCCGTCAGGCCCCTTCCCTTGAGATAAATCTGCAACTATCTCGGAAACGAGGCGAGCTATGGCAAAATGTTAAGAGACCTTTTTTGTAGAGAATTAAGTTTCCTACTTTTTATGTTCTATGATATTTTTTGATCAGATGCGTAGTTCTCGAGATATATCAAGATATTTAAAAGTTCCGAACCCGCACCAACATAATAGAGATACAGAAACACCGTGGCCCCTTTCTTTGAGATAACTCTGCACTATTGCGAGCTGCAAATGCCACTTCCAGCTTAGCTGTGCAGAGGAAGAACAACAAGAAGAAGAAATATCTCGAAATATGTCCGTCAGGCCAGTTCCTTTGAGGTGAATCTGCAAATATCTCGGAAACGAAGCGAGCTATGGCAAAATGTTAAGAGACGTTGTTTATAGAGAATTATGTTTCCTACAATTTATGTTCTATGATATTTTTTGATCAGAAGCGTAGTTTTCGAGATATATCGAGATATTTAAAAGTTCCGAAGCCGCACCAACATAATAGGGATACAGAAACACCGTGGCCCCTTTCTTTGAGATAACTCTGCACTATTGCGAGCTGTAAATGCCACTTCCAGCTTAGCTGTGCAGAAGAAGAATAACAAGAAGAAGAAATATCTCGAAATATGTCCGTCAGGCCCCTTCCCTTGAGATATATCTGCAAATATCTCGGAAACGAAGCGAGCTATGGCAAAATGTTAAGAGACCTTTTTTGTAGAGAATTATGTTTCCTACAATTTAGGTTCTATGATATTTTTTGATCAGAAGCGTAGTTTTCGAGATGTATCGAGATATTTAAAAGTTCCGAAGCCGCACCAACATAATAGAGATACAGAAACACCGTGGCCCCTTTCTTTGAGATAACTCTGCACTAGTGCGAGCCGCAAATGCCACTTCCAGCTTAGCTGTGCAGAAGAAGAACAACAAGAAGAAGAAATATCTCGAAATATGTCCGTCAGGCCCCTTCCCTTGAGATATATCTGCAAATATCTCGGAAACGAAGCGAGCTATGGCAAAATGTTAAGAGACCTTTTTTGTAGAGAATTATGTTTCCTACAATTTATGTTCTATGATATTTTTTGATCAGAAGCGTAGTTTTCGAGATATTTCGAGATATTTAAAAGTTCCGAAGCCGCACCAACATAATAGAGATACAGAAACACCGTGGCCCCTTTCTTTGAGATAACTCTGCACTAGTGCGAGCCGCAAATGCCACTTCCAGCTTAGCTGTGCAGAAGAAGAACAACAAGAAGAAGAAATATCTCGAAATATGTCCGTCAGGCCCCTTCCCTTGAGACATATTTGCAAATATCTCGGAAGCGAAGCAAGCTATGGCAAAATGTTAAGAGACCTTTTTTGTAGAGAATTATGTTTCCTACAATTTAGGTTCTATAATATTTGTTGATCAGAAGCGTAGTTTTCGAGATATATCGAGATATTTAAAAGTTCCGAAGCCGCACCAACATAATAGGGATACAGAAACACCGTGGCCCCTTTCTTTGAGATAACTCTGCACTAGTGCGAGCCGCAAATGCCACTTCCAGCTTAGCTGTGCAGAAGAAGAACAACAAGAAGAAGAAATATCTCGAAATATGTCCGTCAGGCCCCTTCCCTTGAGATAAATCTGCACATATCTCGGAAAGGAAGCGAGCTATGGCAAAATGTTAAGAGACCTTTTTTGTAGAGAATTATGTTTCCTACAATTTAGGTTCTATAATATTTGTTGATCAGAAGCGTAGTTTTCGAGATATATCGAGATATTTAAAAGTTCCGAAGCCGCACCAACATAATAGGGATGCAGAAACACCGTGGCCCCTTTCTTTGAGATAACTCTGCACTAGTGCGAGCCGCAAATGCCACTTCCAGCTTAGCTGTGCAGAAGAAGAACAACAAGAAGAAGAAATATCTCGAAATATGTCCGTCAGGCCCCTTCCCTTGAGATAAATCTGCACATATCTCGGAAACGAAGCGAGCTATGGGAAAATGTTAAGAGACCTTTTTTGTAGAGAATTATGTTTCCTACAATTTATGTTCTATGATATTTTTTGATCAGAAGCGTAGTTTTCGAGATATATCGAGATATTTAAAAGTTCCGAAGCCGCACCAACATAATAGAGATACAGAAACACCGTGGCCCCTTTCTTTGAGATAACTCTGCACTAGTGCGAGCCGCAAATGCCACTTCCAGCTTAGCTGTGCAGAAGAAGAACAACAAGAAGAAGAAATATCTCGAAATATGTCCGTCAGGCCCCTTCCCTTGAGATAAATCTGCAACTATCTCGGAAACGAGGCGAGCTATGGCAAAATGTTAAGAGACCTTTTTTGTAGAGAATTAAGTTTCCTACTTTTTATGTTCTATGATATTTTTTGATCAGATGCGTAGTTCTCGAGATATATCAAGATATTTAAAAGTTCCGAACCCGCACCAACATAATAGAGATACAGAAACACCGTGGCCCCTTTCTTTGAGATAACTCTGCACTATTGCGAGCTGCAAATGCCACTTCCAGCTTAGCTGTGCAGAGGAAGAACAACAAGAAGAAGAAATATCTCGAAATATGTCCGTCAGGCCAGTTCCTTTGAGGTGAATCTGCAAATATCTCGGAAACGAAGCGAGCTATGGCAAAATGTTAAGAGACGTTGTTTATAGAGAATTATGTTTCCTACAATTTATGTTCTATGATATTTTTTGATCAGAAGCGTAGTTTTCGAGATATATCGAGATATTTAAAAGTTCCGAAGCCGCACCAACATAATAGGGATACAGAAACACCGTGGCCCCTTTCTTTGAGATAACTCTGCACTAGTGCGAGCCGCAAATGCCACTTCCAGCTTAGCTGTGCAGAAGAAGAACAACAAGAAGAAGAAATATCTCGAAATATGTCCGTCAGGCCCCTTCCCTTGAGATAAATCTGCAAATATCTCGGAAACGAGGCGAGCTATGGCAAAATGTTAAGAGACCTTTTTTGTAGATAATTAAGTTTCCTACTTTTTATGTTCTATGATATTTTTTGATCAGATGCGTAGTTCTCGAGATATATCAAGATATTTAAAAGTTCCGAAGCCGCACCAACATAATAGAGATACAGAAACACCGTGGCCCCTTTCTTTGAGATAACTCTGCACTATGGCGAGCTGCAAATGCCACTTCCAGCTTAGCTGTGCAGAAGAAGAACAACAAGAAGAAGAAATATCTCGAAATATGTCCGTCAGGCCCCTTCCCTTGAGATAAATCTGCAAATATCTCGGAAACGAAGAGAGCTATGGCAAAATGTTGAGAGACCTTTTTTGTAGAGAATTAAGTTTCCTACAATTTATGTTCTATGATATTTTTTGATCAGAAGCGTAGTTTTCGAGATATATCGAGATATTTAAAAGTTCCGAAGCCGCACCAACATAATAGGGATACAGAAACACCGTGGCCCCTTTCTTTGAGATAACTCTGCACTAGTGCGAGCCGCAAATGCCACTTCCAGCTTAGCTGTGCAGAAGAAGAACAACAAGAAGAAGAAATATCTCGAAATATGTCCGTCAGGCCCCTTCCCTTGAGATAAATCTGCAAATATCTCGGAAACGAAGCGAGCTATGGCAAAATGTTAAGAGACCTTTTGAGTAGAGAATTGAGTTTCCTACTTTTTATCTTCTATGATATTTTTTGATCAGATGCGTAGTTCTCGAGATATATCAAGATATTTAAAAGTTCCGAAGCCGCACCAACATAATAGAGATACAGAAACACCGTGGCCCCTTTCTTTGAGATAACTCTGCACTGTTGCGAGCTGTAAATGCCACTTCCAGCTTAGCTGTGCAGAAGAAGAATAACAAGAAGAAGAAATATCTCGAAATATGTCCGTCAGGCCCCTTCCCTTGAGATATATCTGCAAATATCTCGGAAACGAAGCGAGCTATGGCAAAATGTTAAGAGACCTTTTTTGTAGAGAATTATGTTTCCTACAATTTAGGTTCTATGATATTTTTTGATCAGAAGCGTAGTTTTCGAGATGTATCGAGATATTTAAAAGTTCCGAAGCCGCACCAACATAATAGAGATACAGAAACACCGTGGCCCCTTTCTTTGAGATAACTCTGCACTAGTGCGAGCCGCAAATGCCACTTCCAGCTTAGCTGTGCAGAAAAAGAACAACAAGAAGAAGAAATATCTCGAAATATGTCCGTCAGGCCCCTTCCCTTGAGATATATCTGCAAATATCTCGGAAACGAAGCGAGCTATGGCAAAATGTTAAGAGACCTTTTTTGTAGAGAATTCTGTTTCCTACAATTTATGTTCTATGATATTTTTTGATCAGAAGCGTAGTTTTCGAGATATATCGAGATATTTAAAAGTTCCGAAGCCGCACCAACATAATAGGGATACAGAAACACCGTGGCCCCTTTCTTTGAGATAACTCTGCACTAGTGCGAGCCGCAAATGCCACTTCCAGCTTAGCTGTGCAGAAGAAGAACAACAAGAAGAAGAAATATCTCGAAATATGTCCGTCAGGCCCCTTCCCTTGAGATAAATCTGCAAATATCTCGGAAACGAAGCGAGCTATGGCAAAATGTTAACAGACCTTTTTTGTAGAGAATTAAGTTTCCTACTTTTTATGTTCTATGATATTTTTTGATCAGATGCGTAGTTCTCGAGATATATCAAGATATTTAAAAGTTCCGAACCCGCAACAACATAATAGAGATACAGAAACACCGTGGCCCCTTTCTTTGAGATAACTCTGCACTATTGCGAGCTGCAAATGCCACTTCCAGCTTAGCTGTGCAGAGGAAGAACAACAAGAAGAAGAAATATCTCGAAATATGTCCGTCAGGCCAGTTCCTTTGAGCTGAATCTGCAAATATCTCGGAAACGAAGCGAGCTATGGCAAAATGTTAAGAGACGTTGTTTATAGAGAATTATGTTTCCTACAATTTATGTTCTATGATATTTTTTGATCAGAAGCGTAGTTTTCGAGATATATCGAGATATTTAAAAGTTCCGAAGCCGCACCAACATAATAGGGATACAGAAACACCGTGGCCCCTTTCTTTGCGATAACTCTGCACTAGTGCGAGCCGCAAATGCCACTTCCAGCTTAGCTGTGCAGAAGAAGAACAACAAGAAGAAGAAATATCTCGAAATATGTCCGTCAGGCCCCTTCCCTTGAGATATATCTGCAAATATCTCGGAAACGAAGCGAGCTATGGCAAAATGTTAAGAGACCTTTTTTGTAGAGAATTCTGTTTCCTACAATTTATGTTCTATGATATTTTTTGATCAGAAGCGTAGTTTTCGAGATATATCGAGATATTTAAAAGTTCCGAAGCCGCACCAACATAATAGAGATACAGAAACACCGTGGCCCCTTTCTTTGAGATAGCTCTGCACGATTGCGAGCTGGAAATGCCACTTCCAGTTTAGCTGTGCAGAAGAAGAACAACAAGAAGAAGAAATATGTCGAAATATGTCCGTCAGGCCCCTTCCCTTGAGATATATCTGCAAATATCTCGGAAACGAAGCGAGCTATGGCAAAATGTTAAGAGACGTTTTTTATAGAGAATTATGTTTCCTACAATTTATGTTCTATGATATTTTTTGATCAGAAGCGTAGTTTTCGAGATATATCAAGACATTTAAAAGTTCCGAAGCCGCACCAACATAATAGAGATACAGAAACACCGTGGCCCCTTTCTTTGAGATAACTCTGCACTAGTGCGAGCCGCAAATGCCACTTCCAGCTTAGCTGTGCAGAAGAAGAACAACAAGAAGAAGAAATATCTCGAAATATGTCCGTCAGGCCCCTTCCCTTGAGATAAATCTGCAAATATCTCGGAAACGAAGCGAGCTATGGCAAAATGTTAAGAGACCTTTTTTGTAGAGAATTAAGTTTCCTACTTTTTATGTTCTATGATATTTTTTGATCAGAAGCGTAGTTCTCGAAATATATCAAGATATTTAAAAGTTCCGAAGCCGCACCAACATAATAGAGATACTGAAACACCGTGGCCCCTTTCTTTGAGATAACTCTGCACTATTGCGAGCTGCAAATGCCACTTCCAGCTTAGCTGTGCAGAAGAAGAACAACAAGAAGAAGAAATATCTCGAAATATGTCCGTCAGGCCCCTTCCCTTGAGATAAATCTGCAAATATCTCGGAAACGAAGCGAGCTATGGCAAAATGTTAAGAGACCTTTTTTGTAGAGAATTAAGTTTCCTACTTTTTATCTTCTATGATATTTTTTGATCAGATGCGTAGTTCTCGAGATATATCAAGATATTTAAAAGTTCCGAAGCCGCACCAACATAATAGAGATACAGAAATACCGTGGCCCCTCTCTTTGAGATAACTCTGCACTATTGCGAGCTGGAAATGCCACTTCCAGTTTAGCTGTGCAGAAGAAGAACAAGAAGAAGAAGAAATATCTCGAAATATGTCCGTTAGGCCCCTTCCCTTGAGATAAATCTGCAAATATCTCGGAAACGAAGCGAGCTATGGCAAAATGTTAAGAGACCTTTTTTGTAGAGAATTAAGTTTCCTACTTTTTATGTTCTATGATATTTTTTGATCAGAAGCGTAGTTTTCGAGATATATCGAGATATTTAAAAGTTCCGAAGCCGCACCAACATAATAGAGATACAGAAACACCGTGGCCCCTTTCTTTGAGATAACTCTGCACGATTGCGAGCTGGAAATGCCACTTCCAGTTTAGCTGTGCAGAAGAAGAACAACAAGAAGAAGAAATATCTCGAAATATGTCCGTCAGGCCCCTTCCCTTGAGATATATCTGCAAATATCTCGGAGACGAAGCGAGCTATGGCAAAATGTTAAGAGACGTTTTTTATAGAGAATTATGTTTCCTACAATTTATGTTCTATGATATTTTTTGATCAGAAGCGTAGTTTTCGAGATATATCAAGATATTTAAAAGTTCCGAAGCCGCACCAACATAATAGAGATACAGAAACACCGTGGCCCCTTTCTTTGAGATAACTCTGCACTATTGCGAGCTGCAAACGCCACTTCCAGCTTAGCTGTGCAGAAGAAGAACAACAAGAACAAGAAATATCTCGAAATATGTCCGTCAGGCCCCTTCCCTTGAGATAAATAGGCAAATATCTCGGAAACGAAGCGAGCTATGGCAAAATGTTAACAGACCTTTTTTGTAGAGAATTAAGTTTCCTACTTTTTATGTTCTATGATATTTTTTGATCAGATGCGTAGTTCTCGAGATATATCAAGATATTTAAAAGTTCCGAAGCCGCACCAACATAATAGAGATACAGAAACACCGTGGCCCCTTTCTTTGATATAACTCTGCACTAGTGCGAGCCGCAAATGCCACTTCCAGCTTAGCTGTGCAGAAGAGCAACAAGAAGAAGAAATATCTCGAAATATGTCCGTCAGGCCCCTTCCCTTGAGATAAATCTGCAAATATCTCGGAAACGAAGCGAGCTCTGGCAAAATGTTAAGAGACCTTTTTTCTAGAGAATTAAGTTTCCTACTTTTTATGTTCTGTGATATTTTTTGATCAGATGCGTAGTTCTCGAGATATATCAAGATATTTAAAAGTTCCGAAGCCGCACCAACATAATAGAGATACAGAAACACCGTGGCCCCTTTCTTTGAGATAACTCTGCACTATTGCGAGCTGCAAATGCCACTTCCAGCTTAGCTGTGCAGAAGAAGAACAACAAGAAGAAGAAATATCTCGAAATATGTCCGTCAGGCCCCTTCCCTTGAGATAAATCTGCAAATATCTCGGAAACGAAGCGAGCTATGGCGAAATGTTAAGAGACCTTTTTTGTAGAGAATTAAGTTTCCTACTTTTTATCTTCTATGATATTTTTTGATCAGATGCGTAGTTCTCGAGATATATCAAGATATTTAAAAGTTCCGAAGCCGCACCAACATAATAGAGATACAGAAACACCGTGGCCCCTCTCTTTGAGATAACTCTGCACTATTGCGAGCTGCAAATGCCACTTCCAGCTTAGCTGTGCAGAAGAAGAACAACAAGAAGAAGAAATATCTCGAAATATGTCCGTCAGGCCCCTTCCCTTGAGATAAATCTGCAAATATCTCGGAAACGAAGCGAGCTATGGCAAAATGTTTAGAGACCTTTCTTGTAGAGAATTAAGTTTCCTACTTTTTATGTAGTATGATATTTTTTGATGAGATGCGTAGTTCTCGAGATATATCAAGATATTTAAAAGTTCCGAAGCCGCACCAACATAATAGAGATACAGAAACACCGTGGCCCGTTTCTTTGAGATAACTCTGCACTATTGCGAGCTGCAAATGCCACTTCCAGCTTAGCTGTGCAGAAGAAGAACAACAAGAAGAAGAAATATCTCGAAATATGTCCGTCAGGCCCCTTCCCTTGAGTTATATCTGCAAATATCTCGGAAACGAAGCGAGCTATGGCAAAATGTTTAGAGACCTTTCTTGTAGAGAATTAAGTTTCCTACTTTTTAAGTAGTATGATATTTTTTGATCAGATGCGTAGTTCTCGAGATATATCAAGATATTTAAAAGTTCCGAAGCCGCACCAACATAATAGAGATACAGAAACACCGTGGCCCCTTTCTTTGAGATAACTCTGCACTATTGCGCGCTGCAAATGCCACTTCCAGCTTAGCTGTGCAGAAGAAGAACAACAACAAGAAGAAATATCTCGAAATATGTCCGTCAGGCCCCTTCCCTTGAGATAAATCTGCAAATATCTCGGAAACGAAGCGAGCTATGGCAAAATGTTAAGAGACCTTTTTTGTAGAGAATAATGTTTCCTACAATTTACGTTCTATGATATTTTTTGATCAGAAGCGTAGTTTTCAAGATATATCGAGATATTTAAAAGTTCCGAAGCCGCACCAACATAATAGAGATACAGAAACACCGTGGCCCCTTTCTTTGAGATAACTCTGCACTATTGCGACCTGCAAATGCCACTTCCAGCTCAGCTGTGCAGAAGAAGAACAACAAGAAGAAGAAATATCTCGAAATATGTCCGTCAGGCCAGTTCCTTTGAGCTGAATCTGCAAATATCTCGGAAACGAAGTGAGCTATGGCAAAATGTTAAGAGACGTTTTTTGTAGAGAATTATGTTTCCTACAATTTATGTTCTATGATATTTTTTGATCAGAAGCGTAGTTTTCGAGATATATCAAGATATTTAAAAGTTCCGAAGCCGCACCAACATAATAGAGATACAGAAACACCGTGGCCCCTTTCTTTGAGATAACTCTGCACTATTCCGAGCTGTAAATGCCACTTCCAGCTTAGCTGTGCAGAAGAAGAACAACAAGAAGAAGAAATATCTCGAAATATGTCCGTCAGGCCCCTTCCCTTGAGATATATCTGCAAATATCTCGGAAACGAAGCGAGCTATGGCAAAATGTTCAGAGACCTTTTTTGTAGAGAATTATGTTTCCTACAATTTATGTTCTATGATATTTTTTGATCAGAAGCGTAGTTCTCGAGATATATCGAGATATTTAAAAGTTCCGAAGCCGCACCAACATAATAGGGATACAGAAACACCGTGGCCCCTTTCTTTGAGATAACTCTGCACTAGTGCGAGCCGCAAATGCCACTTCCAGCTTAGCTGTGCAGAAGAAGAACAACAAGAAGAAGAAATATCTCGAAATATGTCCGTCAGGCCCCTTCCCTTGAGATAAATCTGCAAATATCTCGGAAACGAAGCGAGCTCTGGCAAAATGTTAAGAGACCTTTTTTCTAGAGAATTAAGTTTCCTACTTTTTATGTTCTGTGATATTTTTTGATCAGATGCGTAGTTCTCGAGATATATCAAGATATTTAAAAGTTCCGAAGCCGCACCAACATAATAGAGATACAGAAACACCGTGGCCCCTTTCTTTGAGATAACTCTGCACTATTGCGAGCTGCAAATGCCACTTCCAGCTTAGCTGTGCAGAAGAAGAACAACAAGAAGAAGAAATATCTCGAAATATGTCCGTCAGGCCCCTTCCCTTGAGATAAATCTGCAAATATCTCGGAAACGAAGCGAGCTATGGCGAAATGTTAAGAGACCTTTTTTGTAGAGAATTAAGTTTCCTACTTTTTATCTTCTATGATATTTTTTGATCAGATGCGTAGTTCTCGAGATATATCAAGATATTTAAAAGTTCCGAAGCCGCACCAACATAATAGAGATACAGAAACACCGTGGCCCCTCTCTTTGAGATAACTCTGCACTATTGCGAGCTGCAAATGCCACTTCCAGCTTAGCTGTGCAGAAGAAGAACAACAAGAAGAAGAAATATCTCGAAATATGTCCGTCAGGCCCCTTCCCTTGAGATAAATCTGCAAATATCTCGGAAACGAAGCGAGCTATGGCAAAATGTTTAGAGACCTTTCTTGTAGAGAATTAAGTTTCCTACTTTTTATGTAGTATGATATTTTTTGATCAGATGCGTAGTTCTCGAGATATATCAAGATATTTAAAAGTTCCGAAGCCGCACCAACATAATAGAGATACAGAAACACCGTGGCCCGTTTCTTTGAGATAACTCTGCACTATTGCGAGCTGCAAATGCCACTTCCAGCTTAGCTGTGCAGAAGAAGAACAACAAGAAGAAGAAATATCTCGAAATATGTCCGTCAGGCCCCTTCCCTTGAGTTATATCTGCAAATATCTCGGAAACGAAGCGAGCTATGGCAAAATGTTTAGAGACCTTTCTTGTAGAGAATTAAGTTTCCTACTTTTTAAGTAGTATGATATTTTTTGATCAGATGCGTAGTTCTCGAGATATATCAAGATATTTAAAAGTTCCGAAGCCGCACCAACATAATAGAGATACAGAAACACCGTGGCCCCTTTCTTTGAGATAACTCTGCACTATTGCGCGCTGCAAATGCCACTTCCAGCTTAGCTGTGCAGAAGAAGAACAACAACAAGAAGAAATATCTCGAAATATGTCCGTCAGGCCCCTTCCCTTGAGATAAATCTGCAAATATCTCGGAAACGAAGCGAGCTATGGCAAAATGTTAAGAGACCTTTTTTGTAGAGAATAATGTTTCCTACAATTTACGTTCTATGATATTTTTTGATCAGAAGCGTAGTTTTCAAGATATATCGAGATATTTAAAAGTTCCGAAGCCGCACCAACATAATAGAGATACAGAAACACCGTGGCCCCTTTCTTTGAGATAACTCTGCACTATTGCGACCTGCAAATGCCACTTCCAGCTCAGCTGTGCAGAAGAAGAACAACAAGAAGAAGAAATATCTCGAAATATGTCCGTCAGGCCAGTTCCTTTGAGCTGAATCTGCAAATATCTCGGAAACGAAGTGAGCTATGGCAAAATGTTAAGAGACGTTTTTTGTAGAGAATTATGTTTCCTACAATTTATGTTCTATGATATTTTTTGATCAGAAGCGTAGTTTTCGAGATATATCAAGATATTTAAAAGTTCCGAAGCCGCACCAACATAATAGAGATACAGAAACACCGTGGCCCCTTTCTTTGAGATAACTCTGCACTATTCCGAGCTGTAAATGCCACTTCCAGCTTAGCTGTGCAGAAGAAGAACAACAAGAAGAAGAAATATCTCGAAATATGTCCGTCAGGCCCCTTCCCTTGAGATATATCTGCAAATATCTCGGAAACGAAGCGAGCTATGGCAAAATGTTCAGAGACCTTTTTTGTAGAGAATTATGTTTCCTACAATTTATGTTCTATGATATTTTTTGATCAGAAGCGTAGTTCTCGAGATATATCGAGATATTTAAAAGTTCCGAAGCCGCACCAACATAATAGGGATACAGAAACACCGTGGCCCCTTTCTTTGAGATAACTCTGCACTAGTGCGAGCCGCAAATGCCACTTCCAGCTTAGCTGTGCAGAAGAAGAACAACAAGAAGAAGAAATATCTCGAAATATGTCCGTCAGGCCCCTTCCCTTGAGATAAATCTGCAAATATCTCGGAAACGAAGAGAGCTATGGCAAAATGTTAAGAGACCTTTTTTGTAGAGAATTAAGTTTCCTACTTTTCATGTTCTATGATATTTTTTGATCAGATGCGTAGTTCTCGAGATATATCAAGATATTTAAAAGTTCCGAAGCCGCACCAACATAATAGAGATACAGAAACACCGTGGCCCCTCTCTTTGAGATAACTCTGCACTATTGCGAGCTGGAAATGCCACTTCCAGTTTAGCTGTGCAGAAGAAGAACAACAAGAAGAAGAAATATCTCGAAATATGTCCGTTAGGCCCCTTCCCTTGAGATAAATCTGCAAATATCTCGGAAACGAAGCGAGCTATGGCAAAATGTTAAGAGACCTTTTTTGTAGAGAATTATGTTTCCTACAATTTATGTTCTATGATATTTTTTGATCAGAAGCGTAGTTCTCGAGATATATCGAGATATTTAAAAGTTCCGAAGCCGCACCAACATAATAGGGATACAGAAACACCGTGGCCCCTTTCTTTGAGATAACTCTGCACTAGTGCGAGCCGCAAATGCCACTTCCAGCTTAGCTGTGCAGAAGAAGAACAACAAGAAGAAGAAATATCTCGAAATATGTCCGTCAGGCCCCTTCCCTTGAGATATATCTGCAAATATCTCGGAAACGAAGCGAGCTATGGCAAAATGTTAAGAGACCTTTTTTGTAGAGAATTATGTTTCCTACAATTCATGTTCTATGATATTTTTTGATCAGAAGCGTAGTTTTCGAGATATATCGAGATATTTAAAAGTTCCGAAGCCGCACCAACATAATAGAGATACAGAAACACCGTGGCCCCTTTCTTTGAGATAACTGTGCACTAGTGCGAGCCGCAAATGCCACTTCCAGCTTAGCTGTGCAGAAGAAGAACAACAAGAAGAAGAAATATCTCGAAATATGTCCGTCAGGCCCCTTCCCTTGAGATATATCTGCAAATATCTCGGAAACGAAGCGAGCTATGGCAAAATGTTAAGAGACCGTTTTTGTAGAGAATTAAGTTTCCTACTTTTTATGTTCTATGATATTTTTTGATCAGACGCGTAGTTCTCGAGATATATCAAGATATTTAAAAGTTCCGAAGCCGCACCAACATAATAGAGATACAGAAACACCGTGGCCCCTTTCTTTAAGATAACTCTGCACTATTGCGAGCTGCAAATGCCACTTCCAGCTTAGCTGTGCAGAAGAAGAACAACAAGAAGAAGAAATATCTCGAAATATGTCCGTCAGGCCCCTTCCCTTGAGATATATCTGCAAATATCTCGGAAACGAAGCGAGCTATGGCAAAATGTTAAGAGACCTTTTTTGTCGAGAGTTATGTTTCCTACAATTTATGTTCTATGATATTTTTTGATCAGAAGCGTAGTTTTCGAGATATATCGAGATATTTAAAAGTTCCGAAGCCGCACCAACATAATAGAGATACAGAAACACCGTGGCCCCTTTCTTTGAGATAACTCTGCACTATTGCGAGCTGGAAATGCCACTTCCAGTTTAGCTGTGCAGAAGAAGAACAACAAGAAGAAGAAATATCTCGAAATATGTCCGTTAGTCCCCTTCCCTTGAGATAAATCTGCAAATATCTCGGAAAGGAAGCGAGCTATGGCAAAATGTTCAGAGACCTTTTTTGTAGAGAATTAAGTTTCCTACTTTTTATGTTCTATGATATTTTTTGATCAGATGCGTAGTTCTCGAGATATATCAAGATATTTAAAAGTTCCGAAGGCGCACCAACATAATAGAGATACAGAAACACCGTGGCCCCTTTCTTTGAGATAACTCTGCACTATTGCGCGCTGCAAATGCCACTTCCAGCTTAGCTGTGCAGAAGAAGAACAACAAGAAGAAGAAATATCTCGAAATATGTCCGTCAGGCCCCTTCCCTTGAGATATATCTGCAAATATCTCGGAAAGGAAGCGAGCTATGGCAGAATGTTAAGAGACGTTTTTTGTAGAGAATTATGTTCGCTACAATTTATGTTCTATGATATTTTTTGATCAGAAGCGTAGTTCTCGAGATATATCAAGATATTTAAAAGTTCCGAAGCCGCACCAACATAAGAGAGATACAGAAACACCGTGGCCCCTCTCTTTGAGATAACTCTGCACTATTGCGAGCTGGAAATGCCACTTCCAGTTTAGCTGTGCAGAAGAAGAACAACAAGAAGAAGAAATATCTCGAAATATGTCCGTTAGGCCCCTTCCCTTGAGATAAATCTGCAAATATCTCGGAAACGAAGCGAGCTATGGCAAAATGTTAAGAGACCTTTTTTGTAGAGAATTAAGTTTCCTACTTTTTATGTTCTATGATATTTTTCGATCAGAGGCGTAGTTCTCGAGATATATCAAGATATTTAAAAGCTCCGAAGCCGCACCAACATAATAGAGATACAGAAACACCGTGGCCCCTTTCTTTGAGATAACTCTGCACGATTGCGAGCTGGAAATGCCACTTCCAGTTTAGCTGTGCAGAAGAAGAACAACAAGAAGAAGAAATATCTCGAAATATGTCCATCAGGACCCTTCCCCTGAGATAAATCTGCAAATATCTCGGAAACGAAGCGAGCTATGGCAAAATGTTAAGTGACCTTTTTTGTAGAGAATAATGTTTCCTACAATTTACGTTCTATGATATTTTTTGATCAGAAGCGTAGTTTTCGAGATATATCGAGATATTTAAAAGTTCCGAAGCCGCACCAACATAATAGAGATACAGAAACACCGTGGCCCCTTTCTTTGAGATAACTCTGCACTATTGCGAGCTGGAAATGCCACTTCCAGTTTAGCTGTGCAGAAGAAGAACAAGAAGAAGAAGAAATATCTCGAAATATGTCCGTTAGGCCCCTTCCCTTGAGATAAATCTGCAAATATCTCGGAAACGAAGCGAGCTATGGCAAAATGTTAAGAGACCTTTTTTGTAGAGAATTAAGTTTCCTACTTTTTATGTTCTATGATATTTTTTGATCAGAAGCGTAGTTTTCGAGATATATCGAGATATTTAAAAGTTCCGAAGCCGCACCAACATAATAGAGATACAGAAACACCGTGGCCCCTTTCTTTGAGATAACTCTGCACGATTGCGAGCTGGAAATGCCACTTCCAGTTTAGCTGTGCAGAAGAAGAACAACAAGAAGAAGAAATATCTCGAAATATGTCCGTCAGGCCCCTTCCCTTGAGATAAATCTGCAAATATCTCGGAAACGAAGCGAGCTATGGCGAAATGTTAAGAGACCTTTTTTGTAGAGAATTAAGTTTCCTACTTTTTATCTTCTATGATATTTTTTGATCAGATGCGTAGTTCTCGAGATATATCAAGATATTTAAAAGTTCCGAAGCCGCACCAACATAATAGAGATACAGAAACACCGTGGCCCCTCTCTTTGAGATAACTCTGCACTATTGCGAGCTGCAAATGCCACTTCCAGCTTAGCTGTGCAGAAGAAGAACAACAAGAAGAAGAAATATCTCGAAATATGTCCGTCAGGCCCCTTCCCTTGAGATAAATCTGCAAATATCTCGGAAACGAAGCGAGCTATGGCAAAATGTTTAGAGACCTTTCTTGTAGAGAATTAAGTTTCCTACTTTTTATGTAGTATGATATTTTTTGATCAGATGCGTAGTTCTCGAGATATATCAAGATATTTAAAAGTTCCGAAGCCGCACCAACATAATAGAGATACAGAAACACCGTGGCCCGTTTCTTTGAGATAACTCTGCACTATTGCGAGCTGCAAATGCCACTTCCAGCTTAGCTGTGCAGAAGAAGAACAACAAGAAGAAGAAATATCTCGAAATATGTCCGTCAGGCCCCTTCCCTTGAGTTATATCTGCAAATATCTCGGAAACGAAGCGAGCTATGGCAAAATGTTTAGAGACCTTTCTTGTAGAGAATTAAGTTTCCTACTTTTTAAGTAGTATGATATTTTTTGATCAGATGCGTAGTTCTCGAGATATATCAAGATATTTAAAAGTACCGAAGCCGCACCAACATAATAGAGATACAGAAACACCGTGGCCCCTTTCTTTGAGATAACTCTGCACTATTGCGCGCTGCAAATGCCACTTCCAGCTTAGCTGTGCAGAAGAAGAACAACAACAAGAAGAAATATCTCGAAATATGTCCGTCAGGCCCCTTCCCTTGAGATAAATCTGCAAATATCTCGGAAACGAAGCGAGCTATGGCAAAATGTTAAGAGACCTTTTTTGTAGAGAATAATGTTTCCTACAATTTACGTTCTATGATATTTTTTGATCAGAAGCGTAGTTTTCAAGATATATCGAGATATTTAAAAGTTCCGAAGCCGCACCAACATAATAGAGATACAGAAACACCGTGGCCCCTTTCTTTGAGATAACTCTGCACTATTGCGACCTGCAAATGCCACTTCCAGCTCAGCTGTGCAGAAGAAGAACAACAAGAAGAAGAAATATCTCGAAATATGTCCGTCAGGCCAGTTCCTTTGAGCTGAATCTGCAAATATCTCGGAAACGAAGTGAGCTATGGCAAAATGTTAAGAGACGTTTTTTGTAGAGAATTATGTTTCCTACAATTTATGTTCTATGATATTTTTTGATCAGAAGCGTAGTTTTCGAGATATATCAAGATATTTAAAAGTTCCGAAGCCGCACCAACATAATAGAGATACAGAAACACCGTGGCCCCTTTCTTTGAGATAACTCTGCACTATTCCGAGCTGTAAATGCCACTTCCAGCTTAGCTGTGCAGAAGAAGAACAACAAGAAGAAGAAATATCTCGAAATATGTCCGTCAGGCCCCTTCCCTTGAGATATATCTGCAAATATCTCGGAAACGAAGCGAGCTATGGCAAAATGTTAAGAGACCTTTTTTGTAGAGAATTATGTTTCCTACAATTTATGTTCTATGATATTTTTTGATCAGAAGCGTAGTTCTCGAGATATATCGAGATATTTAAAAGTTCCGAAGCCGCACCAACATAATAGGGATACAGAAACACCGTGGCCCCTTTCTTTGAGATAACTCTGCACTAGTGCGAGCCACAAATGCCACTTCTAGCTTAGCTGTGCAGAAGAAGAACAACAAGAAGAAGAAATATCTCGAAATATGTCCGTCAGGCCCCTTCCCTTGAGATAAATCTGCAAATATCTCGGAAACGAAGAGAGCTATGGCAAAATGTTAAGAGACCTTTTTTGTAGAGAATTAAGTTTCCTACTTTTCATGTTCTATGATATTTTTTGATCAGATGCGTAGTTCTCGAGATATATCAAGATATTTAAAAGTTCCGAAGCCGCACCAACATAATAGAGATACAGAAACACCGTGGCCCCTCTCTTTGAGATAACTCTGCACTATTGCGAGCTGGAAATGCCACTTCCAGTTTAGCTGTGCAGAAGAAGAACAACAAGAAGAAGAAATATCTCGAAATATGTCCGTTAGGCCCCTTACCTTGAGATAAATCTGCAAATATCTCGGAAACGAAGCGAGCTATGGCAAAATGTTAAGAGACCTTTTTTGTAGAGAATTATGTTTCCTACAATTTATGTTCTATGATATTTTTTGATCAGAAGCGTAGTTCTCGAGATATATCGAGATATTTAAAAGTTCCGAAGCCGCACCAACATAATAGGGATACAGAAACACCGTGGCCCCTTTCTTTGAGATAACTCTGCACTAGTGCGAGCCGCAAATGCCACTTCCAGCGTAGCTGTGCAGAAGAAGAACAACAAGAAGAAGAAATATCTCGAAATATGTCCGTCAGGCCCCTTCCCTTGAGATATATCTGCAAATATCTCGGAAACGAAGCGAGCTATGGCAAAATGTTAAGAGACCTTTTTTGTAGAGAATTATGTTTCCTACAATTCATGTTCTATGATATTTTTTGATCAGAAGCGTAGTTTTCGAGATATATCGAGATATTTAAAAGTTCCGAAGCCGCACCAACATAATAGAGATACAGAAACACCGTGGCCCCTTTCTTTGAGATAACTGTGCACTAGTGCGAGCCGCAAATGCCACTTCCAGCTTAGCTGTGCAGAAGAAGAACAACAAGAAGAAGAAATATCTCGAAATATGTCCGTCAGGCCCCTTCCCTTGAGATATATCTGCAAATATCTCGGAAACGAAGCGAGCTATGGCAAAATGTTAAGAGACCGTTTTTGTAGAGAATTAAGTTTCCTACTTTTTATTTTCTATGATATTTTTTGATCAGACGCGTAGTTCTCGAGATATATCAAGATATTTAAAAGTTCCGAAGCCGCACCAACATAATAGAGATACAGAAACACCGTGGCCCCTTTCTTTAAGATAACTCTGCACTATTGCGAGCTGCAAATGCCACTTCCAGCTTAGCTGTGCAGAAGAAGAACAACAAGAAGAAGAAATATCTCGAAATATGTCCGTCAGGCCCCTTCCCTTGAGATATATCTGCAAATATCTCGGAAACGAAGCGAGCTATGGCAAAATGTTAAGAGACCTTTTTTGTCGAGAGTTATGTTTCCTACAATTTATGTTCTATGATATTTTTTGATCAGAAGCGTAGTTTTCGAGATATATCGAGATATTTAAAAGTTCCGAAGCCGCACCAACATAATAGAGATACAGAAACACCGTGGCCCCTTTCTTTGAGATAACTCTGCACTATTGCGAGCTGGAAATACCACTTCCAGTTTAGCTGTGCAGAAGAAGAACAACAAGAAGAAGAAATATCTCGAAATATGTCCGTTAGTCCCCTTCCCTTGAGATAAATCTGCAAATATCTCGGAAAGGAAGCGAGCTATGGCAAAATGTTCAGAGACCTTTTTTGTAGAGAATTAAGTTTCCTACTTTTTATGTTCTATGATATTTTTTGATCAGATGCGTAGTTCTCGAGATATATCAAGATATTTAAAAGTTCCGAAGGCGCACCAACATAATAGAGATACAGAAACACCGTGGCCACTTTCTTTGAGATAACTCTGCACTATTGCGCGCTGCAAATGCCACTTCCAGCTTAGCTGTGCAGAAGAAGAACAACAAGAAGAAGAAATATCTCGAAATATGTCCGTCAGGCCCCTTCCCTTGAGATATATCTGCAAATATCTCGGAAAGGAAGCGAGCTATGGCAGAATGTTAAGAGACGTTTTTTGTAGAGAATTATGTTCCCTACAATTTATGTTCTATGATATTTTTTGATCAGAAGCGTAGTTCTCGAGATATATCAAGATATTTAAAAGTTCCGAAGCCGCACCAACATAATAGAGATACAGAAACACCGTGGCCCCTCTCTTTGAGATAACTCTGCACTATTGCGAGCTGGAAATGCCACTTCCAGTTTAGCTGTGCAGAAGAAGAACAACAAGAAGAAGAAATATCTCGAAATATGTCCGTTAGGCCCCTTCCCTTGAGATAAATCTGCAAATATCTCGGAAACGAAGCGAGCTATGGCAAAATGTTAAGAGACCTTTTTTGTAGAGAATTAAGTTTCCTACTTTTTATGTTCTATGATATTTTTCGATCAGAGGCGTAGTTCTCGAGATATATCAAGATATTTAAAAGCTCCGAAGCCGCACCAACATAATAGAGATACAGAAACACCGTGGCCCCTTTCTTTGAGATAACTCTGCACGATTGCGAGCTGGAAATGCCACTTCCAGTTTAGCTGTGCAGAAGAAGAACAACAAGAAGAAGAAATATCTCGAAATATGTCCATCAGGACCCTTCCCCTGAGATAAATCTGCAAATATCTCGGAAACGAAGCGAGCTATGGCAAAATGTTAAGTGACCTTTTTTGTAGAGAATAATGTTTCCTACAATTTACGTTCTATGATATTTTTTGATCAGAAGCGTAGTTTTCGAGATATATCGAGATATTTAAAAGTTCCGAAGCCGCACCAACATAATAGAGATACAGAAACACCGTGGCCCCTTTCTTTGAGATAACTCTGCACTAGTGCGAGCCGCAAATGCCGCTTCCAGCTTAGCTGTGCAGAAGAAGAACAACAAGAAGAAGAAATATCTCGAAATATGTCCGTCAGGCCCCTTCCCTTGAGATAAATCTGCAAATATCTCGGAAACGAAGCGAGCTATGGCAAAATGTTAAGAGACCTTTTTTGTAGAGAATTAAGTTTCCTACTTTTTATGTTCCATGATATTTTTTGATCAGATGCGAAGTTCTCGAGATATATCAAGATATTTAAAAGTTCCGAAGCCGCACCAACATAATAGAGATACAGAAACACCGTGGCCCCTTTCTTTGAGATAACTCTGAACTATTGCGAGCTGCAAATGCCACTTCCAGCTTAGCTGTGCAGAGGAAGAACAACAAGAAGAAGAAGTATCTCGAAATATGTCCGTCAGGCCCGTTCCTTTGAGCTGAATCTGCAAATATCTCGGAAACGAAGCGAGCTATGGCAAAATGTTAAGAGACGTATTTTGTAGAGAATTAAGTTTCCTACTTTTTATTTTCTATGATATTTTTTGATCAGACGCGTAGTTCTCGAGATATATCAAGATATTTAAAAGTTCCGAAGCCGCACCAACATAATAGAGATACAGAAACACCGTGGCCCCTTTCTTTAAGATAACTCTGCACTATTGCGAGCTGCAAATGCCACTTCCAGCTTAGCTGTGCAGAAGAAGAACAACAAGAAGAAGAAATATCTCGAAATATGTCCGTCAGGCCCCTTCCCTTGAGATATATCTGCAAATATCTCGGAAACGAAGCGAGCTATGGCAAAATGTTAAGAGACCTTTTTTGTCGAGAGTTATGTTTCCTACAATTTATGTTCTATGATATTTTTTGATCAGAAGCGTAGTTTTCGAGATATATCGAGATATTTAAAAGTTCCGAAGCCGCACCAACATAATAGAGATACAGAAACACCGTGGCCCCTTTCTTTGAGATAACTCTGCACTATTGCGAGCTGGAAATGCCACTTCCAGTTTAGCTGTGCAGAAGAAGAACAACAAGAAGAAGAAATATCTCGAAATATGTCCGTTAGTCCCCTTCCCTTGAGATAAATCTGCAAATATCTCGGAAAGGAAGCGAGCTATGGCAAAATGTTCAGAGACCTTTTTTGTAGAGAATTAAGTTTCCTACTTTTTATGTTCTATGATATTTTTTGATCAGATGCGTAGTTCTCGAGATATATCAAGATATTTAAAAGTTCCGAAGGCGCACCAACATAATAGAGATACAGAAACACCGTGGCCCCTTTCTTTGAGATAACTCTGCACTATTGCGCGCTGCAAATGCCACTTCCAGCTTAGCTGTGCAGAAGAAGAACAACAAGAAGAAGAAATATCTCGAAATATGTCCGTCAGGCCCCTTCCCTTGAGATATATCTGCAAATATCTCGGAAAGGAAGCGAGCTATGGCAGAATGTTAAGAGACGTTTTTTGTAGAGAATTATGTTCCCTACAATTTATGTTCTATGATATTTTTTGATCAGAAGCGTAGTTCTCGAGATATATCAAGATATTTAAAAGTTCCGAAGCCGCACCAACATAATAGAGATACAGAAACACCGTGGCCCCTCTCTTTGAGATAACTCTGCACTATTGCGAGCTGGAAATGCCACTTCCAGTTTAGCTGTGCAGAAGAAGAACAACAAGAAGAAGAAATATCTCGAAATATGTCCGTTAGGCCCCTTCCCTTGAGATAAATCTGCAAATATCTCGGAAACGAAGCGAGCTATGGCAAAATGTTAAGAGACCTTTTTTGTAGAGAATTAAGTTTCCTACTTTTTATGTTCTATGATATTTTTCGATCAGAGGCGTAGTTCTCGAGATATATCAAGATATTTAAAAGCTCCGAAGCCGCACCAACATAATAGAGATACAGAAACACCGTGGCCCCTTTCTTTGAGATAACTCTGCACGATTGCGAGCTGGAAATGCCACTTCCAGTTTAGCTGTGCAGAAGAAGAACAACAAGAAGAAGAAATATCTCGAAATATGTCCATCAGGACCCTTCCCCTGAGATAAATCTGCAAATATCTCGGAAACGAAGCGAGCTATGGCAAAATGTTAAGTGACCTTTTTTGTAGAGAATAATGTTTCCTACAATTTACGTTCTATGATATTTTTTGATCAGAAGCGTAGTTTTCGAGATATATCGAGATATTTAAAAGTTCCGAAGCCGCACCAACATAATAGAGATACAGAAACACCGTGGCCCCTTTCTTTGAGATAACTCTGCACTAGTGCGAGCCGCAAATGCCGCTTCCAGCTTAGCTGTGCAGAAGAAGAACAACAAGAAGAAGAAATATCTCGAAATATGTCCGTCAGGCCCCTTCCCTTGAGATAAATCTGCAAATATCTCGGAAACGAAGCGAGCTATGGCAAAATGTTAAGAGACCTTTTTTGTAGAGAATTAAGTTTCCTACTTTTTATGTTCTATGATATTTTTTGATCAGATGCGAAGTTCTCGAGATATATCAAGATATTTAAAAGTTCCGAAGCCGCACCAACATAATAGAGATACAGAAACACCGTGGCCCCTTTCTTTGAGATAACTCTGCACTATTGCGAGCTGCAAATGCCACTTCCAGCTTAGCTGTGCAGAGGAAGAACAACAAGAAGAAGAAGTATCTCGAAATATGTCCGTCAGGCCCGTTCCTTTGAGCTGAATCTGCAAATATCTCGGAAACGAAGCGAGCTATGGCAAAATGTTAAGAGACGTATTTTGTAGAGAATTAAGTTTCCTACTTTTTATGTTCTATGATATTTTTCGATCAGAAGCGTAGTTCTCGAGATATATCAAGATATTTAAAAGTTCCGAAGCCGCACCAACATAATAGAGATACAGAAACACCGTGGCCCCTTTCTTTGAGATAACTCTGCACGATTGCGAGCTGGAAATGCCACTTCCAGTTTAGCTGTGCAGAAGAAGAACAACAAGAAGAAGAAATATCTCGAAATATGTCCGTCAGGCCAGTTCCTTTGAGCTGAATCTGCAAATATCTCGGAAATGAAGCGAGCTATGGCAAAATGTTAAGAGACGTTTTTTGTAGAGAATTATGTTTCCTACAATTTATGTTCTATGATATTTTTTGATCAGAAGCGTAGTTTTCGAGATATATCGAGATATTTAAAAGTTCCGAAGCCGCACCAACATAATAGGGATACAGAAACACCGTGGCCCCTTTCTTTGAGATAACTCTGCACTAGTGCGAGCCGCAAATGCCACTTGCAGCTTAGCTGTGCAGAAGAAGAACAACAAGAAGAAGAAATATCTCGAAATATGTCCGTCAGGCCCCTTCCCTTGAGATAAATCTGCAAATATCTCGGAAACGAAGCGAGCTATGGCAAAATGTTAAGAGACCGTTTTTGTAGAGAATTAAGTTTCCTACTTTTTATGTTCTATGATATTTTTTGATCAGATGCGTAGTTCTCGAGATATATCAAGATATTTAAAAGTTCCGAAGCCGCACCAACATAATAGAGATACAGAAACACCGTGGTCCCTTTCTTTGAGATAACTCTGCACTATTGCGACCTGCAAATGCCACTTCCAGCTCAGCTGTGCAGAAGAAGAACAACAAGAAGAAGAAATATCTCGAAATATGTCCGTCAGGCCCCTTCCCTTGAGATAAATCTGCAAATATCTCGGAAACGAAGCGAGCTATGGCAAAATGTTAAGAGACCTTTTTTGTAGAGAATTAAGCTTCCTACTTTTTATGTTCTATGATATTTTTTGATCAGATGCGAAGTTCTCGAGATATATCAAGATATTTAAAAGTTCCGAAGCCGCACCAACATAATAGAGATACAGAAACACCGTGGCCCCTTTCTTTGTGATAACTCTGCACTATTGCGAGCTGTAAATGCCACTTCCAGCTTAGCTGTGCAGAAGAAGAACAACAAGAAGAAGAAATATCTCGAAATATGTCCGTCAGGCCAGTTCCTTTGAGATGAATCTGCAAATATCTCGGAAACGAAGCGAGCTATGGCAAAATGTTAAGAGACGTTTTTTGTAGAGAATTATGTTTCCTACAATTTATGTTCTATGATATTTTTTGATCAGAAGCGTAGTTGTCGAGATATATCGAGATATTTAAAAGTTCCGAAGCCGCACCAACATAATAGGGATACAGAAACACCGTGGCCCCTTTCTTTGAGATAACTCTGCACTAGTGCGAGCCGCAAATGCCACTTCCAGCTTAGCTGTGCAGAAAAAGAACAACAAGAAGAAGAAATATCTCGAAATATGTCCGTCAGGCGCCTTCCCTTGAGATAAATCTGCAAATATCTCGGAAACGAAGCGAGCTATGGCAAAATGTTAAGAGACCTTTTTTGTAGAGAATTAAGTTTCCTACTTTTTATGTTCTATGATATTTTTTGATCAGATGCGTAGTTCTCGAGATATATCAAGATATTTAAAAGTTCCGAAGCCGCACCAACATAATAGAGATACAGAAACACCGTGGCCCCTTTCTTTGAGATAACTCTGCACTATTGCGACCTGCAAATGCCACTTCCAGCTCAGCTGTGCAGAAGAAGAACAACAAGAAGAAGAAATATCTCGAAATATGTCCGTCAGGCCACTTCCCTTGAGATAAATCTGCAAATATCTCGGAAACGAAGCGAGCTATGGCAAAATGTTAAGAGACCTTTTTTGTAGAGAATTAAGTTTCCTACTTTTTATGTTCGATGATATTTTTTGATCAGATGCGTAGTTCTCGAGATATATCAAGATATTTAAAAGTTCCGAAGCTGCACCAACATAATAGAGGTACAGAAACACCGTGGCCTCTTTCTTTGAGATAACTCTGCACCATTGCGAGCTGCAAATGCCACTTCGAGCTTAGCTGTGCAGAAGAAGAACAACAAGAAGAAGAAATATCTCGAAATATGTCCGTCAGGCCCCTTCCCTTGAGATAAATCTGCAAATATCTCGGAAACGAAGAGAGCTATGGCAAAATGTTAAGAGACCTTTTTTGTAGAGAATTAAGTTTCCTACTTTTCATGTTCTATGATATTTTTTGATCAGATGCGTAGTTCTCGAGATATATCAAGATATTTAAAAGTTCCGAAGCAGCACCAACATAATAGAGATACAGAAACACCGTGGCCCCTTTCTTTGAGATAACTCTGCACTATTGCGAGCTGTAAATGCCACTTCCAGCTTAGCTGTGCAGAAGAAGAACAACAAGAAGAAGAAATATCTCGAAATATGTCCGTCAGGCCCCGTCCCTTGAGATAAATATGCAAATATCTCGGAAACGAAGCGAGCTATGGCAAAATGTTACGAGACCTTTTTTGTAGAGAATTAAGTTTCCTACTTTTTATGTTCTATGATATTTTTTGATCAGATGCGTAGTTCTCGAGATATATCAAGATATTTAAAAGTTCCGAAGCCGCACCAACATAATAGAGATACAGAAACACCGTGGCCCCTTTCTTTGAGATAACTCTGCACTATTGCGAGCTGCAAATGCCACTTCCAGCTTAGCTATGCAGAGGAAGAACAACAAGAAGAAGAAATATCTCGAAATATGTCCGTCAGGCCAGTTCCTTTGAGCTGAATCTGCAAATATCTCGGAAACGAAACGAGCTATGGCAAAATGTTAAGAGACCTTTTTTGTAGAGAATTATGTTTCCTACAATTTATGTTCTATGATATTTTTTGATCAGAAGCGTAGTTTTCGAGATATATCGAGATATTTAAAAGTTCCGAAGACGCACCAACATAATAGAGATACAGAAACACCGTGGCCCCTTTCTTTGAGATAACTCTGCACTAGTGCGAGCCGCAAATGCCACTTCCAGTTTAGCTGTGCAGAAGAAGAACAACAAGAAGAAGAAATATCTCGAAATATGTCCGTCAGGCCACTTCCCTTGAGATAAATCTGCAAATATCTCGGAAACGAAGAGAGCTATGGCAAAATGTTAAGAGACCTTTTTTGTAGAGAATTAAGTTTCCTACTTTTTATGTTCGATGATATTTTTTGATCAGATGCGTAGTTTTCGAGATATATCGAGATATTTAAAAGTTCCGAAGCCGCACCAACATAATAGGGATACAGAAACACCGTGGCCCCTTTCTTTGAGATAACTCTGCACTAGTGCGAGCCGCAAATGCCACTTCCAGCTTAGCTGTGCAGAAGAAGAACAACAAGAAGAAGAAATATCTCGAAATATTTCCGTTAGGCTCCTTCCCTTGAGATAAATCTGCAAATATCTCGGAAACGAAGCGACCTATGGCAAAATGTTCAGAGACCTTTTTTGTAGAGAATTAAGTTTCCTACTTTTTATGTTCTATGATATTTTTTGATCAGATGCGTAGTTCTCGAGATATATCAAGATATTTAAAAGTTCCGAAGCCGCACCAACATAATAGAGATACAGAAACACCGTGGCCCCTTTCTTTGAGATAACTCTGCACTATTGCGAGCTGCAAATGCCACTTCCAGCTTAGCTGTGCAGAGGAAGAACAACAAGAAGAAGAAGTATCTCGAAATATGTCCGTCAGGCCCGTTCCTTTGAGCTGAATCTGCAAATATCTCGGAAACGAAGCGAGCTATGGCAAAATGTTAAGAGACGTATTTTGTAGAGAATTAAGTTTCCTACTTTTTATGTTCTATGATATTTTTCGATCAGAAGCGTAGTTCTCGAGATATATCAAGATATTTAAAAGTTCCGAAGCCGCACCAACATAATAGAGATACAGAAACACCGTGGCCCCTTTCTTTGAGATAACTCTGCACGATTGCGAGCTGGAAATGCCACTTCCAGTTTAGCTGTGCAGAAGAAGAACAACAAGAAGAAGAAATATCTCGAAATATGTCCGTCAGGCCAGTTCCTTTGAGCTGAATCTGCAAATATCTCGGAAATGAAGCGAGCTATGGCAAAATGTTAAGAGACGTTTTTTGTAGAGAATTATGTTTCCTACAATTTATGTTCTATGATATTTTTTGATCAGAAGCGTAGTTTTCGAGATATATCGAGATATTTAAAAGTTCCGAAGCCGCACCAACATAATAGGGATACAGAAACACCGTGGCCCCTTTCTTTGAGATAACTCTGCACTAGTGCGAGCCGCAAATGCCACTTGCAGCTTAGCTGTGCAGAAGAAGAACAACAAGAAGAAGAAATATCTCGAAATATGTCCGTCAGGCCCCTTCCCTTGAGATAAATCTGCAAATATCTCGGAAACGAAGCGAGCTATGGCAAAATGTTAAGAGACCGTTTTTGTAGAGAATTAAGTTTCCTACTTTTTATGTTCTATGATATTTTTTGATCAGATGCGTAGTTCTCGAGATATATCAAGATATTTAAAAGTTCCGAAGCCGCACCAACATAATAGAGATACAGAAACACCGTGGTCCCTTTCTTTGAGATAACTCTGCACTATTGCGACCTGCAAATGCCACTTCCAGCTCAGCTGTGCAGAAGAAGAACAACAAGAAGAAGAAATATCTCGAAATATGTCCGTCAGGCCCCTTCCCTTGAGATAAATCTGCAAATATCTCGGAAACGAAGCGAGCTATGGCAAAATGTTAAGAGACCTTTTTTGTAGAGAATTAAGCTTCCTACTTTTTATGTTCTATGATATTTTTTGATCAGATGCGAAGTTCTCGAGATATATCAAGATATTTAAAAGTTCCGAAGCCGCACCAACATAATAGAGATACAGAAACACCGTGGCCCCTTTCTTTGTGATAACTCTGCACTATTGCGAGCTGTAAATGCCACTTCCAGCTTAGCTGTGCAGAAGAAGAACAACAAGAAGAAGAAATATCTCGAAATATGTCCGTCAGGCCAGTTCCTTTGAGATGAATCTGCAAATATCTCGGAAACGAAGCGAGCTATGGCAAAATGTTAAGAGACGTTTTTTGTAGAGAATTATGTTTCCTACAATTTATGTTCTATGATATTTTTTGATCAGAAGCGTAGTTGTCGAGATATATCGAGATATTTAAAAGTTCCGAAGCCGCACCAACATAATAGGGATACAGAAACACCGTGGCCCCTTTCTTTGAGATAACTCTGCACTAGTGCGAGCCGCAAATGCCACTTCCAGCTTAGCTGTGCAGAAAAAGAACAACAAGAAGAAGAAATATCTCGAAATATGTCCGTCAGGCGCCTTCCCTTGAGATAAATCTGCAAATATCTCGGAAACGAAGCGAGCTATGGCAAAATGTTAAGAGACCTTTTTTGTAGAGAATTAAGTTTCCTACTTTTTATGTTCTATGATATTTTTTGATCAGATGCGTAGTTCTCGAGATATATCAAGATATTTAAAAGTTCCGAAGCCGCACCAACATAATAGAGATACAGAAACACCGTGGCCCCTTTCTTTGAGATAACTCTGCACTATTGCGACCTGCAAATGCCACTTCCAGCTCAGCTGTGCAGAAGAAGAACAACAAGAAGAAGAAATATCTCGAAATATGTCCGTCAGGCCACTTCCCTTGAGATAAATCTGCAAATATCTCGGAAACGAAGCGAGCTATGGCAAAATGTTAAGAGACCTTTTTTGTAGAGAATTAAGTTTCCTACTTTTTATGTTCGATGATATTTTTTGATCAGATGCGTAGTTCTCGAGATATATCAAGATATTTAAAAGTTCCGAAGCTGCACCAACATAATAGAGGTACAGAAACACCGTGGCCTCTTTCTTTGAGATAACTCTGCACCATTGCGAGCTGCAAATGCCACTTCGAGCTTAGCTGTGCAGAAGAAGAACAACAAGAAGAAGAAATATCTCGAAATATGTCCGTCAGGCCCCTTCCCTTGAGATAAATCTGCAAATATCTCGGAAACGAAGAGAGCTATGGCAAAATGTTAAGAGACCTTTTTTGTAGAGAATTAAGTTTCCTACTTTTCATGTTCTATGATATTTTTTGATCAGATGCGTAGTTCTCGAGATATATCAAGATATTTAAAAGTTCCGAAGCAGCACCAACATAATAGAGATACAGAAACACCGTGGCCCCTTTCTTTGAGATAACTCTGCACTATTGCGAGCTGTAAATGCCACTTCCAGCTTAGCTGTGCAGAAGAAGAACAACAAGAAGAAGAAATATCTCGAAATATGTCCGTCAGGCCCCGTCCCTTGAGATAAATATGCAAATATCTCGGAAACGAAGCGAGCTATGGCAAAATGTTACGAGACCTTTTTTGTAGAGAATTAAGTTTCCTACTTTTTATGTTCTATGATATTTTTTGATCAGATGCGTAGTTCTCGAGATATATCAAGATATTTAAAAGTTCCGAAGCCGCACCAACATAATAGAGATACAGAAACACCGTGGCCCCTTTCTTTGAGATAACTCTGCACTATTGCGAGCTGCAAATGCCACTTCCAGCTTAGCTATGCAGAGGAAGAACAACAAGAAGAAGAAATATCTCGAAATATGTCCGTCAGGCCAGTTCCTTTGAGCTGAATCTGCAAATATCTCGGAAACGAAACGAGCTATGGCAAAATGTTAAGAGACCTTTTTTGTAGAGAATTATGTTTCCTACAATTTATGTTCTATGATATTTTTTGATCAGAAGCGTAGTTTTCGAGATATATCGAGATATTTAAAAGTTCCGAAGACGCACCAACATAATAGAGATACAGAAACACCGTGGCCCCTTTCTTTGAGATAACTCTGCACTAGTGCGAGCCGCAAATGCCACTTCCAGTTTAGCTGTGCAGAAGAAGAACAACAAGAAGAAGAAATATCTCGAAATATGTCCGTCAGGCCACTTCCCTTGAGATAAATCTGCAAATATCTCGGAAACGAAGAGAGCTATGGCAAAATGTTAAGAGACCTTTTTTGTAGAGAATTAAGTTTCCTACTTTTTATGTTCGATGATATTTTTTGATCAGATGCGTAGTTTTCGAGATATATCGAGATATTTAAAAGTTCCGAAGCCGCACCAACATAATAGGGATACAGAAACACCGTGGCCCCTTTCTTTGAGATAACTCTGCACTAGTGCGAGCCGCAAATGCCACTTCCAGCTTAGCTGTGCAGAAGAAGAACAACAAGAAGAAGAAATATCTCGAAATATTTCCGTTAGGCTCCTTCCCTTGAGATAAATCTGCAAATATCTCGGAAACGAAGCGACCTATGGCAAAATGTTCAGAGACCTTTTTTGTAGAGAATTAAGTTTCCTACTTTTTATGTTCTATGATATTTTTTGATCAGATGCGTAGTTCTCGAGATATATCAAGATATTTAAAAGTTCCGAAGCCGCACCAACATAATAGAGATACAGAAACACCGTGGCCCCTTTCTTTGAGATAACTCTGCACTATTGCGAGCTGTAAATGCCACTTCCAGCTTAGCTGTGCAGAAGAAGAACAACAAGAAGAAGAAATATCTCGAAATATGTCCGTCAGGCCCCTTCCCTTGAGATAATTCTGCAAATATCTCGGAAACGAAGCGAGCTATGGCAAAATGTTAAGAGACCTTTTTTGTAGAGAATTATGTTTCCTACAATTTATGTTCTATGATATTTTTTGATCAGAAGCGTAGTTTTCGAGATATATCGAGATATTTAAAAGTTCCGAAGCCGCACCAACATAATAGAGATACAGAAACACCGTGGCCCCTTTCTTTGAGATAACTCTGCACTAGTGCGAGCTGCAAATGCCACTCCCAGCTTAGCTGTGCAGAAGAAGAACAACAAGAAGAAGAAGTATCTCGAAATATGTCCGTCAGGCCCGTTCCTTTGAGCTGAATCTGCAAATATCTCGGAAACGAAGCGAGCTATGGCAAAATGTTAAGAGACGTTTTTTGTAGAGAATTATGTTTCCTACAATTTATGTTCTATGATATTTTTTAATCAGAAGCGTAGTTTTCGAGATATATCGAGATATTTAAAAGTTCCGAAGCCGCACCAACATAATAGAGATACAGAAACACCGTGGCCCCTTTCTTTGAGATAACTCTGCACTAGTGCGAGCCGCAAATGCCACTTCCAGCTTAGCTGTGCAGAAGAAGAACAACAAGAAGAAGAAATATCTCGAAATATGTCCGTCAGGCCCCTTCCCTTGAGATAATTCTGCAAATATCTCGGAAACGAAGCGAGCTATGGCAAAATGTTAAGAGACCTTTTTTGTAGAGAATTATGTTTCCTACTTTTTATGTTCTATGATATTTTTTGATCAGATGCGTAGTTCTCGAGATATATCAAGATATTTAAAAGTTCCGAAGCCGCACCAACATAATAGAGATACAGAAACACCGTGGCCCCTTTCTTTGAGATAACTCTACACTATTGCGAGCTGCAAATGCCACTTCCAGCTTAGCTGTGCAGAGGAAGAACAACAAGAAGAAGAAATATCTCGAAATATGTCCGTCAGGCCAGTTCCTTTGAGCTGAATCTGCAAATATCTCGGAAACGAAACGAGCTATGGCAAAATGTTAAGAGACCTTTTTTGTAGAGAATTATGTTTCCTACAATTTATGTTCTATGATATTTTTTGATCAGAAGCGTAGTTTTCGAGATATATCGAGATATTTAAAAGTTCCGAAGACGCACCAGCATAATAGAGATACAGAAACACCGTGGCCCCTTTCTTTGAGATAACTCTGCACTAGTGCGAGCCGCAAATGCCACTTCCAGTTTAGCTGTGCAGAAGAAGAACAACAAGAAGAAGAAATATCTCGAAATATGTCCGTCAGGCCACTTCCCTTGAGATAAATCTGCAAATATCTCGGAAACGAAGAGAGCTATGGCAAAATGTTAAGAGACCTTTTTTGTAGAGAATTAAGTTTCCTACTTTTTATGTTCGATGATATTTTTTGATCAGATGCGTAGTTCTCGAGATATATCAAGATATTTAAAAGTTCCGAAGCCGCACCAACATAATAGAGATACAGAAACACCGTGGCCCCTTTCTTTGAGATAACTCTGCACTAGTGCGAGCCGCAAATGCCACTTCCAGCTTAGCTGTGCAGAAGAAGAACAACAAGAAGAAGAAATATCTCGAAATATGTCCGTCAGGCCCCTTCCCTTGAGATAAATCTGCAAATATCTCGGAAACGAAGCGAGCTATGGCAAAATGTTAAGAGACCTTTTTTGTAGAGAATTAAGTTTCCTACTTTTTATGTTCTATGATATTTTTTGATCAGATGCGTAGTTTTCGAGATATATCGAGATATTTAAAAGTTCCGAAGCCGCACCAACATAATAGGGATACAGAAACACCGTGGCCCCTTTCTTTGAGATAACTCTGCACTAGTGCGAGCCGCAAATGCCACTTCCAGCTTAGCTGTGCAGAAGAAGAACAACAAGAAGAAGAAATATCTCGAAATATTTCCGTTAGGCTCCTTCCCTTGAGATAAATCTGCAAATATCTCGGAAACGAAGCGACCTATGGCAAAATGTTCAGAGACCTTTTTTGTAGAGAATTAAGTTTCCTACTTTTTATGTTCTATGATATTTTTTGATCAGATGCGTAGTTCTCGAGATATATCAAGATATTTAAAAGTTCCGAAGCCGCACCAACATAATAGAGATACAGAAACACCGTGGCCCCTTTCTTTGAGATAACTCTGCACTATTGCGAGCTGTAAATGCCACTTCCAGCTTAGCTGTGCAGAAGAAGAACAACAAGAAGAAGAAATATCTCGAAATATGTCCGTCAGGCCCCTTCCCCCTGAGATAATTCTGCAAATATCTCGGAAACGAAGCGAGCTATGGCAAAATGTTAAGAGACCTTTTTTGTAGAGAATTATGTTTCCTACAATTTATGTTCTATGATATTTTTTGATCAGAAGCGTAGTTTTCGAGATATATCGAGATATTTAAAAGTTCCGAAGACGCACCAGCATAATAGAGATAGAGAAACACCGTGGCCCCTTTCTTTGAGATAACTCTGCACTAGTGCGAGCCGCAAATGCCACTTCCAGTTTAGCTGTGCAGAAGAAGAACAACAAGAAGAAGAAATATCTCGAAATATGTCCGTCAGGCCCCTTCCCTTGAGATAAATCTGCAAATATCTCGGAAACGAAGAGAGCTATGGCAAAATGTTAAGAGACCTTTTTTGTAGAGAATTAAGTTTCCAACTTTTCATGTTCTATGATATTTTTTGATCAGATGCGTAGTTCTCGAGATATATCAAGATATTTAAAAGTTCCGAAGCAGCACCAACATAATAGAGATACAGAAACACCGTGGCCCCTTTCTTTGAGATAACTCTGCACTATTGCGAGCTGTAAATGCCACTTCCAGCTTAGCTGTGCAGAAGAAGAACAACAAGAAGAAGAAATATCTCGAAATATGTCCGTCAGGGCCCTTCCCTTGAGATACATATGCAAATATCTCGGAAAGGAAGCGAGCTATGGCAAAATGTTAAGAGACCTTTTTTGTAGAGAATTAAGTTTCCTACTTTTTATGTTCTATGATATTTTTTGATCAGATGCGTAGTTCTCGAGATATATCAAGATATTTAAAAGTTCCGAAGCTGCACCAACATAATAGAGATACAGAAACACCGTGGCCCCTTTCTTTGAGATAACTCTGCACTATTGCGAGCTGCAAATGCCACTTCCAGCTTAGCTGTGCAGAGGAAGAACAACAAGAAGAAGAAATATCTCGAAATATGTCCGTCAGGCCAGTTCCTTTGAGCTGAATCTGCAAATATCTCGGAAACGAAACGAGCTATGGCAAAATGTTAAGAGACCTTTTTTGTAGAGAATTATGTTTCCTACAATTTATGTTCTATGATATTTTTTGATCAGAAGCGTAGTTTTCGAGATATATCGAGATATTTAAAAGTTCTGAAGACGCACCAACATAATAGAGATACAGAAACACCGTGGCCCCTTTCTTTGAGATAACTCTGCACTAGTGCGAGCCGCAAATGCCACTTCCAGCTTAGCTGTGCAGAGGAAGAACAACAAGAAGAAGAAATATCTCGAAATATGTCCGTCAGGCCAGTTCCTTTGAGCTGAATCTGCAAATATCTCGGAAACGAAGCGAGCTATGGCAAAATGTTAAGAGACGTTTTTGGTAGAGAATTATGTTTCCTACAATTTATGTTCTATGATATTTTTTGATCAGAAGCGTAGTTTTCGAGATATATCAAGATATTTAAAAGTTCCGAAGCCGCACCAACATAATAGAGATACAGAAACACCGTGGCCCCTTTCTTTGAGATAACTCTGCACTATTGCGAGCTGCAAATGCCACTTCCAGCTTAGCTGTGCAGAGGAAGAACAACAAGAAGAAGAAATATCTCGAAATATGTCCGTCAGGCCAGTTCCTTTGAGCTGAATCTGCAAATATCTCGGAAACGAAACGAGCTATGGCAAAATGTTAACAGACCTTTTTTGTAGAGAATTATGTTTCCTACAATTTATGTTCTATGATATTTTTTGATCAGAAGCGTAGTTTTCGAGATATATCGAGATATTTAAAAGTTCCGAAGACGCACCAACATAATAGAGATACAGAAACACCGTGGCCCCTTTCTTTGAGATAACTCTGCACTAGTGCGAGCCGCAAATGCCACTTCCAGTTTAGCTGTGCAGAAGAAGAACAACAAGAAGAAGAAATATCTCGAAATATGTCCGTCAGGCCCCTTCCCTTGAGATAAATATGCAAATATCTCGGAAACGAAGCGAGCTATGGCAAAATGTTAAGAGACCTTTTTTGTAGAGAATTAAGTTTCCTACTATTCATGTTCTATGATATTTTTTGATATGATGCGTAGTTCTCGAGATATATCAAGATATTTAAAAGTTCCGAAGCAGCACCAACATAATAGAGATACAGAAACACCGTGGCCCCTTTCTTTGAGATAACTCTGCACTATTGCGAGCTGTAAATGCCACTTCCAGCTTAGCTGTGCAGAAGAAGAACAACAAGAAGAAGAAATATCTCGAAATATGTCCGTCAGGCCCCTTCCCTTGAGATAAATCTGCAAATATCTCGGAAACGAAGAGAGCTATGGGAAAATGTTAAGAGACCTTTTTTGTAGAGAATTAAGTTTCCTACTTTTCATGTTCTATGATATTTTTTGATCAGATGCGTAGTTCTCGAGATATATCAAGATATTTAACAGTTCCGAAGCAGCACCAACATAATAGAGATACAGAAACACCGTGGCCCCTTTCTTTGAGATAACTCTGCACTATTGCGAGCTGTAAATGCCACTTCCAGCTTAGCTGTGCAGAAGAAGAACAACAAGAAGAAGAAATATCTCGAAATATGTCCGTCAGGCCCCTTCCCTTGAGATAAATATGCAAATATCTCGGAAACGAAGCGAGCTATGGCAAAATGTTAAGAGACCTTTTTTGTAGAGAATTAAGTTTCCTACTTTTTATGTTCTATGATATTTTTTGATCAGATGCGTAGTTCTCGAGATATATCAAGATATTTAAAAGTTCCGAAGCCGCACCAACATAATAGAGATACAGAAACACCGTGGCCCCTTTCTTTGAGATAACTCTGCACTATTGCGAGCTGCAAATGCCACTTCCAAGTTAGCTGTGCAGAGGAAGAACAACAAGAAGAAGAAATATCTCGAAATATGTCCGTCAGGCCAGTTCCTTTGAGCTGAATCTGCAAATATCTCGCAAACGAAACGAGCTATGGCAAAATGTTAAGAGACCTTTTTTGTAGAGAATTATGTTTCCTATAATTTATGTTCTATGATATTTTTTGATCAGAAGCGTACTTTTCGAGATATATCGAGATATTTAAAAGTTCCGAAGACGCACCAACATAATAGAGATACACAAACACCGTGGCCCCTTTCTTTGAGATAACTCTGCACTAGTGCGAGCCGCAAATGCCACTTCCAGCTTAGCTGTGCAGAAGAAGAACAACAAGAAGAAGAAATATCTCGAAATATGTCCGTCAGGCCCCTTCCCTTGAGATAAATCTGCAAATATCTCGGAAACCAAGCGAGCTATGGCAAAATGTTAAGAGACCTTTTTTGTAGAGAATTAAGTTTCCTACTTTTTATGTTCTATGATATTTTTTGATCAGATGCGTAGTTCTCGAGATATATCAAGATATTTAAAAGTTCCGAAGCCGCACCAACATAATAGAGATACAGAAACACCGTGGCCCCTTTCTTTGAGATAACTCTGCACTAGTGCGAGCCGCAAATGCCACTTCCAGCTTAGCTGTGCAGAAGAAGAACAACAAGAAGAAGAAATATCTCGAAATATGTCCGTCAGGCCCCTTCCCTTGAGATAAATCTGCAAATATCTCGGAAACGAAGCGAGCTATGGCAAAATGTTAAGAGACCTTTTTTGTAGAGAATTAAGTTTCCTACTTTTTATGTTCTATGATATTTTTTGATCAGATGCGTAGTTTTCGAGATATATCGAGATATTTAAAAGTTCCGAAGCCGCACCAACATAATAGGGATACAGAAACACCGTGGCCCCTTTCTTTGAGATAACTCTGCACTAGTGCGAGCCGCAAATGCCACTTCCAGCTTAGCTGTGCAGAAGAAGAACAACAAGAAGAAGAAATATCTCGAAATATTTCCGTTAGGCTCCTTCCCTTGAGATAAATCTGCAAATATCTCGGAAACGAAGCGACCTATGGCAAAATGTTCAGAGACCTTTTTTGTAGAGAATTAAGTTTCCTACTTTTTATGTTCTATGATATTTTTTGATCAGATGCGTAGTTCTCGAGATATATCAAGATATTTAAAAGTTCCGAAGCCGCACCAACATAATAGACATACAGAAACACCGTGGCCCCTTTCTTTGAGATAACTCTGCACTATTGCGAGCTGTAAATGCCACTTCCAGCTTAGCTGTGCAGAAGAAGAACAACAAGAAGAAGAAATATCTCGAAATATGTCCGTCAGGCCCCTTCCCTTGAGATAATTCTGCAAATATCTCGGAAACGAAGCGAGCTATGGCAAAATGTTAAGAGACCTTTTTTGTAGAGAATTATGTTTCCTACAATTTATGTTCTATGATATTTTTTGATCAGAAGCGTAGTTTTCGAGATATATCGAGATATTTAAAAGTTCCGAAGCCGCACCAACATAATAGAGATACAGAAACACCGTGGCCCCTTTCTTTGAGATAACTCTGCACTAGTGCGAGCTGCAAATGCCACTTCCAGCTTAGCTGTGCAGAAGAAGAACAACAAGAAGAAGAAGTATCTCGAAATATGTCCGTCAGGCCCGTTCCTTTGAGCTGAATCTGCAAATATCTCGGAAACGAAGCGAGCTATGGCAAAATGTTAAGAGACGTTTTTTGTAGAGAATTATGTTTCCTACAATTTATGTTCTATGATATTTTTTGATCAGAAGCGTAGTTTTCGAGATATATCGAGATATTTAAAAGTTCCGAAGCCGCACCAACATAATAGAGATACAGAAACACCGTGGCCCCTTTCTTTGAGATAACTCTGCACTAGTGCGAGCCGCAAATGCCACTTCCAGCTTAGCTGTGCAGAAGAAGAACAAGAAGAAGAAGAAATATCTCGAAATATGTCCGACAGGCCCCTTCCCTTGAGATAAATCTGCAAATATCTCGGAAACGAAGCGAGCTATGGCAAAATGTTAAGAGACCTTTTTTGTAGAGAATTATGTTTCCTACAATTTATGTTCTATGATATTTTTTGATCAGAAGCGTAGTTTTCGAGATATATCGAGATATTTAAAAGTTCCGAAGCCGCACCAACATAATAGAGATACAGAAACACCGTGGCCCCTTTCTTTGAGATAACTCTGCACTAGTGCGAGCTGCAAATGCCACTTCCAGCTTAGCTGTGCAGAAGAAGAACAACAAGAAGAAGAAATATCTCGAAATATATCCGACAGGCCCCTTCCCTTGAGATAAATCCGCAAATATCTCGGAAACGAAGCGAGCTATGGCAAAATGTTAAGAGACCTTTTTTGTAGAGAATTAAGTTTCCTACTTTTTATGTTCTATGATATTTTTTGATCAGATGCGTAGTTCTCGAGATATATCAAGATATTTAAAAGTTCCGAAGCCGCACCAACATAATAGAGATACAGAAACACCGTGGCCCCTTTCTTTGAGATAACTCTGCACTATTGCGAGCTGCAAATACCACTTCCAGCTTAGCTGTGCAGAGGAAGAACAACAAGAAGAAGAAGTATCTCGAAATATGTCCGTCAGGCCAGTTCCTTTGAGCTGAATCTGCAAATATCTCGGAAACGAAACGAGCTATGGCAAAATGTTAAGAGACCTTTTTTGTAGAGAATTATGTTTCCTACAATTTATGTTCTATGATATTTTTTGATCAGAAGCGTAGTTTTCGAGATATATCGAGATATTTAAAAGTTCCGAAGACGCACCAACATAATAGAGATACAGAAACACCGTGGCCCCTTTCTTTGAGATAACTCTGCACTAGTGCGAGCCGCAAATGCCACTTCCAGCTTAGCTGTGCAGAGGAAGAACAACAAGAAGAAGAAATATCTCGAAATATGTCCGTCAGGCCAGTTCCTTTGAGCTGAATCTGCAAATATCTCGGAAACGAAGCGAGCTATGGCAAAATGTTAAGAGACGTTTTTGGTAGAGAATTATGTTTCCTACAATTTATGTTCTATGATATTTTTTGATCAGAAGCGTAGTTTTCGAGATATATCGAGATATTTAAAAGTTCCGAAGCCGCACCAACATAATAGGGATACAGAAACACCGTGGCCCCTTTCTTTGAGATAACTCTGCACTAGTGCGAGCCGCAAATGCCACTTCCAGCTTAGCTGTGCAGAAGAAGAACAACAAGAAGAAGAAATATCTCGAAATATGTCCGTCAGGCCCCTTCCCTTGAGATAAATCTGCAAATATCTCGGAAACGAAGAGAGCTATGGCAAAATGCTAAGAGACGTTTCTTGTAGAGAATTATGTTTCCTACAATTTATGTTCTATGATATTTTTTGATCAGAAGCGTAGTTTTCGAGATATATCAAGATATTTAAAAGTTCCGAAGCCGCACCAACATAATAGAGATACAGAAACACCGTGGCCCCTTTCTTTGAGATAACTCTGCACTATTGCGAGCTGCAAATGCCACTTCCAGCTTAGCTGTGCAGAGGAAGAACAACAAGAAGAAGAAATATCTCGAAATATGTCCGTCAGGCCAGTTCCTTTGAGCTGAATCTGCAAATATCTCGGAAACGAAACGAGCTATGGCAAAATGTTAACAGACCTTTTTTGTAGAGAATTATGTTTCCTACAATTTATGTTCTATGATATTTTTTGATCAGAAGCGTAGTTTTCGAGATATATCGAGATATTTAAAAGTTCCGAAGACGCACCAACATAATAGAGATACAGAAACACCGTGGCCCCTTTCTTTGAGATAACTCTGCACTAGTGCGAGCCGCAAATGCCACTTCCAGTTTAGCTGTGCAGAAGAAGAACAACAAGAAGAAGAAATATCTCGAAATATGTCCGTCAGGCCACTTCCCTTGAGATAAATCTGCAAATATCTCGGAAACGAAGCGAGCTATGGCAAAATGTTAAGAGACCTTTTTTGTAGAGAATTAAGTTTCCTACTTTTTATGTTCGATGATATTTTTTGATCAGATGCGTAGTTCTCGAGATATATCAAGATATTTAAAAGTTCCGAAGCTGCACCAACATAATAGAGGTACAGAAACACCGTGGCCTCTTTCTTTGAGATAACTCTGCACTATTGCGAGCTGCAAATGCCACTTCGAGCTTAGCTGTGCAGAAGAAGAACAACAAGAAGAAGAAATATCTCGAAATATGTCCGTCAGGCCCCTTCCCTTGAGATATATCTGCAAATATCTCGGAAACGAAGAGAGCTATGGCAAAATGTTAAGAAACCTTTTTTGTAGAGAATTAAGTTTCCTACTTTTCATGTTCTATGATATTTTTTGATCAGATGCGTAGTTCTCGAGATATATCAAGATATTTAAAAGTTCCGAAGCAGCACCAACATAATAGAGATACAGAAACACCGTGGCCCCTTTCTTTGAGATAACTCTGCACTATTGCGAGCTGCAAATGCCACTTCCAGCTTAGCTGTGCAGAGGAAGAACAACAACAAGAAGAAATATCTCGAAATATGTCCGTCAGGCCAGTTCCTTTGAGCTGAATCTGCAAATATCTCGGAAACGAAACGAGCTATGGCAAAATGTTAACAGACCTTTTTTGTAGAGAATTATGTTTCCTACAATTTATGTTCTATGATATTTTTTGATCAGAAGCGTAGTTTTCGAGATATATCGAGATATTTAAAAGTTCCGAAGACGCACCAACATAATAGAGATACAGAAACACCGTGGCCCCTTTCTTTGAGATAACTCTGCACTAGTGCGAGCCGCAAATGCCACTTCCAGTTTAGCTGTGCAGAAGAAGAACAACAAGAAGAAGAAATATCTCGAAATATGTCCGTCAGGCCACTTCCCTTGAGATAAATCTGCAAATATCTCGGAAACAAAGCGAGCTATGGCAAAATGTTAAGAGACCTTTTTTGTAGAGAATTAAGTTTCCTACTTTTTATGTTCGATGATATTTTTTGATCAGATGCGTAGTTCTCGAGATATATCAAGATATTTAAAAGTTCCGAAGCTGCACCAACATAATAGAGGTACAGAAACACCGTGGCCTCTTTCTTTGAGATAACTCTGCACTATTGCGAGCTGCAAATGCCACTTCGAGCTTAGCTGTGCAGAAGAAGAACAACAAGGAGAAGAAATATCTCGAAATATGTCCGTCAGGCCCCTTCCCTTGAGATAAATCTGCAAATATCTCGGAAACGAAGAGAGCTATGGCAAAATGTTAAGAGACCTTTTTTGTAGAGAATTAAGTTTCCTACTTTTCATGTTCTATGATATTTTTTGATCAGATGCGTAGTTCTCGAGATATATCAAGATATTTAAAAGTTCCGAAGCAGCACCAACATAATAGAGATACAGAAACACCGTGGCCCCTTTCTTTGAGATAACTCTGCACTATTGCGAGCTGTAAATGCCACTTCCAGCTTAGCTGTGCAGAAGAAGAACAACAAGAAGAAGAAATATCTCGAAATATGTCCGTCAGGCCCCTTCCCTTGAGATAAATATGCAAATATCTCGGAAACGAAGCGAGCTATGGCAAAATGTTAAGAGACCTTTTTTGTAGAGAATTAAGTTTCCTACTTTTTATGTTCTATGATATTTTTTGATCAGATGCGTAGTTCTCGAGATATATCAAGATATTTAAAAGTTCCGAAGCCGCACCAACATAATAGAGATACAGAAACACCGTGGCCCCTTTCTTTGAGATAACTCTGCACTATTGCGAGCTGCAAATGCCACTTCCAGCTTAGCTGTGCAGAGGAAGAACAACAAGAAGAAGAAATATCTCGAAATATGTCCGTCAGGCCAGTTCCTTTGAGCTGAATCTGCAAATATCTCGGAAACGAAACGAGCTATGGCAAAATGTTAAGAGACCTTTTTTGTAGAGAATTATGTTTCCTATAATTTATGTTCTATGATATTTTTTGATCAGAAGCGTAGTTTTCGAGATATATCGAGATATTTAAAAGTTCCGAAGACGCACCAACATAATAGAGATACACAAACACCGTGGCCCCTTTCTTTGAGATAACTCTGCACTAGTGCGAGCCGCAAATGCCACTTCCAGTTTAGCTGTGCAGAAGAAGAACAACAAGAAGAAGAAATATCTCGAAATATGTCCGTCAGGCCACTTCCCTTGAGATAAATCTGCAAATATCTCGGAAACGAAGCGAGCTATGGCAAAATGTTAAGAGACCTTTTTTGTAGAGAATTAAGTTTCCTACTTTTTATGTTCGATGATATTTTTTGATCAGATGCGTAGTTCTCGAGATATATCAAGATATTTAAAAGTTCCGAAGCTGCACCAACATAATAGAGGTACAGAAACACCGTGGCCTCTTTCTTTGAGATAACTCTGCACTATTGCGAGCTGCAAATGCCACTTCGAGCTTAGCTGTGCAGAAGAAGAACAACAAGAAGAAGAAATATCTCGAAATATGTCCGTCAGGCCCCTTCCCTTGAGATAAATCTGCAAATATCTCGGAAACGAAGAGAGCTATGGCAAAATGTTAAGAGACCTTTTTTGTAGAGAATTAAGTTTCCCACTTTTCATGTTCTACGATATTTTTTGATCAGATGCGTAGTTCTCGAGATATATCAAGATATTTAAAAGTTCCGAAGCAGCACCAACATAATAGAGATACAGAAACACCGTGGCCCCTTTCTTTGAGATAACTCTGCACTATTGCGAGCTGTAAATGCCAGTTCCAGCTTAGCTGTGCAGAAGAAGAACAACAAGAAGAAGAAATATCTCGAAATATGTCCGTCAGGCCCCTTCCCTTGAGATAAATATGCAAATATCTCGCAAACGAAGCGAGCTATGGCAAAATGTTAAGAGACCTTTTTTGTAGAGAATTAAGTTTCCTACTTTTTATGTTCTATGATATTTTTTGATCAGATGCGTAGTTCTCGAGATATATCAAGATATTTAAAAGTTCCGAAGACGCACCAACATAATAGAGATACAGAAACACCGTGGCCACTTTCTTTGACATAACTCTGCACTAGTGCGAGCCGCAAATGCCACTTCCAGTTTAGCTGTGCAGAAGAACAACAACAAGAAGAAGAAATATCTCGAAATATGTCCGTCAGGCCACTTCCCTTGAGATAAATCTGCAAATATCTCGGAAACGAAACGAGCTATGGCAAACTGTTAAGAGACCTTTTTTGTAGAGAATTATGTTTCCTATAATTTATGTTCTATGATATTTTTTGATCAGAAGCGTAGTTTTCGAGATATATCGAGATATTTAAAAGTTCCGAAGACGCACCAACATAATAGAGATACAGAAACACCGTGGCCCCTTTCTTTGAGATAACTATGCACTAGTGCGAGCCGCAAATGCCACTTCCAGTTTAGCTGTGCAGAAGAAGAACAACAAGAAGAAGAAATATCTCGAAATATGTCCGTCAGGCCCCTTCCCTTGAGATATATCTGCAAATATCTCGGAAACGAAGAGAGCTATGGCAAAATGTTAAGAGACCTTTTTTGTAGAGAATTAAGTTTCCTACTTTTCATGTTCTATGATATTTTTTGATCGGATGCGTAGCTCTCGAGATATATCAAGATATTTAAAAGTTCCGAAGCCGCACCAACATAATAGAGATACAGAAACACCGTGGCCCCTTTCTTTGAGATAACTCTGCACTATTGCGAGCTGTAAATGCCACTTCCAGCTTAGCTGTGCAGAAGAAGAACAACAAGAAGAAGAAATATCTCGAAATATGCCCGTTAGGCCCCTTTCCTTGAGATATATCTGCAAATATCTCGGAAACGAAGCGAGCTATGGCAAAATGTTAAGAGACCTTTTTTGTAGAGAATTATGTTTGCTACAATTTATGTTCTATGATATTTTTTGATCAGAAGCGTAGTTTTCGAGATATATCGAGATATTTAAAAGTTCCGAAGCCGCACCAACATAATAGAGATACAGAAACACCGTGGCCCCTTTCTTTGAGATAACTCTGCACTAGTGCGAGCCGCAAATGCCACTTCCAGCTTAGCTGTGCAGAAGAAGAACAACAAGAAGAAGAAATATCTCGAAATATGTCCGTCAGGCCCCTTCCCTTGAGATAAATATGCAAATATCTCGGAAACGAAGCGAGCTATGGCAAAATGTTAAGCGACCTTTTTTGTAGAGAATTAAGTTTCCTACTTTTTATGTTCTATGATATTTTTTGATCAGATGCGTAGTTCTCGAGATATATCAAGATATTTAAAAGTTCCGAAGCCGCACCAACATAATAGAGATACAGAAACACCGTGGCCCCTTTCTTTGAGATATCTCTGCACTATTGCGAGCTGCAAATGCCACTTCCAGCTTAGCTGTGCAGAAGAAGAATAACAAGAAGAAGAAATATTTCGAAATATGTCCGTCAGGCCCCTTCCCTTGAGATAAATCTGCAAATATCTCGGAAACGAAGCGAGCTACGGCAAAATGTTAAGAGACCTTTTTTGTAGAGAATTACGTTTCCTACAATTTACGTTCTCTGATATTTTTTGATCAGAAGCGTAGTTTTCGAGATATATCGAGATATTTAAAAGTTCCGAAGCCGCACCAACATAATAGAGATACAGAAACACCGTGGCCCCTTTCTTTGAGATAACTCTGCACTATTGCGACCTGCAAATGCCACTTCCAGCTTAGCTGTGCAGAAGAGGAACAACAGGAAGAAGAAATATCTCGGAATATGTCCGTCAGGCCCCTTCCCTTGAGCTAAATCTGCAAATATCTCGGAAACGATGCCAGTTATGGGAAAATGTTAAGAGACCTTTTTTGTAGAGAATTAAGTTTCCTACTTTTTATGTTCTATGATATTTTTTGATCAGATGCGTAGTTCTCGAGATATATCAAGATATTTAAAAGTTCCGAAGCCGCACCAACATAATAGAGATACAGAAACACCGTGGCCCCTTTCTTTGAGATAACTCTGCACTATTGCGCGCAGCAAATGCCACTTCCAGCTTAGCTGTGCAGAAGAAGAACAATAAGAAGAAGAAATATCTCGAAATATGTCCGTCAGGCCCCTTCCCTTGAGATAAATCTGCAAATATCTCGGAAACGAAGCGAGCTATGGCAAAATGTTAAGAGACCTTTTTTGTAGAGAATTAAGTTTCCTACTTTTTATGTTCTATGATATTTTTTGATCAGATGCGTAGTTCTCGAGATATATCAAGATATTTAAAAGTTCCGAAGCCGCACCAACATAATAGAGATACAGAAACACCGTGGCCCCTTTCTTTGAGATAACTCTGCACTATTGCGAGCTGCAAATGCCACTTCCAGCTTAGCTGTGCAGAGGAAGAACAACAAGAAGAAGAAATATCTCGAAATATGTCCGTCAGGCCAGTTCCTTTGAGCTGAATCTGCAAATATCTCGGAAACGAAACGAGCTATGGCAAAATGTTAAGAGACCTTTTTTGTAGAGAATTATGTTTCCTATAATTTATGTTCTATGATATTTTTTGATCAGAAGCGTAGTTTTCGAGATATATCGAGATATTTAAAAGTTCCGAAGACGCACCAACATAATAGAGATACAGAAACACCGTGGCCCCTTTCTTTGAGATAACTATGCACTAGTGCGAGCCGCAAATGCCACTTCCAGTTTAGCTGTGCAGAAGAAGAACAACAAGAAGAAGAAATATCTCGAAATATGTCCGTCAGGCCCCTTCCCTTGAGATATATCTGCAAATATCTCGGAAACGAAGAGAGCTATGGCAAAATGTTAAGAGACCTTTTTTGTAGAGAATTAAGTTTCCTACTTTTCATGTTCTATGATATTTTTTGATCGGATGCGTAGTTCTCGAGATATATCAAGATATTTAAAAGTTCCGAAGCCGCACCAACATAATAGAGATACAGAAACACCGTGGCCCCTTTCTTTGAGATAACTCTGCACTATTGCGAGCTGTAAATGCCACTTCCAGCTTAGCTGTGCAGAAGAAGAACAACAAGAAGAAGAAATATCTCGAAATATGCCCGTTAGGCCCCTTTCCTTGAGATATATCTGCAAATATCTCGGAAACGAAGCGAGCTATGGCAAAATGTTAAGAGACCTTTTTTGTAGAGAATTATGTTTGCTACAATTTATGTTCTATGATATTTTTTGATCAGAAGCGTAGTTTTCGAGATATATCGAGATATTTAAAAGTTCCGAAGCCGCACCAACATAATAGAGATACAGAAACACCGTGGCCCCTTTCTTTGAGATAACTCTGCACTAGTGCGAGCCGCAAATGCCACTTCCAGCTTAGCTGTGCAGAAGAAGAACAACAAGAAGAAGAAATATCTCGAAATATGTCCGTCAGGCCCCTTCCCTTGAGATAAATATGCAAATATCTCGGAAACGAAGCGAGCTATGGCAAAATGTTAAGCGACCTTTTTTGTAGAGAATTAAGTTTCCTACTTTTTATGTTCTATGATATTTTTTGATCAGATGCGTAGTTCTCGAGATATATCAAGATATTTAAAAGTTCCGAAGCCGCACCAACATAATAGAGATACAGAAACACCGTGGCCCCTTTCTTTGAGATAACTCTGCACTATTGCGAGCTGTAAATGCCACTTCCAGCTTAGCTGTGCAGAAGAAGAACAACAAGAAGAAGAAATATCTCGAAATATGTCCGTCAGGCCCCTTCCCTTGAGATAAATCTGCAAATATCTCGGAAACGAAGCGAGCTATGGCGAAATGTTAAGAGACCTTTTTTGTACAGAATTATGTTTCCTACTTTTTACGTTCTATGATATTTTTTGATCAGACGCGTAGTTCTCGAGATATATGAAGATATTTAAAAGTTCCGAAGCCGCACCAACATAATAGAGATACAGAAACACCGTGGCCCCTTTCTTTGAGATATCTCTGCACTATTGCGAGCTGCAAATGCCACTTCCAGCTTAGCTGTGCAGAAGAAGAACAACAAGAAGAAGAAATATCTCGAAATATGTCCGTCAGGACCTTGCCCTTGAGATATATCTGCAAATATCTCGGAAACGAAGCGAGCTATGGCAAAATGTTGAGAGACCTTTTTTGTAGAGAATTATGTTTCCTACAATTTATGTTCTATGATATTTTTTGATCAGAAGCGTAGTTTTCGAGATATGTCGAGATATTTAAAAGTTCCGTAGCCGCACCAACATAATAGAGATACAGAAACACCGTGGCCCCTTTCTTTGAGATAACTCTGCACTAGTGCGAGCCGCAAATGCCACTTCCAGCTTAGCTGTGCAGAAGAAGAACAACAAGAAGAAGAAATATCTCGAAATATGTCCGTTAGGCCCCTTCCCTTGAGATAAATCTGCAAATATCTCGGAAACGAAGCGAGCTATGGCAAAATGTTAAGCGACCTTTTTTGTAGAGAATTAAGTTTCCTACTTTTTATGTTCTATGATATTTTTTGATCAGATCCGTAGTTCTCGAGATATATCAAGATATTTAAAAGTTCCGAAGCCGCACCAACATAATAGAGATACAGAAACACCGTGGCCCGTTTCTTTGAGATAACTCTGCACTATTGCGCGCTGCAAATGCCACTTCCAGCTTAGCTGTGCAGAAGAGGAACAACAAGAAGAAGAAATATCTCGAAATATGTCCGTCAGGCCCCTTCCCTTGAGATAAATCTGCAAATATCTCGGAAACGAAGCGAGCTATGGCAAAATGTTAAGAGACCTTTTTTGTAGAGAATTAAGTTTCCTACTTTTCATGTTCTATGATATTTTTCGATCAGAGGCGTAGTTCTCGAGATATATCAAGATATTTAAAAGTTCCGAAGCCGCACCAACATAATAGAGATACAGAAACACCGTGGCCCCTCTCTTTGAGATAACTCTGCATGATTGCGAGCTGGAAATGCCACTTCCAGTTTAGCTGTGCAGAAGAAGAACAACAAGAAGAAGAAATATCTCGAAATATGTCCGTCAGGACCCTTCCCTTGAGATAAATCTGCAAATATCTCGGAAACGAAGCGAGCTATTGCAAAACCTTAAAAGACCTTTTTTGTAGAGAATTAAGTTTCCTACTTTTTATGTTCTATGATATTTTTTTATCAGATGCGTAGTTCTCGAGATATATCAAGATATTTAAAAGCTCCGAAGCTGCACCAACATAATAGAGGTACAGAAACACCGTGGCCCCTTTCTTTGAGATAACTCTGCACTATTGCGAGCTGCAAATGCCACTTCCAGCTTAGCTGTGCAGAAGAAGAACAACAAGAATAAGAAATATTTCGAAATATGTCCGTCAGGCCCCTTCCCTTGAGATAAATCTGCAAATATCTCGGAAACGAAGCGAGCTACGGCAAAATGTTAAGAGACCTTTTTTGTAGAGAATTACGTTTCCTACAATTTACGTTCTCTGATATTTTTTGATCAGAAGCGTAGTTTTCGAGATATATCGAGATATTTAAAAGTTCCGAAGCCGCACCAACATAATAGAGATACAGAAACACCGTGGCCCCTTTCTTTGAGATAACTCTGCACTATTGCGACCTGCAAATGCCACTTCCAGCTTAGCTGTGCAGAAGAGGAACAACAGGAAGAAGAAATATCTCGGAATATGTCCGTCAGGCCCCTTCCCTTGAGATAAATCTGCAAATATCTCGGAAACGAAGCGAGCTATGGCAAAATGTTAAGAGACCTTTTTTGTAGAGAATTAAGTTTCCTACTTTTCATGTTCTATGATATTTTTCGATCAGAGGCGTAGTTCTCGAGATATATCAAGATATTTAAAAGTTCCGAAGCCGCACCAACATAATAGAGATACAGAAACACCGTGGCCCCTCTCTTTGAGATAACTCTGCATGATTGCGAGCTGGAAATGCCACTTCCAGTTTAGCTGTGCAGAAGAAGAACAACAAGAAGAAGAAATATCTCGAAATATGTCCGTCAGGACCCTTCCCTTGAGATAAATCTGCAAATATCTCGGAAACGAAGCGAGCTATTGCAAAACGTTAAAAGACCTTTTTTGTAGAGAATTAAGTTTCCTACTTTTTATGTTCTATGATATTTTTTGATCAGATGCGTAGTTCTCGAGATATATCAAGATATTTAAAAGTTCCGAAGCCGCACCAACATAATAGAGATACAGAAACACCGTGGCCCCTTTCTTTGAGATAACTCTGCACTATTGCGCGCAGCAAATGCCACTTCCAGCTTAGCTGTGCAGAAGAAGAACAACAAGAAGAAGAAATATCTCGAAATATGTCCGTCAGGCCCCTTCCCTTGAGATAAATCTGCAAATATCTCGGAAACGAAGCGAGCTATGGCAAAATGTTAAGAGACCTTTTTTGTAGAGAATTAAGTTTCCTACTTTTTATGTTCTATGATATTTTTTGATCAGATGCGTAGTTCTCGAGATATATCAAGATATTTAAAAGTTCCGAAGCCGCACCAACATAATAGAGATACAGAAACACCGTGGCCCCTTTCTTTGCGATAACTCTACACTATTGCGAGCTGCAAATGCCACTTCCAGCTTAGCTGTGCAGAAGAAGAACAACAAGAAGAAGAAATATCTGGAAATATGTCCGTCAGGCCCCTTCCCTTGAGATAAATCTGCAAATATCTCGGAAACGAAGCGAGCTACGGCAAAATGTTAAGAGACCTTTTTTGTAGAAAATTAGGATTCCTACTTTTTATGTTCTATGATATTTTTTGAACAGATGCGTAGTTCTCGAGATATATCAAGATATTTAAAAGTTCCGAAGCCGCACCAACATAATAGAGATACAGAAACACCGTGGCCCCTTTCTTTGAGATAACTCTGCACTATTGCGCGCTGCAAATGCCACTTCCAGCTTAGCTGTGCAGAAGAAGAACAACAAGAAGAAGAAATATCTCGAAATATGTCCGTCAGGCCCCTTCCCTTGAGATAAATCTGCAAATATCTCGGAAACGAAGCGAGCTATGGCAAAATGTTAAGAGACCTTTTTTGTAGAGAATTAAGTTTCCTACTTTTTATGTTCTATGATATTTTTTGATCAGATGCGTAGTTCTCGAGATATATCAAGATATTTAAAAGTTCCGAAGCCGCACCAACATAATAGAGATACAGAAACACCGTGGCCCCTTTCTTTGAGGTAACTCTGCACTATTGCGAGCTGCAAATGCCATTTCCAGCTTAGCTGTGCAGAAGAAGAACAACAAGAAGAAGAAATATCTCGAAATATGTCCGTCAGGCCCCTTCCCTTGAGATAAATCTGCAAATATCTCGGAAACCAAGCGAGCTATCGCAAAATGTTAAGAGACATTATTTGTAGAGAATTAAGTTTCCTACTTTTTATGTTCTACGATATTTTTTGATCAGATGCGTAGTTCTCGAGATATATCAAGATATTTAAAAGTTCCGAAGCCGCACCAACATAATAGAGATACAGAAACACCGTGGCCCCTTTCTTTGAGATAACTCTGCACTATTGCGAGCTGCAAATGCCACTTCCAGCTTAGCTGTGCAGAAGAAGAACAACAAGAAGAAGAAATATCTCGAAATATGTCCGTCAGGCCCCTTCCCTTGAGATAAATCTGCAAATATCTCGGAAACGAAGCGAGCTATGGCAAAATGTTAAGAGACCATTTTTGTAGAGAATTAAGTTTCCTACTTTTTATGTTCTATGATATTTTTTGATCAGATGCGTAGTTCTCGAGATATATCAAGATATTTAAAAGCTCCGAAGCCGCACCAACATAATAGAGATACAGAAACACCGTGGCCCCTTTCTTTGAGATAACTCTGCACTATTGCGCGCAGCAAATGCCACTTCCAGCTTAGCTGTGCAGAAGAAGAACAACAAGAAGAAGAAATATCTCGAAATATGTCCGTCAGGCCCCTTCCCTTGAGATAAATCTGCAAATATCTCGGAAACGAAGCGAGCTATGGCAAAATGTTTAGAGACCTTTTTTGTAGAGAATTAAGTTTCCTACTTTTTATGTTCTATGATATTTTTTGATCAGATGCGTAGTTCTCGAGATATATCAAGATATTTAAAAGTTCCGAAGCCGCACCAACATAATAGAGATACAGAAACACCGTGGCCCCTTTCTTTGCGATAACTCTGCACTATTGCGAGCTGCAAATGCCACTTCCAGCTTAGCTGTGCAGAAGAAGAACAACAAGAAGAAGAAATATCTGGAAATATGTCCGTCAGGCCCCTTCCCTTGAGATAAATCTGCAAATATCTCGGAAACGAAGCGAGCTACGGCAAAATGTTAAGAGACCTTTTTTGTAGAAAATTAGGATTCCTACTTTTTATGTTCTATGATATTTTTTGAACAGATGCGTAGTTCTCGAGATATATCAAGATATTTAAAAGTTCCGAAGCCGCACCAACATAATAGAGATACAGAAACACCGTGGCCCCTTTCTTTGAGATAACTCTGCACTATTGCGCGCTGCAAATGCCACTTCCAGCTTAGCTGTGCAGAAGAAGAACAACAAGAAGAAGAAATATCTCGAAATATGTCCGTCAGGCCCCTTCCCTTGAGATAAATCTGCAAATATCTCGGAAACGAAGCGAGCTATGGCAAAATGTTAAGAGACCTTTTTTGTAGAGAATTAAGTTTCCTACTTTTTATGTTCTATGATATTTTTTGATCAGATGCGTAGTTCTCGAGATATATCAAGATATTTAAAAGTTCCGAAGCCGCACCAACATAATAGAGATACAGAAACACCGTGGCCCCTTTCTTTGAGGTAACTCTGCACTATTGCGAGCTGCAAATGCCACTTCCAGCTTAGCTGTGCAGAAGAAGAACAACAAGAAGAAGAAATATCTCGAAATATGTCCGTCAGGCCCCTTCCCTTGAGATAAATCTGCAAATATCTCGGAAACCAAGCGAGCTATCGCAAAATGTTAAGAGACCTTATTTGTAGAGAATTAAGTTTCCTACTTTTTATGTTCTATGATATTTTTTGATCAGATGCTTAGTTCTCGAGATATATCAAGATATTTAAAAGCTCCGAAGCTCCACCAACATAATAGAGGTACAGAAACACCGTGGCCCCTTTCTTTGAGATAACTCTGCACTATTGCGAGCTGCAAATGCCACTTCCAGCTTAGCTGTGCAGAAGAAGAACAACAAGAATAAGAAATATTTCGAAATATGTCCGTCAGGCCCCTTCCCTTGAGATAAATCTGCAAATATCTCGGAAACGAAGCGAGCTACGGCAAAATGTTAAGAGACCTTTTTTGTAGAGAATTACGTTTCCTACAATTTACGTTCTCTGATATTTTTTGATCAGAAGCGTAGTTTTCGAGATATATCGAGATATTTAAAAGTTCCGAAGCCGCACCAACATAATAGAGATACAGAAACACCGTGGCCCCTTTCTTTGAGATAACTCTGCACTATTGCGAGCTGCAAATGCCACTTCCAGCTTAGCTGTGCAGAACAAGAACAACAAGAAGAAGAAATATCTGGAAATATGTCCGTCAGGCCCCTTCCCTTGAGATAAATCTGCAAATATCTCGGAAACGAAGCGAGCTACGGCAAGATGTTAAGAGACCTTTTTTGTAGAAAATTAAGTTTCCTACTTTTTATGTTCTATGATATTTTCTGATCAGATGCGTAGTTCTCGAGATATATCAAGATATTTAAAAGTTCCGAAGCCGCACCAACATAATAGAGATACAGAAACACCGTGGCCCCTTTCTTTGAGATAACTCTGCACTACTGCGAGCTGCAAATGCCACTTCCAGCTTAGCTGTGCAGAAGAAGAACAACAAGAAGAAGAAATATCTCGAAATATGTCCGTCAGGCCCCTTCCCTTGAGATAAATCTGCAAATATCTCGGAAACCAAGCGAGCTATGGCAAAAGTGTTTAGAGACCTTATTTGTAGAGAATTAAGTTTCCTACTTTTTATGTTCTACGATATTTTTTGATCAGATGCGTAGTTCTCGAGATATATCAAGATATTTAAAAGTTCCGAAGCCGCACCAACATAATAGAGATACAGAAACACCGTGGCCCCTTTCTTTGAGATAACTCTGCACTATTGCGCGCAGCAAATGCCACTTCCAGCTTAGCTGTGCAGAAGAAGAACAACAAGAAGAAGAAATATCTCGAAATATGTCCGTCAGGCCCCTTCCCTTGAGATAAATCTGCAAATATCTCGGAAACGAAGCGAGCTATGGCAAAATGTTAAGAGACCTTTTTTGTAGAGAATTAAGTTTCCTACTTTTTATGTTCTATGATATTTTTTGATCAGATGCGTAGTTCTCGAGATATATCAAGATATTTAAAAGCTCCGAAGCTGCACCAACATAATAGAGGTACAGAAACACCGTGGCCCCTTTCTTTGAGATAACTCTGCACTATTGCGAGCTGCAAATGCCACTTCCAGCTTAGCTGTGCAGAAGAAGAACAACAAGAATAAGAAATATTTCGAAATATGTCCGTCAGGCCCCTTCCCTTGAGATAAATCTGCAAATATCTCGGAAACGAAGCGAGCTACGGCAAAATGTTAAGAGACCTTTTTTGTAGAAAATTAGGTTTCCTACTTTTTATGTTCTATGATATTTTTTGATCAGATGCGTAGTTCTCGAGATATATCAAGATATTTAAAAGTTCCGAAGCCGCACCAACATAATAGAGATACAGAAACACCGTGGCCCCTTTCTTTGCGATAACTCTGCACTATTGCGAGCTGCAAATGCCACTTCCAGCTTAGCTGTGCAGAAGAAGAACAACAAGAAGAAGAAATATCTGGAAATATGTCCGTCAGGCCCCTTCCCTTGAGATAAATCTGCAAATATCTCGGAAACGAAGCGAGCTACGGCAAAATGTTAAGAGACCTTTTTTGTAGAAAATTAGGATTGCTACTTTTTATGTTCTATGATATTTTTTGAACAGATGCGTAGTTCTCGAGATATATCAAGATATTTAAAAGTTCCGAAGCCGCACCAACATAATAGAGATACAGAAACACCGTGGCCCCTTTCTTTGAGATAACTCTGCACTATTGCGCGCTGCAAATGCCACTTCCAGCTTAGCTGTGCAGAAGAAGAACAACAAGAAGAAGAAATATCTCGAAATATGTCCGTCAGGCCCCTTCCCTTGAGATAAATCTGCAAATATCTCGGAAACGAAGCGAGCTATGGCAAAATGTTAAGAGACCTTTTTTGTAGAGAATTAAGTTTCCTACTTTTTATGTTCTATGATATTTTTTGATCAGATGCGTAGTTCTCGAGATATATCAAGATATTTAAAAGTTCCGAAGCCGCACCAACATAATAGAGATACAGAAACACCGTGGCCCCTTTCTTTGAGGTAACTCTGCACTATTGCGAGCTGCAAATGCCACTTCCAGCTTAGCTGTGCAGAAGAAGAACAACAAGAAGAAGAAATATCTCGAAATATGTCCGTCAGGCCCCTTCCCTTGAGATAAATCTGCAAATATCTCGGAAACGAAGCGAGCTATGGCAAAATGTTAAGAGACCTTTTTTGTAGAGAATTAAGTTTCCTACTTTTTATGTTCTATGATATTTTCTGATCAGATGCGTAGTTCTCGAGATATATCAAGATATTTAAAAGTTCCGAAGCCGCACCAACATAATAGAGATACAGAAACACCGTGGCTCCTTTCTTTGAGATAACTCTGCACTACTGCGAGCTGCAAATGCCACTTCCAGCTTAGCTGTGCAGAAGAAGAACAACAAGAAGAAGAAATATCTCGAAATATGTCCGTCAGGCCCCTTCCCTTGAGATAAATCTGCAAATATCTCGGAAACGAAGCGAGCTATGGCAAAATGTTAAGAGACCATTTTTGTAGAGAATTAAGTTTCCTACTTTTTATGTTCTATGATATTTTTTGATCAGATGCGTAGTTCTCGAGATATATCCTGATATTTAAAAGTTCCGAAGCGGCACCAACATAATAGAGATACAGAAACACCGTGGCCCCTTTCTTTGAGGTAACTCTGCACTATTGCGAGCTGCAAATGCCACTTCCAGCTTAGCTGTGCAGAAGAAGAACAACAAGAAGAAGAAATATCTCGAAATATGTCCGTCAGGCCCCTTCCCTTGAGATAAATCTGCAAATATCTCGGAAACGAAGCGAGCTATGGCAAAATGTTAAGAGACCTTTTTTGTAGAGAATTAAGTTTCCTACTTTTTATGTTCTATGATATTTTTTGATCAGATGCGTAGTTCTCGAGATATATAAAGATATTTAAAAGCTCCGAAGCTGCACCAACATAATAGAGGTACAGAAACACCGTGGCCCCTTTCTTTGAGATAACTCTGCACTATTGCGAGCTGCAAATGCCACTTCCAGCTTAGCTGTGCAGAAGAAGAACAACAAGAATAAGAAATATTTCGAAATATGTCCGTCAGGCCCCTTCCCTTGAGATAAATCTGCAAATATCTCGGAAACGAAGCGAGCTACGGCAAAATGTTAAGAGACCTTTTTTGTAGAAAATTAGGTTTCCTACTTTTTATGTTCTATGATATTTTTTGATCAGATGCGTAGTTCTCGAGATATATCAAGATATTTAAAAGTTCCGAAGCTGCACCAACATAATAGAGGTACAGAAACACCGTGGCCCCTTTCTTTGAGATAACTCTGCACTATTGCGAGCTGCAAATGCCACTTCCAGCTTAGCTGTGCAGAAGAAGAACAACAAGAATAAGAAATATTTCGAAATATGTCCGTCAGGCCCCTTCCCTTGAGATAAATCTGCAAATATCTCGGAAACGAAGCGAGCTACGGCAAAATGTTAAGAGACCTTTTTTGTAGAAAATTAGGTTTCCTACTTTTTATGTTCTATGATATTTTTTGATCAGATGCGTAGTTCTCGAGATATATCAAGATATTTAAAAGTTCCGAAGCCGCACCAACATAATAGAGATACAGAAACACCGTGGCCCCTTTCTTTGCGATAACTCTGCACTATTGCGAGCTGCAAATGCCACTTCCAGCTTAGCTGTGCAGAAGAAGAACAACAAGAAGAAGAAATATCTGGAAATATGTCCGTCAGGCCCCTTCCCTTGAGATAAATCTGCAAATATCTCGGAAACGAAGCGAGCTACGGCAAAATGTTAAGAGACCTTTTTTGTAGAAAATTAGGATTCCTACTTTTTATGTTCTATGATATTTTTTGAACAGATGCGTAGTTCTCGAGATATATCAAGATATTTAAAAGTTCCGAAGCCGCACCAACATAATAGAGGTACAGAAACACCGTGGCCCCTTTCTTTGAGATAACTCTGCACTATTGCGAGCTGCAAATGCCACTTCCAGCTTAGCTGTGTAGAAGAAGAACAACAAGAATAAGAAATATTTCGAAATATGTCCGTCAGGCCCCTTCCCTTGAGATAAATCTGCAAATATCTCGGAAACGAAGCGAGCTACGGCAAAATGTTAAGAGACCTTTTTTGTAGAGAATTAGGTTTCCTACTTTTTATGTTCTATGATATTTTTTGATCAGATGCGTAGTTCTCGAGATATATCAAGATATTTAAAAGTTCCGAAGCCGCACCAACATAATAGAGATACAGAAACACCGTGGCCCCTTTCTTTGCGATAACTCTGCACTATTGCGAGCTGCAAATGCCACTTCCAGCTTAGCTGTGCAGAAGAAGAACAACAAGAAGAAGAAATATCTGGAAATATGTCCGTCAGGCCCCTTCCCTTGAGATAAATCTGCAAATATCTCGGAAACGAAGCGAGCTACGGCAAAATGTTAAGAGACCTTTTTTGTAGAAAATTAGGATTCCTACTTTTTATGTTCTATGATATTTTTTGAACAGATGCGTAGTTCTCGAGATATATCAAGATATTTAAAAGTTCCGAAGCCGCACCAACATAATAGAGATACAGAAACACCGTGGCCCCTTTCTTTGAGATAACTCTGCACTATTGCGCGCTGCAAATGCCACTTCCAGCTTAGCTGTGCAGAAGAAGAACAACAAGAAGAAGAAATATCTCGAAATATGTCCGTCAGGCCCCTTCCCTTGAGATAAATCTGCAAATATCTCGGAAACGAAGCGAGCTATGGCAAAATGTTAAGAGACCTTTTTTGTAGAGAATTAAGTTTCCTACTTTTTATGTTCTATGATATTTTTTGATCAGATGCGGAGTTCTCGAGATATATCAAGATATTTAAAAGCTCCGAAGCTGCACCAACATAATAGAGGTACAGAAACACCGTGGCCCCTTTCTTTGAGATAACTCTGCACTATTGCGAGCTGCAAATGCCACTTCCAGCTTAGCTGTGCAGAAGAAGAACAACAAGAATAAGAAATATTTCGAAATATGTCCGTCAGGCCCCTTCCCTTGAGATAAATCTGCAAATATCTCGGAAACGAAGCGAGCTACGGCAAAATGTTAAGAGACCTTTTTTGTAGAAAATTAGGTTTCCTACTTTTTATGTTCTATGATATTTTTTGATCAGATGCGTAGTTCTCGAGATATATCAAGATATTTAAAAGTTCCGAAGCCGCACCAACATAATAGAGATACAGAAACACCGTGGCCCCTTTCTTTGCGATAACTCTGCACTATTGCGAGCTGCAAATGCCACTTCCAGCTTAGCTGTGCAGAAGAAGAACAACAAGAAGAAGAAATATCTGGAAATATGTCCGTCAGGCCCCTTCCCTTGAGATAAATCTGCAAATATCTCGGAAACGAAGCGAGCTACGGCAAAATGTTAAGAGACCTTTTTTGTAGAAAATTAGGATTCCTACTTTTTATGTTCTATGATATTTTTTGAACAGATGCGTAGTTCTCGAGATATATCAAGATATTTAAAAGTTCCGAAGCCGCACCAACATAATAGAGATACAGAAACACCGTGGCCCCTTTCTTTGAGATAACTCTGCACTATTGCGCGCTGCAAATGCCACTTCCAGCTTAGCTGTGCAGAAGAAGAACAACAAGAAGAAGAAATATCTCGAAATATGTCCGTCAGGCCCCTTCCCTTGAGATAAATCTGCAAATATCTCGGAAACGAAGCGAGCTATGGCAAAATGTTAAGAGACCTTATTTGTAGAGAATTAAGTTTCCTACTTTTTATGTTCTACGATATTTTTTGATCAGATGCGTAGTTCTCGAGATATATCAAGATATTTAAAAGTTCCGAAGCCGCACCAACATAATAGAGATACAGAAACACCGTGGCCCCTTTCTTTGAGATAACTCTGCACTATTGCGCGCTGCAAATGCCACTTCCAGCTTAGCTGTGCAGAAGAAGAACAACAAGAAGAAGAAATATCTCGAAATATGTCCGTCAGGCCCCTTCCCTTGAGATAAATCTGCAAATATCTCGGAAACGAAGCGAGCTATGGCAAAATGTTAAGAGACCTTATTTGTAGAGAATTAAGTTTCCTACTTTTTATGTTCTACGATATTTTTTGATCAGATGCGTAGTTCTCGAGATATATCAAGATATTTAAAAGTTCCGAAGCCGCACCAACATAATAGAGATACAGAAACACCGTGGCCCCTTTCTTTGAGATAACTCTGCACTATTGCGAGCTGCAAATGCCACTTCCAGCTTAGCTGTGCAGAAGAAGAACAACAAGAAGAAGAAATATCTGGAAATATGTCCGTCAGGCCCCTTCCCTTGAGATAAATCTGCAAATATCTCGGAAACGAAGCGAGCTACGGCAAAATGTTAAGAGACCTTTTTTGTAGAAAATTAGGATTCCTACTTTTTATGTTCTATGATATTTTTTGATCAGATGCGTAGTTCTCGAGATATATCCTGATATTTAAAAGTTCCGAAGCGGCACCAACATAATAGAGATACAGAAACACCGTGGCCCCTTTCTTTGAGGTAACTCTGCACTATTGCGAGCTGCAAATGCCACTTCCAGCTTAGCTGTGCAGAAGAAGAACAACAAGAAGAAGAAATATCTCGAAATATGTCCGTCAGGCCCCTTCCCTTGAGATGAATCTGCAAATATCTCGGAAACGAAGCGAGCTATGGCAAAATGTTAAGAGACCTTTTTTGTAGAGAATTAAGTTTCCTACTTTTTATGTTCTATGATATTTTCTGATCAGATGCGTAGTTCTCGAGATATATCAAGATATTTAAAAGTTCCGAAGCCGCACCAACATAATAGAGATACAGAAACACCGTGGCCCCTTTCTTTGAGATAACTCTGCACTACTGCGAGCTGCAAATGCCACTTCCAGCTTAGCTGTGCAGAAGAAGAACAACAAGAAGAAGAAATATCTCGAAATATGTCCGTCAGGCCCCTTCCCTTGAGATAAATCTGCAAATATCTCGGAAACGAAGCGAGCTATGGCAAAATGTTAAGAGACCTTTTTTGTAGAGAATTAAGTTTCCTACTTTTTATGTTCTATGATATTTTTTGATCAGATGCGTAGTTCTCGAGATATATCAAGATATTTAAAAGCTCCGAAGCTGCACCAACATAATAGAGGTACAGAAACACCGTGGCCCCTTTCTTTGAGATAACTCTGCACTATTGCGAGCTGCAAATGCCACTTCCAGCTTAGCTGTGCAGAAGAAGAACAACAAGAAGAAGAAATATCTGGAAATATGTCCGTCAGGCCCCTTCCCTTGAGATAAATCTGCAAATATCTCGGAAACGAAGCGAGCTACGGCAAAATGTTAAGAGACCTTTTTTGTAGAAAATTAGGATTCCTACTTTTTATGTTCTATGATATTTTTTGAACAGATGCGTAGTTCTCGAGATATATCAAGATATTTAAAAGTTCCGAAGCCGCACCAACATAATAGAGATACAGAAACACCGTGGCCCCTTTCTTTGAGATAACTCTGCACTATTGCGCGCTGCAAATGCCACTTCCAGCTTAGCTGTGCAGAAGAAGAACAACAAGAAGAAGAAATATCTCGAAATATGTCCGTCAGGCCCCTTCCCTTGAAATAAATCTGCAAATATCTCGGAAACGAAGCGAGCTACGGCAAAATGTTAAGAGACCTTTTTTGTAGAAAATTAGGATTCCTACTTTTTATGTTCTATGATATTTTTTGATCAGATGCGTAGTTCTCGAGATATATCCTGATATTTAAAAGTTCCGAAGCGGCACCAACATAATAGAGATACAGAAACACCGTGGCCCCTTTCTTTGAGGTAACTCTGCACTATTGCGAGCTGCAAATGCCACTTCCAGCTTAGCTGTGCAGAAGAAGAACAACAAGAAGAAGAAATATCTCGAAATATGTCCGTCAGGCCCCTTCCCTTGAGATGAATCTGCAAATATCTCGGAAACGAAGCGAGCTATGGCAAAATGTTAAGAGACCATTTTTGTAGAGAATTAAGTTTCCTACTTTTTATGTTCTATGATATTTTTTGATCAGATGCGTAGTTCTCGAGATATATCAAGATATTTAAAAGCTCCGAAGCTGCACCAACATAATAGAGGTACAGAAACACCGTGGCCCCTTTCTTTGAGATAACTCTGCACTATTGCGAGCTGCAAATGCCACTTCCAGCTTAGCTGTGCAGAAGAAGAACAACAAGAATAAGAAATATTTCGAAATATGTCCGTCAGGCCCCTTCCCTTGAGATAAATCTGCAAATATCTCGGAAACGAAGCGAGCTACGGCAAAATGTTAAGAGACCTTTTTTGTAGAAAATTAGGTTTCCTACTTTTTATGTTCTATGATATTTTTTGATCAGATGCGTAGTTCTCGAGATATATCAAGATATTTAAAAGTTCCGAAGCCGCACCAACATAATAGAGATACAGAAACACCGTGGCCCCTTTCTTTGCGATAACTCTGCACTATTGCGAGCTGCAAATGCCACTTCCAGCTTAGCTGTGCAGAAGAAGAACAACAAGAAGAAGAAATATCTGGAAATATGTCCGTCAGGCCCCTTCCCTTGAGATAAATCTGCAAATATCTCGGAAACGAAGCGAGCTATGGCAAAATGTTAAGAGACCTTATTTGTAGAGAATTAAGTTTCCTACTTTTTATGTTCTACGATATTTTTTGATCAGATGCGTAGTTCTCGAGATATATCAAGATATTTAAAAGTTCCGAAGCCGCACCAACATAATAGAGATACAGAAACACCGTGGCCCCTTTCTTTGAGGTAACTCTGCACTATTGCGAGCTGCAAATGCCACTTCCAGCTTAGCTGTGCAGAAGAAGAACAACAAGAAGAAGAAATATCTCGAAATATGTCCGTCAGGCCCCTTCCCTTGAGATAAATCTGCAAATATCTCGGAAACGAAGCGAGCTATGGCAAAATGTTAAGAGACCTTTTTTGTAGAGAATTAAGTTTCCTACTTTTTATGTTCTATGATATTTTCTGATCAGATGCGTAGTTCTCGAGATATATCAAGATATTTAAAAGTTCCGAAGCCGCACCAACATAATAGAGATACAGAAACACCGTGGCCCCTTTCTTTGAGATAACTCTGCACTACTGCGAGCTGCAAATGCCACTTCCAGCTTAGCTGTGCAGAAGAAGAACAACAAGAAGAAGGAATATCTCGAAATATGTCCGTCAGGCCCCTTCCCTTGAGATAAATCTGCAAATATCTCGGAAACCAAGCGAGCTATGGCAAAAGTGTTTAGAGACCTTATTTGTAGAGAATTAAGTTTCCTACTTTTTATGTTCTACGATATTTTTTGATCAGATGCGTAGTTCTCGAGATATATCAAGATATTTAAAAGTTCCGAAGCCGCACCAACATAATAGAGATACAGAAACACCGTGGCCCCTTTCTTTGAGATAACTCTGCACTATTGCGAGCTGCAAATGCCACTTCCAGCTTAGCTGTGCAGAAGAAGAACAACAAGAAGAAGAAATATCTCGAAATATGTCCGTCAGGCCCCTTCCCTTGAGATAAATCTGCAAATATCTCGGAAACGAAGCGAGCTATGGCAAAATGTTAAGAGACCTTTTTTGTAGAGAATTATGTGCCCTACAATTTACGTTCTCTGATATTTTTTGATCAGATGCGTAGTTCTCGAGATATATCCTGATATTTAAAAGTTCCGAAGCGGCACCAACATAATAGAGATACAGAAACACCGTGGCCCCTTTCTTTGAGGTAACTCTGCACTATTGCGAGCTGCAAATGCCACTTCCAGCTTAGCTGTGCAGAAGAAGAACAACAAGAAGAAGAAATATCTCGAAATATGTCCGTCAGGCCCCTGCCCTTGAGATATATCTGCAAATATCTCGGAAACGAAGCAAGCTATGGCAAAATGTTAAGAGACCTTTTTTGTAGAGAATTATGTTTCCTACAATTTATGTTCTATGATATTTTTTGATCAGAAGCGTAGTTTTCGAGATATATCGAGATATTTAAAAGTTCCGAAGCCGCACCAACATAATAGAGATACAGAAACACCGTGGCCCCTTTCTTTGAGATAACTCTGCACTATTGCGAGCTGCAAATGCCACTTCCAGCTTAGCTGTGCAGAGGAAGAACAACAAGAAGAAGAAATATCTCGAAATATGTCCGTCAGGCCAGTTCCTTTGAGCTGAATCTGCAAATCTCTCGGAAACGAAGCGAACTATGGCAAAATGTTAAGAGACGTTTTTTGTAGAGAATTATGTTTCCTACAATTTATGTTCTATGATATTTTTTGATCAGAAGCGTAGTTTTCGAGATATATCGAGATACTTAAAAGTTCCGAAGCCGCACCAACATAATAGAGATACAGAAACACCGTGGCCCCTTTCTTTGAGATAACTCTGCACTATTGCGAGCTGCAAATGCCACTTCCAGCTTAGCTGTGCAGAAGAAGAACAACAAGAAGAAGAAGTATCTCGAAATATGTCCGTCAGGCCCCTTCCCTTGAGATAAATCTGGAAATATCTCGGAAACGAAGAGAGCTATGGCAAAATGTTAAGAGACCTTTTTTATAGAGAATTAAGTTTTCTACAATTTATGTTCTATGATATTTTTTGATCAGAAGCGTAGTTTTCGAGATATATCGAGATATTTAAAAGATCCGAAGCCGCACCAACATAATAGAGATACAGAAACACCGTGGCCCCTTTCTTTGAGATAACTCTGCACTAGTGCGAGCCGCAAATGCCGCTTCCAGCTTAGCTGTGCAGAAGAAGAACAACAAGAAGAAGAAATATCTCGAAATATGTCCGTCAGGCCCCTTCCCTCGAGATAAATCTGCAAATATCTCGGAAACGAAGCGAGCTATGGCAAAATGTTAAGAGACCTTTTTTGTAGAGAATTAAGTTTCCTACTTTTTATGTTCTATGCTATTTTTTGATCAGATGCGTAGTTCTCGAGATATATCAAGATATTTAAAAGTTCCGAAGCCGCACCAACATAATAGAGATACAGAAACACCGTGGCCCCTTTCTTTGAGATAACTCTGCACTATTGCGCGCAGCAAATGCCACTTCCAGCTTAGCTGTGCAGAAGAAGAACAACAAGAAGAAGAAATATCTCGAAATATGTCCGTCAGGCCCCTTCCCTTGAGATAAATCTGCAAATATCTCGGAAACGAAGCGAGCTATGGCAAAATGTTAAGAGACCTTTTTTGTAGAGAATTAAGTTTCCCACTTTTTATGTTCTATGATATTTTTTGATCAGATGCGTAGTTCTCGAGATATATCAAGATATTTAAAAGCTCCGAAGCTGCACCAACATAATAGAGGTACAGAAACACCGTGGCCCCTTTCTTTGAGATAACTCTGCACTATTGCGAGCTGCAAATGCCACTTCCAGCTTAGCTGTGCAGAAGAAGAACAACAAGAATAAGAAATATTTCGAAATATGTCCGTCAGGCCCCTTCCCTTGAGATAAATCTGCAAATATCTCGGAAACGAAGCGAGCTACGGCAAAATGTTAAGAGACCTTTTTTGTAGAAAATTAGGTTTCCTACTTTTTATGTTCTATGATATTTTTTGATCAGATGCGTAGTTCTCGAGATATATCAAGATATTTAAAAGTTCCGAAGCCGCACCAACATAATAGAGATACAGAAACACCGTGGCCCCTTTCTTTGCGATAACTCTGCACTATTGCGAGCTGCAAATGCCACTTCCAGCTTAGCTGTGCAGAAGAAGAACAACAAGAAGAAGAAATATCTGGAAATATGTCCGTCAGGCCCCTTCCCTTGAGATAAATCTGCAAATATCTCGGAACCGAAGCGAGCTACGGCAAAATGTTAAGAGACCTTTTTTGTAGAAAATTAGGATTCCTACTTTTTATGTTCTATGATATTTTTTGAACAGATGCGTAGTTCTCGAGATATATCAAGATATTTAAAAGTTCCGAAGCCGCACCAACATAATAGAGATACAGAAACACCGTGGCCCCTTTCTTTGGGATAACTCTGCACTATTGCGCGCTGCAAATGCCACTTCCAGCTTAGCTGTGCAGAAGAAGAACAACAAGAAGAAGAAATATCTCGAAATATGTCCGTCAGGCCCCTTCCCTTGAGAGAAATCTGCAAATATCTCGGAAACGAAGCGAGCTATGGCAAAATGTTAAGAGACCTTTTTTGTAGAGAATTAAGTTTCCTACTTTTTATGTTCTATGATATTTTTTGATCAGATGCGTAGTTCTCGAGATATATCAAGATATTTAAAAGTTCCGAAGCCGCACCAACATAATAGAGATACAGAAACACCGTGGCCCCTTTCTTTGAGATAACTCTGCACTATTGCGACCTGCAAATGCCACTTCCAGCTTAGCTGTGCAGAAGAAGAACAACAAGAAGAAGAAATATCTGGAAATATGTCCGTCAGGCCCCTTCCCTTGAGATAAATCTGCAAATATCTCGGAACCGAAGCGAGCTACGGCAAAATGTTAAGAGACCTTTTTTGTAGAAAATTAGGATTCCTACTTTTTATGTTCTATGATATTTTTTGAACAGATGCGTAGTTCTCGAGATATATCAAGATATTTAAAAGTTCCGAAGCCGCACCAACATAATAGAGATACAGAAACACCGTGGCCCCTTTCTTTGGGATAACTCTGCACTATTGCGCGCTGCAAATGCCACTTCCAGCTTAGCTGTGCAGAAGAAGAACAACAAGAAGAAGAAATATCTCGAAATATGTCCGTCAGGCCCCTTCCCTTGAGAGAAATCTGCAAATATCTCGGAAACGAAGCGAGCTATGGCAAAATGTTAAGAGACCTTTTTTGTAGAGAATTAAGTTTCCTACTTTTTATGTTCTATGATATTTTTTGATCAGATGCGTAGTTCTCGAGATATATCAAGATATTTAAAAGTTCCGAAGCCGCACCAACATAATAGAGATACAGAAACACCGTGGCCCCTTTCTTTGAGATAACTCTGCACTATTGCGACCTGCAAATGCCACTTCCAGCTTAGCTGTGCAGAAGAGGAACAACAAGAAGAAGAAATATCTGGAAATATGTCCGTCAGGCCCCTTCCCTTGAGATAAATCTGCAAATATCTCGGAACCGAAGCGAGCTACGGCAAAATGTTAAGAGACCTTTTTTGTAGAAAATTAGGATTCCTACTTTTTATGTTCTATGATATTTTTTGAACAGATGCGTAGTTCTCGAGATATATCAAGATATTTAAAAGTTCCGAAGCCGCACCAACATAATAGAGATACAGAAACACCGTGGCCCCTTTCTTTGGGATAACTCTGCACTATTGCGCGCTGCAAATGCCACTTCCAGCTTAGCTGTGCAGAAGAAGAACAACAAGAAGAAGAAATATCTCGAAATATGTCCGTCAGGCCCCTTCCCTTGAGAGAAATCTGCAAATATCTCGGAAACGAAGCGAGCTATGGCAAAATGTTAAGAGACCTTTTTTGTAGAGAATTAAGTTTCCTACTTTTTATGTTCTATGATATTTTTTGATCAGATGCATAGTTCTCGAGATATATCAAGATATTTAAAAGTTCCGAAGCCGCACCAACATAATAGAGATACAGAAACACCGTGGCCCCTTTCTTTGAGATAACTCTGCACTATTGCGAGCTGCAAATGCCACTTCCAGCTTAGCTGTGCAGAGGAAGAACAACAAGAAGAAGAAATATCTCGAAATATGTCCGTCAGGCCAGTTCCTTTGAGTTGAATCTGCAAATATCTCGGAAACGAAGCGAGCTATGACAAAATGTTAAGAGACCTTTTTTGTAGAGAATTATGTTTCCGACAATTTATGTTCTATGATATTTTTTGATCAGAAGCGTAGTTTTCGAGATATATCGAGATATTTAAAAGTTCCGAAGCCGCACCAACATAATAGAGGTACAGAAACACCGTGGCCGCTTTGTTTGAGATAACTCTGCACTAGTGCGAGCCGCAAATGCCACTTCCAGCTTAGCTGTGCAGAAGAAGAACAACAAGAAGAAGAAATATCTCGAAATATGTCCGTCAGGCCCCTTCCCTTGAGATAAATCTGCACATATCTCGGAAACGAAGCGAGCTATGGCAAAATGTGAAGAGACCTTTTGTATAGAGAATTAAGTTTCCTACTTTTTATCTTCTATGATATTTTTTGATCAGATGCGTAGTTCTCGAGATATATCAAGATATTTAAAAGTTCCGAAGCCGCACCAACATAATAGAGATACAGAAACACCGTGGCCCCTCTCTTTGAGATAACTCTGCACTATTGCGAGCTGGAAATGCCACTTCCAGTTTAGCTGTGCAGAAGAAGAACAACAAGAAGAAGAAATATCTCGAAATATGTCCGTCAGGCCCCTTCCCTTGAGATAAATCTGCAAATATCTCGGAAACGAAGAGAGCTATGGCAAAATGTTAAGAGACCTTTTTTGTAGAGAATTATGTTTCCTACAATTTATGTTCTATGATATTTTTTGATCAGAAGCGTAGTTTTCGAGATATATCGAGATAATTAAAAGTTCCGAAGCCGCACCAACATAATAGAGATACAGAAACACCGTGGCCCCTTTCTTTGAGATAACTCTGCACTAGTGCGAGCCGCAAATGCCACTTCCAGCTTAGCTGTGCAGAAGAAGAACAACAAGAAGAAGAAGTATCTCGAAATATGTCCGTCAGGCCCGTTCCTTTGAGCTGAATCTGCAAATATCTCGGAAACGAAGCGAGCTATGGCAAAATGTTAAGAGACGTTTTTTGTAGAGAATTATGTTTCCTACAATTTATGTTCTATGATATTTTTTGATCAGAAGCGTAGTTTTCGAGATATATCGAGATATTTAAAAGTTCCGAAGCCGCACCAACATAATACAGATACAGAAACACCGTGGCCCCTTTCTTTGAGATAACTCTGCACTAGTGCGAGCCGCAAATGCCACTTCCAGCTTAGCTGTGCAGAAGAAGAACAACAAGAAGAAGAAGTATCTCGAAATATGTCCGTCAGGCCCGTTCCTTTGAGCTGAATCTGCAAATATCTCGGAAACGAAGCGAGCTATGGCAAAATGTTGAGAGACGGTTTTTGTAGAGAATTATGTTTCCTACAATTTATGTTCTATGATATTTTTTGATCAGAAGCGTAGTTTTCGAGATATATCGAGATATTTAAAAGTTCCGAAGCCGCACCAACATAATAGAGATACAGAAACACCGTGGCCCCTTTCTTTGAGATAACTCTGCACTATTGCGAGCTGCAAATGCCACTTCCAGCTTAGCTGTGCAGAAGAAGAACAACAAGAATAAGAAATATTTCGAAATATGTCCGTCAGGCCCCTTCCCTTGAGATAAATCTGCAAATATCTCGGAAACGAAGCGAGCTACGGCAAAATGTTAAGAGACCTTTTTTGTAGAAAATTAGGTTTCCTACTTTTTATGTTCTATGATATTTTTTGATCAGATGCGTAGTTCTCGAGATATATCAAGATATTTGAAAGTTCCGAAGCCGCACCAACATAATAGAGATACAGAAACACCGTGGCCCCTTTCTTTGAGATAACTCTGCACTATTGCGAGCGGCAAATGCCACTTCCAGCTTAGCTGTGCAGAAGAAGAACAACAAGAAGAAGAAATATCTGGAAATATGTCCGTCAGGCCCCTTCCCTTGAGATAAATCTGCAAATATCTCGGAAACGAAGCGAGCTATGGCAAAATGTTAAGAGACCTTTTTTGTAGAGAATTAAGTTTCCTACTTTTTATGTTCTATGATATTTTTTGATCAGATGCGTAGTTCTCGAGATATATCAAGATATTTAAAAGCTCCGAAGCTGCACCAACATAATAGAGGTACAGAAACACCGTGGCCCCTTTCTTTGAGATAACTCTGCACTATTGCGAGCTGCAAATGCCACTTCCAGCTTAGCTGTGCAGAAGAAGAACAACAAGAAGAAGAAATATCTCGAAATATATCCGTCAGGACCCTTCCCTTGAGATAAATCTGCAAATATCTCGGAAACGAAGCGAGCTATTGCAAAACGTTAAGAGACCTTTTTTGTAGAGAATTAAGTTTCCTACTTTTTATGTTCTATGATATTTTTTGATCAGATGCGTAGTTCTCGAGATATATCAAGATATTTAAAAGTTCCGAAGCCGCACCAACATAATAGAGATACAGAAACACCGTAGCCCCTTTCTTTGCGATAACTCTGCACTATTGCGAGCTGCAAATGCCACTTCCAGCTTAGCTGTGCAGAAGAAGAACAACAAGAAGAAGAAATATCTCGAAATATGTCCGTCAGGCCCCTTCCCTTGAGATAAATCTGCAAATATCTCGGAAACGAAGCGAGCTATGGCAAAATGTTAAGAGACCTTTTTTGTAGAGAATTAAGTTTCCTACTTTTTATGTTCTATGATATTTTTTGATCAGATGCGTAGTTCTCGAGATATATCAAGATATTTAAAAGTTCCGAAGCCGCACCAACATAATAGAGATACAGAAACACCGTGGCCCCTTTCTTTGAGATAACTCTGCACTATTGCGAGCTGCAAATGCCACTTCCAGCTTAGCTGTGCAGAAGAAGAACAACAAGAAGAAGAAATATCTCGAAATATGTCCGTCAGGCCCCTTCCCTTGAGATAAATCTGCAAATATCTCGGAAACGAAGCGAGCTATGGCAAAATGTTAAGAGACCTTTTTGGTAGAGAATGAAGTTTCCTACTTTTTATCTTCTATGATATTTTTTGATCAGATGCGTAGTTCTCGAGATATATCAAGATATTTAAAAGTTCCGAAGCCGCACCAACATAATAGAGATACAGAAACACCGTGGCCCCTTTCTTTGAGATAACTCTGCACTATTGCGAGCTGTAAATGCCACGTCCAGCTTAGCTGTGCAGAAGAAGAACAACAAGAAGAAGAAATATCTCGAAATATGTCCGTCAGGCCCCTTCCCTCGAGATAAATCTGCAAATATCTCGGAAACGAAGCGAGCTATGACAAAATGTTAAGAGACCTTTTTTGTAGAGAATTATGTTTCCTACAATTTATGTTCTATGATATTTTTTGATCAGAAGCGTAGTTTTCGAGATATATCGAGATATTTAAAAGTTCCGAAGCCGCACCAACATAATAGAGATACAGAAACACCGTGGCCCCTTTCTTTGAGATAACTCTGCACTAGTGCGAGCCGCAAATGCCACTTCCAGCTTAGCTGTGCAGAAGAAGAACAACAAGAAGAAGAAATATCTCGAAATATGTCCGTCAGGCCCCTTCCCTTGAGATAAATCTGCACATATCTCGGAAACGAAGCGAGCTATGGCAAAATGTGAAGAGACCTTTTGTGTAGAGAATTAAGTTTCCTACTTTTTATCTTCTATGATATTTTTTGATCAGATGCGTAGTTCTCGAGATATATCAAGATATTTAAAAGTTCCGAAGCCGCACCAACATAATAGAGATACAGAAACACCGTGGCCCCTTTCTTTGAGATAACTCTGCACTAGTGCGAGCCGCAAATGCCACTTCCAGCTTAGCTGTGCAGAAGAAGAACAACAAGAAGAAGAAGTATCTCGAAATATGTCCGTCAGGCCCGTTCCTTTGAGCTGAATCTGCAAATATCTCGGAAACGAAGCGAGCTATGGCAAAATGTTGAGAGACGTTTTTTGTAGAGAATTATGTTTCCTACAATTTATGTTCTATGATATTTTTTGATCAGAAGCGTAGTTTTCGAGATATATCGAGATATTTAAAAGTTCCGAAGCCGCACCAACATAATAGAGATACAGAAACACCGTGGCCCCTTTCTTTGAGATAACTCTGCACGATTGCGAGCTGGAAATGCCACTTCCAGTTTAGCTGTGCAGAAGAAGAACAACAAGAAGAAGAAATATCTCGAAATATGTCCATCAGGACCCTTCCCTTGAGATAAATCTGCAAATATCTCGGAAACGAAGCGAGCTATGGCAAAATGTTAAGAGACCTTTTTTGTAGAGAATTATATTTCCCACAATTTAGGTTCTATGATATTTTTTGATCAGAAGCGTAGTTTTCGAGATATATCGAGATATTTAAAAGATCCGAAGCTGCAGCAACATAATAGAGGTACAGAAACACCGTGGCCTCTTTCTTTGAGATAACTCTGCACTACTGCGAGCTGCAAATGCCACTTCGAGCTCAGCTGTGCAGAAGAAGAACAACAAGAAGAAGAAATATCTCGAAATATGTCCGTCAGACCCCTTCCCTTGAGATGAATCTGCAAATATCTCGGAAACGAAGCGAACTATGGCAAAATGTTAAGAGACCTTTTTTGTAGAGAATAATGTTTCCTACAATTTACGTTCTATGATATTTTTTGATCAGAAGCGTAGTTCTCGAGATATATCAAGATATTTAAAAGTTCCGAAGACGCACCAACATAATAGAGATACAGAAACACCGTGGCCCCTTTCTTTGAGATAACTCTGCACCATTGCGAGCTGCAAATGCCACTTCCAGCTTAGCTGTGCAGAAGAAGAACAACAAGAAGAAGAAATATCTCGAAAAATGTCCGTCAGGCCCCTTCCCTTGAGATAAATCTGCAAATATCTCGGAAACGAAGCGAGCTATGGCAAAATGTTAAGAGACCTTATTTGTAGAGAATTAAGTTTCCTACTTTTTATGTTCTATGATATTTTTTGATCAGATGCGTAGTTCTCGAGATATATCAAGATATTTAAAAGTTCCGAAGCCGCACCAACATAATAGATATACAGAAACACCGTGGCCCCTTTCTTTGAGATAACTCTGCGCTATTGCGAGCTGGAAATGCCACTTCCAGTTTAGCTGTGCAGAAGAAGAACAACAAGAAGAGGAAATATCTCGAAATATGTCCGTCAGGCCCCTTCCCTTGAGATATATCTGCAAATATCTCGGAAACGAAACGAGCTATGGCAAAATGTTAAGAGACCTTTTTTGTAGAGAATTATGTTTCCTACAATTTATGTTCTATGATATTTTTTGATCAGAAGCGTAGTTTTCGAGATATATCGAGATATTTAAAAGATCCGAAGCTGCACCAACATAATAGAGATACAGAAACACCGTGGCCCCTTTCTTTGAGATAACTCTGCACTAGTGCGAGCCGCAAATGCCGCTTCCAGCTTAGCTGTGCAGAAGAAGAACAACAAGAAGAAGAAATATCTCGAGATATGTCCGTCAGGCCCCTTCCCTCGAGATAAATCTGCAAATATCTCGGAAACGAAGCGAGCTATGGCAAAATGTTAAGAGACCTTTTTTGTAGAGAATTAAGTTTCCTACTTTTTATGTTCTATGATATTTTTTGATCAGAAGCGTAGTTTTCGAGATATATCGAGATATTTAAAAGATCCGAAGCCGCACCAACATAATAGAGATACAGAAACACCGTGGCCCCTTTCTTTGAGATAACTCTGCACCATTGCGAGCTGCAAATGCCACTTCCAGCTTAGCTGTGCAGAAGAAGACCAACAAGAAGAAGAAATATCTCGAAACATGTCCGTCAGGCCCCTTCCCTTGAGATAAATCTGCAAATATCTCGGAAACGAAGCGAGCTATGGCAAAATGTTAAGAGACCTTATTTGTAGAGAATTAAGTTTCCTACTTTTTATGTTCTATGATATTATTTGATCAGATGCGTAGTTCGCGAGATATATCAAGATATTTAAAAGTTCCGAAGCCGCACCAACATAATAGAGATACAGAAACACCGTGGCCCCTTTCTTTCAGATAACTCTGCACTATTGCGAGCTGGAAATGCCACTTCCAGTTTAGCTGTGCAGAAGAAGAACAACAAGAAGAAGAAATATCCCGAAATATGTCCGTCAGGCCCCTTCCCTTGAGATAAATCTGCATATATCTCGGAAACGAAGCGAGCTATGGCAAAATGTTAAGAGACCTTTTTGGTAGAGAATGAAGTTTCCTACTTTTTATGTTCTATGATATTTTTTGATCAGATGCGTAGTTCTCGAGATATATCAAGATATTTAAAAGTTCCGAAGCCGCACCAACATAATAGAGATACAGAAACACCGTGGCCCCTTTCTTTGAGATAACTCTGCACTACTGCGAGCTGGAAATGCCACTTCCAGTTTAGCTGTGCAGAAGAAGAACAACAAGAAGAAGAAATATCTCGAAATATGTCCGTCAGGCCCCTTCCCTTGAGATAAATCTGCAAATATCTCGGAAACGAAGCGAGCTATGGCAAAATGTTAAGAGACCTTTTTTGTAGAGAATTAAGTTTCCTACTTTTTATGTTCCATGATATTTTTTGATCAGATGCGTAGTTCTCGAGATATATCAAGATATTTAAAAGTTCCGAAGCCGCACCAACATAATAGAGATACAGAAACACCGTGGCCCCTTTCTTTGAGATAACTCTGCACTATTGCGAGCTGTAAATGCCACGTCCAGCTTAGCTGTGCAGAAGAAGAACAACAAGAAGAAGAAATATCTCGAAATATGTCCGTCAGGCCCCTTCCCTCGAGATAAATCTGCAAATATCTCGGAAACGAAGCGAGCTATGGCAAAATGTTGAGAGACCTTTTTTGTAGAGAATTAAGTTTCCTACTTTTTATGTTCTATGATATTTTTTGATCGGATGCGTAGTTCTCGAGATATATCAAGATATTTAAAAGTTCCGAAGCCGCACCAACATAATAGAGATACAGAAACACCGTGGCCCCTTTCTTTGAGATAACTCTGCACTATTGCGAGCTGCAAATGCCACTTCCAGTTTAGCTGTGCAGAAGAAGAACAACAAGAAGAGGAGATATCTCGAAATATGTCCGTCAGGCCCCTTCCCTTGAGATATATCTGCAAATATCTCGGGAACGAAACGAGCTATGGCAAAATGTTAAGAGACCTTTTTTGTAGAGAATTATGTTTTCTACAATTTATGTTCTATGATATTTTTTGATCAGAAGCGTAGTTTTCGAGATATATCGAGATATTTAAAAGATCCGAAGCTGCACCAACATAATAAAGATACAGAAACACCGTGGCCCCTTTCTTTGAGATAACTCTGCACTAGTGCGAGCCGCAAATGCCGCTCCCAGCTTAGCTGTGCAGAAGAAGAACAACAAGAAGAAGAAATATCTCGAAATATGTCCGTCAGGCCCCTTCCCTCGAGATAAATCTGCAAATATCTCGGAAACGAAGCGAGCTATGGCAAAATGTTAAGAGACCTTTTTTGTAGAGAATTAAGTTTCCCACAATTTAGGTTCTATGATATTTTTTGATCAGAAGCGTAGTTTTCGAGATATATCGAGATATTTAAAAGATCCGAAGCCGCACCAACATAATAGAGATACAGAAACACCGTGGCCCCTTTCTTTCAGATAACTCTGCACTATTGCGAGCTGGAAATGCCACTTCCTGTTTAGCTGTGCAGAAGAAGAACAACAAGAAGAAGAAATGTCCCGAAATATGTCCGCCAGGCCCCTTCCCTTGAGATACATCTGCATATATCTCGGAAACGAAGCGAGCTATGGCAAAATGTTAAGAGACCTTTTTGGTAGAGAATGAAGTTTCCTACTTTTTATCTTCTATGATATTTTTTGATCAGATGCGTAGTTCTCGAGATATATCAAGATATTTAAAAGTTCCGAAGCCGCACCAACATAATAGAGATACAGAAACACCGTGGCCCCTTTCTTTGAGATAACTCTGCACTATTGCGAGCTGCAAATGCCACTTCCAGCTTAGCTGTGCAGAAGAAGAACAACAAGAAGAAGAAATATCCCGAAATATGTCCGTCAGGCCCCTTCCCTTGAGATATATCTGCATATATCTCGGAAACGAAGCGAGCTATGGCAAAATGTTAAGAGACCTTTTTGGTAGAGAATGAAGTTTCCTACTTTTTATGTTCTATGATATTTTTTGATCAGATGCGTAGTTCTCGAGATATATCAAGATATTTAAAAGTTCCGAAGCCGCACCAACATAATAGAGATACAGAAACACCGTGGCCCCTTTCTTTGAGATAACTCTGCACTATTGCGAGCTGCAAATGCCACTTCCAGCTTAGCTGTGCAGAAGAAGAACAACAAGAAGAAGAAATATCTCGAAATATGTCCGTCAGGCCCCTTCCCTTGAGATAAATCTGCAAATATCTCGGAAACGAAGCGAGCTATGGCAAAATGTTAAGCGACTTTATTTGTAGAGAATTAAGTTTCCTACTTTTTACGTTCTATGATATTTTTTGATCAGATGCGTAGTTCTCGAGATATATCAAGATATTTTAAAGTTCCGAAGCCGCACCAACATAATAGAGATACAGAAACACCGTGGCCCCTTTCTTTGAGATAACTCTGCACTAGTGCGAGCCGCAAATGCCACTTCCAGCTTAGCTGTGCAGAAGAAGAACAACAAGAAGAAGAAATATCTCGAAATATGTCCGTCAGGCCCCTTCCCTTGAGATAAATCTGCAAATATCTCGGAAACGAAGCGAGCTATGGCAAAATGTTAAGAGACCTTTTTTGTAGAGAATTAAGTTTCCTACTTTTTATCTTCTATGATATTTTCTGATCAGATTCGTAGTTCTCGAGATATATCAAGATATTTAAAAGTTCCGAAGCCGCACCAACATAATAGAGATACAGAAACACCGTGGCCCCTCTCTTTGAGATAACTCTGCACTATTGCGAGCTGCAAATTCCACTTCCAGCTTAGCTGTGCAGAAGAAGAACAACAAGAAGAAGAAATATCTCGAAATATGTCCGTCAGGCACCTTCCCTTGAGATAAATCTGCAAATATCTCGGAAACGAAGCGAGCTATGGCAAAATGTTAAGAGACCTTTTTTGTATGGAATTATGTTTCCTACTTTTTATGTTCTATGATATTTTTTGATCGGATGCGTAGCTCTCGAGATATATCAAGATATTTAAAAGTTCCGAAGCCGCACCAACATAATAAAGATACAGAAACACCGTGGCCCCTTTCTTTGAGATAACTCTGCACTATTGCGAGCTGCAAATGCCACTTCCAGCTTAGCTGTGCAGAAGAAGAACAACAAGAAGAAGAAATATCTCGAAATATGTCCGTCAGACCCCTTCCCTTGAGATAAATCTGCAAATATCTCGGAAACGAAGCGAGCTACGGCAAAATGTTAAGAGACCTTTTTTGTAGAAAATTAGGTTTCCTACTTTTTATGTTCTATGATATTTTTTGATCAGATGCGTAGTTCTCGAGATATATCAAGATATTTAAAAGTTCCGAAGCCGCACCAACATAATAGATATACAGAAACACCGTGGCCCCTTTCTTTGAGATAACTCTGCGCTATTGCGAGCTGGAAATGCCACTTCCAGTTTAGCTGTGCAGAAGAAGAACAACAAGAAGAGGAAATATCTCGAAATATGTCCGTCAGGCCCCTTCCCTTGAGATATATCTGCAAATATCTCGGAAACGAAACGAGCTATGGCAAAATGTTAAGAGACCTTTTTTGTAGAGAATTATGTTTCCTACAATTTATGTTCTATGATATTTTTTGATCAGAAGCGTAGTTTTCGAGATATATCGAGATATTTAAAAGATCCGAAGCTGCACCAACATAATAGAGATACAGAAACACCGTGGCCCCTTTCTTTGAGATAACTCTGCACTAGTGCGAGCCGCAAATGCCGCTTCCAGCTTAGCTGTGCAGAAGAAGAACAACAAGAAGAAGAAATATCTCGAAATATGTCCGTCAGGCCCCTTCCCTCGAGATAAATCTGCAAATATCTCGGAAACGAAGCGAGCTATGGCAAAATGTTAAGAGACCTTTTTTGTAGAGAATTAAGTTTCCTACTTTTTATGTTCTATGATATTTTTTGATCAGAAGCGTAGTTTTCGAGATATATCGAGATATTTAAAAGATCCGAAGCCGCACCAACATAATAGAGATACAGAAACACCGTGGCCCCTTTCTTTGAGATAACTCTGCACCATTGCGAGCTGCAAATGCCACTTCCAGCTTAGCTGTGCAGAAGAAGACCAACAAGAAGAAGAAATATCTCGAAATATGTCCGTCAGGCCCCTTCCCCTGAGATAAATCTGCAAATATCTCGGAAACGAAGCGAGCTATGGCAAAATGTTAAGAGACCTTATTTGTAGAGAATTAAGTTTCCTACTTTTTATGTTCTATGATATTATTTGATCAGATGCGTAGTTCGCGAGATATATCAAGATATTTAAAAGTTCCGAAGCCGCACCAACATAATAGAGATACAGAAACACCGTGGCCCCTTTCTTTCAGATAACTCTGCACTACTGCGAGCTGGAAATGCCACTTCCAGTTTAGCTGTGCAGAAGAAGAACAACAAGAAGAAGAAATATCTCGAAATATGTCCGTCAGGCCCCTTCCCTTGAGATAAATCTGCAAATATCTCGGAAACGAAGCGAGCTATGGCAAAATGTTAAGAGACCTTTTTTGTTGAGAATTAAGTTTCCTACTTTTTATGTTCCATGATATTTTTTGATCAGATGCGTAGTTCTCGAGATATATCAAGATATTTAAAAGTTCCGAAGCCGCACCAACATAATAGAGATACAGAAACACCGTGGCCCCTTTCTTTGAGATAACTCTGCACTAGTGCGAGCCGCAAATGCCGCTTCCAGCTTAGCTGTGCAGAAGAAGAACAACAAGAAGAAGAAATATCTCGAAATATGTCCGTCAGGCCCCTTCCCTCGAGATAAATCTGCAAATATCTCGGAAACAAAGCGAGCTATGGCAAAATGTTGAGAGACCTTTTTTGTAGAGAATTAAGTTTTCCACAATTTAGGTTCTATGATATTTTTTGATCAGAAGCGTAGTTTTCGAGATATATCGAGATATTTAAAAGATCCGAAGCCGCACCAACATAATAGAGATACAGAAACACCGTGGCCCCTTTCTTTGAGATAACTCTGCACCATTGCGAGCTGCAAATGCCACTTCCAGCTTAGCTGTGCAGAAGAAGACCAACAAGAAGAAGAAATATCTCGAAATATGTCCGTCAGGCCCCTTCCCTTGAGATAAATCTGCAAATATCTCGGAAACGAAGCGAGCTATGGCAAAATGTTAAGAGACCTTATTTGTAGAGAATTAAGTTTCCTACTTTTTATGTTCTATGATATTATTTGATCAGATGCGTAGTTCTCGAGATATATCAAGATATTTAAAAGTTCCGAAGCCGCACCAACATAATAGAGATACAGAAACACCGTGGCCCCTTTCTTTCAGATAACTCTGCACTATTGCGAGCTGGAAATGCCACTACCTGTTTAGCTGTGCAGAAGAAGAACAACAAGAAGAAGAAATGTCCCGAAATATGTCCGCCAGGCCCCTTCCCTTGAGATACATCTGCATATATCTCGGAAACGAAGCGAGCTATGGCAAAATGTTAAGCGACTTTATTTGTAGAGAATTAAGTTTCCTACTTTTTACGTTCTATGATATTTTTTGATCAGATGCGTAGTTCTCGAGATATATCAAGATATTTTAAAGTTCCGAAGCCGCACCAACATAATAGAGATACAGAAACACCGTGGCCCCTTTCTTTGAGATAACTCTGCACTAGTGCGAGCCGCAAATGCCACTTCCAGCTTAGCTGTGCAGAAGAAGAACAACAAGAAGAAGAAATATCTCGAAATATGTCCGTCAGGCCCCTTCCCTTGAGATAAATCTGCAAATATCTCGGAAACGAAGCGAGCTATGGCAAAATGTTAAGAGACCTTTTTTGTAGAGAATTAAGTTTCCTACTTTTTATCTTCTATGATATTTTCTGATCAGATTCGTAGTTCTCGAGATATATCAAGATATTTAAAAGTTCCGAAGCCGCACCAACATAATAGAGATACAGAAACACCGTGGCCCCTCTCTTTGAGATAACTCTGCACTATTGCGAGCTGCAAATTCCACTTCCAGCTTAGCTGTGCAGAAGAAGAACAACAAGAAGAAGAAATATCTCGAAATATGTCCGTCAGGCACCTTCCCTTGAGATAAATCTGCAAATATCTCGGAAACGAAGCGAGCTATGGCAAAATGTTAAGAGACCTTTTTTGTATGGAATTATGTTTCCTACTTTTTATGTTCTATGATATTTTTTGATCGGATGCGTAGCTCTCGAGATATATCAAGATATTTAAAAGTTCCGAAGCCGCACCAACATAATAAAGATACAGAAACACCGTGGCCCCTTTCTTTGAGATAACTCTGCACTATTGCGAGCTGCAAATGCCACTTCCAGCTTAGCTGTGCAGAAGAAGAACAACAAGAAGAAGAAATATCTCGAAATATGTCCGTCAGACCCCTTCCCTTGAGATAAATCTGCAAATATCTCGGAAACGAAGCGAGCTACGGCAAAATGTTAAGAGACCTTTTTTGTAGAAAATTAGGTTTCCTACTTTTTATGTTCTATGATATTTTTTGATCAGATGCGTAGTTCTCGAGATATATCAAGATATTTAAAAGTTCCGAAGCCGCACCAACATAATAGATATACAGAAACACCGTGGCCCCTTTCTTTGAGATAACTCTGCGCTATTGCGAGCTGGAAATGCCACTTCCAGTTTAGCTGTGCAGAAGAAGAACAACAAGAAGAGGAAATATCTCGAAATATGTCCGTCAGGCCCCTTCCCTTGAGATATATCTGCAAATATCTCGGAAACGAAACGAGCTATGGCAAAATGTTAAGAGACCTTTTTTGTAGAGAATTATGTTTCCTACAATTTATGTTCTATGATATTTTTTGATCAGAAGCGTAGTTTTCGAGATATATCGAGATATTTAAAAGATCCGAAGCTGCACCAACATAATAGAGATACAGAAACACCGTGGCCCCTTTCTTTGAGATAACTCTGCACTAGTGCGAGCCGCAAATGCCGCTTCCAGCTTAGCTGTGCAGAAGAAGAACAACAAGAAGAAGAAATATCTCGAAATATGTCCGTCAGGCCCCTTCCCTCGAGATAAATCTGCAAATATCTCGGAAACGAAGCGAGCTATGGCAAAATGTTAAGAGACCTTTTTTGTAGAGAATTAAGTTTCCTACTTTTTATGTTCTATGATATTTTTTGATCAGAAGCGTAGTTTTCGAGATATATCGAGATATTTAAAAGATCCGAAGCCGCACCAACATAATAGAGATACAGAAACACCGTGGCCCCTTTCTTTGAGATAACTCTGCACCATTGCGAGCTGCAAATGCCACTTCCAGCTTAGCTGTGCAGAAGAAGACCAACAAGAAGAAGAAATATCTCGAAATATGTCCGTCAGGCCCCTTCCCCTGAGATAAATCTGCAAATATCTCGGAAACGAAGCGAGCTATGGCAAAATGTTAAGAGACCTTATTTGTAGAGAATTAAGTTTCCTACTTTTTATGTTCTATGATATTATTTGATCAGATGCGTAGTTCGCGAGATATATCAAGATATTTAAAAGTTCCGAAGCCGCACCAACATAATAGAGATACAGAAACACCGTGGCCCCTTTCTTTCAGATAACTCTGCACTACTGCGAGCTGGAAATGCCACTTCCAGTTTAGCTGTGCAGAAGAAGAACAACAAGAAGAAGAAATATCTCGAAATATGTCCGTCAGGCCCCTTCCCTTGAGATAAATCTGCAAATATCTCGGAAACGAAGCGAGCTATGGCAAAATGTTAAGAGACCTTTTTTGTTGAGAATTAAGTTTCCTACTTTTTATGTTCCATGATATTTTTTGATCAGATGCGTAGTTCTCGAGATATATCAAGATATTTAAAAGTTCCGAAGCCGCACCAACATAATAGAGATACAGAAACACCGTGGCCCCTTTCTTTGAGATAACTCTGCACTAGTGCGAGCCGCAAATGCCGCTTCCAGCTTAGCTGTGCAGAAGAAGAACAACAAGAAGAAGAAATATCTCGAAATATGTCCGTCAGGCCCCTTCCCTCGAGATAAATCTGCAAATATCTCGGAAACAAAGCGAGCTATGGCAAAATGTTGAGAGACCTTTTTTGTAGAGAATTAAGTTTTCCACAATTTAGGTTCTATGATATTTTTTGATCAGAAGCGTAGTTTTCGAGATATATCGAGATATTTAAAAGATCCGAAGCCGCACCAACATAATAGAGATACAGAAACACCGTGGCCCCTTTCTTTGAGATAACTCTGCACCATTGCGAGCTGCAAATGCCACTTCCAGCTTAGCTGTGCAGAAGAAGACCAACAAGAAGAAGAAATATCTCGAAATATGTCCGTCAGGCCCCTTCCCTTGAGATAAATCTGCAAATATCTCGGAAACGAAGCGAGCTATGGCAAAATGTTAAGAGACCTTATTTGTAGAGAATTAAGTTTCCTACTTTTTATGTTCTATGATATTATTTGATCAGATGCGTAGTTCTCGAGATATATCAAGATATTTAAAAGTTCCGAAGCCGCACCAACATAATAGAGATACAGAAACACCGTGGCCCCTTTCTTTCAGATAACTCTGCACTATTGCGAGCTGGAAATGCCACTACCTGTTTAGCTGTGCAGAAGAAGAACAACAAGAAGAAGAAATGTCCCGAAATATGTCCGCCAGGCCCCTTCCCTTGAGATACATCTGCATATATCTCGGAAACGAAGCGAGCTATGGCAAAATGTTAAGAGACCTTTTTGGTAGAGAATGAAGTTTCCTACTTTTTATCTTCTATGATATTTTTTGATCAGATGCGTAGTTCTCGAGATATATCAAGATATTTAAAAGTTCCGAAGCCGCACCAACATAATAGAGATACAGAAACACCGTGGCCCCTTTCTTTGAGATAACTCTGCACTATTGCGAGCTGCAAATGCCACTTCCAGCTTAGCTGTGCAGAAGAAGACCAACAAGAAGAAGAAATATCTCGAAATATGTCCGTCAGGCCCCTTCCCTTGAGATAAATCTGCAAATATCTCGGAAACGAAGCGAGCTATGGCAAAATGTTAAGCGACTTTATTTGTAGAGAATTAAGTTTCCTACTTTTTACGTTCTATGATATTTTTTGATCAGATGCGTAGTTCTCGAGATATATCAAGATATTTTAAAGTTCCGAAGCCGCACCAACATAATAGAGATACAGAAACACCGTGGCCCCTTTCTTTGAGATAACTCTGCACTACTGCGAGCTGGAAATGCCACTTCCAGTTTAGCTGTGCAGAAGAAGAACAACAAGAAGAAGAAATATCTCGAAATATGTCCGTCAGGCCCCTTCCCTTGAGATAAATCTGCAAATATCTCGGAAACGAAGCGAGCTATGGCAAAATGTTAAGAGACCTTTTTTGTTGAGAATTAAGTTTCCTACTTTTTATGTTCCATGATATTTTTTGATCAGATGCGTAGTTCTCGAGATATATCAAGATATTTAAAAGTTCCGAAGCCGCACCAACATAATAGAGATACAGAAACACCGTGGCCCCTTTCTTTGAGATAACTCTGCACTATTGCGAGCTGTAAATGCCACGTCCAGCTTAGCTGTGCAGAAGAAGAACAACAAGAAGAAGAAATATCTCGAAATATGTCCGTCAGGCCCCTTCCCTCGAGATAAATCTGCAAATATCTCGGAAACGAAGCGAGCTATGGCAAAATGTTGAGAGACCTTTTTTGTAGAGAATTAAGTTTCCTACTTTTTATGTTCTATGATATTTTTTGATCGGATGCGTAGTTCTCGAGATATATCAAGATATTTAAAAGTTCCGAAGCCGCACCAACATAATAGAGATACAGAAACACCGTGGCCCCTTTCTTTGAGATAACTCTGCACTATTGCGAGCTGCAAATGCCACTTCCAGTTTAGCTGTGCAGAAGAAGAACAACAAGAAGAGGAGATATCTCGAAATATGTCCGTCAGGCCCCTTCCCTTGAGATATATCTGCAAATATCTCGGGAACGAAACGAGCTATGGCAAAATGTTAAGAGACCTTTTTTGTAGAGAATTATGTTTTCTACAATTTATGTTCTATGATATTTTTTGATCAGAAGCGTAGTTTTCGAGATATATCGAGATATTTAAAAGATCCGAAGCTGCACCAACATAATAAAGATACAGAAACACCGTGGCCCCTTTCTTTGAGATAACTCTGCACTAGTGCGAGCCGCAAATGCCGCTCCCAGCTTAGCTGTGCAGAAGAAGAACAACAAGAAGAAGAAATATCTCGAAATATGTCCGTCAGGCCCCTTCCCTCGAGATAAATCTGCAAATATCTCGGAAACGAAGCGAGCTATGGCAAAATGTTAAGAGACCTTTTTTGTAGAGAATTAAGTTTCCCACAATTTAGGTTCTATGATATTTTTTGATCAGAAGCGTAGTTTTCGAGATATATCGAGATATTTAAAAGATCCGAAGCCGCACCAACATAATAGAGATACAGAAACACCGTGGCCCCTTTCTTTCAGATAACTCTGCACTATTGCGAGCTGGAAATGCCACTTCCTGTTTAGCTGTGCAGAAGAAGAACAACAAGAAGAAGAAATGTCCCGAAATATGTCCGCCAGGCCCCTTCCCTTGAGATACATCTGCATATATCTCGGAAACGAAGCGAGCTATGGCAAAATGTTAAGAGACCTTTTTGGTAGAGAATGAAGTTTCCTACTTTTTATCTTCTATGATATTTTTTGATCAGATGCGTAGTTCTCGAGATATATCAAGATATTTAAAAGTTCCGAAGCCGCACCAACATAATAGAGATACAGAAACACCGTGGCCCCTTTCTTTGAGATAACTCTGCACTATTGCGAGCTGCAAATGCCACTTCCAGCTTAGCTGTGCAGAAGAAGAACAACAAGAAGAAGAAATATCCCGAAATATGTCCGTCAGGCCCCTTCCCTTGAGATAAATCTGCATATATCTCGGAAACGAAGCGAGCTATGGCAAAATGTTAAGAGACCTTTTTGGTAGAGAATGAAGTTTCCTACTTTTTATGTTCTATGATATTTTTTGATCAGATGCGTAGTTCTCGAGATATATCAAGATATTTAAAAGTTCCGAAGCCGCACCAACATAATAGAGATACAGAAACACCGTGGCCCCTTTCTTTGAGATAACTCTGCACTATTGCGAGCTGCAAATGCCACTTCCAGCTTAGCTGTGCAGAAGAAGAACAACAAGAAGAAGAAATATCTCGAAATATGTCCGTCAGGCCCCTTCCCTTGAGATAAATCTGCAAATATCTCGGAAACGAAGCGAGCTATGGCAAAATGTTAAGCGACTTTATTTGTAGAGAATTAAGTTTCCTACTTTTTACGTTCTATGATATTTTTTGATCAGATGCGTAGTTCTCGAGATATATCAAGATATTTTAAAGTTCCGAAGCCGCACCAACATAATAGAGATACAGAAACACCGTGGACCCTTTCTTTGAGATAACTCTGCACTAGTGCGAGCCGCAAATGCCACTTCCAGCTTAGCTGTGCAGAAGAAGAACAACAAGAAGAAGAAATATCTCGAAATATGTCCGTCAGGCCCCTTCCCTTGAGATAAATCTGCAAATATCTCGGAAACGAAGCGAGCTATGGCAAAATGTTAAGAGACCTTTTTTGTAGAGAATTAAGTTTCCTACTTTTTATCTTCTATGATATTTTCTGATCAGATTCGTAGTTCTCGAGATATATCAAGATATTTAAAAGTTCCGAAGCCGCACCAACATAATAGAGATACAGAAACACCGTGGCCCCTCTCTTTGAGATAACTCTGCACTATTGCGAGCTGCAAATTCCACTTCCAGCTTAGCTGTGCAGAAGAAGAACAACAAGAAGAAGAAATATCTCGAAATATGTCCGTCAGGCACCTTCCCTTGAGATAAATCTGCAAATATCTCGGAAACGAAGCGAGCTATGGCAAAATGTTAAGAGACCTTTTTTGTATGGAATTATGTTTCCTACTTTTTATGTTCTATGATATTTTTTGATCGGATGCGTAGCTCTCGAGATATATCAAGATATTTAAAAGTTCCGAAGCCGCACCAACATAATAAAGATACAGAAACACCGTGGCCCCTTTCTTTGAGATAACTCTGCACTATTGCGAGCTGCAAATGCCACTTCCAGCTTAGCTGTGCAGAAGAAGAACAACAAGAAGAAGAAATATCTCGAAATATGTCCGTCAGACCCCTTCCCTTGAGATAAATCTGCAAATATCTCGGAAACGAAGCGAGCTACGGCAAAATGTTAAGAGACCTTTTTTGTAGAAAATTAGGTTTCCTACTTTTTATGTTCTATGATATTTTTTGATCAGATGCGTAGTTCTCGAGATATATCAAGATATTTGAAAGTTCCGAAGCCGCACCAACATAATAGAGATACAGAAACACCGTGGCCCCTTTCTTTGAGATAACTCTGCACTATTGCGAGCGGCAAATGCCACTTCCAGCTTAGCTGTGCAGAAGAAGAACAACAAGAAGAAGAAATATCTGGAAATATGTCCGTCAGGCCCCTTCCCTTGAGATAAATCTGCAAATATCTCGGAAACGAAGCGAGCTATGGCAAAATGTTAAGAGACCTTTTTTGTAGAGAATTAAGTTTCCTACTTTTTATGTTCTATGATATTTTTTGATCAGATGCGTAGTTCTCGAGATATATCAAGATATTTAAAAGCTCCGAAGCTGCACCAACATAATAGAGGTACAGAAACACCGTGGCCCCTTTCTTTGAGATAACTCTGCACTATTGCGAGCTGCAAATGCCACTTCCAGCTTAGCTGTGCAGAAGAAGAACAACAAGAAGAAGAAATATCTCGAAATATATCCGTCAGGACCCTTCCCTTGAGATAAATCTGCAAATATCTCGGAAACGAAGCGAGCTATTGCAAAACGTTAAGAGACCTTTTTTGTAGAGAATTAAGTTTCCTACTTTTTATGTTCTATGATATTTTTTGATCAGATGCGTAGTTCTCGAGATATATCAAGATATTTAAAAGTTCCGAAGCCGCACCAACATAATAGAGATACAGAAACACCGTAGCCCCTTTCTTTGCGATAACTCTGCACTATTGCGAGCTGCAAATGCCACTTCCAGCTTAGCTGTGCAGAAGAAGAACAACAAGAAGAAGAAATATCTCGAAATATGTCCGTCAGGCCCCTTCCCTTGAGATAAATCTGCAAATATCTCGGAAACGAAGCGAGCTATGGCAAAATGTTAAGAGACCTTTTTTGTAGAGAATTAAGTTTCCTACTTTTTATGTTCTACGATATTTTTCGATCAGAGGCGTAGTTCTCGAGATATATCAAGATATTCAAAAGTTCCGAAGCCGCACCAACATAATAGAGATACAGAAACACCGTGGCCCCTTTCTTTGAGATAACTCTGCACTATTGCGAGCTGCAAATGCCACTTCCAGCTTAGCTGTGCAGAAGAAGAACAACAAGAAGAAGAAATATCTGGAAATATGTCCGTCCGGCCCCTCCCTTGAGATAAATCTGCAAATATCTCGGAAACGAAGCGAGCTACGGCAAAATGTTAAGAGACCTTTTTTGTAGAGAATTATATTTCCCACAATTTAGGTTCTATGATATTTTTTGATCAGAAGCGTAGTTTTCGAGATAAATCGAGATATTTAAAAGATCCGAAGCCGCACCAACATAATAGAGATACAGAAACACCGTGGCCCCTTTCTTTGAGATAACTCTGCACTATTGCGAGCTGCAAATGCCACTTCCAGCTTAGCTGTGCAGAAGAAGAACAACAAGAAGAAGAAATATCTCGAAATATGTCCGTCAGGCCCCTTCCCTTGAGATAAATCTGCAAATATCTCGGAAACGAAGCGAGCTATGGCAAAATGTTAAGAGACCTTTTTTGTAGAGAATTAAGTTTCCTACTTTTTATGTTCTATGATATTTTTTGATCAGATGCGTAGTTCTCGAGATATATCAAGATATTTAAAAGTTCCGAAGCCGCACCAACATAATAGAGATACAGAAACACCGTGGCCCCTTTCTTTGAGATAACTCTGCACTATTGCGAGCTGCAAATGCCACTTCCAGCTTAGCTGTGCAGAAGAAGAACAACAAGAAGAAGAAATATCTCGAAATATGTCCGTCAGGCCCCTTCCCTTGAGATAAATCTGCAAATATCTCGGAAACGAAGCGAGCTATGGCAAAATGTTAAGAGACCTTTTTGGTAGAGAATGAAGTTTCCTACTTTTTATCTTCTATGATATTTTTTGATCAGATGCGTAGTTCTCGAGATATATCAAGATATTTAAAAGTTCCGAAGCCGCACCAACATAATAGAGATACAGAAACACCGTGGCCCCTTTCTTTGAGATAACTCTGCACTATTGCGAGCTGTAAATGCCACGTCCAGCTTAGCTGTGCAGAAGAAGAACAACAAGAAGAAGAAATATCTCGAAATATGTCCGTCAGGCCCCTTCCCTCGAGATAAATCTGCAAATATCTCGGAAACGAAGCGAGCTATGACAAAATGTTAAGAGACCTTTTTTGTAGAGAATTATGTTTCCTACAATTTATGTTCTATGATATTTTTTGATCAGAAGCGTAGTTTTCGAGATATATCGAGATATTTAAAAGTTCCGAAGCCGCACCAACATAATAGAGATACAGAAACACCGTGGCCCCTTTCTTTGAGATAACTCTGCACTAGTGCGAGCCGCAAATGCCACTTCCAGCTTAGCTGTGCAGAAGAAGAACAACAAGAAGAAGAAATATCTCGAAATATGTCCGTCAGGCCCCTTCCCTTGAGATAAATCTGCACATATCTCGGAAACGAAGCGAGCTATGGCAAAATGTGAAGAGACCTTTTGTGTAGAGAATTAAGTTTCCTACTTTTTATCTTCTATGATATTTTTTGATCAGATGCGTAGTTCTCGAGATATATCAAGATATTTAAAAGTTCCGAAGCCGCACCAACATAATAGAGATACAGAAACACCGTGGCCCCTCTCTTTGAGATAACTCAGCACTATTGCGAGCTGGAAATGCCACTTCCAGTTTAGCTGTGCAGAAGAAGAACAACAAGAAGAAGAAATATCTCGAAATATGTCCGTCAGGCCCCTTCCCTTGAGATAAATCTGCAAATATCTCGGAAACGAAGAGAGCTATGGCAAAATGTTGAGAGACCTTTTTTGTAGAGAATTAAGTTTCCTACTTTTCATGTTCTATGATATTTTTTGATCAGAAGCGTAGTTTTCGAGATATATCGAGATATTTAAAAGTTCCGAAGCCGCACCAACATAATAGAGATACAGAAACACCGTGGCCCCTTTCTTTGAGATAACTCTGCACTAGTGCGAGCCGCAAATGCCACTTCCAGCTTAGCTGTGCAGAAGAAGAACAACAAGAAGAAGAAGTATCTCGAAATATGTCCGTCAGGCCCGTTCCTTTGAGCTGAATCTGCAAATATCTCGGAAACGAAGCGAGCTATGGCAAAATGTTGAGAGACGTTTTTTGTAGAGAATTATGTTTCCTACAATTTATGTTCTATGATATTTTTTGATCAGAAGCGTAGTTTTCGAGATATATCGAGATATTTAAAAGTTCCGAAGCCGCACCAACATAATAGAGATACAGAAACACCGTGGCCCCTTTCTTTGAGATAACTCTGCACGATTGCGAGCTGGAAATGCCACTTCCAGTTTAGCTGTGCAGAAGAAGAACAACAAGAAGAAGAAATATCTCGAAATATGTCCATCAGGACCCTTCCCTTGAGATAAATCTGCAAATATCTCGGAAACGAAGCGAGCTATGGCAAAATGTTAAGAGACCTTTTTTGTAGAGAATTATATTTCCCACAATTTAGGTTCTATGATATTTTTTGATCAGAAGCGTAGTTTTCGAGATATATCGAGATATTTAAAAGATCCGAAGCTGCAGCAACATAATAGAGGTACAGAAACACCGTGGCCTCTTTCTTTGAGATAACTCTGCACTATTGCGAGCTGCAAATGCCACTTCGAGCTCAGCTGTGCAGAAGAAGAACAACAAGAAGAAGAAATATCTCGAAATATGTCCGTCAGACCCCTTCCCTTGAGATGAATCTGCAAATATCTCGGAAACGAAGCGAACTATGGCAAAATGTTAAGAGACCTTTTTTGTAGAGAATAATGTTTCCTACAATTTACGTTCTATGATATTTTTTGATCAGAAGCGTAGTTCTCGAGATATATCAAGATATTTAAAAGTTCCGAAGACGCACCAACATAATAGAGATACAGAAACACCGTGGCCCCTTTCTTTGAGATAACTCTGCACCATTGCGAGCTGCAAATGCCACTTCCAGCTTAGCTGTGCAGAAGAAGAACAACAAGAAGAAGAAATATCTCGAAAAATGTCCGTCAGGCCCCTTCCCTTGAGATAAATCTGCAAATATCTCGGAAACGAAGCGAGCTATGGCAAAATGTTAAGAGACCTTATTTGTAGAGAATTAAGTTTCCTACTTTTTATGTTCTATGATATTTTTTGATCAGATGCGTAGTTCTCGAGATATATCAAGATATTTAAAAGTTCCGAAGCCGCACCAACATAATAGATATACAGAAACACCGTGGCCCCTTTCTTTGAGATAACTCTGCGCTATTGCGAGCTGGAAATGCCACTTCCAGTTTAGCTGTGCAGAAGAAGAACAACAAGAAGAGGAAATATCTCGAAATATGTCCGTCAGGCCCCTTCCCTTGAGATATATCTGCAAATATCTCGGAAACGAAACGAGCTATGGCAAAATGTTAAGAGACCTTTTTTGTAGAGAATTATGTTTCCTACAATTTATGTTCTATGATATTTTTTGATCAGAAGCGTAGTTTTCGAGATATATCGAGATATTTAAAAGATCCGAAGCTGCACCAACATAATAGAGATACAGAAACACCGTGGCCCCTTTCTTTGAGATAACTCTGCACTAGTGCGAGCCGCAAATGCCGCTTCCAGCTTAGCTGTGCAGAAGAAGAACAACAAGAAGAAGAAATATCTCGAAATATGTCCGTCAGGCCCCTTCCCTCGAGATAAATCTGCAAATATCTCGGAAACGAAGCGAGCTATGGCAAAATGTTAAGAGACCTTTTTTGTAGAGAATTAAGTTTCCTACTTTTTATGTTCTATGATATTTTTTGATCAGAAGCGTAGTTTTCGAGATATATCGAGATATTTAAAAGATCCGAAGCCGCACCAACATAATAGAGATACAGAAACACCGTGGCCCCTTTCTTTGAGATAACTCTGCACCATTGCGAGCTGCAAATGCCACTTCCAGCTTAGCTGTGCAGAAGAAGACCAACAAGAAGAAGAAATATCTCGAAATATGTCCGTCAGGCCCCTTCCCTTGAGATAAATCTGCAAATATCTCGGAAACGAAGCGAGCTATGGCAAAATGTTAAGAGACCTTATTTGTAGAGAATTAAGTTTCGTACTTTTTATGTTCTATGATATTATTTGATCAGATGCGTAGTTCGCGAGATATATCAAGATATTTAAAAGTTCCGAAGCCGCACCAACATAATAGAGATACAGAAACACCGTGGCCCCTTTCTTTCAGATAACTCTGCACTATTGCGAGCTGGAAATACCACTTCCAGTTTAGCTGTGCAGAAGAAGAACAACAAGAAGAAGAAATATCCCGAAATATGTCCGTCAGGCCCCTTCCCTTGAGATAAATCTGCATATATCTCGGAAACGAAGCGAGCTATGGCAAAATGTTAAGAGACCTTTTTGGTAGAGAATGAAGTTTCCTACTTTTTATGTTCTATGATATTTTTTGATCAGATGCGTAGTTCTCGAGATATATCAAGATATTTAAAAGTTCCGAAGCCGCACCAACATAATAGAGTTACAGAAACACCGTGGCCCCTTTCTTTGAGATAACTCTGCACTAGTGCGAGCCGCAAATGCCGCTTCCAGCTTAGCTGTGCAGAAGAAGAACAACAAGAAGAAGAAATATCTCGAAATATGTCCGTCAGGCCCCTTCCCTCGAGATAAATCTGCAAATATCTCGGAAACAAAGCGAGCTATGGCAAAATGTTAAGAGACCTTTTTTGTAGAGAATTAAGTTTTCCACAATTTAGGTTCTATGATATTTTTTGATCAGAAGCGTAGTTTTCGAGATATATCGAGATATTTAAAAGATCCGAAGCCGCACCAACATAATAGAGATACAGAAACACCGTGGCCCCTTTCTTTGAGATAACTCTGCACCATTGCGAGCTGCAAATGCCACTTCCAGCTTAGCTGTGCAGAAGAAGACCAACAAGAAGAAGAAATATCTCGAAATATGTCCGTCAGGCCCCTTCCCTTGAGATAAATCTGCAAATATCTCGGAAACGAAGCGAGCTATGGCAAAATGTTAAGAGACCTTATTTGTAGAGAATTAAGTTTCCTACTTTTTATGTTCTATGATATTATTTGATCAGATGCGTAGTTCTCGAGATATATCAAGATATTTAAAAGTTCCGAAGCCGCACCAACATAATAGAGATACAGAAACACCGTGGCCCCTTTCTTTCAGATAACTCTGCACTAGTGCGAGCCGCAAATGCCACTACCTGTTTAGCTGTGCAGAAGAAGAACAACAAGAAGAAGAAATGTCCCGAAATATGTCCGCCAGGCCCCTTCCCTTGAGATACATCTGCATATATCTCGGAAACGAAGCGAGCTATGGCAAAATGTTAAGAGACCTTTTTGGTAGAGAATGAAGTTTCCTACTTTTTATCTTCTATGATATTTTTTGATCAGATGCGTAGTTCTCGAGATATATCAAGATATTTAAAAGTTCCGAAGCCGCACCAACATAATAGAGATACAGAAACACCGTGGCCCCTTTCTTTGAGATAACTCTGCACTATTGCGAGCTGCAAATGCCACTTCCAGCTTAGCTGTGCAGAAGAAGACCAACAAGAAGAAGAAATATCTCGAAATATGTCCGTCAGGCCCCTTCCCTTGAGATAAATCTGCAAATATCTCGGAAACGAAGCGAGCTATGGCAAAATGTTAAGAGACCTTTTTTGTAGAGAATTAAGTTTCCTACTTTTTATCTTCTATGATATTTTCTGATCAGATTCGTAGTTCTCGAGATATATCAAGATATTTAAAAGTTCCGAAGCCGCACCAACATAATAGAGATACAGAAACACCGTGGCCCCTCTCTTTGAGATAACTCTGCACTATTGCGAGCTGCAAATTCCACTTCCAGCTTAGCTGTGCAGAAGAAGAACAACAAGAAGAAGAAATATCTCGAAATATGTCCGTCAGGCACCTTCCCTTGAGATAAATCTGCAAATATCTCGGAAACGAAGCGAGCTATGGCAAAATGTTAAGAGACCTTTTTTGTATGGAATTATGTTTCCTACTTTTTATGTTCTATGATATTTTTTGATCGGATGCGTAGCTCTCGAGATATATCAAGATATTTAAAAGTTCCGAAGCCGCACCAACATAATAGAGATACAGAAACACCGTGGCCCCTTTCTTTGAGATAACTCTGCACTATTGCGAGCTGCAAATGCCACTTCCAGCTTAGCTGTGCAGAAGAAGAACAACAAGAAGAAGAAATATCTCGAAATATGTCCGTCAGACCCCTTCCCTTGAGATAAATCTGCAAATATCTCGGAAACGAAGCGAGCTATGGCAAAATGTTAAGAGACCTTTTTTGTAGAGAATTATGTTTCCCACAATTTACGTTCTATGATATTTTTTGATCAGAAGCGTAGTTTTCGAGATATATCGAGATATTTAAAAGATCCGAAGCCGCACCAACATAATAGAGATACAGAAACACCGTGGCCCCTTTCTTCGAGATAACTCTGCACTATTGCGAGCTGCAAATACCACTTCCAGCTTAGCTGTGCAGAAGAAGAACAACAAGAAGAGGAAATATCTCGAAATATGTCCGTCAGGCCCCTTCCCTTGAGATATATCTGCAAATATCTCGGAAACGAAACGAGCTATGGCAAAATGTTAAGAGACCTTTTTTGTAGAGAATTATGTTTCCTACAATTTATGTTCTATGATATTTTTTAATCAGAAGCGTAGTTTTCGAGATATATCGAGATATTTAAAAGATCCGAAGCTGCACCAACATAATAGAGATACAGAAACACCGTGGCCCCTTTCTTTGAGATAACTCTGCACTAGTGCGAGCCGCAAATGCCGCTTCCAGCTTAGCTGTGCAGAAGAAGAACAACAAGAAGAAGAAATATCTCGAAATATGTCCGTCAGGCCCCTTCCCTCGAGATAAATCTGCAAATATCTCGGAAACGAAGCGAGCTATGGCAAAATGTTAAGAGACCTTTTTTGTAGAGAATTATGTTTCCCACAATTTACGTTCTATGATATTTTTTGATCAGAAGCGTAGTTTTCGAGATATATCGAGATATTTAAAAGATCCGAAGCCGCACCAACATAATAGAGATACAGAAACACCGTGGCCCCTTTCTTCGAGATAACTCTGCACTATTGCGAGCTGCAAATACCACTTCCAGCTTAGCTGTGCAGAAGAAGAACAACAAGAAGAGGAAATATCTCGAAATATGTCCGTCAGGCCCCTTCCCTTGAGATATATCTGCAAATATCTCGGAAACGAAACGAGCTATGGCAAAATGTTAAGAGACCTTTTTTGTAGAGAATTATGTTTCCTACAATTTATGTTCTATGATATTTTTTAATCAGAAGCGTAGTTTTCGAGATATATCGAGATATTTAAAAGATCCGAAGCTGCACCAACATAATAGAGATACAGAAACACCGTGGCCCCTTTCTTTGAGATAACTCTGCACTAGTGCGAGCCGCAAATGCCGCTTCCAGCTTAGCTGTGCAGAAGAAGAACAACAAGAAGAAGAAATATCTCGAAATATGTCCGTCAGGCCCCTTCCCTCGAGATAAATCTGCAAATATCTCGGAAACGAAGCGAGCTATGGCAAAATGTTAAGAGACCTTTTCTGTAGAGAATTAAGTTTCCTACTTTTTATGTTCTATGATATTTTTTGATCGGATGCGTAGTTCTCGAGATATATCAAGATATTTAAAAGTTCCGAAGCCGCACCAACATAATAGAGATACAGAAACACCGTGGCCCCTTTCTTTGAGATAACTCTGCGCTATTGCGAGCTGGAAATGCCACTTCCAGTTTAGCTGTGCAGAAGAAGAACAACAAGAAGAGGAAATATCTCGAAATATGTCCGTCAGGCCCCTTCCCTTGAGATATATCTGCAAATATCTCGGAAACGAAACGAGCTATGGCAAAATGTTAAGAGACCTTTTTTGTAGAGAATTATGTTTCCTACAATTTAAGTTCTATGATATTTTTTGATCAGAAGCGTAGTTTTCGAGATATATCGAGATATTTAAAAGATCCGAAGCTGCACCAACATAATAGAGATACAGAAACACCGTGGCCCCTTTCTTTGAGATAACTCTGCACTAGTGCGAGCCGCAAATGCCGCTTCCAGCTTAGCTGTGCAGAAGAAGAACAACAAGAAGAAGAAATATCTCGAAATATGTCCGTCAGGCCCCTTCCCTCGAGATAAATCTGCAAATATCTCGGAAACGAAGCGAGCTATGGCAAAATGTTAAGAGACCTTTTCTGTAGAGAATTAAGTTTCCTACTTTTTATGTTCTATGATATTTTTTGATCGGATGCGTAGTTCTCGAGATATATCAAGATATTTAAAAGTTCCGAAGCCGCACCAACATAATAGAGATACAGAAACACCGTGGCCCCTTTCTTTGAGATAACTCTGCACTATTGCGAGCTGCAAATGCCACTTCCAGCTTAGCTGTGCAGAAGAAGAACAACAAAAAGAAGAAATATCTCGAAATATGTCCGTCAGGCCCCTTCCCTTGAGATAAATCTGCAAATATCTCGGAAACGAAGCGAGCTATGGCAAAATGTTAAGAGACCTCTTTTGTAGAGAATTAAGTTTCCTACTTTTTATGTTCTATGATATTTTTCGATCAGATGCGTAGTTCTCGAGATATATCAAGATATTTAAAAGTTCCGAAGCCGCACCAACATAATAGAGATACAGACACACCGTGGCCCCTTTCTTTGAGATAACTCTGCACTATTGCGAGCTGCAAATGCCACTTCCAGTTTAGCTGTGCAGAAGAAGAACCACAAGAAGAAGAAATATCTCGAAATATGTCCGTCAGGCCCCTTCCCTTGAGATAAATCTGCAAATATCTCGGAAACGAAGCGAGCTATGGCAAAATGTTAAGAGACCTGTTTTGTAGAGAATTAAGCTTCCTACTTTTTATGTTCTATGATATTTTTCGATCAGAGGCGTAGTTCTCGAGATATATCAAGATATTTAAAAGTTCCGAAGCCGCACCAACATAATAGAGATACAGAAACACCGTGGCCCCTTTCTTTGAGATAACTCTGCACTATTGCGAGCTGCAAATGCCACCTCCAGCTTAGCTGTGCAGAAGAAGAACAACAAGAAGAAGAAATATCTCGAAATATGTCCGTCAGACCCCTTCCCTTGAGATAAATCTGCAAATATCTCGGAAACGAAGCGAGCTATGGCAAAATGTTAAGAGACCTTTTTTATAGAGAATTAAGTTTCCTACTTTTTATGTTCTATGATATTTTTCGATCAGAGGCGTAGTTCTCGAGATATATCAAGATATTCAAAAGTTAAGAAGCCGCACCAACATAATAGAGATACAGAAACACCGTGGCCCCTTTCTTTGAGATAACTCTGCACTAATGCGAGCTGCAAATGCCACTTCCAGCTTAGCTGTGCAGAAGAAGAACAACAAGAAGAAGAAGTATCACGAAATATGTCCGTTAGGCCCCTTCCCTTGAGATAAATCTGCAAATATCTCGGAAACGAAGCGAGCTATGGCAAAATGTTAAGAGACCTTTTTTGTTGAGAATTAAGTTTCCTACTTTTTATGTTCCATGATATTTTTTGATCAGATGCGTAGTTCTCGAGATATATCAAGATATTTAAAAGTTCCGAAGCCGCACCAACATAATAGAGATACAGAAACACCGTGGCCCCTTTCTTTGAGATAACTCTGCACTATTGCGAGCTGTAAATGCCACGTCCAGCTTAGCTGTGCAGAAGAAGAACAACAAGAAGAAGAAATATCTCGAAATATGTCCGTCAGGCCCCTTCCCTCGAGATAAATCTGCAAATATCTCGGAAACGAAGCGAGCTATGGCAAAATGTTGAGAGACCTTTTTTGTAGAGAATTAAGGTTCCTACTTTTTATGTTCTATGATATTTTTTGATCGGATGCGTAGTTCTCGAGATATATCAAGATATTTAAAAGTTCCGAAGCCGCACCAACATAATAGAGATACAGAAACACCGTGGCCCCTTTCTTTGAGATAACTCTGCACTATTGCGAGCTGCAAATGCCACTTGCAGTTTAGCTGTGCAGAAGAAGAACAACAAGAAGAGGAAATATCTCGAAATATGTCCGTCAGGCCCCTTCCCTTGAGATATATCTGCAAATATCTCGGAAACGAAGCGAGCTATGGCAAAATGTTAGGAGAGCTTATTTGTAGAGAATTAAGTTTCCTACTTTTTATGTTCTATGATATTATTTGATCAGATGCGTAGTTCTCGAGATATATCAAGATATTTAAAAGTTCCGAAGCCGCACCAACATAATAGAGATACAGAAACACCGTGGCCCCTTTCTTTCAGATAACTCTGCACTATTGCGAGCTGGAAATGCCACTTCCTGTTTAGCTGTGCAGAAGAAGAACAACAAGAAGAAGAAATGTCCCGAAATATGTCCGCCAGGCCCCTTCCCTTGAGATAAATCTGCATATATCTCGGAAACGAAGCGAGCTATGGCAAAATGTTAAGAGACCTTTTTGGTAGAGAATGAAGTTTCCTACTTTTTATCTTCTATGATATTTTTTGATCAGATGCGTAGTTCTCGAGATATATCAAGATATTTAAAAGTTCCGAAGCCGCACCAACATAATAGAGATACAGAAACACCGTGGCCCCTTTCTTTGAGATAACTCTGCACTATTGCGAGCTGCAAATGCCACTTCCAGCTTAGCTGTGCAGAAGAAGACCAACAAGAAGAAGAAATATCTCGAAATATGTCCGTCAGGCCCCTTCCCTTGAGATAAATCTGCAAATATCTCGGAAACGAAGCGAGCTATGGCAAAATGTTAAGAGACCTTATTTGTAGAGAATTAAGTTTCCTACTTTTTATGTTCTATGATATTATTTGATCAGATGCGTAGTTCTCGAGATATATCAAGATATTTAAAAGTTCCGAAGCCGCACCAACATAATAGAGATACAGAAACACCGTGGCCCCATTCTTTGAGATAACTCTGCACTACTGCGAGCTGGAAATGCCACTTCCAGTTTAGCTGTGCAGAAGAAGAACAACAAGAAGAAGAAATATCTCGAAATATGTCCGTCAGGCCCCTTCCCTTGAGATAAATCTGCAAATATCTCGGAAACGAAGCGAGCTATGGCAAAATGTTAAGAGACCTTTTTTGTTGAGAATTAAGTTTCCTACTTTTTATGTTCCATGATATTTTTTGATCAGATGCGTAGTTCTCGAGATATATCAAGATATATAAAGTTCCGAAGCCGCACCAACATAATAGAGATACAGAAACACCGTGGCCCCTTTCTTTGAGATAACTCTGCACTATTGCGAGCTGTAAATGCCACGTCCAGCTTAGCTGTGCAGAAGAAGAACAACAAGAAGAAGAAATATCTCGAAATATGTCCGTCAGGCCCCTTCCCTCGAGATAAATCTGCAAATATCTCGGAAACGAAGCGAGCTATGGCAAAATGTTAAGAGACCTTTTTTGTAGAGAATTAAGTTTCCTACTTTTTATGTTCTATGAGATTTTTTGATCGGATGCGTAGTTCTCGAGATATATCAAGATATTTAAAAGTTCCGAAGCCGCACCAACATAATAGAGATACAGAAACACCGTGGCCCCTTTCTTTGAGATAACTCTGCACTATTGCGAGCTGCAAATGCCACTTCCAGCTTAGCTGTGCAGAAGAAGAACAACAAGAAGAAGAAATATCTCGAAAAATGTCCATCAGGCCCCTTCCCTTGAGATAAATCTGCAAATATCTCGGAAACGAAGCGAGCTATGGCAAAATGTTAAGAGACCTTATTTGTAGAGAATTAAGTTTCCTACTTTTTATGTTCTATGATATTTTTTGATCAGATGCGTAGTTCTCGAGATATATCAAGATATTTAAAAGTTCCGAAGCCGCACCAACATAATAGAGATACAGAAACACCGTGGCCCCTTTCTTTGAGATAACTCTGCACTATTGCGAGCTGTAAATGCCACGTCCAGCTTAGCTGTGCAGAAGAAGAACAACAAGAAGAAGAAATATCTCGAAATATGTCCGTCAGGCCCCTTCCCTCGAGATAAATCTGCAAATATCTCGGAAACGAAGAGAGCTATGGCAAAATGTTAAGAGACCTTTTTTGTAGAGAATTAAGTTTCCTACTTTTTATGTTGTATGATATTTTTTGATCGGATGCGTAGTTCTCGAGATATATCATGATATTTAAAAGTTCCGAAGCCGCACCAACATAATAGAGATACAGAAACACCGTGGCCCCTTTCTTTGAGATAACTCTGCACTATTGCGAGCTGCAAATGCCACTTCCAGCTTAGCTGTGCAGAAGAAGAACAACAAGAAGAAGAAATATCTCGAAATATGTCCGTCAGACCCCTTCCCTTGAGATAAATCTGCAAATATCTCGGAAACGAAGCGAGCTATGGCAAAATGTTAAGAGACCTTTTTGTAGAGAATTATGTTTCCCATAATTTACGTTCTATGATATTTTTTGATCAGAAGCGTAGTTTTCGAGATATATCAAGATATTTAAAAGATCCGAAGCCGCACCAACATAATAGAGATACAGAAACACCGTGGCCCCTTTCTTCGAGATAACTCTGCACTATTGCGAGCTGCAAATGCCACTTCCAGCTTAGCTGTGCAGAAGAAGACCAACAAGAAGAAGAAATATCTCGAAATATGTCCGTCAGGCCCCTTCCCTTGAGATAAATCTGCAAATATCTCGGAAACGAAGCGAGCTATGGCAAAATGTTAAGAGACCTTATTTGTGGAGAATTAAGTTTCCTACTTTTTATGTTCTATGATATTATTTGATCAGATGCGTAGTTCTCGAGATATATCAAGATATTTAAAAGTTCCGAAGCCGCACCAACATAATAGAGATACAGAAACACCGTGGCCCCTTTCTTTGAGTTAACTCTGCACTATTGCGAGCTGCAAATGCCACTTCCAGCTTAGCTGTGCAGAAGAAGAACAACAAGAAGAAGAAATATCTCGAAATATGTCCGTCAGGCCCCTTCCTTTGAGATAAATCTGCAAATATCTCGGAAACGAAGCGAGCTATGCCAAAATGTTAAGAGACCTTATTTGTAGAGAATTAAGTTTCCTACTTTTTATGTTCTACGATATTTTTTGATCAGATGCGTAGTTCTCGAGATATATCAAGATATTTAAAAGTTCCGAAGCCGCACCAACATAATAGAGATACAGAAACACCGTGGCCCCTTTCTTTGAGATAAATCTGCGCTATTGCGAGCTGGAAATGCCACTTCCAGTTTAGCTGTGCAGAAGAAGAACAACAAGAAGAGGAAATATCTCGAAATATGTCCGTCAGGCCCCTTCCCTTGAGATATATCTGCAAATATCTCGGAAACGAAACGAGCTATGGCAAAATGTTAAGAGACCTTTTTTGTAGAGAATTATGTTTCCTACAATTTATGTTCTGTGATATTTTTTGATCAGAAGCGTAGTTTTCGAGATATATCGAGATATTTAAAAGATCCGAAGCTGCACCAACATAATAGAGATACAGAAACACCGTGGCCCCTTTCTTTGAGATAACTCTGCACTAGTGCGAGCCGCTAATGCCGCTTCCAGCTTAGCTGTGCAGAAGAAGAACAACAAGAAGAAGAAATACCTCGAAATATGTCCGTCAGGCCCCTTCCCTCGAGATAAATCTGCAAATATCTCGGAAACGAAGCGAGCTATGGCAAAATGTTAAGAGACCTTATTTGTGGAGAATTAAGTTTCCTACTTTTTATGTTCTATGATATTATTTGATCAGATGCGTAGTTCTCGAGATATATCAAGATATTTAAAAGTTCCGAAGCCGCACCAACATAATAGAGATACAGAAACACCGTGGCCCCTTTCTTTGAGATAACTCTGCGCTATTGCGAGCTGGAAATGCCACTTCCAGTTTAGCTGTGCAGAAGAAGAACAACAAGAAGAGGAAATATCTCGAAATATGTCCGTCAGGCCCCTTCCCTTGAGATATATCTGCAAATATCTCGGAAACGAAACGAGCTATGGCAAAATGTTAAGAGACCTTTTTTGTAGAGAATTATGTTTCCTACAATTTATGTTCTATGATATTTTTTGATCAGAAGCGTAGTTTTCGAGATATATAGAGATATTTAAAAGATCCGAAGCTGCACCAACATAATAGAGATACAGAAACACCGTGGCCCCTTTCTTTGAGATAACTCTGCACTAGTGCGAGCCGCAAATGCCGCTTCCAGCTTAGCTGTGCAGAAGAAGAACAACAAGAAGAAGAAATATCTCGAAATATGTCCGTCAGGCCCCTTCCCTCGAGATAAATCTGCAAATATCTCGGAAACGAAGCGAGCTATGGCAAACTGTTAAGAGACCTTTTCTGTAGAGAATTAAGTTTCCTACTTTTTATGTTCTGTGATATTTTTTGATCGGATGCGTAGTTCTCGAGATATATCAAGATATTTAAAAGTTCCGAAGCCGCACCAACATAATAGAGATACAGAAACACCGTGGCCCCTTTCTTTGAGATAACTCTGCACTATTGCGAGCTGCAAATGCCACTTCCAGCTTAGCTGTGCAGAAGAAGAACAACAAAAAGAAGAAATATCTCGAAATATGTCCGTCAGGCCCCTTCCCTTGAGATAAATCTGCAAATATCTCGGAAACGAAGCGAGCTATGGCAAAATGTTAAGAGACCTTTTTTGTAGAGAATTAAGTTTCCTACTTTTTATGTTCTATGAGATTTTTTGATCGGATGCGTAGTTCTCGAGATATATCAAGATATTTAAAAGTTCCGAAGCCGCACCAACATAATAGAGATACAGAAACACCGTGGCCCCTTTCTTTGAGATAACTCTGCACTATTGCGAGCTGCAAATGCCACTTCCAGCTTAGCTGTGCAGAAGAAGAACAACAAGAAGAAGAAATATCTCGAAAAATGTCCATCAGGCCCCTTCCCTTGAGATAAATCTGCAAATATCTCGGAAACGAAGCGAGCTATGGCAAAATGTTAAGAGACCTTATTTGTAGAGAATTAAGTTTCCTACTTTTTATGTTCTATGATATTTTTTGATCAGATGCGTAGTTCTCGAGATATATCAAGATATTTAAAAGTTCCGAAGCCGCACCAACATAATAGAGATACAGAAACACCGTGGCCCCTTTCTTTGAGATAACTCTGCACTATTGCGAGCTGTAAATGCCACGTCCAGCTTAGCTGTGCAGAAGAAGAACAACAAGAAGAAGAAATATCTCGAAATATGTCCGTCAGGCCCCTTCCCTCGAGATAAATCTGCAAATATCTCGGAAACGAAGAGAGCTATGGCAAAATGTTAAGAGACCTTTTTTGTAGAGAATTAAGTTTCCTACTTTTTATGTTGTATGATATTTTTTGATCGGATGCGTAGTTCTCGAGATATATCATGATATTTAAAAGTTCCGAAGCCGCACCAACATAATAGAGATACAGAAACACCGTGGCCCCTTTCTTTGAGATAACTCTGCACTATTGCGAGCTGCAAATGCCACTTCCAGCTTAGCTGTGCAGAAGAAGAACAACAAGAAGAAGAAATATCTCGAAATATGTCCGTCAGACCCCTTCCCTTGAGATAAATCTGCAAATATCTCGGAAACGAAGCGAGCTATGGCAAAATGTTAAGAGACCTTTTTGTAGAGAATTATGTTTCCCATAATTTACGTTCTATGATATTTTTTGATCAGAAGCGTAGTTTTCGAGATATATCAAGATATTTAAAAGATCCGAAGCCGCACCAACATAATAGAGATACAGAAACACCGTGGCCCCTTTCTTCGAGATAACTCTGCACTATTGCGAGCTGCAAATGCCACTTCCAGCTTAGCTGTGCAGAAGAAGACCAACAAGAAGAAGAAATATCTCGAAATATGTCCGTCAGGCCCCTTCCCTTGAGATAAATCTGCAAATATCTCGGAAACGAAGCGAGCTATGGCAAAATGTTAAGAGACCTTATTTGTGGAGAATTAAGTTTCCTACTTTTTATGTTCTATGATATTATTTGATCAGATGCGTAGTTCTCGAGATATATCAAGATATTTAAAAGTTCCGAAGCCGCACCAACATAATAGAGATACAGAAACACCGTGGCCCCTTTCTTTGAGTTAACTCTGCACTATTGCGAGCTGCAAATGCCACTTCCAGCTTAGCTGTGCAGAAGAAGAACAACAAGAAGAAGAAATATCTCGAAATATGTCCGTCAGGCCCCTTCCTTTGAGATAAATCTGCAAATATCTCGGAAACGAAGCGAGCTATGCCAAAATGTTAAGAGACCTTATTTGTAGAGAATTAAGTTTCCTACTTTTTATGTTCTACGATATTTTTTGATCAGATGCGTAGTTCTCGAGATATATCAAGATATTTAAAAGTTCCGAAGCCGCACCAACATAATAGAGATACAGAAACACCGTGGCCCCTTTCTTTGAGATAAATCTGCGCTATTGCGAGCTGGAAATGCCACTTCCAGTTTAGCTGTGCAGAAGAAGAACAACAAGAAGAGGAAATATCTCGAAATATGTCCGTCAGGCCCCTTCCCTTGAGATATATCTGCAAATATCTCGGAAACGAAACGAGCTATGGCAAAATGTTAAGAGACCTTTTTTGTAGAGAATTATGTTTCCTACAATTTATGTTCTGTGATATTTTTTGATCAGAAGCGTAGTTTTCGAGATATATCGAGATATTTAAAAGATCCGAAGCTGCACCAACATAATAGAGATACAGAAACACCGTGGCCCCTTTCTTTGAGATAACTCTGCACTAGTGCGAGCCGCTAATGCCGCTTCCAGCTTAGCTGTGCAGAAGAAGAACAACAAGAAGAAGAAATACCTCGAAATATGTCCGTCAGGCCCCTTCCCTCGAGATAAATCTGCAAATATCTCGGAAACGAAGCGAGCTATGGCAAAATGTTAAGAGACCTTATTTGTGGAGAATTAAGTTTCCTACTTTTTATGTTCTATGATATTATTTGATCAGATGCGTAGTTCTCGAGATATATCAAGATATTTAAAAGTTCCGAAGCCGCACCAACATAATAGAGATACAGAAACACCGTGGCCCCTTTCTTTGAGATAACTCTGCGCTATTGCGAGCTGGAAATGCCACTTCCAGTTTAGCTGTGCAGAAGAAGAACAACAAGAAGAGGAAATATCTCGAAATATGTCCGTCAGGCCCCTTCCCTTGAGATATATCTGCAAATATCTCGGAAACGAAACGAGCTATGGCAAAATGTTAAGAGACCTTTTTTGTAGAGAATTATGTTTCCTACAATTTATGTTCTATGATATTTTTTGATCAGAAGCGTAGTTTTCGAGATATATAGAGATATTTAAAAGATCCGAAGCTGCACCAACATAATAGAGATACAGAAACACCGTGGCCCCTTTCTTTGAGATAACTCTGCACTAGTGCGAGCCGCAAATGCCGCTTCCAGCTTAGCTGTGCAGAAGAAGAACAACAAGAAGAAGAAATATCTCGAAATATGTCCGTCAGGCCCCTTCCCTCGAGATAAATCTGCAAATATCTCGGAAACGAAGCGAGCTATGGCAAACTGTTAAGAGACCTTTTCTGTAGAGAATTAAGTTTCCTACTTTTTATGTTCTGTGATATTTTTTGATCGGATGCGTAGTTCTCGAGATATATCAAGATATTTAAAAGTTCCGAAGCCGCACCAACATAATAGAGATACAGAAACACCGTGGCCCCTTTCTTTGAGATAACTCTGCACTATTGCGAGCTGCAAATGCCACTTCCAGCTTAGCTGTGCAGAAGAAGAACAACAAAAAGAAGAAATATCTCGAAATATGTCCGTCAGGCCCCTTCCCTTGAGATAAATCTGCAAATATCTCGGAAACGAAGCGAGCTATGGCAAAATGTTAAGAGACCTCTTTTGTAGAGAATTAAGTTTCCTACTTTTTATGTTCTATGATATTTTTCGATCAGATGCGTAGTTCTCGAGATATATCAAGATATTTAAAAGTTCCGAAGCCGCACCAACATAATAGAGATACAGACACACCGTGGCCCCTTTCTTTGAGATAACTCTGCACTATTGCGAGCTGCAAATGCCACTTCCAGCTTAGCTGTGCAGAAGAAGAACAACAAGAAGAAGAAATATCTCGAAATATGTCCGTCAGGCCCCTTCCCTTGAGATAAATCTGCAAATATCTCGGAAACGAAGCGAGCTATTGCAAAATGTTAAGAGACCTGTTTTGTAGAGAATTAAGTTTCCTACTTTTTATGTTCTATGATATTTTTCGATCAGAGGCGTAGTTCTCGAGATATATCAAGATATTTAAAAGTTCCGAAGCCGCACCAACATAATAGAGATACAGAAACACCGTGGCCCCTTTCTTTGAGATAACTCTGCACTAATGCGAGCTGCAAATGCCACTTCCAGCTTAGCTGTGCAGAAGAAGAACAACAAGAAGAAGAAGTATCACGAAATATGTCCGTTAGGCCCCTTCCCTTGAGATAAATCTGCAAATATCTCGGAAACGAAGCGAGCTATGGCAAAATGTTAAGAGACCTTTTTGTAGCGAATTAAGTTTCCTACTTTTTATGTTCTATGATATTTTCTGATCAGATTCGTAGTTCTCGAGATATATCAAGATATTTAAAAGTTCCGAAGCCGCACCAACATAATAGAGATACAGAAACACCGTGGCCCCTCTCTTTGAGATAACTCTGCACTATTGCGAGCTGCAAATTCCACTTCCAGCTTAGCTGTGCAGAAGAAGAACAACAAGAAGAAGAAATATCTCGAAATATGTCCGTCAGGCACCTTCCCTTGAGATAAATCTGCAAATATCTCGGAAACGAAGCGAGCTATGGCAAAATGTTAAGAGACCTTTTTTGTATGGAATTATGTTTCCTACTTTTTATGTTCTATGATATTTTTTGATCGGATGCGTAGCTCTCGAGATATATCAAGATATTTAAAAGTTCCGAAGCCGCACCAACATAATAGAGATACAGAAACACCGTGGCCCCTTTCTTTGAGATAACTCTGCACTATTGCGAGCTGCAAATGCCACTTCCAGCTTAGCTGTGCAGAAGAAGAACAACAAGAAGAAGAAATATCTCGAAATATGTCCGTCAGACCCCTTCCCTTGAGATAAATCTGCAAATATCTCGGAAACGAAGCGAGCTATGGCAAAATGTTAAGAGACCTTTTTTGTAGAGAATTATGTTTCCCACAATTTACGTTCTATGATATTTTTTGATCAGAAGCGTAGTTTTCGAGATATATCGAGATATTTAAAAGATCCGAAGCCGCACCAACATAATAGAGATACAGAAACACCGTGGCCCCTTTCTTCGAGATAACTCTGCACTATTGCGAGCTGCAAATACCACTTCCAGCTTAGCTGTGCAGAAGAAGACCAACAAGAAGAAGAAATATCTCGAAATATGTCCGTCAGGCCCCTTCCCTTAAGATAAATCTGCAAATATCTCGGAAACGAAGCGAGCTATGGCAAAATGTTAAGAGACCTTATTTGTGGAGAATTAAGTTTCCTACTTTTTATGTTCTATGATATTATTTGATCAGATGCGTAGTTCTCGAGATATATCAAGATATTTAAAAGTTCCGAAGCCGCACCAACATAATAGAGATACAGAAACACCGTGGCCCCTTTCTTTGAGATAACTCTGCACTATTGCGAGCTGCAAATGCCACTTCCAGCTTAGCTGTGCAGAAGAAGAACAACAAGAAGAAGAAATATCTCGAAATATGTCCGTCAGGCCCCTTCCCTTGAGATAAATCTGCAAATATCTCGGAAACGAAGCGAGCTATGGCAAAATGTTAAGAGACCTTATTTGTAGAGAATTAAGTTTCCTACTTTTTATGTTCTATGATATTTTTTGATCAGATGCGTAGTTCTCGAGATATATCAAGATATTTAAAAGTTCCGAAGCCGCACCAACATAATAGAGATACAGAAACACCGTGGCCCCTTTCTTTGAGATAACTCTGCACTATTGCGAGCTGCAAATGCCACCTCCAGCTTAGCTGTGCAGAAGAAGAACAACAAGAAGAAGAAATATCTCGAAATATGTCCGTCAGACCCCTTCCCTTGAGATAAATCTGCAAATATCTCGGAAACGAAGCGAGCTATGGCAAAATGTTAAGAGACCTTTTTTGTAGAGAATTAAGTTTCCTACTTTTTATGTTCTATGATATTTTTCGATCAGAGGCGTAGTTCTCGAGATATATCAAGATATTTAAAAGTTAAGAAGCCGCACCAACATAATAGAGATACAGAAACACCGTGGCCCCTTTCTTTGAGATAACGCTGCACTAATGCGAGCTGCAAATGCCACTTCCAGCATAGCTGTGCAGAAGAAGAACAACAAGAAGAAGAAGTATCACGAAATATGTCCGTTAGGCCCCTTCCCTTGAGATAAATCTGCAAATATCTCGGAAACGAAGCGAGCTATGGCAAAATGTTAAGAGACCTTTTTGTAGCGAATTAAGTTTCCTACTTTTTATGTTCTATGATATTTTTTGATCAGATGCGTAGTTCTCGAGATATATCAAGATATTTAAAAGTTCCGAAGCCGCACCAACATAATAGAGATACAGAAACACCGTGGCCCCTTTCTTTGAGATAACTCTGCACTAGTGCGAGCCGCAAATGCCACTTCCAGCTTAGCTGTGCAGAAGAAGAACAACAAGAAGAAGAAATATCTCGAAATATGTCCGTCAGGCCCCTTCCCTTGAGATAAATCTGCAAATATCTCGGAAACGAAGCGAGCTATGGCAAAATGTTAAGAGACCTTTTTTGTAGAGAATTAAGTTTCCTACTTTTTATCTTCTATGATATTTTCTGATCAGATTCGTAGTTCTCGAGATATATCAAGATATTTAAAAGTTCCGAAGCCGCACCAACATAATAGAGATACAGAAACACCGTGGCCCCTCTCTTTGAGATAACTCTGCACTATTGCGAGCTGCAAATGCCACTTCCAGCTTAGCTGTGCAGAAGAAGAACAACAAGAAGAAGAAATATCTCGAAATATGTCCGTCAGGCACCTTCCCTTGAGATAAATCTGCAAATATCTCGGAAACGAAGCGAGCTATGGCAAAATGTTAAGAGACCTTTTTTGTATGGAATTATGTTTCCTACTTTTTATGTTCTATGATATTTTTTGATCGGATGCGTAGCTCTCGAGATATATCAAGATATTTAAAAGTTCCGAAGCCGCACCAACATAATAGAGATACAGAAACACCGTGGCCCCTTTCTTTGAGATAACTCTGCACTATGGCGAGCTGCAAATGCCACTTCCAGCTTAGCTGTGCAGAAGAAGAACAACAAGAAGAAGAAATATCTCGAAATATGTCCGTCAGACCCCTTCCCTTGAGATAAATCTGCAAATATCTCGGAAACGAAGCGAGCTATGGCAAAATGTTAAGAGACCTTTTTTGTAGAGAATTATGTTTCCCACAATTTACGTTCTATGATATTTTTTGATCAGAAGCGTAGTTTTCGAGATATATCGAGATATTTAAAAGATCCGAAGCCGCACCAACATAATAGAGATACAGAAACACCGTGGCCCCTTTCTTCGAGATAACTCTGCACTATCGCGAGCTGCAAATGCCACTTCCAGCTTAGCTGTGCAGAAGAAGACCAACAAGAAGAAGAAATATCTCGAAATATGTCCGTCAGGCCCCTTCCCTTAAGATAAATCTGCAAATATCTCGGAAACGAAGCGAGCTATGGCAAAATGTTAAGAGACCTTATTTGTGGAGAATTAAGTTTCCTACTTTTTATGTTCCATGATATTTTTTGATCAGATGCGTAGTTCTCGAGATATATCAAGATATATAAAGTTCCGAAGCCGCACCAACATAATAGAGATACAGAAACACCGTGGCCCCTTTCTTTGAGATAACTCTGCACTATTGCGAGCTGTAAATGCCACGTCCAGCTTAGCTGTGCAGAAGAAGAACAACAAGAAGAAGAAATATCTCGAAATATGTCCGTCAGGCCCCTTCCCTCGAGATAAATCTGCAAATATCTCGGAAACGAAGCGAGCTATGGCAAAATGTTAAGAGACCTTTTTTGTAGAGAATTAAGTTTCCTACTTTTTATGTTCTATGAGATTTTTTGATCGGATGCGTAGTTCTCGAGATATATCAAGATATTTAAAAGTTCCGAAGCCGCACCAACATAATAGAGATACAGAAACACCGTGGCCCCTTTCTTTGAGATAACTCTGCACTATTGCGAGCTGCAAATGCCACTTCCAGCTTAGCTGTGCAGAAGAAGAACAACAAGAAGAAGAAATATCTCGAAAAATGTCCATCAGGCCCCTTCCCTTGAGATAAATCTGCAAATATCTCGGAAACGAAGCGAGCTATGGCAAAATGTTAAGAGACCTTATTTGTAGAGAATTAAGTTTCCTACTTTTTATGTTCTATGATATTTTTTGATCAGATGCGTAGTTCTCGAGATATATCAAGATATTTAAAAGTTCCGAAGCCGCACCAACATAATAGAGATACAGAAACACCGTGGCCCCTTTCTTTGAGATAACTCTGCACTATTGCGAGCTGTAAATGCCACGTCCAGCTTAGCTGTGCAGAAGAAGAACAACAAGAAGAAGAAATATCTCGAAATATGTCCGTCAGGCCCCTTCCCTCGAGATAAATCTGCAAATATCTCGGAAACGAAGAGAGCTATGGCAAAATGTTAAGAGACCTTTTTTGTAGAGAATTAAGTTTCCTACTTTTTATGTTGTATGATATTTTTTGATCGGATGCGTAGTTCTCGAGATATATCAAGATATTTAAAAGATCCGAAGCCGCACCAACATAATAGAGATACAGAAACACCGTGGCCCCTTTCTTCGAGATAACTCTGCACTATTGCGAGCTGCAAATGCCACTTCCAGCTTAGCTGTGCAGAAGAAGACCAACAAGAAGAAGAAATATCTCGAAATATGTCCGTCAGGCCCCTTCCCTTGAGATAAATCTGCAAATATCTCGGAAACGAAGCGAGCTATGGCAAAATGTTAAGAGACCTTATTTGTGGAGAATTAAGTTTCCTACTTTTTATGTTCTATGATATTATTTGATCAGATGCGTAGTTCTCGAGATATATCAAGATATTTAAAAGTTCCGAAGCCGCACCAACATAATAGAGATACAGAAACACCGTGGCCCCTTTCTTTGAGTTAACTCTGCACTATTGCGAGCTGCAAATGCCACTTCCAGCTTAGCTGTGCAGAAGAAGAACAACAAGAAGAAGAAATATCTCGAAATATGTCCGTCAGGCCCCTTCCTTTGAGATAAATCTGCAAATATCTCGGAAACGAAGCGAGCTATGCCAAAATGTTAAGAGACCTTATTTGTAGAGAATTAAGTTTCCTACTTTTTATGTTCTACGATATTTTTTGATCAGATGCGTAGTTCTCGAGATATATCAAGATATTTAAAAGTTCCGAAGCCGCACCAACATAATAGAGATACAGAAACACCGTGGCCCCTTTCTTTGAGATAAATCTGCGCTATTGCGAGCTGGAAATGCCACTTCCAGTTTAGCTGTGCAGAAGAAGAACAACAAGAAGAGGAAATATCTCGAAATATGTCCGTCAGGCCCCTTCCCTTGAGATATATCTGCAAATATCTCGGAAACGAAACGAGCTATGGCAAAATGTTAAGAGACCTTTTTTGTAGAGAATTATGTTTCCTACAATTTATGTTCTGTGATATTTTTTGATCAGAAGCGTAGTTTTCGAGATATATCGAGATATTTAAAAGATCCGAAGCTGCACCAACATAATAGAGATACAGAAACACCGTGGCCCCTTTCTTTGAGATAACTCTGCGCTATTGCGAGCTGGAAATGCCACTTCCAGTTTAGCTGTGCAGAAGAAGAACAACAAGAAGAGGAAATATCTCGAAATATGTCCGTCAGGCCCCTTCCCTTGAGATATATCTGCAAATATCTCGGAAACGAAACGAGCTATGGCAATATGTTAAGAGACCTTTTTTGTAGAGAATTATGTTTCCTACAATTTATGTTCTATGATATTTTTTGATCAGAAGCGTAGTTTTCGAGATATATAGAGATATTTAAAAGATCCGAAGCTGCACCAACATAATAGAGATACAGAAACACCGTGGCCCCTTTCTTTGAGATAACTCTGCACTAGTGCGAGCCGCAAATGCCGCTTCCAGCTTAGCTGTGCAGAAGAAGAACAACAAGAAGAAGAAATATCTCGAAATATGTCCGTCAGGCCCCTTCCCTCGAGATAAATCTGCAAATATCTCGGAAACGAAGCGAGCTATGGCAAACTGTTAAGAGACCTTTTCTGTAGAGAATTAAGTTTCCTACTTTTTATGTTCTGTGATATTTTTTGATCGGATGCGTAGTTCTCGAGATATATCAAGATATTTAAAAGTTCCGAAGCCGCACCAACATAATAGAGATACAGAAACACCGTGGCCCCTTTCTTTGAGATAACTCTGCACTATTGCGAGCTGCAAATGCCACTTCCAGCTTAGCTGTGCAGAAGAAGAACAACAAAAAGAAGAAATATCTCGAAATATGTCCGTCAGGCCCCTTCCCTTGAGATAAATCTGCAAATATCTCGGAAACGAAGCGAGCTATGGCAAAATGTTAAGAGACCTCTTTTGTAGAGAATTAAGTTTCCTACTTTTTATGTTCTATGATATTTTTCGATCAGATGCGTAGTTCTCGAGATATATCAAGATATTTAAAAGTTCCGAAGCCGCACCAACATAATAGAGATACAGACACACCGTGGCCCCTTTCTTTGAGATAACTCTGCACTATTGCGAGCTGCAAATGCCACTTCCAGCTTAGCTGTGCAGAAGAAGAACAACAAGAAGAAGAAATATCTCGAAATATGTCCGTCAGGCCCCTTCCCTTGAGATAAATCTGCAAATATCTCGGAAACGAAGCGAGCTATTGCAAAATGTTAAGAGACCTGTTTTGTAGAGAATTAAGTTTCCTACTTTTTATGTTCTATGATATTTTTCGATCAGAGGCGTAGTTCTCGAGATATATCAAGATATTTAAAAGTTCCGAAGCCGCACCAACATAATAGAGATACAGAAACACCGTGGCCCCTTTCTTTGAGATAACTCTGCACTATTGCGAGCTGCAAATGCCACCTCCAGCTTAGCTGTGCAGAAGAAGAACAACAAGAAGAAGAAATATCTCGAAATATGTCCGTCAGACCCCTTCCCTTGAGATAAATCTGCAAATATCTCGGAAACGAAGCGAGCTATGGCAAAATGTTAAGAGACCTTTTTTGTAGAGAATTAAGTTTCCTACTTTTTATGTTCTATGATATTTTTCGATCAGAGGCGTAGTTCTCGAGATATATCAAGATATTTAAAAGTTAAGAAGCCGCACCAACATAATAGAGATACAGAAACACCGTGGCCCCTTTCTTTGAGATAACTCTGCACTAATGCGAGCTGCAAATGCCACTTCCAGCTTAGCTGTGCAGAAGAAGAACAACAAGAAGAAGAAGTATCACGAAATATGTCCGTTAGGCCCCTTCCCTTGAGATAAATCTGCAAATATCTCGGAAACGAAGCGAGCTATGGCAAAATGTTAAGAGACCTTTTTGTAGCGAATTAAGTTTCCTACTTTTTATGTTCTATGATATTTTTTGATCAGATGCGTAGTTCTCGAGATATATCAAGATATTTAAAAGTTCCGAAGCCGCACCAACATAATAGAGATACAGAAACACCGTGGCCCCATTCTTTGAGATAACTCTGCACTAGTGCGAGCCGCAAATGCCACTTCCAGCTTAGCTGTGCAGAAGAAGAACAACAAGAAGAAGAAATATCTCGAAATATGTCCGTCAGGCCCCTTCCCTTGAGATAAATCTGCAAATATCTCGGAAACGAAGCGAGCTATGGCAAAATGTTAAGAGACCTTTTTTGTAGAGAATTAAGTTTCCTACTTTTTATCTTCTATGATATTTTCTGATCAGATTCGTAGTTCTCGAGATATATCAAGATATTTAAAAGTTCCGAAGCCGCACCAACATAATAGAGATACAGAAACACCGTGGCCCCTCTCTTTGAGATAACTCTGCACTATTGCGAGCTGCAAATGCCACTTCCAGCTTAGCTGTGCAGAAGAAGAACAACAAGAAGAAGAAATATCTCGAAATATGTCCGTCAGGCACCTTCCCTTGAGATAAATCTGCAAATATCTCGGAAACGAAGCGAGCTATGGCAAAATGTTAAGAGACCTTTTTTGTATGGAATTATGTTTCCTACTTTTTATGTTCTATGATATTTTTTGATCGGATGCGTAGCTCTCGAGATATATCAAGATATTTAAAAGTTCCGAAGCCGCACCAACATAATAGAGATACAGAAACACCGTGGCCCCTTTCTTTGAGATAACTCTGCACTATGGCGAGCTGCAAATGCCACTTCCAGCTTAGCTGTGCAGAAGAAGAACAACAAGAAGAAGAAATATCTCGAAATATGTCCGTCAGACCCCTTCCCTTGAGATAAATCTGCAAATATCTCGGAAACGAAGCGAGCTATGGCAAAATGTTAAGAGACCTTTTTTGTAGAGAATTATGTTTCCCACAATTTACGTTCTATGATATTTTTTGATCAGTAGCGTAGTTTTCGAGATATATCGAGATATTTAAAAGATCCGAAGCCGCACCAACATAATAGAGATACAGAAACACCGTGGCCCCTTTCTTCGAGATAACTCTGCACTATCGCGAGCTGCAAATGCCACTTCCAGCTTAGCTGTGCAGAAGAAGACCAACAAGAAGAAGAAATATCTCGAAATATGTCCGTCAGGCCCCTTCCCTTAAGATAAATCTGCAAATATCTCGGAAACGAAGCGAGCTATGGCAAAATGTTAAGAGACCTTATTTGTGGAGAATTAAGTTTCCTACTTTTTATGTTCTATGATATTATTTGATCAGATGCGTAGTTCTCGAGATATATCAAGATATTTAAAAGTTCCGAAGCCGCACCAACATAATAGAGATACAGAAACACCGTGGCCCCTTTCTTTGAGATAACTCTGCACTATTGCGAGCTGCAAATGCCACTTCCAGCTTAGCTGTGCAGAAGAAGAACAACAAGAAGAAGAAATATCTCGAAATATGTCCGTCAGGCCCCTTCCCTTGAGATAAATCTGCAAATATCTCGGAAACGAAGCGAGCTATGGCAAAATGTTAAGAGACCTTATTTGTAGAGAATTAAGTTTCCTACTTTTTATGTTCTATGATATTTTTTGATCAGATGCGTAGTTCTCGAGATATATCAAGATATTTAAAAGTTCCGAAGCCGCACCAACATAATAGAGATACAGAAACACCGTGGCCCCTTTCTTTGAGATAACTCTGCACTATTGCGAGCTGCAAATGCCACCTCCAGCTTAGCTGTGCAGAAGAAGAACAACAAGAAGAAGAAATATCTCGAAATATGTCCGTCAGACCCCTTCCCTTGAGATAAATCTGCAAATATCTCGGAAACGAAGCGAGCTATGGCAAAATGTTAAGAGACCTTTTTTGTATGGAATTATGTTTCCTACTTTTTATGTTCTATGATATTTTTTGATCGGATGCGTAGCTCTCGAGATATATCAAGATATTTAAAAGTTCCGAAGCCGCACCAACATAATAGAGATACAGAAACACCGTGGCCCCTTTCTTTGAGATAACTCTGCACTATGGCGAGCTGCAAATGCCACTTCCAGCTTAGCTGTGCAGAAGAAGAACAACAAGAAGAAGAAATATCTCGAAATATGTCCGTCAGACCCCTTCCCTTGAGATAAATCTGCAAATATCTCGGAAACGAAGCGAGCTATGGCAAAATGTTAAGAGACCTTTTTTGTAGAGAATTATGTTTCCCACAATTTACGTTCTATGATATTTTTTCATCAGAAGCGTAGTTTTCGAGATATATCGAGATATTTAAAAGATCCGAAGCCGCACCAACATAATAGAGATACAGAAACACCGTGGCCCCTTTCTTCGAGATAACTCTGCACTATCGCGAGCTGCAAATGCCACTTCCAGCTTAGCTGTGCAGAAGAAGACCAACAAGAAGAAGAAATATCTCGAAATATGTCCGTCAGGCCCCTTCCCTTAAGATAAATCTGCAAATATCTCGGAAACGAAGCGAGCTATGGCAAAATGTTAAGAGACCTTATTTGTGGAGAATTAAGTTTCCTACTTTTTATGTTCTATGATATTATTTGATCAGATGCGTAGTTCTCGAGATATATCAAGATATTTAAAAGTTCCGAAGCCGCACCAACATAATAGAGATACAGAAACACCGTGGCCCCTTTCTTTGAGATAACTCTGCACTATTGCGAGCTGCAAATGCCACTTCCAGCTTAGCTGTGCAGAAGAAGAACAACAAGAAGAAGAAATATCTCGAAATATGTCCGTCAGGCCCCTTCCCTTGAGATAAATCTGCAAATATCTCGGAAACGAAGCGAGCTATGGCAAAATGTTAAGAGACCTTATTTGTAGAGAATGAAGTTTCCTACTTTTTATGTTCTATGATATTTTTTGATCAGATGCGTAGTTCTCGAGATATATCAAGATATTTAAAAGTTCCGAAGCCGCACCAACATAATAGAGATACAGAAACACCGTGGCCCCTTTCTTTGAGATAACTCTGCGCTATTGCGAGCTGGAAATGCCACTTCCAGTTTAGCTGTGCAGAAGAAGAACAACAAGAAGAGGAAATATCTCGAAATATGTCCGTCAGGCCCCTTCCCTTGAGATATATCTGCAAATATCTCGGAAACGAAACGAGCTATGGCAAAATGTTAAGAGACCTTTTTTGTAGAGAATTATGTTTCCTACAATTTATGTTCTATGATATTTTTTGATCAGAAGCGTAGTTTTCGAGATATATCGAGATATTTAAAAGATCCGAAGCTGCACCAACATAATAGAGATACAGAAACACCGTGGCCCCTTTCTTTGAGATAACTCTGCACTAGTGCGAGCCGCAAATGCCGCTTCCAGCTTAGCTGTGCAGAAGAAGAACAACAAGAAGAAGAAATATCTCGAAATATGTCCGTCAGGCCCCTTCCCTCGAGATAAATCTGCAAATATCTCGGAAACGAAGCGAGCTATGGCAAAATGTTAAGAGACCTTTTCTGTAGAGAATTAAGTTTCCTACTTTTTATGTTCTATGATATTTTTTGATCGGATGCGTAGTTCTCGAGATATATCAAGATATTTAAAAGTTCCGAAGCCGCACCAACATAATAGAGATACAGAAACACCGTGGCCCCTTTCTTTGAGATAACTCTGCACTATTGCGAGCTGCAAATGCCACTTCCAGCTTAGCTGTGCAGAAGAAGAACAACAAAAAGAAGAAATATCTCGAAATATGTCCGTCAGGCCCCTTCCCTTGAGATAAATCTGCAAATATCTCGGAAACGAAGCGAGCTATGGCAAAATGTTAAGAGACCTCTTTTGTAGAGAATTAAGTTTCCTACTTTTTATGTTCTATGATATTTTTCGATCAGATGCGTAGTTCTCGAGATATATCAAGATATTTAAAAGTTCCGAAGCCGCACCAACATAATAGAGATACAGACACACCGTGGCCCCTTTCTTTGAGATAACTCTGCACTATTGCGAGCTGCAAATGCCACTTCCAGCTTAGCTGTGCAGAAGAAGAACAACAAGAAGAAGAAATATCTCGAAATATGTCCGTCAGGCCCCTTCCCTTGAGATAAATCTGCAAATATCTCGGAAACGAAGCGAGCTATGGCAAAATGTTAAGAGACCTGTTTTGTAGAGAATTAAGTTTCCTACTTTTTATGTTCTATGATATTTTTCGATCAGAGGCGTAGTTCTCGAGATATATCAAGATATTTAAAAGTTCCGAAGCCGCACCAACATAATAGAGATACAGAAACACCGTGGCCCCTTTCTTTGCGATAACTCTGCACTATTGCGAGCTGCAAATGCCACTTCCAGCTTAGCTGTGCAGAAGAAGAACAACAAGAAGAAGAAATATCTCGAAATATGTCCGTCAGGCCCCTTCCCTTGAGATAAATCTGCAAATATCTCGGAAACGAAGCGAGCTATGGCAAAATGTTGAGAGACCTTTTTTGTAGAGAATTAAGTTTCCTACTTTTTATGTTCTATGATATTTTTTGATCAGATGCGTAGATCTCGAGATATATCAAGATATTTAAAAGTTCCGAAGCCGCACCAACATAATAGAGATACAGAAACACCGTGGCCCCTTTCTTTGAGATAACTCTGCACTATTGCGAGCTGCAAATGCCACTTCCAGCTTAGCTGTGCAGAAGAAGAACAACAAGTATAAGAAATATCTCGAAATATGTCCGTCAGGCCCCTTCCCTTGAGATAAGTCTGCAAATATCTCGGAAACGAAGCGAGCTATGGGAAAATGTTAAGAGACCCTTTTTGTATGGAATTATGTTTCCTACTTTTTATGTTCTATGATATTTTTTGATCAGACGCGTAGTTCTCGAGATATATCAAGATATTTAAAAGTTAAGAAGCCGCACCAACATAATAGAGATACAGAAACACCGTGGCCCCTTTCTTTGAGATAACTCTGCACTAATGCGAGCTGCAAATGCCACTTCCAGCTTAGCTGTGCAGAAGAAGAACAACAAGAAGAAGAAATATCACGAAATATGTCCGTTAGGCCCCTTCCCTTGAGATAAATCTGCAAATATCTCGGAAACGAAGCGAGCTATGGCAAAATGTTAAGAGACCTTTTTTGTAGAGAATTAAGTTTCCTACTTTTTATCTTCTATGATATTTTCTGATCAGATTCGTAGTTCTCGAGTTATATCAAGATATTTAAAAGTTCCGAAGCCGCACCAACATAATAGAGATACAGAAACACCGTGGCCCCTCTCTTTGAGATAACTCTGCACAATTGCGAGCTGCAAATGCCACTTCCAGCTTAGCTGTGCAGAAGAAGAACAACAAGAAGAAGAAATATCTCGAAATATGTCCGTTAGGCCCCTTCCCTTGAGATAAATCTGCAAATATCTCGGAAACGAAGCGAGCTACGGCAAAATGTTAAGAGACGTTTTTTGTAGAGAATTATGTTTCCTACAATTTATGTTCTATGATATTTTTTGCTCAGAAGCGTAGTTTTCGAGATATATCGAGATATTTAAAAGTTCCGAAGCAGCACCAACATAATAGAGATACAGAAACACCGTGGCCCCTCTCTTTGAGATAACTCTGCACTATTGCGAGCTGGAAATGCCACTTCCAGTTTAGCTGTGCAGAAGAAGAACAACAAGAAGAAGAAATATCTCGAAATATGTCCGTTAGGCCCCTTCCCTTGAGATAAATCTGCAAATATCTCGGAAACGAAGCGAGCTATGGCAAAATCTTACGAGACCTTTTTGTAGAGAATTAAGTTTCCTACTTTTTATGTTCTATGATATTTTTTGATCAGATGCGTAGTTCTCGAGATATATCAAGATATTTAAAAGTTCCGAAGCAGCACCAACATAATAGAGATACAGAAACACCGTGGCCCCTCTCTTTGAGATAACTCTGCACTATTGCGAGCTGGAAATGCCACTTCCAGTTTAGCTGTGCAGAAGAAGAACAACAAGAAGAAGAAATATCTCGAAATATGTCCGTTAGGCCCCTTCCCTTGAGATAAATCTGCAAATATCTCGGAAACGAAGCTAGCTATGGCAAAATCTTACGAGACTTTTTTGTAGAGAATTAAGTTTCCTACTTTTTATGTTCTATGATATTTTTTGATCAGATGCGTAGTTCTCGAGATATATCAAGATATTTAAAAGTTCCGAAGCCGCACCAACATAATAGAGATACAGAAACACCGTGGCCCCTTTCTTTGAGATAACTCTGCACTATTGCGAGCTGCAAATGCCACTTCCAGCTTAGCTGTGCAGAAGAAGAACAACAAGAAGAAGAAATATCTCGAAATGTGTCCGTCAGGCCCCTTCCCTTGAGATAAATCTGCAAATATCTCGGAAACGAAGAGAGCTATGGCAAAATGTTAAGAGACCTTTTTTGTAGAGAATTAAGTTTCCTACCTTTTATGTTCTATGATATTTTTTGATCAGATGCGTAGTTCTCGAGATATATCAAGATATTTAAAAGTTCCGAAGCCGCACCAACATAATAGAGATACAGAAACACCGTGGCCCCTTTCTTTGAGATAACTCTGTACTATTGCGAGCTGGAAATGCCACTTCCAGTTTAGCTGTGCAGAAGAAGAACAACAAGAAGAAGAAATATCTCGAAATATGTCCGTTAGGCCCCTTCCCTTGAGATAAATCTGCAAATATCTCGGAAACGAAGCGAGCTATGGCAAAATGTTAAGAGACGTTTTTTGTAGAGAATTATGTTTCCTACAATTTATGTTCTATGATATTTTTTGATCAGAAGCGTAGTTTTCGAGATATATCGAGATATTTAAAAGTTCCGAAGCAGCACCAACATAATAGAGATACAGAAACACCGTGGCCCCTTTCTTTGAGATAACTCTGCACTAGTGCGAGCCGCAAATGCCACTTCCAGCTTAGCTGTGCAGAAGAAGAACAACAAGAAGAAGAAATATCTCGAAATATGTCCGTCAGGCCCCTTCCCTTGAGATAAATCTGCAAATATCTCGGAAACGAAGCGAGCTATTGCAAAATGTTAACAGACCTTTTTTGTAGAGAATTGAGTTTCCTACTTTTTATGTTCTATGATATTTTTTGATCAGATGCGTAGTTCTCGAGATATATCAAGATATTTAAAAGTTCCGAAGCCGCACCAACATAATAGAGATACAGAAACACCGTGGCCCCTTTCTTTGAGATAAGTCTGTACTATTGCGAGCTGGAAATGCCACTTCCAGTTTAGCTGTGCAGAAGAAGAACAACAAGAAGAAGAAATATCTCGAAATATGTCCGTTAGGCCCCTTCCCTTGAGATAAATCTGCAAATATCTCGGAAACGAAGCGAGCTATGGCAAAATGTTAAGAGACGTTTTTTGTAGAGAATTATGTTTCCTACAATTTATGTTCTATGATATTTTTTGATCAGAAGCGTAGTTTTCGAGATATATCGAGATATTTAAAAGTTCCGAAGCAGCACCAACATAATAGAGATACAGAAACACCGTGGCCCCTCTCTTTGAGATAACTCTGCACTATTGCGAGCTGGAAATGCCACTTCCAGTTTAGCTGTGCAGAAGAAGAACAACAAGAAGAAGAAATATCTCGAAATGTGTCCGTCAGGCCCCTTCCCTTGAGATAAATCTGCAAATATCTCGGAAACGAAGAGAGCTATGGCAAAATGTTAAGAGACCTTTTTTGTAGAGAATTAAGTATCCTACTTTTTATGTTCTATGATATTTTTTGATCAGATGCGTAGTTCTCGAGATATATCAAGATATTTAAAAGTTCCGAAGCCGCACCAACATAATAGAGATACAGAAACACCGTGGCCCCTTTCTTTCAGATAACTATGCACTATTGCGGGCTGTAAATGCCACTTCCAGCTTAGCTGTGCAGAAGAAGAACAACAAGAAGAAGAAATATCTCGAAATGTGTCCGTCAGGCCCCTTCCCTTGAGATAAATCTGCAAATATCTCGGAAACGAAGAGAGCTATGGCAAAATGTTAAGAGACCTTTTTTGTAGAGAATTAAGTTTCCTACTTTTTATGTTCTATGATATTTTTTGATCAGATGCGTAGTTCTCGAGATATATCAAGATATTTAAAAGTTCCGAAGCCGCACCAACATAATAGAGATACAGAAACACCGTGGCCCCTCTCTTTGAGATAACTCTGCACTATTGCGAGCTGGAAATGCCACTTCCAGTTTAGCTGTGCAGAAGAAGAACAACAAGAAGAAGAAATATCTCGAAATGTGTCCGTCAGGCCCCTTCCCTTGAGATAAATCTGCAAATATCTCGGAAACGAAGAGAGCTATGGCAAAATGTTAAGAGACCTTTTTTGTAGAGAATTAAGTATCCTACTTTTTATGTTCTATGATATTTTTTGATCAGATGCGTAGTTCTCGAGATATATCAAGATATTTAAAAGTTCCGAAGCCGCACCAACATAATAGAGATACAGAAACACCGTGGCCCCTTTCTTTCAGATAACTATGCACTATTGCGAGCTGTAAATGCCACTTCCAGCTTAGCTGTGCAGAAGAAGAACAACAAGAAGAAGAAATATCTCGAAATGTGTCCGTCAGGCCCCTTCCCTTGAGATAAATCTCCAAATATCTCGGAAACGAAGCGAGCTATGGCAAAATGTTAAGAGACGTTTTTTGTAGAGAATTATGTTTCATACAATTTATGTTCTATGATATTTTTTGATCAGAAGCGTAGATTTCGAGATATATCGAGATATTGAAAAGTTCCGAAGCAGCACCAACATAATAGAGATACAGAAACACCGTGGCCCCTCTCTTTGAGATAACTCTGCACTATTGCGAGCTGGAAATGCCACTTCCAGTTTAGCTGTGCAGAAGAAGAACAACAAGAAGAAGAAATATCTCGAAATGTGTCCGTCAGGCCCCTTCCCTTGAGATAAATCTGCAAATATCTCGGAAACGAAGAGAGCTATGGCAAAATGTTAAGAGACCTTTTTTGTAGAGTATTAAGTTTCCTACTTTTTATGTTCTATGATATTTTTTGATCAGATGCGTAGTTCTCGAGATATATCAAGATATTTAAAAGTTCCGAAGCCGCACCAACATAATAGAGATACAGAAACACCGTGGCCCCTTTCTTTGAGATAAGTCTGTACTATTGCGAGCTGGAAATGCCACTTCCAGTTTAGCTGTGCAGAAGAAGAACAACAAGAAGAAGAAATATCTCGAAATATGTCCGTTAGGCCCCTTCCCTTGAGATAAATCTGCAAATATCTCGGAAACGAAGCGAGCTATGGCAAAATGTTAAGAGACGTTTTTTGTAGAGAATTATGTTTCCTACAATTTATGTTCTATGATATTTTTTGCTCAGAAGCGTAGTTTTCGAGATATATCGAGATATTTAAAAGTTCCGAAGCAGCACCAACATAATAGAGATACAGAAACACCGTGGCCCCTCTCTTTGAGATAACTCTGCACTATTGCGAGCTGGAAATGCCACTTCCAGTTTAGCTGTGCAGAAGAAGAACAACAAGAAGAAGAAATATCTCGAAATATGTCCGTTAGGCCCCTTCCCTTGAGATAAATCTGCAAATATCTCGGAAACGAAGCGAGCTATGGCAAAATCTTACGAGACTTTTTTGTAGAGAATTAAGTTTCCTACTTTTTATGTTCTATGATATTTTTTGATCAGATGCGTAGTTCTCGAGATATATCAAGATATTTAAAAGTTCCGAAGCCGCACCAACATAATAGAGATACAGAAACACCGTGGCCCCTTTCTTTGAGATAACTCTGCACTATTGCGAGCTGCAAATGCCACTTCCAGCTTAGCTGTGCAGAAGAAGAACAACAAGAAGAAGAAATATCTCGAAATGTGTCCGTCAGGCCCCTTCCCTTGAGATAAATCTGCAAATATCTCGGAAACGAAGAGAGCTATGGCAAAATGTTAAGAGACCTTTTTTGTAGAGAATTAAGTTTCCTACCTTTTATGTTCTATGATATTTTTTGATCAGATGCGTAGTTCTCGAGATATATCAAGATATTTAAAAGTTCCGAAGCCGCACCAACATAATAGAGATACAGAAACACCGTGGCCCCTTTCTTTGAGATAACTCTGTACTATTGCGAGCTGGAAATGCCACTTCCAGTTTAGCTGTGCAGAAGAAGAACAACAAGAAGAAGAAATATCTCGAAATATGTCCGTTAGGCCCCTTCCCTTGAGATAAATCTGCAAATATCTCGGAAACGAAGCGAGGTATGGCAAAATGTTAAGAGACGTTTTTTGTAGAGAATTATGTTTCCTACAATTTATGTTCTATGATATTTTTTGATCAGAAGCGTAGTTTTCGAGATATATCGAGATATTTAAAAGTTCCGAAGCAGCACCAACATAATAGAGATACAGAAACACCGTGGCCCCTTTCTTTGAGATAACTCTGCACTAGTGCGAGCCGCAAATGCCACTTCCAGCTTAGCTGTGCAGAAGAAGAACAACAAGAAGAAGAAATATCTCGAAATATGTCCGTTAGGCCCCTTCCCTTGAGATGAATCTGCAAATATCTCGGAAACGAAGCGAGCTATGGCAAAATGTTAAGAGACGTTTTTTGTAGAGAATTATGTTTCCTACAATTTATGTTCTATGATATTTTTTGATCAGAAGCGTAGTTTTCGAGATATATCGAGATATTTAAAAGTTCCGAAGCCGCACCAACATAATAGAGATACAGAAACACCGTAGCCCCTTTCTTTGAGATAACTCTGCACTATTGCGAGCTGCAAATGCCACTTCCAGCTTAGCTGTGCAGAAGAAGAACAACAAGAAGAAGAAATATCTCGAAATATGTCCGTCAGGCCACTTCCCTTGAGATAAATCTGCAAATATCTTGGAAACGAAGCGAGCTATGGCAAAATGTTAAGAGACCTTTTTTGTAGAGAATTATGTTTCCTACTTTTTATGTTCTATGATATTTTTTGATCAGACGCGTAGCTCTCGAGGTATATCAAGATATTTAAAAGTTCCGAAGCCGCACTAACATAATAGAGATACAGAAACACCGTGGCCCCTTTCTTTCAGATAACTATGCACTATTGCGAGCTGTAAATGCCACTTCCAGCGTAGCTGTGCAGAAGAAGAACAACAAGAAGAAGAAATATCTCGAAATATGTCCGTCAGGCCCCTTACCTGGAGCTAAATCTGCAAATATCTCGGAAACGAAGAGAGCTATGGCAAAATGTTAAGAGACCTTTTTTGTAGAGAATTAAGTTTCCTACTTTTTATGTTCTATGATATTTTTTGATCAGACGCGTAGTTCTCGAGATATATCAAGATATTTAAAAGTTCCGAAGCCGCACCAACATAATAGAGATACAGAAACACCGTGGCCCCTTTCTTTGAGATAACTCTGTACTATTGCGAGCTGGAAATGCCACTTCCAGTTTAGCTGTGCAGAAGAAGAACAACAAGAAGAAGAAATATCTCGAAATATGTCCGTTAGGCCCCTTCCCTTGAGATAAATCTGCAAATATCTCGGAAACGAAGCGAGCTATGGCAAAATGTTGAGAGACGTTTTTTGTAGAGAATTATGTTTCCTACAATTTATGTTCTATGATATTTTTTGATCAGAAGCGTAGTTTTCGAGATATATCGAGATATTTAAAAGTTCCGAAGCCGCACCAACATAATAGAGATACAGAAACACCGTGGCCCCTTTCTTTCAGATAACTATGCACTATTGCGAGCTGGAAATGCCACTTCCAGTTTAGCTGTGCAGAAGAAGAACAACAAGAAGAAGAAATATCTCGAAATGTGTCCGTCAGGCCCCTTCCCTTGAGATAAATCTGCAAATATCTCGGAAACGAAGAGAGCTATGGCAAAATGTTAAGAGACCTTTTTTGTAGAGAATTAAGTTTCCTACTTTTTATGTTCTATGATATTTTTTGATCAGATGCGTAGTTCTCGAGATATATCAAGATATTTAAAAGTTCCGAAGCCGCACCAACATAATAGAGATACAGAAACACCGTGGCCCCTTTCTTTGAGATAAGTCTGTACTATTGCGAGCTGGAAATGCCACTTCCAGTTTAGCTGTGCAGAAGAAGAACAACAAGAAGAAGAAATATCTCGAAATGTGTCCGTCAGGCCCCTTCCCTTGAGATAAATCTGCAAATATCTCGGAAACGAAGAGAGCTATGGCAAAATGTTAAGAGACCTTTTTTGTAGAGAATTAAGTTTCCTACTTTTTATGTTCTATGATATTTTTTGATCAGATGCGTAGTTCTCGAGATATATCAAGATATTTAAAAGTTCCGAAGCCGCACCAACATAATAGAGATACAGAAACACCGTGGCCCCTTTCTTTGAGATAAGTCTGTACTATTGCGAGCTGGAAATGCCACTTCCAGTTTAGCTGTGCAGAAGAAGAACAACAAGAAGAAGAAATATCTCGAAATATGTCCGTTAGGCCCCTTCCCTTGAGATAAATCTGCAAATATCTCGGAAACGAAGCGAGCTATGGCAAAATGTTAAGAGACGTTTTTTGTAGAGAATTATGTTTCCTACAATTTATGTTCTATGATATTTTTTGCTCAGAAGCGTAGTTCTCGAGATATATCGAGATATTTAAAAGTTCCGAAGCAGCACCAACATAATAGAGATACAGAAACACCGTGGCCCCTCTCTTTGAGATAACTCTGCACTATTGCGAGCTGGAAATGCCACTTCCAGTTTAGCTGTGCAGAAGAAGAACAACAAGAAGAAGAAATATCTCGAAATATGTCCGTTAGGCCCCTTCCCTTGAGATAAATCTGCAAATATCTCGGAAACGAAGCGAGCTATGGCAAAATCTTACGAGACTTTTTTGTAGAGAATTAAGTTTCCTACTTTTTATGTTCTATGATATTTTTTGATCAGATGCGTAGTTCTCGAGATATATCAAGATATTTAAAAGTTCCGAAGCCGCACCAACATAATAGAGATACAGAAACACCGTGGCCCCTTTCTTTGAGATAACTCTGCACTATTGCGAGCTGCAAATGCCACTTCCAGCTTAGCTGTGCAGAAGAAGAACAACAAGAAGAAGAAATATCTCGAAATGTGTCCGTCAGGCCCCTTCCCTTGAGATAAATCTGCAAATATCTCGGAAACGAAGAGAGCTATGGCAAAATGTTAAGAGACCTTTTTTGTAGAGAATTAAGTTTCCTACCTTTTATGTTCTATGATATTTTTTGATCAGATGCGTAGTTCTCGAGATATATCAAGATATTTAAAAGTTCCGAAGCCGCACCAACATAATAGAGATACAGAAACACCGTGGCCCCTTTCTTTGAGATAACTCTGTACTATTGCGAGCCGCAAATGCCACTTCCAGCTTAGCTGTGCAGAAGAAGAACAACAAGAAGAAGAAATATCTCGAAATATGTCCGTCAGGCCCCTTCCCTTGAGATAAATCTGCAAATATCTCGGAAACGAAGAGAGCTATGGCAAAATGTTAAGAGACCTTTTTTGTAGAGAATTAAGTTTCCTACCTTTTATGTTCTATGATATTTTTTGATCAGATGCGTAGTTCTCGAGATATATCAAGATATTTAAAAGTTCCGAAGCCGCACCAACATAATAGAGATACAGAAACACCGTGGCCCCTTTCTTTGAGATAACTCTGTACTATTGCGAGCTGGAAATGCCACTTCCAGTTTAGCTGTGCAGAAGAAGAACAACAAGAAGAAGAAATATCTCGAAATATGTCCGTTAGGCCCCTTCCCTTGAGATAAATCTGCAAATATCTCGGAAACGAAGCGAGCTATGGCAAAATGTTAAGAGACGTTTTTTGTAGAGAATTATGTTTCCTACAATTTATGTTCTATGATATTTTTTGATCAGAAGCGTAGTTTTCGAGATATATCGAGATATTTAAAAGTTCCGAAGCAGCACCAACATAATAGAGATACAGAAACACCGTGGCCCCTTTCTTTCAGATAACTCTGCACTAGTGCGAGCCGCAAATGCCACTTCCAGCTTAGCTGTGCAGAAGAAGAACAACAAGAAGAAGAAATATCTCGAAATATGTCCGTCAGGCCCCTTCCCTTGAGATAAATCTGCAAATATCTCGGAAACGAAGCGAGCTATGGCAAAATGTTAAGAGACGTTTTTTGTAGAGAATTATGTTTCCTACAATTTATGTTCTATGATATTTTTTGCTCAGAAGCGTAGTTCTCGAGATATATCGAGATATTTAAAAGTTCCGAAGCAGCACCAACATAATAGAGATACAGAAACACCGTGGCCCCTCTCTTTGAGATAACTCTGCACTATTGCGAGCTGGAAATGCCACTTCCAGTTTAGCTGTGCAGAAGAAGAACAACAAGAAGAAGAAATATCTCGAAATATGTCCGTTAGGCCCCTTCCCTTGAGATAAATCTGCAAATATCTCGGAAACGAAGCGAGCTATGGCAAAATCTTACGAGACTTTTTTGTAGAGAATTAAGTTTCCTACTTTTTATGTTCTATGATATTTTTTGATCAGATGCGTAGTTCTCGAGATATATCAAGATATTTAAAAGTTCCGAAGCCGCACCAACATAATAGAGATACAGAAACACCGTGGCCCCTTTCTTTGAGATAAGTCTGTACTATTGCGAGCTGGAAATGCCACTTCCAGTTTAGCTGTGCAGAAGAAGAACAACAAGAAGAAGAAATATCTCGAAATATGTCCGTTAGGCCCCTTCCCTTGAGATAAATCTGCAAATATCTCGGAAACGAAGCGAGCTATGGCAAAATGCTAAGAGACGTTTTTTGTAGAGAATTATGTTTCCTACAATTTATGTTCTATGATATTTTTTGCTCAGAAGCGTAGTTTTCGAGATATATCGAGATATTTAAAAGTTCCGAAGCAGCACCAACATAATAGAGATACAGAAACACCGTGGCCCCTCTCTTTGAGATAACTCTGCACTATTACGAGCTGGAAATGCCACTTCCAGTTTAGCTGTGCAGAAGAAGAACAACAAGAAGAAGAAATATCTCGAAATATGTCCGTTAGGCCCCTTCCCTTGAGATAAATCTCCAAATATCTCGGAAACGAAGCGAGCTATGGCAAAATATTAAGAGACGTTTTTTGTAGAGAATTATGTTTCCTACAATTTATGTTCTATGATATTTTTTGATCAGAAGCGTAGTTTTCGAGATATATCGAGATATTTAAAAGTTCCGAAGCCGCACCAACATAATAGAGATACAGAAACACCGTGGCCCCTTTCTTTGAGATAACTCTGCACTATTGCGAGCTGCAAATGCCACTTCCAGCTTAGCTGTGCAGAAGAAGAACAACAAGAAGAAGAAATATCTCGAAATGTGTCCGTCAGGCCCCTTCCCTTGAGATAAATCTGCAAATATCTCGGAAACGAAGAGAGCTATGGCAAAATGTTAAGAGACCTTTTTTGTAGAGAATTAAGTTTCCTACCTTTTATGTTCTATGATATGTTTTGATCAGATGCGTAGTTCTCGAGATATATCAAGATATTTAAAAGTTCCGAAGCCGCACCAACATAATAGAGATACAGAAACACCGTGGCCCCTTTCTTTGAGATAACTCTGTACTATTGCGAGCTGGAAATGCCACTTCCAGTTTAGCTGTGCAGAAGAAGAACAACAAGAAGAAGAAATATCTCGAAATATGTCCGTTAGGCCCCTTCCCTTGAGATAAATCTGCAAATATCTCGGAAACGAAGCGAGCTATGGCAAAATGTTAAGAGACGTTTTTTGTAGAGAATTATGTTTCCTACAATTTATGTTCTATGATATTTTTTGATCAGAAGCGTAGTTTTCGAGATATATCGAGATATTTAAAAGTTCCGAAGCAGCACCAACATAATAGAGATACAGAAACACCGTGGCCCCTTTCTTTGAGATAACTCTGCACTAGTGCGAGCCGCAAATGCCACTTCCAGCTTAGCTGTGCAGAAGAAGAACAACAAGAAGAAGAAATATCTCGAAATATGTCCGTCAGGCCCCTTCCCTTGAGATAAATCTGCAAATATCTCGGAAACGAAGCGAGCTATTGCAAAATGTTAACAGACCTTTTTTGTAGAGAATTGAGTTTCCTACTTTTTATGTTCTATGATATTTTTTGATCAGATGCGTAGTTCTCGAGATATATCAAGATATTTAAAAGTTCCGAAGCCGCACCAACATAATAGAGATACAGAAACACCGTGGCCCCTTTCTTTGAGATAAGTCTGTACTATTGCGAGCTGGAAATGCCACTTCCAGTTTAGCTGTGCAGAAGAAGAACAACAAGAAGAAGAAATATCTCGAAATATGTCCGTTAGGCCCCTTCCCTTGAGATAAATCTGCAAATATCTCGGAAACGAAGCGAGCTATGGCAAAATGTTAAGAGACGTTTTTTGTAGAGAATTATGTTTCCTACAATTTATGTTCTATGATATTTTTTGCTCAGAAGCGTAGTTTTCGAGATATATCGAGATATTTAAAAGTTCCGAAGCAGCACCAACATAATAGAGATACAGAAACACCGTGGCCCCTCTCTTTGAGATAACTCTGCACTATTGCGAGCTGGAAATGCCACTTCCAGTTTAGCTGTGCAGAAGAAGAACAACAAGAAGAAGAAATATCTCGAAATATGTCCGTTAGGCCCCTTCCCTTGAGATAAATCTCCAAATATCTCGGAAACGAAGCGAGCTATGGCAAAATGTTAAGAGACGTTTTTTGTAGAGAATTATGTTTCCTACAATTTATGTTCTATGATATTTTTTGATCAGAAGCGTAGTTTTCGAGATATATCGAGATATTTAAAAGTTCCGAAGCAGCACCAACATAATAGAGATACAGAAACACCGTGGCCCCTCTCTTTGAGATAACTCTGCACTATTGCGAGCTGGAAATGCCACTTCCAGTTTAGCTGTGCAGAAGAAGAACAACAAGAAGAAGAAATATCTCGAAATGTGTCCGTCAGGCCCCTTCCCTTGAGATAAATCTGCAAATATCTCGGAAACGAAGAGAGCTATGGCAAAATGTTAAGAGACCTTTTTTGTAGAGAATTAAGTTTCCTACTTTTTATGTTCTATGATATTTTTTGATCAGATGCGTAGTTCTCGAGATATATCAAGATATTTAAAAGTTCCGAAGCCGCACCAACATAATAGAGATACAGAAACACCGTGGCCCCTTTCTTTGAGATAAGTCTGTACTATTGCGAGCTGGAAATGCCACTTCCAGTTTAGCTGTGCAGAAGAAGAACAACAAGAAGAAGAAATATCTCGAAATATGTCCGTTAGGCCCCTTCCCTTGAGATAAATCTGCAAATATCTCGGAAACGAAGCGAGCTATGGCAAAATGTTAAGAGACGTTTTTTGTAGAGAATTATGTTTCCTACAATTTATGTTCTATGATATTTTTTGATCAGAAGCGTAGTTTTCGAGATATATCGAGATATTTAAAAGTTCCGAAGCAGCACCAACATAATAGAGATACAGAAACACCGTGGCCCCTTTCTTTGAGATAACTCTGCACTAGTGCGAGCCGCAAATGCCACTTCCAGCTTAGCTGTGCAGAAGAAGAACAACAAGAAGAAGAAATATCTCGAAATATGTCCGTCAGGCCCCTTCCCTTGAGATAAATCTGCAAATATCTCGGAAACGAAGCGAGCTATTGCAAAATGTTAACAGACCTTTTTTGTAGAGAATTGAGTTTCCTACTTTTTATGTTCTATGATATTTTTTGATCAGATGCGTAGTTCTCGAGATATATCAAGATATTTAAAAGTTCCGAAGCCGCACCAACATAATAGAGATACAGAAACACCGTGGCCCCTTTCTTTGAGATAACTCTGTACTATTGCGAGCTGGAAATGCCACTTCCAGTTTAGCTGTGCAGAAGAAGAACAACAAGAAGAAGAAATATCTCGAAATATGTCCGTTAGGCCCCTTCCCTTGAGATGAATCTGCAAATATCTCGGAAACGAAGCGAGCTATGGCAAAATGTTAAGAGACGTTTTTTGTAGAGAATTATGTTTCCTACAATTTATGTTCTATGATATTTTTTGATCAGAAGCGTAGTTTTCGAGATATATCGAGATATTTAAAAGTTCCGAAGCCGCACCAACATAATAGAGATACAGAAACACCGTAGCCCCTTTCTTTGAGATAACTCTGCACTATTGCGAGCTGCAAATGCCACTTCCAGCTTAGCTGTGCAGAGGAAGAACAACAAGAAGAAGAAATATCTCGAAATATGTCCGTCAGGCCAGTTCCTTTGAGCTGAATCTGCAAATATCTCGGAAACGAAGCGAGCTATGGCAAAATGTTCAAAGACCTTTTTTGTAGAGAATTAAGTTTCCTACTTTTTATCTTCTATGATATTTTCTGATCAGATGCGTAGTTCTCGAGATATATCAAGATATTTAAAAGTTCCGAAGCCGCACCAACATAATAGAGATACAGAAACACCGTGGCCCCTTTCTTTGAGATAACTCTGCACTAGTGCGAGCCGCAAATGCCACTTCCAGCTTAGCTGTGCAGAAGAAGAACAACAAGAAGAAGAAATATCTCGAAATATGTCCGTCAGGCTCCTTCCCTTGAGATAAATCTGCAAATATCTCGGAAACGAAGCGAGCTATTGCAAAATGTTAAGAGACCTTTTTTGTAGAGAATTGAGTTTCCTGCTTTTTATGTTCTATGATATTTTTTGATCAGATGCGTAGTTCTCGAGATATATCAAGATATTTAAAAGTTCCGAAGCCGCACCAACATAATAGAGATACAGAAACACCGTGGCCCCTTTCTTTCAGATAACTATGCACTATTGCGAGCTGTAAATGCCACTTCCAGCTTAGCTGTGCAGAAGAAGAACAACAAGAAGAAGAAATATCTCGAAATATGTCCGTCAGGCCCCTTACCTTGAGATAAATCTGCAAATATCTCGGAAACGAAGGGAGCTATGGCAAAATGTTAAGAGACGTTTTTTGTAGAGAATTAAGTTTCCTACTTTTTATCTTCTATGATATTTTCTGATCAGATGCGTAGTTCTCGAGATATATCAAGATATTTAAAAGTTCCGAAGCCGCACCAACATAATAGAGATACAGAAACACCGTGGCCCCTTTCTTTGAGATAACTCTGTACTATTGCGAGCTGGAAATGTCACTTCCAGTTTAGCTGTGCAGAAGAAGAACAACAAGAAGAAGAAATATCTCGAAATATGTCCGTTAGGCCCCTTCCCTGGAGGTGAATCTGCAAATATCTCGGAAACGAAGCGAGCTATGGCAAAATGTTAAGAGACGTTTTTTGTAGAGAATTATGTTTCCTACAATTTATGTTCTATGATATTTTTTGATCAGAAGCGTAGTTTTCGAGATATATCGAGATATTTAAAAGTTCCGAAGCCGCACCAACATAATAGAGATACAGAAACACCGTGGCCCCTTTCTTTGAGATAACTCTGCACTAGTGCGAGCCGCAAATGCCACTTCCAGCTTAGCTGTGCAGAAGAAGAACAACAAGAAGAAGAAATATCTCGAAATATGTCCGTCAGGCCCCTTACCTTGAGATAAATCTGCAAATATCTCGGAAACGAAGCGAGCTATGGCAAAATGTTAAGAGACCTTTTTTGTAGAGAATTAAGTTTCCTACTTTTTATGTTCTATGATATTTTTTGATCAGATGCGTAGTTCTCGAGATATATCAAGATATTTAAAAGTTCCGAAGCCGCACCAACATAATAGAGATACAGAAACACCGTGGCCCCTCTCTTTGTGATAACTCTGCACTATTGCGAGCTGGAAATGCCACTTCCAGTTTAGCTGTGCAGAAGAAGAACAACAAGAAGAAGAAATATCTCGAAATATGTCCGTTAGGCCCCTTCCCTTGAGATACATCTGCAAATATCTCGGAAACGAAGCGAGTTATGGCAAAATGTTAAGAGACCTTTTTTGTAGAGAATTAAGTTTCCTACTTTTTACGTTCTATGATATTTTTTGATCAGATGCGTAGTTCTCGAGATATATCAAGATATTTAAAAGTTCCGAAGCCGCACCAACATAATAGAGATACAGAAACAGCGTGGCCCCTTTCTTTGAGATAACTCTGCACTATTGCGAGCTGCAAATGCCACTTCCAGCTTAGCTGTGCAGAAGAAGAACAACAAGAAGAAGAAATATCTCGAAATGTGTCCGTCAGGCCCCTTCCCTTGAGATAAATCTGCAAATATCTCGGAAACCAAGAGAGCTATGGCAAAATGTTAAGAGACCTTTTTTGTAGAGAATTAAGTTTCCTACCTTTTATGTTCTATGATATTTTTTGATCAGATGCGTAGTTCTCGAGATATATCAAGATATTTAAAAGTTCCGAAGCCGCACCAACATAATAGAGATACAGAAACACCGTGGCCCCTTTCTTTGAGATAACTCTGTACTATTGCGAGCTGGAAATGCCACTTCCAGTTTAGCTGTGCAGAAGAAGAACAACAAGAAGAAGAAATATCTCGAAATATGTCCGTTAGGCCCCTTCCCTTGAGATAAATCTGCAAATATCTCGGAAACGAAGCGAGCTATGGCAAAATGTTAAGAGACCTTTTTTGTAGAGAATTATGTTTCCTACAATTTATGTTCTATGATATTTTTTGATCAGAAGCGTAGTTTTCGAGATATATCGAGATATTTAAAAGTTCCGAAGCAGCACCAACATAATAGAGATACAGAAACACCGTGGCCCCTTTCTTTGAGATAACTCTGCACTAGTGCGAGCCGCAAATGCCACTTCCAGCTTAGCTGTGCAGAAGAAGAACAACAAGAAGAAGAAATATCTCGAAATATGTCCGTCAGGCCCCTTCCCTTGAGATAAATCTGCAAATATCTCGGAAACGAAGCGAGCTATTGCAAAATGTTAACAGACCTTTTTTGTAGAGAATTGAGTTTCCTACTTTTTATGTTCTATGATATTTTTTGATCAGATGCGTAGTTCTCGAGATATATCAAGATATTTAAAAGTTCCGAAGCCGCACCAACATAATAGAGATACAGAAACACCGTGGCCCCTTTCTTTGAGATAACTCTGTACTATTGCGAGCTGGAAATGCCACTTCCAGTTTAGCTGTGCAGAAGAAGAACAACAAGAAGAAGAAATATCTCGAAATATGTCCGTTAGGCCCCTTCCCTTGAGATGAATCTGCAAATATCTCGGAAACGAAGCGAGCTATGGCAAAATGTTAAGAGACGTTTTTTGTAGAGAATTATGTTTCCTACAATTTATGTTCTATGATATTTTTTGATCAGAAGCGTAGTTTTCGAGATATATCGAGATATTTAAAAGTTCCGAAGCCGCACCAACATAATAGAGATACAGAAACACCGTAGCCCCTTTCTTTGAGATAACTCTGCACTATTGCGAGCTGCAAATGCCACTTCCAGCTTAGCTGTGCAGAGGAAGAACAACAAGAAGAAGAAATATCTCGAAATATGTCCGTCAGGCCAGTTCCTTTGAGCTGAATCTGCAAATATCTCGGAAACGAAGCGAGCTATGGCAAAATGTTCAAAGACCTTTTTTGTAGAGAATTAAGTTTCCTACTTTTTATCTTCTATGATATTTTCTGATCAGATGCGTAGTTCTCGAGATATATCAAGATATTTAAAAGTTCCGAAGCCGCACCAACATAATAGAGATACAGAAACACCGTGGCCCCTTTCTTTGAGATAACTCTGCACTAGTGCGAGCCGCAAATGCCACTTCCAGCTTAGCTGTGCAGAAGAAGAACAACAAGAAGAAGAAATATCTCGAAATATGTCCGTCAGGCCACTTCCCTTGAGATAAATCTGCAAATATCTTGGAAACGAAGCGAGCTATGGCAAAATGTTAAGAGACCTTTTTTGTAGAGAATTATGTTTCCTACTTTTTATGTTCTATGATATTTTTTGATCAGACGCGTAGCTCTCGAGATATATCAAGATATTTAAAAGTTCCGAAGCCGCACCAACATAATAGAGATACAGAAACACCGTGGCCCCTTTCTTTCAGATAACTATGCACTATTGCGAGCTGTAAATGCCACTTCCAGCTTAGCTGTGCAGAAGAAGAACAACAAGAAGAAGAAATATCTCGAAATATGTCCGTCAGGCCCCTTACCTGGAGCTAAATCTGCAAATATCTCGGAAACGAAGAGAGCTATGGCAAAATGTTAAGAGACCTTTTTTGTAGAGAATTAAGTTTCCTACTTTTTATGTTCTATGATATTTTTTGATCAGACGCGTAGTTCTCGAGATATATCAAGATATTTAAAAGTTCCGAAGCCGCACCAACATAATAGAGATACAGAAACACCGTGGCCCCTTTCTTTGAGATAACTCTGTACTATTGCGAGCTGGAAATGCCACTTCCAGTTTAGCTGTGCAGAAGAAGAACAACAAGAAGAAGAAATATCTCGAAATATGTCCGTTAGGCCCCTTCCCTTGAGATAAATCTGCAAATATCTCGGAAACGAAGCGAGCTATGGCAAAATGTTGAGAGACGTTTTTTGTAGAGAATTATGTTTCCTACAATTTATGTTCTATGATATTCTTTGATCAGAAGCGTAGTTTTCGAGATATGTCGAGATATTTAAAAGTTCCGAAGCAGCACCAACATAATAGAGATACAGAAACACCGTGGCCCCTTTCTTTGAGATAACTCTGCACTAGTGCGAGCCGCAAATGCCACTTCCAGCTTAGCTGTGCAGAAGAAGAACAACAAGAAGAAGAAATATCTCGAAATATGTCCGTCAGGCTCCTTCCCTTGAGATAAATCTGCAAATATCTCGGAAACGAAGCGAGCTATTGCAAAATGTTAAGAGACCTTTTTTGTAGAGAATTGAGTTTCCTGCTTTTTATGTTCTATGATATTTTTTGATCAGATGCGTAGTTCTCGAGATATATCAAGATATTTAAAAGTTCCGAAGCCGCACCAACATAATAGAGATACAGAAACACCGTGGCCCCTTTCTTTCAGATAACTATGCACTATTGCGAGCTGGAAATGCCACTTCCAGTTTAGCTGTGCAGAAGAAGAACAACAAGAAGAAGAAATATCTCGAAATATGTCCGTTAGGCCCCTTCCCTTGAGATACATCTGCAAATATCTCGGAAACGAAGCGAGTTATGGCAAAATGTTAAGAGACCTTTTTTGTAGAGAATTAAGTTTCCTACTTTTTACGTTCTATGATATTTTTTGATCAGATGCGTAGTTCTCGAGATATATCAAGATATTTAAAAGTTCCGAAGCCGCACCAACATAATAGAGATACAGAAACAGCGTGGCCCCTTTCTTTGAGATAACTCTGCACTATTGCGAGCTGTAAATGTCACTTCCAGCTTAGCTGTGCAGAAGAAGAACAACAAGAAGAAGAAATATCTCGAAATATGTCCGTCAGGCCACTTCCCTTGAGATAAATCTGCAAATATCTCGGAAACGAAGCGAGCTATGGCAAAATGTTAAGAGACCTTTTTTGTAGAGAATTAAGTTTCCTACTTTTTATGTTCTATGATATTTTTTGATCAGATGCGTAGTTCTCGAGATATATCAAGATATTTAAAAGTTCCGAAGCCGCACCAACATAATAGAGATACAGAAACACCGTGGCCCCTTTCTTTGAGATAACTCTGCAGTATTGCGAGCTGTAAATGCCACTTCCAGCTTAGCTGTGCAGGAGAAGAACAACAAGAAGAAGAAATATCTCGAAATATGTCCGTCAGGCCCCTTCCCTTGAGATATATCTGCAAATATCTCGGAAACGAAGCGAGCTATGGCAAAATGTTAAGAGACCTTTTTTGTAGAGAATTATGTTTCCTACAATTTATGTTCTATGATATTTTTTGATCAGAAGCGTAGTTTTCGAGATATATCGAGATATTTAAAAGTTCCAAAGCCGCACCAACATAATAGAGATACAGAAACACCGTGGCCCCTTTCTTTGAGATAACTCTGCACTAGTGCGAGCCGCAAATGCCACTTCCAGCTTAGCTGTGCAGAAGAAGAACAACAAGAAGAAGAAATATCTCGAAATATGTCCGTCAGGCCCCTTCCCTTGAGATAAATCTGCAAATATCTCGGAAACGAAGCGAGCTATGGCAAAATGTTAAGAGACCTTTTTTGTAGAGAATTAAGTTTCCTACTTTTTATGTTCTATGATATTTTTCGATCAGATGCGTAGTTCTCGAGATATATCAAGATATTTAAAAGTTCCGAAGCTGCACCAACATAATAGAGATACAGAAACACCGTAGCCCCTTTCTTTGAGATAACTCTGCACTATTGCGAGCTGCAAATGCCACTTCCAGCTTAGCTGTGCAGAGGAAGAACAACAAGAAGAAGAAATATCTCGAAATATGTCCGTCAGGCCAGTTCCTTCGAGCTGAATCTGCAAATATCTCGGAAACGAAGCGAGCTATGGCAAAATGTTAAGAGACGTTTTTTGTAGAGAATTATGTTTCCTACAATTTATGTTCTATGATATTTTTTGATCAGAAGCGTAGTTTTCGAGATATATCGAGATATTTAAAAGTTCCGAAGCCGCACCAACATAATAGGGATACAGAAACACCGTGGCCCCTTTCTTTGAGATAACTCTGCACTAGTGCGAGCCGCAAATGCCACTTCCAGCTTAGCTGTGCAGAAGAAGAACAACAAGAAGAAGAAATATCTCGAAATATGTCCGTCAGGCCCCTTCCCTTGAGATAAATCTGCAAATATCTCGGAAACGAAGCGAGCTATGGCAAAATGTTAAGAGACCTTTTTTGTAGAGAATTATGTTTCCTACAATTTATGTTCTATGATATTTTTTGATCAGAAGCGTAGTTTTCGAGATATATCGAGATATTTAAAAGTTCCGAAGCAGCACCAACATAATAGAGATACAGAAACACCGTGGCCCCTTTCTTTGAGATAACTCTGCACTAGTGCGAGCCGCAAATGCCACTTCCAGCTTAGCTGTGCAGAAGAAGAACAACAAGAAGAAGAAATATCTCGAAATATGTCCGTCAGGCCCCTTCCCTTGAGATAAATCTGCAAATATCTCGGAAACGAAGCGAGCTATTGCAAAATGTTAACAGACCTTTTTTGTAGAGAATTGAGTTTCCTACTTTTTATGTTCTATGATATTTTTTGATCAGATGCGTAGTTCTCGAGATATATCAAGATATTTAAAAGTTCCGAAGCCGCACCAACATAATAGAGATACAGAAACACCGTGGCCCCTTTCTTTGAGATAACTCTGTACTATTGCGAGCTGGAAATGCCACTTCCAGTTTAGCTGTGCAGAAGAAGAACAACAAGAAGAAGAAATATCTCGAAATATGTCCGTTAGGCCCCTTCCCTTGAGATGAATCTGCAAATATCTCGGAAACGAAGCGAGCTATGGCAAAATGTTAAGAGACGTTTTTTGTAGAGAATTATGTTTCCTACAATTTATGTTCTATGATATTTTTTGATCAGAAGCGTAGTTTTCGAGATATATCGAGATATTTAAAAGTTCCGAAGCCGCACCAACATAATAGAGATACAGAAACACCGTAGCCCCTTTCTTTGAGATAACTCTGCACTATTGCGAGCTGCAAATGCCACTTCCAGCTTAGCTGTGCAGAGGAAGAACAACAAGAAGAAGAAATATCTCGAAATATGTCCGTCAGGCCAGTTCCTTTGAGCTGAATCTGCAAATATCTCGGAAACGAAGCGAGCTATGGCAAAATGTTCAAAGACCTTTTTTGTAGAGAATTAAGTTTCCTACTTTTTATCTTCTATGATATTTTCTGATCAGATGCGTAGTTCTCGAGATATATCAAGATATTTAAAAGTTCCGAAGCCGCACCAACATAATAGAGATACAGAAACACCGTGGCCCCTTTCTTTGAGATAACTCTGCACTAGTGCGAGCCGCAAATGCCACTTCCAGCTTAGCTGTGCAGAAGAAGAACAACAAGAAGAAGAAATATCTCGAAATATGTCCGTCAGGCCACTTCCCTTGAGATAAATCTGCAAATATCTTGGAAACGAAGCGAGCTATGGCAAAATGTTAAGAGACCTTTTTTGTAGAGAATTATGTTTCCTACTTTTTATGTTCTATGATATTTTTTGATCAGACGCGTAGCTCTCGAGATATATCAAGATATTTAAAAGTTCCGAAGCCGCACCAACATAATAGAGATACAGAAACACCGTGGCCCCTTTCTTTCAGATAACTATGCACTATTGCGAGCTGTAAATGCCACTTCCAGCTTAGCTGTGCAGAAGAAGAACAACAAGAAGAAGAAATATCTCGAAATATGTCCGTCAGGCCCCTTACCTGGAGCTAAATCTGCAAATATCTCGGAAACGAAGAGAGCTATGGCAAAATGTTAAGAGACCTTTTTTGTAGAGAATTAAGTTTCCTACTTTTTATGTTCTATGATATTTTTTGATCAGACGCGTAGTTCTCGAGATATATCAAGATATTTAAAAGTTCCGAAGCCGCACCAACATAATAGAGATACAGAAACACCGTGGCCCCTTTCTTTGAGATAACTCTGTACTATTGCGAGCTGGAAATGCCACTTCCAGTTTAGCTGTGCAGAAGAAGAACAACAAGAAGAAGAAATATCTCGAAATATGTCCGTTAGGCCCCTTCCCTTGAGATAAATCTGCAAATATCTCGGAAACGAAGCGAGCTATGGCAAAATGTTGAGAGACGTTTTTTGTAGAGAATTATGTTTCCTACAATTTATGTTCTATGATATTCTTTGATCAGAAGCGTAGTTTTCGAGATATGTCGAGATATTTAAAAGTTCCGAAGCAGCACCAACATAATAGAGATACAGAAACACCGTGGCCCCTTTCTTTGAGATAACTCTGCACTAGTGCGAGCCGCAAATGCCACTTCCAGCTTAGCTGTGCAGAAGAAGAACAACAAGAAGAAGAAATATCTCGAAATATGTCCGTCAGGCTCCTTCCCTTGAGATAAATCTGCAAATATCTCGGAAACGAAGCGAGCTATTGCAAAATGTTAAGAGACCTTTTTTGTAGAGAATTGAGTTTCCTGCTTTTTATGTTCTATGATATTTTTTGATCAGATGCGTAGTTCTCGAGATATATCAAGATATTTAAAAGTTCCGAAGCCGCACCAACATAATAGAGATACAGAAACACCGTGGCCCCTTTCTTTCAGATAACTATGCACTATTGCGAGCTGGAAATGCCACTTCCAGTTTAGCTGTGCAGAAGAAGAACAACAAGAAGAAGAAATATCTCGAAATATGTCCGTTAGGCCCCTTCCCTTGAGATACATCTGCAAATATCTCGGAAACGAAGCGAGTTATGGCAAAATGTTAAGAGACCTTTTTTGTAGAGAATTAAGTTTCCTACTTTTTACGTTCTATGATATTTTTTGATCAGATGCGTAGTTCTCGAGATATATCAAGATATTTAAAAGTTCCGAAGCCGCACCAACATAATAGAGATACAGAAACAGCGTGGCCCCTTTCTTTGAGATAACTCTGCACTATTGCGAGCTGTAAATGTCACTTCCAGCTTAGCTGTGCAGAAGAAGAACAACAAGAAGAAGAAATATCTCGAAATATGTCCGTCAGGCCACTTCCCTTGAGATAAATCTGCAAATATCTCGGAAACGAAGCGAGCTATGGCAAAATGTTAAGAGACCTTTTTTGTAGAGAATTAAGTTTCCTACTTTTTATGTTCTATGATATTTTTTGATCAGATGCGTAGTTCTCGAGATATATCAAGATATTTAAAAGTTCCGAAGCCGCACCAACATAATAGAGATACAGAAACACCGTGGCCCCTTTCTTTGAGATAACTCTGCAGTATTGCGAGCTGTAAATGCCACTTCCAGCTTAGCTGTGCAGGAGAAGAACAACAAGAAGAAGAAATATCTCGAAATATGTCCGTCAGGCCCCTTCCCTTGAGATATATCTGCAAATATCTCGGAAACGAAGCGAGCTATGGCAAAATGTTAAGAGACCTTTTTTGTAGAGAATTATGTTTCCTACAATTTATGTTCTATGATATTTTTTGATCAGAAGCGTAGTTTTCGAGATATATCGAGATATTTAAAAGTTCCAAAGCCGCACCAACATAATAGAGATACAGAAACACCGTGGCCCCTTTCTTTGAGATAACTCTGCACTAGTGCGAGCCGCAAATGCCACTTCCAGCTTAGCTGTGCAGAAGAAGAACAACAAGAAGAAGAAATATCTCGAAATATGTCCGTCAGGCCCCTTCCCTTGAGATAAATCTGCAAATATCTCGGAAACGAAGCGAGCTATGGCAAAATGTTAAGAGACCTTTTTTGTAGAGAATTAAGTTTCCTACTTTTTATGTTCTATGATATTTTTCGATCAGATGCGTAGTTCTCGAGATATATCAAGATATTTAAAAGTTCCGAAGCTGCACCAACATAATAGAGATACAGAAACACCGTAGCCCCTTTCTTTGAGATAACTCTGCACTATTGCGAGCTGCAAATGCCACTTCCAGCTTAGCTGTGCAGAGGAAGAACAACAAGAAGAAGAAATATCTCGAAATATGTCCGTCAGGCCAGTTCCTTCGAGCTGAATCTGCAAATATCTCGGAAACGAAGCGAGCTATGGCAAAATGTTAAGAGACGTTTTTTGTAGAGAATTATGTTTCCTACAATTTATGTTCTATGATATTTTTTGATCAGAAGCGTAGTTTTCGAGATATATCGAGATATTTAAAAGTTCCGAAGCCGCACCAACATAATAGGGATACAGAAACACCGTGGCCCCTTTCTTTGAGATAACTCTGCACTAGTGCGAGCCGCAAATGCCACTTCCAGCTTAGCTGTGCAGAAGAAGAACAACAAGAAGAAGAAATATCTCGAAATATGTCCGTCAGGCCCCTTCCCTTGAGATAAATCTGCAAATATCTCGGAAACGAAGCGAGCTATGGCAAAATGTTGAGAGACCTTTTTTGTAGAGACTTAAGTTTCCTACTTTTTATGTTCTATGATATTTTTTGATCAGATGCGTAGTTCTCGAGATATATCAAGATATTTAAAAGTTCCGAAGCCGCACCAACATAATAGAGATACAGAAACACCGTGGCCCCTCTCTTTGAGATAACTCTGCACTAGTGCGAGCCGCAAATGCCACTTCCAGCTTAGCTGTGCAGAAGAAGAACAACAAGAAGAAGAAATATCTCGAAATATGTCCGTCAGGCCCCTTCCCTTGAGATAAATCTGCAAATATCTCGGAAACGAAGCGAGCTATGGCAAAATGTTGAGAGACCTTTTTTGTAGAGAATTAAGTTTCCTACTTTTTATGTTCTATGATATTTTTTGATCAGATGCGTAGTTCTCGAGATATATCAAGATATTTAAAAGTTCCGAAGCCGCACCAACATAATAGAGATACAGAAACACCGTGGCCCCTCTCTTTGAGATAACTCTGCACTATTGCGAGCTGGAAATGCCACTTCCAGTTTAGCTGTGCAGAAGAAGAACAACAAGAAGAAGAAATATCTCGAAATATGTCCGTCAGGCCCCTTCCCTTGAGATAAATCTGCAAATATCTCGGAAACGAAGCGAGCTATGGCAAAATGTTAAGAGACGTTTTTTGTAGAGAATTATGTTTCCTACAATTTATGTTCTATGATATTTTTTGATCAGAAGCGTAGTTTTCGAGATATATCGAGATATTTAAAAGTTCCGAAGCCGCACCAACATAATAGGGATACAGAAACACCGTGGCCCCTTTCTTTGAGATAACTCTGCACTAGTGCGAGCCGCAAATGCCACTTCCACCTTAGCTGTGCAGAAGAAGAACAACAAGAAGAAGGAATATCTCGAAATATGTCCGTCAGGCCCCTTCCCTTGAGATAAATCTGCAAATATCTCGGAAACGAAGCGAGCTATGGCAAAATGTTGAGAGACCTTTTTTGTAGAGAATTAAGTTTCCTACTTTTCATGTTGTATGATATTTTTTGATCAGATGCGTAGTTCTCGAGATATATCAAGATATTTAAAAGTTCCGAAGCCGCACCAAAATAATAGAGATACAGAAACACCGTGGCCCCTCTCTTTGAGATAACTCTGCACTATTGCGAGCTGGAAATGCCACTTCCAGTTTAGCTGTGCAGAAGAAGAACAACAAGAAGAAGAAATATCTCGAAATATGTCCGTCAGGCTCCTTCCCTTGAGATAAATCTGCAAATATCTCGGAAACGAAGCGAGCTATGGCAAAATGTTAGGAGACCTTTTTTGTAGAGAATTAAGTTTCCTACTTTTTATGTTCTATGATATTTTTTGATCAGATGCGTAGTTCTCGAGATATATCAAGATATTTAAAAGTTCCGAAGCCGCACCAACATAATAGAGATACAGAAACACCGTGGCCCCTCTCTTTGAGATAACTCTGCACTATTGCGAGCTGTAAATGCCACTTCCAGCTTAGCTGTGCAGAAGAAGAACAACAAGAAGAAGACATATCTCGAAATATGTCCGTCAGGCCCCTTCCCTTGAGATATATCTGCAAATATCTCGGAAACGAAGCGAGCTATGGCAAAATGTTAAGAGACCTTTTTTGTAGAGAATTATGTTTCCTACAATTTATGTTCTATGATATTTTTTGATCAGAAGCGTAGTTTTCGAGATATATCGAGATATTTAAAAGTTCCGAAGCCGCACCAACATAATAGGGATACAGAAACACCGTGGCCCCTTTCTTTGAGATAACTCTGCACTAGTGCGAGCCGCAAATGCCACTTCCACCTTAGCTGTGCAGAAGAAGAACAACAAGAAGAAGGAATATCTCGAAATATGTCCGTCAGGCCCCTTCCCTTGAGATAAATCTGCAAATATCTCGGAAACGAAGCGAGCTATGGCAAAATGTTGAGAGACCTTTTTTGTAGAGAATTAAGTTTCCTACTTTTCATGTTGTATGATATTTTTTGATCAGATGCGTAGTTCTCGAGATATATCAAGATATTTAAAAGTTCCGAAGCCGCACCAAAATAATAGAGATACAGAAACACCGTGGCCCCTCTCTTTGAGATAACTCTGCACTATTGCGAGCTGGAAATGCCACTTCCAGTTTAGCTGTGCAGAAGAAGAACAACAAGAAGAAGAAATATCTCGAAATATGTCCGTCAGGCTCCTTCCCTTGAGATAAATCTGCAAATATCTCGGAAACGAAGCGAGCTATGGCAAAATGTTAGGAGACCTTTTTTGTAGAGAATTAAGTTTCCTACTTTTTATGTTCTATGACATTTTTTGATCAGATGCGTAGTTCTCGAGATATATCAAGATATTTAAAAGTTCCGAAGCCGCACCAACATAATAGAGATACAGAAACACCGTGGCCCCTCTCTTTGAGATAACTCTGCACAAATTGCGAGCTGTAAATGCCACTTCCAGCTTAGCTGTGCAGAAGAAGAACAACAAGAAGAAGACATATCTCGAAATATGTCCGTCAGGCCCCTTCCCTTGAGATATATCTGCAAATATCTCGGAAACGAAGCGAGCTATGGCAAAATGTTAAGAGACCTTTTTTGTAGAGAATTATGTTTCCTACAATTTATGTTCTATGATATTTTTTGATCAGAAGCGTAGTTTTCGAGATATATCGAGATATTTAAAAGTTCCAAAGCCGCACCAACATAATAGAGATACAGAAACACCGTGGCCCCTTTCTTTGAGATAACTCTGCACTATTGCGAGCTGCAAATGCCACTTCCAGCTTAGCTGTGCAGAGGAAGAACAACAAGAAGAAGAAATATCTCGAAATATGTCCGTCAGGCCAGTTCCTTTGAGCTGAATCTGCAAATATCTCGGAAACGAAGCGAGCTATGGCAAAATGTTAAGAGACCTTTTTTGTAGAGAATTATGTTTCCTACAATTTATGTTCTATGATATTTTTTGATCAGAAGCGTAGTTTTCGAGATATATCGAGATATTTAAAAGTTCCGAAGCCGCACCAACATAATAGAGATACAGAAACACCGCGGCCCCTTTCGTTGAGATAACTCTGCACTAGTGCGAGCCGCAAATGCCACTTCCAGCTTAGCTGTGCAGAAGAAGAACAACAAGAAGAAGAAATATCTCGAAATATGTCCGTCAGGCCCCTTCCCTTGAGATAAATCTGCAAATATCTCGGAAACGAAGCGAGCTATGGCAAAATGTTGAGAGACCTTTTTTGTAGAGAATTAAGTTTCCTACTTTTTATGTTCTATGATATTTTTTGATCAGATGCGTAGTTCTCGAGATATATCAAGATATTTAAAAGTTCCGAAGCCGCACCAACATAGTAGAGATACAGAAACACCGTGGCCCCTCTCTTTGAGATAACTCTGCACTATTGCGAGCTGGAAATGCCACTTCCAGTTTAGCTGTGCAGAAGAAGAACAACAAGAAGAAGAAATATCTCGAAATATGTCCGTCAGGCCCCTTCCCTTGAGATAAATCTGCAAATATCTCGGAAACGAAGCGAGCTATGGCAAAATGTTAAGAGACGTTTTTTGTAGAGAATTATGTTTCCTACAATTTATGTTCTATGATATTTTTTGATCAGAAGCGTAGTTTTCGAGATATATCGAGATATTTAAAAGTTCCGAAGCCGCACCAACATAATAGGGATACAGAAACACCGTGGCCCCTTTCTTTGAGATAACTCTGCACTAGTGCGAGCCGCAAATGCCACTTCCAGCTTAGCTGTGCAGAAGAAGAACAACAAGAAGAAGAAGTATCTCGAAATATGTCCGTCAGGCCCCTTCCCTTGAGATATATCTGCAAATATCTCGGAAACGAAGCGAGCTATGGCAAAATGTTAAGAGACCTTTTTTGTAGAGAATTAAGTTTCCTACTTTTTATGTTCTATGATATTTTTTGATCAGATGCGTAGTTCTCGAGATACATCAAGATATTTAAAAGTTCCGAAGCCGCACCAACATAGTAGAGATACAGAAACACCGTGGCCCCTCTCTTTGAGATAACTCTGCACTATTGCGAGCTGGAAATGCCACTTCCAGTTTAGCTGTGCAGAAGAAGAACAACAAGAAGAAGAAATATCTCGAAATATGTCCGTCAGGCCCCTTCCCTTGAGATAAATCTGCAAATATCTCGGAAACGAAGCGAGCTATGGCAAAATGTTAAGAGACGTTTTTTGTAGAGAATTATGTTTCCTACAATTTATGTTCTATGATATTTTTTGATCAGAAGCGTAGTTTTCGAGATATATCGAGATATTTAAAAGTTCCAAAGCCGCACCAACATAATAGAGATACAGAAACACCGTGGCCCCTTTCTTTGAGATAACTCTGCACTATTGCGAGCTGCAAATGCCACTTCCAGCTTAGCTGTGCAGAGGAAGAACAACAAGAAGAAGAAATATCTCGAAATATGTCCGTCAGGCCAGTTCCTTTGAGCTGAATCTGCAAATATCTCGGAAACGAAGCGAGCTATGGCAAAATGTTAAGAGACCTTTTTTGTAGAGAATTATGTTTCCTACAATTTATGTTCTATGATATTTTTTGATCAGAAGCGTAGTTTTCGAGATATATCGAGATATTTAAAAGTTCCGAAGCCGCACCAACATAATAGAGATACAGAAACACCGCGGCCCCTTTCGTTGAGATAACTCTGCACTAGTGCGAGCCGCAAATGCCACTTCCAGCTTAGCTGTGCAGAAGAAGAACAACAAGAAGAAGAAATATCTCGAAATATGTCCGTCAGGCCCCTTCCCTTGAGATAAATCTGCAAATATCTCGGAAACGAAGCGAGCTATGGCAAAATGTTGAGAGACCTTTTTTGTAGAGAATTAAGTTTCCTACTTTTTATGTTCTATGATATTTTTTGATCAGATGCGTAGTTCTCGAGATATATCAAGATATTTAAAAGTTCCGAAGCCGCACCAACATAGTAGAGATACAGAAACACCGTGGCCCCTCTCTTTGAGATAACTCTGCACTATTGCGAGCTGGAAATGCCACTTCCAGTTTAGCTGTGCAGAAGAAGAACAACAAGAAGAAGAAATATCTCGAAATATGTCCGTCAGGCCCCTTCCCTTGAGATAAATCTGCAAATATCTCGGAAACGAAGCGAGCTATGGCAAAATGTTAAGAGACGTTTTTTGTAGAGAATTATGTTTCCTACAATTTATGTTCTATGATATTTTTTGATCAGAAGCGTAGTTTTCGAGATATATCGAGATATTTAAAAGTTCCGAAGCCGCACCAACATAATAGGGATACAGAAACACCGTGGCCCCTTTCTTTGAGATAACTCTGCACTAGTGCGAGCCGCAAATGCCACTTCCAGCTTAGCTGTGCAGAAGAAGAACAACAAGAAGAAGAAGTATCTCGAAATATGTCCGTCAGGCCCCTTCCCTTGAGATATATCTGCAAATATCTCGGAAACGAAGCGAGCTATGGCAAAATGTTAAGAGACCTTTTTTGTAGAGAATTAAGTTTCCTACTTTTTATGTTCTATGATATTTTTTGATCAGATGCGTAGTTCTCGAGATACATCAAGATATTTAAAAGTTCCGAAGCCGCACCAACATAATAGAGATACAGAAACACCGTGGCCCCTTTCTTTGAGATAACTCTGCACTATTGCGAGCTGTAAATGCCACTTCCAGCTTAGCTGTGCAGAAAAAGAACAACAAGAAGAAGAAATATCTCGAAATATGTCCGTCAGGCCCCTTCCCTTGAGATATATCTGCAAATATCTCGGAAACGAAGCGAGCTATGGGAAAATGTTAAGAGACCTTTTTTGTAGAGAATTATGTTTCATACAATTTATGTTCTATGATATTTTTTGATCAGAAGCGTAGTTTTCGAGATATATCGAGATATTTAAAAGTTCCGATGCCGCACCAACATAATAGGGATACAGAAACACCGTGGCCCCTTTCTTTGAGATAACTCTGCACTAGTGCGAGCCGCAAATGCCACTTCCAGCTTAGCTGTGCAGAAGAAGAACAACAAGAAGAAGAAATATCTCGAAATATGTCCGTCAGGCCCCTTCCCTTGAGATAAATCTGCAAATATCTCGGAAACGAAGCGAGCTATGGCAAAATGTTAAGAGACCTTTTTTGTAGAGAATTAAGTTTCCTACTTTTTATGTTCTATGATATTTTTCGATCAGATGCGTAGTTCTCGAGATATATCAAGATATTTAAAAGTTCCGAAGCTGCACCAACATAATAGAGATACAGAAACACCGTAGCCCCTTTCTTTGAGATAACTCTGCACTATTGCGAGCTGCAAATGCCACTTCCAGCTTAGCTGTGCAGAGGAAGAACAACAAGAAGAAGAAATATCTCGAAATATGTCCGTCAGGCCAGTTCCTTCGAGCTGAATCTGCAAATATCTCGGAAACGAAGCGAGCTATGGCAAAATGTTAAGAGACGTTTTTTGTAGAGAATTATGTTTCCTACAATTTATGTTCTATGATATTTTTTGATCAGAAGCGTAGTTTTCGAGATATATCGAGATATTTAAAAGTTCCGAAGCCGCACCAACATAATAGGGATACAGAAACACCGTGGCCCCTTTCTTTGAGATAACTCTGCACTAGTGCGAGCCGCAAATGCCACTTCCAGCTTAGCTGTGCAGAAGAAGAACAACAAGAAGAAGAAATATCTCGAAATATGTCCGTCAGGCCCCTTCCCTTGAGATAAATCTGCAAATATCTCGGAAACGAAGCGAGCTATGGCAAAATGTTAAGAGACCTTTTTTGTAGAGAATTAAGTTTCCTACTTTTCATGTTCTATGATATTTTTTGATCAGATGCGTAGTTCGCGAGATATATCAAGATATTTAAAAGTTCCGAAGCCGCACCAACATAATAGAGATACAGAAACACCGTGGCCCCTTTCTTTGAGATAACTCTGCACTATTGCGAGCTGTAAATGCCACTTCCAGCTTAGCTGTGCAGAAGAAGAACAACAAGAAGAAGACATATCTCGAAATATGTCCGTCAGGCCCCTTCCCTTGAGATATATCTGCAAATATCTCGGAAACGAAGCGAGCTATGGCAAAATGTTAAGAGACCTTTTTTGTAGAGAATTATGTTTCCTACAATTTATGTTCTATGATATTTTTTGATCTGATGCGTAGTTCTCGAGATATATCAAGATATTTAAAAGTTCCGAAGCCGCACCAACATAATAGAGATACAGAAACACCGTGGCCCCTTTCTTTGAGATAACTCTGCACTATTGCGAGCTGTAAATGCCACTTCCAGCTTAGCTGTGCAGAAGAAGAACAACAAGAAGAAGAAATATCTCGAAATATGTCCGTCAGGCCCCTTCCCTTGAGATAATTCTGCAAATATCTCGGAAACGAAGCGAGCTATGGCAAAATGTTGAGAGACCTTTTTTGTAGAGAATTAAGTTTCCTACTTTTTATGTTCTATGATATTTTTTGATCAGATGCGTAGTTCTCGAGATATATCAAGATATTTAAAAGTTCCGAAGCCGCACCAACATAATAGAGATACAGAAACACCGTGGCCCCTCTCTTTGAGGTAACTCTGCACTATTGCGAGCTGGAAATGCCACATGCAGTTTAGCTGTGCAGAAGAAGAACAACAAGAAGAAGAAATATCTCGAAATATGTCCGTCAGGCCCCTTCCCTTGAGATAAATCTGCAAATATCTCGGAAACGAAGCGAGCTATGGCAAAATGTTAAGAGACATTTTTTGTAGAGAATTATGTTTCCTACAATTTATGTTCTATGATATTTTTTGATCAGAAGCGTAGTTTTCGAGATATATCGAGATATTTAAAAGTTCCGAAGCCGCACCAACATAATAGGGATACAGAAACACCGTGGCCCCTTTCTTTGAGATAACTCTGCACTAGTGCGAGCCGCAAATGCCACTTCCACCTTAGCTGTGCAGAAGAAGAACAACAAGAAGAAGGAATATCTCGAAATATGTCCGTCAGGCCCCTTCCCTTGAGATAAATCTGCAAATATCTCGGAAACGAAGCGAGCTATGGCAAAATGTTGAGAGACCTTTTTTGTAGAGAATTAAGTTTCCAACTTTTTATGTTCTATGATATTTTTTGATCAGATGCGTAGTTCTCGAGATATATCAAGATATTTAAAAGTTCCGAAGCCGCACCAACATAATAGAGATACAGAAACACCGTGGCCCCTCTCTTTGAGATAACTCTGCACTATTGCGAGCTGGAAATGCCACTTCCAGTTTAGCTGTGCAGAAGAAGAACAACAAGAAGAAGAAATATCTCGAAATATGTCCGTCAGGCCCCTTCCCTTGTGATATATCTGCAAATATCTCGGAAACGAAGCGAGCTATGGCAAAATGTTAGGAGACCTTTTTTGTAGAGAATTATGTTTCCTACAATTTATGTTCTATGATATTTTTTGATCAGAAGCGTAGTTTTCGAGATATATCGAGATATATAAAAGTTCCGAAGCCGCACCAACATAATAGAGATACAGAAACACCGTGGCCCCTTTCGTTGAGATAACCCTGCACTAGTGCGAGCCGCAAATGCCACTTCCAGCTTAGCTGTGCAGAAGAAGAACAACAAGAAGAAGAAATATCTCGAAATATGTCCGTCAGGCCCCTTCCCTTGAGATAATTCTGCAAATATCTCGGAAACGAAGCGAGCTATGGCAAAATGTTGAGAGACGTTTTTTGTAGAGAATTATGTTTCCTACAATTTATGTTCTATGATATTTTTTGATCAGAAGCGTAGTTTTCGAGATATATCGAGATATTTAAAAGTTCCGAAGCCGCACCAACATAATAGAGATACAGAAACACCGTGGCCCCTCTCTTTGAGGTAACTCTGCACTATTGCGAGCTGGAAATGCCACATGCAGTTTAGCTGTGCAGAAGAAGAACAACAAGAAGAAGAAATATCTCGAAATATGTCCGTCAGGCCCCTTCCCTTGAGATAAATCTGCAAATATCTCGGAAACGAAGCGAGCTATGGCAAAATGTTAAGAGACATTTTTTGTAGAGAATTATGTTTCCTACAATTTATGTTCTATGATATTTTTTGATCAGAAGCGTAGTTTTCGAGATATATCGAGATATTTAAAAGTTCCGAAGCCGCACCAACATAATAGGGATACAGAAACACCGTGGCCCCTTTCTTTGAGATAACTCTGCACTAGTGCGAGCCGCAAATGCCACTTCCACCTTAGCTGTGCAGAAGAAGAACAACAAGAAGAAGGAATATCTCGAAATATGTCCGTCAGGCCCCTTCCCTTGAGATAAATCTGCAAATATCTCGGAAACGAAGCGAGCTATGGCAAAATGTTGAGAGACCTTTTTTGTAGAGAATTAAGTTTCCAACTTTTTATGTTCTATGATATTTTTTGATCAGATGCGTAGTTCTCGAGATATATCAAGATATTTAAAAGTTCCGAAGCCGCACCAACATAATAGAGATACAGAAACACCGTGGCCCCTCTCTTTGAGATAACTCTGCACTATTGCGAGCTGGAAATGCCACTTCCAGTTTAGCTGTGCAGAAGAAGAACAACAAGAAGAAGAAATATCTCGAAATATGTCCGTCAGGCCCCTTCCCTTGTGATATATCTGCAAATATCTCGGAAACGAAGCGAGCTATGGCAAAATGTTAGGAGACCTTTTTTGTAGAGAATTATGTTTCCTACAATTTATGTTCTATGATATTTTTTGATCAGAAGCGTAGTTTTCGAGATATATCGAGATATATAAAAGTTCCGAAGCCGCACCAACATAATAGAGATACAGAAACACCGTGGCCCCTTTCGTTGAGATAACCCTGCACTAGTGCGAGCCGCAAATGCCACTTCCAGCTTAGCTGTGCAGAAGAAGAACAACAAGAAGAAGAAATATCTCGAAATATGTCCGTCAGGCCCCTTCCCTTGAGATAAATCTGCAAATATCTCGGAAACGAAGCGAGCTATGGCAAAATGTTAAGAGACGTTTTTTGTAGAGAATTATGTTTCCTACAATTTATGTTCTATGATATTTTTTGATCAGAAGCGTAGTTTTCGAGATATATCGAGATATTTAAAAGTTCCGAAGCCGCACCAACATAATAGAGATACAGAAACACCGTGGCCCCTTTCGTTGAGATAACCCTGCACTAGTGCGAGCCGCAAATGCCACTTCCAGCTTAGCTGTGCAGAAGAAGAACAACAAGAAGAAGAAATATCTCGAAATATGTCCGTCAGGCCCCTTCCCTCGAGATAAATCTGCAAATATCTCGGAAACGAAGCGAGCTATGGCAAAATGTTAAGAGACGTTTTTTGTAGAGAATTATGTTTCCTACAATTTATGTTCTATGATATTTTTTGATCAGAAGCGTAGTTTTCGAGATATATCGAGATATTTAAAAGTTCCGAAGCCGCACCAACATAATAGAGATACAGAAACACCGTGGCCCCTTTCGTTGAGATAACTCTGCACTAGTGCGAGCCGCAAATGCCACTTCCAGCTTAGCTGTGCAGAAGAAGAACAACAAGAAGAAGAAATATCTCGAAATATGTCCGTCAGGCCCCTTCCCTTGAGATAAATCTGCAAATATCTCGGAAACGAAGCGAGCTATGGCAAAATGTTAAGAGACGTTTTTTGTAGAGAATTATGTTTCCTACAATTTATGTTCTATCATATTTTTTGATCAGAAGCGTAGTTTTCGAGATATATCGAGATATTTAAAAGTTCCGAAGCCGCACCAACATAATAGGGATACAGAAACACCGTGGCCCCTTTCTTTGAGATAACTCTGCACTAGTGCGAGCCGCAAATGCCACTTCCAGCTTAGCTGTGCAGAAGAAGAACAACAAGAAGAAGAAATATCTCGAAATATGTCCGTCAGGCCCCTTCCCTTGAGATAAATCTGCAAATATCTCGGAAACGAAGCGAGCTATGGCAAAATGTTGAGAGACCTTTTTTGTAGAGACTTAAGTTTCCTACTTTTTATGTTCTATGATATTTTTTGATCAGATGCGTAGTTCTCGAGATATATCAAGATATTTAAAAGTTCCGAAGCCGCACCAACATAATAGAGATACAGAAACACCGTGGCCCCTCTCTTTGAGATAACTCTGCACTATTGCGAGCTGGAAATGCCACTTCCAGTTTAGCTGTGCAGAAGAAGAACAACAAGAAGAAGAAATATCTCGAAATATGTCCGTCAGGCCCCTTCCCTTGAGATAAATCTGCAAATATCTCGGAAACGAAGCGAGCTATGGCAAAATGTTAGGAGACCTTTTTTGTAGAGAATTATGTTTCCTACTTTTTATGTTCTATGATATTTTTTGATCAGATGCGTAGTTCTCGAGATATATCGAGATATTTAAAAGTTCCGAAGCCGCACCAACATAATAGAGATACAGAAACACCGTGGCCCCTTTCGTTGAGATAACTCTGCACTAGTGCGAGCCGCAAATGCCACTTCCAGCTTAGCTGTGCAGAAGAAGAACAACAAGAAGAAGAAATATCTCGAAATATGTCCGTCAGGCCCCTTCCCTTGAGATAAATCTGCAAATATCTCGGAAACGAAGCGAGCTATGGCAAAATGTTGAGAGACCTTTTTTGTAGAGAATTAAGTTTCCTACTTTTTATGTTCTATGATATTTTTTGATCAGATGCGTAGTTCTCGAGATATATCAAGATATTTAAAAGTTCCGAAGCCGCACCAACATAATAGAGATACAGAAACACCGTGGCCCCTCTCTTTGAGATAACTCTGCACTATTGCGAGCTGGAAATGCCACTTCCAGTTTAGCTGTGCAGAAGAAGAACAACAAGAAGAAGAAATATCTCGAAATATGTCCGTCAGGCCCCTTCCCTTGAGATAAATCTGCAAATATCTCGGAAACGAAGCGAGCTATGGCAAAATGTTAAGAGACGTTTTTTGTAGAGAATTATGTTTCCTACAATTTATGTTCTATGATATTTTTTGATCAGAAGCGTAGTTTTCGAGATATATCGAGATATTTAAAAGTTCCGAAGCCGCACCAACATAATAGGGATACAGAAACACCGTGGCCCCTTTCTTTGAGATAACTCTGCACTAGTGCGAGCCGCAAATGCCACTTCCACCTTAGCTGTGCAGAAGAAGAACAACAAGAAGAAGGAATATCTCGAAATATGTCCGTCAGGCCCCTTCCCTTGAGATAAATCTGCAAATATCTCGGAAACGAAGCGAGCTATGGCAAAATGTTGAGAGACCTTTTTTGTAGAGAATTAAGTTTCCTACTTTTCATGTTGTATGATATTTTTTGATCAGATGCGTAGTTCTCGAGATATATCAAGATATTTAAAAGTTCCGAAGCCGCACCAAAATAATAGAGATACAGAAACACCGTGGCCCCTCTCTTTGAGATAACTCTGCACTATTGCGAGCTGGAAATGCCACTTCCAGTTTAGCTGTGCAGAAGAAGAACAACAAGAAGAAGAAATATCTCGAAATATGTCCGTCAGGCTCCTTCCCTTGAGATAAATCTGCAAATATCTCGGAAACGAAGCGAGCTATGGCAAAATGTTAGGAGACCTTTTTTGTAGAGAATTAAGTTTCCTACTTTTTATGTTCTATGATATTTTTTGATCAGATGCGTAGTTCTCGAGATATATCAAGATATTTAAAAGTTCCGAAGCCGCACCAACATAATAGAGATACAGAAACACCGTGGCCCCTCTCTTTGAGATAACTCTGCACTATTGCGAGCTGTAAATGCCACTTCCAGCTTAGCTGTGCAGAAGAAGAACAACAAGAAGAAGACATATCTCGAAATATGTCCGTCAGGCCCCTTCCCTTGAGATATATCTGCAAATATCTCGGAAACGAAGCGAGCTATGGCAAAATGTTAAGAGACCTTTTTTGTAGAGAATTATGTTTCCTACAATTTATGTTCTATGATATTTTTTGATCAGAAGCGTAGTTTTCGAGATATATCGAGATATTTAAAAGTTCCGAAGCCGCACCAACATAATAGGGATACAGAAACACCGTGGCCCCTTTCTTTGAGATAACTCTGCACTAGTGCGAGCCGCAAATGCCACTTCCACCTTAGCTGTGCAGAAGAAGAACAACAAGAAGAAGGAATATCTCGAAATATGTCCGTCAGGCCCCTTCCCTTGAGATAAATCTGCAAATATCTCGGAAACGAAGCGAGCTATGGCAAAATGTTGAGAGACCTTTTTTGTAGAGAATTAAGTTTCCTACTTTTCATGTTGTATGATATTTTTTGATCAGATGCGTAGTTCTCGAGATATATCAAGATATTTAAAAGTTCCGAAGCCGCACCAAAATAATAGAGATACAGAAACACCGTGGCCCCTCTCTTTGAGATAACTCTGCACTATTGCGAGCTGGAAATGCCACTTCCAGTTTAGCTGTGCAGAAGAAGAACAACAAGAAGAAGAAATATCTCGAAATATGTCCGTCAGGCTCCTTCCCTTGAGATAAATCTGCAAATATCTCGGAAACGAAGCGAGCTATGGCAAAATGTTAGGAGACCTTTTTTGTAGAGAATTAAGTTTCCTACTTTTTATGTTCTATGATATTTTTTGATCAGATGCGTAGTTCTCGAGATATATCAAGATATTTAAAAGTTCCGAAGCCGCACCAACATAATAGAGATACAGAAACACCGTGGCCCCTCTCTTTGAGATAACTCTGCACTATTGCGAGCTGTAAATGCCACTTCCAGCTTAGCTGTGCAGAAGAAGAACAACAAGAAGAAGACATATCTCGAAATATGTCCGTCAGGCCCCTTCCCTTGAGATATATCTGCAAATATCTCGGAAACGAAGCGAGCTATGGCAAAATGTTAAGAGACCTTTTTTGTAGAGAATTATGTTTCCTACAATTTATGTTCTATGATATTTTTTGATCAGAAGCGTAGTTTTCGAGATATATCGAGATATTTAAAAGTTCCAAAGCCGCACCAACATAATAGAGATACAGAAACACCGTGGCCCCTTTCTTTGAGATAACTCTGCACTATTGCGAGCTGCAAATGCCACTTCCAGCTTAGCTGTGCAGAGGAAGAACAACAAGAAGAAGAAATATCTCGAAATATGTCCGTCAGGCCAGTTCCTTTGAGCTGAATCTGCAAATATCTCGGAAACGAAGCGAGCTATGGCAAAATGTTAAGAGACCTTTTTTGTAGAGAATTATGTTTCCTACAATTTATGTTCTATGATATTTTTTGATCAGAAGCGTAGTTTTCGAGATATATCGAGATATTTAAAAGTTCCGAAGCCGCACCAACATAATAGAGATACAGAAACACCGCGGCCCCTTTCGTTGAGATAACTCTGCACTAGTGCGAGCCGCAAATGCCACTTCCAGCTTAGCTGTGCAGAAGAAGAACAACAAGAAGAAGAAATATCTCGAAATATGTCCGTCAGGCCCCTTCCCTTGAGATAAATCTGCAAATATCTCGGAAACGAAGCGAGCTATGGCAAAATGTTGAGAGACCTTTTTTGTAGAGAATTAAGTTTCCTACTTTTTATGTTCTATGATATTTTTTGATCAGATGCGTAGTTCTCGAGATATATCAAGATATTTAAAAGTTCCGAAGCCGCACCAACATAGTAGAGATACAGAAACACCGTGGCCCCTCTCTTTGAGATAACTCTGCACTATTGCGAGCTGGAAATGCCACTTCCAGTTTAGCTGTGCAGAAGAAGAACAACAAGAAGAAGAAATATCTCGAAATATGTCCGTCAGGCCCCTTCCCTTGAGATAAATCTGCAAATATCTCGGAAACGAAGCGAGCTATGGCAAAATGTTAAGAGACGTTTTTTGTAGAGAATTATGTTTCCTACAATTTATGTTCTATGATATTTTTTGATCAGAAGCGTAGTTTTCGAGATATATCGAGATATTTAAAAGTTCCGAAGCCGCACCAACATAATAGGGATACAGAAACACCGTGGCCCCTTTCTTTGAGATAACTCTGCACTAGTGCGAGCCGCAAATGCCACTTCCAGCTTAGCTGTGCAGAAGAAGAACAACAAGAAGAAGAAGTATCTCGAAATATGTCCGTCAGGCCCCTTCCCTTGAGATATATCTGCAAATATCTCGGAAACGAAGCGAGCTATGGCAAAATGTTAAGAGACCTTTTTTGTAGAGAATTAAGTTTCCTACTTTTTATGTTCTATGATATTTTTTGATCAGATGCGTAGTTCTCGAGATACATCAAGATATTTAAAAGTTCCGAAGCCGCACCAACATAGTAGAGATACAGAAACACCGTGGCCCCTCTCTTTGAGATAACTCTGCACTATTGCGAGCTGGAAATGCCACTTCCAGTTTAGCTGTGCAGAAGAAGAACAACAAGAAGAAGAAATATCTCGAAATATGTCCGTCAGGCCCCTTCCCTTGAGATAAATCTGCAAATATCTCGGAAACGAAGCGAGCTATGGCAAAATGTTAAGAGACGTTTTTTGTAGAGAATTATGTTTCCTACAATTTATGTTCTATGATATTTTTTGATCAGAAGCGTAGTTTTCGAGATATATCGAGATATTTAAAAGTTCCAAAGCCGCACCAACATAATAGAGATACAGAAACACCGTGGCCCCTTTCTTTGAGATAACTCTGCACTATTGCGAGCTGCAAATGCCACTTCCAGCTTAGCTGTGCAGAGGAAGAACAACAAGAAGAAGAAATATCTCGAAATATGTCCGTCAGGCCAGTTCCTTTGAGCTGAATCTGCAAATATCTCGGAAACGAAGCGAGCTATGGCAAAATGTTAAGAGACCTTTTTTGTAGAGAATTATGTTTCCTACAATTTATGTTCTATGATATTTTTTGATCAGAAGCGTAGTTTTCGAGATATATCGAGATATTTAAAAGTTCCGAAGCCGCACCAACATAATAGAGATACAGAAACACCGCGGCCCCTTTCGTTGAGATAACTCTGCACTAGTGCGAGCCGCAAATGCCACTTCCAGCTTAGCTGTGCAGAAGAAGAACAACAAGAAGAAGAAATATCTCGAAATATGTCCGTCAGGCCCCTTCCCTTGAGATAAATCTGCAAATATCTCGGAAACGAAGCGAGCTATGGCAAAATGTTGAGAGACCTTTTTTGTAGAGAATTAAGTTTCCTACTTTTTATGTTCTATGATATTTTTTGATCAGATGCGTAGTTCTCGAGATATATCAAGATATTTAAAAGTTCCGAAGCCGCACCAACATAGTAGAGATACAGAAACACCGTGGCCCCTCTCTTTGAGATAACTCTGCACTATTGCGAGCTGGAAATGCCACTTCCAGTTTAGCTGTGCAGAAGAAGAACAACAAGAAGAAGAAATATCTCGAAATATGTCCGTCAGGCCCCTTCCCTTGAGATAAATCTGCAAATATCTCGGAAACGAAGCGAGCTATGGCAAAATGTTAAGAGACGTTTTTTGTAGAGAATTATGTTTCCTACAATTTATGTTCTATGATATTTTTTGATCAGAAGCGTAGTTTTCGAGATATATCGAGATATTTAAAAGTTCCGAAGCCGCACCAACATAATAGGGATACAGAAACACCGTGGCCCCTTTCTTTGAGATAACTCTGCACTAGTGCGAGCCGAAAATGCCACTTCCAGCTTAGCTGTGCAGAAGAAGAACAACAAGAAGAAGAAGTATCTCGAAATATGTCCGTCAGGCCCCTTCCCTTGAGATATATCTGCAAATATCTCGGAAACGAAGCGAGCTATGGCAAAATGTTAAGAGACCTTTTTTGTAGAGAATTAAGTTTCCTACTTTTTATGTTCTATGATATTTTTTGATCAGATGCGTAGTTCTCGAGATACATCAAGATATTTAAAAGTACCGAAGCCGCACCAACATAATAGAGATACAGAAACACCGTGGCCCCTTTCTTTGAGATAACTCTGCACTATTGCGAGCTGTAAATGCCACTTCCAGCTTAGCTGTGCAGAAAAAGAACAACAAGAAGAAGAAATATCTCGAAATATGTCCGTCAGGCCCCTTCCCTTGAGATATATCTGCAAATATCTCGGAAACGAAGCGAGCTATGGGAAAATGTTAAGAGACCTTTTTTGTAGAGAATTATGTTTCATACAATTTATGTTCTATGATATTTTTTGATCAGATGCGTAGTTTTCGAGATATATCAAGATATTTAAAAGTTCCGAAGCCGCACCAACATAATAGAGATACAGAAACACCGTGGCCCCTCTCTTTGAGATAACTCTGCACTATTGCGAGCTGGAAATGCCACTTCCAGTTTAGCTGTGCAGAAGAAGAACAACAAGAAGAAGAAATATCTCGAAATATGTCCGTCAGGCCCCTTCCCTTGAGATAAATCTGCAAATATCTCGGAAACGAAGCGAGCTATGGCAAAATGTTAAGAGACGTTTTTTGTAGAGAATTATGTTTCCTACAATTTATGTTCTATGATATTTTTTGATCAGAAGCGTAGTTTTCGAGATATATCGAGATATTTAAAAGTTCCGAAGCCGCACCAACATAATAGGGATACAGAAACACCGTGGCCCCTTTCTTTGAGATAACTCTGCACTATTGCGAGCTGCAAATGCCACTTCCAGCTTAGCTGTGCAGAGGAAGAACAACAAGAAGAAGAAATATCTCGAAATATGTCCGTCAGGCCAGTTCCTTTGAGCTGAATCTGCAAATATCTCGGAAACGAAGCGAGCTATGGCAAAATGTTAAGAGACGTTTTTTGTAGAGAATTATGTTTCCTACAATTTATGTTCTATGATATTTTTTGATCAGAAGCGTAGTTTTCGAGATATATCGAGATATTTAAAAGTTCCGAAGCCGCACCAACATAATAGGGATACAGAAACACCGTGGCCCCTTTCTTTGAGATAACTCTGCACTAGTGCGAGCCGCAAATGCCACTTCCAGCTTAGCTGTGCAGAAGAAGAACAACAAGAAGAAGAAATATCTCGAAATATGTCCGCCAGGCCCCTTCCCTTGAGATAAATCTGCAAATATCTCGGAAACGAAGCGAGCTATGGCCAATTGTTAAGAGACCTTTTTTGTAGAGAATTAAGTTTCCTACTTTTTATGTTGTATGATATTTTTTGATCAGATGCGTAGTTCTCGAGATATATCAAGATATTTAAAAGTTCCGAAGCCGCACCAACATAATAGAAATACAGAAACACCGTGGCCCCTTTCTTTGAGATAACTCTGCACTATTGCGAGCTGTAAATGCCACTTCCAGCTTAGCTGTGCAGAAGAAGAACAACAAGAAGAAGAAATATCTCGAAATATGTCCGTCAGGCCCCTTCCCTTGAGATATATCTGCAAATAACTCGGAAACGAAGCGAGCTATGGGAAAATGTTAAGAGACCTTTTTTGTAGAGAATTATGTTTCGTACAATTTATGTTCTATGATATTTTTTGGTGAGAAGCGTAGTTTTCGAGATATATCGAGATATTTAAAAGTTCCAAAGCCGCACCAACATAATAGAGATACAGAAACACCGTGGCCCCTTTCTTTGAGATAACTCTGCACTATTGCGAGCTGTAAATGCCACTTCCAGCTTAGCTGTGCTGAAGAAGAACAACAAGAAGAAGACATATCTCGAAATATGTCCGTCAGGCCCCTTCCCTTGAGATATATCTGCAAATATCTCGGAAACGAAGCGAGCTATGGCAAAATGTTAAGAGACCTTTTTTGTAGAGAATTATGTTTCCTACAATTTATGTTCTATGATATTTTTTGATCAGAAGCGTAGTTTTCGAGATATATCGAGATATTTAAAAGTTCCAAAGCCGCACCAACATAATAGAGATACAGAAACACCGTGGCCCCTTTCTTTGAGATAACTCTGCACTATTGCGAGCTGCAAATGCCACTTCCAGCTTAGCTGTGCAGAGGAAGAACAACAAGAAGAAGAAATATCTCGAAATATGTCCGTCAGGCCAGTTCCTTTGAGCTGAATCTGCAAATATCTCGGAAACGAAGCGAGCTATGGCAAAATGTTAAGAGACGTTTTTTGTAGAGAATTATGTTTCCTACAATTTATGTTCTATGATATTTTTTGATCAGAAGCGTAGTTTTCGAGATATATCGAGATATTTAAAAGTTCCGAAGCCGCACCAACATAATAGGGATACAGAAACACCGTGGCCGCTTTCTTTGAGATAACTATGCAGTATTGCGAGCTGTAAATGCCACTTCCAGCTTAGCTGTGCAGAAGAAGAACAACAAGAAGAAGAAATATCTCGAAATATGTCCGTCAGGCCCCTTCCCTTGAGATATATCTGCAAATATCTCGGAAACGAAGCGAGCTATGGGAAAATGTTAAGAGACCTTTTTTGTAGAGAATTATGTTTCGTACAATTTATGTTCTATGATATTTTTTGGTGAGAAGCGTAGTTTTCGAGATATATCGAGATATTTAAAAGTTCCAAAGCCGCACCAACATAATAGAGATACAGAAACACCGTGGCCCCTTTCTTTGAGATAACTCTGCACTATTGCGAGCTGTAAATGCCACTTCCAGCTTAGCTGTGCTGAAGAAGAACAACAAGAAGAAGACATATCTCGAAATATGTCCGTCAGGCCCCTTCCCTTGAGATATATCTGCAAATATCTCGGAAACGAAGCGAGCTATGGCAAAATGTTAAGAGACCTTTTTTGTAGAGAATTATGTTTCCTACAATTTATGTTCTATGATATTTTTTGATCAGAAGCGTAGTTTTCGAGATATATCGAGATATTTAAAAGTTCCAAAGCCGCACCAACATAATAGAGATACAGAAACACCGTGGCCCCTTTCGTTGAGATAACTCTGCACTAGTGCGAGCCGCAAATGCCACTTCCAGCTTAGCTGTGCAGAAGAAGAACAACAAGAAGAAGAAATATCTCGAAATATGTCCGTCAGGCCACTTCCCTTGAGATAAATCTGCAAATATCTCGGAAACGAAGCGAGCTATGGCAAAATGTTAAGAGACATTTTTTGTAGAGAATTATGTTTCCTACAATTTATGTTCTATGATATTTTTTGATCAGAAGCGTAGTTTTCGAGATATATCGAGATATTTAAAAGTTCCGAAGCCGCACCAACATAATAGGGATACAGAAACACCGTGGCCCCTTTCTTTGAGATAACTCTGCACTAGTGCGAGCCGCAAATGCCACTTCCAGCTTAGCTGTGCAGAAGAAGAACAACAAGAAGAAGAAATATCTCGAAATATGTCCGCCAGGCCCCTTCCCTTGAGATAAATCTGCAAATATCTCGGAAACGAAGCGAGCTATGGCCAATTGTTAAGAGACCTTTTGTGTAGAGAATTAAGTTTCCTACTTTTTATGTTCTATGATATTTTTTGATCAGATGCGTAGTTCTCGAGATATATCAAGATATTTAAAAGTTCCGAAGCCGCACCAACATAATAGGGATACAGAAACACCGTGGCCCCTTTCTTTGAGATAACTCTGCACTAGTGCGAGCCGCAAATGCCACTTCCAGCTTAGCTGTGCAGAAGAAGAACAACAAGAAGAAGAAATATCTCGAAATATGTCCGTCAGGCCCCTTCCCTTGAGATATATCTGCAAATATCTCGGAAACGAAGCGAGCTATGGCAAAATGTTAAGAGACCTTTTTTGTAGAGAATTATGTTTCGTACAATTTATGTTCTATGATATTTTTTGGTGAGAAGCGTAGTTTTCGAGATATATCGAGATATTTAAAAGTTCCAAAGCCGCACCAACATAATAGAGATACAGAAACACCGTGGCCCCTTTCTTTGAGATAACTCTGCACTATTGCGAGCTGTAAATGCCACTTCCAGCTTAGCTGTGCAGAAGAAGAACAACAAGAAGAAGACATATCTCGAAATATGTCCGTCAGGCCCCTTCCCTTGAGATATATCTGCAAATATCTCGGAAACGAAGCGAGCTATGGCAAAATGTTAAGAGACCTTTTTTGTAGAGAATTATGTTTCCTACAATTTATGTTCTATGATATTTTTTGATCAGAAGCGTAGTTTTCGAGATATATCGAGATATTTAAAAGTTCCAAAGCCGCACCAACATAATAGAGATACAGAAACACCGTGGCCCCTTTCTTTGACATAACTCTGCACTATTGCGAGCTGCAAATGCCACTTCCAGCTTAGCTGTGCAGAGGAAGAACAACAAGAAGAAGAAATATCTCGAAATATGTCCGTCAGGCCAGTTCCTTTGAGCTGAATCTGCAAATATCTCGGAAACGAAGCGAGCTATGGCAAAATGTTAAGAGACGTTTTTTGTAGAGAATTATGTTTCCTACAATTTATGTTCTATGATATTTTTTGATCAGAAGCGTAGTTTTCGAGATATATCGAGATATTTAAAAGTTCCGAAGCCGCACCAACATAATAGGGATACAGAAACACCGTGGCCCCTTTCTTTGAGATAACTCTGCAGTATTGCGAGCTGTAAGTGCCACTTCCAGCTTAGCTGTGCAGAAGAAGAACAACAAGAAGAAGAAATATCTCGAAATATGTCCGTCAGGCCCCTTCCCTTGAGATAAATCTGCAAATATCTCGGAAACGAAGAGAGCTATGGCAAAATGTTAAGAGACCTTTTTTGTAGAGAATTAAGTTTCCTACTTTTTATGTTCTATCATATTTTTTGATCTGATGCGTAGTTCTCGAGATATATCAAGATATTTAAAAGTTCCGAAGCCGCACCAACATAATAGAGATACAGAAACACCGTGGCCCCTTTCTTTGAGATAACTCTGCACTATTGCGAGCCGCAAATGCCACTTCCAGCTTAGCTGTGCAGAAGAAGAACAACAAGAAGAAGAAATATCTCGAAATATGTCCGTCAGGCCAGTTCCTTTGAGCTGAATCTGCAAATATCTCGGAAACGAAGCGAGCTATGGCAAAATGTTAAGAGACGTTTTTTGTAGAGAATTATGTTTCCTACAATTTATGTTCTATGATATTTTTGGATCAGAAGCGTAGTTTTCGAGATATATCGAGATATTTAAAAGTTCCGAAGCCGCACCAACATAATAGGGATACAGAAACACCGTGGCCCCTTTCTTTGAGATAACTCTGCACTATTGCGAGCTGTAAATGCCACTTCCAGCTTAGCTGTGCAGAAGGAGAACAACAAGAAGAAGACATATCTCGAAATATGTCCGTCAGGCCCCTTCCCTTGAGATATATCTGCAAATATCTCGGAAACGAAGCGAGCTATGGCAAAATGTTAAGAGACCTTTTTTGTAGAGAATTATGTTTCCTACAATTTATGTTCTATGATATTTTTTTATCAGAAGCGTAGTTTTCGAGATATATCGAGATATTTAAAAGTTCCAAAGCCGCACCAACATAATAGAGATACAGAAACACCGTGGCCCCTTTCTTTGAGATAACTCTGCACTATTGCGAACTGCAAATGCCACTTCCAGCTTAGCTGTGCAGAGGAAGAACAAGAAGAAGAAGAAATATCTCGAAATATGTCCGTCTGCCAGTTCCTTTGAGCTGAATCTGCAAATATCTCGGAAACGAAGCGAGCTATGGCAAAATGTTAAGAGACGTTTTTTGTAGAGAATTATGTTTCCTACAATTTATGTTCTATGATATTTTTGGATCAGAAGCGTAGTTTTCGAGATATATCGAGATATTTAAAAGTTCCGAAGCCGCACCAACATAATAGGGATACAGAAACACCGTGGCCCCTTTCTTTGAGATAACTCTGCACTAGTGCGAGCGGCAAATGCCACTTCCAGCTTAGCTGTGCAGAAGAAGAACAACAAGAAGAAGAAATATCTCGAAATATGTCCGCCAGGCCCCTTCCCTTGAGATAAATCTGCAAATATCTCGGAAACGAAGCGAGCTATGGCCAATTGTTAAGAGACCTTTTTTGTAGAGAATTAAGTTTCCTACTTTTTATGTTCTATGATATTTTTTGATCAGATGCGTAGTTCTCGAGATATATCAAGATATTTAAAAGTTCCGAAGCCGCACCAACATAATAGGGATACAGAAACACCGTGGCCCCTTTCTTTGAGATAACTCTGCACTATTGCGAGCTGTAAATGCCACTTCCAGCTTAGCTGTGCAGAAGAAGAACAACAAGAAGAAGACATATCTCGAAATATGTCCGTCAGGCCCCTTCCCTTGAGATATATCTGCAAATATCTCGGAAACGAAGCGAGCTATGGCAAAATGTTAAGAGACCTTTTTTGTAGAGAATTAAGTTTCCTACTTTTTATGTTGTATCATATTTTTTGATCTGATGCGTAGTTTTCGAGATATATCGAGATATTTAAAAGTTCCGAAGCCGCACCAACATAATAGAGATACAGAAACACCGTGGCCCCTTTCGTTGAGATAACTCTGCACTAGTGCGAGCCGCAAATGCCACTTCCAGCTTAGCTGTGCAGAAGAAGAACAACAAGAAGAAGAAATATCTCGAAATATGTCCGTCAGGCCCCTTCCCTTGAGATAAATCTGCAAATATCTCGGAAACGAAGCGAGCTATGGCAAAATGTTAAGAGACCTTTTTTGTAGAGAATTAAGTTTCCTACTTTTTATGGTCTATGATATTTTTTGATCAGATGCGTAGTTCTCGAGATATATCAAGATATTTAAAAGTTCCGAAGCCGCACCAACATAATAGAGATACAGAAACACCGTGGCCCCTTTCTTTGAGATAACTCTGCACTATTGCGAGCTGTAAATGCCACTTCCAGCTTAGCTGTGCAGAAGAAGAACAACAAGAAGAAGAAATATCTCGAAATATGTCCGTCAGGCCCCTTCCCTTGAGATATATCTGCAAATATCTCGGAAACGAAGCGAGCTATGGCAAAATGTTAAGAGACCTTTTTTGTAGAGAATTATGTTTCGTACAATTTATGTTCTATGATATTTTTTGGTGAGAAGCGTAGTTTTCGAGATATATCGAGATATTTAAAAGTTCCAAAGCCGCACCAACATAATAGAGATACAGAAACACCGTGGCCCCTTTCTTTGAGATAACTCCGCACTATTGCGAGCTGTAAATGCCACTTCCAGCTTAGCTGTGTAGAAGAAGAACAACAAGAAGAAGAAATATCTCGAAATATGTCCGTCAGGCCAGTTCCTTTGAGCTGAATCTGCAAATATCTCGGAAACGAAGCGAGCTATGGCAAAATGTTAAGAGACGTTTTTTATAGAGAATTATGTTTCCTACAATTTATGTTCTATGATATTTTTGGATCAGAAGCGTAGTTTTCGAGATATATCGAGATATTTAAAAGTTCCGAAGCCGCACCAACATAATAGGGATACAGAAACACCGTGGCCCCTTTCTTTGAGATAACTCTGCACTATTGCGAGCTGTAAATGCCACTTCCAGCTTAGCTGTGCAGAAGGAGAACAACAAGAAGAAGACATATCTCGAAATATGTCCGTCAGGCCCCTTCCCTTGAGATATATCTGCAAATATCTCGGAAACGAAGCGAGCTATGGCAAAATGTTAAGAGACCTTTTTTGTAGAGAATTATGTTTCCTACAATTTATGTTCTATGATATTTTTTTATCAGAAGCGTAGTTTTCGAGATATATCGAGATATTTAAAAGTTCCAAAGCCGCACCAACATAATAGAGATACAGAAACACCGTGGCCCCTTTCTTTGAGATAACTCTGCACTATTGCGAACTGCAAATGCCACTTCCAGCTTAGCTGTGCAGAGGAAGAACAAGAAGAAGAAGAAATATCTCGAAATATGTCCGTCTGCCAGTTCCTTTGAGCTGAATCTGCAAATATCTCGGAAACGAAGCGAGCTATGGCAAAATGTTAAGAGACGTTTTTTGTAGAGAATTATGTTTCCTACAATTTATGTTCTATGATATTTTTGGATCAGAAGCGTAGTTTTCGAGATATATCGAGATATTTAAAAGTTCCGAAGCCGCACCAACATAATAGGGATACAGAAACACCGTGGCCCCTTTCTTTGAGATAACTCTGCACTAGTGCGAGCGGCAAATGCCACTTCCAGCTTAGCTGTGCAGAAGAAGAACAACAAGAAGAAGAAATATCTCGAAATATGTCCGCCAGGCCCCTTCCCTTGAGATAAATCTGCAAATATCTCGGAAACGAAGCGAGCTATGGCCAATTGTTAAGAGACCTTTTTTGTAGAGAATTAAGTTTCCTACTTTTTATGTTCTATGATATTTTTTGATCAGATGCGTAGTTCTCGAGATATATCAAGATATTTAAAAGTTCCGAAGCCGCACCAACATAATAGGGATACAGAAACACCGTGGCCCCTTTCTTTGAGATAACTCTGCACTATTGCGAGCTGTAAATGCCACTTCCAGCTTAGCTGTGCAGAAGAAGAACAACAAGAAGAAGACATATCTCGAAATATGTCCGTCAGGCCCCTTCCCTTGAGATATATCTGCAAATATCTCGGAAACGAAGCGAGCTATGGCAAAATGTTAAGAGACCTTTTTTGTAGAGAATTAAGTTTCCTACTTTTTATGTTGTATCATATTTTTTGATCTGATGCGTAGTTTTCGAGATATATCGAGATATTTAAAAGTTCCGAAGCCGCACCAACATAATAGAGATACAGAAACACCGTGGCCCCTTTCGTTGAGATAACTCTGCACTAGTGCGAGCCGCAAATGCCACTTCCAGCTTAGCTGTGCAGAAGAAGAACAACAAGAAGAAGAAATATCTCGAAATATGTCCGTCAGGCCCCTTCCCTTGAGATAAATCTGCAAATATCTCGGAAACGAAGCGAGCTATGGCAAAATGTTAAGAGACCTTTTTTGTAGAGAATTAAGTTTCCTACTTTTTATGGTCTATGATATTTTTTGATCAGATGCGTAGTTCTCGAGATATATCAAGATATTTAAAAGTTCCGAAGCCGCACCAACATAATAGAGATACAGAAACACCGTGGCCCCTTTCTTTGAGATAACTCTGCACTATTGCGAGCTGTAAATGCCACTTCCAGCTTAGCTGTGCAGAAGAAGAACAACAAGAAGAAGAAATATCTCGAAATATGTCCGTCAGGCCCCTTCCCTTGAGATATATCTGCAAATATCTCGGAAACGAAGCGAGCTATGGCAAAATGTTAAGAGACCTTTTTTGTAGAGAATTATGTTTCGTACAATTTATGTTCTATGATATTTTTTGGTGAGAAGCGTAGTTTTCGAGATATATCGAGATATTTAAAAGTTCCAAAGCCGCACCAACATAATAGAGATACAGAAACACCGTGGCCCCTTTCTTTGAGATAACTCCGCACTATTGCGAGCTGTAAATGCCACTTCCAGCTTAGCTGTGTAGAAGAAGAACAACAAGAAGAAGAAATATCTCGAAATATGTCCGTCAGGCCAGTTCCTTTGAGCTGAATCTGCAAATATCTCGGAAACGAAGCGAGCTATGGCAAAATGTTAAGAGACGTTTTTTATAGAGAATTATGTTTCCTACAATTTATGTTCTATGATATTTTTGGATCAGAAGCGTAGTTTTCGAGATATATCGAGATATTTAAAAGTTCCGAAGCCGCACCAACATAATAGGGATACAGAAACACCGTGGCCCCTTTCTTTGAGATAACTCTGCACTATTGCGAGCTGTAAATGCCACTTCCAGCTTAGCTGTGCAGAAGAAGAACAACAAGAAGAAGACATATCTCGAAATATGTCCGTCAGGCCCCTTCCCTTGAGATATATCTGCAAATATCTCGGAAACGAAGCGAGCTATGGCAAAATGTTAAGAGACGTTTTTTGTAGAGAATTATGTTTCCTACAATTTATGTTCTATGATATTTTTGGATCAGAAGCGTAGTTTTCGAGATATATCGAGACATTTAAAAGTTCCGAAGCCGCACCAACATAATAGGGATACAGAAACACCGTGGCCCCTTTCTTTGAGATAACTCTGCACTAGTGCGAGCCGCAAATGCCACTTCCAGCTTAGCTGTGCAGAAGAAGAAGAACAAGAAGAAGAAATATCTCGAAATATGTCCGCCAGGCCCCTTCCCTTGAGATAAATCTGCAAATATCTCGGAAACGAAGCGAGCTATGGCCAATTGTTAAGAGACCTTTTTTGTAGAGAATTAAGTTTCCTACTTTTTATGTTCTATGATATTTTTTGATCAGATGCGTAGTTCTCGAGATATATCAAGATATTTAAAAGTTCCGAAGCCGCACCAACATAATAGGGATACAGAAACACCGTGGCCCCTTTCTTTGAGATAACTCTGCACTATTGCGAGCTGTAAATGCCACTTCCAGCTTAGCTGTGCAGAAGAAGAACAACAAGAAGAAGACATATCTCGAAATATGTCCGTCAGGCCCCTTCCCTTGAGATATATCTGCAAATATCTCGGAAACGAAGCGAGCTATGGCAAAATGTTAAGACACCTTTTTTGTAGAGAATTATGTTTCCTACAATTTATGTTCTATGATATTTTTTGATCAGAAGCGTAGTTTTCGAGATATATCGAGATATTTAAAAGTTCCAAAGCCGCACCAACATAATAGAGATACAGAAACACCGTGGCCCCTTTCTTTGAGATAACTCTGCACTATTGCGAACTGCAAATGCCACTTCCAGCTTAGCTGTGCAGAGGAAGAACAAGAAGAAGAAGAAATATCTCGAAATATGTCCGTCAGGCCAGTTCCTTTGAGATGAATCTGCAAATATCTCGGAAACGAAGCGAGCTATGGCAAAATGTTAAGAGACGTTTTTTGTAGAGAATTATGTTTCCTACAATTTATGTTCTATGATATTTTTTGATCAGAAGCGTAGTTTTCGAGATATATCGAGATATTTAAAAGTTCCGAAGCCGCACCAACATAATAGGGATACAGAAACACCGTGGCCCCTTTCTTTGAGATAACTCTGCAGTATTGCGAGCTGTAAATGCCACTTCCAGCTTAGCTGTGCAGAAGAAGAACAACAAGAAGAAGAAATATCTCGAAATATGTCCGTCAGGCCCCTTCCCTTGAGATAAATCTGCAAATATCTCGGAAACGAAGAGAGCTATGGCAAAATGTTAAGAGACCTTTTTTGTAGAGAATTAAGTTTCCTACTTTTTATGTTGTATCATATTTTTTGATCTGATGCGTAGTTTTCGAGATATATCGAGATATTTAAAAGTTCCGAAGCCGCACCAACATAATAGAGATACAGAAACACCGTGGCCCCTTTCTTTGAGATAACTCTGCACTATTGCGAGCTGTGAATGCCACTTCCAGCTTAGCTGTGCAGAAGAAGAACAACAAGAAGAAGAAATATCTCGAAATATGTCCGTCAGGCCCCTTCCCTTGAGATATATCTGCAAATATCTCGGAAACGAAGCGAGCTATGGCAAAATGTTAAGAGACCTTTTTTGTAGAGAATTATGTTTCGTACAATTTATGTTCTATGATATTTTTTGGTGAGAAGCGTAGTTTTCGAGATATATCGAGATATTTAAAAGTTCCAAAGCCGCACCAACATAATAGAGATACAGAAACACCGTGGCCCCTTTCTTTGAGATAACTCCGCACTATTGCGAGCTGTAAATGCCACTTCCAGCTTAGCTGTGCAGAAGAAGAACAACAAGAAGAAGAAATATCTCGAAATATGTCCGTCAGGCCAGTTCCTTTGAGCTGAATCTGCAAATATCTCGGAAACGAAGCGAGCTATGGCAAAATGTTAAGAGACGTTTTTTGTAGAGAATTATGTTTCCTACAATTTATGTTCTATGATATTTTTGGATCAGAAGCGTAGTTTTCGAGATATATCGAGATATTTAAAAGTTCCGAAGCCGCACCAACATAATAGGGATACAGAAACACCGTGGCCCCTTTCTTTGAGATAACTCTGCACTAGTGCGAGCCGCAAATGCCACTTCCAGCTTAGCTGTGCAGAAGAAGAAGAACAAGAAGAAGAAATATGTCGAAATATGTCCGCCAGGCCCCTTCCCTTGAGATAAATCTGCAAATATCTCGGAAACGAAGCGAGCTATGGCAAAATGTTAAGAGACCTTTTTTGTAGAGAATTAAGTTTCCTACTTTTTATGTTCTATCATATTTTTTGATCTGATGCGTAGTTCTCGAGATATATCAAGATATTTAAAAGTTCCGAAGCCGCACCAACATAATAGAGATACAGAAACACCGTGGCCCCTTTCTGTGAGATAACTCTGCACTATTGCGAGCTGTAAATGCCACTTCCAGCTTAGCTGTGCAGAAGAAGAACAACAAGAAGAAGAAATATCTCGAAATATGTCCGTCAGGCCCCTTCCCTTGAGATATATCTGCAAATATCTCGGAAACGAAGCGAGCTATGGCAAAATGTTAAGAGAGCTTTTTTGTAGAGAATTATGTTTCCTACAATTTATGTTCTATGATATTTTTTGATCAGAAGCGTAGTTTTCGAGATATATCGAGATATTTAAAAGTTCCGAAGCCGCACCAACATAATAGAGATACAGAAACACCGTGGCCCCTTTCGTTGAGATAACTCTGCACTAGTGCGAGCCGCAAATGCCACTTCCAGCTTAGCTGTGCAGAAGGAGAACAACAAGAAGAAGAAATATCTCGAAATATGTCCGCCAGGCCCCTTCCCTTGAGATAAATCTGCAAATATCTCGGAAACGAAGCGAGCTATGGCAAAATGTTAAGAGACCTTTTTTGTAGAGAATTATGTTTCGTACAATTTATGTTCTATGATATTTTTTGGTGAGAAGCGTAGTTTTCGAGATATATCGAGATATTTAAAAGTTCCAAAGCCGCACCAACATAATAGAGATACAGAAACACCGTGGCCCCTTTCTTTGAGATAACTCTGCACTATTGCGAGCTGTAAATGCCACTTCCAGCTTAGCTGTGCAGAAGAAGAACAACAAGAAGAAGACATATCTCGAAATATGTCCGTCAGGCCCCTTCCCTTGAGATATATCTGCAAATATCTCGGAAACGAAGCGAGCTATGGCAAAATGTTAAGAGACCTTTTTTGTAGAGAATTATGTTTCCTACAATTTATGTTCTATGATATTTTTTGATCAGAAGCGTAGTTTTCGAGATATATCGAGATATTTAAAAGTTCCAAAGCCGCACCAACATAATAGAGATACAGAAACACCGTGGCCCCTTTCTTTGACATAACTCTGCACTATTGCGAGCTGCAAATGCCACTTCCAGCTTAGCTGTGCAGAGGAAGAACAACAAGAAGAAGAAATATCTCGAAATATGTCCGTCAGGCCAGTTCCTTTGAGCTGAATCTGCAAATATCTCGGAAACGAAGCGAGCTATGGCAAAATGTTAAGAGACGTTTTTTGTAGAGAATTATGTTTCCTACAATTTATGTTCTATGATATTTTTTGATCAGAAGCGTAGTTTTCGAGATATATCGAGATATTTAAAAGTTCCGAAGCCGCACCAACATAATAGGGATACAGAAACACCGTGGCCCCTTTCTTTGAGATAACTCTGCAGTATTGCGAGCTGTAAATGCCACTTCCAGCTTAGCTGTGCAGAAGAAGAACAACAAGAAGAAGAATTATCTCGAAATATGTCCGTCAGGCCCCTTCCCTTGAGATAAATCTGCAAATATCTCGGAAACGAAGAGAGCTATGGCAAAATGTTAAGAGACCTTTTTTGTAGAGAATTAAGTTTCCTAGTTTTTATGTTCTATCATATTTTTTGATCTGATGCGTAGTTCTCGAGATATATCAAGATATTTAAAAGTTCCGAAGCCGCACCAACATAATAGAGATACAGAAACACCGTGGCCCCTTTCTTTGAGATAACTCTGCACTATTGCGAGCCGCAAATGCCACTTCCAGCTTAGCTGTGCAGAAGAAGAACAACAAGAAGAAGAAATATCTCGAAATATGTCCGTCAGGCCAGTTCCTTTGAGCTGAATCTGCAAATATCTCGGAAACGAAGCGAGCTATGGCAAAATGTTAAGAGACGTTTTTTGTAGAGAATTATGTTTCCTACAATTTATGTTCTATGATATTTTTGGATCAGAAGCGTAGTTTTCGAGATATATCGAGATATTTAAAAGTTCCGAAGCCGCACCAACATAATAGGGATACAGAAACACCGTGGCCCCTTTCTTTGAGATAACTCTGCACTAGTGCGAGCGGCAAATGCCACTTCCAGCTTAGCTGTGCAGAAGAAGAACAACAAGAAGAAGAAATATCTCGAAATATGTCCGCCAGGCCCATTCCCTTGAGATAAATCTGCAAATATCTCGGAAACGAAGCGAGCTATGGCCAATTGTTAAGAGACCTTTTTTGTAGAGAATTAAGTTTCCTACTTTTTATGTTCTATGATATTTTTTGATCAGATGCGTAGTTCTCGAGATATATCAAGATATTTAAAAGTTCCGAAGCCGCACCAACATAATAGGGATACAGAAACACCGTGGCCCCTTTCTTTGAGATAACTCTGCACTATTGCGAGCTGTAAATGCCACTTCCAGCTTAGCTGTGCAGAAGAAGAACAACAAGAAGAAGACATATCTCGAAATATGTCCGTCAGGCCCCTTCCCTTGAGATATATCTGCAAATATCTCGGAAACGAAGCGAGCTATGGCAAAATGTTAAGAGACCTTTTTTGTAGAGAATTAAGTTTCCTACTTTTTATGTTGTATCATATTTTTTGATCTGATGCGTAGTTTTCGAGATATATCGAGATATTTAAAAGTTCCGAAGCCGCACCAACATAATAGAGATACAGAAACACCGTGGCCCCTTTCGTTGAGATAACTCTGCACTAGTGCGAGCCGCAAATGCCACTTCCAGCTTAGCTGTGCAGAAGAAGAACAACAAGAAGAAGAAATATCTCGAAATATGTCCGTCAGGCCCCTTCCCTTGAGATAAATCTGCAAATATCTCGGAAACGAAGCGAGCTATGGCAAAATGTTAAGAGACCTTTTTTGTAGAGAATTAAGTTTCCTACTTTTTATGTTCTATGATATTTTTTGATCAGAAGCGTAGTTCTCGAGATATATCAAGATATTTAAAAGTTCCGAAACCGCACCAACATAATAGAGATACAGAAACACGGTGGCCCCTTTCTTTGAGATAACTCTGCACTAGTGCGAGCCGCAAATGCCACTTCCAGCTTAGCTGTGCAGAAGAAGAACAACAAGAAGAAGAAATATCTCGAAATATGTCCGTCAGGCCCCTTCCCTTGAGATAAATCTGCAAATATCTCGGAAACGAAGCGAGCTATGGCAAAATGTTAAGAGACGTTTTTTGTAGAGAATTAAGTTTCCTACTTTTTATCTTCTATGATATTTTTTGATCAGATGCGTAGTTCTCGAGATATATTAAGATATTTAAAAGTTCCGAAGCCGCACCAACATAATAGAGATACAGAAACACCGTGGCCCCTTTCTTTGAGATAACTCTGCACTAGTGCGAGCCGCAAATGCCAGTTCCAGCTTAGCTGTGCAGAAGAAGAACAACAAGAAGAAGAAATATCTCGAAATATGTCCGTCAGGCCCCTTCCCTTGAGATAAATCTGCAAATATCTCGGAAACGAAGCGAGCTATGGCAAAATGTTAAGAGACCTTTTTTGTAGAGAATTAAGTTTCCTACTTTTTATGTTGTATGATATTTTTTGATCAGATGCGTAGTTCTCGAGATATATCAAGATATTTAAAAGTTCCGAAGCCGCACCAACATAATAGAGATACAGAAACACCGTGGCCCCTTTCTTTGAGATAACTCTGCACTATTGCGAGCTGCAAATGCCACTTCCAGCTTAGCTGTGCAGAGGAAGAACAACAAGAAGAAGAAATATCTCGAAATATGTCCGTCAGGCCAGTTCCTTTGAGCTGAATCTGCAAATATCTCGGAAACGAAGCGAGCTATGGCAAAATGTTCAGAGACGTTTTTTGTAGAGAATTATGTTTCCTACAATTTATGTTCTATGATATTTTTTGATCAGAAGCGTAGTTTTCGAGATATATCGAGGTATTTAAAAGTTCCGAAGCCGCACCAACATAATAGAGATACAGAAACACCGTGGCCCCTTTCTTTGAGATAACTCTGCACGATTGCGAGCTGTAAATGCCACTTCCAGCTTAGCTGTGCAGAAGAAGGACAACAAGAAGAAGAAATATCTCGAAATATGTCCGTCAGGCCCCTTCCCTTGAGATAAATCTGCAAATATCTCGGAAACGAAGCCAGCTATGGCAAAATGTTAAGAGAACTTATTTGCAGAGAATTAAGTTTCCTACTTTTTATGTTCTATGATATTTTTTGATCAGAAGCGTAGTTCTCGAGATATATCAAGATATTTAAAAGTTCCGAAACCGCACCAACATAATAGAGATACAGAAACACGGTGGCCCCTTTCTTTGAGATAACTCTGCACTAGTGCGAGCCGCAAATGCCACTTCCAGCTTAGCTGTGCAGAAGAAGAACAACAAGAAGAAGAAATATCTCGAAATATGTCCGTCAGGCCCCTTCCCTTGAGATAAATCTGCAAATATCTCGGAAACGAAGCGAGCTATGGCAAAATGTTAAGAGACGTTTTTTGTAGAGAATTAAGTTTCCTACTTTTTATCTTCTATGATATTTTTTGATCAGATGCGTAGTTCTCGAGATATATTAAGATATTTAAAAGTTCCGAAGCCGCACCAACATAATAGAGATACAGAAACACCGTGGCCCCTTTCTTTGAGATAACTCTGCACTATTGCGAGCTGTAAATGCCACTTCTAGCTTAGCTGTGCAGAAGAAGAACAACAAGAAGAAGAAATATCTCGAAATATGTCCGTCAGGCCCCTTCCCTTGAGATATATCTGCAAATATCTCGGAAACGAAGCGAGCTATGGCAAAATGTTAAGAGACCTTTTTTGTAGAGAATTAAGTTTCCTACTTTTTATGTTCTATGATATTTTTTGATCAGATGCGTAGTTCTCGAGATATATCAAGATATTTAAAAGTTCCGAAGCCGCACCAACATAATAGAGATACAGAAACACCGTGGCCCCTTTCTTTGAGATAACTCTGCACTATCGCGAGCTGCAAATGCCACTTCCAGCTTAGCTGTGCAGAGGAAGAACAACAAGAAGAAGAAATATCTCGAAATATGTCCGTCAGGCCAGTTCCTTTGAGCTGAATCTGCAAATATCTCGGAAACGAAGCGAGCTATGGCAAAATGTTAAGAGACGTTTTTTATAGAGAATTATGTTTCCTACAATTTATGTTCTATGATATTTTTTGATCAGAAGCGTAGTTTTCGAGATATATCGAGATATTTAAAAGTTCCGAAGCCGCACCAACATAATAGGGATACAGAAACACCGTGGCCCCTTTCTTTGAGATAACTCTGCACTAGTGCGAGCCGCAAATGCCACTTCCAGCTTAGCTGTGCAGAAGAAGAACAACAAGAAGAAGAAATATCTCGAAATATGTCCGTCAGGCCAGTTCCTTTGAGCTGAATCTGCAAATATCTCGGAAACGAAGCGAGCTATGGCAAAATGTTAAGAGACGTTTTTTATAGAGAATTATGTTTCCTACAATTTATGTTCTATGACATTTTTTGATCAGAAGCGTAGTTTTCGAGATATATCGAGATATTTAAAAGTTCCGAAGCCGCACCAACATAATAGGGATACAGAAACACCGTGGCCCCTTTCTTTGAGATAACTCTGCACTAGTGCGAGCCGCAAATGCCACTTCCAGCTTAGCTGTGCAGAAGAAGAACAACAAGGAGAAGAAATATCTCGAAATATGTCCGTCAGGCCCCTTCCCTTGAGATATATCTGCAAATATCTCGGAAACGAAGCGAGCTATGGCAAAATGTTAAGAGACCTTTTTTGTAGAGAATTATGCTTCCTACAATTTATGTTCTATGATATTTTTTGATCAGAAGCGTAGTTTTCGAGATACATCGAGATATTTAAAAGTTCCGAAGCCGTCCAACATAATAGAGATACAGAAACACCGTGGCCCCTTTCTTTGAGATAACTCTGCACTATTGCGAGCTGCAAATGCCACTTCCAGCTTAGCTGTGCAGAGGAAGAACAACAAGAAGAAGAAATATCTCGAAATATGTCCGTCAGGCCAGTTTCTTTGAGCTGAATCTGCAAATATCTCGGAAACGAAGCGAGCTATGGCAAAATCTTAAGAGACCTTTTTTGTAGAGAATTCTGTTTCCTACTTTTTATGTTCTATGATATTTTTTGATGAGATGCGTAGATCTCGAGATATATCAAGATATTTAACAGTTCCGAAGCCGCACCAACATAATAGAGATACAGAAACACCGTGGCCCCTTTCTTTGAGATAACTCTGCACTATTGCGAGCTGCAAATGCCACTTCCAGCTTAGCTGTGCAGGGGAAGAACAACAAGAAGAAGAAATATCTCGAAATATGTCCGTCAGGCCAGTTCCTTTGAGCTGAATCTGCAAATATCTCGGAAACGAAGCGAGCTATGGCAAAATGTTAAGAGACGTTTTTTGTAGAGAATTATGTTTCCTACAATTTATGTTCTATGATATTTTTTGATCAGAAGCGTAGTTTTCGAGATATATCGAGATATTTAAAAGTTCCGAAGCCGCACCAACATAATAGGGATACAGAAACACCGTGGCCCCTTTCTTTGAGATAACTCTGCACTAGTGCGAGCCGCAAACGCCACTTCCAGCTTAGCTGTGCAGAAGAAGAACAACAAGAAGAAGAAATATCTCGAAATATGTCCGTTAGGCCCCTTCCCTTGAGATAAATCTGCAAATATCTCGGAAACGAAGCGAGCTATGGCAAAATCTTAAGAGACCTTTTTTGTAGAGAATTAAGTTTCCTACTTTTTATGTTCTATGATATTTTTTGATCAGATGCGTAGTTCTCGAGATATATCAAGATATTTAAAAGCTCCGAAGCCGCACCAACATAATAGAGATACAGAAACACCGTGGCCCCTTTCTTTGAGATAACTCTGCACTATTGCGAGCTGTAAATGCCACTTCCAGCTTAGCTGTGCAGAAGAAGAACAACAAGAAGAAGAAATATCTCGAAATATGTCCGTCAGGCCCCTTCCCTTGAGATATATCTGCAAATATCTCGGAAACGAAGCGAGCTATGGCAAAATGTTAAGAGACCTTTTTTGTAGAGAATTCTGTTTCCTACAATTTATGTTCTATGATATTTTTTGATCAGAAGCGTAGTTTTCGAGATATATCGAGATATTTAAAAGTTCCGAAGCCGCACCAACATAATAGAGATACAGAAACACCGTGGCCCCTTTCTTTGAGATAACTCTGCACTAGTGCGAGCCGCAAATGCCAGTTCCAGCTTAGCTGTGCAGAAGAAGAACAACAAGAAGAAGAAATATCTCGAAATATGTCCGTCAGGCCCCTTCCCTTGAGATAAATCTGCAAATATCTCGGAAACGAAGCGAGCTATGGCAAAATGTTATGAGACCTTTTTTGTAGAGAATTAAGTTTCCTACTTTTTTCGTTGTATGATATTTTTTGATCAGATGCGTAGTTCTCGAGATATATCAAGATATTTAAAAGTTCCGAAGCCGCACCAACATAATAGAGATACAGAAACACCGTGGCCCCTTTCTTTGAGATAACTCTGCACTATTGCGAGCTGCAAATGCCACTTCCAGCTTAGCTGTGCAGAGGAAGAACAACAAGAAGAAGAAATATCTCGAAATATGTCCGTCAGGCCAGTTCCTTTGAGCTGAATCTGCAAATATCTCGGAAACGAAGCGAGCTATGGCAAAATGTTAAGAGACGTTTTTTGTAGAGAATTATGTTTCCTACAATTTATGTTCTATGATATTTTTTGATCAGAAGCGTAGTTTTCGAGATATATCGAGATATTTAAAAGTTCCGAAGCCGCACCAACATAATAGGGATACAGAAACACCGGGGCCCCTTTCTTTGAGATAACTCTGCACTAGTGCGAGCCGCAAATGCCACTTCCAGCTTAGCTGTGCAGAAGAAGAACAACAAGAAGAAGAAATATCTCGAAATATGTCCGTCAGGCCCCTTCCCTTGAGATAAATCTGCAAATATCTCGGAAACGAAGCGAGCTATGGCAAAATGGTAAGAGACCTTTTTTGTAGAAAATTAAGTTTTCTACTTTTTATGTTCTATGATATTTTTTGATCAGATGCATAGTTCTCGAGATATATCAAGATATTTAAAAGTTCCGAAGCCGCACCAACATAATAGAGATACAGAAACACCGTGGCCCCTTTCTTTGAGATAAATCTGCACTAGTGCGAGCCGCAAATGCCAGTTCCAGCTTAGCTGTGCAGAAGAAGAACAACAAGAAGAAGAAATATCTCGAAATATGTCCGTCAGGCCCCTTCCCTTGAGATAAATCTGCAAATATCTCGGAAACGAAGCGAGCTATGGCAAAATGTTAAGAGACCTTTTTTGTAGAGAATTAAGTTTCCTACTTTTTATGTTGTATGATATTTTTTGATCAGATGCGTAGTTCTCGAGATATATCAAGATATTTAAAAGTTCCGAAGCCGCACCAACATAATAGAGATACAGAAACACCGTGGCCCCTTTCTTTGAGATAACTCTGCACTATTGCGAGCTGCAAATGCCACTTCCAGCTTAGCTGTGCAGAGGAAGAACAACAAGAAGAAGAAATATCTCGAAATATGTCCGTCAGGCCAGTACCTTTGAGCTGAATCTGCAAATATCTCGGAAACGAAGCGAGCTATGGCAAAATGTTAAGAGACGTTTTTTGTAGAGAATTATGTTTCCTACAATTTATGTTCTATGATATTTTTTGATCAGAAGCGTAGTTTTCGAGATATATCGAGATATTTAAAAGTTCCGAAGCCGCACCAACATAATAGGGATACAGAAACACCGTGGCCCCTTTCTTTGAGATAACTCTGCACTAGTGCGAGCCGCAAATGCCACTTCCAGCTTAGCTGTGCAGAAGAAGAACAACAAGAAGAAGAAATATCTCGGAATATGTCCGTCAGGCCCCTTCCCTTGAGATAAATCTGCAAATATCTCGGAAACGAAGCGAGCTATGGCAAAATGTTAAGAGACCTTTTTTGTAGAGAATTAAGTTTTCTACTTTTTATGTTCTATGATATTTTTTGATGAGATGCGTAGTTCTCGAGATATATCAAGATATTTAAAAGTTCCGAAGCCGCACCAACATAATAGAGATACAGAAACACCGTGGCCCCTTTCTTTGAGATAACTCTGCACTATTGCGAGCTGTAAATGCCACTTCCAGCTTAGCTGTGCAGAAGAAGAACAACAAGAAGAAGAAATATCTCGAAATATGTCCGTCAGGCCCCTTCCCTTGAGATAAATCTGCAAATATCTCGGAAACGAAGCGAGCTATGGCAAAATGTTAAGAGACCTTTTTTGTAGAGAATTAAGTTTCCTACTTTTTATGTTGTATGATATTTTTTGATCAGATGGGTAGTTCTCGAGATATATCAAGATATTTAAAAGTTCCGAAGCCGCACCAACATAATAGAGATACAGAAACACCGTGGCCCCTTTCTTTGAGATAACTCTGCACTATTGCGAGCTGCAAATGCCACTTCCAGCTTAGCTGTGCAGAGGAAGAACAACAAGAAGAAGAAATATCTCGAAATATGTCCGTCAGGCCAGTACCTTTGAGCTGAATCTGCAAATATCTCGGAAACGAAGCGAGCTATGGCAAAATGTTAAGAGACGTTTTTTGTAGAGAATTATGTTTCCTACAATTTATGTTCTATGATATTTTTTGATCAGAAGCGTAGTTTTCGAGATATATCAAGATATTTAAAAGTTCCGAAGCCGCACCAACATAATAGAGATACAGAAACACCGTGGCCCCTTTCTTTGAGATAACTCTGCACTATTGCGAGCTGCAAATGCCACTTCCAGCTTAGCTGTGCAGCGGAAGAACAACAAGAAGAAGAAATATCTCGAAATATGTCCGTCAGGCCCCTTCCCTTGAGATAAATCTGCAAATATCTCGGAAACGAAGCGAGCTATGGCAAAATCTTAAGAGACCTTTTTTGTAGAGAATTAGGTTTCCTACTTTTTATGTTCTATGATATTTTTTGATCAGATGCGTAGTTCTCGAGATATATCAAGATATTTAAAAGTTCCGAAGCCGCACCAACATAATAGAGATACAGAAACACCGTGGCCCCTTTCTTTGAGATAACTCTGCACTATTGCGAGCTGTAAATGCCACTTCCAGCTTAGCTGTGCAGAAGAAGAACAACAAGAAGAAGAAATATCTCGAAATATGTCCGTCAGGCCCCTTCCCTTGAGATATATCTGCAAATATCTCGGAAACGAAGCGAGCTATGGCAAAATGTTAAGAGACCTTTTTTGTAGAGAATTCTGTTTCCTACAATTTATGTTCTATGATATTTTTTGATCAGAAGCGTAGTTTTCGAGATATATCGAGATATTTAAAAGTTCCGAAGCCGCACCAACATAATAGAGATACAGAAACACCGTGGCCCCTTTCTTTGAGATAACTCTGCACTATTGCGAGCTGTAAATGCCACATCCAGCTTAGCTGTGCAGAAGAAGAACAACAAGAAGAAGAAATATCTCGAAATATGTCCGTCAGGCCAGTTCCTTTGAGCTGAATCTGCAAATATCTCGGAAACGAAGCGAGCTATGGCAAAGTGTTAAGAGACGTTTTTTGTAGAGAATTATGTTTCCTACAATTCATGTTCTATGATATTTTTTGATCAGAAGCGTAGTTTTCGAGATATATCGAGATATTTAAAAGTTCCGAAGCCGCACCAACATAATAGGGATACAGAAACACCGTGGCCCCTTTCTTTGAGATAACTCTGCACTAGTGCGAGCCGCAAATGCCACTTCCAGCTTAGCTGTGCAGAAGAAGAACAACAAGAAGAAGAAATATCTCGAAATATGTCCGTTAGGCCCCTTCCCTTGAGATAAATCTGCAAATATCTCGGAAACGAAGCGAGCTATGGCAAAATGTTAAGAGACCTTTTTTGTAGAGAATTAAGTTTCCTACTTTTTATGTTCTATGATATTTTTTGATCAGATGCGTAGTTCTCGAGATATATCAAGATATTTAAAAGTTCCGAAGCCGCACCAACATAATAGAGATACAGAAACACCGTGGCCCCTTTCTTTGAGATAACTCTGCACTATTGCGAGCTGCAAATGCCACTTCCAGCTTAGCTGTGCAGAAGAAGAACAAGAAGAAGAAGAAATATCTCGAAATATGTCCGTCACGCCAGTTCCTTTGAGCTGAATCTGCAAATATCTCGGAAACGAAGCGAGCTATGGCAAAATGTTAAGAGACGTTTTTTGTAGAGAATTATGTTTCCTACAATTTATATTCTATGATATTTTTTGATCAGAAGCGTAGTTTTCGAGATATATCGAGATATTTAAAAGTTCCGAAGCCGCACCAACATAATAGGGATACAGAAACACCGTGGCCCCTTTCTTTGAGATAACTCTGCACTAGTGCGAGCCGCAAATGCCACTTCCAGCTTAGCTGTGCAGAAGAAGAACAACAAGAAGAAGAAATATCTCGAAATATGTCCGTCAGGCCCCTTCCCTTGAGATAAATCTGCAAATATCTCGGAAACGAAGCGAGCTATGGCAAAATGTTAAGAGACCTTTTTTGTAGAGAATTAAGTTTCCTACTTTTTATGTTCTATGATATTTTTTGATCAGATGCGTGGTTCTCGAGATATATCAAGATATTTAAAAGTTCCGAAGCCGCACCAACATAATAGAGATACAGAAACACCGTGGCCCCTTTCATTGAGATAACTCTGCACTATTGCGAGCTGTAAATGCCACTTCCAGCTTAGCTGTGCAGAAGAAGAACAACAAGAAGAAGAAATATCTCGAAATATGTCCGTCAGGCCCCTTCCCTTGAGATATATCTGCAAATATCTCGGAAACGAAGCGAGCTATGGCAAAATGTTAAGAGACCTTTTTTGTAGAGAATTCTGTTTCCTACAATTTATGTTCTATGATATTTTTTGATCAGAAGCGTAGTTTTCGAGATATATCGAGATATTTAAAAGTTCCGAAGCCGCACCAACATAATAGAGATACAGAAACACCGTGGCCCCTTTCTTTGAGATAACTCTGCACTAGTGCGAGCCGCAAATGCCACTTCCAGCTTAGCTGTGCAGAAGAAGAACAACAAGAAGAAGAAATATCTCGAAATATGTCCGTCAGGCCCCTTCCCTTGAGATAAATCTGCAAATATCTCGGAAACGAAGCGAGCTATGGCAAAATGTTAAGAGACCTTTTTTGTAGAGAATTAAGTTTCCTACTTTTTATGTTCTATGATATTTTTTGATCAGATGCGTAGTTCTCGAGATATATCAAGATATTTAAAAGTTCCGAAGCCGCACCAACATAATAGAGATACAGAAACACCGTGGCCCCTTTCTTTGAGATAACTCTGCACTATTGCGAGCTGTAAATGCCACTTCCAGCTTAGCTGTGCAGAAGAAGAACAACAAGAAGAAGAAATATCTCGAAATATGTCCGTCAGGCCCCTTCCCTTGAGATATATCTGCAAATATCTCGGAAACGAAGCGAGCTATGGCAAAATGTTAAGAGACCTTTTTTGTAGAGAATTAAGTTTCCTACTTTTTATGTTCTATGATATTTTTTGATCAGATGCGTAGTTCTCGAGATATATCAAGATATTTAAAAGTTCCGAAGCCGCACCAACATAATAGAGATACAGAAACACCGTGGCCCCTTTCTTTGAGATAACTCTGCACTATTGCGAGCTGCAAATGCCACTTCCAGCTTAGCTGTGCAGAGGAAGAACAAGAAGAAGAAGAAATATCTCGAAATATGTCCGTCACGCCAGTTCCTTTGAGCTGAATCTGCAAATATCTCGGAAACGAAGCGAGCTATGACAAAATGTTAAGAGACGTTTTTTGTAGAGAATTATGTTTCCTACAATTTATGTTCTATGATATTTTTTGATCAGAAGTGTAGTTTTCGAGATATATCGAGATATTTAAAAGTTCCGAAGCCGCACCAACATAATAGGGATACAGAAACACCGTGGCCCCTTTCTTTGAGATAACTCTGCACTAGTGCGAGCCGCAAATGCCACTTCCAGCTTAGCTGTGCAGAAGAAGAACAACAAGAAGAAGAAATATCTCGAAATATGTCCGTCAGGCCCCTTCCCTTGAGATAAATCTGCAAATATCTCGGAAACGAAGCGAGCTATGGCAAAATGTTAAGAGACCTTTTTTGTAGAGAATTCTGTTTCCTACAATTTATGTTCTATGATATTTTTTGATCAGAAGCGTAGTTTTCGAGATATATCGAGATATTTAAAAGTTCCGAAGCCGCACCAACATAATAGAGATACAGAAACACCGTGGCCCCTTTCTTTGAGATAACTCTGCACTATTGCGAGCTGCAAATGCCACTTCCAGCTTAGCTGTGCAGAGGAAGAACAAGAAGAAGAAGAAATATCTCGAAATATGTCCGTCACGCCAGTTCCTTTGAGCTGAATCTGCAAATATCTCGGAAACGAAGCGAGCTATGGCAAAATGTTAAGAGACGTTTTTTGTAGAGAATTATGTTTCCTACAATTTATGTTCTATGATATTTTTTGATCAGAAGCGTAGTTTTCGAGATATATCGAGATATTTAAAAGTTCCGAAGCCGCACCAACATGATAGGGATACAGAAACACCGTGGCCCCTTTCTTTGAGATAACTCTGCACTAGTGCGAGCCGCAAATGCCACTTCCAGCTTAGCTGTGCAGAAGAAGAACAACAAGAAGAAGAAATATCTCGAAATATGTCCGTTAGGCCCCTTCCCTTGAGATAAATCTGCAAATATCTCGGAAACGAAGCGAGCTATGGCAAAATGTTAAGAGACCTTTTTTGTAGAGAATTCTGTTTCCTACAATTTATGTTCTATGATATTTTTTGATCAGAAGCGTAGTTTTCGAGATATATCGAGATATTTAAAAGTTCCGAAGCCGCACCAACATAATAGAGATACAGAAACACCGTGGCCCCTTTCTTTGAGATAACTCTGCACTAGTGCGAGCCGCAAATGCCACTTCCAGCTTAGCTGTGCAGAAGAAGAACAACAAGAAGAAGAAATATCTCGAAATATGTCCGTCAGGCCCCTTCCCTTGAGATAAATCTGCAAATATCTCGGAAACGAAGCGAGCTATGGCAAAATGTTAAGAGACCTTTTTTGTAGAGAATTAAGTTTCCTACTTTTTATGTTCTATGATATTTTTTGATCAGATGCGTAGTTCTCGAGATATATCAAGATATTTAAAAGTTCCGAAGCCGCACCAACGTAATAGAGATACAGAAACACCGTGGCCCCTTTCTTTGAGATAACTCTGCACTATTGCGAGCTGTAAATGCCACTTCCAGCTTAGCTGTGCAGAAGAAGAACAACAAGAAGAAGAAATATCTCGAAATATGTCCGTCAGGCCCCTTCCCTTGAGATATATCTGCAAATATCTCGGAAACGAAGCGAGCTATGGCAAAATGTTAAGAGACCTTTTTTGTAGAGAATTCTGTTTCCTACAATTTATGTTCTATGATATTTTTCGATCAGAAGCGTAGTTTTCGAGATATATCGAGATATTTAAAAGTTCCGAAGCCGCACCAACATAATAGAGATACAGAAACACCGTGGCCCCTTTCTTTGAGATAACTCTGCACTAGTGCGAGCCGCAAATGCCACTTCCAGCTTAGCTGTGCAGAAGAAGAACAACAAGAAGAAGAAATATCTCGAAATATGTCCGTCAGGCCCCTTCCCTTGAGATAAATCTGCAAATATCTCGGAAACGAAGCGAGCTATGGCAAAATGTTAAGAGACCTTTTTTGTAGAGAATTAAGTTTCCTACTTTTTATGTTCTATGATATTTTTTGATCAGATGCGTAGTTCTCGAGATATATCAAGATATTTAAAAGTTCCGAAGCCGCACCAACATAATAGAGATACAGAAACACCGTGGCCCCTTTCTTTGAGATAACTCTGCACTATTGCGAGCTGCAAATGCCACTTCCAGCTTAGCTGTGCAGAGGAAGAACAAGAAGAAGAAGAAATATCTCGAAATATGTCCGTCACGCCAGTTCCTTTGAGCTGAATCTGCAAATATCTCGGAAACGAAGCGAGCTATGGCAAAATGTTAAGAGACGTTTTTTGTAGAGAATTATGTTTCCTACAATTTATGTTCTATGATATTTTTTGATCAGAAGCGTAGTTTTCGAGATATATCGAGATATTTAAAAGTTCCGAAGCCGCACCAACATAATAGGGATACAGAAACACCGTGGCCCCTTTCTTTGAGATAACTCTGCACTAGTGCGAGCCGCAAATGCCACTTCCAGCTTAGCTGTGCAGAAGAAGAACAACAAGAAGAAGAAATATCTCGAAATATGTCCGTCAGGCCCCTTCCCTTGAGATAAATCTGCAAATATCTCGGAAACGAAGCGAGCTATGGCAAAATGTTAAGAGACCTTTTTTGTAGAGAATTAAGTTTCCTACTTTTTATGTTCTATGATATTTTTTGATCAGATGCGTGGTTCTCGAGATATATCAAGATATTTAAAAGTTCCGAAGCCGCACCAACATAATAGAGATACAGAAACACCGTGGCCCCTTTCATTGAGATAACTCTGCACTATTGCGAGCCGCAAATGCCACTTCCAGCTTAGCTGTGCAGAAGAAGAACAACAAGAAGAAGAAATATCTCGAAATATGTCCGTCAGGCCCCTTCCCTTGAGATATATCTGCAAATATCTCGGAAACGAAGCGAGCTATGGCAAAATGTTAAGAGACCTTTTTTGTAGAGAATTCTGTTTCCTACAATTTATGTTCTATGATATTTTTTGATCAGAAGCGTAGTTTTCGAGATATATCGAGATATTTAAAAGTTCCGAAGCCGCACCAACATAATAGAGATACAGAAACACCGTGGCCCCTTTCTTTGAGATAACTCTGCACTAGTGCGAGCCGCAAATGCCACTTCCAGCTTAGCTGTGCAGCAGAAGAACAACAAGAAGAAGAAATATCTCGAAATATGTCCGTCAGGCCCCTTCCCTTGAGATAAATCTGCAAATATCTCGGAAACGAAGCGAGCTATGGCAAAATGTTAAGAGACCTTTTTTGTAGAGAATTAAGTTTCCTACTTTTTATGTTCTATGATATTTTTTGATCAGATGCGTAGTTCTCGAGATATATCAAGATATTTAAAAGTTCCGAAGCCGCACCAACATAATAGAGATACAGAAACACCGTGGCCCCTTTCTTTGAGATAACTCTGCACTATTGCGAGCTGTAAATGCCACTTCCAGCTTAGCTGTGCAGAAGAAGAACAACAAGAAGAAGAAATATCTCGAAATATGTCCGTCAGGCCCCTTCCCTTGAGATATATCTGCAAATATCTCGGAAACGAAGCGAGCTATGGCAAAATGTTAAGAGACCTTTTTTGTAGAGAATTCTGTTTCCTACAATTTATGTTCTATGATATTTTTCGATCAGAAGCGTAGTTTTCGAGATATATCGAGATATTTAAAAGTTCCGAAGCCGCACCAACATAATAGAGATACAGAAACACCGTGGCCCCTTTCTTTGAGATAACTCTGCACTAGTGCGAGCCGCAAATGCCACTTCCAGCTTAGCTGTGCAGAAGAAGAACAACAAGAAGAAGAAATATCTCGAAATATGTCCGTCAGGCCCCTTCCCTTGAGATAAATCTGCAAATATCTCGGAAACGAAGCGAGCTATGGCAAAATGTTAAGAGACCTTTTTTGTAGAGAATTAAGTTTCCTACTTTTTATGTTCTATGATATTTTTTGATCAGATGCGTAGTTCTCGAGATATATCAAGATATTTAAAAGTTCCGAAGCCGCACCAACATAATAGAGATACAGAAACACCGTGGCCCCTTTCTTTGAGATAACTCTGCACTATTGCGAGCTGCAAATGCCACTTCCAGCTTAGCTGTGCAGAGGAAGAACAAGAAGAAGAAGAAATATCTCGAAATATGTCCGTCAGGCCCCTTCCCTTGAGATAAATCTGCAAATATCTCGGAAACGAAGCGAGCTATGGCAAAATGTTAAGAGACCTTTTTTGTAGAGAATTAAGTTTCCTACTTTTTATGTTCTATGATATTTTTTGATCAGATGCGTAGTTCTCGAGATATATCAAGATATTTAAAAGTTCCGAAGCCGCACCAACATAATAGAGATACAGAAACACCGTGGCCCCTTTCTTTGAGATAACTCTGCACTATTGCGAGCTGTAAATGCCACTTCCAGCTTAGCTGTGCAGAAGAAGAACAACAAGAAGAAGAAATATCTCGAAATATGTCCGTCAGGCCCCTTCCCTTGAGATATATCTGCAAATATCTCGGAAACGAAGCGAGCTATGGCAAAATGTTAAGAGACCTTTTTTGTAGAGAATTCTGTTTCCTACAATTTATGTTCTATGATATTTTTCGATCAGAAGCGTAGTTTTCGAGATATATCGAGATATTTAAAAGTTCCGAAGCCGCACCAACATAATAGAGGTACAGAAACACCGTGGCCCCTTTCTTTGAGATAACTCTGCACTAGTGCGAGCCGCAAATGCCACTTCCAGCTTAGCTGTGCAGAAGAAGAACAACAAGAAGAAGAAATATCTCGAAATATGTCCGTCAGGCCCCTTCCCTTGAGATAAATCTGCAAATATCTCGGAAACGAAGCGAGCTATGGCAAAATGTTAAGAGACCTTTTTTGTAGAGAATTAAGTTTCCTACTTTTTATGTTCTATGATATTTTTTGATCAGATGCGTAGTTCTCGAGATATATCAAGATATTTAAAAGTTCCGAAGCCGCACCAACATAATAGAGATACAGAAACACCGTGGCCCCTTTCTTTGAGATAACTCTGCACTATTGCGAGCTGCAAATGCCACTTCCAGCTTAGCTGTGCAGAGGAAGAACAAGAAGAAGAAGAAATATCTCGAAATATGTCCGTCACGCCAGTTCCTTTGAGCTGAATCTGCAAATATCTCGGAAACGAAGCGAGCTATTGCAAAATGTTAAGAGACGTTTTTTGTAGAGAATTATGTTTCCTACAATTTATGTTCTATGATATTTTTTGATCAGAAGCGTAGTTTTCGAGATATATCGAGATATTTAAAAGTTCCGAAGCCGCACCAACATAATAGGGATACAGAAACACCGTGGCCCCTTTCTTTGAGATAACTCTGCACTAGTGCGAGCCGCAAATGCCACTTCCAGCTTAGCTGTGCAGAAGAAGAACAACAAGAAGAAGAAATATCTCGAAATATGTCCGTTAGGCCCCTTCCCTTGAGATAAATCTGCAAATATCTCGGAAACGAAGCGAGCTATGGCAAAATGTTAAGAGACCTTTTTTGTAGAGAATTAAATTTCCTACTTTTTATGTTCTATGATATTTTTTGATCAGATGCGTAGTTCTCGAGATATATCAAGATATTTAAAAGTTCCGAAGCCGCACCAACATAATAGAGATACAGAAACACCGTGGCCCCTTTCTTTGAGATAACTCTGCACTATTGCGAGCTGTAAATGCCACTTCCAGCTTAGCTGTGCAGAAGAAGAACAACAAGAAGAAGAAATATCTCGAAATATGTCCGTCAGGCCAGTTCCTTTTAGCTGAATCTGCAAATATCTCGGAAACGAAGCGAGCTATGGCAAAATGTTAAGAGACGTTTTTTGTAGAGAATTATGTTTCCTACAATTTATGTTCTATGATATTTTTTGATCAGAAGCGTAGTTTTCGAGATATATCGAGATATTTAAAAGTTCCGAAGCCGCACCAACATAATAGGGATACAGAAACACCGTGGCCCCTTTCTTTGAGATAACTCTGCACTAGTGCGAGCCGCAAATGCCACTTCCAGCTTAGCTGTGCAGAAGAAGAACAACAAGAAGAAGAAATATCTCGAAATATGTCCGTCAGGCCCCTTCCCTTGAGATAAATCTGCAAATATCTCGGAAACGAAGCGAGCTATGGCAAAATGTTAAGAGACCTTTTTTGTAGAGAATTAAGTTTCCTACTTTTTATGTTCTATGATATTTTTTGATCAGATGCGTAGTTCTCGAGATATATCAAGATATTTAAAAGTTCCGAAGCCGCACCAACATAATAGAGATACAGAAACACCGTGGCCCCTTTCTTTGAGATAACTCTGCACTATTGCGAGCTGTAAATGCCACTTCCAGCTTAGCTGTGCAGAAGAAGAACAACAAGAAGAAGAAATATCTCGAAATATGTCCGTCAGGCCAGTTCCTTTGAGCTGAATCTGCAAATATCTCGGAAACGAAGCGAGCTATGGCAAAATGTTAAGAGACGTTTTTTGTAGAGAATTATGTTTCCTACAATTTATGTTCTATGATATTTTTTGATCAGAAGCGTAGTTTTCGAGATATATCGAGATATTTAAAAGTTCCGAAGCCGCACCAACATAATAGGGATACAGAAACACCGTGGCCCCTTTCTTTGAGATAACTCTGCACTAGTGCGAGCCGCAAATGCCACTTCCAGCTTAGCTGTGCAGAAGAAGAACAACAAGAAGAAGAAATATCTCGAAATATGTCCGTCAGGCCCCTTCCCTTGAGATATATCTGCAAATATCTCGGAAACGAAGCGAGCTATGGCAAAATGTTAAGAGACCTTTTTTGTAGAGAATTCTGTTTCCTACAATTTATGTTCTATGATATTTTTTGATCAGAAGCGTAGTTTTCGAGATATATCGAGATATTTAAAAGTTCCGAAGCCGCACCAACATAATAGAGATACAGAAACACCGTGGCCCCTTTCTTTGAGATAACTCTGCACTAGTGCGAGCCGCAAATGCCACTTCCAGCTTAGCTGTGCAGAAGAAGAACAACAAGAAGAAGAAATATCTCGAAATATGTCCGTCAGGCCCCTTCCCTTGAGATACATCTGCAAATATCTCGGAAACGAAGCGAGCTATGGCAAAATGTTAAGAGACCTTTTTTGTAGAGAATTAAGTTTCCTACAATTTACGTTCTATGATATTTTTTGATCAGAAGCGTAGTTTTCGAGATATATCGAGATATTTAAAAGTTCCGAAGCCGCACCAACATAATAGAGATACAGAAACACCGTGGCCCCTTTCTTTGAGATAACTCTGCACTATTGCGACCTGCAAATGCCACTTCCAGCTCAGCTGTGCAGAAGAAGAACAACAAGAAGAAGAAATATCTCGAAATATGTCCGTCAGGCCAGTTCCTTTGAGCTGAATCTGCAAATATCTCGGAAACGAAGCGAGCTATGGCAAAATGTTAAGAGACGTTTTTTGTAGAGAATTATGTTTCCTACAATTTATGTTCTATGATATTTTTTGATGAGAAGCGTAGTTTTCGAGATATATCGAGATATTTAAAAGTTCCGAAGCCGCACCAACATAATAGGGATACAGAAACACCGTGGCCCCTTTCTTTGAGATAACTCTGCACTAGTGCGAGCCGCAAATGCCACTTCCAGCTTAGCTGTGCAGAAGAAGAACAACAAGAAGAAGAAATATCTCGAAATATGTCCGTCAGGCCCCTTCCCTTGAGATAAATCTGCAAATATCTCGGAAACGAAGCGAGCTATGGCAAAATGTTAAGAGACCTTTTTTGTAGAGAATTAAGTTTCCTACTTTTTATGTTCTATGATATTTTTTGATCAGATGCGTGGTTCTCGAGATATATCAAGATATTTAAAAGTTCCGAAGCCGCACCAACATAATAGAGATACAGAAACACCGTGGCCCCTTTCATTGAGATAACTCTGCACTATTGCGAGCTGTAAATGCCACTTCCAGCTTAGCTGTGCAGAAGAAGAACAACAAGAAGAAGAAATATCTCGAAATATGTCCGTCAGGCCCCTTCCCTTGAGATATATCTGCAAATATCTCGGAAACGAAGCGAGCTATGGCAAAATGTTAAGAGACCTTTTTTGTAGAGAATTCTGTTTCCTACAATTTATGTTCTATGATATTTTTTGATCAGAAGCGTAGTTTTCGAGATATATCGAGATATTTAAAAGTTCCGAAGCCGCACCAACATAATAGAGATACAGAAACACCGTGGCCCCTTTCTTTGAGATAACTCTGCACTAGTGCGAGCCGCAAATGCCACTTCCAGCTTAGCTGTGCAGAAGAAGAACAACAAGAAGAAGAAATATCTCGAAATATGTCCGTCAGGCCCCTTCCCTTGAGATAAATCTGCAAATATCTCGGAAACGAAGCGAGCTATGGCAAAATGTTAAGAGACCTTTTTTGTAGAGAATTATGTTTCCTACAATTTATGTTCTATGATATTTTTTGATCAGAAGCGTAGTTTTCGAGATATATCGAGATATTTAAAAGTTCCGAAGCCGCACCAACATAATAGAGATACAGAAACACCGTGGCCCCTTTCTTTGAGATAACTCTGCACGATTGCGAGCTGCAAATGCCACTTCCAGCTTAGCTGTGCAGAAGAAGAACAACAAGAAGAAGAAATATCTCGAAATATGTCCATCACGAACCCTTCCCTTGAGATAAATCTGCAAGTATCTCGGAAACGAAGCGAGCTATGGCAAAATGTTAAGAGACCTTTTTTGTAGAGAATAATGTTTCCTACAATTTACGTTCTATGATATTTTTTGATCAGAAGCGTAGTTTTCGAGATATATCGAGATATTTAAAAGTTCCGAAGCCGCACCAACATAATAGAGATACAGAAACACCGTGGCCCCTTTCTTTGAGATAACTCTGCATTATTGCGACCTGCAAATGCCACTTCCAGCTCAGCTGTGCAGAAGAAGAACAACAAGAAGAAGAAATATCTCGAAATATGTCCGTCAGGCCAGTTCCTTTGAGCTGAATCTGCAAATATCTCGGAAACGAAGCGAGCTATGGCAAAATGTTAAGAGACGTTTTTTGTAGAGAATTATGTTTCCTACAATTTATGTTCTATGATATTTTTTGATCAGAAGCGTAGTTTTCGAGATATATCGAGATATTTAAAAGTTCCGAAGCCGCACCAACATAATAGAGATACAGAAACACCGTGGCCCCTTTCTTTGAGATAACTCTGCACGATTGCGAGCTGCAAATGCCACTTCCAGCTTAGCTGTGCAGAAGAAGAACAACAAGAAGAAGAAATATCTCGAAATATGTCCGTCAGGCCCCTTCCCTTGAGATATATCTGCAAATATCTCGGAAACGAAGCGAGCTATGGCAAAATGTTAAGAGACGTTTTTTGTAGAGAATTATGTTTCCTACAATTTATGTTCTATGACATTTTTTGATCAGAAGCGTAGTTTTCGAGATATATCGAGATATTTAAAAGTTCCGAAGCCGCACCAACATAATAGGGATACAGAAACACCGTGGCCCCTTTCTTTGAGATAACTCTGCACTAGTGCGAGCCGCAAATGCCACTTCCAGCTTAGCTGTGCAGAAGAAGAACAACAAGAAGAAGAAATATCTCGAAATATGTCCGTCAGGCCCCTTCCCTTGAGATATATCTGCAAATATCTCGGAAACGAAGCGAGCTATGGCAAAATGTTAAGAGACCTTTTTTGTAGAGAATTCTGTTTCCTACAATTTATGTTCTATGATATTTTTTGATCAGAAGCGTAGTTTTCGAGATATATCGAGATATTTAAAAGTTCCGAAGCCGCACCAACATAATAGAGATACAGAAACACCGTGGCCCCTTTCTTTGAGATAACTCTGCACTATTGCGAGCTGTAAATGCCACTTCCAGCTTAGCTGTGCAGAAGAAGAACAACAAGAAGAAGAAATATCTCGAAATATGTCCGTCAGGCCAGTTCCTTTGAGCTGAATCTGCAAATATCTCGGAAACGAAGCGAGCTATGGCAAAATGTTAAGAGACGTTTTTTGTAGAGAATTATGTTTCCTACAATTTATGTTCTATGATATTTTTTGATCAGAAGCGTAGTTTTCGAGATATATCGAGATATTTAAAAGTTCCGAAGCCGCACCAACATAATAGAGATACAGAAACACCGTGGCCCCTTTCTTTGAGATAACCCTGCACGATTGCGAGCTGCAAATGCCACTTCCAGCTTAGCTGTGCAGAAGAAGAACAACAAGAAGAAGAAATATCTCGAAATATGTCCGTCAGGCCCCTTCCCTTGAGATATATCTGCAAATATCTCGGAAACGAAGCGAGCTATGGCAAAATGTTAAGAGACGTTTTTTGTAGAGAATTATGTTTCCTACAATTTATGTTCTATGATATTTTTTGATCAGAAGCGTAGTTTTCGAGATATATCGAGATATTTGAAAGTTCCGAAGCCGCACCAACATAATAGAGATACAGATACACCGTGGCCCCTTTCTTTGAGATAACTCTGCACTAGTGCGAGCCGCAAATGCCACTTCCAGCTTAGCTGTGCAGAAGAAGAACAACAAGAAGAAGAAATATCTCGAAATGTGTCCGTCAGGCCCCTTCCCTTGAGATAAATCTGCAAATATCTCGGAAACGAAGCGAGCTATGGCAAAATGTTAAGAGACCTTTTTTGTAGAGAATTAAGTTTCCTACTTTTTATGTTCTATGATATTTTTTGATCAGATGCGTAGTTCTCGAGATATATCAAGATATTTAAAAGTTCCGAAGCCGCACCAACATAATAGAGATACAGAAACACCGTGGCCCCTTTCTTTGAGATAACTCTGCACTAGTGCGAGCCGCAAATGCCACTTCCAGCTTAGCTGTGCAGAAGAAGAACAACAAGAAGAAGAAATATCTCGAAATATGTCCGTCAGGCCCCTTCCCTTGAGATAAATCTGCAAATATCTCGGAAACGAAGCGAGCTATGGCAAAATGTTAAGAGACCTTTTTTGTAGAGAATTAAGTTTCCTACTTTTTATGTTCTATGATATTTTTTGATCAGATGCGTGGTTCTCGAGATATATCAAGATATTTAAAAGTTCCGAAGCCGCACCAACATAATAGAGATACAGAAACACCGTGGCCCCTTTCTTTGAGATAACTCTGCACTATTGCGAGCTGCAAATGTCACTTCCAGCTTAGCTGTGCAGAGGAAGAACAACAAGAAGAAGAAATATCTCGAAATATGTCCGTCAGGCCAGTTCCTTTGAGCTGAATCTGCAAATATCTCGGAAACGAAGCGAGCAACGGCAAAATGTTAAGAGACGTTTTTTGTAGAGAATTATGTTTCCTACAATTTATGTTCTATGATATTTTTTGATCAGAAGCGTAGTTTTCGAGATATATCGAGATATTTAAAAGTTCCGAAGCCGCACCAACATAATAGAGATACAGAAACACCGTGGCCCCTTTCTTTGAGATAACTCTGCACGATTGCGAGCTGCAAATGCCACTTCCAGCTTAGCTGTGCAGAAGAAGAACAACAAGAAGAAGAAATATCTCGAAATATGTCCATCACGAACCCTTCCCTTGAGATAAATCTGCAAGTATCTCGGAAACGAAGCGAGCTATGGCAAAATGTTAAGAGACCTTTTTTGTAGAGAATAATGTTTCCTACAATTTACGTTCTATGATATTTTTTGATCAGAAGCGTAGTTTTCGAGATATATCGAGATATTTAAAAGTTCCGAAGCCGCACCAACATAATAGAGATACAGAAACACCGTGGCCCCTTTCTTTGATATAACTCTGCATTATTGCGACCTGCAAATGCCACTTCCAGCTCAGCTGTGCAGAAGAAGAACAACAAGAAGAGGAAATATCTCGAAATATGTCCGTCAGGCCAGTTCCTTTGAGCTGAATCTGCAAATATCTCGGAAACGAAGCGAGCTATGGCAAAATGTTAAGAGACGTTTTTTGTAGAGAATTATGTTTCCTACAATTTATGTTCTATGATATTTTTTGATCAGAAGCGTAGTTTTCGAGATATATCGAGATATTTAAAAGTTCCGAAGCCGCACCAACATAATAGAGATACAGAAACACCGTGGCCCCTTTCTTTGAGATAACTCTGCACGATTGCGAGCTGCAAATGCCACTTCCAGCTTAGCTGTGCAGAAGAAGAACAACAAGAAGAAGAAATATCTCGAAATATGTCCGTCAGGCCCCTTCCCTTGAGATATATCTGCAAATATCTCGGAAACGAAGCGAGCTATGGCAAAATGTTAAGAGACGTTTTTTGTAGAGAATTATGTTTCCTACAATTTATGTTCTATGATATTTTTTGATCAGAAGCGTAGTTTTCGAGATATATCGAGATATTTGAAAGTTCCGAAGCCGCACCAACATAATAGAGATACAGATACACCGTGGCCCCTTTCTTTGAGATAACTCTGCACTAGTGCGAGCCGCAAATGCCACTTCCAGCTTAGCTGTGCAGAAGAAGAACAACAAGAAGAAGAAATATCTCGAAATATGTCCGTCAGGCCCCTTCCCTTGAGATAAATCTGCAAATATCTCGGAAACGAAGCGAGCTATGGCAAAATGTTAAGAGACCTTTTTTGTAGAGAATTAAGTTTCCTACTTTTTATGTTCTATGATATTTTTTGATCAGATGCGTAGTTCTCGAGATATATCAAGATATTTAAAAGTTCCGAAGCCGCACCAACATAATAGAGATACAGAAACACCGTGGCCCCTTTCTTTGAGATAACTCTGCACTATTGCGAGCTGCAAATGCCACTTCCAGCTTAGCTGTGCAGAGGAAGAACAAGAAGAAGAAGAAATATCTCGAAATATGTCCGTCACGCCAGTTCCTTTGAGCTGAATCTGCAAATATCTCGGAAACGAAGCGAGCTATGGCAAAATGTTAAGAGACGTTTTTTGTAGAGAATTATGTTTCCTACAATTTATGTTCTATGATATTTTTTGATCAGAAGCGTAGTTTTCGAGATATATCGAGATATTTAAAAGTTCCGAAGCCGCACCAACATAATAGGGATACAGAAACACCGTGGCCCCTTTCTTTGAGATAACTCTGCACTAGTGCGAGCCGCAAATGCCACTTCCACCTTAGCTGTGCAGAAGAAGGACAACAAGAAGAAGGAATATCTCGAAATATGTCCGTCAGGCCCCTTCCCTTGAGATAAATCTGCAAATATCTCGGAAACGAAGCGAGCTATGGCAAAATGTTGAGAGACCTTTTTTGTAGAGAATTAAGTTTCCTACTTTTCATGTTCTATGATATTTTTTGATCAGATGCGTAGTTCTCGAGATATATCAAGATATTTAAAAGTTCCGAAGCCGCACCAACATAATAGGGATACAGAAACACCGTGGCCCCTTTCTTTGAGATAACTCTGCACTAGTGCGAGCCGCAAATGCCACTTCCAGCTTAGCTGTGCAGAAGAAGAACAACAAGAAGAAGAAGTATCTCGAAATATGTCCGTCAGGCCCCTTCCCTTGAGATATATCTGCAAATATCTCGGAAACGAAGCGAGCTATGGCAAAATGTTAAGAGACCTTTTTTGTAGAGAATTAAGTTTCCTACTTTTTATGTTCTATGATATTTTTTGATCAGATGCGTAGTTCTCGAGATATATCAAGATATTTAAAAGTTCCGAAGCCGCACCAACATAATAGAGATACAGAAACACCGTGGCCCCTTTCTTTGAGATAACTCTGCACTATTGCGAGCTGTAAATGCCACTTCCAGCTTAGCTGTGCAGAAGAAGAACAACAAGAAGAAGAAATATCTCGAAATATGTCCGTCAGGCCCCTTCCCTTGAGATATATCTGCAAATATCTCGGAAACGAAGCGAGCTATGGGAAAATGTTAAGAGACCTTTTTTGTAGAGAATTATGTTTCGTACAATTTATGTTCTATGATATTTTTTGATCAGATGCGTAGTTCTCGAGATATATCAAGATATTTAAAAGTTCCGAAGCCGCACCAACATAATAGAGATACAGAAACACCGTGGCCCCTCTCTTTGAGATAACTCTGCACTATTGCGAGCTGGAAATGCCACTTCCAGTTTAGCTGTGCAGAAGAAGAACAACAAGAAGAAGAAATATCTCGAAATATGTCCGTCAGGCCCCTTCCCTTGAGATAAATCTGCAAATATCTCGGAAACGAAGCGAGCTATGGCAAAATGTTAGGAGACCTTTTTTGTAGAGAATTAAGTTTCCTACTTTTTATGTTCTATGATATTTTTTGATCAGATGCGTAGTTCTCGAGATATATGAAGATATTTAAAAGTTCCGAAGCCGCACCAACATAATAGAGATACAGAAACACCGTGGCCCCTCTCTTTGAGATAACTCTGCACTATTGCGAGCTGTAAATGCCACTTCCAGCTTAGCTGTGCAGAAGAAGAACAACAAGAAGAAGACATATCTCGAAATATGTCCGTCAGGCCCCTTCCCTTGAGATATATCTGCAAATATCTCGGAAACAAAGCGAGCTATGGCAAAATGTTAAGAGACCTTTTTTGTAGAGAATTATGTTTCGTACAATTTATGTTCTATGATATTTTTTGATCAGAAGCGTAGTTTTCGAGATATATCGAGATATTTAAAAGTTCCAAAGCCGCACCAACATAATAGAGATACAGAAACACCGTGGCCCCTTTCTTTGAGATAACTCTGCACTATTGCGAGCTGCAAATGCCACTTCCAGCTTAGCTGTGCAGAGGAAGAACAACAAGAAGAAGAAATATCTCGAAATATGTCCGTCAGGCCAGTTCCTTTGAGCTGAATCTGCAAATATCTCGGAAACGAAGCGAGCTATGGCAAAATGTTAAGAGACGTTTTTTGTAGAGAATTATGTTTCCTACAATTTATGTTCTATGATATTTTTTGATCAGAAGCGTAGTTTTCGAGATATATCGAGATATTTAAAAGTTCCGAAGCCGCACCAACATAATAGAGATACAGAAACACCGTGGCCCCTTTCTTTGAGATAACTCTGCACGATTGCGAGCTGCAAATGCCACTTCCAGCTTAGCTGTGCAGAAGAAGAACAACAAGAAGAAGAAATATCTCGAAATATGTCCGTCAGGCCCCTTCCCTTGAGATATATCTGCAAATATCTCGGAAACGAAGCAAGCTATGGCAAAATGTTAAGAGACGTTTTTTGTAGAGAATTATGTTTCCTACAATTTATGTTCTATGATATTTTTTGATCAGAAGCGTAGTTTTCGAGATATATCGAGATATTTGAAAGTTCCGAAGCCGCACCAACATAATAGAGATACAGATACACCGTGGCCCCTTTCTTTGAGATAACTCTGCACTAGTGCGAGCCGCAAATGCCACTTCCAGCTTAGCTGTGCAGAAGAAGAACAACAAGAAGAAGAAATATCTCGAAATATGTCCGTCAGGCCCCTTCCCTTGAGATAAATCTGCAAATATCTCGGAAACGAAGCGAGCTATGGCAAAATGTTAAGAGACCTTTTTTGTAGAGAATTAAGTTTCCTACTTTTTATGTTCTATGATATTTTTTGATCAGATGCGTAGTTCTCGAGATATATCAAGATATTTAAAATTTCCGAAGCCGCACCAACATAATAGAGATACAGAAACACCGTGGCCCCTTTCTTTGAGATAACTCTGCACTATTGCGAGCTGCAAATGCCACTTCCAGCTTAGCTGTGCAGAGGAAGAACAAGAAGAAGAAGAAATATCTAGAAATATGTCCGTCACGCCAGTTCCTTTGAGCTGAATCTGCAAATATCTCGGAAACGAAGCGAGCTATGGCAAAATGTTAAGAGACGTTTTTTGTAGAGAATTATGTTTCCTACAATTTATGTTCTATGATATTTTTTGATCAGAAGCGTAGTTTTCGAGATATATCGAGATATTTAAAAGTTCCGAAGCCGCACCAACATAATAGGGATACAGAAACACCGTGGCCCCTTTCTTTGAGATAACTCTGCACTAGTGCGAGCCGCAAATGCCACTTCCACCTTAGCTGTGCAGAAGAAGAACAACAAGAAGAAGGAATATCTCGAAATATGTCCGTCAGGCCCCTTCCCTTGAGATAAATCTGCAAATATCTCGGAAACGAAGCGAGCTATGGCAAAATGTTGAGAGACCTTTTTTGTAGAGAATTAAGGTTCCTACTTTTCATGTTCTATGATATTTTTTGATCAGATGCGTAGTTCTCGAGATATATCAAGATATTTAAAAGTTCCGAAGCCGCACCAACATAATAGGGATACAGAAACACCGTGGCCCCTTTCTTTGAGATAACTCTGCACTAGTGCGAGCCGCAAATGCCACTTCCAGCTTAGCTGTGCAGAAGAAGAACAACAAGAAGAAGAAGTATCTCGAAATATGTCCGTCAGGCCCCTTCCCTTGAGATATATCTGCAAATATCTCGGAAACGAAGCGAGCTATGGCAAAATGTTAAGAGACCTTTTTTGTAGAGAATTAAGTTTCCTACTTTTTATGTTCTATGATATTTTTTGATCAGATGCGTAGTTCTCGAGATATATCAAGATATTTAAAAGTTCCGAAGCCGCACCAATATAATAGAGATACAGAAACACCGTGGCCCCTTTCTTTGAGATAACTCTGCACTATTGCGAGCTGTAAATGCCACTTCCAGCTTAGCTGTGCAGAAGAAGAACAACAAGAAGAAGAAATATCTCGAAATATGTCCGTCAGGCCCCTTCCCTTGAGATATATCTGCAAATATCTCGGAAACGAAGCGAGCTATGGGAAAATGTTAAGAGACCTTTTTTGTAGAGAATTATGTTTCGTACAATTTATGTTCTATGATATTTTTTGATCAGATGCGTAGTTCTCGAGATATATCAAGATATTTAAAAGTTCCGAAGCCGCACCAACATAATAGAGATACAGAAACACCGTGGCCCCTCTCTTTGAGATAACTCTGCACTATTGCGAGCTGGAAATGCCACTTCCAGTTTAGCTGTGCAGAAGAAGAACAACAAGAAGAAGAAATATCTCGAAATATGTCCGTCAGGCCCCTTCCCTTGAGATATATCTGCAAATATCTCGGAAACGAAGCGAGCTATGGCAAAATGTTAGGAGACCTTTTTTGTAGAGAATTAAGTTTCCTACTTTTTATGTTCTATGATATTTTTTGATCAGATGCGTAGTTCTCGAGATATATGAAGATATTTAAAAGTTCCGAAGCCGCACCAACATAATAGAGATACAGAAACACCGTGGCCCCTCTCTTTGAGATAACTCTGCACTATTGCGAGCTGTAAATGCCACTTCCAGCTTAGCTGTGCAGAAGAAGAACAACAAGAAGAAGACATATCTCGAAATATGTCCGTCAGGCCCCTTCCCTTGAGATATATCTGCAAATATCTCGGAAACGAAGCGAGCTATGGCAAAATGTTAAGAGACCTTTTTTGTAGAGAATTATGTTTCCTACAATTTATGTTCTATGATATTTTTTGATCAGAAGCGTAGTTTTCGAGATATATCGAGATATTTAAAAGTTCCAAAGCCGCACCAACATAATAGAGATACAGAAACACCGTGGCCCCTTTCTTTGAGATAACTCTGCACTATTGCGAGCTGCAAATGCCACTTCCAGCTTAGCTGTGCAGAGGAAGAACAACAAGAAGAAGAAATATCTCGAAATATGTCCGTCAGGCCAGTTCCTTTGAGCTGAATCTGCAAATATCTCGGAAACGAAGCGAGCTATGGCAAAATGTTAGGAGACGTTTTTTGTAGAGAATTATGTTTCCTACAATTTATGTTCTATGATATTTTTTGATCAGAAGCGTAGTTTTCGAGATATATCGAGATATTCAAAAGTTCCGAAGCCGCACCAACATAATAGGGATACAGAAACACCGTGGCCCCTTTCTTTGAGATAACTCTGCACTAGTGCGAGCCGCAAATGCCACTTCCAGCTTAGCTGTGCAGAAGAAGAACAACAAGAAGAAGAAATATCTCGAAATATGTCCGCCAGGCCCCTTCCCTTGAGATAAATCTGCAAATATCTCGGAAACGAAGCGAGCTATGGCCAATTGTTAAGAGACCTGTTTTGTAGAGAATTAAGTTTCCTACTTTTTATGTTCTATGATATTTTTTGATCAGATGCGTAGTTCTCGAGATATATCAAGATATTTAAAAGTTCCGAAGCCGCACCAACATAATAGGGATACAGAAACACCGTGGCCCCTTTCTTTGAGATAACTCTGCACTAGTGCGAGCCGCAAATGCCACTTCCAGCTTAGCTGTGCAGAAGAAGAACAACAAGAAGAAGAAATATCTCGAAATATGTCCGTCAGGCCCCTTCCCTTGAGATATATCTGCAAATATCTCGGAAACGAAGCGAGCTATGGCAAAATGTTAAGAGACCTTTTTTGTAGAGAATTAAGTTTCCTACTTTTTATGTTCTATGATATTTTTTGATCAGATGCGTAGTTCTCGAGATATATCAAGATATTTAAAAGTTCCGAAGCCGCACCAACATAATAGAAATACAGAAACACCGTGGCCCCTTTCTTTGAGATAACTCTGCACTATTGCGAGCTGTAAATGCCACTTCCAGCTTAGCTGTGCAGAAGAAGAACAACAAGAAGAAGAAATATCTCGAAATATGTCCGTCAGGCCCCTTCCCTTGAGATATATCTGCAAATATCTCGGAAACGAAGCGAGCTATGGGAAAATGTTAAGAGACCTTTTTTGTAGAGAATTATGTTTCGTACAATTTATGTTCTATGATATTTTTTGGTGAGAAGCGTAGTTTTCGAGATATATCGAGATATTTAAAAGTTCCAAAGCCGCACCAACATAATAGAGATACAGAAACACCGTGGCCCCTTTCTTTGAGATAACTCTGCACTATTGCGAGCTGTAAATGCCACTTCCAGCTTAGCTGTGCTGAAGAAGAACAACAAGAAGAAGACATATCTCGAAATATGTCCGTCAGGCCCCTTCCCTTGAGATATATCTGCAAATATCTCGGAAACGAAGCGAGGTATGGCAAAATGTTAAGAGACCTTTTTTGTAGAGAATTATGTTTCCTACAATTTATGTTCTATGATATTTTTTGATCAGAAGCGTAGTTTTCGAGATATATCGAGATATTTAAAAGTTCCAAAGCCGCACCAACATAATAGAGATACAGAAACACCGTGGCCCCTTTCTTTGAGATAACTCTGCACTATTGCGAGCTGCAAATGCCACTTCCAGCTTAGCTGTGCAGAGGAAGAACAACAAGAAGAAGAAATATCTCGAAATATGTCCGTCAGGCCAGTTCCTTTGAGCTGAATCTGCAAATATCTCGGAAACGAAGCGAGCTATGGCAAAATGTTAAGAGACGTTTTTTGTAGAGAATTATGTTTCCTACAATTTATGTTCTATGATATTTTTTGATCAGAAGCGTAGTTTTCGAGATATATCGAGATATTCAAAAGTTCCGAAGCCGCACCAACATAATAGGGATACAGAAACACCGTGGCCCCTTTCTTTGAGATAACTCTGCACTAGTGCGAGCCGCAAATGCCACTTCCAGCTTAGCTGTGCAGAAGAAGAACAACAAGAAGAAGAAATATCTCGAAATATGTCCGCCAGGCCCCTTCCCTTGAGATAAATCTGCAAATATCTCGGAAACGAAGCGAGCTATGGCCAATTGTTAAGAGACCTTTTTTGTAGAGAATTAAGTTTCCTACTTTTTATGTTCTATGATATTTTTTGATCAGATGCGTAGTTCTCGAGATATATCAAGATATTTAAAAGTTCCGAAGCCGCACCAACATAATAGGGATACAGAAACACCGTGGCCCCTTTCTTTGAGATAACTCTGCACTAGTGCGAGCCGCAAATGCCACTTCCAGCTTAGCTGTGCAGAAGAAGAACAACAAGAAGAAGAAATATCTCGAAATATGTCCGTCAGGCCCCTTCCCTTGAGATATATCTGCAAATATCTCGGAAACGAAGCGAGCTATGGCAAAATGTTAAGAGACCTTTTTTGTAGAGAATTAAGTTTCCTACTTTTTATGTTCTATGATATTTTTTGATCAGATGCGTAGTTCTCGAGATATATCAAGATATTTAAAAGTTCCGAAGCCGCACCAACATAATAGAAATACAGAAACACCGTGGCCCCTTTCTTTGAGATAACTCTGCACTATTGCGAGCTGTAAATGCCACTTCCAGCTTAGCTGTGCAGAAGAAGAACAACAAGAAGAAGAAATATCTCGAAATATGTCCGTCAGGCCCCTTCCCTTGAGATATATCTGCAAATATCTCGGAAACGAAGCGAGCTATGGGAAAATGTTAAGAGACCTTTTTTGTAGAGAATTATGTTTCGTACAATTTATGTTCTATGATATTTTTTGGTGAGAAGCGTAGTTTTCGAGATATATCGAGATATTTAAAAGTTCCAAAGCCGCACCAACATAATAGAGATACAGAAACACCGTGGCCCCTTTCTTTGAGATAACTCTGCACTATTGCGTGCTGTAAATGCCACTTCCAGCTTAGCTGTGCTGAAGAAGAACAACAAGAAGAAGACATATCTCGAAATATGTCCGTCAGGCCCCTTCCCTTGAGATATATCTGCAAATATCTCGGAAACGAAGCGAGCTATGGCAAAATGTTAAGAGACCTTTTTTGTAGAGAATTATGTTTCCTACAATTTATGTTCTATGATATTTTTTGATCAGAAGCGTAGTTTTCGAGATATATCGAGATATTTAAAAGTTCCAAAGCCGCACCAACATAATAGAGATACAGAAACACCGTGGCCCCTTTCTTTGAGATAACTCTGCACTATTGCGTGCTGTAAATGCCACTTCCAGCTTAGCTGTGCTGAAGAAGAACAACAAGAAGAAGACATATCTCGAAATATGTCCGTCAGGCCCCTTCCCTTGAGATATATCTGCAAATATCTCGGAAACGAAGCGAGCTATGGCAAAATGTTAAGAGACCTTTTTTGTAGAGAATTATGTTTCCTACAATTTATGTTCTATGATATTTTTTGATCAGAAGCGTAGTTTTCGAGATGTATCGAGATATTTAAAAGTTCCAAAGCCGCACCAACATAATAGAGATACAGAAACACCGTGGCCCCTTTCTTTGAGATAACTCTGCACTATTGCGAGCTGCAAATGCCACTTCCAGCTTAGCTGTGCAGAGGAAGAACAACAAGAAGAAGAAATATCTCGAAATATGTCCGTCAGGCCAGTTCCTTTGAGCTGAATCTGCAAATATCTCGGAAACGAAGCGAGCTATGGCAAAATGTTAAGAGACGTTTTTTGTAGAGAATTATGTTTCCTACAATTTATGTTCTATGATATTTTTTGATCAGAAGCGTAGTTTTCGAGATATATCGAGATATTTAAAAGTTCCGAAGCCGCACCAACATAATAGGGATACAGAAACACCGTGGCCCCTTTCTTTGAGATAACTATGCAGTATTGCGAGCTGTAAATGCCACTTCCAGCTTAGCTGTGCAGAAGAAGAACAACAAGAAGAAGAAATATCTCGAAATATGTCCGCCAGGCCCCTTCCCTTGAGATAAATCTGCAAATATCTCGGAAACGAAGCGAGCTATGGCCAATTGTTAAGAGACCTTTTTTGTAGAGAATTAAGTTTCCTACTTTTTATGTTCTATGATATTTTTTGATCAGATGCGTAGTTCTCGAGATATATCAAGATATTTAAAAGTTCCGAAGCCGCACCAACATAATAGGGATACAGAAACACCGTGGCCCCTTTCTTTGAGATAACTCTGCACTAGTGCGAGCCGCAAATGCCACTTCCAGCTTAGCTGTGCAGAAGAAGAACAACAAGAAGAAGAAATATCTCGAAATATGTCCGTCAGGCCCCTTCCCTTGAGATATATCTGCAAATATCTCGGAAACGAAGCGAGCTATGGCAAAATGTTAAGAGACCTTTTTTGTAGAGAATTAAGTTTCCTACTTTTTATGTTCTATGATATTTTTTGATCAGATGCGTAGTTCTCGAGATATATCAAGATATTTAAAAGTTCCGAAGCCGCACCAACATAATAGAAATACAGAAACACCGTGGCCCCTTTCTTTGAGATAACTCTGCACTATTGCGAGCTGTAAATGCCACTTCCAGCTTAGCTGTGCAGAAGAAGAACAACAAGAAGAAGAAATATCTCGAAATATGTCCGTCAGGCCCCTTCCCTTGAGATATATCTGCAAATATCTCGGAAACGAAGCGAGCTATGGGAAAATGTTAAGAGACCTTTTTTGTAGAGAATTATGTTTCGTACAATTTATGTTCTATGATATTTTTTGGTGAGAAGCGTAGTTTTCGAGATATATCGAGATATTTAAAAGTTCCAAAGCCGCACCAACATAATAGAGATACAGAAACACCGTGGCCCCTTTCTTTGAGATAACTCTGCACTATTGCGTGCTGTAAATGCCACTTCCAGCTTAGCTGTGCTGAAGAAGAACAACAAGAAGAAGACATATCTCGAAATATGTCCGTCAGGCCCCTTCCCTTGAGATATATCTGCAAATATCTCGGAAACGAAGCGAGCTATGGCAAAATGTTAAGAGACCTTTTTTGTAGAGAATTATGTTTCCTACAATTTATGTTCTATGATATTTTTTGATCAGAAGCGTAGTTTTCGAGATATATCGAGATATTTAAAAGTTCCAAAGCCGCACCAACATAATAGAGATACAGAAACACCGTGGCCCCTTTCTTTGAGATAACTCTGCACTATTGCGAGCTGCAAATGCCACTTCCAGCTTAGCTGTGCAGAGGAAGAACAACAAGAAGAAGAAATATCTCGAAATATGTCCGTCAGGCCAGTTCCTTTGAGCTGAATCTGCAAATATCTCGGAAACGAAGCGAGCTATGGCAAAATGTTAAGAGACGTTTTTTGTAGAGAATTATGTTTCCTACAATTTATGTTCTATGATATTTTTTGATCAGAAGCGTAGTTTTCGAGATATATCGAGATATTTAAAAGTTCCGAAGCCGCACCAACATAATAGGGATACAGAAACACCGTGGCCCCTTTCTTTGAGATAACTCTGCACTAGTGCGAGCCGCAAATGCCACTTCCACCTTAGCTGTGCAGAAGAAGAACAACAAGAAGAAGGAATATCTCGAAATATGTCCGTCAGGCCCCTTCCCTTGAGATAAATCTGCAAATATCTCGGAAACGAAGCGAGCTATGGCAAAATGTTGAGAGACCTTTTTTGTAGAGAATTATGTTTCGTACAATTTATGTTCTATGATATTTTTTGGTGAGAAGCGTAGTTTTCGAGATATATCGAGATATTTAAAAGTTCCAAAGCCGCACCAACATAATAGAGATACAGAAACACCGTGGCCCCTTTCTTTGAGATAACTCTGCACTATTGCGAGCTGTAAATGCCACTTCCAGCTTAGCTGTGCAGAAGAAGAACAACAAGAAGAAGACATATCTCGAAATATGTCCGTCAGGCCCCTTCCCTTGAGATATATCTGCAAATATCTCGGAAACGAAGCGAGCTATGGCAAAATGTTAAGAGACCTTTTTTGTAGAGAATTATGTTTCCTACAATTTATGTTCTATGATATTTTTTGATCAGAAGCGTAGTTTTCGAGATATATCGAGATATTTAAAAGTTCCGAAGCCGCACCAACATAATAGAGATACAGAAACACCGTGGCCCCTTTCGTTGAGATAACTCTGCACTAGTGCGAGCCGCAAATGCCACTTCCAGCTTAGCTGTGCAGAAGAAGAACAACAAGAAGAAGAAATATCTCGAAATATGTCCGTCAGGCCCCTTCCCTTGAGATAAATCTGCAAATATCTCGGAAACGAAGCGAGCTATGGCAAAATGTTAAGAGACGTTTTTTGTAGAGAATTATGTTTGCTACAATTTATGTTCTATGATATTTTTTGATCAGAAGCGTAGTTTTCGAGATATATCGAGATATTTAAAAGTTCCGAAGCCGCACCAACATAATAGGGATACAGAAACACCGTGGCCCCTTTCTTTGAGATAACTCTGCACTAGTGCGAGCCGCAAATGCCACTTCCAGCTTAGCTGTGCAGAAGAAGAACAACAAGAAGAAGAAATATCTCGAAATATGTCCGTCAGGCCAGTTCCTTTGAGCTGAATCTGCAAATATCTCGGAAACGAAGCGAGCTATGGCAAAATGTTAAGAGAAGTTTTTTGTAGAGAATTATGTTTCCTACAATTTATGTTCTATGATATTTTTTGATCAGAAGCGTAGTTTTCGAGATGTATCGAGATATTTAAAAGTTCCGAAGCCGCACCAACATAATAGGGATACAGAAACACCGTGGCCCCTTTCTTTGAGATAACTCTGCAGTATTGCGAGCTGTAAATGCCACTTCCAGCTTAGCTGTGCAGAAGAAGTACAACAAGAAGAAGAAATATCTCGAAATATGTCCGTCAGGCCCCTTCCCTTGAGATAAATCTGCAAATATCTCGGAAACGAAGAGAGCTATGGCAAAATGTTAAGAGACCTTTTTTGTAGAGAATTAAGTTTCCTACTTTTTATGTTCTATAATATTTTTTGATCTGATGCGTAGTTCTCGAGATATATCAAGATATTTAAAAGTTCCGAAGCCGCACCAACATAATAGAGATACAGAAACACCGTGGCCCCTTTCTTTGAGATAACTCTGCACTATTGCGAGCTGTAAATGCCACTTCCAGCTTAGCTGTGCAGAGGAAGAACAACAAGAAGAAGAAATATCTCGAAATATGTCCGTCAGGCCCCTTCCCTTGAGATATATCTGCAAATATCTCGGAAACGAAGCGAGCTATGGCAAAATGTTAAGAGACCTTTTTTGTAGAGAATTATGTTTCCTACAATTTATGTTGTATGATATTTTTTGATCAGAAGCGTAGTTTTCGAGATATATCGAGATATTTAAAAGTTCCGAAGCCGCACCAACATAATAGAGATACAGAAACACCGTGGCCCCTCTCTTTGAGATAACTCTGCACTACTGCGAGCTGGAAATGCCACTTCCAGTTTAGCTGTGCAGAAGAAGAACAACAAGAAGAAGAAATATCTCGAAATATGTCCGTTAGGCCCCTTCCCTTGAGATAAATCTGCAAATATCTCGGAAACGAAGCGAGCTATGGCAAAATGTTAAGAGACCTCTTTTGTAGAGAATTAAGCTTCCTACTTTTTATGTTCTATGATATTTTTTGATCAGATGCGTAGTTCTCGAGATATATCAAGATATTTAAAAGTTCCGAAGCCGCACCAACATAATAGAGATACAGAAACACCGTGGCCCCTTTCTTTGAGATAACTCTGCACTATTGGGCGCTGTAAATGCCACTTCCAGCTTAGCTGTGCAGAAGAAGAACAACAAGAAGAAGAAATATCTCGAAATATGTCCGTCAGGCCCCTTCCCTTGAGATAAATCTGCAAATATCTCGGAAACGAAGAGAGCTATGGCAAAATGTTAAGAGACCTTTTTTGTAGAGAATTAAGTTTCCTACTTTTTATGTTCTATGATATTTTTTGATCAGAAGCGTAGTTTTCGAGATATATCGAGATATTTAAAAGTTCCGAAGCCGCACCAACATAATAGAGATACAGAAACACCGTGGCCCCTTTCGTTGAGATAACTCTGCACTAGTGCGAGCCGCAAATGCCACTTCCAGCTTAGCTGTGCAGAAGAAGAACAACAAGAAGAAGAAATATCTCGAAATATGTCCGTCAGGCCCCTTCCCTTGAGATAAATCTGCAAATATCTCGGAAACGAAGCGAGCTATGGCAAAATGTTAAGAGACGTTTTTTGTAGAGAATTATGTTTCCTACAATTTATGTTCTATGATATTTTTTGATCAGAAGCGTAGTTTTCGAGATATATCGAGATATTTAAAAGTTCCGAAGCCGCACCAACATAATAGAGATACAGAAACACCGTGGCCCCTCTCTTTGAGATAACTCTGCACTATTGCGAGCTGTAAATGTCACTTCCAGCTTAGCTGTGCAGAAGAAGAACAACAAGAAGAAGAAATATCTCGAAATATGTCCGCCAGGCCCCTTCCCTTGAGATAAATCTGCAAATATCTCGGAAACGAAGCGAGCTATGGCCAATTGTTAAGAGACCTTTTTTGTAGAGAATTAAGTTTCCTACTTTTTATGTTCTATGATATTTTTTGATCAGATGCGTAGTTCTCGAGATATATCAAGATATTTAAAAGTTCCGAAGCCGCACCAACATAATAGGGATACAGAAACACCGTGGCCCCTTTCTTTGAGATAACTCTGCACTAGTGCGAGCCGCAAATGCCACTTCCAGCTTAGCTGTGCAGAAGAAGAACAACAAGAAGAAGAAATATCTCGAAATATGTCCGCCAGGCCCCTTCCCTTGAGATATATCTGCAAATATCTCGGAAACGAAGCGAGCTATGGCAAAATGTTAAGAGACCTTTTTTGTAGAGAATTAAGTTTCCTACTTTTTATGTTCTATGATATTTTTTGATCAGATGCGTAGTTCTCGAGATATATCAAGATATTTAAAAGTTCCGAAGCCGCACCAACATAATAGAAATACAGAAACATCGTGGCCCCTTTCTTTGAGATAACTCTGCACTATTGCGAGCTGTAAATGCCACTTCCAGCTTAGCTGTGCAGAAGAAGAACAACAAGAAGAAGAAATATCTCGAAATATGTCCGTCAGGCCCCTTCCCTTGAGATATATCTGCAAATATCTCGGAAACGAAGCGAGCTATGGGAAAATGTTAAGAGACCTTTTTTGTAGAGAATTATGTTTCGTACAATTTATGTTCTATGATATTTTTTGGTGAGAAGCGTAGTTTTCGAGATATATCGAGATATTTAAAAGTTCCAAAGCCGCACCAACATAATAGAGATACAGAAACACCGTGGCCCCTTTCTTTGAGATAACTCTGCACTATTGCGTGCTGTAAATGCCACTTCCAGCTTAGCTGTGCTGAAGAAGAACAACAAGAAGAAGACATATCTCGAAATATGTCCGTCAGGCCCCTTCCCTTGAGATATATCTGCAAATATCTCGGAAACGAAGCGAGCTATGGCAAAATGTTAAGAGACCTTTTTTGTAGAGAATTATGTTTCCTACAATTTATGTTCTATGATATTTTTTGATCAGAAGCGTAGTTTTCGAGATATATCGAGATATTTAAAAGTTCCAAAGCCGCACCAACATAATAGAGATACAGAAACACCGTGGCCCCTTTCTTTGAGATAACTCTGCACTATTGCGTGCTGTAAATGCCACTTCCAGCTTAGCTGTGCTGAAGAAGAACAACAAGAAGAAGACATATCTCGAAATATGTCCGTCAGGCCCCTTCCCTTGAGATATATCTGCAAATATCTCGGAAACGAAGCGAGCTATGGCAAAATGTTAAGAGACCTTTTTTGTAGAGAATTATGTTTCCTACAATTTATGTTCTATGATATTTTTTGATCAGAAGCGTAGTTTTCGAGATATATCGAGATATTTAAAAGTTCCAAAGCCGCACCAACATAATAGAGATACAGAAACACCGTGGCCCCTTTCTTTGAGATAACTCTGCACTATTGCGTGCTGTAAATGCCACTTCCAGCTTAGCTGTGCTGAAGAAGAACAACAAGAAGAAGACATATCTCGAAATATGTCCGTCAGGCCCCTTCCCTTGAGATATATCTGCAAATATCTCGGAAACGAAGCGAGCTATGGCAAAATGTTAAGAGACCTTTTTTGTAGAGAATTATGTTTCCTACAATTTATGTTCTATGATATTTTTTGGTGAGAAGCGTAGTTTTCGAGATATATCGAGATATTTAAAAGTTCCAAAGCCGCACCAACATAATAGAGATACAGAAACACCGTGGCCCCTTTCTTTGAGATAACTCTGCACTATTGCGTGCTGTAAATGCCACTTCCAGCTTAGCTGTGCTGAAGAAGAACAACAAGAAGAAGACATATCTCGAAATATGTCCGTCAGGCCCCTTCCCTTGAGATATATCTGCAAATATCTCGGAAACGAAGCGAGCTATAGCAAAATGTTAAGAGACCTTTTTTGTAGAGAATTATGTTTCCTACAATTTATGTTCTATGATATTTTTTGATCAGAAGCGTAGTTTTCGAGATATATCGAGATATTTAAAAGTTCCAAAGCCGCACCAACATAATAGAGATACAGAAACACCGTGGCCCCTTTCTTTGAGATAACTCTGCACTATTGCGTGCTGTAAATGCCACTTCCAGCTTAGCTGTGCTGAAGAAGAACAACAAGAAGAAGACATATCTCGAAATATGTCCGTCAGGCCCCTTCCCTTGAGATATATCTGCAAATATCTCGGAAACGAAGCGAGCTATGGCAAAATGTTAAGAGACCTTTTTTGTAGAGAATTATGTTTCCTACAATTTATGTTCTATGATATTTTTTGATCAGAAGCGTAGTTTTCGAGATATATCGAGATATTTAAAAGTTCCAAAGCCGCACCAACATAATAGAGATACAGAAACACCGTGGCCCCTTTCTTTGAGATAACTCTGCACTATTGCGAGCTGCAAATGCCACTTCCAGCTTAGCTGTGCAGAGGAAGAACAACAAGAAGAAGAAATATCTCGAAATATGTCCGTCAGGCCAGTTCCTTTGAGCTGAATCTGCAAATATCTCGGAAACGAAGCGAGCTATGGCAAAATGTTAAGAGACGTTTTTTGTAGAGAATTATGTTTCCTACAATTTATGTTCTATGATATTTTTTGATCAGAAGCGTAGTTTTCGAGATATATCGAGATATTTAAAAGTTCCGAAGCCGCACCAACATAATAGGGATACAGAAACACCGTGGCCCCTTTCTTTGAGATAACTATGCAGTATTGCGAGCTGTAAATGCCACTTCCAGCTTAGCTGTGCAGAAGAAGAACAACAAGAAGAAGAAATATCTCGAAATATGTCCGTCAGGCCCCTTCCCTTGAGATAAATCTGCAAATATCTCGGAAACGAAGAGAGCTATGGCAAAATGTTAAGAGACCTTTTTTGTAGAGAATTATGTTTCCTACAATTTATGTTCTATGATATTTTTTGATCAGAAGCGTAGTTTTCGAGATATATCGAGATATTTAAAAGTTCCGAAGCCGCACCAACATAATAGGGATACAGAAACACCGTGGCCCCTTTCTTTGAGATAACTCTGCACTAGTGCGAGCCGCAAATGCCACTTCCACCTTAGCTGTGCAGAAGAAGAACAACAAGAAGAAGGAATATCTCGAAATATGTCCGTCAGGCCCCTTCCCTTGAGATAAATCTGCAAATATCTCGGAAACGAAGCGAGCTATGGCAAAATGTTGAGAGACCTTTTTTGTAGAGAATTATGTTTCGTACAATTTATGTTCTATGATATTGTTTGGTGAGAAGCGTAGTTTTCGAGATATATCGAGATATTTAAAAGTTCCAAAGCCGCACCAACATAATAGAGATACAGAAACACCGTGGCCCCTTTCTTTGAGATAACTCTGCACTATTGCGAGCTGTAAATGCCACTTCCAGCTTAGCTGTGCAGAAGAAGAACAACAAGAAGAAGACATATCTCGAAATATGTCCGTCAGGCCCCTTCCCTTGAGATATATCTGCAAATATCTCGGAAACGAAGCGAGCTATGGCAAAATGTTAAGAGACCTTTTTTGTAGAGAATTATGTTTCCTACAATTTATGTTCTATGATATTTTTTGATCAGAAGCGTAGTTTTCGAGATATATCGAGATATTTAAAAGTTCCGAAGCCGCACCAACATAATAGAGATACAGAAACACCGTGGCCCCTTTCGTTGAGATAACTCTGCACTAGTGCGAGCCGCAAATGCCACTTCCAGCTTAGCTGTGCAGAAGAAGAACAACAAGAAGAAGAAATATCTCGAAATATGTCCGTCAGGCCCCTTCCCTTGAGATAAATCTGCAAATATCTCGGAAACGAAGCGAGCTATGGCAAAATGTTAAGAGACGTTTTTTGTAGAGAATTATGTTTCCTACAATTTATGTTCTATGATATTTTTTGATCAGAAGCGTAGTTTTCGAGATATATCGAGATATTTAAAAGTTCCGAAGCCGCACCAACATAATAGGGATACAGAAACACCGTGGCCCCTTTCTTTGAGATAACTCTGCACTATTGCGAGCTGTAAATGCCACTTCCAGCTTAGCTGTGCAGAAGAAGAACAACAAGAAGAAGAAATATCTCGAAATATGTCCGTCAGGCCAGTTCCTTTGAGCTGAATCTGCAAATATCTCGGAAACGAAGCGAGCTATGGCAAAATGTTAAGAGAAGTTTTTTGTAGAGAATTATGTTTCCTACAATTTATGTTCTATGATATTTTTTGATCAGAAGCGTAGTTTTCGAGATGTATCGAGATATTTAAAAGTTCCGAAGCCGCACCAACATAATAGGGATACAGAAACACCGTGGCCCCTTTCTTTGAGATAACTCTGCAGTATTGCGAGCTGTAAATGCCACTTCCAGCTTAGCTGTGCAGAGGAAGAACAACAAGAAGAAGAAATATCTCGAAATATGTCCGTCAGGCCCCTTCCCTTGAGATATATCTGCAAATATCTCGGAAACGAAGCGAGCTATGGCAAAATGTTAAGAGACCTTTTTTGTAGAGAATTATGTTTCCTACAATTTATGTTCTATGATATTTTTTGATCAGAAGCGTAGTTTTCGAGATATATCGAGATATTTAAAAGTTCCGAAGCCGCACCAACATAATAGGGATACAGAAACACCGTGGCCCCTTTCTTTGAGATAACTCTGCACTAGTGCGAGCCGCAAATGCCACTTCCACCTTAGCTGTGCAGAAGAAGAACAACAAGAAGAAGGAATATCTCGAAATATGTCCGTCAGGCCCCTTCCCTTGAGATAAATCTGCAAATATCTCGGAAACGAAGCGAGCTATGGCAAAATGTTGAGAGACCTTTTTTGTAGAGAATTATGTTTCGTACAATTTATGTTCTATGATATTTTTTGGTGAGAAGCGTAGTTTTCGAGATATATCGAGATATTTAAAAGTTCCAAAGCCGCACCAACATAATAGAGATACAGAAACACCGTGGCCCCTTTCTTTGAGATAACTCTGCACTATTGCGAGCTGTAAATGCCACTTCCAGCTTAGCTGTGCAGAAGAAGAACAACAAGAAGAAGACATATCTCGAAATATGTCCGTCAGGCCCCTTCCCTTGAGATATATCTGCAAATATCTCGGAAACGAAGCGAGCTATGGCAAAATGTTAAGAGACCTTTTTTGTAGAGAATTATGTTTCCTACAATTTATGTTCTATGATATTTTTTGATCAGAAGCGTAGTTTTCGAGATATATCGAGATATTTAAAAGTTCCGAAGCCGCACCAACATAATAGAGATACAGAAACACCGTGGCCCCTTTCGTTGAGATAACTCTGCACTAGTGCGAGCCGCAAATGCCACTTCCAGCTTAGCTGTGCAGAAGAAGAACAACAAGAAGAAGAAATATCTCGAAATATGTCCGTCAGGCCCCTTCCCTTGAGATAAATCTGCAAATATCTCGGAAACGAAGCGAGCTATGGCAAAATGTTAAGAGACGTTTTTTGTAGAGAATTATGTTTCCTACAATTTATGTTCTATGATATTTTTTGATCAGAAGCGTAGTTTTCGAGATATATCGAGATATTTAAAAGTTCCGAAGCCGCACCAACATAATAGGGATACAGAAACACCGTGGCCCCTTTCTTTGAGATAACTCTGCACTAGTGCGAGCCGCAACTGCCACTTCCAGCTTAGCTGTGCAGAAGAAGAACAACAAGAAGAAGAAATATCTCGAAATATGTCCGTCAGGCCCCTTCCCTTGAGATAAATCTGCAAATATCTCGGAAACGAAGAGAGCTATGGCAAAATGTTGAGAGACCTTTTTTGTAGAGAATTAAGTTTCCTACTTTTTATGTTCTATGATATTTTTTGATCAGAAGCGTAGTTTTCGAGATATATCGAGATATTTAAAAGTTCCGAAGCCGCACCAACATAATAGAGATACAGAAACACCGTGGCCCCTTTCGTTGAGATAACTCTGCACTAGTGCGAGCCGCAAATGCCACTTCCAGCTTAGCTGTGCAGAAGAAGAACAACAAGAAGAAGAAATATCTCGAAATATGTCCGTCAGGCCCCTTCCCTTGAGATAAATCTGCAAATATCTCGGAAACGAAGCGAGCTATGGCAAAATGTTAAGAGACGTTTTTTGTAGAGAATTATGTTTCCTACAATTTATGTTCTATGATATTTTTTGATCAGAAGCGTAGTTTTCGAGATATATCGAGATATTTAAAAGTTCCGAAGCCGCACCAACATAATAGGGATACAGAAACACCGTGGCCCCTTTCTTTGAGATAACTCTGCACTAGTGCGAGCCGCAAATGCCACTTCCAGCTTAGCTGTGCAGAAGAAGAACAACAAGAAGAAGAAATATCTCGAAATATGTCCGTCAGGCCCCTTCCCTTGAGATATATCTGCAAATATCTCGGAAACGAAGCGAGCTATGGCAAAATGTTAAGAGACCTTTTTTGTAGAGAATTATGTTTCCTACAATTTATGTTCTATGATATTTTTTGATCAGAAGCGTAGTTTTCGAGATATATCGAGATATTTAAAAGTTCCGAAGCCGCACCAACATAATAGGGATACAGAAACACCGTGGCCCCTTTCTTTGAGATAACTCTGCACTAGTGCGAGCCGCAAATGCCACTTCCACCTTAGCTGTGCAGAAGAAGAACAACAAGAAGAAGGAATATCTCGAAATATGTCCGTCAGGCCCCTTCCCTTGAGATAAATCTGCAAATATCTCGGAAACGAAGCGAGCTATGGCAAAATGTTGAGAGACCTTTTTTGTAGAGAATTATGTTTCGTACAATTTATGTTCTATGATATTTTTTGGTGAGAAGCGTAGTTTTCGAGATATATCGAGATATTTAAAAGTTCCAAAGCCGCACCAACATAATAGAGATACAGAAACACCGTGGCCCCTTTCTTTGAGATAACTCTGCACTATTGCGAGCTGTAAATGCCACTTCCAGCTTAGCTGTGCAGAAGAAGAACAACAAGAAGAAGACATATCTCGAAATATGTCCGTCAGGCCCCTTCCCTTGAGATATATCTGCAAATATCTCGGAAACGAAGCGAGCTATGGCAAAATGTTAAGAGACCTTTTTTGTAGAGAATTATGTTTCCTACAATTTATGTTCTATGATATTTTTTGATCAGAAGCGTAGTTTTCGAGATATATCGAGATATTTAAAAGTTCCGAAGCCGCACCAACATAATAGAGATACAGAAACACCGTGGCCCCTTTCGTTGAGATAACTCTGCACTAGTGCGAGCCGCAAATGCCACTTCCAGCTTAGCTGTGCAGAAGAAGAACAACAAGAAGAAGAAATATCTCGAAATATGTCCGTCAGGCCCCTTCCCTTGAGATAAATCTGCAAATATCTCGGAAACGAAGCGAGCTATGGCAAAATGTTAAGAGACGTTTTTTGTAGAGAATTATGTTTCCTACAATTTATGTTCTATGATATTTTTTGATCAGAAGCGTAGTTTTCGAGATATATCGAGATATTTAAAAGTTCCGAAGCCGCACCAACATAATAGGGATACAGAAACACCGTGGCCCCTTTCTTTGAGATAACTCTGCACTAGTGCGAGCCGCAACTGCCACTTCCAGCTTAGCTGTGCAGAAGAAGAACAACAAGAAGAAGAAATATCTCGAAATATGTCCGTCAGGCCAGTTCCTTTGAGCTGAATCTGCAAATATCTCGGAAACGAAGCGAGCTATGGCAAAATGTTAAGAGAAGTTTTTTGTAGAGAATTATGTTTCCTACAATTTATGTTCTATGATATTTTTTGATCAGAAGCGTAGTTTTCGAGATGTATCGAGATATTTAAAAGTTCCGAAGCCGCACCAACATAATAGGGATACAGAAACACCGTGGCCCCTTTCTTTGAGATAACTCTGCAGTATTGCGAGCTGTAAATGCCACTTCCAGCTTAGCTGTGCAGAAGAAGAACAACAAGAAGAAGAAATATCTCGAAATATGTCCGTCAGGCCCCTTCCCTTGAGATAAATCTGCAAATATCTCGGAAACGAAGAGAGCTATGGCAAAATGTTAAGAGACCTTTTTTGTAGAGAATTAAGTTTCCTACTTTTTATGTTCTATAATATTTTTTGATCTGATGCGTAGTTCTCGAGATATATCAAGATATTTAAAAGTTCCGAAGCCGCACCAACATAATAGAGATACAGAAACACCGTGGCCCCTTTCTTTGAGATAACTCTGCACTATTGCGAGCTGTAAATGCCACTTCCAGCTTAGCTGTGCAGAGGAAGAACAACAAGAAGAAGAAATATCTCGAAATATGTCCGTCAGGCCCCTTCCCTTGAGATATATCTGCAAATATCTCGGAAACGAAGCGAGCTATGGCAAAATGTTAAGAGACCTTTTTTGTAGAGAATTATGTTTCCTACAATTTATGTTGTATGATATTTTTTGATCAGAAGCGTAGTTTTCGAGATATATCGAGATATTTAAAAGTTCCGAAGCCGCACCAACATAATAGAGATACAGAAACACCGTGGCCCCTCTCTTTGAGATAACTCTGCACTACTGCGAGCTGGAAATGCCACTTCCAGTTTAGCTGTGCAGAAGAAGAACAACAAGAAGAAGAAATATCTCGAAATATGTCCGTTAGGCCCCTTCCCTTGAGATAAATCTGCAAATATCTCGGAAACGAAGCGAGCTATGGCAAAATGTTAAGAGACCTCTTTTGTAGAGAATTAAGCTTCCTACTTTTTATGTTCTATGATATTTTTTGATCAGATGCGTAGTTCTCGAGATATATCAAGATATTTAAAAGTTCCGAAGCCGCACCAACATAATAGAGATACAGAAACACCGTGGCCCCTTTCTTTGAGATAACTCTGCACTATTGGGCGCTGTAAATGCCACTTCCAGCTTAGCTGTGCAGAAGAAGAACAACAAGAAGAAGAAATATCTCGAAATATGTCCGTCAGGCCCCTTCCCTTGAGATAAATCTGCAAATATCTCGGAAACGAAGCGAGCTATGGCAAAATGTTAAGAGACCTTTTTTGTAGAGAATTAAGTTTCCTACTTTTTATGTTCTATGATATTTTTTGATCAGATGCGTAGTTCTCGAGATATATCAAGATATCTAAAAGTTCCGAAGCCGCACCAATATAATAGAGATACAGAAACACCGTGGCCCCTTTCTTTGAGATAACTCTGCACTATTGCGAGCTGCAAATGCCACTTGCAGCTTAGCTGTGCAGAAGAAGAACAACAAGAAGAAGAAATATCTCGAAATATGTCCGTCAGGCCCCTTCCCTTGAGATAAATCTGCAAATATCTCGGAAACGAAGAGAGCTATGGCAAAATGTTGAGAGACCTTTTTTGTAGAGAATTAAGTTTCCTACTTTTTATGTTCTATGATATTTTTTGATCAGAAGCGTAGTTTTCGAGATATATCGAGATATTTAAAAGTTCCGAAGCCGCACCAACATAATAGAGATACAGAAACACCGTGGCCCCTTTCGTTGAGATAACTCTGCACTAGTGCGAGCCGCAAATGCCACTTCCAGCTTAGCTGTGCAGAAGAAGAACAACAAGAAGAAGAAATATCTCGAAATATGTCCGTCAGGCCCCTTCCCTTGAGATAAATCTGCAAATATCTCGGAAACGAAGCGAGCTATGGCAAAATGTTAAGAGACGTTTTTTGTAGAGAATTATGTTTCCTACAATTTATGTTCTATGATATTTTTTGATCAGAAGCGTAGTTTTCGAGATATATCGAGATATTTAAAAGTTCCGAAGCCGCACCAACATAATAGGGATACAGAAACACCGTGGCCCCTTTCTTTGAGATAACTCTGCACTAGTGCGAGCCGCAAATGCCACTTCCAGCTTAGCTGTGCAGAAGAAGAACAACAAGAAGAAGAAATATCTCGAAATATGTCCGTCAGGCCCCTTCCCTTGAGATAAATCTGCAAATATCTCGGAAACGAAGCGAGCTATGGCAAAATGTTGAGAGACCTTTTTTGTAGAGAATTAAGTTTCCTACTTTTTATGTTCTATGATATTTTTTGATCAGATGCGTAGTTCTCGAGATATATCAAGATATTTAAAAGTTCCGAAGCCGCACCAACATAATAGAGATACAGAAACACCGTGGCCCCTCTCTTTGAGATAACTCTGCACTATTGCGAGCTGGAAATGCCACTTCCAGTTTAGCTGTGCAGAAGAAGAACAACAAGAAGAAGAAATATCTCGAAATATGTCCGTCAGGCCCCTTCCCTTGAGATAAATCTGCAAATATCTCGGAAACGAAGCGAGCTATGGCAAAATGTTAAGAGACGTTTTTTGTAGAGAATTAAGTTTCCTACTTTTTATGTTCTATGATATTTTTTGATCAGATGCGTAGTTCTCGGGATATATCAAGATATATAAAGTTCCGAAGCCGCACCAACATAATAGAGATACAGAAACACCGTGGCCCCTCTCTTTGAGATAACTCTGCACTATTGCGAGCTGTAAATGTCACTTCCAGCTTAGCTGTGCAGAAGAAGAACAACAAGAAGAAGACATATCTCGAAATATGTCCGTCAGGCCCCTTCCCTTGAGATATATCTGCAAATATCTCGGAAACGAAGCGAGCTATGGCAAAATGTTAAGAGACCTTTTTTGTAGAGAATTATGTTTCCTACAATTTATGTTCTATGATATTTTTTGATCAGAAGCGTAGTTTTCGAGATATATCAAGATATTTAAAAGTTCCGAAGCCGCACCAACATAATAGAGATACAGAAACACCGTGGCCCCTTTCGTTGAGATAACTCTGCACTAGTGCGAGCCGCAAATGCCACTTCCAGCTTAGCTGTGCAGAAGAAGAACAACAAGAAGAAGAAGTATCTCGAAATATGTCCGTCAGGCCCCTTCCCTTGAGATAAATCTGCAAATATCTCGGAAACGAAGCGAGCTATGGCAAAATGTTGAGAGACCTTTTTTGTAGAGAATTAAGTTTCCTACGTTTTATGTTCTATGATATTTTTTGATCAGATGCGTAGTTCTCGAGATATATCAAGATATTTAAAAGTTCCGAAGCCGCACCAACATAATAGAGATACAGAAACACCGTGGCCCCTTTCTTTGAGATAACTCTGCACTATTGCGAGCTGCAAATGCCACTTCCAGCTTAGCTGTGCAGAAGAAGAACATCAAGAAGAAGAAATATCTCGAAATATGTCCGTCAGGCCCCTTCCCTTGAGATAAATCTGCAAATATCTCGGAAACGAAGAGAGCTATGGCAAAATGTTAAGAGACCTTTTTTGTAGAGAATTATGTTTCCTACAATTTATGTTCTATGATATTTTTTGATCAGAAGCGTAGTTTTCGAGATATATCGAGATATTTAAAAGTTCCGAAGCCGCACCAACATAATAGAGATACAGAAACACCGTGGCCCCTTTCGTTGAGATAACTCTGCACTAGTGCGAGCCGCAAATGCCACTTCCAGCTTAGCTGTGCAGAAGAAGAACAACAAGAAGAAGAAATATCTCGAAATATGTCCGTCAGGCCCCTTCCCTTGAGATAAATCTGCAAATATCTCGGAAACGAAGCGAGCTATGGCAAAATGTTAAGAGATGTTTTTTGTAGAGAATTATGTTTCCTACAATTTATGTTCTATGATATTTTTTGATCAGAAGCGTAGTTTTCGAGATATATCGAGATATTTAAAAGTTCCGAAGCCGCACCAACATAATAGGGATACAGAAACACCGTGGCCCCTTTCTTTGAGATAACTCTGCAGTATTGCGAGCTGTAAGTGCCACTTCCAGCTTAGCTGTGCAGAAGAAGAACAACAAGAAGAAGAAATATCTCGAAATATGTCCGTCAGGCCCCTTCCCTTGAGATAAATCTGCAAATATCTCGGAAACGAAGAGAGCTATGGCAAAATGTTAAGAGACCTTTTTTGTAGAGAATTAAGTTTCCTACTTTTTATGTTGTATCATATTTTTTGATCTGATGCGTAGTTTTCGAGATATATCGAGATATTTAAAAGTTCCGAAGCCGCACCAACATAATAGAGATACAGAAACACCGTGGCCCCTTTCGTTGAGATAACTCTGCACTAGTGCGAGCCGCAAATGCCACTTCCAGCTTAGCTGTGCAGAAGAAGAACAACAAGAAGAAGAAATATCTCGAAATATGTCCGTCAGGCCCCTTCCCTTGAGATAAATCTGCAAATATCTCGGAAACGAAGCGAGCTATGGCAAAATGTTAAGAGACCTTTTTTGTACAGAATTAAGTTTCCTACTTTTTATGTTCTATGATATTTTTTGATCAGATGCGTAGTTCTCGAGATATATCAAGATATTTAAAAGTTCCGAAGCCGCACCAACATAATAGAGATACAGAAACACCGTGGCCCCTTTCTTTGAGATAACTCTGCACTATTGCGAGCTGTAAATGCCACTTCCAGCTTAGCTGTGCAGAAGAAGAACAACAAGAAGAAGAAATATCTCGAAATATGTCCGTCAGGCCCCTTCCCTTGAGATATATCTGCAAATATCTCGGAAACGAAGCGAGCTATGGCAAAATGTTAAGAGACCTTTTTTGTAGAGAATTATGTTTCGTACAATTTATGTTCTATGATATTTTTTGGTGAGAAGCGTAGTTTTCGAGATATATCGAGATATTTAAAAGTTCCAAAGCCGCACCAACATAATAGAGATACAGAAACACCGTGGCCCCTTTCTTTGAGATAACTCCGCACTATTGCGAGCTGTAAATGCCACTTCCAGCTTAGCTGTGCAGAAGAAGAACAACAAGAAGAAGAAATATCTCGAAATATGTCCGTCAGGCCAGTTCCTTTGAGCTGAATCTGCAAATATCTCGGAAACGAAGCGAGCTATGGCAAAATGTTAAGAGACGTTTTTTGTAGAGAATTATGTTTCCTACAATTTATGTTCTATGATATTTTTTGATCAGAAGCGTAGTTTTCGAGATATATCGAGATATTTAAAAGTTCCGAAGCCGCACCAACATAATAGGGATACAGAAACACCGTGGCCCCTTTCTTTGAGATAACTCTGCACTAGTGCGAGCCGCAAATGCCACTTCCAGCTTAGCTGTGCAGAAGAAGAACAACAAGAAGAAGAAATATCTCGAAATATGTCCGTCAGGCCAGTTCCTTTGAGCTGAATCTGCAAATATCTCGGAAACGAAGCGAGCTATGGCAAAATGTTAAGAGACGTTTTTTGTAGAGAATTATGTTTCCTACAATTTATGTTCTATGATATTTTTTGATCAGAAGCGTAGTTTTCGAGATATATCGAGATATTTAAAAGTTCCGAAGCCGCACCAACATAATAGGGATACAGAAACACCGTGGCCCCTTTCTTTGAGATAACTCTGCACTAGTGCGAGCCGCAAATGCCACTTCCAGCTTAGCTGTGCAGATGAAGAACAACAAGAAGAAGAAATATCTCGAAATATGTCCGTCAGGCCCCTTCCCTTGAGATAAATCTGCAAATATCTCGGAAACGAAGCGAGCTATGGCAAAATGTTGAGAGACCTTTTTTGTAGAGAATTAAGTTTCCTACTTTTTATGTTCTATGATATTTTTTGATCAGATGCGTAGTTCTCGAGATATATCAAGATATTTAAAAGTTCCGAAGCCGCACCAACATAATAGAGATACAGAAACACCGTGGCCCCTCTCTTTGAGATAACTCTGCACTATTGCGAGCTGGAAATGCCACTTCCAGTTTAGCTGTGCAGAAGAAGAACAACAAGAAGAAGAAATATCTCGAAATATGTCCGTCAGGCCCCTTCCCTTGAGATAAATCTGCAAATATCTCGGAAACGAAGCGAGCTATGGCAAAATGTTAAGAGACGTTTTTTGTAGAGAATTATGTTTCCTACAATTTATGTTCTAGGATATTTTTTGATCAGAAGCGTAGTTTTCGAGATATATCGAGATATTTAAAAGTTCCGAAGCCGCACCAACATAATAGGGATACAGAAACACCGTGGCCCCTTTCTTTGAGATAACTCTGCACTAGTGCGAGCCGCAAATGCCACTTCCACCTTAGCTGTGCAGAAGAAGAACAACAAGAAGAAGGAATATCTCGAAATATGTCCGTCAGGCCCCTTCCCTTGAGATAAATCTGCAAATATCTCGGAAACGAAGCGAGCTATGGCAAAATGTTGAGAGACCTTTTTTGTAGAGAATTAAGTTTCCTACTTTTCATGTTCTATGATATTTTTTGATCAGATGCGTAGTTCTCGAGATATATCAAGATATTTAAAAGTTCCGAAGCCGCACCAACATAATAGAGATACAGAAACACCGTGGCCCCTCTCTTTGAGATAACTCTGCACTATTGCGAGCTGTAAATGCCACTTCCAGCTTAGCTGTGCAGAAGAAGAACAACAAGAAGAAGACATATCTCGAAATATGTCCGTCAGGCCCCTTCCCTTGAGATATATCTGCAAATATCTCGGAAACGAAGCGAGCTATGGCAAAATGTTAAGAGACCTTTTTTGTAGAGAATTATGTTTCCTACAATTTATGTTCTATGATATTTTTTGATCAGAAGCGTAGTTTTCGAGATATATCGAGATATTTAAAAGTTCCAAAGCCGCACCAACATAATAGAGATACAGAAACACCGTGGCCCCTTTCTTTGAGATAACTCTGCACTATTGCGAGCTGCAAATGCCACTTCCAGCTTAGCTGTGCAGAGGAAGAACAACAAGAAGAAGAAATATCTCGAAATATGTCCGTCAGGCCAGTTCCTTTGAGCTGAATCTGCAAATATCTCGGAAACGAAGCGAGCTATGGCAAAATGTTAAGAGACATTTTTTGTAGAGAATTATGTTTCCTACAATTTATGTTCTATCATATTTTTTGATCTGATGCGTAGTTCTCGAGATATATCAAGATATTTAAAAGTTCCGAAGCCGCACCAACATAATAGAGATACAGAAACACCGTGGCCCCTTTCTTTGAGATAACTCTGCACTATTGCGAGCTGTAAATGCCACTTCCAGCTTAGCTGTGCAGAAGAAGAACAACAAGAAGAAGAAATATCTCGAAATATGTCCGTCAGGCCCCTTCCCTTGAGATATATCTGCAAATATCTCGGAAACGAAGCGAGCTATGGCAAAATGTTAAGAGACCTTTTTTGTAGAGAATTATGTTTCCTACAATTTATGTTCTATGATATTTTTTGATCAGAAGCGTAGTTTTCGAGATATATCGAGATATTTAAAAGTTCCGAAGCCGCACCAACATAATAGAGATACAGAAACACCGTGGCCCCTTTCGTTGAGATAACTCTGCACTAGTGCGAGCCGCAAATGCCACTTCCAGCTTAGCTGTGCAGAAGAAGAACAACAAGAAGAAGAAATATCTCGAAATATGTCCGCCAGGCCCCTTCCCTTGAGATAAATCTGCAAATATCTCGGAAACGAAGCGAGCTATGGCCAATTGTTAAGAGACCTTTTGTGTAGAGAATTAAGTTTCCTACTTTTTATGTTCTATGATATTTTTTGATCAGAAGCGTAGTTTTCGAGATGTATCGAGATATTTAAAAGTTCCGAAGCCGCACCAACATAATAGGGATACAGAAACACCGTGGCCCCTTTCTTTGAGATAACTCTGCAGTATTGCGAGCTGTAAATGCCACTTCCAGCTTAGCTGTGCAGAAGAAGAACAACAAGAAGAAGAAATATCTCGAAATATGTCCGTCAGGCCCCTTCCCTTGAGATATATCTGCAAATATCTCGGAAACGAAGCGAGCTATGGCAAAATGTTAAGAGACCTTTTTTGTAGAGAATTAAGTTTCCTACTTTTTATGTTCTATGATATTTTTTGATCAGATGCGTAGTTCTCGAGATATATCAAGATATTTAAAAGTTCCGAAGCCGCACCAACATAATAGAGATACAGAAACACCGTGGCCCCTTTCTTTGAGATAACTCTGCACTATTGCGAGCTGTAAATGCCACTTCCAGCTTAGCTGTGCAGAAGAAGAACAACAAGAAGAAGAAATATCTCGAAATATGTCCGTCAGGCCCCTTCCCTTGAGATATATCTGCAAATATCTCGGAAACGAAGCGAGCTATGGCAAAATGTTAAGAGACCTTTTTTGTAGAGAATTATGTTTCCTACAATTTATGTTCTATGATATTTTTTGATCAGAAGCGTAGTTTTCGAGATATATCGAGATATTTAAAAGTTCCGAAGCCGCACCAACATAATAGAGATACAGAAACACCGTGGCCCCTCTCTTTGAGATAACTCTGCACTACTGCGAGCTGGAAATGCCACTTCCAGTTTAGCTGTGCAGAAGAAGAACAACAAGAAGAAGAAATATCTCGAAATATGTCCGTTAGGCCCCTTTCCTTGAGATAAATCTGCAAATATCTCGGAAACGAAGCGAGCTATGGCAAAATGTTAAGAGACCTCTTTTGTAGAGAATTAAGCTTCCTACTTTTTATGTTCTATGATATTTTTTGATCAGATGCGTAGTTCTCGAGATATATCAAGATATTTAAAAGTTCCGAAGCCGCACCAACATAATAGAGATACAGAAACACCGTGGCCCCTTTCTTTGAGATAACTCTGCACTATTGCGCGCTGTAAATGCCACTTCCAGCTTAGCTGTGCAGAAGAAGAACAACAAGAAGAAGAAATATCTCGAAATATGTCCGTCAGGCCCCTTCCCTTGAGATAAATCTGCAAATATCTCGGAAACGAAGCGAGCTATGGCAAAATGTTAAGAGACCTTTTTTGTAGAGAATTAAGATTCCTACTTTTTATGTTCTATGATATTTTTTGATCAGATGCGTAGTTTTCGAGATATATCGAGATATTTAAAAGTTCCGAAGCCGCACCAACATAATAGGGATACAGAAACACCGTGGCCCCTTTCTTTGAGATAACTCTGCACTAGTGCGAGCCGCAAATGCCACTTCCAGCTTAGCTGTGCAGAAGAAGAACAACAAGAAGAAGAAATATCTCGAAATATGTCCGTCAGGCCCCTTCCCTTGAGATAAATCTGCAAATATCTCGGAAACGAAGCGAGCTATGGCAAAATGTTGAGAGACCTTTTTTGTAGAGAATTAAGTTTCCTACTTTTTATGTTCTATGATATTTTTTGATCAGATGCGTAGTTCTCGAGATATATCAAGATATTTAAAAGTTCCGAAGCCGCACCAACATAATAGAGATACAGAAACACCGTGGCCCCTCTCTTTGAGATAACTCTGCACTATTGCGAGCTGGAAATGCCACTTCCAGTTTAGCTGTGCAGAAGAAGAACAACAAGAAGAAGAAATATCTCGAAATATGTCCGTCAGGCCCCTTCCCTTGAGATAAATCTGCAAATATCTCGGAAACGAAGCGAGCTATGGCAAAATGTTAAGAGACGTTTTTTGTAGAGAATTATGTTTCCTACAATTTATCTTCTAGGATATTTTTTGATCAGAAGCGTAGTTTTCGAGATATATCGAGATATTTAAAAGTTCCGAAGCCGCACCAACATAATAGGGATACAGAAACACCGTGGCCCCTTTCTTTGAGATAACTCTGCACTAGTGCGAGCCGCAAATGCCACTTCCACCTTAGCTGTGCAGAAGAAGAACAACAAGAAGAAGGAATATCTCGAAATATGTCCGTCAGGCCCCTTCCCTTGAGATAAATCTGCAAATATCTCGGAAACGAAGCGAGCTATGGCAAAATGTTGAGAGACCTTTTTTGTAGAGAATTAAGTTTCCTACTTTTCATGTTCTATGATATTTTTTGATCAGATGCGTAGTTCTCGAGATATATCAAGATATTTAAAAGTTCCGAAGCCGCACCAACATAATAGAGATACAGAAACACCGTGGCCCCTCTCTTTGAGATAACTCTGCACTATTGCGAGCTGTAAATGCCACTTCCAGCTTAGCTGTGCAGAAGAAGAACAACAAGAAGAAGACATATCTCGAAATATGTCCGTCAGGCCCCTTCCCTTGAGATATATCTGCAAATATCTCGGAAACGAAGCGAGCTATGGCAAAATGTTAAGAGACCTTTTTTGTAGAGAATTATGTTTCCTACAATTTATGTTCTATGATATTTTTTGATCAGAAGCGTAGTTTTCGAGATATATCGAGATATTTAAAAGTTCCAAAGCCGCACCAACATAATAGAGATACAGAAACACCGTGGCCCCTTTCTTTGAGATAACTCTGCACTATTGCGAGCTGCAAATGCCACTTCCAGCTTAGCTGTGCAGAGGAAGAACAACAAGAAGAAGAAATATCTCGAAATATGTCCGTCAGGCCAGTTCCTTTGAGCTGAATCTGCAAATATCTCGGAAACGAAGCGAGCTATGGCAAAATGTTAAGAGACATTTTTTGTAGAGAATTATGTTTCCTACAATTTATGTTCTATCATATTTTTTGATCTGATGCGTAGTTCTCGAGATATATCAAGATATTTAAAAGTTCCGAAGCCGCACCAACATAATAGAGATACAGAAACACCGTGGCCCCTTTCTTTGAGATAACTCTGCACTATTGCGAGCTGTAAATGCCACTTCCAGCTTAGCTGTGCAGAAGAAGAACAACAAGAAGAAGAAATATCTCGAAATATGTCCGTCAGGCCCCTTCCCTTGAGATATATCTGCAAATATCTCGGAAACGAAGCGAGCTATGGCAAAATGTTAAGAGACCTTTTTTGTAGAGAATTATGTTTCCTACAATTTATGTTCTATGATATTTTTTGATCAGAAGCGTAGTTTTCGAGATATATCGAGATATTTAAAAGTTCCGAAGCCGCACCAACATAATAGAGATACAGAAACACCGTGGCCCCTTTCGTTGAGATAACTCTGCACTAGTGCGAGCCGCAAATGCCACTTCCAGCTTAGCTGTGCAGAAGAAGAACAACAAGAAGAAGAAATATCTCGAAATATGTCCGTCAGGCCCCTTCCCTTGAGATAAATCTGCAAATATCTCGGAAACGAAGCGAGCTATGGCAAAATGTTAAGAGACCTTTTTTGTAGAGAATTAAGATTCCTACTTTTTATGTTCTATGATATTTTTTGATCAGATGCGTAGTTTTCGAGATATATCGAGATATTTAAAAGTTCCGAAGCCGCACCAACATAATAGGGATACAGAAACACCGTGGCCCCTTTCTTTGAGATAACTCTGCACTAGTGCGAGCCGCAAATGCCACTTCCAGCTTAGCTGTGCAGAAGAAGAACAACAAGAAGAAGAAATATCTCGAAATATGTCCGTCAGGCCCCTTCCCTTGAGATAAATCTGCAAATATCTCGGAAACGAAGCGAGCTATGGCAAAATGTTGAGAGACCTTTTTTGTAGAGAATTAAGTTTCCTACTTTTTATGTTCTATGATATTTTTTGATCAGATGCGTAGTTCTCGAGATATATCAAGATATTTAAAAGTTCCGAAGCCGCACCAACATAATAGAGATACAGAAACACCGTGGCCCCTCTCTTTGAGATAACTCTGCACTATTGCGAGCTGGAAATGCCACTTCCAGTTTAGCTGTGCAGAAGAAGAACAACAAGAAGAAGAAATATCTCGAAATATGTCCGTCAGGCCCCTTCCCTTGAGATAAATCTGCAAATATCTCGGAAACGAAGCGAGCTATGGCAAAATGTTAAGAGACGTTTTTTGTAGAGAATTATGTTTCCTACAATTTATGTTCTAGGATATTTTTTGATCAGAAGCGTAGTTTTCGGGATATATCGAGATATTTAAAAGTTCCGAAGCCGCACCAACATAATAGGGATACAGAAACACCGTGGCCCCTTTCTTTGAGATAACTCTGCACTAGTGCGAGCCGCAAATGCCACTTCCACCTTAGCTGTGCAGAAGAAGAACAACAAGAAGAAGGAATATCTCGAAATATGTCCGTCAGGCCCCTTCCCTTGAGATAAATCTGCAAATATCTCGGAAACGAAGCGAGCTATGGCAAAATGTTGAGAGACCTTTTTTGTAGAGAATTAAGTTTCCTACTTTTCATGTTCTATGATATTTTTTGATCAGATGCGTAGTTCTCGAGATATATCAAGATATTTAAAAGTTCCGAAGCCGCACCAACATAATAGAGATACAGAAACACCGTGGCCCCTCTCTTTGAGATAACTCTGCACTATTGCGAGCTGTAAATGCCACTTCCAGCTTAGCTGTGCAGAAGAAGAACAACAAGAAGAAGACATATCTCGAAATATGTCCGTCAGGCCCCTTCCCTTGAGATATATCTGCAAATATCTCGGAAACGAAGCGAGCTATGGCAAAATGTTAAGAGACCTTTTTTGTAGAGAATTATGTTTCCTACAATTTATGTTCTATGATATTTTTTGGTCAGAAGCGTAGTTTTCGAGATATATCGAGATATTTAAAAGTTCCAAAGCCGCACCAACATAATAGAGATACAGAAACACCGTGGCCCCTTTCTTTGAGATAACTCTGCACTATTGCGAGCTGCAAATGCCACTTCCAGCTTAGCTGTGCAGAGGAAGAACAACAAGAAGAAGAAATATCTCGAAATATGTCCGTCAGGCCAGTTCCTTTGAGCTGAATCTGCAAATATCTCGGAAACGAAGCGAGCTATGGCAAAATGTTAAGAGACATTTTTTGTAGAGAATTATGTTTCCTACAATTTATGTTCTATCATATTTTTTGATCTGATGCGTAGTTCTCGAGATATATCAAGATATTTAAAAGTTCCGAAGCCGCACCAACATAATAGAGATACAGAAACACCGTGGCCCCTTTCTTTGAGATAACTCTGCACTATTGCGAGCTGTAAATGCCACTTCCAGCTTAGCTGTGCAGAAGAAGAACAACAAGAAGAAGAAATATCTCGAAATATGTCCGTCAGGCCCCTTCCCTTGAGATATATCTGCAAATATCTCGGAAACGAAGCGAGCTATGGCAAAATGTTAAGAGACCTTTTTTGTAGAGAATTATGTTTCCTACAATTTATGTTCTATGATATTTTTTGATCAGAAGCGTAGTTTTCGAGATATATCGAGATATTTAAAAGTTCCGAAGCCGCACCAACATAATAGAGATACAGAAACACCGTGGCCCCTTTCGTTGAGATAACTCTGCACTAGTGCGAGCCGCAAATGCCACTTCCAGCTTAGCTGTGCAGAAGAAGAACAACAAGAAGAAGAAATATCTCGAAATATGTCCGCCAGGCCCCTTCCCTTGAGATAAATCTGCAAATATCTCGGAAACGAAGCGAGCTATGGCCAATTGTTAAGAGACCTTTTGTGTAGAGAATTAAGTTTCCTACTTTTTATGTTCTATGATATTTTTTGATCAGATGCGTAGTTCTCGAGATATATCAAGATATTTAAAAGTTCCGAAGCCGCACCAACATAATAGGGATACAGAAACACCGTGGCCCCTTTCTTTGAGATAACTCTGCACTAGTGCGAGCCGCAAATGCCACTTCCAGCTTAGCTGTGCAGAAGAAGAACAACAAGAAGAAGAAATATCTCGAAATATGTCCGTCAGGCCCCTTCCCTTGAGATATATCTGCAAATATCTCGGAAACGAAGCGAGCTATGGCAAAATGTTAAGAGACCTTTTTTGTAGAGAATTATGTTTCGTACAATTTATGTTCTATGATATTTTTTGGTGAGAAGCGTAGTTTTCGAGATATATCGAGATATTTAAAAGTTCCAAAGCCGCACCAACATAATAGAGATACAGAAACACCGTGGCCCCTTTCTTTGAGATAACTCTGCACTATTGCGAGCTGTAAATGCCACTTCCAGCTTAGCTGTGCAGAAGAAGAACAACAAGAAGAAGAAATATCTCGAAATATGTCCGTCAGGCCCCTTCCCTTGAGATAAATCTGCAAATATCTCGGAAACGAAGCGAGCTATGGCAAAATGTTAAGAGACGTTTTTTGTAGAGAATTATGTTTCCTACAATTTATGTTCTATGATATTTTTTGATCAGAAGCGTAGTTTTCGAGATATATCGAGATATTTAAAAGTTCCGAAGCCGCACCAACATAATAGGGATACAGAAACACCGTGGCCCCTTTCTTTGAGATAACTCTGCACTAGTGCGAGCCGCAAATGCCACTTCCAGCTTAGCTGTGCAGAAGAAGAACAACAAGAAGAAGAAATATCTCGAAATATGTCCGTCAGGCCAGTTCCTTTGAGCTGAATCTGCAAATATCTCGGAAACGAAGCGAGCTATGGCAAAATGTTAAGAGACGTTTTTTGTAGAGAATTATGTTTCCTACAATTTATGTTCTATGATATTTTTTGATCAGAAGCGTAGTTTTCGAGATGTATCGAGATATTTAAAAGTTCCGAAGCCGCACCAACATAATAGGGATACAGAAACACCGTGGCCCCTTTCTTTGAGATAACTCTGCAGTATTGCGAGCTGTAAATGCCACTTCCAGCTTAGCTGTGCAGAAGAAGAACAACAAGAAGAAGAAATATCTCGAAATATGTCCGTCAGGCCCCTTCCCTTGAGATATATCTGCAAATATCTCGGAAACGAAGCGAGCTATGGCAAAATGTTAAGAGACCTTTTTTGTAGAGAATTAAGTTTCCTACTTTTTATGTTCTATGATATTTTTTGATCAGATGCGTAGTTCTCGAGATATATCAAGATATTTAAAAGTTCCGAAGCCGCACCAACATAATAGAGATACAGAAACACCGTGGCCCCTTTCTTTGAGATAACTCTGCACTATTGCGAGCTGTAAATGCCACTTCCAGCTTAGCTGTGCAGAAGAAGAACAACAAGAAGAAGAAATATCTCGAAATATGTCCGTCAGGCCCCTTCCCTTGAGATATATCTGCAAATATCTCGGAAACGAAGCGAGCTATGGCAAAATGTTAAGAGACCTTTTTTGTAGAGAATTATGTTTCCTACAATTTATGTTCTATGATATTTTTTGATCAGAAGCGTAGTTTTCGAGATATATCGAGATATTTAAAAGTTCCGAAGCCGCACCAACATAATAGAGATACAGAAACACCGTGGCCCCCCTCTTTGAGATAACTCTGCACTACTGCGAGCTGGAAATGCCACTTCCAGTTTAGCTGTGCAGAAGAAGAACAACAAGAAGAAGAAATATCTCGAAATATGTCCGTTAGGCCCCTTTCCTTGAGATAAATCTGCAAATATCTCGGAAACGAAGCGAGCTATGGCAAAATGTTAAGAGACCTCTTTTGTAGAGAATTAAGCTTCCTACTTTTTATGTTCTATGATATTTTTTGATCAGATGCGTAGTTCTCGAGATATATCAAGATATTTAAAAGTTCCGAAGCCGCACCAACATAATAGAGATACAGAAACACCGTGGCCCCTTTATTTGAGATAACTCTGCACTATTGCGCGCTGTAAATGCCACTTCCAGCTTAGCTGTGCAGAAGAAGAACAACAAGAAGAAGAAATATCTCGAAATATGTCCGTCAGGCCCCTTCCCTTGAGATAAATCTGCAAATATCTCGGAAACGAAGCGAGCTATGGCAAAATCTTAAGAGACCTTTTTTGTAGAGAATTAAGATTCCTACTTTTTATGTTCTATGATATTTTTTGATCAGATGCGTAGTTCTCGAGATATATCAAGATATCTAAAAGTTCCGAAGCCGCACCAACATAATAGAGATACAGAAACACCGTGGCCCCTTTCTTTGAGATAACTCTGCACTATTGCGAGCTGCAAATGCCACTTCCAGCTTAGCTGTGCAGAAGAAGAACAACAAGAAGAAGAAATATCTCGAAATATGTCCGTCAGGCCCCTTCCCTTGAGATAAATCTGCAAATATCTCGGAAACGAAGCGAGCTATGGCAAAATGTTAAGAGACCTTTTTTGTAGAGAATTAAGTTTCCTACTTTTTATTTTGTATGATATTTTTTGATCAGATGCGTAGTTCTCGAGATATATCAAGATATTTAAAAGTTCCGAAGCCGCACCAACATAATAGAGATACAGAAACACCGTGGCCCCTTTCTTTGAGATAACTCTGCACTATTGCGAGCTGCAAATGCCACTTCCAGCTTAGCTGTGCAGAGGAAGAACAACAAGAAGAAGAAATATCTCGAAATATGTCCGTCAGGCCAGTTCCTTTGAGCTGAATCTGCAAATATCTCGGAAACGAAGCGAGCTATGGCAAAATGTTAAGAGACGTTTTTTGTAGAGAATTATGTTTCCTACAATTTATGTTCTATGATATTTTTTGATCAGAAGCGTAGTTTTCGAGATATATCGAGGTATTTAAAAGTTCCGAAGCCGCACCAACATAATAGGGATACAGAAACACCGTGGCCCCTTTCTTTGAGATAACTCTGCACTAGTGCGAGCCGCAAATGCCACTTCCAGCTTAGCTGTGCAGAAGAAGAACAACAAGAAGAAGAAATATCTCGAAATTTGTCCGTCAGGCCCCTTCGCTTGAGATAAATCTGCAAATATCTCGGAAACGAAGCGAGCTATGGCGAAATGTTAAGAGACATTTTTGGAGAGAATTATGCTTCCTACAATTTATGTTCTATGATATTTTTTGATCAGAAGCGTAGTTTTCGAGATACATCGAGATATTTAAAAGTTCCGAAGCCGCACCAACATAATAGAGATACAGAAACACCGTGGCCCCTTTCTTTGAGATAACTCTGCACTAGTGCGAGCCGCAAATGCCAGTTCCAGCTTAGCTGTGCAGAAGAAGAACAACAAGAAGAAGAAATATCTCGAAATATGTCCGTCAGGCCCCTTCCCTTGAGATAAATCTGCAAATATCTCGGAAACGAAGCGAGCTATGGCAAAATATTAAGAGACCTTTTTTGTAGAGAATTATGTTTCCTACAATTTATGTTCTATGGTATTTTTTGATCAGAAGCGTAGTTTTCGAGATATATCGAGATATTTAAAAGTTCCGAAGCCGCACCAACATAATAGAGATACAGAAACACCGTGGCCCCTTTCGTTGAGATAACTCTGCACTAGTGCGAGCCGCAAATGCCACTACCAGCTTAGCTGTGCAGAAGAAGAACAACAAGAAGAAGAAATATCTCGAAATATGTCCGTCAGGCCCCTTCCCTTGAGATGAATCTGCAAATATCTCGGAAACGAAGCGAGCTATGGCAAAATGTTAAGAGACGTTTTTTGTAGAGAATTATGTTTCCTACAATTTATGTTCTATGATATTTTTTGATCAGAAGCGTAGTTTTCGAGATATATCGAGATATTTAAAAGTTCCGAAGCCGCACCAACATAATAGGGATACAGAAACACCGTGGCCCCTTTCTTTGAGATAACTCTGCACTAGTGCGAGCCGCAAATGCCACTTCCAGCTTAGCTGTGCAGAAGAAGAACAACAAGAAGAAGAAATATCTCGAAATATGTCCGTCAGGCCAGTTCCTTTGAGCTGAATCTGCAAATATCTCGGAAACGAAGCGAGCTATGGCAAAATGTTAAGAGACGTTTTTTGTAGAGAATTATGCTTCCTACAATTTATGTTCTATGATATTTTTTGATCAGAAGCGTAGTTTTCGAGATGTATCGAGATATTTAAAAGTTCCGAAGCCGCACCAACATAATAGGGATACAGAAACACCGTGGCCCCTTTCTTTGAGATAACTCTGCAGTATTGCGAGCTGTAAATGCCACTTCCAGCTTAGCTGTGCAGAAGAAGAACAACAAGAAGAAGAAATATCTCGAAATATGTCCGTCAGGCCCCTTCCCTTGAGATATATCTGCAAATATCTCGGAAACGAAGCGAGCTATGGCAAAATGTAAAGAGACCTTTTTTGTAGAGAATTAAGTTTCCTACTTTTTATGTTCTATGATATTTTTTGATCAGATGCGTAGTTCTCGAGATATATCAAGATATTTAAAAGTTCCGAAGCCGCACCAACATAATAGAGATACAGAAACACCGTGGCCCCTTTCTTTGAGATAACTCTGCACTATTGCGAGCTGTAAATGCCACTTCCAGCTTAGCTGTGCAGAAGAAGAACAACAAGAAGAAGAAATATCTCGAAATATGTCCGTCAGGCCCCTTCCCTTGAGATAAATCTGCAAATATCTCGGAAACGAAGCGAGCTATGGCAAAATGTTAAGAGACCTTTTTTGTAGAGAATTAAGTTTCCTACTTTTTATGTTCTATGATATTTTTTGATCAGATGCGTAGTTCTCGAGATATATCAAGATATTTAAAAGTTCCGAAGCCGCACCAACATAATAGAGATACAGAAACACCGTGGCCCCTTTCTTTGAGATAACTCTGCACTATTGCGAGCTGTAAATGCCACTTCCAGCTTAGCTGTGCAGAAGAAGAACAACAAGAAGAAGAAATATCTCGAAATATGTCCGTCAGGCCCCTTCCCTTGAGATATATCTGCAAATATCTCGGAAACGAAGCGAGCTATGGCAAAATGTTAAGAGACCTTTTTTGTAGAGAATTCTGTTTCCTACAATTTATGTTCTATGATATTTTTCGATCAGAAGCGTAGTTTTCGAGATATATCGAGATATTTAAAAGTTCCGAAGCCGCACCAACATAATAGAGATACAGAAACACCGTGGCCCCTTTCTTTGAGATAACTCTGCGCTAGTGCGAGCCGCAAATGCCACTTCCAGCTTAGCTGTGCAGAAGAAGAACAACAAGAAGAAGAAATATCTCGAAATATGTCCGTCAGGCCCCTTCCTTGAGATAAATCTGCAAATATCTCGGAAACGAAGCGAGCTATGGCAAAATGTTAAGAGACCTTTTTTGTAGAGAATTAAGTTTCCTACTTTTTATGTTCTATGATATTTTTTGATCAGATGCGTAGTTCTCGAGATATATCAAGATATTTAAAAGTTCCGAAGCCGCACCAACATAATAGAGATACAGAAACACCGTGGCCCCTTTCTTTGAGATAACTCTGCACTATTGCGAGCTGCAAATGCCACTTCCAGCTTAGGTGTGCAGAGGAAGAACAAGAAGAAGAAGAAATATCTCGAAATATGTCCGTCACGCCAGTTCCTTTGAGCTGAATCTGCAAATATCTCGGAAACGAAGCGAGCTATGGCAAAATGTTAAGAGACGTTTTTTGTAGAGAATTATGTTTCCTACAATTTATGTTCTATGATATTTTTTGATCAGAAGCGTAGTTTTCGAGATATATCGAGATATTTAAAAGTTCCGAAGCCGCACCAACATAATAGGGATACAGAAACACCGTGGCCCCTTTCTTTGAGATAACTCTGCACTAGTGCGAGCCGCAAATGCCACTTCCAGCTTAGCTGTGCAGAAGAAGAACAACAAGAAGAAGAAATATCTCGAAATATGTCCGTTAGGCCCCTTCCCTTGAGATAAATCTGCAAATATCTCGGAAACGAAGCGAGCTATGGCAAAATGTTAAGAGACCTTTTTTGTAGAGAATTAAATTTCCTACTTTTTATGTTCTATGATATTTTTTGATCAGATGCGTAGTTCTCGAGATATATCAAGATATTTAAAAGTTCCGAAGCCGCACCAACATAATAGAGATACAGAAACACCGTGGCCCCTTTCTTTGAGATAACTCTGCACTATTGCGAGCTGTAAATGCCACTTCCAGCTTAGCTGTGCAGAAGAAGAACAACAAGAAGAAGAAATATCTCGAAATATGTCCGTCAGGCCAGTTCCTTTTAGCTGAATCTGCAAATATCTCGGAAACGAAGCGAGCTATGGCAAAATGTTAAGAGACGTTTTTTGTAGAGAATTATGTTTCCTACAATTTATGTTCTATGATATTTTTTGATCAGAAGCGTAGTTTTCGAGATATATCGAGATATTTAAAAGTTCCGAAGCCGCACCAACATAATAGGGATACAGAAACACCGTGGCCCCTTTCTTTGAGATAACTCTGCACTAGTGCGAGCCGCAAATGCCACTTCCAGCTTAGCTGTGCAGAAGAAGAACAACAAGAAGAAGAAATATCTCGAAATATGTCCGTCAGGCCCCTTCCCTTGAGATAAATCTGCAAATATCTCGGAAACGAAGCGAGCTATGGCAAAATGTTAAGAGACCTTTTTTGTAGAGAATTAAGTTTCCTACTTTTTATGTTCTATGATATTTTTTGATCAGATGCGTAGTTCTCGAGATATATCAAGATATTTAAAATTTCCGAAGCCGCACCAACATAATAGAGATACAGAAACACCGTGGCCCCTTTCTTTGAGATAACTCTGCACTATTGCGAGCTGTAAATGCCACTTCCAGCTTAGCTGTGCAGAAGAAGAACAACAAGAAGAAGAAATATCTCGAAATATGTCCGTCAGGCCAGTTCCTTTGAGCTGAATCTGCAAATATCTCGGAAACGAAGCGAGCTATGGCAAAATGTTAAGAGACGTTTTTTGTAGAGAATTATGTTTCCTACAATTTATGTTCTATGATATTTTTTGATCAGAAGCGTAGTTTTCGAGATATATCGAGATATTTAAAAGTTCCGAAGCCGCACCAACATAATAGGGGTACAGAAACACCGTGGCCCCTTTCTTTGAGATAACTCTGCACTAGTGCGAGCCGCAAATGCCACTTCCAGCTTAGCTGTGCAGAAGAAGAACAACAAGAAGAAGAAATATCTCGAAATATGTCCGTCAGGCCCCTTCCCTTGAGATATATCTGCAAATATCTCGGAAACGAAGCGAGCTATGGCAAAATGTTAAGAGACCTTTTTTGTAGAGAATTCTGTTTCCTACAATTTATGTTCTATGATATTTTTTGATCAGAAGCGTAGTTTTCGAGATATATCGAGATATTTAAAAGTTCCGAAGCCGCACCAACATAATAGAGATACAGAAACACCGTGGCCCCTTTCTTTGAGATAACTCTGCACTAGTGCGAGCCGCAAATGCCACTTCCAGCTTAGCTGTGCAGAAGAAGAACAACAAGAAGAAGAAATATCTCGAAATATGTCCGTCAGGCCCCTTCCCTTGAGATAAATCTGCAAATATCTCGGAAACGAAGCGAGCTATGGCAAAATGTTAAGAGACCTTTTTTGTAGAGAATTAAGTTTCCTACTTTTTATGTTCTATGATATTTTTTGATCAGATGCGTAGTTCTCGAGATATATCAAGATATTTAAAAGTTCCGAAGCCGCACCAACATAATAGAGATACAGAAACACCGTGGCCCCTTTCTTTGAGATAACTCTGCACTATTGCGAGCTGTAAATGCCACTTCCAGCTTAGCTGTGCAGAAGAAGAACAACAAGAAGAAGAAATATCTCGAAATATGTCCGTCAGGCCCCTTCCCTTGAGATATATCTGCAAATATCTCGGAAACGAAGCGAGCTATGGCAAAATGTTAAGAGACCTTTTTTGTAGAGAATTCTGTTTCCTACAATTTATGTTCTATGATATTTTTTGATCAGAAGCGTAGTTTTCGAGATATATCGAGATATTTAAAAGTTCCGAAGCCGCACCAACATAATAGAGATACAGAAACACCGTGGCCCCTTTCTTTGAGATAACTCTGCACTATTGCGAGCTGTAAATGCCACTTCCAGCTTAGCTGTGCAGAAGAAGAACAACAAGAAGAAGAAATATCTCGAAATATGTCCGTCAGGCCAGTTCCTTTGAGCTGAATCTGCAAATATCTCGGAAACGAAGCGAGCAACGGCAAAATGTTAAGAGACGTTTTTTGTAGAGAATTATGTTTCCTACAATTTATGTTCTATGATATTTTTTGATCAGAAGCGTAGTTTTCGAGATATATCGAGATGTTTAAAAGTTCCGAAGCCGCACCAACATAATAGAGATACAGAAACACCGTGGCCCCTTTCTTTGAGATAACTCTGCACGATTGCGAGCTGCAAATGCCACTTCCAGCTTAGCTGTGCAGAAGAAGAACAACAAGAAGAAGAAATATCTCGAAATATGTCCATCACGAACCCTTCCCTTGAGATAAATCTGCAAGTATCTCGGAAACGAAGCGAGCTATGGCAAAATGTTAAGAGACCTTTTTTGCAGAGAATAATGTTTCCTACAATTTACGTTCTATGATATTTTTTGATCAGAAGCGTAGTTTTCGAGATATATCGAGATATTTAAAAGTTCCGAAGCCGCACCAACATAATAGAGATACAGAAACACCGTGGCCCCTTTCTTTGAGATAACTCTGCATTATTGCGACCTGCAAATGCCACTTCCAGCTCAGCTGTGCAGAAGAAGAACAACAAGAAGAAGAAATATCTCGAAATATGTCCGTCAGGCCAGTTCCTTTGAGCTGAATCTGCAAATATCTCGGAAACGAAGCGAGCTATGGCAAAATGTTAAGAGACGTTTTTTGTAGAGAATTATGTTTCCTACAATTTATGTTCTATGATATTTTTTGATCAGAAGCGTAGTTTTCGAGATATATCGAGATATTTAAAAGTTCCGAAGCCGCACCAACATAATAGAGATACAGAAACACCGTGGCCCCTTTCTTTGAGATAACTCTGCACGATTGCGAGCTGCAAATGCCACTTCCAGCTTAGCTGTGCAGAAGAAGAACAACAAGAAGAAGAAATATCTCGAAATATGTCCGTCAGGCCCCTTCCCTTGAGATATATCTGCAAATATCTCGGAAACGAAGCGAGCTATGGCAAAATGTTAAGAGACGTTTTTTGTAGAGAATTATGTTTCCTACAATTTATGTTCTATAATATTTTTTGATCAGAAGCGTAGTTTTCGAGATATATCGAGATATTTGAAAGTTCCGAAGCCGCACCAACATAATAGAGATACAGAAACACCGTGGCCCCTTTCTTTGAGATAACTCTGCACTAGTGCGAGCCGCAAATGCCACTTCCAGCTTAGCTGTGCAGAAGAAGAACAACAAGAAGAAGAAATATCTCGAAATATGTCCGTCAGGCCCCTTCCCTTGAGATAAATCTGCAAATATCTCGGAAACGAAGCGAGCTATGGCAAAATGTTAAGAGACCTTTTTTGTAGAGAATAATGTTTCCTACAATTTACGTTCTATGATATTTTTTGATCAGAAGCGTAGTTTTCGAGATATATCGAGATATTTAAAAGTTCCGAAGCCGCACCAACATAATAGAGATACAGAAACACCGTGGCCCCTTTCTTTGAGATAACTCTGCACTAGTGCGAGCCGCAAATGCCACTTCCAGCTTAGCTGTGCAGAAGAAGAACAACAAGAAGAAGAAATAACTCGAAATATGTCCGTCAGGCCCCTTCCCTTGAGATAAATCTGCAAATATCTCGGAAACGAAGCGAGCTATGGCAAAATGTTAAGAGACCTTTTTTGTAGAGAATTAAGTTTCCTACTTTTTATGTTCTATGATATTTTTTGATCAGATGCGTAGTTCTCGAGATATATCAAGATATTTAAAAGTTCCGAAGCCGCACCAACATAATAGAGATACAGAAACACCGTGGCCCCTTTCTTTGAGATAACTCTGCACTATTGCGAGCTGCAAATGTCACTTCCAGCTTAGCTGTGCAGAGGAAGAACAACAAGAAGAAGAAATATCTCGAAATATGTCCGTCAGGCCAATTCCTTTGAGCTGAATCTGCAAATATCTCGGAAACGAAGCGAGCTATGGCAAAATCTTATAGACGTTTTTTGTAGAGAATTATGTTTCCTACAATTTATGTTCTATGATATTTTTTGATCAGAAGCGTAGTTTTCGAGATATATCGAGATATTTAAAAGTTCCGAAGCCGCACCAACATAATAGAGATACAGAAACACCGTGGCCCCTTTCTTTGAGATAACTCTGCACTATTGCGAGCTGCAAATGCCACTTCCGGCTTAGCTGTGCAGAAGAAGAACAACAAGAAGAAGAAATATCTCGAAATATGTCCGTCAGGCCCCTTCCCTTGAGATAAATCTGCAAATATCTCGGAAACGAAGCGAGCTATGGCAAAATGTTAAGAGACCTTTTTTGTAGAGAATTATGTTTCCTACAATTTACGTTCTCTGATATTTTTTGATCAGAAGCGTAGTTTTCGAGATATATCAAGATATTTAAAAGTTCCGAAGCCGCACCAACATAATACAGATACAGAAACACCGTGGCCCCTTTCTTTGAGATAACTCTGCACTAGTGCGAGCCGCAAATGCCACTTCCAGCTTAGCTGTGCAGAAGAAGAACAACAAGAAGAAGAAATATCTCGAAATATGTCCGTCAGGCCCCTTCCCTTGAGATAAATCTGCAAATATCTCGGAAACGAAGCGAGCTATGGCAAAATGTTAAGAGACCTTTTTTGTAGAGACTTAAGTTTCCTACTTTTTATGTTCTATGATATTTTTTGATCAGATGCGTAGTTCTCGAGATATATCAAGATATTTAAAAGTTCCGAAGCCGCACCAACATAATAGAGATACAGAAACACCGTGGCCCCTTTCTTTGAGATAACTCTGCACTATTGCGAGCTGTAAATGCCACTTCCAGCTTAGCTGTGCAGAAGAAGAACAACAAGAAGAAGAAATATCTCGAAATATGTCCGTCAGGCCCCTTCCCTTGAGATATATCTGCAAATATCTCGGAAACGAAGCGAGCTATGGCAAAATGTTAAGAGACCTTTTTTGTAGAGAATTCTGTTTCCTACAATTTATGTTCTATGATATTTTTTGATCAGAAGCGTAGTTTTCGAGATATATCGAGATATTTAAAAGTTCCGAAGCCGCACCAACATAATAGAGATACAGAAACACCGTGGCCCCTTTCTTTGAGATAACTCTGCACTATTGCGAGCTGCAAATGCCACTTCCAGCTTAGCTGTGCAGAGGAAGAACAACAAGAAGAAGAAGTATCTCGAAATATGTCCGTCAGGCCCGTTCCTTTGAGCTGAATCTGCAAATATCTCGGAAACGAAGCGAGCTATGGCAAAATGTTAAGAGACGTTTTTTGTAGAGAATTATGTTTCCTACAATTTATGTTCTATGATATTTTTTGATCAGAAGCGTAGTTTTCGAGATATATCGAGATATTTAAAAGTTCCGAAGCCGCACCAACATAATAGGGATACAGAAACACCGTGGCCCCTTTCTTTGAGATAACTCTGCACTAGTGCGAGCCGCAAATGCCACTTCCAGCTTAGCTGTGCAGAAGAAGAACAACAAGAAGAAGAAATATCTCGAAATATGTCCGTCAGGCCCCTTCCCTTGAGATAAATCTGCAAATATCTCGGAAACGAAGCGAGCTATGGCAAAATGTTAAGAGACCCTTTTTGTAGAGAATTAAGTTTCCTACTTTTTATGTTCTATGATATTTTTTGATCAGATGCGTGGTTCTCGAGATATATCAAGATATTTAAAAGTTCCGAAGCCGCACCAACATAATAGAGATACAGAAACACCGTGGCCCCTTTCTTTGAGATAACTCTGCACTATTGCGAGCTGCAAATGCCACTTCCAGCTTAGCTGTGCAGAGGAAGAACAACAAGAAGAAGAAGTATCTCGAAATATGTCCGTCAGGCCCGTTCCTTTGAGCTGAATCTGCAAATATCTCGGAAACGAAGCGAGCTATGGCAAAATGTTAAGAGACGTTTTTTGTAGAGAATTATGTTTCCTACAATTTATGTTCTATGATATTTTTTGATCAGAAGCGTAGTTTTCGAGATATATCGAGATATTTAAAAGTTCCGAAGCCGCACCAACATAATAGGGATACAGAAACACCGTGGCCCCTTTCTTTGAGATAACTCTGCACTAGTGCGAGCCGCAAATGCCACTTCCAGCTTAGCTGTGCAGAAGAAGAACAACAAGAAGAAGAAATATCTCGAAATATGTCCGTCAGGCCCCTTCCCTTGAGATAAATCTGCAAATATCTCGGAAACGAAGCGAGCTATGGCAAAATGTTAAGAGACCCTTTTTGTAGAGAATTAAGTTTCCTACTTTTTATGTTCTATGATATTTTTTGATCAGATGCGTGGTTCTCGAGATATATCAAGATATTTAAAAGTTCCGAAGCCGCACCAACATAATAGAGATACAGAAACACCGTGGCCCCTCTCTTTGAGATAACTCTGCACTATTGCGAGCTGCAAATGCCACTTCCAGCTTAGCTGTGCAGAAGAAGAACAACAAGAAGAAGAAATATCTCGAAATATGTCCGTCAGGCCCCTTCCCTTGAGATAAATCTGCAAATATCTCGGAAACGAAGCGAGCTATGGCAAAATGTTTACAGACCTTTCTTGTAGAGAATTAAGTTTCCTACTTTTTATGTAGTATGATATTTTTTGATCAGATGCGTAGTTCTCGAGATATATCAAGATATTTAAAAGTTCCGAAGCCGCACCAACATAATAGAGATACAGAAACACCGTGGCCCCTTTCTTTGAGATAACTCTGCACGATTGCGAGCTGCAAATGCCACTTCCAGCTTAGCTGTGCAGAAGAAGAACAACAAGAAGAAGAAATATCTCGAAATATGTCCGTCGGGCCCCTTCCCTTGAGATAAATCAGCAAATATCTCGGAAACGAAGCGAGCTATGGCAAAATGTTTACAGACCTTTCTTGTAGAGAATTAAGTTTCCTACTTTTTATGTAGTATGATATTTTTTGATCAGATGCGTAGTTCTCGAGATATATCAAGATATTTAAAAGTTCCGAAGCCGCACCAACATAATAGAGATACAGAAACACCGTGGCCCCTTTCTTTGAGATAACTCTGCACTATTGCGACCTGCAAATGCCACTTCCAGCACAGCTGTGCAGAAGAAGAACAACAAGAAGAAGAAATATCTCGAAATATGTCCGTCAGGCCCCTTCCCTTGAGATAAATCTGCAAATATCTCGGAAACGAAGCGAGCTATGGCAAAATGTTAACAGACCTTTTTGTAGAGAATTAAGTTTCCTACTTTTTATGTTCTATGATATTTTTTGATCAGATGCGTAGTTCTCGAGATATATCAAGATATTTAAAAGTTCCGAAGCCGCACCAACATAATAGAGATACAGAAACACCGTGGCCCCTTTCTTTGAGATAACTCTGCACTATTGCGAGCTGCAAATGCCACTTCCAGCTTAGCTGTGCAGAGGAAGAACAACAAGAAGAAGAAGTATCTCGAAATATGTCCGTCAGGCCCGTTCCTTTGAGCTGAATCTGCAAATATCTCGGAAACGAAGCGAGCTATGGCAAAATGTTAAGAGACGTTTTTTGTAGAGAATTATGTTTCCTACAATTTATGTTCTATGATATTTTTTGATCGGACGCGTAGTTTTCGAGATATATCGAGATATTTAAAAGTTCCGAAGCCGCACCAACATAATAGAGATACAGAAACACCGTGGCCCCTTTCTTTGAGATAACTCTGCACTAGTGCGAGCCGCAAATGCCACTTCCAGCTTAGCTGTGCAGAAGAAGAACAACAAGAAGAAGAAATATCTCGAAATATGTCCGACAGGCCCATTCCCTTGAGATAAATCTGCAAATATCTCGGAAACGAAGCGAGCTATGGCAAAATGTTAAGAGACCTTTTTTGTAGAGAATAATGTTTGCTACAATTTACGTTCTATGATATTTTTTGATCAGAAGCGTAGTTTTCGAGATATATCGAGATATTTAAAAGTTCCGAAGCCGCACCAACATAATAGAGATACAGAAACACCGTGGCCCCTTTCTTTGAGATAACTCTGCACTATTGCGACCTGCAAATGCCACTTCCAGCTCAGCTGTGCAGAAGAAGAACAACAAGAAGAAGAAATATCTCGAAATATGTCCGTCAGGCCCCTTCCCTTGAGATAAATCTGCAAATATCTCGGAAACGAAGCGAGCTATGGCAAAATGTTAAGAGACCGTTTTTGTAGAGAATTAAGTTTCCTACTTTTTATGTTCTATGATATTTTTTGATCAGATGCGTGGTTCTCGAGATATATCAAGATATTTAAAAGTTCCGAAGCCGCACCAACATAATAGAGATACAGATACACCGTGGCCCCTTTCTTAGAGGTAACTCTGCACTATTGCGAGCTGCAAATGCCACTTCCAGCTTAGCTGTGCAGAAGAAGAACAACAAGAAGAAGAAATATCTCGAAATATGTCCGTCAGGCCCCTTCCCTTGAGATATATCTGCAAATATCTCGGAAACGAAGCGAGCTATGGCAAAATGTTAAGAGACGTTTTTTGTAGAGAATTATGTTTCCTACAATTTATGTTCTATGATATTTTTTGATCAGAAGCGTAGTTTTCGAGATATATCGAGATATTTAAAAGTTCCGAAGCCGCACCAACATAATAGAGATACAGAAACACCGTGGCCCCTTTCTTTGAGATAACTCTGCACTATTGCGAGCTGCAAATGCCACTTCCAGCTTAGCTGTGCAGAAGAAGAACAACAAGAAGAAGAAATATCTCGAAATATGTCCGTCAGGCCCCTTCCCTTGAGATAAATCTGCAAATATCTCGGAAACGAAGCGAGCTATGGCAAAATGTTAAGAGACCGTTTTTGTAGAGAATTAAGTTTCCTACTTTTTATGTTCTATGATATTTTTCGATCAGAGGCGTAGTTCTCGAGATATATCAAGATATTTAAAAGTTCCGTAGCCGCACCAACATAATAGAGATACAGAAACACCGTGGCCCCTTTCTTTGAGATAACTCTGCACGATTGCGAGCTGGAAATGCCACTTCCAGTTTAGCTGTGCAGAAGAAGAACAACAAGAAGAAGAAATATCTCGAAATATGTCCATCAGGACCCTTCCCTTGAGATAAATCTGCAAATATCTCGGAAACGAAGCGAGCTATGGCAAAATGTTGAGAGACCCTTTTGTAGAGAATAATGTTTCCTACAATTTACGTTCTATGATATTTTTTGATCAGAAGCGTAGTTTTCGAGATATATCGAGATATTTAAAAGTTCCGAAGCCGCACCAACATAATAGAGATACAGAAACACCGTGGCCCCTTTCTTTGAGATAACTCTGCACTATTGCGACCTGCAAATGCCACTTCCAGCTCAGCTGTGCAGAAGAAGAACAACAAGAAGAAGAAATATCTCGAAATATGTCCGTCAGGCCAGTTCCTTTGAGCTGAATCTGCAAATATCTCGGAAACGAAGCGAGCTATGGCAAAATGTTAAGAGACGTTTTTTGTAGAGAATTATGTTTCCTACAATTTACGTTCTATGATATTTTTTGATCAGAAGCGTAGTTTTCGAGATATATCGAGATATTTAAAAGTTCCGAAGCCGCACCAACATAATAGAGATACAGAAACACCGTGGCCCCTTTCTTTGAGATAACTCTGCACTAGTGCGAGCCGCAAATGCCACTTCCAGCTTAGCTGTGCAGAAGAAGAACAACAAGAAGAAGAAATAACTCGAAATATGTCCGTCAGGCCCCTTCCCTTGAGATAAATCTGCAAATATCTCGGAAACGAAGCGAGCTATGGCAAAATGTTAAGAGACCTTTTTTGTAGAGAATTAAGTTTCCTACTTTTTATGTTCTATGATATTTTTTGATCAGATGCGTAGTTCTCGAGATATATCAAGATATTTAAAAGTTCCGAAGCCGCACCAACATAATAGAGATACAGAAACACCGTGGCCCCTTTCTTTGAGATAACTCTGCACTATTGCGAGCTGCAAATGTCACTTCCAGCTTAGCTGTGCAGAGGAAGAACAACAAGAAGAAGAAATATCTCGAAATATGTCCGTCAGGCCAATTCCTTTGAGCTGAATCTGCAAATATCTCGGAAACGAAGCGAGCTATGGCAAAATCTTATAGACGTTTTTTGTAGAGAATTATGTTTCCTACAATTTATGTTCTATGATATTTTTTGATCAGAAGCGTAGTTTTCGAGATATATCGAGATATTTAAAAGTTCCGAAGCCGCACCAACATAATAGAGATACAGAAACACCGTGGCCCCTTTCTTTGAGATAACTCTGCACTATTGCGAGCTGCAAATGCCACTTCCGGCTTAGCTGTGCAGAAGAAGAACAACAAGAAGAAGAAATATCTCGAAATATGTCCGTCAGGCCCCTTCCCTTGAGATAAATCTGCAAATATCTCGGAAACGAAGCGAGCTATGGCAAAATGTTAAGAGACCTTTTTTGTAGAGAATTATGTTTCCTACAATTTACGTTCTCTGATATTTTTTGATCAGAAGCGTAGTTTTCGAGATATATCAAGATATTTAAAAGTTCCGAAGCCGCACCAACATAATACAGATACAGAAACACCGTGGCCCCTTTCTTTGAGATAACTCTGCACTAGTGCGAGCCGCAAATGCCACTTCCAGCTTAGCTGTGCAGAAGAAGAACAACAAGAAGAAGAAATATCTCGAAATATGTCCGTCAGGCCCCTTCCCTTGAGATAAATCTGCAAATATCTCGGAAACGAAGCGAGCTATGGCAAAATGTTAAGAGACCTTTTTTGTAGAGACTTAAGTTTCCTACTTTTTATGTTCTATGATATTTTTTGATCAGATGCGTAGTTCTCGAGATATATCAAGATATTTAAAAGTTCCGAAGCCGCACCAACATAATAGAGATACAGAAACACCGTGGCCCCTTTCTTTGAGATAACTCTGCACTATTGCGAGCTGTAAATGCCACTTCCAGCTTAGCTGTGCAGAAGAAGAACAACAAGAAGAAGAAATATCTCGAAATATGTCCGTCAGGCCCCTTCCCTTGAGATATATCTGCAAATATCTCGGAAACGAAGCGAGCTATGGCAAAATGTTAAGAGACCTTTTTTGTAGAGAATTCTGTTTCCTACAATTTATGTTCTATGATATTTTTTGATCAGAAGCGTAGTTTTCGAGATATATCGAGATATTTAAAAGTTCCGAAGCCGCACCAACATAATAGAGATACAGAAACACCGTGGCCCCTTTCTTTGAGATAACTCTGCACTATTGCGAGCTGCAAATGCCACTTCCAGCTTAGCTGTGCAGAGGAAGAACAACAAGAAGAAGAAGTATCTCGAAATATGTCCGTCAGGCCCGTTCCTTTGAGCTGAATCTGCAAATATCTCGGAAACGAAGCGAGCTATGGCAAAATGTTAAGAGACGTTTTTTGTAGAGAATTATGTTTCCTACAATTTATGTTCTATGATATTTTTTGATCAGAAGCGTAGTTTTCGAGATATATCGAGATATTTAAAAGTTCCGAAGCCGCACCAACATAATAGGGATACAGAAACACCGTGGCCCCTTTCTTTGAGATAACTCTGCACTAGTGCGAGCCGCAAATGCCACTTCCAGCTTAGCTGTGCAGAAGAAGAACAACAAGAAGAAGAAATATCTCGAAATATGTCCGTCAGGCCCCTTCCCTTGAGATAAATCTGCAAATATCTCGGAAACGAAGCGAGCTATGGCAAAATGTTAAGAGACCCTTTTTGTAGAGAATTAAGTTTCCTACTTTTTATGTTCTATGATATTTTTTGATCAGATGCGTGGTTCTCGAGATATATCAAGATATTTAAAAGTTCCGAAGCCGCACCAACATAATAGAGATACAGAAACACCGTGGCCCCTTTCTTTGAGATAACTCTGCACTATTGCGAGCTGCAAATGCCACTTCCAGCTTAGCTGTGCAGAGGAAGAACAACAAGAAGAAGAAGTATCTCGAAATATGTCCGTCAGGCCCGTTCCTTTGAGCTGAATCTGCAAATATCTCGGAAACGAAGCGAGCTATGGCAAAATGTTAAGAGACGTTTTTTGTAGAGAATTATGTTTCCTACAATTTATGTTCTATGATATTTTTTGATCAGAAGCGTAGTTTTCGAGATATATCGAGATATTTAAAAGTTCCGAAGCCGCACCAACATAATAGGGATACAGAAACACCGTGGCCCCTTTCTTTGAGATAACTCTGCACTAGTGCGAGCCGCAAATGCCACTTCCAGCTTAGCTGTGCAGAAGAAGAACAACAAGAAGAAGAAATATCTCGAAATATGTCCGTCAGGCCCCTTCCCTTGAGATAAATCTGCAAATATCTCGGAAACGAAGCGAGCTATGGCAAAATGTTAAGAGACCCTTTTTGTAGAGAATTAAGTTTCCTACTTTTTATGTTCTATGATATTTTTTGATCAGATGCGTGGTTCTCGAGATATATCAAGATATTTAAAAGTTCCGAAGCCGCACCAACATAATAGAGATACAGAAACACCGTGGCCCCTCTCTTTGAGATAACTCTGCACTATTGCGAGCTGCAAATGCCACTTCCAGCTTAGCTGTGCAGAAGAAGAACAACAAGAAGAAGAAATATCTCGAAATATGTCCGTCAGGCCCCTTCCCTTGAGATAAATCTGCAAATATCTCGGAAACGAAGCGAGCTATGGCAAAATGTTTACAGACCTTTCTTGTAGAGAATTAAGTTTCCTACTTTTTATGTAGTATGATATTTTTTGATCAGATGCGTAGTTCTCGAGATATATCAAGATATTTAAAAGTTCCGAAGCCGCACCAACATAATAGAGATACAGAAACACCGTGGCCCCTTTCTTTGAGATAACTCTGCACGATTGCGAGCTGCAAATGCCACTTCCAGCTTAGCTGTGCAGAAGAAGAACAACAAGAAGAAGAAATATCTCGAAATATGTCCGTCGGGCCCCTTCCCTTGAGATAAATCAGCAAATATCTCGGAAACGAAGCGAGCTATGGCAAAATGTTTACAGACCTTTCTTGTAGAGAATTAAGTTTCCTACTTTTTATGTAGTATGATATTTTTTGATCAGATGCGTAGTTCTCGAGATATATCAAGATATTTAAAAGTTCCGAAGCCGCACCAACATAATAGAGATACAGAAACACCGTGGCCCCTTTCTTTGAGATAACTCTGCACTATTGCGACCTGCAAATGCCACTTCCAGCACAGCTGTGCAGAAGAAGAACAACAAGAAGAAGAAATATCTCGAAATATGTCCGTCAGGCCCCTTCCCTTGAGATAAATCTGCAAATATCTCGGAAACGAAGCGAGCTATGGCAAAATGTTAACAGACCTTTTTGTAGAGAATTAAGTTTCCTACTTTTTATGTTCTATGATATTTTTTGATCAGATGCGTAGTTCTCGAGATATATCAAGATATTTAAAAGTTCCGAAGCCGCACCAACATAATAGAGATACAGAAACACCGTGGCCCCTTTCTTTGAGATAACTCTGCACTATTGCGAGCTGCAAATGCCACTTCCAGCTTAGCTGTGCAGAGGAAGAACAACAAGAAGAAGAAGTATCTCGAAATATGTCCGTCAGGCCCGTTCCTTTGAGCTGAATCTGCAAATATCTCGGAAACGAAGCGAGCTATGGCAAAATGTTAAGAGACGTTTTTTGTAGAGAATTATGTTTCCTACAATTTATGTTCTATGATATTTTTTGATCGGACGCGTAGTTTTCGAGATATATCGAGATATTTAAAAGTTCCGAAGCCGCACCAACATAATAGAGATACAGAAACACCGTGGCCCCTTTCTTTGAGATAACTCTGCACTAGTGCGAGCCGCAAATGCCACTTCCAGCTTAGCTGTGCAGAAGAAGAACAACAAGAAGAAGAAATATCTCGAAATATGTCCGACAGGCCCATTCCCTTGAGATAAATCTGCAAATATCTCGGAAACGAAGCCGGCTATGGCAAAATGTTAAGAGACCTTTTTTGTAGAGAATAATGTTTGCTACAATTTACGTTCTATGATATTTTTTGATCAGAAGCGTAGTTTTCGAGATATATCGAGATATTTAAAAGTTCCGAAGCCGCACCAACATAATAGAGATACAGAAACACCGTGGCCCCTTTCTTTGAGATAACTCTGCACTATTGCGACCTGCAAATGCCACTTCCAGCTCAGCTGTGCAGAAGAAGAACAACAAGAAGAAGAAATATCTCGAAATATGTCCGTCAGGCCCCTTCCCTTGAGATAAATCTGCAAATATCTCGGAAACGAAGCGAGCTATGGCAAAATGTTAAGAGACCGTTTTTGTAGAGAATTAAGTTTCCTACTTTTTATGTTCTATGATATTTTTTGATCAGATGCGTGGTTCTCGAGATATATCAAGATATTTAAAAGTTCCGAAGCCGCACCAACATAATAGAGATACAGATACACCGTGGCCCCTTTCTTAGAGGTAACTCTGCACTATTGCGAGCTGCAAATGCCACTTCCAGCTTAGCTGTGCAGAAGAAGAACAACAAGAAGAAGAAATATCTCGAAATATGTCCGTCAGGCCCCTTCCCTTGAGATATATCTGCAAATATCTCGGAAACGAAGCGAGCTATGGCAAAATGTTAAGAGACGTTTTTTGTAGAGAATTATGTTTCCTACAATTTATGTTCTATGATATTTTTTGATCAGAAGCGTAGTTTTCGAGATATATCGAGATATTTAAAAGTTCCGAAGCCGCACCAACATAATAGAGATACAGAAACACCGTGGCCCCTTTCTTTGAGATAACTCTGCACTATTGCGAGCTGCAAATGCCACTTCCAGCTTAGCTGTGCAGAAGAAGAACAACAAGAAGAAGAAATATCTCGAAATATGTCCGTCAGGCCCCTTCCCTTGAGATAAATCTGCAAATATCTCGGAAACGAAGCGAGCTATGGCAAAATGTTAAGAGACCGTTTTTGTAGAGAATTAAGTTTCCTACTTTTTATGTTCTATGATATTTTTCGATCAGAGGCGTAGTTCTCGAGATATATCAAGATATTTAAAAGTTCCGTAGCCGCACCAACATAATAGAGATACAGAAACACCGTGGCCCCTTTCTTTGAGATAACTCTGCACGATTGCGAGCTGGAAATGCCACTTCCAGTTTAGCTGTGCAGAAGAAGAACAACAAGAAGAAGAAATATCTCGAAATATGTCCATCAGGACCCTTCCCTTGAGATAAATCTGCAAATATCTCGGAAACGAAGCGAGCTATGGCAAAATGTTGAGAGACCCTTTTGTAGAGAATAATGTTTCCTACAATTTACGTTCTATGATATTTTTTGATCAGAAGCGTAGTTTTCGAGATATATCGAGATATTTAAAAGTTCCGAAGCCGCACCAACATAATAGAGATACAGAAACACCGTGGCCCCTTTCTTTGAGATAACTCTGCACTATTGCGACCTGCAAATGCCACTTCCAGCTCAGCTGTGCAGAAGAAGAACAACAAGAAGAAGAAATATCTCGAAATATGTCCGTCAGGCCAGTTCCTTTGAGCTGAATCTGCAAATATCTCGGAAACGAAGCGAGCTATGGCAAAATGTTAAGAGACGTTTTTTGTAGAGAATTATGTTTCCTACAATTTATGTTCTATGATATTTTTTGATCAGAAGCGTAGTTTTCGAGATATATCGAGATATTTAAAAGTTCCGAAGCCGCACCAACATAATAGGGATACAGAAACACCGTGGCCCCTTTCTTTGAGATAACTCTGCACTAGTGCGAGCCGCAAATGCCACTTCCAGCTTAGCTGTGCAGAAGAAGAACAACAAGAAGAAGAAATATCTCGAAATATGTCCGACAGGCCCCTTCCCTTGAGATAAATCTGCAAATATCTCGGAAACGAAGCGAGCTATGGCGAAATGTTAAGAGACCTTTTTTGTAGAGAATTAAGTTTCCTACTTTTTATCTTCTATGATATTTTTTGATCAGATGCGTAGTTCTCGAGATATATCAAGATATTTAAAAGTTCCGAAGCCGCACCAATATAATAGAGATACAGAAACACCGTGGCCCCTTTCTTTGAGATAACTCTGCACTATTGCGCGCTGCAAATGCCACTTCCAGCTTAGCTGTGCAGAAGAAGAACAACAAGAAGAAGAAATATCTCGAAATATGTCCGTCAGGCCCCTTCCCTTGAGATATATCTGCAAATATCTCGGAAACGAAGCGAGCTATGGCAAAATGTTAAGAGACCTTTTTTGTAGAGAATTAAGTTTCCTACTTTTTATGTTCTATGATATTTTTCGATCAGAGGCGTAGTTCTCGAGATATATCAAGATATTTAAAAGTTCCGTAGCCGCACCAACATAATAGAGATACAGAAACACCGTGGCCCCTTTCTTTGAGATAACTCTGCACGATTGCGAGCTGGAAATGCCACTTCCAGTTTAGCTGTGCAGAAGAAGAACAACAAGAAGAAGAAATATCTCGAAATATGTCCATCAGGACCCTTCCCTTGAGATAAATCTGCAAATATCTCGGAAACGAAGCGAGCTATGGCAAAATGTTGAGAGACCCTTTTGTAGAGAATAATGTTTCCTACAATTTACGTTCTATGATATTTTTTGATCAGAAGCGTAGTTTTCGAGATATATCGAGATATTTAAAAGTTCCGAAGCCGCACCAACATAATAGAGATACAGAAACACCGTGGCCCCTTTCTTTGAGATAACTCTGCACTATTGCGACCTGCAAATGCCACTTCCAGCTCAGCTGTGCAGAAGAAGAACAACAAGAAGAAGAAATATCTCGAAATATGTCCGTCAGGCCAGTTCCTTTGAGCTGAATCTGCAAATATCTCGGAAACGAAGCGAGCTATGGCAAAATGTTAAGAGACGTTTTTTGTAGAGAATTATGTTTCCTACAATTTATGTTCTATGATATTTTTTGATCAGAAGCGTAGTTTTCGAGATATATCGAGATATTTAAAAGTTCCGAAGCCGCACCAACATAATAGGGATACAGAAACACCGTGGCCCCTTTCTTTGAGATAACTCTGCACTAGTGCGAGCCGCAAATGCCACTTCCAGCTTAGCTGTGCAGAAGAAGAACAACAAGAAGAAGAAATATCTCGAAATATGTCCGACAGGCCCCTTCCCTTGAGATAAATCTGCAAATATCTCGGAAACGAAGCGAGCTATGGCGAAATGTTAAGAGACCTTTTTTGTAGAGAATTAAGTTTCCTACTTTTTATCTTCTATGATATTTTTTGATCAGATGCGTAGTTCTCGAGATATATCAAGATATTTAAAAGTTCCGAAGCCGCACCAATATAATAGAGATACAGAAACACCGTGGCCCCTTTCTTTGAGATAACTCTGCACTATTGCGCGCTGCAAATGCCACTTCCAGCTTAGCTGTGCAGAAGAAGAACAACAAGAAGAAGAAATATCTCGAAATATGTCCGTCAGGCCCCTTCCCTTGAGATATATCTGCAAATATCTCGGAAACGAAGCGAGCTATGGCAAAATGTTAAGAGACCTTTTTTGTAGAGAATTAAGTTTCCTACTTTTTATGTTCTATGATATTTTTCGATCAGAGGCGTAGTTCTCGAGATATATCAAGATATTTAAAAGTTCCGAAGCCGCACCAACATAATAGAGATACAGAAACACCGTGGCCCCTTTCTTTGAGATAACTCTGCACGATTGCGAGCTGGAAATGCCACTTCCAGTTTAGCTGTGCAGAAGAAGAACAACAAGAAGAAGAAATATCTCGAAATATGTCCATCAGGACCCTTCCCTTGAGATAAATCTGCAAATATCTCGGAAACGAAGCGAGCTATGGCAAAATGTTAAGAGACCTTTTTTGTAGAGAATAATGTTTCCTACAATTTACGTTCTATGATATTTTTTGATCAGAAGCGTAGTTTTCGAGATATATCGAGATATTTAAAAGTTCCGAAGCCGCACCAACATAATAGAGATACAGAAACACCGTGGCCCCTTTCTTTGAGATAACTCTGCACTATTGCGACCTGCAAATGCCACTTCCAGCTCAGCTGTGCAGAAGAAGAACAACAAGAAGAAGAAATATCTCGAAATATGTCCGTCAGGCCCCTTCCCTTGAGATAAATCTGCAAATATCTCGGAAACGAAGCGAGCTATGGCAAAATGTTAAGAGACCGTTTTTGTAGAGAATTAAGTTTCCTACTTTTTATGTTCTATGATATTTTTTGATCAGATGCGTGGTTCTCGAGATATATCAAGATATTTAAAAGTTCCGAAGCCGCACCAACATAATAGAGATACAGAAACACCGTGGCCCCTTTCTTAGAGATAACTCTGCACTATTGCGAGCTGCAAATGCCACTTCCAGCTTAGCTGTGCAGAAGAAGAACAACAAGAAGAAGAAATATCTCGAAATATGTCCGTCAGGCCCCTTCCCTTGAAATAAATCTGCAAATATCTCGGAAACGAAGCGAGCTATGGCAAAATGTTAAGAGACCTTTTTTGTAGAGAATTAAGTTTCCTACTTTTTATGTTCTATGATATTTTTCGATCAGAGGCGTAGTTCTCGAGATATATCAAGATATTTAAAAGTTCCGAAGCCGCACCAACATAATAGAGATACAGAAACACCGTGGCCCCTTTCTTTGAGATAACTCTGCACGATTGCGAGCTGGAAATGCCACTTCCAGTTTAGCTGTGCAGAAGAAGAACAACAAGAAGAAGAAATATCTCGAAATATGTCCATCAGGACCCTTCCCTTGAGATAAATCTGCAAATATCTCGGAAACGAAGCGAGCTATGCCAAAATGTTAAGAGACCTTTTTTGTAGAGAATTATGTTTCCTACAATTTATGTTCTATGATATTTTTTGATCAGAAGCGTAGTTTTCGAGATATATCGAGATATTTAAAGGTTCCGAAGCCGCACCAACATAATAGAGATACAGAAACACCGTGGCCCCTTTCTTTGAGATAACTCTGCACTAGTGCGAGCCGCAAATGCCACTTACAGCTTAGCTGTGCAGAAGAAGAACAACGAGAAGAAGAAATATCTCGAAATATGTCCGCCAGGCCCCTTCCCTTGAGATAAATCTGCAAATATCTCGGAAACGAAGCGAGCTATGGCAAAATGTTAAGAGACCTTTTTTGTAGAGAATTAAGTTTCCTACATTTTATGTTCTATGATATTTTTTGATCAGATGCGTAGTTCTCGAGATATATCGATATACTTAAAAGTTCCGAAGCCGCACCAACATAATAGAGATACAGAAACACCGTGGCCCCTTTCTTTGAGATAACTGTGCACTAGTGCGAGCCGCAAATGCAACTTCCAGCTTAGCTGTGCAGAAGAAGAACAACAAGAAGAAGAAATATCTCGAAATATGTCCGTCAGGCCCCCTCCCTTGAGATAAATCTGCAAATATCTCGGAAACGAAGCGAGCTATGGCAAAATGTTAAGAGACCTTTTTTGTACAGAATTATGTTTCCTACTTTTTATGTTCTATGATATTTTTTGATCAGACGCGTAGTTCTCGAGATATAGCAAGATACTTAAAAGTTCCGAAGCCGCACCAACATAATAGAGATACAGAAACACCGTGGCCCCTTTCTTTGAGATAACTCTGCACTAGCGCGAGCCGCAAATGCCACTTACAGCTTAGCTGTGCAGAAGAAGAACAACGAGAAGAAGAAATATCTCGAAATATGTCCGTCAGGCCCCTTCCCTTGAGATAAATCTGCAAATATCTCGGAAACGAAGCGAGCTATGGCAAAATGTTAAGAGACCGTTTTTGTAGAGAATTAAGTTTCCTACTTTTTATGTTCTATGATATTTTTTGATCAGATGCGTGGTTCTCGAGATATATCAAGATATTTAAAAGTTCCGAAGCCGCACCAACATAATAGAGATACAGAAACACCGTGGCCCCTTTCTTAGAGATAACTCTGCACTATTGCGAGCTGCAAATGCCACTTCCAGCTTAGCTGTGCAGAAGAAGAACAACAAGAAGAAGAAATATCTCGAAATATGTCCGTCAGGCCCCTTCCCTTGAAATAAATCTGCAAATATCTCGGAAACGAAGCGAGCTATGGCAAAATGTTAAGAGACCTTTTTTGTAGAGAATTAAGTTTCCTACTTTTTATGTTCTATGATATTTTTCGATCAGAGGCGTAGTTCTCGAGATATATCAAGATATTTAAAAGTTCCGAAGCCGCACCAACATAATAGAGATACAGAAACACCGTGGCCCCTTTCTTTGAGATAACTCTGCACGATTGCGAGCTGGAAATGCCACTTCCAGTTTAGCTGTGCAGAAGAAGAACAACAAGAAGAAGAAATATCTCGAAATATGTCCATCAGGACCCTTCCCTTGAGATAAATCTGCAAATATCTCGGAAACGAAGCGAGCTATGGCAAAATGTTAAGAGACCTTTTTTGTAGAGAATTATGTTTCCTACAATTTATGTTCTATGATATTTTTTGATCAGAAGCGTAGTTTTCGAGATATATCGAGATATTTAAAGGTTCCGAAGCCGCACCAACATAATAGAGATACAGAAACACCGTGGCCCCTTTCTTTGAGATAACTCTGCACTAGTGCGAGCCGCAAATGCCACTTACAGCTTAGCTGTGCAGAAGAAGAACAACGAGAAGAAGAAATATCTCGAAATATGTCCGCCAGGCCCCTTCCCTTGAGATAAATCTGCAAATATCTCGGAAACGAAGCGAGCTATGGCAAAATGTTAAGAGACCTTTTTTGTAGAGAATTAAGTTTCCTACATTTTATGTTCTATGATATTTTTTGATCAGATGCGTAGTTCTCGAGATATATCGATATACTTAAAAGTTCCGAAGCCGCACCAACATAATAGAGATACAGAAACACCGTGGCCCCTTTCTTTGAGATAACTGTGCACTAGTGCGAGCCGCAAATGCAACTTCCAGCTTAGCTGTGCAGAAGAAGAACAACAAGAAGAAGAAATATCTCGAAATATGTCCGTCAGGCCCCCTCCCTTGAGATAAATCTGCAAATATCTCGGAAACGAAGCGAGCTATGGCAAAATGTTAAGAGACCTTTTTTGTACAGAATTATGTTTCCTACTTTTTATGTTCTATGATATTTTTTGATCAGACGCGTAGTTCTCGAGATATATCAAGATATTTAAAAGCTCCGAAGCTGCACCAACATAATAGAGGTACAGAAACACCGTGGCCCCTTTCTTTGAGATAACTCTGCACTATTGCGAGCTGCAAATGCCACTTCCAGCTTAGCTGTGCAGAAGAAGAACAACAAGAATAAGAAATATTTCGAAATATGTCCGTCAGGCCCCATCCCTTGAGATAAATCTGCAAATATCTCGGAAACGAAGCGAGCTACGGCAAAATGTTAAGAGACCTTTTTTGTAGAAAATTAGGTTTCCTACTTTTTATGTTCTATGATATTTTTTGATCAGATGCGTAGTTCTCGAGATATATCAAGATATTTAAAAGCTCCGAAGCTGCACCAACATAATAGAGGTACAGAAACACCGTGGCCCCTTTCTTTGAGATAACTCGGCACTATTGCGAGCTGCAAATGCCACTTCCAGCTTAGCTGTGCAGAAGAAGAACAACAAGAAGAAGAAATATCTCGAAATATGTCCCTCAGGCCCCTTCCCTTGAGATAAATCTGCAAATATCTCGGAAACCAAGCGAGCTATGGCAAAATGTTAAGAGACCTTATTTGTAGAGAATTAAGTTTCCTACTTTTTATGTTCTACGATATTTTTTGATCAGATGCGTAGTTCTCGAGATATATCAAGATATTTAAAAGTTCCGAAGCCGCACCAACATAATAGAGATACAGAAACACCGTGGCCCCTTTCTTTGAGATAACTCTGCACTATTGCGAGCTGCAAATGCCACTTCCGGCTTAGCTGTGCAGAAGAAGAACAACAAGAAGAAGAAATATCTCGAAATATGTCCGTCAGGCCCCTTCCCTTGAGATAAATCTGCAAATATCTCGGAAACGAAGCGAGCTATGGCAAAATGTTAAGAGACCTTTTTTGTAGAGAATTATGTTTCCTACAATTTACGTTCTCTGATATTTTTTGATCAGAAGCGTAGTTTTCGAGATATATCAAGATATTTAAAAGTTCCGAAGCCGCACCAACATAATAGAGATACAGAAACACCGTGGCCCCTTTCTTTGAGATAACTCTGCACTATTGCGCGCTGCAAATGCCACTTCCAGCTTAGCTGTGCAGAAGAAGAACAACAAGAAGAAGAAATATCTCGAAATATGTCCGTCAGGCCCCTTCCATTGAGATAAATCTGCAAATATCTCGGAAAAGAAGCGTGCTATGGCAAAATGTTAAGAGACCTTTTTTGTAGAGAATTAAGTTTCCTACTTTTTATGTTCTATGATATTTTTTGAGCAGATGCGTAGTTCTCGAGATATATCAAGATATTTAAAAGCTCCGAAGCTGCACCAACATAATAGAGGTACAGAAACACCGTGGCCCCTTTCTTTGAGATAACTCTGCACTATTGCGAGCTGCAAATGCCACTTCCAGCTTAGCTGTGCAGAAGAAGAACAACAAGAATAAGAAATATTTCGAAATATGTCCGTCAGGCCCCTTCCCTTGAGATAAATCTGCAAATATCTCGGAAACGAAGCGAGCTACGGCAAAATGTTAAGAGACCTTTTTTGTAGAAAATTAGGTTTCCTACTTTTTATGTTCTATGATATTTTTTGATCAGATGCGTAGTTCTCGAGATATATCAAGATATTTAAAAGCTCCGAAGCTGCACCAACATAATAGAGGTACAGAAACACCGTGGCCCCTTTCTTTGAGATAACTCGGCACTATTGCGAGCTGCAAATGCCACTTCCAGCTTAGCTGTGCAGAAGAAGAACAACAAGAAGAAGAAATATCTCGAAATATGTCCCTCAGGCCCCTTCCCTTGAGATAAATCTGCAAATATCTCGGAAACCAAGCGAGCTATGGCAAAATGTTAAGAGACCTTTTTTGTAGAGAATTAAGTTTCCTACTTTTTATGTTCTATGATATTTTTTGATCAGATGCGTAGTTCTCGAGATATATCCAGATATTTAAAAGTTCCGAAGCGGCACCAACATAATAGAGATACAGAAACACCGTGGCCCCTTTCTTTGAGGTAACTCTGCACTATTGCGAGCTGCAAATGCCACTTCCAGCTTAGCTGTGCAGAAGAAGAACAACAAGAAGAAGAAATATCTCGAAATATGTCCCTCAGGCCCCTTCCCTTGAGATAAATCTGCAAATATCTCGGAAACCAAGCGAGCTATGGCAAAATGTTAAGAGACCTTATTTGTAGAGAATTAAGTTTCCTACTTTTTATGTTCTACGATATTTTTTGATCAGATGCGTAGTTCTCGAGATATATCAAGATATTTAAAAGTTCCGAAGCCGCACCAACATAATAGAGATACAGAAACACCGTGGCCCCTTTCTTTGAGATAACTCTGCACTATTGCGAGCTGCAAATGCCACTTCCGGCTTAGCTGTGCAGAAGAAGAACAACAAGAAGAAGAAATATCTCGAAATATGTCCGTCAGGCCCCTTCCCTTGAGATAAATCTGCAAATATCTCGGAAACGACGCGAGCTATGGCAAAATGTTAAGAGACCTTTTTTGTAGAGAATTATGTTTCCTACAATTTACGTTCTCTGATATTTTTTGATCAGAAGCGTAGTTTTCGAGATATATCAAGATATTTAAAAGTTCCGAAGCCGCACCAACATAATAGAGATACAGAAACACCGTGGCCCCTTTCTTTGAGATAACTCTGCACTATTGCGCGCTGCAAATGCCACTTCCAGCTTAGCTGTGCAGAAGAAGAACAACAAGAAGAAGAAATATCTCGAAATATGTCCGTCAGGCCCCTTCCATTGAGATAAATCTGCAAATATCTCGGAAAAGAAGCGTGCTATGGCAAAATGTTAAGAGACCTTTTTTGTAGAGAATTAAGTTTCCTACTTTTTATGTTCTATGATATTTTTTGATCAGATGCGTAGTTCTCGAGATATATCAAGATATTTAAAAGCTCCGAAGCTGCACCAACATAATAGAGGTACAGAAACACCGCGGCCCCTTTCTTTGAGATAACTCTGCACTATTGCGAGCTGCAAATGCCACTTCCAGCTTAGCTGTGCAGAAGAAGAACAACAAGAATAAGAAATATTTCGAAATATGTCCGTCAGGCCCCTTCCCTTGAGATAAATCTGCAAATATCTCGGAAACGAAGCGAGCTACGGCAAAATGTTAAGAGACCTTTTTTGTAGAAAATTAGGTTTCCTACTTTTTATGTTCTATGATATTTTTTGATCAGATGCGTAGTTCTCGAGATATATCAAGATATTTAAAAGCTCCGAAGCTGCACCAACATAATAGAGGTACAGAAACACCGTGGCCCCTTTCTTTGAGATAACTCGGCACTATTGCGAGCTGCAAATGCCACTTCCAGCTTAGCTGTGCAGAAGAAGAACAACAAGAATAAGAAATATTTCGAAATATGTCCGTCAGGCCCCTTCCCTTGAGATAAATCTGCAAATATCTCGGAAACGAAGCGAGCTACGGCAAAATGTTAAGAGACCTTTTTTGTAGAAAATTAGGTTTCCTACTTTTTATGTTCTATGATATTTTTTGATCAGATGCGTAGTTCTCGAGATATATCAAGATATTTAAAAGTTCCGAAGCCGCACCAACATAATAGAGATACAGAAACACCGTGGCCCCTTTCTTTGCGATAACTCTGCACTATTGCGAGCTGCAAATGCCACTTCCAGCTTAGCTGTGCAGAAGAAGAACAACAAGAATAAGAAATATTTCGAAATATGTCCGTCAGGCCCCTTCCCTTGAGATAAATCTGCAAATATCTCGGAAACGAAGCGAGCTACGGCAAAATGTTAAGAGACCTTTTTTGTAGAAAATTAGGTTTCCTACTTTTTATGTTCTATGATATTTTTTGATCAGATGCGTAGTTCTCGAGATATATCAAGATATTTAAAAGTTCCGAAGCCGCACCAACATAATAGAGATACAGAAACACCGTGGCCCCTTTCTTTGCGATAACTCTGCACTATTGCGAGCTGCAAATGCCACTTCCAGCTTAGCTGTGCAGAAGAAGAACAACAAGAATAAGAAATATTTCGAAATATGTCCGTCAGGCCCCTTCCCTTGAGATAAATCTGCAAATATCTCGGAAACGAAGCGAGCTACGGCAAAATGTTAAGAGACCTTTTTTGTAGAAAATTAGGTTTCCTACTTTTTATGTTCTATAATATTTTTTGATCAGATGCGTAGTTCTCGAGATATATCAAGATATTTAAAAGCTCCGAAGCTGCACCAACATAATAGAGGTACAGAAACACCGTGGCCCCTTTCTTTGAGATAACTCTGCACTATTGCGAGCTGCAAATGCCACTTCCAGCTTAGCTGTGCAGAAGAAGAACAACAAGAATAAGAAATATTTCGAAATATGTCCGTCAGGCCCCTTCCCTTGAGATAAATCTGCAAATATCTCGGAAACGAAGCGAGCTACGGCAAAATGTTAAGCGACCTTTTTTGTAGAAAATTAGGTTTCCTACTTTTTATGTTCTATGATATTTTTTGATCAGATGCGTAGTTCTCGAGATATATCAAGATATTTAAAAGTTCCGAAGCAGCACCAACATAATAGAGATACAGAAACACCGTGGCCCCTTTCTTTGAGATAACTCTGCACTATTGCGAGCTGCAAATGCCACTTCCGGCTTAGCTGTGCAGAAGAAGAACAACAAGAAGAAGAAATATCTCGAAATATGTCCGTCAGGCCCCTTCCCTTGAGATAAATCTGCAAATATCTCGGAAACGAAGCGAGCTATGGCAAAATGTTAAGAGGCCTTTTTTGTAGAGAATTATGTTTCCTACAATTTACGTTCTCTGATATTTTTTGATCAGAAGCGTAGTTTTCGAGATATATCAAGATATTTAAAAGTTCCGAAGCCGCACCAACATAATAGAGATACAGAAACACCGTGGCCCCTTTCTTTGAGATAACTCTGCACTATTGCGCGCTGCAAATGCCACTTCCAGCTTAGCTGTGCAGAAGAAGAACAACAAGAAGAAGAAATATCTCGAAATATGTCCGTCAGGCCCCTTCCATTGAGATAAATCTGCAAATATCTCGGAAAAGAAGCGTGCTATGGCAAAATGTTAAGAGACCTTTTTTGTAGAGAATTAAGTTTCCTACTTTTTATGTTCTATGATATTTTTTGATCAGATGCGTAGTTCTCGAGATATATCAAGATATTTAAAAGCTCCGAAGCTGCACCAACATAATAGAGGTACAGAAACACCGTGGCCCCTTTCTTTGAGATAACTCTGCACTATTGCGAGCTGCAAATGCCACTTCCAGCTTAGCTGTGCAGAAGAAGAACAACAAGAATAAGAAATATTTCGAAATATGTCCGTCAGGCCCCTTCCCTTGAGATAAATCTGCAAATATCTCGGAAACGAAGCGAGCTACGGCAAAATGTTAAGAGACCTTTTTTGTAGAAAATTAGGTTTCCTACTTTTTATGTTCTATGATATTTTTTGATCAGATGCGTAGTTCTCGAGATATATCAAGATATTTAAAAGCTCCGAAGCTGCACCAACATAATAGAGGTACAGAAACACCGTGGCCCCTTTCTTTGAGATAACTCGGCACTATTGCGAGCTGCAAATGCCACTTCCAGCTTAGCTGTGCAGAAGAAGAACAACAAGAAGAAGAAATATCTCGAAATATGTCCCTCAGGCCCCTTCCCTTGAGATAAATCTGCAAATATCTCGGAAACCAAGCGAGCTATGGCAAAATGTTAAGAGACCTTTTTTGTAGAGAATTAAGTTTCCTACTTTTTATGTTCTATGATATTTTTTGATCAGATGCGTAGTTCTCGAGATATATCCAGATATTTAAAAGTTCCGAAGCGGCACCAACATAATAGAGATACAGAAACACCGTGGCCCCTTTCTTTGAGGTAACTCTGCACTATTGCGAGCTGCAAATGCCACTTCCAGCTTAGCTGTGCAGAAGAAGAACAACAAGAAGAAGAAATATCTCGAAATATGTCCCTCAGGCCCCTTCCCTTGAGATAAATCTGCAAATATCTCGGAAACCAAGCGAGCTATGGCAAAATGTTAAGAGACCTTATTTGTAGAGAATTAAGTTTCCTACTTTTTATGTTCTACGATATTTTTTGATCAGATGCGTAGTTCTCGAGATATATCAAGATATTTAAAAGTTCGGAAGCCGCACCAACATAATAGAGATACAGAAACACCGTGGCCCCTTTCTTTGAGATAACTCTGCACTATTGCGAGCTGCAAATGCCACTTCCGGCTTAGCTGTGCAGAAGAAGAACAACAAGAAGAAGAAATATCTCGAAATATGTCCGTCAGGCCCCTTCCCTTGAGATAAATCTGCAAATATCTCGGAAACGAAGCGAGCTATGGCAAAATGTTAAGAGACCTTTTTTGTAGAGAATTATGTTTCCTACAATTTACGTTCTCTGATATTTTTTGATCAGAAGCGTAGTTTTCGAGATATATCAAGATATTTAAAAGTTCCGAAGCCGCACCAACATAATAGAGATACAGAAACACCGTGGCCCCTTTCTTTGAGATAACTCGGCACTATTGCGAGCTGCAAATGCCACTTCCAGCTTAGCTGTGCAGAAGAAGAACAACAAGAATAAGAAATATTTCGAAATATGTCCGTCAGGCCCCTTCCCTTGAGATAAATCTGCAAATATCTCGGAAACGAAGCGAGCTACGGCAAAATGTTAAGAGACCTTTTTTGTAGAAAATTAGGTTTCCTACTTTTTATGTTCTATGATATTTTTTGATCAGATGCGTAGTTCTCGAGATATATCAAGATATTTAAAAGTTCCGAAGCCGCACCAACATAATAGAGATACAGAAACACCGTGGCCCCTTTCTTTGCGATAACTCTGCACTATTGCGAGCTGCAAATGCCACTTCCAGCTTAGCTGTGCAGAAGAAGAACAACAAGAATAAGAAATATTTCGAAATATGTCCGTCAGGCCCCTTCCCTTGAGATAAATCTGCAAATATCTCGGAAACGAAGCGAGCTACGGCAAAATGTTAAGAGACCTTTTTTGTAGAAAATTAGGTTTCCTACTTTTTATGTTCTATGATATTTTTTGATCAGATGCGTAGTTCTCGAGATATATCAAGATATTTAAAAGCTCCGAAGCTGCACCAACATAATAGAGGTACAGAAACACCGTGGCCCCTTTCTTTGAGATAACTCGGCACTATTGCGAGCTGCAAATGCCACTTCCAGCTTAGGTGTGCAGAAGAAGAACAACAAGAATGAGAAATATTTCGAAATATGTCCGTCAGGCCCCTTCCCTTGAGATAAATCTGCAAATATCTCGGAAACGAAGCGAGCTACGGCAAAATGTTAAGAGACCTTTTTTGTAGAAAATTAGGTTTCCTACTTTTTATGTTCTATGATATTTTTTGATCAGATGCGTAGTTCTCGAGATATATCAAGATATTTAAAAGTTCCGAAGCCGCACCAACATAATAGAGATACAGAAACACCGTGGCCCCTCTCTTTGCGATAACTCTGCACTATTGCGAGCTGCAAATGCCACTTCTAGCTTAGCTGTGCAGAAGAAGAACAACAAGAAGAAGAAATATCTCGAAATATGTCCGTCAGGCCCCTTCCCTTGAGATAAATCTGTAAATATCTCGGAAACGAAGCGAGCTATGGCAAAATGTTAAGAGACCTTTTTTGTAGAGAATTAAGTTTCCTACTTTTTATGTTCTATGATATTTTTCGATCAGAGGCGTAGTTCTCGAGATATATCAAGATATTTAAAAGTTCCGAAGCCGCACCAACATAATAGAGATACAGAAACACCGTGGCCCCTCTCTTTGAGATAACTCTGCACGATTGCGAGCTGGAAATGCCACTTCCAGTTTAGCTGTGCAGAAGAAGAACAACAAGAAGAAGAAATATCTCGAAATATGTCCGTCAGGCCCCTTCCGTTGAGATAAATCTGCAAATATCTCGGAAACGAAGCGAGCTATGGCAAAATGTTAAGAGACCTTTTTTGTAGAGAATTAAGTTTCCTACTTTTTATGTTCTTTGATATTTTTTGATCAGATGCGTAGTTCTCGAGATATATCAAGATATTTAAAAGCTCCGAAGCTGCACCAACATAATAGAGGTACAGAAACACCGTGGCCCCTTTCTTTGAGATAACTCTGCACTATTGCGAGCTGCAAATGCCACTTCCAGCTTAGCTGTGCAGAAGAAGAACAACAAGAAGAAGAAATATCTGGAAATATGTCCGTCAGGCCCCTTCCCTTGAGATAAATCTGCAACTATCTCGGAAACCAAGCGAGCTATGGCAAAATGTTAAGAGACCTTATTTGTAGAGAATTAAGTTTTCTACTTTTTATGTTCTACGATATTTTTTGATCAGATGCGTAGTTCTCGAGATATATCAAGATATTTAAAAGTTCCGAAGCCGCACCAACATAATAGAGATACAGAAACACCGTGGCCCCTTTCTTTGAGATAACTCTGCACTACTGCGAGCTGCAAATGCCACTTCCAGCTTAGCTGTGCAGAAGAAGAACAACAAGAAGAAGAAATATCTCGAAATATGTCCGTCAGGCCCCTTCCCTTGAGATAAATCTGCAAATATCTCGGAAACGAAGCGAGCTATGGCAAAATGTTAAGAGACCTTTTTTGTAGAGAATTAAGTTTCCTACTTTTTATGTTCTATGATATTTTTTGATCAGATGCGTAGTTCTCGAGATATATCCAGATATTTAAAAGTTCCGAAGCGGCACCAACATAATAGAGATACAGAAACACCGTGGCCCCTTTCTTTGAGGTAACTCTGCACTATTGCGAGCTGCAAATGCCACTTCCAGCTTAGCTGTGCAGAAGAAGAACAACAAGAAGAAGAAATATCTCGAAATATGTCCCTCAGGCCCCTTCCCTTGAGATAAATCTGCAAATATCTCGGAAACCAAGCGAGCTATGGCAAAATGTTAAGAGACCTTATTTGTAGAGAATTAAGTTTCCTACTTTTTATGTTCTACGATATTTTTTGATCAGATGCGTAGTTCTCGAGATATATCAAGATATTTAAAAGTTCCGAAACCGCACCAACATAATAGAGATACAGAAACACCGTGGCCCCTTTCTTTGAGATAACTCTGCACTATTGCGCGCTGCAAATGCCACTTCCAGCTTAGCTGTGCAGAAGAAGAACAACAAGAAGAAGAAATATCTCGAAATATGTCCGTCAGGCCCCTTCCATTGAGATAAATCTGCAAATATCTCGGAAAAGAAGCGTGCTATGGCAAAATGTTAAGAGACCTTTTTTGTAGAGAATTAAGTTTCCTACTTTTTATGTTCTATGATATTTTTTGATCAGATGCGTAGTTCTCGAGATATATCAAGATATTTAAAAGCTCCGAAGCTGCACCAACATAATAGAGGTACAGAAACACCGTGGCCCCTTTCTTTGAGATAACTCTGCACTATTGCGAGCTGCAAATGCCACTTCCAGCTTAGCTGTGCAGAAGAAGAACAACAAGAATAAGAAATATTTCGAAATATGTCCGTCAGGCCCCTTCCCTTGAGATAAATCTGCAAATATCTCGGAAACGAAGCGAGCTACGGCAAAATGTTAAGAGACCTTTTTTGTAGAAAATTAGGTTTCCTACTTTTTATGTTCTATGATATTTTTTGATCAGATGCGTAGTTCTCGAGATATATCAAGATATTTAAAAGCTCCGAAGCTGCACCAACATAATAGAGGTACAGAAACACCGTGGCCCCTTTCTTTGAGATAACTCGGCACTATTGCGAGCTGCAAATGCCACTTCCAGCTTAGCTGTGCAGAAGAAGAACAACAAGAATAAGAAATATTTCGAAATATGTCCGTCAGGCCCCTTCCCTTGAGATAAATCTGCAAATATCTCGGAAACGAAGCGAGCTACGGCAAAATGTTAAGAGACCTTTTTTGTAGGAAATTAGGTTTCCTACTTTTTATGTTCTATGATATTTTTTGATCAGATGCGTAGTTCTCGAGATATATCAAGATATTTAAAAGTTCCGAAGCCGCACCAACATAATAGAGATACAGAAACACCGTGGCCCCTTTCTTTGCGATAACTCTGCACTATTGCGAGCTGCAAATGCCACTTCCAGCTTAGCTGTGCAGAAGAAGAACAACAAGAATAAGAAATATTTCGAAATATGTCCGTCAGGCCCCTTCCCTTGAGATAAATCTGCAAATATCTCGGAAACGAAGCGAGCTACGGCAAAATGTTAAGAGACCTTTTTTGTAGAAAATTAGGTTTCCTACTTTTTATGTTCTATGATATTTTTTGATCAGATGCGTAGTTCTCGAGATATATCAAGATATTTAAAAGCTACGAAGCTGCACCAACATAATAGAGGTACAGAAACACCGTGGCCCCTTTCTTTGAGATAACTCGGCACTATTGCGAGCTGCAAATGCCACTTCCAGCTTAGCTGTGCAGAAGAAGAACAACAAGAATGAGAAATATTTCGAAATATGTCCGTCAGGCCCCTTCCCTTGAGATAAATCTGCAAATATCTCGGAAACGAAGCGAGCTACGGCAAAATGTTAAGAGACCTTTTTTGTAGAAAATTAGGTTTCCTACTTTTTATGTTCTATGATATTTTTTGATCAGATGCGTAGTTCTCGAGATATATCAAGATATTTAAAAGTTCCGAAGCCGCACCAACATAATAGAGATACAGAAACACCGTGGCCCCTTTCTTTGCGATAACTCTGCACTATTGCGAGCTGCAAATGCCACTTCTAGCTTAGCTGTGCAGAAGAAGAACAACAAGAAGAAGAAATATCTCGAAATATGTCCGTCAGGCCCCTTCCCTTGAGATAAATCTGTAAATATCTCGGAAACGAAGCGAGCTATGGCAAAATGTTAAGAGACCTTTTTTGTAGAGAATTAAGTTTCCTACTTTTTATCTTTTATGATATTTTTCGATCAGAGGCGTAGTTCTCGAGATATATCAAGATATTTAAAAGTTCCGAAGCCGCACCAACATAATAGAGATACAGAAACACCGTGGCCCCTCTCTTTGAGATAACTCTGCACGATTGCGAGCTGGAAATGCCACTTCCAGTTTAGCTGTGCAGAAGAAGAACAACAAGAAGAAGAAATATCTCGAAATATGTCCGTCAGGCCCCTTCCGTTGAGATAAATCTGCAAATATCTCGGAAACGAAGCGAGCTATGGCAAAATGTTAAGAGACCTTTTTTGTAGAGAATTAAGTTTCCTACTTTTTATGTTCTTTGATATTTTTTGATCAGATGCGTAGTTCTCGAGATATATCAAGATATTTAAAAGCTCCGAAGCTGCACCAACATAATAGAGGTACAGAAACACCGTGGCCCCTTTCTTTGAGATAACTCTGCACTATTGCGAGCTGCAAATGCCACTTCCAGCTTAGCTGTGCAGAAGAAGAACAACAAGAATAAGAAATATTTCGAAATATGTCCGTCAGGCCCCTTCCCTTGAGATAAATCTGCAAATATCTCGGAAACGAAGCGAGCTACGGCAAAATGTTAAGCGACCTTTTTTGTAGAAAATTAGGTTTCCTACTTTTTATGTTCTATGATATTTTTTGATCAGATGCGTAGTTCTCGAGATATATCAAGATATTTAAAAGTTCCGAAGCCGCACCAACATAATAGAGATACAGAAACACCGTGGCCCCTTTCTTTGAGATAACTCTGCACTATTGCGAGCTGCAAATGCCACTTCCAGCTTAGCTGTGCAGAAGAAGAACAACAAGAAGAAGAAATATCTGGAAATATGTCCGTCAGGCCCCTTCCCTTGAGATAAATCTGCAACTATCTCGGAAACCAAGCGAGCTATGACAAAATGTTAAGAGACCTTATTTGTAGAGAATTAAGTTTCCTACTTTTTATGATCTACGATATTTTTTGATCAGATGCGTAGTTCTCGAGATATATCAAGATATTTAAAAGTTCCGAAGCCGCACCAACATAATAGAGATACAGAAACACCGTGGCCCCTTTCTTTGAGATAACTCTGCACTACTGCGAGCTGCAAATGCCACTTCCAGCTTAGCTGTGCAGAAGAAGAACAACAAGAAGAAGAAATATCTCGAAATATGTCCGTCAGGCCCCTTCCCTTGAGATAAATCTGCAAATATCTCGGAAACGAAGCGAGCTACGGCAAAATGTTAAGCGACCTTTTTTGTAGAAAATTAGGTTTCCTACTTTTTATGTTCTATGATATTTTTTGATCAGATGCGTAGTTCTCGAGATATATCAAGATATTTAAAAGTTCCGAATCCGCACCAACATAATAGAGATACAGAAACACCGTGGCCCCATTCTTTGAGATAACTCTGCACTATTGCGAGCTGCAAATGCCACTTCCAGCTTAGCTGTGCAGAAGAAGAACAACAAGAAGAAGAAATATCTGGAAATATGTCCGTCAGGCCCCTTCCCTTGAGATAAATCTGCAACTATCTCGGAAACCAAGCGAGCTATGGCAAAATGTTAAGAGACCTTATTTGTAGAGAATTAAGTTTCCTACTTTTTATGATCTACGATATTTTTTGATCAGATGCGTAGTTCTCGAGATATATCAAGATATTTAAAAGTTCCGAAGCCGCACCAACATAATAGAGATACAGAAACACCGTGGCCCCTTTCTTTGAGATAACTCTGCACTACTGCGAGCTGCAAATGCCACTTCCAGCTTAGCTGTGCAGAAGAAGAACAACAAGAAGAAGAAATATCTCGAAATATGTCCGTCAGGCCCCTTCCCTTGAGATAAATCTGCAAATATCTCGGAAACGAAGCGAGCTATGGCAAAATGTTAAGAGACCTTTTTTGTAGAGAATTAAGTTTCCTACTTTTTATGTTCTATGATATTTTTTGATCAGATGCGTAGTTCTCGAGATATATCCAGATATTTAAAAGTTCCGAAGCGGCACCAACATAATAGAGATACAGAAACACCGTGGCCCCTTTCTTTGAGGTAACTCTGCACTATTGCGAGCTGCAAATGCCACTTCCAGCTTAGCTGTGCAGAAGAAGAACAACAAGAAGAAGAAATATCTCGAAATATGTCCCTCAGGCCCCTTCCCTTGAGATAAATCTGCAAATATCTCGGAAACCAAGCGAGCTATGGCAAAATGTTAAGAGACCTTTTTTGTAGAGAATTATGTTTCCTACAATTTACGTTCTCTGATATTTTTTGATCAGAAGCGTAGTTTTCGAGATATATCAAGATATTTAAAAGTTCCGAAGCCGCACCAACATAATAGAGATACAGAAACACCGTGGCCCCTTTCTTTGAGATAACTCTGCACTATTGCGCGCTGCAAATGCCACTTCCAGCTTAGCTGTGCAGAAGAAGAACAACAAGAAGAAGAAATATCTCGAAATATGTCCGTCAGGCCCCTCCCTTGAGATAAATCTGCAAATATCTCGGAAACGAAGCGAGCTATGGCAAAATGTTAAGAGACCTTTTTTGTAGAGAATTAAGTTTCCTACTTTTTATGTTCTATGATATTTTTTGATCAGATGCGTAGTTCTCGAGATATATCAAGATATTTAAAAGCTCCGAAGCTGCACCAACATAATAGAGGTACAGAAACACCGTGGCCCCTTTCTTTGAGATAACTCTGCACTATTGCGAGCTGCAAATGCCACTTCCAGCTTAGCTGTGCAGAAGAAGAACAACAAGAATAAGAAATATTTCGAAATATGTCCGTCAGGCACCTTCCCTTGAGATAAATCTGCAAATATCTCGGAAACGAAGCGAGCTACAGCAAAATGTTAAGAGACCTTTTTTGTAGAAAATTAGGTTTCCTACTTTTTATGTTCTATGATATTTTTTGATCAGATGCGTAGTTCTCGAGATATATCAAGATATTTAAAAGGTCCGAAGCCGCACCAACATAATAGAGATACAGAAACACCGTGGCCCCTTTCTTTGCGATAACTCTGCACTATTGCGAGCTGCAAATGCCACTTCCAGCTTAGCTGTGCAGAAGAAGAACAACAAGAAGAAGAAATATCTCGAAATATGTCCGTCAGGCCCCTTCCCTTGAGATAAATCTGTAAATATCTCGGAAACGAAGCGAGCTATGGCAAAATGTTAAGAGACCTTTTTTGTAGAGAATTAAGTTTCCTACTTTTTATCTTCTATGATATTTTTCGATCAGAGGCGTAGTTCTCGAGATATATCAAGATATTTAAAAGTTCCGAAGCCGCACCAACATAATAGAGATACAGAAACACCGTGGCCCCTCTGTTTGAGATAACTCTGCACGATTGCGAGCTGGAAATGCCACTTCCAGTTTAGCTGTGCAGAAGAAGAACAACAAGAAGAAGAAATATCTCGAAATATGTCCGTCAGGCCCCTTCCGTTGAGATAAATCTGCAAATATCTCGGAAACGAAGCGAGCTATGGCAAAATGTTAAGAGACCTTTTTTGTAGAGAATTAAGTTTTCTACTTTTTATGTTCTTTGATATTTTTTGATCAGATGCGTAGTTCTCGAGATATATCAAGATATTTAAAAGCTCCGAAGCTGCACCAACATAATAGAGGTACAGAAACACCGTGGCCCCTTTCTTTGAGATAACTCTGCACTATTGCGAGCTGCAAATGCCACTTCCAGCTTAGCTGTGCAGAAGAAGAACAACAAGAATAAGAAATATTTCGAAATATGTCCGTCAGGCCCCTTCCCTTGAGATAAATCTGCAAATATCTCGGAAACGAAGCGAGCTACGGCAAAATGTTAAGCGACCTTTTTTGTAGAAAATTAGGTTTCCTACTTTTTATGTTCTATGATATTTTTTGATCAGATGCGTAGTTCTCGAGATATATCAAGATATTTAAAAGTTCCGAAGCCGCACCAACATAATAGAGATACAGAAACACCGTGGCCCCTTTCTTTGAGATAACTCTGCACTATTGCGAGCTGCAAATGCCACTTCCAGCTTAGCTGTGCAGAAGAAGAACAACAAGAAGAAGAAATATCTGGAAATATGTCCGTCAGGCCCCTTCCCTTGAGATAAATCTGCAACTATCTCGGAAACCAAGCGAGCTATGGCAAAATGTTAAGAGACCTTATTTGTAGAGAATTAAGTTTCCTACTTTTTATGATCTACGATATTTTTTGATCAGATGCGTAGTTCTCGAGATATATCAAGATATTTAAAAGTTCCGAAGCCGCACCAACATAATAGAGATACAGAAACACCGTGGCCCCTTTCTTTGAGATAACTCTGCACTACTGCGAGCTGCAAATGCCACTTCCAGCTTAGCTGTGCAGAAGAAGAACAACAAGAAGAAGAAATATCTCGAAATATGTCCGTCAGGCCCCTTCCCTTGAGATAAATCTGCAAATATCTCGGAAACGAAGCGAGCTACGGCAAAATGTTAAGCGACCTTTTTTGTAGAAAATTAGGTTTCCTACTTTTTATGTTCTATGATATTTTTTGATCAGATGCGTAGTTCTCGAGATATATCAAGATATTTAAAAGTTCCGAAGCCGCACCAACATAATAGAGATACAGAAACACCGTGGCCCCATTCTTTGAGATAACTCTGCACTATTGCGAGCTGCAAATGCCACTTCCAGCTTAGCTGTGCAGAAGAAGAACAACAAGAAGAAGAAATATCTGGAAATATGTCCGTCAGGCCCCTTCCCTTGAGATAAATCTGCAACTATCTCGGAAACCAAGCGAGCTATGGCAAAATGTTAAGAGACCTTATTTGTAGAGAATTAAGTTTCCTACTTTTTATGATCTACGATATTTTTTGATCAGATGCGTAGTTCTCGAGATATATCAAGATATTTAAAAGTTCCGAAGCCGCACCAACATAATAGAGATACAGAAACACCGTGGCCCCTTTCTTTGAGATAACTCTGCACTACTGCGAGCTGCAAATGCCACTTCCAGCTTAGCTGTGCAGAAGAAGAACAACAAGAAGAAGAAATATCTCGAAATATGTCCGTCAGGCCCCTTCCCTTGAGATAAATCTGCAAATATCTCGGAAACGAAGCGAGCTATGGCAAAATGTTAAGAGACCTTTTTTGTAGAGAATTAAGTTTCCTACTTTTTATGTTGTATGATATTTTTTGATCAGATGCGTAGTTCTCGAGATATATCCAGATATTTAAAAGTTCCGAAGCGGCACCAACATAATAGAGATACAGAAACACCGTGGCCCCTTTCTTTGAGGTAACTCTGCACTATTGCGAGCTGCAAATGCCACTTCCAGCTTAGCTGTGCAGAAGAAGAACAACAAGAAGAAGAAATATCTCGAAATATGTCCCTCAGGCCCCTTCCCTTGAGATAAATCTGCAAATATCTCGGAAACCAAGCGAGCAATGGCAAAATGTTAAGAGACCTTATTTGTAGAGAATTAAGTTTCCTACTTTTTATGTTCTACGATATTTTTTGATCAGATGCGTAGTTCTCGAGATATATCAAGATATTTAAAAGTTCCGAAGCCGCACCAACATAATAGAGATACAGAAACACCGTGGCCCCTTTCTTTGAGATAACTCTGCACTATTGCGAGCTGCAAATGCCACTTCCGGCTTAGCTGTGCAGAAGAAGAACAACAAGAAGAAGAAATATCTCGAAATATGTCCGTCAGGCCCCTTCCCTTGAGATAAATCTGCAAATATCTCGGAAACGAAGCGAGCTATGGCAAAATGTTAAGAGACCTTTTTTGTAGAGAATTATGTTTCCTACAATTTACGTTCTCTGATATTTTTTGATCAGAAGCGTAGTTTTCGAGATATATCAAGATATTTAAAAGTTCCGAAGCCGCACCAACATAATAGAGATACAGAAACACCGTGGCCCCTTTCTTTGAGATAACTCTGCACTATTGCGCGCTGCAAATGCCACTTCCAGCTTAGCTGTGCAGAAGAAGTACAACAAGAAGAAGAAATATCTCGAAATATGTCCGTCAGGCCCCTTCCCTTGAGATAAATCTGCAAATATCTCGGAAACGAAGCGAGCTATGGCAAAATGTTAAGAGACCTTTTTTGTAGAGAATTAAGTTTCCTACTTTTTATGTTCTATGATATTTTTTGATCAGATGCGTAGTTCTCGAGATATATCAAGATATTTAAAAGCTCCGAAGCTGCACCAACATAATAGAGGTACAGAAACACCGTGGCCCCTTTCTTTGAGATAACTCTGCACTATTGCGAGCTGCAAATGCCACTTCCAGCTTAGCTGTGCAGAAGAAGAACAACAAGAATAAGAAATATTTCGAAATATGTCCGTCAGGCCCCTTCCCTTGAGATAAATCTGCAAATATCTCGGAAACGAAGCGAGCTACGGCAAAATGTTAAGAGACCTTTTTTGTAGAAAATTAGGTTTCCTACTTTTTATGTTCTATGATATTTTTTGATCAGATGCGTAGTTCTCGAGATATATCAAGATATTTAAAAGGTCCGAAGCCGCACCAACATAATAGAGATACAGAAACACCGTGGCCCCTTTCTTTGCGATAACTCTGCACTATTGCGAGCTGCAAATGCCACTTCCAGCTTAGCTGTGCAGAAGAAGAACAACAAGAAGAAGAAATATCTCGAAATATGTCCGTCAGGCCCCTTCCCTTGAGATAAATCTGTAAATATCTCGGAAACGAAGCGAGCTATGGCAAAATGTTAAGAGACCTTTTTTGTAGAGAATTAAGTTTCCTACTTTTTATGTTCTATGATATTTTTCGATTAGAGGCGTAGTTCTCGAGATATATCAAGATATTTAAAAGTTCCGAAGCCGCACCAACATAATAGGGATACAGAAACACCGTGGCCCCTCTCTTTGAGATAACTCTGCACGATTGCGAGCTGGAAATGCCACTTCCAGTTTAGCTGTGCAGAAGAAGAACAACAAGAAGAAGAAATATCTCGAAATATGTCCGTCAGGACCCTTCCCTTGAGATAAATCTGCAAATATCTCGGAAACGAAGCGAGCTATGGCAATATGTTAAGAGACCTTTTTTGTAGAGAATCATGTTTCCTACAATTTAGGTTCTCTGATATTTTTTGATCAGAAGCGTAGTTTTCGAGATATATCGAGATATTTAAAAGTTCCGAAGCCGCACCAACATAATAGAGATACAGAAACACCGTGGCCCCTTTCTTTGAGATAACTCTGCACTATTGCGCGCTGCAAATGCCACTTCCAGCTTAGCTGTGCAGAAGAAGAACAACAAGAAGAAGAAATATCTCGAAATATGTCCGTCAGGCCCCTTCCCTTGAGATAAATCTGCAAATATCTCGGAAACGAAGCGGGCTATGGCAAAATGTTAAGAGACCTTTTTTGTAGAGAATTAAGTTTCCTACTTTTTATGTTCTATGATATTTTTTGATCAGATGCGTAGTTCTCGAGATATAGCAATATATTTAAAAGTTCCGAAGCCGCACCAACATAATAGAGATACAGAAACACCGTGGCCCCTTTCTTTGAGATAACTCTGCACTACTGCGAGCTGCAAATGCCACTTCCAGCTTAGCTGTGCAGAAGAAGAACAACAAGAACAAGAAATATCTCGAAATATGTCCGTCAGGCCCCTTCCCTTGAGATAAATCTGCAAATATCTCGGAAACGAAGCGAGCTATGGCAAAATGTTAAGAGACCTTTTTTGTAGAGAATTATGTTTCCTACAATTTACGTTCTCTGATATTTTTTGATCAGAAGCGTAGTTTTCGAGATATATCGAGATATTTAAAAGTTCCGAATCCGCACCAACATAATAGAGATACAGAAACACCGTGGCCCCTTTCTTTGAGATAACTCTGCACTATTGCGACCTGCAAATGCCACTTCCAGCTTAGCTGTGCAGAAGAGTAACAACAAGAAGAAGAAATATCTCGGAATATGTCGTCAGGCCCCTTCCCTTGAGCTAAATCTGCAAATATCTCGGAAACGATGCCAGCTATGGGAAAATGTTAAGAGACCTTTTTTGTAGAGAATTAAGTTTCCTACTTTTTATGTTCTATGATATTTTTTGATCAGATGCGTAGTTCTCGAGATATATCCAGATATTTAAAAGTTCCGAAGCGGCACAAACATAATAGAGATACAGAAACACCGTGGCCCCTTTCTTTGAGATAACTCTGCACTATTGCGAGCTGCAAATGCCACTTCCAGCTTAGCTGTGCAGAAGAAGAACAACAAGAACAAGAAATATCTCGAAATATGTCCGTCAGGCCCCTTCCCTTGAGATAAATCTGCAAATATCTCGGAAACGAAGCGAGCTATGGCAAAATGTTAAGAGACCTTTTTTGTAGAGAATTATGTTTCCTACAATTTACGTTCTCTGATATTTTTTGATCAGAAGCGTAGTTTTCGAGATATATCGAGATATTTAAAAGTTCCGAAGCCGCACCAACATAATAGAGATACAGAAACACGGTGGCCCCTTTCTTTGAGATAACTCTGCACTATTGCGACCTGCAAATGCCACTTCCAGCTTAGCTGTGCAGAAGAGGAACAACAAGAAGAAGAAATATCTCGGAATATGTCGTCAGGCCCCTTCCCTTGAGCTAAATCTGCAAATATCTCGGAAACGATGCCAGCTATGGGAAAATGTTAAGAGAACTTTTTTGTAGAGAATTAAGTTTCCTACTTTTTATGTTCTATGATATTTTTTGATCAGATGCGTAGTTTTCGAGATATATCGAGATATTTAAAAGTTCCGAAGCCGCACCAACATAATAGGGATACAGAAACACCGTGGCCCCTCTCTTTGAGATAACTCTGCACGATTGCGAGCTGGAAATGCCACTTCCAGTTTAGCTGTGCAGAAGAAGAACAACAAGAAGAAGAAATATCTCGAAATATGTCCGTCAGGACCCTTGCCTTGAGATAAATCTGCAAATATCTCGGAAACGAAGCGAGCTATGGCAAAATGTTAAGAGACCTTTTTTGTAGAGAATCATGTTTCCTACAATTTAGGTTCTCTGATATTTTTTGATCAGAAGCGTAGTTTTCGAGATATATCGAGATATTTAAAAGTTCCGAAGCCGCACCAACATAATAGAGATACAGAAACACCGTGGCCCCTTTCTTTGAGATAACTCTGCACTATTGCGACCTGCAAATGCCACTTCCAGCTTAGCTGTGCAGAAGAGGAACAACAAGAAGAAGAAATATCTCGGAATATGTCCGTCAGGCCCCTTCCCTTGAGCTAAATCTGCAAATATCTCGGAAACGATGCCAGTTATGGGAAAATGTTAAGAGACCTTTTTTGTAGAGAATTAAGTTTCCCACTTTTTATGTTCTATGATATTTTTTGATCAGATGCGTAGTTCTCGAGATATATCAAGATATTTAAAAGCTCCGAAGCTGCACCAACATAATAGAGGTACAGAAACACCGTGGCCCCTTTCTTTGAGATAACTCTGCACTATTGCGAGCTGCAAATGCCACTTCCAGTTTAGCTGTGCAGAAGAAGAACAACAAGAAGAAGAAATATCTCGAAATATGTCCATCAGGACCCTTCCCTTGAGATAAATCTGCAAATATCTCGGAAACGAAGCGAGCTACGGCAAAATATTAAGCGACCTTTTTTGTAGAAAATTAGGTTTCCTACTTTTTATGCTCTACGATATTTTTTGATCAGATGCGTAGTTCTCGAGATATATCAAGATATTTAAAAGTTCCGAAGCCGCACCAACATAATAGAGATACAGAAACACCGTGGCCCCTTTCTTTGAGATAACTCTGCACTATTGCGCGCTGCAAATGCCACTTCCAGCTTAGCTGTGCAGAAGAAGAACAACAAGAACAAGAAATATCTCGAAATATGTCCGTCAGGCCCCTTCCCTTGAGATAAATCTGCAAATATCTCGGAAACGAAGCGAGCTATGGCAAAATGTTAAGAGACCTTTTTTGTAGAGAATTATGTTTCCTACAATTTACGTTCTCTGATATTTTTTGATCAGAAGCGTAGTTTTCGAGATATATCGAGATATTTAAAAGTTCCGAATCCGCACCAACATAATAGAGATACAGAAACACCGTGGCCCCTTTCTTTGAGATAACTCTGCACTATTGCGACCTGCAAATGCCACTTCCAGCTTAGCTGTGCAGAAGAGGAACAACAAGAAGAAGAAATATCTCGGAATATGTCGTCAGGCCCCTTCCCTTGAGCTAAATCTGCAAATATCTCGGAAACGATGCCAGCTATGGGAAAATGTTAAGAGACCTTTTTTGTAGAGAGGTAAGTTTCCTACTTTTTATGTTCTATGATATTTTTTGATCAGATGCGTAGTTCTCGAGATATATCCAGATATTTAAAAGTTCCGAAGCGGCACAAACATAATAGAGATACAGAAACACCGTGGCCCCTTTCTTTGAGATAACTCTGCACTATTGCGAGCTGCAAATGCCACTTCCAGCTTAGCTGTGCAGAAGAAGAACAACAAGAACAAGAAATATCTCGAAATATGTCCGTCAGGCCCCTTCCCTTGAGATAAATCTGCAAATATCTCGGAAACGAAGCGAGCTATGGCAAAATGTTAAGAGACCTTTTTTGTAGAGAATTATGTTTCCTACAATTTACGTTCTCTGATATTTTTTGATCAGAAGCGTAGTTTTCGAGATATATCGAGATATTTAAAAGTTCCGAAGCCGCACCAACATAATAGAGATACAGAAACACCGTGGCCCCTTTCTTTGAGATAACTCTGCACTATTGCGACCTGCAAATGCCACTTCCAGCTTAGCTGTGCAGAAGAGGAACAACAAGAAGAAGAAATATCTCGGAATATGTCGTCAGGCCCCTTCCCTTGAGCTAAATCTGCAAATATCTCGGAAACGATGCCAGCTATGGGAAAATGTTAAGAGACCTTTTTTGTAGAGAATTAAGTTTCCTACTTTTTATGTTCTATGATATTTTTTGATCAGATGCGTAGTTCTCGAGATATATCCAGATATTTAAAAGTTCCGAAGCGGCACAAACATAATAGAGATACAGAAACACCGTGGCCCCTTTCTTTGAGATAACTCTGCACTATTGCGAGCTGCAAATGCCACTTCCAGCTTAGCTGTGCAGAAGAAGAACAACAAGAACAAGAAATATCTCGAAATATGTCCGTCAGGCCCCTTCCCTTGAGATAAATCTGCAAATATCTCGGAAACGAAGCGAGCTATGGCAAAATGTTAAGAGACCTTTTTTGTAGAGAATTATGTTTCCTACAATTTACGTTCTCTGATATTTTTTGATCAGAAGCGTAGTTTTCGAGATATATCGAGATATTTAAAAGTTCCGAAGCCGCACCAACATAATAGAGATACAGAAACACGGTGGCCCCTTTCTTTGAGATAACTCTGCACTATTGCGACCTGCAAATGCCACTTCCAGCTTAGCTGTGCAGAAGAGGAACAACAAGAAGAAGAAATATCTCGGAATATGTCGTCAGGCCCCTTCCCTTGAGCTAAATCTGCAAATATCTCGGAAACGATGCCAGCCATGGGAAAATGTTAAGAGACCTTTTTTGTAGAGAATTAAGTTTCCTACTTTTTATGTTGTATGATATTTTTTGATCAGATGCGTAGTTTTCGAGATATATCGAGATATTTAAAAGTTCCGAAGCCGCACCAACATAATAGGGATACAGAAACACCGTGGCCCCTCTCTTTGAGATAACTCTGCACGATTGCGAGCTGGAAATGCCACTTCCAGTTTAGCTGTGCAGAAGAAGAACAACAAGAAGAAGAAATATCTCGAAATATGTCCGTCAGGACCCTTCCCTTGAGATAAATCTGCAAATATCTCGGAAACGAAGCGAGCTATGGCAAAATGTTAAGAGACCTTTTTTGTAGAGAATCATGTTTCCTACAATTTAGGTTCTCTGATATTTTTTGATCAGAAGCGTAGTTTTCGAGATATATCGAGATATTTAAAAGTTCCGAAGCCGCACCAACATAATAGAGATACAGAAACACCGTGGCCCCTTTCTTTGAGATAACTCTGCACTATTGCGACCTGCAAATGCCACTTCCAGCTTAGCTGTGCAGAAGAGGAACAACAAGAAGAAGAAATATCTCGGAATATGTCGTCAGGCCCCTTCCCTTGAGCTAAATCTGCAAATATCTCGGAAACGATGCCAGCTATGGGAAAATGTTAAGAGACCTTTTTTGTAGAGAATTAAGTTTCCTACTTTTTATGTTCTATGATATTTTTTGATCAGAAGCGTAGTTTTCGAGATATATCGAAATATTTTAAAGTTCCGAAGCCGCACCAACATAATAGAGATACAGAAACACCGTGGCCACTTTCTTTGAGATAACTCTGCACTATTGCGACCTGCAAATGCCACTTCCAGCTCAGCTGTGCAGAAGAAGAACAACAAGAAGAAGAAATATCTCGAAATATGTCCGTCAGACCCCTTCCCTTGAGATAAATCTGCAAATATCTCGGAAACGAAGCGAGCTATGGCAAAATGTTAAGAGACCTTTTTTGTAGAGAATAATGTTTCCTACAATTTACGTTCTATGATATTTTTTGATCAGAAGCGTAGTTTTCAAGATATATCGAGATATTTAAAAGTTCCGAAGCCGCACCAACATAATAGAGATACAGAAACACCGTGGCCCCTTTCTTTGAGTTAACTCTGCACTATTGCGACCTGCAAATGCCACTTCCAGCTCAGCTGTGCAGAAGAAGAACAACAAGAAGAAGAAATATCTCGAAATATGTCCGTCAGGCCCCTTCCCTTGAGATAAATCTGCAAATATCTCGGAAACGAAGCGAGCTATGGCAAAATGTTAAGAGACCTTTTTTGTAGAGAATTAAGTTTCCTACTTTTTATGTTCTATGATATTTTTTGATCAGATGCGTAGTTCTCGAGATATATCAAGATATTTAAAAGTTCCGAAGCCGCACCAACATAATAGAGATACAGAAACACCGTGGCCCCTTTCTTTGAGATAACTCTGCACTATTGCGAGCTGCAAATGCCACTTCCAGCTTAGTTGTGCAGAAGAAGAACAACAAGAAGAAGAAATATCTCGAAATATGTCCGTCAGGCCCCTTCCCTTGAGATAAATCTGCAAATATCTCGGAAACGAAGCGAGCTATGGCAAAATGTTTAGAGACCTTTCTTGTAGAGAATTAAGTTTCCTACTTTTTATGTAGTATGATATTTTCTGATCAGATGCGTAGTTCTCGAGATATATCATGATATTTAAAAGTTCCGAAGCCGCACCAACATAATAGAGATACAGAAACACCGTGGCCCCTTTGTTTGAGATAACTCTGCACTATTGCGCGCTGCAAATGCCACTTCCAGCTTAGCTGTGCAGAAGAAGACCAACAAGAAGAAGAAATATCTCGAAATATGTCCGTCAGGCCCCTTCCCTTGAGATAAATCTGCAAATATCTCGGAAACGAAGCGAGCTATGGCAAAATGTTAAGAGACCTTTTTTGTAGAGAATTATGTTTCCTACAATTTACGTTCTCTGATATTTTTTGATCAGAAGCGTAGTTTTCGAGATATATCGAGATATTTAAAAGTTCCGAATCCGCACCAACATAATAGAGATACAGAAACACCGTGGCCCCTTTCCTTGAGATAACTCTGCACTATTGCGACCTGCAAATGCCACTTCCAGCTTAGCTGTGCAGAAGAGGAACAACAAGAAGAAGAAATATCTCGGAATATGTCGTCAGGCCCCTTCCCTTGAGCTAAATCTGCAAATATCTCGGAAACGATGCCAGCTATGGGAAAATGTTAAGAGACCTTTTTTGTAGAGAAGTAAGTTTCCTACTTTTTATGTTCTATGATATTTTTTGATCAGATGCGTAGTTCTCGAGATATATCCAGATATTTAAAAGTTCCGAAGCGGCACAAACATAATAGAGATACAGAAACACCGTGGCCCCTTTCTTTGAGATAACTCTGCACTATTGCGAGCTGCAAATGCCACTTCCAGCTTAGCTGTGCAGAAGAAGAACAACAAGAACAAGAAATATCTCGAAATATGTCCGTCAGGCCCCTTCCCTTGAGATAAATCTGCAAATATCTCGGAAACGAAGCGAGCTATGGCAAAATGTTAAGAGACCTTTTTTGTAGAGAATTATGTTTCCTACAATTTACGTTCTCTGATATTTTTTGATCAGAAGCGTAGTTTTCGAGATATATCGAGATATTTAAAAGTTCCGAAGCCGCACCAACATAATAGAGATACAGAAACACCGTGGCCCCTTTCTTTGAGATAACTCTGCACTATTGCGACCTGCAAATGCCACTTCCAGCTTAGCTGTGCAGAAGAGGAACAACAAGAAGAAGAAATATCTCGGAATATGTCGTCAGGCCCCTTCCCTTGAGCTAAATCTGCAAATATCTCGGAAACGATGCCAGCTATGGGAAAATGTTAAGAGACCTTTTTTGTAGAGAATTAAGTTTCCTACTTTTTATGTTCTATGATATTTTTTGATCAGATGCGTAGTTCTCGAGATATATCCAGATATTTAAAAGTTCCGAAGCGGCACAAACATAATAGAGATACAGAAACACCGTGGCCCCTTTCTTTGAGATAACTCTGCACTATTGCGAGCTGCAAATGCCACTTCCAGCTTAGCTGTGCAGAAGAAGAACAACAAGAACAAGAAATATCTCGAAATATGTCCGTCAGGCCCCTTCCCTTGAGATAAATCTGCAAATATCTCGGAAACGAAGCGAGCTATGGCAAAATGTTAAGAGACCTTTTTTGTAGAGAATTATGTTTCCTACAATTTACGTTCTCTGATATTTTTTGATCAGAAGCGTAGTTTTCGAGATATATCGAGATATTTAAAAGTTCCGAAGCCGCACCAACATAATAGAGATACAGAAACACGGTGGCCCCTTTCTTTGAGATAACTCTGCACTATTGCGACCTGCAAATGCCACTTCCAGCTTAGCTGTGCAGAAGAGGAACAACAAGAAGAAGAAATATCTCGGAATATGTCGTCAGGCCCCTTCCCTTGAGCTAAATCTGCAAATATCTCGGAAACGATGCCAGCCATGGGAAAATGTTAAGAGACCTTTTTTGTAGAGAATTAAGTTTCCTACTTTTTATGTTGTATGATATTTTTTGATCAGATGCGTAGTTTTCGAGATATATCGAGATATTTAAAAGTTCCGAAGCCGCACCAACATAATAGGGATACAGAAACACCGTGGCCCCTCTCTTTGAGATAACTCTGCACGATTGCGAGCTGGAAATGCCACTTCCAGTTTAGCTGTGCAGAAGAAGAACAACAAGAAGAAGAAATATCTCGAAATATGTCCGTCAGGACCCTTCCCTTGAGATAAATCTGCAAATATCTCGGAAACGAAGCGAGCTATGGCAAAATGTTAAGAGACCTTTTTTGTAGAGAATCATGTTTCCTACAATTTAGGTTCTCTGATATTTTTTGATCAGAAGCGTAGTTTTCGAGATATATCGAGATATTTAAAAGTTCCGAAGCCGCACCAACATAATAGAGATACAGAAACACCGTGGCCCCTTTCTTTGAGATAACTCTGCACTATTGCGACCTGCAAATGCCACTTCCAGCTTAGCTGTGCAGAAGAGGAACAACAAGAAGAAGAAATATCTCGGAATATGTCGTCAGGCCCCTTCCCTTGAGCTAAATCTGCAAATATCTCGGAAACGATGCCAGCTATGGGAAAATGTTAAGAGACCTTTTTTGTAGAGAATTAAGTTTCCTACTTTTTATGTTCTATGATATTTTTTGATCAGAAGCGTAGTTTTCGAGATATATCGAAATATTTTAAAGTTCCGAAGCCGCACCAACATAATAGAGATACAGAAACACCGTGGCCACTTTCTTTGAGATAACTCTGCACTATTGCGACCTGCAAATGCCACTTCCAGCTCAGCTGTGCAGAAGAAGAACAACAAGAAGAAGAAATATCTCGAAATATGTCCGTCAGACCCCTTCCCTTGAGATAAATCTGCAAATATCTCGGAAACGAAGCGAGCTATGGCAAAATGTTAAGAGACCTTTTTTGTAGAGAATAATGTTTCCTACAATTTACGTTCTATGATATTTTTTGATCAGAAGCGTAGTTTTCAAGATATATCGAGATATTTAAAAGTTCCGAAGCCGCACCAACATAATAGAGATACAGAAACACCGTGGCCCCTTTCTTTGAGTTAACTCTGCACTATTGCGACCTGCAAATGCCACTTCCAGCTCAGCTGTGCAGAAGAAGAACAACAAGAAGAAGAAATATCTCGAAATATGTCCGTCAGGCCCCTTCCCTTGAGATAAATCTGCAAATATCTCGGAAACGAAGCGAGCTATGGCAAAATGTTAAGAGACCTTTTTTGTAGAGAATTAAGTTTCCTACTTTTTATGTTCTATGATATTTTTTGATCAGATGCGTAGTTCTCGAGATATATCAAGATATTTAAAAGTTCCGAAGCCGCACCAACATAATAGAGATACAGAAACACCGTGGCCCCTTTCTTTGAGATAACTCTGCACTATTGCGAGCTGCAAATGCCACTTCCAGCTTAGCTGTGCAGAAGAAGAACAACAAGAAGAAGAAATATCTCGAAATATGTCCGTCAGGCCCCTTCCCTTGAGATAAATCTGCAAATATCTCGGAAACGAAGCGAGCTATGGCAAAATGTTTAGAGACCTTTCTTGTAGAGAATTAAGTTTCCTACTTTTTATGTAGTATGATATTTTCTGATCAGATGCGTAGTTCTCGAGATATATCATGATATTTAAAAGTTCCGAAGCCGCACCAACATAATAGAGATACAGAAACACCGTGGCCCCTTTGTTTGAGATAACTCTGCACTATTGCGCGCTGCAAATGCCACTTCCAGCTTAGCTGTGCAGAAGAAGACCAACAAGAAGAAGAAATATCTCGAAATATGTCCGTCAGGCCCCTTCCCTTGAGATAAATCTGCAAATATCTCGGAAACGAAGCGAGCTATGGCAAAATGTTAAGAGACCTTTTTTGTAGAGAATTCAGTTTCCTACTTTTTATGTTCTATGATATTTTTCGATCAGAGGCGTAGTTCTCGAAATATATCGAGATATTTAAAAGTTCCGAAGCCGCACCAACATAATAGAGATACAGAAACACCGTGGCCCCTTTCTTTGAGATAACTCTGCACTAGTGCGAGCCGCAAATGCCACTTCCAGCTTAGCTGTGCAGAAGAAGAACAAGAAGAAGAAGAAATATCTCGAAATATGTCCGTCAGGCCCCTTCCCTTGAGATAAATATGCAAATATCTCGGAAACGAAGCGAGCTATGGCAAAATGTTAAGAGACCTTTTTTGTAGAGAATTAAGTTTCCTACTTTTTATGTTCTATGATATTTTTTGATCAGATGCGTAGTTCTCGAGATATATCAAGATATTTAAAAGTTCGGAAGCCGCACCAACATAATAGAGATACAGAAACGCCGTGGCCCCTTTCTTTGAGATAACTCGGCACTATTGCGAGCTGCAAATGCCACTTCCAGCTTAGCTGTGCAGAGGAAGAACAACAAGAAGAAGAAATATCTCGAAATATGTCCGTCAGGCCAGTTCCTTTGAACTGAATCTGCAAATATCTCGGAAACGAAGCGAGCTATGGCAAAATGTTAAGAGACGTTTTTTGTAGAGAATTATGTTTCCTACAATTTATGTTCTATGATATTTTTTGATCAGAAGCGTAGTTTTCGAGATATATCGAGATATTTAAAAGTTCCGAAGCCGCACCAACATAATAGGGATACAGAAACACCGTGGCCCCTTTCTTTGAGATAACTCTGCACTAGTGCGAGCCGGAAATGCCACTTCCAGCTTAGCTGTGCAGAAGAAGAACAAGAAGAAGAAGAAATATCTCGAAATATGTCCGTCAGGCCCCTTCCCTTGAGATAAATATGCAAATATCTCGGAAACGAAGCGAGCTATGGCAAAATGTTAAGAGACCTTTTTTGTAGAGAATAAGTTTCCTACTTTTTATGTTCTATGATATTTTTTGATCAGATGCGTAGTTCTCGAGATATATCAAGATATTTAAAAGTTCGGAAGCCGCACCAACATAATAGAGATACAGAAACGCCGTGGCCCCTTTCTTTGAGATAACTCGGCACTATTGCGAGCTGCAAATGCCACTTCCAGCTTAGCTGTGCAGAGGAAGAACAACAAGAAGAAGAAATATCTCGAAATATGTCCGTCAGGCCAGTTCCTTTGAACTGAATCTGCAAATATCTCGGAAACGAAGCGAGCTATGGCAAAATGTTAAGAGACGTTTTTTGTAGAGAATTATGTTTCCTACAATTTATGTTCTATGATATTTTTTGATCAGAAGCGTAGTTTTCGAGATATATCGAGATATTTAAAAGTTCCGAAGCCGCACCAACATAATAGGGATACAGAAACACCGTGGCCCCTTTCTTTGAGATAACTCTGCACTAGTGCGAGCCGCAAATGCCACTTCCAGCTTAGCTGTGCAGAAGAAGAACAACAAGAAGAAGAAATATCTCGAAATATGTCCGTCAGGCCCCTTCCCTTGAGATAAATCTGCAAATATCTCGGAAACGAAGCGAGCTATGGCAGAATGTTAAGAGACGTTTTTTGTAGAGAATTATGTTTCCTACAATTTATGTTCTATGATATTTTTTGATCAGAAGCATAGTTCTCGAGATATATCGAGATATTTAAAAGTTCCGAAGCCGCACCAACATAATAGGGATACAGAAACATCGTGGCCCCTTTCTTTGAGATAACTCTGCACTAGTGCGAGCCGCAAATGCCACTTCCAGCTTAGCTGTGCAGAAGAAGAACAAGAAGAAGAAAAAATATCTCGAAATATGTCCGTCTGGCCCCTTCCCTTGAGATATATCTGCAAATATCTCGGAAACGAAGCGGGCTATGGCAAAATGTTAAGAGACGTTTTTTGTAGAGAATTAAGTTTCCTACTTTTTATGTTCTATGATATTTTTTGATCAGAAGCGTAGTTTTCGAGATATATCGAGATATTTAAAAGTTCCGAATCCGCACCAACATAATAGAGATACAGAAACACCGTGGCCCCTTTCTTTGAGATAACTCTGCACTATTGCGACCTGCAAATGCCACTTCCAGCTTAGCTGTGCAGAAGAGGAACAACAAGAAGAAGAAATATCTCGGAATATGTCGTCAGGCCCCTTCCCTTGAGCTAAATCTGCAAATATCTCGGAAACGATGCCAGCTATGGGAAAATGTTAAGAGACCTTTTTTGTAGAGAATTAAGTTTCCTACTTTTTATGTTCTATGATATTTTTTGATCAGAAGCGTAGTTTTCGAGATATATCGAAATATTTTAAAGTTCCGAAGCCGCACCAACATAATAGAGATACAGAAACACCGTGGCCACTTTCTTTGAGATAACTCTGCACTATTGCGACCTGCAAATGCCACTTCCAGCTCAGCTGTGCAGAAGAAGAACAACAAGAAGAAGAAATATCTCGAAATATGTCCGTCAGACCCCTTCCCTTGAGATAAATCTGCAAATATCTCGGAAACGAAGCGAGCTATGGCAAAATGTTAAGAGACCTTTTTTGTAGAGAATAATGTTTCCTACAATTTACGTTCTATGATATTTTTTGATCAGAAGCGCAGTTTTCAAGATATATCGAGATATTTAAAAGTTCCGAAGCCGCACCAACATAATAGAGATACAGAAACACCGTGGCCCCTTTCTTTGAGTTAACTCTGCACTATTGCGACCTGCAAATGCCACTTCCAGCTCAGCTGTGCAGAAGAAGAACAACAAGAAGAAGAAATATCTCGAAATATGTCCGTCAGGCCCCTTCCCTTGAGATAAATCTGCAAATATCTCGGAAACGAAGCGAGCTATGGCAAAATGTTAAGAGACCTTTTTTGTAGAGAATTAAGTTTCCTACTTTTTATGTTCTATGATATTTTTTGATCAGATGCGTAGTTCTCGAGATATATCAAGATATTTAAAAGTTCCGAAGCCGCACCAACATAATAGAGATACAGAAACACCGTGGCCCCTTTCTTTGAGATAACTCTGCACTATTGCGAGCTGCAAATGCCACTTCCAGCTTAGCTGTGCAGAAGAAGAACAACAAGAAGAAGAAATATCTCGAAATATGTCCGTCAGGCCCCTTCCCTTGAGATAAATCTGCAAATATCTCGGAAACGAAGGGAGCTATGGCAAAATGTTTAGAGACCTTTCTTGTAGAGAATTAAGTTTCCTACTTTTTATGTAGTATGATATTTTCTGATCAGATGCGTAGTTCTCGAGATATATCATGATATTTAAAAGTTCCGAAGCCGCACCAACATAATAGAGATACAGAAACACCGTGGCCCCTTTGTTTGAGATAACTCTGCACTATTGCGCGCTGCAAATGCCACTTCCAGCTTAGCTGTGCAGAAGAAGACCAACAAGAAGAAGAAATATCTCGAAATATGTCCGTCAGGCCCCTTCCCTTGAGATAAATCTGCAAATATCTCGGAAACGAAGCGAGCTATGGCAAAATGTTAAGAGACCTTTTTTGTAGAGAATTCAGTTTCCTACTTTTTATGTTCTATGATATTTTTCGATCAGAGGCGTAGTTCTCGAAATATATCGAGATATTTAAAAGTTCCGAAGCCGCACCAACATAATAGAGATACAGAAACACCGTGGCCCCTTTCTTTGAGATAACTCTGCACTAGTGCGAGCCGCAAATGCCACTTCCAGCTTAGCTGTGCAGAAGAAGAACAAGAAGAAGAAGAAATATCTCGAAATATGTCCGTCAGGCCCCTTCCCTTGAGATAAATATGCAAATATCTCGGAAACGAAGCGAGCTATGGCAAAATGTTAAGAGACCTTTTTTGTAGAGAAGTAAGTTTCCTACTTTTTATGTTCTATGATATTTTTTGATCAGATGCGTAGTTCTCGAGATATATCAAGATATTTAAAAGTTCGGAAGCCGCACCAACATAATAGAGATACAGAAACGCCGTGGCCCCTTTCTTTGAGATAACTCGGCACTAATGCGAGCTGCAAATGCCACGTCCAGCTTAGCTGTGCAGAGGAAGAACAACAAGAAGAAGAAATATCTCGAAATATGTCCGTCAGGCCAGTTCCTTTGAACTGAATCTGCAAATATCTCGGAAACGAAGCGAGCTATGGCAAAATGTTAAGAGACGTTTTTTGTAGAGAATTATGTTTCCTACAATTTATGTTCTATGATATTTTTTGATCAGAAGCGTAGTTTTCGAGATATATCGAGATATTTAAAAGTTCCGAAGCCGCACCAACATAATAGGGATACAGAAACACCGTGGCCCCTTTCTTTGAGATAACTCTGCACTAGTGCGAGCCGCAAATGCCACTTCCAGCTTAGCTGTGCAGAAGAAGAACAACAAGAAGAAGAAATATCTCGAAATATGTCCGTCAGGCCCCTTCCCTTGAGATAAATCTGCAAATATCTCGGAAACGAAGGGAGCTATGGCAAAATGTTTAGAGACCTTTCTTGTAGAGAATTAAGTTTCCTACTTTTTATGTAGTATGATATTTTCTGATCAGATGCGTAGTTCTCGAGATATATCATGATATTTAAAAGTTCCGAAGCCGCACCAACATAATAGAGATACAGAAACACCGTGGCCCCTTTGTTTGAGATAACTCTGCACTATTGCGCGCTGCAAATGCCACTTCCAGCTTAGCTGTGCAGAAGAAGACCAACAAGAAGAAGAAATATCTCGAAATATGTCCGTCAGGCCCCTTCCCTTGAGATAAATCTGCAAATATCTCGGAAACGAAGCGAGCTATGGCAAAATGTTAAGAGACCTTTTTTGTAGAGATTTCAGTTTCCTACTTTTTATGTTCTATGATATTTTTCGATCAGAGGCGTAGTTCTCGAAATATATCGAGATATTTAAAAGTTCCGAAGCCGCACCAACATAATAGAGATACAGAAACACCGTGGCCCCTTTCTTTGAGATAACTCTGCACTAGTGCGAGCCGCAAATGCCACTTCCAGCTTAGCTGTGCAGAAGAAGAACAAGAAGAAGAAGAAATATCTCGAAATATGTCCGTCAGGCCCCTTCCCTTGAGATAAATATGCAAATATCTCGGAAACGAAGCGAGCTATGGCAAAATGTTAAGAGACCTTTTTTGTAGAGAATTAAGTTTCCTACTTTTTATGTTCTATGATATTTTTTGATCAGATGCGTAGTTCTCGAGATATATCAAGATATTTAAAAGTTCGGAAGCCGCACCAACATAATAGAGATACAGAAACGCCGTGGCCCCTTTCTTTGAGATAACTCGGCACTAATGCGAGCTGCAAATGCCACGTCCAGCTTAGCTGTGCAGAGGAAGAACAACAAGAAGAAGAAATATCTCGAAATATGTCCGTCAGGCCAGTTCCTTTGAACTGAATCTGCAAATATCTCGGAAACGAAGCGAGCTATGGCAAAATGTTAAGAGACGTTTTTTGTAGAGAATTATGTTTCCTACAATTTATGTTCTATGATATTTTTTGATCAGAAGCGTAGTTTTCGAGATATATCGAGATATTTAAAAGTTCCGAAGCCGCACCAACATAATAGGGATACAGAAACACCGTGGCCCCTTTCTTTGAGATAACTCTGCACTAGTGCGAGCCGCAAATGCCACTTCCAGCTTAGCTGTGCAGAAGAAGAACAACAAGAAGAAGAAATATCTCGAAATATGTCCGTCAGGCCCCTTCCCTTGAGATAAATCTGCAAATATCTCGGAAACGAAGCGAGCTATGGCAGAATGTTAAGAGACGTTTTTTGTAGAGAATTATGTTTCCTACAATTTATGTTCTATGATATTTTTTGATCAGAAGCATAGTTCTCGAGATATATCGAGATATTTAAAAGTTCCGAAGCCGCACCAACATAATAGGGATACAGAAACATCGTGGCCCCTTTCTTTGAGATAACTCTGCACTAGTGCGAGCCGCAAATGCCACTTCCAGCTTAGCTGTGCAGAAGAAGAACAAGAAGAAGAAAAAATATCTCGAAATATGTCCGTCTGGCCCCTTCCCTTGAGATATATCTGCAAATATCTCGGAAACGAAGCGGGCTATGGCAAAATGTTAAGAGACGTTTTTTGTAGAGAATTAAGTTTCCTACTTTTTATGTTCTATGATATTTTTTGATCAGATGCGTAGTTCTCGAGATATATCGAGATATTTAAAAGTTCCGAAGTCGCACCAACATAATAGAGATACAGAAACACCGTGGCCCCTTTCTTTGAGATAACTGTGCACTAGTGCGAGCTGCAAATGCCACTTCCAGCTTAGCTGTGCAGAGGAAGAACAACAAGAAGAAGAAATATCTCGAAATATGTCCGTCAGGCCAGTTCCTTTGAGCTGAATCTGCAAATATCTCGGAAACGAAGCGAGCTATGGCAAAATGTTAAGAGACGTTTTTTGTAGAGAATTATGTTTCCTACAATTTATGTTCTATGATATTTTTTGATCCGAAGCGTAGTTTTCGAGATATATCGAGATATTTAAAAGTTCCGAAGCCGCACCAACATAATAGAGATACAGAAACACCGTGGCCCCTTTCTTTGAGATAACTCTGCACTATTGCGCGCTGCAAATGCCACTTCCAGCTTAGCTGTGCAGAGGAAGAACAACAAGAAGAAGAAATATCTCGAAATATGTCCGTCAGGCCCCTTCCCTTGAGATAAATCTGCAAATATCTCGGAAACGAAGCGAGCTATGGCAAAATGTTAAGAGACGTTTTTTGTAGAGAATTATGTTTCCTACAATTTATGTTCTATGATATTTTTTGATCAGAAGCGTAGTTTTCGAGATATATCGAGATATTTAAAAGTTCCGAAGCCGCACCAACATAATAGAGATACAGAAACACCGTGGCCCCTTTCTTTGAGATAACTCTGCACTATTGCGCGCTGCAAATGCCACTTCCAGCTTAGCTGTGCAGAAGAAGAACAACAAGAAGAAGAAATATCTCGAAATATGTCCGTCAGGCCCCTTCCCTTGAGATAAATCTGCAAATATCTCGGAAACCAAGCGAGCTATGGCAAAATGTTAAGAGACCTTATTTGTAGAGAATTAAGTTTCCTACTTTTTATGTTCTACGATATTTTTTGATCAGATGCGTAGTTCTCGAGATATATCAAGATATTTAAAAGTTCCGAAGCCGCATCAACATAATAGAGATACAGAAACACCGTGGCCCCTTTCTTTGAGATAACTCTGCACTATTGCGAGCTGCAAATGCCACTTCCAGCTTAGCTGTGCAGAAGAAGAACAACAAGAAGAAGAAATATCTCGAAATATGTCCGTCAGGCCCCTTCCCTTGAGATAAATCTGCAAATATCTCGGAAACGAAGCGAGCTATGGCAAAATGTTAAGAGACCTTTTTTGTACAGAATTATCTTTCCTACAATTTACGTTCTCCGATATTTTTTGATCAGAAGCGTAGTTTTCGAGATATATCGAGATATTTAAAAGTTCCGAAGCCGCACCAACATAATAGAGATACAGAAACACCGTGGCCCCTTTCTTTGAGATAACTCTGCACTATTGCGACCTGCAAATGCCACTTCCAGCTTAGCTGTGCAGAAGAAGAACAACAAGAAGAAGAAAAATCTCGAAATATGTCCGTCAGGACCCTTCCCTTGAGATAAATCTGCAAATATCTCGGAAACGAAGCGAGCTATGGCAAAATGTTAAGAGACCTTTTTTGTAGAGAATTAAGTTTCCTACTTTTTATGTTCTATGATATTTTTCGATCAGAGGCGTAGTTCTCGAGATATATCAAGATATTTAAAAGTTCCGAAGCCGCAACAACATAATAGAGATACAGAAACACCGTGGCCCCTTTCTTTGAGATAACTCTGCACGATTGCGAGCTGGAAATGCCACTTCTAGTTTAGCTGTGCAGAAGAAGAACAACAAGAAGAAGAAATATCTCGAAATATGTCCATCAGGACCCTTCCCTTGAGATATATCTGCAAATATCTCGGAAACGAAGCGAGCTATGGCAAAACGTTAAGAGACCTTTTTTGTAGAGAATTATGTTTCCTACAATTTATGTTCTGTGATATTTATTGATCAGAAGCGTAGTTTTCGAGATATATCGAGATATTTAAAAGTTCCGAAGCCGCACCAACATAATAGAGATACAGAAACACCGTGGCCCCTTTCTTTGAGATAACTCTGCACTATTGCGAGCTGTAAATGCCACTTCCAGCTTAGCTGTGCAGAAGAAGGATAACAAGAAGAAGAAATATCTCGAAATATGTCCGTCAGGCCCCTTCCCTTGAGATATATCTGCAAATATCTCGGAAACGAAGCGAGCTATGGCAAAATGTTAAGAGACCTTTTTTGTAGAGAATTATGTTTCCTACAATTTAGGTTCTATGATATTTTTTGATCAGAAGCGTAGTTTTCGAGATGTATCGAGATATTTAAAAGTTCCGAAGCCGCACCAACATAATAGAGATACAGAAACACCGTGGCCCCTTTCTTTGAGATAACTCTGCACTAGTGCGAGCCGCAAATGCCACTTCCAGCTTAGCTGTGCAGAAGAAGAACAACAAGAAGAAGAAATATCTCGAAATATGTCCGTCAGGCCCCTTCCCTTGAGACAAATCTGCAAATATCTCGGAAACGAAGCGAGCTATGGCAAAATGTTAAGCGACCTTTTTTGTAGAGAATTAAGTTTCCTACTTTTTATGTTCTATGATATTTTTTGATCAGATGCGTAGTTCTCGAGATATATCAAGATATTTAAAAGTTCCGGAGCCGCACCAACATAATAGAGATACAGAAACACCGTGGCCCCTTTCTTTGAGTTAACTCTGCACTATTGCGAGCTGCAAATGCCACTTCCAGCTTAGCTGTGCAGAGGAAGAACAACAAGAAGAAGAAATATCTCGAAATATGTCCGTCAGGCCAGTTCCTTTGAGCTGAATCTGCAAATATCTCGGAAACGAAGCGAGCTATGGCAAAATGTTAAGAGACGTTTTTTGTAGAGAATTATGTTTCCTACAATTTATGTTCTATGATATTTTTTGATCCGAAGCGTAGTTTTCGAGATATATCGAGATATTTAAAAGTTCCGAAGCCGCACCAACATAATAGGGATACAGAAACACCGTGGCCCCTTTCTTTGAGATAACTCTGCACTAGTGCGAGCCGCAAATGCCACTTCCAGCTTAGCTGTGCAGAAGAAGAACAACAAGAAGAAGAAATATCTCGAAATATGTCCGTCAGGCCCCTTCCCTTGAGATAAATCTGCAAATATCTCGGAAACGAAGCGAGTTATGGCAAAATGTTAAGAGACCTTTTTTGTAGAGAATTAAGTTTCCTACTTTTTATGTACTATGATATTTTTTGATCAGATGCGTAGTTCTCGAGATATATCAAGATATTTAAAAGTTCCGAACCCGCACCAACATAATAGAGATACAGAAACACCGTGGCCCCTTTCTTTGAGATAACTCTGCACTATTGCGAGCTGCAAATGCCACTTCCAGCTTAGCTGTGCAGAGGAAGAACAACAAGAAGAAGAAATATCTCGAAATATGTCCGTCAGGCCAGTTCCTTTGAGCTGAATCTGCAAATATCTCGGAAACGAAGCGAGCTATGGCAAAATGTTAAGAGACGTTTTTTATAGAGAATTATGTTTCCTACAATTTATGTTCTATGATATTTTTTGATCAGAAGCGTAGTTTTCGAGATATATCGAGATATTTAAAAGTTCCGAAGCCGCACCAACATAATAGGGATACAGAAACACCGTGGCCCCTTTCTTTGAGATAACTCTGCACTAGTGCGAGCCGCAAATGCCACTTCCAGCTTAGCTGTGCAGAAGAAGAACAACAAGAAGAAGAAATATCTCGAAATATGTCCGTCAGGCCCCTTCCCTTGAGATATATCTGCAAATATCTCGGAAACGAAGCGAGCTATGGCAAAATGTTTAGAGACCTTTTTTGTAGAGAATTATGTTTCCTACAATTTATGTTCTATGATATTTTTTGATCAGAAGCGTAGTTTTCGAGATATATCAAGATATTTAAAAGTTCCGAAGCCGCACCAACATAATAGAGATACAGAAACACCGTGGCCCCTTTCTTTGAGATAACTCTGCACTGTTGCGAGCTGTAAATGCCACTTCCAGCTTAGCTGTGCAGAAGAAGAACAACAAGGAGAAGAAATATCTCGAAATATGTCCGTCAGGCCCCTTCCCTTGAGATATATCTGCAAATATCTCGGAAACGAAGCGAGCTATGGCAAAACGTTAAGAGACCTTTTTTGTAGAGAATTCTGTTTCCTACAATTTATGTTCTATGATATTTTTTGATCAGAAGCGTCGTTTTCGAGATATATCGAGATATTTAAAAGTTCCGAAGCCGCACCAACATAATAGAGATACAGAAACACCGTGGCCCCTTTCTTTGAGATAACTCTGCACTAGTGCGAGCCGCAAATGCCACTTCCAGCTTAGCTGTGCAGAAGAAGAACAACAAGAAGAAGAAATATCTCGAAATATGTCCGTCAGGCCCCTTCCCTTGAGATAAATCTGCAAATATCTCGGAAACGAAGCGAGTTATGGCAAAATGTTAAGAGACCTTTTTTGTAGAGAATTAAGTTTCCTACAATTTATGTTCTATGATATTTTTTGATCAGAAGCGTAGTTTTCGAGATATATCGAGATATTTAAAAGTTCCGAAGCCGCACCAACATAATAGAGATACAGAAACACCGTGGCCCCTTCCTTTGAGATAACTCTGCACTAGTGCGAGCCGCAAATGCCACTTCCAGCTTAGCTGTGCAGAAGAAGAACAACAAGAAGAAGAAATATCTCGAAATATGTCCGACAGGCCCCTTCCCTTGAGATAAATCTGCAAATATCTCGGAAACGAAGCGAGCTATGGCGAAATGTTAAGAGACCTTTTTTGTAGAGAATTAAGTTTCCTACTTTTTATCTTCTATGATATTTTTTGATCAGATGCGTAGTTCTCGAGATATATCAAGATATTTAAAAGTTCCGAAGCCGCACCAACATAATAGAGATACAGAAACACCGTGGCCCCTCTCTTTGAGATAACTCTGCACTATTGCGAGCTGCAAATGCCACTTCCAGCTTAGCTGTGCAGAAGAAGAACAACAAGAAGAAGAAATATCTCGAAATATGTCCGTCAGGCCCCTTCCCTTGAGATAAATCTGCAAATATCTCGGAAACGAAGCGAGCTATGGCAAAATCTTTAGAGACCTTTCTTGTAGAGAATTAAGTTTCCTACTTTTTATGTAGTATGATATTTTTTGATCAGATGCGTAGTTCTCGAGATATATCAAGATATTTAAAAGTTCCGAAGCCGCACCAATATAATAGAGATACAGAAACACCGTGGCCCCTTTCTTTGAGATAACTCTGCACTATTGCGCGCTGCAAATGCCACTTCCAGCTTAGCTGTGCAGAAGAAGAACAACAGGAAGAAGAAATATCTCGAAATATGTCCGTCAGGCCCCTTCCCTTGAGATAAATCTGCAAATATCTCGGAAACGAAGCGAGCTATGGGAAAATGTAAAGAGACCTTTTTTGTAGAGAATTAAGTTTCCTACTTTTTATGTTCTATGATATTTTTCGATCAGAGGCGTAGTTCTCGAGATATATCAAGATATTTAAAAGTTCCGAAGCCGCACCAACATAATAGAGATACAGAAACACCGTGGCCCCTTTCTTTGAGATAACTCTGCACGATTGCGAGCTGGAAATGTCACTTCCAGTTTAGCTGTGCAGAAGAAGAACAACAAGAAGAAGAAATATCTCGAAATATGTCCGTCAGGCCCCTTCCCTTGAGATAAATCTGCAAATATCTCGGAAACGAAGCGAGCTATGGCAAAATGTTAAGCGACCTTTTTTGTAGAGAATTAAGTTTCCTACTTTTTATGTTCTATGATATTTTTTGATCAGATGCGTAGTTCTCGAGATATATCAAGATATTTAAAAGTTCCGAAGCCGCACCAACATAATAGAGATACAGAAACACCGTGGCCCCTTTCTTTGAGTTAACTCTGCACTATTGCGAGCTGCAAATGCCACTTCCAGCTTAGCTGTGCAGAGGAAGAACAACAAGAAGAAGAAATATCTCGAAATATGTCCGTCAGGCCAGTTCCTTTGAGCTGAATCTGCAAATATCTCGGAAACGAAGCGAGCTATGGCAAAATGTTAAGAGACGTTTTTTGTAGAGAATTATGTTTCCTACAATTTATGTTCTATGATATTTTTTGATCCGAAGCGTAGTTTTCGAGATATATCGAGATATTTAAAAGTTCCGAAGCCGCACCAACATAATAGAGATACAGAAACACCGTGGCCCCTCTCTTTGAGATAACTCTGCACTATTGCGAGCTGGAAATGCCACTTCCAGTTTAGCTGTGCAGAAGAAGAACAACAAGAAGAAGAAATATCTCGAAATATGTCCGTTAGGCCCCTTCCCTTGAGATAAATCTGCAAATATCTCGGAAACGAAGCGAGCTATGGCAAAATGTTAGCAGACTTTTTTGTAGAGAATTAAGTTTCCTACTTTTTATGTTCTATGATATTTTTTGATCAGATGCGTAGTTCTCGAGATATATCAAGATATTTAAAAGTTCCGAAGCCGCACCAACATAATAGAGATACAGAAACACCGTGGCCCCTTTCTTTGAGATAACTCTGCACTGTTGCGAGCTGTAAATGCCACTTCCAGCTTAGCTGTGCAGAAGAAGAACAACAAGGAGAAGAAATATCTCGAAATATGTCCGTCAGGCCCCTTCCCTTGAGATATATCTGCAAATATCTCGGAAACGAAGCGAGCTATGGCAAAACGTTAAGAGACCTTTTTTGTAGAGAATTCTGTTTCCTACAATTTATGCTCTATGATATTTTTTGATCAGAAGCGTAGTTTTCGAGATATATCGAGATATTTAAAAGTTCCGAAGCCGCACCAACATAATAGAGATACAGAAACACCGTGGCCCCTTTCTTTGAGATAACTCTGCACTAGTGCGAGCCGCAAATGCCACTTCCAGCTTAGCTGTGCAGAAGAAGAACAAGAAGAAGAAGCAATATCTCGAAATATGTCCGTCAGGCCCCTTCCCTTGAGATAAATATGCAAATATCTCGGAAACGAAGCGAGCTATGGCAAAATGTTAAGAGACCTTTTTTGTAGAGAATTAAGTTTCCTACTTTTTATGTTCTATGATATTTTTTGATCAGATGTGTAGTTCTCGAGATATATCAAGATATTTAAAAGTTCCGAAGCCGCACCAACATAATAGAGATACAGAAACACCGTGGCCCCTTTCTTTGAGATAACTCTGCACTATTGCGAGCTGCAAATGCCACTTCCAGCTTAGCTGTGCAGAGGAAGAACAACAAGAAGAAGAAATATCTCGAAATATGTCCGTCAGGCCAGTTCCTTTGAGCTGAATCTGCAAATATCTCGGAAACGAAGCGAGCTATGGCAAAATGTTAAGAGACGTTTTTTGTAGAGAATTATGTTTCCTACAATTTATGTTCTATGATATTTTTTGATCAGAAGCGTAGTTTTCGAGATATATCGAGGTATTTAAAAGTTCCGAAGCCGCACCAACATAATAGGGATACAGAAACACCGTGGCCCCTTTCTTTGAGATAACTCTGCACTAGTGCGAGCCGCAAATGCCACTTCCAGCTTAGCTATGCAGAAGAAGAACAACAAGAAGAAGAAATATCTCGAAATATGTCCGTCAGGCCCCTTCCCTTGAGATAAATCTGCAAATATCTCGGAAACGAAGCGAGCTATGGCAGAATGTTAAGAGACGTTTTTTGTAGAGAATTATGTTTCCTACAATTTATGTTCTATGATATTTTTTGATCAGAAGCATAGTTCTCGAGATATATCGAGATATTTAAAAGTTCCGAAGCCGCACCAACATAATAGGGATACAGAAACATCGTGGCCCCTTTCTTTGAGATAACTCTGCACTAGTGCGAGCCGCAAATGCCACTTCCAGCTTAGCTGTGCAGAAGAAGAACAACAAGAAGAAAAAATATCTCGAAATATGTCCGTCTGGCCCCTTCCCTTGAGATAAATCTGCAAATATCTCGGAAACGAAGCGAGCTATGGCAAAATGTTAAGAGACGTTTTTTGTAGAGAATTAAGTTTCCTACTTTTTATGTTCTATGATATTTTTTGATCAGATGCGTAGTTCTCGAGATATATCGAGATATTTAAAAGTTCCGAAGTCGCACCAACATAATAGAGATACAGAAACACCGTGGCCCCTTTCTTTGAGATAACTGTGCACTAGTGCGAGCCGCAAATGCCACTTCCAGCTTAGCTGTGCAGAAGAAGAACAACAAGAAGAAGAAATATCTCGAAATATGTCCGTCAGGCCCCTTCCCTTGAGATATATCTGCAAATATCTCGGAAACGAAGCGGGCTATGGCAAAATGTTAAGAGACCTTTTTTGTCGAGAATTATGTTTCCTACAATTTATGTTCTATGATATTTTTTGATCAGAAGCGTAGTTTTCGAGATATATCGAGATATTTAAAAGTTCCGCAGCCGCACCAACATAATAGAGATACAGAAACACCGTGGCCCCTTTCTTTGAGATAACTCTGCACTATTGCGCGCTGCAAATGCCACTTCCAGCTTAGCTGTGCAGAAGAAGAACAACAAGAAGAAGAAATATCTCGAAATATGTCCGTCAGGCCCCTTCCCTTGAGATAAATCTGCAAATATCTCGGAAACGAAGCGAGCTATGGCAAAATGTTAAGAGACCTTTTTTGTAGAGAATTAAGTTTCCTACTTTTTATGTTGTATGATATTTTTTGGTCAGAAGCGTAGTTCTCGAGATATATCAAGATATTTAAGAGTTCCGAAGCCGCACCAACATAATAGAGATACAGAAACACCGTGGCCCCTTTCTTTGAGATAACTCTGCACTATTGCGAGCTGCAAATGCCACTTCCAGCTTAGCTGTGCAGAGGAAGAACAACAAGAAGAAGAAATATCTCGAAATATGTCCGTCAGGCCCCTTCCCTTGAGATAAATCTGCAAATATCTCGGAAACGAAGCGAGCTATGGCAAAATGTTAAGAGACCTTTTTTGTAGAGAATTAAGTTTCCTACTTTTTATGTTCTATGATATTTTTTGATCAGATGTGTAGTTCTCGAGATATATCAAGATATTTAAAAGTTCCGAAGCCGCACCAACATAATAGAGATACAGAAACACCGTGGCCCCTTTCTTTGAGATAACTCTGCACTATTGCGAGCTGCAAATGCCACTTCCAGCTTAGCTGTGCAGAGGAAGAACAACAAGAAGAAGAAATATCTCGAAATATGTCCGTCAGGCCAGTTCCTTTGAACTGAATCTGCAAATATCTCGGAAACGAAGCGAGCTATGGCAAAATGTTAAGAGACGTTTTTTGTAGAGAATTATGTTTCCTACAATTTATGTTCTATGATATTTTTTGATCAGAAGCGTAGTTTTCGAGATATATCGAGGTATTTAAAAGTTCCGAAGCCGCACCAACATAATAGGGATACAGAAACACCGTGGCCCCTTTCTTTGAGATAACTCTGCACTAGTGCGAGCCGCAAATGCCACTTCCAGCTTAGCTGTGCAGAAGAAGAACAACAAGAAGAAGAAATATCTCGAAATATGTCCGTCAGGCCCCTTCCCTTGAGATAAATCTGCAAATATCTCGGAAACGAAGCGAGCTATGGCAGAATGTTAAGAGACGTTTTTTGTAGAGAATTATGTTTCCTACAATTGATGTTCTATGATATTTTTTGATCAGAAGCATAGTTCTCGAGATATATCGAGATATTTAAAAGTTCCGAAGCCGCACCAACATAATAGGGATACAGAAACATCCTGGCCCCTTTCTTTGAGATAACTCTGCACTAGTGCGAGCCGCAAATGCCACTTCCAGCTTAGCTGTGCAGAAGAAGAACAACAAGAAGAAAAAATATCTCGAAATATGTCCGTCTGGCCCCTTCCCTTGAGATAAATCTGCAAATATCTCGGAAACGAAGCGAGCTATGGCAAAATGTTAAGAGACGTTTTTTGTAGAGAATTAAGTTTCCTACTTTTTATGTTCTATGATATTTTTTGATCAGATGCGTAGTTCTCGAGATATGTCGAGATATTTAAAAGTTCCGAAGTCGCACCAACATAATAGAGATACAGAAACACCGTGGCCCCTTTCTTTGAGATAACTGTGCACTAGTGCGAGCCGCAAATGCCACTTCCAGCTTAGCTGTGCAGAAGAAGAACAACAAGAAGAAGAAATATCTCGAAATATGTCCGTCAGGCCCCTTCCCTTGAGATATATCTGCAAATATCTCGGAAACGAAGCGGGCTATGGCAAAATGTTAAGAGACCTTTTTTGTCGAGAATTATGTTTCCTACAATTTATGTTCTATGATATTTTTTGATCAGAAGCGTAGTTTTCGAGATATATCGAGATATTTACAAGTTCCGCAGCCGCACCAACATAATAGAGATACAGAAACACCGTGGCCCCTTTCTTTGAGATAACTCTGCACTATTGCGCGCTGCAAATGCCACTTCCAGCTTAGCTGTGCAGAAGAAGAACAACAAGAAGAAGAAATATCTCGAAATATGTCCGTCAGGCCCCTTCCCTTGAGATAAATCTGCAAATATCTCGGAAACGAAGCGAGCTATGGCAAAATGTTAAGAGACCTTTTTTGTAGAGAATTAAGTTTCCTACTTTTTATGTTCTATGATATTTTTCGATCAGAGGCGTAGTTCTCGAGATATATCAAGATATTTAAGAGTTCCGAAGCCGCACCAACATAATAGAGATACAGAAACACCGTGGCCCCTTTCTTTGAGATAACTCTGCACTATTGCGAGCTGCAAATGCCACTTCCAGCTTAGCTGTGCAGAGGAAGAACAACAAGAAGAAGAAATATCTCGAAATATGTCCGTCAGGCCCCTTCCCTTGAGATAAATCTGCAAATATCTCGGAAACGAAGCGAGCTATGGCAAAATGTTAAGAGACGTTTTTTGTAGAGAATTATGTTTCCTACAATTTATGTTCTATGATATTTTTTGATCATATGCGTAGTTCTCGAGATATATCAAGATATTTAAAAGTTCCGAAGCCGCACCAACATAATAGAGATACAGAAACACCGTGGCCCCTTTCTTTGAGATAACTCTGCACTATTGCGCGCTGCAAATGCCACTTCCAGCTTAGCTGTGCAGAGGAAGAACAACAAGAAGAAGAACTATCTCGAAATATGTCCGTCAGGCCCCTTCCCTTGAGATAAATCTGCAAATATCTCGGAAACGAAGCGAGCTATGGCAAAATGTTAAGAGACGTTTTTTGTAGAGAATTATGTTTCCTACAATTTATGTTCTATGATATTTTTTGATCAGAAGCGTAGTTTTCGAGATATATCGAGATATTTAAAAGTTCCGAAGCCGCACCAACATAATAGAGATACAGAAACACCGTGGCCCCTTTCTTTGAGATAACTCTGCACTATTGCGCGCTGCAAATGCCACTTCCAGCTTAGCTGTGCAGAAGAAGAACAACAAGAAGAAGAAATATCTCGAAATATGTCCGTCAGGCCCCTTCCCTTGAGATAAATCTGCAAATATCTCGGAAACCAAGCGAGCTATGGCAAAATGTTAAGAGACCTTATTTGTAGAGAATTAAGTTTCCTACTTTTTATGTTCTACGATATTTTTTGATCAGATGCGTAGTTCTCGAGATATATCAAGATATTTAAAAGTTCCGAAGCCGCATCAACATAATAGAGATACAGAAACACCGTGGCCCCTTTCTTTGAGATAACTCTGCACTATTGCGAGCTGCAAATGCCACTTCCAGCTTAGCTGTGCAGAAGAAGAACAACAAGAAGAAGAAATATCTCGAAATATGTCCGTCAGGCCCCTTCCCTTGAAATAAATCTGCAAATATCTCGGAAACCAAGCGAGCTATGGCAAAATGTTAAGAGACCTTATTTGTAGAGAATTAAGTTTCCTACTTTTTATGTTCTACGATATTTTTTGATCAGATGCGTAGTTCTCGAGATATATCAAGATATTTAAAAGTTCCGAAGCCGCATCAACATAATAGAGATACAGAAACACCGTGGCCCCTTTCTTTGAGATAACTCTGCACTATTGCGGGCTGCAAATGCCACTTCCAGCTTAGCTGTGCAGAAGAAGAACAACAAGAAGAAGAAATATCTCGAAATATGTCCGTCAGGCCCCTTCCCTTGAGATAAATCTGCAAATATCTCGGAAACGAAGCGAGCTATGGCAAAATGTTAAGAGACCTTTTTTGTAGAGAATTAAGTTTCCTACTTTTTATGTTCTATGATATTTTTCGATCAGAGGCGTAGTTCTCGAGATATATCAAGATATTTAAAAGTTCCGAAGCCGCAACAACATAATAGAGATACAGAAACACCGTGGCCCCTTTCTTTGAGATAACTCTGCACGATTGCGTGCTGGAAATGCCACTTCCAGCTTAGCTGTGCAGAAGAAGAACAACAAGAAGAAGAAATATCTCGAAATATGTCCGTCAGGCCCCTTCCCTTGAGATAAATCTGCAAATATCTCGGAAACGAAGCGAGCTATGGCAAAATGTTAAGAGACGTTTTTTGTAGAGAATTATGTTTCCTACAATTTATGTTCTATGATATTTTTTGATCATATGCGTAGTTCTCGAGATATATCAAGATATTTAAAAGTTCCGAAGCCGCACCAACATAATAGAGATACAGAAACACCGTGGCCCCTTTCTTTGAGATAACTCTGCACTATTGCGCGCTGCAAATGCCACTTCCAGCTTAGCTGTGCAGAGGAAGAACAACAAGAAGAAGAACTATCTCGAAATATGTCCGTCAGGCCCCTTCCCTTGAGATAAATCTGCAAATATCTCGGAAACGAAGCGAGCTATGGCAAAATGTTAAGAGACGTTTTTTGTAGAGAATTATGTTTCCTACAATTTATGTTCTATGATATTTTTTGATCAGAAGCGTAGTTTTCGAGATATATCGAGATATTTAAAAGTTCCGAAGCCGCACCAACATAATAGAGATACAGAAACACCGTGGCCCCTTTCTTTGAGATAACTCTGCACTATTGCGCGCTGCAAATGCCACTTCCAGCTTAGCTGTGCAGAAGAAGAACAACAAGAAGAAGAAATATCTCGAAATATGTCCGTCAGGCCCCTTCCCTTGAGATAAATCTGCAAATATCTCGGAAACCAAGCGAGCTATGGCAAAATGTTAAGAGACCTTATTTGTAGAGAATTAAGTTTCCTACTTTTTATGTTCTACGATATTTTTTGATCAGATGCGTAGTTCTCGAGATATATCAAGATATTTAAAAGTTCCGAAGCCGCATCAACATAATAGAGATACAGAAACACCGTGGCCCCTTTCTTTGAGATAACTCTGCACTATTGCGAGCTGCAAATGCCACTTCCAGCTTAGCTGTGCAGAAGAAGAACAACAAGAAGAAGAAATATCTCGAAATATGTCCGTCAGGCCCCTTCCCTTGAAATAAATCTGCAAATATCTCGGAAACCAAGCGAGCTATGGCAAAATGTTAAGAGACCTTATTTGTAGAGAATTAAGTTTCCTACTTTTTATGTTCTACGATATTTTTTGATCAGATGCGTAGTTCTCGAGATATATCAAGATATTTAAAAGTTCCGAAGCCGCATCAACATAATAGAGATACAGAAACACCGTGGCCCCTTTCTTTGAGATAACTCTGCACTATTGCGGGCTGCAAATGCCACTTCCAGCTTAGCTGTGCAGAAGAAGAACAACAAGAAGAAGAAATATCTCGAAATATGTCCGTCAGGCCCCTTCCCTTGAGATAAATCTGCAAATATCTCGGAAACGAAGCGAGCTATGGCAAAATGTTAAGAGACCTTTTTTGTAGAGAATTAAGTTTCCTACTTTTTATGTTCTATGATATTTTTCGATCAGAGGCGTAGTTCTCGAGATATATCAAGATATTTAAAAGTTCCGAAGCCGCAACAACATAATAGAGATACAGAAACACCGTGGCCCCTTTCTTTGAGATAACTCTGCACGATTGCGTGCTGGAAATGCCACTTCCAGCTTAGCTGTGCAGAAGAAGAACAAGAAGAAGAAGCAATATCTCGAAATATGTCCGTCAGGCCCCTTCCCTTGAGATAAATATGCAAATATCTCGGAAACGAAGCGAGCTACGGCAAAATGTTAAGAGACCTTTTTTGTAGAGAATTAAGTTTCCTACTTTTTATGTTCTATGATATTTTTTGATCAGATGTGTAGTTCTCGAGATATATCAAGATATTTAAAAGTTCCGAAGCCGCACCAACATAATAGAGATACAGAAACACCGTGGCCCCTTTCTTTGAGATAACTCTGCACTATTGCGAGCTGCAAATGCCACTTCCAGCTTAGCTGTGCAGAGGAAGAACAACAAGAAGAAGAAATATCTCGAAATATGTCCGTCAGGCCAGTTCCTTTGAACTGAATCTGCAAATATCTCGGAAACGAAGCGAGCTATGGCAAAATGTTAAGAGACGTTTTTTGTAGAGAATTATGTTTCCTACAATTTATGTTCTATGATATTTTTTGATCAGAAGCGTAGTTTTCGAGATATATCGAGATATTTAAAAGTTCCGAAGCCGCACCAACATAATAGGGATACAGAAACACCGTGGCCCCTTTCTTTGAGATAACTCTGCACTAGTGCGAGCCGCAAATGCCACTTCCAGCTTAGCTGTGCAGAAGAAGAACAACAAGAAGAAGAAATATCTCGAAATATGTCCGTCAGGCCCCTTCCCTTGAGATAAATCTGCAAATATCTCGGAAACGAAGCGAGCTATGGCAGAATGTTAAGAGACGTTTTTTGTAGAGAATTATGTTTCCTACAATTTATGTTCTATGATATTTTTTGATCAGAAGCATAGTTCTCGAGATATATCGAGATATTTAAAAGTTCCGAAGCCGCACCAACATAATAGGGATACAGAAACATCGTGGCCCCTTTCTTTGAGATAACTCTGCACTAGTGCGAGCCGCAAATGCCACTTCCAGCTTAGCTGTGCAGAAGAAGAACAACAAGAAGAAAAAATATCTCGAAATATGTCCGTCTGGCCCCTTCCCTTGAGATAAATCTGCAAATATCTCGGAAACGAAGCGAGCTATGGCAAAATGTTAAGAGACATTTTTTGTAGAGAATTAAGTTTCCTACTTTTTATGTTCTATGATATTTTTTGATCAGATGCGTAGTTCTCGAGATATATCGAGATATTTAAAAGTTCCGAAGTCGCACCAACATAATAGAGATACAGAAACACCGTGGCCCCTTTCTTTGAGATAACTGTGCACTAGTGCGAGCCGCAAATGCCACTTCCAGCTTAGCTGTGCAGAAGAAGAACAACAAGAAGAAGAAATATCTCGAAATATGTCCGTCAGGCCCCTTCCCTTGAGATATATCTGCAAATATCTCGGAAACGAAGCGAGCTATGGCAAAATGTTAAGAGACCTTTTTTGTCGAGAATTATGTTTCCTACAATTTATGTTCTATGATATTTTTTGATCAGAAGCGTAGTTTTCGAGATATATCGAGATATTTAAAAGTTCCGCAGCCGCACCAACATAATAGAGATACAGAAACACCGTGGCCCCTTTCTTTGAGATAACTCTGCACTATTGCGCGCTGCAAATGCCACTTCCAGCTTAGCTGTGCAGAAGAAGAACAACAAGAAGAAGAAATATCTCGAAATATGTCCGTCAGGCCCCTTCCCTTGAGATAAATCTGCAAATATCTCGGAAACGAAGCGAGCTATGGCAAAATGTTAAGAGACCTTTTTTGTAGAGAATTAAGTTTCCTACTTTTTATGTTGTATGATATTTTTTGGTCAGAAGCGTAGTTCTCGAGATATATCAAGATATTTAAGAGTTCCGAAGCCGCACCAACATAATAGAGATACAGAAACACCGTGGCCCCTTTCTTTGAGATAACTCTGCACTATTGCGAGCTGCAAATGCCACTTCCAGCTTAGCTGTGCAGAGGAAGAACAACAAGAAGAAGAAATATGTCGAAATATGTCCGTCAGGCCCCTTCCCTTGAGATAAATCTGCAAATATCTCGGAAACGAAGCGAGCTATGGCAAAATGTTAAGAGACGTTTTTTGTAGAGAATTATGTTTCCTACAATTTATGTTCTATGATATTTTTTGATCAGATGCGTAGTTCTCGAGATATATCAAGATATTTAAAAGTTCCGAAGCCGCACCAACATAATAGAGATACAGAAACACCGTGGCCCCTTTCTTTGAGATAACTCTGCACTATTGCGCGCTGCAAATGCCACTTCCAGCTTAGCTGTGCAGAGGAAGAACAACAAGAAGAAGAAATATCTCGAAATATGTCCGTCAGGCCCCTTCCCTTGAGATAAATCTGCAAATATCTCGGAAACGAAGCGAGCTATGGCAAAATGTTAAGAGACGTTTCTTGTAGAGAATTATGTTTCCTACAGTTTATGTTCTATGATATTTTTTGATCAGAAGCGTAGTTTTCGAGATATATCGAGATATTTAAAAGTTCCGAAGCCGCACCAACATAATAGAGATACAGAAACACCGTGGCCCCTTTCTTTGAGATAACTCTGCACTATTGCGCGCTGCAAATGCCACTTCCAGCTTAGCTGTGCAGAAGAAGAACAACAAGAAGAAGAAATATCTCGAAATATGTCCGTCAGGCCCCTTCCCTTGAGATAAATCTGCAAATATCTCGGAAACCAAGCGAGCTATGGCAAAATGTTAAGAGACCTTATTTGTAGAGAATTAAGTTTCCTACTTTTTATGTTCTACGATATTTTTTGATCAGATGCGTAGTTCTCGAGATATATCAAGATATTTAAAAGTTCCGAAGCCGCATCAACATAATAGAGATACAGAAACACCGTGGCCCCTTTCTTTGAGATAACTCTGCACTATTGCGAGCTGCAAATGCCACTTCCAGCTTAGCTGTGCAGAAGAAGAACAACAAGAAGAAGAAATATCTCGAAATATGTCCGTCAGGCCCCTTCCCTTGAGATAAATCTGCAAATATCTCGGAAACGAAGCGAGCTATGGCAAAATGTTAAGAGACCTTTTTTGTAGAGAATTAAGTTTCCTACTTTTTATGTTCTATGATATTTTTCGATCAGAGGCGTAGTTCTCGAGATATATCAAGATATTTAAGAGTTCCGAAGCCGCACCAACATAATAGAGATACAGAAACACCGTGGCCCCTTTCTTTGAGATAACTCTGCACTATTGCGAGCTGCAAATGCCACTTCCAGCTTAGCTGTGCAGAGGAAGAACAACAAGAAGAAGAAATATCTCGAAATATGTCCGTCAGGCCCCTTCCCTTGAGATAAATCTGCAAATATCTCGGAAACGAAGCGAGCTATGGCAAAATGTTAAGAGACGTTTTTTGTAGAGAATTATGTTTCCTACAATTTATGTTCTATGATATTTTTTGATCATATGCGTAGTTCTCGAGATATATCAAGATATTTAAAAGTTCCGAAGCCGCACCAACATAATAGAGATACAGAAACACCGTGGCCCCTTTCTTTGAGATAACTCTGCACTATTGCGCGCTGCAAATGCCACTTCCAGCTTAGCTGTGCAGAGGAAGAACAACAAGAAGAAGAACTATCTCGAAATATGTCCGTCAGGCCCCTTCCCTTGAGATAAATCTGCAAATATCTCGGAAACGAAGCGAGCTATGGCAAAATGTTAAGAGACGTTTTTTGTAGAGAATTATGTTTCCTACAATTTATGTTCTATGATATTTTTTGATCAGAAGCGTAGTTTTCGAGATATATCGAGATATTTAAAAGTTCCGAAGCCGCACCAACATAATAGAGATACAGAAACACCGTGGCCCCTTTCTTTGAGATAACTCTGCACTATTGCGCGCTGCAAATGCCACTTCCAGCTTAGCTGTGCAGAAGAAGAACAACAAGAAGAAGAAATATCTCGAAATATGTCCGTCAGGCCCCTTCCCTTGAGATAAATCTGCAAATATCTCGGAAACCAAGCGAGCTATGGCAAAATGTTAAGAGACCTTATTTGTAGAGAATTAAGTTTCCTACTTTTTATGTTCTACGATATTTTTTGATCAGATGCGTAGTTCTCGAGATATATCAAGATATTTAAAAGTTCCGAAGCCGCATCAACATAATAGAGATACAGAAACACCGTGGCCCCTTTCTTTGAGATAACTCTGCACTATTGCGAGCTGCAAATGCCACTTCCAGCTTAGCTGTGCAGAAGAAGAACAACAAGAAGAAGAAATATCTCGAAATATGTCCGTCAGGCCCCTTCCCTTGAAATAAATCTGCAAATATCTCGGAAACCAAGCGAGCTATGGCAAAATGTTAAGAGACCTTATTTGTAGAGAATTAAGTTTCCTACTTTTTATGTTCTACGATATTTTTTGATCAGATGCGTAGTTCTCGAGATATATCAAGATATTTAAAAGTTCCGAAGCCGCATCAACATAATAGAGATACAGAAACACCGTGGCCCCTTTCTTTGAGATAACTCTGCACGATTGCGTGCTGGAAATGCCACTTCCAGCTTAGCTGTGCAGAAGAAGAACAAGAAGAAGAAGCAATATCTCGAAATATGTCCGTCAGGCCCCTTCCCTTGAGATAAATATGCAAATATCTCGGAAACGAAGCGAGCTACGGCAAAATGTTAAGAGACCTTTTTTGTAGAGAATTAAGTTTCCTACTTTTTATGTTCTATGATATTTTTTGATCAGATGTGTAGTTCTCGAGATATATCAAGATATTTAAAAGTTCCGAAGCCGCACCAACATAATAGAGATACAGAAACACCGTGGCCCCTTTCTTTGAGATAACTCTGCACTATTGCGAGCTGCAAATGCCACTTCCAGCTTAGCTGTGCAGAGGAAGAACAACAAGAAGAAGAAATATCTCGAAATATGTCCGTCAGGCCAGTTCCTTTGAACTGAATCTGCAAATATCTCGGAAACGAAGCGAGCTATGGCAAAATGTTAAGAGACGTTTTTTGTAGAGAATTATGTTTCCTACAATTTATGTTCTATGATATTTTTTGATCAGAAGCGTAGTTTTCGAGATATATCGAGATATTTAAAAGTTCCGAAGCCGCACCAACATAATAGGGATACAGAAACACCGTGGCCCCTTTCTTTGAGATAACTCTGCACTAGTGCGAGCCGCAAATGCCACTTCCAGCTTAGCTGTGCAGAAGAAGAACAACAAGAAGAAGAAATATCTCGAAATATGTCCGTCAGGCCCCTTCCCTTGAGATAAATCTGCAAATATCTCGGAAACGAAGCGAGCTATGGCAGAATGTTAAGAGACGTTTTTTGTAGAGAATTATGTTTCCTACAATTTATGTTCTATGATATTTTTTGATCAGAAGCATAGTTCTCGAGATATATCGAGATATTTAAAAGTTCCGAAGCCGCACCAACATAATAGGGATACAGAAACATCGTGGCCCCTTTCTTTGAGATAACTCTGCACTAGTGCGAGCCGCAAATGCCACTTCCAGCTTAGCTGTGCAGAAGAAGAACAACAAGAAGAAAAAATATCTCGAAATATGTCCGTCTGGCCCCTTCCCTTGAGATAAATCTGCAAATATCTCGGAAACGAAGCGAGCTATGGCAAAATGTTAAGAGACGTTTTTTGTAGAGAATTAAGTTTCCTACTTTTTATGTTCTATGATATTTTTTGATCAGATGCGTAGTTCTCGAGATATATCGAGATATTTAAAAGTTCCGAAGTCGCACCAACATAATAGAGATACAGAAACACCGTGGCCCCTTTCTTTGAGATAACTGTGCACTAGTGTGAGCCGCAAATGCCACTTCCAGCTTAGCTGTGCAGAAGAAGAACAACAAGAAGAAGAAATATCTCGAAATATGTCCGTCAGGCCCCTTCCCTTGAGATATATCTGCAAATATCTCGGAAACGAAGCGAGCTATGGCAAAATGTTAAGAGACCTTTTTTGTCGAGAATTATGTTTCCTACAATTTATGTTCTATGATATTTTTTGATCAGAAGCGTAGTTTTCGAGATATATCGAGATATTTAAAAGTTCCGCAGCCGCACCAACATAATAGAGATACAGAAACACCGTGGCCCCTTTCTTTGAGATAACTCTGCACTATTGCGCGCTGCAAATGCCACTTCCAGCTTAGCTGTGCAGAAGAAGAACAACAAGAAGAAGAAATATCTCGAAATATGTCCGTCAGGCCCCTTCCCTTGAGATAAATCTGCAAATATCTCGGAAACGAAGCGAGCTATGGCAAAATGTTAAGAGACCTTTTTTGTAGAGAATTAAGTTTCCTACTTTTTATGTTGTATGATATTTTTTGGTCAGAAGCGTAGTTCTCGAGATATATCAAGATATTTAAGAGTTCCGAAGCCGCACCAACATAATAGAGATACAGAAACACCGTGGCCCCTTTCTTTGAGATAACTCTGCACTATTGCGAGCTGCAAATGCCACTTCCAGCTTAGCTGTGCAGAGGAAGAACAACAAGAAGAAGAAATATGTCGAAATATGTCCGTCAGGCCCCTTCCCTTGAGATAAATCTGCAAATATCTCGGAAACGAAGCGAGCTATGGCAAAATGTTAAGAGACGTTTTTTGTAGAGAATTATGTTTCCTACAATTTATGTTCTATGATATTTTTTGATCAGATGCGTAGTTCTCGAGATATATCAAGATATTTAAAAGTTCCGAAGCCGCACCAACATAATAGAGATACAGAAACACCGTGGCCCCTTTCTTTGAGATAACTCTGCACTATTGCGCGCTGCAAATGCCACTTCCAGCTTAGCTGTGCAGAGGAAGAACAACAAGAAGAAGAAATATCTCGAAATATGTCCGTCAGGCCCCTTCCCTTGAGATAAATCTGCAAATATCTCGGAAACGAAGCGAGCTATGGCAAAATGTTAAGAGACGTTTCTTGTAGAGAATTATGTTTCCTACAATTTATGTTCTATGATATTTTTTGATCAGAAGCGTAGTTTTCGAGATATATCGAGATATTTAAAAGTTCCGAAGCCGCACCAACATAATAGAGATACAGAAACACCGTGGCCCCTTTCTTTGAGATAACTCTGCACTATTGCGCGCTGCAAATGCCACTTCCAGCTTAGCTGTGCAGAAGAAGAACAACAAGAAGAAGAAATATCTCGAAATATGTCCGTCAGGCCCCTTCCCTTGAGATAAATCTGCAAATATCTCGGAAACCAAGCGAGCTATGGCAAAATGTTAAGAGACCTTATTTGTAGAGAATTAAGTTTCCTACTTTTTATGTTCTACGATATTTTTTGATCAGATGCGTAGTTTTCGAGATATATCGAGATATTTAAAAGTTCCGAAGCCGCACCAACATAATAGAGATACAGAAACACCGTGGCCCCTTCCTTTGAGATAACTCTGCACTATTGCGACCTGCAAATGCCACTTCCAGCTTAGCTGTGCAGAAGAAGAACAACAAGAAGAAGAAAAATCTCGAAATATGTCCGTCAGGACCCTTCCCTTGAGATAAATCTGCAAATATCTCGGAAACGAAGCGAGCTATGGCAAAATGTTAAGAGACCTTTTTTGTAGAGAATTAAGTTTCCTACTTTTTATGTTCTATGATATTTCTCGATCAGAGGCGTAGTTCTCGAGATATATCAAGATATTTAAAAGTTCCGAAGCCGCACCAACATAATAGAGATACAGAAACACCGTGGCCCCTTTCTTTGAGATAACTCTGCACGATTGCGAGCTGGAAATGCCACTTCCAGTTTAGCTGTGCAGAAGAAGAACAACAAGAATAAGAAATATTTCGAAATATGTCCGTCAGGCCCCTTCCCTTGAGATAAATCTGCAAATATCTCGGAAACGAAGCGAGCTACGGCAAAATGTTAAGAGACCTTTTTTGTAGAGAATTAAGTTTTCTACTTTTTATGTTCCATGATATTTTTTGATCAGATGCGTAGTTCTCGAGATATATCAAGATATTTAAAAGTTCTGAAGCTGCACCAACATAATAGAGATACAGAAACACCGTGGCCCCTTTCTTTGAGATAACTCTGCACTAGTGCGAGCCGCAAATGCCACTTCCAGCTTAGCTGTGCAGAAGAAGAACAACAAGAAGAAGAAATATCTGGAAATATGTCCGTTAGGCCCCTTCCCTTGAGATAAATCTGCAAATATCTCGGAAACGAAGCGAGCTATGGCAAAATGTTAAGAGACCTTTTTTGTAGAGAATTAAGTTTTCTACTTTTTATGTTCCATGATATTTTTTGATCAGATGCGTAGTTCTCGAGATATATCAAGATATTTAAAAGTTCTGAAGCTGCACCAACATAATAGAGATACAGAAACACCGTGGCCCCTTTCTTTGAGATAACTCTGCACTAGTGCGAGCCGCAAATGCCACTTCCAGCTTAGCTGTGCAGAAGAAGAACAACAAGAAGAAGAAATATCTGGAAATATGTCCGTTAGGCCCCTTCCCTTGAGATAAATCTGCAAATATCTCGGAGACGAAGCGAGCTATGGCAAAATGTTAAGAGACCTTTTATGTAGAGAATTATGCTTCCTACTTTTCATGTTCTATGATATTTTTTGATCAGACGCGTAGTTCTCGAGATATATCAAGATATTTAAAAGTTCCGAAGCCGCACCAACATAATAGAGATACAGAAACACCGTGGCCCCTTTCTTTGAGATATCTCTGCACTATTGCGAGCTGCAAATGCCACTTCCAGCTTAGCTGTGCAGAAGAAGAACAACAAGAAGAAGAAATATCTCGAAATATGTCCGTCAGGCCCCTTCCCTTGAGATAAATCTGCAAATATCTCGGAAACGAAGAGAGCTATGGCAAAATCTTAAGCGACCTTTTTTGTAGAGAATTAAGTTTCCTACTTTTTATGTTCTATGATATTTTTTGATCAGATGCGTAGTTCTCGAGATATATCAAGATATTTAAAAGTTCCGAAGCCGCACCAACATAATAGAGATACAGAAACACCGTGGCCCCTTTCTTTGAGATAACTCTGCACTATTGCGAGCTGGAAATGCCACTTCCAGTTTAGCTGTGCAGAAGAAGAACAACAAGAAGAAGAAATATCTCGAAATATGTCCGTTAGGCCCCTTCCCTTGAGATAAATCTGCAAATATCTCGGAAACGAAGCGAGCTATGGCAAAATGTTAAGAGACCTTTTTTGTAGAGAATTAAGTTTCCTACTTTTTATGTTCTATGATATTTTTTGATCAGATGCGTAGTTCTCGAGATATACCAAGATATTTAAAAGTTCCGAAGCCGCACCAACATAATAGAGGTACAGAAACACCGTGGCCCCTTTCTTTGAGATAACTCTGCACAATTGCGAGCTGCAAATGCCACTTCCAGCTTGGCTGTGCAGAAGAAGAACAACAAGAAGAAGAAATATCTCGAAATATGTCCGTCAGGCCCCTTCCCTTGAGATACATCGGCAAGTATCTCGGAAACGATGCGAGCTATGGTAAAATGTTAAGAGACCTTTTTTGTAGAGAATTAAGTTTTCTACTTTTTATGTTCCATGATATTTTTTGATCAGATGCGTAGTTCTCGAGATATATCAAGATATTTAAAAGTTCTGAAGCTGCACCAACATAATAGAGATACAGAAACACCGTGGCCCCTTTCTTTGAGATAACTCTGCACTAGTGCGAGCCGCAAATGCCACTTCCAGCTTAGCTGTGCAGAAGAAGAACAACAAGAAGAAGAAATATCTGGAAATATGTCCGTTAGGCCCCTTCCCTTGAGATATATCTGTAAATATCTCGGAAACGAAGAGAGCTATGGCAAAATGTTAAGAGACCTTTTTTGTAGAGAATTAAGTTTCCTACTTTTCATGTTCTATGATATTTTTTGATCAGATGCGTAGTTCTCGAGATATATCAAGATATTTAAAAGTTCCGAAGCCGCACCAACATAATAGAGATACAGAAACACCGTGGCCCCTTTCTTTGAGATAACTCTGCACTATTGCGAGCTGCAAATGCCACTTCCAGCTTAGCTGTGCAGAAGAAGAACAACAAGAAGAAGAAATATCTCGAAATATGTCCGTCAGGCCCCTTCCCTTGAGATAAATCTGCAAATATCTCGGAAACGAAGAGAGCTATGGCAAAATGTTAAGAGACCTTTTTTGTAGAGAATTATGCTTCCTACAATTTATGTTGTATGATATTTTAGATCAGAAGCGTAGTTTTCGAGATATATCGAGATATTTAAAAGTTCCGAAGCGGCACGAACATAATAGAGATACAGAAACACCGTGGCCCCTTTCTTTGAGGTAACTCTGCACTATTGCGAGCTGCAAATGCCACTTCCAGTTTAGCTGTGCACAAGAAGAACAACAAGAAGAAGAAATATCTCGAAATATGTCCATCAGGACCCTTCCCTTGAGATAAATCTGCAAATATCTCGGAAACGAAGCGAGCTATGGCAAAATGTTGAGAGACCTTTTTTGTAGAGAATTATGTTTCCTACAATTTATGTTCTATGATATTTTTTGATCAGAAGCGTAGTTTTCGAGATATATCGAGATATTTAAAAGTTCCGAAGCCGCACCAACATAATAGAGATACAGAAACACCGTGGCCCCTTTCTTTGAGATAACTCTGCACTAGTGCGAGCCGCAAATGCCACTTCCAGCTTAGCTGTGCAGAAGAAGAACAACAAGAAGAAGAAATATCTCGAAATATGTCCGTTAGGTCCCTTCCCTTGAGATAAATCTGCAAATATCTCGGAAACGAAGCGAGCTATGGCAAAATGTTAAGAGACCTTTTTGGTAGAGAACTATGTTTCCTACAATTTATGTTCTATGATATTTTTTGATCAGAAGCGTAGTTCTCGAGATATATCAAGATATTTAAAAGTTCCGAAGCCGCACCAACATAATAGAGATACAGAAACACCGTGGCCCCTTTCTTTGAGATAACTCTGCACTAGTGCGAGCCGCAAATGCCACTTCCAGCTTAGCTGTGCAGAAGAAGAACAACAAGAAGAAGAAATATCTCGAAATATGTCCGTCAGGCCCCTTCCCTTGAGATAAATCTGCAAATATCTCGGAAACGAAGCGAGCTATGGCAAAATGTTAAGAGACCTTTTTTGTAGAGAATTAAGTTTCCTACTTTTTATGTTCTATGATATTTTTTGATCAGATGCGTAGTTCTCGAGATATATCAAGATATTTAAAAGTTCCGAAGCCGCACCAACATAATAGAGATACAGAAACACCGTGGCCCCTTTCTTTGAGATAACTCTGCACTATTGCGAGCTGCAAATGCCACTTCCAGCTTAGCTGTGCAGAAGAAGAACAACAAGAAGAAGAAATATCTCGAAATATGTCTGTCAGGCCCCTTCCCTTGAGATAAATCTGCAAATATCTCGGAAACGAAGCGAGCTATGGCAAAATGTTAAGAGACGTTTTTTGTAGAGAATTAAGTTTCCTACTTTTTATGTTCTATGATATTTTTCGATCAGAGGCGTAGTTCTCGAGATATATCAAGATATTTAAAAGTTCCGAAGCCGCACCAACATAATACAGATACAGAAACACCGTGGCCCCTTTCTTTGAGATAACTCTGCACTATTGCGAGCTGTAAATGCCACTTCCAGCTTAGCTGTGCAGAAGAAGAACAACAAGAAGAAGAAATATCTCGAAATATGTCCGTCAGGCCCCTTCCCTTCAGATATATCTGCAAATATCTCGGAAACGAAGCGAGCTATGGCAAAATGTTAAGAGACCCTTTTTGTAGAGAATTATGTTTCCTACAATTTATGTTCTATGATATTTTTTGATCAGAAGCGTACTTTTCGAGATATATCGAGGTATTTAAAAGTTCCGAAGCCGCACCAACATAATAGAGATACAGAAACACCGTGGCCCCTTTCTTTGAGATAACTCTGCACTAGTGCGAGCCGCAAATGCCACTTCCAGCTTAGCTGTGCAGAAGAAGAACAACAAGAAGAAGAAATATCTCGAAATATGTCCGTCAGGCCCCTTCCCTTGAGATAAATATGCAAATATCTCGGAAACGAAGCGAGCTATGGCAAAATGTTAAGAGACCTTTTTTGTAGAGAATTAAGTTTCCTACTTTTTATGTTCTATGATATTTTTTGATCAGATGCGTTGTTCTCGAGATATATCAAGATATTTAAAAGTTCCGAAGCCGCACCAACATAATAGAGATACAGAAACACCGTGGCCCCTTTCTTTGAGATAACTCTGCGCTATTACGCGCTGCAAATGCCACTTCCAGCTTAGCTGTGCAGAAGAAGAACAACAAGAAGAAGAAATATCTCGAAATATGCCCGTCAGGCCCCTTCCATTGAGATAAATCTGCAAATATCTCGGAAACGAAGCGAGCTATGGCAAAATGTTGAGAGACCTTTTTTGTAGAGAATTAAGTTTCCTACTTTTTATGTTGTATGATATTTTTTCATCAGATGCGTAGTTCTCGAGATATATCAAGATATTTAAAAGTTCCGAAGCCGCACCAACATAATAGAGATACAGTAACACCGTGGCCCCTTTCTTTGAGATAACTCTGCACTACTGCGAGCTGCAAATGCCACTTCCAGCTTAGCTGTGCAGAAGAAGAACAACAAGAAGAAGAAATATCTCGAAATATGTCCGTCAGACCCCTTCCCTTGAGATAAATCTGCAAATATCTCGGAAACGAAGCGAGCTATGGCAAAATGTTAAGAGACATTTTTTGTAGAGAATTAAGTTTCCTACTTTTTATGTTCTATGATATTTTTTGATCAGATGCGTAGTTCTCGAGATATATCGAGATATTTAAAAGTTCCGAAGCCGCACCAACATAATAGAGATACAGAAGCACCGTGGGCCCTTTCTTTGAGATAACTCTGCACTAGTGCGAGCCGCAAATGCCACTTCCAGCTTAGCTGTGCAGAAGAAGAACAACAAGAAGAAGAAATATCTCGAAATATGTCCGTCAGGCCCCTTCCCTTGAGATAAATATGCAAATATCTCGGAAACGAAGCGAGCTATGGCAAAATGTTAAGAGACCTTTTTTGTAGAGAATTAAGTTTCCTACTTTTTATGTTCTATGATATTTTTTGATCAGATGCGTTGTTCTCGAGATATATCAAGATATTTAAAAGTTCCGAAGCGGCACCAACATAATAGAGATACAGAAACACCGTGGCCCCTTTCTTTGAGGTAACTCTGCACTATTGCGAGCTGGAAATGCCACTTCCAGTTTAGCTGTGCAGAAGAAGAACAACAAGAAGAAGAAATATCTCGAAATATGTCCGTCAGGACCCCTCCCTTGAGATAAATCTGCAAATATCTCGGAAACGAAGCGAGCTATTGCAAAACGTTAAGAGACCTTTTTTGTAGAGAATTAGGTTTCCTACTTTTTATGTTCTATGATATTTTTTGATCAGATGCGTAGTTCTCGAGATATATCAAGATATTTAAAAGTTCCGAAGCCGCACCAACATAATAGAGATACAGAAACACCGTGGCCCCTTTCTTTGAGATAACTCTGCACTAGTGCGAGCCGCAAATGCCACTTCCAGCTTAGCTGTGCAGAAGAAGAACAACAAGAAGAAGAAATATCTGGAAATATGTCCGTTAGGTCCCTTCCCTTGAGATAAATCTGCAAATATCTCGGAAACGAAGCGAGCTATGGCAAAATGTTGAGAGACCTTTTTGGTAGAGAATTATGTTTCCTACAATTTATGTTCTATGATATTTTTTGATCAGAAGCGTAGTTCTCGAGATATATCAAGATATTTAAAAGTTCCGAAGCCGCACCAACATAATAGAGATACAGAAACACCGTGGCCCCTTTCTTTGAGATAACTCTGCACTAGTGCGAGCCGCAAATGCCACTTCCAGCTTAGCTGTGCAGAAGAAGAACAACAAGAAGAAGAAATATCTCGAAATATGTCCGTCAGGCCCCTTCCCTTGAGATAAATCTGCAAATATCTCGGAAACGAAGCGAGCTATGGCAAAATGTTAAGAGACCTTTTTTGTAGAGAATTAAGTTTCCTACTTTTTATGTTCTATGATATTTTTTGATCAGATGCGTAGTTCTCGAGATATATCAAGATATTTAAAAGTTCCGAAGCCGCACCAACATAATAGAGATACAGAAACACCGTGGCCCCTTTCTTTGAGATAACTCTGCACTATTGCGAGCTGCAAATGCCACTTCCAGCTTAGCTGTGCAGAGGAAGAACAACAAGAAGAAGAAATATCTCGAAATATGTCCGTCAGGCCAGTTCCTTTGAGCTGAATCTGCAAATATCTCGGAAACGAAGCGAGCTATGGCAAAATGTTAAGAGACCTTTTTTGTAGAGAATAATGTTTCCTACAATTTACGTTCTATGATATTTTTTGATCAGAAGCGTAGTTTTCGAGATATATCGAGATATTTAAAAGTTCCGAAGACGCACCAACATAATAGAGATACAGAAACACCGTGGCCCCTTTCTTTGAGATAACTGTGCGCTAGTGCGAGCCGCAAATGCCACTTCCAGCTTAGCTGTGCAGAAGAAGAACAACAAGAAGAAGAAATATCTCGAAATATGTCCGTCAGGCCCCTTCCCTTGAGATATATCTGCAAATATCTCGGAAACGAAGTGAGCTATGGCAAAATGTTAAGAGACCGTTTTTGTAGAGAATTAAGTTTCCTACTTTTTATGTTCTATGACATTTTTTGATCAGACGCGTAGTTCTCGAGATATATCAAGATATTTAAAAGTTCCGAAGCCGCACCAACATAATAGAGATACAGAAACACCGTGGCCCCTTTCTTTGAGATAACTCTGCACTATTGCGAGCTGCAAATGCCACTTCCAGCTTAGCTGTGCAGAAGAACAACAAGAAGAAGAAATATCTCGAAATATGTCCGTCAGGCCAGTTCCTTTGAGCTGAATCTGCAAATATCTCGGAAACGAAGCGAGCTATGGCAAAATGTTAAGAGACGTTTTTTGTAGAGAATTATGTTTCCTACAATTTATGTTCTATGATATTTTTTGATCAGAAGCGTAGTTTTCGAGATATATCAAGATATTTAAAAGTTCCGAAGCCGCACCAACATAATAGAGATACAGAAACACCGTGGCCCCTTTCTTTGAGATAACTCTGAACTATTGCGAGCTGCAAATGCCACTTCCAGCTTAGCTGTGCAGAAGAAGAACAACAAGAAGAAGAAATATCTCGAAATATGTCCGCCAGGCCCCTTCCCTTGAGATAAATCTGCAAATATCTCGGAAACGAAGAGAGCTATGGCAAAATGTTAAGAGACCGTTGTTGTAGAGAATTAAGTTTCCTACTTTTTATGTTCTATGATATTTTTTGATCAGACGCGTAGTTCTCGAGATATATCAAGATATTTAAAAGTTCCGATGCCGCACCAACATAATAGAGATACAGAAACACCGTGGCCCCTTTCTTTGAGATAACTCTGCACTATTGCGAGCTGCAAATGCCACTTCCAGCTTAGCTGTGCAGAAGAAGAACAACAAGAAGAAGAAATATCTCGAAATATGTCCGTCAGGCCCCTTCCCTTGAGATAAATCTGCAAATATCTCGGAAACGAAGAGAGCTATGGCAAAATGTTAAGAGACCTTTTTTGTAGAAAATTATGTTTCCTACAATTTATGTTCTATGATATTTTTTGATCAGAAGCGTAGTTTTCGAGATATATCGAGGTATTTAAAAGTTCCGAAGCCGCACCAACATAATAGAGATACAGAAACACCGTGGCCCCTTTCTTTGAGATAACTCTGCACTAGTGCGAGCCGCAAATGCCACTTCCAGCTTAGCTGTGCAGAAGAAGAACAACCAGAAGAAGAAATATCTCGAAATATGTCCGTCAGGCCCCTTCCCTTGAGATAAATATGCAAATATCTCGGAAACGAAGCGAGCTGTGGCAAAATGTTAAGAGACCGTTGTTGTAGAGAATTAAGTTTCCTACTTCTTATGTTCTATGATATTTTTTGATCAGACGCGTAGTTCTCGAGATATATCAAGATATTTAAAAGTTCCGAAGCCGCACCAACATAATAGAGATACAGAAACACCGTGGCCCCTTTCTTTGAGATAACTCTGCACTATTGCGAGCTGCAAATGCCACTTCCAGCTTAGCTGTGCAGAAGAAGAACAACAAGAAGGAGAAATATCTCGAAATATGTCCGTCAGGCCCCTTCCCTTGAGATAATTCTGCAAATATCTCGGAAACGAAGAGAGCTATGGCAAAATGTTAAGAGACCTTTTTTGTAGAGAATTATGTTTCCTACAATTTATGTTCTATGATATTTTTTGATCAGAACCGTAGTTTTCGAGATATATCGAGATATTTAAAAGTTCCGAAGCCGCACCAACATAATAGAGATACAGAAACACCGTGGCCCCTTTCTTTGAGATAACTCTGCACTAGTGCGAGCCGCAAATGCCACTTCCAGCTTAGCTGTGCAGAAGAAGAACAACAAGAAGAAGAAATGTCTCGAAATATGTCCGTCAGGCCCCTTCCCTTGAGATAAATATCCAAATATCTCGGAAACGAAGCGAGCTATGGCAAAATGTTAAGAGACCGTTGTTGTAGAGAATTAAGTTTCCTACTTTTTATGTTCTATGATATTTTTTGATCAGACGCGTAGTTCTCGAGATATATCAAGATATTTAAAAGTTCCGATGCCGCACCAACATAATAGAGATACAGAAACACCGTGGCCCCTTTCTTTGAGATAACTCTGCACTATTGCGAGCTGCAAATGCCACTTCCAGCTTAGCTGTGCAGAAGAAGAACAACAAGAAGAAGAAATATCTCGAAATATGTCCGTCAGGCCCCTTCCCTTGAGATAAATCTGCAAATATCTCGGAAACGAAGAGAGCTATGGCAAAATGTTAAGAGACCTTTTTTGTAGAAAATTATGTTTCCTACAATTTATGTTCTATGATATTTTTTGATCAGAAGCGTAGTTTTCGAGATATATCGAGGTATTTAAAAGTTCCGAAGCCGCACCAACATAATAGAGATACAGAAACACCGTGGCCCCTTTCTTTGAGATAACTCTGCACTAGTGCGAGCCGCAAATGCCACTTCCAGCTTAGCTGTGCAGAAGAAGAACAACCAGAAGAAGAAATATCTCGAAATATGTCCGTCAGGCCCCTTCCCTTGAGATAAATATGCAAATATCTCGGAAACGAAGCGAGCTGTGGCAAAATGTTAAGAGACCGTTGTTGTAGAGAATTAAGTTTCCTACTTCTTATGTTCTATGATATTTTTTGATCAGACGCGTAGTTCTCGAGATATATCAAGATATTTAAAAGTTCCGAAGCCGCACCAACATAATAGAGATACAGAAACACCGTGGCCCCTTTCTTTGAGATAACTCTGCACTATTGCGAGCTGCAAATGCCACTTCCAGCTTAGCTGTGCAGAAGAAGAACAACAAGAAGGAGAAATATCTCGAAATATGTCCGTCAGGCCCCTTCCCTTGAGATAATTCTGCAAATATCTCGGAAACGAAGAGAGCTATGGCAAAATGTTAAGAGACCTTTTTTGTAGAGAATTATGTTTCCTACAATTTATGTTCTATGATATTTTTTGATCAGAACCGTAGTTTTCGAGATATATCGAGATATTTAAAAGTTCCGAAGCCGCACCAACATAATAGAGATACAGAAACACCGTGGCCCCTTTCTTTGAGATAACTCTGCACTAGTGCGAGCCGCAAATGCCACTTCCAGCTTAGCTGTGCAGAAGAAGAACAACAAGAAGAAGAAATGTCTCGAAATATGTCCGTCAGGCCCCTTCCCTTGAGATAAATATCCAAATATCTCGGAAACGAAGCGAGCTATGGCAAAATGTTAAGAGACCGTTGTTGTAGAGAATTAAGTTTCCTACTTTTTATGTTCTATGATATTTTTTGATCAGACGCGTAGTTCTCGAGATATATCAAGATATTTAAAAGTTCCGATGCCGCACCAACATAATAGAGATACAGAAACACCGTGGCCCCTTTCTTTGAGATAACTCTGCACTATTGCGAGCTGCAAATGCCACTTCCAGCTTAGGTGTGCAGAAGAAGAACAACAAGAAGAAGAAATATCTCGAAATATGTCCGTCAGGCCCCTTCCCTTGAGATAAATCTGCAAATATCTCGGAAACGAAGAGAGCTATGGCAAAATGTTAAGAGACCTTTTTTGTAGAAAATTATGTTTCCTACAATTTATGTTCTATGATATTTTTTGATCAGAAGCGTAGTTTTCGAGATATATCGAGGTATTTAAAAGTTCCGAAGCCGCACCAACATAATAGAGATACAGAAACACCGTGGCCCCTTTCTTTGAGATAACTCTGCACTAGTGCGAGCCGCAAATGCCACTTCCAGCTTAGCTGTGCAGAAGAAGAACAACCAGAAGAAGAAATATCTCGAAATATGTCCGTCAGGCCCCTTCCCTTGAGATAAATATGCAAATATCTCGGAAACGAAGCGAGCTGTGGCAAAATGTTAAGAGACCGTTGTTGTAGAGAATTAAGTTTCCTACTTCTTATGTTCTATGATATTTTTTGATCAGAAGCGTAGTTTTCGAGATATATCGAGATATTTAAAAGTTCCGAAGACGCACCAACATAATAGAGATACAGAAACACCGTGGCCCCTTTCTTTGAGCTAACTCTGCACTATGGCGAGCTGCAAATGCCACTTCCAGCTTAGCTGTGCAGAGGAAGAACAACAAGAAGAAGAAATATCTCGAAATATGTCCGTCAGGCCCCTTCCCTTGAGATAAATCTGCAAATATCTCGGAAACGAAGCGAGCTATGGCAAAATGTTAGGAGACCTTTTTTGTAGAGAATTAAGTTTCCTACTTTTTATGTTCTATGATATTTTTTGATCAGATGCGTAGTTCTCGAGATATATCAAGATATTTAAAAGTTCCGAAGCCGCACCAACATAATAGAGATACAGAAACACCGTGGCCCCTTTCGTTGAGATAACTCTGCACTATGGCGAGCTGCAAATGCCACTTCCAGCTTAGCTGTGCAGAGGAAGAACAACAAGAAGAAGAAATATCTCGAAATATGTCCGTCAGGCCAGTTCCTTTGAGCTGAATCTGCAAATATCTCGGAAACGAAGCGAGCTATGGCAAAATGTTAAGAGACCTTTTTTGTAGAGAATAATGTTTCCTACAATTTACGTTCTATGATATTTTTTGATCAGAAGCGTAGTTCTCGAGATATATCAAGATATTTAAAAGTTCCGAAGCCGCACCAACATAATAGAGATACAGAAACACCGTGGCCCCTTTCTTTGAGATAACTCTGCACTATGGCGAGCTGCAAATGCCACTTCCAGCTTAGCTGTGCAGAGGAAGAACAACAAGAAGAAGAAATATCTCGAAATATGTCCGTCAGGCCCCTTCCCTTGAGATATATCTGCAAATATCTCGGAAACGAAGCGAGCTATGGCAAAATGTTACGAGACCTTTTTTGTAGAGAATTAAGTTTCCTACTTTTTATGTTCGATGATATTTTTTGATCAGATGCGTAGTTCTCGAGATATATCAAGATATTTAAAAGTTCCGAAGCTGCACCAACATAATAGAGGTACAGAAACACCGTGGCCTCTTTCTTTGAGATAACTCTGCACTATTGCGAGCTGCAAATGCCACTTCGAGCTTAGCTGTGCAGAAGAAGAACAACAAGAAGAAGAAATATCTCGAAATATGTCCGTCAGGCCCCTTCCCTTGAGATAAATATGCAAATATCTCGGAAACGAAGCGAGCTATGGCAAAATGTTAAGAGACCGTTGTTGTAGAGGATTAAGTTTCCTACTTTTTATGTTCTATGATATTTTTTGATCAGAAGCGTAGTTTTCGAGATATATCGAGATATTTAAAAGTTCCGAAGCCGCACCAACATAATAGAGATACAGAAACACCGTGGCCCCTTTCTTTGAGATAACTCTGCACTAGTGCGAGCCGCAAATGCCACTTCCAGCTTAGCTGTGCAGAAGAAGAACAACAAGAAGAAGAAATATCTCGAAGTATGTCCGTCAGGCCCCTTCCCTTGAGATATATCTGCAAATATCTCGGAAACGAAGCGAGCTATGGCAAAATGTTAAGAGACCTTTTTTGTAGAGAATTATGTTTCCTACAATTTATGTTGTACGATATTTTTTGATCAGAAGCGTAGTTTTCGAGATATATCGAGATATTTAAAAGTTCCGAAGCCGCACCAACATAATAGAGATACAGAAACACCGTGGCCCCTTTCTTTGAGATAACTCTGCACTAGTGCGAGCCGCAAATGCCACTTCCAGCTTAGCTGTGCATAAGAAGAACAACAAGAAGAAGAAATATCTCGAAATATGTCCGTCAGGCCCCTTCCCTTGAGATAAATATGCAAATATCTCGGAAACAAAGCGAGCTATGGCAAAATGTTAAGAGACCTTTTTTGTAGAGAATTAAGTTTCCTACTTTTATGTTCTATGATATTTTTTGATCAGATGCGTAGTTCTCGAGATATATCAAGATATTTAAAAGTTCCGAAGCCGCACCAACATAATAGAGATACAGAAACACCGTGGCCCCTTTCTTTGAGATAACTCTGCACTAGTGCGAGCCGCAAATGCCACTTCCAGCTTAGCTGTGCAGAAGAAGAACAACAAGAAGAAGAAATATCTCGAAATATGTCCGTCAGGCCCCTTCCCTTGAGATAAATATGCAAATATCTCGGAAACGAAGCGAGCTATGGCAAAATGTTAAGAGACCTTTTTTGTAGAGAATTAAGTTTCCTACTTTTTATGTTCTATGATATTTTTTGATCAGATGCGTAGTTCTCGAGATATATCAAGATATTTAAAAGTTCCGAAGCCGCACCAACATAATAGAGATACAGAAACACCGTGGCCCCTTTCTTTGAGATAACTCTGCACTAGTGCGAGCCGCAAATGCCACTTCCAGCTTAGCTGTGCAGAAGAAGAACAACAAGAAGAAGAAATATCTCGAAATATGTCCGTCAGGCCCCTTCCCTTGAGATAAATATGCAAATATCTCGGAAACGAAGCGAGCTATGGCAAAATGTTAAGAGACCTTTTTTGTAGAGAATTAAGTTTCCTACTTTTTATGTTCTATGATATTTTTTGATCAGATGCGTAGTTCTCGAGATATATCAAGATATTTAAAAGTTCCGAAGCCGCACCAACATAATAGAGATACAGAAACACCGTGGCCCCTTTCTTTGAGATAACTCTGCACTAGTGCGAGCCGCAAATGCCACTTCCAGCTTAGCTGTGCAGAAGAAGAACAACAAGAAGAAGAAATATCTCGAAATATGTCCGTCAGGCCCCTTCCCTTGAGATAAATCTGCAAATATCTCGGAAACGAAGCGAGCTATGGCAAAATGTTAAGAGACCTTTTTTGTAGAGAATTAAGTTTCCTACTTTTTATGTTCTATGATATTTTTTGATCAGATGCGTAGTTCTCGAGATATATCAAGATATTTAAAAGTTCCGAAGCCGCACCAACATAATAGAGATACAGAAACACCGTGGCCCCTTTCTTTGAGATAACTCTGCACTATTGCGAGCTGGAAATGCCACTTCCAGTTTAGCTGTGCAGAAGAAGAACAACAAGAAGAAGAAATATCTCGAAATATGTCCGTTAGGCCCCTTCCCTTGAGATAAATCTGCAAATATCTCGGAAACGAAGCGAGCTATGGCAAAATGTTAAGAGACCTTTTTTGTAGAGAATTAGGTTTCCTACTTTTTATGTTCTATGATATTTTTTGATCAGAAGCGTAGTTTTCGAGATATATCGAGATATTTAAAAGTTCCGAAGCCGCACCAACATAATAGAGGTACAGAAACACCGTGGCCTCTTTCTTTGAGATAACTCTGCACTAGTGCGAGCCGCAAATGCCACTTCCAGCTTAGCTGTGCAGAAGAAGAACAACAAGAAGAAGAAATATCTCGAAATATGTCCGTCAGGCCCCTTCCCTTGAGATAAATATGCAAATATCTCGGAAACGAAGCGAGCTATGGCAAAATGTTAAGAGACCTTTTTTGTAGAGAATTAAGTTTCCTACTTTTTATGTTCTATGATATTTTTTGATCAGATGCGTAGTTCTCGAGATATATCAAGATATTTAAAAGTTCCGAAGCCGCACCAACATAATAGAGATACAGAAACACCGTGGCCCCTTTCTTTGAGATAACTCTGCACTAGTGCGAGCGGCAAATGCCACTTCCAGCTTAGCTGTGCAGAAGAAGAACAACAAGAAGTAGAAATATCTCGAAATATGTCCGTCAGGCCACTTCCCTTGAGATAAATCTGCAAATATCTCGGAAACGAAGCGAGCTATGGCAAAATGTTAAGAGACCTTTTTTGTAGAGAATTAAGTTTCCTACTTTTTATGTTCGATGATATTTTTTGATCAGATGCGTAGTTCTCGAGATATATCAAGATATTTAAAAGTTCCGAAGCTGCACCAACATAATAGAGGTACAGAAACACCGTGGCCTCTTTCTTTGAGATAACTCTGCACTATTGCGAGCTGCAAATGCCACTTCGAGCTTAGCTGTGCAGAAGAAGAACAACAAGAAGAAGAAATATCTCGAAATATGTCCGTCAGACCCCTTCCCTTGAGATGAACCTGCAAATATCTCGGAAACGAAGCGAGCTATGGCAAAATGTTAAGAGACCTTTTTTGTAGAGAATTAAGTTTCCTACTTTTTATGTTCTATGATATTTTTTGATCAGATGCGTAGTTCTCGAGATATATCAAGATATTTAAAAGTTCCGAAGCCGCACCAACATAATAGAGATACAGAAACACCGTGGCCCCTTTCTTTGAGATAACTCTGCACTATTGCGAGCTGGAAATGCCACTTCCAGTTTAGCTGTGCAGAAGAAGAACAACAAGAAGAAGAAATATCTCGAAATATGTCCGTTAGGCCCCTTCCCTTGAGATAAATCTGCAAATATCTCGGAAACGAAGCGAGCTATGGCAAAATGTTAAGAGACCTTTTTTGTAGAGAATTAAGGTTCCTACTTTTTATGTTCTATGATATTTTTTGATCAGAAGCGTAGTTTTCGAGATATATCGAGATATTTAAAAGTTCCGAAGCCGCACCAACATAATAGAGATACAGAAACAACGTGGCCCCTTTCTTTGAGATAACTCTGCACTAGTGCGAGCCGCAAATGCCACTTCCAGCTTAGCTGTGCAGAAGAAGAACAACAAGAAGAAGAAATATCTCGAAATATGTCCGTCAGGCCCCTTCCCTTGAGATAAATATTCAAATATCTCGGAAACGAAGCGAGCTATGGCAAAATGTTAAGAGACCTTTTTTGTAGAGAATTAAGTTTCCTACTTTTTATGTTCTATGATATTTTTTGATCAGATGCGTAGTTCTCGAGATATATCAAGATATTTAAAAGTTCCGAAGCCGCACCAACATAATAGAGATACAGAAACACCGTGGCCCCTTTCTTTGAGATAACTCTGCACTAGTGCGAGCGGCAAATGCCACTTCCAGCTTAGCTGTGCAGAAGAAGAACAACAAGAAGAAGAAATATCTCGAAATATGTCCGTCAGGCCACTTCCCTTGAGATAAATCTGCAAATATCTCGGAAACGAAGCGAGCTATGGCAAAATGTTAAGAGACCTTTTTTGTAGAGAATTAAGGTTCCTACTTTTTATGTTCGATGATATTTTTTGATCAGATGCGTAGTTCTCGAGATATATCAAGATATTTAAAAGTTCCGAAGCTGCACCAACATAATAGAGGTACAGAAACACCGTGGCCTCTTTCTTTGAGATAACTCTGCACTATTGCGAGCTGCAAATGCCACTTCGAGCTTAGCTGTGCAGAAGAAGAACAATAAGAAGAAGAAATATCTCGAAATATGTCCGTCAGACCCCTTCCCTTGAGATGAATCTGCAAATATCTCGGAAACGAAGCGAGCTATGGCAAAATGTTAAGAGACCTTTTTTGTAGAGAATAATGTTTCCTACAATTTACGTTCTATGATATTTTTTGATCAGAAGCGTAGTTCTCGAGATGTATCAAGATATTTAAAAGTTCCGAAGCCGCACCAACATAATAGAGATACAGAAACACCGTGGCCCCTTTCTTTGAGATAACTCTGCACTAGTGCGAGCCGCAAATGCCACTTCCAGCTTAGCTGTGCAGAAGAAGAACAACAAGAAGAAGAAATATCTCGAAATATGTCCGTCAGGCCCCTTCCCTTGAGATAAATATGCAAATATCTCGGAAACGAAGCGAGCTATGGCAAAATGTTAAGAGACCTTTTTTGTAGAGAATTAAGTTTCCTACCTTTTATGTTCTATGATACTTTTTGATCAGATGCGTAGTTCTCGAGATATATCAAGATATTTAAAAGTTCCGAAGCCGCACCAACATAATAGAGATACAGAAACACCGTGGCCCCTTTCTTTGAGATAACTCTGCACTATTGCGAGCTGTAAATGCCACTTCCAGCTTAGCTGTGCAGAAGAAGAACAACAAGAAGAAGAAATATCTCGAAATATGTCCGTCAGGCCCCTTCCCTTGAGATATATCTGCAAATATCTCGGAAACGAAGCGAGATATGGCAAAATGTTAAGAGACCTTTTTTGTAGAGAATTATGTTTCCTACAATTTATGTTCTATGATATTTTTTGATCAGAAGCGTAGTTTTCGAGATATATCGAGATATTTAAAAGTTCCGAAGCCGCACCAACATAATAGAGATACAGAAACACCGTGGCCCCTTTCTTTGAGATAACTCTGCACTAGTGCGAGCCGCAAATGCCACTTCCAGCTCAGCTGTGCAGAAGAAGAACAACAAGAAGAAGAAATATCTCGATATATGTCCGTCAGGCCCCTTCCCTTGAGATAAATATGCAAATATCTCGGAAACGAAGCGAGCTATGGCAAAATGTTAAGAGACCTTTTTTGTAGAGAATTAAGTTTCCTACTTTTTATGTTCTATGATATTTTTTGATCAGATGCTTAGTTCTCGAGATATATCAAGATATTTAAAAGTTCCGAAGCCGCACCAACATAATAGAGATACAGAAACACCGTGGCCCCTTTCTGTGAGATAACTCTGCAATATTGCGAGCTGCAAATGCCACTTCCAGCTTAGCTGTGCAGAGGAAGAACAACAAGAAGAAGAAATATCTCGAAATATGTCCGTCAGGCCAGTTCCTTTGAGCTGAATCTGCAAATATCTCGGAAACGAAGCGAGCTATGGCAAAATGTTAAGAGACCTTTTTTGTAGAGAATTAAGTTTCCTACTTTTCATGTTCGATGATATTTTTTGATCAGATGCGTAGTTCTCGAGATATATCAAGATATTTAAAAGTTCCGAAGCTGCACCAACATAATAGAGGTACAGAAACACCGTGGCCTCTTTCTTTGAGATAACTCTGCACTATTGCGAGCTGCAAATGCCACTTCGAGCTTAGCTGTGCAGAAGAAGAACAACAAGAAGAAGAAATATCTCGAAATATGTCCGTCAGACCCCTTCCCTTGAGATGAATCTGCAAATATCTCGGAAACGAAGCGAGCTATGGCAAAATGTTAAGAGACGTTTTTTGTAGAGAATTAAGTTTCCTACTTTTTATGTTCTATGATATTTTTTGATCAGAAGCGTAGTTTTCGAGATATATCGAGATATTTAAAAGTTCCGAAGCCGCACCAACATAATAGAGATACAGAAACACCGTGGCCCCTTTCTTTGAGATAACTCTGCACTAGTGCGAGCGGCAAATGCCACTTCCAGCTTAGCTGTGCAGAAGAAGAACAACAAGAAGAAGAAATATCTCGAAATATGTCCGTCAGGCCACTTCCCTTGAGATAAATCTGCAAATATCTCGGAAACGAAGCGAGCTATGGCAAAATGTTAAGAGACCTTTTTTGTAGAGAATTAAGGTTCCTACTTTTTATGTTCGATGATATTTTTTGATCAGATGCGTAGTTCTCGAGATATATCAAGATATTTAAAAGTTCCGAAGCTGCACCAACATAATAGAGGTACAGAAACACCGTGGCCTCTTTCTTTGAGATAACTCTGCACTATTGCGAGCTGCAAATGCCACTTCGAGCTTAGCTGTGCAGAAGAAGAACAATAAGAAGAAGAAATATCTCGAAATATGTCCGTCAGACCCCTTCCCTTGACATGAATCTGCAAATATCTCGGAAACGAAGCGAGCTATGGCAAAATGTTAAGAGACCTTTTTTGTAGAGAATAATGTTTCCTACAATTTACGTTCTATGATATTTTTTGATCAGATGCGTAGTTCTCGAGATATATCAAGATATTTAAAAGTTCCGAAGCTGCACCAACATAATAGAGGTACAGAAACACCGTGGCCTCTTTCTTTGAGATAACTCTGCACTATTGCGAGCTGCAAATGCCACTTCGAGCTTAGCTGTGCAGAAGAAGAACAACAAGAAGAAGAAATATCTCGAAATATGTCCGTCAGGCCCCTTCCCTTGAGATAAATATGCAAATATCTCGGAAACGAAGCGAGCTATGGCAAAATGTTAAGAGACCGTTGTTGTAGAGAATTAAGTTTCCTACTTTTTATGTTCTATGATATTTTTTGATCAGAAGCGTAGTTTTCGAGATATATCGAGATATTTAAAAGTTCCGAAGCCGCACCAACATAATAGAGATACAGAAACACCGTGGCCCCTTTCTTTGAGATAACTCTGCACTAGTGCGAGCCGCAAATGCCACTTCCAGCTTAGCTGTGCAGAAGAAGAACAACAAGAAGAAGAAATATCTCGAAGTATGTCCGTCAGGCCCCTTCCCTTGAGATATATCTGCAAATATCTCGGAAACGAAGCGAGCTATGGCAAAATGTTAAGAGACCTTTTTTGTAGAGAATTATGTTTCCTACAATTTATGTTGTACGATATTTTTTGATCAGAAGCGTAGTTTTCGAGATATATCGAGATATTTAAAAGTTCCGAAGCCGCACCAACATAATAGAGATACAGAAACACCGTGGCCCCTTTCTTTGAGATAACTCTGCACTAGTGCGAGCCGCAAATGCCACTTCCAGCTTAGCTGTGCATAAGAAGAACAACAAGAAGAAGAAATATCTCGAAATATGTCCGTCAGGCCCCTTCCCTTGAGATAAATATGCAAATATCTCGGAAACAAAGCGAGCTATGGCAAAATGTTAAGAGACCTTTTTTGTAGAGAATTAAGTTTCCTACTTTTATGTTCTATGATATTTTTTGATCAGATGCGTAGTTCTCGAGATATATCAAGATATTTAAAAGTTCCGAAGCCGCACCAACATAATAGAGATACAGAAACACCGTGGCCCCTTTCTTTGAGATAACTCTGCACTAGTGCGAGCCGCAAATGCCACTTCCAGCTTAGCTGTGCAGAAGAAGAACAACAAGAAGAAGAAATATCTCGAAATATGTCCGTCAGGCCCCTTCCCTTGAGATAAATATGCAAATATCTCGGAAACGAAGCGAGCTATGGCAAAATGTTAAGAGACCTTTTTTGTAGAGAATTAAGTTTCCTACTTTTTATGTTCTATGATATTTTTTGATCAGATGCGTAGTTCTCGAGATATATCAAGATATTTAAAAGTTCCGAAGCCGCACCAACATAATAGAGATACAGAAACACCGTGGCCCCTTTCTTTGAGATAACTCTGCACTAGTGCGAGCCGCAAATGCCACTTCCAGCTTAGCCGTGCAGAAGAAGAACAACAAGAAGAAGAAATATCTCGAAATATGTCCGTCAGGCCCCTTCCCTTGAGATAAATCTGCAAATATCTCGGAAACGAAGCGAGCTATGGCAAAATGTTAAGAGACCTTTTTTGTAGAGAATTAAGTTTCCTACTTTTTATGTTCTATGATATTTTTTGATCAGATGCGTAGTTCTCGAGATATATCAAGATATTTAAAAGTTCCGAAGCCGCACCAACATAATAGAGATACAGAAACACCGTGGCCCCTTTCTTTGAGATAACTCTGCACTATTGCGAGCTGGAAATGCCACTTCCAGTTTAGCTGTGCAGAAGAAGAACAACAAGAAGAAGAAATATCTCGAAATATGTCCGTTAGGCCCCTTCCCTTGAGATAAATCTGCAAATATCTCGGAAACGAAGCGAGCTATGGCAAAATGTTAAGAGACCTTTTTTGTAGAGAATTAGGTTTCCTACTTTTTATGTTCTATGATATTTTTTGATCAGAAGCGTAGTTTTCGAGATATATCGAGATATTTAAAAGTTCCGAAGCCGCACCAACATAATAGAGGTACAGAAACACCGTGGCCTCTTTCTTTGAGATAACTCTGCACTAGTGCGAGCCGCAAATGCCACTTCCAGCTTAGCTGTGCAGAAGAAGAACAACAAGAAGAAGAAATATCTCGAAATATGTCCGTCAGGCCCCTTCCCTTGAGATAAATATGCAAATATCTCGGAAACGAAGCGAGCTATGGCAAAATGTTAAGAGACCTTTTTTGTAGAGAATTAAGTTTCCTACTTTTTATGTTCTATGATATTTTTTGATCAGATGCGTAGTTCTCGAGATATATCAAGATATTTAAAAGTTCCGAAGCCGCACCAACATAATAGAGATACAGAAACACCGTGGCCCCTTTCTTTGAGATAACTCTGCACTAGTGCGAGCGGCAAATGCCACTTCCAGCTTAGCTGTGCAGAAGAAGAACAACAAGAAGAAGAAATATCTCGAAATATGTCCGTCAGGCCACTTCCCTTGAGATAAATCTGCAAATATCTCGGAAACGAAGCGAGCTATGGCAAAATGTTAAGAGACCTTTTTTGTAGAGAATTAAGTTTCCTACTTTTTATGTTCGATGATATTTTTTGATCAGATGCGTAGTTCTCGAGATATATCAAGATATTTAAAAGTTCCGAAGCTGCACCAACATAATAGAGGTACAGAAACACCGTGGCCTCTTTCTTTGAGATAACACTGCACTATTGCGAGCTGCAAATGCCACTTCGAGCTTAGCTGTGCAGAAGAAGAACAACAAGAAGAAGAAATATCTCGAAATATGTCCGTCAGACCCCTTCCCTTGAGATGAACCTGCAAATATCTCGGAAACGAAGCGAGCTATGGCAAAATGTTAAGAGACCTTTTTTGTAGAGAATTAAGTTTCCTACTTTTTATGTTCTATGATATTTTTTGATCAGATGCGTAGTTCTCGAGATATATCAAGATATTTAAAAGTTCCGAAGCCGCACCAACATAATAGAGATACAGAAACACCGTGGCCCCTTTCTTTGAGATAACTCTGCACTATTGCGAGCTGGAAATGCCACTTCCAGTTTAGCTGTGCAGAAGAAGAACAACAAGAAGAAGAAATATCTCGAAATATGTCCGTTAGGCCCCTTCCCTTGAGATAAATCTGCAAATATCTCGGAAACGAAGCGAGCTATGGCAAAATGTTAAGAGACCTTTTTTGTAGAGAATTAAGTTTCCTACTTTTTATGTTCTATGATATTTTTTGATCAGAAGCGTAGTTTTCGAGATATATCGAGATATTTAAAAGTTCCGAAGCCGCACCAACATAATAGAGATACAGAAACAACGTGGCCCCTTTCTTTGAGATAACTCTGCACTAGTGCGAGCCGCAAATGCCACTTCCAGCTTAGCTGTGCAGAAGAAGAACAACAAGAAGAAGAAATATCTCGAAATATGTCCGTCAGGCCCCTTCCCTTGAGATAAATATTCAAATATCTCGGAAACGAAGCGAGCTATGGCAAAATGTTAAGAGACCTTTTTTGTAGAGAATTAAGTTTCCTACTTTTTATGTTCTATGATATTTTTTGATCAGATGCGTAGTTCTCGAGATATATCAAGATATTTAAAAGTTCCGAAGCCGCACCAACATAATAGAGATACAGAAACACCGTGGCCCCTTTCTTTGAGATAACTCTGCACTAGTGCGAGCGGCAAATGCCACTTCCAGCTTAGCTGTGCAGAAGAAGAACAACAAGAAGAAGAAATATCTCGAAATATGTTCGTCAGGCCACTTCCCTTGAGATAAATCTGCAAATATCTCGGAAACGAAGCGAGCTATGGCAAAATGTTAAGAGACCTTTTTTGTAGAGAATTAAGGTTCCTACTTTTTATGTTCGATGATATTTTTTGATCAGATGCGTAGTTCTCGAGATATATCAAGATATTTAAAAGTTCCGAAGCTGCACCAACATAATAGAGGTACAGAAACACCGTGGCCTCTTTCTTTGAGATAACTCTGCACTATTGCGAGCTGCAAATGCCACTTCGAGCTTAGCTGTGCAGAAGAAGAACAATAAGAAGAAGAAATATCTCGAAATATGTCCGTCAGACCCCTTCCCTTGACATGAATCTGCAAATATCTCGGAAACGAAGCGAGCTATGGCAAAATGTTAAGAGACCTTTTTTGTAGAGAATAATGTTTCCTACAATTTACGTTCTATGATATTTTTTGATCAGAAGCGTAGTTCTCGAGATGTATCAAGATATTTAAAAGTTCCGAAGCCGCACCAACATAATAGAGATACAGAAACACCGTGGCCCCTTTCTTTGAGATAACTCTGCACTAGTGCGAGCCGCAAATGCCACTTCCAGCTTAGCTGTGCAGAAGAAGAACAACAAGAAGAAGAAATATCTCGAAATATGTCCGTCAGGCCCCTTCCCTTGAGATAAATATGCAAATATCTCGGAAACGAAGCGAGCTATGGCAAAATGTTAAGAGACCTTTTTTGTAGAGAATTAAGTTTCCTACCTTTTATGTTCTATGATATTTTTTGATCAGATGCGTAGTTCTCGAGATATATCAAGATATTTAAAAGTTCCGAAGCCGCACCAACATAATAGAGATACAGAAACACCGTGGCCCCTTTCTTTGAGATAACTCTGCACTATTGCGAGCTGTAAATGCCACTTCCAGCTTAGCTGTGCAGAAGAAGAACAACAAGAAGAAGAAATATCTCGAAATATGTCCGTCAGGCCCCTTCCCTTGAGATATATCTGCAAATATCTCGGAAACGAAGCGAGATATGGCAAAATGTTAAGAGACCTTTTTTGTAGAGAATTATGTTTCCTACAATTTATGTTCTATGATATTTTTTGATCAGAAGCGTAGTTTTCGAGATATATCGAGATATTTAAAAGTTCCGAAGCCGCACCAACATAATAGAGATACAGAAACACCGTGGCCCCTTTCTTTGAGATAACTCTGCACTAGTGCGAGCCGCAAATGCCACTTCCAGCTCAGCTGTGCAGAAGAAGAACAACAAGAAGAAGAAATATCTCGATATATGTCCGTCAGGCCCCTTCCCTTGAGATAAATATGCAAATATCTCGGAAACGAAGCGAGCTATGGCAAAATGTTAAGAGACCTTTTTTGTAGAGAATTAAGTTTCCTACTTTTTATGTTCTATGATATTTTTTGATCAGATGCTTAGTTCTCGAGATATATCAAGATATTTAAAAGTTCCGAAGCCGCACCAACATAATAGAGATACAGAAACACCGTGGCCCCTTTCTGTGAGATAACTCTGCAATATTGCGAGCTGCAAATGCCACTTCCAGCTTAGCTGTGCAGAGGAAGAACAACAAGAAGAAGAAATATCTCGAAATATGTCCGTCAGGCCAGTTCCTTTGAGCTGAATCTGCAAATATCTCGGAAACGAAGCGAGCTATGGCAAAATGTTAAGAGACCTTTTTTGTAGAGAATTAAGTTTCCTACTTTTTATGTTCGATGATATTTTTTGATCAGATGCGTAGTTCTCGAGATATATCAAGATATTTAAAAGTTCCGAAGCTGCACCAACATAATAGAGGTACAGAAACACCGTGGCCTCTTTCTTTGAGATAACTCTGCACTATTGCGAGCTGCAAATGCCACTTCGAGCTTAGCTGTGCAGAAGAAGAACAACAAGAAGAAGAAATATCTCGAAATATGTCCGTCAGACCCCTTCCCTTGAGATGAATCTGCAAATATCTCGGAAACGAAGCGAGCTATGGCAAAATGTTAAGAGACGTTTTTTGTAGAGAATTAAGTTTCCTACTTTTTATGTTCTATGATATTTTTTGATCAGAAGCGTAGTTTTCGAGATATATCGAGATATTTAAAAGTTCCGAAGCCGCACCAACATAATAGAGATACAGAAACACCGTGGCCCCTTTCTTTGAGATAACTCTGCACTAGTGCGAGCCGCAAATGCCACTTCCAGCTTAGCTGTGCAGAAGAAGAACAACAAGAAGAAGAAATATCTCGAAATATGTCCGTCAGGCCCCTTCCCTTGAGATAAATATGCAAATATCTCGGAAACGAAGCGAGCTATGGCAAAATGTTAAGAGACCTTTTTTGTAGAGAATTAAGTTTCCTACCTTTTATGTTCTATGATATTTTTTGATCAGATGCGTAGTTCTCGAGATATATCAAGATATTTAAAAGTTCCGAAGCCGCACCAACATAATAGAGATACAGAAACACCGTGGCCCCTTTCTTTGAGATAACTCTGCACTATTGCGAGCTGTAAATGCCACTTCCAGCTTAGCTGTGCAGAAGAAGAACAACAAGAAGAAGAAATATCTCGAAATATGTCCGTTAGGCCCCTTCCCTTGAGATAAATCTGCAAATATCTCGGAAACGAAGCGAGCTATGGCAAAATGTTAAGAGACCTTTTTTGTAGAGAATTAAGTTTCCTACTTTTTATGTTCTATGATATTTTTTGATCAGAAGCGTAGTTTTCGAGATATATCGAGATATTTAAAAGTTCCGAAGCCGCACCAACATAATAGAGATACAGAAACAACGTGGCCCCTTTCTTTGAGATAACTCTGCACTAGTGCGAGCCGCAAATGCCACTTCCAGCTTAGCTGTGCAGAAGAAGAACAACAAGAAGAAGAAATATCTCGAAATATGTCCGTCAGGCCCCTTCCCTTGACATAAATATGCAAATATCTCGGAAACGAAGCGAGCTATGGCAAAATGTTAAGAGACCTTTTTTGTAGAGAATTAAGTTTCCTACTTTTTATGTTCTATGATATTTTTTGATCAGATGCGTAGTTCTCGAGATATATCAAGATATTTAAAAGTTCCGAAGCCGCACCAACATAATAGAGATACAGAAACACCGTGGCCCCTTTCTTTGAGATAACTCTGCACTAGTGCGAGCCGCAAATGCCACTTCCAGCTTAGCTGTGCAGAAGAAGAACAACAAGAAGAAGAAATATCTCGAAATATGTCCGTCAGGCCACTTCCCTTGAGATAAATCTGCAAATATCTCGGAAACGAAGCGAGCTATGGCAAAATGTTAAGAGACCTTTTTTGTAGAGAATTAAGTTTCCTACTTTTTAAGTTCGATGATATTTTTTGATCAGATGCGTAGTTCTCGAGATATATCAAGATATTTAAAAGTTCCGAAGCTGCACCAACATAATAGAGGTACAGAAACACCGTGGCCTCTTTCTTTGAGATAACTCTGCACTATTGCGAGCTGCAAATGCCACTTCGAGCTTAGCTGTGCAGAAGAAGAACAACAAGAAGAAGAAATATCTCGAAATATGTCCGTCAGGCCCCTTCCCTTGAGATAAATATGCAAATATCTCGGAAACGAAGTGAGCTATGGCAAAATGTTAAGAGACCGTTGTTGTAGAGAATTAAGTTTCCTACTTTTTATGTTCTATGATATTTTTTGATCAGAAGCGTAGTTTTCGAGATATATCGAGATATTTAAAAGTTCCGAAGCCGCACCAACATAATAGAGATACAGAAACACCGTGGCCCCTTTCTTTGAGATAACTCTGCACTAGTGCGAGTCGCAAATGCCACTTCCAGCTTAGCTGTGCAGAAGAAGAACAACAAGAAGAAGAAATATCTCGAAATATGTCCGTCAGGCCCCTTCCCTTGAGATAAATATGCAAATATCTCGGAAACGAAGCGAGCTATGGCAAAATGTTAAGAGACCTTTTTTGTAGAGAATTAAGTTTCCTACTTTTTATGTTCTATGATATTTTTTGATCAGACGCTTAGTTCTCGAGATATATCAAGATATTTAAAAGTTCCGAAGCCGCACCAACATAATAGAGATACAGAAACACCGTGGCCCCTTTCTGTGAGATAACTCTGCAATATTGCGAGCTGCAAATGCCACTTCCAGCTTAGCTGTGCAGAGGAAGAACAACAAGAAGAAGAAATATCTCGAAATATGTCCGTCAGGCCAGTTCCTTTGAGCTGAATCTGCAAATATCTCGGAAACGAAGCGAGCTATGGCAAAATGTTAAGAGACCTTTTTTGTAGAGAATTAAGTTTCCTACTTTTTATGTTCGATGATATTTTTTGATCAGATGCGTAGTTCTCGAGATATATCAAGATATTTAAAAGTTCCGAAGCTGCACCAACATAATAGAGGTACAGAAACACCGTGGCCTCTTTCTTTGAGATAACTCTGCACTATTGCGAGCTGCAAATGCCACTTCGAGCTTAGCTGTGCAGAAGAAGAACAACAAGAAGAAGAAATATCTCGAAATATGTCCGTCAGACCCCTTCCCTTGAGATGAATCTGCAAATATCTCGGAAACGAAGCGAGCTATGGCAAAATGTTAAGAGACCTTTTTTGTAGAGAATTAAGTTTCCTACCTTTTATGTTCTATGATATTTTTTGATCAGATGCGTATTTCTCGAGATATATCAAGATATTTAAAAGTTCCGAAGCCGCACCAACATAATAGAGATACAGAAACACCGTGGCCCCTTTCTTTGAGATAACTCTGCACTATTGCGAGCTGTAAATGCCACTTCCAGCTTAGCTGTGCAGAAGAAGAACAACAAGAAGAAGAAATATCTCGAAATATGTCCGTCAGGCCCCTTCCCTTGAGATATATCTGCAAATATCTCGGAAACGAAGCGAGATATAGCAAAATGTTAAGAGACCTTTTTTGTAGAGAATTATGTTTCCTACAATTTATGTTCTATGATATTTTTTGATCAGAAGCGTAGTTTTCGAGATATATCGAGATATTTAAAAGTTCCGAAGCCGCACCAACATAATAGAGATACAGAAACACCGTGGCCCCTTTCTTTGAGATAACTCTGCACTAGTGCGAGCCGGAAATGCCTCTTCCAGCTTAGCTGTGCAGAAGAAGAACAACAAGAAGAAGAAATATCTCGAAATATGTCCGTCAGGCCCCTTCCCTTGAGATAGATATGCAAATATCTCGGAAACGAAGCGAGCTATGGCAAAATGTTAAGAGACCTTTTTTGAAGAGAATTAAGTTTCCTACTTTTTATGTTCTATGATATTTTTTGATCAGATGCTTAGTTCTCGAGATATATCAAGATATTTAAAAGTTCCGAAGCCGCACCAACATAATAGAGATACAGAAACACCGTGGCCCCTTTCTGTGAGATAACTCTGCAATATTGCGAGCTGCAAATGCCACTTCCAGCTTAGCTGTGCAGAGGAAGAACAACAAGAAGAAGAAATATCTCGAAATATGTCCGTCAGGCCAGTTCCTTTGAGCTGAATCTGCAAATATCTCGGAAACGAAGCGAGCTATGGCAAAATGTTAAGAGACCTTTTTTGTAGAGAATTAAGTTTCCTACTTTTTATGTTCGATGATATTTTTTGATCAGATGCTTAGTTCTCGAGATATATCAAGATATTTAAAAGTTCCGAAGCCGCACCAACATAATAGAGATACAGAAACACCGTGGCCCCTTTCTGTGAGATAACTCTGCAATATTGCGAGCTGCAAATGCCACTTCCAGCTTAGCTGTGCAGAAGAAGAACAACAAGAAGAAGAAATATCTCGAAATATGTCCGTCAGGCCCCTTCCCTTGAGATAAATATGCAAATATCTCGGAAACGAAGCGAGCTATGGCAAAATGTTAAGAGACCTTTTTTGTAGAGAATTAAGTTTCCTACCTTTTATGTTCTATGATATTTTTTGATCAGATGCGTAGTTTTCGAGATATATCGAGATATTTAAAAGTTCCGAAGCCGCACCAACATAATAGAGATACAGAAACACCGTGGCCCCTTTCTTTGAGATAACTCTGCACTAGTGCGAGCCGCAAATGCCACTTCCAGCTTAGCTGTGCAGAAGAAGAACAACAAGAAGAAGAAATATCTCGAAATATGTCCGTCAGGCCCCTTCCCTTGAGATAAATATGCAAATATCTCGGAAACGAAGCGAGCTATGGCAAAATGTTAAGAGACCTTTTTTGTAGAGAATTAAGTTTCCTACTTTTTATGTTCTATGATATTTTTTGATCAGATGCTTAGTTCTCGAGATATATCAAGATATTTAAAAGTTCCGAAGCCGCACCAACATAATAGAGATACAGAAACACCGTGGCCCCTTTCTGTGAGATAACTCTGCAATATTGCGAGGTGCAAATGCCACTTCCAGCTTAGCTGTGCAGAGGAAGAACAACAAGAAGAAGAAATATCTCGAAATATGTCCGTCAGGCCAGTTCCTTTGAGCTGAATCTGCAAATATCTCGGAAACGAAGCGAGCTATGGCAAAATGTTAAGAGACCTTTTTTGTAGAGAATTAAGTTTCCTACTTTTTATGTTCGATGATATTTTTTGATCAGATGCGTAGTTCTCGAGATATATCAAGATATTTAAAAGTTCCGAAGCTGCACCAACATAATAGAGGTACAGAAACACCGTGGCCTCTTTCTTTCAGATAACTCTGCACTATTGCGAGCTGCAAATGCCACTTCGAGCTTAGCTGTGCAGAAGAAGAACAACAAGAAGAAGAAATATCTCGAAATATGTCCGTCAGGTCCCTTCCCTTGAGATAAATATGCAAATATCTCGGAAACGAAGTGAGCTATGGCAAAATGTTAAGAGACCGTTGTTGTAGAGAATTAAGTTTCCTACTTTTTATGTTCTATGATATTTTTTGATCAGAAGCGTAGTTTTCGAGATATATCGAGATATTTAAAAGTTCCGAAGCCGCACCAACATAATAGAGATACAGAAACACCGTGGCCCCTTTCTTTGAGATAACTCTGCACTAGTGCGAGCCGCAAATGCCACTTCCAGCTTAGCTGTGCAGAAGAAGAACAAGAAGAAGAAGAAATATCTCGAAATATGTCCGTCAGGCCCCTTCCCTTGAGATAAATATGCAAATATCTCGGAAACGAAGCGAGCTATGGCAAAATGTTAAGAGACCTTTTTTGTAGAGAATTAAGTTTCCTACTTTTTATGTTCTATGATATTTTTTGATCAGATGCTTAGTTCTCGAGATATATCAAGATATTTAAAAGTTCCGAAGCCGCACCAACATAATAGAGATACAGAAACACCGTGGCCCCTTTCTGTGAGATAACTCTGCAATATTGCGAGCTGCAAATGCCACTTCCAGCTTAGCTGTGCAGAGGAAGAACAACAAGAAGAAGAAATATCTCGAAATATGTCCGTCAGGCCAGTTCCTTTGAGCTGAATCTGCAAATATCTCGGAAACGAAGCGAGCTATGGCAAAATGTTAAGAGACCTTTTTTGTAGAGAATTAAGTTTCCTACTTTTTATGTTCGATGATATTTTTTGATCAGATGCGTAGTTCTCGAGATATATCAAGATATTTAAAAGTTCCGAAGGTGCACCAAGATAATAGAGGTACAGAAACACCGTGGCCTCTTTCTTTGAGATAACTCTGCACTATTGCGAGCTGCAAATGCCACTTCGAGCTTAGCTGTGCAGAAGAAGAACAACAAGAAGAAGAAATATCTCGAAATATTTCCGTCAGACCCCTTCCCTTGAGATGAATCTGCAAATATCTCGGAAACGAAGCGAGCTATGGCAAAATGTTAAGAGACCTTTTTTGTAGAGAATTAAGTTTCCTACTTTTTATGTTCTATGATATTTTTTGATCAGAAGCGTAGTTTTCGAGATATATCGAGATATTTAAAAGTTCCGAAGCCGCACCAACATAATAGAGATACAGAAACACCGTGGCCCCTTTCTTTGAGATAACTCTGCACTAGTGCGAGCCGCAAATGCCACTTCCAGCTTAGCTGTGCAGAAGAAGAACAACAAGAAGAAGAAATATCTCGAAATATGTCCGTCAGGCCCCTTCCCTTGAGATATATCTGCAAATATCTCGGAAACGAAGCGAGATATGGCAAAATGTTAAGAGACCTTTTTTGTAGAGAATTATGTTTCCTACAATTTATGTTCTATGATATTTTTTGATCAGAAGCGTAGTTTTCGAGATATATCGAGATATTTAAAAGTTCCGAAGCCGCACCAACATAATAGAGATACAGAAACACCGTGGCCCCTTTCTTTGAGATAACTCTGCACTAGTGCGAGCCGCAAATGCCACTTCCAGCTTAGCTGTGCAGAAGAAGAACAACAAGAAGAAGAAATATCTCGAAATATGTCCGTCAGGCCCCTTCCCTTGAGATAGATATGCAAATATCTCGGAAACGAAGCAAGCTATGGCAAAATGTTAAGATACCTTTTTTGTAGAGAATTAAGTTTCCTACTTTTTATGTTCTATGATATTTTTTGATCAGATGCTTAGTTCTCGAGATATATCAAGATATTTAAAAGTTCCGAAGCCGCACCAACATAATAGAGATACAGAAACACCGTGGCCCCTTTCTGTGAGATAACTCTGCAATATTGCGAGCTGCAAATGCCACTTCCAGCTTAGCTGTGCAGAGGAAGAACAACAAGAAGAAGAAATATCTCGAAATATGTCCGTCAGGCCAGTTCCTTTGAGCTGAATCTGCAAATATCTCGGAAACGAAGCGAGCTATGGCAAAATGTTAAGAGACCTTTTTTGTAGAGAATTAAGTTTCCTACTTTTTATGTTCGATGATATTTTTTGATCAGATGCGTAGTTCTCGAGATATATCAAGATATTTAAAAGTTCCGAAGCTGCACCAACATAATAGAGGTACAGAAACACCGTGGCCTCTTTCTTTGAGATAACTCTGCACTATTGCGAGCTGCAAATGCCACTTCGAGCTTAGCTGTGCAGAAGAAGAACAACAAGAAGAAGAAATATCTCGAAATATGTCCGTCAGGCCCCTTCCCTTGAGATAAATATGCAAATATCTCGGAAACGAAGCGAGCTATGGCAAAATGTTAAGAGACCTTTTTTGTAGAGAATTAAGTTTCCTACCTTTTATGTTCTATGATATTTTTTGATCAGATGCGTAGTTCTCGAGATATATCAAGATATTTAAAAGTTCCGAAGCCGCACCAACATAATAGAGATACAGAAACACCGTGGCCCCTTTCTTTGAGATAACTCTGCACTATTGCGAGCTGCAAATGCCACTTCCAGCTTAGCTGTGCAGAGGAAGAACAACAAGAAGAAGAAATATCTCGAAATATGTCCGTCAGGCCAGTTCCTTTGAGCTGAATCTGCAAATATCTCGGAAACGAAGCGAGCTATGGCAAAATGTTAAGAGACGTTTTTTGTAGAGAATTATGTTTCCTACAATTTATGTTCTATGAGATTTTTTGATCAGAAGCGTAGTTTTCGAGATATATCGAGATATTTAAAAGTTCCGAAGCCGCACCAACATAATAAAGATACAGAAACACCGTGGCCCCTTTCTTTGAGATAACTGTGCACTAGTGCGAGCCGCAAATGCCACTTCCAGCTTAGCTGTGCAGAAGAAGAACAACAAGAAGAAGAAATATCTCGAAATATGTCCGTCAGGCCCCTTCCCTTGAGATAAATCTGCAAATATCTCGGAAACGAAGCGAGCTATGGCAAAATGTTAAGAGACCGTTTTTGTAGAGAATTAAGTTTCCTACTTTTTATGTTCTATGATATTTTTTGATCAGACGCGTTGTTCTCGAGATATATCAAGATATTTAAAAGTTCCGAAGCCGCACCAACATAATAGAGATACAGAAACACCGTGGCCCCTTTCTTTGAGATAACTCTGCACTATTGCGAGCTGGAAATGCCACTTCCAGCTTAGCTGTGCAGAAGAAGAACAACAAGAAGAAGAAGTATCTCGAAATATGTCCGTCAGGCCCCTTCCCTTGAGATAAATCTGCAAATATCTCGGAAACGAAGAGAGCTATGGCAAAATGTTAAGAGACCTTTTTTGTAGAGAATTAAGTTTCCTACTTTTCATGTTCTATGATATTTTTTGATCAGAAGCGTAGTTTTCGAGATATATCGAGATATTTAAAAGTTCCGAAGCCGCACCAACATAATAGGGATACAGAAACACCGTGGCCCCTTTCTTTGAGATAACTCTGCACTAGTGCGAGCCGCAAATGCCACTTCCAGCTTAGCTGTGCAGAAGAAGAACAACAAGAAGAAGAAATATCTCGAAATATGTCCGTCAGGCCCCTTCCCTTGAGATAAATCTGCAAATATCTCGGAAACGAAGCGAGCTATGGCAAAATGTTAAGAGACCTTTTTTGTAGAGAATTAAGTTTCCTACTTTTTATGTTCTATGATATTTTTTGATCAGATGCGTAGTTCTCGAGATATATCAAGATATTTAAAAGTTCCGAAGCCGCACCAACATAATAGAGATACAGAAACACCGTGGCCCCTTTCTTTGAGATAACTCTGCACTATTGCCAGCTGCAAATGCCACTTCCAGCTTAGCTGTGCAGAGGAAGAACAACAAGAAGAAGAAATATCTCGAAATATGTCCGTCAGGCCAGTTCCTTTGAGCTGAATCTGCAAATATCTCGGAAACGAAGCGAGCTATGGCAAAATGTTAAGAGACGTTTTTTATAGAGAATTATGTTTCCTACAATTTATGTTCTATGATATTTTTTGATCAGAAGCGTAGTTTTCGAGATATATCGAGATATTTAAAAGTTCCGAAGCCGCACCAACATAATAGGGATACAGAAACACCGTGGCCCCTTTCTTTGAGATAACTCTGCACTAGTGCGAGCCGCAAATGCCACTTCCAGCTTAGCTGTGCAGAAGAAGAACAACAAGAAGAAGAAATATCTCGAAATATGTCCGTCAGGCCCCTTCCCTTGAGATAAATCTGCAAATATCTCGGAAACGAAGCGAGCTATGGCAAAATGTTAAGAGACCTTTTTTGTAGAGAATTAAGTTTCCTACTTTTTATGTTCTATGATATTTTTTGATCAGATGCGTAGTTCTCGAGATATATCAAGATATTTAAAAGTTCCGAAGCCGCACCAACATAATAGAGATACAGAAACACCGTGGCCCCTTTCTTTGAGATAACTCTGCACTATTGCCAGCTGCAAATGCCACTTCCAGCTTAGCTGTGCAGAGGAAGAACAACAAGAAGAAGAAATATCTCGAAATATGTCCGTCAGGCCAGTTCCTTTGAGCTGAATCTGCAAATATCTCGGAAACGAAGCGAGCTATGGCAAAATGTTAAGAGACGTTTTTTATAGAGAATTATGTTTCCTACAATTTATGTTCTGTGATATTTTTTGATCAGAAGCGTAGTTTTCGAGATATATCGAGATATTTAAAAGTTCCGAAGCCGCACCAACATAATAGGGATACAGAAACACCGTGGCCCCTTTCTTTGAGATAACTCTGCACTAGTGCGAGCCGCAAATGCCACTTCCAGCTTAGCTGTGCAGAAGAAGAACAACAAGAAGAAGAAATATCTCGAAATATGTCCGTCAGTCCCCTTCCCTTGAGATAAATCTGCAAATATCTCGGAAACGAAGCGAGCTATGGCAAAATGTTAAGACACCTTTTTGTAGAGAATTAAGTTTCCTACTTTTTATGTTCTATGATATTTTTTGATCAGATGCGTAGTTCTCGAGATATATCAAGATATTTAAAAGCTCCGAAGCCGCACCAACATAATAGAGATACAGAAACACCGTGGCCCCTTTCTTTGAGATAACTCTGCACTATTGCGTGCTGCAAATGCCACTTCCAGCTTAGCTGTGCAGAGGAAGAATAACAAGAAGAAGAAATATCTCGAAATATGTCCGTCAGGCCAGTTCCTTTGAGCTGAATCTGCAAATATCTCGGAAACGAAGCGAGCTATGACAAAATGTTAAGAGACGTTTTTTCTAGAGAATTATGTTTCCTACAATTTATGTTCTATGATATTTTTTGATCAGAAGCGTAGTTTTCGAGATATATCGAGATATTTAAAAGTTCCGAAGCCGCACCAACATAATAGGGATACAGAAACACCGTGGCCCCTTTCTTTGAGATAACTCTGCACTAGTGCGAGCCGCAAATGCCACTTCCAGCTTAGCTGTGCAGAAGAAGAACAACAAGAAGAAGAAATATCTCGAAATATGTCCGTCAGTCCCCTTCCCTTGAGATAAATCTGCAAATATCTCGGAAACGAAGCGAGCTATGGCAAAATGTTAAGACACCTTTTTGTAGAGAATTAAGTTTCCTACTTTTTATGTTCTATGATATTTTTTGATCAGATGCGTAGTTCTCGAGATATATCAAGATATTTAAAAGCTCCGAAGCCGCACCAACATAATAGAGATACAGAAACACCGTGGCCCCTTTCTTTGAGATAACTCTGCACTATTGCGAGCTGCAAATGCCACTTCCAGCTTAGCTGTGCAGAGGAAGAATAACAAGAAGAAGAAATATCTCGAAATATGTCCGTCAGGCCAGTTCCTTTGAGCTGAATCTGCAAATATCTCCGAAACGAAGCGAGCTATGACAAAATGTTAAGAGACGTTTTTTATAGAGAATTATGTTTCCTACAATTTATGTTCTATGATATTTTTTGATCAGAAGCGTAGTTTTCGAGATATATCGAGATATTTAAAAGTTCCGAAGCCGCACCAACATAATAGGGATACAGAAACACCGTGGCCCCTTTCTTTGAGATAACTCTGCACTAGTGCGAGCCGCAAATGCCACTTCCAGCTTAGCTGTGCAGAAGAAGAACAACAAGAAGAAGAAATATCTCGAAATATGTCCGTCAGGCCCCTTCCCTTGAGATAAATCTGCAAATATCTCGGAAACGAAGCGAGCTATGGCAAAATGTTAAGAGACCTTTTTTGTAGAGAATTATGTTTCCTACAATTTATGTTCTATGATATTTTTTGATCAGAAGCGTAGTTTTCGAGATACATCGAGATATTTAAAAGTTCCGAAGCCGCACCAACATAATAGAGATACAGAAACACCGTGGCCCCTTTCTTTGAGATAACTCTGCACTAGTGCGAGCCGCAAATGCCACTTCCAGCTTAGCTGTGCAGAAGAAGAACAACAAGAAGAAGAAATATCTCGAAATATGTCCGTCAGGCCCCTTCCCTTGAGATAAATCTGCAAATATCTCGGAAACGAAGCGAGCTATGGCAAAATGTTAAGAGACCTTTTTTGTAGAGAATTAAGTTTCCTACTTTTTATGTTCTATGACATTTTTTGATCAGATGCGTAGTTCTCGAGATATATCAAGATATTTAAAAGTTCCGAAGCCGCACCAACATAATAGAGATACAGAAACACCGTGGCCCCTTTCTTTGAGATAACTCTGCACTATTGCGAGCTGCAAATGCCACTTCCAGCTTAGCTGTGCAGAGGAAGAACAACAAGAAGAAGAAATATCTCGAAATATGTCCGTCAGGCCAGTTCCTTTGAGCTGAATCTGCAAATATCTCGGAAACGAAGCGAGCTATGGCAAAATGTTAAGAGACGTTTTTTATAGAGAATTATGTTTCCTACAATTTATGTTCTATGATATTTTTTGATCAGAAGCGTAGTTTTCGAGATATATCGAGATATTTAAAAGTTCCGAAGCCGCACCAACATAATAAGGATACAGAAACACCGTGGCCCCTTTCTTTGAGATAACTCTGCACTAGTGCGAGCCGCAAATGCCACTTCCAGCTTAGCTGTGCAGAAGAAGAACAACAAGAAGAAGAAATATCTCGAAATATGTCCGTCAGGCCCCTTCCCTTGAGATAAATCTGCAAATATCTCGGAAACGAAGCGAGCTATGGCAAAATGTTAAGAGAGCTTTTTTGTAGAGAATTATGTTTCCTACAATTTATGTTCTATGATATTTTTTGATCAGAAGCGTAGTTTTCGAGATACATCGAGATATTTAAAAGTTCCGAAGCCGCACCAACATAATAGAGATACAGAAACACAGTGGCCCCTTTCTTTGAGATAACTCTGCACTATTGCGAGCTGCAAATGCCACTTCCAGCTTAGCTGTGCAGAGGAAGAACAACAAGAAGAAGAAATATCTCGAAATATGTCCGTCAGGCCAGTTCCTTTGAGCTGAATCTGCAAATATCTCGGAAACGGAGCGAGCTATGGCAAAATGTTAAGAGACGTTTTTTATAGAGAATTATGTTTCCTACAATTTATGTTCTATGATATTTTTTGATCAGAAGCGTAGTTTTCGAGATATATCGAGATATTTAAAAGTTCCGAAGCCGCACCAACATAATAGGGATACAGAAACACCGTGGCCCCTTTCTTTGAGAAAACTCTGCACTATTGCGAGCTGTAAATGCCACTTCCAGCTTAGCTGTGCAGAAGAAGAACAACAAGAAGAAGAAATATCTCGAAATATGTCCGTCAGGCCCCTTCCCTTGAGATATATCTGCAAATATCTCGGAAACGAAGCGAGCTATGGCAAAATGTTAAGAGACCTTTTTTGTAGAGAATTATGTTTCCTACAATTTATGTTCTACGATATTTTTTGATCAGAAGCGTAGTTTTCGAGATACATCGAGATATTTAAAAGTTCCGAAGCCGCACCAACATAATAGAGATACAGAAACACCGTGGCCCCGTTCTTTGAGATAACTCTGCACTAGTGCGAGCCGCAAATGCCACTTCCAGCTTAGCTGTGCAGAAGAAGAACAACAAGAAGAAGAAATATCTCGAAATATGTCCGTCAGGCCCCTTCCCTTGAGATATATCTGCAAATATCTCGGAAACGAAGCGAGCTATGGCAAAACGTTAAGAGACCTTTTTTGTAGAGAATTATGTTTCCTACAATTTATGTTCTACGATATTTTTTGATCAGAAGCGTAGTTTTCGAGTAACATCGAGATATTTAAAAGTTCCGAAGCCGCACCAACATAATAGAGATACAGAAACACCGTGGCCCCGTTCTTTGAGATAACTCTGCACTAGTGCGAGCCGCAAATGCCACTTCCAGCTTAGCTGTGCAGAAGAAGAACAACAAGAAGAAGAAATATCTCGAAATATGTCCGTCAGGCCCCTTCCCTTGAGATAAATCTGCATATATCTCGGAAGCGAAGCGAGCTATGGCAAAATGTTAAGAGACCTTTTTTGTAGAGAATTATGTTTCCTACAATTTATGTTCTATGATATTTTTTGATCAGAAGCGTAGTTTTCGAGATATATCAAGATATTTAAAAGTTCCGAAGCCGCACCAACATAATAGAGATACAGAAACACCGTGGCCCCTTTCTTTCAGATAACTCTGCACTATTGCGAGCTGGAAATGCCACTTCCAGTTTAGCTGTGCAGAAGAAGAACAACAAGAAGAAGAAATATCTCGAAATATGTCCGTCAGGCCCCTTCCCTTGAGATAAATCTGCATATATCTCGGAAACGAAGCGAGCTATGGCAAAATGTTGAGAGACCTTTTTTGTAGAGAATTAAGTTTTCTACTTTTTATGTTCTATGATATTTTTTGATCAGATGCGTAGTTCTCGAGATATATCAAGATATTTAAAAGTTCCGAAGCCGCACCAACATAATAGAGATACAGAAACACCGTGGCCCCTTTCTTTGAGATAACTCGGCACTACTGCGAGCTGGAAATGCCACTTCCAGTTTAGCTGTGCAGAAGAAGAACAACAAGAAGAAGAAATATCTCGAAATATGTCCGTCAGGCCCCTTCCCTTGAGATAAATCTGCAAGTATCTTGGCAACGAAGCGAGCTATGGCAAAATGTTAAGAGACCTTTTTTGTAGAGAATTAAGTTTCCTACTTTTTATGTTCTATGATATTTTTTGATCAGATGCGTAGTTCTCGAGATATATCAAGATATTTAAAAGTTCCGAAGCCGCACCAACATAATAGAGATACAGAAACACCGTGGCCCCTTTCTTTGAGATAACTCTGCACTATTGCGAGCTGCAAATGCCACTTCCAGCTTAGCTGTGCAGAAGAAGAAATATTTCGAAATATGTCCGTCAGGCCCCTTCCCTTGAGATAAATCTGCATATATCTCGGAAACGAAGCGAGCTATGGCAAAATGTTGAGAGACCTTTTTTGTAGAGAATTAAGTTTTCTACTTTTTATGTTCTATGATATTTTTTGATCAGATGCGTAGTTCTCGAGATATATCAAGATATTTAAAAGTTCCGAAGCCGCACCAACATAATAGAGATACAGAAACACCGTGGCCCCTTTCTTTGAGATAACTCGGCACTACTGCGAGCTGGAAATGCCACTTCCAGCTTAGCTGTGCAGAAGAAGAACAACAAGAAGAAGAAATATCTCGAAAAATGTCCGTCAGGCCCCTTCCCTTGAGATAAATCTGCAAATATCTCGGAAACGAAGCGAGCTATGGCAAAATGTTAAGAGACCTTATTTGTAGAGAATTACGTTTCCTACTTTTTATGTTCTATGATATTTTTTGATCAGATGCGTAGTTCTCGAGATATATCAAGATATTTAAAAGTTCCGAAGCCGCACCAACATAATAGAGATACAGAAACACCGTGGCCCCTTTCTTTGAGATAACTCTGCACTATTGCGAGCTGTAAATGCCACGTCCAGCTTAGCTGTGCAGAAGAAGAACAACAAGAAGAAGAAATATCTCGAAATATGTCCGTCAGGCCCCTTCCCTCGAGATAAATCTGCAAATATCACGGAAACGAAGCGAGCTATGGCAAAATGTTAAGAGACCTTATTTGTGGAGAATTAAGTTTCCTACTTTTTATGTTCTATGATATTATTTGATCAGATGCGTAGTTCTCGAGATATATCAAGATATTTAAAAGTTCCGAAGCCGCACCAACATAATAGAGATACAGAAACACCGTGGCCCCTTTCTTTGAGATAACTCTGCACTATTGCGAGCTGCAAATGCCACTTCCAGCTTAGCTGTGCAGAAGAAGAACAACAAGAAGAAGAAATATCTCGAAATATGTCCGTCAGGCCCCTTCCCTTGAGATAAATCTGCATATATCTCGGAAGCGAAGCGAGCTATGGCAAAATGTTAAGAGACCTTTTTTGTAGAGAATTGTTTCCTACAATTTATGTTCTATGATATTTTTTGATCAGAAGCGTAGTTTTCGAGATATATCAAGATATTTAAAAGTTCCGAAGCCGCACCAACATAATAGAGATACAGAAACACCGTGGCCCCTTTCTTTCAGATAACTCTGCACTATTGCGAGCTGGAAATGCCACTTCCAGTTTAGCTGTGCAGAAGAAGACCAACAAGAAGAAGAAATATCTCGAAATATGTCCGTCAGGCCCCTTCCCTTGAGATAAATCTGCAAATATCTCGGAAACGAAGCGAGCTATGGCAAAATGTTAAGAGACCTTATTTGTGGAGAATTAAGTTTCCTACTTTTTATGTTCTATGATATTATTTGATCAGATGCGTAGTTCTCGAGATATATCAAGATATTTAAAAGTTCCGAAGCCGCACCAACATAATAGAGATACAGAAACACCGTGGCCCCTTTCTTTGAGATAACTCGGCACTACTGCGAGCTGGAAATGCCACTTCCAGTTTAGCTGTGCAGAAGAAGAACAACAAGAAGAAGAAATATCTCGAAATATGTCCGTCAGGCCCCTTCCCTTGAGATAAATCTGCAAGTATCTTGGAAACGAAGCGAGCTATGGCAAAATGATAAGAGACCTTTTTTGTAGAGAATTAAGTTTCCTACTTTTTATGTTCTATGATATTTTTTGATCAGATGCGTAGTTCTCGAGATATATCAAGATATTTAAAAGTTCCGAAGCCGCACCAACATAATAGAGATACAGAAACACCGTGGCCCCTTTCTTTGAGATAACTCTGCACTATTGCGAGCTGCAAATGCCACTTCCAGCTTAGCTGTGCAGAAGAAGAACAACAAGAAGAAGAAATATCTCGAAATATGTCCGTCAGGCCCCTTCCCTTGAGATCAATCTGCAAATATCTCGGAAACGAAGCGAGCTATGGCAAAATGTTAAGCGACTTTATTTGTAGAGAATTAAGTTTCCTACTTTTTACGTTCTATGATATTTTTTAATCAGATGCGTAGTTCTCGAGATATATAAAGATATTTTAAAGTTCCGAAGCCGCACCAACATAATAGAGATACAGAAACACCGTGGCCCCTTTCTTTGAGATAACTCTGCACTATTGCGAGCTGCAAATGCCACTTCCAGCTTAGCTGTGCAGAAGAAGAACAACAAGAAGAAGAAATATCTCGAAATATGTCCGTCAGGCCCCTTCCCTTGAGATAAATCTGCATATATCTCGGAAGCGAAGCGAGCTATGGCAAAATGTTGAGAGACCTTTTTTGTAGAGAATTATGTCTCCTACAATTTATGTTCTATGATATTTTTTGATCAGAAGCGTAGTTTTCGAGATATATCAAGATATTTAAAAGTTCCGAAGCCGCACCAACATAATAGAGATACAGAAACACCGTGGCCCCTTTCTTTCAGATAACTCTGCACTATTGCGAGCTGGTAATGCCACTTCCAGTTTAGCTGTGCAGAAGAAGAACAACAAGAAGAAGAAATATCTCGAAATATGTCCGTCAGACCCCTTCCCTTGAGATAAATCTGCAAATATCTCGGAAACGAAGCGAGCTACGGCAAAATGTTAAGAGACCTTTTTTGTAGAAAATTAGGTTTCCTACTTTTTATGTTCTATGATATTTTTTGATCAGATGCGTAGTTCTCGAGATATAGCAAGATATTTAAAAGTTCCGAAGCCGCACCAACATAATAGAGATACAGAAACACCGTGGCCCCTTTCTTTGAGATAACTCTGCACTATTGCGAGCTGCAAATGCCACTTCCAGCTTAGCTGTGCAGAAGAAGAACAACAAGAAGAAGAAATATCTCGAAATATGTCCGTCAGGCCCCTTCCCTTGAGATAAATCTGCAAATATCTCGGAAACGAAGCGAGCTATGGCAAAATGTTAAGAGACCTTTTTTGTAGAGAATTAAGTTTCCTACTTTTTATGTTCTATGATATTTTTCGATCAGAGGCGTAGTTCTCGAGATATATCAAGATATTTAAAAGTTCCGAAGCCGCACCAACATAATTGAGATACAGAAACACCGTGGCCCCTTTCTTTGAGATAACTGTGCACTATTGCGTGCTGCAAATGCCACTTCCAGCTTAGCTGTGCAGAAGAAGAACAACAAGAAGAAGAAATATCTCGAAATATGTCCGTCAGGCCCCTTCCCTTGAGATATATCTGCAAATATCTCGGAAACGAAGCGAGCTATGGCAAAATGTTAAGAGACCTTTTTTGTAGAGAATTAAGTTTCCTACTTTTTATCTTCTATGATATTTTCTGATCAGATTCGTAGTTCTCGAGATATATCAAGATATTTAAAAGTTCCGAAGCCGCACCAACATAATAGAGATACAGAAACACCGTGGCCCCTTTCTTTGAGATAACTCTGCACTGTTGCGAGCTGCAAATGCCACTTCCAGCTTAGCTGTGCAGAAGAAGAACAACAAGAAGAAGAGATATCTCGAAATATGTCCGTCAGGCCCCTTCCCTTGAGATAAATCTGCAAATATCTCGGAAACGAAGCGAGCTATGGCAAAATGTTAAGAGACCTTTTTTGTATGGAATTATGTTTCCTACTTTTTATGTTCTATGATATTTTTTGATCAGACGCGTAGTTCTCGAGATATATCAAGATATCTAAAAGTTCCGAAGCCGCACCAACATAATAGAGATACAGAAACACCGTGGCTCCTTTCTTTTAGATAACTCTGCACTATTGCGACCTGGAAATGCCACTTCCAGTTTAGCTGTGCAGAAGAAGAACAACAAGAAGAAGAAATATCTCGAAATAAGTCCGTTAGGCCCCTTCCCTTGAGATAAATCGGCAAGTATCTCGGAAACGAAGCGAGCTACGGCAAAATGTTAAGAGACCTTTTTTGTAGAAAATTAGGTTTCCTACTTTTTATGTTCTATGATATTTTTTGATCAGATGCGTAGTTCTCGAGATATATCAAGATATTTAAAAGCTCCGAAGCTGCACCAACATAATAGAGGTACAGAAACACCGTGGCCCCTTTCTTTGAGATAACTCTGCACTATTGCGAGCTGCAAATGCCACTTCCAGCTTAGCTGTGGAGAAGAAGAACAACAAGAATAAGAAATATTTCGAAATATGTCCGTCAGGCCCCTTCCCTTGAGATAAATCTGCAAATATCTCGGAAACGAAGCGAGCTACGGCAAAATGTTAAGAGACCTTTTTTGTAGAAAATTAGGTTTCCTACTTTTTATGTTCTATGATATTTTTTGATCAGATGCGTAGTTCTCGAGATATATCAAGATATTTAAAAGTTCCGAAGCCGCACCAACATAATAGAGATACAGAAACACCGTGGCCCCTTTCTTTGCGATAACTCTGCACTATTGCGAGCTGCAAATGCCACTTCCAGCTTAGCTGTGCAGAAGAAGAACAACAAGAAGAAGAAATATCTCGAAATATGTCCGTCAGGCCCCTTCCCTTGAGATAAATCTGCAAATATCTCGGAAACGAAGCGAGCTATGCCAAAATGATAAGAGACCTTATTTGTAGAGAATTAAGTTTCCTACTTTTTATGTTCTATGATATTTTTTGATCAGATGCGGAGTTCTCGAGATATATCGAGATATTTAAAAGTTCCGAAGCCGCACCAACATAATAGAGATACAGAAACACCGTGGCCCCTTTCTTTGAGATAACTGTGCACTATTGCGAGCTGCAAATGCCACTTCCAGCTTAGCTGTGCAGAAGAAGAACAACAAGAAGAAGAAATATCTCGAAATATGTCCGTCAGACCCCTTCCCTTGAGATAAATCTGCAAATATCTCGGAAACGAAGCGAGCTACGGCAAAATGTTAAGAGACCTTTTTTGTAGAAAATTAGGTTTCCTACTTTTTATGTTCTATGATATTTTTTGATCAGATGCGTAGTTCTCGAGATATAGCAAGATATTTAAAAGTTCCGAAGCCGCACCAACATAATAGAGATACAGAAACACCGTGGCCCCTTTCTTTGAGATAACTCTGCACTATTGCGAGCTGCAAATGCCACTTCCAGCTTAGCTGTGCAGAAGAAGAACAACAAGAAGAAGAAATATCTCGAAATATGTCCGTCAGGCCCCTTCCCTTGAGATAAATCTGCAAATATCTCGGAAACGAAGCGAGCTATGCCAAAATGTTAAGAGACCTTATTTGTAGAGAATTAAGTTTCCTACTTTTTATGTTCTATGATATTTTTTGATCAGATGCGTAGTTCTCGAGATATATCGAGATATTTAAAAGTTCCGAAGCCGCACCAACATAATAGAGATACAGAAACACCGTGGCCCCTTTCTTTGAGATAACTGTGCACTATTGCGAGCTGCAAATGCCACTTCCAGCTTAGCTGTGCAGAAGAAGAACAACAAGAAGAAGAAATATCTCGAAATATGTCCGTCAGACCCCTTCCCTTGAGATAAATCTGCAAATATCTCGGAAACGAAGCGAGCTACGGCAAAATGTTAAGAGACCTTTTTTGTAGAAAATTAGGTTTCCTACTTTTTATGTTCTATGATATTTTTTGATCAGATGCGTAGTTCTCGAGATATAGCAAGATATTTAAAAGTTCCGAAGCCGCACCAACATAATAGAGATACAGAAACACCGTGGCCCCTTTCTTTGAGATAACTCTGCACTATTGCGAGCTGCAAATGCCACTTCCAGCTTAGCTGTGCAGAAGAAGAACAACAAGAAGAAGAAATATCTCGAAATATGTCCGTCAGGCCCCTTCCCTTGAGATAAATCTGCAAATATCTCGGAAACGAAGCGAGCTATGGCAAAATGTTAAGAGACCTTTTTTGTAGAGAATTAAGTTTCCTACTTTTTATGTTCTATGATATTTTTCGATCAGAGGCGTAGTTCTCGAGATATATCAAGATATTTAAAAGTTCCGAAGCCGCACCAACATAATAGAGATACAGAAACACCGTGGCCCCTTTCTTTGAGATAACTCTGCACGATTGCGAGCTGGAAATGCCACTTCCAGTTTAGCTGTGCAGAAGAAGAACAACAACAAGAAGAAATATCTCGAAATATGTCCATCAGGACCCTTCCCTTGAGATAAATCTGCAAATATCTCGGAAACGAAGCGAGCTATTGCAAAACGTTAAGAGACCTTTTTTGTAGAGAATTAAGTTTCCTACTTTTTATGTTCTATGATATTTTTTGATCAGATGCGTAGTTCTCGAGATATATCAAGATATTTAAAAGTTCCGAAGCCGCACCAACATAATAGAGATACAGAAACAGCGTGGCCCCTTTCTTTGCGATAACTCTGCACTATTGCGAGCTGCAAATGCCACTTCCAGCTTAGCTGTGCAGAAGAAGAACAACAAGAAGATGAAATATCTCGAAATATGTCCGTCAGGCCCATTCCCTTGAGATAAATCTGCAAATATCTCGGAAACGAAGCGAGCTATGCCAAAATGTTAAGAGACCTTATTTGTAGAGAATTAAGTTTCCTACTTTTTATGTTCTATGATATTTTTTGATCAGATGCGTAGTTCTCGAGATATATCGAGATATTTAAAAGTTCCGAAGCCGCACCAACATAATAGAGATGCAGAAACACCGTGGCCCCTTTCTTTGAGATAACTGTGCACTATTGCGTGCTGCAAATGCCACTTCCAGCTTAGCTGTGCAGAAGAAGAACAACAAGAAGAAGAAATATCTCGAAATATGTCCGTCAGGCCCCTTCCCTTGAGATAAATCTGCAAATATCTCGGAAACGAAGCGAGCTATGGCAAAATGTTAAGAGACCTTTTTTGTAGAGAATTAAGTTTCCTACTTTTTATCTTCTATGATATTTTCTGATCAGATTCGTAGTTCTCGAGATATATCAAGATATTTAAAAGTTCCGAAGCCGCACCAACATAATAGAGATACAGAAACACCGTGGCCCCTCTCTTTGAGATAACTCTGCACAATTGCGAGCTGCAAATGCCACTTCCAGCTTAGCTGTGCAGAAGAAGAACAACAAGAAGAAGAAATATCTCGAAATATGTCCGTCAGGCCCCTTCCCTTGAGATAAATCGGCAAGTATCTCGGTAACGAAGCGAGCTATGGCAAAATGTTGAGAGACCTTTTTTGTAGAGAATTAAGTTTCCTACTTTTTATGTTCTATGATATTTTTTGATCAGATGCGTAGATCTCGAGATATATCAAGATATTTAAAAGTTCCGAAGCCGCACCAACATAATAGAGATACAGAAACACCGTGGCCCCTTTCTTTGAGATAACTCTGCACTGTTGCGAGCTGCAAATGCCACTTCCAGCTTAGCTGTGCAGAAGAAGAACAACAGGAAGAAGAGATATCTCGAAATATGTCCGTCAGGCCCCTTCCCTTGAGATAAATCTGCAAATATCTCGGAAACGAAGCGAGATATGGCAAAATGTTAAGAGACCTTTTTTGTATGGAATTATGTTTCCTACTTTTTATGTTCTATGATATTTTTTGATCAGACGCGTAGTTCTCGAGATATATCAAGATATTTAAAAGTTCCGAAGCCGCACCAACATAATAGAGATACAGAAACACCGTGGCTCCTTTCTTTTAGATAACTCTGCACTATTGCGACCTGGAAATGCCACTTCCAGTTTAGCTGTGCAGAAGAAGAACAACAAGAAGAAGAAATATCTCGAAATAAGTCCGTTAGGCCCCTTCCCCTTGAGATAAATCTGCAAATATCTCGGAAACGAAACTAGCTATGGCAAAATGTTAAGAGACCTTTTTTGTAGAGAATTAAGTTTCCTACGTTTTATGTTGTATGATATTTTTTGATCAGATGCGTAGTTCTCGAGATATATCAAGATATTTAAAAGTTCCGAAGCCGCACCAACATAATAGAGATACAGAAACACCGTGGCCCCTCTCTTTGAGATAACTCTGCACTATTGCGAGCTGCAAATGCCACTTCCAGTTTAGCTGTGCAGAAGAAGAACAACAAGAAGAAGAAATATCTCGAAATATGTCCGTTAGGCCCCTTCCCTTGAGATAAATCGGCAAGTATCTCGGAAACGAAGCGAGCTACGGCAAAATGTTAAGAGACCTTTTTTGTAGAAAATTAGGTTTCCTACTTTTTATGTTCTATGATATTTTTTGATCAGATGCGTAGTTCTCGAGATATATCAAGATATTTAAAAGCTCCGAAGCTGCACCAACATAATAGAGGTACAGAAACACCGTGGCCCCTTTCTTTGAGATAACTCTGCACTATTGCGAGCTGCAAATGCCACTTCCAGCTTAGCTGTGGAGAAGAAGAACAACAAGAATAAGAAATATTTCGAAATATGTCCGTCAGGCCCCTTCCCTTGAGATAAATCTGCAAATATCTCGGAAACGAAGCGAGCTACGGCAAAATGTTAAGAGACCTTTTTTGTAGAAAATTAGGTTTCCTACTTTTTATGTTCTATGATATTTTTTGATCAGATGCGTAGTTCTCGAGATATATCGAGATATTTAAAAGTTCCGAAGCCGCACCAACATAATAGAGATACAGAAACACCGTGGCCCCTTTCTTTGAGATAACTGTGCACTATTGCGAGCTGCAAATGCCACTTCCAGCTTAGCTGTGCAGAAGAAGAACAACGAGAAGAAGAAATATCTCGAAATATGTCCGTCAGGCCCCTTCCCTTGAGATAAATCTGCAAATATCTCGGAAACGAAGCGAGCTATGGCAAAATGTTAAGAGACCTTTTTTGTAGAGAATTAAGTTTCCTACTTTTTATCTTCTATGATATTTTCTGATCAGATTCGTAGTTCTGGAGATATATCAAGATATTTAAAAGTTCCGAAGCCGCACCAACATAATAGAGATACAGAAACACCGTGGCCCCTCTCTTTGAGATAACTCTGCACAATTGCGAGCTGCAAATGCCACTTCCAGCTTAGCTGTGCAGAAGAAGAACAACAAGAAGAAGAAATATCTCGAAATATGTCCGTCAGGCCCCTTCCCTTGAGATAAATCGGCAAGTATCTCGGAAACGAAGCGAGCTATGGCAAAATGTTGAGAGACCTTTTTTGTAGAGAATTAAGTTTCCTACTTTTTATGTTCTATGATATTTTTTGATCAGATGCGTAGATCTCGAGATATATCAAGATATTTAAAAGTTCCGATGCCGCACCAACATAATAGAGATACAGAAACACCGTGGCCCCTTTCTTTGAGATAACTCTGCACTATTGCGAGCTGCAAATGCCACTTCCAGCTTAGCTGTGCAGAAGAAGAAATATCTCGAAATATGTCCGTCAGGCCCCTTCCCTTGAGATAAATCTGCAAATATCTCGGAAACGAAGCGAGCTATGGCAAAATGTTAAGAGACCTTTTTTGTATGGAATTATGTTTCCTACTTTTTATGTTCTATGATATTTTTTGATCAGACGCGTAGTTCTCGAGATATATCAAGATATTTAAAAGTTCCGAAGCCGCACCAACATAATAGAGATACAGAAACACCGTGGCCCCTCTCTTTGAGATAACTCTGCACAATTGCGAGCTGCAAATGCCACTTCCAGCTTAGCTGTGCAGAAGAAGAACAACCAGAAGAAGAAATATCTCGAAATATGTCCGTCAGGCCCCTTCCCTTGAGATAAATCTGCAAATATCTCGGAAACGAAGCGAGCTATTGCAAAATGTTAAGAGACCTTTTTTGTAGAGGATTGAGTTTCCTACTTTTTATGTTCTATGATATTATTTGATCAGATGCGTAGTTCTCGAGATATATCAAGATATTTAAAAGTTAAGAAGCCGCACCAACATAATAGCGATACAGAAACACCGTGGCCCCTTTCTTTGAGATAACTCTGCACTAGTGCGAGCTGCAAATGCCACTTCCAGCTTAGCTGTGCAGAAGAAGAACAACAAGAAGAAGAAATATCTCGAAATATGTCCGTCAGGCCCCTTCCCTTGAGATAAATCTGCAAATATCTCGGAAACGAAGCGAGCTATGGCAAAATGTTAAGAGACCTTTTTTGTAGAGAATTAAGTTTCCTACTTTTTATGTTCTATGATATTTTTTGATCAGATGCGTAGATCTCGAGATATATCAAGATATTTAAAAGTTCCGAAGCCGCACCAACATAATAGAGATACAGAAACACCGTGGCCCCTTTCTTTGAGATAACTCTGCACTATTGCGAGCTGCAAATGCCACTTCCAGCTTAGCTGTGCAGAAGAAGAACAACAAGAAGAAGAAATATCTCGAAATATGTCCGTCAGGCCCCTTCCCTTGAGATAAATCTGCAAATATCTCGGAAACGAAGCGAGCTATGGCAAAATGTTAAGAGACCTTTTCTGTAGAGAATTAAGTTTTCTACTTTTTATGTTCCATGATATTTTTTGATCAGATGCGTAGTTCTCGAGATATATCAAGATATTTAAAAGTTCTGAAGCTGCACCAACATAATAGAGATACAGAAACACCGTGGCCCCTTTCTTTGAGATAACTCTGCACTAGTGCGAGCCGCAAATGCCACTTCCAGCTTAGCTGTGCAGAAGAAGAACAACAAGAAGAAGAAATATCTGGAAATATGTCCGTTAGGCCCCTTCCCTTGAGATAAATCTGCAAATATCTCGGAAACGAAGCGAGCTATGGCAAAATGTTGAGAGACCTTTTTTGTAGAGAATTAAGTTTCCTACTATTTATGTTCTATGATAGTTTTGGATCAGATGCGTAGTTCTCGAGATATATCAAGATATTTAAAAGTTCCGAAGCCGCACCAACATAATAGAGATACAGAAACACCGTGGCCCCTTTCTTTGAGATAACTCTGCACTAGTGCGAGCCGCAAATGCCACTTCCAGCTTAGCTGTGCAGAAGAAGAACAACAAGAAGAAGAAATATCTCGAAATATGTCCGTCAGGCCCCTTCCCTTGAGATAAATCTGCAAATATCTCGGAAACGAAGCGAGCCATTGCAAAATGTTAAGAGACCTTTTTTGTAGAGAATTGAGTTTCCTACTTTTTATGTTCTATGATATTTTTTGATCAGATGCGTAGTTCTCGAGATATATCAAGATATTTAAAAGTTCCGAAGCCGCACCAACATAATAGAGATACAGAAACACCGTGGCCCCTCTCTTTGAGATAACTCTGCACTATTGCGAGCTGGAAATGCCACTTCCAGTTTAGCTGTGCAGAAGAAGAACAACAAGAAGAAGAAATATCTCGAAATATGTCCGTTAGGCCCCTTCCCTTGAGATAAATCTGCAAATATCTCGGAAACGAAGCGAGCTATGGCAAAATCTTACGAGACTTTTTTGTAGAGAATTAAGTTTCCTACTTTTTATGTTCTATGATATTTTTTGATCAGATGCGTAGTTCTCGAGATATATCAAGATATTTAAAAGTTCCGAAGCCGCACCAACATAATAGAGATACAGAAACACCGTGGCCCCTTTCTTTGAGATAACTCTGCACTATTGCGAGCTGCAAATGCCACTTCCAGCTTAGCTGTGCAGAAGAAGAACAACAAGAAGAAGAAATATCTCGAAATGTGTCCGTTAGGCCCCTTCCCTTGAGATAAATCTGCAAATATCTCGGAAACGAAGCGAGCTATGGCAAAATGTTAAGAGACGTTTTTTGTAGAGAATTATGTTTCCTACAATTTATGTTCTATGATATTTTTTGATCAGAAGCGTAGTTTTCGAGATATATCGAGATATTTAAAAGTTCCGAAGCCGCACCAACATAATAGAGATACAGAAACACCGTGGCCCCTTTCTTTGAGATAACTCTGCACGATTGCGAGCTATGAATGCCACTTCCAGTTTAGCTGTGCAGAAGAAGAACAACAAGAAGAAGAAATATCTCGAAATATGTCCATCAGGACCCTTCCCTTGAGATAAATCCGCAAATATCTCGGAAACGAAGCGAGCTATTGCAAAACGTTAAGAGACCTTTTTTGTAGAGAATTAAGTTTCCTACTTTTTATGTTCTATGATATTTTTTGATCAGATGCGTAGTTCTCGAGATATATCAAGATATTTAAAAGCTCCGAAGCTGCACCAACATAATAGAGGTACAGAAACACCGTGGCCCCTTTCTTTGAGATAACTCTGCACTATTGCGAGCTGCAAATGCCACTTCCAGCTTAGCTGTGGAGAAGAAGAACAACAAGAATAAGAAATATTTCGAAATATGTCCGTCAGGCCCCTTCCCTTCAGATAAATCTGCAAATATCTCGGAAACGAAGCGAGCTATGGCAAAATGTTAAGAGACCGTTTTTGTAGAGAATTAAGTTTCCTACTTTTTATGTTCGATGATATTTTTTGATCAGACGCGTAGTTCTCCAGATATATCAAGATATTTAAAAGTTCCGAAGCCGCACCAACATAATAGAGATACAGAAACACCGTGGCCCCTTTCGTTGTGATAACTCTGCACTAGTGCGAGCCGCAAATGCCACTTCCAGCTTAGCTGTGCAGAAGAAGAACAACAAGAAGAAGAAATATCTCGAAATATGTCCGTCAGGCCCCTTCCCTTGAGATAAATCTGCAAATATCTCGGAAACGAAGAGAGCTATGGCAAAATGTTAAGAGACCTTTTTTGTAGAGAATTAAGTTTCCTACTTTTCATGTTCTATGATATTTTTTGATCAGATGCGTAGTTCTCGAGATATATCAAGATATTTAAAAGTTCCGAAGCCGCACCAACATAATAGAGATACAGAAACACCGTGGCCCCTTTCTTTGAGATAACTCTGAACTATTGCGAGCTGCAAATGCCACTTCCAGCTTAGCTGTGCAGAAGAAGAACAACAAGAAGAAGAAATATCTCGAAATATGTCCGTCAGGCCACTTCCCTTGAGATGAATCTGCAAATATCTCGGAAACGAAGCGAGCTATGGCAAAATGTTAAGAGACCTTTTTTGTAGAGAATTAAGTTTCCTACTTTTTATGTTCTCTGATATTTTTTGATCAGACGGGTAGTTCTCGAGATATATCAAGATATTTAAAAGTTCCGAAGCCGCACCAACATAATAGAGATACAGAAACACCGTGGCCCCTTTCTTTGAGATAACTCTGCACTATTGCGAGCTGCAAATGCCACTTCCAGCTTAGCTGTGCAGAAGAAGAACAACAAGAAGAAGAAATATCTCGAAATATGTCCGTCAGGCCCCTTCCCTTGAGATATATCTGCAAATATCTCGGAAACGAAGCGAGCTATGGCAAAATCTTAAGAGACCTTTTTTGTAGAGAATTATGTTTCCTACAATTTAGGTTCTATGATATTTTTTGATCAGAAGCGTAGTTTTCGAGATATATCGAGATATTTAAAAGTTCCGAAGCCGCACCAACATAAGAGAGATACAGAAACACCGTGGCCCCTTTCATTGAGATAACTCTGCACTAGTGCGAGCCGCAAATGCCACTTCCAGCTTAGCTGTGCAGAAGAAGAACAACAAGAAGAAGAAATATCTCGAAATATGTCCGTCAGGCCCCTTCCCTTGAGATAAATCTGCAAATATCTCGGAAACGAAGAGAGCTATGGCAAAATGTTAAGAGACCTTTTTGGTAGAGAATTAAGTTTCCTACTTTTCATGTTCTATGATATTTTTTGATCAGATGCGTAGTTCTCGAGATATATCAAGATATTTAAAAGTTCCGAAGCCGCACCAACATAATAGAGATACAGAAACACCGTGGCCCCTTTCTTTGAGATAACTCTGCACTATTGCGAGCTGCAAATGCCACTTCCAGCTTAGCTGTGCAGAAGAAGAACAACAAGAAGAAGAAATATCTCGAAATATGTCCGTCAGGCCCCTTCCCTTGAGATATATCTGCAAATATCTCGGAAACGAAGCGAGCTATCGCAAAATATTAAGAGACCTTTTTTGTAGAGAATTAAGTTTCCTACTTTTTATGTTCTATGATATTTTTTGATCAGATGCGTAGTTCTCGAGATATATCAAGATATTTAAAAGTTCCGAAGCCGCACCAACATAATAGAGATACAGAAACACCGTGGCCCCTTTCTTTGAGATAACTCTGCACTATTGCGAGCTGTAAATGCCACTTCCAGCTTAGCTGTGCAGAAGAAGAACAACAAGAAGAAGAAATATCTCGAAATATGTCCGTCAGGCCCCTTCCCTTGAGATATATCTGCAAATATCTCGGAAACGAAGCGAGCTATGGCAAAATGTTAAGAGACCTTTTTTGTAGAGAATTATGTTTCCTACAATTTATGTTCTATGATATTTTTTGATCAGAATCGTAGTTTTCGAGATATATCGAGATATTTAAAAGTTCCGAAGCCGCACCAACATAATAGAGATACAGAAACACCGTGGCCCCTTTCTTTGAGATAACTCTGCACCATTGCGAGCTGCAAATGCCACTTCCAGCTTAGCTGTGCAGAGCAAGAACAACAAGAAGAAGAAATATCTCGAAATATGTCCGTCAGGCCAGTTCCTTTGAGCTGAATCTGCAAATATCTCGGAAACGAAGCGAGCTATGGCAAAATGTTAAGAGACGTTTTTTGTAGAGAATTATGTTTCCTACAATTTATGTTCGATGATATTTTTTGATCAGAAGCGTAGTTTTCGAGATATATCGAGATACTTAAAAGTTCCGAAGCCGCACCAACATAATAGAGATACAGAAACACCGTGGCCCCTTTCTTTGAGATAACTGTGCACTAGTGCGAGCCGCAAATGCCACTTCCAGCTTAGCTGTGCAGAAGAAGAACAAGAAGAAGAAATATCTCGAAATATGTCCGTCAGGCCCCTTCCCTTGAAATAAATCTGCAAATATCTCGGAAACGAAGCGAGCTATGGCAAAATGTTTAGAGACCTTTTTTGTAGAGAATTATGTTTCTTACTTTTTATGTTCTATGATATTTTTTGATCAGACGCGTAGTTCTCGAGATATATCAAGATATTTAAAAGTTCCAAAGCCGCACCAACATAGTAGAGATACAGAAACACCGTGGCCCCTTTCTTTGAGATATCTCTGCACTATTGCGAGCTGCAAATGCCACTTCCAGCTTAGCTGTGCAGAAGAAGAACAAGAAGAAGAAGAAATATCTCGAAATATGTCCGTCAGGCCACTTCCCTTGAGATAAATCTGCAAATATCTCGGAAACGAAGCGAGCTATGGCAAAATGTTAAGAGACCTTTTTTGTAGAGAATTAAGTTTCCTACTTTTTATGTTCGATGATATTTTTTGATCAGAAGCGTAGTTTTCGAGATATATCGACATATTTAAAAGTTCCGAAGACGCACCAACATAATAGAGATACAGAAACACCGTGGCCCCTTTCTTTGAGATAACTGTGCACTAGTGCGAGCCGCAAATGCCACTTCCAGCTTAGCTGTGCAGAAGAAGAACAACAAGAAGAAGAAATATCTCGAAATATGCCCGTCAGGCCCCTTCCCTTGAAATATATCTGCAAATATCTCGGAAACGAAGCGAGCTATGGCAAAATGTTAAGAGACCTTTTTTGTAGAGAATTATGTTTCCTACAATTTACGTTCTATGATATTTTTTGATCAGAAGCGTAGTTCTCGAGATATATCAAGATATTTAAAAGTTCCGAAGCCGCACCAACATAATAGAGATACAGAAACACCGTGGCCCCTTTCTTTCAGATAACTCTGCACTATTGCGAGCTGCAAATGCCACTTCCAGCTTAGCTGTGCAGAGGAAGAACAACAAGAAGAAGAAATATCTCGAAATATGTCCGTCAGGCCCCTTCCCTTGAGATATATCTGCAAATATCTCGGAAACGAAGCGAGCTATGGCAAAATGTTAAGAGACCTTTTTTGTAGAGAATTAAGTTTCCTACTTTTTATGTTCTATGATATTTTTTGATCAGATGCGTAGTTCTCGAGATATATCAAGATATTTAAAAGTTCCGAAGCCGCACCAACATAATAGAGATACAGAAACACCGTGGCCCCTTTCTTTCAGATAACTATGCACTATTGCGAGCTGCAAATGCCACTTCCAGCTTAGCTGTGCAGAAGAACAACAAGAAGAAGAAATATCTCGAAATATGTCCGTCAGGCCCCTTCCCTTGAGATAAATCTGCAAATATCTCGGAAACGAAGAGAGCTATGGCAAAATGTTAAGAGACTTTTTTTGTAGAGAATTAAGTTTCCTACTTTTTATGTTCTATGATATTTTTTGATCTGATGCGTAGTTCTCGAGATATATCAAGATATTTAAAAGTTCCGAAGCCGCACCAACATAATAGAGATACAGAAACACCGTGGCCCCTTTCTTTGAGATAACTCTGCACTATTGCGAGCTGCAAATGCCACTTCCAGCTTAGCTGTGCAGAGGAAGAACAACAAGAAGAAGAAATACCTCGAAATATGTCCGTCAGGCCAGTTCCTTTGAGCTGAATCTGCAAATATCTCGGAAACGAAGCGAGCTATGACAAAATGTTAAGAGACGTTTTTTATAGAGAATTATGTTTCCTACAATTTATGTTCTATGATATTTTTTGATCAGAAGCGTAGTTTTCGAGATATATCGAGATATTTAAAAGTTCCGAAGCCGCACCAACATAATAGGGATACAGAAACACCGTGGCCCCTTTCTTTGAGATAACTCTGCACTAGTGCGAGCCGCAAATGCCACTTCCAGCTTAGCTGTGCAGAAGAAGAACAACAAGAAGAAGAAATATCTCGAAATATGTCCGTCAGGCCCCTTCCCTTGAGATAAATCTGCAAATATCTCGGAAACGAAGCGAGCTATGGCAAAATGTTAAGAGACCTTTTTTGTAGAGAATTATGTTTCCTACAATTTATGTTCTATGATATTTTTTGATCAGAAGCGTAGTTTTCGAGATACATCGAGATATTTAAAAGTTCCGAAGCCGCACCAACATAATAGAGATACAGAAACACCGTGGCCCCTTTCTTTGAGATAACTCTGCACTAGTGCGAGCCGCAAATGCCACTTCCAGCTTAGCTGTGCAGAAGAAGAACAACAAGAAGAAGAAATATCTCGAAATATGTCCGTCAGGCCCCTTCCCTTGAGATAAATCTGCAAATATCTCGGAAACGAAGCGAGCTATGGCAAAATGTTAAGAGACCTTTTTTGTAGAGAATTAAGTTTCCTACTCTTTATGTTCTATGATATTTTTTGATCAGATGCGTAGTTCTCGAGATATATCAAGATATTTAAAAGTTCCGAAGCCGCACCAACATAATAGAGATACAGAAACACCGTGGCCCCTTTCTTTGAGATAACTCTGCACTATTGCGAGCTGCAAATGCCACTTCCAGCTCAGCTGTGCAGAGGAGGAACAACAAGAAGAAGAAATATCTCGAAATATGTCCGTCAGGCCAGTTCCTTTGAGCTGAATCTGCAAATATCTCGGAAACGAAGCGAGCTATGGCAAAATGTTAAGAGACGTTTTTTATAGAGAATTATGTTTCCTACAATTTATGTTCTATGATATTTTTTGATCAGAAGCGTAGTTTTCGAGATATATCGAGATGTTTAAAAGTTCCGAAGCCGCACCAACATAATAGGGATACAGAAACACCGTGGCCCCTTTCTTTGAGATAACTCTGCACTATTGCGAGCTGGAAATGCCACTTCCAGCTTAGCTGTGCAGAAGAAGAACAACAAGAAGAAGAAATATCTCGAAATATGTCCGTCAGGCCCCTCCCCTTGAGATATATCAGCAAATATCTCGGAAACGAAGCGAGCTATGGCAAAATGTTAAGAGACCTTTTTTGTAGAGAATTATGTTTCCTACAATTTATGTTCTATGATATTTTTTGATCAGAAGCGTAGTTTTCGAGATACATCGATATATTTAAAAGTTCCGAAGCCGCACCAACATAATAGAGATACAGAAACACAGTGGCCCCTTTCTTTGAGATAACTCTGCACTAGTGCGAGCCGCAAATGCCACTTCCAGCTTAGCTGTGCAGAAGAAGAACAACAAGAAGAAGAAATATCTCGAAATATGTCCGTCAGGCCCCTTCCCTTGAGATAAATCTGCAAATATCTCGGAAACGAAGCGAGCTATGGCAAAATGTTAAGAGACCTTTTTTGTAGAGAATTAAGTTTCCTACTTTTTATGTTCTATGATATTTTTTGATCAGATGCGTAGTTCTCGAGATATATCAAGATATTTAAAAGTTCCGAAGCCGCACAAACATAATAGAGATACAGAAACACCGTGGCCCCTTTCTTTGAGATAACTCTGCACTATTGCGAGCTGTAAATGCCACTTCCAGCTTAGCTGTGCAGAAGAAGAACAACAAGAAGAAGAAATATCTCGAAATATGTCCGTCAGGCCCCTTCCCTTGAGATATATCTGCAAATATCTCGGAAACGAAGCGAGCTATGGCAAAATGTTCAGAGACCTTTTTTGTAGAGAATTCTGTTTCCTACAATTTATGTTCTATGATATTTTTTGATCAGAAGCGTAGTTTTCGAGATATATCGAGATATTTAAAAGTTCCGAAGCCGCACCAACATAATAGAGATACAGAAACACCGTGGCCCCTTTCTTTGAGATAACTCTGCACTAGTGCGAGCCGCAAATGCCACTTCCAGCTTAGCTGTGCAGAAGAAGAACAACAAGAAGAAGAAATATCTCGAAATATGTCCGTCAGGCCCCTTCCCTTGAGATAAATCTGCAAATATCTCGGAAACGAAGCGAGCTATGGCAAAATGTTAAGAGACCTTTTTTGTAGAGAATTAAGTTTCCTACTTTTTATGTTCTATGATATTTTTTGATCAGATGCGTAGTTCTCGAGATATATCAAGATATTTAAAAGTTCCGAAGCCGCACCAACATAATAGAGATACAGAAACACCGTGGCCCCTTTCTTTGAGATAACTCTGCACTATTGCGAGCTGTAAATGCCACTTCCAGCTTAGCTGTGCAGAAGAAGAACAACAAGAAGAAGAAATATCTCGAAATATGTCCGTCAGGCCCCTTCCCTTGAGATATATCTGCAAATATCTCGGAAACGAAGCGAGCTATGGCAAAATGTTAAGAGACCTTTTTTGTAGAGAATTATGTTTCCTACAATTTATGTTCTATGATATTTTTTGATCTGAAGCGTAGTTTTCGAGATACATCGAGATAGTTAAAAGTTCCGAAGCCGCACCAACATAATAGAGATACAGAAACACCGTGGCCCCTTTCTTTGAGATAACTCTGCACTAGTGCGAGCCGCAAATGCCACTTCCAGCTTAGCTGTGCAGAAGAAGAACAACAAGAAGAAGAAATATCTCGAAATATGTCCGTCAGGCCCCTTCCCTTGAGATAAATCTGCAAATATCTCGGAAACGAAGCGAGCTATGGCAAAATGTTAAGAGACCTTTTTTGTAGGGAATTAAGTTGCCTACTTTTTATGTTCTATGATATTTTTTGATCAGATGCGTAGTTCTCGAGATATATCAAGATATTTAAAAGTTCCGAAGCCGCACCAACATAATAGAGATACAGAAACACCGTGGCCCCTTTCTTTGAGATAACTCTGCACTATTGCGAGCTGCAAATGCCACTTCCAGCTTAGCTGTGCAGAGGAAGAACAACAAGAAGAAGAAATATCTCGAAATATGTCCGTCAGGCCCCTTCCCTTGAGATATATCAGCAAATATCTCGGAAACGAAGCGAGCTATGGCAAAATGTTAAGAGACCTTTTTTGTAGAGAATTATGTTTCCTACAATTTATGTTCTATGATATTTTTTGATCAGAAGCGTAGTTTTCGAGATACATCGAGATATTTAAAAGTTCCGAAGCCGCACCAACATAATAGAGATACAGAAACACCGTGGCCCCTTTCTTTGAGATAACTCTGCACTAGTGCGAGCCGCAAATGCCACTTCCAGCTTAGCTGTGCAGAAGAAGAACAACAAGAAGAAGAAATATCTCGAAATATGTCCGTCAGGCCCCTTCCCTTGAGATAAATCTGCAAATATCTCGGAAACGAAGCGAGCTATGGCAAAATGTTAAGAGACCTTTTTTGTAGGGAATTAAGTTTCCTACTTTTTATGTTCTATGATATTTTTTGATCAGAAGCGTAGTTTTCGAGATACATCGAGATAGTTAAAAGTTCCGAAGCCGCACCAACATAATAGAGATACAGAAACACCGTGGCCCCTTTCTTTGAGATAACTCTGCACTAGTGCGAGCCGCAAATGCCACTTCCAGCTTAGCTGTGCAGAAGAAGAACAACAAGAAGAAGAAATATCTCGAAATATGTCCGTCAGGCCCCTTCCCTTGAGATAAATCTGCAAATATCTCGGAAACGAAGCGAGCTATGGCAAAATGTTAAGAGACCTTTTTTGTAGGGAATTAAGTTTCCTACTTTTTATGTTCTATGATATTTTTTGATCAGATGCGTAGTTCTCGAGATATATCAAGATGTTTAAAAGTTCCGAAGCCGCACCAACATAATAGAGATACAGAAACACCGTGGCCCCTTTCTTTGAGATAACTCTGCACTATTGCGAGCTGCAAATGCCACTTCCAGCTTAGCTGTGCAGAGGAAGAACAACAAGAAGAAGAAATATCTCGAAATATGTCCGTCAGGCCAGTTCCTTTGAGCTGAATCTGCAAATATCTCGGAAACGAAGCGAGCTATGGCAAAATCTTAAGAGACGTTTTTTATAGAGAATTATGTTTCCTACAATTTATGTTCCATGATATTTTTTGATCAGAAGCGTAGTTTTCGAGATATATCGAGATATTTAAAAGTTCCGAAGCCGCACCAACATAATAGGGATACAGAAACACCGTGGCCCCTTTCTTTGAGATAACTCTGCACTAGTGCGAGCCGCAAATGCCACTTCCAGCTTAGCTGTGCAGAAGAAGAACAACAGGAAGAAGAAATATCTCGAAATATGTCCGTCAGGCCCCTTCCCTTGAGATAAATCTGCAAATATCTCGGAAACGCCGCGAGCTATGGCAAAATGTTAAGAGACCTCTTTTGTAGAGAATTAAGTTTCCTACTTTTTATGTTCTATGATATTTTTTGATCAGATGCGTAGTTCTCGAGATATATCAAGATATTTAAAAGTTCCGAAGCCGCACCAACATAATAGAGATACAGAAACACCGTGGCCCCTTTCTTTGAGATAACTCTGCACTATTGCGAGCTGCAAATGCCACTTCCAGCTTAGCTGTGCAGAAGAAGAACAACAAGAAGAAGAAATATCCCGAAATATGTCCGTCAGGCCCCTTCCCTTGAGATAAATCTGCATATATCTCGGAAACGAAGCGAGCTATGGCAAAATGTTAAGAGACCTTTTTGGTAGAGAATGAAGTTTCCTACTTTTTATGTTCTATGATATTTTTTGATCAGATGCGTAGTTCTCGAGATATATCAAGATATTTAAAAGTTCCGAAGCCGCACCAACATAATAGAGATACAGAAACACCGTGGCCCCTTTCTTTGAGATAACTCTGCACTATTGCGAGCTGCAAATGCCACTTCCAGCTTAGCTGTGCAGAAGAAGAACAACAAGAAGAAGAAATATCTCGAAATATGACCGTTAGGCCCCTTCCCTTGAGATAAATCTGCAAATATCTCGGAAACGAAGCGAGCTATGGCAAAATGTTAAGAGACCTTTTTTGTAGAGAATTAAGTTTCCTACTTTTTATGTTCTATGATATTTTTTGATCAGATGCGTAGTTCTCGAGATATATCAAGATATCTAAAAGTTCCGAAGCCGCACCAACATAATAGAGATACAGAAACACCGTGGCCCCTTTCTTTGAGATATCTCTGCACTATTGCGAGCTGCAAATGCCACTTCCAGCTTAGCTGTGCAGAAGAAGAACAACAAGAAGAAGAAATATCTGGAAATATGTCCGTCAGGCCCCTTCCCTTGAGATAAATCTGCAAATATCTCGGAAACGAAGCGAGCTATGGCAAAATGTTGAGAGACCTTTTTTGTAGAGAATTATGTTTCCTACAATTTATGTTCTATGATATTTTTTGATCAGAAGCGTAGTTTTCGAGATATATCGAGATATTTAAAAGTTCCGAAGCCGCACCAACATAATAGAGATACAGAAACACCGTGGCCCCTTTCTTTGAGATAACTCTGCACTAGTGCGAGCCGCAAATCCCACTTCCAGCTTAGCTGTGCAGAAGAAGAACAACAAGAAGAAGAAATATCTCGAAATATGTCCGTCAGGCCCCTTCCCTTGAGATAAATCTGCAAATATCTCGGAAACGAAGCGAGCTATGGTAAAATGTTAAGAGACCTTTTTTGTAGAGAATTAAGTTTCCTACTTTTTATGTTCTATGATATTTTTTGATCAGATGCGTAGTTCTCGAGATATATCAAGATATTTAAAAGTTCCGAAGCCGCACCAACATAATAGAGATACAGAAACACCGTGGCCCCTTTCTTACAGATAACTCTGCACTATCGCCAGCTGCAAATGCCACTTCCAGCTTAGCTGTGCAGAGGAAGAACAACAAGAAGAAGAAATATCTCGAAATATGTCCGTCAGGCCAGTTCCTTTGAGCTGAATCTGCAAATATCTCGGAAACGAAGCGAGCTATGGCAAAATGTTAAGAGACGTTTTTTGTAGAGAATTATGTTTCCTACAATTTATGTTCTATGATATTTTTTGATCAGAAGCGTAGTTTTCGAGATATATCGAGATATTTAAAAGTTCCGAAGCCGCACCAACATAATAGGGATACAGAAACACCGTGGCCCCTTTCTTTGAGATAACTCTGCACTAGTGCGAGCCGCAAATGCCACTTCCAGCTTAGCTGTGCAGAAGAAGAACAACAAGAAGAAGAAATATCTCGAAATATGTCCGTCAGGCCCCTTCCCTTGAGATAAATCTGCAAATATCTCGGAAACGAAGCGAGCTATGGGAAAATGTTAGGAGACCTTTTTTGTAGAGAATTAAGTTTCCTACTTTTTATGTTCTATGATATTTTTTGATCAGATGCGTAGTTCTCGAGATATATCAAGATATTTAAAAGTTCCGAAGCCGCACCAACATAATAGAGATACAGAAACACCGTGGCCCCTCTCTTTGAGATAACTCTGCACTAGTGCGAGCCGCAAATGCCACTTCCAGCTTAGCTGTGCAGAAGAAGAACAACAAGAAGAAGAAATATCTCGAAATATGTCCGTCAGGCCCCATCCCTTGAGATAAATCTGCAAATATCTCGGAAACGAAGCGAGCTATGGCAAAATGTTAGGAGACCTTTTTTGTAGAGAATTAGGTTTCCTACTTTTTATGTTCTATGATATTTTTTGATCAGATGCGTAGTTCTCGAGATATATCAAGATATTTAAAAGTTCCGAAGCCGCACCAACATAATAGAGATACAGACACACCGTGGCCCCTCTCTTTGAGATAACTCTGCACTATTGCGAGCTGGAAATGCCACTTCCAGTTTAGCTGTGCAGAAGAAGAACAACAAGAAGAAGAAATATCTCGAAATATGTCCGTTAGGCCCCTTCCCTTGAGATAAATCTGCAAATATCTCGGAAACGAAGCGAGCTATGGCAAAATGTTAAGAGACCTTTTTTGTAGAGAATTAAGTTTCCTACTTTTTATGTTCTATGATATTTTTTTATCAGATGCGTAGTTCTCGAGATATATCAAGATATTTAAAAGTTCCGAAGCCGCACCAACATAATAGAGATACAGAAACACCGTGGCCCCTTTCTTTGAGATAACTCTGCACTATTGCGAGCTGTAAATGCCACTTCCAGCTTAGCTGTGCAGAAGAAGAACAACAAGAAGAAGACATATCTCGAAATATGTCCGTCAGGCCCCTTCCCTTGAGATATATCTGCAAATATCTCGGAAACGAAGCGAGCTATGGCAAAATGTTAAGAGACCTTTTTTGTAGAGAATTATGTTTCCTACAATTTATGTTCTACGATATTTTTTGATCAGAAGCGTAGTTTTCGAGATATATCGAGATATTTAAAAGTTCCAAAGCCGCACCAACATAATAGAGATACAGAAACACCGTGGCCCCTTTCTTTGAGATAACTCTGCACTAGTGCGAGCCGCCAATGCCACTTCCAGCTTAGCTGTGCAGAAGAAGAACAACAAGAAGAAGAAATATCTCGAAATATGTCCGTCAGGCCCCTTCCCTTGAGATAAATCTGCAAATATCTCGGAAACGAAGAGAGCTATTGCAAAATGTTAACAGACATTTTTGTAGAGAATTAAGTTTCCTACTTTTTATGTTCTATGATATTTTTTGATCTGATGCGTAGTTCTCGAGATATATCAAGATATTTAAAAGTTCCGAAGCCGCACCAACATAATAGAGATACAGAAACACCGTGGCCCCTTTCTTTGAGATAACTCTGCACTAGTGCGAGCCGCAAATGCCACTTCCAGCTTAGCTGTGCAGAAGAAGAACAACAAGAAGAAGAAATATCTCGAAATATGTCCGTCAGGCCCCTTCCCTTGAGATAAATCTGCAAATATCTCGGAAACGAAGCGAGCTATGGCAAAATGTTGAGAGACCTTTTTTGTAGAGAATTAAGTTTCCTACTTTTTATGTTCTATGATATTTTTTGATCAGATGCGTAGTTCTCGAGATATATCAAGATATTTAAAAGTTCCGAAGCCGCACCAACATAATAGAGATACAGAAACACCGTGGCCCCTTTCTTACAGATAACTCTGCACTATCGCCAGCTGCAAATGCCACTTCCAGCTTAGCTGTGCAGAGGAAGAACAACAAGAAGAAGAAATATCTCGAAATATGTCCGTCAGGCCAGTTCCTTTGAGCTGAATCTGCAAATATCTCGGAAACGAAGCGAGCTATGGCAAAATGTTAAGAGACGTTTTTTGTAGAGAATTATGTTTCCTACAATTTATGTTCTATGATATTTTTTGATCAGAAGCGTAGTTTTCGAGATATATCGAGATATTTAAAAGTTCCGAAGCCGCACCAACATAATAGGGATACAGAAACACCGTGGCCCCTTTCTTTGAGATAACTCTGCACTAGTGCGAGCCGCAAATGCCACTTCCAGCTTAGCTGTGCAGAAGAAGAACAACAAGAAGAAGAAATATCTCGAAATATGTCCGTCAGGCCCCTTCCCTTGAGATAAATCTGCAAATATCTCGGAAACGAAGCGAGCTATGGCAAAATGTTAGGAGACCTTTTTTGTAGAGAATTAAGTTTCCTACTTTTTATGTTCTATGATATTTTTTGATCAGATGCGTAGTTCTCGAGATATATCAAGATATTTAAAAGTTCCGAAGCCGCACCAACATAATAGAGATACAGAAACACCGTGGCCCCTCTCTTTGAGATAACTCTGCACTAGTGCGAGCCGCAAATGCCACTTCCAGCTTAGCTGTGCAGAAGAAGAACAACAAGAAGAAGAAATATCTCGAAATATGTCCGTCAGGCCCCTTCCCTTGAGATAAATCTGCAAATATCTCGGAAACGCAGCGAGCTATGGCAAAATGTTAGGAGACCTTTTTTGTAGAGAATTAGGTTTCCTACTTTTTATGTTCTATGATATTTTTTGATCAGATGCGTAGTTCTCGAGATATATCAAGATATTTAAAAGTTCCGAAGCCGCACCAACATAATAGAGATACAGACACACCGTGGCCCCTCTCTTTGAGATAACTCTGCACTATTGCGAGCTGGAAATGCCACTTCCAGTTTAGCTGTGCAGAAGAAGAACAACAAGAAGAAGAAATATCTCGAAATATGTCCGTTAGGCCCCTTCCCTTGAGATAAATCTGCAAATATCTCGGAAACGAAGCGAGCTATGGCAAAATGTTAAGAGACCTTTTTTGTAGAGAATTAAGTTTCCTACTTTTTATGTTCTATGATATTTTTTTATCAGATGCGTAGTTCTCGAGATATATCAAGATATTTAAAAGTTCCGAAGCCGCACCAACATAATAGAGATACAGAAACACCGTGGCCCCTTTCTTTGAGATAACTCTGCACTATTGCGAGCTGTAAATGCCACTTCCAGCTTAGCTGTGCAGAAGAAGAACAACAAGAAGAAGACATATCTCGAAATATGTCCGTCAGGCCCCTTCCCTTGAGATATATCTGCAAATATCTCGGAAACGAAGAGAGCTATGGCAAAATGTTAAGAGACCTTTTTTGTAGAGAATTAAGTTTCCTACAATTTATGTTCTATGATATTTTTTGATCAGATGCGTAGTTCTCGAGATATATCAAGATATTTAAAAGTTCCGAAGCCGCACCAACATAATAGAGATACAGAAACACCGTGGCCCCTTTCTTTGAGATAACTCTGCACTATTGCGAGCTGTAAATGCCACTTCCAGCTTAGCTGTGCAGAAGAAGAACAACAAGAAGAAGAAATATCTCGAGATATGTCCGTCAGGCCCCTTCCCTTGAGATATATCTGTAAATATCTCGGAAACGAAGCGAGCTATGGCAAAATGTTAAGAGACCTTTTTTGTAGAGAATTCTGTTTCCTACAATTTATGTTCTATGATGTTTTTTGATCAGAAGCGTACTTTTCGAGATATATCGAGATATTTAAAAGTTCCGAAGCCGCACCAACATAATAGAGATACAGAAACACCGTGGCCCCTTTCTTTGAGATAACTCTGCACTAGTGCGAGCCGCAAATGCCACTTCCAGCTTAGCTGTGCAGAAGAAGAACAACAAGAAGAAGAAATATCTCGAAATATGTCCGTCAGGCCCCTTCCCTTGAGATAAATCTGCAAATATCTCGGAAACGAAGCGACCTATGGCAAAATGTTCAGAGACCTTTTTTGTAGAGAATTAAGTTTCCTACTTTTTATGTTCTATGATATTTTTTGATCAGATGCGTAGTTCTCGAGATATATCAAGATATTTAAAAGTTCCGAAGCCGCACCAACATAATAGAGATACAGAAACACCGTGGCCCCTTTCTTTGAGATAACTCTGCACTATTGCGAACTGCAAATGCCACTTCCAGCTTAGCTGTGCAGAGGAAGAACAACAAGAAGAAGAAATATCTCGAAATATGTCCGTCAGGCCAGTTCCTTTGAGCTGAATCTGCAAATATCTCGGAAACGAAGCGAGCTATGGCAAAATGTTAAGAGACGTTTTTTATAGAGAATTATGTTTCCTACAATTTATGTTCTATGATATTTTTTGATCAGAAACGTAGTTTTCGAGATATATCGAGATATTTAAAAGTTCCGAAGCTGCACCAACATAATAGGGATACAGAAACACCGTGGCCCCTTTCTTTGAGATAACTCTGCACTAGTGCGAGCCGCAAATGCCACTTCCAGCTTAGCTGTGCAGAAGAAGAACAACAAGAAGAAGAAATATCTCGAAATATGTCCGTCAGGCCCCTTTCCTTGAGATAAATCTGCAAATATCTCGGAAACGAAGCGAGCTATGGCAAAATGTTAAGAGACCTTTTTTGTAGAGAATTAGGGTTTCCTACTTTTTATCTTCTATGATATTTTTTGATCAGATGCGTAGTTCTCGAGATATATCAAGATATTTAAAAGTTCCGAAGCCGCACCAACATAATAGAGATACAGAAACACCGTGGCCCCTTTCTTTGAGATAACTCTGCACTAGTGCGAGCCGCAAATGCCACTTCCAGCTTAGCTGTGCAGAAGAAGAACAACAAGAAGAAGAAATATCTCGAAATATGTCCGTCAGGCCCCTTCCCTTGAGATATATCTGCAAATATCTCGGAAACGAAGCGAGCTATGGCAAAATGTTAAGAGACCTTTTTTGTAGAGAATTATGTTTCCTACAATTTATGTTCTACGATATTTTTTGATCAGAAGCGTAGTTTTCGAGATATATCGAGATATTTAAAAGTTCCAAAGCCGCACCAACATAATAGAGATACAGAAACACCGTGGCCCCTTTCTTTGAGATAACTCTGCACTAGTGCGAGCCGCAAATGCCACTTCCAGCTTAGCTGTGCAGAAGAAGAACAACAAGAAGAAGAAATATCTCGAAATATGTCCGTCAGGCCCCTTCCCTTGAGATAAATCTGCAAATATCTCGGAAACGAAGCGAGCTATGGCAAAATGTTGAGAGACCTTTTTTGTAGAGAATTAAGTTTCCTACTATTTATGTTCTATGATATTTTTGGATCAGATGCGTAGTTCTCGAGATATATCAAGATATTTAAAAGTTCCGAAGCCGCACCAACATAATAGAGATACAGAAACACCGTGGCCCCTTTCTTTGAGATAACTCTGCACTATTGCGAGCTGCAAATGCCACTTCCAGCTTAGCTGTGCAGAGGAAGAACAACAAGAAGAAGAAATATCTCGAAATATGTCCGTCAGGCCAGTTCCTTTGAGCTGAATCTGCAAATATCTCGGAAACGAAGCGAGCTATGGCAAAATGTTAAGAGACGTTTTTTGTAGAGAATTATGTTTCCTACAATTTATGTTCTATGATATTTTTTGATCAGAAGCGTAGTTTTCGCGATATATCGAGATATTTAAAAGTTCCGAAGCCGCACCAACATAATAGGGATACAGAAACACCGTGGCCCCTTTCTTTGAGATAACTCTGCAGTATTGCGAGCTGTAAATGCCACTTCCAGCTTAGCTGTGCAGAAGAAGAACAACAAGAAGAAGAAATATCTCGAAATATGTCCGTCAGGCCCCTTCCCTTGAGATAAATCTGCAAATATCTCGGAAACGAAGAGAGCTATGGCAAAATGTTAAGAGACCTTTTGTGTAGAGAATTAAGTTTCCTACTTTTTATGTTCTATGATATTTTTTGATCTGATGCGTAGTTCTCGAGATATATCAAGATATTTAAAAGTTCCGAAGCCGCACCAACATAATGGAGATACAGAAACACCGTGGCCCCTTTCTTTGAGATAACTCTGCACTATTGCGAGCTGTAAATGCCACTTCCAGCTTCGCTGTGCAGAAGAAGAACAACAAGAAGAAGAAATATCTCGAAATATGTCCGTCAGGCCCCTTCCCTTGAGATATATCTGCAAATATCTCGGAAACGAAGCGAGCTATGGCAAAATGTTAAGAGACCTTTTTTGTAGAGAATTATGTTTCGTACAATTTATGTTCTATGATATTTTTTGGTCAGAAGCGGAGTTTTCGAGATATATCGAGATATTTAAAAGTTCCAAAGCCGCACCAACATAATAGAGATACAGAAACACCGTGGCCCCTTTCTTTGAGATAACTCTGCACTAGTGCGAGCCGCAAATGCCACTTCCAGCTTAGCTGTGCAGAAGAAGAACAACAAGAAGAAGAAATATCTCGAAATATGTCCGTCAGGCCCCTTCCCTTGAGATAAATCTGCAAATATCTCGGAAACGAAGCGAGCTATGGCAAAATGTTGAGAGACCTTTTTTGTAGAGAATTAAGTTTCCTACGTTTTATGTTCTATGATATTTTTTGATCAGATGCGTAGTTCTCGAGATATATCAAGATATTTAAAAGTTCCGAAGCCGCACCAACATAATAGAGATACAGAAACACCGTGGCCCCTTTCTTTGAGATAACTCTGCACGATTGCGAGCTGGAAATGCCACTTCCAGTTTAGCTGTGCAGAAGAAGAACAACAAGAAGAAGAAATATCTCGAAATATGTCCATCAGGACCCTTCCCTTGAGATAAATCTGCAAATATCTCGGAAACGAAGCGAGCTATGGCAAAATGTTAAGAGACCTTTTTTGTAGAGAATTAAGTTTCCTACTTTTTATGTTCTATGATATTTTTTGATCTGATGCGTAGTTCTCGAGATATATCAAGATATTTAAAAGTTCCGAAGCCGCACCAACATAATAGAGATACAGAAACACCGTGGCCCCTTTCTTTGAGATAACTCTGCACTATTGCGAGCTGTAAATGCCACTTCCAGCTTAGCTGTGCAGAAGAAGAACAACAAGAAGAAGAAATATCTCGAAATATGTCCGTCAGGCCCCTTCCCTTGAGATATATCTGCAAATATCTCGGAAACCAAGCGAGCTATGGCAAAATGTTAAGAGACCTTTTTTGTAGAGAATTATGTTTCCTACAATTTATGTTCTATGATATTTTTTGATCAGAAGCGTAGTTTTCGAGATATATCGAGATATTTAAAAGTTCCGAAGCCGCACCAACATAATAGAGATACAGAAACACCGTGGCCCCTTTCTTTGAGATAACTCTGCACTAGTGCGAGCCGCAAATGCCACTTCCAGCTTAGCTGTGCAGAAGAAGAACAACAAGAAGAAGAAATATCTCGAAATATGTCCGTCAGGCCCCTTCCCTTGAGATAAATCTGCAAATATCTCGGAAACGAAGCGAGCTATGGCAAAATGTTAAGAGACCTCTTTTGTAGAGAATTAAGCTTCCTACTTTTTATGTTCTATGATATTTTTTGATCAGATGCGTAGTTCTCGAGATATATCAAGATATTTAAAAGTTCCGAAGCCGCACCAACATAATAGAGATACAGAAACACCGTGGCCCCTTTCTTTGAGATAACTCTGCACTATTGCGAGCTGCAAATGCCACTTCCAGCTTAGCTGTGCAGAAGAAGAACATCAAGAAGAAGAAATATCTCGAAATATGTCCGTCAGGCCCCTTCCCTTGAGATAAATCTGCAAATATCTCGGAAACGAAGCGAGCTATGGCAAAATGTTAAGAGACCTTTTTTGTAGAGAATTATGTTTCCTACAATTTATGTTCTATGATATTTTTTGATCAGAAGCGTAGTTTTCGAGATATATCGAGATATTTAAAAGTTCCGAAGCCGCACCAACATAATAGAGATACAGAAACACCGTGGCCCCTCTCTTTGAGATAACTCTGCACTACTGCGAGCTGGAAATGCCACTTCCAGTTTAGCTGTGCAGAAGAAGAACAACAAGAAGAAGAAATATCTCGAAATATGTCCGTTAGGCCCCTTCCCTTGAGATAAATCTGCAAATATCTCGGAAACGAAGCGAGCTATGGCAAAATGTTAAGAGACCTCTTTTGTAGAGAATTAAGCTTCCTACTTTTTATGTTCTATGATATTTTTTGATCAGATGCGTAGTTCTCGAGATATATCAAGATATTTAAAAGTTCCGGAGCCGCACCAACATAATAGAGATACAGAAACACCGTGGCCCCTTTCTTTGAGATAACTCTGCACTATTGCGCGCTGTAAATGCCACTTCCAGCTTAGCTGTGCAGAAGAAGAACAACAAGAAGAAGAAATATCTCGAAATATGTCCGTCAGGCCCCTTCCCTTGAGATATATCTGCAAATATCTCGGAAACGAAGCGAGCTATGACAAAATGTTAAGAGACCTTTTTTGTAGAGAATTATGTTTCCTACTTTTTATGTTCTATGATATTTTTTGATCAGATGCGTAGTTCTCGAGATATATCAAGATATTTAAAAGTTCCGAAGCCGCACCAACATAATAGAGATACAGAAACACCGTGGCCCCTTTCTTTGAGATAACTCTGCACTATTGCGAGCTGTAAATGCCACTTCCAGCTTAGCTGTGCAGAAGAAGAACAACAAGAAGAAGAAATATCTCGAGATATGTCCGTCAGGCCCCTTCCCTTGAGATAAATCTGCAAATATCTCGGAAACGAAGCGAGCTATGGCAAAATGTTCAGAGACCTTTTTTGTAGAGAATTAAGTTTCCTACTTTTTATGTTCTATGATATTTTTTGATCAGATGCGTAGTTCTCGAGATATATCAAGATATTTAAAAGTTCCGAAGCCGCACCAACATAATAGAGATACAGAAACACCGTGGCCCCTTTCTTTGAGATAACTCTGCACTATTGCGAGCTGCAAATGCCACTTCCAGCTTAGCTGTGCAGAGGAAGAACAACAAGAAGAAGAAATATCTCGAAATATGTCCGTCAGGCCAGTTCCTTTGAGCTGAATCTGCAAATATCTCGGAAACGAAGCGAGCTATGGCAAAATGTTAAGAGACGTTTTTTATAGAGAATTATGTTTCCTACAATTTATGTTCTATGATATTTTTTGATCAGAAACGTAGTCTTCGAGATATATCGAGATATTTAAAAGTTCCGAAGCTGCATCAACATAATAGGGATACAGAAACACCGTGGCCCCTTTCTTTGAGATAACTCTGCACTAGTGCGAGCCGCAAATGCCACTTCCAGCTTAGCTGTGGAGAAGAAGAACAACAAGCAGAAGAAATATCTCGAAATATGTCCGTCAGGCCTCTTTCCTTGAGATAAATCTGCAAATATCTCGGAAACGAAGCGAGCTATGGCAAAATGTTAAGAGACCTTTTTTGTAGAGAATTAGGTTTCCTACTTTTTATCTTCTATGATATTTTTTGATCAGATGCGTAGTTCTCGAGATATATCAAGATATTTAAAAGTTCCGAAGCCGCACCAACATAATAGAGATACAGAAACACCGTGGCCCCTCTCTTTGAGATAACTCTGCACTATTGCGAGCTGGAAATGCCACTTCCAGTTTAGCTGTGCAGAAGAAGGACAACAAGAAGAAGAAATATCTCGAAATATGTCCGTTAGGCCCCTTCCCTTGAGATAAATCTGCAAATATCTCGGAAACGAAGCGACCTATGGCAAAATGTTAAGAGACCTTTTTTGTAGAGAATTAAGTTTCCTACTTTTTATGTTCTATGATATTTTTTGATCAGATGCGTAGTTCTCGAGATATATCAAGATATTTAAAAGTTCCGAAGCCGCACCAACATAATAGAGATACAGAAACACCGTGGCCCCTTTCTTTGAGATAACTCTGCACTAGTGCGAGCCGCAAATGCCACTTCCAGCTTAGCTGTGCAGAAGAAGAACAACAAGAAGAAGAAATATCTCGAAATATGTCCGTCAGGCCCCTTCCCTTGAGATAAATCTGCAAATATCTCGGAAACGAAGCGAGCTATGGCAAAATGTTCAGAGACCTTTTTTGTAGAGAATTAAGTTTCCTACTTTTTATGTTCTATGATATTTTTTGATCAGATGCGTAGTTCTCGAGATATATCAAGATATTTAAAAGTTCCGAAGCCGCACCAACATAATAGAGATACAGAAACACCGTGGCCCATTTCTTTGAGATAACTCTGCACTATTGCGAGCTGTAAATGCCACTTCCAGCTTAGCTGTGCAGAAGAAGAACAACAAGAAGAAGAAATATCTCGAAATATGTCCGTCAGGCCCCTTCCCTTGAGATATATCTGCAAATATCTCGGAAACGAAGCGAGCTATGGCAAAATGTTAAGAGGCCTTTTTTGTAGAGAATTCTGTTTCCTACAATTTATGTTCTATGATATTTTTTGATCAGAAGCGTAGTTTTCGAGATATATCGAGATATTTAAAAGTTCCGAAGCCGCACCAACATAATAGGGATACAGAAACACCGTGGCCCCTTTCTTTGAGATAACTCTGCACTAGTGCGAGCCGCAAATGCCACTTCCAGCTTAGCTGTGCAGAAGAAGAACAACAAGAAGAAGAAATATCTCGAAATATGTCCGTCAGGCCCCTTTCCTTGAGATAAATCTGCAAATATCTCGGAAACGAAGCGAGCCATGGCAAAATGTTAAGAGACCTTTTTTGTAGAGAATTAAGTTTCCTACTATTTATGTTCTATGATATTTTTGGATCAGATGCGTAGTTCTCGAGATATATCAAGATATTTAAAAGTTCCGAAGCCGCACCAACATAATAGAGATACAGAAACACCGTGGCCCCTTTCTTTGAGATAACTCTGCACTATTGCGAGCTGTACATGCCACTTCCAGCTTAGCTGTGCAGAGGAAGAACAACAAGAAGAAGAAATATCTCGAAATATGTCCGTCAGGCCAGTTCCTTTGAGCTGAATCTGCAAATATCTCGGAAACGAAGCGAGCTATGGCAAAATGTTAAGAGACGTTTTTTGTAGAGAATTCTGTTTCCTACAATTTATGTTCTATGATATTTTTTGATCAGAAGCGTAGTTTTCGAGATATATCGAGATATTTAAAAGTTCCGAAGCCGCACCAACATAATAGAGAAACAGAAACACCGTGGCCCCTTTCTTTGAGATAACTCTGCACTATTGCGAGCTGCAAATGCCACTTCCAGCTTAGCTGTGCAGAAGAAGAACAACAAGAAGAAGAAATATCTGGAAATATGTCCGTCAGGCCCCTTCCCTTGAGATAAATCTGCAAATATCTCGGAAACGAAGCGAGCTATGGCAAAATGTTGAGAGACCTTTTTTGTAGAGAATTAAGTTTCCTACTTTTTATGTTCTATGATATTTTTTGATCTGATGCGTAGTTCTCGAGATATATCAAGATATTTAAAAGTTCCGAAGCCGCACCAACATAATAGAGATACAGAAACACCGTGGCCCCTTTCTTTGAGATAACTCTGCACTATTGCGAGCTGTAAATGCCACTTCCAGCTTAGATGTGCAGAAGAAGAACAACAAGAAGAAGAAATATCTCGAAATATGTCCGTCAGGCCCCTTCCCTTGAGATATATCTGCAAATATCTCGGAAACGAAGCGAGCTATGGCAAAATGTTAAGAGACCTTTTTTGTAGAGAATTATGTTTCGTACAATTTATGTTCTATGATATTTTTTGGTCAGAAGCGTAGTTTTCGAGATATATCGAGATATTTAAAAGTTCCAAAGCCGCACCAACATAATAGAGATACAGAAACACCGTGGCCCCTTTCTTTGAGATAACTCTGCACTAGTGCGAGCCGCAAATGCCACTTCCAGCTTAGCTGTGCAGAAGAAGAACAACAAGAAGAAGAAATATCTCGAAATATGTCCGTCAGGCCCCTTCCCCTGAGATAAATCTGCAAATATCTCGGAAACGAAGCGAGCTATGGCAAAATGTTAAGAGACCTCTTTTGTAGAGAATTAAGCTTCCTACTTTTTATGTTCTATGATATTTTTTGATCAGATGCGTAGTTCTCGAGATATATCAAGATATTTAAAAGTTCCGAAGCCGCACCAACATAATAGAGATACAGAAACACCGTGGCCCCTTTCTTTGAGATAACTCTGCACTATTGCGAGCTGCAAATGCCACTTCCAGCTTAGCTGTGCAGAAGAAGAACATCAAGAAGAAGAAATATCTCGAAATATGTCCGTCAGGCCCCTTCCCTTGAGATAAATCTGCAAATATCTCGGAAACGAAGAGAGCTATGGCAAAATGTTAAGAGACCTTTTTTGTAGAGAATTAAGTTTCCTACTTTTTATGTTCTATGATATTTTTTGATCTGATGCGTAGTTCTCGAGATATATCAAGATATTTAAAAGTTCCGAAGCCGCACCAACATAATAGAGATACAGAAACACCGTGGCCCCTTTCTTTGAGATAACTCTGCACTATTGCGAGCTGTAAATGCCACTTCCAGCTTAGCTGTGCAGAAGAAGAACAACAAGAAGAAGAAATATCTCGAAATATGTCCGTCAGGCCCCTTCCCTAGAGATATATCTGCAAATATCTCGGAAACCAAGCGAGCTATGGCAAAATGTTAAGAGATCTTTTTTGTAGAGAATTATGTTTCCTACAATTTATGTTCTATGATATTTTTTGATCAGAAGCGTAGTTTTCGAGATATATCGAGATATTTAAAAGTTCCGAAGCCGCACCAACATAATAGAGATACAGAAACACCGTGGCCCCTCTCTTTGAGATAACTCTGCACTACTGCGAGCTGGAAACGCCACTTCCAGTTTAGCTGTGCAGAAGAAGAACAACAAGAAGAAGAAATATCTCGAAATATGTCCGTTAGGCCCCTTCCCTTGAGATAAATCTGCAAATATCTCGGAAACGAAGCGAGCTATGGCAAAATGTTAAGAGACCTCTTTTGTAGAGAACTAAGCTTCCTACTTTTTATGTTCTATGATATTTTTTGATCAGATGCGTAGTTCTCGAGATATATCAAGATATTTAAAAGTTCCGAAGCCGCACCAACATAATAGAGATACAGAAACACCGTGGCCCCTTTCTTTGAGATAACTCTGCACTATTGCGCGCTGTAAATGCCACTTCCAGCTTAGCTGTGCAGAAGAAGAACAACAAGAAGAAGAAATATCTCGAAATATGTCCGTCAGGCCCCTTCCCTTGAGATATATCTGCAAATATCTCGGAAACGAAGCGAGCTATGACAAAATGTTAAGAGACCTTTTTTGTAGAGAATTATGATTCCTACTTTTTATGTTCTATGATATTTTTTGATCAGATGCGTAGTTCTCGAGATATATCAAGATATTTAAAAGTTCCGAAGCCGCACCAACATAATAGAGATACAGAAACACCGTGGCCCCTTTCTTTGAGATAACTCTGCACTATTGCGAGCTGTAAATGCCACTTCCAGCTTAGCTGTGCAGAAGAAGAACAACAAGAAGAAGAAATATCTCGAGATATGTCCGTCAGGCCCCTTCCCTTGAGATATATCTGCAAATATCTCGGAAACGAAGCGAGCTATGGCAAAATGTTAAGCGACCTTTTTTGTAGAGAATTCTGTTTCCTACAATTTATGTTCTATGATATTTTTTGATCAGAAGCGTAGTTTTCGAGATATATCGAGATATTTAAAAGTTCCGAAGCCGCACCAACATAATAGAGATACAGAAACACCGTGGCCCCTTTCTTTGAGATAACTCTGCACTAGTGCGAGCCGCAAATGCCACTTCCAGCTTAGCTGTGCAGAAGAAGAACAACAAGAAGAAGAAATATCTCGAAATATGTCCGTCAGGCCCCTTCCCTTGAGATAAATCTGCAAATATCTCGGAAACGAAGCGAGCTATGGCAAAATGTTCAGAGACCTTTTTTGTAGAGAATTAAGTTTCCTACTTTTTATGTTCTATGATATTTTTTGATCAGATGCGTAGTTCTCGAGATATATCAAGATATTTAAAAGTTCCGAAGCCGCACCAACATAATAGAGATACAGAAACACCGTGGCCCCTTTCTTTGAGATAACTCTGCACTATTGCGAGCTGCAAATGCCACTTCCAGCTTAGCTGTGCAGAGGAAGAACAACAAGAAGAAGAAATATCTCGAAATATGTCCGTCAGGCCAGTTCCTTTGAGCTGAATCTGCAAATATCTCGGAAACGAAGCGAGCTATGGCAAAATGTTAAGAGACGTTTTTTATAGAGAATTATGTTTCCTACAATTTATGTTCTATGATATTTTTTGATCAGAAGCGTAGTTTTCGAGATATATCGAGATATTTAAAAGTTCCGAAGCCGCACCAACATAATAGGGATACAGAAACACCGTGGCCCCTTTCTTTGAGATAACTCTGCACTAGTGCGAGCCGCAAATGCCACTTCCAGCTTAGCTGTGCAGAAGAAGAACAACAAGAAGAAGAAATATCTCGCAATATGTCCGTTAGGCCCCTTCCCTTGAGATAAATCTGCAAATATCTCGGAAACGAAGCGACCTATGGCAAAATGTTAAGAGACCTTTTTTGTAGAGAATTAAGTTTCCTACTTTTTATGTTGTATGATATTTTTTGATCAGATGCGTAGTTCTCGAGATATATCAAGATATTTAAAAGTTCCGAAGCCGCACCAACATAATAGAGATACAGAAACACCGTGGCCCCTTTCTTTGAGATAACTCTGCACTAGAGCGAGCCGCAAATGCCACTTCCAGCTTAGCTGTGCAGAAGAAGAACAACAAGAAGAAGAAATATCTCGAAATATGTCCGTCAGGCCAGTTCCTTTGAGGTGAATCTGCAAATATCTCGGAAACGAAGCGAGCTATGGCAAAATGTTAAGAGACGTTTTTTGTAGAGAATTATGTTTCCTACAATTCATGTTCTATGATATTTTTTGATCAGAAGCGTAGTTTTCGAGATATATCGAGATATTTAAAAGTTCCGAAGCCGCACCAACATAATAGGGATACAGAAACACCGTGGCCCCTTTCTTTGAGATAACTCTGCACTAGTGCGAGCCGCAAATGCCACTTCCAGCTTAGCTGTGCAGAAGAAGAACAACAAGAAGAAGAAATATCTCGAAATATGTCCGTCAGGCCCCTTCCCTTGAGATAAATCTGCAAATATCTCGGAAACGAAGCGAGCTATGGCAAAATGTTAAGAGACCTTTTTTGTAGAGAATTAAGTTTCCTACTTTCTATGTTCTATGATATTTTTTATCAGATGCGTAGTTCTCGAGATATATCAAGATATTTAAAAGTTCCGAAGCCGCACCAACATAATAGAGATACAGAAACACCGTGGCCCCTTTCTTTGAGATAACTCAGCACTATTGCGAGCTGTAAATGCCACTTCCAGCTTAGCTGTGCAGAAGAAGAACAACAAGAAGAAGAAATATCTCGAAATATGTCCGTCAGGCCCCTTCCCTTGAGATAAATCTGCAAATATCTCGGAAACGAAGCGAGCTATGGCAAAATGTTAAGAGACCTTTTTTGTAGAGAATTAAGTTTCCTACTTTTTATGTTCTATGATATTTTTTGATCAGATGCGTAGTTCTCGAGATATATCAAGATATTTAAAAGTTCCGAAGCCGCACCAACATAATAGAGATACAGAAACACCGTGGCCCCTTTCTTTGAGATAACTCTGCACTATTGCGAGCTGTAAATGCCACTTCCAGCTTAGCTGTGCAGAGGAAGAACAACAAGAAGAAGAAATATCTCGAAATATGTCCGTCAGGCCAGTTCCTTTGAGCTGAATCTGCAAATATCTCGGAAACGAAGCGAGCTATGGCAAAATGTTAAGAGACGTTTTTTGTAGAGAACTATGTTTCCTACAATTTATGTTCTATGATATTTTTTGATCAGAAGCGTAGTTTTCGAGATATATCGAGATATTTAAAAGTTCCGAAGCCGCACCAACATAATAGAGATACAGAAACACCGTGGCCCCTTTCTTTGAGATAACTCTGCACTATTGCGAGCTGCAAATGCCACTTCCAGCTTAGCTGTGCAGAAGAAGAACAACAAGAAGAAGAAATATCTGGAAATATGTCCGTCAGGCCCCTTCCCTTGAGATAAATCTGCAAATATCTCGGAAACGAAGCGAGCTATGGCAAAATGTTAAGAGACGTTTTTTGTAGAGAATTATGTTTCCTACAATTCATGTTCTATGATATTTTTTGATCAGAAGCGTAGTTTTCGAGATATATCGAGATATTTAAAAGTTCCGAAGCCGCACCAACATAATAGGGATACAGAAACACCGTGGCCCCTTTCTTTGAGATAACTCTGCACTAGTGCGAGCCGCAAATGCCACTTCCAGCTTAGCTGTGCAGAAGAAGAACAACAAGAAGAAGAAATATCTCGAAATATGTCCGTCAGGCCCCTTCCCTTGAGATAAATCTGCAAATATCTCGGAAACGAAGCGAGCTATGGCAAAATGTTCAGAGACCTTTTTTGTAGAGAATTAAGTTTCCTACTTTTTATGTTCTATGATATTTTTTGATCAGATGCGTAGTTCTCGAGATATATCAAGATATTTAAAAGTTCCGAAGCCGCACCAACATAATAGAGATACAGAAACACCGTGGCCCCTTTCTTTGAGATAACTCTGCACTATTGCGAGCTGCAAATGCCACTTCCAGCTTAGCTGTGCAGAGGAAGAACAACAAGAAGAAGAAATATCTCGAAATATGTCCGTCAGGCCAGTTCCTTTGAGCTGAATCTGCAAATATCTCGGAAACGAAGCGAGCTATGGCAAAATGTTAAGAGACGTTTTTTATAGAGAATTATGTTTCCTACAATTTATGTTCTATGATATTTTTTGATCAGAAGAGTAGTTTTCGAGATATATCGAGATATTTAAAAGTTCCGAAGCCGCACCAACATAATAGGGATACAGAAACACCGTGGCCCCTTTCTTTGAGATAACTCTGCACTAGTGCGAGCCGCAAATGCCACTTCCAGCTTAGCTGTGCAGAAGAAGAACAACAAGAAGAAGAAATATCTCGAAATATGTCCGTCAGGCCCCTTTCCTTGAGATAAATCTGCAAATATCTCGGAAACGAAGCGAGCTATGGCAAAATGTTAAGAGACCTTTTTTGTAGAGAATTAAGTTTCCTACTTTTTATCTTCTATGATATTTTTTGATCAGATGCGTAGTTCTCGAGATATATCAAGATATTTAAAAGTTCCGAAGCCGCACCAACATAATAGAGATACCGAAACACCGTGGCCCCTCTCTTTGAGATAACTCTGCACTATTGCGAGCTGGAAATGCCACTTCCAGTTTAGCTGTGCAGAAGAAGGACAACAAGAAGAAGAAATATCTCGAAATATGTCCGTTAGGCCCCTTCCCTTGAGATAAATCTGCAAATATCTCGGAAACGAAGCGACCTATGGCAAAATGTTAAGAGACCTTTTTTGTAGAGAATTAAGTTTTCTACTTTTTATGTTCTATGATATTTTTTGATCAGATGCGTAGTTCTCGAGATATATCAAGATATTTAAAAGTTCCGAAGCCGCACCAACATAATAGAGATACAGAAACACCGTGGCCCCTTTCTTTGAGATAACTCTGCACTATTGCGAGCTGCAAATGCCACTTCCAGCTTAGCTGTGCAGAGGAAGAACAACAAGAAGAAGAAATATCTCGAAATATGTCCGTCAGGCCAGTTCCTTTGAGCTGAATCTGCAAATATCTCGGAAACGAAGCGAGCTATGGCAAAATGTTAAGAGACGTTTCTTATAGAGAATTATGTTTCCTACAATTTATGTTCTATGATATTTTTTGATCAGAAGCGTAGTTTTCGAGATATATCGAGATATTTAAAAGTTCCGAAGCCGCACCAACATAATAGGGATACAGAAACACCGTGGCCCCTTTCTTTGAGATAACTCTGCACTAGTGCGAGCCGCAAATGCCACTTCCAGCTTAGCTGTGCAGAAGAAGAACAACAAGAAGAAGAAATATCTCGAAATATGTCCGTCAGGCCCCTTTCCTTGAGATAAATCTGCAAATATCTCGGAAACGAAGCGAGCTATGGCAAAATGTTAAGAGACCTTTTTTGTAGAGAATCAAGTTTCCTACTTTTTATCTTCTATGATATTTTTTGATCAGATGCGTAGTTCTCGAGATATATCAAGATATTTAAAAGTTCCGAAGCCGCACCAACATAATAGAGATACCGAAACACCGTGGCCCCTCTCTTTGAGATAACTCTGCACTATTGCGAGCTGGAAATGCCACTTCCAGTTTAGCTGTGCAGAAGAAGGACAAGAAGAAGAAGAAATATCTCGAAATATGTCCGTTAGGCCCCTTCCCTTGAGATAAATCTGCAAATATCTCGGAAACGAAGCGACCTATGGCAAAATGTTAAGAGACCTTTTTTGTAGAGAATTAAGTTTTCTACTTTTCATGTTCTATGATATTTTTTGATCAGATGCGTAGTTCTCGAGATATATCAAGATATTTAAAAGTTCCGAAGCCGCACCAACATAATAGAGATACAGAAACACCGTGGCCCCTTTCTTTGAGATAACTCTGCACTATTGCGAGCTGTAAATGCCACTTCCAGCTTAGCTGTGCAGAAGAAGAACAACAAGAAGAAGAAATATCTCGAAATATGTCCGTCAGGCCCCTTCCCTTGAGATAAATCTGCAAATATCTCTGAAACGAAGCGAGCTATGGCAAAATGTTAAGAGACCTTTTTTGTAGAGAATTAAGTTTCCTACTTTTTATGTTCTGTGATATTTTTTGATCAGATGCGTAGTTCTCGAGATATATCAAGATATTTAAAAGTTCCGAAGCCGCACCAACATAATAGAGATACAGAAACACCGTGGCCCCTTTCTTTGAGATAACTCTGCACTATTGCGAGCTGTAAATGCCACTTCCAGCTTAGCTGTGCAGAGGAAGAACAACAAGAAGAAGAAATATCTCGAAATATGTCCGTCAGGCCAGTTCCTTTGAGCTGAATCTGCAAATATCTCGGAAACGAAGCGAGCTATGGCAAAATGTTAAGAGACGTTTTTTGTAGAGAATTATGTTTCCTACAATTTATGTTCTATGATATTTTTTGATCAGAAGCGTAGTTTTCGAGATATATCGAGATATTTAAAAGTTCCGAAGCCGCACCAACATAATAGAGATACAGAAACACCGTGGCCCCTTTCTTTGAGATAACTCTGCACTAGTGCGAGCCGCAAATGCCACTTCCAGCTTAGCTGTGCAGAAGAAGAACAACAAGAAGAAGAAATATCTCGAAATATGTCCGTCAGGCCCCTTCCCTTGAGATAAATCTGCAAATATCTCGGAAACGAAGCGAGCTATGGCAAAATGTTCAGAGACCTTTTTTGTAGAGAATTAAGTTTCCTACTTTTTATGTTCTATGATATTTTTTGATCAGATGCGTAGTTCTCGAGATATATCAAGATATTTAAAAGTTCCGAAGCCGCACCAACATAATAGAGATACAGAAACACCGTGGCCCCTTTCTTTGAGATAACTCTGCACTATTGCGAGCTGCAAATGCCACTTCCAGCTTAGCTGTGCAGAGGAAGAACAACAAGAAGAAGAAATATCTCGAAATATGTCCGTCAGGCCAGTTCCTTTGAGCTGAATCTGCAAATATCTCGGAAACGAAGCGAGCTATGGCAAAATGTTAAGAGACGTTTTTTATAGAGAATTATGTTTCCTACAATTTATGTTCTACGATATTTTTTGATCAGAAGCGTAGTTTTCGAGATATATCGAGATATTTAAAAGTACCGAAGCCGCACCAACATAATAGGGATACAGAAACACCGTGGCCCCTTTCTTTGAGATAACTCTGCACTAGTGCGAGCCGCAAATGCCACTTCCAGCTTAGCTGTGCAGAAGAAGAACAACAAGAAGAAGAAATATCTCGAAATATGTCCGTCAGGCCCCTTTCCTTGAGATAAATCTGCAAATATCTCGGAAACGAAGCGAGCTATGGCAAAATGTTAAGAGACCTTTTTTGTAGAGAATTAAGTTTCCTACTTTTTATCTTCTATGATATTTTTTGATCAGATGCGTAGTTCTCGAGATATATCAAGATATTTAAAAGTTCCGAAGCCGCACCAACATAATAGAGATACAGAAACACCGTGGCCCCTCTCTTTGAGATAACTCTGCACTATTGCGAGCTGGAAATGCCACTTCCAGTTTAGCTGTGCAGAAGAAGGACAACAAGAAGAAGAAATATCTCGAAATATGTCCGTTAGGCCCCTTCCCTTGAGATAAATCTGCAAATATCTCGGAAACGAAGCGACCTATGGCAAAATGTTAAGAGACCTTTTTTGTAGAGAATTAAGTTTCCTACTTTTTATGTTCTATGATATTTTTTGATCAGATTCGTAGTTCTCGAGATATATCAAGATATTTAAAAGTTCCGAAGCCGCACCAACATAATAGAGATACAGAAACACCGTGGCCCCTTTCTTTGAGATAACTCTGCACTATTGCGAGCTGTAAATGCCACTTCCAGCTTAGCTGTGCAGAAGAAGAACAACAAGAAGAAGAAATATCTCGAAATATGTCCGTCAGGCCCCTTCCCTTGAGATAAATCTGCAAATATCTCGGAAACGAAGCGAGCTATCGCAAAATGTTAAGAGACCTTTTTTGTAGAGAATTAAGTTTCCTACTTTTTATGTTCTATGATATTTTTTGATCAGATGCGTAGTTCTCGAGATATATCAAGATATTTAAAAGTTCCGAAGCCGCACCAACATAATAGAGATACAGAAACACCGTGGCCCCTTTCTTTGAGATAACTCTGCACTATTGCGAGCTGTAAATGCCACTTCCAGCTTAGCTGTGCAGAGGAAGAACAACAAGAAGAAGAAATATCTCGAAATATGTCCGTCAGGCCAGTTCCTTTGAGCTGAATCTGCAAATATCTCGGAAACGAAGCGAGCTATGGCAAAATGTTAAGAGACGTTTTTTGTAGAGAATTATGTTTCCTACAATTTATGTTCTATGATATTTTTTGATCAGAAGCGTAGTTTTCGAGATGTATCGAGATATTTAAAAGTTCCGAAGCCGCACCAACATAATAGAGATACAGAAACACCGTGGCCCCTTTCTTTGAGATAACTCTGCACTAGTGCGAGCCGCAAATGCCACTTCCAGCTTAGCTGTGCAGAAGAAGTACAACAAGAAGAAGAAATATCTCGAAATATGTCCGACAGGCCCCTTCCCTTGAGATAAATCTGCAAATATCTCGGAAACGAAGCGAGCTATGGCGAAATGTTAAGAGACCTTTTCTGTAGAGAATTAAGTTTCCTACTTTTTATCTTCTATGATATTTTTTGATCAGATGCGTAGTTCTCGAGATATATCAAGATATTTAAAAGTTCCGAAGCCGCACCAACATAATAGAGATACAGAAACACCGTGGCCCCTTTCTTTGAGATAACTCTGCACGATTGCGAGCTGGAAATGCCACTTCCAGTTTAGCTGTGCAGATGAAGAACAACAAGAAGAAGAAATATCTCGAAATATGTCCATCAGGACCCTTCCCTTGAGATAAATCTGCAAATATCTCGGAAACGAAGCGAGCTATGGCAAAATGTTAAGAGACCTTTTTTGTAGAGAATAATGTTTCCTACAATTTACGTTCTATGATATTTTTTGATCAGAAGCGTAGTTTTCGAGATATATCGAGATATTTAAAAGTTCCGAAGCCGCTCCAACATAGTAGAGATACAGAAACACCGTGGCCCCTTTCTGTGAGATAACTCTGCACTATTGCGACCTGCAAATGCCACTTCCAGCTCAGCTGTGCAGAAGAAGAACAACATAATAGAGATACAGAAACACCGTGGCCCCTTTCTTTGAGATAACTCTGCACTATTGCGAGCTGCAAATGCCACTTCCAGCTTAGCTGTGCAGAGGAAGAACAAGAAGAAGAAGAAGTATCTCGAAATATGTCCGTCAGGCCCGTTCCTTTGAGCTGAATCTGCAAATATCTCGGAAACGAAGCGAGCTATGGCAAAATGTTAAGAGACGTTTTTTGTAGAGAATTATGTTTCCTACAATTTATGTTCTATCATATTTTTTGATCAGAAGCGTAGTTTTCGAGATATATCGAGATATTTAAAAGTTCCGAAGCCGCACCAACATAATAGAGATACAGAAACACCGTGGCCCCTTTCTTTGAGATAACTCTGCACTAGTGCGAGCCGCAAATGCCACTTCCAGCTTAGCTGTGCAGAAGAAGAACAACAAGAAGAAGAAATATCTCGAAATATGTCCGACAGGCCCCTTCCCTTGAGATAAATCTGCAAATATCTCGGAAACGAAGCGAGCTATGGCGAAATGTTAAGAGACCTTTTCTGTAGAGAATTAAGTTTCCTACTTTTTATCTTCTATGATATTTTTTGATCAGATGCGTAGTTCTCGAGATATGTCAAGATATTTAAAAGTTCCGGAGCCGCACCAACATAATAGAGATACAGAAACACCGTGGCCCCTTTCTTTGAGATAACTCTGCACGATTGCGAGCTGGAAATGCCACTTCCAGTTTAGCTGTGCAGATGAAGAACAACAAGAAGAAGAAATATCTCGAAATATGTCCATCAGGACCCTTCCCTTGAGATAAATCTGCAAATATCTCGGAAACGAAGCGAGCTATGGCAAAATGTTAAGAGACCTTTTTTGTAGAGAATAATGTTTCCTACAATTTACGTTCTATGATATTTTTTGATCAGAAGCGTAGTTTTCGAGATATATCGAGATATTTAAAAGTTCCGAAGCCGCACCAACATAGTAGAGATACAGAAACACCGTGGCCCCTTTCTTTGAGATAACTCTGCACTATTGCGACCTGTAAATGCCACTTCCAGCTCAGCTGTGCAGAAGAAGAACAACATAATAGAGATACAGAAACACCGTGGCCCCTTTCTTTGAGATAACTCTGCACTATTGCGAGCTGCAAATGCCACTTCCAGCTTAGCTGTGCAGAGGAAGAACAAGAAGAAGAAGAAGTATCTCGAAATATGTCCGTCAGGCCCGTTCCTTTGAGCTGAATCTGCAAATATCTCGGAAACGAAGCGAGATATGGCAAAATGTTAAGAGACGTTTTTTGTAGAGAATTATGTTTCCTACAATTTATGTTCTATCATATTTTTTGATCAGAAGCGTAGTTTTCGAGATATATCGAGATATTTAAAAGTTCCGAAGCCGCACCAACATAATAGAGATACAGAAACACCGTGGCCCCTTTCTTTGAGATAACTCTGCACTAGTGCGAGCCGCAAATGCCACTTCCAGCTTAGCTGTGCAGAAGAAGAACAACAAGAAGAAGAAATATCTCGAAATATGTCCGACAGGCCCCTTCCCTTGAGATAAATCTGCAAATATCTCAGAAACGAAGCGAGCTATGGCGAAATGTTAAGAGACCTTTTTTGTAGAGAATTAAGTTTCCTACTATTTATCTTCTACGATATTTTTTGATCAGATGCGTAGTTCTCGAGATATATCAAGATATTTAAAAGTTCCGAAGCCGCACCAACATAATAGAGATACAGAAACACCGTGGCCCCTTTCTTTGAGATAACTCTGCACTATTGCGAGCTGTAAATGCCACTTCCAGCTTAGCTGTGCAGAGGAAGAACAACAAGAAGAAGAAATATCTCGAAATATGTCCGTCAGGCCAGTTCCTTTGAGCTGAATCTGCAAATATCTCGGAAACGAAGCAAGCTATGGCAAAATGTTAAGAGACGTTTTTTGTAAAGAATTATGTTTCCTACAATTTATGTTCTATGATATTTTTTGATCAGAAGCGTAGTTTTCGAGATATATCGAGATATTTAAAAGTTCCGAAGCCGCACCAACATAATAGAGATACAGAAACACCGTGGCCCCTTTCTTTGAGATAACTCTGCACTAGTGCGAGCCGCAAATGCCACTTCCAGCTTAGCTGTGCAGAAGAAGAACAACAAGAAGAAGAAATATCTCGAAATATGTCCGACAGGCCCCTTCCCTTGAGATAAATCTGCAAATATCTCGGAAACGAAGCGAGCTATGGCGAAATGTTAAGAGACCTTTTCTGTAGAGAATTAAGTTTCCTACTTTTTATCTTCTATGATATTTTTTGATCAGATGCGTAGTTCTCGAGATATGTCAAGATATTTAAAAGTTCCGAAGCCGCACCAACATAATAGAGATACAGAAACACCGTGGCCCCTTTCTTTGAGATAACTCTGCACGATTGCGAGCTGGAAATGCCACTTCCAGTTTAGCTGTGCAGATGAAGAACAACAAGAAGAAGAAATATCTCGAAATATGTCCATCAGGACCCTTCCCTTGAGATAAATCTGCAAATATCTCGGAAACGAAGCGAGCTATGGCAAAATGTTAAGAGACCTTTTTTGTAGAGAATAATGTTTCCTACAATTTACGTTCTATGATATTTTTTGATCAGAAGCGTAGTTTTCGAGATATATCGAGATATTTAAAAGTTCCGAAGCCGCACCAACATAGTAGAGATACAGAAACACCGTGGCCCCTTTCTTTGAGATAACTCTGCACTATTGCGACCTGTAAATGCCACTTCCAGCTCAGCTGTGCAGAAGAAGAACAACATAATAGAGATACAGAAACACCGTGGCCCCTTTCTTTGAGATAACTCTGCACTATTGCGAGCTGCAAATGCCACTTCCAGCTTAGCTGTGCAGAGGAAGAACAAGAAGAAGAAGAAGTATCTCGAAATATGTCCGTCAGGCCCGTTCCTTTGAGCTGAATCTGCAAATATCTCGGAAACGAAGCGAGCTATGGCAAAATGTTAAGAGACCTTTTTTGTAGAGAATTAAGTTTCCTACTTTTTATGTTCTATGATATTTTTTGATCAGATGCGTAGTTCTCGAGGTATATCAAGATATTTAAAAGTTCCGAAGCCGCACCAACATAATAGAGATACAGAAACACCGTGGCCCCTTTCTTTGAGATAACTCTGCACTATTGCGAGCTACAAATGCCACTTCCAGCTTAGCTGTGCAGAAGAAGAACAACAAGAAGAAGAAATATCTCGAAATATGTCCGTCAGGCCCCTTCCCTTGAGATAAATCTGCAAATATCTCGGAAACGAAGAGAGCTATGGCAAAATGTTAAGAGACCTTTTTTGTAGAGAATTAAGTTTCCTACTTTTCATGTTCTATGATATTTTTTGATCAGATGCGTAGTTCTCGAGATATATCAAGATATTTAAAAGTTCCGCAGCAGCACCAACATAATAGAGATACAGAAACACCGTGGCCCCTTTCTTTGAGATAACTCTGCACTATTGCGAGCTGTAAATGCCACTTCCAGCTTAGCTGTGCAGAAGAAGAACAACAAGAAGAAGAAATATCTCGAAATATGTCCGTCAGGCCCCTTCCCTTGAGATAAATCTGCAAATATCTCGGAAACGAAGCGAGCTATGGCAAAATGTTAAGAGACCTTTTTTGTAGAGAATTAAGTTTCCTACAATTTATGTTCTATGATATTTTTTGATCAGAAGCGTAGTTTTCGAGATATATCGAGATATTTAAAAGTTCCGAAGCCGCACCAACATAATAGAGATACAGAAACACCGTGGCCCCTTTCTTTGAGATAACTCTGCACTAGTGCGAGCCGCAAATGCCACGTCCAGCTTAGCTGTGCAGAAGAAGAACAACAAGAAGAAGAAATATCTCGAAATATGTCCGACAGGCCCCTTCCCTTGAGATAAATCTGCAAATATCTCGGAAACGAAGCGAGCTATGGCGAAATGTTAAGAGACCTTTTTTGTAGAGAATTAAGTTTCCTACTTTTTATCTTCTATGATATTTTTTGATCAGATGCGTAGTTCTCGAGATATATCAAGATATTTAAAAGTTCCGAAGCCGCACCAACATAATAGAGATACAGAAACACCGTGGCCCCTTTCTTTGAGATAACTCTGCACTAGTGCGAGCCGCAAATGCCACTTCCAGCTCAGCTGTGCAGAAGAAGAACAACAAGAAGAAGAAATATCTCGAAATATGTCCGTCAGGCCCCTTCCCTTGAGATAAATCTGCAAATATCTCGGGAACGAAGCGAGCTATGGCAAAATGTTAAGAGACCTTTTTTGTAGAGAATTAAGTTTCCTACTTTTTATGTTCTATGATATTTTTCGATCAGAGGCGTAGTTCTCGAGATATATCAAGATATTTAAAAGTTCCGAAGCCGCACCAACATAATAGAGATACACAAACACCGTGGCCCCTTTCTTTGAGATAACTCTGCACGATTGCGAGCTGGAAATGCCACTTCCAGTTTAGCTGTGCAGAAGAAGAACAACAAGAAGAAGAAATATCTCGAAATATGTCCATCAGGACCCTTCCCTTGAGATAAATCTGCAAATATCTCGGAAACGAAGAGAGCTATGGCAAAATGTTAAGAGACCTTTTTTGTAGAGAATTAAGTTTCCTACTTTTCATGTTCTATGATATTTTTTGATCAGATGCGTAGTTCTCGAGATATATCAAGATATTTAAAAGTTCCGAAGCCGCACCAACATAATAGAGATACAGAAACACCGTGGCCCCTTTCTTTGAGATAACTCTGCACTATTGCGAGCTGTAAATGCCACTTCCAGCTTAGCTGTGCAGAAGAAGAACAACAAGAAGAAGAAATATCTCGAAATATGTCCGTCAGGCCCCTTCCCTTGAGATAAATCTGCAAATATCTCGGAAACGACGCGAGCTATGGCAAAATGTTAAGAGCCCTTTTTTGTAGAGAATTAAGTTTCCTACTTTTTATGTTCTATGATATTTTTCGATCAGAGGCGTAGTTCTCGAGATATATCAAGATATTTAAAAGTTCCAAAGCCGCACCAACATAATAGAGATACAGAAACACCGTGGCCCCTTTCTTTGAGATAACTCTGCACTATTGCGAGCTGCAAATGCCACTTCCAGCTTAGCTGTGCAGAGGAAGAACAACAAGAAGAAGAAGTATCTCGAAATATGTCCGTCAGGCCCGTTCCTTTGAGCTGAATCTGCAAATATCTCGGAAACGAAGCGAGCTATGGCAAAATGTTAAGAGACGTTTTTTGTAGAGAATTATGTTTCCTACAATTTATGTTCTATGATATTTTTTGATCAGAAGCGTAGTTTTCGAGATATATCGAAATATTTAAAAGTTCCGAAGCCGCACCAACATAATAGAGATACAGAAACACCGTGGCCCCTTTCTTTGAGATAACTCTGCACTAGTGCGAGCCGCAAATGCCACTTCCAGCTTAGCTGTGCAGAAGAAGAACAACAAGAAGAAGAAATATCTCGAAATATGTCCATCAGGACCCTTCCCTTGAGATAAATCTGCAAATATCTCGGAAACGAAGCGAGCTATGGCAAAATGTTAAGAGACCTTTTTTGTAGAGAATAATGTTTCCTACAATTTACGTTCTATGATATTTTTTGATCAGAAGCGTAGTTTTCGAGATATATCGAGATATTTAAAAGTTCCGAAGCCGCACCAACATAGTAGAGATACAGAAACACCGTGGCCCCTTTCTTTGAGATAACTCTGCACTATTGCGACCTGTAAATGCCACTTCCAGCTCAGCTGTGCAGAAGAAGAACAACATAATAGAGATACAGAAACACCGTGGCCCCTTTCTTTGAGATAACTCTGCACTATTGCGAGCTGCAAATGCCACTTCCAGCTTAGCTGTGCAGAGGAAGAACAAGAAGAAGAAGAAGTATCTCGAAATATGTCCGTCAGGCCCGTTCCTTTGAGCTGAATCTGCAAATATCTCGGAAACGAAGCGAGATATGGCAAAATGTTAAGAGACGTTTTTTGTAGAGAATTATGTTTCCTACAATTTATGTTCTATCATATTTTTTGATCAGAAGCGTAGTTTTCGAGATATATCGAGATATTTAAAAGTTCCGAAGCCGCACCAACATAATAGAGATACAGAAACACCGTGGCCCCTTTCTTTGAGATAACTCTGCACTAGTGCGAGCCGCAAATGCCACTTCCAGCTTAGCTGTGCAGAAGAAGAACAACAAGAAGAAGAAATATCTCGAAATATGTCCGACAGGCCCCTTCCCTTGAGATAAATCTGCAAATATCTCAGAAACGAAGCGAGCTATGGCGAAATGTTAAGAGACCTTTTTTGTAGAGAATTAAGTTTCCTACTATTTATCTTCTACGATATTTTTTGATCAGATGCGTAGTTCTCGAGATATATCAAGATATTTAAAAGTTCCGAAGCCGCACCAACATAATAGAGATACAGAAACACCGTGGCCCCTTTCTTTGAGATAACTCTGCACTATTGCGAGCTGTAAATGCCACTTCCAGCTTAGCTGTGCAGAGGAAGAACAACAAGAAGAAGAAATATCTCGAAATATGTCCGTCAGGCCAGTTCCTTTGAGCTGAATCTGCAAATATCTCGGAAACGAAGCAAGCTATGGCAAAATGTTAAGAGACGTTTTTTGTAAAGAATTATGTTTCCTACAATTTATGTTCTATGATATTTTTTGATCAGAAGCGTAGTTTTCGAGATATATCGAGATATTTAAAAGTTCCGAAGCCGCACCAACATAATAGAGATACAGAAACACCGTGGCCCCTTTCTTTGAGATAACTCTGCACTAGTGCGAGCCGCAAATGCCACTTCCAGCTCAGCTGTGCAGAAGAAGAACAACAAGAAGAAGAAATATCTCGAAATATGTCCGTCAGGCCCCTTCCCTTGAGATAAATCTGCAAATATCTCGGGAACGAAGCGAGCTATGGCAAAATGTTAAGAGACCTTTTTTGTAGAGAATTAAGTTTCCTACTTTTTATGTTCTATGATATTTTTCGATCAGAGGCGTAGTTCTCGAGATATATCAAGATATTTAAAAGTTCCGAAGCCGCACCAACATAATAGAGATACACAAACACCGTGGCCCCTTTCTTTGAGATAACTCTGCACGATTGCGAGCTGGAAATGCCACTTCCAGTTTAGCTGTGCAGAAGAAGAACAACAAGAAGAAGAAATATCTCGAAATATGTCCATCAGGACCCTTCCCTTGAGATAAATCTGCAAATATCTCGGAAACGAAGAGAGCTATGGCAAAATGTTAAGAGACCTTTTTTGTAGAGAATTAAGTTTCCTACTTTTCATGTTCTATGATATTTTTTGATCAGATGCGTAGTTCTCGAGATATATCAAGATATTTAAAAGTTCCGAAGCCGCACCAACATAATAGAGATACAGAAACACCGTGGCCCCTTTCTTTGAGATAACTCTGCACTATTGCGAGCTGTAAATGCCACTTCCAGCTTAGCTGTGCAGAAGAAGAACAACAAGAAGAAGAAATATCTCGAAATATGTCCGTCAGGCCCCTTCCCTTGAGATAAATCTGCAAATATCTCGGAAACGACGCGAGCTATGGCAAAATGTTAAGAGCCCTTTTTTGTAGAGAATTAAGTTTCCTACTTTTTATGTTCTATGATATTTTTCGATCAGAGGCGTAGTTCTCGAGATATATCAAGATATTTAAAAGTTCCAAAGCCGCACCAACATAATAGAGATACAGAAACACCGTGGCCCCTTTCTTTGAGATAACTCTGCACTATTGCGAGCTGCAAATGCCACTTCCAGCTTAGCTGTGCAGAGGAAGAACAACAAGAAGAAGAAGTATCTCGAAATATGTCCGTCAGGCCCGTTCCTTTGAGCTGAATCTGCAAATATCTCGGAAACGAAGCGAGCTATGGCAAAATGTTAAGAGACGTTTTTTGTAGAGAATTATGTTTCCTACAATTTATGTTCTATGATATTTTTTGATCAGAAGCGTAGTTTTCGAGATATATCGAAATATTTAAAAGTTCCGAAGCCGCACCAACATAATAGAGATACAGAAACACCGTGGCCCCTTTCTTTGAGATAACTCTGCACTAGTGCGAGCCGCAAATGCCACTTCCAGCTTAGCTGTGCAGAAGAAGAACAACAAGAAGAAGAAATATCTCGAAATATGTCCATCAGGACCCTTCCCTTGAGATAAATCTGCAAATATCTCGGAAACGAAGCGAGCTATGGCAAAATGTTAAGAGACCTTTTTTGTAGAGAATAATGTTTCCTACAATTTACGTTCTATGATATTTTTTGATCAGAAGCGTAGTTTTCGAGATATATCGAGATATTTAAAAGTTCCGAAGCCGCACCAACATAGTAGAGATACAGAAACACCGTGGCCCCTTTCTTTGAGATAACTCTGCACTATTGCGACCTGTAAATGCCACTTCCAGCTCAGCTGTGCAGAAGAAGAACAACATAATAGAGATACAGAAACACCGTGGCCCCTTTCTTTGAGATAACTCTGCACTATTGCGAGCTGCAAATGCCACTTCCAGCTTAGCTGTGCAGAGGAAGAACAAGAAGAAGAAGAAGTATCTCGAAATATGTCCGTCAGGCCCGTTCCTTTGAGCTGAATCTGCAAATATCTCGGAAACGAAGCGAGATATGGCAAAATGTTAAGAGACGTTTTTTGTAGAGAATTATGTTTCCTACAATTTATGTTCTATCATATTTTTTGATCAGAAGCGTAGTTTTCGAGATATATCGAGATATTTAAAAGTTCCGAAGCCGCACCAACATAATAGAGATACAGAAACACCGTGGCCCCTTTCTTTGAGATAACTCTGCACTAGTGCGAGCCGCAAATGCCACTTCCAGCTTAGCTGTGCAGAAGAAGAACAACAAGAAGAAGAAATATCTCGAAATATGTCCGACAGGCCCCTTCCCTTGAGATAAATCTGCAAATATCTCAGAAACGAAGCGAGCTATGGCGAAATGTTAAGAGACCTTTTTTGTAGAGAATTAAGTTTCCTACTATTTATCTTCTACGATATTTTTTGATCAGATGCGTAGTTCTCGAGATATATCAAGATATTTAAAAGTTCCGAAGCCGCACCAACATAATAGAGATACAGAAACACCGTGGCCCCTTTCTTTGAGATAACTCTGCACTATTGCGAGCTGTAAATGCCACTTCCAGCTTAGCTGTGCAGAGGAAGAACAACAAGAAGAAGAAATATCTCGAAATATGTCCGTCAGGCCAGTTCCTTTGAGCTGAATCTGCAAATATCTCGGAAACGAAGCAAGCTATGGCAAAATGTTAAGAGACGTTTTTTGTAAAGAATTATGTTTCCTACAATTTATGTTCTATGATATTTTTTGATCAGAAGCGTAGTTTTCGAGATATATCGAGATATTTAAAAGTTCCGAAGCCGCACCAACATAATAGAGATACAGAAACACCGTGGCCCCTTTCTTTGAGATAACTCTGCACTAGTGCGAGCCGCAAATGCCACTTCCAGCTTAGCTGTGCAGAAGAAGAACAACAAGAAGAAGAAATATCTCGAAATATGTCCGACAGGCCCCTTCCCTTGAGATAAATCTGCAAATATCTCGGAAACGAAGCGAGCTATGGCGAAATGTTAAGAGACCTTTTCTGTAGAGAATTAAGTTTCCTACTTTTTATCTTCTATGATATTTTTTGATCAGATGCGTAGTTCTCGAGATATGTCAAGATATTTAAAAGTTCCGAAGCCGCACCAACATAATAGAGATACAGAAACACCGTGGCCCCTTTCTTTGAGATAACTCTGCACGATTGCGAGCTGGAAATGCCACTTCCAGTTTAGCTGTGCAGATGAAGAACAACAAGAAGAAGAAATATCTCGAAATATGTCCATCAGGACCCTTCCCTTGAGATAAATCTGCAAATATCTCGGAAACGAAGCGAGCTATGGCAAAATGTTAAGAGACCTTTTTTGTAGAGAATAATGTTTCCTACAATTTACGTTCTATGATATTTTTTGATCAGAAGCGTAGTTTTCGAGATATATCGAGATATTTAAAAGTTCCGAAGCCGCACCAACATAGTAGAGATACAGAAACACCGTGGCCCCTTTCTTTGAGATAACTCTGCACTATTGCGACCTGTAAATGCCACTTCCAGCTCAGCTGTGCAGAAGAAGAACAACATAATAGAGATACAGAAACACCGTGGCCCCTTTCTTTGAGATAACTCTGCACTATTGCGAGCTGCAAATGCCACTTCCAGCTTAGCTGTGCAGAGGAAGAACAAGAAGAAGAAGAAGTATCTCGAAATATGTCCGTCAGGCCCGTTCCTTTGAGCTGAATCTGCAAATATCTCGGAAACGAAGCGAGCTATGGCAAAATGTTAAGAGACCTTTTTTGTAGAGAATTAAGTTTCCTACTTTTTATGTTCTATGATATTTTTTGATCAGATGCGTAGTTCTCGAGGTATATCAAGATATTTAAAAGTTCCGAAGCCGCACCAACATAATAGAGATACAGAAACACCGTGGCCCCTTTCTTTGAGATAACTCTGCACTATTGCGAGCTACAAATGCCACTTCCAGCTTAGCTGTGCAGAAGAAGAACAACAAGAAGAAGAAATATCTCGAAATATGTCCGTCAGGCCCCTTCCCTTGAGATAAATCTGCAAATATCTCGGAAACGAAGAGAGCTATGGCAAAATGTTAAGAGACCTTTTTTGTAGAGAATTAAGTTTCCTACTTTTCATGTTCTATGATATTTTTTGATCAGATGCGTAGTTCTCGAGATATATCAAGATATTTAAAAGTTCCGCAGCAGCACCAACATAATAGAGATACAGAAACACCGTGGCCCCTTTCTTTGAGATAACTCTGCACTATTGCGAGCTGTAAATGCCACTTCCAGCTTAGCTGTGCAGAAGAAGAACAACAAGAAGAAGAAATATCTCGAAATATGTCCGTCAGGCCCCTTCCCTTGAGATAAATCTGCAAATATCTCGGAAACGAAGCGAGCTATGGCAAAATGTTAAGAGACCTTTTTTGTAGAGAATTAAGTTTCCTACAATTTATGTTCTATGATATTTTTTGATCAGAAGCGTAGTTTTCGAGATATATCGAGATATTTAAAAGTTCCGAAGCCGCACCAACATAATAGAGATACAGAAACACCGTGGCCCCTTTCTTTGAGATAACTCTGCACTAGTGCGAGCCGCAAATGCCACGTCCAGCTTAGCTGTGCAGAAGAAGAACAACAAGAAGAAGAAATATCTCGAAATATGTCCGACAGGCCCCTTCCCTTGAGATAAATCTGCAAATATCTCGGAAACGAAGCGAGCTATGGCGAAATGTTAAGAGACCTTTTTTGTAGAGAATTAAGTTTCCTACTTTTTATCTTCTATGATATTTTTTGATCAGATGCGTAGTTCTCGAGATATATCAAGATATTTAAAAGTTCCGAAGCCGCACCAACATAATAGAGATACAGAAACACCGTGGCCCCTTTCTTTGAGATAACTCTGCACTATTGCGCGCTGCAAATGCCACTTCCAGCTTAGCTGTGCAGAAGAAGAACAACAAGAAGAAGAAATATCTCGAAATATGTCCGTCAGGCCCCTTCCCTTGAGATAAATCTGCAAATATCTCGGAAACGACGCGAGCTATGGCAAAATGTTAAGAGCACTTTTTTGTAGAGAATTAAGTTTCCTACTTTTTATGTTCTATGATATTTTTCGATCAGAGGCGTAGTTCTCGAGATATATCAAGATATTTAAAAGTTCCAAAGCCGCACCAACATAATAGAGATACAGAAACACCGTGGCCCCTTTCTTTGAGATAACTCTGCACTATTGCGAGCTGCAAATGCCACTTCCAGCTTAGCTGTGCAGAGGAAGAACAACAAGAAGAAGAAGTATCTCGAAATATGTCCGTCAGGCCCGTTCCTTTGAGCTGAATCTGCAAATATCTCGGAAACGAAGCGAGCTATGGCAAAATGTTAAGAGACGTTTTTTGTAGAGAATTATGTTTCCTACAATTTATGTTCTATGATATTTTTTGATCAGAAGCGTAGTTTTCGAGATATATCGAAATATTTAAAAGTTCCGAAGCCGCACCAACATAATAGAGATACAGAAACACCGTGGCCCCTTTCTTTGAGATAACTCTGCACTAGTGCGAGCCGCAAATGCCACTTCCAGCTTAGCTGTGCAGAAGAAGAACAACAAGAAGAAGAAATATCTCGAAATATGTCCGACAGGCCCCTTCCCTTGAGATAAATCTGCAAATATCTCGGAAACGAAGCGAGCTATGGCGAAATGTTAAGAGACCTTTTTTGTAGAGAATAATGTTTCCTACAATTTACGTTCTATGATATTTTTTGATCAGAAGCGTAGTTTTCGAGATATATCGAAATATTTAAAAGTTCCGAAGCCGCACCAACATAATAGAGATACAGAAACACCGTGGCCCCTTTCTTTGAGATAGCTCTGCACTATTGCGAGCTGCAAATGCCACTTCCAGCTTAGCTGTGCAGAAGAAGAACAACAAGAAGAAGAAATATCTCGAAATATGTCCGTCAGGCCCCTTCCCTTGAGATATATCTGCAAATATCTCGGAAACGAAGCGAGCTATGGCAAAATGTTAAGAGACCTTTTTTGTAGAGAATTATGTTTCCTACAATTTAGGTTCTATGATATTTTTTGGTCAGAAGCGTAGTTTTCGAGATATATCGAGATATTTAAAAGTTCCGAAGCCGCACCAACATAATAGAGATACAGAAACACCGTGGCCCCTTTCTTTGAGATAACTCTGCACTAGTGCGAGCCGCAAATGCCACTTCCAGCTCAGCTGTGCAGAAGAAGAACAACAAGAAGAAGAAATATCTCGAAATATGTCCGTCAGGCCCCTTCCCTTGAGATAAATCTGCAAATATCTCGGGAACGAAGCGAGCTATGGCAAAATGTTAAGAGACCTTTTTTGTAGAGAATTAAGTTTCCTACTTTTTATGTTCTATGATATTTTTCGATCAGAGGCGTAGTTCTCGAGATATATCAAGATATTTAAAAGTTCCGAAGCCGCACCAACATAATAGAGATACACAAACACCGTGGCCCCTTTCTTTGAGATAACTCTGCACGATTGCGAGCTGGAAATGCCACTTCCAGTTTAGCTGTGCAGAAGAAGAACAACAAGAAGAAGAAATATCTCGAAATATGTCCATCAGGACCCTTCCCTTGAGATAAATCTGCAAATATCTCGGAAACGAAGAGAGCTATGGCAAAATGTTAAGAGACCTTTTTTGTAGAGAATTAAGTTTCCTACTTTTCATGTTCTATGATATTTTTTGATCAGATGCGTAGTTCTCGAGATATATCAAGATATTTAAAAGTTCCGAAGCCGCACCAACATAATAGAGATACAGAAACACCGTGGCCCCTTTCTTTGAGATAACTCTGCACTATTGCGAGCTGTAAATGCCACTTCCAGCTTAGCTGTGCAGAAGAAGAACAACAAGAAGAAGAAATATCTCGAAATATGTCCGTCAGGCCCCTTCCCTTGAGATAAATCTGCAAATATCTCGGAAACGACGCGAGCTATGGCAAAATGTTAAGAGCCCTTTTTTGTAGAGAATTAAGTTTCCTACTTTTTATGTTCTATGATATTTTTCGATCAGAGGCGTAGTTCTCGAGATATATCAAGATATTTAAAAGTTCCAAAGCCGCACCAACATAATAGAGATACAGAAACACCGTGGCCCCTTTCTTTGAGATAACTCTGCACTATTGCGAGCTGCAAATGCCACTTCCAGCTTAGCTGTGCAGAGGAAGAACAACAAGAAGAAGAAGTATCTCGAAATATGTCCGTCAGGCCCGTTCCTTTGAGCTGAATCTGCAAATATCTCGGAAACGAAGCGAGCTATGGCAAAATGTTAAGAGACGTTTTTTGTAGAGAATTATGTTTCCTACAATTTATGTTCTATGATATTTTTTGATCAGAAGCGTAGTTTTCGAGATATATCGAAATATTTAAAAGTTCCGAAGCCGCACCAACATAATAGAGATACAGAAACACCGTGGCCCCTTTCTTTGAGATAACTCTGCACTAGTGCGAGCCGCAAATGCCACTTCCAGCTTAGCTGTGCAGAAGAAGAACAACAAGAAGAAGAAATATCTCGAAATATGTCCGACAGGCCCCTTCCCTTGAGATAAATCTGCAAATATCTCGGAAACGAAGCGAGCTATGGCGAAATGTTAAGAGACCTTTTTTGTAGAGAATAATGTTTCCTACAATTTACGTTCTATGATATTTTTTGATCAGAAGCGTAGTTTTCGAGATATATCGAAATATTTAAAAGTTCCGAAGCCGCACCAACATAATAGAGATACAGAAACACCGTGGCCCCTTTCTTTGAGATAGCTCTGCACTATTGCGAGCTGCAAATGCCACTTCCAGCTTAGCTGTGCAGAAGAAGAACAACAAGAAGAAGAAATATCTCGAAATATGTCCGTCAGGCCCCTTCCCTTGAGATATATCTGCAAATATCTCGGAAACGAAGCGAGCTATGGCAAAATGTTAAGAGACCTTTTTTGTAGAGAATTATGTTTCCTACAATTTAGGTTCTATGATATTTTTTGGTCAGAAGCGTAGTTTTCGAGATATATCGAGATATTTAAAAGTTCCGAAGCCGCACCAACATAATAGAGATACAGAAACACCGTGGCCCCTTTCTTTGAGATAACTCTGCACTAGTGCGAGCCGCAAATGCCACTTCCAGCTCAGCTGTGCAGAAGAAGAACAACAAGAAGAAGAAATATCTCGAAATATGTCCGTCAGGCCCCTTCCCTTGAGATAAATCTGCAAATATCTCGGGAACGAAGCGAGCTATGGCAAAATGTTAAGAGACCTTTTTTGTAGAGAATTAAGTTTCCTACTTTTTATGTTCTATGATATTTTTCGATCAGAGGCGTAGTTCTCGAGATATATCAAGATATTTAAAAGTTCCGAAGCCGCACCAACATAATAGAGATACACAAACACCGTGGCCCCTTTCTTTGAGATAACTCTGCACGATTGCGAGCTGGAAATGCCACTTCCAGTTTAGCTGTGCAGAAGAAGAACAACAAGAAGAAGAAATATCTCGAAATATGTCCATCAGGACCCTTCCCTTGAGATAAATCTGCAAATATCTCGGAAACGAAGAGAGCTATGGCAAAATGTTAAGAGACCTTTTTTGTAGAGAATTAAGTTTCCTACTTTTCATGTTCTATGATATTTTTTGATCAGATGCGTAGTTCTCGAGATATATCAAGATATTTAAAAGTTCCGAAGCAGCACCAACATAATAGAGATACAGAAACACCGTGGCCCCTTTCTTTGAGATAACTCTGCACTATTGCGAGCTGTAAATGCCACTTCCAGCTTAGCTGTGCAGAAGAAGAACAACAAGAAGAAGAAATATCTCGAAATATGTCCGGCAGGCCCCTTCCCTTGAGATATATCTGCAAATATCTCGGAAACGAAGCGAGCTATGGCAAAATGTTAAGAGACCTTTTTTGTAGAGAATTAAGTTTCCTACTTTTTATGCTCTATGATATTTTTTGATCAGATGCGTAGTTCTCGAGATATATCAAGATATTTAAAAGTTCCGAAGCCGCACCAACATAATAGAGATACAGAAACACCGTGGCCCCTTTCTTTGAGATAACTCTGCACTATTGCGAGCTGCAAATGCCACTTCCAGCTTAGCTGTGCAGAGGAAGAACAACAAGAAGAAGAAATATCTCGAAATATGTCCGTCAGGCCAGTTCCTTTGAGCTGAATCTGCAAATATCTCGGAAACGAAGCGAGCTATGGCAAAATGTTAAGAGACGTTTTTTGTAGAGAATTATGTTTCCTACAATTTATGTTCTATGATATTTTTTGATCAGAAGCGTAGTTTTCGAGATATATCGAGATATTTAAAAGTTCCGAAGCCGCACCAACATAATAGAGATACAGAAACACCGTGGCCCCTTTCTTTGAGATAACTCTGCACTAGTGCGAGCCGCAAATGCCACTTCCAGCTTAGCTGTGCAGAAGAAGAACAACAAGAAGAAGAAATATCTCGAAATATGTCCGACAGGCCCCTTCCCTTGAGATAAATCTGCAAATATCTCGGAAACGAAGCGAGCTATGGCGAAATGTTAAGAGACCTTTTTTGTAGAGAATTAAGTTTCCTACTTTTTATCTTCTATGATATTTTTTGATCAGATGCGTAGTTCTCGAAATATATCAAGATATTTAAAAGTTCCGAAGCCGCACCAACATAATAGAGATACAGAAACACCGTGGCCCCTTTCTTTGAGATAACTCTGCAAATATCTCGGAAACGAAGAGAGCTATGGCAAAATGTTAAGAGACCTTTTTTGTAGAGAATTAAGTTTCCTACTTTTCATGTTCTATGATATTTTTTGATCAGATGCGTAGTTCTCGAGATATATCAAGATATTTAAAAGTTCCGAAGCAGCACCAACATAATAGAGATACAGAAACACCGTGGCCCCTTTCTTTGAGATAACTCTGCACTATTGCGAGCTGTAAATGCCACTTCCAGCTTAGCTGCGCAGAAGAAGAACAACAAGAAGAAGAAATATCTCGAAATATGTCCGTCAGGCCCCTTCCCTTGAGATATATCTGCAAATATCTCGGAAACGAAGCGAGCTATGGCAAAATGTTAAGAGAACTTTTTTGTAGAGAATTATGTTTCCTACAATCTAGGTTCTATGATATTTTTTGGTCAGAAGCGTAGTTTTCGAAATATATCGAGATATTTAAAAGTTCCGAAGCCGCACCAACATAATAGAGATACAGAAACACCGTGGCCCCTTTCTTTGAGATAACTCCGCACTAGTGCGAGCCGCAAATGCCACTTCCAGCTTAGCTGTGCAGAAGAAGAACAACAAGAAGAAGAAATATCTCGAAATATGTCGGTCAGGCCCCTTCCCTTGAGATAAATCTGCAAATATCTCGGGAACGAAGCGAGCTATGGCAAAATGTTAAGAGACCTTTTTTGTAGAGAATTAAGTTTCCTACTTTTTATGTTCTATGATATTTTTCGATCAGAGGCGTAGTTCTCGAGATATATCAAGATATTTAAAAGTTCCGAAGCCGCACCAACATAATAGAGATACAGAAACACCGTGGCCCCTTTCTTTGAGATAACTCTGCACGATTGCGAGCTGGAAATGCCACTTCCAGTTTAGCTGTGCAGAAGAAGAACAACAAGAAGAAGAAATATCTCGAAATATGTCCATCAGGACCCTTCCCTTGAGATAAATCTGCAAATATCTCGGAAACGAAGCGAGCTATGGCAAAATGTTAAGAGACCTTTTTTGTAGAGAATTAAGTTTCCTACTTTTTATGTTCTATGATATTTTTTGATCAGATGCGTAGTTCTCGAAATATATCAAGATATTTAAAAGTTCCGAAGCCGCACCAACATAATAGAGATACAGAAACACCGTGGCCCCTTTCTTTGAGATAACTCTGCACTATTGCGAGCTGCAAATGCCACTTCCAGCTTAGCTGTGCAGAGGAAGAACAACAAGAAGAAGAAATATCTCGAAATATGTCCGTCAGGCCAGTTCCTTTGAGCTGAATCTGCAAATATCTCGGAAACGAAGCGAGCTATGGCAAAATGTTAAGAGACGTTTTTTGTAGAGAATTATGTCTCCTACAATTTATGTTCTATGATATTTTTTGATCAGAAGCGTAGTTTTCGAGATATATCAAGATATTTAAAAGTTCCGAAGCCGCACCAACATAATAGAGATACAGAAACACCGTGGCCCCTTTCTTTGAGATAACTCTGCACTAGTGCGAGCCGCAAATGCCACTTCCAGCTTAGCTGTGCAGAAGAAGAACAACAAGAAGAAGAAATATCTCGAAATATGTCGGTCAGGCCCCTTCCCTTGAGATAAATCTGCAAATATCTCGGGAACGAAGCGAGCTATGGCAAAATGTTAAGAGACCTTTTTTGTAGAGAATTAAGTTTCCTATTTTTTATGTTCTATGATATTTTTTGATCAGATGCGTAGTTCTCGAGATATATCAAGATATTTAAAAGTTCCGAAGCCGCACCAACATAATAGAGATACAGAAACACCGTGGCCCCTTTCTTTGAGATAACTCTGCACTATTGCGAGCTGCAAATGCCACTTCCAGCTTAGCTGTGCAGAGGAAGAACAACAAGAAGAAGAAGTATCTCGAAATATGTCCGTCAGGCCCGTTCCTTTGAGCTGAATCTGCAAATATCTCGGAAACGAAGCGAGCTATGGCAAAATGTTAAGAGACGTTTTTTGTAGTGAATTATGTTTCCTACAATTTATGTTCTATGATATTTTTTGATCAGAAGCGTAGTTTTCGAGATATATCGAGATATTTAAAAGTTCCGAAGCCGCACCAACATAATAGAGATACAGAAACACCGTGGCTCCTTTCTTTGAGATAACTCTGCACTAGTGCGAGCCGCAAATGCCACTTCCAGCTTAGCTGTGCAGAAGAAGAACAACAAGAAGAAGAAATATCTCGAAATATGTCCGTCAGGCCAGTTCCTTTGAGCTGAATCTGCAAATATCTCGGAAACGAAGCGAGCTATGGCAAAATGTTAAGAGACGTTTTTTGTAGAGAATTATGTTTTCTACAATTTATGTTCTATGATATTTTTTGATCAGAAGCGTAGTTTTCGAGATATATCGAGATATTTAAAAGTTCCGAAGCCGCACCAACATAATAGAGATACAGAAACACCGTGGCCCCTTTCTTTGAGATAACTCTGCACTAGTGCGAGCCGCAAATGCCACTTCCAGCTTAGCTGTGCAGAAGAAGAACAACAAGAAGAAGAAATATCTCGAATTATGTCCGACAGGCCCCTTCCCTTGAGATAAATCTGCAAATATCTCGGAAACCAAGCGAGCTATGGCGAAATGTTAAGAGACCTTTTTTGTAGAGAATTAAGTTTCCTACTTTTTATCTTCTATGATATTTTTTGATCAGATGCGTAGTTCTCGAAATATATCAAGATATTTAAAAGTTCCGAAGCCGCACCAACATAATAGAGATACAGAAACACCGTGGCCCCTTTCTTTGAGATAACTCTGCACTATTGCGAGCTGCAAATGCCACTTCCAGCTTAGCTGTGCAGAGGAAGAACAACAAGAAGAAGAAATATCTCGAAATATGTCCGTCAGGCCAGTTCCTTTGAGCTGAATCTGCAAATATCTCGGAAACGAAGCGAGCTATGGCAAAATGTTAAGAGACGTTTTTTGTAGAGAATTATGTTTCCTACAATTTATGTTCTATGATATTTTTTGATCAGAAGCGTAGTTTTCGAGATATATCGAGATATTTAAAAGTTCCGAAGCCGCACCAACATAATAGAGATACAGAAACACCGTGGCCCCTTTCTTTGAGATAACTCTGCACTAGTGCGAGCCGCAAATGCCACTTCCAGCTTAGCTGTGCAGAAGAAGAACAACAAGAAGAAGAAATATCTCGAAATATGTCCGACAGGCCCCTTCCCTTGAGATAAATCTGCAAATATCTCGGAAACGAAGCGAGCTATGGCGAAATGTTAAGAGACCTTTTTTGTAGAGAATTAAGTTTCCTACTTTTTATCTTCTATGATATTTTTTGATCAGATGCGTAGTTCTCGAAATATATCAAGATATTTAAAAGTTCCGAAGCCGCACCAACATAATAGAGATACAGAAACACCGTGGCCCCTTTCTTTGAGATAACTCTGCACTATTGCGCGCTGCAAATGCCACTTCCAGCTTAGCTGTGCAGAAGAAGAACAACAAGAAGAAGAAATATCTCGAAATATGTCCGTCAGGCCCCTTCCCTTGAGATAAATCTGCAAATATCTCGGAAACGAAGCGAGCTATGGCAAAATGTTAAGAGACCTTTTTTGTAGAGAATTATGTTTCCTACAATTTAGGTTCTATGATATTTTTTGGTCAGAAGCGTAGTTTTCGAGATATATCGAGATATTTAAAAGTTCCGAAGCCGCACCAACATAATAGAGATACAGAAACACCGTGGCCCCTTTCTTTGAGATAACTCTGCACTAGTGCGAGCCGCAAATGCCACTTCCAGCTTAGCTGTGCAGAAGAAGAACAACAAGAAGAAGAAATATCTCGAAATATGTCCGTCAGGCCCGTTCCTTTGAGCTGAATCTGCAAATATCTCGGAAACGAAGCGAGCTATGGCAAAATGTTAAGAGACGTTTTTTGTAGTGAATTATGTTTCCTACAATTTATGTTCTATGATATTTTTTGATCAGAAGCGTAGTTTTCGAGATATATCGAGATATTTAAAAGTTCCGAAGCCGCACCAACATAATAGAGATACAGAAACACCGTGGCTCCTTTCTTTGAGATAACTCTGCACTAGTGCGAGCCGCAAATGCCACTTCCAGCTTAGCTGTGCAGAAGAAGAACAACAAGAAGAAGAAATATCTCGAAATATGTCCGTCAGGCCAGTTCCTTTGAGCTGAATCTGCAAATATCTCGGAAACGAAGCGAGCTATGGCAAAATGTTAAGAGACGTTTTTTGTAGAGAATTATGTTTCCTACAATTTATGTTCTATGATATTTTTTGATCAGAAGCGTAGTTTTCGAGATATATCGAGATATTTAAAAGTTCCGAAGCCGCACCAACATAATAGAGATACAGAAACACCGTGGCCCCTTTCTTTGAGATAACTCTGCACTAGAGCGAGCCGCAAATGCCACTTCCAGCTTAGCTGTGCAGAAGAAGAACAACAAGAAGAAGAAATATCTCGAATTATGTCCGACAGGCCCCTTCCCTTGAGATAAATCTGCAAATATCTCGGAAACCAAGCGAGCTATGGCGAAATGTTAAGAGACCTTTTTTGTAGAGAATTAAGTTTCCTACTTTTTATCTTCTATGATATTTTTTGATCAGATGCGTAGTTCTCGAAATATATCAAGATATTTAAAAGTTCCGAAGCCGCACCAACATAATAGAGATACAGAAACACCGTGGCCCCTTTCTTTGAGATAACTCTGCACTATTGCGAGCTGCAAATGCCACTTCCAGCTTAGCTGTGCAGAGGAAGAACAACAAGAAGAAGAAGTATCTCGAAATATGTCCGTCAGGCCCGTTCCTTTGAGCTGAATCTGCAAATATCTCGGAAACGAAGCGAGCTATGGCAAAATGTTAAGAGACGTTTTTTGTAGTGAATTATGTTTCCTACAATTTATGTTCTATGATATTTTTTGATCAGAAGCGTAGTTTTCGAGATATATCGAGATATTTAAAAGTTCCGAAGCCGCACCAACATAATAGAGATACAGAAACACCGTGGCTCCTTTCTTTGAGATAACTCTGCACTAGTGCGAGCCGCAAATGCCACTTCCAGCTTAGCTGTGCAGAAGAAGAACAACAAGAAGAAGAAATATCTCGAAATATGTCCGTCAGGCCAGTTCCTTTGAGCTGAATCTGCAAATATCTCGGAAACGAAGCGAGCTATGGCAAAATGTTAAGAGACGTTTTTTGTAGAGAATTATGTTTTCTACAATTTATGTTCTATGATATTTTTTGATCAGAAGCGTAGTTTTCGAGATATATCGAGATATTTAAAAGTTCCGAAGCCGCACCAACATAATAGAGATACAGAAACACCGTGGCCCCTTTCTTTGAGATAACTCTGCACTAGTGCGAGCCGCAAATGCCACTTCCAGCTTAGCTGTGCAGAAGAAGAACAACAAGAAGAAGAAATATCTCGAATTATGTCCGACAGGCCCCTTCCCTTGAGATAAATCTGCAAATATCTCGGAAACCAAGCGAGCTATGGCGAAATGTTAAGAGACCTTTTTTGTAGAGAATTAAGTTTCCTACTTTTTATCTTCTATGATATTTTTTGATCAGATGCGTAGTTCTCGAAATATATCAAGATATTTAAAAGTTCCGAAGCCGCACCAACATAATAGAGATACAGAAACACCGTGGCCCCTTTCTTTGAGATAACTCTGCACTATTGCGAGCTGCAAATGCCACTTCCAGCTTAGCTGTGCAGAGGAAGAACAACAAGAAGAAGAAATATCTCGAAATATGTCCGTCAGGCCAGTTCCTTTGAGCTGAATCTGCAAATATCTCGGAAACGAAGCGAGCTATGGCAAAATGTTAAGAGACGTTTTTTGTAGAGAATTATGTTTCCTACAATTTATGTTCTATGATATTTTTTGATCAGAAGCGTAGTTTTCGAGATATATCGAGATATTTAAAAGTTCCGAAGCCGCACCAACATAATAGAGATACAGAAACACCGTGGCCCCTTTCTTTGAGATAACTCTGCACTAGAGCGAGCCGCAAATGCCACTTCCAGCTTAGCTGTGCAGAAGAAGAACAACAAGAAGAAGAAATATCTCGAATTATGTCCGACAGGCCCCTTCCCTTGAGATAAATCTGCAAATATCTCGGAAACCAAGCGAGCTATGGCGAAATGTTAAGAGACCTTTTTTGTAGAGAATTAAGTTTCCTACTTTTTATCTTCTATGATATTTTTTGATCAGATGCGTAGTTCTCGAAATATATCAAGATATTTAAAAGTTCCGAAGCCGCACCAACATAATAGAGATACAGAAACACCGTGGCCCCTTTCTTTGAGATAACTCTGCACTATTGCGAGCTGCAAATGCCACTTCCAGCTTAGCTGTGCAGAGGAAGAACAACAAGAAGAAGAAGTATCTCGAAATATGTCCGTCAGGCCCGTTCCTTTGAGCTGAATCTGCAAATATCTCGGAAACGAAGCGAGCTATGGCAAAATGTTAAGAGACGTTTTTTGTAGTGAATTATGTTTCCTACAATTTATGTTCTATGATATTTTTTGATCAGAAGCGTAGTTTTCGAGATATATCGAGATATTTAAAAGTTCCGAAGCCGCACCAACATAATAGAGATACAGAAACACCGTGGCTCCTTTCTTTGAGATAACTCTGCACTAGTGCGAGCCGCAAATGCCACTTCCAGCTTAGCTGTGCAGAAGAAGAACAACAAGAAGAAGAAATATCTCGAAATATGTCCGTCAGGCCAGTTCCTTTGAGCTGAATCTGCAAATATCTCGGAAACGAAGCGAGCTATGGCAAAATGTTAAGAGACGTTTTTTGTAGAGAATTATGTTTTCTACAATTTATGTTCTATGATATTTTTTGATCAGAAGCGTAGTTTTCGAGATATATCGAGATATTTAAAAGTTCCGAAGCCGCACCAACATAATAGAGATACAGAAACACCGTGGCCCCTTTCTTTGAGATAACTCTGCACTAGTGCGAGCCGCAAATGCCACTTCCAGCTTAGCTGTGCAGAAGAAGAACAACAAGAAGAAGAAATATCTCGAATTATGTCCGACAGGCCCCTTCCCTTGAGATAAATCTGCAAATATCTCGGAAACCAAGCGAGCTATGGCGAAATGTTAAGAGACCTTTTTTGTAGAGAATTAAGTTTCCTACTTTTTATCTTCTATGATATTTTTTGATCAGATGCGTAGTTCTCGAAATATATCAAGATATTTAAAAGTTCCGAAGCCGCACCAACATAATAGAGATACAGAAACACCGTGGCCCCTTTCTTTGAGATAACTCTGCACTATTGCGAGCTGCAAATGCCACTTCCAGCTTAGCTGTGCAGAGGAAGAACAACAAGAAGAAGAAATATCTCGAAATATGTCCGTCAGGCCAGTTCCTTTGAGCTGAATCTGCAAATATCTCGGAAACGAAGCGAGCTATGGCAAAATGTTAAGAGACGTTTTTTGTAGAGAATTATGTTTCCTACAATTTATGTTCTATGATATTTTTTGATCAGAAGCGTAGTTTTCGAGATATATCGAGATATTTAAAAGTTCCGAAGCCGCACCAACATAATAGAGATACAGAAACACCGTGGCCCCTTTCTTTGAGATAACTCTGCACTAGTGCGAGCCGCAAATGCCACTTCCAGCTTAGCTGTGCAGAAGAAGAACAACAAGAAGAAGAAATATCTCGAAATATGTCCGACAGGCCCCTTCCCTTGAGATAAATCTGCAAATATCTCGGAAACGAAGCGAGCTATGGCGAAATGTTAAGAGACCTTTTTTGTAGAGAATTAAGTTTCCTACTTTTTATCTTCTATGATATTTTTTGATCAGATGCGTAGTTCTCGAAATATATCAAGATATTTAAAAGTTCCGAAGCCGCACCAACATAATAGAGATACAGAAACACCGTGGCCCCTTTCTTTGAGATAACTCTGCACTATTGCGCGCTGCAAATGCCACTTCCAGCTTAGCTGTGCAGAAGAAGAACAACAAGAAGAAGAAATATCTCGAAATATGTCCGTCAGGCCCCTTCCCTTGAGATAAATCTGCAAATATCTCGGAAACGAAGCGAGCTATGGCAAAATGTTAAGAGACCTTTTTTGTAGAGAATTATGTTTCCTACAATTTAGGTTCTATGATATTTTTTGGTCAGAAGCGTAGTTTTCGAGATATATCGAGATATTTAAAAGTTCCGAAGCCGCACCAACATAATAGAGATACAGAAACACCGTGGCCCCTTTCTTTGAGATAACTCTGCACTAGTGCGAGCCGCAAATGCCACTTCCAGCTTAGCTGTGCAGAAGAAGAACAACAAGAAGAAGAAATATCTCGAAATATGTCCGTCAGGCCCGTTCCTTTGAGCTGAATCTGCAAATATCTCGGAAACGAAGCGAGCTATGGCAAAATGTTAAGAGACGTTTTTTGTAGTGAATTATGTTTCCTACAATTTATGTTCTATGATATTTTTTGATCAGAAGCGTAGTTTTCGAGATATATCGAGATATTTAAAAGTTCCGAAGCCGCACCAACATAATAGAGATACAGAAACACCGTGGCTCCTTTCTTTGAGATAACTCTGCACTAGTGCGAGCCGCAAATGCCACTTCCAGCTTAGCTGTGCAGAAGAAGAACAACAAGAAGAAGAAATATCTCGAAATATGTCCGTCAGGCCAGTTCCTTTGAGCTGAATCTGCAAATATCTCGCAAACGAAGCGAGCTATGGCAAAATGTTAAGAGACGTTTTTTGTAGAGAATTATGTTTCCTACAATTTATGTTCTATGATATTTTTTGATCAGAAGCGTAGTTTTCGAGATATATCGAGATATTTAAAAGTTCCGAAGCCGCACCAACATAATAGAGATACAGAAACACCGTGGCCCCTTTCTTTGAGATAACTCTGCACTAGAGCGAGCCGCAAATGCCACTTCCAGCTTAGCTGTGCAGAAGAAGAACAACAAGAAGAAGAAATATCTCGAATTATGTCCGACAGGCCCCTTCCCTTGAGATAAATCTGCAAATATCTCGGAAACCAAGCGAGCTATGACGAAATGTTAAGAGACCTTTTTTGTAGAGAATTAAGTTTCCTACTTTTTATCTTCTATGATATTTTTTGATCAGATGCGTAGTTCTCGAAATATATCAAGATATTTAAAAGTTCCGAAGCCGCACCAACATAATAGAGATACAGAAACACCGTGGCCCCTTTCTTTGAGATAACTCTGCACTATTGCGAGCTGCAAATGCCACTTCCAGCTTAGCTGTGCAGAGGAAGAACAACAAGAAGAAGAAATATCTCGAAATATGTCCGTCAGGCCAGTTCCTTTGAGCTGAATCTGCAAATATCTCGGAAACGAAGCGAGCTATGGCAAAACGTTAAGAGACGTTTTTTGTAGAGAATTATGTTTCCTACAATTTATGTTCTATGATATTTTTTGATCAGAAGCGTAGTTTTCGAGATATATCGAGATATTTAAAAGTTCCGAAGCCGCACCAACATAATAGAGATACAGAAACACCGTGGCCCCTTTCTTTGAGATAACTCTGCACTAGTGCGAGCCGCAAATGCCACTTCCAGCTTAGCTGTGCAGAAGAAGAACAACAAGAAGAAGAAATATCTCGAAATATGTCCGACAGGCCCCTTCCCTTGAGATAAATCTGCAAATATCTCGGAAACGAAGCGAGCTATGGCGAAATGTTAAGAGACCTTTTTTGTAGAGAATTAAGTTTCCCACTTTTTATCTTCTATGATATTTTTTGATCAGATGCGTAGTTCTCGAAATATATCAAGATATTTAAAAGTTCCGAAGCCGCACCAACATAATAGAGATACAGAAACACCGTGGCCCCTTTCTTTGAGATAACTCTGCACTATTGCGCGCTGCAAATGCCACTTCCAGCTTAGCTGTGCAGAAGAAGAACAACAAGAAGAAGAAATATCTCGAAATATGTCCGTCAGGCCCCTTCCCTTGAGATAAATCTGCAAATATCTCGGAAACGAAGCGAGCTATGGCAAAATGTTAAGAGACCTTTTTTGTAGAGAATTAAGTTTCCTACTTTTTATGTTCTATGATATTTTTTGATCAGATGCGTAGTTCTCGAGATATATCAAGATATTTAAAAGTTCCGAAGCCGCACCAACATAATAGAGATACAGAAACACCGTGGCCCCTTTCTTTGAGATAACTCTGCACTATTGCGAGCTGTAAATGCCACTTCCAGCTTAGCTGTGCAGAAGAAGAACATCAAGAAGAAGAAATATCTCGAAATATGTCCGTCAGGCCCCTTCCCTTGAGATATATCTGCAAATATCTCGGAAACGAAGCGAGCTATGGCAAAATGTTAAGAGACCTTTTTTGTAGAGAATTATGTTTCCTACAATTTAGGTTCTATGATATTTTTTGGTCAGAAGCGTAGTTTTCGAGATATATCGAGATATTTAAAAGTTCCGAAGCCGCACCAACATAATAGAGATACAGAAACACCGTGGCCCCTTTCTTTGAGATAACTCTGCACTAGTGCGAGCCGCAAATGCCACTTCCAGCTTAGGTGTGCAGAAGAAGAACAACAAGAAGAAGAAATATCTCGAAATATGTCCGTCAGGCCCCTTCCCTTGAGATAAATCTGCAAATATCTCGGGAACGAAGCGAGCTATGGCAAAATGTTAAGAGACCTTTTTTGTAGAGAATTAAGTTTCCTATTTTTTATGTTCTATGATATTTTTTGATCAGATGCGTAGTTCTCGAGATATATCAAGATATTTAAAAGTTCCGAAGCCGCACCAACATAATAGAGATACAGAAACACCGTGGCCCCTTTCTTTGAGATAACTCTGCACTATTGCGAGCTGCAAATGCCACTTCCAGCTTAGCTGTGCAGAGGAAGAACAACAAGAAGAAGAAGTATCTCGAAATATGTCCGTCAGGCCCGTTCCTTTGAGCTGAATCTGCAAATATCTCGGAAACGAAGCGAGCTATGGCAAAATGTTAAGAGACGTTTTTTGTAGTGAATTATGTTTCCTACAATTTATGTTCTATGATATTTTTTGATCAGAAGCGTAGTTTTCGAGATATATCGAGATATTTAAAAGTTCCGAAGCCGCACCAACATAATAGAGATACAGAAACACCGTGGCTCCTTTCTTTGAGATAACTCTGCACTAGTGCGAGCCGCAAATGCCACTTCCAGCTTAGCTGTGCAGAAGAAGAACAACAAGAAGAAGAAATATCTCGAAATATGTCCGTCAGGCCAGTTCCTTTGAGCTGAATCTGCAAATATCTCGGAAACGAAGCGAGCTATGGCAAAATGTTGAGAGACGTTTTTTGTAGAGAATTATGTTTCCTACAATTTATGTTCTATGATATTTTTTGATCAGAAGCGTAGTTTTCGAGATATATCGAGATATTTAAAAGTTCCGAAGCCACACCAACATAATAGAGATACAGAAACACCGTGGCCCCTTTCTTTGAGATAACTCTGCACTAGTGCGAGCCGCAAATGCCACTTCCAGCTTAGCTGTGCAGAAGAAGAACAACAAGAAGAAGAAATATCTCGAAATATGTCCGACAGGCCCCTTCCCTTGAGATAAATCTGCAAATATCTCGGAAACGAAGCGAGCTATGGCGAAATGTTAAGAGACCTTTTTTGTAGAGAATTAAGTTTCCTACTTTTTATCTTCTATGATATTTTTTGATCAGATGCGTAGTTCTCGAAATATATCAAGATATTTAAAAGTTCCGAAGCCGCACCAACATAATAAAGATACAGAAACACCGTGGCCCCTTTCTTTGAGATAACTCTGCACTATTGCGCGCTGCAAATGCCACTTCCAGCTTAGCTGTGCAGAAGAAGAACAACAAGAAGAAGAAATATCTCGAAATATGTCCGTCAGGCCCCTTCCCTTGAGATATATCTGCAAATATCTCGGAAACGAAGCGAGCTATGGCAAAATGTTAAGAGACCTTTTTTGTAGAGAATTATGTTTCCTACAATTTAGGTTCTATGATATTTTTTGGTCAGAAGCGTAGTTTTCGAGATATATCGAGATATTTAAAAGTTCCGAAGCCGCACCAACATAATAGAGATACAGAAACACCGTGGCCCCTTTCTTTGAGATAACTCTGCACTAGTGCGAGCCGCAAATGCCACTTCCAGCTTAGGTGTGCAGAAGAAGAACAACAAGAAGAAGAAATATCTCGAAATATGTCGGTCAGGCCCCTTCCCTTGAGATAAATCTGCAAATATCTCGGGAACGAAGCGAGCTATGGCAAAATGTTAAGAGACCTTTTTTGTAGAGAATTAAGTTTCCTATTTTTTATGTTCTATGATATTTTTTGATCAGATGCGTAGTTCTCGAGATATATCAAGATATTTAAAAGTTCCGAAGCCGCACCAACATAATAGAGATACAGAAACACCGTGGCCCCTTTCTTTGAGATAACTCTGCACTATTGCGAGCTGCAAATGCCACTTCCAGCTTAGCTGTGCAGAGGAAGAACAACAAGAAGAAGAAGTATCTCGAAATATGTCCGTCAGGCCCGTTCCTTTGAGCTGAATCTGCAAATATCTCGGAAACGAAGCGAGCTATGGCAAAATGTTAAGAGACGTTTTTTGTAGTGAATTATGTTTCCTACAATTTATGTTCTATGATATTTTTTGATCAGAAGCGTAGTTTTCGAGATATATCGAGATATTTAAAAGTTCCGAAGCCGCACCAACATAATAGAGATACAGAAACACCGTGGCTCCTTTCTTTGAGATAACTCTGCACTAGTGCGAGCCGCAAATGCCACTTCCAGCTTAGCTGTGCAGAAGAAGAACAACAAGAAGAAGAAATATCTCGAAATATGTCCGTCAGGCCAGTTCCTTTGAGCTGAATCTGCAAATATCTCGGAAACGAAGCGAGCTATGGCAAAATGTTGAGAGACGTTTTTTGTAGAGAATTATGTTTCCTACAATTTATGTTCTATGATATTTTTTGATCAGAAGCGTAGTTTTCGAGATATATCGAGATATTTAAAAGTTCCGAAGCCGCACCAACATAATAGAGATACAGAAACACCGTGGCCCCTTTCTTTGAGATAACTCTGCACTAGTGCGAGCCGCAAATGCCACTTCCAGCTTAGCTGTGCAGAAGAAGAACAACAAGAAGAAGAAATATCTCGAATTATGTCCGACAGGCCCCTTCCCTTGAGATAAATCTGCAAATATCTCGGGAACGAAGCGAGCTATGGCAAAATGTTAAGAGACCTTTTTTGTAGAGAATTAAGTTTCCTATTTTTTATGTTCTATGATATTTTTTGATCAGATGCGTAGTTCTCGAGATATATCAAGATATTTAAAAGTTCCGAAGCCGCACCAACATAATAGAGATACAGAAACACCGTGGCCCCTTTCTTTGAGATAACTCTGCACTATTGCGAGCTGCAAATGCCACTTCCAGCTTAGCTGTGCAGAGGAAGAACAACAAGAAGAAGAAGTATCTCGAAATATGTCCGTCAGGCCCGTTCCTTTGAGCTGAATCTGCAAATATCTCGGAAACGAAGCGAGCTATGGCAAAATGTTAAGAGACGTTTTTTGTAGTGAATTATGTTTCCTACAATTTATGTTCTATGATATTTTTTGATCAGAAGCGTAGTTTTCGAGATATATCGAGATATTTAAAAGTTCCGAAGCCGCACCAACATAATAGAGATACAGAAACACCGTGGCTCCTTTCTTTGAGATAACTCTGCACTAGTGCGAGCCGCAAATGCCACTTCCAGCTTAGCTGTGCAGAAGAAGAACAACAAGAAGAAGAAATATCTCGAAATATGTCCGTCAGGCCAGTTCCTTTGAGCTGAATCTGCAAATATCTCGGAAACGAAGCGAGCTATGGCAAAATGTTGAGAGACGTTTTTTGTAGAAAATTATGTTTCCTACAATTTATGTTCTATGATATTTTTTGATCAGAAGCGTAGTTTTCGAGATATATCGAGATATTTAAAAGTTCCGAAGCCGCACCAACATAATAGAGATACAGAAACACCGTGGCCCCTTTCTTTGAGATAACTCTGCACTAGTGCGAGCCGCAAATGCCACTTCCAGCTTAGCTGTGCAGAAGAAGAACAACAAGAAGAAGAAATATCTCGAATTATGTCCGACAGGCCCCTTCCCTTGAGATAAATCTGCAAATATCTCGGAAACGAAGCGAGCTATGGCGAAATGTTAAGAGACCTTTTTTGTAGAGAATTAAGTTTCCTACTTTTTATCTTCTGTGATATTTTTTGATCAGATGCGTAGTTCTCGAAATATATCAAGATATTTAAAAGTTCCGAAGCCGCACCAACATAATAGAGATACAGAAACACCGTGGCCCCTTTCTTTGAGATAACTCTGCACTATTGCGCGCTGCAAATGCCACTTCCAGCTTAGCTGTGCAGAAGAAGAACAACAAGAAGAAGAAATATCTCGAAATATGTCCATCAGGACCCTTCCCTTGAGATAAATCTGCAAATATCTCGGAAACGAAGCGAGCTATGGCAAAATGTTAAGAGACCTTTTTTGTAGAGAATTAAGTTTCCTACTTTTTATGTTCTATGATATTTTTTGATCAGATGCGTAGTTCTCGAGATATATCGAGATATTTAAAAGTTCCGAAGCCGCACCAACATAATAGAGATACAGAAACACCGTGGCCCCTTTCTTTGAGATAACTCTGCACTAGTGCGAGCCGCAAATGCCACTTCCAGCTTAGCTGTGCAGAAGAAGAACAACAAGAAGAAGAAATATCTCGAATTATGTCCGACAGGCCCCTTCCCTTGAGATAAATCTGCAAATATCTCGGAAACGAAGCGAGCTATGGCGAAATGTTAAGAGACCTTTTTTGTAGAGAATTAAGTTTCCTACTTTTTATCTTCTATGATATTTTTTGATCAGATGCGTAGTTCTCGAAATATATCAAGATATTTAAAAGTTCCGAAGCCGCACCAACATAATAGAGATACAGAAACACCGTGGCCCCTTTCTTTGAGATAACTCTGCACTAGTGCGAGCCGCAAATGCCACTTCCAGCTTAGGTGTGCAGAAGAAGAACAACAAGAAGAAGAAATATCTCGAAATATGTCGGTCAGGCCCCTTCCCTTGAGATAAATCTGCAAATATCTCGGGAACGAAGCGAGCTATGGCAAAATGTTAAGAGACCTTTTTTGTAGAGAATTAAGTTTCCTATTTTTTATGTTCTATGATATTTTTTGATCAGATGCGTAGTTCTCGAGATATATCAAGATATTTAAAAGTTCCGAAGCCGCACCAACATAATAGAGATACAGAAACACCGTGGCCCCTTTCTTTGAGATAACTCTGCACTATTGCGAGCTGCAAATGCCACTTCCAGCTTAGCTGTGCAGAGGAAGAACAACAAGAAGAAGAAGTATCTCGAAATATGTCCGTCAGGCCCGTTCCTTTGAGCTGAATCTGCAAATATCTCGGAAACGAAGCGAGCTATGGCAAAATGTTAAGAGACGTTTTTTGTAGTGAATTATGTTTCCTACAATTTATGTTCTATGATATTTTTTGATCAGAAGCGTAGTTTTCGAGATATATCGAGATATTTAAAAGTTCCGAAGCCGCACCAACATAATAGAGATACAGAAACACCGTGGCTCCTTTCTTTGAGATAACTCTGCACTAGTGCGAGCCGCAAATGCCACTTCCAGCTTAGCTGTGCAGAAGAAGAACAACAAGAAGAAGAAATATCTCGAAATATGTCCGTCAGGCCAGTTCCTTTGAGCTGAATCTGCAAATATCTCGGAAACGAAGCGAGCTATGGCAAAATGTTGAGAGACTTTTTTTGTAGAAAATTATGTTTCCTACAATTTATGTTCTATGATATTTTTTGATCAGAAGCGTAGTTTTCGAGATATATCGAGATATTTAAAAGTTCCGAAGCCGCACCAACATAATAGAGATACAGAAACACCGTGGCCCCTTTCTTTGAGATAACTCTGCACTAGTGCGAGCCGCAAATGCCACTTCCAGCTTAGCTGTGCAGAAGAAGAACAACAAGAAGAAGAAATATCTCGAATTATGTCCGACAGGCCCCTTCCCTTGAGATAAATCTGCAAATATCTCGGAAACGAAGCGAGCTATGGCGAAATGTTAAGAGACCTTTTTTGTAGAGAATTAAGTTTCCTACTTTTTATGTTCTATGATATTTTTTGATCAGATGCGTAGTTCTCGAGATATATCGAGATATTTAAAAGTTCCGAAGCCGCACCAACATAATAGAGATACAGAAACACCGTGGCCCCTTTCTTTGAGATAACTCTGCACTAGTGCGAGCCGCAAATGCCACTTCCAGCTTAGCTGTGCAGAAGAAGAACAACAAGAAGAAGAAATATCTCGAATTATGTCCGACAGGCCCCTTCCCTTGAGATAAATCTGCAAATATCTCGGAAACGAAGCGAGCTATGGCGAAATGTTAAGAGACCTTTTTTGTAGAGAATTAAGTTTCCTACTTTTTATCTTCTATGATATTTTTTGATCAGATGCGTAGTTCTCGAAATATATCAAGATATTTAAAAGTTCCGAAGCCGCACCAACATAATAGAGATACAGAAACACCGTGGCCCCTTTCTTTGAGATAACTCTGCACTAGTGCGAGCCGCAAATGCCACTTCCAGCTTAGGTGTGCAGAAGAAGAACAACAAGAAGAAGAAATATCTCGAAATATGTCGGTCAGGCCCCTTCCCTTGAGATAAATCTGCAAATATCTCGGGAACGAAGCGAGCTATGGCAAAATGTTAAGAGACCTTTTTTGTAGAGAATTAAGTTTCCTATTTTTTATGTTCTATGATATTTTTTGATCAGATGCGTAGTTCTCGAGATATATCAAGATATTTAAAAGTTCCGAAGCCGCACCAACATAATAGAGATACAGAAACACCGTGGCCCCTTTCTTTGAGATGACTCTGCACTATTGCGAGCTGCAAATGCCACTTCCAGCTTAGCTGTGCAGAGGAAGAACAACAAGAAGAAGAAGTATCTCGAAATATGTCCGTCAGGCCCGTTCCTTTGAGCTGAATCTGCAAATATCTCGGAAACGAAGCGAGCTATGGCAAAATGTTAAGAGACGTTTTTTGTAGTGAATTATGTTTCCTACAATTTATGTTCTATGATATTTTTTGATCAGAAGCGTAGTTTTCGAGATATATCGAGATATTTAAAAGTTCCGAAGCCGCACCAACATAATAGAGATACAGAAACACCGTGGCTCCTTTCTTTGAGATAACTCTCCACTAGTGCGAGCCGCAAATGCCACTTCCAGCTTAGCTGTGCAGAAGAAGAACAACAAGAAGAAGAAATATCTCGAAATATGTCCGTCAGGCCAGTTCCTTTGAGCTGAATCTGCAAATATCTCGGAAACGAAGCGAGCTATGGCAAAATGTTGAGAGACGTTTTTTGTAGAAAATTATGTTTCCTACAATTTATGTTCTATGATATTTTTTGATCAGAAGCGTAGTTTTCGAGATATATCGAGATATTTAAAAGTTCCGAAGCCGCACCAACATAATAGAGATACAGAAACACCGTGGCCCCTTTCTTTGAGATAACTCTGCACTAGTGCGAGCCGCAAATGCCACTTCCAGCTTAGCTGTGCAGAAGAAGAACAACAAGAAGAAGAAATATCTCGAATTATGTCCGACAGGCCCCTTCCCTTGAGATAAATCTGCAAATATCTCGGAAACGAAGCGAGCTATGGCGAAATGTTAAGAGACCTTTTTTGTAGAGAATTAAGTTTCCTACTTTTTATCTTCTGTGATATTTTTTGATCAGATGCGTAGTTCTCGAAATATATCAAGATATTTAAAAGTTCCGAAGCCGCACCAACATAATAGAGATACAGAAACACCGTGGCCCCTTTCTTTGAGATAACTCTGCACTAGTGCGAGCCGCAAATGCCACTTCCAGCTTAGGTGTGCAGAAGAAGAACAACAAGAAGAAGAAATATCTCGAAATATGTCGGTCAGGCCCCTTCCCTTGAGATAAATCTGCAAATATCTCGGGAACGAAGCGAGCTATGGCAAAATGTTAAGAGACCTTTTTTGTAGAGAATTAAGTTTCCTATTTTTTATGTTCTATGATATTTTTTGATCAGATGCGTAGTTCTCGAGATATATCAAGATATTTAAAAGTTCCGAAGCCGCACCAACATAATAGAGATACAGAAAAACCGTGGCCCCTTTCTTTGAGATAACTCTGCACTATTGCGAGCTGCAAATGCCACTTCCAGCTTAGCTGTGCAGAGGAAGAACAACAAGAAGAAGAAGTATCTCGAAATATGTCCGTCAGGCCCGTTCCTTTGAGCTGAATCTGCAAATATCTCGGAAACGAAGCGAGCTATGGCAAAATGTTAAGAGACGTTTTTTGTAGTGAATTATGTTTCCTACAATTTATGTTCTATGATATTTTTTGATCAGAAGCGTAGTTTTCGAGATATATCGAGATATTTAAAAGTTCCGAAGCCGCACCAACATAATAGAGATACAGAAACACCGTGGCTCCTTTCTTTGAGATAACTCTGCACTAGTGCGAGCCGCAAATGCCACTTCCAGCTTAGCTGTGCAGAAGAAGAACAACAAGAAGAAGAAATATCTCGAAATATGTCCGTCAGGCCAGTTCCTTTGAGCTGAATCTGCAAATATCTCGGAAACGAAGCGAGCTATGGCAAAATGTTGAGAGACGTTTTTTGTAGAAAATTATGTTTCCTACAATTTATGTTCTATGATATTTTTTGATCAGAAGCGTAGTTTTCGAGATATATCGAGATATTTAAAAGTTCCGAAGCCGCACCAACATAATAGAGATACAGAAACACCGTGGCCCCTTTCTTTGAGATAACTCTGCACTAGTGCGAGCCGCAAATGCCACTTCCAGCTTAGCTGTGCAGAAGAAGAACAACAAGAAGAAGAAATATCTCGAATTATGTCCGACAGGCCCCTTCCCTTGAGATAAATCTGCAAATATCTCGGAAACGAAGCGAGCTATGGCGAAATGTTAAGACACCTTTTTTGTAGAGAATTAAGTTTCCTACTTTTTATCTTCTGTGATATTTTTTGATCAGATGCGTAGTTCTCGAAATATATCAAGATATTTAAAAGTTCCGAAGCCGCACCAACATAATAGAGATACAGAAACACCGTGGCCCCTTTCTTTGAGATAACTCTGCACTATTGCGCGCTGCAAATGCCACTTCCAGCTTAGCTGTGCAGAAGAAGAACAACAAGAAGAAGAAATATCTCGAAATATGTCCATCAGGACCCTTCCCTTGAGATAAATCTGCAAATATCTCGGAAACGAAGCGAGCTATGGCAAAATGTTAAGAGACCTTTTTTGTAGAGAATTAAGTTTCCTACTTTTTATGTTCTATGATATTTTTTGATCAGATGCGTAGTTCTCGAGATATATCGAGATATTTAAAAGTTCCGAAGCCGCACCAACATAATAGAGATACAGAAACACCGTGGCCCCTTTCTTTGAGATAACTCTGCACTAGTGCGAGCCGCAAATGCCACTTCCAGCTTAGCTGTGCAGAAGAAGAACAACAAGAAGAAGAAATATCTCGAATTATGTCCGACAGGCCCCTTCCCTTGAGATAAATCTGCAAATATCTCGGAAACGAAGCGAGCTATGGCGAAATGTTAAGAGACCTTTTTTGTAGAGAATTAGGTTTCCTACTTTTTATCTTCTATGATATTTTTTGATCAGATGCGTAGTTCTCGAAATATATCAAGATATTTAAAAGTTCCGAAGCCGCACCAACATAATAGAGATACAGAAACACCGTGGCCCCATTCTTTGAGATAACTCTGCACTAGTGCGAGCCGCAAATGCCACTTCCAGCTTAGGTGTGCAGAAGAAGAACAACAAGAAGAAGAAATATCTCGAAATATGTCGGTCAGGCCCCTTCCCTTGAGATAAATCTGCAAATATCTCGGGAACGAAGCGAGCTATGGCAAAATGTTAAGAGACCTTTTTTGTAGAGAATTAAGTTTCCTATTTTTTATGTTCTATGATATTTTTTGATCAGATGCGTAGTTCTCGAGATATATCAAGATATTTAAAAGTTCCGAAGCCGCACCAACATAATAGAGATACAGAAACACCGTGGCCCCTTTCTTTGAGATAACTCTGCACTATTGCGAGCTGCAAATGCCACTTCCAGCTTAGCTGTGCAGAGGAAGAACAACAAGAAGAAGAAGTATCTCGAAATATGTCCGTCAGGCCCGTTCCTTTGAGCTGAATCTGCAAATATCTCGGAAACGAAGCGAGCTATGGCAAAATGTTAAGAGACGTTTTTTGTAGTGAATTATGTTTCCTACAATTTATGTTCTATGATATTTTTTGATCAGAAGCGTAGTTTTCGAGATATATCGAGATATTTAAAAGTTCCGAAGCCGCACCAACATAATAGAGATACAGAAACACCGTGGCTCCTTTCTTTGAGATAACTCTGCACTAGTGCGAGCCGCAAATGCCACTTCCAGCTTAGGTGTGCAGAAGAAGAACAACAAGAAGACGAAATATCTCGAAATATGTCCGTCAGGCCAGTTCCTTTGAGCTGAATCTGCAAATATCTCGGAAACGAAGCGAGCTATGGCAAAATGTTAAGAGACGTTTTTTGTAGAGAATTATGTTTCCTACAATTTATGTTCTATGATATTTTTTGATCAGAAGCGTAGTTTTCGAGATATATCGAGATATTTAAAAGTTCCGAAGCCGCACCAACATAATAGAGATACAGAAACACCGTGGCCCCTTTCTTTGAGATAACTCTGCACTAGTGCGAGCCGCAAATGCCACTTCCAGCTTAGCTGTGCAGAAGAAGAACAACAAGAAGAAGAAATATCTCGAATTATGTCCGACAGGCCCCTTCCCTTGAGATAAATCTGCAAATATCTCGGAAACGAAGCGAGCTATGGCGAAATGTTAAGAGACCTTTTTTGTAGAGAATTAAGTTTCCTACTTTTTATCTTCTATGATATTTTTTGATCAGATGCGTAGTTCTCGAAATATATCAAGATATTCAAAAGTTCCGAAGCCGCACCAACATAATAGAGATACAGAAACACCGTGGCCCCTTTCTTTGAGATAACTCTGCACTATTGCGCGCTGCAAATGCCACTTCCAGCTTAGCTGTGCAGAAGAAGAACAACAAGAAGAAGAAATATCTCGAAATATGTCCATCAGGACCCTTCCCTTGAGATAAATCTGCAAATATCTCGGAAACGAAGCGAGCTATGGCAAAATGTTAAGAGACCTTTTTTGTAGAGAATTAAGTTTCCTACTTTTTATGTTCTATGATATTTTTTGATCAGATGCGTAGTTCTCGAGATATATCAAGATATTTAAAAGTTCCGAAGCCGCACCAACATAATAGAGATACAGAAACACCGTGGCCCCTTTCTTTGAGATAACTCTGCACTATTGCGAGCTGTAAATGCCACTTCCAGCTTAGCTGTGCAGAAGAAGAACAACAAGAAGAAGAAATATCTCGAAATATGTCCGTCAGGCCCCTTCCCTTGAGATATATCTGCAAATATCTCGGAAACGAAGCGAGCTATGGCAAAATGTTAAGAGACCTTTTTTGTAGAGAATTATGTTTCCTACAATTTAGGTTCTATGATATTTTTTGGTCAGAAGCGTAGTTTTCGAGATATATCGAGATATTTAAAAGTTCCGAAGCCGCACCAACATAATAGAGATACAGAAACACCGTGGCCCCTTTCTTTGAGATAACTCTGCACTAGTGCGAGCCGCAAATGCCACTTCCAGCTTAGCTGTGCAGAAGAAGAACAACAAGAAGAAGAAATATCTCGAAATATGTCGGTCAGGCCCCTTCCCTTGAGATAAATCTGCAAATATCTCGGGAACGAAGCGAGCTATGGCAAAATGTTAAGAGACCTTTTTTGTAGAGAATTAAGTTTCCTATTTTTTATGTTCTATGATATTTTTTGATCAGATGCGTAGTTCTCGAGATATATCAAGATATTTAAAAGTTCCGAAGCCGCACCAACATAATAGAGATACAGAAACACCGTGGCCCCTTTCTTTGAGATAACTCTGCACTATTGCGAGCTGCAAATGCCACTTCCAGCTTAGCTGTGCAGAGAAAGAACAACAAGAAGAAGAAGTATCTCGAAATATGTCCGTCAGGCCCGTTCCTTTGAGCTGAATCTGCAAATATCTCGGAAACGAAGCGAGCTATGGCAAAATGTTAAGAGACGTTTTTTGTAGTGAATTATGTTTCCTACAATTTATGTTCTATGATATTTTTTGATCAGAAGCGTAGTTTTCGAGATATATCGAGATATTTAAAAGTTCCGAAGCCGCACCAACATAATAGAGATACAGAAACACCGTGGCTCCTTTCTTTGAGATAACTCTGCACTAGTGCGAGCCGCAAATGCCACTTCCAGCTTAGGTGTGCAGAAGAAGAACAACAAGAAGACGAAATATCTCGAAATATGTCCGTCAGGCCAGTTCCTTTGAGCTGAATCTGCAAATATCTCGGAAACGAAGCGAGCTATGGCAAAATGTTAAGAGACGTTTTTTGTAGAGAATTATGTTTCCTACAATTTATGTTCTATGATATTTTTTGATCAGAAGCGTAGTTTTCGAGATATATCGAGATATTTAAAAGTTCCGAAGCCGCACCAACATAATAGAGATACAGAAACACCGTGGCCCCTTTCTTTGAGATAACTCTGCACTAGTGCGAGCCGCAAATGCCACTTCCAGCTTAGCTGTGCAGAAGAAGAACAACAAGAAGAAGAAATATCTCGAATTATGTCCGACAGGCCCCTTCCCTTGAGATAAATCTGCAAATATCTCGGAAACGAAGCGAGCTATGGCGAAATGTTAAGAGACCTTTTTTGTAGAGAATTAAGTTTCCTACTTTTTATGTTCTATGATATTTTTTGATCAGATGCGTAGTTCTCGAGATATATCAAGATATTTAAAAGTTCCGAAGCCGCACCAACATAATAGAGATACAGAAACACCGTGGCCCCTTTCTTTGAGATAACTCTGCACTATTGCGAGCTGTAAATGCCACTTCCAGCTTAGCTGTGCAGAAGAAGAACAACAAGAAGAAGAAATATCTCGAAATATGTCCGTCAGGCCCCTTCCCTTGAGATATATCTGCAAATATCTCGGAAACGAAGCGAGCTATGGCAAAATGTTAAGAGACCTTTTTTGTAGAGAATTATGTTTCCTACAATTTAGGTTCTATGATATTTTTTGGTCAGAAGCGTAGTTTTCGAGATATATCGAGATATTTAAAAGTTCCGAAGCCGCACCAACATAATAGAGATACAGAAACACCGTGGCCCCTTTCTTTGAGATAACTCTGCACTAGTGCGAGCCGCAAATGCCACTTCCAGCTTAGCTGTGCAGAAGAAGAACAACAAGAAGAAGAAATATCTCGAAATATATCGGTCAGGCCCCTTCCCTTGAGATAAATCTGCAAATATCTCGGGAACGAAGCGAGCTATGGCAAAATGTTAAGAGACCTTTTTTGTAGAGAATTAAGTTTCCTATTTTTTATGTTCTATGATATTTTTTGATCAGATGCGTAGTTCTCGAGATATATCAAGATATTTAAAAGTTCCGAAGCCGCACCAACATAATAGAGATACAGAAACACCGTGGCCCCTTTCTTTGAGATAACTCTGCACTATTGCGAGCTGCAAATGCCACTTCCAGCTTAGCTGTGCAGAAGAAGAACAACAAGAAGAAGAAATATCTCGAAATATGTCCGTCAGGCCCCTTCCCTTGAGATAAATCTGGAAATATCTCGGAAACGAAGAGAGCTATGGCAAAATGTTAAGAGACCTTTTTTGTAGAGAATTAAGTTTCCTACTTTTTACGTTCTATGACATTTTTTGATCAGATGCGTAGTTCTCGAGATATATCAAGATATTTAAAAGTTCCGAAGCCGCACCAACATAATAGAGATACAGAAACACCGTGGTCCCTTTCTTTGAGATAACTCTGTACTATTGCGAGCTGTAAATGCCACTTCCAGCTTAGCTGTGCAGAAGAAGAACAACAAGAAGAAGAAATATCTCGAAATATGTCCCTCAGGCCCCTTCCCTTGAGATAAATCTGCAAATATCTCGGAAACCAAGCGAGCTATGGCAAAATGTTAAGAGACCTTATTTGTAGAGAATTAAGTTTCCTACTTTTTATGTTCTACGATATTTTTTGATCAGATGCGTAGTTCTCGAGATATATCAAGATATTTAAAAGTTCCGAAGCCGCACCAACATAATAGAGATACAGAAACACCGTGGCCCCTTTCTTTGAGATAACTCTGCACTATTGCGAGCTGGAAATGCCACTTCCAGCTTAGCTGTGCAGAAGAAGAACAACAAGAAGAAGAAATATCTCGAAATATGTCCGTCAGGCCCCTTCCCTTGAGATAAATCTGCAAATATCTCGGAAACGAAGCGAGCTATGGCAAAATTTTAAGAGACCTTTTTTGTAGAGAATTATGTTTCCTACAATTTACGTTCTCTGATATTTTTTGATCAGAAGCGTAGTTTTCGAGATATATCGAGATATTTAAAAGTTCCGAAGCCGCACCAACATAATAGAGATACAGAAACACCGTGGCCTCTTTCTTTGAGATAACTCTGCACTATTGCGAGCTGCAAATGCCACTTCCAGCTTAGCTGTGCAGAAGAGGAACAACAAGAAGAAGAAATATCTCGGAATATGTCCGTTAGGCCCCTTCCCTTGAGATAAATCTGCAAATATCTCGGAAACGAAGCGAGCTATGGCAAAATGTTAACAGACTTTTTTGTAGAGAATTAAGTTTCCTACTTTTTATGTTCTATGATATTTTTCGATCAGATGCGTAGTTCTCGAGATATATCAAGATATTTAAAAGCTCCGAAGCTGCACCAACATAATAGAGGTACAGAAACACCGTGGCCCCTTTCTTTGAGATAACTCTGCACTATTGCGAGCTGCAAATGCCACTTCGAGCTTAGCTGTGCAGAAGAAGAACAACAAGAAGAAGAAATATCTCGAAATATGTCCGTCGGCCCCTTCCCTTGAGATAAATCTGCAAATATCTCGGAAACGAAGCGAGCTATGGCAAAATGTTAAGAGACCTTTTTTGTAGAGAATTCAGTTTCCTACTTTTTATGTTCTATGATATTTTTTGATCAGAAGCGTAGTTTTCGAGATATATCGAGATATTTAAAAGTTCCGAAGCCGCACCAACATAATAGAGATACAGAAACACCGTGGCCCCTCTCTTTGGGATAACTCTGCACTATTGCGAGCTGGAAATGCCACTTCCAGTTTAGCTGTGCAGAAGAAGAACAACAAGAAGAAGAAATATCTCGAAATATGTCCGTCAGGACCCTTCCCTTGAGATAAATCTGCAAATATCTCGGAAACGAAGCGAGCTATTGCAAAACGTTAAGAGACCTTTTTTGTAGAGAATTAAGTTTACTACTTTTTATGTTCTATGATATTTTTTGATCAGATGCGTAGTTCTCGAGATATATCAAGATATTTAAAAGCTCCGAAGCTGCACCAACATAATAGAGGTACAGAAACACCGTGGCCCCTTTCTTTGAGATAACTCTGCACTATTGCGAGCTGCAAATGCCACTTCGAGCTTAGCTGTGCAGAAGAAGAACAACAAGAAGAAGAAATATCTCGAAATATGTCCGTCGGCCCCTTCCCTTGAGATAAATCTGCAAATATCTCGGAAACGAAGCGAGCTATGGCAAAATGTTAAGAGACCTTTTTTGTAGAGAATTGAGTTTCCTACTTTTTATGTTCTATGATATTTTTCGATCAGAGGCGTAGTTCTCGAGATATATCAAGATATTTAAAAGTTCCGAAGCCGCACCAACATAATAGAGATACAGAAACACCGTGGCCCCTTTCTTTGAGATTACTCTGCACGATTGCGAGCTGGAAATGCCACTTCCAGTTTAGCTGTGCAGAAGAAGAACAACAAGAAGAAGAAATATCTCGAAATATGTCCATCAGGACCCTTCCCTTGAGATAAATCTGCAAATATCTCGGAAACGAAGCGAGCTATGGCAAAATGTTAAGAGACCTTTTTCGTAGAGAATTATGTTTCCTACAATTTATGTTCTATGATATTTTTTGATCAGAAGCGTAGTTTTCGAGATATATCGAGATATTTAAAAGTGCCGAAGCCGCACCAACATAATAGAGATACAGAAACACCGTGGCCCTTTTCTTTGGGATAACTCTGCACTATTGCGAGCTGGAAATGCCACTTCCAGTATAGCTGTGCAGAAGAAGAACAACAAGAAGAAGAAATATCTCGAAATATGTCCGTCAGGACCCTTCCCTTGAGATAAATCTGCAAATATCTCGGAAACGAAGCGAGCTATTGCAAAACGTTAAGAGACCTTTTTTGTAGAGAATTAAGTTTCCTACTTTTTATGTTGTATGATATCTTTTGATCAGATGCGTAGTTCTCGAGATATATCAAGATATTTAAAAGCTCCGAAGCTGCACCAACATAATAGAGGTACAGAAACACCGTGGCCCCTTTCTTTGAGATAACTCTGCACTATTGCGAGCTGCAAATGCCACTTCCAGCTTAGCTGTGCAGAAGAAGAACAACAAGAGGAAGAAGTATCTCGAAATATGTCCGTCAGGCCCCTTCCCTTGAGATAAATCTGCAAATATCTCGGAAACGAAGAGAGCTATGGCAAAATGTTAAGAGACCTTTTTTGTAGAGAATTAAGTTTCCTACTTTTTATGTTCTATGATATTTTTTGATCAGATGCGTAGTTCTCGAGATATATCAAGATATTTAAAAGTTCCGAAGCCGCACCAACATAATAGAGATACAGAAACACCGTGGCCCCTTTCTTTGAGATGACTCTGCACTATTGCGAGCTGGAAATGCCACTTCCAGTTTAGCTGTGCAGAAGAAGAACAACAAGAAGAAGAAGTATCTCGAAATATGTCCGTTAGGCCCCTTCCCTTGAGATAAATCTGCAAATATGTCGGAAACGAAGCGAGCTATGGCAAAATGTTAAGAGACCTTTTTTGTAGAGAATTAAGTTTCCTACTTTTTATGTTCTATGATATTTTTTGATCAGATGCGTAGTTCTCGAGATATATCAAGATATTTAAAAGTTCCGAAGCCGCACCAACATAATAGAGATACAGAAACACCGTGGCCCCTCTCTTTGAGATAACTCTGCACTATTGCGAGCTGCAAATGCCACTTCCAGCTTAGCTGTGCAGAAGAAGAACAACAAGAAGAAGAAACATCTCGAAATATGTCCGTCAGGCCCCTTCCCTTGAGATAAATCTGCAAATATCTCGGAAACGAAGCGAGCTATGGCAAAATGTTTAGAGACCTTTCTTGTAGAGAATTAAGTTTCCTACTTTTTATGTAGTATGATATTTTTTGATCAGATGCGTAGTTCTCGAGATATATCAAGATATTTAAAAGTTCCGAAGCCGCACCAACATAATAGAGATACAGAAACACCGTGGCCCCTTTCTTTGAGATAACTCTGCACTATTGCGCGCTGCAAATGCCACTACCAACTTAGCTGTGCAGAAGAAGAACAACAAGAAGAAGAAATATCTCGAAATATGTCCGTCAGGCCCCTTCCCTTGAGATAAATCTGCAAATATCTCGGAAACGAAGCGAGCTATGGCAAAATGTTAAGAGACCTTTTTTGTAGAGAATTAAGTTTCCTACTTTTCATGTTCTATGATATTTTTTGATCAGATGCGTAGTTCTCGAGATATATCAAGATATTTAAAAGTTCCGAAGCCGCACCAACATAATAGAGATACAGAAACACCGTGGCCCCTTTCTTTGAGATAACTCTGCACTATTGCGAGCTGGAAATGCCACTTCCAGTTTAGCTGTGCAGAAGAAGAACAACAAGAAGAAGAAATATCTCGAAATATGTCCATCAGGACCCTTCCCTTGAGATAAATCTGCAAATATCTCGGAAACGAAGCGAGCTATGGCAAAATCTTAAGAGACCTTTTTTGTAGAGAATTATGTTTCCTACAATTTAGGTTCTATGATATTTTTTGATCAGAAGCGTAGTTTTCGAGATATATCGAGATATTTAAAAGTTCCGAAGCCGCACCAACATAATAGAGATACAGAAACACCGTGGCCCCTTTCATTGAGATAACTCTGCACTAGTGCGAGCCGCAAATGCCACTTCCAGCTTAGCTGTGCAGAAGAAGAACAACAAGAAGAAGAAATATCTCGAAATATGTCCGTCAGGCCCCTTCCCTTGAGATAAATCTGCAAATATCTCGGAAACGAAGAGAGCTATGGCAAAATGTTGAGAGACCTTTTTGGTAGAGAATTAAGTTTCCTACTTTTCATGTTCTATGATATTTTTCGATCAGATGCGTAGTTCTCGAGATATATCAAGATATTTAAAAGTTCCGAAGCCGCACCAACATAATAGAGATACAGAAACACCGTGGCCCCTTTCTTTGAGATAACTCTGCACTATTGCGAGCTGCAAATGCCACTTCCAGCTTAGCTGTGCAGAAGAAGAACAACAAGAAGAAGAAATATCTCGAAATATGTCCGTCAGGCCCCTTCCCTTGAGATAAATCTGCAAATATCTCGGAAACGAAGCGAGCTATGGCAAAATGTTAAGAGACCTTTTTTGTAGACAATCATGTCTCCTACAATTTATGTTCTATGATATTTTTTGATCAGAAGCGTAGTTTTCGAGATATATCGAGATATTTAAAAGTTCCGAAGCCGCACCAACATAATAGAGATACAGAAACACCGTGGCCCCTTTCTTTGGGATAACTCTGCACTATTGCGAGCTGCAAATGCCACTTCCAGCTTAGCTGTGCAGAAGAAGAACAACAAGAAGAAGAAATATCTCGAAATATGTCCGTCAGGCCACTTCCCTGGAGATAAATCTGCAAATATCTCGGAAACGAAGCGAGCTATGGCAAAATGTTAAGAGACCTTTTTTGTAGAGAATTAAGTTTCCTACTTTTTATGTTCTATGATATTTTTCGATCAGAGGCGTAGTTCTCGAGATATATCAAGATATTTAAAAGTTCCGAAATCGCACCAACATAATAGAGATACAGAAACACCGTGGCCCCTTTCTTTGAGATAACTCTGCACGATTGCGAGCTGGAAATGCCACTTCCAGTTTAGCTGTGCAGAAGAAGAACAACAAGAAGAAGAAATATCTCGAAATATGTCCATCAGGACCCTTCCCTTGAGATAAATCGGCAAGTATCTCGGAAACGAAGCGAGCTATGGCAAAATGTTAAGAGACCTTTTTTGTAGAGAATTATGTTTCCCACAATTTATGTTCTATGATATTTTTTGATCAGAAGCGTAGTTTTCGAGACATATCGAGATATTTAAAAGTTCCGAAGCCGCACCAACATAATAGAGATACAGAAACACCGTGGCCCCTTTCTTTCAGATAACTATGCACTATTGCGAGCTGTAAATGCCACTTCCAGCTTAGCTGTGCAGAAGACGAACAACAAGAAGAAGAAATATCTCGAAATATGTCCGTCAGGCCCCTTCCCTTGAGATATATCTGCAAATATCTCGGAAACGAAGCGAGCTATGGCAAACTGTTAAGAGACCTTTTTTGTAGAGAATTAAGTTTCCTACTTTTTATGTTCTACGATATTTTTTGATCAGATGCGTAGTTCTCGAGATATATCAAGATATTTAAAAGTTCCGAAGCTGCACCAACATAATAGAGGTGCAGAAACACCGTGGCCTCTTTCTTTGAGATAACTCTGCACTATTGCGAGCTGCAAATGCCACTTCCAGCTTAGCTGTGCAGAAGAGGAACAACAAGAAGAAGAAATATCTCGGAATATGTCCGTTAGGCCCCTTCCCTTGAGATAAATCTGCAAATATCTCGGAAACGAAGCGAGCTATGGCAAAATGTTAACAGACTTTTTTGTAGAGAATTAAGTTTCCTACTTTTTATGTTCTATGATATTTTTCGATCAGATGCGTAGTTCTCGAGATATATCAAGATATTTAAAAGCTCCGAAGCTGCACCAACATAATAGAGGTACAGAAACACCGTGGCCCCTTTCTTTGAGATAACTCTGCACTATTGCGAGCTGCAAATGCCACTTCGAGCTTAGCTGTGCAGAAGAAGAACAACAAGAAGAAGAAATATCTCGAAATATGTCCGTCGGCCCCTTCCCTTGAGATAAATCTGCAAATATCTCGGAAACGAAGCGAGCTATGGCAAAATGTTAAGAGACCTTTTTTGTAGAGAATTCAGTTTCCTACTTTTTATGTTCTATGATATTTTTCGATCAGAGGCGTAGTTCTCGAGATATATCAAGATATTTAAAAGTTCCGAAGCCGCACCAACATAATAGAGATACAGAAACACCGTGGCCCCTTTCTTTGCGATAACTCTGCACTATTGCGAGCTGCAAATGCCACTTCCAGCTTAGCTGTGCAGAAGAAGAACAACAAGAAGAAGAAATATCTCGAAATATGTCCGTCAGGCCCCTTCCCTTGAGATAAATCTGCAAATACCTCGGAAACCAAGCGAGCTATGGCAAAATGTTAAGAGACCTTTTTTGTAGAGAATTATGTTTCCTACAATTTATGTTCTATGATATTTTTTGATCAGAAGCGTAGTTTTCGAGATATATCGAGATATTTAAAAGTTCCGAAGCCGCACCAACATAATAGAGATACAGAAACACCGTGGCCCCTCTCTTTGGGATAACTCTGCACTATTGCGAGCTGGAAATGCCACTTCCAGTTTAGCTGTGCAGAAGAAGAACAACAAGAAGAAGAAATATCTCGAAATATGTCCGTCAGGACCCTTCCCTTGAGATAAATCTGCAAATATCTCGGAAACGAAGCGAGCTATTGCAAAACGTTAAGAGACCTTTTTTGTAGAGAATTAAGTTTACTACTTTTTATGTTCTATGATATTTTTTGATCAGATGCGTAGTTCTCGAGATATATCAAGATATTTAAAAGCTCCGAAGCTGCACCAACATAATAGAGGTACAGAAACACCGTGGCCCCTTTCTTTGAGATAACTCTGCACTATTGCGAGCTGCAAATGCCACTTCGAGCTTAGCTGTGCAGAAGAAGAACAACAAGAAGAAGAAATATCTCGAAATATGTCCGTCGGCCCCTTCCCTTGAGATAAATCTGCAAATATCTCGGAAACGAAGCGAGCTATGGCAAAATGTTAAGAGACCTTTTTTGTAGAGAATTGAGTTTCCTACTTTTTATGTTCTATGATATTTTTCGATCAGAGGCGTAGTTCTCGAGATATATCAAGATATTTAAAAGTTCCGAAGCCGCACCAACATAATAGAGATACAGAAACACCGTGGCCCCTTTCTTTGAGATTACTCTGCACGATTGCGAGCTGGAAATGCCACTTCCAGTTTAGCTGTGCAGAAGAAGAACAACAAGAAGAAGAAATATCTCGAAATATGTCCATCAGGACCCTTCCCTTGAGATAAATCTGCAAATATCTCGGAAACGAAGCGAGCTATGGCAAAATGTTAAGAGACCTTTTTCGTAGAGAATTATGTTTCCTACAATTTATGTTCTATGATATTTTTTGATCAGAAGCGTAGTTTTCGAGATATATCGAGATATTTAAAAGTGCCGAAGCCGCACCAACATAATAGAGATACAGAAACACCCTGGCCCCTTTCTTTGAGATAACTCTGCACTATTGCGAGCTGCAAATGCCACTTCCAGCTTAGCTGTGCAGAAGAAGAACAACAAGAATAAGAAATATTTCGAAATATGTCCGTCAGGCCCCTTCCCTTGAGATAAATCTGCAAATATCTCGGAAACGAAGCGAGCTATGGCAAACTGCTAAGAGACCTTTTTTGTAGAGAATTAAGTTTCCTACTTTTTATGTTCTACGATATTTTTTGATCAGATGCGTAGTTCTCGAGATATATCAAGATATTTAAAAGTTCCGAAGCTGCACCAACATAATAGAGGTGCAGAAACACCGTGGCCTCTTTCTTTGAGATAACTCTGCACTATTGCGAGCTGCAAATGCCACTTCCAGCTTAGCTGTGCAGAAGAGGAACAACAAGAAGAAGAAATATCTCGGAATATGTCCGTTAGGCCCCTTCCCTTGAGATAAATCTGCAAATATCTCGGAAACGAAGCGAGCTATGGCAAAATGTTAAGAGACCTTTTTTGTAGAGAATTAAGTTTCCTACTTTTTATGTTCTATGATATTTTTCGATCAGAGGCGTAGTTCTCGAGATATATCAAGATATTTAAAAGTTCCGAAGCCGCACCAACATAATAGAGGTGCACAAACACCGTGGCCTCTTTCTTTGAGATAACTCTGCACTATTGCGAGCTGCAAATGCCACTTCCAGCTTAGCTGTGCAGAAGAGGAACAACAAGAAGAAGAAATATCTCGGAATATGTCCGTTAGGCCCCTTCCCTTGAGATAAATCTGCAAATATCTCGGAAACGAAGCGAGCTATGGCAAAATGTTAACAGACTTTTTTGTAGAGAATTAAGTTTCCTACTTTTTATGTTCTATGATATTTTTTGATCAGAAGCGTAGTTTTCGAGATATATCGAGATATTTAAAAGTTCCGAAGCCGCACCAACATAATAGAGATACAGAAACACCGTGGCCCCTTTCTTTGAGATAAATCTGCACTACTGCGAGCTGGAAATGCCACTTCCAGTTTAGCTGTGCAGAAGAAGAACAACAAGAAGAAGAAACATCTCGAAATATGTCCATCAGGACCCTTCCCTTGAGATAAATCTGCAAATATCTCGGAAACGAAGCGAGCTATGGCAAAATGTTAAGAGACCTTTTTTGTAGAGAATTATGTTTCCTACTTTTTATCTTCTATGATATTTTTTGATCAGATGCGTAGTTCTCGAGATATATCAAGATATTTAAAAGTTCCGAAGCCGCACCAACATAATAGAGATACAGAAACACCGTGGCCCCTCTCTTTGAAGTAACTCTGCACTATTGCGAGCTGCAAATGCCACGTCCAGTTTAGCTGTGCAGAAGAAGAACAACAAGAAGAAGAAATATCTCGAAATATGTCCGTTAGGCCCCTTCCCTTGAGATAAATCTGCAAATATCTCGGAAACGAAGCGAGCTATGGCAAAATGTTAACAGACTTTTTTGTAGAGAATTAAGTTTCCTACTTTTTATGTTCTATGATATTTTTTGATCAGACGCGTAGTTCTCGAGATATATCAAGATATTTAAAAGTTCCGAAGCCGCACCAACATAATAGAGATACAGAAACACCGTGGCCCCTTTCTTTGAGATAACTCTGCACTATTGCGAGCTGCAAATGCCACTTCCAGCTTAGCTGTGCAGAGGAAGAAAAACAAGAAGAAGAAATATCTCGAAATATGTCCGTCAGGCCAGTTCCTTTGAGCTGAATCTGCAAATATCTCGGAAACGAAGCGAGCTATGGCAAAATGTTAAGAGACGTTTTTTGTAGAGAATTATGTTTCCTACAATTTATGTTCTATGATATTTTTTGATCAGAAGCGTAGTTTTCGAGATATATCGAGATATTTAAAAGATCCGAAGCCGCACCAACATAATAGAGATACAGAAACACCGTGGCCCCTTTCTTTGAGATAACTCTGCACTAGTGCGAGCCGCAAATGCCACTTCCAGCTTAGCTGTGCAGAAGAAGAACAACAAGAAGAAGAAATATCTCGAAATATGTCCGTCAGGCCCCTTCCCTTGAGATAAATCTGCAAATATCTCGGAAACGAAGCGAGCTATGGCAAAATGTTGACAGACTTTTTTGTAGAGAATTAAGTTTCCTACTTTTTATGTTCTATGATATTTTTTGATCAGACGCGTAGTTCTCGAGATATATCAAGATATTTAAAAGTTCCGAAGCCGTACCAACATAATAGAGATACAGAAACACCGTGGCCCCTTTCTTTGAGATAACTCTGCAGTATTGCGAGCTGCAAATGCCACTTCCAGCTTAGCTGTGCAGAAGAAGAACAACAAGAAGAAGAAATATCTCGAAATATGTCCGTCAGGCCCCTTCCCTTGAGATAAATCTGCAAATATCTCGGAAACGAAGAGAGCTATGGCAAAATGTGTAGATACCTTTTTTGTAGAGAATTAAGTTGCCTACTTTTTATGTTCTATGATATTTTTTGATCAGATGCGTAGTTCTCGAGATATATCAAGATATTTAAAAGTTCCGAAGCCGCCCCAACATAATAGAGATACAGAAACACCGTGGCCCCTTTCTTTGAGATAACTCTGCACTATTGCGAGCTGCAAATGCCACTTCCAGCTTAGCTGTGCAGAGGAAGAACAACAAGAAGAAGAAATATCTCGAAATATGTCCGTCAGGCCAGTTCCTTTGAGCTGAATCTGCAAATATCTCGGAAACGAAGCGAGCTATGGCAAAATGTTAAGAGACGTTTTTTGTAGAGAATTATGTTTCCTACAATTTATGTTCTATGATATTTTTTGATCAGAAGCGTAGTTTTCGAGATATATCGAGATATTTAAAAGATCCGAAGCCGCACCAACATAATAGAGATACAGAAACACCGTGGCCCCTTTCTTTGAGATAACTCTGCACTAGTGCGAGCCGCAAATGCCACTTCCAGCTTAGCTGTGCAGAAGAAGAACAACAAGAAGAAGAAATATCTCGAAATATGTCCGTCAGGCCCCTTCCCTTGAGATAAATCTGCAAATATCTCGGAAACGAAGCGAGCTATTGCAAAATGTTAAGAGACCTTTTTTGTAGAGAATTGAGTTTCCTACTTTTTATGTTCTATGAAATTTTTTGATCAGATGCGTAGTTCTCGAGATATATCAAGATATTTAAAAGTTAAGAAGCCGCACCAACATAATAGAGATACAGAAACACCGTGGCCCCTTCCTTTGAGATAACTCTGCACTATTGCGAGCTGCAAATGCCACTTCCAGCTTAGCTGTGCAGAAGAAGAACAACAAGAAGAAGAAATATCACGAAATATGTCCGTTAGGCCCCTTCCCTTGAGATAAATCTGCAAATATCTCGGAAACGAAGCGAGCTATGGCAAAATGTTAAGAGACCTTTTTTGTAGCGAATTAAGTTTGCTACTTTTTATGTTCTATGATATTTTTTGATCAGATGAGTAGTTCTCGAGATATATCAAGATATTTAAAAGTTCCGAAGCCGCACCAACATAATAGAGATACAGAAACACCGTGGCCCCTCTCTTTGAGATAACTCTGCACAATTGCGAGCTGCAAATGCCACTTCCAGCTTAGCTGTGCAGAAGAGGAACAACAAGAAGAAGAAATATCTCGAAATATGTCCGTCAGGCCCCTTCCCTTGAGATAAATCTGCAAATATCTCGGAAACGAAGCGAGCTATGGCAAAATGTTAAGAGACCTTTTTTGTAGAGAATTATGTTTCCTACTTTTTATGTTCTATGATATTTTTTGATCAGACGCGTAGTTCTCGAGATATATCAAGATATTTAAAAGTTCCGAAGCCGCACCAACATAATAGAGATACAGAAACACCGTGGCTCCTTTCTTTGAGATAACTCTGCACTATTGCGAGCTGCAAATGCCACTTCCAGCTTAGCTGTGTAGAAGAAGAACAACAAGAAGAAGAAATATCTCGAAATATGTCCGTCAGGCCCCTTCCCTTGAGATAAATCTGCAAATATCTCGGAAACGAAGCGAGCTATTGCAAAATGTTAAGAGACCTTTTTTGTAGAGAATTGAGTTTCCTACTTTTTATGTTCTATGAAATTTTTTGATCAGATGCGTAGTTCTCGAGATATATCAAGATATTTAAAAGTTAAGAAGCCGCACCAACATAATAGAGATACAGAAACACCGTGGCCCCTTTCTTTGAGATAACTCTGCACTATTGCGAGCTGCAAATGCCACTTCCAGCTTAGCTGTGCAGAAGAAGAACAACAAGAAGAAGAAATATCACGAAATATGTCCGTTAGGCCCCTTCCCTTGAGATAAATCTGCAAATATCTCGGAAACGAAGCGAGCTATGGCAAAATGTTAAGAGACCTTTTTTGTAGCGAATTAAGTTTCCTACTTTTTATGTTCTATGATATTTTTTGATCAGATGCGTAGTTCTCGAGATATATCAAGATATTTAAAAGTTCCGAAGCCGCACCAACATAATAGAGATACAGAAACACCGTGGCCCCTTTCTTTCAGATAGCTATGCACTATTGCGAGCTGCAAATGCCACTTCCAGCTTAGCTGTGCAGAAGAAGAACAACAAGAAGAAGAAATATCTCGAAATATGTCCGTCAGGCCCCTTACCTTGAGATAAATCTGCAAATATCTCGGAAACGAAGCGAGCTATGGCAAAATGTTAACAGACTTTTTTGTAGAGAATTAAGTTTCCTACTTTTTATGTTCTATGATATTTTTTGATCAGAAGCGTAGTTTTCGAGATATATCGAGATATTTAAAAGTTCCGAAGCTGCACCAACATAATAGAGATACAGAAACACCGTGGCCCCTTTCTTTGAGATAACTCTGCACTACTGCGAGCTGGAAATGCCACTTCCAGTTTAGCTGTGCAGAAGAAGAACAACAAGAAGAAGAAACATCTCGAAATATGTCCATCAGGACCCTTCCCTTGAGATATATCTGCAAATATCTCGGAAACGAAGCGAGCTATGGCAAAATGTTAAGAGACCTTTTTTGTAGAGAATTATGTTTCCTACAATTTATGTTCTATGATATTTTTTGATCAGAAGCGTAGTTTTCGAGATATATCGAGATATTTAAAAGTTCCGAAGCCGCACCAACATAATAGAGATACAGAAACACCGTGGCCCCTTTCTTTGAGATAACTCTGCACTATTGCGAGCTGCAAATGCCACTTCCAGCTTAGCTGTGCAGAAGAAGAACAACAAGAATAAGAAATATTTCGAAATATGTCCGTCAGGCCCCTTCCCTTGAGATAAATCTGCAAATATCTCGGAAACGAAGCGAGCTACGGCAAAATGTTAAGAGACCTTTTTTGTAGAAAATTAGGTTTCCTACTTTTTATGTTCTAGGATATTTTTTGATCAGATGCGTAGTTCTCGAGATATATCAAGATATTTAAAAGTTCCGAAGCCGCACCAACATAATAGAGATACAGAAACACCGTGGCCCCTTTCTTTACGATAACTCTGCACTATTGCGAGCTGCAAATGCCACTTCCAGCTTAGCTGTGCAGAAGAAGAACAACAAGAAGAAGAAATATCTCGAAATATGTCCGTCAGGCCCGTTCCCTTGAGATAAATCTGCAAATACCTCGGAAACCAAGCGAGCTATGGCAAAATGTTAAGAGACCTTTTTTGTAGAGAATTAAGTTTCCTACTTTTTATGTTCTATGATATTTTTCGATCAGAGGCGTAGTTCTCGAGATATATCAAGATATTTAAAAGTTCCGAAGCCGCACCAACATAATAGAGGTGCAGAAACACCGTGGCCTCTTTCTTTGAGATAACTCTGCACTATTGCGAGCTGCAAATGCCACTTCCAGCTTAGCTGTGCAGAAGAGGAACAACAAGAAGAAGAAATATCTCGGAATATGTCCGTTAGGCCCCTTCCCTTGAGATAAATCTGCAAATATCTCGGAAACGAAGCGAGCTATGGCAAAATGTTAACAGACTTTTTTGTAGAGAATTAAGTTTCCTACTTTTTATGTTCTATGATATTTTTTGATCAGAAGCGTAGTTTTCGAGATATATCGAGATATTTAAAAGTTCCGAAGCCGCACCAACATAATAGAGATACAGAAACACCGTGGCCCCTTTCTTTACGATAACTCTGCACTATTGCGAGCTGCAAATGCCACTTCCAGCTTAGCTGTGCAGAAGAAGAACAACAAGAAGAAGAAATATCTCGAAATATGTCCGTCAGGCCCGTTCCCTTGAGATAAATCTGCAAATACCTCGGAAACCAAGCGAGCTATGGCAAAATGTTAAGAGACCTTTTTTGTAGAGAATTAAGATTCCTACTTTTTATGTTCTATGATATTTTTCGATCAGAGGCGTAGTTCTCGAGATATATCAAGATATTTAAAAGTTCCGAAGCCGCACCAACATAATAGAGGTGCAGAAACACCGTGGCCTCTTTCTTTGAGATAACTCTGCACTATTGCGAGCTGCAAATGCCACTTCCAGCTTAGCTGTGCAGAAGAGGAACAACAAGAAGAAGAAATATCTCGGAATATGTCCGTTAGGCCCCTTCCCTTGAGATAAATCTGCAAATATCTCGGAAACGAAGCGAGCTATGGCAAAATGTTAACAGACTTTTTTGTAGAGAATTAAGTTTCCTACTTTTTATGTTCTATGATATTTTTTGATCAGAAGCGTAGTTTTCGAGATATATCGAGATATTTAAAAGTTCCGAAGCCGCACCAACATAATAGAGATACAGAAACACCGTGGCCCCTTTCTTTGAGATAAATCTGCACTACTGCGAGCTGGAAATGCCACTTCCAGTTTAGCTGTGCAGAAGAAGAACAACAAGAAGAAGAAACATCTCGAAATATGTCCATCAGGACCCTTCCCTTGAGATAAATCTGCAAATATCTCGGAAACGAAGCGAGCTATGGCAAAATGTTAAGAGACCTTTTTTGTAGAGAATTATGTTTCCTACTTTTTATCTTCTATGATATTTTTTGATCAGATGCGTAGTTCTCGAGATATATCAAGATATTTAAAAGTTCCGAAGCCGCACCAACATAATAGAGATACAGAAACACCGTGGCCCCTCTCTTTGAAGTAACTCTGCACTATTGCGAGCTGCAAATGCCACGTCCAGTTTAGCTGTGCAGAAGAAGAACAACAAGAAGAAGAAATATCTCGAAATATGTCCGTTAGGCCCCTTCCCTTGAGATAAATCTGCAAATATCTCGGAAACGAAGCGAGCTATGGCAAAATGTTAACAGACTTTTTTGTAGAGAATTAAGTTTCCTACTTTTTATGTTCTATGATATTTTTTGATCAGACGCGTAGTTCTCGAGATATATCAAGATATTTAAAAGTTCCGAAGCCGCACCAACATAATAGAGATACAGAAACACCGTGGCCCCTTTCTTTGAGATAACTCTGCACTATTGCGAGCTGCAAATGCCACTTCCAGCTTAGCTGTGCAGAGGAAGAAAAACAAGAAGAAGAAATATCTCGAAATATGTCCGTCAGGCCAGTTCCTTTGAGCTGAATCTGCAAATATCTCGGAAACGAAGCGAGCTATGGCAAAATGTTAAGAGACGTTTTTTGTAGAGAATTATGTTTCCTACAATTTATGTTCTATGATATTTTTTGATCAGAAGCGTAGTTTTCGAGATATATCGAGATATTTAAAAGATCCGAAGCCGCACCAACATAATAGAGATACAGAAACACCGTGGCCCCTTTCTTTGAGATAACTCTGCACTAGTGCGAGCCGCAAATGCCACTTCCAGCTTAGCTGTGCAGAAGAAGAACAACAAGAAGAAGAAATATCTCGAAATATGTCCGTCAGGCCCCTTCCCTTGAGATAAATCTGCAAATATCTCGGAAACGAAGCGAGCTATGGCAAAATGTGTAGATACCTTTTTTGTAGAGAATTAAGTTGCCTACTTTTTATGTTCTATGATATTTTTTGATCAGATGCGTAGTTCTCGAGATATATCAAGATATTTAAAAGTTAAGAAGCCGCACCAACATAATAGAGATACAGAAACACCGTGGCCCCTTCCTTTGAGATAACTCTGCACTATTGCGAGCTGCAAATGCCACTTCCAGCTTAGCTGTGCAGAAGAAGAACAACAAGAAGAAGAAATATCACGAAATATGTCCGTTAGGCCCCTTCCCTTGAGATAAATCTGCAAATATCTCGGAAACGAAGCGAGCTATGGCAAAATGTTAAGAGACCTTTTTTGTAGCGAATTAAGTTTGCTACTTTTTATGTTCTATGATATTTTTTGATCAGATGAGTAGTTCTCGAGATATATCAAGATATTTAAAAGTTCCGAAGCCGCACCAACATAATAGAGATACAGAAACACCGTGGCCCCTCTCTTTGAGATAACTCTGCACAATTGCGAGCTGCAAATGCCACTTCCAGCTTAGCTGTGCAGAAGAGGAACAACAAGAAGAAGAAATATCTCGAAATATGTCCGTCAGGCCCCTTCCCTTGAGATAAATCTGCAAATATCTCGGAAACGAAGCGAGCTATGGCAAAATGTTAAGAGACCTTTTTTGTAGAGAATTATGTTTCCTACTTTTTATGTTCTATGATATTTTTTGATCAGACGCGTAGTTCTCGAGATATATCAAGATATTTAAAAGTTCCGAAGCCGCACCAACATAATAGAGATACAGAAACACCGTGGCTCCTTTCTTTGAGATAACTCTGCACTATTGCGAGCTGCAAATGCCACTTCCAGCTTAGCTGTGTAGAAGAAGAACAACAAGAAGAAGAAATATCTCGAAATATGTCCGTCAGGCCCCTTCCCTTGAGATAAATCTGCAAATATCTCGGAAACGAAGCGAGCTATTGCAAAATGTTAAGAGACCTTTTTTGTAGAGAATTGAGTTTCCTACTTTTTATGTTCTATGAAATTTTTTGATCAGATGCGTAGTTCTCGAGATATATCAAGATATTTAAAAGTTAAGAAGCCGCACCAACATAATAGAGATACAGAAACACCGTGGCCCCTTTCTTTGAGATAACTCTGCACTATTGCGAGCTGCAAATGCCACTTCCAGCTTAGCTGTGCAGAAGAAGAACAACAAGAAGAAGAAATATCACGAAATATGTCCGTTAGGCCCCTTCCCTTGAGATAAATCTGCAAATATCTCGGAAACGAAGCGAGCTATGGCAAAATGTTAAGAGACCTTTTTTGTAGCGAATTAAGTTTCCTACTTTTTATGTTCTATGATATTTTTTGATCAGATGCGTAGTTCTCGAGATATATCAAGATATTTAAAAGTTCCGAAGCCGCACCAACATAATAGAGATACAGAAACACCGTGGCCCCTTTCTTTCAGATAGCTATGCACTATTGCGAGCTGCAAATGCCACTTCCAGCTTAGCTGTGCAGAAGAAGAACAACAAGAAGAAGAAATATCTCGAAATATGTCCGTCAGGCCCCTTACCTTGAGATAAATCTGCAAATATCTCGGAAACGAAGCGAGCTATGGCAAAATGTTAAGAGACCATTTTTGTAGAGAATTAAGTTTCCTACTTTTTATCTTCTATGATATTTTCTGATCAGATGCGTAGTTCTCGAGATATATCAAGATATTTAAAAGTTCCGAAGCCGCACCAACATAATAGAGATACAGAAACACCGTGGCCCCTCTCTTTGAGATAACTCTGCACAATTGCGAGCTGCAAATGCCACTTCCAGCTTAGCTGTGCAGAAGAGGAACAACAAGAAGAAGAAATATCTCGAAATATGTCCGTTAGGCCCCTTCCCTTGAGATAAATCTGCAAATATCTCGGAAACGAAGCGAGCTATGGCAAAATGTTAACAGACTTTTTTGTAGAGAATTAAGTTTCCTACTTTTTATGTTCTATGATATTTTTTGATCAGACGCGTAGTTCTCGAGATATATCAAGATATTTAAAAGTTCCGAAGCCGCACCAACATAATAGAGATACAGAAACACCGTGGCCCCTTTCTTTGAGATAGCTCTGCACTATTGCGAGCTGCAAATGCCACTTCCAGCTTAGCTGTGCAGAAGAAGAACAACAAGAAGAAGAAATATCTCGAAATATGTCCGTCAGGCCCCTTCCCTTGAGATAAATCTGCAAATATCTCGGAAACGAAGAGAGCTATGGCAAAATGATAAGAGACCTTTTTTGTAGAGAATTAAGTTGCCTACTTTTTATGTTCTATGATATTTTTTGATCAGATGCGTAGTTCTCGAGATATATCAAGATATTTAAAAGTTCCGAAGCCGCCCCAACATAATAGAGATACAGAAACACCGTGGCCCCTTTCTTTGAGATAACTCTGCACTATTGCGAGCTGCAAATGCCACTTCCAGCTTAGCTGTGCAGAGGAAGAACAACAAGAAGAAGAAATATCTCGAAATATGTCCGTCAGGCCAGTTCCTTTGAGCTGAATCTGCAAATATCTCGGAAACGAAGCGAGCTATGGCAAAATGTTAAGAGACGTTTTTTGTAGAGAATTATGTTTCCTACAATTTATGTTCTATGATATTTTTTGATCAGAAGCGTAGTTCTCGAGATATATCGAGATATTTAAAAGTTCCGAAGCCGCACCAACATAATAGAGATACAGAAACACCGTGGCCCCTTTCTTTGAGATAACTCTGCACTAGTGCGAGCCGCAAATGCCACTTCCAGCTTAGCTGTGCAGAAGAAGAACAACAAGAAGAAGAAATATCTCGAAATATGTCCGTCAGGCCCCTTCCCTTGACATAAATCTGCAAATATCTCGGAAACGAAGCGAGCTATTGCAAAATGTTAAGAGACCTTTTTTGTAGAGAATTGAGTTTCCTACTTTTTATGTTCTATGAAATTTTTTGATCAGATGCGTAGTTCTCAAGATATATCAAGATATTTAAAAGTTAAGAAGCCGCACCAACATAATAGAGATACAGAAACACCGTGGCCCCTTTCTTTGAGATAACTGCACTATTGCGAGCTGCAAATGCCACTTCCAGCTTAGCTGTGCAGAAGAAGAACAACAAGAAGAAGAAATATCACGAAATATGTCCGTTAGGCCCCTTCCCTTGAGATAAATCTGCAACTATCTCGGAAACGAAGCGAGCTATGGCAAAATGTTAAGAGACCTTTTTTGTAGAGGATTATGTTTCCTACTTTTTATGTTCTATGATATTTTTTGATCAGACGCGTAGTTCTCGAGATATATCAAGATATTTAAAAGTTCCGAAGCCGCACCAACATAATAGAGATACAGAAACACCGTGGCCCCTCTCTTTGAGATAACTCTGCACTATTGCGAGCTGGAAATGCCACTTCCAGTTTAGCTGTGCAGAAGAAGAACAACAAGAAGAAGAAATATCTCGAAATATGTCCGTCAGGCCCCTTCCCTTGAGATAAATCTGCAAATATCTCGGAAACGAAGCGAGCTATGGCAAAATGTTAAGAGACCTTTTTTGTAGAGAATTATGTTTCCTACTTTTTATGTTCTATGATATTTTTTGATCAGACGCGTAGTTCTCGAGATATATCAAGATATTTAAAAGTTCCGAAGCCGCAGCAACATAATAGAGATACAGAAACACCGTGGCTCCTTTCTTTGAGATAACTCTGCACTATTGCGAGCTGCAAATGCCACTTCCAGCTTAGCTGTGCAGAAGAAGAACAACAAGAAGAAGAAATATCTCGAAATATGTCCGTTAGGCCCCTTCCCTTGAGATAAATCTGCAAATATCTCGGAAACGAAGCGAGCCATTGCAAAATGTTAAGAGACCTTTTTTGTAGAGAATTGAGTTTCCTACTTTTTATGTTCTATGAAATTTTTTGATCAGATGCGTAGTTCTCGAGATATATCAAGATATTTAAAAGTTCCGAAGCCGCACCGACATAATAGAGATACAGAAACACCGTGGCCCCTCTCTTTGAGATAACTCTGCACAATTGCGAGCTGCAAATGCCACTTCCAGCTTAGCTGTGCAGAAGAGGAACAACAAGAAGAAGAAATATCTCGAAATATGTCCGTCAGGCCCCTTCCCTTGAGATAAATCTGCAAATATCTCGGAAACGAAGCGAGCTATGGCAAAATGTTAAGAGACCTTTTTTGTAGAGAATTATGTTTCCTACTTTTTATGTTCTATGATATTTTTTGATCAGACGCGTAGTTCTCGAGATATATCAAGATATTTAAAAGTTCCGAAACCGCACCAACATAATAGAGATACAGAAACACCGTGGCTCCTTTCTTTGAGATAACTCTGCACTATTGCGAGCTGCAAATGCCACTTCCAGCTTAGCTGTGCAGAAGAAGAACAACAGGAAGAAGAAATATCTCGAAATATGTCCGTCAGGCCCCTTACCTTGAGATAAATCTGCAAATATCTCGGAAACGAAGCGAGCTATTGCAAAATGTTAAGAGACCTTTTTTGTAGAGAATTGAGTTTCCTACTTTTTATGTTCTATGAAATTTTTTGATCAGATGCGTAGTTCTCGAGATATATCAAGATATTTAAAAGTTAAGAAGCCGCACCAACATAATAGAGATACAGAAACACCGTGGCCCCTTTCTTTGAGATAACTCTGCACTATTGCGAGCTGCAAATGCCACTTCCAGCTTAGCTGTGCAGAAGAAGAACAACAAGAAGAAGAAATATCACGAAATATGTCCGTTAGGCCCCTTCCCTTGAGATAAATCTGCAAATATCTCGGAAACGAAGCGAGCTATGGCAAAATGTTAAGAGACCTTTTTTGTAGCGAATCAAGTTTCCTACTTTTTATGTTCTATGATATTTTTTGATCAGATGCGTAGTTCTCGAGATATATCAAGATATTTAAAAGTTCCGAAGCCGCACCAACATAATAGAGATACAGAAACACCGTGGCCCCTCTCTTTGAGATAACTCTGCACAATTGCGAGCTGCAAATGCCACTTCCAGCTTAGCTGTGCAGAAGAGGAACAACAAGAAGAAGAAATATCTCGAAATATGTCCGTTAGGCCCCTTCCCTTGAGATAAATCTGCAAATATCTCGGAAACGAAGCGAGCTATGGCAAAATGTTAACAGACTTTTTTGTAGAGAATTAAGTTTCCTACTTTTTATGTTCTATGATATTTTTTGATCAGACGCGTAGTTCTCGAGATATATCAAGATATTTAAAAGTTCCGAAGCCGCACCAACATAATAGAGATACAGAAACACCGTGGCCCCTTTCTTTGAGATAACTCTGCACTAGTGCGAGCCGCAAATGCCACTTCCAGCTTAGCTGTGCAGAAGAAGAACAACAAGAAGAAGAAATATCTCGAAATATGTCCGTCAGGCCCCTTCCCTTGACATAAATCTGCAAATATCTCGGAAACGAAGCGAGCTATGGCAAAATGTTAAGAGACCTTTTTTGTAGCGAATCAAGTTTCCTACTTTTTATGTTCTATGATATTTTTTGATCAGATGCGTAGTTCTCGAGATATATCAAGATATTTAAAAGTTCCGAAGCCGCACCAACATAATAGAGATACAGAAACACCGTGGCCCCTCTCTTTGAGATAACTCTGCACAATTGCGAGCTGCAAATGCCACTTCCAGCTTAGCTGTGCAGAAGAGGAACAACAAGAAGAAGAAATATCTCGAAATATGTCCGTTAGGCCCCTTCCCTTGAGATAAATCTGCAAATATCTCGGAAACGAAGCGAGCTATGGCAAAATGTTAACAGACTTTTTTGTAGAGGATTATGTTTCCTACTTTTTATGTTCTATGATATTTTTTGATCAGACGCGTAGTTCTCGAGATATATCAAGATATTTAAAAGTTCCGAAGCCGCACCAACATAATAGAGATACAGAAACACCGTGGCCCCTTTCTTTGAGATAACTCTGCACTAGTGCGAGCCGCAAATGCCACTTCCAGCTTAGCTGTGCAGAAGAAGAACAACAAGAAGAAGAAATATCTCGAAATATGTCCGTCAGGCCCCTTCCCTTGACATAAATCTGCAAATATCTCGGAAACGAAGCGAGCTATTGCAAAATGTTAAGAGACCTTTTTTGTAGAGAATTGAGTTTCCTACTTTTTATGTTCTATGAAATTTTTTGATCAGATGCGTAGTTCTCAAGATATATCAAGATATTTAAAAGTTAAGAAGCCGCACCAACATAATAGAGATACAGAAACACCGTGGCCCCTTTCTTTGAGATAACTGCACTATTGCGAGCTGCAAATGCCACTTCCAGCTTAGCTGTGCAGAAGAAGAACAACAAGAAGAAGAAATATCACGAAATATGTCCGTTAGGCCCCTTCCCTTGAGATAAATCTGCAACTATCTCGGAAACGAAGCGAGCTATGGCAAAATGTTAAGAGACCTTTTTTGTAGAGGATTATGTTTCCTACTTTTTATGTTCTATGATATTTTTTGATCAGACGCGTAGTTCTCGAGATATATCAAGATATTTAAAAGTTCCGAAGCCGCACCAACATAATAGAGATACAGAAACACCGTGGCCCCTCTCTTTGAGATAACTCTGCACTATTGCGAGCTGGAAATGCCACTTCCAGTTTAGCTGTGCAGAAGAAGAACAACAAGAAGAAGAAATATCTCGAAATATGTCCGTCAGGCCCCTTCCCTTGAGATAAATCTGCAAATATCTCGGAAACGAAGCGAGCTATGGCAAAATGTTAAGAGACCTTTTTTGTAGAGAATTATGTTTCCTACTTTTTATGTTCTATGATATTTTTTGATCAGACGCGTAGTTCTCGAGATATATCAAGATATTTAAAAGTTCCGAAGCCGCAGCAACATAATAGAGATACAGAAACACCGTGGCTCCTTTCTTTGAGATAACTCTGCACTATTGCGAGCTGCAAATGCCACTTCCAGCTTAGCTGTGCAGAAGAAGAACAACAAGAAGAAGAAATATCTCGAAATATGTCCGTTAGGCCCCTTCCCTTGAGATAAATCTGCAAATATCTCGGAAACGAAGCGAGCCATTGCAAAATGTTAAGAGACCTTTTTTGTAGAGAATTGAGTTTCCTACTTTTTATGTTCTATGAAATTTTTTGATCAGATGCGTAGTTCTCGAGATATATCAAGATATTTAAAAGTTAAGAAGCCGCACCAACATAATAGAGATACAGAAACACCGTGGCCCCTTTCTTTGAGATAACTCTGCACTATTGCGAGCTGCAAATGCCACTTCCAGCTTAGCTGTGCAGAAGAAGAACAACAAGAAGAAGAAATATCACGAAATATGTCCGTTAGGCCCCTTCCCTTGAGATAAATCTGCAAATATCTCGGAAACGAAGCGAGCTATGGCAAAATGTTAAGAGACCTTTTTTGTAGCGAATTAAGTTTCCTACTTTTTATGTTCTATGATATTTTTTGATCAGATGCGTAGTTCTCGAGATATATCAAGATATTTAAAAGTTCCGAAGCCGCACCAACATAATAGAGATACCGAAACACCGTGGCCCCTCTCTTTGAGATAACTCTGCACAATTGCGAGCTGCAAATGCCACTTCCAGCTTAGCTGTGCAGAAGAGGAACAACAAGAAGAAGAAATATCTCGAAATATGTCCGTCAGGCCCCTTCCCTTGAGATAAATCTGCAAATATCTCGGAAACGAAGCGAGCTATGGCAAAATGTTAAGAGACCTTTTTTGTAGAGAATTATGTTTCCTACTTTTTATGTTCTATGATATTTTTTGATCAGACGCGTAGTTCTCGAGATATATCAAGATATTTAAAAGTTCCGAAACCGCACCAACATAATAGAGATACAGAAACACCGTGGCTCCTTTCTTTGAGATAACTCTGCACTATTGCGAGCTGCAAATGCCACTTCCAGCTTAGCTGTGCAGAAGAAGAACAACAGGAAGAAGAAATATCTCGAAATATGTCCGTCAGGCCCCTTACCTTGAGATAAATCTGCAAATATCTCGGAAACGAAGCGAGCTATTGCAAAATGTTAAGAGACCTTTTTTGTAGAGAATTGAGTTTCCTACTTTTTATGTTCTATGAAATTTTTTGATCAGATGCGTAGTTCTCGAGATATATCAAGATATTTAAAAGTTAAGAAGCCGCACCAACATAATAGAGATACAGAAACACCGTGGCCCCTTTCTTTGAGATAACTCTGCACTATTGCGAGCTGCAAATGCCACTTCCAGCTTAGCTGTGCAGAAGAAGAACAACAAGAAGAAGAAATATCACGAAATATGTCCGTTAGGCCCCTTCCCTTGAGATAAATCTGCAAATATCTCGGAAACGAAGCGAGCTATGGCAAAATGTTAAGAGACCTTTTTTGTAGCGAATCAAGTTTCCTACTTTTTATGTTCTATGATATTTTTTGATCAGATGCGTAGTTCTCGAGATATATCAAGATATTTAAAAGTTCCGAAGCCGCACCAACATAATAGAGATACAGAAACACCGTGGCCCCTCTCTTTGAGATAACTCTGCACAATTGCGAGCTGCAAATGCCACTTCCAGCTTAGCTGTGCAGAAGAGGAACAACAAGAAGAAGAAATATCTCGAAATATGTCCGTTAGGCCCCTTCCCTTGAGATAAATCTGCAAATATCTCGGAAACGAAGCGAGCTATGGCAAAATGTTAACAGACTTTTTTGTAGAGAATTAAGTTTCCTACTTTTTATGTTCTATGATATTTTTTGATCAGACGCGTAGTTCTCAAGATATATCAAGATATTTAAAAGTTAAGAAGCCGCACCAACATAATAGAGATACAGAAACACCGTGGCCCCTTTCTTTGAGATAACTGCACTATTGCGAGCTGCAAATGCCACTTCCAGCTTAGCTGTGCAGAAGAAGAACAACAAGAAGAAGAAATATCACGAAATATGTCCGTTAGGCCCCTTCCCTTGAGATAAATCTGCAACTATCTCGGAAACGAAGCGAGCTATGGCAAAATGTTAAGAGACCTTTTTTGTAGAGGATTATGTTTCCTACTTTTTATGTTCTATGATATTTTTTGATCAGACGCGTAGTTCTCGAGATATATCAAGATATTTAAAAGTTCCGAAGCCGCACCAACATAATAGAGATACAGAAACACCGTGGCCCCTCTCTTTGAGATAACTCTGCACTATTGCGAGCTGGAAATGCCACTTCCAGTTTAGCTGTGCAGAAGAAGAACAACAAGAAGAAGAAATATCTCGAAATATGTCCGTCAGGCCCCTTCCCTTGAGATAAATCTGCAAATATCTCGGAAACGAAGCGAGCTATGGCAAAATGTTAAGAGACCTTTTTTGTAGAGAATTATGTTTCCTACTTTTTATGTTCTATGATATTTTTTGATCAGACGCGTAGTTCTCGAGATATATCAAGATATTTAAAAGTTCCGAAGCCGCAGCAACATAATAGAGATACAGAAACACCGTGGCTCCTTTCTTTGAGATAACTCTGCACTATTGCGAGCTGCAAATGCCACTTCCAGCTTAGCTGTGCAGAAGAAGAACAACAAGAAGAAGAAATATCTCGAAATATGTCCGTTAGGCCCCTTCCCTTGAGATAAATCTGCAAATATCTCGGAAACGAAGCGAGCCATTGCAAAATGTTAAGAGACCTTTTTTGTAGAGAATTGAGTTTCCTACTTTTTATGTTCTATGAAATTTTTTGATCAGATGCGTAGTTCTCGAGATATATCAAGATATTTAAAAGTTAAGAAGCCGCACCAACATAATAGAGATACAGAAACACCGTGGCCCCTTTGTTTGAGATAACTCTGCACTATTGCGAGCTGCAAATGCCACTTCCAGCTTAGCTGTGCAGAAGAAGAACAACAAGAAGAAGAAATATCACGAAATATGTCCGTTAGGCCCCTTCCCTTGAGATAAATCTGCAAATATCTCGGAAACGAAGCGAGCTATGGCAAAATGTTAAGAGACCTTTTTTGTAGCGAATTAAGTTTCCTACTTTTTATGTTCTATGATATTTTTTGATCAGATGCGTAGTTCTCGAGATATATCAAGATATTTAAAAGTTCCGAAGCCGCACCAACATAATAGAGATACCGAAACACCGTGGCCCCTCTCTTTGAGATAACTCTGCACAATTGCGAGCTGCAAATGCCACTTCCAGCTTAGCTGTGCAGAAGAGGAACAACAAGAAGAAGAAATATCTCGAAATATGTCCGTCAGGCCCCTTCCCTTGAGATAAATCTGCAAATATCTCGGAAACGAAGCGAGCTATGGCAAAATGTTAAGAGACCTTTTTTGTAGAGAATTATGTTTCCTACTTTTTATGTTCTATGATATTTTTTGATCAGACGCGTAGTTCTCGAGATATATCAAGATATTTAAAAGTTCCGAAACCGCACCAACATAATAGAGATACAGAAACACCGTGGCTCCTTTCTTTGAGATAACTCTGCACTATTGCGAGCTGCAAATGCCACTTCCAGCTTAGCTGTGCAGAAGAAGAACAACAGGAAGAAGAAATATCTCGAAATATGTCCGTCAGGCCCCTTACCTTGAGATAAATCTGCAAATATCTCGGAAACGAAGCGAGCTATTGCAAAATGTTAAGAGACCTTTTTTGTAGAGAATTGAGTTTCCTACTTTTTATGTTCTATGAAATTTTTTGATCAGATGCGTAGTTCTCGAGATATATCAAGATATTTAAAAGTTAAGAAGCCGCACCAACATAATAGAGATACAGAAACACCGTGGCCCCTCTCTTTGAGATAACTCTGCACAATTGCGAGCTGCAAATGCCACTTCCAGCTTAGCTGTGCAGAAGAGGAACAACAAGAAGAAGAAATATCTCGAAATATGTCCGTTAGGCCCCTTCCCTTGAGATAAATCTGCAAATATCTCGGAAACGAAGCGAGCTATGGCAAAATGTTAACAGACTTTTTTGTAGAGAATTAAGTTTCCTACTTTTTATGTTCTATGATATTTTTTGATCAGACGCGTAGTTCTCGAGATATATCAAGATATTTAAAAGTTCCGAAGCCGCACCAACATAATAGAGATACAGAAACACCGTGGCCCCTTTCTTTGAGATAACTCTGCACTAGTGCGAGCCGCAAATGCCACTTCCAGCTTAGCTGTGCAGAAGAAGAACAACAAGAAGAAGAAATATCTCGAAATATGTCCGTCAGGCCCCTTCCCTTGAGATAAATCTGCAAATATCTCGGAAACGAAGCGAGCTATTGCAAAATGTTAAGAGACCTTTTTTGTAGAGAATTGAGTTTCCTACTTTTTATGTTCTATGAAATTTTTTGATCAGATGCGTAGTTCTCGAGATATATCAAGATATTTAAAAGTTAAGAAGCCGCACCAACATAATAGAGATACAGAAACACCGTGGCCCCTTTCTTTGAGATAACTCTGCACTATTGCGAGCTGCAAATGCCACTTCCAGCTTAGCTGTGCAGAAGAAGAACAACAAGAAGAAGAAATATCACGAAATATGTCCGTTAGGCCCCTTCCCTTGAGATAAATCTGCAAATATCTCGGAAACGAAGCGAGCTATGGCAAAATGTTAAGAGACCTTTTTTGTAGCGAATTAAGTTTCCTACTTTTTATGTTCTATGATATTTTTTGATCAGATGCGTAGTTCTCGAGATATATCAAGATATTTAAAAGTTCCGAAGCCGCACCAACATAATAGAGATACAGAAACACCGTGGCCCCTCTCTTTGAGATAACTCTGCACAATTGCGAGCTGCAAATGCCACTTCCAGCTTAGCTGTGCAGAAGAGGAACAACAAGAAGAAGAAATATTTCGAAATATGTCCGTCAGGCCCCTTCCCTTGAGATAAATCTGCAAATATCTCGGAAACGAAGCGAGCTATGGCAAAATGTTAAGAGACCTTTTTTGTAGAGAATTATGTTTCCTACTTTTTATGTTCTATGATATTTTTTGATCAGACGCGTAGTTCTCGAGATATATCAAGATATTTAAAAGTTCCGAAGCCGCACCAACATAATAGAGATACAGAAACACCGTGGCTCCTTTCTTTGAGATAACTCTGCACTATTGCGAGCTGCAAATGCCACTTCCAGCTTAGCTGTGCAGAAGAAGAACAACAAGAAGAAGAAATATCTCGAAATATGTCCGTCAGGCCCCTTCCCTTGAGATAAATCTGCAAATATCTCGGAAACGAAGCGAGCTATTGCAAAATGTTAAGAGACGTTTTTTGTAGAGAATTGAGTTTCCTACTTTTTATGTTCTATGAAATTTTTTGATCAGATGCGTAGTTCTCGAGATATATCAAGATATTTAAAAGTTAAGAAGCCGCACCAACATAATAGAGATACAGAAACACCGTGGCCCCTTTCTTTGAGATAACTCTGCACTATTGCGAGCTGCAAATGCCACTTCCAGCTTAGCTGTGCAGAAGAAGAACAACAAGAAGAAGAAATATCACGAAATATGTCCGTTAGGCCCCTTCCCTTGAGATAAATCTGCAAATATCTCGGAAACGAAGCGAGCTATGGCAAAATGTTAAGAGACCTTTTTTGTAGCGAATTAAGTTTCCTACTTTTTATGTTCTATGATATTTTTTGATCAGATGCGTAGTTCTCGAGATATATCAAGATATTTAAAAGTTCCGAAGCCGCACCAACATAATAGAGATACCGAAACACCGTGGCCCCTCTCTTTGAGATAACTCTGCACAATTGCGAGCTGCAAATGCCACTTCCAGCTTAGCTGTGCAGAAGAGGAACAACAAGAAGAAGAAATATCTCGAAATATGTCCGTCAGGCCCCTTCCCTTGAGATAAATCTGCAAATATCTCGGAAACGAAGCGAGCTATGGCAAAATGTTAAGAGACCTTTTTTGTAGAGAATTATGTTTCCTACTTTTTATGTTCTATGATATTTTTTGATCAGACGCGTAGTTCTCGAGATATATCAAGATATTTAAAAGTTCCGAAACCGCACCAACATAATAGAGATACAGAAACACCGTGGCTCCTTTCTTTGAGATAACTCTGCACTATTGCGAGCTGCAAATGCCACTTCCAGCTTAGCTGTGCAGAAGAAGAACAACAGGAAGAAGAAATATCTCGAAATATGTCCGTCAGGCCCCTTACCTTGAGATAAATCTGCAAATATCTCGGAAACGAAGCGAGCTATTGCAAAATGTTAAGAGACCTTTTTTGTAGAGAATTGAGTTTCCTACTTTTTATGTTCTATGAAATTTTTTGATCAGATGCGTAGTTCTCGAGATATATCAAGATATTTAAAAGTTAAGAAGCCGCACCAACATAATAGAGATACAGAAACACCGTGGCCCCTTTCTTTGAGATAACTCTGCACTATTGCGAGCTGCAAATGCCACTTCCAGCTTAGCTGTGCAGAAGAAGAACAACAAGAAGAAGAAATATCACGAAATATGTCCGTTAGGCCCCTTCCCTTGAGATAAATCTGCAAATATCTCGGAAACGAAGCGAGCTATGGCAAAATGTTAAGAGACCTTTTTTGTAGCGAATCAAGTTTCCTACTTTTTATGTTCTATGATATTTTTTGATCAGATGCGTAGTTCTCGAGATATATCAAGATATTTAAAAGTTCCGAAGCCGCACCAACATAATAGAGATACAGAAACACCGTGGCCCCTCTCTTTGAGATAACTCTGCACAATTGCGAGCTGCAAATGCCACTTCCAGCTTAGCTGTGCAGAAGAGGAACAACAAGAAGAAGAAATATCTCGAAATATGTCCGTTAGGCCCCTTCCCTTGAGATAAATCTGCAAATATCTCGGAAACGAAGCGAGCTATGGCAAAATGTTAACAGACTTTTTTGTAGAGAATTAAGTTTCCTACTTTTTATGTTCTATGATATTTTTTGATCAGACGCGTAGTTCTCAAGATATATCAAGATATTTAAAAGTTAAGAAGCCGCACCAACATAATAGAGATACAGAAACACCGTGGCCCCTTTCTTTGAGATAACTGCACTATTGCGAGCTGCAAATGCCACTTCCAGCTTAGCTGTGCAGAAGAAGAACAACAAGAAGAAGAAATATCACGAAATATGTCCGTTAGGCCCCTTCCCTTGAGATAAATCTGCAACTATCTCGGAAACGAAGCGAGCTATGGCAAAATGTTAAGAGACCTTTCTTGTAGAGGATTATGTTTCCTACTTTTTATGTTCTATGATATTTTTTGATCAGACGCGTAGTTCTCGAGATATATCAAGATATTTAAAAGTTCCGAAGCCGCACCAACATAATAGAGATACAGAAACACCGTGGCCCCTCTCTTTGAGATAACTCTGCACTATTGCGAGCTGGAAATGCCACTTCCAGTTTAGCTGTGCAGAAGAAGAACAACAAGAAGAAGAAATATCTCGAAATATGTCCGTCAGGCCCCTTCCCTTGAGATAAATCTGCAAATATCTCGGAAACGAAGCGAGCTATGGCAAAATGTTAAGAGACCTTTTTTGTAGAGAATTATGTTTCCTACTTTTTATGTTCTATGATATTTTTTGATCAGACGCGTAGTTCTCGAGATATATCAAGATATTTAAAAGTTCCGAAGCCGCAGCAACATAATAGAGATACAGAAACACCGTGGCTCCTTTCTTTGAGATAACTCTGCACTATTGCGAGCTGCAAATGCCACTTCCAGCTTAGCTGTGCAGAAGAAGAACAACAAGAAGAAGAAATATCTCGAAATATGTCCGTTAGGCCCCTTCCCTTGAGATAAATCTGCAAATATCTCGGAAACGAAGCGAGCCATTGCAAAATGTTAAGAGACCTTTTTTGTAGAGAATTGAGTTTCCTACTTTTTATGTTCTATGAAATTTTTTGATCAGATGCGTAGTTCTCGAGATATATCAAGATATTTAAAAGTTAAGAAGCCGCACCAACATAATAGAGATACAGAAACACCGTGGCCCCTTTCTTTGAGATAACTCTGCACTATTGCGAGCTGCAAATGCCACTTCCAGCTTAGCTGTGCAGAAGAAGAACAACAAGAAGAAGAAATATCACGAAATATGTCCGTTAGGCCCCTTCCCTTGAGATAAATCTGCAAATATCTCGGAAACGAAGCGAGCTATGGCAAAATGTTAAGAGACCTTTTTTGTAGCGAATTAAGTTTCCTACTTTTTATGTTCTATGATATTTTTTGATCAGATGCGTAGTTCTCGAGATATATCAAGATATTTAAAAGTTCCGAAGCCGCACCAACATAATAGAGATACCGAAACACCGTGGCCCCTCTCTTTGAGATAACTCTGCACAATTGCGAGCTGCAAATGCCACTTCCAGCTTAGCTGTGCAGAAGAGGAACAACAAGAAGAAGAAATATCTCGAAATATGTCCGTCAGGCCCCTTCCCTTGAGATAAATCTGCAAATATCTCGGAAACGAAGCGAGCTATGGCAAAATGTTAAGAGACCTTTTTTGTAGAGAATTATGTTTCCTACTTTTTATGTTCTATGATATTTTTTGATCAGACGCGTAGTTCTCGAGATATATCAAGATATTTAAAAGTTCCGAAACCGCACCAACATAATAGAGATACAGAAACACCGTGGCTCCTTTCTTTGAGATAACTCTGCACTATTGCGAGCTGCAAATGCCACTTCCAGCTTAGCTGTGCAGAAGAAGAACAACAGGAAGAAGAAATATCTCGAAATATGTCCGTCAGGCCCCTTACCTTGAGATAAATCTGCAAATATCTCGGAAACGAAGCGAGCTATTGCAAAATGTTAAGAGACCTTTTTTGTAGAGAATTGAGTTTCCTACTTTTTATGTTCTATGAAATTTTTTGATCAGATGCGTAGTTCTCGAGATATATCAAGATATTTAAAAGTTAAGAAGCCGCACCAACATAATAGAGATACAGAAACACCGTGGCCCCTCTCTTTGAGATAACTCTGCACAATTGCGAGCTGCAAATGCCACTTCCAGCTTAGCTGTGCAGAAGAGGAACAACAAGAAGAAGAAATATCTCGAAATATGTCCGTTAGGCCCCTTCCCTTGAGATAAATCTGCAAATATCTCGGAAACGAAGCGAGCTATGGCAAAATGTTAACAGACTTTTTTGTAGAGAATTAAGTTTCCTACTTTTTATGTTCTATGATATTTTTTGATCAGACGCGTAGTTCTCGAGATATATCAAGATATTTAAAAGTTCCGAAGCCGCACCAACATAATAGAGATACAGAAACACCGTGGCCCCTTTCTTTGAGATAACTCTGCACTAGTGCGAGCCGCAAATGCCACTTCCAGCTTAGCTGTGCAGAAGAAGAACAACAAGAAGAAGAAATATCTCGAAATATGTCCGTCAGGCCCCTTCCCTTGAGATAAATCTGCAAATATCTCGGAAACGAAGCGAGCTATTGCAAAATGTTAAGAGACCTTTTTTGTAGAGAATTGAGTTTCCTACTTTTTATGTTCTATGAAATTTTTTGATCAGATGCGTAGTTCTCGAGATATATCAAGATATTTAAAAGTTAAGAAGCCGCACCAACATAATAGAGATACAGAAACACCGTGGCCCCTTTCTTTGAGATAACTCTGCACTATTGCGAGCTGCAAATGCCACTTCCAGCTTAGCTGTGCAGAAGAAGAACAACAAGAAGAAGAAATATCACGAAATATGTCCGTTAGGCCCCTTCCCTTGAGATAAATCTGCAAATATCTCGGAAACGAAGCGAGCTATGGCAAAATGTTAAGAGACCTTTTTTGTAGCGAATTAAGTTTCCTACTTTTTATGTTCTATGATATTTTTTGATCAGATGCGTAGTTCTCGAGATATATCAAGATATTTAAAAGTTCCGAAGCCGCACCAACATAATAGAGATACAGAAACACCGTGGCCCCTCTCTTTGAGATAACTCTGCACAATTGCGAGCTGCAAATGCCACTTCCAGCTTAGCTGTGCAGAAGAGGAACAACAAGAAGAAGAAATATCTCGAAATATGTCCGTCAGGCCCCTTCCCTTGAGATAAATCTGCAAATATCTCGGAAACGAAGCGAGCTATGGCAAAATGTTAAGAGACCTTTTTTGTAGAGAATTATGTTTCCTACTTTTTATGTTCTATGATATTTTTTGATCAGACGCGTAGTTCTCGAGATATATCAAGATATTTAAAAGTTCCGAAGCCGCACCAACATAATAGAGATACAGAAACACCGTGGCTCCTTTCTTTGAGATAACTCTGCACTATTGCGAGCTGCAAATGCCACTTCCAGCTTAGCTGTGCAGAAGAAGAACAACAAGAAGAAGAAATATCTCGAAATATGTCCGTCAGGCCCCTTCCCTTGAGATAAATCTGCAAATATCTCGGAAACGAAGCGAGCTATTGCAAAATGTTAAGAGACGTTTTTTGTAGAGAATTGAGTTTCCTACTTTTTATGTTCTATGAAATTTTTTGATCAGATGCGTAGTTCTCGAGATATATCAAGATATTTAAAAGTTAAGAAGCCGCACCAACATAATAGAGATACAGAAACACCGTGGCCCCTTTCTTTGAGATAACTCTGCACTATTGCGAGCTGCAAATGCCACTTCCAGCTTAGCTGTGCAGAAGAAGAACAACAAGAAGAAGAAATATCACGAAATATGTCCGTTAGGCCCCTTCCCTTGAGATAAATCTGCAAATATCTCGGAAACGAAGCGAGCTATGGCAAAATGTTAAGAGACCTTTTTTGTAGCGAATTAAGTTTCCTACTTTTTATGTTCTATGATATTTTTTGATCAGATGCGTAGTTCTCGAGATATATCAAGATATTTAAAAGTTCCGAAGCCGCACCAACATAATAGAGATACAGAAACACCGTGGCCCCTTTCTTTCAGATAGCTATGCACTATTGCGAGCTGCAAATGCCACTTCCAGCTTAGCTGTGCAGAAGAAGAACAACAAGAAGAAGAAATATCTCGAAATATGTCCGTCAGGCCCCTTACCTTGAGATAAATCTGCAAATATCTCGGAAACGAAGCGAGCTATTGCAAAATGTTAAGAGACCTTTTTTGTAGAGAATTGAGTTTCCTACTTTTTATGTTCTATGAAATTTTTTGATCAGATGCGTAGTTCTCGAGATATATCAAAATATTTAAAAGTTAAGAAGCCGCACCAACATAATAGAGATACAGAAACACCGTGGCCCCTTTCTTTGAGATAACTCTGCACTATTGCGAGCTGCAAATGCCACTTCCAGCTTAGCTGTGCAGAAGAAGAACAACAAGAAGAAGAAATATCACGAAATATGTCCGTTAGGCCCCTTCCCTTGAGATAAATCTGCAAATATCTCGGAAACGAAGCGAGCTATGGCAAAATGTTAAGAGACCTTTTTTGTAGCGAATTAAGTTTCCTACTTTTTATGTTCTATGATATTTTTTGATCAGATGCGTAGTTCTCGAGATATATCAAGATATTTAAAAGTTCCGAAGCCGCACCAACATAATAGAGATACAGAAACACCGTGGCCCCTTTCTTTCAGATAGCTATGCACTATTGCGAGCTGCAAATGCCACTTCCAGCTTAGCTGTGCAGAAGAAGAACAACAAGAAGAAGAAATATCTCGAAATATGTCCGTCAGGCCCCTTACCTTGAGATAAATCTGCAAATATCTCGGAAACGAAGCGAGCTATGGCAAAATGTTAAGAGACCATTTTTGTAGAGAATTAAGTCTCCTACTTTTTATCTTCTATGATATTTTCTGATCAGATGCGTAGTTCTCGAGATATATCAAGATATTTAAAAGTTCCGAAGCCGCACCAACATAATAGAGATACAGAAACACCGTGGCCCCTCTCTTTGAGATAACTCTGCACAATTGCGAGCTGCAAATGCCACTTCCAGCTTAGCTGTGCAGAAGAGGAACAACAAGAAGAAGAAATATCTCGAAATATGTCCGTTAGGCCCCTTCCCTTGAGATAAATCTGCAAATATCTCGGAAACAAAGCGAGCTATGGCAAAATGTTAAGAGACCTTTTTTGTAGCGAATTAAGTTTCCTACTTTTTATGTTCTATGATATTTTTTGATCAGATGCGTAGTTCTCGAGATATATCAAGATATTTAAAAGTTCCGAAGCCGCACCAACATAATAGAGATACAGAAACACCGTGGCCCCTTTCTTTCAGATAGCTATGCACTATTGCGAGCTGCAAATGCCACTTCCAGCTTAGCTGTGCAGAAGAAGAACAACAAGAAGAAGAAATATCTCGAAATATGTCCGTCAGGCCCCTTACCTTGAGATAAATCTGCAAATATCTCGGAAACGAAGCGAGCTATGGCAAAATGTTAAGAGACCATTTTTGTAGAGAATTAAGTCTCCTACTTTTTATCTTCTATGATATTTTCTGATCAGATGCGTAGTTCTCGAGATATATCAAGATATTTAAAAGTTCCGAAGCCGCACCAACATAATAGAGATACAGAAACACCGTGGCCCCTCTCTTTGAGATAACTCTGCACAATTGCGAGCTGCAAATGCCACTTCCAGCTTAGCTGTGCAGAAGAGGAACAACAAGAAGAAGAAATATCTCGAAATATGTCCGTTAGGCCCCTTCCCTTGAGATAAATCTGCAAATATCTCGGAAACGAAGCGAGCTATGGCAAAATGTTAACAGACTTTTTTGTAGAGAATTAAGTTTCCTACTTTTTATGTTCTATGATATTTTTTGATCAGACGCGTAGTTCTTCGAGATATATCAAGATATTTAAAAGTTCCGAAGCCGCACCAACATAATAGAGATACAGAAACACCGTGGCCCCTTTCTTTGAGATAACTCTGCACTATTGCGAGCTGCAAATGCCACTTCCAGCTTAGCTGTGCAGAGGAAGAACAACAAGAAGAAGAAATATCTCGAAATATGTCTGTCAGGCCAGTTCCTTTGAGCTGAATCTGCAAATATCTCGGAAACGAAGCGAGCTATGGCAAAATGTTAAGAGACGTTTTTTGTAGAGAATTATGTTTCCTATAATTTATGTTCTATGATATTTTTTGATCAGAAGCGTAGTTTTCGAGATATATCGAGATATTTAAAAGATCCGAAGCCGCACCAACATAATAGAGATACAGAAACACCGTGGCCCCTTTCTTTGAGATAACTCTGCACTAGTGCGAGCCGCAAATGCCACTTCCAGCTTAGCTGTGCAGAAGAAGAACAACAAGAAGAAGAAATATCTCGAAATATGTCCGTCAGGCCCCTTCCCTTGAGATAAATCTGCAAATATCTCGGAAACGAAGCGAGCTATTGCAAAATGTTGAGAGACCTTTTTTGTAGAGAATTGAGTTTCCTACTTTTTATGTTCTATGAAATTTTTTGATCAGATGCGTAGTTCTCGAGATATATCAAGATATTTAAAAGTTCCGAAGCCGCACCAACATAATAGAGATACAGAAACACCGTGGCCCCTCTCTTTGAGATAACTCTGCACAATTGCGAGCTGCAAATGCCACTTCCAGCTTAGCTGTGCAGAAGAGGAACAACAAGAAGAAGAAATATCTCGAAATATGTCCGTTAGGCCCCTTCCCTTGAGATAAATCTGCAAATATCTCGGAAACGAAGCGAGCTATGGCAAAATGTTAACAGACTTTTTTGTAGAGAATTAAGTTTCCTACTTTTTATGTTCTATGATATTTTTTGATCAGACGCGTAGTTCTCGAGATATATCAAGATATTTAAAAGTTCCGAAGCCGCACCAACATAATAGAGATACAGAAACACCGTGGCCCCTTTCTTTGAGATAACTCTGCACTATTGCGAGCTGCAAATGCCACTTCCAGCTTAGCTGTGCAGAGGAAGAACAACAAGAAGAAGAAATATCTCGAAATATGTCTGTCAGGCCAGTTCCTTTGAGCTGAATCTGCAAATATCTCGGAAACGAAGCGAGCTATGGCAAAATGTTAAGAGACGTTTTTTGTAGAGAATTATGTTTCCTATAATTTATGTTCTATGATATTTTTTGATCAGAAGCGTAGTTTTCGAGATATATCGAGATATTTAAAAGATCCGAAGCCGCACCAACATAATAGAGATACAGAAACACCGTGGCCCCTTTCTTTGAGATAACTCTGCACTAGTGCGAGCCGCAAATGCCACTTCCAGCTTAGCTGTGCAGAAGAAGAACAACAAGAAGAAGAAATATCTCGAAATATGTCCGTCAGGCCCCTTCCCTTGAGATAAATCTGCAAATATCTCGGAAACGAAGCGAGCTATTGCAAAATGTTGAGAGACCTTTTTTGTAGAGAATTGAGTTTCCTACTTTTTATGTTCTATGAAATTTTTTGATCAGATGCGTAGTTCTCGAGATATATCAAGATATTTAAAAGTTAAGAAGCCGCACCAACATAATAGAGATACAGAAACACCGTGGCCCCTTTCTTTGAGATAACTCTGCACTATTGCGAGCTGCAAATGCCACTTCCAGCTTAGCTGTGCAGAAGAAGAACAACAAGAAGAAGAAATATCACGAAATATGTCCGTTAGGCCCCTTCCCTTGAGATAAATCTGCAAATATCTCGGAAACGAAGCGAGCTATGGCAAAATGTTAAGAGACCTTTTTTGTAGCGAATTAAGTTTCCTACTTTTTATGTTCTATGATATTTTTTGATCAGATGCGTAGTTCTCGAGATATATCAAGATATTTAAAAGTTCCGAAGCCGCACCAACATAATAGAGATACAGAAACACCGTGGCCCCTCTCTTTGAGATAACTCTGCACAATTGCGAGCTGCAAATGCCACTTCCAGCTTAGCTGTGCAGAAGAGGAACAACAAGAAGAAGAAATATCTCGAAATATGTCCGTCAGGCCCCTTCCCTTGAGATAAATCTGCAAATATCTCGGAAACGAAGCGAGCTATGGCAAAATGTTAAGAGACCTTTTTTGTAGAGAATTATGTTTCCTACTTTTTATGTTCTATGATATTTTTTGATCAGACGCGTAGTTCTCGAGATATATCAAGATATTTAAAAGTTCCGAAGCCGCAGCAACATAATAGAGATACAGAAACACCGTGGCTCCTTTCTTTGAGATAACTCTGCACTATTGCGAGCTGCAAATGCCACTTCCAGCTTAGCTGTGCAGAAGAAGAACAACAAGAAGAAGAAATATCTCGAAATATGTCCGTTAGGCCCCTTCCCTTGAGATAAATCTGCAAATATCTCGGAAACGAAGCGAGCCATTGCAAAATGTTAAGAGACCTTTTTTGTAGAGAATTGAGTTTCCTACTTTTTATGTTCTATGAAATTTTTTGATCAGATGCGTAGTTCTCGAGATATATCAAGATATTTAAAAGTTAAGAAGCCGCACCAACATAATAGAGATACAGAAACACCGTGGCCCCTTTCTTTGAGATAACTCTGCACTATTGCGAGCTGCAAATGCCACTTCCAGCTTAGCTGTGCAGAAGAAGAACAACAAGAAGAAGAAATATCACGAAATATGTCCGTTAGGCCCCTTCCCTTGAGATAAATCTGCAAATATCTCGGAAACGAAGCGAGCTATGGCAAAATGTTAAGAGACCTTTTTTGTAGCGAATTAAGTTTCCTACTTTTTATGTTCTATGATATTTTTTGATCAGATGCGTAGTTCTCGAGATATATCAAGATATTTAAAAGTTCCGAAGCCGCACCAACATAATAGAGATACAGAAACACCGTGGCCCCTCTCTTTGAGATAACTCTGCACAATTGCGAGCTGCAAATGCCACTTCCAGCTTAGCTGTGCAGAAGAGGAACAACAAGAAGAAGAAATATCTCGAAATATGTCCGTCAGGCCCCTTCCCTTGAGATAAATCTGCAAATATCTCGGAAACGAAGCGAGCTATGGCAAAATGTTAAGAGACCTTTTTTGTAGAGAATTATGTTTCCTACTTTTTATGTTCTATGATATTTTTTGATCAGACGCGTAGTTCTCGAGATATATCAAGATATTTAAAAGTTCCGAAGCCGCAGCAACATAATAGAGATACAGAAACACCGTGGCTCCTTTCTTTGAGATAACTCTGCACTATTGCGAGCTGCAAATGCCACTTCCAGCTTAGCTGTGCAGAAGAAGAACAACAAGAAGAAGAAATATCTCGAAATATGTCCGTTAGGCCCCTTCCCTTGAGATAAATCTGCAAATATCTCGGAAACGAAGCGAGCCATTGCAAAATGTTAAGAGACCTTTTTTGTAGAGAATTGAGTTTCCTACTTTTTATGTTCTATGAAATTTTTTGATCAGATGCGTAGTTCTCGAGATATATCAAGATATTTAAAAGTTAAGAAGCCGCACCAACATAATAGAGATACAGAAACACCGTGGCCCCTTTCTTTGAGATAACTCTGCACTATTGCGAGCTGCAAATGCCACTTCCAGCTTAGCTGTGCAGAAGAAGAACAACAAGAAGAAGAAATATCACGAAATATGTCCGTTAGGCCCCTTCCCTTGAGATAAATCTGCAAATATCTCGGAAACGAAGCGAGCTATGGCAAAATGTTAAGAGACCTTTTTTGTAGCGAATTAAGTTTCCTACTTTTTATGTTCTAAGATATTTTTTGATCAGATGCGTAGTTCTCGAGATATATCAAGATATTTAAAAGTTCCGAAGCCGCACCAACATAATAGAGATACCGAAACACCGTGGCCCCTCTCTTTGAGATAACTCTGCACAATTGCGAGCTGCAAATGCCACTTCCAGCTTAGCTGTGCAGAAGAGGAACAACAAGAAGAAGAAATATCTCGAAATATGTCCGTCAGGCCCCTTCCCTTGAGATAAATCTGCAAATATCTCGGAAACGAAGCGAGCTATGGCAAAATGTTAAGAGACCTTTTTTGTAGAGAATTATGTTTCCTACTTTTTATGTTCTATGATATTTTTTGATCAGACGCGTAGTTCTCGAGATATATCAAGATATTTAAAAGTTCCGAAACCGCACCAACATAATAGAGATACAGAAACACCGTGGCTCCTTTCTTTGAGATAACTCTGCACTATTGCGAGCTGCAAATGCCACTTCCAGCTTAGCTGTGCAGAAGAAGAACAACAGGAAGAAGAAATATCTCGAAATATGTCCGTCAGGCCCCTTACCTTGAGATAAATCTGCAAATATCTCGGAAACGAAGCGAGCTATTGCAAAATGTTAAGAGACCTTTTTTGTAGAGAATTGAGTTTCCTACTTTTTATGTTCTATGAAATTTTTTGATCAGATGCGTAGTTCTCGAGATATATCAAGGTATTTAAAAGTTAAGAAGCCGCACCAACATAATAGAGATACAGAAACACCGTGGCCCCTTTCTTTGAGATAACTCTGCACTATTGCGAGCTGCAAATGCCACTTCCAGCTTAGCTGTGCAGAAGAAGAACAACAAGAAGAAGAAATATCACGAAATATGTCCGTTAGGCCCCTTCCCTTGAGATAAATCTGCAAATATCTCGGAAACGAAGCGAGCTATGGCAAAATGTTAAGAGACCTTTTTTGTAGCGAATCAAGTTTCCTACTTTTTATGTTCTATGATATTTTTTGATCAGATGCGTAGTTCTCGAGATATATCAAGATATTTAAAAGTTCCGAAGCCGCACCAACATAATAGAGATACAGAAACACCGTGGCCCCTCTCTTTGAGATAACTCTGCACAATTGCGAGCTGCAAATGCCACTTCCAGCTTAGCTGTGCAGAAGAGGAACAACAAGAAGAAGAAATATCTCGACATATGTCCGTTAGGCCCCTTCCCTTGAGATAAATCTGCAAATATCTCGGAAACGAAGCGAGCTATGGCAAAATGTTAACAGACTTTTTTGTAGAGAATTAAGTTTCCTACTTTTTATGTTCTATGATATTTTTTGATCAGACGCGTAGTTCTCGAGATATATCAAGATATTTAAAAGTTCCGAAGCCGCACCAACATAATAGAGGTACAGAAACACCGTGGCCCCTTTCTTTGAGATAACTCTGCACTAGTGCGAGCCGCAAATGCCACTTCCAGCTTAGCTGTGCAGAAGAAGAACAACAAGAAGAAGAAATATCTCGAAATATGTCCGTCAGGCCCCTTCCCTTGAGATAAATCTGCAAATATCTCGGAAACGAAGCGAGATATTGCAAAATGTTAAGAGACCTTTTTTGTAGAGAATTGAGTTTCCTACTTTTTATGTTCTATGAAATTTTTTGATCAGATGCGTAGTTCTCGAGATATATCAAGATATTTAAAAGTTAAGAAGCCGCACCAACATAATAGAGATACAGAAACACCGTGGCCCCTTTCTTTGAGATAACTCTGCACTATTGCGAGCTGCAAATGCCACTTCCAGCTTAGCTGTGCAGAAGAAGAACAACAAGAAGAAGAAATATCACGAAATATGTCCGTTAGGCCCCTTCCCTTGAGATAAATCTGCAAATATCTCGGAAACGAAGCGAGCTATGGCAAAATGTTAAGAGACCTTTTTTGTAGCGAATTAAGTCTCCTACTTTTTATCTTCTATGATATTTTCTGATCAGATGCGTAGTTCTCGAGATATATCAAGATATTTAAAAGTTCCGAAGCCGCACCAACATAATAGAGATACAGAAACACCGTGGCCCCTCTCTTTGAGATAACTCTGCACAATTGCGAGCTGCAAATGCCACTTCCAGCTTAGCTGTGCAGAAGAGGAACAACAAGAAGAAGAAATATCTCGAAATATGTCCGTTAGGCCCCTTCCCTTGAGATAAATCTGCAAATATCTCGGAAACGAAGCGAGCTATGGCAAAATGTTAACAGACTTTTTTGTAGAGAATTAAGTTTCCTACTTTTTATGTTCTATGATATTTTTTGATCAGACGCGTAGTTCTTCGAGATATATCAAGATATTTAAAAGTTCCGAAGCCGCACCAACATAATAGAGATACAGAAACACCGTGGCCCCTTTCTTTGAGATAACTCTGCACTATTGCGAGCTGCAAATGCCACTTCCAGCTTAGCTGTGCAGAGGAAGAACAACAAGAAGAAGAAATATCTCGAAATATGTCTGTCAGGCCAGTTCCTTTGAGCTGAATCTGCAAATATCTCGGAAACGAAGCGAGCTATGGCAAAATGTTAAGAGACGTTTTTTGTAGAGAATTATGTTTCCTATAATTTATGTTCTATGATATTTTTTGATCAGAAGCGTAGTTTTCGAGATATATCGAGATATTTAAAAGATCCGAAGCCGCACCAACATAATAGAGATACAGAAACACCGTGGCCCCTTTCTTTGAGATAACTCTGCACTAGTGCGAGCCGCAAATGCCACTTCCAGCTTAGCTGTGCAGAAGAAGAACAACAAGAAGAAGAAATATCTCGAAATATGTCCGTCAGGCCCCTTCCCTTGAGATAAATCTGCAAATATCTCGGAAACGAAGCGAGCTATTGCAAAATGTTGAGAGACCTTTTTTGTAGAGAATTGAGTTTCCTACTTTTTATGTTCTATGAAATTTTTTGATCAGATGCGTAGTTCTCGAGATATATCAAGATATTTAAAAGTTCCGAAGCCGCACCAACATAATAGAGATACAGAAACACCGTGGCCCCTCTCTTTGAGATAACTCTGCACAATTGCGAGCTGCAAATGCCACTTCCAGCTTAGCTGTGCAGAAGAGGAACAACAAGAAGAAGAAATATCTCGAAATATGTCCGTTAGGCCCCTTCCCTTGAGATAAATCTGCAAATATCTCGGAAACGAAGCGAGCTATGGCAAAATGTTAACAGACTTTTTTGTAGAGAATTAAGTTTCCTACTTTTTATGTTCTATGATATTTTTTGATCAGACGCGTAGTTCTCGAGATATATCAAGATATTTAAAAGTTCCGAAGCCGCACCAACATAATAGAGATACAGAAACACCGTGGCCCCTTTCTTTGAGATAACTCTGCACTATTGCGAGCTGCAAATGCCACTTCCAGCTTAGCTGTGCAGAGGAAGAACAACAAGAAGAAGAAATATCTCGAAATATGTCTGTCAGGCCAGTTCCTTTGAGCTGAATCTGCAAATATCTCGGAAACGAAGCGAGCTATGGCAAAATGTTAAGAGACGTTTTTTGTAGAGAATTATGTTTCCTATAATTTATGTTCTATGATATTTTTTGATCAGAAGCGTAGTTTTCGAGATATATCGAGATATTTAAAAGATCCGAAGCCGCACCAACATAATAGAGATACAGAAACACCGTGGCCCCTTTCTTTGAGATAACTCTGCACTAGTGCGAGCCGCAAATGCCACTTCCAGCTTAGCTGTGCAGAAGAAGAACAACAAGAAGAAGAAATATCTCGAAATATGTCCGTCAGGCCCCTTCCCTTGAGATAAATCTGCAAATATCTCGGAAACGAAGCGAGCTATTGCAAAATGTTGAGAGACCTTTTTTGTAGAGAATTGAGTTTCCTACTTTTTATGTTCTATGAAATTTTTTGATCAGATGCGTAGTTCTCGAGATATATCAAGATATTTAAAAGTTAAGAAGCCGCACCAACATAATAGAGATACAGAAACACCGTGGCCCCTTTCTTTGAGATAACTCTGCACTATTGCGAGCTGCAAATGCCACTTCCAGCTTAGCTGTGCAGAAGAAGAACAACAAGAAGAAGAAATATCACGAAATATGTCCGTTAGGCCCCTTCCCTTGAGATAAATCTGCAAATATCTCGGAAACGAAGCGAGCTATGGCAAAATGTTAAGAGACCTTTTTTGTAGCGAATTAAGTTTCCTACTTTTTATGTTCTATGATATTTTTTGATCAGATGCGTAGTTCTCGAGATATATCAAGATATTTAAAAGTTCCGAAGCCGCACCAACATAATAGAGATACAGAAACACCGTGGCCCCTCTCTTTGAGATAACTCTGCACAATTGCGAGCTGCAAATGCCACTTCCAGCTTAGCTGTGCAGAAGAGGAACAACAAGAAGAAGAAATATCTCGAAATATGTCCGTCAGGCCCCTTCCCTTGAGATAAATCTGCAAATATCTCGGAAACGAAGCGAGCTATGGCAAAATGTTAAGAGACCTTTTTTGTAGAGAATTATGTTTCCTACTTTTTATGTTCTATGATATTTTTTGATCAGACGCGTAGTTCTCGAGATATATCAAGATATTTAAAAGTTCCGAAGCCGCAGCAACATAATAGAGATACAGAAACACCGTGGCTCCTTTCTTTGAGATAACTCTGCACTATTGCGAGCTGCAAATGCCACTTCCAGCTTAGCTGTGCAGAAGAAGAACAACAAGAAGAAGAAATATCTCGAAATATGTCCGTTAGGCCCCTTCCCTTGAGATAAATCTGCAAATATCTCGGAAACGAAGCGAGCCATTGCAAAATGTTAAGAGACCTTTTTTGTAGAGAATTGAGTTTCCTACTTTTTATGTTCTATGAAATTTTTTGATCAGATGCGTAGTTCTCGAGATATATCAAGATATTTAAAAGTTAAGAAGCCGCACCAACATAATAGAGATACAGAAACACCGTGGCCCCTTTCTTTGAGATAACTCTGCACTATTGCGAGCTGCAAATGCCACTTCCAGCTTAGCTGTGCAGAAGAAGAACAACAAGAAGAAGAAATATCACGAAATATGTCCGTTAGGCCCCTTCCCTTGAGATAAATCTGCAAATATCTCGGAAACGAAGCGAGCTATGGCAAAATGTTAAGAGACCTTTTTTGTAGCGAATTAAGTTTCCTACTTTTTATGTTCTAAGATATTTTTTGATCAGATGCGTAGTTCTCGAGATATATCAAGATATTTAAAAGTTCCGAAGCCGCACCAACATAATAGAGATACCGAAACACCGTGGCCCCTCTCTTTGAGATAACTCTGCACAATTGCGAGCTGCAAATGCCACTTCCAGCTTAGCTGTGCAGAAGAGGAACAACAAGAAGAAGAAATATCTCGAAATATGTCCGTCAGGCCCCTTCCCTTGAGATAAATCTGCAAATATCTCGGAAACGAAGCGAGCTATGGCAAAATGTTAAGAGACCTTTTTTGTAGAGAATTATGTTTCCTACTTTTTATGTTCTATGATATTTTTTGATCAGACGCGTAGTTCTCGAGATATATCAAGATATTTAAAAGTTCCGAAACCGCACCAACATAATAGAGATACAGAAACACCGTGGCTCCTTTCTTTGAGATAACTCTGCACTATTGCGAGCTGCAAATGCCACTTCCAGCTTAGCTGTGCAGAAGAAGAACAACAGGAAGAAGAAATATCTCGAAATATGTCCGTCAGGCCCCTTACCTTGAGATAAATCTGCAAATATCTCGGAAACGAAGCGAGCTATTGCAAAATGTTAAGAGACCTTTTTTGTAGAGAATTGAGTTTCCTACTTTTTATGTTCTATGAAATTTTTTGATCAGATGCGTAGTTCTCGAGATATATCAAGGTATTTAAAAGTTAAGAAGCCGCACCAACATAATAGAGATACAGAAACACCGTGGCCCCTTTCTTTGAGATAACTCTGCACTATTGCGAGCTGCAAATGCCACTTCCAGCTTAGCTGTGCAGAAGAAGAACAACAAGAAGAAGAAATATCACGAAATATGTCCGTTAGGCCCCTTCCCTTGAGATAAATCTGCAAATATCTCGGAAACGAAGCGAGCTATGGCAAAATGTTAAGAGACCTTTTTTGTAGCGAATCAAGTTTCCTACTTTTTATGTTCTATGATATTTTTTGATCAGATGCGTAGTTCTCGAGATATATCAAGATATTTAAAAGTTCCGAAGCCGCACCAACATAATAGAGATACAGAAACACCGTGGCCCCTCTCTTTGAGATAACTCTGCACAATTGCGAGCTGCAAATGCCACTTCCAGCTTAGCTGTGCAGAAGAGGAACAACAAGAAGAAGAAATATCTCGACATATGTCCGTTAGGCCCCTTCCCTTGAGATAAATCTGCAAATATCTCGGAAACGAAGCGAGCTATGGCAAAATGTTAACAGACTTTTTTGTAGAGAATTAAGTTTCCTACTTTTTATGTTCTATGATATTTTTTGATCAGACGCGTAGTTCTCGAGATATATCAAGATATTTAAAAGTTCCGAAGCCGCACCAACATAATAGAGGTACAGAAACACCGTGGCCCCTTTCTTTGAGATAACTCTGCACTAGTGCGAGCCGCAAATGCCACTTCCAGCTTAGCTGTGCAGAAGAAGAACAACAAGAAGAAGAAATATCTCGAAATATGTCCGTCAGGCCCCTTCCCTTGAGATAAATCTGCAAATATCTCGGAAACGAAGCGAGATATTGCAAAATGTTAAGAGACCTTTTTTGTAGAGAATTGAGTTTCCTACTTTTTATGTTCTATGAAATTTTTTGATCAGATGCGTAGTTCTCGAGATATATCAAGATATTTAAAAGTTAAGAAGCCGCACCAACATAATAGAGATACAGAAACACCGTGGCCCCTTTCTTTGAGATAACTCTGCACTATTGCGAGCTGCAAATGCCACTTCCAGCTTAGCTGTGCAGAAGAAGAACAACAAGAAGAAGAAATATCACGAAATATGTCCGTTAGGCCCCTTCCCTTGAGATAAATCTGCAAATATCTCGGAAACGAAGCGAGCTATGGCAAAATGTTAAGAGACCTTTTTTGTAGCGAATTAAGTCTCCTACTTTTTATCTTCTATGATATTTTCTGATCAGATGCGTAGTTCTCGAGATATATCAAGATATTTAAAAGTTCCGAAGCCGCACCAACATAATAGAGATACAGAAACACCGTGGCCCCTCTCTTTGAGATAACTCTGCACAATTGCGAGCTGCAAATGCAACTTCCAGCTTAGCTGTGCAGAAGAGGAACAACAAGAAGAAGAAATATCTCGAAATATGTCCGTTAGGCCCCTTCCCTTGAGATAAATCTGCAAATATCTCGGAAACGAAGCGAGCTATGGCAAAATGTTAAGAGACCTTTTTTGTAGCGAATTAAGCTTCCTACTTTTTATGTTCTATGATATTTTTTGATCAGATGCGTAGTTCTCGAGATATATCAAGATATTTAAAAGTTCCGAAGCCGCACCAACATAATAGAGATACAGAAACACCGTGGCCCCTTTCTTTCAGATAGCTATGCACTATTGCGAGCTGCAAATGCCACTTCCAGCTTAGCTGTGCAGAAGAAGAACAACAAGAAGAAGAAATATCACGAAATATGTCCGTTAGGCCCCTTCCCTTGAGATAAATCTGCAAATATCTCGGAAACGAAGCGAGCTATGGCAAAATGTTAAGAGACCTTTTTTGTAGCGAATTAAGTTTCCTACTTTTTATGTTCTATGATATTTTTTGATCAGATGCGTTGTTCTCGAGATATATCAAGATATTTAAAAGTTCCGAAGCCGCACCAACATAATAGAGATACAGAAACACCGTGGCCCCTTTCTTTCAGATAGCTATGCACTATTGCGAGCTGCAAATGCCACTTCCAGCTTAGCTGTGCAGAAGAAGAACAACAAGAAGAAGAAATATCTCGAAATATGTCCGTCAGGCCCCTTACCTTGAGATAAATCTGCAAATATCTCGGAAACGAAGCGAGCTATGGCAAAATGTTAAGAGACCATTTTTGTAGAGAATTAAGTCTCCTACTTTTTATCTTCTATGATATTTTCTGATCAGATGCGTAGTTCTCGAGATATATCAAGATATTTAAAAGTTCCGAAGCCGCACCAACATAATAGAGATACAGAAACACCGTGGCCCCTCTCTTTGAGATAACTCTGCACAATTGCGAGCTGCAAATGCCACTTCCAGCTTAGCTGTGCAGAAGAGGAACAACAAGAAGAAGAAATATCTCGAAATATGTCCGTTAGGCCCCTTCCCTTGAGATAAATCTGCAAATATCTCGGAAACGAAGCGAGCTATGGCAAAATGTTAAGAGACCTTTTTTGTAGCGAATTAAGCTTCCTACTTTTTATGTTCTATGATATTTTTTGATCAGATGCGTAGTTCTCGAGATATATCAAGATATTTAAAAGTTCCGAAGCCGCACCAACATAATAGAGATACAGAAACACCGTGGCCCCTTTCTTTCAGATAGCTATGCACTATTGCGAGCTGCAAATGCCACTTCCAGCTTAGCTGTGCAGAAGAAGAACAACAAGAAGAAGAAATATCTCGAAATATGTCCGTCAGGCCCCTTACCTTGAGATAAATCTGCAAATATCTCGGAAACGAAGCGAGCTATGGCAAAATGTTAAGAGACCATTTTTGTAGAGAATTAAGTCTCCTACTTTTTATCTTCTATGATATTTTCTGATCAGATGCGTAGTTCTCGAGATATATCAAGATATTTAAAAGTTCCGAAGCCGCACCAACATAATAGAGATACAGAAACACCGTGGCCCCTCTCTTTGAGATAACTCTGCACAATTGCGAGCTGCAAATGCCACTTCCAGCTTAGCTGTGCAGAAGAGGAACAACAAGAAGAAGAAATATCTCGAAATATGTCCGTTAGGCCCCTTCCCTTGAGATAAATCTGCAAATATCTCGGAAACGAAGCGAGCTATGGCAAAATGTTAACAGACTTTTTTGTAGAGAATTAAGTTTCCTACTTTTTATGTTCTATGATATTTTTTGATCAGACGCGTAGTTCTCGAGATATATCAAGATATTTAAAAGTTCCGAAGCCGCACCAACATAATAGAGATACAGAAACACCGTGGCCCCTTTCTTTGAGATAACTCTGCACTAGTGCGAGCCGCAAATGCCACTTCCAGCTTAGCTGTGCAGAAGAAGAACAAGAAGAAGAAGAAATATCTCGAAATATGTCCGTCAGGCCCCTTCCCTTGAGATAAATCTGCAAATATCTCGGAAACGAAGCGAGCTATTGCAAAATGTTAAGAGACCTTTTTTGTAGAGAATTGAGTTTCCTACTTTTTATGTTCTATGAAATTTTTTGATCAGATGCGTAGTTCTCGAGATATATCAAGATATTTAAAAGTTAAGAAGCCGCACCAACATAATAGAGATACAGAAACACCGTGGCCCCTTTCTTTGAGATAACTCTGCACTATTGCGAGCTGCAAATGTCACTTCCAGCTTAGCTGTGCAGAAGAAGAACAACAAGAAGAAGAAATATCACGAAATATGTCCGTTAGGCCCCTTCCCTTGAGATAAATCTGCAAATATCTCGGAAACGAAGCGAGCTATGGCAAAATGTTAAGAGACCTTTTTTGTAGCGAATTAAGTTTCCTACTTTTTATGTTCTATGATATTTTTTGATCAGATGCGTAGTTCTCGAGATATATCAAGATATTTAAAAGTTCCGAAGCCGCACCAACATAATAGAGATACAGAAACACGGTGGCCCCTTTCTTTCAGATAGCTATGCACTATTGCGAGCTGCAAATGCCACTTCCAGCTTAGCTGTGCAGAAGAAGAACAACAAGAAGAAGAAATTTCTCGAAATATGTCCGTCAGGCCCCTTCCCTTGAGATAAATCTGCAAATATCTCGGAAACGAAGCGAGCTATGGCAAAATGTTAAGAGACCTTTTTTGTAGAGAATTAAGTTTCCTACGTTTTATGTTGTATGATATTTTTGATCAGATGCGTAGTTCTCGAGATATATCAAGATATTTAAAAGTTCCGAAGCCGCACCAACATAATAGAGATACAGAAACACCGTGGCCCCTTTCTTTGAGATAACTCTGCACTATTGCGAACTGCAAATGCCACTTCCAGCTTAGCTGTGCAGAAGAAGAACAACAAGAAGAAGAAATATCTCGAAATATGTCCGTCAGGCCCCTTACCTTGAGATAAATCTGCAAATATCTCGGAAACGAAGCGAGCTATGGCAAAATGTTAAGAGACCATTTTTGTAGAGAATTAAGTCTCCTACTTTTTATCTTCTATGATATTTTCTGATCAGATGCGTAGTTCTCGAGATATATCAAGATATTTAAAAGTTCCGAAGCCGCACCAACATAATAGAGATACAGAAACACCGTGGCCCCTCTCTTTGAGATAACTCTGCACAATTGCGAGCTGCAAATGCCACTTCCAGCTTAGCTGTGCAGAAGAGGAACAACAAGAAGAAGAAATATCTCGAAATATGTCCGTTAGGCCCCTTCCCTTGAGATAAATCTGCAAATATCTCGGAAACGAAGCGAGCTATGGCAAAATGTTAAGAGACCTTTTTTGTAGCGAATTAAGCTTCCTACTTTTTATGTTCTATGATATTTTTTGATCAGATGCGTAGTTCTCGAGATATATCAAGATATTTAAAAGTTCCGAAGCCGCACCAACATAATAGAGATACAGAAACACCGTGGCCCCTTTCTTTCAGATAGCTATGCACTATTGCGAGCTGCAAATGCCACTTCCAGCTTAGCTGTGCAGAAGAAGAACAACAAGAAGAAGAAATATCTCGAAATATGTCCGTCAGGCCCCTTACCTTGAGATAAATCTGCAAATATCTCGGAAACGAAGCGAGCTATGGCAAAATGTTAAGAGACCATTTTTGTAGAGAATTAAGTCTCCTACTTTTTATCTTCTATGATATTTTCTGATCAGATGCGTAGTTCTCGAGATATATCAAGATATTTAAAAGTTCCGAAGCCGCACCAACATAATAGAGATACAGAAACACCGTGGCCCCTCTCTTTGAGATAACTGTGCACAATTGCGAGCTGCAAATGCCACTTCCAGCTTAGCTGTGCAGAAGAGGAACAACAAGAAGAAGAAATATCTCGAAATATGTCCGTTAGGCCCCTTCCCTTGAGATAAATCTGCAAATATCTCGGAAACGAAGCGAGCTATGGCAAAATGTTAACAGACTTTTTTGTAGAGAATTAAGTTTCCTACTTTTTATGTTCTATGATATTTTTTGATCAGACGCGTAGTTCTCGAGATATATCAAGATATTTAAAAGTTCCGAAGCCGCACCAACATAATAGAGATACAGAAACACCGTGGCCCCTTTCTTTGAGATAACTCTGCACTAGTGCGAGCCGCAAATGCCACTTCCAGCTTAGCTGTGCAGAAGAAGAACAAGAAGAAGAAGAAATATCTCGAAATATGTCCGTCAGGCCCCTTCCCTTGAGATAAATCTGCAAATATCTCGGAAACGAAGCGAGCTATTGCAAAATGTTAAGAGACCTTTTTTGTAGAGAATTGAGTTTCCTACTTTTTATGTTCTATGAAATTTTTTGATCAGATGCGTAGTTCTCGAGATATATCAAGATATTTAAAAGTTAAGAAGCCGCACCAACATAATAGAGATACAGAAACACCGTGGCCCCTTTCTTTGAGATAACTCTGCACTATTGCGAGCTGCAAATGTCACTTCCAGCTTAGCTGTGCAGAAGAAGAACAACAAGAAGAAGAAGTATCACGAAATATGTCCGTTAGGCCCCTTCCCTTGAGATAAATCTGCAAATATCTCGGAAACGAAGCGAGCTATGGCAAAATGTTAAGAGACCTTTTTTGTAGCGAATTAAGTTTCCTACTTTTTATGTTCTATGATATTTTTTGATCAGATGCGTAGTTCTCGAGATATATCAAGATATTTAAAAGTTCCGAAGCCGCACCAACATAATAGAGATACAGAAACACGGTGGCCCCTTTCTTTCAGATAGCTATGCACTATTGCGAGCTGCAAATGCCACTTCCAGCTTAGCTGTGCAGAAGAAGAACAACAAGAAGAAGAAATTTCTCGAAATATGTCCGTCAGGCCCCTTCCCTTGAGATAAATCTGCAAATATCTCGGAAACGAAGCGAGCTATGGCAAAATGTTAAGAGACCTTTTTTGTAGAGAATTAAGTTTCCTACGTTTTATGTTGTATGATATTTTTGATCAGATGCGTAGTTCTCGAGATATATCAAGATATTTAAAAGTTCCGAAGCCGCACCAACATAATAGAGATACAGAAACACCGTGGCCCCTTTCTTTGAGATAACTCTGCACTATTGCGAACTGCAAATGCCACTTCCAGCTTAGCTGTGCAGAAGAAGAACAACAAGAAGAAGAAATATCTCGAAATATGTCCGTCAGGCCCCTTCCCTTGAGATAAATCTGCAAATATCTCGGAAACGAAGAGAGCTATGGCAAAATGATAAGAGACCTTTTTTGTAGAGAATTAAGTTTCCTACTTTTTATGTTCTATGATATTTTTTGATCAGAAGCGTAGTTTTCGAGATATATCGAGATATTTAAAAGTTCCGAAGCCGCACCAACATAATAGAGATACAGAAACACCGTGGCCCCTTTCTTTGAGATAACTCTGCACTAGTGCGAGCCGCAAATGCCACTTCCAGCTTAGCTGTGCAGAAGAAGAACAACAAGAAGAAGAAATATCTCGAAATATGTCCGTCAGGCCCCTTCCCTTGAGATAAATCTGCAAATATCTCGGAAACGAAGCGAGCTATGGCAAAATGTTAAGAGACCTTTTTTGTAGCGAATTAAGTTTCCTACTTTTTATGTTCTATGATATTTTTTGATCAGATGCGTAGTTCTCGAGATATATCAAGATATTTAAAAGTTCCGAAGCCGCACCAACATAATAGAGATACAGAAACACGGTGGCCCCGTTCTTTCAGATAGCTATGCACTATTGCGAGCTGCAAATGCCACTTCCAGCTTAGCTGTGCAGAAGAAGAACAACAAGAAGAAGAAATATCTCGAAATATGTCCGTCAGGCCCCTTCCCTTGAGATAAATCTGCAAATATCTCGGAAACGAAGCGAGCTATGGCAAAATGTTAAGAGACCTTTTTTGTAGAGAATTATGTTTCCTACTTTTTATGTTCTATGATATTTTTTGATCAGACGCGTAGTTCTCGAGATATATCAAGATATTTAAAAGTTCCGAAGCCGCACCAACATAATAGAGATACAGAAACACCGTGGCTCCTTTCTTTGAGATAACTCTGCACTATTGCGACCTGGAAATGCCACTTCCAGTTTAGCTGTGCAGAAGAAGAACAACAAGAAGAAGAAATATCTCGAAATATGTCCGTTAGGCCCCTTCCCTTGAGATAAATCTGCAAATATCTCGGAAACGAAGCGAGCTATGGCAAAATGTTAAGAGACCTTTTTTGTAGAGAATTAAGTTTCCTACGTTTTATGTTCTATGATATTTTTTGATCAGATGCGTAGTTCTCGAGATATATCAAGATATTTAAAAGTTCCGGAGCCGCACCAACATAATAGAGATACAGAAACACCGTGGCCCCTTTCTTTGAGATAACTCTGCACTATTGCGAGCTGCAAATGCCACTTCCAGCTTAGCTGTGCAGAAGAAGAACAACAAGAAGAAGAAATATCTCGAAATATGTCCGTCAGGCCCCTTCCCTTGAGATAAATCTGCAAATATCTCGGAAACGAAGAGAGCTATGGCAAAATGATAAGAGACCTTTTTTGTAGAGAATCAAGTTTCCTACTTTTTATGTTCTATGAAATTTTTTGATCAGATGCGTAGTTCTCGAGATATATCAAGATATTTAAAAGTTAAGAAGCCGCACCAACATAATAGAGATACAGAAACACCGTGGCCCCTTTCTTTGAGATAACTCTGCACTATTGCGAGCTGCAAATGCCACTTCCAGCTTAGCTGTGCAGAAGAAGAACAACAAGAAGAAGAAATATCACGAAATATGTCCGTTAGGCCCCTTCCCTTGAGATAAATCTGCAAATATCTCGGAAACGAAGCGAGCTATGGCAAAATGTTAAGAGACCTTTTTTGTAGCGAATTAAGTTTCCTACTTTTTATGTTCTATGATATTTTTTGATGAGATGCGTAGCTCTCGAGATATATCAAGATATTTAAAAGTTCCGAAGCCGCACCAACATAATAGAGATACAGAAACACCGTGGCCCCTTTCTTTCAGATAGCTATGCACTATTGCGAGCTGCAAATGCCACTTCCAGCTTAGCTGTGCAGAAGAAGAACAACAAGAAGAAGAAATATCTCGAAATATGTCCGTCAGGCCCCTTACCTTGAGATAAATCTGCAAATATCTCGGAAACGAAGCGAGCTATGGCAAAATGTTAAGAGACCTTTTTTGTAGAGAATTAAGTTTCCTACTTTTTATCTTCTATGATATTTTCTGATCAGATGCGTAGTTCTCGAGATATATCAAGATATTTAAAAGTTCCGAAGCCGCACCAACATAATAGAGATACAGAAACACCGTGGCCCCTCTCTTTGAGATAACTCTGCACAATTGCTAGCTGCAAATGCCACTTCCAGCTTAGCTGTGCAGAAGAGGAACAACAAGAAGAAGAAATATCTCGAAATATGTCCGTCAGGCCCCTTCCCTTGAGATAAATCTGCAAATATCTCGGAAACGAAGCGAGCTATGGCAAAATGTTAAGAGACCTTTTTTGTAGAGAATTATGTTTCCTACTTTTTATGTTCTATGATATTTTTTGATCAGACGCGTAGTTCTCGAGATATATCAAGATATTTAAAAGTTCCGAAGCCGCACCAACATAATAGAGATACAGAAACACCGTGGCTCCTTTCTTTGAGATAACTCTGCACTATTGCGACCTGGAAATGCCACTTCCAGTTTAGCTGTGCAGAAGAAGAACAACAAGAAGAAGAAATATCTCGAAATATGTCCGTTAGGCCCCTTCCCTTGAGATAAATCTGCAAATATCTCGGAAACGAAGCGAGCTATGGCAAAATGTTAAGAGACCTTTTTTGTAGAGAATTAAGTTTCCTACGTTTTATGTTCTATGATATTTTTTGATCAGATGCGTAGTTCTCGAGATATATCAAGATATTTAAAAGTTCCGAAGCCGCACCAACATAATAGAGATACAGAAACACCGTGGCCCCTTTCTTTGAGATAACTCTGCACTATTGCGAGCTGGAAATGCCACGTCCAGTTTAGCTGTGCAGAAGAAGAACAACAAGAAGAAGATATATCTCGAAATATGTCCGTCAGGCCCCTTCCCTTGAGATAAATCTGCAAATATCTCGGAAACGAAGCGAGCTATGGCAAAATGTTAAGAGACCTTTTCTGTAGAGAATTAAGTTTTCTACTTTTTATGTTCCATGATATTTTTTGATCAGATGCGTAGTTCTCGAGATACATCAAGATATTTAAAAGTTCTGAAGCTGCACCAACATAATAGAGATACAGAAACACCGTGGCCCCTTTCTTTGAGATAACTCTGCACTAGTGCGAGCCGCAAATGCCACTTCCAGCTTAGCTGTGCAGAAGAAGAACAACAAGAAGAAGAAATATCTGCAAATATGTCCGTTAGGCCCCTTCCCTTGAGATAAATCTGCAAATATCTCGGAAACGAAGCGAGCTATGGCAAAATGTTGAGAGACCTTTTTTGTAGAGAATTAAGTTTCCTACTATTTATGTTCTATGATATTTTTGGAGCAGATGCGTAGTTCTCGAGATATATCAAGATATTTAAAAGTTCCGAAGCCGCACCAGCATAATAGAGATACAGAAACACCGTGGCCCCTTTCTTTGAGATATCTCTGCACTATTGCGAGCTGCAAATGCCACTTCCAGCTTAGCTGCGCAGAAGAAGAACAACAAGAAGAAGAAATTTCTCGAAATATGTCCGTCAGGCCCCTTCCCTTGAGATAAATCTGCAAATATCTCGGAAACGAAGCGAGCTATGGCAAAATGTTAAGAGACCTTTTTTGTAGAGAATTATGTTTCCTACTTTTTATGTTCTATAATATTTTTTGATCAGACGCGTAGTTCTCGAGATATATCAAGATATTTAAAAGTTCCGAAGCCGCACCAACATAATAGAGATACAGAAACACCGTGGCCCCTTTCTTTGAGATAACTCTGCACTATTGCGAGCTGCAAATGCCACTTCCAGCTTAGCTGTGCAGAAGAAGAACAACAAGAGGAAGAAATATCTCGAAATATGTCCGTCAGGCCCCTTACCTTGAGATAAATCTGCAAATATCTCGGAAACGAAGCGAGCTATGGCAAAATGTTAAGAGACCTTTTTTGTAGAGAATTACGTTTCCTACTTTTTATCTTCTATGATATTTTCTGATCAGATGCGTAGTTCTCGAGATATATCAAGATATTTAAAAGTTCCGAAGCCGCACCAACATAATAGAGATACAGAAACACCGTGGCCCCTTTCTTTGAGATAACTCTGCACTATTGCGAGCTGCAAATGCCACTTTCAGCTTAGCTGTGCAGAAGAAGAACAACAAGAAGAAGAAATATCTCGAAATATGTCCGTCAGGCCCCTTCCCTTGAGATAAATCTGCAAATATCTCGGAAACGAAGCGAGCTATGGCAAAATGTTAAGAGACCTTTTTTGTAGAGAATTATGTTTCCTACAATTTATGTTCTATGATATTTTTTGATCAGAAGCGTAGTTTTCGAGATATATCGAGATATTTAAAAGTTCCGAAGCCGCACCAACATAATAGAGATACAGAAACACCGTGGCCCCTTTCTTTGAGATAACTCTGCACTAGTGCGAGCCGCAAATGCCACTTCCAGCTTAGCTGTGCAGAAGAAGAACAACAAGAAGAAGAAATATCTGGAAATATGTCCGTTAGGCCCCTTCCCTTGAGATAAATCTGCAAATATCTCGGAAACGAAGCGAGCTATGGCAAAATGTTGAGAGACCTTTTTTGTAGAGAATTAAGTTTCCTACTATTTATGTTCTATGATATTTTTGGATCAGATGCGTAGTTCTCGAGATATATCAAGATATTTAAAAGTTCCGAAGCCGCACCAGCATAATAGAGATACAGAAACACCGTGGCCCCTTTCTTTGAGATATCTCTGCACTATTGCGAGCTGCAAATGCCACTTCCAGCTTAGCTGCGCAGAAGAAGAACAACAAGAAGAAGAAATATCTCGAAATATGTCCGTCAGGCCCCTTCCCTTGAGATAAATCTGCAAATATCTCGGAAACGAAGCGAGCTATGGCAAAATGTTAGGAGACCTTTTTTGTAGAGAATTATGTTTCCTACTTTTTATGTTCTATGATATTTTTTGATCAGACGCGTAGTTCTCGAGATATATCAAGATATTTAAAAGTTCCGAAGCCGCACCAACATAATAGAGATACAGAAACACCGTGGCCCCTTTCTTTGAGATAACTCTGCACTATTGCGAGCTGCAAATGCCACTTCCAGCTTAGCTGTGCAGAAGAAGAACAACAAGAAGAAGAAATATCTCGAAATATGTCCGTCAGGCCCCTTACCTTGAGATAAATCTGCAAATATCTCGGAAACGAAGCGAGCTATGGCAAAATGTTAAGAGACCTTTTTTGTAGAGAATTAAGTTTCCTACTTTTTATGTTCTATGATATTTTTCGATCAGAGGCGTAGTTCTCGAGATATATCAAGATATTTAAAAGTTCCGAAGCCGCACCAACATAATAGAGATACAGAAACACCGTGGCCCCTTTCTTTGAGATAACTCTGCACTATTGCGAGCTGTAAATGCCACTTCCAGCTTAGCTGTGCAGAAGAAGAACAACAAGAAGAAGAAATATCTCGAAATATGTCCGTCAGGCCCCTTCCCTTGAGCTGAATCTGCAAATATCTCGGAAACGAAGCGAGCTATGGCAAAATGTTAAGAGACGTTTTTTGTAGAGAATTATGTTTCCTACAATTTATGTTCTATGATATTTTTTGATCAGAAGCGTAGTTTTCGAGATATATCGAGATATTTAAAAGTTCCGAAGCCGCACCAACATAATAGAGATACAGAAACACCGTGGCCCCTTTCTTTGAGATAACTCTGCACTAGTGCGAGCCGCAAATGCCACTTCCAGCTTAGCTGTGCAGAACAAGAACAACAAGAAGAAGAAATATCTCGAAATATGTCCGTCAGGCCCCTTCCCTTGAGATATATCTGCAAATATCTCGGAAACGAAGCGAGCTATGGCAAAATGTTAAGAGACCTTTTTTGTAGAGAATTATGTTTCCTACAATTTATGTTCTATGATATTTTTTGTTCAGAAGCGTAGTTTTCGAGATATATCGAGATATTTAAAAGTTCCGAAGCCGCACCAACATAATAGAAATACAGAAACACCGTGGCCCCTTTCGTTGAGATAACTCTGCACTAGTGCGAGCCGCAAATGCCACTTCCAGCTTAGCTGTGCAGAAGAAGAACAACAAGAAGAAGAAATATCTCGAAATATGTCCGTCAGGCCCCTTCCCTTGAGATAAATCTGCAAATATCTCGGAAACGAAGCGAGCTATGGCAAAATGTTAAGAGACCTTTTTTGTAGAGAATTAAGTTTCCTACTTTGTATGTTCTATGATATTTTTTGATCAGACGCGTAGTTCTCGAGATATATCAAGATATTTAAAAGTTCCGAAGCCGCACCAACATAATAGAGATACAGAAACACCGTGGCCCCTTTCTTTGAGATAACTCTGCACTATTGCGAGCTGCAAATGCCACTTCCAGCTTAGCTGTGCAGAGGAAGAACAACAAGAAGAAGGAATATCTCGAAATATGTCCGTCAGGCCAGTTCCTTTGAGCTGAATCTGCAAATATCTCGGAAACGAAGCGAGCTATGGCAAAATGTTAAGAGACGTTTTTTGTAGAGAATTATGTTTCCTACAATTTATGTTCTATGATATTTTTTGATCAGAAGCGTAGTTTTCGAGATATATCGAGATATTTAAAAGTTCCGAAGCCGCACCAACATAATAGAGATACAGAAACACCGTGGCCCCTTTCTTTGAGATAACTCTGCACTAGTGCGAGCCGCAAATGCCACTTCCAGCTTAGCTGTGCAGAACAAGAACAACAAGAAGAAGAAATATCTCGAAATATGTCCGTCAGGCACCTTCCCTTGAGATAAATCTGCAAATATCTCGGAAACGAAGCGAGCTATTGCAAAATGTTAAGAGACCTTTTTTGTAGAGAATTGAGTTTCCTACTTTTTATGTTCTATGATATTTTTTGATCAGATGCGTAGTTCTCGAGATATATCAAGATATTTAAAAGTTCCGAAGCCGCACCAACATAATAGAGATACAGAAACACCGTGGCCCCTTTCTTTCAGATAACTATGCACTATTGCGAGCTGCAAATGCCACTTCCAGCTTAGCTGTGCAGAAGAAGAACAACAAGAAGAAGAAATATCTCGAAATATGTCCGTCAGGCCCCTTCCCTTGAGATATATCTGCAAATATCTCGGAAACGAAGCGAGCTATGGCAAAATGTTAAGAGACGTTTTTTGTAGAGAATTATGTTTCCTACAATTTATGTTCTATGATATTTTTTGATCAGAAGCGTAGTTTTCGAGATATATCGAGATATTTAAAAGTTCCGAAGCCGCACCAACATAATAGGGATACAGAAACACCGTGGCCCCTTTCTTTGAGATAACTCTGCACTAGTGCGAGCCGCAAATGCCACTTCCCGCTTAGCTGTGCAGAAGAAGAACAACAAGAAGAAGAAATATCTCGAAATATGTCCGTCAGGCCACTTCCCTTGAGATAAATCTGCAAATATCTCGGAAACGAAGCGAGCTATGGCAAAATGTTAAGAGACGTTTTTTGTAGAGAATTATGTTTCCTACAATTTATGTTGTATGATATTTTTTGATCAGAAGCGTAGTTTTCGAGATATATCGAGATACTTAAAAGTTCCGAAGACGCACCAACATAATAGAGATACAGAAACACCGTGGCCCCTTTCTTTGAGATAACTGTGCACCAGTGCGAGCCGCAAATGCCACTTCCAGCTTAGCTGTGCAGAAGAAGAACAACAAGAAGAAGAAATATCTCGAAATATGTCCGTCAGGCCCCTTCCCTTGAGATATATCTGCAAATATCTCGGAAACGAAGCGAGCTATGGCAAAATGTTAAGAGACCGTTTTTGTAGAGAATTATGTTTCCTACTTTTTATGTTCTATGATATTTTTTGATCAGAAGCGTAGTTTTCGAGATATATCGAGATATTTAAAAGTTCCGAAGACGCACCAACATAATAGAGATACAGAAACACCGTGGCCCCTTTCTTTGAGATAACTGTGCACCAGTGCGAGCCGCAAATGCCACTTCCAGCTTAGCTGTGCAGAAGAAGAACAACAAGAAGAAGAAATATCTCGAAATATGTCCGTCAGGCCCCTTCCCTTGAGATATATCTGCAAATATCTCGGAAACGAAGCGAGCTATGGCAAAATGTTAAGAGATCGTTTTTGTAGAGAATTATGTTTCCTACTTTTTATGTTCTATGATATTTTTTGATCAGAAGCGTAGTTTTCGAGATATATCGAGATATTTAAAAGTTCCGAAGACGCACCAACATAATAGAGATACAGAAACACCGTGGCCCCTCTCTTTGAGATAACTGTGCACCAGTGCGAGCCGCAAATGCCACTTCCAGCTTAGCGGTGCAGAAGAAGAACAACAAGAAGAAGAAATATCTCGAAATATGTCCGTCAGGCCCCTTCCCTTGAGATATATCTGCAAATATCTCGGAAACGAAGCGAGCTATGGCAAAATGTTAAGAGATCGTTTTTGTAGAGAATTATGTTTCCTACTTTTTATGTTCTATGATATTTTTTGATCAGACGCGTAGTTCTCGAGATATATCGAGATATTTAAAAGTTCCGAAGACGCACCAACATAATAGAGATACAGAAACACCGTGGCCCCTTTCTTTGAGATAACTGTGCACTAGTGCGAGCCGCAAATGCCACTTCCAGCTTAGCTGTGCAGAAGAAGAACAACAAGAAGAAGAAATATCTCGAAATATGTCCGTCAGACCCCTTCCCTTGAGATATATCTGCAAATATCTCGGAAACGACGCGAGCTATGGCGAAATGTTAAGAGACCTTTTTTGTAGAGAATTAAGTTTCCTACTTTTTATCTTCTATGATATTTTTTGATCAGATGCGTAGTTCTCGAGATATATCAAGATATTTAAAAGTTCCGAAGCCGCACCAACATAATAGAGATACAGAAACACCGTGGCCCCTCTCTTTGAGATAACTCTGCACTATTGCGAGCTGCAAATGCCACTTCCAGCTTAGCTGTGCAGAAGAAGAACAACAAGAAGAAGAAATATCTCGAAATATGTCCGTCAGGCCCCTTCCCTTGAGATAAATCTGCAAATATCTCGGAAACGAAGCGAGCTATGGCAAAATGTTTAGAGACCTTTCTTGTAGAGAATTAAGTTTCCTACTTTTTATGTTCGATGATATTTTTTGATCAGATGCGTAGTTCTCGAGATATATCAAGATATTTAAAAGTTCCGAAGCTGCACCAACATAATAGAGGTACAGAAACACCGTGGCCTCTTTCTTTGAGATAACTCTGCACTATTGCGAGCTGCAAATGCCGCCTCGAGCTTAGCTGTGCAGAAGAAGAACAACAAGAAGAAGAAATATCTCGAAATATGTCCGTCAGACCCCTTCCCTTGAGATGAATCTACAAATATCTCGGAAACGAAGCGAGCTATGGCAAAATGTTAAGAGACCTTTTTTGTAGAGAATAATGTTTCCTACAATTTACGTTCTATGATATTTTTTGATCAGAATCGTAGTTTTCGAGATATATCGAGATATTTAAAAGTTCCGAAGCGGCACCAACATAATAGAGATACAGAAACACCGTGGCCCCTTTCTTTGAGATAACTCTGCACTATTGCGACCTGCAAATGCCACTTCCAGCTCAGCTGTGCAGAAGAAGAACAACAAGAAGAAGAAATATCTCGAAATACGTCCGTCAGGCCCCTTCCCTTGAGATAAATCTGCAAATATCTCGGAAACGAAGCGAGCTATGGCAAAATGTTAAGAGACCTTTTTTGTAGAGAATTAAGTTTCCTACTTTTTATGTTCTATGATATTTTTGGATCAGATGCGTAGTTCTCGAGATATATCAAGATATTTAAAAGTTCCGAAACCGCACCAACATAATAGAGATACAGAAACACCGTGGCCCCTTTCTTTGAGATAACTCTGCACTATTGCGAGCTGGAAATGCCACTTCCAGTTTAGCTGTGCAGAAGAAGAACAACAAGAAGAAGAAATATCTCGAAATATGTCCGTTAGGCCCCTTCCCTTGAGATAAATCTGCAAATATCTCGGAAACGAAGCGAGCTATGGCAAAATGTTAAGAGACCTTTTTTGTAGCGAATTAAGTTTCCTACTTTTTATGTTCTATGATATTTTTTGATGAGATGCGTAGCTCTCGAGATATATCAAGATATTTAAAAGTTCCGAAGCCGCACCAACATAATAGAGATACAGAAACACCGTGGCCCCTTTCTTTCAGATAGCTATGCACTATTGCGAGCTGCAAATGCCACTTCCAGCTTAGCTGTGCAGAAGAAGAACAACAAGAAGAAGAAATATCTCGAAATATGTCCGTCAGGCCCCTTACCTTGAGATAAATCTGCAAATATCTCGGAAACGAAGCGAGCTATGGCAAAATGTTAAGAGACCTTTTTTGTAGAGAATTAAGTTTCCTACTTTTTATCTTCTATGATATTTTCTGATCAGATGCGTAGTTCTCGAGATATATCAAGATATTTAAAAGTTCCGAAGCCGCACCAACATAATAGAGATACAGAAACACCGTGGCCCCTTTCTTTGAGATAACTCTGCACTATTGCGAGCTGGAAATGCCACGTCCAGTTTAGCTGTGCAGAAGAAGAACAACAAGAAGAAGATATATCTCGAAATATGTCCGTCAGGCCCCTTCCCTTGAGATAAATCTGCAAATATCTCGGAAACGAAGCGAGCTATGGCAAAATGTTAAGAGACCTTTTCTGTAGAGAATTAAGTTTTCTACTTTTTATGTTCCATGATATTTTTTGATCAGATGCGTAGTTCTCGAGATACATCAAGATATTTAAAAGTTCTGAAGCTGCACCAACATAATAGAGATACAGAAACACCGTGGCCCCTTTCTTTGAGATAACTCTGCACTAGTGCGAGCCGCAAATGCCACTTCCAGCTTAGCTGTGCAGAAGAAGAACAACAAGAAGAAGAAATATCTGCAAATATGTCCGTTAGGCCCCTTCCCTTGAGATAAATCTGCAAATATCTCGGAAACGAAGCGAGCTATGGCAAAATGTTGAGAGACCTTTTTTGTAGAGAATTAAGTTTCCTACTATTTATGTTCTATGATATTTTTGGATCAGATGCGTAGTTCTCGAGATATATCAAGATGTTTAAAAGTTCCGAAGCCGCACCAGCATAATAGAGATACAGAAACACCGTGGCCCCTTTCTTTGAGATATCTCTGCACTATTGCGAGCTGCAAATGCCACTTCCAGCTTAGCTGCGCAGAAGAAGAACAACAAGAAGAAGAAATTTCTCGAAATATGTCCGTCAGGCCCCTTCCCTTGAGATAAATCTGCAAATATCTCGGAAACGAAGCGAGCTATGGCAAAATGTTAAGAGACCTTTTTTGTAGAGAATTATGTTTCCTACTTTTTATGTTCTATAATATTTTCTGATCAGACGCGTAGTTCTCGAGATATATCAAGATATTTAAAAGTTCCGAAGCCGCACCAACATAATAGAGATACAGAAACACCGTGGCACCTTTCTTTGAGATAACTCTGCACTATTGCGAGCTGCAAATGCCACTTCCAGCTTAGCTGTGCAGAAGAAGAACAACAAGAGGAAGAAATATCTCGAAATATGTCCGTCAGGCCCCTTACCTTGAGATAAATCTGCAAATATCTCGGAAACGAAGCGAGCTATGGCAAAATGTTAAGAGACCTTTTTTGTAGAGAATTACGTTTCCTACTTTTTATCTTCTATGATATTTTCTGATCAGATGCGTAGTTCTCGAGATATATCAAGATATTTAAAAGTTCCGAAGCCGCACCAACATAATAGAGATACAGAAACACCGTGGCCCCTTTCTTTGAGATAACTCTGCACTATTGCGAGCTGCAAATGCCACTTTCAGCTTAGCTGTGCAGAAGAAGAACAACAAGAAGAAGAAATATCTCGAAATATGTCCGTCAGGCCCCTTCCCTTGAGATAAATCTGCAAATATCTCGGAAACGAAGCGAGCTATGGCAAAATGTTAAGAGACCTTTTTTGTAGAGAATTATGTTTCCTACAATTTATGTTCTATGATATTTTTTGATCAGAAGCGTAGTTTTCGAGATATATCGAGATATTTAAAAGTTCCGAAGCCGCACCAACATAATAGAGATACAGAAACACCGTGGCCCCTTTCTTTGAGATAACTCTGCACTAGTGCGAGCCGCAAATGCCACTTCCAGCTTAGCTGTGCAGAAGAAGAACAACAAGAAGAAGAAATATCTGGAAATATGTCCGTTAGGCCCCTTCCCTTGAGATAAATCTGCAAATATCTCGGAAACGAAGCGAGCTATGGCAAAATGTTGAGAGACCTTTTTTGTAGAGAATTAAGTTTCCTACTATTTATGTTCTATGATATTTTTGGATCAGATGCGTAGTTCTCGAGATATATCAAGATATTTAAAAGTTCCGAAGCCGCACCAGCATAATAGAGATACAGAAACACCGTGGCCCCTTTCTTTGAGATATCTCTGCACTATTGCGAGCTGCAAATGCCACTTCCAGCTTAGCTGCGCAGAAGAAGAACAACAAGAAGAAGAAATATCTCGAAATATGTCCGTCAGGCCCCTTCCCTTGAGATAAATCTGCAAATATCTCGGAAACGAAGCGAGCTATGGCAAAATGTTAGGAGACCTTTTTTGTAGAGAATTATGTTTCCTACTTTTTATGTTCTATGATATTTTTTGATCAGACGCGTAGTTCTCGAGATATATCAAGATATTTAAAAGTTCCGAAGCCGCACCAACATAATAGAGATACAGAAACACCGTGGCCCCTTTCTTTGAGATAACTCTGCACTATTGCGAGCTGCAAATGCCACTTCCAGCTTAGCTGTGCAGAAGAAGAACAACAAGAAGAAGAAATATCTCGAAATATGTCCGTCAGGCCCCTTACCTTGAGATAAATCTGCAAATATCTCGGAAACGAAGCGAGCTATGGCAAAATGTTAAGAGACCTTTTTTGTAGAGAATTAAGTTTCCTACTTTTTATGTTCTATGATATTTTTCGATCAGAGGCGTAGTTCTCGAGATATATCAAGATATTTAAAAGTTCCGAAGCCGCACCAACATAATAGAGATACAGAAACACCGTGGCCCCTTTCTTTGAGATAACTCTGCACTATTGCGAGCTGTAAATGCCACTTCCAGCTTAGCTGTGCAGAAGAAGAACAACAAGAAGAAGAAATATCTCGAAATATGTCCGTCAGGCCCCTTCCCTTGAGCTGAATCAGCAAATATCTTGGAAACGAAGCGAGCTATGGCAAAATGTTAAGAGACGTTTTTTGTAGAGAATTATGTTTCCTACAATTTATGTTCTATGATATTTTTTGATCAGAAGCGTAGTTTTCGAGATATATCGAGATATTTAAAAGTTCCGAAGCCGCACCAACATAATAGAGATACAGAAACACCGTGGCCCCTTTCTTTGAGATAACTCTGCACTAGTGCGAGCCGCAAATGCCACTTCCAGCTTAGCTGTGCAGAACAAGAACAACAAGAAGAAGAAATATCTCGAAATATGTCCGTCAGGCCCCTTCCCTTGAGATATATCTGCAAATATCTCGGAAACGAAGCGAGCTATGGCAAAATGTTAAGAGACCTTTTTTGTAGAGAATTATGTTTCCTACAATTTATGTTCTATGATATTTTTTGTTCAGAAGCGTAGTTTTCGAGATATATCGAGATATTTAAAAGTTCCGAAGCCGCACCAACATAATAGAAATACAGAAACACCGTGGCCCCTTTCGTTGAGATAACTCTGCACTAGTGCGAGCCGCAAATGCCACTTCCAGCTTAGCTGTGCAGAAGAAGAACAACAAGAAGAAGAAACATCTCGAAATATGTCCGTCAGGCCCCTTCCCTTGAGATAAATCTGCAAATATCTCGGAAACGAAGCGAGCTATGGCAAAATGTTAAGAGACCTTTTTTGTAGAGAATTAAGTTTCCTACTTTGTATGTTCTATGATATTTTTTGATCAGACGCGTAGTTCTCGAGATATATCAAGATATTTAAAAGTTCCGAAGCCGCACCAACATAATAGAGATACAGAAACACCGTGGCCCCTTTCTTTGAGATAACTCTGCACTATTGCGAGCTGCAAATGCCACTTCCAGCTTAGCTGTGCAGAGGAAGAACAACAAGAAGAAGGAATATCTCGAAATATGTCCGTCAGGCCAGTTCCTTTGAGCTGAATCTGCAAATATCTCGGAAACGAAGCGAGCTATGGCAAAATGTTGAGAGACCTTTTTTGTAGAGAATTAAGTTTCCTACTATTTATGTTCTATGATATTTTTGGATCAGATGCGTAGTTCTCGAGATATATCAAGATATTTAAAAGTTCCGAAGCCGCACCAGCATAATAGAGATACAGAAACACCGTGGCCCCTTTCTTTGAGATATCTCTGCACTATTGCGAGCTGCAAATGCCACTTCCAGCTTAGCTGCGCAGAAGAAGAACAACAAGAAGAAGAAATATCTCGAAATATGTCCGTCAGGCCCCTTCCCTTGAGATAAATCTGCAAATATCTCGGAAACGAAGCGAGCTATGGCAAAATGTTAGGAGACCTTTTTTGTAGAGAATTATGTTTCCTACTTTTTATGTTCTATGATATTTTTTGATCAGACGCGTAGTTCTCGAGATATATCAAGATATTTAAAAGTTCCGAAGCCGCACCAACATAATAGAGATACAGAAACACCGTGGCCCCTTTCTTTGAGATAACTCTGCACTATTGCGAGCTGCAAATGCCACTTCCAGCTTAGCTGTGCAGAAGAAGAACAACAAGAAGAAGAAATATCTCGAAATATGTCCGTCAGGCCCCTTACCTTGAGATAAATCTGCAAATATCTCGGAAACGAAGCGAGCTATGGCAAAATGTTAAGAGACCTTTTTTGTAGAGAATTAAGTTTCCTACTTTTTATGTTCTATGATATTTTTCGATCAGAGGCGTAGTTCTCGAGATATATCAAGATATTTAAAAGTTCCGAAGCCGCACCAACATAATAGAGATACAGAAACACCGTGGCCCCTTTCTTTGAGATAACTCTGCACTATTGCGAGCTGTAAATGCCACTTCCAGCTTAGCTGTGCAGAAGAAGAACAACAAGAAGAAGAAATATCTCGAAATATGTCCGTCAGGCCCCTTCCCTTGAGCTGAATCTGCAAATATCTTGGAAACGAAGCGAGCTATGGCAAAATGTTAAGAGACGTTTTTTGTAGAGAATTATGTTTCCTACAATTTATGTTCTATGATATTTTTTGATCAGAAGCGTAGTTTTCGAGATATATCGAGATATTTAAAAGTTCCGAAGCCGCACCAACATAATAGAGATACAGAAACACCGTGGCCCCTTTCTTTGAGATAACTCTGCACTAGTGCGAGCCGCAAATGCCACTTCCAGCTTAGCTGTGCAGAACAAGAACAACAAGAAGAAGAAATATCTCGAAATATGTCCGTCAGGCCCCTTCCCTTGAGATATATCTGCAAATATCTCGGAAACGAAGCGAGCTATGGCAAAATGTTAAGAGACCTTTTTTGTAGAGAATTATGTTTCCTACAATTTATGTTCTATGATATTTTTTGTTCAGAAGCGTAGTTTTCGAGATATATCGAGATATTTAAAAGTTCCGAAGCCGCACCAACATAATAGAAATACAGAAACACCGTGGCCCCTTTCGTTGAGATAACTCTGCACTAGTGCGAGCCGCAAATGCCACTTCCAGCTTAGCTGTGCAGAAGAAGAACAACAAGAAGAAGAAATATCTCGAAATATGTCCGTCAGGCCCCTTCCCTTGAGATAAATCTGCAAATATCTCGGAAACGAAGCGAGCTATGGCAAAATGTTAAGAGACCTTTTTTGTAGAGAATTAAGTTTCCTACTTTGTATGTTCTATGATATTTTTTGATCAGACGCGTAGTTCTCGAGATATATCAAGATATTTAAAAGTTCCGAAGCCGCACCAACATAATAGAGATACAGAAACACCGTGGCCCCTTTCTTTGAGATAACTCTGCACTATTGCGAGCTGCAAATGCCACTTCCAGCTTAGCTGTGCAGAGGAAGAACAACAAGAAGAAGGAATATCTCGAAATATGTCCGTCAGGCCAGTTCCTTTGAGCTGAATCTGCAAATATCTCGGAAACGAAGCGAGCTATGGCAAAATGTTAAGAGACGTTTTTTGTAGAGAATTATGTTTCCTACAATTTATGTTCTATGATATTTTTTGATCAGAAGCGAAGTTTTCGAGATATATCGAGATATTTAAAAGTTCCGAAGCCGCACCAACATAATAGAGATACAGAAACACCGTGGCCCCTTTCTTTGAGATAACTCTGCACTAGTGCGAGCCGCAAATGCCACTTCCAGCTTAGCTGTGCAGAACAAGAACAACAAGAAGAAGAAATATCTCGAAATATGTCCGTCAGGCCCCTTCCCTTGAGATATATCTGCAAATATCTCGGAAACGAAGCGAGCTATGGCAAAATGTTAAGAGACCTTTTTTGTAGAGAATTATGTTTCCTACAATTTATGTTCTATGATATTTTTTGTTCAGAAGCGTAGTTTTCGAGATATATCGAGATATTTAAAAGTTCCGAAGCCGCACCAACATAATAGAAATACAGAAACACCGTGGCCCCTTTCGTTGAGATAACTCTGCACTAGTGCGAGCCGCAAATGCCACTTCCAGCTTAGCTGTGCAGAAGAAGAACAACAAGAAGAAGAAATATCTCGAAATATGTCCGTCAGGCCCCTTCCCTTGAGATAAATCTGCAAATATCTCGGAAACGAAGCGAGCTATGGCAAAATGTTAAGAGACCTTTTTGGTAGAGAATTAAGTTTCCTACTTTGTATGTTCTATGATATTTTTTGATCAGACGCGTAGTTCTCGAGATATATCAAGATATTTAAAAGTTCCGAAGCCGCAGCAACATAATAGAGATACAGAAACACCGTGGCCCCTTTCTTTGAGATAACTCTGCACTATTGCGAGCTGCAAATGCCACTTCCAGCTTAGCTGTGCAGAGGAAGAACAACAAGAAGAAGGAATATCTCGAAATATGTCCGTCAGGCCAGTTCCTTTGAGCTGAATCTGCAAATATCTCGGAAACGAAGCGAGCTATGGCAAAATGTTAAGAGACGTTTTTTGTAGAGAATTATGTTTCCTACAATTTATGTTGTATGATATTTTTTGATCAGAAGCGTAGTTTTCGAGATATATCGAGATACTTAAAAGTTCCGAAGACGCACCAACATAATAGAGATACAGAAACACCGTGGCCCCTTTCTTTGAGATAACTGTGCACCAGTGCGAGCCGCAAATGCCACTTCCAGCTTAGCTGTGCAGAAGAAGAACAACAAGAAGAAGAAATATCTCGAAATATGTCCGTCAGGCCCCTTCCCTTGAGATATATCTGCAAATATCTCGGAAACGAAGCGAGCTATGGCAAAATGTTAAGAGACCGTTTTTGTAGAGAATTATGTTTCCTACTTTTTATGTTCTATGATATTTTTTGATCAGAAGCGTAGTTTTCGAGATATATCGAGATATTTAAAAGTTCCGAAGACGCACCAACATAATAGAGATACAGAAACACCGTGGCCCCTTTCTTTGAGATAACTGTGCACCAGTGCGAGCCGCAAATGCCACTTCCAGCTTAGCTGTGCAGAAGAAGAACAACAAGAACAAGAAATATCTCGAAATATGTCCGTCAGGCCCCTTCCCTTGAGATATATCTGCAAATATCTCGGAAACGAAGCGAGCTATGGCAAAATGTTAAGAGACCGTTTTTGTAGAGAATTATGTTTCCTACTTTTTATGTTCTATGATATTTTTTGATCAGAAGCGTAGTTTTCGAGATATATCGAGATATTTAAAAGTTCCGAAGACGCACCAACATAATAGAGATACAGAAACACCGTGGCCCCTTTCTTTGAGATAACTGTGCACCAGTGCGAGCCGCAAATGCCACTTCCAGCTTAGCGGTGCAGAAGAAGAACAACAAGAAGAAGAAATATCTCGAAATATGTCCGTCAGGCCCCATCCCTTGAGATATATCTGCAAATATCTCGGAAACGAAGCGAGCTATGGCAAAATGTTAAGAGACCGTTTTTGTAGAGAATTATGTTTCCTACTTTTTATGTTGTATGATATTTTTTTATCAGACGCGTAGTTCTCGAGATATATCGAGATATTTAAAAGTTCCGAAGACGCACCAACATAATAGAGATACAGAAACACCGTGGCCCCTTTCTTTGAGATAACTGTGCACTAGTGCGAGCCGCAAATGCCACTTCCAGCTTAGCTGTGCAGAAGAAGAACAACAAGAAGAAGAAATATCTCGAAATATGTCCGTCAGACCCCTTCCCTTGAGATATATCTGCAAATATCTCGGAAACGACGCGAGCTATGGCGAAATGTTAAGAGACCTTTTTTGTAGAGAATTAAGTTTCCTACTTTTTATCTTCTATGATATTTTTTGATCAGATGCGTAGTTCTCGAGATATATCAAGATATTTAAAAGTTCCGAAGCCGCACCAACATAATAGAGATACAGAAACACCGTGGCCCCTCTCTTTGAGATAACTCTGCACTATTGCGAGCTGCAAATGCCACTTCCAGCTTAGCTGTGCAGAAGAAGAACAACAAGAAGAAGAAATATCTCGAAATATGTCCGTCAGGCCCCTTCCCTTGAGATAAATCTGCAAATATCTCGGAAACGAAGCGAGCTATGGCAAAATGTTTAGAGACCTTTCTTGTAGAGAATTAAGTTTCCTACTTTTTATGTTCGATGATATTTTTTGATCAGATGCGTAGTTCTCGAGATATATCAAGATATTTAAAAGTTCCGAAGCTGCACCAACATAATAGAGGTACAGAAACACCGTGGCCTCTTTCTTTGAGATAACTCTGCACTATTGCGAGCTGCAAATGCCGCCTCGAGCTTAGCTGTGCAGAAGAAGAACAACAAGAAGAAGAAATATCTCGAAATATGTCCGTCAGGCCCCTTCCCTTGAGATAAATATGCAAATATCTCGGAAACGAAGCGAGCTATGGCAAAATGTTAAGAGACCTTTTTTGTAGAGAATTAATTTTCCTACTTTTTATGTTCTATGACATTTTTTGATCAGATGCGTAGTTCTCGAGATATATCAAGATATTTAAAAGTTCCGAAGCGGCACCAACATAATAGAGATACAGAAACACCGTGGCCCCTTTCTTTGAGATAACTCTGCACTATTGCGACCTGCAAATGCCACTTCCAGCTCAGCTGTGCAGAAGAAGAACAACAAGAAGAAGAAATATCTCGAAATACGTCCGTCAGGCCCCTTCCCTTGAGATAAATCTGCAAATATCTCGGAAACGAAGCGAGCTATGGCAAAATGTTAAGAGACCTTTTTTGTAGAGAATTAAGTTTCCTACTTTTTATGTTCTATGATATTTTTGGATCAGATGCGTAGTTCTCGAGATATATCAAGATATTTAAAAGTTCCGAAACCGCACCAACATAATAGAGATACAGAAACACCGTGGCCCCTTTCTTTGAGATAACTCTGCACTATTGCGAGCTGGAAATGCCACTTCCAGTTTAGCTGTGCAGAAGAAGAACAACAAGAAGAAGAAATATCTCGAAATATGTCCGTTAGGCCCCTTTCCTTGAGATAAATCTGCAAATATCTCGGAAACGAAGCGAGCTATGGCAAAATGTTAAGAGACCTTTTTTGTAGAGAATTAAGTTTCCTACTTTTTATGTTCTATGATATTTTTTGATCAGAAGCGTAGTTTTCGAGATATATCGAGATATTTAAAAGTTCCGAAGCCGCACCAACATAATAGAGATACAGAAACACCGTGGCCCCTTTCTTTGAGATAACTCTGCACTAGTGCGAGCCGCATATGCCACTTCCAGCTTAGCTGTGCAGAAGAAGAACAACAAGAAGAAGAAATATCTCGAAATATGTCCGTCAGGCCCCTTCCCTTGAGATAAATATGCAAATATCTCGGAAACGAAGCGAGCTATGGCAAAATATTAAGAGACCTTTTTTGTAGAGAATTAAGTTTCCTACTTTTTATGTTCTATGACATTTTTTGATCAGATGCGTAGTTCTCGAGATATATCAAGATATTTAAAAGTTCCGAAGCCGCACCAACATAATAGAGATACAGAAACACCGTGGCCCCTTTCTTTAAGATAACTCTGCACTATTGCGAGCTGCAAATGCCACTTCCAGCTTAGCTGTGCAGAGGAGGAACAACAAGAAGAAGAAACATCTCGAAATATGTCCGTCAGGCCAGTTCCTTTGAGCTGAATCTGCAAATATCTCGGAAACGAAGCGAGCTATGGCAAAATGTTAAGAGACCTTTTTTGTAGAGAATTATGTTTCCTACAATTTATGTTGTATGATATTTTTTGATCAGAAGCGTAGTTTTCGAGATATATCGAGATATTTATAAGTTCCGAAGCCGCACCAACATAATAGAGATACAGAAACACCGTGGCCCCTTTCTTTGAGATAACTCTGCACTAGTGCGAGCCGCAAATGCCACTTCCAGCTTAGCTGTGCAGAAGAAGAACAACAAGAAGAAGAAATATCTCGAAATATGTCCGTCAGGCCCCTTCCCTTGAGATAAATATGCAAATATCTCGGAAACGAAGCGAGCTATGGCAAAATGTTAAGAGACCTTTTTTGTAGAGAATTAAGTTTCCTACTTTTTATGTTCTATGATATTTTTTGATCAGATGCGTAGTTCTCGAGATATATCAAGATATTTAAAAGTTCCGAAGCCGCACCAACATAATAGAGATACAGAAACACAGTGGCCCCTTTCTTTGAGATAACTCTGCACTATTGCGAGCTGCAAATGCCACTTCCAGCTTAGCTGTGCAGAGGAAGAACAACAAGAAGAAGAAATATCTCGAAATATGTCCGTCAGGCCAGTTCCTTTGAGCTGAATCTGCAAATATCTCGGAAACGAAGCGAGCTATGGCAAAATGTTAAGAGACGTTTTTTGTAGAGAATTATGTTTCCTACAATTTATGTTCTATGATATTTTTTGATCAGAAGCGTAGTTTTCGAGATATATCGAGATATCTAAAAGTTCCGAAGCCGCACCAACATAATAGAGATACAGAAACACCGTGGCCCCTTTCTTTGAGATAACTCTGCACTAGTGCGAGCCGCAAATGCCACTTCCAGCTTAGCTGTGCAGAAGAAGAACAACAAGAAGAAGAAATATCTCGAAATATGTCCGTCAGGCCCCTTCCCTTGAGATAAATCTGCAAATATCTCGGAAACGAAGCGAGCTATGGCAAAATGTTAAGAGACCTTTTTTGTAAAGAATTATGTTTCCTACAATTTATGTTCTATGATATTTTTTGATCAGAAGCGTAGTTTTCGAGATATATCAAGATATTTAAAAGTTCCGAAGCCGCACCAACATAATAGAGATACAGAAACACCGTGGCCCCTTTCTTTGGGATAACTCTGCACTATTGCGAGCTGCAAATGCCACTTCCAGCTTAGCTGTGCAGAAGAAGAACAACAAGAAGAAGAAATATCTCGAAATATGTCCGTCAGGCCACTTCCCTTGAGATAAATCTGCAAATATCTCGGAAACGAAGCGAGCTATGGCAAAATGTTAAGAGACCTTTTTTGTAGAGAATTAAGTTTCCTACTTTTTATGTTCTATGATATTTTTTGATCAGATGCGTAGTTCTCGAGATATATCAAGATATTTAAAAGTTCCGAAACCGCACCAACATAATAGAGATACAGAAACACCGTGGCCCCTTTCTTTGAGATAACTCTGCACTATTGCGAGCCGCAAATGCCACTTCCAGCTTAGCTGTGCAGAGGAAGAACAACAAGAAGCAGAAGTATCTCGAAATATGTCCGTCAGGCCCGTTCCTTTGAGCTGAATCTGCAAATATCTCGGAAACGAAGCGAGCTATGGCAAAATGTTAAGATACGTTTTTTGTAGAGAATTATGTTTCCTACAATTTATGTTCTATGATATTTTTTGATCAGAAGCGTAGTTTTCGAGATATATCGAGATATTTAAAAGTTCCGAAGCCGCACCAACATAATAGAGATACAGAAACACCGTGGCCCCTTTCTTTGAGATAACTCTGCACTAGTGCGAGCCGCAAATGCCACTTCCAGCTTAGCTGTGCAGAAGAAGAACAACAAGAAGAAGAAATATCTCGAAATATGTCCGTCAGGCCCCTTCCCTTGAGATAAATCTGCAAATATCTCGGAAACGAAGCGAGCTATGGCAAAATGTTAAGAGACCTTTTTTGTAAAGAATTATGTTTCCTACAATTTATGTTCTATGATATTTTTTGATCAGAAGCGTAGTTTTCGAGATATATCGAGATACTTAAAAGTTCCGAAGCCGCACCAACATATTAGAGATACAGAAACACCGTGGCCCCTTTCTTTGAGATAACTGTGCACTAGTGCGAGCCGCAAATGCCACTTCCAGCTTAGCTGTGCAGAAGAAGAACAACAAGAAGAAGAAATATCTCGAAATATGTCCGTCAGGCCCCTTCCCTTGAGATAAATCTGCAAATATCTCCGAAACGAAGCGAGCTATGGCAAAATGTTAAGGGACCTTTTTTGTAGAGAATTACGTTTCCTACTTTTTATGTTCTATGATATTTTTTGATCAGACGCGTAGTTCTCGAGATATATCAAGATATTTAAAAGTTCCGAAGCCGCACCAACATAATACAGATACAGAAACACCGTGGCCCCTTTCTTTGAGATAACTCTGCACTAGTGCGAGCCGCAAATGCCACTTCCAGCTTAGCTGTGCAGAAGAAGAACAACAAGAAGAAGAAATGTCTCGAAATATGTCCGTCAGGCCCCTTCCCTTGAGATAAATCTGCAAATATCTCGGAAACGACGCGAGCTATGGCAAAATGTTAAGAGACCTTTTTTGTAGAGAATTATGTTTCCTACTTTTTATGTTCTATGATATTTTTTGATCAGACGCGTAGTTCTCGAGATATATCAAGATATTTAAAAGTTCCGAAGCCGCACCAACATAATAGAGATACAGAAACACCGTGGCCCCTTTCTTTGAGATATCTCTGCACTATTGCGAGCTGCAAATGCCACTTCCAGCTTAGCTGTGCAGAAGAAGAACAACAAGAAGAAGAAATATCTCGAAATATGTCCGTGAGGCCCCTTCCCTTGAGATATATCTGCAAATATCTCGGAAACCAAGCGAGCTATGGCAAAATGTTAAGAGACCTTTTTTGTAGAGAATTATGTTTCCTACAATTTATGTTCTATGATATTTTTTGATCAGAAGCGTAGTTTTCGAGATATATCTAGATATTTAAAAGTTACGAAGCCGCACCAACATAATAGAGATACAGAAACACCGTGGCCCCTTTCTTTGAGATAACTCTGCACTAGTGCGAGCCGCAAATGCCACTTCCAGCTTAGCTGTGCAGAAGAAGAACAACAAGAAGAAGAAATATCTCGAAATATGTCCGTCAGGCCCCTTCCCTTGAGATAAATCTGCAAATATCTCCGAAACGAAGCGAGCTATGGCAAAATGTTAAGAGACCTTTTTTGTAGAGAATTAAGTTTCCTACTTTTTATGTTCTATGATATTTTTTGATCAGACGCGTAGTTCTCGAGATATATCAAGATATTTAAAAGTTCCGAAGCCGCACCAACATAATACAGATACAGAAACACCGTGGCCCCTTTCTTTGAGATAACTCTGCACTAGTGCGAGCCGCAAATGCCACTTCCAGCTTAGCTGTGCAGAAGAAGAACAACAAGAAGAAGAAATGTCTCGAAATATGTCCGTCAGGCCCCTTCCCTTGAGATAAATCTGCAAATATCTCGGAAACGACGCGAGCTATGGCAAAATGTTAAGACACCTTTTTTGTAGAGAATTATGTTTCCTACTTTTTATGTTCTATGATATTTTTTGATCAGACGCGTAGTTCTCGAGATATATCAAGATATTTAAAAGTTCCGAAGCCGCACCAACATAATAGAGATACAGAAACACCGTGGCCCCTTTCTTTGAGATATCTCTGCACTATTGCGAGCTGCAAATGCCACTTCCAGCTTAGCTGTGCAGAAGAAGAACAACAAGAAGAAGAAATATCTCGAAATATGTCCGTGAGGCCCCTTCCCTTGAGATATATCTGCAAATATCTCGGAAACCAAGCGAGCTATGGCAAAATGTTAAGAGACCTTTTTTGTAGAGAATTATGTTTCCTACAATTTATGTTCTATGATATTTTTTGATCAGAAGCGTAGTTTTCGAGATATATCTAGATATTTAAAAGTTACGAAGCCGCACCAACATAATAGAGATACAGAAACACCGTGGCCCCTTTCTTTGAGATAACTCTGCACTAGTGCGAGCCGCAAATGCCACTTCCAGCTTAGCTGTGCAGAAGAAGAACAACAAGAAGAAGAAATATCTCGAAATATGTCCGTCAGGCCCCTTCCCTTGAGATAAATCTCCAAATATCTCGGAAACGAAGCGAGCTATGGCAAAATGTTAAGAGACCTTTTTTGTAGGGAATTAAGTTTCCTACTTTTTATGTTCTATGATATTTTTTGATCAGAAGCGTAGTTTTCGAGATATATCGAGATATTTAAAAGTTCCGAAGCCGCACCAACATAATAGAGATACAGAAACACCGTGGCCCCTTTCTTTGAGATAACTCTGCACTATTACGAGCTGCAAATGCCACTTCCAGCTTAGCTGTGCAGAGGAAGAACAACAAGAAAAAGAAGTATCTCGAAATATGTCCGTCAGGCCCGTTCCTTTGAGCTGAATCTGCAAATATCTCGGAAACGAAGCGAGCTATGGCAAAATGTTAAGAGACGTTTTTTGTAGAGAATTATGTTTCCTACAATTTATGTTCTATGATATTTTTTGATCAGAAGCGTAGTTTTCGAGATATATCGAGATATTTAAAAGTTCCGAAGCCGCACCAACATAATAGAGATACAGAAACACCGTGGCCCCTTTCTTTGAGATAACTCTGCACTAGCGCGAGCCGCAAATGCCACTTACAGCTTAGCTGTGCAGAAGAAGAACAACGAGAAGAAGAAATATCTCGAAATATGTCCGTGAGGCCCCTTCCCTTGAGATATATCTGCAAATATCTCGGAAACCAAGCGAGCTATGGCAAAATGTTAAGAGACCTTTTTTGTAGAGAATTATGTTTCCTACAATTTATGTTCTATGATATTTTTTGATCAGAAGCGTAGTTTTCGAGATATATCTAGATATTTAAAAGTTACGAAGCCGCACCAACATAATAGAGATACAGAAACACCGTGGCCCCTTTCTTTGAGATAACTCTGCACTAGTGCGAGCCGCAAATGCCACTTCCAGCTTAGCTGTGCAGAAGAAGAACAACAAGAAGAAGAAATATCTCGAAATATGTCCGTCAGGCCCCTTCCCTTGAGATAAATCTGCAAATATCTCCGAAACGAAGCGAGCTATGGCAAAATGTTAAGAGACCTTTTTTGTAGAGAATTAAGTTTCCTACTTTTTATGTTCTATGATATTTTTTGATCAGACGCGTAGTTCTCGAGATATATCAAGATATTTAAAAGTTCCGAAGCCGCACCAACATAATACAGATACAGAAACACCGTGGCCCCTTTCTTTGAGATAACTCTGCACTAGTGCGAGCCGCAAATGCCACTTCCAGCTTAGCTGTGCAGAAGAAGAACAACAAGAAGAAGAAATGTCTCGAAATATGTCCGTCAGGCCCCTTCCCTTGAGATAAATCTGCAAATATCTCGGAAACGACGCGAGCTATGGCAAAATGTTAAGACACCTTTTTTGTAGAGAATTATGTTTCCTACTTTTTATGTTCTATGATATTTTTTGATCAGACGCGTAGTTCTCGAGATATATCAAGATATTTAAAAGTTCCGAAGCCGCACCAACATAATAGAGATACAGAAACACCGTGGCCCCTTTCTTTGAGATATCTCTGCACTATTGCGAGCTGCAAATGCCACTTCCAGCTTAGCTGTGCAGAAGAAGAACAACAAGAAGAAGAAATATCTCGAAATATGTCCGTGAGGCCCCTTCCCTTGAGATATATCTGCAAATATCTCGGAAACCAAGCGAGCTATGGCAAAATGTTAAGAGACCTTTTTTGTAGAGAATTATGTTTCCTACAATTTATGTTCTATGATATTTTTTGATCAGAAGCGTAGTTTTCGAGATATATCTAGATATTTAAAAGTTACGAAGCCGCACCAACATAATAGAGATACAGAAACACCGTGGCCCCTTTCTTTGAGATAACTCTGCACTAGTGCGAGCCGCAAATGCCACTTCCAGCTTAGCTGTGCAGAAGAAGAACAACAAGAAGAAGAAATATCTCGAAATATGTCCGTCAGGCCCCTTCCCTTGAGATAAATCTCCAAATATCTCGGAAACGAAGCGAGCTATGGCAAAATGTTAAGAGACCTTTTTTGTAGGGAATTAAGTTTCCTACTTTTTATGTTCTATGATATTTTTTGATCAGAAGCGTAGTTTTCGAGATATATCGAGATATTTAAAAGTTCCGAAGCCGCACCAACATAATAGAGATACAGAAACACCGTGGCCCCTTTCTTTGAGATAACTCTGCACTATTACGAGCTGCAAATGCCACTTCCAGCTTAGCTGTGCAGAGGAAGAACAACAAGAAAAAGAAGTATCTCGAAATATGTCCGTCAGGCCCGTTCCTTTGAGCTGAATCTGCAAATATCTCGGAAACGAAGCGAGCTATGGCAAAATGTTAAGAGACGTTTTTTGTAGAGAATTATGTTTCCTACAATTTATGTTCTATGATATTTTTTGATCAGAAGCGTAGTTTTCGAGATATATCGAGATATTTAAAAGTTCCGAAGCCGCACCAACATAATAGAGATACAGAAACACCGTGGCCCCTTTCTTTGAGATAACTCTGCACTAGCGCGAGCCGCAAATGCCACTTACAGCTTAGCTGTGCAGAAGAAGAACAACGAGAAGAAGAAATATCTCGAAATATGTCCGTCAGGCCCCTTCCCTTGAGATAAATCTGCAAATATCTCGGAAACGAAGCGAGCTATGGCAAAATGTTAAGAGACCTTTTTTGTAGAGAATTAAGTTTCCTATATTTTATGTTCTATGATATTTTTTGATCAGATGCGTAGTTCTCGAGATATATCAAGATATTTAAAAGTTCCGAAGCCGCACCAACATAATAGAGATACAGAAACACCGTGGCCCCTTTCTTTGAGATAACTCTGCACTAGCGCGAGCCGCAAATGCCACTTACAGCTTAGCTGTGCAGAAGAAGAACAACGAGAAGAAGAAATATCTCGAAATATGTCCGTCAGGCCCCTTCCCTTGAGATAAATCTGCAAATATCTCGGAAACGAAGCGAGCTATGGCAAAATGTTAAGAGACCTTTTTTGTAGAGAATTAAGTTTCCTACTTTTTATGTTCTATGATATTTTTTGATCAGATGCGCAGTTCTCGAGATATATCAAGATATTTAAAAGTTCCGAAGCCGCACCAACATAATAGAGATACAGAAACACCGTGACCCCTTTCTTTGAGATAACTCTGCACTATTGCGAGCTGTAAATGCCACTTCCAGCTTAGCTGTGCAGAAGAAGAACAACAAGAAGAAGAAATATCTCGAAATATGTCCGTCAGGCCCCTGCCCTTGAGATATATCTGCAAATATCTCGGAAACCAAGCGAGCTATGGCAAAATGTTAAGAGACCTTTTTTGTAGAGAATTATGTTTCCTACAATTTATGTTCTATGATATTTTTTGATCAGAAGCGTAGTTTTCGAGATATATCTAGATATTTAAAAGTTACGAAGCCGCACCAACATAATAGAGATACAGAAACACCGTGGCCCCTTTCTTTGAGATAACTCTGCACTAGTGCGAGCCGCAAATGCCACTTCCAGCTTAGCTGTGCAGAAGAAGAACAACAAGAAGAAGAAATATCTCGAAATATGTCCGTCAGGCCCCTTCCCTTGAGATAAATCTGCAAATATCTCGGAAACGAAGCGAGCTATGGCAAAATGTTAAGAGACCTTTTTTGTAGAGAATTAAGTTTCCTACTTTTTATGTTGTATGATATTTTTTGATCAGATGCGTAGTTCTCGAGATATATCAAGATATTTAAAAGTTCCGAAGCCGCACCAACATAATAGATACAGAAACACCGTGGCCCCTTTCTTTGAGATAACTCTGCACTATTGCGAGCTGCAAATGCCACTTCCAGCTTAGCTGTGCAGAGGAAGAACAACAAGAAGAAGAAATATCTCGAAATATGTCCGTCAGGCCAGTTCCTTTGAGCTGAATCTGCAAATATCTCGGAAACGAAGCGAGCTATGGCAAAATGTTGAGAGACGTTTTTTGTCGAGAATTATGTTTCCTACAATTTATGTTCTATGATATTTTTTGATCAGAAGCGTAGTATTCGAGATATATCGAGATACTTAAAAGTTCCGAAGCCGCACCAACATATTAGAGATACAGAAACACCGTGGCCCCTTTCTTTGAGATAACTGTGCACTAGTGCGAGCCGCAAATGCCACTTCCAGCTTAGCGGTGCAGAAGAAGAACAACAAGAAGAAGAAACTTCTCGAAATATGTCCGTTAGGCCCCTTCCCTTGAGATAAATCTGCAAATATCTCGGAAACGAAGCGAGCTATGGCAAAATGTTAAGAGACCTTTTTTGTAGAGAATTAAGTTTCCTACTTTTTATGTTCTATGATATTTTTTGATCAGATGCGTAGTTCTCGAGATATATCAAGATATTTAAAAGTTCCGAAGCCGCACCAACATAATAGAGATACAGAAACACCGTGGCCCCTTTCTTTGAGATAACTCTGCACTATTGCGAGCTGCAAATGCCACTTCCAGCTTAGCTGTGCAGAGGAAGAACAACAAGAAAAAGAAGTATCTCGAAATATGTCCGTCAGGCCCGTTCCTTTGAGCTGAATCTGCAAATATCTCGGAAACGAAGCGAGCTATCGCAAAATGTTAAGAGACATTTTTTGTAGAGAATTATGTTTCCTACAATATATGTTCTATGATATTTTTTGATCAGAAGCGTAGTTTTCGAGATATATCGAGATATTTAAAAGTTACGAAGCCGCACCAACATAATAGAGATACAGAAACACCGTGGCCCCTTTCTTTGAGATAACTCTGCACTAGTGCGAGCCGCAAATGCCACTTCCAGCTTAGCTGTGCAGAAGAAGAACAACAAGAAGAAGAAATATCTCGAAATATGTCCGTCAGGCCCCTTCCCTTGAGATAAATCTGCAAATATCTCGGAAACGAAGCGAGCTATGGCAAAATGTTAAGAGACCTTTTTTGTAGAGAATTAAGTTTCCTACTTTTTATGTTGTATGATATTTTTTGATCAGATGCGTAGTTCTCGAGATATATCAAGATATTTAAAAGTTCCGAAGCCGCACCAACATAATAGATACAGAAACACCGTGGCCCCTTTCTTTGAGATAACTCTGCACTATTGCGAGCTGCAAATGCCACTTCCAGCTTAGCTGTGCAGAGGAAGAACAACAAGAAGAAGAAATATCTCGAAATATGTCCGTCAGGCCAGTTCCTTTGAGCTGAATCTGCAAATATCTCGGAAACGAAGCGAGCTATGGCAAAATGTTGAGAGACGTTTTTTGTCGAGAATTATGTTTCCTACAATTTATGTTCTATGATATTTTTTGATCAGAAGCGTAGTATTCGAGATATATCGAGATACTTAAAAGTTCCGAAGCCGCACCAACATATTAGAGATACAGAAACACCGTGGCCCCTTTCTTTGAGATAACTGTGCACTAGTGCGAGCCGCAAATGCCACTTCCAGCTTAGCGGTGCAGAAGAAGAACAACAAGAAGAAGAAACTTCTCGAAATATGTCCGTTAGGCCCCTTCCCTTGAGATAAATCTGCAAATATCTCGGAAACGAAGCGAGCTATGGCAAAATGTTAAGAGACCTTTTTTGTAGAGAATTAAGTTTCCTACTTTTTATGTTCTATGATATTTTTTGATCAGATGCGTAGTTCTCGAGATATATCAAGATATTTAAAAGTTCCGAAGCCGCACCAACATAATAGAGATACAGAAACACCGTGGCCCCTTTCTTTGAGATAACTCTGCACTATTGCGAGCTGCAAATGCCACTTCCAGCTTAGCTGTGCAGAGGAAGAACAACAAGAAAAAGAAGTATCTCGAAATATGTCCGTCAGGCCCGTTCCTTTGAGCTGAATCTGCAAATATCTCGGAAACGAAGCGAGCTATCGCAAAATGTTAAGAGACATTTTTTGTAGAGAATTATGTTTCCTACAATATATGTTCTATGATATTTTTTGATCAGAAGCGTAGTTTTCGAGATATATCGAGATATTTAAAAGTTCCGAAGCCGCACCAACATAATAGAGATACAGAAACACCGTGGCCCCTTTCTTTGAGATAACTCTGCACTATTGCGAGCTGTAAATGCCACTTCCAGCTTAGCTGTGCAGAAGAAGAACAACAAGAAGAAGAAATATCTCGAAATATGTCCGTCAGGCCCCTGCCCTTGAGATATATCTGCAAATATCTCGGAAACCAAGCGAGCTATGGCAAAATGTTAAGAGACCTTTTTTGTAGAGAATTATGTTTCCTACAATTTATGTTCTATGATATTTTTTGATCAGAAGCGTAGTTTTCGAGATATATCTAGATATTTAAAAGTTACGAAGCCGCACCAACATAATAGAGATACAGAAACACCGTGGCCCCTTTCTTTGAGATAACTCTGCACTAGTGCGAGCCGCAAATGCCACTTCCAGCTTAGCTGTGCAGAAGAAGAACAACAAGAAGAAGAAATATCTCGAAATATGTCCGTCAGGCCCCTTCCCTTGAGATAAATCTGCAAATATCTCGGAAACGAAGCGAGCTATGGCAAAATGTTAAGAGACCTTTTTTGTAGAGAATTAAGTTTCCTACTTTTTATGTTGTATGATATTTTTTGATCAGATGCGTAGTTCTCGAGATATATCAAGATATTTAAAAGTTCCGAAGCCGCACCAACATAATAGATACAGAAACACCGTGGCCCCTTTCTTTGAGATAACTCTGCACTATTGCGAGCTGCAAATGCCACTTCCAGCTTAGCTGTGCAGAGGAAGAACAACAAGAAGAAGAAATATCTCGAAATATGTCCGTCAGGCCAGTTCCTTTGAGCTGAATCTGCAAATATCTCGGAAACGAAGCGAGCTATGGCAAAATGTTGAGAGACGTTTTTTGTCGAGAATTATGTTTCCTACAATTTATGTTCTATGATATTTTTTGATCAGAAGCGTAGTATTCGAGATATATCGAGATACTTAAAAGTTCCGAAGCCGCACCAACATATTAGAGATACAGAAACACCGTGGCCCCTTTCTTTGAGATAACTCTGCACTAGCGCGAGCCGCAAATGCCACTTACAGCTTAGCTGTGCAGAAGAAGAACAACGAGAAGAAGAAATATCTCGAAATATGTCCGTCAGGCCCCTTCCCTTGAGATAAATCTGCAAATATCTCGGAAACGAAGCGAGCTATGGCAAAATGTTAAGAGACCTTTTTTGTAGAGAATTAAGTTTCCTACATTTTATGTTCTATGATATTTTTTGATCAGATGCGTAGTTCTCGAGATATATCAAGATATTTAAAAGTTCCGAAGCCGCACCAACATAATAGAGATACAGAAACACCGTGGCCCCTTTCTTTGAGATAACTCTGCACTAGCGCGAGCCGCAAATGCCACTTACAGCTTAGCTGTGCAGAAGAAGAACAACGAGAAGAAGAAATATCTCGAAATATGTCCGTCAGGCCCCTTCCCTTGAGATAAATCTGCAAATATCTCGGAAACGAAGCGAGCTATGGCAAAATGTTAAGAGACCTTTTTTGTAGAGAATTAAGTTTCCTACATTTTATGTTCTATGATATTTTTTGATCAGATGCGTAGTTCTCGAGATATATCAAGATATTTAAAAGTTCCGAAGCCGCACCAACATAATAGAGATACAGAAACACCGTGGCTCCTTTCTTTGAGATAACTCTGCACTATTGCGAGCTGGAAATGCCACTTCCAGTTTAGCTGTGCAGAAGAAGAACAACAAGAAGAAGAAATATCTCGAAATATGTCCGTTAGGCCCCTTTCCTTGAGATAAATCTGCAAATATCTCGGAAACGAAGCGAGCTATGGCAAAATGTTAAGAGACCTTTTTTGTAGAGAATTAAGTTTCCTACTTTTTATGTTCTATGATATTTTTTGATCAGATGCGTAGTTCTCGAGATATATCAAGATATTTAAAGGTTCCGAAGCCGCACCAACATAATAGAGATACAGAAACACCGTGGCCCCGTTCTTTGAGATAACTCTGCACTAGCGCGAGCCGCAAATGCCACTTACAGCTTAGCTGTGCAGAAGAAGAACAACGAGAAGAAGAAATATCTCGAAATATGTCCGTCAGGCCCGTTCCCTTGAGATAAATCTGCAAATATCTCGGAAACGAAGCGAGCTATGGCAAAATGTTAAGAGATCTTTTTTGTAGAGAATTAAGTTTCCTACTTTTTATGTTCTATGATATTTTTTGATCAGATGCGTAGTTCTCGAGATATATCAAGATATTTAAAAGTTCCGAAGCCGCACCAACATAATAGAGATACAGAAACACCGTGGCCCCTTTCTTTGAGATAACTCTGCACTATTGCGAGCTGCAAATGCCACTTCCAGCTTAGCTGTGCAGAAGAGGAACAACAAGAAGAAGAAATATCTCGGAATATATCCGTCAGGCCCCTTCCCTTGAGATAAATCTGCAAATATCTCGGAAACGATGCCAGCTATGGGAAAATGTTGAGAGACCTTTTTTGTAGAGAATTAAGTTTCCTACTTTTTATCTTCTATGATATTTTTTGATCAGATGCGTAGTTCTAGAGATATATCAAGATATTTAAAAGTTCCGAAGCCGCACCAACATAATAGAGATACAGAAACACCGTGGCCCCTTTCTTTGAGATAACTGTGCACTAGTGCGAGCCGGAAATGCCACTTCCAGCTTAGCTGTGCAGAAGAAGAACAACAAGAAGAAGAAATATCTCGAAATATGTCCGTCAGGCCCCTGCCCTTGAGATATATCTGCAAATATCTCGGAAACCAAGCGAGCTATGGCAAAATGTTAAGAGACCTTTTTTGTAGAGAATTATGTTTCCTACAATTTATGTTCTATGATATTTTTTGATCAGAAGCGTAGTTTTCGAGATATATCTAGATATTTAAAAGTTACGAAGCCGCACCAACATAATAGAGATACAGAAACACCGTGGCCCCTTTCTTTGAGATAACTCTGCACTAGTGCGAGCCGCAAATGCCACTTCCAGCTTAGCTGTGCAGAAGAAGAACAACAAGAAGAAGAAATATCTCGAAATATGTCCGTCAGGCCCCTTCCCTTGAGATAAATCTGCAAATATCTCGGAAACGAAGCGAGCTATGGCAAAATGTTAAGAGACCTTTTTTGTAGAGAATTAAGTTTCCTACTTTTTATGTTGTATGATATTTTTTGATCAGATGCGTAGTTCTCGAGATATATCAAGATATTTAAAAGTTCCGAAGCCGCACCAACATAATAGATACAGAAACACCGTGGCCCCTTTCTTTGAGATAACTCTGCACTATTGCGAGCTGCAAATGCCACTTCCAGCTTAGCTGTGCAGAGGAAGAACAACAAGAAGAAGAAATATCTCGAAATATGTCCGTCAGGCCAGTTCCTTTGAGCTGAATCTGCAAATATCTCGGAAACGAAGCGAGCTATGGCAAAATGTTGAGAGACGTTTTTTGTCGAGAATTATGTTTCCTACAATTTATGTTCTATGATATTTTTTGATCAGAAGCGTAGTATTCGAGATATATCGAGATACTTAAAAGTTCCGAAGCCGCACCAACATATTAGAGATACAGAAACACCGTGGCCCCTTTCTTTGAGATAACTGTGCACTAGTGCGAGCCGCAAATGCCACTTCCAGCTTAGCGGTGCAGAAGAAGAACAACAAGAAGAAGAAACTTCTCGAAATATGTCCGTTAGGCCCCTTCCCTTGAGATAAATCTGCAAATATCTCGGAAACGAAGCGAGCTATGGCAAAATGTTAAGAGACCTTTTTTGTAGAGAATTAAGTTTCCTACTTTTTATGTTCTATGATATTTTTTGATCAGATGCGTAGTTCTCGAGATATATCAAGATATTTAAAAGTTCCGAAGCCGCACCAACATAATAGAGATACAGAAACACCGTGGCCCCTTTCTTTGAGATAACTCTGCACTATTGCGAGCTGCAAATGCCACTTCCAGCTTAGCTGTGCAGAGGAAGAACAACAAGAAAAAGAAGTATCTCGAAATATGTCCGTCAGGCCCGTTCCTTTGAGCTGAATCTGCAAATATCTCGGAAACGAAGCGAGCTATCGCAAAATGTTAAGAGACATTTTTTGTAGAGAATTATGTTTCCTACAATATATGTTCTATGATATTTTTTGATCAGAAGCGTAGTTTTCGAGATATATCGAGATATTTAAAAGTTACGAAGCCGCACCAACATAATAGAGATACAGAAACACCGTGGCCCCTTTCTTTGAGATAACTCTGCACTAGTGCGAGCCGCAAATGCCACTTCCAGCTTAGCTGTGCAGAAGAAGAACAACAAGAAGAAGAAATATCTCGAAATATGTCCGTCAGGCCCCTTCCCTTGAGATAAATCTGCAAATATCTCGGAAACGAAGCGAGCTATGGCAAAATGTTAAGAGACCTTTTTTGTAGAGAATTAAGTTTCCTACTTTTTATGTTGTATGATATTTTTTGATCAGATGCGTAGTTCTCGAGATATATCAAGATATTTAAAAGTTCCGAAGCCGCACCAACATAATAGATACAGAAACACCGTGGCCCCTTTCTTTGAGATAACTCTGCACTATTGCGAGCTGCAAATGCCACTTCCAGCTTAGCTGTGCAGAGGAAGAACAACAAGAAGAAGAAATATCTCGAAATATGTCCGTCAGGCCAGTTCCTTTGAGCTGAATCTGCAAATATCTCGGAAACGAAGCGAGCTATGGCAAAATGTTGAGAGACGTTTTTTGTCGAGAATTATGTTTCCTACAATTTATGTTCTATGATATTTTTTGATCAGAAGCGTAGTATTCGAGATATATCGAGATACTTAAAAGTTCCGAAGCCGCACCAACATATTAGAGATACAGAAACACCGTGGCCCCTTTCTTTGAGATAACTGTGCACTAGTGCGAGCCGCAAATGCCACTTCCAGCTTAGCGGTGCAGAAGAAGAACAACAAGAAGAAGAAACTTCTCGAAATATGTCCGTTAGGCCCCTTCCCTTGAGATAAATCTGCAAATATCTCGGAAACGAAGCGAGCTATGGCAAAATGTTAAGAGACCTTTTTTGTAGAGAATTAAGTTTCCTACTTTTTATGTTCTATGATATTTTTTGATCAGATGCGTAGTTCTCGAGATATATCAAGATATTTAAAAGTTCCGAAGCCGCACCAACATAATAGAGATACAGAAACACCGTGGCCCCTTTCTTTGAGATAACTCTGCACTATTGCGAGCTGCAAATGCCACTTCCAGCTTAGCTGTGCAGAGGAAGAACAACAAGAAAAAGAAGTATCTCGAAATATGTCCGTCAGGCCCGTTCCTTTGAGCTGAATCTGCAAATATCTCGGAAACGAAGCGAGCTATCGCAAAATGTTAAGAGACATTTTTTGTAGAGAATTATGTTTCCTACAATATATGTTCTATGATATTTTTTGATCAGAAGCGTAGTTTTCGAGATATATCGAGATATTTAAAAGTTCCGAAGCCGCACCAACATAATAGAGATACAGAAACACCGTGGCCCCTTTCTTTGAGATAACTCTGCACTATTGCGAGCTGTAAATGCCACTTCCAGCTTAGCTGTGCAGAAGAAGAACAACAAGAAGAAGAAATATCTCGAAATATGTCCGTCAGGCCCCTGCCCTTGAGATATATCTGCAAATATCTCGGAAACCAAGCGAGCTATGGCAAAATGTTAAGAGACCTTTTTTGTAGAGAATTATGTTTCCTACAATTTATGTTCTATGATATTTTTTGATCAGAAGCGTAGTTTTCGAGATATATCTAGATATTTAAAAGTTACGAAGCCGCACCAACATAATAGAGATACAGAAACACCGTGGCCCCTTTCTTTGAGATAACTCTGCACTAGTGCGAGCCGCAAATGCCACTTCCAGCTTAGCTGTGCAGAAGAAGAACAACAAGAAGAAGAAATATCTCGAAATATGTCCGTCAGGCCCCTTCCCTTGAGATAAATCTGCAAATATCTCGGAAACGAAGCGAGCTATGGCAAAATGTTAAGAGACCTTTTTTGTAGAGAATTAAGTTTCCTACTTTTTATGTTGTATGATATTTTTTGATCAGATGCGTAGTTCTCGAGATATATCAAGATATTTAAAAGTTCCGAAGCCGCACCAACATAATAGATACAGAAACACCGTGGCCCCTTTCTTTGAGATAACTCTGCACTATTGCGAGCTGCAAATGCCACTTCCAGCTTAGCTGTGCAGAGGAAGAACAACAAGAAGAAGAAATATCTCGAAATATGTCCGTCAGGCCAGTTCCTTTGAGCTGAATCTGCAAATATCTCGGAAACGAAGCGAGCTATGGCAAAATGTTGAGAGACGTTTTTTGTCGAGAATTATGTTTCCTACAATTTATGTTCTATGATATTTTTTGATCAGAAGCGTAGTATTCGAGATATATCGAGATACTTAAAAGTTCCGAAGCCGCACCAACATATTAGAGATACAGAAACACCGTGGCCCCTTTCTTTGAGATAACTCTGCACTAGCGCGAGCCGCAAATGCCACTTACAGCTTAGCTGTGCAGAAGAAGAACAACGAGAAGAAGAAATATCTCGAAATATGTCCGTCAGGCCCCTTCCCTTGAGATAAATCTGCAAATATCTCGGAAACGAAGCGAGCTATGGCAAAATGTTAAGAGACCTTTTTTGTAGAGAATTAAGTTTCCTACATTTTATGTTCTATGATATTTTTTGATCAGATGCGTAGTTCTCGAGATATATCAAGATATTTAAAAGTTCCGAAGCCGCACCAACATAATAGAGATACAGAAACACCGTGGCCCCTTTCTTTGAGATAACTCTGCACTAGCGCGAGCCGCAAATGCCACTTACAGCTTAGCTGTGCAGAAGAAGAACAACGAGAAGAAGAAATATCTCGAAATATGTCCGTCAGGCCCCTTCCCTTGAGATAAATCTGCAAATATCTCGGAAACGAAGCGAGCTATGGCAAAATGTTAAGAGACCTTTTTTGTAGAGAATTAAGTTTCCTACATTTTATGTTCTATGATATTTTTTGATCAGATGCGTAGTTCTCGAGATATATCAAGATATTTAAAAGTTCCGAAGCCGCACCAACATAATAGAGATACAGAAACACCGTGGCTCCTTTCTTTGAGATAACTCTGCACTATTGCGAGCTGGAAATGCCACTTCCAGTTTAGCTGTGCAGAAGAAGAACAACAAGAAGAAGAAATATCTCGAAATATGTCCGTTAGGCCCCTTTCCTTGAGATAAATCTGCAAATATCTCGGAAACGAAGCGAGCTATGGCAAAATGTTAAGAGACCTTTTTTGTAGAGAATTAAGTTTCCTACTTTTTATGTTCTATGATATTTTTTGATCAGATGCGTAGTTCTCGAGATATATCAAGATATTTAAAGGTTCCGAAGCCGCACCAACATAATAGAGATACAGAAACACCGTGGCCCCGTTCTTTGAGATAACTCTGCACTAGCGCGAGCCGCAAATGCCACTTACAGCTTAGCTGTGCAGAAGAAGAACAACGAGAAGAAGAAATATCTCGAAATATGTCCGTCAGGCCCGTTCCCTTGAGATAAATCTGCAAATATCTCGGAAACGAAGCGAGCTATGGCAAAATGTTAAGAGATCTTTTTTGTAGAGAATTAAGTTTCCTACTTTTTATGTTCTATGATATTTTTTGATCAGATGCGTAGTTCTCGAGATATATCAAGATATTTAAAAGTTCCGAAGCCGCACCAACATAATAGAGATACAGAAACACCGTGGCCCCTTTCTTTGAGATAACTGTGCACTAGTGCGAGCCGGAAATGCCACTTCCAGCTTAGCTGTGCAGAAGAAGAACAACAAGAAGAAGAAATATCTCGAAATAGGTCCGTCAGGCCCCTTCCCTTGAGATAAATCTGCAAATATCTCGGAAACGAAGCGAGCTATGGCAAAATGTTGAGAGATCTTTTTTGTAGAGAATTAAGTTTCCTACTTTTTATGTTCTATGATATTTTTTGATCAGATGCGTAGTTCTCGAGATATATCAAGATATTTAAAAGTTCCGAAGCCGCACCAACATAATAGAGATACAGAAACACCGTGGCCCCTTTCTTTGAGATAACTCTGCACTAGCGCGAGCCGCAAATGCCACTTACAGCTTAGCTGTGCAGAAGAAGAACAACGAGAAGAAGAAATATCTCGAAATATGTCCGTCAGGCCCGTTCCCTTGAGATAAATCTGCAAATATCTCGGAAACGAAGCGAGCTATGGCAAAATGTTAAGAGATCTTTTTTGTAGAGAATTAAGTTTCCTACTTTTTATGTTCTATGATATTTTTTGATCAGATGCGTAGTTCTCGAGATATATCAAGATATTTAAAAGTTCCGAAGCCGCACCAACATAATAGAGATACAGAAACACCGTGGCCCCTTTCTTTGAGATAACTCTGTACTAGCGCGAGCCGCAAATGCCACTTACAGCTTAGCTGTGCAGAAGAAGAACAACGAGAAGAAGAAATATCTCGAAATATGTCCGTCAGGCCCCTTCCCTTGAGATAAATCTGCAAATATCTCGGAAACGAAGCGAGCTATGGCAAAATGTTAAGAGACCTTTTTTGTAGAGAATTAAGTTTCCTACAATTTATGTTCTATGATATTTTTTGATCAGATGCGTAGTTCTCGAGATATATCAAGATATTTAAAAGTTCCGAAGCCGCACAGACATAATAGAGATACAGAAACACCGTGGCCCCTTTCTTTGAGATAACTCTGCACTATTGCGAGCTGCAAATGCCACTTCCAGCTTAGCTGTGCAGAAGAGGAACAACAAGAAGAAGAAATATCTCGGAATATGTCCGTCAGGCCCCTTCCCTTGAGATAAATCTGCAAATATCTCGGAAACGATGCCAGCTATGGGAAAATGTTGAGAGACCTTTTTTGTAGAGAATTAAGTTTCCTACTTTTTATCTTCTATGATATTTTTTGATCAGATGCGTAGTTCTAGAGATATATCAAGATATTTAAAAGTTCCGAAGCCGCACCAACATAATAGAGATACAGAAACACCGTGGCCCCTTTCTTTGAGATAACTGTGCACTAGTGCGAGCCGGAAATGCCACTTCCAGCTTAGCTGTGCAGAAGAAGAACAACAAGAAGAAGAAATATCTCGAAATATGTCCGTCAGGCCCCTTCCCTTGAGATACATCTGCAAATATCTCGGAAACGAAGCGAGCTATGGCAAAATGTTAAGAGACCCTTTTTGTAGAGAATTAAGTTTCCCACTTTTTATGTTCTATGATATTTTTTGATCAGACGCGTAGTTCTCGAGATATATCAAGATATTTAGAAGTTCCGAAGCCGCACCAACATAATAGAGATACAGAAACACCGTGGCCCCTTTCTTTGAGATAACTCTGCACTATTGCGAGCTGCAAATGCCACTTCCAGCTTAGCTGTGCAGAAGAAGAACAACAAGAAGAACAAATATCTCGAAATATGTCCGTCAGGCCCCTTCCCTCGAGATAAATCTGCAAATATCTCGGAAATGAAGCGAGCTATGGCAAAATGTTAAGAGACCTTTTTTGTAGAGAATTAAGTTTCCTACTTTTTATGTTGTATGATATATTTTGATCGGATGCGTAGTTCTCGAGATATATCAAGATATTTAAAGGTTCCGAAGCCGCACCAACATAATAGAGATACAGAAACACCGTGGCCCCGTTCTTTGAGATAACTCTGCACTAGCGCGAGCCGCAAATGCCACTTACAGCTTAGCTGTGCAGAAGAAGAACAACGAGAAGAAGAAATATCTCGAAATATGTCCGTCAGGCCCGTTCCCTTGAGATAAATCTGCAAATATCTCGGAAACGAAGCGAGCTATGGCAAAATGTTAAGAGATCTTTTTTGTAGAGAATTAAGTTTCCTACTTTTTATGTTCTATGATATTTTTTGATCAGATGCGTAGTTCTCGAGATATATCAAGATATTTAAAAGTTCCGAAGCCGCACCAACATAATAGAGATACAGAAACACCGTGGCCCCTTTCTTTGAGATAACTCTGCACTATTGCGAGCTGCAAATGCCACTTCCAGCTTAGCTGTGCAGAAGAGGAACAACAAGAAGAAGAAATATCTCGGAATATATCCGTCAGGCCCCTTCCCTTGAGATAAATCTGCAAATATCTCGGAAACGATGCCAGCTATGGGAAAATGTTGAGAGACCTTTTTTGTAGAGAATTAAGTTTCCTACTTTTTATGTTCTATGATATTTTTTGATCAGATGCGTAGTTCTCGAGATATATCAAGATATTTAAAAGTTCCGAAGCCGCACCAACATAATAGAGATACAGAAACACCGTGGCCCCTTTCTTTGAGATAACTCTGTACTAGCGCGAGCCGCAAATGCCACTTACAGCTTAGCTGTGCAGAAGAAGAACAACGAGAAGAAGAAATATCTCGAAATATGTCCGTCAGGCCCCTTCCCTTGAGATAAATCTGCAAATATCTCGGAAACGAAGCGAGCTATGGCAGAATGTTAAGAGACCTTTTTTGTAGAGAATTAAGTTTCCTACAATTTATGTTCTATGATATTTTTTGATCAGATGCGTAGTTCTCGAGATATATCAAGATATTTAAAAGTTCCGAAGCCGCACAGACATAATAGAGATACAGAAACACCGTGGCCCCTTTCTTTGAGATAACTCTGTACTAGCGCGAGCCGCAGATGCCACTTACAGCTTAGCTGTGCAGAAGAAGAACAACGAGAAGAAGAAATATCTCGAAATATGTCCGTCAGGCCCCTTCCCTTGAGATAAATCTGCAAATATCTCGGAAACGAAGCGAGCTATGGCAAAATGTTAAGAGACGTTTTTTGTAGAGAATTAAGTTTCCTACAATTTATGTTCTATGATATTTTTTGATCAGATGCGTAGTTCTCGAGATATATCAAGATATTTAAAAGTTCCGAAGCCGCACAGACATAATAGAGATACAGAAACACCGTGGCCCCTTTCTTTGAGATAACTCTGCACTATTGCGAGCTGCAAATGCCACTTCCAGCTTAGCTGTGCAGAAGAGGAACAACAAGAAGAAGAAATATCTCGGAATATGTCCGTCAGGCCCCTTCCCTTGAGATAAATCTGCAAATATCTCGGAAACGATGCCAGCTATGGGAAAATATTAAGAGACCTTTTTTGTAGAGAATTAAGTTTCCTACTTTTTATGTTCTATGATATTTTTTGATCAGATGCGTAGTTCTCGAGATATATCAAGATATTTAAAAGTTCCGAAGCCGCACCAACATAATAGAGATACAGAAACACCGTGGCCCCTTTCTTTGAGATAACTCTGCACTATTGCGCGCTGCAAATGCCACTTCCAGCTTAGCTGTGCAGAAGAAGAACAACAAGAATAAGAAATGTTTCGAAATATGTCCGTCAGGCCCCTTCCCTTGAGATAAATCTGCAAATATCTCGGAAACGAAGCGAGCTACGGCAAAATGTTAAGAGACCTTTTTTGTAGAGAATTAGGTTTCCTACTTTTTATGTTCTATGATATTTTTTGATCAGATGCGTAGTTCTCGAGATATATCAAGATATTTAAAAGTTCCGAAGCCGCACCAACATAATAGAGATACAGAAACACCGTGGCCCCTTTCTTTGAGATAACTCTGCACTACTGCGAGCTGCAAATGCCACTTCCAGCTTAGCTGTGCAGAAGAAGAACAACAAGAAGAAGAAATATCTCGAAATATGTCCGTCAGGCCCCTTCCCTTGAGATAAATCTGCAAATATCTCGGAAACGAAGCGAGCTACGGCAAAATGTTAAGCGACCTTTTTTGTAGAAAATTAGGTTTCCTACTTTTTATGTTCTATGATATTTTTTGATCAGATGCGTAGTTCTCGAGATATATCAAGATATTTAAAAGTTCCGAAGCCGCACCAACATAATAGAGATACAGAAACACCGTGGCCCCTTTCTTTGAGATAACTCTGCACTATTGCGAGCTGCAAATGCCACTTCCAGCTTAGCTGTGCAGAAGAAGAACAACAAGAAGAAGAAATATCTGGAAATATGTCCGTCAGGCCCCTTCCCTTGAGATAAATCTGCAACTATCTCGGAAACCAAGCGAGCTATGGCAAAATGTTAAGAGACCTTTTTTGTAGAGAATTAAGTTTCCTACTTTTTATGTTCTATGATATTTTTTGATCAGATGCGTAGTTCTCGAGATATATCCAGATATTTAAAAGTTCCGAAGCGGCACCAACATAATAGAGATACAGAAACACCGTGGCCCCTTTCTTTGAGGTAACTCTGCACTATTGCGAGCTGCAAATGCCACTTCCAGCTTAGCTGTGCAGAAGAAGAACAACAAGAAGAAGAAATATCTCGAAATATGTCCCTCAGGCCCCTTCCCTTGAGATAAATCTGCAAATATCTCGGAAACGAAGCGAGCTATGGCAAAATGTTAAGAGACCTTTTTTGTAGAGAATTATGTTTCCTACAATATATGTTCTATGATATTTTTTGATCAGAAGCGTAGTTTTCGAGATGTATCGAGATATTTAAAAGTTCCGAAGCCGCACCAACATAATAGAGATACAGAAACATCGTGGCCCCTTTCTTTGGAATAACTCTGCACTATTGCGAGCTGGAAATGCCACTTCCAGTTTAGCTGTGCAGAAGAAGAACAACAAGAAGAAGAAATATCTCGAAATATGTCCGTCAGGACCCTTCCCTTGAGATAAATCTGCAAATATCTCGGAAACGAAGCGAGCTATTGCAAAACGTTAAGAGACCTTTTTTGTAGAGAATTAAGTTTCCTACTTTTTATGTTGTATGATATTTTTTATCAGAAGCGTAGTTTTCGAGATATATCGAGATATTTAAAAGTTCCGAAGCCGCACCAACATAATAGAGATACAGAAACACCGTGGCCCCTTTCTTTGAGATAACTCTGCACTATTGCGAGCTGCAAATGCCACTTCCAGCTTAGCTGTGCAGAAGAAGAACAACAAGAAGAAGAAATATCTCGAAATATGTCCGTCAGGCCACTTCCCTTGAGATAAATCTGCAAATATCTCGGAAACGAAGCGAGCTATGGCAAAATGTTAAGAGACCTTTTTTGTAGAGAATTAAGTTTCCTACTTTTTATGTTCGATGATATTTTTTGATCAGATGCGTAGTTCTCGAGATATATCAAGATATTTAAAAGTTCCGAAGCTGCACCAACATAATAGAGGTACAGAAACACCGTGGCCTCTTTCTTTGAGATAACTCTGCACTATTGCGAGCTGCAAATGCCACTTCGAGCTTAGCTGTGCAGAGAAAGAACAACAAGAAGAAGAAATATCTCGAAATATGTCCGTCAGACCCCTTCCCTTGAGATGAATCTGCAAATATCTCGGAAACGAAGCGAGCTATGGCAAAATGTTAAGAGACCTTTTTTGTAGAGAATTAAGTTTCCTACTTTTTATGTTCTATGATATTTTTTGATCAGATGCGTAGTTCTCGAGATATATCAAGATATTTAAAAGTTCCGAAGCCGCACCAACATAATAGAGATACAGAAACACCGTGGCCCCTTTCTTTGAGATAACTCTGCACTAGTGCGAGCCGCAAATGCCACTTCCAGCTTAGCTGTGCAGAAGAAGAACAACAAGAAGAAGAAATATCTCGAAATATGTCCGTCAGGCCCCTTCCCTTGAGATAAATCTGCAAATATCTCGGAAACGAAGCGAGCTATGGCAAAATGTTAAGAGACCTTTTTTGTAGAGAATTAAGTTTCCTACTTTTTATGATCTATAATATTTTTTGATGAGATGCGTAGTTCTCGAGATATATCAAGATATTTAAAAGTTCCGAAGCCGCACCAACATAATAGAGATACAGAAACACCGTGGCCCCTTTCTTTGAGATAACTCTGCACTATTGCGAGCTGCAAATGCCACTTCCAGCTTAGCTGTGCAGAGGAAGAACAACAAGAAGAAGAAATATCTCGAAATATGTCCGTCAGGCCAGTTCCTTTGAGCTGAAACTGCAAATATCTCGGAAACGAAGCGAGCTATGGCAAAATGTTAAGAGACGTTTTTTGTAGAGAATTATGTTTCCTACAATTTATGTTCTATGATATTTTTTGATCAGAAGCGTAGTTGTCGAGATATATCGAGATATTTAAAAGTTCCGAAGACGCACCAACATAATAGAGATACAGAAACACCCTGGCCCCTTTCTTTGAGATAACTGTGCACCAGTGCGAGCCGCAAATGCCACTTTCAGCTTAGCTGTGCAGAAGAAGAACAACAAGAAGAAGAAATATCTCGAAATATGTCCGTCAGGCCCCTTCCCTTGAGATATATCTGCAAATATCTCGGAAACGAAGCGAGCTATGGCAAAATGTTAAGAGACCGTTTTTGTAGAGAATTATGTTTCCTACTTTTTATGTTCTGTGATATTTTTTGATCAGACGCGTAGTTCTCGAGATATATCAAGATATTTAAAAGTTCCGAAGCCGCACCAACATAATAGAGATACAGAAACACCGTGGCCCCTTTCTTTGAGATAACTCTGTACTAGCGCGAGCCGCAAATGCCACTTACAGCTTAGCTGTGCAGAAGAAGAACAACGAGAAGAAGAAATATCTCGAAATATGTCCGTCAGGCCCCTTCCCTTGAGATAAATCTGCAAATATCTCGGAAACGAAGCGAGCTATGGCAGAATGTTAAGAGACCTTTTTTGTAGAGAATTAAGTTTCCTACAATTTATGTTCTATGATATTTTTTGATCAGATGCGTAGTTCTCGAGATATATCAAGATATTTAAAAGTTCCGAAGCCGCACAGACATAATAGAGATACAGAAACACCGTGGCCCCTTTCTTTGAGATAACTCTGTACTAGCGCGAGCCGCAGATGCCACTTACAGCTTAGCTGTGCAGAAGAAGAACAACGAGAAGAAGAAATATCTCGAAATATGTCCGTCAGGCCCCTTCCCTTGAGATAAATCTGCAAATATCTCGGAAACGAAGCGAGCTATGGCAAAATGTTAAGAGACGTTTTTTGTAGAGAATTAAGTTTCCTACAATTTATGTTCTATGATATTTTTTGATCAGATGCGTAGTTCTCGAGATATATCAAGATATTTAAAAGTTCCGAAGCCGCACAGACATAATAGAGATACAGAAACACCGTGGCCCCTTTCTTTGAGATAACTCTGCACTATTGCGAGCTGCAAATGCCACTTCCAGCTTAGCTGTGCAGAAGAGGAACAACAAGAAGAAGAAATATCTCGGAATATGTCCGTCAGGCCCCTTCCCTTGAGATAAATCTGCAAATATCTCGGAAACGATGCCAGCTATGGGAAAATATTAAGAGACCTTTTTTGTAGAGAATTAAGTTTCCTACTTTTTATGTTCTATGATATTTTTTGATCAGATGCGTAGTTCTCGAGATATATCAAGATATTTAAAAGTTCCGAAGCCGCACCAACATAATAGAGATACAGAAACACCGTGGCCCCTTTCTTTGAGATAACTCTGCACTATTGCGCGCTGCAAATGCCACTTCCAGCTTAGCTGTGCAGAAGAAGAACAACAAGAATAAGAAATGTTTCGAAATATGTCCGTCAGGCCCCTTCCCTTGAGATAAATCTGCAAATATCTCGGAAACGAAGCGAGCTACGGCAAAATGTTAAGAGACCTTTTTTGTAGAAAATTAGGTTTCCTACTTTTTATGTTCTATGATATTTTTTGATCAGATGCGTAGTTCTCGAGATATATCAAGATATTTAAAAGTTCCGAAGCCGCACCAACATAATAGAGATACAGAAACACCGTGGCCCCTTTCTTTGAGATAACTCTGCACTACTGCGAGCTGCAAATGCCACTTCCAGCTTAGCTGTGCAGAAGAAGAACAACAAGAAGAAGAAATATCTCGAAATATGTCCGTCAGGCCCCTTCCCTTGAGATAAATCTGCAAATATCTCGGAAACGAAGCGAGCTACGGCAAAATGTTAAGCGACCTTTTTTGTAGAAAATTAGGTTTCCTACTTTTTATGTTCTATGATATTTTTTGATCAGATGCGTAGTTCTCGAGATATATCAAGATATTTAAAAGTTCCGAAGCCGCACCAACATAATAGAGATACAGAAACACCGTGGCCCCTTTCTTTGAGATAACTCTGCACTATTGCGAGCTGCAAATGCCACTTCCAGCTTAGCTGTGCAGAAGAAGAACAACAAGAAGAAGAAATATCTGGAAATATGTCCGTCAGGCCCCTTCCCTTGAGATAAATCTGCAACTATCTCGGAAACCAAGCGAGCTATGGCAAAATGTTAAGAGACCTTTTTTGTAGAGAATTAAGTTTCCTACTTTTTATGTTCTATGATATTTTTTGATCAGATGCGTAGTTCTCGAGATATATCCAGATATTTAAAAGTTCCGAAGCGGCACCAACATAATAGAGATACAGAAACACCGTGGCCCCTTTCTTTGAGGTAACTCTGCACTATTGCGAGCTGCAAATGCCACTTCCAGCTTAGCTGTGCAGAAGAAGAACAACAAGAAGAAGAAATATCTCGAAATATGTCCCTCAGGCCCCTTCCCTTGAGATAAATCTGCAAATATCTCGGAAACGAAGCGAGCTATGGCAAAATGTTAAGAGACCTTTTTTGTAGAGAATTATGTTTCCTACAATATATGTTCTATGATATTTTTTGATCAGAAGCGTAGTTTTCGAGATGTATCGAGATATTTAAAAGTTCCGAAGCCGCACCAACATAATAGAGATACAGAAACATCGTGGCCCCTTTCTTTGGAATAACTCTGCACTATTGCGAGCTGGAAATGCCACTTCCAGTTTAGCTGTGCAGAAGAAGAACAACAAGAAGAAGAAATATCTCGAAATATGTCCGTCAGGACCCTTCCCTTGAGATAAATCTGCAAATATCTCGGAAACGAAGCGAGCTATTGCAAAACGTTAAGAGACCTTTTTTGTAGAGAATTAAGTTTCCTACTTTTTATGTTGTATGATATTTTTTATCAGAAGCGTAGTTTTCGAGATATATCGAGATATTTAAAAGTTCCGAAGCCGCACCAACATAATAGAGATACAGAAACACCGTGGCCCCTTTCTTTGAGATAACTCTGCACTATTGCGAGCTGCAAATGCCACTTCCAGCTTAGCTGTGCAGAAGAAGAACAACAAGAAGAAGAAATATCTCGAAATATGTCCGTCAGGCCACTTCCCTTGAGATAAATCTGCAAATATCTCGGAAACGAAGCGAGCTATGGCAAAATGTTAAGAGACCTTTTTTGTAGAGAATTAAGTTTCCTACTTTTTATGTTCGATGATATTTTTTGATCAGATGCGTAGTTCTCGAGATATATCAAGATATTTAAAAGTTCCGAAGCTGCACCAACATAATAGAGGTACAGAAACACCGTGGCCTCTTTCTTTGAGATAACTCTGCACTATTGCGAGCTGCAAATGCCACTTCGAGCTTAGCTGTGCAGAGAAAGAACAACAAGAAGAAGAAATATCTCGAAATATGTCCGTCAGACCCCTTCCCTTGAGATGAATCTGCAAATATCTCGGAAACGAAGCGAGCTATGGCAAAATGTTAAGAGACCTTTTTTGTAGAGAATTAAGTTTCCTACTTTTTATGTTCTATGATATTTTTTGATCAGATGCGTAGTTCTCGAGATATATCAAGATATTTAAAAGTTCCGAAGCCGCACCAACATAATAGAGATACAGAAACACCGTGGCCCCTTTCTTTGAGATAACTCTGCACTAGTGCGAGCCGCAAATGCCACTTCCAGCTTAGCTGTGCAGAAGAAGAACAACAAGAAGAAGAAATATCTCGAAATATGTCCGTCAGGCCCCTTCCCTTGAGATAAATCTGCAAATATCTCGGAAACGAAGCGAGCTATGGCAAAATGTTAAGAGACCTTTTTTGTAGAGAATTAAGTTTCCTACTTTTTATGATCTATAATATTTTTTGATGAGATGCGTAGTTCTCGAGATATATCAAGATATTTAAAAGTTCCGAAGCCGCACCAACATAATAGAGATACAGAAACACCGTGGCCCCTTTCTTTGAGATAACTCTGCACTATTGCGAGCTGCAAATGCCACTTCCAGCTTAGCTGTGCAGAGGAAGAACAACAAGAAGAAGAAATATCTCGAAATATGTCCGTCAGGCCAGTTCCTTTGAGCTGAAACTGCAAATATCTCGGAAACGAAGCGAGCTATGGCAAAATGTTAAGAGACGTTTTTTGTAGAGAATTATGTTTCCTACAATTTATGTTCTATGATATTTTTTGATCAGAAGCGTAGTTGTCGAGATATATCGAGATATTTAAAAGTTCCGAAGACGCACCAACATAATAGAGATACAGAAACACCCTGGCCCCTTTCTTTGAGATAACTGTGCACCAGTGCGAGCCGCAAATGCCACTTTCAGCTTAGCTGTGCAGAAGAAGAACAACAAGAAGAAGAAATATCTCGAAATATGTCCGTCAGGCCCCTTCCCTTGAGATATATCTGCAAATATCTCGGAAACCAAGCGAGCTATGGCAAAATGTTAAGAGACCGTTTTTGTAGAGAATTATGTTTCCTACTTTTTATGTTCTGTGATATTTTTTGATCAGACGCGTAGTTCTCGAGATATATCAAGATATTTAAAAGTTCCGAAGCCGCACCAACATAATAGAGATACAGAAACACCGTGGCCCCTTTCTTTGAGATAACTCTGCACTATTGCGAGCTGCAAATGCCACTTCGAGCTTAGCTGTGCAGAGAAAGAACAACAAGAAGAAGAAATATCTCGAAATATGTCCGTCAGACCCCTTCCCTTGAGATGAATCTGCAAATATCTCGGAAACGAAGCGAGCTATAGCAAAATGTTAAGAGACCTTTTTTGTAGAGAATTAAGTTTCCTACTTTTTATGTTCTATGATATTTTTTGATCAGATGCGTAGTTCTCGAGATATATCAAGATATTTAAAAGTTCCGAAGCCGCACCAACATAATAGAGATACAGAAACACCGTGGCCCCTTTCTTTGAGATAACTCTGCACTAGTGCGAGCCGCAAATGCCACTTCCAGCTTAGCTGTGCAGAAGAAGAACAACAAGAAGAAGAAATATCTCGAAATATGTCCGTCAGGCCCCTTCCCTTGAGATAAATATGCAAATATCTCGGAAACGAAGCGAGCTATGGCAAGATGTTAAGAGACCTTTTTTGTAGAGAATTAAGTTTCCTACTTTTTATGATCTATAATATTTTTTGATGAGATGCGTAGTTCTCGAGATATATCAAGATATTTAAAAGTTCCGAAGCCGCACCAACATAATAGAGATACAGAAACACCGTGGCCCCTTTCTTTGAGATAACTCTGCACTATTGCGAGCTGCAAATGACACTTCCAGCTTAGCTGTGCAGAGGAAGAACAACAAGAAGAAGAAATATCTCGAAATATGTCCGTCAGGCCAGTTCCTTTGAGCTGAAACTGCAAATATCTCGGAAACGAAGCGAGCTATGGCAAAATGTTAAGAGACGTTTTTTGTAGAGAATTATGTTTCCTACAATTTATGTTCGATGATATTTTTTGATCAGAAGCGTAGTTGTCGAGATATATCGAGATATTTAAAAGTTCCGAAGACGCACCAACATAATAGAGATACAGAAACACCGTGGCCCCTTTCTTTGAGATAACTCTGCACTATGGCGAGCTGCAAATGCCACTTCCAGCTTAGCTGTGCAGAGGAAGAACAACAAGAAGAAGAAATATCTCGAAATATGTCCGTCAGGCCACTTCCCTTGAGATAAATCTGCAAATATCTCGGAAACGAAGCGAGCTATGGCAAAATGTTAAGAGAGCTTTTTTGTAGAGAATTAAGTTTCCTACTTTTTATATTCGATGATATTTTTTGATCAGATGCGTAGTTCTCAAGATATATCAAGATATTTAAAAGTTCCGAAGCTGCACCAACATAATAGAGGTACAGAAACACCGTGGCCTCTTTCTTTGAGATAACTCTGCACTATTGCGAGCTGCAAATGCCGCTTCGAGCTTAGCTGTGCAGAAGAAGAACAACAAGAAGAAGAAATATCTCGAAATATGTCCGTCAGACCCCTTCCCTTGAGATGAATCTGCAAATATCTCGGAAACGAAGCGAGCTATGGCAAAATCTTAAGAGACCTTTTTTGTAGAGAATAATGTTTCCTACAATTTACGTTCTATGATATTTTTTGATCAGAAGCGTAGTTTTCGAGATATATCGAGATATTTAAAAGTTCCGAAGCCGCACCAACATAATAGAGATACAGAAACACCGTGGCCCCTTTCTTTGAGATAACTCTGCACTATTGCGAGCTGCAAATGCCACTTCCAGCTTAGCTGTGCAGAGGAAGAACAACAGGAAGAAGAAATATCTCGAAATATGTCCGTCAGGCCAGTTCCTTTGAGCTGAATCTGCAAATATCTCGGAAACGAAGCGAGCTATGGCAAAATGTTAAGAGACGTTTTTTGTAGAGAATTAAGTTTCGTACTTTTTATGTTCTATGACATTTTTTGATCAGATGCGTACTTCTCGAGATATATCAAGATATTTAAAAGTTCCGAAACCGCACCAACATAATAGAGATACAGAAACACCGTGGCCCCTTTCTTTGAGATAACTCTGCACTATTGCGAGCTGGAAATGCCACTTCCAGTTTAGCTGTGCAGAAGAAGAACAACAAGAAGAAGAAATATCTCGAAATATGTCCGTGAGGCCCCTTCCCTTGAGATAAATCTGCAAATATCTCGGAAACGAAGCGAGCTATGGCAAAATGTTAAGAGACCTTTTTTGTAGAGAATTAAGTTTCCTACTTTTTGTGTTCTATGATATTTTTTGATCAGAAGCGTAGTTTTCGAGATATATCGAGATATTTAAAAGTTCCGAAGCCGCACCAACATAATAGAGATACAGAAACACCGTGGCCCCTTTCTTTGAGATAACTCTGCACTAGTGCGAGCCGCAAATGCCACTTCCAGCTTGGCTGTGCAGAAAAAGAACAACAAGAAGAGGAAATATCTCGAAATACGTCCGTCAGGCCCCTTCCCTTGAGATAAATCTGCAAATATCTCGAAAACGAAGCGAGCTATGGCAAAATGTTAAGAGACCTTTTTTGTAGAGAATAATGTTTCCTACAATTTACGTTCTATGATATTTTTTGATCAGAAGCGTAGTTTTCGAGATATATCGAGATATTTAAAAGTTCCGAAGACGCACCAACATAATAGAGATACAGAAACACCGTGGCCCCTTTCTTTGAGATAACTGTGCACTAGTGCGAGCCGCAAATGCCACTTCCAGCTTAGCTGTGCAGAAGAAGAACAACAAGAAGAAGAAATATCTCGAAATATGTCCGTCAGGCCCCTTCCCTTGAGATATATCTGCAAATATCTCGGAAACGAAGCGAGCTATGGCGAAATGTTGAGAGACCTTTTTTGTAGAGAATTAAGTTTCCTACTTTTTATCTTCTATGATATTTTTTGATGAGATGCGTAGTTCTCGAGATATATCAAGATATTTAAAAGTTCCGAAGCCGCACCAACATAATAGAGATACAGAAACACCGTGGCCCCTCTCTTTGAGATAACTCTGCACTATTGCGAGCTGCAAATGCCACTCCCAGCTTAGCTGTGCAGAAGAAGAACAACAAGAAGAAGAAATATCTCGAAATATGTCCGTCAGGCCCCTTCGCTTGAGATACATCTGCAAATATCTCGGAAACGAAGCGAGCTATGGCAAAATGTTTAGAGACCTTTCTTGTAGAGAATTAAGTTTCCTACTTTTTATGTAGTATGATATTTTTTGATCAGATGCGTAGTTCTCGAGATATATCAAGATATTTAAAAGTTCCGAAGCCGCACCAACATAATAGAGATACAGAAACACCGTGGCCCCTTTCTTTGGGACAACTCTGCACTATTGCGAGCTGCAAATGCCACTTCCAGCTTAGCTGTGCAGAACAAGAACAACAAGAAGAAGAAATATCTCGAAATATGTCCGTCAGGCCACTTCCCTTGAGATAAATCTGCAAATATCTCGGAAACGAAGCGAGCTATGGCAAAATGTTAGGAGACCTTTTTTGTAGAGAATTAAGTTTCCTGCTTTTTATGTTCGATGATATTTTTTGATCAGATGCGTAGTTCTCGAGATATATCAAGATATTTAAAAGTTCCGAAGCTGCACCAACATAATAGAGGTACAGAAACACCGTGGCCTCTTTCTTTGAGATAACTCTGCACTATTGCGAGCTGCAAATGCCGCTTCGAGCTTAGCTGTGCAGAAGAAGAACAACAAGAAGAAGAAATATCTCGAAATATGTCCGTCAGACCCCTTCCCTTGAGATGAATCTGCAAATATCTCGGAAACGAAGCGAGCTATGGCGAAATGTTAAGAGACCTTTTTTGTAGAGAATTAAGTTTCCTACTTTTTATCTTCTATGATATTTTTTGATGAGATGCGTAGTTATCGAGATATATCAAGATATTTAAAAGTTCCGAAGCCGCACCAACATAATAGAGATACAGAAACACCGTGGCCCCTCTCTTTGAGATAACTCTGCACTATTGCGAGCTGCAAATGCCACTCCCAGCTTAGCTGTGCAGAAGAAGAACAACAAGAAGAAGAAATATCTCGAAATATGTCCGTCAGGCCCCTTCCCTTGAGATAAATCTGCAAATATCTCGGAAACGAAGCGAGCTATGGCAAAATGTTTAGAGACCTTTCTTGTAGAGAATTAAGTTTCCTACTTTTTATGTAGTATGATATTTTTTGATCAGATGCGTAGTTCTCGAGATATATCAAGATATTTAAAAGTTCCGAAGCCGCACCAACATAATAGAGATACAGAAACACCGTGGCCCCTTTCTTTGGGATAACTCTGCACTATTGCGAGCTGCAAATGCCACTTCCAGCTTAGCTGTGCAGAACAAGAACAACAAGAAGAAGAAATATCTCGAAATATGTCCGTCAGGCCACTTCCCTTGAGATAAATCTGCAAATATCTCGGAAACGAAGCGAGCTATGGCAAAATGTTAAGAGACCTTTTTTGTAGAGAATTAAGTTTCCTACTTTTTATGTTCGATGATATTTTTTGATCAGATGCGTAGTTCTCGAGATATATCAAGATATTTAAAAGTTCCGAAGCTGCACCAACATAATAGAGGTACAGAAACACCGTGGCCTCTTTCTTTGAGATAACTCTGCACTATTGCGAGGTGCAAATGCCGCTTCGAGCTTAGCTGTGCAGAAGAAGAACAACAAGAAGAAGAAATATCTCGAAATATGTCCGTCAGACCCCTTCCCTTGAGATGAATCTGCAAATATCTCGGAAACGAAGCGAGCTATGGCAAAATGTTAAGAGACCTTTTTTGTAGAGAATAATGTTTCCTACAATTTACATTCTATGATATTTTTTGATCAGAAGCGTAGTTTTCGAGATATATCGAGATATTTAAAAGTTCCGAAGCCGCACCAACATAATAGAGATACAGAAACACCGTGGCCCCTTTCTTTGAGATAACTCTGCACTATTGCGAGCTGCAAATGCCACTTCCAGCTTAGCTGTGCAGAGGAAGAACAACAAGAAGAAGAAATATCTCGAAATATGTCCGTCAGGCCAGTTCCTTTGAGCTGAATCTGCAAATATCTCGGAAACGAAGCGAGCTATGGCAAAATGTTAAGAGACGTTTTTTGTAGAGAATTAAGTTTCCTACTTTTTATGTTCTATGATATTTTTTGATCAGATGCGTAGTTCTCGAGATATATCAAGATATTTAAAAGTTCCGAAACCGCACCAACATAATAGAGATACAGAAACACCGTGGCCCCTTTCTTTGAGATAACTCTGCACTATTGCGAGCTGGAAATGCCACTTCCAGTTTAGCTGTGCAGAAGAAGAACAACAAGAAGAAGAAATATCTCGAAATATGTCCGTCAGGCCCCTTCCCTTGAGATAAATCTGCAAATATCTCGGAAACGAAGCGAGCTATGGCAAAATGCTAAGAGACATTTTTTGTAGAGAATTAAGTTTCCTACTTTTTATGTTCTATGATATTTTTTGATCAGAAGCGTAGTTTTCGAGATATATCGAGATATTTAAAAGTTCCGAAGCCGCACCAACATAATAGAGATAGAGAAACACCGTGGCCCCTTTCTTTGAGATAACTCTGCACTAGTGCGAGCCGCAAATGCCACTTCCAGCTTAGCTGTGCAGAAGAAGAACAACAAGAAGAAGAAATATCTCGAAATACGTCCGTCAGGCCCCTTCCCTTGAGATAAATCTGCAAATATCTCGGAAACGAAGCGAGCTATGGCAAAATGTTAAGAGACCTTTTTTGTAGAGAATTAAGTTTCCTACTTTTTATGTTCTATGATATTTTTTGATCAGATGCGTAGTTCTCGAGATATATCAGGTTATTTAAAAGTTCCGAAACCGCACCAACATAATAGAGATACAGAAACACCGCGGCCCCTTTCTTTGAGATAACTCTGCACTATTGCGAGCTGCAAATGCCACTTCCAGCTTAGCTGTGCAGAGGAAGAACAACAAGAAGAAGAAATATCTCGAAATATGTCCGTCAGGCCAGTTCCTTTGAGCTGAATCTGCAATTATCTCGGAAACGAAGCGAGCTATGGCAAAATGTTAAGAGACCTTTTTTGTAGAGATTTATGTTTCCAACAATTTATGTTGTATGATATTTTTTGATCAGAAGCGTAGTTTTCGAGATATATCGAGATATTTAAAAGTTCCGAAGCCGCACCAACATAATAGAGATACAGAAACACCGTGGCCCCTTTCTTTGAGATAACTGTGCACTAGTGCGAGCCGCAAATGCAACTTCCAGCTTAGCTGTGCAGAAGAAGAACAACAAGAAGAAGAAATATCTCGAAATATGTCCGTCAGGCCCCTTCCCTTGAGATAAATCTGCAAATGTCTCGGAAACGAAGCGAGCTATGGCAAAATGTTAAGAGACCTTTTTTGTAGAGAATTAAGTTTCCTACTTTTTATGTTCTATGATATTTTTTGATCAGATGCGCAGTTCTCGAGATATATCAAGATATTTAAAAGTTCCGAAGCCGCACCAACATAATAGAGATACAGAAACACCGTGGCCCCTTTCTTTGAGATAACTCTGCACTATTGCGAGCTGCAAATGCCACTTCCAGCTTAGCTGTGCAGAGGAAGAACAACAAGAAGAAGAAATATCTCGAAATATGTCCGTCAGGCCAGTTCCTTTGAGCTGAATCTGCAAATATCTCGGAAACGAAGCGATCTATGGCAAAATGTTAAGAGACGTTTTTTGTAGAGAATTATGTTTCCTACAATTTATGTTCTATGATATTTTTTGATCAGAAGCGTAGTTTTCGAGATATATCGAGATATTTAAAAGTTCCGAAGCCGCACCAACATAATAGGGATACAGAAACACCGTGGCCCCTTTCTTTGAGATAACTCTGCACGAGTGCGAGCCGCAAATGCCACTTCCAGCTTAGCTGTGCAGAAGAAGAACAACAAGAAGAAGAAATATCTCGAAATATGTCCGTCAGGCCACTTCCCTTGAGATAAATCTGCAAATATCTCGGAAACGAAGCGAGCTATGGCAAAATGTTAAGAGACCTTTTTTGTAGAGAATTATGTTTCCTACAATTTATGTTCTATGATATTTTTTGATCAGAAGCGTAGTTTTCGAGATATATCGAGATATTTAAAAGTTCCGAAGCCGCACCAACATAATAGATATACAGAAACACCGTGGCCCCTTTCATTGAGATAACTCTGCACTATTGCGACCTGCAAATGCCACTTCCAGCTCAGCTGTGCAGAAGAAGAACAACAAGAAGAAGAAATATCTCGAAATATGTCCGTCAGGCCCCTTCCCTTGAGATAAATCTGCAAATATCTCGGAAACCAAGCGAGCTATGGCAAACTGTTAAGAGACTTTTTTTGTAGAGAATTAAGTTTCCTACTTTTTATGTTCTATGATATTTTTTGATCAGATGCGTAGTTCTCGAGATATATCAAGATATTTAAAAGTTCCGAAGCCGCACCAACATAATAGAGATACAGAAACACCGTGGCCCCTTTCTTTGAGATAACTCTGCACTATTGCGAGCTGTAAATGCCACTTCCAGCTTAGCTGTGCAGAAGAAGAACAACAAGAAGAAGAATTATCTCGAAATATGTCCGTCAGGCCCCTTCCCTTGAGATATATCTGCAAATATCTCGGAAACGAAGCGAGCTATGGCAAAATGTTAAGAGACCTTTTTTGTAGAGAATTATGTTTCCTACAATTTATGTTCTATGATATTTTTTGATCAGAAGCGTAGTTTTCGAGATATATCGAGATATTTAAAAGTTCCGAAGCCGCACCAACATAATAGAGATACAGAAACACCGTGGCCCCTTTCTTTGAGATAACTCTGCACTAGTGCGAGCCGCGAATGCCACTTCCAGCTTAGCTGTGCAGAAGAAGAACAACAAGAAGAAGAAATATCTCGAAATATGTCCGTCAGGCCCCTTCCCTTGAGATAAATCTGCAAATATGTCGGAAACGAAGCGAGCTATGGCAAAATGTTGAGAGACCTTTTTTGTAGAGAATTAAGTTTCCTACTTTTTATGTTCTATGATATTTTTTGATCAGACGCGTAGTTCTCGAGATATATCAAGATATTTAAAAGTTCCGAAGCCGCACCAACATAATAGAGATACAGAAACACCGTGGCCCCTTTCTTTGAGATAACTCTGCACTATTGCGACCTGCAAATGCCACTTCCAGCTCAGCTGTGCAGAAGAAGAACAACAAGAAGAAGAAATATCTCGAAATATGTCCGTCAGGCCCCTTCCCTTGAGATAAATCTGCAAATATCTCGGAAACGAAGCGAGCTATGGCAAAATGTTAAGAGACCTTTTTTGTAGAGAATTAAGTTTCCTACTTTTTATGTTCTATGATATTTTTTGATCAGATGCGTAGTTCTCGAGATATATCAAGATATTTAAAAGTTCCGAAGTCGCACCAATATAATAGAGATACAGAAACACCGTGGCCCCTTTCTTTGAGATAACTCTGCACTATTGCGAGCTGGAAATGTCACTTCCAGTTTAGCTGTGCAGAAGAAGAACAACAAGAAGAAGAAATATCTCGAAATATGTCCGTTAGGCCCCTTCCCTTGAGATAAATCTGCAAATATCTCGGAAACAAAGCGAGCTATGGCAAAATGTTAACAGACCTTTTTTGTAGAGAATTAAGTTTCCTACTTTTTATGTTCTATGATATTTTTTGATCAGAAGCGTAGTTTTCGAGATATATCGAGATATTTAAAAGTTACGAAGCCGCACCAACATAATAGAGATACAGAAACACCGTGGCCCCTTTCTTTGAGATAACTCTGCACTATTGCGAGCTGCAAATGCCACTTCCAGCTTAGCTGTGCAGAGGAAGAACAACAAGAAGAAGAAGTATCTCGAAATATGTCCGTCAGGCCCGTTCCTTTGAGCTGAATCTGCAAATATCTCGGAAACGAAGCGAGCTATGGCAAAATGTTAAGATACGTTTTTTGTAGAGAATTATGTTTCCTACAATTTATGTTCTATGATATTTTTTGATCAGAAGCGTAGTTTTCGAGATATATCGAGATATTTAAAAGTTCCGAAGCCGCACCAACATAATAGAGATACAGAAACACCGTGGCCCCTTTCTTTGAGATAACTCTGCACTAGTGCGAGCCGCAAATGCCACTTCCAGCTTAGCTGTGCAGAAGAAGAACAACAAGAAGAAGAAATATCTCGAAATATGTCCGTCAGGCCCCTTCCCTTGAGATAAATCTGCAAATATCTCGGAAACGAAGCGAGCTATGGCAAAATGTTAAGAGACCTTTTTTGTAGAGAATTATGTTTCCTACAATTTATATTCTATGATATTTTTTGATCAGAAGCGTAGTTTTCGAGATATATCGAGATATTTAAAAGTTCCGAAGCCGCACCAACATAATAGAGATACAGAAACACCGTGGCCCCTTTCTTTGAGATAACTCTGCACTATTGCGACCTGCAAATGCCACTTCCAGTTTAGCTGTGCAGAAGAAGAACAACAAGAAGAAGAAATATCTCGAAATATGTCCGTTAGGCCCCTTCCCTTGAGATATATCTGCAAATATCTCGGAAACGAAGCGAGCTATGGCAAAATGTTAAGAGACCTTTTTCGTAGAGAATTATGTTTCCTACAATCTATGTTCTATGATATTTTTTGATCAGAAGCGTAGTTTTCGAGATATATCGAGATATTTAAAAGTTCCGAAGCCGCACCAACATAATAGAGATACAGAAACACCGTGGCCCCTTTCTTTGAGATAACTCTGCACTAGTGCGAGCCGCAAATGCCACTTCCAACTTAGCTGTGCAGAAGAAGAACAACAAGAAGAAGAAATATCTCGAAATATGTCCGTCAGGCCCCTTCCCTTGAGATAAATCTGCAAATGTCTCGGAAACGAAGCGAGCTATGGCAAAATCTTAAGAGACCTTTTTTGTAGAAAATTATGTTTCCTACAATTTATGTTCTATGATATTTTTTGATCAGAAGCGTAGTTTTCGAGATATATCGAGATATTTAAAAGTTCCGAAGCCGCACCAACATAATAGAGATACAGAAACACCGTGGCCCCTTTCTTTGAGATAACTCTGCACTATTGCGACCTGCAAATGCCACTTCCAGCTCAGCTGTGCAGAAGAAGAACAACAAGAAGAAGAAATATCTCGAAATATGTCCGTCAGACCCCTTCCCTTGAGATGAATCTGCAAATATCTCGGAAACGAAGCGAGCTATGGCAAAATGTTAAGAGACCTTTTTTGTAGAGAATTAAGTTTCCTACTTTTTATGTTCTATGATATTTTTTGATCAGAAGCGTAGTTTTCGAGATATATCGAGATATTTAAAAGTTCCGAAGCCGCACCAACATAATAGAGGTACAGAAACACCGTGGCCTCTTTCTTTGAGATAACTCTGCACTATTGCGAGCTGCAAATGCCGCTTCGAGCTTAGCTGTGCAGAAGAAGAACAACAAGAAGAAGAAATATCTCTAAATATGTCTGTCAGACCCCTTCCCTTGAGATGAATCTGCAAATATCTCGGAAACGAAGCGAGCTATGGCAAGATGTTAAGAGACCTTTTTTGTAGAGAATAATGTTTCCTACAATTTACGTTCTATGATATTTTTTGATCAGAAGCGTAGTTTTCGAGCTATATCGAGATATTTAAAAGTTCCGAAGCCGCACCAACATAATAGAGATACAGAAACACCGTGGCCCCTTTCTTTGAGATAACTCTGCACTATTGCGACCTGCAAATGCCACTTCCAGCTCAGCTGTGCAGAAGAAGAACAACAAGAAGAAGAAATATCTCGAAATATGTCCGTCAGGCCCCTTCCCTTGAGATAAATCTGCAAATATCTCGGAAACAAAGCGAGCTATGGCAAAATGTTAAGAGACCTTTTTTGTAGAGAATTAAGTTTCCTACTTTTTATGTTCTATGATATTTTTTGATCAGATGCGTAGTTCTCGAGATATATCAAGATATTTAAAAGTTCCGAAGCCGCACCAACATAATAGAGATACAGAAACACCGTGGCCCCTTTCTTTGAGATAACTCTGCACTATTGCGAGCTGGAAATGCCACTTCCAGTTTAGCTGTGCAGAAGAAGAACAACAAGAAGAAGAAATATCTCGAAATATGTCCGTCAGGCCCCTTCCCTTCAGATAAATCTGCAAATATCTCGGAAACGAACCGAGCTATGGCAAAATGTTAAGAGACCTTTTTTGTAGAGAATTATGTTTCCTACTTTTTATGTTCTATGATATTTTTTGATCAGACGCGTAGTTCTCGAGATATATCAAGATATTTAAAAGTTCCGAAGCCGCACCAACATAATAGAGATACAGAAACACCGTGGCTCCTTTCTTTGAGATAACTCTGCACTATTGCGACCTGGAAATGCCACTTCCAGTTTAGCTGTGCAGAAGAAGAACAACAAGAAGAAGAAATATCTGGAAATATGTCCGTCAGGCCCCTTACCTTGAGATAAATCTGCAAATATCTCGGAAACGAAGAGAGCTATGGCAAAATGTTAAGAGACCTTTTTTGTAGAGAATTAAGTTTCCTACTTTTTATCTTCTATGATATTTTCTGATCAGATGCGTAGTTCTCGAGATATATCAAGATATTTGAAAGTTCCGAAGCCGCACCAACATAATAGAGATACAGAAACACCGTGGCCCCTCTCTTTGAGATAACTCTGCACTATTGCGAGCTGCAAATGCCACTTCCAGCTTAGCTGTGCAGAAGAGGAACAACAAGAAGAAGAAATATCTCGGAATATGTCCGTCAGGCCCCTTCCCTTGAGATAAATCTGCAAATATCTCGGAAACGATGCCAGCTATGGGAAAATGTTAAGAGACCTTTTTTGTAGAGAATTAAGTTCCCTACTTTTTATCTTCTATGATATTTTTTGATCAGATGCGTAGTTCTCGAGATATATCAAGATATTTAAAAGTTCCGAAGCCGCACCAACATAATAGAGATACAGAAACACCGTGGCCCCTTTCTTTGAGATAACTCTGCACTATTGCGAGCTGTAAATGCCACTTCCAGCTTAGCTGTGCAGAAGAAGAACAACAAGAAGAAGAAATATCTCGAAATATGTCCGTCAGGCCCCTTCCCTTGAGATATATCTGCAAATATCTCGGAAACGAAGCGTGCTATGGCAAAATGTGAAGAGACCTTTTTTGTAGAGAATTAAGTTCCCTACTTTTTATCTTCTATGATATTTTTTGATCAGATGCGTAGTTCTCGAGTTATATCAAGATATTTAAAAGTTCCGAAGCCGCACCAACATAATAGAGATACAGAAACACCGTGGCCCCTTTCTTTGAGATAACTCTGCACTATTGCGAGCTGTAAATGCCACTTCCAGCTTAGCTGTGCAGAAGAAGAACAACAAGAAGAAGAAATATCTGGAAATATGTCCGTCAGGCCCCTTCCCTTGAGATAAATCTGCAAATATCTCGGAAACGAAGAGAGCTATGGCAAAATGTTAAGAGACCTTTTTTGTAGAGAATTAAGTTTCCTACTTTTTATCTTCTATGATATTTTCTGATCAGATGGGTAGTTCTCGAGATATATCAAGATATTTGAAAGTTCCGAAGCCGCACCAACATAATAGAGATACAGAAACACCGTGGCCCCTCTCTTTGAGATAACTCTGCACTATTGCGAGCTGCAAATGCCACTTCCAGCTTAGCTGTGCAGAAGAGGAACAACAAGAAGAAGAAATATCTCGGAATATGTCCGTCAGGCCCCTTCCCTTGAGATAAATCTGCAAATATCTCGGAAACGATGCCAGCTATGGGAAAATGTTAAGAGACCTTTTTTGTAGAGAATTAAGTTCCCTACTTTTTATCTTCTATGATATTTTTTGATCAGATGCGTAGTTCTCGAGATATATCAAGATATTTAAAAGTTCCGAAGCCGCACCAACATAATAGAGATACAGAAACACCGTGGCCCCTTTCTTTGAGATAACTCTGCACTATTGCGAGCTGTAAATGCCACTTCCAGCTTAGCTGTGCAGAAGAAGAACAACAAGAAGAAGAAATATCTCGAAATATGTCCGTCAGGCCCCTTCCCTTGAGATATATCTGCAAATATCTCGGAAACGAAGCGTGCTATGGCAAAATGTGAAGAGACCTTTTTTGTAGAGAATTAAGTTCCCTACTTTTTATCTTCTATGATATTTTTTGATCAGATGCGTAGTTCTCGAGATATATCAAGATATTTAAAAGTTCCGAAGCCGCACCAACATAATAGAGATACAGAAACACCGTGGCCCCTTTCTTTGAGATAACTCTGCACTAGTGCGAGCCGCAAATGCCACTTCCAGCTTAGCTGTGCAGAAGAAGAACAACAAGAAGAAGAAATATCTGGAAATATGTCCGTTAGGCCCCTTCCCTTGAGATAAATCTGCAAATATCTCGGAAACGAAGGGAGCTATGGCAAAATGTTGAGAGACCTTTTTTGTAGAGAATTAAGTTTCCTACTATTTATGTTCTATGATATTTTTGGATCAGATGCGTAGTTCTCGAGATATATCAAGATATTTAAAAGTTCCGAAGCCGCACCAGCATAATAGAGATACAGAAACACCGTGGCCCCTTTCTTTGAGATATCTCTGCCCTATTGCGAGCTGCAAATGCCACTTCCAGCTTAGCTGTGCAGAAGAAGAAAAACAAGAAGAAGAAATATCTCGAAATATGTCCGTCAGGCCCCTTCCCTTGAGATAAATATGCAAATATCTCGGAAACGAAGCGAGCTATGGCAAAATGTTGAGCGACCTTTTTTGTAGAGAATTAAGTTTCCTACTTTTTATCTTCTATGATATTTTCTGATCAGATGCGTAGTTCTCGAGATATATCAAGATATTTAAAAGTTCCGAAGCCGCACCAACAGAATAGAGATACAGAAACACCGTGGCCCCTTTCTTTGAGATAACTCTGCACTATTTCGAGCTGCAAATGCCACTTTCAGCTTAGCTGTGCAGAAGAAGAACAACAAGAAGAAGAAATATCTCGAAATATGTCCGTCAGGCCCCTTCCCTTGAGATAAATCTGCAAATATCTCGGAAACGAAGAGAGCTATGGCAAAATGTTAAGAGACCTTTTTTGTAGAGAATTAGGTTTCCTACTTTTTATGTTCTATGATATTTTTTGATCAGATGCGTAGTTCTCGAGATATATCAAGATATTTAAAAGTTCCGAAGCCGCACCAACATAATAGAGATACAGAAACACCGTGGCCCCTTTCTTTGAGATAACTCTGCACTATTGCGAGCTGTAAATGCCACTTCCAGTTAAGCTGTGCAGAAGAAGAACAACAAGAAGAAGAAATATCTCGAAATATGTCCGTCAGGCCCCTTCCCTTGAGATATATCTGCAAATATCTCGGAAACGAAGCGAGCTATGGCAAAATGTTAAGAGACGTTTTTTGTAGAGAATTATGTTTCCTACAATTTATGTTCTATGATATTTTTTGTTCAGAAGCGTAGTTTTCGAGATATATCGAGATATTTAAAAGTTCCGAAGCCGCACCAACATAATAGAGATACAGAAACACCGTGGCCCCTTTCGTTGAGATAACTCTGCACTAGTGCGAGCCGCAAATGCCACTTCCAGCTTAGCTGTGCAGAAGAAGGACAACAAGAAGAAGAAATATCTCGAAATATGTCCGTCAGGCCCCTTCCCTTGAGATAAATCTGCAAATATCTCGGAAACGAAGCAAGCTATGGCAAAATGTTAAGAGACCTTTTTTGTAGAGAATTAAGTTTCCTACTTTTTATGTTCTATGATATTTTTTGATCAGATGCGTAGTTCTCGAGATATATCAAGATATTCAAAAGTTCCGAAGCCGCACCAACATAATAGAGATACAGAAACACCGTGGCCCCTTTCTTTGAGATAACTCTGCACTATTGCGAGCTGCAAATGCCACTTCCAGCTTAGCTGTGCAGTGGAAGAACAACAAGAAGAAGAAATATCTCGAAATATGTCCGTCAGGCCAGTTCCTTTGAGCTGAATCTGCAAATATCTCGGAAACGAAGCGAGCTATGGCAAAATGTTAAGAGACGTTTTTTGTAGAGAATTATGTTTCCTACAATTTATGTTGTATGATATTTTTTGATCAGAAGCGTAGTTTTCGAGATATATCGAGATATTTAAAAGTTCCGAAGCCGCACCAACATAATAGAGATACAGAAACACCGTGGCCCCTTTCTTTGAGATAACTCTGCACTAGTGCGAGCCGCAAATGCCACTTCCAGCTTAGCTGTGCAGAAGAAGAGCAACAAGAAGAAGAAATATCTCGAAATATGTCCGACAGGCCCCTTCCCTTGAGATAAATCTGCAAATATCTCGGAAACGATGCGAGCTATGGCGAAATGTTAAGAGACCTTTTTTGTAGAGAATTAAGTTTCCTACTTTTTATCTTCTATGATATTTTTTGATCAGATGCGTAGTTCTCGAGATAGATCAAGATACTTAAAAGTTCCGAAGCCGCACCAACATAATAGAGATACAGAAACACCGTGGCCCCTCTCTTTGAGAAAACTCTGCACTATTGCGAGCTGCAAATGCCACTTCCAGCTTAGCTGTGCAGAAGAAGAACAACAAGAAGAAGAAATATCTCGAAATATGTCCGTCAGGCCCCTTCCCTTGAGATAAATCTGCAAATATCTCGGAAACGAAGCGAGCTATGGCAAAATGTTTAGAGACCTTTCTTGTAGAGATTTAAGTTTCCTACTTTTTATGTAGTATGATATTTTTTGATCAGATGCGTAGTTCTCGAGATATATCAAGATATTTAAAAGTTCCGAAGCCGCACCAACATAATAGAGATACAGAAACACCGTGGCCCCTTTCTTTGAGATAACTCTGCACTATTGCGCGCTGCAAATGCCACTTCCAGCTTAGCTGTGCAGAAGAAGAACAACAAGAAGAAGAAATATCTCGAAATATGTCCGTCAGGCCCCTTCCCTTGAGATAAATCTGCAAATATCTCGGAAACGAAGCGAGCTATCGCAAAATATTAAGAGACCTTTTTTGTAGAGAATTATGTTTCCTACAATTTATGTTCTACGATATTTTTTGATCAGAAGCGTAGTTTTCGAGATATATCGAGATATTTAAAAGTTCCGAAGCCGCACCAACATAATAGAGATACAGAAACACCGTGGCCCCTTTCTTTGAGATAACTCTGCACTAGTGCGAGCTGCAAATGCCACTTCCAGCTTAGCTGTGCAGAAGAAGAACAACAAGAAGAAGAAATATCTCGAAATATGTCCGTCAGGCCCCTTCCTTTGAGCTGAATCTGCAAATATCTCGGAAACGAAGCGAGCTATGGCAAAATGTTAAGAGACGTTTTTTGTAGAGAATTATGTTTCCTACAATTTATGTTCTATGATATTTTTTGATCAGAAGCGTAGTTTTCGAGATATATCGAGATATTTAAAAGTTCCGAAGACGCACCAACATAATTGAGATACAGAAACACCGTGGCCCCTTTCTTTGAGATAACTCTGCACTATTGCGAGCTGCAAATGCCACTTCCAGCTTAGCTGTGCAGAAGAAGAACAACAAGAAGAAGAAATATCTCGAAATATGTCCGTCAGGCCCCTTCCCTTGAGATAATTCTGCAAATATCTCGGAAACGAAGAGAGGTATGGCAAAATGTTAAGAGACCTTTTTTGTAGAGAATTAAGTTTCCTACTTTTCATGTTCTATGATATTTTTTGATCAGATGCGTAGGTCTCGAGATATATCAAGATATTTAAAAGTTCCGAAGCCGCACCAACATAATAGAGATACAGAAACACCGTGGCCCCTTTCTTTGAGATAACTCTGCACTATTGCGAGCTGTAAATGCCACTTCCAGCTTAGCTGCGCAGAAGAAGAACAACAAGAAGAAGAAATATCTCGAAATATGTCCGTCAGGCCCCTTCCCTTGAGATATATCTGCAAATATCTCGGAAACGAAGCGAGCTATGGCAAAATGTTAAGAGACCTTTTTTGTAGAGAATTATGTTTCCTACAATTTATGTTCTATGATATTTTTTGATCAGAAGCGTAGTTTTCGAGATATATCGAGATATTTAAAAGTTCCGAAGCCGCACCAACATAATAGAGATACAGAAACACCGTGGCCCCTTTTTTTGAGATAACTCTGCACTAGTGCGAGCCGCAAATGCCACTTCCAGCTTAGCTGTGCAGAAGAAGAGCAACAAGAAGAAGAAATATCTCGAAATATGTCCGACAGGCCCCTTCCCTTGAGATAAATCTGCAAATATCTCGGAAACGATGCGAGCTATGGCGAAATGTTAAGAGACCTTTTTTGTAGAGAATTAAGTTTCCTACTTTTTATCTTCTATGATATTTTTTGATCAGATGCGTAGTTCTCGAGATAGATCAAGATACTTAAAAGTTCCGAAGCCGCACCAACATAATAGAGATACAGAAACACCGTGGCCCCTCTCTTTGAGAAAACTCTGCACTATTGCGAGCTGCAAATGCCACTTCCAGCTTAGCTGTGCAGAAGAAGAACAACAAGAAGAAGAAATATCTCGAAATATGTCCGTCAGGCCCCTTCCCTTGAGATAAATCTGCAAATATCTCGGAAACGAAGCGAGCTATGGCAAAATGTTTAGAGACCTTTCTTGTAGAGATTTAAGTTTCCTACTTTTTATGTAGTATGATATTTTTTGATCAGATGCGTAGTTCTCGAGATATATCAAGATATTTAAAAGTTCCGAAGCCGCACCAACATAATAGAGATACAGAAACACCGTGGCCCCTTTCTTTGAGATAACTCTGCACTATTGCGCGCTGCAAATGCCACTTCCAGCTTAGCTGTGCAGAAGAAGAACAACAAGAAGAAGAAATATCTCGAAATATGTCCGTCAGGCCCCTTCCCTTGAGATAAATCTGCAAATATCTCGGAAACGAAGCGAGCTATGGCAAAATGTTAAGAGACCTTTTTTGTAGAGAATTATGTTTCCTACAATTTATGTTCTATGATATTTTTTGATCAGAAGCGTAGTTTTCGAGATATATCGAGATATTTAAAAGTTCCGAAGCCGCACCAACATAATAGAGATACAGAAACATCGTGGCCCCTTTCTTTGGGATAACTCTGCACTATTGCGAGCTGGAAATGCCACTTCCAGTTTAGCTGTGCAGAAGAAGAGCAACAAGAAGAAGAAATATCTCGAAATATGTCCGACAGGCCCCTTCCCTTGAGATAAATCTGCAAATATCTCGGAAACGATGCGAGCTATGGCGAAATGTTAAGAGACCTTTTTTGTAGAGAAGTAAGTTTCCTACTTTTTATCTTCTATGATATTTTTTGATCAGATGCGTAGTTCTCGAGATATATCAAGATATTTAAAAGTTCCGAAGCCGCACCAACATAATAGGGATACAGAAACACCGTGGCCCCTTTCTTTGAGATAACTCTGCACTAGTGCGAGCCGCAAATGCCACTTCCAACTTAGCTGTGCAGAAGAAGAACAACAAGAAGAAGAAATATCTCGAAATATGTCCGTCAGGCCCCTTCCCTTGAGATAAATCTGCAAATATCTCGGAAACGAAGCGAGCTATCGCAAAATGTTAAGAGACCTTTTTTGTAGAGAATTATGTTTCCTACAATTTATGTTCTACGATATTTTTTGATCAGAAGCGTAGTTTTCGAGATATATCGAGATATTTAAAAGTTCCGAAGCCGCACCAACATAATAGAGATACAGAAACACCGTGGCCCCTTTCTTTGAGATAACTCTGCACTAGTGCGAGCTGCAAATGCCACTTCCAGCTTAGCTGTGCAGAAGAAGAACAACAAGAAGAAGAAATATCTCGAAATATGTCCGTCAGGCCCCTTCCTTTGAGCTGAATCTGCAAATATCTCGGAAACGAAGCGAGCTATGGCAAAATGTTAAGAGACGTTTTTTGTAGAGAATTATGTTTCCTACAATTTATGTTCTATGATATTTTTTGATCAGAAGCGTAGTTTTCGAGATATATCGAGATATTTAAAAGTTCCGAAGACGCACCAACATAATTGAGATACAGAAACACCGTGGCCCCTTTCTTTGAGATAACTCTGCACTATTGCGAGCTGCAAATGCCACTTCCAGCTTAGCTGTGCAGAAGAAGAACAACAAGAAGAAGAAATATCTCGAAATATGTCCGTCAGGCCCCTTCCCTTGAGATAATTCTGCAAATATCTCGGAAACGAAGAGAGGTATGGCAAAATGTTAAGAGACCTTTTTTGTAGAGAATTAAGTTTCCTACTTTTCATGTTCTATGATATTTTTTGATCAGATGCGTAGGTCTCGAGATATATCAAGATATTTAAAAGTTCCGAAGCCGCACCAACATAATAGAGATACAGAAACACCGTGGCCCCTTTCTTTGAGATAACTCTGCACTATTGCGAGCTGTAAATGCCACTTCCAGCTTAGCTGCGCAGAAGAAGAACAACAAGAAGAAGAAATATCTCGAAATATGTCCGTCAGGCCCCTTCCCTTGAGATATATCTGCAAATATCTCGGAAACGAAGCGAGCTATGGCAAAATGTTAAGAGACCTTTTTTGTAGAGAATTATGTTTCCTACAATTTATGTTCTATGATATTTTTTGATCAGAAGCGTAGTTTTCGAGATATATCGAGATATTTAAAAGTTCCGAAGCCGCACCAACATAATAGAGATACAGAAACACCGTGGCCCCTTTTTTTGAGATAACTCTGCACTAGTGCGAGCCGCAAATGCCACTTCCAGCTTAGCTGTGCAGAAGAAGAGCAACAAGAAGAAGAAATATCTCGAAATATGTCCGACAGGCCCCTTCCCTTGAGATAAATCTGCAAATATCTCGGAAACGATGCGGGCTATGGCGAAATGTTAAGAGACCTTTTTTGTAGAGAATTAAGTTTCCTACTTTTTATCTTCTATGATATTTTTTGATCAGATGCGTAGTTCTCGAGATAGATCAAGATACTTAAAAGTTCCGAAGCCGCACCAACATAATAGAGATACAGAAACACCGTGGCCCCTCTCTTTGAGAAAACTCTGCACTATTGCGAGCTGCAAATGCCACTTCCAGCTTAGCTGTGCAGAAGAAGAACAACAAGAAGAAGAAATATCTCGAAATATGTCCGTCAGGCCCCTTCCCTTGAGATAAATCTGCAAATATCTCGGAAACGAAGCGAGCTATGGCAAAATGTTTAGAGACCTTTCTTGTAGAGATTTAAGTTTCCTACTTTTTATGTAGTATGATATTTTTTGATCAGATGCGTAGTTCTCGAGATATATCAAGATATTTAAAAGTTCCGAAGCCGCACCAACATAATAGAGATACAGAAACACCGTGGCCCCTTTCTTTGAGATAACTCTGCACTATTGCGCGCTGCAAATGCCACTTCCAGCTTAGCTGTGCAGAAGAAGAACAACAAGAAGAAGAAATATCTCGAAATATGTCCGTCAGGCCCCTTCCCTTGAGATAAATCTGCAAATATCTCGGAAACGAAGCGAGCTATGGCAAAATGTTAAGAGACCTTTTTTGTAGAGAATTATGTTTCCTACAATTTATGTTCTATGATATTTTTTGATCAGAAGCGTAGTTTTCGAGATATATCGAGATATTTAAAAGTTCCGAAGCCGCACCAACATAATAGAGATACAGAAACACCGTGGCCCCTTTCTTTGGGATAACTCTGCACTATTGCGAGCTGCAAATGCCACTTCCAGCTTAGCTGTGCAGAAGAAGAACAACAAGAAGAAGAAATATCTCGAAATATGCCCGTCAGGCCACTTCCCTTGAGATAAATCTGCAAATATCTCGGAAACGAAGCGAGCTATGGCAAAATGTTAAGAGACCTTTTTTGTAGAGAATTAAGTTTCCTACTTTTTATGTTCTATGATATTTTTTGATCAGATGCGTAGTTCTCGAGATATATCAAGATATTTAAAAGTTCCGAAGCCGCACCAACATAATAGGGATACAGAAACACCGTGGCCCCTTTCTTTGAGATAACTCTGCACTAGTGCGAGCCGCAAATGCCACTTCCAGCTTAGCTGTGCAGAAGAAGAGCAACAAGAAGAAGAAATATCTCGAAATATGTCCGACAGGCCCCTTCCCTTGAGATAAATCTGCATATATCTCGGAAACGATGCGAGATATGGCGAAATGTTAAGAGACCTTTTTTGTAGAGAATTAAGTTTCCTACTTTTTATCTTCTATGATATTTTTTGATCAGATGCGTAGTTCTCGAGATAGATCAAGATACTTAAAAGTTCCGAAGCCGCACCAACATAATAGAGATACAGAAACACCGTGGCCCCTCTCTTTGAGAAAACTCTGCACTATTGCGAGCTGCAAATGCCACTTCCAGCTTAGCTGTGCAGAAGAAGAACAACAAGAAGAAGAAATATCTCGAAATATGTCCGTCAGGCCCCTTCCCTTGAGATAAATCTGCAAATATCTCGGAAACGAAGCGAGCTATGGCAAAATGTTTAGAGACCTTTCTTGTAGAGATTTAAGTTTCCTACTTTTTATGTAGTATGATATTTTTTGATCAGATGCGTAGTTCTCGAGATATATCAAGATATTTAAAAGTTCCGAAGCCGCACCAACATAATAGAGATACAGAAACATCGTGGCCCCTTTCTTTGGGATAACTCTGCACTATTGCGAGCTGGAAATGCCACTTCCAGTTTAGCTGTGCAGAAGAGGAGCAACAAGAAGAAGAAATATCTCGAAATATGTCCGACAGGCCCCTTCCCTTGAGATAAATCTGCAAATATCTCGGAAACGATGCGAGCTATGGCGAAATGTTAAGAGACCTTTTTTGTAGAGAATTAAGTTTCCTACTTTTTATCTTCTATGATATTTTTTGATCAGATGCGTAGTTCTCGAGATAGATCAAGATACTTAAAGGTTCCGAAGCCGCACCAACATAATAGAGATACAGAAACACCGTGGCCCCTCTCTTTGAGAAAACTCTGCACTATTGCGAGCTGCAAATGCCACTTCCAGCTTAGCTGTGCAGAAGAAGAACAACAAGAAGAAGAAATATCTCGAAATATGTCCGTCAGGCCCCTTCCCTTGAGATAAATCTGCAAATATCTTGGAAACGAAGCGAGCTATGGCAAAATGTTTAGAGACCTTTCTTGTAGAGAATTAAGTTTCCTACTTTTTATGTGGTATGATATTTTTTGATCAGATGCGTAGTTCTCGAGATATATCAAGATATTTAAAAGTTCCGAAGCCGCACCAACATAATAGGGATACAGAAACACCGTGGCCCCTTTCTTTGAGATAACTCTGCACTATTGCGACCTGCAAATGCCACTTCCAGCTCAGCTGTGCAGAAGAAGAACAACAAGAAGAAGAAATATCTCGAAATATGTCCGTCAGGCCACTTCCCTTGAGATAAATCTGCAAATATCTCGGAAACGAAGCGAGCTATGGCAAAATGTTAAGAGACCTTTTTTGTAGAGAATTATGTTTCCTACAATTTATGTTCTATGATATTTTTTGATCAGAAGCGTAGTTTTCGAGATATATCGAGATATTTAAAAGTTCCGAAGCCGCACCAACATAATAGAGATACAGAAACACCGTGGCCCCTTTCTTTGAGATAACTCTGCACTAGTGCGAGCCGCAAATGCCACTTCCAGCTTAGCTGTGCAGAAGAAGAACAACAAGAAGAAGAAATATCTCGAAATATGTCCGTCAGGCCCCTTCCCTTGAGATAAATCTGCAAATATCTCGGAAACGAAGCGAGCTATGGCAAAATGTTAAGAGACCTTTTTTGTAGAGAATTAAGTTTCCTACTTTTTATGTTCTATGATATTTTTTGATCAGATGCGTAGCTCTCGAGATATATCAAGATATTTAAAAGTTCCGAAGCCGCACCAACATAATAGGGATACAGAAACACCGTGGCCCCTTTCTTTGAGATAACTCTGCACTAGTGCGAGCCGCAAATGCCACTTCCAGCTTAGCTGTGCAGAAGAAGAACAACAAGAAGAAGAAATATCTCGAAATATGTCCGTCAGGCCACTTCCCTTGAGATAAATCTGCAAATATCTCGGAAACGAAGCGAGCTATGGCAAAATGTTAAGAGACGTTTTTTGTAGAGAATTAAGTTTCCTACTTTTTATGTTCGATGATATTTTTTGATCAGATGCGTAGTTCTCGAGATATATCAAGATATTTAAAAGTTCCGAAGCTGCACCAACATAATAGAGGTACAGAAACACCGTGGCCTCTTTCTTTGAGATAACTCTGCACTATTGCGAGCTGCAAATGCCGCTTCGAGCTTAGCTGTGCAGAAGAAGAACAACAAGAAGAAGAAATATCTCGAAATATGTCCGTCAGACCCCTTCCCTTGAGATGAATCTGCAAATATCTCGGAAACGAAGCGAGCTATGGCAAAATGTTAAGAGACCTTTTTTGTAGAGAATAATGTTTCCTACAATTTACGTTCTACGATATTTTTTGATCAGAAGCGTAGTTTTCGAGATATATCGAGATATTTAAAAGTTCCGAAGCCGCACCAACATAATAGAGATACAGAAACACCGTGGCCCCTTTCTTTGAGATAACTCTGCACTATTGCGACCTGCAAATGCCACTTCCAGCTCAGCTGTGCAGAAGAAGAACAACAAGAAGAAGAAATATCTCGAAATATGTCCGTCAGGCCACTTCCCTTGAGATAAATCTGCAAATATCTCGGAAACGAAGCGAGCTATGGCAAAATCTTAAGAGACCTTTTTTGTAGAGAATTAAGTTTCCTACTTTTTATGTTCGATGATATTTTTTGATCAGATGCGTAGTTCTCGAGATATATCAAGATATTTAAAAGTTCCGAAGCTGCACCAACATAACAGAGATACAGAAACACCGTGGCCCCTTTCTTTGAGATAACTCTGCACTATTGCGAGCTGTAAATGCCACTTCCAGCTTAGCTGTGCAGAAGAAGAACAACAAGAAGAAGAAATATCTCGAAATATGTCCGTCAGGCCCCTTCCCTTGAGATATATCTGCAAATATCTCGGAAACGAAGCGAGCTATGGCAAAATGTTAAGAGACCTTTTTTGTAGAGAATTATGTTTCCTACAATTTATGTTCTATGATATTTTTTGATCAGAAGCGTAGTTTTCGAGATATATCGAGATATTTAAAAGTTCCGAAGCCGCACCAACATAATAGAGATACAGAAACACCGTGGCCCCTTTCTTTGAGATAACTCTGCACTAGTGCGAGCCGCGAATGCCACTTCCAGCTTAGCTGTGCAGAAGAAGAACAACAAGAAGAAGAAATATCTCGAAATATGTCCGTCAGGCCACTTCCCTTGAGATAAATCTGCAAATATCTCGGAAACGATCGAGCTATGGCAAAATGTTAAGAGACCTTTTTTGTAGAGAATTAAGTTTCCTACTTTTTATGTTCGATGATATTTTTTGATCAGATGCGTAGTTCTCGAGATATATCAAGATATTTAAAAGTTCCGAAGCTGCACCAACATAATAGAGGTACAGAAACACCGTGGCCTCTTTCTTTGAGATAACTCTGCACTATTGCGAGCTGCAAATGCCGCTTCGAGCTTAGCTGTGCAGAAGAAGAACAACAAGAAGAAGAAATATCTCGAAATATGTCCGTCAGACCCCTTCCCTTGAGATGAATCTGCAAATATCTCGGAAACGAAGCGAGCTATGGCAAAATGTTAAGAGACCTTTTTTGTAGAGAATTATGTTTCCTACAATTTATGTTCTATGATATTTTTTGATCAGAAGCGTAGTTTTCGAGATATATCGAGATATTTAAAAGTTCCGAAGCCGCACCAACATAATAGGGATACAGAAACACCGTGGCCCCTTTCTTTGAGATAACTCTGCACTAGTGCGAGCCGCAAATGCCACTTCCAGCTTAGCTGTGCAGAAGAAGAACAACAAGAAGAAGGAATATCTCGAAATATGTCCGTCAGGCCCCTTCCCTTGAGATAAATCAGCAAATATCTCGGAAACGAAGCGAGCTATGGCAAAATGTTAAGAGACCTTTTTTGTAGAGAATTAAGTTTCCTACTTTTTATGTTCTATGATATTTTTTGATCAGATGCGTAGCTCTCGAGATATATCAAGATATTTAAAAGTTCCGAAGCCGCACCAACATAATAGGGATACAGAAACACCGTGGCCCCTTTCTTTGAGATAACTCTGCACTAGTGCGAGCCGCAAATGCCACTTCCAGCTTAGCTGTGCAGAAGAAGAACAACAAGAAGAAGAAATATCTCGAAATATGTCCGTCAGGCCACTTCCCTTGAGATAAATCTGCAAATATCTCGGAAACGAAGCGAGCTATGGCAAAATGTTAAGAGACCTTTTTTGTAGAGAATTAAGTTTCCTACTTTTTATGTTCGATGATATTTTTTGATCAGATGCGTAGCTCTCGAGATATATCAAGATATTTAAAAGTTCCGAAGCCGCACCAACATAATAGGGATACAGAAACACCGTGGCCCCTTTCTTTGAGATAACTCTGCACTAGTGCGAGCCGCAAATGCCACTTCCAGCTTAGCTGTGCAGAAGAAGAACAACAAGAAGAAGAAATATCTCGAAATATGTCCGTCAGGCCACTTCCCTTGAGATAAATCTGCAAATATCTCGGAAACGAAGCGAGCTATGGCAAAATGTTAAGAGACCTTTTTTGTAGAGAATTAAGTTTCCTACTTTTTATGTTCGATGATATTTTTTGATCAGATGCGTAGTTCTCGAGATATATCAAGATATTTAAAAGTTCCGAAGCTGCACCAACATAATAGAGGTACAGAAACACCGTGGCCTCTTTCTTTGAGATAACTCTGCACTATTGCGAGCTGCAAATGCCGCTTCGAGCTTAGCTGTGCAGAAGAAGAACAACAAGAAGAAGAAATATCTCGAAATATGTCCGTCAGACCCCTTCCCTTGAGATGAATCTGCAAATATCTCGGAAACGAAGCGAGCTATGGCAAAATGTTAAGAGACCTTTTTTGTAGAGAATAATGTTTCCTACAATTTACGTTCTATGATATTTTTTGATCAGAAGCGTAGTTTTCGAGATATATCGAGATATTTAAAAGTTCCGAAGCCGCACCAACATAATAGAGATACAGAAACACCGTGGCCCCTTTCTTTGAGATAACTCTGCACTATTGCGACCTGCAAATGCCACTTCCAGCTCAGCTGTGCAGAAGAAGAACAACAAGAAGAAGAAATATCTCGAAATATGTCCGTCAGGCCACTTCCCTTGAGATAAATCTGCAAATATCTCGGAAACGAAGCGAGCTATGGCAAAATGTTAAGAGACCTTTTTTGTAGAGAATTAAGTTTCCTACTTTTTATGTTCGATGATATTTTTTGATCAGATGCGTAGTTCTCGAGATATATCAAGATATTTAAAAGTTCCGAAGCCGCACCAACACAATAGAGATACAGAAACACCGTGGCCCCTTTCTTTGAGATAACTCTGCACTATTGCGAGCTGCAAATGCCACTTTCAGCTTAGCTGTACAGAAGAAGAACAACAAGAAGAAGAAATATCTCGAAATATGTCCGTCAGGCCCCTTCCCTTGAGATAAATCTGCAAATATCTCGGAAACGAAGAGAGCTATGGCAAAATGTTAAGAGACCTTTTTTGTAGAGAATTAGGTTTCCTACTTTTTATGTTCTATGATATTTTTTGATCAGATGCGTAGTTCTCGAGATATATCAAGATATTTAAAAGTTCCGAAGCCGCACCAACATAATAGAGATACAGAAACACCGTGGCCTCTTTCTTTGAGATAACTCTGCACTATTGCGAGCTGCAAATGCCACTTCGAGCTTAGCTGTGGAGAAGAAGAACAACAAGAAGAAGAAATATCTCGAAATATGTCCGTCAGACCCCTTCCCTTGAGATGAATCTGCAAATATCTCGGAAACGAAGCGAGCTATGGCAAAATGTTAAGAGACCTTTTTTGTAGAGAATTAAGTTTCCTCCAATTTATGTTCTATGATATTTTTTGATCAGAAGCGTAGTTTTCGAGATATATCGAGATATTTAAAAGTTCCGAAGCCGCACCAACATAATAGAGATACAGAAACACCGTGGCCCCTTTCTTTGGGATAACTCTGCACTATTGCGAGCTGCAAATGCCACTTCCAGCTTAGCTGTGCAGAAGAAGAACAACAAGAAGAAGAAATATCTCGAAATATGCCCGTCAGGCCACTTCCCTTGAGATAAATCTGCAAATATCTCGGAAACGAAGCGAGCTATGGCAAAATGTTAAGAGACCTTTTTTGTAGAGAATTAAGTTTCCTACTTTTTATGTTCTATGAAATTTTTTGATCAGATGCGTAGCTCTCGAGATATATCAAGATATTTAAAAGTTCCGAAGCCGCACCAACATAATAGGGATACAGAAACACAGTGGCCCCTTTCTTTGAGATAACTCTGCACTAGTGCGAGCCGCAAATGCCACTTCCAGCTTAGCTGTGCAGAAGAAGAACAACAAGAAGAAGAAATATCTCGAAATATGTCCGTCAGGCCACTTCCCTTGAGATAAATCTGCAAATATCTCGGAAACGAAGCGAGCTATGGCAAAATGTTAAGAGACCTTTTTTGTAGAGAATTAAGTTTCCTACTTTTTATGTTCGATGATATTTTTTGATCAGATGCGTAGTTCTCGAGATATATCAAGATATTTAAAAGTTCCGAAGCTGCACCAACATAATAGAGGTACAGAAACACCGTGGCCTCTTTCTTTGAGATAACTCTGCACTATTGCGAGCTGCAAATGCCGCTTCGAGCTTAGCTGTGCAGAAGAAGAACAACAAGAAGAAGAAATATCTCGAAATATGTCCGTCAGACCCCTTCCCTTGAGATGAATCTGCAAATATCTCGGAAACGAAGCGAGCTATGGCAAAATGTTAAGAGACCTTTTTTGTAGAGAATAATGTTTCCTACAATTTACGGTCTATGATATTTTTTGATCAGAAGCGTAGTTTTCGAGATATATCGAGATATTTAAAAGTTCCGAAGCCGCACCAACATAATAGAGATACAGAAACACCGTGGCCCCTTTCTTTGAGATAACTCTGCACTATTGCGACCTGCAAATGCCACTTCCAGCTCAGCTGTGCAGAAGAAGAACAACAAGAAGAAGAAATATCTCGAAATATGTCCGTCAGGCCACTTCCCTTGAGATAAATCTGCAAATATCTCGGAAACGAAGCGAGCTATGGCAAAATGTTAAGAGACCTTTTTTGTAGAGAATTAAGTTTCCTACTTTTTATGTTCGATGATATTTTTTGATCAGATGCGTAGTTCTCGAGATATATCAAGATATTTAAAAGTTCCGAAGCTGCACCAACATAATAGAGGTACAGAAACACCGTGGCCTCTTTCTTTGAGATAACTCTGCACTATTGCGAGCTGCAAATGCCGCTTCGAGCTTAGCTGTGCAGAAGAAGAACAACAAGAAGAAGAAATATCTCGAAATATGTCCGTCAGACCCCTTCCCTTGAGATGAATCTGCAAATATCTCGGAAACGAAGCGAGCTATGGCAAAATGTTAAGAGACCTTTTTTGTAGAGAATAATGTTTCCTACAATTTACGGTCTATGATATTTTTTGATCAGAAGCGTAGTTTTCGAGATATATCGAGATATTTAAAAGTTCCGAAGCCGCACCAACATAATAGAGATACAGAAACACCGTGGCCCCTTTCTTTGAGATAACTCTGCACTATTGCGACCTGCAAATGCCACTTCCAGCTCAGCTGTGCAGAAGAAGAACAACAAGAAGAAGAAATATCTCGAAATATGTCCGTCAGGCCACTTCCCTTGAGATAAATCTGCAAATATCTCGGAAACGAAGCGAGCTATGGCAAAATGTTAAGAGACCTTTTTTGTAGAGAATTAAGTTTCCTACTTTTTATGTTCGATGATATTTTTTGATCAGATGCGTAGTTCTCGAGATATATCAAGATATTTAAAAGTTCCGAAGCCGCACCAACACAATAGAGATACAGAAACACCGTGGCCCCTTTCTTTGAGATAACTCTGCACTATTGCGAGCTGCAAATGCCACTTTCAGCTTAGCTGTACAGAAGAAGAACAACAAGAAGAAGAAATATCTCGAAATATGTCCGTCAGGCCCCTTCCCTTGAGATAAATCTGCAAATATCTCGGAAACGAAGAGAGCTATGGCAAAATGTTAAGAGACCTTTTTTGTAGAGAATTAGGTTTCCTACTTTTTATGTTCTATGATATTTTTTGATCAGATGCGTAGTTCTCGAGATATATCAAGATATTTAAAAGTTCCGAAGCCGCACCAACATAATAGAGATACAGAAACACCGTGGCCTCTTTCTTTGAGATAACTCTGCACTATTGCGAGCTGCAAATGCCACTTCGAGCTTAGCTGTGGAGAAGAAGAACAACAAGAAGAAGAAATATCTCGAAATATGTCCGTCAGACCCCTTCCCTTGAGATGAATCTGCAAATATCTCGGAAACGAAGCGAGCTATGGCAAAATGTTAAGAGACCTTTTTTGTAGAGAATTAAGTTTCCTCCAATTTATGTTCTATGATATTTTTTGATCAGAAGCGTAGTTTTCGAGATATATCGAGATATTTAAAAGTTCCGAAGCCGCACCAACATAATAGAGATACAGAAACACCGTGGCCCCTTTCTTTGGGATAACTCTGCACTATTGCGAGCTGCAAATGCCACTTCCAGCTTAGCTGTGCAGAAGAAGAACAACAAGAAGAAGAAATATCTCGAAATATGCCCGTCAGGCCACTTCCCTTGAGATAAATCTGCAAATATCTCGGAAACGAAGCGAGCTATGGCAAAATGTTAAGAGACCTTTTTTGTAGAGAATTAAGTTTCCTACTTTTTATGTTCTATGAAATTTTTTGATCAGATGCGTAGCTCTCGAGATATATCAAGATATTTAAAAGTTCCGAAGCCGCACCAACATAATAGGGATACAGAAACACCGTGGCCCCTTTCTTTGAGATAACTCTGCACTAGTGCGAGCCGCAAATGCCACTTCCAGCTTAGCTGTGCAGAAGAAGAACAACAAGAAGAAGAAATATCTCGAAATATGTCCGTCAGGCCACTTCCCTTGAGATAAATCTGCAAATATCTCGGAAACGAAGCGAGCTATGGCAAAATGTTAAGAGACCTTTTTTGTAGAGAATTAAGTTTCCTACTTTTTATGTTCGATGATATTTTTTGATCAGATGCGTAGTTCTCGAGATATATCAAGATATTTAAAAGTTCCGAAGCTGCACCAACATAATAGAGGTACAGAAACACCGTGGCCTCTTTCTTTGAGATAACTCTGCACTATTGCGAGCTGCAAATGCCGCTTCGAGCTTAGCTGTGCAGAAGAAGAACAACAAGAAGAAGAAATATCTCGAAATATGTCCGTCAGACCCCTTCCCTTGAGATGAATCTGCAAATATCTCGGAAACGAAGCGAGCTATGGCAAAATGTTAAGAGACCTTTTTTGTAGAGAATAATGTTTCCTACAATTTACGGTCTATGATATTTTTTGATCAGAAGCGTAGTTTTCGAGATATATCGAGATATTTAAAAGTTCCGAAGCCGCACCAACATAATAGAGATACAGAAACACCGTGGCCCCTTTCTTTGAGATAACTCTGCACTATTGCGACCTGCAAATGCCACTTCCAGCTCAGCTGTGCAGAAGAAGAACAACAAGAAGAAGAAATATCTCGAAATATGTCCGTCAGGCCACTTCCCTTGAGATAAATCTGCAAATATCTCGGAAACGAAGCGAGCTATGGCAAAATGTTAAGAGACCTTTTTTGTAGAGAATTAAGTTTCCTACTTTTTATGTTCGATGATATTTTTTGATCAGATGCGTAGTTCTCGAGATATATCAAGATATTTAAAAGTTCCGAAGCTGCACCAACATAATAGAGGTACAGAAACACCGTGGCCTCTTTCTTTGAGATAACTCTGCACTATTGCGAGCTGCAAATGCCACTTCGAGCTTAGCTGTGCAGAAGAAGAGCAACAAGAAGAAGAAATATCTCGAAATATGTCCGACAGGCCCCTTCCCTTGAGATAAATCTGCAAATATCTCGGAAACGATGCGAGGTATGGCGAAATGTTAAGAGACCTTTTTTGTAGAGAATTAAGTTTCCTACTTTTTATCTTCTATGATATTTTTTGATCAGATGCGTAGTTCTAGAGATAGATCAAGATACTTAAAAGTTCCGAAGCCGCACCAACATAATAGAGATACAGAAACACCGTGGCCTCTTTCTTTGAGATAACTCTGCACTATTGCGAGCTGCAAATGCCACTTCGAGCTTAGCTGTGGAGAAGAAGAACAACAAGAAGAAGAAATATCTCGAAATATGTCCGTCAGACCCCTTCCCTTGAGATGAATCTGCAAATATCTCGGAAACGAAGCGAGCTATGGCAAAATGTTAAGAGACCTTTTTTGTAGAGAATTAAGTTTCCTCCAATTTATGTTCTATGATATTTTTTGATCAGAAGCGTAGTTTTCGAGATATATCGAGATATTTAAAAGTTCCGAAGCCGCACCAACATAATAGAGATACAGAAACACCGTGGCCCCTTTCTTTGGGATAACTCTGCACTATTGCGAGCTGCAAATGCCACTTCCAGCTTAGCTGTGCAGAAGAAGAACAACAAGAAGAAGAAATATCTCGAAATATGCCCGTCAGGCCACTTCCCTTGAGATAAATCTGCAAATATCTCGGAAACGAAGCGAGCTATGGCAAAATGTTAAGAGACCTTTTTTGTAGAGAATTAAGTTTCCTACTTTTTATGTTCTATGATATTTTTTGATCAGATGCGTAGCTCTCGAGATATATCAAGATATTTAAAAGTTCCGAAGCCGCACCAACATAATAGGGATACAGAAACCCCGTGGCCCCTTTCTTTGAGATAACTCTGCACTAGTGCGAGCCGCAAATGCCACTTCCAGCTTAGCTGTGCAGAAGAAGAACAACAAGAAGAAGAAATATCTCGAAATATGTCCGTCAGGCCACTTCCCTTGAGATAAATCTGCAAATATCTCGGAAACGAAGCGAGCTATGGCAAAATGTTAAGAGACCTTTTTTGTAGAGAATTAAGTTTCCTACTTTTGATGTTCGATGATATTTTTTGATCAGATGCGTAGTTCTCGAGATATATCAAGATATTTAAAAGTTCCGAAGCTGCACCAACATAATAGAGGTACAGAAACACCGTGGCCTCTTTCTTTGAGATAACTCTGCACTATTGCGAGCTGCAAATGCCGCTTCGAGCTTAGCTGTGCAGAAGAAGAACAACAAGAAGAAGAAATATCTCGAAATATGTCCGTCAGACCCCTTCCCTTGAGATGAATCTGCAAATATCTCGGAAACGAAGCGAGCTATGGCAAAATGTTAAGAGACCTTTTTTGTAGAGAATAATGTTTCCTACAATTTACGGTCTATGATATTTTTTGATCAGAAGCGTAGTTTTCGAGATATATCGAGATATTTAAAAGTTCCGAAGCCGCACCAACATAATAGAGATACAGAAACACCGTGGCCCCTTTCTTTGAGATAACTCTGCACTATTGCGACCTGCAAATGCCACTTCCAGCTCAGCTGTGCAGAAGAAGAACAACAAGAAGAAGAAATATCTCGAAATATGTCCGTCAGGCCACTTCCCTTGAGATAAATCTGCAAATATCTCGGAAACGAAGCGAGCTATGGCAAAATGTTAAGAGACCTTTTTTGTAGAGAATTAAGTTTCCTACTTTTTATGTTCGATGATATTTTTTGATCAGATGCGTAGTTCTCGAGATATATCAAGATATTTAAAAGTTCCGAAGCTGCACCAACATAATAGAGGTACAGAAACACCGTGGCCTCTTTCTTTGAGATAACTCTGCACTATTGCGAGCTGCAAATGCCACTTCGAGCTTAGCTGTGCAGAAGAAGAGCAACAAGAAGAAGAAATATCTCGAAATATGTCCGACAGGCCCCTTCCCTTGAGATAAATCTGCAAATATCTCGGAAACGATGCGAGCTATGGCGAAATGTTAAGAGACCTTTTTTGTAGAGAATTAAGTTTCCTACTTTTTATCTTCTATGATATTTTTTGATCAGATGCGTAGTTCTAGAGATAGATCAAGATACTTAAAAGTTCCGAAGCCGCACCAACATAATAGAGATACAGAAACACCGTGGCCCCTCTCTTTGAGAATACTCTGCACTATTGCGAGCTGCAAATGCCACTTCCAGCTTAGCTGTGCAGAAGAAGAACAACAAGAAGAAGAAATATCTCGAAATATGTCCGTCAGGCCCCTTCCCTTGAGATAAATCTGCAAATATCTCGGAAACGAAGAGAGCTATGGCAAAATGTTAAGAGACATTTTTTGTAGAGAAGTAAGTTTCCTACTTTTCATGTTCTATGATATTTTTTGATCAGATGCGTAGTTCTCGAGATATATCAAGATATTTAAAAGTTCCGAAGCCGCACCAACATAACAGAGATACAGAAACACCGTGGCCCCTTTCTTTGAGATAACTCTGCACTATTGCGAGCTGTAAATGCCACTTCCAGCTTAGCTGTGCAGAAGAAGAACAACAAGAAGAAGAAATATCTCGAAATATGTCCGTCAGGCCCCTTCCCTTGAGATATATCTGCAAATATCTCGGAAACGAAGCGAGCTATGGCAAAATGTTAAGAGACCTTTTTTGTAGAGAATTATGTTTCCTACAATTTATGTTCTATGATATTTTTTGATCAGAAGCGTAGTTTTCGAGATATATCGAGATATTTAAAAGTTCCGAAGCCGCACCAACATAATAGAGATACAGAAACACCGTGGCCCCTTTCTTTGAGATAACTCTGCACTAGTGCGAGCCGCAAATGCCACTTGCAGCTTAGCTGTGCAGAAGAAGAACAACAAGAAGAAGAAATATCTCGAAATATGTCCGTCAGGCCACTTCCCTTGAGATAAATCTGCAAATATCTCGGAAACGAAGCGAGCTATGGCAAAATGTTAAGAGACCTTTTTTGTAGAGAATTAAGTTTCCTACTTTTTATCTTCGATGATATTTTTTGATCAGATGCGCAGTTCTCGAGATATATCAAGATATTTAAAAGTTCCGAAGCTGCACCAACATAATAGAGGTACAGAAACACCGTGGCCTCTTTCTTTGAGATAACTCTGCACTATTGCGAGCTGCAAATGCCGCTTCGAGCTTAGCTGTGCAGAAGAAGAACAACAAGAAGAAGAAATATCTCGAAATATGTCCGTCAGACCCCTTCCCTTGAGATGAATCTGCAAATATCTCGGAAACGAAGCGAGCTATGGCAAAATGTTAAGAGACCTTTTTTGTAGACAATAATGTTTCCTACAATTTACGTTCTATGATATTTTTTGATCAGAAGCGTAGTTTTCGAGATATATCGAGATATTTAAAAGTTCCGAAGCCGCACCAACATAATAGAGATACAGAAACACCGTGGCCCCTTTCTTTGAGATAACTCTGCACTATTGCTACCTGCAAATGCCACTTCCAGCTCAGCTGTGCAGAAGAAGAACAACAAGAAGAAGAAATATCTCGAAATATGTCCGTCAGGCCACTTCCCTTGAGATAAATCTGCAAATATCTCGGAAACGAAGCGAGCTATGGCAAAATGTTAAGAGACCTTTTTTGTAGAGAATTAAGTTTCCTACTTTTTATGTTCGATGATATTTTTTGATCAGATGCGTAGTTCTCGAGATATATCAAGATATTTAAAAGTTCCGAAGCTGCACCAACATAATAGAGGTACAGAAACACCGTGGCCTCTTTCTTTGAGATAACTCTGCACTATTGCGAGCTGCAAATGCCGCTTCGAGCTTAGCTGTGCAGAAGAAGAACAACAAGAAGAAGAAATATCTCGAAATATGTCCGTCAGACCCCTTCCCTTGAGATGAATCTGCAAATATCTCGGAAACGAAGCGAGCTATGGCAAAATGTTAAGAGACCTTTTTTGTAGAGAATTAAGTTTCCTACTTTTTATGTTCTATGATATTTTTTGATCAGATGCGTAGTTCTCGAGATATATCAAGATATTTAAAAGTTCCGAAACCGCACCAACATAATAGAGATACAGAAACACCGTGGCCCCTTTCTTTGAGATAACTCTACACTATTGCGAGCTGGAAATGCCACTTCCAGTTTAGCTGTGCAGAAGAAGAACAACAAGAAGAAGAAATATCTCGAAATATGTCCGTTAGGCCCCTTCCCTTGAGATAAATCTGCAAATATCTCGGAAACGAAGCGAGCTATGGCAAAATGTTAAGAGACCTTTTTTGTAGAGAATTAAGTTTCCTACTTTTTATGTTCTATGATATTTTTTGATCAGAAGCGTAGTTTTCGAGATATATCGAGATATTTAAAAGTTCCGAAGCCGCACCAACATAATAGAGATACAGAAACACCGTGGCCCCTTTCTTTGAGATAACTCTGCACTAGTGCGAGCCGCAAATGCCACTTCCAGCTTAGCTGTGCAGAAGAAGAACAACAAGAAGAAGAAATATCTCGAAATATGTCCGTCAGGCCCCTTCCCTTGAGATATATATGCAAATATCTCGGAAACGAAGCGAGCTATGGCAAAATGTTAAGAGACCTTTTTTGTAGAGAATTAAGTTTCCTACTTTTTATGTTCTATGACATTTTTTGATCAGATGCGTAGTTCTCGAGATATATCAAGATATTTAAAAGTTCCGAAGCCGCACCAACATAATAGAGATACAGAAACACCGTGGCCCCTTTCTTTAAGATAACTCTGCACTATTGCGAGCTGCAAATGCCACTTCCAGCTTAGCTGTGCAGAGGAAGAACAACAAGAAGAAGAAATATCTCGAAATATGTCCGTCAGGCCAGTTCCATTGAGCTGAATCTGCAAATATTTCGGAAACGAAGCGAGCTATGGCAAAATGTTAAGAGACCTTTTTTGTAGAGAATTAAGTTTCCTACTTTTCATGTTCTATGATATTTTTTGATCAGATGCGTAGCTCTCGAGATATATCAAGATATTTAAAAGTTCCGAAGCCGCACCAACATAATAGAGATACAGAAACACCGTGGCCCCTTTCTTTGAGATAACTCTGCACTATTGCGAGCTGCAAATGCCACTTCCAGCTTAGCTGTGCAGAGGAAGAACAACAAGAAGAAGAAATATCTCGAAATATGCCCGTCAGGCCCCTTCCCTTGAGATAAATATGCAAATATCTCGGAAACGAAGCGAGCTATGGCAAAATGTTAAGAGACCTTTTTTGTAGAGAATTATGTTTCCTACAATTTAGGTTCTATGATATTTTTTGATCAGAAGCGTAGTTTTCGAGATATATCGAGATATTTAAAAGTTCCGAAGCCGCACCAACATAATAGAGATACAGAAACACCGTGGCCCCTTTCTTTGAGATAACTCTGCACCAGTCCGAGCCGCAAATGCCACTTCCAGCTTAGGTGTGCAGAAGAAGAACAACAAGAAGAAGAAATATCTCGAAATATGTCCGTCAGGCCGCTTCCCTTGAGATATATCTGCAAATATCTCGGAAACGAAGCGAGCTATGGCAAGATGTTAAGAGACCTTTTTTGTAGAGAATTATGCTTCCTACAATTTATGTTCTATGATATTTTTTGATCAGAAGCGTAGTTTTCGAGATATATCGAGATATTTAAAGGTTCCGAAGCCGCACCAACATAATAGAGATACAGAAACACCGTGGCCCCTTTCGTTGAGATAACTCTGCACTAGTGCGAGCCGCAAATGCCACTTCCAGCTTAGCTGTGCAGAAGAAGAACAACAAGAAGAAGAAATATCTCGAAATATGTCCGTCAGGCCCCTTCCCTTGAGATAAATCTGCAAATATCTCGGAAACGAAGCGAGCAATGGCAAAATGTTAAGAGACCTTTTTTGTAGAGAATTAAGTTTCCTACTTTTTATGTTCTATGATATTTTGTGATCAGATGCGTAGTTCTCGAGATATATCAAGATATTTAAAAGTTCCGAAGCCGCACCAACATAATAGAGATACAGAAACACCGTGGCCCCTTTCTTTGAGATAACTCTGCACTATTGCGAGCTGTAAATGCCACTTCCAGCTTAGCTGTGCAGAAGAAGAACAACAAGAAGAAGAAATATCTCGAAATATGTCCGTCAGGCCCCTTCCCTTGAGATATATCTGCAAATATCTCGGAAACGAAGCGAGCTATGGCAAAATGTTAAGAGACCGTTTTTGTAGAGAATTATGTTTCCTACAATTTATGTTCTATGATATTTTTTGATCAGAAGCGTAGTTTTCGAGATATATCGAGATATTTAAAAGTTCCGAAGCCGCACCAACATAATAGAGATACAGAAACACCGTGGCCCCTTTCTTTGAGATAACTCTGCACTAGTGCGAGCCGCAAATGCCACTTCCAGTTTAGCTGTGCAGAAGAAGAACAACAAGAAGAAGAAATATCTCGAAATATGTCCGTTAGGCCCCTTCCCTTCAGATAAATCTGCAAATATCTCGGAAACGAAGCGAGCTATGGCAAAATGTTAAGAGACCTTTTTTGTAGAGAATTAAGTTTCCTACTTTTCAGGTTCTATGATATTTTTTGATCAGATGCGTAGTTCTCGAGATATATCAAGATATTTAAAAGTTCCGAAGCCGCACCAACATAATAGAGATACAGAAACACCGTGGCCCCTTTCTTTGATATAACTCTGCACTATTGCGAGCTGTAAATGCCACTTCCAGCTTAGCTGTGCAGAAGAAGAACAACAAGAAGAAGAAATATCTCGAAATATGTCCGTCAGGCCCCTTCCCTTGAGATATATCTGCAAATATCTCGGAAACGAAGCGAGCTATGGCAAAATGTTAAGAGACCTTTTTTGTAGAGAATAATGTTTCCTACAATTTATGTTCTATGATATTTTTTGATCAGAGGCGTAGTTTTCGAGATATATCGAGATATTTAAAAGTTCCGAAGCCGCACCAACATAATACAGATACAGAAACACCGTGGCCCCTTTCTTTGAGATAACTCTGCACTAGTACGAGCCGCAAATGCCACTTCCAGCTTAGCTGTGCAGAAGAAGAACAACAAGAAGAAGAAATATCTCGAAATATGTCCGTCAGGCCCCTTCCCTTGAGATAAATCTGCAAATATCTCGGAAACGAAGCGAGCTATGGCAAAATGTTAAGAGACCTTTTTTGTAGAGAATTAAGTTTCCTACTTTTTATGTTCTATGATATTTTTTGATCAGATGCGTAGTTCTCGAGATATATCAAGATATTTAAAAGTTCCGAAGCCGCACCAACATAATAGAGATACCGAAACACCGTGGCCCCTTTCTTTGAGATATCTCTGCACTATTGCGAGCTGCAAATGCCACTTCCAGCTTAGCTGTGCAGAAGAAGAACAACAAGAAGAAGAAATATCTCGAAATATGTCCGTGAGGCCCCTTCCCTTGAGATAAATCTGCAAATATCTCGGAAACGAAGCGAGCTATGGCAAAATGTTAAGAGACCTTATTTATAGAGAATTAAGTTTCCTACTTTTTATGTTCTATGATATTTTTTGATCAGATGCGTAGTTCTCGAGATATATCAAGATATTTAAAAGTTCCGAAGCCGCACCAACATAATAGAGATACCGAAACACCGTGGCCCCTTTCTTTGAGATAACTGTGCACTAGTGCGAGCCGCAAATGCCACTTCCAGCTTAGCTGTGCAGAAGAAGAACAACAAGAAGAAGAAATATCTCGAAATATGTCCGTCAGGCCCCTGCCCTTGAGATATATCTGCAAATATCTCGAAAACCAAGCGAGCTATGGCAAAATGTTAAGAGACCTTTTTTGTAGAGAATTATGTTTCCTACAATTTATGTTCTATGATATTTTTTGATCAGAAGCGTAGTTTTCGAGATATATCTAGATATTTAAAAGTTACGAAGCCGCACCAACATAATAGAGATACAGAAACACCGCGGCTCCTTTCTTTGAGATAACTCTGCACTATTGCGAGCTGTAAATGCCACTTCCAGCTTAGCTGTGCAGAAGAAGAACAACAAGAAGAAGAAATATCTCGAAATATGTCCGTCAGGCCCCTGCCCTTGAGATATATCTGCAAATATCTCGAAAACCAAGCGAGCTATGGCAAAATGTTAAGAGACCTTTTTTGTAGAGAATTATGTTTCCTACAATTTATGTTCTATGATATTTTTTGATCAGAAGCGTAGTTTTCGAGATATATCTAGATATTTAAAAGTTACGAAGCCGCACCAACATAATAGAGATACAGAAACACCGCGGCTCCTTTCTTTGAGATAACTCTGCACTATTGCGAGCTGTAAATGCCACTTCCAGCTTAGCTGTGCAGAAGAAGAACAACAAGAAGAAGAAATATCTCGAAATATGTCCGTCAGGCCCCTGCCCTTGAGATATATCTGCAAATATCTCGGAAACCAAGCGAGCTATGGCAAAATGTTAAGAGACCTTTTTTGTAGAGAATTATGTTTCCTACAATTTATGTTCTATGATATTTTTTGATCAGACGCGTAGTTTTCGAGATATATCAAGATATTTAAAAGTTCCGAAGCCGCACCAACATAATAGAGATACAGAAACACCGTGGCCCCTTTCTTTGAGATAACTCTGCACTAGTGCGAGCTGCAAATGCCACTTCGAGCTTAGCTGTGCAGAAGAAGAGCAACAAGAAGAAGAAATATCTCGAAATATGTCCGACAGGCCCCTTCCCTTGAGATAAATCTGCAAATATCTCGGAAACGATGCGAGGTATGGCGAAATGTTAAGAGACCTTTTTTGTAGAGAATTAAGTTTCCTACTTTTTATCTTCTATGATATTTTTTGATCAGATGCGTAGTTCTAGAGATAGATCAAGATACTTAAAAGTTCCGAAGCCGCACCAACATAATAGAGATACAGAAACACCGTGGCCTCTTTCTTTGAGATAACTCTGCACTATTGCGAGCTGCAAATGCCACTTCGAGCTTAGCTGTGGAGAAGAAGAACAACAAGAAGAAGAAATATCTCGAAATATGTCCGTCAGACCCCTTCCCTTGAGATGAATCTGCAAATATCTCGGAAACGAAGCGAGCTATGGCAAAATGTTAAGAGACCTTTTTTGTAGAGAATTAAGTTTCCTCCAATTTATGTTCTATGATATTTTTTGATCAGAAGCGTAGTTTTCGAGATATATCGAGATATTTAAAAGTTCCGAAGCCGCACCAACATAATAGAGATACAGAAACACCGTGGCCCCTTTCTTTGGGATAACTCTGCACTATTGCGAGCTGCAAATGCCACTTCCAGCTTAGCTGTGCAGAAGAAGAACAACAAGAAGAAGAAATATCTCGAAATATGCCCGTCAGGCCACTTCCCTTGAGATAAATCTGCAAATATCTCGGAAACGAAGCGAGCTATGGCAAAATGTTAAGAGACCTTTTTTGTAGAGAATTAAGTTTCCTACTTTTTATGTTCTATGATATTTTTTGATCAGATGCGTAGCTCTCGAGATATATCAAGATATTTAAAAGTTCCGAAGCCGCACCAACATAATAGGGATACAGAAACCCCGTGGCCCCTTTCTTTGAGATAACTCTGCACTAGTGCGAGCCGCAAATGCCACTTCCAGCTTAGCTGTGCAGAAGAAGAACAACAAGAAGAAGAAATATCTCGAAATATGTCCGTCAGGCCACTTCCCTTGAGATAAATCTGCAAATATCTCGGAAACGAAGCGAGCTATGGCAAAATGTTAAGAGACCTTTTTTGTAGAGAATTAAGTTTCCTACTTTTGATGTTCGATGATATTTTTTGATCAGATGCGTAGTTCTCGAGATATATCAAGATATTTAAAAGTTCCGAAGCTGCACCAACATAATAGAGGTACAGAAACACCGTGGCCTCTTTCTTTGAGATAACTCTGCACTATTGCGAGCTGCAAATGCCGCTTCGAGCTTAGCTGTGCAGAAGAAGAACAACAAGAAGAAGAAATATCTCGAAATATGTCCGTCAGACCCCTTCCCTTGAGATGAATCTGCAAATATCTCGGAAACGAAGCGAGCTATGGCAAAATGTTAAGAGACCTTTTTTGTAGAGAATAATGTTTCCTACAATTTACGGTCTATGATATTTTTTGATCAGAAGCGTAGTTTTCGAGATATATCGAGATATTTAAAAGTTCCGAAGCCGCACCAACATAATAGAGATACAGAAACACCGTGGCCCCTTTCTTTGAGATAACTCTGCACTATTGCGACCTGCAAATGCCACTTCCAGCTCAGCTGTGCAGAAGAAGAACAACAAGAAGAAGAAATATCTCGAAATATGTCCGTCAGGCCACTTCCCTTGAGATAAATCTGCAAATATCTCGGAAACGAAGCGAGCTATGGCAAAATGTTAAGAGACCTTTTTTGTAGAGAATTAAGTTTCCTACTTTTTATGTTCGATGATATTTTTTGATCAGATGCGTAGTTCTCGAGATATATCAAGATATTTAAAAGTTCCGAAGCTGCACCAACATAATAGAGGTACAGAAACACCGTGGCCTCTTTCTTTGAGATAACTCTGCACTATTGCGAGCTGCAAATGCCACTTCGAGCTTAGCTGTGCAGAAGAAGAGCAACAAGAAGAAGAAATATCTCGAAATATGTCCGACAGGCCCCTTCCCTTGAGATAAATCTGCAAATATCTCGGAAACGATGCGAGCTATGGCGAAATGTTAAGAGACCTTTTTTGTAGAGAATTAAGTTTCCTACTTTTTATCTTCTATGATATTTTTTGATCAGATGCGTAGTTCTAGAGATAGATCAAGATACTTAAAAGTTCCGAAGCCGCACCAACATAATAGAGATACAGAAACACCGTGGCCCCTCTCTTTGAGAATACTCTGCACTATTGCGAGCTGCAAATGCCACTTCCAGCTTAGCTGTGCAGAAGAAGAACAACAAGAAGAAGAAATATCTCGAAATATGTCCGTCAGGCCCCTTCCCTTGAGATAAATCTGCAAATATCTCGGAAACGAAGAGAGCTATGGCAAAATGTTAAGAGACATTTTTTGTAGAGAAGTAAGTTTCCTACTTTTCATGTTCTATGATATTTTTTGATCAGATGCGTAGTTCTCGAGATATATCAAGATATTTAAAAGTTCCGAAGCCGCACCAACATAACAGAGATACAGAAACACCGTGGCCCCTTTCTTTGAGATAACTCTGCACTATTGCGAGCTGTAAATGCCACTTCCAGCTTAGCTGTGCAGAAGAAGAACAACAAGAAGAAGAAATATCTCGAAATATGTCCGTCAGGCCCCTTCCCTTGAGATATATCTGCAAATATCTCGGAAACGAAGCGAGCTATGGCAAAATGTTAAGAGACCTTTTTTGTAGAGAATTATGTTTCCTACAATTTATGTTCTATGATATTTTTTGATCAGAAGCGTAGTTTTCGAGATATATCGAGATATTTAAAAGTTCCGAAGCCGCACCAACATAATAGAGATACAGAAACACCGTGGCCCCTTTCTTTGAGATAACTCTGCACTAGTGCGAGCCGCAAATGCCACTTGCAGCTTAGCTGTGCAGAAGAAGAACAACAAGAAGAAGAAATATCTCGAAATATGTCCGTCAGGCCACTTCCCTTGAGATAAATCTGCAAATATCTCGGAAACGAAGCGAGCTATGGCAAAATGTTAAGAGACCTTTTTTGTAGAGAATTAAGTTTCCTACTTTTTATGTTCGATGATATTTTTTGATCAGATGCGTAGTTCTCGAGATATATCAAGATATTTAAAAGTTCCGAAGCTGCACCAACATAATAGAGGTACAGAAACACCGTGGCCTCTTTCTTTGAGATAACTCTGCCCTATTGCGAGCTGCAAATGCCGCTTCGAGCTTAGCTGTGCAGAAGAAGAACAACAAGAAGAAGAAATATCTCGAAATATGTCCGTCAGACCCCTTCCCTTGAGATATATCTGCAAATATCTCGAAAACCAAGCGAGCTATGGCAAAATGTTAAGAGACCTTTTTTGTAGAGAATTATGTTTCCTACAATTTATGTTCTATGATATTTTTTGATCAGAAGCGTAGTTTTCGAGATATATCTAGATATTTAAAAGTTACGAAGCCGCACCAACATAATAGAGATACAGAAACACCGCGGCTCCTTTCTTTGAGATAACTCTGCACTATTGCGAGCTGTAAATGCCACTTCCAGCTTAGCTGTGCAGAAGAAGAACAACAAGAAGAAGAAATATCTCGAAATATGTCCGTCAGGCCCCTGCCCTTGAGATATATCTGCAAATATCTCGGAAACCAAGCGAGCTATGGCAAAATGTTAAGAGACCTTTTTTGTAGAGAATTATGTTTCCTACAATTTATGTTCTATGATATTTTTTGATCAGACGCGTAGTTTTCGAGATATATCAAGATATTTAAAAGTTCCGAAGCCGCACCAACATAATAGAGATACAGAAACACCGTGGCCCCTTTCTTTGAGATAACTCTGCACTAGTGCGAGCTGCAAATGCCACTTCGAGCTTAGCTGTGCAGAAGAAGAGCAACAAGAAGAAGAAATATCTCGAAATATGTCCGACAGGCCCCTTCCCTTGAGATAAATCTGCAAATATCTCGGAAACGATGCGAGGTATGGCGAAATGTTAAGAGACCTTTTTTGTAGAGAATTAAGTTTCCTACTTTTTATCTTCTATGATATTTTTTGATCAGATGCGTAGTTCTAGAGATAGATCAAGATACTTAAAAGTTCCGAAGCCGCACCAACATAATAGAGATACAGAAACACCGTGGCCTCTTTCTTTGAGATAACTCTGCACTATTGCGAGCTGCAAATGCCACTTCGAGCTTAGCTGTGGAGAAGAAGAACAACAAGAAGAAGAAATATCTCGAAATATGTCCGTCAGACCCCTTCCCTTGAGATGAATCTGCAAATATCTCGGAAACGAAGCGAGCTATGGCAAAATGTTAAGAGACCTTTTTTGTAGAGAATTAAGTTTCCTCCAATTTATGTTCTATGATATTTTTTGATCAGAAGCGTAGTTTTCGAGATATATCGAGATATTTAAAAGTTCCGAAGCCGCACCAACATAATAGAGATACAGAAACACCGTGGCCCCTTTCTTTGGGATAACTCTGCACTATTGCGAGCTGCAAATGCCACTTCCAGCTTAGCTGTGCAGAAGAAGAACAACAAGAAGAAGAAATATCTCGAAATATGCCCGTCAGGCCACTTCCCTTGAGATAAATCTGCAAATATCTCGGAAACGAAGCGAGCTATGGCAAAATGTTAAGAGACCTTTTTTGTAGAGAATTAAGTTTCCTACTTTTTATGTTCTATGATATTTTTTGATCAGATGCGTAGCTCTCGAGATATATCAAGATATTTAAAAGTTCCGAAGCCGCACCAACATAATAGGGATACAGAAACCCCGTGGCCCCTTTCTTTGAGATAACTCTGCACTAGTGCGAGCCGCAAATGCCACTTCCAGCTTAGCTGTGCAGAAGAAGAACAACAAGAAGAAGAAATATCTCGAAATATGTCCGTCAGGCCACTTCCCTTGAGATAAATCTGCAAATATCTCGGAAACGAAGCGAGCTATGGCAAAATGTTAAGAGACCTTTTTTGTAGAGAATTAAGTTTCCTACTTTTGATGTTCGATGATATTTTTTGATCAGATGCGTAGTTCTCGAGATATATCAAGATATTTAAAAGTTCCGAAGCTGCACCAACATAATAGAGGTACAGAAACACCGTGGCCTCTTTCTTTGAGATAACTCTGCACTATTGCGAGCTGCAAATGCCGCTTCGAGCTTAGCTGTGCAGAAGAAGAACAACAAGAAGAAGAAATATCTCGAAATATGTCCGTCAGACCCCTTCCCTTGAGATGAATCTGCAAATATCTCGGAAACGAAGCGAGCTATGGCAAAATGTTAAGAGACCTTTTTTGTAGAGAATAATGTTTCCTACAATTTACGGTCTATGATATTTTTTGATCAGAAGCGTAGTTTTCGAGATATATCGAGATATTTAAAAGTTCCGAAGCCGCACCAACATAATAGAGATACAGAAACACCGTGGCCCCTTTCTTTGAGATAACTCTGCACTATTGCGACCTGCAAATGCCACTTCCAGCTCAGCTGTGCAGAAGAAGAACAACAAGAAGAAGAAATATCTCGAAATATGTCCGTCAGGCCACTTCCCTTGAGATAAATCTGCAAATATCTCGGAAACGAAGCGAGCTATGGCAAAATGTTAAGAGACCTTTTTTGTAGAGAATTAAGTTTCCTACTTTTTATGTTCGATGATATTTTTTGATCAGATGCGTAGTTCTCGAGATATATCAAGATATTTAAAAGTTCCGAAGCTGCACCAACATAATAGAGGTACAGAAACACCGTGGCCTCTTTCTTTGAGATAACTCTGCACTATTGCGAGCTGCAAATGCCACTTCGAGCTTAGCTGTGCAGAAGAAGAGCAACAAGAAGAAGAAATATCTCGAAATATGTCCGACAGGCCCCTTCCCTTGAGATAAATCTGCAAATATCTCGGAAACGATGCGAGCTATGGCGAAATGTTAAGAGACCTTTTTTGTAGAGAATTAAGTTTCCTACTTTTTATCTTCTATGATATTTTTTGATCAGATGCGTAGTTCTAGAGATAGATCAAGATACTTAAAAGTTCCGAAGCCGCACCAACATAATAGAGATACAGAAACACCGTGGCCCCTCTCTTTGAGAATACTCTGCACTATTGCGAGCTGCAAATGCCACTTCCAGCTTAGCTGTGCAGAAGAAGAACAACAAGAAGAAGAAATATCTCGAAATATGTCCGTCAGGCCCCTTCCCTTGAGATAAATCTGCAAATATCTCGGAAACGAAGAGAGCTATGGCAAAATGTTAAGAGACATTTTTTGTAGAGAAGTAAGTTTCCTACTTTTCATGTTCTATGATATTTTTTGATCAGATGCGTAGTTCTCGAGATATATCAAGATATTTAAAAGTTCCGAAGCCGCACCAACATAACAGAGATACAGAAACACCGTGGCCCCTTTCTTTGAGATAACTCTGCACTATTGCGAGCTGTAAATGCCACTTCCAGCTTAGCTGTGCAGAAGAAGAACAACAAGAAGAAGAAATATCTCGAAATATGTCCGTCAGGCCCCTTCCCTTGAGATATATCTGCAAATATCTCGGAAACGAAGCGAGCTATGGCAAAATGTTAAGAGACCTTTTTTGTAGAGAATTATGTTTCCTACAATTTATGTTCTATGATATTTTTTGATCAGAAGCGTAGTTTTCGAGATATATCGAGATATTTAAAAGTTCCGAAGCCGCACCAACATAATAGAGATACAGAAACACCGTGGCCCCTTTCTTTGAGATAACTCTGCACTAGTGCGAGCCGCAAATGCCACTTGCAGCTTAGCTGTGCAGAAGAAGAACAACAAGAAGAAGAAATATCTCGAAATATGTCCGTCAGGCCACTTCCCTTGAGATAAATCTGCAAATATCTCGGAAACGAAGCGAGCTATGGCAAAATGTTAAGAGACCTTTTTTGTAGAGAATTAAGTTTCCTACTTTTTATGGTCGATGATATTTTTTGATCAGATGCGTAGTTCTCGAGATATATCAAGATATTTAAAAGTTCCGAAGCTGCACCAACATAATAGAGGTACAGAAACACCGTGGCCTCTTTCTTTGAGATAACTCTGCCCTATTGCGAGCTGCAAATGCCGCTTCGAGCTTAGCTGTGCAGAAGAAGAACAACAAGAAGAAGAAATATCTCGAAATATGTCCGTCAGACCCCTTCCCTTGAGATGAATCTGCAAATATCTCGGAAACGAAGCGAGCTATGGCAAAATGTTAAGAGACCTTTTTTGTAGAGAATTATGTTTCCTACAATTTATGTTCTATGATATTTTTTGATCAGAAGCGTAGTTTTCGAGATATATCGAGATATTTAAAAGTTCCGAAGCCGCACCAACATAATAGAGATACAGAAACACCGTGGCCCCTTTCTTTGAGATAACTCTGCACTAGTGCGAGCCGCAAATGCCACTTCCAGCTTAGCTGTGCAGAAGAAGAACAACAAGAAGAAGAAATATCTCGAAATATGTCCGTCAGGCCCCTTCCCTTGAGATAAATCTGCAAATATCTCGGAAACGAAGCGAGCTATGGCAAAATGTTAAGAGACCTTTTTTGTAGAGAATTAAGTTTCCTACTTTTTATGTTCTATGATATTTTTTGATCAGATGCGTAGCTCTCGAGATATATCAAGATATTTAAAAGTTCCGAAGCCGCACCAACATAATAGGGATACAGAAACACCGTGGCCTCTTTCTTTGAGATAACTCTGCACTAGTGCGAGCCGCAAATGCCACTTCCAGCTTAGCTGTGCAGAAGAAGAACAACAAGAAGAAGAAATATCTCGAAATATGTCCGTCAGGCCACTTCCCTTGAGATAAATCTGCAAATATCTCGGAAACGAAGCGAGCTATGGCAAAATGTTAAGAGACCTTTTTTGTAGAGAATTAAGTTTCCTACTTTTTATCTTCGATGATATTTTTTGATCAGATGCGCAGTTCTCGAGATATATCAAGATATTTAAAAGTTCCGAAGCTGCACCAACATAATAGAGGTACAGAAACACCGTGGCCTCTTTCTTTGAGATAACTCTGCACTATTGCGAGCTGCAAATGCCGCTTCGAGCTTAGCTGTGCAGAAGAAGAACAACAAGAAGAAGAAATATCTCGAAATATGTCCGTCAGACCCCTTCCCTTGAGATGAATCTGCAAATATCTCGGAAACGAAGCGAGCTATGGCAAAATGTTAAGAGACCTTTTTTGTAGACAATAATGTTTCCTACAATTTACGTTCTATGATATTTTTTGATCAGAAGCGTAGTTTTCGAGATATATCGAGATATTTAAAAGTTCCGAAGCCGCACCAACATAATAGAGATACAGAAACACCGTGGCCCCTTTCTTTGAGATAACTCTGCACTATTGCTACCTGCAAATGCCACTTCCAGCTCAGCTGTGCAGAAGAAGAACAACAAGAAGAAGAAATATCTCGAAATATGTCCGTCAGGCCACTTCCCTTGAGATAAATCTGCAAATATCTCGGAAACGAAGCGAGCTATGGCAAAATGTTAAGAGACCTTTTTTGTAGAGAATTAAGTTTCCTACTTTTTATGTTCGATGATATTTTTTGATCAGATGCGTAGTTCTCGAGATATATCAAGATATTTAAAAGTTCCGAAGCTGCACCAACATAATAGAGGTACAGAAACACCGTGGCCTCTTTCTTTGAGATAACTCTGCACTATTGCGAGCTGCAAATGCCGCTTCGAGCTTAGCTGTGCAGAAGAAGAACAACAAGAAGAAGAAATATCTCGAAATATGTCCGTCAGACCCCTTCCCTTGAGATGAATCTGCAAATATCTCGGAAACGAAGCGAGCTATGGCAAAATGTTAAGAGACCTTTTTTGTAGAGAATTAAGTTTCCTACTTTTTATGTTCTATGATATTTTTTGATCAGATGCGTAGTTCTCGAGATATATCAAGATATTTAAAAGTTCCGAAACCGCACCAACATAATAGAGATACAGAAACACCGTGGCCCCTTTCTTTGAGATAACTCTACACTATTGCGAGCTGGAAATGCCACTTCCAGTTTAGCTGTGCAGAAGAAGAACAACAAGAAGAAGAAATATCTCGAAATATGTCCGTTAGGCCCCTTCCCTTGAGATAAATCTGCAAATATCTCGGAAACGAAGCGAGCTATGGCAAAATGTTAAGAGACCTTTTTTGTAGAGAATTAAGTTTCCTACTTTTTATGTTCTATGATATTTTTTGATCAGAAGCGTAGTTTTCGAGATATATCGAGATATTTAAAAGTTCCGAAGCCGCACCAACATAATAGAGATACAGAAACACCGTGGCCCCTTTCTTTGAGATAACTCTGCACTAGTGCGAGCCGCAAATGCCACTTCCAGCTTAGCTGTGCAGAAGAAGAACAACAAGAAGAAGAAATATCTCGAAATATGTCCGTCAGGCCCCTTCCCTTGAGATATATATGCAAATATCTCGGAAACGAAGCGAGCTATGGCAAAATGTTAAGAGACCTTTTTTGTAGAGAATTAAGTTTCCTACTTTTTATGTTCTATGACATTTTTTGATCAGATGCGTAGTTCTCGAGATATATCAAGATATTTAAAAGTTCCGAAGCCGCACCAACATAATAGAGATACAGAAACACCGTGGCCCCTTTCTTTAAGATAACTCTGCACTATTGCGAGCTGCAAATGCCACTTCCAGCTTAGCTGTGCAGAGGAAGAACAACAAGAAGAAGAAATATCTCGAAATATGTCCGTCAGGCCAGTTCCATTGAGCTGAATCTGCAAATATTTCGGAAACGAAGCGAGCTATGGCAAAATGTTAAGAGACCTTTTTTGTAGAGAATTAAGTTTCCTACTTTTCATGTTCTATGATATTTTTTGATCAGATGCGTAGCTCTCGAGATATATCAAGATATTTAAAAGTTCCGAAGCCGCACCAACATAATAGAGATACAGAAACACCGTGGCCCCTTTCTTTGAGATAACTCTGCACTATTGCGAGCTGCAAATGCCACTTCCAGCTTAGCTGTGCAGAGGAAGAACAACAAGAAGAAGAAATATCTCGAAATATGCCCGTCAGGCCCCTTCCCTTGAGATAAATATGCAAATATCTCGGAAACGAAGCGAGCTATGGCAAAATGTTAAGAGACCTTTTTTGTAGAGAATTATGTTTCCTACAATTTAGGTTCTATGATATTTTTTGATCAGAAGCGTAGTTTTCGAGATATATCGAGATATTTAAAAGTTCCGAAGCCGCACCAACATAATAGAGATACAGAAACACCGTGGCCCCTTTCTTTGAGATAACTCTGCACCAGTCCGAGCCGCAAATGCCACTTCCAGCTTAGGTGTGCAGAAGAAGAACAACAAGAAGAAGAAATATCTCGAAATATGTCCGTCAGGCCGCTTCCCTTGAGATATATCTGCAAATATCTCGGAAACGAAGCGAGCTATGGCAAGATGTTAAGAGACCTTTTTTGTAGAGAATTATGCTTCCTACAATTTATGTTCTATGATATTTTTTGATCAGAAGCGTAGTTTTCGAGATATATCGAGATATTTAAAGGTTCCGAAGCCGCACCAACATAATAGAGATACAGAAACACCGTGGCCCCTTTCGTTGAGATAACTCTGCACTAGTGCGAGCCGCAAATGCCACTTCCAGCTTAGCTGTGCAGAAGAAGAACAACAAGAAGAAGAAATATCTCGAAATATGTCCGTCAGGCCCCTTCCCTTGAGATAAATCTGCAAATATCTCGGAAACGAAGCGAGCAATGGCAAAATGTTAAGAGACCTTTTTTGTAGAGAATTAAGTTTCCTACTTTTTATGTTCTATGATATTTTGTGATCAGATGCGTAGTTCTCGAGATATATCAAGATATTTAAAAGTTCCGAAGCCGCACCAACATAATAGAGATACAGAAACACCGTGGCCCCTTACTTTGAGATAACTCTGCACTATTGCGAGCTGTAAATGCCACTTCCAGCTTAGCTGTGCAGAAGAAGAACAACAAGAAGAAGAAATATCTCGAAATATGTCCGTCAGGCCCCTTCCCTTGAGATATATCTGCAAATATCTCGGAAACGAAGCGAGCTATGGCAAAATGTTAAGAGACCGTTTTTGTAGAGAATTATGTTTCCTACAATTTATGTTCTATGATATTTTTTGATCAGAAGCGTAGTTTTCGAGATATATCGAGATATTTAAAAGTTCCGAAGCCGCACCAACATAATAGAGATACAGAAACACCGTGGCCCCTTTCTTTGAGATAACTCTGCACTAGTGCGAGCCGCAAATGCCACTTCCAGTTTAGCTGTGCAGAAGAAGAACAACAAGAAGAAGAAATATCTCGAAATATGTCCGTTAGGCCCCTTCCCTTCAGATAAATCTGCAAATATCTCGGAAACGAAGCGAGCTATGGCAAAATGTTAAGAGACCTTTTTTGTAGAGAATTAAGTTTCCTACTTTTCAGGTTCTATGATATTTTTTGATCAGATGCGTAGTTCTCGAGATATATCAAGATATTTAAAAGTTCCGAAGCCGCACCAACATAATAGAGATACAGAAACACCGTGGCCCCTTTCTTTGATATAACTCTGCACTATTGCGAGCTGTAAATGCCACTTCCAGCTTAGCTGTGCAGAAGAAGAACAACAAGAAGAAGAAATATCTCGAAATATGTCCGTCAGGCCCCTTCCCTTGAGATATATCTGCAAATATCTCGGAAACGAAGCGAGCTATGGCAAAATGTTAAGAGACCTTTTTTGTAGAGAATAATGTTTCCTACAATTTATGTTCTATGATATTTTTTGATCAGAGGCGTAGTTTTCGAGATATATCGAGATATTTAAAAGTTCCGAAGCCGCACCAACATAATACAGATACAGAAACACCGTGGCCCCTTTCTTTGAGATAACTCTGCACTAGTACGAGCCGCAAATGCCACTTCCAGCTTAGCTGTGCAGAAGAAGAACAACAAGAAGAAGAAATATCTCGAAATATGTCCGTCAGGCCCCTTCCCTTGAGATAAATCTGCAAATATCTCGGAAACGAAGCGAGCTATGGCAAAATGTTAAGAGACCTTTTTTGTAGAGAATTAAGTTTCCTACTTTTTATGTTCTATGATATTTTTTGATCAGATGCGTAGTTCTCGAGATATATCAAGATATTTAAAAGTTCCGAAGCCGCACCAACATAATAGAGATACCGAAACACCGTGGCCCCTTTCTTTGAGATATCTCTGCACTATTGCGAGCTGCAAATGCCACTTCCAGCTTAGCTGTGCAGAAGAAGAACAACAAGAAGAAGAAATATCTCGAAATATGTCCGTGAGGCCCCTTCCCTTGAGATAAATCTGCAAATATCTCGGAAACGAAGCGAGCTATGGCAAAATGTTAAGAGACCTTATTTATAGAGAATTAAGTTTCCTACTTTTTATGTTCTATGATATTTTTTGATCAGATGCGTAGTTCTCGAGATATATCAAGATATTTAAAAGTTCCGAAGCCGCACCAACATAATAGAGATACCGAAACACCGTGGCCCCTTTCTTTGAGATAACTGTGCACTAGTGCGAGCCGCAAATGCCACTTCCAGCTTAGCTGTGCAGAAGAAGAACAACAAGAAGAAGAAATATCTCGAAATATGTCCGTCAGGCCAGTTCCTTTGAGCTGAATCTGCAAATATCTCGGAAACGAAGCGAGCTATGGCAAAATGTTAAGAGACCTTATTTATAGAGAATTAAGTTTCCTACTTTTTATGTTCTATGATATTTTTTGATCAGATGCGTAGTTCTCGAGATATATCAAGATATTTAAAAGTTCCGAAGCCGCACCAACATAATAGAGATACCGAAACACCGTGGCCCCTTTCTTTGAGATAACTGTGCACTAGTGCGAGCCGCAAATGCCACTTCGAGCTTAGCTGTGCAGAAGAAGAACAACAAGAAGAAGAAATATCTCGAAATATGTCCGTCAGGCCCCTGCCCTTGAGATATATCTGCAAATATCTCGAAAACCAAGCGAGCTATGGCAAAATGTTAAGAGACCTTTTTTGTAGAGAATTATGTTTCCTACAATTTATGTTCTATGATATTTTTTGATCAGAAGCGTAGTTTTCGAGATATATCTAGATATTTAAAAGTTACGAAGCCGCACCAACATAATAGAGATACAGAAACACCGCGGCTCCTTTCTTTGAGATAACTCTGCACTATTGCGAGCTGTAAATGCCACTTCCAGCTTAGCTGTGCAGAAGAAGAACAACAAGAAGAAGAAATATCTCGAAATATGTCCGTCAGGCCCCTGCCCTTGAGATATATCTGCAAATATCTCGAAAACCAAGCGAGCTATGGCAAAATGTTAAGAGACCTTTTTTGTAGAGAATTATGTTTCCTACAATTTATGTTCTATGATATTTTTTGATCAGAAGCGTAGTTTTCGAGATATATCTAGATATTTAAAAGTTACGAAGCCGCACCAACATAATAGAGATACAGAAACACCGCGGCTCCTTTCTTTGAGATAACTCTGCACTATTGCGAGCTGTAAATGCCACTTCCAGCTTAGCTGTGCAGAAGAAGAACAACAAGAAGAAGAAATATCTCGAAATATGTCCGTCAGGCCCCTGCCCTTGAGATATATCTGCAAATATCTCGGAAACCAAGCGAGCTATGGCAAAATGTTAAGAGACCTTTTTTGTAGAGAATTATGTTTCCTACAATTTATGTTCTATGATATTTTTTGATCAGACGCGTAGTTTTCGAGATATATCAAGATATTTAAAAGTTCCGAAGCCGCACCAACATAATAGAGATACAGAAACACCGTGGCCCCTTTCTTTGAGATAACTCTGCACTAGTGCGAGCCGCAAATGCCACTTCCAGCTTAGCTGTGCAGAAGAACAACAAGAAGAAGAAATATCTCGAAATATGTCCGTCAGGCCCCTTCCCTTGAGATAAATCTGCAAATATCTCGGAAACGAAGCGAGCTATGGCAAAATGTTTAGAGACCTTTCTTGTAGAGAATTAAGTTTCCTACTTTTTATGTAGTATGATATTTTTTGATCAGATGCGTAGTTCTCGAGATATATCAAGATATTTAAAAGTTCCGAAGCCGCACCAACATAATAGAGATACAGAAACACCGTGGCACCTTTCTTTGGGATAACTCTGCACTATTGCGAGCTGCAAATGCCACTTCCAGCTTAGCTGTGCAGAAGAAGAACAACAAGAAGAAGAAATATCTCGAAATATGTCCGTCAGGCCACTTCCCTTGAGATGAATCTGCAAATATCTCGGAAACGAAGCGAGCTATGGCAAAATGTTAAGAGACCTTTTTTGTAGAGAATAATGTTTCCTACAATTTACGCTCTATGATATTTTTTGATCAGAAGCGTAGTTTTCGAGATATATCGAGATACTTAAAGTTCCGAAGCCGCACCAACATATTAGAGATACAGAAACACCGTGGCCCCTTTCTTTGAGATAACTGTGCACTAGTGCGAGCCGCAAATGCCACTTCCAGCTTAGCTGTGCAGAAGAAGAACAACAAGAAGAAGAAATATCTCGAAATATGTCCGTCAGGCCCCTTCCCTTGAGATAAATCTGCAAATATCTCGGAAACGAAGCGAGCTATGGCAAAATGTTAAGAGACCTTTTTTGTAGAGAATTATGTTTCCTACTTTTTATGTTCTATGATATTTTTTGATCAGACGCGTAGTTCTCGAGATATATCAAGATATTTAAAAGTTCCGAAGCCGCACCAACATAATACAGATACAGAAACACCGTGGCCCCTTTCTTTGAGATAACTCTGCACTAGTGCGAGCCGCAAATGCCACTTCCAGCTTAGCTGTGCAGAAGAAGAACAACAAGAAGAAGAAATATCTCGAAATATGTCCGTCAGGCCCCTTCCCTTGAGATAAATCTGCAAATATCTCGGAAACGAAGCGAGCTATGGCAAAATGTTAAGAGACCTTTTTTGTAGAGAATTATGTTTCCTACTTTTTATGTTCTATGATATTTTTTGATCAGACGCGTAGTTCTCGAGATATATCAAGATATTTAAAAGTTCCGAAGCCGCACCAACATAATACAGATACAGAAACACCGTGGCCCCTTTCTTTGAGATAACTCTGCACTAGTACGAGCCGCAAATGCCACTTCCAGCTTAGCTGTGCAGAAGAAGAACAACAAGAAGAAGAAATATCTCGAAATATGTCCGTCAGGCCCCTTCCCTTGAGATAAATCTGCAAATATCTCGGAAACGAAGCGAGCTATGGCAAAATGTTAAGACACCTTTTTGTAGAGAATTAAGTTTCCTACTTTTTATGTTCTATGATATTTTTTGATCAGATGCGTAGTTCTCGAGATATATCAAGATATTTAAAAGCTCCGAAGCCGCACCAACATAATAGAGATACAGAAACAACGTGGCCCCTTTCTTTGAGATAACTCTGCACTATTGCGAGCTGCAAATGCCACTTCCAGCTTAGCTGTGCAGAGGAAGAATAACAAGAAGAAGAAATATCTCGAAATATGTCCGTCAGGCCAGTTCCTTTGAGCTGAATCTGCAAATATCTCGGAAACGAAGCGAGCTATGACAAAATGTTAAGAGACGTTTTTTATAGAGAATTATGTTTCCTACAATTTATGTTCTATGATATTTTTTGATCAGAAGCGTAGTTTTCGAGATATATCGAGATATTTAAAAGTTCCGAAGCCGCACCAATATAATAGGGATACAGAAACACCGTGGCCCCTTTCTTTGAGATAACTCTGCACTAGTGCGAGCCGCAAATGCCACTTCCAGCTTAGCTGTGCAGAAGAAGAACAACAAGAAGAAGAAATATCTCGAAATATGTCCGTCAGGCCCCTTCCCTTGAGATAAATCTGCAAATATCTCGGAAACGAAGCGAGCTATGGCAAAATGTTAAGAGACCTTTTTTGTAGAGAATTATGTTTCCTACAATTTATGTTCTATGATATTTTTTGATCAGAAGCGTAGTTTTCGAGATACATCGAGATATTTAAAAGTTCCGAAGCCGCACCAACATAATAGAGATACAGAAACACCGTGGCCCCTTTCTTTGAGATAACTCTGCACTAGTGCGAGCCGCAAATGCCACTTCCAGCTTAGCTGTGCAGAAGAAGAACAACAAGAAGAAGAAATATCTCGAAATATGTCCGTCAGGCCCCTTCCCTTGAGATAAATCTGCAAATATCTCGGAAACGAAGCGAGCTATGGCAAAATGTTAAGAGACCTTTTTTGTAGAGAATTAAGTTTCCTACTTTTTATGTTCTATGACATTTTTTGATCAGATGCGTAGTTCTCGAGATATATCAAGATATTTAAAAGTTCCGAAGCCGCACCAACATAATAGAGATACAGAAACACCGTGGCCCCTTTCTTTGAGATAACTCTGCACTATTGCGAGCTGCAAATGCCACTTCCAGCTTAGCTGTGCAGAGGAAGAACAACAAGAAGAAGAAATATCTCGAAATATGTCCGTCAGGCCAGTTCCTTTGAGCTGAATCTGCAAATATCTCGGAAACGAAGCGAGCTATGGCAAAATGTTAAGAGACGTTTTTTATAGAGAATTATGTTTCCTACAATTTATGTTCTATGATATTTTTTGATCAGAAGCGTAGTTTTCGAGATATATCGAGATATTTAAAAGTTCCGAAGCCGCACCAACATAATAAGGATACAGAAACACCGTGGCCCCTTTCTTTGAGATAACTCTGCACTAGTGCGAGCCGCAAATGCCACTTCCAGCTTAGCTGTGCAGAAGAAGAACAACAAGAAGAAGAAATATCTCGAAATATGTCCGTCAGGCCCCTTCCCTTGAGATAAATCTGCAAATATCTCGGAAACGAAGCGAGCTATGGCAAAATGTTAAGAGACCTTTTTTGTAGAGAATTATGTTTCCTACAATTTATGTTCTATGATATTTTTTGATCAGAAGCGTAGTTTTCGAGATACATCGAGATATTTAAAAGTTCCGAAGCCGCACCAACATAATAGAGATACAGAAACACCGTGGCCCCTTTCTTTGAGATAACTCTGCACTAGTGCGAGCCGCAAATGCCACTTCCAGCTTAGCTGTGCAGAAGAAGAACAACAAGAAGAAGAAATATCTCGAAATATGTCCGTCAGGCCCCTTCCCTTGAGATAAATCTGCAAATATCTCGGAAACGAAGCGAGCTATGGCAAAATGTTAAGAGACCTTTTTTGTAGGGAATTAAGTTTCCTACTTTTTATGTCCTATGATATTTTTTGATCAGATGCGTAGTTCTCGAGATATATCAAGATATTTAAAAGTTCCGAAGCCGCACCAACATAATAGAGATACAGAAACACAGTGGCCCCTTTCTTTGAGATAACTCTGCACTATTGCGAGCTGCAAATGCCACTTCCAGCTTAGCTGTGCAGAGGAAGAACAACAAGAAGAAGAAATATCTCGAAATATGTCCGTCAGGCCAGTTCCTTTGAGCTGAATCTGCAAATATCTCGGAAACGGAGCGAGCTATGGCAAAATGTTAAGAGACGTTTTTTATAGAGAATTATGTTTCCTACAATTTATGTTCTATGATATTTTTTGATCAGAAGCGTAGTTTTCGAGATATATCGAGATATTTAAAAGTTCCGAAGCCGCACCAACATAATAGGGATACAGAAACACCGTGGCCCCTTTCTTTGAGAAAACTCTGCACTATTGCGAGCTGTAAATGCCACTTCCAGCTTAGCTGTGCAGAAGAAGAACAACAAGAAGAAGAAATATCTCGAAATATGTCCGTCAGGCCCCTTCCCTTGAGATATATCTGCAAATATCTCGGAAACGAAGCGAGCTATGGCAAAATGTTAAGAGACCTTTTTTGTAGAGAATTATGTTTCCTACAATTTATGTTCTACGATATTTTTTGATCAGAAGCGTAGTTTTCGAGATACATCGAGATATTTAAAAGTTCCGAAGCCGCACCAACATAATAGAGATACAGAAACACCGTGGCCCCGTTCTTTGAGATAACTCTGCACTAGTGCGAGCCGCAAATGCCACTTCCAGCTTAGCTGTGCAGAAGAAGAACAACAAGAAGAAGAAATATCTCGAAATATGTCCGTCAGGCCCCTTCCCTTGAGATAAATCTGCAAATATCTCGGAAACGAAGCGAGCTATGCCAAAATGTTAAGAGACCTTATTTGTAGAGAATTAAGTTTCCTACTTTTTATGTTCTATGATATTTTTTGATCAGATGCGTAGTTCTCGAGATATATCGAGATATTTAAAAGTTCCGAAGCCGCACCAACATAATAGAGATACAGAAACACCGTGGCCCCTTTCTTTGAGATAACTGTGCACTATTGCGAGCTGCAAATGCCACTTCCAGCTTAGCTGTGCAGAAGAAGAACAACAAGAAGAAGAAATATCTCGAAATATGTCCGTCAGACCCCTTCCCTTGAGATAAATCTGCAAATATCTCGGAAACGAAGCGAGCTACGGCAAAATGTTAAGAGACCTTTTTTGTAGAAAATTAGGTTTCCTACTTTTTATGTTCTATGATATTTTTTGATCAGATGCGTAGTTCTCGAGATATAGCAAGATATTTAAAAGTTCCGAAGCCGCACCAACATAATAGAGATACAGAAACACCGTGGCCCCTTTCTTTGAGATAACTCTGCACTATTGCGAGCTGCAAATGCCACTTCCAGCTTAGCTGTGCAGAAGAAGAACAACAAGAAGAAGAAATATCTCGAAATATGTCCGTCAGGCCCCTTCCCTTGAGATAAATCTGCAAATATCTCGGAAACGAAGCGAGCTATGGCAAAATGTTAAGAGACCTTTTTTGTAGAGAATTAAGTTTCCTACTTTTTATGTTCTATGATATTTTTCGATCAGAGGCGTAGTTCTCGAGATATATCAAGATATTTAAAAGTTCCGAAGCCGCACCAACATAATAGAGATACAGAAACACCGTGGCCCCTTTCTTTGAGATAACTCTGCACGATTGCGAGCTGGAAATGCCACTTCCAGTTTAGCTGTGCAGAAGAAGAACAACAACAAGAAGAAATATCTCGAAATATGTCCATCAGGACCCTTCCCTTGAGATAAATCTGCAAATATCTCGGAAACGAAGCGAGCTATTGCAAAACGTTAAGAGACCTTTTTTGTAGAGAATTAAGTTTCCTACTTTTTATGTTCTATGATATTTTTTGATCAGATGCGTAGTTCTCGAGATATATCAAGATATTTAAAAGTTCCGAAGCCGCACCAACATAATAGAGATACAGAAACAGCGTGGCCCCTTTCTTTGCGATAACTCTGCACTATTGCGAGCTGCAAATGCCACTTCCAGCTTAGCTGTGCAGAAGAAGAACAACAAGAAGATGAAATATCTCGAAATATGTCCGTCAGGCCCATTCCCTTGAGATAAATCTGCAAATATCTCGGAAACGAAGCGAGCTATGCCAAAATGTTAAGAGACCTTATTTGTAGAGAATTAAGTTTCCTACTTTTTATGTTCTATGATATTTTTTGATCAGATGCGTAGTTCTCGAGATATATCGAGATATTTAAAAGTTCCGAAGCCGCACCAACATAATAGAGATGCAGAAACACCGTGGCCCCTTTCTTTGAGATAACTGTGCACTATTGCGTGCTGCAAATGCCACTTCCAGCTTAGCTGTGCAGAAGAAGAACAACAAGAAGAAGAAATATCTCGAAATATGTCCGTCAGGCCCCTTCCCTTGAGATAAATCTGCAAATATCTCGGAAACGAAGCGAGCTATGGCAAAATGTTAAGAGACCTTTTTTGTAGAGAATTAAGTTTCCTACTTTTTATCTTCTATGATATTTTCTGATCAGATTCGTAGTTCTCGAGATATATCAAGATATTTAAAAGTTCCGAAGCCGCACCAACATAATAGAGATACAGAAACACCGTGGCCCCTCTCTTTGAGATAACTCTGCACAATTGCGAGCTGCAAATGCCACTTCCAGCTTAGCTGTGCAGAAGAAGAACAACAAGAAGAAGAAATATCTCGAAATATGTCCGTCAGGCCCCTTCCCTTGAGATAAATCGGCAAGTATCTCGGAAACGAAGCGAGCTATGGCAAAATGTTGAGAGACCTTTTTTGTAGAGAATTAAGTTTCCTACTTTTTATGTTCTATGATATTTTTGGATCAGATGCGTAGATCTCGAGATATATCAAGATATTTAAAAGTTCCGAAGCCGCACCAACATAATAGAGATACAGAAACACCGTGGCCCCTTTCTTTGAGATAACTCTGCACTGTTGCGAGCTGCAAATGCCACTTCCAGCTTAGCTGTGCAGAAGAAGAACAACAGGAAGAAGAGATATCTCGAAATATGTCCGTCAGGCCCCTTCCCTTGAGATAAATCTGCAAATATCTCGGAAACGAAGCGAGATATGGCAAAATGTTAAGAGACCTTTTTTGTATGGAATTATGTTTCCTACCTTTTATGTTCTATGATATTTTTTGATCAGACGCGTAGTTCTCGAGATATATCAAGATATTTAAAAGTTCCGAAGCCGCACCAACATAATAGAGATACAGAAACACCGTGGCTCCTTTCTTTTAGATAACTCTGCACTATTGCGACCTGGAAATGCCACTTCCAGTTTAGCTGTGCAGAAGAAGAACAACAAGAAGAAGAAATATCTCGAAATAAGTCCGTTAGGCCCCTTCCCTTGAGATAAATCTGCAAATATCTCGGAAACGAAGCTAGCTATGGCAAAATGTTAAGAGACCTTTTTTGTAGAGAATTAAGTTTCCTACGTTTTATGTTGTATGATATTTTTTGATCAGATGCGTAGTTCTCGAGATATATCAAGATATTTAAAAGTTCCGAAGCCGCACCAACATAATAGAGATACAGAAACACCGTGGCCCCTCTCTTTGAGATAACTCTGCACTATTGCGAGCTGCAAATGCCACTTCCAGTTTAGCTGTGCAGAAGAAGAACAACAAGAAGAAGAAATATCTCGAAATATGTCCGTTAGGCCCCTTCCCTTGAGATAAATCGGCAAGTATCTCGGAAACGAAGCGAGCTACGGCAAAATGTTAAGAGACCTTTTTTGTAGAAAATTAGGTTTCCTACTTTTTATGTTCTATGATATTTTTTGATCAGATGCGTAGTTCTCGAGATATATCAAGATATTTAAAAGCTCCGAAGCTGCACCAACATAATAGAGGTACAGAAACACCGTGGCCCCTTTCTTTGAGATAACTCTGCACTATTGCGAGCTGCAAATGCCACTTCCAGCTTAGCTGTGGAGAAGAAGAACAACAAGAATAAGAAATATTTCGAAATATGTCCGTCAGGCCCCTTCCCTTGAGATAAATCTGCAAATATCTCGGAAACGAAGCGAGCTACGGCAAAATGTTAAGAGACCTTTTTTGTAGAAAATTAGGTTTCCTACTTTTTATGTTCTATGATATTTTTTGATCAGATGCGTAGTTCTCGAGATATATCGAGATATTTAAAAGTTCCGAAGCCGCACCAACATAATAGAGATACAGAAACACCGTGGCCCCTTTCTTTGAGATAACTGTGCACTATTGCGAGCTGCAAATGCCACTTCCAGCTTAGCTGTGCAGAAGAAGAACAACAAGAAGAAGAAATATCTCGAAATATGTCCGTCAGGCCCCTTCCCTTGAGATAAATCTGCAAATATCTCGGAAACGAAGCGAGCTATGGCAAAATGTTAAGAGACCTTTTTTGTAGGGAATTAAGTTTCCTACTTTTTATCTTCTATGATATTTTCTGATCAGATTCGTAGTTCTGGAGATATATCAAGATATTTAAAAGTTCCGAAGCCGCACCAACATAATAGAGATACAGAAACACCGTGGCCCCTCTCTTTGAGATAACTCTGCACAATTGCGAGCTGCAAATGCCACTTCCAGCTTAGCTGTGCAGAAGAAGAACAACAAGAAGAAGAAATATCTCGAAATATGTCCGTCAGGCCCCTTCCCTTGAGATAAATCGGCAAGTATCTCGGAAACGAAGCGAGCTATGGCAAAATGTTGAGAGACCTTTTTTGTAGAGAATTAAGTTTCCTACTTTTTATGTTCTATGATATTTTTTGATCAGATGCGTAGATCTCGAGATATATCAAGATATTTAAAAGTTCCGATGCCGCACCAACATAATAGAGATACAGAAACACCGTGGCCCCTTTCTTTGAGATAACTCTGCACTATTGCGAGCTGCAAATGCCACTTCCAGCTTAGCTGTGCAGAAGAAGAAATATCTCGAAATATGTCCGTCAGGCCCCTTCCCTTGAGATAAATCTGCAAATATCTCGGAAACGAAGCGAGCTATGGCAAAATGTTAAGAGACCTTTTTTGTATGGAATTATGTTTCCTACTTTTTATGTTCTATGATATTTTTTGATCAGACGCGTAGTTCTCGAGATATATCAAGATGTTTAAAAGTTCCGAAGCCGCACCAACATAATAGAGATACAGAAACACCGTGGCTCCTTTCTTTTAGATAACTCTGCACTATTGCGACCTGGAAATGCCACTTCCAGTTTAGCTGTGCAGAAGAAGAACAAGAAGAAGAAGAAATATCTCGAAATAAGTCCGTTAGGCCCCTTCCCTTGAGATAAATCTGCAAATATCTCGGAAACGAAGCGAGCTATGGCAAAATGTTAAGAGACCTTTTTTGTAGAGAATTAAGTTTCCTACTTTTTATGTTCTATGATATTTTTTGATCAGATGCGTAGATCTCGAGATATATCAAGATATTTAAAAGTTCCGAAGCCGCACCAACATAATAGAGATACAGAAACACCGTGGCCCCTTTCTTTGAGATAACTCTGCACTATTGCGAGCTGCAAATGCCACTTCCAGCTTAGCTGTGCAGAAGAAGAACAACAAGAAGAAGAAATATCTCGAAATATGTCCGTCAGGCCCCTTCCCTTGAGATAAATCTGCTAATATCTCGGAAACGAAGCGAGCTATGGCAAAATGTTAAGAGACCTTTTTTGTATGGAATTATGTTTCCTACTTTTTATGTTCTATGATATTTTTTGATCAGACGCGTAGTTCTCGAGATATATCAAGATATTTAAAAGTTCCGAAGCCGCACCAACATAATAGAGATACAGAAACACCGTGGCTCCTTTCTTTTAGATAACTCTGCACTATTGCGACTTGGAAATGCCACTTCCAGTTTAGCTGTGCAGAAGAAGAACAACAAGAAGAAGAAATATCTCGAAATAAGTCCGTTAGGCCCCTTCCCTTGAGATAAATCTGCAAATATCTCGGAAACGAAGCGAGCTATGGCAAAATGTTAAGAGACCTTTTTTGTATGGAATTATGTTTCCTACTTTTTATGTTCTATGATATTTTTTGATCAGACGCGTAGTTCTCGAGATATATCAAGATATTTAAAAGTTCCGAAGCCGCACCAACATAATAGAGATACAGAAACACCGTGGCTCCTTTCTTTTAGATAACTCTGCACTATTGCGACCTGGAAATGCCACTTCCAGTTTAGCTGTGCAGAAGAAGAACAAGAAGAAGAAGAAATATCTCGAAATAAGTCCGTTAGGCCCCTTCCCTTGAGATAAATCTGCAAATATCTCGGAAACGAAGCGAGCTATGGCAAAATGTTAAGAGACCTTTTTTGTAGAGAATTAAGTTTCCTACTTTTTATGTTCTATGATATTTTTTGATCAGATGCGTAGATCTCGAGATATATCAAGATATTTAAAAGTTCCGAAGCCGCACCAACATAATAGAGATACAGAAACACCGTGGCCCCTTTCTTTGAGATAACTCTGCACTATTGCGAGCTGCAAATGCCACTTCCAGCTTAGCTGTGCAGAAGAAGAACAACAAGAAGAAGAAATATCTCGAAATATGTCCGTCAGGCCCCTTCCCTTGAGATAAATCTGCTAATATCTCGGAAACGAAGCGAGCTATGGCAAAATGTTAAGAGACCTTTTTTGTATGGAATTATGTTTCCTACTTTTTATGTTCTATGATATTTTTTGATCAGACGCGTAGTTCTCGAGATATATCAAGATATTTAAAAGTTCCGAAGCCGCACCAACATAATAGAGATACAGAAACACCGTGGCTCCTTTCTTTTAGATAACTCTGCACTATTGCGACCTGGAAATGCCACTTCCAGTTTAGCTGTGCAGAAGAAGAACAACAAGAAGAAGAAATATCTCGAAATAAGTCCGTTAGGCCCCTTCCCTTGAGATAAATCTGCAAATATCTCGGAAACGAAGCGAGCTATGGCAAAATGTTAAGAGAGCTTTTTTGTAGAGAATTAAGTTTCCTACTTTTTATGTTCTATGATATTTTTTGATCAGATGCGTAGATCTCGAGATATATCAAGATATTTAAAAGTTCCGAAGCCGCACCAACATAATAGAGATACAGAAACACCGTGGCCCCTCTCTTTGAGATAACTCTGCACAATTGCGAGCTGCAAATGCCACTTCCAGCTTAGCTGTGCAGAAGAAGAACAACCAGAAGAAGAAATATCTCGAAATATGTCCGTCAGGCCCCTTCCCTTGAGATAAATCTGCAAATATCTCGGAAACGAAGCGAGCTATTGCAAAATGTTAAGAGACCTTTTTTGTAGAGGATTGAGTTTCCTACTTTTTATGTTCTATGATATTATTTGATCAGATGCGTAGTTCTCGAGATATATCAAGATATTTAAAAGTTAAGAAGCCGCACCAACATAATAGAGATACAGAAACACCGTGGCCCCTTTCTTTGAGATAACTCTGCACTAGTGCGAGCTGCAAATGCCACTTCCAGCTTAGCTGTGCAGAAGAAGAACAACAAGAAGAAGAAATATCTCGAAATATGTCCGTCAGGCCCCTTCCCTTGAGATAAATCTGCAAATATCTCGGAAACGAAGCGAGCTATGGCAAAATGTTAAGAGACCTTTTTTGTAGAGAATTAAGTTTCCTACTTTTTATGTTCTATGATATTTTTTGATCAGATGCGTAGATCTCGAGATATATCAAGATATTTAAAAGTTCCGAAGCCGCACCAACATAATAGAGATACAGAAACACCGTGGCCCCTTTCTTTGAGATAACTCTGCACTATTGCGAGCTGCAAATGCCACTTCCAGCTTAGCTGTGCAGAAGAAGAACAACAAGAAGAAGAAATATCTCGAAATATGTCCGTCAGGCCCCTTCCCTTGAGATAAATCTGCAAATATCTCGGAAACGAAGCGAGCTATGGCAAAATGTTAAGAGACCTTTTCTGTAGAGAATTAAGTTTTCTACTTTTTATGTTCCATGATATTTTTTGATCAGATGCGTAGTTCTCGAGATATATCAAGATATTTAAAAGTTCTGAAGCTGCACCAACATAATAGAGATACAGAAACACCGTGGCCCCTTTCTTTGAGATAACTCTGCACTAGTGCGAGCCGCAAATGCCACTTCCAGCTTAGCTGTGCAGAAGAAGAACAACAAGAAGAAGAAATATCTGGAAATATGTCCGTTAGGCCCCTTCCCTTGAGATAAATCTGCAAATATCTCGGAAACGAAGCGAGCTATGGCAAAATGTTGAGAGACCTTTTTTGTAGAGAATTAAGTTTCCTACTATTTATGTTCTATGATAGTTTTGGATCAGATGCGTAGTTCTCGAGATATATCAAGATATTTAAAAGTTCCGAAGCCGCACCAACATAATAGAGATACAGAAACACCGTGGCCCCTTTCTTTGAGATAACTCTGCACTAGTGCGAGCCGCAAATGCCACTTCCAGCTTAGCTGTGCAGAAGAAGAACAACAAGAAGAAGAAATATCTCGAAATATGTCCGTCAGGCCCCTTCCCTTGAGATAAATCTGCAAATATCTCGGAAACGAAGCGAGCCATTGCAAAATGTTAAGAGACCTTTTTTGTAGAGAATTGAGTTTCCTACTTTTTATGTTCTATGATATTTTTTGATCAGATGCGTAGTTCTCGAGATATATCAAGATATTTAAAAGTTCCGAAGCCGCACCAACATAATAGAGATACAGAAACACCGTGGCCCCTCTCTTTGAGATAACTCTGCACTATTGCGAGCTGGAAATGCCACTTCCAGTTTAGCTGTGCAGAAGAAGAACAACAAGAAGAAGAAATATCTCGAAATATGTCCGTTAGGCCCCTTCCCTTGAGATAAATCTGCAAATATCTCGGAAACGAAGCGAGCTATGGCAAAATCTTACGAGACTTTTTTGTAGAGAATTAAGTTTCCTACTTTTTATGTTCTATGATATTTTTTGATCAGATGCGTAGTTCTCGAGATATATCAAGATATTTAAAAGTTCCGAAGCCGCACCAACATAATAGAGATACAGAAACACCGTGGCCCCTTTCTTTGAGATAACTCTGCACTATTGCGAGCTGCAAATGCCACTTCCAGCTTAGCTGTGCAGAAGAAGAACAACAAGAAGAAGAAATATCTCGAAATGTGTCCGTCAGGCCCCTTCCCTTGAGATAAATCTGCAAATATCTCGGAAACGAAGAGAGCTATGGCAAAATGTTAAGAGACCTTTTTTGTAGAGAATTAAGTTTCCTACTTTTTATGTTCTATGATATTTTTTGATCAGATGCGTAGTTCTCGAGATATATCAAGATATTTAAAAGTTCCGAAGCCGCACCAACATAATAGAGATACAGAAACACCGTGGCCCCTTTCTTTGAGATAACTCTGTACTATTGCGAGCTGGAAATGCCACTTCCAGTTTAGCTGTGCAGAAGAAGAACAACAAGAAGAAGAAATATCTCGAAATATGTCCGTTAGGCCCCTTCCCTTGAGATAAATCTGCAAATATCTCGGAAACGAAGCGAGCTATGGCAAAATCTTACCAGACTTTTTTGTAGAGAATTAAGTTTCCTACTTTTTATGTTCTATGATATTTTTTGATCAGATGCGTAGTTCTCGAGATATATCAAGATATTTAAAAGTTCCGAAGCCGCACCAACATAATAGAGATACAGAAACACCGTGGCCCCTTTCTTTGAGATAACTCTGCACTATTGCGAGCTGCAAATGCCACTTCCAGCTTAGCTGTGCAGAAGAAGAACAACAAGAAGAAGAAATATCTCGAAATGTGTCCGTCAGGCCCCTTCCCTTGAGATAAATCTGCAAATATCTCGGAAACGAAGAGAGCTATGGCAAAATGTTAAGAGACCTTTTTTGTAGAGAATTAAGTTTCCTACTTTTTATGTTCTATGATATTTTTTGATCAGATGCGTAGTTCTCGAGATATATCAAGATATTTAAAAGTTCCGAAGCCGCACCAACATAATAGAGATACAGAAACACCGTGGCCCCTTTCTTTGAGATAACTCTGTACTATTGCGAGCTGGAAATGCCACTTCCAGTTTAGCTGTGCAGAAGAAGAACAACAAGAAGAAGAAATATCTCGAAATGTGTCCGTTAGGCCCCTTCCCTTGAGATAAATCTGCAAATATCTCGGAAACGAAGCGAGCTATGGCAAAATGTTAAGAGACGTTTTTTGTAGAGAATTATGTTTCCTACAATTTATGTTCTATGATATTTTTTGATCAGAAGCGTAGTTTTCGAGATATATCGAGATATTTAAAAGTTCCGAAGCCGCACCAACATAATAGAGATACAGAAACACCGTGGCCCCTTTCTTTGAGATAACTCTGCACGATTGCGAGCTATGAATGCCACTTCCAGTTTAGCTGTGCAGAAGAAGAACAACAAGAAGAAGAAATATCTCGAAATATGTCCATCAGGACCCTTCCCTTGAGATAAATCCGCAAATATCTCGGAAACGAAGCGAGCTATTGCAAAACGTTAAGAGACCTTTTTTGTAGAGAATTAAGTTTCCTACTTTTTATGTTCTATGATATTTTTTGATCAGATGCGTAGTTCTCGAGATATATCAAGATATTTAAAAGCTCCGAAGCTGCACCAACATAATAGAGGTACAGAAACACCGTGGCCCCTTTCTTTGAGATAACTCTGCACTATTGCGAGCTGCAAATGCCACTTCCAGCTTAGCTGTGGAGAAGAAGAACAACAAGAATAAGAAATATTTCGAAATATGTCCGTCAGGCCCCTTCCCTTCAGATAAATCTGCAAATATCTCGGAAACGAAGCGAGCTATGGCAAAATGTTAAGAGACCGTTTTTGTAGAGAATTAAGTTTCCTACTTTTTATGTTCGATGATATTTTTTGATCAGACGCGTAGTTCTCCAGATATATCAAGATATTTAAAAGTTCCGAAGCCGCACCAACATAATAGAGATACAGAAACACCGTGGCCCCTTTCGTTGTGATAACTCTGCACTAGTGCGAGCCGCAAATGCCACTTCCAGCTTAGCTGTGCAGAAGAAGAACAACAAGAAGAAGAAATATCTCGAAATATGTCCGTCAGGCCCCTTCCCTTGAGATAAATCTGCAAATATCTCGGAAACGAAGAGAGCTATGGCAAAATGTTAAGAGACCTTTTTTGTAGAGAATTAAGTTTCCTACTTTTCATGTTCTATGATATTTTTTGATCAGATGCGTAGTTCTCGAGATATATCAAGATATTTAAAAGTTCCGAAGCCGCACCAACATAATAGAGATACAGAAACACCGTGGCCCCTTTCTTTGAGATAACTCTGAACTATTGCGAGCTGCAAATGCCACTTCCAGCTTAGCTGTGCAGAAGAAGAACAACAAGAAGAAGAAATATCTCGAAATATGTCCGTCAGGCCACTTCCCTTGAGATGAATCTGCAAATATCTCGGAAACGAAGCGAGCTATGGCAAAATGTTAAGAGACCTTTTTTGTAGAGAATTAAGTTTCCTACTTTTTATGTTCTCTGATATTTTTTGATCAGACGGGTAGTTCTCGAGATATATCAAGATATTTAAAAGTTCCGAAGCCGCACCAACATAATAGAGATACAGAAACACCGTGGCCCCTTTCTTTGAGATAACTCTGCACTATTGCGAGCTGCAAATGCCACTTCCAGCTTAGCTGTGCAGAAGAAGAACAACAAGAAGAAGAAATATCTCGAAATATGTCCGTCAGGCCCCTTCCCTTGAGATATATCTGCAAATATCTCGGAAACGAAGCGAGCTATGGCAAAATCTTAAGAGACCTTTTTTGTAGAGAATTATGTTTCCTACAATTTAGGTTCTATGATATTTTTTGATCAGAAGCGTAGTTTTCGAGATATATCGAGATATTTAAAAGTTCCGAAGCCGTACCAACATAAGAGAGATACAGAAACACCGTGGCCCCTTTCATTGAGATAACTCTGCACTAGTGCGAGCCGCAAATGCCACTTCCAGCTTAGCTGTGCAGAAGAAGAACAACAAGAAGAAGAAATATCTCGAAATATGTCCGTCAGGCCCCTTCCCTTGAGATAAATCTGCAAATATCTCGGAAACGAAGAGAGCTATGGCAAAATGTTAAGAGACCTTTTTGGTAGAGAATTAAGTTTCCTACTTTTCATGTTCTATGATATTTTTTGATCAGATGCGTAGTTCTCGAGATATATCAAGATATTTAAAAGTTCCGAAGCCGCACCAACATAATAGAGATACAGAAACACCGTGGCCCCTTTCTTTGAGATAACTCTGCACTATTGCGAGCTGCAAATGCCACTTCCAGCTTAGCTGTGCAGAAGAAGAACAACAAGAAGAAGAAATATCTCGAAATATGTCCGTCAGGCCCCTTCCCTTGAGATATATCTGCAAATATCTCGGAAACGAAGCGAGCTATCGCAAAATATTAAGAGACCTTTTTTGTAGAGAATTAAGTTTCCTACTTTTTATGTTCTATGATATTTTTTGATCAGATGCGTAGTTCTCGAGATATATCAAGATATTTAAAAGTTCCGAAGCCGCACCAACATAATAGAGATACAGAAACACCGTGGCCCCTTTCTTTGAGATAACTCTGCACTATTGCGAGCTGTAAATGCCACTTCCAGCTTAGCTGTGCAGAAGAAGAACAACAAGAAGAAGAAATATCTCGAAATATGTCCGTCAGGCCCCTTCCCTTGAGATATATCTGCAAATATCTCGGAAACGAAGCGAGCTATGGCAAAATGTTAAGAGACCTTTTTTGTAGAGAATTATGTTTCCTACAATTTATGTTCTATGATATTTTTTGATCAGAAGCGTAGTTTTCGAGATATATCGAGATATTTAAAAGTTCCGAAGCCGCACCAACATAATAGAGATACAGAAACACCGTGGCCCCTTTCTTTGAGATAACTCTGCACCATTGCGAGCTGCAAATGCCACTTCCAGCTTAGCTGTGCAGAGCAAGAACAACAAGAAGAAGAAATATCTCGAAATATGTCCGTCAGGCCAGTTCCTTTGAGCTGAATCTGCAAATATCTCGGAAACGAAGCGAGCTATGGCAAAATGTTAAGAGACGTTTTTTGTAGAGAATTATGTTTCCTACAATTTATGTTCGATGATATTTTTTGATCAGAAGCGTAGTTTTCGAGATATATCGAGATACTTAAAAGTTCCGAAGCCGCACCAACATAATAGAGATACAGAAACACCGTGGCCCCTTTCTTTGAGATAACTGTGCACTAGTGCGAGCCGCAAATGCCACTTCCAGCTTAGCTGTGCAGAAGAAGAACAAGAAGAAGAAATATCTCGAAATATGTCCGTCAGGCCCCTTCCCTTGAAATAAATCTGCAAATATCTCGGAAACGAAGCGAGCTATGGCAAAATGTTTAGAGACCTTTTTTGTAGAGAATTATGTTTCTTACTTTTTATGTTCTATGATATTTTTTGATCAGACGCGTAGTTCTCGAGATATATCAAGATATTTAAAAGTTCCAAAGCCGCACCAACATAGTAGAGATACAGAAACACCGTGGCCCCTTTCTTTGAGATATCTCTGCACTATTGCGAGCTGCAAATGCCACTTCCAGCTTAGCTGTGCAGAAGAAGAACAACAAGAAGAAGAAATATCTCGAAATATGTCCGTCAGGCCACTTCCCTTGAGATAAATCTGCAAATATCTCGGAAACGAAGCGAGCTATGGCAAAATGTTAAGAGACCTTTTTTGTAGAGAATTAAGTTTCCTACTTTTTATGTTCGATGATATTTTTTGATCAGAAGCGTAGTTTTCGAGATATATCGACATATTTAAAAGTTCCGAAGACGCACCAACATAATAGAGATACAGAAACACCGTGGCCCCTTTCTTTGAGATAACTGTGCACTAGTGCGAGCCGCAAATGCCACTTCCAGCTTAGCTGTGCAGAAGAAGAACAACAAGAAGAAGAAATATCTCGAAATATGCCCGTCAGGCCCCTTCCCTTGAAATATATCTGCAAATATCTCGGAAACGAAGCGAGCTATGGCAAAATGTTAAGAGACCTTTTTTGTAGAGAATTATGTTTCCTACAATTTACGTTCTATGATATTTTTTGATCAGAAGCGTAGTTCTCGAGATATATCAAGATATTTAAAAGTTCCGAAGCCGCACCAACATAATAGAGATACAGAAACACCGTGGCCCCTTTCTTTCAGATAACTCTGCACTATTGCGAGCTGCAAATGCCACTTCCAGCTTAGCTGTGCAGAGGAAGAACAACAAGAAGAAGAAATATCTCGAAATATGTCCGTCAGGCCCCTTCCCTTGAGATATATCTGCAAATATCTCGGAAACGAAGCGAGCTATGGCAAAATGTTAAGAGACCTTTTTTGTAGAGAATTAAGTTTCCTACTTTTTATCTTCTATGATATTTTTTGATCAGATACGTAGTTCTCGAGATATATCAAGATATTTAAAAGTTCCGAAGCCGCACCAACATAATAGAGATACAGAAACACCGTGGCCCCTTTCTTTGAGATAACTCTGCACTATTGCGAGCTGCAAATGCCACTTCCAGCTTAGCTGTGCAGAGGAAGAACAACAAGAAGAAGAAATATCTCGAAATATGCCCGTCAGGCCCCTTCCCTTGAAATATATCTGCAAATATCTCGGAAACGAAGCGAGCTATGGCAAAATGTTAAGAGACCTTTTTTGTAGAGAATTATGTTTCCTACAATTTACGTTCTATGATATTTTTTGATCAGAAGCGTAGTTCTCGAGATATATCGAGATATTTAAAAGTTCCGAAGCCGCACCAACATAATAGAGATACAGAAACACCGTGGCCCCTTTCTTTGAGATAACTCTGCACTAGTGCGAGCCGCAAATGCCACTTCCAGCTTAGCTGTGCAGAAGAAGAACAACAAGAAGAAGAAATATCTCGAAATATGTCCGTCAGGCCCCTTCCCTTGAGATAAATATGCAAATATCTCGGAAACGAAGCGAGCTATGGCAAAATGTTAAGAGACCTTTTTTGTAGAGAATTAAGTTTCCTACCTTTTATGTTCTATGATATTTTTTGATCAGATGCGTAGTTCTCGAGATATATCAAGATATTTAAAAGTTCCGAAGCCGCACCAACATAATAGAGATACAGAAACACCGTGGCCCCTTTCTTTGAGATAACTCTGCACTATTGCGAGCTGCAAATGCCACTTCCAGCTTAGCTGTGCAGAGGAAGAACAACAAGAAGAAGAAATATCTCGAAATATGTCCGTCAGGCCCCTTCCCTTGAGATATATCTGCAAATATCTCGGAAACGAAGCGAGCTATGGCAAAATGTTAAGAGACATTTTTTGTAGAGAATTATGTTTCCTACAATTTATGTTCTATGATATTTTTTGATCAGAAGCGTAGTTTTCGAGATATATCGAGATATTTAAAAGTTCCGAAGCCGCACCAACATAATAGAGATACAGAAACACCGTGGCCCCTTTCTTTGAGATAACTCTGCACTAGTGCGAGCCGCAAATGCCACTTCCAGCTTAGCTGTGCAGAAGAAGAACAACAAGAAGAAGAAATATCTCGAAATATGTCCGTCAGGCCCCTTCCCTTGAGATAAATCTGCAAATATCTCGGAAACGAAGCGAGCTATGGCAAAATGTTAAGAGACCTTTTTTGTAGAGAATTAAGTTTCCTACTTTTTATGTTCTATGATATTTTTTGATCAGATGCGTAGTTCTCGAGATATATCAAGATATTTAAAAGTTCCGAAGCCGCACCAACATAATAGAGATACAGAAACACCGTGGCCCCTTTCTTTGAGAAAGCGCTGCACTATTGCGAGCTGCAAATGCCACTTCCAGCTTAGCTGTGCAGAGGAAGAACAACAAGAAGAAGAAATATCTCGAAATATGTCCGTCAGGCCCCTTCCCTTGAGATATATCTGCAAATATCTCGGAAACGAAGCGAGCTATGGCAAAATGTTAAGAGACCTTTTTTGTAGAGAATTAAGTTTCCTACTTTTTATGTTCTATGATATTTTTTGATCAGATGCGTAGTTCTCGAGATATATCAAGATATTTAAAAGTTCCGAAGCCGCACCAACATAATAGAGATACAGAAACACCGTGGCCCCTTTCTTTCAGATAACTATGCACTATTGCGAGCTGCAAATGCCACTTCCAGCTTAGCTGTGCAGAAGAACAACAAGAAGAAGAAATATCTCGAAATATGTCCGTCAGGCCCCTTCCCTTGAGATAAATCTGCAAATATCTCGGAAACGAAGAGAGCTATGGCAAAATGTTAAGAGACTTTTTTTGTAGAGAATTAAGTTTCCTACTTTTTATGTTCTATGATATTTTTTGATCTGATGCGTAGTTCTCGAGATATATCAAGATATTTAAAAGTTCCGAAGCCGCACCAACATAATAGAGATACAGAAACACCGTGGCCCCTTTCTTTGAGATAACTCTGCACTATTGCGAGCTGCAAATGCCACTTCCAGCTTAGCTGTGCAGAGGAGGAACAACAAGAAGAAGAAATATCTCGAAATATGTCCGTCAGGCCAGTTCCTTTGAGCTGAATCTGCAAATATCTCGGAAACGAAGCGAGCTATGGCAAAATGTTAAGAGACGTTTTTTATAGAGAATTATGTTTCCTACAATTTATGTTCTATGATATTTTTTGATCAGAAGCGTAGTTTTCGAGATATATCGAGATGTTTAAAAGTTCCGAAGCCGCACCAACATAATAGGGATACAGAAACACCGTGGCCCCTTTCTTTGAGATAACTCTGCACTATTGCGAGCTGGAAATGCCACTTCCAGCTTAGCTGTGCAGAAGAAGAACAACAAGAAGAAGAAATATCTCGAAATATGTCCGTCAGGCCCCTCCCCTTGAGATATATCAGCAAATATCTCGGAAACGAAGCGAGCTATGGCAAAATGTTAAGAGACCTTTTTTGTAGAGAATTATGTTTCCTACAATTTATGTTCTATGATATTTTTTGATCAGAAGCGTAGTTTTCGAGATACATCGAGATATTTAAAAGTTCCGAAGCCGCACCAACATAATAGAGATACAGAAACACAGTGGCCCCTTTCTTTGAGATAACTCTGCACTAGTGCGAGCCGCAAATGCCACTTCCAGCTTAGCTGTGCAGAAGAAGAACAACAAGAAGAAGAAATATCTCGAAATATGTCCGTCAGGCCCCTTCCCTTGAGATATATCTGCAAATATTTCGGAAACGAAGCGAGCTATGGCAAAATGTTCAGAGACCTTTTTTGTAGAGAATTCTGTTTCCTACAATTTATGTTCTATGATATTTTTTGATCAGAAGCGTAGTTTTCGAGATATATCGAGATATTTAAAAGTTCCGAAGCCGCACCAACATAATAGAGATACAGAAACACCGTGGCCCCTTTCTTTGAGATAACTCTGCACTAGTGCGAGCCGCAAATGCCACTTCCAGCTTAGCTGTGCAGAAGAAGAACAACAAGAAGAAGAAATATCTCGAAATATGTCCGTCAGGCCCCTTCCCTTGAGATAAATCTGCAAATATCTCGGAAACGAAGCGAGCTATGGCAAAATGTTAAGAGACCTTTTTTGTAGAGAATTAAGTTTCCTACTTTTTATGTTCTATGATATTTTTTGATCAGATGCGTAGTTCTCGAGATATATCAAGATATTTAAAAGTTCCGAAGCCGCACAAACATAATAGAGATACAGAAACACCGTGGCCCCTTTCTTTGAGATAACTCTGCACTATTGCGAGCTGTAAATGCCACTTCCAGCTTAGCTGTGCAGAAGAAGAACAACAAGAAGAAGAAATATCTCGAAATATGTCCGTCAGGCCCCTTCCCTTGAGATATATCTGCAAATATCTCGGAAACGAAGCGAGCTATGGCAAAATGTTCAGAGACCTTTTTTGTAGAGAATTCTGTTTCCTACAATTTATGTTCTATGATATTTTTTGATCAGAAGCGTAGTTTTCGAGATATATCGAGATATTTAAAAGTTCCGAAGCCGCACCAACATAATAGAGATACAGAAACACCGTGGCCCCTTTCTTTGAGATAACTCTGCACTAGTGCGAGCCGCAAATGCCACTTCCAGCTTAGCTGTGCAGAAGAAGAACAACAAGAAGAAGAAATATCTCGAAATATGTCCGTCAGGCCCCTTCCCTTGAGATAAATCTGCAAATATCTCGGAAACGAAGCGAGCTATGGCAAAATGTTAACAGACCTTTTTTGTAGAGAATTAAGTTCCCTACTTTTTATGTTCTATGATATTTTTTGATCAGATGCGTAGTTCTCGAGATATATCAAGATATTTAAAAGTTCCGAAGCCGCACCAACATAATAGAGATACAGAAACACCGTGGCCCCTTTCTTTGAGATAACTCTGCACTATTGCGAGCTGTAAATGCCACTTCCAGCTTAGCTGTGCAGAAGAAGAACAACAAGAAGAAGAAATATCTCGAAATATGTCCGTCAGGCCCCTTCCCTTGAGATAAATCTGCAAATATCTCGGAAACGAAGCGAGCTATGGCAAAATGTTAAGAGACCTTTTTTGTAGGGAATTAAGTTGCCTACTTTTTATGTTCTATGATATTTTTTGATCAGATGCGTAGTTCTCGAGATATATCAAGATATTTAAAAGTTCCGAAGCCGCACCAACATAATAGAGATACAGAAACACCGTGGCCCCTTTCTTTGAGATAACTCTGCACTATTGCGAGCTGCAAATGCCACTTCCAGCTTAGCTGTGCAGAGGAAGAACAACAAGAAGAAGAAATATCTCGAAATATGTCCGTGAGGCCCCTTCCCTTGAGATATATCAGCAAATATCTCGGAAACGAAGCGAGCTATGGCAAAATGTTAAGAGACCTTTTTTGTAGAGAATTATGTTTCCTACAATTTATGTTCCATGATATTTTTTGATCAGAAGCGTAGTTTTCGAGATATATCGAGATATTTAAAAGTTCCGAAGCCGCACCAACATAATAGGGATACAGAAACACCGTGGCCCCTTTCTTTGAGATAACTCTGCACTAGTGCGAGCCGCAAATGCCACTTCCAGCTTAGCTGTGCAGAAGAAGAACAACAGGAAGAAGAAATATCTCGAAATATGTCCGTCAGGCCCCTTCCCTTGAGATAAATCTGCAAATATCTCGGAAACGCCGCGAGCTATGGCAAAATGTTAAGAGACCTCTTTTGTAGAGAATTAAGTTTCCTACTTTTTATGTTCTATGATATTTTTTGATCAGATGCGTAGTTCTCGAGATATATCAAGATATTTAAAAGTTCCGAAGCCGCACCAACATAATAGAGATACAGAAACACCGTGGCCCCTTTCTTTGAGATAACTCTGCACTATTGCGCGCTGTAAATGCCACTTCCAGCTTAGCTGTGCAGAAGAAGAACAGCAAGAAGAAGAAATATCTCGAAATATGTCCGTCAGGCCCCTTCCCTTGAGATATATCTGCAAATATCTCGGAAACGAAGCGAGCTATGACAAAATGTTAAGAGACCTTTTTTGTAGAGAATTATGTTTCCTACTTTTTATGTTCTATGATATTTTTTGATCAGATGCGTAGTTCTCGAGATATATCAAGATATTTAAAAGTTCCGAAGCCGCACCAACATAATAGAGATACAGAAACACCGTGGCCCCTTTCTTTGAGATAACTCTGCACTATTGCGAGCTGCGAATGCCACTTCCAGCTTAGCTGTGCAGAAGAAGAACAACAAGAAGAAGAAATATCTCGAAATATGTCCGTCAGGCCCCTTCCCTTGAGATAAATCTGCAAATATCTCGGAAACGAAGAGAGCTATGGCAAAATGTTAAGAGACCTTTTTTGTAGAGAATTAAGTTTCCTACAATTTATGTTCTATGATATTTTTTGATCAGATGCGTAGTTCTCGAGATATATCAAGATATTTAAAAGTTCCGAAGCCGCACCAACATAATAGAGATACAGAAACACCGTGGCCCCTTTCTTTGAGATAACTCTGCACTATTGCGAGCTGTAAATGCCACTTCCAGCTTAGCTGTGCAGAAGAAGAACAACAAGAAGAAGAAATATCTCGAGATATGTCCGTCAGGCCCCTTCCCTTGAGATATATCTGTAAATATCTCGGAAACGAAGCGAGCTATGGCAAAATGTTAAGAGACCTTTTTTGTAGAGAATTCTGTTTCCTACAATTTATGTTCTATGATGTTTTTTGATCAGAAGCGTACTTTTCGAGATATATCGAGATATTTAAAAGTTCCGAAGCCGCACCAACATAATAGAGATACAGAAACACCGTGGCCCCTTTCTTTGAGATAACTCTGCACTAGTGCGAGCCGCAAATGCCACTTCCAGCTTAGCTGTGCAGAAGAAGAACAACAAGAAGAAGAAATATCTCGAAATATGTCCGTCAGGCCCCTTCCCTTGAGATAAATCTGCAAATATCTCGGAAACGAAGCGACCTATGGCAAAATGTTCAGAGACCTTTTTTGTAGAGAATTAAGTTTCCTACTTTTTATGTTCTATGATATTTTTTGATCAGATGCGTAGTTCTCGAGATATATCAAGATATTTAAAAGTTCCGAAGCCGCACCAACATAATAGAGATACAGAAACACCGTGGCCCCTTTCTTTGAGATAACTCTGCACTATTGCGAACTGCAAATTCCACTTCCAGCTTAGCTGTGCAGAGGAAGAACAACAAGAAGAAGAAATATCTCGAAATATGTCCGTCAGGCCAGTTCCTTTGAGCTGAATCTGCAAATATCTCGGAAACGAAGCGAGCTATGGCAAAATGTTAAGAGACGTTTTTTATAGAGAATTATGTTTCCTACAATTTATGTTCTATGATATTTTTTGATCAGAAACGTAGTTTTCGAGATATATCGAGATATTTAAAAGTTCCGAAGCTGCACCAACATAATAGGGATACAGAAACACCGTGGCCCCTTTCTTTGAGATAACTCTGCACTAGTGCGAGCCGCAAATGCCACTTCCAGCTTAGCTGTGCAGAAGAAGAACAACAAGAAGAAGAAATATCTCGAAATATGTCCGTCAGGCCCCTTTCCTTGAGATAAATCTGCAAATATCTCGGAAACGAAGCGAGCTATGGCAAAATGTTAAGAGACCTTTTTTGTAGAGAATTAAGTTTCCTACTTTTTATCTTCTATGATATTTTTTGATCAGATGCGTAGTTCTCGAGATATATCAAGATATTTAAAAGTTCCGAAGCCGCACCAACATAATAGAGATACAGAAACACCGTGGCCCCTTTCTTTGAGATAACTCTGCACTAGTGCGAGCCGCAAATGCCACTTCCAGCTTAGCTGTGCAGAAGAAGAACAACAAGAAGAAGAAATATCTCGAAATATGTCCGTCAGGCCCCTTCCCTTGAGATATATCTGCAAATATCTCGGAAACGAAGCGAGCTATGGCAAAATGTTAAGAGACCTTTTTTGTAGAGAATTATGTTTCCTACAATTTATGTTCTACGATATTTTTTGATCAGAAGCGTAGTTTTCGAGATATATCGAGATATTTAAAAGTTCCAAAGCCGCACCAACATAATAGAGATACAGAAACACCGTGGCCCCTTTCTTTGAGATAACTCTGCACTAGTGCGAGCCGCCAATGCCACTTCCAGCTTAGCTGTGCAGAAGAAGAACAACAAGAAGAAGAAATATCTCGAAATATGTCCGTCAGGCCCCTTCCCTTGAGATAAATCTGCAAATATCTCGGAAACGAAGAGAGCTATTGCAAAATGTTAACAGACATTTTTGTAGAGAATTAAGTTTCCTACTTTTTATGTTCTATGATATTTTTTGATCTGATGCGTAGTTCTCGAGATATATCAAGATATTTAAAAGTTCCGAAGCCGCACCAACATAATATCGATACAGAAACACCGTGGCCCCTTTCTTTGAGATAACTCTGCACTAGTGCGAGCCGCAAATGCCACTTCCGGCTTAGCTGTGCAGAAGAAGAACAACAAGAAGAATAAATATCTCGAAATATGTCCGTCAGGCCCCTTCCCTTGAGATAAATCTGCAAATATCTCGGAAACGAAGCGAGCTATGGCCAATTGTTAAGAGACCTTTTTTGTAGAGAATTAAGTTTCCTACTTTTTATGTTCTATGATATTTTTTGATCAGATGCGTAGTTCTCGAGATATATCAAGATATTTAAAAGTTCCGAAGCCGCACCAACATAATAGGGATACAGAAACGCCGTGGCCCCTTTCTTTGAGATAACTCTGCACTAGTGCGAGCCGCAAATGCCACTTCCAGCTTAGCTGTGCAGAAGAAGAACAACAAGAAGAAGAAATATCTCGAAATATGTCCGTCAGGCCCCTTCCCTTGAGATAAATCTGCAAATATCTCGGAAACGAAGCGAGCTATGGCAAAATGTTGAGAGACCTTTTTTGTAGAGAATTAAGTTTCCTACTTTTTATCTTCTATGATATTTTTTGATCAGAAGCGTAGTTCTCGAGATATATCAAGATATTTAAAAGTTCCGAAGCCGCACCAACATAATAGAGATACAGAAACACCGTGGCCCCTTTCTTTGAGATAACTCTGCACTAGTGCGAGCCGCAAATGCCACTTCCAGCTTAGCTGTGCAGAAGAAGAACAACAAGAAGAAGAAATATCTCGAAATATGTCCGTCAGGCCCCTTCCCTTGAGATAAATCTGCAAATATCTCGGAAACGAAGCGAGCTATGGCAAAATGTTGCGAGACCTTTTTTGTAGAGAATTAAGTTTCCTACTATTTATGTTCTATGATATTTTTGGATCAGATGCGTAGTTCTTGAGATATATCAAGATATTTAAAAGTTCCGAAGCCGCACCAACATAATAGAGATACAGAAACACCGTGGCCCCTTTCTTTGAGATAACTCTGCACTATTGCGAGCTGCAAATGCCACTTCCAGCTTAGCTGTGCAGAGGAAGAACAACAAGAAGAAGAAATATCTCGAAATATGTCCGTCAGGCCAGTTCCTTTGAGCTGAATCTGCAAATATCTCGGAAACGAAGCGAGCTATGGCAAAATGTTAAGAGACGTTTTTTGTAGAGAATTATGTTTCCTACAATTTATGTTCTATGATATTTTTTGATCAGAAGCGTAGTTTTCGCGATATATCGAGATATTTAAAAGTTCCGAAGCCGCACCAACATAATAGGGATACAGAAACACCGTGGCCCCTTTCTTTGAGATAACTCTGCACTATTGCGAGCTGTAAATGCCACTTCCAGCTTCGCTGTGCAGAAGAAGAACAACAAGAAGAAGAAATATCTCGAAATATGTCCGTCAGGCCCCTTCCCTTGAGATATATCTGCAAATATCTCGGAAACGAAGCGAGCTATGGTAAAATGTTAAGAGACCTTTTTTGTAGAGAATTATGTTTCGTACAATTTATGTTCTATGATATTTTTTGGTCAGAAGCGGAGTTTTCGAGATATATCGAGATATTTAAAAGTTCCAAAGCCGCACCAACATAATAGAGATACAGAAACACCGTGGCCCCTTTCTTTGAGATAACTCTGCACTAGTGCGAGCCGCAAATGCCACTTCCAGCTTAGCTGTGCAGAAGAAGAACAACAAGAAGAAGAAATATCTCGAAATATGTCCGTCAGGCCCCTTCCCTTGAGATAAATCTGCAAATATCTCGGAAACGAAGCGAGCTATGGCAAAATGTTGAGAGACCTTTTTTGTAGAGAATTAAGTTTCCTACGTTTTATGTTCTATGATATTTTTTGATCAGATGCGTAGTTCTCGAGATATATCAAGATATTTAAAAGTTCCGAAGCCGCACCAACATAATAGAGATACAGAAACACCGTGGCCCCTTTCTTTGAGATAACTCTGCACGATTGCGAGCTGGAAATGCCACTTCCAGTTTAGCTGTGCAGAAGAAGAACAACAAGAAGAAGAAATATCTCGAAATATGTCCATCAGGACCCTTCCCTTGAGATAAATCTGCAAATATCTCGGAAACGAAGCGAGCTATGGCAAAATGTTAAGAGACCTTTTTTGTAGAGAATTAAGTTTCCTACTTTTTATGTTCTATGATATTTTTTGATCTGATGCGTAGTTCTCGAGATATATCAAGATATTTAAAAGTTCCGAAGCCGCACCAACATAATAGAGATACAGAAACACCGTGGCCCCTTTCTTTGAGATAACTCTGCACTATTGCGAGCTGTAAATGCCACTTCCAGCTTAGCTGTGCAGAAGAAGAACAACAAGAAGAAGAAATATCTCGAAATATGTCCGTCAGGCCCCTTCCCTTGAGATATATCTGCAAATATCTCGGAAACCAAGCGAGCTATGGCAAAATGTTAAGAGACCTTTTTTGTAGAGAATTATGTTTCCTACAATTTATGTTCTATGATATTTTTTGATCAGAAGCGTAGTTTTCGAGATATATCGAGATATTTAAAAGTTCCGAAGCCGCACCAACATAATAGAGATACAGAAACACCGTGGCCCCTCTCTTTGAGATAACTCTGCACTACTGCGAGCTGGAAATGCCACTTCCAGTTTAGCTGTGCAGAAGAAGAACAACAAGAAGAAGAAATATCTCGAAATATGTCCGTTAGGCCCCTTCCCTTGAGATAAATCTGCAAATATCTCGGAAACGAAGCGAGCTATGGCAAAATGTTAAGAGACCTCTTTTGTAGAGAATTAAGCTTCCTACTTTTTATGTTCTATGATATTTTTTGATCAGATGCGTAGTTCTCGAGATATATCAAGATATTTAAAAGTTCCGGAGCCGCACCAACATAATAGAGATACAGAAACACCGTGGCCCCTTTCTTTGAGATAACTCTGCACTATTGCGCGCTGTAAATGCCACTTCCAGCTTAGCTGTGCAGAAGAAGAACAACAAGAAGAAGAAATATCTCGAAATATGTCCGTCAGGCCCCTTCCCTTGAGATATATCTGCAAATATCTCGGAAACGAAGCGAGCTATGACAAAATGTTAAGAGACCTTTTTTGTAGAGAATTATGTTTCCTACTTTTTATGTTCTATGATATTTTTTGATCAGATGCGTAGTTCTCGAGATATATCAAGATATTTAAAAGTTCCGAAGCCGCACCAACATAATAGAGATACAGAAACACCGTGGCCCCTTTCTTTGAGATAACTCTGCACTATTGCGAGCTGTAAATGCCACTTCCAGCTTAGCTGTGCAGAAGAAGAACAACAAGAAGAAGAAATATCTCGAGATATGTCCGTCAGGCCCCTTCCCTTGAGATAAATCTGCAAATATCTCGGAAACGAAGCGAGCTATGGCAAAATGTTCAGAGACCTTTTTTGTAGAGAATTAAGTTTCCCACTTTTTATGTTCTATGATATTTTTTGATCAGATGCGTAGTTCTCGAGATATATCAAGATATTTAAAAGTTCCGAAGCCGCACCAACATAATAGAGATACAGAAACACCGTGGCCCCTTTCTTTGAGATAACTCTGCACTATTGCGAGCTGCAAATGCCACTTCCAGCTTAGCTGTGCAGAGGAAGAACAACAAGAAGAAGAAATATCTCGAAATATGTCCGTCAGGCCAGTTCCTTTGAGCTGAATCTGCAAATATCTCGGAAACGAAGCGAGCTATGGCAAAATGTTAAGAGACGTTTTTTATAGAGAATTATGTTTCCTACAATTTATGTTCTATGATATTTTTTGATCAGAAACGTAGTCTTCGAGATATATCGAGATATTTAAAAGTTCCGAAGCTGCATCAACATAATAGGGATACAGAAACACCGTGGCCCCTTTCTTTGAGATAACTCTGCACTAGTGCGAGCCGCAAATGCCACTTCCAGCTTAGCTGTGGAGAAGAAGAACAACAAGAAGAAGAAATATCTCGAAATATGTCCGTCAGGCCTCTTTCCTTGAGATAAATCTGCAAATATCTCGGAAACGAAGCGAGCTATGGCAAAATGTTAAGAGACCTTTTTTGTAGAGAATTAGGTTTCCTACTTTTTATCTTCTATGATATTTTTTGATCAGATGCGTAGTTCTCGAGATATATCAAGATATTTAAAAGTTCCGAAGCCGCACCAACATAATAGAGATACAGAAACACCGTGGCCCCTCTCTTTGAGATAACTCTGCACTATTGCGAGCTGGAAATGCCACTTCCAGTTTAGCTGTGCAGAAGAAGGACAACAAGAAGAAGAAATATCTCGAAATATGTCCGTTAGGCCCCTTCCCTTGAGATAAATCTGCAAATATCTCGGAAACGAAGCGACCTATGGCAAAATGTTAAGAGACCTTTTTTGTAGAGAATTAAGTTTCCTACTTTTTATGTTCTATGATATTTTTTGATCAGATGCGTAGTTCTCGAGATATATCAAGATATTTAAAAGTTCCGAAGCCGCACCAACATAATAGAGATACAGAAACACCGTGGCCCCTTTCTTTGAGATAACTCTGCACTAGTGCGAGCCGCAAATGCCACTTCCAGCTTAGCTGTGCAGAAGAAGAACAACAAGAAGAAGAAATATCTCGAAATATGTCCGTCAGGCCCCTTCCCTTGAGATAAATCTGCAAATATCTCGGAAACGAAGCGAGCTATGGCAAAATGTTCAGAGACCTTTTTTGTAGAGAATTAAGTTTCCTACTTTTTATGTTCTATGATATTTTTTGATCAGATGCGTAGTTCTCGAGATATATCAAGATATTTAAAAGTTCCGAAGCCGCACCAACATAATAGAGATACAGAAACACCGTGGCCCATTTCTTTGAGATAACTCTGCACTATTGCGAGCTGTAAATGCCACTTCCAGCTTAGCTGTGCAGAAGAAGAACAACAAGAAGACGAAATATCTCGAAATATGTCCGTCAGGCCCCTTCCCTTGAGATATATCTGCAAATATCTCGGAAACGAAGCGAGCTATGGCAAAATGTTAAGAGGCCTTTTTTGTAGAGAATTCTGTTTCCTACAATTTATGTTCTATGATATTTTTTGATCAGAAGCGTAGTTTTCGAGATATATCGAGATATTTAAAAGTTCCGAAGCCGCACCAACATAATAGAGATACAGAAACAGCGTGGCCCCTTTCTTTGAGATAACTCTGCACTAGTGCGAGCCGCAAATGCCACTTCCAGCTTAGCTGTGCAGAAGAAGAACAACAAGAAGAAGAAATATCTCGAAATATGTCCGTCAGGCCCCTTCCCTTGAGATAAATCTGCAAATATCTCGGAAACGAAGCGAGCTATGGCAAAATGTTCAGAGACCTTTTTTGTAGAGAATTAAGTTTCCTACTTTTTATGTTCTATGATATTTTTTGATCAGATGCGTAGTTCTCGAGATATATCAAGATATTTAAAAGTTCCGAAGCCGCACCAACATAATAGAGATACAGAAACACCGTGGCCCCTTTCTTTGAGATAACTCTGCACTATTGCGAGCTGCAAATGCCACTTCCAGCTTAGCTGTGCAGAGGAAGAACAACAAGAAGAAGAAATATCTCGAAATATGTCCGTCAGGCCAGTTCCTTTGAGCTGAATCTGCAAATATCTCGGAAACGAAGCGAGCTATGGCAAAATGTTAAGAGACGTTTTTTGTAGAGAATTATGTTTCCTACAATTTATGTTCTATGATATTTTTTGATCAGAAGCGTAGTTTTCGAGATATATCGAGATATTTAAAAGTTCCGAAGCCGCACCAACATAATAGAGAAACAGAAACACCGTGGCCCCTTTCTTTGAGATAACTCTGCACTATTGCGAGCTGCAAATGCCACTTCCAGCTTAGCTGTGCAGAAGAAGAACAACAAGAAGAAGAAATATCTGGAAATATGTCCGTCAGGCCCCTTCCCTTGAGATAAATCTGCAAATATCTCGGAAACGAAGCGAGCTATGGCAAAATGTTGAGAGACCTTTTTTGTAGAGAATTAAGTTTCCTACTTTTTATGTTCTATGATATTTTTTGATCTGATGCGTAGTTCTCGAGATATATCAAGATATTTAAAAGTTCCGAAGCCGCACCAACATAATAGAGATACAGAAACACCGTGGCCCCTTTCTTTGAGATAACTCTGCACTATTGCGAGCTGTAAATGCCACTTCCAGCTTAGCTGTGCAGAAGAAGAACAACAAGAAGAAGAAATATCTCGAAATATGTCCGTCAGGCCCCTTCCCTTGAGATATATCTGCAAATATCTCGGAAACGAAGCGAGCTATGGCAAAATGTTAAGAGACCTTTTTTGTAGAGAATTATGTTTCGTACAATTTATGTTCTATGATATTTTTTGGTCAGAAGCGTAGTTTTCGAGATATATCGAGATATTTAAAAGTTCCAAAGCCGCACCAACATAATAGAGATACAGAAACACCGTGGCCCCTTTCTTTGAGATAACTCTGCACTAGTGCGAGCCGCAAATGCCACTTCCAGCTTAGCTGTGCAGAAGAAGAACAACAAGAAGAAGAAATATCTCGAAATATGTCCGTCAGGCCCCTTCCCTTGAGATAAATCTGCAAATATCTCGGAAACGAAGCGAGCTATGGCAAAATGTTAAGAGACCTCTTTTGTAGAGAATTAAGCTTCCTACTTTTTATGTTCTATGATATTTTTTGATCAGATGCGTAGTTCTCGAGATATATCAAGATATTTAAAAGTTCCGAAGCCGCACCAACATAATAGAGATACAGAAACACCGTGGCCCCTTTCTTTGAGATAACTCTGCACTATTGCGAGCTGCAAATGCCACTTCCAGCTTAGCTGTGCAGAAGAAGAACATCAAGAAGAAGAAATATCTCGAAATATGTCCGTCAGGCCCCTTCCCTTGAGATAAATCTGCAAATATCTCGGAAACGAAGAGAGCTATGGCAAAATGTTAAGAGACCTTTTTTGTAGAGAATTAAGTTTCCTACTTTTTATGTTCTATGATATTTTTTGATCTGATGCGTAGTTCTCGAGATATATCAAGATATTTAAAAGTTCCGAAGCCGCACCAACATAATAGAGATACAGAAACACCGTGGCCCCTTTCTTTGAGATAACTCTGCACTATTGCGAGCTGTAAATGCCACTTCCAGCTTAGCTGTGCAGAAGAAGAACAACAAGAAGAAGAAATATCTCGAAATATGTCCGTCAGGCCCCTTCCCTAGAGATATATCTGCAAATATCTCGGAAACCAAGCGAGCTATGGCAAAATGTTAAGAGATCTTTTTTGTAGAGAATTATGTTTCCTACAATTTATGTTCTATGATATTTTTTGATCAGAAGCGTAGTTTTCGAGATATATCGAGATATTTAAAAGTTCCGAAGCCGCACCAACATAATAGAGATACAGAAACACCGTGGCCCCTCTCTTTGAGATAACTCTGCACTACTGCGAGCTGGAAACGCCACTTCCAGTTTAGCTGTGCAGAAGAAGAACAACAAGAAGAAGAAATATCTCGAAATATGTCCGTTAGGCCCCTTCCCTTGAGATAAATCTGCAAATATCTCGGAAACGAAGCGAGCTATGGCAAAATGTTAAGAGACCTCTTTTGTAGAGAACTAAGCTTCCTACTTTTTATGTTCTATGATATTTTTTGATCAGATGCGTAGTTCTCGAGATATATCAAGATATTTAAAAGTTCCGAAGCCGCACCAACATAATAGAGATACAGAAACACCGTGGCCCCTTTCTTTGAGATAACTCTGCACTATTGCGCGCTGTAAATGCCACTTCCAGCTTAGCTGTGCAGAAGAAGAACAACAAGAAGAAGAAATATCTCGAAATATGTCCGTCAGGCCCCTTCCCTTGAGATATATCTGCAAATATCTCGGAAACGAAGCGAGCTATGACAAAATGTTAAGAGACCTTTTTTGTAGAGAATTATGATTCCTACTTTTTATGTTCTATGATATTTTTTGATCAGATGCGTAGTTCTCGAGATATATCAAGATATTTAAAAGTTCCGAAGCCGCACCAACATAATAGAGATACAGAAACACCGTGGCCCCTTTCTTTGAGATAACTCTGCACTATTGCGAGCTGTAAATGCCACTTCCAGCTTAGCTGTGCAGAAGAAGAACAACAAGAAGAAGAAATATCTCGAGATATGTCCGTCAGGCCCCTTCCCTTGAGATATATCTGCAAATATCTCGGAAACGAAGCGAGCTATGGCAAAATGTTAAGCGACCTTTTTTGTAGAGAATTCTGTTTCCTACAATTTATGTTCTATGATATTTTTTGATCAGAAGCGTAGTTTTCGAGATATATCGAGATATTTAAAAGTTCCGAAGCCGCACCAACATAATAGAGATACAGAAACACCGTGGCCCCTTTCTTTGAGATAACTCTGCACTAGTGCGAGCCGCAAATGCCACTTCCAGCTTAGCTGTGCAGAAGAAGAACAACAAGAAGAAGAAATATCTCGAAATATGTCCGTCAGGCCCCTTCCCTTGAGATAAATCTGCAAATATCTCGGAAACGAAGCGAGCTATGGCAAAATGTTCAGAGACCTTTTTTGTAGAGAATTAAGTTTCCTACTTTTTATGTTCTATGATATTTTTTGATCAGATGCGTAGTTCTCGAGATATATCAAGATATTTAAAAGTTCCGAAGCCGCACCAACATAATAGAGATACAGAAACACCGTGGCCCCTTTCTTTGAGATAACTCTGCACTATTGCGAGCTGCAAATGCCACTTCCAGCTTAGCTGTGCAGAGGAAGAACAACAAGAAGAAGAAATATCTCGAAATATGTCCGTCAGGCCAGTTCCTTTGAGCTGAATCTGCAAATATCTCGGAAACGAAGCGAGCTATGGCAAAATGTTAAGAGACGTTTTTTATAGAGAATTATGTTTCCTACAATTTATGTTCTATGATATTTTTTGATCAGAAGCGTAGTTTTCGAGATATATCGAGATATTTAAAAGTTCCGAAGCCGCACCAACATAATAGGGATACAGAAACACCGTGGCCCCTTTCTTTGAGATAACTCTGCACTAGTGCGAGCCGCAAATGCCACTTCCAGCTTAGCTGTGCAGAAGAAGAACAACAAGAAGAAGAAATATCTCGCAATATGTCCGTTAGGCCCCTTCCCTTGAGATAAATCTGCAAATATCTCGGAAACGAAGCGACCTATGGCAAAATGTTAAGAGACCTTTTTTGTAGAGAATTAAGTTTCCTACTTTTTATGTTGTATGATATTTTTTGATCAGATGCGTAGTTCTCGAGATATATCAAGATATTTAAAAGTTCCGAAGCCGCACCAACATAATAGAGATACAGAAACACCGTGGCCCCTTTCTTTGAGATAACTCTGCACTAGAGCGAGCCGCAAATGCCACTTCCAGCTTAGCTGTGCAGAAGAAGAACAACAAGAAGAAGAAATATCTCGAAATATGTCCGTCAGGCCAGTTCCTTTGAGGTGAATCTGCAAATATCTCGGAAACGAAGCGAGCTATGGCAAAATGTTAAGAGACGTTTTTTGTAGAGAATTATGTTTCCTACAATTCATGTTCTATGATATTTTTTGATCAGAAGCGTAGTTTTCGAGATATATCGAGATATTTAAAAGTTCCGAAGCCGCACCAACATAATAGGGATACAGAAACACCGTGGCCCCTTTCTTTGAGATAACTCTGCACTAGTGCGAGCCGCAAATGCCACTTCCAGCTTAGCTGTGCAGAAGAAGAACAACAAGAAGAAGAAATATCTCGAAATATGTCCGTCAGGCCCCTTCCCTTGAGATAAATCTGCAAATATCTCGGAAACGAAGCGAGCTATGGCAAAATGTTAAGAGACCTTTTTTGTAGAGAATTAAGTTTCCTACTTTCTATGTTCTATGATATTTTTTATCAGATGCGTAGTTCTCGAGATATATCAAGATATTTAAAAGTTCCGAAGCCGCACCAACATAATAGAGATACAGAAACACCGTGGCCCCTTTCTTTGAGATAACTCAGCACTATTGCGAGCTGTAAATGCCACTTCCAGCTTAGCTGTGCAGAAGAAGAACAACAAGAAGAAGAAATATCTCGAAATATGTCCGTCAGGCCCCTTCCCTTGAGATAAATCTGCAAATATCTCGGAAACGAAGCGAGCTATGGCAAAATGTTAAGAGACCTTTTTTGTAGAGAATTAAGTTTCCTACTTTTTATGTTCTATGATATTTTTTGATCAGATGCGTAGTTCTCGAGATATATCAAGATATTTAAAAGTTCCGAAGCCGCACCAACATAATAGAGATACAGAAACACCGTGGCCCCTTTCTTTGAGATAACTCTGCACTATTGCGAGCTGTAAATGCCACTTCCAGCTTAGCTGTGCAGAGGAAGAACAACAAGAAGAAGAAATATCTCGAAATATGTCCGTCAGGCCAGTTCCTTTGAGCTGAATCTGCAAATATCTCGGAAACGAAGCGAGCTATGGCAAAATGTTAAGAGACGTTTTTTGTAGAGAACTATGTTTCCTACAATTTATGTTCTATGATATTTTTTGATCAGAAGCGTAGTTTTCGAGATATATCGAGATATTTAAAAGTTCCGAAGCCGCACCAACATAATAGAGATACAGAAACACCGTGGCCCCTTTCTTTGAGATAACTCTGCACTATTGCGAGCTGCAAATGCCACTTCCAGCTTAGCTGTGCAGAAGAAGAACAACAAGAAGAAGAAATATCTGGAAATATGTCCGTCAGGCCCCTTCCCTTGAGATAAATCTGCAAATATCTCGGAAACGAAGCGAGCTATGGCAAAATGTTAAGAGACGTTTTTTGTAGAGAATTATGTTTCCTACAATTCATGTTCTATGATATTTTTTGATCAGAAGCGTAGTTTTCGAGATATATCGAGATATTTAAAAGTTCCGAAGCCGCACCAACATAATAGGGATACAGAAACACCGTGGCCCCTTTCTTTGAGATAACTCTGCACTAGTGCGAGCCGCAAATGCCACTTCCAGCTTAGCTGTGCAGAAGAAGAACAACAAGAAGAAGAAATATCTCGAAATATGTCCGTCAGGCCCCTTCCCTTGAGATAAATCTGCAAATATCTCGGAAACGAAGCGAGCTATGGCACAATGTTCAGAGACCTTTTTTGTAGAGAATTAAGTTTCCTACTTTTTATGTTCTATGATATTTTTTGATCAGATGCGTAGTTCTCGAGATATATCAAGATATTTAAAAGTTCCGAAGCCGCACCAACATAATAGAGATACAGAAACACCGTGGCCCCTTTCTTTGAGATAACTCTGCACTATTGCGAGCTGCAAATGCCACTTCCAGCTTAGCTGTGCAGAAGAAGAACAACAAGAAGACGAAATATCTCGAAATATGTCCGTCAGGCCAGTTCCTTTGAGCTGAATCTGCAAATATCTCGGAAACGAAGCGAGCTATGGCAAAATGTTAAGAGACGTTTTTTATAGAGAATTATGTTTCCTACAATTTATGTTCTATGATATTTTTTGATCAGAAGAGTAGTTTTCGAGATATATCGAGATATTTAAAAGTTCCGAAGCCGCACCAACATAATAGGGATACAGAAACACCGTGGCCCCTTTCTTTGAGATAACTCTGCACTAGTGCGAGCCGCAAATGCCACTTCCAGCTTAGCTGTGCAGAAGAAGAACAACAAGAAGAAGAAATATCTCGAAATATGTCCGTCAGGCCCCTTTCCTTGAGATAAATCTGCAAATATCTCGGAAACGAAGCGAGCTATGGCAAAATGTTAAGAGACCTTTTTTGTAGAGAATTAAGTTTCCTACTTTTTATCTTCTATGATATTTTTTGATCAGATGCGTAGTTCTCGAGATATATCAAGATATTTAAAAGTTCCGAAGCCGCACCAACATAATAGAGATACCGAAACACCGTGGCCCCTCTCTTTGAGATAACTCTGCACTATTGCGAGCTGGAAATGCCACTTCCAGTTTAGCTGTGCAGAAGAAGGACAACAAGAAGAAGAAATATCTCGAAATATGTCCGTTAGGCCCCTTCCCTTGAGATAAATCTGCAAATATCTCGGAAACGAAGCGACCTATGGCAAAATGTTAAGAGACCTTTTTTGTAGAGAATTAAGTTTTCTACTTTTTATGTTCTATGATATTTTTTGATCAGATGCGTAGTTCTCGAGATATATCAAGATATTTAAAAGTTCCGAAGCCGCACCAACATAATAGAGATACAGAAACACCGTGGCCCCTTTCTTTGAGATAACTCTGCACTATTGCGAGCTGCAAATGCCACTTCCAGCTTAGCTGTGCAGAGGAAGAACAACAAGAAGAAGAAATATCTCGAAATATGTCCGTCAGGCCAGTTCCTTTGAGCTGAATCTGCAAATATCTCGGAAACGAAGCGAGCTATGGCAAAATGTTAAGAGACGTTTCTTATAGAGAATTATGTTTCCTACAATTTATGCTCTATGATATTTTTTGATCAGAAGCGTAGTTTTCGAGATATATCGAGATATTTAAAAGTTCCGAAGCCGCACCAACATAATAGGGATACAGAAACACCGTGGCCCCTTTCTTTGAGATAACTCTGCACTAGTGCGAGCCGCAAATGCCACTTCCAGCTTAGCTGTGCAGAAGAAGAACAACAAGAAGAAGAAATATCTCGAAATATGTCCGTCAGGCCCCTTTCCTTGAGATAAATCTGCAAATATCTCGGAAACGAAGCGAGCTATGGCAAAATGTTAAGAGACCTTTTTTGTAGAGAATCAAGTTTCCTACTTTTTATCTTCTATGATATTTTTTGATCAGATGCGTAGTTCTCGAGATATATCAAGATATTTAAAAGTTCCGAAGCCGCACCAACATAATAGAGATACCGAAACACCGTGGCCCCTCTCTTTGAGATAACTCTGCACTATTGCGAGCTGGAAATGCCACTTCCAGTTTAGCTGTGCAGAAGAAGGACAAGAAGAAGAAGAAATATCTCGAAATATGTCCGTTAGGCCCCTTCCCTTGAGATAAATCTGCAAATATCTCGGAAACGAAGCGACCTATGGCAAAATGTTAAGAGACCTTTTTTGTAGAGAATTATGTTTCCTACAATTTATGTTCTATGATATTTTTTGATCAGAAGCGTAGTTTTCGAGATGTATCGAGATATTTAAAAGTTCCGAAGCCGCACCAACATAATAGAGATACAGAAACACCGTGGCCCCTTTCTTTGAGATAACTCTGCACTAGTGCGAGCCGCAAATGCCACTTCCAGCTTAGCTGTGCAGAAGAAGTACAACAAGAAGAAGAAATATCTCGAAATATGTCCGACAGGCCCCTTCCCTTGAGATAAATCTGCAAATATCTCGGAAACGAAGCGAGCTATGGCGAAATGTTAAGAGACCTTTTCTGTAGAGAATTAAGTTTCCTACTTTTTATCTTCTATGATATTTTTTGATCAGATGCGTAGTTCTCGAGATATATCAAGATATTTAAAAGTTCCGAAGCCGCACCAACATAATAGAGATACAGAAACACCGTGGCCCCTTTCTTTGAGATAACTCTGCACGATTGCGAGCTGGAAATGCCACTTCCAGTTTAGCTGTGCAGATGAAGAACAACAAGAAGAAGAAATATCTCGAAATATGTCCATCAGGACCCTTCCCTTGAGATAAATCTGCAAATATCTCGGAAACGAAGCGAGCTATGGCAAAATGTTAAGAGACCTTTTTTGTAGAGAATAATGTTTCCTACAATTTACGTTCTATGATATTTTTTGATCAGAAGCGTAGTTTTCGAGATATATCGAGATATTTAAAAGTTCCGAAGCCGCTCCAACATAGTAGAGATACAGAAACACCGTGGCCCCTTTCTGTGAGATAACTCTGCACTATTGCGACCTGCAAATGCCACTTCCAGCTCAGCTGTGCAGAAGAAGAACAACATAATAGAGATACAGAAACACCGTGGCCCCTTTCTTTGAGATAACTCTGCACTATTGCGAGCTGCAAATGCCACTTCCAGCTTAGCTGTGCAGAGGAAGAACAAGAAGAAGAAGAAGTATCTCGAAATATGTCCGTCAGGCCCGTTCCTTTGAGCTGAATCTGCAAATATCTCGGAAACGAAGCGAGATATGGCAAAATGTTAAGAGACGTTTTTTGTAGAGAATTATGTTTCCTACAATTTATGTTCTATCATATTTTTTGATCAGAAGCGTAGTTTTCGAGATATATCGAGATATTTAAAAGTTCCGAAGCCGCACCAACATAATAGAGATACAGAAACACCGTGGCCCCTTTCTTTGAGATAACTCTGCACTAGTGCGAGCCGCAAATGCCACTTCCAGCTTAGCTGTGCATAAGAAGAACAACAAGAAGAAGAAATATCTCGAAATATGTCCGACAGGCCCCTTCCCTTGAGATAAATCTGCAAATATCTCAGAAACGAAGCGAGCTATGGCGAAATGTTAAGAGACCTTTTTTGTAGAGAATTAAGTTTCCTACTATTTATCTTCTACGATATTTTTTGATCAGATGCGTAGTTCTCGAGATATATCAAGATATTTAAAAGTTCCGAAGCCGCACCAACATAATAGAGATACAGAAACACCGTGGCCCCTTTCTTTGAGATAACTCTGCACTATTGCGAGCTGTAAATGCCACTTCCAGCTTAGCTGTGCAGAGGAAGAACAACAAGAAGAAGAAATATCTCGAAATATGTCCGTCAGGCCAGTTCCTTTGAGCTGAATCTGCAAATATCTCGGAAACGAAGCAAGCTATGGCAAAATGTTAAGAGACGTTTTTTGTAGAGAATTATGTTTCCTACAATTTATGTTCTATGATATTTTTTGATCAGAAGCGTAGTTTTCGAGATATATCGAGATATTTAAAAGTTCCGAAGCCGCACCAACATAATAGAGATACAGAAACACCGTGGCCCCTTTCTTTGAGATAACTCTGCACTAGTGCGAGCCGCAAATGCCACTTCCAGCTTAGCTGTGCAGAAGAAGAACAACAAGAAGAAGAAATATCTCGAAATATGTCCGACAGGCCCCTTCCCTTGAGATAAATCTGCAAATATCTCGGAAACGAAGCGAGCTATGGCGAAATGTTAAGAGACCTTTTCTGTAGAGAATTAAGTTTCCTACTTTTTATCTTCTATGATATTTTTTGATCAGATGCGTAGTTCTCGAGATATGTCAAGATATTTAAAAGTTCCGAAGCCGCACCAACATAATAGAGATACAGAAACACCGTGGCCCCTTTCTTTGAGATAACTCTGCACGATTGCGACCTGGAAATGCCACTTCCAGTTTAGCTGTGCAGATGAAGAACAACAAGAAGAAGAAATATCTCGAAATATGTCCATCAGGACCCTTCCCTTGAGATAAATCTGCAAATATCTCGGAAACGAAGCGAGCTATGGCAAAATGTTAAGAGACCTTTTTTGTAGAGAATAATGTTTCCTACAATTTACGTTCTATGATATTTTTTGATCAGAAGCGTAGTTTTCGAGATATATCGAGATATTTAAAAGTTCCGAAGCCGCACCAACATAGTAGAGATACAGAAACACCGTGGCCCCTTTCTTTGAGATAACTCTGCACTATTGCGACCTGTAAATGCCACTTCCAGCTCAGCTGTGCAGAAGAAGAACAACATAATAGAGATACAGAAACACCGTGGCCCCTTTCTTTGAGATAACTCTGCACTATTGCGAGCTGCAAATGCCACTTCCAGCTTAGCTGTGCAGAGGAAGAACAAGAAGAAGAAGAAGTATCTCGAAATATGTCCGTCAGGCCCGTTCCTTTGAGCTGAATCTGCAAATATCTCGGAAACGAAGCGAGCTATGGCAAAATGTTAAGAGACCTTTTTTGTAGAGAATTAAGTTTCCTACTTTTTATGTTCTATGATATTTTTTGATCAGATGCGTAGTTCTCGAGGTATATCAAGATATTTAAAAGTTCCGAAGCCGCACCAACATAATAGTGATACAGAAACACCGTGGCCCCTTTCTTTGAGATAACTCTGCACTATTGCGAGCTACAAATGCCACTTCCAGCTTAGCTGTGCAGAAGAAGAACAACAAGAAGAAGAAATATCTCGAAATATGTCCGTCAGGCCCCTTCCCTTGAGATAAATCTGCAAATATCTCGGAAACGAAGAGAGCTATGGCAAAATGTTAAGAGACCTTTTTTGTAGAGAATTAAGTTTCCTACTTTTCATGTTCTATGATATTTTTTGATCAGATGCGTAGTTCTCGAGATATATCAAGATATTTAAAAGTTCCGAAGCAGCACCAACATAATAGAGATACAGAAACACCGTGGCCCCTTTCTTTGAGATAACTCTGCACTATTGCGAGCTGTAAATGCCACTTCCAGCTTAGCTGTGCAGAAGAAGAACAACAAGAAGAAGAAATATCTCGAAATATGTCCGTCAGGCCCCTTCCCTTGAGATAAATCTGCAAATATCTCGGAAACGAAGCGAGCTATGGCAAAATGTTAAGAGACCTTTTTTGTAGAGAATTAAGTTTCCTACTTTTTATGTTCTATGATATTTTTTGATCAGATGCGTAGTTCTCGAGATATATCAAGATATTTAAAAGTTCCGAAGCCGCACCAACATAATAGAGATACAGAAACACCGTGGCCCCTTTCTTTGAGATAACTCTGCACTATTGCGAGCTGCAAATGCCACTTCCAGCTTAGCTGTGCAGAGGAAGAACAACAAGAAGAAGAAGTATCTCGAAATATGTCCGTCAGGCCCGTTCCTGTGAGCTGAATCTGCAAATATCTCGGAAACGAAGCGAGCTATGGCAAAATGTTAAGAGACGTTTTTTGTAGAGAATTATGTTTCCTACAATTTATGTTCTATGATATTTTTTGATCAGAAGCGTAGTTTTCGAGATATATCGAGATATTTAAAAGTTCCGAAGCCGCACCAACATAATAGAGATACAGAAACACCGTGGCCCCTTTCTTTGAGATAACTCTGCACTAGTGCGAGCCGCAAATGCCACGTCCAGCTTAGCTGTGCAGAAGAAGAACAACAAGAAGAAGAAATATCTCGAAATATGTCCGACAGGCCCCTTCCCTTGAGATAAATCTGCAAATATCTCGGAAACGAAGCGAGCTATGGCGAAATGTTAAGAGACCTTTTCTGTAGAGAATTAAGTTTCCTACTTTTTATCTTCTATGATATTTTTTGATCAGATGCGTAGTTCTCGAGATATGTCAAGATATTTAAAAGTTCCGAAGCCGCACCAACATAATAGAGATACAGAAACACCGTGGCCCCTTTCTTTGAGATAACTCTGCACGATTGCGACCTGGAAATGCCACTTCCAGTTTAGCTGTGCAGATGAAGAACAACAAGAAGAAGAAATATCTCGAAATATGTCCATCAGGACCCTTCCCTTGAGATAAATCTGCAAATATCTCGGAAACGAAGCGAGCTATGGCAAAATGTTAAGAGACCTTTTTTGTAGAGAATAATGTTTCCTACAATTTACGTTCTATGATATTTTTTGATCAGAAGCGTAGTTTTCGAGATATATCGAGATATTTAAAAGTTCCGAAGCCGCACCAACATAGTAGAGATACAGAAACACCGTGGCCCCTTTCTTTGAGATAACTCTGCACTATTGCGACCTGTAAATGCCACTTCCAGCTCAGCTGTGCAGAAGAAGAACAACATAATAGAGATACAGAAACACCGTGGCCCCTTTCTTTGAGATAACTCTGCACTATTGCGAGCTGCAAATGCCACTTCCAGCTTAGCTGTGCAGAGGAAGAACAAGAAGAAGAAGAAGTATCTCGAAATATGTCCGTCAGGCCCGTTCCTTTGAGCTGAATCTGCAAATATCTCGGAAACGAAGCGAGCTATGGCAAAATGTTAAGAGACCTTTTTTGTAGAGAATTAAGTTTCCTACTTTTTATGTTCTATGATATTTTTTGATCAGATGCGTAGTTCTCGAGGTATATCAAGATATTTAAAAGTTCCGAAGCCGCACCAACATAATAGTGATACAGAAACACCGTGGCCCCTTTCTTTGAGATAACTCTGCACTATTGCGAGCTACAAATGCCACTTCCAGCTTAGCTGTGCAGAAGAAGAACAACAAGAAGAAGAAATATCTCGAAATATGTCCGTCAGGCCCCTTCCCTTGAGATAAATCTGCAAATATCTCGGAAACGAAGAGAGCTATGGCAAAATGTTAAGAGACCTTTTTTGTAGAGAATTAAGTTTCCTACTTTTCATGTTCTATGATATTTTTTGATCAGATGCGTAGTTCTCGAGATATATCAAGATATTTAAAAGTTCCGAAGCAGCACCAACATAATAGAGATACAGAAACACCGTGGCCCCTTTCTTTGAGATAACTCTGCACTATTGCGAGCTGTAAATGCCACTTCCAGCTTAGCTGTGCAGAAGAAGAACAACAAGAAGAAGAAATATCTCGAAATATGTCCGTCAGGCCCCTTCCCTTGAGATAAATCTGCAAATATCTCGGAAACGAAGCGAGCTATGGCAAAATGTTAAGAGACCTTTTTTGTAGAGAATTAAGTTTCCTACTTTTTATGTTCTATGATATTTTTTGATCAGATGCGTAGTTCTCGAGATATATCAAGATATTTAAAAGTTCCGAAGCCGCACCAACATAATAGAGATACAGAAACACCGTGGCCCCTTTCTTTGAGATAACTCTGCACTATTGCGAGCTGCAAATGCCACTTCCAGCTTAGCTGTGCAGAGGAAGAACAACAAGAAGAAGAAGTATCTCGAAATATGTCCGTCAGGCCCGTTCCTGTGAGCTGAATCTGCAAATATCTCGGAAACGAAGCGAGCTATGGCAAAATGTTAAGAGACGTTTTTTGTAGAGAATTATGTTTCCTACAATTTATGTTCTATGATATTTTTTGATCAGAAGCGTAGTTTTCGAGATATATCGAGATATTTAAAAGTTCCGAAGCCGCACCAACATAATAGAGATACAGAAACACCGTGGCCCCTTTCTTTGAGATAACTCTGCACTAGTGCGAGCCGCAAATGCCACGTCCAGCTTAGCTGTGCAGAAGAAGAACAACAAGAAGAAGAAATATCTCGAAATATGTCCGACAGGCCCCTTCCCTTGAGATAAATCTGCAAATATCTCGGAAACGAAGCGAGCTATGGCGAAATGTTAAGAGACCTTTTTTGTAGAGAATTAAGTTTCCTACTTTTTATCTTCTATGATATTTTTTGATCAGATGCGTAGTTCTCGAGATATATCAAGATATTTAAAAGTTCCGAAGCCGCACCAACATAATAGAGATACAGAAACACCGTGGCCCCTTTCTTTGAGATAACTCTGCACTATTGCGCGCTGCAAATGCCACTTCCAGCTTAGCTGTGCAGAAGAAGAACAACAAGAAGAAGAAATATCTCGAAATATGTCCGTCAGGCCCCTTCCCTTGAGATAAATCTGCAAATATCTCGGAAACGACGCGAGCTATGGCAAAATGTTAAGAGCCCTTTTTTGTAGAGAATTAAGTTTCCTACTTTTTATGTTCTATGATATTTTTCGATCAGAGGCGTAGTTCTCGAGATATATCAAGATATTTAAAAGTTCCAAAGCCGCACCAACATAATAGAGATACAGAAACACCGTGGCCCCTTTCTTTGAGATAACTCTGCACTATTGCGAGCTGCAAATGCCACTTCCAGCTTAGCTGTGCAGAGGAAGAACAACAAGAAGAAGAAGTATCTCGAAATATGTCCGTCAGGCCCGTTCCTTTGAGCTGAATCTGCAAATATCTCGGAAACGAAGCGAGCTATGGCAAAATGTTAAGAGACGTTTTTTGTAGAGAATTATGTTTCCTACAATTTATGTTCTATGATATTTTTTGATCAGAAGCGTAGTTTTCGAGATATATCGAAATATTTAAAAGTTCCGAAGCCGCACCAACATAATAGAGATACAGAAACACCGTGGCCCCTTTCTTTGAGATAACTCTGCACTAGTGCGAGCCGCAAATGCCACTTCCAGCTTAGCTGTGCAGAAGAAGAACAACAAGAAGAAGAAATATCTCGAAATATGTCCGACAGGCCCCTTCCCTTGAGATAAATCTGCAAATATCTCGGAAACGAAGCGAGCTATGGCGAAATGTTAAGAGACCTTTTTTGTAGAGAATAATGTTTCCTACAATTTACGTTCTATGATATTTTTTGATCAGAAGCGTAGTTTTCGAGATATATCGAAATATTTAAAAGTTCCGAAGCCGCACCAACATAATAGAGATACAGAAACACCGTGGCCCCTTTCTTTGAGATAGCTCTGCACTATTGCGAGCTGCAAATGCCACTTCCAGCTTAGCTGTGCAGAAGAAGAACAACAAGAAGAAGAAATATCTCGAAATATGTCCGTCAGGCCCCTTCCCTTGAGATATATCTGCAAATATCTCGGAAACGAAGCGAGCTATGGCAAAATGTTAAGAGACCTTTTTTGTAGAGAATTATGTTTCCTACAATTTAGGTTCTATGATATTTTTTGGTCAGAAGCGTAGTTTTCGAGATATATCGAGATATTTAAAAGTTCCGAAGCCGCACCAACATAATAGAGATACAGAAACACCGTGGCCCCTTTCTTTGAGATAACTCTGCACTAGTGCGAGCCGCAAATGCCACTTCCAGCTCAGCTGTGCAGAAGAAGAACAACAAGAAGAAGAAATATCTCGAAATATGTCCGTCAGGCCCCTTCCCTTGAGATAAATCTGCAAATATCTCGGGAACGAAGCGAGCTATGGCAAAATGTTAAGAGACCTTTTTTGTAGAGAATTAAGTTTCCTACTTTTTATGTTCTATGATATTTTTCGATCAGAGGCGTAGTTCTCGAGATATATCAAGATATTTAAAAGTTCCGAAGCCGCACCAACATAATAGAGATACACAAACACCGTGGCCCCTTTCTTTGAGATAACTCTGCACGATTGCGAGCTGGAAATGCCACTTCCAGTTTAGCTGTGCAGAAGAAGAACAACAAGAAGAAGAAATATCTCGAAATATGTCCATCAGGACCCTTCCCTTGAGATAAATCTGCAAATATCTCGGAAACGAAGAGAGCTATGGCAAAATGTTAAGAGACCTTTTTTGTAGAGAATTAAGTTTCCTACTTTTCATGTTCTATGATATTTTTTGATCAGATGCGTAGTTCTCGAGATATATCAAGATATTTAAAAGTTCCGAAGCCGCACCAACATAATAGAGATACAGAAACACCGTGGCCCCTTTCTTTGAGATAACTCTGCACTATTGCGAGCTGCAAATGCCACTTCCAGCTTAGCTGTGCAGAGGAAGAACAACAAGAAGAAGAAATATCTCGAAATATGTCCGTCAGGCCAGTTCCTTTGAGCTGAATCTGCAAATATCTCGGAAACGAAGCGAGCTATGGCAAAATGTTAAGAGACGTTTTTTGTAGAGAATTATGTTTCCTACAATTTATGTTCTATGATATTTTTTGATCAGAAGCGTAGTTTTCGAGATATATCGAGATATTTAAAAGTTCCGAAGCCGCACCAACATAATAGAGATACAGAAACACCGTGGCCCCTTTCTTTGAGATAACTCTGCACTAGTGCGAGCCGCAAATGCCACTTCCAGCTTAGCTGTGCAGAAGAAGAACAACAAGAAGAAGAAATATCTCGAATTATGTCCGACAGGCCCCTTCCCTTGAGATAAATCTGCAAATATCTCGGAAACCAAGCGAGCTATGGCGAAATGTTAAGAGACCTTTTTTGTAGAGAATTAAGTTTCCTACTTTTTATCTTCTATGATATTTTTTGATCAGATGCGTAGTTCTCGAGATATATCAAGATATTTAAAAGTTCCGAAGCCGCACCAACATAATAGAGATACAGAAACACCGTGGCCCCTTTCTTTGAGATAACTCTGCACTATTGCGAGCTGCAAATGCCACTTCCAGCTTAGCTGTGCAGAGGAAGAACAACAAGAAGAAGAAGTATCTCGAAATATGTCCGTCAGGCCCGTTCCTTTGAGCTGAATCTGCAAATATCTCGGAAACGAAGCGAGCTATGGCAAAATGTTAAGAGACGTTTTTTGTAGTGAATTATGTTTCCTACAATTTATGTTCTATGATATTTTTTGATCAGAAGCGTAGTTTTCGAGATATATCGAGATATTTAAAAGTTCCGAAGCCGCACCAACATAATAGAGATACAGAAACACCGTGGCTCCTTTCTTTGAGATAACTCTGCACTAGTGCGAGCCGCAAATGCCACTTCCAGCTTAGCTGTGCAGAAGAAGAACAACAAGAAGAAGAAATATCTCGAAATATGTCCGTCAGGCCAGTTCCTTTGAGCTGAATCTGCAAATATCTCGGAAACGAAGCGAGCTATGGCAAAATGTTAAGAGACGTTTTTTGTAGAGAATTATGTTTTCTACAATTTATGTTCTATGATATTTTTTGATCAGAAGCGTAGTTTTCGAGATATATCGAGATATTTAAAAGTTCCGAAGCCGCACCAACATAATAGAGATACAGAAACACCGTGGCCCCTTTCTTTGAGATAACTCTGCACTAGTGCGAGCCGCAAATGCCACTTCCAGCTTAGCTGTGCAGAAGAAGAACAACAAGAAGAAGAAATATCTCGAATTATGTCCGACAGGCCCCTTCCCTTGAGATAAATCTGCAAATATCTCGGAAACCAAGCGAGCTATGGCGAAATGTTAAGAGACCTTTTTTGTAGAGAATTAAGTTTCCTACTTTTTATCTTCTATGATATTTTTTGATCAGATGCGTAGTTCTCGAAATATATCAAGATATTTAAAAGTTCCGAAGCCGCACCAACATAATAGAGATACAGAAACACCGTGGCCCCTTTCTTTGAGATAACTCTGCACTATTGCGAGCTGCAAATGCCACTTCCAGCTTAGCTGTGCAGAGGAAGAACAACAAGAAGAAGAAATATCTCGAAATATGTCCGTCAGGCCAGTTCCTTTGAGCTGAATCTGCAAATATCTCGGAAACGAAGCGAGCTATGGCAAAATGTTAAGAGACGTTTTTTGTAGAGAATTATGTTTCCTACAATTTATGTTCTATGATATTTTTTGATCAGAAGCGTAGTTTTCGAGATATATCGAGATATTTAAAAGTTCCGAAGCCGCACCAACATAATAGAGATACAGAAACACCGTGGCCCCTTTCTTTGAGATAACTCTGCACTAGTGCGAGCCGCAAATGCCACTTCCAGCTTAGCTGTGCAGAAGAAGAACAACAAGAAGAAGAAATATCTCGAAATATGTCCGACAGGCCCCTTCCCTTGAGATAAATCTGCAAATATCTCGGAAACGAAGCGAGCTATGGCGAAATGTTAAGAGACCTTTTTTGTAGAGAATTAAGTTTCCTACTTTTTATCTTCTATGATATTTTTTGATCAGATGCGTAGTTCTCGAAATATATCAAGATATTTAAAAGTTCCGAAGCCGCACCAACATAATAGAGATACAGAAACACCGTGGCCCCTTTCTTTGAGATAACTCTGCACTATTGCGCGCTGCAAATGCCACTTCCAGCTTAGCTGTGCAGAAGAAGAACAACAAGAAGAAGAAATATCTCGAAATATGTCCGTCAGGCCCCTTCCCTTGAGATAAATCTGCAAATATCTCGGAAACGAAGCGAGCTATGGCAAAATGTTAAGAGACCTTTTTTGTAGAGAATTATGTTTCCTACAATTTAGGTTCTATGATATTTTTTGGTCAGAAGCGTAGTTTTCGAGATATATCGAGATATTTAAAAGTTCCGAAGCCGCACCAACATAATAGAGATACAGAAACACCGTGGCCCCTTTCTTTGAGATAACTCTGCACTTGTGCGAGCCGCAAATGCCACTTCCAGCTTAGCTGTGCAGAAGAAGAACAACAAGAAGAAGAAATATCTCGAAATATGTCCGTCAGGCCCGTTCCTTTGAGCTGAATCTGCAAATATCTCGGAAACGAAGCGAGCTATGGCAAAATGTTAAGAGACGTTTTTTGTAGTGAATTATGTTTCCTACAATTTATGTTCTATGATATTTTTTGATCAGAAGCGTAGTTTTCGAGATATATCGAGATATTTAAAAGTTCCGAAGCCGCACCAACATAATAGAGATACAGAAACACCGTGGCTCCTTTCTTTGAGATAACTCTGCACTAGTGCGAGCCGCAAATGCCACTTCCAGCTTAGCTGTGCAGAAGAAGAACAACAAGAAGAAGAAATATCTCGAAATATGTCCGTCAGGCCAGTTCCTTTGAGCTGAATCTGCAAATATCTCGGAAACGAAGCGAGCTATGGCAAAATGTTAAGAGACGTTTTTTGTAGAGAATTATGTTTCCTACAATTTATGTTCTATGATATTTTTTGATCAGAAGCGTAGTTTTCGAGATATATCGAGATATTTAAAAGTTCCGAAGCCGCACCAACATAATAGAGATACAGAAACACCGTGGCCCCTTTCTTTGAGATAACTCTGCACTAGAGCGAGCCGCAAATGCCACTTCCAGCTTAGCTGTGCAGAAGAAGCACAACAAGAAGAAGAAATATCTCGAATTATGTCCGACAGGCCCCTTCCCTTGAGATAAATCTGCAAATATCTCGGAAACCAAGCGAGCTATGGCGAAATGTTAAGAGACCTTTTTTGTAGAGAATTAAGTTTCCTACTTTTTATCTTCTATGATATTTTTTGATCAGATGCGTAGTTCTCGAAATATATCAAGATATTTAAAAGTTCCGAAGCCGCACCAACATAATAGAGATACAGAAACACCGTGGCCCCTTTCTTTGAGATAACTCTGCACTATTGCGAGCTGCAAATGCCACTTCCAGCTTAGCTGTGCAGAGGAAGAACAACAAGAAGAAGAAGTATCTCGAAATATGTCCGTCAGGCCCGTTCCTTTGAGCTGAATCTGCAAATATCTCGGAAACGAAGCGAGCTATGGCAAAATGTTAAGAGACGTTTTTTGTAGTGAATTATGTTTCCTACAATTTATGTTCTATGATATTTTTTGATCAGAAGCGTAGTTTTCGAGATATATCGAGATATTTAAAAGTTCCGAAGCCGCACCAACATAATAGAGATACAGAAACACCGTGGCTCCTTTCTTTGAGATAACTCTGCACTAGTGCGAGCCGCAAATGCCACTTCCAGCTTAGCTGTGCAGAAGAAGAACAACAAGAAGAAGAAATATCTCGAAATATGTCCGTCAGGCCAGTTCCTTTGAGCTGAATCTGCAAATATCTCGGAAACGAAGCGAGCTATGGCAAAATGTTAAGAGACGTTTTTTGTAGAGAATTATGTTTCCTACAATTTATGTTCTATGATATTTTTTGATCAGAAGCGTAGTTTTCGAGATATATCGAGATATTTAAAAGTTCCGAAGCCGCACCAACATAATAGAGATACAGAAACACCGTGGCTCCTTTCTTTGAGATAACTCTGCACTAGTGCGAGCCGCAAATGCCACTTCCAGCTTAGCTGTGCAGAAGAAGAACAACAAGAAGAAGAAATATCTCGAAATATGTCCGTCAGGCCAGTTCCTTTGAGCTGAATCTGCAAATATCTCGGAAACGAAGCGAGCTATGGCAAAATGTTAAGAGACGTTTTTTGTAGAGAATTATGTTTTCTACAATTTATGTTCTATGATATTTTTTGATCAGAAGCGTAGTTTTCGAGATATATCGAGATATTTAAAAGTTCCGAAGCCGCACCAACATAATAGAGATACAGAAACACCGTGGCCCCTTTCTTTGAGATAACTCTGCACTAGTGCGAGCCGCAAATGCAACTTCCAGCTTAGCTGTGCAGAAGAAGAACAACAAGAAGAAGAAATATCTCGAATTATGTCCGACAGGCCCCTTCCCTTGAGATAAATCTGCAAATATCTCGGAAACCAAGCGAGCTATGGCGAAATGTTAAGAGACCTTTTTTGTAGAGAATTAAGTTTCCTACTTTTTATCTTCTATGATATTTTTTGATCAGATGCGTAGTTCTCGAAATATATCAAGATATTTAAAAGTTCCGAAGCCGCACCAACATAATAGAGATACAGAAACACCGTGGCCCCTTTCTTTGAGATAACTCTGCACTATTGCGAGCTGCAAATGCCACTTCCAGCTTAGCTGTGCAGAGGAAGAACAACAAGAAGAAGAAATATCTCGAAATATGTCCGTCAGGCCAGTTCCTTTGAGCTGAATCTGCAAATATCTCGGAAACGAAGCGAGCTATGGCAAAATGTTAAGAGACGTTTTTTGTAGAGAATTATGTTTCCTACAATTTATGTTCTATGATATTTTTTGATCAGAAGCGTAGTTTTCGAGATATATCGAGATATTTAAAAGTTCCGAAGCCGCACCAACATAATAGAGATACAGAAACACCGTGGCCCCTTTCTTTGAGATAACTCTGCACTAGTGCGAGCCGCAAATGCCACTTCCAGCTTAGCTGTGCAGAAGAAGAACAACAAGAAGAAGAAATATCTCGAAATATGTCCGACAGGCCCCTTCCCTTGAGATAAATCTGCAAATATCTCGGAAACGAAGCGAGCTATGGCGAAATGTTAAGAGACCTTTTTTGTAGAGAATTAAGTTTCCTACTTTTTATCTTCTATGATATTTTTTGATCAGATGCGTAGTTCTCGAAATATATCAAGATATTTAAAAGTTCCGAAGCCGCACCAACATAATAGAGATACAGAAACACCGTGGCCCCTTTCTTTGAGATAACTCTGCACTATTGCGCGCTGCAAATGCCACTTCCAGCTTAGCTGTGCAGAAGAAGAACAACAAGAAGAAGAAATATCTCGAAATATGTCCGTCAGGCCCCTTCCCTTGAGATAAATCTGCAAATATCTCGGAAACGAAGCGAGCTATGGCAAAATGTTAAGAGACCTTTTTTGTAGAGAATTATGTTTCCTACAATTTAGGTTCTATGATATTTTTTGGTCAGAAGCGTAGTTTTCGAGATATATCGAGATATTTAAAAGTTCCGAAGCCGCACCAACATAATAGAGATACAGAAACACCGTGGCCCCTTTCTTTGAGATAACTCTGCACTAGTGCGAGCCGCAAATGCCACTTCCAGCTTAGCTGTGCAGAAGAAGAACAACAAGAAGAAGAAATATCTCGAAATATGTCCGTCAGGCCCGTTCCTTTGAGCTGAATCTGCAAATATCTCGGAAACGAAGCGAGCTATGGCAAAATGTTAAGAGACGTTTTTTGTAGTGAATTATGTTTCCTACAATTTATGTTCTATGATATTTTTTGATCAGAAGCGTAGTTTTCGAGATATATCGAGATATTTAAAAGTTCCGAAGCCGCACCAACATAATAGAGATACAGAAACACCGTGGCTCCTTTCTTTGAGATAACTCTGCACTAGTGCGAGCCGCAAATGCCACTTCCAGCTTAGCTGTGCAGAAGAAGAACAACAAGAAGAAGAAATATCTCGAAATATGTCCGTCAGGCCAGTTCCTTTGAGCTGAATCTGCAAATATCTCGGAAACGAAGCGAGCTATGGCAAAATGTTAAGAGACGTTTTTTGTAGAGAATTATGTTTCCTACAATTTATGTTCTATGATATTTTTTGATCAGAAGCGTAGTTTTCGAGATATATCGAGATATTTAAAAGTTCCGAAGCCGCACCAACATAATAGAGATACAGAAACACCGTGGCCCCTTTCTTTGAGATAACTCTGCACTAGAGCGAGCCGCAAATGCCACTTCCAGCTTAGCTGTGCAGAAGAAGAACAACAAGAAGAAGAAATATCTCGAATTATGTCCGACAGGCCCCTTCCCTTGAGATAAATCTGCAAATATCTCGGAAACCAAGCGAGCTATGGCGAAATGTTAAGAGACCTTTTTTGTAGAGAATTAAGTTTCCTACTTTTTATCTTCTATGATATTTTTTGATCAGATGCGTAGTTCTCGAAATATATCAAGATATTTAAAAGTTCCGAAGCCGCACCAACATAATAGAGATACAGAAACACCGTGGCCCCTTTCTTTGAGATAACTCTGCACTATTGCGAGCTGCAAATGCCACTTCCAGCTTAGCTGTGCAGAGGAAGAACAACAAGAAGAAGAAATATCTCGAAATATGTCCGTCAGGCCAGTTCCTTTGAGCTGAATCTGCAAATATCTCGGAAACGAAGCGAGCTATGGCAAAACGTTAAGAGACGTTTTTTGTAGAGAATTATGTTTCCTACAATTTATGTTCTATGATATTTTTTGATCAGAAGCGTAGTTTTCGAGATATATCGAGATATTTAAAAGTTCCGAAGCCGCACCAACATAATAGAGATACAGAAACACCGTGGCCCCTTTCTTTGAGATAACTCTGCACTAGTGCGAGCCGCAAATGCCACTTCCAGCTTAGCTGTGCAGAAGAAGAACAACAAGAAGAAGAAATATCTCGAAATATGTCCGACAGGCCCCTTCCCTTGAGATAAATCTGCAAATATCTCGGAAACGAAGCGAGCTATGGCGAAATGTTAAGAGACCTTTTTTGTAGAGAATTAAGTTTCCCACTTTTTATCTTCTATGATATTTTTTGATCAGATGCGTAGTTCTCGAAATATATCAAGATATTTAAAAGTTCCGAAGCCGCACCAACATAATAGAGATACAGAAACACCGTGGCCCCTTTCTTTGAGATAACTCTGCACTATTGCGCGCTGCAAATGCCACTTCCAGCTTAGCTGTGCAGAAGAAGAACAACAAGAAGAAGAAATATCTCGAAATATGTCCGTCAGGCCCCTTCCCTTGAGATAAATCTGCAAATATCTCGGAAACGAAGCGAGCTATGGCAAAATGTTAAGAGACCTTTTTTGTAGAGAATTAAGTTTCCTACTTTTTATGTTCTATGATATTTTTTGATCAGATGCGTAGTTCTCGAGATATATCAAGATATTTAAAAGTTCCGAAGCCGCACCAACATAATAGAGATACAGAAACACCGTGGCCCCTTTCTTTGAGATAACTCTGCACTATTGCGAGCTGTAAATGCCACTTCCAGCTTAGCTGTGCAGAAGAAGAACAACAAGAAGAAGAAATATCTCGAAATATGTCCGTCAGGCCCCTTCCCTTGAGATATATCTGCAAATATCTCGGAAACGAAGCGAGCTATGGCAAAATGTTAAGAGACCTTTTTTGTAGAGAATTATGTTTCCTACAATTTAGGTTCTATGATATTTTTTGGTCAGAAGCGTAGTTTTCGAGATATATCGAGATATTTAAAAGTTCCGAAGCCGCACCAACATAATAGAGATACAGAAACACCGTAGCCCCTTTCTTTGAGATAACTCTGCACTAGTGCGAGCCGCAAATGCCACTTCCAGCTTAGGTGTGCAGAAGAAGAACAACAAGAAGAAGAAATATCTCGAAATATGTCGGTCAGGCCCCTTCCCTTGAGATAAATCTGCAAATATCTCGGGAACGAAGCGAGCTATGGCAAAATGTTAACAGGCCTTTTTTGTAGAGAATTAAGTTTCCTATTTTTTATGTTCTATGATATTTTTTGATCAGATGCGTAGTTCTCGAGATATATCAAGATATTTAAAAGTTCCGAAGCCGCACCAACATAATAGAGATACAGAAACACCGTGGCCCCTTTCTTTGAGATAACTCTGCACTATTGCGAGCTGCAAATGCCACTTCCAGCTTAGCTGTGCAGAGGAAGAACAACAAGAAGAAGAAGTATCTCGAAATATGTCCGTCAGGCCCGTTCCTTTGAGCTGAATCTGCAAATATCTCGGAAACGAAGCGAGCTATGGCAAAATGTTAAGAGACGTTTTTTGTAGTGAATTATGTTTCCTACAATTTATGTTCTATGATATTTTTTGATCAGAAGCGTAGTTTTCGAGATATATCGAGATATTTAAAAGTTCCGAAGCCGCACCAACATAATAGAGATACAGAAACACCGTGGCTCCTTTCTTTGAGATAACTCTGCACTAGTGCGAGCCGCAAATGCCACTTCCAGCTTAGCTGTGCAGAAGAAGAACAACAAGAAGAAGAAATATCTCGAAATATGTCCGTCAGGCCAGTTCCTTTGAGCTGAATCTGCAAATATCTCGGAAACGAAGCGAGCTATGGCAAAATGTTGAGAGACGTTTTTTGTAGAGAATTATGTTTCCTACAATTTATGTTCTATGATATTTTTTGATCAGAAGCGTAGTTTTCGAGATATATCGAGATATTTAAAAGTTCCGAAGCCACACCAACATAATAGAGATACAGAAACACCGTGGCCCCTTTCTTTGAGATAACTCTGCACTAGTGCGAGCCGCAAATGCCACTTCCAGCTTAGCTGTGCAGAAGAAGAACAACAAGAAGAAGAAATATCTCGAAATATGTCCGACAGGCCCCTTCCCTTGAGATAAATCTGCAAATATCTCGGAAACGAAGCGAGCTATGGCGAAATGTTAAGAGACCTTTTTTGTAGAGAATTAAGTTTCCTACTTTTTATCTTCTATGATATTTTTTGATCAGATGCGTAGTTCTCGAAATATATCAAGATATTTAAAAGTTCCGAAGCCGCACCAACATAATAGAGATACAGAAACACCGTGGCCCCTTTCTTTGAGATAACTCTGCACTATTGCGAGCTGCAAATGCCACTTCCAGCTTAGCTGTGCAGAGGAAGAACAACAAGAAGAAGAAGTATCTCGAAATATGTCCGTCAGGCCCGTTCCTTTGAGCTGAATCTGCAAATATCTCGGAAACGAAGCGAGCTATGGCAAAATGTTAAGAGACGTTTTTTGTAGTGAATTATGTTTCCTACAATTTATGTTCTATGATATTCTTTGATCAGAAGCGTAGTTTTCGAGATATATCGAGATATTTAAAAGTTCCGAAGCCGCACCAACATAATAGAGATACAGAAACACCGTGGCTCCTTTCTTTGAGATAACTCTGCACTAGTGCGAGCCGCAAATGCCACTTCCAGCTTAGCTGTGCAGAAGAAGAACAACAAGAAGAAGAAATATCTCGAAATATGTCCGTCAGGCCAGTTCCTTTGAGCTGAATCTGCAAATATCTCGGAAACGAAGCGAGCTATGGCAAAATGTTGAGAGACGTTTTTTGTAGAAAATTATGTTTCCTACAATTTATGTTCTATGATATTTTTTGATCAGAAGCGTAGTTTTCGAGATATATCGAGATATTTAAAAGTTCCGAAGCCGCACCAACATAATAGAGATACAGAAACACCGTGGCCCCTTTCTTTGAGATAACTCTGCACTAGTGCGAGCCGCAAATGCCACTTCCAGCTTAGCTGTGCAGAAGAAGAACAACAAGAAGAAGAAATATCTCGAATTATGTCCGACAGGCCCCTTCCCTTGAGATAAATCTGCAAATATCTCGGAAACGAAGCGAGCTATGGCGAAATGTTAAGAGACCTTTTTTGTAGAGAATTAAGTTTCCTACTTTTTATCTTCTGTGATATTTTTTGATCAGATGCGTAGTTCTCGAAATATATCAAGATATTTAAAAGTTCCGAAGCCGCACCAACATAATAGAGATACAGAAACACCGTGGCCCCTTTCTTTGAGATAACTCTGCACTATTGCGCGCTGCAAATGCCACTTCCAGCTTAGCTGTGCAGAAGAAGAACAACAAGAAGAAGAAATATCTCGAAATATGTCCATCAGGACCCTTCCCTTGAGATAAATCTGCAAATATCTCGGAAACGAAGCGAGCTATGGCAAAATGTTAAGAGACCTTTTTTGTAGAGAATTAAGTTTCCTACTTTTTATGTTCTATGATATTTTTTGATCAGATGCGTAGTTCTCGAGATATATCGAGATATTTAAAAGTTCCGAAGCCGCACCAACATAATAGAGATACAGAAACACCGTGGCCCCTTTCTTTGAGATAACTCTGCACTAGTGCGAGCCGCAAATGCCACTTCCAGCTTAGCTGTGCAGAAGAAGAACAACAAGAAGAAGAAATATCTCGAATTATGTCCGACAGGCCCCTTCCCTTGAGATAAATCTGCAAATATCTCGGAAACGAAGCGAGCTATGGCGAAATGTTAAGAGACCTTTTTTGTAGAGAATTAAGTTTCCTACTTTTTATCTTCTATGATATTTTTTGATCAGATGCGTAGTTCTCGAAATATATCAAGATATTTAAAAGTTCCGAAGCCGCAACAACATAATAGAGATACAGAAACACCGTGGCCCCTTTCTTTGAGATAACTCTGCACTAGTGCGAGCCGCAAATGCCACTTCCAGCTTAGGTGTGCAGAAGAAGAACAACAAGAAGAAGAAATATCTCGAAATATGTCGGTCAGGCCCCTTCCCTTGAGATAAATCTGCAAATATCTCGGGAACGAAGCGAGCTATGGCAAAATGTTAAGAGACCTTTTTTGTAGAGAATTAAGTTTCCTATTTTTTATGTTCTATGATATTTTTTGATCAGATGCGTAGTTCTCGAGATATATCAAGATATTTAAAAGTTCCGAAGCCGCACCAACATAATAGAGATACAGAAACACCGTGGCCCCTTTCTTTGAGATAACTCTGCACTATTGCGAGCTGCAAATGCCACTTCCAGCTTAGCTGTGCAGAGGAAGAACAACAAGAAGAAGAAGTATCTCGAAATATGTCCGTCAGGCCCGTTCCTTTGAGCTGAATCTGCAAATATCTCGGAAACGAAGCGAGCTATGGCAAAATGTTAAGAGACGTTTTTTGTAGTGAATTATGTTTCCTACAATTTATGTTCTATGATATTTTTTGATCAGAAGCGTAGTTTTCGAGATATATCGAGATATTTAAAAGTTCCGAAGCCGCACCAACATAATAGAGATACAGAAACACCGTGGCTCCTTTCTTTGAGATAACTCTGCACTAGTGCGAGCCGCAAATGCCACTTCCAGCTTAGCTGTGCAGAAGAAGAACAACAAGAAGAAGAAATATCTCGAAATATGTCCGTCAGGCCAGTTCCTTTGAGCTGAATCTGCAAATATCTCGGAAACGAAGCGAGCTATGGCAAAATGTTGAGAGACGTTTTTTGTAGAAAATTATGTTTCCTACAATTTATGTTCTATGATATTTTTTGATCAGAAGCGTAGTTTTCGAGATATATCGAGATATTTAAAAGTTCCGAAGCCGCACCAACATAATAGAGATACAGAAACACCGTGGCCCCTTTCTTTGAGATAACTCTGCACTAGTGCGAGCCGCAAATGCCACTTCCAGCTTAGCTGTGCAGAAGAAGAACAACAAGAAGAAGAAATATCTCGAATTATGTCCGACAGGCCCCTTCCCTTGAGATAAATCTGCAAATATCTCGGAAACGAAGCGAGCTATGGCGAAATGTTAAGAGACCTTTTTTGTAGAGAATTAAGTTTCCTACTTTTTATCTTCTGTGATATTTTTTGATCAGATGCGTAGTTCTCGAAATATATCAAGATATTTAAAAGTTCCGAAGCCGCACCAACATAATAGAGATACAGAAACACCGTGGCCCCTTTCTTTGAGATAACTCTGCACTATTGCGCGCTGCAAATGCCACTTCCAGCTTAGCTGTGCAGAAGAAGAACAACAAGAAGAAGAAATATCTCGAAATATGTCCATCAGGACCCTTCCCTTGAGATAAATCTGCAAATATCTCGGAAACGAAGCGAGCTATGGCAAAATGTTAAGAGACCTTTTTTGTAGAGAATTAAGTTTCCTACTTTTTATGTTCTATGATATTTTTTGATCAGATGCGTAGTTCTCGAGATATATCGAGATATTTAAAAGTTCCGAAGCCGCACCAACATAATAGAGATACAGAAACACCGTGGCCCCTTTCTTTGAGATAACTCTGCACTAGTGCGAGCCGCAAATGCCACTTCCAGCTTAGCTGTGCAGAAGAAGAACAACAAGAAGAAGAAATATCTCGAATTATGTCCGACAGGCCCCTTCCCTTGAGATAAATCTGCAAATATCTCGGAAACGAAGCGAGCTATGGCGAAATGTTAAGAGACCTTTTTTGTAGAGAATTAAGTTTCCTACTTTTTATCTTCTATGATATTTTTTGATCAGATGCGTAGTTCTCGAAATATATCAAGATATTTAAAAGTTCCGAAGCCGCACCAACATAATAGAGATACAGAAACACCGTGGCCCCTTTCTTTGAGATAACTCTGCACTAGTGCGAGCCGCAAATGCCACTTCCAGCTTAGGTGTGCAGAAGAAGAACAACAAGAAGAAGAAATATCTCGAAATATGTCGGTCAGGCCCCTTCCCTTGAGATAAATCTGCAAATATCTCGGGAACGAAGCGAGCTATGGCAAAATGTTAAGAGACCTTTTTTGTAGAGAATTAAGTTTCCTATTTTTTATGTTCTATGATATTTTTTGATCAGATGCGTAGTTCTCGAGATATATCAAGATATTTAAAAGTTCCGAAGCCGCACCAACATAATAGAGATACAGAAACACCGTGGCCCCTTTCTTTGAGATGACTCTGCACTATTGCGAGCTGCAAATGCCACTTCCAGCTTAGCTGTGCAGAGGAAGAACAACAAGAAGAAGAAGTATCTCGAAATATGTCCGTCAGGCCCGTTCCTTTGAGCTGAATCTGCAAATATCTCGGAAACGAAGCGAGCTATGGCAAAATGTTAAGAGACGTTTTTTGTAGTGAATTATGTTTCCTACAATTTATGTTCTATGATATTTTTTGATCAGAAGCGTAGTTTTCGAGATATATCGAGATATTTAAAAGTTCCGAAGCCGCACCAACATAATAGAGATACAGAAACACCGTGGCTCCTTTCTTTGAGATAACTCTGCACTAGTGCGAGCCGCAAATGCCACTTCCAGCTTAGCTGTGCAGAAGAAGAACAACAAGAAGAAGAAATATCTCGAAATATGTCCGTCAGGCCAGTTCCTTTGAGCTGAATCTGCAAATATCTCGGAAACGAAGCGAGCTATGGCAAAATGTTGAGAGACGTTTTTTGTAGAAAATTATGTTTCCTACAATTTATGTTCTATGATATTTTTTGATCAGAAGCGTAGTTTTCGAGATATATCGAGATATTTAAAAGTTCCGAAGCCGCACCAACATAATAGAGATACAGAAACACCGTGGCCCCTTTCTTTGAGATAACTCTGCACTAGTGCGAGCCGCAAATGCCACTTCCAGCTTAGCTGTGCAGAAGAAGAACAACAAGAAGAAGAAATATCTCGAATTATGTCCGACAGGCCCCTTCCCTTGAGATAAATCTGCAAATATCTCGGAAACGAAGCGAGCTATGGCGAAATGTTAAGAGACCTTTTTTGTAGAGAATTAAGTTTCCTACTTTTTATCTTCTGTGATATTTTTTGATCAGATGCGTAGTTCTCGAAATATATCAAGATATTTAAAAGTTCCGAAGCCGCACCAACATAATAGAGATACAGAAACACCGTGGCCCCTTTCTTTGAGATAACTCTGCACTAGTGCGAGCCGCAAATGCCACTTCCAGCTTAGGTGTGCAGAAGAAGAACAACAAGAAGAAGAAATATCTCGAAATATGTCGGTCAGGCCCCTTCCCTTGAGATAAATCTGCAAATATCTCGGGAACGAAGCGAGCTATGGCAAAATGTTAAGAGACCTTTTTTGTAGAGAATTAAGTTTCCTATTTTTTATGTTCTATGATATTTTTTGATCAGATGCGTAGTTCTCGAGATATATCAAGATATTTAAAAGTTCCGAAGCCGCACCAACATAATAGAGATACAGAAACACCGTGGCCCCTTTCTTTGAGATAACTCTGCACTATTGCGAGCTGCAAATGCCACTTCCAGCTTAGCTGTGCAGAGGAAGAACAACAAGAAGAAGAAGTATCTCGAAATATGTCCGTCAGGCCCGTTCCTTTGAGCTGAATCTGCAAATATCTCGGAAACGAAGCGAGCTATGGCAAAATGTTAAGAGACCTTTTTTGTAGAGAATTAAGTTTCCTATTTTTTATGTTCTATGATATTTTTTGATCAGATGCGTAGTTCTCGAGATATATCAAGATATTTAAAAGTTCCGAAGCCGCACCAACATAATAGAGATACAGAAACACCGTGGCCCCTTTCTTTGAGATAACTCTGCACTATTGCGAGCTGCAAATGCCACTTCCAGCTTAGCTGTGCAGAGAAAGAACAACAAGAAGAAGAAGTATCTCGAAACATGTCCGTCAGGCCCGTTCCTTTGAGCTGAATCTGCAAATATCTCGGAAACGAAGCGAGCTATGGCGAAATGTTAAGAGACCTTTTTTGTAGAGAATTAAGTTTCCTACTTTTTATCTTCTATGATATTTTTTGATCAGATGCGTAGTTCTCGAAATATATCAAGATATTCAAAAGTTCCGAAGCCGCACCAACATAATAGAGATACAGAAACACCGTGGCCCCTTTCTTTGAGATAACTCTGCACTAGTGCGAGCCGCAAATGCCACTTCCAGCTTAGCTGTGCAGAAGAAGAACAACAAGAAGAAGAAATATCTCGAAATATGTCCGTCAGGCCAGTTCCTTTGAGCTGAATCTGCAAATATCTCGGAAACGAAGCGAGCTATGGCAAAATGTTGAGAGACGTTTTTTGTAGAAAATTATGTTTCCTACAATTTATGTTCTATGATATTTTTTGATCAGAAGCGTAGTTTTCGAGATATATCGAGATATTTAAAAGTTCCGAAGCCGCACCAACATAATAGAGATACAGAAACACCGTGGCCCCTTTCTTTGAGATAACTCTGCACTAGTGCGAGCCGCAAATGCCACTTCCAGCTTAGCTGTGCAGAAGAAGAACAACAAGAAGAAGAAATATCTCGAATTATGTCCGACAGGCCCCTTCCCTTGAGATAAATCTGCAAATATCTCGGAAACGAAGCGAGCTATGGCGAAATGTTAAGAGACCTTTTTTGTAGAGAATTAAGTTTCCTACTTTTTATCTTCTGTGATATTTTTTGATCAGATGCGTAGTTCTCGAAATATATCAAGATATTTAAAAGTTCCGAAGACGCACCAACATAATAGAGATACAGAAACACCGTGGCCCCTTTCTTTGAGATAACTCTGCACTATTGCGCGCTGCAAATGCCACTTCCAGCTTAGCTGTGCAGAAGAAGAACAACAAGAAGAAGAAATATCTCGAAATATGTCCATCAGGACCCTTCCCTTGAGATAAATCTGCAAATATCTCGGAAACGAAGCGAGCTATGGCAAAATGTTAAGAGACCTTTTTTGTAGAGAATTAAGTTTCCTACTTTTTATGTTCTATGATATTTTTTGATCAGATGCGTAGTTCTCGAGATATATCGAGATATTTAAAAGTTCCGAAGCCGCACCAACATAATAGAGATACAGAAACACCGTGGCCCCTTTCTTTGAGATAACTCTGCACTAGTGCGAGCCGCAAATGCCACTTCCAGCTTAGCTGTGCAGAAGAAGAACAACAAGAAGAAGAAATATCTCGAATTATGTCCGACAGGCCCCTTCCCTTGAGATAAATCTGCAAATATCTCGGAAACGAAGCGAGCTATGGCGAAATGTTAAGAGACCTTTTTTGTAGAGAATTAAGTTTCCTACTTTTTATCTTCTATGATATTTTTTGATCAGATGCGTAGTTCTCGAAATATATCAAGATATTTAAAAGTTCCGAAGCCGCACCAACATAATAGAGATACAGAAACACCGTGGCCCCTTTCTTTGAGATAACTCTGCACTAGTGCGAGCCGCAAATGCCACTTCCAGCTTAGGTGTGCAGAAGAAGAACAACAAGAAGAAGAAATATCTCGAAATATGTCGGTCAGGCCCCTTCCCTTGAGATAAATCTGCAAATATCTCGGGAACGAAGCGAGCTATGGCAAAATGTTAAGAGACCTTTTTTGTAGAGAATTAAGTTTCCTATTTTTTATGTTCTATGATATTTTTTGATCAGATGCGTAGTTCTCGAGATATATCAAGATATTTAAAAGTTCCGAAGCCGCACCAACATAATAGAGATACAGAAACACCGTGGCCCCTTTCTTTGAGATGACTCTGCACTATTGCGAGCTGCAAATGCCACTTCCAGCTTAGCTGTGCAGAGGAAGAACAACAAGAAGAAGAAGTATCTCGAAATATGTCCGTCAGGCCCGTTCCTTTGAGCTGAATCTGCAAATATCTCGGAAACGAAGCGAGCTATGGCAAAATGTTAAGAGACGTTTTTTGTAGTGAATTATGTTTCCTACAATTTATGTTCTATGATATTTTTTGATCAGAAGCGTAGTTTTCGAGATATATCGAGATATTTAAAAGTTCCGAAGCCGCACCAACATAATAGAGATACAGAAACACCGTGGCTCCTTTCTTTGAGATAACTCTGCACTAGTGCGAGCCGCAAATGCCACTTCCAGCTTAGCTGTGCAGAAGAAGAACAACAAGAAGAAGAAATATCTCGAAATATGTCCGTCAGGCCAGTTCCTTTGAGCTGAATCTGCAAATATCTCGGAAACGAAGCGAGCTATGGCAAAATGTTGAGAGACGTTTTTTGTAGAAAATTATGTTTCCTACAATTTATGTTCTATGATATTTTTTGATCAGAAGCGTAGTTTTCGAGATATATCGAGATATTTAAAAGTTCCGAAGCCGCACCAACATAATAGAGATACAGAAACACCGTGGCCCCTTTCTTTGAGATAACTCTGCACTAGTGCGAGCCGCAAATGCCACTTCCAGCTTAGCTGTGCAGAAGAAGAACAACAAGAAGAAGAAATATCTCGAATTATGTCCGACAGGCCCCTTCCCTTGAGATAAATCTGCAAATATCTCGGAAACGAAGCGAGCTATGGCGAAATGTTAAGAGACCTTTTTTGTAGAGAATTAAGTTTCCTACTTTTTATCTTCTATGATATTTTTTGATCAGATGCGTAGTTCTCGAAATATATCAAGATATTCAAAAGTTCCGAAGCCGCACCAACATAATAGAGATACAGAAACACCGTGGCCCCTTTCTTTGAGATAACTCTGCACTATTGCGCGCTGCAAATGCCACTTCCAGCTTAGCTGTGCAGAAGAAGAACAACAAGAAGAAGAAATATCTCGAAATATGTCCATCAGGACCCTTCCCTTGAGATAAATCTGCAAATATCTCGGAAACGAAGCGAGCTATGGCAAAATGTTAAGAGACCTTTTTTGTAGAGAATTAAGTTTCCTACTTTTTATGTTCTATGATATTTTTTGATCAGATGCGTAGTTCTCGAGATATATCAAGATATTTAAAAGTTCCGAAGCCGCACCAACATAATAGAGATACAGAAACACCGTGGCCCCTTTCTTTGAGATAAGTCTGCACTATTGCGAGCTGTAAATGCCACTTCCAGCTTAGCTGTGCAGAAGAAGAACAACAAGAAGAAGAAATATCTCGAAATATGTCCGTCAGGCCCCTTCCCTTGAGATATATCTGCAAATATCTCGGAAACGAAGCCAGCTATGGCAAAATGTTAAGAGACCTTTTTTGTAGAGAATTATGTTTCCTACAATTTAGGTTCTATGATATTTTTTGGTCAGAAGCGTAGTTTTCGAGATATATCGAGATATTTAAAAGTTCCGAAGCCGCACCAACATAATAGAGATACAGAAACACCGTGGCCCCTTTCTTTGAGATAACTCTGCACTAGTGCGAGCCGCAAATGCCACTTCCAGCTTAGCTGTGCAGAAGGAGAACAACAAGAAGAAGAAATATCTCGAAATATGTCGGTCAGGCCCCTTCCCTTGAGATAAATCTGCAAATATCTCGGGAACGAAGCGAGCTATGGCAAAATGTTAAGAGACCTTTTTTGTAGAGAATTAAGTTTCCTATTTTTTATGTTCTATGATATTTTTTGATCAGATGCGTAGTTCTCGAGATATATCAAGATATTTAAAAGTTCCGAAGCCGCACCAACATAATAGAGATACAGAAACACCGTGGCCCCTTTCTTTGAGATAACTCTGCACTATTGCGAGCTGCAAATGCCACTTCCAGCTTAGCTGTGCAGAGGAAGAACAACAAGAAGAAGAAGTATCTCGAAATATATCCGTCAGGCCCGTTCCTTTGAGCTGAATCTGCAAATATCTCGGAAACGAAGCGAGCTATGGCAAAATGTTAAGAGACGTTTTTTGTAGTGAATTATGTTTCCTACAATTTATGTTCTATGATATTTTTTGATCAGAAGCGTAGTTTTCGAGATATATCGAGATATTTAAAAGTTCCGAAGCCGCACCAACATAATAGAGATACAGAAACACCGTGGCTCCTTTCTTTGAGATAACTCTGCACTAGTGCGAGCCGCAAATGCCACTTCCAGCTTAGCTGTGCAGAAGAAGAACAACAAGAAGAAGAAATATCTCGAAATATGTCCGTCAGGCCAGTTCCTTTGAGCTGAATCTGCAAATATCTCGGAAACGAAGCGAGCTATGGCAAAATGTTAAGAGACGTTTTTTGTAGAGAATTATGTTTCCTACAATTTATGTTCTATGATATTTTTTGATCAGAAGCGTAGTTTTCGAGATATATCGAGATATTTAAAAGTTCCGAATCCGCACCAACATAATAGAGATACAGAAACAGCGTGGCCCCTTTCTTTGAGATAACTCTGCACTAGTGCGAGCCGCAAATGCCACTTCCAGCTTAGCTGTGCAGAAGAAGAACAACAAGAAGAAGAAATATCTCGAAATATGTCCGACAGGCCCCTTCCCTTGAGATAAATCTGCAAATATCTCGGAAACGAAGCGAGCTATGGCGAAATGTTAAGAGACCTTTTTTGTAGAGAATTAAGTTTCCTACTTTTTATGTACTATGATATTTTTGATCAGAGGCGTAGTTCTCGAGATATATCAAGATATTTAAAAGCTCCGAAGCCGCACCAACATAATAGAGATACAGAAACACCGTGGCCCCTTTCTTTGAGATAACTCTGCACGATTGCGAGCTGGAAATGCCACTTCCAGTTTAGCTGTGCAGAAGAAGAACAACAAGAAGAAGAAATATCTCGAAATATGTCCATCAGGACCCTTCCCTTGAGATAAATCTGCAAATATCTCGGAAACGAAGCGAGCTATGGCAAAATGTTAAGAGACCTTTTTTGTAGAGAATTAAGTTTCCTACTTTTTATGTTCTATGATATTTTTTGATCAGATGCGTAGTTCTCGAGATATATCAAGATATTTAAAAGTTCCGAAGCCGCACCAACATAATAGAGATACGGAAACACCGTGGCCCCTTTCTTTGAGATAACTCTGCACTATTGCGAGCTGTAAATGCCACTTCCAGCTTAGCTGTGCAGAAGAAGAACAACAAGAAGAAGAAATATCTCGAAATATGTCCGTCAGGCCCCTTCCCTTGAGATATATCTGCAAATATCTCGGAAACGAAGCGAGCTATGGCAAAATGTTAAGAGACCTTTTTTGTAGAGAATTATGTTTCCTACAATTTAGGTTCTATGATATTTTTTGGTCAGAAGCGTAGTTTTCGAGATATATCGAGATATTTAAAAGTTCCGAAGCCGCACCAACATAATAGAGATACAGAAACACCGTGGCCCCTTTCTTTGAGATAACTCTGCACTAGTGCGAGCCGCAAATGCCACTTCCAGCTTAGCTGTGCAGAAGAAGAACAACAAGAAGAAGAAATATCTCGAAATATGTCGGTCAGGCCCCTTCCCTTGAGATAAATCTGCAAATATCTCGGGAACGAAGCGAGCTGTGGCAAAATGTTAAGAGACCTTTTTTGTAGAGAATTAAGTTTCCTATTTTTTATGTTCTATGATATTTTTTGATCAGATGCGTAGTTCTCGAGATATATCAAGATATGTAAAAGTTCCGAAGCCGCACCAACATAATAGAGATACAGAAACACCGTGGCCCCTTTCTTTGAGATAACTCTGCACTATTGCGAGCTGCAAATGCCACTTCCAGCTTAGCTGTGCAGAGGAAGAACAACAAGAAGAAGAAGTATCTCGAAATATGTCCGTCAGCCCCGTTCCTTTGAGCTGAATCTGCAAATATCTCGGAAACGAAGCGAGCTATGGCAAAATGTTAAGAGACCTTTTTTGTAGAGAATTAAGTTTCCTACTTTTTATGTTCTATGATATTTTTCGATCAGAGGCGTAGTTCTCGAGATATATCAAGATATTTAAAAGTTCCGAAGCCGCACCAACATAATAGAGATACAGAAACACCGTGGCCCCTTTCTTTGAGATAACTCTGCACGATTGCGAGCTGGAAATGCCACTTCCAGTTTAGCTGTGCAGAAGAAGAACAACAAGGAGAAGAAATATCTCGAAATATGTCCATCAGGACCCTTCCCTTGAGATAAATCTGCAAATATCTCGGAAACGAAGCGAGCTATGGCAAAATGTTAAGAGACGTTTTTTGTAGTGAATTATGTTTCCTACAATTTATGTTCTATGATATTTTTTGATCAGAAGCGTAGTTTTCGAGATATATCGAGATATTTAAAAGTTCCGAAGCCGCACCAACATAATAGAGATACAGAAACACCGTGGCTCCTTTCTTTGAGATAACTCTGCACTAGTGCGAGCCGCAAATGCCACTTCCAGCTTAGCTGTGCAGAAGAAGAACAACAAGAAGAAGAAATATCTCGAAATATGTCCGTCAGGCCCCTTCCCTTGAGATAAATCTGCAAATATCTCGGAAACGAAGCGAGCTATGGCAAAATGTTAAGAGACCTTTTTTGTAGAGAATTAAGTTTCCTACTTTTTATGTTCTATGATATTTTTCGATCAGAGGCGTAGTTCTCGAGATATATCAAGATATTTAAAAGTTCCGAAGCCGCACCAACATAATAGAGATACAGAAACACCGTGGCCCCTTTCTTTGAGATAACTCTGCACGATTGCGAGCTGGAAATGCCACTTCCAGTTTAGCTGTGCAGAAGAAGAACAACAAGAAGAAGAAATATCTCGAAATATGTCCGTCAGGCCCCTTCCCTTGAGATAAATCTGCAAATATCTCGGAAACGAAGAGAGCTATGGCAAAATGTTAAGAGACCTTTTTTGAGGAGAATTAAGTTTCCTACTTTTCATGTTCTACGATATTTTTTGATCAGATGCGTAGTTCTCGAGATATATCAAGATATTTAAAAGTTCCGAAGCAGCACCAACATAATAGAGATACAGAAACACCGTGGCCCCTTTCTTTGAGATAACTCTGCACTATTGCGAGCTGTAAATGCCACTTCCAGCTTAGCTGTGCAGAAGAAGAACAACAAGAAGAAGAAATATCTCGAAATATGTCCGGCAGGCCCCTTCCCTTGAGATAAATCTGCAAATATCTCGGAAACGAAGCGAGCTATGGCGAAATGTTAAGAGACCTTTTTTGTAGAGAATTAAGTTTCCTACTTTTTATCTTCTATGACATTTTTTGATCAGATGCGTAGTTCTCGAAATATATCAAGATATTTAAAAGTTCCGAAGCCGCACCAACATAATAGAGATACAGAAACACCGTGGCCCCTTTCTTTGAGATAACTCTGCACTATTGCGCGCTGCAAATGCCACTTCCAGCTTAGCTGTGCAGAAGAAGAACAACAAGAAGAAGAAATATCTCGAAATATGTCCGTCAGGCCCCTTCCCTTGAGATAAATCTGCAAATATCTCGGAAACGAAGCGAGCTATGGCAAAATGTTAAGAGACCTTTTTTGTAGAGAATTAAGTTTCCTACTTTTTATGTACTATGATATTTTTCGATCAGAGGCGTAGTTCTCGAGATATATCAAGATATTTAAAAGCTCCGAAGCCGCACCAACATAATAGAGATACAGAAACACCGTGGCCCCTTTCTTTGAGATAACTCTGCACGATTGCGAGCTGGAAATGCCACTTCCAGTTTAGCTGTGCAGAAGAAGAACAACAAGAAGAAGAAATATCTCGAAATATGTCCATCAGGACCCTTCCCTTGAGATAAATCTGCAAATATCTCGGAAACGAAGCGAGCTATGGCAAAATGTTAAGAGACCTTTTTTGTAGAGAATTAAGTTTCCTATTTTTTATGTTCTATGATATTTTTTGATCAGATGCGTAGTTCTCGAGATATATCAAGATATGTAAAAGTTCCGAAGCCGCACCAACATAATAGAGATACAGAAACACCGTGGCCCCTTTCTTTGAGATAACTCTGCACTATTGCGAGCTGCAAATGCCACTTCCAGCTTAGCTGTGCAGAGGAAGAACAACAAGAAGAAGAAGTATCTCGAAATATGTCCGTCAGGCCCGTTCCTTTGAGCTGAATCTGCAAATATCTCGGAAACGAAGCGAGCTATGGCAAAATGTTAAGAGACCTTTTTTGTAGAGAATTAAGTTTCCTACTTTTTATGTTCTATGATATTTTTCGATCAGAGGCGTAGTTCTCGAGATATATCAAGATATTTAAAAGTTCCGAAGCCGCACCAACATAATAGAGATACAGAAACACCGTGGCCCCTTTCTTTGAGATAACTCTGCACGATTGCGAGCTGGAAATGCCACTTCCAGTTTAGCTGTGCAGAAGAAGAACAACAAGGAGAAGAAATATCTCGAAATATGTCCATCAGGACCCTTCCCTTGAGATAAATCTGCAAATATCTCGGAAACGAAGCGAGCTATGGCAAAATGTTAAGAGACGTTTTTTGTAGTGAATTAAGTTTCCTACTTTTTATGTTCTATGATATTTTTCGATCAGAGGCGTAGTTCTCGAGATATATCAAGATATTTAAAAGTTCCGAAGCCGCACCAACATAATAGAGATACAGAAACACCGTGGCCCCTTTCTTTGAGATAACTCTGCACGATTGCGAGCTGGAAATGCCACTTCCAGTTTAGCTGTGCAGAAGAAGAACAACAAGAAGAAGAAATATCTCGAAATATGTCCGTCAGGCCCCTTCCCTTGAGATAAATCTGCAAATATCTCGGAAACGAAGAGAGCTATGGCAAAATGTTAAGAGACCTTTTTTGAGGAGAATTAAGTTTCCTACTTTTCATGTTCTACGATATTTTTTGATCAGATGCGTAGTTCTCGAGATATATCAAGATATTTAAAAGTTCCGAAGCAGCACCAACATAATAGAGATACAGAAACACCGCGGCCCCTTTCTTTGAGATAACTCTGCACTATTGCGAGCTGTAAATGCCACTTCCAGCTTAGCTGTGCAGAAGAAGAACAACAAGAAGAAGAAATATCTCGAAATATGTCCGGCAGGCCCCTTCACTTGAGATATATCTGCAAATATCTCGGAAACGAAGCGAGCTATGGCAAAATGTGTAGATACCTTTTTTGTAGAGAATTATGTTTCCTACAATTTATGTTCTATGATATTTTTTGATCAGATGCGTAGTTCTCGAGATATATCAAGATATTTAAAAGTTCCGAAGCCGCACCAACATAATAGAGATACAGAAACACCGTGGCCCCTTTCTTTGAGATAACTCTGCACTATTGCGAGCTGAAAATGCCACTTCCAGCTTAGCTGTGCAGAGGAAGAACAACAAGAAGAAGAAATATCTCGAAATATGTCCGTCAGGCCAGTTCCTTTGAGCTGAATCTGCAAATATCTCGGAAACGAAGCGAGCTATGGCGAAATGTTAAGAGACCTTTTTTGTAGAGAATTAAGTTTCCTACTTTTTATCTTCTATGATATTTTTTGATCAGATGCGTAGTTCTCGAAATATATCAAGATATTTAAAAGTTCCGAAGCCGCACCAACATAATAGAGATACAGAAACACCGTGGCCCCTTTCTTTGAGATAACTCTGCACTATTGCGCGCTGCAAATGCCACTTCCAGCTTAGCTGTGCAGAAGAAGAACAACAAGAAGAAGAAATATCTCGAAATATGTCCGTCAGGCCCCTTCCCTTGAGATAAATCTGCAAATATCTCGGAAACGAAGCGAGCTATGGCAAAATGTTAAGAGACCTTTTTTGTAGAGAATTAAGTTTTCTACTTTTTATGTACTATGATATTTTTCGATCAGAGGCGTAGTTCTCGAGATATATCAAGATATTTAAAAGCTCCGAAGCCGCACCAACATAATAGAGATACAGAAACACCGTGGCCCCTTTCTTTGAGATAACTCTGCACGATTGCGAGCTGGAAATGCCACTTCCAGTTTAGCTGTGCAGAAGAAGAACAACGAGAAGAAGAAATATCTCGAAATATGTCCATCAGGACCCTTCCCTTGAGATAAATCTGCAAATATCTCGGAAACGAAGCGAGCTATGGCAAAATGTTAAGAGACCTTTTTTGTAGAGAATTAGGTTTCCTACTTTTTATGTTCTATGATATTTTTTGATCAGATGCGTAGTTCTCGAGTTATATCAAGATATTTAAAAGTGCCGAAGCCGCACCAACATAATAGAGATACAGAAACACCGTGGCCCCTTTCTTTGAGATAACTCTGCACTATTGCGAGCTGTAAATGCCACTTCCAGCTTAGCTGTGCAGAAGAAGAACAACAAGAAGAAGAAATATCTCGAAATATGTCCGTCAGGCCCCTTCCCTTGAGATATATCTGCAAATATCTCGGAAACGAAGCGAGCTATGGCAAAATGTTAAGAGACCTTTTTTGTAGAGAATTATGTTTCCTACAATTTAGGTTCTATGATATTTTTTGGTCAGAAGCGTAGTTTTCGGGTTATATCGAGATATTTAAAAGTTCCGAAGCCGCACCAACATAATAGAGATACAGAAACACCGTGGCCCCTTTCTTTGAGATAACTCTGCACTAGTGCGAGCCGCAAATGCCACTTCCAGCTTAGCTGTGCAGAAGAAGAACAACAAGAAGAAGAAATATCTCGAAATATGTCGGTCAGGCCCCTTCCCTTGAGATAAATCTGCAAATATCTCGGGAACGAAGCGAGCTATGGCAAAATGTTAAGAGACCTTTTTTGTAGAGAATTAAGTTTCCTATTTTTTATGTTCTATGATATTTTTTGATCAGATGCGTAGTTCTCGAGATATATCAAGATATGTAAAAGTTCCGAAGCCGCACCAACATAATAGAGATACAAAAACACCGTGGCCCCTTTCTTTGAGATAACTCTGCACTATTGCGAGCTGCAAATGCCACTTCCAGCTTAGCTGTGCAGAGGAAGAACAACAAGAAGAAGAAATATCTCGAAATATGTCCGTCAGGCCAGTTCCTTTGAGCTGAATCTGCAAATATCTCGGAAACGAAGCGAGCTATGGCAAAATGTTAAGAGACGTTTTTTGTAGAGAATTATGTTTCCTACAATTTATGTTCTATGATATTTTTGGATCAGAAGCGTAGTTTTCGAGATATATCGAGATACTTAAAAGTTCCGAAGCCGCACCAACATAATAGAGATACAAAAACACCGTGGCCCCTTTCTTTGAGATAACTGTGCACTAGTGCGAGCCGCAAATGCCACTTCGAGCTTAGCTGTGCAGAAGAACAACAACAAGAAGAAGAAATATCTCGAAATATGTCCGTCAGGCCCCTTCCCTTGAGATAAATCTGCAAATATCTCGGAAACGAAGCGAGCTATGGCAAAATGTTAAGAGACCTTTTTTGTAGAGAATTAAGTTTGCTACTTTTTATGTTCTATGATATTTTTTGATCAGATGCGTAGTTCTCGAGATATATTAAGATATTTAAAAGTTCCGAAGCCGCACCAACATAATAGAGATACAGAAACACCGTGGCCCCTTTCTTTGAGATAACTCTGCACTATTGCGAGCTGCAAATGCCACTTCCAGCTTAGCTGTGCAGAAGAAGAACAACAAGAAGAAGAAGTATCTCGAAATATGTCCGTCAGGCCCCTTCCCTTGAGATAAATCTGCAAATATCTCGGAAACGAAGAGAGCTATGGCAAAATGTTAAGAGACCTTTTTTGTAGAGAATTAAGGTTCCTACTTTTTATGTTCTATGATATTTTTTGATCAGATGCGTAGTTCTCGAGATATATCAAGATATTTAAAAGTTCCGCAGCCGCACCAACATAATAGAGATACAGAAACACCGTGGCCCCTTTCTTTGAGATAACTCTGCACTAGTGCGAGCCGCAAATGCCACTTCCAGCTTAGCTGTACAGAAGAAGAACAACAAGAAGAAGAAATATCTCGAAATATGTCCGTCAGGCCCCTTCCCTTGAGATAAATATGCAAATATCTCGGAAACGAAGCGAGCTATGGCAAAATGTTAAGAGACCTTTTTTGTAGAGAATTAAGTTTCCTACTTTTTATGTTCTATGATATTTTTTGATCAGATGCGTAGTTCTCGAGATATATCAAGATATTTAAAAGTTCCGAAGCCGCACCAACATAATAGAGATACAGAAACAGCGTGGCCCCTTTCTTTGAGATCACTCTGCACTATTGCGAGCTGCAAATGCCACTTCCAGCTTAGCTGTGCAGAAGAAGAAGTATCTCGAAATATGTCCGTCAGGCCCCTAGCCTTGAGATAAATCTGCAAATATCTCGGAAACGAAGAGAGCTATGGCAAAATGTTAAGAGACCTTTTTTGTAGAGAATTAAGTTTCCTACTTTTTATGTTCTATGATATTTTTTGATCAGATGCGTAGTTCTCGAGATATATCAAGATATTTAAAAGTTCCGAAGCCGCACCAACATAATAGAGATACAGAAACACCGTGGCCCCTTTCTTTGAGATAACTCTGCACTATTGCGAGCTGTAAATGCCACTTCCAGCTTAGCTGTGCAGAAGAAGAACAACAAGAAGAAGAAATATCTCGAAATATGTCCGTTAGGCCCCTTCCCTTGAGATAAATCTGCAAATATCTCGGAAACGAAGCGAGCTATGGCAAAATGTTAAGAGACCTTTTTTGTAGAGAATTAAGTTTCCTACATTTTATGTTCTATGATATTTTTTGATCAGATGCGTAGTTCTCGAGATATATTAAGATATTTAAAAGTTCCGAAGCCGCACCAACATAATAGAGATACAGAAACACCGTGGCCCCTTTCTTTGAGATAACTCTGCACTAGTGCGAGCTGCAAATGCCACTTCCAGCTTAGCTGTGCAGAAGAAGAACAACAAGAAGAAGAAATATCTCGAAATATGTCCGTCAGGCCCCTTCCCTTGAGATAAATATGCAAATATCTCGGAAACGAAGCGAGCTATGGCAAAATGTTAAGCGACCTTTTTTGTAGAGAATTAAGTGTCCTACTTTTTATGTTCTATGATATTTTTTGATCAGATGCGTAGTTCTCGAGATATATCAAGATATTTAAAAGTTCCGAAGCCGCACCAACATAATAGAGATACAGAAACACCGTGGCCCCTTTCTTTGAGCTAACTCTGCACTAGTGCGAGCCGCAAATGCCACTTCCAGCTTAGCTGTGCAGAAGAAGAACAACAAGAAGAAGAAATATCTCGAAATATGTCCGTCAGGCCCCTTCCCTTGAGATAAATCTGCAAATATCTCGGAAACGAAGCGAGCTATGGCAAAATGTTAAGAGACCTTTTTTGTAGAGAATTAAGTTTCCTACTTTTTATGTTCTATGATATTTTTTGATCAGATGCGCAGTTCTCGAGATATATCAAGATATTTAAAAGTTCCGAAGCCGCACCAACATAATAGAGATACAGAAACACCGTGGCCCCTTTCTTTGAGATAACTCTGCACTATTGCGAGCGGCAAATGCCACTTCCAGCTTAGCTGTGCAGAAGAAGAACAACAAGAAGAAGAAATATCTCGAAATATGTCCGTTAGGCCCCTTCCCTTGAGATAAATCTGCAAATATCTCGGAAACGAAGCGAGCTATGGCAAAATGTTAAGAGACCTTTTTTGTAGAGAATTAAGTTTCCTACTTTTTATGTTCTATGATATTTTTTGATCAGATGCGTAGTTCTCGAGATATTTTAAGATATTTAAAAGTTCCGCAGCCGCACCAACATAATAGAGATACAGAAACACCGTGGCCCCTTTCTTTGAGATAACTCTGCACTATTGCGAGCTGCAAATGCCACTTCCAGCTTAGCTGTGCAGAAGAAGAACAACAAGAGGAAGAAGTATCTCGAAATATGTCCGTCAGGCCCCTTCCCTTGAGATAAATCTGCAAATATCTCGGAAACGAAGAGAGCTATGGCAAAATGTTAAGAGACCTTTTTTGTAGAGAATTAAGTTTCCTACTTTTTATGTTCTATGATATTTTTTGATCAGATGCGTAGTTCTCGAGATATATCAAGATATTTAAAAGTTCCGAAGCCGCACCAACATAATAGAGATACAGAAACACCGTGGCCCCTTTCTTTGAGATAACTCTGCACTATTGCGAGCTGTAAATGCCACTTCCAGCTTAGCTGTGCAGAAGAAGAACAACAAGAAGAAGAAATATCTCGAAATATGTCCGTCAGGCCCCTGCCCTTGAGATATATCTGCAAATATCTCGGAAACGAAGCGAGCAATGGCAAAATGTTAAGAGACCTTTTTTGTAGAGAATTAAGTTTCCTACTTTTTATGTTCTATGATATTTTTTGATCAGATGCGCAGTTCTCGAGATATATCAAGATATTTAAAAGTTCCGAAGCCGCACCAACATAATAGAGATACAGAAACACCGTGGCCCCTTTCTTTGAGATAACTCTGCACTATTGCGAGCTGCAAATGCCACTTCCAGCTTAGCTGTGCAGAAGAAGAACAACAAGAAGAAGAAATATCTCGAAATATGTCCGTCAGGCCCCTTCCCTTGAGATAAATCTGGAAATATCTCGGAAACGAAGAGAGCTATGGCAAAATGTTAAGAGACCTTTTTTGTAGAGAATTAAGTTTCCTACTTTTTACGTTCTATGACATTTTTTGATCAGATGCGTAGTTCTCGAGATATATCAAGATATTTAAAAGTTCCGAAGCCGCACCAACATAATAGAGATACAGAAACACCGTGGCCCCTTTCTTTGAGATAACTCTGCACTATGGCGAGCTGTAAATGCCACTTCCAGCTTAGCTGTGCAGAAGAAGAACAACAAGAAGAAGAAATATCTCGAAATATGTCCGTCAGGCCCCTGCCCTTGAGATATATCTGCAAATATCTCGGAAACGAAGCGAGCTATGGCAAAATGTTAAGAGACCTTTTTTGTAGAGAATTAAGTTTCCTACTTTTTATGTACTATGATATTTTTTGATCAGATGCGTAGTTCTCGAGATATATCAAGATATTTAAAAGTTCCGAAGCCGCACCAACATAATAGAGATACAGAAACACCGTGGCCCCTTTCTTTGAGATAACTCTGCACTATTGCGAGCTGCAAATGCCACTTCCAGCTTAGCTGTGCAGAAGAAGAACAACAAGAAGAAGAAATATCTCGAAATATGTCCGTCAGGCCCCTTCCCTTGGGATAAATCTGCAAATATCTCGGAAACGAAGCGAGCTATGGCAAAATGTTAAGAGACCTTTTTTGTAGAGAATTAAGTTTCCTACTTTTTATGTTCTATGATATTTTTTGATCAGATGCGTAGTTCTCGAGATATATCCAGATATTTAAAAGTTCCGGAGCGGCACCAACATAATAGAGATACAGAAACACCGTGGCCCCTTTCTTTGAGGTAACTCTGCACTATTGTGAGCTGCAAATGCCACTTCCAGCTTAGCTGTGCAGAAGAAGAACAACAAGAAGAAGAAATATCTCGAAATACGTCCCTCAGGCCCCTTCCCTTGAGATAAATCTGCAAATATCTCGGAAACCAAGCGAGCTATGGCAAAATGTTAAGAGACCTTATTTGTAGAGAATTAAGTTTCCTACTTTTTATGTTCTACGATATTTTTTGATCAGATGCGTAGTTCTCGAGATATATCAAGATATTTAAAAGTTCCGAAGCCGCACCAACATAATAGAGATACAGAAACACCGTGGCCCCTTTCTTTGAGATAACTCTGCACTATTGCGAGCTGGAAATGCCACTTCCAGCTTAGCTGTGCAGAAGAAGAACAACAAGAAGAAGAAATATCTCGAAATATGTCCGTCAGGCCCCTTCCCTTGAGATAAATCTGCAAATATCTCGGAAACGAAGCGAGCTATGGCAAAATTTTAAGAGACCTTTTTTGTAGAGAATTATGTTTCCTACAATTTACGTTCTCTGATATTTTTTGATCAGAAGCGTAGTTTTCGAGATATATCGAGATATTTAAAAGTTCCGAAGCCGCACCAACATAATAGAGATACAGAAACACCGTGGCCCCTTTCTTTGAGATAACTCTGCACTATTGCGACCTGCAAATGCCACTTCCAGCTTAGCTGTGCAGAAGAAGAACAACAAGAAGAAGAAATATCTCGAAATATGTCCCTCAGGCCCCTTCCCTTGAGATAAATCTGCAAATATCTCGGAAACCAAGCGAGCTATGGCAAAATGTTAAGAGACCTTATTTGTAGAGAATTAAGTTTCCTACTTTTTATGTTCTACGATATTTTTTGATCAGATGCGTAGTTCTCGAGGTATATCAAGATATTTAAAAGGTCCGAAGCCGCACCAACATAATAGAGATACAGAAACACCGTGGCCCCTTTCTTTGAGATAACTCTGGACTATTGCGAGCTGCAAATGCCACTTCCAGCTTAGCTGTGCAGAAGAAGAACAACAAGAAGAAGAAATATCTCGAAATATGTCCGTCAGGCCCCTTCCCTTGAGATAAATCTGCAATTATTTCGGAAATGAAGCGAGCTATGGCAAAATCTTAAGAGACCTTTTTTGTAGAGAATTATGTTTCCTACAATTTACGTTCTCTGATATTTTTTGATCAGAAGCGTAGTTTTCGAGATATATCGAGATATTTAAAAGTTCCGAAATCGCACCAACATAATAGAGATACAGAAACACCGTGGCCCCTTTCTTTGAGATAACTCTGCACGATTGCGAGCTGGAAATGCCACTTCCAGTTTAGCTGTGCAGAAGAAGAACAACAAGAAGAAGAAATATCTCGAAATATGTCCATCAGGACCCTTCCCTTGAGATAAATCGGCAAGTATCTCGGAAACGAAGCGAGCTATGGCAAAATGTTAAGAGACCTTTTTTGTAGAGAATTATGTTTCCCACAATTTATGTTCTATGATATTTTTTGATCAGAAGCGTAGTTTTCGAGACATATCGAGATATTTAAAAGTTCCGAAGCTGCACCAACATAATAGAGGTGCAGAAACACCGTGGCCTCTTTCTTTGAGATAACTCTGCACTATTGCGAGCTGCAAATGCCACTTCCAGCTTAGCTGTGCAGAAGAGGAACAACAAGAAGAAGAAATATCTCGGAATATGTCCGTTAGGCCCCTTCCCTTGAGATAAATCTGCAAATATCTCGGAAACGAAGCGAGCTATGGCAAAATGTTAACAGACTTTTTTGTAGAGAATTAAGTTTCCTACTTTTTATGTTCTATGATATTTTTCGATCAGATGCGTAGTTCTCGAGATATATCAAGATATTTAAAAGCTCCGAAGCTGCACCAACATAATAGAGGTACAGAAACACCGTGGCCCCTTTCTTTGAGATAACTCTGCACTATTGCGAGCTGCAAATGCCACTTCGAGCTTAGCTGTGCAGAAGAAGAACAACAAGAAGAAGAAATATCTCGAAATATGTCCGTCGGCCCCTTCCCTTGAGATAAATCTGCAAATATCTCGGAAACGAAGCGAGCTATGGCAAAATGTTAAGAGACCTTTTTTGTAGAGAATTCAGTTTCCTACTTTTTATGTTCTATGATATTTTTTGATCAGAAGCGTAGTTTTCGAGATATATCGAGATATTTAAAAGTTCCGAAGCCGCACCAACATAATAGAGATACAGAAACACCGTGGCCCCTCTCTTTGGGATAACTCTGCACTATTGCGAGCTGGAAATGCCACTTCCAGTTTAGCTGTGCAGAAGAAGAACAACAAGAAGAAGAAATATCTCGAAATATGTCCGTCAGGACCCTTCCCTTGAGATAAATCTGCAAATATCTCGGAAACGAAGCGAGCTATTGCAAAACGTTAAGAGACCTTTTTTGTAGAGAATTAAGTTTACTACTTTTTATGTTCTATGATATTTTTTGATCAGATGCGTAGTTCTCGAGATATATCAAGATATTTAAAAGCTCCGAAGCTGCACCAACATAATAGAGGTACAGAAACACCGTGGCCCCTTTCTTTGAGATAACTCTGCACTATTGCGAGCTGCAAATGCCACTTCGAGCTTAGCTGTGCAGAAGAAGAACAACAAGAAGAAGAAATATCTCGAAATATGTCCGTCAGGACCCTTCCCTTGAGATAAATCTGCAAATATCTCGGAAACGAAGCGAGCTATTGCAAAACGTTAAGAGACCTTTTTTGTAGAGAATTAAGTTTCCTACTTTTTATGTTGTATGATATCTTTTGATCAGATGCGTAGTTCTCGAGATATATCAAGATATTTAAAAGCTCCGAAGCTGCACCAACATAATAGAGGTACAGAAACACCGTGGCCCCTTTCTTTGAGATAACTCTGCACTATTGCGAGCTGCAAATGCCACTTCCAGCTTAGCTGTGCAGAAGAAGAACAACAAGAGGAAGAAGTATCTCGAAATATGTCCGTCAGGCCCCTTCCCTTGAGATAAATCTGCAAATATCTCGGAAACGAAGAGAGCTATGGCAAAATGTTAAGAGACCTTTTTTGTAGAGAATTAGGTTTCCTACTTTTTATGTTCTATGATATTTTTTGATCAGATGCGTAGTTCTCGAGATATATCAAGATATTTAAAAGTTCCGAAGCCGCACCAACATAATAGAGATACAGAAACACCGTGGCCCCTTTCTTTGAGATAACTCTGCACTATTGCGAGCTGTAAATGCCACTTCCAGCTTAGCTGTGCAGAAGAAGAACAACAAGAAGAAGAAATATCTCGAAATATGTCCGTCAGGCCCCTGCCCTTGAGATATATCTGCAAATATCTCGGAAACGAAGCGAGCTATGGCAAAATGTTAAGAGACCTTTTTTGTAGAGAATTAAGTTTCCTACTTTTTATGTTCTATGATATTTTTTGATCAGATGCGCAGTTCTCGAGATATATCAAGATATTTAAAAGTTCCGAAGCCGCACCAACATAATAGAGATACAGAAACACCGTGGCCCCTTTCTTTGAGATAACTCTGCACTATTGCGAGCTGCAAATGCCACTTCCAGCTTAGCTGTGCAGAAGAAGAACAACAAGAAGAAGAAATATCTCGAAATATGTCCGTCAGGCCCCTTCCCTTGAGATAAATCTGCAAATATCTCGGAAACGAAGCGAGCTATGGCAAAATGTTTAGAGACCTTTCTTGTAGAGAATTAAGTTTCCTACTTTTTATGTAGTATGATATTTTTTGATCAGATGCGTAGTTCTCGAGATATATCAAGATATTTAAAAGTTCCGAAGCCGCACCAACATAATAGAGATACAGAAACACCGTGGCCCCTTTCTTTGAGATAACTCTGCACTATTGCGCGCTGCAAATGCCACTACCAACTTAGCTGTGCAGAAGAAGAACAACAAGAAGAAGAAATATCTCGAAATATGTCCGTCAGGCCCCTTCCCTTGAGATAAATCTGCAAATATCTCGGAAACGAAGCGAGCTATGGCAAAATGTTAAGAGACCTTTTTTGTAGAGAATTAAGTTTCCTACTTTTCATGTTCTATGATATTTTTTGATCAGATGCGTAGTTCTCGAGATATATCAAGATATTTAAAAGTTCCGAAGCCGCACCAACATAATAGAGATACAGAAACACCGTGGCCCCTTTCTTTGAGATAACTCTGCACTATTGCGAGCTGGAAATGCCACTTCCAGTTTAGCTGTGCAGAAGAAGAACAACAAGAAGAAGAAATATCTCGAAATATGTCCATCAGGACCCTTCCCTTGAGATAAATCTGCAAATATCTCGGAAACGAAGCGAGCTATGGCAAAATCTTAAGAGACCTTTTTTGTAGAGAATTATGTTTCCTACAATTTAGGTTCTATGATATTTTTTGATCAGAAGCGTAGTTTTCGAGATATATCGAGATATTTAAAAGTTCCGAAGCCGCACCAACATAATAGAGATACAGAAACACCGTGGCCCCTTTCATTGAGATAACTCTGCACTAGTGCGAGCCGCAAATGCCACTTCCAGCTTAGCTGTGCAGAAGAAGAACAACAAGAAGAAGAAATATCTCGAAATATGTCCGTCAGGCCCCTTCCCTTGAGATAAATCTGCAAATATCTCGGAAACGAAGAGAGCTATGGCAAAATGTTGAGAGACCTTTTTGGTAGAGAATTAAGTTTCCTACTTTTCATGTTCTATGATATTTTTCGATCAGATGCGTAGTTCTCGAGATATATCAAGATATTTAAAAGTTCCGAAGCCGCACCAACATAATAGAGATACAGAAACACCGTGGCCCCTCTCTTTGAGATAACTCTGCACTATTGCGAGCTGCAAATGCCACTTCCAGCTTAGCTGTGCAGAAGAAGAACAACAAGAAGAAGAAACATCTCGAAATATGTCCGTCAGGCCCCTTCCCTTGAGATAAATCTGCAAATATCTCGGAAACGAAGCGAGCTATGGCAAAATGTTTAGAGACCTTTCTTGTAGAGAATTAAGTTTCCTACTTTTTATGTAGTATGATATTTTTTGATCAGATGCGTAGTTCTCGAGATATATCAAGATATTTAAAAGTTCCGAAGCCGCACCAACATAATAGAGATACAGAAACACCGTGGCCCCTTTCTTTGAGATAACTCTGCACTATTGCGCGCTGCAAATGCCACTACCAACTTAGCTGTGCAGAAGAAGAACAACAAGAAGAAGAAATATCTCGAAATATGTCCGTCAGGCCCCTTCCCTTGAGATAAATCTGCAAATATCTCGGAAACGAAGCGAGCTATGGCAAAATGTTAAGAGACCTTTTTTGTAGAGAATTAAGTTTCCTACTTTTCATGTTCTATGATATTTTTTGATCAGATGCGTAGTTCTCGAGATATATCAAGATATTTAAAAGTTCCGAAGCCGCACCAACATAATAGAGATACAGAAACACCGTGGCCCCTTTCTTTGAGATAACTCTGCACTATTGCGAGCTGGAAATGCCACTTCCAGTTTAGCTGTGCAGAAGAAGAACAACAAGAAGAAGAAATATCTCGAAATATGTCCATCAGGACCCTTCCCTTGAGATAAATCTGCAAATATCTCGGAAACGAAGCGAGCTATGGCAAAATCTTAAGAGACCTTTTTTGTAGAGAATTATGTTTCCTACAATTTAGGTTCTATGATATTTTTTGATCAGAAGCGTAGTTTTCGAGATATATCGAGATATTTAAAAGTTCCGAAGCCGCACCAACATAATAGAGATACAGAAACACCGTGGCCCCTTTCATTGAGATAACTCTGCACTAGTGCGAGCCGCAAATGCCACTTCCAGCTTAGCTGTGCAGATGAAGAACAACAAGAAGAAGAAATATCTCGAAATATGTCCGTCAGGCCCCTTCCCTTGAGATAAATCTGCAAATATCTCGGAAACGAAGAGAGCTATGGCAAAACGTTGAGAGACCTTTTTGGTAGAGAATTAAGTTTCCTACTTTTCATGTTCTATGATATTTTTCGATCAGATGCGTAGTTCTCGAGATATATCAAGATATTTAAAAGTTCCGAAGCCGCACCAACATAATAGAGATACAGAAACACCGTGGCCCCTTTCTTTGAGATAACTCTGCACTATTGCGAGCTGCAAATGCCACTTCCAGCTTAGCTGTGCAGAAGAAGAACAACAAGACGAAGAAATATCTCGAAATATGTCCGTCAGGCCCCTTCCCTTGAGATAAATCTGCAAATATCTCGGAAACGAAGCGAGCTATGGCAAAATGTTAAGAGACCTTTTTTGTAGACAATCATGTTTCCTACAATTTATGTTCTATGATATTTTTTGATCAGAAGCGTAGTTTTCGAGATATATCGAGATATTTAAAAGTTCCGAAGCCGCACCAACATAATAGAGATACAGAAACACCGTGGCCCCTTTCTTTGGGATAACTCTGCACTATTGCGAGCTGCAAATGCCACTTCCAGCTTAGCTGTGCAGAAGAAGAACAACAAGAAGAAGAAATATCTCGAAATATGTCCGTCAGGCCACTTCCCTGGAGATAAATCTGCAAATATCTCGGAAACGAAGCGAGCTATGGCAAAATGTTAAGAGACCTTTTTTGTAGAGAATTAAGTTTCCTACTTTTTATGTTCTATGATATTTTTCGATCAGAGGCGTAGTTCTCGAGATATATCAAGATATTTAAAAGTTCCGAAATCGCACCAACATAATAGAGATACAGAAACACCGTGGCCCCTTTCTTTGAGATAACTCTGCACGATTGCGAGCTGGAAATGCCACTTCCAGTTTAGCTGTGCAGAAGAAGAACAACAAGAAGAAGAAATATCTCGAAATATGTCCATCAGGACCCTTCCCTTGAGATAAATCGGCAAGTATCTCGGAAACGAAGCGAGCTATGGCAAAATGTTAAGAGACCTTTTTTGTAGAGAATTATGTTTCCCACAATTTATGTTCTATGATATTTTTTGATCAGAAGCGTAGTTTTCGAGACATATCGAGATATTTAAAAGTTCCGAAGCCGCACCAACATAATAGAGATACAGAAACACCGTGGCCCCTTTCTTTCAGATAACTATGCACTATTGCGAGCTGTAAATGCCACTTCCAGCTTAGCTGTGCAGAAGACGAACAACAAGAAGAAGAAATATCTCGAAATATGTCCGTCAGGCCCCTTCCCTTGAGATATATCTGCAAATATCTCGGAAACGAAGCGAGCTATGGCAAACTGTTAAGAGACCTTTTTTGTAGAGAATTAAGTTTCCTACTTTTTATGTTCTACGATATTTTTTGATCAGATGCGTAGTTCTCGAGATATATCAAGATATTTAAAAGTTCCGAAGCTGCACCAACATAATAGAGGTGCAGAAACACCGTGGCCTCTTTCTTTGAGATAACTCTGCACTATTGCGAGCTGCAAATGCCACTTCCAGCTTAGCTGTGCAGAAGAGGAACAACAAGAAGAAGAAATATCTCGGAATATGTCCGTTAGGCCCCTTCCCTTGAGATAAATCTGCAAATATCTCGGAAACGAAGCGAGCTATGGCAAAATGTTAACAGACTTTTTTGTAGAGAATTAAGTTTCCTACTTTTTATGTTCTATGATATTTTTCGATCAGATGCGTAGTTCTCGAGATATATCAAGATATTTAAAAGCTCCGAAGCTGCACCAACATAATAGAGGTACAGAAACACCGTGGCCCCTTTCTTTGAGATAACTCTGCACTATTGCGAGCTGGAAATGCCACTTCCAGTTTAGCTGTGCAGAAGAAGAACAACAAGAAGAAGAAATATCTCGAAATATGTCCATCAGGACCCTTCCCTTGAGATAAATCTGCAAATATCTCGGAAACGAAGCGAGCTATGGCAAAATCTTAAGAGACCTTTTTTGTAGAGAATTATGTTTCCTACAATTTAGGTTCTATGATATTTTTTGATCAGAAGCGTAGTTTTCGAGATATATCGAGATATTTAAAAGTTCCGAAGCCGCACCAACATAATAGAGATACAGAAACACCGTGGCCCCTTTCATTGAGATAACTCTGCACTAGTGCGAGCCGCAAATGCCACTTCCAGCTTAGCTGTGCAGAAGAAGAACAACAAGAAGAAGAAATATCTCGAAATATGTCCGTCAGGCCCCTTCCCTTGAGATAAATCTGCAAATATCTCGGAAACGAAGAGAGCTATGGCAAAATGTTGAGAGACCTTTTTGGTAGAGAATTAAGTTTCCTACTTTTCATGTTCTATGATATTTTTCGATCAGATGCGTAGTTCTCGAGATATATCAAGATATTTAAAAGTTCCGAAGCCGCACCAACATAATAGAGATACAGAAACACCGTGGCCCCTTTCTTTGAGATAACTCTGCACTATTGCGAGCTGCAAATGCCACTTCCAGCTTAGCTGTGCAGAAGAAGAACAACAAGAAGAAGAAATATCTCGAAATATGTCCGTCAGGCCCCTTCCCTTGAGATAAATCTGCAAATATCTCGGAAACGAAGCGAGCTATGGCAAAATGTTAAGAGACCTTTTTTGTAGACAATCATGTTTCCTACAATTTATGTTCTATGATATTTTTTGATCAGAAGCGTAGTTTTCGAGATATTTAAAAGTTCCGAGGCCGCACCAACATAATAGAGATACAGAAACACCGTGGCCCCTTTCTTTGGGATAACTCTGCACTATTGCGAGCTGCAAATGCCACTTCCAGCTTAGCTGTGCAGAAGAAGAACAACAAGAAGAAGAAATATCTCGAAATATGTCCGTCAGGCCACTTCCCTGGAGATAAATCTGCAAATATCTCGGAAACGAAGCGAGCTATGGCAAAATGTTAAGAGACCTTTTTTGTAGAGAATTAAGTTTCCTACTTTTTATGTTCTATGATATTTTTCGATCAGAGGCGTAGTTCTCGAGATATATCAAGATATTTAAAAGTTCCGAAATCGCACCAACATAATAGAGATACAGAAACACCGTGGCCCCTTTCTTTGAGATAACTCTGCACGATTGCGACCTGGAAATGCCACTTCCAGTTTAGCTGTGCAGAAGAAGAACAACAAGAAGAAGAAATATCTCGAAATATGTCCATCAGGACCCTTCCCTTGAGATAAATCGGCAAGTATCTCGGAAACGAAGCGAGCTATGGCAAAATGTTAAGAGACCTTTTTTGTAGAGAATTATGTTTCCCACAATTTATGTTCTATGATATTTTTTGATCAGAAGCGTAGTTTTCGAGACATATCGAGATATTTAAAAGTTCCGAAGCCGCACCAACATAATAGAGATACAGAAACACCGTGGCCCCTTTCTTTCAGATAACTATGCACTATTGCGAGCTGTAAATGCCACTTCCAGCTTAGCTGTGCAGAAGACGAACAACAAGAAGAAGAAATATCTCGAAATATGTCCGTCAGGCCCCTTCCCTTGAGATATATCTGCAAATATCTCGGAAACGAAGCGAGCTATGGCAAACTGTTAAGAGACCTTTTTTGTAGAGAATTAAGTTTCCTACTTTTTATGTTCTACGATATTTTTTGATCAGATGCGTAGTTCTCGAGATATATCAAGATATTTAAAAGTTCCGAAGCTGCACCAACATAATAGAGGTGCAGAAACACCGTGGCCTCTTTCTTTGAGATAACTCTGCACTATTGCGAGCTGCAAATGCCACTTCCAGCTTAGCTGTGCAGAAGAGGAACAACAAGAAGAAGAAATATCTCGGAATATGTCCGTTAGGCCCCTTCCCTTGAGATAAATCTGCAAATATCTCGGAAACGAAGCGAGCTATGGCAAAATGTTAACAGACTTTTTTGTAGAGAATTAAGTTTCCTACTTTTTATGTTCTATGATATTTTTCGATCAGATGCGTAGTTCTCGAGATATATCAAGATATTTAAAAGCTCCGAAGCTGCACCAACATAATAGAGGTACAGAAACACCGTGGCCCCTTTCTTTGAGATAACTCTGCACTATTGCGAGCTGCAAATGCCACTTCGAGCTTAGCTGTGCAGAAGAAGAACAACAAGAAGAAGAAATATCTCGAAATATGTCCGTCGGCCCCTTCCCTTGAGATAAATCTGCAAATATCTCGGAAACGAAGCGAGCTATGGCAAAATGTTAAGAGACCTTTTTTGTAGAGAATTCAGTTTCCTACTTTTTATGTTCTATGATATTTTTCGATCAGAGGCGTAGTTCTCGAGATATATCAAGATATTTAAAAGTTCCGAAGCCGCACCAACATAATAGAGATACAGAAACACCGTGGCCCCTTTCTTTGCGATAACTCTGCACTATTGCGAGCTGCAAATGCCACTTCCAGCTTAGCTGTGCAGAAGAAGAACAACAAGAAGAAGAAATATCTCGAAATATGTCCGTCAGGCCCCTTCCCTTGAGATAAATCTGCAAATACCTCGGAAACCAAGCGAGCTATGGCAAAATGTTAAGAGACCTTTTTTGTAGAGAATTATGTTTCCTACAATTTATGTTCTATGATATTTTTTGATCAGAAGCGTAGTTTTCGAGATATATCGAGATATTTAAAAGTTCCGAAGCCGCACCAACATAATAGAGATACAGAAACACCGTGGCCCCTCTCTTTGGGATAACTCTGCACTATTGCGAGCTGGAAATGCCACTTCCAGTTTAGCTGTGCAGAAGAAGAACAACAAGAAGAAGAAATATCTCGAAATATGTCCGTCAGGACCCTTCCCTTGAGATAAATCTGCAAATATCTCGGAAACGAAGCGAGCTATTGCAAAACGTTAAGAGACCTTTTTTGTAGAGAATTAAGTTTACTACTTTTTATGTTCTATGATATTTTTTGATCAGATGCGTAGTTCTCGAGATATATCAAGATATTTAAAAGCTCCGAAGCTGCACCAACATAATAGAGGTACAGAAACACCGTGGCCCCTTTCTTTGAGATAACTCTGCACTATTGCGAGCTGCAAATGCCACTTCGAGCTTAGCTGTGCAGAAGAAGAACAACAAGAAGAAGAAATATCTCGAAATATGTCCGTCGGCCCCTTCCCTTGAGATAAATCTGCAAATATCTCGGAAACGAAGCGAGCTATGGCAAAATGTTAAGAGACCTTTTTTGTAGAGAATTGAGTTTCCTACTTTTTATGTTCTATGATATTTTTCGATCAGAGGCGTAGTTCTCGAGATATATCAAGATATTTAAAAGTTCCGAAGCCGCACCAAGATAATAGAGATACAGAAACACCGTGGCCCCTTTCTTTGAGATTACTCTGCACGATTGCGAGCTGGAAATGCCACTTCCAGTTTAGCTGTGCAGAAGAAGAACAACAAGAAGAAGAAATATCTCGAAATATGTCCATCAGGACCCTTCCCTTGAGATAAATCTGCAAATATCTCGGAAACGAAGCGAGCTATGGCAACAATGTTAAGAGACCGTTCTCGTAGAGAATTATGTTTCCTACAATTTATGTTCTATGATATTTTTTGATCAGAAGCGTAGTTTTCGAGATATATCGAGATATTTAAAAGTGCCGAAGCCGCACCAACATAATAGAGATACAGAAACACCGTGGCCCTTTTCTTTGGGATAACTCTGCACTATTGCGAGCTGGAAATGCCACTTCCAGTATAGCTGTGCAGAAGAAGAACAACAAGAAGAAGAAATATCTCGAAATATGTCCGTCAGGACCCTTCCCTTGAGATAAATCTGCAAATATCTCGGAAACGAAGCGAGCTATTGCAAAACGTTAAGAGACCTTTTTTGTAGAGAATTAAGTTTCCTACTTTTTATGTTGTATGATATCTTTTGATCAGATGCGTAGTTCTCGAGATATATCAAGATATTTAAAAGCTCCGAAGCTGCACCAACATAATAGAGGTACAGAAACACCGTGGCCCCTTTCTTTGAGATAACTCTGCACTATTGCGAGCTGCAAATGCCACTTCCAGCTTAGCTGTGCAGAAGAAGAACAACAAGAGGAAGAAGTATCTCGAAATATGTCCGTCAGGCCCCTTCCCTTGAGATAAATCTGCAAATATCTCGGAAACGAAGAGAGCTATGGCAAAATGTTAAGAGACCTTTTTTGTAGAGAATTAAGTTTCCTACTTTTTATGTTCTATGATATTTTTTGATCAGATGCGTAGTTCTCGAGATATATCAAGATATTTAAAAGTTCCGAAGCCGCACCAACATAATAGAGATACAGAAACACCGTGGCCCCTTTCTTTGAGATAACTCTGCACTATTGCGAGCTGTAAATGCCACTTCCAGCTTAGCTGTGCAGAAGAAGAACAACAAGAAGAAGAAATATCTCGAAATATGTCCGTCAGGCCCCTGCCCTTGAGATATATCTGCAAATATCTCGGAAACGAAGCGAGCTATGGCAAAATGTTAAGAGACCTTTTTTGTAGAGAATTAAGTTTCCTACTTTTTATGTTCTATGATATTTTTTGATCAGATGCGCAGTTCTCGAGATATATCAAGATATTTAAAAGTTCCGAAGCCGCACCAACATAATAGAGATACAGAAACACCGTGGCCCCTTTCTTTGAGATAACTCTGCACTATAGCGAGCTGTAAATGCCACTTCCAGCTTAGCTGTGCAGAAGAAGAACAACAAGAAGAAGAAATATCTCGAAATATGTCCGTCAGGCCCCTTCCCTTGAGATATATCTGCAAATATCTCGGAAACGAAGCGAGCTATGGCAAAATGTTAAGAGACCTTTTTTGTCGAGAATTATGTTTCCTACAATTTATGTTCTATGATATTTTTTGATCAGAAGCGTAGTTTTCGAGATATATCGAGATATTTAAAAGTTCCGAAGCCGCACCAACATAATAGAGATACAGAAACACCGTGGCCCCTTTCTTTGAGATGACTCTGCACTATTGCGAGCTGGAAATGCCACTTCCAGTTTAGCTGTGCAGAAGAAGAACAACAAGAAGAAGAAGTATCTCGAAATATGTCCGTTAGGCCCCTTCCCTTGAGATAAATCTGCAAATATCTCGGAAACGAAGCGAGCTATGGCAAAATGTTAAGAGACCTTTTTTGTAGAGAATTAAGTTTCCTACTTTTTATGTTCTATGATATTTTTTGATCAGATGCGTAGTTCTCGAGATATATCAAGATATTTAAAAGTTCCGAAGCCGCACCAACATAATAGAGATACAGAAACACCGTGGCCCCTCTCTTTGAGATAACTCTGCACTATTGCGAGCTGCAAATGCCACTTCCAGCTTAGCTGTGCAGAAGAAGAACAACAAGAAGAAGAAACATCTCGAAATATGTCCGTCAGGCCCCTTCCCTTGAGATAAATCTGCAAATATCTCGGAAACGAAGCGAGCTATGGCAAAATGTTTAGAGACCTTTCTTGTAGAGAATTAAGTTTCCTACTTTTTATGTTCTATGATATTTTTTGATCAGATGCGTAGTTCTCGAGATATATCAAGATATTTAAAAGTTCCGAAGCCGCACCAACATAATAGAGATACAGAAACACCGTGGCCCCTTTCTTTGAGATAACTCTGCACTATTGCGCGCTGCAAATGCCACTACCAACTTAGCTGTGCAGAAGAAGAACAACAAGAAGAAGAAATATCTCGAAATATGTCCGTCAGGCCCCTTCCCTTGAGATAAATCTGCAAATATCTCGGAAACGAAGCGAGCTATGGCAAAATGTTAAGAGACCTTTTTTGTAGAGAATTAAGTTTCCTACTTTTCATGTTCTATGATATTTTTTGATCAGATGCGTAGTTCTCGAGATATATCAAGATATTTAAAAGTTCCGAAGCCGCACCAACATAATAGAGATACAGAAACACCGTGGCCCCTTTCTTTGAGATAACTCTGCACTATTGCGAGCTGGAAATGCCACTTCCAGTTTAGCTGTGCAGAAGAAGAACAACAAGAAGAAGAAATATCTCGAAATATGTCCATCAGGACCCTTCCCTTGAGATAAATCTGCAAATATCTCGGAAACGAAGCGAGCTATGGCAAAATCTTAAGAGACCTTTTTTGTAGAGAATTATGTTTCCTACAATTTAGGTTCTATGATATTTTTTGATCAGAAGCGTAGTTTTCGAGATATATCGAGATATTTAAAAGTTCCGAAGCCGCACCAACATAATAGAGATACAGAAACACCGTGGCCCCTTTCATTGAGATAACTCTGCACTAGTGCGAGCCGCAAATGCCACTTCCAGCTTAGCTGTGCAGAAGAAGAACAACAAGAAGAAGAAATATCTCGAAATATGTCCGTCAGGCCCCTTCCCTTGAGATAAATCTGCAAATATCTCGGAAACGAAGAGAGCTATGGCAAAATGTTGAGAGACCTTTTTGGTAGAGAATTAAGTTTCCTACTTTTCATGTTCTATGATATTTTTCGATCAGATGCGTAGTTCTCGAGATATATCAAGATATTTAAAAGTTCCGAAGCCGCACCAACATAATAGAGATACAGAAACACCGTGGCCCCTTTCTTTGAGATAACTCTGCACTATTGCGAGCTGCAAATGCCACTTCCAGCTTAGCTGTGCAGAAGAAGAACAACAAGAAGAAGAAATATCTCGAAATATGTCCGTCACGCCCCTTCCCTTGAGATAAATCTGCAAATATCTCGGAAACGAAGCGAGCTATGGCAAAATGTTAAGAGACCTTTTTTGTAGACAATCATGTTTCCTACAATTTATGTTCTATGATATTTTTTGATCAGAAGCGTAGTTTTCGAGATATATCGAGATATTTAAAAGTTCCGAAGCCGCACCAACATAATAGAGATACAGAAACACCGTGGCCCCTTTCTTTGGGATAACTCTGCACTATTGCGAGCTGCAAATGCCACTTCCAGCTTAGCTGTGCAGAAGAAGAACAACAAGAAGAAGAAATATCTCGAAATATGTCCGTCAGGCCACTTCCCTGGAGATAAATCTGCAAATATCTCGGAAACGAAGCGAGCTATGGCAAAATGTTAAGAGACCTTTTTTGTAGAGAATTAAGTTTCCTACTTTTTATGTTCTATGATATTTTTCGATCAGAGGCGTAGTTCTCGAGATATATCAAGATATTTAAAAGTTCCGAAGCCGCACCAACATAATAGAGATACAGAAACACCGTGGCCCCTTTCTTTGAGATATCTCTGCACTATTGCGAGCTGCAAATGCCACTTCCAGCTTAGCTGTGCAGAAGATGAACAACAAGAAGAAGAAATATCTCGAAATATGTCCGTGACGCCCCTTCCCTTGAGATAAATCTGCAAATATCTCGGAAACCAAGCGAGCTATGGCAAAATGTTAAGAGACCTTATTTGTAGAGAATTAAGTTTCCTACTTTTTATGTTCTATGATATTTTTAGATCAGATGCGTAGTTCTCGAGATATATCAAGATATTTAAAAGTTCCGAAACCGCACCAACATAATAGAGATACAGAAACACCGTGGCCCCTTTCTTTGAGATAACTCTGCACTAGTGCGAGCCGCAAATGCCACTTCCAGTTTAGCTGTGCAGAAGAAGAACAACAAGAAGAAGAAATATCTCGAAATATGTCCGTCAGGACCCTTCCCTTGAGATAAATCTGCAAATATCTCGGAAACGAAGCGAGCTATTGCAAAACGTTAAGAGACCTTTTTTGTAGAGAATTAAGTTTCCTACTTTTTATGTTGTATGATATTTTTTGATCAGATGCGTAGTTCTCGAGATATATCAAGATATTTAAAAGCTCCGAAGCTGCACCAACATAATAGAGGTACAGAAACACCCTGGCCCCTTTCTTTGAGATAACTCTGCACTATTGCGAGCTGCAAATGCCACTTCCAGCTTAGCTGTGCAGAAGAAGAACAACAAGAATAAGAAATATTTCGAAATATGTCCGTCAGGCCCCTTCCCTTGAGATAAATCTGCAAATATCTCGGAAACGAAGCGAGCTACGGCAAAATGTTAAGAGACCTTTTTTGTAGAAAATTAGGTTTCCTACTTTTTGTGTTCTAGGATATTTTTTGATCAGATGCGTAGTTCTCGAGATATATCAAGATATTTAAAAGTTCCGAAGCCGCACCAACATAATAGAGATACAGAAACACCGTGGCCCCTTTCTTTGAGATATCTCTGCACTATTGCGAGCTGCAAATGCCACTTCCAGCTTAGCTGTGCAGAAGATGAACAACAAGAAGAAGAAATATCTCGAAATATGTCCGTGACGCCCCTTCCCTTGAGATAAATCTGCAAATATCTCGGAAACCAAGCGAGCTATGGCAAAATGTTAAGAGACCTTATTTGTAGAGAATTAAGTTTCCTACTTTTTATGTTCTATGATATTTTTAGATCAGATGCGTAGTTCTCGAGATATATCAAGATATTTAAAAGTTCCGAAACCGCACCAACATAATAGAGATACAGAAACACCGTGGCCCCTTTCTTTGAGATAACTCTGCACTAGTGCGAGCCGCAAATGCCACTTCCAGTTTAGCTGTGCAGAAGAAGAACAACAAGAAGAAGAAATATCTCGAAATATGTCCGTCAGGACCCTTCCCTTGAGATAAATCTGCAAATATCTCGGAAACGAAGCGAGCTATTGCAAAACGTTAAGAGACCTTTTTTGTAGAGAATTAAGTTTCCTACTTTTTATGTTGTATGATATTTTTTGATCAGATGCGTAGTTCTCGAGATATATCAAGATATTTAAAAGCTCCGAAGCTGCACCAACATAATAGAGGTACAGAAACACCCTGGCCCCTTTCTTTGAGATAACTCTGCACTATTGCGAGCTGCAAATGCCACTTCCAGCTTAGCTGTGCAGAAGAAGAACAACAAGAATAAGAAATATTTCGAAATATGTCCGTCAGGCCCCTTCCCTTGAGATAAATCTGCAAATATCTCGGAAACGAAGCGAGCTACGGCAAAATGTTAAGAGACCTTTTTTGTAGAAAATTAGGTTTCCTACTTTTTGTGTTCTAGGATATTTTTTGATCAGATGCGTAGTTCTCGAGATATATCAAGATATTTAAAAGTTCCGAAGCCGCACCAACATAATAGAGATACAGAAACACCGTGGCCCCTTTCTTTCCGATAACTCTGCACTATTGCGAGCTGCAAATGCCACTTCCAGCTTAGCTGTGCAGAAGAAGAACAACAAGAAGAAGAAATATCTCGAAATATGTCCGTCAGGCCCCTTCCCTTGAGATAAATCTGCAAATACCTCGGAAACCAAGCGAGCTATGGCAAAATGTTAAGAGACCTTTTTTGTAGAGAATTAAGTTTCCTACTTTTCATGTTCTATGATATTTTTCGATCGGAGGCGTAGTTTTCGAGATATATCGAGATATTTAAAAGTTCCGAAGCCGCACCAACATAATAGAGATACAGAAACACCGTGGCCCCTTTCTTTGAGATAACTCTGCACTACTGCGAGCTGGAAATGCCACTTCCAGTTTAGCTGTGCAGAAGAAGAACAACAAGAAGAAGAAACATCTCGAAATATGTCCATCAGGACCCTTCCCTTGAGATAAATCTGCAAATATCTCGGAAACGAAGCGAGCTATGGCAAAATGTTAAGAGACCTTTTTTGTAGAGAATTATGTTTCCTACAATTTATGTTCTATGATATTTTTTGATCAGAAGCGTAGTTTTCGAGATATATCGAGATATTTAAAAGTTCCGAAGCCGCACCAACATAATAGAGATACAGAAACACCGTGGCCCCTTTCTTTGGGATAACTCTGCACTATTGCGAGCTGGAAATGCCACTTCCAGTTTAGCTGTGCAGAAGAAGAACAACAAGAAGAAGAAATATCTCGAAATATGTCCGTCAGGACCCTTCCCTTGAGATAAATCTGCAAATATCTCGGAAACGAAGCGAGCTATTGCAAAACGTTAAGAGACCTTTTTTGTAGAGAATTAAGTTTCCTACTTTTTATGTTGTATGATATTTTTTGATCAGATGCGTAGTTCTCGAGATATATCAAGATATTTAAAAGCTCCGAAGCTGCACCAACATAATAGAGGTACAGAAACACCGTGGCCCCTTTCTTTGAGATAACTCTGCACTATTGCGAGCTGCAAATGCCACTTCCAGCTTAGCTGTGCAGAAGAAGAACAACAAGAAGAAGAAATATCTCGAAATATGTCCGTCAGGCCCCTTCCCTTGAGATAAATCTGCAAATACCTCGGAAACCAAGCGAGCTATGGCAAAATGTTAAGAGACCTTTTTTGTAGAGAATTAAGTTTCCTACTTTTTATCTTCTATGATATTTTCTGACCAGATTCGTAGTTCTCGAGATATATCAAGATATTTAAAAGTTCCGAAGCCGCACCAACATAATAGAGATACAGAAACACCGTGGCCCCTCTCTTTGAGATAACTCTGCACAATTGCGTGCTGCAAATGCCACTTCCAGTTTAGCTGTGCAGAAGAAGAACAACAAGAAGAAGAAACATCTCGAAATATGTCCATCAGGACCCTTCCCTTGAGATAAATCTGCAAATATCTCGGAAACGAAGCGAGCTATGGCAAAATGTTAAGAGACCTTTTTTGTAGAGAATTATGTTTCCTACAATTTATGTTCTATGATATTTTTTGATCAGAAGCGTAGTTTTCGAGATATATCGAGATATTTAAAAGTTCCGAAGCCGCACCAACATAATAGAGATACAGAAACACCGTGGCCCCTTACTTTGGGGTAACTCTGCACAATTGCGTGCTGCAAATGCCACTTCCAGTTTAGCTGTGCAGAAGAAGAACAACAAGAAGAAGAAACATCTCGAAATATGTCCATCAGGACCCTTCCCTTGAGATAAATCTGCAAATATCTCGGAAACGAAGCGAGCTATGGCAAAATGTTAAGAGACCTTTTTTGTAGAGAATTAAGTTTCCTACTTTTTATGTTCTATGATATTTTTCGATCAGAGGCGTAGTTCTCGAGATATATCAAGATATTTAAAAGTTCCGAAGCCGCACCAACATAATAGAGATACAGAAACACCGTGGCCCCTTTCTTTGAGATAACTCTGCACGATTGCGAGCTGGAAATGCCACTTCCAGTTTAGCTGTGCAGAAGAAGAACAACAAGAAGAAGAAATATCTCGAAATATGTCCATCAGGACCCTTCCCTTGAGATAAATCGGCAAGTATCTCGGAAACGAAGCGAGCTATGGCAAAATGTTAAGAGACCTTTTTTGTAGAGAATTATGTTTCCTACAATTTATGTTCTATGATATTTTTTGATCAGAAGCGTAGTTTTCGAGACATATCGAGATATTTAAAAGTTCCGAAGCCGCACCAACATAATAGAGATACAGAAACACCGTGGCCCCTTTCTTTCAGATAACTATGCACTATTGCGAGCTGTAAATGCCACTTCCAGCTTAGCTGTGCAGAAGACGAACAACAAGAAGAAGAAATATCTCGAAATATGTCCGTCAGGCCCCTTCCCTTGAGATATATCTGCAAATATCTCGGAAACGAAGCGAGCTATGGCAAACTGTTAAGAGACCTTTTTTGTAGAGAATTAAGTTTCCTACTTTTTATGTTCTACGATATTTTTTGATCAGATGCGTAGTTCTCGAGATATATCAAGATATTTAAAAGTTCCGAAGCTGCACCAACATAATAGAGGTGCAGAAACACCGTGGCCTCTTTCTTTGAGATAACTCTGCACTATTGCGAGCTGCAAATGCCACTTCCAGCTTAGCTGTGCAGAAGAGGAACAACAAGAAGAAAAAATATCTCGGAATATGTCCGTTAGGCCCCTTCCCTTGAGATAAATCTGCAAATATCTCGGAAACGAAGCGAGCTATGGCAAAATGTTAACAGACTTTTTTGTAGAGAATTAAGTTTCCTACTTTTTATGTTCTATGATATTTTTCGATCAGATGCGTAGTTCTCGAGATATATCAAGATATTTAAAAGCTCCGAAGCTGCACCAACATAATAGAGGTACAGAAACACCGTGGCCCCTTTCTTTGAGATAACTCTGCACTATTGCGAGCTGCAAATGCCACTTCGAGCTTAGCTGTGCAGAAGAAGAACAACAAGAAGAAGAAATATCTCGAAATATGTCCGTCGGCCCCTTCCCTTGAGATAAATCTGCAAATATCTCGGAAACGAAGCGAGCTATGGCAAAATGTTAAGAGACCTTATTTGTAGAGAATTCAGTTTCCTACTTTTTATGTTCTATGATATTTTTCGATCAGATGCGTAGTTCTCGAGATATATCAAGATATTTAAAAGCTCCGAAGCTGCACCAACATAATAGAGGTACAGAAACACCGTGGCCCCTTTCTTTGAGATAACTCTGCACTACTGCGAGCTGGAAATGCCACTTCCAGTTTAGCTGTGCAGAAGAAGAACAACAAGAAGAAGAAACATCTCGAAATATGTCCATCAGGACCCTTCCCTTGAGATAAATCTGCAAATATCTCGGAAACGAAGCGAGCTATGGCAAAATGTTAAGAGACCTTTTTTGTCGAGAATTATGTTTCCTACAATTTATGTTCTATGATATTTTTTGATCAGAAGCGTAGTTTTCGAGATATATCGAGATATTTAAAAGTTCCGAAGCCGCACCAACATAATAGAGATACAGAAACACCGTGGCCCCTTTCTTTGGGATAACTCTGCACTATTGCGAGCTGGAAATGCCACTTCCAGTTTAGCTGTGCAGAAGAAGAACAACAAGAAGAAGAAATATCTCGAAATATGTCCGTCAGGACCCTTCCCTTGAGATAAATCTGCAAATATCTCGGAAACGAAGCGAGCTATTGCAAAACGTTAAGAGACCTTTTTTGTAGAGAATTAAGTTTCCTACTTTTTATGTTGTATGATATTTTTTGATCAGATGCGTAGTTCTCGAGATATATCAAGATATTTAAAAGCTCCGAAGCTGCACCAACATAATAGAGGTACAGAAACACCGTGGCCCCTTTCTTTGAGATAACTCTGCACTATTGCGAGCTGCAAATGCCACTTCCAGCTTAGCTGTGCAGAAGAAGAACAACAAGAAGAAGAAATATCTCGAAATATGTCCGTCAGGCCCCTTCCCTTGAGATAAATCTGCAAATACCTCGGAAACCAAGCGAGCTATGGCAAAATGTTAAGAGACCTTTTTTGTAGAGAATTAAGTTTCCTACTTTTTATCTTCTATGATATTTTCTGACCAGATTCGTAGTTCTCGAGATATATCAAGATATTTAAAAGTTCCGAAGCCGCACCAACATAATAGAGATACAGAAACACCGTGGCCCCTCTCTTTGAGATAACTCTGCACAATTGCGTGCTGCAAATGCCACTTCCAGTTTAGCTGTGCAGAAGAAGAACAACAAGAAGAAGAAACATCTCGAAATATGTCCATCAGGACCCTTCCCTTGAGATAAATCTGCAAATATCTCGGAAACGAAGCGAGCTATGGCAAAATGTTAAGAGACCTTTTTTGTAGAGAATTATGTTTCCTACAATTTATGTTCTATGATATTTTTTGATCAGAAGCGTAGTTTTCGAGATATATCGAGATATTTAAAAGTTCCGAAGCCGCACCAACATAATAGAGATACAGAAACACCGTGGCCCCTTACTTTGGGGTAACTCTGCACAATTGCGTGCTGCAAATGCCACTTCCAGTTTAGCTGTGCAGAAGAAGAACAACAAGAAGAAGAAACATCTCGAAATATGTCCATCAGGACCCTTCCCTTGAGATAAATCTGCAAATATCTCGGAAACGAAGCGAGCTATGGCAAAATGTTAAGAGACCTTTTTTGTAGAGAATTAAGTTTCCTACTTTTTATGTTCTATGATATTTTTCGATCAGAGGCGTAGTTCTCGAGATATATCAAGATATTTAAAAGTTCCGAAGCCGCACCAACATAATAGAGATACAGAAACACCGTGGCCCCTTTCTTTGAGATAACTCTGCACGATTGCGAGCTGGAAATGCCACTTCCAGTTTAGCTGTGCAGAAGAAGAACAACAAGAAGAAGAAATATCTCGAAATATGTCCATCAGGACCCTTCCCTTGAGATAAATCGGCAAGTATCTCGGAAACGAAGCGAGCTATGGCAAAATGGTAAGAGACCTTTTTTGTAGAGAATTATGTTTCCTACAATTTATGTTCTATGATATTTTTTGATCAGAAGCGTAGTTTTCGAGACATATCGAGATATTTAAAAGTTCCGAAGCCGCACCAACATAATAGAGATACAGAAACACCGTGGCCCCTTTCTTTCAGATAACTATGCACTATTGCGAGCTGTAAATGCCACTTCCAGCTTAGCTGTGCAGAAGACGAACAACAAGAAGAAGAAATATCTCGAAATATGTCCGTCAGGCCCCTTCCCTTGAGATATATCTGCAAATATCTCGGAAACGAAGCGAGCTATGGCAAACTGTTAAGAGACCTTTTTTGTAGAGAATTAAGTTTCCTACTTTTTATGTTCTACGATATTTTTTGATCAGATGCGTAGTTCTCGAGATATATCAAGATATTTAAAAGTTCCGAAGCTGCACCAACATAATAGAGGTGCAGAAACACCGTGGCCTCTTTCTTTGAGATAACTCTGCACTATTGCGAGCTGCAAATGCCACTTCCAGCTTAGCTGTGCAGAAGAGGAACAACAAGAAGAAAAAATATCTCGGAATATGTCCGTTAGGCCCCTTCCCTTGAGATAAATCTGCAAATATCTCGGAAACGAAGCGAGCTATGGCAAAATGTTAACAGACTTTTTTGTAGAGAATTAAGTTTCCTACTTTTTATGTTCTATGATATTTTTCGATCAGATGCGTAGTTCTCGAGATATATCAAGATATTTAAAAGCTCCGAAGCTGCACCAACATAATAGAGGTACAGAAACACCGTGGCCCCTTTCTTTGAGATAACTCTGCACTATTGCGAGCTGCAAATGCCACTTCGAGCTTAGCTGTGCAGAAGAAGAACAACAAGAAGAAGAAATATCTCGAAATATGTCCGTCGGCCCCTTCCCTTGAGATAAATCTGCAAATATCTCGGAAACGAAGCGAGCTATGGCAAAATGTTAAGAGACCTTATTTGTAGAGAATTCAGTTTCCTACTTTTTATGTTCTATGATATTTTTCGATCAGATGCGTAGTTCTCGAGATATATCAAGATATTTAAAAGCTCCGAAGCTGCACCAACATAATAGAGGTACAGAAACACCGTGGCCCCTTTCTTTGAGATAACTCTGCACTATTGCGAGCTGCAAATGCCACTTCGAGCTTAGCTGTGCAGAAGAAGAACAACAAGAAGAAGAAATATCTCGAAATATGTCCGTCGGCCCCTTCCCTTGAGATAAATCTGCAAATATCTCGGAAACGAAGCGAGCTATGGCAAAATGTTAAGAGACCTTTTTTGTAGAGAATTCAGTTTCCTACTTTTTATGTTCTATGATATTTTTCGATCAGAGGCGTAGTTCTCGAGATATATCAAGATATTTAAAAGTTCCGAAGCCGCACCAACATAATAGAGATACAGAAACACCGTGGCCCCTTTCTTTGAGATTACTCTGCACGATTGCGAGCTGGAAATGCCACTTCCAGTTTAGCTGTGCAGAAGAAGAACAACAAGAAGAAGAAATATCTCGAAATATGTCCATCAGGACCCTTCCCTTGAGATAAATCTGCAAATATCTCGGAAACGAAGCGAGCTATGGCAAAATGTTAAGAGACCTTTTTCGTAGAGAATTATGTTTCCTACAATTTATGTTCTATGATATTTTTTGATCAGAAGCGTAGTTTTCGAGATATATCGAGATATTTAAAAGTGCCGAAGCCGCACCAACATAATAGAGATACAGAAACACCGTGGCCCCTTTCTTTGGGATAACTCTGCACTATTGCGAGCTGGAAATGCCACTTCCAGTTTAGCTGTGCAGAAGAAGAACAACAAGAAGAAGAAATATCTCGAAATATGTCCGTCAGGACCCTTCCCTTGAGATAAATCTGCAAATATCTCGGAAACGAAGCGAGCTATTGCAAAACGTTAAGAGACCTTTTTTGTAGAGAATTAAGTTTCCTACTTTTTATGTTGTATGATATTTTTTGATCAGATGCGTAGTTCTCGAGATATATCAAGATATTTAAAAGCTCCGAAGCTGCACCAACATAATAGAGGTACAGAAACACCGTGGCCCCTTTCTTTGAGATAACTCTGCACTATTGCGAGCTGCAAATGCCACTTCCAGCTTAGCTGTGCAGAAGAAGAACAACAAGAATAAGAAATATTTCGAAATATGTCCGTCAGGCCCCTTCCCTTGAGATAAATCTGCAAATATCTCGGAAACGAAGCGAGCTACGGCAAAATGTTAAGAGACCTTTTTTGTAGAAAATTAGGTTTCCTACTTTTTGTGTTCTAGGATATTTTTTGATCAGATGCGTAGTTCTCGAGATATATCAAGATATTTAAAAGTTCCGAAGCCGCACCAACATAATAGAGATACAGAAACACCGTGGCCCCTTTCTTTGCGATAACTCTGCACTATTGCGAGCTGCAAATGCCACTTCCAGCTTAGCTGTGCAGAAGAAGAACAACAAGAAGAAGAAATATCTCGAAATATGTCCGTCAGGCCCCTTCCCTTGAGATAAATCTGCAAATACCTCGGAAACCAAGCGAGCTATGGCAAAATGTTAAGAGACCTTTTTTGTAGAGAATTAAGTTTCCTACTTTTTATGTTCTATGATATTTTTCGATCAGAGGCGTAGTTTTCGAGATATATCGAGATATTTAAAAGTTCCGAAGCCGCACCAACATAATAGAGATACAGAAACACCGTGGCCCCTTTCTTTGAGATAACTCTGCACTACTGCGAGCTGGAAATGCCACTTCCAGTTTAGCTGTGCAGAAGAAGAACAACAAGAAGAAGAAACATCTCGAAATATGTCCATCAGGACCCTTCCCTTGAGATAAATCTGCAAATATCTCGGAAACGAAGCGAGCTATGGCAAAATGTTAAGAGACCTTTTTTGTAGAGAATTATGTTTCCTACAATTTATGATCTATGATATTTTTTGATCAGAAGCGTAGTTTTCGAGATATATCGAGATATTTAAAAGTTCCGAAGCCGCACCAACATAATAGAGATACAGAAACACCGTGGCCCCTTTCTTTGGGATAACTCTGCACTATTGCGAGCTGGAAATGCCACTTCCAGTTTAGCTGTGCAGAAGAAGAACAACAAGAAGAAGAAATATCTCGAAATATGTCCGTCAGGACCCTTCCCTTGAGATAAATCTGCAAATATCTCGGAAACGAAGCGAGCTATTGCAAAACGTTAAGAGACCTTTTTTGTAGAGAATTAAGTTTACTACTTTTTATGTTCTATGATATTTTTTGATCAGATGCGTAGTTCTCGAGATATATCAAGATATTTAAAAGCTCCGAAGCTGCACCAACATAATAGAGGTACAGAAACACCGTGGCCCCTTTCTTTGAGATAACTCTGCACTATTGCGAGCTGCAAATGCCACTTCGAGCTTAGCTGTGCAGAAGAAGAACAACAAGAAGAAGAAATATCTCGAAATATGTCCGTCGGCCCCTTCCCTTGAGATAAATCTGCAAATATCTCGGAAACGAAGCGAGCTATGGCAAAATGTTAAGAGACCTTTTTTGTAGAGAATTCAGTTTCCTACTTTTTATGTTCTATGATATTTTTCGATCAGAGGCGTAGTTCTCGAGATATATCAAGATATTTAAAAGTTCCGAAGCCGCACCAACATAATAGAGATACAGAAACACCGTGGCCCCTTTCTTTGAGATTACTCTGCACGATTGCGAGCTGGAAATGCCACTTCCAGTTTAGCTGTGCAGAAGAAGAACAACAAGAAGAAGAAATATCTCGAAATATGTCCATCAGGACCCTTCCCTTGAGATAAATCTGCAAATATCTCGGAAACGAAGCGAGCTATGGCAAAATGTTAAGAGACCTTTTTCGTAGAGAATTATGTTTCCTACAATTTATGTTCTATGATATTTTTTGATCAGAAGCGTAGTTTTCGAGATATATCGAGATATTTAAAAGTGCCGAAGCCGCACCAACATAATAGAGATACAGAAACACCGTGGCCCTTTTCTTTGGGATAACTCTGCACTATTGCGAGCTGGAAATGCCATTTCCAGTTTAGCTGTGCAGAAGAAGAACAACAAGAAGAAGAAATATCTCAAAATATGTCCGTCAGGACCCTTCCCTTGAGATAAATCTGCAAATATCTCGGAAACGAAGCGAGCTATTGCAAAACGTTAAGAGACCTTTTTTGTAGAGAATTAAGTTTCCTACTTTTTATGTTGTATGATATTTTTTGATCAGATGCGTAGTTCTCGAGATATATCAAGATATTTAAAAGCTCCGAAGCTGCACCAACATAATAGAGGTACAGAAACACCGTGGCCCCTTTCTTTGAGATAACTCTGCACTATTGCGAGCTGCAAATGCCACTTCCAGCTTAGCTGTGCAGAAGAAGAACAACAAGAATAAGAAATATTTCGAAATATGTCCGTCAGGCCCCTTCCCTTGAGATAAATCTGCAAATATCTCGGAAACGAAGCGAGCTACGGCAAAATGTTAAGAGACCTTTTTTGTAGAAAATTAGGTTTCCTACTTTTTATGTTCTAGGATATTTTTTGATCAGATGCGTAGTTCTCGAGATATATCAAGATATTTAAAAGTTCCGAAGCCGCACCAACATAATAGAGATACAGAAACACCGTGGCCCCTTTCTTTGCGATAACTCTGCACTATTGCGAGCTGCAAATGCCACTTCCAGCTTAGCTGTGCAGAAGAAGAACAACAAGAAGAAGAAATATCTCGAAATATGTCCGTCAGGCCCCTTCCCTTGAGATAAATCTGCAAATACCTCGGAAACCAAGCGAGCTATGGCAAAATGTTAAGAGACCTTTTTTGTAGAGAATTAAGTTTCCTACTTTTTATCTTCTATGATATTTTCTGACCAGATTCGTAGTTCTCGAGATATATCAAGATATTTAAAAGTTCCGAAGCCGCACCAACATAATAGAGATACAGAAACACCGTGGCCCCTCTCTTTGAGATAACTCTGCACAATTGCGTGCTGCAAATGCCACTTCCAGTTTAGCTGTGCAGAAGAAGAACAACAAGAAGAAGAAACATCTCGAAATATGTCCATCAGGACCCTTCCCTTGAGATAAATCTGCAAATATCTCGGAAACGAAGCGAGCTATGGCAAAATGTTAAGAGACCTTTTTTGTAGAGAATTATGTTTCCTACAATTTATGTTCTATGATATTTTTTGATCAGAAGCGTAGTTTTCGAGATATATCGAGATATTTAAAAGTTCCGAAGCCGCACCAACATAATAGAGATACAGAAACACCGCGGCCCCTTACTTTGGGGTAACTCTGCACAATTGCGTGCTGCAAATGCCACTTCCAGTTTAGCTGTGCAGAAGAAGAACAACAAGAAGAAGAAACATCTCGAAATATCTCCATCAGGACCCTTCCCTTGAGATAAATCTGCAAATATCTCGGAAACGAAGCGAGCTATGGCAAACTGTTAAGAGACCTTTTTTGTAGAGAATTAAGTTTCCTACTTTTTATGTTCTACGATATTTTTTGATCAGATGCGTAGTTCTCGAGATATATCAAGATATTTAAAAGTTCCGAAGCTGCACCAACATAATAGAGGTGCAGAAACACCGTGGCGTCTTTCTTTGAGATAACTCTGCACTATTGCGAGCTGCAAATGCCACTTCCAGCTTAGCTGTGCAGAAGAGGAACAACAAGAAGAAGAAATATCTCGGAATATGTCCGTTAGGCCCCTTCCCTTGAGATAAATCTGCAAATATCTCGGAAACGAAGCGAGCTATGGCAAAATGTTAACAGACTTTTTTGTAGAGAATTAAGTTTCCTACTTTTTATGTTCTATGATATTTTTTGATCAGAAGCGTAGTTTTCGAGATATATCGAGATATTTAAAAGTTCCGAAGCTGCACCAACATAATAGAGATACAGAAACACCGTGGCCCCTTTCTTTGAGATAACTCTGCACTACTGCGAGCTGGAAATGCCACTTCCAGTTTAGCTGTGCAGAAGAAGAACAACAAGAAGAAGAAACATCTCGAAATATGTCCATCAGGACCCTTCCCTTGAGATATATCTGCAAATATCTCGGAAACGAAGCGAGCTATGGCAAAATGTTAAGAGACCTTTTTTGTAGAGAATTATGTTTCCTACAATTTATGTTCTATGATATTTTTTGATCAGAAGCGTAGTTTTCGAGATATATCGAGATATTTAAAAGTTCCGAAGCCGCACCAACATAATAGAGATACAGAAACACCGTGGCCCCTTTCTTTGAGATAACTCTGCACTATTGCGAGCTGCAAATGCCACTTCCAGCTTAGCTGTGCAGAAGAAGAACAACAAGAATAAGAAATATTTCGAAATATGTCCGTCAGGCCCCTTCCCTTGAGATAAATCTGCAAATATCTCGGAAACGAAGCGAGCTACGGCAAAATGTTAAGAGACCTTTTTTGTAGAAAATTAGGTTTCCTACTTTTTATGTTCTAGGATATTTTTTGATCAGATGCGTAGTTCTCGAGATATATCAAGATATTTAAAAGTTCCGAAGCCGCACCAACATAATAGAGATACAGAAACACCGTGGCCCCTTTCTTTACGATAACTCTGCACTATTGCGAGCTGCAAATGCCACTTCCAGCTTAGCTGTGCAGAAGAAGAACAACAAGAAGAAGAAATATCTCGAAATATGTCCGTCAGGCCCGTTCCCTTGAGATAAATCTGCAAATACCTCGGAAACCAAGCGAGCTATGGCAAAATGTTAAGAGACCTTTTTTGTAGAGAATTAAGTTTCCTACTTTTTATCTTCTATGATATTTTTCGATCAGAGGCGTAGTTCTCGAGATATATCAAGATATTTAAAAGTTCCGAAGCCGCACCAACATAATAGAGGTGCAGAAACACCGTGGCCTCTTTCTTTGAGATAACTCTGCACTATTGCGAGCTGCAAATGCCACTTCCAGCTTAGCTGTGCAGAAGAGGAACAACAAGAAGAAGAAATATCTCGGAATATGTCCGTTAGGCCCCTTCCCTTGAGATAAATCTGCAAATATCTCGGAAACGAAGCGAGCTATGGCAAAATGTTAACAGACTTTTTTGTAGAGAATTAAGTTTCCTACTTTTTATGTTCTATGATATTTTTTGATCAGAAGCGTAGTTTTCGAGATATATCGAGATATTTAAAAGTTCCGAAGCCGCACCAACATAATAGAGATACAGAAACACCGTGGCCCCTTTCTTTGAGATAAATCTGCACTACTGCGAGCTGGAAATGCCACTTCCAGTTTAGCTGTGCAGAAGAAGAACAACAAGAAGAAGAAACATCTCGAAATATGTCCATCAGGACCCTTCCCTTGAGATAAATCTGCAAATATCTCGGAAACGAAGCGAGCTATGGCAAAATGTTAAGAGACCTTTTTTGTAGAGAATTATGTTTCCTACTTTTTATCTTCTATGATATTTTTTGATCAGATGCGTAGTTCTCGAGATATATCAAGATATTTAAAAGTTCCGAAGCCGCACCAACATAATAGAGATACAGAAACACCGTGGCCCCTCTCTTTGAAGTAACTCTGCACTATTGCGAGCTGCAAATGCCACGTCCAGTTTAGCTGTGCAGAAGAAGAACAACAAGAAGAAGAAATATCTCGAAATATGTCCGTTAGGCCCCTTCCCTTGAGATAAATCTGCAAATATCTCGGAAACGAAGCGAGCTATGGCAAAATGTTAACAGACTTTTTTGTAGAGAATTAAGTTTCCTACTTTTTATGTTCTATGATATTTTTTGATCAGACGCGTAGTTCTCGAGATATATCAAGATATTTAAAAGTTCCGAAGCCGCACCAACATAATAGAGATACAGAAACACCGTGGCCCCTTTCTTTGAGATAACTCTGCACTATTGCGAGCTGCAAATGCCACTTCCAGCTTAGCTGTGCAGAGGAAGAACAACAAGAAGAAGAAATATCTCGAAATATGTCCGTCAGGCCAGTTCCTTTGAGCTGAATCTGCAAATATCTCGGAAACGAAGCGAGCTATGGCAAAATGTTAAGAGACGTTTTTTGTAGAGAATTATGTTTCCTACAATTTATGTTCTATGATATTTTTTGATCAGAAGCGTAGTTTTCGAGATATATCGAGATATTTAAAAGATCCGAAGCCGCACCAACATAATAGAGATACAGAAACACCGTGGCCCCTTTCTTTGAGATAACTCTGCACTAGTGCGAGCCGCAAATGCCACTTCCAGCTTAGCTGTGCAGAAGAAGAACAACAAGAAGAAGAAATATCTCGAAATATGTCCGTCAGGCCCCTTCCCTTGAGATAAATCTGCAAATATCTCGGAAACGAAGCGAGCTATGGCAAAATGTTGACAGACTTTTTTGTAGAGAATTAAGTTTCCTACTTTTTATGTTCTATGATATTTTTTGATCAGACGCGTAGTTCTCGAGATATATCAAGATATTTAAAAGTTCCGAAGCCGTACCAACATAATAGAGATACAGAAACACCGTGGCCCCTTTCTTTGAGATAACTCTGCAGTATTGCGAGCTGCAAATGCCACTTCCAGCTTAGCTGTGCAGAAGAAGAACAACAAGAAGAAGAAATATCTCGAAATATGTCCGTCAGGCCCCTTCCCTTGAGATAAATCTGCAAATATCTCGGAAACGAAGAGAGCTATGGCAAAATGTGTAGATACCTTTTTTGTAGAGAATTAAGTTGCCTACTTTTTATGTTCTATGATATTTTTTGATCAGATGCGTAGTTCTCGAGATATATCAAGATATTTAAAAGTTCCGAAGCCGCCCCAACATAATAGAGATACAGAAACACCGTGGCCCCTTTCTTTGAGATAACTCTGCACTATTGCGAGCTGCAAATGCCACTTCCAGCTTAGCTGTGCAGAGGAAGAACAACAAGAAGAAGAAATATCTCGAAATATGTCCGTCAGGCCAGTTCCTTTGAGCTGAATCTGCAAATATCTCGGAAACGAAGCGAGCTATGGCAAAATGTTAAGAGACGTTTTTTGTAGAGAATTATGTTTCCTACAATTTATGTTCTATGATATTTTTTGATCAGAAGCGTAGTTTTCGAGATATATCGAGATATTTAAAAGATCCGAAGCCGCACCAACATAATAGAGATACAGAAACACCGTGGCCCCTTTCTTTGAGATAACTCTGCACTAGTGCGAGCCGCAAATGCCACTTCCAGCTTAGCTGTGCAGAAGAAGAACAACAAGAAGAAGAAATATCTCGAAATATGTCCGTCAGGCCCCTTCCCTTGAGATAAATCTGCAAATATCTCGGAAACGAAGCGAGCTATTGCAAAATGTTAAGAGACCTTTTTTGTAGAGAATTGAGTTTCCTACTTTTTATGTTCTATGAAATTTTTTGATCAGATGCGTAGTTCTCGAGATATATCAAGATATTTAAAAGTTAAGAAGCCGCACCAACATAATAGAGATACAGAAACACCGTGGCCCCTTTCTTTGAGATAACTCTGCACTAGTGCGAGCCGCAAATGCCACTTCCAGCTTAGCTGTGCAGAAGAAGAACAACAAGAAGAAGAAATATCTCGAAATATGTCCGTCAGGCCCCTTCCCTTGAGATAAATCTGCAAATATCTCGGAAACGAAGCGAGCTATTGCAAAATGTTAAGAGACCTTTTTTGTAGAGAATTGAGTTTCCTACTTTTTATGTTCTATGAAATTTTTTGATCAGATGCGTAGTTCTCGAGATATATCAAGATATTTAAAAGTTAAGAAGCCGCACCAACATAATAGAGATACAGAAACACCGTGGCCCCTTCCTTTGAGATAACTCTGCACTATTGCGAGCTGCAAATGCCACTTCCAGCTTAGCTGTGCAGAAGAAGAACAACAAGAAGAAGAAATATCACGAAATATGTCCGTTAGGCCCCTTCCCTTGAGATAAATCTGCAAATATCTCGGAAACGAAGCGAGCTATGGCAAAATGTTAAGAGACCTTTTTTGTAGCGAATTAAGTTTGCTACTTTTTATGTTCTATGATATTTTTTGATCAGATGAGTAGTTCTCGAGATATATCAAGATATTTAAAAGTTCCGAAGCCGCACCAACATAATAGAGATACAGAAACACCGTGGCCCCTCTCTTTGAGATAACTCTGCACAATTGCGAGCTGCAAATGCCACTTCCAGCTTAGCTGTGCAGAAGAGGAACAACAAGAAGAAGAAATATCTCGAAATATGTCCGTCAGGCCCCTTCCCTTGAGATAAATCTGCAAATATCTCGGAAACGAAGCGAGCTATGGCAAAATGTTAAGAGACCTTTTTTGTAGAGAATTATGTTTCCTACTTTTTATGTTCTATGATATTTTTTGATCAGACGCGTAGTTCTCGAGATATATCAAGATATTTAAAAGTTCCGAAGCCGCACCAACATAATAGAGATACAGAAACACCGTGGCTCCTTTCTTTGAGATAACTCTGCACTATTGCGAGCTGCAAATGCCACTTCCAGCTTAGCTGTGTAGAAGAAGAACAACAAGAAGAAGAAATATCTCGAAATATGTCCGTCAGGCCCCTTCCCTTGAGATAAATCTGCAAATATCTCGGAAACGAAGCGAGCTATTGCAAAATGTTAAGAGACCTTTTTTGTAGAGAATTGAGTTTCCTACTTTTTATGTTCTATGAAATTTTTTGATCAGATGCGTAGTTCTCGAGATATATCAAGATATTTAAAAGTTAAGAAGCCGCACCAACATAATAGAGATACAGAAACACCGTGGCCCCTTTCTTTGAGATAACTCTGCACTATTGCGAGCTGCAAATGCCACTTCCAGCTTAGCTGTGCAGAAGAAGAACAACAAGAAGAAGAAATATCACGAAATATGTCCGTTAGGCCCCTTCCCTTGAGATAAATCTGCAAATATCTCGGAAACGAAGCGAGCTATGGCAAAATGTTAAGAGACCTTTTTTGTAGCGAATTAAGTTTCCTACTTTTTATGTTCTATGATATTTTTTGATCAGATGCGTAGTTCTCGAGATATATCAAGATATTTAAAAGTTCCGAAGCCGCACCAACATAATAGAGATACAGAAACACCGTGGCCCCTTTCTTTCAGATAGCTATGCACTATTGCGAGCTGCAAATGCCACTTCCAGCTTAGCTGTGCAGAAGAAGAACAACAAGAAGAAGAAATATCTCGAAATATGTCCGTCAGGCCCCTTACCTTGAGATAAATCTGCAAATATCTCGGAAACGAAGCGAGCTATGGCAAAATGTTAAGAGACCATTTTTGTAGAGAATTAAGTTTCCTACTTTTTATCTTCTATGATATTTTCTGATCAGATGCGTAGTTCTCGAGATATATCAAGATATTTAAAAGTTCCGAAGCCGCACCAACATAATAGAGATACAGAAACACCGTGGCCCCTCTCTTTGAGATAACTCTGCACAATTGCGAGCTGCAAATGCCACTTCCAGCTTAGCTGTGCAGAAGAGGAACAACAAGAAGAAGAAATATCTCGAAATATGTCCGTTAGGCCCCTTCCCTTGAGATAAATCTGCAAATATCTCGGAAACGAAGCGAGCTATGGCAAAATGTTAAGAGACGTTTTTTGTAGAGAATTATGTTTCCTACAATTTATGTTCTATGATATTTTTTGATCAGAAGCGTAGTTTTCGAGATATATCGAGATATTTAAAAGTTCCGAAGCCGCACCAACATAATAGAGATACAGAAACACCGTGGCCCCTTTCTTTGAGATAACTCTGCACTAGTGCGAGCCGCAAATGCCACTTCCAGCTTAGCTGTGCAGAAGAAGAACAACAAGAAGAAGAAATATCTCGAAATATGTCCGTCAGGCCCCTTCCCTTGACATAAATCTGCAAATATCTCGGAAACGAAGCGAGCTATTGCAAAATGTTAAGAGACCTTTTTTGTAGAGAATTGAGTTTCCTACTTTTTATGTTCTATGAAATTTTTTGATCAGATGCGTAGTTCTCAAGATATATCAAGATATTTAAAAGTTAAGAAGCCGCACCAACATAATAGAGATACAGAAACACCGTGGCCCCTTTCTTTGAGATAACTGCACTATTGCGAGCTGCAAATGCCACTTCCAGCTTAGCTGTGCAGAAGAAGAACAACAAGAAGAAGAAATATCACGAAATATGTCCGTTAGGCCCCTTCCCTTGAGATAAATCTGCAACTATCTCGGAAACGAAGCGAGCTATGGCAAAATGTTAAGAGACCTTTTTTGTAGAGGATTATGTTTCCTACTTTTTATGTTCTATGATATTTTTTGATCAGACGCGTAGTTCTCGAGATATATCAAGATATTTAAAAGTTCCGAAGCCGCACCAACATAATAGAGATACAGAAACACCGTGGCCCCTCTCTTTGAGATAACTCTGCACTATTGCGAGCTGGAAATGCCACTTCCAGTTTAGCTGTGCAGAAGAAGAACAACAAGAAGAAGAAATATCTCGAAATATGTCCGTCAGGCCCCTTCCCTTGAGATAAATCTGCAAATATCTCGGAAACGAAGCGAGCTATGGCAAAATGTTAAGAGACCTTTTTTGTAGAGAATTATGTTTCCTACTTTTTATGTTCTATGATATTTTTTGATCAGACGCGTAGTTCTCGAGATATATCAAGATATTTAAAAGTTCCGAAGCCGCAGCAACATAATAGAGATACAGAAACACCGTGGCTCCTTTCTTTGAGATAACTCTGCACTATTGCGAGCTGCAAATGCCACTTCCAGCTTAGCTGTGCAGAAGAAGAACAACAAGAAGAAGAAATATCTCGAAATATGTCCGTTAGGCCCCTTCCCTTGAGATAAATCTGCAAATATCTCGGAAACGAAGCGAGCCATTGCAAAATGTTAAGAGACCTTTTTTGTAGAGAATTGAGTTTCCTACTTTTTATGTTCTATGAAATTTTTTGATCAGATGCGTAGTTCTCGAGATATATCAAGATATTTAAAAGTTAAGAAGCCGCACCAACATAATAGAGATACAGAAACACCGTGGCCCCTTTCTTTGAGATAACTCTGCACTATTGCGAGCTGCAAATGCCACTTCCAGCTTAGCTGTGCAGAAGAAGAACAACAAGAAGAAGAAATATCACGAAATATGTCCGTTAGGCCCCTTCCCTTGAGATAAATCTGCAAATATCTCGGAAACGAAGCGAGCTATGGCAAAATGTTAAGAGACCTTTTTTGTAGCGAATCAAGTTTCCTACTTTTTATGTTCTATGATATTTTTTGATCAGATGCGTAGTTCTCGAGATATATCAAGATATTTAAAAGTTCCGAAGCCGCACCAACATAATAGAGATACAGAAACACCGTGGCCCCTCTCTTTGAGATAACTCTGCACAATTGCGAGCTGCAAATGCCACTTCCAGCTTAGCTGTGCAGAAGAGGAACAACAAGAAGAAGAAATATCTCGAAATATGTCCGTTAGGCCCCTTCCCTTGAGATAAATCTGCAAATATCTCGGAAACGAAGCGAGCTATGGCAAAATGTTAACAGACTTTTTTGTAGAGAATTAAGTTTCCTACTTTTTATGTTCTATGATATTTTTTGATCAGACGCGTAGTTCTCGAGATATATCAAGATATTTAAAAGTTCCGAAGCCGCACCAACATAATAGAGATACAGAAACACCGTGGCCCCTTTCTTTGAGATAACTCTGCACTAGTGCGAGCCGCAAATGCCACTTCCAGCTTAGCTGTGCAGAAGAAGAACAACAAGAAGAAGAAATATCTCGAAATATGTCCGTCAGGCCCCTTCCCTTGACATAAATCTGCAAATATCTCGGAAACGAAGCGAGCTATGGCAAAATGTTAAGAGACCTTTTTTGTAGCGAATCAAGTTTCCTACTTTTTATGTTCTATGATATTTTTTGATCAGATGCGTAGTTCTCGAGATATATCAAGATATTTAAAAGTTCCGAAGCCGCACCAACATAATAGAGATACAGAAACACCGTCGCCCCTCTCTTTGAGATAACTCTGCACAATTGCGAGCTGCAAATGCCACTTCCAGCTTAGCTGTGCAGAAGAGGAACAACAAGAAGAAGAAATATCTCGAAATATGTCCGTTAGGCCCCTTCCCTTGAGATAAATCTGCAAATATCTCGGAAACGAAGCGAGCTATGGCAAAATGTTAACAGACTTTTTTGTAGAGGATTATGTTTCCTACTTTTTATGTTCTATGATATTTTTTGATCAGACGCGTAGTTCTCGAGATATATCAAGATATTTAAAAGTTCCGAAGCCGCACCAACATAATAGAGATACAGAAACACCGTGGCCCCTTTCTTTGAGATAACTCTGCACTAGTGCGAGCCGCAAATGCCACTTCCAGCTTAGCTGTGCAGAAGAAGAACAACAAGAAGAAGAAATATCTCGAAATATGTCCGTCAGGCCCCTTCCCTTGACATAAATCTGCAAATATCTCGGAAACGAAGCGAGCTATTGCAAAATGTTAAGAGACCTTTTTTGTAGAGAATTGAGTTTCCTACTTTTTATATTCTATGAAATTTTTTGATCAGATGCGTAGTTCTCAAGATATATCAAGATATTTAAAAGTTAAGAAGCCGCACCAACATAATAGAGATACAGAAACACCGTGGCCCCTTTCTTTGAGATAACTGCACTATTGCGAGCTGCAAATGCCACTTCCAGCTTAGCTGTGCAGAAGAAGAACAACAAGAAGAAGAAATATCACGAAATATGTCCGTTAGGCCCCTTCCCTTGAGATAAATCTGCAACTATCTCGGAAACGAAGCGAGCTATGGCAAAATGTTAAGAGACCTTTTTTGTAGAGGATTATGTTTCCTACTTTTTATGTTCTATGATATTTTTTGATCAGACGCGTAGTTCTCGAGATATATCAAGATATTTAAAAGTTCCGAAGCCGCACCAACATAATAGAGATACAGAAACACCGTGGCCCCTCTCTTTGAGATAACTCTGCACTATTGCGAGCTGGAAATGCCACTTCCAGTTTAGCTGTGCAGAAGAAGAACAACAAGAAGAAGAAATATCTCGAAATATGTCCGTCAGGCCCCTTCCCTTGAGATAAATCTGCAAATATCTCGGAAACGAAGCGAGCTATGGCAAAATGTTAAGAGACCTTTTTTGTAGAGAATTATGTTTCCTACTTTTTATGTTCTATGATATTTTTTGATCAGACGCGTAGTTCTCGAGATATATCAAGATATTTAAAAGTTCCGAAGCCGCAGCAACATAATAGAGATACAGAAACACCGTGGCTCCTTTCTTTGAGATAACTCTGCACTATTGCGAGCTGCAAATGCCACTTCCAGCTTAGCTGTGCAGAAGAAGAACAACAAGAAGAAGAAATATCTCGAAATATGTCCGTTAGGCCCCTTCCCTTGAGATAAATCTGCAAATATCTCGGAAACGAAGCGAGCCATTGCAAAATGTTAAGAGACCTTTTTTGTAGAGAATTGAGTTTCCTACTTTTTATGTTCTATGAAATTTTTTGATCAGATGCGTAGTTCTCGAGATATATCAAGATATTTAAAAGTTAAGAAGCCGCACCAACATAATAGAGATACAGAAACACCGTGGCCCCTTTCTTTGAGATAACTCTGCACTATTGCGAGCTGCAAATGCCACTTCCAGCTTAGCTGTGCAGAAGAAGAACAACAAGAAGAAGAAATATCACGAAATATGTCCGTTAGGCCCCTTCCCTTGAGATAAATCTGCAAATATCTCGGAAACGAAGCGAGCTATGGCAAAATGTTAAGAGACCTTTTTTGTAGCGAATTAAGTTTCCTACTTTTTATGTTCTATGATATTTTTTGATCAGATGCGTAGTTCTCGAGATATATCAAGATATTTAAAAGTTCCGAAGCCGCACCAACATAATAGAGATACCGAAACACCGTGGCCCCTCTCTTTGAGATAACTCTGCACAATTGCGAGCTGCAAATGCCACTTCCAGCTTAGCTGTGCAGAAGAGGAACAACAAGAAGAAGAAATATCTCGAAATATGTCCGTCAGGCCCCTTCCCTTGAGATAAATCTGCAAATATCTCGGAAACGAAGCGAGCTATGGCAAAATGTTAAGAGACCTTTTTTGTAGAGAATTATGTTTCCTACTTTTTATGTTCTATGATATTTTTTGATCAGACGCGTAGTTCTCGAGATATATCAAGATATTTAAAAGTTCCGAAACCGCACCAACATAATAGAGATACAGAAACACCGTGGCTCCTTTCTTTGAGATAACTCTGCACTATTGCGAGCTGCAAATGCCACTTCCAGCTTAGCTGTGCAGAAGAAGAACAACAGGAAGAAGAAATATCTCGAAATATGTCCGTCAGGCCCCTTACCTTGAGATAAATCTGCAAATATCTCGGAAACGAAGCGAGCTATTGCAAAATGTTAAGAGACCTTTTTTGTAGAGAATTGAGTTTCCTACTTTTTATGTTCTATGAAATTTTTTGATCAGATGCGTAGTTCTCGAGATATATCAAGATATTTAAAAGTTAAGAAGCCGCACCAACATAATAGAGATACAGAAACACCGTGGCCCCTTTCTTTGAGATAACTCTGCACTATTGCGAGCTGCAAATGCCACTTCCAGCTTAGCTGTGCAGAAGAAGAACAACAAGAAGAAGAAATATCACGAAATATGTCCGTTAGGCCCCTTCCCTTGAGATAAATCTGCAAATATCTCGGAAACGAAGCGAGCTATGGCAAAATGTTAAGAGACCTTTTTTGTAGCGAATCAAGTTTCCTACTTTTTATGTTCTATGATATTTTTTGATCAGATGCGTAGTTCTCGAGATATATCAAGATATTTAAAAGTTCCGAAGCCGCACCAACATAATAGAGATACAGAAACACCGTGGCCCCTCTCTTTGAGATAACTCTGCACAATTGCGAGCTGCAAATGCCACTTCCAGCTTAGCTGTGCAGAAGAGGAACAACAAGAAGAAGAAATATCTCGAAATATGTCCGTTAGGCCCCTTCCCTTGAGATAAATCTGCAAATATCTCGGAAACGAAGCGAGCTATGGCAAAATGTTAACAGACTTTTTTGTAGAGAATTAAGTTTCCTACTTTTTATGTTCTATGATATTTTTTGATCAGACGCGTAGTTCTCGAGATATATCAAGATATTTAAAAGTTCCGAAGCCGCACCAACATAATAGAGATACAGAAACACCGTGGCCCCTTTCTTTGAGATAACTCTGCACTAGTGCGAGCCGCAAATGCCACTTCCAGCTTAGCTGTGCAGAAGAAGAACAACAAGAAGAAGAAATATCTCGAAATATGTCCGTCAGGCCCCTTCCCTTGACATAAATCTGCAAATATCTCGGAAACGAAGCGAGCTATGGCAAAATGTTAAGAGACCTTTTTTGTAGCGAATCAAGTTTCCTACTTTTTATGTTCTATGATATTTTTTGATCAGATGCGTAGTTCTCGAGATATATCAAGATATTTAAAAGTTCCGAAGCCGCACCAACATAATAGAGATACAGAAACACCGTGGCCCCTCTCTTTGAGATAACTCTGCACAATTGCGAGCTGCAAATGCCACTTCCAGCTTAGCTGTGCAGAAGAGGAACAACAAGAAGAAGAAATATCTCGAAATATGTCCGTTAGGCCCCTTCCCTTGAGATAAATCTGCAAATATCTCGGAAACGAAGCGAGCTATGGCAAAATGTTAACAGACTTTTTTGTAGAGGATTATGTTTCCTACTTTTTATGTTCTATGATATTTTTTGATCAGACGCGTAGTTCTCGAGATATATCAAGATATTTAAAAGTTCCGAAGCCGCACCAACATAATAGAGATACAGAAACACCGTGGCCCCTTTCTTTGAGATAACTCTGCACTAGTGCGAGCCGCAAATGCCACTTCCAGCTTAGCTGTGCAGAAGAAGAACAACAAGAAGAAGAAATATCTCGAAATATGTCCGTCAGGCCCCTTCCCTTGACATAAATCTGCAAATATCTCGGAAACGAAGCGAGCTATTGCAAAATGTTAAGAGACCTTTTTTGTAGAGAATTGAGTTTCCTACTTTTTATATTCTATGAAATTTTTTGATCAGATGCGTAGTTCTCAAGATATATCAAGATATTTAAAAGTTAAGAAGCCGCACCAACATAATAGAGATACAGAAACACCGTGGCCCCTTTCTTTGAGATAACTGCACTATTGCGAGCTGCAAATGCCACTTCCAGCTTAGCTGTGCAGAAGAAGAACAACAAGAAGAAGAAATATCACGAAATATGTCCGTTAGGCCCCTTCCCTTGAGATAAATCTGCAACTATCTCGGAAACGAAGCGAGCTATGGCAAAATGTTAAGAGACCTTTTTTGTAGAGGATTATGTTTCCTACTTTTTATGTTCTATGATATTTTTTGATCAGACGCGTAGTTCTCGAGATATATCAAGATATTTAAAAGTTCCGAAGCCGCACCAACATAATAGAGATACAGAAACACCGTGGCCCCTCTCTTTGAGATAACTCTGCACTATTGCGAGCTGGAAATGCCACTTCCAGTTTAGCTGTGCAGAAGAAGAACAACAAGAAGAAGAAATATCTCGAAATATGTCCGTCAGGCCCCTTCCCTTGAGATAAATCTGCAAATATCTCGGAAACGAAGCGAGCTATGGCAAAATGTTAAGAGACCTTTTTTGTAGAGAATTATGTTTCCTACTTTTTATGTTCTATGATATTTTTTGATCAGACGCGTAGTTCTCGAGATATATCAAGATATTTAAAAGTTCCGAAGCCGCAGCAACATAATAGAGATACAGAAACACCGTGGCTCCTTTCTTTGAGATAACTCTGCACTATTGCGAGCTGCAAATGCCACTTCCAGCTTAGCTGTGCAGAAGAAGAACAACAAGAAGAAGAAATATCTCGAAATATGTCCGTTAGGCCCCTTCCCTTGAGATAAATCTGCAAATATCTCGGAAACGAAGCGAGCCATTGCAAAATGTTAAGAGACCTTTTTTGTAGAGAATTGAGTTTCCTACTTTTTATGTTCTATGAAATTTTTTGATCAGATGCGTAGTTCTCGAGATATATCAAGATATTTAAAAGTTAAGAAGCCGCACCAACATAATAGAGATACAGAAACACCGTGGCCCCTTTCTTTGAGATAACTCTGCACTATTGCGAGCTGCAAATGCCACTTCCAGCTTAGCTGTGCAGAAGAAGAACAACAAGAAGAAGAAATATCACGAAATATGTCCGTTAGGCCCCTTCCCTTGAGATAAATCTGCAAATATCTCGGAAACGAAGCGAGCTATGGCAAAATGTTAAGAGACCTTTTTTGTAGCGAATTAAGTTTCCTACTTTTTATGTTCTATGATATTTTTTGATCAGATGCGTAGTTCTCGAGATATATCAAGATATTTAAAAGTTCCGAAGCCGCACCAACATAATAGAGATACCGAAACACCGTGGCCCCTCTCTTTGAGATAACTCTGCACAATTGCGAGCTGCAAATGCCACTTCCAGCTTAGCTGTGCAGAAGAGGAACAACAAGAAGAAGAAATATCTCGAAATATGTCCGTCAGGCCCCTTCCCTTGAGATAAATCTGCAAATATCTCGGAAACGAAGCGAGCTATGGCAAAATGTTAAGAGACCTTTTTTGTAGAGAATTATGTTTCCTACTTTTTATGTTCTATGATATTTTTTGATCAGACGCGTAGTTCTCGAGATATATCAAGATATTTAAAAGTTCCGAAACCGCACCAACATAATAGAGATACAGAAACACCGTGGCTCCTTTCTTTGAGATAACTCTGCACTATTGCGAGCTGCAAATGCCACTTCCAGCTTAGCTGTGCAGAAGAAGAACAACAGGAAGAAGAAATATCTCGAAATATGTCCGTCAGGCCCCTTACCTTGAGATAAATCTGCAAATATCTCGGAAACGAAGCGAGCTATTGCAAAATGTTAAGAGACCTTTTTTGTAGAGAATTGAGTTTCCTACTTTTTATGTTCTATGAAATTTTTTGATCAGATGCGTAGTTCTCGAGATATATCAAGATATTTAAAAGTTAAGAAGCCGCACCAACATAATAGAGATACAGAAACACCGTGGCCCCTTTCTTTGAGATAACTCTGCACTATTGCGAGCTGCAAATGCCACTTCCAGCTTAGCTGTGCAGAAGAAGAACAACAAGAAGAAGAAATATCACGAAATATGTCCGTTAGGCCCCTTCCCTTGAGATAAATCTGCAAATATCTCGGAAACGAAGCGAGCTATGGCAAAATGTTAAGAGACCTTTTTTGTAGCGAATCAAGTTTCCTACTTTTTATGTTCTATGATATTTTTTGATCAGATGCGTAGTTCTCGAGATATATCAAGATATTTAAAAGTTCCGAAGCCGCACCAACATAATAGAGATACAGAAACACCGTGGCCCCTCTCTTTGAGATAACTCTGCACAATTGCGAGCTGCAAATGCCACTTCCAGCTTAGCTGTGCAGAAGAGGAACAACAAGAAGAAGAAATATCTCGAAATATGTCCGTTAGGCCCCTTCCCTTGAGATAAATCTGCAAATATCTCGGAAACGAAGCGAGCTATGGCAAAATGTTAACAGACTTTTTTGTAGAGAATTAAGTTTCCTACTTTTTATGTTCTATGATATTTTTTGATCAGACGCGTAGTTCTCGAGATATATCAAGATATTTAAAAGTTCCGAAGCCGCACCAACATAATAGAGATACAGAAACACCGTGGCCCCTTTCTTTGAGATAACTCTGCACTAGTGCGAGCCGCAAATGCCACTTCCAGCTTAGCTGTGCAGAAGAAGAACAACAAGAAGAAGAAATATCTCGAAATATGTCCGTCAGGCCCCTTCCCTTGAGATAAATCTGCAAATATCTCGGAAACGAAGCGAGCTATTGCAAAATGTTAAGAGACCTTTTTTGTAGAGAATTGAGTTTCCTACTTTTTATGTTCTATGAAATTTTTTGATCAGATGCGTAGTTCTCGAGATATATCAAGATATTTAAAAGTTAAGAAGCCGCACCAACATAATAGAGATACAGAAACACCGTGGCCCCTTTCTTTGAGATAACTCTGCACTATTGCGAGCTGCAAATGCCACTTCCAGCTTAGCTGTGCAGAAGAAGAACAACAAGAAGAAGAAATATCACGAAATATGTCCGTTAGGCCCCTTCCCTTGAGATAAATCTGCAAATATCTCGGAAACGAAGCGAGCTATGGCAAAATGTTAAGAGACCTTTTTTGTAGCGAATTAAGTTTCCTACTTTTTATGTTCTATGATATTTTTTGATCAGATGCGTAGTTCTCGAGATATATCAAGATATTTAAAAGTTCCGAAGCCGCACCAACATAATAGAGATACAGAAACACCGTGGCCCCTCTCTTTGAGATAACTCTGCACAATTGCGAGCTGCAAATGCCACTTCCAGCTTAGCTGTGCAGAAGAGGAACAACAAGAAGAAGAAATATCTCGAAATATGTCCGTCAGGCCCCTTCCCTTGAGATAAATCTGCAAATATCTCGGAAACGAAGCGAGCTATGGCAAAATGTTAAGAGACCTTTTTTGTAGAGAATTATGTTTCCTACTTTTTATGTTCTATGATATTTTTTGATCAGACGCGTAGTTCTCGAGATATATCAAGATATTTAAAAGTTCCGAAGCCGCACCAACATAATAGAGATACAGAAACACCGTGGCTCCTTTCTTTGAGATAACTCTGCACTATTGCGAGCTGCAAATGCCACTTCCAGCTTAGCTGTGCAGAAGAAGAACAACAAGAAGAAGAAATATCTCGAAATATGTCCGTCAGGCCCCTTCCCTTGAGATAAATCTGCAAATATCTCGGAAACGAAGCGAGCTATTGCAAAATGTTAAGAGACGTTTTTTGTAGAGAATTGAGTTTCCTACTTTTTATGTTCTATGAAATTTTTTGATCAGATGCGTAGTTCTCGAGATATATCAAGATATTTAAAAGTTAAGAAGCCGCACCAACATAATAGAGATACAGAAACACCGTGGCCCCTTTCTTTGAGATAACTCTGCACTATTGCGAGCTGCAAATGCCACTTCCAGCTTAGCTGTGCAGAAGAAGAACAACAAGAAGAAGAAATATCACGAAATATGTCCGTTAGGCCCCTTCCCTTGAGATAAATCTGCAAATATCTCGGAAACGAAGCGAGCTATGGCAAAATGTTAAGAGACCTTTTTTGTAGCGAATTAAGTTTCCTACTTTTTATGTTCTATGATATTTTTTGATCAGATGCGTAGTTCTCGAGATATATCAAGATATTTAAAAGTTCCGAAGCCGCACCAACATAATAGAGATACAGAAACACCGTGGCCCCTTTCTTTCAGATAGCTATGCACTATTGCGAGCTGCAAATGCCACTTCCAGCTTAGCTGTGCAGAAGAAGAACAACAAGAAGAAGAAATATCTCGAAATATGTCCGTCAGGCCCCTTACCTTGAGATAAATCTGCAAATATCTCGGAAACGAAGCGAGCTATTGCAAAATGTTAAGAGACCTTTTTTGTAGACAATTGAGTTTCCTACTTTTTATGTTCTATGAAATTTTTTGATCAGATGCGTAGTTCTCGAGATATATCAAAATATTTAAAAGTTAAGAAGCCGCACCAACATAATAGAGATACAGAAACACCGTGGCCCCTTTCTTTGAGATAACTCTGCACTATTGCGAGCTGCAAATGCCACTTCCAGCTTAGCTGTGCAGAAGAAGAACAACAAGAAGAAGAAATATCACGAAATATGTCCGTTAGGCCCCTTCCCTTGAGATAAATCTGCAAATATCTCGGAAACGAAGCGAGCTATGGCAAAATGTTAAGAGACCTTTTTTGTAGCGAATTAAGTTTCCTACTTTTTATGTTCTATGATATTTTTTGATCAGATGCGTAGTTCTCGAGATATATCAAGATATTTAAAAGTTCCGAAGCCGCACCAACATAATAGAGATACAGAAACACCGTGGCCCCTTTCTTTCAGATAGCTATGCACTATTGCGAGCTGCAAATGCCACTTCCAGCTTAGCTGTGCAGAAGAAGAACAACAAGAAGAAGAAATATCTCGAAATATGTCCGTCAGGCCCCTTACCTTGAGATAAATCTGCAAATATCTCGGAAACGAAGCGAGCTATGGCAAAATGTTAAGAGACCATTTTTGTAGAGAATTAAGTCTCCTACTTTTTATCTTCTATGATATTTTCTGATCAGATGCGTAGTTCTCGAGATATATCAAGATATTTAAAAGTTCCGAAGCCGCACCAACATAATAGAGATACAGAAACACCGTGGCCCCTCTCTTTGAGATAACTCTGCACAATTGCGAGCTGCAAATGCCACTTCCAGCTTAGCTGTGCAGAAGAGGAACAACAAGAAGAAGAAATATCTCGAAATATGTCCGTTAGGCCCCTTCCCTTGAGATAAATCTGCAAATATCTCGGAAACAAAGCGAGCTATGGCAAAATGTTAAGAGACCTTTTTTGTAGCGAATTAAGTTTCCTACTTTTTATGTTCTATGATATTTTTTGATCAGATGCGTAGTTCTCGAGATATATCAAGATATTTAAAAGTTCCGAAGCCGCACCAACATAATAGAGATACAGAAACACCGTGGCCCCTTTCTTTCAGATAGCTATGCACTATTGCGAGCTGCAAATGCCACTTCCAGCTTAGCTGTGCAGAAGAAGAACAACAAGAAGAAGAAATATCTCGAAATATGTCCGTCAGGCCCCTTACCTTGAGATAAATCTGCAAATATCTCGGAAACGAAGCGAGCTATGGCAAAATGTTAAGAGACCATTTTTGTAGAGAATTAAGTCTCCTACTTTTTATCTTCTATGATATTTTCTGATCAGATGCGTAGTTCTCGAGATATATCAAGATATTTAAAAGTTCCGAAGCCGCACCAACATAATAGAGATACAGAAACACCGTGGCCCCTCTCTTTGAGATAACTCTGCACAATTGCGAGCTGCAAATGCCACTTCCAGCTTAGCTGTGCAGAAGAGGAACAACAAGAAGAAGAAATATCTCGAAATATGTCCGTTAGGCCCCTTCCCTTGAGATAAATCTGCAAATATCTCGGAAACGAAGCGAGCTATGGCAAAATGTTAACAGACTTTTTTGTAGAGAATTAAGTTTCCTACTTTTTATGTTCTATGATATTTTTTGATCAGAAGCGTAGTTTTCGAGATATATCGAGATATTTAAAAGATCCGAAGCCGCACCAACATAATAGAGATACAGAAACACCGTGGCCCCTTTCTTTGAGATAACTCTGCACTAGTGCGAGCCGCAAATGCCACTTCCAGCTTAGCTGTGCAGAAGAAGAACAACAAGAAGAAGAAATATCTCGAAATATGTCCGTCAGGCCCCTTCCCTTGAGATAAATCTGCAAATATCTCGGAAACGAAGCGAGCTATTGCAAAATGTTGAGAGACCTTTTTTGTAGAGAATTGAGTTTCCTACTTTTTATGTTCTATGAAATTTTTTGATCAGATGCGTAGTTCTCGAGATATATCAAGATATTTAAAAGTTCCGAAGCCGCACCAACATAATAGAGATACAGAAACACCGTGGCCCCTCTCTTTGAGATAACTCTGCACAATTGCGAGCTGCAAATGCCACTTCCAGCTTAGCTGTGCAGAAGAGGAACAACAAGAAGAAGAAATATCCCGAAATATGTCCGTTAGGCCCCTTCCCTTGAGATAAATCTGCAAATATCTCGGAAACGAAGCTAGCTATGGCAAAATGTTAACAGACTTTTTTGTAGAGAATTAAGTTTCCTACTTTCTATGTTCTATGATATTTTTTGATCAGACGCGTAGTTCTCGAGATATATCAAGATATTTAAAAGTTCCGAAGCCGCACCAACATAATAGAGATACAGAAACACCGTGGCCCCTTTCTTTGAGATAACTCTGCACTATTGCGAGCTGCAAATGCCACTTCCAGCTTAGCTGTGCAGAGGAAGAACAACAAGAAGAAGAAATATCTCGAAATATGTCTGTCAGGCCAGTTCCTTTGAGCTGAATCTGCAAATATCTCGGAAACGAAGCGAGCTATGGCAAAATGTTAAGAGACGTTTTTTGTAGAGAATTATGTTTCCTATAATTTATGTTCTATGATATTTTTTGATCAGAAGCGTAGTTTTCGAGATATATCGAGATATTTAAAAGATCCGAAGCCGCACCAACATAATAGAGATACAGAAACACCGTGGCCCCTTTCTTTGAGATAACTCTGCACTAGTGCGAGCCGCAAATGCCACTTCCAGCTTAGCTGTGCAGAAGAAGAACAACAAGAAGAAGAAATATCTCGAAATATGTCCGTCAGGCCCCTTCCCTTGAGATAAATCTGCAAATATCTCGGAAACGAAGCGAGCTATTGCAAAATGTTGAGAGACCTTTTTTGTAGAGAATTGAGTTTCCTACTTTTTATGTTCTATGAAATTTTTTGATCAGATGCGTAGTTCTCGAGATATATCAAGATATTTAAAAGTTAAGAAGCCGCACCAACATAATAGAGATACAGAAACACCGTGGCCCCTTTCTTTGAGATAACTCTGCACTATTGCGAGCTGCAAATGCCACTTCCAGCTTAGCTGTGCAGAAGAAGAACAACAAGAAGAAGAAATATCACGAAATATGTCCGTTAGGCCCCTTCCCTTGAGATAAATCTGCAAATATCTCGGAAACGAAGCGAGCTATGGCAAAATGTTAAGAGACCTTTTTTGTAGCGAATTAAGTTTCCTACTTTTTATGTTCTATGATATTTTTTGATCAGATGCGTAGTTCTCGAGATATATCAAGATATTTAAAAGTTCCGAAGCCGCACCAACATAATAGAGATACAGAAACACCGTGGCCCCTCTCTTTGAGATAACTCTGCACAATTGCGAGCTGCAAATGCCACTTCCAGCTTAGCTGTGCAGAAGAGGAACAACAAGAAGAAGAAATATCTCGAAATATGTCCGTCAGGCCCCTTCCCTTGAGATAAATCTGCAAATATCTCGGAAACGAAGCGAGCTATGGCAAAATGTTAAGAGACCTTTTTTGTAGAGAATTATGTTTCCTACTTTTTATGTTCTATGATATTTTTTGATCAGACGCGTAGTTCTCGAGATATATCAAGATATTTAAAAGTTCCGAAGCCGCAGCAACATAATAGAGATACAGAAACACCGTGGCTCCTTTCTTTGAGATAACTCTGCACTATTGCGAGCTGCAAATGCCACTTCCAGCTTAGCTGTGCAGAAGAAGAACAACAAGAAGAAGAAATATCTCGAAATATGTCCGTTAGGCCCCTTCCCTTGAGATAAATCTGCAAATATCTCGGAAACGAAGCGAGCCATTGCAAAATGTTAAGAGACCTTTTTTGTAGAGAATTGAGTTTCCTACTTTTTATGTTCTATGAAATTTTTTGATCAGATGCGTAGTTCTCGAGATATATCAAGATATTTAAAAGTTAAGAAGCCGCACCAACATAATAGAGATACAGAAACACCGTGGCCCCTTTCTTTGAGATAACTCTGCACTATTGCGAGCTGCAAATGCCACTTCCAGCTTAGCTGTGCAGAAGAAGAACAACAAGAAGAAGAAATATCACGAAATATGTCCGTTAGGCCCCTTCCCTTGAGATAAATCTGCAAATATCTCGGAAACAAAGCGAGCTATGGCAAAATGTTAAGAGACCTTTTTTGTAGCGAATTAAGTTTCCTACTTTTTATGTTCTATGATATTTTTTGATCAGATGCGTAGTTCTCGAGATATATCAAGATATTTAAAAGTTCCGAAGCCGCACCAACATAATAGAGATACCGAAACACCGTGGCCCCTCTCTTTGAGATAACTCTGCACAATTGCGAGCTGCAAATGCCACTTCCAGCTTAGCTGTGCAGAAGAGGAACAACAAGAAGAAGAAATATCTCGAAATATGTCCGTCAGGCCCCTTCCCTTGAGATAAATCTGCAAATATCTCGGAAACGAAGCGAGCTATGGCAAAATGTTAAGAGACCTTTTTTGTAGAGAATTATGTTTCCTACTTTTTATGTTCTATGATATTTTTTGATCAGACGCGTAGTTCTCGAGATATATCAAGATATTTAAAAGTTCCGAAACCGCACCAACATAATAGAGATACAGAAACACCGTGGCTCCTTTCTTTGAGATAACTCTGCACTATTGCGAGCTGCAAATGCCACTTCCAGCTTAGCTGTGCAGAAGAAGAACAACAGGAAGAAGAAATATCTCGAAATATGTCCGTCAGGCCCCTTACCTTGAGATAAATCTGCAAATATCTCGGAAACGAAGCGAGCTATTGCAAAATGTTAAGAGACCTTTTTTGTAGAGAATTGAGTTTCCTACTTTTTATGTTCTATGAAATTTTTTGATCAGATGCGTAGTTCTCGAGATATATCAAGGTATTTAAAAGTTAAGAAGCCGCACCAACATAATAGAGATACAGAAACACCGTGGCCCCTTTCTTTGAGATAACTCTGCACTATTGCGAGCTGCAAATGCCACTTCCAGCTTAGCTGTGCAGAAGAAGAACAACAAGAAGAAGAAATATCACGAAATATGTCCGTTAGGCCCCTTCCCTTGAGATAAATCTGCAAATATCTCGGAAACGAAGCGAGCTATGGCAAAATGTTAAGAGACCTTTTTTGTAGCGAATCAAGTTTCCTACTTTTTATGTTCTATGATATTTTTTGATCAGATGCGTAGTTCTCGAGATATATCAAGATATTTAAAAGTTCCGAAGCCGCACCAACATAATAGAGATACAGAAACACCGTGGCCCCTCTCTTTGAGATAACTCTGCACAATTGCGAGCTGCAAATGCCACTTCCAGCTTAGCTGTGCAGAAGAGGAACAACAAGAAGAAGAAATATCTCGACATATGTCCGTTAGGCCCCTTCCCTTGAGATAAATCTGCAAATATCTCGGAAACGAAGCGAGCTATGGCAAAATGTTAACAGACTTTTTTGTAGAGAATTAAGTTTCCTACTTTTTATGTTCTATGATATTTTTTGATCAGACGCGTAGTTCTCGAGATATATCAAGATATTTAAAAGTTCCGAAGCCGCACCAACATAATAGAGATACAGAAACACCGTGGCCCCTTTCTTTGAGATAACTCTGCACTAGTGCGAGCCGCAAATGCCACTTCCAGCTTAGCTGTGCAGAAGAAGAACAACAAGAAGAAGAAATATCTCGAAATATGTCCGTCAGGCCCCTTCCCTTGAGATAAATCTGCAAATATCTCGGAAACGAAGCGAGATATTGCAAAATGTTAAGAGACCTTTTTTGTAGAGAATTGAGTTTCCTACTTTTTATGTTCTATGAAATTTTTTGATCAGATGCGTAGTTCTCGAGATATATCAAGATATTTAAAAGTTAAGAAGCCGCACCAACATAATAGAGATACAGAAACACCGTGGCCCCTTTCTTTGAGATAACTCTGCACTATTGCGAGCTGCAAATGCCACTTCCAGCTTAGCTGTGCAGAAGAAGAACAACAAGAAGAAGAAATATCACGAAATATGTCCGTTAGGCCCCTTCCCTTGAGATAAATCTGCAAATATCTCGGAAACGAAGCGAGCTATGGCAAAATGTTAAGAGACCTTTTTTGTAGCGAATTAAGTTTCCTACTTTTTATGTTCTATGATATTTTTTGATCAGATGCGTAGTTCTCGAGATATATCAAGATATTTAAAAGTTCCGAAGCCGCACCAACATAATAGAGATACAGAAACACCGTGGCCCCTTTCTTTCAGATAGCTATGCACTATTGCGAGCTGCAAATGCCACTTCCAGCTTAGCTGTGCAGAAGAAGAACAACAAGAAGAAGAAATATCTCGAAATATGTCCGTCAGGCCCCTTACCTTGAGATAAATCTGCAAATATCTCGGAAACGAAGCGAGCTATTGCAAAATGTTAAGAGACCTTTTTTGTAGAGAATTGAGTTTCCTACTTTTTATGTTCTATGAAATTTTTTGATCAGATGCGTAGTTCTCGAGATATATCAAGATATTTAAAAGTTAAGAAGCCGCACCAACATAATAGAGATACAGAAACACCGTGGCCCCTTTCTTTGAGATAACTCTGCACTATTGCGAGCTGCAAATGCCACTTCCAGCTTAGCTGTGCAGAAGAAGAACAACAAGAAGAAGAAATATCACGAAATATGTCCGTTAGGCCCCTTCCCTTGAGATAAATCTGCAAATATCTCGGAAACGAAGCGAGCTATGGCAAAATGTTAAGAGACCTTTTTTGTAGCGAATTAAGTTTCCTACTTTTTATGTTCTATGATATTTTTTGATCAGATGCGTAGTTCTCGAGATATATCAAGATATTTAAAAGTTCCGAAGCCGCACCAACATAATAGAGATACAGAAACACCGTGGCCCCTTTCTTTCAGATAGCTATGCACTATTGCGAGCTGCAAATGCCACTTCCAGCTTAGCTGTGCAGAAGAAGAACAACAAGAAGAAGAAATATCTCGAAATATGTCCGTCAGGCCCCTTACCTTGAGATAAATCTGCAAATATCTCGGAAACGAAGCGAGCTATGGCAAAATGTTAAGAGACCATTTTTGTAGAGAATTAAGTCTCCTACTTTTTATCTTCTATGATATTTTCTGATCAGATGCGTAGTTCTCGAGATATATCAAGATATTTAAAAGTTCCGAAGCCGCACCAACATAATAGAGATACAGAAACACCGTGGCCCCTCTCTTTGAGATAACTCTGCACAATTGCGAGCTGCAAATGCCACTTCCAGCTTAGCTGTGCAGAAGAGGAACAACAAGAAGAAGAAATATCTCGAAATATGTCCGTTAGGCCCCTTCCCTTGAGATAAATCTGCAAATATCTCGGAAACGAAGCGAGCTATGGCAAAATGTTAAGAGACCTTTTTTGTAGCGAATTAAGCTTCCTACTTTTTATGTTCTATGATATTTTTTGATCAGATGCGTAGTTCTCGAGATATATCAAGATATTTAAAAGTTCCGAAGCCGCACCAACATAATAGAGATACAGAAACACCGTGGCCCCTTTCTTTCAGATAGCTATGCACTATTGCGAGCTGCAAATGCCACTTCCAGCTTAGCTGTGCAGAAGAAGAACAACAAGAAGAAGAAATATCTCGAAATATGTCCGTCAGGCCCCTTACCTTGAGATAAATCTGCAAATATCTCGGAAACGAAGCGAGCTATTGCAAAATGTTAAGAGACCTTTTTTGTAGAGAATTGAGTTTCCTACTTTTTATGTTCTATGAAATTTTTTGATCAGATGCGTAGTTCTCGAGATATATCAAGATATTTAAAAGTTAAGAAGCCGCACCAACATAATAGAGATACAGAAACACCGTGGCCCCTTTCTTTGAGATAACTCTGCACTATTGCGAGCTGCAAATGCCACTTCCAGCTTAGCTGTGCAGAAGAAGAACAACAAGAAGAAGAAATATCACGAAATATGTCCGTTAGGCCCCTTCCCTTGAGATAAATCTGCAAATATCTCGGAAACGAAGCGAGCTATGGCAAAATGTTAAGAGACCTTTTTTGTAGCGAATTAAGTTTCCTACTTTTTATGTTCTATGATATTTTTTGATCAGATGCGTTGTTCTCGAGATATATCAAGATATTTAAAAGTTCCGAAGCCGCACCAACATAATAGAGATACAGAAACACCGTGGCCCCTTTCTTTCAGATAGCTATGCACTATTGCGAGCTGCAAATGCCACTTCCAGCTTAGCTGTGCAGAAGAAGAACAACAAGAAGAAGAAATATCTCGAAATATGTCCGTCAGGCCCCTTACCTTGAGATAAATCTGCAAATATCTCGGAAACGAAGCGAGCTATGGCAAAATGTTAAGAGACCATTTTTGTAGAGAATTAAGTCTCCTACTTTTTATCTTGTATGATATTTTCTGATCAGATGCGTAGTTCTCGAGATATATCAAGATATTTAAAAGTTCCGAAGCCGCACCAACATAATAGAGATACAGAAACACCGTGGCCCCTCTCTTTGAGATAACTCTGCACAATTGCGAGCTGCAAATGCCACTTCCAGCTTAGCTGTGCAGAAGAGGAACAACAAGAAGAAGAAATATCTCGAAATATGTCCGTTAGGCCCCTTCCCTTGAGATAAATCTGCAAATATCTCGGAAACGAAGCGAGCTATGGCAAAATGTTAAGAGACCTTTTTTGTAGCGAATTAAGCTTCCTACTTTTTATGTTCTATGATATTTTTTGATCAGATGCGTAGTTCTCGAGATATATCAAGATATTTAAAAGTTCCGAAGCCGCACCAACATAATAGAGATACAGAAACACCGTGGCCCCTTTCTTTCAGATAGCTATGCACTATTGCGAGCTGCAAATGCCACTTCCAGCTTAGCTGTGCAGAAGAAGAACAACAAGAAGAAGAAATATCTCGAAATATGTCCGTCAGGCCCCTTACCTTGAGATAAATCTGCAAATATCTCGGAAACGAAGCGAGCTATGGCAAAATGTTAAGAGACCATTTTTGTAGAGAATTAAGTCTCCTACTTTTTATCTTCTATGATATTTTCTGATCAGATGCGTAGTTCTCGAGATATATCAAGATATTTAAAAGTTCCGAAGCCGCACCAACATAATAGAGATACAGAAACACCGTGGCCCCTCTCTTTGAGATAACTCTGCACAATTGCGAGCTGCAAATGCCACTTCCAGCTTAGCTGTGCAGAAGAGGAACAACAAGAAGAAGAAATATCTCGAAATATGTCCGTTAGGCCCCTTCCCTTGAGATAAATCTGCAAATATCTCGGAAACGAAGCGAGCTATGGCAAAATGTTAACAGACTTTTTTGTAGAGAATTAAGTTTCCTCCTTTTTATGTTCTATGATATTTTTTGATCAGACGCGTAGTTCTCGAGATATATCAAGATATTTAAAAGTTCCGAAGCCGCACCAACATAATAGAGATACAGAAACACCGTGGCCCCTTTCTTTGAGATAACTCTGCACTAGTGCGAGCCGCAAATGCCACTTCCAGCTTAGCTGTGCAGAAGAAGAACAAGAAGAAGAAGAAATATCTCGAAATATGTCCGTCAGGCCCCTTCCCTTGAGATAAATCTGCAAATATCTCGGAAACGAAGCGAGCTATTGCAAAATGTTAAGAGACCTTTTTTGTAGAGAATTGAGTTTCCTACTTTTTATGTTCTATGAAATTTTTTGATCAGATGCGTAGTTCTCGAGATATATCAAGATATTTAAAAGTTAAGAAGCCGCACCAACATAATAGAGATACAGAAACACCGTGGCCCCTTTCTTTGAGATAACTCTGCACTATTGCGAGCTGCAAATGTCACTTCCAGCTTAGCTGTGCAGAAGAAGAACAACAAGAAGAAGAAATATCACGAAATATGTCCGTTAGGCCCCTTCCCTTGAGATAAATCTGCAAATATCTCGGAAACGAAGCGAGCTATGGCAAAATGTTAAGAGACCTTTTTTGTAGCGAATTAAGTTTCCTACTTTTTATGCTCTATGATATTTTTTGATCAGATGCGTAGTTCTCGAGATATATCAAGATATTTAAAAGTTCCGAAGCCGCACCAACATAATAGAGATACAGAAACACGGTGGCCCCTTTCTTTCAGATAGCTATGCACTGTTGCGAGCTGCAAATGCCACTTCCAGCTTAGCTGTGCAGAAGAAGAACAACAAGAAGAAGAAATTTCTCGAAATATGTCCGTCAGGCCCCTTCCCTTGAGATAAATCTGCAAATATCTCGGAAACGAAGCGAGCTATGGCAAAATGTTAAGAGACCTTTTTTGTAGAGAATTAAGTTTCCTACGTTTTATGTTCTATGATATTTTTGACCAGATGCGTAGTTCTCGAGATATATCAAGATATTTAAAAGTTCCGAAGCCGCACCAACATAATAGAGATACAGAAACACCGTGGCCCCTTTCTTTGAGATAACTCTGCACTATTGCGAACTGCAAATGCCACTTCCAGCTTAGCTGTGCAGAAGAAGAACAACAAGAAGAAGAAATATCTCGAAATATGTCCGTCAGGCCCCTTCCCTTGAGATAAATCTGCAAATATCTCGGAAACGAAGAGAGCTATGGCAAAATGATAAGAGACCTTTTTTGTAGAGAATTAAGTTTCCTACTTTTTATGTTCTATGATATTTTTTGATCAGAAGCGTAGTTTTCGAGATATATCGAGATATTTAAAAGTTCCGAAGCCGCACCAACATAATAGAGATACAGAAACACCGTGGCCCCTTTCTTTGAGATAACTCTGCACTAGTGCGAGCCGCAAATGCCACTTCCAGCTTAGCTGTGCAGAAGAAGAACAACAAGAAGAAGAAATATCTCGAAATATGTCCGTCAGGCCCCTTCCCTTGAGATAAATCTGCAAATATCTCGGAAACGAAGCGAGCTATGGCAAAATGTTAAGAGACCTTTTTTGTAGCGAATTAAGTTTCCTACTTTTTATGCTCTATGATATTTTTTGATCAGATGCGTAGTTCTCGAGATATATCAAGATATTTAAAAGTTCCGAAGCCGCACCAACATAATAGAGATACAGAAACACGGTGGCCCCTTTCTTTCAGATAGCTATGCACTATTGCGAGCTGCAAATGCCACTTCCAGCTTAGCTGTGCAGAAGAAGAACAACAAGAAGAAGAAATTTCTCGAAATATGTCCGTCAGGCCCCTTCCCTTGAGATAAATCTGCAAATATCTCGGAAACGAAGCGAGCTATGGCAAAATGTTAAGAGACCTTTTTTGTAGAGAATTAAGTTTCCTACGTTTTATGTTCTATGATATTTTTGACCAGATGCGTAGTTCTCGAGATATATCAAGATATTTAAAAGTTCCGAAGCCGCACCAACATAATAGAGATACAGAAACACCGTGGCCCCTTTCTTTGAGATAACTCTGCACTATTGCGAACTGCAAATGCCACTTCCAGCTTAGCTGTGCAGAAGAAGAACAACAAGAAGAAGAAATATCTCGAAATATGTCCGTCAGGCCCCTTCCCTTGAGATAAATCTGCAAATATCTCGGAAACGAAGAGAGCTATGGCAAAATGATAAGAGACCTTTTTTGTAGAGAATTAAGTTTCCTACTTTTTATGTTCTATGATATTTTTTGATCAGAAGCGTAGTTTTCGAGATATATCGAGATATTTAAAAGTTCCGAAGCCGCACCAACATAATAGAGATACAGAAACACCGTGGCCCCTTTCTTTGAGATAACTCTGCACTAGTGCGAGCCGCAAATGCCACTTCCAGCTTAGCTGTGCAGAAGAAGAACAACAAGAAGAAGAAATATCTCGAAATATGTCCGTCAGGCCCCTTCCCTTGAGATAAATCTGCAAATATCTCGGAAACGAAGCGAGCTATGGCAAAATGTTAAGAGACCTTTTTTGTAGCGAATTAAGTTTCCTACTTTTTATGTTCTATGATATTTTTTGATCAGATGCGTAGTTCTCGAGATATATCAAGATATTTAAAAGTTCCGAAGCCGCACCAACATAATAGAGATACAGAAACACGGTGGCCCCGTTCTTTCAGATAGCTATGCACTATTGCGAGCTGCAAATGCCACTTCCAGCTTAGCTGTGCAGAAGAAGAACAACAAGAAGAAGAAATATCTCGAAATATGTCCGTCAGGCCCCTTCCCTTGAGATAAATCTGCAAATATCTCGGAAACGAAGCGAGCTATGGCAAAATGTTAAGAGACCTTTTTTGTAGAGAATTATGTTTCCTACTTTTTATGTTCTATGATATTTTTTGATCAGACGCGTAGTTCTCGAGATATATCAAGATATTTAAAAGTTCCGAAGCCGCACCAACATAATAGAGATACAGAAACACCGTGGCTCCTTTCTTTGAGATAACTCTGCACTATTGCGACCTGGAAATGCCACTTCCAGTTTAGCTGTGCAGAAGAAGAACAACAAGAAGAAGAAATATCTCGAAATATGTCCGTTAGGCCCCTTCCCTTGAGATAAATCTGCAAATATCTCGGAAACGAAGCGAGCTATGGCAAAATGTTAAGAGACCTTTTTTGTAGAGAATTAAGTTTCCTACGTTTTATGTTCTATGATATTTTTTGATCAGATGCGTAGTTCTCGAGATATATCAAGATATTTAAAAGTTCCGGAGCCGCACCAACATAATAGAGATACAGAAACACCGTGGCCCCTTTCTTTGAGATAACTCTGCACTATTGCGAGCTGCAAATGCCACTTCCAGCTTAGCTGTGCAGAAGAAGAACAACAAGAAGAAGAAATATCTCGAAATATGTCCGTCAGGCCCCTTCCCTTGAGATAAATCTGCAAATATCTCGGAAACGAAGAGAGCTATGGCAAAATGATAAGAGACCTTTTTTGTAGAGAATCAAGTTTCCTACTTTTTATGTTCTATGAAATTTTTTGATCAGATGCGTAGTTCTCGAGATATATCAAGATATTTAAAAGTTAAGAAGCCGCACCAACATAATAGAGATACAGAAACACCGTGGCCCCTTTCTTTGAGATAACTCTGCACTATTGCGAGCTGCAAATGCCACTTCCAGCTTAGCTGTGCAGAGGAAGAACAACAAGAAGAAGAAATATCACGAAATATGTCCGTTAGGCCCCTTCCCTTGAGATAAATCTGCAAATATCTCGGAAACGAAGCGAGCTATGGCAAAATGTTAAGAGACCTTTTTTGTAGCGAATTAAGTTTCCTACTTTTTATGTTCTATGATATTTTTTGATGAGATGCGTAGCTCTCGAGATATATCAAGATATTTAAAAGTTCCGAAGCCGCACCAACATAATAGAGATACAGAAACACCGTGGCCCCTTTCTTTCAGATAGCTATGCACTATTGCGAGCTGCAAATGCCACTTCCAGCTTAGCTGTGCAGAAGAAGAACAACAAGAAGAAGAAATATCTCGAAATATGTCCGTCAGGCCCCTTACCTTGAGATAAATCTGCAAATATCTCGGAAACGAAGCGAGCTATGGCAAAATGTTAAGAGACCTTTTTTGTAGAGAATTAAGTTTCCTACTTTTTATCTTCTATGATATTTTCTGATCAGATGCGTAGTTCTCGAGATATATCAAGATATTTAAAAGTTCCGAAGCCGCACCAACATAATAGAGATACAGAAACACCGTGGCCCCTCTCTTTGAGATAACTCTGCACAATTGCTAGCTGCAAATGCCACTTCCAGCTTAGCTGTGCAGAAGAGGAACAACAAGAAGAAGAAATATCTCGAAATATGTCCGTCAGGCCCCTTCCCTTGAGATAAATCTGCAAATATCTCGGAAACGAAGCGAGCTATGGCAAAATGTTAAGAGACCTTTTTTGTAGAGAATTATGTTTCCTACTTTTTATGTTCTATGATATTTTTTGATCAGACGCGTAGTTCTCGAGATATATCAAGATATTTAAAAGTTCCGAAGCCGCACCAACATAATAGAGATACAGAAACACCGTGGCTCCTTTCTTTGAGATAACTCTGCACTATTGCGACCTGGAAATGCCACTTCCAGTTTAGCTGTGCAGAAGAAGAACAACAAGAAGAAGAAATATCTCGAAATATGTCCGTTAGGCCCCTTCCCTTGAGATAAATCTGCAAATATCTCGGAAACGAAGCGAGCTATGGCAAAATGTTAAGAGACCTTTTTTGTAGAGAATTAAGTTTCCTACGTTTTATGTTCTATGATATTTTTTGATCAGATGCGTAGTTCTCGAGATATATCAAGATATTTAAAAGTTCCGAAGCCGCACCAACATAATAGAGATACAGAAACACCGTGGCCCCTTTCTTTGAGATAACTCTGCACTATTGCGAGCTGGAAATGCCACGTCCAGTTTAGCTGTGCAGAAGAAGAACAACAAGAAGAAGATATATCTCGAAATATGTCCGTCAGGCCCCTTCCCTTGAGATAAATCTGCAAATATCTCGGAAACGAAGCGAGCTATGGCAAAATGTTAAGAGACCTTTTCTGTAGAGAATTAAGTTTTCTACTTTTTATGTTCCATGATATTTTTTGATCAGATGCGTAGTTCTCGAGATACATCAAGATATTTAAAAGTTCTGAAGCTGCACCAACATAATAGAGATACAGAAACACCGTGGCCCCTTTCTTTGAGATAACTCTGCACTAGTGCGAGCCGCAAATGCCACTTCCAGCTTAGCTGTGCAGAAGAAGAACAACAAGAAGAAGAAATATCTGCAAATATGTCCGTTAGGCCCCTTCCCTTGAGATAAATCTGCAAATATCTCGGAAACGAAGCGAGCTATGGCAAAATGTTGAGAGACCTTTTTTGTAGAGAATTAAGTTTCCTACTATTTATGTTCTATGATATTTTTGGATCAGATGCGTAGTTCTCGAGATATATCAAGATATTTAAAAGTTCCGAAGCCGCACCAGCATAATAGAGATACAGAAACACCGTGGCCCCTTTCTTTGAGATATCTCTGCACTATTGCGAGCTGCAAATGCCACTTCCAGCTTAGCTGCGCAGAAGAAGAACAACAAGAAGAAGAAATTTCTCGAAATATGTCCGTCAGGCCCCTTCCCTTGAGATAAATCTGCAAATATCTCGGAAACGAAGCGAGCTATGGCAAAATGTTAAGAGACCTTTTTTGTAGAGAATTATGTTTCCTACTTTTTATGTTCTATAATATTTTTTGATCAGACGCGTAGTTCTCGAGATATATCAAGATATTTAAAAGTTCCGAAGCCGCACCAACATAATAGAGATACAGAAACACCGTGGCCCCTTTCTTTGAGATAACTCTGCACTATTGCGAGCTGCAAATGCCACTTCCAGCTTAGCTGTGCAGAAGAAGAACAACAAGAGGAAGAAATATCTCGAAATATGTCCGTCAGGCCCCTTACCTTGAGATAAATCTGCAAATATCTCGGAAACGAAGCGAGCTATGGCAAAATGTTAAGAGACCTTTTTTGTAGAGAATTACGTTTCCTACTTTTTATCTTCTATGATATTTTCTGATCAGATGCGTAGTTCTCGAGATATATCAAGATATTTAAAAGTTCCGAAGCCGCACCAACATAATAGAGATACAGAAACACCGTGGCCCCTTTCTTTGAGATAACTCTGCACTATTGCGAGCTGCAAATGCCACTTTCAGCTTAGCTGTGCAGAAGAAGAACAACAAGAAGAAGAAATATCTCGAAATATGTCCGTCAGGCCCCTTCCCTTGAGATAAATCTGCAAATATCTCGGAAACGAAGCGAGCTATGGCAAAATGTTAAGAGACCTTTTTTGTAGAGAATTATGTTTCCTACAATTTATGTTCTATGATATTTTTTGATCAGAAGCGTAGTTTTCGAGATATATCGAGATATTTAAAAGTTCCGAAGCCGCACCAACATAATAGAGATACAGAAACACCGTGGCCCCTTTCTTTGAGATAACTCTGCACTAGTGCGAGCCGCAAATGCCACTTCCAGCTTAGCTGTGCAGAAGAAGAACAACAAGAAGAAGAAATATCTGGAAATATGTCCGTTAGGCCCCTTCCCTTGAGATAAATCTGCAAATATCTCGGAAACGAAGCGAGCTATGGCAAAATGTTGAGAGACCTTTTTTGTAGAGAATTAAGTTTCCTACTATTTATGTTCTATGATATTTTTGGATCAGATGCGTAGTTCTCGAGATATATCAAGATATTTAAAAGTTCCGAAGCCGCACCAGCATAATAGAGATACAGAAACACCGTGGCCCCTTTCTTTGAGATATCTCTGCACTATTGCGAGCTGCAAATGCCACTTCCAGCTTAGCTGCGCAGAAGAAGAACAACAAGAAGAAGAAATATCTCGAAATATGTCCGTCAGGCCCCTTCCCTTGAGATAAATCTGCAAATATCTCGGAAACGAAGCGAGCTATGGCAAAATGTTAGGAGACCTTTTTTGTAGAGAATTATGTTTCCTACTTTTTATGTTCTATGATATTTTTTGATCAGACGCGTAGTTCTCGAGATATATCAAGATATTTAAAAGTTCCGAAGCCGCACCAACATAATAGAGATACAGAAACACCGTGGCCCCTTTCTTTGAGATAACTCTGCACTATTGCGAGCTGCAAATGCCACTTCCAGCTTAGCTGTGCAGAAGAAGAACAACAAGAAGAAGAAATATCTCGAAATATGTCCGTCAGGCCCCTTACCTTGAGATAAATCTGCAAATATCTCGGAAACGAAGCGAGCTATGGCAAAATGTTAAGAGACCTTTTTTGTAGAGAATTAAGTTTCCTACTTTTTATGTTCTATGATATTTTTCGATCAGAGGCGCAGTTCTCGAGATATATCAAGATATTTAAAAGTTCCGAAGCCGCACCAACATAATAGAGATACAGAAACACCGTGGCCCCTTTCTTTGAGATAACTCTGCACTATTGCGAGCTGTAAATGCCACTTCCAGCTTAGCTGTGCAGAAGAAGAACAACAAGAAGAAGAAATATCTCGAAATATGTCCGTCAGGCCCCTTCCCTTGAGCTGAATCTGCAAATATCTCGGAAACGAAGCGAGCTATGGCAAAATGTTAAGAGACGTTTTTTGTAGAGAATTATGTTTCCTACAATTTATGTTCTATGATATTTTTTGATCAGAAGCGTAGTTTTCGAGATATATCGAGATATTTAAAAGTTCCGAAGCCGCACCAACATAATAGAGATACAGAAACACCGTGGCCCCTTTCTTTGAGATAACTCTGCACTAGTGCGAGCCGCAAATGCCACTTCCAGCTTAGCTGTGCAGAACAAGAACAACAAGAAGAAGAAATATCTCGAAATATGTCCGTCAGGCCCCTTCCCTTGAGATATATCTGCAAATATCTCGGAAACGAAGCGAGCTATGGCAAAATGTTAAGAGACCTTTTTTGTAGAGAATTATGTTTCCTACAATTTATGTTCTATGATATTTTTTGTTCAGAAGCGTAGTTTTCGAGATATATCGAGATATTTAAAAGTTCCGAAGCCGCACCAACATAATAGAAATACAGAAACACCGTGGCCCCTTTCGTTGAGATAACTCTGCACTAGTGCGAGCCGCAAATGCCACTTCCAGCTTAGCTGTGCAGAAGAAGAACAACAAGAAGAAGAAATATCTCGAAATATGTCCGTCAGGCCCCTTCCCTTGAGATAAATCTGCAAATATCTCGGAAACGAAGCGAGCTATGGCAAAATGTTAAGAGACCTTTTTTGTAGAGAATTAAGTTTCCTACTTTGTATGTTCTATGATATTTTTTGATCAGACGCGTAGTTCTCGAGATATATCAAGATATTTAAAAGTTCCGAAGCCGCACCAACATAATAGAGATACAGAAACACCGTGGCCCCTTTCTTTGAGATAACTCTGCACTATTGCGAGCTGCAAATGCCACTTCCAGCTTAGCTGTGCAGAGGAAGAACAACAAGAAGAAGGAATATCTCGAAATATGTCCGTCAGGCCAGTTCCTTTGAGCTGAATCTGCAAATATCTCGGAAACGAAGCGAGCTATGGCAAAATGTTAAGAGACGTTTTTTGTAGAGAATTATGTTTCCTACAATTTATGTTCTATGATATTTTTTGATCAGAAGCGTAGTTTTCGAGATATATCGAGATATTTAAAAGTTCCGAAGCCGCACCAACATAATAGAGATACAGAAACACCGTGGCCCCTTTCTTTGAGATAACTCTGCACTAGTGCGAGCCGCGAATGCCACTTCCAGCTTAGCTGTGCAGAACAAGAACAACAAGAAGAAGAAATATCTCGAAATATGTCCGTCAGGCACCTTCCCTTGAGATAAATCTGCAAATATCTCGGAAACGAAGCGAGCTATTGCAAAATGTTAAGAGACCTTTTTTGTAGAGAATTGAGTTTCCTACTTTTTATGTTCTATGATATTTTTTGATCAGATGCGTAGTTCTCGAGATATATCAAGATATTTAAAAGTTCCGAAGCCGCACCAACATAATAGAGATACAGAAACACCGTGGCCCCTTTCTTTCAGATAACTATGCACTATTGCGAGCTGCAAATGCCACTTCCAGCTTAGCTGTGCAGAAGAAGAACAACAAGAAGAAGAAATATCTCGAAATATGTCCGTCAGGCCCCTTCCCTTGAGATATATCTGCAAATATCTCGGAAACGAAGCGAGCTATGGCAAAATGTTAAGAGACGTTTTTTGTAGAGAATTATGTTTCCTACAATTTATGTTCTATGATATTTTTTGATCAGAAGCGTAGTTTTCGAGATATATCGAGATATTTAAAAGTTCCGAAGCCGCACCAACATAATAGGGATACAGAAACACCGTGGCCCCTTTCTTTGAGATAACTCTGCACTAGTGCGAGCCGCAAATGCCACTTCCCGCTTAGCTGTGCAGAAGAAGAACAACAAGAAGAAGAAATATCTCGAAATATGTCCGTCAGGCCACTTCCCTTGAGATAAATCTGCAAATATCTCGGAAACGAAGCGAGCTATGGCAAAATGTTAAGAGACGTTTTTTGTAGAGAATTATGTTCCCTACAATTTATGTTGTATGATATTTTTTGATCAGAAGCGTAGTTTTCGAGATATATCGAGATACTTAAAAGTTCCGAAGACGCACCAACATAATAGAGATACAGAAACACCGTGGCCCCTTTCTTTGAGATAACTGTGCACCAGTGCGAGCCGCAAATGCCACTTCCAGCTTAGCTGTGCAGAAGAAGAACAACAAGAAGAAGAAATATCTCGAAATATGTCCGTCAGGCCCCTTCCCTTGAGATATATCTGCAAATATCTCGGAAACGAAGCGAGCTATGGCAAAATGTTAAGAGACCGTTTTTGTAGAGAATTATGTTTCCTACTTTTTATGTTCTATGATATTTTTTGATCAGAAGCGTAGTTTTCGAGATATATCGAGATATTTAAAAGTTCCGAAGACGCACCAACATAATAGAGATACAGAAACACCGTGGCCCCTTTCTTTGAGATAACTGTGCACCAGTGCGAGCCGCAAATGCCACTTCCAGCTTAGCTGTGCAGAAGAAGAACAACAAGAAGAAGAAATATCTCGAAATATGTCCGTCAGGCCCCTTCCCTTGAGATATATCTGCAAATATCTCGGAAACGAAGCGAGCTATGGCAAAATGTTAAGAGATCGTTTTTGTAGAGAATTATGTTTCCTACTTTTTATGTTCTATGATATTTTTTGATCAGAAGCGTAGTTTTCGAGATATATCGAGATATTTAAAAGTTCCGAAGACGCACCAACATAATAGAGATACAGAAACACCGTGGCCCCTTTCTTTGAGATAACTGTGCACCAGTGCGAGCCGCAAATGCCACTTCCAGCTTAGCGGTGCAGAAGAAGAACAACAAGAAGAAGAAATATCTCGAAATATGTCCGTCAGGCCCCTTCCCTTGAGATATATCTGCAAATATCTCGGAAACGAAGCGAGCTATGGCAAAATGTTAAGAGACCGTTTTTGTAGAGAATTATGTTTCCTACTTTTTATGTTCTATGATATTTTTTGATCAGACGCGTAGTTCTCGAGATATATCGAGATATTTAAAAGTTCCGAAGACGCACCAACATAATAGAGATACAGAAACACCGTGGCCCCTTTCTTTGAGATAACTGTGCACTAGTGCGAGCCGCAAATGCCACTTCCAGCTTAGCTGTGCAGAAGAAGAACAACAAGAAGAAGAAATATCTCGAAATATGTCCGTCAGACCCCTTCCCTTGAGATATATCTGCAAATATCTCGGAAACGACGCGAGCTATGGCGAAATGTTAAGAGACCTTTTTTGTAGAGAATTAAGTTTCCTACTTTTTATCTTCTATGATATTTTTTGATCAGATGCGTAGTTCTCGAGATATATCAAGATATTTAAAAGTTCCGAAGCCGCACCAACATAATAGAGATACAGAAACACCGTGGCCCCTCTCTTTGAGATAACTCTGCACTATTGCGAGCTGCAAATGCCACTTCCAGCTTAGCTGTGCAGAAGAAGAACAACAAGAAGAAGAAATATCTCGAAATATGTCCGTCAGGCCCCTTCCCTTGAGATAAATCTGCAAATATCTCGGAAACGAAGCGAGCTATGGCAAAATGTTTAGAGACCTTTCTTGTAGAGAATTAAGTTTCCTACTTTTTATGTTCGATGATATTTTTTGATCAGATGCGTAGTTCTCGAGATATATCAAGATATTTAAAAGTTCCGAAGCCGCACCAACATAATAGAGATACAGAAACACCGTGGCCCCTTTCTTTGAGATAACTCTGCACTATTGCGAGCTGGAAATGCCACGTCCAGTTTAGCTGTGCAGAAGAAGAACAACAAGAAGAAGATATATCTCGAAATATGTCCGTCAGGCCCCTTCCCTTGAGATAAATCTGCAAATATCTCGGAAACGAAGCGAGCTATGGCAAAATGTTAAGAGACCTTTTCTGTAGAGAATTAAGTTTTCTACTTTTTATGTTCCATGATATTTTTTGATCAGATGCGTAGTTCTCGAGATACATCAAGATATTTAAAAGTTCTGAAGCTGCACCAACATAATAGAGATACAGAAACACCGTGGCCCCTTTCTTTGAGATAACTCTGCACTAGTGCGAGCCGCAAATGCCACTTCCAGCTTAGCTGTGCAGAAGAAGAACAACAAGAAGAAGAAATATCTGCAAATATGTCCGTTAGGCCCCTTCCCTTGAGATAAATCTGCAAATATCTCGGAAACGAAGCGAGCTATGGCAAAATGTTGAGAGACCTTTTTTGTAGAGAATTAAGTTTCCTACTATTTATGTTCTATGATATTTTTGGATCAGATGCGTAGTTCTCGAGATATATCAAGATATTTAAAAGTTCCGAAGCCGCACCAGCATAATAGAGATACAGAAACACCGTGGCCCCTTTCTTTGAGATATCTCTGCACTATTGCGAGCTGCAAATGCCACTTCCAGCTTAGCTGCGCAGAAGAAGAACAACAAGAAGAAGAAATTTCTCGAAATATGTCCGTCAGGCCCCTTCCCTTGAGATAAATCTGCAAATATCTCGGAAACGAAGCGAGCTATGGCAAAATGTTAAGAGACCTTTTTTGTAGAGAATTATGTTTCCTACTTTTTATGTTCTATAATATTTTCTGATCAGACGCGTAGTTCTCGAGATATATCAAGATATTTAAAAGTTCCGAAGCCGCACCAACATAATAGAGATACAGAAACACCGTGGCCCCTTTCTTTGAGATAACTCTGCACTATTGCGAGCTGCAAATGCCACTTCCAGCTTAGCTGTGCAGAAGAAGAACAACAAGAGGAAGAAATATCTCGAAATATGTCCGTCAGGCCCCTTACCTTGAGATAAATCTGCAAATATCTCGGAAACGAAGCGAGCTATGGCAAAATGTTAAGAGACCTTTTTTGTAGAGAATTACGTTTCCTACTTTTTATCTTCTATGATATTTTCTGATCAGATGCGTAGTTCTCGAGATATATCAAGATATTTAAAAGTTCCGAAGCCGCACCAACATAATAGAGATACAGAAACACCGTGGCCCCTTTCTTTGAGATAACTCTGCACTATTGCGAGCTGCAAATGCCACTTCCAGCTTAGCTGTGCAGAGGAAGAACAACAAGAAGAAGGAATATCTCGAAATATGTCCGTCAGGCCAGTTCCTTTGAGCTGAATCTGCAAATATCTCGGAAACGAAGCGAGCTATGGCAAAATGTTAAGAGACGTTTTTTGTAGAGAATTATGTTTCCTACAATTTATGTTCTATGATATTTTTTGATCAGAAGCGTAGTTTTCGAGATATATCGAGATATTTAAAAGTTCCGAAGCCGCACCAACATAATAGAGATACAGAAACACCGTGGCCCCTTTCTTTGAGATAACTCTGCACTAGTGCGAGCCGCAAATGCCACTTCCAGCTTAGCTGTGCAGAACAAGAACAACAAGAAGAAGAAATATCTCGAAATATGTCCGTCAGGCACCTTCCCTTGAGATAAATCTGCAAATATCTCGGAAACGAAGCGAGCTATTGCAAAATGTTAAGAGACCTTTTTTGTAGAGAATTGAGTTTCCTACTTTTTATGTTCTATGATATTTTTTGATCAGATGCGTAGTTCTCGAGATATATCAAGATATTTAAAAGTTCCGAAGCCGCACCAACATAATAGAGATACAGAAACACCGTGGCCCCTTTCTTTCAGATAACTATGCACTATTGCGAGCTGCAAATGCCACTTCCAGCTTAGCTGTGCAGAAGAAGAACAACAAGAAGAAGAAATATCTCGAAATATGTCCGTCAGGCCCCTTCCCTTGAGATATATCTGCAAATATCTCGGAAACGAAGCGAGCTATGGCAAAATGTTAAGAGACGTTTTTTGTAGAGAATTATGTTTCCTACAATTTATGTTCTATGATATTTTTTGATCAGAAGCGTAGTTTTCGAGATATATCGAGATATTTAAAAGTTCCGAAGCCGCACCAACATAATAGGGATACAGAAACACCGTGGCCCCTTTCTTTGAGATAACTCTGCACTAGTGCGAGCCGCAAATGCCACTTCCCGCTTAGCTGTGCAGAAGAAGAACAACAAGAAGAAGAAATATCTCGAAATATGTCCGTCAGGCCACTTCCCTTGAGATAAATCTGCAAATATCTCGGAAACGAAGCGAGCTATGGCAAAATGTTAAGAGACCTTTTTTGTAGAGAATTATGTTTCCTACTTTTTATGTTCTATAATATTTTTTGATCAGACGCGTAGTTCTCGAGATATATCAAGATATTTAAAAGTTCCGAAGCCGCACCAACATAATAGAGATACAGAAACACCGTGGCCCCTTTCTTTGAGATAACTCTGCACTATTGCGAGCTGCAAATGCCACTTCCAGCTTAGCTGTGCAGAAGAAGAACAACAAGAGGAAGAAATATCTCGAAATATGTCCGTCAGGCCCCTTACCTTGAGATAAATCTGCAAATATCTCGGAAACGAAGCGAGCTATGGCAAAATGTTAAGAGACCTTTTTTGTAGAGAATTACGTTTCCTACTTTTTATCTTCTATGATATTTTCTGATCAGATGCGTAGTTCTCGAGATATATCAAGATATTTAAAAGTTCCGAAGCCGCACCAACATAATAGAGATACAGAAACACCGTGGCCCCTTTCTTTGAGATAACTCTGCACTATTGCGAGCTGCAAATGCCACTTTCAGCTTAGCTGTGCAGAAGAAGAACAACAAGAAGAAGAAATATCTCGAAATATGTCCGTCAGGCCCCTTCCCTTGAGATAAATCTGCAAATATCTCGGAAACGAAGCGAGCTATGGCAAAATGTTAAGAGACCTTTTTTGTAGAGAATTATGTTTCCTACAATTTATGTTCTATGATATTTTTTGATCAGAAGCGTAGTTTTCGAGATATATCGAGATATTTAAAAGTTCCGAAGCCGCACCAACATAATAGAGATACAGAAACACCGTGGCCCCTTTCTTTGAGATAACTCTGCACTAGTGCGAGCCGCAAATGCCACTTCCAGCTTAGCTGTGCAGAAGAAGAACAACAAGAAGAAGAAATATCTGGAAATATGTCCGTTAGGCCCCTTCCCTTGAGATAAATCTGCAAATATCTCGGAAACGAAGCGAGCTATGGCAAAATGTTGAGAGACCTTTTTTGTAGAGAATTAAGTTTCCTACTATTTATGTTCTATGATATTTTTGGATCAGATGCGTAGTTCTCGAGATATATCAAGATATTTAAAAGTTCCGAAGCCGCACCAGCATAATAGAGATACAGAAACACCGTGGCCCCTTTCTTTGAGATATCTCTGCACTATTGCGAGCTGCAAATGCCACTTCCAGCTTAGCTGCGCAGAAGAAGAACAACAAGAAGAAGAAATATCTCGAAATATGTCCGTCAGGCCCCTTCCCTTGAGATAAATCTGCAAATATCTCGGAAACGAAGCGAGCTATGGCAAAATGTTAGGAGACCTTTTTTGTAGAGAATTATGTTTCCTACTTTTTATGTTCTATGATATTTTTTGATCAGACGCGTAGTTCTCGAGATATATCAAGATATTTAAAAGTTCCGAAGCCGCACCAACATAATAGAGATACAGAAACACCGTGGCCCCTTTCTTTGAGATAACTCTGCACTATTGCGAGCTGCAAATGCCACTTCCAGCTTAGCTGTGCAGAAGAAGAACAACAAGAAGAAGAAATATCTCGAAATATGTCCGTCAGGCCCCTTACCTTGAGATAAATCTGCAAATATCTCGGAAACGAAGCGAGCTATGGCAAAATGTTAAGAGACCTTTTTTGTAGAGAATTAAGTTTCCTACTTTTTATGTTCTATGATATTTTTCGATCAGAGGCGTAGTTCTCGAGATATATCAAGATATTTAAAAGTTCCGAAGCCGCACCAACATAATAGAGATACAGAAACACCGTGGCCCCTTTCTTTGAGATAACTCTGCACTATTGCGAGCTGTAAATGCCACTTCCAGCTTAGCTGTGCAGAAGAAGAACAACAAGAAGAAGAAATATCTCGAAATATGTCCGTCAGGCCCCTTCCCTTGAGCTGAATCTGCAAATATCTCGGAAACGAAGCGAGCTATGGCAAAATGTTAAGAGACGTTTTTTGTAGAGAATTATGTTTCCTACAATTTATGTTCTATGATATTTTTTGATCAGAAGCGTAGTTTTCGAGATATATCGAGATATTTAAAAGTTCCGAAGCCGCACCAACATAATAGAGATACAGAAACACCGTGGCCCCTTTCTTTGAGATAACTCTGCACTAGTGCGAGCCGCAAATGCCACTTCCAGCTTAGCTGTGCAGAACAAGAACAACAAGAAGAAGAAATATCTCGAAATATGTCCGTCAGGCCCCTTCCCTTGAGATATATCTGCAAATATCTCGGAAACGAAGCGAGCTATGGCAAAATGTTAAGAGACCTTTTTTGTAGAGAATTATGTTTCCTACAATTTATGTTCTATGATATTTTTTGTTCAGAAGCGTAGTTTTCGAGATATATCGAGATATTTAAAAGTTCCGAAGCCGCACCAACATAATAGAAATACAGAAACACCGTGGCCCCTTTCGTTGAGATAACTCTGCACTAGTGCGAGCCGCAAATGCCACTTCCAGCTTAGCTGTGCAGAAGAAGAACAACAAGAAGAAGAAATATCTCGAAATATGTCCGTCAGGCCCCTTCCCTTGAGATAAATCTGCAAATATCTCGGAAACGAAGCGAGCTATGGCAAAATGTTAAGAGACCTTTTTTGTAGAGAATTAAGTTTCCTACTTTGTATGTTCTATGATATTTTTTGATCAGACGCGTAGTTCTCGAGATATATCAAGATATTTAAAAGTTCCGAAGCCGCACCAACATAATAGAGATACAGAAACACCGTGGCCCCTTTCTTTGAGATAACTCTGCACTATTGCGAGCTGCAAATGCCACTTCCAGCTTAGCTGTGCAGAGGAAGAACAACAAGAAGAAGGAATATCTCGAAATATGTCCGTCAGGCCAGTTCCTTTGAGCTGAATCTGCAAATATCTCGGAAACGAAGCGAGCTATGGCAAAATGTTAAGAGACGTTTTTTGTAGAGAATTATGTTTCCTACAATTTATGTTCTATGATATTTTTTGATCAGAAGCGTAGTTTTCGAGATATATCGAGATATTTAAAAGTTCCGAAGCCGCACCAACATAATAGAGATACAGAAACACCGTGGCCCCTTTCTTTGAGATAACTCTGCACTAGTGCGAGCCGCAAATGCCACTTCCAGCTTAGCTGTGCAGAACAAGAACAACAAGAAGAAGAAATATCTCGAAATATGTCCGTCAGGCACCTTCCCTTGAGATAAATCTGCAAATATCTCGGAAACGAAGCGAGCTATTGCAAAATGTTAAGAGACCTTTTTTGTAGAGAATTGAGTTTCCTACTTTTTATGTTCTATGATATTTTTTGATCAGATGCGTAGTTCTCGAGATATATCAAGATATTTAAAAGTTCCGAAGCCGCACCAACATAATAGAGATACAGAAACACCGTGGCCCCTTTCTTTCAGATAACTATGCACTATTGCGAGCTGCAAATGCCACTTCCAGCTTAGCTGTGCAGAAGAAGAACAACAAGAAGAAGAAATATCTCGAAATATGTCCGTCAGGCCCCTTCCCTTGAGATATATCTGCAAATATCTCGGAAACGAAGCGAGCTATGGCAAAATGTTAAGAGACGTTTTTTGTAGAGAATTATGTTTCCTACAATTTATGTTCTATGATATTTTTTGATCAGAAGCGTAGTTTTCGAGATATATCGAGATATTTAAAAGTTCCGAAGCCGCACCAACATAATAGGGATACAGAAACACCGTGGCCCCTTTCTTTGAGATAACTCTGCACTAGTGCGAGCCGCAAATGCCACTTCCCGCTTAGCTGTGCAGAAGAAGAACAACAAGAAGAAGAAATATCTCGAAATATGTCCGTCAGGCCACTTCCCTTGAGATAAATCTGCAAATATCTCGGAAACGAAGCGAGCTATGGCAAAATGTTAAGAGACGTTTTTTGTAGAGAATTATGTTCCCTACAATTTATGTTGTATGATATTTTTTGATCAGAAGCGTAGTTTTCGAGATATATCGAGATACTTAAAAGTTCCGAAGACGCACCAACATAATAGAGATACAGAAACACCGTGGCCCCTTTCTTTGAGATAACTGTGCACCAGTGCGAGCCGCAAATGCCACTTCCAGCTTAGCTGTGCAGAAGAAGAACAACAAGAAGAAGAAATATCTCGAAATATGTCCGTCAGGCCCCTTCCCTTGAGATATATCTGCAAATATCTCGGAAACGAAGCGAGCTATGGCAAAATGTTAAGAGACCGTTTTTGTAGAGAATTATGTTTCCTACTTTTTATGTTCTATGATATTTTTTGATCAGAAGCGTAGTTTTCGAGATATATCGAGATATTTAAAAGTTCCGAAGACGCACCAACATAATAGAGATACAGAAACACCGTGGCCCCTTTCTTTGAGATAACTGTGCACCAGTGCGAGCCGCAAATGCCACTTCCAGCTTAGCTGTGCAGAAGAAGAACAACAAGAAGAAGAAATATCTCGAAATATGTCCGTCAGGCCCCTTCCCTTGAGATATATCTGCAAATATCTCGGAAACGAAGCGAGCTATGGCAAAATGTTAAGAGATCGTTTTTGTAGAGAATTATGTTTCCTACTTTTTATGTTCTATGATATTTTTTGATCAGAAGCGTAGTTTTCGAGATATATCGAGATATTTAAAAGTTCCGAAGACGCACCAACATAATAGAGATACAGAAACACCGTGGCCCCTTTCTTTGAGATAACTGTGCACCAGTGCGAGCCGCAAATGCCACTTCCAGCTTAGCGGTGCAGAAGAAGAACAACAAGAAGAAGAAATATCTCGAAATATGTCCGTCAGGCCCCTTCCCTTGAGATATATCTGCAAATATCTCGGAAACGAAGCGAGCTATGGCAAAATGTTAAGAGACCGTTTTTGTAGAGAATTATGTTTCCTACTTTTTATGTTCTATGATATTTTTTGATCAGACGCGTAGTTCTCGAGATATATCGAGATATTTAAAAGTTCCGAAGACGCACCAACATAATAGAGATACAGAAACACCGTGGCCCCTTTCTTTGAGATAACTGTGCACTAGTGCGAGCCGCAAATGCCACTTCCAGCTTAGCTGTGCAGAAGAAGAACAACAAGAAGAAGAAATATCTCGAAATATGTCCGTCAGACCCCTTCCCTTGAGATATATCTGCAAATATCTCGGAAACGACGCGAGCTATGGCGAAATGTTAAGAGACCTTTTTTGTAGAGAATTAAGTTTCCTACTTTTTATCTTCTATGATATTTTTTGATCAGATGCGTAGTTCTCGAGATATATCAAGATATTTAAAAGTTCCGAAGCCGCACCAACATAATAGAGATACAGAAACACCGTGGCCCCTCTCTTTGAGATAACTCTGCACTATTGCGAGCTGCAAATGCCACTTCCAGCTTAGCTGTGCAGAAGAAGAACAACAAGAAGAAGAAATATCTCGAAATATGTCCGTCAGGCCCCTTCCCTTGAGATAAATCTGCAAATATCTCGGAAACGAAGCGAGCTATGGCAAAATGTTTAGAGACCTTTCTTGTAGAGAATTAAGTTTCCTACTTTTTATGTTCGATGATATTTTTTGATCAGATGCGTAGTTCTCGAGATATATCAAGATATTTAAAAGTTCCGAAGCTGCACCAACATAATAGAGGTACAGAAACACCGTGGCCTCTTTCTTTGAGATAACTCTGCACTATTGCGAGCTGCAAATGCCGCCTCGAGCTTAGCTGTGCAGAAGAAGAACAACAAGAAGAAGAAATATCTCGAAATATGTCCGTCAGACCCCTTCCCTTGAGATGAATCTACAAATATCTCGGAAACGAAGCGAGCTATGGCAAAATGTTAAGAGACCTTTTTTGTAGAGAATAATGTTTCCTACAATTTACGTTCTATGATATTTTTTGATCAGAATCGTAGTTTTCGAGATATATCGAGATATTTAAAAGTTCCGAAGCGGCACCAACATAATAGAGATACAGAAACACCGTGGCCCCTTTCTTTGAGATAACTCTGCACTATTGCGACCTGCAAATGCCACTTCCAGCTCAGCTGTGCAGAAGAAGAACAACAAGAAGAAGAAATATCTCGAAATACGTCCGTCAGGCCCCTTCCCTTGAGATAAATCTGCAAATATCTCGGAAACGAAGCGAGCTATGGCAAAATGTTAAGAGACCTTTTTTGTAGAGAATTAAGTTTCCTACTTTTTATGTTCTATGATATTTTTGGATCAGATGCGTAGTTCTCGAGATATATCAAGATATTTAAAAGTTCCGAAACCGCACCAACATAATAGAGATACAGAAACACCGTGGCCCCTTTCTTTGAGATAACTCTGCACTATTGCGAGCTGGAAATGCCACTTCCAGTTTAGCTGTGCAGAAGAAGAACAACAAGAAGAAGAAATATCTCGAAATATGTCCGTTAGGCCCCTTCCCTTGAGATAAATCTGCAAATATCTCGGAAACGAAGCGAGCTATGGCAAAATGTTAAGAGACCTTTTTTGTAGCGAATTAAGTTTCCTACTTTTTATGTTCTATGATATTTTTTGATGAGATGCGTAGCTCTCGAGATATATCAAGATATTTAAAAGTTCCGAAGCCGCACCAACATAATAGAGATACAGAAACACCGTGGCCCCTTTCTTTCAGATAGCTATGCACTATTGCGAGCTGCAAATGCCACTTCCAGCTTAGCTGTGCAGAAGAAGAACAACAAGAAGAAGAAATATCTCGAAATATGTCCGTCAGGCCCCTTACCTTGAGATAAATCTGCAAATATCTCGGAAACGAAGCGAGCTATGGCAAAATGTTAAGAGACCTTTTTTGTAGAGAATTAAGTTTCCTACTTTTTATCTTCTATGATATTTTCTGATCAGATGCGTAGTTCTCGAGATATATCAAGATATTTAAAAGTTCCGAAGCCGCACCAACATAATAGAGATACAGAAACACCGTGGCCCCTCTCTTTGAGATAACTCTGCACAATTGCTAGCTGCAAATGCCACTTCCAGCTTACCTGTGCAGAAGAGGAACAACAAGAAGAAGAAATATCTCGAAATATGTCCGTCAGGCCCCTTCCCTTGAGATAAATCTGCAAATATCTCGGAAACGAAGCGAGCTATGGCAAAATGTTAAGAGACCTTTTTTGTAGAGAATTATGTTTCCTACTTTTTATGTTCTATGATATTTTTTGATCAGACGCGTAGTTCTCGAGATATATCAAGATATTTAAAAGTTCCGAAGCCGCACCAACATAATAGAGATACAGAAACACCGTGGCTCCTTTCTTTGAGATAACTCTGCACTATTGCGACCTGGAAATGCCACTTCCAGTTTAGCTGTGCAGAAGAAGAACAACAAGAAGAAGAAATATCTCGAAATATGTCCGTTAGGCCCCTTCCCTTGAGATAAATCTGCAAATATCTCGGAAACGAAGCGAGCTATGGCAAAATGTTAAGAGACCTTTTTTGTAGAGAATTAAGTTTCCTACGTTTTATGTTCTATGATATTTTTTGATCAGATGCGTAGTTCTCGAGATATATCAAGATATTTAAAAGTTCCGAAGCCGCACCAACATAATAGAGATACAGAAACACCGTGGCCCCTTTCTTTGAGATAACTCTGCACTATTGCGAGCTGGAAATGCCACGTCCAGTTTAGCTGTGCAGAAGAAGAACAACAAGAAGAAGATATATCTCGAAATATGTCCGTCAGGCCCCTTCCCTTGAGATAAATCTGCAAATATCTCGGAAACGAAGCGAGCTATGGCAAAATGTTAAGAGACCTTTTCTGTAGAGAATTAAGTTTTCTACTTTTTATGTTCCATGATATTTTTTGATCAGATGCGTAGTTCTCGAGATACATCAAGATATTTAAAAGTTCTGAAGCTGCACCAACATAATAGAGATACAGAAACACCGTGGCCCCTTTCTTTGAGATAACTCTGCACTAGTGCGAGCCGCAAATGCCACTTCCAGCTTAGCTGTGCAGAAGAAGAACAACAAGAAGAAGAAATATCTGCAAATATGTCCGTTAGGCCCCTTCCCTTGAGATAAATCTGCAAATATCTCGGAAACGAAGCGAGCTATGGCAAAATGTTGAGAGACCTTTTTTGTAGAGAATTAAGTTTCCTACTATTTATGTTCTATGATATTTTTGGATCAGATGCGTAGTTCTCGAGATATATCAAGATATTTAAAAGTTCCGAAGCCGCACCAGCATAATAGAGATACAGAAACACCGTGGCCCCTTTCTTTGAGATATCTCTGCACTATTGCGAGCTGCAAATGCCACTTCCAGCTTAGCTGCGCAGAAGAAGAACAACAAGAAGAAGAAATTTCTCGAAATATGTCCGTCAGGCCCCTTCCCTTGAGATAAATCTGCAAATATCTCGGAAACGAAGCGAGCTATGGCAAAATGTTAAGAGACCTTTTTTGTAGAGAATTATGTTTCCTACTTTTTATGTTCTATAATATTTTCTGATCAGACGCGTAGTTCTCGAGATATATCAAGATATTTAAAAGTTCCGAAGCCGCACCAACATAATAGAGATACAGAAACACCGTGGCCCCTTTCTTTGAGATAACTCTGCACTATTGCGAGCTGCAAATGCCACTTCCAGCTTAGCTGTGCAGAAGAAGAACAACAAGAGGAAGAAATATCTCGAAATATGTCCGTCAGGCCCCTTACCTTGAGATAAATCTGCAAATATCTCGGAAACGAAGCGAGCTATGGCAAAATGTTAAGAGACCTTTTTTGTAGAGAATTACGTTTCCTACTTTTTATCTTCTATGATATTTTCTGATCAGATGCGTAGTTCTCGAGATATATCAAGATATTTAAAAGTTCCGAAGCCGCACCAACATAATAGAGATACAGAAACACCGTGGCCCCTCTCTTTGAGATAACTCTGCACTATTGCGAGCTGGAAATGCCACGTCCAGCTTAGCTGTGCAGAGGAAGAACAACAAGAAGAAGGAATATCTCGAAATATGTCCGTCAGGCCAGTTCCTTTGAGCTGAATCTGCAAATATCTCGGAAACGAAGCGAGCTATGGCAAAATGTTAAGAGACCTTTTTTGTAGAGAATTATGTTTCCTACAATTTATGTTCTATGATATTTTTTGATCAGAAGCGTAGTTTTCGAGATATATCGAGATATTTAAAAGTTCCGAAGCCGCACCAACATAATAGAGATACAGAAACACCGTGGCCCCTTTCTTTGAGATAACTCTGCACTAGTGCGAGCCGCAAATGCCACTTCCAGCTTAGCTGTGCAGAACAAGAACAACAAGAAGAAGAAATATCTCGAAATATGTCCGTCAGGCACCTTCCCTTGAGATAAATCTGCAAATATCTCGGAAACGAAGCGAGCTATTGCAAAATGTTAAGAGACCTTTTTTGTAGAGAATTGAGTTTCCTACTTTTTATGTTCTATGATATTTTTTGATCAGATGCGTAGTTCTCGAGATATATCAAGATATTTAAAAGTTCCGAAGCCGCACCAACATAATAGAGATACAGAAACACCGTGGCCCCTTTCTTTCAGATAACTATGCACTATTGCGAGCTGCAAATGCCACTTCCAGCTTAGCTGTGCAGAAGAAGAACAACAAGAAGAAGAAATATCTCGAAATATGTCCGTCAGGCCCCTTCCCTTGAGATATATCTGCAAATATCTCGGAAACGAAGCGAGCTATGGCAAAATGTTAAGAGACGTTTTTTGTAGAGAATTATGTTTCCTACAATTTATGTTCTATGATATTTTTTGATCAGAAGCGTAGTTTTCGAGATATATCGAGATATTTAAAAGTTCCGAAGCCGCACCAACATAATAGGGATACAGAAACACCGTGGCCCCTTTCTTTGAGATAACTCTGCACTAGTGCGAGCCGCAAATGCCACTTCCCGCTTAGCTGTGCAGAAGAAGAACAACAAGAAGAAGAAATATCTCGAAATATGTCCGTCAGGCCACTTCCCTTGAGATAAATCTGCAAATATCTCGGAAACGAAGCGAGCTATGGCAAAATGTTAAGAGACGTTTTTTGTAGAGAATTATGTTTCCTACAATTTATGTTGTATGATATTTTTTGATCAGAAGCGTAGTTTTCGAGATATATCGAGATACTTAAAAGTTCCGAAGACGCACCAACATAATAGAGATACAGAAACACCGTGGCCCCTTTCTTTGAGATAACTGTGCACCAGTGCGAGCCGCAAATGCCACTTCCAGCTTAGCTGTGCAGAAGAAGAACAACAAGAAGAAGAAATATCTCGAAATATGTCCGTCAGGCCCCTTCCCTTGAGATATATCTGCAAATATCTCGGAAACGAAGCGAGCTATGGCAAAATGTTAAGAGACCGTTTTTGTAGAGAATTATGTTTCCTACTTTTTATGTTCTATGATATTTTTTGATCAGAAGCGTAGTTTTCGAGATATATCGAGATATTTAAAAGTTCCGAAGACGCACCAACATAATAGAGATACAGAAACACCGTGGCCCCTTTCTTTGAGATAACTGTGCACCAGTGCGAGCCGCAAATGCCACTTCCAGCTTAGCTGTGCAGAAGAAGAACAACAAGAAGAAGAAATATCTCGAAATATGTCCGTCAGGCCCCTTCCCTTGAGATATATCTGCAAATATCTCGGAAACGAAGCGAGCTATGGCAAAATGTTAAGAGATCGTTTTTGTAGAGAATTATGTTTCCTACTTTTTATGTTCTATGATATTTTTTGATCAGAAGCGTAGTTTTCGAGATATATCGAGATATTTAAAAGTTCCGAAGACGCACCAACATAATAGAGATACAGAAACACCGTGGCCCCTTTCTTTGAGATAACTGTGCACCAGTGCGAGCCGCAAATGCCACTTCCAGCTTAGCGGTGCAGAAGAAGAACAACAAGAAGAAGAAATATCTCGAAATATGTCCGTCAGGCCCCTTCCCTTGAGATATATCTGCAAATATCTCGGAAACGAAGCGAGCTATGGCAAAATGTTAAGAGACCGTTTTTGTAGAGAATTATGTTTCCTACTTTTTATGTTCTATGATATTTTTTGATCAGACGCGTAGTTCTCGAGATATATCGAGATATTTAAAAGTTCCGAAGACGCACCAACATAATAGAGATACAGAAACACCGTGGCCCCTTTCTGTGAGATAACTGTGCACTAGTGCGAGCCGCAAATGCCACTTCCAGCTTAGCTGTGCAGAAGAAGAACAACAAGAAGAAGAAATATCTCGAAATATGTCCGTCAGACCCCTTCCCTTGAGATATATCTGCAAATATCTCGGAAACGACGCGAGCTATGGCGAAATGTTAAGAGACCTTTTTTGTAGAGAATTAAGTTTCCTACTTTTTATCTTCTATGATATTTTTTGATCAGATGCGTAGTTCTCGAGATATATCAAGATATTTAAAAGTTCCGAAGCCGCACCAACATAATAGAGATACAGAAACACCGTGGCCCCTCTCTTTGAGATAACTCTGCACTATTGCGAGCTGCAAATGCCACTTCCAGCTTAGCTGTGCAGAAGAAGAACAACAAGAAGAAGAAATATCTCGAAATATGTCCGTCAGGCCCCTTCCCTTGAGATAAATCTGCAAATATCTCGGAAACGAAGCGAGCTATGGCAAAATGTTTAGAGACCTTTCTTGTAGAGAATTAAGTTTCCTACTTTTTATGTTCGATGATATTTTTTGATCAGATGCGTAGTTCTCGAGATATATCAAGATATTTAAAAGTTCCGAAGCTGCACCAACATAATAGAGGTACAGAAACACCGTGGCCTCTTTCTTTGAGATAACTCTGCACTATTGCGAGCTGCAAATGCCGCCTCGAGCTTAGCTGTGCAGAAGAAGAACAACAAGAAGAAGAAATATCTCGAAATATGTCCGTCAGACCCCTTCCCTTGAGATGAATCTACAAATATCTCGGAAACGAAGCGAGCTATGGCAAAATGTTAAGAGACCTTTTTTGTAGAGAATAATGTTTCCTACAATTTACGTTCTATGATATTTTTTGATCAGAATCGTAGTTTTCGAGATATATCGAGATATTTAAAAGTTCCGAAGCGGCACCAACATAATAGAGATACAGAAACACCGTGGCCCCTTTCTTTGAGATAACTCTGCACTATTGCGACCTGCAAATGCCACTTCCAGCTCAGCTGTGCAGAAGAAGAACAACAAGAAGAAGAAATATCTCGAAATACGTCCGTCAGGCCCCTTCCCTTGAGATAAATCTGCAAATATCTCGGAAACGAAGCGAGCTATGGCAAAATGTTAAGAGACCTTTTTTGTAGAGAATTAAGTTTCCTACTTTTTATGTTCTATGATATTTTTGGATCAGATGCGTAGTTCTCGAGATATATCAAGATATTTAAAAGTTCCGAAACCGCACCAACATAATAGAGATACAGAAACACCGTGGCCCCTTTCTTTGAGATAACTCTGCACTATTGCGAGCTGGAAATGCCACTTCCAGTTTAGCTGTGCAGAAGAAGAACAACAAGAAGAAGAAATATCTCGAAATATGTCCGTTAGGCCCCTTCCCTTGAGATAAATCTGCAAATATCTCGGAAACGAAGCGAGCTATGGCAAAATGTTAAGAGACCTTTTTTGTAGCGAATTAAGTTTCCTACTTTTTATGTTCTATGATATTTTTTGATGAGATGCGTAGCTCTCGAGATATATCAAGATATTTAAAAGTTCCGAAGCCGCACCAACATAATAGAGATACAGAAACACCGTGGCCCCTTTCTTTCAGATAGCTATGCACTATTGCGAGCTGCAAATGCCACTTCCAGCTTAGCTGTGCAGAAGAAGAACAACAAGAAGAAGAAATATCTCGAAATATGTCCGTCAGGCCCCTTACCTTGAGATAAATCTGCAAATATCTTGGAAACGAAGCGAGCTATGGCAAAATGTTAAGAGACCTTTTTTGTAGAGAATTAAGTTTCCTACTTTTTATCTTCTATGATATTTTCTGATCAGATGCGTAGTTCTCGAGATATATCAAGATATTTAAAAGTTCCGAAGCCGCACCAACATAATAGAGATACAGAAACACCGTGGCCCCTCTCTTTGAGATAACTCTGCACAATTGCTAGCTGCAAATGCCACTTCCAGCTTACCTGTGCAGAAGAGGAACAACAAGAAGAAGAAATATCTCGAAATATGTCCGTCAGGCCCCTTCCCTTGAGATAAATCTGCAAATATCTCGGAAACGAAGCGAGCTATGGCAAAATGTTAAGAGACCTTTTTTGTAGAGAATTATGTTTCCTACTTTTTATGTTCTATGATATTTTTTGATCAGACGCGTAGTTCTCGAGATATATCAAGATATTTAAAAGTTCCGAAGCCGCACCAACATAATAGAGATACAGAAACACCGTGGCTCCTTTCTTTGAGATAACTCTGCACTATTGCGACCTGGAAATGCCACTTCCAGTTTAGCTGTGCAGAAGAAGAACAACAAGAAGAAGAAATATCTCGAAATATGTCCGTTAGGCCCCTTCCCTTGAGATAAATCTGCAAATATCTCGGAAACGAAGCGAGCTATGGCAAAATGTTAAGAGACCTTTTTTGTAGAGAATTAAGTTTCCTACGTTTTATGTTCTATGATATTTTTTGATCAGATGCGTAGTTCTCGAGATATATCAAGATATTTAAAAGTTCCGAAGCCGCACCAACATAATAGAGATACAGAAACACCGTGGCCCCTTTCTTTGAGATAACTCTGCACTATTGCGAGCTGGAAATGCCACGTCCAGTTTAGCTGTGCAGAAGAAGAACAACAAGAAGAAGATATATCTCGAAATATGTCCGTCAGGCCCCTTCCCTTGAGATAAATCTGCAAATATCTCGGAAACGAAGCGAGCTATGGCAAAATGTTAAGAGACCTTTTCTGTAGAGAATTAAGTTTTCTACTTTTTATGTTCCATGATATTTTTTGATCAGATGCGTAGTTCTCGAGATACATCAAGATATTTAAAAGTTCTGAAGCTGCACCAACATAATAGAGATACAGAAACACCGTGGCCCCTTTCTTTGAGATAACTCTGCACTAGTGCGAGCCGCAAATGCCACTTCCAGCTTAGCTGTGCAGAAGAAGAACAACAAGAAGAAGAAATATCTGCAAATATGTCCGTTAGGCCCCTTCCCTTGAGATAAATCTGCAAATATCTCGGAAACGAAGCGAGCTATGGCAAAATGTTGAGAGACCTTTTTTGTAGAGAATTAAGTTTCCTACTATTTATGTTCTATGATATTTTTGGATCAGATGCGTAGTTCTCGAGATATATCAAGATATTTAAAAGTTCCGAAGCCGCACCAGCATAATAGAGATACAGAAACACCGTGGCCCCTTTCTTTGAGATATCTCTGCACTATTGCGAGCTGCAAATGCCACTTCCAGCTTAGCTGCGCAGAAGAAGAACAACAAGAAGAAGAAATTTCTCGAAATATGTCCGTCAGGCCCCTTCCCTTGAGATAAATCTGCAAATATCTCGGAAACGAAGCGAGCTATGGCAAAATGTTAAGAGACCTTTTTTGTAGAGAATTATGTTTCCTACTTTTTATGTTCTATAATATTTTCTGATCAGACGCGTAGTTCTCGAGATATATCAAGATATTTAAAAGTTCCGAAGCCGCACCAACATAATAGAGATACAGAAACACCGTGGCCCCTTTCTTTGAGATAACTCTGCACTATTGCGAGCTGCAAATGCCACTTCCAGCTTAGCTGTGCAGAAGAAGAACAACAAGAGGAAGAAATATCTCGAAATATGTCCGTCAGGCCCCTTACCTTGAGATAAATCTGCAAATATCTCGGAAACGAAGCGAGCTATGGCAAAATGTTAAGAGACCTTTTTTGTAGAGAATTACGTTTCCTACTTTTTATCTTCTATGATATTTTCTGATCAGATGCGTAGTTCTCGAGATATATCAAGATATTTAAAAGTTCCGAAGCCGCACCAACATAATAGAGATACAGAAACACCGTGGCCCCTTTCTTTGAGATAACTCTGCACTATTGCGAGCTGCAAATGCCACTTTCAGCTTAGCTGTGCAGAAGAAGAACAACAAGAAGAAGAAATATCTCGAAATATGTCCGTCAGGCCCCTTCCCTTGAGATAAATCTGCAAATATCTCGGAAACGAAGCGAGCTATGGCAAAATGTTAAGAGACCTTTTTTGTAGAGAATTATGTTTCCTACAATTTATGTTCTATGATATTTTTTGATCAGAAGCGTAGTTTTCGAGATATATCGAGATATTTAAAAGTTCCGAAGCCGCACCAACATAATAGAGATACAGAAACACCGTGGCCCCTTTCTTTGAGATAACTCTGCACTAGTGCGAGCCGCAAATGCCACTTCCAGCTTAGCTGTGCAGAAGAAGAACAACAAGAAGAAGAAATATCTGGAAATATGTCCGTTAGGCCCCTTCCCTTGAGATAAATCTGCAAATATCTCGGAAACGAAGCGAGCTATGGCAAAATGTTGAGAGACCTTTTTTGTAGAGAATTAAGTTTCCTACTATTTATGTTCTATGATATTTTTGGATCAGATGCGTAGTTCTCGAGATATATCAAGATATTTAAAAGTTCCGAAGCCGCACCAGCATAATAGAGATACAGAAACACCGTGGCCCCTTTCTTTGAGATATCTCTGCACTATTGCGAGCTGCAAATGCCACTTCCAGCTTAGCTGCGCAGAAGAAGAACAACAAGAAGAAGAAATATCTCGAAATATGTCCGTCAGGCCCCTTCCCTTGAGATAAATCTGCAAATATCTCGGAAACGAAGCGAGCTATGGCAAAATGTTAGGAGACCTTTTTTGTAGAGAATTATGTTTCCTACTTTTTATGTTCTATGATATTTTTTGATCAGACGCGTAGTTCTCGAGATATATCAAGATATTTAAAAGTTCCGAAGCCGCACCAACATAATAGAGATACAGAAACACCGTGGCCCCTTTCTTTGAGATAACTCTGCACTATTGCGAGCTGCAAATGCCACTTCCAGCTTAGCTGTGCAGAAGAAGAACAACAAGAAGAAGAAATATCTCGAAATATGTCCGTCAGGCCCCTTACCTTGAGATAAATCTGCAAATATCTCGGAAACGAAGCGAGCTATGGCAAAATGTTAAGAGACCTTTTTTGTAGAGAATTAAGTTTCCTACTTTTTATGTTCTATGATATTTTTCGATCAGAGGCGTAGTTCTCGAGATATATCAAGATATTTAAAAGTTCCGAAGCCGCACCAACATAATAGAGATACAGAAACACCGTGGCCCCTTTCTTTGAGATAACTCTGCACTATTGCGAGCTGTAAATGCCACTTCCAGCTTAGCTGTGCAGAAGAAGAACAACAAGAAGAAGAAATATCTCGAAATATGTCCGTCAGGCCCCTTCCCTTGAGCTGAATCTGCAAATATCTTGGAAACGAAGCGAGCTATGGCAAAATGTTAAGAGACGTTTTTTGTAGAGAATTATGTTTCCTACAATTTATGTTCTATGATATTTTTTGATCAGAAGCGTAGTTTTCGAGATATATCGAGATATTTAAAAGTTCCGAAGCCGCACCAACATAATAGAGATACAGAAACACCGTGGCCCCTTTCTTTGAGATAACTCTGCACTAGTGCGAGCCGCAAATGCCACTTCCAGCTTAGCTGTGCAGAACAAGAACAACAAGAAGAAGAAATATCTCGAAATATGTCCGTCAGGCCCCTTCCCTTGAGATATATCTGCAAATATCTCGGAAACGAAGCGAGCTATGGCAAAATGTTAAGAGACCTTTTTTGTAGAGAATTATGTTTCCTACAATTTATGTTCTATGATATTTTTTGTTCAGAAGCGTAGTTTTCGAGATATATCGAGATATTTAAAAGTTCCGAAGCCGCACCAACATAATAGAAATACAGAAACACCGTGGCCCCTTTCGTTGAGATAACTCTGCACTAGTGCGAGCCGCAAATGCCACTTCCAGCTTAGCTGTGCAGAAGAAGAACAACAAGAAGAAGAAATATCTCGAAATATGTCCGTCAGGCCCCTTCCCTTGAGATAAATCTGCAAATATCTCGGAAACGAAGCGAGCTATGGCAAAATGTTAAGAGACCTTTTTTGTAGAGAATTAAGTTTCCTACTTTGTATGTTCTATGATATTTTTTGATCAGACGCGTAGTTCTCGAGATATATCAAGATATTTAAAAGTTCCGAAGCCGCACCAACATAATAGAGATACAGAAACACCGTGGCCCCTTTCTTTGAGATAACTCTGCACTATTGCGAGCTGCAAATGCCACTTCCAGCTTAGCTGTGCAGAGGAAGAACAACAAGAAGAAGGAATATCTCGAAATATGTCCGTCAGGCCAGTTCCTTTGAGCTGAATCTGCAAATATCTCGGAAACGAAGCGAGCTATGGCAAAATGTTAAGAGACGTTTTTTGTAGAGAATTATGTTTCCTACAATTTATGTTCTATGATATTTTTTGATCAGAAGCGTAGTTTTCGAGATATATCGAGATATTTAAAAGTTCCGAAGCCGCACCAACATAATAGAGATACAGAAACACCGTGGCCCCTTTCTTCGAGATAACTCTGCACTAGTGCGAGCCGCAAATGCCACTTCCAGCTTAGCTGTGCAGAAGAAGAACAACAAGAAGAAGAAATATCTCGAAATATGTCCGTCAGGCCCCTTCCCTTGAGATAAATCTGCAAATATCTCCGAAACGAAGCGAGCTATGGCAAAATGTTAAGAGACCTTTTTTGTAGAGAATTAAGTTTCCTACTTTGTATGTTCTATGATATTTTTTGATCAGACGCGTAGTTCTCGAGATATATCAAGATATTTAAAAGTTCCGAAGCCGCACCAACATAATACAGATACAGAAACACCGTGGCCCCTTTCTTTGAGATATCTCTGCACTATTGCGAGCTGCAAATGCCACTTCCAGCTTAGCTGTGCAGAAGAAGAACAACAAGAAGAAGAAATATCTCGAAATATGTCCGTGAGGCCCCTTCCCTTGAGATATATCTGCAAATATCTCGGAAACCAAGCGAGCTATGGCAAAATGTTAAGAGACCTTTTTTGTAGAGAATTATGTTTCCTACAATTTATGTTCTATGATATTTTTTGATCAGAAGCGTAGTTTTCGAGATATATCTAGATATTTAAAAGTTACGAAGCCGCACCAACATAATAGAGATACAGAAACACCGTGGCCCCTTTCTTTGAGATAACTCTGCACTAGTGCGAGCCGCAAATGCCACTTCCAGCTTAGCTGTGCAGAAGAAGAACAACAAGAAGAAGAAATATCTCGAAATATGTCCGTCAGGCCCCTTCCCTTGAGATAAATCTCCAAATATCTCGGAAACGAAGCGAGCTATGGCAAAATGTTAAGAGACCTTTTTTGTAGGGAATTAAGTTTCCTACTTTTTATGTTCTATGATATTTTTTGATCAGAAGCGTAGTTTTCGAGATATATCGAGATATTTAAAAGTTCCGAAGCCGCACCAACATAATAGAGATACAGAAACACCGTGGCCCCTTTCTTTGAGATAACTCTGCACTATTACGAGCTGCAAATGCCACTTCCAGCTTAGCTGTGCAGAGGAAGAACAACAAGAAAAAGAAGTATCTCGAAATATGTCCGTCAGGCCCGTTCCTTTGAGCTGAATCTGCAAATATCTCGGAAACGAAGCGAGCTATGGCAAAATGTTAAGAGACGTTTTTTGTAGAGAATTATGTTTCCTACAATTTATGTTCTATGATATTTTTTGATCAGAAGCGTAGTTTTCGAGATATATCGAGATATTTAAAAGTTCCGAAGCCGCACCAACATAATAGAGATACAGAAACACCGTGGCCCCTTTCTTTGAGATAACTCTGCACTAGCGCGAGCCGCAAATGCCACTTACAGCTTAGCTGTGCAGAAGAAGAACAACGAGAAGAAGAAATATCTCGAAATATGTCCGTCAGGCCCCTTCCCTTGAGATAAATCTGCAAATATCTCGGAAACGAAGCGAGCTATGGCAAAATGTTAAGAGACCTTTTTTGTAGAGAATTAAGTTTCCTACATTTTATGTTCTATGATATTTTTTGATCAGATGCGTAGTTCTCGAGATATATCAAGATATTTAAAAGTTCCGAAGCCGCACCAACATAATAGAGATACAGAAACACCGTGGCCCCTTTCTTTGAGATAACTCTGCACTAGCGCGAGCCGCAAATGCCACTTACAGCTTAGCTGTGCAGAAGAAGAACAACGAGAAGAAGAAATATCTCGAAATATGTCCGTCAGGCCCCTTCCCTTGAGATAAATCTGCAAATATCTCGGAAACGAAGCGAGCTATGGCAAAATGTTAAGAGACCTTTTTTGTAGAGAATTAAGTTTCCTACATTTTATGTTCTATGATATTTTTTGATCAGATGCGTAGTTCTCGAGATATATCAAGATATTTAAAAGTTCCGAAGCCGCACCAACATAATAGAGATACAGAAACACCGTGGCTCCTTTCTTTGAGATAACTCTGCACTATTGCGAGCTGGAAATGCCACTTCCAGTTTAGCTGTGCAGAAGAAGAACAACAAGAAGAAGAAATATCTCGAAATATGTCCGTTAGGCCCCTTTCCTTGAGATAAATCTGCAAATATCTCGGAAACGAAGCGAGCTATGGCAAAATGTTAAGAGACCTTTTTTGTAGAGAATTAAGTTTCCTACTTTTTATGTTCTATGATATTTTTTGATCAGATGCGTAGTTCTCGAGATATATCAAGATATTTAAAGGTTCCGAAGCCGCACCAACATAATAGAGATACAGAAACACCGTGGCCCCGTTCTTTGAGATAACTCTGCACTAGCGCGAGCCGCAAATGCCACTTACAGCTTAGCTGTGCAGAAGAAGAACAACGAGAAGAAGAAATATCTCGAAATATGTCCGTCAGGCCCGTTCCCTTGAGATAAATCTGCAAATATCTCGGAAACGATGCGAGCTATGGCAAAATGTTAAGAGATCTTTTTTGTAGAGAATTAAGTTTCCTACTTTTTATGTTCTATGATATTTTTTGATCAGATGCGTAGTTCTCGAGATATATCAAGATATTTAAAAGTTCCGAAGCCGCACCAACATAATAGAGATACAGAAACACCGTGGCCCCTTTCTTTGAGATAACTCTGCACTATTGCGAGCTGCAAATGCCACTTCCAGCTTAGCTGTGCAGAAGAGGAACAACAAGAAGAAGAAATATCTCGGAATATATCCGTCAGGCCCCTTCCCTTGAGATAAATCTGCAAATATCTCGGAAACGATGCCAGCTATGGGAAAATGTTGAGAGACCTTTTTTGTAGAGAATTAAGTTTCCTACTTTTTATCTTCTATGATATTTTTTGATCAGATGCGTAGTTCTAGAGATATATCAAGATATTTAAAAGTTCCGAAGCCGCACCAACATAATAGAGATACAGAAACACCGTGGCCCCTTTCTTTGGGATAACTCCGCACTAGTGCGAGCCGCAAATGCCACTTCCAGCTTAGCTGTGCAGAGGAAGAACAACAAGAAGAAGAAATATCTCGAAATATGTCCGTCAGGCCAGTTCCTTTGAGCTGAATCTGCAAATATCTCGGAAACGAAGCGAGCTATGGCAAAATGTTAAGAGACGTTTTTTGTAGAGAATTATGTTTCCTACAATTTATGTTCTATGATATTTTTTGATCAGAAGCGTAGTTTTCGAGATATATCGAGATACTTAAAAGTTCCGAAGCCGCACTAACATATTAGAGATACAGAAACACCGTGGCCCCTTTCTTTGAGATAACTGTGCACTAGTGCGAGCCGCAAATGCCACTTCCAGCTTAGCTGTGCAGAAGAAGAACAACAAGAAGAAGAAACTTCTCGAAATATGTCCGTCAGGCCCCTTCCCTTGAGATAAATCTGCAAATATCTCGGAAACGAAGCGAGCTATGGCAAAATGTTAAGAGACCTTTTTTGTAGAGAATTAAGTTTCCTACTTTTTATGTTCTATGATATTTTTTGATCAGATGCGTAGTTCTCGAGATATATCAAGATATTTAAAAGTTCCGAAACCGCACCAACATAATAGAGATACAGAAACGCCGTGGCCCCTTTCTTTGAGATAACTCTGCACTATTGCGAGCTGTAAATGCCACTTCCAGCTTAGCTGTGCAGAAGAAGAACAGCAAGAAGAAGAAATATCTCGAAATATGTCCGTCAGGCCCCTTCCCTTGAGATAAATCTGCAAATATCTCGGAAACAACGCGAGCTATGGCAAAATGTTAAGAGACCTTTTTTGTAGAGAATTATGTTTCCTACTTTTTATGTTCTATGATATTTTTTGATCAGACGCGTAGTTCTCGAGATATATCAAGATATTTAAAAGTTCCGAAGCCGCACCAACATAATAGAGATACAGAAACACCGTGGCCCCTTTCTTTGAGATATCTCTGCACTATTGCGAGCTGCAAATGCCACTTCCAGCTTAGCTGTGCAGAAGAAGAACAACAAGAAGAAGAAATATCTCGAAATATGTCCGTGAGGCCCCTTCCCTTGAGATAAATCTGCAAATATCTCGGAAACGAAGCGAGCTATGGCAAAATGTTAAGAGACCCTATTTGTAGAGAATTAAGTTTCCTACTTTTTATGTTCTATGATATTTTTTGATCAGATGCGTAGTTCTCGAGATATATCAAGATATTTAAAAGTTCCGAAACCGCACCAACATAATAGAGATACAGAAACACCGTGGCCCCTTTCTTTGAGATAACTCTGCACTATTGCGAGCTGTAAATGCCACTTCCAGCTTAGCTGTGCAGAAGAAGAACAACAAGAAGAAGAAATATCTCGAAATATGTCCGTCAGGCCCCTGCCCTTGAGATATATCTGCAAATATCTCGGAAACCAAGCGAGCTATGGCAAAATGTTAAGAGACCTTTTTTGTAGAGAATTAAGTTTCCTACTTTTTATGTTCCATGATATTTTTTGATCAGATGCGTAGTTCTCGAGATATATCAAGATATTTAAAAGTTCCGAAGCCGCACCAACATAATAGAGATACAGAAACACCGTGGCCCCTTTCTTTGAGATAACTCTGCACTATTGCGAGCTGGAAATGCCACTTCCAGTTTAGCTGTGCAGAAGAAGAACAACAAGAAGAAGAAATATCTCGAAATATGTCCGTTAGGCCCCTTCCCTTGAGATAAATCACCAAATATCTCGGAAACGAAGCGAGCTATGGCAAAATGTTAAGAGACCTTTTTTGTAGAGAATTAAGTTTCCTACTTTTTATGTTCTATGATATTTTTTGATCAGAAGCGTAGTTTTCGAGATATATCGAGATATTTAAAAGTTCCGAAGCCGCACCAACATAATAGAGATACAGAAACACCGTGGCCCCTTTCTTTGAGATAACTGTGCACTAGTGCGAGCCGCAAATGCCACTTCCAGCTTAGCTGTGCAGAAGAAGAACAACAAGAAGAAGAAATATCTCGAAATATGTCCGTCAGGCCCCTTCCCTTGAGATAAATCTGCAAATATCTCGGAAAGGAAGCGAGCTATGGCAAAATGTTAAGAGACCTTTTTTGTAGAGAATTAAGTTTCCTACTTTTTATGTTCTATGATATTTTTTGATCAGATGCGCAGTTCTCGAGATATATCAAGATATTTAAAAGTTCCGAAGCCGCACCAACATAATAGAGATACAGAAACACCGTGGCCCCTTTCTTTGAGATAACTCTGCACTATTGCGAGCTGTAAATGCCACTTCCAGCTTAGCTGTGCAGAAGAAGAACAACAAGAAGAAGAAATATCTCGAAATATGTCCGTCAGGCCCCTGCCCTTGAGATATATCTGCAAATATCTCGGAAACCAAGCGAGCTATGGCAAAATGTTAAGAGACCTTTTTTGTAGAGAATTATGTTTCCTACAATTTATGTTCTATGATATTTTTTGATCAGAAGCGTAGTTTTCGAGATATATCTAGATATTTAAAAGTTACGAAGCCGCACCAACATAATAGAGATACAGAAACACCGTGGCCCCTTTCTTTGAGATAACTCTGCACTAGTGCGAGCCGCAAATGCCACTTCCAGCTTAGCTGTGCAGAAGAAGAACAACAAGAAGAAGAAATATCTCGAAATATGTCCGTCAGGCCCCTTCCCTTGAGATAAATCTGCAAATATCTCGGAAACGAAGCGAGCTATGGCAAAATGTTAAGAGACCTTTTTTGTAGAGAATTAAGTTTCCTACTTTTTATGTTGTATGATATTTTTTGATCAGATGCGTAGTTCTCGAGATATATCAAGATATTTAAAAGTTCCGAAGCCGCACCAACATAATAGATACAGAAACACCGTGGCCCCTTTCTTTGAGATAACTCTGCACTATTGCGAGCTGCAAATGCCACTTCCAGCTTAGCTGTGCAGAGGAAGAACAACAAGAAGAAGAAATATCTCGAAATATGTCCGTCAGGCCAGTTCCTTTGAGCTGAATCTGCAAATATCTCGGAAACGAAGCGAGCTATGGCAAAATGTTGAGAGACGTTTTTTGTCGAGAATTATGTTTCCTACAATTTATGTTCTATGATATTTTTTGATCAGAAGCGTAGTATTCGAGATATATCGAGGTACTTAAAAGTTCCGAAGCCGCACCAACATATTAGAGATACAGAAACACCGTGGCCCCTTTCTTTGAGATAACTGTGCACTAGTGCGAGCCGCAAATGCCACTTCCAGCTTAGCGGTGCAGAAGAAGAACAACAAGAAGAAGAAACTTCTCGAAATATGTCCGTTAGGCCCCTTCCCTTGAGATAAATCTGCAAATATCTCGGAAACGAAGCGAGCTATGGCAAAATGTTAAGAGACCTTTTTTGTAGAGAATTAAGTTTCCTACTTTTTATGTTCTATGATATTTTTTGATCAGATGCGTAGTTCTCGAGATATATCAAGATATTTAAAAGTTCCGAAGCCGCACCAACATAATAGAGATACAGAAACACCGTGGCCCCTTTCTTTGAGATAACTCTGCACTATTGCGAGCTGCAAATGCCACTTCCAGCTTAGCTGTGCAGAGGAAGAACAACAAGAAAAAGAAGTATCTCGAAATATGTCCGTCAGGCCCGTTCCTTTGAGCTGAATCTGCAAATATCTCGGAAACGAAGCGAGCTATCGCAAAATGTTAAGAGACATTTTTTGTAGAGAATTATGTTTCCTACAATATATGTTCTATGATATTTTTTGATCAGAAGCGTAGTTTTCGAGATATATCGAGATATTTAAAAGTTCCGAAGCCGCACCAACATAATAGAGATACAGAAACACCGTGGCCCCTTTCTTTGAGATAACTCTGCACTAGTGCGAGCCGCAAATGCCACTTCCAGCTTAGCTGTGCAGAAGAAGAACAACAAGAAGAAGAAATATCTCGAAATATGTCCGTCAGGCCCCTTCCCTTGAGATAAATCTGCAAATATCTCGGAAACGAAGCGAGCTATGGCAAAATGTTAAGAGACCTTTTTTGTAGAGAATTAAGTTTCCTACTTTTTATGTTGTATGATATTTTTTGATCAGATGCGTAGTTCTCGAGATATATCAAGATATTTAAAAGTTCCGAAGCCGCACCAACATAATAGATACAGAAACACCGTGGCCCCTTTCTTTGAGATAACTCTGCACTATTGCGAGCTGCAAATGCCACTTCCAGCTTAGCTGTGCAGAGGAAGAACAACAAGAAGAAGAAATATCTCGAAATATGTCCGTCAGGCCAGTTCCTTTGAGCTGAATCTGCAAATATCTCGGAAACGAAGCGAGCTATGGCAAAATGTTGAGAGACGTTTTTTGTCGAGAATTATGTTTCCTACAATTTATGTTCTATGATATTTTTTGATCAGAAGCGTAGTATTCGAGATATATCGAGGTACTTAAAAGTTCCGAAGCCGCACCAACATATTAGAGATACAGAAACACCGTGGCCCCTTTCTTTGAGATAACTGTGCACTAGTGCGAGCCGCAAATGCCACTTCCAGCTTAGCGGTGCAGAAGAAGAACAACAAGAAGAAGAAATATCTCGAAATATGTCCGTCAGGCCCCTTCCCTTGAGATAAATCTGCAAATATCTCGGAATCGAAGCGAGCTATGGCAAAATGTTAAGAGACCTTTTTTGTAGAGAATTAAGTTTCCTACTTTTTATCTTCTATGATATTTTTTGATCAGATGCGTAGTTCTCGAGATATATCCAGATATTTAAAAGTTCCGAAGCCGCACCAACATAATAGAGATACAGAAACACCGTGGCCCCTTTCTTTGAGATAACTCTGCACTATTGCGAGCTGTAAATGCCACTTCCAGCTTAGCTGTGCAGAAGAAGAACAACAAGAAGAAGAAATATCTCGAAATATGTCCGTCAGGCCCCTTCCCTTGAGATATATCTGCAAATATCTCGGAAACGAAGCGAGCTATGACAAAATGTTAAGAGACCTTTTTTGTAGAGAATTATGTTTCCTATAATTTATGTTCTATGATATTTTTTGATCAGAAGCGTAGTTTTCGAGATATATCGAGGTATTTAAAAGTTCCGAAGCCGCACCAACATAATAGAGATACAGAAACACCGTGGCCCCTTTCTTTGAGATAACTCTGCACTAGTGCGAGCCGCAAATGCCACTTCCAGCTTAGCTGTGCAGAAGAAGAACAACAAGAAGAAGAAATATCTCGAAATATGTCCGTCAGGCCCCTTCCCTTGAGATAAATCTGCAAATATCTCGGAAACGAAGCGAGCTATGGCAAAATGTTAAAAGACCTTTTTTGTAAAGAATTAAGTTTCCTACGTTTTATCTTCTATGATATTTTTTGATCAGATGCGTAGTTCTCGAGATATATCAAGATATTTAAAAGTTCCGAAGCCGCACCAACATAATAGAGATACAGAAACACCGTGGCCCCTCTCTTTGAGATAACCTGCACTATTGCGAGCTGTAAATGCCACTTCCAGCTTAGCTGTGCAGAAGAAGAACAACAAGAAGAAGAAATATCTCGAAATATGTCCGTCAGGCCCCTTCCCTTGAGATATATCTGCAAATATCTCGGAAACGAAGCGAGCTATGGCAAAATGTTAAGAGACCTTTTTTGTAGAGAATTATGTTTCCTACAATTTATGTTCTATGATATTCTTTGATCAGATGCGTAGTTCTCGAGATATATCAAGATATTTAAAAGTTCCGAAGCCGAACCAACATAATAGAGATACAGAAACACCGTGGCCCCTTTCTTTGAGGTAACTCTGCACTATTGCGAGCTGCAAATGCCACTTCCAGCTTAGCTGTGCCGAAGAAGAACATCAAGAAGAAGAAATATCTCGATTAATGTCCGTCAGGCCCCTTCCCTTGAGATAAATCTGCAAATATCTCGGAAACGAAGAGGGCTATGGCAAAATGTTAAGAGACCTTTTTTGTAGAGAATTAAGTTTCCTACTTTTTATGTTCTATGATATTTTTTTATCTGATGCGTAGTTCTCGAGATATATCAAGATATTTAAAAGTTCCGAAGCCGCACCAACATAATAGAGATACAGAAACACCGTGGCCCCTTTCTTTGAGATAACTCTGCACTATTGCGAGCTGTAAATGCCACTTCCAGCTTAGCTGTGCAGAAGAAGAACAACAAGAAGAAGAAATATCTCGAAATATGTCCGTCAGGCCCCTTCCCTGGAGATATATCTGCAAATATCTCGGAAACGAAGCTAGCTATGGCAAAATGTTAAGAGACCTTTTTTGTAGAGAATTACGTTTCCTACAATTTATGTTCTATGATATTTTTTGATCAGAAGCGTAGTTTTCGAGATATATCGAGATATTTAAAAGTTCCGAAGCCGCACCAACATAATAGAGATACAGACACACCGTGGCCCCTTTCTTTGAGATAACTCTGCGCTAGTGCGAGCCGCAAATGCCACTTCCAGCTTAGCTGTGCAGAAGAAGAACAGCAAGAAGAAGAAATATCTCGAAATATGTCCGTCAGGCCCCTTCCCTTGAGATAAATCTGCAAATATCTCGGAAACGAAGCGAGCTATGGCAAAATGTTAAGAGACCTTTTTTCTAGGGAATTAAGTTTCCTACTTTTTATGTTCTATGATATTTTTTGATCAGATGCGTAGTTCTCGAGATATATCAAGATATTTAAAAGTTCCGAAGCCGCACCAACATAATAGAGATACAGAAACACCGTGGCCCCTTTCTTTGAGATAACTCTGCACTATTGCGAGCTGCAAATGCCACTTCCAGCTTAGCTGTGCAGAGGAAGAACAACAAGAAGAAGAAATATCTCGAAATATGTCCGTCAGGCCAGTTCCTTTGAGATATATCTGCAAATATCTCGGAAACGAAGCGAGCTATGACAAAATGTTAAGAGACCTTTTTTGTAGAGAATTATGTTTCCTACAATTTATGTTCTATGATATTTTTTGATCAGAAGCGTAGTTTTCGAGATATATCGAGATATTTAAAAGTTCCGAAGCCGCACCAACATAATAGAGATACAGAAACACCGTGGCCCCTTTCTTTGAGATAACTCTGCACTAGTGCGAGCCGCAAATGCCACTTCCAGCTTAGCTGTGCAGAAGAAGAACAACAAGAAGAAGAAATATCTCGAAATATGTCCGTCAGGCCCCTTCCCTTGAGATAAATCTGCAAATATCTCGGAAACGAAGCGAGCTATGGCAAAATGTTAACAGACCTTTTTTGTAGAGAATTATGTTTCCTACTTTTTATGTTCTATGATATTTTTTGATCAGACGCGTAGCTCTCGATATATATCAAGATATTTAAAAGTTCCGAAGCCGCACCAACATAATAGAGATACAGAAACAGCGTGGCCCCTTTCTTTGAGATATCTCTGCACTATTGCGAGCTGCAAATGCCACTTCCAGCTTAGCTGCGCAGAAGAAGAACAACAAGAAGAAGAAATATCTCGAAATATGTCCGTCAGGCCTCTTCCCTTGAGATAAATCTGCAAATATCTCGGAAACGAAGCGAGCTACGGCAAAATGTTAAGAGACCTTTTTTGTAGAAAATTAGGATTCCTACTTTTTATGTTCTATGATATTTTTTGAACAGATGCGTAGTTCTCGAGATATATCAAGATATTTAAAAGTTCCGAAGCCGCACTAACATAATAGAGATACAGAAACACCGTGGCCCCTTTCTTTGAGATAACTCTGCACTATTGCGCGCTGCAAATGCCACTTCCAGCTTAGCTGTGCAGAAGAAGAGCAACAAGAAGAAGAAATATCTCGAAATATGTCCGTCAGGCCCCTTCCCTTGAGATAAATCTGCAAATATCTCGGAAACGAAGCGAGCTATGGCAAAATGTTAAGAGACCTTTTTTGTAGAGAATTAAGTTTCCTACTTTTTATCTTCTATGATATTTTTTGATCAGATGCGTAGTTCTCGAGATATATCAAGATATTTAAAAGTTCCGAAGCCGCACCAACATAATAGAGATACAGAAAAACCGTGGCCCCTTTCTTTGAGATAACTCTGCACTATTGCGAGCTGTAAATGCCACTTCCAGCTTAGCTGTGCAGAAGAAGAACAACAAGAAGAAGAAATATCTCGAAATATGTCCGTCAGGCCCCTTCCCTTGAGATATATCTGCAAATATCTCGGAAACGAAGAGAGCTATGGCAAAATGTTAAGAGACCTTTTTTGTAGAGAATTAAGTTTCCTACTTTTTATGTTCTATGATATTTTTTGATCAGAGGCGTAGTTCTCGAGATATATCAAGATATTTAAAAGTTCCGAAGCCGCACCAACATAATAGAGATACAGAAACACCGTGGCCCCTTTCTTTGAGATAACTCTGCACTAGCGCGAGCCGCAAATGCCACTTACAGCTTAGCTGTGCAGAAGAAGAACAACGAGAAGAAGAAATATCTCGAAATATGTCCGTCAGGCCCCTTCCCTTGAGATAAATCTGCAAATATCTCGGAAACGAAGCGAGCTATGGCAAAATGTTAAGAGACCTTCTTTGTAGAGAATTAAGTTTCCTACATTTTATGTTCTATGATATTTTTTGATCAGATGCGTAGTTCTCGAGATATATCAAGATATTTAAAAGTTCCGAAGCCGCACCAACATAATAGAGATACAGAAACACCGTGGCTCCTTTCTTTGAGATAACTCTGCACTATTGCGAGCTGGAAATGCCACTTCCAGTTTAGCTGTGCAGAAGAAGAACAACAAGAAGAAGAAATATCTCGAAATATGTCCGTTAGGCCCCTTCCCTTGAGATAAATCTGCAAATATCTCGGAAACGGAGAGAGGTATTGGCAAAATGTTAAGCGACCTTTTTTGTAGAGAATTAAGTTTCCTACTTTTTATGTTCTATGATATTTTTTGATCAGATGCGTAGTTCTCGAGATATATCAAGATATTTAAAAGTTCCGAAGCCGCACCAACATAATAGAGATACAGAAACACCGTGGCCCCTTTCTTTGAGATAACTCTGCACTATTGCGAGCTGCAAATGCCACTTCCAGCTTAGCTGTGCAGAGGAAGAACAACAAGAAGAAGAAATATCTCGAAATATGTCCGTCAGGCCAGTTCCTTTGAGCTGAATCTGCAAATATCTCGGAAACGGAGAGAGGTATTGGCAAAATGTTAAGAGACCTTTTTTGTAGAGAATTAAGTTTCCTACTTTTCATGTTCTATGATATTTTTTGATCAGATGCGTAGTTCTCGAGATATATCAAGATATTTAAAAGTTCCGAAGCCGCACCAACATAATAGAGATACAGAAACACCGTGGCCCCTTTCTTTGAGATAACTCTGCACTATTGCGAGCTGCAAATGCCACTTCCAGCTTAGCTGTGCAGAAGAAGAACAACAAGAAGAAGAAATATCTCGAAATATGTCCGTCAGGCCCCTTCCCTTGAGATAAATATGCAAATATCTCGGAAACGAAGCGAGCTATGGCAAAATGTTAAGCGACCTTTTTTGTAGAGAATTAAGTGTCCTACTTTTTATGTTCTATGATATTTTTTGATCAGATGCGTAGTTCTCGAGATATATCAAGATATTTAAAAGTTCCGAAGCCCCACCAACATAATAGAGATACAGAAACACCGTGGCCCCTTTCTTTGAGATAACTCTGCACTATTGCGAGCTGCAAATGCCACTTCCAGCTTAGCTGTGCAGAGGAAGAACAACAAGAAGAAGAAATATCTCGAAATATGTCCGTCAGGCCAGTTCCTTTGAGCTGAATCTGCAAATATCTCGGAAACGAAGCGAGCTATGGCAAAATGTTAAGAGACGTTTTTTGTAGAGAATTATGTTTCCTACAATTTATGTTCTATGATATTTTTTGATCAGAAGCGTAGTTTTCGAGATATATCGAGATACTTAAAAGTTCCGAAGCCGCACCAACATAATAGAGATACAGAAACACCGTGGCCCCTTTCTTTGAGATATCTATGCACTATTGCGAGCTGCAAATGCTACTTCCAGCTTAGCTGTGCAGAAGAAGAACAACAAGAAGAAGAAGTATCTCGAAATATGTCCGTCAGGCCCCTTCCCTTGAGATAAATCTGCAAATATCTCGGAAACGAAGCGAGCTATGGCAAAATGTTAAGAGATCTTTTTTGTAGAGAATTAAGTTTCCTACTTTTTATGTTCTATCATATTTTTTGATCAGATGCGTAGTTCTCGAGATATATCAAGATATTTAAAAGTTCCGAAGCCGCACCAACATAATAGAGATACAGAAACACCGTGGCCCCTTTCTTTGAGATAACTCTGCACTAGCGCGAGCCGCAAATGCCACTTACAGCTTAGCTGTGCAGAAGAAGAACAACGAGAAGAAGAAATATCTCGAAATATGTCCGTCAGGCCCCTTCCCTTAAGATAAATCTGCAAATATCTCGGAAACGAAGCGAGCTATGGCAAAATGTTAAGAGATCTTTTTTGTAGAGAATTAAGTTTCCTACTTTTTATGTTCTATGATATTTTTTGATCAGATGCGTAGTTCTCGAGATATATCAAGATATTTAAAAGTTCCGAAGCCCCACCAACATAATAGAGATACAGAAACACCGTGGCCCCTTTCTTTGAGATAACTCTGCACTATTGCGAGCTGCAAATGCCACTTCCAGCTTAGCTGTGCAGAGGAAGAACAACAAGAAGAAGAAATATCTCGAAATATGTCCGTCAGGCCAGTTCCTTTGAGCTGAATCTGCAAATATCTCGGAAACGGAGAGAGGTATTGGCAAAATGTTAAGAGACCTTTTTTGTAGAGAATTAAGTTTCCTACTTTTCATGTTCTATGATATTTTTTGATCAGATGCGTAGTTCTCGAGATATATCAAGATATTTAAAAGTTCCGAAGCCGCACCAACATAATAGAGATACAGAAACACCGTGGCCCCTTTCTTTGAGATAACTCTGCACTATTGCGAGCTGCAAATGCCACTTCCAGCTTAGCTGTGCAGAAGAAGAACAACAAGAAGAAGAAGTATCTCGAAATATGTCCGTCAGGCCCCTTCCCTTGAGATAAATCTGCAAATATCTCGGAAACGAAGAGAGCTATGGCAAAATGTTAAGAGACCTTTTTTGTAGAGAATTAAGTTTCCTACTTTTTATGTTCTATGATATTTTTTGATCAGATGCGTAGTTCTCGAGATATATCAAGATATTTAAAAGTTCCGAAGCCGCACCAACATAATAGAGATACAGAAACAACGTGGCTCCTTTCTTTGAGATAACTCTGCACTATTGCGAGCTGGAAATGCCACTTCCAGTTTAGCTGTGCAGAAGAAGAACAACAAGAAGAAGAAATATCTCGAAATATGTCCGCCAGGCCCCTGCCCTTGAGATATATCTGCAAATATCTCGGAAACGAAGCGAGCTATGGCAAAATGTTGAGAGACCTTTTTTGTAGAGAATTATGTTTCCTACAATTTATGTTCTATGATATTTTTTGATCAGAAGCGTAGTTTTCGAGATATATCGAGATATTTAAAAGTTCCGAAGCCGCACCAACATAATAGAGATACAGAAACACCGTGGCCCCTTTCTTTGAGATAACTCTGCACTATTGCGAGCTGCAAATGCCACTTCCAGCTTAGCTGTGCAGAGGAAGAACAACAAGAAGAAGAAATATCTCGAAATATGTCCGTCAGGCCAGTTCCTTTGAGCTGAATCTGCAAATATCTCGGAAACAAAGCGAGCTATGGCAAAATGTTAAGAGACGTTTTTTGTAGAGAATTATGTTTCCTACAATTTATGTTCTATGATATTTTTTGATCAGAAGCGTAGTTTTCGAGATATATCGAGATACTTAAAAGTTCCGAAGCCGCACCAACATAATAGAGATACAGAAACACCGTGGCCCCTTTCTTTGAGATATCTATGCACTATTGCGAGCTGCAAATGCTACTTCCAGCTTAGCTGTGCAGAAGAAGAACAACAAGAAGAAGAAATATCTCGGAATATGTCCGTGAGGCCCCTTCCCTTGACATAAATCTGCAAATATCTCGGAAACGAAGCGAGCTATGGCAAAATGTTAAGAGACCTTTTTTGTAGAGAATTAAGTTTCCTACTTTTTATGTTCTATGATATTTTTTGATCAGATGCGTAGTTCTCGAGATATATTAAGATATTTAAAAGTTCCGAAGCCGCACCAACATAATAGAGATACAGAAACACCGTGGCCCCTTTCTTTGAGATAACTCTGCACTATTGCGAGCTGCAAATGCCACTTCCAGCTTAGCTGTGCAGAAGAAGAACAACAAGAAGAAGAAGTATCTCGAAATATGTCCGTCAGGCCCGTTCCCTTGAGATAAATCTCCAAATATCTCGGAAACGAAGCGAGCTATGGCAAAATGTTAAGAGATCTTTTTTGTAGAGAATTAAGTTTCCTACTTTTTATGTTCTATCATATTTTTTGATCAGATGCGTAGTTCTCGAGATATATCAAGATATTTAAAAGTTCCGAAGCCGCACCAACATAATAGAGATACAGAAACACCGTGGCCCCTTTCTTTGAGATAACTCTGCACTAGCGCGAGCCGCAAATGCCACTTACAGCTTAGCTGTGCAGAAGAAGAACAACGAGAAGAAGAAATATCTCGAAATATGTCCGTCAGGCCCCTTCCCTTGAGATAAATCTGCAAATATCTCGGAAACGAAGCGAGCTATGGCAAAATGTTAAGAGATCTTTTTTGTAGAGAATTAAGTTTCCTACTTTTTATGTTCTATGATATTTTTTGATCAGATGCGTAGTTCTCGAGATATATCAAGATATTTAAAAGTTCCGAAGCCGCACCAACATAATAGAGATACAGAAACACCGTGGCCCCTTTCTTTGAGATAACTCTGCACTAGCGCGAGCCGCAAATGCCACTTACAGCTTAGCTGTGCAGAAGAAGAACAACGAGAAGAAGAAATATCTCGAAATATGTCCGTCAGGCCCCTTCCCTTGAGATAAATCTGCAAATATCTCGGAAACGAAGCGAGCTATGGCAAAATGTTAAGAGACCTTTTTTGTAGAGAATTAAGTTTCCTACATTTTATGTTCTATGATATTTTTTGATCAGATGCGTAGTTCTCGAGATATATCAAGATATTTAAAAGTTCCGAAGCCGCACCAACATAATAGAGATACAGAAACACCGTGGCCCCTTTCTTTGAGATAACTCTGCACTAGCGCGAGCCGCAAATGCCACTTACAGCTTAGCTGTGCAGAAGAAGAACAACGAGAAGAAGAAATATCTCGAAATATGTCCGTCAGGCCCCTTCCCTTGAGATAAATCTGCAAATATCTCGGAAACGAAGCGAGCTATGGCAAAATGTTAAGAGACCTTTTTTGTAGAGAATTAAGTTTCCTACATTTTATGTTCTATGATATTTTTTGATCAGATGCGTAGTTCTCGAGATATATCAAGATATTTAAAAGTTCCGAAGCCGCACCAACATAATAGAGATACAGAAACACCGTGGCTCCTTTCTTTGAGATAACTCTGCACTATTGCGAGCTGGAAATGCCACTTCCAGTTTAGCTGTGCAGAAGAAGAACAACAAGAAGAGGAAATATCTCGAAATATGTCCGTTAGGCCCCTTTCCTTGAGATAAATCTGCAAATATCTCGGAAACGAAGCGAGCTATGGCAAAATGTTAAGAGACCTTTTTTGTAGAGAATTAAGTTTCCTACTTTTTATGTTCTATGATATTTTTTGATCAGATGCGTAGTTCTCGAGATATATCAAGATATTTAAAGGTTCCGAAGCCGCACCAACATAATAGAGATACAGAAACACCGTGGCCCCGTTCTTTGAGATAACTCTGCACTAGCGCGAGCCGCAAATGCCACTTACAGCTTAGCTGTGCAGAAGAAGAACAACGAGAAGAAGAAATATCTCGAAATATGTCCGTCAGGCCCGTTCCCTTGAGATAAATCTGCAAATATCTCGGAAACGAAGCGAGCTATGGCAAAATGTTAAGAGATCTTTTTTGTAGAGAATTAAGTTTCCTACTTTTTATGTTCTATGATATTTTTTGATCAGATGCGTAGTTCTCGAGATATATCAAGATATTTAAAAGTTCCGAAGCCGCACCAACATAATAGAGATACAGAAACACCGTGGCCCCTTTCTTTGAGATAACTCTGCACTATTGCGAGCTGCAAATGCCACTTCCAGCTTAGCTGTGCAGAAGAGGAACAACAAGAAGAAGAAATATCTCGGAATATATCCGTCAGGCCCCTTCCCTTGAGATAAATCTGCAAATATCTCGGAAACGATGCCAGCTATGGGAAAATGTTGAGAGACCTTTTTTGTAGAGAATTAAGTTTCCTACTTTTTATCTTCTATGATATTTTTTGATCAGATGCGTAGTTCTAGAGATATATCAAGATATTTAAAAGTTCCGAAGCCGCACCAACATAATAGAGATACAGAAACACCGTGGCCCCTTTCTTTGAGATAACTGTGCACTAGTGCGAGCCGGAAATGCCACTTCCAGCTTAGCTGTGCAGAAGAAGAACAACAAGAAGAAGAAATATCTCGAAATATGTCCGTCAGGCCCCTTCCCTTGAGATAAATCTGCAAATATCTCGGAAACGAAGCGAGCTATGGCAAAATGTTGAGAGATCTTTTTTGTAGAGAATTAAGTTTCCTACTTTTTATGTTCTATGATATTTTTTGATCAGATGCGTAGTTCTCGAGATATATCAAGATATTTAAAAGTTCCGAAGCCGCACCAACATAATAGAGATACAGAAACACCGTGGCCCCTTTCTTTGAGATAACTCTGCACTAGCGCGAGCCGCAAATGCCACTTACAGCTTAGCTGTGCAGAAGAAGAACAACGAGAAGAAGAAATATCTCGAAATATGTCCGTCAGGCCCGTTCCCTTGAGATAAATCTGCAAATATCTCGGAAACGAAGCGAGCTATGGCAAAATGTTAAGAGATCTTTTTTGTAGAGAATTAAGTTTCCTACTTTTTATGTTCTATGATATTTTTTGATCAGATGCGTAGTTCTCGAGATATATCAAGATATTTAAAAGTTCCGAAGCCGCACCAACATAATAGAGATACAGAAACACCGTGGCCCCTTTCTTTGAGATAACTCTGTACTAGCGCGAGCCGCAAATGCCACTTACAGCTTAGCTGTGCAGAAGAAGAACAACGAGAAGAAGAAATATCTCGAAATATGTCCGTCAGGCCCCTTCCCTTGAGATAAATCTGCAAATATCTCGGAAACGAAGCGAGCTATGGCAAAATGTTAAGAGACCTTTTTTGTAGAGAATTAAGTTTCCTACAATTTATGTTCTATGATATTTTTTGATCAGATGCGTAGTTCTCGAGATATATCAAGATATTTAAAAGTTCCGAAGCCGCACAGACATAATAGAGATACAGAAACACCGTGGCCCCTTTCTTTGAGATAACTCTGCACTATTGCGAGCTGCAAATGCCACTTCCAGCTTAGCTGTGCAGAAGAGGAACAACAAGAAGAAGAAATATCTCGGAATATGTCCGTCAGGCCCCTTCCCTTGAGATAAATCTGCAAATATCTCGGAAACGATGCCAGCTATGGGAAAATGTTGAGAGACCTTTTTTGTAGAGAATTAAGTTTCCTACTTTTTATCTTCTATGATATTTTTTGATCAGATGCGTAGTTCTAGAGATATATCAAGATATTTAAAAGTTCCGAAGCCGCACCAACATAATAGAGATACAGAAACACCGTGGCCCCTTTCTTTGAGATAACTGTGCACTAGTGCGAGCCGGAAATGCCACTTCCAGCTTAGCTGTGCAGAAGAAGAACAACAAGAAGAAGAAATATCTCGAAATATGTCCGTCAGGCCCCTTCCCTTGAGATACATCTGCAAATATCTCGGAAACGAAGCGAGCTATGGCAAAATGTTAAGAGACCCTTTTTGTAGAGAATTAAGTTTCCCACTTTTTATGTTCTATGATATTTTTTGATCAGACGCGTAGTTCTCGAGATATATCAAGATATTTAGAAGTTCCGAAGCCGCACCAACATAATAGAGATACAGAAACACCGTGGCCCCTTTCTTTGAGATAACTCTGCACTATTGCGAGCTGCAAATGCCACTTCCAGCTTAGCTGTGCAGAAGAAGAACAACAAGAAGAACAAATATCTCGAAATATGTCCGTCAGGCCCCTTCCCTTGAGATATATCTACAAATCTCTCGGAAACGAAGCGAGCTATGGCAAAATGTTAAGAGACCTTTTTTGTAGAGAATTATGTTTCCTACAATTTATGTTCTATGATATTTTTTGATCAGATGCGTAGTTTTCGAGATATATCGAGATATTTAAAAGATCCGAAGCCGCACCAACATAATAGAGATACAGAAACACCGTGGCCCCTTTCTTTGATATAACTCTGCACTAGTGCGAGCCGCAAATGCCGCTTCCAGCTTAGCTGTGCAGAAGAAGAACAACAAGAAGAAGAAATATCTCGAAATATGTCCGTCAGGCCCCTTCCCTCGAGATAAATCTGCAAATATCTCGGAAATGAAGCGAGCTATGGCAAAATGTTAAGAGACCTTTTTTGTAGAGAATTAAGTTTCGTACTTTTTATGTTGTATGATATATTTTGATCGGATGCGTAGTTCTCGAGATATATCAAGATATTTAAAAGTTCCGAAGCCGCACCAACATAATAGAGATACAGAAACACCGTGGCCCCTTTCTTTGAGATAACTCTGCACTATTGCGAGCTGCAAATGCCACTTCCAGCTTAGCTGTGCAGAAGAAGAACAACAAGAAGAAGAAATATCTCGAAATATGTCCGTCAGGCCCCTTCCCTTGAGATAAATCTGCAAATATCTCGGAAACGAAGCGAGCTATGGCAAAATGTTAAGAGATCTTTTTTGTAGAGAATTAAGTTTCCTACTTTTTATGTTCTATGATATTTTTTGATCAGGTGCGTAGTTCTCGAGATATATCAAGATATTTAAAAGTTCCGAAGCCGCACCAACATAATAGAGATACAGAAACACCGTGGCCCCTTTCTTTAAGATAACTCTGCACTAGCGCGAGCCGCAAATGCCACTTACAGCTTAGCTGTGCAGAAGAAGAACAACAAGAAGAAGAAATATCTCGAAATATGTCCGTCAGGCCCCTTCCCTTGAGATACATCTGCAAATATCTCGGAAACGAAGCGAGCTATGGCAAAATGTTAAGAGACCCTTTTTGTAGAGAATTAAGTTTCCCACTTTTTATGTTCTATGATATTTTTTGATCAGACGCGTAGTTTTCGAGATATATCAAGATATTTAGAAGTTCCGAAGCCGCACCAACATAATAGAGATACAGAAACACCGTGGCCCCTTTCTTTGAGATAACTGTGCACTATTGCGAGCTGCAAATGCCACTTCCAGCTTAGCTGTGCAGAAGAAGAACAACAAGAAGAACAAATATCTCGAAATATGTCCGTCAGGCCCCTTCCCTCGAGATAAATCTGCAAATATCTCGGAAATGAAGCGAGCTATGGCAAAATGTTAAGAGACCTTTTTTGTAGAGAATTAAGTTTCCTACTTTTTATGTTGTATGATATATTTTGATCGGATGCGTAGTTCTCGAGATATATCAAGATATTTAAAAGTTCCGAAGCCGCACCAACATAATAGAGATACAGAAACACCGTGGCCCCTTTCTTTGAGATAACTCTGCACTATTGCGAGCTGCAAATGCCACTTCCAGCTTAGCTGTGCAGAAGAAGAACAACAAGAAGAAGAAATATCTCGAAATATGTCCGTCAGGCCCCTTCCCTTGAGATAAATCTGCAAATATCTCGGAAACGAAGCGAGCTATGGCAAAATGTTAAGAGACCTTTTTTGTAGAGAATTATGTTTCCTACAATTTATGTTCTATGATATTTTTTGATCAGATGCGTAGTTTTCGAGATATATCGAGATATTTAAAAGATCCGAAGCCGCACCAACATAATAGAGATACAGAAACACCGTGGCCCCTTTCTTTGATATAACTCTGCACTAGTGCGAGCCGCAAATGCCGCTTCCAGCCTAGCTGTGCAGAAGAGGAACAACAAGAAGAAGAAATATCTCGAAATATGTCCGTCAGGCCCCTTCCCTTGAGATAAATCTGCAAATATCTCGGAAACGAAGCGAGCTACGGCAAAATGTTAAGAGACCTTTTTTGTAGAGAATTAAGTTTCCTACATTTTATGTTCTATGATATTTTTTGATCAGAAGCGTAGTTCTCGAGATATATCAAGATATTTAAAAGTTCCGAAGCCGCACCAACATAATAGAGATACAGAAACACCGTGGCTCCTTTCTTTGAGATAACTCTGCACTATTGCGAGCTGGAAATGCCACTTCCAGTTTAGCTGTGCAGAAGAAGAACAACAAGAAGAAGAAATATCTCGAAATATGTCCGTTAGGCCCCTTTCCTTGAGATAAATCTGCAAATATCTCGGAAACGAAGCGAGCTATGGCAAAATGTTAAGAGACCTTTTTTGTAGAGAATTAAGTTTCCTACTTTTTATGTTCTATGATATTTTTTGATCAGATGCGTAGTTCTCGAGATATATCAAGATATTTAAAGGTTCCGAAGCCGCACCAACATAATAGAGATACAGAAACACCGTGGCCCCGTTCTTTGAGATAACTCTGCACTAGCGCGAGCCGCAAATGCCACTTACAGCTTAGCTGTGCAGAAGAAGAACAACGAGAAGAAGAAATATCTCGAAATATGTCCGTCAGGCCCGTTCCCTTGAGATAAATCTGCAAATATCTCGGAAACGAAGCGAGCTATGGCAAAATGTTAAGAGATCTTTTTTGTAGAGAATTAAGTTTCCTACTTTTTATGTTCTATGATATTTTTTGATCAGATGCGTAGTTCTCGAGATATATCAAGATATTTAAAAGTTCCGAAGCCGCATCAACATAATAGAGATACAGAAACACCGTGGCCCCTTTCTTTGAGATAACTCTGCACTATTGCGAGCTGCAAATGCCACTTCCAGCTTAGCTGTGCAGAAGAGGAACAACAAGAAGAAGAAATATCTCGGAATATATCCGTCAGGCCCCTTCCCTTGAGATAAATCTGCAAATATCTCGGAAACGATGCCAGCTATGGGAAAATGTTGAGAGACCTTTTTTGTAGAGAATTAAGTATCCTACTTTTTATCTTCTATGATATTTTTTGATCAGATGCGTAGTTCTAGAGATATATCAAGATATTTAAAAGTTCCGAAGCCGCACCAACATAATAGAGATACAGAAACACCGTGGCCCCTTTCTTTGAGATAACTGTGCACTAGTGCGAGCCGGAAATGCCACTTCCAGCTTAGCTGTGCAGAAGAAGAACAACAAGAAGAAGAAATATCTCGAAATATGTCCGTCAGGCCCCTTCCCTTGAGATAAATCTGCAAATATCTCGGAAACGAAGCGAGCTATGGCAAAATGTTGAGAGACCCTTTTTGTAGAGAATTAAGTTTCCTACTTTTTATGTTCTATCATATTTTTTGATCAGATGCGTAGTTCTCGAGATATATCAAGATATTTAAAAGTTCCGAAGCCGCACCAACATAATAGAGATACAGAAACACCGTGGCCCCTTTCTTTGAGATAACTCTGCACTAGCGCGAGCCGCAAATGCCACTTACAGCTTAGCTGTGCAGAAGAAGAACAACGAGAAGAAGAAATATCTCGAAATATGTCCGTCAGGCCCCTTCCCTTGAGATAAATCTGCAAATATCTCGGAAACGAAGCGAGCTATGGCAAAATGTTAAGAGATCTTTTTTGTAGAGAATTAAGTTTCCTACTTTTTATGTTCTATGATATTTTTTGATCAGATGCGTAGTTCTCGAGATATATCAAGATATTTAAAAGTTCCGAAGCCGCACCAACATAATAGAGATACAGAAACACCGTGGCCCCTTTCTTTGAGATAACTCTGCACTAGCGCGAGCCGCAAATGCCACTTACAGCTTAGCTGTGCAGAAGAAGAACAACGAGAAGAAGAAATATCTCGAAATATGTCCGTCAGGCCCGTTCCCTTGAGATAAATCTGCAAATATCTCGGAAACGAAGCGAGCTATGGCAAAATGTTAAGAGATCTTTTTTGTAGAGAATTAAGTTTCCTACTTTTTATGATCTATGATATTTTTTGATCAGATGCGTAGTTCTCGAGATATATCAAGATATTTAAAAGTTCCGAAGCCGCACCAACATAATAGAGATACAGAAACACCGTGGCCCCTTTCTTTGAGATAACTCTGTACTAGCGCGAGCCGCAAATGCCACTTACAGCTTAGCTGTGCAGAAGAAGAACAACGAGAAGAAGAAATATCTCGAAATATGTCCGTCAGGCCCCTTCCCTTGAGATAAATCTGCAAATATCTCGGAAACGAAGCGAGCTATGGCAGAATGTTAAGAGACCTTTTTTGTAGAGAATTAAGTTTCCTACAATTTATGTTCTATGATATTTTTTGATCAGATGCGTAGTTCTCGAGATATATCAAGATATTTAAAAGTTCCGAAGCCGCACAGACATAATAGAGATACAGAAACACCGTGGCCCCTTTCTTTGAGATAACTCTGTACTAGCGCGAGCCGCAGATGCCACTTACAGCTTAGCTGTGCAGAAGAAGAACAACGAGAAGAAGAAATATCTCGAAATATGTCCGTCAGGCCCCTTCCCTTGAGATAAATCTGCAAATATCTCGGAAACGAAGCGAGCTATGGCAAAATGTTAAGAGACCTTTTTTGTAGAGAATTAAGTTTCCTACAATTTATGTTCTATGATATTTTTTGATCAGATGCGTAGTTCTCGAGATATATCAAGATATTTAAAAGTTCCGAAGCCGCACAGACATAATAGAGATACAGAAACACCGTGGCCCCTTTCTTTGAGATAACTCTGCACTATTGCGAGCTGCAAATGCCACTTCCAGCTTAGCTGTGCAGAAGAGGAACAACAAGAAGAAGAAATATCTCGGAATATGTCCGTCAGGCCCCTTCCCTTGAGATAAATCTGCAAATATCTCGGAAACGATGCCAGCTATGGGAAAATATTAAGAGACCTTTTTTGTAGAGAATTAAGTTTCCTACTTTTTATGTTCTATGATATTTTTTGATCAGATGCGTAGTTCTCGAGATATATCAAGATATTTAAAAGTTCCGAAGCCGCACCAACATAATAGAGATACAGAAACACCGTGGCCCCTTTCTTTGAGATAACTCTGCACTATTGCGCGCTGCAAATGCCACTTCCAGCTTAGCTGTGCAGAAGAAGAACAACAAGAATAAGAAATGTTTCGAAATATGTCCGTCAGGCCCCTTCCCTTGAGATAAATCTGCAAATATCTCGGAAACGAAGCGAGCTACGGCAAAATGTTAAGAGACCTTTTTTGTAGAAAATTAGGTTTCCTACTTTTTATGTTCTATGATATTTTTTGATCAGATGCGTAGTTCTCGAGATATATCAAGATATTTAAAAGTTCCGAAGCCGCACCAACATAATAGAGATACAGAAACACCGTGGCCCCTTTCTTTGAGATAACTCTGCACTACTGCGAGCTGCAAATGCCACTTCCAGCTTAGCTGTGCAGAAGAAGAACAACAAGAAGAAGAAATATCTGGAAATATGTCCGTCAGGCCCCTTCCCTTGAGATAAATCTGCAACTATCTCGGAAACCAAGCGAGCTATGGCAAAATGTTAAGAGACCTTTTTTGTAGAGAATTAAGTTTCCTACTTTTTATGTTCTATGATATTTTTTGATCAGATGCGTAGTTCTCGAGATATATCCAGATATTTAAAAGTTCCGAAGCGGCACCAACATAATAGAGATACAGAAACACCGTGGCCCCTTTCTTTGAGGTAACTCTGCACTATTGCGAGCTGCAAATGCCACTTCCAGCTTAGCTGTGCAGAAGAAGAACAACAAGAAGAAGAAATATCTCGAAATATGTCCCTCAGGCCCCTTCCCTTGAGATAAATCTGCAAATATCTCGGAAACCAAGCGAGCTATGGCAAAATGTTAAGAGACCTTATTTGTAGAGAATTAAGTTTTCTACTTTTTATGTTCTACGATATTTTTTGATCAGATGCGTAGTTCTCGAGATATATCAAGATATTTAAAAGTTCCCAAGCCGCACCGACATAATAGAGATACAGAAACACCGTGGCCCCTTTCTTTGAGATAACTCTGCACTATTGCGAGCTGCAAATGCCACTTCCAGCTTAGCTGTGCAGAAGAAGAACAACAAGAACAAGAAATATCTCGAAATATGTCCGTCAGGCCCCTTCCCTTGAGCTAAATCTGCAAATATCTCGGAAACGATGCCAGCTATGGGAAAATGTTAAGAGACCTTTCTTGTAGAAAATTAAGTTTCCTACTTTTTATGTTCTATGATATTTTTTGATCAGATGCGTAGTTTTCGAGATATATCGAGATATTTAAAAGTTCCGAAGCCGCACCAACATAATAGAGATACAGAAACATCGTGGCCCCTTTCTTTGGGATAACTCTGCACTATTGCGAGTTGGAAATGCCACTTCCAGTTTAGCTGTGCAGAAGAAGAACAACAAGAAGAAGAAATATCTCGAAATATGTCCGTCAGGACCCTTCCCTTGAGATAAATCTGCAAATATCTCGGAAACGAAGCGAGCTATTGCAAAACGTTAAGAGACCTTTTTTGTAGAGAATTAAGTTTCCTACTTTTTATGTTCTATGATATTTTTTGATCAGATGCGTAGTTCTCGAGATATATCAAGATATTTAAAAGTTCCGAAGCCGCACCAACATAATAGAGATACAGAAACACCGTGGCCCCTTTCTTTGAGATAACTCTGCACTATTGCGAGCTGCAGATGCCACTTCCAGCTTAGCTGTGCAGAAGAAGAACAACAAGAAGAAGAAATATCTGGAAATATGTCCGTCAGGCCCCTTCCCTTGAGATAAATCTGCAAATATCTCGGAAACGAAGCGAGCTACGGCAAAATGTTAAGAGACCTTTTTTGTAGAAAATTAGGATTCCTACTTTTTATGTTCTATGATATTTTTTGAACAGATGCGTAGTTCTCGAGATATATCAAGATATTTAAAAGTTCCGAAGCCGCACTAACATAATAGAGATACAGAAACACCGTGGCCCCTTTCTTTGAGGTAACTCTGCACTATTGCGAGCTGCAAATGCCACTTCCAGCTTAGCTGTGCAGAAGAAGAACAACAAGAAGAAGAAATATCTCGAAATATGTCCCTCAGGCCCCTTCCCTTGAGATAAATCTGCAAATATCTCGGAAACCAAGCGAGCTATGGCAAAATGTTAAGAGACCTTATTTGTAGAGAATTAAGTTTCCTCCTTTTTATGTTCTACGATATTTTTTGATCAGATGCGTAGTTCTCGAGATATATCAAGATATTTAAAAGTTCCCAAGCCGCACCAACATAATAGAGATACAGAAACACCGTGGCCCCTTTCTTTGAGATAACTCTGCACTATTGCGCGCTGCAAATGCCACTTCCAGCTTAGCTGTGCAGAAGAAGAACAACAACAAGAAGAAATATCTCGAAATATGTCCGTCAGGCCCCTTCCCTTGAGATAAATCTGCAAATATCTCGGAAACGAAGCGAGCTATGGCAAAATGTTAAGAGACCTTTTTTGTAGAGAATTAGGTTTCCTACTTTTTATGTTCTATGATATTTTTTGATCAGATGCGTAGTTCTCGAGATATATCAAGATATTTAAAAGTTCCGAAGCCGCACCAACATAATAGAGATACAGAAACACCGTGGCCCCTTTCTTTGAGATAACTCTGTACTAGCGCGAGCCGCAAATGCCACTTACAGCTTAGCTGTGCAGAAGAAGAACAACGAGAAGAAGAAATATCTCGAAATATGTCCGTCAGGCCCCTTCCCTTGAGATAAATCTGCAAATATCTCGGAAACGAAGCGAGCTATGGCAGAATGTTAAGAGACCTTTTTTGTAGAGAATTAAGTTTCCTACAATTTATGTTCTATGATATTTTTTGATCAGATGCGTAGTTCTCGAGATATATCAAGATATTTAAAAGTTCCGAAGCCGCACAGACATAATAGAGATACAGAAACACCGTGGCCCCTTTCTTTGAGATAACTCTGTACTAGCGCGAGCCGCAGATGCCACTTACAGCTTAGCTGTGCAGAAGAAGAACAACGAGAAGAAGAAATATCTCGAAATATGTCCGTCAGGCCCCTTCCCTTGAGATAAATCTGCAAATATCTCGGAAACGAAGCGAGCTATGGCAAAATGTTAAGAGACCTTTTTTGTAGAGAATTAAGTTTCCTACAATTTATGTTCTATGATATTTTTTGATCAGATGCGTAGTTCTCGAGATATATCAAGATATTTAAAAGTTCCGAAGCCGCACAGACATAATAGAGATACAGAAACACCGTGGCCCCTTTCTTTGAGATAACTCTGCACTATTGCGAGCTGCAAATGCCACTTCCAGCTTAGCTGTGCAGAAGAGGAACAACAAGAAGAAGAAATATCTCGGAATATGTCCGTCAGGCCCCTTCCCTTGAGATAAATCTGCAAATATCTCGGAAACGATGCCAGCTATGGGAAAATATTAAGAGACCTTTTTTGTAGAGAATTAAGTTTCCTACTTTTTATGTTCTATGATATTTTTTGATCAGATGCGTAGTTCTCGAGATATATCAAGATATTTAAAAGTTCCGAAGCCGCACCAACATAATAGAGATACAGAAACACCGTGGCCCCTTTCTTTGAGATAACTCTGCACTATTGCGCGCTGCAAATGCCACTTCCAGCTTAGCTGTGCAGAAGAAGAACAACAAGAATAAGAAATGTTTCGAAATATGTCCGTCAGGCCCCTTCCCTTGAGATAAATCTGCAAATATCTCGGAAACGAAGCGAGCTACGGCAAAATGTTAAGAGACCTTTTTTGTAGAAAATTAGGTTTCCTACTTTTTATGTTCTATGATATTTTTTGATCAGATGCGTAGTTCTCGAGATATATCAAGATATTTAAAAGTTCCGAAGCCGCACCAACATAATAGAGATACAGAAACACCGTGGCCCCTTTCTTTGAGATAACTCTGCACTACTGCGAGCTGCAAATGCCACTTCCAGCTTAGCTGTGCAGAAGAAGAACAACAAGAAGAAGAAATATCTGGAAATATGTCCGTCAGGCCCCTTCCCTTGAGATAAATCTGCAACTATCTCGGAAACCAAGCGAGCTATGGCAAAATGTTAAGAGACCTTTTTTGTAGAGAATTAAGTTTCCTACTTTTTATGTTCTATGATATTTTTTGATCAGATGCGTAGTTCTCGAGATATATCCAGATATTTAAAAGTTCCGAAGCGGCACCAACATAATAGAGATACAGAAACACCGTGGCCCCTTTCTTTGAGGTAACTCTGCACTATTGCGAGCTGCAAATGCCACTTCCAGCTTAGCTGTGCAGAAGAAGAACAACAAGAAGAAGAAATATCTCGAAATATGTCCCTCAGGCCCCTTCCCTTGAGATAAATCTGCAAATATCTCGGAAACCAAGCGAGCTATGGCAAAATGTTAAGAGACCTTATTTGTAGAGAATTAAGTTTTCTACTTTTTATGTTCTACGATATTTTTTGATCAGATGCGTAGTTCTCGAGATATATCAAGATATTTAAAAGTTCCCAAGCCGCACCGACATAATAGAGATACAGAAACACCGTGGCCCCTTTCTTTGAGATAACTCTGCACTATTGCGAGCTGCAAATGCCACTTCCAGCTTAGCTGTGCAGAAGAAGAACAACAAGAACAAGAAATATCTCGAAATATGTCCGTCAGGCCCCTTCCCTTGAGCTAAATCTGCAAATATCTCGGAAACGATGCCAGCTATGGGAAAATGTTAAGAGACCTTTCTTGTAGAAAATTAAGTTTCCTACTTTTTATGTTCTATGATATTTTTTGATCAGATGCGTAGTTTTCGAGATATATCGAGATATTTAAAAGTTCCGAAGCCGCACCAACATAATAGAGATACAGAAACATCGTGGCCCCTTTCTTTGGGATAACTCTGCACTATTGCGAGTTGGAAATGCCACTTCCAGTTTAGCTGTGCAGAAGAAGAACAACAAGAAGAAGAAATATCTCGAAATATGTCCGTCAGGACCCTTCCCTTGAGATAAATCTGCAAATATCTCGGAAACGAAGCGAGCTATTGCAAAACGTTAAGAGACCTTTTTTGTAGAGAATTAAGTTTCCTACTTTTTATGTTCTATGATATTTTTTGATCAGATGCGTAGTTCTCGAGATATATCAAGATATTTAAAAGTTCCGAAGCCGCACCAACATAATAGAGATACAGAAACACCGTGGCCCCTTTCTTTGAGATAACTCTGCACTATTGCGAGCTGCAGATGCCACTTCCAGCTTAGCTGTGCAGAAGAAGAACAACAAGAAGAAGAAATATCTGGAAATATGTCCGTCAGGCCCCTTCCCTTGAGATAAATCTGCAAATATCTCGGAAACGAAGCGAGCTACGGCAAAATGTTAAGAGACCTTTTTTGTAGAAAATTAGGATTCCTACTTTTTATGTTCTATGATATTTTTTGAACAGATGCGTAGTTCTCGAGATATATCAAGATATTTAAAAGTTCCGAAGCCGCACTAACATAATAGAGATACAGAAACACCGTGGCCCCTTTCTTTGAGGTAACTCTGCACTATTGCGAGCTGCAAATGCCACTTCCAGCTTAGCTGTGCAGAAGAAGAACAACAAGAAGAAGAAATATCTCGAAATATGTCCCTCAGGCCCCTTCCCTTGAGATAAATCTGCAAATATCTCGGAAACCAAGCGAGCTATGGCAAAATGTTAAGAGACCTTATTTGTAGAGAATTAAGTTTCCTCCTTTTTATGTTCTACGATATTTTTTGATCAGATGCGTAGTTCTCGAGATATATCAAGATATTTAAAAGTTCCCAAGCCGCACCAACATAATAGAGATACAGAAACACCGTGGCCCCTTTCTTTGAGATAACTCTGCACTATTGCGCGCTGCAAATGCCACTTCCAGCTTAGCTGTGCAGAAGAAGAACAACAACAAGAAGAAATATCTCGAAATATGTCCGTCAGGCCCCTTCCCTTGAGATAAATCTGCAAATATCTCGGAAACGAAGCGAGCTATGGCAAAATGTTAAGAGACCTTTTTTGTAGAGAATTAGGTTTCCTACTTTTTATGTTCTATGATATTTTTTGATCAGATGCGTAGTTCTCGAGATATATCCAGATATTTAAAAGTTCCGAAGCGGCACCAACATAATAGAGATACAGAAACACCGTGGCCCCTTTCTTTGAGGTAACTCTGCACTATTGCGAGCTGCAAATGCCACTTCCAGCTTAGCTGTGCAGAAGAAGAACAACAAGAAGAAGAAATATCTCGAAATATGTCCCTCAGGCCCCTTCCCTTGAGATAAATCTGCAAATATCTCGGAAACGAAGCGAGCTATGGCAAAATGTTTAGAGACCTTTCTTGTAGAGAATTAAGTTTCCTACTTTTTATGTAGTATGATATTTTTTGATCAGTTGCGTAGTTCTCGAGATATATCAAGATATTTAAAAGTTCCGAAGCCGCACCAACATAATAGAGATACAGAAACACCGTGGCCCCTTTCTTTGAGATAACTCTGCACTATTGCGCGCTGCAAATGCCACTTCCAGCTAAGCTGTGCAGAGGAAGAACAACAAGAAGAAGAAATATCTCGAAATATGTCCGTCAGGCCCCTTCCCTTGAGATAAATCTGCAAATATCTCGGAAACGAAGCGAGCTATGGCAAAATGTTAAGAGACCTTTTTTGTAGAGAATTATGTTTCCTACAATATATGTTCTATGATATTTTTTGATCAGAAGCGTAGTTTTCGAGATGTATCGAGATATTTAAAAGTTCCGAAGCCGCACCAACATAATAGAGATACAGAAACATCGTGGCCCCTTTCTTTGAGATAACTCTGCACTATTGCGAGTTGCAAATGCCACTTCCAGCTTAGCTGTGCAGAAGAAGAACAACAAGAAGAAGAAATATCTGGAAATATGTCCGTCGGCCCCTTCCCTTGAGATAAATCTGCAAATATCTCGGAAACGAAGCGAGCTATGGCAAAATGTTAAGAGACCTTTTTTGTAGAGAATTAAGTTTCCTACTCTTTATGTTCTATGATATTTTTCGATCAGAGGCGTAGTTCTCGAGATATATCAAGATATTTAATAGTTCCGAAGCCGCACCAACATAATAGAGATACAGAAACACCGTGGCCCCTTTCTTTGAGATTACTCTGCACGATTGCGAGCTGGAAATGCCACTTCCAGTTTAGCTGTGCAGAAGAAGAACAACAAGAAGAAGAAATATCTCGAAATATGTCCGTCGGCCCCTTCCCTTGAGATAAATCTGCAAATATCTCGGAAACGAAGCGAGCTACGGCAAAATGTTAAGAGACCTTTTTTGTAGAAAATTAGGTTTCCTACTTTTTATGTTCTAGGATATTTTTTGATCAGATGCGTAGTTCTCGAGATATATCAAGATATTTAAAAGTTCCGAAGCCGCACCAACATAATAGAGATACAGAAACACCGTGGCCCCTTTCTTTGCGATAACTCTGCACTATTGCGAGCTGCAAATGCCACTTCCAGCTTAGCTGTGCAGAAGAAGAACAACAAGAAGAAGAAATATCTCGAAATATGTCCGTCAGGCCCCTTCCCTTGAGATAAATCTGCAAATACCTCGGAAACCAAGCGAGCTATGGCAAAATGTTAAGAGACCTTTTTTGTAGAGAATTAAGTTTCCTACTTTTTATGTTCTATGATATTTTTCGATCAGAGGCGTAGTTCTCGAGATATATCAAGATATTTAAAAGTTCCGAAGCCGCACCAACATAATAGAGATACAGAAACACCGTGGCCCCTTTCTTTGAGATAACTCTGCACGATTGCGAGCTGGAAATGCCACTTCCAGTTTAGCTGTGCAGAAGAAGACAACAAGAAGAAGAAATATCTCGAAATATGTCCATCAGGACCCTTCCCTTGAGATAAATCTGCAAATATCTCGGAAACGAAGCGAGCTATGGCAAAATGTTAAGAGACCTTTTTTGTAGAGAATTCAGTTTCCTACTTTTTATGTTCTATGATATTTTTCGATCAGAGGCGTAGTTCTCGAGATATATCAAGATATTTAAAAGTTCCGAAGCCGCACCAACATAATAGAGATACAGAAACACCGTGGCCCCTTTCTTTGAGATAACTCTGCACGATTGCGAGCTGGAAATGCCACTTCCAGTTTAGCTGTGCAGAAGAAGAACAACAAGAAGAAGAAATATCTCGAAATATGTCCGTCAGGCCAGTTCCTTTGAGCTGAATCTGCAAATATCTCGGAAACGAAGCGAGCTATGGCAAAATGTTAAGAGACGTTTTTTGTAGAGAATTATGTTTCCTACAATTTATGTTCTATGATATTTTTTGATCAGAAGCGTAGTTTTCGAGATATATCGAGATATTTAAAAGTTCCGAAGACGCACCAACATAATAGAGATACAGAAACACCGTGGCCCCTTTCTTTGAGATAACTGTGCACCAGTGCGAGCCGCAAATGCCACTTTCAGCTTAGCTGTGCAGAAGAAGAACAACAAGAAGAAGAAATATCTCGAAATATGTCCGTCAGGCCCCTTCCCTTGAGATATATCTGCAAATATCTCGGAAACGAAGCGAGCTATGGCAAAATGTTAAGAGACCTTTTTTGTAGAGAATTATGTTTCCTACAATTTATGTTCTATGATATTTTTTGATCAGAAGCGTAGTTTTCGAGATATATCGAGATATTTAAAAGTTCCGAAGCCGCACCAACATAATAGAGATACAGAAACACCGTGGCCCCTATCTTTGAGATAACTCTGCACTAGTGCGAGCCGCAAATGCCACTTCCAGCTTAGCTGTGCAGAAGAAGAACAACAAGAAGAAGAAATATCTCGAAATATGTCCGTGAGGCCCCTTCCCTTGAGATAAATCTGCAAATATCTCGGAAACGAAGCGAGCTATGGCAAAATGTTTAGAGACCTTTCTTGTAGAGAATTAAGTTTCCTACTTTTTATGTTCTATGATATTTTTTGATGAGATGCGTAGTTCTCGAGATATATCAAGATATTTAAAAGTTCCGAAGCCGCACCAACATAATAGAGATACAGAAACACCGTGGCCCCTTTCTTTGAGATAACTCTGCACTATTGCGCGCTGCAAATGCCACTTCCAGCTAAGCTGTGCAGAGGAAGAACAACAAGAAGAAGAAATATCTCGAAATATGTCCGTCAGGCCCCTTCCCTTGAGATAAATCTGCAAATATCTCGGAAACGAAGCGAGCTATGGCAAAATGTTAAGAGACCTTTTTTGTAGAGAATTATGTTTCCTACAATATATGTTCTATGATATTTTTTGATCAGAAGCGTAGTTTTCGAGATGTATCGAGATATTTAAAAGTTCCGAAGCCGCACCAACATAATAGAGATACAGAAACATCGTGGCCCCTTTCTTTGAGATAACTCTGCACTATTGCGAGTTGCAAATGCCACTTCCAGCTTAGCTGTGCAGAAGAAGAACAACAAGAAGAAGAAATATCTGGAAATATGTCCGTCGGCCCCTTCCCTTGAGATAAATCTGCAAATATCTCGGAAACGAAGCGAGCTATGGCAAAATGTTAAGAGACGTTTTTTGTAGAGAATTAAGTTTCGTACTTTTTATGTTCTATGACATTTTTTGATCAGATGCGTAGTTTTCGAGATATATCGAGATATTTAAAAGTTCCGAAGACGCACCAACATAATAGAGATACAGAAACACCGTGGCCCCTTTCTTTGAGATAACTGTGCACTAGTGCGAGCCGCAAATGCCACTTCCAGCTTAGCTGTGCAGAAGAAGAACAACAAGAAGAAGAAATATCTCGAAATATGTCCGTCAGGCCCCTTCCCTTGAGATATATCTGCAAATATCTCGGAAACGAAGCGAGCTATGGCGAAATGTTAAGAGACCTTTTTTGTAGAGAATTAAGTTTCCTACTTTTTATCTTCTATGATATTTTTTGATGAGATGCGTAGTTCTCGAGATATATCAAGATATTTAAAAGTTCCGAAGCCGCACCAACATAATAGAGATACAGAAACACCGTGGCCCCTCTCTTTGAGATAACTCTGCACTATTGCGAGCTGCAAATGCCACTCCCAGCTTAGCTGTGCAGAAGAAGAACAACAAGAAGAAGAAATATCTCGAAATATGTCCGTCAGGCCCCTTCGCTTGAGATACATCTGCAAATATCTCGGAAACGAAGCGAGCTATGGCAAAATGTTTAGAGACCTTTCTTGTAGAGAATTAAGTTTCCTACTTTTTATGTAGTATGATATTTTTTGATCAGATGCGTAGTTCTCGAGATATATCAAGATATTTAAAAGTTCCGAAGCCGCACCAACATAATAGAGATACAGAAACACCGTGGCCCCTTTCTTTGGGATAACTCTGCACTATTGCGAGCTGCAAATGCCACTTCCAGCTTAGCTGTGCAGAACAAGAACAACAAGAAGAAGAAATATCTCGAAATATGTCCGTCAGGCCACTTCCCTTGAGATAAATCTGCAAATATCTCGGAAACGAAGCGAGCTATGGCAAAATGTTAAGAGACCTTTTTTGTAGAGAATTAAGTTTCCTGCTTTTTATGTTCGATGATATTTTTTGATCAGATGCGTAGTTCTCGAGATATATCAAGATATTTAAAAGTTCCGAAGCTGCACCAACATAATAGAGGTACAGAAACACCGTGGCCTCTTTCTTTGAGATAACTCTGCACTATTGCGAGCTGCAAATGCCGCTTCGAGCTTAGCTGTGCAGAAGAAGAACAACAAGAAGAAGAAATATCTCGAAATATGTCCGTCAGACCCCTTCCCTTGAGATGAATCTGCAAATATCTCGGAAACGAAGCGAGCTATGGCGAAATGTTAAGAGACCTTTTTTGTAGAGAATTAAGTTTCCTACTTTTTATCTTCTATGATATTTTTTGATGAGATGCGTAGTTATCGAGATATATCAAGATATTTAAAAGTTCCGAAGCCGCACCAACATAATAGAGATACAGAAACACCGTGGCCCCTCTCTTTGAGATAACTCTGCACTATTGCGAGCTGCAAATGCCACTCCCAGCTTAGCTGTGCAGAAGAAGAACAACAAGAAGAAGAAATATCTCGAAATATGTCCGTCAGGCCCCTTCCCTTGAGATAAATCTGCAAATATCTCGGAAACGAAGCGAGCTATGGCAAAATGTTTAGAGACCTTTCTTGTAGAGAATTAAGTTTCCTACTTTTTATGTACTATGATATTTTTTGATCAGATGCGTAGTTCTCGAGATATATCAAGATATTTAAAAGTTCCGAAGCCGCACCAACATAATAGAGATACAGAAACACCGTGGCCCCTTTCTTTGGGATAACTCTGCACTATTGCGAGCTGCAAATGCCACTTCCAGCTTAGCTGTGCAGAACAAGAACAACAAGAAGAAGAAATATCTCGAAATATGTCCGTCAGGCCACTTCCCTTGAGATAAATCTGCAAATATCTCGGAAACGAAGCGAGCTATGGCAAAATGTTAAGAGACCTTTTTTGTAGAGAATTAAGTTTCCTACTTTTTATGTTCGATGATATTTTTTGATCAGATGCGTAGTTCTCGAGATATATCAAGATATTTAAAAGTTCCGAAGCTGCACCAACATAATAGAGGTACAGAAACACCGTGGCCTCTTTCTTTGAGATAACTCTGCACTATTGCGAGGTGCAAATGCCGCTTCGAGCTTAGCTGTGCAGAAGAAGAACAACAAGAAGAAGAAATATCTCGAAATATGTCCGTCAGACCCCTTCCCTTGAGATGAATCTGCAAATATCTCGGAAACGAAGCGAGCTATGGCGAAATGTTAAGAGACCTTTTTTGTAGAGAATTAAGTTTCCTACTTTTTATCTTCTATGATATTTTTTGATGAGATGCGTAGTTATCGAGATATATCAAGATATTTAAAAGTTCCGAAGCCGCACCAACATAATAGAGATACAGAAACACCGTGGCCCCTCTCTTTGAGATAACTCTGCACTATTGCGAGCTGCAAATGCCACTCCCAGCTTAGCTGTGCAGAAGAAGAACAACAAGAAGAAGAAATATCTCGAAATATGTCCGTCAGGCCCCTTCCCTTGAGATAAATCTGCAAATATCTCGGAAACGAAGCGAGCTATGGCAAAATGTTTAGAGACCTTTCTTGTAGAGAATTAAGTTTCCTACTTTTTATGTACTATGATATTTTTTGATCAGATGCGTAGTTCTCGAGATATATCAAGATATTTAAAAGTTCCGAAGCCGCACCAACATAATAGAGATACAGAAACACCGTGGCCCCTTTCTTTGGGATAACTCTGCACTATTGCGAGCTGCAAATGCCACTTCCAGCTTAGCTGTGCAGAACAAGAACAACAAGAAGAAGAAATATCTCGAAATATGTCCGTCAGGCCACTTCCCTTGAGATAAATCTGCAAATATCTCGGAAACGAAGCGAGCTATGGCAAAATGTTAAGAGACCTTTTTTGTAGAGAATTAAGTTTCCTACTTTTTATGTTCGATGATATTTTTTGATCAGATGCGTAGTTCTCGAGATATATCAAGATATTTAAAAGTTCCGAAGCTGCACCAACATAATAGAGGTACAGAAACACCGTGGCCTCTTTCTTTGAGATAACTCTGCACTATTGCGAGGTGCAAATGCCGCTTCGAGCTTAGCTGTGCAGAAGAAGAACAACAAGAAGAAGAAATATCTCGAAATATGTCCGTCAGACCCCTTCCCTTGAGATGAATCTGCAAATATCTCGGAAACGAAGCGAGCTATGGCAAAATGTTAAGAGACCTTTTTTGTAGAGAATAATGTTTCCTACAATTTACGTTCTATGATATTTTTTGATCAGAAGCGTAGTTTTCGAGATATATCGAGATATTTAAAAGTTCCGAAGCCGCACCAACATAATAGAGATACAGAAACACCGTGGCCCCTTTCTTTGAGATAACTCTGCACTATTGCGAGCTGCAAATGCCACTTCCAGCTTAGCTGTGCAGAGGAAGAACAACAAGAAGAAGAAATATCTCGAAATATGTCCGTCAGGCCAGTTCCTTTGAGCTGAATCTGCAAATATCTCGGAAACGAAGCGAGCTATGGCAAAATGTTAAGAGACGTTTTTTGTAGAGAATTAAGTTTCCTACTTTTTATGTTCTATGATATTTTTTGATCAGATGCGTAGTTCTCGAGATATATCAAGATATTTAAAAGTTCCGAAACCGCACCAACATAATAGAGATACAGAAACACCGTGGCCCCTTTCTTTGAGATAACTCTGCACTATTGCGAGCTGGAAATGCCACTTCCAGCTTAGCTGTGCAGAGGAAGAACAACAAGAAGAAGAAATATCTCGAAATATGTCCGTCAGGCCAGTTCCTTTGAGCTGAATCTGCAATTATCTCGGAAACGAAGCGAGCTATGGCAAAATGTTAAGAGACCTTTTTTGTAGAGAATTATGTTTCCAACAATTTATGTTGTATGATATTTTTTGATCAGAAGCGTAGTTTTCGAGATATATCGAGATATTTAAAAGTTCCGAAGCCGCACCAACATAATAGAGATACAGAAACACCGTGGCCCCTTTCTTTGAGATAACTGTGCACTAGTGCGAGCCGCAAATGCAACTTCCAGCTTAGCTGTGCAGAAGAAGAACAACAAGAAGAAGAAATATCTCGAAATATGTCCGTCAGGCCCCTTCCCTTGAGATAAATCTGCAAATGTCTCGGAAACGAAGCGAGCTATGGCAAAATGTTAAGAGACCTTTTTTGTAGAGAATTAAGTTTCCTACTTTTTATGTTCTATGATATTTTTTGATCAGATGCGCAGTTCTCGAGATATATCAAGATATTTAAAAGTTCCGAAGCCGCACCAACATAATAGAGATACAGAAACACCGTGGCCCCTTTCTTTGAGATAACTCTGCACTATTGCGAGCTGCAAATGCCACTTCCAGCTTAGCTGTGCAGAGGAAGAACAACAAGAAGAAGAAATATCTCGAAATATGTCCGTCAGGCCAGTTCCTTTGAGCTGAATCTGCAAATATCTCGGAAACGAAGCGATCTATGGCAAAATGTTAAGAGACGTTTTTTGTAGAGAATTATGTTTCCTACAATTTATGTTCTATGATATTTTTTGATCAGAAGCGTAGTTTTCGAGATATATCGAGATATTTAAAAGTTCCGAAGCCGCACCAACATAATAGGGATACAGAAACACCGTGGCCCCTTTCTTTGAGATAACTCTGCACTAGTGCGAGCCGCAAATGCCACTTCCAGCTTAGCTGTGCAGAAGAAGAACAACAAGAAGAAGAAATATCTCGAAATATGTCCGTCAGGCCACTTCCCTTGAGATAAATCTGCAAATATCTCGGAAACGAAGCGAGCTATGGCAAAATGTTAAGAGACCTTTTTTGTAGAGAATTATGTTTCCTACAATTTATGTTCTATGATATTTTTTGATCAGAAGCGTAGTTTTCGAGATATATCGAGATATTTAAAAGTTCCGAAGCCGCACCAACATAATAGATATACAGAAACACCGTGGCCCCTTTCTTTGAGATAACTCTGCACTATTGCGAGCTGTAAATGCCACTTCCAGCTTAGCTGTGCAGAAGAAGAACAACAAGAAGAAGAATTATCTCGAAATATGTCCGTCAGGCCCCTTCCCTTGAGATATATCTGCAAATATCTCGGAAACGAAGCGAGCTATGGCAAAATGTTAAGAGACCTTTTTTGTAGAGAATTATGTTTCCTACAATTTATGTTCTATGATATTTTTTGATCAGAAGCGTAGTTTTCGAGATATATCGAGATATTTAAAAGTTCCGAAGCCGCACCAACATAATAGAGATACAGAAACACCGTGGCCCCTTTCTTTGAGATAACTCTGCACTAGTGCGAGCCGCAAATGCCACTTCCAGCTTAGCTGTGCAGAAGAAGAACAACAAGAAGAAGAAATATCTCGAAATATGTCCGTCAGGCCCCTTCCCTTGAGATAAATCTGCAAATATCTCGGAAACGAAGCGAGCTATGGCAAAATGTTGAGAGACCTTTTTTGTAGAGAATTAAGTTTCCTACTTTTTATGTTCTATGATATTTTTTGATCAGACGCGTAGTTCTCGAGATATATCAAGATATTTAAAAGTTCCGAAGCCGCACCAACATAATAGAGATACAGAAACACCGTGGCCCCTTTCTTTGAGATAACTCTGCACTATTGCGACCTGCAAATGCCACTTCCAGCTTAGCTGTGCAGAAGAAGAACAACAAGAAGAAGAAATATCTCGAAATATGTCCGTCAGGCCAGTTCCTTTGAGCTGAATCTGCAAATATCTCGGAAACGAAGCGAGCTATGGCAAAATGTTAAGAGACGTTTTTTGTAGAGAATTAAGTTTCCTACTTTTTATGTTCTATGATATTTTTTGATCAGATGCGTAGTTCTCGAGATATATCAAGATATTTAAAAGTTCCGAAACCGCACCAACATAATAGAGATACAGAAACACCGTGGCCCCTTTCTTTGAGATAACTCTGCACTATTGCGAGCTGGAAATGCCACTTCCAGTTTAGCTGTGCAGAAGAAGAACAACAAGAAGAAGAAATATCTCGAAATATGTCCGTCAGGCCCCTTCCCTTGAGATAAATCTGCAAATATCTCGGAAACGAAGCGAGCTATGGCAAAATGCTAAGAGACATTTTTTGTAGAGAATTAAGTTTCCTACTTTTTATGTTCTATGATATTTTTTGATCAGAAGCGTAGTTTTCGAGATATATCGAGATATTTAAAAGTTCCGAAGCCGCACCAACATAATAGAGATAGAGAAACACCGTGGCCCCTTTCTTTGAGATAACTCTGCACTAGTGCGAGCCGCAAATGCCACTTCCAGCTTAGCTGTGCAGAAGAAGAACAACAAGAAGAAGAAATATCTCGAAATACGTCCGTCAGGCCCCTTCCCTTGAGATAAATCTGCAAATATCTCGGAAACGAAGCGAGCTATGGCAAAATGTTAAGAGACCTTTTTTGTAGAGAATTAAGTTTCCTACTTTTTATGTTCTATGATATTTTTTGATCAGATGCGTAGTTCTCGAGATATATCAGGTTATTTAAAAGTTCCGAAACCGCACCAACATAATAGAGATACAGAAACACCGCGGCCCCTTTCTTTGAGATAACTCTGCACTATTGCGAGCTGCAAATGCCACTTCCAGCTTAGCTGTGCAGAGGAAGAACAACAAGAAGAAGAAATATCTCGAAATATGTCCGTCAGGCCAGTTCCTTTGAGCTGAATCTGCAATTATCTCGGAAACGAAGCGAGCTATGGCAAAATGTTAAGAGACCTTTTTTGTAGAGAATTATGTTTCCAACAATTTATGTTGTATGATATTTTTTGATCAGAAGCGTAGTTTTCGAGATATATCGAGATATTTAAAAGTTCCGAAGCCGCACCAACATAATAGAGATACAGAAACACCGTGGCCCCTTTCTTTGAGATAACTGTGCACTAGTGCGAGCCGCAAATGCAACTTCCAGCTTAGCTGTGCAGAAGAAGAACAACAAGAAGAAGAAATATCTCGAAATATGTCCGTCAGGCCCCTTCCCTTGAGATAAATCTGCAAATGTCTCGGAAACGAAGCGAGCTATGGCAAAATGTTAAGAGACCTTTTTTGTAGAGAATTAAGTTTCCTACTTTTTATGTTCTATGATATTTTTTGATCAGATGCGCAGTTCTCGAGATATATCAAGATATTTAAAAGTTCCGAAGCCGCACCAACATAATAGAGATACAGAAACACCGTGGCCCCTTTCTTTGAGATAACTCTGCACTATTGCGAGCTGCAAATGCCACTTCCAGCTTAGCTGTGCAGAGGAAGAACAACAAGAAGAAGAAATATCTCGAAATATGTCCGTCAGGCCAGTTCCTTTGAGCTGAATCTGCAAATATCTCGGAAACGAAGCGATCTATGGCAAAATGTTAAGAGACGTTTTTTGTAGAGAATTATGTTTCCTACAATTTATGTTCTATGATATTTTTTGATCAGAAGCGTAGTTTTCGAGATATATCGAGATATTTAAAAGTTCCGAAGCCGCACCAACATAATAGGGATACAGAAACACCGTGGCCCCTTTCTTTGAGATAACTCTGCACTAGTGCGAGCCGCAAATGCCACTTCCAGCTTAGCTGTGCAGAAGAAGAACAACAAGAAGAAGAAATATCTCGAAATATGTCCGTCAGGCCACTTCCCTTGAGATAAATCTGCAAATATCTCGGAAACGAAGCGAGCTATGGCAAAATGTTAAGAGACCTTTTTTGTAGAGAATTATGTTTCCTACAATTTATGTTCTATGATATTTTTTGATCAGAAGCGTAGTTTTCGAGATATATCGAGATATTTAAAAGTTCCGAAGCCGCACCAACATAATAGATATACAGAAACACCGTGGCCCCTTTCTTTGAGATAACTCTGCACTATTGCGAGCTGTAAATGCCACTTCCAGCTTAGCTGTGCAGAAGAAGAACAACAAGAAGAAGAATTATCTCGAAATATGTCCGTCAGGCCCCTTCCCTTGAGATATATCTGCAAATATCTCGGAAACGAAGCGAGCTATGGCAAAATGTTAAGAGACCTTTTTTGTAGAGAATTATGTTTCCTACAATTTATGTTCTATGATATTTTTTGATCAGAAGCGTAGTTTTCGAGATATATCGAGATATTTAAAAGTTCCGAAGCCGCACCAACATAATAGAGATACAGAAACACCGTGGCCCCTTTCTTTGAGATAACTCTGCACTAGTGCGAGCCGCAAATGCCACTTCCAGCTTAGCTGTGCAGAAGAAGAACAACAAGAAGAAGAAATATCTCGAAATATGTCCGTCAGGCCCCTTCCCTTGAGATAAATCTGCAAATATCTCGGAAACGAAGCGAGCTATGGCAAAATGTTGAGAGACCTTTTTTGTAGAGAATTAAGTTTCCTACTTTTTATGTTCTATGATATTTTTTGATCAGACGCGTAGTTCTCGAGATATATCAAGATATTTAAAAGTTCCGAAGCCGCACCAACATAATAGAGATACAGAAACACCGTGGCCCCTTTCTTTGAGATAACTCTGCACTATTGCGACCTGCAAATGCCACTTCCAGCTCAGCTGTGCAGAAGAAGAACAACAAGAAGAAGAAATATCTCGAAATATGTCCGTCAGGCCCCTTCCCTTGAGATAAATCTGCAAATATCTCGGAAACGAAGCGAGCTATGGCAAAATGTTAAGAGACCTTTTTTGTAGAGAATTAAGTTTCCTACTTTTTATGTTCTATGATATTTTTTGATCAGATGCGTAGTTCTCGAGATATATCAAGATATTTAAAAGTTCCGAAGTCGCACCAATATAATAGAGATACAGAAACACCGTGGCCCCTTTCTTTGAGATAACTCTGCACTATTGCGAGCTGGAAATGTCACTTCCAGTTTAGCTGTGCAGAAGAAGAACAACAAGAAGAAGAAATATCTCGAAATATGTCCGTTAGGCCCCTTCCCTTGAGATAAATCTGCAAATATCTCGGAAACAAAGCGAGCTATGGCAAAATGTTAACAGACCTTTTTTGTAGAGAATTAAGTTTCCTACTTTTTATGTTCTATGATATTTTTTGATCAGAAGCGTAGTTTTCGAGATATATCGAGATATTTAAAAGTTCCGAAGCCGCACCAACATAATAGAGATACAGAAACACCGTGGCACCTTTCTTTGAGATAACTCTGCACTATTGCGAGCTGCAAATGCCACTTCCAGCTTAGCTGTGCAGAGGAAGAACAACAAGAAGAAGAAGTATCTCGAAATATGTCCGTCAGGCCCGTTCCTTTGAGCTGAATCTGCAAATATCTCGGAAACGAAGCGAGCTATGGCAAAATGTTAAGATACGTTTTTTGTAGAGAATTATGTTTCCTACAATTTATGTTCTATGATATTTTTTGATCAGAAGCGTAGTTTTCGAGATATATCGAGATATTTAAAAGTTCCGAAGCCGCACCAACATAATAGAGATACAGAAACACCGTGGCCCCTTTCTTTGAGATAACTCTGCACTAGTGCGAGCCGCAAATGCCACTTCCAGCTTAGCTGTGCAGAAGAAGAACAACAAGAAGAAGAAATATCTCGAAATATGTCCGTCAGGCCCCTTCCCTTGAGATAAATCTGCAAATATCTCGGAAACGAAGCGAGCTATGGCAAAATGTTAAGAGACCTTTTTTGTAGAGAATTATGTTTCCTACAATTTATGTTCTATGATATTTTTTGATCAGAAGCGTAGTTTTCGAGATATATCGAGATATTTAAAAGTTCCGAAGCCGCACCAACATAATAGAGATACAGAAACACCGTGGCCCCTTTCTTTGAGATAACTCTGCACTATTGCGACCTGCAAATGCCACTTCCAGTTTAGCTGTGCAGAAGAAGAACAACAAGAAGAAGAAATATCTCGAAATATGTCCGTTAGGCCCCTTCCCTTGAGATATATCTGCAAATATCTCGGAAACGAAGCGAGCTATGGCAAAATGTTAAGAGACCTTTTTCGTAGAGAATTATGTTTCCTACAATCTATGTTCTATGATATTTTTTGATCAGAAGCGTAGTTTTCGAGATATATCGAGATATTTAAAAGTTCCGAAGCCGCACCAACATAATAGAGATACAGAAACACCGTGGCCCCTTTCTTTGAGATAACTCTGCACTAGTGCGAGCCGCAAATGCCACTTCCAACTTAGCTGTGCAGAAGAAGAACAACAAGAAGAAGAAATATCTCGAAATATGTCCGTCAGGCCCCTTCCCTTGAGATAAATCTGCAAATGTCTCGGAAACGAAGCGAGCTATGGCAAAATCTTAAGAGACCTTTTTTGTAGAAAATTATGTTTCCTACAATTTATGTTCTATGATATTTTTTGATCAGAAGCGTAGTTTTCGAGATATATCGAGATATTTAAAAGTTCCGAAGCCGCACCAACATAATAGAGATACAGAAACACCGTGGCCCCTTTCTTTGAGATAACTCTGCACTATTGCGACCTGCAAATGCCACTTCCAGCTCAGCTGTGCAGAAGAAGAACAACAAGAAGAAGAAATATCTCGAAATATGTCCGTCAGACCCCTTCCCTTGAGATGAATCTGCAAATATCTCGGAAACGAAGCGAGCTATGGCAAAATGTTAAGAGACCTTTTTTGTAGAGAATTAAGTTTCCTACTTTTTATGTTCTATGATATTTTTTGATCAGAAGCGTAGTTTTCGAGATATATCGAGATATTTAAAAGTTCCGAAGCCGCACCAACATAATAGAGGTACAGAAACACCGTGGCCTCTTTCTTTGAGATAACTCTGCACTATTGCGAGCTGCAAATGCCGCTTCGAGCTTAGCTGTGCAGAAGAAGAACAACAAGAAGAAGAAATATCTCTAAATATGTCTGTCAGACCCCTTCCCTTGAGATGAATCTGCAAATATCTCGGAAACGAAGCGAGCTATGGCAAGATGTTAAGAGACCTTTTTTGTAGAGAATAATGTTTCCTACAATTTACGTTCTATGATATTTTTTGATCAGAAGCGTAGTTTTCGAGCTATATCGAGATATTTAAAAGTTCCGAAGCCGCACCAACATAATAGAGATACAGAAACACCGTGGCCCCTTTCTTTGAGATAACTCTGCACTATTGCGACCTGCAAATGCCACTTCCAGCTCAGCTGTGCAGAAGAAGAACAACAAGAAGAAGAAATATCTCGAAATATGTCCGTCAGGCCCCTTCCCTTGAGATAAATCTGCAAATATCTCGGAAACGAAGCGAGCTATGGCAAAATGTTAAGAGACCTTTTTTGTAGAGAATTAAGTTTCCTACTTTTTATGTTCTATGATATTTTTTGATCAGATGCGTAGTTCTCGAGATATATCAAGATATTTAAAAGTTCCGAAACCGCACCAACATAATAGAGATACAGAAACACCGTGGCCTCTTTCTCTGAGATAACTCTGCACTATTGCGAGCTGGAAATGCCACTTCCAGTTTAGCTGTGCAGAAGAAGAACAACAAGAAGAAGAAATATCTCGAAATATGTCCGTTAGGCCCCTTCCCTTGCGATAAATCTGCAAATATCTCGGAAACAAAGCGAGCTATGGCAAAATGTTAAGAGACCTTTTTTGTAGAGAATTAAGTTTCCTACTTTTTATGTTCTATGATATTTTTTGATCAGATGCGTAGTTCTCGAGATATATCAAGATATTTAAAAGTTCCGAAGCCGCACCAACATAATAGAGATACAGAAACACCGTGGCCCCTTTCTTTGAGATAACTCTGCACTATTGCGAGCTGGAAATGCCACTTCCAGTTTAGCTGTGCAGAAGAAGAACAACAAGAAGAAGAAATATCTCGAAATATGTCCGTCAGGCCCCTTCCCTTCAGATAAATCTGCAAATATCTCGGAAACGAAGCGAGCTATGGCAAAATGTTAAGAGACCTTTTTTGTAGAGAATTATGTTTCCTACTTTTTATGTTCTATGATATTTTTTGATCAGACGCGTAGTTCTCGAGATATATCAAGATATTTAAAAGTTCCGAAGCCGCACCAACATAATAGAGATACAGAAACACCGTGGCTCCTTTCTTTGAGATAACTCTGCACTATTGCGACCTGGAAATGCCACTTCCAGTTTAGCTGTGCAGAAGAAGAACAACAAGAAGAAGAAATATCTGGAAATATGTCCGTCAGGCCCCTTACCTTGAGATAAATCTGCAAATATCTCGGAAACGAAGAGAGCTATGGCAAAATGTTAAGAGACCTTTTTTGTAGAGAATTAAGTTTCCTACTTTTTATCTTCTATGATATTTTCTGATCAGATGCGTAGTTCTCGAGATATATCAAGATATTTGAAAGTTCCGAAGCCGCACCAACATAATAGAGATACAGAAACACCGTGGCCCCTCTCTTTGAGATAACTCTGCACTATTGCGAGCTGCAAATGCCACTTCCAGCTTAGCTGTGCAGAAGAGGAACAACAAGAAGAAGAAATATCTCGGAATATGTCCGTCAGGCCCCTTCCCTTGAGATAAATCTGCAAATATCTCGGAAACGATGCCAGCTATGGGAAAATGTTAAGAGACCTTTTTTGTAGAGAATTAAGTTCCCTACTTTTTATCTTCTATGATATTTTTTGATCAGATGCGTAGTTGTCGAGATATATCAAGATATTTAAAAGTTCCGAAGCCGCACCAACATAATAGAGATACAGAAACACCGTGGCCCCTTTCTTTGAGATAACTCTGCACTATTGCGAGCTGTAAATGCCACTTCCAGCTTAGCTGTGCAGAAGAAGAACAACAAGAAGAAGAAATATCTCGAAATATGTCCGTCAGGCCCCTTCCCTTGAGATATATCTGCAAATATCTCGGAAACGAAGCGTGCTATGGCAAAATGTGAAGAGACCTTTTTTGTAGAGAATTAAGTTCCCTACTTTTTATCTTCTATGATATTTTTTGATCAGATGCGTAGTTCTCGAGTTATATCAAGATATTTAAAAGTTCCGAAGCCGCACCAACATAATAGAGATACAGAAACACCGTGGCCCCTTTCTTTGAGATAACTCTGCACTATTGCGAGCTGTAAATGCCACTTCCAGCTTAGCTGTGCAGAAGAAGAACAACAAGAAGAAGAAATATCTGGAAATATGTCCGTCAGGCCCCTTCCCTTGAGATAAATCTGCAAATATCTCGGAAACGAAGAGAGCTATGGCAAAATGTTAAGAGACCTTTTTTGTAGAGAATTAAGTTTCCTACTTTTTATCTTCTATGATATTTTCTGATCAGATGCGTAGTTCTCGAGATATATCAAGATATTTGAAAGTTCCGAAGCCGCACCAACATAATAGAGATACAGAAACACCGTGGCCCCTCTCTTTGAGATAACTCTGCACTATTGCGAGCTGCAAATGCCACTTCCAGCTTAGCTGTGCAGAAGAGGAACAACAAGAAGAAGAAATATCTCGAAATATGTCCGTCAGGCCCCTTCCCTTGAGATATATCTGCAAATATCTCGGAAACGAAGCGAGCTATGGCAAAATGTTAAGAGACCTTTTTTGTAGAGAATAATGTTTCCTACAATTTACGTTCTATGATATTTTTTGATCAGAAGCGTAGTTTTCGAGATATATCGAGATATTTAAAAGTTCCGAAGCCGCACCAACATAATAGAGATACAGAAACACCGTGGCCCCTTTCTTTGAGATAACTCTGCACTATTGCGACCTGCAAATGCCACTTCCAGCTCAGCTGTGCAGAAGAAGAACAACAAGAAGAAGAAATATCTCGAAATATGTCCGTCAGGCCACTTCCCTTGAGATAAATCTGCAAATATCTCGGAAACGAAGCGAGCTATGGCAAAATCTTAAGAGACCTTTTTTGTAGAGAATTAAGTTTCCTACTTTTTATGTTCGATGATATTTTTTGATCAGATGCGTAGTTCTCGAGATATATCAAGATATTTAAAAGTTCCGAAGCTGCACTAACATAATAGAGGTACAGAAACACCGTGGCCTCTTTCTTTGAGATAACTCTGCACTATTGCGAGCTGCAAATGCCACTTCGAGCTTAGCTGTGCAGAAGAAGAGCAACAAGAAGAAGAAATATCTCGAAATATGTCCGACAGGCCCCTTCCCTTGAGATAAATCTGCAAATATCTCGGAAACGAAGAGAGCTATGGCAAAATGTTAAGAGACCTTTTTTGTAGAGAAGTAAGTTTCCTACTTTTCATGTTCTATGATATTTTTTGATCAGATGCGTAGTTCTCGAGATATATCAAGATATTTAAAAGTTCCGAAGCCGCACCAACATAACAGAGATACAGAAACACCGTGGCCCCTTTCTTTGAGATAACTCTGCACTATTGCGAGCTGTAAATGCCACTTCCAGCTTAGCTGTGCAGAAGAAGAACAACAAGAAGAAGAAATATCTCGAAATATGTCCGTCAGGCCCCTTCCCTTGAGATATATCTGCAAATATCTCGGAAACGAAGCGAGCTATGGCAAAATGTTAAGAGACCTTTTTTGTAGAGAATTATGTTTCCTACAATTTATGTTCTATGATATTTTTTGATCAGAAGCGTAGTTTTCGAGATATATCGAGATATTTAAAAGTTCCGAAGCCGCACCAACATAATAGAGATACAGAAACACCGTGGCCCCTTTCTTTGAGATAACTCTGCACTAGTGCGAGCCGCGAATGCCACTTCCAGCTCAGCTGTGCAGAAGAAGAACAACAAGAAGAAGAAATATCTCGAAATATGTCCGTCAGGCCACTTCCCTTGAGATAAATCTGCAAATATCTCGGAAACGAAGAGAGCTATGGCAAAATGTTAAGAGACCTTTTTTGTAGAGAATTAGGTTTCCTACTTTTTATGTTCTATGATATTTTTTGATCAGATGCGTAGTTCTCGAGATATATCAAGATATTTAAAAGTTCCGAAGCCGCACCAACATAATAGAGATACAGAAACACCGTGGCCTCTTTCTTTGAGATAACTCTGCACTATTGCGAGCTGCAAATGCCACTTCGAGCTTAGCTGTGGAGAAGAAGAACAACAAGAAGAAGAAATATCTCGAAATATGTCCGTCAGACCCCTTCCCTTGAGATGAATCTGCAAATATCTCGGAAACGAAGCGAGCTATGGCAAAATGTTAAGAGACCTTTTTTGTAGAGAATTAAGTTTCCTACTTTTTATGTTCGATGATATTTTTTGATCAGATGCGTAGTTCTCGAGATATATCAAGATATTTAAAAGTTCCGAAGCCGCACCAACACAATAGAGATACAGAAACACCGTGGCCCCTTTCTTTGAGATAACTCTGCACTATTGCGAGCTGCAAATGCCACTTTCAGCTTAGCTGTACAGAAGAAGAACAACAAGAAGAAGAAATATCTCGAAATATGTCCGTCAGGCCCCTTCCCTTGAGATAAATCTGCAAATATCTCGGAAACGAAGAGAGCTATGGCAAAATGTTAAGAGACCTTTTTTGTAGAGAATTAGGTTTCCTACTTTTTATGTTCTATGATATTTTTTGATCAGATGCGTAGTTCTCGAGATATATCAAGATATTTAAAAGTTCCGAAGCCGCACCAACATAATAGAGATACAGAAACACCGTGGCCTCTTTCTTTGAGATAACTCTGCACTATTGCGAGCTGCAAATGCCACTTCGAGCTTAGCTGTGGAGAAGAAGAACAACAAGAAGAAGAAATATCTCGAAATATGTCCGTCAGACCCCTTCCCTTGAGATGAATCTGCAAATATCTCGGAAACGAAGCGAGCTATGGCAAAATGTTAAGAGACCTTTTTTGTAGAGAATTAAGTTTCCTCCAATTTATGTTCTATGATATTTTTTGATCAGAAGCGTAGTTTTCGAGATATATCGAGATATTTAAAAGTTCCGAAGCCGCACCAACATAATAGAGATACAGAAACACCGTGGCCCCTTTCTTTGGGATAACTCTGCACTATTGCGAGCTGCAAATGCCACTTCCAGCTTAGCTGTGCAGAAGAAGAACAACAAGAAGAAGAAATATCTCGAAATATGCCCGTCAGGCCACTTCCCTTGAGATAAATCTGCAAATATCTCGGAAACGAAGCGAGCTATGGCAAAATGTTAAGAGACCTTTTTTGTAGAGAATTAAGTTTCCTACTTTTTATGTTCTATGAAATTTTTTGATCAGATGCGTAGCTCTCGAGATATATCAAGATATTTAAAAGTTCCGAAGCCGCACCAACATAATAGGGATACAGAAACACCGTGGCCCCTTTCTTTGAGATAACTCTGCACTAGTGCGAGCCGCAAATGCCACTTCCAGCTTAGCTGTGCAGAAGAAGAACAACAAGAAGAAGAAATATCTCGAAATATGTCCGTCAGGCCACTTCCCTTGAGATAAATCTGCAAATATCTCGGAAACGAAGCGAGCTATGGCAAAATGTTAAGAGACCTTTTTTGTAGAGAATTAAGTTTCCTACTTTTTATGTTCGATGATATTTTTTGATCAGATGCGTAGTTCTCGAGATATATCAAGATATTTAAAAGTTCCGAAGCTGCACCAACATAATAGAGGTACAGAAACACCGTGGCCTCTTTCTTTGAGATAACTCTGCACTATTGCGAGCTGCAAATGCCGCTTCGAGCTTAGCTGTGCAGAAGAAGAACAACAAGAAGAAGAAATATCTCGAAATATGTCCGTCAGACCCCTTCCCTTGAGATGAATCTGCAAATATCTCGGAAACGAAGCGAGCTATGGCAAAATGTTAAGAGACCTTTTTTGTAGAGAATAATGTTTCCTACAATTTACGGTCTATGATATTTTTTGATCAGAAGCGTAGTTTTCGAGATATATCGAGATATTTAAAAGTTCCGAAGCCGCACCAACATAATAGAGATACAGAAACACCGTGGCCCCTTTCTTTGAGATAACTCTGCACTATTGCGACCTGCAAATGCCACTTCCAGCTCAGCTGTGCAGAAGAAGAACAACAAGAAGAAGAAATATCTCGAAATATGTCCGTCAGGCCACTTCCCTTGAGATAAATCTGCAAATATCTCGGAAACGAAGCGAGCTATGGCAAAATGTTAAGAGACCTTTTTTGTAGAGAATTAAGTTTCCTACTTTTTATGTTCGATGATATTTTTTGATCAGATGCGTAGTTCTCGAGATATATCAAGATATTTAAAAGTTCCGAAGCTGCACCAACATAATAGAGGTACAGAAACACCGTGGCCTCTTTCTTTGAGATAACTCTGCACTATTGCGAGCTGCAAATGCCGCTTCGAGCTTAGCTGTGCAGAAGAAGAACAACAAGAAGAAGAAATATCTCGAAATATGTCCGTCAGACCCCTTCCCTTGAGATGAATCTGCAAATATCTCGGAAACGAAGCGAGCTATGGCAAAATGTTAAGAGACCTTTTTTGTAGAGAATAATGTTTCCTACAATTTACGGTCTATGATATTTTTTGATCAGAAGCGTAGTTTTCGAGATATATCGAGATATTTAAAAGTTCCGAAGCCGCACCAACATAATAGAGATACAGAAACACCGTGGCCCCTTTCTTTGAGATAACTCTGCACTATTGCGACCTGCAAATGCCACTTCCAGCTCAGCTGTGCAGAAGAAGAACAACAAGAAGAAGAAATATCTCGAAATATGTCCGTCAGGCCACTTCCCTTGAGATAAATCTGCAAATATCTCGGAAACGAAGCGAGCTATGGCAAAATGTTAAGAGACCTTTTTTGTAGAGAATTAAGTTTCCTACTTTTTATGTTCGATGATATTTTTTGATCAGATGCGTAGTTCTCGAGATATATCAAGATATTTAAAAGTTCCGAAGCCGCACCAACACAATAGAGATACAGAAACACCGTGGCCCCTTTCTTTGAGATAACTCTGCACTATTGCGAGCTGCAAATGCCACTTTCAGCTTAGCTGTACAGAAGAAGAACAACAAGAAGAAGAAATATCTCGAAATATGTCCGTCAGGCCCCTTCCCTTGAGATAAATCTGCAAATATCTCGGAAACGAAGAGAGCTATGGCAAAATGTTAAGAGACCTTTTTTGTAGAGAATTAGGTTTCCTACTTTTTATGTTCTATGATATTTTTTGATCAGATGCGTAGTTCTCGAGATATATCAAGATATTTAAAAGTTCCGAAGCCGCACCAACATAATAGAGATACAGAAACACCGTGGCCTCTTTCTTTGAGATAACTCTGCACTATTGCGAGCTGCAAATGCCACTTCGAGCTTAGCTGTGGAGAAGAAGAACAACAAGAAGAAGAAATATCTCGAAATATGTCCGTCAGACCCCTTCCCTTGAGATGAATCTGCAAATATCTCGGAAACGAAGCGAGCTATGGCAAAATGTTAAGAGACCTTTTTTGTAGAGAATTAAGTTTCCTCCAATTTATGTTGTATGATATTTTTTGATCAGAAGCGTAGTTTTCGAGATATATCGAGATATTTAAAAGTTCCGAAGCCGCACCAACATAATAGAGATACAGAAACACCGTGGCCCCTTTCTTTGGGATAACTCTGCACTATTGCGAGCTGCAAATGCCACTTCCAGCTTAGCTGTGCAGAAGAAGAACAACAAGAAGAAGAAATATCTCGAAATATGCCCGTCAGGCCACTTCCCTTGAGATAAATCTGCAAATATCTCGGAAACGAAGCGAGCTATGGCAAAATGTTAAGAGACCTTTTTTGTAGAGAATTAAGTTTCCTACTTTTTATGTTCTATGAAATTTTTTGATCAGATGCGTAGCTCTCGAGATATATCAAGATATTTAAAAGTTCCGAAGCCGCACCAACATAATAGGGATACAGAAACACCGTGGCCCCTTTCTTTGAGATAACTCTGCACTAGTGCGAGCCGCAAATGCCACTTCCAGCTTAGCTGTGCAGAAGAAGAACAACAAGAAGAAGAAATATCTCGAAATATGTCCGTCAGGCCACTTCCCTTGAGATAAATCTGCAAATATCTCGGAAACGAAGCGAGCTATGGCAAAATGTTAAGAGACCTTTTTTGTAGAGAATTAAGTTTCCTACTTTTTATGTTCGATGATATTTTTTGATCAGATGCGTAGTTCTCGAGATATATCAAGATATTTAAAAGTTCCGAAGCTGCACCAACATAATAGAGGTACAGAAACACCGTGGCCTCTTTCTTTGAGATAACTCTGCACTATTGCGAGCTGCAAATGCCGCTTCGAGCTTAGCTGTGCAGAAGAAGAACAACAAGAAGAAGAAATATCTCGAAATATGTCCGTCAGACCCCTTCCCTTGAGATGAATCTGCAAATATCTCGGAAACGAAGCGAGCTATGGCAAAATGTTAAGAGACCTTTTTTGTAGAGAATAATGTTTCCTACAATTTACGGTCTATGATATTTTTTGATCAGAAGCGTAGTTTTCGAGATATATCGAGATATTTAAAAGTTCCGAAGCCGCACCAACATAATAGAGATACAGAAACACCGTGGCCCCTTTCTTTGAGATAACTCTGCACTATTGCGACCTGCAAATGCCACTTCCAGCTCAGCTGTGCAGAAGAAGAACAACAAGAAGAAGAAATATCTCGAAATATGTCCGTCAGGCCACTTCCCTTGAGATAAATCTGCAAATATCTCGGAAACGAAGCGAGCTATGGCAAAATGTTAAGAGACCTTTTTTGTAGAGAATTAAGTTTCCTACTTTTTATGTTCGATGATATTTTTTGATCAGATGCGTAGTTCTCGAGATATATCAAGATATTTAAAAGTTCCGAAGCTGCACCAACATAATAGAGGTACAGAAACACCGTGGCCTCTTTCTTTGAGATAACTCTGCACTATTGCGAGCTGCAAATGCCACTTCGAGCTTAGCTGTGCAGAAGAAGAGCAACAAGAAGAAGAAATATCTCGAAATATGTCCGACAGGCCCCTTCCCTTGAGATAAATCTGCAAATATCTCGGAAACGATGCGAGGTATGGCGAAATGTTAAGAGACCTTTTTTGTAGAGAATTAAGTTTCCTACTTTTTATCTTCTATGATATTTTTTGATCAGATGCGTAGTTCTAGAGATAGATCAAGATACTTAAAAGTTCCGAAGCCGCACCAACATAATAGAGATACAGAAACACCGTGGCCTCTTTCTTTGAGATAACTCTGCACTATTGCGAGCTGCAAATGCCACTTCGAGCTTAGCTGTGGAGAAGAAGAACAACAAGAAGAAGAAATATCTCGAAATATGTCCGTCAGACCCCTTCCCTTGAGATGAATCTGCAAATATCTCGGAAACGAAGCGAGCTATGGCAAAATGTTAAGAGACCTTTTTTGTAGAGAATTAAGTTTCCTCCAATTTATGTTCTATGATATTTTTTGATCAGAAGCGTAGTTTTCGAGATATATCGAGATATTTAAAAGTTCCGAAGCCGCACCAACATAATAGAGATACAGAAACACCGTGGCCCCTTTCTTTGGGATAACTCTGCACTATTGCGAGCTGCAAATGCCACTTCCAGCTTAGCTGTGCAGAAGAAGAACAACAAGAAGAAGAAATATCTCGAAATATGTCCGTCAGGCCACTTCCCTTGAGATAAATCTGCAAATATCTCGGAAACGAAGCGAGCTATGGCAAAATGTTAAGAGACCTTTTTTGTAGAGAATTAAGTTTCCTACTTTTGATGTTCGATGATATTTTTTGATCAGATGCGTAGTTCTCGAGATATATCAAGATATTTAAAAGTTCCGAAGCTGCACCAACATAATAGAGGTACAGAAACACCGTGGCCTCTTTCTTTGAGATAACTCTGCACTATTGCGAGCTGCAAATGCCGCTTCGAGCTTAGCTGTGCAGAAGAAGAACAACAAGAAGAAGAAATATCTCGAAATATGTCCGTCAGACCCCTTCCCTTGAGATGAATCTGCAAATATCTCGGAAACGATGCGAGCTATGGCAAAATGTTAAGAGACCTTTTTTGTAGAGAATAATGTTTCCTACAATTTACGGTCTATGATATTTTTTGATCAGAAGCGTAGTTTTCGAGATATATCGAGATATTTAAAAGTTCCGAAGCCGCACCAACATAATAGAGATACAGAAACACCGTGGCCCCTTTCTTTGAGATAACTCTGCACTATTGCGAGCTGTAAATGCCACTTCCAGCTTAGCTGTGCAGAAGAAGAACAACAAGAAGAAGAAATATCTCGAAATATGTCCGTCAGGCCCCTTCCCTTGAGATATATCTGCAAATATCTCGGAAACGAAGCGAGCTATGGCAAAATGTTAAGAGACCTTTTTTGTAGAGAATTATGTTTCCTACAATTTATGTTCTATGATATTTTTTGATCAGAAGCGTAGTTTTCGAGATATATCGAGATATTTAAAAGTTCCGAAGCCGCACCAACATAATAGAGATACAGAAACACCGTGGCCCCTTTCTTTGAGATAACTCTGCACTAGTGCGAGCCGCAAATGCCACTTGCAGCTTAGCTGTGCAGAAGAAGAACAACAAGAAGAAGAAATATCTCGAAATATGTCCGTCAGGCCACTTCCCTTGAGATAAATCTGCAAATATCTCGGAAACGAAGCGAGCTATGGCAAAATGTTAAGAGACCTTTTTTGTAGAGAATTAAGTTTCCTACTTTTTATGTTCGATGATATTTTTTGATCAGATGCGTAGTTCTCGAGATATATCAAGATATTTAAAAGTTCCGAAGCTGCACCAACATAATAGAGGTACAGAAACACCGTGGCCTCTTTCTTTGAGATAACTCTGCCCTATTGCGAGCTGCAAATGCCGCTTCGAGCTTAGCTGTGCAGAAGAAGAACAACAAGAAGAAGAAATATCTCGAAATATGTCCGTCAGACCCCTTCCCTTGAGATGAATCTGCAAATATCTCGGAAACGAAGCGAGCTATGGCAAAATGTTAAGAGACCTTTTTTGTAGAGAATTATGTTTCCTACAATTTATGTTCTATGATATTTTTTGATCAGAAGCGTAGTTTTCGAGATATATCGAGATATTTAAAAGTTCCGAAGCCGCACCAACATAATAGAGATACAGAAACACCGTGGCCCCTTTCTTTGAGATAACTCTGCACTAGTGCGAGCCGCAAATGCCACTTCCAGCTTAGCTGTGCAGAAGAAGAACAACAAGAAGAAGAAATATCTCGAAATATGTCCGTCAGGCCCCTTCCCTTGAGATAAATCTGCAAATATCTCGGAAACGAAGCGAGCTATGGCAAAATGTTAAGAGACCTTTTTTGTAGAGAATTAAGTTTCCTACTTTTTACGTTCTATGATATTTTTTGATCAGATGCGTAGCTCTCGAGATATATCAAGATATTTAAAAGTTCCGAAGCCGCACCAACATAATAGGGATACAGAAACACCGTGGCCTCTTTCTTTGAGATAACTCTGCACTAGTGCGAGCCGCAAATGCCACTTCCAGCTTAGCTGTGCAGAAGAAGAACAACAAGAAGAAGAAATATCTCGAAATATGTCCGTCAGGCCACTTCCCTTGAGATAAATCTGCAAATATCTCGGAAACGAAGCGAGCTATGGCAAAATGTTAAGAGACCTTTTTTGTAGAGAATTAAGTTTCCTACTTTTTATCTTCGATGATATTTTTTGATCAGATGCGTAGTTCTCGAGATATATCAAGATATTTAAAAGTTCCGAAGCTGCACCAACATAATAGAGGTACAGAAACACCGTGGCCTCTTTCTTTGAGATAACTCTGCACTATTGCGAGCTGCAAATGCCGCTTCGAGCTTAGCTGTGCAGAAGAAGAACAACAAGAAGAAGAAATATCTCGAAATATGTCCGTCAGACCCCTTCCCTTGAGATGAATCTGCAAATATCTCGGAAACGAAGCGAGCTATGGCAAAATGTTAAGAGACCTTTTTTGTAGACAATAATGTTTCCTACAATTTACGTTCTATGATATTTTTTGATCAGAAGCGTAGTTTTCGAGATATATCGAGATATTTAAAAGTTCCGAAGCCGCACCAACATAATAGAGATACAGAAACACCGTGGCCCCTTTCTTTGAGATAACTCTGCACTATTGCTACCTGCAAATGCCACTTCCAGCTCAGCTGTGCAGAAGAAGAACAACAAGAAGAAGAAATATCTCGAAATATGTCCGTCAGGCCACTTCCCTTGAGATAAATCTGCAAATATCTCGGAAACGAAGCGAGCTATGGCAAAATGTTAAGAGACCTTTTTTGTAGAGAATTAAGTTTCCTACTTTTTATGTTCGATGATATTTTTTGATCAGATGCGTAGTTCTCGAGATATATCAAGATATTTAAAAGTTCCGAAGCTGCACCAACATAATAGAGGTACAGAAACACCGTGGCCTCTTTCTTTGAGACAACTCTGCACTATTGCGAGCTGCAAATGCCGCTTCGAGCTTAGCTGTGCAGAAGAAGAACAACAAGAAGAAGAAATATCTCGAAATATGTCCGTCAGACCCCTTCCCTTGAGATGAATCTGCAAATATCTCGGAAACGAAGCGAGCTATGGCAAAATGTTAAGAGACCTTTTTTGTAGAGAATTAAGTTTCCTACTTTTTATGTTCTATGATATTTTTTGATCAGATGCGTAGTTCTCGAGATATATCAAGATATTTAAAAGTTCCGAAACCGCACCAACATAATAGAGATACAGAAACACCGTGGCCCCTTTCTTTGAGATAACTCTACACTATTGCGAGCTGGAAATGCCACTTCCAGTTTAGCTGTGCAGAAGAAGAACAACAAGAAGAAGAAATATCTCGAAATATGTCCGTTAGGCCCCTTCCCTTGAGATAAATCTGCAAATATCTCGGAAACGAAGCGAGCTATGGCAAAATGTTAAGAGACCTTTTTTGTAGAGAATTAAGTTTCCTACTTTTTATGTTCTATGATATTTTTTGATCAGAAGCGTAGTTTTCGAGATATATCGAGATATTTAAAAGTTCCGAAGCCGCACCAACATAATAGAGATACAGAAACACCGTGGCCCCTTTCTTTGCGATAACTCTGCACTAGTGCGAGCCGCAAATGCCACTTCCAGCTTAGCTGTGCAGAAGAAGAACAACAAGAAGAAGAAATATCTCGAAATATGTCCGTCAGGCCCCTTCCCTTGAGATATATATGCAAATATCTCGGAAACGAAGCGAGCTATGGCAAAATGTTAAGAGACCTTTTTTGTAGAGAATTAAGTTTCCTACTTTTTATGTTCTATGACATTTTTTGATCAGATGCGTAGTTCTCGAGATATATCAAGATATTTAAAAGTTCCGAAGCCGCACCAACATAATAGAGATACAGAAACACCGTGGCCCCTTTCTTTAAGATAACTCTGCACTATTGCGAGCTGCAAATGCCACTTCCAGCTTAGCTGTGCAGAGGAAGAACAACAAGAAGAAGAAATATCTCGAAATATGTCCGTCAGGCCAGTTCCATTGAGCTGAATCTGCAAATATTTCGGAAACGAAGCGAGCTATGGCAAAATGTTAAGAGACCTTTTTTGTAGAGAATTAAGTTTCCTACTTTTCATGTTCTATGATATTTTTTGATCAGATGCGTAGCTCTCGAGATATATCAAGATATTTAAAAGTTCCGAAGCCGCACCAACATAATAGAGATACAGAAACACCGTGGCCCCTTTCTTTGAGATAACTCTGCACTATTGCGAGCTGCAAATGCCACTTCCAGCTTAGCTGTGCAGAGGAAGAACAACAAGAAGAAGAAATATCTCGAAATATGCCCGTCAGGCCCCTTCCCTTGAGATAAATATGCAAATATCTCGGAAACGAAGCGAGCTATGGCAAAATGTTAAGAGACCTTTTTTGTAGAGAATTATGTTTCCTACAATTTAGGTTCTATGATATTTTTTGATCAGAAGCGTAGTTTTCGAGATATATCGAGATATTTAAAAGTTCCGAAGCCGCACCAACATAATAGAGATACAGAAACACCGTGGCCCCTTTCTTTGAGATAACTCTGCACCAGTCCGAGCCGCAAATGCCACTTCCAGCTTAGGTGTGCAGAAGAAGAACAACAAGAAGAAGAAATATCTCGAAATATGTCCGTCAGGCCGCTTCCCTTGAGATATATCTGCAAATATCTCGGAAACGAAGCGAGCTATGGCAAGATGTTAAGAGACCTTTTTTGTAGAGAATTATGCTTCCTACAATTTATGTTCTATGATATTTTTTGATCAGAAGCGTAGTTTTCGAGATATATCGAGATATTTAAAGGTTCCGAAGCCGCACCAACATAATAGAGATACAGAAACACCGTGGCCCCTTTCGTTGAGATAACTCTGCACTAGTGCGAGCCGCAAATGCCACTTCCAGCTTAGCTGTGCAGAAGAAGAACAACAAGAAGAAGAAATATCTCGAAATATGTCCGTCAGGCCCCTTCCCTTGAGATAAATCTGCAAATATCTCGGAAACGAAGCGAGCAATGGCAAAATGTTAAGAGACCTTTTTTGTAGAGAATTAAGTTTCCTACTTTTTATGTTCTATGATATTTTTTGATCAGATGCGTAGTTCTCGAGATATATCAAGATATTTAAAAGTTCCGAAGCCGCACCAACATAATAGAGATACAGAAACACCGTGGCCCCTTTCTTTGAGATAACTCTGCACTATTGCGAGCTGTAAATGCCACTTCCAGCTTAGCTGTGCAGAAGAAGAACAACAAGAAGAAGAAATATCTCGAAATATGTCCGTCAGGCCCCTTCCCTTGAGATATATCTGCAAATATCTCGGAAACGAAGCGAGCTATGGCAAAATGTTAAGAGACCGTTTTTGTAGAGAATTATGTTTCCTACAATTTATGTTCTATGATATTTTTTGATCAGAAGCGTAGTTTTCGAGATATATCGAGATATTTAAAAGTTCCGAAGCCGCACCAACATAATAGAGATACAGAAACACCGTGGCCCCTTTCTTTGAGATAACTCTGCACTAGTGCGAGCCGCAAATGCCACTTCCAGTTTAGCTGTGCAGAAGAAGAACAACAAGAAGAAGAAATATCTCGAAATATGTCCGTTAGGCCCCTTCCCTTCAGATAAATCTGCAAATATCTCGGAAACGAAGCGAGCTATGGCAAAATGTTAAGAGACCTTTTTTGTAGAGAATTAAGTTTCCTACTTTTCAGGTTCTATGATATTTTTTGATCAGATGCGTAGTTCTCGAGATATATCAAGATATTTAAAAGTTCCGAAGCCGCACCAACATAATAGAGATACAGAAACACCGTGGCCCCTTTCTTTGATATAACTCTGCACTATTGCGAGCTGTAAATGCCACTTCCAGCTTAGCTGTGCAGAAGAAGAACAACAAGAAGAAGAAATATCTCGAAATATGTCCGTCAGGCCCCTTCCCTTGAGATATATCTGCAAATATCTCGGAAACGAAGCGAGCTATGGCAAAATGTTAAGAGACCTTTTTTGTAGAGAATAATGTTTCCTACAATTTATGTTCTATGATATTTTTTGATCAGAGGCGTAGTTTTCGAGATATATCGAGATATTTAAAAGTTCCGAAGCCGCACCAACATAATACAGATACAGAAACACCGTGGCCCCTTTCTTTGAGATAACTCTGCACTAGTACGAGCCGCAAATGCCACTTCCAGCTTAGCTGTGCAGAAGAAGAACAACAAGAAGAAGAAATATCTCGAAATATGTCCGTCAGGCCCCTTCCCTTGAGATAAATCTGCAAATATCTCGGAAACGAAGCGAGCTATGGCAAAATGTTAAGAGACCTTTTTTGTAGAGAATTAAGTTTCCTACTTTTTATGTTCTATGATATTTTTTGATCAGATGCGTAGTTCTCGAGATATATCAAGATATTTAAAAGTTCCGAAGCCGCACCAACATAATAGAGATACCGAAACACCGTGGCCCCTTTCTTTGAGATATCTCTGCACTATTGCGAGCTGCAAATGCCACTTCCAGCTTAGCTGTGCAGAAGAAGAACAACAAGAAGAAGAAATATCTCGAAATATGTCCGTGAGGCCCCTTCCCTTGAGATAAATCTGCAAATATCTCGGAAACGAAGCGAGCTATGGCAAAATGTTAAGAGACCTTATTTATAGAGAATTAAGTTTCCTACTTTTTATGTTCTATGATATTTTTTGATCAGATGCGTAGTTCTCGAGATATATCAAGATATTTAAAAGTTCCGAAGCCGCACCAACATAATAGAGATACCGAAACACCGTGGCCCCTTTCTTTGAGATAACTGTGCACTAGTGCGAGCCGCAAATGCCACTTCCAGCTTAGCTGTGCAGAAGAAGAACAACAAGAAGAAGAAATATCTCGAAATATGTCCGTCAGGCCAGTTCCTTTGAGCTGAATCTGCAAATATCTCGGAAACGAAGCGAGCTATGGCAAAATGTTAAGAGACCTTATTTATAGAGAATTAAGTTTCCTACTTTTTATGTTCTATGATATTTTTTGATCAGATGCGTAGTTCTCGAGATATATCAAGATATTTAAAAGTTCCGAAGCCGCACCAACATAATAGAGATACCGAAACACCGTGGCCCCTTTCTTTGAGATAACTGTGCACTAGTGCGAGCCGCAAATGCCACTTCGAGCTTAGCTGTGCAGAAGAAGAACAACAAGAAGAAGAAATATCTCGAAATATGTCCGTCAGGCCCCTGCCCTTGAGATATATCTGCAAATATCTCGAAAACCAAGCGAGCTATGGCAAAATGTTAAGAGACCTTTTTTGTAGAGAATTATGTTTCCTACAATTTATGTTCTATGATATTTTTTGATCAGAAGCGTAGTTTTCGAGATATATCTAGATATTTAAAAGTTACGAAGCCGCACCAACATAATAGAGATACAGAAACACCGCGGCTCCTTTCTTTGAGATAACTCTGCACTATTGCGAGCTGTAAATGCCACTTCCAGCTTAGCTGTGCAGAAGAAGAACAACAAGAAGAAGAAATATCTCGAAATATGTCCGTCAGGCCCCTGCCCTTGAGATATATCTGCAAATATCTCGAAAACCAAGCGAGCTATGGCAAAATGTTAAGAGACCTTTTTTGTAGAGAATTATGTTTCCTACAATTTATGTTCTATGATATTTTTTGATCAGAAGCGTAGTTTTCGAGATATATCTAGATATTTAAAAGTTACGAAGCCGCACCAACATAATAGAGATACAGAAACACCGCGGCTCCTTTCTTTGAGATAACTCTGCACTATTGCGAGCTGTAAATGCCACTTCCAGCTTAGCTGTGCAGAAGAAGAACAACAAGAAGAAGAAATATCTCGAAATATGTCCGTCAGGCCCCTGCCCTTGAGATATATCTGCAAATATCTCGGAAACCAAGCGAGCTATGGCAAAATGTTAAGAGACCTTTTTTGTAGAGAATTATGTTTCCTACAATTTATGTTCTATGATATTTTTTGATCAGACGCGTAGTTTTCGAGATATATCAAGATATTTAAAAGTTCCGAAGCCGCACCAACATAATAGAGATACAGAAACACCGTGGCCCCTTTCTTTGAGATAACTCTGCACTAGTGCGAGCCGCAAATGCCACTTCCAGCTTAGCTGTGCAGAAGAACAACAAGAAGAAGAAATATCTCGAAATATGTCCGTCAGGCCCCTTCCCTTGAGATAAATCTGCAAATATCTCGGAAACGAAGCGAGCTATGGCAAAATGTTTAGAGACCTTTCTTGTAGAGAATTAAGTTTCCTACTTTTTATGTAGTATGATATTTTTTGATCAGATGCGTAGTTCTCGAGATATATCAAGATATTTAAAAGTTCCGAAGCCGCACCAACATAATAGAGATACAGAAACACCGTGGCACCTTTCTTTGGGATAACTCTGCACTATTGCGAGCTGCAAATGCCACTTCCAGCTTAGCTGTGCAGAAGAAGAACAACAAGAAGAAGAAATATCTCGAAATATGTCCGTCAGGCCACTTCCCTTGAGATGAATCTGCAAATATCTCGGAAACGAAGCGAGCTATGGCAAAATGTTAAGAGACCTTTTTTGTAGAGAATAATGTTTCCTACAATTTACGCTCTATGATATTTTTTGATCAGAAGCGTAGTTTTCGAGATATATCGAGATACTTAAAGTTCCGAAGCCGCACCAACATATTAGAGATACAGAAACACCGTGGCCCCTTTCTTTGAGATAACTGTGCACTAGTGCGAGCCGCAAATGCCACTTCCAGCTTAGCTGTGCAGAAGAAGAACAACAAGAAGAAGAAATATCTCGAAATATGTCCGTCAGGCCCCTTCCCTTGAGATAAATCTGCAAATATCTCGGAAACGAAGCGAGCTATGGCAAAATGTTAAGAGACCTTTTTTGTAGAGAATTATGTTTCCTACTTTTTATGTTCTATGATATTTTTTGATCAGACGCGTAGTTCTCGAGATATATCAAGATATTTAAAAGTTCCGAAGCCGCACCAACATAATACAGATACAGAAACACCGTGGCCCCTTTCTTTGAGATAACTCTGCACTAGTGCGAGCCGCAAATGCCACTTCCAGCTTAGCTGTGCAGAAGAAGAACAACAAGAAGAAGAAATATCTCGAAATATGTCCGTCAGGCCCCTTCCCTTGAGATAAATCTGCAAATATCTCGGAAACGAAGCGAGCTATGGCAAAATGTTAAGAGACCTTTTTTGTAGAGAATTATGTTTCCTACTTTTTATGTTCTATGATATTTTTTGATCAGACGCGTAGTTCTCGAGATATATCAAGATATTTAAAAGTTCCGAAGCCGCACCAACATAATAGAGATACCGAAACACCGTGGCCCCTTTCTTTGAGATAACTGTGCACTAGTGCGAGCCGCAAATGCCACTTCCAGCTTAGCTGTGCAGAAGAAGAACAACAAGAAGAAGAAATATCACGAAATATGTCCGTTAGGCCCCTTCCCTTGAGATAAATCTGCAAATATCTCGGAAACGAAGCGAGCTATGGCAAAATGTTAAGAGACCTTTTTTGTAGCGAATTAAGTTTCCTACTTTTTATGTTCTATGATATTTTTTGATCAGATGCGTAGTTCTCGTGATATATCAAGATATTTAAAAGTTCCGAAGCCGCACCAACATAATAGAGATACAGAAACCCCGTGGCCCCTTTCTTTCAAATAGCTATGCACTATTGCGAGCTGCAAATGCCACTTCCAGCTTAGCTGTGCAGAAGAAGAACAACAAGAAGAAGAAATATCTCGAAATATGTCCGTCAGGCCCCTTACCTTGAGATAAATCTGCAAATATCTCGGAAACGAAGCGAGCTATGGCAAAATGTTAAGAGACCTTTTTTGTAGAGAATTAAGTTTCCTACTTTTTATCTTCTATGATATTTTCTGATCAGATGCGTAGTTCTCGAGATATATCAAGATATTTAAAAGTTCCGAAGCCGCACCAACATAATAGAGATACAGAAACAACGTGGCCCCTCTCTTTGAGATAACTCTGCACAATTGCGAGCTGGAAATGCCACTTCCAGTTTAGCTGTGCAGAAGAAGAACAACAAGAAGAAGAAATATCTCGAAATATGTCCGTTAGGCCCCTTCCCTTGAGATAAATCTGCAAATATCTCGGAAACGAAGCGAGCTATGGCAAAATGTTAGGAGACCTTTTTTGTAGAGAATTAAGTTTCCTACGTTTTATGTTCTATGATATTTTTTGATCAGATGCGTAGTTCTCGAGATATATCAAGATATTTAAAAGTTCCGAAGCCGCACCAACATAATAGAGATACAGAAACACCGTGGCCCCTTTCTTTGAGATAACTCTGCACTATTGCGAGCTGCAAATGCCACTTCCAGCTTAGCTGTGCAGAAGAAGAACAACAAGAAGAAGAAATATCTCGAAATATGTCCGTCAGGCCCCTTCCCTTGAGATAAATCTGCAAATATCTCGGAAACGAAGCGAGCTATTGCAAAACGTTAAGAGACCTTTTTTGTAGAGAATTAAGTTTCCTACTTTTTATGTTCTATGATATTTTTTGATCAGATGCGTAGTTCTCGAGATATATCAAGATATTTAAAAGCTCCGAAGCTGCACCAACATAATAGAGGTACAGAAACACCGTGGCCCCTTTCTTTGAGATAACTCTGCACTATTGCGAGCTGCAAATGCCACTTCCAGCTTAGCTGTGCAGAAGAAGAACAACAAGAATAAGAAATATTTCGAAATATGTCCGTCAGGCCCCTTCCCTTGAGATAAATCTGCAAATATCTCTGAAACGAAGCGAGCTACGGCAAAATGTTAAGCGACCTTTTTTGTAGAAAATTAGGTTTCCTACTTTTTATGTTCTATGATATTTTTTGAACAGATGCGTAGTTCTCGAGATATATCAAGATATTTAAAAGTTCCGAAGCCGCACCAACATAATAGAGATACAGAAACACCGTGGCCCCTTTCTTTGGGATAACTCTGCACTATTGCGAGCTGGAAATGCCACTTCCAGTTTAGCTGTGCAGAAGAAGAACAACAAGAAGAAGAAATATCTCGAAATATGTCCGTCAGGACCCTTCCCTTGAGATAAATCTGCAAATATCTCGGAAACGACGCGAGCTATGGCAAAATGTTAAGAGACCTTTTTTGTAGAGAATTAAGTTTCCTACTTTTTATGTTCTATGATATTTTTTGATCAGATGCGTAGTTCTCGAGATATATCCAGATATTTAAAAGTTCCGAAGCGGCACCAACATAATAGAGATACAGAAACACCGTGGCCCCTTTCTTTGAGGTAACTCTGCACTATTGCGAGCTGCAAATGCCACTTCCAGCTTAGCTGTGCAGAAGAAGAACAACAAGAAGAAGAAATATCTCGAAATATGTCCCTCAGGCCCCTTCCCTTGAGATAAATCTGCAAATATCTCGGAAACCAATCGAGCTATGGCAAAATGTTAAGAGACCTTATTTGTAGAGAATTAAGTTTCCTACTTTTTATGTTCTACGATATTTTTTGATCAGATGCGTAGTTCTCGAGATATATCAAGATATTTAAAAGTTCCGAAGCCGCACCAACAGAATAGAGATACAGAAACACCGTGGCCCCTTTCTTTGAGATAACTCTGCACTATTGCGCGCTGCAAATGCCACTTCCAGCTTAGCTGTGCAGAAGAAGAACAACAAGAAGAAGAAATATCTCGAAATATGTCCGTCAGGTCCCTTCCCTTGAGATAAATCTGCAAATATCTCGGAAACGAAGCGAGCTATGGCAAAATGTTAAGAGACCTTTTTTGTAGAGAATTAAGTTTCCTACTTTTTATGTTCTATGATATTTTTTGATCAGATGCGTAGTGCTCGAGATATAGCAAGATATTTAAAAGTTCCGAAGCCGCACCAACATAATAGAGATACAGAAACACCGTGGCCCCTTTCTTTGAGATAACTCTGCACTACTGCGAGCTGCAAATGCCACTTCCAGCTTAGCTGTGCAGAAGAAGAACAACAAGAAGAAGAAATATCTCGAAATATGTCCGTCAGACCCCTTCCCTTGAGATGAATCTGCAAATATCTCGGAAACGAAGCGAGCTATGGCAAAATGTTAAGAGACCTTTTTTGTAGAGAATTATGTTTCCTACAATTTATGTTCTATGATATTTTTTGATCAGAAGCGTAGTTTTCGAGATATATCGAGATATTTAAAAGTTCCGAAGCCGCACCAACATAATAGAGATACAGAAACACCGTGGCCCCTTTCTTTGAGATAACTCTGCACTAGTGCGAGCCGCAAATGCCACTTCCAGCTTAGCTGTGCAGAAGAAGAACAACAAGAAGAAGAAATATCTCGAAATATGTCCGTCAGGCCACTTCCCTTGAGATAAATCTGCAAATATCTCGGAAACGAAGCGAGCTATGGCAAAATGTTAAGAGACCTTTTTTGTAGAGAATTAAGTTTCCTACTTTTTATGTTCGATGATATTTTTTGATCAGATGCGTAGTTCTCGAGATATATCAAGATATTTAAAAGTTCCGAAGCTGCACCAACATAATAGAGGTACAGAAACACCGTGGCCTCTTTCTTTGAGATAACTCTGCACTATTGCGAGCTGCAAATGCCGCTTCGAGCTTAGCTGTGCAGAAGAAGAACAACAAGAAGAAGAAATATCTCGAAATATGTCCGTCAGACCCCTTCCCTTGAGATGAATCTGCAAATATCTCGGAAACGAAGCGAGCTATGGCAAAATGTTAAGAGACCTTTTTTGTAGAGAATTAAGTTTCCTACTTTTTATGTTCTATGATATTTTTTGATCAGATGCGTAGTTCTCGAGATATATCAAGATATTTAAAAGTTCCGAAACCGCACCAACATAATAGAGATACAGAAACACCGTGGCCCCTTTCTTTGAGATAACTCTGCACTAGTGCGAGCCGCAAATGCCACTTCCAGCTTAGCTGTGCAGAAGAAGAACAACAAGAAGAAGAAATATCTCGAAATATGTCCGTCAGGCCCCTTCCCTTGAGATATATATGCAAATATCTCGGAAACGAAGCGAGCTATGGCAAAATGTTAAGAGACCTTTTTTGTAGAGAATTAAGTTTCCTACTTTTTATGTTCTATGACATTTTTTGATCAGATGCGTAGTTCTCGAGATATATCAAGATATTTAAAAGTTCCGAAGCCGCACCAACATAATAGAGATACAGAAACACCGTGGCCCCTTTCTTTAAGATAACTCTGCACTATTGCGAGCTGCAAATGCCACTTCCAGCTTAGCTGTGCAGAGGAAGAACAACAAGAAGAAGAAATATCTCGAAATATGTCCGTCAGGCCAGTTCCTTTGAGCTGAATCTGCAAATATTTCGGAAACGAAGCGAGCTATGGCAAAATGTTGAGACCTTTTTTGTAGAGAATTAAGTTTCCTACTTTTCATGTTCTATGATATTTTTTGATCAGATGCGTAGCTCTCGAGATATATCAAGATATTTAAAAGTTCCGAAGCCGCACCAACATAATAGAGATACAGAAACACCGTGGCCCCTTTCTTTGAGATAACTCTGCACTATTGCGAGCTGCAAATGCCACTTCCAGCTTAGCTGTGCAGAGGAAGAACAACAAGAAGAAGAAATATCTCGAAATATGCCCGTCAGGCCCCTTCCCTTGAGATAAATATGCAAATATCTCGGAAACGAAGCGAGCTATGGCAAAATGTTAAGAGACCTTTTTTGTAGAGAATTATGTTTCCTACAATTTAGGTTCTATGATATTTTTTGATCAGAAGCGTAGTTTTCGAGATATATCGAGATACTTAAAAGTTCCGAAGCCGCACCAACATAATAGAGATACAGAAACACCGTGGCCCCTTTCTTTGAGATAACTCTGCACCAGTCCGAGCCGCAAATGCCACTTCCAGCTTAGGTGTGCAGAAGAAGAACAACAAGAAGAAGAAATATCTCGAAATATGTCCGTCAGGCCGCTTCCCTTGAGATATATCTGCAAATATCTCGGAAACGAAGCGAGCTATGGCAAGATGTTAAGAGACCTTTTTTGTAGAGAATTATGCTTCCTACAATTTATGTTCTATGATATTTTTTGATCAGAAGCGTAGTTTTCGAGATATATCGAGATATTTAAAGGTTCCGAAGCCGCACCAACATAATAGAGATACAGAAACACCGTGGCCCCTTTCGTTGAGATAACTCTGCACTAGTGCGAGCCGCAAATGCCACTTCCAGCTTAGCTGTGCAGAAGAAGAACAACAAGAAGAAGAAATATCTCGAAATATGTCCGTCAGGCCCCTTCCCTTGAGATAAATCTGCAAATATCTCGGAAACGAAGCGAGCAATGGCAAAATGTTAAGAGACCTTTTTTGTAGAGAATTAAGTTTCCTACTTTTTATGTTCTATGATATTTTTTGATCAGATGCGTAGTTCTCGAGATATATCAAGATATTTAAAAGTTCCGAAGCCGCACCAACATAATAGAGATACAGAAACACCGTGGCCCCTTTCTTTGAGATAACTCTGCACTATTGCGAGCTGTAAATGCCACTTCCAGCTTAGCTGTGCAGAAGAAGAACAACAAGAAGAAGAAATATCTCGAAATATGTCCGTCAGGCCCCTTCCCTTGAGATATATCTGCAAATATCTCGGAAACGAAGCGAGCTATGGCAAAATGTTAAGAGACCGTTTTTGTAGAGAATTATGTTTCCTACAATTTATGTTCTATGATATTTTTTGATCAGAAGCGTAGTTTTCGAGATATATCGAGATATTTAAAAGTTCCGAAGCCGCACCAACATAATAGAGATACAGAAACACCGTGGCCCCTTTCTTTGAGATAACTCTGCACTATTGCGACCTGCAAATGCCACTTCCAGCTCAGCTGTGCAGAAGAAGAACAACAAGAAGAAGTAATATCTCGAAATATGTCCGTCAGGCCCCTTCCCTTGAGATAAATCTGCAAATATCTCGGAAACGAAGCGAGCTATGGCAAAATGTTAAGAGACCTTTTTTGTAGAGAATTAAGTTTCCTACTTTTTGTGTTCTATGATATTTTTTGATCAGATGCGTAGTTCTCGAGATATATCAAGATATTTAAAAGTTCCGAAGCCGCACCAACATAATAGAGATACAGAAACACCGTGGCCCCTTTCTTTGAGATAACTCTGCACTATTGCGAGCTGGAAATGCCACTTCCAGTTTAGCTGTGCAGAAGAAGAACAACAAGAAGAAGAAATATCTCGAAATATGTCCGTTAGGCCCCTTCCCTTGAGATAAATCTGCAAATATCTCGGAAACGAAGCGAGCCATGGCAAAATGATAAGAGACTTTTTTTGTAGAGAATTATGTTTCCTACAATTTATGTTCTATGATATTTTTTGATCAGAAGCGTAGTTTTCGAGATATATCGAGATATTTAAAAGTTCCGAAGCCGCACCAACATAATAGAGATACAGAAACACGGTGGCCCCTTTCTTTGAGATAACTCTGCACTATTGCGAGCTGCAAATGCCGCTTCGAGCTTAGCTGTGCAGAAGAAGATCAACAAGAAGAAGAAATATCTCGAAATATGTCCGTCAGGCCCCTTCCCTTGAGATAAATCTGCAAATATCTCGGAAACGAAGCGAGCTATGGCAAAATGTTAAGAGACCTTTTTTGTAGAGAATTAAGTTTCCTACTTTTTATGTTCGTTGATATTTTTTGATCAGATGCGTAGTTCTCGAGATATATCAAGATATTTAAAAGTTCCGAAGCTGCACCAACATAATAGAGGTACAGAAACACCGTGGCCTCTTTCTTTGAGATAACTCTGCACTATTGCGAGCTGCAAATGTCACTTCGAGCTTAGCTGTGCAGAAGAAGAACAACAAGAAGAAGAAATATCTCGAAATATGTCCGTCAGGCCCCTGCCCTTGAGATATATCTGCAAATATCTCGAAAACCAAGCGAGCTATGGCAAAATGTTAAGAGACCTTTTTTGTAGAGAATTATGTTTCCTACAATTTATATTCTATGATATTTTTTGATCAGAAGCGTAGTTTTCGAGATATATCTAGATATTTAAAAGTTACGAAGCCGCACCAACATAATAGAGATACAGAAACACCGCGGCTCCTTTCTTTGAGATAACTCTGCACTATTGCGAGCTGTAAATGCCACTTCCAGCTTAGCTGTGCAGAAGAAGAACAACAAGAAGAAGAAATATCTCGAAATATGTCCGTCAGGCCCCTGCCCTTGAGATATATCTGCAAATATCTCGGAAACCAAGCGAGCTATGGCAAAATGTTAAGAGACCTTTTTTGTAGAGAATTATGTTTCCTACAATTTATGTTCTATGATATTTTTTGATCAGACGCGTAGTTTTCGAGATATATCAAGATATTTAAAAGTTCCGAAGCCGCACCAACATAATAGAGATACAGAAACACCGTGGCCCCTTTCTTTGAGATAACTCTGCACTAGTGCGAGCCGCAAATGCCACTTCCAGCTTAGCTGTGCAGAAGAACAACAAGAAGAAGAAATATCTCGAAATATGTCCGTCAGGCCCCTTCCCTTGAGAGAAATCTGCAAATATCTCGGAAACGAAGCGAGCTATGGCAAAATGTTTAGAGACCTTTCTTGTAGAGAATTAAGTTTCCTACTTTTTATGTAGTATGATATTTTTTGATCAGATGCGTAGTTCTCGAGATATATCAAGATATTTAAAAGTTCCGAAGCCGCACCAACATAATAGAGATACAGAAACACCGTGGCACCTTTCTTTGGGATAACTCTGCACTATTGCGAGCTGCAAATGCCACTTCCAGCTTAGCTGTGCAGAAGAAGAACAACAAGAAGAAGAAATATCTCGAAATATGTCCGTCAGGCCACTTCCCTTGAGATGAATCTGCAAATATCTCGGAAACGAAGCGAGCTATGGCAAAATGTTAAGAGACCTTTTTTGTAGAGAATAATGTTTCCTACAATTTACGCTCTATGATATTTTTTGATCAGAAGCGTAGTTTTCGAGATATATCGAGATACTTAAAGTTCCGAAGCCGCACCAACATATTAGAGATACAGAAACACCGTGGCCCCTTTCTTTGAGATAACTGTGCACTAGTGCGAGCCGCAAATGCCACTTCCAGCTTAGCTGTGCAGAAGAAGAACAACAAGAAGAAGAAATATCTCGAAATATGTCCGTCAGGCCCCTTCCCTTGAGATAAATCTGCAAATATCTCGGAAACGAAGCGAGCTATGGCAAAATGTTAAGAGACCTTTTTTGTAGAGAATTATGTTTCCTACTTTTTATGTTCTATGATATTTTTTGATCAGACGCGTAGTTCTCGAGATATATCAAGATATTTAAAAGTTCCGAAGCCGCACCAACATAATACAGATACAGAAACACCGTGGCCCCTTTCTTTGAGATAACTCTGCACTAGTGCGAGCCGCAAATGCCACTTCCAGCTTAGCTGTGCAGAAGAAGAACAACAAGAAGAAGAAATATCTCGAAATATGTCCGTCAGGCCCCTTCCCTTGAGATAAATCTGCAAATATCTCGGAAACGAAGCGAGCTATGGCAAAATGTTAAGAGACCTTTTTTGTAGAGAATTAAGTTTCCTACTTTTTATGTTCTATGATATTTTTTGATCAGATGCGTAGTTCTCGAGATATATCAAGATATTTAAAAGTTCCGAAGCCGCACCAACATAATAGAGATACCGAAACACCGTGGCCCCTTTCTTTGAGATATCTCTGCACTATTGCGAGCTGCAAATGCCACTTCCAGCTTAGCTGTGCAGAAGAAGAACAACAAGAAGAAGAAATATCTCGAAATATGTCCGTGAAGCCCCTTCCCTTGAGATGAATCTGCAAATATCTCGGAAACGAAGCGAGCTATGGCAAAATGTTAAGAGACCTTATTTATAGAGAATTAAGTTTCCTACTTTTTATGTTCTATGATATTTTTTGATCAGATGCGTAGTTCTCGAGATATATCAAGATATTTAAAAGTTCCGAAACCGCACCAACATAATAGAGATATAGAAACACCGTGGCCCCTTTCTTTGAGATAACTCTGCACTATTGCGAGCTGTAAATGCCACTTCCAGCTTAGCTGTGCAGAAGAAGAACAACAAGAAGAAGAAATATCTCGAAATATGTCCGTCAGGCCCCTGCCCTTGAGATATATCTGCAAATATCTCGGAAACCAAACGAGCTATGGCAAAATGTTAAGAGACCTTTTTTGTAGAGAATTATGTTTCCTACTTTTTATGTTGTATGATATTTTTTGATCAGACGCGTAGTTCTCGAGATATATCAAGATATTTAAAAGTTCCGAAGCCGCACCAACATAATAGAGATACAGAAACACCGTGGCCCCTTTCTTTGAGATATCTCTGCACTATTGCGAGCTGCAAATGCCACTTCCAGCTTAGCTGTGCAGAAGAAGAACAACAAGAAGAAGAAATATCTCGAAATATGTCCGTGAGGCCCCTTCCCTTGAGATAAATCTGCAAATATCTCGGAAACGAAGCGAGCTATGGCAAAATGTTAAGAGACCTTTTTTGTAGAGAATTAAGTTTCCTACTTTTTATGTTCTATGATATTTTTTGATGAGATGCGTAGTTCTCGAGATATATCAAGATATTTAAAAGTTCCGAAACCGCACCAACATAATAGAGATACAGAAACACCGTGGCCCCTTTCTTTGAGATAACTCTGCACTATTGCGAGCTGTAAATGCCACTTCCAGCTTAGCTGTGCAGAAGAAGAACAACAAGAAGAAGAAATATCTCGAAATATGTCCGTCAGGCCCCTGCCCTTGAGATATATCTGCAAATATCTCGAAAACCAAGCGAGCTATGGCAAAATGTTAAGAGACCTTTTTTGTAGAGAATTATGTTTCCTACAATTTATGTTCTATGATATTTTTTGATCAGAAGCGTAGTTTTCGAGATATATCTAGATATTTAAAAGTTACGAAGCCGCACCAACATAATAGAGATACAGAAACACCGCGGCTCCTTTCTTTGAGATAACTCTGCACTATTGCGAGCTGTAAATGCCACTTCCAGCTTAGCTGTGCAGAAGAAGAACAACAAGAAGAAGAAATATCTCGAAATATGTCCGTCAGGCCCCTGCCCTTGAGATATATCTGCAAATATCTCGGAAACCAAGCGAGCTATGGCAAAATGTTAAGAGACCTTTTTTGTAGAGAATTATGTTTCCTACAATTTATGTTCTATGATATTTTTTGATCAGACGCGTAGTTTTCGAGATATATCAAGATATTTAAAAGTTCCGAAGCCGCACCAACATAATAGAGATACAGAAACACCGTGGCCCCTTTCTTTGAGATAACTCTGCACTAGTGCGAGCCGCAAATGCCACTTCCAGCTTAGCTGTGCAGAAGAACAACAAGAAGAAGAAATATCTCGAAATATGTCCGTCAGGCCCCTGCCCTTGAGATATATCTGCAAATATCTCGGAAACCAAACGAGCTATGGCAAAATGTTAAGAGACCTTTTTTGTAGAGAATTATGTTTCCTACTTTTTATGTTGTATGATATTTTTTGATCAGACGCGTAGTTCTCGAGATATATCAAGATATTTAAAAGTTCCGAAGCCGCACCAACATAATAGAGATACAGAAACACCGTGGCCCCTTTCTTTGAGATATCTCTGCACTATTGCGAGCTGCAAATGCCACTTCCAGCTTAGCTGTGCAGAAGAAGAACAACAAGAAGAAGAAATATCTCGAAATATGTCCGTGAGGCCCCTTCCCTTGAGATAAATCTGCAAATATCTCGGAAACGAAGCGAGCTATGGCAAAATGTTAAGAGACCTTTTTTGTAGAGAATTAAGTTTCCTACTTTTTATGTTCTATGATATTTTTTGATGAGATGCGTAGTTCTCGAGATATATCAAGATATTTAAAAGTTCCGAAACCGCACCAACATAATAGAGATACAGAAACACCGTGGCCCCTTTCTTTGAGATAACTCTGCACTATTGCGAGCTGTAAATGCCACTTCCAGCTTAGCTGTGCAGAAGAAGAACAACAAGAAGAAGAAATATCTCGAAAAATGTCCGTCAGGCCCCTGCCCTTGAGATATATCTGCAAATATCTCGAAAACCACGCGAGCTATGGCAAAATGTTAAGAGACCTTTTTTGTAGAGAATTATGTTTCCTACAATTTATGTTCTATGATATTTTTTGATCAGAAGCGTAGTTTTCGAGATATATCTAGATATTTAAAAGTTACGAAGCCGCACCAACATAATAGAGATACAGAAACACCGCGGCTCCTATCTTTGAGATAACTCTGCACTATTGCGAGCTGTAAATGCCACTTCCAGCTTAGCTGTGCAGAAGAAGAACAACAAGAAGAAGAAATATCTCGAAATATGTCCGTCAGGCCCCTGCCCTTGAGATATATCTGCAAATATCTCGGAAACCAAGCGAGCTATGGCAAAATGTTAAGAGACCTTTTTTGTAGAGAATTATGTTTCCTACAATTTATGTTCTATGATATTTTTTGATCAGACGCGTAGTTTTCGAGATATATCTAGATATTTAAAAGTTACGAAGCCGCACCAACATAATAGAGATACAGAAACACCGCGGCCCCTTTCTTTGAGATAACTCTGCAATAGTGCGAGCCGCAAATGCCACTTCCAGCTTAGCTGTGCAGAAGAAGAACAACAAGAAGAAGAAATATCTCGAAATATGTCCGTCAGGCCCCTGCCCTTGAGATATATCTGCAAATATCTCGGAAACCAAGCGAGCTATGGCAAAATGTTAAGAGACCTTTTTTGTAGAGAATTAAGTTTCCTACTTTTTATGTTCTATGATATTTTTTGATGAGATGCGTAGTTCTCGAGATATATCAAGATATTTAAAAGTTCCGAAACCGCACCAACATAATAGAGATACAGAAACACCGTGGCCCCTTTCTTTGAGATAACTCTGCACTATTGCGAGCTGTAAATGCCACTTCCAGCTTAGCTGTGCAGAAGAAGAACAACAAGAAGAAGAAATATCTCGAAATATGTCCGTCAGGCCCCTGCCCTTGAGATATATCTGCAAATATCTCGAAAACCAAGCGAGCTATGGCAAAATGTTAAGAGACCTTTTTTGTAGAGAATTATGTTTCCTACAATTTATGTTCTATGATATTTTTTGATCAGAAGCGTAGTTTTCGAGATATATCTAGATATTTAAAAGTTACGAAGCCGCACCAACATAATAGAGATACAGAAACACCGCGGCTCCTTTCTTTGAGATAACTCTGCACTATTGCGAGCTGTAAATGCCACTTCCAGCTTAGCTGTGCAGAAGAAGAAATATCTCGAAATATGTCCGTCAGGCCCCTGCCCTTGAGATATATCTGCAAATATCTCGGAAACCAAGCGAGCTATGGCAAAATGTTAAGAGACCTTTTTTGTAGAGAATTATGTTTCCTACAATTTATGTTCTATGATATTTTTTGATCAGACGCGTAGTTTTCGAGATATATCAAGATATTTAAAAGTTCCGAAGCCGCACCAACATAATAGAGATACAGAAACACCGTGGCCCCTTTCTTTGAGATAACTCTGCACTAGTGCGAGCCGCAAATGCCACTTCCAGCTTAGCTGTGCAGAAGAACAACAAGAAGAAGAAATATCTCGAAATATGTCCGTCAGGCCCCTTCCCTTGAGATAAATCTGCAAATATCTCGGAAACGAAGCGAGCTATGGCAAAATGTTTAGAGACCTTTCTTGTAGAGAATTAAGTTTCCTACTTTTTATGTAGTATGATATTTTTTGATCAGATGCGTAGTTCTCGAGATATATCAAGATATTTAAAAGTTCCGAAGCCGCACCAACATAATAGAGATACAGAAACACCGTGGCACCTTTCTTTGGGATAACTCTGCACTATTGCGAGCTGCAAATGCCACTTCCAGCTTAGCTGTGCAGAAGAAGAACAACAAGAAGAAGAAATATCTCGAAATATGTCCGTCAGGCCACTTCCCTTGAGATGAATCTGCAAATATCTCGGAAACGAAGCGAGCTATGGCAAAATGTTAAGAGACCTTTTTTGTAGAGAATAATGTTTCCTACAATTTACGCTCTATGATATTTTTTGATCAGAAGCGTAGTTTTCGAGATATATCGAGATACTTAAAGTTCCGAAGCCGCACCAACATATTAGAGATACAGAAACACCGTGGCCCCTTTCTTTGAGATAACTGTGCACTAGTGCGAGCCGCAAATGCCACTTCCAGCTTAGCTGTGCAGAAGAAGAACAACAAGAAGAAGAAATATCTCGAAATATGTCCGTCAGGCCCCTTCCCTTGAGATAAATCTGCAAATATCTCGGAAACGAAGCGAGCTATGGCAAAATGTTAAGAGACCTTATTTATAGAGAATTAAGTTTCCTACTTTTTATGTTCTATGATATTTTTTGATCAGATGCGTAGTTCTCGAGATATATCAAGATATTTAAAAGTTCCGAAACCGCACCAACATAATAGAGATATAGAAACACCGCGGCCCCTTTCTTTGAGATAACTCTGCAATAGTGCGAGCCGCAAATGCCACTTCCAGCTTAGCTGTGCAGAAGAAGAACAACAAGAAGAAGAAATATCTCGAAATATGTCCGTGAGGCCCCTTCCCTTGAGATAAATCTGCAAATATCTCGGAAACGAAGCGAGCTATGGCAAAATGTTAAGAGACCTTTTTTGTAGAGAATTAAGTTTCCTACTTTTTATGTTCTATGATATTTTTTGATGAGATGCGTAGTTCTCGAGATATATCAAGATATTTAAAAGTTCCGAAACCGCACCAACATAATAGAGATACAGAAACACCGTGGCCCCTTTCTTTGAGATAACTCTGCACTATTGCGAGCTGTAAATGCCACTTCCAGCTTAGCTGTGCAGAAGAAGAACAACAAGAAGAAGAAATATCTCGAAATATGTCCGTCAGGCCCCTGCCCTTGAGATATATCTGCAAATATCTCGAAAACCAAGCGAGCTATGGCAAAATGTTAAGAGACCTTTTTTGTAGAGAATTATGTTTCCTACAATTTATGTTCTATGATATTTTTTGATCAGAAGCGTAGTTTTCGAGATATATCTAGATATTTAAAAGTTACGAAGCCGCACCAACATAATAGAGATACAGAAACACCGCGGCTCCTTTCTTTGAGATAACTCTGCACTATTGCGAGCTGTAAATGCCACTTCCAGCTTAGCTGTGCAGAAGAAGAACAACAAGAAGAAGAAATATCTCGAAATATGTCCGTCAGGCCCCTGCCCTTGAGATATATCTGCAAATATCTCGGAAACCAAGCGAGCTATGGCAAAATGTTAAGAGACCTTTTTTGTAGAGAATTATGTTTCCTACAATTTATGTTCTATGATATTTTTTGATCAGACGCGTAGTTTTCGAGATATATCAAGATATTTAAAAGTTCCGAAGCCGCACCAACATAATAGAGATACAGAAACACCGTGGCCCCTTTCTTTGAGATAACTCTGCACTAGTGCGAGCCGCAAATGCCACTTCCAGCTTAGCTGTGCAGAAGAACAACAAGAAGAAGAAATATCTCGAAATATGTCCGTCAGGCCCCTTCCCTTGAGATAAATCTGCAAATATCTCGGAAACGAAGCGAGCTATGGCAAAATGTTTAGAGACCTTTCTTGTAGAGAATTAAGTTTCCTACTTTTTATGTAGTATGATATTTTTTGATCAGATGCGTAGTTCTCGAGATATATCAAGATATTTAAAAGTTCCGAAGCCGCACCAACATAATAGAGATACAGAAACACCGTGGCACCTTTCTTTGGGATAACTCTGCACTATTGCGAGCTGCAAATGCCACTTCCAGCTTAGCTGTGCAGAAGAAGAACAACAAGAAGAAGAAATATCTCGAAATATGTCCGTCAGGCCACTTCCCTTGAGATGAATCTGCAAATATCTCGGAAACGAAGCGAGCTATGGCAAAATGTTAAGAGACCTTTTTTGTAGAGAATAATGTTTCCTACAATTTACGCTCTATGATATTTTTTGATCAGAAGCGTAGTTTTCGAGATATATCGAGATACTTAAAGTTCCGAAGCCGCACCAACATATTAGAGATACAGAAACACCGTGGCCCCTTTCTTTGAGATAACTGTGCACTAGTGCGAGCCGCAAATGCCACTTCCAGCTTAGCTGTGCAGAAGAAGAACAACAAGAAGAAGAAATATCTCGAAATATGTCCGTCAGGCCCCTTCCCTTGAGATAAATCTGCAAATATCTCGGAAACGAAGCGAGCTATGGCAAAATGTTAAGAGACCTTATTTATAGAGAATTAAGTTTCCTACTTTTTATGTTCTATGATATTTTTTGATCAGATGCGTAGTTCTCGAGATATATCAAGATATTTAAAAGTTCCGAAACCGCACCAACATAATAGAGATATAGAAACACCGTGGCCCCTTTCTTTGAGATAACTCTGCACTATTGCGAGCTGTAAATGCCACTTCCAGCTTAGCTGTGCAGAAGAAGAACAACAAGAAGAAGAAATATCTCGAAATATGTCCGTCAGGCCCCTGCCCTTGAGATATATCTGCAAATATCTCGGAAACCAAACGAGCTATGGCAAAATGTTAAGAGACCTTTTTTGTAGAGAATTATGTTTTCTACTTTTTATGTTGTATGATATTTTTTGATCAGACGCGTAGTTCTCGAGATATATCAAGATATTTAAAAGTTCCGAAGCCGCACCAACATAATAGAGATACAGAAACACCGTGGCCCCTTTCTTTGAGATATCTCTGCACTATTGCGAGCTGCAAATGCCACTTCCAGCTTAGCTGTGCAGAAGAAGAACAACAAGAAGAAGAAATATCTCGAAATATGTCCGTGAGGCCCCTTCCCTTGAGATAAATCTGCAAATATCTCGGAAACGAAGCGAGCTATGGCAAAATGTTAAGAGACCTTTTTTGTAGAGAATTAAGTTTCCTACTTTTTATGTTCTATGATATTTTTTGATGAGATGCGTAGTTCTCGAGATATATCAAGATATTTAAAAGTTCCGAAACCGCACCAACATAATAGAGATACAGAAACACCGTGGCCCCTTTCTTTGAGATAACTCTGCACTATTGCGAGCTGTAAATGCCACTTCCAGCTTAGCTGTGCAGAAGAAGAACAACAAGAAGAAGAAATATCTCGAAATATGTCCGTCAGGCCCCTGCCCTTGAGATATATCTGCAAATATCTCGAAAACCACGCGAGCCATGGCAAAATGTTAAGAGACCTTTTTTGTAGAGAATTATGTTTCCTACAATCTATGTTCTATGATATTTTTTGATCAGAAGCGTAGTTTTCGAGATATATCTAGATATTTAAAAGTTACGAAGCCGCACCAACAAAATAGAGATACAGAAACACCGCGGCTCCTATCTTTGAGATAACTCTGCACTATTGCGAGCTGTAAATGCCACTTCCAGCTTAGCTGTGCAGAAGAAGAACAACAAGAAGAAGAAATATCTCGAAATATGTCCGTCAGGCCCCTGCCCTTGAGATATATCTGCAAATATCTCGGAAACGAAGCGAGCTATGGCAAAATGTTAAGAGACCTTTTTTGTAGAGAATTAAGTTTCCTACTTTTTATGTTCTATGATATTTTTTGATCAGATGCGTAGTTCTCGAGATATATCAAGATATTTAAAAGTTCCGAAGCCGCACCAACATAATAGAGATACAGAAACACCGTGGCCCCTTTCTTTGAGATAACTCTGCACTATTGCGAGCTGTAAATGCCACTTCCAGCTTAGCTGTGCAGAAGAAGAACAACAAGAAGAAGAAATATCTCGAAGTATGTCCGTCAGGCCCCTGCCCTTGAGATATATCTGCAAATATCTCGGAAACGAAGCGAGCTATGGCAAAATGTTAAGAGACCTTTTTTGTAGAGAATTAAGTTTCCTACTTTTTATGTTGTATGATATTTTTTGATCAGATGCGTAGTTCTCGAGATATATCAAGATATTTAAAAGTTCCGAAGCCGCACCAACATAATAGAGATACAGAAACACCGTGGCCCCTTTCTTTGAGATAACTCTGCACTATTGCGAGCTGTAAATGCCACTTCCAGCTTAGCTGTGCAGAAGAAGAACAACAAGAAGAAGAAATATCTCGAAATATGTCCGTCAGGCCCCTGCCCTTGAGATATATCTGCAAATATCTCGGAAACTAAGCGAGCTATGGCAAAATGTTGAGAGACCTTTTTTGTAGAGAATTATGTTTCCTACAATTTATGTTCTATGATATTTTTTGATCAGAAGCGTAGTTTTCGAGATATATCGAGATATTTAAAAGTTCCGAAGCCGCACCAACATAATAGAGATACAGAAACACCGTGGCCCCTTTCTTTGAGATAACTCTGCAATAGTGCGAGCCGCAAATGCCACTTCCAGCTTAGCTGTGCAGAAGAAGAACAACAAGAAGAAGAAATATCTCGAAATATGTCCGTCAGGCCCCTTCCCTTGAGATAAATCTGCAAATATCTCGGAAACGAAGCGAGCTATGGCAAAATGTTAAGAGACCTTTTTTGTAGAGAATTAAGTTTCCTACTTTTTATGTTCTATAATATTTTTTGATCAGATGCGTAGTTCTCGAGATATATCAAGATATTTAAAAGTTCCGAAGCCGCACCAACATAATAGAGATACAGAAACACCGTGGCCCCTTTCTTTGAGATATCTCTGCACTATTGCGAGCTGCAAATGCCACTTCCAGCTTAGCTGTGCAGAAGAAGAACAACAAGAAGAAGAAATATCTCGAAATATGTCCGTGAGGCCCCTTCCCTTGAGATAAATCTGCAAATATCTCGGAAACGAAGCGAGCTATGGCAAAATGTTAAGAGACCTTTTTTGTAGAGAATTAAGTTTCCTACTTTTTATGTTCTATGATATTTTTTGATGAGATGCGTAGTTCTCGAGATATATCAAGATATTTAAAAGTTCCGAAACCGCACCAACATAATAGAGATACAGAAACACCGTGGCCCCTTTCTTTGAGATAACTCTGCACTATTGCGAGCTGTAAATGCCACTTCCAGCTTAGCTGTGCAGAAGAAGAACAACAAGAAGAAGAAATATCTCGAAATATGTCCGTCAGGCCCCTGCCCTTGAGATATATCTGCAAATATCTCGAAAACCAAGCGAGCTATGGCAAAATGTTAAGAGACCTTTTTTGTAGAGAATTATGTTTCCTACAATTTATGTTCTATGATATTTTTTGATCAGAAGCGTAGTTTTCGAGATATATCTAGATATTTAAAAGTTACGAAGCCGCACCAACATAATAGAGATACAGAAACACCGCGGCTCCTTTCTTTGAGATAACTCTGCACTATTGCGAGCTGTAAATGCCACTTCCAGCTTAGCTGTGCAGAAGAAGAACAACAAGAAGAAGAAATATCTCGAAATATGTCCGTCAGGCCCCTGCCCTTGAGATATATCTGCAAATATCTCGGAAACCAAGCGAGCTATGGCAAAATGTTAAGAGACCTTTTTTGTAGAGAATTATGTTTCCTACAATTTATGTTCTATGATATTTTTTGATCAGACGCGTAGTTTTCGAGATATATCTAGATATTTAAAAGTTACGAAGCCGCACCAACATAATAGAGATACAGAAACACCGCGGCCCCTTTCTTTGAGATAACTCTGCAATAGTGCGAGCCGCAAATGCCACTTCCAGCTTAGCTGTGCAGAAGAAGAACAACAAGAAGAAGAAATATCTCGAAATATGTCCGTCAGGCCCCTGCCCTTGAGATATATCTGCAAATATCTCGGAAACCAAGCGAGCTATGGCAAAATGTTAAGAGACCTTTTTTGTAGAGAATTATGTTTCCTACAATTTATGTTCTATGACATTTTTTGATCAGACGCGTAGTTTTCGAGATATATCTAGATATTTAAAAGTTACGAAGCCGCACCAACATAATAGAGATACAGAAACACCGCGGCCCCTTCCTTTGAGATAACTCTGCAATAGTGCGAGCCGCAAATGCCACTTCCAGCTTAGCTGTGCAGAAGAAGAACAACAAGAAGAAGAAATATCTCGAAATATGTCCGTCAGGCCCCTTCCCTTGAGATAAATCTGCAAATATCTCGGAAACGAACCGAGCTATGGCAAAATGTTAAGAGACCTTTTTTGTAGAGAATTAAGTTTCCTACTTTTTATGTTCTATGATATTTTTTGATCAGATGCGTAGTTCTCGAGATATATCAAGATATTTAAAAGTTCCGAAGCCCCACCAACATAATAGAGATACAGAAACACCGTGGCCCCTTTCTTTGAGATAACTCTGCACTAGTGCGAGCCGCAAATGCCACTTCCAGCTTAGCTGTGCAGAAGAAGAACAACAAGAAGAAGAAATATCTCGAAATATGTCCGACAGGCCCCTTCCCTTGAGATAAATCTGCAAATATCTCGGAAACGAAGCGAGCTATGGCGAAATGTTAAGAGACCTTCTTTGTAGAGAATTAAGTTTCCTACTTTTTATGTTCTATGATATTTTTTGATCAGATGCGTAGTTCTCGAGATATATCAAGATATTTAAAAGTTCCGAAGCCGCACCAACATAATAGAGATACAGAAACACCGTGGCTCCTTTCTTTGAGATAACTCTGCACTATTGCGAGCTGGAAATGCCACTTCCAGTTTAGCTGTGCAGAAGAAGAACAACAAGAAGAAGAAATATCTCGAAATATGTCCGTCAGGCCCCTTCCCTTGAGATAAATCTGCAAATATCTCGGAAACGACGCGAGCTATGGCAAAATGTTAAGAGACCTTTTTTGTAGAGAATTAAGTTTCCTACTTTTTATGTTCTATAATATTTTTTGATCAGATGCGTAGTTCTCGAGATATATCAAGATATCTAAAAGTTCCGAAGCCGCACCAACATAATAGAGATACAGAAACACCGTGGCCCCTTTCTTTGAGATAACTCTGCACTATTGCGAGCTGGAAATGCCACTTCCAGTTTAGCTGTGCAGAAGAAGAACAACAAGAAGAAGAAATATCTCGAAATATGTCCGTTAGGCCCCTTCCCTTGAGATAAATCTGCAAATATCTCGGAAACGAAGCGAGCTATGGCAAAATGTTGAGAGACCTTTTTTGTAGAGAATTAAGTTTCCTACTTTTTATGTTCTATGATATTTTTTGATCAGATGCGTAGTTCTCGAGATATATCAAGATATTTAAAAGTTCCGAAGCCGCACCAACATAATAGAGATACAGAAAAACCGTGGCCCCTCTCTTTGAGATAACTCTGCACTATTGCGAGCTGCAAATGCCACTTCCAGCTTAGCTGTGCAGAAGAAGAACAACAAGAAGAAGAAATATCTCGAAATATGTCCGTCAGGCCCCTTCCCTTGAGATAAATCTGCAAATATCTCGGAAACGAAGCGAGCTATGGCAAAATGTTAAGAGACCTTTTTTGTAGAGAATTATGTTTCCTACAATTTATGTTCTATGATATTTTTTGATCAGAAGCGTAGTTTTCGAGATATATCGAGATATTTAAAAGTTCCGAAGCCGCACCAACATAATAGAGATACAGAAACACCGTGGCCCCTTTCTTTGAGATAACTCTGCACTATTGCGAGCTGGAAATGCCACTTCCAGTTTAGCTGTGCAGAAGAAGAACAACAAGAAGAAGAAATATCTCGAAATATGTCCGTCAGGCCCCTTCCCTTGTGATAAATCTGCAAATATCTCGGAAACGAAGCGAGCTATGGCAAAATGTTAAGAGACCTTTTTTGTAGAGAATTAAGTTTCCTACTTTTTATGTTCTATGATATTTTTTGATCAGATGCGTAGTTCTCGAGATATATCAAGATATTTAAAAGTTCCGAAGCCGCACCAACATAATAGAGATACAGAAACACCGTGGCCCCTTTCTTTGAGATAACTCTGCACTATTGCGAGCTGTAAATGCCACTTCCAGCTTAGCTGTGCAGAAGAAGAACAACAAGAAGAAGAAATATCTCGAAATATGTCCGTCAGGCCCCTGCCCTTGAGATATATCTGCAAATATCTCGGAAACGAAGCGAGCTATGGCAAAATGTTGAGAGACCTTTTTTGTAGCGAATTATGTTTCCTACAAGTTATGTTCTATGATATTTTTTGATCAGAAGCGTAGTTTTCGAGATATATCGAGATATTTAAAAGTTCCGAAGCCGCACCAACATAATAGAGATACAGAAACACCGTGGCCCCTTTCTTTGAGATAACTCTGCACTATTGCGAGCTGGAAATGCCACTTCCAGTTTAGCTGTGCAGAAGAAGAACAACAAGAAGAAGAAATATCTCGAAATATGTCCGTTAGGCCCCTTCCCTTGAGATAAATCTGCAAATATCTCGGAAACGAAGCGAGCTATGGCAAAATGTTGAGAGACCTTTTTTGTAGAGAATTAAGTTTCCTACTTTTTATGTTCTATGATATTTTTTGATCAGATGCGTAGTTCTCGAGATATATCAAGATATTTAAAAGTTCCGAAGCCGCACCAACATAATAGAGATACAGAAACACCGTGGCCCCTTTCTTTGAGATAACTCTGCACTAGTGCGAGCCGCAAATGCCACTTCCAGCTTAGCTGTGCAGAAGAAGAACAACAAGAAGAAGAGATATCTCGAAATATGTCCGTCAGGCCCCTTCCCTTGTGATAAATCTGCAAATATCTCTGAAACGAAGCGAGCTATGGCAAAATTTTAAGAGACCTTTTTTGTAGAGAATTAAGTTTCCTACTTTTTATGTTCTATGATATTTTTTGATCAGATGCGTAGTTCTCGAGATATATCAAGATATTTAAAAGTTCCGAAGCCGCACCAACATAATAGAGATACAGAAACACCGTGGCCCCTTTCTTTGAGATAACTATGCACTATTGCGAGCTGTAAATGCCACTTCCAGCTTAGCTGTGCAGAAGAAGAACAACAAGAAGAAGAAATATCTCGAAATATGTCCGTCAGGCCCCTGCCCTTGAGATATATCTGCAAATATCTCGGAAACGAAGCGAGCTATGGCAAAATGTTGAGAGACCTTTTTTGTAGCGAATTATGTTTCCTACAATTTATGTTCTATGATATTTTTTGATCAGAAGCGTAGTTTTCGAGATATATCGAGATATTTAAAAGTTCCGAAGCCGCACCAACATAATAGAGATACAGAAACACCGTGGCCCCTTTCTTTGAGATAACTCTGCACTATTGCGAGCTGCAAATGCCACTTCCAGCTTAGCTGTGCAGAGGAAGAACAACAAGAAGAAGAAGTATCTCGAAATATGTCCGTCAGGCCCGTTCCTTTGAGCTGAATCTGCAAATATCTCGGAAACGAAGCGAGCTATGGCAAAATGTTAAGAGACGTTTTTTGTAGAGAATTATGTTTCCTACAATTTATGTTCTATGATATTTTTTTATCAGAAGCGTAGTTTTCGTGATATATCGAGATATTTAAAAGTTCCGAAGCCGCACCAACATAATAGAGATACAGAAACACCGTGGCCCCTTTCTTTGAGATAACTCTGCACTAGTGCGAGCCGCAAATGCCACTTCCAGCTTAGCTGTGCAGAAGAAGAACAACAAGAAGAAGAAATATCTCGAAATATGTCCGTCAGGCCCCTTCCCTTGAGATAAATCTGCAAATATCTCGGAAACGAAGCGAGCTATGGCAAAATGTTAAGAGACCTTTTTTGTAGAGAATTAAGTTTCCTACTTTTTATGTTCTATGATATTTTTTGATCAGAAGCGTAGTTTTCGAGATATATCGAGATATTTAAAAGTTCCGAAGCCGCACCAACATAATAGGGATACAGAAACACCGTGGCCCCTTTCTTTGAGATAACTCTGCTCTAGTGCGAGCCGCAAATGCCACTTCCAGCTTAGCTGTGCAGAAGAAGAACAACAAGAAGAAGAAATATCTCGAAATATGTCCGTCAGGCCCCTTCCCTTGAGATAAATCTGCAAATATCTCGGAAACGAAGCGAGCTATGGCAAAATGTTAAGAGACCATTTTTGTAGAGAATTAAGTTTCCTACTTTTTATGTTCTATGATATTTTTTGATCAGATGCGTAGTTCTCGAGATATATCAAGATATTTAAAAGTTCCGAAGCCGCACCAACATAATAGAGATACAGAAACACCGTGGCCCCTTTCTTTGAGATAACTCTGCACTATTGCGAGCTGTAAATGCCACTTCCAGCTTAGCTGTGCAGAAGAAGAACAACAACAAGAAGAAATATCTCGAAATATGTCCGTCAGGCCCCTTCCCTTGAGATATATCTGCAAATATCTCGGAAACGAAGCGAGCTATGGCAAAATGTTAAGAGACCTTTTTTGTAGAGAATTATGTTTCCTACAATTTATGTTCTATGATATTTTTTGATCAGAAGCGTAGTTTTCGAGATATATCGAGATATTTAAAAGTTCCGAAGCCGCACCAACATAATAGAGATACAGAAACACCGTGGCCCCTTTCTTTGAGATAACTCTGCACTAGTGCGAGCCGCAAATGCCACTTCCAGCTTAGCTGTGCAGAAGAAGAACAACAAGAAGAAGAAATATCTCGAAATATGTCCGTCAGGCCCCTTCCCTTGAGATAAATCTGCAAATATCTCGGAATCGAAGCGAGCTATGGCAAAATGTTAAGAGACCTTTTTTGTAGAGAATTAAGTTTCCTACTTTTTATCTTCTATGATATTTTTTGATCAGATGCGTAGTTCTCGAGATATATCAAGATATTTAAAAGTTCCGAAGCCGCACCAACATAATAGAGATACAGAAACACCGTGGCCCCTCTCTTTGAGATAACTCTGCACTATTGCGAGCTGGAAATGCCACTTCCAGTTTAGCTGTGCAGAAGAAGAACAACAAGAAGAAGAAATATCTCGAAATATGTCCGTCAGGCCCCTTCCCTTGAGATATATCTGCAAATATCTCGGAAACGAAGCGAGCTATGACAAAATGTTAACAGACCTTTTTTGTAGAGAATTATGTTTCCTACAATTTATGTTCTATGATATTTTTTGATCAGAAGCGTAGTTTTCGAGATATATCGAGATATTTAAAAGTTCCGAAGCCGCACCAACATAATAGAGATACAGAAACACCGTGGCCCCTTTCTTTGAGATAACTCTGCACTAGTGCGAGCCGCAAATGCCACTTCCAGCTTAGCTGTGCAGAAGAAGAACAACAAGAAGAAGAAATATCTCGAAATATGTCCGTCAGGCCCCTTCCCTTGAGATAAATCTGCAAATATCTCGGAAACGAAGCGAGCTATCGCAAAATGTTAAGAGACCTTTTTTGTAGAGAATTAAGTTTCCTACTTTTTATGTTCTATGATATTTTTTTATCTGATGCGTAGTTCTCGAGATATATCAAGATATTTAAAAGTTCCGAAGCCGCACCAACATAATAGAGATACAGAAACACCGTGGCCCCTTTCTTTGAGATAACTCTGCGCTAGTGCGAGCCGCAAATGCCACTTCCAGCTTAGCTGTGCAGAAGAAGAACAACAAGAAGAAGAAATATCTCGAAATATGTCCGTCAGGCCCCTTCCCTTGAGATAAATCTGCAAATATCTCGGAAACGAAGCGAGCTATGGCAAAATGTTAAGAGACCTTTTTTGTAGAGAATTAAGTTTCCTACTTTTTATGTTCTATGATATTTTTTGATCAGATGCGTAGTTCTCGAGATATATCAAGATATTTAAAAGTTCCGAAGCCGCACCAACATAATAGAGATACAGAAACACCGTGGCCCCTTTCTTTGAGATAACTCTGCACTATTGCGAGCTGCAAATGCCACTTCCAGCTTAGCTGTGCAGAGGAAGAACAACAAGAAGAAGAAATATCTCGAAATATGTCCGTCAGGCCAGTTCCTTTGAGCTGAATCGGCAAATATCTCGGAAACGAAGCGAGCTATGGCAAAATGTTAAGAGACGTTTTTTGTAGAGAATTATGTTTCCTACAATTTAAGTTCTATGATATTTTTTGATCAGAAGCGTAGTTTTCGAGATATATCGAGATATTTAAAAGTTCCGATGCCGCACCAACATAATAGGGATACAGAAACACCGTGGCCCCTTTCTTTGAGATAACTCTGCACTAGTGCGAGCCGCAAATGCCACTTCCAGCTTAGCTGTGCAGAAGAAGAACAACAAGAAGAAGAAATATCTCGAAATATGTCCGTCAGGCCCCTTCCCTTGAGATATATCTGCAAATATCTCGGAAACGAAGCGAGCTATGACAAAATGTTAACAGACCTTTTTTGTAGAGAATTATGTTTCCTACAATTTATGTTCTATGATATTTTTTGATCAGAAGCGTAGTTTTCGAGATATATCGAGATATTTAAAAATTCCGAAGCCGCACCAACATAATAGAGATACAGAAACACCGTGGCCCCTTTCTTTGAGATAACTCTGCACTAGTGCGAGCCGCAAATGCCACTTCCAGCTTAGCTGTGCAGAAGAAGAACAACAAGAAGAAGAAATATCTCGAAATATGTCCGTCAGGCCCCTTCCCTTGAGATAAATCTGCAAATATCTCGGAAACGAAGCGAGCTATGGCAAAATGTTAAGAGACCTTTTTTGTAGAGAATTAGGTTTCCTACTTTTTATGTTCTATGATATTTTTTGATCAGACGCGTAGCTCTCGATATATATCAAGATATTTAAAAGTTCCGAAGCCGCACCAACATAATAGAGATACAGAAACAGCGTGGCCCCTTTCTTTGAGATATCTCTGCACTATTGCGAGCTGCAAATGCCACTTCCAGCTTAGCTGCGCAGAAGAAGAACAACAAGAAGAAGAAATATCTCGAAATATGTCCGTCAGGCCCCTTCCCTTGAGATAAATCTGCAAATATCTCGGAAACGAAGCGAGCTATGGCAAAATGTTAAGAGACCTTTTTTGTAGAGAATTAAGTTTCCTACTTTTTATGTTCTATGATATTTTTTGATCAGATGCGTAGTTCTCGAGATATATCAAGATATTTAAAAGTTCCGAAGCCGCACCAACATAATAGAGATACAGAAACACCGTGGCCCCTTTCTTTGAGATAACTCTGCACTATTGCGAGCTGCAAATGCCACTTCCAGCTTAGCTGTGCAGAAGAAGAACAACAAGAAGAAGAAATATCTCGAAATATGTCCGTCAGGCCCCTTCCCTTGAGATATATCTGCAAATATCTCGGAAACGAAGCGAGCTATGGCAAAATGTTAAGAGACCTTTTTTGTAGAGAATTATGTTTCCTACTTTTTATGTTCTATGATATTTTTTGATCAGACGCGTAGCTCTCGATATATATCAAGATATTTAAAAGTTCCGAAGCCGCACCAACATAATAGAGATACAGAAACAGCGTGGCCCCTTTCTTTGAGATATCTCTGCACTATTGCGAGCTGCAAATGCCACTTCCAGCTTAGCTGCGCAGAAGAAGAACAACAAGAAGAAGAAATATCTCGAAATATGTCCGTCAGGCCCCTTCCCTTGAGATAAATCTGCAAATATCTCGGAAACGAAGCGAGCTATGGCAAAATGTTAAGAGACCTTATTTGTAGAGAATTAAGTTTCCTACTTTTTATGTTCTATGATATTTTTTGATCAGATGCGTAGTTCTCGAGATATATCAAGATATTTAAAAGTTCCGAAGCCGCACCAACATAATAGAGATACAGAAACACCGTGGCCCCTTTCTTTGAGATAACTCTGCACTATTGCGAGCTGCAAATGCCACTTCCAGCTTAGCTGTGCAGAGGAAGAACAACAAGAAGAAGAAATATCTCGAAATATGTCCGTCAGGCCAGTTCCTTTGAGCTGAATCGGCAAATATCTCGGAAACGAAGCGAGCTATGGCAAAATGTTAAGAGACGTTTTTTGTAGAGAATTATGTTTCCTACAATTTAAGTTCTATGATATTTTTTGATCAGAAGCGTAGTTTTCGAGATATATCGAGATATTTAAAAGTTCCGATGCCGCACCAACATAATAGGGATACAGAAACACCGTGGCCCCTTTCTTTGAGATAACTCTGCACTAGTGCGAGCCGCAAATGCCACTTCCAGCTTAGCTGTGCAGAAGAAGAACAACAAGAAGAAGAAATATCTCGAAATATGTCCGTCAGGCCCCTTCCCTTGAGATATATCTGCAAATATCTCGGAAACGAAGCGAGCTATGACAAAATGTTAAGAGACCTTTTTTGTAGAGAATTATGTTTCCTACAATTTATGTTCTATGATATTTTTTGATCAGAAGCGTAGTTTTCGAGATATATCGAGATATTTAAAAATTCCGAAGCCGCACCAACATAATAGAGATACAGAAACACCGTGGCCCCTTTCTTTGAGATAACTCTGCACTAGTGCGAGCCGCAAATGCCACTTCCAGCTTAGCTGTGCAGAAGAAGAACAACAAGAAGAAGAAATATCTCGAAATATGTCCGTCAGGCCCCTTCCCTTGAGATAAATCTGCAAATATCTCGGAAACGAAGCGAGCTATGGCAAAATGTTAAGAGACCTTTTTTGTAGAGAATTAGGTTTCCTACTTTTTATGTTCTATGATATTTTTTGATCAGATGCGTAGTTCTCGAGATATATCAAGATATTTGAAAGTTCCGAAGCCGCACCAACATAATAGAGATACAGAAACACCGTGGCCCCTTTCTTTGAGATAACTCTGCACTATTGCGAGCTGCAAATGCCACTTCCAGCTTAGCTGTGCAGAAGAAGAACAACAAGAAGAAGAAATATCTCGAAATATGTCCGTCATGCCCCTTCCCTTGAGATATATCTGCAAATATCTCGGAAACGAAGCGAGCTATGGCAAAATGTTAAGAGACCTTTTTTGTAGAGAATTATGTTTCCTACTTTTTATGTTCTATGATATTTTTTGATCAGACGCGTAGCTCTCGATATATATCAAGATATTTAAAAGTTCCGAAGCCGCACCAACATAATAGAGATACAGAAACAGCGTGGCCCCTTTCTTTGAGATATCTCTGCACTATTGCGAGCTGCAAATGCCACTTCCAGCTTAGCTGCGCAGAAGAAGAACAACAAGAAGAAGAAATATCTCGAAATATGTCCGTCATGCCCCTTCCCTTGAGATAAATCTGCAAATATCTCGGAAACGAAGCGAGCTATGGCAAAATGTTAAGAGACCTTTTTTGTAGAGAATTAAGTTTCCTACTTTTTATGTTCTATGATATTTTTTGATCAGATGCGTAGTTCTCGAGATATATCAAGATATTTAAAAGTTCCGAAGCCGCACCAACATAATAGAGATACAGAAACACCGTGGCCCCTTTCTTTGAGATAACTCTGCACTATTGCGAGCTGCAAATGCCACTTCCAGCTTAGCTGTGCAGAAGAAGAACAACAAGAAGAAGAAATATCTCGAAATATGTCCGTCAGGCCCCTTCCCTTGAGATATATCTGCAAATATCTCGGAAACGAAGCGAGCTATGGCAAAATGTTAAGAGACCTTTTTTGTAGAGAATTATGTTTCCTACTTTTTATGTTCTATGATATTTTTTGATCAGACGCGTAGCTCTCGATATATATCAAGATATTTAAAAGTTCCGAAGCCGCACCAACATAATAGAGATACAGAAACAGCGTGGCCCCTTTCTTTGAGATATCTCTGCACTATTGCGAGCTGCAAATGCCACTTCCAGCTTAGCTGCGCAGAAGAAGAACAACAAGAAGAAGAAATATCTCGAAATATGTCCGTCAGGCCCCTTCCCTTGAGATAAATCTGCAAATATCTCGGAAACGAAGCGAGCTATGGCAAAATGTTAAGAGACCTTATTTGTAGAGAATTAAGTTTCCTACTTTTTATGTTCTATGATATTTTTTGATCAGATGCGTAGTTGTCGAGATATATCAAGATATTTAAAAGTTCCGAAGCCGCACCAACATAATAGAGATACAGAAACACCGTGGCCCCTTTCTTTGAGATAACTCTGCACTAGTGCGAGCCGCAAATGCCACTTCCAGCTTAGCTGTGCAGAAGAAGAACAACAAGAAGAAGAAATATCTCGAAATATGTCCGTCAGGCCCCTTCCCTTGAGATAAATCTGCAAATATCTCGGAAACGAAGCGAGCTATGGCAAAATGTTAAGAGACCTTTTTTGTAGAGAATTAAGTTTCCTACTTTTTATGTTCTATGATATTTTTTTATCTGATGCGTAGTTCTCGAGATATATCAAGATATTTAAAAGTTCCGAAGCCGCACCAACATAATAGAGATACAGAAACACCGTGGCCCCTTTCTTTGAGATAACTCTGCGCTAGTGCGAGCCGCAAATGCCACTTCCAGCTTAGCTGTGCAGAAGAAGAACAACAAGAAGAAGAAATATCTCGAAATATGTCCGTCAGGCCCCTTCCCTTGAGATAAATCTGCAAATATCTCGGAAACGAAGCGAGCTATGGCAAAATGTTAAGAGACCTTTTTTGTAGAGAATTAAGTTTCCTACTTTTTATGTTCTATGATATTTTTTGATCAGATGCGTAGTTCTCGAGATATATCAAGATATTTAAAAGTTCCGAAGCCGCACCAACATAATAGAGATACAGAAACACCGTGGCCCCTTTCTTTGAGATAACTCTGCACTATTGCGAGCTGCAAATGCCACTTCCAGCTTAGCTGTGCAGAGGAAGAACAACAAGAAGAAGAAATATCTCGAAATATGTCCGTCAGGCCAGTTCCTTTGAGCTGAATCGGCAAATATCTCGGAAACGAAGCGAGCTATGGCAAAATGTTAAGAGACGTTTTTTGTAGAGAATTATGTTTCCTACAATTTAAGTTCTATGATATTTTTTGATCAGAAGCGTAGTTTTCGAGATATATCGAGATATTTAAAAGTTCCGATGCCGCACCAACATAATAGGGATACAGAAACACCGTGGCCCCTTTCTTTGAGATAACTCTGCACTATTGCGAGCTGTAAATGCCACTTCCAGCTTAGCTGTGCAGAAGAAGAACAACAAGAAGAAGAAATATCTCGAAATATGTCCGTCAGGCCCCTTCCCTTGAGATATATCTGCAAATATCTCGGAAACCAAGCGAGCTGTGGCAAAATGTTAAGAGACCTTTTTTGTAGACAATTATGTTTCCTACAATTTATGTTGTATGATATTTTTTGATCAGAAGCGTAGTTTTCGAGATATATCGAGATATTTAAAAGTTCCGAAGCCGCACCAACATAATAGAGATACAGAAACACCGTGGCCCCTTTCTTTGAGATAACTCTGCACTAGTGCGAGCCGCAAATGCCACTTCCAGCTTAGCTGTGCAGAAGAAGAACAACAAGAAGAAGAAATATCTCGAAATATGTCCGTCAGGCCCCTTCCCTTGAGATAAATCTGCAAATATCTCGGAAACGAAGCGGGCTATGGCAAAATGTTAAGAGACCTTTTTTGTAGAGAATTAAGTTTCCTACTTTTTATGTTCTATGATATTTTTTGATCAGATGCGTAGTTCTCGAGATATATCAAGATATTTAAAAGTTTCGTAGCCGCACCAACATAATAGAGATACAGAAACACCGTGGCCCCTTTCTTTGAGATTACTCTGCACTATTGCGAGCTGCAAATGCCACTTCCAGCTTAGCTGTGCAGAGGAAGAACAACAAGAAGAAGAAATATCTCGAAATATGTCCGTCAGGCCAGTTCCTTTGAGCTGAATCGGCAAATATCTCGGAAACGAAGCGAGCTATGGCAAAATGTTAAGAGACGTTTTTTGTAGAGAATTATGTTTCCTACAATTTACGTTCTATGATATTTTTTGATCAGAAGCGTAGTTTTCGAGATATATCGAGATATTTAAAAGTTCCGAAGCCGCACCAACATAATAGGGATACAGAAACACCGTGGCCCCTTTCTTTGAGATAACTCTGCACTAGTGCGAGCCGCAAATGCCACTTCCAGCTTAGCTGTGCAGAGGAAGAACAACAAGAAGAAGAAATATCTCGAAATATGTCCGTCAGGCCAGTTCCTTTGAGCTGAATCTGCAAATATCTCGGAAACGAAGCGAGCTATGGCAAAATGTTAGGAGACGTTTTTTGTAGAGAATTATGTTTCCTACAATTTATGTTCTATGATATTTTTTGGTCAGAAGCGTAGTTTTCGAGATATATCGAGATATTTAAAAGTTCAGAAGCCGCACCAACATAATAGGGATACAGAAACACCGTGGCCCCTTTCTTTGAGATAACTCTGCACTAGTGCGAGCCGCAAATGCCACTTCCAGCTTAGCTGTGCAGAAGAAGAACAACAAGAAGAAGAAATATCTCGAAATATGTCCGTCAGGCCCCTTCCCTTGAGATAAATCTGCAAATATCTCGGAAACGAAGCGAGCTATGGCAAAATGTTAAGAGACCTTTTTTGTAGAGAATTAAGTTTCCTACTTTTTATGTTGTATGATATTTTTTGATCAGATGCGTAGTTCTCGAGATATATCAAGATATTTAAAAGTTCCGAAGCCGCACCAACATAATAGAGATACAGAAACACCGTGGCCCCTTTCTTTGAGATAACTCTGCACTATTGCGAGCTGCAAATGCCACTTCCAGCTTAGCTGTGCAGAGGAAGAACAACAAGAAGAAGAAATATCTCGAAATATGTACGTCAGGCCAGTTCCTTTGAGCTGAATCTACAAATATCTCGGAAACGAAGCGAGCTATGGCAAAATGTTAAGAGACGTTTTTTGTAGAGAATTATGTTTCCTACAATTTATGTTCTATGATATTTTTTGATCAGAAGCGTAGCTTTCGAGATATATCGAGATATTTAAAAGTTCCGAAGACGCACCAACATAATAGAGATACAGAAACACCGTGGCCCCTTTCTTTGAGATAACTGTGCACTAGTGCGAGCCGCAAATGCCACTTCCAGCTTAGCTGTGCAGAAGAAGAACAACAAGAAGAAGAAATATCTCGAAATATGTCCGTCAGGCCCCTTCCCTTGAGATATATCTGCAAATATCTCGGAAACCAAGCGAGCTATGGCAAAATGTTAAGAGACCTTTTTTGTAGAGAATTAAGTTTCCTACTTTTTATGTTCTATGATATTTTTTGATCAGATGCGTAGTTCTCGAGATATATCAAGATATTTAAAAGTTCCGAAGCCGCACCAACATAATAGAGATACAGAAACACCGTGGCCCCTTTCTTTGAGATAACTCTGCACTATTGCGAGCTGTAACAGAAACTTCCAGCTGAGCTGTGCAGAAGAAGAACAACAAGAAGAAGAAATATCTCGAAATATGTCCGTCAGGCCCCTTCCCTTGAGATAAATCTGCACATATCTCGGAAACGAAGCGAGCTATGGCAAAATGTTAAGAGACGTTTTTTGTAGAGAATTATGTTTCCTACTATTTATGTTCTATGATATTTTTTGATCCGAAGCGTAGTTTTCGAGATATATCAAGATATTTAAAAGTTCCGAAGCCGCACCAACATAATAGAGATACAGAAACACCGTGGCCCCTCTCTTTGAGATAACTCTGCACTATTGCGAGCTGGAAATGCCACTTCCAGTTTAGCTGTGCAGAAGAAGGACAACAAGAAGAAGAAATATCTCGAAATATGTCCGTTAGGCCCCTTCCCTTGAGATAAATCTGCAAATATCTAGGAAACGAAGCGACCTATGGCAAAATGTTTAGAGACCTTTTTTGTAGAGAATTAAGTTTCCTACTTTTTATGTTCTATGATATTTTTTGATCAGATGCGTAGTTCTCGAGATATATCAAGATATTTAAAAGTTCCGAAGCCGCACCAACATAATAGAGATACAGAAACGCCGTGGCCCCTTTCTTTGAGATAACTCTGCACTATTGCGAGCTGCAAATGCCACTTCCAGCTTAGCTGTGCAGAGGAAGAACAACAAGAAGAAGAAATATCTCGAAATATGTCCGTCAGGCCAGTTCCTTTGAGATGAATCTGCAAATATCTCGGAAACGAAGCGAGCTATGGCAAAATGTTAAGAGACGTTTTTTATAGAGAATTATGTTTCCTACAATTTATGTTCTATGATATTTTTTGATCAGAAGCGTAGTTTTCGAGATATATCGAGATATTTAAAAGTTCCGAAGCCGCACCAACATAATAGGGATACAGAAACACCGTGGCCCCTTTCTTTGAGATAACTCTGCACTAGTGCGAGCCGCAAATGCCACTTCCAGCTTAGCTGTGCAGAAGAAGAACAACAAGAAGAAGAAATATCTCGAAATATGTCCGTCAGGCCCCTTCCCTTGAGATATATCTGCAAATATCTCGGAAACGAAGCGAGCTATGACAAAATGTTAAGAGACCTTCTTTGTAGAGAATTATGTTTCCTACAATTTATGTTCTATGATATTTTTTGATCAGAAGCGTAGTTTTCGAGATATATCGAGATATTTAAAAATTCCGAAGCCGCACCAACATAATAGAGATACAGAAACACCGTGGCCCCTTTCTTTGAGATAACTCTGCACTAGTGCGAGCCGCAAATGCCACTTCCAGCTTAGCTGTGCAGAGGAAGAACAACAAGAAGAAGAAATATCTCGAAATATGTCCGTTAGGCCCCTTCCCTTGAGATAAATCTGCAAATATCTCGGAAACTAAGCGAGCTATGGCAAAATGTTAAGAGACCTCTTTTGTAGAGAATTTAGTTTCCTACTTTTTATGTTCTATGATATTTTTTGATCAGATGCGTAGTTCTCGAGATATATCAAGATATTTAAAAGTTCCGAAGCCGCACCAACATAATAGAGATACAGAAACACCGTGGCCCCTTTCTTTGAGATAACTCTGCACTATTGCGAGCTGTAAATGCCACTTCCAGCTTAGCTGTGCAGAAGAAGAACAACAAGAAGAAGAAATATCTCGAAATATGTCCGTCCGGCCCCTTCCCTTGAGATATATCTGCAAATATCTCGGAAACGAAGCGAGCTATGACAAAATGTTAAGAGACCTTCTTTGTAGAGAATTATGTTTCCTACAATTTATGTTCTATGATATTTTTTGATCAGAAGCGTAGTTTTCGAGATATATCGAGATATTTAAAAATTCCGAAGCCGCACCAACATAATAGAGATACAGAAACACCGTGGCCCCTTTCTTTGAGATAACTCTGCACTAGTGCGAGCCGCAAATGCCACTTCCAGCTTAGCTGTGCAGAGGAAGAACAACAAGAAGAAGAAATATCTCGAAATATGTCCGTTAGGCCCCTTCCCTTGAGATAAATCTGCAAATATCTCGGAAACTAAGCGAGCTATGGCAAAATGTTAAGAGACCTTTTTTGTAGAGAATTATGTTTCCTACAATTTATGTTCTATGATATTTTTTGATCAGAAGCGTAGTTTTCGAGATATATCGAGATATTTAAAAGTTCCGAAGCCGCACCAACATAATAGAGATACAGAAACACCGTGGCCCCTTTCTTTGAGATAACTCTGCACTAGTGCGAGCCGCAAATGCCACTTCCAGCTTAGCTGTGCAGAAGAAGAACAACAAGAAGAAGAAATATCTCGAAATATGTCCGTCAGGCCCCTTCCCTTGAGATAAATCTGCAAATATCTCGGAAACGAAGCGAGCTATGGCAAAATGTTAAGAGACCTTTTTTGTAGAGAATTAAGTTTCCTACTTTTTATGTTCTATGATATTTTTTTATCTGATGCGTAGTTCTCGAGATATATCAAGATATTTAAAAGTTCCGAAGCCGCACCAACATAATAGAGATACAGAAACACCGTGGCCCCTTTCTTTGAGATAACTCTGCGCTAGTGCGAGCCGCAAATGCCACTTCCAGCTTAGCTGTGCAGAAGAAGAACAACAAGAAGAAGAAATATCTCGAAATATGTCCGTCAGGCCCCTTCCCTTGAGATAAATCTGCAAATATCTCGGAAACGAAGCGAGCTATGGCAAAATGTTAAGAGACCTTTTTTGTAGAGAATTAAGTTTCCTACTTTTTATGTTCTATGATATTTTTTGATCAGATGCGTAGTTCTCGAGATATATCAAGATATTTAAAAGTTCCGAAGCCGCACCAACATAATAGAGATACAGAAACACCGTGGCCCCTTTCTTTGAGATAACTCTGCACTATTGCGAGCTGCAAATGCCACTTCCAGCTTAGCTGTGCAGAAGAAGAACAACAAGAAGAAGAAATATCTCGAAATATGTCCGTCAGGCCAGTTCCTTTGAGATGAATCGGCAAATATCTCGGAAACGAAGCGAGCTATGGCAAAATGTTAAGAGACGTTTTTTGTAGAGAATTATGTTTCCTACAATTTAAGTTCTATGATATTTTTTGATCAGAAGCGTAGTTTTCGAGATATATCGAGATATTTAAAAGTTCCGAAGCCGCACCAACATAATAGGGATACAGAAACACCGTGGCCCCTTTCTTTGAGATAACTCTGCACTAGTGCGAGCCGCAAATGCCACTTCCAGCTTAGCTGTGCAGAAGAAGAACAACAAGAAGAAGAAATATCTCGAAATATGTCCGTCAGGCCCCTTCCCTTGAGATATATCTGCAAATATCTCGGAAACGAAGCGAGCTATGACAAAATGTTAAGAGACCTTCTTTGTAGAGAATTATGTTTCCTACAATTTATGTTCTATGATATTTTTTGATCAGAAGCGTAGTTTTCGAGATATATCGAGATATTTAAAAATTCCGAAGCCGCACCAACATAATAGAGATACAGAAACACCGTGGCCCCTTTCTTTGAGATAACTCTGCACTAGTGCGAGCCGCAAATGCCACTTCCAGCTTAGCTGTGCAGAGGAAGAACAACAAGAAGAAGAAATATCTCGAAATATGTCCGTTAGGACCCTTCCCTTGAGATAAATCTGCAAATATCTCGGAAACTAAGCGAGCTATGGCAAAATGTTAAGAGACCTCTTTTGTAGAGAATTAAGTTTCCTACTTTTTATGTTCTATGATATTTTTTGATCAGATGCGTAGTTCTCGAGATATATCAAGATATTTAAAAGTTCCGAAGCCGCACCAACATAATAGAGATACAGAAACACCGTGGCCCCTTTCTTTGAGATAACTCTGCACTATTGCGAGCTGTAAATGCCACTTCCAGCTTAGCTGTGCAGAAGAAGAACAACAAGAAGAAGAAATATCTCGAAATATGTCCGTCCGGCCCCTTCCCTTGAGATATATCTGCAAATATCTCGGAAACGAAGCGAGCTATGGCAAAATGTTAAGAGACCTTTTTTGTAGAGAATTATGTTTCCTACAATTTATGTTCTATGATATTTTTTGATCAGAAGCGTAGTTTTCGAGATATATCGAGATATTTAAAAGTTCCAAAGCCGCACCAACATAATAGAGATACAGAAACACCGTGGCCCCTTTCTTTGAGATAACTCTGCACTAGTGCGAGCCGCAAATGCCACTTCCAGCTTAGCTGTGCAGAAGAAGAACAACAAGAAGAAGAAATATCTCGAAATATGTCCGTCAGGCCCCTTCCCTTGAGATAAATCTGCAAATATCTCGGAAACGAAGCGAGCTATGGCAAAATGTTAAGAGACCTTTTTTGCAGAGAATTAAGTTTCCTACTTTTTATCTTCTATGATATTTTTTGATCAGATGCGTAGTTCTCGATATATATCAAGATATTTAAAAGTTCCGAAGCCGCACCAACATAATAGAGATACAGAAACACCGTGGCCCCTTTCTTTGAGATAACTCTGCACTATTGCGAGCTGTAAATGCCACTTCCAGCTTAGCTGTGCAGAAGAAGAACAACAAGAAGAAGAAATATCTCGAAATATGTCCGTCAGGCCCCTTCCCTTGAGATATATCTGCAAATATCTCGGAAACCAAGCGAGCTATGGCAAAATGTTAAGAGACCTTTTTTGTAGAGAATTAAGTTTCCTACTTTTTATGTTCTATGATATTTTTTGATCAGATGCGTAGTTCTCGAGATATATCAAGATATTTAAAAGTTTCGTAGCCGCACCAACATAATAGAGATACAGAAACACCGTGGCCCCTTTCTTTGAGATAACTCTGCACTATTGCGAGCTGCAAATGCCACTTCCAGCTTAGCTGTGCAGAGGAAGAACAACAAGAAGAAGAAATATCTCGAAATATGTCCGTCAGGCCAGTTCCTTTGAGCTGAATCGGCAAATATCTCGGAAACGAAGCGAGCTATGGCAAAATGTTAAGAGACGTTTTTTGTAGAGAATTATGTTTCCTACAATTTCCGTTCTATGATATTTTTTGATCAGAAGCGTAGTTTTCGAGATATATCGAGATATTTAAAAGTTCAGAAGCCGCACCAACATAATAGGGATACAGAAACACCGTGGCCCCTTTCTTTGAGATAACTCTGCACTATTGCGAGCTGCAAATGCCACTTCCAGCTTAGCTGTGCAGAGGAAGAACAACAAGAAGAAGAAATATCTCGAAATATGTCCGTCAGGCCAGTTGCTTTGAGCTGAATCGGCAAATATCTCGGAAACGAAGCGAGCTATGGCAAAATGTTAAGAGACGTTTTTTGTAGAGAGTTATGTTTCCTACAATTTATGTTCTATGATATTTTTTGATCAGATGCGTAGTTCTCGAGATATATCAAGATATTTAAAAGTTCCGAAGCCGCACCAACATAATAGAGATACAGAAACACCGTGGCCCCTTTCTTTGAGATAACTCTGCACTATTGCGAGCTGTAAATGCCACTTCCAGCTTAGCTGTGCAGAAGAAGAACAACAAGAAGAAGAAATATCTCGAAATATGTCCGTCAGGCCCCTTCCCTTGAGATATATCTGCAAATATCTCGGAAACCAAGCGAGCTGTGGCAAAATGTTAAGAGACCTTTTTTGTAGACAATTATGTTTCCTACTTTTTATGTTCTATGATATTTTTTGATCAGATGCGTAGTTCTCGAGATATATCAAGATATTTAAAAGTTTCGTAGCCGCACCAACATAATAGAGATACAGAAACACCGTGGCCCCTTTCTTTGAGATTACTCTGCACTATTGCGAGCTGCAAATGCCACTTCCAGCTTAGCTGTGCAGAGGAAGAACAACAAGAAGAAGAAATATCTCGAAATATGTCCGTCAGGCCAGTTCCTTTGAGCTGAATCGGCAAATATCTCGGAAACGAAGCGAGCTATGGCAAAATGTTAAGAGACGTTTTTTGTAGAGAATTATGTTTCCTACAATTTACGTTCTATGATATTTTTTGATCAGAAGCGTAGTTTTCGAGATATATCGAGATATTTAAAAGTTCCGAAGCCGCACCAACATAATAGGGATACAGAAACACCGTGGCCCCTTTCTTTGAGATAACTCTGCACTAGTGCGAGCCGCAAATGCCACTTCCAGCTTAGCTGTGCAGAAGAAGAACAACAAGAAGAAGAAATATCTCGAAATATGTCCGTCAGGCCCCTTCCCTTGAGATAAATCTGCAAATATCTCGGAAACGAAGCGAGCTATGGCAAAATGTTAAGAGACCTTTTTTGTAGAGAATTAAGTTTCCTACTTTTTATGTTGTATGATATTTTTTGATCAGATGCGTAGTTCTCGAGATATATCAAGATATTTAAAAGTTCCGAAGCCGCACCAACATAATAGAGATACAGAAACACCGTGGCCCCTTTCTTTGAGATAACTCTGCACTATTGCGAGCTGCAAATGCCACTTCCAGCTTAGCTGTGCAGAGGAAGAACAACAAGAAGAAGAAATATCTCGAAATATGTACGTCAGGCCAGTTCCTTTGAGCTGAATCTACAAATATCTCGGAAACGAAGCGAGCTATGGCAAAATGTTAAGAGACGTTTTTTGTAGAGAATTATGTTTCCTACAATTTATGTTCTATGATATTTTTTGATCAGAAGCGTAGCTTTCGAGATATATCGAGATATTTAAAAGTTCCGAAGACGCACCAACATAATAGAGATACAGAAACACCGTGGCCCCTTTCTTTGAGATAACTGTGCACTAGTGCGAGCCGCAAATGCCACTTCCAGCTTAGCTGTGCAGAAGAAGAACAACAAGAAGAAGAAATATCTCGAAATATGTCCGTCAGGCCCCTTCCCTTGAGATATATCTGCAAATATCTCGGAAACCAAGCGAGCTATGGCAAAATGTTAAGAGACCTTTTTTGTAGAGAATTAAGTTTCCTACTTTTTATGTTCTATGATATTTTTTGGTCAGATGCGTAGTTCTCGAGATATATCAAGATATTTAAAAGTTCCGAAGCCGCACCAACATAATAGAGATACAGAAACACCGTGGCCCCTTTCTTTGAGATAACTCTGCACTATTGCGAGCTGTAACAGAAACTTCCAGCTGAGCTGTGCAGAAGAAGAACAACAAGAAGAAGAAATATCTCGAAATATGTCCGTCAGGCCCCTTCCCTTGAGATAAATCTGCACATATCTCGGAAACGAAGCGAGCTATGGCAAAATGTTAAGAGACGTTTTTTGTAGAGAATTATGTTTCCAACTATTTATGTTCTATGATATTTTTTGATCCGAAGCGTAGTTTTCGAGATATATCAAGATATTTAAAAGTTCCGAAGCCGCACCAACATAATAGAGATACAGAAACACCGTGGCCCCTCTCTTTGAGATAACTCTGCACTATTGCGAGCTGGAAATGCCACTTCCAGTTTAGCTGTGCAGAAGAAGGACAACAAGAAGAAGAAATATCTCGAAATATGTCCGTTAGGCCCCTTCCCTTGAGATAAATCTGCAAATATCTAGGAAACGAAGCGACCTATGGCAAAATGTTTAGAGACCTTTTTTGTAGAGAATTAAGTTTCCTACTTTTTATGTTCTATGATATTTTTTGATCAGATGCGTAGTTCTCGAGATATATCAAGATATTTAAAAGTTCCGAAGCCGCACCAACATAATAGAGATACAGAAACGCCGTGGCCCCTTTCTTTGAGATAACTCTGCACTATTGCGAGCTGCAAATGCCACTTCCAGCTTAGCTGTGCAGAGGAAGAACAACAAGAAGAAGAAATATCTCGAAATATGTCCGTCAGGCCAGTTCCTTTGAGATGAATCTGCAAATATCTCGGAAACGAAGCGAGCTATGGCAAAATGTTAAGAGACGTTTTTTATAGAGAATTATGTTTCCTACAATTTATGTTCTATGATATTTATTGATCAGAAGCGTACTTTTCGAGATACATCGAGATATTTAAAAGTTCCGAAGCCGCACCAACATAATAGAGATACAGAAACACCGTGGCCCCTTTCTTTGAGATAACTCTGCACTAGTGCGAGCCGCAAATGCCACTTCCTGCTTAGCTGTGCAGAAGAAGAACAACAAGAAGAAGAAATATCTCGAAATATGTCCGTCAGGCCCCTTCCCTTGAGATAAATCTGCAAATATCTCGGAAACGAAGCGAGCTATGGCAAAATGTTAAGAGACCTTTTTTGTAGAGAATTAAGTTTCCTACTTTTTATCTTCTATGATATTTTTTGATCAGATGCGTAGTTCTCGAGATATATCAAGATATTTAAAAGTTCCGAAGCCGCACCAACATAATAGAGATACAGAAACACCGTGGCCCCTCTCTTTGAGATAACTCTGCACTATTGCGAGCTGGAAATGCCACTTCCAGTTTAGCTGTGCAGAAGAAGGACAACAAGAAGAAGAAATATCTCGAAATATGTCCGTTAGGCCCCTTCCCTTGAGATAAATCTGCAAATATCTCGGAAACGAAGCGACCTATGGCAAAATGTTAAGAGACCTTTTTTGTAGAGAATTAAGTTTCCTACTTTTTATGTTCTATGATATTTTTTGATCAGATGCGTAGTTCTCGAGATATATCAAGATATTTAAAAGTTCCGAAGCCGCACCAACATAATAGAGATACAGAAACGCCGTGGCCCCTTTCTTTGAGATAACTCTGCACTATTGCGAGCTGCAAATGCCACTTCTAGCTTAGCTGTGCAGAGGAAGAACAACAAGAAGAAGAAATATCTCGAAATATGTCCGTCAGGCCAGTTCCTTTGAGATGAATCTGCAAATATCTCGGAAACGAAGCGAGCTATGGCAAAATGTTAAGAGACGTTTTTTATAGAGAATTATGTTTCCTACAATTTATGTTCTATGATATTTTTTGATCAGAAGCGTAGTTTTCGAGATACATCGAGATATTTAAAAGTTCCGAAGCCGCACCAACATAATAGAGATACAGAAACACCGTGGCCCCTTTCTTTGAGATAACTCTGCACTAGTGCGAGCCGCAAATGCCACTTCCAGCTTAGCTGTGCAGAAGAAGAACAACAAGAAGAAGAAATATCTCGAAATATGTCCGTCAGGCCCCTTCCCTTGAGATAAATCTGCAAATATCTCGGAAACGAAGCGAGCTATGGCAAAATGTTAAGAGACCTTTTTTGTAGAGAATTAAGTTTCCTACTTTTTATCTTCTATGATATTTTTTGATCAGATGCGTAGTTCTCGAGATATATCAAGATATTTAAAAGTTCCGAAGCCGCACCAACATAATAGAGATACCGAAACACCGTGGCCCCTCTCTTTGAGATAACTCTGCACTATTGCGAGCTGGAAATGCCACTTCCAGTTTAGCTGTGCAGAAGAAGGACAACAAGAAGAAGAAATATCTCGAAATATGTCCGTTAGGCCCCTTCCCTTGAGATAAATCTGCAAATATCTAGGAAACGAAGAGAGCTATGGCAAAATGTTAAGAGACCTTTTTTGTAGAGAATTAAGTTTCCTACTTTTTATGTTCTATGATATTTTTTGATCAGATGCGTAGTTCTCGAGATATATCAAGATATTTAAAAGTTCCGAAGCCGCACCAACATAATAGAGATACAGAAACACCGTGGCTCCTTTCTTTGAGATAACTCTGCACTAGTGCGAGCCGCAAATGCCACTTCCAGCTTAGCTGTGCAGAAGAAGAACAACAAGAAGAAGAAATATCTCGAAATATGTCCGTCAGGCCCCTTCCCTTGAGATAAATCTGCAAATATCTCGGAAACGAAGCGAGCTATGGCAAAATATTAAGAGACCTTTTTTGTAGAGAATTAAGTTTCCTACTTTTTATCTTCTATGATATTTTTTGATCAGATGCGTAGTTCTCGAGATATATCAAGATATTTAAAAGTTCCGAAGCCGCACCAACATAATAGAGATACAGAAACACCGTGGCCCCTCTCTTTGAGATAACTCTGCACTATTGCGAGCTGGAAATGCCACTTCCAGTTTAGCTGTGCAGAAGAAGGACAACAAGAAGAAGAAATATCTCGAAATATGTCCGTTAGGCCCCTTCCCTTGAGATAAATCTGCAAATATCTAGGAAACGAAGCGACCTATGGCAAAATGTTAAGAGACCTTTTTTGTAGAGAATTAAGTTTCCTACTTTTTATGTTCTATGATATTTTTTGATCAGATGCGTAGTTCTCGAGATATATCAAGATATTTAAAAGTTCCGAAGCCGCACCAACATAATAGAGATACAGAAACACCGTGGCCCCTCTCTTTGAGATAACTCTGCACTATTGCGAGCTGGAAATGCCACTTCCAGTTTAGCTGTGCAGAAGAAGGACAACAAGAAGAAGAAATATCTCGAAATATGTCCGTTAGGCCCCTTCCCTTGAGATAAATCTGCAAATATCTAGGAAACGAAGCGACCTATGGCAAAATGTTAAGAGACCTTTTTTGTAGAGAATTAAGTTTCCTACTTTTTATGTTCTATGATATTTTTTGATCAGATGCGTAGTTCTCGAGATATATCAAGATATTTAAAAGTTCCGAAGCCGCACCAACATAATAGAGATACAGAAACACCGTGGCCCCTCTCTTTGAGATAACTCTGCACTATTGCGAGCTGGAAATGCCACTTCCAGTTTAGCTGTGCAGAAGAAGGACAACAAGAAGAAGAAATATCTCGAAATATGTCCGTTAGGCCCCTTCCCTTGAGATAAATCTGCAAATATCTAGGAAACGAAGCGACCTATGGCAAAATGTTAAGAGACCTTTTTTGTAGAGAATTAAGTTTCCTACTTTTTATGTTCTATGATATTTTTTGATCAGATGCGTAGTTCTCGAGATATATCAAGATATTTAAAAGTTCCGAAGCCGCACCAACATAATAGAGATACAGAAACGCCGTGGCCCCTTTCTTTGAGATAACTCTGCACTATTGCGAGCTGCAAATGCCACTTCCAGCTTAGCTGTGCAGAGGAAGAACAACAAGAAGAAGAAATATCTCGAAATATGTCCGTCAGGCCAGTTCCTTTGAGATGAATCTGCAAATATCTCGGAAACGAAGCGAGCTATGGCAAAATGTTAAGAGACGTTTTTTATAGAGAATTATGTTTCCTACAATTTATGTTCTATGATATTTATTGATCAGAAGCGTACTTTTCGAGATACATCGAGATATTTAAAAGTTCCGAAGCCGCACCAACATAATAGAGATACAGAAACACCGTGGCCCCTTTCTTTGAGATAACTCTGCACTAGTGCGAGCCGCAAATGCCACTTCCAGCTTAGCTGTGCAGAAGAAGAACAACAAGAAGAAGAAATATCTCGAAATATGTCCGTCAGGCCCCTTCCCTTGAGATAAATCTGCAAATATCTCGGAAACGAAGCGAGCTATGGCAAAATGTTAAGAGACCTTTTTTGTAGAGAATTAAGTTTCCTACTTTTTATCTTCTATGATATTTTTTGATCAGATGCGTAGTTCTCGAGATATATCAAGATATTTAAAAGTTCCGAAGCCGCACCAACATAATAGAGATACAGAAACACCGTGGCCCCTCTCTTTGAGATAACTCTGCACTATTGCGAGCTGGAAATGCCACTTCCAGTTTAGCTGTGCAGAAGAAGGACAACAAGAAGAAGAAATATCTCGAAATATGTCCGTTAGGCCCCTTCCCTTGAGATAAATCTGCAAATATCTAGGAAACGAAGAGAGCTATGGCAAAATGTTAAGAGACCTTTTTTGTAGAGAATTAAGTTTCCTACTTTTTATGTTCTATGATATTTTTTGATCAGATGCGTAGTTCTCGAGATATATCAAGATATTTAAAAGTTCCGAAGCCGCACCAACATAATAGAGATACAGAAACACCGTGGCTCCTTTCTTTGAGATAACTCTGCACTAGTGCGAGCCGCAAATGCCACTTCCAGCTTAGCTGTGCAGAAGAAGAACAACAAGAAGAAGAAATATCTCGAAATATGTCCGTCAGGCCCCTTCCCTTGAGATAAATCTGCAAATATCTCGGAAACGAAGCGAGCTATGGCAAAATATTAAGAGACCTTTTTTGTAGAGAATTAAGGTTCCTACTTTTTATCTTCTATGATATTTTTTGATCAGATGCGTAGTTCTCGAGATATATCAAGATATTTAAAAGTTCCGAAGCCGCACCAACATAATAGAGATACAGAAACACCGTGGCCCCTCTCTTTGAGATAACTCTGCACTATTGCGAGCTGGAAATGCCACTTCCAGTTTAGCTGTGCAGAAGAAGGACAACAAGAAGAAGAAATATCTCGAAATATGTCCGTTAGGCCCCTTCCCTTGAGATAAATCTGCAAATATCTAGGAAACGAAGCGACCTATGGCAAAATGTTAAGAGACCTTTTTTGTAGAGAATTAAGTTTCCTACTTTTTATGTTCTATGATATTTTTTGATCAGATGCGTAGTTCTCGAGATATATCAAGATATTTAAAAGTTCCGAAGCCGCACCAACATAATAGAGATACAGAAACGCCGTGGCCCCTTTCTTTGAGATAACTCTGCACTATTGCGAGCTGCAAATGCCACTTCCAGCTTAGCTGTGCAGAGGAAGAACAACAAGAAGAAGAAATATCTCGAAATATGTCCGTCAGGCCAGTTCCTTTGAGATGAATCTGCAAATATCTCGGAAACGAAGCGAGCTATGGCAAAATGTTAAGAGACGTTTTTTATAGAGAATTATGTTTCCTACAATTTATGTTCTATGATATTTATTGATCAGAAGCGTACTTTTCGAGATACATCGAGATATTTAAAAGTTCCGAAGCCGCACCAACATAATAGAGATACAGAAACACCGTGGCCCCTTTCTTTGAGATAACTCTGCACTAGTGCGAGCCGCAAATGCCACTTCCAGCTTAGCTGTGCAGAAGAAGAACAACAAGAAGAAGAAATATCTCGAAATATGTCCGTCAGGCCCCTTCCCTTGAGATAAATCTGCAAATATCTCGGAAACGAAGCGAGCTATGGCAAAATGTTAAGAGACCTTTTTTGTAGAGAATTAAGTTTCCTACTTTTTATCTTCTATGATATTTTTTGATCAGATGCGTAGTTCTCGAGATATATCAAGATATTTAAAAGTTCCGAAGCCGCACCAACATAATAGAGATACAGAAACACCGTGGCCCCTCTCTTTGAGATAACTCTGCACTATTGCGAGCTGGAAATGCCACTTCCAGTTTAGCTGTGCAGAAGAAGGACAACAAGAAGAAGAAATATCTCGAAATATGTCCGTTAGGCCCCTTCCCTTGAGATAAATCTGCAAATATCTAGGAAACGAAGAGAGCTATGGCAAAATGTTAAGAGACCTTTTTTGTAGAGAATTAAGTTTCCTACTTTTTATGTTCTATGATATTTTTTGATCAGATGCGTAGTTCTCGAGATATATCAAGATATTTAAAAGTTCCGAAGCCGCACCAACATAATAGAGATACAGAAACACCGTGGCTCCTTTCTTTGAGATAACTCTGCACTAGTGCGAGCCGCAAATGCCACTTCCAGCTTAGCTGTGCAGAAGAAGAACAACAAGAAGAAGAAATATCTCGAAATATGTCCGTCAGGCCCCTTCCCTTGAGATAAATCTGCAAATATCTCGGAAATGAAGCGAGCTATGGCAAAATATTAAGAGACCTTTTTTGTAGAGAATTAAGTTTCCTACTTTTTATCTTCTATGATATTTTTTGATCAGATGCGTAGTTCTCGAGATATATCAAGATATTTAAAAGTTCCGAAGCCGCACCAACATAATAGAGATACAGAAACACCGTGGCCCCTCTCTTTGAGATAACTCTGCACTATTGCGAGCTGGAAATGCCACTTCCAGTTTAGCTGTGCAGAAGAAGGACAACAAGAAGAAGAAATATCTCGAAATATGTCCGTTAGGCCCCTTCCCTTGAGATAAATCTGCAAATATCTAGGAAACGAAGCGACCTATGGCAAAATGTTAAGAGACCTTTTTTGTAGAGAATTAAGTTTCCTACTTTTTATGTTCTATGATATTTTTTGATCAGATGCGTAGTTCTCGAGATATATCAAGATATTTAAAAGTTCCGAAGCCGCACCAACATAATAGAGATACAGAAACGCCGTGGCCCCTTTCTTTGAGATAACTCTGCACTATTGCGAGCTGCAAATGCCACTTCCAGCTTAGCTGTGCAGAGGAAGAACAACAAGAAGAAGAAATATCTCGAAATATGTCCGTCAGGCCAGTTCCTTTGAGATGAATCTGCAAATATCTCGGAAACGAAGCGAGCTATGGCAAAATGTTAAGAGACGTTTTTTATAGAGAATTATGTTTCCTACAATTTATGTTCTATGATATTTATTGATCAGAAGCGTACTTTTCGAGATACATCGAGATATTTGAAAGTTCCGAAGCCGCACCAACATAATAGAGATACAGAAACACCGTGGCCCCTTTCTTTGCGATAACTCTGCACTAGTGCGAGCCGCAAATGCCACTTCCAGCTTAGCTGTGCAGAAGAAGAACAACAAGAAGAAGAAATATCTCGAAATATGTCCGTCAGGCCCCTTCCCTTGAGATAAATTTGCAAATATCTCGGAAACGAAGAGAGCTATGGCAAAATGTTAAGAGACCTTTTTTGTAGAGAATTAAGTTTCCTACTTTTTATGTTCTATGATATTTTTTGATCAGATGCGTAGTTCTCGAGATATACCAAGATATTTAAAAGTTCCGAAGCCGCACCAACATAATAGAGATACAGAAACACCGTGGCCCCTTTCTTTGAGATAACTCTGCACTATTGCGAGCTGTAAATGCCACTTCCAGCTTAGCTGTGCAGAAGAAGAACAACAAGAAGAAGAAATATCTCGAAATATGTCCGTCAGGCCCCTTCCCTTGAGATATATCTGCAAATATCTCGGAAACGAAGCGAGCTATGGCAAAATGTTGGGAGACCTTTTTTGTAGAGAATTATGTTTCCTACAATTTATGTTCTATGATATTTTTTGATCAGAAGCGTAGTTTTCGAGATATATCGAGATATTTAAAAGTTCCGAAGCCGCACCAACATAATAGAGATACAGAAACACCGTGGCCCCTTTCGTTGAGATAACTCTGCACTAGTGCGAGCCGCAAATGCCACTTCCAGCTTAGCTGTGCAGAAGAAGAACAACAAGAAGAAGAAATATCTCGAAATATGTCCGTCAGGCCCCTTCCCTTGAGATAAATCTGCACATATCTCGGAAACGAAGCGAGCTATGGCAAAATGTTAAGAGACGTTTTTTGTAGAGAATTATGTTTCCTCCTATTTATGTTCTATGATATTTTTTGATCCGAAGCGTAGTTTTCGAGATATATCAAGATATTTAAAAGTTCCGAAGCCGCACCAACATAATAGAGATACAGAAACACCGTGGCCCCTCTCTTTGAGATAACTCTGCACTATTGCGAGCTGCAAATGCCACTTCCAGCTTAGCTGTGCAGAAGAAGAACAACAAGAAGAAGAAATATCTCGAAATATGTCCGTCAGGCCCCTTCCCTTGTGATAAATCTGCAAATATCTCGGAAACGAAGCGAGCTATGGCAAAATGTTAAGAGACCTTTTTTGTAGAGAATTAAGTTTCCTACTTTTTATCTTCTATGATATTTTTTGATCAGATTCGTAGTTCTCGAGATATATCAAGATATTTAAAAGTTCCGAAGCCGCACCAACATAATAGAGATACAGAAACACCGTGGCCCCTCTCTTTGAGATAACTCTGCACTATTGCGAGCTGGAAATGCCACTTCCAGTTTAGCTGTGCAGAAGAAGGACAACAAGAAGAAGAAATATCTCGAAATATGTCCGTTAGGCCCCTTCCCTTGAGATAAATCTGCAAATATCTCGGAAACGAAGCGACGTATGGCAAAATGTTAAGAGACCTTTTTTGTAGAGAATTAAGTTTCCTACTTTTTATGTTCTATGATATTTTTTGATCAGATGCGTAGTTCTCGAGATATATCAAGATATTTAAAAGTTCCGAAGCCGCACCAACATAATAGAGATACAGAAACGCCGTGGCCCCTTTCTTTGAGATAACTCTGCACTATTGCGAGCTGCAAATGCCACTTCCAGCTTAGCTGTGCAGAGGAAGAACAACAAGAAGAAGAAATATCTCGAAATATGTCCGTCAGGCCAGTTCCTTTGAGATGAATCTGCAAATATCTCGGAAACGAAGCGAGCTATGGCAAAATGTTAAGAGACGTTTTTTATAGAGAATTATGTTTCCTACAATTTATGTTCTATGATATTTTTTGATCAGAAGCGTAGTTTTCGAGATACATCGAGATATTTAAAAGTTCCGAAGCCGCACCAACATAATAGAGATACAGAAACACCGTGGCCCCTTTCTTTGAGATAACTCTGCACTAGTGCGAGCCGCAAATGCCACTTCCAGCTTAGCTGTGCAGAAGAAGAACAACAAGAAGAAGAAATGTCTCGAAATATGTCCGTCAGGCCCCTTCCCTTGAGATAAATTTGCAAATATCTCGGAAACGAAGAGAGCTATGGCAAAATGTTGAGAGACCTTTTTTGTAGAGAATTAAGTTTCCTACTTTTTATGTTCTATGATATTTTTTGATCAGATGCGTAGTTCTCGAGATATATCAAGATATTTAAAAGTTCCGAAGCCGCACCAACATAATAGAGATACAGAAACACCGTGGCCCCTTTCTTTGAGATAACTCTGCACAATTGCGAGCTGTAAATGCCACTTCCAGCTTAGCTGTGCAGAAGAAGAACAACAAGAAGAAGAAATATCTCGAAATATGTCCGTCAGGTCCCTTCCCTTGAGATATATCTGCAAATATCTCGGAAACGAAGCGAGCTATGGGAAAATGTTGAGAGACCTTTTTTGTAGAGAATTATGTTTCCTACAATTTATGTTCTATGATATTTTTTGATCAGAAGCGTAGTTTTCGAGATATATCGAGATATTTAAAAGTTCCGAAGCCGCACCAACATAATAGAGATACAGAAACACCGTGGCCCCTTTCGTTGAGATAACTCTGCACTAGTGCGAGCCGCAAATGCCACTTCCAGCTTAGCTGTGCAGAAGAAGAACAACAAGAAGAAGAAATATCTCGAAATATGTCCGTCAGGCCCCTTCCCTTGAGATAAATCTGCACATATCTCGGAAACGAAGCGAGCTATGGCAAAATGTTAAGAGACGTTTTTTGTAGAGAATTATGTTTCCTACTATTTATGTTCTATGATATTTTTTGATCCGAAGCGTAGTTTTCGAGATATATCGAGATATTTAAAAGTTCCGAAGCCGCACCAACATAATAGGGATACAGAAACACCGTGGCCCCTTTCTTTGAGATAACTCTGCACTAGTGCGAGCCGCAAATGCCACTTCCAGCTTAGCTGTGCAGAAGAAGAACAACAAGAAGAAGAAATATCTCGAAATATGTCCGTCAGGCCCCTTCCCTTGAGATAAATCTGCAAATATCTCGGAAACGAAGCGAGCTATGGCAAAATGTTAAGAGACCTTTTTTGTAGAGAATTAAGTTTCCTACTTTTTATTTTCTATGATATTTTTTGATCAGATGCGTAGTTCTCGAGATATATCAAGATATTTAAAAGTTCCGAAGCCGCACCAACATAATAGAGATACAGAAACACCGTGGCCCCTCTCTTTGAGATAACTCTGCACTATTGCGAGCTGCAAATGCCACTTCCAGCTTAGCTGTGCAGAAGAAGAACAACAAGAAGAAGAAATATCTCGAAATATGTCCGTCAGGCCAGTTCCTTTGAGCTGAATCTGCAAATATCTCGGAAACGAAGCGAGCTATGGCAAAATGTTAAGAGACGTTTTTTGTAGAGAATTATGTTTCCTACAATTTATGTTCTATGATATTTTTTGATCAGAAGCGTAGTTTTCGAGATATATCGAGATATTTAAAAGTTCCGAAGACGCACCAACATAATAGAGATACAGAAACACCGTGGCCCCTTTCTTTGAGATAACTGTGCACTAGTGCGAGCCGCAAATGCCACTTCCAGCTTAGCTGTGCAGAAGAAGAACAACAAGAAGAAGAAATATCTCGAAATATGTCCGTCAGGCCAGTTCCTTTGAGCTGAATCTGCAAATATCTCGGAAACGAAGCGAGCTATGGCAAAATGTTAAGAGACCTTTTTTGTAGAGAATTAAGTTTCCTACTTTTTATTTTCTATGATATTTTTTGATCAGATGCGTAGTTCTCGAGATATATCAAGATATTTAAAAGTTCCGAAGCCGCACCAACATAATAGAGATACAGAAACACCGTGGCCCCTCTCTTTGAGATAACTCTGCACTATTGCGAGCTGCAAATGCCACTTCCAGCTTAGCTGTGCAGAAGAAGAACAACAAGAAGAAGAAATATCTCGAAATATGTCCGTCAGGCCAGTTCCTTTGAGCTGAATCTGCAAATATCTCGGAAACGAAGCGAGCTATGGCAAAATGTTAAGAGACGTTTTTTGTAGAGAATTATGTTTCCTACAATTTATGTTCTATGATATTTTTTGATCAGAAGCGTAGTTTTCGAGATATATCGAGGTATTTAAAAGTTCCGAAGACGCACCAACATAATAGAGATACAGAAACACCGTGGCCCCTTTCTTTGAGATAACTGTGCACTAGTGCGAGCCGCAAATGCCACTTCCAGCTTAGCTGTGCAGAAGAAGAACAACAAGAAGAAGAAATATCTCGAAATATGTCCGTCAGGCCAGTTCCTTTGAGCTGAATCTGCAAATATCTCGGAAACGAAGCGAGCTATGGCAAAATGTTAAGAGACGTTTTTTGTAGAGAATTATGTTTCCTATAATTTATGTTCTATGATATTTTTTGATCGGATGCGTAGTTCTCGAGATATATCAAGATATTTAAAAGTTCCGAAGCCGCACCAACATAATAGAGATACAGAAACACCGTGGCTCCTTTCTTTGAGATAACTCTGCACTAGTGCGAGCCGCAAATGCCACTTCCAGCTTAGCTGTGCAGAAGAAGAACAACAAGAAGAAGAAATATCTCGAAATATGTCCGTCAGGCCCCTTCCCTTGAGATATATCTGCAAATATCTCGGAAACGAAGCGAGCTATGGCAAAATGTTAAGAGACCTTTTTTGTAGAGAATTATGTTTCCTACTTTTTATGTTCTATGATATTTTTTGATCAGATGCGTAGTTCTCGAGATATATCAAGATATTTAAAAGTTCCGAAGCCGCACCAACATAATAGAGATACAGAAACACCGTGGCTCCTTTCTTTGAGATAACTCTGCGCTAGTGCGAGCCGCAAATGCCACTTCCAGCTTAGCTGTGCAGAAGAAGAACAACAAGAAGAAGAAATATCTCGAAATATGTCCGTCAGGCCCCTTCCCTTGAGATATATCTGCAAATATCTCGGAAACGAAGCGAGCTATGGCAAAATGTTAAGAGACCGTTTTTGTAGAGAATTAAGTTTCATACTTTTTATGTTCTATGATATTTTTTGATCAGACGCGTAGTTCTCGAGATATATCAAGATATTTAAAAGTTCCGAAGCCGCACCAACATAATAGAGATACAGAAACACCGTGGCCCCTTTCTTTGAGATAACTCTGCACTATTGCGAGCTGTAAATGCCACTTCCAGCTTAGCTGTGCAGAAGAAGAACAACAAGAAGAAGAAATATCTCGAAATATGTCCGTCAGGCCCCTTCCCTTGAGATATATCTGCAAATATCTCGGAAACGAAGCGAGCTATGGCAAAATGTTAAGAGACCTTTTTTGTAGAGAATTATGCTTCCTACAATTTATGTTCTATGATATTTTTTGATCAGAAGCGTAGTTTTCGAGATATATCGAGATATTTAAAAGTTCCGAAGCCGCACCAACATAATAGGGATACAGAAACACCGTGGCCCCTTTCTTTGAGATAACTCTGCACTAGTGCGAGCCGCAAATGCCACTTCCAGCTTAGCTGTGCAGAAGAAGAACAACAAGAAGAAGAAATATCTCGAAATATGTCCGTCAGGCCCCTTCCCTTGAGATAAATCTGCACATATCTCGGAAACGAAGCGAGCTATGGCAAAATTTTAAGAGACGTTTTTTGTAGAGAATTATGTTTCCTACTATTTATGTTCTATGATATTTTTTGATCAGATGCGTAGTTCTCGAGATATATCGAGATATTTAAAAGTTCCGAAACCGCACCAACATAATAGGGATACAGAAACACCGTGGCCCCTTTCTTTGAGATAACTCTGCACTATTGCGAGCTGCAAATGCCACTTCCAGCTTAGCTGTGCAGAAGAAGAACAACAAGAAGAAGAAATATCTCGAAATATGTCCGTCAGGCCAGTTCCTTTGAGCTGAATCTGCAAATATCTCGGAAACGAAGCGAGCTATGGCAAAATGTTAAGAGACGTTTTTTGTAGAGAATTATGTTTCCTACAATTTATGTTCTATGATATTTTTTGATCAGAAGCGTAGTTTTCGAGATATATCGAGATATTTAAAAGTTCCGAAGACGCACCAACATAATAGAGATACAGAAACACCGTGGCCCCTTTCTTTGAGATAACTGTGCACTAGTGCGAGTCGCAAATGCCACTTCCAGCTTAGCTGTGCAGAAGAAGAACAACAAGAAGAAGAAATATCTCGAAATATGTCCGTCAGGCCAGTTCCTTTGAGCTGAATCTGCAAATATCTCGGAAACGAAGCGAGCTATGGCAAAATGTTAAGAGACGTTTTTTGTAGAGAATTATGTTTCCTACAATTTATGTTCTATGATATTTTTTGATCAGATGCGTAGTTCTCGAGATATATCAAGATATTTAAAAGTTCCGAAGCCGCACCAACATAATAGAGATACAGAAACACCGTGGCTCCTTTCTTTGAGATAACTCTGCACTAGTGCGAGCCGCAAATGCCACTTCCAGCTTAGCTGTGCAGAAGAAGAACAACAAGAAGAAGAAATATCTCGAAATATGTCCGTCAGGCCCCTTCCCTTGAGATATATCTGCAAATATCTCGGAAACGAAGCGAGCTATGGCAAAATGTTAAGAGACCTTTTTTGTAGAGAATTATGTTTCCTACTTTTTATGTTCTATGATATTTTTTGATCAGATGCGTAGTTCTCGAGATATATCAAGATATTTAAAAGTTCCGAAGCCGCACCAACATAATAGAGATACAGAAACACCGTGGCTCCTTTCTTTGAGATAACTCTGCGCTAGTGCGAGCCGCAAATGCCACTTCCAGCTTAGCTGTGCAGAAGAAGAACAACAAGAAGAAGAAATATCTCGAAATATGTCCGTCAGGCCCCTTCCCTTGAGATATATCTGCAAATATCTCGGAAACGAAGCGAGCTATGGCAAAATGTTAAGAGACCGTTTTTGTAGAGAATTAAGTTTCATACTTTTTATGTTCTATGATATTTTTTGATCAGACGCGTAGTTCTCGAGATATATCAAGATATTTAAAAGTTCCGAAGCCGCACCAACATAATAGAGATACAGAAACACCGTGGCCCCTTTCTTTGAGATAACTCTGCACTATTGCGAGCTGTAAATGCCACTTCCAGCTTAGCTGTGCAGAAGAAGAACAACAAGAAGAAGAAATATCTCGAAATATGTCCGTCAGGCCCCTTCCCTTGAGATATATCTGCAAATATCTCGGAAACGAAGCGAGCTATGGCAAAATGTTAAGAGACCTTTTTTGTAGAGAATTATGCTTCCTACAATTTATGTTCTATGATATTTTTTGATCAGAAGCGTAGTTTTCGAGATATATCGAGATATTTAAAAGTTCCGAAGCCGCACCAACATAATAGGGATACAGAAACACCGTGGCCCCTTTCTTTGAGATAACTCTGCACTAGTGCGAGCCGCAAATGCCACTTCCAGCTTAGCTGTGCAGAAGAAGAACAACAAGAAGAAGAAATATCTCGAAATATGTCCGTCAGGCCCCTTCCCTTGAGATAAATCTGCACATATCTCGGAAACGAAGCGAGCTATGGCAAAATTTTAAGAGACGTTTTTTGTAGAGAATTATGTTTCCTACTATTTATGTTCTATGATATTTTTTGATCAGATGCGTAGTTCTCGAGATATATCGAGATATTTAAAAGTTCCGAAGCCGCACCAACATAATAGGGATACAGAAACACCGTGGCCCCTTTCTTTGAGATAACTCTGCACTATTGCGAGCTGCAAATGCCACTTCCAGCTTAGCTGTGCAGAAGAAGAACAACAAGAAGAAGAAATATCTCGAAATATGTCCGTCAGGCCAGTTCCTTTGAGCTGAATCTGCAAATATCTCGGAAACGAAGCGAGCTATGGCAAAATGTTAAGAGACGTTTTTTGTAGAGAATTATGTTTCCTACAATTTATGTTCTATGATATTTTTTGATCAGAAGCGTAGTTTTCGAGATATATCGAGATATTTAAAAGTTCCGAAGACGCACCAACATAATAGAGATACAGAAACACCGTGGCCCCTTTCTTTGAGATAACTGTGCACTAGTGCGAGTCGCAAATGCCACTTCCAGCTTAGCTGTGCAGAAGAAGAACAACAAGAAGAAGAAATATCTCGAAATATGTCCGTCAGGCCAGTTCCTTTGAGCTGAATCTGCAAATATCTCGGAAACGAAGCGAGCTATGGCAAAATGTTAAGAGACGTTTTTTGTAGAGAATTATGTTTCCTACAATTTATGTTCTATGATATTTTTTGATCAGATGCGTAGTTCTCGAGATATATCAAGATATTTAAAAGTTCCGAAGCCGCACCAACATAATAGAGATACAGAAACACCGTGGCTCCTTTCTTTGAGATAACTCTGCACTAGTGCGAGCCGCAAATGCCACTTCCAGCTTAGCTGTGCAGAAGAAGAACAACAAGAAGAAGAAATATCTCGAAATATGTCCGTCAGGCCCCTTCCCTTGAGATATATCTGCAAATATCTCGGAAACGAAGCGAGCTATGGCAAAATGTTAAGAGACCTTTTTTGTAGAGAATTATGTTTCCTACTTTTTATGTTCTATGATATTTTTTGATCAGATGCGTAGTTCTCGAGATATATCAAGATATTTAAAAGTTCCGAAGCCGCACCAACATAATAGAGATACAGAAACACCGTGGCTCCTTTCTTTGAGATAACTCTGCGCTAGTGCGAGCCGCAAATGCCACTTCCAGCTTAGCTGTGCAGAAGAAGAACAACAAGAAGAAGAAATATCTCGAAATATGTCCGTCAGGCCCCTTCCCTTGAGATATATCTGCAAATATCTCGGAAACGAAGCGAGCTATGGCAAAATGTTAAGAGACCGTTTTTGTAGAGAATTAAGTTTCCTACTTTTTATGTTCTATGATATTTTTTGATCAGACGCGTAGTTCTCGAGATATATCAAGATATTTAAAAGTTCCGAAGCCGCACCAACATAATAGGGATACAGAAACACCGTGGCCCCTTTCTTTGAGATAACTCTGCACTATTGCGAGCTGTAAATGCCACTTCCAGCTTAGCTGTGCAGAAGAAGAACAACAAGAAGAAGAAATATCTCGAAATATGTCCGTCAGGCCCCTTCCCTTGAGATATATCTGCAAATATCTCGGAAACGAAGCGAGCTATGGCAAAATGTTAAGAGACCTTTTTTGTAGAGAATTATGCTTCCTACAATTTATGTTCTATGATATTTTTTGATCAGAAGCGTAGTTTTCGAGATATATCGAGATATTTAAAAGTTCCGAAGCCGCCCCAACATAATAGGGATACAGAAACACCGTGGCCCCTTTCTTTGAGATAACTCTGCACTAGTGCGAGCCGCAAATGCCACTTCCAGCTTAGCTGTGCAGAAGAAGAACAACAAGAAGAAGAAATATCTCGAAATATGTCCGTCAGGCCCCTTCCCTTGAGATAAATCTGCAAATATCTCGGAAACGAAGCGAGCTATGGCAAAATGTTAAGAGACCTTTTTTGTAGAGAATTAAGTTCCTACTTTTTATCTTCTATGAGATTTTTTGATCAGATGCGTAGTTCTCGAGATATATCAAGATATTTAAAAGTTCCGAAGCCGCACCAACATAATAGAGATACAGAAACACCGTGGCCCCTCTCTTTGAGATAACTCTGCACTATTGCGAGCTGGAAATGCCACTTCCAGCTTAGCTGTGCAGAAGAAGAACAACAAGAAGAAGAAATATCTCGAAATATGTCCGTCAGGCCCCTTCCCTTGAGATAATTCTGCAAATATCTCGGAAACGAAGCGAGCTATGGCAAAATGTTAAGAGACCTTTTTTGTAGAGAATTATGTTTCCTACAATTTATGTTCTATGATATTTTTTGATCAGAAGCGTAGTTTTCGAGATATATCGAGATATTTAAAAGTTCCGAAGCCGCACCAACATAATAGAGATACAGAAACACCGTGGCCCCTTTCTTTGAGATAACTCTGCACTAGTGCGAGCCGCAAATGCCACTTCCAGCTTAGCTGTGCAGAAGAAGAACAACAAGAAGAAGAAATATCTCGAAATATGTCCGACAGGCCCCTTCCCTTGAGATAAATCTGCAAATATCTCGGAAACGAAGCGAGCTATGGCGAAATGTTAAGAGACCTTTTTTGTAGAGAATTAAGTTTCCTACTTTTTATCTTCTATGATATTTTTTGATCAGACGCGTAGTTCTCGAGATATATCAAGATATTTAAAAGTTCCGAAGCCGCACCAACATAATAGAGATACAGAAACACCGTGGCCCCTTTCTTTGAGATAACTCTGCACTATTGCGAGCTGCAAATGCCACTTCCAGCTTAGCTGTGCAGAAGAAGAACAACAAGAAGAAGAAATATCTCGAAATATGTCCGTCAGGCCCCTTCCCTTGAGATAAATCTGCAAATATCTCGGAAACGAAGAGAGCTATGGCAAAATGTTAAGAGACCTTTTTTGTAGAGAATTAAGTTTCCTACTTTTCATGTTCTATGATATTTTTTGATCAGATGCGTAGTTCTCGAGATATATCAAGATATTTAAAAGTTCCGAAGCCGCACCAACATAATAGAGATACAGAAACACCGTGGCCCCTTTCTTTGAGATAACTCTGCACTATTGCGAGCTGTAAATGCCACTTCCAGCTTAGCTGTGCAGAAGAAGAACAACAAGAAGAAGAAATATCTCGAAATATGTCCGTCAGGCCCCTTCCCTTGAGATATATCTGCAAATATCTCGGAAACGAAGCGAGCTATGGCAAAATGTTAAGAGACCTTTTTTGTAGAGAATTATGCTTCCTACAATTTATGTTCTATGATATTTTTTGATCAGAAGCGTAGTTTTCGAGATATATCGAGATATTTAAAAGTTCCGAAGCCGCACCAACATAATAGGGATACAGAAACACCGTGGCCCCTTTCTTTGAGATAACTCTGCACTAGTGCGAGCCGCAAATGCCACTTCCAGCTTAGCTGTGCAGAAGAAGAACAACAAGAAGAAGAAATATTTCGAAATATGTCCGTCAGGCCCCTTCCCTTGAGATAAATCTGCAAATATCTCGGAAACGAAGCGAGCTATGGCAAAATGTTAAGAGACCTTTTTTGTAGAGAATTAAGTTTCCTACTTTTTATCTTCTATGAGATTTTTTGATCAGATGCGTAGTTCTCGAGATATATCAAGATATTTAAAAGTTCCGAAGCCGCACCAACATAATAGAGATACAGAAACACCGTGGCCCCTCTCTTTGAGATAACTCTGCACTATTGCGAGCTGGAAATGCCACTTCCAGCTTAGCTGTGCAGAAGAAGAACAACAAGAAGAAGAAATATCTCGAAATATGTCCGTCAGGCCCCTTCCCTTGAGATAAATCTGCAAATGTCTCGGAAACGAAGCGAGCTATGGCGAAATGTTAAGAGACCTTTTTTGTAGAGAATTAAGTTTCCTACTTTTTATCTTCTATGATATTTTTTGATCAGATGCGTAGTTCTCGAGATATATCAAGATATTTAAAAGTTCCGAAGCCGCACCAACATAATAGAGATACAGAAACACCGTGGCCCCTCTCTTTGAGATTACTCTGCACTATTGCGAGCTGCAAATGCCACTACCAGCTTAGCTGTGCAGAAGAAGAACAACAAGAAGAAGAAATATCTCGAAATATGTCCGTCAGGCCAGTTCCTTTGAGCTGAATCTGCAAATATCTCGGAAACGAAGCGAGCTATGGCAATATGTTAAGAGACGTTTTTTGTAGAGAATTATGTTTCCTACAATTTATGTTCTATGATATTTTTTGATCAGAAGCGTAGTTTTCGCGATATATCGAGATATTTAAAAGTTCCGAAGACGCACCAACATAATAGAGATACAGAAACACCGTGGCCCCTTTCTTTGAGATAACTGTGCACTAGTGCGAGCCGCAAGTGCCACTTCCAGCTTAGCTGTGCAGAAGAAGAACAACAAGAAGGAGAAACATCTCGAAATATGTCCGTCAGGCCAGTTCCTTTGAGCTGAATCTGCAAATATCTCGGAAACGAAGCGAGCTATGGCAAAATGTTAAGAGACGTTTTTTGTAGAGAATTATGTTTCCTACAATTTATGTTCTATGATATTTTTTGATCAGATGCGTAGTTCTCGAGATATATCAAGATATTTAAAAGTTCCGAAGCCGCACCAACATAATAGAGATACAGAAACACCGTGGCTCCTTTCTTTGAGATAACTCTGCACTAGTGCGAGCCGCAAATGCCACTTCCAGCTTAGCTGTGCAGAAGAAGAACAACAAGAAGAAGAAATATCTCGAAATATGTCCGTCAGGCCCCTTCCCTTGAGATAAATCTGCAAATATCTCGGAAACGAAGAGAGCTATGGCAAAATGTTAAGAGACCTTTTTTGTAGAGAATTAAGTTTCCTACTTTTCATGTTCTATGATATTTTTTGATCAGATGCGTAGTTCTCGAGATATATCAAGATATTTAAAAGTTCCGAAGCCGCACCAACATAATAGAGATACAGAAACACCGTGGCCCCTTTCTTTGAGATAACTCTGCACTATTGCGAGCTGCAAATGCCACTTCCAGCTTAGCTGTGCAGAAGAAGAACAACAAGAAGAAGAAATATCTCGAAATATGTCCGTCAGGCCCCTTCCCTTGAGATAAATCTGCAAATATCTCGGAAACGAAGAGAGCTATGGCAAAATGTTAAGAGACCTTTTTTGTAGAGAATTAAGTTTCCTACTTTTCCTGTTCTATGATATTTTTTGATCAGATGCGTAGTTCTCGAGATATATCAAGATATTTAAAAGTTCCGAAGCCGCACCAACATAATAGAGATACAGAAACACCGTGGCCCCTTTCTTTGAGATAACTCTGCACCATTGCGAGCTGGAAATGCCACTTCCAGTTCAGCTGTGCAGAAGAAGAACAACAAGAAGAAGGAATATCTCGAAATATGTCCGTCAGGCCCCTTCCCTTGAGATAAATCTGCAAATATCTCGGAAACGAAACGAGCTATGGCAAAATGTTAAGAGACCTTTTTTGTAGAGAATTATGTTTCCTACTTTTTATGTTCTATGATATTTTTTGATCAGATGCGTAGTTCTCGAGATATATCAAGATATTTAAAAGTTCCGAAGCCGCACCAACATAATAGAGATACAGAAACACCCTGGCCCCTTTCTTTGAGATAACTCTGCACTATTGCGAGCTGCAAATGCCACTTCCAGCTTAGCTGTGCAGAAGAAGAACAACAAGAAGAAGAAATATCTCGAAATACGTCCGTCAGGCCCCTTCCCTTGAGATAAATCTGCAAATATCTCGGAAACGAAGAGAGCTATGGCATAATGTTAAGAGACCTTCTTTGTAGAGAATTAAGTTTCCTACTTTTCATGTTCTATGATATTTTTTGATCAGATGCGTAGTTCTCGAGATATATCAAGATATTTAAAAGTTCCGAAGCCGCACCAACATAATAGAGATACAGAAACACCGTGGCCCCTTTCTTTGAGATAACTCTGCACTATTGCGAGCTGCAAATGCCACTTCCAGCTTAGCTGTGCAGAAGAAGAACAACAAGAAGAAGAAATATCTCGAAATATGTCCGTCAGGCCCCTTCCCTTGAGATAAATCTGCAAATATCTCGGAAACGAAGAGAGCTATGGCAAAATGTTAAGAGGCCTTTTTTGTAGAGAATTAAGTTTCCTACTTTTCATGTTCTATGATATTTTTTGATCAGATGCGTAGTTCTCGAGATATATCAAGATATTTAAAAGTTCCGAAGCCGCACCAACATAATAGAGATACAGAAACACCGTGGCCCCTTTCTTTGAGATAACTCTGCACTATTGCGAGCTGCAAATGCCACTTCCAGCTTAGCTGTGCAGAAGAAGAACAACAAGAAGAAGAAATATCTCGAAATATGTCCGTCAGGCCCCTTCCCTTGAGATAAATCTGCAAATATCTCGGAAAGGAAGAGAGCTATGGCAAAATGTTAAGAGACCTTTTTTGTAGAGAATTAAGTTTCCTACTTTTCATGTTGTATGATATTTTTTGATCAGATGCGTAGTTCTCGAGATATATCAAGATATTTAAAAGTTCCGAAGCCGCACCAACATAATAGAGATACAGAAACACCGTGGCCCCTTTCTTTGAGATAACTCTGCACTATTGCGAGCTGTAAATGCCACTTCCAGCTTAGCTGTGCAGAAGAAGAACAACAAGAAGAAGAAATATCTCGAAATATGTCCGTCAGGCCCCTTCCCTTGAGATATATCTGCAAATATCTCGGAAACGAAGCGAGCTATGGCAAAATGTTAAGAGACCTTTCTTGTAGAGAATTATGTTTCCTACAATTTATGTTCTATGATATTTTTTGATCAGAAGCGTAGTTTTCGAGATATATCGAGATATTTAAAAGTTCCGAAGCCGCACCAACATAATAGAGATACAGAAACACCGTGGCCCCTTTCGTTGAGACAACTCTGCACTAGTGCGAGCCGCAAATGCCACTTCCAGCTTAGCTGTGCAGAAGAAGAACAAGAAGAAGAAGAAATATCTCGAAATATGTCCGTCAGGCCCCTTCCCTTGAGATAAATCTGCAAATATCTCGGAAACGAAGCGAGCTATGGCAAAATGTTAAGAGACCTTTTTTGTAGAGAATTATGTTTCCTACTTTTTATGTTCTATGATATTTTTTGATCAGATGCGTAGTTCTCGAGATATATCAAGATATTTAAAAGTTCCGAAGCTGCACCAACATAATAGAGATACAGAAACACCGTGGCTCCTTTCTTTGAGATAACTCTGCACTAGTGCGAGCCGCAAATGCCACTTCCAGCTTAGCTGTGCAGAAGAAGAACAACAAGAAGAAGAAATATCTCGAAATATGTCCGTCAGGCCCCTTCCCTTGAGATAAATCTGCAAATATCTCGGAAACGATGCGAGCTATGGCAAAATGTTAAGAGACCTTTTTTGTAGAGAATTAAGTTTCCTACTTTTTATGTTCTATGATATTTTTCGATCAGAGGCGTAGTTCTCGAGATATATCAAGATATTTAAAAGTTCCGAAGCCGCACCAACATAATAGAGATACAGAAACACCGTGGCCCCTTTCTTTGAGATAACTCTGCACGATTGCGAGCTGGAAATGCCACTTCCAGTTTAGCTGTGCAGAAGAAGAACAACAAGAAGAAGGAATATCTCGAAATATGTCCGTCAGGCCACTTCCCTTGAGATAAATCTGCAAATATCTCGGAAACGAAGCGAGCTATGGCAAAATGTTAAGAGACCTTTTTTGTAGAGAATTATGCTTCCTACAATTTATGTTCTATGATATTTTTTGATCAGAATCGTAGTTTTCGAGATATATCGAGATATTTAAAAGTTCCGAAGCCGCACCAACATAATAGAGATACAGAAACACCGTGGCCCCTTTCGTTGAGACAACTCTGCACTAGTGCGAGCCGCAAATGCCACTTCCAGCTTAGCTGTGCAGAAGAAGAACAACAAGAAGAAGAAATATCTCGAAATATGTCCGTCAGGCCCCTTCCCTTGAGATAAATCTGCAAATATCTCGGAAACGAAGCGAGCTATGGCAAAATGTTAAGAGACCTTTTTTGTAGAGAATTATGTTTCCTACTTTTTATGTTCTATGATATTTTTTGATCAGATGCGTAGTTCTCGAGATATATCAAGATATTTAAAAGTTCCGAAGCCGCACCAACATAATAGAGATACAGAAACACCGTGGCTCCTTTCTTTGAGATAACTCTGCACTAGTGCGAGCGGCAAATGCCACTTCCAGCTTAGCTGTGCAGAAGAAGAACAACAAGAAGAAGAAATATCTCGAAATATGTCCGTCAGGCCCCTTCCCTTGAGATAAATCTGCAAATATCTCGGAAACGAAGAGAGCTATGGCAAAATGTTAAGAGACCTTTTTTGTAGAGAATTAAGTTTCCTACTTTTCATGTTCTATGATATTTTTTGATCAGATGCGTAGTTCTCGAGATATATCAAGATATTTAAAAGTTCCGAAGCCGCACCAACATAATAGAGATACAGAAACACCGTGGCCCCTTTCTTTGAGATAACTCTGCACTATTGCGAGCTGTAAATGCCACTTCCAGCTCAGCTGTGCAGAAGAAGAACAACAAGAAGAAGAAATATCTCGAAATATGTCCGTCAGGCCCCTTCCCTTGAGATATATCTGCAAATATCTCGGAAACGAAGCGAGCTATGGCAAAATGTTAAGAGACCTTTCTTGTAGAGAATTATGTTTCCTACAATTTATGTTCTATGATATTTTTTGATCAGAAGCGTAGTTTTCGAGATATATCGAGATATTTAAAAGTTCCGAAGCCGCACCAACATAATAGAGATACAGAAACACCGTGGCCCCTTTCGTTGAGACAACTCTGCACTAGTGCGAGCCGCAAATGCCACTTCCAGCTTAGCTGTGCAGAAGAAGAACAAGAAGAAGAAGAAATATCTCGAAATATGTCCGTCAGGCCCCTTCCCTTGAGATAAATCTGCAAATATCTCGGAAACGAAGCGAGCTATGGCAAAATGTTAAGAGACCTTTTTTGTAGAGAATTATGTTTCCTACTTTTTATGTTCTATGATATTTTTTGATCAGATGCGTAGTTCTCGAGATATATCAAGATATTTAAAAGTTCCGAAGCTGCACCAACATAATAGAGATACAGAAACACCGTGGCTCCTTTCTTTGAGATAACTCTGCACTAGTGCGAGCCGCAAATGCCACTTCCAGCTTAGCTGTGCAGAAGAAGAACAACAAGAAGAAGAAATATCTCGAAATATGTCCGTCAGGCCCCTTCCCTTGAGATAAATCTGCAAATATCTCGGAAACGATGCGAGCTATGGCAAAATGTTAAGAGACCTTTTTTGTAGAGAATTAAGTTTCCTACTTTTTATGTTCTATGATATTTTTCGATCAGAGGCGTAGTTCTCGAGATATATCAAGATATTTAAAAGTTCCGAAGCCGCACCAACATAATAGAGATACAGAAACACCGTGGCCCCTTTCTTTGAGATAACTCTGCACGATTGCGAGCTGGAAATGCCACTTCCAGTTTAGCTGTGCAGAAGAAGAACAACAAGAAGAAGGAATATCTCGAAATATGTCCGTCAGGCCACTTCCCTTGAGATAAATCTGCAAATATCTCGGAAACGAAGCGAGCTATGGCAAAATGTTAAGAGACCTTTTTTGTAGAGAATTATGCTTCCTACAATTTATGTTCTATGATATTTTTTGATCAGAAGCGTAGTTTTCGAGATATATCGGGATATTTAAAAGTTCCGAAGCCGCACCAACATAATAGAGATACAGAAACACCGTGGCCCCTTTCGTTGAGACAACTCTGCACTAGTGCGAGCCGCAAATGCCACTTCCAGCTTAGCTGTGCAGAAGAAGAACTACAAGAAGAAGAAATATCTCGAAATATGTCCGTCAGGCCCCTTCCCTTGAGATAAATCTGCAAATATCTCGGAAACGAAGCGAGCTATGGCAAAATGTTAAGAGACCTTTTTTGTAGAGAATTATGCTTCCTACAATTTATGTTCTATGATATTTTTTGATCAGAAGCGTAGTTTTCGAGATATATCGAGATATTTAAAAGTTCCGAAGCCGCACCAACATAATAGAGATACAGAAACACCGTGGCCCCTTTCTTTGAGATAACTCTGCACTATTGCGAGCTGCAAATGCCACTTCCAGCTTAGCTGTGCAGAAGAAGAACAACAAGAAGAAGAAATATCTCGAAATACGTCCGTCAGGCCCCTTCCCTTGAGATAAATCTGCAAATATCTCGGAAACGAAGAGAGCTATGGCAAAATGTTAAGAGACCTTTTTGGTAGAGAATTAAGTTTCCTACTTTTCATGTTCTATGATATTTTTTGATGAGATGCGTAGTTCTCGAGATATATCAAGATATTTAAAAGTTCCGAAGCCGCACCAACATAATAGAGATACAGAAACACCGTGGCCCCTTTCTTTGAGATAACTCTGCACTATTGCGAGCTGTAAATGCCACTTCCAGCTTAGCTGTGCAGAAGAAGAACAACAAGAAGAAGAAATATCTCGAAATATGTCCGTCAGGCCCCTTCCCTTGAGATATATCTGCAAATATCTCGGAAACGAAGCGAGCTATGGCAAAATGTTAAGAGACCTTTTTTGTAGAGAATTAGGTTTCCTACAATTTATGTTCTATGATATTTTTTGATCAGAAGCGTAGTTTTCGAGATATATCGAGATATTTAAAAGATCCGAAGCCGCACCAACATAATAGAGATACAGAAACACCGTGGCCCCTTTCTTTGAGATAACTCTGCACTAGTGCGAGCCGCAAATGCCGCTTCCAGCTTAGCTGTGCAGAAGAAGAACAACAAGAAGAAGAAATATCTCGAAATATGTCCGTCAGGCCCCTTCCCTCGAGATAAATCTGCAAATATCTCGGAAACGAAGCGAGCTATGGCAAAATGTTAAGAGACCTTTTTTGTAGAGAATTAAGTTTCCTACTTTTTATGTTCTATGATATTTTTTGATCGGATGCGTAGTTCTCGAGATATATCAAGATATTTAAAAGTTCCGAAGCCGCACCAACATAATAGAGATACAGAAACACCGTGGCCCCTGTTTTTGAGATAACTCTGCACTATTGCGAACTGCAAATGCCACTTCCAGCTTAGCTGTGCAGAAGAAGAACAACAAAAAGAAGAAATATCTCGAAATATGTCCGTCAGACCCCTTCCCTTGAGATAAATCTGCAAATATCTCGGAAACAAAGCGAGCTACGGCAAAATGTTAAGAGACCTTTTTTGTAGAAAATTAGGATTCCTACTTTTTATGTTCTATGATATTTTTTGATCAGATGCGTAGTTCTCGAGATATATCCTGATATTTAAAAGTTCCGAAGCCGCACCAACATAATAGAGATACAGAAACACCGTGGCCCCTTTCTTTGAGATAACTCTGCACTATTGCGCGCTGCAAATGCCACTTCCAGCTTAGCTGTGCAGAAGAAGAACAACAAGAAGAAGAAATATCTCGAAATATGTCCGTCAGGCCCCTTCCCTCGAGATAAATCTGCAAATATCTCGGAAACCATGCGAGCTATGGCAAAATGTTTAGAGACCTTATTTGTAGAGAATTAAGTTTCCTACTTTTTATGTTGTACGATATTTTTTGATCAGATGCGTAGTTCTCGAGATATATCAAGATATTTAAAAGTTCCGAAGCCGCACCAACATAATAGAGATACAGAAACACCGTGGCCCCTTTCTTTGAGATAACTCTGCACTATTGCGAGCTGCAAATGCCACTTCCAGCTTAGCTGTGCAGAAGAAGAACAACAAGAAGAAGAAATATCTCGAAATATGTCCGTCAGGCCCCTTCCCTTGAGATAAATCTGCAAATATCTCGGAAACGAAGCGAGCTATGGCAAAATGTTAGGAGACCTTTTTTGTAGAGAATTATGTTTCCTACAATTTACGTTCTCTGATATTTTTTGATCAGAAGCGTAGTTTTCGAGATATATCGAGATATTTAAAAGTTCCGAAGCCGCACCAACATAATAGAGATACAGAAACACCGTGGCCCCTTTCTTTGAGATAACTCTGCACTATTGCGACCTGCAAATGCCACTTCCAGCTTAGCTGTGCAGAAGAGGAACAACAAGAAGAAGAAATATCTCGGAATATGTCCGTCAGGCCCCTTCCCTTGAGCTAAATCTGCAAATATCTCGGAAACGATGCCAGCTATGGGAAGATGTTAAGAGACCTTTTTTGTAGAGAATTAAGTTTCCTACTTTTTATGTTCTATGATATTTTTTGATCAGATGCGTAGTTCTCGAGATATATCAAGATATTTAAAAGTTCCGAAGCCGCACCAACATAATAGAGATACAGAAACACCGTGGCCCCTTTCTTTGAGATAACTCTGCACTATTGCGCGCAGCAAATGCCACTTCCAGCTTAGCTGTGCAGAAGAAGAACAACAAGAAGAAGAAATATCTCGAAATATGTCCGTCAGGCCCCTTCCCTTGAGATAAATCTGCAAATATCTCGGAAACGAAGCGAGCTATGGCAAAATGTTAAGAGACCTTTTTTGTAGAGAATTAAGTTTCCTACTTTTTATGTTCTATGATATTTTTTGATCAGATGCGTAGTTCTCGAGATATATCAAGATATTTAAAAGTTCCGAAGCCGCACCAACATAATAGAGATACAGAATCACCGTGGCCCCTTTCTTTGAGATAACTCTGCACTATTGCGCGCAGCAAATGCCACTTCCAGCTTAGCTGTGCAGAAGAAGAACAACAAGAAGAAGAAATATCTCGAAATATGTCCGTCAGGCCCCTTCCCTTGAGATAAATCTGCAAATATCTCGGAAACGAAGCGAGCTATGGCAAAATGTTAAGAGACCTTTTTTGTAGAGAATTAAGTTTCCTACTTTTTATGTTCTATGATATTTTTTGATCAGATGCGTAGTTCTCGAGATATATCAAAATATTTAAAAGCTCCGAAGCTGCACCAACATAATAGAGATACAGAAACACCGTGGCCCCTTTCTTTGCGATAACTCTGCACTATTGCGAGCTGCAAATGCCACTTCCAGCTTAGCTGTGCAGAAGAAGAACAACAAGAAGATGAAATATCTCGAAATATGTCCGTCAGGCCCCTTCCCTTGAGATAAATCTACAAATATCTCGGAAACGAAGCGAGCTATGGCAAAATGTTAAGAGACCTTTTTTGTAGAGAATTAGGTTTCCTACTTTTTATGTTCTATGATATTTTTCGATCAGAGGCGTAGTTCTCGAGATATATCAAGATATTTAAAAGTTTCGAAGCCGCACCAACATAATAGAGATACAGAAACACCGTGGCCCCTTTCTTTGAGATAACTCTGCACTATTGCGAGCTGCAAATGCCACTTCCAGCTTAGCTGTGCAGAAGAGGAACAACAAGAAGAAGAAATATCTCGGAATATGTCCGTCAGGCCCCTTCCCTTGAGATAAATCTGCAAATATCTCGGAAACGATGCCAGTTATGGGAAAATGTTAAGAGACCTTTTTTGTAGAGAATTAAGTTTCCTACTTTTTATGTTCTATGATATTTTTTGATCAGATGCGTAGTTCTCGAGATATATCAAGATATTGAAAAGTTCCGAAGCCGCACCAACATAATAGAGATACAGAAACACCGTGGCCCCTTTCTTTGAGATAACTCTGCACTATTGCGCGCTGCAAATGCCACTTCCAGCTTAGCTGTGCAGAAGAAGAACAACAAGAAGAAGAAATATCTCGAAATATGTCCGTCAGGCCCCTTCCCTTGAGATAAATCTGCAAATATCTCGGAAACGAAGCGAGCTACGGCAAAATGTTAAGAGACCTTTTTTGTAGGAAATTAGGTTTCCTACTTTTTATGTTCTATGATATTTTTTGATCAGATGCGTAGTTCTCGAGATATATCAAGATATTTAAAAGTTCCGAAGCCGCACCAACATAATAGAGATACAGAAACACCGTGGCCCCTTTCTTTGCGATAACTCTGCACTATTGCAAGCTGCAAATGCCACTTCCAGCTTAGCTGTGCAGAAGAAGAACAACAAGAAGAAGAAATATCTCGGAATATGTCCGTCAGGCCCCTTCCCTTGAGCTAAATCTGCAAATATCTCGGAAACGATGCCAGCTATGGGAAAATGTTAAGAGACCTTTTTTGTAGAGAATTAAGTTTTCTACTTTTTATGTTTTATGATATTTCTTGATCAGATGCGTAGTTCTCGTGATATATCAAGATATTTAAAAGTTCCGAAGCCGCACCAACATAATAGAGATACAGAATCACCGTGGCCCCTTTCTTTGAGATAACTCTGCACTATTGCGCGCAGCAAATGCCACTTCCAGCTTAGCTGTGCAGAAGAAGAACAACAAGAAGAAGAAATATCTCGAAATATGTCCGTCAGGCCCCTTCCCTTGAGATAAATCTGCAAATATCTCGCAAACGAAGCGAGCTATGGCAAAATGTTAAGAGACCTTTTTCGTAGAGAATTAAGTTTCCTACTTTTTATGTTCTATGATATTTTTTGATCAGATGCGTAGTTCTCGAGATATATCAAGATATTTAAAAGCTCCGAAGCTGCACCAACATAATAGAGATACAGAAACACCGTGGCCCCTTTCTTTGCGATAACTCTGCACTATTGCGAGTTGCAAATGCCACTTCCAGCTTAGCTGTGCAGAAGAAGAACAACAAGAAGAAGAAATATCTCGAAATATGTCCGTCAGGCCCCTTCCCTTGAGATAAATCTGCAAATATCTCGGAAACGAAGCGAGCTACGGCAAAATGTCAAGAGACCTTTTTTGTAGAAAATTAGGTTTCCTACTTTTTATGTTCTATGATATTTTTTGATCAGATGCGTAGTTCTCGAGATATATCAAGATATTTGAAAGTTCCGAAGCCGCACCAACATAATAGAGATACAGAAACACCGTAGCCCCTTTCTTTGCGATAACTCTGCACTATTGCGAGCTGCAAATGCCACTTCCAGCTTAGCTGTGCAGAAGAAGAACAACAAGAAGAAGAAATATCTCGAAATATGTCCGTCAGGCCCCTTCCCTTGAGATAAATCTGCAAATATCTCGGAAACGAAGCGAGCTATGGCAAAATGTTAAGAGACCTTTTTTGTAGAGAATTAAGTTTCCTACTTTTTATGTTCTATGATATTTTTCGATCAGAGGCGTAGTTCTCGAGATATATCAAGATATTTAAAAGTTCCGAAGCCGCACCAACATAATAGAGATACAGAAACACCGTGGCCCCTTTCTTTGCGATAACTCTGCACTATTGCGAGCTGCAAATGCCACTTCCAGCTTAGCTGTGCAGAAGAAGAACAACAAGAAGAAGAAATATCTCGAAATATGTCCGTCAGGCCACTTCCCTTGAGATAAATCTGCAAATATCTCGGAAACGAAGCGAGCTATGGCAAAATGTTAGGAGACCTTTTTTGTAGAGAATTAAGTTTCCTACTTTTTATGTTGTATGATATTTTTCGATCAGAGGCGTAGTTCTCGAGATATATCAAGATATTTAAAAGTTCCGAAGCCGCACCAACATAATAGAGATACAGAAACACCGTGGCCCCTTTCTTTGAGATTACTCTGCACGATTGCGAGCTGGAAATGCCACTTCCAGTTTAGCTGTGCAGAAGAAGAACAACAAGAAGAAGAAATATCTCGAAATATGTCCATCAGGACCCTTCCCTTGAGATAAATCTGCAAATATCTCGGAAACGAAGCGAGCTATTGCAAAACGTTAAGAGACCTTTTTTGTAGAAAATTGGGTTTCCTACTTTTTATGTTCTATGATATTTTTTGATCAGATGCGTAGTTCTCGAGATATATCAAGATATTTAAAAGTTCCGAAGCCGCACCAACATAATAGAGATACAGAAACACCGTGGCCCCTTTCTTTGCGATAACTCTGCACTATTGCGAGCTGCAAATGCCACTTCCAGCTTAGCTGTGCAGAAGAAGAACAACAAGAAGAAGAAATATCTCGGAATATGTCCGTCAGGCCCCTTCCCTTGAACTAAATCTGCAAATATCTCGGAAAGGATGCCAGCTATGGGAAAATGTTAAGAGACCTTTTTTGTAGAGAATTAAGTTCTCTACTTTTTATGTTTTATGATATTTCTTGATCAGATGCGTAGTTCTCGAGATATATCAAGATATTTAAAAGTTCCGAAGCCGCACCAACATAATAGAGATACAGAATCACCGTGGCCCCTTTCTTTGAGATAACTCTGCACTATTGCGCGCAGCAAATGCCACTTCCAGCTTAGCTGTGCAGAAGAAGAACAACAAGAAGAAGAAATATCTCGAAATATGTCCGTCAGGCCCCTTCCCTTGAGATAAATCTGCAAATATCTCGGAAACGAAGCGAGCTATGGCAAAATGTTAAGAGACCTTTTTTGTAGAGAATGAAGTTTCCTACTTTTTATGTTCTATGATATTTTTCGATCAGAGGCGTAGTTCTCGAGATATATCAAGATATTTAAAAGTTTCGAAGCCGCACCAACATAATAGAGATACAGAAACACCGTGGCCCCTCTCTTTGAGATAACTCTGCATGATTGCGAGCTGGAAATGCCACTTCCAGTTTAGCTGTGCAGAAGAAGAACAACAAGAAGAAGAAATATCTCGAAATATGTCCGTCAGGACCCTTCCCTTGAGATAAATCTACAAATATCTCGGAAACGAAGCGAGCTATTGCAAAACGTTAAGAGACCTTTTTTGCAGAGAATTAAGTTTCCTACTTTTTATGTTTTATGATATTTTTTGATCAGATGCGTAGTTCTCGAGATATATCAAGATATTTAAAAGTTCCGAAGCCGCACCAACATAATAGAGATACAGAAACACCGTGGCCCCTTTCTTTGCGATAACTCTGCACTATTGCGAGCTGCAAATGCCACTTCCAGCTTAGCTGTGCAGAAGAAGAACAACAAGAAGAAGAAATATCAGGAAATATGTCCGCCAGGCCCCTTCCCTTGAGATAAATCTGCAAATATCTCGGAAACCAAGCGAGCTACGGCAAAATGTTAAGAGACCTTTTTTGTAGAAAATTAGGATTCCTACTTTTTATGTTCTATGATATTTTTTGAACAGATGCGTAGTTCTCGAGATATATCAAGATATTTAAAAGTTCCGAAGCCGCACCAACATAATAGAGATACAGAAACACCGTGGCCCCTTTCTTTGAGATAACTCTGCACTATTGCGCGCTGCAAATGCCACTTCCAGCTTAGCTGTGCAGAAGAAGAACAACAAGAAGAAGAAATATCTCGAAATATGTCCGTCAGGCCCCTTCCCTTGAGATAAATCTGCAAATATCTCGGAAACGAAGCGAGCTATGGCAAAATGTTAAGAGACCTTTTTTGTAGAGAATTAAGTTTCCTACTTTTTATGTTCTATGATATTTTTTGATCAGATGCGTAGTTCTCGAGATATATCATGATATGTAAAAGCTCCGAAGCTGCACCAACATAATAGAGGTACAGAAACACCGTGGCCCCTTTCTTTGAGATAACTCTGCACTATTGCGAGCTGCAAATGCCACTTCCAGCTTAGCTGTGCAGAAGAAGAACAACAAGAAGAAGAAATATCTCGAAATATGTCCGTCAGGACCCTTCCCTTGAGATAAATCTGCAAATATCTCGGAAACGAAGCGAGCTATTGCAAAACGTTAAGAGACCTTTTTTGTAGAGAATTAAGTTTCCTACCTTTTATGTTCTATGATATTTTTCGATCAGAGGCGTAGTTCTCGAGATATATCAAGATATTTAAAAGTTCCGAAGCCGCACCAACATAATAGAGATACAGAAACACCGTGGCCCCTTTCTTTGCGATAACTCTGCACTATTGCGAGCTGCAAATGCCACTTCCAGCTTAGCTGTGCAGAAGAAGAACAACAAGAAGAAGAAATATCTCGAAATATGTCCGTCAGGCCACTTCCCTTGAGATAAATCTGCAAATATCTCGGAAACGAAGCGAGCTATGGCAAAATGTTAGGAGACCTTTTTTGTAGAGAATTAAGTTTCCTACTTTTTAAGTTGTATGATATTTTTCGATCAGAGGCGTAGTTCTCGAGATATATCAAGATATTTAAAAGTTCCGAAGCCGCACCAACATAATAGAGATACTGAAACACCGTGGCCCCTTTCTTTGAGATTACTCTGCACGATTGCGAGCTGGAAATGCCACTTCCAGTTTAGCTGTGCAGAAGAAGAACAACAAGAAGAAGAAATATCTCGAAATATGTCCATCAGGACCCTTCCCTTGAGATAAATCTGCAAGTATCTCGGAAACGAAGCGAGCGATGGCAAAATGTTAAGAGACCTTTTTTGTAGAGAATTAAGTTTCCTACTTTTTATGTTCTATGATATTTTTTGATCAGATGCGTAGTTCTCGAGATATATCAAGATATTTAAAAGTTCCGAAGCCGCACCAACATAATAGAGATACAGAAACACCGTGGCCCCTTTCTTTGAGATAACTCTGCACTAGTGCGAGCCGCAAATGCCACTTCCAGCTTAGCTGTGCAGAAGAAGAACAACAAGAAGAAGAAATATCTCGAAATATGTCCGTCAGGCCACTTCCCTTGAGATAAATCTGCAAATATCTCGGAAACGAAGCGAGCTATGGCAAAATGTTGAGAGACCTTTTTTGTAGAGAATTATGTTTCCTACTTTTTATGTTCTATGATATTTTTTGATCAGACGCGTAGTTCTCGAGATATATCAAGATATTTAAAAGTTCCGAAGCCGCACGAACATAATAGAGATACAGAAACACCGTGGCCCCTTTCTTTGAGATAACTCTTCACTAGTGCGAGCCGCAAATGCCACTTCCAGCTTAGCTGTGCAGAAGAAGAACAACAAGAAGAAGAAATATCTCGAAATATGTCCGTCAGGCCCCTTCCCTTGAGATATATCTGCAAATATCTCGGAAACGAAGCGAGCTATGGCAAAATGTTCAGAGACCTTTTTTGTAGAGAATTATGTTTCCTACAATTTATGTTCTATGATATTTTTTGATCAGAAGCGTAGTTTTCGAGATATATCGAGATATTTAAAAGTTCCGAAGCCGCACCAACATAATAGAGATACAGAAACACCGTGGCCCCTTTCTTTGAGATAACTCTGCACTAGTGCGAGCCGCAAATGCCACTTCCAGCTTAGCTGTGCAGAAGAAGAACAACAAGAAGAAGAAATATCTCGAAATATGTCCGTCAGGCCCCTTCCCTTGAGATAAATCTGCAAATATCTCGGAAACGAAGCGAGCTATGGCAAAATGTTAAGAGACCTTTTTTGTAGAGAATTAAGTTTCCTACTTTTTATGTTCTATGATATTTTTTGATCAGATGCGTAGTTCTCGAGATATATCAAGATATTTAAAAGTTCCGAAGCCGCACCAACATAATAGAGATACAGAAACACCGTCGCCCCTTTCTTTGAGATAACTTTGCACTATTGCGAGCTGTAAATGCCACTTCCAGCTTAGCTGTGCAGAAGAAGTACAACAAGAAGAAGAAATATCTCGAAATATTTCCGTCAGGCCCCTTCCCTTGAGATATATCTGCAAATATCTCGGAAACGAAGCGAGCTATGGCAAAATGTTAAGAGACCTTTTTTGTAGAGAATTATGTTTCCTACAATTTATGTTCTATGATATTTTTTGATCAGAAGCGTAGTTCTCGAGATATATCAAGATATTTAAAAGTTCCGAAGCCGCACCAACATAATAGAGATACAGAAACACCGTGGCCCCTTTCTTTGAGATAACTCTGCACTATTGCGAGCTGCAAATGCCACTTCCAGCTTAGCTGTGCAGAAGAAGAACAACAAGAAGAAGAAATATCTCGAAATATGTCCGTCAGGCCCCTTCCCTTGAGATAAATCTGCAAATATCTCGGAAACGAAGAGAGGTATGGCAAAATGTTCAGAGACCTTTTTTGTAGAGAATTATGTTTCCTACAATTTATGTTCTATGATATTTTTTGATCAGAAGCGTAGTTTTCGAGATATATCGAGATATTTAAAAGTTCCGAAGCCGCACCAACATAATAGAGATACAGAAACACCGTGGCCCCTTTCTTTGAGATAACTCTGCACTAGTGCGAGCCGCAAATGCCACTTCCAGCTTAGCTGTGCAGAAGAAGAACAACAAGAAGAAGAAATATCTCGAAATATGTCCGTCAGGCCCCTTCCCTTGAGATAAATCTGCAAATATCTCGGAAACGAAGCGAGCTATGGCAAAATGTTAAGAGACGTTTTTTGTAGAGAATTATGTTTCCTACAATTTATGTTCTATGATATTTTTTGATCAGAAGCGTAGTTTTCGAGATATATCGGGATACTTAAACGTTCCGAAGACGCACCAACATAATAGAGATACAGAAACACCGTGGCCCCTTTCTTTGAGATAACTGTGCACTAGTGCGAGCCGCAAATGCCACTTCCAGCTTAGCTGTGCAGAAGAAGAACAACAAGAAGAAGAAATATCTCGAAATATGTCCGTCAGGCCCCTTCCCTTGAGATAAATCTGCAAATATCTCGGAAACGAAGCGAGCTATGGCAAAATGTTAAGAGACCTTTTTTGTAGAGAATTATGTTTCCTACTTTTCATGTTCTATGATATTTTTTGATCAGACGCGTAGTTCTCGAGATATATCAAGATATTTAAAAGTTCCGAAGCCGCACCAACATAATAGAGATACAGAAACACCGTGGCCCCTTTCTTTGAGATATCTCTGCACTATTGCGAGCCGCAAATGCCACTTCCAGCTTAGCTGTGCAGAAGAAGAACAACAAGAAGAAGAAATATCTCGAAATATGTCCGTTAGGCCCCTTCCCTTGAGATAAATCTGCAAATATCTCGGAAACGAAGCGAGCTATGGCAAAATGTTAAGAGACCTTTTTTGTAGAGAATTAAGTTTCCTACTTTTCATGTTCTATGATATTTTTTGATCAGATGCGTAGTTCTCGAGATATATCAAGATATTTAAAAGTTCCGAAGCCGCACCAACATAATAGAGATACAGAAACACCGTGGCCCCTTTCTTTGAGATAACTCTGCACTATTGCGAGCTGTAAATGCCACTTCCAGCTTAGCTGTGCAGAAGAAGAACAACAAGAAGAAGAAATATCTCGAAATATGTCCGTCAGGCCAGTTCCTTTGAGCTGAATCTGCAAATATCTCGGAAACGAAGCGAGCTATGGCAAAATGTTAAGAGACGTTTTTTGTAGAGAATTATGTTTCCTACAATTTATGTTCTATGATATTTTTTGATCAGAAGCGTAGTTTTCGAGATATATCGGGATACTTAAACGTTCCGAAGACGCACCAACATAATAGAGATACAGAAACACCGTGGCCCCTTTCTTTGAGATAACTGTGCACTAGTGCGAGCCGCAAATGCCACTTCCAGCTTAGCTGTGCAGAAGAAGAACAACAAGAAGAAGAAATATCTCGAAATATGTCCGTCAGGCCCCTTCCCTTGAGATAAATCTGCAAATATCTCGGAAACGAAGCGAGCTATGGCAAAATGTTAAGAGACCTTTTTTGTAGAGAATTATGTTTCCTACTTTTCATGTTCTATGATATTTTTTGATCAGACGCGTAGTTCTCGAGATATATCAAGATATTTAAAAGTTCCGAAGCCGCACCAACATAATAGAGATACAGAAACACCGTGGCCCCTTTCTTTGAGATATCTCTGCACTATTGCGAGCCGCAAATGCCACTTCCAGCTTAGCTGTGCAGAAGAAGAACAACAAGAAGAAGAAATATCTCGAAATATGTCCGTTAGGCCCCTTCCCTTGAGATAAATCTGCAAATATCTCGGAAACGAAGCGAGCTATGGCAAAATGTTAAGAGACCTTTTTTGTAGAGAATTAAGTTTCCTACTTTTTATGTTCTATGATATTTTTTGATCAGATGCGTAGTTCTCGAGATATATCAAGATATTTAAAAGTTCCGAAGCCGCACCAACATAATAGAGATACAGAAACACCGTGGCCCCTTTCTTTGAGATAACTCTGCACTATTGCGAGCTGCAAATGCCACTTCCAGCTTAGCTGTGCAGAAGAAGAACAACAAGAAGAAGAAATATCTCGAAATATGTCCGTCAGGCCCCTTCCCTTGAGATATATCTGCAAATATCTCGGAAACGAAGCGAGCTATGGCAAAATGTTTAGAGACCTTTTTTGTAGAGAATTATGTTTCCTACAATTTAGGTTCTATGATATTTTTTGATCAGAAGCGTAGTTTTCGAGATATATCGAGATATTTAAAAGTTCCGAAGCCGCACCAACATAATAGAGATACAGAAACACCGTGGCCCCTTTCTTGGAGATAACTGTGCACCAGTGCGAGCCGCAAATGCCACTTCCAGCTTAGCTGTGCAGAAGAAGAACAACAAGAAAAAGAAATATCTCGAAATATGTCCGTCAGGCCCCTTCGCTTGAGATATATCTGCAAATATCTCGGAAACGAAGAGAGCTATGGCAAAATGTTAAGAGACCTTTTTTGTAGAGAATTAAGTTTTCTACTTTTCATGTTCTATGATATTTTTTGATCAGATGCGTAGTTCTCGAGATATATCAAGATATTTAAAAGTTCCGAAGCCGCACCAACATAATAGAGATACAGAAACACCGTGGCCCCTTTCTTTGAGATAACTCTGCACTATTGCGAGCTGTAAATGCCACTTCCAGCTTAGCTGTGCAGAAGAAGAACAACAAGAAGAAGAAATATCTCGAAATATGTCCGTCAGGCCCCTTCCCTTGAGATAAATATGCAAATATCTCGGAAACGAAGCGAGCTATGGCAAAATGTTAAGAAACCTTTTTTGTAGAGAATTAAGTTTCCTACTTTTTATGTTCTATGATATTTTTTGATCAGACGCGTAGTTCTCGAGATATATCAAGATATTTAAAAGTTCCGAAGCCGCACCATCATAATAGAGATACAGAAACACCGTGGCCCCTTTCTTTGAGATAACTCTGCACTATTGCGAGCTGCAAATGCCACTTCGAGCTTAGCTGTGCAGAAGAAGAACAACAAGAAGAAGAAATATCTCGAAATATGTCCGTCAGGCCAGTTCCTTTGAGCTGAATCTGCAAATATCTCGGAAACGAAGCGAGCTATGGCAAAATGTTAAGAGACGTATTTTGTAGAGAATTATGTTTCCTACAATTTACGTTCTATGATATTTTTTGATCAGAAGCGTAGTTTTCGAGATATATCGAGATACTTAAAAGTTCCGAAGCCGCACCAACATAATAGAGATACAGAAACACCGTGGCCCCTTTCTTTGAGATAACTGTGCACCAGTGCGAGCCGCAAATGCCACTTCCAGCTTAGCTGTGCAGAAGAAGAACAACAAGAAGAAGAAATATCTCGAAATATGTCCGTCAGGCCCCTTCCCTTGAGATATATCTGCAAATATCTCGGAAACGAAGCGAGCTATGGCAAAATGTTAAGAGACCGTTTTTGTAGAGAATTATGTTTCCTACTTTTTATGCTCTATGATATTTTTCGATCAGACGCGTAGTTCTCGAGATATATCAAGATATTTGAAAGTTCCGAAGCCGCACCAACATAATAGAGATACAGAAACACCGTGGCCCCTTTCTTTGAGATAACTCTGCACTATTGCGAGCTGCAAATGCCACTTCCAGCTTAGCTGTGCAGAAGAAGAACAACAAGAAGAAGAAATATCTCGAAATATGTCCGTCAGGCCCCTTCCCTTGAGATAAATCTGCAAATATCTCGGAAACGAAGAGAGCTATGGCAAAATGTTAAGAGACCTTTTTTGTAGAGAATTAAGTTTCCTACTTTTCATGTTCTATGATATTTTTTGATCAGATGCGTAGTTCTCGAGATATATCAAGATATTTAAAAGTTCCGAAGCCGCACCAACATAATAGAGATACAGAAACACCGTGGCCCCTTTCTTTGAGATAACTCTGCACTATTGCGAGCTGTAAATGCCACTTCCAGCTTAGCTGTGCAGAAGAAGAACAACAAGAAGAAGAAATATCTCGAAATATGTCCGTCAGGCCCCTTCCCTTGAGATAAATATGCAAATATCTCGGAAACGAAGCGAGCTATGGCAAAATGTTAAGAAACCTTTTTTGTAGAGAATTAAGTTTCCTACTTTTTATGTTCTATGATATTTTTTGATCAGATGCGTAGTTCTCGAGATATATCAAGATATTTAAAAGTTCCGAAGCCGCACCATCATAATAGAGATACAGAAACACCGTGGCCCCTTTCTTTGAGATAACTCTGCACTATTGCGAGCTGCAAATGCCACTTCCAGCTTAGCTGTGCAGAGGAAGAACAACAAGAAGAAGAAATATCTCGAAATATGTCCGTCAGGCCAGTTCCTTTGAGCTGAATCTGCAAATATCTCGGAAACGAAGCGAGCTATGGCAAAATGTTAAGAGACGTTTTTTGTAGAGAATTATGTTTCCTACAATTTATGTTCTATGATATTTTTTGATCAGAAGCGTAGTTTTCGAGATATATCGAGATACTTAAAAGTTCCGAAGCCGCACCAACATAATAGAGATACAGAAACACCGTGGCCCCTTTCTTTGAGATAACTCTGCACTATTGCGAGCTGCAAATGCCACTTCCAGCTTAGCTGTGCAGAGGAAGAACAACAAGAAGAAGAAATATCTCGAAATATGTCCGTGAGGCCCCTTCCCTTGAGATAAATCTGCAAATATCTCGGAAACGAAGCGAGCTATGGCAAAATGTTAAGAGACGTTTTTTGTAGAGAATTATGTTTCCTACAATTTATGTTCTATGATATTTTTTGATCAGAAGCGTAGTTTTCGAGATATATCGAGATACTTAAAAGTTCCGAAGCCGCACCAACATAATAGAGATACAGAAACACCGTGGCCCCTTTCTTTGAGATAACTGTGCACTAGTGCGAGCCGCAAATGCCACTTCCAGCTTAGCTGTGCAGAAGAAGAACAACAAGAAGAAGAAATATCTCGAAATATGTCCGTGAGGCCCCTTCCCTTGAGATAAATCTGCAAATATCTCGGAAACGAAGCGAGCTATGGCAAAATGTTGAGAGACCTTATTTGTAGAGAATTAAGTTTCCTACTTTTTATGTTCTATGATATTTTTTGATCAGATGCGTAGTTCTCGAGATATATCAAGATATTTAAAAGTTCCGAAACCGCACCAACATAATAGAGATACAGAAACACCGTGGCCCCTTTCTTTGAGATAACTCTGCACTAGTGCGAGCCGCAAATGCCACTTCCAGCTTAGCTGTGCAGAAGAAGAACAACAAGAAAAAGAAATATCTCGAAATATGTCCGTCAGGCCCCTTCCCTTGAGATATATCTGCAAATATCTCGGAAACGAAGCGAGCTATGGCAAAATGTTAAGAGACCGCTTTTGTAGAGAATTATGTTTCCTACTTTTTATGTTCTATGATATTTTTTGATCAGACTCGTAGTTCTCGAGATATATCAAGATATTTAAAAGTTCCGAAGCCGCACCAACATAATAGAGATACAGAAACACCGTGGCCCCTTTCTTTGAGATAACTCTGCACTATTGCGAGCTGCAAATGCCACTTCCAGCTTAGCTGTGCAGAAGAAGAACAACAAGAAGAAGAAATATCTCGAAATATGTCCGTCAGGCCCCTTCCCTTGAGATAAATCTGCAAATATCTCGGAAACGAAGAGAGCTATGGCAAAATGTTAAGAGACCTTTTTTGTAGAGAATTAAGTTTTCTACTTTTCATGTTCTATGATATTTTTTGATCAGATGCGTAGTTCTCGAGATATATCAAGATATTTAAAAGTTCCGAAGCCGCACCAACATAATAGAGATACAGAAACACCGTGGCCCCTTTCTTTGAGATAACTCTGCACTATTGCGAGCTGTAAATGCCACTTCCAGCTTAGCTGTGCAGAAGAAGAACAACAAGAAGAAGAAATATCTCGAAATATGTCCGTCAGGCCCCTTCCCTTGAGATAAATATGCAAATATCTCGGAAACGAAGCGAGCTATGGCAAAATGTTAAGAAACCTTTTTTGTAGAGAATTAAGTTTCCTACTTTTTATGTTCTATGATATTTTTTGATCAGATGCGTAGTTCTCGAGATATATCAAGATATTTAAAAGTTCCGAAGCCGCACCATCATAATAGAGATACAGAAACACCGTGGCCCCTTTCTTTGAGATAACTCTGCACTATTGCGAGCTGCAAATGCCACTTCCAGCTTAGCTGTGCAGAGGAAGAACAACAAGAAGAAGAAATATCTCGAAATATGTCCGTCAGGCCTGTTCCTTTGAGCTGAATCTGCAAATATCTCGGAAACGAAGCGAGCTATGGCAAAATGTTAAGAGACGTTTTTTGTAGAGAATTATGTTTCCTACAATTTATGTTCTATGATATTTTTTGATCAGAAGCGTAGTTTTCGAGATATATCGAGATACTTAAAAGTTCCGAAGCCGCACCAACATAATAGAGATACAGAAACACCGTGGCCCCTTTCTTTGAGATAACTGTGCACCAGTGCGAGCCGCAAATGCCACTTCCAGCTTAGCTGTGCAGAAGAAGAACAACAAGAAGAAGAAATATCTCGAAATATGTCCGTCAGGCCCCTTCCCTTGAGATATATCTGCAAATATCTCGGAAACGAAGCGAGCTATGGCAAAATGTTAAGAGACCGTTTTTGTAGAGAATTATGTTTCCTACTTTTTATGTTCTATGATATTTTTTGATCAGACGCGTAGTTCTCGAGATATATCAAGATATTTAAAAGTTCCGAAGCCGCACCAACATAATAGAGATACAGAAACACCGTGGCCCCTTTCTTTGCGATAACTCTGCACTATTGCGAGCTGCAAATGCCACTTCCAGCTTAGCTGTGCAGAAGAAGAACAACAAGAAGAAGAAATATCTCGAAATATGTCCGTCAGGCCCCTTCCCTTGAGATAAATCTGCAAATATCTCGGAAACGAAGAGAGCTATGGCAAAATGTTAAGAAACCTTTTTTGTAGAGAATTAAGTTTCCTACTTTTCATGTTCTATGATATTTTTTGATCAGATGCGTAGTTCTCGAGATATATCAAGATATTTAAAAGTTCCGAAGCCGCACCAACATAATAGAGATACAGAAACCCCGTGGCCCCTTTCTTTGAGATAACTCTGCACTATTGCGAGCTGTAAATGCCACTTCCAGCTTAGCTGTGCAGAAGAAGAACAACAAGAAGAAGAAATATCTCGAAATATGTCCGTCAGGCCCCTTCCCTTGAGATATATCTGCAAATATCTCGGAAACGAAGCGAGCTATGGCAAAATGTTAAGAGACCGCTTTTGTAGAGAATTATGTTTCCTACTTTTTATGTTCTATGATATTTTTTGATCAGACTCGTAGTTCTCGAGATATATCAAGATATTTAAAAGTTCCGAAGCCGCACCAACATAATAGAGATACAGAAACACCGTGGCCCCTTTCTTTGAGATAACTCTGCACTATTGCGAGCTGCAAATGCCACTTCCAGCTTAGCTGTGCAGAAGAAGAACAACAAGAAGAAGAAATATCTCGAAATATGTCCGTCAGGCCCCTTCCCTTGAGATAAATCTGCAAATATCTCGGAAACGAAGAGAGCTATGGCAAAATGTTAAGAGACCTTTTTTGTAGAGAATTAAGTTTTCTACTTTTCATGTTCTATGATATTTTTTGATCAGATGCGTAGTTCTCGAGATATATCAAGATATTTAAAAGTTCCGAAGCCGCACCAACATAATAGAGATACAGAAACCCCGTGGCCCCTTTCTTTGAGATAACTCTGCACTATTGCGAGCTGTAAATGCCACTTCCAGCTTAGCTGTGCAGAAGAAGAACAACAAGAAGAAGAAATATCTCGAAATATGTCCGTCAGGCCCCTTCCCTTGAGATAAATATGCAAATATCTCGGAAACGAAGCGAGCTATGGCAAAATGTTAAGAAACCTTTTTTGTAGAGAATTAAGTTTCCTACTTTTTATGTTCTATGATATTTTTTGATCAGACGCGTAGTTCTCGAGATATATCAAGATATTTAAAAGTTCCGAAGCCGCACCATCATAATAGAGATACAGAAACACCGTGGCCCCTTTCTTTGAGATAACTCTGCACTATTGCGAGCTGCAAATGCCACTTCCAGCTTAGCTGTGCAGAGGAAGAACAACAAGAAGAAGAAATATCTCGAAATATGTCCGTCAGGCCAGTTCCTTTGAGCTGAATCTGCAAATATCTCGGAAACGAAGCGAGCTATGGCAAAATGTTAAGAGACGTTTTTTGTAGAGAATTATGTTTCCTACAATTTATGTTTTATGATATTTTTTGATCAGAAGCGTAGTTTTCGAGATATATCGAGATACTTAAAAGTTCCGAAGCCGCACCAACATAATAGAGATACAGAAACACCGTGGCCCCTTTCTTTGAGATAACTCTGCACTATTGCGAGCTGCAAATGCCACTTCCAGCTTAGCTGTGCAGAGGAAGAGCAACAAGAAGAAGAAATATCTCGAAGTATGTCCGTCAGGCCAGTTCCTTTGAGCTGAATCTGCAAATATCTCGGAAACGAAGCGAGCTATGGCAAAATGTTAAGAGACGTTTTTTGTAGAGAATTATGTTTCCTACAATTTATGTTCTATGATATTTTTTGATCAGAAGCGTAGTTTTCGAGATATATCGAGATACTTAAAAGTTCCGAAGCCGCACCAACATAATAGAGATACAGAAACACCGTGGCCCCTTTCTTTGAGATAACTGTGCACCAGTGCGAGCCGCAAATGCCACTTCCAGCTTAGCTGTGCAGAAGAAGAACAACAAGAAGAAGAAATATCTCGAAATATGTCCGTCAGGCCCCTTCCCTTGAGATATATCTGCAAATATCTCGGAAACGAAGCGAGCTATGGCAAAATGTTAAGAGACCGTTTTTGTAGAGAATTATGTTTCCTACTTTTTATGTTCTATGATATTTTTTGATCAGACGCGTAGTTCTCGAGATATATCAAGATATTTAAAAGTTCCGAAGCCGCACCAACATAATAGAGATACAGAAACACCGTGGCCCCTTTCTTTGAGATAACTCTGCACTATTGCGAGCTGCAAATGCCACTTCCAGCTTAGCTGTGCAGAAGAAGAACAACAAGAAGAAGAAATATCTCGAAATATGTCCGTCAGGCCCCTTCCCTTGAGATAAATCTGCAAATATCTCGGAAACGAAGAGAGCTATGGCAAAATGTTAAGAGACCTTTTTTGTAGAGAATTAAGTTTCCTACTTTTCATGTTCTATGATATTTTTTGATCAGATACGTAGTTCTCGAGATATATCAAGATATTTAAAAGTTCCGAAGCCGCACCAACATAATAGAGATACAGAAACACCGTGGCCCCTTTCTTTGAGATAACTCTGCACTATTGCGAGCTGTAAATGCCACTTCCAGCTTAGCTGTGCAGAAGAAGAACAACTAGAAGAAGAAATATCTCGAAATATGTCCGTCAGGCCCCTTCCCTTGAGATAAATATGCAAATATCTCGGAAACGAAGCGAGCTATGGCAAAATGTTAAGAAACCTTTTTTGTAGAGAATTAAGTTTCCTACTTTTTATGTTCTATGATATTTTTTGATCAGATGCGTAGTTCTCGAGATATATCAAGATATTTAAAAGTTCCGAAGCCGCACCATCATAATAGAGATACAGAAACACCGTGGCCCCTTTCTTTGAGATAACTCTGCACTATTGCGAGCTGCAAATGCCACTTCCAGCTTAGCTGTGCAGAGGAAGAACAACAAGAAGAAGAAATATCTCGAAATATGTCCGTCAGGCCTGTTCCTTTGAGCTGAATCTGCAAATATCTCGGAAACGAAGCGAGCTATGGCAAAATGTTAAGAGACGTTTTTTGTAGAGAATTATGTTTCCTACAATTTATGTTCTATGATATTTTTTGATCAGAAGCGTAGTTTTCGAGATATATCGAGATACTTAAAAGTTCCGAAGCCGCACCAACATAATAGAGATACAGAAACACCGTGGCCCCTTTCTTTGAGATAACTGTGCACCAGTGCGAGCCGCAAATGCCACTTCCAGCTTAGCTGTGCAGAAGAAGAACAACAAGAAGAAGAAATATCTCGAAATATGCCCGTCAGGCCCCTTCCCTTGAGATATATCTGCAAATATCTCGGAAACGAAGCGAGCTATGGCAAAATGTTAAGAGACCGTTTTTGTAGAGAATTATGTTTCCTACTTTTTATGTTCTATGATATTTTTTGATCAGACGCGTAGTTCTCGAGATATATCAAGATATTTAAAAGTTCCGAAGCCGCACCAACATAATAGAGATACAGAAACACCGTGGCCCCTTTCTTTGCGATAACTCTGCACTATTGCGAGCTGCAAATGCCACTTCCAGCTTAGCTGTGCAGAAGAAGAACAACAAGAAGAAGAAATATCTCGAAATATGTCCGTCAGGCCCCTTCCCTTGAGATAAATCTGCAAATATCTCGGAAACGAAGAGAGCTATGGCAAAATGTTAAGAAACCTTTTTTGTAGAGAATTAAGTTTCCTACTTTTCATGTTCTATGATATTTTTTGATCAGATGCGTAGTTCTCGAGATATATCAAGATATTTAAAAGTTCCGAAGCCGCACCAACATAATAGAGATACAGAAACCCCGTGGCCCCTTTCTTTGAGATAACTCTGCACTATTGCGAGCTGTAAATGCCACTTCCAGCTTAGCTGTGCAGAAGAAGAACAACAAGAAGAAGAAATATCTCGAAATATGTCCGTCAGGCCCCTTCCCTTGAGATATATCTGCAAATATCTCGGAAACGAAGCGAGCTATGGCAAAATGTTAAGAGACCGCTTTTGTAGAGAATTATGTTTCCTACTTTTTATGTTCTATGATATTTTTTGATCAGACTCGTAGTTCTCGAGATATATCAAGATATTTAAAAGTTCCGAAGCCGCACCAACATAATAGAGATACAGAAACACCGTGGCCCCTTTCTTTGAGATAACTCTGCACTATTGCGAGCTGCAAATGCCACTTCCAGCTTAGCTGTGCAGAAGAAGAACAACAAGAAGAAGAAATATCTCGAAATATGTCCGTCAGGCCCCTTCCCTTGAGATAAATCTGCAAATATCTCGGAAACGAAGAGAGCTATGGCAAAATGTTAAGAGACCTTTTTTGTAGAGAATTAAGTTTTCTACTTTTCATGTTCTATGATATTTTTTGATCAGATGCGTAGTTCTCGAGATATATCAAGATATTTAAAAGTTCCGAAGCCGCACCAACATAATAGAGATACAGAAACCCCGTGGCCCCTTTCTTTGAGATAACTCTGCACTATTGCGAGCTGTAAATGCCACTTCCAGCTTAGCTGTGCAGAAGAAGAACAACAAGAAGAAGAAATATCTCGAAATATGTCCGTCAGGCCCCTTCCCTTGAGATAAATATGCAAATATCTCGGAAACGAAGCGAGCTATGGCAAAATGTTAAGAAACCTTTTTTGTAGAGAATTAAGTTTCCTACTTTTTATGTTCTATGATATTTTTTGATCAGACGCGTAGTTCTCGAGATATATCAAGATATTTAAAAGTTCCGAAGCCGCACCATCATAATAGAGATACAGAAACACCGTGGCCCCTTTCTTTGAGATAACTCTGCACTATTGCGAGCTGCAAATGCCACTTCCAGCTTAGCTGTGCAGAGGAAGAACAACAAGAAGAAGAAATATCTCGAAATATGTCCGTCAGGCCAGTTCCTTTGAGCTGAATCTGCAAATATCTCGGAAACGAAGCGAGCTATGGCAAAATGTTAAGAGACGTTTTTTGTAGAGAATTATGTTTCCTACAATTTATGTTTTATGATATTTTTTGATCAGAAGCGTAGTTTTCGAGATATATCGAGATACTTAAAAGTTCCGAAGCCGCACCAACATAATAGAGATACAGAAACACCGTGGCCCCTTTCTTTGAGATAACTCTGCACTATTGCGAGCTGCAAATGCCACTTCCAGCTTAGCTGTGCAGAGGAAGAGCAACAAGAAGAAGAAATATCTCGAAGTATGTCCGTCAGGCCAGTTCCTTTGAGCTGAATCTGCAAATATCTCGGAAACGAAGCGAGCTATGGCAAAATGTTAAGAGACGTTTTTTGTAGAGAATTATGTTTCCTACAATTTATGTTCTATGATATTTTTTGATCAGAAGCGTAGTTTTCGAGATATATCGAGATACTTAAAAGTTCCGAAGCCGCACCAACATAATAGAGATACAGAAACACCGTGGCCCCTTTCTTTGAGATAACTGTGCACCAGTGCGAGCCGCAAATGCCACTTCCAGCTTAGCTGTGCAGAAGAAGAACAACAAGAAGAAGAAATATCTCGAAATATGTCCGTCAGGCCCCTTCCCTTGAGATATATCTGCAAATATCTCGGAAACGAAGCGAGCTATGGCAAAATGTTAAGAGACCGTTTTTGTAGAGAATTATGTTTCCTACTTTTTATGTTCTATGATATTTTTTGATCAGACGCGTAGTTCTCGAGATATATCAAGATATTTAAAAGTTCCGAAGCCGCACCAACATAATAGAGATACAGAAACACCGTGGCCCCTTTCTTTGAGATAACTCTGCACTATTGCGAGCTGCAAATGCCACTTCCAGCTTAGCTGTGCAGAAGAAGAACAACAAGAAGAAGAAATATCTCGAAATATGTCCGTCAGGCCCCTTCCCTTGAGATAAATCTGCAAATATCTCGGAAACGAAGAGAGCTATGGCAAAATGTTAAGAGACCTTTTTTGTAGAGAATTAAGTTTCCTACTTTTCATGTTCTATGATATTTTTTGATCAGATACGTAGTTCTCGAGATATATCAAGATATTTAAAAGTTCCGAAGCCGCACCAACATAATAGAGATACAGAAACACCGTGGCCCCTTTCTTTGAGATAACTCTGCACTATTGCGAGCTGTAAATGCCACTTCCAGCTTAGCTGTGCAGAAGAAGAACAACTAGAAGAAGAAATATCTCGAAATATGTCCGTCAGGCCCCTTCCCTTGAGATAAATATGCAAATATCTCGGAAACGAAGCGAGCTATGGCAAAATGTTAAGAAACCTTTTTTGTAGAGAATTAAGTTTCCTACTTTTTATGTTCTATGATATTTTTTGATCAGATGCGTAGTTCTCGAGATATATCAAGATATTTAAAAGTTCCGAAGCCGCACCATCATAATAGAGATACAGAAACACCGTGGCCCCTTTCTTTGAGATAACTCTGCACTATTGCGAGCTGCAAATGCCACTTCCAGCTTAGCTGTGCAGAGGAAGAACAACAAGAAGAAGAAATATCTCGAAATATGTCCGTCAGACCTGTTCCTTTGAGCTGAATCTGCAAATATCTCGGAAACGAAGCGAGCTATGGCAAAATGTTAAGAGACGTTTTTTGTAGAGAATTATGTTTCCTACAATTTATGTTCTATGATATTTTTTGATCAGAAGCGTAGTTTTCGAGATATATCGAGATACTTAAAAGTTCCGAAGCCGCACCAACATAATAGAGATACAGAAACACCGTGGCCCCTTTCTTTGAGATAACTGTGCACCAGTGCGAGCCGCAAATGCCACTTCCAGCTTAGCTGTGCAGAAGAAGAACAACAAGAAGAAGAAATATCTCGAAATATGTCCGTCAGGCCCCTTCCCTTGAGATATATCTGCAAATATCTCGGAAACGAAGCGAGCTATGGCAAAATGTTAAGAGACCGTTTTTGTAGAGAATTATGTTTCCTACTTTTTATGTTCTATGATATTTTTTGATCAGACGCGTAGTTCTCGAGATATATCAAGATATTTAAAAGTTCCGAAGCCGCACCAACATAATAGAGATACAGAAACACCGTGGCCCCTTTCTTTGCGATAACTCTGCACTATTGCGAGCTGCAAATGCCACTTCCAGCTTAGCTGTGCAGAAGAAGAACAACAAGAAGAAGAAATATCTCGAAATATGTCCGTCAGGCCCCTTCCCTTGAGATAAATCTGCAAATATCTCGGAAACGAAGAGAGCTATGGCAAAATGTTAAGAAACCTTTTTTGTAGAGAATTAAGTTTCCTACTTTTCATGTTCTATGATATTTTTTGATCAGATGCGTAGTTCTCGAGATATATCAAGATATTTAAAAGTTCCGAAGCCGCACCAACATAATAGAGATACAGAAACCCCGTGGCCCCTTTCTTTGAGATAACTCTGCACTATTGCGAGCTGTAAATGCCACTTCCAGCTTAGCTGTGCAGAAGAAGAACAACAAGAAGAAGAAATATCTCGAAATATGTCCGTCAGGCCCCTTCCCTTGAGATAAATATGCAAATATCTCGGAAACGAAGCGAGCTATGGCAAAATGTTAAGAAACCTTTTTTGTAGAGAATTAAGTTTCCTACTTTTTATGTTCTATGATATTTTTTGATCAGACGCGTAGTTCTCGAGATATATCAAGATATTTAAAAGTTCCGAAGCCGCACCATCATAATAGAGATACAGAAACACCGTGGCCCCTTTCTTTGAGATAACTCTGCACTATTGCGAGCTGCAAATGCCACTTCCAGCTTAGCTGTGCAGAGGAAGAACAACAAGAAGAAGAAATATCTCGAAATATGTCCGTCAGGCCAGTTCCTTTGAGCTGAATCTGCAAATATCTCGGAAACGAAGCGAGCTATGGCAAAATGTTAAGAGACGTTTTTTGTAGAGAATTATGTTTCCTACAATTTATGTTTTATGATATTTTTTGATCAGAAGCGTAGTTTTCGAGATATATCGAGATACTTAAAAGTTCCGAAGCCGCACCAACATAATAGAGATACAGAAACACCGTGGCCCCTTTCTTTGAGATAACTCTGCACTATTGCGAGCTGCAAATGCCACTTCCAGCTTAGCTGTGCAGAGGAAGAGCAACAAGAAGAAGAAATATCTCGAAGTATGTCCGTCAGGCCAGTTCCTTTGAGCTGAATCTGCAAATATCTCGGAAACGAAGCGAGCTATGGCAAAATGTTAAGAGACGTTTTTTGTAGAGAATTATGTTTCCTACAATTTATGTTCTATGATATTTTTTGATCAGAAGCGTAGTTTTCGAGATATATCGAGATACTTAAAAGTTCCGAAGCCGCACCAACATAATAGAGATACAGAAACACCGTGGCCCCTTTCTTTGAGATAACTGTGCACCAGTGCGAGCCGCAAATGCCACTTCCAGCTTAGCTGTGCAGAAGAAGAACAACAAGAAGAAGAAATATCTCGAAATATGTCCGTCAGGCCCCTTCCCTTGAGATATATCTGCAAATATCTCGGAAACGAAGCGAGCTATGGCAAAATGTTAAGAGACCGTTTTTGTAGAGAATTATGTTTCCTACTTTTTATGTTCTATGATATTTTTTGATCAGACGCGTAGTTCTCGAGATATATCAAGATATTTAAAAGTTCCGAAGCCGCACCAACATAATAGAGATACAGAAACACCGTGGCCCCTTTCTTTGAGATAACTCTGCACTATTGCGAGCTGCAAATGCCACTTCCAGCTTAGCTGTGCAGAAGAAGAACAACAAGAAGAAGAAATATCTCGAAATATGTCCGTCAGGCCCCTTCCCTTGAGATAAATCTGCAAATATCTCGGAAACGAAGAGAGCTATGGCAAAATGTTAAGAGACCTTTTTTGTAGAGAATTAAGTTTCCTACTTTTCATGTTCTATGATATTTTTTGATCAGATACGTAGTTCTCGAGATATATCAAGATATTTAAAAGTTCCGAAGCCGCACCAACATAATAGAGATACAGAAACACCGTGGCCCCTTTCTTTGAGATAACTCTGCACTATTGCGAGCTGTAAATGCCACTTCCAGCTTAGCTGTGCAGAAGAAGAACAACAAGAAGAAGAAATATCTCGAAATATGTCCGTCAGGCCCCTTCCCTTGAGATAAATATGCAAATATCTCGGAAACGAAGCGAGCTATGGCAAAATGTTAAGAAACCTTTTTTGTAGAGAATTAAGTTTCCTACTTTTTATGTTCTATGATATTTTTTGATCAGACGCGTAGTTCTCGAGATATATCAAGATATTTAAAAGTTCCGAAGCCGCACCATCATAATAGAGATACAGAAACACCGTGGCCCCTTTCTTTGAGATAACTCTGCACTATTGCGAGCTGCAAATGCCACTTCCAGCTTAGCTGTGCAGAGGAAGAACAACAAGAAGAAGAAATATCTCGAAATATGTCCGTCAGGCCAGTTCCTTTGAGCTGAATCTGCAAATATCTCGGAAACGAAGCGAGCTATGGCAAAATGTTAAGAGACGTTTTTTGTAGAGAATTATGTTTCCTACAATTTATGTTTTATGATATTTTTTGATCAGAAGCGTAGTTTTCGAGATATATCGAGATACTTAAAAGTTCCGAAGCCGCACCAACATAATAGAGATACAGAAACACCGTGGCCCCTTTCTTTGAGATAACTCTGCACTATTGCGAGCTGCAAATGCCACTTCCAGCTTAGCTGTGCAGAGGAAGAGCAACAAGAAGAAGAAATATCTCGAAGTATGTCCGTCAGGCCAGTTCCTTTGAGCTGAATCTGCAAATATCTCGGAAACGAAGCGAGCTATGGCAAAATGTTAAGAGACGTTTTTTGTAGAGAATTATGTTTCCTACAATTTATGTTCTATGATATTTTTTGATCAGAAGCGTAGTTTTCGAGATATATCGAGATACTTAAAAGTTCCGAAGCCGCACCAACATAATAGAGATACAGAAACACCGTGGCCCCTTTCTTTGAGATAACTGTGCACCAGTGCGAGCCGCAAATGCCACTTCCAGCTTAGCTGTGCAGAAGAAGAACAACAAGAAGAAGAAATATCTCGAAATATGTCCGTCAGGCCCCTTCCCTTGAGATATATCTGCAAATATCTCGGAAACGAAGCGAGCTATGGCAAAATGTTAAGAGACCGTTTTTGTAGAGAATTATGTTTCCTACTTTTTATGTTCTATGATATTTTTTGATCAGACGCGTAGTTCTCGAGATATATCAAGATATTTAAAAGTTCCGAAGCCGCACCAACATAATAGAGATACAGAAACACCGTGGCCCCTTTCTTTGAGATAACTCTGCACTATTGCGAGCTGCAAATGCCACTTCCAGCTTAGCTGTGCAGAAGAAGAACAACAAGAAGAAGAAATATCTCGAAATATGTCCGTCAGGCCCCTTCCCTTGAGATAAATCTGCAAATATCTCGGAAACGAAGAGAGCTATGGCAAAATGTTAAGAGACCTTTTTTGTAGAGAATTAAGTTTCCTACTTTTCATGTTCTATGATATTTTTTGATCAGATACGTAGTTCTCGAGATATATCAAGATATTTAAAAGTTCCGAAGCCGCACCAACATAATAGAGATACAGAAACACCGTGGCCCCTTTCTTTGAGATAACTCTGCACTATTGCGAGCTGTAAATGCCACTTCCAGCTTAGCTGTGCAGAAGAAGAACAACAAGAAGAAGAAATATCTCGAAATATGTCCGTCAGGCCCCTTCCCTTGAGATAAATATGCAAATATCTCGGAAACGAAGCGAGCTATGGCAAAATGTTAAGAAACCTTTTTTGTAGAGAATTAAGTTTCCTACTTTTTATGTTCTATGATATTTTTTGATCAGATGCGTAGTTCTCGAGATATATCAAGATATTTAAAAGTTCCGAAGCCGCACCATCATAATAGAGATACAGAAACACCGTGGCCCCTTTCTTTGAGATAACTCTGCACTATTGCGAGCTGCAAATGCCACTTCCAGCTTAGCTGTGCAGAGGAAGAACAACAAGAAGAAGAAATATCTCGAAGTATGTCCGTCAGGCCAGTTCCTTTGAGCTGAATCTGCAAATATCTCGGAAACGAAGCGAGCTATGGCAAAATGTTAAGAGACGTTTTTTGTAGAGAATTATGTTTCCTACAATTTATGTTCTATGATATTTTTTGATCAGAAGCGTAGTTTTCGAGATATATCGAGATACTTAAAAGTTCCGAAGCCGCACCAACATAATAGAGATACAGAAACACCGTGGCCCCTTTCTTTGAGATAACTGTGCACCAGTGCGAGCCGCAAATGCCACTTCCAGCTTAGCTGTGCAGAAGAAGAACAACAAGAAGAAGAAATATCTCGAAATATGTCCGTCAGGCCCCTTCCCTTGAGATATATCTGCAAATATCTCGGAAACGAAGCGAGCTATGGCAAAATGTTAAGAGACCGTTTTTGTAGAGAATTATGTTTCCTACTTTTTATGTTCTATGATATTTTTTGATCAGACGCGTAGTTCTCGAGATATATCAAGATATTTAAAAGTTCCGAAGCCGCACCAACATAATAGAGATACAGAAACACCGTGGCCCCTTTCTTTGAGATAACTCTGCACTATTGCGAGCTGCAAATGCCACTTCCAGCTTAGCTGTGCAGAAGAAGAACAACAAGAAGAAGAAATATCTCGAAATATGTCCGTCAGGCCCCTTCCCTTGAGATAAATCTGCAAATATCTCGGAAACGAAGAGAGCTATGGCAAAATGTTAAGAGACCTTTTTTGTAGAGAATTAAGTTTCCTACTTTTCATGTTCTATGATATTTTTTGATCAGATACGTAGTTCTCGAGATATATCAAGATATTTAAAAGTTCCGAAGCCGCACCAACATAATAGAGATACAGAAACACCGTGGCCCCTTTCTTTGAGATAACTCTGCACTATTGCGAGCTGTAAATGCCACTTCCAGCTTAGCTGTGCAGAAGAAGAACAACAAGAAGAAGAAATATCTCGAAATATGTCCGTCAGGCCCCTTCCCTTGAGATAAATATGCAAATATCTCGGAAACGAAGCGAGCTATGGCAAAATGTTAAGAAACCTTTTTTGTAGAGAATTAAGTTTCCTACTTTTTATGTTCTATGATATTTTTTGATCAGATGCGTAGTTCTCGAGATATATCAAGATATTTAAAAGTTCCGAAGCCGCACCATCATAATAGAGATACAGAAACACCGTGGCCCCTTTCTTTGAGATAACTCTGCACTATTGCGAGCTGCAAATGCCACTTCCAGCTTAGCTGTGCAGAGGAAGAACAACAAGAAGAAGAAATATCTCGAAATATGTCCGTCAGGCCAGTTCCTTTGAGCTGAATCTGCAAATATCTCGGAAACGAAGCGAGCTATGGCAAAATGTTAAGAGACATTTTTTGTAGAGAATTATGTTTCCTACAATTTATGTTCTATGATATTTTTTGATCAGAAGCGTAGTTTTCGAGATATATCGAGATACTTAAAAGTTCCGAAGCCGCACCAACATAATAGAGATACAGAAACACCGTGGCCCCTTTCTTTGAGATAACTGTGCACCAGTGCGAGCCGCAAATGCCACTTCCAGCTTAGCTGTGCAGAAGAAGAACAACAAGAAGAAGAAATATCTCGAAATATGTCCGTCAGGCCCCTTCCCTTGAGATATATCTGCAAATATCTCGGAAACGAAGCGAGCTATGGCAAAATGTTAAGAGACCGTTTTTTGTAGAGAATTATGTTTCCTACAATTTATGTTCTATGATATTTTTTGATCAGAAGCGTAGTTTTCGAGATATATCGAGATACTTAAAAGTTCCGAAGCCGCACCAACATAATAGAGATACAGAAACACCGTGGCCCCTTTCTTTGAGATAACTGTGCACTAGTGCGAGCCGCAAATGCCACTTCCAGCTTAGCAGTGCAGAAGAAGAACAACAAGAAGAAGAAATATCTCGAAATATGTCCGTCAGGCCCCTTCCCTTGAGATAAATCTGCAAATATCTCGGAAACGAAGCGAGCTATGGCAAAATGTTAAGAGACCTTTTTTGTAGAGAATTATGTTTCCTACAATTTATGTTCTATGATATTTTTTGATCAGAAGCGTAGTTTTCGGGATATATCGAGATATTGAAAAGTTCCGAAGCCGCACCAACATAATAGAGATACAGAAACACCGTGGCCCCTTTCTTTGAGATAACTCTGCACTATTGCGAGCTGTAAATGCCACTTCCAGCTTAGCTGTGCAGAAGAAGAACAACAAGAAGAAGAAATATCTCGAAATATGTCCGTCAGGCCCCTGCCCTTGAGATATATGTGCAAATATCTCGGAGACGAAGCGAGGTATGGCAAAATGTTAAGAGACCTTTTTTGTAGAGAATTATGTTTCCTACAATTTATGTTCTATGATATTTTTTGATCAGAAGCGTAGTTTTCGGGATATATCGAGATATTGAAAAGTTCCGAAGCCGCACCAACATAATAGAGATACAGAAACACCGTGGCCCCTTTCTTTGAGATAACTCTGCACTATTGCGAGCTGCAAATGCCACTTCCAGCTTAGCTGTGCAGAAGAAGAACAACAAGAAGCAGAAATATCTCGAAATATGTCCGTTAGGCCCCTTCCCTTGAGATAAATCTGCAAATATCTCGGAAACGAAGCGAGCTATGGCAAAATGTTAAGAGACCTTTTTTGTAGAGAATTAAGTTTCCTACTTTTTATGCTCTATGATATTTTTTGATCAGATGCGCAGTTCTCGAGATATATCAAGATACTTAAAAGTTCCGAAGCCGCACCAACATAATAGAGATACCGAAACACCGTGGCCCCTTTCTTTGAGAAAGCTCTGCACTATTGCGAGCTTCAAATGCCACTTCCAGCTTAGCTGTGCAGAAGAAGAACAACAAGAAGAAGAAATATCTCGAAATATGTCCGTTAGGCCCCTTCCCTTGAGATAAATCTGCAAATATCTCGGAAACGAAGCGAGCTATGGTAAAATGTTAAGAGACCTTTTTTGTAGAGAATTATGTTTCCTACAATTTATGTTCTATGATATTTTTTGATCAGATGCGTAGTTCTCGAGATATATCAAGATATTTAAAAGTTCCGAAGCCGCACCAACATAATAGAGATACAGAAACACCGTGGCCCCTCTCTTTGAGATAACTCTGCACTATTGCGAGCTGGAAATGCCACTTCCAGTTTAGCTGTGCAGAAGAAGAACAACAAGAAGAAGAAATATCTCGAAATATGTCCGTTAGGCCCCTTCCCTTGAGATAAATCTGCAAATATCTCGGAAACGAAGCGAGCTATGGTAAAATGTTAAGAGACCTTTTTTGTAGAGAATTATGTTTCCTACAATTTATGTTCTATGATATTTTTTGATCAGATGCGTAGTTCTCGAGATATATCAAGATATTTAAAAGTTCCGAAGCCGCACCAACATAATAGAGATACAGAAACACCGTGGCCCCTTTCTTTGAGATAACTCTGCACTATTGCGAGCTGCAAATGCCACTTCCAGCTTAGCTGTGCAGAAGAAGAACAACAAGAAGAAGAAATATCTCGAAATATGTCCGTCAGGCCCCTTCCCTTGAGATAAATCTGCAAATATCTCGGAAACGAAGAGAGCTATGGCAAAATGTTAAGAGACCTTTTTTGTAGAGAATTATGTTTCCTACAATTTATGTTCTATGATATTTTTTGATCAGAAGCGTAGTTTTCGAGATATATCGAGATATTTAAAAGTTCCGAAGCCGCACCAACATAATAGAGATACAGAAACACCGTGGCCCCTTTCTTTGAGATAACTCTGCACTATTGCGAGCTGCAAATGCCACTTCCAGCTTAGCTGTGCAGAAGAAGAACAACAAGAAGCAGAAATATCTCGAAATATGTCCGTTAGGCCCCTTCCCTTGAGATAAATCTGCAAATATCTCGGAAACGAAGCGAGCTATGGCAAAATGTTAAGAGACCTTTTTTGTAGAGAATTAAGTTTCCTACTTTTTATGTTCTATGATATTTTTTGATCAGATGCGCAGTTCTCGAGATATATCAAGATACTTAAAAGTTCCGAAGCCGCACCAACATAATAGAGATACCGAAACACCGTGGCCCCTTTCTTTGAGAAAGCTCTGCACTATTGCGAGCTTCAAATGCCACTTCCAGCTTAGCTGTGCAGAAGAAGAACAACAAGAAGAAGAAATATCTCGAAATATGTCCGTTAGGCCCCTTCCCTTGAGATAAATCTGCAAATATCTCGGAAACGAAGCGAGCTATGGTAAAATGTTAAGAGACCTTTTTTGTAGAGAATTATGTTTCCTACAATTTATGTTCTATGATATTTTTTGATCAGAAGCGTAGTTTTCGAGATATATCGAGATATTTAAAAGTTCCGAAGCCGCACCAACATAATAGAGATACAGAAACACCGTGGCCCCTTTCTTTGAGATAACTCTGCACTATTGCGAGCTGTAAATGCCACTTCCAGCTTAGCTGTGCAGAAGAAGAACAACAAGAAGAAGAAATATCTCGAAATATGTCCGTCAGGCCCCTGCCCTTGAGATATATCTGCAAATATCTCGGAAACGAAGCGAGCTATGGCAAAATGTTAAGAGACCTTTTTTGTAGAGAATTATGTTTCCTACAATTTATGTTCTATGATATTTTTTGATCAGAAGCGTAGTTTTCGGGATATATCGAGATATTGAAAAGTTCCGAAGCCGCACCAACATAATAGAGATACAGAAACACCGTGGCCCCTTTCTTTGAGATAACTCTGCAATAGTGCGAGCCGCAAATGCCACTTCCAGCTTAGCTGTGCAGAAGAAGAACAACAAGAAGAAGAAATATCTCGAAATATGTCCGTCAGGCCCCTTCCCTTGAGATATATCTGCAAATATCTCGGAAACGAAGCGAGCTATGGCAAAATGTTAAGAGACCTTTTTTGTAGAGAATTAAGTTTCCTACTTTTTATGTTCTATGATATCTTTTGATCAGATGCGTAGTTCTCGAGATATATCAAGATATTTAAAAGTTCCGAAGCCGCTCCAACATAATAGAGATACAGAAACACCGTGGCCCCTTTCTTTGAGATAACTCTGCACTATTGCGAGCTGTAAATGCCACTTCCAGCTTAGCTGTGCAGAAGAAGAACAACAAGAAGAAGAAATATCTCGAAATATGTCCGTCAGGCCCCTTCCCTTGAGATAAATCTGCAAATATCTCGGAAACGAAGCGAGCTATGGCAAAATGTTAAGAGACCTTTTTTGTAGAGAATTAAGTTTCCTACTTTTTATCTTCTATGATATTTTTTGATCAGATGCGTAGTTCTCGAGATATATCAAGATATTTAAAAGTTCCGAAGCCGCACCAACATAATAGAGATACAGAAACACCGTGGCCCCTCTCTTTGAGATAACTCTGCACTATTGCGAGCTGAAAATGCCACTTCCAGTTTAGCTGTGCAGAAGAAGAACAACAAGAAGAAGAAATATCTCGAAATATGTCCGTTAGGCCCCTTCCCTTGAGATAAATGTGCAAATATCTCGGAAACGAAGCGAGCTATGGCAAAATGTTAAGAGACCTTTTTTGTAGAGAATTAAGTTTCCTACTTTTTATGCTCTATGACATTTTTTGATCAGATGCGTAGTTCTCGAGATATATCAAGATATTTAAAAGTTCCGAAGCCGCACCAACATAATAGAGATACAGAAACACCGTGGCCCCTTTCTTTGAGATAACTCTGCACTATTGCGAGCTGCAAATGCCACTTCCAGCTTAGCTGTGCAGAAGAAGAACAACAAGAAGAAGAAATATCTCGAAATATGTCCGTCAGGCCCCTTCCCTTGAGATAAATCTGCAAATATCTCGGAAACGAAGAGAGCTATGGCAAAATGTTAAGAGACATTTTTTGTAGAGAATTAAGTTTCCTACTTTTTATGTTCTATGATATCTTTTGATCAGATGCGTAGTTCTCGAGATATATCAAGATATTTAAAAGTTCCGAAGCCGCACCAACATAATAAAGATACAGAAACACCGTGGCCCCTTTCTTTGAGATAACTCTGCACTATTGCGAGCTGTAAATGCCACTTCCAGCTTAGCTGTGCAGAAGAAGAACAACAAGAAGAAGAAATGTCTCGAAATATGTCCGTCAGGCCCCTTCCCTTGAGATAAATCTGCAAATATCTCGGAAACGAAGCGAGCTATGGCAAAATGTTAAGAGACCTTTTTTGTAGAGAATTAAGTTTCCTACTTTTTATCTTCTATGATATTTTTTGATCAGATGCGTAGTTCTCGAGATATATCAAGATATTTAAAAGTTCCGAAGCCGCACCAACATAATAGAGATACAGAAACACCGTGGCCCCTCTCTTTGAGATAACTCTGCACTATTGCGAGCTGGAAATGCCACTTCCAGTTTAGCTGTGCAGAAGAAGAACAACAAGAAGAAGAAATATCTCGAAATATGTCCGTTAGGCCCCTTCCCTTGAGATAAATGTGCAAATATCTCGGAAACGAAGCGAGCTATGGCAAAATGTTAAGAGACCTTTTTTGTAGAGAATTAAGTTTCCTACTTTTTATGCTCTATGATATTTTTTGATCAGATGCGTAGTTCTCGAGATATATCAAGATATTTAAAAGTTCCGAAGCCGCACCAACATAATAGAGATACAGAAACACCGTGGCCCCTTTCTTTGAGATAACTCTGCACTATTGCGAGCTGCAAATGCCACTTCCAGCTTAGCTGTGCAGAAGAAGAACAAGAAGAAGAAGAAATATCTCGAAATATGTCCGTCAGGCCCCTTCCCTTGAGATAAATCTGCAAATATCTCGGAAACGAAGAGAGCTATGGCAAAATGTTAAGAGACCTTTTTTGTAGAGAATTATGTTTCCTACAATTTATGTTCTATGATATTTTTTGATCAGAAGCGTAGTTTTCGAGATATATCGAGATATTTAAAAGTTCCGAAGCCGCACCAACATAATAGAGATACAGAAACACCGTGGCCCCTTTCTTTGAGATAACTCTGCACTATTGCGAGCTGCAAATGCCACTTCCAGCTTAGCTGTGCAGAAGAAGAACAACAAGAAGCAGAAATATCTCGAAATATGTCCGTTAGGCCCCTTCCCTTGAGATAAATCTGCAAATATCTCGGAAACGAAGCGAGCTATGGCAAAATGTTAAGAGACCTTTTTTGTAGAGAATTAAGTTTCCTACTTTTTATGTTCTATGATATTTTTTGATCAGATGCGCAGTTCTCGAGATATATCAAGATACTTAAAAGTTCCGAAGCCGCACCAACATAATAGAGATACCGAAACACCGTGGCCCCTTTCTTTGAGAAAGCTCTGCACTATTGCGAGCTGCAAATGCCACTTCCAGCTTAGCTGTGCAGAAGAAGAACAACAAGAAGAAGAAATATCTCGAAATATGTCCGTTAGGCCCCTTCCCTTGAGATAAATCTGCAAATATCTCGGAAACGAAGCGAGCTATGGTAAAATGTTAAGAGACCTTTTTTGTAGAGAATTATGTTTCCTACAATTTATGTTCTATGATATTTTTTGATCAGAAGCGTAGTTTTCGAGATATATCGAGATATTGAAAAGTTCCGAAGCCGCACCAACATAATAGAGATACAGAAACACCGTGGCCCCTTTCTTTGAGATAACTCTGCAATAGTGCGAGCCGCAAATGCCACTTCCAGCTTAGCTGTGCAGAAGAAGAACAACAAGAAGAAGAAATATCTCGAAATATGTCCGTCAGGCCCCTTCCCTTGAGATATATCTGCAAATATCTCGGAAACGAAACGAGCTATGGCAAAATGTTAAGAGACCTTTTTTGTAGAGAATTAAGTTTCCTACTTTTTATCTTCTATGATATTTTTTGATCAGATGCGTAGTTCTCGAGATATATCAAGATATTTAAAAGTTCCGAAGCCGCACCAACATAATAGAGATACAGAAACACCGTGGCCCCTCTCTTTGAGATAACTCTGCACTATTGCGAGCTGGAAATGCCACTTCCAGTTTAGCTGTGCAGAAGAAGAACAACAAGAAGAAGAAATATCTCGAAATATGTCCGTTAGGCCCCTTCCCTTGAGATAAATGTGCAAATATCTCGGAAACGAAGCGAGCTATGGCAAAATGTTAAGAGACCTTTTTTGTAGAGAATTAAGTTTCCTACTTTTTATGCTCTATGATATTTTTTGATCAGATGCGTAGTTCTCGAGATATATCAAGATATTGAAAAGTTCCGAAGCCGCACCAACATAATAGAGATACAGAAACACCGTGGCCCCTTTCTTTGAGATAACTCTGCACTATTGCGAGCTGCAAATGCCACTTCCAGCTTAGCTGTGCAGAAGAAGAACAACAAGAAGAAGAAATATCTCGAAATATGTCCGTCAGGCCCCTTCCCTTGAGATAAATCTGCAAATATCTCGGAAACGAAGAGAGCTATGGCAAAATGTTAAGAGACCTTTTTTGTAGAGAATTATGTTTCCTACAATTTATGTTCTATGATATTTTTTGATCAGAAGCGTAGTTTTCGAGATATATCGAGATATTTAAAAGTTCCGAAGCCGCACCAACATAATAGAGATACAGAAACACCGTGGCTCCTTTCTTTGAGATAACTCTGCACTATTGCGAGCTGCAAATGCCACTTCCAGCTTAGCTGTGCAGAAGAAGAACAACAAGAAGAAGAAATATCTCGAAATATGTCCGTCAGGCCCCTTCCCTTGAGATATATCTGCAAATATCTCGGAAACGAAGCGAGCTATGGCAAAATGTTAAGAGACCTTTTTTGTAGAGAATTAAGTTTCCTACTTTTTATGTTCTATGATATCTTTTGGTCAGATGCGTAGTTCTCGAGATATATCAAGATATTTAAAAGTTCCGAAGCCGCACCAACATAATAGAGATACAGAAACACCGTGGCCCCTTTCTTTGAGATAACTCTGCACTATTGCGAGCTGTAAATGCCACTTCGAGCTTAGCTGTGCAGAAGAAGAACAACAAGAAGAAGAAATATCTCGAAATATGTCCGTCAGGCCCCTTCCCTTGAGATAAATCTGCAAATATCTCGGAAACGAAGCGAGCTATGGCAAAATGTTAAGAGACCTTTTTTGTAGAGAATTAAGTTTCCTACTTTTTATCTTCTATGATATTTTTTGATCAGATGCGTAGTTCTCGAGATATATCAAGATATTTAAGAGTTCCGAAGCCGCACCAACATAATAGAGATACAGAAACACCGTGGCCCCTCTCTTTGAGATAACTCTGCACTATTGCGAGCTGGAAATGCCACTTCCAGTTTAGCTGTGCAGAAGAAGAACAACAAGAAGAAGAAATATCTCGAAATATGTCCGTTAGGCCCCTTCCCTTGAGATAAATGTGCAAATATCTCGGAAACGAAGCGAGCTATGGCAAAATGTTAAGAGACCTTTTTTGTAGAGAATTAAGTTTCCTACTTTTTATGTTCTATGATATTTTTTGATCAGATGCGTAGTTCTCGAGATATATCAAGATATTTAAAAGTTCCGAAGCCGCACCAACATAATAGAGATACAGAAACACCGTGGCCCCTCTCTTTGAGATAACTCTGCACTATTGCGAGCTGGAAATGCCACTTCCAGTTTAGCTGTGCAGAAGAAGAACAACAAGAAGAAGAAATATCTCGAAATATGTCCGTCAGGCCAGTTCCTTTGAGCTGAATCTGCAAATATCTCGGAAACGAAGCGAGCTATGGCAAAATGTTAAGAGACGTTTTTTGTAGAGAATTATGTTTCCTACAATTTATGTTCTATGATATTTTTTGATCAGAAGCGTAGTTTTCGAGATATATCGAGATATTTAAAAGTTCCGAAGCCGCACCAACATAATGGAGATACAGAAACACCGTGGCCCCTTTCTTTGAGATAACGCTGCACTAGTGCGAGCTGGAAATGCCACTTCCAGTTTAGCTGTGCAGAAGAAGAACAACAAGAAGCAGAAATATCTCGACATATGTCCGTTAGGCCCCTTCCCTTGAGATAAATCTGCAAATATCTCGGAAACGAAGCGAGATATGGCAAAATGTTAAGAGACCTTTTTTGTAGAGAATTAAGTTTCCTACTTTTTATGTTCTATGATATTTTTTGATCAGATGCGTAGTTCTCGAGATATATCAAGATATTTAAAAGTTCCGAAGCCGCACCAACATAATAGAGATACAGAAACACCGTGGCCCCTTTCTTTGAGATAACTCTGCACTAGTGCGAGCCGCAAATGCCACTTCCAGCTTAGCTGTGCAGAAGAAGAACAACAAGAAGAAGAAATATCTCGAAATATGTCCGTTAGGCCCCTTCCCTTGAGATAAACCTGCAAATATCTCGGAAACGAAGCGAGCTATGGCAAAATGTTGAGAGACCTTTTTTGTAGAGAATTAAGTTTCCTACTTTTTATGTTCTATGATATTTTTTGATCAGATGCGTAGTTCTCGAGATATATCAAGATATTTAAAAGTTCCGAAGCCGCACCAACATAATAGAGATACAGAAACACCGTGGCCCCTTTCTTTGAGATAACTCTGCACTATTGCGAGCTGCAAATGCCACTTCCAGCTTAGCTGTGCAGAAGAAGAACAACAAGAAGAAGAAATATCTCGAAATATGTCCGTCAGGCCCCTTCCCTTGAGATAAATCTGCAAATATCTCGGAAACGAAGAGAGCTATGGCAAAATGTTAAGAGACCTTTTTTGTAGAGAATTAAGTTTCCTACAATTTATGTTCTATGATATTTTTTGATCAGAAGCGTAGTTTTCGAGATATATCGAGATATTTAAAAGTTCCGAAGCCGCACCAACATAATAGAGATACAGAAACACCGTGGCCCCTTTCTTTGAGATAACTTTGCACTATTGCGAGCTGTAAATGCCACTTTCAGCTTAGCTGTGCAGAAGAAGAACAACAAGAAGAAGAAATATCTCGAAATATGTCCGTCAGGCCCCTTCCCTTGAGATATATCTGCAAATATCTCGGAAACGAAGCGAGCTATGGCAAAATGTTAAGAGACCTTTTTTGTAGAGAATTATGTTTCCTACAATTTATGTTCTATGATATTTTTTGATCAGAAGCGTAGTTTTCGAGATATATCGAGATACTTAAAAGTTCCGAAGCCGCACCAACATAATAGAGATACAGAAACACCGTGGCCCCTTTCTTTGAGATAACTCTGCACTAGTGCGAGCCGCAAATGCCACTTCCAGCTTAGCTGTGCAGAAGAAGAACAACAAGAAGAAGAAATATCTCGAAATATGTCCGTCAGGCCCCTTCCCTTGAGATAAATCTGCAAATATGTCGGAAACGAAGCGAGCTATGGCAAAATGTTAAGAGACCTTTTTTGTAGAGAATTAAGTTTCCTACTTTTTATGTTCTATCATATTTTTTGATCAGATGCGTAGTTCTCGAGATATATCAAGATATTTAAAAGTTCCGAAGCCGCACCAACATAATAGAGATACAGAAACACCGTGGCCCCTTTCTTTGAGATAACGCTGCACTAGTGCGAGCCGCAAATGCCACTTCCAGCTTAGCTGTGCAGAAGAAGAACAACAAGAAGAAGAAATATCTCGAAATATGTCCGTCAGGCCCCTTCCCTTGAGATAAATCTGCAAATATCTCGGAAACGAAGAGAGCTATGGCAAAATGTTAAGAGACCTTTTTTGTAGAGAATTAAGTTTCCTACAATTTATGTTCTATGATATTTTTTGATCAGAAGCGTAGTTTTCGAGATATATCGAGATATTTAAAAGTTCCGAAGCCGCACCAACATAATAGAGATACAGAAACACCGTGGCCCCTTTCTTTGAGATAACTTTGCACTATTGCGAGCTGTAAATGCCACTTCCAGCTTAGCTGTGCAGAAGAAGAACAACAAGAAGAAGAAATATCTCGAAATATGTCCGTCAGGCCCCTTCCCTTGAGATAAATCTGCAAATATCTCGGAAACGAAGAGAGCTATGGCAAAATGTTAAGAGACCTTTTTTGTAGAGAATTAAGTTTCCTACTTTTTATGTTCTATGATATTTTTTGATCAGATGCGCAGTTCTCGAGATATATCAAGATATTTAAAAGTTCCGAAGCCGCACCAACATAATAGAGATACAGAAACACCGTGGCCCCTTTCTTTGAGATAACTCTGCACTAGTGCGAGCCGCAAATGCCACTTCCAGCTTAGCTGTGCAGAAGAAGAACAACAAGAAGAAGAAATATCTCGAAATATGTCCGTCAGGCCCCTTCCCTTGAGATAAATCTGCAAATATCTCGGAAACGAAGAGAGCTATGGCAAAATGTTAAGAGACCTTTTTTGTAGAGAATTAAGTTTCCTACTTTTTATGTTCTATGATATTTTTTGATCAGATGCGCAGTTCTCGAGATATATCAAGATATTTAAAAGTTCCGAAGCCGCAGCAACATAATAGAGATACAGAAACACCGTGGCCCCTTTCTTTGAGATAACTCTGCACTATTGCGAGCTGCAAATGCCACTTCCAGCTTACTGTGCAGAAGAAGAACAACAAGAAGAAGAAATATCTCGAAATATGTCCGTCAGGCCCCTTCCCTTGAGATAAATCTGCAAATATCTCGGAAACGAAGCGAGCTATGGCAAAATGTTAAGAGACTTTATTTGTAGAGAATTAAGTTTCCTACTTTTTATGTTCTACGATATTTTTTGATCAGATGCGTAGTTCTCGAGATATATCAAGATATTTAAAAGTTCCGAAGCCGCACCAACATAATAGAGATACAGAAACACCGTGGCTCCTTTCTTTGAGATAACTCTGCACTATTGCGAGCTGGAAATGCCACTTCCAGTTTAGCTGTGCAGAAGAAGAACAACAAGAAGAAGAAATATCTCGAAATATGTCCGTTAGGCCCCTTCCCTTCAGATAAATCTGCAAATATCTCGGAAACGAAGAGAGCTATGGCAAAATGTTAAGAGACCTTTTTTGTAGAGAATTAAGTTTCCTACTTTTTATGTTCTATGATATTTTTTGATCAGATGCGCAGTTCTCGAGATATATCAAGATATTTAAAAGTTCCGAAGCCGCACCAACATAATAGAGATACAGAAACACAGTGGCCCCTTTCTTTGAGATAACTCTGCACTATTGCGAGCTGCAAATGCCACTTCCAGCTTAGCTGTGCAGAAGAAGAACAACAAGAAGAAGAAATATCTCGAAATATGTCCGTCAGGCCCTTTCCCTTCAGATAAATCTGCAAATATCTCGGAAACGAAGCGAGCTATGGCAAAATGCTAAGAGACCTTTTTTGTAGAGAATTATGTTTCCTACAATTTATGTTCTATGATATTTTTTGATCAGAAGCGTAGTTTTCGAGATATATCGAGATATTTAAAAGTTCCGAAGCCGCACCAACATAATAGAGATACAGAAACACCGTGGCCCCTTTCTTTGAGATAACTCTGCACTAGTGCGAGCCGCAAATGCCACTTCCAGCTTAGCTGTGCAGAAGAAGAACAACAAGAAGAAGAAATATCTCGAAATATGTCCGTCAGGCCCCTTCCCTTGAGATAAATCTGCAAATATCTCGGAAACGAAGCAAGCTATGGCAAAATGTTAGGAGACCTTTTTTGTAGAGAATTAAGTTTCCTACTTTTTATGTTCTATGATATTTTTTGATCAGATGCGTAGTTCTCGAGATATATCAAGATATTTAAAAGTTCCGAAGCCGCACCAACATAATAGAGATACAGAAACACCGTGGCCCCTTTCTTTGAGATAACTCTGCACTAGTGCGAGCCGCAAATGCCACTTCCAGCTTAGCTGTGCAGAAGAAGAACAACAAGAAGAAGAAATATCTCGAAATATGTCCGTTAGGCCCCTTCCCTTGAGATAAACCTGCAAATATCTCGGAAACGAAGCGAGCTATGGCAAAATGTTGAGAGACCTTTTTTGTAGAGAATTAAGTTTCCTACTTTTTATGTTCTATGATATTTTTTGATCAGATGCGTAGTTCTCGAGATATATCAAGATATTTAAAAGTTCCGAAGCCGCACCAACATAATAGAGATACAGAAACACCGTGGCCCCTTTCTTTGAGATAACTCTGCACTATTGCGAGCTGCAAATGCCACTTCCAGCTTAGCTGTGCAGAAGAAGAACAACAAGAAGAAGAAATATCTCGAAATATGTCCGTCAGGCCCCTTCCCTTGAGATAAATCTGCAAATATCTCGGAAACGAAGAGAGCTATGGCAAAATGTTAAGAGACCTTTTTTGTAGAGAATTAAGTTTCCTACAATTTATGTTCTATGATATTTTTTGATCAGAAGCGTAGTTTTCGAGATATATCGAGATATTTAAAAGTTCCGAAGCCGCACCAACATAATAGAGATACAGAAACACCGTGGCCCCTTTCTTTGAGATAACTTTGCACTATTGCGAGCTGTAAATGCCACTTTCAGCTTAGCTGTGCAGAAGAAGAACAACAAGAAGAAGAAATATCTCGAAATATGTCCGTCAGGCCCCTTCCCTTGAGATATATCTGCAAATATCTCGGAAACGAAGCGAGCTATGGCAAAATGTTAAGAGACCTTTTTTGTAGAGAATTATGTTTCCTACAATTTATGTTCTATGATATTTTTTGATCAGAAGCGTAGTTTTCGAGATATATCGAGATACTTAAAAGTTCCGAAGCCGCACCAACATAATAGAGATACAGAAACACCGTGGCCCCTTTCTTTGAGATAACTCTGCACTAGTGCGAGCCGCAAATGCCACTTCCAGCTTAGCTGTGCAGAAGAAGAACAACAAGAAGAAGAAATATCTCGAAATATGTCCGTCAGGCCCCTTCCCTTGAGATAAATCTGCAAATATGTCGGAAACGAAGCGAGCTATGGCAAAATGTTAAGAGACCTTTTTTGTAGAGAATTAAGTTTCCTACTTTTTATGTTCTATCATATCTTTTGATCAGATGCGTAGTTCTCGAGATATATCAAGATATTTAAAAGTTCCGAAGCCGCACCAACATAATAGAGATACAGAAACACCGTGGCCCCTTTCTTTGAGATAACGCTGCACTAGTGCGAGCCGCAAATGCCACTTCCAGCTTAGCTGTGCAGAAGAAGAACAACAAGAAGAAGAAATATCTCGAAATATGTCCGTCAGGCCCCTTCCCTTGAGATAAATCTGCAAATATCTCGGAAACGAAGAGAGCTATGGCAAAATGTTAAGAGACCTTTTTTGTAGAGAATTAAGTTTCCTACAATTTATGTTCTATGATATTTTTTGATCAGAAGCGTAGTTTTCGAGATATATCGAGATATTTAAAAGTTCCGAAGCCGCACCAACATAATAGAGATACAGAAACACCGTGGCCCCTTTCTTTGAGATAACTTTGCACTATTGCGAGCTGTAAATGCCACTTCCAGCTTAGCTGTGCAGAAGAAGAACAACAAGAAGAAGAAATATCTCGAAATATGTCCGTCAGGCCCCTTCCCTTGAGATAAATCTGCAAATATCTCGGAAACGAAGAGAGCTATGGCAAAATGTTAAGAGACCTTTTTTGTAGAGAATTAAGTTTCCTACTTTTTATGTTCTATGATATTTTTTGATCAGATGCGCAGTTCTCGAGATATATCAAGATATTTAAAAGTTCCGAAGCCGCACCAACATAATAGAGATACAGAAACACCGTGGCCCCTTTCTTTGAGATAACTCTGCACTAGTGCGAGCCGCAAATGCCACTTCCAGCTTAGCTGTGCAGAAGAAGAACAACAAGAAGAAGAAATATCTCGAAATATGTCCGTCAGGCCCCTTCCCTTGAGATAAATCTGCAAATATCTCGGAAACGAAGAGAGCTATGGCAAAATGTTAAGAGACCTTTTTTGTAGAGAATTAAGTTTCCTACTTTTTATGTTCTATGATATTTTTTGATCAGATGCGCAGTTCTCGAGATATATCAAGATATTTAAAAGTTCCGAAGCCGCAGCAACATAATAGAGATACAGAAACACCGTGGCCCCTTTCTTTGAGATAACTCTGCACTATTGCGAGCTGCAAATGCCACTTCCAGCTTACTGTGCAGAAGAAGAACAACAAGAAGAAGAAATATCTCGAAATATGTCCGTCAGGCCCCTTCCCTTGAGATAAATCTGCAAATATCTCGGAAACGAAGCGAGCTATGGCAAAATGTTAAGAGACTTTATTTGTAGAGAATTAAGTTTCCTACTTTTTATGTTCTACGATATTTTTTGATCAGATGCGTAGTTCTCGAGATATATCAAGATATTTAAAAGTTCCGAAGCCGCACCAACATAATAGAGATACAGAAACACCGTGGCTCCTTTCTTTGAGATAACTCTGCACTATTGCGAGCTGGAAATGCCACTTCCAGTTTAGCTGTGCAGAAGAAGAACAACAAGAAGAAGAAATATCTCGAAATATGTCCGTTAGGCCCCTTCCCTTCAGATAAATCTGCAAATATCTCGGAAACGAAGAGAGCTATGGCAAAATGTTAAGAGACCTTTTTTGTAGAGAATTAAGTTTCCTACTTTTTATGTTCTATGATATTTTTTGATCAGATGCGCAGTTCTCGAGATATATCAAGATATTTAAAAGTTCCGAAGCCGCACCAACATAATAGAGATACAGAAACACAGTGGCCCCTTTCTTTGAGATAACTCTGCACTATTGCGAGCTGCAAATGCCACTTCCAGCTTAGCTGTGCAGAAGAAGAACAACAAGAAGAAGAAATATCTCGAAATATGTCCGTCAGGCCCTTTCCCTTCAGATAAATCTGCAAATATCTCGGAAACGAAGCGAGCTATGGCAAAATGCTAAGAGACCTTTTTTGTAGAGAATTATGTTTCCTACAATTTATGTTCTATGATATTTTTTGATCAGAAGCGTAGTTTTCGAGATATATCGAGATATTTAAAAGTTCCGAAGCCGCACCAACATAATAGAGATACAGAAACACCGTGGCCCCTTTCTTTGAGATAACTCTGCACTAGTGCGAGCCGCAAATGCCACTTCCAGCTTAGCTGTGCAGAAGAAGAACAACAAGAAGAAGAAATATCTCGAAATATGTCCGTCAGGCCCCTTCCCTTGAGATAAATCTGCAAATATCTCGGAAACGAAGCAAGCTATGGCAAAATGTTAGGAGACCTTTTTTGTAGAGAATTAAGTTTCCTACTTTTTATGTTCTATGATATTTTTTGATCAGATGCGTAGTTCTCGAGATATATCAAGATATTTAAAAGTTCCGAAGCCGCACCAACATAATAGAGATACAGAAACACCGTGGCCCCTTTCTTTGAGATAACTCTGCACTAGTGCGAGCCGCAAATGCCACTTCCAGCTTAGCTGTGCAGAAGAAGAACAACAAGAAGAAGAAATATCTCGAAATATGTCCGTCAGGCCCCTTCCCTTGAGATAAATCTGCAAATATCTCGGAAACGAAGCGAGCTATGGCAAAATGTTAAGAGACCTTTTTTGTAGAGAATTAAGTTTCCTACTTTTTATGTTCTATGATATTTTTTGATCAGATGCGTAGTTCTCGAGATATATCAAGATATTTAAAAGTTCCGAAGCCGCACCAACATAATAGAGATACAGAAACACCGTCGCCCCTTTCTTTGAGATAACTTTGCACTATTGCGAGCTGCAAATGCCACTTCCAGCTTAGCTGTGCAGAAGAAGTACAACAAGAAGAAGAAATATCTCGAAATATGTCCGTCAGGCCCCTTCCCTTGAGATATATCTGCAAATATCTCGGAAACGAAGCGAGCTATGGCAAAATGTTAAGAGACCTTTTTTGTAGAGAATTATGTTTCCTACAATCTATGTTCTATGATATTTTTTGATCAGAAGCGTAGTTCTCGAGATATACCAAGATATTTAAAAGTTCCGAAGCCGCACCAACATAATAGAGATACAGAAACACCGTGGCCCCTTTCTTTGAGATAACTCTGCACTATTGCGAGCTGCAAATGCCACTTCCAGCTTAGCTGTGCAGAAGAAGAACAACAAGAAGAAGAAATATCTCGAAGCAAGCTATGGCAAAATGTTAGGAGACCTTTTTTGTAGAGAATTAAGTTTCCTACTTTTTATGTTCTATGATATTTTTTGATCAGATGCGTAGTTCTCGAGATATATCAAGATATTTAAAAGTTCCGAAGCCGCACCAACATAATAGAGATACAGAAACACCGTGGCCCCTTTCTTTGAGATAACTCTGCACTAGTGCGAGCCGCAAATGCCACTTCCAGCTTAGCTGTGCAGAAGAAGAACAACAAGAAGAAGAAATATCTCGAAATATGTCCGTCAGGCCCCTTCCCTTGAGATAAATCTGCAAATATCTCGGAAACGAAGCGAGCTATGGCAAAATGTTAAGAGACCTTTTTTGTAGAGAATTAAGTTTCCTACTTTTTATGTTCTATGATATTTTTTGATCAGATGCGTAGTTCTCGAGAGATATCAAGATATTTAAAAGTTCCGAAGCCGCACCAACATAATAGAGATACAGAAACACCGTCGCCCCTTTCTTTGAGATAACTTTGCACTATTGCGAGCTGTAAATGCCACTTCCAGCTTAGCTGTGCAGAAGAAGTACAACAAGAAGAAGAAATATCTCGAAATATGTCCGTCAGGCCCCTTCCCTTGAGATATATCTGCAAATATCTCGGAAACGAAGCGAGCTATGGCAAAATGTTAAGAGACCTTTTTTGTAGAGAATTAAGTTTCCTACTTTTTATGTTCTATGATATTTTCTGATCAGATGCGTAGTTCTCGAGATATATCAAGATATTTAAAAGTTCCGAAGCCGCACCAACATAATAGAGATACAGAAACACCGTGGCCCCTTTCTTTGAGATAACTCTGCACTATTGCGAGCTGCAAATGCCACTTCCAGGTTAGCTGTGCAGAAGAAGAACAACAAGAAGAAGAAATATCTCGAAATATGTCCGTCAGGCCCCTTCCCTTGAGATATATCTGCAAATATCTCGGAAAAGAAGCGAGCTATGGCAAAATGTTAAGAGACCTTTTTTGTAGAGAATTAAGTTTCCTACTTTTTATGTTCTATGATATTTTCTGATCAGATGCGTAGTTCTCGAGATATATCAAGATATTTAAAAGTTCCGAAGCCGCACCAACATAATAGAGATACAGAAACACCGTGGCCCCTTTCTTTGAGATAACTCTGCACTATTGCGAGCTGCAAATGCCACTTCCAGCTTAGCTGTGCAGAAGAAGAACAACAAGAAGAAGAAATATCTCGAAATATGTCCGTCAGGCCCCTTCCCTTGAGATAAATCTGCAAATATCTCGGAAACGAAGAGAGCTATGGCAAAATGTTAAGAGACCTTTTTTGTAGAGAATTAAGTTTCCTACTTTTTATGTTCTATGATATTTTTTGATCAGATGCGCAGTTCTCGAGATATATCAAGATACTTAAAAGTTCCGAAGCCGCACCAACATAATAGAGATACAGAAACACAGTGGCCCCTTTCTTTGAGATAACTCTGCACTATTGCGAGCTGCAAATGCCACTTCCAGCTTAGCTGTGCAGAAGAAGAACAACAAGAAGAAGAAATATCTCGAAATATGTCCGTCAGGCCCTTTCCCTTCAGATAAATCTGCAAATATCTCGGAAACGAAGCGAGCTATGGCAAAATGCTAAGAGACCTTTTTTGTAGAGAATTATGTTTCCTACAATTTATGTTCTATGATATTTTTTGATCAGAAGCGTAGTTTTCGAGATATATCGAGATATTTAAAAGTTCCGAAGCCGCACCAACATAATAGTGATACAGAAACACCGTGGCCCCTTTCTTTGAGATAACTCTGCACTAGTGCGAGCCGCAAATGCCACTTCCAGCTTAGCTGTGCAGAAGAAGAACAACAAGAAGAAGAAATATCTCGAAATATGTCCGTCAGGCCCCTTCCCTTGAGATAAATCTGCAAATATCTCGGAAACGAAGCAAGCTATGGCAAAATGTTAGGAGACCTTTTTTGTAGAGAATTAAGTTTCCTACTTTTTATGTTCTATGATATTTTTTGATCAGATGCGTAGTTCTCGAGATATATCAAGATATTTAAAAGTTCCGAAGCCGCACCAACATAATAGAGATACAGAAACACCGTCGCCCCTTTCTTTGAGATAACTTTGCACTATTGCGAGCTGTAAATGCAACTTCCAGCTTAGCTGTGCAGAAGAAGTACAACAAGAAGAAGAAATATCTCGAAATATGTCCGTCAGGCCCCTTCCCTTGAGATATATCTGCAAATATCTCGGAAACGAAGCGAGCTATGGCAAAATGTTAAGAGACCTTTTTTGTAGAGAATTATGTTTCCTACAATTTATGTTCTATGATATTTTTTGATCAGAAGCGTAGTTCTCGAGATATACCAAGATATTTAAAAGTTCCGAAGCCGCACCAACATAATAGAGATACAGAAACACCGTGGCCCCTTTCTTTGAGATAACTCTGCACTATTGCGAGCTGCAAATGCCACTTCCAGGTTAGCTGTGCAGAAGAAGAACAACAAGAAGAAGAAATATCTCGAAATATGTCCGTCAGGCCCCTTCCCTTGAGATATATCTGCAAATATCTCGGAAAAGAAGCGAGCTATGGCAAAATGTTAAGAGACCTTTTTTGTAGAGAATTAAGTTTCCTACTTTTTATGTTCTATGATATTTTCTGATCAGATGCGTAGTTCTCGAGATATATCAAGATATTTAAAAGTTCCGAAGCCGCACCAACATAATAGAGATACAGAAACACCGTGGCCCCTTTCTTTGAGATAACTCTGCACTATTGCGAGCTGCAAATGCCACTTCCAGCTTAGCTGTGCAGAAGAAGAACAACAAGAAGAAGAAATATCTCGAAATATGTCCGTCAGGCCCCTTCCCTTGAGATAAATCTGCAAATATCTCGGAAACGAAGAGAGCTATGGCAAAATGTTAAGAGACCTTTTTTGTAGAGAATTAAGTTTCCTACTTTTTATGTTCTATGATATTTTTTGATCAGATGCGCAGTTCTCGAGATATATCAAGATATTTAAAAGTTCCGAAGCCGCACCAACATAATAGAGATACAGAAACACCGTGGCCCCTTTCTTTGAGATAACTTTGCACTATTGCGAGCTGTAAATGCCACTTCCAGCTTAGCTGTGCAGAAGAAGAACAACAAGAAGAAGAAATATCTCGAAATATGTCCGTCAGGCCCCTTCCCTTGAGATATATCTGCAAATATCTCGGAAACGAAGCGAGCTATGGCAAAATGTTAAGAGAACTTTTTTGTAGAGAATTATGTTTCCTACAATTTATGTTCTATGATATTTTTTGATCAGAAGCGTAGTTTTCGAGATATATCGAGATATTTAAAAGTTCCGAAGCCGCACCAACATAATAGAGATACAGAAACACCGTGGCCCCTTTCTTTGAGATAACTCTGCACTAGTGCGAGCCGCAAATGCCACTTCCAGCTTAGCTGTGCAGAAGAAGAACAACAAGAAGAAGAAATATCTCGAAATATGTCCGTCAGGCCCCTTCCCTTGAGATAAATCTGCAAATATCTCGGAAACGAAGAGAGCTATGGCAAAATGTTAAGAGACCTTTTTTGTAGAGAATTAAGTTTCCTACTTTTTATGTTCTATGATATTTTTTGATCAGATGCGTAGTTCTCGAGATATATCAAGATATTTAAAAGTTCCGAAGCCGCACCAACATAATAGAGATACAGAAACACCGTGGCCCCTTTCTTTGAGATAACTCTGCACTATTGCGAGCTGCAAATGCCACTTCCCGCTTAGCTGTGCAGAAGAAGAACAACAAGAAGAAGAAATATCTCGAAATATGTCCGTCAGGCCCCTTCCCTTGAGATAAATCTGCAAATATCTCGGAAACGAAGCGAGCTATGGCAAAATGTTAAGAGACCTTTTTTGTAGAGAATTACGTTTCCTACAATTTATGTTCTATGATATTTTTTGATCAGAAGCGTAGTTTTCGAGATATATCGAGATATTTAAAAGTTCCGAAGCCGCACCAACATAATAGAGATACAGAAACACCGTGGCCCCTTTCTTTGAGATAACTCTTCACTAGTGCGAGCCGCAAATGCCACTTCCAGCTTAGCTGTGCAGAAGAAGAACAACAAGAAGAAGAAATATCTCGAAATATGTCCGTCAGGCCCCTTCCCTTGAGATATATCTGCAAATATCTCGGAAACGAAGCGAGCTATGGCAAAATGTTCAGAGACCTTTTTTGTAGAGAATTATGTTTCCTACAATTTATGTTCTATGATATTTTTTGATCAGAAGCGTAGTTTTCGAGATATATCGAGATATTTAAAAGTTCCGAAGCCGCACCAACATAATAGAGATACAGAAACACCGTGGCCCCTTTCTTTGAGATAACTCTGCACTAGTGCGAGCCGCAAATGCCACTTCCAGCTTAGCTGTGCAGAAGAAGAACAACAAGAAGAAGAAATATCTCGAAATATGTCCGTCAGGCCCCTTCCCTTGAGATAAATCTGCAAATATCTCGGAAACGAAGCGAGCTATGGCAAAATGTTAAGAGACCTTTTTTGTAGAGAATTAAGTTTCCTACTTTTTATGTTCTATGATATTTTTTGATCAGATGCGTAGTTCTCGAGATATATCAAGATATTTAAAAGTTCCGAAGCCGCACCAACATAATAGAGATACAGAAACACCGTCGCCCCTTTCTTTGAGATAACTTTGCACTATTGCGAGCTGTAAATGCCACTTCCAGCTTAGCTGTGCAGAAGAAGTACAACAAGAAGAAGAAATATCTCGAAATATTTCCGTCAGGCCCCTTCCCTTGAGATATATCTGCAAATATCTCGGAAACGAAGCGAGCTATGGCAAAATGTTAAGAGACCTTTTTTGTAGAGAATTATGTTTCCTACAATTTATGTTCTATGATATTTTTTGATCAGAAGCGTAGTTCTCGAGATATATCAAGATATTTAAAAGTTCCGAAGCCGCACCAACATAATAGAGATACAGAAACACCGTGGCCCCTTTCTTTGAGATAACTCTGCACTATTGCGAGCTGCAAATGCCACTTCCAGCTTAGCTGTGCAGAAGAAGAACAACAAGAAGAAGAAATATCTCGAAATATGTCCGTCAGGCCCCTTCCCTTGAGATAAATCTGCAAATATCTCGGAAACGAAGAGAGGTATGGCAAAATGTTCAGAGACCTTTTTTGTAGAGAATTATGTTTCCTACAATTTATGTTCTATGATATTTTTTGATCAGAAGCGTAGTTTTCGAGATATATCGAGATATTTAAAAGTTCCGAAGCCGCACCAACATAATAGAGATACAGAAACACCGTGGCCCCTTTCTTTGAGATAACTCTGCACTAGTGCGAGCCGCAAATGCCACTTCCAGCTTAGCTGTGCAGAAGAAGAACAACAAGAAGAAGAAATATCTCGAAATATGTCCGTCAGGCCCCTTCCCTTGAGATAAATCTGCAAATATCTCGGAAACGAAGAGAGCTATGGCAAAATGTTAAGAGACCTTTTTTGTAGAGAATTAAGTTTCCTACTTTTTATGTTGTATGATATTTTTTGATCAGATGCGCAGTTCTCGAGATATATCAAGATATTTAAAAGTTCCGAAGCCGCACCAACATAATAGAGATACAGAAACACCGTGGCCCCTTTCTTTGAGATAACTCTGCACTATTGCGAGCTGCAAATGCCACTTCCCGCTTAGCTGTGCAGAAGAAGAACAACAAGAAGAAGAAATATCTCGAAATATGTCCGTCAGGCCCCTTCCCTTGAGATAAATCTGCAAATATCTCGGAAACCAAGCGAGCTATGGCAAAATGTTAAGAGACCTTTTTTGTAGAGAATTACGTTTCCTACAATTTATGTTCTATGATATTTTTTGATCAGAAGCGTAGTTTTCGAGATATATCGAGATATTTAAAAGTTCCGAAGCCGCACCAACATAATAGAGATACAGAAACACCGTGGCCCCTTTCTTTGAGATAACTCTTCACTAGTGCGAGCCGCAAATGCCACTTCCAGCTTAGCTGTGCAGAAGAAGAACAACAAGAAGAAGAAATATCTCGAAATATGTCCGTCAGGCCCCTTCCCTTGAGATATATCTGCAAATATCTCGGAAACGAAGCGAGCTATGGCAAAATGTTCAGAGACCTTTTTTGTAGAGAATTATGTTTCCTACAATTTATGTTCTATGATATTTTTTGATCAGAAGCGTAGTTTTCGAGATATATCGAGATATTTAAAAGTTCCGAAGCCGCACCAACATAATAGAGATACAGAAACACCGTGGCCCCTTTCTTTGAGATAACTCTGCACTATTGCGAGTTGGAAATGCCACTTCCAGCTTAGCTGTGCAGAAGAAGAACAACAAGAATAAGAAATATCTCGAAATATGTCCGTCAGGCCCCTTCCCTTGAGATAAATCTGCAAATATCTCGGAAACGAAGAGAGCTATGGGAAAATGTTAAGAGACCTTTTTTGTAGAGAATTAAGTTTCCTACTTTCTATGTTCTATGATATTTTTTGATCAGATGCGTAGTTCTCGAGATATATCAAGATATTTAAAAGCTCCGAAGCCGCACCAACAAAATAGAGATACAGAAACACCGTGGCCCCTTTCTTTGAGATAACTCTGCACTATTGCGAGCTGCAAATGCCACTTCCAGCTTAGCTGTGCAGAAGAAGAACAACAAGAAGAAGAAATATCTCGAAATATGTCCGTCAGGCCCTTTCCCTTCAGATAAATCTGCAAATATCTCGGAAACGAAGCGAGCTATGGCAAAATGCTAAGAGAGCTTTTTTGTAGAGAATTATGTTTGCTACTTTTTATGTTCTATGATATTTTTTGATCAGATGCGTAGTTCTCGAGATATATCAAGATATTTAAAAGTTCCGAAGCCGCACCAACATAATAGAGATACAGAAACACCGTGGCCCCTTTCTTTGAGATAACTCTGCACTATTGCGAGTTGCAAATGCCACTTCCAGCTTAGCTGTGCAGAAGAAGAACAACAAGAATAAGAAATATCTCGAAATATGTCCGTCAGGCCCCTTCCCTTGAGATAAATATGCAAATATCTCGGAAACGAAGCGAGCTATGGCAAAATGTTAAGAGACCTTTTTTGTAGAGAATTAAGTTTCGTACTTTTTATGTTCTATGATATTTTTTGATCAGATGCGTAGTTCTCGAGATATATCAAGATATTTAAAAGTTCCTAAGCCGCACCAACATAATAGAGATACAGAAACACCGTGGCCCCTTTCTTTGAGATAACTCTGCACTATTGCGAGCTGCAAATGCCACTTCCCGCTTAGCTGTGCAGAAGAAGAACAACAAGAAGAAGAAATATCTCGAAATATGTCCGTCAGGCCCCTTCCCTTGAGATAAATCTGCAAATATCTCGGAAACGAAGCGAGCTATGGCAAAATGTTAAGAGACCTTTTTTGTAGAGAATTACGTTTCCTACAATTTATGTTCTATGATATTTTTTGATCAGAAGCGTAGTTTTCGAGATATATCGAGATATTTAAAAGTTCCGAAGCCGCACCAACATAATAGAGATACAGAAACACCGTGGCCCCTTTCTTTGAGATAACTCTTCACTAGTGCGAGCCGCAAATGCCACTTCCAGCTTAGCTGTGCAGAAGAAGAACAACAAGAAGAAGAAATATCTCGAAATATGTCCGTCAGGCCCCTTCCCTTGAGATATATCTGCAAATATCTCGGAAACGAAGCGAGCTATGGCAAAATGTTCAGAGACCTTTTTTGTAGAGAATTATGTTTCCTACAATTTATGTTCTATGATATTTTTTGATCAGAAGCGTAGTTTTCGAGATATATCGAGATATTTAAAAGTTCCGAAGCCGCACCAACATAATAGAGATACAGAAACACCGTGGCCCCTTTCTTTGAGATAACTCTGCACTAGTGCGAGCCGCAAATGCCACTTCCAGCTTAGCTGTGCAGAAGAAGAACAACAAGAAGAAGAAATATCTCGAAATATGTCCGTCAGGCCCCTTCCCTTGAGATAAATCTGCAAATATCTCGGAAACGAAGCGAGCTATGGCAAAATGTTAAGAGACCTTTTTTGTAGAGAATTAAGTTTCCTACTTTTTATGTTCTATGATATTTTTTGATCAGATGCGTAGTTCTCGAGATATATCAAGATATTTAAAAGTTCCGAAGCCGCACCAACATAATAGAGATACAGAAACACCGTCGCCCCTTTCTTTGAGATAACTTTGCACTATTGCGAGCTGTAAATGCCACTTCCAGCTTAGCTGTGCAGAAGAAGTACAACAAGAAGAAGAAATATCTCGAAATATTTCCGTCAGGCCCCTTCCCTTGAGATATATCTGCAAATATCTCGGAAACGAAGCGAGCTATGGCAAAATGTTAAGAGACCTTTTTTGTAGAGAATTATGTTTCCTACAATTTATGTTCTATGATATTTTTTGATCAGAAGCGTAGTTCTCGAGATATATCAAGATATTTAAAAGTTCCGAAGCCGCACCAACATAATAGAGATACAGAAACACCGTGGCCCCTTTCTTTGAGATAACTCTTCACTAGTGCGAGCCGCAAATGCCACTTCCAGCTTAGCTGTGCAGAAGAAGAACAACAAGAAGAAGAAATATCTCGAAATATGTCCGTCAGGCCCCTTCCCTTGAGATATATCTGCAAATATCTCGGAAACGAAGCGAGCTATGGCAAAATGTTCAGAGACCTTTTTTGTAGAGAATTATGTTTCCTACAATTTATGTTCTATGATGTTTTTTGATCAGAAGCGTAGTTTTCGAGATATATCGAGATATTTAAAAGTTCCGAAGCCGCACCAACATAATAGAGATACAGAAACACCGTGGCCCCTTTCTTTGAGATAACTCTGCACTATTGCGAGTTGGAAATGCCACTTCCAGCTTAGCTGTGCAGAAGAAGAACAACAAGAATAAGAAATATCTCGAAATATGTCCGTCAGGCCCCTTCCCTTGAGATAAATCTGCAAATCTCTCGGAAACGAAGAGAGCTATGGGAAAATGTTAAGAGACCTTTTTTGTAGAGAATTAAGTTTCCTACTTTCTATGTTCTATGATATTTTTTGATCAGATGCGTAGTTCTCGAGATATATCAAGATATTTAAAAGCTCCGAAGCCGCACCAACATAATAGAGATACAGAAACACCGTGGCCCCTTTCTTTGAGATAACTCTGCACTATTGCGAGCTGCAAATGCCACTTCCAGCTTAGCTGTGCAGAAGAAGAACAACAAGAAGAAGAAATATCTCGAAATATGTCCGTCAGGCCCTTTCCCTTCAGATAAATCTGCAAATATCTCGGAAACGAAGCGAGCTATGGCAAAATGCTAAGAGAGCTTTTTTGTAGAGAATTATGTTTGCTACTTTTTATGTTCTATGATATTTTTTGATCAGATGCGTAGTTCTCGAGATATATCAAGATATTTAAAAGTTCCGAAGCCGCACCAACATAATAGAGATACAGAAACACCGTGGCCCCTTTCTTTGAGATAACTCTGCACTATTGCGAGTTGCAAATGCCACTTCCAGCTTAGCTGTGCAGAAGAAGAACAACAAGAATAAGAAATATCTCGAAATATGTCCGTCAGGCCCCTTCCCTTGAGATAAATATGCAAATATCTCGGAAACGAAGCGAGCTATGGCAAAATGTTAAGAGACCTTTTTTGTAGAGAATTAAGTTTCCTACTTTTTATGTTCTATGATATTTTTTGATCAGATGCGCAGTTCTCGAGATATATCAAGATATTTAAAAGTTCCGAATCCGCACCAACGTAATAGAGATACAGAAACACCGTGGCCCCTTTCTTTGAGATAACTCTGCACTATTGCGAGCTGCAAATGCCACTTCCAGCTTACTGTGCAGAAGAGGAACAACAAGAAGAAGAAATATCTCGAAATATGTCCGTCAGGCCCCTTCCCTTGAGATAAATCTGCAAATATCTCGGAAACGAAGCGAGCTATGGCAAAATGTTAAGAGACCTTTTTTGTACAGAATTATGTTTCCTACTTTTTATGTTCTATGATATTTTTTGATCAGACGCGTAGTTCTCGAGATATATCAAGATATTTAAAAGTTCCGAAGCCGCACCAACATAATAGAGATACAGAAACACCGTGGCTCCTTTCTTTGAGATAACTCTGCACTATTGCGAGCTGGAAATGCCACTTCCAGTTTAGCTGTGCAGAAGAAGAACCACAAGAAGAAGAAATATCTCGAAATATGTCCGTGAGGCCCCTTCCCTTGAGATAAATCTGGAAATATCTCGGAAACGAAGAGAGCTATGGCAAAATGTTAAGAGACCTTTTTTGTAGAGAATTAAGTTTCCTACTTTTTACGTTCTATGACATTTTTTGATCAGATGCGTAGTTCTCGAGATATATCAAGATATTTAAAAGTTCCGAAGCCGCACCAACATAATAGAGATACAGAAACACCGTGGCCCCTTTCGTTGAGATAACTCTGCACTAGTGCGAGCCGCAAATGCCACTTCCAGCTTAGCTGTGCAGAAGAAGAACAACAAGAAGAAGAAATATCTCGAAATATGTCCGTCAGGCCCCTTCCCTTGAGATAAATCTGCAAATATCTCGGAAACGAAGCGAGCTATGGCAAAATGTTAAGAGACCGTTTTTGTAGAGAATTAGGTTTCCTACTTTTTATGCTCTATGATATTTTTTGATCAGATGTGTAGTTCTCGAGATATATCAAGATATTTAAAAGTTCCGAAGCCGCACCAACATAATAGAGATACAGAAACACCGTGGCCCCATTCTTTGAGATAACTCTGCACTATTGCGAGCTGTAAATGCCACTTCCAGCTTAGCTGTGCAGAAGAAGAACAACAAGAAGAAGAAATATCTCGAAATATGTCCGTCAGGCCAGTTCCTTTGAGCTGAATCTGCAAATATCTCGGAAACGGAGCGAGCTATGGCAAAATGTTAAGAGACCTTTTTTGTACAGAATTATGTTTCCTACTTTTTATGTTCTATGATATTTTTTGATCAGACGCGTAGTTCTCGAGATATATCAAGATATTTAAAAGTTCCGAAGCCGCACCAACATAATAGAGATACAGAAACACCGTGGCCCCTTTCGTTGAGATAACTCTGCACTAGTGCGAGCCGCAAATGCCACTTCCAGCTTAGCTGTGCAGAAGAAGAACAACAAGAAGAAGAAATATCTCGAAATATGTCCGTCAGGCCCCTTCCCTTGAGATAAATCTGCAAATATCTCGGAAACGAAGCGAGCTATGGCAAAATGTTAAGAGACCTTTTTTGTAGAGAATTAGGTTTCCTATTTTTTATGCTCTATGATATTTTTTGATCAGATGCGTAGTTCTCGAGATATATCAAGATATTTAAAAGATCCGAAGCCGCACCAACATAATAGAGATACAGAAACACCGTGGCCCCATTCTTTGAGATAACTCTGCACTATTGCGAGCTGTAAATGCCACTTCCAGCTTAGCTGTGCAGAAGAAGAACAACAAGAAGAAGAAATATCTCGAAATATGTCCGTCAGGCCAGTTCCTTTGAGCTGAATCTGCAAATATCTCGGAAACGAAGCGAGCTATGGCAAAATGTTAAGAGACGTTTTTTGTAGAGAATTATGTGTCCTACAATTTACGTTCTCTGATATTTTTTGATCAGAAGCGTAGTTTTCGAGATATATCGAGATATTTAAAAGTTCCGAAGCCGCACCAACATAATAGGGATACAGAAACACCGTGGCCCCTTTCTCTGAGATAACTGCACTAGTGCGAGCCGCAAATGCCACTTCCAGCTTAGCTGTGCAGAAGAAGAACAACAAGAAGAAGAAATATCTCGAAATATGTCCGTCAGGCCACTTCCCTTGAGATAAATCTGCAAATATCTCGGAAACGAAGCGAGCTATGGCAAAATGTTAAGAGACGTTTTTTGTAGAGAATTATGTTTCCTACAATTTATGTTCTATGATATTTTTTGATCAGAAGCGTAGTTTTCGAGATATATCGAGATATTTAAAAGTTCCGAAGCCGCACCAACATAATAGAGATACAGAAACACCGTGGCCCCTTTCTTTGAGATAACTCTGCACTAGTGCGAGCCGCAAATGCCACTTCCAGCTTAGCTGTGCAGAAGAAGAGCAACAAGAAGAAGAAATATCTCGAAATATGTCCGACAGGCCCCTTCCCTTGAGATAAATCTGCAAATATCTCGGAAACGAAGCGAGCTATGGCGAAATGTTAAGAGACCTTTTTTGTAGAGAATTAAGTTTCCTACTTTTTATCTTCTATGATATTTTTTGGTCAGATGCGTAGTTCTCGAGATAGATCAAGATACTTAAAAGTTCCGAAGCCGCACCAACATAATAGAGATACAGAAACACCGTGGCCCCTCTCTTTGAGATAACTCTGCACTATTGCGAGCTGCAAATGCCACTTCCAGCTTAGCTGTGCAGAAGAAGAACAACAAGAAGAAGAAATATCTCGAAATATGTCCGTCAGGCCCCTTCCCTTGAGATAAATCTGCAAATATCTCGGAAACGAAGCGAGCTATGGCAAAATGTTTAGAGACCTTTCTTGTAGAGAATTAAGTTTCCTACTTTATATGTAGTATGATATTTTTTGATCAGATGCGTAGTTCTCGAGATATATCAAGATATTTAAAAGTTCCGAAGCCGCACCAACATAATAGAGATACAGAAACACCGTGGCCCCTCTCTTTGAGATAACTCTGCACTATTGCGCGCTGCAAATGCCACTTCCAGCTTAGCTGTGCAGAAGAAGAACAACAAGAAGAAGAAATATCTCGAAATATGTCCGTCAGGCCACTTCCCTTGAGATAAATCTGCAAATATCTCGGAAACGAAGCGAGCTATGGCAAAATGTTAAGAGACCTTTTTTGTTGAGAATTAAGTTTCCTACTTTTTATGTTCGATGATATTTTTTGATCAGATGCGTAGTTCTCGAGATATATCAAGATATTTAAAAGTTCCGAAGCTGCACCAACATAATAGAGGTACAGAAACACCGTGGCCTCTTTCTTTGAGATAACTCTGCACTATTGCGAGCTGCAAATGCCACTTCGAGCTTAGCTGTGCAGAAGAAGAACAACAAGAAGAAGAAATATCTCGAAATATGTCCGTCAGACCCCTTCCCTTGAGATGAATCTGCAAATATCTCGGAAACGAAGCGAGCTATGGCAAAACGTTAAGAGACCTTTTTTCTAGAGAATAATATTTCCTACAATTTATGTTCTATGATATTTTTTGATCAGAAGCGTAGTTTTCGAGATATATCGAGATATTTAAAAGCTCCGAAGCCGCACCAATATAATAGAGATACAGAAACACCGTGGCCCCTTTCTTTGAGATAACTCTGCACTATTGCGAGCCGCAAATGCCACTTCCAGCTTAGCTGTGCAGAAGAAGAACAACAAGAAGAAGAAATATCTCGAAATATGTCCGTCAGGCCACTTCCCTTGAGATAAATCTGCAAATATCTCGGAAACGAAGCGAGCTATGGCAAAATGTTAAGAGACCTTTTTTGTAGAGAATTAAGTTTCCTACTTTTTATGTTCGATGATATTTTTTGATCAGATGCGTAGTTCTCGAGATATATCAAGATATTTAAAAGTTCCGAAGCTGCACCAACATAATAGAGGTACAGAAACACCGTGGCCTCTTTCTTTGAGATAACTCTGCACTATTGCGAGCTGCAAATGCCACTTCGAGCTTAGCTGTGCAGAAGAAGAACAACAAGAAGAAGAAATATCTCGAAATATGTCCGTCAGACCCCTTCCCTTGAGATGAATCTGCAAATATCTCGGAAACGAAGCGAGCTATGGCAAAACGTTAAGAGACCTTTTTTGTAGAGAATAATATTTCCTACAATTTACGTTCTATGATATTTTTTGATCAGAAGCGTAGTTTTCGAGATATATCGAGATATTTAAAAGCTCCGAAGCCGCACCAATATAATAGAGATACAGAAACACCGTGGCCCCTTTCTTTGAGATAACTCTGCACTATTGCGAGCCGCAAATGCCACTTCCAGCTCAGCTGTGCAGAAGAAGAACAACAAGAAGAAGAAATATCTCGAAATATGTCCGTCTGGCCCCTTCCCTTGAGATAAATCTGCAAATATCTCGGAAACGAAGCGAGCTATGGCAAAATGTTAAGAGACCTTTTTTGTAGAGAATTAAGTTTCCTACTTTTTATGTTCTATGATATTTTTTGATCAGATGCGTAGTTCTCGAGATATATCAAGATATTTAAAAGTTCCGAAGCCGCACCAACATAATAGAGATACAGAAACACCGTGGCCCCTCTCTTTGAGATAACTCTGCACTATTGCGAGCTGCAAATGCCACTTCCAGCTTAGCTGTGCAGAAGAAGAACAACAAGAAGAAGAAATATCTCGAAATATGTCCGTCAGGCCCCTTCCCTTGAGATAAATCTGCAAATATCTCGGAAACGAAGAGAGCTATGGCAAAATGTTAAGAGACCTTTTTTGTAGAGAATTAAGTTTCCTACTTTTTATGTTGTATGATATTTTTTGATCAGATGCGCAGTTCTCGAGATATATCAAGATATTTAAAAGTTCCGAAGCCGCACCAACATAATAGAGATACAGAAACACAGTGGCCCCTTTCTTTGAGATAACTCTGCACTATTGCGAGCTGCAAATGCCACCTCCAGCTTAGCTGTGCAGAAGAAGAACAACAAGAAGAAGAAATATCTCGATATATGTCCGTCAGGCCCTTTCCCTTCAGATAAATCTGCAAATATCTCGGAAACGAAGCGAGCTATGGCAAAATGCTAAGAGACCTTTTTTGTAGAGAATTATGTTTGCTACTTTTTATGTTCTATGATATTTTTTGATCAGATGCGTAGTTCTCGAGATATATCAAGATATTTAAAAGTTCCGAAGCCGCACCAACATAATAGAGATACAGAAACACCGTGGCCCCTTTCTTTGAGATAACTCTGCACTATTGCGAGTTGCAAATGCCACTTCCAGCTTAGCTGTGCAGAAGAAGAACAACAAGAATAAGAAATATCTCGAAATATGTCCGTCAGGCCCCTTCCCTTGAGATAAATCTGCAAATATCTCGGAAACGAAGAGAGCTATGGCAAAATGTTAAGAGACCTTTTTTGTAGAGAATTAAGTTTCCTACTTTCTATGTTCTATGATATTTTTTGATCAGATGCGTAGTTCTCGAGATATATCAAGATATTTAAAAGTTCCGAAGCCGCACCAACATAATAGAGATACAGAAACACCGTGGCCCCTTTCTTTGAGATAACTCTGCACTATTGCGAGCTGCAAATGCCACTTCCCGCTTAGCTGTGCAGAAGAAGAACAACAAGAAGAAGAAATATCTCGAAATATGTCCGTCAGGCCCCTTCCCTTGAGATAAATCTGCAAATATCTCGGAAACGAAGCGAGCTATGGCAAAATGTTAAGAGACCTTTTTTGTAGAGAATTACGTTTCCTACAATCTATATTCTATGATATTTTTTGATCAGAAGCGTAGTTTTCGAGATATATCGAGATATTTAAGAGTTCCGAAGCCGCACCAACATAATAGAGATACAGAAACACCGTGGCCCCTTTCTTTGAGATAACTCTTCACTAGTGCGAGCCGCAAATGCCACTTCCAGCTTAGCTGTGCAGAAGAAGAACAACAAGAAGAAGAAATATCTCGAAATATGTCCGTCAGGCCCCTTCCCTTGAGATATATCTGCAAATATCTCGGAAACGAAGCGAGCTATGGCAAAATGTTCAGAGACCTTTTTTGTAGAGAATTATGTTTCCTACAATTTATGTTCTATGATATTTTTTGATCAGAAGCGTAGTTTTCGAGATATATCGAGATATTTAAAAGTTCCGAAGCCGCACCAACATAATAGAGATACAGAAACACCGTGGCCCCTTTCTTTGTGATAACTCTGCACCAGTGCGAGCCGCAAATGCCACTTCCAGCTTAGCTGTGCAGAAGAAGAACAACAAGAAGAAGAAATATCTCGAAATATGTCCGTCAGGCCCCTTCCCTTGAGATAAATCTGCAAATATCTCGGAAACGAAGCGAGCTATGGCAAAATGTTAAGAGACCTTTTTTGTAGAGAATTAAGTTTCCTACTTTTTATGTTCTATGATATTTTTTGATCAGATGCGTAGTTCTCGAGATATATCAAGATATTTAAAAGTTCCGAAGCCGCACCAACATAATAGAGATACAGAAACACCGTGGCCCCTTTCTTTGAGATAACTCTGCACTAGTGCGAGCCGCAAATGCCACTTCCAGCTTAGCTGTGCAGAAGAAGAACAACAAGAAGAAGAAATATCTCGAAATATGTCCGTCAGGCCCCTTCCCTTGAGATAAATCTGCAAATATCTCGGAAACGAAGCGAGCTATGGCAAAATGTTAAGAGACCTTTTTTGTAGAGAATTAAGTCTCCTACTTTTTATGTTCTATGATATTTTTTGATCAGATGCGTAGTTCTCGAGATATATCAAGATATTTAAAAGTTCCGAAGCCGCACCAACATAATAGAGATACAGAAACACCGTCGCCCCTTTCTTTGAGATAACTTTGCACTATTGCGAGCTGTAAATGCCACTTCCAGCTTAGCTGTGCAGAAGAAGTACAACAAGAAGAAGAAATATCTCGAAATATGTCCGTCAGGCCCCTTCCCTTGAGATATATCTGCAAATATCTCGGAAACGAAGCGAGCTATGGCAAAATGTTAAGAGACCTTTTTTGTAGAGAATTATGTTTCCTACAATTTATGTTCTATGATATTTTTTGATCAGAAGCGTAGTTCTCGAGATATATCAAGATATTTAAAAGTTCCGAAGCCGCACCAACATAATAGAGATACAGAAACACCGTGGCCCCTTTCTTTGAGATAACTCTGCACTATTGCGAGCTGCAAATGCCACTTCCAGGTTAGCTGTGCAGAAGAAGAACAACAAGAAGAAGAAATATCTCGAAATATGTCCGTCAGGCCCCTTCCCTTGAGATATATCTGCAAATATCTCGGAAAAGAAGCGAGCTATGACAAAATGTTAAGAGACCTTTTTAGTAGAGAATTAAGTTTCCTACTTTTTATGTTCTATGATATTTTTTGATCAGATGCGTAGTTCTCGAGATATATCAAGATATTTAAAAGTTCCGAAGCCGCACCAACATAATAGAGATACAGAAACACCGTGGCCCCTTTCTTTGAGATAACTCTGCACTATTGCGAGCTGCAAATGCCACTTCCAGCTTAGCTGTGCAGAAGAAGAACAACAAGAAGAAGAAATATCTCGAAATATGTCCGTCAGGCCCCTTCCCTTGAGATAAATCTGCAAATATCTCGGAAACGAAGAGAGCTATGGCAAAATGTTAAGAGACCTTTTTTGTAGAGAATTAAGTTTCCTACTTTTTATGTTCTATGATATTTTTTGATCAGATGCGTAGTTCTCGAGATATATCAAGATACTTAAAAGTTCCGAAGCCGCACCAACATAATAAAGATACAGAAACACCGTGGCCCCTTTCTTTGAGATAACTCTGCACTATTGCGAGCTGCAAATGCCACTTCCCGCTTAGCTGTGCAGAAGAAGAACAACAAGAAGAAGAAATATCTCGAAATATGTCCGTCAGGCCCCTTCCCTTGAGATAAATCTGCAAATATCTCGGAAACCAAGCGAGCTATGGCAAAATGTTAAGAGACCTTTTTTGTAGAGAATTACGTTTCCTACAATTTATGTTCTATGATATTTTTTGATCAGAAGCGTAGTTTTCGAGATATATCGAGATATTTAAAAGTTCCGAAGCCGCACCAACATAATAGAGATACAGAAACACCGTGGCCCCTTTCTTTGAGATAACTCTTCACTAGTGCGAGCCGCAAATGCCACTTCCAGCTTAGCTGTGTAGAAGAAGAACAACAAGAAGAAGAAATATCTCGAAATATGTCCGTCAGGCCCCTTCCCTTGAGATATATCTGCAAATATCTCGGAAACGAAGCGAGCTATGGCAAAATGTTCAGAGACCTTTTTTGTAGAGAATTATGTTTCCTACAATTTATGTTCTATGATATTTTTTGATCAGAAGCGTAGTTTTCGAGATATATCGAGATATTTAAAAGTTCCGAAGCCGCACCAACATAATAGAGATACAGAAACACCGTGGCCCCTTTCTTTGAGATAACTCTGCACTAGTGCGAGCCGCAAATGCCACTTCCAGCTTAGCTGTGCAGAAGAAGAACAACAAGAAGAAGAAATATCTCGAAATATGTCCGTCAGGCCCCTTCCCTTGAGATAAATCTGCAAATATCTCGGAAACGAAGAGAGCTATGGCAAAATGTTAAGAGACCTTTTTTGTAGAGAATTAAGTTTCCTACTTTTTATGTTGTATGATATTTTTTGATCAGATGCGCAGTTCTCGAGATATATCAAGATATTTAAAAGTTCCGAAGCCGCACCAACATAATAGAGATACAGAAACACAGTGGCCCCTTTCTTTGAGATAACTCTGCACTATTGCGAGCTGCAAATGCCACCTCCAGCTTAGCTGTGCAGAAGAAGAACAACAAGAAGAAGAAATATCTCGAAATATGTCCGTCAGGCCCTTTCCCTTCAGATAAATCTGCAAATATCTCGGAAACGAAGCGAGCTATGGCAAAATGCTAAGAGACCTTTTTTGTAGAGAATTATGTTTGCTACTTTTTATGTTCTATGATATTTTTTGATCAGATGCGTAGTTCTCGAGATATATCAAGATATTTAAAAGTTCCGAAGCCGCACCAACATAATAGAGATACAGAAACACCGTGGCCCCTTTCTTTGAGATAACTCTGCACTATTGCGAGTTGGAAATGCCACTTCCAGCTTAGCTGTGCAGAAGAAGAACAACAAGAATAAGAAATATCTCGAAATATGTCCGTCAGGCCCCTTCCCTTGAGATAAATCTGCAAATATCTCGGAAACGAAGAGAGCTATGGCAAAATGTTAAGAGACCTTTTTTGTAGAGAATTAAGTTTCCTACTTTCTATGTTCTATGATATTTTTTGATCAGATGCGTAGTTCTCGAGATATATCAAGATATTTAAAAGTTCCGAAGCCGCACCAACATAATAGAGATACAGAAACACCGTGGCCCCTTTCTTTGAGATAACTCTGCACTATTGCGAGCTGCAAATGCCACTTCCAGCTTAGCTGTGCAGAAGAAGAACAACAAGAAGAAGAAATATCTCGAAATATGTCCGTCAGGCCCCTTCCCTTGAGATAAATCTGCAAATATCTCGGAAACGAAGAGAGCTATGGCAAAATGTTAAGAGACCTTTTTTGTAGAGAATTAAGTTTCCTACTTTTTATGTTCTATGATATTTTTTGATCAGATGCGCAGTTCTCGAGATATATCAAGATATTTAAAAGTTCCGAAGCCGCACCAACATAATAGAGATACAGAAACACCGTGGCCCCTTTCTTTGAGATAACTTTGCACTATTGCGAGCTGTAAATGCCACTTCCAGTTTAGCTGTGCAGAAGAAGAACAACAAGAAGAAGAAATATCTCGAAATATGTCCGTCAGGCCCCTTCCCTTGAGATATATCTGCAAATATCTCGGAAACGAAGCGAGCTATGGCAAAATGTTAAGAGACCTTTTTTGTAGAGAATTATGTTTCCTACAATTTATGTTCTATGATATTTTTTGATCAGAAGCGTAGTTTTCGAGATATATCGAGATATTTAAAAGTTCCGAAGCCGCACCAACATAATAGAGATACAGAAACACCGTGGCCCCTTTCTTTGAGATAACTCTTCACTAGTGCGAGCCGCAAATGCCACTTCCAGCTTAGCTGTGCAGAAGAAGAACAACAAGAAGAAGAAATATCTCGAAATATGTCCGTCAGGCCCCTTCCCTTGAGATATATCTGCAAATATCTCGGAAACGAAGCGAGCTATGGCAAAATGTTCAGAGACCTTTTTTGTAGAGAATTATGTTTCCTACAATTTATGTTCTATGATATTTTTTGATCAGAAGCGTAGTTTTCGAGATATATCGAGATATTTAAAAGTTCCGAAGCCGCACCAACATAATAGAGATACAGAAACACCGTGGCCCCTTTCTTTGAGATAACTCTGCACTAGTGCGAGCCGCAAATGCCACTTCCAGCTTAGCTGTGCAGAAGAAGAACAACAAGAACAAGAAATATCTCGAAATATGTCCGTCAGGCCCCTTCCCTTGAGATAAATCTGCAAATATCTCGGAAACGAAGAGAGCTATGGCAAAATGTTAAGAGACCTTTTTTGTAGAGAATTAAGTTTCCTAATTTTTATGTTGTATGATATTTTTTGATCAGATGCGCAGTTCTCGAGATATATCAAGATATTTAAAAGTTCCGAAGCCGCACCAACATAATAGAGATACAGAAACACAGTGGCCCCTTTCTTTGAGATAACTCTGCACTATTGCGAGCTGCAAATGCCACCTCCAGCTTAGCTGTGCAGAAGAAGAACAACAAGAAGAAGAAATATCTCGAAATATGTCCGTCAGGCCCTTTCCCTTCAGATAAATCTGCAAATATCTCGGAAACGAAGCGAGCTATGGCAAAATGCTAAGAGACCTTTTTTGTACAGAATTATGTTTGCTACTTTTTATGTTCTATGATATTTTTTGATCAGATGCGTAGTTCTCGAGATATATCAAGATATTTAAAAGTTCCGAAGCCGCACCAACATAATAGAGATACAGAAACACCGTGGCCCCTTTCTTTGAGATAACTCTGCACTATTGCGAGTTGCAAATGTCACTTCCAGCTTAGCTGTGCAGAAGAAGAACAACAAGAATAAGAAATATCTCGAAATATGTCCGTCAGGCCCCTTCCCTTGAGATAAATCTGCAAATATCTCGGAAACGAAGAGAGCTATGGCAAAATGTTAAGAGACCTTTTTTGTAGAGAATTAAGTTTCCTACTTTCTATGTTCTATGATATTTTTTGATCAGATGCGTAGTTCTCGAGATATATCAAGATATTTAAAAGTTCCGAATCCGCACCAACATAATAGAGATACAGAAACACCGTGGCCCCTTTCTTTGAGATAACTCTGCACTATTGCGAGCTGCAAATGCCACTTCCAGCTTACTGTGCAGAAGAGGAACAACAAGAAGAAGAAATATCTCGAAATATGTCCGTCAGGCCCCTTCCCTTGAGATAAATCTGCAAATATCTCGGAAACGAAGCGAGCTATGGCAAAATGTTAAGAGACCTTTTTTGTACAGAATTATGTTTCCTACTTTTTATGTTCTATGATATTTTTTGAGCAGACGCGTAGTTCTCGAGATATATCAAGATATTTAAAAGTTCCGAAGCCGCACCAACATAATAGAGATACAGAAACACCGTGGCTCCTTTCTTTGAGATAACTCTGCACTATTGCGAGCTGGAGATGCCACTTCCAGTTTAGCTGTGCAGAAGAAGAACCACAAGAAGAAGAAATATCTCGAAATATGTCCGTGAGGCCCCTTCCCTTGAGATAAATCTGGAAATATCTCGGAAACGAAGAGAGCTATGGCAAAATGTTAAGAGACCTTTTTTGTAGAGAATTAAGTTTCCTACTTTTTACGTTCTATGACATTTTTTGATCAGATGCGTAGTTCTCGAGATATATCAAGATATTTAAAAGTTCCGAAGCCGCACCAACATAATAGAGATACAGAAACACCGTGGCCCCTTTCGTTGAGATAAGTCTGCACTAGTGCGAGCCGCAAATGCCACTTCCAGCTTAGCTGTGCAGAAGAAGAACAACAAGAAGAAGAAATATCTCGAAATATGTCCGTCAGGCCCCTTCCCTTGAGATAAATCTGCAAATATCTCGGAAACGAAGCGAGCTATGGCAAAATGTTAAGAGACCTTTTTTGTAGAGAATTAGGTTTCCTACTTTTTATGCTCTATGATATTTTTTGATCAGATGCGTAGTTCTCGAGATATATCAAGATATTTAAAAGTTCCGAAGCCGCACCAACATAATAGAGATACAGAAACACCGTGGCCCCATTCTTTGAGATAACTCTGCACTATTGCGAGCTGTAAATGCCACTTCCAGCTTAGCTGTGCAGAAGAAGAACAACAAGAAGAAGAAATATCTCGAAATATGTCCGTCAGGCCAGTTCCTTTGAGCTGAATCTGCAAATATCTCGGAAACGAAGCGAGCTATGGCAAAATGTTAAGAGACCTTTTTTGTACAGAATTATGTTTCCTACTTTTTATGTTCTATGATATTTTTTGATCAGACGCGTAGTTCTCGAGATATATCAAGATATTTTAAAGTTCCGAAGCCGCACCAACATAATAGAGATACAGAAACACCGTGGCCCCTTTCTTTGAGATAACTCGGCACTACTGCGAGCTGGAAATGCCACCCTCAGTTTAGCTGTGCAGAAGAAGAACAACAAGAAGAAGAAATATCTCGAAATATGTCCGTCAGGCCCCTTCCCTTGAGATATATCTGCAAGTATCTTGGAAACGAAGCGAGCTATGGCAAAATGTTAAGAGACCTTTTTTGTAGAGAATTAAGTTTCCTACTTTTTATGTTCTATGATATTTTTTGATCAGATGCGTAGTTCTCGAGATATATCAAGATATTTAAAAGTTCCGAAGCCGCAACAACATAATAGAGATACAGAAACACCGTGGCCCCTTTCTTCGAGATAACTCTGCCCTATTGCGAGCTGCAAATGCCACTTCCAGTTTAGCTGTGCAGAAGAAGAACAACAAGAAGAAGAAATATCTCGAAATATGTCCGTCAGGCCCCTTCCCTTGAGATAAATCTGCAAGTATCTTGGAAACGAAGCGAGCTATGGCAAAATGTTAAGAGACCTTTTTTGTAGAGAATTAAGTTTCCTACTTTTTATGTTCTATGATATTTTTTGATCAGATGCGTAGTTCTCGAGATATATCAAGATATTTAAAAGTTCCGAAGCCGCAACAACATAATAGAGATACAGAAACACCGTGGCCCCTTTCTTCGAGATAACTCTGCACTATTGCGAGCTGCAAATGCCACTTCCAGCTTAGCTGTGCAGAAGAAGAACAACAAGAAGAAGAAATATCTCGAAAAATGTCCGTCAGGCCCCTTCCCTTGAGATAAATCTGCAAATATCTCGGAAACGAAGCGAGCTATGGCAAAATGTTAAGAGACCTTATTTGTAGAGAATTAAGTTTCCTACTTTTTATGTTCTATGATATTTTTTGATCAGATGCGTAGTTCTCGAGATATATCAAGATATTTAAAAGTTCCGAAGCCGCACCAACATAATAGAGATACAGAAACACCGTGGCCCCTTTCTTTGAGATAACTCTGCACTTTGCGAGCTGTAAATGCCACGTCCAGCTTAGCTGTGCAGAAGAAGAACAACAAGAAGAAGAAATATCTCGAAATATGTCCGTCAGGCCCCTTCCCTCGAGATAAATCTGCAAATATCTCGGAAACGAAGCGAGCTATGGCAAAATGTTAAGAGACCTTTTTTGTAGAGAATTAAGTTTCCTACTTTTTATGTTCTATGATATTTTTTGATCGGATGCGTTGCTCTCGAGATATATCAAGATATTTAAAAGTTCCGAAGCCGCACCAACATAATAGAGATACAGAAACACCGTGGCCCCTTTCTTTGAGATAACTCTGCACTATTGCGAGCTGCAAATGCCACTTCCAGCTTAGCTGTGCAGAAGAAGAACAACAAGAAGAAGAAATATCTCGAAATATGTCCGTCAGGCCCCTTCCCTTGAGATAAATCTGCATATATCTCGGAAGCGAAGCGAGCTATGGCAAAATGTTAAGAGACCTTTTTTGTAGAGAATTATGTTTCCTACAATTTATGTTCTATGATATTTTTTGATCAGAAGCGTAGTTTTCGAGATATATCAAGATATTTAAAAGTTCCGAAGCCGCACCAACATAATAGAGATACAGAAACACCGTGGCCCCTTTCTTTCAGATAACTCTGCACTATTGCGAGCTGGAAATGCCACTTCCAGTTTAGCTGTGCAGAAGAAGAACAACAAGAAGAAGAAATATCTCGAAATATGTCCGTCAGGCCCCTTCCCTTGAGATAAATCTGCATATATCTCGGAAACGAAGCGAGCTATGGCAAAATGTTGAGAGACCTTTTTTGTAGAGAATTAAGTTTTCTACTTTTTATGTTCTATGATATTTTTTGATCAGATGCGTAGTTCTCGAGATATATCAAGATATTTAAAAGTTCCGAAGCCGCACCAACATAATAGAGATACAGAAACACCGTGGCCCCTTTCTTTGAGATAACTCGGCACTACTGCGAGCTGGAAATGCCACTTCCAGTTTAGCTGTGCAGAAGAAGAACAACAAGAAGAAGAAATATCTCGAAATATGTCCGTCAGGCCCCTTCCCTTGAGATAAATCTGCAAGTATCTCGGAAACGAAGCGAGCTATGGCAAAATGTTGAGAGACCTTTTTTGTAGAGAATTAAGTTTTCTACTTTTTATGTTCTATGATATTTTTTGATCAGATGCGTAGTTCTCGAGATATATCAAGATATTTAAAAGTTCCGAAGCCGCACCAACATAATAGAGATACAGAAACACCGTGGCCCCTTTCTTTGAGATAACTCGGCACTACTGCGAGCTGGAAATGCCACTTCCAGTTTAGCTGTGCAGAAGAAGAACAACAAGAAGAAGAAATATCTCGAAATATGTCCGTCAGGCCCCTTCCCTTGAGATAAATCTGCAAGTATCTTGGAAACGAAGCGAGCTATGGCAAAATGTTAAGAGACCTTTTTTGTAGAGAATTAAGTTTCCTACTTTTTATGTTCTATGATATTTTTTGATCAGATGCGTAGTTCTCGAGATATATCAAGATATTTAAAAGTTCCGAAGTCGCACCAACATAATAGAGATACAGAAACACCGTGGCCCCTTTCTTTGAGATAACTCTGCACTTTGCGAGCTGTAAATGCCACGTCCAGCTTAGCTGTGCAGAAGAAGAACAACAAGAAGAAGAAATATCTCGAAATATGTCCGTCAGGCCCCTTCCCTCGAGATAAATCTGCAAATATCTCGGAAACGAAGCGAGCTATGGCAAAATGTTAAGAGACCTTTTTTGTAGAGAATTAAGTTTCCTACTTTTTATGTTCTATGATATTTTTTGATCGGATGCGTTGCTCTCGAGATATATCAAGATATTTAAAAGTTCCGAAGCCGCACCAACATAATAGAGATACAGAAACACCGTGGCCCCTTTCTTTGAGATAACTCTGCACTATTGCGAGCTGCAAATGCCACTTCCAGCTTAGCTGTGCAGAAGAAGAACAACAAGAAGAAGAAATATCTCGAAATATGTCCGTCAGGCCCCTTCCCTTGAGATAAATCTGCATATATCTCGGAAGCGAAGCGAGCTATGGCAAAATGTTAAGAGACCTTTTTTGTAGAGAATTATGTTTCCTACAATTTATGTTCTATGATATTTTTTGATCAGAAGCGTAGTTTTCGAGATATATCAAGATATTTAAAAGTTCCGAAGCCGCACCAACATAATAGAGATACAGAAACACCGTGGCCCCTTTCTTTCAGATAACTCTGCACTATTGCGAGCTGGAAATGCCACTTCCAGTTTAGCTGTGCAGAAGAAGAACAACAAGAAGAAGAAATATCTCGAAATATGTCCGTCAGGCCCCTTCCCTTGAGATAAATCTGCATATATCTCGGAAACGAAGCGAGCTATGGCAAAATGTTGAGAGACCTTTTTTGTAGAGAATTAAGTTTTCTACTTTTTATGTTCTATGATATTTTTTGATCAGATGCGTAGTTCTCGAGATATATCAAGATATTTAAAAGTTCCGAAGCCGCACCAACATAATAGAGATACAGAAACACCGTGGCCCCTTTCTTTGAGATAACTCGGCACTACTGCGAGCTGGAAATGCCACTTCCAGTTTAGCTGTGCAGAAGAAGAACAACAAGAAGAAGAAATATCTCGAAATATGTCCGTCAGGCCCCTTCCCTTGAGATAAATCTGCAAGTATCTTGGAAACGAAGCGAGCTATGGCAAAATGTTAAGAGACCTTTTTTGTAGAGAATTAAGTTTCCTACTTTTTATGTTCTATGATATTTTTTGATCAGATGCGTAGTTCTGGAGATATATCAAGATATTTAAAAGTTCCGAAGCCGCACCAACATAATAGAGATACAGAAACACCGTGGCCCCTTTCTTTGAGATAACTCTGCACTATTGCGAGCTGCAAATGCCACTTCCAGCTTAGCTGTGCAGAAGAAGAACAACAAGAAGAAGAAATATCTCGAAATATGTCCGTCAGGCCCCTTCCCTTGAGATAAATCTGCATATATCTCGGAAGCGAAGCGAGCTATGGCAAAATGTTAAGAGACCTTTTTTGTAGAGAATTATGTTTCCTACAATTTATGTTCTATGATATTTTTTGATCAGAAGCGTAGTTTTCGAGATATATCAAGATATTTAAAAGTTCCGAAGCCGCACCAACATAATAGAGATACAGAAACACCGTGGCCCCTTTCTTTCAGATAACTCTGCACTATTGCGAGCTGGAAATGCCACTTCCAGTTTAGCTGTGCAGAAGAAGAACAACAAGAAGAAGAAATATCTCGAAATATGTCCGTCAGGCCCCTTCCCTTGAGATAAATCTGCATATATCTCGGAAACGAAGCGAGCTATGGCAAAATGTTGAGAGACCTTTTCTGTAGAGAATTAAGTTTTCTACTTTTTGTGTTCTATGATATTTTTCGATCAGATGCGTAGTTCTCGAGATATATCAAGATATTTAAAAGTTCCGAAGCCGCACCAACATAATAGAGATACAGAAACACCGTGGCCCCTTTCTTTGAGATAACTCGGCACTACTGCGAGCTGGAAATGCCACTTCCAGTTTAGCTGTGCAGAAGAAGAACAACAAGAAGAAGAAATATCTCGAAATATGTCCGTCAGACCCCTTCCCTTGAGATAAATCTGCAAATATCTCGGAAACGAAGCGAGCTATGGCAAAATGTTAAGAGACATTTTTTGTAGAGAATTATGTTTCCCACAATTTACGTTCTATGATATTTTTTGATCAGAAGCGTAGTTTTCGAGATATATCGAGATATTTAAAAGATCCGAAGCCGCACCAACATAATAGAGATACAGAAACACCGTGGCCCCTTTCTTCGAGATAACTCTGCACTATTGCGAGCTGCAAATGCCACTTCCAGCTTAGCTGTGCAGAAGAAGACCAACAAGAAGAAGAAATATCTCGAAACATGTCCGTCAGGCCCCTTCCCTTGAGATAAATCTGCAAATATCTCGGAAACGAAGCGAGCTATGGCAAAATGTTAAGAGACCTTATTTGTGGAGAATTAAGTTTCCTACTTTTTATGTTCTATGATATTATTTGATCAGATGCGTAGTTCTCGAGATATATCAAGATATTTAAAAGTTCCGAAGCCGCACCAACATAATAGAGATACAGAAACACCGTGGCCCCTTTCTTTGAGATAACTCTGCACTATTGCGAGCTGCAAATGCCACTTCCAGCTTAGCTGTGCAGAAGAAGAACAACAAGAAGAAGAAATATCTCGAAATATGTCCGTCAGGCCCCTTCCCTTGAGATAAATCTGCAAATATCTCGGAAACGAAGCGAGCTATGGCAAAATGTTAAGAGACCTTATTTGTGGAGAATTAAGTTTCCTACTTTTTATGTTCTATGATATTATTTGATCAGATGCGTAGTTCTCGAGATATATCAAGATATTTAAAAGTTCCGAAGCCGCACCAACATAATAGAGATACAGAAACACCGTGGCCCCTTTCTTTGAGATAACTCTGCACTATTGCGAGCTGCAAATGCCACTTCCAGCTTAGCTGTGCAGAAGAAGAACAACAAGAAGAAGAAATATCTCGAAATATGTCCGTCAGGCCCCTTCCCTTGAGATAAATCTGCATATATCTCGGAAGCGAAGCGAGCTATGGCAAAATGTTAAGAGACCTTTTTTGTAGAGAATTATGTTTCCTACAATTTATGTTCTATGATATTTTTTGATCAGAAGCGTAGTTTTCGAGATATATCAAGATATTTAAAAGTTCCGAAGCCGCACCAACATAATAGAGATACAGAAACACCGTGGCCCCTTTCTTTCAGATAACTCTGCACTATTGCGAGCTGGAAATGCCACTTCCAGTTTAGCTGTGCAGAAGAAGAACAACAAGAAGAAGAAATATCTCGAAATATGTCCGTCAGGCCCCTTCCCTTGAGATAAATCTGCATATATCTCGGAAACGAAGCGAGCTATGGCAAAATGTTGAGAGACCTTTTTTGTAGAGAATTAAGTTTTCTACTTTTTATGTTCTATGATATTTTTTGATCAGATGCGTAGTTCTCGAGATATATCAAGATATTTAAAAGTTCCGAAGCCGCACCAACATAATAGAGATACAGAAACACCGTGGCCCCTTTCTTTGAGATAACTCGGCACTACTGCGAGCTGGAAATGCCACTTCCAGTTTAGCTGTGCAGAAGAAGAACAACAAGAAGAAGAAATATCTCGAAATATGTCCGTCAGGCCCCTTCCCTTGAGATAAATCTGCAAGTATCTCGGAAACGAAGCGAGCTATGGCAAAATGTTGAGAGACCTTTTTTGTAGAGAATTAAGTTTTCTACTTTTTATGTTCTATGATATTTTTTGATCAGATGCGTAGTTCTCGAGATATATCAAGATATTTAAAAGTTCCGAAGCCGCACCAACATAATAGAGATACAGAAACACCGTGGCCCCTTTCTTTGAGATAACTCGGCACTACTGCGAGCTGGAAATGCCACTTCCAGTTTAGCTGTGCAGAAGAAGAACAACAAGAAGAAGAAATATCTCGAAATATGTCCGTCAGGCCCCTTCCCTTGAGATAAATCTGCAAGTATCTTGGAAACGAAGCGAGCTATGGCAAAATGTTAAGAGACCTTTTTTGTAGAGAATTAAGTTTCCTACTTTTTATGTTCTATGATATTTTTTGATCAGATGCGTAGTTCTCGAGATATATCAAGATATTTAAAAGTTCCGAAGTCGCACCAACATAATAGAGATACAGAAACACCGTGGCCCCTTTCTTTGAGATAACTCTGCACTTTGCGAGCTGTAAATGCCACGTCCAGCTTAGCTGTGCAGAAGAAGAACAACAAGAAGAAGAAATATCTCGAAATATGTCCGTCAGGCCCCTTCCCTCGAGATAAATCTGCAAATATCTCGGAAACGAAGCGAGCTATGGCAAAATGTTAAGAGACCTTTTTTGTAGAGAATTAAGTTTCCTACTTTTTATGTTCTATGATATTTTTTGATCGGATGCGTTGCTCTCGAGATATATCAAGATATTTAAAAGTTCCGAAGCCGCACCAACATAATAGAGATACAGAAACACCGTGGCCCCTTTCTTTGAGATAACTCTGCACTATTGCGAGCTGCAAATGCCACTTCCAGCTTAGCTGTGCAGAAGAAGAACAACAAGAAGAAGAAATATCTCGAAATATGTCCGTCAGGCCCCTTCCCTTGAGATAAATCTGCATATATCTCGGAAGCGAAGCGAGCTATGGCAAAATGTTAAGAGACCTTTTTTGTAGAGAATTATGTTTCCTACAATTTATGTTCTATGATATTTTTTGATCAGAAGCGTAGTTTTCGAGATATATCAAGATATTTAAAAGTTCCGAAGCCGCACCAACATAATAGAGATACAGAAACACCGTGGCCCCTTTCTTTCAGATAACTCTGCACTATTGCGAGCTGGAAATGCCACTTCCAGTTTAGCTGTGCAGAAGAAGAACAACAAGAAGAAGAAATATCTCGAAATATGTCCGTCAGGCCCCTTCCCTTGAGATAAATCTGCATATATCTCGGAAACGAAGCGAGCTATGGCAAAATGTTGAGAGACCTTTTTTGTAGAGAATTAAGTTTTCTACTTTTTATGTTCTATGATATTTTTTGATCAGATGCGTAGTTCTCGAGATATATCAAGATATTTAAAAGTTCCGAAGCCGCACCAACATAATAGAGATACAGAAACACCGTGGCCCCTTTCTTTGAGATAACTCGGCACTACTGCGAGCTGGAAATGCCACTTCCAGTTTAGCTGTGCAGAAGAAGAACAACAAGAAGAAGAAATATCTCGAAATATGTCCGTCAGGCCCCTTCCCTTGAGATAAATCTGCAAGTATCTTGGAAACGAAGCGAGCTATGGCAAAATGTTAAGAGACCTTTTTTGTAGAGAATTAAGTTTCCTACTTTTTATGTTCTATGATATTTTTTGATCAGATGCGTAGTTCTGGAGATATATCAAGATATTTAAAAGTTCCGAAGCCGCACCAACATAATAGAGATACAGAAACACCGTGGCCCCTTTCTTTGAGATAACTCTGCACTATTGCGAGCTGCAAATGCCACTTCCAGCTTAGCTGTGCAGAAGAAGAACAACAAGAAGAAGAAATATCTCGAAATATGTCCGTCAGGCCCCTTCCCTTGAGATAAATCTGCATATATCTCGGAAGCGAAGCGAGCTATGGCAAAATGTTAAGAGACCTTTTTTGTAGAGAATTATGTTTCCTACAATTTATGTTCTATGATATTTTTTGATCAGAAGCGTAGTTTTCGAGATATATCAAGATATTTAAAAGTTCCGAAGCCGCACCAACATAATAGAGATACAGAAACACCGTGGCCCCTTTCTTTCAGATAACTCTGCACTATTGCGAGCTGGAAATGCCACTTCCAGTTTAGCTGTGCAGAAGAAGAACAACAAGAAGAAGAAATATCTCGAAATATGTCCGTCAGGCCCCTTCCCTTGAGATAAATCTGCATATATCTCGGAAACGAAGCGAGCTATGGCAAAATGTTGAGAGACCTTTTCTGTAGAGAATTAAGTTTTCTACTTTTTGTGTTCTATGATATTTTTCGATCAGATGCGTAGTTCTCGAGATATATCAAGATATTTAAAAGTTCCGAAGCCGCACCAACATAATAGAGATACAGAAACACCGTGGCCCCTTTCTTTGAGATAACTCGGCACTACTGCGAGCTGGAAATGCCACTTCCAGTTTAGCTGTGCAGAAGAAGAACAACAAGAAGAAGAAATATCTCGAAATATGTCCGTCAGACCCCTTCCCTTGAGATAAATCTGCAAATATCTCGGAAACGAAGCGAGCTATGGCAAAATGTTAAGAGACATTTTTTGTAGAGAATTATGTTTCCCACAATTTACGTTCTATGATATTTTTTGATCAGAAGCGTAGTTTTCGAGATATATCGAGATATTTAAAAGATCCGAAGCCGCACCAACATAATAGAGATACAGAAACACCGTGGCCCCTTTCTTCGAGATAACTCTGCACTATTGCGAGCTGCAAATGCCACTTCCAGCTTAGCTGTGCAGAAGAAGACCAACAAGAAGAAGAAATATCTCGAAACATGTTCGTCAGGCCCCTTCCCTTGAGATAAATCTGCAAATATCTCGGAAACGAAGCGAGCTATGGCAAAATGTTAAGAGACCTTATTTGTGGAGAATTAAGTTTCCTACTTTTTATGTTCTATGATATTATTTGATCAGATGCGTAGTTCTCGAGATATATCAAGATATTTAAAAGTTCCGAAGCCGCACCAACATAATAGAGATACAGAAACACCGTGGCCCCTTTCTTTGAGATAACTCTGCACTATTGCGAGCTGCAAATGCCACTTCCAGCTTAGCTGTGCAGAAGAAGAACAACAAGAAGAAGAAATATCTCGAAATATGTCCGTCAGGCCCCTTCCCTTGAGATAAATCTGCAAATATCTCGGAAACGAAGCGAGCTATGGCAAAATGTTAAGAGACCTTATTTGTGGAGAATTAAGTTTCCTACTTTTTATGTTCTATGATATTATTTGATCAGATGCGTAGTTCTCGAGATATATCAAGATATTTAAAAGTTCCGAAGCCGCACCAACATAATAGAGATACAGAAACACCGTGGCCCCTTTCTTTGAGATAACTCTGCACTATTGCGAGCTGCAAATGCCACTTCCAGCTTAGCTGTGCAGAAGAAGAACAACAAGAAGAAGAAATATCTCGAAATATGTCCGTCAGGCCCCTTCCCTTGAGATAAATCTGCATATATCTCGGAAGCGAAGCGAGCTATGGCAAAATGTTAAGAGACCTTTTTTGTAGAGAATTATGTTTCCTACAATTTATGTTCTATGATATTTTTTGATCAGAAGCGTAGTTTTCGAGATATATCAAGATATTTAAAAGTTCCGAAGCCGCACCAACATAATAGAGATACAGAAACACCGTGGCCCCTTTCTTTCAGATAACTCTGCACTACTGCGAGCTGGAAATGCCACTTCCAGTTTAGCTGTGCAGAAGAAGAACAACAAGAAGAAGAAATATCTCGAAATATGTCCGTCAGGCCCCTTCCCTTGAGATAAATCTGCATATATCTCGGAAACGAAGCGAGCTATGGCAAAATGTTGAGAGACCTTTTCTGTAGAGAATTAAGTTTTCTACTTTTTATGTTCTATGATATTTTTTGATCAGATGCGTAGTTCTCGAGATATATCAAGATATTTAAAAGTTCCGAAGCCGCACCAACATAATAGAGATACAGAAACACCGTGGCCCCTTTCTTTGAGATAACTCGGCACTACTGCGAGCTGGAAATGCCACTTCCAGTTTAGCTGTGCAGAAGAAGAACAACAAGAAGAAGAAATATCTCGAAATATGTCCGTCAGGCCCCTTCCCTTGAGATAAATCTGCAAGTATCTTGGAAACGAAGCGAGCTATGGCAAAATGTTAAGAGACCTTTTTTGTAGAGAATTAAGTTTCCTACTTTTTATGTTCTATGATATTTTTTGATCAGATGCGTAGTTCTCGAGATATATCAAGATATTTAAAAGTTCCGAAGCCGCACCAACATAATAGAGATACAGAAACACCGTGGCCCCTTTCTTTGAGATAACTCTGCACTATTGCGAGCTGCAAATGCCACTTCCAGCTTAGCTGTGCAGAAGAAGAACAACAAGAAGAAGAAATATCTCGAAATATGTCCGTCAGGCCCCTTCCCTTGAGATAAATCTGCAAATATCTCGGAAACGAAGCGAGCTATGGCAAAATGTTAAGAGACCTTATTTGTGGAGAATTAAGTTTCCTACTTTTTATGTTCTATGATATTATTTGATCAGATGCGTAGTTCTCGAGATATATCAAGATATTTAAAAGTTCCGAAGCCGCACCAACATAATAGAGATACAGAAACACCGTGGCCCCTTTCTTTGAGATAACTCGGCACTTCTGCGAGCTGGAAATGCCACTTCCAGTTTAGCTGTGCAGAAGAAGAACAACAAGAAGAAGAAATATCTCGAAATATGTCCGTCAGACCCCTTCCCTTGAGATAAATCTGCAAATATCTCGGAAACGAAGCGAGCTATGGCAAAATGTTAAGAGACATTTTTTGTAGAGAATTATGTTTCCCACAATTTACGTTCTATGATATTTTTTGATCAGAAGCGTAGTTTTCGAGATATATCGAGATATTTAAAAGATCCGAAGCCGCACCAACATAATAGAGATACAGAAACACCGTGGCCCCTTTCTTCGAGATAACTCTGCACTATTGCGAGCTGCAAATGCCACTTCCAGCTTAGCTGTGCAGAAGAAGACCAACAAGAAGAAGAAATATCTCGAAACATGTCCGTCAGGCCCCTTCCCTTGAGATAAATCTGCAAATATCTCGGAAACGAAGCGAGCTATGGCAAAATGTTAAGAGACCTTATTTGTGGAGAATTAAGTTTCCTACTTTTTATGTTCTATGATATTATTTGATCAGATGCGTAGTTCTCGAGATATATCAAGATATTTAAAAGTTCCGAAGCCGCACCAACATAATAGAGATACAGAAACACCGTGGCCCCTTTCTTTGAGATAACTCTGCACTATTGCGAGCTGCAAATGCCACTTCCAGCTTAGCTGTGCAGAAGAAGAACAACAAGAAGAAGAAATATCTCGAAATATGTCCGTCAGGCCCCTTCCCTTGAGATAAATCTGCAAATATCTCGGAAACGAAGCGAGCTATGGCAAAATGTTAAGAGACCTTATTTGTGGAGAATTAAGTTTCCTACTTTTTATGTTCTATGATATTATTTGATCAGATGCGTAGTTCTCGAGATATATCAAGATATTTAAAAGTTCCGAAGCCGCACCAACATAATAGAGATACAGAAACACCGTGGCCCCTTTCTTTGAGATAACTCTGCACTATTGCGAGCTGCAAATGCCACTTCCAGCTTAGCTGTGCAGAAGAAGAACAACAAGAAGAAGAAATATCTCGAAATATGTCCGTCAGGCCCCTTCCCTTGAGATAAATCTGCATATATCTCGGAAGCGAAGCGAGCTATGGCAAAATGTTAAGAGACCTTTTTTGTAGAGAATTATGTTTCCTACAATTTATGTTCTATGATATTTTTTGATCAGAAGCGTAGTTTTCGAGATATATCAAGATATTTAAAAGTTCCGAAGCCGCACCAACATAATAGAGATACAGAAACACCGTGGCCCCTTTCTTTCAGATAACTCTGCACTATTGCGAGCTGGAAATGCCACTTCCAGTTTAGCTGTGCAGAAGAAGAACAACAAGAAGAAGAAATATCTCGAAATATGTCCGTCAGGCCCCTTCCCTTGAGATAAATCTGCATATATCTCGGAAACGAAGCGAGCTATGGCAAAATGTTGAGAGACCTTTTCTGTAGAGAATTAAGTTTTCTACTTTTTATGTTCTATGATATTTTTTGATCAGATGCGTAGTTCTCGAGATATATCAAGATATTTAAAAGTTCCGAAGCCGCACCAACATAATAGAGATACAGAAACACCGTGGCCCCTTTCTTTGAGATAACTCGGCACTACTGCGAGCTGGAAATGCCACTTCCAGTTTAGCTGTGCAGAAGAAGAACAACAAGAAGAAGAAATATCTCGAAATATGTCCGTCAGGCCCCTTCCCTTGAGATAAATCTGCAAGTATCTTGGAAACGAAGCGAGCTATGGCAAAATGTTAAGAGACCTTTTTTGTAGAGAATTAAGTTTCCTACTTTTTATGTTCTATGATATTTTTTGATCAGATGCGTAGTTCTCGAGATATATCAAGATATTTAAAAGTTCCGAAGCCGCACCAACATAATAGAGATACAGAAACACCGTGGCCCCTTTCTTTGAGATAACTCTGCACTATTGCGAGCTGCAAATGCCACTTCCAGCTTAGCTGTGCAGAAGAAGAACAACAAGAAGAAGAAATATCTCGAAATATGTCCGTCAGGCCCCTTCCCTTGAGATAAATCTGCAAATATCTCGGAAACGAAGCGAGCTATGGCAAAATGTTAAGAGACCTTATTTGTGGAGAATTAAGTTTCCTACTTTTTATGTTCTATGATATTATTTGATCAGATGCGTAGTTCTCGAGATATATCAAGATATTTAAAAGTTCCGAAGCCGCACCAACATAATAGAGATACAGAAACACCGTGGCCCCTTTCTTTGAGATAACTCTGCACTATTGCGAGCTGCAAATGCCACTTCCAGCTTAGCTGTGCAGAAGAAGAACAACAAGAAGAAGAAATATCTCGAAATATGTCCGTCAGGCCCCTTCCCTTGAGATAAATCTGCATATATCTCGGAAGCGAAGCGAGCTATGGCAAAATGTTAAGAGACCTTTTTTGTAGAGAACTATGTTTCCTACAATTTATGTTCTATGATACTTTTTGATCAGAAGCGTAGTTTTCGAGATATATCAAGATATTTAAAAGTTCCGAAGCCGCACCAACATAATAGAGATACAGAAACACCGTGGCCCCTTTCTTTCAGATAACTCTGCACTATTGCGAGCTGGAAATGCCACTTCCAGTTTAGCTGTGCAGAAGAAGAACAACAAGAAGAAGAAATATCTCGAAATATGTCCGTCAGACCCCTTCCCTTGAGATAAATCTGCAAATATCTCGGAAACGAAGCGAGCTATGGCAAAATGTTAAGAGACATTTTTTGTAGAGAATTATGTTTCCCACAATTTACGTTCTATGATATTTTTTGATCAGAAGCGTAGTTTTCGAGATATATCGAGATATTTAAAAGATCCGAAGCCGCACCAACATAATAGAGATACAGAAACACCGTGGCCCCTTTCTTCGAGATAACTCTGCACTATTGCGAGCTGCAAATGCCACTTCCAGCTTAGCTGTGCAGAAGAAGACCAACAAGAAGAAGAAATATCTCGAAATATGTCCGTCAGGCCCCTTCCCTTGAGATAAATCTGCAAATATCTCGGAAACGAAGCGAGCTATGGCAAAATGTTAAGAGACCTTATTTGTGGAGAATTAAGTTTCCTACTTTTTATGTTGTATGATATTATTTGATCAGATGCGTACTTCTCGAGATATATCAAGATATTTAAAAGTTCCGAAGCCGCACCAACATAATAGAGATACAGAAACACCGTGGCCCCTCTCTTTGAGATAACTCTACACTATTGCGAGCTGCAAATGCCACTTCCAGCTTAGCTGTGCAGAAGAAGAACAACAAGAAGAAGAAATATCTCGAAATATGTCCGTCAGGCCCCTTCCCTTGAGATAAATCTGCAAATATCTCGGAAACGAAGCGAGCTATGGCAAAATGTTAAGAGACCTTTTTTGTATGGAATTATGTTTCCTACTTTTTATGTTCTATGATATTTTTTGATCAGACGCGTAGTTCTCGAGATATATCAAGATATTTAAAAGTTCCGAAGCCGCACCAACATAATAGAGATACAGAAACACCGTGGCCCCTCTCTTTGAGATAACTCTGCACAATTGCGAGCTGCAAATGCCACTTCCAGCTTAGCTGTGCAGAAGAAGAACAACAAGAAGAAGAAATATCTCGAAATATGTCCGTCAGACCCCTTCCCTTGAGATAAATCTGCAAATATCTCGGAAACGAAGCGAGCTATGGCAAAATGTTAAGAGACATTTTTTGTAGAGAATTATGTTTCCCACAATTTACGTTCTATGATATTTTTTGATCAGAAGCGTAGTTTTCGAGATATATCGAGATATTTAAAAGATCCGAAGCCGCACCAACATAATAGAGATACAGAAACACCGTGGCCCCTTTCTTCGAGATAACTCTGCACTATTGCGAGCTGCAAATGCCACTTCCAGCTTAGCTGTGCAGAAGAAGACCAACAAGAAGAAGAAATATCTCGAAACATGTCCGTCAGGCCCCTTCCCTTGAGATAAATCTGCAAATATCTCGGAAACGAAGCGAGCTATGGCAAAATGTTAAGAGACCTTATTTGTGGAGAATTAAGTTTCCTACTTTTTATGTTCTATGATATTATTTGATCAGATGCGTAGTTCTCGAGATATATCAAGATATTTAAAAGTTCCGAAGCCGCACCAACATAATAGAGATACAGAAACACCGTGGCCCCTTTCTTTGAGATAACTCTGCACTATTGCGAGCTGCAAATGCCACTTCCAGCTTAGCTGTGCAGAAGAAGAACAACAAGAAGAAGAAATATCTCGAAATATGTCCGTCAGGCCCCTTCCCTTGAGATAAATCTGCAAATATCTCGGAAACGAAGCGAGCTATGGCAAAATGTTAAGAGACCTTATTTGTGGAGAATTAAGTTTCCTACTTTTTATGTTCTATGATATTATTTGATCAGATGCGTAGTTCTCGAGATATATCAAGATATTTAAAAGTTCCGAAGCCGCACCAACATAATAGAGATACAGAAACACCGTGGCCCCTTTCTTTGAGATAACTCTGCACTATTGCGAGCTGCAAATGCCACTTCCAGCTTAGCTGTGCAGAAGAAGAACAACAAGAAGAAGAAATATCTCGAAATATGTCCGTCAGGCCCCTTCCCTTGAGATAAATCTGCATATATCTCGGAAGCGAAGCGAGCTATGGCAAAATGTTAAGAGACCTTTTTTGTAGAGAATTATGTTTCCTACAATTTATGTTCTATGATATTTTTTGATCAGAAGCGTAGTTTTCGAGATATATCAAGATATTTAAAAGTTCCGAAGCCGCACCAACATAATAGAGATACAGAAACACCGTGGCCCCTTTCTTTCAGATAACTCTGCACTATTGCGAGCTGGAAATGCCACTTCCAGTTTAGCTGTGCAGAAGAAGAACAACAAGAAGAAGAAATATCTCGAAATATGTCCGTCAGGCCCCTTCCCTTGAGATAAATCTGCATATATCTCGGAAACGAAGCGAGCTATGGCAAAATGTTGAGAGACCTTTTCTGTAGAGAATTAAGTTTTCTACTTTTTATGTTCTATGATATTTTTTGATCAGATGCGTAGTTCTCGAGATATATCAAGATATTTAAAAGTTCCGAAGCCGCACCAACATAATAGAGATACAGAAACACCGTGGCCCCTTTCTTTGAGATAACTCGGCACTACTGCGAGCTGGAAATGCCACTTCCAGTTTAGCTGTGCAGAAGAAGAACAACAAGAAGAAGAAATATCTCGAAATATGTCCGTCAGGCCCCTTCCCTTGAGATAAATCTGCAAGTATCTTGGAAACGAAGCGAGCTATGGCAAAATGTTAAGAGACCTTTTTTGTAGAGAATTAAGTTTCCTACTTTTTATGTTCTATGATATTTTTTGATCAGATGCGTAGTTCTCGAGATATATCAAGATATTTAAAAGTTCCGAAGCCGCACCAACATAATAGAGATACAGAAACACCGTGGCCCCTTTCTTTGAGATAACTCTGCACTATTGCGAGCTGCAAATGCCACTTCCAGCTTAGCTGTGCAGAAGAAGAACAACAAGAAGAAGAAATATCTCGAAATATGTCCGTCAGGCCCCTTCCCTTGAGATAAATCTGCAAATATCTCGGAAACGAAGCGAGCTATGGCAAAATGTTAAGAGACCTTATTTGTGGAGAATTAAGTTTCCTACTTTTTATGTTCTATGATATTATTTGATCAGATGCGTAGTTCTCGAGATATATCAAGATATTTAAAAGTTCCGAAGCCGCACCAACATAATAGAGATACAGAAACACCGTGGCCCCTTTCTTTGAGATAACTCTGCACTATTGCGAGCTGCAAATGCCACTTCCAGCTTAGCTGTGCAGAAGAAGAACAACAAGAAGAAGAAATATCTCGAAATATGTCCGTCAGGCCCCTTCCCTTGAGATAAATCTGCATATATCTCGGAAGCGAAGCGAGCTATGGCAAAATGTTAAGAGACCTTTTTTGTAGAGAACTATGTTTCCTACAATTTATGTTCTATGATACTTTTTGATCAGAAGCGTAGTTTTCGAGATATATCAAGATATTTAAAAGTTCCGAAGCCGCACCAACATAATAGAGATACAGAAACACCGTGGCCCCTTTCTTTCAGATAACTCTGCACTATTGCGAGCTGGAAATGCCACTTCCAGTTTAGCTGTGCAGAAGAAGAACAACAAGAAGAAGAAATATCTCGAAATATGTCCGTCAGACCCCTTCCCTTGAGATAAATCTGCAAATATCTCGGAAACGAAGCGAGCTATGGCAAAATGTTAAGAGACATTTTTTGTAGAGAATTATGTTTCCCACAATTTACGTTCTATGATATTTTTTGATCAGAAGCGTAGTTTTCGAGATATATCGAGATATTTAAAAGATCCGAAGCCGCACCAACATAATAGAGATACAGAAACACCGTGGCCCCTTTCTTCGAGATAACTCTGCACTATTGCGAGCTGCAAATGCCACTTCCAGCTTAGCTGTGCAGAAGAAGACCAACAAGAAGAAGAAATATCTCGAAATATGTCCGTCAGGCCCCTTCCCTTGAGATAAATCTGCAAATATCTCGGAAACGAAGCGAGCTATGGCAAAATGTTAAGAGACCTTATTTGTGGAGAATTAAGTTTCCTACTTTTTATGTTGTATGATATTATTTGATCAGATGCGTACTTCTCGAGATATATCAAGATATTTAAAAGTTCCGAAGCCGCACCAACATAATAGAGATACAGAAACACCGTGGCCCCTCTCTTTGAGATAACTCTACACTATTGCGAGCTGCAAATGCCACTTCCAGCTTAGCTGTGCAGAAGAAGAACAACAAGAAGAAGAAATATCTCGAAATATGTCCGTCAGGCCCCTTCCCTTGAGATAAATCTGCAAATATCTCGGAAACGAAGCGAGCTATGGCAAAATGTTAAGAGACCTTTTTTGTATGGAATTATGTTTCCTACTTTTTATGTTCTATGATATTTTTTGATCAGACGCGTAGTTCTCGAGATATATCAAGATATTTAAAAGTTCCGAAGCCGCACCAACATAATAGAGATACAGAAACACCGTGGCCCCTCTCTTTGAGATAACTCTGCACAATTGCGAGCTGCAAATGCCACTTCCAGCTTAGCTGTGCAGAAGAAGAACAACAAGAAGAAGAAATATCTCGAAATATGTCCGTCAGGCCCCTTCCCTTGAGATAAATCTGCAAGTATCTTGGAAACGAAGCGAGCTATGGCAAAATGTTAAGAGACCTTTTTTGTAGAGAATTAAGTTTCCTACTTTTTATGTTCTATGATATTTTTTGATCAGATGCGTAGTTCTCGAGATATATCAAGATATTTAAAAGTTCCGAAGCCGCACCAACATAATAGAGATACAGAAACACCGTGGCCCCTTTCTTTGAGATAACTCTGCACTATTGCGAGCTGCAAATGCCACTTCCAGCTTAGCTGTGCAGAAGAAGAACAACAAGAAGAAGAAATATCTCGAAATATGTCCGTCAGGCCCCTTCCCTTGAGATAAATCTGCAAATATCTCGGAAACGAAGCGAGCTATGGCAAAATGTTGAGAGACCTTATTTGTAGAGAATTAAGTTTCCTACTTTTTATGTCCTATGATATTTTTTGATCAGATGCGTAGTTCTCGAGATATATCAAGATATTTAAAAGTTCCGAAGCCGCACCAACATAATAGAGATACAGAAACACCGTGGCCCCTTTCTTTGAGATAACTCTGCGCTATTGCGAGCTGGAAATGCCACTTCCAGTTTAGCTGTGCAGAAGAAGAACAACAGGAAGAGGAAATATCTCGAAATATGTCCGTCAGGCCCCTTCCCTTGAGATATATCTGCAAATATCTCGGAAACGAAACGAGCTATGGCAAAATGTTAAGAGACCTTTTTTGTAGAGCATTATGTTTCCTACAATTTATGTTCTATGATATTTTTTGATCAGAAGCGTAGTTTTCGAGATATATCGAGATATTTAAAAGATCCGAAGCTGCACCAACATAATAGAGATACAGAAACACCGTGGCCCCTTTCTTTGAGATAACTCTGCACTAGTGCGAGCCGCAAATGCCGCTTCCAGCTTAGCTGGCAGAAGAAGAACAACAAGAAGAAGAAATATCTCGAAATATGTCCGTCAGGCCCCATCCCTCGAGATAAATCTGCAAATATCTCGGAAACGAAGCGAGCTATGGCAAAATGTTGAGAGACCTTTTTTGTAGAGAATTAAGTTTCCTACTTTTTATGTTCTATGATATTTTTTGATCGGATGCGTAGTTCTCGAGATATATAAAGATATTTAAAAGTTCCGAAGCCGCACCAACATAATAGAGATACAGAAACACCGTGGCCCCTTTCTTTGAGATAACTCTGCACGATTGCGAGCTGGAACTGCCACTTCCAGTTTAGCTGTGCAGAAGAAGAACAACAAGAAGAAGAAATATCTCGAAATATGTCCATCAGGACCCTTCCCTTGAGATAAATCTGCAAATATCTCGGAAACGAAGCGAGCTATTGCAAAACGTTAAGAGACCTTTTTTGTAGAGAATTAAGTTTCCTACTTTTTATGTTCTATGATATTTTTTGATCAGATGCGCAGTTCTCGAGATATATCAAGATATTTAAAAGCTCCGAAGCTGCACCAACATAATAGAGGTACAGAAACACCGTGGCCCCTTTCTTTGAGATAACTCGGCACTACTGCGAGCTGGAAATGCCACTTCCAGTTTAGCTGTGCAGAAGAAGAACAACAAGAAGAAGAAATATCTCGAAATATGTCCGTCAGACCCCTTCCCTTGAGATAAATCTGCAAATATCTCGGAAACGAAGCGAGCTATGGCAAAATGTTAAGAGACATTTTTTGTAGAGAATTATGTTTCCCACAATTTACGTTCTATGATATTTTTTGATCAGAAGCGTAGTTTTCGAGATATATCGAGATATTTAAAAGATCCGAAGCCGCACCAACATAATAGAGATACAGAAACACCGTGGCCCCTTTCTTCGAGATAACTCTGCACTATTGCGAGCTGCAAATGCCACTTCCAGCTTAGCTGTGCAGAAGAAGACCAACAAGAAGAAGAAATATCTCGAAATATGTCCGTCAGGCCCCTTCCCTTGAGATAAATCTGCAAATATCTCGGAAACGAAGCGAGCTATGGCAAAATGTTAAGAGACCTTATTTGTGGAGAATTAAGTTTCCTACTTTTTATGTTCTATGATATTATTTGATCAGATGCGTAGTTCTCGAGATATATCAAGATATTTAAAAGTTCCGAAGCCGCACCAACATAATAGAGATACAGAAACACCGTGGCCCCTCTCTTTGAGATAACTCTGCACTATTGCGAGCTGCAAATGCCACTTCCAGCTTAGCTGTGCAGAAGAAGAACAACAAGAAGAAGAAATATCTCGAAATATGTCCGTCAGGCCCCTTCCCTTGAGATAAATCTGGAAATATCTCGGAAACGAAGCGAGCTATGGCAAAATGTTAAGAGACCTTTTTTGTATGGAATTATGTTTCCTACTTTTTATGTTCTATGATATTTTTTGATCAGACGCGTAGTTCTCGAGATATATCAAGATATTTAAAAGTTCCGAAGCCGCACCAACATAATAGAGATACAGAAACACCGTGGCCCCTCTCTTTGAGATAACTCTGCACAATTGCGAGCTGCAAATGCCACTTCCAGCTTAGCTGTGCAGAAGAAGAACAACAAGAAGAAGAAATATCTCGAAATATGTCCGTCAGGCCCCTTCCCTTGAGATAAATCTGCAAATATCTCGGAAACGAAGCGAGCTATTGCAAAATGTTAAGAGACCTTTTTTGTAGAGGATTGAGTTTCCTACTTTCTATGTTCTATGATATTTTTTGATCAGATGCGTAGTTCTCGAGATATATCAAGATATTTAAAAGTTCCGAAGCCGCACCAACATAATAGAGATACAGAAACACCGTGGCCCCTTTCTTTGAGATAACTCGGCACTACTGCGAGCTGGAAATGCCACTTCCAGTTTAGCTGTGCAGAAGAAGAACAACAAGAAGAAGAAATATCTCGAAATATGTCCGTCAGACCCCTTCCCTTGAGATAAATCTGCAAATATCTCGGAAACGAAGCGAGCTATGGCAAAATGTTAAGAGACATTTTTTGTAGAGAATTATGTTTCCCACAATTTACGTTCTATGATATTTTTTGATCAGAAGCGTAGTTTTCGAGATATATCGAGATATTTAAAAGATCCGAAGCCGCACCAACATAATAGAGATACAGAAACACCGTGGCCCCTTTCTTCGAGATAACTCTGCACTATTGCGAGCTGCAAATGCCACTTCCAGCTTAGCTGTGCAGAAGAAGACCAACAAGAAGAAGAAATATCTCGAAATATGTCCGTCAGGCCCCTTCACTTGAGATAAATCTGCAAGTATCTTGGAAACGAAGCGAGCTATGGCAAAATGTTAAGAGACCTTTTTTGTAGAGAATTAAGTTTCCTACTTTTTATGTTCTATGATATTTTTTGATCAGATGCGTAGTTCTCGAGATATATCAAGATATTTAAAAGTTCCGAAGCCGCACCAACATAATAGAGATACAGAAACACCGTGGCCCCTTTCTTTGAGATAACTCTGCACTATTGCGAGCTGCAAATGCCACTTCCAGCTTAGCTGTGCAGAAGAAGAACAACAAGAAGAAGAAATATCTCGAAATATGTCCGTCAGGCCCCTTCCCTTGAGATAAATCTGCATATATCTCGGAAGCGAAGCGAGCTATGGCAAAATGTTAAGAGAACTTTTTTGTAGAGAATTATGTTTCCTACAATTTATGTTCTATGATATTTTTTGATCAGAAGCGTAGTTTTCGAGATATATCAAGATATTTAAAAGTTCCGAAGCCGCACCAACATAATAGAGATACAGAAACACCGTGGCCCCTTTCTTTCAGATAACTCTGCACTATTGCGAGCTGCAAATGCCACTTCCAGCTTAGCTGTGCAGAAGAAGACCAACAAGAAGAAGAAATATCTCGAAACATGTCCGTCAGGCCCCTTCCCTTGAGATAAATCTGCAAATATCTCGGAAACGAAGCGAGCTATGGCAAAATGTTAAGAGACCTTATTTGTGGAGAATTAAGTTTCCTACTTTTTATGTTCTATGATATTATTTGATCAGATGCGTAGTTCTCGAGATATATCAAGATATTTAAAAGTTCCGAAGCCGCACCAACATAATAGAGATACAGAAACACCGTGGCCCCTTTCTTTGAGATAACTCTGCACTATTGCGAGCTGCAAATGCCACTTCCAGCTTAGCTGTGCAGAAGAAGAACAACAAGAAGAAGAAATATCTCGAAATATGTCCGTCAGGCCCCTTCCCTTGAGATAAATCTGCAAATATCTCGGAAACGAAGCGAGCTATGGCAAAATGTTAAGAGACCTTATTTGTGGAGAATTAAGTTTCCTACTTTTTATGTTCTATGATATTATTTGATCAGATGCGTAGTTCTCGAGATATATCAAGATATTTAAAAGTTCCGAAGCCGCACCAACATAATAGAGATACAGGAACACCGTGGCCCCTTTCTTTGAGATAACTCTGCACTATTGCGAGCTGCAAATGCCACTTCCAGCTTAGCTGTGCAGAAGAAGAACAACAAGAAGAAGAAATATCTCGAAATATATCCGTCAGGCCCCTTCCCTTGAGATAAATCTGCATATATCTCGGAAACGAAGCGAGCTATGGCAAAATGTTGAGAGACCTTTTCTGTAGAGAATTAAGTTTTCTACTTTTTATGTTCTATGATATTTTTTGATCAGATGCGTAGTTCTCGAGATATATCAAGATATTTAAAAGTTCCGAAGCCGCACCAACATAATAGAGATACAGAAACACCGTGGCCCCTTTCTTTGAGATAACTCGGCACCACTGCGAGCTGGAAATGCCACTTCCAGTTTAGCTGTGCAGAAGAAGAACAACAAGAAGAAGAAATATCTCGAAATATGTCCGTCAGGCCCCTTCCCTTGAGATAAATCTGCAAGTATCTTGGAAACGAAGCGAGCTATGGCAAAATGTTAAGAGACCTTTTTTGTAGAGAATTAAGTTTCCTACTTTTTATGTTCTATGATATTTTTTGATCAGATGCGTAGTTCTCGAGATATATCAAGATATTTAAAAGTTCCGAAGCCGCACCAACATAATAGAGATACAGAAACACCGTGGCCCCTTTCTTTGAGATAACTCTGCACTATTGCGAGCTGCAAATGCCACTTCCAGCTTAGCTGTGCAGAAGAAGAACAACAAGAAGAAGAAATATCTCGAAATATGTCCGTCAGGCCCCTTCCCTTGAGATAAATCTGCAAATATCTCGGAAACGAAGCGAGCTATGGCAAAATGTTAAGAGACCTTATTTGTGGAGAATTAAGTTTCCTACTTTTTATGGTCTATGATATTATTTGATCAGATGCGTAGTTCTCGAGATATATCAAGATATTTAAAAGTTCCGAAGCCGCACCAACATAATAGAGATACAGAAACACCGTGGCCCCTTTCTTTGAGATAACTCTGCACTATTGCGAGCTGCAAATGCCACTTCCAGCTTAGCTGTGCAGAAGAAGAACAACAAGAAGAAGAAATATCTCGAAATATGTCCGTCAGGCCCCTTCCCTTGAGATAAATCTGCATATATCTCGGAAGCGAAGCGAGCTATGGCAAAATGTTAAGAGACCTTTTTTGTAGAGAATTATGTTTCCTACAATTTATGTTCTATGATACTTTTTGATCAGAAGCGTAGTTTTCGAGATATATCAAGATATTTAAAAGTTCCGAAGCCGCACCAACATAATAGAGATACAGAAACACCGTGGCCCCTTTCTTTCAGATAACTCTGCACTATTGCGAGCTGGAAATGCCACTTCCAGTTTAGCTGTGCAGAAGAAGAACAACAAGAAGAAGAAATATCTCGAAATATGTCCGTCAGACCCCTTCCCTTGAGATAAATCTGCAAATATCTCGGAAACGAAGCGAGCTATGGCAAAATGTTAAGAGACATTTTTTGTAGAGAATTATGTTTCCCACAATTTACGTTCTATGATATTTTTTGATCAGAAGCGTAGTTTTCGAGATATATCGAGATATTTAAAAGATCCGAAGCCGCACCAACATAATAGAGATACAGAAACACCGTGGCCCCTTTCTTCGAGATAACTCTGCACTATTGCGAGCTGCAAATGCCACTTCCAGCTTAGCTGTGCAGAAGAAGACCAACAAGAAGAAGAAATATCTCGAAATATGTCCGTCAGGCCCCTTCCCTTGAGATAAATCTGCAAGTATCTTGGAAACGAAGCGAGCTATGGCAAAATGTTAAGAGACCTTTTTTGTAGAGAATTAAGTTTCCTACTTTTTATGTTCTATGATATTTTTTGATCAGATGCGTAGTTCTCGAGATATATCAAGATATTTAAAAGTTCCGAAGCCGCACCAACATAATAGAGATACAGAAACACCGTGGCCCCTTTCTTTGAGATAACTCTGCACTATTGCGAGCTGCAAATGCCACTTCCAGCTTAGCTGTGCAGAAGAAGAACAACAAGAAGAAGAAATATCTCGAAATATGTCCGTCAGGCCCCTTCCCTTGAGATAAATCTGCAAATATCTCGGAAACGAAGCGAGCTATGGCAAAATGTTGAGAGACCTTATTTGTAGAGAATTAAGTTTCCTACTTTTTATGTTCTATGATATTTTTTGATCGGATGCGTAGTTCTCGAGATATATAAAGATATTTAAAAGTTCCGAAGCCGCACCAACATAATAGAGATACAGAAACACCGTGGCCCCTTTCTTTGAGATAACTCTGCACGATTGCGAGCTGGAACTGCCACTTCCAGTTTAGCTGTGCAGAAGAAGAACAACAAGAAGAAGAAATATCTCGAAATATGTCCATCAGGACCCTTCCCTTGAGATAAATCTGCAAATATCTCGGAAACGAAGCGAGCTATTGCAAAACGTTAAGAGACCTTTTTTGTAGAGAATTAAGTTTCCTACTTTTTATGTTCTATGATATTTTTTGATCAGATGCGCAGTTCTCGAGATATATCAAGATATTTAAAAGCTCCGAAGCTGCACCAACATAATAGAGGTACAGAAACACCGTGGCCCCTTTCTTTGAGATAACTCGGCACTACTGCGAGCTGGAAATGCCACTTCCAGTTTAGCTGTGCAGAAGAAGAACAACAAGAAGAAGAAATATCTCGAAATATGTCCGTCAGACCCCTTCCCTTGAGATAAATCTGCAAATATCTCGGAAACGAAGCGAGCTATGGCAAAATGTTAAGAGACATTTTTTGTAGAGAATTATGTTTCCCACAATTTACGTTCTATGATATTTTTTGATCAGAAGCGTAGTTTTCGAGATATATCGAGATATTTAAAAGATCCGAAGCCGCACCAACATAATAGAGATACAGAAACACCGTGGCCCCTTTCTTCGAGATAACTCTGCACTATTGCGAGCTGCAAATGCCACTTCCAGCTTAGCTGTGCAGAAGAAGACCAACAAGAAGAAGAAATATCTCGAAATATGTCCGTCAGGCCCCTTCCCTTGAGATAAATCTGCAAATATCTCGGAAACGAAGCGAGCTATGGCAAAATGTTAAGAGACCTTATTTGTGGAGAATTAAGTTTCCTACTTTTTATGTTCTATGATATTATTTGATCAGATGCGTACTTCTCGAGATATATCAAGATATTTAAAAGTTCCGAAGCCGCACCAACATAATAGAGATACAGAAACACCGTGGCCCCTCTCTTTGAGATAACTCTACACTATTGCGAGCTGCAAATGCCACTTCCAGCTTAGCTGTGCAGAAGAAGAACAACAAGAAGAAGAAATATCTCGAAATATGTCCGTCAGGCCCCTTCCCTTGAGATAAATCTGCAAGTATCTTGGAAACGAAGCGAGCTATGGCAAAATGTTAAGAGACCTTTTTTGTAGAGAATTAAGTTTCCTACTTTTTATGTTCTATGATATTTTTTGATCAGATGCGTAGTTCTCGAGATATATCAAGATATTTAAAAGTTCCGAAGCCGCACCAACATAATAGAGATACAGAAACACCGTGGCCCCTTTCTTTGAGATAACTCTGCACTATTGCGAGCTGCAAATGCCACTTCCAGCTTAGCTGTGCAGAAGAAGAACAACAAGAAGAAGAAATATCTCGAAATATGTCCGTCAGGCCCCTTCCCTTGAGATAAATCTGCAAATATCTCGGAAACGAAGCGAGCTATGGCAAAATGTTGAGAGACCTTATTTGTAGAGAATTAAGTTTCCTACTTTTTATGTTCTATGATATTTTTTGATCAGATGCGTAGTTCTCGAGATATATGAAGATATTTAAAAGTTCCGAAGCCGCACCAACATAATAGAGATACAGAAACACCGTGGCCCCTTTCTTTGAGATAACTCTGCGCTATTGCGAGCTGGAAATGCCACTTCCAGTTTAGCTGTGCAGAAGAAGAACAACAGGAAGAGGAAATATCTCGAAATATGTCCGTCAGGCCCCTTCCCTTGAGATATATCTGCAAATATCTCGGAAACGAAACGAGCTATGGCAAAATGTTAAGAGACCTTTTTTGTAGAGCATTATGTTTCCTACAATTTATGTTCTATGATATTTTTTGATCAGAAGCGTAGTTTTCGAGATATATCGAGATATTTAAAAGATCCGAAGCTGCACCAACATAATAGAGATACAGAAACACCGTGGCCCCTTTCTTTGAGATAACTCTGCACTAGTGCGAGCCGCAAATGCCGCTTCCAGCTTAGCTGGCAGAAGAAGAACAACAAGAAGAAGAAATATCTCGAAATATGTCCGTCAGGCCCCATCCCTCGAGATAAATCTGCAAATATCTCGGAAACGAAGCGAGCTATGGCAAAATGTTGAGAGACCTTTTTTGTAGAGAATTAAGTTTCCTACTTTTTATGTTCTATGATATTTTTTGATCGGATGCGTAGTTCTCGAGATATATAAAGATATTTAAAAGTTCCGAAGCCGCACCAACATAATAGAGATACAGAAACACCGTGGCCCCTTTCTTTGAGATAACTCTGCACGATTGCGAGCTGGAACTGCCACTTCCAGTTTAGCTGTGCAGAAGAAGAACAACAAGAAGAAGAAATATCTCGAAATATGTCCATCAGGACCCTTCCCTTGAGATAAATCTGCAAATATCTCGGAAACGAAGCGAGCTATTGCAAAACGTTAAGAGACCTTTTTTGTAGAGAATTAAGTTTCCTACTTTTTATGTTCTATGATATTTTTTGATCAGATGCGCAGTTCTCGAGATATATCAAGATATTTAAAAGCTCCGAAGCTGCACCAACATAATAGAGGTACAGAAACACCGTGGCCCCTTTCTTTGAGATAACTCGGCACTACTGCGAGCTGGAAATGCCACTTCCAGTTTAGCTGTGCAGAAGAAGAACAACAAGAAGAAGAAATATCTCGAAATATGTCCGTCAGACCCCTTCCCTTGAGATAAATCTGCAAATATCTCGGAAACGAAGCGAGCTATGGCAAAATGTTAAGAGACATTTTTTGTAGAGAATTATGTTTCCCACAATTTACGTTCTATGATATTTTTTGATCAGAAGCGTAGTTTTCGAGATATATCGAGATATTTAAAAGATCCGAAGCCGCACCAACATAATAGAGATACAGAAACACCGTGGCCCCTTTCTTCGAGATAACTCTGCACTATTGCGAGCTGCAAATGCCACTTCCAGCTTAGCTGTGCAGAAGAAGACCAACAAGAAGAAGAAATATCTCGAAATATGTCCGTCAGGCCCCTTCCCTTGAGATAAATCTGCAAATATCTCGGAAACGAAGCGAGCTATGGCAAAATGTTAAGAGACCTTATTTGTGGAGAATTAAGTTTCCTACTTTTTATGTTCTATGATATTATTTGATCAGATGCGTAGTTCTCGAGATATATCAAGATATTTAAAAGTTCCGAAGCCGCACCAACATAATAGAGATACAGAAACACCGTGGCCCCTCTCTTTGAGATAACTCTGCACTATTGCGAGCTGCAAATGCCACTTCCAGCTTAGCTGTGCAGAAGAAGAACAACAAGAAGAAGAAATATCTCGAAATATGTCCGTCAGGCCCCTTCCCTTGAGATAAATCTGCAAATATCTCGGAAACGAAGCGAGCTATGGCAAAATGTTAAGAGACCTTTTTTGTATGGAATTATGTTTCCTACTTTTTATGTTCTATGATATTTTTTGATCAGACGCGTAGTTCTCGAGATATATCAAGATATTTAAAAGTTCCGAAGCCGCACCAACATAATAGAGATACAGAAACACCGTGGCCCCTCTCTTTGAGATAACTCTGCACAATTGCGAGCTGCAAATGCCACTTCCAGCTTAGCTGTGCAGAAGAAGAACAACAAGAAGAAGAAATATCTCGAAATATGTCCGTCAGGCCCCTTCCCTTGAGATAAATCTGCAAATATCTCGGAAACGAAGCGAGCTATTGCAAAATGTTAAGAGACCTTTTTTGTAGAGGATTGAGTTTCCTACTTTCTATGTTCTATGATATTTTTTGATCAGATGCGTAGTTCTCGAGATATATCAAGATATTTAAAAGTTCCGAAGCCGCACCAACATAATAGAGATACAGAAACACCGTGGCCCCTTTCTTTGAGATAACCCGGCACTACTGCGAGCTGGAAATGCCACTTCCAGTTTAGCTGTGCAGAAGAAGAACAACAAGAAGAAGAAATATCTCGAAATATGTCCGTCAGACCCCTTCCCTTGAGATAAATCTGCAAATATCTCGGAAACGAAGCGAGCTATGGCAAAATGTTAAGAGACATTTTTTGTAGAGAATTATGTTTCCCACAATTTACGTTCTATGATATTTTTTGATCAGAAGCGTAGTTTTCGAGATATATCGAGATATTTAAAAGATCCGAAGCCGCACCAACATAATAGAGATACAGAAACACCGTGGCCCCTTTCTTCGAGATAACTCTGCACTATTGCGAGCTGCAAATGCCACTTCCAGCTTAGCTGTGCAGAAGAAGACCAACAAGAAGAAGAAATATCTCGAAATATGTCCGTCAGGCCCCTTCCCTTGAGATAAATCTGCAAATATCTCGGAAACGAAGCGAGCTATGGCAAAATGTTAAGAGACCTTATTTGTGGAGAATTAAGTTTCCTACTTTTTATGTTCTATGATATTATTTGATCAGATGCGTAGTTCTCGAGATATATCAAGATATTTAAAAGTTCCGAAGCCGCACCAACATAATAGAGATACAGAAACACCGTGGCCCCTTTCTTTGAGATAACTCTGCACTATTGCGAGCTGCAAATGCCACTTCCAGCTTAGCTGTGCAGAAGAAGAACAACAAGAAGAAGAAATATCTCGAAATATGTCCGTCAGGCCCCTTCCCTTGAGATAAATCTGCATATATCTCGGAAACGAAGCGAGCTATGGCAAAATGTTGAGAGACCTTTTTTGTAGAGAATTAAGTTTTCTACTTTTTATGTTCTATGATATTTTTTGATCAGATGCGTAGTTCTCGAGATATATCAAGATATTTAAAAGTTCCGAAGCCGCACCAACATAATAGAGATACAGAAACACCGTGGCCCCTTTCTTTGAAATAACTCGGCACTACTGCGAGCTGGAAATGCCACTTCCAGTTTAGCTGTGCAGATGAAGAACAACAAGAAGAAGAAATATCTCGAAATATGTCCGTCAGGCCCCTTCCCTTGAGATAAATCTGCAAGTATCTTGGAAACGAAGCGAGCTATGGCAAAATGTTAAGAGACCTTTTTTGTAGAGAATTAAGTTTCCTACTTGTTATGTTCTATGATATTTTTTGATCAGATGCGTAGTTCTCGAGATATATAAAGATATTTAAAAGTTCCGAAGCCGCACCAACATAATAGAGATACAGAAACACCGTGGCCCCTTTCTTTGAGATAACTCTGCACTATTGCGAGCTGCAAATGCCACTTCCAGCTTAGCTGTGCAGAAGAAGAACAACAAGAAGAAGAAATATCTCGAAATATGTCCGTCAGGCCCCTTTCCTTGAGATAAATCTGCAAATATCTCGGAAACGAAGCGAGCTATTGCAAAATGTTAAGAGACCTTTTTTGTAGAGGATTGAGTTTCCTACTTTCTATGTTCTATGATATTTTTTGATCAGATGCGTAGTTCTCGAGATATATCAAGATATTTAAAAGTTAAGAAGCAGCACCAACATAATAGAGATACAGAAACACCGTGGCCCCTTTCTTTGAGATAACTCTGCACTAATGCGAGCTGCAAATGCCACTTCCAGCTTAGCTGTGCAGAAGAAGAACAACAAGAAGAAGAAATATCACGAAATATGTCCGTTAGGCCCCTTCCCTTGAGATAAATCTGCAAATATCTCGGAAACGAAGCGAGCTATGGCAAAATGTTAAGAGACCTTTTTTGTAGAGAATTATGTTTCCTACAATTTATGTTCTATGATATTTTTTGATCAGAAGCGTAGTTTTCGAGATATATCGAGATATTTAAAAGTTCCGAAGCCGCACCAACATAATAGAGATACAGAAACACCGTGGCCCCTTTCTTTGAGATAACTCTGCACTAGTGCGAGCCGCAAATGCCACTTCCAGCTTAGCTGTGCAGAAGAAGAACAACAAGAAGAAGAAATATCTCGAAATATGTCCGTCAGGCCCCTTCCCTTGAGATAAATCTGCAAATATCTCGGAAACGAAGCGAGCTATGGCAAAATGTTAAGAGACCTTTTTTGTAGAGAATTAAGTTTCCTACTTTTTATGTTCCATGATATTTTTTGATCAGATGCGTAGTTCTCGAGATATATCAAGATATTTAAAAGTTCCGAAGCCGCACCAACATAATAGAGATACAGAAACACCGTGGCCCCTTTCTTTGAGATAACTCTGCACTATTGCGAGCTGTAAATGCCACGTCCAGCTTAGCTGTGCAGAAGAAGAACAACAAGAAGAAGAAATATCTCGAAATATGTCCGTCAGGCCCCTTCCCTCGAGATAAATCTGCAAATATCTCGGAAACGAAGCGAGCTATGGCAAAATGTTAAGAGACTTTTTTTGTAGAGAATTAAGTTTCCTACTTTTTATGTTCTATGATATTTTTTGATCGGATGCGTAGTTCTCGAGATATATCAAGATATTTAAAAGTTCCGAAGCCGCACCAACATAATAGAGATACAGAAACACCGTGGCCCCTTTCTTTGAGATAACTCTGCACTATTGCGAGCTGCAAATGCCACTTCCAGCTTAGCTGTGCAGAAGAAGAACAACAAGAAGAAGAAATATCTCGAAATATGTCCGTCAGACCCCTTCCCTTGAGATAAATCTGCAAATATCTCGGAAACGAAGCGAGCTATGGCAAAATGTTAAGAGACCTTTTTTGTAGAGAATTATGTTTCCCACAATTTACGTTGTATCATATTTTTTGATCAGAAGCGTAGTTTTCGAGATATATCGAGATATTTAAAAGATCCGAAGCCGCACCAACATAATAGAGATACAGAAACACCGTGGCCCCTTTCTTCGAGATAACTCTGCACTATTGCGAGCTGCAAATGCCACTTCCAGCTTAGCTGTGCAGAAGAAGACCAACAAGAAGAAGAAATATCTCGAAATATGTCCGTCAGGCCCCTTCCCTTGAGATAAATCTGCAAATATCTCGGAAACGAAGCGAGCTATGGCAAAATGTTAAGAGACCTTATTTGTGGAGAATTAAGTTTCCTACTTTTTATGTTCTATGATATTATTTGATCAGATGCGTAGTTCTCGAGATATATCAAGATATTTAAAAGTTCCGAAGCCGCACCAACATAATAGAGATACAGAAACACCGTGGCCCCTTTCTTTGAGATAACTCTGCACTAATGCGAGCTGCAAATGCCACTTCCAGCTTAGCTGTGCAGAAGAAGAACAACAAGAAGAAGAAATATCACGAAATATGTCCGTTAGGCCCCTTCCCTTGAGATAAATCTGCAAATATCTCGGAAACGAAGCGAGCTATGGCAAAATGTTAAGAGACCTTTTTTGTAGAGAATTATGTTTCCTACAATTTATGTTCTATGATATTTTTTGATCAGAAGCGTAGTTTTCGAGATATATCGAGATATTTAAAAGTTCCGAAGCCGCACCAACATAATAGAGATACAGAAACACCGTGGCCCCTTTCTTTGAGATAACTCTGCACTAGTGCGAGCCGCAAATGCCACTTCCAGCTTAGCTGTGCAGAAGAAGAACAACAAGAAGAAGAAATATCTCGAAATATGTCCGTCAGGCCCCTTCCCTTGAGATAAATCTGCAAATATCTCGGAAACGAAGCGAGCTATGGCAAAATGTTAAGAGACCTTTTTTGTAGAGAATTAAGTTTCCTACTTTTTATGTTCTATGATATTTTTTGATCGGATGCGTAGTTCTCGAGATATATCAAGATATTTAAAAGTTCCGAAGCCGCACCAACATAATAGAGATACAGAAACACCGTGGCCCCTTTCTTTGAGATAACTCTGCACTATTGCGAGCTGCAAATGCCACTTCCAGCTTAGCTGTGCAGAAGAAGAACAACAAGAAGAAGAAATATCTCGAAATATGTCCGTCAGACCCCTTCCCTTGAGATAAATCTGCAAATATCTCGGAAACGATGCGAGCTATGGCAAAATGTTAAGAGACCTTTTTTGTAGAGAATTAAGTTTCCTACTTTTTATGTTCTATGATATTTTTTGATCGGATGCGTAGTTCTCGAGATATATCAAGATATTTAAAAGTTCCGAAGCCGCACCAACATAATAGAGATACAGAAACACCGTGGCCCCTTTCTTTGAGATAACTCTGCACTATTGCGAGCTGCAAATGCCACTTCCAGCTTAGCTGTGCAGAAGAAGAACAACAAGAAGAAGAAATATCTCGAAATATGTCCGTCAGACCCCTTCCCTTGAGATAAATCTGCAAATATCTCGGAAACGAAGCGAGCTATGGCAAAATGTTAAGAGACCTTTTTTGTAGAGAATTATGTTTCCCACAATTTACGTTGTATCATATTTTTTGATCAGAAGCGTAGTTTTCGAGATATATCGAGATATTTAAAAGATCCGAAGCCGCACCAACATAATAGAGATACAGAAACACCGTGGCCCCTTTCTTCGAGATAACTCTGCACTATTGCGAGCTGCAAATGCCACTTCCAGCTTAGCTGTGCAGAAGAAGACCAACAAGAAGAAGAAATATCTCGAAATATGTCCGTCAGGCCCCTTCCCTTGAGATAAATCTGCAAATATCTCGGAAACGAAGCGAGCTATGGCAAAATGTTAAGAGACCTTATTTGTGGAGAATTAAGTTTCCTACTTTTTATGTTCTATGATATTATTTGATCAGATGCGTAGTTCTCGAGATATATCAAGATATTTAAAAGTTCCGAAGCCGCACCAACATAATAGAGATACAGAAACACCGTGGCCCCTTTCTTTGAGATAACTCTGCACTAATGCGAGCTGCAAATGCCACTTCCAGCTTAGCTGTGCAGAAGAAGAACAACAAGAAGAAGAAATATCACGAAATATGTCCGTTAGGCCCCTTCCCTTGAGATAAATCTGCAAATATCTCGGAAACGAAGCGAGCTATGGCAAAATGTTAAGAGACCTTTTTTGTAGAGAATTATGTTTCCTACAATTTATGTTCTATGATATTTTTTGATCAGAAGCGTAGTTTTCGAGATATATCGAGATATTTAAAAGTTCCGAAGCCGCACCAACATAATAGAGATACAGAAACACCGTGGCCCCTTTCTTTGAGATAACTCTGCACTAGTGCGAGCCGCAAATGCCACTTCCAGCTTAGCTGTGCAGAAGAAGAACAACAAGAAGAAGAAATATCTCGAAATATGTCCGTCAGGCCCCTTCCCTTGAGATAAATCTGCAAATATCTCGGAAACGAAGCGAGCTATGGCAAAATGTTAAGAGACCTTTTTTGTAGAGAATTAAGTTTCCTACTTTTTATGTTCTATGATATTTTTTGATCGGATGCGTAGTTCTCGAGATATATCAAGATATTTAAAAGTTCCGAAGCCGCACCAACATAATAGAGATACAGAAACACCGTGGCCCCTTTCTTTGAGATAACTCTGCACTATTGCGAGCTGCAAATGCCACTTCCAGCTTAGCTGTGCAGAAGAAGAACAACAAGAAGAAGAAATATCTCGAAATATGTCCGTCAGACCCCTTCCCTTGAGATAAATCTGCAAATATCTCGGAAACGATGCGAGCTATGGCAAAATGTTAAGAGACCTTTTTTGTAGAGAATTATGTTTCCCACAATTTACGTTGTATGATATTTTTTGATCAGAAGCGTAGTTTTCGAGATATATCGAGATATTTAAAAGATCCGAAGCCGCACCAACATAATAGAGATACAGAAACACCGTGGCCCCTTTCTTCGAGATAACTCTGCACTATTGCGAGCTGCAAATGCCACTTCCAGCTTAGCTGTGCAGAAGAAGACCAACAAGAAGAAGAAATATCTCGAAATATGTCCGTCAGGCCCCTTCCCTTGAGATAAATCTGCAAATATCTCGGAAACGAAGCGAGCTATGGCAAAATGTTAAGAGACCTTATTTGTGGAGAATTAAGTTTCCTACTTTTTATGTTCTATGATATTATTTGATCAGATGCGTAGTTCTCGAGATATATCAAGATATTTAAAAGTTCCGAAGCCGCACCAACATAATAGAGATACAGAAACACCTTGGCCCCTTTCTTTGAGATAACTCTGCACTATTGCGAGCTGCAAATGCCACTTCCAGCTTAGCTGTGCAGAAGAAGAACAACAAGAAGAAGAAATATCTCGAAATATGTCCGTCAGGCCCCTTCCCTCGAGATAAATCTGCAAATATCTCGGAAGCGAAGCGAGCTATGGCAAAATGTTAAGAGACCTTTTTTGTAGAGAATTATGTTTCCCACAATTTACGTTGTATGATATTTTTTGATCAGAAGCGTAGTTTTCGAGATATATCGAGATATTTAAAAGATCCGAAGCCGCACCAACATAATAGAGATACAGAAACACCGTGGCCCCTTTCTTCGAGATAACTCTGCACTATTGCGAGCTGCAAATGCCACTTCCAGCTTAGCTGTGCAGAAGAAGACCAACAAGAAGAAGAAATATCTCGAAATATGTCCGTCAGGCCCCTTCCCTTGAGATAAATCTGCAAATATCTCGGAAACGAAGCGAGCTATGGCAAAATATTAAGAGACCTTATTTGTGGAGAATTAAGTTTCCTACTTTTTATGCTCTATGATATTATTTGATCAGATGCGTAGTTCTCGAGATATATCAAGATATTTAAAAGTTCCGAAGCCGCACCAACATAATAGAGATACAGAAACACCGTGGCCCCTTTCTGTGAGATAACTCTGCACTAATGCGAGCTGCAAATGCCACTTCCAGCTTAGCTGTGCAGAAGAAGAACAACAAGAAGAAGAAATATCTCGAAATATGTCCGTCAGACCCCTTCCCTTGAGATAAATCTGCAAATATCTCGGAAACGAAGCGAGCTATGGCAAAATGTTAAGAGACCTTTTTTGTAGAGAATTATGTTTCCCACAATTTACGTTGTATGATATTTTTTGATCAGAAGCGTAGTTTTCGAGATATATCGAGATATTTAAAAGATCCGAAGCCGCACCAACATAATAGAGATACAGAAACATCGTGGCCCCTTTCTTTGAGATAACTCTGCACTAGTGCGAGCCGCAAATGCCACTTCCAGCTTAGCTGTGCAGAAGAAGAACAACAAGAAGAAGAAATATCTCGAAATATGTCCGTCAGGCCCCTTCCCTTGAGATAAATCTGCAAATATCTCGGAAACGAAGCGAGCTATGGCAAAATGTTAAGAGACCTTTTTTGTAGAGAATTAAGTTTCCTACTTTTTATGTTCTATGATATTTTTTGATCGGATGCGTAGTTCTCGAGATATATCAAGATATTTAAAAGTTCCGAAGCCGCACCAACATAATAGAGATACAGAAACACCGTGGCCCCTTTCTTTGAGATAACTCTGCACTATTGCGAGCTGCAAATGCCACTTCCAGCTTAGCTGTGCAGAAGAAGAACAACAAGAAGAAGAAATATCTCGAAATATGTCCGTCAGACCCCTTCCCTTGAGATAAATCTGCAAATATCTCGGAAACGAAGCGAGCTATGGCAAAATGTTAAGAGACCTTTTTTGTAGAGAATTATGTTTCCCACAATTTACGTTGTATGATATTTTTTGATCAGAAGCGTAGTTTTCGAGATATATCGAGATATTTAAAAGATCCGAAGCCGCACCAACATAATAGAGATACAGAAACACCGTGGCCCCTTTCTTCGAGATAACTCTGCACTATTGCGGGCTGCAAATGCCACTTCCAGCTTAGCTGTGCAGAAGAAGACCAACAAGAAGAAGAAATATCTCGAAATATGTCCGTCAGGCCCCTTCCCTTGAGATAAATCTGCAAATATCTCGGAAACGAAGCGAGCTATGGCAAAATGTTAAGAGACCTTATTTGTGGAGAATTAAGTTTCCTACTTTTTATGTTCTATGATATTATTTGATCAGATGCGTAGTTCTCGAGATATATCAAGATATTTAAAAGTTCCGAAGCCGCACCAACATAATAGAGATACAGAAACACCGTGGCCCCTTTCTTTGAGATAACTCTGCACTATTGCGAGCTGCAAATGCCACTTCCAGCTTAGCTGTGCAGAAGAAGAACAACAAGAAGAAGAAATATCTCGAAATATGTCCGTCAGGCCCCTTCCCTTGAGATAAATCTGCATATATCTCGGAAACGAAGCGAGCTATGGCAAAATGTTAAGAGACCTTTTTTGTAGAGAATTATGTTTCCTACAATTTATGTTCTATGATATTTTTTGATCAGAAGCGTAGTTTTCGAGATATATCGAGATATTTAAAAGTTCCGAAGCCGCACCAACATAATAGAGATACAGAAACACCGTGGCCCCTTTCTTTGAGATAACTCTGCACTAGTGCGAGCCGCAAATGCCACTTCCAGCTTAGCTGTGCAGAAGAAGAACAACAAGAAGAAGAAATATCTCGAAATATGTCCGTCAGGCCCCTTCCCTTGAGATAAATCTGCAAATATCTCGGAAACGAAGCGAGCTATGGCAAAATGTTAAGAGACCTTTTTTGTAGAGAATTAAGTTTCCTACTTTTTATGTTCCATGATATTTTTTGATCAGATGCGTAGTTCTCGAGATATATAAAGATATTTAAAAGTTCCGAAGCCGCACCAACATAATAGAGATACAGAAACACCGTGGCCCCTTTCTTTGAGATAACTCTGCACTATTGCGAGCTGTAAATGCCACGTCCAGCTTAGCTGTGCAGAAGAAGAACAACAAGAAGAAGAAATATCTCGAAATATGTCCGTCAGGCCCCTTCCCTCGAGATAAATCTGCAAATATCTCCGAAACGAAGCGAGCTATGGCAAAATGTTAAGAGACCTTTTTTGTAGAGAATTAAGTTTCCTACTTTTTATGTTCTATGATATTTTTTGATCGGATGCGTAGTTCTCGAGATATATCAAGATATTTAAAAGTTCCGAAGCCGCACCAACATAATAGAGATACAGAAACACCGTGGCCCCTTTCTTTGAGATAACTCTGCACTATTGCGAGCTGCAAATGCCACTTCCAGCTTAGCTGTGCAGAAGAAGAACAACAAGAAGAAGAAATATCTCGAAATATGTCCGTCAGACCCCTTCCCTTGAGATAAATCTGCAAATATCTCGGAAACGAAGCGAGCTATGGCAAAATGTTAAGAGACCTTTTTTGTAGAGAATTATGTTTCCCACAATTTACGTTGTATGATATTTTTTGATCAGAAGCGTAGTTTTCGAGATATATCGAGATATTTAAAAGATCCGAAGCCGCACCAACATAATAGAGATACAGAAACACCGTGGCCCCTTTCTTCGAGATAACTCTGCACTATTGCGAGCTGCAAATGCCACTTCCAGCTTAGCTGTGCAGAAGAAGACCAACAAGAAGAAGAAATATCTCGAAATATGTCCGTCAGGCCCCTTCCCTTGAGATAAATCTGCAAATATCTCGGAAACGAAGCGAGCTATGGCAAAATGTTAAGAGACCTTATTTGTGGAGAATTAAGTTTCCTACTTTTTATGTTCTATGATATTATTTGATCAGATGCGTAGTTCTCGAGATATATCAAGATATTTAAAAGTTCCGAAGCCGCACCAACATAATAGAGATACAGAAACACCGTGGCCCCTTTCTTTGAGATAACTCTGCACTAATGCGAGCTGCAAATGCCACTTCCAGCTTAGCTGTGCAGAAGAAGAACAACAAGAAGAAGAAATATCACGAAATATGTCCGTTAGGCCCCTTCCCTTGAGATAAATCTGCAAATATCTCGGAAACGAAGCGAGCTATGGCAAAATGTTAAGAGACCTTTTTTGTAGAGAATTATGTTTCCTACAATTTATGTTCTATGATATTTTTTGATCAGATGCGTAGTTCTCGAGATATATAAAGACATTTAAAAGTTCCGAAGCCGCACCAACATAATAGAGATACAGAAACACCGTGGCCCCTTTCTTTGAGATAACTCTGCACTATTGCGAGCTGCAAATGCCACTTCCAGCTTAGCTGTGCAGAAGAAGAACAACAAGAAGAAGAAATATCTCGAAATATGTCCGTCAGGCCCCTTTCCTTGAGATAAATCTGCAAATATCTCGGAAACGAAGCGAGCTATTGCAAAATGTTAAGAGACCTTTTTTGTAGAGGATTGAGTTTCCTACTTTCTATGTTCTATGATATTTTTTGATCAGATGCGTAGTTCTCGAGATATATCAAGATATTTAAAAGTTAAGAAGCCGCACCAACATAATAGAGATACAGAAACACCGTGGCCCCTTTCTTTGAGATAACTCTGCACTAATGCGAGCTGCAAATGCCACTTCCAGCTTAGCTGTGCAGAAGAAGAACAACAAGAAGAAGAAATATCACGAAATATGTCCGTTAGGCCCCTTCCCTTGAGATAAATCTGCAAATATCTCGGAAACGAAGCGAGCTATGGCAAAATGTTAAGAGACCTTTTTTGTAGAGAATTATGTTTCCTACAATTTATGTTCTATGATATTTTTTGATCAGAAGCGTAGTTTTCGAGATATATCGAGATATTTAAAAGTTCCGAAGCCGCACCAACATAATAGAGATACAGAAACACCGTGGCCCCTTTCTTTGAGATAACTCTGCACTAGTGCGAGCCGCAAATGCCACTTCCAGCTTAGCTGTGCAGAAGAAGAACAACAAGAAGAAGAAATATCTCGAAATATGTCCGTCAGGCCCCTTCCCTTGAGATAAATCTGCAAATATCTCGGAAACGAAGCGAGCTATGGCAAAATGTTAAGAGACCTTTTTTGTAGAGAATTAAGTTTCCTACTTTTTATGTTCCATGATATTTTTTGATCAGATGCGTAGTTCTCGAGATATATCAAGATATTTAAAAGTTCCGAAGCCGCACCAACATAATAGAGATACAGAAACACCGTGGCCCCTTTCTTTGAGATAACTCTGCACTATTGCGAGCTGTAAATGCCACGTCCAGCTTAGCTGTGCAGAAGAAGAACAACAAGAAGAAGAAATATCTCGAAATATGTCCGTCAGGCCCCTTCCCTCGAGATAAATCTGCAAATATCTCGGAAACGAAGCGAGCTATGGCAAAATGTTAAGAGACTTTTTTTGTAGAGAATTAAGTTTCCTACTTTTTATGTTCTATGATATTTTTTGATCGGATGCGTAGTTCTCGAGATATATCAAGATATTTAAAAGTTCCGAAGCCGCACCAACATAATAGAGATACAGAAACACCGTGGCCCCTTTCTTTGAGATAACTCTGCACTATTGCGAGCTGCAAATGCCACTTCCAGCTTAGCTGTGCAGAAGAAGAACAACAAGAAGAAGAAATATCTCGAAATATGTCCGTCAGACCCCTTCCCTTGAGATAAATCTGCAAATATCTCGGAAACGAAGCGAGCTATGGCAAAATGTTAAGAGACCTTTTTTGTAGAGAATTATGTTTCCCACAATTTACGTTGTATGATATTTTTTGATCAGAAGCGTAGTTTTCGAGATATATCGAGATATTTAAAAGATCCGAAGCCGCACCAACATAATAGAGATACAGAAACACCGTGGCCCCTTTCTTCGAGATAACTCTGCACTATTGCGAGCTGCAAATGCCACTTCCAGCTTAGCTGTGCAGAAGAAGACCAACAAGAAGAAGAAATATCTCGAAATATGTCCGTCAGGCCCCTTCCCTTGAGATAAATCTGCAAATATCTCGGAAACGAAGCGAGCTATGGCAAAATGTTAAGAGACCTTATTTGTGGAGAATTAAGTTTCCTACTTTTTATGTTCTATGATATTATTTGATCAGATGCGTAGTTCTCGAGATATATCAAGATATTTAAAAGTTCCGAAGCCGCACCAACATAATAGAGATACAGAAACACCGTGGCCCCTTTCTTTGAGATAACTCTGCACTAATGCGAGCTGCAAATGCCACTTCCAGCTTAGCTGTGCAGAAGAAGAACAACCAGAAGAAGAAATATCACGAAATATGTCCGTTAGGCCCCTTCCCTTGAGATAAATCTGCAAATATCTCGGAAACGAAGCGAGCTATGGCAAAATGTTAAGAGACCTTTTTTGTAGAGAATTATGTTTCCTACAATTTATGTTCTATGATATTTTTTGATCAGAAGCGTAGTTTTCGAGATATATCGAGATATTTAAAAGTTCCGAAGCCGCACCAACATAATAGAGATACAGAAACACCGTGGCCCCTTTCTTTGAGATAACTCTGCACTAGTGCGAGCCGCAAATGCCACTTCCAGGTTAGCTGTGCAGAAGAAGAACAACAAGAAGAAGAAATATCTCGAAATATGTCCGTCAGGCCCCTTCCCTTGAGATAAATCTGCAAATATCTCGGAAACGAAGCGAGCTATGGCAAAATGTTAAGAGACCTTTTTTGTAGAGAATTAAGTTTCCTACTTTTTATGTTCTATGATATTTTTTGATCGGATGCGTAGTTCTCGAGATATATCAAGATATTTAAAAGTTCCGAAGCCGCACCAACATAATAGAGATACAGAAACACCGTGGCCCCTTTCTTTGAGATAACTCTGCACTATTGCGAGCTGCAAATGCCACTTCCAGCTTAGCTGTGCAGAAGAAGAACAACAAGAAGAAGAAATATCTCGAAATATGTCCGTCAGACCCCTTCCCTTGAGATAAATCTGCAAATATCTCGGAAACGAAGCGAGCTATGGCAAAATGTTAAGAGACCTTTTTTGTAGAGAATTATGTTTCCCACAATTTACGTTGTATGATATTTTTTGATCAGAAGCGTAGTTTTCGAGATATATCGAGATATTTAAAAGATCCGAAGCCGCACCAACATAATAGAGATACAGAAACACCGTGGCCCCTTTCTTCGAGATAACTCTGCACTATTGCGAGCTGCAAATGCCACTTCCAGCTTAGCTGTGCAGAAGAAGACCAACAAGAAGAAGAAATATCTCGAAATATGTCCGTCAGGCCCCTTCCCTTGAGATAAATCTGCAAATATCTCGGAAACGAAGCGAGCTATGGCAAAATGTTAAGAGACCTTATTTGTGGAGAATTAAGTTTCCTACTTTTTATGTTCTATGATATTATTTGATCAGATGCGTAGTTCTCGAGATATATCAAGATATTTAAAAGTTCCGAAGCCGCACCAACATAATAGAGATACAGAAACACCTTGGCCCCTTTCTTTGAGATAACTCTGCACTATTGCGAGCTGCAAATGCCACTTCCAGCTTAGCTGTGCAGAAGAAGAACAACAAGAAGAAGAAATATCTCGAAATATGTCCGTCAGGCCCCTTCCCTCGAGATAAATCTGCAAATATCTCGGAAGCGAAGCGAGCTATGGCAAAATGTTAAGAGACCTTTTTTGTAGAGAATTATGTTTCCCACAATTTACGTTGTATGATATTTTTTGATCAGAAGCGTAGTTTTCGAGATATATCGAGATATTTAAAAGATCCGAAGCCGCACCAACATAATAGAGATACAGAAACACCGTGGCCCCTTTCTTCGAGATAACTCTGCACTATTGCGAGCTGCAAATGACACTTCCAGCTTAGCTGTGCAGAAGAAGACCAACAAGAAGAAGAAATATCTCGAAATATGTCCGTCAGGCCCCTTCCCTTGAGATAAATCTGCAAATATCTCGGAAACGAAGCGAGCTATGGCAAAATGTTAAGAGACCTTATTTGTGGAGAATTAAGTTTCCTACTTTTTATGTTGTATGATATTATTTGATCAGATGCGTAGTTCTCGAGATATATCAAGATATTTAAAAGTTCCGAAGCCGCACCAACATAATAGAGATACAGAAACACCGTGGCCCCTTTCTTTGAGATAACTCTGCACTATTGCGAGCTGCAAATGCCACTTCCAGCTTAGCTGTGCAGAAGAAGAACAACAAGAAGAAGAAATATCTCGAAATATGTCCGTCAGGCCCCTTCCCTTGAGATAAATCTGCATATATCTCGGAAACGAAGCGAGCTATGGCAAAATGTTAAGAGACCTTTTTTGTAGAGAATTATGTTTCCTACAATTTATGTTCTATGATATTTTTTGATCAGAAGCGTAGTTTTCGAGATATATCGAGATATTTAAAAGTTCCGAAGCCGCACCAACATAATAGAGATACAGAAACACCGTGGCCCCTTTCTTTGAGATAACTCTGCACTAGTGCGAGCCGCAAATGCCACTTCCAGCTTAGCTGTGCAGAAGAAGAACAACAAGAAGAAGAAATATCTCGAAATATGTCCGTCAGGCCCCTTCCCTTGAGATAAATCTGCAAATATCTCGGAAACGAAGCGAGCTATGGCAAAATGTTAAGAGACCTTTTTTGTAGAGAATTAAGTTTCCTACTTTTTATGTTCCATGATATTTTTTGATCAGATGCGTAGTTCTCGAGATATATAAAGATATTTAAAAGTTCCGAAGCCGCACCAACATAATAGAGATACAGAAACACCGTGGCCCCTTTCTTTGAGATAACTCTGCACTATTGCGAGCTGTAAATGCCACGTCCAGCTTAGCTGTGCAGAAGAAGAACAACAAGAAGAAGAAATATCTCGAAATATGTCCGTCAGGCCCCTTCCCTCGAGATAAATCTGCAAATATCTCGGAAACGAAGCGAGCTATGGCAAAATGTTAAGAGACCTTTTTTGTAGAGAATTAAGTTTCCTACTTTTTATGTTCTATGATATTTTTTGATCGGATGCGTAGTTCTCGAGATATATCAAGATATTTAAAAGTTCCGAAGCCGCACCAACATAATAGAGATACAGAAACACCGTGGCCCCTTTCTTTGAGATAACTCTGCACTATTGCGAGCTGCAAATGCCACTTCCAGCTTAGCTGTGCAGAAGAAGAACAACAAGAAGAAGAAATATCTCGAAATATGTCCGTCAGACCCGTTCCCTTGAGATAAATCTGCAAATATCTCGGAAACGAAGCGAGCTATGGCAAAATGTTAAGAGACCTTTTTTGTAGAGAATTATGTTTCCCACAATTTACGTTGTATGATATTTTTTGATCAGAAGCGTAGTTTTCGAGATATATCGAGATATTTAAAAGATCCGAAGCCGCACCAACATAATAGAGATACAGAAACACCGTGGCCCCTTTCTTCGAGATAACTCTGCACTATTGCGAGCTGCAAATGCCACTTCCAGCTTAGCTGTGCAGAAGAAGACCAACAAGAAGAAGAAATATCTCGAAATATGTCCGTCAGGCCCCTTCCCTTGAGATAAATCTGCAAATATCTCGGAAACGAAGCGAGCTATGGCAAAATGTTAAGAGACCTTATTTGTGGAGAATTAAGTTTCCTACTTTTTATGTTCTATGATATTATTTGATCAGATGCGTAGTTCTCGAGATATATCAAGATATTTAAAAGTTCCGAAGCCGCACCAACATAATAGAGATACAGAAACACCGTGGCCCCTTTCTTTGAGATAACTCTGCACTAATGCGAGCTGCAAATGCCACTTCCAGCTTAGCTGTGCAGAAGAAGAACAACAAGAAGAAGAAATATCACGAAATATGTCCGTTAGGCCCCTTCCCTTGAGATAAATCTGCAAATATCTCGGAAACGAAGCGAGCTATGGCAAAATGTTAAGAGACCTTTTTTGTAGAGAATTATGTTTCCTACAATTTATGTTCTATGATATTTTTTGATCAGAAGCGTAGTTTTCGAGATATATCGAGATATTCAAAAGTTCCGAAGCCGCACCAACATAATAGAGATACAGAAACACCGTGGCCCCTTTCTTTGAGATAACTCTGCACTAGTGCGAGCCGCAAATGCCACTTCCAGCTTAGCTGTGCAGAAGAAGAACAACAAGAAGAAGAAATATCTCGAAATATGTCCGTCAGGCCCCTTCCCTTGAGATAAATCTGCAAATATCTCGGAAACGAAGCGAGCTATGGCAAAATGTTAAGAGACCTTTTTTGTAGAGAATTAAGTTTCCTACTTTTTATGTTCTATGATATTTTTTGATCGGATGCGTAGTTCTCGAGATATATCAAGATATTTAAAAGTTCCGAAGCCGCACCAACATAATAGAGATACAGAAACACCGTGGCCCCTTTCTTTGAGATAACTCTGCACTATTGCGAGCTGCAAATGCCACTTCCAGCTTAGCTGTGCAGAAGAAGAACAACAAGAAGAAGAAATATCTCGAAATATGTCCGTCAGACCCCTTCCCTTGAGATAAATCTGCAAATATCTCGGAAACGAAGCGAGCTATGGCAAAATGTTAAGAGACCTTTTTTGTAGAGAATTATGTTTCCCACAATTTACGTTGTATGATATTTTTTGATCAGAAGCGTAGTTTTCGAGATATATCGAGATATTTAAAAGATCCGAAGCCGCACCAACATAATAGAGATACAGAAACACCGTGGCCCCTTTCTTCGAGATAACTCTGCACTATTGCGAGCTGCAAATGCCACTTCCAGCTTAGCTGTGCAGAAGAAGACCAACAAGAAGAAGAAATATCTCGAAATATGTCCGTCAGGCCCCTTCCCTTGAGATAAATCTGCAAATATCTCGGAAACGAAGCGAGCTATGGCAAAATGTTAAGCGACCTTATTTGTGGAGAATTAAGTTTCCTACTTTTTATGTTCTATGATATTATTTGATCAGATGCGTAGTTCTCGAGATATATCAAGATATTTAAAAGTTCCGAAGCCGCACCAACATAATAGAGATACAGAAACACCGTGGCCCCTTTCTTTGAGATAACTCTGCACTATTGCGAGCTGCAAATGCCACTTCCAGCTTAGCTGTGCAGAAGAAGAACAACAAGAAGAAGAAATATCTCGAAATATGTCGGTCAGGCCCCTTCCCTTGAGATAAATCTGCATATATCTCGGAAACGAAGCGAGCTATGGCAAAATGTTAAGAGACCTTTTTTGTAGAGAATTATGTTTCCTACAATTTATGTTCTATGATATTTTTTGATCAGAAGCGTAGTTTTCGAGATATATCGAGATATTTAAAAGATCCGAAGCCGCACCAACATAATAGAGATACAGAAACACCGTGGCCCCTTTCTTCGAGATAACTCTGCACTATTGCGAGCTGCAAATGCCACTTCCAGCTTAGCTGTGCAGAAGAAGACCAACAAGAAGAAGAAATATCTCGAAATATGTCCGTCAGGCCCCTTCCCTTGAGATAAATCTGCAAATATCTCGGAAACGAAGCGAGCTATGGCAAAATGTTAAGAGACCTTATTTGTGGAGAATTAAGTTTCCTACTTTTTATGTTCTATGATATTATTTGATCAGATGCGTAGTTCTCGAGATATATCAAGATATTTAAAAGTTCCGAAGCCGCACCAACATAATAGAGATACAGAAACACCGTGGCCCCTTTCTTTGAGATAACTCTGCACTATTGCGAGCTGCAAATGCCACTTCCAGCTTAGCTGTGCAGAAGAAGAACAACAAGAAGAAGAAATATCTCGAAATATGTCCGTCAGGCCCCTTCCCTTGAGATAAATCTGCATATATCTCGGAAGCGAAGCGAGCTATGGCAAAATGTTAAGAGACCTTTTTTGTAGAGAATTATGTTTCCCACAATTTACGTTCTATGATATTTTTTGATCAGAAGCGTAGTTTTCGAGATATATCGAGATATTTAAAAGATCCGAAGCCGCACCAACATAATAGAGATACAGAAACACCGTGGCCCCTTTCTTCGAGATAACTCTGCACTATTGCGAGCTGCAAATGCCACTTCCAGCTTAGCTGTGCAGAAGAAGACCAACAAGAAGAAGAAATATCTCGAAATATGTCCGTCAGGCCCCTTCCCTTGAGATAAATCTGCAAATATCTCGGAAACGAAGCGAGCTATGGCAAAATGTTAAGAGACCTTATTTGTGGAGAATTAAGTTTCCTACTTTTTATGTTGTATGATATTATTTGATCAGATGCGTAGTTCTCGAGATATATCAAGATATTTAAAAGTTCCGAAGCCGCACAAACATAATAGAGATACAGAAACACCGTGGCCCCTTTCTTTGAGATAACTCTGCACTATTGCGAGCTGCAAATGCCACTTCCAGCTTAGCTGTGCAGAAGAAGAACAACAAGAAGAAGAAATATCTCGAAATATGTCCGTCAGGCCCCTTCCCTTGAGATAAATCTGCATATATCTCGGAAGCGAAGCGAGCTATGGCAAAATGTTAAGAGACCTTTTTTGTAGAGAATTATGTTTCCTACAATTTATGTTCTATGATATTTTTTGATCAGAAGCGTAGTTGTCGAGATATATCAAGATATTTAAAAGTTCCGAAGCCGCACCAACATAATAGAGATACAGAAACACCGTGGCCCCTTTCTTTCAGATAACTCGGCACTACTGCGAGCTGGAAATGCCACCCTCAGTTTAGCTCTGCAGAAGAAGAACAACAAGAAGAAGAAATATCTCGAAATATGTCCGTCACGCCCCTTCCCTTGAGATAAATCTGCAAGTATCTTGGAAACGAAGCGAGCTATGGCAAAATGTTAAGAGACCTTTTTTGTAGAGAATTAAGTTTCCTACTTTCTATGTTCCATGATATTTTTTGATCGGATGCGTAGCTCTCGAGATATATCAAGATATTTAACAGTTCCGAAGCCGCACCAACATAATAGAGATACAGAAACACCGTGGCCCCTTTCTTTGAGATAACTCTGCACTATTGCGAGCTGCAAATGCCACTTCCAGCTTAGCTGTGCAGAAGAAGAACAACAAGAAGAAGAAATATCTCGAAATATGTCCGTCAGGCCCCTTCCCTTGAGATAAATCTGCATATATCTCGGAAGCGAAGCGAGCTATGGCAAAATGTTAAGAGACCTTTTTTGTAGAGAATTATGTTTCCTACAATTTATGTTCTATGATATTTTTTGATCAGAAGCGTAGTTTTCGAGATATATCAAGATATTTAAAAGTTCCGAAGCCGCACCAACATAATAGAGATACAGAAACACCGTGGCCCCTTTCTTTCAGATAACTCTGCACTATTGCGAGCTGGAAATGCCACTTCCAGTTTAGCTGTGCAGAAGAAGAACAACAAGAAGAAGAAATATCTCGAAATATGTCCGTCAGGCCCCTTCCCTTGAGATAAATCTGCATATATCTCGGAAACGAAGCGAGCTATGGCAAAATGTTGAGAGACCTTTTTTGTAGAGAATTAAGTTTTCTACTTTTTATGTTCTATGATATCATTTGATCAGATGCGTAGTTCTCGAGATATATCAAGATATTTAAAAGTTCCGAAGCCGCACCAACATAATAGAGATACAGAAACACCTTGGCCCCTTTCTTTGAGATAACTCTGCACTATTGCGAGCTGCAAATGCCACTTCCAGCTTAGCTGTGCAGAAGAAGAACAACAAGAAGAAGAAATATCTCGAAATATGTCCGTCAGGCCCCTTCCCTTGAGATAAATCTGCATATATCTCGGAAGCGAAGCGAGCTATGGCAAAATGTTAAGAGACCTTTTTTGTAGAGAATTATGTTTCCTACAATTTATGTTCTATGATATTTTTTGATCAGAAGCGTAGTTTTCGAGATATATCAAGATATTTAAAAGTTCCGAAGCCGCACCAACATAATAGAGATACAGAAACACCGTGGCCCCTTTCTTTCAGATAACTCTGCACTATTGCGAGCTGGAAATGCCACTTCCAGTTTAGCTGTGCAGAAGAAGAACAACAAGAAGAAGAAATATCTCGAAATATGTCCGTCAGGCCCCTTCCCTTGAGATAAATCTGCATATATCTCGGAAACGAAGCGAGCTATGGCAAAATGTTGAGAGACCTTTTCTGTAGAGAATTAAGTTTTCTACTTTTTATGTTCTATGATATTTTTTGATCAGATGCGTAGTTGTCGAGATATATCAAGATATTTAAAAGTTCCGAAGCCGCACCAACATAATAGAGATACAGAAACACCGTGGCCCCTTTCTTTGAGATAACTCGGCACTACTGCGAGCTGGAAATGACACTTCCAGTTTAGCTGTGCAGAAGAAGAACAACAAGAAGAAGAAATATCTCGAAATATGTCCGTCAGACCCCTTCCCTTGTGATAAATCTGCAAATATCTCGGAAACGAAGCGAGCTATGGCAAAATGTTAAGAGACATTTTTTGTAGAGAATTATGTTTCCCACAATTTACGTTCTATGATATTTTTTGATCAGAAGCGTAGTTTTCGAGATATATCGAGATGTTTAAAAGATCCGAAGCCGCACCAACATAATAGAGATACAGAAACACCGTGGCCCCTTTCTTCGAGATAACTCTGCACTATTGCGAGCTGCAAATGCCACTTCCAGCTTAGCTGTGCAGAAGAAGACCGACAAGAAGATGAAATATCTCGAAATATGTCCGTCAGGCCCCTTCCCTTGAGATAAATCTGCAAATTTCTCGGAAACGAAGCGAGCTATGGCAAAATGTTAAGAGACCTTATTTGTGGAGAATTAAGTTTCCTACTTTTTATGTTCTATGATATTATTTGATCAGATGCGTAGTTCTCGAGATATATCAAGATATTTAAACGTTCCGAAGCCGCACCAACATAATAGAGATACAGAAACACCGTGGCCCCTTTCTTTGAGATAACTCTGCACTATTGCGAGCTGCAAATGCCACTTCCAGCTTAGCTGTGCAGAAGAAGAACAACAAGAAGAAGAAATATCTCGAAATATGTCCGTCAGGCCCCTTCCCTTGAGATAAATCTGCATATATCTCGGAAGCGAAGCGAGCTATGGCAAAATGTTAAGAGACCTTTTTTGTAGAGAATTATGTTTCCTACAATTTATGTTCTATGATATTTTTTGATCAGAAGCGTAGTTTTCGAGATATATCAAGATATTTAAAAGTTCCGAAGCCGCACCAACATAATAGAGATACAGAAACACCGTGGCCCCTTTCTTTCAGATAACTCTGCACTATTGCGAGCTGGAAATGCCACTTCCAGTTTAGCTGTGCAGAAGAAGAACAACAAGAAGAAGAAATATCTCGAAATATGTCCGTCAGGCCCCTTCCCTTGAGATAAATCTGCATATATCTCGGAAACGAAGCGAGCTATGGCAAAATGTTGAGAGACCTTTTTTGTAGAGAATTAAGTTTTCTACTTTTTATGTTCTATGATATTTCTTGATCAGATGCGTAGTTCTCGAGATATATCAAGATATTTAAAAGTTCCGAAGCCGCACCAACATAATAGAGATACAGAAACACCGTGGCCCCTTTCTTTGAGATAACTCTGCGCTATTGCGAGCTGGACATGCCACTTCCAGTTTAGCTGTGCAGAAGAAGAACAACAAGAAGAAGAAATATCTCGAAATATGTCCGTCAGGCCCCTTCCCTTGAGATAAATCTGCAAATATCTCGGAAACGAAGCGAGCTATTGCAAAATGTTAAGAGACCTTTTTTGTAGAGGATTGAGTTTCCTACTTTCTATGTTCTATGATATTTTTTGATCAGATGCGTAGTTCTCGAGATATATCAAGATATTTAAAAGTTAAGAAGCCGCACCAACATAATAGAGATACAGAAACACCGTGGCCCCTTTCTTTGAGATAACTCTGCACTAGCGCGAGCTGCAAATGCCACTTCCAGCTTAGCTGTGCAGAAGAAGAACAACAAGAAGAAGAAATATCACGAAATATGTCCGTTAGGCCCCTTCCCTTCAGATAAATCTGCAAATATCTCGGAAACGAAGCGAGCTATGGCAAAATGTTAACAGACCTTTTTTGTATGGAATTATGTTTCCTACTTTTTATGTTCTATGATATTTTTTGATCAGACGCGTAGTTCTCGAGATATATCAAGATATTTAAAAGTTCCGAAGCCGCACCAACATAATAGAGATACAGAAACACCGTGGCCCCTCTCTTTGAGATAACTCTGCACTATTGCGAGCTGCAAATGCCACTTCCAGCTTAGCTGTGCAGAAGAAGAACAACAAGAAGAAGAAATATCTCGAAATATGTCCGTCAGGCCCCTTCCCTTGAGATAAATCTGCAAATATCTCGGAAACGAAGCGAGCTATGGCAAAATGTTAAGAGACCTTTTTTGTATGGAATTATGTTTCCTACTTTTTATGTTCTATGATATTTTTTGATCAGACGCGTAGTTCTCGAGATATATCAAGATATTTAAAAGTTCCGAAGCCGCACCAACATAATAGAGATACAGAAACACCGTGGCTCCTTTCTTTTAGATAACTCTGCACTATTGCGACCTGGAAATGCCACTTCCAGTTTAGCTGTGCAGAAGAAGAACAACAAGAAGAAGAAATATCACGAAATATGTCCGTTAGGCCCCTTTCCTTGAGATAAATCTGCAAATATCTCGGAAACGAAGCGAGCTATGGCAAAATGGTAAGAGACCTTTTTTGTAGCGAATTAAGTTTCCTACTTTTTATGTTCTATGATATTTTTTGATCAGATGCGTAGTTCTCGAGATATATCAAGATATTTAAAAGTTCCGAAGCCGCACCAACATAATAGAGATACAGAAACACCGTGGCCCCTCTCTTTGAGATAACTCTGCACAATTGCGAGCTGCAAATGCCACTTCCAGCTTAGCTGTGCAGAAGAAGAACAACAAGAAGAAGAAATATCTCGAAATATGTCCGTCAGGCCCCTTCCCTTGAGATAAATCTGCAAATATCTCGGAAACGAAGCGAGCTATTGCAAAATGTTAAGAGACCTTTTTTGTAGAGGATTGAGTTTCCTACTTTCTATGTTCTATGATATTTTTTGATCAGATGCGTAGTTCTCGAGATATATCAAGATATTTAAAAGTTAAGAAGCCGCACCAACATAATAGAGATACAGAAACACCGTGGCCCCTTTCTTTGAGATAACTCTGCACTAATGCGAGCTGCAAATGCCACTTCCAGCTTAGCTGTGCAGAAGAAGAACAACAAGAAGAAGAAATATCACGAAATATGTCCGTTAGGCCCCTTCCCTTGAGATAAATCTGCAAATATCTCGGAAACGAAGCGAGCTATGGCAAAATGTTAAGAGACGTTTTTTGTAGAGAATTATGTTTCCTACAATTTATGTTCTATGATATTTTTTGATCAGAAGCGTAGTTTTCGAGATATATCGAGATATTTAAAAGTTCCGAAGCCGCACCAACATAATAGGGATACAGAAACACCGTGGCCCCTTTCTTTGAGATAACTCTGCACTAGTGCGAGCCGCAAATGCCACTTCCAGCTTAGCTGTGCAGAAGAAGTACAACAAGAAGAAGAAATATCTCGAAATATGTCCGTCAGGCCCCTTCCCTTGAGATAAATCTGCAAATATCTCGGAAACGAAGGGAGCTATGGCAAAATGTTAAGAGACCTTTTTTGTAGAGAATTAAGTTTCCTACTTTTTATGTTCTATGATATTTTTTGATCAGATGCGTAGTTCTCGAGATATATCAAGATATTTAAAAGTTCCGAAGCCGCACCATCATAATAGAGATACAGAAACACCGTGGCCCCTCTCTTTGAGATAACTCTGCACTATTGCGAGCTGGAAATGCCACTTCCAGTTTAGCTGTGCAGAAGAAGAACAACAAGAAGAAGAAATATCTCGAAATATGTCCGTTAGGCCCCTTCCCTTGAGATAAATCTGCAAATATCTCGGAAACGAAGCGAGCTATGGCAAAATGTTAAGAGACCTTCTTTGTAGAGAATTAAGTTTCCTACTTTTTATGTTCTATGATATTTTTTGATCAGATGCGCAGTTCTCGAGATATATCAAGATATTTAAAAGTTCCGAAGCCGCACCAACATAATAGAGATACAGAAACACCGTGGCCCCTTTCTTTGAGATAACTCTGCACTATTGCGAGCTGCAAATGCCACTTCCAGCTTAGCTGTGCAGAGGAAGAACAACAAGAAGAAGAAATATCTCGAAATATGTCCGCCAGGCCAGTTCCTTTGAGCTGAATCTGCAAATATCTCGGAAACGAAGCGAGCTATGGCAAAATGATAAGAGACGTTTTTTGTAGAGAATTATGTTTCCTACAATTTATGTTCTATGATATTTTTTGATCAGAAGCGTAGTTTTCGAGATATATCGAGATATTTAAAAGTTCCGAAGCCGCACCAACATAATAGGGATACAGAAACACCGTGGCCCCTTTCTTTGAGATAACTCTGCACTAGTGCGAGCCGCAAATGCCACTTCCAGCTTAGCTGTGCAGAAGAAGAACAACAAGAAGAAGAAATATCTCGAAATATGTCCGTCAGGCCCCTTCCCTTGAGATAAATCTGCAAATATCTCGGAAACGAAGCGAGCTATGGCAAAATGTTAAGAGACCTTTTTTGTAGAGAATTATGTTTCCTACTTTTTATGTTCTATGATATTTTTTGATCAGACGCGTAGCTCTCGAGATATATCAAGATATTTAAAAGTTCCGAAGCCGCACCAACATAATAGAGATACAGAAACACCGTGGCCCCTTTCCTTGAGATAACTCTGCACTAGTGCGAGCCGCAAATGCCACTTCCAGCTTAGCTGTGCAGAAGAAGAACAACAAGAAGAAGAAATATCTCGAAATATGTCCGTGAGGCCCCTTCCCTTGAGATAAATCTGCAAATATCTCGGAAACGAAGCGAGCTATGGCAAAATGTTAAGAGACCTTTTTTGTAGAGAATTAAGTTTCCTACTTTTTATGTTCTATGGTATTTTTTGATCAGATGCGTAGTTCTCGAGATATATCAAGATATTTAAAAGTTCCGAAGCCGCACCAACATAATAGAGATACAGAAACACCGTGGCCCCTTTCTTTTAGATAACTCTGCACTATTGCGAGCTGCAAATGCCACTTCCAGCTTAGCTGTGCAGAAGAAGAACAACAAGAAGAAGAAATATCTCGAAATATGTCCGTCAGGCCCCTTCCCTGGAGATAAATCTGCAAATATCTCGGAAACGAAGCGAGCTATGGCAAAATGTTAAGAGACGTTTTTTGTAGAGAATTAAGTTTCCTACTTTTTATGTTCTATGATATTTTTTGATCAGATGCGTAGTTCTCGAGATATATCAAGATATTTAAAAGTTCCGAAGCCGCACCAACATAATAGAGATACAGAAACACCGTGGCCCCTTTCTTTGAGATAACTCTGCACTACTGCGAGCTGCAAATGCCACTTCCAGCTTAGCTGTGCAGAAGAAGAACAACAAGAAGAAGAAATATCCCGAAATATGTCCGTCAGGCCCCTTCCCTGGAGATAAATCTGCAAATATCTCGGAAACGAAGAGAGCTATGGCAAAATGTTAAGAGACCTTTTTTGTAGAGAATTAAGTTTCCTACTTTTTATGTTCTATGATATTTTTTGATCAGATGCGTAGTTCTCGAGATATATCAAGATATTTAAAAGTTCCGAAGCCGCACCAACATAATAGAGATACAGAAACACCGTGGCCCCTTTCTTTGAGATAACTCTGCACTACTGCGAGCTGCAAATGCCACTTCCAGCTTAGCTGTGCAGAAGAAGAACAACAAGAAGAAGAAATATCCCGAAATATGTCCGTCAGGCCCCTTCCCTGGAGATAAATCTGCAAATATCTCGGAAACGAAGAGAGCTATGGCAAAATGTTAAGAGACCTTTTTTGTAGAGAATTAAGTTTCCTACTTTTTATGTTTTATGATATTTTTTGATCAGATGCGTAGTTCTCGAGATATATCAAGATATTTAAAAGTTCCGAAGCCGCACCAACATAATAGAGATACAGAAACACCGTGGCCCCTTTCTTTGAGATAACTCTGCACTAGTGCGAGCCGCAAATGCCACTTCCAGCTTAGCTGTGCAGAAGAAGAACAACAAGAAGAAGAAATATCTCGAAATATGTCCGTCAGGCCCCTTCCCTTGAGATAAATCTGCAAATATCTCGGAAACGAAGCGAGCTATGGCAAAATGTTAAGAGACCTTTTTTGTAGAGAATTAAGTTTCCTACTTTTTATGTTCTATGATATTTTTTGATCAGAAGCGTAGTTCTCGAGATATATCAAGATATTTAAAAGTTCCGAAGCCGCACCAACATAATAGAGATACAGAAACACCGTGGCCCCTTTCTTCGAGATAACTCTGCACTATTGCGAGCCGCAAATGCCACTTCCAGCTTAGCTGTGCAGAAGAAGAACAACAAGAAGAAGAAATATCTCGAAATATGTCCGTCAGGCCCCTTCCCTTGAGATAAATCTGCAAATATCTCGGAAACGAAGCGAGCTATGGCAAAATGTTAACAGACCTTTTTTGTAGAGAATTAAGTTTCCTACTTTTTATGTTCTATGGTATTTTTTGATCAGATGCGTAGTTCTCGAGATATATCAAGATATTTAAAAGTTCCGAAGCCGCACCAACATAATAGAGATACAGAAACACCGTGGCCCCTTTCTTTGAGATTACTCTGCACTATTGCGAGCTGCAAATGCCACTTCCAGCTTAGCTGTGCAGAAGAAGAACAACAAGAAGAAGAAATATCTCGAAATATGTCCGTCAGGCCCGTTCCTTTGAGCTGAATCTGCAAATATCTCGGAAACGAAGCGAGCTATGGCAAAATGATAAGAGACGTTTTTTGTAGAGAATTATGTTTCGTACAATTTATGTTCTATGATATTTTTTGATCAGAAGCGTAGTTTTCGAGATATATCAAGATATTTAAAAGTTCCGAAGCCGCACCAACATAATAGAGATACAGAAACACCGTGGCCCCTTTCTTTCAGATAACTCTGCACTATTGCGAGCTGCAAATGCCACTTCCAGCTTAGCTGTGCAGAAGAAGAACAACAAGAAGAAGAAATATCTCGAAATATGTCCGTCAGGCCCCTTCCCTTGAGATATATCTGCAAATATCTCGGAAACGAAGCGAGCTATGGCAAAATGTTAAGAGACCTTTTTTGTAGAGAATTAAGTTTCCTACTTTTTATCTTCTATGATATTTTTCGATCAGATGCGTAGTTCTCGAGATATATCAAGATATTTAAAAGTTCCGAAGCCGCACCAACATAATAGAGATACAGAAACACCGTGGCCCCTTTCTTTGAGATTACTCTGCACTATTGCGAGCTGCAAATGCCACTTCCAGCTTAGCTGTGCAGAAGAAGAACAACAAGAAGAAGAAATATCTCGAAATATGTCCGTCAGGCCCGTTCCTTTGAGCTGAATCTGCAAATATCTCGGAAACGAAGCGAGCTATGGCAAAATGTTAAGAGACGTTTTTTGTAGAGAATTATGTTTCCTACAATTTATGTTCTATGATATTTTTTGATCAGATGCGTAGTTCTCGAGATATATCAAGATATTTAAAAGTTCCGAAGCCGCACCAACATAATAGAGATACAGAAACACCGTGGCCCCTCTCTTTGAGATAACTCTGCACTATTGCGAGCTGCAAATGCCACTTCCAGCTTAGCTGTGCAGAAGAAGAACAACAAGAAGAAGAAATATCTCGAAATATGTCCGTCAGGCCCCTTCCCTTGAGATAAATCTGCAAATATCTCGGAAACGAAGCGAGCTATGGCAAAATGTTAAGAGACGTTTTTTGTAGAGAATTATGTTTCCCACAATTTATGTGCTATGATATTTTTTGATCAGAAGCGTAGTTTTCGAGATATATCGAGATATTTAAAAGTTCCGAAGCCGCACCAACATAATAGAGATACAGAAACACCGTGGCCTCTTTCTTTGAGATAACTCTGCACTAGTGCGAGCCGCAAATGCCACTTCCAGCTTAGCTGTGCAGAAGAAGAACAACAAGAAGAAGAAATATCTCGAAATATGTCCGTCAGGCCCCTTCCCTTGAGATAAATCTGCAAATATCTCGGAAACGAAGCGAGCTATGGCAAAATGTTGAGGGACCTTTTTGTAGAGAATTAAGTTTCCTACTATTTATGTTCTATGATATTTTTTGATCAGATGCGTAGTTCTCGAGATATATCAAGATATTTAAAAGATCCGAAGCCGCACCAACATAATAGAGATACAGAAACACCGTGGCCCCCTTCTTTGAGATAACTCTGCACTATTGCGAGCTGCAAATGCCACTTCCAGCTTAGCTGCGTAGAAGAAGAACAAGAAGAAGAAGAAATATCTCGAAATATGTCTGTCAGGCCCCTTCCCTTGAGATAAATCTGCAAATATCTCGGAAACGAAGCGAGCTATGGCAAAATGTTAAGAGAACTTTTTTGTAGAGAATTACGTTTCCTACTTTTTAAGTTCTATGATATTTTTTGATCAGAAGCGTAGTTTTCGAGATATATCGAGATATTTAAAGGTTCCGAAGCCGCACCAACATAATAGAGATACAGAAACACCGTGGCCCCTTTCTTTGAGATAACTCTGCACTATTGCGACCTGCAAATGCCACTTCCAGCTTAGCTGTGCAGAAGAAGAACAACAAGAAGAAGAAGTATCTCGAAATATGTCCGTCAGGCCCCTTCCCTTGAGATAAATCTGCAAATATCTCGGAAACGAAGCGAGCTATGGCAAAATGTTAAGAGACCTTTTTTGTAGAGAATTATGTTTCCTACAATTTATGTTCTATGATATTTTTTGATCAGAAGCGTAGTTCTCGAGATATATCAAGATATTTAAAAGTTCCGAAGCCGCACCAACATAATAGAGATACAGAAACACCGTGGCCCCTCTCTTTGAGATAACTCTGCACTATTGCGAGCTGCAAATGCCACTTCCAGCTTAGCTGTGCAGAAGAAGAACAACAAGAAGAAGAAATATCTCGAAATATGTCCGTCAGGCCCCTTCCCTTGAGATAAATCTGCAAATATCTCGGAAACGAAGCGAGCTATGGCAAAATGTTAAGAGACGTTTTTTGTAGAGAATTATGTTTCCCACAATTTATGTGCTATGATATTTTTTGATCAGAAGCGTAGTTTTCGAGATATATCGAGATATTTAAAAGTTCCGAAGCCGCACCAACATAATAGAGATACAGAAACACCGTGGCCTCTTTCTTTGAGATAACTCTGCACTAGTGCGAGCCGCAAATGCCACTTCCAGCTTAGCTGTGCAGAAGAAGAACAACAAGAAGAAGAAATATCTCGAAATATGTCCGTCAGGCCCCTTCCCTTGAGATAAATCTGCAAATATCTCGGAAACGAAGCGAGCTATGGCAAAATGTTAAGAGACGTTTTTTGTAGAGAATTATGTTTCCTACAATTTATGTGCTATGATATTTTTTGATCAGAAGCGTAGTTTTCGAGATATATCGAGATATTTAAAAGTTCCGAAGCCGCACCAACATAATAGAGATACAGAAATACCGTGGCCCCTTTCTTTGAGATAACTCTGCACTAGTGCGTGCAGCAAATGCCACTTCCAGCTTAGCTGTGCAGAAGAAGAACAACAAGAAGAAGAAATATCTCGAAATATGTCCGTCAGGCCCCTTCCCTTGAGATAAATATGCAAATATCTCGGAAACGAAGCGAGCTATGGCAAAATGTTAAGAGACCTTTTTTGTAGAGAATTAAGTTTCCTACTTTTTATGTTCTATGATATTTTTTGATCAGATGCGTAGTTCTCGAGATATATCAAGATATTTAAAAGTTCCGAAGCCGCACCAACATAATAGAGATACAGAAACACCGTGGCCCCTTTCTTTGAGATAACTCTGCACTATTGCGAGCTGGAAATGCCACTTCCAGTTTAGCTGTGCAGAAGAAGAACAACAAGAAGAAGAAATATCTCGAAATATGTCCGTTAGGCCCCTTCCCTTGAGATAAATCTGCAAATATCTCGGAAACGAAGCGAGCTATGGCAAAATGTTAAGAGACCTTTTTTGTAGAGAATTAAGTTTCCTACTTTTTATGTTCTATGATATTTTTTGATCAGAAGCGTAGTTTTCGAGATATATCGAGATATTTGAAAGTTCCGAAGCCGCACCGACATAATAGAGATACAGAAACACCGTGGCCCCTTTCTTTGAGATAACTCTGCACTAGTGCGAGCCGCAAATGCCACTTCCAGCTTAGCTGTGCAGAAGAAGAACAACAAGAAGAAGAAATATCTCGAAATATGTCCGTCAGGCCCCTTCCCTTGAGATAAATCTGCAAATATCTCGGAAACGAAGCGAGCTATGGCAAAATGTTAAGAGACCTTTTTTGTAGAGAATTAAGTTTCCTACTATTTATGTTCTATGATATTTTTTGATCAGATGCGTAGTTCTCGAGATATATCAAGATATTTAAAAGTTCCGAAGCCGCACCAACATAATAGAGATACAGAAACACCGTGGCCCCTTTCTTTGAGATAACTCTGCACTATTGCGAGCTGGAAATGCCACTTCCAGTTTAGCTGTGCAGAAGAAGAACGACAAGAAGAAGAAATATCTCGAAATATGTCCGTTAGGCCCCTTCCCTTGAGATAAATCTGCAAATATCTCGGAAACGAAGCGAGCTATGGCAAAATGTTGAGAGACCTTTTTTGTAGAGAATTAAGTTTCCTACTTTTTATGTTCTATGATATTTTTTGATCAGAAGCGTAGTTTTCGCGATATATCGAGATATTTAAAAGTTCCGAAGCCGCACCAACATAATAGAGATACAGAAACACCGTGGCCCCTTTCTTTGAGATAACTCTGCACTAGTGCGAGCCGCAAATGCCACTTCCAGCTTAGCTGTGCAGAAGAAGAACAACAAGAAGAAGAAATATCTCGAAATATGTCCGTCAGGCCCCTTCCCTTGAGATAAATATGCAAATATCTCGGAAACGAAGCGAGCTATGGCAAAATGTTAAGAGACCTTTTTTGTAGAGAATTAAGTTTCCTACTTTTTATGTTCTATGATATTTTTTGATCAGATGCGTAGTTCTCGAGATATATCAAGATATTTAAAAGTTCCGAAGCCGCACCAACATAATAGAGATACAGAAACACCGTGGCCCCTTTCTTTGAGATAACTCTGCACTATTGCGAGCTGGAAATGCCACTTCCAGTTTAGCTGTGCAGAAGAAGAACAACAAGAAGAAGAAATATCTCGAAATATGTCCGTTAGGCCCCTTCCCTTGAGATAAATCTGCAAATATCTCGGAAACGAAGCGAGCTATGGCAAAATGTTAAGAGACCTTTTTTGTAGAGAATTAAGTTTCCTACTTTTTATGTTCTATGATATTTTTTGATCAGAAGCGTAGTTTTCGAGATATATCGAGATATTTAAAAGTTCCGAAGCCGCACCAACATAATAGAGATACAGAAACACCGTGGCCCCTTTCTTTGAGATAACTCTGCACTAGTGCGAGCCGCAAATGCCACTTCCAGCTTAGCTGTGCAGAAGAAGAACAACAAGAAGAAGAAATATCTCGAAATATGTCCGTCAGGCCCCTTCCCTTGAGATAAATCTGCAAATATCTCGGAAACGAAGCGAGCTATGGCAAAATGTTAAGAGACCTTTTTTGTAGAGAATTAAGTTTCCTACTTTTTATGTTCTATGATATTTTTTGATCAGATGCGTAGTTCTCGAGATATATTAAGATATTTAAAAGTTCCGAAGCCGCACCAACATAATAGAGATACAGAAACACCGTGGCCCCTTTCTTTGAGATAACTCTGCACTATTGCGAGCTGGAAATACCACTTCCAGTTTAGCTGTGCAGAAGAAGAACAACAAGAAGAAGAAATATCTCGAAATATGTCCGTTAGGCCCCTTCCCTTGAGATAAATCTGCAAATATCTCGGAAACGAAGCGAGCTATGGCAAAATGTTAAGAGACCTTTTTTGTAGAGAATTATGTTTCCTACTTTTTATGTTCTATGATATTTTTTGATCAGAAGCGTAGTTTTCGAGATATATCGAGATATTTAAAAGTTCCGAAGCCGCACCAACATAATATAGATGCAGAAACACCGTGGCCCCTTTCTTTGAGGTAACTCTGCACTAGTGCGAGCCGCAAATGCCACTTCCAGCTTAGCTGTGCAGAAGAAGAACAACAAGAAGAAGAAATATCTCGAAATATGTCCGTCAGGCCCCTTCCCTTGAGATAAATATGCAAATATCTCGTAAACGAAGCGCGCTATGGCAAAATGTTAAGAGACCTTTTTTGTAGAGAATTAAGTTTCCTACTTTTTATGTTCTATGACATTTTTTGATCAGATGCGTAGTTCTCGAGATATATCAAGATATTTAAAAGTTCCGAAGCCGCACCAACATAATAGAGATACAGAAACACCGTGGCCCCTTTCTTTGAGATAACTCTGCACTATTGCGAGCTGTAAATGCCACTTCCAGCTTAGCTGTGCAGAAGAAGAACAACAAGAAGAAGAAATATCTCGAAATATGTCCGTCAGGCCCCTTCCCTTGAGATATATCTGCAAATATCTCGGAAACGAAGCGAGCTATGGCAAAATGTTAAGAGACCTTTTTTGTCGAGAATTATGTTTCCTACAATTTATGTTCTATGATATTTTTTGATCAGAAGCGCAGTTTTCGAGATATATCGAGATATTTAAAAGTTCCGAAGCTGCACCAACATAATAGAGATACAGAAACACCGTGGCCCCTTTCTTTGAGATAACTCTGCACTAGTGCGAGCCGCAAATGCCACTTCCAGCTTAGCTGTGCAGAAGAAGAACAACAAGAAGAAGAAATATCTCGAAATATGTCCGTCAGGCCCCTTCCCTTGAGATAAATCTGCAAATATCTCGGAAACGAAGCGTGCTATGGCAAAATGTTAAGAGACCTTTTTTGTAGAGAATTAAGTTTCCTACTATTTATGTTCTATGATATTTTTTGATCAGATGCGTAGTTCTCGAGATATATCAAGATATTTAAAAGTTCCGAAGCCGCACCAACATAATAGAGATACAGAAACACCGTGGCCCCTTTCTTTGAGATAACTCTGCACTATTGCGAGCTGGAAATGCCACTTCCAGTTTAGCTGTGCAGAAGAAGAACGACAAGAAGAAGAAATATCTCGAAATATGTCCGTTAGGCCCCTTCCCTTGAGATAAATCTGCAAATATCTCGGAAACGAAGCGAGCTATGGCAAAATGTTGAGAGACCTTTTTTGTAGAGAATTAAGTTTCCTACTTTTTATGTTCTATGATATTTTTTGATCAGAAGCGTAGTTTTCGCGATATATCGAGATATTTAAAAGTTCCGAAGCCGCACCAACATAATAGAGATACAGAAACACCGTGGCCCCTTTCTTTGAGATAACTCTGCACTAGTGCGAGCCGCAAATGCCACTTCCAGCTTAGCTGTGCAGAAGAAGAACAACAAGAAGAAGAAATATCTCGAAATATGTCCGTCAGGCCCCTTCCCTTGAGATAAATATGCAAATATCTCGGAAACGAAGCGAGCTATGGCAAAATGTTAAGAGACCTTTTTTGTAGAGAATTAAGTTTCCTACTTTTTATGTTCTATGATATTTTTTGATCAGATGCGTAGTTCTCGAGATATATCAAGATATTTAAAAGTTCCGAAGCCGCACCAGCATAATAGAGATACAGAAACACCGTGGCCCCTTTCTTTGAGATAACTCTGCACTATTGCGAGCTGGAAATGCCACTTCCAGTTTAGCTGTGCAGAAGAAGAACAACAAGAAGAAGAAATATCTCGAAATATGTCCGTTAGGCCCCTTCCCTTGAGATAAATCTGCAAATATCTCGGAAACGAAGCGAGCTATGGCAAAATGTTAAGAGACCTTTTTTGTAGAGAATTAGGTTTCCTACTTTTTATGTTCTATGATATTTTTTGATCAGAAGCGTAGTTTTCGAGATATATCGAGATATTTAAAAGTTCCGTAGCCGCACCAACATAATAGAGATACAGAAACACCGTGGCCCCTTTCTTTGAGATAACTCTGCACTAGTGCGACCCGCAAATGCCACTTCCAGCTTAGCTGTGCAGAAGAAGAACAACAAGAAGAAGAAATATCTCGAAATATGTCCGTCAGGCCCCTTCCCTTGAGATAAATCTGCAAATATCTCGGAAACGAAGCGAGCTATGGCAAAATGTTAAGAGACCTTTTTTGTAGAGAATTAAGTTTCCTACTTTTTATGTTCTATGATATTTTTTGATCAGATGCGTAGTTCTCGAGATATATTAAGATATTTAAAAGTTCCGAAGCCGCACCAACATAATAGAGATACAGAAACACCGTGGCCCCTTTCTTTGAGATAACTCTGCACTATTGCGAGCTGGAAATACCACTTCCAGTTTAGCTGTGCAGAAGAAGAACAACAAGAAGAAGAAATATCTCGAAATATGTCCGTTAGGCCCCTTCCCTTGAGATAAATCTGCAAATATCTCGGAAACGAAGCGAGCTATGGCAAAATGTTAAGAGACCTTTTTTGTAGAGAATTATGTTTCCTACTTTTTATGTTCTATGATATTTTTTGATCAGAAGCGTAGTTTTCGAGATATATCGAGATATTTAAAAGTTCCGAAGCCGCACCAACATAATAGAGATACAGAAACACCGTGGCCCCTTTCTTTGAGATAACTCTGCACTAGTGCGAGCCGCAAATGCCACTTCCAGCTTAGCTGTGCAGAAGAAGAACAACAAGAAGAAGAAATATCTCGAAATATGTCCGTCAGGCCCCTTCCCTTGAGATAAATCTGCAAATATCTCGGAAACGAAGCGAGCTATAGCAAAATCTTAAGAGACCGTTTTTGTAGAGAATTAAGTTACCTACTTTTTATGTTCTATGATATTTTTTGATGAGACGCGTAGTTCTCGAGATATATCAAGATATTTAAAAGTTCCGAAGCCGCACCAACATAATAGAGATACAGAAACACCGTGGCCCCTTTCTTTGAGATAACTCTGCACTATTGCGAGCTGCAAATGCCACTTCCAGCTTAGCTGTGCAGAAGGAGAACAACAAGAAGAAGAAATATCTCGAAATATGTCCGTCAGGCCCCTTCCCTTGAGATAAATCTGCAAATATCTCGGAAACGAAGAGAGCTATGGCAAAATGTTCAGAGACCTTTTTTGTAGAGAATTAAGTTTTCTACTTTTCATGTTCTATAATATTTTTTGATCAGATGCGTAGTTCTCGAGATATATCAAGATATTTAAAAGTTCCGAAGCCGCACCAACATAATAGAGATACAGAAACACCGTGGCCCCTTTCTTTGAGATAACTCTGCACTATTGCGAGCCGCAAATGCCACTTCCAGCTTAGCTGTGCAGAAGAAGAACAACAAGAAGAAGAAATATCTCGAAATATGTCCGTCAGGCCCCTTCCCTTGAGATAAATCTGCAAATATCTCGGAAACGAAGCGAGCTATGGCAAAATGTTAAGAGACCTTTTTGTAGAGAATTAAGTTTCCTACTTTTTATGTTCTATGATATTTTTGATCAGATGCGTAGTTCTCGAGATATATCAAGATATTTAAAAGTTCCGAAGCCGCACCAACATAATAGAGATACAGAAACACCGTGGCCCCTTTCTTTGAGATAACTCTGCACTATTGCGAGCTGCAAATGCCACTTCCAGCTTAGCTGTGCAGAGGAAGAACAACAAGAAGAAGAAATATCTCGAAATATGTCCGTCAGGCCAGTTCCTTTGAGCTGAATCTGCAAATATCTCGGAAACGAAGCGAGCTATGACAAAATGTTAAGAGACGTTTTTTATAGAGAATTATGTTTCCTACAATTTATGTTCTATGATATTTTTTGATCAGAAGCGTAGTTTTCGAGATATATCGAGATATTTAAAAGTTCCGAAGCCGCACCAACATAATAGGGATACAGAAACACCGTGGCCCCTTTCTTTGAGATAACTCTGCACTATTGCGAGCTGGAAATGCCACTTCCAGTTTAGCTGTGCAGAAGAAGAACAACAAGAAGAAGAAATATCTCGAAATATGTCCGTTAGGCCCCTTCCCTTGAGATAAATCTGCAAATATCTCGGAAACCAAGCGAGCTATGGCAAAATGTTAAGAGACCTTTTTTGTAGAGAATTATGTTTCCTACTTTTTATGTTCTATGATATTTTTTGATCAGATGCGTAGTTCTCGAGATATATCAAGATATTTAAAAGTTCCAAAGCCGCACCAACATAATAGAGATACAGAAACACCGTGGCCCCTTTCTTTGAGATAACTCTGCACTATTGCGAGCTGGAAATACCACTTCCAGTTTAGCTGTGCAGAAGAAGAACAACAAGAAGAAGAAATATCTCGAAATATGTCCGTTAGGCCCCTTCCCTTGAGATAAATCTGCAAATATCTCGGAAACGAAGCGAGCTATGGCAAAATGTTAAGAGACCTTTTTTGTAGAGAATTATGTTTCCTACTTTTTATGTTCTATGATATTTTTTGATCAGAAGCGTAGTTTTCGAGATATATCGAGATATTTAAAAGTTCCGAAGCCGCACCAACATAATAGAGATACAGAAACACCGTGGCCCCTTTCTTTGAGATAACTCTGCACTAGTGCGAGCCGCAAATGCCACTTCCAGCTTAGCTGTGCAGAAGAAGAACAACAAGAAGAAGAAATATCTCGAAATATGTCCGTCAGGCCCCTTCCCTTGAGATATATCTGCAAATATCTCGGAAACGAAGCGAGCTATGGCAAAATGTTAAGAGACCTTTTTTGTAGAGAATTAAGTTTCCTACTTTTTATGTTCTATGATATTTTTTGATCAGAAGCGTAGTTTTCGAGATATATCGAGATATTTAAAAGTTCCGAAGCCGCACCAACATAATAGAGATACAGAAACACCGTGGCCCCTTTCTTTGAGATAACTCTGCACTAGTGCGAGCCGCAAATGCCACTTCCAGCTTAGCTGTGCAGAAGAAGAACAACAAGAAGAAGAAATATCTCGAAATATGTCCGTCAGGCCCCTTCCCTTGAGATATATCTGCAAATATCTCGGAAACGAAGCGAGCTATGGCAAAATGTTAAGAGACCTTTTTTGTAGAGAATTATGTTTCCTACAATTTATGTTCTATGATATTTTTTGATCAGAAGCGTAGTTTTCGAGATATATCGAGATATTTAAAAGTTCCGAAGCCGCACCAACATAATATAGATGCAGAAACACCGTGGCCCCTTTCTTTGAGATAACTCTGCACTAGTGCGAGCCGCAAATGCCACTTCCAGCTTAGCTGTGCAGAAGAAGAACAACAAGACGAAGAAATATCTCGAAATATGTCCGTCAGGCCCCTTCCCTTGAGATAAATATGCAAATATCTCGTAAACGAAGCGAGCTATGGCAAAATGTTAAGAGACCTTTTTTGTAGAGAATTAAGTTTCCTACTTTTTATGTTCTATGACATTTTTTGATCAGATGCGTAGTTCTCGAGATATATCAAGATATTTAAAAGTTCCGAAGCCGCACCAACATAATAGAGATACAGAAACACCGTGGCCCCTTTCTTTGAGATAACTCTGCACTATTGCGAGCTGTAAATGCCACTTCCAGCTTAGCTGTGCAGAAGAAGAACAACAAGAAGAAGAAATATCTCGAAATATGTCCGTCAGGCCCCTTCCCTTGAGATATATCTGCAAATATCTCGGAAACGAAGCGAGCTATGGCAAAATGTTAAGAGACCTTTTTTGTAGAGAATTAAGTTTCCTACTTTTTATGTTCTATGATATTTTTTGATCAGATGCGTAGTTCTCGAGATATATCAAGATATTTAAAAGTCCCGAAGCCGCACCAACATAATAGAGATACAGAAACACCGTGGCCCCTTTCTTTGAGATAACTCTGCACTATTGCGAGCTGCAAATGCCACTTCCAGCTTAGCTGTGCAGAGGAAGAACAACAAGAAGAAGAAATATCTCGAAATATGTCCGTCAGGCCAGTTCCTTTGAGCTGAATCTGCAAATATCTCGGAAACGAAGCGAGCTATGGCAAAATGTTAAGAGACGTTTTTGGTAGAGAATTATGTTTCCTACAATTTATCTTCTATGATATTTTTTGATCAGAAGCGTAGTTTTCGAGATATATCGAGATATTTAAAAGTTCCGAAGCCGCACCAACATAATAGGGATACAGAAACACCGTGGCCCCTTTCTTTGAGATAACTCTGCACTAGTGCGAGCCGCAAATGCCACTTCCAGCTTAGCTGTGCAGAAGAAGAACAACAAGAAGAAGAAATATCTCGAAAAATGCCCGTCAGGCCCCTTCCCTTGAGATAAATCTGCAAATATCTCGGAAACGAAGCGGGCTATGGCAAAATGTTAAGAGACCTTTTTTGTAGAGAATTAAGTTTCCTACTTTTTATGTTCTATGATATTTTTTGATCAGATGCGTAGTTCTCGAGATATATCAAGATATTTAAAAGTTCCGAAGCCGCACCAACATAATAGAGATACAGAAACACCGTGGCCCCTTTCTTTGAGATAACTCTGCACTATTGCGAGCTGGAAATGCCACTTCCAGTTTAGCTGAGCAGAAGAAGAACAACAAGAAGAAGAAATATCTCGAAATATGTCCGTTAGGCCCCTTCCCTTGAGATAAATCTGCAAATATCTCGGAAACCAAGCGAGCTATGGCAAAATGTTAAGAGACCTTTTTTGTAGAGAATTATGTTTCCTACTTTTTATGTTCTATGATATTTTTTGATCAGATGCGTAGTTCTCGAGATATATCAAGATATTTAAAAGTTCCAAAGCCGCACCAACATAATAGAGATACAGAAACACCGTGGCCCCTTTCTTTGAGATAACTCTGCACTATTGCGAGCTGGAAATACCACTTCCAGTTTAGCTGTGCAGAAGAAGAACAACAAGAAGAAGAAATATCTCGAAATATGTCCGTTAGGCCCCTTCCCTTGAGATAAATCTGCAAATATCTCGGAAACGAAGCGAGCTATGGCAAAATGTTAAGAGACCTTTTTTGTAGAGAATTATGTTTCCTACTTTTTATGTTCTATGATATTTTTTGATCAGAAGCGTAGTTTTCGAGATATATCGAGATATTTAAAAGTTCCGAAGCCGCACCAACATAATAGAGATACAGAAACACCGTGGCCCCTTTCTTTGAGATAACTCTGCACTAGTGCGAGCCGCAAATGCCACTTCCAGCTTAGCTGTGCAGAAGAAGAACAACAAGAAGAAGAAATATCTCGAAATATGTCCGTCAGGCCCCTTCCCTTGAGATAAATATGCAAATATCTCGGAAACGAAGCGAGCTATGGCAAAATGTTAAGAGACCTTTTTTGTAGAGAATTAAGTTTCCTACTTTTTATGTTCTATGATATTTTTTGATCAGATGCGTAGTTCTCGAGATATATCAAGATATTTAAAAGTCCCGAAGCCGCACCAACATAATAGAGATACAGAAACACCGTGGCCCCTTTCTTTGAGATAACTCTGCACTATTGCGAGCTGCAAATGCCACTTCCAGCTTAGCTGTGCAGAGGAAGAACAACAAGAAGAAGAAATATCTCGAAATATGTCCGTCAGGCCAGTTCCTTTGAGCTGAATCTGCAAATATCTCGGAAACGAAGCGAGCTATGGCAAAATGTTAAGAGACGTTTTTTGTAGAGAATTATGTTTCCTACAATTTATCTTCTATGATATTTTTTGATCAGAAGCGTAGTTTTCGAGATATATCGAGATATTTAAAAGTTCCGAAGCCATACCAACATAATAAAGATACAGAAACACCGTGGCCCCTTTCTTTGAGATAACTGTGCACTAGTGCGAGCCGCAAATGCCACTTCCAGCTTAGCTGTGCAGAAGAAGAACAACAAGAAGATGAAATATCTCGAAATATGTCCGCCAGGCCCCTTCCCTTGAGATAAATCTGCAAATATCTCGGAAACGAAGCGAGCTATAGCAAAATCTTAAGAGACCGTTTTTGTAGAGAATTAAGTTTCCTACTTTTTATGTTCTATGATATTTTTTGATGAGACGCGTAGTTCTCGAGATATATCAAGATATTTAAAAGTTCCGAAGCCGCACCAACATAATAGAGATACAGAAACACCGTGGCCCCTTTCTTTGAGATAACTCTGCACTATTGCGAGCTGCAAATGCCACTTCCAGCTTAGCTGTGCAGAAGGAGAACAACAAGAAGAAGAAATATCTCGAAATATGTCCGTCAGGCCCCTTCCCTTGAGATAAATCTGCAAATATCTCGGAAACGAAGAGAGCTATGGCAAAATGTTCAGAGACCTTTTTTGTAGAGAATTAAGTTTTCTACTTTTCATGTTCTATGATATTTTTTGATCAGATGCGTAGTTCTCGAGATATATCAAGATATTTAAAAGTTCCGAAGCCGCACCAACATAATAGAGATACAGAAACACCGTGGCCCCTTTCTTTGAGATAACTCTGCACTATTGCGAGCTGTAAATGCCACTTCCAGCTTAGCTGTGCAGAAGAAGAACAACAAGAAGAAGAAATATCTCGAAATATGTCCGTCAGGCCCCTTCCCTTGAGATATATCTGCAAATATCTCGGAAACGAAGCGAGCTATGGCAAAATGTTAAGAGACCTTATTTGTAGAGAATTAAGTTTCCTACCTTTTACGTTCTATGATATTTTTTGATCAGATGCGTAGTTTTCGAGATATATCGAGATATTTAAAAGTTCCAAAGCCGCACCAACATAATAGAGATACATAAACACCGTGACCCCTTTCTTTGAGATAACTCTGCACTAGTGCGAGCCGCAAATGCCACATCCAGCTTAGCTGTGCAGAAGAAGAACAACAAGAAGAAGAAATATCTCGAAATATGTCCGTTAGTCCCCTTCCCTTGAGATAAATCTGCAAATATCTCGGAAACGAAACGAGCTATGGCAAAATGTTAAGAGACCTTTTTTGTAGAGAATTAAGTTTCCTACTTTTTATGTAGTATGATATTTTTCGATCAGATGCGTAGTTCTCGAGATATATCAAGATATTTAAAAGTTCCGAAGCCGCACCAACATAATAGAGATACAGAAACACCGTGGCCCCTTTCTTTGAGATAACTCTGCACTATTGCGAGCTGCAAATGCCACTTCCAGCTTAGCTGTGCAGAAGAAGAACAACAAGAAGAAGAAATATCTCGAAATATGTCCGTCAGGCCCCTTCCCTTGAGATATATCTGCAAATATCTCGGAAACGAAGCGAGCTATGGCAAAATGTTAAGAGACCTTTTTTGTAGAGAATTAAGTTTCCTACTTTTTATGTTCTATGATATTTTTTGATCAGATGCGTAGTTCTCGAGATATATCAAGATATTTAAAAGTTCCGAAGCCGCACCAACATAATAGAGATACAGAAACACCGTGGCCCCTTTCTTTGAGATAACTCTGCACTATTGCGAGCTGGAAATGCCACTTCCAGTTTAGCTGAGCAGAAGAAGAACAACAAGAAGAAGAAATATCTCGAAATATGTCCGTTAGGCCCCTTCCCTTGAGATAAATCTGCAAATATCTCGGAAACCAAGCGAGCTATGGCAAAATGTTAAGAGACCTTTTTTGTAGAGAATTATGTTTCCTACTTTTTATGTTCTATGATATTTTTTGATCAGATGCGTAGTTCTCGAGATATATCAAGATATTTAAAAGTTGCAAAGCCGCACCAACATAATAGAGATACAGAAACACCGTGGCCCCTTTCTTTGAGATAACTCTGCACTATTGCGAGCTGGAAATACCACTTCCAGTTTAGCTGTGCAGAAGAAGAACAACAAGAAGAAGAAATATCTCGAAATATGTCCGTTAGGCCCCTTCCCTTGAGATAAATCTGCAAATATCTCGGAAACGAAGCGAGCTATGGCAAAATGTTAAGAGACCTTTTTTGTAGAGAATTATGTTTCCTACTTTTTATGTTCTATGATATTTTTTGATCAGAAGCGTAGTTTTCGAGATATATCGAGATATTTAAAAGTTCCGAAGCCGCACCAACATAATAGAGATACAGAAACACCGTGGCCCCTTTCTTTGAGATAACTCTGCACTAGTGCGAGCCGCAAATGCCACTTCCAGCTTAGCTGTGCAGAAGAAGAACAACAAGAAGAAGAAATATCTCGAAATATGTCCGTCAGGCCCCTTCCCTTGAGATAAATATGCAAATATCTCGGAAACGAAGCGAGCTATGGCAAAATGTTAAGAGACCTTTTTTGTAGAGAATTAAGTTTCCTACTTTTTATGTTCTATGATATTTTTTGATCAGATGCGTAGTTCTCGAGATATATCAAGATATTTAAAAGTTCCGAAGCCGCACCAACATAATAGAGATACAGAAACACCGTGGCCCCTTTCTTTGAGATAACTCTGCACTATTGCGAGCTGCAAATGCCACTTCCAGCTTAGCTGTGCAGAGGAAGAACAACAAGAAGAAGAAATATCTCGAAATATGTCCGTCAGGCCAGTTCCTTTGAGCTGAATCTGCAAATATCTCGGAAACGAAGCGAGCTATGGCAAAATGTTAAGAGACGTTTTTTGTAGAGAATTATGTTTCCTACAATTTATCTTCTATGATATTTTTTGATCAGAAGCGTAGTTTTCGAGATATATCGAGATATTTAAAAGTTCCGAAGCCGCACCAACATAATAAAGATACAGAAACACCGTGGCCCCTTTCTTTGAGATAACTGTGCACTAGTGCGAGCCGCAAATGCCACTTCCAGCTTAGCTGTGCAGAAGAAGAACAACAAGAAGATGAAATATCTCGAAATATGTCCGTCAGGCCCCTTCCCTTGAGATAAATCTGCAAATATCTCGGAAACGAAGCGAGCTATAGCAAAATCTTAAGAGACCGTTTTTGTAGAGAATTAAGTTTCCTACTTTTTATGTTCTATGATATTTTTTGATGAGACGCGTAGTTCTCGAGATATATCAAGATATTTAAAAGTTCCGAAGCCGCACCAACATAATAGAGATACAGAAACACCGTGGCCCCTTTCTTTGAGATAACTCTGCACTATTGCGAGCTGCAAATGCCACTTCCAGCTTAGCTGTGCAGAAGGAGAACAACAAGAAGAAGAAATATCTCGAAATATGTCCGTCAGGCCCCTTCCCTTGAGATAAATCTGCAAATATCTCGGAAACGAAGAGAGCTATGGCAAAATGTTCAGAGACCTTTTTTGTAGAGAATTAAGTTTTCTACTTTTCATGTTCTATGATATTTTTTGATCAGATGCGTAGTTCTCGAGATATATCAAGATATTTAAAAGTTCCGAAGCCGCACCAACATAATAGAGATACCGAAACACCGTGGCCCCTCTCTTTGAGATAACTCTGCACTATTGCGAGCTGGAAATGCCACTTCCAGTTTAGCTGTGCAGAAGAAGAACAACAAGAAGCAAAAATATCTCGAAATATGTCCGTTAGTCCCCTTCCCTTGAGATAAATCTGCAAATATCTCGGAAACGAAACGAGCTATGGCAAAATGTTAAGAGACCTTTTTTGTAGAGAATTAAGTTTCCTACTTTTTATGTAGTATGATATTTTTCGATCAGATGCGTAGTTCTCGAGATATATCAAGATATTTAAAAGTTCCGAAGCCGCACCAACATAATAGAGATACAGAAACACCGTGGCCCCTTTCTTTGAGATAACTCTGCACTATTGCGAGCTGCAAATGCCACTTCCAGCTTAGCTGTGCAGAAGAAGAACAACAAGAAGAAGAAATATCTCGAAATATGTCCGTCAGGCCCCTTCCCTTGAGATATATCTGCAAATATCTCGGAAACGAAGCGAGCTATGGCAAAATGTTAAGAGACCTTTTTTGTAGAGAATTAAGTTTCCTACTTTTTATGTTCTATGATATTTTTTGATCAGATGCGTAGTTCTCGAGATATATCAAGATATTTAAAAGTTCCGAAGCCGCACCAACATAATAGAGATACAGAAACACCGTGGCCCCTTTCTTTGAGATAACTCTGCACTATTGCGAGCTGGAAATGCCACTTCCAGTTTAGCTGAGCAGAAGAAGAACAACAAGAAGAAGAAATATCTCGAAATATGTCCGTTAGGCCCCTTCCCTTGAGATAAATCTGCAAATATCTCGGAAACCAAGCGAGCTATGGCAAAATGTTAAGAGACCTTTTTTGTAGAGAATTATGTTTCCTACTTTTTATGTTCTATGATATTTTTTGATCAGATGCGTAGTTCTCGAGATATATCAAGATATTTAAAAGTTGCAAAGCCGCACCAACATAATAGAGATACAGAAACACCGTGGCCCCTTTCTTTGAGATAACTCTGCACTATTGCGAGCTGGAAATACCACTTCCAGTTTAGCTGTGCAGAAGAAGAACAACAAGAAGAAGAAATATCTCGAAATATGTCCGTTAGGCCCCTTCCCTTGAGATAAATCTGCAAATATCTCGGAAACGAAGCGAGCTATGGCAAAATGTTAAGAGACCTTTTTTGTAGAGAATTATGTTTCCTACTTTTTATGTTCTATGATATTTTTTGATCAGAAGCGTAGTTTTCGAGATATATCGAGATATTTAAAAGTTCCGAAGCCGCACCAACATAATAGAGATACAGAAACACCGTGGCCCCTTTCTTTGAGATAACTCTGCACTAGTGCGAGCCGCAAATGCCACTTCCAGCTTAGCTGTGCAGAAGAAGAACAACAAGAAGAAGAAATATCTCGAAATATGTCCGTCAGGCCCCTTCCCTTGAGATAAATATGCAAATATCTCGGAAACGAAGCGAGCTATGGCAAAATGTTAAGAGACCTTTTTTGTAGAGAATTAAGTTTCCTACTTTTTATGTTCTATGATATTTTTTGATCAGATGCGTAGTTCTCGAGATATATCAAGATATTTAAAAGTTCCGAAGCCGCACCAACATAATAGAGATACAGAAACACCGTGGCCCCTTTCTTTGAGATAACTCTGCACTATTGCGAGCTGCAAATGCCACTTCCAGCTTAGCTGTGCAGAGGAAGAACAACAAGAAGAAGAAATATCTCGAAATATGTCCGTCAGGCCAGTTCCTTTGAGCTGAATCTGCAAATATCTCGGAAACGAAGCGAGCTATGGCAAAATGTTAAGAGACGTTTTTTGTAGAGAATTATGTTTCCTACAATTTATCTTGTATGATATTTTTTGATCAGAAGCGTAGTTTTCGAGATATATCGAGATATTTAAAAGTTCCGAAGCCGCACCAACATAATAAAGATACAGAAACACCGTGGCCCCTTTCTTTGAGATAACTGTGCACTAGTGCGAGCCGCAAATGCCACTTCCAGCTTAGCTGTGCAGAAGAAGAACAACAAGAAGATGAAATATCTCGAAATATGTCCGTCAGGCCCCTTCCCTTGAGATAAATCTGCAAATATCTCGGAAACGAAGCGAGCTATAGCAAAATCTTAAGAGACCGTTTTTGTAGAGAATTAAGTTTCCTACTTTTTATGTTCTATGATATTTTTTGATGAGACGCGTAGTTCTCGAGATATATCAAGATATTTAAAAGTTCCGAAGCCGCACCAACATAATAGAGATACAGAAACACCGTGGCCCCTTTCTTTGAGATAACTCTGCACTATTGCGAGCTGCAAATGCCACTTCCAGCTTAGCTGTGCAGAAGGAGAACAACAAGAAGAAGAAATATCTCGAAATATGTCCGTCAGGCCCCTTCCCTTGAGATAAATCTGCAAATATCTCGGAAACGAAGAGAGCTATGGCAAAATGTTCAGAGACCTTTTTTGTAGAGAATTAAGTTTTCTACTTTTCATGTTCTATGATATTTTTTGATCAGATGCGTAGTTCTCGAGATATATCAAGATATTTAAAAGTTCCGAAGCCGCACCAACATAATAGAGATACCGAAACACCGTGGCCCCTCTCTTTGAGATAACTCTGCACTATTGCGAGCTGGAAATGCCACTTCCAGTTTAGCTGTGCAGAAGAAGAACAACAAGAAGCAAAAATATCTCGAAATATGTCCGTTAGGCCCCTTCCCTTGAGATAAATCTGCAAATATCTCGGAAACGAAGCGAGCTATGGCAAAATGTTAAGAGACCTTATTTGTAGAGAATTAAGTTTCCTACCTTTTACGTTCTATGATATTTTTTGATCAGATGCGTAGTTCTCGAGATATATCAAGATATTTAAAAGTTCCGAAACCGCACCAACATAATAGAGATACATAAACACCGTGACCCCTTTCTTTGAGATAACTCTGCACTAGTGCGAGCCGCAAATGCCACTTCCAGCTTAGCTGTGCAGAAGAAGAACAACAAGAAGAAGAAATATCTCGAAATATGTCCGTTAGTCCCCTTCCCTTGAGATAAATCTGCAAATATCTCGGAAACGAAACGAGCTATGGCAAAATGTTAAGAGACCTTTTTTGTAGAGAATTAAGTTTCCTACTTTTTATGTAGTATGATATTTTTCGATCAGATGCGTAGTTCTCGAGATATATCAAGATATTTAAAAGTTCCGAAGCCGCACCAACATAATAGAGATACAGAAACACCGTGGCCCCTTTCTTTGAGATAACTCTGCACTATTGCGAGCTGCAAATGCCACTTCCAGCTTAGCTGTGCAGAAGAAGAACAACAAGAAGAAGAAATATCTCGAAATATGTCCGTCAGGCCCCTTCCCTTGAGATATATCTGCAAATATCTCGGAAACGAAGCGAGCTATGGCAAAATGTTAAGAGACCTTTTTTGTAGAGAATTAAGTTTCCTACTTTTTATGTTCTATGATATTTTTTGATCAGATGCGTAGTTCTCGAGATATATCAAGATATTTAAAAGTTCCGAAGCCGCACCAACATAATAGAGATACAGAAACACCGTGGCCCCTTTCTTTGAGATAACTCTGCACTATTGCGAGCTGGAAATGCCACTTCCAGTTTAGCTGAGCAGAAGAAGAACAACAAGAAGAAGAAATATCTCGAAATATGTCCGTTAGGCCCCTTCCCTTGAGATAAATCTGCAAATATCTCGGAAACCAAGCGAGCTATGGCAAAATGTTAAGAGACCTTTTTTGTAGAGAATTATGTTTCCTACTTTTTATGTTCTATGATATTTTTTGATCAGATGCGTAGTTCTCGAGATATATCAAGATATTTAAAAGTTGCAAAGCCGCACCAACATAATAGAGATACAGAAACACCGTGGCCCCTTTCTTTGAGATAACTCTGCACTATTGCGAGCTGGAAATACCACTTCCAGTTTAGCTGTGCAGAAGAAGAACAACAAGAAGAAGAAATATCTCGAAATATGTCCGTTAGGCCCCTTCCCTTGAGATAAATCTGCAAATATCTCGGAAACGAAGCGAGCTATGGCAAAATGTTAAGAGACCTTTTTTGTAGAGAATTATGTTTCCTACTTTTTATGTTCTATGATATTTTTTGATCAGAAGCGTAGTTTTCGAGATATATCGAGATATTTAAAAGTTCCGAAGCCGCACCAACATAATAGAGATACAGAAACACCGTGGCCCCTTTCTTTGAGATAACTCTGCACTAGTGCGAGCCGCAAATGCCACTTCCAGCTTAGCTGTGCAGAAGAAGAACAACAAGAAGAAGAAATATCTCGAAATATGTCCGTCAGGCCCCTTCCCTTGAGATAAATATGCAAATATCTCGGAAACGAAGCGAGCTATGGCAAAATGTTAAGAGACCTTTTTTGTAGAGAATTAAGTTTCCTACTTTTTATGTTCTATGATATTTTTTGATCAGATGCGTAGTTCTCGAGATATATCAAGATATTTAAAAGTTCCGAAGCCGCACCAACATAATAGAGATACAGAAACACCGTGGCCCCTTTCTTTGAGATAACTCTGCACTATTGCGAGCTGCAAATGCCACTTCCAGCTTAGCTGTGCAGAGGAAGAACAACAAGAAGAAGAAATATCTCGAAATATGTCCGTCAGGCCAGTTCCTTTGAGCTGAATCTGCAAATATCTCGGAAACGAAGCGAGCTATGGCAAAATGTTAAGAGACGTTTTTTGTAGAGAATTATGTTTCCTACAATTTATCTTGTATGATATTTTTTGATCAGAAGCGTAGTTTTCGAGATATATCGAGATATTTAAAAGTTCCGAAGCCGCACCAACATAATAAAGATACAGAAACACCGTGGCCCCTTTCTTTGAGATAACTGTGCACTAGTGCGAGCCGCAAATGCCACTTCCAGCTTAGCTGTGCAGAAGAAGAACAACAAGAAGATGAAATATCTCGAAATATGTCCGTCAGGCCCCTTCCCTTGAGATAAATCTGCAAATATCTCGGAAACGAAGCGAGCTATAGCAAAATCTTAAGAGACCGTTTTTGTAGAGAATTAAGTTTCCTACTTTTTATGTTCTATGATATTTTTTGATGAGACGCGTAGTTCTCGAGATATATCAAGATATTTAAAAGTTCCGAAGCCGCACCAACATAATAGAGATACAGAAACACCGTGGCCCCTTTCTTTGAGATAACTCTGCACTATTGCGAGCTGCAAATGCCACTTCCAGCTTAGCTGTGCAGAAGGAGAACAACAAGAAGAAGAAATATCTCGAAATATGTCCGTCAGGCCCCTTCCCTTGAGATAAATCTGCAAATATCTCGGAAACGAAGAGAGCTATGGCAAAATGTTCAGAGACCTTTTTTGTAGAGAATTAAGTTTTCTACTTTTCATGTTCTATGATATTTTTTGATCAGATGCGTAGTTCTCGAGATATATCAAGATATTTAAAAGTTCCGAAGCCGCACCAACATAATAGAGATACCGAAACACCGTGGCCCCTCTCTTTGAGATAACTCTGCACTATTGCGAGCTGGAAATGCCACTTCCAGTTTAGCTGTGCAGAAGAAGAACAACAAGAAGCAAAAATATCTCGAAATATGTCCGTTAGGCCCCTTCCCTTGAGATAAATCTGCAAATATCTCGGAAACGAAGCGAGCTATGGCAAAATGTTAAGAGACCTTATTTGTAGAGAATTAAGTTTCCTACCTTTTACGTTCTATGATATTTTTTGATCAGATGCGTAGTTCTCGAGATATATCAAGATATTTAAAAGTTCCGAAACCGCACCAACATAATAGAGATACATAAACACCGTGACCCCTTTCTTTGAGATAACTCTGCACTAGTGCGAGCCGCAAATGCCACTTCCAGCTTAGCTGTGCAGAAGAAGAACAACAAGAAGAAGAAATATCTCGAAATATGTCCGTTAGTCCCCTTCCCTTGAGATAAATCTGCAAATATCTCGGAAACGAAACGAGCTATGGCAAAATGTTAAGAGACCTTTTTTGTAGAGAATTAAGTTTCCTACTTTTTATGTAGTATGATATTTTTCGATCAGATGCGTAGTTCTCGAGATATATCAAGATATTTAAAAGTTCCGAAGCCGCACCAACATAATAGAGATACAGAAACACCGTGGCCCCTTTCTTTGAGATAACTCTGCACTATTGCGAGCTGCAAATGCCACTTCCAGCTTAGCTGTGCAGAAGAAGAACAACAAGAAGAAGATATATCTCGAAATATGTCCGTTAGGCCCCTTCCCTTGAGATAGATCTGCAAATATCTCGGAAACGAAGCGAGCTATGGCAAAATGTTAAGAGACCTTTTTTGTAGAGAATTATGTTTCCTACAATTTATGTTCTATGATATTTTTTGATCAGAAGCGTAGTTTTCGAGATATATCGAGATATTTAAAAGTTCCGAAGCCGCACCAACATAATAGAGATACAGAAACACCGTGGCCCCTTTCTTTGAGATAACTCTGCACTAGTGCGAGCCGCAAATGCCACTTCCAGCTTAGCTGTGCAGAAGAAGAACAACAAGAAGAAGAAATATCTCGAAATATGTCCGTCAGGCCCCTTCCCTTGAGATATATCTGCAAATATCTCGGAAACGAAGCGAGCTATGGCAAAATGTTAAGAGACCTTTTTTGTAGAGAATTAAGTTTCCTACTTTTTATGTTCTATGATATTTTTTGATCTGATGCGTAGTTCTCGAGACATATCAAGATATTTAAAAGTTCCGAAGCCGCACCAACATAATAGAGATACAGAAACACCGTGGCCCCTTTCTTTGAGATAACTCTGCACTAATGCGAGCTGGAAATGCCACTTCCAGCTTAGCTGTGCAGAAGAAGAACAACAAGAAGAAGAAATATCTCGAAATATGTCCGTCAGGCCCCTTCCCTTGAGATATATCAGCAAATATCTCGGAAACGAAGCGAGCTATGGCAAAATGTTAAGAGACCTTTTTTGTAGAGAATTATGTTTCCTACAATTTATGTTCTATGATATTTTTTGATCAGAAGCGTAGTTTTCGAGATATATCGAGATATTTAAAAGTTCCGAAGCCGCACCAACATAATAGGGATACAGAAACACCGTGGCCCCTTTCTTTGAGATAACTCTGCACTAGTGCGAGCCGCAAATGCCACTTCCAGCTTAGCTGTGCAGAAGAAGAACAACAAGAAGAAGAAATATCTCGAAAAATGCCCGTCAGGCCCCTTCCCTTGAGATAAATCTGCAAATATCTTGGAAACGAAGCGAGCTATGGCAAAATGTTGAGAGACGTTTTTTATAGAGAATTATGTTTCCTACAATTTATGTTCTATGATATTTTTTGATCAGAAGCGTAGTTTTCGAGATATATCGAGATATTTAAAAGTTCCGAAGCCGCACCAACATAATAGGGATACAGAAACACCGTGGCCCCTTTCTTTCAGATAACTATGCACTATTGCGAGCTGCAAATGCCACTTCCAGCTTAGCTGTGCAGAAGAACAACAAGAAGAAGAAATATCTCGAAATATGTCCGTCAGGCCCCTTCCCTTGAGATAAATCTGCAAATATCTCGGAAACGAAGCGAGCTATGGCAAAATGTTATGAGACCTTTTTTGTAGAGAATTAAGTTTCGTACTTTTTATGTTCTATGATATTTTTTGATCAGATGCGTAGTTCTCGAGATATATCAAGATATTTAAAAGTTCCGAAGCCGCACCAACATAATAGAGATACAGAAACACCGTGGCCCCTTTCTTTGAGATAACTCTGCACTATTGCGAGCTGCAAATGCCACTTCCAGCTTAGCTGTGCAGAGGAAGAACAACAAGAAGAAGAAATATCTCGAAATATGTCCGTCAGGCCAGTTCCTTTGAGCTGAATCTGCAAATATCTCGGAAACGAAGCGAGCTATGACAAAATGTTAAGAGACGTTTTTTATAGAGAATTATGTTTCCTACAATTTATGTTCTATGATATTTTTTGATCAGAAGCGTAGTTTTCGAGATATATCGAGATATTTAAAAGTTCCGAAGCCGCACCAACATAATAGGGATACAGAAACACCGTGGCCCCTTTCTTTGAGATAACTCTGCACTAGTGCGAGCCGCAAATGCCACTTCCAGCTTAGCTGTGCAGAAGAAGAACAACAAGAAGAAGAAATATCTCGAAAAATGCCCGTCAGGCCCCTTCCCTTGAGATAAATCTGCAAATATCTCGGAAACGAAGCGAGCTATGGCAAAATGTTGAGAGACGTTTTTTATAGAGAATTATGTTTCCTACAATTTATGTTCTATGATATTTTTTGATCAGAAGCGTAGTTTTCGAGATATATCGAGATATTTAAAAGTTCCGAAGCCGCACCAACATAATAGGGATACAGAAACACCGTGGCCCCTTTCTTTCAGATAACTATGCACTATTGCGAGCTGCAAATGCCACTTCCAGCTTAGCTGTGCAGAAGAACAACAAGAAGAAGAAATATCTCGAAATATGTCCGTCAGGCCCCTTCCCTTGAGATAAATCTGCAAATATCTCGGAAACGAAGCGAGCTATGGCAAAATGTTAAGAGACCTTTTTTGTAGAGAATTAAGTTTCCTACTTTTTATGTTCTATGATATTTTTTGATCAGATGCGTAGTTCTCGAGATATATCAAGATATTTAAAAGTTCCGAAGCCGCACCAACATAATAGAGATACAGAAACACCGTGGCCCCTTTCTTTGAGATAACTCTGCACTATTGCGAGCTGTAAATGCCACTTCCAGCTTAGCTGTGCAGAAGAAGAACAACAAGAAGAAGAAATATCTCGAAATATGTCCGTCAGGCCCCTTCCCTTGAGATATATCTGCAAATATCTCGGAAACGAAGCGAGCTATGGCAAAATGTTGAGAGACCTTTTTTGTAGAGAACTATGTTTCCTACAATTTATGTTCTATGATATTTTTTGATCAGAAGCGTAGTTTTCGAGATACATCGAGATATTTAAAAGTTCCGAAGCCGCACCAACATAATAGAGATACAGAAACACCGTGGCCCCTTTCTTTGAGATAACTCTGCACTAGTGCGAGCCGCAAATGCCACTTCCAGCTTAGCTGTGCAGAAGAAGAACAACAAGAAGAAGAAATATCTCGAAATATGTCCGTCAGGCCCCTTCCCTTGAGATAAATCTGCAAATATCTCGGAAACGAAGCGAGCTATGGCAAAATGTTAAGAGACCTTTTTTGTAGAGAATTAAGTTTCCTACTTTTTATGTTCTATGATATTTTTTGATCAGATGCGTAGTTCTCGAGATATATCAAGATATTTAAAAGTTCCGAAGCCGCACCAATATAATAGAGATACAGAAACACCGTGGCCCCTTTCTTTGAGATAACTCTGCACTATTGCGAGCTGCAAATGCCACTTCCAGCTTAGCTGTGCAGAGGAAGAACAACAAGAAGAAGAAATATCTCGAAATATGTCCGTCAGACCAGTTCCTTTGAGCTGAATCTGCAAATATCTCGGAAACGAAGCGAGCTATGGCAAAATGTTAAGAGACGTTTTTTATAGAGAATTATGTTTCCTACAATTTATGTTCTATGATATTTTTTGATCAGAAGCGTAGTTTTCGAGATATATCGAGATATTTAAAAGTTCCGAAGCCGCACCAACATAATAGGGATACAGAAACACCGTGGCCCCTTTCTTTGAGATAACTCTGCACTAGTGCGAGCCGCAAATGCCACTTCCAGCTTAGCTGTGCAGAAGAAGAACAACAAGAAGAAGAAATATCTCGAAATATGTCCGTCAGGCCCCTTCCCTTGAGATAAATCTGCAAATATCTCGGAAACCAAGCGAGCTATGGCAAAATGTTAAGAGACCTTTTTTGTAGGGAATTAAGTTTCCTACTTTTTATGTTCTATGATATTTTTTGATCAGATGCGTAGTTCTCGAGATATATCAAGATATTTAAAAGTTCCGAAGCCGCACCAACATAATAGAGATACAGAAACACCGTGGCCCCTTTCTTTGAGATAACTCTGCACTATTGCGAGCTGCAAATGCCACTTCCAGCTTAGCTGTGCAGAGGAAGAACAACAAGAAGAAGAAATATCTCGAAATATGTCCGTCAGGCCAGTTCCTTTGAGCTGAATCTGCAAATATCTCGGAAACGAAGCGAGCTATGACAAAATGTTAAGAGACGTTTTTTATAGAGAATTATGTTTCCTACAATTTATGTTCTATGATATTTTTTGATCAGAAGCGTAGTTTTCGAGATATATCGAGATATTTAAAAGTTCCGAAGCCGCACCAACATAATAGGGATACAGAAACACCGTGGCCCCTTTCTTTGAGATAACTCTGCACTAGTGCGAGCCGCAAATGCCACTTCCAGCTTAGCTGTGCAGAAGAAGAACAACAAGAAGAAGAAATATCTCGAAAAATGCCCGTCAGGCCCCTTCCCTTGAGATAAATCTGCAAATATCTCGGAAACGAAGCGAGCTATGGCAAAATGTTGAGAGACGTTTTTTATAGAGAATTATGTTTCCTACAATTTATGTTCTATGATATTTTTTGATCAGAAGCGTAGTTTTCGAGATATATCGAGATATTTAAAAGTTCCGAAGCCGCACCAACATAATAGGGATACAGAAACACCGTGGCCCCTTTCTTTCAGATAACTATGCACTATTGCGAGCTGCAAATGCCACTTCCAGCTTAGCTGTGCAGAAGAACAACAAGAAGAAGAAATATCTCGAAATATGTCCGTCAGGCCCCTTCCCTTGAGATAAATCTGCAAATATCTCGGAAACGAAGCGAGCTATGGCAAAATGTTAAGAGACCTTTTTTGTAGAGAATTAAGTTTCCTACTTTTTATGTTCTATGATATTTTTTGATCAGATGCGTAGTTCTCGAGATATATCAAGATATTTAAAAGTTCCGAAGCCGCACCAACATAATAGAGATACAGAAACACCGTGGCCCCTTTCTTTGAGATAACTCTGCACTATTGCGAGCTGTAAATGCCACTTCCAGCTTAGCTGTGCAGAAGAAGAACAACAAGAAGAAGAAATATCTCGAAATATGTCCGTCAGGCCCCTTCCCTTGAGATATATCTGCAAATATCTCGGAAACGAAGCGAGCTATGGCAAAATGTTGAGAGACCTTTTTTGTAGAGAATTATGTTTCCTACAATTTATGTTCTATGATATTTTTTGATCAGAAGCGTAGTTTTCGAGATACATCGAGATATTTAAAAGTACCGAAGCCGCACCAACATAATAGAGATACAGAAACACCGTGGCCCCTTTCTTTGAGATAACTCTGCACTAGTGCGAGCCGCAAATGCCACTTCCAGCTTAGCTGTGCAGAAGAAGAACAACAAGAAGAAGAAATATCTCGAAATATGTCCGTCAGGCCCCTTCCCTTGAGATAAATCTGCAAATATCTCGGAAACGAAGCGAGCTATGGCAAAATGTTAAGAGACCTTTTTTGTAGAGAATTAAGTTTCCTACTTTTTATGTTCTATGATATTTTTTGATCAGATGCGTAGTTCTCGAGATATATCAAGATATTTAAAAGTTCCGAAGCCGCACCAATATAATAGAGATACAGAAACACCGTGGCCCCTTTCTTTGAGATAACTCTGCACTATTGCGAGCTGCAAATGCCACTTCCAGCTTAGCTGTGCAGAGGAAGAACAACAAGAAGAAGAAATATCTCGAAATATGTCCGTCAGACCAGTTCCTTTGAGCTGAATCTGCAAATATCTCGGAAACGAAGCGAGCTATGGCAAAATGTTAAGAGACGTTTTTTATAGAGAATTATGTTTTCTACAATTTATGTTCTATGATATTTTTTGATCAGAAGCGTAGTTTTCGAGATATATCGAGATATTTAAAAGTTCCGAAGCCGCACCAACATAATAGGGATACAGAAACACCGTGGCCCCTTTCTTTGAGATAACTCTGCACTAGTGCGAGCCGCAAATGCCACTTCCAGCTTAGCTGTGCAGAAGAAGAACAACAAGAAGAAGAAATATCTCGAAATATGTCCGTCAGGCCCCTTCCCTTGAGATAAATCTGCAAATATCTCGGAAACCAAGCGAGCTATGGCAAAATGTTAAGAGACCTTTTTTGTAGGGAATTAAGTTTCCTACTTTTTATGTTCTATGATATTTTTTGATCAGATGCGTAGTTCTCGAGATATATCAAGATATTTAAAAGTTCCGAAGCCGCACCAACATAATAGAGATACAGAAACACCGTGGCCCCTTTCTTTGAGATAACTCTGCACTATTGCGAGCTGCAAATGCCACTTCCAGCTTAGCTGTGCAGAGGAAGAACAACAAGAAGAAGAAATATCTCGAAATATGTCCGTCAGGCCAGTTCCTTTGAGCTGAATCTGCAAATATCTCGGAAACGAAGCGAGCTATGACAAAATGTTAAGAGACGTTTTTTATAGAGAATTATGTTTCCTACAATTTATGTTCTATGATATTTTTTGATCAGAAGCGTAGTTTTCGAGATATATCGAGATATTTAAAAGTTCCGAAGCCGCACCAACATAATAGGGATACAGAAACACCGTGGCCCCTTTCTTTGAGATAACTCTGCACTAGTGCGAGCCGCAAATGCCACTTCCAGCTTAGCTGTGCAGAAGAAGAACAACAAGAAGAAGAAATATCTCGAAAAATGCCCGTCAGGCCCCTTCCCTTGAGATAAATCTGCAAATATCTCGGAAACGAAGCGAGCTATGGCAAAATGTTGAGAGACGTTTTTTATAGAGAATTATGTTTCCTACAATTTATGTTCTATGATATTTTTTGATCAGAAGCGTAGTTTTCGAGATATATCGAGATATTTAAAAGTTCCGAAGCCGCACCAACATAATAGGGATACAGAAACACCGTGGCCCCTTTCTTTCAGATAACTATGCACTATTGCGAGCTGCAAATGCCACTTCCAGCTTAGCTGTGCAGAAGAACAACAAGAAGAAGAAATATCTCGAAATATGTCCGTCAGGCCCCTTCCCTTGAGATAAATCTGCAAATATCTCGGAAACGAAGCGAGCTATGGCAAAATGTTAAGAGACCTTTTTTGTAGAGAATTAAGTTTCCTACTTTTTATGTTCTATGATATTTTTTGATCAGATGCGTAGTTCTCGAGATATATCAAGATATTTAAAAGTTCCGAAGCCGCACCAACATAATAGAGATACAGAAACACCGTGGCCCCTTTCTTTGAGATAACTCTGCACTATTGCGAGCTGTAAATGCCACTTCCAGCTTAGCTGTGCAGAAGAAGAACAACAAGAAGAAGAAATATCTCGAAATATGTCCGTCAGGCCCCTTCCCTTGAGATATATCTGCAAATATCTCGGAAACGAAGCGAGCTATGGCAAAATGTTGAGAGACCTTTTTTGTAGAGAATTATGTTTCCTACAATTTATGTTCTATGATATTTTTTGATCAGAAGCGTAGTTTTCGAGATACATCGAGATATTTAAAAGTACCGAAGCCGCACCAACATAATAGAGATACAGAAACACCGTGGCCCCTTTCTTTGAGATAACTCTGCACTAGTGCGAGCCGCAAATGCCACTTCCAGCTTAGCTGTGCAGAAGAAGAACAACAAGAAGAAGAAATATCTCGAAATATGTCCGTCAGGCCCCTTCCCTTGAGATAAATCTGCAAATATCTCGGAAACGAAGCGAGCTATGGCAAAATGTTAAGAGACCTTTTTTGTAGAGAATTAAGTTTCCTACTTTTTATGTTCTATGATATTTTTTGATCAGATGCGTAGTTCTCGAGATATATCAAGATATTTAAAAGTTCCGAAGCCGCACCAATATAATAGAGATACAGAAACACCGTGGCCCCTTTCTTTGAGATAACTCTGCACTATTGCGAGCTGCAAATGCCACTTCCAGCTTAGCTGTGCAGAGGAAGAACAACAAGAAGAAGAAATATCTCGAAATATGTCCGTCAGACCAGTTCCTTTGAGCTGAATCTGCAAATATCTCGGAAACGAAGCGAGCTATGGCAAAATGTTAAGAGACGTTTTTTATAGAGAATTATGTTTCCTACAATTTATGTTCTATGATATTTTTTGATCAGAAGCGTAGTTTTCGAGATATATCGAGATATTTAAAAGTTCCGAAGCCGCACCAACATAATAGGGATACAGAAACACCGTGGCCCCTTTCTTTGAGATAACTCTGCACTAGTGCGAGCCGCAAATGCCACTTCCAGCTTAGCTGTGCAGAAGAAGAACAACAAGAAGAAGAAATATCTCGAAATATGTCCGTCAGGCCCCTTCCCTTGAGATAAATCTGCAAATATCTCGGAAACCAAGCGAGCTATGGCAAAATGTTAAGAGACCTTTTTTGTAGGGAATTAAGTTTCCTACTTTTTATGTTCTATGATATTTTTTGATCAGATGCGTAGTTCTCGAGATATATCAAGATATTTAAAAGTTCCGAAGCCGCACCAACATAATAGAGATACAGAAACACCGTGGCCCCTTTCTTTGAGATAACTCTGCACTATTGCGAGCTGCAAATGCCACTTCCAGCTTAGCTGTGCAGAGGAAGAACAACAAGAAGAAGAAATATCTCGAAATATGTCCGTCAGGCCCCTTCCCTTGAGATATATCTGCAAATATCTCGGAAACGAAGCGAGCTATGGCAAAATGTTGAGAGACCTTTTTTGTAGAGAATTATGTTTCCTACAATTTATGTTCTATGATATTTTTTGATCAGAAGCGTAGTTTTCGAGATACATCGAGATATTTAAAAGTTCCGAAGCCGCACCAACATAATAGAGATACAGAAACACCGTGGCCCCTTTCTTTGAGATAACTCTGCACTAGTGCGAGCCGCAAATGCCACTTCCAGCTTAGCTGTGCAGAAGAAGAACAACAAGAAGAAGAAATATCTCGAAATATGTCCGTCAGGCCCCTTCCCTTGAGATAAATCTGCAAATATCTCGGAAACGAAGCGAGCTATGGCAAAATGTTAAGAGACCTTTTTTGTAGAGAATTAAGTTTCCTACTTTTTATGTTCTATGATATTTTTTGATCAGATGCGTAGTTCTCGAGATATATCAAGATATTTAAAAGTTCCGAAGCCGCACCAATATAATAGAGATACAGAAACACCGTGGCCCCTTTCTTTGAGATAACTCTGCACTATTGCGAGCTGCAAATGCCACTTCCAGCTTAGCTGTGCAGAGGAAGAACAACAAGAAGAAGAAATATCTCGAAATATGTCCGTCAGACCAGTTCCTTTGAGCTGAATCTGCAAATATCTCGGAAACGAAGCGAGCTATGGCAAAATGTTAAGAGACGTTTTTTATAGAGAATTATGTTTCCTACAATTTATGTTCTATGATATTTTTTGATCAGAAGCGTAGTTTTCGAGATATATCGAGATATTTAAAAGTTCCGAAGCCGCACCAACATAATAGGGATACAGAAACACCGTGGCCCCTTTCTTTGAGATAACTCTGCACTAGTGCGAGCCGCAAATGCCACTTCCAGCTTAGCTGTGCAGAAGAAGAACAACAAGAAGAAGAAATATCTCGAAATATGTCCGTCAGGCCCCTTCCCTTGAGATAAATCTGCAAATATCTCGGAAACCAAGCGAGCTATGGCAAAATGTTAAGAGACCTTTTTTGTAGGGAATTAAGTTTCCTACTTTTTATGTTCTATGATATTTTTTGATCAGATGCGTAGTTCTCGAGATATATCAAGATATTTAAAAGTTCCGAAGCCGCACCAACATAATAGAGATACAGAAACACCGTGGCCCCTTTCTTTGAGATAACTCTGCACTATTGCGAGCTGCAAATGCCACTTCCAGCTTAGCTGTGCAGAGGAAGAACAACAAGAAGAAGAAATATCTCGAAATATGTCCGTCAGGCCAGTTCCTTTGAGCTGAATCTGCAAATATCTCGGAAACGAAGCGAGCTATGGCAAAATGTTAAGAGACGTTTTTTATAGAGAATAATGTTTCCTACAATTTATGTTCTATGATATTTTTTGATCAGAAGCGTAGTTTTCGAGATATATCGAGATATTTAAAAGTTCCGAAGCCGCACCAACATAATAGGGATACAGAAACACCGTGGCCCCTTTCTTTGAGATAACTCTGCACTAGTGCGAGCCGCAAATGCCACTTCCAGCTTAGCTGTGCAGAAGAAGAACAACAAGAAGAAGAAATATCTCGAAATATGTCCGTCAGGCCCCTTCCCTTGAGATAAATCTGCAAATATCTCGGAAACGAAGCGAGCTATGGCAAAATGTTTAGAGACCTTTTTTGTAGAGAATTAAGTTTCCTACTTTTTATGTTCTATGATATTTTTTGATCAGATGCGTAGTTCTCGAGATATATCAAGATATTTAAAAGTTCCGAAGCCGCACCAACATAATAGAGATACAGAAACACCGTGGCCCCTTTCTTTGAGATAACTCTGCACTATTGCGAGCTGTAAATGCCACTTCCAGCTTAGCTGTGCAGAAGAAGAACAACAAGAAGAAGAAATATCTCGAAATATGTCCGTCAGGCCCCTTCCCTTGAGATATATCTGCAAATATCTCGGAAACGAAGCGAGCTATGGCAAAATGTTGAGAGACCTTTTTTGTAGAGAATTAAGTTTCCTACTTTTTATGTTCTATGATATTTTTTGATCAGATGCGTAGTTCTCGAGATATATCAAGATATTTAAAAGTTCCGAAGCCGCACCAACATAATAGAGATACAGAAACACCGTGGCCCCTTTCTTTGAGATAACTCTGCACTATTGCGAGCTGTAAATGCCACTTCCAGCTTAGCTGTGCAGAAGAAGAACAACAAGAAGAAGAAATATCTCGAAATATGTCCGTCAGGCCCCTTCCCTTGAGATAAATCTGCAAATATCTCGGAAACGAAGCGAGCTATGGCAAAATGTTAAGAGACCTTTTTTGTAGAGAATTAAGTTTCCTACTTTTTATGTTCTATGATATTTTTTGATCAGATGCGTAGTTCTCGAGATATATCAAGATATTTAAAAGTTCCGAAGCCGCACCAATATAATAGAGATACAGAAACACCGTGGCCCCTTTCTTTGAGATAACTCTGCACTATTGCGAGCTGCAAATGCCACTTCCAGCTTAGCTGTGCAGAGGAAGAACAACAAGAAGAAGAAATATCTCGAAATATGTCCGTCAGACCAGTTCCTTTGAGCTGAATCTGCAAATATCTCGGAAACGAAGCGAGCTATGGCAAAATGTTAAGAGACCTTTTTTGTAGGGAATTAAGTTTCCTACTTTTTATGTTCTATGATATTTTTTGATCAGATGCGTAGTTCTCGAGATATATCAAGATATTTAAAAGTTCCGAAGCCGCACCAACATAATAGAGATACAGAAACACCGTGGCCCCTTTCTTTGAGATAACTCTGCACTATTGCGAGCTGCAAATGCCACTTCCAGCTTAGCTGTACAGAGGAAGAACAACAAGAAGAAGAAATATCTCGAAATATGTCCGTCAGGCCCCTTCCCTTGAGATATATCTGCAAATATCTCGGAAACGAAGCGAGCTATGGCAAAATGTTGAGAGACCTTTTTTGTAGAGAATTATGTTTCCTACAATTTATGTTCTATGATATTTTTTGATCAGAAGCGTAGTTTTCGAGATACATCGAGATATTTAAAAGTTCCGAAGCCGCACCAACATAATAGAGATACAGAAACACCGTGGCCCCTTTCTTTGAGATAACTCTGCACTAGTGCGAGCCGCAAATGCCACTTCCAGCTTAGCTGTGCAGAAGAAGAACAACAAGAAGAAGAAATATCTCGAAATATGTCCGTCAGGCCCCTTCCCTTGAGATAAATCTGCAAATATCTCGGAAACGAAGCGAGCTATGGCAAAATGTTAAGAGACCTTTTTTGTAGAGAATTAAGTTTCCTACTTTTTATGTTCTATGATATTTTTTGATCAGATGCGTAGTTCTCGAGATATATCAAGATATTTAAAAGTTCCGAAGCCGCACCAATATAATAGAGATACAGAAACACCGTGGCCCCTTTCTTTGAGATAACTCTGCACTATTGCGAGCTGCAAATGCCACTTCCAGCTTAGCTGTGCAGAGGAAGAACAACAAGAAGAAGAAATATCTCGAAATATGTCCGTCAGACCAGTTCCTTTGAGCTGAATCTGCAAATATCTCGGAAACGAAGCGAGCTATGGCAAAATGTTAAGAGACGTTTTTTATAGAGAATTATGTTTCCTACAATTTATGTTCTATGATATTTTTTGATCAGAAGCGTAGTTTTCGAGATATATCGAGATATTTAAAAGTTCCGAAGCCGCACCAACATAATAGGGATACAGAAACACCGTGGCCCCTTTCTTTGAGATAACTCTGCACTAGTGCGAGCCGCAAATGCCACTTCCAGCTTAGCTGTGCAGAAGAAGAACAACAAGAAGAAGAAATATCTCGAAATATGTCCGTCAGGCCCCTTCCCTTGAGATAAATCTGCAAATATCTCGGAAACCAAGCGAGCTATGGCAAAATGTTAAGAGACCTTTTTTGTAGGGAATTAAGTTTCCTACTTTTTATGTTCTATGATATTTTTTGATCAGATGCGTAGTTCTCGAGATATATCAAGATATTTAAAAGTTCCGAAGCCGCACCAACATAATAGAGATACAGAAACACCGTGGCCCCTTTCTTTGAGATAACTCTGCACTATTGCGAGCTGCAAATGCCACTTCCAGCTTAGCTGTGCAGAGGAAGAACAACAAGAAGAAGAAATATCTCGAAATATGTCCGTCAGGCCAGTTCCTTTGAGCTGAATCTGCAAATATCTCGGAAACGAAGCGAGCTATGGCAAAATGTTAAGAGACGTTTTTTATAGAGAATTATGTTTCCTACAATTTATGTTCTATGATATTTTTTGATCAGAAGCGTAGTTTTCGAGATATATCGAGATATTTAAAAGTTCCGAAGCCGCACCAACATAATAGGGATACAGAAACACCGTGGCCCCTTTCTTTGAGATAACTCTGCACTAGTGCGAGCCGCAAATGCCACTTCCAGCTTAGCTGTGCAGAAGAAGAACAACAAGAAGAAGAAATATCTCGAAATATGTCCGTCAGGCCCCTTCCCTTGAGATAAATCTGCAAATATCTCGGAAACGAAGCGAGCTATGGCAAAATGTTTAGAGACCTTTTTTGTAGAGAATTAAGTTTCCTACTTTTTATGTTCTATGATATTTTTTGATCAGATGCGTAGTTCTCGAGATATATCAAGATATTTAAAAGTTCCGAAGCCGCACCAACATAATAGAGATACAGAAACACCGTGGCCCCTTTCTTTGAGATAACTCTGCACTATTGCGAGCTGTAAATGCCACTTCCAGCTTAGCTGTGCAGAAGAAGAACAACAAGAAGAAGAAATATCTCGAAATATGTCCGTCAGGCCCCTTCCCTTGAGATATATCTGCAAATATCTCGGAAACGAAGCGAGCTATGGCAAAATGTTGAGAGACCTTTTTTGTAGAGAATTAAGTTTCCTACTTTTTATGTTCTATGATATTTTTTGATCAGATGCGTAGTTCTCGAGATATATCAAGATATTTAAAAGTTCCGAAGCCGCACCAACATAATAGAGATACAGAAACACCGTGGCCCCTTTCTTTGAGATAACTCTGCACTATTGCGAGCTGTAAATGCCACTTCCAGCTTAGCTGTGCAGAAGAAGAACAACAAGAAGAAGAAATATCTCGAAATATGTCCGTCAGGCCCCTTCCCTTGAGATATATCTGCAAATATCTCGGAAACGAAGCGAGCTATGGCAAAATGTTAAGAGACCTTTTTTGTAGAGAATTATGTTTCCTACAATTTATGTTCTATGATATTTTTTGATCAGAAGCGTAGTTTTCGAGATACATCGAGATATTTAAAAGTTCCGAAGCCGCACCAACATAATAGAGATACAGAAACACCGTGGCCCCTTTCTTTGAGATAACTCTGCACTAGTGCGAGCCGCAAATGCCACTTCCAGCTTAGCTGTGCAGAAGAAGAACAACAAGAAGAAGAAATATCTCGAAATATGTCCGTCAGGCCAGTTCCTTTGAGCTGAATCTGCAAATATCTCGGAAACGAAGCGAGCTATGGCAAAATGTTAAGAGACGTTTTTTATAGAGAAGTATGTTTCCTACAATTTATGTTCTATGATATTTTTTGATCAGAAGCGTAGTTTTCGAGATATATCGAGATATTTAAAAGTTCCGAAGCCGCACCAACATAATAGGGATACAGAAACACCGTGGCCCCTTTCTTTGAGATAACTCTGCACTATTGCGAGCTGGAAATGCCACTTCCAGTTTAGCTGTGCAGAAGAAGAACAACAAGAAGAAGAAATATCTCGAAATATGTCCGTTAGGCCCCTTCCCGTGAGATAAATCTGCAAATATCTCGGAAACGAAGCGAGCTATGGCAAAATGTTAAGAGACCTCTTTTGTAGAGAATTAAGTTTCCTACTTTTTATGTTCTATGATATTTTTTGATCAGAAGCGTAGTTTTCGAGATACATCGAGATATTTAAAAGTTCCGAAGCCGCACCAACATAATAGAGATACAGAAACACCGTGGCCCCTTTCTTTGAGATAACTCTGCACTAGTGCGAGCCGCAAATGCCACTTCCAGCTTAGCTGTGCAGAAGAAGAACAACAAGAAGAAGAAATATCTCGAAATATGTCCGTCAGGCCAGTTCCTTTGAGCTGAATCTGCAAATATCTCGGAAACGAAGCGAGCTATGGCAAAATGTTAAGAGACCTTTTTTGTAGAGAATTAAGTTTCCTACTTTTTATGTTCTATGATATTTTTTGATCAGAAGCGTAGTTTTCGAGATATATCGAGATATTTAAAAGTTCCGAAGCCGCACCAACATAATAGGGATACAGAAACACCGTGGCCCCTTTCTTTGAGATAACTCTGCACTAGTGCGAGCCGCAAATGCCACTTCCAGCTTAGCTGTGCAGAAGAAGAACAACAAGAAGAAGAAATATCTCGAAATATGTCCGTCAGGCCCCTTCCCTTGAGATAAATCTGCAAATATCTCGGAAACCAAGCGAGCTATGGCAAAATGTTAAGAGACCTTTTTTGTAGGGAATTAAGTTTCCTACTTTTTATGTTCTATGATATTTTTTGATCAGATGCGTAGTTCTCGAGATATATCAAGATATTTAAAAGTTCCGAAGCCGCACCAACATAATAGAGATACAGAAACACCGTGGCCCCTTTCTTTGAGATAACTCTGCACTATTGCGAGCTGCAAATGCCACTTCCAGCTTAGCTGTGCAGAGGAAGAACAACAAGAAGAAGAAATATCTCGAAATATGTCCGTCAGGCCAGTTCCTTTGAGCTGAATCTGCAAATATCTCGGAAACGAAGCGAGCTATGGCAAAATGTTGAGAGACGTTTTTTATAGAGAATTATGTTTCCTACAATTTATGTTCTATGATATTTTTTGATCAGAAGCGTAGTTTTCGAGATATATCGAGATATTTAAAAGTTCCGAAGCCGCACCAACATAATAGGGATACAGAAACACCGTGGCCCCTTTCTTTGAGATAACTCTGCACTAGTGCGAGCCGCAAATGCCACTTCCAGCTTAGCTGTGCAGAAGAAGAACAACAAGAAGAAGAAATATCTCGAAATATGTCCGTCAGGCCCCTTCCCTTGAGATAAATCTGCAAATATCTCGGAAACGAAGCGAGCTATGGCAAAATGTTAAGAGACCTTTTTTGTAGAGAATTAAGTTTCCTACTTTTTATGTTCTATGATATTTTTTGATCAGATGCGTAGTTCTCGAGATATATCAAGATATTTAAAAGTTCCGAAGCCGCACCAACATAATAGAGATACAGAAACACCGTGGCCCCTTTCTTTGAGATAACTCTGCACTATTGCGAGCTGTAAATGCCACTTCCAGCTTAGCTGTGCAGAAGAAGAACAACAAGAAGAAGAAATATCTCGAAATATGTCCGTCAGGCCCCTTCCCTTGAGATTTATCTGCAAATATCTCGGAAACGAAGCGAGCTATGGCAAAATGTTGAGAGACCTTTTTTGTAGAGAATTAAGTTTCCTACTTTTTATGTTCTATGATATTTTTTGATCAGATGCGTAGTTCTCGAGATATATCAAGATATTTAAAAGTTCCGAAGCCGCACCAACATAATAGAGATACAGAAACACCGTGGCCCCTTTCTTTGAGATAACTCTGCACTATTGCGAGCTGTAAATGCCACTTCCAGCTTAGCTGTGCAGAAGAAGAACAACAAGAAGAAGAAATATCTCGAAATATGTCCGTCAGGCCCCTTCCCTTGAGATATATCTGCAAATATCTCGGAAACGAAGCGAGCTATGGCAAAATGTTAAGAGACCTTTTTTGTAGAGAATTATGTTTCCTACAATTTATGTTCTATGATATTTTTTGATCAGAAGCGTAGTTTTCGAGATACATCGAGATATTTAAAAGTTCCGAAGCCGCACCAACATAATAGAGATACAGAAACACCGTGGCCCCTTTCTTTGAGATAACTCTGCACTAGTGCGAGCCGCAAATGCCACTTCCAGCTTAGCTGTGCAGAAGAAGAACAACAAGAAGAAGAAATATCTCGAAATATGTCCGTCAGGCCAGTTCCTTTGAGCTGAATCTGCAAATATCTCGGAAACGAAGCGAGCTATGGCAAAATGTTAAGAGACGTTTTTTATAGAGAAGTATGTTTCCTACAATTTATGTTCTATGATATTTTTTGATCAGAAGCGTAGTTTTCGAGATATATCGAGATATTTAAAAGTTCCGAAGCCGCACCAACATAATAGGGATACAGAAACACCGTGGCCCCTTTCTTTGAGATAACTCTGCACTATTGCGAGCTGGAAATGCCACTTCCAGTTTAGCTGTGCAGAAGAAGAACAACAAGAAGAAGAAATATCTCGAAATATGTCCGTTAGGCCCCTTCCCGTGAGATAAATCTGCAAATATCTCGGAAACGAAGCGAGCTATGGCAAAATGTTAAGAGACCTCTTTTGTAGAGAATTAAGTTTCCTACTTTTTATGTTCTATGATATTTTTTGATCAGAAGCGTAGTTTTCGAGATACATCGAGATATTTAAAAGTTCCGAAGCCGCACCAACATAATAGAGATACAGAAACACCGTGGCCCCTTTCTTTGAGATAACTCTGCACTAGTGCGAGCCGCAAATGCCACTTCCAGCTTAGCTGTGCAGAAGAAGAACAACAAGAAGAAGAAATATCTCGAAATATGTCCGTCAGGCCCCTTCCCTTGAGATAAATCTGCAAATATCTCGGAAACGAAGCGAGCTATGGCAAAATGTTAAGAGACCTTTTTTGTAGAGAATTAAGTTTCCTACTTTTTATGTTCTATGATATTTTTTGATCAGATGCGTAGTTCTCGAGATATATCAAGATATTTAAAAGTTCCGAAGCCGCACCAACATAATAGAGATACAGAAACACCGTGGCCCCTTTCTTTGAGATAACTCTGCACTATTGCGAGCTGCAAATGCCACTTCCAGCTTAGCTGTGCAGAGGAAGAACAACAAGAAGAAGAAATATCTCGAAATATGTCCGTCAGACCAGTTCCTTTGAGCTGAATCTGCAAATATCTCGGAAACGAAGCGAGCTATGGCAAAATGTTAAGAGACGTTTTTTATAGAGAATTATGTTTCCTACAATTTATGTTCTATGATATTTTTTCATCAGAAGCGTAGTTTTCGAGATATATCGAGATATTTAAAAGTTCCGAAGCCGCACCAACATAATAGGGATACAGAAACACCGTGGCCCCTTTCTTTGAGATAACTCTGCACTAGTGCGAGCCGCAAATGCCACTTCCAGCTTAGCTGTGCAGAAGAAGAACAACAAGAAGAAGAAATATCTCGAAATATGTCCGTCAGGCCCCTTCCCTTGAGATAAATCTGCAAATATCTCGGAAACGAAGCGAGCTATGGCAAAATGTTAAGAGACCTTTTTTGTAGAGAATTAAGTTTCCTACTTTTTATGTTCTATGATATTTTTTGATCAGATGCGTAGTTCTCGAGATATATCAAGATATTTAAAAGTTCCGAAGCCGCACCAACATAATAGAGATACAGAAACACCGTGGCCCCTTTCTTTGAGATAACTCTGCACTATTGCGAGCTGTAAATGCCACTTCCAGCTTAGCTGTGCAGAAGAAGAACAACAAGAAGAAGAAATATCTCGAAATATGTCCGTCAGGCCAGTTCCTTTGAGCTGAATCTGCAAATATCTCGGAAACGAAGCGAGCTATGGCAAAATGTTAAGAGACGTTTTTTATAGAGAATTATGTTTCCTACAATTTATGTTCTATGATATTTTTTGATCAGAAGCGTAGTTTTCGAGATATATCGAGATATTTAAAAGTTCCGAAGCCGCACCAACATAATAGGGATACAGAAACACCGTGGCCCCTTTCTTTGAGATAACTTTGCACTAGTGCGAGCCGCAAATGCCACTTCCAGCTTAGCTGTGCAGAAGAAGAACAACAAGAAGAAGAAATATCTCGAAATATGTCCGTCAGGCCCCTTCCCTTGAGATATATCTGCAAATATCTCGGAAACGAAGCGAGCTATGGCAAAATGTTAAGAGACCTTTTTTGTAGAGAATTAAGTTTCCTACTTTTTATCTTCTATGATATTTTTTGATCAGATGCGTAGTTCTCGAGATATATCAAGATATTTAAAAGTTCCGAAGCCGCACCAACATAATAGAGATACAGAAACACCGTGGCCCCTCTCTTTGAGATAACTCTGCACTATTGCGAGCTGCAAATGCCACTTCCAGCTTAGCTGTGCAGAGGAAGAACAACAAGAAGAAGAAATATCTCGAAATACGTCCGTCAGGCCCCTTCCCTTGAGATAAATCTGCAAATATCACGGAAACGAAGCGAGCTATGGCAAAATGTTTAGAGACCTTTCTTGTAGAGAATTAAGTTTCCTACTTTTTATGTAGTATGATATTTTTAGATCAGATGCGTAGTTCTCGAGATATATCAAGATATTTAAAAGTTCCGAAGTCGCACCAACATAATAGAGATACAGAAACACCGTGGCCCCTTTCTTTGAGATAACTCTGCACTATTGCGCGCTGCAAATGCCACTTCCAGCTTAGCTGTGCAGAAGAAGAACAACAAGAAGAAGAAATATCTCGAAATATGTCCGTCAGGCCCCTTCCCTTGAGATAAATCTGCAAATATCTCGGAAACGAAGCGAGCTATGGCAAAATGTTAAGAGACCTTTTTTGTAGAGAATTAAGTTTCCTACTTTTTATGTTCTATGATATTTTTTGATCAGAAGCGTAGTTTTCGAGATATATCGATATATTTAAAAGTTCCGAAGCCGCACCAACATAATAGAGATACAGAAACACCGTGGCCCCTTTCTTTGAGATAACTCTGCACTATTGCGACCTGCAAATGCCACTTCCAGCTCAGCTGTGCAGAAGAAGAACAACAAGAAGAAGAAGTATCTCGAAATATGTCCGTCAGGCCCCTTCCCTTGAGATAAATCTGCAAATATCTCGGAAACGAAGCGAGCTATGGCAAAATGTTAAGAGACCTTTTTTGTAGAGAATTAAGTTTCCTACTTTTTATGTTCTATGATATTTTTTGATCAGATGCGTAGTTCTCGAGATATATCAAGATATTTAAATGTTCCGAAGCCGCACCAACATAATAGAGATACAGAAACACCGTGGCCCCTTTCTTTGACATAACTCTGCACTATTGCGAGCTGCAAATGCCACTCCCAGCTTAGCTGTGCAGAGGAAGAACAACAAGAAGAAGAAATATCTCGAAATATGTCCGTCAGGCCAGTTCCTTTGAGCTGAATCTGCAAATATCTCGGAAACGAAGCGAGCTATGGCAAAATGTTAAGAGACGCTTTTTGTAGAGAATTATGTTTCCTACAATTCATGTTCTATGATATTTTTTGATCAGAAGCGTAGTTTTCGAGATATATCGAGATATTTAAAAGTTCCCAAGCCGCACCAACATAATAGAGATACAGAAACACCGTGGCCCCTTTCTTTGGGATAACTCTGCACTATTGCGAGCTGCAAATGCCACTTCCAGCTTAGCTGTGCAGAAGAAGAACAACAAGAAGAAGAAATATCTCGAAATATGTCCGTCAGACCCCTTCCCTTGAGATGAATCTGCAAATATCTCGGAAACGAAGCGAGCTATGGCAAAATGTTAAGAGACCTTTTTTGTAGAGAATAATGTTTCCTACAATTTACGTTCTATGATATTTTTTGATCAGAAGCGTAGTTTTCGAGATATATCGAGATATTTAAAAGTTCCGAAGCCGCACCAACATAATAGAGATACAGAAACACCGTGGCCCCTTTCTTTGAGATAACTCTGCACTATTGCGAGCTGGAAATGCCACTTCCAGTTTAGCTGTGCAGAAGAAGAACAACAAGAAGAAGAAATATCTCGAAATATGTCCGTTAGGCCCCTTCCCTTGAGATAAATCTGCAAATATCTCGGAAACGAAGCGAGCTATGGCAAAATGTTAAGAGACCTTTTTTGTAGAGAATTAAGTTTCCTACTTTTTATGTTCTATGATATTTTTTGATCAGATGCGTAGTTCTCGAGATATATCAAGATATTTAAAAGTTCCGAAGCCGCACCAACATAATAGAGATACAGAAACACCGTGGCCCCTTTCTTTGAGATAACTCTGCACTATTGCGAGCTGTAAATGCCACTTCCAGCTTAGCTGTGCAGAAGAAGAACAACAAGAAGAAGAAATATCTCGAAATATGTCCGTCAGGCCAGTTCCTTTGAGCTGAATCTGCAAATATCTCGGAAACGAAGCGAGCTATGGCAAAATGTTAAGAGACGTTTTTTATAGAGAATTATGTTTCCTACAATTTATGTTCTATGATATTTTTTGATCAGAAGCGTAGTTTTCGAGATATATCGAGATATTTAAAAGTTCCGAAGCCGCACCAACATAATAGGGATACAGAAACACCGTGGCCCCTTTCTTTGAGATAACTTTGCACTAGTGCGAGCCGCAAATGCCACTTCCAGCTTAGCTGTGCAGAAGAAGAACAACAAGAAGAAGAAATATCTCGAAATATGTCCGTCAGGCCCCTTCCCTTGAGATATATCTGCAAATATCTCGGAAACGAAGCGAGCTATGGCAAAATGTTAAGAGACCTTTTTTGTAGAGAATTAAGTTTCCTACTTTTTATCTTCTATGATATTTTTTGATCAGATGCGTAGTTCTCGAGATATATCAAGATATTTAAAAGTTCCGAAGCCGCACCAACATAATAGAGATACAGAAACACCGTGGCCCCTCTCTTTGAGATAACTCTGCACTATTGCGAGCTGCAAATGCCACTTCCAGCTTAGCTGTGCAGAGGAAGAACAACAAGAAGAAGAAATATCTCGAAATACGTCCGTCAGGCCCCTTCCCTTGAGATAAATCTGCAAATATCACGGAAACGAAGCGAGCTATGGCAAAATGTTTAGAGACCTTTCTTGTAGAGAATTAAGTTTCCTACTTTTTATGTAGTATGATATTTTTAGATCAGATGCGTAGTTCTCGAGATATATCAAGATATTTAAAAGTTCCGAAGTCGCACCAACATAATAGAGATACAGAAACACCGTGGCCCCTTTCTTTGAGATAACTCTGCACTATTGCGCGCTGCAAATGCCACTTCCAGCTTAGCTGTGCAGAAGAAGAACAACAAGAAGAAGAAATATCTCGAAATATGTCCGTCAGGCCCCTTCCCTTGAGATAAATCTGCAAATATCTCGGAAACGAAGCGAGCTATGGCAAAATGTTAAGAGACCTTTTTTGTAGAGAATTAAGTTTCCTACTTTTTATGTTCTATGATATTTTTTGATCAGAAGCGTAGTTTTCGAGATATATCGATATATTTAAAAGTTCCGAAGCCGCACCAACATAATAGAGATACAGAAACACCGTGGCCCCTTTCTTTGAGATAACTCTGCACTATTGCGACCTGCAAATGCCACTTCCAGCTCAGCTGTGCAGAAGAAGAACAACAAGAAGAAGAAGTATCTCGAAATATGTCCGTCAGGCCCCTTCCCTTGAGATAAATCTGCAAATATCTCGGAAACGAAGCGAGCTATGGCAAAATGTTAAGAGACCTTTTTTGTAGAGAATTAAGTTTCCTACTTTTTATGTTCTATGATATTTTTTGATCAGATGCGTAGTTCTCGAGATATATCAAGATATTTAAATGTTCCGAAGCCGCACCAACATAATAGAGATACAGAAACACCGTGGCCCCTTTCTTTGACATAACTCTGCACTATTGCGAGCTGCAAATGCCACTCCCAGCTTAGCTGTGCAGAGGAAGAACAACAAGAAGAAGAAATATCTCGAAATATGTCCGTCAGGCCAGTTCCTTTGAGCTGAATCTGCAAATATCTCGGAAACGAAGCGAGCTATGGCAAAATGTTAAGAGACGCTTTTTGTAGAGAATTATGTTTCCTACAATTTATGTTCTATGATATTTTTTGATCAGAAGCGTAGTTTTCGAGATATATCGAGATATTTAAAAGTTCCCAAGCCGCACCAACATAATAGAGATACAGAAACACCGTGGCCCCTTTCTTTGGGATAACTCTGCACTATTGCGAGCTGCAAATGCCACTTCCAGCTTAGCTGTGCAGAAGAAGAACAACAAGAAGAAGAAATATCTCGAAATATGTCCGTCAGACCCCTTCCCTTGAGATGAATCTGCAAATATCTCGGAAACGAAGCGAGCTATGGCAAAATGTTAAGAGACCTTTTTTGTAGAGAATAATGTTTCCTACAATTTACGTTCTATGATATTTTTTGATCAGAAGCGTAGTTTTCGAGATATATCGAGATATTTAAAAGTTCCGAAGCCGCACCAACATAATAGAGATACAGAAACACCGTGGCCCCTTTCTTTGAGATAACTCTGCACTATTGCGAGCTGGAAATGCCACTTCCAGTTTAGCTGTGCAGAAGAAGAACAACAAGAAGAAGAAATATCTCGAAATATGTCCGTTAGGCCCCTTCCCTTGAGATAAATCTGCAAATATCTCGGAAACGAAGCGAGCTATGGCAAAATGTTAAGAGACCTTTTTTGTAGAGAATTAAGTTTCCTACTTTTTATGTTCTATGATATTTTTTGATCAGATGCGTAGTTCTCGAGATATATCAAGATATTTAAAAGTTCCGAAGCCGCACCAACATAATAGAGATACAGAAACACCGTGGCCCCTTTCTTTGAGATAACTCTGCACTATTGCGAGCTGCAAATGCCACTTCCAGCTTAGCTGTGCAGAGGAAGAACAACAAGAAGAAGAAATATCTCGAAATATGTCCGTCAGGCCAGTTCCTTTGAGCTGAATCTGCAAATATCTCGGAAACGAAGCGAGCTATGGCAAAATGTTAAGAGACGTTTTTTGTAGAGAATTATGTTTCCTACAATTTATGTTCTATGATATTTTTTGATCAGAAGCGTAGTTTTCGAGATATATCGAGATATTTAAAAGTTCCGAAGCCGCACCAACATAATAGAGATACAGAAACACCGTGGCCCCTTTCTTTGAGATAACTCTGCGCTAGTGCGAGCCGCAAATGCCACTTCCAGCTTAGCTGTGCAGAAGAAGAACAAGAAGAAGAAGAAATATCTCGAAATATGTCCGTCAGGCCCCTTCCCTTGAGATAAATCTGCAAATATCTCGGAAACGAAGCGAGCTATGGCAAAATGTTATGAGACCTTTTTTGTAGAGAATTAAGTTTCGTACTTTTTATGTTCTATGATATTTTTTGATCAGATGCGTAGTTCTCGAGATATATCAAGATATTTAAAAGTTCCGAAGCCGCACCAACATAATAGAGATACAGAAACACCGTGGCCCCTTTCTTTGAGATAACTCTGCACTATTGCGAGCTGCAAATGCCACTTCCAGCTTAGCTGTGCAGAGGAAGAACAACAAGAAGAAGAAATATCTCGAAATATGTCCGTCAGGCCAGTTCCTTTGAGCTGAATCTGCAAATATCTCGGAAACGAAGCGAGCTATGACAAAATGTTAAGAGACGTTTTTTATAGAGAATTATGTTTCCTACAATTTATGTTCTATGATATTTTTTGATCAGAAGCGTAGTTTTCGAGATATATCGAGATATTTAAAAGTTCCGAAGCCGCACCAACATAATAGGGATACAGAAACACCGTGGCCCCTTTCTTTGAGATAACTCTGCACTAGTGCGAGCCGCAAATGCCACTTCCAGCTTAGCTGTGCAGAAGAAGAACAACAAGAAGAAGAAATATCTCGAAATATGTCCGTCAGACCAGTTCCTTTGAGCTGAATCTGCAAATATCTCGGAAACGAAGCGAGCTATGGCAAAATGTTAAGAGACGTTTTTTATAGAGAATTATGTTTCCTACAATTTATGTTCTATGATATTTTTTGATCAGAAGCGTAGTTTTCGAGATATATCGAGATATTTAAAAGTTCCGAAGCCGCACCAACATAATAGGGATACAGAAACACCGTGGCCCCTTTCTTTGAGATAACTCTGCACTAGTGCGAGCCGCAAATGCCACTTCCAGCTTAGCTGTGCAGAAGAAGAACAACAAGAAGAAGAAATATCTCGAAATATGTCCGTCAGGCCCCTTCCCTTGAGATAAATCTGCAAATATCTCGGAAACCAAGCGAGCTATGGCAAAATGTTAAGAGACCTTTTTTGTAGGGAATTAAGTTTCCTACTTTTTATGTTCTATGATATTTTTTGATCAGATGCGTAGTTCTCGAGATATATCAAGATATTTAAAAGTTCCGAAGCCGCACCAACATAATAGAGATACAGAAACACCGTGGCCCCTTTCTTTGAGATAACTCTGCACTATTGCGAGCTGCAAATGCCACTTCCAGCTTAGCTGTGCAGAGGAAGAACAACAAGAAGAAGAAATATCTCGAAATATGTCCGTCAGGCCAGTTCCTTTGAGCTGAATCTGCAAATATCTCGGAAACGAAGCGAGCTATGGCAAAATGTTAAGAGACGTTTTTTATAGAGAATTATGTTTCCTACAATTTATGTTCTAAGATATTTTTTGATCAGAAGCGTAGTTTTCGAGATATATCGAGATATTTAAAAGTTCCGAAGCCGCACCAACATAATAGGGATACAGAAACACCGTGGCCCCTTTCTTTGAGATAACTCTGCACTAGTGCGAGCCGCAAATGCCACTTCCAGCTTAGCTGTGCAGAAGAAGAACAACAAGAAGAAGAAATATCTCGAAATATGTCCGTCAGGCCCCTTCCCTTGAGATAAATCTGCAAATATCTCGGAAACGAAGCGAGCTATGGCAAAATGTTAAGAGACCTTTTTTGTAGAGAATTAAGTTTCCTACTTTTTATGTTCTATGATATTTTTTGATCAGATGCGTAGTTCTCGAGATATATCAAGATATTTAAAAGTTCCGAAGCCGCACCAACATAATAGAGATACAGAAACACCGTGGCCCCTTTCTTTGAGATAACTCTGCACTATTGCGAGCTGTAAATGCCACTTCCAGCTTAGCTGTGCAGAAGAAGAACAACAAGAAGAAGAAATATCTCGAAATATGTCCGTCAGGCCCCTTCCCTTGAGATATATCTGCAAATATCTCGGAAACGAAGCGAGCTATGGCAAAATGTTGAGAGACCTTTTTTGTAGAGAATTAAGTTTCCTACTTTTTATGTTCTATGATATTTTTTGATCAGATGCGTAGTTCTCGAGATATATCAAGATATTTAAAAGTTCCGAAGCCGCACCAACATAATAGAGATACAGAAACACCGTGGCCCCTTTCTTTGAGATAACTCTGCACTATTGCGAGCTGTAAATGCCACTTCCAGCTTAGCTGTGCAGAAGAAGAACAACAAGAAGAAGAAATATCTCGAAATATGTCCGTCAGGCCCCTTCCCTTGAGATATATCTGCAAATATCTCGGAAACGAAGCGAGCTATGGCAAAATGTTAAGAGACCTTTTTTGTAGAGAATTATGTTTCCTACAATTTATGTTCTATGATATTTTTTGATCAGAAGCGTAGTTTTCGAGATACATCGAGATATTTAAAAGTTCCGAAGCCGCACCAACATAATAGAGATACAGAAACACCGTGGCCCCTTTCTTTGAGATAACTCTGCACTAGTGCGAGCCGCAAATGCCACTTCCAGCTTAGCTGTGCAGAAGAAGAACAACAAGAAGAAGAAATATCTCGAAATATGTCCGTCAGGCCAGTTCCTTTGAGCTGAATCTGCAAATATCTCGGAAACGAAGCGAGCTATGGCAAAATGTTAAGAGACGTTTTTTATAGAGAAGTATGTTTCCTACAATTTATGTTCTATGATATTTTTTGATCAGAAGCGTAGTTTTCGAGATATATCGAGATATTTAAAAGTTCCGAAGCCGCACCAACATAATAGGGATACAGAAACACCGTGGCCCCTTTCTTTGAGATAACTCTGCACTATTGCGAGCTGGAAATGCCACTTCCAGTTTAGCTGTGCAGAAGAAGAACAACAAGAAGAAGAAATATCTCGAAATATGTCCGTTAGGCCCCTTCCCGTGAGATAAATCTGCAAATATCTCGGAAACGAAGCGAGCTATGGCAAAATGTTAAGAGACCTCTTTTGTAGAGAATTAAGTTTCCTACTTTTTATGTTCTATGATATTTTTTGATCAGAAGCGTAGTTTTCGAGATACATCGAGATATTTAAAAGTTCCGAAGCCGCACCAACATAATAGAGATACAGAAACACCGTGGCCCCTTTCTTTGAGATAACTCTGCACTAGTGCGAGCCGCAAATGCCACTTCCAGCTTAGCTGTGCAGAAGAAGAACAACAAGAAGAAGAAATATCTCGAAATATGTCCGTCAGGCCCCTTCCCTTGAGATATATCTGCAAATATCTCGGAAACGAAGCGAGCTATGGCAAAATGTTGAGAGACCTTTTTTGTAGAGAATTAAGTTTCCTACTTTTTATGTTCTATGATATTTTTTGATCAGATGCGTAGTTCTCGAGATATATCAAGATATTTAAAAGTTCCGAAGCCGCACCAACATAATAGAGATACAGAAACACCGTGGCCCCTTTCTTTGAGATAACTCTGCACTATTGCGAGCTGTAAATGCCACTTCCAGCTTAGCTGTGCAGAAGAAGAACAACAAGAAGAAGAAATATCTCGAAATATGTCCGTCAGGCCCCTTCCCTTGAGATATATCTGCAAATATCTCGGAAACGAAGCGAGCTATGGCAAAATGTTAAGAGACCTTTTTTGTAGAGAATTATGTTTCCTACAATTTATGTTCTATGATATTTTTTGATCAGAAGCGTAGTTTTCGAGATACATCGAGATATTTAAAAGTTCCGAAGCCGCACCAACATAATAGAGATACAGAAACACCGTGGCCCCTTTCTTTGAGATAACTCTGCACTAGTGCGAGCCGCAAATGCCACTTCCAGCTTAGCTGTGCAGAAGAAGAACAACAAGAAGAAGAAATATCTCGAAATATGTCCGTCAGGCCAGTTCCTTTGAGCTGAATCTGCAAATATCTCGGAAACGAAGCGAGCTATGGCAAAATGTTAAGAGACGTTTTTTATAGAGAATTATGTTTCCTACAATTTATGTTCTATGATATTTTTTGATCAGAAGCGTAGTTTTCGAGATATATCGAGATATTTAAAAGTTCCGAAGCCGCACCAACATAATAGGGATACAGAAACACCGTGGCCCCTTTCTTTGAGATAACTCTGCACTATTGCGAGCTGGAAATGCCACTTCCAGTTTAGCTGTGCAGAAGAAGAACAACAAGAAGAAGAAATATCTCGAAATATGTCCGTTAGGCCCCTTCCCGTGAGATAAATCTGCAAATATCTCGGAAACGAAGCGAGCTATGGCAAAATGTTAAGAGACCTCTTTTGTAGAGAATTAAGTTTCCTACTTTTTATGTTCTATGATATTTTTTGATCAGAAGCGTAGTTTTCGAGATACATCGAGATATTTAAAAGTTCCGAAGCCGCACCAACATAATAGAGATACAGAAACACCGTGGCCCCTTTCTTTGAGATAACTCTGCACTAGTGCGAGCCGCAAATGCCACTTCCAGCTTAGCTGTGCAGAGGAAGAACAACAAGAAGAAGAAATATCTCGAAATATGTCCGTCAGGCCCCTTCCCTTGAGATAAATCTGCAAATATCTCGGAAACGAAGCGAGCTATGGCAAAATGTTAAGAGACCTTTTTTGTAGAGAATTAAGTTTCCTACTTTTTATGTTCTATGATATTTTTTGATCAGATGCGTAGTTCTCGAGATATATCAAGATATTTAAAAGTTCCGAAGCCGCACCAACATAATAGAGATACAGAAACACCGTGGCCCCTTTCTTTGAGATAACTCTGCACTATTGCGAGCTGCAAATGCCACTTCCAGCTTAGCTGTGCAGAGGAAGAACAACAAGAAGAAGAAATATCTCGAAATATGTCCGTCAGACCAGTTCCTTTGAGCTGAATCTGCAAATATCTCGGAAACGAAGCGAGCTATGGCAAAATGTTAAGAGACGTTTTTTATAGAGAAGTATGTTTCCTACAATTTATGTTCTATGATATTTTTTGATCAGAAGCGTAGTTTTCGAGATATATCGAGATATTTAAAAGTTCCGAAGCCGCACCAACATAATAGGGATACAGAAACACCGTGGCCCCTTTCTTTGAGATAACTCTGCACTATTGCGAGCTGGAAATGCCACTTCCAGTTTAGCTGTGCAGAAGAAGAACAACAAGAAGAAGAAATATCTCGAAATATGTCCGTTAGGCCCCTTCCCGTGAGATAAATCTGCAAATATCTCGGAAACGAAGCGAGCTATGGCAAAATGTTAAGAGACCTCTTTTGTAGAGAATTAAGTTTCCTACTTTTTATGTTCTATGATATTTTTTGATCAGAAGCGTAGTTTTCGAGATACATCGAGATATTTAAAAGTTCCGAAGCCGCACCAACATAATAGAGATACAGAAACACCGTGGCCCCTTTCTTTGAGATAACTCTGCACTAGTGCGAGCCGCAAATGCCACTTCCAGCTTAGCTGTGCAGAGGAAGAACAACAAGAAGAAGAAATATCTCGAAATATGTCCGTCAGGCCCCTTCCCTTGAGATAAATCTGCAAATATCTCGGAAACGAAGCGAGCTATGGCAAAATGTTGAGAGACCTTTTTTGTAGAGAATTAAGTTTCCTTCTTTTTATGTTCTATGATATTTTTTGATCAGATGCGTAGTTCTCGAGATATATCAAGATATTTAAAAGTTCCGAAGCCGCACCAACATAATAGAGATACAGAAACACCGTGGCCCCTTTCTTTGAGATAACTCTGCACTATTGCGAGCTGCAAATGCCACTTCCAGCTTAGCTGTGCAGAGGAAGAACAACAAGAAGAAGAAATATCTCGAAATATGTCCGTCAGACCAGTTCCTTTGAGCTGAATCTGCAAATATCTCGGAAACGAAGCGAGCTATGGCAAAATGTTAAGAGACGTTTTTTATAGAGAATTATGTTTCCTACAATTTATGTTCTATGATATTTTTTCATCAGAAGCGTAGTTTTCGAGATATATCGAGATATTTAAAAGTTCCGAAGCCGCACCAACATAATAGGGATACAGAAACACCGTGGCCCCTTTCTTTGAGATAACTCTGCACTAGTGCGAGCCGCAAATGCCACTTCCAGCTTAGCTGTGCAGAAGAAGAACAACAAGAAGAAGAAATATCTCGAAATATGTCCGTCAGGCCCCTTCCCTTGAGATAAATCTGCAAATATCTCGGAAACGAAGCGAGCTATGGCAAAATGTTAAGAGACCTTTTTTGTAGAGAATTAAGTTTCCTACTTTTTATGTTCTATGATATTTTTTGATCAGATGCGTAGTTCTCGAGATATATCAAGATATTTAAAAGTTCCGAAGCCGCACCAACATAATAGAGATACAGAAACACCGTGGCCCCTTTCTTTGAGATAACTCTGCACTATTGCGAGCTGTAAATGCCACTTCCAGCTTAGCTGTGCAGAAGAAGAACAACAAGAAGAAGAAATATCTCGAAATATGTCCGTCAGGCCAGTTCCTTTGAGCTGAATCTGCAAATATCTCGGAAACGAAGCGAGCTATGGCAAAATGTTAAGAGACGTTTTTTATAGAGAATTATGTTTCCTACAATTTATGTTCTATGATATTTTTTGATCAGAAGCGTAGTTTTCGAGATATATCGAGATATTTAAAAGTTCCGAAGCCGCACCAACATAATAGGGATACAGAAACACCGTGGCCCCTTTCTTTGAGATAACTTTGCACTAGTGCGAGCCGCAAATGCCACTTCCAGCTTAGCTGTGCAGAAGAAGAACAACAAGAAGAAGAAATATCTCGAAATATGTCCGTCAGGCCCCTTCCCTTGAGATATATCTGCAAATATCTCGGAAACGAAGCGAGCTATGGCAAAATGTTAAGAGACCTTTTTTGTAGAGAATTAAGTTTCCTACTTTTTATCTTCTATGATATTTTTTGATCAGATGCGTAGTTCTCGAGATATATCAAGATATTTAAAAGTTCCGAAGCCGCACCAACATAATAGAGATACAGAAACACCGTGGCCCCTCTCTTTGAGATAACTCTGCACTATTGCGAGCTGCAAATGCCACTTCCAGCTTAGCTGTGCAGAGGAAGAACAACAAGAAGAAGAAATATCTCGAAATACGTCCGTCAGGCCCCTTCCCTTGAGATAAATCTGCAAATATCACGGAAACGAAGCGAGCTATGGCAAAATGTTTAGAGACCTTTCTTGTAGAGAATTAAGTTTCCTACTTTTTATGTAGTATGATATTTTTAGATCAGATGCGTAGTTCTCGAGATATATCAAGATATTTAAAAGTTCCGAAGTCGCACCAACATAATAGAGATACAGAAACACCGTGGCCCCTTTCTTTGAGATAACTCTGCACTATTGCGCGCTGCAAATGCCACTTCCAGCTTAGCTGTGCAGAAGAAGAACAACAAGAAGAAGAAATATCTCGAAATATGTCCGTCAGGCCCCTTCCCTTGAGATAAATCTGCAAATATCTCGGAAACGAAGCGAGCTATGGCAAAATGTTAAGAGACCTTTTTTGTAGAGAATTAAGTTTCCTACTTTTTATGTTCTATGATATTTTTTGATCAGAAGCGTAGTTTTCGAGATATATCGATATATTTAAAAGTTCCGAAGCCGCACCAACATAATAGAGATACAGAAACACCGTGGCCCCTTTCTTTGAGATAACTCTGCACTATTGCGACCTGCAAATGCCACTTCCAGCTCAGCTGTGCAGAAGAAGAACAACAAGAAGAAGAAGTATCTCGAAATATGTCCGTCAGGCCCCTTCCCTTGAGATAAATCTGCAAATATCTCGGAAACGAAGCGAGCTATGGCAAAATGTTAAGAGACCTTTTTTGTAGAGAATTAAGTTTCCTACTTTTTATGTTCTATGATATTTTTTGATCAGATGCGTAGTTCTCGAGATATATCAAGATATTTAAATGTTCCGAAGCCGCACCAACATAATAGAGATACAGAAACACCGTGGCCCCTTTCTTTGACATAACTCTGCACTATTGCGAGCTGCAAATGCCACTCCCAGCTTAGCTGTGCAGAGGAAGAACAACAAGAAGAAGAAATATCTCGAAATATGTCCGTCAGGCCAGTTCCTTTGAGCTGAATCTGCAAATATCTCGGAAACGAAGCGAGCTATGGCAAAATGTTAAGAGACGCTTTTTGTAGAGAATTATGTTTCCTACAATTTATGTTCTATGATATTTTTTGATCAGAAGCGTAGTTTTCGAGATATATCGAGATATTTAAAAGTTCCCAAGCCGCACCAACATAATAGAGATACAGAAACACCGTGGCCCCTTTCTTTGGGATAACTCTGCACTATTGCGAGCTGCAAATGCCACTTCCAGCTTAGCTGTGCAGAAGAAGAACAACAAGAAGAAGAAATATCTCGAAATATGTCCGTCAGACCCCTTCCCTTGAGATGAATCTGCAAATATCTCGGAAACGAAGCGAGCTATGGCAAAATGTTAAGAGACCTTTTTTGTAGAGAATAATGTTTCCTACAATTTACGTTCTATGATATTTTTTGATCAGAAGCGTAGTTTTCGAGATATATCGAGATATTTAAAAGTTCCGAAGCCGCACCAACATAATAGAGATACAGAAACACCGTGGCCCCTTTCTTTGGGATAACTCTGCACTATTGCGAGCTGCAAATGCCACTTCCAGCTTAGCTGTGCAGAAGAAGAACAACAAGAAGAAGAAATATCTCGAAATATGTCCGTCAGACCCCTTCCCTTGAGATGAATCTGCAAATATCTCGGAAACGAAGCGAGCTATGGCAAAATGTTAAGAGACCTTTTTTGTAGAGAATAATGTTTCCTACAATTTACGTTCTATGATATTTTTTGATCAGAAGCGTAGTTTTCGAGATATATCGAGATATTTAAAAGTTCCGAAGCCGCACCAACATAATAGAGATACAGAAACACCGTGGCCCCTCTCTTTGAGATAACTCTGCACTATTGCGAGCTGCAAATGCCACTTCCAGCTTAGCTGTGCAGAGGAAGAACAACAAGAAGAAGAAATATCTCGAAATACGTCCGTCAGGCCCCTTCCCTTGAGATAAATCTGCAAATATCACGGAAACGAAGCGAGCTATGGCAAAATGTTTAGAGACCTTTCTTGTAGAGAATTAAGTTTCCTACTTTTTATGTAGTATGATATTTTTAGATCAGATGCGTAGTTCTCGAGATATATCAAGATATTTAAAAGTTCCGAAGTCGCACCAACATAATAGAGATACAGAAACACCGTGGCCCCTTTCTTTGAGATAACTCTGCACTATTGCGCGCTGCAAATGCCACTTCCAGCTTAGCTGTGCAGAAGAAGAACAACAAGAAGAAGAAATATCTCGAAATATGTCCGTCAGGCCCCTTCCCTTGAGATAAATCTGCAAATATCTCGGAAACGAAGCGAGCTATGGCAAAATGTTAAGAGACCTTTTTTGTAGAGAATTAAGTTTCCTACTTTTTATGTTCTATGATATTTTTTGATCAGAAGCGTAGTTTTCGAGATATATCGATATATTTAAAAGTTCCGAAGCCGCACCAACATAATAGAGATACAGAAACACCGTGGCCCCTTTCTTTGAGATAACTCTGCACTATTGCGACCTGCAAATGCCACTTCCAGCTCAGCTGTGCAGAAGAAGAACAACAAGAAGAAGAAGTATCTCGAAATATGTCCGTCAGGCCCCTTCCCTTGAGATAAATCTGCAAATATCTCGGAAACGAAGCGAGCTATGGCAAAATATTAAGAGACCTTTTTTGTAGAGAATTAAGTTTCCTACTTTTTATGTTCTATGATATTTTTTGATCAGATGCGTAGTTCTCGAGATATATCAAGATATTTAAATGTTCCGAAGCCGCACCAACATAATAGAGATACAGAAACACCGTGGCCCCTTTCTTTGACATAACTCTGCACTATTGCGAGCTGCAAATGCCACTCCCAGCTTAGCTGTGCAGAGGAAGAACAACAAGAAGAAGAAATATCTCGAAATATGTCCGTCAGGCCAGTTCCTTTGAGCTGAATCTGCAAATATCTCGGAAACGAAGCGAGCTATGGCAAAATGTTAAGAGACGCTTTTTGTAGAGAATTATGTTTCCTACAATTTATGTTCTATGATATTTTTTGATCAGAAGCGTAGTTTTCGAGATATATCGAGATATTTAAAAGTTCCCAAGCCGCACCAACATAATAGAGATACAGAAACACCGTGGCCCCTTTCTTTGGGATAACTCTGCACTATTGCGAGCTGCAAATGCCACTTCCAGCTTAGCTGTGCAGAAGAAGAACAACAAGAAGAAGAAATATCTCGAAATATGTCCGTCAGACCCCTTCCCTTGAGATGAATCTGCAAATATCTCGGAAACGAAGCGAGCTATGGCAAAATGTTAAGAGACCTTTTTTGTAGAGAATAATGTTTCCTACAATTTACGTTCTATGATATTTTTTGATCAGAAGCGTAGTTTTCGAGATATATCGAGATATTTAAAAGTTCCGAAGCCGCACCAACATAATAGAGATACAGAAACACCGTGGCCCCTTTCTTTGGGATAACTCTGCACTATTGCGAGCTGCAAATGCCACTTCCAGCTTAGCTGTGCAGAAGAAGAACAACAAGAAGAAGAAATATCTCGAAATATGTCCGTCAGACCCCTTCCCTTGAGATGAATCTGCAAATATCTCGGAAACGAAGCGAGCTATGGCAAAATGTTAAGAGACCTTTTTTGTAGAGAATAATGTTTCCTACAATTTACGTTCTATGATATTTTTTGATCAGAAGCGTAGTTTTCGAGATATATCGAGATATTTAAAAGTTCCGAAGCCGCACCAACATAATAGAGATACAGAAACACCGTGGCCCCTTTCTTTGAGATAACTCTGCACTATTGCGAGCTGGAAATGCCACTTCCAGTTTAGCTGTGCAGAAGAAGAACAACAAGAAGAAGAAATATCTCGAAATATGTCCGTTAGGCCCCTTCCCTTGAGATAAATCTGCAAATATCTCGGAAACGAAGCGAGCTATGGCAAAATGTTAAGAGACCTTTTTTGTAGAGAATTAAGTTTCCTACTTTTTATGTTCTATGATATTTTTTGATCAGATGCGTAGTTCTCGAGATATATCAAGATATTTAAAAGTTCCGAAGCCGCACCAACATAATAGAGATACAGAAACACCGTGGCCCCTTTCTTTGAGATAACTCTGCACTATTGCGAGCTGTAAATGCCACTTCCAGCTTAGCTGTGCAGAAGAAGAACAACAAGAAGAAGAAATATCTCGAAATATGTCCGTCAGGCCAGTTCCTTTGAGCTGAATCTGCAAATATCTCGGAAACGAAGCGAGCTATGGCAAAATGTTAAGAGACGTTTTTTATAAAGAATTATGTTTCCTACAATTTATGTTCTATGATATTTTTTGATCAGAAGCGTAGTTTTCGAGATATATCGAGATATTTAAAAGTTCCGAAGCCGCACCAACATAATAGGGATACAGAAACACCGTGGCCCCTTTCTTTGAGATAACTTTGCACTAGTGCGAGCCGCAAATGCCACTTCCAGCTTAGCTGTGCAGAAGAAGAACAACAAGAAGAAGAAATATCTCGAAATATGTCCGTCAGGCCCCTTCCCTTGAGATATATCTGCAAATATCTCGGAAACGAAGCGAGCTATGGCAAAATGTTAAGAGACCTTTTTTGTAGAGAATTAAGTTTCCTACTTTTTATCTTCTATGATATTTTTTGATCAGATGCGTAGTTCTCGAGATATATCAAGATATTTAAAAGTTCCGAAGCCGCACCAACATAATAGAGATACAGAAACACCGTGGCCCCTCTCTTTGAGATAACTCTGCACTATTGCGAGCTGCAAATGCCACTTCCAGCTTAGCTGTGCAGAGGAAGAACAACAAGAAGAAGAAATATCTCGAAATACGTCCGTCAGGCCCCTTCCCTTGAGATAAATCTGCAAATATCACGGAAACGAAGCGAGCTATGGCAAAATGTTTAGAGACCTTTCTTGTAGAGAATTAAGTTTCCTACTTTTTATGTAGTATGATATTTTTAGATCAGATGCGTAGTTCTCGAGATATATCAAGATATTTAAAAGTTCCGAAGTCGCACCAACATAATAGAGATACAGAAACACCGTGGCCCCTTTCTTTGAGATAACTCTGCACTATTGCGCGCTGCAAATGCCACTTCCAGCTTAGCTGTGCAGAAGAAGAACAACAAGAAGAAGAAATATCTCGAAATATGTCCGTCAGGCCCCTTCCCTTGAGATAAATCTGCAAATATCTCGGAAACGAAGCGAGCTATGGCAAAATGTTAAGAGACCTTTTTTGTAGAGAATTAAGTTTCCTACTTTTTATGTTCTATGATATTTTTTGATCAGAAGCGTAGTTTTCGAGATATATCGATATATTTAAAAGTTCCGAAGCCGCACCAACATAATAGAGATACAGAAACACCGTGGCCCCTTTCTTTGAGATAACTCTGCACTATTGCGACCTCCAAATGCCACTTCCAGCTCAGCTGTGCAGAAGAAGAACAACAAGAAGAAGAAGTATCTCGAAATATGTCCGTCAGGCCCCTTCCCTTGAGATAAATCTGCAAATATCTCGGAAACGAAGCGAGCTATGGCAAAATGTTAAGAGACCTTTTTTGTAGAGAATTAAGTTTCCTACTTTTTATGTTCTATGATATTTTTTGATCAGATGCGTAGTTCTCGAGATATATCAAGATATTTAAATGTTCCGAAGCCGCACCAACATAATAGAGATACAGAAACACCGTGGCCCCTTTCTTTGACATAACTCTGCACTATTGCGAGCTGCAAATGCCACTCCCAGCTTAGCTGTGCAGAGGAAGAACAACAAGAAGAAGAAATATCTCGAAATATGTCCGTCAGGCCAGTTCCTTTGAGCTGAATCTGCAAATATCTCGGAAACGAAGCGAGCTATGGCAAAATGTTAAGAGACGCTTTTTGTAGAGAATTATGTTTCCTACAATTTATGTTCTATGATATTTTTTGATCAGAAGCGTAGTTTTCGAGATATATCGAGATATTTAAAAGTTCCCAAGCCGCACCAACATAATAGAGATACAGAAACACCGTGGCCCCTTTCTTTGGGATAACTCTGCACTATTGCGAGCTGCAAATGCCACTTCCAGCTTAGCTGTGCAGAAGAAGAACAACAAGAAGAAGAAATATCTCGAAATATGTCCGTCAGACCCCTTCCCTTGAGATGAATCTGCAAATATCTCGGAAACGAAGCGAGCTATGGCAAAATGTTAAGAGACCTTTTTTGTAGAGAATAATGTTTCCTACAATTTACGTTCTATGATATTTTTTGATCAGAAGCGTAGTTTTCGAGATATATCGAGATATTTAAAAGTTCCGAAGCCGCACCAACATAATAGAGATACAGAAACACCGTGGCCCCTTTCTTTGAGATAACTCTGCACTATTGCGAGCTGGAAATGCCACTTCCAGTTTAGCTGTGCAGAAGAAGAACAACAAGAAGAAGAAATATCTCGAAATATGTCCGTTAGGCCCCTTCCCTTGAGATAAATCTGCAAATATCTCGGAAACGAAGCGAGCTATGGCAAAATGTTAAGAGACCTTTTTTGTAGAGAATTAAGTTTCCTACTTTTTATGTTCTATGATATTTTTTGATCAGATGCGTAGTTCTCGAGATATATCAAGATATTTAAAAGTTCCGAAGCCGCACCAACATAATAGAGATACAGAAACACCGTGGCCCCTTTCTTTGAGATAACTCTGCACTATTGCGAGCTGCAAATGCCACTTCCAGCTTAGCTGTGCAGAGGAAGAACAACAAGAAGAAGAAATATCTCGAAATATGTCCGTCAGGCCAGTTCCTTTGAGCTGAATCTGCAAATATCTCGGAAACGAAGCGAGCTATGGCAAAATGTTAAGAGACGTTTTTTGTAGAGAATTATGTTTCCTACAATTTATGTTCTATGATATTTTTTGATCAGAAGCGTAGTTTTCGAGATATATCGAGATATTTAAAAGTTCCGAAGCCGCACCAACATAATAGAGATACAGAAACACCGTGGCCCCTTTCTTTGAGATAACTCTGCGCTAGTGCGAGCCGCAAATGCCACTTCCAGCTTAGCTGTGCAGAAGAAGAACAACAAGAAGAAGAAATATCTCGAAATATGTCCGTCAGGCCCCTTCCCTTGAGATAAATCTGCAAATATCTCGGAAACGAAGCGAGCTATGGCAAAATGTTAAGAGACCTTTTTTGTACAGAATTAAGTTTCCTACTTTTTATGTTCTATGATATTTTTTGATCAGATGCGTAGTTCTCGAGATATATCAAGATATTTAAAAGTTCCGAAGCCGCACCAACATAATAGAGATACAGAAACACCGTGGCCCCTTTCTTTGAGATAACTCTGCACTATTGCGAGCTGCAAATGCCACTTCCAGCTTAGCTGTGCAGAGGAAGAACAACAAGAAGAAGAAATATCTCGAAATATGTCCGTCAGGCCAGTTCCTTTGAGCTGAATCGGCAAATATCTCGGAAACGAAGCGAGCTATGGCAAAATGTTAAGAGACGTTTTTTGTAGAGAATTATGTTTCCTACAATTTAAGTTCTATGATATTTTTTGATCAGAAGCGTAGTTTTCGAGATATATCGAGATATTTAAAAGTTCCGAAGCCGCACCAACATAATAGAGATACAGAAACACCGTGGCCCCTTTCTTTGAGATAACTCTGCACTATTGCGAGCTGTAAATGCCACGTCCAGCTTAGCTGTGCAGAAGAAGAACAACAAGAAGAAGAAATATCTCGAAATATGTCCGTCAGGCCCCTTCCCTCGAGATAAATCTGCAAATATCTCGGAAACGAAGCGAACTATGGCAAAATGTTAAGAGACGTTTTTTGTAGAGAATTATGTTTCCTACAATTTATGTTCTATGATATTTTTTGATCAGATGCGTAGTTTTCGAGATATATCGAGATATTTAAAAGTTCCGAAGACGCACCAACATAATAGAGATACAGAAACACCGTGGCCCCTTTCTTTGAGATAACTCTGCGCTATTGCGAGCTGGAAATGCCACTTCCAGTTTAGCTGTGCAGAAGAAGAACAACAAGAAGAAGAAATATCTCGAAATATGTCCGTCAGGCCCCTTCCCTTGAGATAAATCTGCAAATATCTCGGAAACGAAGCGAGCTATGGCAAAATGTTAAGAGACCTTTTTTGTAGAGAATTAAGTTTCCTACTTTTTATCTTCTATGATATTTTCTGATCAGATTCGTAGTTCTCGAGATATATCAAGATATTTCAAAGTTCCGAAGCCGCACCAACATAATAGAGATACAGAAACACCGTGGCCCCTCTCTTTGAGATAACTCTGCACAATTGCGAGCTGCAAATGCCACTTCCAGCTTAGCTGTGCAGAAGAAGAACAACAAGAAGAAGAAATATCTCGAAATATGTCCGTCAGGCCCCTTCCCTTGAGATAAATCGGCAAGTATCTCGGAAACGAAGCGAGCTATGGCAAAATGTTGAGAGACCTTTTTTGTAGAGAATTAAGTTTCCTACTTTTTATGTTCTATGATATTTTTTGATCAGATGCGTAGATCTCGAGATATATCAAGATATTTAAAAGTTCCGAAGCCGCACCAACATAATAGAGATACAGAAACACCGTGGCCCCTTTCTTTGAGATAACTCTGCACTATTGCGAGCTGCAAATGCCACTTCCAGCTTAGCTGTGCAGAAGAAGAACAACAAGAAGAAGAAATATCTCGAAATATGTCCGTCAGGCCCCTTCCCTTGAGATAAATCTGCAAATATCTCGGAAACGAAGCGAGCTATGGCAAAATGTTAAGAGACCTTTTTTGTATGGAATTATGTTTCCTACTTTTTATGTTCTATGATATTTTTTGATCAGACGCGTAGTTCTCGAGATATATCAAGATATTTAAAAGTTCCGAAGCCGCACCAACATAATAGAGATACAGAAACACCGTGGCCCCTCTCTTTGAGATAACTCTGCACTATTGCGAGCTGCAAATGCCACTTCCAGTTTAGCTGTGCAGAAGAAGAACAACAAGAAGAAGAAATATCTCGAAATATGTCCGTCAGGCCCCTTCCCTCGAGATAAATCTGCAAATATCTCGGAAACGAAGCGAGCTATGGCAAAATGTTAAGAGACCTTTTTTGTAGAGAATTAAGTTTCCTACTTTTTATGTTCTATGATATTTTTTGATCGGATGCGTAGCTCTCGAGATATATCAAGATATTTAAAAGTTCCGAAGCCGCACCAACATAATAGAGATACAGAAACACCGTGGCCCCTTTCTTTGAGATAACTGTGCACTATTGCGAGCTGCAAATGCCACTTCCAGCTTAGCTGTGCTGAAGAAGAACAACAAGAAGAAGAAATATCTCGAAATATGTCCGTCAGGCCCCTTCCCTTGAGATAAATCTGCAAATATCTCGGAAACGAAGCGAGCTATGGCAAAATGTTAAGAGACCTTTTTTGTAGAGAATTAAGTTTCCTACTTTTTATCTTCTATGATATTTTCTGATCAGATTCGTAGTTCTCGAGATATATCAAGATATTTAAAAGTTCCGAAGCCGCACCAACATAATAGAGATACAGAAACACCGTGGCCCCTCTCTTTGAGATAACTCTGCACAATTGCGAGCAGCAAATGCCACTTCCAGCTTAGCTGTGCAGAAGAAGAACAACAAGAAGAAGAAATATCTCGAAATATGTCCGTCAGGCCCCTTCCCTTGAGATAAATCGGCAAGTATCTCGGAAACGAAGCGAGCTATGGCAAAATGTTGAGAGACCTTTTTTGTAGAGAATTAAGTTTCCTACTTTTTATGTTCTATGATATTTTTTGATCAGATGCGTAGATCTCGAGATATATCAAGATATTTAAAAGTTCCGAAGCCGCACCAACATAATAGAGATACAGAAACACCGTGGCCCCTTTCTTTGAGATAACCCTGCACTATTGCGAGCTGCAAATGCCACTTCCAGCTTAGCTGTGCAGAAGAAGAACAACAAGAAGAAGAAATATCTCGAAATATGTCCGTCAGGCCCCTTCCCTTGAGATAAATCTGCAAATATCTGGGAAACGAAGCGAGCTATGGCAAAATGTTAAGAGACCTTTTTTGTATGGAATTATGTTTCCTACTTTTTATGTTCTATGATATTTTTTGATCAGACGCGTAGTTCTCGAGATATATCAAGATATTTAAAAGTTCCGAAGCCGCACCAACATAATAGAGATACAGAAACACCGTGGCCCCTCTCTTTGAGATAACTCTGCACTATTGCGAGCTGCAAATGCCACTTCCAGTTTAGCTGTGCAGAAGAAGAACAACAAGAAGAAGAAATATCTCGAAATATGTCCGTTAGGCCCCTTCCCTTGAGATAAATCGGCAAGTATCTCGGAAACGAAGCGAGCTACGGCAAAATGTTAAGAGACCTTTTTTGTAGAAAATTAGGTTTCCTACTTTTTATGTTCTATGATATTTTTTGATCAGATGCGTAGTTCTCGAGATATATCAAGATATTTAAAAGTTCCGAAGCCGCACCAACATAATAGAGATACAGAAACACCGTGGCCCCTTTCTTTGCGATAACTCTGCACTATTGCGAGCTGCAAATGCCACTTCCAGCTTAGCTGTGCAGAAGAAGAACAACAAGAAGAAGAAATATCTCGAAATATGTCCGTCAGGCCCCTTCCCTTGAGATAAATGTGCAAATATCTCGGAAACGAAGCGAGCTATGGCAAAATGTTAAGAGACCTTTTTTGTAGAGAATTAAGTTTCCTACTTTTTATGTTCTCTGATATTTTCTGATCAGATTCGTAGTTCTCGAGATATATCAAGATATTTAAAAGTTCCGAAGCCGCACCAACATAATAGAGATACAGAAACACCGTGGCCCCCCTCTTTGAGATAACTCTGCACAATTGCGAGCTGCAAATGCCACTTCCAGCTTAGCTGTGCAGAAGAAGAACAACAAGAAGAAGAAATATCTCGAAATATGTCCGTCAGGCCCCTTCCCTTGAAATAAATCGGCAAGTATCTCGGAAACGAAGCGAGCTATGGCAAAATGTTGAGAGACCTTTTTTGTAGAGAATTAAGTTTCCTACTTTTTATGTTCTATGATATTTTTCGATCAGATGCGTATTTCTCGAGATATATCAAGATATTTAAAAGTTCCGAAGCCGCACCAACATAATAGAGATACAGAAACACCGTGGCCCCTTTCTTTGAGATAACTCTGCACTATTGCGAGCTGCAAATGCCGCTTCCAGCTTAGCTGTGCAGAAGAAGAACAACAAGAAGAAGAAATATCTCGAAATATGTCCGTCAGGCCCCTTCCCTTGAGATAAATCGGCAAGTATCTCGGAAACGAAGCGAGCTATGGCACAATGTTGAGAGACCTTTTTTGTAGAGAATTAGGTTTCCTACTTTTTATGTTCTATGATATTTTTTGATCAGATGCGTAGTTCTCGAGATATATCAAGATATTTAAAAGTTCCGAAGCCGCACCAACATAATAGAGATACAGAAACACCGTGGCCCCTTTCTTTGCGATAACTCTGCACTATTGCGAGCTGCAAATGCCACTTCCAGCTTAGCTGTGCAGAAGAAGAACAACAAGAAGAAGAAATATCTCGAAATATGTCCGTCAGGCCCCTTCCCTTGAGATAAATGTGCAAATATCTCGGAAACGAAGCGAGCTATGGCAAAATGTTAAGAGACCTTTTTTGTAGAGAATTAAGTTTCCTACTTTTTATGTTCTCTGATATTTTCTGATCAGATTCGTAGTTCTCGAGATATATCAAGATATTTAAAAGTTCCGAAGCCGCACCAACATAATAGAGATACAGAAACACCGTGGCCCCTCTCTTTGAGATAACTCTGCACAATTGCGAGCTGCAAATGCCACTTCCAGCTTAGCTGTGCAGAAGAAGAACAACAAGAAGAAGAAATATCTCGAAATATGTCCGTCAGGCCCCTTCCCTTGAGATAAATCGGCAAGTATCTCGGAAACGAAGCGAGCTATGGCAAAATGTTGAGAGACCTTTTTTGTAGAGAATTAAGTTTCCTACTTTTTATGTTCTATGATATTTTTCGATCAGATGCGTATTTCTCGAGATATATCAAGATATTTAAAAGTTCCGAAGCCGCACCAACATAATAGAGATACAGAAACACCGTGGCCCCTTTCTTTGAGATAACTCTGCACTATTGCAAGCTGCAAATGCCACTTCCAGCTTAGCTGTGCAGAAGAAGAACAACAAGAAGAAGAAATATCTCGAAATATGTCCGTCAGACCCCTTCCCTTGAGATAAATCTGCAAATATCTCGGAAACGAAGCGAGCTACGGCAAAATGTTAAGAGACCTTTTTTGTAGAAAATTAGGTTTCCTACTTTTTATGTTCTATGATATTTTTTGATCAGATGCGTAGTTCTCGAGATATATCAAGATATTTAAAAGTTCCGAAGCCGCACCAACATAATAGAGATACAGAAACACCGTGGCCCCTTTCTTTGAGATAACTCTGCACGATTGCGAGCTGGAAATGCCACTTCCAGTTTAGCTGTGCAGAAGAAGAACAACAAGAAGAAGAAATATCTCGAAATATGTCCGTCAGGCCCCTTCCCTTGAGATAAATCTGCAAATATCTCGGAAACGAAGCGAGCTATGGCAAAATGTTAAGAGACCTTTTTTGTAGAGAATCAAGTTTCCTACTTTTTATCTTGTATGATATTCTCTGATCAGATTCGTAGTTCTCGAGATATATCAAGATATTTAAAAGTTCCGAAGCCGCACCAACATAATAGAGATACAGAAACACCGTGGCCCCTCTCTTTGAGATAACTCTGCACTATTGCGAGCTGCAAATGCCACTTCCAGTTTAGCTGTGCAGAAGAAGAACAACAAGAAGAAGAAATATCTCGAAATATGTCCGTTAGGCCCCTTCCCTTGAGATAAATCGGCAAGTATCTCGGAAACGAAGCGAGCTACGGCAAAATGTTAAGAGACCTTTTTTGTAGAAAATTAGGTTTTCTACTTTTTATGTTCTATGATATTTTTTGATCAGATGCGTAGTTCTCGAGATATATCAAGATATTTAAAAGTTCCGAAGCCGCACCAACATAATAGAGATACAGAAACACCGTGGCCCCTTTCTTTGCGATAACTCTGCACTATTGCGAGCTGCAAATGCCACTTCCAGCTTAGCTGTGCAGAAGAAGAACAACAAGAAGAAGAAATATCTCGAAATATGTCCGTCAGACCCCTTCCCTTGAGATAAATCTGCAAATATGTCGGAAACGAAGCGAGCTACGGCAAAATGTTAAGAGACCTTTTTTGTAGAAAATTAGGTTTCCTACTTTTTATGTTGTATGATATTTTTTGATCAGATGCGTAGTTCTCGAGATATATCAAGATATTTAAAAGTTCCGAAGCCGCACCAACATAATAGAGATACAGAAACACCGTGGCCCCTTTCTTTGCGATAACTCTGCACTATTGCGAGCTGCAAATGCCACTTCCAGCTTAGCTGTGCAGAAGAAGAACAACAAGAAGAAGAAATATCTCGAAATATGTCCGTCAGGCCCCTTCCCTTGAGATAAATCTGCAAATATCTCGGAAACGAAGCGAGCTATGGCAAAATGTTAAGAGACCTTTTTTGTAGAGAATTAAGTTTCCTACTTTTTATGTTCTATGATATTTTTCGATCAGAGGCGTAGTTCTCGAGATATATCAAGATATTTAAAAGTTCCGAAGCCGCACCAACATAATAGAGATACAGAAACACCGTGGCCCCTCTCTTTGAGATAACTCTGCATAATTGCGAGCTGCAAATGCCACTTCCAGCTTAGCTGTGCAGAAGAAGAACAACAAGAAGAAGAAATATCTCGAAATATGTCCGTCAGGCCCCTTCCCTTGAGATAAATCTGCAAATATCTCGGAAACGAAGCGAGCTATTGCAAAATGTTAAGAGACCTTTTTTGTAGAGGATTGAGTTTCCTACTTTTTATGTTCTATGATATTTTTTGATCAGATGCGTAGTTCTCGAGATATATCAAGATATTTAAAGTTAAGAAGCCGCACCAACATAATAGAGATACAGAAACACCGTGGCCCCTTTCTTTGAGATAACTCTGCACTAATGCGAGCTGCAAATGCCACTTCCAGCTTAGCTGTGCAGAAGAAGAACAACAAGAAGAAGAAATATCACGAAATATGTCCGTTAGGCCCCTTCCCTTGAGATAAATCTGCAAATATCTCGGAAACGAAGCGAGCTATGGCAAAATGTTAAGAGACCTTTTTGTAGCGAATTAAGTTTCCTACTTTTTATGTTCTATGATATTTTTTGATCAGATGCGTAGTTCTCGAGATATATCAAGATATTCAAAAGTTCCGAAGCCGCACCAACATAATAGAGATACAGAAACACCGTGGCCCCTCTCTTTGAGATAACTCTGCATAATTGCGAGCTGCAAATGCCACTTCCAGCTTCGCTGTGCAGAAGAAGAACAACAAGAAGAAGAAATATCTCGAAATATGTCCGTCAGGCCCCTTCCCTTGAGATAAATCTGCAAATATCTCGGAAACGAAGCGAGCTATTGCAAAATGTTAAGAGACCTTTTTTGTAGAGGATTGAGTTTCCTACTTTTTATGTTCTATGATATTTTTTGATCAGATGCGTAGTTCTCGAGATATATCAAGATATTCAAAAGTTCCGAAGCCGCACCAACATAATAGAGATACAGAAACACCGTGGCCCCTTTCTTTGAGACAACTCTGCACTAGTGCGAGCCGCAAATGCCACTTCCAGCTTAGCTGTGCAGAAGAAGAACAACAAGAAGAAGAAATATCTCGAAATATGTCCGTCAGGCCCCTTCCCTTGAGATAAATCTGCAAATATCTCGGAAACGAAGCGAGCTATGGCAAAATGTTAAGAGACCTTTTTTGTAGAGAATTAAGTTTCCTACTTTTTATCTTCTATGATATTTTCTGATCAGATTCGTAGTTCTCGAGATATATCAAGATATTTAAAAGTTCCGAAGCCGCACCAACATAATAGAGATACAGAAACACCGTGGCCCCTCTCTTTGAGATAACTCTGCACAATTGCGAGCTGCAAATGCCACTTCTAGCTTAGCTGTGCAGAAGAAGAACAACAAGAAGAAGAAATATCTCGAAATATGTCCATCAGGCCCCTTCCCTTGAGATAAATCGGCAAGTATCTCGGAAACGAAGCGAGCTATGGCAAAATGTTGAGAGACCTTTTTTGTAGAGAATTAGGTTTCCTACTTTTTATGTTCTATGATATTTTTTGATCAGATGCGTAGTTCTCGAGATATATCAAGATATTTAAAAGTTCCGAAGCCGCACCAACATAATAGAGATACAGAAACACCGTGGCCCCTCTCTTTGAGATAACTCTGCACAATTGCGAGCTGCAAATGCCACTTCCAGCTTAGCTGTGCAGAGGAAGAACAACAAGAAGAAGAAATATCTCGAAATATGTCCGTCAGGCCAGTTCCTTTGAGCTGAATCTGCAAATATCTCGGAAACGAAGCGAGCTATGGCAAAATGTTAAGAGACGTTTTTTGTAGAGAATTATGTTTCCTACAATTTATGTTCTATGATATTTTTTGATCAGAAGCGTAGTTTTCGAGATATATCGAGATATTTAAAAGTTCCGAAGCCGCACCAACATAATAGAGATACAGAAACACCGTGGCCCCTTTCTTTGAGATAACTCTGCACTAGTGCGAGCCGCAAATGCCACTTCCAGCTTAGCTGTGCAGAAGAAGAACAACAAGAAGAAGAAATATCTCGAGATATGTCTGACAGGCCCCTTCCCTTGAGATAAATCTGCAAATATCTCGGAAACGAAGCGAGCTATGGCGAAATGTTAAGAGACCTTTTCTGTAGAGAATTAAGTTTCCTACTTTTTATCTTCTATGATATTTTTTGATCAGATGCGTAGTGCTCGAGATATATCAAGATATTTAAAAGTTCCGAAGCCGCACCAACATAATAGAGATACAGAAACACCGTGGCCCCTTTCTTTGAGATAACTCTGCACGATTGCGAGCTGGAAATGCCACTTCCAGTTTAGCTGTGCAGAAGAAGAACAACAAGAAGAAGAAATATCTCGAAATATGTCCATCAGGACCCTTCCCTTGAGATGAATCTGCAAATATCTCGGAAACGAAGCGAGCTATGGCAAAATGTTAAGAGACCTTTTTTGTAGACAATAATGTGTCCTACAATTTACGTTCTATGATATTTTTTGATCAGAAGCGTAGTTTTCGAGATATATCGAGATATTTAAAAGTTCCGAAGCCGCACCAACATAATAGAGATACAGAAACACCGTGGCCCCTTTCTTTGAGATAACTCTGCACTATTGCGACCTGCAAATGCCACTTCCAGCTCAGCTGTGCAGAAGAAGAACAACAAGAAGAAGAAATATCTCGAAATATGTCCGTCAGGCCCCTTCCCTTGAGATAAATCTGCAAATGTCTCGGAAACGAAGCGAGCTATGGCAAAATGTTAAGAGACCTTCTTTGTAGAGAATTAAGTTTCCTACTTTTTATGTTCTATGATATTTTTTGATCAGATGCGTAGTTCTCGAGATATATCAAGATATTTAAAAGTTCCGAAGCCGCACCAACATAATAGAGATACAGAAACACCGTGGCCCCTTTCTTTGAGATAACTCTGCACTATTGCGAGCTGCAAATGCCACTTCCAGCTTAGCTGTGCAGAGGAAGAACAACAAGAAGAAGAAGTATCTCGAAATATGTCCGTCAGGCCCGTTCCTTTGAGCTGAATCTGCAAATATCTCGGAAACGAAGCGAGCTATGGCAAAATGTTAAGAGACCGTTTTTGAAGAGAATTAAGTTTCCTACTTTTTATGTTCTATGATATTTTTTGATCAGATGCGTAGTTCTCGAGATATATCAAGATATTTAAAAGTTCCGAAGCCGCACCAACATAATAGAGATACAGAAACACCGTGGCCCCTTTCTTTGAGATAACTCTGCACTATTGCGACCTGCAAATGCCACTTCCAGCTCAGCTGTGCAGAAGAAGAACAACAAGAAGAAAAAATATCTCGAAATATGTCCGTCAGGCCCCTTCCCTTGAGATAAATCTGCAAATATCTCGGAAACGAAGCGAGCTATGGCAAAATGTTTAGAGACCTTTCTTGTAGAGAATTAAGTTTCCTACTTTTTATGTAGTATGATATTTTTTGATCAGATGCGTAGTTCTCGAGATATATCAAGATATTTAAAAGTTCCGAAGCCGCACCAACATAATAGAGATACAGAAACACCGTGGCCCCTTTCTTTGAGATAACTCTGCACGATTGCGAGCTGGAAATGCCACTTCCAGTTTAGCTGTGCAGAAGAAGAACAACAAGAAGAAGAAATATCTCGAAATATGTCCATCAGGACCCTTCCCTTGAGATAAATCTGCAAATATCTCGGAAACGAAGCGAGCTATGGCACAATGTTAAGAGACCTTTTTTGTAGAGAATAATGTTTCCTACAATTTACGTTCTATGATATTTTTTGATCAGAAGCGTAGTTTTCGAGATATATCGAGATATTTAAAAGTTCCGAAGCCGCACCAACATAATAGAGATACAGAAACACCGTGGCCCCTTTCTTTGAGATAACTCTGCACTATTGCGACCTGCAAATGCCACTTCCAGCTTAGCGTGCAGAAGAAGAACAACAAGAAGAAGAAATATCTCGAAATGTGTCCGTCAGGCCCCTTCCCTTGAGATAAATCTGCAAATATCTCGGAAACGAAGCGAGCTATTGCAAAATGTTAAGAGACCTTTTTTGTAGAGAATTGAGTTTCCTACTTTTTATGTTCTATGATATTTTTTGATCAGATGCGTAGTTCTCGAGATATATCAAGATATTTAAAAGTTAAGAAGCCGCACCAACATAATAGAGATACAGAAACACCGTGGCCCCTTTCTTTGAGATAACTCTGCACTAATGCGAGCTGCAAATGCCACTTCCAGCTTAGCTGTGCAGAAGAAGAACAACAAGAAGAAGAAATATCTCGAAATATGTCCGTTAGGCCCCTTCCCTTGAGATAAATCTGCAAATATCTCGGAAACGAAGCGAGCTATGGCAAAATGTTGAGAGACCTTTTTTGTAGAGAATTAAGTTTCCTACTTTTTATGTTCTATGGTATTTTTTGATCAGATGCGTAGATCTCGAGATATATCAAGATATTTAAAAGTTCCGAAGCCGCACCAACATAATAGAGATACAGAAACACCGTGGCCCCTTTCTTTGAGATAACTCTGCACTATTGCGAGCAGCAAATGCCACTTCCAGCTTAGCTGTGCAGAAGAAGAACAACAAGAAGAAGAAATATCTCGAAATATGTCCATCAGGACCATTCCCTTGAGATAAATCTGCAAATATCTCGGAAACGAAGCGAGCTATGGCAAAATGTTAAGAGACCTTTTTTGTAGACAATAATGTTTCCTACAATCTACGTTCTATGATATTCTTTGATCAGAAGCGTAGTTTTCGAGATATATCGAGATATTTAAAAGTTCCGAAGCCGCACCAACATAATAGAGATACAGAAACACCGTGGCCCCTATCTTTGAGATAACTCTGCACTATTGCGACCTGCAAATGCCACTTCCAGCTCAGCTGTGCAGAAGAAGAACAACAAGAAGAAGAAATATCTCGAAATATGTCCGTCAGGCCCCTTCCCTTGAGATAAATCTGCAAATATCTCGGAAACGAAGCGAGCTATGGCAAAATGTTAAGAGACCTTTTTTGTAGAGAATTAGGTTTCCTACTTTTTATGTTCTATGATATTTTTTGATCAGATGCGTAGTTCTCGAGATATATCAAGATATTTAAAAGTTCCGAAGCCGCACCAACATAATAGAGATGCAGAAACACCGTGGCCCCTTTCTTTGAGATAACTCTGCACTATTGCGAGCTGTAAATGCCACTTCCAGCTTAGCTGTGCAGAGGAAGAACAACAAGAAGAAGAAATATCTCGAAATATGTCCGTCAGGCCAGTTCCTTTGAGCTGAATCTGCAAATATCTCGGAAACGAAGCGAGCTATGGCATAATGTTAAGAGACCGTTTTTGTAGAGAATTAAGTTTCCTACTTTTTATGTTCTATGATATTTTTTGATCAGATGCGTAGTTCTCGAGATATATCAAGATATTTAAAAGTTCCGAAGCCGCACCAACATAATAGAGATACAGAAACACCGTGGCCCCTTTCTTTGAGATAACTCTGCACTATTGCGACCTGCAAATGCCACTTCCAGCTCAGCTGTGCAGAAGAAGAACAACAAGAAGAAAAAATATCTCGAAATATGTCCGTCAGGCCCCTTCCCTTGAGATAAATCTGCAAATATCTCGGAAACGAAGCGAGCTATGGCAAAATGTTTAGAGACCTATCTTGTAGAGAATTAAGTTTCCTACTTTTTATGTAGTATGATATTTTTTGATCAGATGCGTAGTTCTCGAGATATATCAAGATATTTAAAAGTTCCGAAGCCGCACCAACATAATAGAGATACAGAAACACCGTGGCCCCTTTCTTTGAGATAACTCTGCACGATTGCGAGCTGGAAATGCCACTTCCAGTTTAGCTGTGCAGAAGAAGAACAACAAGAAGAAGAAATATCTCGAAATATGTCCATCAGGACCCTTCCCTTGAGATAAATCTGCAAATATCTCGGAAACGAAGCGAGCTATGGCACAATGTTAAGAGACCTTTTTTGTAGAGAATAATGTTTCCTACAATTTACGTTCTATGATATTTTTTGATCAGAAGCGTAGTTTTCGAGATATATCGAGATATTTAAAAGTTCCGAAGCCGCACCAACATAATAGAGATACAGAAACACCGTGGCCCCTTTCTTTGAGATAACTCTGCACTATTGCGACCTGCAAATGCCACTTCCAGCTCAGCTGTGCAGAAGAAGAACAACAAGAAGAAGAAATATCTCGAAATATGTCCGTCAGGCCCCTTCCCTTGAGATAAATCTGCAAATGTCTCGGAAACGAAGCGAGCTATGGCAAAATGTTAAGAGACCTTCTTTGTAGAGAATTAAGTTTCCTACTTTTTATGTTCTATGATATTTTTTGATCAGATGCGTAGTTCTCGAGATATATCAAGATATTTAAAAGTTCCGAAGCCGCACCAACATAATAGAGATACAGAAACACCGTGGCCCCTTTCTTTGAGATAACTCTGCACTATTGCGAGCTGCAAATGCCACTTCCAGCTTAGCTGTGCAGAGGAAGAACAACAAGAAGAAGAAGTATCTCGAAATATGTCCGTCAGGCCCGTTCCTTTGAGCTGAATCTGCAAATATCTCGGAAACGAATCGAGCTATGGCAAAATGTTAAGAGACCGTTTTTGTAGAGAATTAAGTTTCCTACTTTTTATGTTCTATGATATTTTTTGATCCGATGCGTAGTTCTCGAGATATATCAAGATATTTAAAAGTTCCGAAGCCGCACCAACATAATAGAGATACAGAAACACCGTGGCCCCTTTCTTTGAGATAACTCTGCACTATTGCGACCTGCAAATGCCACTTCCAGCTCAGCTGTGCAGAAGAAGAACAACAAGAAGAAAAAATATCTCGAAATATGTCCGTCAGGCCCCTTCCCTTGAGATAAATCTGCAAATATCTCGGAAACGAAGCGAGCTATGGCAAAATGTTTAGAGACCTTTCTTGTAGAGAATTAAGTTTCCTACTTTTTATGTAGTATGATATTTTTTGATCAGATGCGTAGTTCTCGAGATATATCAAGATATTTAAAAGTTCCGAAGCCGCACCAACATAATAGAGATACAGAAACACCGTGGCCCCTTTCTTTGAGATAACTCTGCACTATTGCGACCTGCAAATGCCACTTCCAGCTCAGCTGTGCAGAAGAAGAACAACAAGAAGAAGAAATATCTCGAAATATGTCCGTCAGGCCCCTTCCCTTGAGATAAATCTGCAAATATCTCGGAAACGAAGCGAGCTATGGCAAAATGTTAAGAGACCTTTTTTGTAGAGAATTAAGTTTCCTACTTTTTATGTTCTATGATATTTTTTGATCAGATGCGTAGTTCTCGAGATATATCAAGATATTTAAAAGTTCCGAAGCCGCACCAACATAATAGAGATACAGAAACACCGTGGCCCCTTTCTTTGAGATAACTCTGCACTAGTGCGAGCCGCAAATGCCACTTCCAGCTTAGCTGTGCAGAAGAAGAACAACAAGAAGAAGAAATATCTCGAAATATGTCCGTCAGGCCCCTTCCCTTGAGATAAATCTGCAAATGTCTCGGAAACGAAGCGAGCTATGGCAAAATGTTAAGAGACCTTTTTTGTAGAGAATAATGTTTCCTACAATTTACGTTGTATGATATTTTTTGATCAGAAGCGTAGTTTTCGAGATATAATGAAATATTTAAAAGTTCCGAAGCCGCACCAACATAATAGAGATACAGAAACACCGTGGCCCCTTTCTTTGAGATAACTCTGCACTATTGCGAGCTGCAAATGCCACTTCCAGCTTAGCTGTGCAGAGGAAGAACAACAAGAAGAAGAAGTATCTCGAAATATGTCCGTCAGGCCCGTTCCTTTGAGGTGAATCTGCAAATATCTCGGAAACGAAGCGAGCTATGGCAAAATGTTAAGAGACGTATTTTGTAGAGAATTATGTTTCCTACAATTTATGTTCTATGATATTTTTTGATCAGAAGCGTAGTTTTCGAGATTTATCGAGATATTTAAAAGTTCCGAAGCCGCACCAACATAATAGAGATACAGAAACACCGTGGACCCTTTCTTTGAGATAACTCTGCACTAGTGCGAGCCGCAAATGCCACTTCCAGCTTAGCTGTGCAGAAGAAGAACAACAAGAAGAAGAAATATCTCGAAATATGTCCGTCAGGCCCCTTCCCTTGAGATAAATCTGCAAATATCTCGGAAACGAAGCGAGCTATGGCAAAATGTTAAGAGACCTTTTTTGTAGAGAATTAAGTTTCCTACTTTTCATGTTCTATGATATTTTTTGATCAGATGCGTAGTTCTCGAGATATATCAAGATATTTAAAAGTTCCGAAGCCGCACCAACATAATAGAGATACAGAAACACCGTGGCCCCTTTCTTTGAGATAACTCTGCACTAGTGCGAGCCGCAAATGCCACTTCCAGCTTAGTTGTGCAGAAGAAGAACAACAAGAAGAAGAAATATCTCGAAATATGTCCGTCAGGCCCCTTCCCTTGAGATAAATCTGCAAATATCTCGGAAACGAAGCGAGCTATCGCAAAATGTTAAGAGACCTTTTTTGTAGAGAATTATGTTTCCTACAATTTATGTTCTACGATATTTTTTCATCAGAAGCGTAGTTTTCGAGATATATCGAGATATTTAAAAGTTCCGAAGCCGCACCAACATAATAGAGATACAGAAACACCGTGGCCCCTTTCTTTGAGATAACTCTGCACTAGTGCGAGCTGCAAATGCCACTTCCAGCTTAGCTGTGCAGAAGAAGAACAACAAGAAGAAGAAATATCTCGAAATATGTCCGTCAGGCCCCTTCCCTTGAGATAAATCTGCAAATATCTCGGAAACGAAGCGAGCTATGGCAAAATGTTAAGAGACCTTTTTTGTAGAGAATTAAGCTTCCTACTTTTCATGTTCTATGATATTTTTTGATCAGATGCGTAGTTCTCGAGATATATCAAGATATTTAAAAGTTCCGAAGCCGCACCAACATAATAGAGATACAGAAACACCGTGGCCCCTTTCTTTGAGATAACTCTGCACTATTGCGAGCTGTAAATGCCACTTCCAGCTTAGCTGTGCAGAAGAAGAACAACAAGAAGAAGAAATATCTCGAAATATGTCCGTCAGGCCCCTTCCCTTGAGATATATCTGCAAATATCTCGGAAACGAAGCGAGCTATGGCAAAATGTTAAGAGACCTTTTTTGTAGAGAATTATGTTTCCTACAATTTATGTTCTATGATATTTTTTGATCAGAAGCGTAGTTTTCGAGATATATCGAGATATTTAAAAGTTCCGAAGCCGCACCAACATAATAGAGATACAGAAACACCGTGGCCCCTTTCTTTGAGATAACTCTGCACTAGTGCGAGCCGCAAATGCCACTTCCAGCTTAGCTGTGCAGAAGAAGAACAACAAGAAGAAGAAATATCTCGAAATATGTCCGTCAGGCCCCTTCCCTTGAGATAAATCTGCAAATATCTCGGAAACGAAGCGAGCTATGGCAAAATGTTAAGAGACCTTTTTTGTAGAGAATTAAGTTTCTTACTTTTTACGTTCTATGATATTTTTTGATCAGATGCGTAGTTCTCGAGATATATCAAGATATTTAAAAGTTCCGAAGCCGCACCAACATAATAGGGATACAGAAACACCGTGGCCCCTTTCTTTGAGATAACTCTGCACTAGTGCGAGCCGCAAATGCCACTTCCAGCTTAGCTGTGCAGAAGAAGAACAACAAGAAGAAGAAATATCTCGAAATATGTCCGTCAGGCCCCTTCCCTTGAGATAAATCTGCAAATATCTCGGAAACGAAGCGAGCTATGGCAAAATGTTAAGAGACGTATTTTGTAGAGAATTATGTTTCCTACAATTTATGTTCTATGATATTTTTTGATCAGAAGCGTAGTTTTCGAGATTTATCGAGATATTTAAAAGTTCCGAAGCCGCACCAACATAATAGAGATACAGAAACACCGTGGCCCCTTTCTTTGAGATAACTCTGCACTAGTGCGAGCCGCAAATGCCACTTCCAGCTTAGCTGTGCAGAAGAAGAACAACAAGAAGAAGAAATATCTCGAAATATGTCCGTCAGGCCCCTTCCCTTGAGATAAATCTGCAAATGTCTCGGAAACGAAGCGAGCTATGGCAAAATGTTAAGAGACCTTTTTTGTAGAGAATTAAGTTTCCTACTTTTCATGTTCTATGATATTTTTTGATCAGATGCGTAGTTCTCGAGATATATCAAGATATTTAAAAGTTCCGAAGCCGCACCAACATAATAGAGATACAGAAACACCGTGGCCCCTTTCTTTGAGATAACTCTGCACTAGTGCGAGCCGCAAATGCCACTTCCAGCTTAGTTGTGCAGAAGAAGAACAACAAGAAGAAGAAATATCTCGAAATATGTCCGTCAGGCCCCTTCCCTTGAGATAAATCTGCAAATATCTCGGAAACGAAGCGAGCTATCGCAAAATGTTAAGAGACCTTTTTTGTAGAGAATTATGTTTCCTATAATTTATGTTCTACGATATTTTTTCATCAGAAGCGTAGTTTTCGAGATATATCGAGATATTTAAAAGTTCCGAAGCCGCACCAACATAATAGAGATACAGAAACACCGTGGCCCCTTTCTTTGAGATAACTCTGCACTAGTGCGAGCTGCAAATGCCACTTCCAGCTTAGCTGTGCAGAAGAAGAACAACAAGAAGAAGAAATATCTCGAAATATGTCCGTCAGGCCCCTTCCCTTGAGATAAATCTGCAAATATCTCGGAAACGAAGCGAGCTATGGCAAAATGTTAAGAGACCTTTTTTGTAGAGAATTAAGCTTCCTACTTTTCATGTTCTATGATATTTTTTGATCAGATGCGTAGTTCTCGAGATATATCAAGATATTTAAAAGTTCCGAAGCCGCACCAACATAATAGAGATACAGAAACACCGTGGCCCCTTTCTTTGAGATAACTCTGCACTATTGCGAGCTGTAAATGCCACTTCCAGCTTAGCTGTGCAGAAGAAGAACAACAAGAAGAAGAAATATCTCGAAATATGTCCGTCAGGCCCCTTCCCTTGAGATATATCTGCAAATATCTCGGAAACGAAGCGAGCTATGGCAAAATGTTAAGAGACCTTTTTTGTAGAGAATTATGTTTCCTACAATTTATGTTCTATGATATTTTTTGATCAGAAGCGTAGTTTTCGAGATATATCGAGATATTTAAAAGTTCCGAAGCCGCACCAACATAATAGAGATACAGAAACACCGTGGCCCCTTTCTTTGAGATAACTCTGCACTAGTGCGAGCCGCAAATGCCACTTCCAGCTTAGCTGTGCAGAAGAAGAACAACAAGAAGAAGAAATATCTCGAAATATGTCCGTCAGGCCCCTTCCCTTGAGATAAATCTGCAAATATCTCGGAAACGAAGCGAGCTATGGCAAAATGTTAAGAGACCTTTTTTGTAGAGAATTAAGTTTCTTACTTTTTACGTTCTATGATATTTTTTGATCAGATGCGTAGTTCTCGAGATATATCAAGATATTTAAAAGTTCCGAAGCCGCACCAACATAATAGGGATACAGAAACACCGTGGCCCCTTTCTTTGAGATAACTCTGCACTAGTGCGAGCCGCAAATGCCACTTCCAGCTTAGCTGTGCAGAAGAAGAACAACAAGAGGAAGAAATATCTCGAAATATGTCCGTCAGGCCCCTTCCCTTGAGATATATCTGCAAATATCTCGGAAACGAAGCGAGCTATGGCAAAATGTTAAGAGACCTTTTTTGTAGAGAATTATGTTTCCTACAATTTATGTTCTATGATATTTTTTGATCAGAAGCGTAGTTTTCGAGATATATCGAGATATTTAAAAGTTCCGAAGCCGCACCAACATAATAGAGATACAGAAACAACGTGGCCCCTCTCTTTGAGATAACTCTGCACTAGTGCGAGCAGCAAATGCCACTTCCAGCTTAGCTGTGCAGAAGAAGAACAACAAGAAGAAGAAGTATCTCGAAATATGTCCGTCAGGCCCCTTCCCTTGAGATAAATCTGCAAATATCTCGGAAACGAAGCGAGCTATGGCAAAATGTTAAGAGACCTTTTTTGTAGAGAATTAAGTTTCCTACTTTTTATGTTCTATGATATTTTTTGATCAGATGCGTAGTTCTCGAGATATATCAAGATATTTAAAAGTTCCGAAGCCGCACCAACATAATAGAGATACAGAAACACCGTGGCCCCTTTCTTTGAGATAACTCTGCACCAGTGCGAGCTGCAAATGCCACTTCCAGCTTAGCTGTGCAGAAGAAGAACAACAAGAAGAAGAAATATCTCGAAATATGTCCGTCAGGCCCCTTCCCTTGAGATAAATCTGCAAATATCTCGGAAACGAAGCGAGCTATGGCAAGATGTTAAGAGACCTTTTTTGTAGAGAATTAAGTTTCCTACTTTTCATGTTCTATGATATTTTTTGATCAGATGCGTAGTTCTCGAGATATATCAAGATATTTAAAAGTTCCGAAGCCGCACCAACATAATAGAGATACAGAAACACCGTGGCCCCTTTCTTTGAGATAACTCTGCACTATTGCGAGCTGTAAATGCCACTTCCAGCTTAGCTGTGCAGAAGAAGAACAACAAGAAGAAGAAATATCTCGAAATATGTCCGTCAGGCCCCTTCCCTTGAGATATATCTGCAAATATCTCGGAAACGAAGCGAGCTATGGCAAAATGTTAAGAGACCTTTTTTGTAGAGAATTATGTTTCCTACAATTTATGTTCTATGATATTTTTTGATCAGAAGCGTAGTTTACGAGATATATCGAGATATTTAAAAGTTCCGAAGCCGCACCAACATAATAGAGATACAGAAACACCGTGGCCCCTTTCTTTGAGATAACTCTGCACTAGTGCGAGCCGCAAATGCCACTTCCAGCTTAGCTGTGCAGAAGAAGAACAACAAGAAGAAGAAATATCTCGAAATATGTCCGTCAGGCCCCTTCCCTTGAGATAAATGTGCAAATATCTCGGAAACGAAGCGAGCTATGGCAAAATGTTAAGAGACCTTTTTTGTAGAGAATTAAGTTTCCTACTTTTCATGTTCTATGATATTTTTTGATCAGATGCGTAGTTCTCGAGATATATCAAGATATTTAAAAGTTCCGAAGCCGCACCAACATAATAGAGATACAGAAACACCGTGGCCCCTTTCTTTGAGATAACTCTGCACTATTGCGAGCTGTAAATGCCACTTCCAGCTTAGCTGTGCAGAAGAAGAACAACAAGAAGAAGAAATATCACGAAATATGTCCGTCAGGCCCCTTCCCTTGAGATATATCTGCAAATATCTCGGAAACGAAGCGAGCTATGGCAAAATGTTAAGAGACCTTTTTGTAGAGAATTATGTTTCCTACAAGTTATGTTCTATGATATTTTTTGATCAGAAGCGTAGTTTTCGAGATATATCGAGATATTTAAAAGTTCCGAAGCCGCACCAACATAATAGAGATACAGAAACACCGTGGCCCCTTTCTTTGAGATAACTCTGCACTAGTGCGAGCCGCAAATGCCACTTCCAGCTTAGCTGTGCAGAAGAAGAACAACAAGAAGAAGAAATATCTCGAAATATGTCCGTCAGGCCCCTTCCCTTGAGATAAATCTGCAAATATCTCGGAAACGAAGCGAGCTATGGCAAAATGTTAAGAGACCTTTTTTGTAGAGAATTAAGTTTCCTACTTTTCATGTTCTATGATATTTTTTGATCAGATGCGTAGTTCTCGAGATATATCAAGATATTTAAAAGTTCCGAAGCCGCACCAACATAATAGAGATACAGAAACACCGTGGCCCCTTTCTTTGAGATAACTCTGCACTATTGCGAGCTGTAAATGCCACTTCCAGCTTAGCTGTGCAGAAGAAGAACAACAAGAAGAAGAAATATCACGAAATATGTCCGTCAGGCCCCTTCCCTTGAGATATATCTGCAAATATCTCGGAAACGAAGCGAGCTATGGCAAAATGTTAAGAGACCTTTTTTGTAGAGAATTATGTTTCCTACAATTTATGTTCTATGATATTTTTTGATCAGAAGCGTAGTTTTCGAGATATATCGAGATATTTAAAAGTTCCGAAGCCGCACCAACATAATAGAGATACAGAAACACCGTGGCCCCTTTCTTTGAGATAACTCTGCACTAGTGCGAGCCGCAAATGCCACTTCCAGCTTAGCTGTGCAGAAGAAGAACAACAAGAAGAAGAAATATCTCGAAATATGTCCGTCAGGCCCCTTCCCTTGAGATAAATCTGCAAATATCTCGGAAACGAAGCGAGCTATGGCAAAATGTTAAGAGACCTTTTTTGTAGAGAATTAAGTTTCCTACTTTTAACGTTCTATGATATTTTTTGATCAGATGCGTAGTTCTCGAGATATATCAAGATATTTAAAAGTTCCGAAGCCGCACCAACATAATAGGGATACAGAAACACCGTGGCCCCTTTCTTTGAGATAACTCTGCACTAGTGCGAGCCGCAAATGCCACTTCCAGCTTAGCTGTGCAGAAGAAGAACAACAAGAAGAAGAAATATCTCGAAATATGTCCGTCAGGCCCCTTCCCTTGAGATAAATCTGCAAATATCTCGGAAACGAAGCGAGCTATCGCAAAATGTTAAGAGACCTTTTTTGTAGAGAATTAAGTTTCCTACTTTTTATGTTCTATGATATTTTTTGATCAGATGCGTAGTTCTCGAGATATATCAAGATATTTAAAAGTTCCGAAGCCGCACCAACATAATAGAGATACAGAAACACCGTGGCCCCTTTCTTTGAGATAACTCTGCACTAGTGCGAGCTGCAAATGCCACTTCTAGCTTAGCTGTGCAGAAGAAGAACAACAAGAAGAAGAAATATCTCGAAATATGTCCGTCAGGCCCCTTCCCTTGAGATAAATCTGCAAATATCTCGGAAACGAAGCGAGCTATGGCAAAATGTTAAGAGACCTTTTTTGTAGAGAATTATGTTTCCTACTTTTTATGTTCTATGATATTTTTTGATCAGATGCGTAGTTCTCGAGATATATCAAGATATTTAAAAGTTCCGAAGCCGCACCAACATAATAGAGATACAGAAACACCGTGGCCCCTTTCTTTGAGATAACTCTGCACTAGTGCGAGCCGCAAATGCCACTTCCAGCTTAGCTGTGCAGAAGAAGAACAACAAGAAGAAGAAATATCTCGAAATATGTCCGTCAGGCCACTTCCCTTGAGATAAATCTGCAAATATCTTGGAAACGAAGCGAGCTATGGCAAAATGTTAAGAGACGTTTTTTGTAGAGAATTATGTTTCCTACAATTTATGTTCTATGATATTTTTTGATCAGAAGCGTAGTTTTCGAGATATATCGAGATATTTAAAAGTTCCGAAGCCGCACCAACATAATAGAGATACAGAAACACCGTGGCCCCTTTCTTTGAGATAGCTCTGCACTAGTGCGAGCCGCAAATGCCACTTCCAGCTTAGCTGTGCAGAAGAAGAGCAACAAGAAGAAGAAATATCTCGAAATATGTCCGACAGGCCCCTTCCCCTGAGATAAATCTGCAAATATCTCGGAAACGAAGCGAGCTATGGCAAAATGTTAAGCGACCTTTTTTGTAGAGAATTATGTTTCCTACAATTTATGTTCTATGATATTTTTTGATCAGAAGCGTAGTTCTCGAGATATATCAAGATATTTAAAAGTTCCGAAGCTGCACCAACATAATAGAGGTACAGAAACACCGTGGCCTCTTTCTTTGAGATAACTCTGCACTATTGCGAGCTGCAAATGCCACTTCGAGCTTAGCTGTGCAGAAGAAGAACAACAAGAAGAAGAAATATCTCGAAATATGTCCGTCAGATCCCTTCCCTTGAGATGAATCTGCAAATATCTCGGAAACGAAGCGAGCTATGGCAAAATGTTAAGAGACCTTTTTTGTAGAGAATTAGGTTTCCTTCTTTTTATGTTCTACGATATTTTTTGATCAGAAGCGTAGTTTTCGAGATATATCGAGATATTTAAAAGTTCCGAAGCCGCACCAACATAATAGAGATACAGAAACACCGTGGCCCCTTTCTTTGAGATAACTCTGCACTAGTGCGAGCCGCAAATGCCACTTCCAGCTTAGCTGTGCAGAAGAAGAACAACAAGAAGAAGAAATATCTCGAAATATGTCCGTCAGGCCCCTTCCCTTGAGATAAATCTGCAAATATCTCGGAAACGAAGCGAGCTATGGCAAAATGTTAAGAGACCCTTTTTGTAGAGAATTAAGTTTCCTACTTTTAACGTTCTATGATATTTTTTGATCAGATGCGTAGTTCTCGAGATATATCAAGATATTTAAAAGTTCCGAAGCCGCACCAACATAATAGGGATACAGAAACACCGTGGCCCCTTTCTTTGAGATAACTCTGCACTAGTGCGAGCCGCAAATGCCACTTCCAGCTTAGCTGTGCAGAAGAAGAACAACAAGAAGAAGAAATATCTCGAAATATGTCCGTCAGGCCACTTCCCTTGAGATAAATCTGCAAATATCTTGGAAACGAAGCGAGCTATGGCAAAATGTTAAGAGACGTTTTTTGTAGAGAATTATGTTTCCTACAATTTATGTTCTATGATATTTTTTGATCAGAAGCGTAGTTTTCGAGATATATCGAGATATTTAAAAGTTCCGAAGCCGCACCAACATAATAGAGATACAGAAACACCGTGGCCCCTTTCTTTGAGATAGCTCTGCACTAGTGCGAGCCGCAAATGCCACTTCCAGCTTAGCTGTGCAGAAGAAGAGCAACAAGAAGAAGAAATATCTCGAAATATGTCCGACAGGCCCCTTCCCCTGAGATAAATCTGCAAATATCTCGGAAACGAAGCGAGCTATGGCAAAATGTTAAGCGACCTTTTTTGTAGAGAATTATGTTTCCTACAATTTATGTTCTATGATATTTTTTGATCAGAAGCGTAGTTCTCGAGATATATCAAGATATTTAAAAGTTCCGAAGCTGCACCAACATAATAGAGGTACAGAAACACCGTGGCCTCTTTCTTTGAGATAACTCTGCACTATTGCGAGCTGCAAATGCCACTTCGAGCTTAGCTGTGCAGAAGAAGAACAACAAGAAGAAGAAATATCTCGAAATATGTCCGTCAGATCCCTTCCCTTGAGATGAATCTGCAAATATCTCGGAAACGAAGCGAGCTATGGCAAAATGTTAAGAGACCTTTTTTGTAGAGAATTAGGTTTCCTTCTTTTTATGTTCTACGATATTTTTTGATCAGAAGCGTAGTTTTCGAGATATATCGAGATATTTAAAAGTTCCGAAGCCGCACCAACATAATAGAGATACAGAAACACCGTGGCCCCTTTCTTTGAGATAACTCTGCACTAGTGCGAGCCGCAAATGCCACTTCCAGCTTAGCTGTGCAGAAGAAGAACAACAAGAAGAAGAAATATCTCGAAATATGTCCGTCAGGCCCCTTCCCTTGAGATAAATCTGCAAATATCTCGGAAACGAAGCGAGCTATGGCAAAATGTTAAGAGACCCTTTTTGTAGAGAATTAAGTTTCCTACTTTTAACGTTCTATGATATTTTTTGATCAGATGCGTAGTTCTCGAGATATATCAAGATATTTAAAAGTTCCGAAGCCGCACCAACATAATAGGGATACAGAAACACCGTGGCCCCTTTCTTTGAGATAACTCTGCACTAGTGCGAGCCGCAAATGCCACTTCCAGCTTAGCTGTGCAGAAGAAGAACAACAAGAAGAAGAAATATCTCGAAATATGTCCGTCAGGCCCCTTCCCTTGAGATAAATCTGCAAATATCTCGGAAACGAAGCGAGCTATGGCAAAATGTTAAGAGACCTTTTTTGTAGAGAATTATGTTTCCTACTTTTTATGTTCTATGATATTTTTTGATCAGATGCGTAGTTCTCGAGATATATCAAGATATTTAAAAGTTCCGAAGCCGCACCAACATAATAGAGATACAGAAACACCGTGGCCCCTTTCTTTGAGATAGCTCTGCACTAGTGCGAGCCGCAAATGCCACTTCCAGCTTAGCTGTGCAGAAGAAGAGCAACAAGAAGAAGAAATATCTCGAAATATGTCCGACAGGCCCCTTCCCTTGAGATAAATCTGCAAATATCTCGGAAACGAAGCGAGCTATGGCAAAATGTTAAGCGACCTTTTTTGTAGAGAATTATGTTTCCTACAATTTATGTTCTATGATATTTTTTGATCAGAAGCGTAGTTCTCGAGATATATCAAGATATTTAAAAGTTCCGAAGCTGCACCAACATAATAGAGGTACAGAAACACCGTGGCCTCTTTCTTTGAGATAACTCTGCACTATTGCGAGCTGCAAATGCCACTTCGAGCTTAGCTGTGCAGAAGAAGAACAACAAGAAGAAGAAATATCTCGAAATATGTCCGTCAGATCCCTTCCCTTGAGATGAATCTGCAAATATCTCGGAAACGAAGCGAGCTATGGCAAAATGTTAAGAGACCTTTTTTGTAGAGAATTAGGTTTCCTTCTTTTTATGTTCTACGATATTTTTTGATCAGAAGCGTAGTTTTCGAGATATATCGAGATATTTAAAAGTTCCGAAGCCGCACCAACATAATAGAGATACAGAAACACCGTGGCCCCTTTCTTTGAGATAACTCTGCACTAGTGCGAGCCGCAAATGCCACTTCCAGCTTAGCTGTGCAGAAGAAGAACAACAAGAAGAAGAAATATCTCGAAATATGTCCGTCAGGCCCCTTCCCTTGAGATAAATCTGCAAATATCTCGGAAACGAAGCGAGCTATGGCAAAATGTTAAGAGACCTTTTTTGTAGAGAATTAAGTTTCCTACTTTTCATGTTCTATGATATTTTTTGATCAGATGCGTAGTTCTCGAGATATATCAAGATATTTAAAAGTTCCGAAGCCGCACCAACATAATAGAGATACAGAAACACCGTGGCCCCTTTCTTTGAGATAACTCTGCACTATTGCGAGCTGTAAATGCCACTTCCAGCTTAGCTGTGCAGAAGAAGAACAACAAGAAGAAGAAATATCACGAAATATGTCCGTCAGGCCCCTTCCCTTGAGATATATCTGCAAATATCTCGGAAACGAAGCGAGCTATGGCAAAATGTTAAGAGACCTTTTTTGTAGAGAATTATGTTTCCTACAATTTATGTTCTATGATATTTTTTGATCAGAAGCGTAGTTTTCGAGATATATCGAGATATTTAAAAGTTCCGAAGCCGCACCAACATAATAGAGATACAGAAACACCGTGGCCCCTTTCTTTGAGATAACTCTGCACTAGTGCGAGCCGCAAATGCCACTTCCAGCTTAGCTGTGCAGAAGAAGAACAACAAGAAGAAGAAATATCTCGAAATATGTCCGTCAGGCCCCTTCCCTTGAGATAAATCTGCAAATATCTCGGAAACGAAGCGAGCTATGGCAAAATGTTAAGAGACCCTTTTTGTAGAGAATTAAGTTTCCTACTTTTAACGTTCTATGATATTTTTTGATCAGATGCGTAGTTCTCGAGATATATCAAGATATTTAAAAGTTCCGAAGCCGCACCAACATAATAGGGATACAGAAACACCGTGGCCCCTTTCTTTGAGATAACTCTGCACTAGTGCGAGCCGCAAATGCCACTTCCAGCTTAGCTGTGCAGAAGAAGAACAACAAGAAGAAGAAATATCTCGAAATATGTCCGTCAGGCCCCTTCCCTTGAGATAAATCTGCAAATATCTCGGAAACGAAGCGAGCTATCGCAAAATGTTAAGAGACCTTTTTTGTAGAGAATTAAGTTTCCTACTTTTTATGTTCTATGATATTTTTTGATCAGATGCGTAGTTCTCGAGATATATCAAGATATTTAAAAGTTCCGAAGCCGCACCAACATAATAGAGATACAGAAACACCGTGGCCCCTTTCTTTGAGATAACTCTGCACTAGTGCGAGCTGCAAATGCCACTTCTAGCTTAGCTGTGCAGAAGAAGAACAACAAGAAGAAGAAATATCTCGAAATATGTCCGTCAGGCCCCTTCCCTTGAGATAAATCTGCAAATATCTCGGAAACGAAGCGAGCTATGGCAAAATGTTAAGAGACCCTTTTTGTAGAGAATTAAGTTTCCTACTTTTAACGTTCTATGATATTTTTTGATCAGATGCGTAGTTCTCGAGATATATCAAGATATTTAAAAGTTCCGAAGCCGCACCAACATAATAGGGATACAGAAACACCGTGGCCCCTTTCTTTGAGATAACTCTGCACTAGTGCGAGCCGCAAATGCCACTTCCAGCTTAGCTGTGCAGAAGAAGAACAACAAGAAGAAGAAATATCTCGAAATATGTCCGTCAGGCCCCTTCCCTTGAGATAAATCTGCAAATATCTCGGAAACGAAGCGAGCTATCGCAAAATGTTAAGAGACCTTTTTTGTAGAGAATTAAGTTTCCTACTTTTTATGTTCTATGATATTTTTTGATCAGATGCGTAGTTCTCGAGATATATCAAGATATTTAAAAGTTCCGAAGCCGCACCAACATAATAGAGATACAGAAACACCGTGGCCCCTTTCTTTGAGATAACTCTGCACTAGTGCGAGCTGCAAATGCCACTTCTAGCTTAGCTGTGCAGAAGAAGAACAACAAGAAGAAGAAATATCTCGAAATATGTCCGTCAGGCCCCTTCCCTTGAGATAAATCTGCAAATATCTCGGAAACGAAGCGAGCTATGGCAAAATGTTAAGAGACCTTTTTTGTAGAGAATTATGTTTCCTACTTTTTATGTTCTATGATATTTTTTGATCAGATGCGTAGTTCTCGAGATATATCAAGATATTTAAAAGTTCCGAAGCCGCACCAACATAATAGAGATACAGAAACACCGTGGCCCCTTTCTTTGAGATAACTCTGCACTAGTGCGAGCCGCAAATGCCACTTCCAGCTTAGCTGTGCAGAAGAAGAACAACAAGAAGAAGAAATATCTCGAAATATGTCCGTCAGGCCACTTCCCTTGAGATAAATCTGCAAATATCTTGGAAACGAAGCGAGCTATGGCAAAATGTTAAGAGACGTTTTTTGTAGAGAATTATGTTTCCTACAATTTATGTTCTATGATATTTTTTGATCAGAAGCGTAGTTTTCGAGATATATCGAGATATTTAAAAGTTCCGAAGCCGCACCAACATAATAGAGATACAGAAACACCGTGGCCCCTTTCTTTGAGATAGCTCTGCACTAGTGCGAGCCGCAAATGCCACTTCCAGCTTAGCTGTGCAGAAGAAGAGCAACAAGAAGAAGAAATATCTCGAAATATGTCCGACAGGCCCCTTCCCTTGAGATAAATCTGCAAATATCTCGGAAACGAAGCGAGCTATGGCAAAATGTTAAGCGACCTTTTTTGTAGAGAATTATGTTTCCTACAATTTATGTTCTATGATATTTTTTGATCAGAAGCGTAGTTTTCGAGATATATCGAGATATTTAAAAGTTCCGAAGCCGCACCAACATAATAGAGGTACAGAAACACCGTGGCCTCTTTCTTTGAGATAACTCTGCACTATTGCGAGCTGCAAATGCCACTTCGAGCTTAGCTGTGCAGAAGAAGAACAACAAGAAGAAGAAATATCTCGAAATATGTCCGTCAGATCCCTTCCCTTGAGATGAATCTGCAAATATCTCGGAAACGAAGCGAGCTATGGCAAAATGTTAAGAGACCTTTTTTGTAGAGAATTAGGTTTCCTTCTTTTTATGTTCTACGACATTTTTTGATCAGAAGCGTAGTTTTCGAGATATATCGAGATATTTAAAAGTTCCGAAGCCGCACCAACATAATAGAGATACAGAAACACCGTGGCCCCTTTCTTTGAGATAACTCTGCACTAGTGCGAGCCGCAAATGCCACTTCCAGCTTAGCTGTGCAGAAGAAGAACAACAAGAAGAAGAAATATCTCGAAATATGTCCGTCAGGCCCCTTCCCTTGAGATAAATCTGCAAATATCTCGGAAACGAAGCGAGCTATGGCAAAATGTTAAGAGACCTTTTTTGTAGAGAATTAAGTTTCCTACTTTTAACGTTCTATGATATTTTTTGATCAGATGCGTAGTTCTCGAGATATATCAAGATATTTAAAAGTTCCGAAGCCGCACCAACATAATAGGGATACAGAAACACCGTGGCCCCTTTCTTTGAGATAACTCTGCACTAGTGCGAGCCGCAAATGCCACTTCCAGCTTAGCTGTGCAGAAGAAGAACAACAAGAAGAAGAAATATCTCGAAATATGTCCGTCAGGCCCCTTCCCTTGAGATAAATCTGCAAATATCTCGGAAACGAAGCGAGCTATCGCAAAATGTTAAGAGACCTTTTTTGTAGAGAATTATGTTTCCTACAATTTATGTTCTACGATATTTTTTGATCAGAAGCGTAGTTTTCGAAATATATCGAGATATTTAAAAGTTCCGAAGTGGCACCAACATAATAGAGATACAGAAACACCGTGGCCCCTTTCTTTGAGATAACTCTGCACTAGTGCGAGCTGCAAATGCCACTTCCAGCTTAGCTGTGCAGAAGAAGAACAACAAGAAGAAGAAATATCTCGAAATATGTCCGTCAGGCCCCTTCCCTTGAGATAAATCTGCAAATATCTCGGAAACGAAGCGAGCTATGGCAAAATGTTAAGAGACCTTTTTTGTAGAGAATTAAGTTTCCTACTTTTCATGTTCTATGATATTTTTTGATCAGATGCGTAGTTCTCGAGATATATCAAGATATTTAATAGTTCCGAAGCCGCACCAACATAATAGAGATACAGAAACACCGTGGCCCCTTTCTTTGAGATAACTCTGCACTATTGCGAGCTGTAAATGCCACTTCCAGCTTAGCTGTGCAGAAGAAGAACAACAAGAAGAAGAAATATCTCGAAATATGTCCGTCAGGCCCCTTCCCTTGAGATATATCTGCAAATATCTCGGAAACGAAGCGAGCTATGGCAAAATGTTAAGAGACCTTTTTTGTAGAGAATTATGTTTCCTACAATTTATGTTCTATGATATTTTTTGATCAGAAGCGTAGTTTTCGAGATATGTCGAGATATTTAAAAGTTCCGAAGCCGCACCAACATAATAGAGATACAGAAACACCGTGGCCCCTTTCTTTGAGATAACTCTGCACTAGTGCGAGCCGCAAATGCCACTTCCAGCTTACCTGTGCAGAAGAAGAACAACAAGAAGAAGAAACATCTCGAAATATGTCCGTCAGGCCCCTTCCCTTGAGATAAATCTGCAAATATCTCGGAAACGAAGCGAGCTATGGCAAAATGTTAAGAGACCTTTTTTGTAGAGAATTAAGTTTCCTACTTTTTACGTTCTATGATATTTTTTGATCAGATGCGTAGTTCTCGAGATATATCAAGATATTTAAAAGTTCCGAAGCCGCACCAACATAATAGGGATACAGAAACACCGTGGCCCCTTTCTTTGAGATAACTCTGCACTAGTGCGAGCCGCAAATGCCACTTCCAGCTTAGCTGTGCAGAAGAAGAACAACAAGAAGAAGAAATATCTCGAAATATGTCCGTCAGGCCCCTTCCCTTGAGATAAATCTGCAAATATCTCGGAAACGAAGCGAGCTATCGCAAAATGTTAAGAGACCTTTTTTGTAGAGAATTATGTTTCCTACAATTTATGTTCTACGATATTTTTTGATCAGAAGCGTAGTTTTCGAAATATATCGAGATATTTAAAAGTTCCGAAGTGGCACCAACATAATAGAGATACAGAAACACCGTGGCCCCTTTCTTTGAGATAACTCTGCACTAGTGCGAGCTGCAAATGCCACTTCCAGCTTAGCTGTGCAGAAGAAGAACAACAAGAAGAAGAAATATCTCGAAATATGTCCGTCAGGCCCCTTCCCTTGAGATAAATCTGCAAATATCTCGGAAACGAAGCGAGCTATGGCAAAATGTTAAGAGACCTTTTTTGTAGAGAATTAAGTTTCCTACTTTTCATGTTCTATGATATTTTTTGATCAGATGCGTAGTTCTCGAGATATATCAAGATATTTAAAAGTTAAGAAGCCGCACCAACATAATAGAGATACAGAAACACCGTGGCCCCTTTCTTTGAGATAACTCTGCACTATTGCGAGCTGTAAATGCCACTTCCAGCTTAGCTGTGCAGAAGAAGAACAACAAGAAGAAGAAATATCTCGAAATATGTCCGTCAGGCCCCTTCCCTTGAGATATATCTGCAAATATCTCGGAAACAAAGCGAGCTATGGCAAAATGTTAAGAGACCTTTTTTGTAGAGAATTATGTTTCCTACAATTTATGTTCTATGATATTTTTTGATCAGAAGCGTAGTTTTCGAGATATATCGAGATATTTAAAAGTTCCGAAGCCGCACCAACATAATAGAGATACAGAAACACCGTGGCCCCTTTCTTTGAGATAACTCTGCACTAGTGCGAGCCGCAAATGCCACTTCCAGCTTAGCTGTGCAGAAGAAGAACAACAAGAAGAAGAAATATCTCGAAATATGTCCGTCAGGCCCCTTCCCTTGAGATAAATCTGCAAATATCTCGGAAACGAAGCGAGCTATGGCAAAATGTTAAGAGACCTTTTTTGTAGAGAATTAAGTTTCCTACTTTTTAGGTTCTATGATATTTTTTGATCAGATGCGTAGTTCTCGAGATATATCAAGATATTTAAAAGTTCCGAAGCCGCACCAACATAATAGGGATACAGAAACACCGTGGCCCCTTTCTTTGAGATAACTCTGCACTAGTGCGAGCCGCAAATGCCACTTCCAGCTTAGCTGTGCAGAAGAAGAACAACAAGAAGAAGAAATATCTCGAAATATGTCCGTCAGGCCCCTTCCCTTGAGATATATCTGCAAATATCTCGGAAACGAAGCGAGCTATGGCAAAATGTTAGGAGACCTTTTTTGTAGAGAATTATGTTTCCTACAATTTATGTTCTATGATATTTTTTGATCAGAAGCGTAGTTTTCGAGATAGATCGAGATATTTAAAAGTTCCGAAGCCGCACCAACATAATCGAGATACAGAAACACCGTGGCCCCTTTCTTTGAGATAACTGCACTAGTGCGAGCCGCAAATGCCACTTCCAGCTTAGCTGTGCAGAAGAAGAACAACAAGAAGAAGAAATATCTCGAAATATGTCCGTCAGGCCCCTTCCCTTGAGATAAATCTGCAAATATCTCGGAAACGAAGCGAGCTATGGCAAAATGTTAAGAGACCTTTTTTGTAGAGAATTAAGTTTCCTACTTTTTATGTTCTATGATATTTTTTGATCAGATGCGTAGTTCTCGAGATATATCGAGATATTTAAAAGTTCCGAAGCCGCACCAACATAATAGGGATACAGAAACACCGTGGCCCCTTTCTTTGAGATAACTCTGCACTAGTGCGAGCCGCAAATGCCACTTCCAGCTTAGCTGTGCAGAAGAAGAACAACAAGAAGAAGAAATATCTCGAAATATGTCCGGCAGGCCACTTCCCTTGAGATAAATCTGCAAATATCTCGGAAACGAAGCGAGCTATGGCAAAATCTTAAGAGACGTTTTTTGTAGAGAATTATGTTTCCTACAATCTATGTTCTATGATATTTTTTGATCAGAAGCGTAGTTTTCGAGATATATCGAGATATTTAAAAGTTCCGAAGCCGCACCAACATAATAGAGATACAGAAACACCGTGGCCCCCTTCTTTGAGATAACTCTGCACTAGTGCGAGCCGCAAATGCCACTTCCAGCTAAGCTGTGCAGAAGAAGAGCAACAAGAAGAAGAAATATCTCGAAATATGTCCGTCAGGCCCCTTCCCTTGAGATAAATCTGCAAATATCTCGGAAACGAAGCGAGCTATCGCAAAATGTTAAGAGACCTTTTTTGTAGAGAATTATGTTTCCTACAATTTATGTTCTACGATATTTTTTGATCAGAAGCGTAGTTTTCGAAATATATCGAGATATTTAAAAGTTCCGAAGTGGCACCAACATAATAGAGATACAGAAACACCGTGGCCCCTTTCTTTGAGATAACTCTGCACTAGTGCGAGCTGCAAATGCCACTTCCAGCTTAGCTGTGCAGAAGAAGAACAACAAGAAGAAGAAATATCTCGAAATATGTCCGTCAGGCCCCTTCCCTTGAGATAAATCTGCAAATATCTCGGAAACGAAGCGAGCTATGGCAAAATGTTAAGAGACCTTTTTTGTAGAGAATTAAGTTTCCTACTTTTCATGTTCTATGATATTTTTTGATCAGATGCGTAGTTCTCGAGATATATCAAGATATTTAATAGTTCCGAAGCCGCACCAACATAATAGAGATACAGAAACACCGTGGCCCCTTTCTTTGAGATAACTCTGCACTATTGCGAGCTGTAAATGCCACTTCCAGCTTAGCTGTGCAGAAGAAGAACAACAAGAAGAAGAAATATCTCGAAATATGTCCGTCAGGCCCCTTCCCTTGAGATATATCTGCAAATATCTCGGAAACGAAGCGAGCTATGGCAAAATGTTAAGAGACCTTTTTTGTAGAGAATTATGTTTCCTACAATTTATGTTCTATGATATTTTTTGATCAGAAGCGTAGTTTTCGAGATATGTCGAGATATTTAAAAGTTCCGAAGCCGCACCAACATAATAGAGATACAGAAACACCGTGGCCCCTTTCTTTGAGATAACTCTGCACTAGTGCGAGCCGCAAATGCCACTTCCAGCTTACCTGTGCAGAAGAAGAACAACAAGAAGAAGAAACATCTCGAAATATGTCCGTCAGGCCCCTTCCCTTGAGATAAATCTGCAAATATCTCGGAAACGAAGCGAGCTATGGCAAAATGTTAAGAGACCTTTTTTGTAGAGAATTAAGTTTCCTACTTTTTACGTTCTATGATATTTTTTGATCAGATGCGTAGTTCTCGAGATATATCAAGATATTTAAAAGTTCCGAAGCCGCACCAACATAATAGGGATACAGAAACACCGTGGCCCCTTTCTTTGAGATAACTCTGCACTAGTGCGAGCCGCAAATGCCACTTCCAGCTTAGCTGTGCAGAAGAAGAACAACAAGAAGAAGAAATATCTCGAAATATGTCCGTCAGGCCCCTTCCCTTGAGATAAATCTGCAAATATCTCGGAAACGAAGCGAGCTATCGCAAAATGTTAAGAGACCTTTTTTGTAGAGAATTATGTTTCCTACAATTTATGTTCTACGATATTTTTTGATCAGAAGCGTAGTTTTCGAAATATATCGAGATATTTAAAAGTTCCGAAGTGGCACCAACATAATAGAGATACAGAAACACCGTGGCCCCTTTCTTTGAGATAACTCTGCACTAGTGCGAGCTGCAAATGCCACTTCCAGCTTAGCTGTGCAGAAGAAGAACAACAAGAAGAAGAAATATCTCGAAATATGTCCGTCAGGCCCCTTCCCTTGAGATAAATCTGCAAATATCTCGGAAACGAAGCGAGCTATGGCAAAATGTTAAGAGACCTTTTTTGTAGAGAATTAAGTTTCCTACTTTTCATGTTCTATGATATTTTTTGATCAGATGCGTAGTTCTCGAGATATATCAAGATATTTAAAAGTTAAGAAGCCGCACCAACATAATAGAGATACAGAAACACCGTGGCCCCTTTCTTTGAGATAACTCTGCACTATTGCGAGCTGTAAATGCCACTTCCAGCTTAGCTGTGCAGAAGAAGAACAACAAGAAGAAGAAATATCTCGAAATATGTCCGTCAGGCCCCTTCCCTTGAGATATATCTGCAAATATCTCGGAAACAAAGCGAGCTATGGCAAAATGTTAAGAGACCTTTTTTGTAGAGAATTATGTTTCCTACAATTTATGTTCTATGATATTTTTTGATCAGAAGCGTAGTTTTCGAGATATATCGAGATATTTAAAAGTTCCGAAGCCGCACCAACATAATAGAGATACAGAAACACCGTGGCCCCTTTCTTTGAGATAACTCTGCACTAGTGCGAGCCGCAAATGCCACTTCCAGCTTAGCTGTGCAGAAGAAGAACAACAAGAAGAAGAAATATCTCGAAATATGTCCGTCAGGCCCCTTCCCTTGAGATAAATCTGCAAATATCTCGGAAACGAAGCGAGCTATGGCAAAATGTTAAGAGACCTTTTTTGTAGAGAATTAAGTTTCCTACTTTTTAGGTTCTATGATATTTTTTGATCAGATGCGTAGTTCTCGAGATATATCAAGATATTTAAAAGTTCCGAAGCCGCACCAACATAATAGGGATACAGAAACACCGTGGCCCCTTTCTTTGAGATAACTCTGCACTAGTGCGAGCCGCAAATGCCACTTCCAGCTTAGCTGTGCAGAAGAAGAACAACAAGAAGAAGAAATATCTCGAAATATGTCCGTCAGGCCCCTTCCCTTGAGATATATCTGCAAATATCTCGGAAACGAAGCGAGCTATGGCAAAATGTTAGGAGACCTTTTTTGTAGAGAATTATGTTTCCTACAATTTATGTTCTATGATATTTTTTGATCAGAAGCGTAGTTTTCGAGATAGATCGAGATATTTAAAAGTTCCGAAGCCGCACCAACATAATCGAGATACAGAAACACCGTGGCCCCTTTCTTTGAGATAACTGCACTAGTGCGAGCCGCAAATGCCACTTCCAGCTTAGCTGTGCAGAAGAAGAACAACAAGAAGAAGAAATATCTCGAAATATGTCCGTCAGGCCCCTTCCCTTGAGATAAATCTGCAAATATCTCGGAAACGAAGCGAGCTATGGCAAAATGTTAAGAGACCTTTTTTGTAGAGAATTAAGTTTCCTACTTTTTATGTTCTATGATATTTTTTGATCAGATGCGTAGTTCTCGAGATATATCGAGATATTTAAAAGTTCCGAAGCCGCACCAACATAATAGGGATACAGAAACACCGTGGCCCCTTTCTTTGAGATAACTCTGCACTAGTGCGAGCCGCAAATGCCACTTCCAGCTTAGCTGTGCAGAAGAAGAACAACAAGAAGAAGAAATATCTCGAAATATGTCCGGCAGGCCACTTCCCTTGAGATAAATCTGCAAATATCTCGGAAACGAAGCGAGCTATGGCAAAATCTTAAGAGACGTTTTTTGTAGAGAATTATGTTTCCTACAATCTATGTTCTATGATATTTTTTGATCAGAAGCGTAGTTTTCGAGATATATCGAGATATTTAAAAGTTCCGAAGCCGCACCAACATAATAGAGATACAGAAACACCGTGGCCCCCTTCTTTGAGATAACTCTGCACTAGTGCGAGCCGCAAATGCCACTTCCAGCTAAGCTGTGCAGAAGAAGAGCAACAAGAAGAAGAAATATCTCGAAATATGTCCGACAGGCCCCTTCCCTTGAGATAAATCTGCAAATATCTCGGAAACGAAGCGAGCTATGGCAAAATGTTAAGCGACCTTTTTTGTAGAGAATTATGTTTCCTACAATTTATGTTCTATGATATTTTTTGATCAGAAGCGTAGTTCTCGAGATATATCAAGATATTTAAAAGTTCCGAAGCTGCACCAACATAATAGAGGTACAGAAACACCGTGGCCTCTTTCTTTGAGATAACTCTGCACTATTGCGAGCTGCAAATGCCACTTCGAGCTTAGCTGTGCAGAAGAAGAACAACAAGAAGAAGAAATATCTCGAAATATGTCCGTCAGACCCCTTCCCTTGAGATGAATCTGCAAATATCTCGGAAACGAAGCGAGCTATGGCAAAATGTTAAGAGACCTTTTTTGTAGAGAATTAAGTTTCCTACTTTTTCTGTTCTATGATATTTTTTGATCAGATGCGTAGTTCTCGAGATATATCAAGATATTTAAAAGTTCCGAAGCCGCACCAACATAATAGGGATACAGAAACACCGTGGCCCCTTTCTTTGAGATAACTCTGCACTAGTGCGAGCCGCAAATGCCACTTCCAGCTTAGCTGTGCAGAAGAAGAACAACAAGAAGAAGAAATATCTCGAAATATGTCCGTCAGGCCCCTTCCCTTGAGATATATCTGCAAATATCTCGGAAACGAAGCGAGCTATGGCAAAATGTTAAGAGACCTTTTTTGTAGAGAATTATGTTTCCTACAATTTATGTTCTATGATATTTTTTGATCAGAAGCGTAGTTTTCGAGATATATCGAGATATTTAAAAGTTCCGAAGCCGCACCAACATAATAGAGATACAGAAACACCGTGGCCCCTTTCTTTGAGATAACTCTGCACTAGTGCGAGCCGCAAATGCCACTTCCAGCTTAGCTGTGCAGAAGAAGAACAACAAGAAGAAGAAATATCTCGAAATATGTCCGTCAGGCCCCTTCCCTTGAGATAAATCTGCAAATATCTCGGAAACGAAGCGAGCTATGGCAAAATGTTAAGAGACCTTTTTTGTAGAGAATTAAGTTTCCTACTTTTTATGTTCGATGATATTTTTTGATCAGATGCGTAGTTCTCGAGATATATCAAGATATTTAAAAGTTCCGAAGCTGCACCAACATAATAGAGGTACAGAAACACCGTGGCCCCTTTCTTTGGGATAACTCTGCACTATTGCGAGCTGCAAATGCCACTTCCAGCTTAGCTGTGCAGAACAAGAACAACAAGAAGAAGAAATATCTCGAAATATGTCCGTCAGGCCACTTCCCTTGAGATAAATCTGCAAATATCTCGGAAACGAAGCGAGCTATGGCAAAATGTTAAGAGACCTTTTTTGTAGAGAATTAAGTTTCCTACTTTTTATGTTCGATGATATTTTTTGATCAGATGCGTAGTTCTCGAGATATATCAAGATATTTAAAAGTTCCGAAGCTGCACCAACATAATAGAGGTACAGAAACACCGTGGCCTCTTTCTTTGAGATAACTCTGCACTATTGCGAGCTGCAAATGCCGCTTCGAGCTTAGCTGTGCAGAAGAAGAACAACAAGAAGAAGAAATATCTCGAAATATGTCCGTCAGACCCCTTCCCTTGAGATGAATCTGCAAATATCTCGGAAACGAAGCGAGCTATGGCAAAATGTTAAGAGACCTTTTTTGTAGAGAATTAAGTTTCCTACTTTTTATGTTCTATGATATTTTTTGATCAGAAGCGTAGTTTTCGAGATATATCGAGATATTTAAAAGTTCCGAAGCCGCACCAACATAATAGAGATACAGAAACACCGTGGCCCCTTTCTTTGAGATAACTCTGCACTAGTGCGAGCCGCAAATGCCACTTCCAGCTTAGCTGTGCAGAAGAAGAACAACAAGAAGAAGAAATATCTCGAAATATGTCCGTCAGGCCCCTTCCCTTGAGATAAATATGCAAATATCTCGGAAACGAAGCGAGCTATGGCAAAATGTTAAGAGACCTTTTTTGTAGAGAATTAAGTTTCCTACTTTTTATGTTCTATGACATTTTTTGATCAGATGCGTAGTTCTCGAGATATATCAAGATATTTAAAAGTTCCGAAGCCGCACCAACATAATAGAGATACAGAAACACCGTGGCCCCTTTCTTTGAGATAACTCTGCACTATTGCGAGCTGTAAATGCCACTTCCAGCTTAGCTGTGCAGAAGAAGAACAACAAGAAGAAGAAATATCTCGAAATATGTCCGTCAGGCCCCTTCCCTTGAGATATATCTGCAAATATCTCGGAAACGAAGCGAGCTATGGCAAAATGTTAAGAGACCTTTTTTGTAGAGAATTATGTTTCCTACAATTTATGTTCTATGATATTTTTTGATCAGAAGCGTAGTTTTCGAGATATATCGAGATATTTAAAAGTTCCGAAGCCGCACCAACATAATAGAGATACAGAAACACCGTGGCCCCTTTCTTTGAGATAACTCTGCACTAGTGAGAGTCGCAAATGCCACTTCCAGCTTAGCTGTGCAGAAGAAGAACAACAAGAAGAAGAAATATCTCGAAATATGTCCGTCAGGCCCCTTCCCTTGAGATAAATCTGCAAATATCTCGGAAACGAAGCGAGCTATGGCAAAATGTTAAGAGACCTCTTTTGTAGAGAATTAAGTTTCCTACTTTTCAGGTTCTATGATATTTTTTGATCAGATGCGTAGTTCTCGAGATATATCAAGATATTTAAAAGTTCCGAAGCCGCACCAACATAATAGAGATACAGAAACACCGTGGCCCCTTTCTTTTAGATAACTCTGCACTATTGCGAGCTGCAAATGCCACTTCCAGCTTAGCTGTGCAGAAGAAGAACAACAAGAAGAAGAAATATCTCGAAATATGTCCGTCAGGCCCCTTCCCTTGAGATAAATCTGCAAATATCTCGGAAACGAAGAGAGCTATGGCAAAATGTTAAGAGACCTTTTTTGTAGAGAATTAAGTATCCTACTTTTCATGTTCTATGATATTTTTTGATCAGATGCGTAGTTCTCGAGATATATCAAGATATTTAAAAGTTCCGAAGCCGCACCAACATAATAGAGATACAAAAACACCGTGGCCCCTTTCTTTGAGATAACTCTGCACTATTGCGAGCTGTAAATGCCACTTCCAGCTTAGCTGTGCAGAAGAAGAACAACAAGAAGAAGAAATATCTCGAAATATGTCCGACAGGCCCCTTCCCTTGAGATATATCTGCAAATATCTCGGAAACGAAGCGAGCTATGGCAAAATGTTAAGAGACCTTTTTTGTAGAGAATTATGTTTCCTACAATTTATGTTCTATGATATTTTTTGATCAGAAGCGTAGTTTTCGAGATATATCGAGATATTTAAAAGTTCCGAAGCCGCACCAACATAATAGAGATACAGAAACACCGTGGCCCCTTTCTTTGAGATAACTCTGCACTAGTGCGAGCCGCAAATGCCACTTCCAGCTTAGCTGTGCAGAAGAAGAACAACAAGAAGAAGAAATATCTCGAAATATGTCCGTCAGGCCCCTTCCCTTGAGATAAATCTGCAAATATCTCGGAAACGAAGCGAGCTATGGCAAAATGTTAAGAGACTTTTTTTGTAGAAAATTAAGTTTCCTACTTTTTATGTTCTATGATATTTTTTGATCAGATGCGTAGTTCTCGAGATATATCAAGATATTTAAAAGTTCCGAAGCCGCACCAACATAATATGGATACAGAAACACCGTGGCCCCTTTCTTTGAGATAACTCTGCACTAGTGCGAGCCGCAAATGCCACTTCCAGCTTAGCTGTGCAGAAGAAGAACAACAAGAAGAAGAAATATCTCGAAATATGTCCGTCAGGCCCCTTCCCTTGAGATAAATCTGCAAATATCTCGGAAACGAAGCGAGCTATGGCAAAATGTGAAGAGACCTTTTTTGTAGAGAATTAAGTTTCCTACTTTTTATGTTCGATGATATTTTTTGATCAGATGCGTAGTTCTCGAGATATATCAAGATATTTAAAAGTTCCGAAGCTGCACCAACATAATAGAGGTACAGAAACACCGTGGCCCCTTTCTTTGGGATAACTCTGCACTATTGCGAGCTGCAAATGCCACTTCCAGCTTAGCTGTGCAGAACAAGAACAACAAGAAGAAGAAATATCTCGAAATATGTCCGTCAGGCCACTTCCCTTGAGATAAATCTGCAAATATCTCGGAAACGAAGCGAGCTATGGCAAAATGTTAAGAGACCTTTTTTGTAGAGAATTAAGTTTCCTACTTTTTATGTTCGATGATATTTTTTGATCAGATGCGTAGTTCTCGAGATATATCAAGATATTTAAAAGTTCCGAAGCTGCACCAACATAATAGAGGTACAGAAACACCGTGGCCTCTTTCTTTGAGATAACTCTGCACTATTGCGAGCTGCAAATGCCGCTTCGAGCTTAGCTGTGCAGAAGAAGAACAACAAGAAGAAGAAATATCTCGAAATATGTCCGTCAGACCCCTTCCCTTGAGATGAATCTGCAAATATCTCGGAAACGAAGCGAGCTATGGCAAAATGTTAAGAGACCTTTTTTGTAGAGAATTAAGTTTCCTACTTTTTATGTTCTATGATATTTTTTGATCAGAAGCGTAGTTTTCGAGATATATCGAGATATTTAAAAGTTCCGAAGCCGCACCAACATAATAGAGATACAGAAACACCGTGGCCCCTTTCTTTGAGATAACTCTGCACTAGTGCGAGCCGCAAATGCCACTTCCAGCTTAGCTGTGCAGAAGAAGAACAACAAGAAGAAGAAATATCTCGAAATATGTCCGTCAGGCCCCTTCCCTTGAGATAAATATGCAAATATCTCGGAAACGAAGCGAGCTATGGCAAAATGTTAAGAGACCTTTTTTGTAGAGAATTAAGTTTCCTACTTTTTATGTTCTATGACATTTTTTGATCAGATGCGTAGTTCTCGAGATATATCAAGATATTTAAAAGTTCCGAAGCCGCACCAACATAATAGAGATACAGAAACACCGTGGCCCCTTTCTTTGAGATAACTCTGCACTATTGCGAGCTGTAAATGCCACTTCCAGCTTAGCTGTGCAGAAGAAGAACAACAAGAAGAAGAAATATCTCGAAATATGTCCGTCAGGCCCCTTCCCTTGAGATATATCTGCAAATATCTCGGAAACGAAGCGAGCTATGGCAAAATGTTAAGAGACCTTTTTTGTAGAGAATTATGTTTCCTACAATTTATGTTCTATGATATTTTTTGATCAGAAGCGTAGTTTTCGAGATATATCGAGATATTTAAAAGTTCCGAAGCCGCACCAACATAATAGAGATACAGAAACACCGTGGCCCCTTTCTTTGAGATAACTCTGCACTATTGCGAGCTGCAAATGCCACTTCCAGCTTAGCTGTGCAGAAGAAGAACAACAAGAAGAAGAAATATCTCGAAATATGTCCGTCAGGCCCCTTCCCTTGAGATAAATCTGCAAATATCTCGGAAACGAAGCGAGCTATGGCAAAATGTTTAGATACCTTTCTTGTAGAAAATTAAGTTTCCTACAATTTGCGTTCTATGATATTTTTTGATCAGAAGCGTAGTTTTCGAGATATATCGAGATATTTAAAAGTCCCGAAGCCGCACCAACATAATAGAGATACAGAAACACCGTGGCCCCTTTCTTTGAGATAACTCTGCACTATTGCGAGCTGCAAATGCCACTTCCAGCTTAGCTGTGCAGAAGAAGAACAACAAGAAGAAGAAATATCTCGAAATATGTCCGTCAGGCCCCTTCCCTTGAGATAAATCTGCAAATATCTCGGAAACGAAGCGAGCTATGGCAAAATGTTTAGATACCTTTCTTGTAGAAAATTAAGTTTCCTACTTTTTATGTAGTATGATATTTTTTGATCAGATGCGTAGTTCTCGAGATATATCAAGATATTTAAAAGTTCCGAAGCCGCACCAACATAATAGAGATACAGAAACACCGTGGCCCCTTTCTTTGGGATAACTCTGCACTATGCGAGCTGCAAATGCCACTTCCAGCTTAGCTGTGCAGAAGAAGAACAACAAGAAGAAGAAATATCTCGAAATATGTCCGTCAGGCCACTTCCCTTGAGATAAATCTGCAAATATCTCGGAAACGAAGCGAGCTATGGCAAAATGTTAAGAGACCTTTTTTGTAGAGAATTAAGTTTCCGACTTTTTATGTTCGATGATATTTTTTGATCAGATGCGTAGTTCTCGAGATATATCAAGATATTTAAAAGTTCCGAAGCTGCACCAACATAATAGAGATACAGAAACACCGTGGCCCCTTTCTTTGAGATAACTCTGCACTAGTGAGAGTCGCAAATGCCACTTCCAGCTTAGCTGTGCAGAAGAAGAACAACAAGAAGAAGAAATATCTCGAAATATGTCCGTCAGGCCCCTTCCCTTGAGATAAATCTGCAAATATCTCGGAAACGAAGCGAGCTATGGCAAAATGTTAAGAGACCTCTTTTGTAGAGAATTAAGTTTCCTACTTTTCAGGTTCTATGATATTTTTTGATCAGATGCGTAGTTCTCGAGATATATCAAGATATTTAAAAGTTCCGAAGCCGCACCAACATAATAGAGATACAGAAACACCGTGGCCCCTTTCTTTGAGATAACTCTGCACTATTGCGAGCTGTAAATGCCACTTCCAGCTTAGCTGTGCAGAAGAAGAACAACAAGAAGAAGAAATATCTCGAAATATGTCCGTCAGGCCCCTTCCCTTGAGATATATCTGCAAATATCTCGGAAACGAAGCGAGCTATGGCAAAACGTTGAGAGACCTTTTTTGTAGAGAATTATGTTTCCTACAATTTATGTTCTATGATATTTTTTGATCAGAAGCGTAGTTTTCGAGATATATCGAGATATTTAAAAGTTCCGAAGCCGCACCAACATAATAGAGATACAGAAACACCGTGGCCCCTTTCTTTGAGATAACTCTGCACTAGTGAGAGCCGCAAATGCCACTTCCAGCTTAGCTGTGCAGAAGAAGAACAACAAGAAGAAGAAATATCTCGAAATATGTCCGTCAGGCCCCTTCCCTTGAGATAAATATGCAAATATCTCGGAAACGAAGAGAGCTATGGCAAAATGTTAAGAGACCTTTTTTGTAGAGAATTAAGTTTCCTACTTTTCATGTTCTATGATATTTTTTGATCAGATGCGTAGTTCTCGAGATATATCAAGATATTTAAAAGTTCAGAAGCCGCACCAACATAATAGAGATACAGAAACACCGTGGCCCCTTTCATTGAGATAACTCTGCACTATTGCGAGCTGGAAATGCCACTTCCAGCTTAGCTGTGCAGAAGAAGAACAACAAGAAGAAGAAATATCTCGAAATATGTCCGTCAGGCCACTTCCCTTGAGATAAATCTGCAAATATCTCGGAAACGAAGCGAGCTATGGCAAAATGTTAAGAGACCTTTTTTGTAGAGAATTAAGCTTCCTACTTTTTATGTTCGATGATATTTTTTGATCAGATGCGTAGTTCTCGAGATATATCAAGATATTTAAAAGTTCCGAAGCTGCACCAACATAATACAGGTACAGAAACACCGTGGCCTCTTTCTTTGAGATAACTCTGCACTATTGCGAGCTGCAAATGCCGCTTCGAGCTTAGCTGTGCAGAAGAAGAACAACAAGAAGAAGAAATATCTCGAAATATGTCCGTCAGACCCCTTCCCTTGAGATGAATCTGCAAATATCTCGGAAACGAAGCGAGCTATGGCAAAATGTTTAGAGACCTTTTTTGTAGAGAATAATGTTTCCTACAATTTGCGTTCTATGATATTTTTTGATCAGAAGCGTAGTTTTCGAGATATATCGAGATATTTAAAAGTCCCGAAGCCGCACCAACATAATAGAGATACAGAAACACCGTGGCCCCTTTCTTTGAGATAACTCTGCACTATTGCGAGCTGCAAATGCCACTTCCAGCTTAGCTGTGCAGAAGAAGAACAACAAGAAGAAGAAATATCTCGAAATATGTCCGTCAGGCCCCTTCCCTTGAGATAAATCTGCAAATATCTCGGAAACGAAGCGAGCTATGGCAAAATGTTTAGATACCTTTCTTGTAGAAAATTAAGTTTCCTACAATTTGCGTTCTATGATATTTTTTGATCAGAAGCGTAGTTTTCGAGATATATCGAGATATTTAAAAGTCCCGAAGCCGCACCAACATAATAGAGATACAGAAACACCGTGGCCCCTTTCTTTGAGATAACTCTGCACTATTGCGAGCTGCAAATGCCACTTCCAGCTTAGCTGTGCAGAAGAAGAACAACAAGAAGAAGAAATATCTCGAAATATGTCCGTCAGGCCCCTTCCCTTGAGATAAATCTGCAAATATCTCGGAAACGAAGCGAGCTATGGCAAAATGTTTAGATACCTTTCTTGTAGAAAATTAAGTTTCCTACTTTTTATGTAGTATGATATTTTTTGATCAGATGCGTAGTTCTCGAGATATATCAAGATATTTAAAAGTTCCGAAGCCGCACCAACATAATAGAGATACAGAAACACCGTGGCCCCTTTCTTTGGGATAACTCTGCACTATGCGAGCTGCAAATGCCACTTCCAGCTTAGCTGTGCAGAAGAAGAACAACAAGAAGAAGAAATATCTCGAAATATGTCCGTCAGGCCACTTCCCTTGAGATAAATCTGCAAATATCTCGGAAACGAAGCGAGCTATGGCAAAATGTTAAGAGACCTTTTTTGTAGAGAATTAAGTTTCCGACTTTTTATGTTCGATGATATTTTTTGATCAGATGCGTAGTTCTCGAGATATATCAAGATATTTAAAAGTTCCTAAGCTGCATCAACATAATAGAGGTACAGAAACACCGTGGCCTCTTTCTTTGAGATAACTCTGCACTATTGCGAGCTGTAAATGCCACTTCCAGCTTAGCTGTGCAGAAGAAGAACAACAAGAAGAAGAAATATCTCGAAATATGTCCGTCAGGCCCCTTCCCTTGAGATATATCTGCAAATATCTCGGAAACGAAGCGAGCTATGGCAAAATGTTAAGAGACCTTTTTTGTAGAGAATTATGTTTCCTACAATTTATGTTCTATGATATTTTTTGATCAGAAGCGTAGTTTTCGAGATATATCGAGATATTTAAAAGTTCCGAAGCCGCACCAACATAATAGAGATACAGAAACACCGTGGCTCCTTTCTTTGAGATAACTCTGCACTAGTGCGAGCCGCAAATGCCACTTCCAGCTTAGCTGTGCAGAAGAAGAACAACAAGAAGAAGAAATATCTCGAAATATGTCCGTCAGGCCCCTTCCCTTGAGATAAATCTGCAAATATCTCGGAAACGAAGCGAGCTATGGCAAAATGTTAAGAGACTTTTTTTGTAGAGAAATAAGTTTCCTACTTTTTATGTTCTATGATATTTTTGGATCAGATGCGTAGTTCTCGAGATATATCAAGATATTTAAAAGTTCCGAAGCCGCACCAACATAATAGAGATACAGAAACACCGTGGCCCCTTTCTTTGGGATAACTCTGCACTATGCGAGCTGCAAATGCCACTTCCAGCTTAGCTGTGCAGAAGAAGAACAACAAGAAGAAGAAATATCTCGAAATATGTCCGTCAGGCCACTTCCCTTGAGATAAATCTGCAAATATCTCGGAAACGAAGCGAGCTATGGCAAAATGTTAAGAGACCTTTTTTGTAGAGAATTAAGTTTCCGACTTTTTATGTTCGATGATATTTTTTGATCAGATGCGTAGTTCTCGAGATATATCAAGATATTTAAGAGTTCCGAAGCTGCACCAACATAATAGAGGTACAGAAACACCGTGGCCTCTTTCTTTGAGATAACTCTGCACTATTGCGAGCTGTAAATGCCACTTCCAGCTTAGCTGTGCAGAAGAAGAACAACAAGAAGAAGAAATATCTCGAAATATGTCCGTCAGGCCCCTTCCCTTGAGATATATCTGCAAATATCTCGGAAACGAAGCGAGCTATGGCAAAATGTTAAGAGACCTTTTTTGTAGAGAATTATGTTTCCTACAATTTATGTTCTATGATATTTTTTGATCAGAAGCGTAGTTTTCGAGATATATCGAGATATTTAAAAGTTCCGAAGCCGCACCAACATAATAGAGATACAGAAACACCGTGGCTCCTTTCTTTGAGATAACTCTGCACTAGTGCGAGCCGCAAATGCCACTTCCAGCTTAGCTGTGCAGAAGAAGAACAACAAGAAGAAGAAATATCTCGAAATATGTCCGTCAGGCCCCTTCCCTTGAGATAAATCTGCAAATATCTCGGAAACGAAGCGAGCTATGGCAAAATGTTAAGAGACTTTTTTTGTAGAGAAATAAGTTTCCTACTTTTTATGTTCTATGATATTTTTGGATCAGATGCGTAGTTCTCGAGATATATCAAGATATTTAAAAGTTCCGAAGCCGCACCAACATAATAGGGATACAGAAACACCGTGGCCCCTTTCTTTGAGATAACTCTGCACTAGTGCGAGCCGCAAATGCCACTTCCAGCTTAGCTGTGCAGAAGAAGAACAACAAGAAGAAGAAATATCTCGAAATATGTCCGTCAGGCCCCTTCCCTTGAGATAAATCTGCAAATATCTCGGAAACGAAGCGAGCTATCGCAAAATGTTAAGAGACCTTTTTTGTAGAGAATTATGTTTCCTACAATTTATGTTCTATGATATTTTTTGATCAGAAGCGTAGTTTTCGAGATATATCGAGATATTTAAAAGTTCCGAAGCCGCACCAACATAATAGAGATACAGAAACACCGTGGCCCCTTTCTTTGAGATAACTCTGCACTAGTGCGAGCTGCAAATGCCACTTCCAGCTTAGCTGTGCAGAAGAAGAACAACAAGAAGAAGAAATATCTCGAAATATGTCCGTCAGGCCCCTTCCCTTGAGATAAATCTGCAAATATCTCGGAAACGAAGCGAGCTATGGCAAAATGTTAAGAGACCTTTTTTGTAGAGAATTAAGTTTCCTACTTTTTATGTTCGATGATATTTTTTGATCAGATGCGTAGTTCTCGAGATATATCAAGATATTTAAAAGTTCCGAAGCTGCACCAACATAATAGAGGTACAGAAACACCGTGGCCCCTTTCTTTGGGATAACTCTGCACTATTGCGAGCTGCAAATGCCACTTCCAGCTTAGCTGTGCAGAACAAGAACAACAAGAAGAAGAAATATCTCGAAATATGTCCGTCAGGCCACTTCCCTTGAGATAAATCTGCAAATATCTCGGAAACGAAGCGAGCTATGGCAAAATGTTAAGAGACCTTTTTTGTAGAGAATTAAGTTTCCTACTTTTTATGTTCGATGATATTTTTTGATCAGATGCGTAGTTCTCGAGATATATCAAGATATTTAAAAGTTCCGAAGCTGCACCAACATAATAGAGGTACAGAAACACCGTGGCCTCTTTCTTTGAGATAACTCTGCACTATTGCGAGCTGCAAATGCCGCTTCGAGCTTAGCTGTGCAGAAGAAGAACAACAAGAAGAAGAAATATATCGAAATATGTCCGTCAGACCCCTTCCCTTGAGATGAATCTGCAAATATCTCGGAAACGAAGCGAGCTATGGCAAAATGTTAAGAGACCGTTTTTGTAGAGAATTAAGTTTGCTACTTTTTATGTTCTATGACATTTTTTGATCAGATGCGTAGTTCTCGAGATATATCAAGATATTTAAAAGTTCCGAAGCCGCACCAACATAATAGAGATACAGAAACACCGTGGCCCCTTTCTTTGAGATAACTCTGCACTATTGCGAGCTGTAAATGCCACTTCCAGCTTAGCTGTGCAGAAGAAGAACAACAAGAAGAAGAAATATCTCGAAATATGTCCGTCAGGCCCCTTCCCTTGAGATATATCTGCAAATATCTCGGAAACGAAGCGAGCTATGGCAAAATGTTAAGAGACCTTTTTTGTAGAGAATTATGTTTCCTACAATTTATGTTCTATGATATTTTTTGATCAGAAGCGTAGTTTTCGAGATATATCGAGATATTTAAAAGTTCCGAAGCCGCACCAACATAATAGAGATACAGAAACACCGTGGCCCCTTTCTTTGAGATAACTCTGCACTAGTGAGAGTCGCAAATGCCACTTCCAGCTTAGCTGTGCAGAAGAAGAACAACAAGAAGAAGAAATATCTCGAAATATGTCCGTCAGGCCACTTCTCTTGAGATAAATCTGCAAATATCTCGGAAACGAAGCGAGCTATGGCAAAATGTTAAGAGACCTTTTTTGTAGAGAATTAAGTTTCCGACTTTTTATGTTCGATGATATTTTTTGATCAGATGCGTAGTTCTCGAGATATATCAAGATATTTAAAAGTTCCGAAGCTGCACCAACATAATAGAGGTACAGAAACACCGTGGCCTCTTTCTTTGAGATAACTCTGCACTATTGCGAGCTGTAAATGCCACTTCCAGCTTAGCTGTGCAGAAGAAGAACAACAAGAAGAAGAAATATCTCGAAATATGTCCGTCAGGCCCCTTCCCTTGAGATAAATCTGCAAATATCTCGGAAACGAAGCGAGCTATCGCAAAATGTTAAGAGACCTTTTTTGTAGAGAATTATGTTTCCTACAATTTATGTTCTATGATATTTTTTGATCAGAAGCGTAGTTTTCGAGATATATCGAGATATTTAAAAGTTCCGAAGCCGCACCAACGTAATAGAGATACAGAAACACCGTGGCCCCTTTCTTTGAGATAACTCTGCACTAGTGCGAGCTGCAAATGCCACTTCCAGCTTAGCTGTGCAGAAGAAGAACAACAAGAAGAAGAAATATCTCGAAATATGTCCGTCAGGCCCCTTCCCTTGAGATAAATCTGCAAATATCTCGGAAACGAAGCGAGCTATGGCAAAATGTTAAGAGATCTTTTTTGTAGAGAATTATGTTTCCTACAATTTATGTTCTATGATATTTTTTGATCAGAAGCGTAGTTTTCGAGATATATCGAGATATTTAAAAGTTCCGAAGCCGCACCAACATAATAGAGGTACAGAAACACCGTGGCCCCTTTCTTTGGGATAACTCTGCACTATTGCGAGCTGCAAATGCCACTTCCAGCTTAGCTGTGCAGAACAAGAACAACAAGAAGAAGAAATATCTCGAAATATGTCCGTCAGGCCACTTCCCTTGAGATAAATCTGCAAATATCTCGGAAACGAAGCGAGCTATGGCAAAATGTTAAGAGACCTTTTTTGTAGAGAATTAAGTTTCCTACTTTTTATGTTCGATGATATTTTTTGATCAGAAGCGTAGTTTTCGAGATATATCGAGATATTTAAAAGTTCCGAAGCCGCACCAACATAATAGAGATACAGAAACACCGTGGCCCCTTTCTTTGAGATAACTCTGCACTAGTGCGAGCCGCAAATGCCACTTCCAGCTTAGCTGTGCAGAAGAAGAACAACAAGAAGAAGAAATATCTCGAAATATGTCCGTCAGGCCCCTTCCCTTGAGATAAATATGCAAATATCTCGGAAACGAAGCGAGCTATGGCAAAATGTTAAGAGACCTTTTTTGTAGAGAATTAAGTTTCCTACTTTTTATGTTCTATGACATTTTTTGATCAGATGCGTAGTTCTCGAGATATATCAAGATATTTAAAAGTTCCGAAGCCGCACCAACATAATAGAGATACAGAAACACCGTGGCCCCTTTCTCTGAGATAACTCTGCACTAGTGAGAGCCGCAAATGCCACTTCCAGCTTAGCTGTGCAGAAGAAGAACAACAAGAAGAAGAAATATCTCGAAATATGTCCGTCAGGCCACTTCCCTTGAGATAAATCTGCAAATATCTCGGAAACGAAGCGAGCTATGGCAAAATGTTAAGAGACCTTTTTTGTAGAGAATTAAGTTTCCTACTTTTTATGTTCGATGATATTTTTTGATCAGATGCGTAGTTCTCGAGATATATCAAGATATTTAAAAGTTCCGAAGCTGCACCAACATAATAGAGGTACAGAAACACCGTGGCCTCTTTCTTTGAGATAACTCTGCACTATTGCGAGCTGCAAATGCCGCTTCGAGCTTAGCTGTGCAGAAGAAGAACAACAAGAAGAAGAAATATCTCGAAATATGTCCGTCAGACCCCTTCCCTTGAGATAAATCTGCAAATATCTCGGAAACGAAGCGAGCTATGGCAAAATGTTTAGATACCTTTCTTGTAGAAAATTAAGTTTCCTACAATTTGCGTTCTGTGATATTTTTTGATCAGAAGCGTAGTTTTCGAGATATATCGAGATATTTAAAAGTCCCGAAGCCGCACCAACATAATAGAGATACAGAAACACCGTGGCCCCTTTCTTTGAGATAACTCTGCACTATTGCGAGCTGCAAATGCCACTTCCAGCTTAGCTGTGCAGAAGAAGAACAACAAGAAGAAGAAATATCTCGAAATATGTCCGTCAGGCCCCTTCCCTTGAGATAAATCTGCAAATATCTCGGAAACGAAGCGAGCTATGGCAAAATGTTTAGATACCTTTCTTGTAGAAAATTAAGTTTCCTACTTTTTATGTAGTATGATATTTTTTGATCAGATGCGTAGTTCTCGAGATATATCAAGATATTTAAAAGTTCCGAAGCCGCACCAACATAATAGAGATACAGAAACACCGTGGCCCCTTTCTTTGGGATAACTCTGCACTATTGCGAGCTGCAAATGCCACTTCCAGCTTAGCTGTGCAGAAGAAGAACAACAAGAAGAAGAAATATCTCGAAATATGTCCGTCAGGCCACTTCCCTTGAGATAAATCTGCAAATATCTCGGAAACGAAGCGAGCTATGGCAAAATGTTTAGAGACCTTTTTTGTAGAGAATTAAGTTTCCTACTTTTTATGTTCGATGATATTTTTTGATCAGATGCGTAGTTCTCGAGATATATCAAGATATTTAAAAGTTCGGAAGCTGCACCAACATAATAGAGGTACAGAAACACCGTGGCCTCTTTCTTTGAGATAACTCTGCACTATTGCGAGCTGCAAATGCCGCTTCGAGCTTAGCTGTGCAGAAGAAGAACAACAAGAAGAAGAAATATCTCGAAATATGTCCGTCAGACCCCTTCCCTTGAGATGAATCTGCAAATATCTCGGAAACGAAGCGAGCTATGGCAAAATGTTAAGAGACCTTTTTTGTAGAGAATAATGTTTCCTACAATTTACGCTCTATGATATTTTTTGATCAGAAGCGTAGTTTTCGAGATATATCGAGATATTTAAAAGTTCCGAAGCCGCACCAACATAATAGAGATACAGAAACACCGTGGCCCCTTTCTTTGAGATAACTCTGCACTATTGCGACCTGCAAATGCCACTTCCAGCTCAGCTGTGCAGAAGAAGAACAACAAGAAGAAGAAATATCTCGAAATATGTCCGTCAGGCCCCTTCCCTTGAGATAAATCTGCAAATATCTCGGAAACGAAGCGAGCTATGGCAAAATGTTAAGAGACCTTTTTTGTAGAGAATTAAGTTTCCAACTTTTTGTGTTCTATGATATTTTTTGATCAGATGCGTAGTTCTCGAGATATATCAAGATATTCAAAAGCTCCGAAGCCGCACCAACATAATAGAGATACAGAAACACCGTGGCCCCGTTCTTTGAGATAACTCTGCACTATTGCGAGCTGGAAATGCCACTTCCAGTTTAGCTGTGCAGAAGAAGAACAACAAGAAGAAGAAATATCTCGAAATATGTCCGTTAGGCCCCTTCCCTTGAGATAAATCTGCAAATATCTCGGAAACGAAGCGAGCTATGGCAAAATGTTGAGAGACCTTTTTTGTAGCGAATTATGTTTCCTACAATTTATGTTCTATGATATTTTTTGATCAGAAGCGTAGTTTTCGAGATATATCGAGATATTTAAAAGTTCCGAAGCCGCACCAACATAATAGAGATACAGAAACACTGTGGCCCCTTTCTTTGAGATAACTCTGCAATAGTGCGAGCCGCAAATGCCACTTCCAGCTTAGCTGTGCAAAAGAAGAACAACAAGAAGAAGAAATATCTCGAAATATGTCCGTCAGGCCCCTTCCCTTGTGATAAATCTGCAAATATCTCGGAAACGAAGCGAGCTATGGCAAAATGTTAAGAGACCTTTTTTGTAGAGAATTAAGGTTCCTACTTTTTATGTTCTATGATATTTTTTGATCAGATGCGCAGTTCTCGAGATATATCAAGATATTTAAAAGTTCCGAAGCCGCACCAACATAATAGAGATACAGAAACACCGTGGCCCCTTTCTTTGAGATAACTCTGCACTATTGCGAGCTGTAAATGCCACTTCCAGCTTAGCTGTGCAGAAGAAGAACAACAAGAAGAAGAAATATCTCGAAATATGTCCGTCAGGCCCCTGCCCTTGAGATATATCTGCAAATATCTCGGAAACGAAGCGAGCTATGGCAAAATGTTGAGAGACCTTTTTTGTAGCGAATTATGTTTCCTACAATTTATGTTCTATGATATTTTTTGATCAGAAGCGTAGTTTTCGAGATATATCGAGATATTTAAAAGTTCCGAAGCCGCACCAACATAATAGAGATACAGAAACACCGTGGCCCCTTTCTTTGAGATAACTCTGCACTATTGCGAGCTGCAAATGCCACTTCCAGCTTAGCTGTGCAGAGGAAGAACAACAAGAAGAAGAAGTATCTCGAAATATGTCCGTCAGGCCCGTTCCTTTGAGCTGAATATGCAAATATCTCGGAAACGAAGCGAGCTATGGCAAAATGTTAAGAGACGTTTTTTGTAGAGAATTATGTTTCCTACTTTTTATGTTCTATGATATTTTTTGATCAGATGCGTAGTTCTCGAGATATATCAAGATATTTAAAAGTTCCGAAGCCGCACCAACATAATAGAGATACAGAAACACCGTGGCCCCTTTCTTTGAGATAACACTGCACTATTGCGAGCTGGAAATGCCACTTCCAGTTTAGCTGTGCAGAGGAAGAACAACAAGAAGAAGAAATAACTCGAAATATGTCCGTTAGGCCCCTTCCCTTGAGATAAATCTGCAAATATCTCGGAAACGAAGCGAGCTATGGCAAAATGTTAAGAGACCTTTTTTGTAGAGAATTAAGTTTCCTACTTTTTATGTTCTATGATATTTTTTGATCAGATGCGTAGTTCTCGAGATATATCAAGATATTTAAAAGTTCCGAAGCCGCACCAACATAATAGAGATACAGAAACACCGTGGCCCCTCTCTTTGAGATAACTCTGCACTATTGCGAGCTGGAAATGCCACTTCCAGTTTATCTGTGCAGAAGAAGAACAACAAGAAGAAGAAATATCTCGAAATATGTCCGTCAGGCCCCTGCCCTTGAGATATATCTGCAAATATCTCGGAAACGAAGCGAGCTATGGCAAAATGTTGAGAGACCCTTTTTGTAGCGAATTATGTTTCCTACAATTTATGTTCTATGATATTTTTTGATCAGAAGCGTAGTTCTCGAGATATATCGAGATATTTAAAAGTTCCGAAGCCGCACCAACATAATAGAGATACAGAAACACCGTGGCCCGTTTCTTTGAGATAACTCTGCACTATTGCGAGCTGCAATTGCCACTTCCAGCTTAGCTGTGCAGAGGAAGAACAAGAAGAAGAAGAAGTATCTCGAAATATGTCCGTCAGGCCCGTTCCTTTGAGCTGAATCTGCAAATATCTCGGAAACGAAGCGAGCTATGGCAAAATGTTAAGAGACGTTTTTTGTAGAGAATTATGTTTCCTACAATTTATGTTCTATGATATTTTTTGATCAGAAGCGTAGTTTTCGAGATATATCGAGATATTTAAAAGTTCCGAAGCCGCACCAACATAATAGGGATACAGAAACACCGTGGCCCCTTTCTTTGAGATAACTCTGCACTAGTGCGAGCCGCAAATGCCACTTCCAGCTTAGCTGTGCAGAAGAAGAACAACAAGAAGAAGAAATATCTCGAAATATGTCCGTCAGGCCCCTTCCCTTGAGATAAATCTGCAAATATCTCGGAAACGAAGCGAGCTATGGCAAAATGTTAAGAGACCTTTTTTGTAGAGAATTATGTTTCCTACAATTTATGTTCTATGATATTTTTTGATATAGAAGCGTAGTTTTCGAGATATATCGAGATATTTAAAAGTTCCAAAGCCGCACCAACATAATAGAGATACAGAAACACCGTGGCCCCTTTCTTTGGGATAACTCTGCACTAGTGCGAGCCGCAAATGCCACTTCCAGCTTAGCTGTGCAGAAGAAGAACAACAAGAAGAAGAAATATCTCGAAATATATCCGTCAGGCCCCTTCCCTTGAGATAAATCTGCAAATATCTCGGAAACGAAGCGAGCTATGGCAAAATGTTGAGAGACCTTTTTTGTAGAGAATTAAGTTTCCTACTTTTTATGTTCTATAATATTTTTTGATCAGATGCGTAGTTCTCGAGATATATCAAGATATTTAAAAGTTCCGAAGCCGCACCAACATAATAGAGATACAGAAACACCGTGGCCCCTTTCTTTGAGATAACTCTGCACTATTGCGAGCTGCAAATGCCACTTCCAGCTTAGCTGTGCAGAAGAAGAACAACAAGAAGAAGAAATATCTCGAAATATGTCCGTCAGGCCCCTTCCCTTGAGATATATCTGCAAATATCTCGGAAACGAAGCGAGCTACGGCAAAATGTTAAGAGACGTTTTTTGTAGAGAATTATGTTTCCTACAATTTATGTTCTATGACATTTTTTGATCAGAAGCGTAGTTTTCGAGATATATCGAGATATTTAAAAGTTCCGAAGCCGCACCAACATAATAGGGATACAGAAACACCGTGGCCCCTTTCTTTGAGATAACTCTGCACTAGTGCGAGCCGCAAATGCCACTTCCAGCTTAGCTGTGCAGAAGAAGAACAACAAGAAGAAGAAATATCTCGAAATATGTCCGTCAGGCCCCTTCCCTTGAGATAAATCTGCAAATATCTCGGAAACGAAGCGAGCTATGGCAAAATGTTGAGAGACCTTTTTTGTAGAGAATTAAGTTTCCTACTTTTTATGTTCTATGATATTTTTTGATCAGATGCGTAGTTCTCGAGATATATCAAGATATTTAAAAGTTCCGAAGCCGCACCAACATAATAGAGATACAGAAACACCGTGGCCCCTTTCTTTGAGATAACTCTGCACTATTGCGAGCTGCAAATGCCACTTCCAGCTTAGCTGTGCAGAAGAAGAACATCAAGAAGAAGAAATATCTCGAAATATGTCCGTCAGGCCAGTTCCTTTGAGCTGAATCGGCAAATATCTCGGAAACGAAGCGAGCTATGGCAAAATGTTAAGAGACGTTTTTTGTAGAGAATTATGTTTCCTACAATTTATGTTCTATGATATTTTTTGATCAGAAGCGTAGTTCTCGAGATATATCGAGATATTTAAAAGTTCCGAAGCCGCACCAACATAATAGAGATACAGAAACACCGTGGCCCCTTTCTTTGAGATAACTCTGCACTATTGCGAGCTGCAAATGCCACTTCCAGCTTAGCTGTGCAGGGGAAGAACAACAAGAAGAAGAAGTATCTCGAAATATGTCCGTCAGGCCCGTTCCTTTGAGCTGAATCTGCAAATATCTCGGAAACGAAGCGAGCTATGGCAAAATGTTAAGAGACGTTGTTTGTAGAGAATTATGTTTCCTACAATTTATGTTCTATGATATTTTTTGATCAGAAGCGTAGTTTTCGAGATATATCGAGATATTTAAAAGTTCCGAAGCCGCACCAACATAATAGAGATACAGAAACACCGTGGCCCCTTTCTTTGAGATAACTCTGCACTAATGCGAGCCGCAAATGCCACTTCCAGCATAGCTGTGCAGAAGAAGAACAACAAGAAGAAGAAATATCTCGAAATATGTCCGTCAGGCCCCTTCCCTTGAGATAAATCTGCAAATATCTCGGAAACGAAGCGAGCTATGGCAAAATGTTAAGAGACCTTTTTTGTAGAGAATTAAGTTTCCTACTTTTTATGTTCTATGATATTTTTTGATCAGATGCGTAGTTCTCGAGATATATCAAGATATTTAAAAGTTCCGAAGCCGCACCAACATAATAGAGATACAGAAACACCGTGGCCCCTCTCTTTGAGATAACTCTGCACTATTGCGAGCGGGAAATGCCACTTCCAGTTTAGCTGTGCAGAAGAAGAACAACAAGAAGAAGAAATATCTCGAAATATGTCCGTCAGGCCCCTGCCCTTGAGATATATCTGCAAATATCTCGCAAACGAAGCGAGCTATGGCAAAATGTTGAGAGACCTTTTTTGTAGCGAATTATGTTTCCTACAATTTATGTTCTATGATATTTTTTGATCAGAAGCGTAGTTTTCGAGATATATCGAGATATTTAAAAGTTCCGAAGCCGCACCAACATAATAGAGATACAGAAACACCGTGGCCCCTTTCTTTGAGATAACTCTGCACTATTGCGAGCTGCAAATGCCACTTCCAGCTTAGCTGTGCAGAAGAAGAACATCACGAAGAAGAAATATCTCGAAATATGTCCGTCAGGCCAGTTCCTTTGAGCTGAATCGGCAAATATCTCGGAAACGAAGCGAGTTATGGCAAAATGTTAAGAGACGTTTTTTGTAGAGAATTATGTTTCCTACAATTTATGTTCTATGATATTTTTTGATCAGAAGCGTAGTTTTCGAGATATATCGAGATATTTAAAAGTTCCGAAGCCGCACCAACATAATAGAGATACAGAAACACCGTGGCCCCTTTCTTTGAGATAACTCTGCACTATTGCGAGCTGCAAATGCCACTTCCAGCTTAGCTGTGCAGAGGAAGAACAACAAGAAGAAGAAGTATCTCGAAATATGTCCGTCAGGCCCGTTCCTTTGAGCTGAATCTGCAAATATCTCGGAAACGAAGCGAGCTATGGCAAAATGTTAAGAGACGTTTTTTGTAGAGAATTATGTTTCCTACAATTTATGTTCTATGATATTTTTTGATCAGAAGCGTAGTTTTCGAGATATATCGAGATATTTAAAAGTTCCGAAGACGCACCAACATAATAGAGATACAGAAACACCGTGGCCCCTTTCTTTGAGATAACTCTGCACTAGTGCGAGCTGCAAATGCCACTTCCAGCTTAGCTGTGCAGAGGAAGAACAACAAGAAGAAGAAATATCTCGAAATATGTCCGTCAGGCCCCTTCCCTTGAGATAAATCTGCAAATATCTCGGAAACGAAGCGAGCTATGGCAAAATGTTAAGAGACCTTTTTTGTAGAGAATTAAGTTTCCTACTTTTTATGTTCTATGATATTTTTTGATCAGATGCGTAGTTCTCGAGATATATCAAGATATTTAAAAGTTCCGAAGCCGCACCAACATAATAGAGATACAGAAACACCGTGGCCCCTCTCTTTGAGATAACTCTGCACTATTGCGAGCGGGAAATGCCACTTCCAGTTTAGCTGTGCAGAAGAAGAACAACAAGAAGAAGAAATATCTCGAAATATGTCCGTCAGGCCCCTGCCCTTGAGATATATCTGCAAATATCTCGCAAACGAAGCGAGCTATGGCAAAATGTTGAGAGACCTTTTTTGTAGCGAATTATGTTTCCTACAATTTATGTTCTATGATATTTTTTGATCAGAAGCGTAGTTTTCGAGATATATCGAGATATTTAAAAGTTCCGAAGCCGCACCAACATAATAGAGATACAGAAACACCGTGGCCCCTTTCTTTGAGATAACTCTGCACTATTGCGAGCTGCAAATGCCACTTCCAGCTTAGCTGTGCAGAAGAAGAACATCACGAAGAAGAAATATCTCGAAATATGTCCGTCAGGCCAGTTCCTTTGAGCTGAATCGGCAAATATCTCGGAAACGAAGCGAGTTATGGCAAAATGTTAAGAGACGTTTTTTGTAGAGAATTATGTTTCCTACAATTTATGTTCTATGATATTTTTTGATCAGAAGCGTAGTTTTCGAGATATATCGAGATATTTAAAAGTTCCGAAGCCGCACCAACATAATAGGGATACAGAAACACCGTGGCCCCTTTCTTTGAGATAACTCTGCACTAGTGCGAGCCGCAAATGCCACTTCCAGCTTAGCTGTGCAGAAGAAGAACAACAAGAAGAAGAAATATCTCGAAATATGTCCGTCAGGCCCCTTCCCTTGAGATAAATCTGCAAATATCTCGGAAACGAAGCGAGCTATGGCAAAATGTTAAGAGACCTTTTTTGTAGAGAATTATGTTTCCTACAATTTATGTTCTATGATATTTTTTGATATAGAAGCGTAGTTTTCGAGATATATCGAGATATTTAAAAGTTCCAAAGCCGCACCAACATAATAGAGATACAGAAACACCGTGGCCCCTTTCTTTGGGATAACTCTGCACTAGTGCGAGCCGCAAATGCCACTTCCAGCTTAGCTGTGCAGAAGAAGAACAACAAGAAGAAGAAATATCTCGAAATATGTCCGTCAGGCCCCTTCCCTTGAGATAAATCTGCAAATATCTCGGAAACGAAGCGAGCTATGGCAAAATGTTGAGAGACCTTTTTTGTAGAGAATTAAGTTTCCTACTTTTTATGTTCTATAATATTTTTTGATCAGATGCGTAGTTCTCGAGATATATCAAGATATTTAAAAGTTCCGAAGCCGCACCAACATAATAGAGATACAGAAACACCGTGGCCCCTTTCTTTGAGATAACTCTGCACTATTGCGAGCTGCAAATGCCACTTCCAGCTTAGCTGTGCAGAAGAAGAACATCACGAAGAAGAAATATCTCGAAATATGTCCGTCAGGCCAGTTCCTTTGAGCTGAATCGGCAAATATCTCGGAAACGAAGCGAGTTATGGCAAAATGTTAAGAGACGTTTTTTGTAGAGAATTATGTTTCCTACAATTTATGTTCTATGATATTTTTTGATCAGAAGCGTAGTTTTCGAGATATATCGAGATATTTAAAAGTTCCGAAGCCGCACCAACATAATAGGGATACAGAAACACCGTGGCCCCTTTCTTTGAGATAACTCTGCACTAGTGCGAGCCGCAAATGCCACTTCCAGCTTAGCTGTGCAGAAGAAGAACAACAAGAAGAAGAAATATCTCGAAATATGTCCGTCAGGCCCCTTCCCTTGAGATAAATCTGCAAATATCTCGGAAACGAAGCGAGCTATGGCAAAATGTTAAGAGACCTTTTTTGTAGAGAATTATGTTTCCTACAATTTATGTTCTATGATATTTTTTGATATAGAAGCGTAGTTTTCGAGATATATCGAGATATTTAAAAGTTCCAAAGCCGCACCAACATAATAGAGATACAGAAACACCGTGGCCCCTTTCTTTGGGATAACTCTGCACTAGTGCGAGCCGCAAATGCCACTTCCAGCTTAGCTGTGCAGAAGAAGAACAACAAGAAGAAGAAATATCTCGAAATATGTCCGTCAGGCCCCTTCCCTTGAGATAAATCTGCAAATATCTCGGAAACGAAGCGAGCTATGGCAAAATGTTGAGAGACCTTTTTTGTAGAGAATTAAGTTTCCTACTTTTTATGTTCTATAATATTTTTTGATCAGATGCGTAGTTCTCGAGATATATCAAGATATTTAAAAGTTCCGAAGCCGCACCAACATAATAGAGATACAGAAACACCGTGGCCCCTTTCTTTGAGATAACTCTGCACTATTGCGAGCTGCAAATGCCACTTCCAGCTTAGCTGTGCAGAAGAAGAACAACAAGAAGAAGAAATATCTCGAAATATGTCCGTCAGGCCCCTTCCCTTGAGATATATCTGCAAATATCTCGGAAACGAAGCGAGCTATGGCAAAATGTTAAGAGACGTTTTTTGTAGAGAATTATGTTTCCTACAATTTATGTTCTATGACATTTTTTGATCAGAAGCGTAGTTTTCGAGATATATCGAGATATTTAAAAGTTCCGAAGCCGCACCAACATAATAGGGATACAGAAACACCGTGGCCCCTTTCTTTGAGATAACTCTGCACTAGTGCGAGCCGCAAATGCCACTTCCAGCTTAGCTGTGCAGAAGAAGAACAACAAGAAGAAGAAATATCTCGAAATATGTCCGTCAGGCCCCTTCCCTTGAGATAAATCTGCAAATATCTCGGAAACGAAGCGAGCTATGGCAAAATGTTGAGAGACCTTTTTTGTAGAGAATTAAGTTTCCTACTTTTTATGTTCTATGATATTTTTTGATCAGATGCGTAGTTCTCGAGATATATCAAGATATTTAAAAGTTCCGAAGCCGCACCAACATAATAGAGATACAGAAACACCGTGGCCCCTTTCTTTGAGATAACTCTGCACTATTGCGAGCTGCAAATGCCACTTCCAGCTTAGCTGTGCAGAAGAAGAACATCAAGAAGAAGAAATATCTCGAAATATGTCCGTCAGGCCAGTTCCTTTGAGCTGAATCGGCAAATATCTCGGAAACGAAGCGAGCTATGGCAAAATGTTAAGAGACGTTTTTTGTAGAGAATTATGTTTCCTACAATTTATGTTCTATGATATTTTTTGATCAGAAGCGTAGTTCTCGAGATATATCGAGATATTTAAAAGTTCCGAAGCCGCACCAACATAATAGAGATACAGAAACACCGTGGCCCCTTTCTTTGAGATAACTCTGCACTATTGCGAGCTGCAAATGCCACTTCCAGCTTAGCTGTGCAGGGGAAGAACAACAAGAAGAAGAAGTATCTCGAAATATGTCCGTCAGGCCCGTTCCTTTGAGCTGAATCTGCAAATATCTCGGAAACGAAGCGAGCTATGGCAAAATGTTAAGAGACGTTGTTTGTAGAGAATTATGTTTCCTACAATTTATGTTCTATGATATTTTTTGATCAGAAGCGTAGTTTTCGAGATATATCGAGATATTTAAAAGTTCCGAAGCCGCACCAACATAATAGAGATACAGAAACACCGTGGCCCCTTTCTTTGAGATAACTCTGCACTAATGCGAGCCGCAAATGCCACTTCCAGCATAGCTGTGCAGAAGAAGAACAACAAGAAGAAGAAATATCTCGAAATATGTCCGTCAGGCCCCTTCCCTTGAGATAAATCTGCAAATATCTCGGAAACGAAGCGAGCTATGGCAAAATGTTAAGAGACCTTTTTTGTAGAGAATTAAGTTTCCTACTTTTTATGTTCTATGATATTTTTTGATCAGATGCGTAGTTCTCGAGATATATCAAGATATTTAAAAGTTCCGAAGCCGCACCAACATAATAGAGATACAGAAACACCGTGGCCCCTCTCTTTGAGATAACTCTGCACTATTGCGAGCGGGAAATGCCACTTCCAGTTTAGCTGTGCAGAAGAAGAACAACAAGAAGAAGAAATATCTCGAAATATGTCCGTCAGGCCCCTGCCCTTGAGATATATCTGCAAATATCTCGCAAACGAAGCGAGCTATGGCAAAATGTTGAGAGACCTTTTTTGTAGCGAATTATGTTTCCTACAATTTATGTTCTATGATATTTTTTGATCAGAAGCGTAGTTTTCGAGATATATCGAGATATTTAAAAGTTCCGAAGCCGCACCAACATAATAGAGATACAGAAACACCGTGGCCCCTTTCTTTGAGATAACTCTGCACTATTGCGAGCTGCAAATGCCACTTCCAGCTTAGCTGTGCAGAAGAAGAACATCACGAAGAAGAAATATCTCGAAATATGTCCGTCAGGCCAGTTCCTTTGAGCTGAATCGGCAAATATCTCGGAAACGAAGCGAGTTATGGCAAAATGTTAAGAGACGTTTTTTGTAGAGAATTATGTTTCCTACAATTTATGTTCTATGATATTTTTTGATCAGAAGCGTAGTTTTCGAGATATATCGAGATATTTAAAAGTTCCGAAGCCGCACCAACATAATAGAGATACAGAAACACCGTGGCCCCTTTCTTTGAGATAACTCTGCACTATTGCGAGCTGCAAATGCCACTTCCAGCTTAGCTGTGCAGAGGAAGAACAACAAGAAGAAGAAGTATCTCGAAATATGTCCGTCAGGCCCGTTCCTTTGAGCTGAATCTGCAAATATCTCGGAAACGAAGCGAGCTATGGCAAAATGTTAAGAGACGTTTTTTGTAGAGAATTATGTTTCCTACAATTTATGTTCTATGATATTTTTTGATCAGAAGCGTAGTTTTCGAGATATATCGAGATATTTAAAAGTTCCGAAGCCGCACCAACATAATAGAGATACAGAAACACCGTGGCCCCTTTCTTTGAGATAACTCTGCACTAGTGCGAGCCGCAAATGCCACTTCCAGCATAGCTGTGCAGAAGAAGAACAACAAGAAGAAGAAATATCTCGAAATATGTCCGTCAGGCCCCTTCCCTTGAGATAAATCTGCAAATATCTCGGAAACGAAGCGAGCTATGGCAAAATGTTAAGAGACCTTTTTTGTAGAGAATTAAGTTTCCTACTTTTTATGTTCTATGATATTTTTTGATCAGATGCGTAGTTCTCGAGATATATCAAGATATTTAAAAGTTCCGAAGCCGCACCAACATAATAGAGATACAGAAACACCGTGGCCCCTCTCTTTGAGATAACTCTGCACTATTGCGAGCGGGAAATGCCACTTCCAGTTTAGCTGTGCAGAAGAAGAACAACAAGAAGAAGAAATATCTCGAAATATGTCCGTCAGGCCCCTGCCCTTGAGATATATCTGCAAATATCTCGGAAACGAAGCGAGCTATGGCAAAATGTTGAGAGACCTTTTTTGTAGCGAATTATGTTTCCTACAATTTATGTTCTATGATATTTTTTGATCAGAAGCGTAGTTTTCGAGATATATCGAGATATTTAAAAGTTCCGAAGCCGCACCAACATAATAGAGATACAGAAACACCGTGGCCCCTTTCTTTGAGATAACTCTGCACTATTGCGAGCTGCAAATGCCACTTCCAGCTTAGCTGTGCAGAAGAAGAACATCACGAAGAAGAAATATCTCGAAATATGTCCGTCAGGCCAGTTCCTTTGAGCTGAATCGGCAAATATCTCGGAAACGAAGCGAGTTATGGCAAAATGTTAAGAGACGTTTTTTGTAGAGAATTATGTTTCCTACAATTTATGTTCTATGATATTTTTTGATCAGAAGCGTAGTTTTCGAGATATATCGAGATATTTAAAAGTTCCGAAGCCGCACCAACATAATAGAGATACAGAAACACCGTGGCCCCTTTCTTTGAGATAACTCTGCACTATTGCGAGCTGCAAATGCCACTTCCAGCTTAGCTGTGCAGAGGAAGAACAACAAGAAGAAGAAGTATCTCGAAATATGTCCGTCAGGCCCGTTCCTTTGAGCTGAATCTGCAAATATCTCGGAAACGAAGCGAGCTATGGCAAAATGTTAAGAGACGTTTTTTGTAGAGAATTATGTTTCCTACAATTTATGTTCTATGATATTTTTTGATCAGAAGCGTAGTTTTCGAGATATATCGAGATATTTAAAAGTTCCGAAGCCGCACCAACATAATAGAGATACAGAAACACCGTGGCCCCTTTCTTTGAGATAACTCTGCACTAGTGCGAGCCGCAAATGCCACTTCCAGCATAGCTGTGCAGAAGAAGAACAACAAGAAGAAGAAATATCTCGAAATATGTCCGTCAGGCCCCTTCCCTTGAGATAAATCTGCAAATATCTCGGAAACGAAGCGAGCTATGGCAAAATGTTAAGAGACCTTTTTTGTAGAGAATTAAGTTTCCTACTTTTTATGTTCTATGATATTTTTTGATCAGATGCGTAGTTCTCGAGATATATCAAGATATTTAAAAGTTCCGAAGCCGCACCAACATAATAGAGATACAGAAACACCGTGGCCCCTCTCTTTGAGATAACTCTGCACTATTGCGAGCTGGAAATGCCACTTCCAGTTTAGCTGTGCAGAAGAAGAACAACAAGAAGAAGAAATATCTCGAAATATGTCCGTCAGGCCACTTCCCTTGAGATAAATCTGCAAATATCTCGGAAACGAAGCGAGCTATGGCAAAATGTTGAGAGACCTTTTTTGTAGCGAATTATGTTTCCTACAATTTATGTTCTATGATATTTTTTGATCAGAAGCGTAGTTTTCGAGATATATCGAGATATTTAAAAGTTCCGAAGCCGCACCAACATAATAGAGATACAGAAACACCGTGGCCCGTTTCTTTGAGATAACTCTGCACTATTGCGAGCTGCAATTGCCACTTCCAGCTTAGCTGTGCAGAGGAAGAACAAGAAGAAGAAGAAGTATCTCGAAATATGTCCGTCAGGCCCGTTCCTTTGAGCTGAATCTGCAAATATCTCGGAAACGAAGCGAGCTATGGCAAAATGTTAAGAGACGTTTTTTGTAGAGAATTATGTTTCCTACAATTTATGTTCTATGATATTTTTTGATCAGAAGCGTAGTTTTCGAGATATATCGAGATATTTAAAAGTTCCGAAGCCGCACCAACATAATAGAGATACAGAAACACCGTGGCCCCTCTCTTTGAGATAACTCTGCACTATTGCGAGCTGGAAATGCCACTTCCAGTTTAGCTGTGCAGAAGAAGAACAACAAGAAGAAGAAGTATCTCGAAATATGTCCGTCAGGCCAGTTCCTTTGAGCTGAATCTGCAAATATCTCGGAAACGAAGCGAGCTATGGCAAAATGTTAAGAGACGTTTTTTGTAGAGAATTATGTTTCCTACAATTTATGTTCTATGATATTTTTTGATCAGAAGCGTAGTTTTCGAGATATATCGAGATATTTAAAAGTTCCGAAGCCGCACCAACATAATAGGGATACAGAAACACCGTGGCCCCTTTCTTTGAGATAACTCTGCACTATTGCGAGCTGCAAATGCCACTTCCAGCTTAGCTGTGCAGAGGAAGAACAACAAGAAGAAGAAGTATCTCGAAATATGTCCGTCAGGCCCGTTCCTTTGAGCTGAATCTGCAAATATCTCGGAAACGAAGCGAGCTATGGCAAAATGATAAGAGACCTTTTTTGTAGAGAATTAAGTTTCCTACTTTTTATCTTCTATGATATTTTTTGATCAGATGCGTAGTTCTCGAGATATATCAAGATATTTAAAAGTTCCGAAGCCGCACCAACATAATAGAGATACAGAAACACCGTGGCCCCTCTCTTTGAGATAACTCTGCACTATTGCGAGCTGGAAATGCCACTTCCAGTTTAGCTGTGCAGAAGAAGAACAACAAGAAGAAGAAATATCTCGAAATATGTCCGTCAGGCCCCTGCCCTTGAGATATATCTGCAAACATCTCGGAAACGAAGCGAGCTATGGCAAAATGTTGAGAGACCTTTTTTGTAGCGAATTATGTTTCCTACAATTTATGTTCTATGATATTTTTTGATCAGAAGCGTAGTTTTCGAGATATATCGAGATATTTAAAAGTTCCGAAGCCGCACCAACATAATAGAGATACAGAAACATCGTGGCCCGTTTCTTTGAGATAACTCTGCACTATTGCGAGCTGCAATTGCCACTTCCAGCTTAGCTGTGCAGAGGAAGAACAAGAAGAAGAAGAAGCATCTCGAAATATGTCCGTCAGGCCCGTTCCTTTGAGCTGAATCTGCAAATATCTCGGAAACGAAGCGAGCTATGGCAAAATGTTAAGAGACGTTTTTTGTACAGAATTATGTTTCCTACAATTTATGTTCTATGATATTTTTTGATCAGAAGCGTAGTTTTCGAGATATATCGAGATATTTAAAAGTTCCGAAGCCGCACCAACATAATAGAGAAACAGAAACACCGTGGCCCCTTTCTTTGAGATAACTCTGCACTAGTGCGAGCCGCAAATGCCACTTCCAGCTTAGCTGTGCAGAAGAAGAACAACAAGAAGAAGAAATATCTCGAAATATGTCCGTCAGGCCCCTTCCCTTGAGATAAATCTGCAAATATCTCGGAAACGAAGCGAGCTATGGCAAAATGTTAAGAGACCTTTTTTGTAGAGAATTAAGTTTCCTACTTTTTATGTTCTATGATATTTTTTGATCAGATGCGTAGTTCTCGAGATATATCAAGATATTTAAAAGTTCCGAAGCCGCACCAACATAATAGAGATACAGAAACACGGTGGCCCCTCTCTTTGAGATAACTCTGCACTATTGCGAGCTGGAAATGCCACTTCCAGTTTAGCTGTGCAGAAGAAGAACAACAAGAAGAAGAAATATCTCGAAATATGTCCGTCAGGCCAGTCCCTTTGAGCTGAATCTGCAAATATCTCGGAAACGAAGCGAGCTATGGCAAAATGTTAAGAGACGTTTTTTGTAGAGAATTATGTTTCCTACAATTTATGTTCTATGATATTTTTTGATCAGAAGCGTAGTTTTCGAGATATATCGAGATATTTAAAAGTTCCGAAGCCGCACCAACATAATAGGGATACAGAAACACCGTGGCCCCTTTCTTTGAGATAACTCTGCACTAGTGCGAGCCGCAAATGCCACTTCCAGCTTAGCTGTGCAGAAGAAGAACAACAAGAAGAAGAAATATCTCGAAATATGTCCGTCAGGCCCCTTCCCTTGAGATAAATCTGCAAATATCTCGGAAACGAAGCGAGCTATGGCAAAATGTTAAGAGACCTTTTTTGTAGAGAATTAAGTTTCCTACTTTTTATGTTCTATGATATTTTTTGATCAGATGCGTAGTTCTCGAGATATATCAAGATATTTAAAAGTTCCGAAGCCGCACCAACATAATAGAGATACAGAAACACGGTGGCCCCTCTCTTTGAGATAACTCTGCACTATTGCGAGCTGGAAATGCCACTTCCAGTTTAGCTGTGCAGAAGAAGAACAACAAGAAGAAGAAATATCTCGAAATATGTCCGTCAGGCCAGTTCCTTTGAGCTGAATCTGCAAATATCTCGGAAACGAAGCGAGCTATGGCAAAATGTTAAGAGACGTTTTTTGTAGAGAATTATGTTTCCTACAATTTATGTTCTATGATATTTTTTGATCAGAAGCGTAGTTTTCGAGATATATCGAGATATTTAAAAGTTCCGAAGCCGCACCAACATAATAGGGATACAGAAACACCGTGGCCCCTTTCTTTGAGATAACTCTGCACTAGTGCGAGCCGCAAATGCCACTTCCAGCTTAGCTGTGCAGAAGAAGAACAACAAGAAGAAGAAATATCTCGAAATATGTCCGTCAGGCCCCTTCCCTTGAGATAAATCTGCAAATATCTCGGAAACGAAGCGAGCTATGGCAAAATGTTAAGAGACCTTTTTTGTAGAGAATTACGTTTCCTACTTTTTATGTTCTATGATATTTTTTGATCAGATGCGTAGTTCTCGAGATATATCCAGATATTTAAAAGTTCCGAAGCCGCACCAACATAATAGAGATACAGAAACACCGTGGCCCCTCTCTTTGAGATAACTCTGCACTATTGCGAGCTGGAAATGCCACTTCCAGTTTAGCTGTGCAGAAGAAGAACAACAAGAAGAAGAAATATCTCGAAATATGTCCGTTAGGCCCCTTCCCTTGAGATAAATCTGCAAATATCTCGGAAACGAAGCGAGCTATGGCAAAATGTTAAGAGACCTTTTTTGTAGAGAATTATGTTTCCTACTTTTTATGTTCTATGATATTTTTTGATCAGACGCGTAGCTCTCGAGATATATCAAGATATTTAAAAGTTCCGAAGCCGCACCAACATAATAGAGATACAGAAACAGCGTGGCCCCTTTCTTTGAGATATCTCTGCACTATTGCGAGCTGCAAATGCCACTTCCAGCTTAGCTGCGCAGAAGAAGAACAACAAGAAGAAGAAATATCTCGAAATATGTCCGTCAGGCCCCTTCCCTTGAGATAAATCTGCAAATATCTCGGAAACGAAGCGAGCTATGGCAAAATGTTAAGAGACCTTATTTGTAGAGAATTAAGTTTCCTACTTTTTATGTTCTATGATATTTTTTGATCAGATGCGTAGTTCTCGAGATATATCAAGATATTTAAAAGTTCCGAAACCGCACCAACATAATAGAGATACAGAAACACCGTGGCCCCTTTCTTTGAGATAACTCTGCACTATTGCGAGCTGCAATTGCCACTTCCAGCTTAGCTGTGCAGAAGAAGAACAACAAGAAGAAGAAATATCTCGAAATATGTCCGTCAGGCCCCTTCCCTTGAGATAAATCTGCAAATATCTCGGAAACGAAGCGAGCTATGGCAAAATGTTAAGAGACCTTTTTTGTAGAGAATTAAGTTTCCTACTTTTTATCTTCTATGATATTTTTTGATCAGATGCGTAGTTCTCGAGATATATCAAGATATTTAAAAGTTCCGAAGCCGCACCAACATAATAGAGATACAGAAACACCGTGGCCCCTTTCTTTGAGATAACTCTGCACTATTGCGAGCTGTAAATGCCACTTCCAGCTTAGCTGTGCAGAAGAAGAACAACAAGAAGAAGAAATATCTCGAAATATGTCCGTCAGGCCCCTTCCCTTGAGATATATCTGCAAATATCTCGGAAACGTAGCGAGCTATGGCAAAATGTTAAGAGACCTTTTTTGTAGAGAATTATGTTTCCTACAATTTATGTTCTATGATATTCTTTGATCAGATGCGTAGTTCTCGAGATATATCAAGATATTTAAAAGTTCCGAAGCCGCACCAACATAATAGAGATACAGAAACACCGTGGCCCCTTTCTTTGTGATAACTCTGCACTATTGCGAGCTGCAAATGCCACTTCCAGCTTAGCTGTGCAGAAGAAGAACATCAAGAAGAAGAAATATCTCGAAATATGTCCGTCAGGCCCCTTCCCTTGAGATAAATCTGCAAATATCTCGGAAACGAAGCGAGCTATGGCAAAATGTTAAGAGACCTCTTTTGTAGAGAATTAAGTTTCCTACTTTTTATGTTCTATGATATTTTTTGATCAGATGCGTAGTTCTCGAGATATATCAAGATATTTAAAAGTTCCGAAGCCGCACCAACATAATAGAGATACAGAAACACCGTGGCCCCTTTCTTTGAGATAACTCTGCACTATTGCGAGCTGTAAATGCCACTTCCAGCTTAGCTGTGCAGAAGAAGAACAACAAGAAGGAGAAATATCTCGAAATATGTCCGTCAGGCCCCTTCCCTTGAGATATATCTGCAAATATCTCGGAAACGAAGCGAGCTATGACAAAATGTTAAGAGACCTTTTTTGTAGAGAATTAAGTTTCCTACTTTTTATGTTCTATGATATTTTTTGATCAGATGCGTAGTTCTCGAGATATATCAAGATATTTAAAAGTTTCGAAGCCGCACCAACATAATAGAGATACAGAAACACCGTGGCCCCTTTCTTTGAGATAACTCTGCACTATTGCGAGCTGCAAATGCCACTTCCAGCTTAGCTGTGCAGAGGAAGAACAACAAGAAGAAGAAATATCTCGAAATATGTCCGTCAGGCCAGTTCCTTTGAGCTGAATCGGCAAATATCTCGGAAACGAAGCGAGCTATGGCAAAATGTTAAGAGACGTTTTTTGTAGAGAATTATGTTTCCTACAAACTATGTTCTATGATATTTTTTGATCAGAAGCGTAGTTTTCGAGATATATCGAGATATTTAAAAGTTCCGAAGCCGCACCAACATAATAGGGATACAGAAACACCGTGGCCCCTTTCTTTGAGATAACTCTGCACTAGTGCGAGCCGCAAATGCCACTTCCAGCTTAGCTGTGCAGAGGAAGAACAACAAGAAGAAGAAATATCTCGAAATATGTCCGTCAGGCCAGTTCCTTTGAGCTGAATCTGCAAATATCTCGGAAACGAAGCGAGCTATGGCAAAATGTTAAGAGACGTTTTTTGTAGAGAATTATGTTTCCTACAATTTATGTTCTATGATATTTTTTGGTCAGAAGCGTAGTTTTCGTGATATATCGAGATATTTAAAAGTTCAGAAGCCGCACCAACATAATAGGGATACAGAAACACCGTGGCCCCTTTCTTTGAGATAACTCTGCACTATTGCGAGCTGCAAATGCCACTTCCAGCTTAGCTGTGCAGAGGAAGAACAACAAGAAGAAGAAATATCTCGAAATATGTCCGTCAGGCCAGTTCCTTTGAGATGAATCGGCAAATATCTCGGAAACGAAGCGAGCTATGGCAAAATGTTAAGAGACGTTTTTCGTAGAGAATTATGTTTCCTACAATTTATGTTCTATGATATTTTTTGATCAGAAGCGTAGTTTTCGAGATATATCGAGATATTTAAAAGTTCCGAAGCCGCACCAACATAATAGGGATACAGAAACACCGTGGCCCCTTTCTTTGAGATAACTCTGCACTAGTGCGAGCCGCAAATGCCACTTCCAGCTTAGCTGTGCAGAGGAAGAACAACAAGAAGAAGAAATATCTCGAAATATGTCCGTCAGGCCCCTTCCCTTGAGATAAATCTGCAAATATCTCGGAAACGAAGCGAGCTATGGCAAAATGTTAAGAGACCTTTTTTGTAGAGAATTAAGTTTCCTACTTTTTATCTTCTATGATATTTTTTGATCAGATGCGTAGTTCTCGAGATATATCAAGATATTTAAAAGTTCCGAAGCCGCACCAACATAATAGAGATACAGAAACACCGTGGCCCCTCTCTTTGAGATAACTCTGCACTATTGCGAGCTGGAAATGCCACTTCCAGTTTAGCTGTGCAGAAGAAGAACAACAAGAAGAAGAAATATCTCGAAATATGTCCGTCAGGCCCCTTCCCTTGAGATATATCTGCAAATATCTCGGAAACGAAGCGAGCTATGACAAAATGTTAAGAGACCTTTTTTGTAGAGAATTATGTTTCCTACAATTTATGTTCTATGATATTTTTTGATCAGAAGCGTAGTTCTCGAGATATATCAAGATATTTAAAAGTTCCGAAGCCGCACCAACATAATAGAGATACAGAAACACCGTGGCCCCTTTCTTTGAGATAACTCTGCACTATTGCTAGCTGCAAATGCCACTTCCAGCTTAGCTGTGCAGAGGAAGAACAACAAGAAGAAGAAATATCTCGAAATATGTCCGTCAGGCCAGTTCCTTTGAGCTGAATCTGCAAATATCTCGGAAACGAAGCGAGCTATGGCAAAATGTTAAGAGACCTTTTTTGTAGAGAATTATGTTTCCTACAATTTATGTTCTATGATATTTTATGATCAGAAGCGTAGTTTTCGAGATATATCGAGATATTTAAAAGTTCCGAAGCCGCACCAACATAATAGAGATACAGAAACACCGTGGCCCCTTTCGTTGAGATAACTCTGCACTAGAGCGAGCCGCAAATGCCACTTCCAGCTTAGCTGTGCAGAAGAAGAACAACAAGAAGAAGAAATATCTCGAAATATGTCCGTCAGGCCCCTTCCCTTGAGATAAATCTGCACATATCTCGGAAACGAAGCGAGCTATGGCAAAATGTTAAGAGACGTTTTTTGTAGAGAATTATGTTTCCTACTATTTATGTTCTATGATATTTTTTGATCCGAAGCGTAGTTTTCGAGATATATCGAGATATTTAAAAGTTCCGAAGCCGCACCAACATAATAGGGATACAGAAACACCGTGGCCTCTTTCTTTGAGATAACTCTGCACTAGTGCGAGCCGCAAATGCCACTTCCAGCTTAGCTGTGCAGAAGAAGAACAACAAGAAGAAGAAATATCTCGAAATATGTCCGTCAGGCCCCTTTCCTTGAGATAAATCTGCAAATATCTCGGAAACGAAGCGAGCTATGGCAAAATGTTAAGAGACCTTTTTTGTAGAGAATTAAGTTTCCTACTTTTTATGTTCGATGATATTTTTTGATCAGATGCGTAGTTCTCGAGATATATCAAGATATTTAAAAGTTCCGAAGCTGCACCAACATAATAGAGGTACAGAAACACCGTGGCCTCTTTCTTTGAGATAACTCTGCACTATTGCGAGCTGCAAATGCCACTTCGAGCTTAGCTGTGCAGAAGAAGAACAACAAGAAGAAGAAATATCTCGAAATATGTCCGTCAGGCCCCTTCCCTTGAGATAAATCTGCAAATATCTCGGAAACGAAGAGAGCTATGGCAAAATGTTAAGAGACCTTTTTTGTAGAGAATTAAGTTTCCTACTTTTCATGTTCTATGATATTTTTTGATCAGATGCGTAGTTCTCGAGATATATCAAGATATTTAAAAGTTCCGAAGCAGCACCAACATAATAGAGATACAGAAACACCGTGGCCCCTTTCTTTGAGATAACTCTGCACTATTGCGAGCTGTAAATGCCACTTCCACCTTAGCTGTGCAGAAGAAGAGCAACAAGAAGAAGAAATATCTCGAAATATGTCCGTCAGGCCCCTTCCCTTGAGATAAATATGCAAATATCTCGGAAACGAAGCGAGCTATGGCAAAATGTTAAGAGACCTTTTTTGTAGAGAATTAAGTTTCCTACTTTTTATGTTCTGTGATATTTTTTGATCAGATGCGTAGTTCTCGAGATATATCAAGATATTTAAAAGTTCCGAAGCCGCACCAACATAATAGAGATACAGAAACACCGTGGCCCCTTTGTTTGAGATAACTCTGCACTATTGCGAGCTGCAAATGCCACTTCCAGCTTAGCTGCGCAGAGGAAGAACAACAAGAAGAAGAAATATCTCGAAATATGTCCGTCAGGCCAGTTCCTTTGAGCTGAATCTGCAAATATCTCGGAAACGAAACGAGCTATGGCAAAATGTTAACAGACGTTTTTTGTAGAGAATTATGTTTCCTACAATTTATGTTCTATGATATTTTTTGATCAGAAGCGTAGTTTTCGAGATATATCGAGATATTTAAAAGTTCCGAAGACGCACCAACATAATAGAGATACAGAAACACCGTGGCCCCTTTCTTTGAGATAACTCTGCACTAGTGCGAGCCGCAAATGCCACTTCCAGCTTAGCTGTGCAGAAGAAGAACAACAAGAAGAAGAAATATCTCGAAATATGTCCGTCAGGCCCCTTCCCTTGAGATATATCTGCAAATATCTCGGAAACGAAGAGAGCTATGGCAAAATGTTAAGAGACCTTTTTTGTAGAGAATTAAGTTTCCTACTTTTCATGTTCTATGATATTTTTTGATCAGATGCGTAGTTCTCGAGATATATCAAGATATTTAAAAGTTCCGAAGCCGCACCAACATAATAGAGATACAGAAACACCGTGGCCCCTTTCTTTGAGATAACTTTGCACTATTGCGAGCTGTAAATGCCACTTCCAGCTTAGCTGTGCAGAAGAAGAACAACAAGAAGAAGAAATATCTCGAAATATGTCCGTCAGGCCCCTTCCCTTGAGATAAATCTGCAAATATCTCGGAAACGAAGCGAGCTATGGCAAAATGTTAAGAGACCTTTTTTGTAGAGAATTAAGTTTCCTACTTTTTACGTTCTATGATATTTTTTAATCAGATGCGTAGTTCTCGAGATATATCAAGATATTTAAAAGTTCCGAAGCCGCACCAACATAATAGAGATACAGAAACACCGTGGCCCCTTTCTTTGAGATAACTCTGCACTATTGCGAGCTGCAAATGCCACTTCCAGCTTAGCTGTGCAGAGGAAGAACAACAAGAAGAAGAAGTATCTCGAAATATGTCCGTCAGGCCCGTTCCTTTGAGCTGAATCTGCAAATATCTCGGAAACGAAGCGAGCTATGGCAAAATGTTAAGAGACGTTTTTTGTAGAGAATTATCTTTCCTACAATTTATGTTCTATGATATTTTTTGATCAGAAGCGTAGTTTTCGAGATATATCGAGATATTTAAAAGTTCCGAAGACGCACCAACATAATAGAGATACAGAAACACCGTGGCCCCTTTCTTTGAGATAACTGTGCACTAGTGCGAGCCGCAAATGCCACTTCCAGCTTAGCTGTGCAGAAGAAGAACAACAAGAAGAAGAAATATCTCGAAATATGTCCGTCAGGCCCCTTCCCTTGAGATATATCTGCAAATATCTCGGAAACGAAGAGAGCTATGGCAAAATGTTAAGAGACCTTTTTTGTAGAGAATTAAGTTTCCTACTTTTTATCTTCTATGATATTTTTTGATCAGATGCGTAGTTCTCGAGATATATCAAGATATTTAAAAGTTCCGAAGCCGCACCAACATAATAGAGATACAGAAACACCGTGGCCCCTTTCTTTGAGATAACTCTGCACTATTGCGAGCTGTAAATGCCACTTCCAGCTTAGCTGTGCAGAAGAAGAACAACAAGAAGAAGAAATATCTCGAAATATGTCCGTCAGGCCCCTTCCCTTGAGATATATCTGCAAATATCTCGGAAACGTAGCGAGCTATGGCAAAATGTTAAGAGACCTTTTTTGTAGAGAATTATGTTTCCTACAATTTATGTTCTATGATATTCTTTGATCAGATGCGTAGTTCTCGAGATATATCAAGATATTTAAAAGTTCCGAAGCCGCACCAACATAATAGAGATACAGAAACACCGTGGCCCCTTTCTTTGTGATAACTCTGCACTATTGCGAGCTGCAAATGCCACTTCCAGCTTAGCTGTGCAGAAGAAGAACATCAAGAAGAAGAAATATCTCGAAATATGTCCGTCAGGCCCCTTCCCTTGAGATAAATCTGCAAATATCTCGGAAACGAAGCGAGCTATGGCAAAATGTTAAGAGACCTCTTTTGTAGAGAATTAAGTTTCCTACTTTTTATGTTCTATGATATTTTTTGATCAGATGCGTAGTTCTCGAGATATATCAAGATATTTAAAAGTTCCGAAGCCGCACCAACATAATAGAGATACAGAAACACCGTGGCCCCTTTCTTTGAGATAACTCTGCACTATTGCGAGCTGTAAATGCCACTTCCAGCTTAGCTGTGCAGAAGAAGAACAACAAGAAGGAGAAATATCTCGAAATATGTCCGTCAGGCCCCTTCCCTTGAGATATATCTGCAAATATCTCGGAAACGAAGCGAGCTATGACAAAATGTTAAGAGACCTTTTTTGTAGAGAATTAAGTTTCCTACTTTTTATGTTCTATGATATTTTTTGATCAGATGCGTAGTTCTCGAGATATATCAAGATATTTAAAAGTTTCGAAGCCGCACCAACATAATAGAGATACAGAAACACCGTGGCCCCTTTCTTTGAGATAACTCTGCACTATTGCGAGCTGCAAATGCCACTTCCAGCTTAGCTGTGCAGAGGAAGAACAACAAGAAGAAGAAATATCTCGAAATATGTCCGTCAGGCCAGTTCCTTTGAGCTGAATCGGCAAATATCTCGGAAACGAAGCGAGCTATGGCAAAATGTTAAGAGACGTTTTTTGTAGAGAATTATGTTTCCTACAAACTATGTTCTATGATATTTTTTGATCAGAAGCGTAGTTTTCGAGATATATCGAGATATTTAAAAGTTCCGAAGCCGCACCAACATAATAGGGATACAGAAACACCGTGGCCCCTTTCTTTGAGATAACTCTGCACTAGTGCGAGCCGCAAATGCCACTTCCAGCTTAGCTGTGCAGAGGAAGAACAACAAGAAGAAGAAATATCTCGAAATATGTCCGTCAGGCCAGTTCCTTTGAGCTGAATCTGCAAATATCTCGGAAACGAAGCGAGCTATGGCAAAATGTTAAGAGACGTTTTTTGTAGAGAATTATGTTTCCTACAATTTATGTTCTATGATATTTTTTGGTCAGAAGCGTAGTTTTCGTGATATATCGAGATATTTAAAAGTTCAGAAGCCGCACCAACATAATAGGGATACAGAAACACCGTGGCCCCTTTCTTTGAGATAACTCTGCACTATTGCGAGCTGCAAATGCCACTTCCAGCTTAGCTGTGCAGAGGAAGAACAACAAGAAGAAGAAATATCTCGAAATATGTCCGTCAGGCCAGTTCCTTTGAGATGAATCGGCAAATATCTCGGAAACGAAGCGAGCTATGGCAAAATGTTAAGAGACGTTTTTCGTAGAGAATTATGTTTCCTACAATTTATGTTCTATGATATTTTTTGATCAGAAGCGTAGTTTTCGAGATATATCGAGATATTTAAAAGTTCCGAAGCCGCACCAACATAATAGGGATACAGAAACACCGTGGCCCCTTTCTTTGAGATAACTCTGCACTAGTGCGAGCCGCAAATGCCACTTCCAGCTTAGCTGTGCAGAGGAAGAACAACAAGAAGAAGAAATATCTCGAAATATGTCCGTCAGGCCCCTTCCCTTGAGATAAATCTGCAAATATCTCGGAAACGAAGCGAGCTATGGCAAAATGTTAAGAGACCTTTTTTGTAGAGAATTAAGTTTCCTACTTTTTATCTTCTATGATATTTTTTGATCAGATGCGTAGTTCTCGAGATATATCAAGATATTTAAAAGTTCCGAAGCCGCACCAACATAATAGAGATACAGAAACACCGTGGCCCCTCTCTTTGAGATAACTCTGCACTATTGCGAGCTGGAAATGCCACTTCCAGTTTAGCTGTGCAGAAGAAGAACAACAAGAAGAAGAAATATCTCGAAATATGTCCGTCAGGCCCCTTCCCTTGAGATATATCTGCAAATATCTCGGAAACGAAGCGAGCTATGACAAAATGTTAAGAGACCTTTTTTGTAGAGAATTATGTTTCCTACAATTTATGTTCTATGATATTTTTTGATCAGAAGCGTAGTTCTCGAGATATATCAAGATATTTAAAAGTTCCGAAGCCGCACCAACATAATAGAGATACAGAAACACCGTGGCCCCTTTCTTTGAGATAACTCTGCACTATTGCTAGCTGCAAATGCCACTTCCAGCTTAGCTGTGCAGAGGAAGAACAACAAGAAGAAGAAATATCTCGAAATATGTCCGTCAGGCCAGTTCCTTTGAGCTGAATCTGCAAATATCTCGGAAACGAAGCGAGCTATGGCAAAATGTTAAGAGACCTTTTTTGTAGAGAATTATGTTTCCTACAATTTATGTTCTATGATATTTTATGATCAGAAGCGTAGTTTTCGAGATATATCGAGATATTTAAAAGTTCCGAAGCCGCACCAACATAATAGAGATACAGAAACACCGTGGCCCCTTTCGTTGAGATAACTCTGCACTAGAGCGAGCCGCAAATGCCACTTCCAGCTTAGCTGTGCAGAAGAAGAACAACAAGAAGAAGAAATATCTCGAAATATGTCCGTCAGGCCCCTTCCCTTGAGATAAATCTGCACATATCTCGGAAACGAAGCGAGCTATGGCAAAATGTTAAGAGACGTTTTTTGTAGAGAATTATGTTTCCTACTATTTATGTTCTATGATATTTTTTGATCCGAAGCGTAGTTTTCGAGATATATCGAGATATTTAAAAGTTCCGAAGCCGCACCAACATAATAGGGATACAGAAACACCGTGGCCTCTTTCTTTGAGATAACTCTGCACTAGTGCGAGCCGCAAATGCCACTTCCAGCTTAGCTGTGCAGAAGAAGAACAACAAGAAGAAGAAATATCTCGAAATATGTCCGTCAGGCCCCTTTCCTTGAGATAAATCTGCAAATATCTCGGAAACGAAGCGAGCTATGGCAAAATGTTAAGAGACCTTTTTTGTAGAGAATTAAGTTTCCTACTTTTTATGTTCGATGATATTTTTTGATCAGATGCGTAGTTCTCGAGATATATCAAGATATTTAAAAGTTCCGAAGCTGCACCAACATAATAGAGGTACAGAAACACCGTGGCCTCTTTCTTTGAGATAACTCTGCACTATTGCGAGCTGCAAATGCCACTTCGAGCTTAGCTGTGCAGAAGAAGAACAACAAGAAGAAGAAATATCTCGAAATATGTCCGTCAGGCCCCTTCCCTTGAGATAAATCTGCAAATATCTCGGAAACGAAGAGAGCTATGGCAAAATGTTAAGAGACCTTTTTTGTAGAGAATTAAGTTTCCTACTTTTCATGTTCTATGATATTTTTTGATCAGATGCGTAGTTCTCGAGATATATCAAGATATTTAAAAGTTCCGAAGCAGCACCAACATAATAGAGATACAGAAACACCGTGGCCCCTTTCTTTGAGATAACTCTGCACTATTGCGAGCTGTAAATGCCACTTCCACCTTAGCTGTGCAGAAGAAGAGCAACAAGAAGAAGAAATATCTCGAAATATGTCCGTCAGGCCCCTTCCCTTGAGATAAATATGCAAATATCTCGGAAACGAAGCGAGCTATGGCAAAATGTTAAGAGACCTTTTTTGTAGAGAATTAAGTTTCCTACTTTTTATGTTCTGTGATATTTTTTGATCAGATGCGTAGTTCTCGAGATATATCAAGATATTTAAAAGTTCCGAAGCCGCACCAACATAATAGAGATACAGAAACACCGTGGCCCCTTTGTTTGAGATAACTCTGCACTATTGCGAGCTGCAAATGCCACTTCCAGCTTAGCTGCGCAGAGGAAGAACAACAAGAAGAAGAAATATCTCGAAATATGTCCGTCAGGCCAGTTCCTTTGAGCTGAATCTGCAAATATCTCGGAAACGAAACGAGCTATGGCAAAATGTTAACAGACGTTTTTTGTAGAGAATTATGTTTCCTACAATTTATGTTCTATGATATTTTTTGATCAGAAGCGTAGTTTTCGAGATATATCGAGATATTTAAAAGTTCCGAAGACGCACCAACATAATAGAGATACAGAAACACCGTGGCCCCTTTCTTTGAGATAACTCTGCACTAGTGCGAGCCGCAAATGCCACTTCCAGCTTAGCTGTGCAGAAGAAGAACAACAAGAAGAAGAAATATCTCGAAATATGTCCGTCAGGCCCCTTCCCTTGAGATATATCTGCAAATATCTCGGAAACGAAGAGAGCTATGGCAAAATGTTAAGAGACCTTTTTTGTAGAGAATTAAGTTTCCTACTTTTCATGTTCTATGATATTTTTTGATCAGATGCGTAGTTCTCGAGATATATCAAGATATTTAAAAGTTCCGAAGCCGCACCAACATAATAGAGATACAGAAACACCGTGGCCCCTTTCTTTGAGATAACTTTGCACTATTGCGAGCTGTAAATGCCACTTCCAGCTTAGCTGTGCAGAAGAAGAACAACAAGAAGAAGAAATATCTCGAAATATGTCCGTCAGGCCCCTTCCCTTGAGATAAATCTGCAAATATCTCGGAAACGAAGCGAGCTATGGCAAAATGTTAAGAGACCTTTTTTGTAGAGAATTAAGTTTCCTACTTTTTACGTTCTATGATATTTTTTAATCAGATGCGTAGTTCTCGAGATATATCAAGATATTTAAAAGTTCCGAAGCCGCACCAACATAATAGAGATACAGAAACACCGTGGCCCCTTTCTTTGAGATAACTCTGCACTATTGCGAGCTGCAAATGCCACTTCCAGCTTAGCTGTGCAGAGGAAGAACAACAAGAAGAAGAAGTATCTCGAAATATGTCCGTCAGGCCCGTTCCTTTGAGCTGAATCTGCAAATATCTCGGAAACGAAGCGAGCTATGGCAAAATGTTAAGAGACGTTTTTTGTAGAGAATTATCTTTCCTACAATTTATGTTCTATGATATTTTTTGATCAGAAGCGTAGTTTTCGAGATATATCGAGATATTTAAAAGTTCCGAAGACGCACCAACATAATAGAGATACAGAAACACCGTGGCCCCTTTCTTTGAGATAACTGTGCACTAGTGCGAGCCGCAAATGCCACTTCCAGCTTAGCTGTGCAGAAGAAGAACAACAAGAAGAAGAAATATCTCGAAATATGTCCGTCAGGCCCCTTCCCTTGAGATATATCTGCAAATATCTCGGAAACGAAGAGAGCTATGGCAAAATGTTAAGAGACCTTTTTTGTAGAGAATTAAGTTTCCTACTTTTCATGTTCGATGATATTTTTTGATCAGATGCGTAGTTCTCGAGATATATCAAGATATTTAAAAGTTCCGAAGCAGCACCAACATAATAGAGATACAGAAACACCGTGGCCCCTTTCTTTGAGATAACTCTGCACTATTGCGAGCTGTAAATGCCACTTCCAGCTTAGCTGTGCAGAAGAAGAACAACAAGAAGAAGAAATATCTCGAAATATGTCCGTCAGGCCCCTCCCCTTGAGATAAATATGCAAATATCTCGGAAACGAAGCGAGCTATGGCAAAATGTTAAGAGACCTTTTTTGTAGAGAATTAAGTTTCCTACTTTTTATGTTCTATGATATTTTTTGATCAGATGCGTAGTTCTCGAGATATATCAAGATATTTAAAAGTTCCGAAGCCGCACCAACATAATAGAGACACAGAAACACCGTGGCCCCTTTCTTTGAGATAACTCTGCACTATTGCGAGCTGCAAATGCCACTTCCAGCTTAGCTGTGCAGAGGAAGAACAACAAGAAGAAGAAATATCTCGAAATATGTCCATCAGGACCCTTCCCTTGAGATAAATCTGCAAATATCTCGGAAACGAAATGAGCTATGGCAAAATGTTAAGAAACCTTTTTTGTAGAGAATTATGTTTCCTACAATTTATGTTCTATGATATTTTTTGATCAGAAGCGTAGTTTTCGAGATATATCGAGATATGTAAAAGTTCCGAAGCCGCACCAACATAATAGAGATACAGAAACACCGTGGCCCCTTTCTTTGGGATAACTCTGCACTCTTGCGAGCTGCAAATGCCACTTCCAGCTTAGCTGTGCAGAAGAAGAACAACAAGAAGAAGAAATATCTCGAAATATGTCCGTCAGGCCACTTCCCTTGAGATAAATCTGCAAATATCTCGGAAACGAAACGAGCAATGGCAAAATGTTAAGAGACGTTTTTTGTAGAGAATTATGTTTCCTGCAATTTATGTTCTATGATATTTTTTGATCAGAAGCGTAGTTTTCGAGATATATCGAGATATTTAAAAGTTCCGAAGACGCACCAACATAATAGAGATACAGAAACACCGTGGCCCCTTTCTTTGAGATAACTCTGCACTAGTGCGAGCCGCAAATGCCACTTCCAGCTTAGCTGTGCAGAAGAAGAACAACAAGAAGAAGAAATATCTCGAAATATGTCCGTCAGGCCCCTTCCCTTGAGATATATCTGCAAATATCTCGGAAACGAAGAGAGCTATGGCAAAATGTTAAGAGACCTTTTTTGTAGAGAATTAAGTTTCCTACTTTTCATGTTCTATGATATTTTTTGATCGGATGCGTAGTTCTCGAGATATATCAAGATATTTAAAAGTTCCGAAGCCGCACCAACATAATAGGGATACAGAAACACCGTGGCCCCTTTCTTTGAGATAACTCTGCACTAGTGCGAGCCGCAAATGCCACTTCCAGCTTAGCTGTGCAGAGGAAGAACAACAAGAAGAAGAAATATCTCGAAATATGTCCGTCAGGCCCCTTCCCTTGAGATAAATCTGCAAATATCTCGGAAACGAAGCGAGCTATGGCAAAATGTTAAGAGACCTTTTTTGTAGAGAATTAAGTTTCCTACTTTTTATCTTCTATGATATTTTTTGATCAGATGCGTAGTTCTCGAGATATATCAAGATATTTAAAAGTTCCGAGGCCGCACCAACATAATAGAGATACAGAAACACCGTGGCCCCTCTCTTTGAGATAACTCTGCACTATTGCGAGCTGGAAATGCCACTTCCAGTTTAGCTGTGCAGAAGAAGAACAACAAGAAGAAGAAATATCTCGAAATATGTCCGTCAGGCCCCTTCCCTTGAGATATATCTGCAAATATCTCGGAAACGAAGCGAGCTATGACAAAATGTTAAGAGACCTTTTTTGTAGAGAATTATGTTTCCTACAATTTATGTTCTATGATATTTTTTGATCAGAAGCGTAGTTCTCGAGATATATCAAGATATTTAAAAGTTCCGAAGCCGCACCAACATAATAGAGATACAGAAACACCGTGGCCCCTTTCTTTGAGATAACTCTGCACTATTGCTAGCTGCAAATGCCACTTCCAGCTTAGCTGTGCAGAGGAAGAACAACAAGAAGAAGAAATATCTCGAAATATGTCCGTCAGGCCAGTTCCTTTGAGCTGAATCGGCAAATATCTCGGAAACGAAGCGAGCTATGGCAAAATGTTAAGAGACGTTTTTCGTAGAGAATTATGTTTCCTACAATTTATGTTCTATGATATTTTTTGATCAGAAGCGTAGTTTTCGAGATATATCGAGATATTTAAAAGTTCCGAAGCCGCACCAACATAATAGGGATACAGAAACACCGTGGCCCCTTTCTTTGAGATAACTCTGCACTAGTGCGAGCCGCAAATGCCACTTCCAGCTTAGCTGTGCAGAGGAAGAACAACAAGAAGAAGAAATATCTCGAAATATGTCCGTCAGGCCCCTTCCCTTGAGATATATCTGCAAATATCTCGGAAACGAAGCGAGCTATGACAAAATGTTAAGAGACCTTTTTTGTAGAGAATTATGTTTCCTACAATTTATGTTCTATGATATTTTTTGATCAGAAGCGTAGTTCTCGAGATATATCAAGATATTTAAAAGTTCCGAAGCCGCACCAACATAATAGAGATACAGAAACACCGTGGCCCCTTTCTTTGAGATAACTCTGCACTATTGCTAGCTGCAAATGCCACTTCCAGCTTAGCTGTGCAGAGGAAGAACAACAAGAAGAAGAAATATCTCGAAATATGTCCGTCAGGCCAGTTCCTTTGAGCTGAATCTGCAAATATCTCGGAAACGAAGCGAGCTATGGCAAAATGTTAAGAGACCTTTTTTGTAGAGAATTATGTTTCCTACAATTTATGTTCTATGATATTTTATGATCAGAAGCGTAGTTTTCGAGATATATCGAGATATTTAAAAGTTCCGAAGCCGCACCAACATAATAGAGATACAGAAACACCGTGGCCCCTTTCGTTGAGATAACTCTGCACTAGAGCGAGCCGCAAATGCCACTTCCAGCTTAGCTGTGCAGAAGAAGAACAACAAGAAGAAGAAATATCTCGAAATATGTCCGTCAGGCCCCTTCCCTTGAGATAAATCTGCACATATCTCGGAAACGAAGCGAGCTATGGCAAAATGTTAAGAGACGTTTTTTGTAGAGAATTATGTTTCCTACTATTTATGTTCTATGATATTTTTTGATCCGAAGCGTAGTTTTCGAGATATATCGAGATATTTAAAAGTTCCGAAGCCGCACCAACATAATAGGGATACAGAAACACCGTGGCCTCTTTCTTTGAGATAACTCTGCACTAGTGCGAGCCGCAAATGCCACTTCCAGCTTAGCTGTGCAGAAGAAGAACAACAAGAAGAAGAAATATCTCGAAATATGTCCGTCAGGCCCCTTTCCTTGAGATAAATCTGCAAATATCTCGGAAACGAAGCGAGCTATGGCAAAATGTTAAGAGACCTTTTTTGTAGAGAATTAAGTTTCCTACTTTTTATGTTCGATGATATTTTTTGATCAGATGCGTAGTTCTCGAGATATATCAAGATATTTAAAAGTTCCGAAGCTGCACCAACATAATAGAGGTACAGAAACACCGTGGCCTCTTTCTTTGAGATAACTCTGCACTATTGCGAGCTGCAAATGCCACTTCGAGCTTAGCTGTGCAGCAGAAGAACAACAAGAAGAAGAAATATCTCGAAATATGTCCGTCAGGCCCCTTCCCTTGAGATAAATCTGCAAATATCTCGGAAACGAAGAGAGCTATGGCAAAATGTTAAGAGACCTTTTTTGTAGAGAATTAAGTTTCCTACTTTTCATGTTCTATGATATTTTTTGATCAGATGCGTAGTTCTCGAGATATATCAAGATATTTAAAAGTTCCGAAGCAGCACCAACATAATAGAGATACAGAAACACCGTGGCCCCTTTCTTTGAGATAACTCTGCACTATTGCGAGCTGTAAATGCCACTTCCACCTTAGCTGTGCAGAAGAAGAGCAACAAGAAGAAGAAATATCTCGAAATATGTCCGTCAGGCCCCTTCCCTTGAGATAAATATGCAAATATCTCGGAAACGAAGCGAGCTATGGCAAAATGTTAAGAGACCTTTTTTGTAGAGAATTAAGTTTCCTACTTTTTATGTTCTGTGATATTTTTTGATCAGATGCGTAGTTCTCGAGATATATCAAGATATTTAAAAGTTCCGAAGCCGCACCAACATAATAGAGATACAGAAACACCGTGGCCCCTTTGTTTGAGATAACTCTGCACTATTGCGAGCTGCAAATGCCACTTCCAGCTTAGCTGCGCAGAGGAAGAACAACAAGAAGAAGAAATATCTCGAAATATGTCCGTCAGGCCAGTTCCTTTGAGCTGAATCTGCAAATATCTCGGAAACGAAACGAGCTATGGCAAAATGTGAAGAGACGTTTTTTGTAGAGAATTATGTTTCCTACAATTTATGTTCTATGATATTTTTTGATCAGAAGCGTAGTTTTCGAGATATATCGAGATATTTAAAAGTTCCGAAGACGCACCAACATAATAGAGATACAGAAACACCGTGGCCCCTTTCTTTGAGATAACTCTGCACTAGTGCGAGCCGCAAATGCCACTTCCAGCTTAGCTGTGCAGAAGAAGAACAACAAGAAGAAGAAATATCTCGAAATATGTCCGTCAGGCCCCTTCCCTTGAGATATATCTGCAAATATCTCGGAAACGAAGAGAGCTATGGCAAAATGTTAAGAGACCTTTTTTGTAGAGAATTAAGTTTCCTACTTTTCATGTTCTATGATATTTTTTGATCAGATGCGTAGTTCTCGAGATATATCAAGATATTTAAAAGTTCCGAAGCCGCACCAACATAATAGAGATACAGAAACACCGTGGCCCCTTTCTTTGAGATAACTTTGCACTATTGCGAGCTGTAAATGCCACTTCCAGCTTAGCTGTGCAGAAGAAGAACAACAAGAAGAAGAAATATCTCGAAATATGTCCGTCAGGCCCCTTCCCTTGAGATAAATCTGCAAATATCTCGGAAACGAAGCGAGCTATGGCAAAATGTTAAGAGACCTTTTTTGTAGAGAATTAAGTTTCCTACTTTTTACGTTCTATGATATTTTTTAATCAGATGCGTAGTTCTCGAGATATATCAAGATATTTAAAAGTTCCGAAGCCGCACCAACATAATAGAGATACAGAAACACCGTGGCCCCTTTCTTTGAGATAACTCTGCACTATTGCGAGCTGCAAATGCCACTTCCAGCTTAGCTGTGCAGAGGAAGAACAACAAGAAGAAGAAGTATCTCGAAATATGTCCGTCAGGCCCGTTCCTTTGAGCTGAATCTGCAAATATCTCGGAAACGAAGCGAGCTATGGCAAAATGTTAAGAGACGTTTTTTGTAGAGAATTATCTTTCCTACAATTTATGTTCTATGATATTTTTTGATCAGAAGCGTAGTTTTCGAGATATATCGAGATATTTAAAAGTTCCGAAGACGCACCAACATAATAGAGATACAGAAACACCGTGGCCCCTTTCTTTGAGATAACTGTGCACTAGTGCGAGCCGCAAATGCCACTTCCAGCTTAGCTGTGCAGAAGAAGAACAACAAGAAGAAGAAATATCTCGAAATATGTCCGTCAGGCCCCTTCCCTTGAGATATATCTGCAAATATCTCGGAAACGAAGAGAGCTATGGCAAAATGTTAAGAGACCTTTTTTGTAGAGAATTAAGTTTCCTACTTTTTATGTTCTATGATATTTTTTGATCAGATGCGTAGTTCTCGAGATATATCAAGATATTTAAAAGTTCCGAAGCCGCACCAACATAATAGAGATACAGAAACACCGTGGCCCCTTTCTTTGAGATAACTCTGCACTATTGCGAGCTGCAAATGCCACTTCCAGCTTAGCTGTGCAGAGGAAGAACAACAAGAAGAAGAAATATCTCGAAATATGTCCATCAGGACCCTTCCCTTCAGATAAATCTGCAAATATCTCGGAAACGAAATGAGCTATGGCAAAATGTTAAGAAACCTTTTTTGTAGAGAATTATGTTTCCTACAATTTATGTTCTATGATATTTTTTGATCAGAAGCGTAGTTTTCGAGATATATCGAGATATGTAAAAGTTCCGAAGCCGCACCAACATAATAGAGATACAGAAACACCGTGGCCCCTTTCTTTGGGATAACTCTGCACTCTTGCGAGCTGCAAATGCCACTTCCAGCTTAGCTGTGCAGAAGAAGAACAACAAGAAGAAGAAATATCTCGAAATATGTCCGTCAGGCCACTTCCCTTGAGATAAATCTGCAAATATCTCGGAAACGAAACGAGCAATGGCAAAATGTTAAGAGACGTTTTTTGTAGAGAATTATGTTTCCTGCAATTTATGTTCTATGATATTTTTTGATCAGAAGCGTAGTTTTCGAGATATATCGAGATATTTAAAAGTTCCGAAGACGCACCAACATAATAGAGATACAGAAACACCGTGGCCCCTTTCTTTGAGATAACTCTGCACTAGTGCGAGCCGCAAATGCCACTTCCAGCTTAGCTGTGCAGAAGAAGAACAACAAGAAGAAGAAATATCTCGAAATATGTCCGTCAGGCCCCTTCCCTTGAGATATATCTGCAAATATCTCGGAAACGAAGAGAGCTATGGCAAAATGTTAAGAGACCTTTTTTGTAGAGAATTAAGTTTCCTACTTTTCATGTTCTATGATATTTTTTGATCGGATGCGTAGTTCTCGAGATATATCAAGATATTTAAAAGTTCCGAAGCCGCACCAACATAATAGAGATACAGAAACACCGTGGCCCCTTTCTTTGAGATAACTCTGCACTAGTGCGAGCCGCAAATGCCACTTCCAGCTTAGCTGTGCAGAAGAAGAACAACAAGAAGAAGAAATATCTCGAAATATGTCCGTCAGGCCAGTTCCTTTGAGCTGAATCTGCAAATATCTCGGAAACGAAACGAGCTATGGCAAAATGTTAAGAGACGTTTTTTGTAGAGAATTATGTTTCCTACAATTTATGTTCTATGATATTTTTTGATCAGAAGCGTAGTTTTCGAGATATATCGAGATATTTAAAAGTTCCGAAGACGCACCAACATAATAGAGATACAGAAACACCGTGGCCCCTTTCTTTGAGATAACTCTGCACTAGTGCGAGCCGCAAATGCCACTTCCAGCTTAGCTGTGCAGAAGAAGAACAACAAGAAGAAGAAATATCTCGAAATATGTCCGTCAGGCCCCTTCCCTTGAGATATATCTGCAAATATCTCGGAAACGAAGAGAGCTATGGCAAAATGTTAAGAGACCTTTTTTGTAGAGAATTAAGTTTCCTACTTTTCATGTTCTATGATATTTTTTGATCAGATGCGTAGTTCTCGAGATATATCAAGATATTTAAAAGTTCCGAAGCCGCACCAACATAATAGAGATACAGAAACACCGTGGCCCCTTTCTTTGAGATAACTTTGCACTATTGCGAGCTGTAAATGCCACTTCCAGCTTAGCTGTGCAGAAGAAGAACAACAAGAAGAAGAAATATCTCGAAATATGTCCGTCAGGCCCCTTCCCTTGAGATAAATCTGCAAATATCTCGGAAACGAAGCGAGCTATGGCAAAATGTTAAGAGACCTTTTTTGTAGAGAATTAAGTTTCCTACTTTTTACGTTCTATGATATTTTTTAATCAGATGCGTAGTTCTCGAGATATATCAAGATATTTAAAAGTTCCGAAGCCGCACCAACATAATAGAGATACAGAAACACCGTGGCCCCTTTCTTTGAGATAACTCTGCACTATTGCGAGCTGCAAATGCCACTTCCAGCTTAGCTGTGCAGAGGAAGAACAACAAGAAGAAGAAGTATCTCGAAATATGTCCGTCAGGCCCGTTCCTTTGAGCTGAATCTGCAAATATCTCGGAAACGAAGCGAGCTATGGCAAAATGTTAAGAGACGTTTTTTGTAGAGAATTATCTTTCCTACAATTTATGTTCTATGATATTTTTTGATCAGAAGCGTAGTTTTCGAGATATATCGAGATATTTAAAAGTTCCGAAGACGCACCAACATAATAGAGATACAGAAACACCGTGGCCCCTTTCTTTGAGATAACTGTGCACTAGTGCGAGCCGCAAATGCCACTTCCAGCTTAGCTGTGCAGAAGAAGAACAACAAGAAGAAGAAATATCTCGAAATATGTCCGTCAGGCCCCTTCCCTTGAGATATATCTGCAAATATCTCGGAAACGAAGAGAGCTATGGCAAAATGTTAAGAGACCTTTTTTGTAGAGAATTAAGTTTCCTACTTTTTATGTTCTATGATATTTTTTGATCAGATGCGTAGTTCTCGAGATATATCAAGATATTTAAAAGTTCCGAAGCCGCACCAACATAATAGAGATACAGAAACACCGTGGCCCCTTTCTTTGAGATAACTCTGCACTATTGCGAGCTGCAAATGCCACTTCCAGCTTAGCTGTGCAGAGGAAGAACAACAAGAAGAAGAAATATCTCGAAATATGTCCATCAGGACCCTTCCCTTCAGATAAATCTGCAAATATCTCGGAAACGAAATGAGCTATGGCAAAATGTTAAGAAACCTTTTTTGTAGAGAATTATGTTTCCTACAATTTATGTTCTATGATATTTTTTGATCAGAAGCGTAGTTTTCGAGATATATCGAGATATGTAAAAGTTCCGAAGCCGCACCAACATAATAGAGATACAGAAACACCGTGGCCCCTTTCTTTGGGATAACTCTGCACTCTTGCGAGCTGCAAATGCCACTTCCAGCTTAGCTGTGCAGAAGAAGAACAACAAGAAGAAGAAATATCTCGAAATATGTCCGTCAGGCCACTTCCCTTGAGATAAATCTGCAAATATCTCGGAAACGAAACGAGCAATGGCAAAATGTTAAGAGACGTTTTTTGTAGAGAATTATGTTTCCTGCAATTTATGTTCTATGATATTTTTTGATCAGAAGCGTAGTTTTCGAGATATATCGAGATATTTAAAAGTTCCGAAGACGCACCAACATAATAGAGATACAGAAACACCGTGGCCCCTTTCTTTGAGATAACTCTGCACTAGTGCGAGCCGCAAATGCCACTTCCAGCTTAGCTGTGCAGAAGAAGAACAACAAGAAGAAGAAATATCTCGAAATATGTCCGTCAGGCCCCTTCCCTTGAGATATATCTGCAAATATCTCGGAAACGAAGAGAGCTATGGCAAAATGTTAAGAGACCTTTTTTGTAGAGAATTAAGTTTCCTACTTTTCATGTTCTATGATATTTTTTGATCGGATGCGTAGTTCTCGAGATATATCAAGATATTTAAAAGTTCCGAAGCCGCACCAACATAATAGAGATACAGAAACACCGTGGCCCCTTTCTTTGAGATAACTCTGCACTAGTGCGAGCCGCAAATGCCACTTCCAGCTTAGCTTTGCAGAAGAAGAACAACAAGAAGAAGAAATATCTCGAAATATGTCCGTCAGGCCAGTTCCTTTGAGCTGAATCTGCAAATATCTCGGAAACGAAACGAGCTATGGCAAAATGTTAAGAGACGTTTTTTGTAGAGAATTATGTTTCCTACAATTTATGTTCTATGATATTTTTTGATCAGAAGCGTAGTTTTCGAGATATATCGAGATATTTAAAAGTTCCGAAGACGCACCAACATAATAGAGATACAGAAACACCGTGGCCCCTTTCTTTGAGATAACTCTGCACTAGTGCGAGCCGCAAATGCCACTTCCAGCTTAGCTGTGCAGAAGAAGAACAACAAGAAGAAGAAATATCTCGAAATATGTCCGTCAGGCCCCTTCCCTTGAGATATATCTGCAAATATCTCGGAAACCAAAAGAGCTATGGCAAAATGTTAAGAGACCTTTTTTGTAGAGAATTAAGTTTCCTACTTTTCATGTTCTATGATATTTTTTGATCAGATGCGTAGTTCTCGAGATATATCAAGATATTTAAAAGTTCCGAAGCCGCACCAACATAATAGAGATACAGAAACACCGTGGCCCCTTTCTTTGAGATAACTTTGCACTATTGCGAGCTGTAAATGCCACTTCCAGCTTAGCTGTGCAGAAGAAGAACAACAAGAAGAAGAAATATCTCGAAATATGTCCGTCAGGCCCCTTCCCTTGAGATAAATCTGCAAATATCTCGGAAACGAAGCGAGCTATGGCAAAATGTTAAGAGACCTTTTTTGTAGAGAATTAAGTTTCCTACTTTTTACGTTCTATGATATTTTTTAATCAGATGCGTAGTTCTCGAGATATATCAAGATATTTATAAGTTCCGAAGCCGCACCAACATAATAGAGATACAGAAACACCGTGGCCCCTTTCTTTGAGATAACTCTGCACTATTGCGAGCTGCAAATGCCACTTCCAGCTTAGCTGTGCAGAGGAAGAACAACAAGAAGAAGAAGTATCTCGAAATATGTCCGTCAGGCCCGTTCCTTTGAGCTGAATCTGCAAATATCTCGGAAACGAAGCGAGCTATGGCAAAATGTTAAGAGACGTTTTTTGTAGAGAATTATCTTTCCTACAATTTATGTTCTATGATATTTTTTGATCAGAAGCGTAGTTTTCGAGATATATCGAGATATTTAAAAGTTCCGAAGACGCACCAACATAATAGAGATACAGAAACACCGTGGCCCCTTTCTTTGAGATAACTGTGCACTAGTGCGAGCCGCAAATGCCACTTCCAGCTTAGCTGTGCAGAAGAAGAACAACAAGAAGAAGAAATATCTCGAAATATGTCCGTCAGGCCCCTTCCCTTGAGATATATCTGCAAATATCTCGGAAACGAAGAGAGCTATGGCAAAATGTTAAGAGACCTTTTTTGTAGAGAATTAAGTTTCCTACTTTTCATGTTCGATGATATTTTTTGATCAGATGCGTAGTTCTCGAGATATATCAAGATATTTAAAAGTTCCGAAGCAGCACCAACATAATAGAGATACAGAAACACCGTGGCCCCTTTCTTTGAGATAACTCTGCACTATTGCGAGCTGTAAATGCCACTTCCAGCTTAGCTGTGCAGAAGAAGAACAACAAGAAGAAGAAATATCTCGAAATATGTCCGTCAGGCCCCTCCCCTTGAGATAAATATGCAAATATCTCGGAAACGAAGCGAGCTATGGCAAAATGTTAAGAGACCTTTTTTGTAGAGAATTAAGTTTCCTACTTTTTATGTACTATGATATTTTTTGATCAGATGCGTAGTTCTCGAGATATATCAAGATATTTAAAAGTTCCGAAGCCGCACCAACATAATAGAGATACAGAAACACCGTGGCCCCTTTCTTTGAGATAACTCTGCACTATTGCGCTCTGCAAATGCCACTTCCAGCTTAGCTGTGCAGAGGAAGAACAACAAGAAGAAGAAATATCTCGAAATATGTCCATCAGGACCCTTCCCTTGAGATAAATCTGCAAATATCTCGGAAACGAAATGAGCTATGGCAAAATGTTAAGAAACCTTTTTTGTAGAGAATTATGTTTCCTACAATTTATGTTCTATGATATTTTTTGATCAGAAGCGTAGTTTTCGAGATATATCGAGATATGTAAAAGTTCCGAAGCCGCACCAACATAATAGAGATACAGAAACACCGTGGCCCCTTTCTTTGGGATAACTCTGCACTCTTGCGAGCTGCAAATGCCACTTCCAGCTTAGCTGTGCAGAAGAAGAACAACAAGAAGAAGAAATATCTCGAAATATGTCCGTCAGGCCACTTCCCTTGAGATAAATCTGCAAATATCTCGGAAACGAAACGAGCAATGGCAAAATGTTAAGAGACGTTTTTTGTAGAGAATTATGTTTCCTGCAATTTATGTTCTATGATATTTTTTGATCAGAAGCGTAGTTTTCGAGATATATCGAGATATTTAAAAGTTCCGAAGACGCACCAACATAATAGAGATACAGAAACACCGTGGCCCCTTTCTTTGAGATAACTCTGCACTAGTGCGAGCCGCAAATGCCACTTCCAGCTTAGCTGTGCAGAAGAAGAACAACAAGAAGAAGAAATATCTCGAAATATGTCCGTCAGGCCCCTTCCCTTGAGATATATCTGCAAATATCTCGGAAACGAAGAGAGCTATGGCAAAATGTTAAGAGACCTTTTTTGTAGAGAATTAAGTTTCCTACTTTTCATGTTCTATGATATTTTTTGATCGGATGCGTAGTTCTCGAGATATATCAAGATATTTAAAAGTTCCGAAGCCGCACCAACATAATAGAGATACAGAAACACCGTGGCCCCTTTCTTTGAGATAACTCTGCACTAGTGCGAGCCGCAAATGCCACTTCCAGCTTAGCTGTGCAGAAGAAGAACAACAAGAAGAAGAAATATCTCGAAATATGTCCGTCAGGCCAGTTCCTTTGAGCTGAATCTGCAAATATCTCGGAAACGAAACGAGCTATGGCAAAATGTTAAGAGACGTTTTTTGTAGAGAATTATGTTTCCTACAATTTATGTTCTATGATATTTTTTGATCAGAAGCGTAGTTTTCGAGATATATCGAGATATTTAAAAGTTCCGAAGACGCACCAACATAATAGAGATACAGAAACACCGTGGCCCCTTTCTTTGAGATAACTCTGCACTAGTGCGAGCCGCAAATGCCACTTCCAGCTTAGCTGTGCAGAAGAAGAACAACAAGAAGAAGAAATATCTCGAAATATGTCCGTCAGGCCTCTTCCCTTGAGATATATCTGCAAATATCTCGGAAACCAAAAGAGCTATGGCAAAATGTTAAGAGACCTTTTTTGTAGAGAATTAAGTTTCCTACTTATCATGTTCTATGATATTTTTTGATCAGATGCGTAGTTCTCGAGATATATCAAGATATTTAAAAGTTCCGAAGCCGCACCAACATAATAGAGATACAGAAACACCGTGGCCCCTTTCTTTGAGATAACTTTGCACTATTGCGAGCTGTAAATGCCACTTCCAGCTTAGCTGTGCAGAAGAAGAACAACAAGAAGAAGAAATATCTCGAAATATGTCCGTCAGGCCCCTTCCCTTGAGATAAATCTGCAAATATCTCGGAAACGAAGCGAGCTATGGCAAAATGTTAAGAGACCTTTTTTGTAGAGAATTAAGTTTCCTACTTTTTACGTTCTATGATATTTTTTAATCAGATGCGTAGTTCTCGAGATATATCAAGATATTTATAAGTTCCGAAGCCGCACCAACATAATAGAGATACAGAAACACCGTGGCCCCTTTCTTTGAGATAACTCTGCACTATTGCGAGCTGCAAATGCCACTTCCAGCTTAGCTGTGCAGAGGAAGAACAACAAGAAGAAGAAGTATCTCGAAATATGTCCGTCAGGCCCGTTCCTTTGAGCTGAATCTGCAAATATCTCGGAAACGAAGCGAGCTATGGCAAAATGTTAAGAGACGTTTTTTGTAGAGAATTATCTTTCCTACAATTTATGTTCTATGATATTTTTTGATCAGAAGCGTAGTTTTCGAGATATATCGAGATATTTAAAAGTTCCGAAGACGCACCAACATAATAGAGATACAGAAACACCGTGGCCCCTTTCTTTGAGATAACTGTGCACTAGTGCGAGCCGCAAATGCCACTTCCAGCTTAGCTGTGCAGAAGAAGAACAACAAGAAGAAGAAATATCTCGAAATATGTCCGTCAGGCCCCTTCCCTTGAGATATATCTGCAAATATCTCGGAAACGAAGAGAGCTATGGCAAAATGTTAAGAGACCTTTTTTGTAGAGAATTAAGTTTCCTACTTTTCATGTTCGATGATATTTTTTGATCAGATGCGTAGTTCTCGAGATATATCAAGATATTTAAAAGTTCCGAAGCAGCACCAACATAATAGAGATACAGAAACACCGTGGCCCCTTTCTTTGAGATAACTCTGCACTATTGCGAGCTGTAAATGCCACTTCCAGCTTAGCTGTGCAGAAGAAGAACAACAAGAAGAAGAAATATCTCGAAATATGTCCGTCAGGCCCCTCCCCTTGAGATAAATATGCAAATATCTCGGAAACGAAGCGAGCTATGGCAAAATGTTAAGAGACCTTTTTTGTAGAGAATTAAGTTTCCTACTTTTTATGTACTATGATATTTTTTGATCAGATGCGTAGTTCTCGAGATATATCAAGATATTTAAAAGTTCCGAAGCCGCACCAACATAATAGAGATACAGAAACACCGTGGCCCCTTTCTTTGAGATAACTCTGCACTATTGCGCTCTGCAAATGCCACTTCCAGCTTAGCTGTGCAGAGGAAGAACAACAAGAAGAAGAAATATCTCGAAATATGTCCATCAGGACCCTTCCCTTGAGATAAATCTGCAAATATCTCGGAAACGAAATGAGCTATGGCAAAATGTTAAGAAACCTTTTTTGTAGAGAATTATGTTTCCTACAATTTATGTTCTATGATATTTTTTGATCAGAAGCGTAGTTTTCGAGATATATCGAGATATGTAAAAGTTCCGAAGCCGCACCAACATAATAGAGATACAGAAACACCGTGGCCCCTTTCTTTGGGATAACTCTGCACTCTTGCGAGCTGCAAATGCCACTTCCAGCTTAGCTGTGCAGAAGAAGAACAACAAGAAGAAGAAATATCTCGAAATATGTCCGTCAGGCCACTTCCCTTGAGATAAATCTGCAAATATCTCGGAAACGAAACGAGCAATGGCAAAATGTTAAGAGACGTTTTTTGTAGAGAATTATGTTTCCTGCAATTTATGTTCTATGATATTTTTTGATCAGAAGCGTAGTTTTCGAGATATATCGAGATATTTAAAAGTTCCGAAGACGCACCAACATAATAGAGATACAGAAACACCGTGGCCCCTTTCTTTGAGATAACTCTGCACTAGTGCGAGCCGCAAATGCCACTTCCAGCTTAGCTGTGCAGAAGAAGAACAACAAGAAGAAGAAATATCTCGAAATATGTCCGTCAGGCCCCTTCCCTTGAGATATATCTGCAAATATCTCGGAAACGAAGAGAGCTATGGCAAAATGTTAAGAGACCTTTTTTGTAGAGAATTAAGTTTCCTACTTTTCATGTTCTATGATATTTTTTGATCGGATGCGTAGTTCTCGAGATATATCAAGATATTTAAAAGTTCCGAAGCAGCACCAACATAATAGAGATACAGAAACACCGTGGCCCCTTTCTTTGAGATAACTCTGCACTATTGCGAGCTGTAAATGCCACTTCCAGCTTAGCTGTGCAGAAGAAGAACAACAAGAAGAAGAAATATCTCGAAATATGTCCGTCAGGCCCCTCCCCTTGAGATAAATATGCAAATATCTCGGAAACGAAGCGAGCTATGGCAAAATGTTAAGAGACCTTTTTTGTAGAGAATTAAGTTTCCTACTTTTTATGTTCTATGATATTTTTTGATCAGATGCGTAGTTCTCGAGATATATCAAGATATTTAAAAGTTCCGAAGCCGCACCAACATAATAGAGATACAGAAACACCGTGGCCCCTTTCTTTGAGATAACTCTGCACTATTGCGAGCTGCAAATGCCACTTCCAGCTTAGCTGTGCAGAGGAAGAACAACAAGAAGAAGAAATATCTCGAAATATGTCCATCAGGACCCTTCCCTTGAGATAAATCTGCAAATATCTCGGAAACGAAATGAGCTATGGCAAAATGTTAAGAAACCTTTTTTGTAGAGAATTATGTTTCCTACAATTTATGTTCTTTGATATTTTTTGATCAGAAGCGTAGTTTTCGAGATATATCGAGATATGTAAAAGTTCCGAAGCCGCACCAACATAATAGAGATACAGAAACACCGTGGCCCCTTTCTTTGGGATAACTCTGCACTCTTGCGAGCTGCAAATGCCACTTCCAGCTTAGCTGTGTAGAAGAAGAACAACAAGAAGAAGAAATATCTCGAAATATGTCCGTCAGGCCACTTCCCTTGAGATAAATCTGCAAATATCTCGGAAACGAAACGAGCAATGGCAAAATGTTAAGAGACGTTTTTTGTAGAGAATTATGTTTCCTGCAATTTATGTTCTATGATATTTTTTGATCAGAAGCGTAGTTTTCGAGATATATCGAGATATTTAAAAGTTCCGAAGACGCACCAACATAATAGAGATACAGAAACACCGTGGCCCCTTTCTTTGAGATAACTCTGCACTAGTGCGAGCCGCAAATGCCACTTCCAGCTTAGCTGTGCAGAAGAAGAACAACAAGAAGAAGAAATATCTCGAAATATGTCCGTCAGGCCCCTTCCCTTGAGATATATCTGCAAATATCTCGGAAACGAAGAGAGCTATGGCAAAATGTTAAGAGACCTTTTTTGTAGAGAATTAAGTTTCCTACTTTTCATGTTCTATGATATTTTTTGATCGGATGCGTAGTTCTCGAGATATATCAAGATATTTAAAAGTTCCGAAGCCGCACCAACATAATAGAGATACAGAAACACCGTGGCCCCTTTCTTTGAGATAACTCTGCACTAGTGCGAGCCGCAAATGCCACTTCCAGCTTAGCTGTGCAGAAGAAGAACAACAAGAAGAAGAAACATCTCGAAATATGTCCGTCAGGCCCCTTCCCTTGAGATAGATATGCAAATATCTCGGAAACGAAGCGAGCTATGGCAAAATGTTAAGCGACCATTTTTGTAGAGAATTAAGTTTCCTACTTTTTATGTTCTATGATATTTTTTGATCAGATGCGTAGTTCTCGAGATATATCAAGATATTTAAAAGTTCCGAAGCCGCACCAACATAATAGAGATACAGAAACACCGTGGCCCCTTTCTTTGAGATAACTCTGCACTATTGCGAGCTGCAAATGCCACTTCCAGCTTAGCTGTGCAGAAGAAGAACAACAAGAAGAAGAAATATCTCGAAATATGTCCGTCAGGCCCCTTCCCTTGAGATATATCTGCAAATATCTCGGAAACGAAGAGAGCTACGGCAAAATGTTAAGAGACCTTTTTTGTAGAGAATTAAGTTTCCTACTTTCCATGTTCTATGATATTTTTTGATCAGATGCGTAGTTCTCGAGATATATCAAGATATTTAAAAGTTCCGAAGCCGCACCAACGTAATAGAGATACAGAAACACCGTGGCCCCTTTCTTTGAGATAACTCTGCACTATTGCGAGCTGTAAATACCACTTCCAGCTTAGCTGTGCAGAAAAAGAACAACAAGAAGAAGAAATATCTCGAAATATGTCCATCAGGACCCTTCCCTTGAGATAAATCTGCAAATATCTCGGAAACGAAATGAGCTATGGCAAAATGTTAAGAGACCTTTTTTGTAGAGAATTATGTTTCCTACAATTTATGTTCTATGATATTTTTTGATCAGAAGCGTAGTTTTCGAGATATATCGAGATATGTAAAAGTTCCGAAGCCGCACCAACATAATAGAGATACAGAAACACCGTGGCCCCTTTCTTTGGGATAACTCTGCACTCTTGCGAGCTGCAAATGCCACTTCCAGCTTAGCTGTGCAGAAGAAGAACAACAAGAAGAAGAAATATCTCGAAATATGTCCGTCAGGCCACTTCCCTTGAGATAAATCTGCAAATATCTCGGAAACGAAGCGAGCTATGGCAAAATGTTAAGAGACCTTTTTTGTAGAGAATTAAGTTTCCTACTTTTTATGTTCGATGATATTTTTTGATCAGATGCGTAGTTCTCGAGATATATCAAGATATTTAAAAGTTCCGAAGCTGCACCAACATAATAGAGGTACAGAAACACCGTGGCCTCTTTCTATGAGATAACTCTGCACTATTGCGAGCTGCAAATGCCACTTCGAGCTCAGCTGTGCAGAAGAAGAACAACAAGAAGAAGAAATATCTCGAAATATGTCCGTCAGGCCCCTTCCCTTGAGATAAATATGCAAATATCTCGGAAACGAAGCGAGCTATGGCAAAATGTTAAGAGACCTTTTTTGTAGAGAATTAAGTTTCCTACTTTTTATGTTCTATGATATTTTTTGATCAGATGCGTAGTTCTCGAGATATATCAAGATATTTAAAAGTTCCGAAGCCGCACCAACATGATAGAGATACAGAAACACCGTGGCCCCTTTCTTTGAGATAACTCTGCACTATTGCGAGCTGCAAATGCCACTTCCAGCTTAGCTGTGCAGAGGAAGAACAACAAGAAGAAGAAATATCTCGAAATATGTCCGTCAGGCCAGTTCCTTTGAGCTGAATCTGCAAATATCTCGGAAACGAAACGAGCTATGGCAAAATGTTAAGAGACGTTTTTTGTAGAGAATTATGTTTCCTACAATTTATGTTCTATGATATTTTTTGATCAGAAGCGTAGTTTTCGAGATATATCGAGATATTTAAAAGTTCCGAAGACGCACCAACATAATAGAGATACAGAAACACCGTGGCCCCTTTCTTTGAGATAACTCTGCACTAGTGCGAGCCGCAAATGCCACTTCCAGCTTAACTGTGCAGAAGAAGAACAACAAGAAGAAGAAATATCTCGAAATATGTCCGTCAGGCCCCTTCCCTTGAGATATATCTGCAAATATCTCGGAAACGAAGAGAGGTATGGCAAAATGTTAAGAGACCTTTTTTGTAGAGAATTAAGTTTCCTACTTTTCATGTTCTATGATATTTTTTGATCGGATGCGTAGTTCTCGAGATATATCAAGATATTAGAAGTTCCGAAGCCGCACCAACATAATAGAGATACAGAAACACCGTGGCCCCTTTCTTTGAGATAACTCTGCACTATTGCGGGCTGTAAATGCCACTTCCAGCTTAGCTGCGCAGAAGAAGAACAACAAGAAGAAGAAATATCTCGAAATATGCCCGTCAGGCCCCTTCCCTTGAGATATATCTGCAAATATCTCGGAAACGAAGCGAGCTATGGCAAAATCTTAAGAGACCTTTTTTGTAGAGAATTATGTTTGCTACAATTTATGTTCTATGATATTTTTTGATCAGAAGCGTAGTTTTCGAGATATATCGAGATATTTAAAAGTTCCGAAGCCGCACCAACATAATAGAGATACAGAAACACCGTGGCCCCTTTCTTTGAGATAACTCTGCACTAGTGCGAGCCGCAAATGCCACTTCCAGCTTAGCTGTGCAGAAGAAGAACAACAAGAAGAAGAAATATCTCGAAATATGTCCGTCAGGCCCCTTCCCTTGAGATAAATCTGCAAATATCTCGGAAACGAAGCGAGCTATGGCAAAATGTTAAGAGAGCTTTTTTGTAGAGAATTAAGTTTCCTACTTTTTATGTTCTATGATATTTTTTGATCAGATGCGTAGTTCTCGAGATATATCAAGATATTTAAAAGTTCCGAAGCCCCACAAACATAATAGAGATACAGAAACACCGTGGCCCCTTTCTTTGAGATAACTCTGCACTATTGCGAGCTGCAAATGCCACTTCCAGCTTAGCTGTGCAGAGGAAGAACAACAAGAAGAAGAAATATCTCGAAATATGTCCGTCAGGCCAGTTCCTTTGAGCTGAATCTGCAAATATCTCGGAAACGAAGCGAGCTATGGCAAAATGTTAAGAGACGTTTTTTGTAGAGAATTATGTTTCCTACAATTTATGTTCTATGATATTTTTTGATCAGAAGCGTAGTTTTCGAGATATATCGAGATACTTAAAAGTTCCGAAGCCGCACCAACATAATAGAGATACAGAAACACCGTGGCCTCTTTCTTTGAGATAACTCTGCACTATTGCGAGCTGCAAATGCCACTTCGAGCTTAGCTGTGCAGAAGAAGAACAACAAGAAGAAGAAATATCTCGAAATATGTCCGTCAGGCCCCTTCCCTTGAGATAAATATGCAAATATCTCGGAAACGAAGCGAGCTATGGCAAAATGTTAAGAGACCTTTTTTGTAGAGAATTAAGTTTCCTACTTTTTATGTTCTATGATATTTTTTGATCAGATGCGTAGTTCTCGAGATATATCAAGATATTTAAAAGTTCCGAAGCCGCACCAACATAATAGAGATACAGAAACACCGTGGCCCCTTTCTTTGAGATAACTCTGCACTATTGCGAGCTGCAAATGCCACTTCCAGCTTAGCTGTGCAGAGGAAGAACAACAAGAAGAAGAAATATCTCGAAATATGTCCGTCAGGCCAGTTCCTTTGAGCTGAATCTGCAAATATCTCGGAAACGAAACGAGCTATGGCAAAATGTTAAGAGACGTTTTTTGTAGAGAATTATGTTTCCTACAATTTATGTTCTATGATATTTTTTGATCAGAAGCGTAGTTTTCGAGATATATCGAGATATTTAAAAGTTCCGAAGACGCACCAACATAATAGAGATACAGAAACACCGTGGCCCCTTTCTTTGAGATAACTCTGCACTAGTGCGAGCCGCAAATGCCACTTCCAGCTTAACTGTGCAGAAGAAGAACAACAAGAAGAAGAAATATCTCGAGATATGTCCGTCAGGCCCCTTCCCTTGAGATATATCTGCAAATATCTCGGAAACGAAGAGAGGTATGGCAAAATGTTAAGAGACCTTTTTTGTAGAGAATTAAGTTTCCTACTTTTCATGTTCTATGATATTTTTTGATCGGATGCGTAGTTCTCGAGATATATCAAGATATTAGAAGTTCCGAAGCCGCACCAACATAATAGAGATACAGAAACACCGTGGCCCCTTTCTTTGAGATAACTCTGCACTATTGCGAGCTGTCAATGCCACTTCCAGCTTAGCTGTGCAGAAGAAGAACAACAAGAAGAAGAAATATCTCGAAATATGCCCGTCAGGCCCCTTCCCTTGAGATATATCTGCAAATATCTCGGAAACGAAGCGAGCTATGGCAAAATGTTAAGAGACCTTTTTTGTAGAGAATTATGTTTGCTACAATTTATGTTCTATGATATTTTTTGATCAGAAGCGTAGTTTTCGAGATATATCGAGATATTTAAAAGTTCCGAAGCCGCACCAACATAATAGAGATACAGAAACACCGTGGCCCCTTTCTTTGAGATAACTCTGCACTAGTGCGAGCCGCAAATGCCACTTCCAGCTTAGCTGTGCAGAAGAAGAACAACAAGAAGAAGAAATATCTCGAAATATGTCCGTCAGGCCCCTTCCCTTGAGATAAATATGCAAATATCTCGGAAACGAAGCGAGCTATGGCAAAATGTTAAGCGACCTTTTTTGTAGAGAATTAAGTTTCCTACTTTTTATGTTCTATGATATTTTTTGATCAGATGCGTAGTTCTCGAGATATATCAAGATATTTAAAAGTTCCGAAGCCCCACCAACATAATAGAGATACAGAAACACCGTGGCCCCTTTCTTTGGGATAACTCTGCACTCTTGCGAGCTGCAAATGCCACTTCCAGCTTAGCTGTGCAGAAGAAGAACAACAAGAAGAAGAAATATCTCGAAATATGTCCGTCAGGCCACTTCCCTTGAGATAAATCTGCAAATATCTCGGAAACGAAACGAGCAATGGCAAAATGTTAAGAGACGTTTTTTGTAGAGAATTATGTTTCCTGCAATTTATGTTCTATGATATTTTTTGATCAGAAGCGTAGTTTTCGAGATATATCGAGATATTTAAAAGTTCCGAAGACGCACCAACATAATAGAGATACAGAAACACCGTGGCCCCTTTCTTTGAGATAACTCTGCACTAGTGCGAGCCGCAAATGCCACTTCCAGCTTAGCTGTGCAGAAGAAGAACAACAAGAAGAAGAAATATCTCGAAATATGTCCGTCAGGCCCCTTCCCTTGAGATATATCTGCAAATATCTCGGAAACGAAGAGAGCTATGGCAAAATGTTAAGAGACCTTTTTTGTAGAGAATTAAGTTTCCTACTTTTCATGTTCTATGATATTTTTTGATCGGATGCGTAGTTCTCGAGATATATCAAGATATTTAAAAGTTCCGAAGCCGCACCAACATAATAGAGATACAGAAACACCGTGGCCCCTTTCTTTGAGATAACTCTGCACTAGTGCGAGCCGCAAATGCCACTTCCAGCTTAGCTGTGCAGAAGAAGAACAACAAGAAGAAGAAATATCTCGAAATATGTCCGTCAGGCCAGTTCCTTTGAGCTGAATCTGCAAATATCTCGGAAACGAAACGAGCTACGGCAAAATGTTAAGAGACGTTTTTTGTAGAGAATTATGTTTCCTACAATTTATGTTCTATGATATTTTTTGATCAGAAGCGTAGTTTTCGAGATATATCGAGATATTTAAAAGTTCCGAAGACGCACCAACATAATAGAGATACAGAAACACCGTGGCCCCTTTCTTTGAGATAACTCTGCACTAGTGCGAGCCGCAAATGCCACTTCCAGCTTAGCTGTGCAGAAGAAGAACAACAAGAAGAAGAAATATCTCGAAATATGTCCGTCAGGCCCCTTCCCTTGAGATATATCTGCAAATATCTCGGAAACGAAAAGAGCTATGGCAAAATGTTAAGAGACCTTTTTTGTAGAGAATTAAGTTTCCTACTTTTCATGTTCTATGATATTTTTTGATCAGATGCGTAGTTCTCGAGATATATCAAGATATTTAAAAGTTCCGAAGCCGCACCAACATAATAGAGATACAGAAACACCGTGGCCCCTTTCTTTGAGATAACTTTGCACTATTGCGAGCTGTAAATGTCACTTCCAGCTTAGCTGTGCAGAAGAAGAACAACAAGAAGAAGAAATATCTCGAAATATGTCCGTCAGGCCCCTTCCCTTGAGATAAATCTGCAAATATCTCGGAAACGAAGCGAGCTATGGCAAAATGTTAAGAGACCTTTTTTGTAGAGAATTAAGTTTCCTACTTTTTACGTTCTATGATATTTTTTAATCAGATGCGTAGTTCTCGAGATATATCAAGATATTTATAAGTTCCGAAGCCGCACCAACATAATAGAGATACAGAAACACCGTGGCCCCTTTCTTTGAGATAACTCTGCACTATTGCGAGCTGCAAATGCCACTTCCAGCTTAGCTGTGCAGAGGAAGAACAACAAGAAGAAGAAGTATCTCGAAATATGTCCGTCAGGCCCGTTCCTTTGAGCTGAATCTGCAAATATCTCGGAAACGAAGCGAGCTATGGCAAAATGTTAAGAGACGTTTTTTGTAGAGAATTATCTTTCCTACAATTTATGTTCTATGATATTTTTTGATCAGAAGCGTAGTTTTCGAGATATATCGAGATATTTAAAAGTTCCGAAGACGCACCAACATAATAGAGATACAGAAACACCGTGGCCCCTTTCTTTGAGATAACTGTGCACTAGTGCGAGCCGCAAATGCCACTTCCAGCTTAGCTGTGCAGAAGAAGAACAACAAGAAGAAGAAATATCTCGAAATATGTCCGTCAGGCCCCTTCCCTTGAGATATATCTGCAAATATCTCGGAAACGAAGAGAGCTATGGCAAAATGTTAAGAGACCTTTTTTGTAGAGAATTAAGTTTCCTACTTTTCATGTTCGATGATATTTTTTGATCAGATGCGTAGTTCTCGAGATATATCAAGATATTTAAAAGTTCCGAAGCAGCACCAACATAATAGAGATACAGAAACACCGTGGCCCCTTTCTTTGAGATAACTCTGCACTATTGCGAGCTGTAAATGCCACTTCCAGCTTAGCTGTGCAGAAGAAGAACAACAAGAAGAAGAAATATCTCGAAATATGTCCGTCAGGCCCCTCCCCTTGAGATAAATATGCAAATATCTCGGAAACGAAGCGAGCTATGGCAAAATGTTAAGAGACCTTTTTTGTAGAGAATTAAGTTTCCTACTTTTTATGTACTATGATATTTTTTGATCAGATGCGTAGTTCTCGAGATATATCAAGATATTTAAAAGTTCCGAAGCCGCACCAACATAATAGAGATACAGAAACACCGTGGCCCCTTTCTTTGAGATAACTCTGCACTATTGCGCTCTGCAAATGCCACTTCCAGCTTAGCTGTGCAGAGGAAGAACAACAAGAAGAAGAAATATCTCGAAATATGTCCATCAGGACCCTTCCCTTGAGATAAATCTGCAAATATCTCGGAAACGAAATGAGCTATGGCAAAATGTTAAGAAACCTTTTTTGTAGAGAATTATGTTTCCTACAATTTATGTTCTATGATATTTTTTGATCAGAAGCGTAGTTTTCGAGATATATCGAGATATGTAAAAGTTCCGAAGCCGCACCAACATAATAGAGATACAGAAACACCGTGGCCCCTTTCTTTGGGATAACTCTGCACTCTTGCGAGCTGCAAATGCCACTTCCAGCTTAGCTGTGCAGAAGAAGAACAACAAGAAGAAGAAATATCTCGAAATATGTCCGTCAGGCCACTTCCCTTGAGATAAATCTGCAAATATCTCGGAAACGAAACGAGCAATGGCAAAATGTTAAGAGACGTTTTTTGTAGAGAATTATGTTTCCTGCAATTTATGTTCTATGATATTTTTTGATCAGAAGCGTAGTTTTCGAGATATATCGAGATATTTAAAAGTTCCGAAGACGCACCAACATAATAGAGATACAGAAACACCGTGGCCCCTTTCTTTGAGATAACTCTGCACTAGTGCGAGCCGCAAATGCCACTTCCAGCTTAGCTGTGCAGAAGAAGAACAACAAGAAGAAGAAATATCTCGAAATATGTCCGTCAGGCCCCTTCCCTTGAGATATATCTGCAAATATCTCGGAAACGAAGAGAGCTATGGCAAAATGTTAAGAGACCTTTTTTGTAGAGAATTAAGTTTCCTACTTTTCATATTGTATGATATTTTTTGATCGGATGCGTAGTTCTCGAGATATATCAAGATATTTAAAAGTTCCGAAGCAGCACCAACATAATAGAGATACAGAAACACCGTGGCCCCTTTCTTTGAGATAACTCTGCACTATTGCGAGCTGTAAATGCCACTTCCAGCTTAGCTGTGCAGAAGAAGAACAACAAGAAGAAGAAATATCTCGAAATATGTCCGTCAGGCCCCTCCCCTTGAGATAAATATGCAAATATCTCGGAAACGAAGCGAGCTATGGCAAAATGTTAAGAGACCTTTTTTGTAGAGAATTAAGTTTCCTACTTTTTATGTTCTATGATATTTTTTGATCAGATGCGTAGTTCTCGAGATATATCAAGATATTTAAAAGTTCCGAAGCCGCACCAACATAATAGAGATACAGAAACACCGTGGCCCCTTTCTTTGAGATAACTCTGCACTATTGCGAGCTGCAAATGCCACTTCCAGCTTAGCTGTGCAGAGGAAGAACAACAAGAAGAAGAAATATCTCGAAATATGTCCATCAGGACCCTTCCCTTGAGATAAATCTGCAAATATCTCGGAAACGAAATGAGCTATGGCAAAATGTTAAGAAACCTTTTTTGTAGAGAATTATGTTTCCTACAATTTATGTTCTTTGATATTTTTTGATCAGAAGCGTAGTTTTCGAGATATATCGAGATATGTAAAAGTTCCGAAGCCGCACCAACATAATAGAGATACAGAAACACCGTGGCCCCTTTCTTTGGGATAACTCTGCACTCTTGCGAGCTGCAAATGCCACTTCCAGCTTAGCTGTGTAGAAGAAGAACAACAAGAAGAAGAAATATCTCGAAATATGTCCGTCAGGCCACTTCCCTTGAGATAAATCTGCAAATATCTCGGAAACGAAACGAGCAATGGCAAAATGTTAAGAGACGTTTTTTGTAGAGAATTATGTTTCCTGCAATTTATGTTCTATGATATTTTTTGATCAGAAGCGTAGTTTTCGAGATATATCGAGATATTTAAAAGTTCCGAAGACGCACCAACATAATAGAGATACAGAAACACCGTGGCCCCTTTCTTTGAGATAACTCTGCACTAGTGCGAGCCGCAAATGCCACTTCCAGCTTAGCTGTGCAGAAGAAGAACAACAAGAAGAAGAAATATCTCGAAATATGTCCGTCAGGCCCCTTCCCTTGAGATATATCTGCAAATATCTCGGAAACGAAGAGAGCTATGGCAAAATGTTAAGAGACCTTTTTTGTAGAGAATTAAGTTTCCTACTTTTCATGTTCTATGATATTTTTTGATCGGATGCGTAGTTCTCGAGATATATCAAGATATTTAAAAGTTCCGAAGCCGCACCAACATAATAGAGATACAGAAACACCGTGGCCCCTTTCTTTGAGATAACTCTGCACTAGTGGGAGCCGCAAATGCCACTTCCAGCTTAGCTGTGCAGAAGAAGAACAACAAGAAGAAGAAACATCTCGAAATATGTCCGTCAGGCCCCTTCCCTTGAGATAAATATGCAAATATCTCGGAAACGAAACGAGCAATGGCAAAATGTTAAGAGACGTTTTTTGTAGAGAATCATGTTTCCTGCAATTTATGTTCTATGATATTTTTTGATCAGAAGCGTAGTTTTCGAGATATATCGAGATATTTAAAAGTTCCGAAGACGCACCAACATAATAGAGATACAGAAACACCGTACCCCCTTTCTTTGAGATAACTCTGCACTAGTGCGAGCCGCAAATGCCACTTCCAGCTTAGCTGTGCAGAAGAAGAACAACAAGAAGAAGAAATATCTCGAAATATGTCCGTCAGGCCCCTCCCCTTGAGATAAATATGCAAATATCTCGGAAACGAAGCGAGCTATGGCAAAATGTTAAGAGACCTTTTTTGTAGAGAATTAAGTTTCCTACTTTTTATGTTCTATGATATTTTTTGATCAGATGCGTAGTTCTCGAGATATATCAAGATATTTAAAAGTTCCGAAGCCGCACCAACATAATAGAGATACAGAAACACCGTGGCCCCTTTCTTTGAGATAACTCTGCACTACTGCGAGCTGCAAATGCCACTTCCAGCTTAGCTGTGCAGAGGAAGAACAACAAGAAGAAGAAATATCTCGAAATATGTCCATCAGGACCCTTCCCTTGAGATAAATCTGCAAATATCTCGGAAACGAAATGAGCTATGGCAAAATGTTAAGAAACCTTTTTTGTAGAGAATTATGTTTCCTACAATTTATGTTCTATGATATTTTTTGATCAGAAGCGTAGTTTTCGAGATATATCGAGATATGTAAAAGTTCCGAAGCCGCACCAACATAATAGAGATACAGAAACACCGTGGCCCCTTTCTTTGAGATAACTCTGCACTAGTGCGAGCCGCAAATGCCACTTCCAGCTTAGCTGTGCAGAAGAAGAACAACAAGAAGAAGAAATATCTCGAAATATGTCCGTCAGGCCCCTTCCCTTGAGATATATCTGCAAATATCTCGGAAACGAAGAGAGCTATGGCAAAATGTTAAGAGACCTTTTTTGTAGAGAATTAAGTTTCCTACTTTTCATGTTCTATGATATTTTTTGATCGGATGCGTAGTTCTCGAGATATATCAAGATATTTAAAAGTTCCGAAGCCGCACCAACATAATAGAGATACAGAAACACCGTGGCCCCTTTCTTTGAGATAACTCTGCACTAGTGCGAGCCGCAAATGCCACTTCCAGCTTAGCTGTGCAGAAGAAGAACAACAAGAAGAAGAAACATCTCGAAATATGTCCGTCAGGCCCCTTCCCTTGAGATAAATATGCAAATATCTCGGAAACGAAGCGAGCTATGGCAAAATGTTAAGCGACCATTTTTGTAGAGAATTAAGTTTCCTACTTTTTATGTTCTATGATATTTTTTGATCAGATGCGTAGTTCTCGAGATATATCAAGATATTTAAAAGTTCCGAAGCCGCACCAACATAATAGAGATACAGAAACACCGTGGCCCCTTTCTTTGAGATAACTCTGCACTATTGCGAGCTGCAAATGCCACTTCCAGCTTAGCTGTGCAGAAGAAGAACAACAAGAAGAAGAAATATCTCGAAATATGTCCGTCAGGCCCCTTCCCTTGAGATATATCTGCAAATATCTCGGAAACGAAGAGAGCTACGGCAAAATGTTAAGAGACCTTTTTTGTAGAGAATTAAGTTTCCTACTTTCCATGTTCTATGATATTTTTTGATCAGATGCGTAGTTCTCGAGATATATCAAGATATTTAAAAGTTCCGAAGCCGCACCAACGTAATAGAGATACAGAAACACCGTGGCCCCTTTCTTTGAGATAACTCTGCACTATTGCGAGCTGTAAATACCACTTCCAGCTTAGCTGTGCAGAAAAAGAACAACAAGAAGAAGAAATATCTCGAAATATGTCCATCAGGACCCTTCCCTTGAGATAAATCTGCAAATATCTCGGAAACGAAATGAGCTATGGCAAAATGTTAAGAGACCTTTTTTGTAGAGAATTATGTTTCCTACAATTTATGTTCTATGATATTTTTTGATCAGAAGCGTAGTTTTCGAGATATATCGAGATATGTAAAAGTTCCGAAGCCGCACCAACATAATAGAGATACAGAAACACCGTGGCCCCTTTCTTTGGGATAACTCTGCACTCTTGCGAGCTGCAAATGCCACTTCCAGCTTAGCTGTGCAGAAGAAGAACAACAAGAAGAAGAAATATCTCGAAATATGTCCGTCAGGCCACTTCCCTTGAGATAAATCTGCAAATATCTCGGAAACGAAGCGAGCTATGGCAAAATGTTAAGAGACCTTTTTTGTAGAGAATTAAGTTTCCTACTTTTTATGTTCGATGATATTTTTTGATCAGATGCGTAGTTCTCGAGATATATCAAGATATTTAAAAGTTCCGAAGCTGCACCAACATAATAGAGGTACAGAAACACCGTGGCCTCTTTCTATGAGATAACTCTGCACTATTGCGAGCTGCAAATGCCACTTCGAGCTCAGCTGTGCAGAAGAAGAACAACAAGAAGAAGAAATATCTCGAAATATGTCCGTCAGGCCCCTTCCCTTGAGATAAATATGCAAATATCTCGGAAACGAAGCGAGCTATGGCAAAATGTTAAGAGACCTTTTTTGTAGAGAATTAAGTTTCCTACTTTTTATGTTCTATGATATTTTTTGATCAGATGCGTAGTTCTCGAGATATATCAAGATATTTAAAAGTTCCGAAGCCGCACCAACATGATAGAGATACAGAAACACCGTGGCCCCTTTCTTTGAGATAACTCTGCACTATTGCGAGCTGCAAATGCCACTTCCAGCTTAGCTGTGCAGAGGAAGAACAACAAGAAGAAGAAATATCTCGAAATATGTCCGTCAGGCCAGTTCCTTTGAGCTGAATCTGCAAATATCTCGGAAACGAAACGAGCTATGGCAAAATGTTAAGAGACGTTTTTTGTAGAGAATTATGTTTCCTACAATTTATGTTCTATGATATTTTTTGATCAGAAGCGTAGTTTTCGAGATATATCGAGATATTTAAAAGTTCCGAAGACGCACCAACATAATAGAGATACAGAAACACCGTGGCCCCTTTCTTTGAGATAACTCTGCACTAGTGCGAGCCGCAAATGCCACTTCCAGCTTAACTGTGCAGAAGAAGAACAACAAGAAGAAGAAATATCTCGAAATATGTCCGTCAGGCCCCTTCCCTTGAGATATATCTGCAAATATCTCGGAAACGAAGAGAGGTATGGCAAAATGTTAAGAGACCTTTTTTGTAGAGAATTAAGTTTCCTACTTTTCATGTTCTATGATATTTTTTGATCGGATGCGTAGTTCTCGAGATATATCAAGATATTAGAAGTTCCGAAGCCGCACCAACATAATAGAGATACAGAAACACCGTGGCCCCTTTCTTTGAGATAACTCTGCACTATTGCGGGCTGTAAATGCCACTTCCAGCTTAGCTGCGCAGAAGAAGAACAACAAGAAGAAGAAATATCTCGAAATATGCCCGTCAGGCCCCTTCCCTTGAGATATATCTGCAAATATCTCGGAAACGAAGCGAGCTATGGCAAAATCTTAAGAGACCTTTTTTGTAGAGAATTATGTTTGCTACAATTTATGTTCTATGATATTTTTTGATCAGAAGCGTAGTTTTCGAGATATATCGAGATATTTAAAAGTTCCGAAGCCGCACCAACATAATAGAGATACAGAAACACCGTGGCCCCTTTCTTTGAGATAACTCTGCACTAGTGCGAGCCGCAAATGCCACTTCCAGCTTAGCTGTGCAGAAGAAGAACAACAAGAAGAAGAAATATCTCGAAATATGTCCGTCAGGCCCCTTCCCTTGAGATAAATCTGCAAATATCTCGGAAACGAAGCGAGCTATGGCAAAATGTTAAGAGACCTTTTTTGTAGAGAATTAAGTTTCCTACTTTTTATGTTCTATGATATTTTTTGATCAGATGCGTAGTTCTCGAGATATATCAAGATATTTAAAAGTTCCGAAGCCCCACAAACATAATAGAGATACAGAAACACCGTGGCCCCTTTCTTTGAGATAACTCTGCACTATTGCGAGCTGCAAATGCCACTTCCAGCTTAGCTGTGCAGAGGAAGAACAACAAGAAGAAGAAATATCTCGAAATATGTCCGTCAGGCCAGTTCCTTTGAGCTGAATCTGCAAATATCTCGGAAACGAAGCGAGCTATGGCAAAATGTTAAGAGACGTTTTTTGTAGAGAATTATGTTTCCTACAATTTATGTTCTATGATATTTTTTGATCAGAAGCGTAGTTTTCGAGATATATCGAGATACTTAAAAGTTCCGAAGCCGCACCAACATAATAGAGATACAGAAACACCGTGGCCTCTTTCTTTGAGATAACTCTGCACTATTGCGAGCTGCAAATGCCACTTCGAGCTTAGCTGTGCAGAAGAAGAACAACAAGAAGAAGAAATATCTCGAAATATGTCCGTCAGGCCCCTTCCCTTGAGATAAATATGCAAATATCTCGGAAACGAAGCGAGCTATGGCAAAATGTTAAGAGACCTTTTTTGTAGAGAATTAAGTTTCCTACTTTTTATGTTCTATGATATTTTTTGATCAGATGCGTAGTTCTCGAGATATATCAAGATATTTAAAAGTTCCGAAGCCGCACCAACATAATAGAGATACAGAAACACCGTGGCCCCTTTCTTTGAGATAACTCTGCACTATTGCGAGCTGCAAATGCCACTTCCAGCTTAGCTGTGCAGAGGAAGAACAACAAGAAGAAGAAATATCTCGAAATATGTCCGTCAGGCCAGTTCCTTTGAGCTGAATCTGCAAATATCTCGGAAACGAAACGAGCTATGGCAAAATGTTAAGAGACGTTTTTTGTAGAGAATTATGTTTCCTACAATTTATGTTCTATGATATTTTTTGATCAGAAGCGTAGTTTTCGAGATATATCGAGATATTTAAAAGTTCCGAAGACGCACCAACATAATAGAGATACAGAAACACCGTGGCCCCTTTCTTTGAGATAACTCTGCACTAGTGCGAGCCGCAAATGCCACTTCCAGCTTAACTGTGCAGAAGAAGAACAACAAGAAGAAGAAATATCTCGAGATATGTCCGTCAGGCCCCTTCCCTTGAGATATATCTGCAAATATCTCGGAAACGAAGAGAGGTATGGCAAAATGTTAAGAGACCTTTTCTGTAGAGAATTAAGTTTCCTACTTTTCATGTTCTATGATATTTTTTGATCGGATGCGTAGTTCTCGAGATATATCAAGATATTAGAAGTTCCGAAGCCGCACAAACATAATAGAGATACAGAAACACCGTGGCCCCTTTCTTTGAGATAACTCTGCACTATTGCGAGCTGCAAATGCCACTTCCAGCTTAGCTGTGCAGAGGAAGAACAACAAGAAGAAGAAATATCTCGAAATATGTCCATCAGGACCCTTCCCTTGAGATAAATCTGCAAATATCTCGGAAACGAAATGAGCTATGGCAAAATGTTAAGAAACCTTTTTTGTAGAGAATTAGGTTTCCTACAATTTATGTTCTATGATATTTTTTGATCAGAAGCGTAGTTTTCGAGATATATCGAGATATGTAAAAGTTCCGAAGCCGCACCAACATAATAGAGATACAGAAACACCGTGGCCCCTTTCTTTGAGATAACTCTGCACTAGTGCGAGCCGCAAATGCCACTTCCAGCTTAGCTGTGCAGAAGAAGAACAACAAGAAGAAGAAATATCTCGAAATATGTCCGTCAGGCCCCTTCCCTTGAGATATATCTGCAAATATCTCGGAAACGAAGAGAGCTATGGCAAAATGTTAAGAGACCTTTTTTGTAGAGAATTAAGTTTCCTACTTTTCATGTTCTATGATATTTTTTGATCGGATGCGTAGTTCTCGAGATATATCAAGATATTTAAAAGTTCCGAAGCCGCACCAACATAATAGAGATACAGAAACACCGTGGCCCCTTTCTTTGAGATAACTCTGCACTAGTGCGAGCCGCAAATGCCACTTCCAGCTTAGCTGTGCAGAAGAAGAACAACAAGAAGAAGAAACATCTCGAAATATGTCCGTCAGGCCCCTTCCCTTGAGATAAATATGCAAATATCTCGGAAACGAAGCGAGCTATGGCAAAATGTTAAGCGACCATTTTTGTAGAGAATTAAGTTTCCTACTTTTTATGTTCTATGATATTTTTTGATCAGATGCGTAGTTCTCGAGATATATCAAGATATTTAAAAGTTCCGAAGCCGCACCAACATAATAGAGATACAGAAACACCGTGGCCCCTTTCTTTGAGATAACTCTGCACTATTGCGAGCTGCAAATGCCACTTCCAGCTTAGCTGTGCAGAAGAAGAACAACAAGAAGAAGAAATATCTCGAAATATGTCCGTCAGGCCCCTTCCCTTGAGATATATCTGCAAATATCTCGGAAACGAAGAGAGCTACGGCAAAATGTTAAGAGACCTTTTTTGTAGAGAATTAAGTTTCCTACTTTCCATGTTCTATGATATTTTTTGATCAGATGCGTAGTTCTCGAGATATATCAAGATATTTAAAAGTTCCGAAGCCGCACCAACGTAATAGAGATACAGAAACACCGTGGCCCCTTTCTTTGAGATAACTCTGCACTATTGCGAGCTGTAAATACCACTTCCAGCTTAGCTGTGCAGAAAAAGAACAACAAGAAGAAGAAATATCTCGAAATATGTCCATCAGGACCCTTCCCTTGAGATAAATCTGCAAATATCTCGGAAACGAAATGAGCTATGGCAAAATGTTAAGAGACCTTTTTTGTAGAGAATTATGTTTCCTACAATTTATGTTCTATGATATTTTTTGATCAGAAGCGTAGTTTTCGAGATATATCGAGATATGTAAAAGTTCCGAAGCCGCACCAACATAATAGAGATACAGAAACACCGTGGCCCCTTTCTTTGGGATAACTCTGCACTCTTGCGAGCTGCAAATGCCACTTCCAGCTTAGCTGTGCAGAAGAAGAACAACAAGAAGAAGAAATATCTCGAAATATGTCCGTCAGGCCACTTCCCTTGAGATAAATCTGCAAATATCTCGGAAACGAAGCGAGCTATGGCAAAATGTTAAGAGACCTTTTTTGTAGAGAATTAAGTTTCCTACTTTTTATGTTCGATGATATTTTTTGATCAGATGCGTAGTTCTCGAGATATATCAAGATATTTAAAAGTTCCGAAGCTGCACCAACATAATAGAGGTACAGAAACACCGTGGCCTCTTTCTATGAGATAACTCTGCACTATTGCGAGCTGCAAATGCCACTTCGAGCTCAGCTGTGCAGAAGAAGAACAACAAGAAGAAGAAATATCTCGAAATATGTCCGTCAGGCCCCTTCCCTTGAGATAAATATGCAAATATCTCGGAAACGAAGCGAGCTATGGCAAAATGTTAAGAGACCTTTTTTGTAGAGAATTAAGTTTCCTACTTTTTATGTTCTATGATATTTTTTGATCAGATGCGTAGTTCTCGAGATATATCAAGATATTTAAAAGTTCCGAAGCCGCACCAACATGATAGAGATACAGAAACACCGTGGCCCCTTTCTTTGAGATAACTCTGCACTATTGCGAGCTGCAAATGCCACTTCCAGCTTAGCTGTGCAGAGGAAGAACAACAAGAAGAAGAAATATCTCGAAATATGTCCGTCAGGCCAGTTCCTTTGAGCTGAATCTGCAAATATCTCGGAAACGAAACGAGCTATGGCAAAATGTTAAGAGACGTTTTTTGTAGAGAATTATGTTTCCTACAATTTATGTTCTATGATATTTTTTGATCAGAAGCGTAGTTTTCGAGATATATCGAGATATTTAAAAGTTCCGAAGACGCACCAACATAATAGAGATACAGAAACACCGTGGCCCCTTTCTTTGAGATAACTCTGCACTAGTGCGAGCCGCAAATGCCACTTCCAGCTTAACTGTGCAGAAGAAGAACAACAAGAAGAAGAAATATCTCGAAATATGTCCGTCAGGCCCCTTCCCTTGAGATATATCTGCAAATATCTCGGAAACGAAGAGAGGTATGGCAAAATGTTAAGAGACCTTTTTTGTAGAGAATTAAGTTTCCTACTTTTCATGTTCTATGATATTTTTTGATCGGATGCGTAGTTCTCGAGATATATCAAGATATTAGAAGTTCCGAAGCCGCACCAACATAATAGAGATACAGAAACACCGTGGCCCCTTTCTTTGAGATAACTCTGCACTATTGCGGGCTGTAAATGCCACTTCCAGCTTAGCTGCGCAGAAGAAGAACAACAAGAAGAAGAAATATCTCGAAATATGCCCGTCAGGCCCCTTCCCTTGAGATATATCTGCAAATATCTCGGAAACGAAGCGAGCTATGGCAAAATCTTAAGAGACCTTTTTTGTAGAGAATTATGTTTGCTACAATTTATGTTCTATGATATTTTTTGATCAGAAGCGTAGTTTTCGAGATATATCGAGATATTTAAAAGTTCCGAAGCCGCACCAACATAATAGAGATACAGAAACACCGTGGCCCCTTTCTTTGAGATAACTCTGCACTAGTGCGAGCCGCAAATGCCACTTCCAGCTTAGCTGTGCAGAAGAAGAACAACAAGAAGAAGAAATATCTCGAAATATGTCCGTCAGGCCCCTTCCCTTGAGATAAATCTGCAAATATCTCGGAAACGAAGCGAGCTATGGCAAAATGTTAAGAGACCTTTTTTGTAGAGAATTAAGTTTCCTACTTTTTATGTTCTATGATATTTTTTGATCAGATGCGTAGTTCTCGAGATATATCAAGATATTTAAAAGTTCCGAAGCCCCACAAACATAATAGAGATACAGAAACACCGTGGCCCCTTTCTTTGAGATAACTCTGCACTATTGCGAGCTGCAAATGCCACTTCCAGCTTAGCTGTGCAGAGGAAGAACAACAAGAAGAAGAAATATCTCGAAATATGTCCGTCAGGCCAGTTCCTTTGAGCTGAATCTGCAAATATCTCGGAAACGAAGCGAGCTATGGCAAAATGTTAAGAGACGTTTTTTGTAGAGAATTATGTTTCCTACAATTTATGTTCTATGATATTTTTTGATCAGAAGCGTAGTTTTCGAGATATATCGAGATACTTAAAAGTTCCGAAGCCGCACCAACATAATAGAGATACAGAAACACCGTGGCCTCTTTCTTTGAGATAACTCTGCACTATTGCGAGCTGCAAATGCCACTTCGAGCTTAGCTGTGCAGAAGAAGAACAACAAGAAGAAGAAATATCTCGAAATATGTCCGTCAGGCCCCTTCCCTTGAGATAAATATGCAAATATCTCGGAAACGAAGCGAGCTATGGCAAAATGTTAAGAGACCTTTTTTGTAGAGAATTAAGTTTCCTACTTTTTATGTTCTATGATATTTTTTGATCAGATGCGTAGTTCTCGAGATATATCAAGATATTTAAAAGTTCCGAAGCCGCACCAACATAATAGAGATACAGAAACACCGTGGCCCCTTTCTTTGAGATAACTCTGCACTATTGCGAGCTGCAAATGCCACTTCCAGCTTAGCTGTGCAGAGGAAGAACAACAAGAAGAAGAAATATCTCGAAATATGTCCGTCAGGCCAGTTCCTTTGAGCTGAATCTGCAAATATCTCGGAAACGAAACGAGCTATGGCAAAATGTTAAGAGACGTTTTTTGTAGAGAATTATGTTTCCTACAATTTATGTTCTATGATATTTTTTGATCAGAAGCGTAGTTTTCGAGATATATCGAGATATTTAAAAGTTCCGAAGACGCACCAACATAATAGAGATACAGAAACACCGTGGCCCCTTTCTTTGAGATAACTCTGCACTAGTGCGAGCCGCAAATGCCACTTCCAGCTTAACTGTGCAGAAGAAGAACAACAAGAAGAAGAAATATCTCGAGATATGTCCGCCAGGCCCCTTCCCTTGAGATATATCTGCAAATATCTCGGAAACGAAGAGAGGTATGGCAAAATGTTAAGAGACCTTTTTTGTAGAGAATTAAGTTTCCTACTTTTCATGTTCTATGATATTTTTTGATCGGATGCGTAGTTCTCGAGATATATCAAGATATTAGAAGTTCCGAAGCCGCACCAACATAATAGAGATACAGAAACACCGTGGCCCCTTTCTTTGAGATAACTCTGCACTATTGCGAGCTGTCAATGCCACTTCCAGCTTAGCTGTGCAGAAGAAGAACAACAAGAAGAAGAAATATCTCGAAATATGCCCGTCAGGCCCCTTCCCTTGAGATATATCTGCAAATATCTCGGAAACGAAGCGAGCTATGGCAAAATGTTAAGAGACCTTTTTTGTAGAGAATTATGTTTGCTACAATTTATGTTCTATGATATTTTTTGATCAGAAGCGTAGTTTTCGAGATATATCGAGATATTTAAAAGTTCCGAAGCCGCACCAACATAATAGAGATACAGAAACACCGTGGCCCCTTTCTTTGAGATAACTCTGCACTAGTGCGAGCCGCAAATGCCACTTCCAGCTTAGCTGTGCAGAAGAAGAACAACAAGAAGAAGAAATATCTCGAAATATGTCCGTCAGGCCCCTTCCCTTGAGATAAATATGCAAATATCTCGGAAACGAAGCGAGCTATGGCAAAATGTTAAGCGACCTTTTTTGTAGAGAATTAAGTTTCCTACTTTTTATGTTCTATGATATTTTTTGATCAGATGCGTAGTTCTCGAGATATATCAAGATATTTAAAAGTTCCGAAGCCCCACCAACATAATAGAGATACAGAAACACCGTGGCCCCTTTCTTTGAGATAACTCTGCACTATTGCGAGCTGCAAATGCCACTTCCAGCTTAGCTGTGCAGAGGAAGAACAACAAGAAGAAGAAATATCTCGAAATATGTCCGTCAGGCCAGTTCCTTTGAGCTGAATCTGCAAATATCTCGGAAACGAAGCGAGCTATGGCAAAATGTTAAGAGACGTTTTTTGTAGAGAATTATGTTTCCTACAATTTATGTTCTATGATATTTTTTGATCAGAAGCGTAGTTTTCGAGATATATCGAGATACTTAAAAGTTCCGAAGCCGCACCAACATAATAGAGATACAGAAACACCGTGGCCCCTTTCTTTGAGATAACTGTGCACTAGTGCGAGCCGCAAATGTCACTTCCAGCTTAGCTGTGCAGAAGAAGAACAACAAGAAGAAGAAATATCTCGAAATATGTCCGTCAGGCCCCTTCCCTTGAGATAAATCTGCAAATATCTCGGAAACGAAGCGAGCTATGGCAAAATGTTAAGAGACCTTTTTTGTACAGAATTATGTTTCCTACTTTTTATGTTCTATGATATTTTTTAATCAGATGCGTAGTTCTCGAGATATATCAAGATATTTAAAAGTTCCGAAACCGCACCAACATAATAGAGATACAGAAACACCGTGGCCCCTTTCTTTGAGATAACTCTGCACTAGTGCGAGCCGCAAATGCCACTTCCAGCTTAGCTGTGCAGAAGAAGAACAACAAGAAGAAGAAATATCTCGAAATATGTCCGTTAGGCCCCTTCCCTTGAGATAAATCTGCAAATATCTCGGAAACGAAGCGAGCTATGGCAAAATGTTAAGAGACCTTTTTTGTAGAGAATTAAGTTTCCTACTTTTTATGTTCTATGATATTTTTTGATCAGATGCGTAGTTCTCGAGATATATTAAGATATTTAAAAGTTCCGAAGCCGCACCAACATAATAGAGATACAGAAACACCGTGGCCCCTTTCTTTGAGATAACTCTGCACTATTGCGAGCTGCAAATGCCACTTCCAGCTTAGCTGTACAGAAGAAGAACAACAAGAAGAAGAAGTATCTCGAAATATGTCCGTCAAGCCCCTTCCCTTGAGATAAATCTGCAAATATCTCGGAAACGAAGAGAGCTATGGCAAAATGTTAAGAGACCTTTTTTGTAGAGAATTAAGTTTCCTACTTTTTATGTTCTATGATATTTTTTGATCAGATGCGTAGTTCTCGAGATATATCAAGATATTTAAAAGTTCCGAAGCCGCACCAACATAATAGAGATACAGAAACACCGTGGCCCCTTTCTTTGGGATAACTCTGCACTATTGCGAGCTGCAAATGCCACTTCCAGCTTAGCTGTGCAGAGGAAGAACAACAAGAAGAAGAAATATCTCGAAATATGTCCGTCAGGCCAGTTCCTTTGAGCTGAATCTGCAAATATCTCGGAAACGAAACGAGCTATGGCAAAATGTTAAGAGACGTTTTTTGTAGAGAATTATGTTTCCTACAATTTATGTTCTATGATATTTTTTGATCAGAAGCGTAGTTTTCGAGATATATCGAGATATTTAAAAGTTCCGAAGACGCACCAACATAATAGAGATACAGAAACACCGTGGCCCCTTTCTTTGAGATAACTCTGCACTAGTGCGAGCCGCAAATGCCACTTCCAGCTTAACTGTGCAGAAGAAGAACAACAAGAAGAAGAAATATCTCGAAATATGTCCGTCAGGCCCCTTCCCTTGAGATATATCTGCAAATATCTCGGAAACGAAGAGAGGTATGGCAAAATGTTAAGAGACCTTTTTTGTAGAGAATTAAGTTTCCTACTTTTCATGTTCTATGATATTTTTTGATCGGATGCGTAGTTCTCGAGATATATCAAGATATTAGAAGTTCCGAAGCCGCACCAACATAATAGAGATACAGAAACACCGTGGCCCCTTTCTTTGAGATAACTCTGCACTATTGCGGGCTGTAAATGCCACTTCCAGCTTAGCTGCGCAGAAGAAGAACAACAAGAAGAAGAAATATCTCGAAATATGCCCGTCAGGCCCCTTCGCTTGAGATATATCTGCAAATATCTCGGAAACGAAGCGAGCTATGGCAAAATCTTAAGAGACCTTTTTTGTAGAGAATTATGTTTGCTACAATTTATGTTCTATGATATTTTTTGATCAGAAGCGTAGTTTTCGAGATATATCGAGATATTTAAAAGTTCCGAAGCCGCACCAACATAATAGAGATACAGAAACACCGTGGCCCCTTTCTTTGAGATAACTCTGCACTAGTGCGAGCCGCAAATGCCACTTCCAGCTTAGCTGTGCAGAAGAAGAACAACAAGAAGAAGAAATATCTCGAAATATGTCCGTCAGGCCCCTTCCCTTGAGATAAATCTGCAAATATCTCGGAAACGAAGCGAGCTATGGCAAAATGTTAAGAGACCTTTTTTGTAGAGAATTAAGTTTCCTACTTTTTATGTTCTATGATATTTTTTGATCAGATGCGTAGTTCTCGAGATATATCAAGATATTTAAAAGTTCCGAAGCCCCACAAACATAATAGAGATACAGAAACACCGTGGCCCCTTTCTTTGAGATAACTCTGCACTATTGCGAGCTGCAAATGCCACTTCCAGCTTAGCTGTGCAGAGGAAGAACAACAAGAAGAAGAAATATCTCGAAATATGTCCGTCAGGCCAGTTCCTTTGAGCTGAATCTGCAAATATCTCGGAAACGAAGCGAGCTATGGCAAAATGTTAAGAGACGTTTTTTGTAGAGAATTATGTTTCCTACAATTTATGTTCTATGATATTTTTTGATCAGAAGCGTAGTTTTCGAGATATATCGAGATACTTAAAAGTTCCGAAGCCGCACCAACATAATAGAGATACAGAAACACCGTGGCCTCTTTCTTTGAGATAACTCTGCACTATTGCGAGCTGCAAATGCCACTTCGAGCTTAGCTGTGCAGAAGAAGAACAACAAGAAGAAGAAATATCTCGAAATATGTCCGTCAGGCCCCTTCCCTTGAGATAAATATGCAAATATCTCGGAAACGAAGCGAGCTATGGCAAAATGTTGAGAGACCTTTTTTGTAGAGAATTAAGTTTCCTACTTTTTATGTTCTATGATATTTTTTGATCAGATGCGTAGTTCTCGAGATATATCAAGATATTTAAAAGTTCCGAAGCCGCACCAACATAATAGAGATACAGAAACACCGTGGCCTCTTTCTTTGAGATAACTCTGCACTATTGCGAGCTGCAAATGCCACTTCGAGCTTAGCTGTGCAGAAGAAGAACAACAAGAAGAAGAAATATCTCGAAATATGTCCGTCAGGCCCCTTCCCTTGAGATAAATATGCAAATATCTCGGAAACGAAGCGAGCTATGGCAAAATGTTAAGAGACCTTTTTTGTAGAGAATTAAGTTTCCTACTTTTTATGTTCTATGATATTTTTTGATCAGATGCGTAGTTCTCGAGATATATCAAGATATTTAAAAGTTCCGAAGCCGCACCAACATAATAGAGATACAGAAACACCGTGGCCCCTTTCTTTGAGATAACTCTGCACTATTGCGAGCTGCAAATGCCACTTCCAGCTTAGCTGTGCAGAGGAAGAACAACAAGAAGAAGAAATATCTCGAAATATGTCCGTCAGGCCAGTTCCTTTGAGCTGAATCTGCAAATATCTCGGAAACGAAACGAGCTATGGCAAAATGTTAAGAGACGTTTTTTGTAGAGAATTATGTTTCCTACAATTTATGTTCTATGATATTTTTTGATCAGAAGCGTAGTTTTCGAGATATATCGAGATATTTAAAAGTTCCGAAGACGCACCAACATAATAGAGATACAGAAACACCGTGGCCCCTTTCTTTGAGATAACTCTGCACTAGTGCGAGCCGCAAATGCCACTTCCAGCTTAACTGTGCAGAAGAAGAACAACAGGAAGAAGAAATATCTCGAGATATGTCCGCCAGGCCCCTTCCCTTGAGATATATCTGCAAATATCTCGGAAACGAAGAGAGGTATGGCAAAATGTTAAGAGACCTTTTTTGTAGAGAATTAAGTTTCCTACTTTTCATGTTCTATGATATTTTTTGATCGGATGCGTAGTTCTCGAGATATATCAAGATATTAGAAGTTCCGAAGCCGCACCAACATAATAGAGATACAGAAACACCGTGGCCCCTTTCTTTGAGATAACTCTGCACTATTGCGAGCTGTCAATGCCACTTCCAGCTTAGCTGTGCAGAAGAAGAACAACAAGAAGAAGAAATATCTCGAAATATGCCCGTCAGGCCCCTTCCCTTGAGATATATCTGCAAATATCTCGGAAACGAAGCGAGCTATGGCAAAATGTTAAGAGACCTTTTTTGTAGAGAATTATGTTTGCTACAATTTATGTTCTATGATATTTTTTGATCAGAAGCGTAGTTTTCGAGATATATCGAGATATTTAAAAGTTCCGAAGCCGCACCAACATAATAGAGATACAGAAACACCGTGGCCCCTTTCTTTGAGATAACTCTGCACTAGTGCGAGCCGCAAATGCCACTTCCAGCTTAGCTGTGCAGAAGAAGAACAACAAGAAGAAGAAATATCTCGAAATATGTCCGTCAGGCCCCTTCCCTTGAGATAAATATGCAAATATCTCGGAAACGAAGCGAGCTATGGCAAAATGTTAAGCGACCTTTTTTGTAGAGAATTAAGTTTCCTACTTTTTATGTTCTATGATATTTTTTGATCAGATGCGTAGTTCTCGAGATATATCAAGATATTTAAAAGTTCCGAAGCCCCACCAACATAATAGAGATACAGAAACACCGTGGCCCCTTTCTTTGAGATAACTCTGCACTATTGCGAGCTGCAAATGCCACTTCCAGCTTAGCTGTGCAGAGGAAGAACAACAAGAAGAAGAAATATCTCGAAATATGTCCGTCAGGCCAGTTCCTTTGAGCTGAATCTGCAAATATCTCGGAAACGAAGCGAGCTATGGCAAAATGTTAAGAGACGTTTTTTGTAGAGAATTATGTTTCCTACAATTTATGTTCTATGATATTTTTTGATCAGAAGCGTAGTTTTCGAGATATATCGAGATACTTAAAAGTTCCGAAGCCGCACCAACATAATAGAGATACAGAAACACCGTGGCCCCTTTCTTTGAGATAACTGTGCACTAGTGCGAGCCGCAAATGTCACTTCCAGCTTAGCTGTGCAGAAGAAGAACAACAAGAAGAAGAAATATCTCGAAATATGTCCGTCAGGCCCCTTCCCTTGAGATAAATCTGCAAATATCTCGGAAACGAAGCGAGCTATGGCAAAATGTTAAGAGACCTTTTTTGTACAGAATTATGTTTCCTACTTTTTATGTTCTATGATATTTTTTAATCAGATGCGTAGTTCTCGAGATATATCAAGATATTTAAAAGTTCCGAAACCGCACCAACATAATAGAGATACAGAAACACCGTGGCCCCTTTCTTTGAGATAACTCTGCACTAGTGCGAGCCGCAAATGCCACTTCCAGCTTAGCTGTGCAGAAGAAGAACAACAAGAAGAAGAAATATCTCGAAATATGTCCGTTAGGCCCCTTCCCTTGAGATAAATCTGCAAATATCTCGGAAACGAAGCGAGCTATGGCAAAATGTTAAGAGACCTTTTTTGTAGAGAATTAAGTTTCCTACTTTTTATGTTCTATGATATTTTTTGATCAGATGCGTAGTTCTCGAGATATATTAAGATATTTAAAAGTTCCGAAGCCGCACCAACATAATAGAGATACAGAAACACCGTGGCCCCTTTCTTTGAGATAACTCTGCACTATTGCGAGCTGCAAATGCCACTTCCAGCTTAGCTGTACAGAAGAAGAACAACAAGAAGAAGAAGTATCTCGAAATATGTCCGTCAAGCCCCTTCCCTTGAGATAAATCTGCAAATATCTCGGAAACGAAGAGAGCTATGGCAAAATGTTAAGAGACCTTTTTTGTAGAGAATTAAGTTTCCTACTTTTTATGTTCTATGATATTTTTTGATCAGATGCGTAGTTCTCGAGATATATCAAGATATTTAAAAGTTCCGAAGCCGCACCAACATAATAGAGATACAGAAACACCGTGGCCCCTTTCTTTGGGATAACTCTGCACTATTGCGAGCTGCAAATGCCACTTCCAGCTTAGCTGTGCAGAGGAAGAACAACAAGAAGAAGAAATATCTCGAAATATGCCCGTCAGGCCCCTTCCCTTGAGATATATCTGCAAATATCTCGGAAACGAAGCGAGCTATGGCAAAATCTTAAGAGACCTTTTTTGTAGAGAATTATGTTTGCTACAATTTATGTTCTATGATATTTTTTGATCAGAAGCGTAGTTTTCGAGATATATCGAGATATTTAAAAGTTCCGAAGCCGCACCAACATAATAGAGATACAGAAACACCGTGGCCCCTTTCTTTGAGATAACTCTGCACTAGTGCGAGCCGCAAATGCCACTTCCAGCTTAGCTGTGCAGAAGAAGAACAACAAGAAGAAGAAATATCTCGAAATATGTCCGTCAGGCCCCTTCCCTTGAGATAAATCTGCAAATATCTCGGAAACGAAGCGAGCTATGGCAAAATGTTAAGAGACCTTTTTTGTAGAGAATTAAGTTTCCTACTTTTTATGTTCTATGCTATTTTTTGATCAGATGCGTAGTTCTCGAGATATATCAAGATATTTAAAAGTTCCGAAGCCCCACAAACATAATAGAGATACAGAAACACCGTGGCCCCTTTCTTTGAGATAACTCTGCACTATTGCGAGCTGCAAATGCCACTTCCAGCTTAGCTGTGCAGAGGAAGAACAACAAGAAGAAGAAATATCTCGAAATATGTCCGTCAGGCCAGTTCCTTTGAGCTGAATCTGCAAATATCTCGGAACCGAAGCGAGCTATGGCAAAATGTTAAGAGACGTTTTTTGTAGAGAATTATGTTTCCTACAATTTATGTTCTATGATATTTTTTGATCAGAAGCGTAGTTTTCGAGATATATCGAGATACTTAAAAGTTCCGAAGCCGCACCAACATAATAGAGATACAGAAACACCGTGGCCTCTTTCTTTGAGATAACTCTGCACTATTGCGAGCTGCAAATGCCACTTCGAGCTTAGCTGTGCAGAAGAAGAACAACAAGAAGAAGAAATATCTCGAAATATGTCCGTCAGGCCCCTTCCCTTGAGATAAATATGCAAATATCTCGGAAACGAAGCGAGCTATGGCAAAATGTTGAGAGACCTTTTTTGTAGAGAATTAAGTTTCCTACTTTTTATGTTCTATGATATTTTTTGATCAGATGCGTAGTTCTCGAGATATATCAAGATATTTAAAAGTTCCGAAGCCGCACCAACATAATAGAGATACAGAAACACCGTGGCCCCTTTCTTTGAGATAACTCTGCACTATTGCGAGCTGCAAATGCCACTTCCAGCTTAGCTGTGCAGAGGAAGAACAACAAGAAGAAGAAATATCTCGAAATATGTCCGTCAGGCCAGTTCCTTTGAGCTGAATCTGCAAATATCTCGGAAACGAAACGAGCTATGGCAAAATGTTAAGAGACGTTTTTTGTAGAGAATTATGTTTCCTACAATTTATGTTCTATGATATTTTTTGATCAGAAGCGTAGTTTTCGAGATATATCGAGATATTTAAAAGTTCCGAAGACGCACCAACATAATAGAGATACAGAAACACCGTGGCCCCTTTCTTTGAGATAACTCTGCACTAGTGCGAGCCGCAAATGCCACTTCCAGCTTAACTGTGCAGAAGAAGAACAACAAGAAGAAGAAATATCTCGAGATATGTCCGTCAGGCCCCTTCCCTTGAGATATATCTGCAAATATCTCGGAAACGAAGAGAGGTATGGCAAAATGTTAAGAGACCTTTTTTGTAGAGAATTAAGTTTCCTACTTTTCATGTTCTATGATATTTTTTGATCGGATGCGTAGTTCTCGAGATATATCAAGATATTAGGAGTTCCGAAGCCGCACCAACATAATAGAGATACAGAAACACCGTGGCCCCTTTCTTTGAGATAACTCTGCACTATTGCGAGCTGCAAATGCCACTTCCAGCTTAGCTGTGCAGAGGAAGAACAACAAGAAGAAGAAATATCTCGAAATATGTCCGTCAGGCCAGTTCCTTTGAGCTGAATCTGCAAATATCTCGGAAACGAAGCGAGCTATGGCAAAATGTTAAGAGACGTTTTTTGTAGAGAATTATGTTTCCTACAATTTATGTTCTATGATATTTTTTGATCAGAAGCGTAGTTTTCGAGATATATCGAGATACTTAAAAGTTCCGAAGCCGCACCAACATAATAGAGATACAGAAACACCGTGGCCCCTTTCTTTGAGATAACCGTGCACTAGTGCGAGCCGCAAATGTCACTTCCAGCTTAGCTGTGCAGAAGAAGAACAACAAGAAGAAGAAATATCTCGAAATATGTCCGTCAGGCCCCTTCCCTTGAGATAAATCTGCAAATATCTCGGAAACGAAGCGAGCTATGGCAAAATGTTAAGAGACCTTTTTTGTACAGAATTATGTTTCCTACTTTTTATGTTCTATGATATTTTTTAATCAGATGCGTAGTTCTCGAGATATATCAAGATATTTAAAAGTTCCGAAACCGCACCAACATAATAGAGATACAGAAACACCGTGGCCCCTTTCTTTGAGATAACTCTGCACTAGTGCGAGCCGCAAATGCCACTTCCAGCTTAGCTGTGCAGAAGAAGAACAACAAGAAGAAGAAATATCTCGAAATATGTCCGTTAGGCCCCTTCCCTTGAGATAAATCTGCAAATATCTCGGAAACGAAGCGAGCTATGGCAAAATGTTAAGAGACCTTTTTTGTAGAGAATTAAGTTTCCTACTTTTTATGTTCTATGATATTTTTTGATCAGATGCGTAGTTCTCGAGATATATTAAGATATTTAAAAGTTCCGAAGCCGCACCAACATAATAGAGATACAGAAACACCGTGGCCCCTTTCTTTGAGATAACTCTGCACTATTGCGAGCTGCAAATGCCACTTCCAGCTTAGCTGTACAGAAGAAGAACAACAAGAAGAAGAAATATCTCGAAATATGTCCGTCAGGCCCCTTCCCTTGAGATAAATATGCAAATATCTCGGAAACGAAGCGAGCTATGGCAAAATGTTAAGAGACCTTTTTTGTAGAGAATTAAGTTTCCTACTTTTTATGTTCTATGATATTTTTTGATCGGATGCGTAGTTCTCGAGATATATCAAGATATTTAAAAGTTCCGAAGCCGCACCAACATAATAGAGATACAGAAACACCGTGGCCCCTTTCTTTGAGATAACTCTGCACTATTGCGAGCTGCAAATGCCACTTCCAGCTTAGCTGTGCAGAAGAAGAACAACAAGAAGAAGAAATATCTGGAAATATGTCCGTCAGGCCCCTTCCCTTGAGATAAATCTGCAAATATGTCGGAAACGAAGCGAGCTACGGCAAAATGTTAAGAGACCTTTTTTGTAGAAAATTAGGATTCCTACTTTTTATGTTCTATGATATTTTTTGATCAGATGCGTAGTTCTCGAGATATATCCTGATATTTAAAAGTTCCGAAGCGGCACCAACATAATAGAGATACAGAAACACCGTGGCCCCTTTCTTTGAGGTAATTCTGCACTATTGCGAGCTGCAAATGCCACTTCCAGCTTAGCTGTGCAGAAGAAGAACAACAAGAAGAAGAAATATCTCGAAATATGTCCGTCAGGCCCCTTCCCTTGAGATAAATCTGCAAATATCTCGGAAACGAAGCGAGCTACGGCAAAATGTTAAGAGACCTTTTTTGTAGAAAATTAGGATACCTACTTTTTATGTTCTATGATATTTTTTGATCAGATGCGTAGTTCTCGAGATATATCCTGATACTTAAAAGTTCCGAAGCGGCACCAACATAATAGAGATACAGAAACACCGTGGCCCCTTTCTTTGAGGTAACTCTGCACTATTGCGAGCTGCAAATGCCACTTCCAGCTTAGCTGTGCAGAAGAAGAACAACAAGAAGAAGAAATATCTCGAAATATGTCCGTCAGGCCCCTTCCCTTGAGATAAATCTGCAAATATCTCGGAAACGAAGCGAGCTATGGCAAAATGTTAAGAGACCTTTTTTGTAGAGAATTAAGTTTCCTACTTTTTATGTTCTATGATATTTTCTGATCAGATGCGTAGTTCTCGAGATATATCAAGATATTTAAAAGTTCCGAAGCCGCACCAACATAATAGAGATACAGAAACACCGTGGCCCCTTTCTTTGAGATAACTCTGCACTATTGCGCGCTGCAAATGCCACTTCCAGCTTAGCTGTGCAGAAGAAGAACAACAAGAAGAAGAAATATCTCGAAATATGTCCGTCAGGCCCCTTCCCTTGAGATAAATCTGCAAATATCTCGGAAACGAAGCGAGCTATGGCAAAATGTTAAGAGACCTTTTTTGTAGAGAATTAAGTTTCCTACTTTTTATGTTCTATGATATTTTCTGATCAGATGCGTAGTTCTCGAGATATATCAAGATATTTAAAAGTTCCGAAGCCGCACCAACATAATAGAGATACAGAAACACCGTGGCCCCTTTCTTTGAGATAACTCTGCACTACTGCGAGCTGCAAATGCCACTTCCAGCTTAGCTGTGCAGAAGAAGAACAACAAGAAGAAGAAATATCTCGAAATATGTCCGTCAGGCCCCTTCCCTTGAGATAAATCTGCAAATATCTCGGAAACGAAGCGAGCTATGGCAAAATGTTAAGAGACCATTTTTGTAGAGAATTAAGTTTCCTACTTTTTATGTTCTATGATATTTTTTGATCAGATGCGTAGTTCTCGAGATATATCCTGATATTTAAAAGTTCCGAAGCGGCACCAACATAATAGAGATACAGAAACACCGTGGCCCCTTTCTTTGAGGTAACTCTGCACTATTGCGAGCTGCAAATGCCACTTCCAGCTTAGCTGTGCAGAAGAAGAACAACAAGAAGAAGGAATATCTCGAAATATGTCCGTCAGGCCCCTTCCCTTGAGATAAATCTGCAAATATCTCGGAAACCAAGCGAGCTATGGCAAAATGTATAGAGACCTTATTTGTAGAGAATTAAGTTTCCTACTTTTTATGTTCTACGATATTTTTTGATCAGATGCGTAGTTCTCGAGATATATCAAGATATTTAAAAGTTCCGAAGCCGCACCAACATAATAGAGATACAGAAACACCGTGGCCCCTTTCTTTGAGATAACTCTGCACTATTGCGAGCTGCAAATGCCACTTCCAGCTTAGCTGTGCAGAAGAAGAACAACAAGAAGAAGAAATATCTCGAAATATGTCCGTCAGGCCCCTTCCCTTGAGATAAATCTGCAAATATCTCGGAAACGAAGCGAGCTATGGCAAAATGTTTAGAGACCTTTTTTGTAGAGAATTATGTTTCCTACAACTTACGTTCCCTGATATTTTTTGATCAGAAGCGTAGTTTTCGAGATATATCGAGATATTTAAAAGTTCCGAAGCCGCACCAACATAATAGAGATACAGAAACACCGTGGCCCCTTTCTTTGAGATAACTCTGCACTATTGCGACCTGCAAATGCCACTTCCAGCTTAGCTGTGCAGAAGAACAACAACAAGAAGAAGAAATATCTCGAAATATGTCCGTCAGGCCCCTTCCCTTGAGATAAATCTGCAAATATCTCGGAAACGAAGCGAGCTATGGCAAAATGTTAAGAGAACTTTTTTGTAGAGAATTAAGTTTCCTACTTTTTATGTTCTATGATATTTTTTGATCGGATGCGTAGTTCTCGAGATATATCAAGATATTTAAAAGTTCCGAAGCCGCACCAACATAATAGAGATACAGAAACACCGTGGCCCCTTTCTTTGAGATAACTCTGCACTATTGCGAGCTGCAAATGCCACTTCCAGCTTAGCTGTGCAGAAGAAGAACAACAAGAAGAAGAAATATCTCGAAATATGTCCGTCAGGCCCCTTCCCTTGAGATAAATCTGCAAATATCTCGGAAACGAAGCGAGCTATGGCAAAATGTTTAGAGACCTTTTTTGTAGAGAATTATGTTTCCTACAATTTACGTTCCCTGATATTTTTTGATCAGAAGCGTAGTTTTCGAGATATATCGAGATATTTAAAAGTTCCGAAGCCGCACCAACATAATAGAGATACAGAAACACCGTGGCCCCTTTCTTTGAGATAACTCTGCACTATTGCGACCTGCAAATGCCACTTCCAGCTTAGCTGTGCAGAAGAACAACAACAAGAAGAAGAAATATCTCGAAATATGTCCGTCAGGCCCCTTCCCTTGAGATAAATCTGCAAATATCTCGGAAACGAAGCGAGCTATGGCAAAATGTTAAGAGAACTTTTTTGTAGAGAATTAAGTTTCCTACTTTTTATGTTCTATGATATTTTTTGATCGGATGCGTAGTTCTCGAGATATATCAAGATATTTAAAAGTTCCGAAGCCGCACCAACATAATAGAGATACAGAAACACCGTGGCCCCTTTCTTTGAGATAACTCTGCACTATTGCGAGCTGCAAATGCCACTTCCAGCTTAGCTGTGCAGAAGAAGAACAACAAGAAGAAGAAATATCTGGAAATATGTCCGTCAGGCCCCTTCCCTTGAGATAAATCTGCAAATATCTCGGAAACGAAGCGAGCTACGGCAAAATGTTAAGAGACCTTTTTTGTAGAAAATTAGGATTCCTACTTTTTATGTTCTATGATATTTTTTGATCAGATGCGTAGTTCTCGAGATATATCCTGATATTTAAAAGTTCCGAAGCGGCACCAACATAATAGAGATACAGAAACACCGTGGCCCCTTTCTTTGAGGTAACTCTGCACTATTGCGAGCTGCAAATGCCACTTCCAGCTTAGCTGTGCAGAAGAAGAACAACAAGAAGAAGAAATATCTCGAAATATGTCCGTCAGGCCCCTTCCCTTGAGATAAATCTGCAAATATCTCGGAAACGAAGCGAGCTACGGCAAAATGTTAAGAGACCTTTTTTGTAGAAAATTAGGATTCCTACTTTTTATGTTCTATGATATTTTTTGATCAGATGCGTAGTTCTCGAGATATATCCTGATACTTAAAAGTTCCGAAGCGGCACCAACATAATAGAGATACAGAAACACCGTGGCCCCTTTCTTTGAGGTAACTCTGCACTATTGCGAGCTGCAAATGCCACTTCCAGCTTAGCTGTGCAGAAGAAGAACAACAAGAAGAAGAAATATCTCGAAATATGTCCGTCAGGCCCCTTCCCTTGAGATAAATCTGCAAATATCTCGGAAACGAAGCTAGCTATGGCAAAATGTTAAGAGACCTTTTTTGTAGAGAATTAAGTTTCCTACTTTTTACGTTCTATGATATTTTCTGATCAGATGCGTAGTTCTCGAGATATATCAAGATATTTAAAAGTTCCGAAGCCGCACCAACATAATAGAGATACAGAAACACCGTGGCCCCTTTCTTTGAGATAACTCTGCACTATTGCGCGCTGCAAATGCCACTTCCAGCTTAGCTGTGCAGAAGAAGAACAACAAGAAGAAGAAATATCTCGAAATATGTCCGTCAGGCCCCTTCCCTTGAGATAAATCTGCAAATATCTCGGAAACGAAGCGAGCTATGGCAAAATGTTAAGAGACCTTTTTTGTAGAGAATTAAGTTTCCTACTTTTTATGTTCTATGATATTTTCTGATCAGATGCGTAGTTCTCGAGATATATCAAGATATTTAAAAGTTCCGAAGCCGCACCAACATAATAGAGATACAGAAACACCGTGGCCCCTTTCTTTGAGATAACTCTGCACTACTGCGAGCTGCAAATGCCACTTCCAGCTTAGCTGTGCAGAAGAAGAACAACAAGAAGAAGAAATATCTCGAAATATGTCCGTCAGGCCCCTTCCCTTGAGATAAATCTGCAAATATCTCGGAAACGAAGCGAGCTATGGCAAAATGTTAAGAGACCATTTTTGTAGAGAATTAAGTTTCCTACTTTTTATGTTCTATGATATTTTTTGATCAGATGCGTAGTTCTCGAGATATATCCTGATATTTAAAAGTTCCGAAGCGGCACCAACATAATAGAGATACAGAAACACCGTGGCCCCTTTCTTTGAGGTAACTCTGCACTATTGCGAGCTGCAAATGCCACTTCCAGCTTAGCTGTGCAGAAGAAGAACAACAAGAAGAAGGAATATCTCGAAATATGTCCGTCAGGCCCCTTCCCTTGAGATAAATCTGCAAATATCTCGGAAACCAAGCGAGCTATGGCAAAATGTATAGAGACCTTATTTGTAGAGAATTAAGTTTCCTACTTTTTATGTTCTACGATATTTTTTGATCAGATGCGTAGTTCTCGAGATATATCAAGATATTTAAAAGTTCCGAAGCCGCACCAACATAATAGAGATACAGAAACACCGTGGCCCCTTTCTTTGAGATAACTCTGCACTATTGCGAGCTGCAAATGCCACTTCCAGCTTAGCTGTGCAGAAGAAGAACAACAAGAAGAAGAAATATCTCGAAATATGTCCGTCAGGCCCCTTCCCTTGAGATAAATCTGCAAATATCTCGGAAACGAAGCGAGCTATGGCAAAATGTTAAGAGACCTTTTTTGTAGAGAATTATGTTTCCTACAATTTACGTTCTCTGATATTTTTTGATCAGAAGCGTAGTTTTCGAGATATATCGAGATATTTAAAAGTTCCGAAGCCGCACCAACATAATAGAGATACAGAAACACCGTGGCCCCTTTCTTTGAGATAACTCTGCACTATTGCGACCTGCAAATGCCACTTCCAGCTTAGCTGTGCAGAAGAAGAACAACAAGAAGAAGAAATATCTCGAAATATGTCCGTCAGGCCCCTTCCCTTGAGATAAATCTGCAAATATCTCGGAAACGAAGCGAGCTATGGCAAAATGTTAAGAGACCTTTTTTGTAGGGAATTAAGTTTCCTACTTTTTATGTTCTATGATATTTTTTGAGCGGATGCGTAGTTCTCGAGATATATCAAGATATTTAAAAGTTCCGAAGCCGCACCAACATAATAGAGATACAGAAACACCGTGGCCCCTTTCTTTGAGATAACTCTGCACTATTGCGCGCTGCAAATGCCACTTCCAGCTTAGCTGTGCAGAAGAAGAACAACAAGAAGAAGAAATATCTCGAAATATGTCCGTCAGGCCCCTTCCCTTGAGATAAATCTGCAAATATCTCGGAAACGAAGCGAGCTATGGCAAAATGTTAAGAGACCTTTTTTGTAGAGAATTAAGTTTCCTACTTTTTATGTTCTATGATATTTTCTGATCAGATGCGTAGTTCTCGAGATATATCGAGATATTTAAAAGTTCCGAAGCCGCACCAACATAATAGAGGTACAGAAACACCGTGGCCCCTTTCTTTGAGATAACTCTGCACTATTGCGAGCTGCAAATGCCACTTCCAGCTTAGCTGTGCAGAAGAAGAACAACAAGAATAAGAAATATTTCGAAATATGTCCGTCAGGCCCCTTCCCTTGAGATAAATCTGCAAATATCTCGGAAACGAAGCGAGCTATGGCAAAATGTTAAGAGACCATTTTTGTAGAGAATTAAGTTTCCTACTTTTTATGTTCTATGATATTTTTTGATCAGATGCGTAGTTCTCGAGATATATCCTGATATTTAAAAGTTCCGAAGCGGCACCAACATAATAGAGATACAGAAACACCGTGGCCCCTTTCTTTGAGGTAACTCTGCACTATTGCGAGCTGCAAATGCCACTTCCAGCTTAGCTGTGCAGAAGAAGAACAACAAGAAGAAGGAATATCTCGAAATATGTCCGTCAGGCCCCTTCCCTTGAGATAAATCTGCAAATATCTCGGAAACCAAGCGAGCTATGGCAAAATGTTTAGAGACCTTATTTGTAGAGAATTAAGTTTCCTACTTTTTGTGTTCTACGATATTTTTTGATCAGATGCGTAGTTCTCGAGATATATCAAGATATTTAAAAGTTCCGAAGCCGCACCAACATAATAGAGATACAGAAACACCGTGGCCCCTTTCTTTGAGATAACTCTGCACTATTGCGAGCTGCAAATGCCACTTCCAGCTTAGCTGTGCAGAAGAAGAACAACAAGAAGAAGAAATATCTCGAAATATGTCCGTCAGGCCCCTTCCCTTGAGATAAATCTGCAAATATCTCGGAAACGAAGCGAGCTATGGCAAAATGTTAAGAGACCTTTTTTGTAGAGAATTATGTTTCCTACAATTTACGTTCTCTGATATTTTTTGATCAGAAGCGTAGTTTTCGAGATATATCGAGATATTTAAAAGTTCCGAAGCCGCACCAACATAATAGAGATACAGAAACACCGTGGCCCCTTTCTTTGAGATAACTCTGCACTATTGCGACCTGCAAATGCCACTTCCAGCTTAGCTGTGCAGAAGAGGAACAACAAGAAGAAGAAATATCTCGGAATATGTCCGTCAGGCCCCTTCCCTTGAGCTATATCTGCAAATATCTCGGAAACGATGCCAGCTATGGGAAAATGATAAGAGACCTTTTTTGTAGAGAATTAAGTTTCCTACTTTTTATGTTCTATGATATTTTTTGATCAGATGCGTAGTTCTCGAGATATATCAAGATATTTAAAAGCTCCGAAGCTGCACCAACATAATAGAGGTACAGAAACACCGTGGCCCCTTTCTTTGAGATAACTCTGCACTATTGCGAGCTGCAAATGCCACTTCCAGCTTAGCTGTGCAGAAGAAGAACAACAAGAATAAGAAATATTTCGAAATATGTCCGTCAGGCCCCTTCCCTTGAGATAAATCTGCAAATATCTCGGAAACGAAGCGAGCTACGGCAAAATGTTAAGAGACCTTTTTTGTAGAAAATTAGGTTTCCTACTTTTCATGTTCTATGATATTTTTTGATCAGATGCGTAGTTCTCGAGATATATCAAGATATTTAAACGCTCCGAAGCCGCACCAACATAATAGAGATACAGAAACACCGTGGCCCCTTTCTTTGAGATAACTCTGCACTATTGCGAGCTGCAAATGCCACTTCCAGCTTAGCTGTGCAGAAGAAGAACAACAAGAAGAAGAAATATCTCGAAATATGTCCGTCAGGCCCCTTCCCTTGAGATAAATCTGCAAATATCTCGGAAACGAAGCGAGCTACGGCAAAATGTTAAGAGACCTTTTTTGTAGAAAATTAGGTTTCCTACTTTTCATGTTCTATGATATTTTTTGATCAGATGCGTAGTTCTCGAGATATATCAAGATATTTAACAGTTCCGAAGCCGCACCAACATAATAGAGATACAGAAACACCGTGGCCCCTTTCTTTGAGATAACTCTGCACTATTGCGCGCAGCAAATGCCACTTCCAGCATAGCTGTGCAGAAGAAGAACAACAAGAAGAAGAAATATCTCGAAATATGTCCGTCAGGCCCCTTCCCTTGAGATAAATCTGCAAATATCTCGGAAACGAAGCGAGCTATGGCAAAATGTTAAGAGACCTTTTTTGTAGAGCATTAAGTTTCCTACTTTTTATGTTCTATGATATTTTTTGATCAGATGCGTAGTTCTCGAGATATATCAAGATATTTAAAAGTTCCGAAGCCGCACCAACATAATAGAGATACAGAAACACCGTGGCCCCTTTCTTTGCGATAACTCTGCACTATTGCGAGCTGCAAATGCCACTTCCAGCTTAGCTGTGCAGAAGAAGAACAACAAGAAGAAGAAATATCTCGAAATATGTCCGTCAGGCCCCTTCCCTTGAGATAAATCTGCAAATATCTCGGAAACGAAGCGAGCTATTGCAAAACGTTAAAAGACCTTTTTTGTAGAGAATTAAGTTTCCTACTTTTTATGTTCTATGATATTTTTTGATCAGATGCGTAGTTCTCGAGATATATCAAGATATTTAAAAGCTCCGAAGCTGCACCAACATAATAGAGGTACAGAAACACCGTGGCCCCTTTCTTTGAGATAACTCTGCACTATTGCGAGCTGCAAATGCCACTTCCAGCTTAGCTGTGCAGAAGAAGGACAACAAGAATAAGAAATATTTCGAAATATGTCCGTCAGGCCCCTTCCCTTGAGATAAATCTGCAAATATCTCGGAAACGAAGCGAGCTACGGCAAAATGTTAAGAGACCTTTTTTGTAGAGAATTATGTTTCCTACAATTTACGCTCTCTGATATTTTTTGATCAGAAGCGTAGTTTTCGAGATATATCGAGATATTTAAAAGTTCCGAAGCCGCACCAACATAATAGAGATACAGAAACACCGTGGCCCCTTTCTTTGAGATAACTCTGCACTATTGCGACCTGCAAATGCCACTTCCAGCTTAGCTGTGCAGAAGAGGAACAACAAGAAGAAGAAATATCTCGGAATATGTCCGTCAGGCCCCTTCCCTTGAGCTAAATCTGCAAATATCTCGGAAACGATGCCAGTTATGGGAAAATGTTAAGAGACCTTTTTTGTAGAGAATTAAGTTTCCTACTTTTTATGTTCTATGATATTTTTTGATCAGATGCGTAGTTCTCGAGATATATCAAGATATTTAAAAGTTCCGAAGCCGCACCAACATAATAGAGATACAGAAACATCGTGGCCCCTTTCTTTGAGATAACTCTGCACTATTGCGCGCAGCAAATGCCACTTCCAGCTTAGCTGTGCAGAAGAAGAACAACAAGAAGAAGAAATATCTCGAAATATGTCCGTCAGGCCCCTTCCCTTGAGATAAATCTGCAAATATCTCGGAAACGAAGCGAGCTATGGCAAAATGTTAAGAGACCTTTTTTGTAGAGAATTAAGTTTCCTACTTTTTATGTTCTATGATATTTTTTGAACAGATGCGTAGTTCTCGAGATATATCAAGATATTTAAAAGTTCCGAAGCCGCACCAACATAATAGAGATACAGAAACACCGTGGCCCCTTTCTTTGAGATAACTCTGCACTATTGCGCGCTGCAAATGCCACTTCCAGCTTAGCTGTGCAGAAGAAGAACAACAAGAAGAAGAAATATCTCGAAATATGTCCGTCAGGCCCCTTCCCTTGAGATAAATCTGCAAATATCTCGGAAACGAAGCGAGCTATGGCAAAATGTTAAGAGACCTTTTTTGTAGAGAATTAAGTTTCCTACTTTTTATGTTCTATGATATTTTTTGATCAGATGCGTAGTTCTCGAGATATATCAAGATATTTAAAAGTTCCGAAGCCGCACCAACATAATAGAGATACAGAAACACCGTGGCCCCTTTCTTTGAGATAACTCTACACTATTGCGAGCTGCAAATGCCACTTCCAGCTTAGCTGTGCAGAAGAAGAACAACAAGAAGAAGAAATATCTGGAAATATGTCCGTCAGGCCCCTTCCCTTGAAATAAATCTGCAAATATCTCGGAAACGAAGCGAGCTACGGCAAAATCTTAAGAGACCTTTTTTGTAGAAAATTAGGTTTCCTACTTTTTATGTTCTATGATATTTTTTGATCAGATGCGTAGTTCTCGAGATATATCAAGATATTTAAAAGTTCCGAAGCCGCACCAACATAATAGAGATACAGAAACACCGTGGCCCCTTTCTTTGAGATAACTCTGCACTATTGCGAGCTGCAAATGCCACTTCCAGCTTAGCTGTGCAGAAGAAGAACAACAAGAAGAAGAAATATCTCGAAATATGTCCGTCAGGCCCCTTCCCTTGAGATAAATCTGCAAATATCTCGGAAACGAAGCGAGCTACGGCAAAATGTTAAGAGACCTTTTTTGTAGAAAATTAGGTTTCCTACTTTTCATGTTCTATGATATTTTTTGATCAGATGCGTAGTTCTCGAGATATATCAAGATATTTAAACGTTCCGAAGCCGCACCAACATGATAGAGATACAGAAACACCGTGGCCCCTTTCTTTGAGATAACTCTGCACTATTGCGCGCTGCAAATGCCACTTCCAGCTTAGCTGTGCAGAAGAAGAACAACAAGAAGAAGAAATATCTCGAAATATGTCCGTCAGGCCCCTTCCCTTGAGATAAATCTGCAAATATCTCGGAAACGAAGCGAGCTATGGCAAAATGTTAGGAGACCTTTTTTGTAGAAAATTATGTTTCCTAGAATTTATGTTCTATGATATTTTTTGATCAGAAGCGTAGTTTTCGAGATATATCGAGATATTTAAAAGTTCCGAAGCCGCACCAACATAATAGAGATACAGAAACACCGTGGCCCCTTTCTTTGGGATAACTCTGCACTATTGCGAGCTGGAAATGCCACTTCCAGTTTAGCTGTGCAGAAGAAGAACAACAAGAAGAAGAAATATCTCGAAATATGTCCGTCAGGACCCTTCCCTTGAGATAAATCTGCAAATATCTCGGAAACGAAGCGAGCTATGGCAAAATGTTAAGAGACCTTTTTTGTAGAGAATTAAGTTTCCTACTTTTTATGCTCTATGATATTTTTTGATCGGATGCGTAGTTCTCGAGATATATCAAGATATCTAAAAGTTCCGAAGCCGCACCGACATAATAGAGATACAGAAACACCGTGGCCCCTTTCTTCGAGATACCTCTGCACTATTGCGAGCTGCAAATGCCACTTCCAGCTTAGCTGTGCAGAAGAAGTACAACAAGAAGAAGAAATATCTCGAAATATGTCCATCAGGACCCTTCCCTTGAGATAAATCTGCAAATATCTCGGAAACGAAGCGAGCTATGGCAAAATGTTAGGAGACCTTTTTTGTAGAGAATTATGTTTCCTAGAATTTATGTTCTATGATATTTTTTGATCAGAAGCGTAGTTTTCGAGATATATCGAGATATTTAAAAGTTCCGAAGCCGCACCAACATAATAGAGATACAGAAACACCGTGGCCCCTTTCTTTGAGATAACTCTGCACTATTGCGACCTGCAAATGCCACTTCCAGCTTAGCTGTGCAGAAGAAGAACAACAAGAAGAAGAAATATCTCGGAATATGTCCGTCAGGCCCCTTCCCTTGAGCTAAATCTGCAAATATCTCGGAAACGATGCCAGTTATGGGAAAATGTTAAGAGACCTTTTTTGTAGAGAATTAAGTTTCCTACTTTTTATGTTCTATGATATTTTTTGATCAGATGCGTAGTTCTCGAGATATATCAAGATATTTAAAAGTTCCGAAGCCGCACCAACATAATAGAGATACAGAAACATCGTGGCCCCTTTCTTTGAGATAACTCTGCACTATTGCGCGCAGCAAATGCCACTTCCAGCTTAGCTGTGCAGAAGAAGAACAACAAGAAGAAGAAATATCTCGAAATATGTCCGTCAGGCCCCTTCCCTTGAGATAAATCTGCAAATATCTCGGAAACGAAGCGAGCTATGGCAAAATGTTAAGAGACCTTTTTAGTAGAGAATTAAGTTTCCTACTTTTTATGTTCTATGATATTTTTTGATCAGATGCGTAGTTCTCGAGATATATCAAGATATTTAAAAGCTCCGAAGCTGCACCAACATAATAGAGGTACAGAAACACCGTGGCCCCTTTCTTTGCGATAACTCTGCACTATTGCGAGCTGCAAACGCCACTTCCAGCTTAGCTGTGCAGAAGAAGAACAACAAGAAGAAGAAATATCTGGAAATATGTCCGTCAGGCCCCTTCCCTTGAGATAAATCTGCAAAAATCTCGGAAACGAAGCGAGCTACGGCAAAATGTTAAGAGACCTTTTTTGTAGAAAATTAGGATTCCTACTTTTTATGTTCTATGATATTTTTTGAACAGATGCGTAGTTCTCGAGATATATCAAGATATTTAAAAGTTCCGAAGCCGCACCAACATAATAGAGATACAGAAACACCGTGGCCCCTTTCTTTGAGATAACTCTGCACTATTGCGCGCTGCAAATGCCACTTCCAGCTTAGCTGTGCAGAAGAAGAACAACAAGAAGAAGAAATATCTCGAAATATGTCCGTCAGGCCCCTTCCCTTGAGATAAATCTGCAAATATCTCGGAAACGAAGCGAGCTATGGCAAAATGTTAAGAGACCTTTTTTGTAGAGAATTAAGTTTCCTACTTTTTATGTTCTATGATATTTTTTGATCAGATGCGTAGTTCTCGAGATATATCAAGATATTTAAAAGTTCCGAAGCCGCACCAACATAATAGAGATACAGAAACACCGTGGCCCCTTTCTTTGAGATAACTCTACACTATTGCGAGCTGCAAATGCCACTTCCAGCTTAGCTGTGCAGAAGAAGAACAACAAGAAGAAGAAATATCTGGAAAAATGTCCGTCAGGCCCCTTCCCTTGAAATAAATCTGTAAATATCTCGGAAACGAAGCGAGCTACGGCAAAATCTTAAGAGACCTTTTTTGTAGAAAATTAGGTTTCCTACTTTTTATGTTCTATGATATTTTTTGATCAGATGCGTAGTTCTCGAGATATATCAAGATACTTAAAAGTTCCGAAGCCGCACCAACATAATAGAGATACAGAAACACCGTGGCCCCTTTCTTTGAGATATCTCTGCACTATTGCGAGCTGCAAATGCCACTTCCAGCTTAGCTGTGCAGAAGAAGAACAACAAGACGAAGAAATATCTCGAAATATGTCCGTCAGGCCCCTTCCCTTGAGATAAATCTGCAAATATCTCGGAAACGAAGCGAGCTATGGCAAAATGTTAAGAGACCTTTTTTGTAGAGAATTATGTTTCCTACAATTTACGTTCTCTGATATTTTTTGATCAGAAGCGTAGTTTTCGAGATATATCGAGATATTTAAAAGTTCCGAAGCCGCACCAACATAATAGAGATACAGAAACACCGTAGCCCCTTTCTTTGAGATAACTCTGCACTATTGCGACCTGCAAATGCCACTTCCAGCTTAGCTGTGCAGAAGAGGAACAACAAGAAGAAGAAATATCTCGGAATATGTCCGTCAGGCCCCTTCCCTTGAGCTAACTCTGCAAATATCTCGGAAACGAAGCGAGCTATTGCAAAACGTTGAGAGACCTTTTTTGTAGAGAATTAAGTTTCCTACTTTTTATGTTCTATGACATTTTTTGATCAGATGCGTAGTTCTCGAGATATATCAAGATATTTAAAAGCTCCGAAGCTGCACCAACATAATAGAGGGACAGAAACACCGTGGCCCCTTTCTTTGAGATAACTCTGCACTATAGCGAGCTGCAAATGCCACTTCCAGCTTAGCTGTGCAGACGAAGAACAACAAGAATAAGAAATACTTCGAAATATGTCCGTCAGGCCCCTTCCCTTGAGATAAATCTGCAAATATCTCGGAAACGAAGCGAGCTACGGCAAAATCTTAAGAGACCTTTTTTGTAGAAAATTAGGTTTCCTACTTTTTATGTTCTATGATATTTTTTGATCAGATGCGTAGTTCTCGAGATATATCAAGATATTTAAAAGTTCCGAAGCCGCACCAACATAATAGAGATACAGAAACATCGTGGCCCCTTTCTTTGAGATAACTCTGCACTATTGCGCGCAGCAAATGCCACTTCCAGCTTAGCTGTGCAGAAGAAGAACAACAAGAAGAAGAAATATCTCGAAATATGTCCGTCAGGCCCCTTCCCTTGAGATAAATCTGCAAATATCTCGGAAACGAAGCGAGCTATGGCAAAATGTTAAGAGACCTTTTTAGTAGAGAATTAAGTTTCCTACTTTTTATGTTCTATGATATTTTTTGATCAGATGCGTAGTTCTCGAGATATATCAAGATATTTAAAAGCTCCGAAGCTGCACCAACATAATAGAGGTACAGAAACACCGTGGCCCCTTTCTTTGCGATAACTCTGCACTATTGCGAGCTGCAAACGCCACTTCCAGCTTAGCTGTGCAGAAGAAGAACAACAAGAAGAAGAAATATCTGGAAATATGTCCGTCAGGCCCCTTCCCTTGAGATAAATCTGCAAAAATCTCGGAAACGAAGCGAGCTACGGCAAAATGTTAAGAGACCTTTTTTGTAGAAAATTAGGATTCCTACTTTTTATGTTCTATGATATTTTTTGAACAGATGCGTAGTTCTCGAGATATATCAAGATATTTAAAAGTTCCGAAGCCGCACCAACATAATAGAGATACAGAAACACCGTGGCCCCTTTCTTTGAGATAACTCTGCACTATTGCGCGCTGCAAATGCCACTTCCAGCTTAGCTGTGCAGAAGAAGAACAACAAGAAGAAGAAATATCTCGAAATATGTCCGTCAGGCCCCTTCCCTTGAGATAAATCTGCAAATATCTCGGAAACGAAGCGAGCTATGGCAAAATGTTAAGAGACCTTTTTTGTAGAGAATTAAGTTTCCTACTTTTTATGTTCTATGATATTTTTTGATCAGATGCGTAGTTCTCGAGATATATCAAGATATTTAAAAGTTCCGAAGCCGCACCAACATAATAGAGATACAGAAACACCGTGGCCCCTTTCTTTGAGATAACTCTACACTATTGCGAGCTGCAAATGCCACTTCCAGCTTAGCTGTGCAGAAGAAGAACAACAAGAAGAAGAAATATCTGGAAAAATGTCCGTCAGGCCCCTTCCCTTGAAATAAATCTGCAAATATCTCGGAAACGAAGCGAGCTACGGCAAAATCTTAAGAGACCTTTTTTGTAGAAAATTAGGTTTCCTACTTTTTATGTTCTATGATATTTTTTGATCAGATGCGTAGTTCTCGAGATATATCAAGATACTTAAAAGTTCCGAAGCCGCACCAACATAATAGAGATACAGAAACACCGTGGCCCCTTTCTTTGAGATATCTCTGCACTATTGCGAGCTGCAAATGCCACTTCCAGCTTAGCTGTGCAGAAGAAGAACAACAAGACGAAGAAATATCTCGAAATATGTCCGTCAGGCCCCTTCCCTTGAGATAAATCTGCAAATATCTCGGAAACGAAGCGAGCTATGGCAAAATGTTAAGAGACCTTTTTTGTAGAGAATTATGTTTCCTACAATTTACGTTCTCTGATATTTTTTGATCAGAAGCGTAGTTTTCGAGATATATCGAGATATTTAAACGTTCCGAAGCCGCACCAACATAATAGAGATACAGAAACACCGTAGCCCCTTTCTTTGAGATAACTCTGCACTATTGCGACCTGCAAATGCCACTTCCAGCTTAGCTGTGCAGAAGAGGAACAACAAGAAGAAGAAATATCTCGGAATATGTCCGTCAGGCCCCTTCCCTTGAGCTAACTCTGCAAATATCTCGGAAACGAAGCGAGCTATTGCAAAACGTTGAGAGACCTTTTTTGTAGAGAATTAAGTTTCCTACTTTTTATGTTCTATGACATTTTTTGATCAGATGCGTAGTTCTCGAGATATATCAAGATATTTAAAAGCTCCGAAGCTGCACCAACATAATAGAGGGACAGAAACACCGTGGCCCCTTTCTTTGAGATAACTCTGCACTATAGCGAGCTGCAAATGCCACTTCCAGCTTAGCTGTGCAGACGAAGAACAACAAGAATAAGAAATACTTCGAAATATGTCCGTCAGGCCCCTTCCCTTGAGATAAATCTGCAAATATCTCGGAAACGAAGCGAGCTACGGCAAAATCTTAAGAGACCTTTTTTGTAGAAAATTAGGTTTCCTACTTTTTATGTTCTATGATATTTTTTGATCAGATGCGTAGTTCTCGAGATATATCAAGATATTTAAAAGTTCCGAAGCCGCACCAACATAATAGAGATACAGAAACACCGTGGCCCCTTTCTTTGAGATAACTCTGCACTATTGCGAGCTGCAAATGCCACTTCCAGCTTAGCTGTGCAGAAGAAGAACAACAAGAAGAAGAAATATCTCGAAATATGTCCGTCAGGCCCCTTCCCTTGAGATAAATCTGCAAATATCTCGGAAACGAAGCGAGCTACGGCAAAATGTTAAGAGACCTTTTTTGTAGAAAATTAGGTTTCCTACTTTTCATGTTCTATGATATTTTTTGATCAGATGCGTAGTTCTCGAGATATATCAAGATATTTAAACGTTCCGAAGCCGCACCAACATGATAGAGATACAGAAACACCGTGGCCCCTTTCTTTGAGATAACTCTGCACTATTGCGCGCTGCAAATGCCACTTCCAGCTTAGCTGTGCAGAAGAAGAACAACAAGAAGAAGAAATATCTCGAAATATGTCCGTCAGGCCCCTTCCCTTGAGATAAATCTGCAAATATCTCGGAAACGAAGCGAGCTATGGCAAAATGTTAGGAGACCTTTTTTGTAGAAAATTATGTTTCCTAGAATTTATGTTCTATGATATTTTTTGATCAGAAGCGTAGTTTTCGAGATATATCGAGATATTTAAAAGTTCCGAAGCCGCACCAACATAATAGAGATACAGAAACACCGTGGCCCCTTTCTTTGGGATAACTCTGCACTATTGCGAGCTGTAAATGCCACTTCCAGTTTAGCTGTGCAGAAGAAGAACAACAAGAAGAAGAAATATCTCGAAATATGTCCGTCAGGACCCTTCCCTTGAGATAAATCTGCAAATATCTCGGAAACGAAGCGAGCTATGGCAAAATGTTAAGAGACCTTTTTTGTAGAGAATTAAGTTTCCTACTTTTTATGCTCTATGATATTTTTTGATCGGATGCGTAGTTCTCGAGATATATCAAGATATCTAAAAGTTCCGAAGCCGCACCGACATAATAGAGATACAGAAACACCGTGGCCCCTTTCTTCGAGATACCTCTGCACTATTGCGAGCTGCAAATGCCACTTCCAGCTTAGCTGTGCAGAAGAAGTACAACAAGAAGAAGAAATATCTCGAAATATGTCCATCAGGACCCTTCCCTTGAGATAAATCTGCAAATATCTCGGAAACGAAGCGAGCTATGGCAAAATGTTAGGAGACCTTTTTTGTAGAGAATTATGTTTCCTAGAATTTATGTTCTATGATATTTTTTGATCAGAAGCGTAGTTTTCGAGATATATCGAGATATTTAAAAGTTCCGAAGCCGCACCAACATAATAGAGATACAGAAACACCGTGGCCCCTTTCTTTGGGATAACTCTGCACTATTGCGAGCTGGAAATGCCACTTCCAGTTTAGCTGTGCAGAAGAAGAACAACAAGAAGAAGAAATATCTCGAAATATGTCCGTCAGGACCCTTCCCTTGAGATAAATCTGCAAATATCTCGGAAACGAAGCGAGCTATGGCAAAATGTTAAGAGACCTTTTTTGTAGAGAATTAAGTTTCCTACTTTTTATGCTCTATGATATTTTTTGATCGGATGCGTAGTTCTCGAGATATATCAAGATATCTAAAAGTTCCGAAGCCGCACCGACATAATAGAGATACAGAAACACCGTGGCCCCTTTCTTCGAGATACCTCTGCACTATTGCGAGCTGCAAATGCCACTTCCAGCTTAGCTGTGCAGAAGAAGTACAACAAGAAGAAGAAATATCTCGAAATATGTCCATCAGGACCCTTCCCTTGAGATAAATCTGCAAATATCTCGGAAACGAAGCGAGCTATGGCAAAATGTTAGGAGACCTTTTTTGTAGAGAATTATGTTTCCTAGAATTTATGTTCTATGATATTTTTTGATCAGAAGCGTAGTTTTCGAGATATATCGAGATATTTAAAAGTTCCGAAGCCGCACCAACATAATAGAGATACAGAAACACCGTGGCCCCTTTCTTTGGGATAACTCTGCACTATTGCGAGCTGGAAATGCCACTTCCAGTTTAGCTGTGCAGAAGAAGAACAACAAGAAGAAGAAATATCTCGAAATATGTCCGTCAGGACCCTTCCCTTGAGATAAATCTGCAACTATCTCGGAAACGAAGCGAGCTACTGCAAAACGTTAAGAGACCTTTTTTGTAGAGAATTTAGTTTCCTACTTTTTATGTTCTATGATATTTTTTGATCAGATGCGTAGTTCTCGAGATATATCAAGATATTTAAAAGCTCCGAAGCTGCACCAACATAATAGAGGTACAGAAACACCGTGGCCCCTTTCTTTGAGATAACTCTGCACTATTGCGAGCTGCAAATGCCACTTCCAGCTTAGCTGTGCAGAAGAAGAACAACAAGAAGAAGAAATATCTCGAAATATGTCCGTCAGGCCCCTTCCCTTGAGATAAATCTGCAAATATCTCGGAAACGAAGCGAGCTATGGCAAAATGTTAAGAGACCTTTTTTGTAGAGAATTAAGTTTCCTACTTTTTATGTTCTATGATATTTTTTGATCAGATGCGTAGTTCTCGAGATATATCAAGATATTTAAAAGCTCCGAAGCTGCACCAACATAATAGAGGTACAGAAACACCGTGGCCCCTTTCTTTGAGATAACTCTGCACTATTGCGAGCTGCAAATGCCACTTCCAGCTTCGCTGTGCAGAAGAAGAACAACAAGAATAAGAAATATTTCGAAATATGTCCGTCAGGCCCCTTCCCTTGAGATAAATCTGCAAATATCTCGGAAACGAAGCGAGCTACGGCAAAATGTTAAGAGACCTTTTTTGTAGAAAATTAGGTTTCCTACTTTTTATGTTCTATGATATTTCTTGATCAGATGCCTAGTTCTCGAGATATATCAAGATATTTGAAAGTTCCGAAGCCGCACCAACATAATAGAGATACAGAAACACCGTGGCCCCTTTCTTTGAGATAACTCTGCACTATTGCGAGCGGCAAATGCCACTTCCAGCTTAGCTGTGCAGAAGAAGAACAACAAGAAGAAGAAATATCTGGAAATATGTCCGTCAGGCCCCTTCCCTTGAGATAAATCTGCAAATATCTCGGAAACGAAGCGAGCTACGGCAAAATGTTAAGAGACCTTTTTTGTAGAAAATTAGGATTCCTACTTTTTATGTTCTATGATATTTTTTGAACAGATGCGTAGTTCTCGAGATATATCAAGATATTTAAAAGTTCCGAAGCCGCACCAACATAATAGAGATACAGAAACACCGTGGCCCCTTTCTTTGAGATAACTCTGCACTATTGCGAGCTGTAAATGCCACTTCCAGTTTAGCTGTGCGGAAGAAGAACAACAAGAAGAAGAAATATCTCGAAATATGTCCGTCAGGCCCCTTCCCTTGAGATATATCTGCAAATATCTCGGAAACGAAGCGAGCTATGGCAAAATGTTAAGAGACCTTTTTTGTAGAGAATTATGTTTCCTACAATTTATGTTCTATGATATTTTTTGATCAGAAGCGTAGTTTTCGAGATATATCGAGATATTTAAAAGTTCCGAAGCCGCCCCAACATAATAGAGATACAGAAACACCGTGGCCCCTTTCTTTGAGATAACTCTGCACTATTGCGAGCTGCAGATGCCACTTCCAGCTTAGCTGTGCAGAGGAAGAACAACAAGAAGAAAAAATATCTCGAAATATGTCCGTCAGGCCAGTTCCTTTGAGCTGAATCTGCAAATATCTCGGAAACGAAGCGAGCTATGGCAAAATGTTAAGAGACGTTTTTTGTAGAGAATTATGTTTCCTACAATTTATGTTCTATGATATTTTTTAATCAGAAGCGTAGTTTTCGAGATATATCGAGATATTTAAAAGATCCGAAGCCGCACCAACATAATAGAGATACAGAAACACCGTGGCCCCTTTCTTTGAGATAACCCTGCACTAGTGCGAGCCGCAAATGCCGCTTCCAGCTTAGCTGTGCAGAAGAAGAACAACAAGAAGAAGAAATATCTCGAAATATGTCCGTCAGGCCCCTTCCCTCGAGATAAATCTGCAAATATCTCGGAAACGAAGCGAGCTATGGCAAAATGTTAAGAGACCTTTTTTGTAGAGAATTAAGTTTCCCACAATTTAGGTTCTATGATATTTTTTGATCAGAAGCGTAGTTTTCGAGATATATCGAGATATTTAAAAGATCCGAAGCCGCACCAACATAATAGAGATACAGAAACACCGTGGCCCCTTTCTTTGAGATAACTCTGCACCATTGCGAGCTGCAAATGCCACTTCCAGCTTAGCTGTGCAGAAGAAGACCAACAAGAAGAAGAAATATCTCGAAATATGTCCGTCAGGCCCCTTCCCTTGAGATAAATCTGCAAATATCTCGGAAACGAAGCGAGCTATGGCAAAATGTTAAGAGACCTTATTTGTAGAGAATTAAGTTTCCTACTTTTTATGTTCTATGATATTATTTGATCAGATATGTAGTTCTCGAGATATATCAAGATATTTAAAAGTTCCGAAGCCGCACCAACATAATAGAGATACAGAAACACCGTGGCCCCTTTCTTTCAGATAACTCTGCACTATTGCGAGCTGGAAATGCCACTTCCTGTTTAGCTGTGCAGAAGAAGAACAACAACAAGAAGAAATATCCCGAAATATGTCCGTCAGGCCCCTTCCCTTGAGATAAATCTGCATATATCTCGGAAACGAAGCGAGCTATGGCAAAATGTTAAGAGACCTTTTTGGTAGAGAATGAAGTTTCCTACTTTTTATGTTCTATGATATTTTTTGATCAGATGCGTAGTTCTCGAGATATATCAAGATATTTAAAAGTTCCGAAGCCGCACCAACATAATAGAGATACAGAAACACCGTGGCCCCTTTCTTTGAGATAACTCTGCACTATTGCGAGCTGCAAATGCCACTTCCAGCTTAGCTGTGCAGAAGAAGACCAACAAGAAGAAGAAATATCTCGAAATATGTCCGTCAGGCCCCTTCCCTTGAGATAAATCTGCAAATATCTCGGAAACGAAGCGAGCTATGGCAAAATGTTAAGAGACCTTATTTGTAGAGAATTAAGTTTCCTACTTTTTATGTTCTATGATATTATTTGATCAGATGCGTAGTTCTCGAGATATATCAAGATATTTAAAAGTTCCGAAGCCGCACCAACATAATAGAGATACAGAAACACCGTGGCCCCTTTCTTTCAGATAACTCTGCACTATTGCGAGCTGCAAATGCCACTTCCAGCTTAGCTGTGCAGAAGAAGAACAACAAGAAGAAGAAATATCTCGAAATATGTCCGTCAGACCCCTTCCCTTGAGATAAATCTGCAAATATCTCGGAAACGAAGCGAGCTACCGCAAAATGTTAAGAGACCTTTTTTGTAGAAAATTAGGTTTCCTACTTTTTATGTTCTACGATATTTTTTGATCAGATGCGTAGTTCTCGAGATATATCAAGATATTTAAAAGTTCCGAAGCCGCACCAACATAATAGAGATACAGAAACACCGTGGCCCTTTTCTTTGAGATAACTCTGCACTATTGCGAGCTGTAAATGCCACGTCCAGCTTAGCTGTGCAAAAGAAGAACAACAAGAAGGAGAAATATCTCGAAATATGTCCGTCAGGCCCCTTCCCTCGAGATAAATCTGCAAATATCTCGGAAACGAAGCGAGCTATGGCAAAATGTTAAGAGACCTTTTTTGTAGAGAATTAAGTTTCCTACTTTTTATGTTCTATGATATTTTTTGATCGGATGCGTAGTTCTCGAGATATATCAAGATATTTAAAAGTTCCGAAGCCGCACCAACATAATAGAGATACAGAAACATCGTGGCCCCTTTCTTTGAGATAACTCTGCACTATTACGAGCTGCAAATGCCACTTCCAGCTTAGCTGTGCAGAAGAAGAACAACAAGAAGAAGAAATATCTCGAAATATGTCCGTCAGACCCCTTCCCTTGAGATAAATCTGCAAATATCTCGGAAACGAAGCGAGCTATGGCAAAATGTTAAGAGACCTTTTTTGTAGAGAATTAAGTTTCCTACTTTTGATGTTCTATGATATTTTTTGATCGGATGCGTAGCTCTCGAGATATATCAAGATATTTAAAAGTTCCGAAGCCGCACCAACATAATAGAGATACAGAAACACCGTGGCCCCTTTCTTTGAGATAACTCTGCACAATTGCGAGCTGCAAATGCCACTTCCAGCTTAGCTGTGCAGAAGAAGACCAACAAGAAGAAGAAATATCTCGAAATATGTCCGTCAGGCCCCTTCCCTTGAGATAAATCTGCAAATATCTCGGAAACGAAGCGAGCTATGGCAAAATGTTAAGAGACCTTATTTGTGGAGAATTAAGTTTCCTACTTTTTATGTTCTACGATATTATTTGATCAGATGCGTAGTTCTCGAGATATATCAAGATATTTAAAAGTTCCGAAGCCGCACCAACATAATAGAGATACAGAAACACCGTGGCCCCTTTCTCTGAGATAACTCTGCACTATTGCGAGCTGCAAATGCCACTTCCAGCTTAGCTGTGCAGAAGAAGAGCAACGAGAAGAAGAAATATCTCGAAATATGTCCGTCAGGCCCCTTCCCTTGAGATAAATCTGCAAGTATCTTGGAAACGAAGCAAGCTATGGCAAAATGTTAAGAGACCTTTTTTGTAGAGAATTAAGTTTCCTACTTTTTATGTTCTATGATATTTTTTGATCAGATGCGTAGTTCTCGAGATATATCAAGATATTTAAAAGTTCCGAAGCCGCACCAACATAATAGAGATACAGAAACACCGTGGCCCCTTTCTTTGAGATAACTCTGCACTATTGCGAGCTGCAAATGCCACTTCCAGCTTAGCTGTGCAGAAGAAGAACAACAAGAAGAAGAAATATCTCGAAATATGTCCGTCAGGCCCCTTCCCTTGAGATAAATCTGCAAATATCTCGGAAACGAAGCGAGCTATGGCAAAATGTTAAGCGACTTTATTTGTAGAGAATTAAGTTTCCTACTTTTTACGTTCTATGATATTTTTTAATCAGATGCGTAGTTCTCGAGATATATAAAGATATTTTAAAGTTCCGAAGCCGCACCACCATAATAGAGATACAGAAACACCGTGGCCCCTTTCTTCGAGATAACTCTGCACTATTGCGAGCTGCAAATGCCACTTCCAGCTTAGCTGTGCAGAAGAAGAACAACAAGAAGAAGAAATATCTCGAAAAATGTCCGTCAGGCCCCTTCCCTTGAGATAAATCTGCAAATATCTCGGAAACGAAGCGAGCTATGGCAAAATGTTAAGAGACCTTATTTGTAGAGAATTAAGTTTCCTACTTTTTATGTTCTATGATATTTTTTGATCAGATGCGTAGTTCTCGAGATATATCAAGATATTTAAAAGTTCCGAAGCCGCACCAACATAATAGAGATACAGAAACACCGTGGCCCCTTTCTTTGAGATAACTCTGCACTATTGCGAGCTGTAAATGCCACGTCCAGCTTAGCTGTGCAGAAGAAGAACAACAAGAAGAAGAAATATCTCGAAATATGTCCGTCAGGCCCCTTCCCTCGAGATAAATCTGCAAATATCTCGGAAACGAAGCGAGCTATGGCAAAATGTTAAGGGACCTTTTTTGTAGAGAATTAAGTTTCCTACTTTTCATGTTCTATGATATTTTTTGATCGGATGCGTAGCTCTCGAGATATATCAAGATATTTAAAAGTTTCGAATCCGCACCAACATAATAGAGATACAGAAACACCGTGGCCCCTTTCTTTGAGATAACTCTGCACTATTGCGAGCTGCAAATGCCACTTCCAGCTTAGCTGTGCAGAAGAAGAACAACAAGAAGAAGAAATATCTCGAAATATGTCCGTCAGACCCCTTCCCTTGAGATAAATCTGCAAATATCTCAGAAACGAAGCGAGCTATGGCAAAATGTTAAGAGACCTTTTTTGTAGAGAATTATGTTTCCCACAATTTACGTTCTATGATATTTTTTGATCAGAAGCGTAGTTTTCGAGATATATCGAGATATTTAAAAGATCCGAAGCCGCACCAACATAATAGAGATACAGAAACACCGTGGCCCCTTTCTTCGAGATAACTCTGCACTATTGCGAGCTGCAAATGCCACTTCCAGCTTAGCTGTGCAGAGGAAGAACAACAAGAAGAAGAAATATCTCGAAATATGTCCGTCAGGCCAGTACCTTTGAGCTGAATCTGCAAATATCTCGGAAACGAAGCGAGCTATGGTAAAATGTTAAGAGACCTTTTTTGTAGAGAATTAAGTTTCCTACTTTTTATCTTCTATGATATTTTCTGATCAGATGCGCAGTTCTCGAGATATATCAAGATATTTAAAAGTTCCGAAGCCGCACCAACATAATAGAGATACAGAAACACCGTGGCCCCTTTCTTTGAGATAACTCTGCACTATTGCGAGCTGCAAATGCCACTTCCAGCTTAGCTGTGCAGAAGAAGAACAACAAGAAGAAGAAATATCTCGAAAAATGTCCGTCAGGCCCCTTCCCTTGAGATAAATCTGCAAATATCTCGGAAACGAAGTGAGCTATGGCAAAATGTTAAGAGACCTTATTTGTAGAGAATTAAGTTTCCTACTTTTGATGTTCTATGATATTTTTTGATCGGATGCGTAGCTCTCGAGATATATCAAGATATTTAAAAGTTCCGAAGCCGCACCAACATAATAGAGATACAGAAACACCGTGGCCCCTTTCTTTGAGATAACTCTGCACTAGTGCGAGCCGCAAATGCCACTTCCAGCTTAGCTGTGCAGAAGAAGAACAACAAGAAGAAGAAATATCTCGAAATATGTCCGTCAGGCCCCTTCCCTTGAGATAAATCTGCAAATACCTCGGAAACGAAGCGAGCTATGGCAAAATGTTAAGAGACATTTTTTGTAGAGAATTAAGTTTCCTACTTTTCATGTTCTATGATATTTTTTGATCAGATGCGTAGTTCTCGAGATATATCAAGATATTTAAAAGTTCCGAAGCCGCACCAACATAATAGAGATACAGAAACACCGTGGCCCCTTTCTTTGAGATAACGCTGCACTAGTGCGAGCCGCAAATGCCACTTCCAGCTTAGCTGTGCAGAAGAAGAACAACAAGAAGAAGAAATATCTCGAAATATGTCCGTCATGCCCCTTCCCTTGAGATAAATCTGCAAATATCTCGGAAACGAAGCGAGCTATGGCAAAATGTTAAGAGACCTTTTTTGTAGAGAATTATGTTTCCTACTTTTTATGTTCTATGATATTTTTTGATCAGACGCGTAGTTCTCGAGATATATCAAGATATTTAAAAGTTCCGAAGCCGCACCTACATAATAGAGATACAGAAACACCGTGGCCCCTTTCTTTGAGATATCTCTGCACTATTGCGAGCTGCAAATGCCACTTCCAGCTTAGCTGTGCAGAAGAAGAACAACAAGAAGAAGAAATATCTCGAAATATGTCCGTCAGGCCCCTTCCCTTGAGATAAATCTGCAAATATCTTGGAAACGAAGCGAGCTATGGCAAAATGTTAAGAGACCTTTTTTGTACAGAATTAAGTTTCCTACAATTTATGTTCTATGATATTTTTTGATCAGAAGCGTAGTTTTCGAGATATATCGAGATATTTAAAAGTTCCGAAGCCGCACCAACATAATAGAGATACAGAAACACCGTGGCCCCTTTCTTTGAGATAACTTTGCACTATTGCGAGCTGTAAATGCCACTTTCAGCTTAGCTGTGCAGAAGAAGAACAACAAGAAGAAGAAATATCTCGAAATATGTCCGTCAGGCCCCTTCCCTTGAGATATATCTGCAAATATCTCGGAAACGAAGCGAGCTATGGCAAAATGTTAAGAGACCTTTTTTGTAGAGAATTATGTTTCCTACAATTTATGTTGTATGATATTTTTTGATCAGAAGCGTAGTTTTCGAGATATATCGAGATATTTAAAAGTTCCGAAGCCGCACCAACATAATAGAGATACAGAAACACCGTGGCCCCTCTCTTTGAGATAACTCTGCACTAGTGCGAGCCGCAAATGCCACTTCCAGCTTAGCTGTGCAGAAGAAGAACAACAAGAAGAAGAAATATCTCGAAATATGTCCGTCATGCCCCTTCCCTTGAGATAAATCTGCAAATATCTCGGAAACGAAGCGAGCTATGGCAAAATGTTAAGAGACCTTTTTTGTAGAGAATTAAGTTTCCTACTTTTTATGTTCTATGATATTTTGTGATCAGATGCGTAGTTCTCGAGATATATCAAGATATTTAAAAGTTCCGAAGCCGCACCAACAGAATAGAGATACAGAAACACCGTGGCTCCTTTCTTTGAGATAACTCTGCACTATTGCGAGCTGGAAATGCCACTTCCAGTTTAGCTGTGCAGAAGAAGAACAACAAGAAGAAGAAATATCTCGAAATATGTCCGTTAGGCCCCTCCCCTTGAGATAAACCTGCAAATATCTCGGAAACGAAGCGAGCTATGGCAAAATGTTAAGAGACCTTTTTTGTAGAGAATTAAGTTTCATACTTTTTATGTTCTATGATATTTTTTGATCAGATGCGTAGTTCTCGAGATATATCAAGATATTTAAAAGTTCCGAAGCCGCACCAACATAATAGAGATACAGAAACACCGTGGCCCCTTTCTTTGAGATAACTGTGCACTAGTGCGAGCCGCAAATGCCACTTCCAGCTTAGCTGTGCAGAAGAAGAACAACAAGAAGAAGAAATATCTCGAAATATGTCCGTCAGGCCCCTTCCCTTGAGATAAATCTGCAAATATCTTGGAAACGAAGCGAGCTATGGCAAAATGTTAAGAGACCTTTTTTGTACAGAATTAAGTTTCCTACAATTTATGTTCTATGATATTTTTTGATCAGAAGCGTAGTTTTCGAGATATATCGAGATATTTAAAAGTTCCGAAGCCGCACCAACATAATAGAGATACAGAAACACCGTGGCCCCTTTCTTTGAGATAACTTTGCACTATTGCGAGCTGTAAATGCCACTTTCAGCTTAGCTGTGCAGAGGAAGAACAACAAGAAGAAGAAATATCTCGAAATATGTCCGTCAGGCCAGTTCCTTTGAGCTGAATCTGCAAATATCTCGGAAACGAAGCGAGCTATGGCAAAATGTTAAGGGACCTTTTTTGTAGAGAATTAAGTTTCCTACTTTTTACCTTCTATGATATTTTCTGATCAGATGCGTAGTTCTCGAGATATATCAAGATATTTAAAAGTTCCGAAGCCGCACCAACATAATAGAGATACAGAAACACCGTGGCCCCTCTCTTTGAGATAACTCTGCACTATTGCGAGCTGGAAATGCCACTTCCAGTTTAGCTGTGCAGAAGAAGAACAACAAGAAGAAGAAATATCTCGAAATATGTCCGTTAGGCCCCTTCCCTTGAGGTACATCTGCAAATATCTCGGAAACCAAGCGAGCTATGGCAAAATGTTAAGAGACCTTTTTTGTAGAGAATTATGTTTCCTACAATTTATGTTCTATGATATTTTTTGATCAGAAGCGTAGTTGTCGAGATATATCGAGATATTTAAAAGTTCCGAAGCCGCACCAACATAATAGAGATACAGAAACACCGTGGCCCCCTTCTTTGAGATAACTCTGCACTATTGCGAGCTGCAAATGCCACTTCCAGCTTAGCTGTGCAGAAGAAGAACAACAAGAAGAAGAAATATCTCGAAATATGTCCGTCAGGCCCCTTCCCTTGAGATAAATCTGCAAATATCTCGGAAACGAAGCGAGCTATGGCAAAATTTTAAGAGACCTTTTTTGTAGAGAATTAAGTTTCCTACTTTTTATGTTCTATGATATTTTTTGATCAGATGCGTAGTTCTCGAGATATATCAAGATATTTAAAAGTTCCGAAGCCGCACCAACATAATAGAGATACAGAAACACCGTGGCCCCTTTCTTTGAGATAACTCTGCACTATTGCGAGCTGCAAATGCCACTTCCAGGTTAGCTGTGCAGAAGAAGAACAACAAGAAGAAGAAATATCTCGAAATATGTCCGTCAGGCCCCTTCCCTTGAGATATATCGGCAAATATCTCGGAAACGAAGCGAGCTATGGCAAAATGTTAAGAGAACTTTTTTGTAGAGAATTATGTTTCCTACACTTTATGTTCTATGATATTTTTTGATCAGATGCGTAGTTTTCGAGATATATCGAGATATTTAAAAGTTCCGAAGCCGCACCAACATAATAGAGATACAGAAACACCGTGGCCCCTTTCTTTGAGATAACTCTGCACTATTGCGAGCTGCAAATGCCACTTCCAGCTTAGCTGTGCAGAAGAAGAACAACAAGAATAAGAAATATCTCGAAATATGTCCGTCAGGCCCCTTCCCTTGAGATAAATCTGCAAATATCTCGGAAACGAAGAGAGCTATGGCAAAATGTTGAGAGACCTTTTTTGTAGAGAATTAAGTTTCCTACTATTTATGTTCTATGATATTTTTTGATCAGAAGCGTAGTTTTCGAGATATATCGAGATATTTAAAAGTTCCGAAGCCGCACCAACATAATAGAGATACAGAAACACCGTGGCCCCTTTCTTTGAGATAACTCTGCACTAGTGCGAGCCGCAAATGCCACTTCCAGCTTAGCTGTGCAGAAGAAGAACAACAAGAAAAGAAATATCTCGAAATATGTCCGTCAGGCCCCTTCCCTTGAGATAAATCTGCAAATATCTCGGAAACGAAGCGAGCTATGGCAAAATGTTAAGAGACCTTTTTTGTAGAGAATTAAGTTTCCTACAATTTATGTTCTATGATATTTTTTGATCAGAAGCGTAGTTTTCGAGATATATCGAGATATTTAAAAGTTCCGAAGCCGCACCAACATAATAGAGATACAGAAACTCCGTGGCCCCTTTCTTTGAGATAACTTTGCACTATTGCGAGCTGTAAATGCCACTTTCAGCTTAGCTGTGCAGAAGAAGAACAACAAGAAGAAGAAATATCTCGAAATATGTCCGTCATGCCCCTTCCCTTGAGATAAATCTGCAAATATCTCGGAAACGAAGCGAGCTATGGCAAAATGTTAAGAGACCTTTTTTGTAGAGAATTAAGTTTCCTACTTTTTATGTTCTATGATATTTTTTGATCAGAAGCGTAGTTCTCGAGATATATCAAGATATTTAAAAGTTCCGAAGCCGCACCAACATAATAGAGATACAGAAACACCGTTGCCCCTTTCTTTGAGATAACGCTGCACTAGTGCGAGCCGCAAATGCCACTTCCAGCTTAGCTGTGCAGAAGAAGTACAACAAGAAGAAGAAATATCTCGAAATATGTCCGTCAGGCCCCTTCCCTTGAGATATATCTGCAAATATCTCGGAAACGAAGCGAGCTATGGCAAAATGTTAAGAGACCTTTTTTGTAGAGAATTATGTTTCCTATAATTTATATTCTATGATATTTTTTGATCAGAAGCGTAGTTTTCGAGATATATCGAGATATTTAAAAGTTCCGAAGCCGCACCAACATAATAGAGATACAGAAACACCGTGGCCCCTTTCTTTGAGATAACTCTGCACTAGTGCGAGCCGCAAATGCCACTTCCAGCTTAGCTGTGCAGAAGAAGAACAACAAGAAGAAGAAATATCTCGAAATATGTCCGTCAGGCCCCTTCCCTTGAGATAAATCTGCAAATATCTCGGAAACGAAGCGAGCTATGGCAAAATGTTAAGAGACCTTTTTTGTAGAGAATTAAGTTTCCAACAATTTATGTTCTATGATATTTTTTGATCAGAAGCGTAGTTTTCGAGATATATCGAGATATTTAAAAGTTCCGAAGCCGCACCAACATAATAGAGATACAGAAACACCGTGGCCCCTTTCTTTGAGATAACTTTGCACTATTGCGAGCTGTAAATGCCACTTTCAGCTTAGCTGTGCAGAAGAAGAACAACAAGAAGAAGAAATATCTCGAAATATGTCCGTCAGGCCCCTTCCCTTGAGATATATCTGCAAATATCTCGGAAACGAAGCGAGCTATGGCAAAATGTTAAGAGACCTTTTTTGTAGAGAATTATGTTTCCTACAATTTATGTTGTATGATATTTTTTGATCAGAAGCGTAGTTTTCGAGATATATCGAGATATTTAAAAGTTCCGAAGCCGCACCAACATAATAGAGATACAGAAACACCGTGGCCCCCTTCTTTGGGATAACTCTGCACTATTGCGAGCTGCAAATGCCACTTCCAGCTTAGCTGTGCAGAAGAAGAACAACAAGAAGAAGAAATATCTCGAAATATGTCCGTCAGGCCCCTTCCCTTGAGATAAATCTGCAAATATCTCGGAAACGAAGCGAGCTATGGCAAAATGTTAAGAGACCTTTTTTGTAGAGAATTAAGTTTCCTACAATTTATGTTCTATGATATTTTTTGATCAGAAGCGTAGTTTTCGAGATATATCGAGATATTTAAAAGTTGCGAAGCCGCACCAACATAATAGAGATACAGAAACACCGTGGCCCCTTTCTTTGAGATAACTTTGCACTATTGCGAGCTGTAAATGCCACTTTCAGCTTAGCTGTGCAGAAGAAGAACAACAAGAAGAAGAAATATCTCGAAATATGTCCGTCAGGCCCCTTCCCTCGAGATATATCTGCAAATATGTCGGAAACGAAGCGAGCTATGGCAAAATGTTAAGAGACCTTTTTTGTAGAGAATTATGTTTCCTACAATTTATGTTGTATGATATTTTTTGATCAGAAGCGTAGTTTTCGAGATATATCGAGATATTTAAAAGTTCCGAAGCCGCACCAACATAATAGAGATACAGAAACACCGTGGCCCCTTTCTTTGAGATAACTCTGCACTAGTGCGAGCCGCAAATGCCACTTCCAGCTTAGCTGTGCAGAAGAAGAACAACAAGAAGAAGAAATATCTCGAAATATGTCCGTCATGCCCCTTCCCTTGAGATAAATCTGCAAATATCTCGGAAACGAAGCGAGCTATGGCAAAATGTTAAGAGACCTTTTTTGTAGAGAATTAAGTTTCCTACTTTTTATGTTCTATGATATTTTTTGATCAGATGCGTAGTTCTCGAGATATATCAAGATATTTAAAAGTTCCGAAGCCGCACCAACATAATAGAGATACAGAAACACCGTGGCCCCTTTCTTTGAGATAACTCTGCACTATTGCGAGCTGCAAATGCCACTTCCAGCTTAGCTGTGCAGAAGAAGAACAACAAGAAGAAGAAATATCTCGAAATATGTCCGTCAGGCCCCTTCCCTTGAGATAAATCTGCAAATATCTCGGAAACGAAGAGAGCTATGGCAAAATGTTAAGAGACCTTTTTTGTAGAGAATTAAGTTTCCTACTTTTTATGTTCTATGATATTTTTTGATCAGATGCGTAGTTCTCCAGATATATCAAGATATTTCAAAGTTCCGAAGCCGCACCAACATAATAGAGATACAGAAACACCGTGGCCCCTTTCTTTGAGATAACTCTGCACTAGTGCGAGCCGCAAATGCCACTTCCAGCTTAGCTGTGCAGAAGAAGAACAACAAGAAGAAGAAATATCTCGAAATATGTCCGTCAGGCCCCTTCCCTTGAGATAAATCTGCAAATATCTCGGAAACGAAGCGAGCTATGGCAAAATGTTAAGAGACCTTTTTTGTAGAGAATTAAGTTTCCTACAATTTATGTTCTATGATATTTTTTGATCAGAAGCGTAGTTTTCGAGATATATCGAGATATTTAAAAGTTCCGAAGCCGCACCAACATAATAGAGATACAGAAACACCGTGGCCCCTTTCTTTGAGATAACTTTGCACTATTGCGAGCTGTGAATGCCACTTTCAGCTTAGCTGTGCAGAAGAAGAACAACAAGAAGAAGAAATATCTCGAAATATGTCCGTCAGGCCCCTTCCCTTGAGATATATCTGCAAATATCTCGGAAACGAAGCGAGCTATGGCAAAATGTTAAGAGACCTTTTTTGTAGAGAATTATGTTTCCTACAATTTATGTTCTATGATATTTTTTGATCAGAAGCGTAGTTTTCGAGATATATCGAGATATTTAAAAGTTCCGAAGCCGCACCAACATAATAGAGATACAGAAACACCGTGGCCCCTTTGTTTGAGATAACTCTGCACTAGTGCGAGCCGCAAATGCCACTTCCAGCTTAGCTGTGCAGAAGAAGAACAACAAGAAGAAGAAATATCTCGAAATATGTCCGTCATGCCCCTTCCCTTGAGATAAATCTGCAAATATCTCGGAAACGAAGCGAGCTATGGCAAAATGTTAAGAGACCTTTTTTGTAGAGAATTAAGTTTCCTACTTTTTATGTTCTATGATATTTTTTGATCAGATGCGTAGTTCTCGAGATATATCAAGATATTTAAAAGTTCCGAAGCCGCACCAACAGAATAGAGATACAGAAACACCGTGGCTCCTTTCTTTGAGATAACTCTGCACTATTGCGAGCTGGAAATGCCACTTCCAGTTTAGCTGTGCAGAAGAAGAACAACAAGAAGAAGAAATATCTCGAAATATGTCCGTTAGGCCCCTTCCCTTGAGATAAACCTGCAAATATCTCGGAAACGAAGCGAGCTATGGCAAAATGTTAAGAGACCTTTTTTGTAGAGAATTAAGTTTCCGACTTTTTATGTTCTATGATATTTTTTCATCAGATGCGTAGTTCTCGAGATATATCAAGATATTTAAAAGTTCCGAAGCCGAACCAACATAATAGAGATACAGAAACACCGTGGCCCCTTTCTTTGAGATAACTCTGCACTATTGCGAGCTGCAAATGCCACTTCCAGCTTAGCTGTGCAGAAGAAGAACAACAAGAAGAAGAAATATCTCGAAATATGTCCGTCAGGCCCCTTCCCTTGAGATAAATCTGCAAATATCTCGGAAACGAAGAGAGCTATGGCAAAATGTTAAGAGACCTTTTTTGTAGAGAATTAAGTTTCCTACTTTTTATTTTCTATGATATTTTTTGATCAGATGCGTAGTTCTCCAGATATATCAAGATATTTAAAAGTTCCGAAGCCGCACCAACATAATAGAGATACAGAAACACCGTGGCCCCTTTCTTTGAGATAACTCTGCACTAGTGCGAGCCGCAAATGCCACTTCCAGCTTAGCTGTGCAGAAGAAGAACAACAAGAAGAAGAAATATCTCGAAATATGTCCGTCAGGCCCCTTCCCTTGAGATAAATCTGCAAATATCTCGGAAACGAAGCGAGCTATGGCAAAATGTTAAGAGACCTTTTTTGTAGAGAATTAAGTTTCCTACAATTTATGTTCTATGATATTTTTTGATCAGAAGCGTAGTTTTCGAGATATATCGAGATATTTAAAAGTTCCGAAGCCGCACCAACATAATAGAGATACAGAAACACCGTGGCCCCTTTCTTTGAGATAACTTTGCACTATTGCGAGCTGTAAATGCCACTTTCAGTTTAGCTGTGCAGAAGAAGAACAACAAGAAGAAGAAATATCTCGAAATATGTCCGTCAGGCCCCTTCCCTTGAGATATATCTGCAAATATCTCGGAAACGAAGCGAGCTATGGCAAAATGTTAAGAGACCTTTTTTGTAGAGAATTATGTTTCCTACAATTTATGTTCTATGATATTTTTTGATCAGAAGCGTAGTTTTCGAGATATATCGAGATATTTAAAAGTTCCGAAGCCGCACCAACATAATAGAGATACAGAAACACCGTGGCCCCTTTCTTTGAGATAACTCTGCACTAGTGCGAGCCGCAAATGCCACATCCAGCTTAGCTGTGCAGAAGAAGAACAACAAGAAGAAGAAATATCTCGAAATATGTCCGTCAGGCCCCTTCCCTTGAGATAAATCTGCAAATATCTCGGAAACGAAGCGAGCTATGGCAAAATGTTAAGAGACCTTTTTTGTAGAGAATTATGTTTCCTACAATTTATGTTCTATGATATTTTTTGATCAGAAGCGTAGTTTTCGAGATATATCGAGATATTTAAAAGTTCCGAAGCCGCACCAACATAATAGAGATACAGAAACACCGTGGCCCCTTTCTTTGAGATCACTCTGCACTAGTGCGAGCCGCAAATGCCACTTCCAGCTTAGCTGTGCAGAAGAAGAACAACAAGAAGAAGAAATATCTCGAAATATGTCCGTTAGGCCCCTTCGCTTGAGATAAACCTGCAAATATCTCGGAAACGAAGCGAGCTATGGCAAAATGTTAAGAGACCTTTTTTGTAGAGAATTAAGTTTCCTACTTTTTATGTTCTATGATATTTTTTGATCAGAAGCGTAGTTTTCGAGATATATCGAGATATTTAAAAGTTCCGAAGCCGCACCAACATAATAGAGATACAGAAACTCCGTGGCCCCTTTCTTTGAGATAACTTTGCACTATTGCGAGCTGTAAATGCCACTTTCAGCTTAGCTGTGCAGAAGAAGAACAACAAGAAGAAGAAATATCTCGAAATATGTCCGTCATGCCCCTTCCCTTGAGATAAATCTGCAAATATCTCGGAAACGAAGCGAGCTATGGCAAAATGTTAAGAGACCTTTTTTGTAGAGAATTAAGTTTCCTACTTTTTATGTTCTATGATATTTTTTGATCAGAAGCGTAGTTCTCGAGATATATCAAGATATTTAAAAGTTCCGAAGCCGCACCAACATAATAGAGATACAGAAACACCGTTGCCCCTTTCTTTGAGATAACGCTGCACTAGTGCGAGCCGCAAATGCCACTTCCAGCTTAGCTGTGCAGAAGAAGTACAACAAGAAGAAGAAATATCTCGAAATATGTCCGTCAGGCCCCTTCCCTTGAGATATATCTGCAAATATCTCGGAAACGAAGCGAGCTATGGCAAAATGTTAAGAGACCTTTTTTGTAGAGAATTATGTTTCCTATAATTTATATTCTATGATATTTTTTGATCAGAAGCGTAGTTTTCGAGATATATCGAGATATTTAAAAGTTCCGAAGCCGCACCAACATAATAGAGATACAGAAACACCGTGGCCCCTTTCTTTGAGATAACTCTGCACTAGTGCGAGCCGCAAATGCCACTTCCAGCTTAGCTGTGCAGAAGAAGAACAACAAGAAGAAGAAATATCTCGAAATATGTCCGTCAGGCCCCTTCCCTTGAGATAAATCTGCAAATATCTCGGAAACGAAGCGAGCTATGGCAAAATGTTAAGAGACCTTTTTTGTAGAGAATTAAGTTTCCAACAATTTATGTTCTATGATATTTTTTGATCAGAAGCGTAGTTTTCGAGATATATCGAGATATTTAAAAGTTCCGAAGCCGCACCAACATAATAGAGATACAGAAACACCGTGGCCCCTTTCTTTGAGATAACTTTGCACTATTGCGAGCTGTAAATGCCACTTTCAGCTTAGCTGTGCAGAAGAAGAACAACAAGAAGAAGAAATATCTCGAAATATGTCCGTCAGGCCCCTTCCCTTGAGATATATCTGCAAATATCTCGGAAACGAAGCGAGCTATGGCAAAATGTTAAGAGACCTTTTTTGTAGAGAATTATGTTTCCTACAATTTATGTTGTATGATATTTTTTGATCAGAAGCGTAGTTTTCGAGATATATCGAGATATTTAAAAGTTCCGAAGCCGCACCAACATAATAGAGATACAGAAACACCGTGGCCCCCTTCTTTGGGATAACTCTGCACTATTGCGAGCTGCAAATGCCACTTCCAGCTTAGCTGTGCAGAAGAAGAACAACAAGAAGAAGAAATATCTCGAAATATGTCCGTCAGGCCCCTTCCCTTGAGATAAATCTGCAAATATCTCGGAAACGAAGCGAGCTATGGCAAAATGTTAAGAGACCTTTTTTGTAGAGAATTAAGTTTCCTACAATTTATGTTCTATGATATTTTTTGATCAGAAGCGTAGTTTTCGAGATATATCGAGATATTTAAAAGTTGCGAAGCCGCACCAACATAATAGAGATACAGAAACACCGTGGCCCCTTTCTTTGAGATAACTTTGCACTATTGCGAGCTGTAAATGCCACTTTCAGCTTAGCTGTGCAGAAGAAGAACAACAAGAAGAAGAAATATCTCGAAATATGTCCGTCAGGCCCCTTCCCTCGAGATATATCTGCAAATATGTCGGAAACGAAGCGAGCTATGGCAAAATGTTAAGAGACCTTTTTTGTAGAGAATTATGTTTCCTACAATTTATGTTGTATGATATTTTTTGATCAGAAGCGTAGTTTTCGAGATATATCGAGATATTTAAAAGTTCCGAAGCCGCACCAACATAATAGAGATACAGAAACACCGTGGCCCCTTTCTTTGAGATAACTCTGCACTAGTGCGAGCCGCAAATGCCACTTCCAGCTTAGCTGTGCAGAAGAAGAACAACAAGAAGAAGAAATATCTCGAAATATGTCCGTCATGCCCCTTCCCTTGAGATAAATCTGCAAATATCTCGGAAACGAAGCGAGCTATGGCAAAATGTTAAGAGACCTTTTTTGTAGAGAATTAAGTTTCCTACTTTTTATGTTCTATGATATTTTTTGATCAGATGCGTAGTTCTCGAGATATATCAAGATATTTAAAAGTTCCGAAGCCGCACCAACATAATAGAGATACAGAAACACCGTGGCCCCTTTCTTTGAGATAACTCTGCACTATTGCGAGCTGCAAATGCCACTTCCAGCTTAGCTGTGCAGAAGAAGAACAACAAGAAGAAGAAATATCTCGAAATATGTCCGTCAGGCCCCTTCCCTTGAGATAAATCTGCAAATATCTCGGAAACGAAGAGAGCTATGGCAAAATGTTAAGAGACCTTTTTTGTAGAGAATTAAGTTTCCTACTTTTTATGTTCTATGATATTTTTTGATCAGATGCGTAGTTCTCCAGATATATCAAGATATTTCAAAGTTCCGAAGCCGCACCAACATAATAGAGATACAGAAACACCGTGGCCCCTTTCTTTGAGATAACTCTGCACTAGTGCGAGCCGCAAATGCCACTTCCAGCTTAGCTGTGCAGAAGAAGAACAACAAGAAGAAGAAATATCTCGAAATATGTCCGTCAGGCCCCTTCCCTTGAGATAAATCTGCAAATATCTCGGAAACGAAGCGAGCTATGGCAAAATGTTAAGAGACCTTTTTTGTAGAGAATTAAGTTTCCTACAATTTATGTTCTATGATATTTTTTGATCAGAAGCGTAGTTTTCGAGATATATCGAGATATTTAAAAGTTCCGAAGCCGCACCAACATAATAGAGATACAGAAACACCGTGGCCCCTTTCTTTGAGATAACTTTGCACTATTGCGAGCTGTGAATGCCACTTTCAGCTTAGCTGTGCAGAAGAAGAACAACAAGAAGAAGAAATATCTCGAAATATGTCCGTCAGGCCCCTTCCCTTGAGATATATCTGCAAATATCTCGGAAACGAAGCGAGCTATGGCAAAATGTTAAGAGACCTTTTTTGTAGAGAATTATGTTTCCTACAATTTATGTTCTATGATATTTTTTGATCAGAAGCGTAGTTTTCGAGATATATCGAGATATTTAAAAGTTCCGAAGCCGCACCAACATAATAGAGATACAGAAACACCGTGGCCCCTTTGTTTGAGATAACTCTGCACTAGTGCGAGCCGCAAATGCCACTTCCAGCTTAGCTGTGCAGAAGAAGAACAACAAGAAGAAGAAATATCTCGAAATATGTCCGTCATGCCCCTTCCCTTGAGATAAATCTGCAAATATCTCGGAAACGAAGCGAGCTATGGCAAAATGTTAAGAGACCTTTTTTGTAGAGAATTAAGTTTCCTACTTTTTATGTTCTATGATATTTTTTGATCAGATGCGTAGTTCTCGAGATATATCAAGATATTTAAAAGTTCCGAAGCCGCACCAACAGAATAGAGATACAGAAACACCGTGGCTCCTTTCTTTGAGATAACTCTGCACTATTGCGAGCTGGAAATGCCACTTCCAGTTTAGCTGTGCAGAAGAAGAACAACAAGAAGAAGAAATATCTCGAAATATGTCCGTTAGGCCCCTTCCCTTGAGATAAACCTGCAAATATCTCGGAAACGAAGCGAGCTATGGCAAAATGTTAAGAGACCTTTTTTGTAGAGAATTAAGTTTCCGACTTTTTATGTTCTATGATATTTTTTCATCAGATGCGTAGTTCTCGAGATATATCAAGATATTTAAAAGTTCCGAAGCCGAACCAACATAATAGAGATACAGAAACACCGTGGCCCCTTTCTTTGAGATAACTCTGCACTATTGCGAGCTGCAAATGCCACTTCCAGCTTAGCTGTGCAGAAGAAGAACAACAAGAAGAAGAAATATCTCGAAATATGTCCGTCAGGCCCCTTCCCTTGAGATAAATCTGCAAATATCTCGGAAACGAAGAGAGCTATGGCAAAATGTTAAGAGACCTTTTTTGTAGAGAATTAAGTTTCCTACTTTTTATTTTCTATGATATTTTTTGATCAGATGCGTAGTTCTCCAGATATATCAAGATATTTAAAAGTTCCGAAGCCGCACCAACATAATAGAGATACAGAAACACCGTGGCCCCTTTCTTTGAGATAACTCTGCACTAGTGCGAGCCGCAAATGCCACTTCCAGCTTAGCTGTGCAGAAGAAGAACAACAAGAAGAAGAAATATCTCGAAATATGTCCGTCAGGCCCCTTCCCTTGAGATAAATCTGCAAATATCTCGGAAACGAAGCGAGCTATGGCAAAATGTTAAGAGACCTTTTTTGTAGAGAATTAAGTTTCCTACAATTTATGTTCTATGATATTTTTTGATCAGAAGCGTAGTTTTCGAGATATATCGAGATATTTAAAAGTTCCGAAGCCGCACCAACATAATAGAGATACAGAAACACCGTGGCCCCTTTCTTTGAGATAACTTTGCACTATTGCGAGCTGTAAATGCCACTTTCAGTTTAGCTGTGCAGAAGAAGAACAACAAGAAGAAGAAATATCTCGAAATATGTCCGTCAGGCCCCTTCCCTTGAGATATATCTGCAAATATCTCGGAAACGAAGCGAGCTATGGCAAAATGTTAAGAGACCTTTTTTGTAGAGAATTATGTTTCCTACAATTTATGTTCTATGATATTTTTTGATCAGAAGCGTAGTTTTCGAGATATATCGAGATATTTAAAAGTTCCGAAGCCGCACCAACATAATAGAGATACAGAAACACCGTGGCCCCTTTCTTTGAGATAACTCTGCACTAGTGCGAGCCGCAAATGCCACATCCAGCTTAGCTGTGCAGAAGAAGAACAACAAGAAGAAGAAATATCTCGAAATATGTCCGTCAGGCCCCTTCCCTTGAGATAAATCTGCAAATATCTCGGAAACGAAGCGAGCTATGGCAAAATGTTAAGAGACCTTTTTTGTAGAGAATTATGTTTCCTACAATTTATGTTCTATGATATTTTTTGATCAGAAGCGTAGTTTTCGAGATATATCGAGATATTTAAAAGTTCCGAAGCCGCACCAACATAATAGAGATACAGAAACACCGTGGCCCCTTTCTTTGAGATCACTCTGCACTAGTGCGAGCCGCAAATGCCACTTCCAGCTTAGCTGTGCAGAAGAAGAACAACAAGAAGAAGAAATATCTCGAAATATGTCCGTTAGGCCCCTTCCCTTGAGATAAATCTGCAAATATCTCGGAAACGAAGAGAGCTATGGCAAAATGTTAAGAGACCTTTTTTGTAGAGAATTAAGTTTCCTACTTTTTATGTTCTATGATATTTTTTGATCAGAAGCGTAGTTTTCGAGATATATCGAGATATTTAAAAGTTCCGAAGCCGCACCAACATAATAGAGATACAGAAACACCGTGGCCCCTTTCTTTGAGATAACTCTGCACTAGTGCGAGCCGCAAATGCCACATCCAGCTTAGCTGTGCAGAAGAAGAACAACAAGAAGAAGAAATATCTCGAAATATGTCCGTCAGGCCCCTTCCCTTGAGATAAATCTGCAAATATCTCGGAAACGAAGCGAGCTATGGCAAAATGTTAAGAGACCTTTTTTGTAGAGAATTATGTTTCCTACAATTTATGTTCTATGATATTTTTTGATCAGAAGCGTAGTTTTCGAGATATATCGAGATATTTAAAAGTTCCGAAGCCGCACCAACATAATAGAGATACAGAAACACCGTGGCCCCTTTCTTTGAGATCACTCTGCACTAGTGCGAGCCGCAAATGCCACTTCCAGCTTAGCTGTGCAGAAGAAGAACAACAAGAAGAAGAAATATCTCGAAATATGTCCGTTAGGCCCCTTCGCTTGAGATAAACCTGCAAATATCTCGGAAACGAAGCGAGCTATGGCAAAATGTTAAGAGACCTTTTTTGTAGAGAATTAAGTTTCCTACTTTTTATGTTCTATGATATTTTTTGATCAGATGCGTAGTTCTCGAGATATATCAAGATATTTAAAAGTTCCGAAGCCGCACCAACATAATAGAGATACAGAAACACCGTGGCCCCTTTCTTTGAGATAACTCTGCACTATTGCGAGCTGCAAATGCCACTTCCAGCTTAGCTGTGCAGAAGAAGAACAACAAGAAGAAGAAATATCTCGAAATATGTCCGTCAGGCCCCTTCCCTTGAGATAAATCTGCAAATATCTCGGAAACGAAGCGAGCTATGGCAAAATGTTAAGAGACCTTTTTTGTAGAGAATTAAGTTTCCAACAATTTATGTTCTATGATATTTTTTGATCAGAAGCGTAGTTTTCGAGATATATCGAGATATTTAAAAGTTCCGAAGCCGCACCAACATAATAGAGATACAGAAACACCGTGGCCCCTTTCTTTGAGATAACTTTGCACTATTGCGAGCTGTAAATGCCACTTTCAGCTTAGCTGTGCAGAAGAAGAACAACAAGAAGAAGAAATATCTCGAAATATGTCCGTCAGGCCCCTTCCCTTGAGATATATCTGCAAATATCTCGGAAACGAAGCGAGCTATGGCAAAATGTTAAGAGACCTTTTTTGTAGAGAATTATGTTTCCTACAATTTATGTTGTATGATATTTTTTGATCAGAAGCGTAGTTTTCGAGATATATCGAGATATTTAAAAGTTCCGAAGCCGCACCAACATAATAGAGATACAGAAACACCGTGGCCCCCTTCTTTGGGATAACTCTGCACTATTGCGAGCTGCAAATGCCACTTCCAGCTTAGCTGTGCAGAAGAAGAACAACAAGAAGAAGAAATATCTCGAAATATGTCCGTCAGGCCCCTTCCCTTGAGATAAATCTGCAAATATCTCGGAAACGAAGCGAGCTATGGCAAAATGTTAAGAGACCTTTTTTGTAGAGAATTAAGTTTCCTACAATTTATGTTCTATGATATTTTTTGATCAGAAGCGTAGTTTTCGAGATATATCGAGATATTTAAAAGTTGCGAAGCCGCACCAACATAATAGAGATACAGAAACACCGTGGCCCCTTTCTTTGAGATAACTTTGCACTATTGCGAGCTGTAAATGCCACTTTCAGCTTAGCTGTGCAGAAGAAGAACAACAAGAAGAAGAAATATCTCGAAATATGTCCGTCAGGCCCCTTCCCTCGAGATATATCTGCAAATATGTCGGAAACGAAGCGAGCTATGGCAAAATGTTAAGAGACCTTTTTTGTAGAGAATTATGTTTCCTACAATTTATGTTGTATGATATTTTTTGATCAGAAGCGTAGTTTTCGAGATATATCGAGATATTTAAAAGTTCCGAAGCCGCACCAACATAATAGAGATACAGAAACACCGTGGCCCCTTTCTTTGAGATAACTCTGCACTAGTGCGAGCCGCAAATGCCACTTCCAGCTTAGCTGTGCAGAAGAAGAACAACAAGAAGAAGAAATATCTCGAAATATGTCCGTCATGCCCCTTCCCTTGAGATAAATCTGCAAATATCTCGGAAACGAAGCGAGCTATGGCAAAATGTTAAGAGACCTTTTTTGTAGAGAATTAAGTTTCCTACTTTTTATGTTCTATGATATTTTTTGATCAGATGCGTAGTTCTCGAGATATATCAAGATATTTAAAAGTTCCGAAGCCGCACCAACATAATAGAGATACAGAAACACCGTGGCCCCTTTCTTTGAGATAACTCTGCACTATTGCGAGCTGCAAATGCCACTTCCAGCTTAGCTGTGCAGAAGAAGAACAACAAGAAGAAGAAATATCTCGAAATATGTCCGTCAGGCCCCTTCCCTTGAGATAAATCTGCAAATATCTCGGAAACGAAGAGAGCTATGGCAAAATGTTAAGAGACCTTTTTTGTAGAGAATTAAGTTTCCTACTTTTTATGTTCTATGATATTTTTTGATCAGATGCGTAGTTCTCCAGATATATCAAGATATTTCAAAGTTCCGAAGCCGCACCAACATAATAGAGATACAGAAACACCGTGGCCCCTTTCTTTGAGATAACTCTGCACTAGTGCGAGCCGCAAATGCCACTTCCAGCTTAGCTGTGCAGAAGAAGAACAACAAGAAGAAGAAATATCTCGAAATATGTCCGTCAGGCCCCTTCCCTTGAGATAAATCTGCAAATATCTCGGAAACGAAGCGAGCTATGGCAAAATGTTAAGAGACCTTTTTTGTAGAGAATTAAGTTTCCTACAATTTATGTTCTATGATATTTTTTGATCAGAAGCGTAGTTTTCGAGATATATCGAGATATTTAAAAGTTCCGAAGCCGCACCAACATAATAGAGATACAGAAACACCGTGGCCCCTTTCTTTGAGATAACTTTGCACTATTGCGAGCTGTGAATGCCACTTTCAGCTTAGCTGTGCAGAAGAAGAACAACAAGAAGAAGAAATATCTCGAAATATGTCCGTCAGGCCCCTTCCCTTGAGATATATCTGCAAATATCTCGGAAACGAAGCGAGCTATGGCAAAATGTTAAGAGACCTTTTTTGTAGAGAATTATGTTTCCTACAATTTATGTTCTATGATATTTTTTGATCAGAAGCGTAGTTTTCGAGATATATCGAGATATTTAAAAGTTCCGAAGCCGCACCAACATAATAGAGATACAGAAACACCGTGGCCCCTTTGTTTGAGATAACTCTGCACTAGTGCGAGCCGCAAATGCCACTTCCAGCTTAGCTGTGCAGAAGAAGAACAACAAGAAGAAGAAATATCTCGAAATATGTCCGTCATGCCCCTTCCCTTGAGATAAATCTGCAAATATCTCGGAAACGAAGCGAGCTATGGCAAAATGTTAAGAGACCTTTTTTGTAGAGAATTAAGTTTCCTACTTTTTATGTTCTATGATATTTTTTGATCAGATGCGTAGTTCTCGAGATATATCAAGATATTTAAAAGTTCCGAAGCCGCACCAACAGAATAGAGATACAGAAACACCGTGGCTCCTTTCTTTGAGATAACTCTGCACTATTGCGAGCTGGAAATGCCACTTCCAGTTTAGCTGTGCAGAAGAAGAACAACAAGAAGAAGAAATATCTCGAAATATGTCCGTTAGGCCCCTTCCCTTGAGATAAACCTGCAAATATCTCGGAAACGAAGCGAGCTATGGCAAAATGTTAAGAGACCTTTTTTGTAGAGAATTAAGTTTCCGACTTTTTATGTTCTATGATATTTTTTCATCAGATGCGTAGTTCTCGAGATATATCAAGATATTTAAAAGTTCCGAAGCCGAACCAACATAATAGAGATACAGAAACACCGTGGCCCCTTTCTTTGAGATAACTCTGCACTATTGCGAGCTGCAAATGCCACTTCCAGCTTAGCTGTGCAGAAGAAGAACAACAAGAAGAAGAAATATCTCGAAATATGTCCGTCAGGCCCCTTCCCTTGAGATAAATCTGCAAATATCTCGGAAACGAAGAGAGCTATGGCAAAATGTTAAGAGACCTTTTTTGTAGAGAATTAAGTTTCCTACTTTTTATTTTCTATGATATTTTTTGATCAGATGCGTAGTTCTCCAGATATATCAAGATATTTAAAAGTTCCGAAGCCGCACCAACATAATAGAGATACAGAAACACCGTGGCCCCTTTCTTTGAGATAACTCTGCACTAGTGCGAGCCGCAAATGCCACTTCCAGCTTAGCTGTGCAGAAGAAGAACAACAAGAAGAAGAAATATCTCGAAATATGTCCGTCAGGCCCCTTCCCTTGAGATAAATCTGCAAATATCTCGGAAACGAAGCGAGCTATGGCAAAATGTTAAGAGACCTTTTTTGTAGAGAATTAAGTTTCCTACAATTTATGTTCTATGATATTTTTTGATCAGAAGCGTAGTTTTCGAGATATATCGAGATATTTAAAAGTTCCGAAGCCGCACCAACATAATAGAGATACAGAAACACCGTGGCCCCTTTCTTTGAGATAACTTTGCACTATTGCGAGCTGTAAATGCCACTTTCAGTTTAGCTGTGCAGAAGAAGAACAACAAGAAGAAGAAATATCTCGAAATATGTCCGTCAGGCCCCTTCCCTTGAGATATATCTGCAAATATCTCGGAAACGAAGCGAGCTATGGCAAAATGTTAAGAGACCTTTTTTGTAGAGAATTATGTTTCCTACAATTTATGTTCTATGATATTTTTTGATCAGAAGCGTAGTTTTCGAGATATATCGAGATATTTAAAAGTTCCGAAGCCGCACCAACATAATAGAGATACAGAAACACCGTGGCCCCTTTCTTTGAGATAACTCTGCACTAGTGCGAGCCGCAAATGCCACATCCAGCTTAGCTGTGCAGAAGAAGAACAACAAGAAGAAGAAATATCTCGAAATATGTCCGTCAGGCCCCTTCCCTTGAGATAAATCTGCAAATATCTCGGAAACGAAGCGAGCTATGGCAAAATGTTAAGAGACCTTTTTTGTAGAGAATTATGTTTCCTACAATTTATGTTCTATGATATTTTTTGATCAGAAGCGTAGTTTTCGAGATATATCGAGATATTTAAAAGTTCCGAAGCCGCACCAACATAATAGAGATACAGAAACACCGTGGCCCCTTTCTTTGAGATCACTCTGCACTAGTGCGAGCCGCAAATGCCACTTCCAGCTTAGCTGTGCAGAAGAAGAACAACAAGAAGAAGAAATATCTCGAAATATGTCCGTTAGGCCCCTTCGCTTGAGATAAACCTGCAAATATCTCGGAAACGAAGCGAGCTATGGCAAAATGTTAAGAGACCTTTTTTGTAGAGAATTAAGTTTCCTACTTTTTATGTTCTATGATATTTTTTGATCAGATGCGTAGTTCTCGAGATATATCAAGATATTTAAAAGTTCCGAAGCCGCACCAACATAATAGAGATACAGAAACACCGTGGCCCCTTTCTTTGAGATAACTCTGCACTATTGCGAGCTGCAAATGCCACTTCCAGCTTAGCTGTGCAGAAGAAGAACAACAAGAAGAAGAAATATCTCGAAATATGTCCGTCAGGCCCCTTCCCTTGAGATAAATCTGCAAATATCTCGGAAACGAAGAGAGCTATGGCAAAATGTTAAGAGACCTTTTTTGTAGAGAATTAAGTTTCCTACTTTTTATGTTCTATGATATTTTTTGATCAGATGCGCAGTTCTCGAGATATATCAAGATATTTAAAAGTTCCGAAGCCGCACCAACATAATAGAGATACAGAAACACCGTGGCCCCTTTCTTTGAGATAACTCTGCACTATTGCGAGCTGCAAATGCCACTTCCAGCTTACTGTGCAGAAGAAGAACAACAAGAAGAAGAAATATCTCGAAATATGTCCGTCAGGCCCCTTCCCTTGAGATAAATCTGCAAATATCTCGGAAACGAAGCGAGCTATGGCAAAATGTTAAGAGACTTTATTTGTAGAGAATTAAGTTTCCTACTTTTTATGTTCTACGATATTTTTTGATCAGATGCGTAGTTCTCGAGATATATCAAGATATTGAAAAGTTCCGAAGCCGCACCAACATAATAGAAATACAGAAACACCGTGGCTCCTTTCTTTGAGATAACTCTGCACTATTGCGAGCTGCAAATGTCACTTCCAGCTTAGCTGTGCAGAAGAAGAACAACAAGAAGAAGAAATATCTCGAAATATGTCCGTTAGGCCCCTTCCCTTGAGATAAACCTGCAAATATCTCGGAAACGAAGCGAGCTATGGCAAAATGTTAAGAGACCTTTTTTGTAGAGAATTAAGTTTCCTACTTTTTATGTTCTATGATATTTTTTGATCAGATGCGTAGTTCTCGAGATATATCAAGATATTTAAAAGTTCCGAAGCCGCACCAACATAATAGAGATACAGAAACACCGTGGCCCCTTTCTTTGAGATAACTCTGCACTAGTGCGAGCCGCAAATGCCACTTCCAGCTTAGCTGTGCAGAAGAAGAACAACAAGAAGAAGAAATATCTCGAAATATGTCCGTCAGGCCCCTTCCCTTGAGATATATCTGCAAATATCTCGGAAACGAAGCGAGCTATGGCAAAATGTTAAGAGACCTTTTTTGTAGAGAATTATGTTTCCTACAATTTATGTTCTATGATATTTTTTGATCAGAAGCGTAGTTTTCGAGATATATCGAGATATTTAAAAGTTCCGAAGCCGCACCAACATAATAGAGATACAGAAACACCGTGGCCCCTTTGTTTGAGATAACTCTGCACTAGTGCGAGCCGCAAATGCCACTTCCAGCTTAGCTGTGCAGAAGAAGAACAACAAGAAGAAGAAATATCTCGAAATATGTCCGTCATGCCCCTTCCCTTGAGATAAATCTGCAAATATCTCGGAAACGAAGCGAGCTATGGCAAAATGTTAAGAGACCTTTTTTGTAGAGAATTAAGTTTCCTACTTTTTATGTTCTATGATATTTTTTGATCAGATGCGTAGTTCTCGAGATATATCAAGATATTTAAAAGTTCCGAAGCCGCACCAACAGAATAGAGATACAGAAACACCGTGGCTCCTTTCTTTGAGATAACTCTGCACTATTGCGAGCTGGAAATGCCACTTCCAGTTTAGCTGTGCAGAAGAAGAACAACAAGAAGAAGAAATATCTCGAAATATGTCCGTTAGGCCCCTTCCCTTGAGATAAACCTGCAAATATCTCGGAAACGAAGCGAGCTATGGCAAAATGTTAAGAGACCTTTTTTGTAGAGAATTAAGTTTCCGACTTTTTATGTTCTATGATATTTTTTGATCAGATGCGTAGTTCTCGAGATATATCAAGATATTTAAAAGTTCCGAAGCCGCACCAACATAATAGAGATACAGAAACACCGTGGCCCCTTTCTTTGAGATAACTCTGCACTATTGCGAGCTGCAAATGCCACTTCCAGCTTAGCTGTGCAGAAGAAGAACAACAAGAAGAAGAAATATCTCGAAATATGTCCGTCAGGCCCCTTCCCTTGAGATAAATCTGCAAATATCTCGGAAACGAAGAGAGCTATGGCAAAATGTTAAGAGACCTTTTTTGTAGAGAATTAAGTTTCCTACTTTTTATGTTCTATGATATTTTTTGATCAGATGCGTAGTTCTCCAGATATATCAAGATATTTAAAAGTTCCGAAGCCGCACCAACATAATAGAGATACAGAAACACCGTGGCCCCTTTCTTTGAGATAACTCTGCACTAGTGCGAGCCGCAAATGCCACTTCCAGCTTAGCTGTGCAGAAGAAGAACAACAAGAAGAAGAAATATCTCGAAATATGTCCGTCAGGCCCCTTCCCTTGAGATAAATCTGCAAATATCTCGGAAACGAAGCGCGCTATGGCAAAATGTTAAGAGACCTTTTTTGTAGAGAATTATGTTTCCTACAATTTATGTTCTATGATATTTTTTGATCAGAAGCGTAGTTTTCGAGATATATCGAGATATTTAAAAGTTCCGAAGCCGCACCAACATAATAGAGATACAGAAACACCGTGGCCCCTTTCTTTGAGATAACTCTGCACTATTGCGAGCTGCAAATGCCACTTCCAGCTTAGCTGTGCAGCAGAAGAACAACAAGAATAAGAAATATCTCGAAATATGTCCGTCAGGCCCCTTCCCTTGAGATAAATCTGCAAATATCTCGGAAACGAAGAGAGCTATGGCAAAATGTTAAGAGACCTTTTCTGTAGAGAATTAAGTTTCCTACTTTTTATGTTCTATGATATTTTTTGATCAGATGCGTAGTTCTCGAGATATATCAAGATATTTAAAAGTTCCGAAGCCGCACCAACATAATAGAGATACAGAAACACCGTGGCCCCTTTCTTTGAGATAACTCTGCACTAGTGCGAGCCGCAAATGCCACTTCCAGCTTAGCTGTGCAGAAGAAGAACAACAAGAAGAAGAAATATCTCGAAATATGTCCGTCAGGCCCCTTCCCTTGAGATAAATCTGCAAATATCTCGGAAACGAAGCGAGCTATGGCAAAATGTTAAGAGACCTTTTTTGTAGAGAATTAAGTTTCCTACTTTTTATGTTCTATGATATTTTTTGATCAGATGCGTAGTTCTCGAGATATATCAAGATATTTAAAAGTTCCGAAGCCGCACCAACATAATAGAGATACAGAAACACCGTGGCCCCTTTCTTTGAGATAACTCTGCACTAGTGCGAGCCGCAAATGCCACTTCCAGCTTAGCTGTGCAGAAGAAGAACAACAAGAAGAAGAAATATCTCGAAATATGTCCGTCAGGCCCCTTCCCTTGAGATAAATCTGCAAATATCTCGGAAACGAAGCGAGCTATGGCAAAATGTTAAGAGACCTTTTTTGTAGAGAATTAAGTTTCCTACAATTTATGTTCTATGATATTTTTTGATCAGAAGCGTAGTTTTCGAGATATATCGAGATATTTAAAAGTTCCGAAGCCGCACCAACATAATAGAGATACAGAAACACCGTGGCCCCTTTCTTTGAGATAACTTTGCACTATTGCGAGCTGTAAATGCCACTTTCAGCTTAGCTGTGCAGAAGAAGAACAACAAGAAGAAGAAATATCTCGAAATATGTCCGTCAGGCCCCTTCCCTTGAGATATATCTGCAAATATCTCGGAAACGAAGCGAGCTATGGCAAAATGTTAAGAGACCTTTTTTGTAGAGAATTATGTTTCCTACAATTTATGTTCTATGATATTTTTTGATCAGAAGCGTAGTTTTCGAGATATATCGAGATATTTAAAAGTTCCGAAGCCGCACCAACATAATAGAGATACAGAAACACCGTGGCCCCTTTCTTTGAGATAACTCTGCACTAGTGCGAGCCGCAAATGCCACTTCCAGCTTAGCTGTGCAGAAGAAGAACAACAAGAAGAAGAAATATCTCGAAATATGTCCGTCATGCCCCTTCCCTTGAGATAAATCTGCAAATATCTCGGAAACGAAGCGAGCTATGGCAAAATGTTAAGAGACCTTTTTTGTAGAGAATTAAGTTTCCTACTTTTTATGTTCTATGATATTTTTTGATCAGATGCGTAGTTCTCGAGATATATCAAGATATTTAAAAGTTCCGAAGCCGCACCAACAGAATAGAGATACAGAAATACCGTGGCTCCTTTCTTTGAGATAACTCTGCACTATTGCGAGCTGGAAATGCCACTTCCAGTTTAGCTGTGCAGAAGAGGAACAACAAGAAGAAGAAATATCTCGAAATATGTCCGTTAGGCCCCTTCCCTTGAGATAAACCTGCAAATATCTCGGAAACGAAGCGAGCTATGGCAAAATGTTAAGAGACCTTTTTTGTAGAGAATTAAGTTTCCTACTTTTTATGTTCTATGATATTTTTTGATCAGATGCGTAGTTCTCGAGATATATCAAGATATTTAAAAGTTCCGAAGCCGCACCAACATAATAGAGATACAGAAACACCGTGGCCCCTTTCTTTGAGATAACTCTGCACTAGTGCGAGCCGCAAATGCCACTTCCAGCTTAGCTGTGCAGAAGAAGAACAACAAGAAGAAGAAATATCTCGAAATATGTCCGTCAGGCCCCTTCCCTTGAGATATATCTGCAAATATCTCGGAAACGAAGCGAGCTATGGCAAAATGTTAAGAGACCTTTTTTGTAGAGAATTATGTTTCCTACAATTTATGTTCTATGATATTTTTTGATCAGAAGCGTAGTTTTCGAGATATATCGAGATATTTAAAAGTTCCGAAGCCGCACCAACATAATAGAGATACAGAAACACCGTGGCCCCTTTGTTTGAGATAACTCTGCACTAGTGCGAGCCGCAAATGCCACTTCCAGCTTAGCTGTGCAGAAGAAGAACAACAAGAAGAAGAAATATCTCGAAATATGTCCGTCATGCCCCTTCCCTTGAGATAAATCTGCAAATATCTCGGAAACGAAGCGAGCTATGGCAAAATGTTAAGAGACCTTTTTTGTAGAGAATTAAGTTTCCTACTTTTTATGTTCTATGATATTTTTTGATCAGATGCGTAGTTCTCGAGATATATCAAGATATTTAAAAGTTCCGAAGCCGCACCAACAGAATAGAGATACAGAAACACCGTGGCTCCTTTCTTTGAGATAACTCTGCACTATTGCGAGCTGGAAATGCCACTTCCAGTTTAGCTGTGCAGAAGAAGAACAACAAGAAGAAGAAATATCTCGAAATATGTCCGTTAGGCCCCTTCCCTTGAGATAAACCTGCAAATATCTCGGAAACGAAGCGAGCTATGGCAAAATGTTAAGAGACCTTTTTTGTAGAGAATTAAGTTTCCGACTTTTTATGTTCTATGATATTTTTTGATCAGATGCGTAGTTCTCGAGATATATCAAGATATTTAAAAGTTCCGAAGCCGCACCAACATAATAGAGATACAGAAACACCGTGGCCCCTTTCTTTGAGATAACTCTGCACTATTGCGAGCTGCAAATGCCACTTCCAGCTTAGCTGTGCAGAAGAAGAACAACAAGAAGAAGAAATATCTCGAAATATGTCCGTCAGGCCCCTTCCCTTGAGATAAATCTGCAAATATCTCGGAAACGAAGAGAGCTATGGCAAAATGTTAAGAGACCTTTTTTGTAGAGAATTAAGTTTCCTACTTTTTATGTTCTATGATATTTTTTGATCAGATGCGTAGTTCTCCAGATATATCAAGATATTTAAAAGTTCCGAAGCCGCACCAACATAATAGAGATACAGAAACACCGTGGCCCCTTTCTTTGAGATAACTCTGCACTAGTGCGAGCCGCAAATGCCACTTCCAGCTTAGCTGTGCAGAAGAAGAACAACAAGAAGAAGAAATATCTCGAAATATGTCCGTCAGGCCCCTTCCCTTGAGATAAATCTGCAAATATCTCGGAAACGAAGCGCGCTATGGCAAAATGTTAAGAGACCTTTTTTGTAGAGAATTAAGTTTCCTACAATTTATGTTCTATGATATTTTTTGATCAGATGCGTAGTTTTCGAGATATATCGAGATATTTAAAAGTTCCGAAGCCGCACCAACATAATAGAGATACAGAAACACCGTGGCCCCTTTCTTTGAGATAACTTTGCACTATTGCGAGCTGTAAATGCCACTTTCAGTTTAGCTGTGCAGAAGAAGAACAACAAGAAGAAGAAATATCTCGAAATATGTCCGTCAGGCCCCTTCCCTTGAGATATATCTGCAAATATCTCGGAAACGAAGCGAGCTATGGCAAAATCCTAAGAGACCTTTTTTGTAGAGAATTATGTTTCCTACAATTTATGTTCTATGATATTTTTTGATCAGAAGCGTAGTTTTCGAGATATATCGAGATATTTAAAAGTTCCGAAGCCGCACCAACATAATAGAGATACAGAAACACCGTGGCCCCTTTCTTTGAGATAACTCTGCACTAGTGCGAGCCGCAAATGCCACTTCCAGCTTAGCTGTGCAGAAGAAGAACAACAAGAAGAAGAAATATCTCGAAATATGTCCGTCAGGCCCTTTCCCTTCAGATAAATCTGCAAATATCTCGGAAACGAAGCGAGCTATGGCAAAATGCTAAGAGACCTTTTTTGTAGAGAATTATGTTTCCTACAATTTATGTTCTATGATATTTTTTGATCAGAAGCGTAGTTTTCGAGATATATCGAGATATTTAAAAGTTCCGAAGCCGCACCAACATAATAGAGATACAGAAACACCGTGGCCCCTTTCTTTGAGATAACTCTGCACTAGTGCGAGCCGCAAATGCCACTTCCAGCTTAGCTGTGCAGAAGAAGAGCAACAAGAAGAAGAAATATCTCGAAATATGTCCGTCAGGCCCCTTCCCTTGAGATAAATCTGCAAATATCTCGGAAACGAAGCGAGCTATGGCAAAATGTTAACAGACCTTTTTTGTAGAGAATTAAGTTTCCTACTTTTTATGTTCCATGATATTTTTTGATCAGATTCGTAGTTCTCGAGATATATCAAGATATTTAAAAGTTCCGAAGCCGCACCAACATAATAGAGATACAGAAACACCGTGGCCCCTTTCTTTGAGATAACTCTGCACTAGTGCGAGCCGCAAATGCCACTTCCAGCTTAGCTGTGCAGAAGAAGAACAACAAGAAGAAGAAATATCTCGAAATATGTCCGTCAGGCCCCTTCCCTTGAGATATATCTGCAAATATCTCGGAAACGAAGCGAGCTATGGCAAAATGCTAAGAGACCTTTTTTGTAGAGAATTATGTTTCCTACAATTTATGTTCTATGATATTTTTTGATCAGAAGCGTAGTTTTCGAGATATATCGAGATATTTAAAAGTTCCGAAGCCGCACCAACATAATAGAGATACAGAAACACCGTGGCCCCTTTCTTTGAGATAACTCTGCACTAGTGCGAGCCGCAAATGCCACTTCCAGCTCAGCTGTGCAGAAGAAGAACAACAAGAAGAAGAAATATCTCGAAATATGTCCGTCAGGCCCTTTCCCTTCAGATAAATCTGCAAATATCTCGGAAACGAAGCGAGCTATGGCAAAATGCTAAGAGACCTTTTTTGTAGAGAATTATGTTTCCTACAATTTATGTTCTATGATATTTTTTGATCAGAAGCGTAGTTTTCGAGATATATCGAGATATTTAAAAGTTCCGAAGCCGCACCAACATAATAGAGATACAGAAACACCGTGGCCCCTTTCTTTGAGATAACTCTGCACTAGTGCGAGCCGCAAATGCCACTTCCAGCTTAGCTGTGCAGAAGAAGAGCAACAAGAAGCAGAAATATCTCGAAATATGTCCGTCAGGCCCCTTCCCTTGAGATAAATCTGCAAATATCTCGGAAACGAAGCGAGCTATGGCAAAATGTTAACAGACCTTTTTTGTAGAGAATTAAGTTTCCTACTTTTTATGTTCCATGATATTTTTTGATCAGATTCGTAGTTCTCGAGATATATCAAGATATTTAAAAGTTCCGAAGCCGCACCAACATAATAGAGATACAGAAACACCGTGGCCCCTTTCTTTGAGATAACTCTGCACTAGTGCGAGCCGCAAATGCCACTTCCAGCTCAGCTGTGCAGAAGAAGAACAACAAGAAGAAGAAATATCTCGAAATATGTCCGTCAGGCCCTTTCCCTTCAGATAAATCTGCAAATATCTCGGAAACGAAGCGAGCTATGGCAAAATGCTAAGAGACCTTTTTTGTAGAGAATTATGTTTCCTACAATTTATGTTCTATGATATTTTTTGATCAGAAGCGTAGTTTTCGAGATATATCGAGATATTTAAAAGTTCCGAAGCCGCACCAACATAATAGAGATACAGAAACACCGTGGCCCCTTTCTTTGAGATAACTCTGCACTAGTGCGAGCCGCAAATGCCACTTCCAGCTCAGCTGTGCAGAAGAAGAACAACAAGAAGAAGAAATATCTCGAAATATGTCCGTCAGGCCCTTTCCCTTCAGATAAATCTGCAAATATCTCGGAAACGAAGCGAGCTATGGCAAAATGCTAAGAGACCTTTTTTGTAGAGAATTATGTTTCCTACAATTTATGTTCTATGATATTTTTTGATCAGAAGCGTAGTTTTCGAGATATATCGAGATATTTAAAAGTTCCGAAGCCGCACCAACATAATAGAGATACAGAAACACCGTGGCCCCTTTCTTTGAGATAACTCTGCACTAGTGCGAGCCGCAAATGCCACTTCCAGCTTAGCTGTGCAGAAGAAGAGCAACAAGAAGCAGAAATATCTCGAAATATGTCCGTCAGGCCCCTTCCCTTGAGATAAATCTGCAAATATCTCGGAAACGAAGCGAGCTATGGCAAAATGTTAACAGACCTTTTTTGTAGAGAATTAAGTTTCCTACTTTTTATGTTCCATGATATTTTTTGATCAGATTCGTAGTTCTCGAGATATATCAAGATATTTAAAAGTTCCGAAGCCGCACCAACATAATAGAGATACAGAAACACCGTGGCTCCTTTCTTTGAGATAACTCTGCACTATTGCGAGCTGGAAATGCCACTTCCAGTTTAGCTGTGCAGAAGAAGAACAACAAGAAGAAGAAATATCTCGAAATATGTCCGTTAGGCCCCTTCCCTTGAGATAAACCTGCAAATATCTCGGAAACGAAGCGAGCTATGGCAAAATGTTAAGAGACCTTTTTTGTAGAGAATTAAGTTTCCTACTTTTTATGTTCTATGATATTTTTTGATCAGATGCGTAGTTCTCGAGATATATCAAGATATTTAAAAGTTCCGAAGCCGCACCAACATAATAGAGATACAGAAACACCGTGGCCCCTTTCTTTGAGATAACTCTGCACTATTACGAGCTGCAAATGCCACTTCCAGCTTAGCTGTGCAGAAGAAGAACAACAAGAAGAAGAAATATCTCGAAATATGTCCGTCAGGCCCTTTCCCTTCAGATAAATCTGCAAATATCTCGGAAACGAAGCGAGCTATGGCAAAATGCCTAGAGACCTTTTTTGTAGAGAATTATGTTTCCTACAATTTATGTTCTATGATATTTTTTGATCAGAAGCGTAGTTTTCGAGATATATCGAGATATTTAAAAGTTCCGAAGCCGCACCAACATAATAGAGATACAGAAACACCGTGGCCCCTTTCTTTGAGATAACTCTGCACTAGTGCGAGCCGCAAATGCCACTTCCAGCTTAGCTGTGCAGAAGAAGAACAACAAGAAGAAGAAATATCTCGAAATATGTCCGTCAGGCCCTTTCCCTTCAGATAAATCTGCAAATATCTCGGAAACGAAGCGAGCTATGGCAAAATGCTAAGAGACCTTTTTTGTAGAGAATTATGTTTGCTACAATTTATGTTCTATGATATTTTTTGATCAGAAGCGTAGTTTTCGAGATATATCGAGATATTTAAAAGTTCCGAAGCCGCACCAACATAATAGAGATACAGAAACACCGTGGCCCCTTTCTTTGAGATAACTCTGCACTAGTGCGAGCCGCAAATGCCACTTCCAGCTTAGCTGTGCAGAAGAAGAGCAACAAGAAGAAGAAATGTCTCGAAATATGTCCGTCAGGCCCCTTCCCTTGAGATAAATCTGCAAATATCTCGGAAACGAAGCGAGCTATGGCAAAATGTTAACAGACCTTTTTTGTAGAGAATTAAGTTTCCTACTTTTTATGTTCTATGATATTTTTTGATCAGATTCGTAGTTCTCGAGATATATCAAGATATTTAAAAGTTCCGAAGCCGCACCAACATAATAGAGATACAGAAACACCGTGGCCCCTTTCTTTGAGATAACTCTGCACTAGTGCGAGCCGCAAATGCCACTTCCAGCTTAGCTGTGCAGAAGAAGAACAACAAGAAGAAGAAATATCTCGAAATATGTCCGTCAGGCCCCTTCCCTTGAGATAAATCTGCAAATATCTCGGAAACGAAGCGAGCTATGGCAAAATGTTAAGAGACCTTTTTTGTAGAGAATTAAGTTTCCTACTTTTTAGGTTTTATGATATTTTTTGATCAGATGCGTAGTTCTCGAGATATATCAAGATATTTAAAAGTTCCGAAGCCGCACCAACATAATAGAGATACAGAAACACCGTCGCCCCTTTCTTTGAGATAACTTTGCACTATTGCGAGCTGTAAATGCCACTTCCAGCTTAGCTGTGCAGAAGAAGTACAACAAGAAGAAGAAATATCTCGAAATATGTCCGTCAGGCCCCTTCCCTTGAGATATATCTGCAAATATCTCGGAAACGAAGCGAGCTATGGCAAAATGTTAAGAGACCTTTTTTGTAGAGAATTATGTTTCCTACAATTTATGTTCTATGATATTTTTTGATCACAAGTGTAGTTTTCGTGATATATCGAGATATTTAAAAGTTCCGAAGCCGCACCAACATAATAGAGATACAGAAACACCGTGGCCCATTTCTTTGAGATAACTCCGCATTAGTGCGAGCCGCAAATGCCACTTCCAGCTGAGCTGTGCAGAAGAAGAACAACAAGAAGAAGAAATATCTCGAAATATGTCCGTCAGGCCCCTTCCCTTGAGATAAATCTGCAAATATCTCGGAAACGAAGCGAGCTATGGCAAAATGTTAAGAGACCTTTTTTGTAGAGAATTAAGTTTCCTACTTTTTATGTTCTATGATATTTTTTGATCAGATGCGTAGTTCTCGAGATATATCAAGATATTTAAAAGTTCCGAAGCCGCACCAACATAATAGAGATACAGAAACACCGTGGCCCCCTTCTTTGAGATAACGCTGCACTAGTGCGAGCCGCAAATGCCACTTCCAGCTTAGCTGTGCAGAAGAAGAACAACAAGAAGAAGAAATATCTCGAAATATGTCCGTTAGGCCCCTTCCCTTGAAATAAATCTGCAAATATCTCGGAAACGAAGCGAGCTATGGCAAAATGCTAAGAGACCTTTTTTGTAGAGAATTATGTTTCCTACAATTTATGTTCTATGATATTTTTTGATCAGAAGCGTAGTTTTCGAGATATATCGAGATATTTAAAAGTTCCGAAGCCGCACCAACATAATAGAGATACAGAAACACCGTGGCTCCTTTCTTTGAAATAACTCTGCACTATTGCGAGCTGGAAATGCCACTTCCAGTTTAGCTGTGCAGAAGAAGAACAACAAGAAGAAGAAATATCTCGAAATATGTCCGTTACGCCCCTTCCCTTCAGATAAATCTGCAAATATCTCGGAAACGAAGAGAGCTATGGCAAAATGTTAAGAGACCTTTTTTGTAGAGAATTAAGTTTCCTACTTTTTATGTTCTATGATATTTTTTGATCAGATGCGCAGTTCTCGAGATATATCAAGATATTTAAAAGTTCCGAAGCCGCACCAACATAATAGAGATACAGAAACACAGTGGCCCCTTTCTTTGAGATAACTCTGCACTATTGCGAGCTGCAAATGCCACTTCCAGGTTAGCTGTGCAGAAGAAGAACAACAAGAAGAAGAAATATCTCGAAATATGTCCGTCAGGCCCTTTCCCTTCAGATAAATCTGCAAATATCTCGGAAACGAAGCGAGCTATGGCAAAATGCTAAGAGACCTTTTTTGTAGAGAATTATGTTTCCTACAATTTATGTTCTATGATATTTTTTGATCAGAAGCGTAGTTTTCGAGATATATCGAGATATTTAAAAGTTCCGAAGCCGCACCAACATAATAGAGATACAGAAACACCGTGGCCCCTTTCTTTGAGATAACTCTGCACTAGTGCGAGCCGCAAATGCCACTTCCAGCTTAGCTGTGCAGAAGAAGAACAACAAGAAGAAGAAATATCTCGAAATATGTCCGTCAGGCCCCTTCCCTTGAGATAAATCTGCAAATATCTCGGAAACGAAGCGAGCTATGGCAAAATGTTAAGAGACCTTTTTTGTAGAGACTTAAGTTTCCTACTTTTTAGGTTCTATGATATTTTTTGATCAGATGCGTAGTTCTCGAGATATATCAAGATATTTAAAAGTTCCGAAGCCGCACCAACATAATAGAGATACAGAAACACCGTCGCCCCTTTCTTTGAGATAACTTTGCACTATTGCGAGCTGTAAATGCCACTTTCAGCTTAGCTGTGCAGAAGAAGTACAACAAGAAGAAGAAATATCTCGAAATATGTCCGTCAGGCCCCTTCCCTTGAGATATATCTGCAAATATCTCGGAAACGAAGCGAGCTATGGCAAAATGTTAAGAGACCTTTTTTGTAGAGAATTATGTTTCCTACAATTTACGTTCTATGATATTTTTTGATCACAAGCGTAGTTTTCGAGATATATCGAGATATTTAAAAGTTCCGAAGCCGCACCAACATAATAGATATACAGAAACACCGTGGCCCCTTTCTTTGAGATAACTCTGCACTATTGCGAGCTGCAAATGCCACTTCCAGCTTACTGTGCAGAAGAAGAACAACAAGAAGAAGAAATATCTCGAAATATGTCCGTCAGGCCCCTTCCCTTGAGATAAATCTGCAAATATCTCGGAAACGAAGCGAGCTATGGCAAAATGTTAAGAGACTTTATTTGTAGAGAATTAAGTTTCCTACTTTTTATGTTCTACGATATTTTTTGATCAGATGCGTAGTTCTCGAGATATATCAAGATATTTAAAAGTTCCGAAGCCGCACCAACATAATAGAGATACAGAAACACCGTGGCTCCTTTCTTTGAGATAACTCTGCACTATTGCGAGCTGGAAATGCCACTTCCAGTTTAGCTGTGCAGAAGAAGAACAACAAGAAGAAGAAATATCTCGAAATATGTCCGTTAGGCCCCTTCCCTTCAGATAAATCTGCAAATATCTCGGAAACGAAGAGAGCTATGGCAAAATGTTAAGAGACCTTTTTTGTAGAGAATTAAGTTTCCTACTTTTTATGTTCTGTGATATTTTTTGATCAGATGCGCAGTTCTCGAGATATATCAAGATATTTAAAAGTTCCGAAGCCGCACCAACATAATAGAGATACAGAAACACAGTGGCCCCTTTCTTTGAGATAACTCTGCACTATTGCGAGCTGCAAATGCCACTTCCAGGTTAGCTGTGCAGAAGAAGAACAGCAAGAAGAAGAAATATCTCGAAATATGTCCGTCAGGCCCTTTCCCTTCAGATAAATCTGCAAATATCTCGGAAACGAAGCGAGCTATGGCAAAATGCTAAGAGACCTGTTTTGTAGAGAGTTATGTTTCCTACAATTTATGTTCTATGATATTTTTTGATCAGAAGCGTAGTTTTCGAGATATATCGAGATATTTAAAAGTTCCGAAGCCGCACCAACATAATAGAGATACAGAAACACCGTGGCCCCTTTCTTTGAGATAACTCTGCACTAGTGCGAGCCGCAAATGCCACTTCCAGCTTAGCTGTGCAGAAGAAGAACAACAAGAAGAAGAAATATCTCGAAATATGTCCGTCAGGCCCCTTCCCTTGAGATAAATCTGCAAATATCTCGGAAACGAAGCGAGCTATGGCAAAATGTTAACAGACCTTTTTTGTAGAGAATTAAGTTTCCTACTTTTTATGTTCTATGATATTTTTTGATCAGATTCGTAGTTCTCGAGATATATCAAGATATTTAAAAGTTCCGAAGCCGCACCAACATAATAGAGATACAGAAACACCGTGGCCCCTTTCTTTGAGATAACTCTGCACTAGTGCGAGCCGCAAATGCCACTTCCAGCTTAGCTGTGCAGAAGAAGAACAACAAGAAGAAGAAATATCTCGAAATATGTCCGTCAGGCCCTTTCCCTTCAGATAAATCTGCAAATATCTCGGAAACGAAGCGAGCTATGGCAAAATGCTAAGAGACCTTTTTTGTAGAGAATTATGTTTCCTACAATTTATGTTCTATGATATTTTTTGATCAGAAGCGTAGTTTCCGAGATATATCGAGATATTTAAAAGTTCCGAAGCCGCACCAACATAATAGAGATACAGAAACACCGTGGCCCCTTTCTTTGAGATAACTCTGCACTAGTGCGAGCCGCAAATGCCACTTCCAGCTTAGCTGTGCAGAAGAAGAACAACAAGAAGAAGAAATATCTCGAAAAATGTCCGTCATGCCCCTTCCCTTGAGATAAATCTGCAAATATCTCGGAAACGAAGCGAGCTATGGCAAAATGTTAAGAGACCTTTTTTGTAGAGAATTAAGTTTCCTACTTTTTATGTTCTATGATATTTTTTGATCTGATGCGTAGTTCTCGAGATATATCAAGATATTTAAAAGTTCCGAAGCCGCACCAACAGAATAGAGATACAGAAACACCGTGGCTCCTTTCTTTGAGATAACTCTGCACTATTGCGAGCTGGAAATGCCACTTCCAGTTTAGCTGTGCAGAAGAAGAACAACAAGAAGAAGAAATATCTCGAAATATGTCCGTTAGGCCCCTTCCCTTCAGATAAATCTGCAAATATCTCGGAAACGAAGAGAGCTATGGCAAAATGTTAAGAGACCTTTTTTGTAGAGAATTAAGTTTCCTACTTTTTATGTTCTGTGATATTTTTTGATCAGATGCGCAGTTCTCGAGATATATCAAGATATTTAAAAGTTCCGAAGCCGCACCAACATAATAGAGATACAGAAACACAGTGGCCCCTTTCTTTGAGATAACTCTGCACTATTGCGAGCTGCAAATGCCACTTCCAGGTTAGCTGTGCAGAAGAAGAACAACAAGAAGAAGAAATATCTCGAAATATGTCCGTCAGGCCCTTTCCCTTCAGATAAATCTGCAAATATCTCGGAAACGAAGCGAGCTATGGCAAAATGCTAAGAGACCTGTTTTGTAGAGAGTTATGTTTCCTACAATTTATGTTCTATGATATTTTTTGATCAGAAGCGTAGTTTTCGAGATATATCGAGATATTTAAAAGTTCCGAAGCCGCACCAACATAATAGAGATACAGAAACACCGTGGCCCCTTTCTTTGAGATAACTCTGCACTAGTCCGAGCCGCAAATGCCACTTCCAGCTTAGCTGTGCAGAAGAAGAACAACAAGAAGAAGAAATATCTCGAAATATGTCCGTCAGGCCGCTTCCCTTGAGATAAATCTGCAAATATCTCGGAAACGAAGCGAGCTATGGCAAAATGTTAACAGACCTTTTTTGTAGAGAATTAAGTTTCCTACTTTTTATGTTCTATGATATTTTTTGATCAGATGCGTAGTTCTCGAGATATATCAAGATATTTAAAAGTTCCGAAGCCGCACCAACAGAATAGAGATACAGAATCACCGTGGCTCCTTTCTTTGAGATAACTCTGCACTATTGCGAGCTGGAAATGCCACTTCCAGATTAGCTGTGCAGAAGAAGAACAACAAGAAGAAGAAATATCTCGAAATATGTGCGTTAGGCCCCTTCCCTTGAGATAAACCTGCAAATATCTCGGAAACGAAGCGAGCTATGGCAAAATGTTAAGAGACCTTTTTTGTAGAGAATTATGTTTCCTACTTTTTATGTTCTATGATATTTTTTGATCAGACGCGTAGTTCTCGAGATATATCAAGATATTTAAAAGTTCCGAAGCCGCACCAACATAATAGAGATACAGAAACACCGTGGCCCCTTTCTTTGAGATATCTCTGCACTATTGCGAGCTGCAAATGCCACTTCCAGCTTAGCTGTGCAGAAGAAGAACAACAAGAAGAAGAAATATCTCGAAATATGTCCGTCAGGCCCCTTCCCTTGAGATATATCTGCAAATATCTCGGAAACGAAGCGAGCTATGGCAAAATGTTAAGAGACCTTTTTTGTAGAGAATTATGTTTCCTACAATTTATGTTCTATGATATTTTTTGATCAGAAGCGTAGTTTTCGAGATATATCGAGATATTTAAAAGTTCCGAAGCCGCACCAACATAATAGAGATACAGAAACACCGTGGCCCCTTTCTTTGAGATAACTCTGCACTAGTGCGAGCCGCAAATGCCACTTCCAGCTTAGCTGTGCAGAAGAAGAACAACAAGAAGAAGAAATATCTCGAAATATGTCCGTTAGGCCCCTTCCCTTGAGATAAACCTGCAAATATCTCGGAAACGAAGCGAGCTATGGCAAAATGCTAAGAGACCTGTTTTGTAGAGAATTATGTTTCCTACAATTTATGTTCTATGATATTTTTTGATCAGAAGCGTAGTTTTCGAGATATATCGAGATATTTAAAAGTTCCGAAGCCGCACCAACATAATAGAGATACAGAAACACCGTGGCCCCTTTCTTTGAGATAACTCTGCACTAGTGCGAGCCGCAAATGCCACTTCCAGCTTAGCTGTGCAGAAGAAGAACAACAAGAAGAAATATCTCGAAATATGTCCGTCAGGCCCCTTCCCTTGAGATAAATCTGCAAATATCTCGGAAACGAAGCGAGCTATGGCAAAATGTTAACAGACCTTTTTTGTAGAGAATTAAGTTTCCTACTTTTTATGTTCTATGATATTTTTTGATCAGATTCGTAGTTCTCGAGATATATCAAGATATTTAAAAGTTCCGAAGCCGCACCAACATAATAGAGATACAGAAACACCGTGGCCCCTTTCTTTGAGATAACTCTGCACTAGTGCGAGCCGCAAATGCCACTTCCAGCTTAGCTGTGCAGAAGAAGAACAACAAGAAGAAGAAATATCTCGAAATATGTCCGTCAGGCCCCTTCCCTTGAGATAAATCTGCAAATATCTCGGAAACGAAGCGAGCTATGGCAAAATGTTAAGAGACCTTTTTTGTAGAGAATTAAGTTTCCTACTTTTTAGGTTCTATGATATTTTTTGATCAGATGCGTAGTTCTCGAGATATATCAAGATATTTAAAAGTTCCGAAGCCGCACCAACATAATAGAGATACAGAAACACCGTCGCCCCTTTCTTTGAGATAACTCTGCACTATTACGAGCTGCAAATGCCACTTCCAGCTTAGCTGTGCAGAAGAAGAACAACAAGAAGAAGAAATATCTCGAAATATGTCCGTCAGGCCCTTTCCCTTCAGATAAATCTGCAAATATCTCGGAAACGAAGCGAGCTATGGCAAAATGCTAAGAGACCTTTTTTGTAGAGAATTATGTTTCCTACAATTTATGTTCTATGATATTTTTTGATCAGAAGCGTAGTTTCCGAGATATATCGAGATATTTAAAAGTTCCGAAGCCGCACCAACATAATAGAGATACAGAAACACCGTGGCCCCTTTCTTTGAGATAACTCTGCACTAGTGCGAGCCGCAAATGCCACTTCCAGCTTAGCTGTGCAGAAGAAGAACAACAAGAAGAAGAAATATCTCGAAAAATGTCCGTCATGCCCCTTCCCTTGAGATAAATCTGCAAATATCTCGGAAACGAAGCGAGCTATGGCAAAATGTTAAGAGACCTTTTTTGTAGAGAATTAAGTTTCCTACTTTTTATGTTCTATGATATTTTTTGATCTGATGCGTAGTTCTCGAGATATATCAAGATATTTAAAAGTTCCGAAGCCGCACCAACAGAATAGAGATACAGAAACACCGTGGCTCCTTTCTTTGAGATAACTCTGCACTATTGCGAGCTGGAAATGCCACTTCCAGTTTAGCTGTGCAGAAGAAGAACAACAAGAAGAAGAAATATCTCGAAATATGTCCGTTAGGCCCCTTCCCTTGAGATAAACCTGCAAATATCTCGGAAACGAAGCGAGCTATGGCAAAATGTTAAGAGACCTTTTTTGTAGAGAATTAAGTTTCCTACTTTTTATGTTCTATGAGATTTTTTGATCAGAAGCGTAGTTTTCGAGATATATCGAGATATTTAAAAGTTCCGAAGCCGCACCAACATAATAGAGATACAGAAACACCGTGGCCCCTTTCTTTGAGATAACTCTGCACTAGTGCGAGCCGCAAATGCCACTTCCAGCTTAGCTGTGCAGAAGAAGAACAACAAGAAGAAGAAATATCTCGAAATATGTCCGTTAGGCCCCTTCCCTTGAGATAAACCTGCAAATATCTCGGAAACGAAGCGAGCTATGGCAAAATGCTAAGAGACCTGTTTTGTAGAGAATTATGTTTCCTACAATTTATGTTCTATGATATTTTTTGATCAGAAGCGTAGTTTTCGAGATATATCGAGATATTTAAAAGTTCCGAAGCCGCACCAACATAATAGAGATACAGAAACACCGTGGCCCCTTTCTTTGAGATAACTCTGCACTAGTGCGAGCCGCAAATGCCACTTCCAGCTTAGCTGTGCAGAAGAAGAACAACAAGAAGAAGAAATATCTCGAAATATGTCCGTTAGGCCCCTTCCCTTGAGATAAACCTGCAAATATCTCGGAAACGAAGCGAGCTATGGCAAAATGCTAAGAGACCTGTTTTGTAGAGAATTATGTTTCCTACAATTTATGTTCTATGATATTTTTTGATCAGAAGCGTAGTTTTCGAGATATATCGAGATATTTAAAAGTTCCGAAGCCGCACCAACATAATAGAGATACAGAAACACCGTGGCCCCTTTCTTTGAGATAACTCTGCACTAGTGCGAGCCGCAAATGCCACTTCCAGCTTAGCTGTGCAGAAGAAGAACAACAAGAAGAAATATCTCGAAATATGTCCGTCAGGCCCCTTCCCTTGAGATAAATCTGCAAATATCTCGGAAACGAAGCGAGCTATGGCAAAATGTTAACAGACCTTTTTTGTAGAGAATTAAGTTTCCTACTTTTTATGTTCTATGATATTTTTTGATCAGATTCGTAGTTCTCGAGATATATCAAGATATTTAAAAGTTCCGAAGCCGCACCAACATAATAGAGATACAGAAACACCGTGGCCCCTTTCTTTGAGATAACTCTGCACTAGTGCGAGCCGCAAATGCCACTTCCAGCTTAGCTGTGCAGAAGAAGAACAACAAGAAGAAGAAATATCTCGAAATATGTCCGTCAGGCCCCTTCCCTTGAGATAAATCTGCAAATATCTCGGAAACGAAGCGAGCTATGGCAAAATGTTAACAGACCTTTTTTGTAGAGAATTAAGTTTCCTACTTTTTATGTTCTATGATATTTTTTGATCAGATTCGTAGTTCTCGAGATATATCAAGATATTTAAAAGTTCCGAAGCCGCACCAACATAATAGAGATACAGAAACACCGTCGCCCCTTTCTTTGAGATAACTCTGCACTATTACGAGCTGCAAATGCCACTTCCAGCTTAGCTGTGCAGAAGAAGAACAACAAGAAGAAGAAATATCTCGAAATATGTCCGTCAGGCCCTTTCCCTTCAGATAAATCTGCAAATATCTCGGAAACGAAGCGAGCTATGGCAAAATGCTAAGAGACCTTTTTTGTAGAGAATTATGTTTCCTACAATTTATGTTCTATGATATTTTTTGATCAGAAGCGTAGTTTCCGAGATATATCGAGATATTTAAAAGTTCCGAAGCCGCACCAACATAATAGAGATACAGAAACACCGTGGCCCCTTTCTTTGAGATAACTCTGCACTAGTGCGAGCCGCAAATGCCACTTCCAGCTTAGCTGTGCAGAAGAAGAACAACAAGAAGAAGAAATATCTCGAAAAATGTCCGTCATGCCCCTTCCCTTGAGATAAATCTGCAAATATCTCGGAAACGAAGCGAGCTATGGCTAAATGTTAAGAGACCTTTTTTGTAGAGAATTAAGTTTCCTACTTTTTATGTTCTATGATATTTTTTGATCTGATGCGTAGTTCTCGAGATACATCAAGATATTTAAAAGTTCCGAAGCCGCACCAACAGAATAGAGATACAGAAACACCGTGGCTCCTTTCTTTGAGATAACTCTGCACTATTGCGAGCTGGAAATGCCACTTCCAGTTTAGCTGTGCAGAAGCAGAACAACAAGAAGAAGAAATATCTCGAAATATGTCCGTTAGGCCCCTTCCCTTGAGATAAACCTGCAAATATCTCGGAAACGAAGCGAGCTATGGCAAAATGTTAAGAGACCTTTTTTGTAGAGAATTAAGTTTCCTACTTTTTATGTTCTATGAGATTTTTTGATCAGATGCGTAGTTCTCGAGATATATCAAGATATTTAAAAGTTCCGAAGCCGCACCAACATAATAGAGATACAGAAACACCGTGGCCCCTTTCTTTGAGATAACTCTGCATTAGTGCGAGCCGCAAATGCCACTTCCAGCTTAGCTGTGCAGAAGAAGAACAACAAGAAGAAGAAATATCTCGAAATATGTCCGTCAGGCCCCTTCCCTTGAGATAAATCTGCAAATATCTCGGAAACGAAGCGAGCTATGGCAAAATGTTAAGAGACCTTTTTTGTAGAGAATTAAGTTTCCTACTTTTTATGTTCTATGATATTTTTTGATCAGATGCGTAGTTCTCGAGATATATCAAGATATTTAAAAGTTCCGAAGCCGCACCAACAGAATAGAGATACAGAATCACCGTGGCTCCTTTCTTTGAGATAACTCTGCACTATTGCGAGCTGGAAATGCCACTTCCAGATTAGCTGTGCAGAAGAAGAACAACAAGAAGAAGAAATATCTCGAAATATGTGCGTTAGGCCCCTTCCCTTGAGATAAACCTGCAAATATCTCGGAAACGAAGCGAGCTATGGCAAAATGTTAAGAGACCTTTTTTGTAGAGAATTATGTTTCCTACAATTTATGTTCTATGATATTTTTTGATCAGAAGCGTAGTTTCCGAGATATATCGAGATATTTAAAAGTTCCGAAGCCGCACCAACATAATAGAGATACAGAAACACCGTGGCCCCTTTCTTTGAGATAACTCTGCACTAGTGCGAGCCGCAAATGCCACTTCCAGCTTAGCTGTGCAGAAGAAGAACAACAAGAAGAAGAAATATCTCGAAAAATGTCCGTCATGCCCCTTCCCTTGAGATAAATCTGCAAATATCTCGGAAACGAAGCGAGCTATGGCAAAATGTTAAGAGACCTTTTTTGTAGAGAATTAAGTTTCCTACTTTTTATGTTCTATGATATTTTTTGATCTGATGCGTAGTTCTCGAGATATATCAAGATATTTAAAAGTTCCGAAGCCGCACCAACAGAATAGAGATACAGAAACACCGTGGCTCCTTTCTTTGAGATAACTCTGCACTATTGCGAGCTGGAAATGCCACTTCCAGTTTAGCTGTGCAGAAGCAGAACAACAAGAAGAAGAAATATCTCGAAATATGTCCGTTAGGCCCCTTCCCTTGAGATAAACCTGCAAATATCTCGGAAACGAAGCGAGCTATGGCAAAATGTTAAGAGACCTTTTTTGTAGAGAATTAAGTTTCCTACTTTTTATGTTCTATGAGATTTTTTGATCAGATGCGTAGTTCTCGAGATATATCAAGATATTTAAAAGTTCCGAAGCCGCACCAACATAATAGAGATACAGAAACACCGTGGCCCCTTTCTTTGAGATAACTCTGCACTAGTGCGAGCCGCAAATGCCACTTCCAGCTTAGCTGTGCAGAAGAAGAACAACAAGAAGAAGAAATATCTCGAAATATGTCCGTCAGGCCCCTTGCCTTGAGATAAATCTGCAAATATCTCGGAAACGAAGCGAGCTATGGCAAAATGTTAAGAGACCTTTTTTGTAGAGAATTATGTTTCCTACAATTTATGTTCTATGATATTTTTTGATCACAAGCGTAGTTTTCGAGATATATCGAGATATTTAAAAGTTCCGAAGCCGCACCAACATAATAGAGATACAGAAACACCGTGGCCCCTTTCTTTGAGATAACTCTGCATTAGTGCGAGCCGCAAATGCCACTTCCAGCTTAGCTGTGCAGAAGAAGAACAACAAGAAGAAGAAATATCTCGAAATATGTCCGTCAGGCCCCTTCCCTTGAGATAAATCTGCAAATATCTCGGAAACGAAGCGAGCTATGGCAAAATGTTAAGAGACCTTTTTTGTAGAGAATTAAGTTTCCTACTTTTTATGTTCTATGATATTTTTTGATCAGATGCGTAGTTCTCGAGATATATCAAGATATTTAAAAGTTCCGAAGCCGCACCAACAGAATAGAGATACAGAAACACCGTGGCCCCTTTCTTTGAGATAACTCTGCACTAGTGCGAGCCGCAAATGCCACTTCCAGCTTAGCTGTGCAGAAGAAGAACAACAAGAAGAAATATCTCGAAATATGTCCGTCAGGCCCCTTCCCTTGAGATAAATCTGCAAATATCTCGGAAACGAAGCGAGCTATGGCAAAATGTTAACAGACCTTTTTTGTAGAGAATTAAGTTTCCTACTTTTTATGTTCTATGATATTTTTTGATCAGATTCGTAGTTCTCGAGATATATCAAGATATTTAAAAGTTCCGAAGCCGCACCAACATAATAGAGATACAGAAACACCGTGGCCCCTTTCTTTGAGATAACTCTGCACTAGTGCGAGCCGCAAATGCCACTTCCAGCTTAGCTGTGCAGAAGAAGAACAACAAGAAGTAGAAATATCTCGAAATATGTCCGTCAGGCCCCTTCCCTTGAGATAAATCTGCAAATATCTCGGAAACGAAGCGAGCTATGGCAAAATGTTAACAGACCTTTTTTGTAGAGAATTAAGTTTCCTACTTTTTATGTTCTATGATATTTTTTGATCAGATTCGTAGTTCTCGAGATATATCAAGATATTTAAAAGTTCCGAAGCCGCACCAACATAATAGAGATACAGAAACACCGTGGCCCCTTTCTTTGAGATAACTCTGCACTAGTGCGAGCCGCAAATGCCACTTCCAGCTTAGCTGTGCAGAAGAAGAACAACAAGAAGAAGAAATATCTCGAAATATGTCCGTCAGGCCCCTTCCCTTGAGATAAATCTGCAAATATCTCGGAAACGAAGCGAGCTATGGCAAAATGTTAACAGACCTTTTTTGTAGAGAATTAAGTTTCCTACTTTTTATGTTCTATGATATTTTTTGATCAGATTCGTAGTTCTCGAGATATATCAAGATATTTAAAAGTTCCGAAGCCGCACCAACATAATAGAGATACAGAAACACCGTGGCCCCTTTCTTTGAGATAACTCTGCACTAGTGCGAGCCGCAAATGCCACTTCCAGCTTAGCTGTGCAGAAGAAGAACAACAAGAAGAAGAAATATCTCGAAATATGTCCGTCAGGCCCCTTCCCTTGAGATAAACCTGCAAATATCTCGGAAACGAAGCGAGCTATGGCAAAATGCTAAGAGACCTGTTTTGTAGAGAATTATGTTTCCTACAATTTATGTTCTATGATATTTTTTGATCAGAAGCGTAGTTTTCGAGATATATCGAGATATTTAAAAGTTCCGAAGCCGCACCAACATAATAGAGATACAGAAACACCGTGGCCCCTTTCTTTGAGATAACTCTGCACTAGTGCGAGCCGCAAATGCCACTTCCAGCTTAGCTGTGCAGAAGAAGAACAACAAGAAGAAGAAATATCTCGAAATATGTCCGTTAGGCCCCTTCCCTTGAGATAAACCTGCAAATATCTCGGAAACGAAGCGAGCTATGGCAAAATGCTAAGAGACCTGTTTTGTAGAGAATTATGTTTCCTACAATTTATGTTCTATGATATTTTTTGATCAGAAGCGTAGTTTTCGAGATATATCGAGATATTTAAAAGTTCCGAAGCCGCACCAACATAATAGAGATACAGAAACACCGTGGCCCCTTTCTTTGAGATAACTCTGCACTAGTGCGAGCCGCAAATGCCACTTCCAGCTTAGCTGTGCAGAAGAAGAACAACAAGAAGAAATATCTCGAAATATGTCCGTCAGGCCCCTTCCCTTGAGATAAATCTGCAAATATCTCGGAAACGAAGCGAGCTATGGCAAAATGTTAACAGACCTTTTTTGTAGAGAATTAAGTTTCCTACTTTTTATGTTCTATGATATTTTTTGATCAGATTCGTAGTTCTCGAGATATATCAAGATATTTAAAAGTTCCGAAGCCGCACCAACATAATAGAGATACAGAAACACCGTGGCCCCTTTCTTTGAGATAACTCTGCACTAGTGCGAGCCGCAAATGCCACTTCCAGCTTAGCTGTGCAGAAGAAGAACAACAAGAAGAAGAAATATCTCGAAATATGTCCGTCAGGCCCCTTCCCTTGAGATAAATCTGCAAATATCTCGGAAACGAAGCGAGCTATGGCAAAATGTTAACAGACCTTTTTTGTAGAGAATTAAGTTTCCTACTTTTTATGTTCTATGATATTTTTTGATCAGATTCGTAGTTCTCGAGATATATCAAGATATTTAAAAGTTCCGAAGCCGCACCAACATAATAGAGATACAGAAACACCGTGGCCCCTTTCTTTGAGATAACTCTGCACTAGTGCGAGCCGCAAATGCCACTTCCAGCTTAGCTGTGCAGAAGAAGAACAACAAGAAGAAGAAATATCTCGAAATATGTCCGTCAGGCCCCTTCCCTTGAGATAAATCTGCAAATATCTCGGAAACGAAGCGAGCTATGGCAAAATGTTAAGAGACCTTTTTTGTAGAGAATTAAGTTTCCTACTTTTTAGGTTCTATGATATTTTTTGATCAGATGCGTAGTTCTCGAGATATATCAAGATATTTAAAAGTTCCGAAGCCGCACCAACATAATAGAGATACAGAAACACCGTCGCCCCTTTCTTTGAGATAACTCTGCACTATTACGAGCTGCAAATGCCACTTCCAGCTTAGCTGTGCAGAAGAAGAACAACAAGAAGAAGAAATATCTCGAAATATGTCCGTCAGGCCCTTTCCCTTCAGATAAATCTGCAAATATCTCGGAAACGAAGCGAGCTATGGCAAAATGCTAAGAGACCTTTTTTGTAGAGAATTATGTTTCCTACAATTTATGTTCTATGATATTTTTTGATCAGAAGCGTAGTTTCCGAGATATATCGAGATATTTAAAAGTTCCGAAGCCGCACCAACATAATAGAGATACAGAAACACCGTGGCCCCTTTCTTTGAGATAACTCTGCACTAGTGCGAGCCGCAAATGCCACTTCCAGCTTAGCTGTGCAGAAGAAGAACAACAAGAAGAAGAAATATCTCGAAAAATGTCCGTCATGCCCCTTCCCTTGAGATAAATCTGCAAATATCTCGGAAACGAAGCGAGCTATGGCAAAATGTTAAGAGACCTTTTTTGTAGAGAATTAAGTTTCCTACTTTTTATGTTCTATGATATTTTTTGATCTGATGCGTAGTTCTCGAGATATATCAAGATATTTAAAAGTTCCGAAGCCGCACCAACAGAATAGAGATACAGAAACACCGTGGCTCCTTTCTTTGAGATAACTCTGCACTATTGCGAGCTGGAAATGCCACTTCCAGTTTAGCTGTGCAGAAGCAGAACAACAAGAAGAAGAAATATCTCGAAATATGTCCGTTAGGCCCCTTCCCTTGAGATAAACCTGCAAATATCTCGGAAACGAAGCGAGCTATGGCAAAATGTTAAGAGACCTTTTTTGTAGAGAATTAAGTTTCCTACTTTTTATGTTCTATGAGATTTTTTGATCAGATGCGTAGTTCTCGAGATATATCAAGATATTTAAAAGTTCCGAAGCCGCACCAACATAATAGAGATACAGAAACACCGTGGCCCCTTTCTTTGAGATAACTCTGCACTAGTGCGAGCCGCAAATGCCACTTCCAGCTTAGCTGTGCAGAAGAAGAACAACAAGAAGAAGAAATATCTCGAAATATGTCCGTCAGGCCCCTTGCCTTGAGATAAATCTGCAAATATCTCGGAAACGAAGCGAGCTATGGCAAAATGTTAAGAGACCTTTTTTGTAGAGAATTATGTTTCCTACAATTTATGTTCTATGATATTTTTTGATCACAAGCGTAGTTTTCGAGATATATCGAGATATTTAAAAGTTCCGAAGCCGCACCAACATAATAGAGATACAGAAACACCGTGGCCCCTTTCTTTGAGATAACTCTGCATTAGTGCGAGCCGCAAATGCCACTTCCAGCTTAGCTGTGCAGAAGAAGAACAACAAGAAGAAGAAATATCTCGAAATATGTCCGTCAGGCCCCTTCCCTTGAGATAAATCTGCAAATATCTCGGAAACGAAGCGAGCTATGGCAAAATGTTAAGAGACCTTTTTTGTAGAGAATTAAGTTTCCTACTTTTTATGTTCTATGATATTTTTTGATCAGATGCGTAGTTCTCGAGATATATCAAGATATTTAAAAGTTCCGAAGCCGCACCAACAGAATAGAGATACAGAAACACCGTGGCCCCTTTCTTTGAGATAACTCTGCACTAGTGCGAGCCGCAAATGCCACTTCCAGCTTAGCTGTGCAGAAGAAGAACAACAAGAAGAAATATCTCGAAATATGTCCGTCAGGCCCCTTCCCTTGAGATAAATCTGCAAATATCTCGGAAACGAAGCGAGCTATGGCAAAATGTTAACAGACCTTTTTTGTAGAGAATTAAGTTTCCTACTTTTTATGTTCTATGATATTTTTTGATCAGATTCGTAGTTCTCGAGATATATCAAGATATTTAAAAGTTCCGAAGCCGCACCAACATAATAGAGATACAGAAACACCGTGGCCCCTTTCTTTGAGATAACTCTGCACTAGTGCGAGCCGCAAATGCCACTTCCAGCTTAGCTGTGCAGAAGAAGAACAACAAGAAGTAGAAATATCTCGAAATATGTCCGTCAGGCCCCTTCCCTTGAGATAAATCTGCAAATATCTCGGAAACGAAGCGAGCTATGGCAAAATGTTAACAGACCTTTTTTGTAGAGAATTAAGTTTCCTACTTTTTATGTTCTATGATATTTTTTGATCAGATTCGTAGTTCTCGAGATATATCAAGATATTTAAAAGTTCCGAAGCCGCACCAACATAATAGAGATACAGAAACACCGTGGCCCCTTTCTTTGAGATAACTCTGCACTAGTGCGAGCCGCAAATGCCACTTCCAGCTTAGCTGTGCAGAAGAAGAACAACAAGAAGAAGAAATATCTCGAAATATGTCCGTCAGGCCCCTTCCCTTGAGATAAATCTGCAAATATCTCGGAAACGAAGCGAGCTATGGCAAAATGTTAAGAGACCTTTTTTGTAGAGAATTAAGTTTCCTACTTTTTAGGTTCTATGATATTTTTTGATCAGACGCGTAGTTCTCGAGATATATCAAGATATTTAAAAGTTCCGAAGCCGCACCAACATAATAGAGATACAGAAACACCGTGGCCCCTTTCTTTGAGATATCTCTGCACTATTGCGAGCTGCAAATGCCACTTCCAGCTTAGCTGTGCAGAAGAAGAACAACAAGAAGAAGAAATATCTCGAAATATGTCCGTCAGGCCCCTTCCCTTGAGATATATCTGCAAATATCTCGGAAACGAAGCGAGCTATGGCAAAATCTTAAGAGACCTTTTTTGTAGAGAATTATGTTTCCTACAATTTATGTTCTATGATATTTTTTGATCAGAAGCGTAGTTTTCGAGATATATCGAGATATTTAAAAGTTCCGAAGCCGCACCAACATAATAGAGATACAGAAACACCGTGGCCCCTTTCTTTGAGATAACTCTGCACTAGTGCGAGCCGCAAATGCCACTTCCAGCTTAGCTGTGCAGAAGAAGAACAACAAGAAGAAGAAATATCTCGAAATATGTCCGTTAGGCCCCTTCCCTTGAGATAAACCTGCAAATATCTCGGAAACGAAGCGAGCTATGGCAAAATGCTAAGAGACCTGTTTTGTAGAGAATTATGTTTCCTACAATTTATGTTCTATGATATTTTTTGATCAGAAGCGTAGTTTTCGAGATATATCGAGATATTTAAAAGTTCCGAAGCCGCACCAACATAATAGAGATACAGAAACACCGTGGCCCCTTTCTTTGAGATAACTCTGCACTAGTGCGACCCGCAAATGCCACTTCCAGCTTAGCTGTGCAGAAGAAGAACAACAAGAAGAAATATCTCGAAATATGTCCGTCAGGCCCCTTCCCTTGAGATAAATCTGCAAATATCTCGGAAACGAAGCGAGCTATGGCAAAATGTTAACAGACCTTTTTTGTAGAGAATTAAGTTTCCTACTTTTTATGTTCTATGATATTTTTTGATCAGATTCGTAGTTCTCGAGATATATCAAGATATTTAAAAGTTCCGAAGCCGCACCAACATAATAGAGATACAGAAACACCGTGGCCCCTTTCTTTGAGATAACTCTGCACTAGTGCGAGCCGCAAATGCCACTTCCAGCTTAGCTATGCAGAAGAAGAACAACAAGAAGAAGAAATATCTCGAAATATGTCCGTCAGGCCCCTTCCCTTGAGATAAATCTGCAAATATCTCGGAAACGAAGCGAGCTATGGCAAAATGTTAACAGACCTTTTTTGTAGAGAATTAAGTTTCCTACTTTTTATGTTCTATGATATTTTTTGATCAGATTCGTAGTTCTCGAGATATATCAAGATATTTAAAAGTTCCGAAGCCGCACCAACATAATAGAGATACAGAAACACCGTGGCCCCTTTCTTTGAGATAACTCTGCACTAGTGCGAGCCGCAAATGCCACTTCCAGCTTAGCTGTGCAGAAGAAGAACAACAAGAAGAAGAAATATCTCGAAATATGTCCGTCAGGCCCCTTCCCTTGAGATAAATCTGCAAATATCTCGGAAACGAAGCGAGCTATGGCAAAATGTTAAGAGACCTTTTTTGTAGAGAATTAAGTTTCCTACTTTTTAGGTTCTATGATATTTTTTGATCAGATGCGTAGTTCTCGAGATATATCAAGATATTTAAAAGTTCCGAAGCCGCACCAACATAATAGAGATACAGAAACACCGTCGCCCCTTTCTTTGAGATAACTTTGCACTATTGCGAGCTGTAAATGCCACTTTCAGCTTAGCTGTGCAGAAGAAGTACAACAAGAAGAAGAAATATCTCGAAATATGTCCGTCAGGCCCCTTCCCTTGAGATATATCTGCAAATATCTCGGAAACGAAGCGAGCTATGGCAAAATGTTAAGAGACCTTTTTTGTAGAGAATTATGTTTCCTACAATTTACGTTCTATGATATTTTTTGATCACAAGCGTAGTTTTCGAGATATATCGAGATATTTAAAAGTTCCGAAGCCGCACCAACATAATAGAGATACCGAAACACCGTGGCCCCTTTCTTTGAGATAACTCTGCATTAGTGCGAGCCGCAAATGCCACTTCCAGCTTAGCTGTGCAGAAGAAGAACAACAAGAAGAAGAAATATCTCGAAATATGTCCGTCAGGCCCCTTCCCTTGAGATAAATCTGCAAATATCTCGGAAACGAAGCGAGCTATGGCAAAATGTTAAGAGACCTTTTTTGTAGAGAATTAAGTTTCCTACTTTTTATGTTCTATGATATTTTTTGATCAGATGCGTAGTTCTCGAGATATATCAAGATATTTAGAAGTTCCGAAGCCGCACCAACAGAATAGAGATACAGAAACACCGTGGCTCCTTTCTTTGAGATAACTCTGCACTATTGCGAGCTGGAAATGCCACTTCCAGTATAGCTGTGCAGAAGAAGAACAACAAGAAGAAGAAATATCTCGAAATATGTCCGTTAGGCCCCTTCCCTTGAGATAAACCTGCAAATATCTCGGAAACGAAGCGAGCTATGGCAAAATGTTAAGAGACCTTTTTTATAGAGAATTAAGTTTCCTACAATTTATGTTCTATGATATTTTTTGATCAGAAGCGTAGTTCTCGAGATATATCAAGATATTTAAAAGTTCCGAAGCCGCACCAACATAATAGAGATACAGAAACACCGTGGCCCCTTTCTTTGAGATAACTCTGCACTATTACGAGCTGCAAATGCCACTTCCAGCTTAGCTGTGCAGAAGAAGAACAACAAGAAGAAGAAATATCTCGAAATATGTCCGTCAGGCCCTTTCCCTTCAGATAAATCTGCAAATATCTCGGAAACGAAGCGAGCTATGGCAAAATGCTAAGAGAGCTTTTTTGTAGAGAATTATGTTTCCTACAATTTATGTTCTATGATATTTTTTGATCAGAAGCGTAGTTTCCGAGATATATCGAGATATTTAAAAGTTCCGAAGCCGCACCAACATAATAGAGATACAGAAACACCGTGGCCCCTTTCTTTGAGATAACTCTGCACTAGTGCGAGCCGCAAATGCCACTTCCAGCTTAGCTGTGCAGAAGAAGAAGAACAAGAAGAAGAAATATCTCGAAAAATGTCCGTCATGCCCCTTCCCTTGAGATAAACCTGCAAATATCTCGGAAACGAAGCGAGCTATGGCAAAATGCTAAGAGAGCTTTTTTGTAGAGAATTATGTTTCCTACAATTTATGTTCTATGATATTTTTTGATCAGAAGCGTAGTTTCCGAGATATATCGAGATATTTAAAAGTTCCGAAGCCGCACCAACATAATAGAGATACAGAAACACCGTGGCCCCTTTCTTTGAGATAACTCTGCACTAGTGCGAGCCGCAAATGCCACTTCCAGCTTAGCTGTGCAGAAGAAGAACAACAAGAAGAAATATCTCGAAATATGTCCGTCAGGCCCCTTCCCTTGAGATAAATCTGCAAATATCTCGGAAACGAAGCGAGCTATGGCAAAATGTTAACAGACCTTTTTTGTAGAGAATTAAGTTTCCTACTTTTTATGTTCTATGATATTTTTTGATCAGATTCGTAGTTCTCGAGATATATCAAGATATTTAAAAGTTCCGAAGCCGCACCAACATAATAGAGATACAGAAACACCGTGGCCCCTTTCTTTGAGATAACTCTGCACTAGTGCGAGCCGCAAATGCCACTTCCAGCTTAGCTGTGCAGAAGAAGAACAACAAGAAGAAGAAATATCTCGAAATATGTCCGTCAGGCCCCTTCCCTTGAGATAAATCTGCAAATATCTCGGAAACGAAGCGAGCTATGGCAAAATGTTAACAGACCTTTTTTGTAGAGAATTAAGTTTCCTACTTTTTAGGTTCTATGATATTTTTTGATCAGATGCGTAGTTCTCGAGATATATCAAGATATTTAAAAGTTCCGAAGCCGCACCAACATAATAGAGATACAGAAACACCGTCGCCCCTTTCTTTGAGATAACTTTGCACTATTGCGAGCTGTAAATGCCACTTTCAGCTTAGCTGTGCAGAAGAAGTACAACAAGAAGAAGAAATATCTCGAAATATGTCCGTCAGGCCCCTTCCCTTGAGATATATCTGCAAATATCTCGGAAACGAAGCGAGCTATGGCAAAATGCTAAGAGACCTTTTTTGTAGAGAATTATGTTTCCTACAATTTATGTTCTATGATATTTTTTGATCAGAAGCGTAGTTTCCGAGATATATCGAGATATTTAAAAGTTCCGAAGCCGCACCAACATAATAGAGATACAGAAACACCGTGGCCCCTTTCTTTGAGATAACTCTGCACTAGTGCGAGCCGCAAATGCCACTTCCAGCTTAGCTGTGCAGAAGAAGAACAACAAGAAGAAGAAATATCTCGAAAAATGTCCGTCATGCCCCTTCCCTTGAGATAAATCTGCAAATATCTCGGAAACGAAGCGAGCTATGGCAAAATGTTAAGAGACCTTTTTTGTAGAGAATTAAGTTTCCTACTTTTTATGTTCTATGAGATTTTTTGATCAGATGCGTAGTTCTCGAGATATATCAAGATATTTAAAAGTTCCGAAGCCGCACCAACATAATAGAGATACAGAAACACCGTGGCCCCTTTCTTTGAGATAACTCTGCATTAGTGCGAGCCGCAAATGCCACTTCCAGCTTAGCTGTGCAGAAGAAGAACAACAAGAAGAAGAAATATCTCGAAATATGTCCGTCAGGCCCCTTCCCTTGAGATAAATCTGCAAATATCTCGGAAACGAAGCGAGCTATGGCAAAATGTTAAGAGACCTTTTTTGTAGAGAATTAAGTTTCCTACTTTTTATGTTCTATGATATTTTTTGATCAGATGCGTAGTTCTCGAGATATATCAAGATATTTAAAAGTTCCGAAGCCGCACCAACAGAATAGAGATACAGAAACACCGTGGCTCCTTTCTTTGAGATAACTCTGCACTATTGCGAGCTGGAAATGCCACTTCCAGATTAGCTGTGCAGAAGAAGAACAACAAGAAGAAGAAATATCTCGAAATATGTGCGTTAGGCCCCTTCCCTTGAGATAAACCTGCAAATATCTCGGAAACGAAGCGAGCTATGGCAAAATCTTAAGAGACCTTTTTTGTAGAGAATTATGTTTCCTACTTTTTATGTTCTATGATATTTTTTGATCAGACGCGTAGTTCTCGAGATATATCAAGATATTTAAAAGTTCCGAAGCCGCACCAACATAATAGAGATACAGAAACACCGTGGCCCCTTTCTTTGAGATATCTCTGCACTATTGCGAGCTGCAAATGCCACTTCCAGCTTAGCTGTGCAGAAGAAGAACAACAAGAAGAAGAAATATCTCGAAATATGTCCGTCAGGCCCCTTCCCTTGAGATATATCTGCAAATATCTCGGAAACGAAGCGAGCTATGGCAAAATGTTAAGAGACCTTTTTTGTAGAGAATTATGTTTCCTACAATTTATGTTCTATGATATTTTTTGATCAGAAGCGTAGTTTTCGAGATATATCGAGATATTTAAAAGTTCCGAAGCCGCACCAACATAATAGAGATACAGAAACACCGTGGCCCCTTTCTTTGAGATAACTCTGCACTAGTGCGAGCCGCAAATGCCACTTCCAGCTTAGCTGTGCAGAAGAAGAACAACAAGAAGAAGAAATATCTCGAAATATGTCCGTTAGGCCCCTTCCCTTGAGATAAACCTGCAAATATCTCGGAAACGAAGCGAGCTATGGCAAAATGCTAAGAGACCTGTTTTGTAGAGAATTATGTTTCCTACAATTTATGTTCTATGATATTTTTTGATCAGAATCGTAGTTTTCGAGATATATCGAGATATTTAAAAGTTCCGAAGCCGCACCAACATAATAGAGATACAGAAACACCGTGGCCCCTTTCTTTGAGATAACTCTGCACTAGTGCGAGCCGCAAATGCCACTTCCAGCTTAGCTGTGCAGAAGAAGAACAACAAGAAGAAATATCTCGAAATATGTCCGTCAGGCCCCTTCCCTTGAGATAAATCTGCAAATATCTCGGAAACGAAGCGAGCTATGGCAAAATGTTAACAGACCTTTTTTGTAGAGAATTAAGTTTCCTACTTTTTATGTTCTATGATATTTTTTGATCAGATTCGTAGTTCTCGAGATATATCAAGATATTTAAAAGTTCCGAAGCCGCACCAACATAATAGAGATACAGAAACACCGTGGCCCCTTTCTTTGAGATAACTCTGCACTAGTGCGAGCTGTAAATGCCACTTTCAGCTTAGCTGTGCAGAAGAAGTACAACAAGAAGAAGAAATATCTCGAAATATGTCCGTCAGGCCCCTTCCCTTGAGATATATCTGCAAATATCTCGGAAACGAAGCGAGCTATGGCAAAATGCTAAGAGACCTTTTTTGTAGAGAATTATGTTTCCTACAATTTATGTTCTATGATATTTTTTGATCAGAAGCGTAGTTTCCGAGATATATCGAGATATTTAAAAGTTCCGAAGCCGCACCAACATAATAGAGATACAGAAACACCGTGGCCCCTTTCTTTGAGATAACTCTGCACTAGTGCGAGCCGCAAATGCCACTTCCAGCTTAGCTGTGCAGAAGAAGAACAACAAGAAGAAGAAATATCTCGAAAAATGTCCGTCATGCCCCTTCCCTTGAGATAAATCTGCAAATATCTCGGAAACGAAGCGAGCTATGGCAAAATGTTAAGAGACCTTTTTTGTAGAGAATTAAGTTTCCTACTTTTTATGTTCTATGAGATTTTTTGATCAGATGCGTAGTTCTCGAGATATATCAAGATATTTAAAAGTTCCGAAGCCGCACCAACATAATAGAGATACAGAAACACCGTGGCCCCTTTCTTTGAGATAACTCTGCATTAGTGCGAGCCGCAAATGCCACTTCCAGCTTAGCTGTGCAGAAGAAGAACAACAAGAAGAAGAAATATCTCGAAATATGTCCGTCAGGCCCCTTCCCTTGAGATAAATCTGCAAATATCTCGGAAACGAAGCGAGCTATGGCAAAATGTTAAGAGACCTTTTTTGTAGAGAATTAAGTTTCCTACTTTTTATGTTCTATGATATTTTTTGATCAGATGCGTAGTTCTCGAGATATATCAAGATATTTAAAAGTTCCGAAGCCGCACCAACAGAATAGAGATACAGAAACACCGTGGCTCCTTTCTTTGAGATAACTCTGCACTATTGCGAGCTGGAAATGCCACTTCCAGATTAGCTGTGCAGAAGAAGAACAACAAGAAGAAGAAATATCTCGAAATATGTGCGTTAGGCCCCTTCCCTTGAGATAAACCTGCAAATATCTCGGAAACGAAGCGAGCTATGGCAAAATGTTAAGAGACCTTTTTTGTAGAGAATTATGTTTCCTACTTTTTATGTTCTATGATATTTTTTGATCAGACGCGTAGTTCTCGAGATATATCAAGATATTTAAAAGTTCCGAAGCCGCACCAACATAATAGAGATACAGAAACACCGTGGCCCCTTTCTTTGAGATATCTCTGCACTATTGCGAGCTGCAAATGCCACTTCCAGCTTAGCTGTGCAGAAGAAGAACAACAAGAAGAAGAAATATCTCGAAATATGTCCGTCAGGCCCCTTCCCTTGAGATAAATCTGCAAATATCTCGGAAACGAAGCGAGCTATGGCAAAATGTTAACAGACCTTTTTTGTAGAGAATTAAGTTTCCTACTTTTTATGTTCTATGATATTTTTTGATCAGATTCGTAGTTCTCGAGATATATCAAGATATTTAAAAGTTCCGAAGCCGCACCAACATAATAGAGATACAGAAACACCGTGGCCCCTTTCTTTGAGATAACTCTGCACTAGTGCGAGCCGCAAATGCCACTTCCAGCTTAGCTGTGCAGAAGAAGAACAACAAGAAGAAGAAATATCTCGAAATATGTCCGTCAGGCCCCTTCCCTTGAGATAAATCTGCAAATATCTCGGAAACGAAGCGAGCTATGGCAAAATGTTAAGAGACCTTTTTTGTAGAGAATTAAGTTTCCTACTTTTTAGGTTCTATGATATTTTTTGATCAGATGCGTAGTTCTCGAGATATATCAAGATATTTAAAAGTTCCGAAGCCGCACCAACATAATAGAGATACAGAAACACCGTCGCCCCTTTCTTTGAGATAACTTTGCACTATTGCGAGCTGTAAATGCCACTTTCAGCTTAGCTGTGCAGAAGAAGTACAACAAGAAGAAGAAATATCTCGAAATATGTCCGTCAGGCCCCTTCCCTTGAGATATATCTGCAAATATCTCGGAAACGAAGCGAGCTATGGCAAAATGTTAAGAGACCTTTTTTGTAGAGAATTATGTTTCCTACAATTTACGTTCTATGATATTTTTTGATCACAAGCGTAGTTTTCGAGATATATCGAGATATTTAAAAGTTCCGAAGCCGCACCAACATAATAGAGATACCGAAACACCGTGGCCCCTTTCTTTGAGATAACTCTGCATTAGTGCGAGCCGCAAATGCCACTTCCAGCTTAGCTGTGCAGAAGAAGAACAACAAGAAGAAGAAATATCTCGAAATATGTCCGTCAGGCCCCTTCCCTTGAGATAAATCTGCAAATATCTCGGAAACGAAGCGAGCTATGGCAAAATGTTAAGAGACCTTTTTTGTAGAGAATTAAGTTTCCTACTTTTTATGTTCTATGATATTTTTTGATCAGATGCGTAGTTCTCGAGATATATCAAGATATTTAGAAGTTCCGAAGCCGCACCAACAGAATAGAGATACAGAAACACCGTGGCTCCTTTCTTTGAGATAACTCTGCACTATTGCGAGCTGGAAATGCCACTTCCAGTATAGCTGTGCAGAAGAAGAACAACAAGAAGAAGAAATATCTCGAAATATGTCCGTTAGGCCCCTTCCCTTGAGATAAACCTGCAAATATCTCGGAAACGAAGCGAGCTATGGCAAAATGTTAAGAGACCTTTTTTATAGAGAATTAAGTTTCCTACAATTTATGTTCTATGATATTTTTTGATCAGAAGCGTAGTTCTCGAGATATATCAAGATATTTAAAAGTTCCGAAGCCGCACCAACATAATAGAGATACAGAAACACCGTGGCCCCTTTCTTTGAGATAACTCTGCACTATTACGAGCTGCAAATGCCACTTCCAGCTTAGCTGTGCAGAAGAAGAACAACAAGAAGAAGAAATATCTCGAAATATGTCCGTCAGGCCCTTTCCCTTCAGATAAATCTGCAAATATCTCGGAAACGAAGCGAGCTATGGCAAAATGCTAAGAGAGCTTTTTTGTAGAGAATTATGTTTCCTACAATTTATGTTCTATGATATTTTTTGATCAGAAGCGTAGTTTCCGAGATATATCGAGATATTTAAAAGTTCCGAAGCCGCACCAACATAATAGAGATACAGAAACACCGTGGCCCCTTTCTTTGAGATAACTCTGCACTAGTGCGAGCCGCAAATGCCACTTCCAGCTTAGCTGTGCAGAAGAAGAAGAACAAGAAGAAGAAATATCTCGAAAAATGTCCGTCATGCCCCTTCCCTTGAGATAAACCTGCAAATATCTCGGAAACGAAGCGAGCTATGGCAAAATGCTAAGAGAGCTTTTTTGTAGAGAATTATGTTTCCTACAATTTATGTTCTATGATATTTTTTGATCAGAAGCGTAGTTTCCGAGATATATCGAGATATTTAAAAGTTCCGAAGCCGCACCAACATAATAGAGATACAGAAACACCGTGGCCCCTTTCTTTGAGATAACTCTGCACTAGTGCGAGCCGCAAATGCCACTTCCAGCTTAGCTGTGCAGAAGAAGAACAACAAGAAGAAATATCTCGAAATATGTCCGTCAGGCCCCTTCCCTTGAGATAAATCTGCAAATATCTCGGAAACGAAGCGAGCTATGGCAAAATGTTAACAGACCTTTTTTGTAGAGAATTAAGTTTCCTACTTTTTATGTTCTATGATATTTTTTGATCAGATTCGTAGTTCTCGAGATATATCAAGATATTTAAAAGTTCCGAAGCCGCACCAACATAATAGAGATACAGAAACACCGTGGCCCCTTTCTTTGAGATAACTCTGCACTAGTGCGAGCCGCAAATGCCACTTCCAGCTTAGCTGTGCAGAAGAAGAACAACAAGAAGAAGAAATATCTCGAAATATGTCCGTCAGGCCCCTTCCCTTGAGATAAATCTGCAAATATCTCGGAAACGAAGCGAGCTATGGCAAAATGTTAACAGACCTTTTTTGTAGAGAATTAAGTTTCCTACTTTTTAGGTTCTATGATATTTTTTGATCAGATGCGTAGTTCTCGAGATATATCAAGATATTTAAAAGTTCCGAAGCCGCACCAACATAATAGAGATACAGAAACACCGTCGCCCCTTTCTTTGAGATAACTTTGCACTATTGCGAGCTGTAAATGCCACTTTCAGCTTAGCTGTGCAGAAGAAGTACAACAAGAAGAAGAAATATCTCGAAATATGTCCGTCAGGCCCCTTCCCTTGAGATATATCTGCAAATATCTCGGAAACGAAGCGAGCTATGGCAAAATGCTAAGAGACCTTTTTTGTAGAGAATTATGTTTCCTACAATTTATGTTCTATGATATTTTTTGATCAGAAGCGTAGTTTCCGAGATATATCGAGATATTTAAAAGTTCCGAAGCCGCACCAACATAATAGAGATACAGAAACACCGTGGCCCCTTTCTTTGAGATAACTCTGCACTAGTGCGAGCCGCAAATGCCACTTCCAGCTTAGCTGTGCAGAAGAAGAACAACAAGAAGAAGAAATATCTCGAAAAATGTCCGTCATGCCCCTTCCCTTGAGATAAATCTGCAAATATCTCGGAAACGAAGCGAGCTATGGCAAAATGTTAAGAGACCTTTTTTGTAGAGAATTAAGTTTCCTACTTTTTATGTTCTATGAGATTTTTTGATCAGATGCGTAGTTCTCGAGATATATCAAGATATTTAAAAGTTCCGAAGCCGCACCAACATAATAGAGATACAGAAACACCGTGGCCCCTTTCTTTGAGATAACTCTGCATTAGTGCGAGCCGCAAATGCCACTTCCAGCTTAGCTGTGCAGAAGAAGAACAACAAGAAGAAGAAATATCTCGAAATATGTCCGTCAGGCCCCTTCCCTTGAGATAAATCTGCAAATATCTCGGAAACGAAGCGAGCTATGGCAAAATGTTAAGAGACCTTTTTTGTAGAGAATTAAGTTTCCTACTTTTTATGTTCTATGATATTTTTTGATCAGATGCGTAGTTCTCGAGATATATCAAGATATTTAAAAGTTCCGAAGCCGCACCAACAGAATAGAGATACAGAAACACCGTGGCTCCTTTCTTTGAGATAACTCTGCACTATTGCGAGCTGGAAATGCCACTTCCAGATTAGCTGTGCAGAAGAAGAACAACAAGAAGAAGAAATATCTCGAAATATGTGCGTTAGGCCCCTTCCCTTGAGATAAACCTGCAAATATCTCGGAAACGAAGCGAGCTATGGCAAAATCTTAAGAGACCTTTTTTGTAGAGAATTATGTTTCCTACTTTTTATGTTCTATGATATTTTTTGATCAGACGCGTAGTTCTCGAGATATATCAAGATATTTAAAAGTTCCGAAGCCGCACCAACATAATAGAGATACAGAAACACCGTGGCCCCTTTCTTTGAGATATCTCTGCACTATTGCGAGCTGCAAATGCCACTTCCAGCTTAGCTGTGCAGAAGAAGAACAACAAGAAGAAGAAATATCTCGAAATATGTCCGTCAGGCCCCTTCCCTTGAGATATATCTGCAAATATCTCGGAAACGAAGCGAGCTATGGCAAAATGTTAAGAGACCTTTTTTGTAGAGAATTATGTTTCCTACAATTTATGTTCTATGATATTTTTTGATCAGAAGCGTAGTTTTCGAGATATATCGAGATATTTAAAAGTTCCGAAGCCGCACCAACATAATAGAGATACAGAAACACCGTGGCCCCTTTCTTTGAGATAACTCTGCACTAGTGCGAGCCGCAAATGCCACTTCCAGCTTAGCTGTGCAGAAGAAGAACAACAAGAAGAAGAAATATCTCGAAATATGTCCGTTAGGCCCCTTCCCTTGAGATAAACCTGCAAATATCTCGGAAACGAAGCGAGCTATGGCAAAATGCTAAGAGACCTGTTTTGTAGAGAATTATGTTTCCTACAATTTATGTTCTATGATATTTTTTGATCAGAATCGTAGTTTTCGAGATATATCGAGATATTTAAAAGTTCCGAAGCCGCACCAACATAATAGAGATACAGAAACACCGTGGCCCCTTTCTTTGAGATAACTCTGCACTAGTGCGAGCCGCAAATGCCACTTCCAGCTTAGCTGTGCAGAAGAAGAACAACAAGAAGAAATATCTCGAAATATGTCCGTCAGGCCCCTTCCCTTGAGATAAATCTGCAAATATCTCGGAAACGAAGCGAGCTATGGCAAAATGTTAACAGACCTTTTTTGTAGAGAATTAAGTTTCCTACTTTTTATGTTCTATGATATTTTTTGATCAGATTCGTAGTTCTCGAGATATATCAAGATATTTAAAAGTTCCGAAGCCGCACCAACATAATAGAGATACAGAAACACCGTGGCCCCTTTCTTTGAGATAACTCTGCACTAGTGCGAGCTGTAAATGCCACTTTCAGCTTAGCTGTGCAGAAGAAGTACAACAAGAAGAAGAAATATCTCGAAATATGTCCGTCAGGCCCCTTCCCTTGAGATATATCTGCAAATATCTCGGAAACGAAGCGAGCTATGGCAAAATGCTAAGAGACCTTTTTTGTAGAGAATTATGTTTCCTACAATTTATGTTCTATGATATTTTTTGATCAGAAGCGTAGTTTCCGAGATATATCGAGATATTTAAAAGTTCCGAAGCCGCACCAACATAATAGAGATACAGAAACACCGTGGCCCCTTTCTTTGAGATAACTCTGCACTAGTGCGAGCCGCAAATGCCACTTCCAGCTTAGCTGTGCAGAAGAAGAACAACAAGAAGAAGAAATATCTCGAAAAATGTCCGTCATGCCCCTTCCCTTGAGATAAATCTGCAAATATCTCGGAAACGAAGCGAGCTATGGCAAAATGTTAAGAGACCTTTTTTGTAGAGAATTAAGTTTCCTACTTTTTATGTTCTATGAGATTTTTTGATCAGATGCGTAGTTCTCGAGATATATCAAGATATTTAAAAGTTCCGAAGCCGCACCAACATAATAGAGATACAGAAACACCGTGGCCCCTTTCTTTGAGATAACTCTGCATTAGTGCGAGCCGCAAATGCCACTTCCAGCTTAGCTGTGCAGAAGAAGAACAACAAGAAGAAGAAATATCTCGAAATATGTCCGTCAGGCCCCTTCCCTTGAGATAAATCTGCAAATATCTCGGAAACGAAGCGAGCTATGGCAAAATGTTAAGAGACCTTTTTTGTAGAGAATTAAGTTTCCTACTTTTTATGTTCTATGATATTTTTTGATCAGATGCGTAGTTCTCGAGATATATCAAGATATTTAAAAGTTCCGAAGCCGCACCAACAGAATAGAGATACAGAAACACCGTGGCTCCTTTCTTTGAGATAACTCTGCACTATTGCGAGCTGGAAATGCCACTTCCAGATTAGCTGTGCAGAAGAAGAACAACAAGAAGAAGAAATATCTCGAAATATGTGCGTTAGGCCCCTTCCCTTGAGATAAACCTGCAAATATCTCGGAAACGAAGCGAGCTATGGCAAAATGTTAAGAGACCTTTTTTGTAGAGAATTATGTTTCCTACTTTTTATGTTCTATGATATTTTTTGATCAGACGCGTAGTTCTCGAGATATATCAAGATATTTAAAAGTTCCGAAGCCGCACCAACATAATAGAGATACAGAAACACCGTGGCCCCTTTCTTTGAGATATCTCTGCACTATTGCGAGCTGCAAATGCCACTTCCAGCTTAGCTGTGCAGAAGAAGAACAACAAGAAGAAGAAATATCTCGAAATATGTCCGTCAGGCCCCTTCCCTTGAGATATATCTGCAAATATCTCGGAAACGAAGCGAGCTATGGCAAAATGTTAAGAGACCTTTTTTGTAGAGAATTATGTTTCCTACAATTTATGTTCTATGATATTTTTTAATCAGAAGCGTAGTTTTCGAGATATATCGAGATATTTAAAAGTTCCGAAGCCGCACCAACATAATAGAGATACAGAAACACCGTGGCCCCTTTCTTTGAGATAACTCTGCACTAGTGCGAGCCGCAAATGCCACTTCCAGCTTAGCTGTGCAGAAGAAGAACAACAAGAAGAAGAAATATCTCGAAATATGTCCGTTAGGCCCCTTCCCTTGAGATAAACCTGCAAATATCTCGGAAACGAAGCGAGCTATGGCAAAATGCTAAGAGACCTGTTTTGTAGAGAATTATGTTTCCTACAATTTATGTTCTATGATATTTTTTGATCAGAATCGTAGTTTTCGAGATATATCGAGATATTTAAAAGTTCCGAAGCCGCACCAACATAATAGAGATACAGAAACACCGTGGCCCCTTTCTTTGAGATAACTCTGCACTAGTGCGAGCCGCAAATGCCACTTCCAGCTTAGCTGTGCAGAAGAAGAACAACAAGAAGAAATATCTCGAAATATGTCCGTCAGGCCCCTTCCCTTGAGATAAATCTGCAAATATCTCGGAAACGAAGCGAGCTATGGCAAAATGTTAACAGACCTTTTTTGTAGAGAATTAAGTTTCCTACTTTTTATGTTCTATGATATTTTTTGATCAGATTCGTAGTTCTCGAGATATATCAAGATATTTAAAAGTTCCGAAGCCGCACCAACATAATAGAGATACAGAAACACCGTGGCCCCTTTCTTTGAGATAACTCTGCACTAGTGCGAGCCGCAAATGCCACTTCCAGCTTAGCTGTGCAGAAGAAGAACAACAAGAAGAAGAAATATCTCGATATATGTCCGTCAGGCCCCTTCCCTTGAGATAAATCTGCAAATATCTCGGAAACGAAGCGAGCTATGGCAAAATGTTAAGAGACCTTTTTTGTAGAGAATTAAGTTTCCTACTTTTTATGTTCTATGAGATTTTTTGATCAGATGCGTAGTTCTCGAGATATATCAAGATATTTAAAAGTTCCGAAGCCGCACCAACATAATAGAGATACAGAAACACCGTGGCCCCTTTCTTTGAGATAACTCTGCATTAGTGCGAGCCGCAAATGCCACTTCCAGCTTAGCTGTGCAGAAGAAGAACAACAAGAAGAAGAAATATCTCGAAATATGTCCGTCAGGCCCCTTCCCTTGAGATAAATCTGCAAATATCTCGGAAACGAAGCGAGCTATGGCAAAATGTTAAGAGACCTTTTTTGTAGAGAATTAAGTTTCCTACTTTTTATGTTCTATGATATTTTTTGATCAGATGCGTAGTTCTCGAGATATATCAAGATATTTAAAAGTTCCGAAGCCGCACCAACAGAATAGAGATACAGAAACACCGTGGCTCCTTTCTTTGAGATAACTCTGCACTATTGCGAGCTGGAAATGCCACTTCCAGATTAGCTGTGCAGAAGAAGAACAACAAGAAGAAGAAATATCTCGAAATATGTGCGTTAGGCCCCTTCCCTTGAGATAAACCTGCAAATATCTCGGAAACGAAGCGAGCTATGGCAAAATGTTAAGAGACCTTTTTTGTAGAGAATTATGTTTCCTACTTTTTATGTTCTATGATATTTTTTGATCAGACGCGTAGTTCTCGAGATATATCAAGATATTTAAAAGTTCCGAAGCCGCACCAACATAATAGAGATACAGAAACACCGTGGCCCCTTTCTTTGAGATATCTCTGCACTATTGCGAGCTGCAAATGCCACTTCCAGCTTAGCTGTGCAGAAGAAGAACAACAAGAAGAAGAAATATCTCGAAATATGTCCGTCAGGCCCCTTCCCTTGAGATATATCTGCAAATATCTCGGAAACGAAGCGAGCTATGGCAAAATGTTAAGAGACCTTTTTTGTAGAGAATTATGTTTCCTACAATTTATGTTCTATGATATTTTTTGATCAGAAGCGTAGTTTTCGAGATATATCGAGATATTTAAAAGTTCCGAAGCCGCACCAACATAATAGAGATACAGAAACACCGTGGCCCCTTTCTTTGAGATAACTCTGCACTAGTGCGAGCCGCAAATGCCACTTCCAGCTTAGCTGTGCAGAAGAAGAACAACAAGAAGAAGAAATATCTCGAAATATGTCCGTTAGGCCCCTTCCCTTGAGATAAACCTGCAAATATCTCGGAAACGAAGCGAGCTATGGCAAAATGCTAAGAGACCTGTTTTGTAGAGAATTATGTTTCCTACAATTTATGTTCTATGATATTTTTTGATCAGAATCGTAGTTTTCGAGATATATCGAGATATTTAAAAGTTCCGAAGCCGCACCAACATAATAGAGATACAGAAACACCGTGGCCCCTTTCTTTGAGATAACTCTGCACTAGTGCGAGCCGCAAATGCCACTTCCAGCTTAGCTGTGCAGAAGAAGAACAACAAGAAGAAATATCTCGAAATATGTCCGTCAGGCCCCTTCCCTTGAGATAAATCTGCAAATATCTCGGAAACGAAGCGAGCTATGGCAAAATGTTAACAGACCTTTTTTGTAGAGAATTAAGTTTCCTACTTTTTATGTTCTATGATATTTTTTGATCAGATTCGTAGTTCTCGAGATATATCAAGATATTTAAAAGTTCCGAAGCCGCACCAACATAATAGAGATACAGAAACACCGTGGCCCCTTTCTTTGAGATAACTCTGCACTAGTGCGAGCCGCAAATGCCACTTCCAGCTTAGCTGTGCAGAAGAAGAACAACAAGAAGAAGAAATATCTCGAAATATGTCCGTCAGGCCCCTTCCCTTGAGATAAATCTGCAAATATCTCGGAAACGAAGCGAGCTATGGCAAAATGTTAAGAGACCTTTTTTGTAGAGAATTAAGTTTCCTACTTTTTAGGTTCTATGATATTTTTTGATCACAAGCGTAGTTTTCGAGATATATCGAGATATTTAAAAGTTCCGAAGCCGCACCAACATAATAGAGATACCGAAACACCGTGGCCCCTTTCTTTGAGATAACTCTGCATTAGTGCGAGCCGCAAATGCCACTTCCAGCTTTGCTGTGCAGAAGAAGAACAACAAGAAGAAGAAATATCTCGAAATATGTCCGTCAGGCCCCTTCCCTTGAGATAAATCTGCAAATATCTCGGAAATGAAGCGAGCTATGGCAAAATGTTAAGAGACCTTTTTTGTAGAGAATTAAGTTTCCTACTTTTTATGTTCTATGATATTTTTTGGTCAGATGCGTAGTTCTCGAGATATATCAAGATATTTAAAAGTTCCGAAGCCGCACCAACAGAATACAGATACAGAAACACCGTGGCTCCTTTCTTTGAGATAACTCTGCACTATTGCGAGCTGGAAATGCCACTTCCAGTTTAGCTGTGCAGAAGAAGAACAACAAGAAGAAGAAATATCTCGAAATATGTCCGTTAGGCCCCTTCCCTTGAGATAAACCTGCAAATATCTCGGAAACGAAGCGAGCTATGGCAAAATGTTAAGAGACCTTTTTTATAGAGAATTAAGTTTCCTACAATTTATGTTCTATGATATTTTTTGATCAGAAGCGTAGTTCTCGAGATATATCAAGATATTTAAAAGTTCCGAAGCCGCACCAACATAATAGAGATACAGAAACACCGTGGCCCCTTTCTTTGAGATAACTCTGCACTATTACGAGCTGCAAATGCCACTTCCAGCTTAGCTGTGCAGAAGAAGAACAACAAGAAGAAGAAATATCTCGAAATATGTCCGTCAGGCCCTTTCCCTTCAGATAAATCTGCAAATATCTCGGAAACGAAGCGAGCTATGGCAAAATGCTAAGAGACCTTTTTTGTAGAGAATTATGTTTCCTACAATTTATGTTCTATGATATTTTTTGATCAGAAGCGTAGTTTCCGAGATATATCGAGATATTTAAAAGTTCCGAAGCCGCACCAACATAATAGAGATACAGAAACACCGTGGCCCCTTTCTTTGAGATAACTCTGCACTAGTGCGAGCCGCAAATGCCACTTCCAGCTTAGCTGTGCAGAAGAAGAACAACAAGAAGAAGAATTATCTCGAAAAATGTCCGTCATGCCCCTTCCCTTGAGATAAATCTGCAAATATCTCGGAAACGAAGCGAGCTATGGCAAAATGTTAAGAGACCTTTTTTGTAGAGAATTAAGTTTCCTACAATTTACGTTCTATGATATTTTTTGATCACAAGCGTAGTTTTCGAGATATATCGAGATATTTAAAAGTTCCGAAGCCGCACCAACATAATAGAGATACCGAAACACCGTGGCCCCTTTCTTTGAGATAACTCTGCATTAGTGCGAGCCGCAAATGCCACTTCCAGCTTAGCTGTGCAGAAGAAGAACAACAAGAAGAAGAAATATCTCGAAATATGTCCGTCAGGCCCCTTCCCTTGAGATAAATCTGCAAATATCTCGGAAACGAAGCGAGCTATGGCAAAATGTTAAGAGACCTTTTTTGTAGAGAATTAAGTTTCCTACTTTTTATGTTCTATGATATTTTTTGATCAGATGCGTAGTTCTCGAGATATATCAAGATATTTAGAAGTTCCGAAGCCGCACCAACAGAATAGAGATACAGAAACACCGTGGCTCCTTTCTTTGAGATAACTCTGCACTATTGCGAGCTGGAAATGCCACTTCCAGTTTAGCTGTGCAGAAGAAGAACAACAAGAAGAAGAAATATCTCGAAATATGTCCGTTAGGCCCCTTCCCTTGAGATAAACCTGCAAATATCTCGGAAACGAAGCGAGCTATGGCAAAATGTTAAGAGACCTTTTTTATAGAGAATTAAGTTTCCTACAATTTATGTTCTATGATATTTTTTGATCAGAAGCGTAGTTCTCGAGATATATCGAGATATTTAAAAGTTCCGAAGCCGCACCAACATAACAGAGATACAGAAACACCGTGGCCCCTTTCTTTGAGATAACTCTGCACTAGTGCGAGCCGCAAATGCCACTTCCAGCTTAGCTGTGCAGAAGAAGAACAACAAGAAGAAATATCTCGAAATATGTCCGTCAGGCCCCTTCCCTTGAGATAAATCTGCAAATATCTCGGAAACGAAGCGAGCTATGGCAAAATGTTAACAGACCTTTTTTGTAGAGAATTAAGTTTCCTACTTTTTATGTTCTATGATATTTTTTGATCAGATTCGTAGTTCTCGAGATATATCAAGATATTTAAAAGTTCCGAAGCCGCACCAACATAATAGAGATACAGAAACACCGTGGCCCCTTTCTTTGAGATAACTCTGCACTAGTGCGAGCCGCAAATGCCACTTCCAGCTTAGCTGTGCAGAAGAAGAACAACAAGAAGAAGAAATATCTCGAAATATGTCCGTCAGGCCCCTTCCCTTGAGATAAATCTGCAAATATCTCGGAAACGAAGCGAGCTATGGCAAAATGTTAACAGACCTTTTTTGTAGAGAATTAAGTTTCCTACTTTTTAGGTTCTATGATATTTTTTGATCAGATGCGTAGTTCTCGAGATATATCAAGATATTTAAAAGTTCCGAAGCCGCACCAACATAATAGAGATACAGAAACACCGTCGCCCCTTTCTTTGAGATAACTTTGCACTATTGCGAGCTGTAAATGCCACTTTCAGCTTAGCTGTGCAGAAGAAGTACAACAAGAAGAAGAAATATCTCGAAATATGTCCGTCAGGCCCCTTCCCTTGAGATATATCTGCAAATATCTCGGAAACGAAGCGAGCTATGGCAAAATGCTAAGAGACCTTTTTTGTAGAGAATTATGTTTCCTACAATTTATGTTCTATGATATTTTTTGATCAGAAGCGTAGTTTCCGAGATATATCGAGATATTTAAAAGTTCCGAAGCCGCACCAACATAATAGAGATACAGAAACACCGTGGCCCCTTTCTTTGAGATAACTCTGCACTAGTGCGAGCCGCAAATGCCACTTCCAGCTTAGCTGTGCAGAAGAAGAACAACAAGAAGAAGAAATATCTCGAAAAATGTCCGTCATGCCCCTTCCCTTGAGATAAATCTGCAAATATCTCGGAAACGAAGCGAGCTATGGCAAAATGTTAAGAGACCTTTTTTGTAGAGAATTAAGTTTCCTACTTTTTATGTTCTATGAGATTTTTTGATCAGATGCGTAGTTCTCGAGATATATCAAGATATTTAAAAGTTCCGAAGCCGCACCAACATAATAGAGATACAGAAACACCGTGGCCCCTTTCTTTGAGATAACTCTGCATTAGTGCGAGCCGCAAATGCCACTTCCAGCTTAGCTGTGCAGAAGAAGAACAACAAGAAGAAGAAATATCTCGAAATATGTCCGTCAGGCCCCTTCCCTTGAGATATATCTGCAAATATCTCGGAAACGAAGCGAGCTATGGCAAAATGTTAAGAGACCTTTTTTGTAGAGAATTAAGTTTCCTACTTTTTATGTTCTATGATATTTTTTGATCAGACGCGTAGTTCTCGAGATATATCAAGATATTTAAAAGTTCCGAAGCCGCACCAACATAATAGAGATACAGAAACACCGTGGCCCCTTTCTTTGAGATATCTCTGCACTATTGCGAGCTGCAAATGCCACTTCCAGCTTAGCTGTGCAGAAGAAGAACAACAAGAAGAAGAAATATCTCGAAATATGTCCGTCAGGCCCCTTCCCTTGAGATATATCTGCAAATATCTCGGAAACGAAGCGAGCTATGGCAAAATGTTAAGAGACCTTTTTTGTAGAGAATTATGTTTCCTACAATTTATGTTCTATGATATTTTTTGATCAGAAGCGTAGTTTTCGAGATATATCGAGATATTTAAAAGTTCCGAAGCCGCACCAACATAATAGAGATACAGAAACACCGTGGCCCCTTTCTTTGAGATAACTCTGCACTAGTGCGAGCCGCAAATGCCACTTCCAGCTTAGCTGTGCAGAAGAAGAACAACAAGAAGAAGAAATATCTCGAAATATGTCCGTTAGGCCCCTTCCCTTGAGATAAACCTGCAAATATCTCGGAAACGAAGCGAGCTATGGCAAAATGCTAAGAGACCTGTTTTGTAGAGAATTATGTTTCCTACAATTTATGTTCTATGATATTTTTTGATCAGAATCGTAGTTTTCGAGATATATCGAGATATTTAAAAGTTCCGAAGCCGCACCAACATAATAGAGATACAGAAACACCGTGGCCCCTTTCTTTGAGATAACTCTGCACTAGTGCGAGCCGCAAATGCCACTTCCAGCTTAGCTGTGCAGAAGAAGAACAACAAGAAGAAATATCTCGAAATATGTCCGTCAGGCCCCTTCCCTTGAGATAAATCTGCAAATATCTCGGAAACGAAGCGAGCTATGGCAAAATGTTAACAGACCTTTTTTGTAGAGAATTAAGTTTCCTACTTTTTATGTTCTATGATATTTTTTGATCAGATTCGTAGTTCTCGAGATATATCAAGATATTTAAAAGTTCCGAAGCCGCACCAACATAATAGAGATACAGAAACACCGTGGCCCCTTTCTTTGAGATAACTCTGCACTAGTGCGAGCCGCAAATGCCACTTCCAGCTTAGCTGTGCAGAAGAAGAACAACAAGAAGAAGAAATATCTCGATATATGTCCGTCAGGCCCCTTCCCTTGAGATAAATCTGCAAATATCTCGGAAACGAAGCGAGCTATGGCAAAATGTTAACAGACCTTTTTTGTAGAGAATTAAGTTTCCTACTTTTTATGTTCTATGATTTTTTTTGATCAGATTCGTAGTTCTCGAGATATATCAAGATATTTAAAAGTTCCGAAGCCGCACCAACATAATAGAGATACAGAAACACCGTGGCCCCTTTCTTTGAGATAACTCTGCACTAGTGCGAGCCGCAAATGCCACTTCCAGCTTAGCTGTGCAGAAGAAGAACAACAAGAAGAAGAAATATCTCGAAATATGTCCGTCAGGCCCCTTCCCTTGAGATAAATCTGCAAATATCTCGGAAACGAAGCGAGCTATGGCAAAATGTTAAGAGACCTTTTTTGTAGAGAATTAAGTTTCCTACTTTTTAGGTTCTATGATATTTTTTGATCAGATGCGTAGTTCTCGAGATATATCAAGATATTTAAAAGTTCCGAAGCCGCACCAACATAATAGAGATACAGAAACACCGTCGCCCCTTTCTTTGAGATAACTTTGCACTATTGCGAGCTGTAAATGCCACTTTCAGCTTAGCTGTGCAGAAGAAGTACAACAAGAAGAAGAAATATCTCGAAATATGTCCGTCAGGCCCCTTCCCTTGAGATATATCTGCAAATATCTCGGAAACGAAGCGAGCTATGGCAAAATGTTAAGAGACCTTTTTTGTAGAGAATTATGTTTCCTACAATTTACGTTCTATGATATTTTTTGATCACAAGCGTAGTTTTCGAGATATATCGAGATATTTAAAAGTTCCGAAGCCGCACCAACATAATAGAGATACCGAAACACCGTGGCCCCTTTCTTTGAGATAACTCTGCATTAGTGCGAGCCGCAAATGCCACTTCCAGCTTTGCTGTGCAGAAGAAGAACAACAAGAAGAAGAAATATCTCGAAATATGTCCGTCAGGCCCCTTCCCTTGAGATAAATCTGCAAATATCTCGGAAATGAAGCGAGCTATGGCAAAATGTTAAGAGACCTTTTTTGTAGAGAATTAAGTTTCCTACTTTTTATGTTCTATGATATTTTTTGGTCAGATGCGTAGTTCTCGAGATATATCAAGATATTTAAAAGTTCCGAAGCCGCACCAACAGAATACAGATACAGAAACACCGTGGCTCCTTTCTTTGAGATAACTCTGCACTATTGCGAGCTGGAAATGCCACTTCCAGTTTAGCTGTGCAGAAGAAGAACAACAAGAAGAAGAAATATCTCGAAATATGTCCGTCAGGCCCCTTCCCTTGAGATATATCTGCAAATATCTCGGAAACGAAGCGAGCTATGGCAAAATGTTAAGAGACCTTTTTTGTAGAGAATTAAGTTTCCTACTTTTTATGTTCTATGATATTTTTTGATCAGATGCGTAGTTCTCGAGATATATCAAGATATTTAAAAGTTCCGAAGCCGCACCAACAGAATAGAGATACAGAAACACCGTGGCTCCTTTCTTTGAGATAACTCTGCACTATTGCGAGCTGGAAATGCCACTTCCAGATTAGCTGTGCAGAAGAAGAACAACAAGAAGAAGAAATATCTCGAAATATGTGCGTTAGGCCCCTTCCCTTGAGATAAACCTGCAAATATCTCGGAAACGAAGCGAGCTATGGCAAAATGTTAAGAGACCTTTTTTGTAGAGAATTATGTTTCCTACTTTTTATGTTCTATGATATTTTTTGATCAGACGCGTAGTTCTCGAGATATATCAAGATATTTAAAAGTTCCGAAGCCGCACCAACATAATAGAGATACAGAAACACCGTGGCCCCTTTCTTTGAGATATCTCTGCACTATTGCGAGCTGCAAATGCCACTTCCAGCTTAGCTGTGCAGAAGAAGAACAACAAGAAGAAGAAATATCTCGAAATATGTCCGTCAGGCCCTTTCCCTTCAGATAAATCTGCAAATATCTCGGAAACGAAGCGAGCTATGGCAAAATGCTAAGACACCTTTTTTGTAGAGAATTATGTTTCCTACAATTTATGTTCTATGATATTTTTTGATCAGAAGCGTAGTTTCCGAGATATATCGAGATATTTAAAAGTTCCGAAGCCGCACCAACATAATAGAGATACAGAAACACCGTGGCCCCTTTCTTTGAGATAACTCTGCACTAGTGCGAGCCGCAAATGCCACTTCCAGCTTAGCTGTGCAGAAGAAGAACAACAAGAAGAAGAAATATCTCGAAAAATGTCCGTCATGCCCCTTCCCTTGAGATAAATCTGCAAATATCTCGGAAACGAAGCGAGCTATGGCAAAATGTTAAGAGACCTTTTTTGTAGAGAATTAAGTTTCCTACTTTTTATGTTCTATGATATTTTTTGATCTGATGCGTAGTTCTCGAGATATATCAAGATATTTAAAAGTTCCGAAGCCGCACCAACAGAATAGAGATACAGAAACACCGTGGCTCCTTTCTTTGAGATAACTCTGCACTATTGCGAGCTGGAAATGCCACTTCCAGTTTAGCTGTGCAGAAGAAGAACAACAAGAAGAAGAAATATCTCGAAATATGTCCGTTAGGCCCCTTCCCTTGAGATAAACCTGCAAATATCTCGGAAACGAAGCGAGCTATGGCAAAATGTTAAGAGACCTTTTTTGTAGAGAATTAAGTTTCCTACTTTTTATGTTCTATGAGATTTTTTGATCAGATGCGTAGTTCTCGAGATATATCAAGATATTTAAAAGTTCCGAAGCCGCACCAACATAATAGAGATACTGAAACACCGTGGCCCCTTTCTTTGAGATAACTCTGCACTAGTGCGAGCCGCAAATGCCACTTCCAGCTTAGCTGTGCAGAAGAAGAACAACAAGAAGAAGAAATATCTCGAAATATGTCCGTCAGGCCCCTTGCCTTGAGATAAATCTGCAAATATCTCGGAAACGAAGCGAGCTATGGCAAAATGTTAAGAGACCTTTTTTGTAGAGAATTATGTTTCCTACAATTTATGTTCTATGATATTTTTTGATCACAAGCGTAGTTTTCGAGATATATCGAGATATTTAAAAGTTCCGAAGCCGCACCAACATAATAGAGATACAGAAACACCGTGGCCCCTTTCTTTGAGATAACTCTGCATTAGTGCGAGCCGCAAATGCCACTTCCAGCTTAGCTGTGCAGAAGAAGAACAACAAGAAGAAGAAATATCTCGAAATATGTCCGTCAGGCCCCTTCCCTTGAGATAAATCTGCAAATATCTCGGAAACGAAGCGAGCTATGGCAAAATGTTAAGAGACCTTTTTTGTAGAGAATTAAGTTTCCTACTTTTTATGTGCTATGATATTTTTTGATCAGATGCGTAGTTCTCGAGATATATCAAGATATTTAAAAGTTCCGAAGCCGCACCAACAGAATAGAGATACAGAAACACCGTGGCTCCTTTCTTTGAGATAACTCTGCACTATTGCGAGCCGGAAATGCCACTTCCAGATTAGCTGTGCAGAAGAAGAACAACAAGAAGAAGAAATATCTCGAAATATGTCCGTCAGGCCCCTTCCCTTGAGATATATCTGTAAATATCTCGGAAACGAAGCGAGCTATGGCAAAATGTTAAGAGACCTTTTTTGTAGAGAATTATGTTTCCTACAATTTATGTTCTATGATATTTTTTGATCAGAAGCGTAGTTCTCGAGATATATCAAGATATTTAAAAGTTCCGAAGCCGCACCAACATAATAGAGATACAGAAACACCGTGGCCCCTTTCTTTGAGATAACTCTGCACTAGTGCGAGCCGCAAATGCCACTTCCAGCTTAGCTGTGCAGAAGAAGAACAACAAGAAGAAGAAATATCTCGCAATATGTCCGTCAGGCCCCTTCCCTTGAGATAAATCAGCAAATATCTCGGAAACGAAGCGAGCTATGGCAAAATGTTAAGAGACCTTTTTTGTAGAGAATTAAGTTTCCTACTTTTTATGTTCTATGATATTTTTTGATCAGATGCGTAGTTCTCGAGATATATCAAGATATTTAAAAGTTCCGAAGCCGCACCAACAGAATAGAGATACAGAAACACCGTGGCTCCTTTCTTTGAGATAACTCTGCACTATTGCGAGCTGGAAATGCCACTTCCAGTTTAGCTGTGCAGAAGAAGAACAACAAGAAGAAGAAATATCTCGAAATATGTCCGTTAGGCCCCTTCCCTTGAGATAAACCTGCAAATATCTCGGAAACGAAGCGAGCTATGGCAAAATGTTAAGAGACCTTCTTTGTAGAGAATTAAGTTTCCTACAATTTATGTTCTATGATATTTTTTGATCAGAAGCGTAGTTCTCGAGATATATCAAGATATTTAAAAGTTCCGAAGCCGCACCAACATAATAGAGATACAGAAACACCGTGGCCCCTTTCTTTGAGATAACTCTGCACTAGTGCGAGCCGCAAATGCCACTTCCAGCTTAGCTGTGCAGAAGAAGAACAACAAGAAGAAGAAATATCTCGAAATATGTCCGTCAGGCCCCTTCCCTTGAGATAAATCTGCAAATATCTCGGAAACGAAGCGAGGTATGGCAAAATGTTAAGAGACCTTTTTTGTAGAGAATTAAGTTTCCTACTTTTTAGGTTCTATGATATTTTTTGATCAGATGCGTAGTTCTCGAGATATATCAAGATATTTAAAAGTTCCGAAGCCGCACCAACATAATAGAGATACAGAAACACCGTCGCCCCTTTCTTTGAGATAACCTTGCACTATTGCGAGCTGTAAATGCCACTTTCAGCTTAGCTGTGCAGAAGGAGTACAACAAGAAGAAGAAATATCTCGAAATATGTCCGTCAGGCCCCTTCCCTTGAGATATATCTGCAAATATCTCGGAAACGAAGCGAGCTATGGCAAAATGTTAAGAGACCTTTTTTGTAGAGAATTATGTTTCCTACAATTTACGTTCTATGATATTTTTTGATCACAAGCGTAGTTTTCGAGATATATCGAGATATTTAAAAGTTCCGAAGCCGCACCAACATAATAGAGATACCGAAACACCGTGGCCCCTTTCTTTGAGATAACTCTGCATTAGTGCGAGCCGCAAATGCCACTTCCAGCTTAGCTGTGCAGAAGAAGAACAACAAGAAGAAGAAATATCTCGAAATATGTCCGTCAGGCCCCTTCCCTTGAGATAAATCTGCAAATATCTCGGAAACGAAGCGAGCTATGGCAAAATGTTAAGAGACCTTTTTTGTAGAGAATTAAGTTTCCTACTTTTTATGTTCTATGATATTTTTTGATCAGATGCGTAGTTCTCGAGATATATCAAGATATTTAAAAGTTCCGAAGCCGCACCAACAGAATAGAGATACAGAAACACCGTGGCTCCTTTCTTTGAGATAACTCTGCACTATTGCGAGCTGGAAATGCCACTTCCAGTTTAGCTGTGCAGAAGAAGAACAACAAGAAGAAGAAATATCTCCAAATATGTCCGTTAGGCCCCTTCCCTTGAGATAAACCTGCAAATATCTCGGAAACGAAGCGAGCTATGGCAAAATGTTAAGAGACTTTTTTTATAGAAAATTAAGTTTCCTACAATTTATGTTCTATGATATTTTTTGATCAGAAGCGTAGTTCTCGAGATATATCAAGATATTTAAAAGTTCCGAAGCCGCACCAACATAATAGAGATACAGAAACACCGTGGCCCCTTTCTTTGAGATAACTCTGCACTATTACGAGCTGCAAATGCCACTTCCAGCTTAGCTGTGCAGAAGAAGAACAACAAGAAGAAGAAATATCTCGAAATATGTCCGTCAGGCCCTTTCCCTTCAGATAAATCTGCAAATATCTCGGAAACGAAGCGAGCTATGGCAAAATGCTAAGAGACCTTTTTTGTAGAGAATTATGTTTCCTACAATCTATGTTCTATGATATTTTTTGATCAGAAGCGTAGTTTCCGAGATATATCGAGATATTTAAAAGTTCCGAAGCCGCACCAACATAATAGAGATACAGAAACACCGTGGCCCCTTTCTTTGAGATAACTCTGCACTAGTGCGAGCCGCAAATGCCACTTCCAGCTTAGCTGTGCAGAAGAAGAACAACAAGAAGAAATATCTCGAAATATGTCCGTCAGGCCCCTTCCCTTGAGATAAATCTGCAAATATCTCGGAAACGAAGCGAGCTATGGCAAAATGTTAACAGACCTTTTTTGTAGAGAATTAAGTTTCCTACTTTTTGTGTTCTATGATATTTTTTGATCAGATTCGTAGTTCTCGAGATATATCAAGATATTTAAAAGTTCCGAAGCCGCACCAACATAATAGAGATACAGAAACACCGTGGCCCCTTTCTTTGAGATAACTCTGCACTAGTGCGAGCCGCAAATGCCACTTCCAGCTTAGCTGTGCAGAAGAAGAACAACAAGAAGAAGAAATATCTCGAAATATGTCCGTCAGGCCCCTTCCCTTGAGATAAATCTGCAAATATCTCGGAAACGAAGCGAGCTATGGCAAAATGTTAAGAGATCTTTTTTGTAGAGAATTAAGTTTCCTACTTTTTAGGTTCTATGATATTTTTTGATCAGATGCGTAGTTCTCGAGATATATCAAGATATTTAAAAGTTCCGAAGCCGCACCAACATAATAGAGATACAGAAACACCGTCGCCCCTTTCTTTGAGATAACTTTGCACTATTGCGAGCTGTAAATGCCACTTTCAGCTTAGCTGTGCAGAAGAAGTACAACAAGAAGAAGAAATATCTCGAAATATGTCCGTCAGGCCCCTTCCCTTGAGATATATCTGCAAATATCTCGGAAACGAAGCGAGCTATGGCAAAATGTTAAGAGACCTTTTTTGTAGAGAATTATGTTTCCTACAATTTACGTTCTATGATATTTTTTGTTCACAAGCGTAGTTTTCGAGATATATCGAGATATTTAAAAGTTCCGAAGCCGCACCAACATAATAGATATACAGAAACACCGTGGCCCCTTTCTTTGAGATAACTCTGCACTATTGCGAGCTGCAAATGCCACTTCCAGCTTACTGTGCAGAAGAAGAACAACAAGAAGAAGAAATATCTCGAAATATGTCCGTCAGGCCCCTTCCCTTGAGATAAATCTGCAAATATCTCGGAAACGAAGCGAGCTATGGCAAAATGTTAAGAGACTTTATTTGTAGAGAATTAAGTTTCCTACTTTTTATGTTCTACGATATTTTTTGATCAGATGCGTAGTTCTCGAGATATATCAAGATATTTAAAAGTTCCGAAGCCGCACCAACATAATAGAGATACAGAAACACCGTGGCTCCTTTCTTTGAGATAACTCTGCACTATTGCGAGCTGGAAATGCCACTTCCAGTTTAGCTGTGCAGAAGAAGAACAACAAGAAGAAGAAATATCTCGAAATATGTCCGTTAGGCCCCTTCCCTTCAGATAAATCTGCAAATATCTCGGAAACGAAGAGAGCTATGGCAAAATGTTAAGAGACCTTTTTTGTAGAGAATTAAGTTTCCTACTTTTTATGTTCTATGATATTTTTTGATCAGATGCGCAGTTCTCGAGATATATCAAGATATTTAAAAGTTCCGAAGCCGCACCAACATAATAGAGATACAGAAACACAGTGGCCCCTTTCTTTGAGATAACTCTGCACTATTGCGAGCTGCAAATGCCACTTCCAGGTTAGCTGTGCAGAAGAAGAACAACAAGAAGAAGAAATATCTCGAAATATGTCCGTCAGGCCCTTTCCCTTCAGATAAATCTGCAAATATCTCGGAAACGAAGCGGGCTATGGCAAAATGCTAAGAGACCTGTTTTGTAGAGAATTATGTTTCCTACAATTTATGTTCTATGATATTTTTTGATCAGAAGCGTAGTTTTCGAGATATATCGAGATATTTAAAAGTTCCGAAGCCGCACCAACATAATAGAGATACAGAAACACCGTGGCCCCTTTCTTTGAGATAACTCTGCACTAGTGCGAGCCGCAAATGCCACTTCCAGCTTAGCTGTGCAGAAGAAGAACAACAAGAAGAAGAAATATCTCGAAATATGTCCGTCAGGCCCCTTCCCTTGAGATAAATCTGCAAATATCTCGGAAACGAAGCGAGCTATGGCAAAATGTTAACAGACCTTTTTTGTATAGAATTAAGTTTCCTACTTTTTATGTTCTATGATATTTTTTGATCAGATTCGTAGTTCTCGAGATATATCAAGATATTTAAAAGTTCCGAAGCCGCACCAACATAATAGAGATACAGAAACACCGTGGCCCCTTTCTTTGAGATAACTCTGCACTAGTGCGAGCCGCAAATGCCACTTCCAGCTTAGCTGTGCAGAAGAAGAACAACAAGAAGAAGAAATATCTCGAAATATGTCCGTCAGGCCCCTTCCCTTGAGATAAATCTGCAAATATCTCGGAAACGAAGCGAGCTATGGCAAAATGTTAAGAGACCTTTTTTGTAGAGAATTAAGTTTCCTACTTTTTAGGTTCTATGATATTTTTTGATCAGATGCGTAGTTCTCGAGATATATCAAGATATTTAAAAGTTCCGAAGCCGCACCAACATAATAGAGATACAGAAACACCGTCGCCCCTTTCTTTGAGATAACTTTGCACTATTGCGAGCTGTAAATGCCACTTTCAGCTTAGCTGTGCAGAAGAAGTACAACAAGAAGAAGAAATATCTCGAAATATGTCCGTCAGGCCCCTTCCCTTGAGATATATCTGCAAATATCTCGGAAACGAAGCGAGCTATGGCAAAATGTTAAGAGACCTTTTTTGTAGAGAATTATGTTTCCTAGAATTTACGTTCTATGATATTTTTTGATCACAAGCGTAGTTTTCGAGATATATCGAGATATTTAAAAGTTCCGAAGCCGCACCAACATAATAGAGATACCGAAACACCGTGGCCCCTTTCTTTGAGATAACTCTGCATTAGTGCGAGCCGCAAATGCCACTTCCAGCTTAGCTGTGCAGAAGAAGAACAACAAGAAGAAGAAATATCTCGAAATATGTCCGTCAGGCCCCTTCCCTTGAGATAAATCTGCAAATATCTCGGAAACGAAGCGAGCTATGGCAAAATGTTGAGAGACCTTTTTTGTAGAGAATTAAGTTTCCTACTTTTTATGTTCTATGATATTTTTTGATCAGATGCGTAGTTCTCGAGATATATCAAGATATTTAAAAGTTCCGAAGCCGCACCAACAGAATAGAGATACAGAAACACCGTGGCTCCTTTCTTTGAGATAACTCTGCACTATTGCGAGCTGGAAATGCCACTTCCAGTTTAGCTGTGCAGAAGAAGAACAACAAGAAGAAGAAATATCTCGAAATATGTCCGTTAGGCCCCTTCCCTTGAGATAAACCTGCAAATATCTCGGAAACGAAGCGAGCTATGGCAAAATGTTAAGAGACCTTCTTTGTAGAGAATTAAGTTTCCTACAATTTATGTTCTATGATATTTTTTGATCAGAAGCGTAGTTCTCGAGATATATCAAGATATTTAAAAGTTCCGAAGCCGCACCAACATAATAGAGATACAGAAACACCGTGGCCCCTTTCTTTGAGATAACTCTGCACTAGTGCGAGCCGCAAATGCCACTTCCAGCTTAGCTGTGCAGAAGAAGAACAACAAGAAGAAGAAATATCTCGAAATATGTCCGTCAGGCCCCTTCCCTTGAGATAAATCTGCAAATATCTCGGAAACGAAGCGAGGTATGGCAAAATGTTAAGAGACCTTTTTTGTAGAGAATTAAGTTTCCTACTTTTTAGGTTCTATGATATTTTTTGATCAGATGCGTAGTTCTCGAGATATATCAAGATATTTAAAAGTTCCGAAGCCGCACCAACATAATAGAGATACAGAAACACCGTCGCCCCTTTCTTTGAGATAACTTTGCACTATTGCGAGCTGTAAATGCCACTTTCAGCTTAGCTGTGCAGAAGGAGTACAACAAGAAGAAGAAATATCTCGAAATATGTCCGTCAGGCCCCTTCCCTTGAGATATATCTGCAAATATCTCGGAAACGAAGCGAGCTATGGCAAAATGTTAAGAGACCTTTTTTGTAGAGAATTATGTTTCCTACAATTTACGTTCTATGATATTTTTTGATCACAAGCGTAGTTTTCGAGATATATCGAGATATTTAAAAGTTCCGAAGCCGCACCAACATAATAGAGATACCGAAACACCGTGGCCCCTATCTTTGAGATAACTCTGCATTAGTGCGAGCCGCAAATGCCACTTCCAGCTTAGCTGTGCAGAAGAAGAACAACAAGAAGAAGAAATATCTCGAAATATGTCCGTCAGGCCCCTTCCCTTGAGATAAATCTGCAAATATCTCGGAAACGAAGCGAGCTATGGCAAAATGTTAAGAGACCTTTTTTGTAGAGAATTAAGTTTCCTACTTTTTATGTTCTATGATATTTTTTGATCAGATGCGTAGTTCTCGAGATATATCAAGATATTTAAAAGTTCCGAAGCCGCACCAACAGAATAGAGATACAGAAACACCGTGGCTCCTTTCTTTGAGATAACTCTGCACTATTGCGAGCTGGAAATGCCACTTCCAGTTTAGCTGTGCAGAAGAAGAACAACAAGAAGAAGAAATATCTCCAAATATGTCCGTTAGGCCCCTTCCCTTGAGATAAACCTGCAAATATCTCGGAAACGAAGCGAGCTATGGCAAAATGTTAAGAGACCTTTTTTATAGAAAATTAAGTTTCCTACAATTTATGTTCTATGATATTTTTTGATCAGAAGCGTAGTTCTCGAGATATATCAAGATATTTAAAAGTTCCGAAGCCGCACCAACATAATAGAGATACAGAAACACCGTGGCCCCTTTCTTTGAGATAACTCTGCACTATTACGAGCTGCAAATGCCACTTCCAGCTTAGCTGTGCAGAAGAAGAACAACAAGAAGAAGAAATATCTCGAAATATGTCCGTCAGGCCCTTTCCCTTCAGATAAATCTGCAAATATCTCGGAAACGAAGCGAGCTATGGCAAAATGCTAAGAGACCTTTTTTGTAGAGAATTATGTTTCCTACAATCTATGTTCTATGATATTTTTTGATCAGAAGCGTAGTTTCCGAGATATATCGAGATATTTAAAAGTTCCGAAGCCGCACCAACATAATAGAGATACAGAAACACCGTGGCCCCTTTCTTTGAGATAACTCTGCACTAGTGCGAGCCGCAAATGCCACTTCCAGCTTAGCTGTGCAGAAGAAGAACAACAAGAAGAAGAAATATCTCGAAAAATGTCCGTCATGCCCCTTCCCTTGAGATAAATCTGCAAATATCTCGGAAACGAAGCGAGCTATGGCAAAATGTTAAGAGACCTTTTTTGTAGAGAATTAAGTTTCCTACTTTTTATATTCTATGATATTTTTTGATCTGATGCGTAGTTCTCGAGATATATCAAGATATTTAAAAGTTCCGAAGCCGCACCAACAGAATAGAGATACAGAAACACCGTGGCTCCTTTCTTTGAGATAACTCTGCACTATTGCGAGCTGGAAATGCCACTTCCAGTTTAGCTGTGCAGAAGAAGAACAACAAGAAGAAGAAATATCTCGAAATATGTCCGTTAGGCCCCTTCCCTTGAGATAAACCTGCAAATATCTCGGAAACGAAGCGAGCTATGGCAAAATGTTAAGAGACCTGTTTTGTAGAGAATTAAGTTTCCTACTTTTTATGTTCTATGATATTTTTTGATCAGATGCGTAGTTCTCGAGATATATCAAGATATTTAAAAGCTCCGAAGCCGCACCAACATAATAGAGATACAGAAACACCGTGGCCCCTTTCTTTGAGATAACTCTGCACTAGTGCGAGCCGCAAATGCCACTTGCAGCTTAGCTGTGCAGAAGAAGAACAACAAGAAGAAGAAATATCTCGAAATATGTCCGTCAGGCCCCTTGCCTTGAGATAAATCTGCAAATATCTCGGAAACGAAGCGAGCTATGGCAAAATGTTAAGAGACCTTTTTTGTAGAGAATTATGTTTTCTACAATTTATGTTCTATGATATTTTTTGATCAGAAGCGTAGTTTTCGAGATATATCGAGATATTTAAAAGTTCCGAAGCCGCACCAACATAATAGAGATACAGAAACACCGTGGCCCCTTTCTTTGAGATAACTCTGCACTATTGCGAGCTGCAAATGCCAGGTCCAGCTTAACTGTGCAGAAGAAGAACAACAAGAAGAAGAAATATCTCGAAATATGTCCGTCAGGCCCCTTCCCTTGAGATAAATCTGCAAATATCTCGGAAACGAAGCGAGCTATGGCAAAATGTTAAGAGACCTTATTTGTAGAGAATTATGTTTCCTACAATTTATGTTCTATGATATTTTTTGATCAGAAGCGTAGTTTTCGAGATATATCGAGATATTTAAAAGTTCCGAAGCCGCACCAACATAATAGAGATACAGAAACACCGTGGCCCCTTTCTTTGAGATAACTCTGCACTATTGCGAGCTGCAAATGTCACTTCCAGCTTAGCTGTGCAGAAGAAGAACAACAAGAAGAAGAAATATCTCGAAATCTGTCCGACAGGCCCCTTCCCTTGAGATATATCTGCAAATATCTCGGAAACGAAGCGAGCTATGGCAAAATGTTAAGAGACCTTTTTTGTAGAGAATTATGTTTCCTACAATTTATGTTCTATGATATTTTTTGATCAGAAGCGTAGTTTTCGAGATATATCGAGATATTTAAAAGTTCCGAAGCCGCACCAACATAATAGAGATACAGAAGCACCGTGGCCCCTTTCTTTGAGATAACTCTGCACTAGTGCGAGCCGCAAATGCCACTTCCAGCTTAGCTGTGCAGAAGAAGAACAACAAGAAGAAGAAATATCTCGAAATATGTCCGTCAGGCCCCTTCCCTTGAGATAAATCTGCAAATATCTCGGAAACGAAGAGAGCTATGGCAAAATGTTAAGAGACCTTTTTTGTAGAGAATTAAGTTTCCTACTTTTTACGTTCTATGATATTTTTTGATCAGATGCGTAGCTCTCGAGATATATCAAGATATTTAAAAGTTCCGAAGCCGCACCAACATAATAGAGATACAGAAACACCGTGGCCCCTTTCTTTGAGATAACTCTGCACTATTGCGAGCTGGAAATGCCACTTCCAGCTTAGCTGTGCAGAAGAAGAACAACAAGAAGAAGAAATATCTCGAAATATGTCCGTCAGGCCCCTTCCCTTGAGATAAATCTGCAAATATCTCGGAAACGAAGCGAGCTATGGCAAAATGCTAAGAGACCTGTTTTGTAGAGAATTAAGTTTCCTACTTTTTATGTTCTATGATATTTTTTGATCAGATGCGTAGTTCTCGAGATATATCAAGATATTTAAAAGCTCCGAAGCCGCACCAACATAATAGAGATACAGAAACACCGTGGCCCCTTTCTTTGAGATAACTCTGCACTAGTGCGAGCCGCAAATGCCACTTGCAGCTTAGCTGTGCAGAAGAAGAACAACAAGAAGAAGAAATATCTCGAAATATGTCCGTCAGGCCCCTTGCCTTGAGATAAATCTGCAAATATCTCGGAAACGAAGCGAGCTATGGCAAAATGTTAAGAGACCTTTTTTGTAGAGAATTATGTTTCCTACTTTTTATGTTCTATGATATTTTTTGATCAAACGCGTAGTTCTCGAGATATATCAAGATATTTAAAAGTTCCGAAGCCGCACCAACATAATAGAGATACAGAAACACCGTGGCCCCTTTCTTTGAGATATCTCTGCACTATTGCGAGCTGCAAATGCCACTTCCAGCTTAGCTGTGCAGAAGAAGAACAACAAGAATAAGAAATATCTCGAAATATGTCCGTCAGGCCCCTTCCCTTGAGATAAATCTGCAAATATCTCGGAAACGAAGAGAGCTATGGCAAAATGTTAAGAGACCTTTTTTGTAGAGAATTATGTTTCCTACTTTTTATGTTCTATGATATTTTTTGATCAGACGCGTAGTTCTCGAGATATATCAAGATATTTAAAAGTTCCGAAGCCGCACCAACATAATAGAGATACAGAAACACCGTGGCCCCTTTCTTTGAGATATCTCTGCACTATTGCGAGCTGCAAATGCCACTTCCAGCTTAGCTGTGCAGAAGAAGAACAACAAGAAGAAGAAATATCTCGAAATATGTCCGTCAGGCCCCTTCCATTGAGATAAATCTGCAAATATCTCGGAAACGAAGCGAGCTATGGCAAAATGTTAAGAGACCTTATTTGTAGAGAATTATGTTTCCTACAATTTATGTTCTATGATATTTTTTGATCAGAAGCGTAGTTTTCGAGATATATCGAGATATTTAAAAGTTCCGAAGCCGCACCAACATAATAGAGATACAGAAACACCGTGGCCCCTTTCTTTGAGATAACTCTGCACTAGTGCGAGCCGCAAATGCCACTTCCAGCTTAGCTGTGCAGAAGAAGAACAACAAGAAGAAGAAATATCTCGAAATATGTCCGTCAGGCCCCTTCCCTTGAGATAAATCTGCAAATATCTCGGAAACGAAGCGAGCTATGGCAAAATGTTAAGAGACCTTTTTTGTAGAGAATTAAGTTTCCTACTTTTTATGTTCTATGATATTTTTTGATCAGATGCGTAGTTCTCGAGATATATCAAGATATTTAAAAGTTCCGAAGCCGCACCAACAGAATAGAGATACAGAAACACCGTGGCTCCTTTCTTTGAGATAACTCTGCACTATTGCGAGCTGGAAATGCCACTTCCAGATTAGCTGTGCAGAAGAAGAACAACAAGAAGAAGAAATATCTCGAAATATGTGCGTTAGGCCCCTTCCCTTGAGATAAACCTGCAAATATCTCGGAAACGAAGCGAGCTATGGCAAAATGTTAAGAGACCTTTTTTGTAGAGAATTAGGTTTCCTACTTTTTATGTTCTATGATATTTTTTGATCAGATGCGTAGTTCTCGAGATATATCAAGATATTTAAAAGTTCCGAAGCCGCACCAACATAATAGAGATACAGAAACACCGTGGCCCCTTTCTTTGAGATAACTCTGCACTATTGCGAGCTGCAAATGTCACTTCCAGCTTAGCTGTGCAGAAGAAGAACAACAAGAAGAAGAAATATCTCGAAATCTGTCCGACAGGCCCCTTCCCTTGAGATATATCTGCAAATATCTCGGAAACGAAGCGAGCTATGGCAAAATGTTAAGAGACCTTTTTTGTAGAGAATTATGTTTCCTACAATTTATGTTCTATGATATTTTTTGATCAGAAGCGTAGTTTTCGAGATATATCGAGATATTTAAAAGTTCCGAAGCCGCACCAACATAATAGAGATACAGAAGCACCGTGGCCCCTTTCTTTGAGATAACTCTGCACTAGTGCGAGCCGCAAATGCCACTTCCAGCTTAGCTGTGCAGAAGAAGAACAACAAGAAGAAGAAATATCTCGAAATATGTCCGTCAGGCCCCTTCCCTTGAGATAAATCTGCAAATATCTCGGAAACGAAGAGAGCTATGGCAAAATGTTAAGAGACCTTTTTTGTAGAGAATTAAGTTTCCTACTTTTTACGTTCTATGATATTTTTTGATCAGATGCGTAGCTCTCGAGATATATCAAGATATTTAAAAGTTCCGAAGCCGCACCAACATAATAGAGATACAGAAACACCGTGGCCCCTTTCTTTGAGATAACTCTGCACTATTGCGAGCTGGAAATGCCACTTCCAGCTTAGCTGTGCAGAAGAAGAACAACAAGAAGAAGAAATATCTCGAAATATGTCCGTCAGGCCCCTTCCCTTGAGATAAATCTGCAAATATCTCGGAAACGAAGCGAGCTATGGCAAAATGCTAAGAGACCTTTTTTGTAGAGAATTATGTTTCCTACAATTTATGTTCTATGATATTTTTTGATCAGAAGCGTAGTTTTCGAGATATATCGAGATATTTAAAAGTTCCGAAGCCGCACCAACATAATAGAGATACAGAAACACCGTCGCCCCTTTCTTTGAGATAACTTTGCACTATTGCGAGCTGTAAATGCCACTTCCAGCTTAGCTGTGCAGAAGAAGTACAACAAGAAGAAGAAATATCTCGAAATATGTCCGTCAGGCCCCTTCCCTTGAGATATATCTGCAAATATCTCGGAAACGAAGCGAGCTATGGCAAAATGTTAAGAGACCTTTTTTGTAGAGAATTAAGTTTCCTACTTTTTATGTTCTATGATATTTTTTGATCAGATGCGTAGTTCTCGAGATATATCAAGATATTTAAAAGTTCCGAAGCCGCACCAACATAATAGAGATACAGAAACACCGTGGCCCCTTTCTTTGAGATAACTCTGCACTATTACGAGCTGCAAATGCCACTTCCAGCTTAGCTGTGCAGAAGAAGTACAACAAGAAGAAGAAATATCTCGAAATATGTCCGTCAGGCCCCTTCCCTTGAGATATATCTGCAAATATCTCGGAAACGAAGCGAGCTATGGCAAAATCTTAAGAGACCTTTTTTGTAGAGAATTAAGTTTCCTACTTTTTATGTTCTATGATATTTTTTGATCAGATGCGTAGTTCTCGAGATATATCAAGATATTTAAAAGTTCCGAAGCCGCACCAACAGAATAGAGATACAGAAACACCGTGGCTCCTTTCTTTGAGATAACTCTGCACTATTGCGAGCTGGAAATGCCACTTCCAGTTTAGCTGTGCAGAAGAAGAACAACAAGAAGAAGAAATATCTCGAAATATGTCCGTTAGGCCCCTTCCCTTGAGATAAACCTGCAAATATCTCGGAAACGAAGCGAGCTATGGCAAAATGTTGAGAGACTTTATTTGTTGAGAATTAAGTTTCCTACTTTTTATGTTCTATAATATTTTTTGATCAGATGCGTAGTTCTCGAGATATATCAAGATATTTAAGTGTTCCGAAGCCGCACCAACATAATAGAGATACAGAAACACCGTGGCCCCTTTCTTTGAGATAACTCTGCACTATTGCGAGCTGGAAATGCCACTTCCAGTTTAGCTGTGCAGAAGAAGAACAACAAGAAGAAGAAATATCTCGAAATATGTCCGTTAGGCCCCTTCCCTTCAGATAAATCTGCAAATATCTCGGAAACGAAGCGAGCTATGGCAAAATGTTAAGAGACCTTTTTTGTAGAGAATTAAGTTTCCTGCTTTTTATGTTGTATGATATTTTTTGATCAGAAGCGTAGTTTTCGAGATATATCGAGATATTTAAAAGTTCCGAAGCCGCACCAACATAATAGAGATACAGAAACACCGTGGCCCCTTTCTTTGAGATAACTCTGCACTATTGCGAGCTGGAAATGCCACTTCCAGCTTAGCTGTGCAGAAGAAGAACAACAAGAAGAAGAAATATCTCGAAATATGTCCGTCAGGCCCCTTCCCTTGAGATAAATCTGCAAATATCTCGGAAACGAAGCGAGCTATGGCAAAATGCTAAGAGACCTTTTTTGTAGAGAATTATGTTTCCTACAATTTATGTTCTATGATATTTTTTGATCAGAAGCGTAGTTTTCGAGATATATCGAGATATTTAAAAGTTCCGAAGCCGCACCAACATAATAGAGATACAGAAACACCGTCGCCCCTTTCTTTGAGATAACTTTGCACTATTGCGAGCTGTAAATGCCACTTCCAGCTTAGCTGTGCAGAAGAAGTACAACAAGAAGAAGAAATATCTCGAAATATGTCCGTCAGGCCCCTTCCCTTGAGATATATCTGCAAATATCTCGGAAACGAAGCGAGCTATGGCAAAATGTTAAGAGACCTTTTTTGTAGAGAATTAAGTTTCCTACTTTTTATGTTGTATGATATTTTTTGATCAGAAGCGTAGTTTTCGAGATATATCGAGATATTTAAAAGTTCCGAAGCCGCACCAACATAATAGAGATACAGAAACACCGTGGCCCCTTTCTTTGAGATAACTCTGCACTAGTGCGAGCCGCAAATGCCACTTCCAGCTTAGCTGTGCAGAAGAAGAACAACAAGAAGAAGAAATATCTCGAAATATGTCCGTCAGGCCCCTTCCCTTGAGATAAATCTGCAAATATCTCGGAAAGGAAGCGAGCTATGGCAAAATGTTAAGAGACCTTTTTTGTAGAGAATTAAGTTTCCTACTTTTTATGTTCTATGATATTTTTTGATCAGATGCGTAGTTCTCGAGATATATCAAGATATTTAAAAGTTCCGAAGCCGCACCAACATAATAGAGATACAGAAACACCGTGGCCCCTTTCTTTGAGATGACGCTGCACTAGTGCGAGCCGCAAATGCCACTTCCAGCTTAGCTGTGCAGAAGAAGAACAACAAGAAGAAGAAATATCACGAAATATGTCCGTCAGGCCCCTTCCCTTGAGATAAATCTGCAAATATCTCGGAAAGGAAGCGAGCTATGGCAAAATCTTAAGAGACCTTTTTTGTAGAGAATTAAGTTTCCTACTTTTTATGTTCTATGATATTTTTTGATCAGATGCGTAGTTCTCGAGATATATCAAGATATTTAAAAGTTCCGAAGCCGCACCAACATAATAGAGATACAGAAACACCGTGGCCCCTTTCTTTGAGATGACGCTGCACTAGTGCGAGCCGCAAATGCCACTTCCAGCTTAGCTGTGCAGAAGAAGAACAACAAGAAGAAGAAATATCTCGAAATATGTCCGTCAGGCCCCTTCCCTTGAGATAAATCTGCAAATATCTCGGAAACGAAGCGAGCTATGGCAAAATGTTAAGAGACCTTTTTTGTAGAGAATTAAGTTTCCTACTTTTTATGTTCTATGATATTTTTTGATCAGATGCGTAGTTCTCGAGATATATCAAGATATTTAAAAGTTCCGAAGCCGCACCAACATAATAGAGATACAGAAACACCGTGGCCCCCTTCTTTGAGATAACGCTGCACTAGTGCGAGCCGCAAATGCCACTTCCAGCTTAGCTGTGCAGAAGAAGAACAACAAGAAGAAGAAATATCTCGAAATATGTCCGTCAGGCCCCTTCCCTTGAGATAAATCTGCAAATATCTCGGAAACGAAGCGAGCTATGGCAAAATGCTAAGAGACCTTTTTTGTAGAGAATTATGTTTCCTACAATTTATGTTCTATGATATTTTTTGATCAGAAGCGTAGTTTTCGAGATATATCGAGATATTTAAAAGTTCCGAAGCCGCACCAACATAATAGAGATACAGAAACACCGTGGCCCCTTTCTTTGAGATAACTCTGCACTGGTGCGAGCCGCAAATGCCACTTCCAGCTTAGCTGTGCAGAAGAAGAACAACAAGAAGAAGAAATATCTCGAAATATGTCCGTCAGGCCCCTTCCCTTGAGATAAATCTGCAAATATCTCGGAAACGAAGCGAGCTATGGCAAAATGTTAAGAGACCTTTTTTGTAGAGAATTATGTTTCCTACAATTTATGTTGTATGATATTTTTTGATCACAAGGGTAGTTTTCGAGATATATCGAGATATTTAAAAGTTCCGAAGCCGCACCAACATAATAGAGATACAGAAACACCGTGGCCCCTTTCTTTGAGATAACTCTGCACTAGTGCGAGCCGCAAATGCCACTTCCAGCTTAGCTGTGCAGAAGAAGAACAACAAGAAGAAGAAATATCTCGAAATATGTCCGTCAGGCCCGTTCCCTTGAGATAAATCTGCAAATATCTCGGAAACGAAGCGAGCTATGGCAAAATGTTAAGAGACCTTTTTTGTAGGGAATTAAGTTTCCTACTTTTTATGTTCTATGATATTTTTTGATCAGATGCGTAGTTCTCGAGATATATCAAGATATTTAAAAGTTCCGAAGCCGCACCAACATAATAGAGATACAGAAACACCGTGGCCCCTTTCTTTGAGATAACTTTGCACTATTGCGAGCTGTAAATGCCACTTCCAGCTTAGCTGTGCAGAAGAAGTACAACAAGAAGAAGAAATATCTCGAAATATGTCCGTGAGGCCCCTTCCCTTGAGATATATCTGCAAATATCTCGGAAACGAAGCGAGCTATGGCAAAATGTTAAGAGACCTTTTTTGTAGAGAATTATGTTTCCTACAATTTATGTTGTATGATATTTTTTGATCACAAGGGTAGTTTTCGAGATATATCGAGATATTTAAAAGTTCCGAAGCCGCACCAACATAATAGAGATACAGAAACACCGTGGCCCCTTTCTTTGAGATAACTCTGCACTAGTGCGAGCCGCAAATGCCACTTCCAGCTTAGCTGTGCAGAAGAAGAACAACAAGAAGAAGAAATATCTCGAAATATGTCCGTCAGGCCCGTTCCCTTGAGATAAATCTGCAAATATCTCGGAAACGAAGCGAGCTATGGCAAAATGTTAAGAGACCTTTTTTGTAGGGAATTAAGTTTCCTACTTTTTATGTTCTATGATATTTTTTGATCAGATGCGTAGTTCTCGAGATATATCAAGATATTTAAAAGTTCCGAAGCCGCACCAACATAATAGAGATACAGAAACACCGTGGCCCCCTTCTTTGAGATAACGCTGCACTAGCGCGAGCCGCAAATGCCACTTCCAGCTTAGCTGTGCAGAAGAAGAACAACAAGAAGAAGAAATATCTCGAAATATGTCCGTCAGGCCCCTTCCCTTGAGATAAATCTGCAAATATCTCGGAAACGAAGCGAGCTATGGCAAAATGTTAACAGACCTTTTTTGTAGAGAATTATGTTTCCTACAATTTATGTTCTATGATATTTTTTGATCAGATGCGTAGTTCTCGAGATATATCAAGATATTTAAAAGTTCCGAAGCCGCACCAACATAATAGAGATACAGAAACACCGTGGCCCCCTTCTTTGAGATAACGCTGCACTAGTGCGAGCCGCAAATGCCACTTCCAGCTTAGCTGTGCAGAAGAAGAACAACAAGAAGAAGAAATATCTCGAAATATGTCCGTCAGGCCCCTTCCCTTGAGATAAATCTGCAAATATCTCGGAAACGAAGCGAGCTATGGCAAAATGCTAAGAGACCTTTTTTGTAGAGAATTATGTTTCCTACAATTTATGTTCTATGATATTTTTTGATCAGAAGCGTAGTTTTCGAGATATATCGAGATATTTAAAAGTTCCGAAGCCGCACCAACATAATAGAGATACAGAAACACCGTGGCCCCTTTCTTTGAGATAACTCTGCACTGGTGCGAGCCGCAAATGCCACTTCCAGCTTAGCTGTGCAGAAGAAGAACAACAAGAAGAAGAAATATCTCGAAATATGTCCGTCAGGCCCCTTCCCTTGAGATAAATCTGCAAATATCTCGGAAACGAAGCGAGCTATGGCAAAATGTTAACAGACCTTTTTTGTAGAGAATTAAGTTTCCTACTTTTTATGTTCTATGATATTTTTTGATCAGATGCGTAGTTCTCGAGATATATCAAGATATTTAAAAGTTCCGAAGCCGCACCAACATAATAGAGATACAGAAACACCGTGGCCCCCTTCTTTGAGATAACGCTGCACTAGCGCGAGCCGCAAATGCCACTTCCAGCTTAGCTGTGCAGAAGAAGAACAACAAGAAGAAGAAATATCTCGAAATATGTCCGTCAGGCCCCTTCCCTTGAGATAAATCTGCAAATATCTCGGAAACGAAGCGAGCTATGGCAAAATGTTAACAGACCTTTTTTGTAGAGAATTATGTTTCCTACAATTTATGTTCTATGATATTTTTTGATCAGATGCGTAGTTCTCGAGATATATCAAGATATTTAAAAGTTCCGAAGCCGCACCAACATAATAGAGATACAGAAACACCGTGGCCCCCTTCTTTGAGATAACGCTGCACTAGTGCGAGCCGCAAATGCCACTTCCAGCTTAGCTGTGCAGAAGAAGAACAACAAGAAGAAGAAATATCTCGAAATATGTCCGTCAGGCCCCTTCCCTTGAGATAAATCTGCAAATATCTCGGAAACGAAGCGAGCTATGGCAAAATGCTAAGAGACCTTTTTTGTAGAGAATTATGTTTCCTACAATTTATGTTCTATGATATTTTTTGATCAGAAGCGTAGTTTTCGAGATATATCGAGATATTTAAAAGTTCCGAAGCCGCACCAACATAATAGAGATACAGAAACACCGTGGCCCCTTTCTTTGAGATAACTCTGCACTGGTGCGAGCCGCAAATGCCACTTCCAGCTTAGCTGTGCAGAAGAAGAACAACAAGAAGAAGAAATATCTCGAAATATGTCCGTCAGGCCCCTTCCCTTGAGATAAATCTGCAAATATCTCGGAAAGGAAGCGAGCTATGGCAAAATGTTAAGAGACCTTTTTTGTAGAGAATTAAGTTTCCTACTTTTTATGTTCTATGATATTTTTTGATCAGATGCGTAGTTCTCGAGATATATCAAGATATTTAAAAGTTCCGAAGCCGCACCAACATAATAGAGATACAGAAACACCGTGGCCCCTTTCTTTGAGATGACGCTGCACTAGTGCGAGCCGCAAATGCCACTTCCAGCTTAGCTGTGCAGAAGAAGAACAACAAGAAGAAGAAATATCACGAAATATGTCCGTCAGGCCCCTTCCCTTGAGATAAATCTGCAAATATCTCGGAAAGGAAGCGAGCTATGGCAAAATCTTAAGAGACCTTTTTTGTAGAGAATTAAGTTTCCTACTTTTTATGTTCTATGATATTTTTTGATCAGATGCGTAGTTCTCGAGATATATCAAGATATTTAAAAGTTCCGAAGCCGCACCAACATAATAGAGATACAGAAACACCGTGGCCCCTTTCTTTGAGATGACGCTGCACTAGTGCGAGCCGCAAATGCCACTTCCAGCTTAGCTGTGCAGAAGAAGAACAACAAGAAGAAGAAATATCTCGAAATATGTCCGTCAGGCCCCTTCCCTTGAGATAAATCTGCAAATATCTCGGAAACGAAGCGAGCTATGGCAAAATGTTAACAGACCTTTTTTGTAGAGAATCAAGTTTCCTACTTTTTATGTTCTATGATATTTTTTGATCAGATGCGTAGTTCTCGAGATATATCAAGATATTTAAAAGTTCCGAAGCCGCACCAACATAATAGAGATACAGAAACACCGTGGCCCCTTTCTTTGAGATAACTCTGCACTAGTGCGAGCCGCAAATGCCACTTCCAGCTTAGCTGTGCAGAAGAAGAACAACAAGAAGAAGAAATATCTCGAAATATGTCCGTCAGGCCCCTTCCCTTGAGATAAATCTGCAAATATCTCGGAAACGAAGCGAGCTATGGCAAAATGTTAAGAGACCTTTTTTGTAGAGAATTAAGTTTCCTACTTTTTATGTTCTATGATATTTTTTGATCAGATGCGTAGTTCTCGAGATATATCAAGATATTTAAAAGTTCCGAAGCCGCACCAACATAATAGAGATACAGAAACACCGTGGCCCCTTTCTTTGAGATAACTCTGCACTAGTGCGAGCCGCAAATGCCACTTCCAGCTTAGCTGTGCAGAAGAAGAACAACAAGAAGAAGAAATATCTCGAAATATGTCCGGCAGGCCCCTTCCCTTGAGATAAATCTGCAAATATCTCGGAAACGAAGCGAGCTATGGCAAAATGTTAAGAGACCTTTTTTGTAGAGAATTAAGTTTCCTACTTTTTATGTTCTATGATATTTTTTGATCAGATGCGTAGTTCTCGAGATATATCAAGATATTTAAAAGTTCCGAAGCCGCACCAACATAATAGAGATACAGAAACACCGTGGCCCCCTTCTTTGAGATAACGCTGCACTAGCGCGAGCCGCAAATGCCACTTCCAGCTTAGCTGTGCAGAAGAAGAACAACAAGAAGAAGAAATATCTCGAAATATGTCCGTCAGGCCCCTTCCCTTGAGATAAATCTGCAAATATCTCGGAAACGAAGCGAGCTATGGCAAAATGTTAACAGACCTTTTTTGTAGAGAATTATGTTTCCTACAATTTATGTTCTATGATATTTTTTGATCAGATGCGTAGTTCTCGAGATATATCAAGATATTTAAAAGTTCCGAAGCCGCACCAACATAATAGAGATACAGAAACACCGTGGCCCCTTTCTTTGAGATGACGCTGCACTAGTGCGAGCCGCAAATGCCACTTCCAGCTTAGCTGTGCAGAAGAAGAACAACAAGAAGAAGAAATATCTCGAAATATGTCCGTTAGGCCCCTTCCCTTGAGATAAACCTGCAAATATCTCGGAAACGAAGCGAGCTATGGCAAAATGTTGAGAGACTTTATTTGTTGAGAATTAAGTTTCCTACTTTTTATGTTCTATAATATTTTTTGATCAGATGCGTAGTTCTCGTGATATATCAAGATATTTAAAAGTTCCGAAGCCGCACCAACATAATAGAGATACAGAAACACCGTGGCCCCTTTCTTTGAGATAACTCTGCACTATTGCGAGCTGGAAATGCCACTTCCAGTTTAGCTGTGCAGAAGAAGAACAACAAGAAGAAGAAATATCTCGAAATATGTCCGTTAGGCCCCTTCCCTTCAGATAAATCTGCAAATATCTCGGAAACGAAGCGAGCTATGGCAAAATGTTAAGAGACCTTATTTGTAGAGAATTAAGTTTCCTACTTTTTATGTTCTATGATATTTTTTGATCAGATGCGTAGTTCTCGAGATATATCGAGATATTTAAAAGTTCCGAAGCCGCACCAACATAATAGAGGTACAGAAACACCGTGGCCCCTTTCTTTGAGATAACTCTGCACTATTGCGAGCTGCAAATGCCACTTCCAGCTTAGCTGTGCAGAAGAAGAACAACAAGAAGAAGAAATATCTCGAAAAATGTCCGTCAGGCCCCTTCCCTTGAGATAAATCTGCAAATATCTCGGAAACGAAGCGAGCTATGGCAAAATGTTAAGAGACCTCTTTTGTAGAGAATTATGGTTCCTACAATTTATGTTCTATGAAATTTTTTGATCAGAAGCGTAGTTCTCGAGGTATATCAAGATATTTAAAAGTTCCGAAGCCGCACCAACATAATAGAGATACAGAAACACCGTGGCCCCTTTCTTTGAGATAACTCTGCACTATTGCGAGCTGCAAATGCCACTTCCAGCTTAGCTGTGCAGAGGAAGAACAACAAGAAGAAGAAATATCTCGAAATATGTCCGTCAGGTCCCTTCCCTTGAGATAAATCTGCAAATATCTCGGAAACGAAGCGAGCTATGGCAAAATGTTAAGAGACCTTTTTTGTAGAGAATTAAGTTTCCTACTTTTTATGTTCTATGATATTTTTTGATCAGATGCGTAGTTCTCGAGATATATCAAGATATTTAAAAGTTCCGAAGCCGCACCAACATAATAGAGATACAGAAACACCGTGGCCCCTTTCTTTGAGATAACTTTGCACTATTGCGAGCTGTAAATGCCACTTCCAGCTTAGCTGTGCAGAAGAAGTACAACAAGAAGAAGAAATATCTCGAAATATGTCCGTCAGGCCCCTTCCCTTGAGATATATCTGCAAATATCTCGGAAACGAAGCGAGCTATGGCAAAATGTTAAGAGACCTTTTTTGTAGAGAATTATGTTTCCTACAATTTATGTTGTATGATATTTTTTGATCACAAGGGTAGTTTTCGAGATATATCGAGATATTTAAAAGTTCCGAAGCCGCACCAACATAATAGAGATACAGAAACACCGTGGCCCCTTTCTTTGAGATAACTCTGCACGATTGCGAGCTGGAAATGCCACTTCCAGTTTAGCTGTGCAGAAGAACAACAACAAGAAGAAGAAATATCTCGAAATATGTCCGTCAGGCCCCTTCCCTTGAGATATATCTGCAAATATCTCGGAAACGAAGCGAGCTATGGCAAAATGTTAAGAGACCTTTTTTGTAGAGAATTATGTTTCCTACAATTTATGTTCTATGATATTTTTTGATCAGAAGCGTAGTTTTCGAGATATATCGAGATATTTAAAAGTTCCGAAGCCGCACCAACATAATAGAGATACAGAAACACCGTGGCCCCTTTCTTTGAGATAACTCTGCACTAGTGCGAGCCGCAAATGCCACTTCCAGCTTAGCTGTGCAGAAGAAGAACAACAAGAAGAAGAAATATCACGAAATATGTCCGTCAGGCCCCTTCCCTTGAGATAAATCTGCAAATATCTCGGAAAGGAAGCGAGCTATGGCAAAATGTTAAGAGACCTTTTTTGTAGAGAATTAAGTTTCCTACTTTTTATGTTCTATGATATTTTTTGATCAGATGCGTAGTTCTCGAGATATATCAAGATATTTAAAAGTTCCGAAGCCGCACCAACATAATAGAGATACAGAAACACCGTGGCCCCTTTCTTTGAGATAACTTTGCACTATTGCGAGCTGTAAATGCCACTTCCAGCTTAGCTGTGCAGAAGAAGTACAACAAGAAGAAGAAATATCTCGAAATATGTCCGTCAGGCCCCTTCCCTTGAGATATATCTGCAAATATCTCGGAAACGAAGCAAGCTATGGCAAAATGTTAAGAGACCTTTTTTGTAGAGAATTATGTTTCCTACAATTTATGTTGTATGATATTTTTTGATCACAAGGGTAGTTTTCGAGATATATCGAGATATTTAAAAGTTCCGAAGCCGCACCAACATAATAGAGATACAGAAACACCGTGGCCCCTTTCTTTGAGATGACGCTGCACTAGTGCGAGCCGCAAATGCCACTTCCAGCTTAGCTGTGCAGAAGAAGAACAACAAGAAGAAGAAATATCACGAAATATGTCCGTCAGGCCCCTTCCCTTGAGATAAATCTGCAAATATCTCGGAAAGGAAGCGAGTTATGGCAAAATGTTAAGAGACCTTTTTTGTAGAGAATTAAGTTTCCTACTTTTTATGTTCTATGATATTTTTTGATCAGATGCGTAGTTCTCGAGATATATCAAGATATTTAAAAGTTCCGAAGCCGCACCAACATAATAGAGATACAGAAACACCGTGGCCCCTTTCTTTGAGATGACGCTGCACTAGTGCGAGCCGCAAATGCCACTTCCAGCTTAGCTGTGCAGAAGAAGAACAACAAGAAGAAGAAATATCTCGAAATATGTCCGTCAGGCCCCTTCCCTTGAGATAAATCTGCAAATATCTCGGAAACGAAGCGAGCTATGGCAAAATGTTAAGAGACCTTTTTTGTAGAGAATTAAGTTTCCTACTTTTTATGTTCTATGATATTTTTTTATCAGATGCGTAGTTCTCGAGATATATCAAGATATTTAAAAGTTCCGAAGCCGCACCAACAGAATAGAGATACAGAAACACCGTGGCTCCTTTCTTTGAGATAACTCTGCACTATTGCGAGCTGGAAATGCCACTTCCAGTTTAGCTGTGCAGAAGAAGAACAACAAGAAGAAGAAATATCTCGAAATATGTCCGTTAGGCCCCTTCCCTTGAGATAAACCTGCAAATATCTCGGAAACGAAGCGAGATATGGCAAAATGTTGGGAGACTTTATTTGTTGAGAATTAAGTTTCCTACTTTTTATGTTCTATAATATTTTTTGATCAGATGCGTAGTTCTCGAGATATATCAAGATATTTAAAAGTTCCGAAGCCGCACCAACATAATAGAGATACAGAAACACCGTGGCCCCTTTCTTTGAGATAACTCTGCACTATTGCGAGCTGGAAATGCCACTTCCAGTTTAGCTGTGCAGAAGAAGAACAACAAGAAGAAGAAATATCTCGAAATATGTCCGTCAGGCCCTTTCCCTTCAGATAAATCTGCAAATATCTCGGAAACGAAGCGAGCTATGGCAAAATGCTAAGAGACCTTTTTTGTAGAGAATTATGTTTCCTACAATTTATGTTCTATGATATTTTTTGATCAGAAGCGTAGTTTTCGAGATATATCGAGATATTTAAAAGTTCCGAAGCCGCACCAACATAATAGAGATACAGAAACACCGTGGCCCCTTTCTTTGAGATAACTCTGCACTAGTGCGAGCCGCAAATGCCACTTCCAGCTTAGCTGTGCAGAAGAAGAACAACAAGAAGAAGAAATATCTCGAAATATGTCCGTCAGGCCCCTTCCCTTGAGATAAATCTGCAAATATCTCGGAAACGAAGCGAGCTATGGCAAAATGTTAAGAGACCTTTTTTGTAGAGAATTAAGTTTCCTACTTTTTATGTTCTATGATATTTTTTGATCAGATGCGTAGTTCTCGAGATATATCAAGATATTTAAAAGTTCCGAAGCCGCACCAACAGAATAGAGATACAGAAACACCGTGGCTCCTTTCTTTGAGATAACTCTGCACTATTGCGAGCTGGAAATGCCACTTCCAGTTTAGCTGTGCAGAAGAAGAACAACAAGAAGAAGAAATATCTCGAAATATGTCCGTTAGGCCCCTTCCCTTGGGATAAACCTGCAAATATCTCGGAAACGAAGCGAGATATGGCAAAATGTTGAGAGACTTTATTTGTTGAGAATTAAGTTTCCTACTTTTTATGTTCTATAATATTTTTTGATCAGATGCGTAGTTCTCGAGATATATCAAGATATTTAAAAGTTCCGAAGCCGCACCAACATAATAGAGATACAGAAACACCGTGGCCCCTTTCTTTGAGATAACTCTGCACTATTGCGAGCTGGAAATGCCACTTCCAGTTTAGCTGTGCAGAAGAAGAACAACAAGAAGAAGAAATATCTCGAAATATGTCCGTCAGGCCCTTTCCCTTCAGATAAATCTGCAAATATCTCGGAAACGAAGCGAGCTATGGCAAAATGCTAAGAGACCTTTTTTGTAGAGAATTATGTTTCCTACAATTTATGTTCTATGATATTTTTTGATCAGAAGCGTAGTTTTCGAGATATATCGAGATATTTAAAAGTTCCGAAGCCGCACCAACATAATAGAGATACAGAAACACCGTGGCCCCTTTCTTTGAGATAACTCTGCACTAGTGCGAGCCGCAAATGCCACTTCCAGCTTAGCTGTGCAGAAGAAGAACAACAAGAAGAAGAAATATCTCGAAATATGTCCGTCAGGCCCCTTCCCTTGAGATAAATCTGCAAATATCTCGGAAACGAAGCGAGCTATGGCAAAATGTTAACAGACCTTTTTTGTAGAGAATTATGTTTCCTACAATTTATGTTCTATGATATTTTTTGATCAGATGCGTAGTTCTCGAGATATATCATGATATTTAAAAGTTCCGAAGCCGCACCAACATAATAGAGATACAGAAACACCGTGGCCCCTTTCTTTGAGATGACGCTGCACTAGTGCGAGCCGCAAATGCCACTTCCAGCTTAGCTGTGCAGAAGAAGAACAACAAGAAGAAGAAATATCTCGAAATATGTCCGTCAGGCCCCTTCCCTTGAGATAAATCTGCAAATATCTCGGAAACGAAGCGAGCTGTGGCAAAATGTTAAGAGACCTTTTTTGTAGAGAATTAAGTTTCCTACTTTTTATGTTCTATGATATTTTTTGATCAGATGCGTAGTTCTTGAGATATATCAAGATATTTAAAAGTTCCGAAGCCGCACCAACAGAATAGAGATACAGAAACACCGTGGCTCCTTTCTTTGAGATAACTCTGCACTATTGCGAGCTGGAAATGCCACTTCCAGTTTAGCTGTGCAGAAGAAGAACAACAAGAAGAAGAAATATCTCGAAATATGTCCGTTAGGCCCCTTCCCTTGAGATAAACCTGCAAATATCTCGGAAACGAAGCGAGCTATGGCAAAATGTTGAGAGACTTTATTTGTTGAGAATTAAGTTTCCTACTTTTTATGTTCTATAATATTTTTTGATCAGATGCGTAGTTCTCGTGATATATCAAGATATTTAAAAGTTCCGAAGCCGCACCAACATAATAGAGATACAGAAACACCGTGGCCCCTTTCTTTGAGATAACTCTGCACTATTGCGAGCTGGAAATGCCACTTCCAGTTTAGCTGTGCAGAAGAAGAACAACAAGAAGAAGAAATATCTCGAAATATGTCCGTTAGGCCCCTTCCCTTCAGATAAATCTGCAAATATCTCGGAAACGAAGCGAGCTATGGCAAAATGTTAAGAGACCTTATTTGTAGAGAATTAAGTTTCCTACTTTTTATGTTCTATGATATTTTTTGATCAGATGCGTAGTTCTCGAGATATATCGAGATATTTAAAAGTTCCGAAGCCGCACCAACATAATAGAGGTACAGAAACACCGTGGCCCCTTTCTTTGAGATAACTCTGCACTATTGCGAGCTGCAAATGCCACTTCCAGCTTAGCTGTGCAGAAGAAGAACAACAAGAAGAAGAAATATCTCGAAAAATGTCCGTCAGGCCCCTTCCCTTGAGATAAATCTGCAAATATCTCGGAAACGAAGCGAGCTATGGCAAAATGTTAAGAGACCTCTTTTGTAGAGAATTATGGTTCCTACAATTTATGTTCTATGAAATTTTTTGATCAGAAGCGTAGTTCTCGAGGTATATCAAGATATTTAAAAGTTCCGAAGCCGCACCAACATAATAGAGATACAGAAACACCGTGGCCCCTTTCTTTGAGATAACTCTGCACTATTGCGAGCTGCAAATGCCACTTCCAGCTTAGCTGTGCAGAGGAAGAACAACAAGAAGAAGAAATATCTCGAAATATGTCCGTCAGGTCCCTTCCCTTGAGATAAATCTGCAAATATCTCGGAAACGAAGCGAGCTATGGCAAAATGTTAAGAGACCTTTTTTGTAGAGAATTAAGTTTCCTACTTTTTATGTTCTATGATATTTTTTGATCAGATGCGTAGTTCTCGAGATATATCAAGATATTTAAAAGTTCCGAAGCCGCACCAACATTATAGAGATACAGAAACACCGTGGCCCCTTTCTTTGAGATAACTTTGCACTATTGCGAGCTGCAAATGCCACTTCCAGCTTAGCTGTGCAGAAGAAGTACAACAAGAAGAAGAAATATCTCGAAATATGTCCGTCAGGCCCCTTCCCTTGAGATATATCTGCAAATATCTCGGAAACGAAGCGAGCTATGGCAAAATGTTAAGAGACCTTTTTTGTAGAGAATTATGTTTCCTACAATTTATGTTGTATGATATTTTTTGATCACAAGGGTAGTTTTCGAGATATATCGAGATATTTAAAAGTTCCGAAGCCGCACCAACATAATAGAGATACAGAAACACCGTGGCCCCTTTCTTTGAGATAACTCTGCACTAGTGCGAGCCGCAAATGCCACTTCCAGCTTAGCTGTGCAGAAGAAGCACAACAAGAAGAAGAAATATCTCGAAATATGTCCGTCAGGCCCGTTCCCTTGAGATAAATCTGCAAATATCTCGGAAACGCAGCGAGCTATGGCAAAATGTTAAGAGACCTTTTTTGTAGGGAATTAAGTTTCCTACTTTTTATAATATATGATATTTTTTGATCAGATGCGTAGTTTTCGAGATATATCAAGATATTTAAAAGTTCCGAAGCCGCACCAACATAATAGAGATACAGAAACACCGTGGCCCCCTTCTTTGAGATAACGCTGCACTAGCGCGAGCCGCAAATGCCACTTCCAGCTTAGCTGTGCAGAAGAAGAACAACAAGAAGAAGAAATATCTCGAAATATGTCCGTCAGGCCCCTTCCCTTGAGATAAATCTGCAAATATCTCGGAAACGAAGCGAGCTATGGCAAAATGTTAAGAGACCTTTTTTGTAGAGAATTAAGTTTCCTACTTTTTATGTTCTATGATATTTTTTGATCAGATGCGTAGTTCTCGAGATATATCAGGATATTTAAAAGTTCCGAAGCCGCACCAACATAATAGAGATACAGAAACACCGTGGCCCCTTTCTTTGAGATAACTCTGCACGATTGCGAGCTGGAAATGCCACTTCCAGTTTAGCTGTGCAGAAGAAGAACAACAAGAAGAAGAAATATCTCGAAATATGTCCATCAGGACCCTTCCCTTGAGAAAAATCTGCAAATATCTCGGAAAGGAAGCGAGCTATGGCAAAATGTTAAGAGACCTTTTTTGTAGAGAATTATGTTTGCTACAATTTATGTTCTATGATATTTTTTGATCAGATGCGTAGTTCTCGAGATATATCAAGATATTTAAAAGTTCCGAAGCCGCACCAACATAATAGAGATAGAGAAACACCGTGGCCCCTTTCTTTGAGATAACTCTGCACTATTGCGAGCCGCAAATGCCACTTCCAGCTTAGCTGTGCAGAAGAAGAACAACAAGAAGAAGAAATATCTCGAAATATGTCCGTCAGGCCCCTTCCCTTGAGATAAATCTGCAAATATCTCGGAAAGGAAGCGAGCTATGGCAAAATGTTAAGAGACCTTTTTTGTAGAGAATTAAGTTTCCTACTTTTTATGTTCTATGATATTTTTTGATCAGATGCGTAGTTCTCGAGATATATCAAGATATTTAAAAGTTCCGAAGCCGCACCAACATAATAGAGATACAGAAACACCGTGGCCCCTTTCTTTGAGATGACGCTGCACTAGTGCGAGCCGCAAATGCCACTTCCAGCTTAGCTGTGCAGAAGAAGAACAACAAGAAGAAGAAATATCACGAAATATGTCCGTCAGGCCCCTTCCCTTGAGATAAATCTGCAAATATCTCGGAAAGGAAGCGTGCTATGGCAAAATGTTCAGAGACCGTTTTTGTAGAGAATTAAGTTTCCTACTTTTTATGTTCTATGATATTTTTTGATCAGATGCGTAGTTCTCGAGATATATCAAGATATTTAAAAGTTCCGAAGCCGCACCAACATAATAGAGATACAGAAACACCGTGGCCCCTTTCTTTGAGATGACGCTGCACTAGTGCGAGCCGCAAATGCCACTTCCAGCTTAGCTGTGCAGAAGAAGAACAACAAGAAGAAGAAATATCTCGAAATATGTCCGTCAGGCCCCTTCCCTTGAGATAAATCTGCAAATATCTCGGAAACGAAGCGAGATATGGCAAAATGTTGAGAGACTCTATTTGTTGAGAATTAAGTTTCCTACTTTTTATGTTCTATAATATTTTTTGATCAGATGCGTAGTTCTCGAGATATATCAAGATATTTAAAAGTTCCGAAGCCGCACCAACATAATAGAGATACAGAAACACCGTGGCCCCTTTCTTTGAGATAACTCTGCACTATTGCGAGCTGGAAATGCCACTTCCAGTTTAGCTGTGCAGAAGAAGAACAACAAGAAGAAGAAATATCTCGAAATATGTCCGTTAGGCCCCTTCCCTTGAGATAAACCTGCAAATATCTCGGAAACGAAGCGAGCTATGGCAAAATGTTGAGAGACTTTATTTGTTGAGAATTAAGTTTCCTACTTTTTATGTTCTATAATATTTTTTGATCAGATGCGTAGTTCTCGTGATATATCAAGATATTTAAAAGTTCCGAAGCCGCACCAACATAATAGAGATACAGAAACACCGTGGCCCCTTTCTTTGAGATAACTCTGCACTATTGCGAGCTGGAAATGCCACTTCCAGTTTAGCTGTGCAGAAGAAGAACAACAAGAAGAAGAAATATCTCGAAATATGTCCGTTAGGCCCCTTCCCTTCAGATAAATCTGCAAATATCTCGGAAACGAAGCGAGCTATGGCAAAATGTTAAGAGACCTTATTTGTAGAGAATTAAGTTTCCTACTTTTTATGTTCTATGATATTTTTTGATCAGATGCGTAGTTCTCGAGATATATCGAGATATTTAAAAGTTCCGAAGCCGCACCAACATAATAGAGGTACAGAAACACCGTGGCCCCTTTCTTTGAGATAACTCTGCACTATTGCGAGCTGCAAATGCCACTTCCAGCTTAGCTGTGCAGAAGAAGAACAACAAGAAGAAGAAATATCTCGAAAAATGTCCGTCAGGCCCCTTCCCTTGAGATAAATCTGCAAATATCTCGGAAACGAAGCGAGCTATGGCAAAATGTTAAGAGACCTCTTTTGTAGAGAATTATGGTTCCTACAATTTATGTTGTATGAAATTTTTTGATCAGAAGCGTAGTTCTCGAGGTATATCAAGATATTTAAAAGTTCCGAAGCCGCACCAACATAATAGAGATACAGAAACACCGTGGCCCCTTTCTTTGAGATAACTCTGCACTATTGCGAGCTGCAAATGCCACCTCCAGCTTAGCTGTGCAGAGGAAGAACAACAAGAAGAAGAAATATCTCGAAATATGTCCGTCAGGTCCCTTCCCTTGAGATATATCTGCAAATATCTCGGAAACGAAGCGAGCTATGGCAAAATGTTAAGAGACCTTTTTTGTAGAGAATTATGTTTCCTACAATTTATGTTCTATGATATTTTTTGATCAGAAGCGTACTTTTCGAGATATATCAAGATATTTAGAAGTTCCGAAGCCGCACCAACATAATAGAGGTACAGAAACACCGTGGCCCCTTTCTTTGAGATAACTCTGCACTATTGCGAGCTGCAAATGCCACTTCCAGCTTAGCTGTGCAGAAGAAGAACAACAAGAAGAAGAAATATCTCGAAAAATGTCCGTCAGGCCCCTTCCCTTGAGATAAATCTGCAAATATCTCGGAAACGAAGCGAGCTATGGCAAAATGTTAAGAGACCTCTTTTGTAGAGAATTATGGTTCCTACAATTTATGTTGTATGAAATTTTTTGATCAGAAGCGTAGTTCTCGAGGTATATCAAGATATTTAAAAGTTCCGAAGCCGCACCAACATAATAGAGATACAGAAACACCGTGGCCCCTTTCTTTGAGATAACTCTGCACTATTGCGAGCTGCAAATGCCACCTCCAGCTTAGCTGTGCAGAGGAAGAACAACAAGAAGAAGAAATATCTCGAAATATGTCCGTCAGGTCCCTTCCCTTGAGATATATCTGCAAATATCTCGGAAACGAAGCGAGCTATGGCAAAATGTTAAGAGACCTTTTTTGTAGAGAATTATGTTTCCTACAATTTATGTTCTATGATATTTTTTGATCAGAAGCGTACTTTTCGAGATATATCAAGATATTTAGAAGTTCCGAAGCCGCACCAACATAATAGAGATACAGAAACACCGTGGCCCCTTTGTTTGGGATAACTCTGCACTATTGCGAGCTGGAAATGCCACTTCCAGTTTAGCTGTGCAGAACAAGAACAACAAGAAGAAGAAATATCTCGAAATATGTCCGTCAGGACCCTTCCCTTGAGATAAATCTGCAAATATCTCGGAAACGAAGCGAGCTATGGCAAAACGTTAACAGACCTTTTTTGTAGAGAATTATGTTTCCTACAATTTATGTTCTATGATATTTTTTGATCAGATGCGTAGTTCTCGAGATATGTCAAGATATTTAAAAGCTTCGAAGCTGCACCAACATAATAGAGGTACAGAAACACCGTGGCCCCTTCCTTTGAGATAACTCTGCACTATTGCGAGCTGCAAATGCCACTTCCAGCTTAGCTGTGCAGAAGAAGAACAACAAGAAGAAGAAATATTTCGAAATATGTCCGTCAGGCCCCTTCCCTTGAGATAAATCTGCAAATATCTCGGAAACGAAGCGAGCTATGGCAAAATGTTAAGAGACCTTTTTTGTAGAGAATTAAGTTTCCTACTTTTTATGTTCTATGATATTTTTTGATCAGATGCGTAGTTCTCGAGATATATCAAGATATTTGAAAGTTCCGAAGCCGCACCAACATAATAGAGATACAGAAACACCGTGGCCCCTTTCTTTGAGATAACTCTGCACGATTGCGAGCTGGAAATGCCACTTCCAGTTTAGCTGTGCAGAAGAAGAACAACAAGAAGAAGAAATATCTCGAAATATGTCCGTTAGGCCCCTTCCCTTCAGATAAATCTGCAAATATCTCGGAAACGAAGCGAGCTATGGCAAAATGTTAAGAGACCTTATTTGTAGAGAATTAAGTTTCCTACTTTTTATGTTCTATGATATTTTTTGATCAGATGCGTAGTTCTCGAGATATATCGAGATATTTAAAAGTTCCGAAGCCGCACCAACATAATAGAGGTACAGAAACACCGTGGCCCCTTTCTTTGAGATAACTCTGCACTATTGCGAGCTGCAAATGCCACTTCCAGCTTAGCTGTGCAGAAGAAGAACAACAAGAAGAAGAAATATCTCGAAAAATGTCCGTCAGGCCCCTTCCCTTGAGATAAATCTGCAAATATCTCGGAAACGAAGCGAGCTATGGCAAAATGTTAAGAGACCTCTTTTGTAGAGAATTATGGTTCCTACAATTTATGTTGTATGAAATTTTTTGATCAGAAGCGTAGTTCTCGAGGTATATCAAGATATTTAAAAGTTCCGAAGCCGCACCAACATAATAGAGATACAGAAACACCGTGGCCCCTTTCTTTGAGATAACTCTGCACTATTGCGAGCTGCAAATGCCACCTCCAGCTTAGCTGTGCAGAGGAAGAACAACAAGAAGAAGAAATATCTCGAAATATGTCCGTCAGGTCCCTTCCCTTGAGATATATCTGCAAATATCTCGGAAACGAAGCGAGCAATGGCAAAATGTTAAGAGACCTTTTTTGTAGAGAATTAAGTTTCCTACTTTTTATGTTCTATAATATTTTTTGATCAGATGCGTAGTTCTCGAGATATATCAAGATATTTAAAAGTTCCGAAGCCGCACCAACATAATAGAGATACAGAAACATCGTGGCCCCTTTCTTTGAGATAACTCTGCACTATTGCGAGCTGTAAATGCCACTTCCAGCTTAGCTGTGCAGAAGAAGAACAACAAGAAGAAGGAATATCTCGAAATATGTCCGTCAGGCCCCTTCCCTTGAGATAAATTTGCAAATATCTCGGAAACGAAGCGAGCTATGGCCAAATGTTAAGAGACCTTTTTTGTAGAGAATTAGGTTTCCTACTTTTTATGTTCTATGATATTTTTTGATCAGATGCGTAGTTCTCGAGATATATCAAGATATTTAAAAGTTCCGAAGCCGCACCAACATAATAGAGATACAGAAACACCGTGGCCCCTTTCTTTGAGATAACTCTGCACTATTGCGAGCTGCAAATGTCACTTCCAGCTTAGCTGTGCAGAAGAAGAACAACAAGAAGAAGAAATATCTCGAAATCTGTCCGACAGGCCCCTTCCCTTGAGATAAATCTGCAAATATCTCGGAAACGAAGCGAGCTATGGCAAAATGTTAAGAGACCTTTTTTGTAGAGAATTAAGTTTCCTACTTTTTATGTTCTATGATATTTTTTGATCAGATGCGTAGTTCTCGAGATATATCAAGATATTTGAAAGTTCCGAAGCCGCACCAACATAATAGAGATACAGAAACACCGTGGCCCCTTTCTTTGAGATAACTCTGCACGATTGCGAGCTGGAAATGCCACTTCCAGTTTAGCTGTGCAGAAGAAGAACAACAAGAAGAAGAAATATCTCGAAATATGTCCGTCAGGCCCCTTCCCCTGAGATAAATCTGCAAATATCTCGGAAACGAAGCGAGCTATGGCAAAATGTTAAGAGACCTTATTTGTAGAGAATTAAGTTTCCTACTTTTTATGTTCTATGATATTTTTTGATCAGATGCGTAGTTCTCGAGATATATCGAGATATTTAAAAGTTCCGAAGCCGCACCAACATAATAGAGGTACAGAAACACCGTGGCCCCTTTCTTTGAGATAACTCTGCACTATTGCGAGCTGCAAATGCCACTTCCAGCTTAGCTGTGCAGAAGAAGAACAACAAGAAGAAGAAATATCTCGAAAAATGTCCGTCAGGCCCCTTCCCTTGAGATAAATCTGCAAATATCTCGGAAACGAAGCGAGCTATGGCAAAATGTTAAGAGACCTCTTTTGTAGAGAATTATGGTTCCTACAATTTATGTTCTATGAAATTTTTTGATCAGAAGCGTAGTTCTCGAGGTATATCAAGATATTTAAAAGTTCCGAAGCCGCACCAACATAATAGAGATACAGAAACACCGTGGCCCCTTTCTTTGAGATAACTCTGCACTATTGCGAGCTGCAAATGCCACTTCCAGCTTAGCTGTGCAGAGGAAGAACAACAAGAAGAAGAAATATCTCGAAATATGTCCGTCAGGTCCCTTCCCTTGAGATAAATCTGCAAATATCTCGGAAACGAAGCGAGCTATGGCAAAATGTTAAGAGACCTTTTTTGTAGAGAATTAAGTTTCCTACTTTTTATGTTCTATGATATTTTTTGATCAGATGCGTAGTTCTCGAGATATATCAAGATATTTAAAAGTTCCGAAGCCGCACCAACATAATAGAGATACAGAAACACCGTGGCCCCTTTCTTTGAGATAACTTTGCACTATTGCGAGCTGTAAATGCCACTTCCAGCTTAGCTGTGCAGAAGAAGTACAACAAGAAGAAGAAATATCTCGAAATATGTCCGTCAGGCCCCTTCCCTTGAGATAAATCTGCAAATATCTCGGAAACGAAGGGAGCTATGGCAAAATGTTAAGAGACCTTTTTTGTAGAGAATTAAGTTTCCTACTTTTTATGTTCTACGATATTTTTTGATCAGATGCGTAGTTCTCGAGATATATCAAGATATTTAAAAGTTCCGAAGCTGCACCAACATAATAGAGATACAGAAACACCGTGGCCCCTTTGTTTGGGATAACTCTGCACTATTGCGAGCTGCAAATGCCACTTCCAGCTTAGCTGTGCAGAAGAAGAACAACAAGAAGAAGAAATATCTCGAAAAATGTCCGTCAGGCCCCTTCCCTTGAGATAAATCTGCAAATATCTCGGAAACGAAGCGAGCTATGGCAAAATGTTAAGAGACCTCTTTTGTAGAGAATTATGGTTCCTACAATTTATGTTGTATGAAATTTTTTGATCAGAAGCGTAGTTCTCGAGGTATATCAAGATATTTAAAAGTTCCGAAGCCGCACCAACATAATAGAGATACAGAAACACCGTGGCCCCTTTCTTTGAGATAACTCTGCACTATTGCGAGCTGCAAATGCCACCTCCAGCTTAGCTGTGCAGAGGAAGAACAACAAGAAGAAGAAATATCTCGAAATATGTCCGTCAGGTCCCTTCCCTTGAGATATATCTGCAAATATCTCGGAAACGAAGCGAGCTATGGCAAAATGTTAAGAGACCTTTTTTGTAGAGAATTATGTTTCCTACAATTTATGTTCTATGATATTTTTTGATCAGAAGCGTAGTTTTCGAGATATATCAAGATATTTAGAAGTTCCGAAGCCGCACCAACATAATAGAGATACAGAAACACCGTGGCCCCTTTGTTTGGGATAACTCTGCACTATTGCGAGCTGGAAATGCCACTTCCAGTTTAGCTGTGCAGAACAAGAACAACAAGAAGAAGAAATATCTCGAAATATGTCCGTCAGGACCCTTCCCTTGAGATAAATCTGCAAATATCTCGGAAACGAAGCGAGCTATGGCAAAACGTTAACAGACCTTTTTTGTAGAGAATTATGTTTCCTACAATTTATGTTCTATGATATTTTTTGATCAGATGCGTAGTTCTCGAGATATGTCAAGATATTTAAAAGCTTCGAAGCTGCACCAACATAATAGAGGTACAGAAACACCGTGGCCCCTTCCTTTGAGATAACTCTGCACTATTGCGAGCTGCAAATGCCACTTCCAGCTTAGCTGTGCAGAAGAAGAACAACAAGAAGAAGAAATATTTCGAAATATGTCCGTCAGGCCCCTTCCCTTGAGATAAATCTGCAAATATCTCGGAAACGAAGCGAGCTATGGCAAAATGTTAAGAGACCTTTTTTGTAGAGAATTAAGTTTCCTACTTTTTATGTTCTATGATATTTTTTGATCAGATGCGTAGTTCTCGAGATATATCAAGATATTTGAAAGTTCCGAAGCCGCACCAACATAATAGAGATACAGAAACACCGTGGCCCCTTTCTTTGAGATAACTCTGCACGATTGCGAGCTGGAAATGCCACTTCCAGTTTAGCTGTGCAGAAGAAGAACAACAAGAAGAAGAAATATCTCGAAATATGTCCGTCAGGCCCCTTCCCCTGAGATAAATCTGCAAATATCTCGGAAACGAAGCGAGCTATGGCAAAATGTTAAGAGACCTTTTTTGTAGAGAATTAAGTTTCCTACTTTTTATGTTCTATGATATTTTTTGATCAGATGCGTAGTTCTCGAGATATATCAAGATATTTAAAAGTTCCGAAGCCGCACCAACATAATAGAGATACAGAAACACCGTGGCCCCTTTCTTTGAGATAACTCTGCACTATTGCGAGCTGCAAATGCCACTTCCAGCTTAGCTGTGCAGAGGAAGAACAACAAGAAGAAGAAATATCTCGAAATATGTCCGTCAGGTCCCTTCCCTTGAGATATATCTGCAAATATCTCGGAAACGAAGCGAGCTATGGCAAAATGTTAAGAGACCTTTTTTGTAGAGAATTATGTTTCCTACAATTTATGTTCTATGATATTTTTTGATCAGAAGCGTAGTTTTCGAGATATATCAAGATATTTAAAAGTTCCGAAGCCGCACCAACATAATAGAGATACAGAAACACCGTGGCCCCTTTCTTTGAGATAACTTTGCACTATTGCGAGCTGTAAATGCCACTTCCAGCTTAGCTGTGCAGAAGAAGTACAACAAGAAGAAGAAATATCTCGAAATATGTCCGTCAGGCCCGTTCCCTTGAGATAAATCTGCAAATATCTCGGAAACGAAGCGAGCTATGGCAAAATGTTAAGAGACCTTTTTTGTAGAGAATTAAGTTTCCTACTTTTTATGTTCTATGATATTTTTTGATCAGATGCGTAGTTCTCGAGATATATCAAGATATTTAAAAGTTCCGAAGCCGCACCAACATAATAGAGATACAGAAACACCGTGGCCCCCTTCTTTGAGATAACGCTGCACTAGTGCGAGCCGCAAATGCCACTTCCAGCTTAGCTGTGCAGAAGAAGAACAACAAGAAGAAGAAATATCTCGAAATATGTCCGTCAGGCCCCTTCCCTTGAGATAAATCTGCAAATATCTCGGAAACGAAGCGAGCTATGGCAAAATGTTAAGAGACCTTTTTTGTAGAGAATTAAGTTTCCTACTTTTTATGTTCTACGATATTTTTTGATCAGATGCGTAGTTCTCGAGATATATCAAGATATTTAAAAGTTCCGAAGCCGCACCAACATAATAGAGATACAGAAACACCGTGGCTCCTTTCTTTGAGATAACTCTGCACTATTGCGAGCTGGAAATGCCACTTCCAGTTTAGCTGTGCAGAAGAAGAACAACAAGAAGAAGAAATATCTCGAAATATGTCCGTCAGGCCCCTTCCCTTGAGATAAATCTGCAAATATCTCGGAAACGAAGCGAGCTATGGCAAAATGTTAAGAGACCTTTTTTGTAGAGAATTAAGTTTCCTACTTTTTATGTTCTATAATATTTTTTGATCAGATGCGTAGTTCTCGAGATATATCAAGATATTTAAAAGTTCCGAAGCCGCACCAACATAATAGAGATACAGAAACATCGTGGCCCCTTTCTTTGAGATAACTCTGCACTATTGCGAGCTGTAAATGCCACTTCCAGCTTAGCTGTGCAGAAGAAGAACAACAAGAAGAAGGAATATCTCGAAATATGTCCGTCAGGCCCCTTCCCTTGAGATAAATTTGCAAATATCTCGGAAACGAAGCGAGCTATGGCCAAATGTTAAGAGACCTTTTTTGTAGAGAATTAGGTTTCCTACTTTTTATGTTCTATGATATTTTTTGATCAGATGCGTAGTTCTCGAGATATATCAAGATATTTAAAAGTTCCGAAGCCGCACCAACATAATAGAGATACAGAAACACCGTGGCCCCTTTCTTTGAGATAACTCTGCACTATTGCGAGCTGCAAATGTCACTTCCAGCTTAGCTGTGCAGAAGAAGAACAACAAGAAGAAGAAATATCTCGAAATCTGTCCGACAGGCCCCTTCCCTTGAGATAAATCTGCAAATATCTCGGAAACGAAGCGAGCTATGGCAAAATGTTAAGAGACCTTTTTTGTACAGAATTATGTTTCCTACAATTTATGTTCTATGATTTTTTTTGATCAGAAGCGTAGTTTTCGAGATATATCGAGATATTTAAAAGTTCCGAAGCCGCACCAACATAATAGAGATACAGAAACACCGTGGCCCCTTTCTTTGAGATAACTCTGCACGATTGCGAGCTGGAAATGCCACTTCCAGTTTAGCTGTGCAGAAGAAGAACAACAAGAAGAAGAAATATCTCGAAATATGTCCGTCAGGCCCCTTCCCCTGAGATAAATCTGCAAATATCTCGGAAACGAAGCGAGCTATGGCAAAATGTTAAGAGACCTTATTTGTAGAGAATTAAGTTTCCTACTTTTTATGTTCTATGATATTTTTTGATCAGATGCGTAGTTCTCGAGATATATCGAGATATTTAAAAGTTCCGAAGCCGCACCAACATAATAGAGGTACAGAAACACCGTGGCCCCTTTCTTTGAGATAACTCTGCACTATTGCGAGCTGCAAATGCCACTTCCAGCTTAGCTGTGCAGAAGAAGAACAACAAGAAGAAGAAATATCTCGAAAAATGTCCGTCAGGCCCCTTCCCTTGAGATAAATCTGCAAATATCTCGGAAACGAAGCGAGCTATGGCAAAATGTTAAGAGACCTCTTTTGTAGAGAATTATGGTTCCTACAATTTATGTTCTATGAAATTTTTTGATCAGAAGCGTAGTTCTCGAGGTATATCAAGATATTTAAAAGTTCCGAAGCCGCACCAACATAATAGAGATACAGAAACACCGTGGCCCCTTTCTTTGAGATAACTGTGCACTATTGCGAGCTGCAAATGCCACTTCCAGCTTAGCTGTGCAGAGGAAGAACAACAAGAAGAAGAAATATCTCGAAATATGTCCGTCAGGTCCCTTCCCTTGAGATAAATCTGCAAATATCTCGGAAACGAAGCGAGCTATGGCAAAATGTTAAGAGACCTTTTTTGTAGAGAATTAAGTTTCCTACTTTTTATGTTCTATGATATTTTTTGATCAGATGCGTAGTTCTCGAGATATATCAAGATATTTAAAAGTTCCGAAGCCGCACCAACATAATAGAGATACAGAAACACCGTGGCCCCTTTCTTTGAGATAACTTTGCACTATTGCGAGCTGTAAATGCCACTTCCAGCTTAGCTGTGCAGAAGAAGTACAACAAGAAGAAGAAATATCTCGAAATATGTCCGTCAGGCCCCTTCCCTTGAGATATATCTGCAAATATCTCGGAAACGAAGCGAGCTATGGCAAAATGTTAAGAGACCTTTTTTGTAGAGAATTATGTTTCCTACAATTTATGTTGTATGATATTTTTTGATCACAAGGGTAGTTTTCGAGATATATCGAGATATTTAAAAGTTCCGAAGCCGCACCAACATAATAGAGATACAGAAACACCGTGGCCCCTTTCTTTGAGATAACTCTGCACTATTGCGAGCTGGAAATGCCACTTCCAGTTTAGCTGTGCAGAAGAAGAACAACAAGAAGAAGAAATATCTCGAAATATGTCCGTTAGGCCCCTTCCCTTCAGATAAATCTGCAAATATCTCGGAAACGAAGCGAGCTATGGCAAAATGTTAAGAGACCTTTTTTGTAGAGAATTAAGTTTCCTACTTTTTATGTTCTATGATATTTTTTGATCAGATGCGCAGTTCTCGAGATATATCAAGATATTTAAAAGTTCCGAAGCCGCACCAACATAATAGAGATACAGAAACACAGTGGCCCCTTTCTTTGAGATAACTCTGCACTATTGCGAGCTGCAAATGCCACTTCCAGCTTAGCTGTGCAGAAGAAGAACAACAAGAAGAAGAAATATCTCGAAATATGTCCGTCAGGCCCTTTCCCTTCAGATAAATCTGCAAATATCTCGGAAACGAAGCGAGCTATGGCAAAATGCTAAGAGACCTTTTTTGTAGAGAATTATGTTTCCTACAATTTATGTTCTATGATATTTTTTGATCAGAAGCGTAGTTTTCGAGATATATCGAGATATTTAAAAGTTCCGAAGCCGCACCAACATAATAGAGATACAGAAACACCGTGGCCCCTTTCTTTGAGATAACTCTGCACTAGTGCGAGCCGCAAATGCCACTTCCAGCTTAGCTGTGCAGAAGAAGAACAACAAGAAGAAGAAATATCTCGAAATATGTCCGTCAGGCCCCTTCCCTTGAGATAAATCTGCAAATATCTCGGAAACGAAGCGAGCTATGGCAAAATGTTAACAGACCTTTTTTGTAGAGAATTATGTTTCCTACAATTTATGTTCTATGATATTTTTTGATCAGATGCGTAGTTCTCGAGATATATCAAGATATTTAAAAGTTCCGAAGCCGCACCAACATAATAGAGATACAGAAACACCGTGGCCCCTTTCTTTGAGATGACGCTGCACTAGTGCGAGCCGCAAATGCCACTTCCAGCTTAGCTGTGCAGAAGAAGAACAACAAGAAGAAGAAATATCTCGAAATATGTCCGTCAGGCCCCTTCCCTTGAGATAAATCTGCAAATATCTCGGAAACGAAGCGAGCTGTGGCAAAATGTTAAGAGACTTTATTTGTTGAGAATTAAGTTTCCTACTTTTTATGTTCTATAATATTTTTTGATCAGATGCGTAGTTCTCGTGATATATCAAGATATTTAAAAGTTCCGAAGCCGCACCAACATAATAGAGATACAGAAACACCGTGGCCCCTTTCTTTGAGATAACTCTGCACTATTGCGAGCTGGAAATGCCACTTCCAGTTTAGCTGTGCAGAAGAAGAACAACAAGAAGAAGAAATATCTCGAAATATGTCCGTTAGGCCCCTTCCCTTCAGATAAATCTGCAAATATCTCGGAAACGAAGCGAGCTATGGCAAAATGTTAAGAGACCTTATTTGTAGAGAATTAAGTTTCCTACTTTTTATGTTCTATGATATTTTTTGATCAGATGCGTAGTTCTCGAGATATATCGAGATATTTAAAAGTTCCGAAGCCGCACCAACATAATAGAGGTACAGAAACACCGTGGCCCCTTTCTTTGAGATAACTCTGCACTATTGCGAGCTGCAAATGCCACTTCCAGCTTAGCTGTGCAGAAGAAGAACAACAAGAAGAAGAAATATCTCGAAAAATGTCCGTCAGGCCCCTTCCCTTGAGATAAATCTGCAAATATCTCGGAAACGAAGCGAGCTATGGCAAAATGTTAAGAGACCTCTTTTGTAGAGAATTATGGTTCCTACAATTTATGTTGTATGAAATTTTTTGATCAGAAGCGTAGTTCTCGAGGTATATCAAGATATTTAAAAGTTCCGAAGCCGCACCAACATAATAGAGATACAGAAACACCGTGGCCCCTTTCTTTGAGATAACTCTGCACTATTGCGAGCTGCAAATGCCACCTCCAGCTTAGCTGTGCAGAGGAAGAACAACAAGAAGAAGAAATATCTCGAAATATGTCCGTCAGGTCCCTTCCCTTGAGATATATCTGCAAATATCTCGGAAACGAAGCGAGCTATGGCAAAATGTTAAGAGACCTTTTTTGTAGAGAATTATGTTTCCTACAATTTATGTTCTATGATATTTTTTGATCAGAAGCGTAGTTTTCGAGATATATCAAGATATTTAGAAGTTCCGAAGCCGCACCAACATAATAGAGATACAGAAACACCGTGGCCCCTTTGTTTGGGATAACTCTGCACTATTGCGAGCTGGAAATGCCACTTCCAGTTTAGCTGTGCAGAACAAGAACAACAAGAAGAAGAAATATCTCGAAATATGTCCGTCAGGACCCTTCCCTTGAGATAAATCTGCAAATATCTCGGAAACGAAGCGAGCTATGGCAAAACGTTAACAGACCTTTTTTGTAGAGAATTATGTTTCCTACAATTTATGTTCTATGATATTTTTTGATCAGATGCGTAGTTCTCGAGATATGTCAAGATATTTAAAAGCTTCGAAGCTGCACCAACATAATAGAGGTACAGAAACACCGTGGCCCCTTCCTTTGAGATAACTCTGCACTATTGCGAGCTGCAAATGCCACTTCCAGCTTAGCTGTGCAGAAGAAGAACAACAAGAAGAAGAAATATTTCGAAATATGTCCGTCAGGCCCCTTCCCTTGAGATAAATCTGCAAATATCTCGGAAACGAAGCGAGCTATGGCAAAATGTTAAGAGACCTTTTTTGTAGAGAATTAAGTTTCCTACTTTTTATGTTCTATGATATTTTTTGATCAGATGCGTAGTTCTCGAGATATATCAAGATATTTGAAAGTTCCGAAGCCGCACCAACATAATAGAGATACAGAAACACCGTGGCCCCTTTCTTTGAGATAACTCTGCACGATTGCGAGCTGGAAATGCCACTTCCAGTTTAGCTGTGCAGAAGAAGAACAACAAGAAGAAGAAATATCTCGAAATATGTCCGTCAGGCCCCTTCCCCTGAGATAAATCTGCAAATATCTCGGAAACGAAGCGAGCTATGGCAAAATGTTAAGAGACCTTTTTTGTAGAGAATTAAGTTTCCTACTTTTTATGTTCTATGATATTTTTTGATCAGATGCGTAGTTCTCGAGATATATCAAGATATTTAAAAGTTCCGAAGCCGCACCAACATAATAGAGATACAGAAACACCGTGGCCCCTTTCTTTGAGATAACTCTGCACTATTGCGAGCTGCAAATGCCACTTCCAGCTTAGCTGTGCAGAAGAAGAACAACAAGAAGAAGAAATATCTCGAAATATGTCCGTCAGGCCCCTTCCCTTGATATAAATCTGCAAATATCTCGGAAACGAAGCGAGCTATGGCAAAATGTTAAGAGACCTCTTTTGTAGAGAATTATGGTTCCTACAATTTATGTTCTATGATATTTTTTGATCAGATGCGTAGTTCTCGAGATATATCAAGATATTTAAAAGTTCCGAAGCCGCACCAACATAATAGAGATACAGAAACACCGTGGCCCCTTTCTTTGAGATAACTCTGCACTATTGCGAGCTGCAAATGTCACTTCCAGCTTAGCTGTGCAGAAGAAGAACAACAAGAAGAAGAAATATCTCGAAATCTGTCCGACAGGCCCCTTCCCTTGAGATAAATTTGCAAATATCTCGGAAACGAAGCGAGCTATGGCCAAATGTTAAGAGACCTTTTTTGTAGAGAATTAGGTTTCCTACTTTTTATGTTCTATGATATTTTTTGATCAGATGCGTAGTTCTCGAGATATATCAAGATATTTAAAAGTTCCGAAGCCGCACCAACATAATAGAGATACAGAAACATCGTGGCCCCTTTCTTTGAGATAACTCTGCACTATTGCGAGCTGTAAATGCCACTTCCAGCTTAGCTGTGCAGAAGAAGAACAACAAGAAGAAGGAATATCTCGAAATATGTCCGTCAGGCCCCTTCCCTTGAGATAAATTTGCAAATATCTCGGAAACGAAGCGAGCTATGGCCAAATGTTAAGAAACCTTTTTTGTAGAGAATTAGGTTTCCGACTTTTTATGTTCTATGATATTTTTTGATCAGATGCGTAGTTCTCGAGATATATCAAGATATTTAAAAGTTCCGAAGCCGCACCAACATAATAGAGATACAGAAACACCGTGGCCCCTTTCTTTGAGATAACTCTGCACTATTGCGAGCTGCAAATGTCACTTCCAGCTTAGCTGTGCAGAAGAAGAACAACAAGAAGAAGAAATATCTCGAAATCTGTCCGACAGGCCCCTTCCCTTGAGATAAATCTGCAAATATCTCGGAAACGAAGCGAGCTATGGCAAAATGTTAAGAGACCTTTTTTGTAGAGAATTAAGTTTCCTACTTTTTATGTTCTATGATATTTTTTGATCAGATGCGTAGTTCTCGAGATATATCAAGATATTTAAAAGTTCCGAAGCCGCACCAACATAATAGAGATACAGAAACACCGTGGCCCCTTTCTTTGAGATAACTCTGCACTATTGCGAGCTGCAAATGCCACTTCCAGCTTAGCTGTGCAGAAGAAGAACAACAAGAAGAAGAAATATCTCGAAATATGTCCGTCAGGCCCCTTCCCTTGAGATAAATCTGCAAATATCTCGGAAACGAAGCGAGCTATGGCAAAATGTTAAGAGACCTCTTTTGTAGAGAATTATGGTTCCTACAATTTATGTTCTATGATATTTTTTGATCAGATGCGTAGTTCTCGAGATATATCAAGATATTTAAAAGTTCCGAAGCCGCACCAACATAATAGAGATACAGAAACACCGTGGCCCCTTTCTTTGAGATAACTCTGCATTATTGCGAGCTGGAAATGCCACTTCCAGTTTAGCTGTGCAGAAGAAGAACAACAAGAAGAAGAAATATCTCGAAATATGTCCGTCAGGCCCCTTCCCTTGAGATAAATCTGCAAATATCTCGAAAACGAAGCGAGCTATGGCAAAATGTTAAGAGACCTTTTTTGTAGAGAATTAAGTTTCCTACTTTTTATGTTCTATGATATTTTTTGATCAGATGCGTAGTTCTCGAGATATATCAAGATATTTGAAAGTTCCGAAGCCGCACCAACATAATAGAGATACAGAAACACCGTGGCCCCTTTCTTTGAGATAACTCTGCACGATTGCGAGCTGGAAATACCACTTCCAGTTTAGCTGTGCAGAAGAAGAACAACAAGAAGAAGAAATATCTCGAAATATGTCCGTCAGGCCCCTTCCCCTGAGATAAATCTGCAAATATCTCGGAAACGAAGCGAGCTATGGCAAAATGTTAAGAGACCTTTTTTGTAGAGAATTAAGTTTCCTACTTTTTATGTTCTATGATATTTTTTGATCAGATGCGTAGTTCTCGAGATATATCAAGATATTTAAAAGTTCCGAAGCCGCACCAACATAATAGAGATACAGAAACACCGTGGCCCCTTTCTTTGAGATAACTCTGCACTATTGCGAGCTGCAAATGCCACTTCCAGCTTAGCTGTGCAGAAGAAGAACAACAAGAAGAAGAAATATCTCGAAATATGTCCGTCAGGCCCCTTCCCTTGAGATAAATCTGCAAATATCTCGGAAACGAAGCGAGCTATGGCAAAATGTTAAGAGACCTCTTTTGTAGAGAATTATGGTTCCTACAATTTATGTCCTATGATATTTTTTGATCAGAAGCGTAGTTCTCGAGGTATATCAAGATATTTAAAAGTTCCGAAGCCGCACCAACATAATAGAGATACAGAAACACCGTGGCCCCTTTCTTTGAGATAACTTTGCACTATTGCGAGCTGTAAATGCCACTTCCAGCTTAGCTGTGCAGAAGAAGTACAACAAGAAGAAGAAATATCTCGAAATATGTCCGTCAGGCCCGTTCCCTTGAGATGTATCTGCAAATATCTCGGAAACGAAGCGAGCTATGGCAAAATGTTAAGAGACCTTTTTTGTAGAGAATTATGTTTTCTACAATTTATGTTCTATGATATTTTTTGATCAGAAGCGTAGTTTTCGAGATATATCGAGATATTTAAAAGTTCCGAAGCCGCACCAACATAATAGAGATACAGAAACACCGTGGCCCCTTTCTTTGAGATAACTCTGCACTATTGCGAGCTGCAAATGCCAGGTCCAGCTTAACTGTGCAGAAGAAGCACAACAAGAACAAGAAATATCTCGGGATATGTCCGTCAGGCCCCTTCCCTTGAGCTAAATCTGCAAATATCTCGGAAACGATGCGAGCTATGGCAAAATGTTGAGAGACCTTTTTTGTAGTGAATTAAGTTTACCACTTTTTACGTTCTTTGATATTTTTTGAGCAGATGCGTAGTTTTCGAGAAATATCGAGATATTTAAAAGTTCCGAAGCCGCACCAACATAATAAAGATACAGAAACACCGTGGCCCCTTTCCTTCATATAAATCTGCTCTACTGCGTGCTGCAAATGCCACCTTCAGCTTAGCTGTGCAGAAGAAGAACAACAAGAAGAAGAAATATCTCGAAATATGTCCGTCAGGCCCCTTCCCTTGATGTAAATCTGCAAATATCTCGGAAACGATGCGAGCTATGGCAAAATGTTAAGAGACCTTTTTCGTAGGAAATTATGTTTCCTACTATTTATCTTCTATGATATTTTTTGATCAGATGCGTAGTTCTCGAGATATATCAAGATATTTAAAAGTTCCGAAGCCGCACCAACATAATAGAGATACAGAAACACCGTGGCCCCTTTCTTTGAGATAACTCTGCACTATTGCGAGCTGCAAATGTCACTTCCAGCTTAGCTGTGCAGAAGAAGAACAACAAGAAGAAGAAATATCTCGAAATCTGTCCGACAGGCCCCTTCCCTTGAGATAAATCTGCAAATATCTCGGAAACGAAGCGAGCTATGGCAAAATGTTAAGAGACCTTTTTTGTAGAGAATTAAGTTTCCTACTTTTTATGTTCTATGATATTTTTTGATCAGATGCGTAGTTCTCGAGATATATCAAGATATTTAAAAGTTCCGAAGCCGCACCAACATAATAGAGATACAGAAACACCGTGGCCCCTTTCTTTGAGATAACTCTGCACTATTGCGAGCTGCAAATGCCACTTCCAGCTTAGCTGTGCAGAAGAAGAACAACAAGAAGAAGAAATATCTCGAAATATGTCCGTCAGGCCCCTTCCCTTGAGATAAATCTGCAAATATCTCGGAAACGAAGCGAGCTATGGCAAAATGTTAAGAGACCTCTTTTGTAGAGAATTATGGTTCCTACAATTTATGTTCTATGATATTTTTTGATCAGATGCGTAGTTCTCGAGATATATCAAGATATTTAAAAGTTCCGAAGCCGCACCAACATAATAGAGATACAGAAACACCGTGGCCCCTTTCTTTGAGATAACTCTGCATTATTGCGAGCTGGAAATGCCACTTCCAGTTTAGCTGTGCAGAAGAAGAACAACAAGAAGAAGAAATATCTCGAAATATGTCCGTCAGGCCCCTTCCCTTGAGATAAATCTGCAAATATCTCGAAAACGAAGCGAGCTATGGCAAAATGTTAAGAGACCTTTTTTGTAGAGAATTAAGTTTCCTACTTTTTATGTTCTATGATATTTTTTGATCAGATGCGTAGTTCTCGAGATATATCAAGATATTTGAAAGTTCCGAAGCCGCACCAACATAATAGAGATACAGAAACACCGTGGCCCCTTTCTTTGAGATAACTCTGCACGATTGCGAGCTGGAAATACCACTTCCAGTTTAGCTGTGCAGAAGAAGAACAACAAGAAGAAGAAATATCTCGAAATATGTCCGTCAGGCCCCTTCCCCTGAGATAAATCTGCAAATATCTCGGAAACGAAGCGAGCTATGGCAAAATGTTAAGAGACCTTTTTTGTAGAGAATTAAGTTTCCTACTTTTTATGTTCTATGATATTTTTTGATCAGATGCGTAGTTCTCGAGATATATCAAGATATTTAAAAGTTCCGAAGCCGCACCAACATAATAGAGATACAGAAACACCGTGGCCCCTTTCTTTGAGATAACTCTGCACTATTGCGAGCTGCAAATGCCACTTCCAGCTTAGCTGTGCAGAAGAAGAACAACAAGAAGAAGAAATATCTCGAAATATGTCCGTCAGGCCCCTTCCCTTGAGATAAATCTGCAAATATCTCGGAAACGAAGCGAGCTATGGCAAAATGTTAAGAGACCTCTTTTGTAGAGAATTATGGTTCCTACAATTTATGTCCTATGATATTTTTTGATCAGAAGCGTAGTTCTCGAGGTATATCAAGATATTTAAAAGTTCCGAAGCCGCACCAACATAATAGAGATACAGAAACACCGTGGCCCCTTTCTTTGAGATAACTTTGCACTATTGCGAGCTGTAAATGCCACTTCCAGCTTAGCTGTGCAGAAGAAGTACAACAAGAAGAAGAAATATCTCGAAATATGTCCGTCAGGCCCGTTCCCTTGAGATGTATCTGCAAATATCTCGGAAACGAAGCGAGCTATGGCAAAATGTTAAGAGACCTTTTTTGTAGAGAATTATGTTTTCTACAATTTATGTTCTATGATATTTTTTGATCAGAAGCGTAGTTTTCGAGATATATCGAGATATTTAAAAGTTCCGAAGCCGCACCAACATAATAGAGATACAGAAACACCGTGGCCCCTTTCTTTGAGATAACTCTGCACTATTGCGAGCTGCAAATGCCAGGTCCAGCTTAACTGTGCAGAAGAAGCACAACAAGAACAAGAAATATCTCGGGATATGTCCGTCAGGCCCCTTCCCTTGAGCTAAATCTGCAAATATCTCGGAAACGATGCGAGCTATGGCAAAATGTTGAGAGACCTTTTTTGTAGTGAATTAAGTTTACCACTTTTTACGTTCTTTGATATTTTTTGAGCAGATGCGTAGTTTTCGAGAAATATCGAGATATTTAAAAGTTCCGAAGCCGCACCAACATAATAAAGATACAGAAACACCGTGGCCCCTTTCCTTCATATAAATCTGCTCTACTGCGTGCTGCAAATGCCACCTTCAGCTTAGCTGTGCAGAAGAAGAACAACAAGAAGAAGAAATATCTCGAAATATGTCCGTCAGGCCCCTTCCCTTGATGTAAATCTGCAAATATCTCGGAAACGATGCGAGCTATGGCAAAATGTTAAGAGACCTTTTTCGTAGGAAATTATGTTTCCTACTATTTATCTTCTATGATATTTTTTGATCAGATGCGTAGTTTTCGAGATATATCGAGATATTTAAAAGTTCCGAAGCCGCACCAACATAATAAAGATACAGAAACACCGTGGCCCTGTTCTTTGAGATAACTCTGCACTATTGCGAGCTGCAAATGCCACTTCCAGCTTAGCTGTGCAGAAGAAGAACAACAAGAAGAAGAAATATCTCGAAATATGTCCGTCAGGCCCCTTCCCTTGAGATGTATCTGCAAATATCTCGGAAACGAAGCGAGCTATGGCAAAATGTTAAGAGACCTTTTTTGTAGAGAATTATGTTTTCTACAATTTATGTTCTATGATATTTTTTGATCAGAAGCGTAGTTTTCGAGATATATCGAGATATTTAAAAGTTCCGAAGCCGCACCAACATAATAGAGATACAGAAACACCGTGGCCCCTTTCTTTGAGATAACTCTGCACTATTGCGAGCTGCAAATGCCAGGTCCAGCTTAACTGTGCAGAAGAAGCACAACAAGAACAAGAAATATCTCGTGATATGTCCGTCAGGCCCCTTCCCTTGAGCTAAATCTGCAAATATCTCGGAAACGATGCGAGCTATGGCAAAATGTTGAGAGACCTTTTTTGTAGTGAATTAAGTTTACTACCTTTTACGTTCTTTGATATTTTTTGATCAGATGCGTAGTTTTCGAGAAATATCGAGATATTTAAAAGTTCCGAAGCCGCACCAACATAATGAAGATACAGAAACACCGTGGCCCCTTTCCTTCATATAAATCTGCTCTACTGCGGGCTGCAAATGCCACCTTCAGCTTAGCTGCGCAGAAGAAGAACAACAAGAAGAAGAAATATCTCGAAATATGTCCGTCAGGCCCCTTCCCTTGATGTAAATCTGCAAATATCTCGGAAACGATGCGAGCTATGGCAAAATGTTAAGAGACCTTTTTCGTAGGAAATTAAGTTTCCTACTATTTATCTTCTATGATATTTTTTGATCAGATGCGTAGTTTTCGAGATATATCGAGATATTTAAAAGTTCCGAAGCCGCACCAACATAATAAAGATACAGAAACACCGTGGCCCTGTTCTTTGAGATAACTCTGCACTATTCCGAGCTGCAAATGCCACTTCCAGCTTAGCTGTGCAGAAGAAGAACAACAATAGGAAGAAATATCTCCGAATATGCCCGTGAGGCCCCTTTCCTTGAGCTAGATCTGCAGATATGTAATGTACATTTAATACCAATATCATTATTACGATATCTACATGAGATATAATGTAATGTACTGATTACTACCCGCAGATCAATGTACATTTAATAACAATATCATTATTGCCATATCTACATTAGATATAATGTAATATACTGATTCATTCCCACAGATCAATGTACATTTAATAACAATATCGTTAGTACGATATCTACATTAGATTTGTAGTGCACATTTAAAAACAATATCATTATTACCATATCTACATTAGATATAATGTAATATACAGATCCATTCCCACAGATCAATGTACATTTAATAACAATATCATTAGTACTATATCTACATTCGATATATTGTAATATACTTATTCGTTCCCACAGATCAATGTACTGTTACGTCGCGAGCGAGAGAGAGAGAGAGACGGCGCGCGACGTACAAAATAAGAAAAATTTTTGATTTTACGTGAGGTTAATTAAATTGTTGGCTGATACGCGGTTGAGAACGGTATTAGCGGCTGCCACCAGTCCTAATCGCTTGAGACGATGTTAGATCTTTCGCGATTAGAACAATAAAAGAGTTGATAGATTAATTAATAGTTAATTAAGAATTTATTTGGGTTCGTCAATGCTCTAGTCCCATACGGGCCCGTCGTGTGAATTTGTACGGAGATGGTAGGCGCGAAAATGCAGGAAAAGAAGTGGCTCGAAACGTAAATGAATTAAAACAGTTTAGGCGTAACAAAAATATAATCTCAAAAAAAGGTAAACGTGACAATAAAATGGTTGGTTAACAGAAAATGCGAGCTGTTTGAAATACAAGGGAAAATAAATGCATTGTTAAGAAAGGTTTAGGTTGTATGAAAGTGAGACTATTGATTATGGAATAGTTAATGTTTGATTAAACGATTCGACGATTCGAGCGACTATGTCGTATAAAGAATTAAACGCGAACAAAAGGAAAGAACGGTCCCAGAGGGTAAACTACCAGAATCACGGTTTCGTGGGGCCGCCTTCTTTTGTGTGAAATCGGAGTTTTCTAAATATTTTAAATATTCGATACCTTATGTCTCTATTGTGAACGGAACGATCTAGAGGGAAACTTTCCAGAATACGCGGTTTCGTAGATCGCCCGTTTTGCCTCGCTACGTCCAGATTCGTCGTATTAGATAAAATGAAATGGACAACTTACCAGGAAACAAGATGAAATAATATCTAATAATAGTGAGTGATAGACGCTTTCTTTTGCTGGTGTCGTTGAGAAATCTGGAAATCAAAGAAAAGATGAGGAAACTGCCACTGCACCACGCGTTCGCGATCGGCCTTTATTACGGTGTTACGAGACGAATTCAAACTATTACAAACGAACACAAAGTATTTTTAAATCAACGCGGCGCAGAAAAAGAAAGAAAAATAATTAATACACGAGACGATATAAAATGAAAGAGAAAAGATAGAATTTGAAGAGTATGAAAAGAATTTAACGTATCCGTTTGAGTCCTTGTCACAAAACCCCGAACCGAAACTCTCTCGACACTCTGCCTTGAAGAGGACTTGCCGAGCAATCTAATTACGCGGGTTTTGATTAACAACTCTATCTCTACGCGAACACGGGCTCCCCGTCACGCACCTTGCGACTTATCGACGAAGAGTGATTTGCCTCCGTCAAGCGATCGTGTCTGAGGGTTCGACCCGCGATCAAGGGCCCAAAGTGGGGACATCATTTGGCAAATCGGGGTACGTGACGGAGGGGAAATCCCGCGCGTATTGGGCTAATTGGCCGCTCTTCCTAGTTCCCTCAGCCCTTCCTGGCATTTCCTTCTACCTTCGTCCAAGGTTGTCCATTTCTTTCTACCCCTCTAACGCTACAACAGGTTTCATGCGTCGCAATTCTAAAGTTCTGGAATATTCGAAATCTATTACGACTTAGTTCATTCGTGTTTGCTTAATTAAAGTGGCCTTTACAATGATATTTCCGGTATCGAAAGAGATCTTTGTTTTATTAGAAGAGCACAAGATCGGAGAAGCGCGAACAGGTAACGATGAGAAGAAATAAATTAGCAAGGCCCTTCCTTGCGCCCCTCACGTGGAAAGTTCCAGATGCAGCGTACCCGATGAGGAACGCAAGGTCGGGATAAATGAAAATTAGCAAAAAATGTACATTTAATAACAACATCATTAGTACTGTATCTACATTATATATGTAATGTACATTTAAAAACAATTTCATTATTACCATATCTACATTAGATATAATGTAATACACAGATCCATTCCCACAGATCAATGTACATTTAATAACAATATCATTGGATCTATATCTACATTCGATGTAATGTAATATACTGATACATTCCCACAAATCAATATACATTTAATAACAATATCATTGGTACTATATCTACATTCGGTATAATGTAATATACTGATCTCTACCCACAGATCAATGTACATGTAAGTACAATATCATTATTACCATATCTTCATTAGATACAATGTAATATACTGATTCATTCCCACAGATCAATGTACATTTAATAACAATATCATTATTACTATATCTACATTAGATATAATGTAATATACTTATTCGTTCCCACAGATGAATGTGCATTTAATAACATTATCATTAGTACTGTATCTACATTAGATATGTAATGTATATTTAAAAACAATATCATTATTACCATATCTACATTAGATATAATGTAATATACAGACTCCTTCCCACAGATCAATGTACATTTAATAACAGTATCATTGGTACTATATCTACATTGAATATAATGTAATATACTCATTCATTCCCACAGATCAATGTACATTTAATAACAATATCATTAGTACTATATCTACATTAGATACGTAATGTACATTTAATAACAATATCATTATTACTATATCTACATTAGGTATGTAATGTACATTTAAAAACAATATCATTATTACCATATCTACATTAGATATAATGTAATATACTGATTCCTTCCCACAGATAAATGTACATTTTCTAACAATATCCTTGGTACTACAGCTACATCCTATATAATGTAATATATTGATTCATTCCCGCAGATCAATGTACATTTAATAACACTACCATTAGTACTATATCTACATTAGATATGTAATGTGCATTTAATACCAATGTCATTATTACCATATCTAGATTAGATATAATGTAATGTACTGATTACAACCCACAGACCAATGTACATTTAATAACAATATCATTATTACTATATCTACATTATAAATAATGTCATATACAGATACATTCCAACAGATCAATGTGCCTACATTTAATACCAATGTCATTATTACGATATCTACATGAGATATAATGTAATGTACTGATTACTACCCACAGATCAATGAACATTTAATAACAATATCATTATTACCATATCTACAATAGATATAACGTAATATACGGATTCCTTCCCACAGATCAATGTACGTTTAATAACAATATCATTGGTACTATATCTACATTCTATATAATGTAATATATTGATTCGTTCCGACAGATCAATGTACATTTAATAACAATATCATTATTACTATGACTACATTAGATATAATGTCATATAATGATACATTCCAACAGATGAATGTGCCTACATTTGGTACCAATGTCGTTATTACCATATCTACACTAGACATAATGTAATATACTGATTCCATCCCACAGATCAATGTACATTTAATAACGATATTATTATTACCATATCTACATTAGATATAATGTAATATACTGATACCTTCCCACAGATCAATGTACATTTATAAACAATATCATTATTCAGATGACTACATTAGATATAATGTCATATAGTGATACATTCCAACAGATCAATGTGCCTACATTTTGTACCAATGTCATTATTCCGATATCTACATGAGATATAATGTAATGTACTGATTACTACCCACAGATCAATGTACATTTAGTAACAATATCATTATTACTACGACTACATTACATATAATGTCATATAATGATACATTCCAACAGATGAATGTGCCTACATTTGGTACCAATGTCGTTATTACCATATCTACACTAGACATAATGTAATATACTGATTCCATCCCACAGATCAATGTACATTTAATAACGATATTATTATTACCATATCTACATTAGATATAATGTAATATACTGATACCTTCCCTAAGATCAATGTACATTTATAAACAATATCATTATTACTATGACTACATTAGATATAATGTCATATAGTGATACATTCCAACAGATCAATGTGCCTACATTTTGTACCAATCTCGTTATTACCATATCTACACTAGATATAATGTAATATACTGATTAATCCCCACAGATCAATGTACATTTAATAGCAATATCATTAGTACTATATCTACATTATATATGTAATGTACATTTAATAACAATATCATTAGTACCATATCTACATTATATGTGTAATGTACATTTAATAACAATATCATTAGCACTATATCTACATTATATATGTAATGTACATTTAATAACAATATCATTAGCACTATATCTACATTCGATATAATGTAATATACTGATTCCCTCCCACAGATCAATGTACATTTAATAACAATATCATTATTACTATATCTACATTCGAAATAATGTAATATACTGATTCGTTCCCACAGAACAATGTACATTTAATAACAATATCATTAGTACTATATCTACAGTAGATATGTAATATACATTTACAAACAATGCCATTATTACTATATTTCCGTTGGACATAATGTAATATACTGATTCCTTCCAACAGATCAATGTATATTTAATAACAATATCCTTAGTACTATATCTACATTCGATATAATGTAATATAGTTATTCGTTCCCACAGATGAATGTGCATTTAATAACAATATCATTAGTACTATATCTACATTGGATATGTAATGTGCACTTAATAACAATATCATTATTACCATATCTACACTAGATATAATGTAATATACTGATTAATCCCCACAGATCAATGTACATTTAATAACAATATCATTAGTACTATATCTACATTAGATATAATGTCATATAGTGATACATTCCAACAGACCAATGTACCTACATTTAGTACCAATGTCATAATTACCATATCTACACTAGATATAATGTAATACACTGATTCCCACCCACAGATCAATGTTCCTTTAATATCAATATCTCTATTACTACATCTACATTAGATAAAATGTCACGTACAGATTCATTGCCACAGATCAATGTACATTTAATAACAATATCGTGAACACTATATCTACCTACGATATAATGTAATATACTGATTCATTCCCACAGATCAATGTTCATTTAGTAACAAAATCATTAGTACTATATCTACATTAGATATGTAATGTACATTTAATAACAATATCATTAGTACTATATCTACATTCGATATAATGTAATATATTGATTCATTCCAACAGATCAATGTACATTTAATAACAATATCATTATTACTATATCTACATTAGATATAATGTAATATACTTATTCGTTCCCACAGATGAATGTGCATTTAATAACATTATCATTAGTACTGTATCTACATTAGATATGTAATGTATATTTAAAAACAATATCATTATTACCATATCTACATTAGATATAATGTAATATACAGACTCCTTCCCACAGATCAATGTACATTTAATAACAGTATCATTGGTACTATATCTACATTGAATATAATGTAATATACTCATTCATTCCCACAGATCAATGTACATTTAGTAACAATATCATTAGTACTATATCTACATTAGATACGTAATGTACATTTAATAACAATATCATTATTACTATATCTACATTAGGTATAATGTAATGTACTGATCACTACCCACAGATCAATGTACATTTAATAACAATATCATTATTACTATATCTACATTATAAATAATGTCATATACAGATACATTTCAACAGATCAATGTACCTACATTTAATGCCAATGTCATTATTACGATGTCTACATGAGATATAATGTAATATACTGATTGCTACCCACAGATCTATGTACATTTAATAACAATATCATTGGTACTATATCTACATTAGATATGTAATGTACATTTAAAAACAATATCATTATTACCATATCTACAATAGATATAACGTAATATACGGATTCCTTCCCACAGATCAATGTACGTTTAATAACAATATCATTGGTACTATATCTACATTCTATATAATGTAATATATTGATTCATTCCCACAGATCAATGTACATTTAATAACAATATCATTATTACTATGACTACATTAGATATAATGTCATCTAATGATACATTCCAACAGATGAATGTGCCTACATTTGGTACCAATGTCGTTATTACCATATCTACACTAGACATAATGTAATATACTGATTCCATCCCACAGATCAATGTACATTTAATAACGATATTATTATTACCATATCTACATTAGATATAATGTAATATACTGATACCTTCCCTAAGATCAATGTACATTTATAAACAATATCATTATTACTATGACTACATTAGATATAATGTCATATAGTGATACATTCCAACAGATGAATGTGCCTACATTTTGTACCAATGTCGTTATTACCATATCTACACTAGATATAATGTAATATACTGATTAATCCCCACAGATCAATGTACATTTAATAGCAATATCATTAGTACTATATCTACATTATATATGTAATGTACATTTAATAACAATATCATTAGTACCATATCTACATTATATGTGTAATGTACATTTAATAACAATATCATTAGCACTATATCTACATTATATATGTAATGTACATTTAATAACAATATCATTAGCACTATATCTACATTCGATATAATGTAATATACTGATTCCCTCCCACAGATCAATGTACATTTAATAACAATATCATTATTACTATATCTACATTCGAAATAATGTAATATACTGATTCGTTCCCACAGAACAATGTACATTTAATAACAATATCATTAGTACTATATCTACAGTAGATATGTAATATACATTTACAAACAATGCCATTATTACTATATTTCCGTTGGACATAATGTAATATACTGATTCCTTCCAACAGATCAATGTATATTTAATAACAATATCCTTAGTACTATATCTACATTCGATATAATGTAATATAGTTATTCGTTCCCACAGATGAATGTGCATTTAATAACAATATCATTAGTACTATATCTACATTGGATATGTAATGTGCACTTAATAACAATATCATTATTACCATATCTACACTAGATATAATGTAATATACTGATTAATCCCCACAGATCAATGTACATTTAATAACAATATCATTAGTACTATATCTACATTAGATATAATGTCATATAGTGATACATTCCAACAGACCAATGTACCTACATTTAGTACCAATGTCATAATTACCATATCTACACTAGATATAATGTAATACACTGATTCCCACCCACAGATCAATGTTCCTTTAATATCAATATCTCTATTACTACATCTACATTAGATAAAATGTCACGTACAGATTCATTCCCACAGATCAATGTACATTTAATAACAATATCGTGAACACTATATCTACCTACGATATAATGTAATATACTGATTCATTCCCACAGATCAATGTTCATTTAGTAACAAAATCATTAGTACTATATCTACATTAGATATGTAATGTACATTTAATAACAATATCATTAGTACTATATCTACATTCGATATAATGTAATATATTGATTCATTCCAACAGATCAATGTACATTTAATAACAATATCATTATTACTATATCTACATTAGATATAATGTAATATACTTATTCGTTCCCACAGATGAATGTGCATTTAATAACATTATCATTAGTACTGTATCTACATTAGATATGTAATGTATATTTAAAAACAATATCATTATTACCATATCTACATTAGATATAATGTAATATACAGACTCCTTCCCACAGATCAATGTACATTTAATAACAGTATCATTGGTACTATATCTACATTGAATATAATGTAATATACTCATTCATTCCCACAGATCAATGTACATTTAGTAACAATATCATTAGTACTATATCTACATTAGATACGTAATGTACATTTAATAACAATATCATTATTACTATATCTACATTAGGTATAATGTAATGTACTGATCACTACCCACAGATCAATGTACATTTAATAACAATATCATTATTACTATATCTACATTATAAATAATGTCATATACAGATACATTTCAACAGATCAATGTACCTACATTTAATGCCAATGTCATTATTACGATGTCTACATGAGATATAATGTAATATACTGATTGCTACCCACAGATCTATGTACATTTAATAACAATATCATTGGTACTATATCTACATTAGATATGTAATGTACATTTAAAAACAATATCATTATTACCATATCTACAATAGATATAACGTAATATACGGATTCCTTCCCACAGATCAATGTACGTTTAATAACAATATCATTGGTACTATATCTACGTTCTATATAATGTAATATATTGATTCATTCCCACAGATCAATGTACATTTAATAACAATATCATTATTACTATGACTACATTAGATATAATGTCATCTAATGATACATTCCAACAGATGAATGTGCCTACATTTGGTACCAATGTCGTTATTACCATATCTACACTAGACATAATGTAATATACTGATTCCATCCCACAGATCAATGTACATTTAATAACGATATTATTATTACCATATCTACATTAGATATAATGTAATATACTGATACCTTCCCACAGATCAATGTACATTTATAAACAATATCATTATTCAGATGACTACATTAGATATAATGTCATATAGTGATACATTCCAACAGATCAATGTGCCTACACTTTGTACCAATGTCATTATTACGATATCTACATGAGATATAATGTAATGTACTGATTACTACCCACAGATCAATGTACATTTAATAACAATATCATTATTACTATGACTACATTACATATAATGTCATATAATGATACATTCCAACAGATGAATGTGCCTACATTTGGTACCAATGTCGTTATTACCATATCTACACTAGACATAATGTAATATACTGATTCCATCCCACAGATCAATGTACATTTAATAACGATATTATTATTACCATATCTACATTAGATATAATGTAATATACTGATACCTTCCCTAAGATCAATGTACATTTATAAACAATATCATTATTACTATGACTACATTAGATATAATGTCATATAGTGATACATTCCAACAGATCAATGTGCCTACATTTTGTACCAATGTCGTTATTACCATATCTACACTAGATATAATGTAATATACTGATTAATCCCCACAGATCAATGTACATTTAATAACAATATCATTAGTACTATATCTACATTATATATGTAATGTACATTTAATAACAATATCATTAGTACCATATCTACATTATATGTGTAATGTACATTTAATAACAATATCATTAGCACTATATCTACATTATATATGTAATGTACATTTAATAACAATATCATTAGCACTATATCTACATTCGATATAATGTAATATACTGATTCCCTCCCACAGATCAATGTACATTTAATAACAATATCATTATTACTATATCTACATTCGAAATAATGTAATATACTGATTCGTTCCCACAGAACAATGTACATTTAATAACAATATCATTAGTACTATATCTACAGTAGATATGTAATGTACATTTACAAACAATGCCATTATTACTATATTTCCGTTGGACATAATGTAATATACTGATTCCTTCCAACAGATCAATGTATATTTAATAACAATATCCTTAGTACTATATCTACATTCGATATAATGTAATATACTGATTCATTCCCACAGATCAATGTACATTTTATAACAATATCATTAGTACTATATCTACTTTCGATATAATGTAATATATTGATTCATTCCTACAGATCAATGTACATTTAATACCAATATCATTATTACGATATCTACATTAGATATAATGTCATATACAGAATCATTTCCACAGATCAATGTACATTTAATAACAATATCATTACCACTATATCTACATTAGATATGTTATATACATTAAGGAACTATGCCATTATTACTATATCTGCGTTGGACATAATGTAATATACTGATTCCTTCCCCCAGATCAGTGAACATTTAAGAACAATATCATTAGTACTATATCTACATTCGATATAATGTAATATACTTATTCGTTCCCAAAGATCAATGTACATTTCATAACAATGTCATTAATAATGATATTGTTATTAAACGTACATTGATCTGTGGGAATGAATCTGTATATGAAATTGTATCTAATGTAGATATAGTGATAATGATATTGTTATTAAATGTATGTTGATCTGTGGACATGAATCAGTCTCTTACATTATATCGAATGTAGATATAGTAACAATGATATTGTTATCAAATGTACATTGATCTGTGGGAAGGAATCAGTACACTACATTACATCTAGTGTCGATATGATAATAATGACATTGGTACTAAATGTAGGTACATTGATCTGTTAGAATGAACCACTATATGACATTAAATCTAATGTAGATATAGTAATAATGATATTGTTATTAAGTGTACATTGATCTGCGGGTAGTAATCAGTATATTACATTATATCTAATGTAGATATGGTATTAATGACATTGGTATTAAATGTAGCTACATTGATCTGTGGGAATGAATCACTATATTACATTATATCGAATGGAGATATAGTACCAATGATATTGTTATTAAATGTACATTGATCTGTGCGAAGGAATCAGTATATTACTTTATACCGAATGTAGATAAAGTACTAATGATATTGTTATTAAATGTACATTGATCTGTGGGAATGAATCTGTATATTACATTATATCCAATGTAGATATAGTAATAACGATATTGTTATTAAATGACATTGATCTGTGGGAGTGAATCAGTATATTACGTTATATCATATGTAGATATAGTACTATTGATATTGTTATTAAATGTCCATTGATCTGTGGGAATGAATCAGTATATTACATTATATCTCTGGTAGATATCGTAATAATGACATTGGTATTAAATGTAGGTACATTGATCTGTTGGAATGTATCTGTATATGACATTATATCTAATGTAAATATAGTAATAATGATATTGTTATTAAATGTACATCGATATGTGGGAAGTCGATATGTCGAAATATGTCCGTCAGGCCTCTTCCCTTGGGTTAAATCTGCAAATATATCGGAAACAATGCGAGCTATGGCAAAATCTTAAGAGACCTTTTTTGTAGGAAATTAAGTTTCCTACTATTCATGTCCTATGATATTTTTTGATCAGATGCGTAGTTTTCGAGATGTATGGAGATATTTAAAAGTTCCGAAGCCGCACCAACATAAGAAAGATACAGAAACACCGTGGCCCCTTTCTTTGAGATAACTCTGCACTACTGCGAGCTGGAAATGCGAGTTCCAGCTTAGCTGTGCAGAAGAAGAACAACAAGAAGAAGAAATATCTCGGAATATGTCCGTCAGGCCCCGTCACTTGAGCTACATCTGCAAATATCTCGGAAACGATGCGAGCTATGGCAAAATGTTGAGAGACCTTTGTTGTAGGAAATTATGTTTCCTACTATTTATGTTCAATGATATTTTTTGGTCAGATGCGTAGTTTTCGAGATATATCGAGATATTTATTAGTTCCGAAGCCGCACCAACATAATAAAGATACAGAAACACCGTGGTTCCTTTCTCTGAGATACCTCTGCACTATTGCGGGCTGGAAATGCCACTTCCAGCTTAGCTGTGCAGAAGAACAACAACAAGAAGAAGAAATATCTCGAAATATGTCCGTCAGGCCCCTTCCCTTGAGATAAATCTGCAAATATCTCGGAAACGAAGCGAGCTATGGCAAAATCTTAAGAGACGTTTTTTGTAGAGAATTAAGTTTCCTACTTTTTATGTTCTATGATATTTTTTGATCAGATGCGTAGTTCTCGAGATATATCCAGATATTTAAAAGTTCCGAAGCCGCACCAACATAATAGAGATACAGAAACACCGTGGCCCCTTTCTTTGAGGTAACTCTGCACTATTGCGAGCTGCAAATGCCACTTCCAGCTTAGCTGTGCAGAAGAAGAACAACAAGAAGAAGAAATATCTCGAAATATGTCCGTCAGCCCCCTTCCCTTGAGATAAATCTGCAAATATCTCGGAAACGAACCGAGCTATGGCAAAATGTTAAGAGACCTTATTTGTAGAGAATTAAGTTTCCTACTTTTTATGTTCTATGATATTTTTTGATCAGATGCGTAGTTCTCGAGATATATCAAGATATTTAAAAGTTCCGAAGCCGCACCAACATAATAGAGATACAGAAACACCGTGGCCCCTTTCTTTGAGATAACTCTGCACTATTGCGAGCTGCAAATGCCACTTCGAGCTTAGCTGTGCAGAAGAAGAACAACAAGAAGAAGAAATATCTCGAAATATGTCCGTCAGCCCCCTTCCCTTGAGATAAATCTGTAAATATCTCGGAAACCAAGCGAGCTATGGCAAAATGTTAAGAGACCTTTTTTGTAGAGAATTAAGTTTCCTACTTTTTACGTTCTATGATATTTTTTGATCAGATGCGTAGTTCTCGAGATATATCAAGAGATTTAAAAGTTCCGAAGCCGCACCAACATAATAGAGATACAGAAACACCGTGGGCCCTTTCTTTGAGATAACTCTGCACTATTGCGCGCTGCAAATGCCACTTCCAGCTTAGCTGTGCAGAAGAAGAACAACAAGAAGAAGAAATATCTCGAAATATGTCCGTCAGGCCCCTTCCCTTGAGATATATCTGCAAATATCTCGGGAACGAACCGAGCTATGGCAAAATGTTAAGAGACCTTATTTGTACAGAATTAAGTTTCCTACTTTTTATGTTCTACGATATTTTTTGATCAGATGCGTAGTTCTCGAGATATATCAAGATATTTAAAAGTTCCGAAGCCGCACCAACATAATAGAGATACAGAAACACCGTGGCCCCTTTCTTTGAGATAACTCTGCACTATTGCGAGCTGCAAGTGCCACTTCCAGCTTAGCTGTGCAGAAGAAGAACAACAAGAAGAAGAAATATCTCGAAATATGTCCGTCAGGCCCCTTCCCTTGAGATAAATCTGCAAATATCTCGGAAACGAAGAGAGCTATGGCAAAATGTTAAGAGACCTTTTTTGTAGAGAACTAAGTTTCCTACTTTTTATGTTCTATGATATTTTTTGATCAGATGCGTAGTTCTCGAGATATATCGAGATATTTAAAAGTTCCGAAGCCGCACCAACATAATAGAGATACAGAAACACCGTGGCCCCTTTCTTTGAGATAACTCTGCACTATTGCGAGCTGGAAATGCCACTTCCAGTTTAGCTGTGCAGAAGAAGAACAACAAGAAGAAGAAATATCTCGAAATATGTCCGTTAGGCCCCTTCCCTTGAGATAAATCTGCAAATATCTCGGAAACGAACCGAGCTATGGCAAAATGTTAAGAGACCTTTTTTGTAGAGAATTAGGTTTCCTACTTTTTATGTTCTATGATATTTTTTGATCAGATGCGTAGTTCTCGAGATATATCAAGATATTTAAAAGTTCCGAAGCCGCACCAACATAATAGAGATACAGAAACACCGTGGCCCCTTTCTTTGAGATAACTCTGCACTATTGCGAGCTGCAAATGCCACTTCCAGCTTAGCTGTGCAGAAGAAGAACAACAAGAAGAAGAAATATCTCGAAATATGTCCGTCAGGCCCCTTCCCTTGAGATAAATCTGCGAATATCTCGGAAACGAAGAGAGCTATGGCAAAATGTTAAGAGACCTTTTTTGTAGAGAATTAAGTTTCCTACTTTTTATGTTGTATGGTATTTTTTGATCAGATGCGTAGTTCTCGAGATATATCAAGATATTTAAAAGTTCCGAAGCCGCACCAACATAATAGAGATACAGAAACACCGTGGCCCCTTTCTTTGAGATAACTCTGCACTATTGCGAGCTGGAAATGCCACTTCCAGTTTAGCTGTGCAGAAGAAGAACAACAAGAAGAAGAAATATCTCCAAATATGTCCGTTAGGCCCCTTCCCTTGAGATAAATCTGCAAATATCTCGGAAACGAAGCGAGCTATGGCAAAGTGTTAAGAGACCTTTTTTGTAGAGAATTAAGTTTCCTACTTTTTATGTTCTATGATATTTTTTGATCAGATGCGTAGTTCTCGAGATATATCAAAATATTTAAAAGTTCCGAAGCCGCACCAACATAATAGAGATACAGAAACACCGTGGCCCCTTTCTTTGAGATAACTCTGCACTATTGCGAGCTGCAAATGCCACTTCCAGCTTAGCTGTGCAGAGGAAGAACAACAAGAAGAAGAAATATCTCGAAATATGTCCGTCAGGCCCCTTCCCTTGAGATATATCTGCAAATATCTCGGGAACGAACCGAGCTATGGCAAAATGTTAAGAGACCTTATTTGTACAGAATTAAGTTTCCTACTTTTTATGTTCTACGATATTTTTTGATCAGATGCGTAGTTCTCGAGATATATCAAGATATTTAAAAGTTCCGAAGCCGCACCAACATAATAGAGATACAGAAACACCGTGGCCCCTTTCTTTGAGATAACTCTGCACTATTGCGAGCTGCAAGTGCCACTTCCAGCTTAGCTGTGCAGAAGAAGAACAACAAGAAGAAGAAATATCTCGAAATATGTCCGTCAGGCCCCTTCCCTTGAGATAAATCTGCAAATATCTCGGAAACGAAGAGAGCTATGGCAAAATGTTAAGAGACCTTTTTTGTAGAGAACTAAGTTTCCTACTTTTTATGTTCTATGATATTTTTTGATCAGATGCGTAGTTCTCGAGATATATCGAGATATTTAAAAGTTCCGAAGCCGCACCAACATAATAGAGATACAGAAACACCGTGGCCCCTTTCTTTGAGATAACTCTGCACTATTGCGAGCTGGAAATGCCACTTCCAGTTTAGCTGTGCAGAAGAAGAACAACAAGAAGAAGAAATATCTCGAAATATGTCCGTTAGGCCCCTTCCCTTGAGATAAATCTGCAAATATCTCGGAAACGAACCGAGCTATGGCAAAATGTTAAGAGACCTTTTTTGTAGAGAATTAGGTTTCCTACTTTTTATGTTCTATGATATTTTTTGATCAGATGCGTAGTTCTCGAGATATATCAAGATATTTAAAAGTTCCGAAGCCGCACCAACATAATAGAGATACAGAAACACCGTGGCCCCTTTCTTTGAGATAACTCTGCACTATTGCGAGCTGCAAATGCCACTTCCAGCTTAGCTGTGCAGAAGAAGAACAACAAGAAGAAGAAATATCTCGAAATATGTCCGTCAGGCCCCTTCCCTTGAGATAAATCTGCGAATATCTCGGAAACGAAGAGAGCTATGGCAAAATGTTAAGAGACCTTTTTTGTAGAGAATTAAGTTTCCTACTTTTTATGTTGTATGGTATTTTTTGATCAGATGCGTAGTTCTCGAGATATATCAAGATATTTAAAAGTTCCGAAGCCGCACCAACATAATAGAGATACAGAAACACCGTGGCCCCTTTCTTTGAGATAACTCTGCACTATTGCGAGCTGGAAATGCCACTTCCAGTTTAGCTGTGCAGAAGAAGAACAACAAGAAGAAGAAATATCTCCAAATATGTCCGTTAGGCCCCTTCCCTTGAGATAAATCTGCAAATATCTCGGAAACGAAGCGAGCTATGGCAAAGTGTTAAGAGACCTTTTTTGTAGAGAATTAAGTTTCCTACTTTTTATGTTCTATGATATTTTTTGATCAGATGCGTAGTTCTCGAGATATATCAAAATATTTAAAAGTTCCGAAGCCGCACCAACATAATAGAGATACAGAAACACCGTGGCCCCTTTCTTTGAGATAACTCTGCACTATTGCGAGCTGCAAATGCCACTTCCAGCTTAGCTGTGCAGAGGAAGAACAACAAGAAGAAGAAATATCTCGAAATATGTCCGTCAGGCCCGTTCCTTTGAGCTGAATCTGCAAATATCTCGGAAACGAAGCGAGCTATGGCAAAATGTTAAGAGACGTTTTCTGTAGAGAATTATGTTTCCTACAATTTATCTTCTATGATATTTTTTGATCAGAAGCGTAGTTTTCGAGATATATCGAGATATTTAAAAGTTCCGAAGCCGCACCAACATAATAGAGATACAGAAACACCGTGGCCCCTTTCTTTGAGATAACTCTGCACTAGTGCGAGCCGCAAATGCCACTTCCAGCTTAGCTGTGCAGAAGAAGAACAACAAGAAGAAGAAATATCTCGAAATATGTCCGTCAGGCCCCTTCCCTTGAGATAAATCTGCAAATATCTCGGAAACGAAGCGAGCTATGGCAAAATGATGAGAGACCTTTTTTGTAGAGAATTAAGTTTCCTACTTTTTATCTTCTATGAGATTTTTTGATCAGATGGGTAGTTCTCGAGATATATCAAGATATTTAACAGTTCCGAAGCCGCACCAACATAATAGAGATACAGAAACACCGTGGCCCCTCTCTTTGAGATAACTCTGCACTATTGCGAGCTGCAAATGCCACTTCCAGCTTAGCTGTGCAGAAGAAGAACAACAAGAAGAAGAAATATCTAGAAATATGTCCGTCAGGCCCCTTCCCTTGAGATAAATCTGCAAATATCTCGGAAACGAAGCGAGCTATGGCAAAATGTTAAGAGACCTTTTTTGTAGAGAATTATGTTTCCTACAATTTACCTTCTATGATATTTTTTGATCAGAAGCGTAGTTTTCGAGATATATTGAGATACTTAAAAGTTCCGAAGCCGCACAAACATAATAGAGATACAGAAACACCGTGGCCCCTTTCTTTGAGATAACTCTGCACTATCGCGAGCTGCAAATGCCACTTCGAGCTTAGCTGTGCAGAAGAAGAACAACAAGAAGAAGAAATATCTCGAAATATGTCCGTCAGACCCCTTCCCTTGAGATAAATCTGCAAATATCTCGGAAACGAAGCGAGCTATGGCAAAATGTTAAGAGACCTTTCTTGTAAAGAATTATGTTTGCTACAATTTACCTTCTATAATATTTTTTGATCAGAAGCGTAGTTTTCGAGATATATCGAGATATTTAAAAGTTCCGAAGCCGCACCAACATAATAGAGATACAGAAACACCGTGGCCCCTTTCTTTGAGATAACTCTGCACTATTGCGCCCTGCAAATGCCACATCCAGCTTAGCTGTGCAGAAGAAGAACAACAAGAAGAAGAAATATCTCGAAATATGTCCGTCAGGCCCCTTCCCTTGAGATAAATCTGCAAATATCTCGGAAACGAAGCGAGCTATGGCAAAATGTTAAGAGACCTTTTTTGTAGAGAATTAAGTTTCCTACTTTTTACGTTCTATGATATCTTTTGATCAGATGCGTAGTTCTCGAGATATATCAAGATATTTAACAGTTCCGAAGCCGCACCAACATAATAGAGATACAGAAACACCGTGGCCCCTCTCTTTGAGATAACTCTGCACTATTGCGAGCTGCAAATGCCACTTCCAGCTTAGCTGTGCAGAAGAAGAACAACAAGAAGAAGAAATATCTAGAAATATGTCCGTCAGGCCCCTTCCCTTGAGATAAATCTGCAAATATCTCGGAAACGAAGCGAGCTATGGCAAAATGTTAAGAGACCTTTTTTGTAGAGAATTATGTTTCCTACAATTTACCTTCTATGATATTTTTTGATCAGAAGCGTAGTTTTCGAGATATATTGAGATACTTAAAAGTTCCGAAGCCGCACAAACATAATAGAGATACAGAAACACCGTGGCCCCTTTCTTTGAGATAACTCTGCACTATCGCGAGCTGCAAATGCCACTTCGAGCTTAGCTGTGCAGAAGAAGAACAACAAGAAGAAGAAATATCTCGAAATATGTCCGTCAGACCCCTTCCCTTGAGATAAATCTGCAAATATCTCGGAAACGAAGCGAGCTATGGCAAAATGTTAAGAGACCTTTCTTGCAGAGAATTATGCTTGCTACAATTTACCTTCTATAATATTTTTTGATCAGATGCGTAGTTCTCGAGATATATCAAGATATTTAAAAGCTCCGAAGCCGCACCAACATAATAGAGATACAGAAACACTGTGGCCCCTTTCTTTGAGATAACTCCGCACTACTGCGAGCTGCAAATGCCACTTCCAGCTTAGCTGTGCAGAAGAAGAACAACAAGAAGAAGAAATATCTCGAAATATGTCCGTCAGGCCCCTTCCCTTGAGATAAATCTGCGAATATCTCGGAAACGAAGAGAGCTATGGCAAAATGTTAAGAGACCTTTTTTGTAGAGAATTAAGTTTCCTACTTTTTATGTTGTATGGTATTTTTTGATCAGATGCGTAGTTCTCGAGATATATCAAGATATTTAAAAGTTCCGAAGCCGCACCAACATAATAGAGATACAGAAACACCGTGGCCCCTTTCTTTGAGATAACTCTGCACTATTGCGAGCTGGAAATGCCACTTCCAGTTTAGCTGTGCAGAAGAAGAACAACAAGAAGAAGAAATATCTCGAAATATGTCCGTCAGGCCCGTTCCTTTGAGCTGAATCTGCAAATATCTCGGAAACGAAGCGAACTATGGCAAAATGTTAAGAGACGTTTTTTGTAGAGAATTATGTTTCCTACAATTTATCTTCTATGATATTTTTTGATCAGAAGCGTAGTTTTCGAGATATATCGAGATATTTAAAAGTTCCGAAGCCGCACCAACATAATAGAGATACAGAAACACCGTGGCCCCTTTCTTTGAGATAACTCTGCACTAGTGCGAGCCGCAAATGCCACTTCCAGCTTAGCTGTGCAGAAGAAGAACAACAAGAAGAAGAAATATCTCGAAATATGTCCGTCAGGCCCCTTCCCTTGAGATAAATCTGCAAATATCTCGGAAACGAAGCGAGCTATGGCAAAATGATAAGAGACCTTTTTCGTAGAGAATTAAGTTTCCTACTTTCTATCTTCTATGAGATTTTTTGATCAGATGCGTAGTTCTCGAGATATATCAAGATATTTAACAGTTCCGAAGCCGCACCAACATAATAGAGATACAGAAACACCGTGGCCCCTCTCTTTGAGATAACTCTGCACTATTGCGAGCTGCAAATGCCACTTCCAGCTTAGCTGTGCAGAAGAAGAACAACAAGAAGAAGAAATATCTAGAAATATGTCCGTCAGGCCCCTTCCCTTGAGATAAATCTGCAAATATCTCGGAAACGAAGCGAGCTATGGCAAAATGTTAAGAGACCTTTTTTGTAGAGAATTGTGTTTCCTACAATTTACCTTCTATGATATTTTTTGATCAGAAGCGTAGTTTTCGAGATATATTGAGATACTTAAAAGTTCCGAAGCCGCACAAACATAATAGAGATACAGAAACACCGTGGCCCCTTTCTTTGAGATAACTCTGCACTATCGCGAGCTGCAAATGCCACTTCGAGCTTAGCTGAGCAGAAGAAGAACAACAAGAAGAAGAAATATCTCGAAATATGTCCGTCAGACCCCTTCCCTTGAGATAAACCTGCAAATATCTCGGAAACGAAGCGAGCTATGGCAAAATGTTAAGAGACCTTTCTTGTAGAGAATTATGTTTGCTACAATTTACCTTCTATAATATTTTTTGATCAGAAGCGTAGTTTTCGAGATATATCGAGATATTTAAAAGTTCCGAAGCCGCACCAACATAATAGAGATACAGAAACACCGTGGCCCCTTTCTTTGAGATAACTCTGCACTATTGCGCCCTGCAAATGCCACATCCAGCTTAGCTGTGCAGAAGAAGAACAACAAGAAGAAGAAATATCTCGAAATATGTCCGTCAGGCCCCTTCCCTTGAGATAAATCTGCAAATATCTCGGAAACGAAGCGAGCTATGGCAAAATGTTAAGAGACCTTTTTTGTAGAGAATTATGTTTCCTACAATTTACCTTCTATGATATTTTTTGATCAGAAGCGTAGTTTTCGAGATATATCAAGATATTTAAAAGTTCCGAAGCCGCACCAACATAATAGAGATACAGAAACACCGTGGCCCCTTTCTTTGAGATAACTCTGCATTATTGCGAGCTGGGAATGCCACTTCCAGTTTAGCTGTGCAGAAGAAGAACAACAAGAAGAAGAAATATCTCGAAACATATCCGTCAGGCCCCTTCCCTTGAGATAAATCTGCAAATATCTCGGAAACGAAGCGAGCTATGGCAAAATGTTAAGAGACCTTTTTTGTAGAGTATTAAGTTTCCTACTTTTTATGTTGTATGATATTTTTTGATCAGATGCGTAGTTCTCGAGATATATCAAGATATTTAAAAGCTCCGAAGCCGCACCAACATAATAGAGATACAGAAACACTGTGGCCCCTTTCTTTGAGATAACTCCGCACTACTGCGAGCTGCAAATGCCACTTCCAGCTTAGCTGTGCAGAAGAAGAACAACAAGAAGAAGAAATATCTCGAAATATGTCCGTCAGTCCCCTTCCCTTGAGATAAATCTGCAAATATCTCGGAAACGAAGCGAGCTATGGCAAAATGTTAAGAGACCTTTTTTGTAGAGAATTAAGTTTCCTTCTTTTTATGTTCTATGATATTTTTCGATCAGATGCGTAGATCTCGAGATATATCAAGATATTTAAAAGTTCCGAAGCCGCACCAACATAATAGAGATACAGAAACACAGTGGCCCCTTTCTTTGAGATAACTCTGCACTATTGCGAGCTAGAAATGCCACTTCCAGCTTAGCTGTGCAGAAGAAGAACAACAAGAAGAAGAAATATCCCGAAATATGTCCGTCAGGACCCTTCCCTTGAGATAAATCTGCAAATATCTCAGAAACGAAGCGAGCTATGGCAAAATGTTAAGAGACGTTTTTTGTAGAGAATTAAGTTTCCTACTTTTTATGTTGTATGATATTATTTGATCAGATGCGTAGTTCTCGCGATATATCAAGATATTTAAAAGTTCCGAAGCCGCACCAACATAATAGAGATACAGAAACACCGTGGCCCCTTTCTTTGAGATAACTCTGCACTATTGCGAGCTGCAAATGCCAGTTCCAGGTTAGCTGTGCAGAAGAAGAACAACAAGAAGAAGAAATATCTCGAAATATGTCCGTCAGACCCCTTCCCTTGAGATAAATCTGCAAATATCTCGGAAACGAAGCGGGCTATGGCAAAATGTTAAGAGACCTTTTTTGTAGAGAATTATGTTTCCCACAATTTACGGTCTATGATATTTTTTGATCAGAAGCGTAGTTTTCGAGATATATCGAGATATTTAAAAGATCCGAAGCCGCACCAACATAATAGAGATACAGAAACACCGTGGCCCCTTTCTTTGAGATAACTCTGCACTATTGCGAGCTGCAAATGCCACTTCCAGTTTAGCTGTGCAGAAGGAGAACAACAAGAAGAAGAAATATCTCGAAATATGTCCGTCAGGCCCCTTCCCTTGAGATAAATCTGCATATATCTCGGAAACGAAGCGAGCTATTGCAAAATGTTAAGAGACCTTTTTTGTAGAGAATTAAGTTAATTACTTTTTATGTTCCATGATATTTTTTGATCAGATGCGTAGTTCTCGAGATATATCAAGATATTTAAAAGTTCCGAAGCCGCACCAACATAATAGAAATAGAGAAACACCGTGGCCCCTTTCTTTGAGATAACTCTGCACTAGTGCGAGCCGCAAATGCCACTTCCAGCTTAGCTGTGCAGAAGAAGAACAACAAGAAGAAGAAATATCTCGAAATATGTCCGTCAGGCCCCTTCCCTTGAGATAAATCTGCAAATATCTCGGAAACGAAGCGAGCTATGGCAAAATGTTAAGAGACCTTTCTTGTAAAGAATTATGTTTGCTACAATTTACCTTCTATAATATTTTTTGATCAGAAGCGTAGTTTTCGAGATATATCGAGATATTTAAAAGTTCCGAAGCCGCACCAACATAATAGAGATACAGAAACACCGTGGCCCCTTTCTTTGAGATAACTCTGCACTATTGCGCCCTGCAAATGCCACATCCAGCTTAGCTGTGCAGAAGAAGAACAACAAGAAGAAGAAATATCTCGAAATATGTCCGTCAGGCCCCTTCCCTTGAGATAAATCTGCAAATATCTCGGAAACGAAGCGAGCTATGGCAAAATGTTAAGAGACCTTTTTTGTAGAGAATTAAGTTTCCTACTTTTTACGTTCTATGATATCTTTTGATCAGATGCGTAGTTCTCGAGATATATCAAGATATTTAACAGTTCCGAAGCCGCACCAACATAATAGAGATACAGAAACACCGTGGCCCCTCTCTTTGAGATAACTCTGCACTATTGCGAGCTGCAAATGCCACTTCCAGCTTAGCTGTGCAGAAGAAGAACAACAAGAAGAAGAAATATCTAGAAATATGTCCGTCAGGCCCCTTCCCTTGAGATAAATCTGCAAATATCTCGGAAACGAAGCGAGCTATGGCAAAATGTTAAGAGACCTTTTTTGTAGAGAATTATGTTTCCTACAATTTACCTTCTATGATATTTTTTGATCAGAAGCGTAGTTTTCGAGATATATTGAGATACTTAAAAGTTCCGAAGCCGCACAAACATAATAGAGATACAGAAACACCGTGGCCCCTTTCTTTGAGATAACTCTGCACTATCGCGAGCTGCAAATGCCACTTCGAGCTTAGCTGTGCAGAAGAAGAACAACAAGAAGAAGAAATATCTCGAAATATGTCCGTCAGACCCCTTCCCTTGAGATAAATCTGCAAATATCTCGGAAACGAAGCGAGCTATGGCAAAATGTTAAGAGACCTTTCTTGCAGAGAATTATGCTTGCTACAATTTACCTTCTATAATATTTTTTGATCAGATGCGTAGTTCTCGAGATATATCAAGATATTTAAAAGCTCCGAAGCCGCACCAACATAATAGAGATACAGAAACACTGTGGCCCCTTTCTTTGAGATAACTCCGCACTACTGCGAGCTGCAAATGCCACTTCCAGCTTAGCTGTGCAGAAGAAGAACAACAAGAAGAAGAAATATCTCGAAATATGTCCGTCAGGCCCCTTCCCTTGAGATAAATCTGCGAATATCTCGGAAACGAAGAGAGCTATGGCAAAATGTTAAGAGACCTTTTTTGTAGAGAATTAAGTTTCCTACTTTTTATGTTGTATGGTATTTTTTGATCAGATGCGTAGTTCTCGAGATATATCAAGATATTTAAAAGTTCCGAAGCCGCACCAACATAATAGAGATACAGAAACACCGTGGCCCCTTTCTTTGAGATAACTCTGCACTATTGCGAGCTGGAAATGCCACTTCCAGTTTAGCTGTGCAGAAGAAGAACAACAAGAAGAAGAAATATCTCGAAATATGTCCGTCAGGCCCGTTCCTTTGAGCTGAATCTGCAAATATCTCGGAAACGAAGCGAACTATGGCAAAATGTTAAGAGACGTTTTTTGTAGAGAATTATGTTTCCTACAATTTATCTTCTATGATATTTTTTGATCAGAAGCGTAGTTTTCGAGATATATCGAGATATTTAAAAGTTCCGAAGCCGCACCAACATAATAGAGATACAGAAACACCGTGGCCCCTTTCTTTGAGATAACTCTGCACTAGTGCGAGCCGCAAATGCCACTTCCAGCTTAGCTGTGCAGAAGAAGAACAACAAGAAGAAGAAATATCTCGAAATATGTCCGTCAGGCCCCTTCCCTTGAGATAAATCTGCAAATATCTCGGAAACGAAGCGAGCTATGGCAAAATGATAAGAGACCTTTTTCGTAGAGAATTAAGTTTCCTACTTTCTATCTTCTATGAGATTTTTTGATCAGATGCGTAGTTCTCGAGATATATCAAGATATTTAACAGTTCCGAAGCCGCACCAACATAATAGAGATACAGAAACACCGTGGCCCCTCTCTTTGAGATAACTCTGCACTATTGCGAGCTGCAAATGCCACTTCCAGCTTAGCTGTGCAGAAGAAGAACAACAAGAAGAAGAAATATCTAGAAATATGTCCGTCAGGCCCCTTCCCTTGAGATAAATCTGCAAATATCTCGGAAACGAAGCGAGCTATGGCAAAATGTTAAGAGACCTTTTTTGTAGAGAATTGTGTTTCCTACAATTTACCTTCTATGATATTTTTTGATCAGAAGCGTAGTTTTCGAGATATATTGAGATACTTAAAAGTTCCGAAGCCGCACAAACATAATAGAGATACAGAAACACCGTGGCCCCTTTCTTTGAGATAACTCTGCACTATCGCGAGCTGCAAATGCCACTTCGAGCTTAGCTGAGCAGAAGAAGAACAACAAGAAGAAGAAATATCTCGAAATATGTCCGTCAGGCCCCTTCCCTTGAGATAAATCTGCATATATCTCGGAAACGAAGCGAGCTATGGCAAAATGTTGAGAGACCTTTTTTGTAGAGAATTAAGTTTTCTACTTTTTATGTTCTATGATATTATTTGATCAGATGCGTTGTTCTCGAGATATATCAAGATGTTTAAAAGTTCCGAAGCTGCACCAACATAATAGAGGTACAGAAACACCGTGGCCTCTTTCTTTGAGATAACTCTGCACTATTGCGAGCTGCAAATGCCACTTCCAGCTTAGCTGTGCAGAAGAAGAACAACAAGAAGAAGAAATATCTCGAAATATGTCCGTCAGACCCCTTCCCTTGAGATAAACCTGCAAATATCTCGGAAACGAAGCGAGCTATGGCAAAATGTTAAGAGACCTTTCTTGTAGAGAATTATGTTTGCTACAATTTACCTTCTATAATATTTTTTGATCAGAAGCGTAGTTTTCGAGATATATCGAGATATTTAAAAGTTCCGAAGCCGCACCAACATAATAGAGATACAGAAACACCGTGGCCCCTTTCTTTGAGATAACTCTGCACTATTGCGCCCTGCAAATGCCACATCCAGCTTAGCTGTGCAGAAGAAGAACAACAAGAAGAAGAAATATCTCGAAATATGTCCGTCAGGCCCCTTCCCTTGAGATAAATCTGCAAATATCTCGGAAACGAAGCGAGCTATGGCAAAATGTTAAGAGACCTTTTTTGTAGAGAATTATGTTTCCTACAATTTACCTTCTATGATATTTTTTGATCAGAAGCGTAGTTTTCGAGATATATCAAGATATTTAAAAGTTCCGAAGCCGCACCAACATAATAGAGATACAGAAACACCGTGGCCCCTTTCTTTGAGATAACTCTGCATTATTGCGAGCTGGGAATGCCACTTCCAGTTTAGCTGTGCAGAAGAAGAACAACAAGAAGAAGAAATATCTCGAAACATATCCGTCAGGCCCCTTCCCTTGAGATAAATCTGCAAATATCTCGGAAACGAAGCGAGCTATGGCAAAATGTTAAGAGACCTTTTTTGTAGAGTATTAAGTTTCCTACTTTTTATGTTGTATGATATTTTTTGATCAGATGCGTAGTTCTCGAGATATATCAAGATATTTAAAAGCTCCGAAGCCGCACCAACATAATAGAGATACAGAAACACTGTGGCCCCTTTCTTTGAGATAACTCCGCACTACTGCGAGCTGCAAATGCCACTTCCAGCTTAGCTGTGCAGAAGAAGAACAACAAGAAGAAGAAATATCTCGAAATATGTCCGTCAGTCCCCTTCCCTTGAGATAAATCTGCAAATATCTCGGAAACGAAGCGAGCTATGGCAAAATGTTAAGAGACCTTTTTTGTAGAGAATTAAGTTTCCTTCTTTTTATGTTCTATGATATTTTTCGATCAGATGCGTAGATCTCGAGATATATCAAGATATTTAAAAGTTCCGAAGCCGCACCAACATAATAGAGATACAGAAACACAGTGGCCCCTTTCTTTGAGATAACTCTGCACTATTGCGAGCTAGAAATGCCACTTCCAGCTTAGCTGTGCAGAAGAAGAACAACAAGAAGAAGAAATATCCCGAAATATGTCCGTCAGGACCCTTCCCTTGAGATAAATCTGCAAATATCTCAGAAACGAAGCGAGCTATGGCAAAATGTTAAGAGACGTTTTTTGTAGAGAATTAAGTTTCCTACTTTTTATGTTCTATGATATTATTTGATCAGATGCGTAGTTCTCGCGATATATCAAGATATTTAAAAGTTCCGAAGCCGCACCAACATAATAGAGATACAGAAACACCGTGGCCCCTTTCTTTGAGATAACTCTGCACTATTGCGAGCTGCAAATGCCAGTTCCAGGTTAGCTGTGCAGAAGAAGAACAACAAGAAGAAGAAATATCTCGAAATATGTCCGTCAGACCCCTTCCCTTGAGATAAATCTGCAAATATCTCGGAAACGAAGCGGGCTATGGCAAAATGTTAAGAGACCTTTTTTGTAGAGAATTATGTTTCCCACAATTTACGGTCTATGATATTTTTTGATCAGAAGCGTAGTTTTCGAGATATATCGAGATATTTAAAAGATCCGAAGCCGCACCAACATAATAGAGATACAGAAACACCGTGGCCCCTTTCTTTGAGATAACTCTGCACTATTGCGAGCTGCAAATGCCACTTCCAGTTTAGCTGTGCAGAAGGAGAACAACAAGAAGAAGAAATATCTCGAAATATGTCCGTCAGGCCCCTTCCCTTGAGATAAATCTGCATATATCTCGGAAACGAAGCGAGCTATTGCAAAATGTTAAGAGACCTTTTTTGTAGAGAATTAAGTTAATTACTTTTTATGTTCCATGATATTTTTTGATCAGATGCGTAGTTCTCGAGATATATCAAGATATTTAAAAGTTCCGAAGCCGCACCAACATAATAGAAATAGAGAAACACCGTGGCCCCTTTCTTTGAGATAACTCTGCACTATTGCGAGCTGGAAATGCCACTTCCAGTTTAGCTGTGCAGAAGAAGAACAACAAGAAGAAGAAATATCTCGAAATATGTGCGTCAGGCCCCTTCCCTTGAGATATATCTGCAAATATCTCGGAAACGAAACGAGCTATGGCAAAATCTTAAGAGACCTTTTTTGTAGAGAATTATGTTTCCTACAATTTATGTTCTATGATATTTTTTGATCAGATGCGTAGTTCTCGAGATATATCAAGATATTTAAAAGTTCCGAAGCCGCACCAACATAATAGAGATACAGAAACACCGTGGCCCCTTTCTTTGAGATAACTCTGCACTATTGCGAGCTGCAAATGCCACTTCCAGCTTAGCTGTGCAGAAGAAGAACAACAAGAAGAAGAAATATCTCGAAATATGTCCGTCAGGCCCCTTCCCTTGAGATAAATCTGCGAATATCTCGGAAACGAAGAGAGCTATGGCAAAATGTTAGGAGACCTTTTTTGTAGAGAATTAAGTTTCCTACTTTTTATGTTGTATGGTATTTTTTGATCAGATGCGTAGTTCTCGAGATATATCAAGATATTTAAAAGTTCCGAAGCCGCACCAACATAATAGAGATACAGAAACACCGTGGCCCCTTTCTTTGAGATAACTCTGCACTCTTGCGAGCTGGAAATGCCACTTCCAGTTTAGCTGTGCAGAAGAAGAACAACAAGAAGAAGAAATATCTCGAAATATGTCCGTTAGGCCCCCTCCCTTGAGATAAATCTGCAAATATCTCGGAAACGAAGCGAGCTATGGCAAAATGTTAAGAGACCTTTTTTGTAGAGAATTAAGTTTCCTACTTTTTATGTTCTATGATATTTTTTGATCAGATGCGTAGTTCTCGAGATATATCAAAATATTTAAAAGTTCCGAAGCCGCACCAACATAATAGAGATACAGAAACACCGTGGCCCCTTTCTTTGAGATAACTCTGCACTATTGCGAGCTGCAAATGCCACTTCCAGCTTAGCTGTGCAGAGGAAGAACAACAAGAAGAAGAAATATCTCGAAATATGTCCGTCAGGCCCGTTCCTTTGAGCTGAATCTGCAAATATCTCGGAAACGAAGCGAGCTATGGCAAAATGTTAAGAGACGTTTTTTGTAGAGAATTATGTTTCCTACAATTTATCTTCTATGATATTTTTTGATCAGAAGCGTAGTTTTCGAGATATATCGAGATATTTAAAAGTTCCGAAGCCGCACCAACATAATAGAGATACAGAAACACCGTGGCCCCTTTCTTTGAGATAACTCTGCACTAGTGCGAGCCGCAAATGCCACTTCCAGCTTAGCTGTGCAGAAGAAGAACAACAAGAAGAAGAAATATCTCGAAATATGTCCGTCAGGCCCCTTCCCTTGAGATAAATCTGCAAATATCTCGGAAACGAAGCGAGCTATGGCAAAATGATAAGAGACCTTTTTTGTAGAGAATTAAGTTTCCTACTTTTTATCTTCTATGAGATTTTTTGATCAGATGCGTAGTTCTCGAGATATATCAAGATATTTAACAGTTCCGAAGCCGCACCAACATAATAGAGATACAGAAACACCGTGGCCCCTCTCTTTGAGATAACTCTGCACTATTGCGAGCTGCAAATGCCACTTCCAGCTTAGCTGTGCAGAAGAAGAACAACAAGAAGAAGAAATATCTAGAAATATGTCCGTCAGGCCCCTTCCCTTGAGATAAATCTGCAAATATCTCGGAAACGAAGCGAGCTATGGCAAAATGTTAAGAGACCTTTCTTGTAGAGAATTGTGTTTCCTACAATTTACCTTCTATGATATTTTTTGATCAGAAGCGTAGTTTTCGAGATATATTGAGATACTTAAAAGTTCCGAAGCCGCACAAACATAATAGAGATACAGAAACACCGTGGCCCCTTTCTTTGAGATAACTCTGCACTATCGCGAGCTGCAAATGCCACTTCGAGCTTAGCTGAGCAGAAGAAGAACAACAAGAAGAAGAAATATCTCGAAATATGTCCGTCAGACCCCTTCCCTTGAGATAAATCTGCAAATATCTCGGAAACGAAGCGAGCTATGGCAAAATGTTAAGAGACCTTTCTTGTAGAGAATTATGTTTGCTACAATTTACCTTCTATAATATTTTTTGATCAGAAGCGTAGTTTTCGAGATATATCGAGATATTTAAAAGTTCCGAAGCCGGACCAACATAATAGAGATACAGAAACACCGTGGCCCCTTTCTTTGAGATAACTCTGCACTATTGCGCCCTGCAAATGCCACATCCAGCTTAGCTGTGCAGAAGAAGAACAACAAGAAGAAGAAATATCTCGAAATATGTCCGTCAGGCCCCTTCCCTTGAGATAAATCTGCAAATATCTCGGAAACGAAGCGAGCTATGGCAAAATGTTAAGAGACCTTTTTTGTAGAGAATTAAGTTTCCTACTTTTTACGTTCTATGATATTTTTTGATCAGATGCGTAGTTCTCGAGATATATCAAGATATTTAAAAGTTCCGAAGCCGCACCAACATAATAGAGATACAGAAACACCGTGGCCCCTTTCTTTGAGATAACTCTGCATTATTGCGAGCTGGGAATGCCACTTCCAGTTTAGCTGTGCAGAAGAAGAACAACAGGAAGAAGAAATATCTCGAAACATATCCGTCAGGCCCCTTCCCTTGAGATAAATCTGCAAATATCTCGGAAACGAAGCGAGCTATGGCAAAATGTTAAGAGACCTTTTTTGTAGAGTATTAAGTTTCCTACTTTTTATGCTGTATGATATTTTTTGATCAGATGCGTAGTTCTCGAGATATATCAAGATATTTAAAAGTTCCGAAGCCGCACCAACATAATAGAGATACAGAAACACCGTGGCCCCTTTCTTTGAGATAACTCTGCACTATCGCGAGCTGCAAATGCCACTTCGAGCTTAGCTGAGCAGAAGAAGAACAACAAGAAGAAGAAATATCTCGAAATATGTCCGTCAGGCCCCTTCCCTTGAGATAAATCTGCAAATATCTCGGAAACGAAGCGAGCTATGGCAAAATGTTAAGAGACCTTTTTTGTAGAGAATTAAGTTTCCTTCTTTTTATGTTCTATGATATTTTTCGATCAGATGCGTAGTTCTCGAGATATATCAAGATATTTAAAAGTTCCGAAGCCGCACCAACATAATAGAGATACAGAAACACAGTGGCCCCTTTCTTTGAGATAACTCTGCACTATTGCGAGCTAGAAATGCCACTTCCAGTTTAGCTGTGCAGAAGAAGAACAACAAGAAGAAGAAATATCTCGAAATATGTCCGTTAGGCCCCTTCCCTTGAGATAAATCTGCAAATATCTCGGAAACGAACCGAGCTATGGCAAAATGTTAAGAGACCTTTTTTGTAGAGAATTAGGTTTCCTACTTTTTATGTTCTATGATATTGTTTGATCAGATGCGTAGTTCTCGAGATATATCAAGATATTTAAAAGTTCCGAAGCCGCACCAACATAATAGAGATACAGAAACACCGTGGCCCCTTTCTTTGAGATAACTCTGCACTATTGCGAGCTGCAAATGCCACTTCCAGTTTAGCTGTGCAGAAGAAGAACAACAAGAAGAAGAAATATCCCGAAATATGTCCGTCAGGACCCTTCCCTTGAGATAAATCTGCAAATATCTCAGAAACGAAGCGAGCTATGGCAAAATGTTAAGAGACGTTTTTTGTAGAGAATTAAGTTTCCTACTTTTTATGTTCTATGATATTATTTGATCAGATGCGTAGTTCTCGCGATATATCAAGATATTTAAAAGTTCCGAAGCCGCACCAACATAATAGAGATACAGAAACACCGTGGCCCCTTTCTTTGAGATAACTCTGCACTATTGCGAGCTGCAAATGCCAGTTCCAGGTTAGCTGTGCAGAAGAAGAACAACAAGAAGAAGAAATATCTCGAAATATGTCCGTCAGACCCCTTCCCTTGAGATAAATCTGCAAATATCTCGGAAACGAAGCGGGCTATGGCAAAATGTTAAGAGACCTTTTTTGTAGAGAATTATGTTTCCCACAATTTACGGTCTATGATATTTTTTGATCAGAAGCGTAGTTTTCGAGATATATCGAGATATTTAAAAGATCCGAAGCCGCACCAACATAATAGAGATACAGAAACACCGTGGCCCCTCTCTTTGAGATAACTCTGCACTATTGCGAGCTGCAAATGCCACTTCCAGCTTAGCTGTGCAGAAGAAGAACAACAAGAAGAAGAAATATCTAGAAATATGTCCGTCAGGCCCCTTCCCTTGAGATAAATCTGCAAATATCTCGGAAACGAAGCGAGCTATGGCAAAATGTTAAGAGACCTTTTTTGTAGAGAATTGTGTTTCCTACAATTTACCTTCTATGATATTTTTTGATCAGAAGCGTAGTTTTCGAGATATATTGAGATACTTAAAAGTTCCGAAGCCGCACAAACATAATAGAGATACAGAAACACCGTGGCCCCTTTCTTTGAGATAACTCTGCACTATCGCGAGCTGCAAATGCCACTTCGAGCTTAGCTGAGCAGAAGAAGAACAACAAGAAGAAGAAATATCTCGAAATATGTCCGTCAGGCCCCTTCCCTTGAGATAAATCTGCATATATCTCGGAAACGAAGCGAGCTATGGCAAAATGTTGAGAGACCTTTTTTGTAGAGAATTAAGTTTTCTACTTTTTATGTTCTATGATATTATTTGATCAGATGCGTTGTTCTCGAGATATATCAAGATATTTAAAAGTTCCGAAGCTGCACCAACATAATAGAGGTACAGAAACACCGTGGCCTCTTTCTTTGAGATAACTCTGCACTATTGCGAGCTGCAAATGCCACTTCCAGCTTAGCTGTGCAGAAGAAGAACAACAAGAAGAAGAAATATCTCGAAATATGTCCGTCAGTCCCCTTCCCTTGAGATACATCTGCAAATATCTCGGAAACGAAGCGAGCTATGGCAAAATGTTAAGAGACCTTTTTTGTAGAGAATTAAGTTTCCTACTTTTTATGTTCTATGATATTTTTCGATCAGATGCGTAGTTCTCGAGATATATCAAGATATTTAAAAGTTCCGAAGCCGCACCAACATAATAGAGGTACAGAAACACCGTGGCCTCTTTCTTTGAGATAACTCTGCACTATTGCGAGCTGCAAATGCCTCTTCCAGCTTAGCTGTGCAGAAGAAGAACAACAAGAAGAAGAAATATCTCGAAATATGTCCGTTAGGCCCCTTCCCTTGAGATAAATCTGCAAATATCTCGGAAACGAAGCGAGCTATGGCAAAATGTTGAGAGACCTTTTTTGTAGAGAATTAAGTTTCCTACTATTTATGTTCTATGATATTTTTTGATCAGAAGCGTAGTTTTCGAGATATATCGAGATATTTAAAAGCTCCGAAGCCGCACCAACATAATAGAGATACAGAAACACCTTGGCCCCTTTCTTTGAGATAACTCTGCACTATTGCGAGCTGCAAATGCCACTTCCAGCTTAGCTGTGCAGAAGAAGAACAACAAGAAGAAGAAATATCTCGAAATATGTCCGTCAGGACCCTTCCCTTGAGATAAATCTGCAAATATCTCGGAAACGAAGCGAGCTATGGCAAAACGTTAAGAGACCTTTTTTGTAGAGAATTATGTTTCCTACAATTTATGTTCTATGATATTTTTTGATCAGAAGCGTAGTTTTCGAGATATATCGAGATATTTAAAAGTTCCGAAGCCGCACCAACATAATAGAGATACAGAAACACCGTGGCCCCTTTCTTTGAGATAACTCTGCACTATTGCGAGCTGCAAATGCCACTTCCAGCTTAGCTGTGCAGAAGAAGAACAACAAGAAGAAGAAATATCTCGAAATATGTCCGTCAGGCCCCTTCCCTTGAGATAAATCTGCATATATCTCGGAAACGAAGCGAGCTATGGCAAAATGTTAAGATACCTTTTTTGTAGAGAATTATGTTTCCTACAATTTATGTTCTATGATATTTTTTGATCAGAAGCGTAGTTTTCGAGATATATTGAGATACTTAAAAGTTCCGAAGCCGCACAAACATAATAGAGATACAGAAACACCGTGGCCCCTTTCTTTGAGATAACTCTGCACTATCGCGAGCTGCAAATGCCACTTCGAGCTTAGCTGAGCAGAAGAAGAACAACAAGAAGAAGAAATATCTCGAAATATGTCCGTCAGGCCCCTTCCCTTGAGATAAATCTGCATATATCTCGGAAACGAAGCGAGCTATGGCAAAATGTTGAGAGACCTTTTTTGTAGAGAATTAAGTTTTCTACTTTTTATGTTCTATGATATTATTTGATCAGATGCGTTGTTCTCGAGATATATCAAGATGTTTAAAAGTTCCGAAGCTGCACCAACATAATAGAGGTACAGAAACACCGTGGCCTCTTTCTTTGAGATAACTCTGCACTATTGCGAGCTGCAAATGCCACTTCCAGCTTAGCTGTGCAGAAGAAGAACAACAAGAAGAAGAAATATCTCGAAATATGTCCGTCAGTCCCCTTCCCTTGAGATAAATCTGCAAATATCTCGGAAACGAAGCGAGCTATGGCAAAATGTTAAGAGACCTTTTTTGTAGAGAATTAAGTTTCCTACTTTTTATGTTCTATGATATTTTTCGATCAGATGCGTAGTTCTCGAGATATATCAAGATATTTAAAAGTTCCGAAGCCGCACCAACATAATAGAGGTACAGAAACACCGTGGCCTCTTTCTTTGAGATAACTCTGCACTATTGCGAGCTGCAAATGCCTCTTCCAGCTTAGCTGTGCAGAAGAAGAACAACAAGAAGAAGAAATATCTCGAAATATGTCCGTTAGGCCCCTTCCCTTGAGATAAATCTGCAAATATCTCGGAAACGAAGCGAGCTATGGCAAAATGTTGAGAGACCTTTTTTGTAGAGAATTAAGTTTCCTACTATTTATGTTCTATGATATTTTTTGATCAGAAGCGTAGTTTTCGAGATATATCGAGATATTTAAAAGCTCCGAAGCCGCACCAACATAATAGAGATACAGAAACACCTTGGCCCCTTTCTTTGAGATAACTCTGCACTATTGCGAGCTGCAAATGCCACTTCCAGCTTAGCTGTGCAGAAGAAGAACAACAAGAAGAAGAAATATCTCGAAATATGTCCGTCAGGACCCTTCCCTTGAGATAAATCTGCAAATATCTCGGAAACGAAGCGAGCTATGGCAAAACGTTAAGAGACCTTTTTTGTAGAGAATTATGTTTCCTACAATTTATGTTCTATGATATTTTTTGATCAGAAGCGTAGTTTTCGAGATATATCGAGATATTTAAAAGTTCCGAAGCCGCACCAACATAATAGAGATACAGAAACACCGTGGCCCCTTTCTTTGAGATAACTCTGCACTATTGCGAGCTGCAAATGCCACTTCCAGCTTAGCTGTGCAGAAGAAGAACAACAAGAAGAAGAAATATCTCGAAATATGTCCGTCAGGCCCCTTCCCTTGAGATAAATCTGCATATATCTCGGAAACGAAGCGAGCTATGGCAAAATGTTAAGATACCTTTTTTGTAGAGAATTATGTTTCCTACAATTTATGTTCTATGATATTTTTTGATCAGAAGCGTAGTTTTCGAGATATATCGAGATATTTAAAAGCTCCGAAGCCGCACCAACATAATAGAGATACAGAAACACCGTGGCCCCTTTCTTTGAGATAACTCTGCACTATTGCGAGCTGCAAATGCCACTTCCAGCTTAGCTGTGCAGAAGAAGAACAACAAGAAGAAGAAATATCTCGAAATATGTCCGTCAGGCCCCTTCCCTTGAGATAAATCTGTACATATCTCGGAAACGAAGCGAGCTATGGCAAAATGTTAAGAGACCTTTTTTGTAGAGAATTAAGTTACCTACTTTTTATGTTCTATGATATTTTTTGATCAGATGCGTAGTTCTCGAGATATATCAAGATATTTAAAAGTTCCGAAGCCGCACCAACATAATAGAGATACAGAAACACCGTGGCCCCTTTCTTTGAGATAACTCTGCACTATTGCGAGCTGGAAATGCCACTTCCAGTTTAGCTGTGCAGAAGAAGAACAACAAGAAGAAGAAATATCTCGAAATATGTCCGTCAGGCCCCTTCCCTTGAGATATATCTGCAAATATCTCGGAAACGAAACGAGCTATGGCAAAATCTTAAGAGACCTTTTTTGTAGAGAATTATGTTTCCTACAATTTATGTTCTATGATATTTTTTGATCAGAAGCGTAGTTCTCGAGATATATCAAGATATTTAAAAGTTCCGAAGCCGCACAAACATAATAGAGATACAGAAACACCGTGGCCCCTTTCTTTCATATAACTCTGCACTATTGCGAGCTGGAAATGCCACTTCCAGTTTAGCTGTGCAGAAGAAGAACAACAAGAAGAAGAAATATCTCGAAATATGTCCGTCAGGCCCCTTCCCTTGAGATAAATCTGCATATATCTCGGAAACGAAGCGAGCTATGGCAAAATGTTGAGAGACCTTTTTTGTAGAGAATTAGGTTTTCTACTTTTTATGTTCTATGATATTTTTTGATCAGATGCGTAGTTCTCGAGATATATCAAGATATTTCAAAGTTCCGAAGCTGCACCAACATAATAGAGATACAGAAACACCGTGGCCCCTTTCTTTGAGATAACTCTGCACTATTGCGAGCTGCAAATGCCACTTCCAGCTTAGCTGTGCAGAGGAAGAACAACAAGAAGAAGAAATATCTCGAAATATGTCCGTCAGGCCAGTTCCTTTGAGCTGAATCTGCAAATATCTCGGAAACGAAGCGAGCTATGGCAAAATGTTAAGAGACGGTTTTTGTAGAGAATTATGTTTTCTACAATTTATGTTCTATGATATTTTTTGATCAGAAGCGTAGTTCTCGAGATATATCAAGATATTTAAAAGTTCCGAAGCCGCACCAACATAATAGAGATACAGAAACACCGTGGCTCCATTCTTTGAGATAACTCTGCACTATTGCGAGCTGCAAATACCACTTCCAGCTTAGCTGTGCAGAAGAAGAACAACAAGAAGAGGAAATATCTCGAAATATGTCCGTCAGGACCCTTCCCTTGAGATAAATCTGCAAATATCTCGGAAACGAAGCGAGCTATGGCAAAACGTTAAGAGACCTTTTTTGTAGAGAATTATGTTTCCTACAATTTATGTTCTATGATATTTTTTGATCAGAAGCGTAGTTTTCGAGATATATCGAGATATTTAAAAGTTCCGAAGCCGCACCAACATAATAGAGATACAGAAACACCGTGGCCCCTTTCTTTGAGATAACTCTGCACTATTGCGAGCTGCAAATGCCACTTCCAGCTTAGCTGTGCAGAAGAAGAACAACAAGAAGAAGAAATATCTCGAAATATGTCCGTCAGGCCCCTTCCCTTGAGATAAATCTGCATATATCTCGGAAACGAAGCGAGCTATGGCAAAATGTTAAGATACCTTTTTTGTAGAGAATTATGTTTCCTACAATTTATGTTCTATGATATTTTTTGATCAGAAGCGTAGTTTTCGAGATATATCGAGATATTTAAAAGCTCCGAAGCCGCACCAACATAATAGAGATACAGAAACACCGTGGCCCCTTTCTTTGAGATAACTCTGCACTATTGCGAGCTGCAAATGCCACTTCCAGTTTAGCTGTGCAGAAGAAGAACAACAAGAAGAAGAAATATCTCGAAATATGTCCGTCAGGCCCCTTCCCTTGAGATATATCTGCAAATATCTCGGAAACGAAACGAGCTATGGCAAAATCTTAAGAGACCTTTTTTGTAGAGAATTATGTTTCCTACAATTTATGTTCTATGATATTTTTTGATCAGAAGCGTAGTTCTCGAGATATATCAAGATATTTAAAAGTTCCGAAGCCGCACAAACATAATAGAGATACAGAAACACCGTGGCCCCTTTCTTTCAGATAACTCTGCACTATTGCGAGCTGGAAATGCCACTTCCAGTTTAGCTGTGCAGAAGAAGAACAACAAGAAGAAGAAATATCTCGAAATATGTCCGTCAGGCCCCTTCCCTTGAGATAAATCTGCATATATCTCGGAAACGAAGCGAGCTATGGCAAAATGTTGAGAGACCTTTTTTGTAGAGCATTAGGTTTTCTACTTTTTATGTTCTATGATATTTTTTGATCAGATGCGTAGTTCTCGAGATATATCAAGATATTTCAAAGTTCCGAAGCTGCACCAACATAATAGAGATACAGAAACACCGTGGCCCCTTTCTTTGAGATAACTCTGCACTATTGCGAGCTGCAAATGCCACTTCCAGCTTAGCTGTGCAGAGGAAGAACAACAAGAAGAAGAAATATCTCGAAATATGTCCGTCAGGCCAGTTCCTTTGAGCTGAATCTGCAAATATCTCGGAAACGAAGCGAGCTATGGCAAAATGTTAAGAGACGTTTTTTGTAGAGAATTATGTTTTCTACAATTTATGTTCTGTGATATTTTTTGATCAGAAGCGTAGTTCTCGAGATATATCAAGATATTTAAAAGTTCCGAAGCCGCACCAACATAATAGAGATACAGAAACACCGTGGCTCCATTCTTTGAGATAACTCTGCACTATTGCGAGCTGCAAATGCCACTTCCAGCTTAGCTGTGCAGAAGAAGAACAACAAGAAGAAGAAATATCTCGAAATATGTCCGTCAGTCCCCTTCCCTTGAGATAAATCTGCAAATATCTCGGAAACGAAGCGAGCTATGGCAAAATGTTAAGAGACCTTTTTTGTAGAGAATTAAGTTTCCTACTTTTTATGTTCTATGATATTTTTCGATCAGATGCGTAGTTCTCGAGATATATCAAGATATTTAAAAGTTCCGAAGCCGCACCAACATAATAGAGGTACAGAAACACCGTGGCCTCTTTCTTTGAGATAACTCTGCACTATTGCGAGCTGCAAATGCCTCTTCCAGCTTAGCTGTGCAGAAGAAGAACAACAAGAAGAAGAAATATCTCGAAATATGTCCGTTAGGCCCCTTCCCTTGAGATAAATCTGCAAATATCTCGGAAACGAAGCGAGCTATGGCAAAATGTTGAGAGACCTTTTTTGTAGAGAATTAAGTTTCCTACTATTTATGTTCTATGATATTTTTTGATCAGAAGCGTAGTTTTCGAGATATATCGAGATATTTAAAAGCTCCGAAGCCGCACCAACATAATAGAGATACAGAAACACCTTGGCCCCTTTCTTTGAGATAACTCTGCACTATTGCGAGCTGCAAATGCCACTTCCAGCTTAGCTGTGCAGAAGAAGAACAACAAGAAGAAGAAATATCTCGAAATATGTCCGTCAGGACCCTTCCCTTGAGATAAATCTGCAAATATCTCGGAAACGAAGCGAGCTATGGCAAAACGTTAAGAGACCTTTTTTGTAGAGAATTATGTTTCCTACAATTTATGTTCTATGATATTTTTTGATCAGAAGCGTAGTTTTCGAGATATATCGAGATATTTAAAAGTTCCGAAGCCGCACCAACATAATAGAGATACAGAAACACCGTGGCCCCTTTCTTTGAGATAACTCTGCACTATTGCGAGCTGCAAATGCCACTTCCAGCTTAGCTGTGCAGAAGAAGAACAACAAGAAGAAGAAATATCTCGAAATATGTCCGTCAGGCCCCTTCCCTTGAGATAAATCTGCATATATCTCGGAAACGAAGCGAGCTATGGCAAAATGTTAAGATACCTTTTTTGTAGAGAATTATGTTTCCTACAATTTATGTTCTATGATGTTTTTTGATCAGAAGCGTAGTTTTCGAGATATATCGAGATATTTAAAAGCTCCGAAGCCGCACCAACATAATAGAGATACAGAAACACCGTGGCCCCTTTCTTTGAGATAACTCTGCACTATTGCGAGCTGCAAATGCCACTTCCAGCTTAGCTGTGCAGAAGAAGAACAACAAGAAGAAGAAATATCTCGAAATATGTCCGTCAGGCCCCTTCCCTTGAGATAAATCTGTACATATCTCGGAAACGAAGCGAGCTATGGCAAAATGTTAAGAGACCTTTTTTGTAGAGAATTAAGTTACCTACTTTTTATGTTCTATGATATTTTTTGATCAGATGCGTAGTTCTCGAGATATATCAAGATATTTAAAAGTTCCGAAGCCGCACCAACATAATAGAGATACAGAAACACCGTGGCCCCTTTCTTTGAGATAACTCTGCACTATTGCGAGCTGGAAATGCCACTTCCAGTTTAGCTGTGCAGAAGAAGAACAACAAGAAGAAGAAATATCTCGAAATATGTCCGTCAGGCCCCTTCCCTTGAGATATATCTGCAAATATCTCGGAAACGAAACGAGCTATGGCAAAATCCTAAGAGACCTTTTTTGTAGAGAATTATGTTTCCTACAATTTATGTTCTATGATATTTTTTGATCAGAAGCGTAGTTCTCGAGATATATCAAGATATTTAAAAGTTCCGAAGCCGCACAAACATAATAGAGATACAGAAACACCGTGGCCCCTTTCTTTCATATAACTCTGCACTATTGCGAGCTGGAAATGCCACTTCCAGTTTAGCTGTGCAGAAGAAGAACAACAAGAAGAAGAAATATCTCGAAATATGTCCGTCAGGCCCCTTCCCTTGAGATAAATCTGCATATATCTCGGAAACGAAGCGAGCTATGGCAAAATGTTGAGAGACCTTTTTTGTAGAGAATTAGGTTTTCTACTTTTTATGTTCTATGATATTTTTTGATCAGATGCGTAGTTCTCGAGATATATCAAGATATTTCAAAGTTCCGAAGCTGCACCAACATAATAGAGATACAGAAACACCGTGGCCCCTTTCTTTGAGATAACTCTGCACTATTGCGAGCTGCAAATGCCACTTCCAGCTTAGCTGTGCAGAGGAAGAACAACAAGAAGAAGAAATATCTCGAAATATGTCCGTCAGGCCAGTTCCTTTGAGCTGAATCTGCAAATATCTCGGAAACGAAGCGAGCTATGGCAAAATGTTAAGAGACGGTTTTTGTAGAGAATTATGTTTTCTACAATTTATGTTCTATGATATTTTTTGATCAGAAGCGTAGTTCTCGAGATATATCAAGATATTTAAAAGTTCCGAAGCCGCACCAACATAATAGAGATACAGAAACACCGTGGCTCCATTCTTTGAGATAACTCTGCACTATTGCGAGCTGCAAATACCACTTCCAGCTTAGCTGTGCAGAAGAAGAACAACAAGAAGAGGAAATATCTCGAAATATGTCCGTCAGGACCCTTCCCTTGAGATAAATCTGCAAATATCTCGGAAACGAAGCGAGCTATGGCAAAACGTTAAGAGACCTTTTTTGTAGAGAATTATGTTTCCTACAATTTATGTTCTATGATATTTTTTGATCAGAAGCGTAGTTTTCGAGATATATCGAGATATTTAAAAGTTCCGAAGCCGCACCAACATAATAGAGATACAGAAACACCGTGGCCCCTTTCTTTGAGATAACTCTGCACTATTGCGAGCTGCAAATGCCACTTCCAGCTTAGCTGTGCAGAAGAAGAACAACAAGAAGAAGAAATATCTCGAAATATGTCCGTCAGGCCCCTTCCCTTGAGATAAATCTGCATATATCTCGGAAACGAAGCGAGCTATGGCAAAATGTTAAGATACCTTTTTTGTAGAGAATTATGTTTCCTACAATTTATGTTTTATGATATTTTTTGATCAGAAGCGTAGTTTTCGAGATATATCGAGATATTTAAAAGCTCCGAAGCCGCACCAACATAATAGAGATACAGAAACACCGTGGCCCCTTTCTTTGAGATAACTCTGCACTATTGCGAGCTGCAAATGCCACTTCCAGTTTAGCTGTGCAGAAGAAGAACAACAAGAAGAAGAAATATCTCGAAATATGTCCGTCAGGCCCCTTCCCTTGAGATATATCTGCAAATATCTCGGAAACGAAACGAGCTATGGCAAAATCTTAAGAGACCTTTTTTGTAGAGAATTATGTTTCCTACAATTTATGTTCTATGATATTTTTTGATCAGAAGCGTAGTTCTCGAGATATATCAAGATATTTAAAAGTTCCGAAGCCGCACAAACATAATAGAGATACAGAAACACCGTGGCCCCTTTCTTTCAGATAACTCTGCACTATTGCGAGCTGGAAATGCCACTTCCAGTTTAGCTGTGCAGAAGAAGAACAACAAGAAGAAGAAATATCTCGAAATATGTCCGTCAGGCCCCTTCCCTTGAGATAAATCTGCATATATCTCGGAAACGAAGCGAGCTATGGCAAAATGTTGAGAGACCTTTTTTGTAGAGCATTAGGTTTTCTACTTTTTATGTTCTATGATATTTTTTGATCAGATGCGTAGTTCTCGAGATATATCAAGATATTTCAAAGTTCCGAAGCTGCACCAACATAATAGAGATACAGAAACACCGTGGCCCCTTTCTTTGAGATAACTCTGCACTATTGCGAGCTGCAAATGCCACTTCCAGCTTAGCTGTGCAGAGGAAGAACAACAAGAAGAAGAAATATCTCGAAATATGTCCGTCAGGCCAGTTCCTTTGAGCTGAATCTGCAAATATCTCGGAAACGAAGCGAGCTATGGCAAAATGTTAAGAGACGTTTTTTGTAGAGAATTATGTTTTCTACAATTTATGTTCTGTGATATTTTTTGATCAGAGGCGTAGTTCTCGAGATATATCAAGATATTTAAAAGTTCCGAAGCCGCACCAACATAATAGAGATACAGAAACACCGTGGCTCCATTCTTTGAGATAACTCTGCACTATTGCGAGCTGCAAATGCCACTTCCAGCTTAGCTGTGCAGAAGAAGAACAACAAGAAGAAGAAATATCTCGAAATATGTCCGTCAGGACCCTTCCCTTGAGATAAATCTGCAAATATCTCGGAAACGAAGCGAGCTATGGCAAAACGTTAAGAGACCTTTTTTGTAGAGAATTATGTTTCCTACAATTTATGTTCTATGATATTTTTTGATCAGAAGCGTAGTTTTCGAGATATATCGAGATATTTAAAAGTTCCGAAGCCGCACCAACATAATAGAGATACAGAAACACCGTGGCCCCTTTCTTTGAGATAACTCTGCACTATTGCGAGCTGCAAATGCCACTTCCAGCTTAGCTGTGCAGAAGAAGAACAACAAGAAGAAGAAATATCTCAAAATATGTCCGTCAGGCCCCTTCCCTTGAGATAAATCTGCAAATATCTCGGAAACGAAGCGAACCATGGCAAAATGTTAAGAGACCTTTTTTGTAGAGAATTAAGTTTTCTACTTTTTATGGGCCATGATATTTTTTGATCAGATGTGTAGTTCTCGAGATATATCAAGATATTTAAAAGTTCCGAAGCTGCACCAACATAATAGAGATACAGAAACACCGTGGCCCCTTTCTTTGAGATAACTCTGCACTAGTGCGAGCCGCAAATGCCACTTCGAGCTTAGCTGTGCAGAAGAAGAACAACAAGAAGAAGAAATATCTCGAAATATGTCCGTCAGGACCCTTCCCTTGAGATAAATCTGCAAATATCTCGGAAACGAAGCGAGCTATGGCAAAATGTTAAGAGACCTTTTTTGTAGAGAATTAAGTTTCCTACTTTTTATGTTCTATGATATTTTTTGATCAGATGCGTAGTTCTCGAGATATATCAAGATATTTAAAAGTTCCGAAGCCGCACCAACATAATAGAGATACAGAAACACCGTGGCCCCTTTCTTTCAGATAACTCTGCACTATTGCGAGCTGGAAATGCCACTTCCAGTTTAGCTGTGCAGAAGAAGAACAACAAGAAGAAGAAATATCTCGAAATATGTCCGTCAGGCCCCTTCCCTTGAGATAAATCTGCAAATATCTCGGAAACGAAGAGAGCTATGGCAAAATGTTAAGAGACCTTTTTTGTAGAGAATTAAGTTTCCTACTTTTTATGTTCTATGATATTTTTTGATCAGATGCGTAGATCTCGAGATATATCAAGATATTTAAAAGTTCCGAAGCCGCACCAACATAATAGAGATACAGAAACACCGTGGCCCCATTCTTTGAGATAACTCTGCACTATTGCGAGCTGCAAATGCCACTTCCAGCTTAGCTGTGCAGAAGAAGAACAACAAGAAGAAGAAATATCTCGAAATATGTCCGTCAGGCCCCTTCCCTTGAGATAAATCTGCAAATATCTCGGAAACGAAGCGAGCTATGGCAAAATGTTAAGAGACCTTTTTTGTAGAGAATTAAGTTTTCTACTTTTTATGGGCCATGATATTTTTTGATCAGATGTGTAGTTCTCGAGATATATCAAGATATTTAAAAGTTCCGAAGCTGCACCAACATAATAGAGATACAGAAACACCGTGGCCCCTTTCTTTGAGATAACTCTGCACTAGTGCGAGCCGCAAATGCCACTTCCAGCTTAGCTGTGCAGAAGAAGAACAACAAGAAGAAGAAATATCTCGAAATATGTCCGTCAGGACCCTTCCCTTGAGATAAATCTGCAAATATCTCGGAAACGAAGCGAGCTATGGCAAAATGTTAAGAGACCTTTTTTGTAGAGAATTAAGTTTCCTACTTTTTATGTTCTATGATATTTTTTGATCAGATGCGTAGTTCTCGAGATATATCAAGATATTTAAAAGTTCCGAAGCCGCACCAACATAATAGAGATACAGAAACACCGTGGCCCCTTTCTTTCAGATAACTCTGCACTATTGCGAGCTGGAAATGCCACTTCCAGTTTAGCTGTGCAGAAGAAGAACAACAAGAAGAAGAAATATCTCGAAATATGTCCGTCAGGCCCCTTCCCTTGAGATAAATCTGCATATATCTCGGAAACGAAGCGAGCTATGGCAAAATGTTGCGAGACCTTTTTTGTAGAGAATTAAGTTTTCTACTTTTTATGTTCTATGATATTATTTGATCAGATGCGTAGTTCTCGAGATATATCAAGATATTTAAAAGTTCCGAAGCCGCACCAACATAATAGAGATACAGAAACACCGTGGCCCCTTTCTTTCAGATAACTCTGCACTATTGCGAGCTGGAAATGCCACTTCCAGTTTAGCTGTGCAGAAGAAGAACAACAAGAAGAAGAAATATCTCGAAATATGTCCGTCAGGCCCCTTCCCTTGAGATATATCTGCAAATATCTCGGAAACGAAACGAGTTATGGCAAAATCTTAAGAGACCTTTTTTGTAGAGAATTATGTTTCCTACAATTTATGTTCTATGATATTTTTTGATCAGAAGCGTAGTTCTCGAGATATATCGAGATATTTAAAAGTTCCGAAGCCGCACCAACATAATAGAGATTCAGAAACACCGTGGCCCCTTTCTTTGAGATAACTCTGCGTTTAGTGCGAGCCGCAAATGCCACTTCCAGCTTAGCTGTGCAGAAGAAGAACAACAAGAAGAAGAAATATCTCGAAATATGTCCGTCAGGCCCCTTCCCTTGAGATAAATCTGCAAATATCTCGGAAACGAAGAGAGCTATGGCAAAATGTTAAGAGACCTTTTTTGTAGAGAATTAAGTTTCCTACTTTTTATGTTCTATGATATTTTTTGATCAGATGCGTAGATCTCGAGATATATCAAGATATTTAAAAGTTCCGAAGCCGCACCAACATAATAGAGATACAGAAACACCGTGGCCCCATTCTTTGAGATAACTCTGCACTATTGCGAGCTGCAAATGCCACTTCCAGCTTAGCTGTGCAGAAGAAGAACAACAAGAAGAAGAAATATCTCGAAATATGTCCGTCAGGCCCCTTCCCTTGAGATAAATCTGCAAATATCTCGGAAACGAAGCGAGCTATGGCAAAATGTTAAGAGACCTTTTTTGTAGAGAATTAAGTTTTCTACTTTTTATGGGCCATGATATTTTTTGATCAGATGTGTAGTTCTCGAGATATATCAAGATATTTAAAAGTTCCGAAGCTGCACCAACATAATAGAGATACAGAAACACCGTGGCCCCTTTCTTTGAGATAACTCTGCACTAGTGCGAGCCGCAAATGCCACTTCCAGCTTAGCTGTGCAGAAGAAGAACAACAAGAAGAAGAAATATCTCGAAATATGTCCGTCAGGACCCTTCCCTTGAGATAAATCGGCAAATATCTCGGAAACGAAGCGAGCTATGGCAAAATGTTAAGAGACCTTTTTTGTAGAGAATTAAGTTTCCTACTTTTTATGTTCTATGATATTTTTTGATCAGATGCGTAGTTCTCGAGATATATCAAGATATTTAAAAGTTCCGAAGCCGCACCAACATAATAGAGATACAGAAACACCGTGGCCCCTTTCTTTGCGATAGCTCTGCACTATTGCGAGCTGCAAATGCCACTTCGAGCTTAGCTGTGCAGAAGAAGAACAACAAGAAGAAGAAATATCTCGAAATATGTCCGTCAGGCCCCTTCCCTTGAGATAAATCTGCAAATATCTCGGAAACGAAGCGAGCTATGGCAAAATGTTAAGAGATCTTATTTGTAGAGAATTAAGTTTCCTACTATTTATGTTCTATGATATTTTTTGATCAGATGCGTAGTTTTCGAGATATATCGAGATATTTAAAAGTTCCGAAGCCGCACCAACATAACAGAGATAAAGAAACACCGTGGCCCCTTTCTTTGAGATAACTCTGCACTATTGCGGGCTGCAAATGCCACTTCCAGCTTAGCTGTGCAGAAGAAGAACAACAAGAAGAAGAAATATCTCGAAACATGTCCGTCAGGCCCCTTCCCTTGAGATATATCTGCAAATATCTCGGAAACGAAACGAGCAATGGCAAAATCTTAAGAGACCTTTTTTGTAGAGAATTATGTTTCCTACAATTTATGTTCTATGATATTTTTTGATCAGAAGCGTAGTTCTCGAGATATATCGAGATATTTAAAAGTTCCGAAGCCGCACCAACATAATAGAGATTCAGAAACACCGTGGCCCCTTTCTGTGAGATAACTCTGCACTATTGCGAGCTGCAAATGCCAGTTCGAGCTCAGCTGTGCGGAAGAAGCACAACAAGAACCAGAAATATCTCGGAATATGTCCGTCAGGCCCCTTTCCTTTGAGCTGAATCTGCAAATATCTCGGAAACAATGCGAGCTATGGCAAAACGTTGAGAGACCCTTTTTGTAGGAAATTAAGTTTCCTACTATTTATGTTCTATGATATTTTTTGATCAGATGCGTAGTTTTCGAGATATATCGAGACATTTAAAGGTTCCGAAGCCGCACCAACATAATAAAGATACATAAACACCGTGGCCTCTTTCTTTGAGATAACTCTGCACTATTCCGAGCTGCAAATGTAACTTCCACTTTAGCTGTGCTGAAGAAGAACAACAAGAAGAAGAAATATCTCGAAATATGTCCGTCAGGCCCCTTCCCTTGAAGTAAATCTGCAAATATCTCGGAAACGATGCGAGCTATGGCAAAATGATAAGAGACCTTTTTTGTAGAGAATTACGTTTCCTACAATTGAGGTTGTATGATATTTCTTGATCAGATGCGTAGTTCTCGAGATATATCAAGATATTTAAAAGTTCCGAAGCCGCACCAACATAATAGAGATACAGAAACACCGTGGCCCCTTTCTTTGAGATAACTCTGCACTACTGCGAGCTGCAAATGCCACTTCCAGCTTAGGTGTGCAGAAGAAGAACAACAAGAAGAAGAAATATCTCGAAATATGTCCGTCAGGCCCCTTCCCTTGAGATAAATCTGCAAATATCTCGGAAACGAAGCGAGCTATGGCAAAATGTTAAGAGACCTTTTTTGTAGACAATTAAGTTTCCTACTTTTTATGTTCTATGATATTTTTCGATCAGAGGCGTAGTTCTCGAGATATATCGAGATATTTAAAAGTTCCGAAGCCGCACCAACATAATAGAGATACAGAAACACCGTGGCCCCTTTCTTTGAGATAACTCTGCACTATTGCGAGCTGCAAATGCCACTTCCAGCTTAGCTGTGCAGAAGAAGAACAACAAGAAGAAGAAATATTTCGAAATGTGTCCGTCAGGCCCCTTCCCTTGAGATAAATCTGCAAATATCTCGGAAACGAAGCGAGCTACGGCAAAATGTTAAGAGACCTCTTTGGAGAAAATTAGGTTTCCTACTTTTCATGTTCTATGATATTTTTTGATCAGATGCGTAGTTCTCGAGATATATCAAGATATTTAAAAGTTCCGAAGCTGCACCAACATAATAGAGGTACAGAAACACCGTGGCCTCTTTCTTTGAGATAACTGTGCACTATTGCGAGCTGCAAATGCCACTTCCAGCTTAGCTGTGCAGAAGAGGAACAACAAGAAGAAGAAATATCTCGGAATATGTCCATCAGGCCCCTTCCGTTGAGATAAATCTGCAAATATCTCGGAAACGATGCCAGCTATGGGAAAATGTTAAGAGACCTTTTTTGTAGAGAATTAAGTTTCCTACTTTTTATGTTCTATGATATTTTTTGATCAGATGCGTAGTTCTCGAGATATATCAAGATATTTAAAAGTTCCGAAGCTGCACCAACATAATAGAGGTACAGAAACACCGTGGCCTCTTTCTTTGAGATAACTCTGCACTATTGTGAGCTGCAAATGCCACTTCCAGCTTAGCTGTGCAGAAGAGGAACAACAAGAAGAAGAAATATCTCGGATATGTCCGTCAGGCCCCTTCCCTTGAGCTAAATCTGCAAATATCTCGGAAACGATGCCAGCTATGGCAAAATGTTAAGAGACCTTTTTTGTAGAGAATTAAGTTTCCTACTTTTTATCTTCTATGATATTTTTTGATCAGATGCGTAGTTCTCGAGATATATCAAGATATTTAAAAGTTCCGAAGCCGCACCAACATAATAGAGATACAGAAACACCGTGGCCCCTTTCTTTGAGATAACTCTGCACTATTGCGAGCTGGAAATGCCACTTCCAGTTTAGCTGTGCAGAAGAGGAAGAACAGGAAGAAGAAATATCTCGGAATATGTCCGTCAGGCCCCTTCCGTTGAGCTAAATCTGCAAATATCTCGGAAACGATGCCAGCTATGGGAAAATGTTAAGAGACCTTTTTTGTAGAGAATTATGTTTCCTACAATTTATGTTCTATGATATTTTTTGATCAGAAGCGTAGTTTTCGAGATATATCGAGATATTTAAAAGTTCCAAAGCCGCACCAACATAATAGAGATACAGAAACACCGTGGCCCCTTTCTTTGAGATAACTCTGCACTATTGCGAGCTGCAAATGCCACTTCCAGCTTAGCTGTGCAGAAGAAGAACAACAAGAAGAAGAAATATTTCGAAATGTGTCCGTCAGGCCCCTTCCCTTGAGATAAATCTGCAAATATCTCGGAAACGAAGCGAGCTACGGCAAAATGTTAAGAGACCTTTTTTGTAGAAAATTAGGTTTCCTACTTTTCATGTTCTATGATATTTTTTGATCAGATGCGTAGTTCTCGAGACATATCAAGATATTTAAAAGTTCCGAAGCTGCACCAACATAATAGAGGTACAGAAACACCGTGGCCTCTTTCTTTGAGATAACTCTGCACTATTGCGAGCTGCAAAGGCCACTTCCAGCTTAGCTGTGCAGAAGAGGAACAACAAGAAGAAGAAATATCTCGGAATATGTCCGTCAGGCCCCTTCCGTTGAGATAAATCTGCAAATATCTCGGAAACGATGCCAGCTATGGGAAAATGTTAAGAGACCTTTTTTGTAGAGAATTAAGTTTCCTACTTTTTATGTTCTATGATATTTTTTGATCAGATGCGTAGTTCTCGAGATATATCAAGATATTTAAAAGTTCCGAAGCTGCACCAACATAATAGAGGTACAGAAACACCGTGGCCCCTTTCTTTGAGATAACTCTGCACTATTGCGAGCTGCAAATGCCACTTCGAGCTTAGGTGTGCAGGAGAAGAACAACAAGAAGAAGAAATATCTCGAAATATGTCCGTCAGACCCCTTCCCTTGAGATACATCTGCAAATATCTAGGAAACGAAGCGAGCTATGGCAAAATGTTAAGAGACCTTTTTTGTAGAGAATTAAGTTTCCTACTTTTTATGTTCTATGATATTTTTTGATCAGACGCGTAGTTTTCGAGATATATCGAGATATTTAAAAGTTCCGAAGCCGCACCAACATAATAGATACAGAAACACCGTGGCCCCTTTCTTTGAGATAACTCTGCACTATTGCGAGCTGCAAATGCCACTTCCAGCTTAGCTGTGCAGAAGAAGAACAACAAGAAGAAGAAATATTTCGAAATGTGTCCGTCAGGCCCCTTCCCTTGAGATAAATCTGCAAATATCTCGGAAACGAAGCGAGCTACGGCAAAATGTTAAGAGACCTTTTTTGTAGAAAATTAGGTTTCCTACTTTTTATGTTCTATGATATTTTTTGATCAGATGCGTAGTTCTCGAGATATATCAAGATATTTGAAAGTTCCGAAGCTGCACCAACATAATAGAGGTACAGAAACACCGTGGCCTCTTTCTTTGAGATAACTCTGCACTATTGCGAGCTGCAAATGCCACTTCCAGCTTAGCTGTGCAGAAGAGGAACAACAAGAAGAAGAAATATCTCGGATATGTCCGTCAGGCCCCTTCCCTTGAGCTAAATCTGCAAATATCTCGGAAACGATGCCAGCTATGTGAAAATGTTAAGAGACCTTGTTTGTAGAGAATTAAGTTTCCTACTTTTTATGTTGTATGATATTTTTTGATCAGATGCGTAGTTCTCAAGATATATCAAGATATTTAAAAGTTCCGAAGCCGCACCAACATAATAGAGATACAGAAACACCGTGGCCCCTTTCTTTGAGATAACTCTGCACTATTGCGAGCTGCAAATGCCACTTCGAGCTTAGCTGTGCAGAAGAAGAACAACAAGAAGAAGAAATATCTCGAAATATGTCCGTCAGACCCCTTCCCTTGAGATAAATCTGCAAATATCTCGGAAACGAAGCGAGCTATGGCAAAATGTTAAGAGACCTTTTTTGTAGAGAATTAAGTTTCCTACTTTTTATCTTATGTGATATTTTTTGATCAGATGCGTAGTTCTCGAGATATATCAAGATATTTAAAAGTTCCGAAGCCGCACCAACATAATAGAGATACAGAAACACCGTGGCCCCTTCCTTTGAGATAACTCTGCACTATTGCGAGCTGGAAATGCCACTTCCAGTTTAGCTGTGCAGAAGAGGAACAACAAGAAGAAGAAATATCTCGGAATATGTCCGTCAGGCCCCTTCCGTTGAGGTAAATCTGCAAATATCTCGGAAACGATGCCAGCTATGGGAAAATGTTAAGAGACCTTTTTTGTAGAGAATTAAGTTTCCTACTTTTTCTGTTCTATGATATTTTTTGATCAGATGCGTAGTTCTCGAGATATATCAAGATATTTAAAAGTTCCGAAGCTGCACCAACATAATAGAGGTACAGAAACACCGTGGCCTCTTTCTTTGAGATAACTCTGCACTATTGCGAGCTGCAAATGCCACTTCCAGCTTAGCTGTGCAGAAGAGGAACAACAAGAAGACGAAATATCTCGGAATATGTCCGTCAGGCCCCTTCCGTTGAGCTAAATCTGCAAATATCTCGGAAACGATGCCAGCTATGGGAAAATGTTAAGAGACCTTTTTTGTAGAGAATTAAGTTTTCTACTTTTTATGTTCTATGTTATTTTTTGATCAGATGCGTAGTTCTCGAGATATATCAAGATATTTAAAAGTTCCGAAGCCGCACCAACATAATAGAGATACAGAAACACCGTGGCCCCTTTCTTTGAGATAACTCTGCACTATTGCGAGCTGGAAATGCCACTTCCAGTTTAGCTGTGCAGAAGAAGAACAACAAGAAGAAGAAATATCTCGAAATATGTCCGTCAGACCCCTTCCCTTGAGATACATCTGCAAATATCTAGGAAACGAAGCGAGCTATGGCAAAATGTTAAGAGACCTTTTTTGTAGAGAATTAAGTTTCCTACTTTTTATGTTCTATGATATTTTTTGATCAGATGCGTAGTTCTCAAGATATATCAAGATATTTAAAAGTTCCGAAGCCGCACCAACATAATAGAGATACAGAAACACCGTGGCCCCTTTCTTTGAGATAACTCCGCACTATTGCGAGCTGGAAATGCCACTTCCAGTTTAGCTGTGCAGAAGAAGAACAACAAGAAGAAGAAATATCTCGAAATATGTCCGTCAGACCCCTTCCCTTGAGATACATCTGCAAATATCTAGGAAACGAAGCGAGCTATGGCAAAATGTTGAGAGACCTTTTTTGTAGAGAATTAAGTTTCCTACTATTTATGTTCTATGATATTTTTTGATCAGATGCGTAGTTCTCGAGATATATCAAGATATTTAAAAGTTCCGAAGCCGCACCAACATAATAGAGATACAGAAACACCGTGGCCCCTTTCTTTGAGATAACTCTGCACTATTGCGAGCTACAAATGCCACTTCCAGCTTCGCTGTGCAGAAGAAGAACAACAAGAAGAAGAAATATCTCGAAATATGTCCGTCAGACCCCTTCCCTTGAGATAAATCTGCAAATATCTCGGAAACGAAGCGAGCTATGGCAAAATGTTGAGAGACGTTTTTTGTAGAGAATTATGTTTCCTACAATTTATGTTCTATGATATTTTTTGATCAGATGCGTAGTTCTCGAGATATATCAAGATATTTAAAAGTTCCGAAGCCGCACCAACATAATAGAGATACAGAAACACCGTGGCCCCATTCTTTGAGATAACTCTGCACTATTGCGAGCTGCAAATGCCACTTCCAGCTTAGCTGTGCAGAAGAAGACCAACAAGAAGAAGAAATATCTCGAAATATGTCCGTCAGACCCCTTCCCTTGAGATAAATCTGCAAATATCTCGGAAACGAAGCGAGCTATGGCAAAATGTTAAGAGACCTTTTTTGTAGAGAATTATGTTTCCTACAATTTACGTTCTATGATATTTTTTGATCAGAAGCGTAGTTTTCGAGATATATCGAGATATTTAAAAGTTCCGAAGCCGCACCAACATAATAGAGATACAGAAACACCGTGGCCCCTTTCTTTGAGATAACTCTGCACTATTGCGACCTGCAAATGCCACTTCCAGCTTAGCTGTGCAGAAGAAGAACAACAAGAAGAAGAAATATCTCGAAATATGTCCGTCAGGCCCCTTCCCTTGAGATAAATCTGCAAATATCTCGGAAACGAAGCGAGCTATGGCAAAATGTTGAGAGACGTTTTTTGTAGAGAATTAAGTTTTCTACTTTTTATGTTCTATGATATTTTTTGATCAGATGCGTAGTTCTCGAGATATATCAAGATATATAAAAGTTCCGAAGCCGCACCAACATAATAGAGATACAGAAACACCGTGGCCCCTTTCTTTGAGATAACTCTGCACTATTGCGAGCTACAAATGCCACTTCCAGCTTCGCTGTGCAGAAGAAGAACAACAAGAAGAAGAAATATCTCGAAATATGTCCGTCAGACCCCTTCCCTTGAGATAAATCTGCAAATATCTCGGAAACGAAGCGAGCTATGGCAAAATGTTGAGAGACGTTTTTTGTAGAGAATTATGTTTCCTACAATTTATGTTCTATGATATTTTTTGATCAGATGCGTAGTTCTCGAGATATATCAAGATATTTAAAAGTTCCGAAGCCGCACCAACGTAATAGAGATACAGAAACACCGTGGCCCCATTCTTTGAGATAACTCTGCACTATTGCGAGCTGCAAATGCCACTTCCAGCTTAGCTGTGCAGAAGAAGACCAACAAGAAGAAGAAATATCTCGAAATATGTCCGTCAGACCCCTTCCCTTGAGATAAATTTGCAAATATCTCGGAAACGAAGCGAGCTATGGCAAAATGTTAAGAGACCTTTTTTGTAGAGAATTATGTTTCCTACAATTTACGTTCTATGATATTTTTTGATCAGAAGCGTAGTTTTCGAGATATATCGAGATATTTAAAAGTTCCGAAGCCGCACCAACATAATAGAGATACAGAAACACCGTGGCCCCTTTCTTTGAGATAACTCTGCACTATTGCGACCTGCAAATGCCACTTCCAGCTTAGCTGTGCAGAAGAAGAACAACAAGAAGAAGAAATATCTCGAAATATGTCCGTCAGGCCCCTTCCCTTGAGATAAATCTGCAAATATCTCGGAAACGAAGCGAGCTATGGCAAAATGTTGAGAGACGTTTTTTGTAGAGAATTAAGTTTTCTACTTTTTATGTTCTATGATATTTTTTGATCAGATGCGTAGTTCTCGAGATATATCAAGATATATAAAAGTTCCGAAGCCGCACCAACATAATAGAGATACAGAAACACCGTGGCCCCTTTCTTTGAGATAACTCTGCACTATTGCGAGCTGGAAATGGCACTTCCAGTTTAGCTGTGCAGAAGAAGAACAACAAGAAGAAGAAATATCTCGAAATATGTCCGTCAGACCCCTTCCCTTGAGATACATCTGCAAATATCTAGGAAACGAAGCGAGCTATGGCAAAATGTTAAGAGACCTTTTTTGTAGAGAATTAAGTTTCCTACTTTTTATGTTCTATGATATTTTTTGATCAGATGCGTAGTTCTCAAGATATATCAAGATATTTAAAAGTTCCGAAGCCGCACCAACATAATAGAGATACAGAAACACCGTGGCCCCTTTCTTTGAGATAACTCTGCACTATTGCGAGCTGGAAATGCCACTTCCAGCTTAGCTGTGCAGAAGAAGAACAACAAGAAGAAGAAATATCTCGAAATATGTCCGTCAGGCCCCTTCCCTTGAGATATATCTGCAAATATCTCGGAAACGAAACGAGTTATGGCAAAATCTTAAGAGACCTTTTTTGTAGAGAATTATGTTTCCTACAATTTATGTTCTATGATATTTTTTGATCAGAAGCGTAGTTCTCGAGATATATCGAGATATTTAAAAGTTCCGAAGCCGCACCAACATAATAGAGATTCAGAAACACCGTGGCCCCTTTCTTTGAGATAACTCTGCGTTTAGTGCGAGCCGCAAATGCCACTTCCAGCTTAGCTGTGCAGAAGAAGAACAACAAGAAGAAGAAATATCTCGAAATATGTCCGTCAGGCCCCTTCCCTTGAGATAAATCTGCAAATATCTCGGAAACGAAGAGAGCTATGGCAAAATGTTAAGAGACCTTTTTTGTAGAGAATTAAGTTTCCTACTTTTTATGTTCTATGATATTTTTTGATCAGATGCGTAGATCTCGAGATATATCAAGATATTTAAAAGTTCCGAAGCCGCACCAACATAATAGAGATACAGAAACACCGTGGCCCCATTCTTTGAGATAACTCTGCACTATTGCGAGCTGCAAATGCCACTTCCAGCTTAGCTGTGCAGAAGAAGAACAACAAGAAGAAGAAATATCTCGAAATATGTCCGTCAGGCCCCTTCCCTTGAGATAAATCTGCAAATATCTCGGAAACGAAGCGAGCTATGGCAAAATGTTAAGAGACCTTTTTTGTAGAGAATTAAGTTTTCTACTTTTTATGGGCCATGATATTTTTTGATCAGATGTGTAGTTCTCGAGATATATCAAGATATTTAAAAGTTCCGAAGCTGCACCAACATAATAGAGATACAGAAACACCGTGGCCCCTTTCTTTGAGATAACTCTGCACTAGTGCGAGCCGCAAATGCCACTTCCAGCTTAGCTGTGCAGAAGAAGAACAACAAGAAGAAGAAATATCTCGAAATATGTCCGTCAGGACCCTTCCCTTGAGATAAATCGGCAAATATCTCGGAAACGAAGCGAGCTATGGCAAAATGTTAAGAGACCTTTTTTGTAGAGAATTAAGTTTCCTACTTTTTATGTTCTATGATATTTTTTGATCAGATGCGTAGTTCTCGAGATATATCAAGATATTTAAAAGTTCCGAAGCCGCGCCAACATAATAGAGATACAGAAACACCGTGGCCCCTTTCTTTGCGATAGCTCTGCACTATTGCGAGCTGCAAATGCCACTTCGAGCTTAGCTGTGCAGAAGAAGAACAACAAGAAGAAGAAATATCTCGAAATATGTCCGTCAGGCCCCTTCCCTTGAGATAAATCTGCAAATATCTCGGAAACGAAGCGAGCTATGGCAAAATGTTAAGAGATCTTATTTGTAGAGAATTAAGTTTCCTACTTTTTATGTTTTATGATATTTTTGATCAGATGCGTAGTTCTCGAGATATATCAAGATATTTAAAAGTTCCGAAGCCGCACCAACATAATAGAGATACAGAAACACCGTGGCCCCTTTCTTTCAGATAACTCTGCACTATTGCGAGCTGCAAATGCCACTTCCAGCTTAGCTGTGCAGAAGAAGAACAAGAAGAAGAAGAAATATCTCGAAATATGTCCGTCAGGCCCCTTCCCTTGAGATAAATCTGCAAATATCTCGGAAACAATGCGACCTATGGCAAAACGTTGAGAGACCTTTTTTGTAGGAAATTAAGTTTCCTACTATTTATGTTCTATGATATTTTTTGATCAGATGCGTAGTTTTCGAGATATATCGAGATATTTAAAAGTTCCGAAGCCGCACCAACATAACAGAGATAAAGAAACACCGTGGCCCCTTTCTTTGAGATAACTCTGCACTATTGCGGGCTGCAAATGCCACTTCCAGCTTAGCTGTGCAGAAGAAGAACAACAAGAAGAAGAAATATCTCGAAACATGTCCGTCAGGCCCCTTCCCTTGAGATATATCTGCAAATATCTCGGAAACGAAACGAGCAATGGCAAAATCTTAAGAGACCTTTTTTGTAGAGAATTATGTTTCCTACAATTTATGTTCTATGATATTTTTTGATCAGAAGCGTAGTTCTCGAGATATATCGAGATATTTAAAAGTTCCGAAGCCGCACCAACATAATAGAGATTCAGAAACACCGTGGCCCCTTTCTGTGAGATAACTCTGCACTATTGCGAGCTGCAAATGCCAGTTCGAGCTCAGCTGTGCGGAAGAAGCACAACAAGAACCAGAAATATCTCGGAATATGTCCGTCAGGCCCCTTTCCTTTGAGCTGAATCTGCAAATATCTCGGAAACAATGCGAGCTATGGCAAAACGTTGAGAGACCCTTTTTGTAGGAAATTAAGTTTCCTACTATTTATGTTCTATGATATTTTTTGATCAGATGCGTAGTTTTCGAGATATATCGAGACATTTAAAGGTTCCGAAGCCGCACCAACATAATAAAGATACATAAACACCGTGGCCTCTTTCTTTGAGATAACTCTGCACTATTCCGAGCTGCAAATGTAACTTCCACTTTAGCTGTGCTGAAGAAGAACAACAAGAAGAAGAAATATCTCGAAATATGTCCGTCAGGCCCCTTCCCTTGAAGTAAATCTGCAAATATCTCGGAAACGATGCGAGCTATGGCAAAATGATAAGAGACCTTTTTTGTAGAGAATTACGTTTCCTACAATTGAGGTTGTATGATATTTCTTGATCAGATGCGTAGTTTTCGAGATATATCGAGATATTTAAAGGTTCCGAAGCCGCAACAACATAATAAAGATACAGAAACACCGTGGCCCCTTTCTTTGAGATAACTCTGCACTATTCCGAGCTGCAAATGCCACTTCCAGCTTAGCTGTGCAGAAGAAGCACAACAAGAACAAGAAATATCTCGGAATATGTCCGTCAGGCCCCTTCCCTTGAGCTAAATCTGCAAATATCTCGGAAACAATGCGAGCTATGGGAAAATATTAAGAGATCTTTTTTGTAGGAAATTAAGTTTCCTACTATTTATGTTCTATGATATTTTTTGATCAGATGCGTAGTTCTCGAGATATATCAAGATATTTAAAAGTTCCGAAGCCGCACCAACATAATAGAGATACAGAAACACCGTGGCCCCTTTCTTTGAGATAACTCTGCACTACTGCGAGCTGCAAATGCCACTTCCAGCTTAGGTGTGCAGAAGAAGAACAACAAGAAGAAGAAATATCTCGAAATATGTCCGTCAGGCCCCTTCCCTTGAGATAAATCTGCAAATATCTCGGAAACGAAGCGAGCTATGGCAAAATGTTAAGAGACCTTTTTTGTAGACAATTAAGTTTCCTACTTTTTATGTTCTATGATATTTTTCGATCAGAGGCGTAGTTCTCGAGATATATCGAGATATTTAATAGTTCCGAAGCCGCACCAACATAATAGAGATACAGAAACACCGTGGCCCCTTTCTTTGAGATAACTCTGCACTATTGCGAGCTGCAAATGCCACTTCCAGCTTAGCTGTGCAGAAGAAGAACAACAAGAAGAAGAAATATTTCGAAATGTGTCCGTCAGGCCCCTTCCCTTGAGATAAATCTGCAAATATCTCGGAAACGAAGCGAGCTACGGCAAAATGTTAAGAGACCTCTTTGGAGAAAATTAGGTTTCCTACTTTTCATGTTCTATGATATTTTTTGATCAGATGCGTAGTTCTCGAGATATATCAAGATATTTAAAAGTTCCGAAGCTGCACCAACATAATAGAGGTACAGAAACACCGTGGCCTCTTTCTTTGAGATAACTGTGCACTATTGCGAGCTGCAAATGCCACTTCCAGCTTAGCTGTGCAGAAGAGGAACAACAAGAAGAAGAAATATCTCGGAATATGTCCATCAGGCCCCTTCCGTTGAGATAAATCTGCAAATATCTCGGAAACGATGCCAGCTATGGGAAAATGTTGAGAGACCTTTTTTGTAGAGAATTAAGTTTCCTACTTTTTATGTTCTATGATATTTTTTGATCAGATGCGTAGTTCTCGAGATATATCAAGATATTTAAAAGTTCCGAAGCTGCACCAACATAATAGAGGTACAGAAACACCGTGGCCTCTTTCTTTGAGATAACTCTGCACTATTGTGAGCTGCAAATGCCACTTCCAGCTTAGCTGTGCAGAAGAGGAACAACAAGAAGAAGAAATATCTCGGATATGTCCGTCAGGCCCCTTCCCTTGAGCTAAATCTGCAAATATCTCGGAAACGATGCCAGCTATGGCAAAATGTTAAGAGACCTTTTTTGTAGAGAATTAAGTTTCCTACTTTTTATCTTCTATGATATTTTTTGATCAGATGCGTAGTTCTCGAGATATATCAAGATATTTAAAAGTTCCGAAGCCGCACCAACATAATAGAGATACAGAAACACCGTGGCCCCTTTCTTTGAGATAACTCTGCACTATTGCGAGCTGGAAATGCCACTTCCAGTTTAGCTGTGCAGAAGAGGAAGAACAGGAAGAAGAAATATCTCGGAATATGTCCGTCAGGCCCCTTCCGTTGAGCTAAATCTGCAAATATCTCGGAAACGATGCCAGCTATGGGAAAATGTTAAGAGACCTTTTTTGTAGAGAATTATGTTTCCTACAATTTATGTTCTATGATATTTTTTGATCAGAAGCGTAGTTTTCGAGATATATCGAGATATTTAAAAGTTCCAAAGCCGCACCAACATAATAGAGATACAGAAACACCGTGGCCCCTTTCTTTGAGATAACTCTGCACTATTGCGAGCTGCAAATGCCACTTCCAGCTTAGCTGTGCAGAAGAAGAACAACAAGAAGAAGAAATATTTCGAAATGTGTCCGTCAGGCCCCTTCCCTTGAGATAAATCTGCAAATATCTCGGAAACGAAGCGAGCTACGGCAAAATGTTAAGAGACCTTTTTTGTAGAAAATTAGGTTTCCTACTTTTCATGTTCTATGATATTTTTTGATCAGATGCGTAGTTCTCGAGACATATCAAGATATTTAAAAGTTCCGAAGCTGCACCAACATAATAGAGGTACAGAAACACCGTGGCCTCTTTCTTTGAGATAACTCTGCACTATTGCGAGCTGCAAAGGCCACTTCCAGCTTAGCTGTGCAGAAGAGGAACAACAAGAAGAAGAAATATCTCGGAATATGTCCGTCAGGCCCCTTCCGTTGAGATAAATCTGCAAATATCTCGGAAACGATGCCAGCTATGGGAAAATGTTAAGAGACCTTTTTTGTAGAGAATTAAGTTTCCTACTTTTTATGTTCTATGATATTTTTTGATCAGATGCGTAGTTCTCGAGATATATCAAGATATTTAAAAGTTCCGAAGCTGCACCAACATAATAGAGGTACAGAAACACCGTGGCCCCTTTCTTTGAGATAACTCTGCACTATTGCGAGCTGCAAATGCCACTTCGAGCTTAGCTGTGCAGAAGAAGAACAACAAGAAGAAGAAATATCTCGAAATATGTCCGTCAGACCCCTTCCCTTGAGATAAATCTGCAAATATCTCGGAAACGAAGCGAGCTATGGCAAAATGTTAAGAGACCTTTTTTGTAGAGAATTAAGTTTCCTACTTTTTATCTTATGTGATATTTTTTGATCAGATGCGTAGTTCTCGAGATATATCAAGATATTTAAAAGTTCCGAAGCCGCACCAACATAATAGAGATACAGAAACACCGTGGCCCCTTCCTTTGAGATAACTCTGCACTATTGCGAGCTGGAAATGCCACTTCCAGTTTAGCTGTGCAGAAGAGGAACAACAAGAAGAAGAAATATCTCGGAATATGTCCGTCAGGCCCCTTCCGTTGAGGTAAATCTGCAAATATCTCGGAAACGATGCCAGCTATGGGAAAATGTTAAGAGACCTTTTTTGTAGAGAATTAAGTTTCCTACTTTTTCTGTTCTATGATATTTTTTGATCAGATGCGTAGTTCTCGAGATATATCAAGATATTTAAAAGTTCCGAAGCTGCACCAACATAATAGAGGTACAGAAACACCGTGGCCTCTTTCTTTGAGATAACTCTGCACTATTGCGAGCTGCAAATGCCACTTCCAGCTTAGCTGTGCAGAAGAGGAACAACAAGAAGACGAAATATCTCGGAATATGTCCGTCAGGCCCCTTCCGTTGAGCTAAATCTGCAAATATCTCGGAAACGATGCCAGCTATGGGAAAATGTTAAGAGACCTTTTTTGTAGAGAATTAAGTTTTCTACTTTTTATGTTCTATGTTATTTTTTGATCAGATGCGTAGTTCTCGAGATATATCAAGATATTTAAAAGTTCCGAAGCCGCACCAACATAATAGAGATACAGAAACACCGTGGCCCCTTTCTTTGAGATAACTCTGCACTATTGCGAGCTGGAAATGCCACTTCCAGTTTAGCTGTGCAGAAGAAGAACAACAAGAAGAAGAAATATCTCGAAATATGTCCGTCAGACCCCTTCCCTTGAGATACATCTGCAAATATCTAGGAAACGAAGCGAGCTATGGCAAAATGTTAAGAGACCTTTTTTGTAGAGAATTAAGTTTCCTACTTTTTATGTTCTATGATATTTTTTGATCAGATGCGTAGTTCTCAAGATATATCAAGATATTTAAAAGTTCCGAAGCCGCACCAACATAATAGAGATACAGAAACACCGTGGCCCCTTTCTTTGAGATAACTCCGCACTATTGCGAGCTGGAAATGCCACTTCCAGTTTAGCTGTGCAGAAGAAGAACAACAAGAAGAAGAAATATCTCGAAATATGTCCGTCAGACCCCTTCCCTTGAGATACATCTGCAAATATCTAGGAAACGAAGCGAGCTATGGCAAAATGTTGAGAGACCTTTTTTGTAGAGAATTAAGTTTCCTACTATTTATGTTCTATGATATTTTTTGATCAGATGCGTAGTTCTCGAGATATATCAAGATATTTAAAAGTTCCGAAGCCGCACCAACATAATAGAGATACAGAAACACCGTGGCCCCTTTCTTTGAGATAACTCTGCACTATTGCGAGCTACAAATGCCACTTCCAGCTTCGCTGTGCAGAAGAAGAACAACAAGAAGAAGAAATATCTCGAAATATGTCCGTCAGACCCCTTCCCTTGAGATAAATCTGCAAATATCTCGGAAACGAAGCGAGCTATGGCAAAATGTTGAGAGACGTTTTTTGTAGAGAATTATGTTTCCTACAATTTATGTTCTATGATATTTTTTGATCAGATGCGTAGTTCTCGAGATATATCAAGATATTTAAAAGTTCCGAAGCCGCACCAACATAATAGAGATACAGAAACACCGTGGCCCCATTCTTTGAGATAACTCTGCACTATTGCGAGCTGCAAATGCCACTTCCAGCTTAGCTGTGCAGAAGAAGACCAACAAGAAGAAGAAATATCTCGAAATATGTCCGTCAGACCCCTTCCCTTGAAATAAATCTGCAAATATCTCGGAAACGAAGCGAGCTATGGCAAAATGTTAAGAGACCTTTTTTGTAGAGAATTATGTTTCCTACAATTTACGTTCTATGATATTTTTTGATCAGAAGCGTAGTTTTCGAGATATATCGAGATATTTAAAAGTTCCGAAGCCGCACCAACATAATAGAGATACAGAAACACCGTGGCCCCTTTCTTTGAGATAACTCTGCACTATTGCGACCTGCAAATGCCACTTCCAGCTTAGCTGTGCAGAAGAAGAACAACAAGAAGAAGAAATATCTCGAAATATGTCCGTCAGGCCCCTTCCCTTGAGATAAATCTGCAAATATCTCGGAAACGAAGCGAGCTATGGCAAAATGTTGAGAGACGTTTTTTGTAGAGAATTAAGTTTTCTACTTTTTATGTTCTATGATATTTTTTGATCAGATGCGTAGTTCTCGAGATATATCAAGATATATAAAAGTTCCGAAGCCGCACCAACATAATAGAGATACAGAAACACCGTGGCCCCTTTCTTTGAGATAACTCTGCACTATTGCGAGCTGGAAATGGCACTTCCAGTTTAGCTGTGCAGAAGAAGAACAACAAGAAGAAGAAATATCTCGAAATATGTCCGTCAGACCCCTTCCCTTGAGATACATCTGCAAATATCTAGGAAACGAAGCGAGCTATGGCAAAATGTTAAGAGACCTTTTTTGTAGAGAATTAAGTTTCCTACTTTTTATGTTCTATGATATTTTTTGATCAGATGCGTAGTTCTCAAGATATATCAAGATATTTAAAAGTTCCGAAGCCGCACCAACATAATAGAGATACAGAAACACCGTGGCCCCTTTCTTTGAGATAACTCTGCACTATTGCGAGCTGGAAATGCCACTTCCAGCTTAGCTGTGCAGAAGAAGAACAACAAGAAGAAGAAATATCTCGAAATATGTCCGTCAGACCCCTTCCCTTTAGATACATCTGCAAATATCTAGGAAACGAAGCGAGCTATGGCAAAATGTTGAGAGACCTTTTTTGTAGAGAATTATGTTTCCTACAATTTACGTTCTCTGATATTTTCTGATCAGAAGCGTAGTTTTCGAGATATATCGAGATATTTAAAAGTTCCGAAGCCGCACCAACATAATAGAGATACAGAAATACCGTTGCCCCTTTCTTTGATATAACTCTGCACTATTGCGAGCTGCAAATGCCACTTCCAGCTTAGCTGTGCAGAAGAAGAACAACAAGAAGAAGAAATATTTCGAAATGTGTCCGTCAGGCCCCTTCCCTTGAGATATATCTGCAAATATCTCGGAAACGAAGCGAGCTACGGCAAAATGTTAAGAGACCTTTTTTGTAGAAAATTAGGTTTCCTACTTTTTATGTTTTATGATATTTTTTGATCAGATGCGTAGTTCTCGAGATATATCAAGATATTTAAAAGTTCCGAAGCCGCACCAACATAATAGAGATACAGAAACACCGTGGCCCCATTCTTTGAGATAACTCTGCACTATTGCGAGCTGGAAATGCCACTTCCAGTTTAGCTGTGCAGAAGAAGAACAACAAGAAGAAGAAATATCTCGAAATATGTCCGTCAGGCCCATTCCCTTGAGATAAATCTGCATATATCTCGGAAACGAAGCGAGCTATGGCAAAATGTTGAGAGACCTTTTTTGTAGAGAATTAAGTTTTCTACTTTTTATGTTCTATGATATTTTTTGATCAGATGCGTAGTTCTCGAGATATATCAAGATATTTAAAAGATCCGAAGCCGCACCAACATAATAGAGATACAGAAACACCGTGGCCCCATTCTTTGAGACAACTCTGCACTATTGCGAGCTGCAAATGCCACTTCCAGCTTAGCTGCGCAGAAGAAGAACAACAAGAAGAAGAAATATCTCGAAATATGTCCGTCAGGCCCCTTCCCTTGAGATAAATCTGCATATATCTCGGAAACGAAGCGAGCTATGGCAAAATGTTGAGAGACCTTTTTTGTAGAGAATTAAGTTTTCTACTTTTTATGTTCCAGGATATTTTTTGTTCAGATGCGTAGTTCTCGAGATATATCAAGATATTTAAAAGTTCCGAAGCTGCACCAACATAATAGAGATACAGAAACACCGTGGCCCCTTTCTTTGAGATAACTCTGCACTAGTGCGAGCCGCAAATGCCACTTCCAGCTCAGCTGTGCAGAAGAAGAACAACAAGAAGAAGAAATATCTCGAAATATGTCCGTTAGGCCCCTTCCCTTGAGATAAATGTGCAAATATCTCGGAAACGAAACGAGCTATGGCAAAATGTTGAGAGACCTTTTTTGTAGAGAATTAAGTTTCCTACTATTTATGTTCTATGATATTTTTTGATCAGATGCGTAGTTCTCGAGATATATCAAGATATTTAAAAGTTCCGAAGCCGCACCAACATAATAGAGATACAGAAACACCGTGGCCCCTTTCTTTGAGATAACTCTGCACTATTGCGAGCTACAAATGCCACTTCCAGCTTCGCTGTGCAGAAGAAGAACAACAAGAAGAAGAAATATCTCGAAATATGTCCGTCAGACCCCTTCCCTTGAGATAAATCTGCAAATATCTCGGAAACGAAGCGAGCTATGGCAAAGTGTTAAGAGACCTTTTTTGTAGAGAATTAAGTTTCCTACTTTTTATGTTCTATGATATTTTTTGATCAGATGCGTAGTTCTCGAGATATATCAAGATATTTAAAAGTTCCGAAGCCGCACCAACATAATAGAGATACAGAAACACCGTGGCCCCTTTCTTTGAGATAACTCTGCACTATTGCGAGCTGCAAATGCCACTTCCAGCTTAGCTGTGCAGAAGAAGAACAACAAGAAGACGAAATATCTCGAAACATGTCCGTCAGGCCCCTTCCCTTGAGATAAATCTGCAAATATCTCGGAAACGAAGCGAGCTATGGCAAAATGTTAAGAGACTTTATTTGTAGAGAATTATGTTTCCTAAAATTTATGTTCTATGATATTTTTTGATCAGAAGCGTAGTTTTCGAGATATATCGAGATATTTAAAAGTTCCGAAGCCGCACCAACATAATAGAGATACAGAAACACGGTGGCCCCTTTCTTTGAGATAACTCTGCACTATTGCGAGCTGGAAATGCCACTTCCAGTTTAGCTGTGCAGAAGAGGAACAACAAAAAGAAGAAATATCTCGAAACATGTCCGTCAGGCCCCTTCCCTTAAGATAAATCTGCAAATATCTCGGAAACGAAGCGAGCTATGGCAAAATGTTAAGAGACCTTTTTTGTGGAGAATTAAGTTTGCTACTTTTTATGTTCTATGATATTTTTTGATCAGATGCGTAGTTCTCGAGATATATCAAGATATTTAAAAGTTCCGAAGCCGCACCAACATAATAGAGATACAGAAACACCGTGGCCCCTTTCTTTGAGATAACTCTGCACTATTGCGAGCTGCAAATGCCACTTCCAGCATAGCTGTGCAGAAGAAGAACAACAAGAAGAAGAAATATCTCGAAATATGTCCGTCAGGCCCCTTCCCTTAAGATAAATCTGCAAATATCTCGGAAACGAAGCGAGCTATGGCAAAATGTTGGGAGACGTTTTTTGTAGAGAATTATGTTTCCTACAATTTATGTTCTATGATATTTTTTGATCAGAAGCGTAGTTTTCGAGATATATCGAGATATTTAAAAGTTCCGAAGCCGCACCAACATAATAGAGATTCAGAAACACCGTGGCCCCTTTCTTTGAGATAACTCTGCACTAGTGCGAGCCGCAAATGCCACTTCCAGCTTAGCTGTGCAGAAGAAGAACAACAAGAAGAAGAAATATCTCGAAATATGTCCGTCAGGCCCCTTCCCTTGAGATAAATCTGCAAATATCTCGGAAACGAAGCGAGCTATGGCAAAATGTTAAGAGACTTTATTTGTAGAGAATTATGTTTCCTAAAATTTATGTTCTATGATATTTTTTGATCAGAAGCGTAGTTTTCGAGATATATCGAGATATTTAAAAGTTCCGAAGCCGCACCAACATAATAGAGATACAGAAACACGGTGGCCCCTTTCTTTGAGATAACTCTGCACTATTGCGAGCTGGAAATGCCACTTCCAGTTTAGCTGTGCAGAAGAGGAACAACAAAAAGAAGAAATATCTCGAAACATGTCCGTCAGGCCCCTTCCCTTGAGATAAATCTGCAAATATCTCGGAAACGAAGCGAGCTATGGCAAAATGTTAAGAGACCTTTTTTGTGGAGAATTAAGTTTGCTACTTTTTATGTTCTATGATATTTTTTGATCAGATGCGTAGTTCTCGAGATATATCAAGATATTTAAAAGTTCCGAAGCCGCACCAACATAATAGAGATACAGAAACACCGTGGCCCCTTTCTTTGAGATAACTCTGCACTATTGCGAGCTGCAAATGCCACTTCCAGCATAGCTGTGCAGAAGAAGAACAACAAGAAGAAGAAATATCTCGAAATATGTCCGTCAGGCCCCTTCCCTTAAGATAAATCTGCAAATATCTCGGAAACGAAGCGAGCTATGGCAAAATGTTGGGAGACGTTTTTTGTAGAGAATTATGTTTCCTACAATTTATGTTCTATGATATTTTTTGATCAGAAGCGTAGTTTTCGAGATATATCGAGATATTTAAAAGTTCCGAAGCCGCACCAACATAATAGAGATTCAGAAACACCGTGGCCCCTTTCTTTGAGATAACTCTGCACTAGTGCGAGCCGCAAATGCCACTTCCAGCTTAGCTGTGCAGAAGAAGAACAACAAGAAGAAGAAATATCTCGAAATATGTCCGTCAGACCCCTTCCCTTGAGATAAATCTGCAAATATCTCGGAAACGAAGCGAGCTATGGCAAAATGTTAAGAGAACTTTTTTGTAGAGAATTATGTTTCCTACAATTTACGTTCTATGATATTTTTTGATCAGAAGCGTAGTTTTCGAGATATATCGAGATATTTAAAAGTTCCAAAGCCGCACCAACATAATAGAGATACAGAAACACCGTGGCCCCTTTCTTTGAGATAACTCTGCACTAGTGCGAGCCGCAAATGCCACTTCCAGCTTAGCTGTGCAGAAGAAGAACAACAAGAAGAAGAAATATCTCGAAATATGTCCGTTAGGCCCCTTCCCTTGAGATAAATGTGCAAATATCTCGGAAACGAAGCGAGCTATGGCAAAATGTTAAGAGAACTTTTTTGTAGAGAATTATGTTTCCTACAATTTACGTTCTATGATATTTTTTGATCAGAAGCGTAGTTTTCGAGATATATCGAGATATTTAAAAGTTCCGAAGCCGCACCAACATAATAGAGATACAGAAACACCGTGGCCCCTTTCTTTGAGATAACTCTGCACTATTGCGAGCTGCAAATGCCACTCCCAGCTTCGCTGTGCAGAAGAAGAACAACAAGAAGAAGAAATATCTCGAAATATGTCCGTCAGGCCCCTTCCCTTGAGATAAATCTGCAAATATCTCGGAAACGAAGCGAGCTATGGCAAAGTGTTAAGAGACCTTTTTTGTAGAGAATTAAGTTTCCTACTTTTTATGTTCTATGATATTTTTTGATCAGATGCGTAGTTCTCGAGATATATCAAGATATTTAAAAGTTCCGAAGCCGCACCAACATAATAGAGATACAGAAACACCGTGGCCCCTTTCTTTGAGATAACTCTGCACTATTGCGAGCTGGAAATGCCACTTCCAGTTTAGCTGTGCAGAAGAAGAACAACAAGAAGACGAAATATCTCGAAACATGTCCGTCAGGCCCCTTCCCTTGAGATAAATCTGCAAATATCTCGGAAACGAAGCGAGCTATGGCAAAATGTTAAGAGACTTTATTTGTAGAGAATTATGTTTCCTAAAATTTATGTTCTATGATATTTTTTGATCAGAAGCGTAGTTTTCGAGATATATCGAGATATTTAAAAGTTCCGAAGCCGCACCAACATAATAGAGATACAGAAACACGGTGGCCCCTTTCTTTGAGATAACTCTGCACTATTGCGAGCTGGAAATGCCACTTCCAGTTTAGCTGTGCAGAAGAGGAACAACAAAAAGAAGAAATATCTCGAAACATGTCCGTCAGGCCCCTTCCCTTGAGATAAATCTGCAAATATCTCGGAAACGAAGCGAGCTATGGCAAAATGTTAAGAGACCTTTTTTGTGGAGAATTAAGTTTGCTACTTTTTATGTTCTATGATATTTTTTGATCAGATGCGTAGTTCTCGAGATATATCAAGATATTTAAAAGTTCCGAAGCCGCACCAACATAATAGAGATACAGAAACACCGTGGCCCCTTTCTTTGAGATAACTCTGCACTATTGCGAGCTGCAAATGCCACTTCCAGCATAGCTGTGCAGAAGAAGAACAACAAGAAGAAGAAATATCTCGAAATATGTCCGTCAGGCCCCTTCCCTTAAGATAAATCTGCAAATATCTCGGAAACGAAGCGAGCTATGGCAAAATGTTGGGAGACGTTTTTTGTAGAGAATTATGTTTCCTACAATTTATGTTCTATGATATTTTTTGATCAGAAGCGTAGTTTTCGAGATATATCGAGATATTTAAAAGTTCCGAAGCCGCACCAACATAATAGAGATTCAGAAACACCGTGGCCCCTTTCTTTGAGATAACTCTGCACTAGTGCGAGCCGCAAATGCCACTTCCAGCTTAGCTGTGCAGAAGAAGAACAACAAGAAGAAGAAATATCTCGAAATATGTCCGTCAGACCCCTTCCCTTGAGATAAATCTGCAAATATCTCGGAAACGAAGCGAGCTATGGCAAAATGTTAAGAGAACTTTTTTGTAGAGAATTATGTTTGCTACTTTTTATGTTCTATGATATTTTCTGATCAGATGCGTAGTTCTCGAGATATATCAAGATATTTAAAAGTTCCGAAGCCGCACCAACATAATAGAGATACAGAAACACCGTGGCCCCTTTCTTTGACATAACTCTGCACTATTGCGAGCTGCAAATGCCACTTCCAGCATAGCTCTGCAGAAGAAGAACAACAAGAAGAAGAAATATCTCGAAATATGTCCGTCAGGCCCCTTCCCTTGAGATAAATCTGCAAATATCTCGGAAACGAAGCGAGCTATGGCAAAATGTTAAGAGACGTTTTTTGTAGAGAATTATGTTTCCTACAATTTATGTTCTATGATATTTTTTGATCAGAAGCGTAGTTTTCGAGATATATCGAGATATTTAAAAGTTCCGAAGCCGCACCAACATAATAGAGATACAGAAACACCGTGGCCCCTTTCTTTGAGATAACTCTGCACTATTGCGAGCTGGAAATGCCACTTCCAGCTTAGCTGTGCAGAGGAAGAACAACAAGAAGAAGAAATATCTCGAAACATGTCCGTCAGGCCCCTTCCCTTGAGATAAATCTGCAAATATCTCGGAAACGAAGCGAGCTATGGCAAAATGTTAAGAGACTTTATTTGTAGAGAATTATGTTTCCTAAAATTTATGTTCTATGATATTTTTTGATCAGAAGCGTAGTTTTCGAGATATATCGAGATATTTAAAAGTTCCGAAGCCGCACCAACATAATAGAGATACAGAAACACCGTGGCCCCTTTCTTTGAGATCACTCTGCACTAGTGCGAGCCGCAAATGCCACTTCCAGTTTAGCTGTGCAGAAGAAGAACAACAAGAAGAAGAAATATCTCGAAATATGTCCGTCAGGCCCCTTCCCTTGAGATAAATCTGCATATATCTCGGAAACGAAGCGAGCTATGGCAAAATGTTGAGAGACCTTTTTTGTAGAGAATTAAGTTTTCTACTTTTTATGTTCCAGGATATTTTTTGATCAGATGCGTAGTTCTCGAGATATATCAAGATATTTAAAAGTTCCGAAGCTGCACCAACATAATAGAGATACAGAAACACCGTGGCCCCTTTCTTTGAGATAACTCTGCACTAGTGCGAGCCGCAAATGCCACTTCCAGCTTAGCTGTGCAAAAGAAGAACAACAAGAAGAAGAAATATCTCGAAATATGTCCGTTAGGCCCCTTCCCTTGAGATAAATCTGCAAATATCTCGGAAACGAAGCGAGCTATGGCAAAATGTTAAGAGACTTTATTTGTAGAGAATTATGTTTCCTAAAATTTATGTTCTATGATATTTTTTGATCAGAAGCGTAGTTTTCGAGATATATCGAGATATTTAAAAGTTCCGAAGCCGCACCAACATAATAGAGATACAGAAACACCGTGGCCCCTTTCTTTGAGATAACTCTGCCCTATTGCGAGCTGGAAATGCCACTTCCGGTTTAGCTGTGCAGAAGAAGAACAACAAAAAGAAGAAATATCTCGAAACATGTCCGTCAGGCCCCTTCCCTTGAGATAAATCTGCAAATATCTCGGAAACGAAGCGAGCTATGGCAAAATGTTAAGAGACCTTTTTTGTGGAGAATTAAGTTTGCTACTTTTTATGTTCTATGATATTTTTTGATCAGAAGCGTAGTTTTCGAGATATATCGAGATATTTAAAAGTTCCGAAGCCGCACCAACATAATAGAGATACAGAAACGCCGTGGCCCCTTTCTTTGAGATAACTCTGCACTAGTGCGAGCCGCAAATGCCACTTCCAGCTTAGCTGTGCAGAAGAAGAACAACAAGAAGAAGAAATATCTCGAAATATGTCCGTTAGGCCCCTTCCCTTGAGATAAATGTGCAAATATCTCGGAAACGAAGCGAGCTATGGCAAAATGTTAAGAGAACTTTTTTGTAGAGAATTATGTTTCCTACAATTTACCTTCTATGATATTTTTTGATCAGAAGCGTAGTTTTCGAGATATATCGAGATATTTAAAAGTTCCGAAGCCGCACCAACATAATAGAGATACAGAAACACCGTGGCCCCTTTCTTTGAGATAACTCTGCACTAGTGCGAGCCGCAAATGCCACTTCCAGCTTAGCTGTGCAGAAGAAGAACAACAAGAAGAAGAAATATCTCGAAATATGTCCGTTAGGCCCCTTCCCTTGAGATAAATGTGCAAATATCTCGGAAACGAAGCGAGCTATGGCAAAATGTTGAGAGACCTTTTTTGTAGAGAATTAAGTTTCCTACTATCTATGTTCTATGATATTTTTTGATCAGATGCGTAGTTCTCGAGATATATCAAGATATTTAAAAGTTCCGAAGCTGCACCAACATAATAGAGATACAGAAACACCGTGGCCCCTTTCTTTGAGATAACTCTGCACTAGTGCGAGCCGCAAATGCCACTTCCAGCTTAGCTGTGCAGAAGAAGAACAACAAGAAGAAGAAATATCTCGAAATATGTCCGTTAGGCCCCTTCCCTTGAGATAAATGTGCAAATATCTCGGAAACGAAGCGAGCTATGGCAAAATGTTGAGAGACCTTTTTTGTAGAGAATTAAGTTTCCTACTATTTATCTTGTATGATATTTTTTGATCAGATGCGTAGTTCTCGAGATATATCAAGATATTTAAAAGTTCCGAAGCCGCACCAACATAATAGAGATACAGAAACACCGTGGCCCCTTTCTTTGAGATAACTCTGCACTATTGCGAGCTGCAAATCCCACTCCCAGCTTCGCTGTGCAGAAGAAGAACAACAAGAAGAAGAAATATCTCGAAATATGTCCGTCAGGCCCCTTCCCTTGAGATAAATCTGCAAATATCTCGGAAACGAAGCGAGCTATGGCAAAGTGTTAAGAGACCTTTTTTGTAGAGAATTAAGTTTCCTACTTTTTATGTTCTATGATATTTTTTGATCAGATGCGTAGTTCTCGAGATATATCAAGATATTTAAAAGTTCCGAAGCCGCACCAACATAATAGAGATACAGAAACACCGTGGCCCCTTTCTTTGAGATAACTCTGCACTATTGCGAGCTGGAAATGCCACTTCCAGTTTAGCTGTGCAGAAGAAGAACAACAAGAAGACGAAATATCTCGAAACATGTCCGTCAGGCCCCTTCCCTTGAGATAAATCTGCAAATATCTCGGAAACGAAGCGAGCTATGGCAAAATGTTAAGAGACTTTATTTGTAGAGAATTATGTTTCCTAAAATTTATGTTCTATGATATTTTTTGATCAGAAGCGTAGTTTTCGAGATATATCGAGATATTTAAAAGTTCCGAAGCCGCACCAACATAATAGAGATACAGAAACACCGTGGCCCCTTTCTTTGTGATAACTCTGCACTATTCCGAGCTGCAAATGCCACTTCCAGCTTAGCTGTGCAGAAGAAGAACAACAAGAAGAAGAAATATCTCGAAATATGTCCGTCAGGCCCCTTCCCTTGCGATGTATCTGCAAATATCTCGGAAACGAAGCGAGCTATCGCAAAATGTTAAGAGACCTTTTTTGTAGACAATTATGTTTCCTACAATTTATGTTCTATGATATTTTTTGATCAGAAGCGTAGTTTTCGAGATATATCGAGATATTTAAAAGTTCCGAAGCCGCACCAACATAATAGAGATACAGAAACACCGTGGCCCCTTTCTTTGAGATAACTCTGCACTATTGCGAGCTGGAAATGCCACTTCCAGCTTAGCTGTGCAGAAGAAGAACAACAAGAAGAAGAAATATCTCGAAACGTGTCCGTCAGGCCCCTTCCCTTGAGATAAATCTGAAAATATCTCGGAAACGAAGCGAGCTATGGCAAAATGTTAAGAGACCTTTTTTGTGGAGAATTAAGTTTGCTACTTTTTATGGTCTATGATATTTTCTGATCAGATGCGTAGTTCTCGAGATATATCAAGATATTTAAAAGTTCCGAAGCCGCACCAACATAATAGAGATACAGAAACACCGTGGCCCCTTTCTTTGACATAACTCTGCACTATTGCGAGCTGCAAATGCCACTTCCAGCATAGCTCTGCAGAAGAAGAACAACAAGAAGAAGAAATATCTCGAAATATGTCCGTCAGGCCCCTTCCCTTGAGATAAATCTGCAAATATCTCGGAAACGAAGCGAGCTATGGCAAAATGTTAAGAGACGTTTTTTGTAGAGAATTATGTTTCCTACAATTTATGTTCTATGATATTTTTTGATCAGAAGCGTAGTTTTCGAGATATATCGAGATATTTAAAAGTTCCGAAGCCGCACCAACATAATAGAGATACAGAAACACCGTGGCCCCTTTCTTTGAGATAACTCTGCACTATTGCGAGCTGGAAATGCCACTTCCAGCTTAGCTGTGCAGAGGAAGAACAACAAGAAGAAGAAATATCTCGAAACATGTCCGTCAGGCCCCTTCCCTTGAGATAAATCTGCAAATATCTCGGAAACGAAGCGAGCTATGGCAAAATGTTAAGAGACTTTATTTGTAGAGAATTATGTTTCCTAAAATTTATGTTCTATGATATTTTTTGATCAGAAGCGTAGTTTTCGAGATATATCGAGATATTTAAAAGTTCCGAAGCCGCACCAACATAATAGAGATACAGAAACACCGTGGCCCCTTTCTTTGAGATAACTCTGCACTAGTGCGAGCCGCAAATGCCACTTCCAGTTTAGCTGTGCAGAAGAAGAACAACAAGAAGAAGAAATATCTCGAAATATGTCCGTCAGGCCCCTTCCCTTGAGATAAATCTGCATATATCTCGGAAACGAAGCGAGCTATGGCAAAATGTTGAGAGACCTTTTTTGTAGAGAATTAAGTTTTCTACTTTTTATGTTCCAGGATATTTTTTGATCAGATGCGTAGTTCTCGAGATATATCAAGATATTTAAAAGTTCCGAAGCTGCACCAACATAATAGAGATACAGAAACACCGTGGCCCCTTTCTTTGAGATAACTCTGCACTAGTGCGAGCCGCAAATGCCACTTCCAGCTTAGCTGTGCAAAAGAAGAACAACAAGAAGAAGAAATATCTCGAAATATGTCCGTTAGGCCCCTTCCCTTGAGATAAATGTGCAAATATCTCGAAAACGAAGCGAGCTATGGCAAAATGTTGAGAGACCTTTTTTGTAGAGAATTAAGTTTCCTACTATTTATGTTGTATGATATTTTTTGATCAGATGCGTAGTTCTCGAGATATATCAAGATATTTAAAAGTTCCGAAGCCGCACCAACATAATAGAGATACAGAAACACCGTGGCCCCTTTCTTTGAGATAACTCTGCACTATTGCGAGCTGCAAATGCCACTTCCAGCTTCGCTGTGCAGAAGAAGAACAACAAGAAGAAGAAATATCTCGAAATATGTCCGTCAGGCCCCTTCCCTTGAGATAAATCTGCAAAAATCTCGGAAACGAAGCGAGCTATGGCAAAGTGTTAAGAGACCTTTTTTGTAGAGAATTAAGTTTCCTACTTTTTATGTTGTATGATATTTTTTGATCAGATGCGTAGTTCTCGAGATATATCAAGATAATTAAAAGTTCCGAAGCCGCACCAGCATAATAGTGATACAGAAACACCGTGGCCCCTTTCTTTGAGATAACTCTGCACTATTGCGAGCTGGAAATGCCACTTCCAGTTTAGCTGTGCAGAGGAAGAACAACAAGAAGAAGAAATATCTCGAAACATGTCCGTCAGGCCCCTTCCCTTGAGATAAATCTGCAAATATCTCGGAAACGAAGCGAGCTATGGCAAAATGTTAAGAGACTTTATTTGTAGAGAATTATGTTTCCTAAAATTTATGTTCTATGATATTTTTTGATCAGAAGCGTAGTTTTCGAGATATATCGAGATATTTAAAAGTTCCGAAGCCGCACCAACATAATAGAGATACAGAAAACCGTGGCCCCTTTCTTTCAGATAACTCTGCACTATTGCGAGCTGGAAATGCCACTTCCAGTTTAGCTGTGCAGAAGAAGAACAACAAGAAGAAGAAATATCTCGAAACATGTCCGTCAGGCCCCTTCCCTTGAGATAAATCTGCATATATCTCGGAAACGAAGCGAGCTATGGCAAAATGTTGAGAGACCTTTTTTGTAGAGAATTAAGTTTTCTACTTTTTATGTTCCAGGATATTTTTTGATCAGAAGCGCAGTTTTCGAGATATATCGAGATATTTAAAAGTTCCGAAGCCGCACCAACATAATAGAGATACAGAAACACCGTGGCCCCTTTCTTTGAGATAACTCTGCACTATTCCGAGCTGCAAATGCCACTTCCAGCTTAGCTGTGCAGAGGAAGAACAACAAGAAGAAGAAATATCTCGAAACATGTCCGTCAGGGCCCTTCCCTTGAGATAAATCTGCAAATATCTCGGAAACGAAGCGAGCTATGGCAAAATGTTAAGAGACTTTATTTGTAGAGAATTATGTTTCCTAAAATTTATGTTCTATGATATTTTTTGATCAGAAGCGTAGTTTTCGAGATATATCGAGATATTTAAAAGTTCCGAAGCCGCACCAACATAATAGAGATACAGAAACACCGTGGCCCCTTTCTTTGAGATAACTCTGCACTAGTGCGAGCCGCAAATGCCACTTCCAGCTTAGCTGTGCAGAAGAAGAACAACAAGAAGAAGAAATATCTCGAAATATGTCCGTCAGGCCCCTTCCCTTGAGATAAATCTGCAAATATCTCGGAAACGAAGCGAGCTATGGCAAAATGTTAAGAGACCTTTTTTGTAGAGAATTATGTTTCCTACAATTTATGTTCTATGATATTTTTTGATCAGAAGCGTAGTTCTCGAGATATATCAAGATATTTAAAAGTTCCGAAGCCGCACAAACATAATAGAGATACAGAAACACCGTGGCCCCTTTCTTTCAGATAACTCTGCACTATTGCGAGCTGGAAATGCCACTTCCAGCTTAGCTGTGCAGAAGAAGAACAACAAGAAGAAGAAATATCTCGAAACATGTCCGTCAGGCCCCTTCCCTTGAGATAAATCTGCAAATATCTCGGAAACGAAACGAGCTATGGCAAAATCTTAAGAGACCTTTTTTGTAGAGAATTATGTTTCCTACTTTTTATGTTTTGTGATATTTTTTGATCAGATGCGTAGTTCTCGACATATATCAAGATATTTAAAAGTTCCGAAGCCGCACCAACATAATAGAGATACAGAAACACCGTGGCCCCTTTCTTTGAGATAACTCTGCACTATTGCGAGCTGCAAATGCCACTTCCAGCTTAGCTGTGCAGAAGAAGAACAGCAAGAAGAAGAAATATCTCGAAATATGTCCGTCAGGCCCCTTCCCTTGAGATATATCTGCAAATATCTCGGAAACGAAGCGAGCTATGGCAAAATGTTAAGAGACGTTTTTTGTGGAGAATTAAGTTTGCTACTTTTTATGTTCTATGATATTTTTTGATCAGATGCGTAGTTCTCGAGATATATCAAGATATTTAAAAGTTCCGAAGCCGCACCAACATAATAGAGATACAGAAACACCGTGGCCCCTTTCTTTGAGATAACTCTGCACTATTGCGAGCTGCAAATGCCACTTCCAGCATAGCTGTGCAGAAGAAGAACAACAAGAAGAAGAAATATCTCGAAATATGTCCGTCAGGCCCCTTCCCTTGAGATAAATCTGCAAATATCTCGGAAACGAAGCGAGCTATGGCAAAGTGTTAAGAGACCTTTTTTGTAGAGAATTAAGTTTCCTACTTTTTATGTTCTATGATATTTTTTGATCAGATGCGTAGTTCTCGAGATATATCAAGATATTTAAAAGTTCCGAAGCCGCACCAACATAATAGAGATACAGAAACACCGTGGCCCCTTTCTTTGAGATAACTCTGCACTATTGCGAGCTGGAAATGCCACTTCCAGTTTAGCTGTGCAGAAGAAGAACAACAAGAAGACGAAATATCTCGAAACATGTCCGTCAGGCCCCTTCCCTTGAGATAAATCTGCAAATATCTCGGAAACGAAGCGAGCTATGGCAAAATGTTAAGAGACTTTATTTGTAGAGAATTATGTTTCCTAAAATTTATGTTCTATGATATTTTTTGATCAGAAGCGTAGTTTTCGAGATATATCGAGATATTTAAAAGTTCCGAAGCCGCACCAACATAATAGAGATACAGAAACACCGTGGCCCCTTTCTTTGTGATAACTCTGCACTATTCCGAGCTGCAAATGCCACTTCCAGCTTAGCTGTGCAGAAGAAGAACAACAAGAAGAAGAAATATCTCGAAATATGTCCGTCAGGCCCCTTCCCTTGCGATGTATCTGCAAATATCTCGGAAACGAAGCGAGCTATCGCAAAATGTTAAGAGACCTTTTTTGTAGACAATTATGTTTCCTACAATTTATGTTCTATGATATTTTTTGATCAGAAGCGTAGTTTTCGAGATATATCGAGATATTTAAAAGTTCCGAAGCCGCACCAACATAATAGAGATACAGAAACACCGTGGCCCCTTTCTTTGAGATAACTCTGCACTATTGCGAGCTGGAAATGCCACTTCCAGCTTAGCTGTGCAGAGGAAGAACAACAAGAAGAAGAAATATCTCGAAACATGTCCGTCAGGCCCCTTCCCTTGAGATAAATCTGCAAATATCTCGGAAACGAAGCGAGCTATGGCAAAATGTTAAGAGACTTTATTTGTAGAGAATTATGTTTCCTAAAATTTATGTTCTATGATATTTTTTGATCAGAAGCGTAGTTTTCGAGATATATCGAGATATTTAAAAGTTCCGAAGCCGCACCAACATAATAGAGATACAGAAACACCGTGGCCCCTTTCTTTGAGATAACTCTGCACTAGTGCGAGCCGCAAATGCCACTTCCAGTTTAGCTCTGCAGAAGAAGAACAACAAGAAGAAGAAATATCTCGAAATATGTCCGTCAGGCCCCTTCCCTTGAGATAAATCTGCATATATCTCGGAAACGAAGCGAGCTATGGCAAAATGTTGAGAGACCTTTTTTGTAGAGAATTAAGTTTTCTACTTTTTATGTTCCAGGATATTTTTTGATCAGATGCGTAGTTCTCGAGATATATCAAGATATTTAAAAGTTCCGAAGCTGCACCAACATAATAGAGATACAGAAACACCGTGGCCCCTTTCTTTGAGATAACTCTGCACTAGTGCGAGCCGCAAATGCCACTTCCAGCTTAGCTGTGCAAAAGAAGAACAACAAGAAGAAGAAATATCTCGAAATATGTCCGTTAGGCCCCTTCCCTTGAGATAAATGTGCAAATATCTCGAAAACGAAGCGAGCTATGGCAAAATGTTGAGAGACCTTTTTTGTAGAGAATTAAGTTTCCTACTATTTATGTTGTATGATATTTTTTGATCAGATGCGTAGTTCTCGAGATATATCAAGATATTTAAAAGTTCCGAAGCCGCACCAACATAATAGAGATACAGAAACACCGTGGCCCCTTTCTTTGAGATAACTCTGCACTATTGCGAGCTGCAAATGCCACTTCCAGCTTCGCTGTGCAGAAGAAGAACAACAAGAAGAAGAAATATCTCGAAATATGTCCGTCAGGCCCCTTCCCTTGAGATAAATCTGCAAAAATCTCGGAAACGAAGCGAGCTATGGCAAAGTGTTAAGAGACCTTTTTTGTAGAGAATTAAGTTTCCTACTTTTTATGTTGTATGATATTTTTTGATCAGATGCGTAGTTCTCGAGATATATCAAGATAATTAAAAGTTCCGAAGCCGCACCAGCATAATAGTGATACAGAAACACCGTGGCCCCTTTCTTTGAGATAACTCTGCACTATTGCGAGCTGGAAATGCCACTTCCAGTTTAGCTGTGCAGAGGAAGAACAACAAGAAGAAGAAATATCTCGAAACATGTCCGTCAGGCCCCTTCCCTTGAGATAAATCTGCAAATATCTCGGAAACGAAGCGAGCTATGGCAAAATGTTAAGAGACTTTATTTGTAGAGAATTATGTTTCCTAAAATTTATGTTCTATGATATTTTTTGATCAGAAGCGTAGTTTTCGAGATATATCGAGATATTTAAAAGTTCCGAAGCCGCACCAACATAATAGAGATACAGAAACACCGTGGCCCCTTTCTTTCAGATAACTCTGCACTATTGCGAGCTGGAAATGCCACTTCCAGTTTAGCTGTGCAGAAGAAGAACAACAAGAAGAAGAAATATCTCGAAACATGTCCGTCAGGCCCCTTCCCTTGAGATAAATCTGCATATATCTCGGAAACGAAGCGAGCTATGGCAAAATGTTGAGAGACCTTTTTTGTAGAGAATTAAGTTTTCTACTTTTTATGTTCCAGGATATTTTTTGATCAGAAGCGTAGTTTTCGAGATATATCGAGATATTTAAAAGTTCCGAAGCCGCACCAACATAATAGAGATACAGAAACACCGTGGCCCCTTTCTTTGAGATAACTCTGCACTATTCCGAGCTGCAAATGCCACTTCCAGCTTAGCTGTGCAGAGGAAGAACAACAAGAAGAAGAAATATCTCGAAACATGTCCGTCAGGGCCCTTCCCTTGAGATAAATCTGCAAATATCTCGGAAACGAAGCGAGCTATGGCAAAATGTTAAGAGACTTTATTTGTAGAGAATTATGTTTCCTAAAATTTATGTTCTATGATATTTTTTGATCAGAAGCGTAGTTTTCGAGATATATCGAGATATTTAAAAGTTCCGAAGCCGCACCAACATAATAGAGATACAGAAACACCGTGGCCCCTTTCTTTGAGATAACTCTGCACTAGTGCGAGCCGCAAATGCCACTTCCAGCTTAGCTGTGCAGAAGAAGAACAACAAGAAGAAGAAATATCTCGAAATATGTCCGTCAGGCCCCTTCCCTTGAGATAAATCTGCAAAAATCTCGGAAACGAAGCGAGCTATGGCAAAGTGTTAAGAGACCTTTTTTGTAGAGAATTAAGTTTCCTACTTTTTATGTTGTATGATATTTTTTGATCAGATGCGTAGTTCTCGAGATATATCAAGATAATTAAAAGTTCCGAAGCCGCACCAGCATAATAGTGATACAGAAACACCGTGGCCCCTTTCTTTGAGATAACTCTGCACTATTGCGAGCTGGAAATGCCACTTCCAGTTTAGCTGTGCAGAGGAAGAACAACAAGAAGAAGAAATATCTCGAAACATGTCCGTCAGGCCCCTTCCCTTGAGATAAATCTGCAAATATCTCGGAAACGAAGCGAGCTATGGCAAAATGTTAAGAGACTTTATTTGTAGAGAATTATGTTTCCTAAAATTTATGTTCTATGATATTTTTTGATCAGAAGCGTAGTTTTCGAGATATATCGAGATATTTAAAAGTTCCGAAGCCGCACCAACATAATAGAGATACAGAAACACCGTGGCCCCTTTCTTTCAGATAACTCTGCACTATTGCGAGCTGGAAATGCCACTTCCAGTTTAGCTGTGCAGAAGAAGAACAACAAGAAGAAGAAATATCTCGAAACATGTCCGTCAGGCCCCTTCCCTTGAGATAAATCTGCATATATCTCGGAAACGAAGCGAGCTATGGCAAAATGTTGAGAGACCTTTTTTGTAGAGAATTAAGTTTTCTACTTTTTATGTTGCAGGATATTTTTTGATCAGAAGCGTAGTTTTCGAGATATATCGAGATATTTAAAAGTTCCGAAGCCGCACCAACATAATAGAGATACAGAAACACCGTGGCCCCTTTCTTTGAGATAACTCTGCACTATTCCGAGCTGCAAATGCCACTTCCAGCTTAGCTGTGCAGAGGAAGAACAACAAGAAGAAGAAATATCTCGAAACATGTCCGTCAGGGCCCTTCCCTTGAGATAAATCTGCAAATATCTCGGAAACGAAGCGAGCTATGGCAAAATGTTAAGAGACTTTATTTGTAGAGAATTATGTTTCCTAAAATTTATGTTCTATGATATTTTTTGATCAGAAGCGTAGTTTTCGAGATATATCGAGATATTTAAAAGTTCCGAAGCCGCACCAACATAATAGAGATACAGAAACACCGTGGCCCCTTTCTTTGAGATAACTCTGCACTAGTGCGAGCCGCAAATGCCACTTCCAGCTTAGCTGTGCAGAAGAAGAACAACAAGAAGAAGAAATATCTCGAAATATGTCCGTCAGGCCCCTTCCCTTGAGATAAATCTGCAAATATCTCGGAAACGAAGCGAGCTATGGCAAAATGTTAAGAGACCTTTTTTGTAGAGAATTATGTTTCCTACAATTTATGTTCTATGATATTTTTTGATCAGAAGCGTAGTTCTCGAGATATATCAAGATATTTAAAAGTTCCGAAGCCGCACAAACATAATAGAGATACAGAAACACCGTGGCCCCTTTCTTTCAGATAACTCTGCACTATTGCGAGCTGGAAATGCCACTTCCAGCTTAGCTGTGCAGAAGAAGAACAACAAGAAGAAGAAATATCTCGAAACATGTCCGTCAGGCCCCTTCCCTTGAGATAAATCTGCAAATATCTCGGAAACGAAACGAGCTATGGCAAAATCTTAAGAGACCTTTTTTGTAGAGAATTATGTTTCCTACTTTTTATGTTCTGTGATATTTTTTGATCAGATGCGTAGTTCTCGACATATATCAAGATATTTAAAAGTTCCGAAGCCGCACCAACATAATAGAGATACAGAAACACCGTGGCCCCTTTCTTTGAGATAACTCTGCACTATTGCGAGCTGCAAATGCCACTTCCAGCTTAGCTGTGCAGAAGAAGAACAGCAAGAAGAAGAAATATCTCGAAATATGTCCGTCAGGCCCCTTCCCTTGAGATATATCTGCAAATATCTCGGAAACGAAACGAGCTATGGCAAAATCTTAAGAGACCTTTTTTGTAGAGAATTAGGTTTCCTACAATTTATGTTCTATGATGTTTTTTGATCAGATGCGTAGTTCTCGAGATATATCCAGATATTTAAACGCTCTGAAGCGGCACCAACATAATAGAGATACAGAAACACCGGGGCCCCTTTCTTTGAGGTAACTCTGCACTATTGCGAGCTGCAAATGCCACTTCCAGCTTAGCTGTGCAGAAGAAGAACAACAAGAAGAAGAAATATCTCGAAATATGTCCGTCAGGCCCCTTCCCTTGAGATAAATCTGCAAATATCTCGGAAACGAAGCGAGCTATGGCAAAATGTTAAGAGACCTTTTTTGTAGAGAATTAAGTTTCCTTCTTTTTATGTTCTATGATATTTTTCGATCAGATGCGTAGTTCTCGAGATATATCAAGATATTTAAAAGTTCCGAAGCCGCACCAACATAATAGAGATACAGAAACACCGTGGCCCCTTTCTTTGAGATAACTCTGCACTATTGCGAGCTGGAAATGCCACTTCCAGCTTAGCTGTGCAGAAGAAGAACAACAAGAAGAAGAAATATCTCGAAATATGTCCGTCAGGCCCCTTCCCTTGAGATAAATCTGCAAATATCTCGGAAACGAAGCGAGCTATGGCAAAATGTTAAGAGACTTTATTTGTAGAGAATTATGTTTCCTAAAATTTATGTTCTATGATATTTTTTGATCAGAAGCGTAGTTTTCGAGATATATCGAGATATTTAAAAGTTCCGAAGCCGCACCAACATAATAGAGATACAGAAACACCGTGGCCCCTTTCTTTCAGATAACTCTGCACTATTGCGAGCTGGAAATGCCACTTCCAGTTTAGCTGTGCAGAAGAAGAACAACAAGAAGAAGAAATATCTCGAAACATGTCCGTCAGGCCCCTTCCCTTGAGATAAATCTGCATATATCTCGGAAACGAAGCGAGCTATGGCAAAATGTTGAGAGACCTTTTTTGTAGAGAATTAAGTTTTCTACTTTTTATGTTCCAGGATATTTTTTGATCAGAAGCGTAGTTTTCGAGATATATCGAGATATTTAAAAGTTCCGAAGCCGCACCAACATAATAGAGATACAGAAACACCGTGGCCCCTTTCTTTGAGATAACTCTGCACTATTCCGAGCTGCAAATGCCACTTCCAGCTTAGCTGTGCAGAGGAAGAACAACAAGAAGAAGAAATATCTCGAAACATGTCCGTCAGGGCCCTTCCCTTGAGATAAATCTGCAAATATCTCGGAAACGAAGCGAGCTATGGCAAAATGTTAAGAGACTTTATTTGTAGAGAATTATGTTTCCTAAAATTTATGTTCTATGATATTTTTTGATCAGAAGCGTAGTTTTCGAGATATATCGAGATATTTAAAAGTTCCGAAGCCGCACCAACATAATAGAGATACAGAAACACCGTGGCCCCTTTCTTTGAGATAACTCTGCACTATTGCGAGCTGGAAATGCCACTTCCAGCTTAGCTGTGCAGAAGAAGAACAACAAGAAGAAGAAATATCTCGAAATATGTCCGTCAGGCCCCTTCCCTTGAGATAAATCTGCAAATATCTCGGAAACGAAGCGAGCTATGGCAAAATGTTTAGAGACCTTTTTTGTAGAGAATTAAGTGTCCTACTTTTTATTTTCTATGATATTTTTTGATCAGATGCGTAGTTCTCGAGATATATCAAGATATTTAAAAGTTTCGAAGCCGCACCAACATAATAGAGATACAGAAACACCGTGGCCCCTTTCTTTGAGATAACTCTGCAGTATTGCGAGCTGCAAATGCCACTTCCAGCTTAGCTGTGCAGAGGAAGAACAACAAGAAGAAGAAATATCTCGAAATATGTCCGTCAGGCCAGTTCCTTTGAGCTGAATCTGCAAATATCTCGGAAACGAAGCGAGCTATGGCAAAATGTTGAGAGACCTTTTTTGTAGAGAATTATGTTTCCTACAATTTCTGTTCTATGATATTTTTTGATCAGAAGCGTAGTTCTCTAGATATATCAAGATATTTAAAAGTTCCGAAGCCGCACCAACATAATAGAGATACAGAAACACCGTGGCCCCTTTCTTTCAGATAACTCTGCACCATTGCGAGCTGGAAATGCCACTTCCAGTTTAGCTGTGCAGAAGAAGAACAACAAGAAGAAGAAATATCTCGAAATATGTCCGTTAGGACCCTTCCCTTGAGATAAATCTGCAAATATCTCGGAAACGAAGCGAGCTATGGCAAAACGTTAAGAGACCTTTTTTGTAGAGAATTATGTTTCCTACAATTTATGTTCTATGATATTATTTGATCAGATGCGTAGTTCTCGAGATATATCAAGATATTTAAAAGTTCCGAAGCCGCACCAACATAATAGAGATACAGAAACACCGTGGCCCCTTTCTTTGAGATAACTCTGCAGTATTGCGAGCTGCAAATGCCACTTCCAGCTTAGCTGTGCAGAGGAAGAACAACAAGAAGAAGAAATATCTCGAAATATGTCCGTCAGGCCAGTTCCTTTGAGCTGAATCTGCAAATATCTCGGAAACGAAGCGAGCTATGGCAAAATGTTAGGAGACCTTTTTTGTAGAGTATTAAGTTACCTACTTTTTATGTTCTATGATATTTTTTGATCAGATGCGTAGTTCTCGAGATATATCAAGATATTTAAAAGTTCCGAAGCCGCACCAACATAATAGAGATACAGAAACACCGTGGCCCCATTCTTTGAGATAACTCTGCACTATTGCGAGCTGGAAATGCCACTTCCAGTTTAGCTGTGCAGAAGAAGAACAACAAGAAGAAGAAATATCTCGAAATATGTCCGTCAGGCCCCTTCCCTTGAGATAAATCTGCATATATCTCGGAAACGAAGCGAGCTATGGCAAAATGTTGAGAGACCTTTTTTGTAGAGAATTAAGTTTTCTACTTTTTATGTTCTATGATATTTTTTGATCAGATGCGTAGTTCTCGAGATATATCAAGATATTTAAAAGTTCCGAAGCCGCACCAACATAATAGAGATACAGAAACACCGTGGCCCCATTCTTTGAGATACCTCTGCACTATTGCGAGCTGGAAATGCCACTTCCAGTTTAGCTGTGCAGAAGAAGAACAACAAGAAGAAGAAATATCTCGAAATATGTCCGTCAGGCCCCTTCCCTTGAGATATATCTGCAAATATCTCGGAAACCAAACGAGCTATGGCAAAATCTTAAGAGACCTTTTTTGTAGAGAATTATGTTTCCTACTTTTTATGTTCTATGATATTTTTTGATCAGATGCGTAGTTCTCGAGATAGATCAAGACATTTAAAAGTTCCGAAGCTGCACCAACATAATAGAGGTACAGAAACACCGTGGCCTCTTTCTTTGAGATAACTCTGCACTATTGCGAGCTGCAAATGCCACTTCCAGCTTAGCTGTGCAGAAGAAGAACAACAAGAAGAAGAAATATCTCGAAATATGTCCGTCAGTCCTCTTCCCTTGAGATAAATCTGCAAATATCTCGGAAACGAAGCGAGCTATGGCAAAATGTTAAGAGACCTTTTTTGTAGAGAATTAAGTTTCCTACTTTTTATGTTCTATGATATTTTTTGATCAGATGCGTAGTTCTCGAGATATATCAGGATATTTAAAAGTTCCGAAGCCGCACCAACATAATAGAGGTACAGAAACACCGTGGCCCCTTTCTTTGAGATAACTCTGCAGTATTGCGAGCTGCAAATGCCACTTCCAGCTTAGCTGTGCAGAGGAAGAACAACAAGAAGAAGAAATATCTCGAAATATGTCCGTCAGGCCAGTTCCTTTGAGCTGAATCTGCAAATATCTCGGAAACGAAGCGAGCTATGGCAAAATGTTAGGAGACGTTTTTTGTAGAGTATTAAGTTACCTACTTTTTGTGTTCTATGATATTTTTTGATCAGATGCGTAGTTCTCGAGATATATCAAGATATTTAAAAGTTCCGAAGCCGCATCAACATAATAGAGATACAGAAACACCGTGGCCCCATTCTTTGAGATAACTCTGCACTATTGCGAGCTGGAAATGCCACTTCCAGTTTAGCTGTGCAGAAGAAGAACAACAAGAAGAAGAAATATCTCGAAATATGTCCGTCAGGCCCCTTCCCTTGAGATATATCTGCAAATATCTCGGAAACGAAACGAGCTATGGCAAAATCTTAAGAGACCTTTTTTGTAGAGAATTATGTTTCCTACAATTTATGCTCTATGATATTTTTTGATCAGAAGCGTAGTTCTCGAGATATATCAAGATATTTAAAAGTTCCGAAGCCGCACCAACATAATAGAGATACAGAAACACCGTGGCCCCTTTCTTTCAGATAACTCTGCACTATTGCGAGCTGGAAATGCCACTTCCAGTTTAGCTGTGCAGAAGAAGAACAACAAGAAGAAGAAATATCTCGAAATATGTCCGTCAGGCCCCTTCCCTTGAGATAAATCTGCATATATCTCGGAAGCGAAGCGAGCTATGGCAAAATGTTGAGAGACCTTTTTTGTAGAGAATTAAGTTTTCTACTTTTTATGTTCTGTGATATTTTTTGATCAGATGCGTAGTTCTCGAGATATATCAAGATATTTAAAAGTTCCGAAGCTGCACCAACATAATAGAGGTACAGAAACACCGTGGCCTCTTTCTTTGAGATAACTCTGCACTATTGCGAGCTGCAAATGCCACTTCCAGCTTAGCTGTGCAGAAGAAGAACAACAAGAAGAAGAAATATCTCGAAATATGTCCGTCAGTCCCCTTCCCTTGAGATAAATCTGCAAATATCTCGAAAACGAAGCAAGCTATGGCAAAATGTTAAGAGACCTTTTTTGTAGAGAATTAAGTTTCCTACTTTTTATGTTCTATGATATTTTTTGATCAGAAGCGTAGTTTTCGAGATATATCGAGATATTTAAAAGTTCCGAAGCCGCACCAACATAATAGAGATACAGAAACACCGTGGGCCCTTTCTTTGAGATAACTCTGCACTATTGCGACCTGCAAATGCCACTTCCAGCTTAGCTGTGCAGAAGAAGAACAACAAGAAGAAGAAATATCTCGAAATATGTCCGTCAGGCCCCTTCCCTTGAGATATATCTGCAAATATCTCGGAAACGAAACGAGCTATGGCAAAATCTTAAGAGACCTTTTTTGTAGAGAATTATGTTTCCTACTTTTTATGTTCTATGATATTTTTTGATCAGATGCGTAGTTCTCGAGATAGATCAAGATATTTAAAAGTTCCGAAGCTGCACCAACATAATAGAGGTACAGAAACACCGTGGCCTCTTTCTTTGAGATAACTCTGCACTATTGCGAGCTGCAAATGCCACTTCCAGCTTAGCTGTGCAGAAGAAGAACAACAAGAAGAAGAAATATCTCGAAATATGTCCGTCAGTCCTCTTCCCTTGAGATAAATCTGCAAATATCTCGGAAACGAAGCGAGCTATGGCAAAATGTTAGGAGACCTTTTTTGTAGAGTATTAAGTTACCTACTTTTTATGTTCTATGATATTTTTTGATCAGATGCGTAGTTCTCGAGATATATCAAGATATTTAAAAGTTCCGAAGCCGCACCAACATAATAGAGATACAGAAACACCGTGGCCCCATTCTTTGAGATAACTCTGCACTATTGCTAGCTGGAAATGCCACTTCCAGTTTAGCTGTGCAGAAGAAGAACAACAAGAAGAAGAAATATCTCGAAATATGTCCGTCAGGCCCCTTCCCTTGAGATAAATCTGCATATATCTCGGAAGCGAAGCGAGCTATGGCAAAATGTTGAGAGACCTTTTTTGTAGAGAATTAAGTTTTCTACTTTTTATGTTCTGTGATATTTTTTGATCAGATGCGTAGTTCTCGAGATATATCAAGATATTTAAAAGTTCCGAAGCTGCACCAACATAATAGAGGTACAGAAACACCGTGGCCTCTTTCTTTGAGATAACTCTGCACTATTGCGAGCTGCAAATGCCACTTCCAGCTTAGCTGTGCAGAAGAAGAACAACAAGAAGAAGAAATATCTCGAAATATGTCCGTCAGTCCCCTTCCCTTGAGATAAATCTGCAAATATCTCGAAAACGAAGCAAGCTATGGCAAAATGTTAAGAGACCTTTTTTGTAGAGAATTAAGTTTCCTACTTTTTATGTTCTATGATATTTTTTGATCAGAAGCGTAGTTTTCGAGATATATCGAGATATTTAAAAGTTCCGAAGCCGCACCAACATAATAGAGATACAGAAACACCGTGGGCCCTTTCTTTGAGATAACTCTGCACTATTGCGACCTGCAAATGCCACTTCCAGCTTAGCTGTGCAGAAGAAGAACAACAAGAAGAAGAAATATCTCGAAATATGTCCGTCAGGCCCCTTCCCTTGAGATAAATCTGCAAATATCTCGGAAACGAAGCGAGCTATGGCAAAGTGTTAAGAGACCTTTTTTGTAGAGAATTAAGTTTCCTACTTTTTATGTTCTATGATATTTTTTGATCAGATGCGTAGTTCTCGAGATAGATCAAGATATTTAAAAGTTCCGAAGCTGCACCAACATAATAGAGGTACAGAAACACCGTGGCCTCTTTCTTTGAGATAACTCTGCACTATTGCGAGCTGCAAATGCCACTTCCAGCTTAGCTGTGCAGAAGAAGAACAACAAGAAGAAGAAATATCTCGAAATATGTCCGTCAGTCCTCTTCCCTTGAGATAAATCTGCAAATATCTCGGAAACGAAGCGAGCTATGGCAAAATGTTAAGAGACCTTTTTTGTAGAGAATTAAGTTTCCTACTTTTTATGTTCTATGATATTTTTTGATCAGATGCGTAGTTCTCGAGATATATCCAGATGTTTAAAAGTTCCGAAGCCGCACCAACATAATAGAGATACAGAAACACCGTGGCCCCTTTCTTTGAGATAACTCTGCACTATTGCGAGCTGGAAATGCCACTTCCAGTTTAGCTGTGCAGAAGAAGAACGACAAGAAGAAGAAATATCTCGAAATATGTCCGCCAGGCCCCTTCCCTTGAGATAGATCTGCAAATATCTCGGAAACGAAGCGAGCTATGGCAAAATGTTACGGGACCTTTTTTGTAGAGAATTAAGTTTCCTACTTTTTATGTTCTGTGATATTTTTTGATCAAATGCGTAGTTCTCGAGATATATCCAGATATTAGAAGTTCCGAAGCGGCACCAACATAATAGAGATACAGAAACACCGTGGCCCCTTTCCTTGAGGTAACTCTGCACTATTGCGAGCTGCAAATGCCACTTCCAGCTTAGCTGTGCAGAAGAAGAACAACAAAAAGAAGAAATATCTCGAAATATGTCCGTCAGGCCCCTTCCCTTGAGATAAATCTGCAAATATCTCGGAAACGAAGCGAGCTATGGCAAATTGTTAAGAGACCTTTTTTGTAGAGAATTAAGTTTCCTTCTTTTTATGTTCTATGATATTTTTCGATCAGATGCGTAGTTTTCGAGATATATCAAGATATTTAAAAGTTCCGAAGCCGCACCAACATAATAGAGGTACAGAAACACAGTGGCCCCTTTCTTTGAGATAACTCTGCACTATTGCGAGCTGGAAATGCCACTTCCAGTTTAGCTGTGCAGAAGAAGAACAACAAGAAGAAGAAATATCCCGAAATATGTCCGTCAGGACCCTTCCCTTGAGATAAATCTGCAAATATCTCGGAAACGAAGCGAGCTATGGCAAAATGTTGAGAGACCTTTTTTGTAGAGAATTATGTTTCCTACAATTTATGTTCTATGATATTTTTTGATCAGAAGCGCAGTTTTCGAGATATATCGAGATATTTAAAAGTTCCGAAGCCGCACCAACATAATACAGATTCAGGAACACCGTGGCCCTTTCTTCGGGATAACTCTGCACTATTGCGAGCTGGAAATGCCACTTCCAGTTTAGCTGTGCAGAAGAAGAACAACAAGAAGAAGAAATATCTCGAAATATGTCCGTTAGGACCCTTCCCTTGAGATAAATCTGCAAATATCTCGGAAACGAAGCGAGCTATGGCAAAACGTTAAGAGACCTTTTTTGTAGAGAATTATGTTTCCTACAATTTATGTTCTATGATATTATTTGATCAGATGCGTAGTTCTCGAGATATATCAAGATATTTAAAAGTTCCGAAGCCGCACCAACATAATAGAGATACAGAAACACCGTGGCCCCTTTCTTTGAGATAACTCTGCAGTATTGCGAGCTGCAAATGCCACTTCCAGCTTAGCTGTGCAGAGGAAGAACAACAAGAAGAAGAAATATCTCGAAATATGTCCGTCAGGCCAGTTCCTTTGAGCTGAATCTGCAAATATCTCGGAAACGAAGCGAGCTATGGCAAAATGTTAAGAGACCTTTTTTGTAGAGTATTAAGTTACCTACTTTTTATGTTCTATGATATTTTTTGATCAGATGCGTAGTTCTCGAGATATATCAAGATATTTAAAAGTTCCGAAGCCGCACCAACATAATAGAGATACAGAAACACCGTGGCCCCATTCTTTGAGATAACTCTGCACTATTGCGAGCTGGAAATGCCACTTCCAGTTTAGCTGTGCAGAAGAAGAACAACAAGAAGAAGAAATATCTCGAAATATGTCCGTCAGGCCCCTTCCCTTGAGATATATCTGCAAATATCTCGGAAACGAAACGAGCTATGGCAAAATCTTAAGAGACCTTTTTTGTAGAGAATTATGTTTCCTACAATTTATGTTGTATGATATTTTTTGATCAGAAGCGTAGTTCTCGAGGTATATCAAGATATTTAAAAGTTCCGAAGCCGCACCAACATAATAGAGATACAGAAACACCGTGGCCCCTTTCTTTCAGGTAACTCTGCACTATTGCGAGCTGGAAATGCCACTTCCAGTTTAGCTGTGCAGAAGAAGAACAACAAGAAGAAGAAATATCTCGAAATATGTCCGTCAGGCCCCTTCCCTTGAGATAAATCTGCAAATATCTCGGAAATGAAGCGAGCTATGGCAAAATGTTAAGAGACCTTTTTTGTAGAGAATTAAGTTTGCTACTTTTTATGTTCTATGATATTTTTTGATCAGATGCGTAGTTCTCGAGATATATCAAGATATTTAAAAGTTCCGAAGCCGCACCAACATAATAGAGATACAGAAACACCGTGGCCCCTTTCTTTGAGATAACTCTGCACTATTGCGGGCTGCGAATGCCACTTCCAGCTTAGCTGTGCAGAAGAAGAACAACAAGAAGAAGAAATATCTCGAAATATGTCCGTCAGGCCCCTTCCCTTGAGATAAATCTGCAAATATCTCGGAAACGAAGCGAGCTATGGCAAAATGTTAGGAGACCTTTTTTGTAGAGAATTATGTTTCCTACTTTTTATGTTCTATGATATTTTTTGATCAGACGCGTAGTTCTCGAGATATATCAAGATATTTAAAAGTTCCGAAGCCGCACCAACATAATAGAGATACAGAAACACCGTGGCCCCTTTCTTTGAGATATCTCTGCACTATTGCGAGCTGCAAATGCCACTTCCAGCTTAGCTGCGCAGAAGAAGAACAACAAGAAGAAGAAATATCTCGAAATATGTCCGTCAGGCCAGTTCCTTTGAGCTGAATCTGCAAATATCTCGGAAACGAAGCGAGCTACGGCAAAATGTTAAGAGACGTTTTTTGTAGAGAATTATGTTTCCTACAATTTATGTTCTATGATATTTTTTGATCAGAAGCGTAGTTTTCGAGATATATCGAGATATTTAAAAGTTCCGAAGCCGCACCAACATAATAGAGATACAGAAACACCGTGGCCCCTTTCTTTGAGATAACTCTGCACTATTGCGAGCTGCAAATGCCACTTCCAGCTTAGCTGTGCAGAAAAAGAACAACAAGAAGAAGAAATATCTCGAAATATGTCCGTCAGGCCCCTTCCCTTGAGATATATCTGCAAATATCTCGGAAACGAAGCGAGCTATGGCAAAATGTTAAGAGACCTTTTTTGTAGAGAATTATGTTTCCTACAATTTATGTTCTATGATATTTTTTGATCAGAAGCGTAGTTTTCGAGATATATCGAGATATTTAAAAGTTCCGAAGCCGCACCAACATAATAGAGATACAGAAACACCGTGGCCCCTTTCTTTGAGATAACTCTGCACTATTGCGAGCTGTAAATGCCACTTCCAGCTTAGCTGTGCAGAAGAAGAACAACAAGAAGAAGAAATATCTCGAAATATGTCCGTCAGGCCCCTTCCCTTGAGATATATCTGCAACTAACTCGGAAACGAAGCGAGCTATGGCAAAGTGTTAAGAGACCTTTTTTGTAGAGAATTATGTTTCCTACAATTTACGTTCTATGATATTTTTTGATCAGAAGCGTAGTTTTCGAGATATATCGAGATATTTAAAAGTTCCGAAGCCGCACCAACATAATAGAGATACAGAAACACCGTGGCCCCTTTCTTTGAGATAACTCTGCACTATTGCGAGCTGTAAATGCCACTTCCAGCTTAGCTGTGCAGAAGAAGAACAACAAGAAGAAGAAATATCTCGAAATATGTCCGTCAGGCCCCTTCCCTTGAGATATATCTGCAAATATCTCGGAAACGAAGCGAGCTGTGGCAAAATGTTAAGAGACCTTTTTTGTAGAGAATTATGTTTCCTACAATTTATGTTCTATGATATTTTTTGATCAGAAGCGTAGTTTTCGAGATATATCGAGATATTTAAAAGTTCCGAAGCCGCACCAACATAATAGAGATACAGAAACACCGTGGCCCCTTTCGTTGAGATAACTCTGCACTAGTGCGAGCCGCAAATGCCACTTCCAGCTTAGCTGTGCAGAAGAAGAACAACAAGAAGGAGAAATATCTCGAAATATGTCCGTCAGGCCCCTTCCCTTGAGATAAATCTGCAAATATCTCGGAAACGAAGAGAGCTATGGCAAAATGTTAAGAGACCTTTTTTGTAGAGAATTAAGTTTCCTACTTTTTATGTTCTATGATATTTTTTGATCTGATGCGTAGTTCTCGAGATATATCAAGATATTTAAAAGTTCCGAAGCCGCACCAACATAATAGAGATACAGAAACACCGTGGCCCCTTTCTTTGAGATAACTCTGCACTATTGCGAGCTGTAAATGCCACTTCCAGCTTAGCTGTGCAGAAGAAGAACAACAAGAAGAAGAAATATCTGGAAATATGTCCGTCAGGCCCCTTCCCTTGAGATATATCTGCAAATATCTCGGAAACGAAGCGAGTTATGGCAAAATGTTAAGAGACCTTTTTTGTAGAGAATTATGTTTCCTACAATTTATGTTCTATGATATTTTTTGATCAGAAGCGTAGTTTTCAAGATATATCGAGATATTTAAAAGTTCCGAAGCCGCACCAACATAATAGAGATACAGAAACACCGTGGCCCGTTTCGTTGAGATAACTCTGCACTAGTGCGACCCGCAAATGCCACTTCCAGCTTAGCTGTGCAGAAGAAGAACAACAAGAAGAAGAAATATCTCGAAATATGTCCGTCAGGCCCCTTCCCTTGAGATAAATCTGCAAATATCTCGGAAACGAAGCGAGCTATGGCAAAATGTTAAGAGACCTTTTTTGTAGAGAATTAAGTTTCCTACTTTTTATGTTCTATGATATTTTTTGATCAGATGCGTAGTTCTCGAGATATATCAAGATATTTAAAAGTTCCGAAGCCGCACCAACATAATAGAGATACAGAAACACCGTGGCCCCTTTCTTTGAGATAACTCTGCACTATTGCGAGCTGCAAATGCCACTTCCAGCTTAGCTGTGCAGAGGAAGAGCAACAAGAAGAAGAAATATCTCGAAATATGTCCGTCAGGCCAGTTCCTTTGAGCTGAATCTGCAAATATCTCGGAAACGAAGCGAGCTATGGCAAAATGTTAAGAGACGTTTTTTGTAGAGTATTAAGTTACCTACTTTTTATGTTCTATGATATTTTTTGATCAGATGCGTAGTTCTCGAGATATATCAAGATATTTAAAAGTTCCGAAGCCGCACCAACATAATAGAGATACAGAAACACCGTGGCCCCATTCTTTGAGATAACTCTGCACTATTGCGAGCTGGAAATGCCACTTCCAGTTTAGCTGTGCAGAAGAAGAACAACAAGAAGAAGAAATATCTCGAAATATGTCCGTCAGGCCCCTACCCTTGAGATATATCTGCAAATATCTCGGAAACGAAGCGAGCTATGGCAAAATGTTGAGAGACCTTTTTTGTAGAGAATTATGTTTCCTACAATTTATGTTCTATGATATTTTTTGATCAGAAGCGCAGTTTTCGAGATATATCGAGATATTTAAAAGTTCCGAAGCCGCACCAACATAATACAGATTCAGGAACACCGTGGCCCTTTCTTCGGGATAACTCTGCACTATTGCGAGCTGGAAATGCCACTTCCAGTTTAGCTGTGCAGAAGAAGACCAACAAGAAGAAGAAATATCTCGAAATATGTCCGTTAGGACCCTTCCCTTGAGATAAATCTGCAAATATCTCGGAACCGAAGCGAGCTATGGCAAAATGTTAAGAGACGTTTTTTGTAGAGTATTAAGTTACCTACTTTTTATGTTCTATGATATTTTTTGATCAGATGCGTAGTTCTCGAGATATATCAAGATATTTAAAAGTTCCGAAGCCGCACCAACATAATAGAGATACAGAAACACCGTGGCCCCATTCTTTGAGATAACTCTGCACTATTGCGAGCTGGAAATGCCACTTCCAGTTTAGCTGTGCAGAAGAAGAACAACAAGAAGAAGAAATATCTCGAAATATGTCCGTCAGGCCCCTACCCTTGAGATATATCTGCAAATATCTCGGAAACGAAGCGAGCTATGGCAAAATGTTGAGAGACCTTTTTTGTAGAGAATTATGTTTCCTACAATTTATGTTCTATGATATTTTTTGATCAGAAGCGCAGTTTTCGAGATATATCGAGATATTTAAAAGTTCCGAAGCCGCACCAACATAATACAGATTCAGGAACACCGTGGCCCTTTCTTCGGGATAACTCTGCACTATTGCGAGCTGGAAATGCCACTTCCAGCTTAGCTGTGCAGAAGAAGAACAACAAGAAGGAGAAATATCTCGAAATATGTCCGTCAGGCCCCTTCCCTTGAGATAAATCTGCAAATATCTCGGAAACGAAGAGAGCTATGGGAAAATGTTAAGAGACCTTTTTTGTAGAGAATTAAGTTTCCTACTTTTTATGTTCTATGATATTTTTTGATCTGATGCGTAGTTCTCGAGATATATCAAGATATTTAAAAGTTCCGAAGCCGCACCAACATAATAGAGATACAGAAACACCGTGGCCCCTTTCTTTGAGATAACTCTGCACTATTGCGAGCTGCAAATGCCACTCCCAGCTTCGCTGTGCAGAAGAAGAACAACAAGAAGAAGAAATATCTCGAAATATGTCCGTCAGGCCCCTTCCCTTGAGATAAATCTGCAAATATCTCGGAAACGAAGCGAGCTATGGCAAAGTGTTAAGAGACCTTTTTTGTAGAGAATTAAGTTTCCTACTTTTTATGTTCTATGATATTTTTTGATCAGATGCGTAGTTCTCGAGATATATCAAGATATTTAAAAGTTCCGAAGCTGCACCAACATAATAGAGATACAGAAACACCGTGGCCCCTTTCTTTGAGATAACTCTGCACTAGTGCGAGCCGCAAATGCCACTTCCAGCTTAGCTGTGCAGAAGAAGAACAACAAGAAGAAGAAATATCTCGAAATATGTCCGTTAGGCCCCTTCCCTTGAGATAAATGTGCAAATATCTCGGAAACGAAGCGAGCAATGGCAAAATGTTGAGAGACCTTTTTTGTAGAGAATTAAGTTTCCTACTATTTATCTTCTATGATATTTTTTGATCAGATGCGTAGTTCTCGAGATATATCAAAATATGTAAAAGTTCCGAAGCCGCACCAACATAATAGAGATACAGAAACACCGTGGCCCCTTTCTTTGAGATAACTCTGCACTATTGCGAGCTGCAAATGCCACTCCCAGCTTCGCTGTGCAGAAGAAGAACAACAAGAAGAAGAAATATCTCGAAATATGTCCGTCAGGCCCCTTCCCTTGAGATAAATCTGCAAATATCTCGGAAACGAAGCGAGCTATGGCAAAATGTTGGGAGACCTTTTTTGTAGAGAATTATGTTTCCTACTTTTTATGTTCTATGATATTTTTTGATCAGATGCGTAGTTCTCGAGATATATCAAGATATTTAAAAGTTCCGAAGCCGCACCAACATAATAGAGATACAGAAACACCGTGGCCCCTTTCTTTGAGATAACTCTGCACTAGTGCGAGCCGCAAATGCCACTTCCAGCTTAGCTGTGCAGAAGAAGAACAACAAGAAGAAGAAATATCTCGAAATATGTCCGTTAGGCCCCTTCCCTTGAGATAAATGTGCAAATATCTCGGAAACGAAGCGAGCTATGGCAAAATGTTGAGAGACCTTTTTTGTAGAGAATTAAGTTTCCTACTATCTATGTTCTATGATATTTTTTGATCAGATGCGTAGTTCTCGAGATATATCAAGATCTTTAAAAGTTCCGAAGCTGCACCAACATAATAGAGATACAGAAACACCGTGGCCCCTTTCTTTGAGATAACTCTGCACTAGTGCGAGCCGCAAATGCCACTTCCAGCTTAGCTGTGCAGAAGAAGAACAACAAGAAGAAGAAATATCTCGAAATATGTCCGTTAGGCCCCTTCCCTTGAGATAAATGTGCAAATATCTCGGAAACGAAGCGAGCAATGGCAAAATGTTGAGAGACCTTTTTTGTAGAGAATTAAGTTTCCTACTATTTATCTTCTATGATATTTTTTGATCAGATGCGTAGTTCTCGAGATATATCAAGATATTTAAAAGTTCCGAAGCCGCACCAACATAATAGAGATACAGAAACACCGTGGCCCCTTTCTTTGAGATAACTCTGCACTATTGCGAGCTGCAAATGCCACTCCCAGCTTCGCTGTGCAGAAGAAGAACAACAAGAAGAAGAAATATCTCGAAATATGTCCGTCAGGCCCCTTCCCTTGAGATAAATCTGCAAATATCTCGGAAACGAAGCGAGCTATGGCAAAGTGTTAAGAGACCTTTTTTGTAGAGAATTAAGTTTCCTACTTTTTATGTTCTATGATATTTTTTGATCAGATGCGTAGTTCTCGAGATATATCAAGATATTTAAAAGTTCCGAAGCCGCACCAACATAATAGAGATACAGAAACACCGTGGCCCCTTTCTTTGAGATAACTCTGCACTATTGCGAGCTGGAAATGCCACTTCCAGTTTAGCTGTGCAGAAGAAGAACAACAAGAAGACGAAATATCTCGAAACATGTCCGTCAGGCCCCTTCCCTTGAGATAAATCTGCAAATATCTCGGAAACGAAGCGAGCTATGGCAAAATGTTAAGAGACTTTATTTGTAGAGAATTATGTTTCCTAAAATTTATGTTCTATGATATTTTTTGATCAGAAGCGTAGTTTTCGAGATATATCGAGATATTTAAAAGTTCCGAAGCCGCAACAACATAATAGAGATACAGAAACACGGTGGCCCCTTTCTTTGAGATAACTCTGCACTATTGCGAGCTGGAAATGCCACTTCCAGTTTAGCTGTGCAGAAGAGGAACAACAAAAAGAAGAAATATCTCGAAACATGTCCGTCAGGCCCCTTCCCTTGAGATAAATGTGCAAATATCTCGGAAACGAAGCGAGCAATGGCAAAATGTTGAGAGACCTTTTTTGTAGAGAATTAAGTTTCCTACTATTTATCTTCTATGATATTTTTTGATCAGATGCGTAGTTCTCGAGATATATCAAGATATGTAAAAGTTCCGAAGCCGCACCAACATAATAGAGATACAGAAACACCGTGGCCCCTTTCTTTGAGATAACTCTGCACTATTGCGAGCTGCAAATGCCACTCCCAGCTTCGCTGTGCAGAAGAAGAACAACAAGAAGAAGAAATATCTCGAAATATGTCCGTCAGGCCCCTTCCCTTGAGATAAATCTGCAAATATCTCGGAAACGAAGCGAGCTATGGCAAAGTGTTAAGAGACCTTTTTTGTGGAGAATTAAGTTTGCTACTTTTTATGTTCTATGATATTTTTTGATCAGATGCGTAGTTCTCGAGATATATCAAGATATTTAAAAGTTCCGAAGCCGCACCAACATAATAGAGATACAGAAACACCGTGGCCCCTTTCTTTGAGATAACTCTGCACTAGTGCGAGCCGCAAATGCCACTTCCAGCTTAGCTGTGCAGAAGAAGAACAACAAGAAGAAGAAATATCTCGAAATATGTCCGTTAGGCCCCTTCCCTTGAGATAAATGTGCAAATATCTCGGAAACGAAGCGAGCTATGGCAAAATGTTGAGAGACCTTTTTTGTAGAGAATTAAGTTTCCTACTATCTATGTTCTATGATATTTTTTGATCAGATGCGTAGTTCTCGAGATATATCAAGATCTTTAAAAGTTCCGAAGCTGCACCAACATAATAGAGATACAGAAACACCGTGGCCCCTTTCTTTGAGATAACTCTGCACTAGTGCGAGCCGCAAATGCCACTTCCAGCTTAGCTGTGCAGAAGAAGAACAACAAGAAGAAGAAATATCTCGAAATATGTCCGTTAGGCCCCTTCCCTTGAGATAAATGTGCAAATATCTCGGAAACGAAGCGAGCAATGGCAAAATGTTGAGAGACCTTTTTTGTAGAGAATTAAGTTTCCTACTATTTATCTTCTATGATATTTTTTGATCAGATGCGTAGTTCTCGAGATATATCAAGATATTTAAAAGTTCCGAAGTCGCACCAACATAATAGAGATACAGAAACACCGTGGCCCCTTTCTTTGAGATAACTCTGCACTATTGCGAGCTGCAAATGCCACTCCCAGCTTCGCTGTGCAGAAGAAGAACAACAAGAAGAAGAAATATCTCGAAATATGTCCGTCAGGCCCCTTCCCTTGAGATAAATCTGCAAATATCTCGGAAACGAAGCGAGCTATGGCAAAGTGTTAAGAGACCTTTTTTGTAGAGAATTAAGTTTCCTACTTTTTATGTTCTATGATATTTTTTGATCAGATGCGTAGTTCTCGAGATATATCAAGATATTTAAAAGTTCCGAAGCCGCACCAACATAATAGAGATACAGAAACACCGTGGCCCCTTTCTTTGAGATAACTCTGCACTATTGCGAGCTGGAAATGCCACTTCCAGTTTAGCTGTGCAGAAGAAGAACAACAAGAAGACGAAATATCTCGAAACATGTCCGTCAGGCCCCTTCCCTTGAGATAAATCTGCAAATATCTCGGAAACGAAGCGAGCTATGGCAAAATGTTAAGAGACTTTATTTGTAGAGAATTATGTTTCCTAAAATTTATGTTCTATGATATTTTTTGATCAGAAGCGTAGTTTTCGAGATATATCGAGATATTTAAAAGTTCCGAAGCCGCACCAACATAATAGAGATACAGAAACACGGTGGCCCCTTTCTTTGAGATAACTCTGCACTATTGCGAGCTGGAAATGCCACTTCCAGTTTAGCTGTGCAGAAGAGGAACAACAAAAAGAAGAAATATCTCGAAACATGTCCGTCAGGCCCCTTCCCTTGAGATAAATCTGCAAATATCTCGGAAACGAAGCGAGCTATGGCAAAATGTTAAGAGACCTTTTTTGTGGAGAATTAAGTTTGCTACTTTTTATGTTCTATGATATTTTTTGATCAGATGCGTAGTTCTCGAGATATATCAAGATATTTAAAAGTTCCGAAGCCGCACCAACATAATAGAGATACAGAAACACCGTGGCCCCTTTCTTTGAGATAACTCTGCACTATTGCGAGCTGCAAATGCCACTTCCAGCATAGCTGTGCAGAAGAAGAACAACAAGAAGAAGAAATATCTCGAAATATGTCCGTCAGGCCCCTTCCCTTAAGATAAATCTGCAAATATCTCGGAAACGAAGCGAGCTATGGCAAAATGTTGGGAGACGTTTTTTGTAGAGAATTATGTTTCCTACAATTTATGTTCTATGATATTTTTTGATCAGAAGCGTAGTTTTCGAGATATATCGAGATATTTAAAAGTTCCGAAGCCGCACCAACATAATAGAGATTCAGAAACACCGTGGCCCCTTTCTTTGAGATAACTCTGCACTAGTGCGAGCCGCAAATGCCACTTCCAGCTTAGCTGTGCAGAAGAAGAACAACAAGAAGAAGAAATATCTCGAAATATGTCCGTTAGGCCCCTTCCCTTGAGATAAATGTGCAAATATCTCGGAAACGAAGCGAGCTATGGCAAAATGTTGAGAGACCTTTTTTGTAGAGAATTAAGTTTCCTACTATCTATGTTCTATGATATTTTTTGATCAGATGCGTAGTTCTCGAGATATATCAAGATCTTTAAAAGTTCCGAAGCTGCACCAACATAATAGAGATACAGAAACACCGTGGCCCCTTTCTTTGAGATAACTCTGCACTAGTGCGAGCCGCAAATGCCACTTCCAGCTTAGCTGTGCAGAAGAAGAACAACAAGAAGAAGAAATATCTCGAAATATGTCCGTTAGGCCCCTTCCCTTGAGATAAATGTGCAAATATCTCGGAAACGAAGCGAGCTATGGCAAAATGTTAAGAGAACTTTTTTGTAGAGAATTATGTTTCCTACAATTTACGTTCTATGATATTTTTTGATCAGAAGCGTAGTTTTCGAGATATATCGAGATATTTAAAAGTTCCGAAGCCGCACCAACATAATAGAGATACAGAAACACCGTGGCCCCTTTCTTTGAGATAACTCTGCACTAGTGCGAGCCGCAAATGCCACTTCCAGCTTAGCTGTGCAGAAGAAGAACAACAAGAAGAAGAAATATCTCGAAATATGTCCGTTAGGCCCCTTCCCTTGAGATAAATGTGCAAATATCTCGGAAACGAAGCGAGCTATGGCAAAATGTTGAGAGACCTTTTTTGTAGAGAATTAAGTTTCCTACGATCTATGTTCTATGATATTTTTTGATCAGATGCGTAGTTCTCGAGATATATCAAGATATTTAAAAGTTCCGAAGCCGCACCAACATAATAGAGATACAGAAACACCGTGGCCCCTTTCTTTGAGATAACTCTGCACTATTGCGAGCTGGAAATGCCACTTCCAGTTTAGCTGTGCAGAAGAAGAACAACAAGAAGACGAAATATCTCGAAACATGCCCGTCAGGCCCCTTCCCTTGAGATAAATCTGCAAATATCTCGGAAACGAAGCGAGCTATGGCAAAATGTTGGGAGACGTTTTTTGTAGAGAATTATGTTTCCTACAATTTATGTTCTATGATATTTTTTGATCAGAAGCGTAGTTTTCGAGATATATCGTGATATTTAAAAGTTCCGAAGCCGCACCAACATAATAGAGATTCAGAAACACCGTGGCCCCTTTCTTTGAGATAACTCTGCACTAGTGCGAGCCGCAAATGCCACTTCCAGCTTAGCTGTGCAGAAGAAGAACAACAAGAAGAAGAAATATCTCGAAATATGTCCGTCAGACCCCTTCCCTTGAGATAAATCTGCAAATATCTCGGAAACGAAGCGAGCTATGGCAAAGTGTTAAGAGACCTTTTTTGTAGAGAATTAAGTTTCCTACTTTTTATGTTCTATGATATTTTTTGATCAGATGCGTAGTTCTCGAGATATATCAAGATATTTAAAAGTTCCGAAGCCGCACCAACATAATAGAGATACAGAAACACCGTGGCCCCTTTCTTTGAGATAACTCTGCACTATTGCGAGCTGGAAATGCCACTTCCAGTTTAGCTGTGCAGAAGAAGAACAACAAGAAGACGAAATATCTCGAAACATGTCCGTCAGGCCCCTTCCCTTGAGATAAATCTGCAAATATCTCGGAAACGAAGCGAGCTATGGCAAAATGTTAAGAGACTTTATTTGTAGAGAATTATGTTTCCTAAAATTTATGTTCTATGATATTTTTTGATCAGAAGCGTAGTTTTCGAGATATATCGAGATATTTAAAAGTTCCGAAGCCGCACCAACATAATAGAGATACAGAAACACGGTGGCCCCTTTCTTTGAGATAACTCTGCACTATTGCGAGCTGGAAATGCCACTTCCAGTTTAGCTGTGCAGAAGAGGAACAACAAAAAGAAGAAATATCTCGAAACATGTCCGTCAGGCCCCTTCCCTTGAGATAAATCTGCAAATATCTCGGAAACGAAGCGAGCTATGGCAAAATGTTAAGAGACCTTTTTTGTGGAGAATTAAGTTTGCTACTTTTTATGTTCTATGATATTTTTTGATCAGATGCGTAGTTCTCGAGATATATCAAGATATTTAAAAGTTCCGAAGCCGCACCAACATAATAGAGATACAGAAACACCGTGGCCCCTTTCTTTGAGATAACTCTGCACTATTGCGAGCTGCAAATGCCACTTCCAGCATAGCTGTGCAGAAGAAGAACAACAAGAAGAAGAAATATCTCGAAATATGTCCGTCAGGCCCCTTCCCTTAAGATAAATCTGCAAATATCTCGGAAACGAAGCGAGCTATGGCAAAATGTTGGGAGACGTTTTTTGTAGAGAATTATGTTTCCTACAATTTATGTTCTATGATATTTTTTGATCAGAAGCGTAGTTTTCGAGATATATCGAGATATTTAAAAGTTCCGAAGCCGCACCAACATAATAGAGATTCAGAAACACCGTGGCCCCTTTCTTTGAGATAACTCTGCACTAGTGCGAGCCGCAAATGCCACTTCCAGCTTAGCTGTGCAGAAGAAGAACAACAAGAAGAAGAAATATCTCGAAATATGTCCGTTAGGCCCCTTCCCTTGAGATAAATGTGCAAATATCTCGGAAACGAAGCGAGCTATGGCAAAATGTTGAGAGACCTTTTTTGTAGAGAATTAAGTTTCCTACTATCTATGTTCTATGATATTTTTTGATCAGATGCGTAGTTCTCGAGATATATCAAGATCTTTAAAAGTTCCGAAGCTGCACCAACATAATAGAGATACAGAAACACCGTGGCCCCTTTCTTTGAGATAACTCTGCACTAGTGCGAGCCGCAAATGCCACTTCCAGCTTAGCTGTGCAGAAGAAGAACAACAAGAAGAAGAAATATCTCGAAATATGTCCGTTAGGCCCCTTCCCTTGAGATAAATGTGCAAATATCTCGGAAACGAAGCGAGCTATGGCAAAATGTTAAGAGAACTTTTTTGTAGAGAATTATGTTTCCTACAATTTACGTTCTATGATATTTTTTGATCAGAAGCGTAGTTTTCGAGATATATCGAGATATTTAAAAGTTCCGAAGCCGCACCAACATAATAGAGATACAGAAACACCGTGGCCCCTTTCTTTGAGATAACTCTGCACTAGTGCGAGCCGCAAATGCCACTTCCAGCTTAGCTGTGCAGAAGAAGAACAACAAGAAGAAGAAATATCTCGAAATATGTCCGTTAGGCCCCTTCCCTTGAGATAAATGTGCAAATATCTCGGAAACGAAGCGAGCTATGGCAAAATGTTGAGAGACCTTTTTTGTAGAGAATTAAGTTTCCTACGATCTATGTTCTATGATATTTTTTGATCAGATGCGTAGTTCTCGAGATATATCAAGATATTTAAAAGTTCCGAAGCCGCACCAACATAATAGAGATACAGAAACACCGTGGCCCCTTTCTTTGAGATAACTCTGCACTATTGCGAGCTGGAAATGCCACTTCCAGTTTAGCTGTGCAGAAGAAGAACAACAAGAAGACGAAATATCTCGAAACATGCCCGTCAGGCCCCTTCCCTTGAGATAAATCTGCAAATATCTCGGAAACGAAGCGAGCTATGGCAAAATGTTGGGAGACGTTTTTTGTAGAGAATTATGTTTCCTACAATTTATGTTCTATGATATTTTTTGATCAGAAGCGTAGTTTTCGAGATATATCGTGATATTTAAAAGTTCCGAAGCCGCACCAACATAATAGAGATTCAGAAACACCGTGGCCCCTTTCTTTGAGATAACTCTGCACTAGTGCGAGCCGCAAATGCCACTTCCAGCTTAGCTGTGCAGAAGAAGAACAACAAGAAGAAGAAATATCTCGAAATATGTCCGTCAGACCCCTTCCCTTGAGATAAATCTGCAAATATCTCGGAAACGAAGCGAGCTATGGCAAAATGTTAAGAGAACTTTTTTGTAGAGAATTATGTTTCCTACAATTTACGTTCTATGATATTTTTTGATCAGAAGCGTAGTTTTCGAGATATATCGAGATATTTAAAAGTTCCGAAGCCGCACCAACATAATAGAGATACAGAAACACCGTGGCCCCTTTCTTTGAGATAACTCTGCACTAGTGCGAGCCGCAAATGCCACTTCCAGCTTAGCTGTGCAGAAGAAGAACAACAAGAAGAAGAAATATCTCGAAATATGTCCGTTAGGCCCCTTCCCTTGAGATAAATGTGCAAATATCTCGGAAACGAAGCGAGCTATGGCAAAATGTTGAGAGACCTTTTTTGTAGAGAATTAAGTTTCCTACTATCTATGTTCTATGATATTTTTTGATCAGATGCGTAGTTCTCGAGATATATCAAGATCTTTAAAAGTTCCGAAGCTGCACCAACATAATAGAGATACAGAAACACCGTGGCCCCTTTCTTTGAGATAACTCTGCACTAGTGCGAGCCGCAAATGCCACTTCCAGCTTAGCTGTGCAGAAGAAGAACAACAAGAAGAAGAAATATCTCGAAATATGTCCGTTAGGCCCCTTCCCTTGAGATAAATGTGCAAATATCTCGGAAACGAAGCGAGCAATGGCAAAATGTTGAGAGACCTTTTTTGTAGAGAATTAAGTTTCCTACTATTTATCTTCTATGATATTTTTTGATCAGATGCGTAGTTCTCGAGATATATCAAGATATTTAAAAGTTCCGAAGCCGCACCAACATAATAGAGATACAGAAACACGGTAGCCCCTTTCTTTGAGATAACTCTGCACTATTGCGAGCTGCAAATGCCACTTCCAGTTTAGCTGTGCAGAAGAGGAACAACAAAAAGAAGAAATATCTCGAAACATGTCCGTCAGGCCCCTTCCCTTGAGATAAATCTGCAAATATCTCGGAAACGAAGCGAGCTATGGCAAAATGTTAAGAGACCTTTTTTGTGGAGAATTAAGTTTGCTACTTTTTATGTTCTATGATATTTTTTGATCAGATGCGTAGTTCTCGAGATATATCAAGATATTTAAAAGTTCCGAAGCCGCACCAACATAATAGAGATACAGAAACACCGTGGCCCCTTTCTTTGAGATAACTCTGCACTATTGCGAGCTGCAAATGCCACTTCCAGCATAGCTGTGCAGAAGAAGAACAACAAGAAGAAGAAATATCTCGAAATATGTCCGTCAGGCCCCTTCCCTTAAGATAAATCTGCAAATATCTCGGAAACGAAGCGAGCTATGGCAAAATGTTGGGAGACGTTTTTTGTAGAGAATTATGTTTCCTACAATTTATGTTCTATGATATTTTTTGATCAGAAGCGTAGTTTTCGAGATATATCGAGATATTTAAAAGTTCCGAAGCCGCACCAACATAATAGAGATTCAGAAACACCGTGGCCCCTTTCTTTGAGATAACTCTGCACTAGTGCGAGCCGCAAATGCCACTTCCAGCTTAGCTGTGCAGAAGAAGAACAACAAGAAGAAGAAATATCTCGAAATATGTCCGTCAGACCCCTTCCCTTGAGATAAATCTGCAAATATCTCGGAAACGAAGCGAGCTATGGCAAAATGTTAAGAGAACTTTTTTGTAGAGAATTATGTTTCCTACAATTTACGTTCTATGATATTTTTTGATCAGAAGCGTAGTTTTCGAGATATATCGAGATATTTAAAAGTTCCGAAGCCGCACCAACATAATAGAGATACAGAAACACCGTGGCCCCTTTCTTTGAGATAACTCTGCACTAGTGCGAGCCGCAAATGCCACTTCCAGCTTAGCTGTGCAGAAGAAGAACAACAAGAAGAAGAAATATCTCGAAATATGTCCGTTAGGCCCCTTCCCTTGAGATAAATGTGCAAATATCTCGGAAACGAAGCGAGCTATGGCAAAATGTTAAGAGAACTTTTTTGTAGAGAATTATGTTTCCTACAATTTACGTTCTATGATATTTTTTGATCAGAAGCGTAGTTTTCGAGATATATCGAGATATTTAAAAGTTCCGAAGCCGCACCAACATAATAGAGATACAGAAACACCGTGGCCCCTTTCTTTGAGATAACTCTGCACTAGTGCGAGCCGCAAATGCCACTTCCAGCTTAGCTGTGCAGAAGAAGAACAACAAGAAGAAGAAATATCTCGAAATATGTCCGTTAGGCCCCTTCCCTTGAGATAAATGTGCAAATATCTCGGAAACGAAGCGAGCTATGGCAAAATGTTGAGAGACCTTTTTTGTAGAGAATTAAGTTTCCTACGATCTATGTTCTATGATATTTTTTGATCAGATGCGTAGTTCTCGAGATATATCAAGATATTTAAAAGTTCCGTAGCTGCACCAACATAATAGAGATACAGAAACACCGTGGCCCCTTTCTTTGAGATAACTCTGCACTAGTGCGAGCCGCAAATGCCACTTCCAGCTTAGCTGTGCAGAAGAAGAACAACAAGAAGAAGAAATATCTCGAAATATGTCCGTTAGGCCCCTTCCCTTGAGATAAATGTGCAAATATCTCGGAAACGAAGCGAGCTATGGCAAAATGTTGAGAGACCTTTTTTGTAGAGAATTAAGTTTCCTACTATTTATCTTCTATGATATTTTTTGATCAGATGCGTAGTTCTCGAGATATATCAAGATATTTAAAAGTTCCGAAGCCGCACCAACATAATAGAGATACAGAAACACCGTGGCCCCTTTCTTTGAGATAACTCTGCACTATTGCGAGCTGGAAATGCCACTTCCAGTTTAGCTGTGCAGAAGAAGAACAACAAGAAGACGAAATATCTCGAAACATGCCCGTCAGGCCCCTTCCCTTGAGATAAATCTGCAAATATCTCGGAAACGAAGCGAGCTATGGCAAAATGTTGGGAGACGTTTTTTGTAGAGAATTATGTTTCCTACAATTTATGTTCTATGATATTTTTTGATCAGAAGCGTAGTTTTCGAGATATATCGTGATATTTAAAAGTTCCGAAGCCGCACCAACATAATAGAGATTCAGAAACACCGTGGCCCCTTTCTTTGAGATAACTCTGCACTAGTGCGAGCCGCAAATGCCACTTCCAGCTTAGCTGTGCAGAAGAAGAACAACAAGAAGAAGAAATATCTCGAAATATGTCCGTCAGACCCCTTCCCTTGAGATAAATCTGCAAATATCTCGGAAACGAAGCGAGCTATGGCAAAATGTTAAGAGAACTTTTTTGTAGAGAATTATGTTTCCTACAATTTACGTTCTATGATATTTTTTGATCAGAAGCGTAGTTTTCGAGATATATCGAGATATTTAAAAGTTCCGAAGCCGCACCAACATAATAGAGATACAGAAACACCGTGGCCCCTTTCTTTGAGATAACTCTGCACTAGTGCGAGCCGCAAATGCCACTTCCAGCTTAGCTGTGCAGAAGAAGAACAACAAGAAGAAGAAATATCTCGAAATATGACCGTTAGGCCCCTTCCCTTGAGATAAATCTGCAAATATCTCGGAAACGAAGCGAGCTATGGCAAAGTGTTAAGAGACCTTTTTTGTAGTGAATTAAGTTTCCTACTATTTATCTTGTATGATATTTTTTGATCAGATGCGTAGTTCTCGAGATATATCAAGATATTTAAAAGTTCCGAAGCCGCACCAACATAATAGAGATACAGAAACACCGTGGCCCCTTTCTTTGAGATAACTCTGCACTATTGCGAGCTGCAAATCCCACTCCCAGCTTCGCTGTGCAGAAGAAGAACAACAAGAAGAAGAAATATCTCGAAATATGTCCGTCAGGCCCCTTCCCTTGAGATAAATCTGCAAATATCTCGGAAACGAAGCGAGCTATGGCAAAGTGTTAAGAGACCTTTTTTGTAGAGAATTAAGTTTCCTACTTTTTATGTTCTATGATATTTTTTGATCAGATGCGTAGTTCTCGAGATATATCAAGATATTTAAAAGTTCCGAAGCCGCACCAACATAATAGAGATACAGAAACACCGTGGCCCCTTTCTTTGAGATAACTCTGCACTATTGCGAGCTGGAAATGCGACTTCCAGTTTAGCTGTGCAGAAGAAGAACAACAAGAAGACGAAATATCTCGAAACATGTCCGTCAGGCCCCTTCCCTTGAGATAAATCTGCAAATATCTCGGAAACGAAGCGAGCTATGGCAAAATGTTAAGAGACTTTATTTGTAGAGAATTATGTTTCCTAAAATTTATGTTCTATGATATTTTTTGATCAGAAGCGTAGTTTTCGAGATATATCGAGATATTTAAAAGTTCCGAAGCCGCACCAACATAATAGAGATACAGAAACACCGTGGCCCCTTTCTTTGAGATAACTCTGCACTATTCCGAGCTGCAAATGCCACTTCCAGCTTAGCTGTGCAGAAGAAGAACAACAAGAAGAAGAAATATCTCGAAATATGTCCGTCAGGCCCCTTCCCTTGCGATGTATCTGCAAATATCTCGGAAACGAAGCGAGCTATCGCAAAATGTTAAGAGACCTTTTTTGTAGACAATTATGTTTCCTACAATTTATGTTCTATGATATTTTTTGATCAGAAGCGTAGTTTTCGAGATATATCGAGATATTTAAAAGTTCCGAAGCCGCACCAACATAATAGAGATACAGAAACACCGTGGCCCCTTTCTTTGAGATAACTCTGCACTATTGCGAGCTGGAAATGCCACTTCCAGCTTAGCTGTGCAGAAGAAGAACAACAAGAAGAAGAAATATCTCGAAACGTGTCCGTCAGGCCCCTTCCCTTGAGATAAATCTGAAAATATCTCGGAAACGAAGCGAGCTATGGCAAAATGTTAAGAGACCTTTTTTGTGGAGAATTAAGTTTGCTACTTTTTATGTTCTATGATATTTTCTGATCAGATGCGTAGTTCTCGAGATATATCAAGATATTTAAAAGTTCCGAAGCCGCACCAACATAATAGAGATACAGAAACACCGTGGCCCCTTTCTTTGACATAACTCTGCACTATTGCGAGCTGCAAATGCCACTTCCAGTTTAGCTGTGCAGAAGAAGAACAACAAGAAGAAGAAATATCTCGAAATATGTCCGTCAAACCCCTTCCTTTGAGATAAATCTGCAAATATCTCGGAAACGAAGCGAGCTATGGCAAAATGTTAAGAGAACTTTTTTGTAGAGAATTATGTTTCCTACAATTTACGTTCTATGGTATTTTTTGATCAGAAGCGTAGTTTTCGAGATATATCGAGATATTTAAAAGTTCCGAAGCCGCACCAACATAATAGAGATACAGAAACACCGTGGCCCCTTTCTTTGAGATAACTCTGCACTAGTGCGAGCCGCAAATGCCACTTCCAGCTTAGCTGTGCAGAAGAAGAACAACAAGAAGAAGAAATATCTCGAAATATGTCCGTTAGGCCCCTTCCCTTGAGATAAATGTGCAAATATCTCGGAAACGAAGCGAGCTATGGCAAAATGTTAAGAGAACTTTTTTGTAGAGAATTATGTTTCCTACAATTTACGTTCTATGATATTTTTTGATCAGAAGCGTAGTTTTCGAGATATATCGAGATATTTAAAAGTTCCGAAGCCGCACCAACATAATAGAGATACAGAAACACCGTGGCCCCTTTCTTTGAGATAACTCTGCACTAGTGCGAGCCGCAAATGCCACTTCCAGCTTAGCTGTGCAGAAGAAGAACAACAAGAAGAAGAAATATCTCGAAATATGTCCGTTAGGCCCCTTCCCTTGAGATAAATGTGCAAATATCTCGGAAACGAAGCGAGCTATGGCAAAATGTTGAGAGACCTTTTTTGTAGAGAATTAAGTTTCCTACTATCTATGTTCTATGATATTTTTTGATCAGATGCGTAGTTCTCGAGATATATCAAGATATTTAAAAGTTCCGAAGCTGCACTAACATAATAGAGATACAGAAACACCGTGGCCCCTTTCTTTGAGATAACTCTGCACTAGTGCGAGCCGCAAATGCCACTTCCAGCTTGGCTGTGCAGAAGAAGAACAACAAGAAGAAGAAATATCTCGAAATATGTCCGTTAGGCCCCTTCCCTTGAGATAAATGTGCAAATATCTCGGAAACGAAGCGAGCTATGGCAAAATGTTGAGAGACCTTTTTTGTAGAGAATTAAGTTTCCTACTATTTATCTTGTATGATATTTTTTGATCAGATGCGTAGTTCTCGAGATATATCAAGATATTTAAAAGTTCCGAAGCCGCACCAACATAATAGAGATACAGAAACACCGTGGCCCCTTTCTTTGAGATAACTCTGCACTATTGCGAGCTGCAAATCCCACTCCCAGCTTCGCTGTGCAGAAGAAGAACAACAAGAAGAAGAAATATCTCGAAATATGTCCGTCAGGCCCCTTCCCTTGAGATAAATCTGCAAATATCTCGGAAACGAAGCGAGCTATGGCAAAGTGTTAAGAGACCTTTTTTGTAGAGAATTAAGTTTCCTACTTTTTATGTTCTATGATATTTTTTGATCAGATGCGTAGTTCTCGAGATATATCAAGATATTTAAAAGTTCCGAAGCCGCACCAACATAATAGAGATACAGAAACACCGTGGCCCCTTTCTTTGAGATAACTCTGCACTATTGCGAGCTGGAAATGCGACTTCCAGTTTAGCTGTGCAGAAGAAGAACAACAAGAAGACGAAATATCTCGAAACATGTCCGTCAGGCCCCTTCCCTTGAGATAAATCTGCAAATATCTCGGAAACGAAGCGAGCTATGGCAAAATGTTAAGAGACTTTATTTGTAGAGAATTATGTTTCCTAAAATTTATGTTCTATGATATTTTTTGATCAGAAGCGTAGTTTTCGAGATATATCGAGATATTTAAAAGTTCCGAAGCCGCACCAACATAATAGAGATACAGAAACACCGTGGCCCCTTTCTTTGAGATAACTCTGCACTATTGCGAGCTGGAAATGCCACTTCCAGCTTAGCTGTGCAGAAGAAGAACAACAAGAAGAAGAAATATCTCGAAACGTGTCCGTCAGGCCCCTTCCCTTGAGATAAATCTGAAAATATCTCGGAAACGAAGCGAGCTATGGCAAAATGTTAAGAGACCTTTTTTGTGGAGAATTAAGTTTGCTACTTTTTATGTTCTATGATATTTTCTGATCAGATGCGTAGTTCTCGAGATATATCAAGATATTTAAAAGTTCCGAAGCCGCACCAACATAATAGAGATACAGAAACACCGTGGCCCCTTTCTTTGAGATAACTCTGCACTATTCCGAGCTGCAAATGCCACTTCCAGCTTAGCTGTGCAGAAGAAGAACAACAAGAAGAAGAAATATCTCGAAATATGTCCGTCAGGCCCCTTCCCTTGCGATGTATCTGCAAATATCTCGGAAACGAAGCGAGCTATCGCAAAATGTTAAGAGACCTTTTTTGTAGACAATTATGTTTCCTACAATTTATGTTCTATGATATTTTTTGATCAGAAGCGTAGTTTTCGAGATATATCGAGATATTTAAAAGTTCCGAAGCCGCACCAACATAATAGAGATACAGAAACACCGTGGCCCCTTTCTTTGAGATAACTCTGCACTATTGCGAGCTGGAAATGCCACTTCCAGCTTAGCTGTGCAGAAGAAGAACAACAAGAAGAAGAAATATCTCGAAACGTGTCCGTCAGGCCCCTTCCCTTGAGATAAATCTGAAAATATCTCGGAAACGAAGCGAGCTATGGCAAAATGTTAAGAGACCTTTTTTGTGGAGAATTAAGTTTGCTACTTTTTATGTTCTATGATATTTTCTGATCAGATGCGTAGTTCTCGAGATATATCAAGATATTTAAAAGTTCCGAAGCCGCACCAACATAATAGAGATACAGAAACACCGTGGCCCCTTTCTTTGACATAACTCTGCACTATTGCGAGCTGCAAATGCCACTTCCAGCATAGCTCTGCAGAAGAACAACAACAAGAAGAAGAAATATCTCGAAATATGTCCGTCAGGCCCCTTCCCTTGAGATAAATCTGCAAATATCTCGGAAACGAAGCGAGCTATGGCAAAATGTTAAGAGACGTTTTTTGTAGAGAATTATGTTTCCTACAATTTATGTTCTATGATATTTTTTGATCAGAAGCGTAGTTTTCGAGATATATCGAGATATTTAAAAGTTCCGAAGCCGCACCAACATAATAGAGATACAGAAACACCGTGGCCCCTTTCTTTGAGATAACTCTGCACTATTGCGAGCTGGAAATGCCACTTCCAGCTTAGCTGTGCAGAGGAAGAACAACAAGAAGAAGAAATATCTCGAAACATGTCCGTCAGGCCCCTTCCCTTGAGATAAATCTGCAAATATCTCGGAAACGAAGCGAGCTATGGCAAAATGTTAAGAGACTTTATTTGTAGAGAACTATGTTTCCTAAAATTTATGTTCTATGATATTTTTTGATCAGAAGCGTAGTTTTCGAGATATATCGAGATATTTAAAAGTTCCGAAGCCGCACCAACATAATAGAGATACAGAAACACCGTGGCCCCTTTCTTTGAGATAACTCTGCACTAGTGCGAGCCGCAAATGCCACTTCCAGTTTAGCTGTGCAGAAGAAGAACAACAAGAAGAAGAAATATCTCGAAATATGTCCGTCAGGCCCCTTCCCTTGAGATAAATCTGCATATATCTCGGAAACGAAGCGAGCTATGGCAAAATGTTGAGAGACCTTTTTTGTAGAGAATTAAGTTTTCTACTTTTTATGTTCCAGGATATTTTTTGATCAGATGCGTAGTTCTCGAGATATATCAAGATATTTAAAAGTTCCGAAGCTGCACCAACATAATAGAGATACAGAAACACCGTGGCCCCTTTCTTTGAGATAACTCTGCACTATTGCGAGCTGCAAATGCCACTTCCAGCTTCGCTGTGCAGAAGAAGAACAACAAGAAGAAGAAATATCTCGAAATATGTCCGTCAGGCCCCTTCCCTTGAGATAAATCTGCAAAAATCTCGGAAACGAAGCGAGCTATGGCAAAGTGTTAAGAGACCTTTTTTGTAGAGAATTAAGTTTCCTACTTTTTATGTTGTATGATATTTTTTGATCAGATGCGTAGTTCTCGAGATATATCAAGATAATTAAAAGTTCCGAAGCCGCACCAGCATAATAGTGATACAGAAACACCGTGGCCCCTTTCTTTGAGATAACTCTGCACTATTCCGAGCTGCAAATGCCACTTCCAGCTTAGCTGTGCAGAGGAAGAACAACAAGAAGAAGAAATATCTCGAAACATGTCCGTCAGGGCCCTTCCCTTGAGATAAATCTGCAAATATCTCGGAAACGAAGCGAGCTATGGCAAAATGTTAAGAGACTTTATTTGTAGAGAATTATGTTTCCTAAAATTTATGTTCTATGATATTTTTTGATCAGAAGCGTAGTTTTCGAGATATATCGAGATATTTAAAAGTTCCGAAGCCGCACCAACATAATAGAGATACAGAAACACCGTGGCCCCTTTCTTTGAGATAACTCTGCACTAGTGCGAGCCGCAAATGCCACTTCCAGCTTAGCTGTGCAGAAGAAGAACAACAAGAAGAAGAAATATCTCGAAATATGTCCGTCAGGCCCCTTCCCTTGAGATAAATCTGCAAATATCTCGGAAACGAAGCGAGCTATGGCAAAATGTTAAGAGACCTTTTTTGTAGAGAATTATGTTTCCTACAATTTATGTTCTATGATATTTTTTGATCAGAAGCGTAGTTCTCGAGATATATCAAGATATTTAAAAGTTCCGAAGCCGCACAAACATAATAGAGATACAGAAACACCGTGGCCCCTTTCTTTCAGATAACTCTGCACTATTGCGAGCTGGAAATGCCACTTCCAGCTTAGCTGTGCAGAAGAAGAACAACAAGAAGAGGAAATATCTCGAAACATGTCCGTCAGGCCCCTTCCCTTGAGATAAATCTGCAAATATCTCGGAAACGAAACGAGCTATGGCAAAATCTTAAGAGACCTTTTTTGTAGAGAATTATGTTTCCTACTTTTTATGTTCTGTGATATTTTTTGATCAGATGCGTAGTTCTCGACATATATCAAGATATTTAAAAGTTCCGAAGCCGCACCAACATAATAGAGATACAGAAACACCGTGGCCCCTTTCTTTGAGGTAACTCTGCACTATTGCGAGCTGCAAATGCCACTTCCAGCTTAGCTGTGCAGAAGAAGAACAACAAGAAGAAGAAATATCTCGAAATATGTCCGTCAGGCCCCTTCCCTTGAGATAAATCTGCAAATATCTCGGAAACGAAGCGAGCTATGGCAAAATGTTAAGAGACCTTTTTTGTAGAGAATTAAGTTTCCTTCTTTTTATGTTCTATGATATTTTTCGATCAGATGCGTAGTTCTCGAGATATATCAAGATATTTAAAAGTTCCGAAGCCGCACCAACATAATAGAGATACAGAAACACCGTGGCCCCTTTCTTTGAGATAACTCTGCACTATTGCGAGCTGGAAATGCCACTTCCAGCTTAGCTGTGCAGAAGAAGAACAACAAGAAGAAGAAATATCTCGAAATATGTCCGTCAGGCCCCTTCCCTTGAGATAAATCTGCAAATATCTCGGAAACGAAGCGAGCTATGGCAAAATGTTTAGAGACCTTTTTTGTAGAGAATTAAGTGTCCTACTTTTTATTTTCTATGATATTTTTTGATCAGATGCGTAGTTCTCGAGATATATCAAGATATTTAAAAGTTTCGAAGCCGCACCAACATAATAGAGATACAGAAACACCGTGGCCCCTTTCTTTGAGATAACTCTGCAGTATTGCGAGCTGCAAATGCCACTTCCAGCTTAGCTGTGCAGAGGAAGAACAACAAGAAGAAGAAATATCTCGAAATATGTCCGTCAGGCCAGTTCCTTTGAGCTGAATCTGCAAATATCTCGGAAACGAAGCGAGCTATGGCAAAATGTTGAGAGACCTTTTTTGTAGAGAATTATGTTTCCTACAATTTCTGTTCTATGATATTTTTTGATCAGAAGCGTAGTTCTCGAGATATATCAAGATATTTAAAAGTTCCGAAGCCGCACGAACATAATAGAGATACAGAAACACCGTGGCCCCTTTCTTTCAGATAACTCTGCACTATTGCGAGCTGGAAATGCCACTTCCAGTTTAGCTGTGCAGAAGAAGAACAACAAGAAGAAGAAATATCTCGAAATATGTCCGTCAGGCCCCTTCCTTTGAGATAAATCTGCATATATCTCGGAAACGAAGCGAGCTATGGCAAAATGTTGAGAGACCTTTTTTGTAGAGAATTAAGTTTTCTACTTTTTATGTTCTATGACATTTTTTGATCAGATGCGTAGTTCTCGAGATATATCAAGATATTTAAAAGTTCCGAAGCTGCACCAACATAATAGAGGTACAGAAACACCGTGGCCTCTTTCTTTGAGATAACTCTGCACTATTGCGAGCTGCAAATGCCACTTCCAGCTTAGCTGTGCAGAAGAAGAACAACAAGAAGAAGAAATATCTCGAAATATGTCCGTCAGTCCCCTTCCCTTGAGATAAATCTGCAAATATCTCGAAAACGAAGCAAGCTATGGCAAAATGTTAAGAGACCTTTTTTGTAGAGAATTAAGTTTCCTACTTTTTATGTTCCATGATATTTTTTGATCAGAAGCGTAGTTTTCGAGATATATCGAGATATTTAAAAGTTCCGAAGCCGCACCAACATAATAGAGATACAGAAACACCGTGGGCCCTTTCTTTGAGATAACTCTGCACTATTGCGACCTGCAAATGCCACTTCCAGCTTAGCTGTGCAGAAGAAGAACAACAAGAAGAAGAAATATCTCGAAATATGTCCGTCAGGCCCCTTCCCTTGAGATATATCTGCAAATATCTCGGAAACAAAACGAGCTATGGCAAAATCTTAAGAGACCTTTTTTGTAGAGAATTATGTTTCCTACTTTTTATGTTCTATGATATTTTTTGATCAGATGCGTAGTTCTCGAGATAGATCAAGATATTTAAAAGTTCCGAAGCTGCACCAACATAATAGAGGTACAGAAACACCGTGGCCTCTTTCTTTGAGATAACTCTGCACTTTTGCGAGCTGCAAATGCCACTTCCAGCTTAGCTGTGCAGAAGAAGAACGACAAGAAGAAGAAATATCTCGAAATATGTCCGCCAGGCCCCTTCCCTAGAGATAGATCTGCAAATATCTCGGAAACGAAGCGAGCTATGGCAAAATGTTAAGGGAACTTTTTTGTAGAGAATTAAGTTTCCTACTTTTTATGTTCTGTGATATTTTTTGATCAGATGCGTAGTTCTCGACATATATCAAGATATTTAAAAGTTCCGAAGCCGCACCAACATAATAGAGATACAGAAACACCGTGGCCCCTTTCTTTGAGATAACTCTGCACTATTGCGAGCTGCAAATGCCACTTCCAGCTTAGCTGTGCAGAAGAAGAACAACAAGAAGAAGAAATATCACGAAATATGTCCGTCAGGCCCCTTCCCTTGAGATATATCTGCAAATATCTCGGAAACGAAACGAGCTATGGCAAAATCTTAAGAGACCTTTTTTGTAGAGACTTATGTTTCCTACAATTTATGTTCTATGATATTTTTTGATCAGATGCGTAGTTCTCGAGATATATCCAGATATTTAAAAGTTCCGAAGCGGCACCAACATAATAGAGATACAGAAACACCGTGGCCCCTTTCTTTGAGGTAACTCTGCACTATTGCGACCTGCAAATGCCACTTCCAGCTTAGCTGTGCAGAAGAAGAACAACAAGAAGAAGAAATATCTCGAAATATGTCCGTCAGGCCAGTTCCTTTGAGCTGAATCTGCAAATATCTCGGAAACGAAGCGAGCTATGGCAAAATGTTGAGAGACCTTTTTTGTAGAGAATTATGTTTCCTACAATTTATGTTCTATGATATTTTTTGATCAGAAGCGTAGTTCTCGAGATATATCAAGATATTTAAAAGTTCCGAAGCCGCACCAACATAATAGAGATACAGAAACACCGTTGCCCCTTTCTTTCAGATAACTCTGCACTATTGCGAGCTGGAAATGCCACTTCCAGTTTAGCTGTGCAGAAGAAGAACAACAAGAAGAAGAAATATCTCGAAATATGTCCGTCAGGCCCCTTCCCTTGAGATAAATCTGCATATATCTCGGAAACGAAGCGAGCTATGGCAAAATGTTGAGAGACCTTTTTTGTAGAGAATTAAGTTTTCTACTTTTTATGTTCTATGATATTTTTTGATCAGATGCGTAGTTCTCGAGATATATCAAGATATTTAAAAGTTCCGAAGCCGCACCAACATAATAGAGATACAGAAACACCGTGGCCCCATTCTTTGAGATACCTCTGCACTATTGCGAGCTGGAAATGCCACTTCCAGTTTAGCTGTGCAGAAGAAGAACAACAAGAAGAAGAAATATCTCGAAATATGTCCGTCAGGCCCCTTCCCTTGAGATATATCTGCAAATATCTCGGAAACCAAACGAGCTATGGCAAAATCTTAAGAGACCTTTTTTGTAGAGAATTATGTTTCCTACTTTTTATGTTCTATGATATTTTTTGATCAGATGCGTAGTTCTCGAGATAGATCAAGATATTTAAAAGTTCCGAAGCTGCACCAACATAATAGAGGTACAGAAACACCGTGGCCTCTTTCTTTGAGATAACTCTGCACTATTGCGAGCTGCAAATGCCACTTCCAGCTTAGCTGTGCAGAAGAAGAACAACAAGAAGAAGAAATATCTCGAAATATGTCCGTCAGTCCTCCTCCCTTGAGATAAATCTGCAAATATCTCGGAAACGAAGCGAGCTATGGCAAAATGTTAAGAGACCTTTTTTGTAGAGAATTAAGTTTCCTACTTTTTATGTTCTATGATATTTTTTGATCAGATGCGTAGTTCTCGGGATATATCAAGATATTTAAAAGTTCCGAAGCCGCACCAACATAATAGAGGTACAGAAACACCGTGGCCCCTTTCTTTGAGATAACTCTGCAGTATTGCGAGCTGCAAATGCCACTTCCAGCTTAGCTGTGCAGAGGAAGAACAACAAGAAGAAGAAATATGTCGAAATATGTCCGTCAGGCCAGTTCCTTTGAGCTGAATCTGCAAATATCTCGGAAACGAAGCGAGCTATGGCAAAATGTTAGGAGACGTTTTTTGTAGAGTATTAAGTTACCTACTTTTTATGTTCTATGATATTTTTTGATCAGATGCGTAGTTCTCGAGATATATCAAGATATTTAAAAGTTCCGAAGCCGCACCAACATAATAGAGATACAGAAACACCGTGGCCCCATTCTTTGAGATAACTCTGCACTATTGCGAGCTGGAAATGCCACTTCCAGTTTAGCTGTGCAGAAGAAGAACAACAAGAAGAAGAAATATCTCGAAATATGTCCGTCAGGCCCCTTCCCTTGAGATATATCTGCAAATATCTCGGAAACGAAACGAGCTATGGCAAAATCTTAAGAGACCTTTTTTGTAGAGAATTATGTTTCCTACAATTTATGTTCTATGATATTTTTTGATCAGAAGCGTAGTTCTCGAGATATATCAAGATATTTAAAAGTTCCGAAGCCGCACCAACATAATAGAGATACAGAAACACCGTGGCCCCTTTCTTTCAGATAACTCTGCACTATTGCGAGCTGGAAATGCCACTTCCAGTTTAGCTGTGCAGAAGAAGAACAACAAGAAGAAGAAATATCTCGAAATATGTCCGTCAGTCCCCTTCCCTTGAGATAAATCTGCAAATATCTCGAAAACGAAGCAAGCTATGGCAAAATGTTAAGAGACCTTTTTTGTAGAGAATTAAGTTTCCTACTTTTTATGTTCTATGATATTTTTTGATCAGAAGCGTAGTTTTCGAGATATATCGAGATATTTAAAAGTTCCGAAGCCGCACCAACATAATAGAGATACAGAAACACCGTGGGCCCTTTCTTTGAGATAACTCTGCACTATTGCGACCTGCAAATGCCACTTCCAACTTAGCTGTGCAGAAGAAGAACAACAAGAAGAAGAAATATCTCGAAATATGTCCGTCAGGCCCCTTCCCTTGAGATATATCTGCAAATATCTCGGAAACGAAATGAGCTATGGCAAAATCTTAAGAGACCTTTTTTGTAGAGAATTATGTTTCCTACTTTTTATGTTCTATGATATTTTTTGATCAGATGCGTAGTTCTCGAGATAGATCAAGATATTTAAAAGTTCCGAAGCTGCACCAACATAATAGAGGTACAGAAACACCGTGGCCTCTTTCTTTGAGATAACTCTGCACTATTGCGAGCTGCAAATGCCACTTCCAGCTTAGCTGTGCAGAAGAAGAACAACAAGAAGAAGAAATATCTCGAAATATGTCCGTCAGTCCTCTTCCCTTGAGATAAATCTGCAAATATCTCGGAAACGAAGCGAGCTATGGCAAAATGTTAGGAGACCTTTTTTGTAGAGTATTAAGTTACCTACTTTTTATGTTCTATGATATTTTTTGATCAGATGCGTAGTTCTCGAGATATATCAAGATATTTAAAAGTTCCGAAGCCGCACCAACATAATAGAGGTACAGAAACACCGTGGCCCCTTTCTTTGAGATAACTCTGCAGTATTGCGAGCTGCAAATGCCACTTCCAGCTTAGCTGTGCAGAGGAAGAACAACAAGAAGAAGAAATATCTCGAAATATGTCCGTCAGGCCAGTTCCTTTGAGCTGAATCTGCAAATATCTCGGAAACGAAGCGAGCTATGGCAAAATGTTAGGAGACGTTTTTTGTAGAGTATTAAGTTACCTACTTTTTATGTTCTATGATATTTTTTGATCAGATGCGTAGTTCTCGAGATATATCAAGATATTTAAAAGTTCCGAAGCCGCACCAACATAATAGAGATACAGAAACACCGTGGCCCCATTCTTTGAGATAACTCTGCACTATTGCGAGCTGGAAATGCCACTTCCAGTTTAGCTGTGCAGAAGAAGAACAACAAGAAGAAGAAATATCTCGAAATATGTCCGTCAGGCCCCTTCCCTTGAGATATATCTGCAAATATCTCGGAAACGAAACGAGCTATGGCAAAATCTTAAGAGACCTTTTTTGTAGAGAATTATGTTTCCTACAATTTATGTTCTATGATATTTTTTGATCAGAAGCGTAGTTCTCGAGATATATCAAGATATTTAAAAGTTCCGAAGCCGCACCAACATAATAGAGATACAGAAACACCGTGGCCCCTTTCTTTCAGATAACTCTGCACTATTGCGAGCTGGAAATGCCACTTCCAGTTTAGCTGTGCAGAAGAAGAACAACAAGAAGAAGAAATATCTCGAAATATGTCCGTCAGTCCCCTTCCCTTGAGATAAATCTGCAAATATCTCGAAAACGAAGCAAGCTATGGCAAAATGTTAAGAGACCTTTTTTGTAGAGAATTAAGTTTCCTACTTTTTATGTTCTATGATATTTTTTGATCAGAAGCGTAGTTTTCGAGATATATCGAGATATTTAAAAGTTCCGAAGCCGCACCAACATAATAGAGATACAGAAACACCGTGGGCCCTTTCTTTGAGATAACTCTGCACTATTGCGACCTGCAAATGCCACTTCCAACTTAGCTGTGCAGAAGAAGAACAACAAGAAGAAGAAATATCTCGAAATATGTCCGTCAGGCCCCTTCCCTTGAGATATATCTGCAAATATCTCGGAAACGAAATGAGCTATGGCAAAATCTTAAGAGACCTTTTTTGTAGAGAATTATGTTTCCTACTTTTTATGTTCTATGATATTTTTTGATCAGATGCGTAGTTCTCGAGATAGATCAAGATATTTAAAAGTTCCGAAGCTGCACCAACATAATAGAGGTACAGAAACACCGTGGCCTCTTTCTTTGAGATAACTCTGCACTATTGCGAGCTGCAAATGCCACTTCCAGCTTAGCTGTGCAGAAGAAGAACAACAAGAAGAAGAAATATCTCGAAATATGTCCGTCAGTCCTCTTCCCTTGAGATAAATCTGCAAATATCTCGGAAACGAAGCGAGCTATGGCAAAATGTTAGGAGACCTTTTTTGTAGAGTATTAAGTTACCTACTTTTTATGTTCTATGATATTTTTTGATCAGATGCGTAGTTCTCGAGATATATCAAGATATTTAAAAGTTCCGAAGCCGCACCAACATAATAGAGATACAGAAACACCGTGGCCCCATTCTTTGAGATAACTCTGCACTATTGCGAGCTGGAAATGCCACTTCCAGTTTAGCTGTGCAGAAGAAGATCAACAAGAAGAAGAAATATCTCGAAATATGTCCGTCAGGCCCCTTCCCTTGAGATATATCTGCAAATATCTCGGAAACGAAACGAGCTATGGCAAAATCTTAAGAGACCTTTTTTGTAGAGAATTATGTTTCCTACAATTTATGCTCTATGATATTTTTTGATCAGAAGCGTAGTTCTCGAGATATATCAAGATATTTAAAAGTTCCGAAGCCGCACCAACATAATAGAGATACAGAAACACCGTGGCCCCTTTCTTTCAGATAACTCTGCACTATTGCGAGCTGGAAATGCCACTTCCAGTTTAGCTGTGCAGAAGAAGAACAACAAGAAGAAGAAATATCTCGAAATATGTCCGTCAGGCCCCTTCCCTTGAGATAAATCTGCATATATCTCGGAAGCGAAGCGAGCTATGGCAAAATGTTGAGAGACCTTTTTTGTAGAGAATTAAGTTTTCTACTTTTTATGTTCTGTGATATTTTTTGATCAGATGCGTAGTTCTCGAGATATATCAAGATATTTAAAAGTTCCGAAGCTGCACCAACATAATAGAGGTACAGAAACACCGTGGCCTCTTTCTTTGAGATAACTCTGCACTATTGCGAGCTGCAAATGCCACTTCCAGCTTAGCTGTGCAGAAGAAGAACAACAAGAAGAAGAAATATCTCGAAATATGTCCGTCAGTCCCCTTCCCTTGAGATAAATCTGCAAATATCTCGAAAACGAAGCAAGCTATGGCAAAATGTTAAGAGACCTTTTTTGTAGAGAATTAAGTTTCCTACTTTTTATGTTCTATGATATTTTTTGATCAGAAGCGTAGTTTTCGAGATATATCGAGATATTTAAAAGTTCCGAAGCCGCACCAACATAATAGAGATACAGAAACACCGTGGGCCCTTTCTTTGAGATAACTCTGCACTATTGCGACCTGCAAATGCCACTTCCAGCTTAGCTGTGCAGAAGAAGAACAACAAGAAGAAGAAATATCTCGAAATATGTCCGTCAGGCCCCTTCCCTTGAGATATATCTGCAAATATCTCGGAAACGAAACGAGCTATGGCAAAATCTTAAGAGACCTTTTTTGTAGAGAATTATGTTTCCTACTTTTTATGTTCTATGATATTTTTTGATCAGATGCGTAGTTCTCGAGATAGATCAAGATATTTAAAAGTTCCGAAGCTGCATCAACATAATAGAGGTACAGAAACACCGTGGCCTCTTTCTTTGAGATAACTCTGCACTATTGCGAGCTGCAAATGCCACTTCCAGCTTAGCTGTGCAGAAGAAGAACAACAAGAAGAAGAAATATCTCGAAATATGTCCGTCAGTCCTCTTCCCTTGAGATAAATCTGCAAATATCTCGGAAACGAAGCGAGCTATGGCAAAATGTTAAGAGACCTTTTTTGTAGAGAATTAAGTTTCCTACTTTTTATGTTCTATGATATTTTTTGATCAGATGCGTAGTTCTCGAGATATATCCAGATGTTTAAAAGTTCCGAAGCCGCACCAACATAATAGAGATACAGAAACACCGTGGCCCCTTTCTTTGAGATAACTCTGCACTATTGCGAGCTGGAAATGCCACTTCCAGTTTAGCTGTGCAGAAGAAGAACGACAAGAAGAAGAAATATCTCGAAATATGTCCGCCAGGCCCCTTCCCTTGAGATAGATCTGCAAATATCTCGGAAACGAAGCGAGCTATGGCAAAATGTTAAGGGACCTTTTTTGTAGAGAATTAAGTTTCCTACTTTTTATGTTCTGTGATATTTTTTGATCAAATGCGTAGTTTTCGAGATATATCCAGATATTAGAAGTTCCGAAGCGGCACCAACATAATAGAGATACAGAAACACCGTGGCCCCTTTCCTTGAGGTAACTCTGCACTATTGCGAGCTGCAAATGCCACTTCCAGCTTAGCTGTGCAGAAGAAGAACAACAAGAAGAAGAAATATCTCGAAATATGTCCGTCAGGCCCCTTCCCTTGAGATAAATCTGCAAATATCTCGGAAACGAAGCGAGCTATGGCAAAATGTTAAGAGACCTTTTTTGTAGAGAATTAAGTTTCCTTCTTTTTATGTTCTATGATATTTTTCGATCAGATGCGTAGTTTTCGAGATATATCAAGATATTTAAAAGTTCCGAAGCCGCACCAACATAATAGAGATACAGAAACACAGTGGCCCCTTTCTTTGAGATAACTCTGCACTATTGCGAGCTGGAAATGCCACTTCCAGTTTAGCTGTGCAGAAGAAGAACAACAAGAAGAAGAAATATCCCGAAATATGTCCGTCAGGACCCTTCCCTTGAGATAAATCTGCAAATATCTCGGAAACGAAGCGAGCTATGGCAAAATGTTGAGAGACCTTTTTTGTAGAGAATTATGTTTCCTACAATTTATGTTCTATGATATTTTTTGATCAGAAGCGCAGTTTTCGAGATATATCGAGATATTTAAAAGTTCCGAAGCCGCACCAACATAATACAGATTCAGGAACACCGTGGCCCTTTCTTCGGGATAACTCTGCACTATTGCGAGCTGGAAATGCCACTTCCAGTTTAGCTGTGCAGAAGAAGAACAACAAGAAGAAGAAATATCTCGAAATATGTCCGTTAGGACCCTTCCCTTGAGATAAATCTGCAAATATCTCGGAAACGAAGCGAGCTATGGCAAAACGTTAAGAGACCTTTTTTGTAGAGAATTATGTTTCCTACAATTTATGTTCTATGATATTATTTGATCAGATGCGTAGTTCTCGAGATATATCAAGATATTTAAAAGTTCCGAAGCCGCACCAACATAATAGAGATACAGAAACACCGTGGCCCCTTTCTTTGAGATAACTCTGCAGTATTGCGAGCTGCAAATGCCACTTCCAGCTTAGCTGTGCAGAGGAAGAACAACAAGAAGAAGAAATATCTCGAAATATGTCCGTCAGGCCAGTTCCTTTGAGCTGAATCTGCAAATATCTCGGAAACGAAGCGAGCTATGGCAAAATGTTAGGAGACCTTTTTTGTAGAGTATTAAGTTACCTACTTTTTATGTTCTATGATATTTTTTGATCAGATGCGTAGTTCTCGAGATATATCAAGATATTTAAAAGTTCCGAAGCCGCACCAACATAATAGAGATACAGAAACACCGTGGCCCCATTCTTTGAGATAACTCTGCACTATTGCGAGCTGGAAATGCCACTTCCAGTTTAGCTGTGCAGAAGAAGAACAACAAGAAGAAGAAATATCTCGAAATATGTCCGTCAGGCCCCTTCCCTTGAGATATATCTGCAAATATCTCGGAAACGAAACGAGCTATGGCAAAATCTTAAGAGACCTTTTTTGTAGAGAATTATGTTTCCTACAATTTATGTTCTATGATATTTTTTGATCAGAAGCGTAGTTCTCGAGGTATATCAAGATATTTAAAAGTTCCGAAGCCGCACCAACATAATAGAGATACAGAAACACCGTGGCCCCTTTCTTTCAGATAACTCTGCACTATTGCGAGCTGGAAATGCCACTTCCAGTTTAGCTGTGCAGAAGAAGAACAACAAGAAGAAGAAATATCTCGAAATATGTCCGTCAGGCCCGTTCCCTTGAGATAAATCTGCAAATATCTCGGAAATGAAGCGAGCTATGGCAAAATGTTAAGAGACCTTTTTTGTAGAGAATTAAGTTTGCTACTTTTTATGTTCTATGATATTTTTTGATCAGATGCGTAGTTCTCGAGATATATCAAGATATTTAAAAGTTCCGAAGCCGCACCAACATAATAGAGATACAGAAACACCGTGGCCCCTTTCTTTGAGATAACTCTGCACTATTGCGGGCTGCGAATGCCACTTCCAGCTTAGCTGTGCAGAAGAAGAACAACAAGAAGAAGAAATATCTCGAAATATGTCCGTCAGGCCCCTTCCCTTGAGATAAATCTGCAAATATCTCGGAAACGAAGCGAGCTATGGCAAAATGTTAGGAGACCTTTTTTGTAGAGAATTATGTTTCCTACTTTTTATGTTCTATGATATTTTTTGATCAGACGCGTAGTTCTCGAGATATATCAAGATATTTAAAAGTTCCGAAGCCGCACCAACATAATAGAGATACAGAAACACCGTGGCCCCTTTCTTTGAGATATCTCTGCACTATTGCGAGCTGCAAATGCCACTTCCAGCTTAGCTGCGCAGAAGAAGAACAACAAGAAGAAGAAATATCTCGAAATATGTCCGTCAGGCCAGTTCCTTTGAGCTGAATCTGCAAATATCTCGGAAACGAAGCGAGCTACGGCAAAATGTTAAGAGACGTTTTTTGTAGAGAATTATGTTTCCTACAATTTATGTTCTATGATATTTTTTGATCAGAAGCGTAGTTTTCGAGATATATCGAGATATTTAAAAGTTCCGAAGCCGCACCAACATAATAGAGATACAGAAACACCGTGGCCCCTTTCTTTGAGATAACTCTGCACTATTGCGAGCTGCAAATGCCACTTCCAGCTTAGCTGTGCAGAAAAAGAACAACAAGAAGAAGAAATATCTCGAAATATGTCCGTCAGGCCCCTTCCCTTGAGATATGTCTGCAAATATCTCGGAAACGAAGCGAGCTATGGCAAAATGTTAAGAGACCTTTTTTGTAGAGAATTATGTTTCCTACAATTTATGTTCTATGATATTTTTTGATCAGAAGCGTAGTTTTCGAGATATATCGAGATATTTAAAAGTTCCGAAGCCGCACCAACATAATAGAGATACAGAAACACCGTGGCCCCTTTCTTTGAGATAACTCTGCACTATTGCGAGCTGTAAATGCCACTTCCAGCTTAGCTGTGCAGAAGAAGAACAACAAGAAGAAGAAATATCTCGAAATATGTCCGTCAGGCCCCTTCCCTTGAGATATATCTGCAACTAACTCGGAAACGAAGCGAGCTATGGCAAAGTGTTAAGAGACCTTTTTTGTAGAGAATTATGTTTCCTACAATTTATGTTCTATGATATTTTTTGATCAGAAGCGTAGTTTTCGAGATATATCGAGATATTTAAAAGTTCCGAAGCCGCACCAACATAATAGAGATACAGAAACACCGTGGCCCCTTTCTTTGAGATAACTCTGCACTATTGCGAGCTGTAAATGCCACTTCCAGCTTAGCTGTGCAGAAGAAGAACAACAAGAAGAAGAAATATCTCGAAATATGTCCGTCAGGCCCCTTCCCTTGAGATATATCTGCAAATATCTCGGAAACGAAGCGAGCTGTGGCAAAATGTTAAGAGACCTTTTTTGTAGAGAATTATGTTTCCTACAATTTATGTTCTATGATATTTTTTGATCAGAAGCGTAGTTTTCGAGATATATCGAGATATTTAAAAGTTCCGAAGCCGCACCAACATAATAGAGATACAGAAACACCGTGGCCCCTTTCGTTGAGATAACTCTGCACTAGTGCGAGCCGCAAATGCCACTTCCAGCTTAGCTGTGCAGAAGAAGAACAACAAGAAGGAGAAATATCTCGAAATATGTCCGTCAGGCCCCTTCCCTTGAGATAAATCTGCAAATATCTCGGAAACGAAGAGAGCTATGGCAAAATGTTAAGAGACCTTTTTTGTAGAGAATTAAGTTTCCTACTTTTTATGTTCTATGATATTTTTTGATCTGATGCGTAGTTCTCGAGATATATCAAGATATTTAAAAGTTCCGAAGCCGCACCAACATAATAGAGATACAGAAACACCGTGGCCCCTTTCTTTGAGATAACTCTGCACTATTGCGAGCTGTAAATGCCACTTCCAGCTTAGCTGTGCAGAAGAAGAACAACAAGAAGAAGAAATATCTGGAAATATGTCCGTCAGGCCCCTTCCCTTGAGATATATCTGCAAATATCTCGGAAACGAAGCGAGTTATGGCAAAATGTTAAGAGACCTTTTTTGTAGAGAATTATGTTTCCTACAATTTATGTTCTATGATATTTTTTGATCAGAAGCGTAGTTTTCAAGATATATCGAGATATTTAAAAGTTCCGAAGCCGCACCAACATAATAGAGATACAGAAACACCGTGGCCCGTTTCGTTGAGATAACTCTGCACTAGTGCGACCCGCAAATGCCACTTCCAGCTTAGCTGTGCAGAAGAAGAACAACAAGAAGAAGAAATATCTCGAAATATGTCCGTCAGGCCCCTTCCCTTGAGATAAATCTGCAAATATCTCGGAAACGAAGCGAGCTATGGCAAAATGTTAAGAGACCTTTTTTGTAGAGAATTAAGTTTCCTACTTTTTATGTTCTATGATATTTTTTGATCAGATGCGTAGTTCTCGAGATATATCAAGATATTTAAAAGTTCCGAAGCCGCACCAACATAATAGAGATACAGAAACACCGTGGCCCCTTTCTTTGAGATAACTCTGCACTATTGCGAGCTGCAAATGCCACTTCCAGCTTAGCTGTGCAGAGGAAGAACAACAAGAAGAAGAAATATCTCGAAATATGTCCGTCAGGCCAGTTCCTTTGAGCTGAATCTGCAAATATCTCGGAAACGAAGCGAGCTATGGCAAAATGTTAAGAGACGTTTTTTGTAGAGAATTATGTTTCCTACTTTTTATGTTCTATGATATTTTTTGATCTGATGCGTAGTTCTCGAGATATATCAAGATATTTAAAAGTTCCGAAGCCGCACCAACATAATAGAGATACAGAAACACCGTGGCCCCTTTCTTTGAGATAACTCTGCACTATTGCGAGCTGTAAATGCCACTTCCAGCTTAGCTGTGCAGAAGAAGAACAACAAGAAGAAGAAATATCTGGAAATATGTCCGTCAGGCCCCTTCCCTTGAGATATATCTGCAAATATCTCGGAAACGAAGCGAGTTATGGCAAAATGTTAAGAGACCTTTTTTGTAGAGAATTATGTTTCCTACAATTTATGTTCTATGATATTTTTTGATCAGAAGCGTAGTTTTCAAGATATATCGAGATATTTAAAAGTTCCGAAGCCGCACCAACATAATAGAGATACAGAAACACCGTGGCCCGTTTCGTTGAGATAACTCTGCACTAGTGCGACCCGCAAATGCCACTTCCAGCTTAGCTGTGCAGAAGAAGAACAACAAGAAGAAGAAATATCTCGAAATATGTCCGTCAGGCCCCTTCCCTTGAGATAAATCTGCAAATATCTCGGAAACGAAGCGAGCTATGGCAAAATGTTAAGAGACCTTTTTTGTAGAGAATTAAGTTTCCTACTTTTTATGTTCTATGATATTTTTTGATCAGATGCGTAGTTCTCGAGATATATCAAGATATTTAAAAGTTCCGAAGCCGCACCAACATAATAGAGATACAGAAACACCGTGGCCCCTTTCTTTGAGATAACTCTGCACTATTGCGAGCTGCAAATGCCACTTCCAGCTTAGCTGTGCAGAGGAAGAACAACAAGAAGAAGAAATATCTCGAAATATGTCCGTCAGGCCAGTTCCTTTGAGCTGAATCTGCAAATATCTCGGAAACGAAGCGAGCTATGGCAAAATGTTAAGAGACGTTTTTTGTAGAGAATTATGTTTCCTACAATTTATGTTCTATGATATTTTTTGATCAGAAGCGTAGTTTTCGAGATATATCGAGATATTTAAAAGTTCCGAAACCGCACCAACATAATAGAGATACAGAAACACCGTGGCCCCTTTCTTTGAGATAACTCTGCACTATTGCGAGCTGCAAATGCCACTTCCAGCTTAGCTGTGCAGAAAAAGAACAACAAGAAGAAGAAATATCTCGAAATATGTCCGTCAGGCCCCTTCCCTTGAGATATATCTGCAAATATCTCGGAAACGAAGCGAGCTATGGCAAAATGTTAAGAGACCTTTTTTGTAGAGAATTATGTTTCCTACAATTTATGTCCTATGATATTTTTTGATCAGAAGCGTAGTTTTCGAGATATATCGAGATATTTAAAAGTTCCGAAGCCGCACCAACATAATAGAGATACAGAAACACCGTGGCCCCTTTCTTTGAGAGAACTCTGCACTATTGCGAGCTGTAAATGCCACTTCCAGCTTAGCTGTGCAGAAGAAGAACAACAAGAAGAAGAAATATCTCGAAATATGTCCGTCAGGCCCCTTCCCTTGAGATATATCTGCAACTAACTCGGAAACGAAGCGAGCTATGGCAAAGTGTTAAGAGACCTTTTTTGTAGAGAATTATGTTTCCTACAATTTATGTTCTATGATATTTTTTGATCAGAAGCGTAGTTTTCGAGATATATCGAGATATTTAAAAGTTCCGAAGCCGCACCAACATAATAGAGATACAGAAACACCGTGGCCCCTTTCTTTGAGATAACTCTGCACTATTGCGAGCTGTAAATGCCACTTCCAGCTTAGCTGTGCAGAAGAAGAACAACAAGAAGAAGAAATATCTCGAAATATGTCCGTCAGGCCCCTTCCCTTGAGATATATCTGCAAATATCTCGGAAACGAAGCGAGCTGTGGCAAAATGTTAAGAGACCTTTTTTGTAGAGAATTATGTTTCCTACAATTTATGTTCTATGATATTTTTTGATCAGAAGCGTAGTTTTCGAGATATATCGAGATATTTAAAAGTTCCGAAGCCGCACCAACATAATAGAGATACAGAAACACCGTGGCCCCTTTCGTTGAGATAACTCTGCACTAGTGCGAGCCGCAAATGCCACTTCCAGCTTAGCTGTGCAGAAGAAGAACAACAAGAAGGAGAAATATCTCGAAATATGTCCGTCAGGCCCCTTCCCTTGAGATAAATCTGCAAATATCTCGGAAACGAAGAGAGCTATGGCAAAATGTTAAGAGACCTTTTTTGTAGAGAATTAAGTTTCCTACTTTTTATGTTCTATGATATTTTTTGATCTGATGCGTAGTTCTCGAGATATATCAAGATATTTAAAAGTTCCGAAGCCGCACCAACATAATAGAGATACAGAAACACCGTGGCCCCTTTCTTTGAGATAACTCTGCACTATTGCGAGCTGTAAATGCCACTTCCAGCTTAACTGTGCAGAAGAAGAACAACAAGAAGAAGAAATATCTGGAAATATGTCCGTCAGGCCCCTTCCCTTGAGATATATCTGCAAATATCTCGGAAACGAAGCGAGTTATGGCAAAATGTTAAGAGACCTTTTTTGTAGAGAATTATGTTTCCTACAATTTATGTTCTATGATATTTTTTGATCAGAAGCGTAGTTTTCAAGATATATCGAGATATTTAAAAGTTCCGAAGCCGCACCAACATAATAGAGATACAGAAACACCGTGGCCCGTTTCGTTGAGATAACTCTGCACTAGTGCGACCCGCAAATGCCACTTCCAGCTTAGCTGTGCAGAAGAAGAACAACAAGAAGAAGAAATATCTCGAAATATGTCCGTCAGGCCCCTTCCCTTGAGATAAATCTGCAAATATCTCGGAAACGAAGCGAGCTATGGCAAAATGTTAAGAGACCTTTTTTGTAGAGAATTAAGTTTCCTACTTTTTATGTTCTATGATATTTTTTGATCAGATGCGTAGTTCTCGAGATATATCAAGATATTTAAAAGTTCCGAAGCCGCACCAACATAATAGAGATACAGAAACACCGTGGCCCCTTTCTTTGAGATAACTCTGCACTATTGCGAGCTGCAAATGCCACTTCCAGCTTAGCTGTGCAGAGGAAGAACAACAAGAAGAAGAAATATCTCGAAATATGTCCGTCAGGCCAGTTCCTTTGAGCTGAATCTGCAAATATCTCGGAAACGAAGCGAGCTATGGCAAAATGTTAAGAGACGTTTTTTGTAGAGAATTATGTTTCCTACAATTTATGTTCTATGATATTTTTTGATCAGAAGCGTAGTTTTCGAGATATATCGAGATATTTAAAAGTTCCGAAGCCGCACCAACATAATAGAGATACAGAAACACCGTGGCCCCTTTCTTTGAGATAACTCTGCACTATTGCGAGCTGCAAATGCCACTTCCAGCTTAGCTGTGCAGAAAAAGAACAACAAGAAGAAGAAATATCTCGAAATATGTCCGTCAGGCCCCTTCCCTTGAGATATATCTGCAAATATCTCGGAAACGAAGCGAGCTATGGCAAAATGTTAAGAGACCTTTTTTGTAGAGAATTATGTTTCCTACAATTTATGTTCTATGATATTTTTTGATCAGAAGCGTAGTTTTCGAGATATATCGAGATATTTAAAAGTTCCGAAGCCGCACCAACATAATAGAGATACAGAAACACCGTGGCCCCTTTCTTTGAGATAACTCTGCACTATTGCGAGCTGTAAATGCCACTTCCAGCTTAGCTGTGCAGAAGAAGAACAACAAGAAGAAGAAATATCTCGAAATATGTCCGTCAGGCCCCTTCCCTTGAGATATATCTGCAACTAACTCGGAAACGAAGCGAGCTATGGCAAAGTGTTAAGAGACCTTTTTTGTAGAGAATTATGTTTCCTACAATTTATGTTCTATGATATTTTTTGATCAGAAGCGTAGTTTTCGAGATATATCGAGATATTTAAAAGTTCCGAAGCCGCACCAACATAATAGAGATACAGAAACACCGTGGCCCCTTTCTTTGAGATAACTCTGCACTATTGCGAGCTGTAAATGCCACTTCCAGCTTAGCTGTGCAGAAGAAGAACAACAAGAAGAAGAAATATCTCGAAATATGTCCGTCAGGCCCCTTCCCTTGAGATATATCTGCAAATATCTCGGAAACGAAGCGAGCTGTGGCAAAATGTTAAGAGACCTTTTTTGTAGAGAATTATGTTTCCTACAATTTATGTTCTATGATATTTTTTGATCAGAAGCGTAGTTTTCGAGATATATCGAGATATTTAAAAGTTCCGAAGCCGCACCAACATAATAGAGATACAGAAACACCGTGGCCCCTTTCGTTGAGATAACTCTGCACTAGTGCGAGCCGCAAATGCCACTTCCAGCTTAGCTGTGCAGAAGAAGAACAACAAGAAGGAGAAATATCTCGAAATATGTCCGTCAGGCCCCTTCCCTTGAGATAAATCTGCAAATATCTCGGAAACGAAGAGAGCTATGGCAAAATGTTAAGAGACCTTTTTTGTAGAGAAGTAAGTTTCCTACTTTTTATGTTCTATGATATTTTTTGATCTGATGCGTAGTTCTCGAAATATATCAAGATATTTAAAAGTTCCGAAGCCGCACCAACATAATAGAGATACAGAAACACCGTGGCCCCTTTCTTTGAGATAACTCTGCACTATTGCGAGCTGTAAATGCCACTTCCAGCTTAGCTGTGCAGAAGAAGAACAACAAGAAGAAGAAATATCTGGAAATATGTCCGTCAGGCCCCTTCCCTTGAGATATATCTGCAAATATCTCGGAAACGAAGCGAGTTATGGCAAAATGTTAAGAGACCTTTTTTGTAGAGAATTATGTTTCCTACAATTTATGTTCTATGATATTTTTTGATCAGAAGCGTAGTTTTCAAGATATATCGAGATATTTAAAAGTTCCGAAGCCGCACCAACATAATAGAGATACAGAAACACCGTGGCCCGTTTCGTTGAGATAACTCTGCACTAGTGCGACCCGCAAATGCCACTTCCAGCTTAGCTGTGCAGAAGAAGAACAACAAGAAGAAGAAATATCTCGAAATATGTCCGTCAGGCCCCTTCCCTTGAGATAAATCTGCAAATATCTCGGAAACGAAGCGAGCTATGGCAAAATGTTAAGAGACCTTTTTTGTAGAGAATTAAGTTTCCTACTTTTTATGTTCTATGATATTTTTTGATCAGATGCGTAGTTCTCGAGATATATCAAGATATTTAAAAGTTCCGAAGCCGCACCAACATAATAGAGATACAGAAACACCGTGGCCCCTTTCTTTGAGATAACTCTGCACTATTGCGAGCTGCAAATGCCACTTCCAGCTTAGCTGTGCAGAGGAAGAACAACAAGAAGAAGAAATATCTCGAAATATGTCCGTCAGGCCAGTTCCTTTGAGCTGAATCTGCAAATATCTCGGAAACGAAGCGAGCTATGGCAAAATGTTAAGAGACGTTTTTTGTAGAGAATTATGTTTCCTACTTTTTATGTTCTATGATATTTTTTGATCTGATGCGTAGTTCTCGAGATATATCAAGATATTTAAAAGTTCCGAAGCCGCACCAACATAATAGAGATACAGAAACACCGTGGCCCCTTTCTTTGAGATAACTCTGCACTATTGCGAGCTGTAAATGCCACTTCCAGCTTAGCTGTGCAGAAGAAGAACAACAAGAAGAAGAAATATCTGGAAATATGTCCGTCAGGCCCCTTCCCTTGAGATATATCTGCAAATATCTCGGAAACGAAGCGAGTTATGGCAAAATGTTAAGAGACCTTTTTTGTAGAGAATTATGTTTCCTACAATTTATGTTCTATGATATTTTTTGATCAGAAGCGTAGTTTTCAAGATATATCGAGATATTTAAAAGTTCCGAAGCCGCACCAACATAATAGAGATACAGAAACACCGTGGCCCGTTTCGTTGAGATAACTCTGCACTAGTGCGACCCGCAAATGCCACTTCCAGCTTAGCTGTGCAGAAGAAGAACAACAAGAAGAAGAAATATCTCGAAATATGTCCGTCAGGCCCCTTCCCTTGAGATAAATCTGCAAATATCTCGGAAACGAAGCGAGCTATGGCAAAATGTTAAGAGACCTTTTTTGTAGAGAATTAAGTTTCCTACTTTTTATGTTCTATGATATTTTTTGATCAGATGCGTAGTTCTCGAGATATATCAAGATATTTAAAAGTTCCGAAGCCGCACCAACATAATAGAGATACAGAAACACCGTGGCCCCTTTCTTTGAGATAACTCTGCACTATTGCGAGCTGCAAATGCCACTTCCAGCTTAGCTGTGCAGAGGAAGAACAACAAGAAGAAGAAATATCTCGAAATATGTCCGTCAGGCCAGTTCCTTTGAGCTGAATCTGCAAATATCTCGGAAACGAAGCGAGCTATGGCAAAATGTTAAGAGACGTTTTTTGTAGAGAATTATGTTTCCTACTTTTTATGTTCTATGATATTTTTTGATCTGATGCGTAGTTCTCGAGATATATCAAGATATTTAAAAGTTCCGAAGCCGCACCAACATAATAGAGATACAGAAACACCGTGGCCCCTTTCTTTGAGATAACTCTGCACTATTGCGAGCTGTAAATGCCACTTCCAGCTTAGCTGTGCAGAAGAAGAACAACAAGAAGAAGAAATATCTGGAAATATGTCCGTCAGGCCCCTTCCCTTGAGATATATCTGCAAATATCTCGGAAACGAAGCGAGTTATGGCAAAATGTTAAGAGACCTTTTTTGTAGAGAATTATGTTTCCTACAATTTATGTTCTATGATATTTTTTGATCAGAAGCGTAGTTTTCAAGATATATCGAGATATTTAAAAGTTCCGAAGCCGCACCAACATAATAGAGATACAGAAACACCGTGGCCCGTTTCGTTGAGATAACTCTGCACTAGTGCGACCCGCAAATGCCACTTCCAGCTTAGCTGTGCAGAAGAAGAACAACAAGAAGAAGAAATATCTCGAAATATGTCCGTCAGGCCCCTTCCCTTGAGATAAATCTGCAAATATCTCGGAAACGAAGCGAGCTATGGCAAAATGTTAAGAGACCTTTTTTGTAGAGAATTAAGTTTCCTACTTTTTATGTTCTATGATATTTTTTGATCAGATGCGTAGTTCTCGAGATATATCAAGATATTTAAAAGTTCCGAAGCCGCACCAACATAATAGAGATACAGAAACACCGTGGCCCCTTTCTTTGAGATAACTCTGCACTATTGCGAGCTGCAAATGCCACTTCCAGCTTAGCTGTGCAGAGGAAGAACAACAAGAAGAAGAAATATCTCGAAATATGTCCGTCAGGCCCCTTCCCTTGAGATATATCTGCAAATATCTCGGAAACGAAGCGAGCTATGGCAAAATGTTAAGAGACGTTTTTTGTAGAGAATTATGTTTCCTACAATTTATGTTCTATGATATTTTTTGATCAGAAGCGTAGTTCTCGAGATATATCAAGATATTTAAAAGTTCCGAAGCCGCACCAACATAATAGAGATACAGAAACACCGTGGCCCCTTTCGTTGAGATAACTCTGCAGTAGTGCGAGCCGCAAATGCCACTTCCAGCTTAGCTGTGCAGAAGAAGAACAACAAGAAGAAGAAATATCTCGAAATATGTCCGTCAGGCCCCTTCCCTTGAGATAAATCTGCACATATCTCGGAAACGAAGCGAGCTATGGCAAAATGTTAAGAGACCTTTTTTGTAGAGAATTAAGTTTCCTACTTTTTATGTTCTATGATATTTTTTGATCAGATGCGTAGTTCTTGAGATATATCAAGATATTTAAAAGTTCCGAAGCCGCACCAACATAATAGAGATACAGAAACACCGTGGCCCCTTTCGTTGAGATAACTCTGCACTAGTGCGAGCCGCAAATGCCACTTCCAGCTTAGCTGTGCAGAAGAAGAACAACAAGAAGAAGAAATATCTCGAAATATGTCCGTCAGGCCCCTTCCCTTGAGATATATCTGCAAATATCTCGGAAACGAAGCGAGCTATGGCAAAATGTTGAGAGACCTTTTTTGTAGAGAATTAAGTTTCCTACTTTTTATGTTCTATGATATTTTTTGATCAGATGCGTAGTTCTCGAGATATATCAAGATATTTAAAAGTTCCGAAGCCGCACCAACATAATAGAGATACAGAAACACCGTGGCCCCTTTCTTTGAGATAACTCTGCACTATTGCGAGCTGCAAATGCCACTTCCAGCTTAGCTGTGCAGAAGAAGAACAACAAGAAGAAGAAATATCTCGAAATATGTCCGTCAGGCCCCTTCCCTTGAGATATATCTGCAAATATCTCGGAAACGAAGCGAGTTATGGCAAAATGTTAAGAGACCTTTTTTGTAGAGAATTATGTTTCCTACAATTTATGTTGTATGATATTTTTTGATCAGAAGCGTAGTTTTCAAGATATATCGAGATATTTAAAAGTTCCGAAGCCGCACCAACATAATAGAGATACAGAAACACCGTGGCCCGTTTCGTTGAGATAACTCTGCACTAGTGCGAGCCGCAAATGCCACTTCCAGCTTAGCTGTGCAGAAGAAGAACAACAAGAAGAAGAAATATCTCGAAATATGTCCGTCAGGCCCCTTCCCTTGAGATATATCTGCAAATATCTCGGAAACGAAGCGAGCTATGGCAAAATGTTAAGAGACCTTTTTTGTAGAGAATTCTGTTTCCTACAATTTATGTTCTATGATATTTTTTGATCAGAAGCGTAGTTTTCGAGATATATCGAGATATTTAAAAGTTCCGAAGCCGCACCAACATAATAGAGATAAAGAAACACCGTGGCCCCTTTCCTTGAGATAACTCTGCACTAGTGCGAGCCGCAAATGCCACTTCCAGCTTAGCTGTGCAGAAGAAGAACAACAAGAAGAAGAAATATCTCGAAATATGTCCGTCAGGCCCCTTCCCTTGAGATGAATCTGCAAATATCTCGGAAACGAAGCGAGCTATGGCAAAATGTTAAGAGACCTTTTTTGTAGAGAATTAAGTTTCCTACTTTTTATCTTGTATGATATTTTTTGATCAGATGCGTAGTTCTCGAGATATATCAAGATATTTAAAAGTTCCGAAGCCGCACCAACATAATAGAGATACAGAAACACCGTGGCTCCTTTCTTTGAGATAACTCTGCACTATTGCGAGCTGTAAATGCCACTTCCAGCTTAGCTGTGCAGAAGAAGAATAACAAGAAGAAGAAATATCTCGAAATATGTCCGGCAGGCCCCTTCCCTTGAGATATATCTGCAAATATCTCGGAAACGAAGCGAGCTATGGCAAAATGTTAAGAGACCTTTTTTGTAGAGAATTATGTTTCCTACAATTTAGGTTCTATGATATTTTTTGATCAGAAGCGTAGTTTTCGAGATGTATCGAGATATTTAAAAGTTCCGAAGCCGCACCAACATAATAGAGATACAGAAACACCGTGGCCCCTTTCTTTGAGATAACTCTGCACTAGTGCGAGCCGCAAATGCCACTTCCAGCTTAGCTGTGCAGAAGAAGAACAACAAGAAGAAGAAATATCTCGAAATATGTCCGTCAGGCCCCTTCCCTTGAGATATATCTGCAAATATCTCGGAAACGAAGCGAGCTATGGCAAAATGTTAAGAGACCTTTTTTGTAGAGAATTCTGTTTCCTACAATTTATGTTCTATGATATTTTTTGATCAGAAGCGTAGTTTTCGAGATATATCGAGATATTTAAAAGTTCCGAAGCCGCACCAACATAATAGAGATACAGAAACACCGTGGCCCCTTTCGTTGAGATAACTCTGTACTAGTGCGAGCCGCAAATGCCACTTCCAGCGTAGCTGTGCAGAAGAAGAACAACAAGAAGAAGAAATATCTCGAAATATGTCCGTCAGGCCCCTTCCCTTGAGATAAATCTGCACATATCTCGGAAATGAAGCGAGCTATGGCAAAATGTTAAGAGACCTTTTTTGTAGAGAATTAAGTTACCTACTTTTTATTTTCTATGATATTTTTTGATCAGATGCGTAGTTCTCGAGATATATCAAGATATTTAAAAGTTCCGAAGCCGCACCAACATAATAGGGATAGAGAAACACCGTGGCCCCTTTCTTTGAGATAACTCTGCACTATTGCGAGCTGCAAATGCCACTTCCAGCTTAGCTGTGCAGAGGAAGAACAACAAGAAGAAGAAATATCTCGAAATATGTCCGTCAGGCCAGTTCCTTTGAGCTGAATCTGCAAATATCTCGGAAACGAAGCGAGCTATGGCAAAATGTTAAGAGACGTTTTTTGTAGAGAATTATGTTTCCTACAATTTATGTTCTATGATATTTTTTGATCAGAAGCGTAGTTTTCGAGATGTATCGAGATATTTAAAAGTTCCGAAGCCGCACCAACATAATAGAGATACAGAAACACCGTGGCCCCTTTCTTTGAGATAACTCTGCACTAGTGCGAGCCGCAAATGCCACTTCCAGCTTAGCTGTGCAGAAGAAGAACAACAAGAAGAAGAAATATCTCGAAATATGTCCGTCAGGCGCCTTCCCTTGAGATATATCTGCAAATATCTCGGAAACGAAGCGAGCTATGGCAAAATGTTAAGAGACCTTTTTTGTAGAGAATTCTGTTTCCTACAATTTATGTTCTATGATATTTTTTGATCAGAAGCGTAGTTTTCGAGATATATCGAGATATTTAAAAGTTCCGAAGCCGCACCAACATAATAGAGATACAGAAACACCGTGGCCCCTTTCGTTGAGATAACTATGTACTAGTGCGAGCCGCAAATGCCACTTCCAGCGTAGCTGTGCAAAAGAAGAACACCAAGAAGAAGAAATATCTCGAAATATGTCCGTCAGGCCAGTTCCTTTGAGCTGAATCTGCAAATATCTCGGAAATGAAGCGAGCTATGGCAAAATGTTAAGAGACCTTTTTTGTAGAGAATTAAGTTTCCTACAATTTATGTTCTATGATATTTTTTGATCAGATGCGTAGTTCTCGAGATATATCAAGATATTTAAAAGTTCCGAAGCCGCACCAACATAATAGAGATACAGAAACACCGTGGCCCCTTTCGTTGAGATAACTCTGCACCAGTGCGAGCCGCAAATGCCACTTCCAGCTTAGCTGTGCAGAAGAAGAACAACAAGAAGAAGAAATATCTCGAAATATGTCCGTCAGGCCCCTTCCCTTGAGATAAATCTGCACATATCTCGGAAACGAAGCGAGCTGTGGCAAAATGTTAAGAGACCTTTTTTGTAGAGAATTAAGTTTCCTACTTTTTATGTTCTATGATATTTTTTGATCAGAAGCGTAGTTTTCGAGATATATCGAGATATTTAAAAGTTCCGAAGCCGCACCAACATAATAGAGATACAGAAACACCGTGGCCCCTTTCGTTGAGATAACTCTGCACCAGTGCGAGCCGCAAATGCCACTTCCAGCTTAGCTGAGCAGAAGAAGAACAACAAGAAGAAGAAATATCTCGAAATATGTCCGTCAGGCCCCTTCCCTTGAGATAAATCTGCACATATCTCGGAAACGAAGCGAGCTATGGCAAAATGTTAAGAGACCTTTTTTGTAGAGAATTAAGTTTCCTACTTTTTATGTTCTATGATATTTTTTGATCAGATGCGTAGTTCTCGAGATATATCAAGATATTTAAAAGTTCCGAAGCCGCACCAACATAATAGAGATACAGAAACACCGTGGCCCCTTTCTTTGAGATAACTCTGCACTATTGCGAGCTGCAAATGCCACTTCCAGCTTAGCTGTGCAGAGGAAGAACAACAAGAAGAAGAAATATCTCGAAATATGTCCGTCAGGCCCCTTCCCTTGAGATATATCTGCAAATATCTCGGAAACGAAGCGAGCTATGGCAAAATGTTAAGAGACGTTTTTTGTAGAGAATTATGTTTCCTACAATTTATGTTCTATGATATTTTTTGATCAGAAGCGTAGTTCTCGAGATATATCAAGATATTTAAAAGTTCCGAAGCCGCACCAACATAATAGAGATACAGAAACACCGTGGCCCCTTTCGTTGAGATAACTCTGCAGTAGTGCGAGCCGCAAATGCCACTTCCAGCTTAGCTGTGCAGAAGAAGAACAACAAGAAGAAGAAATATCTCGAAATATGTCCGTCAGGCCCCTTCCCTTGAGATAAATCTGCACATATCTCGGAAACGAAGCGAGCTATGGCAAAATGTTAAGAGACCTTTTTTGTAGAGAATTAAGTTTCCTACTTTTTATGTTCTATGATATTTTTTGATCAGATGCGTAGTTCTTGAGATATATCAAGATATTTAAAAGTTCCGAAGCCGCACCAACATAATAGAGATACAGAAACACCGTGGCCCCTTTCGTTGAGATAACTCTGCACTAGTGCGAGCCGCAAATGCCACTTCCAGCTTAGCTGTGCAGAAGAAGAACAACAAGAAGAAGAAATATCTCGAAATATGTCCGTCAGGCCCCTTCCCTTGAGATATATCTGCAAATATCTCGGAAACGAAGCGAGCTATGGCAAAATGTTGAGAGACCTTTTTTGTAGAGAATTAAGTTTCCTACTTTTTATGTTCTATGATATTTTTTGATCAGATGCGTAGTTCTCGAGATATATCAAGATATTTAAAAGTTCCGAAGCCGCACCAACATAATAGAGATACAGAAACACCGTGGCCCCTTTCTTTGAGATAACTCTGCACTATTGCGAGCTGCAAATGCCACTTCCAGCTTAGCTGTGCAGAAGAAGAACAACAAGAAGAAGAAATATCTCGAAATATGTCCGTCAGGCCCCTTCCCTTGAGATATATCTGCAAATATCTCGGAAACGAAGCGAGTTATGGCAAAATGTTAAGAGACCTTTTTTGTAGAGAATTATGTTTCCTACAATTTATGTTGTATGATATTTTTTGATCAGAAGCGTAGTTTTCAAGATATATCGAGATATTTAAAAGTTCCGAAGCCGCACCAACATAATAGAGATACAGAAACACCGTGGCCCGTTTCGTTGAGATAACTCTGCACTAGTGCGAGCCGCAAATGCCACTTCCAGCTTAGCTGTGCAGAAGAAGAACAACAAGAAGAAGAAATATCTCGAAATATGTCCGTCAGGCCCCTTCCCTTGAGATATATCTGCAAATATCTCGGAAACGAAGCGAGCTATGGCAAAATGTTAAGAGACCTTTTTTGTAGAGAATTCTGTTTCCTACAATTTATGTTCTATGATATTTTTTGATCAGAAGCGTAGTTTTCGAGATATATCGAGATATTTAAAAGTTCCGAAGCCGCACCAACATAATAGAGATAAAGAAACACCGTGGCCCCTTTCCTTGAGATAACTCTGCACTAGTGCGAGCCGCAAATGCCACTTCCAGCTTAGCTGTGCAGAAGAAGAACAACAAGAAGAAGAAATATCTCGAAATATGTCCGTCAGGCCCCTTCCCTTGAGATGAATCTGCAAATATCTCGGAAACGAAGCGAGCTATGGCAAAATGTTAAGAGACCTTTTTTGTAGAGAATTAAGTTTCCTACTTTTTATCTTGTATGATATTTTTTGATCAGATGCGTAGTTCTCGAGATATATCAAGATATTTAAAAGTTCCGAAGCCGCACCAACATAATAGAGATACAGAAACACCGTGGCTCCTTTCTTTGAGATAACTCTGCACTATTGCGAGCTGTAAATGCCACTTCCAGCTTAGCTGTGCAGAAGAAGAATAACAAGAAGAAGAAATATCTCGAAATATGTCCGGCAGGCCCCTTCCCTTGAGATATATCTGCAAATATCTCGGAAACGAAGCGAGCTATGGCAAAATGTTAAGAGACCTTTTTTGTAGAGAATTATGTTTCCTACAATTTAGGTTCTATGATATTTTTTGATCAGAAGCGTAGTTTTCGAGATGTATCGAGATATTTAAAAGTTCCGAAGCCGCACCAACATAATAGAGATACAGAAACACCGTGGCCCCTTTCTTTGAGATAACTCTGCACTAGTGCGAGCCGCAAATGCCACTTCCAGCTTAGCTGTGCAGAAGAAGAACAACAAGAAGAAGAAATATCTCGAAATATGTCCGTCAGGCCCCTTCCCTTGAGATATATCTGCAAATATCTCGGAAACGAAGCGAGCTATGGCAAAATGTTAAGAGACCTTTTTTGTAGAGAATTCTGTTTCCTACAATTTATGTTCTATGATATTTTTTGATCAGAAGCGTAGTTTTCGAGATATATCGAGATATTTAAAAGTTCCGAAGCCGCACCAACATAATAGAGATACAGAAACACCGTGGCCCCTTTCGTTGAGATAACTCTGTACTAGTGCGAGCCGCAAATGCCACTTCCAGCGTAGCTGTGCAGAAGAAGAACAACAAGAAGAAGAAATATCTCGAAATATGTCCGTCAGGCCCCTTCCCTTGAGATAAATCTGCACATATCTCGGAAATGAAGCGAGCTATGGCAAAATGTTAAGAGACCTTTTTTGTAGAGAATTAAGTTACCTACTTTTTATTTTCTATGATATTTTTTGATCAGATGCGTAGTTCTCGAGATATATCAAGATATTTAAAAGTTCCGAAGCCGCACCAACATAATAGGGATAGAGAAACACCGTGGCCCCTTTCTTTGAGATAACTCTGCACTATTGCGAGCTGCAAATGCCACTTCCAGCTTAGCTGTGCAGAGGAAGAACAACAAGAAGAAGAAATATCTCGAAATATGTCCGTCAGGCCAGTTCCTTTGAGCTGAATCTGCAAATATCTCGGAAACGAAGCGAGCTATGGCAAAATGTTAAGAGACGTTTTTTGTAGAGAATTATGTTTCCTACAATTTATGTTCTATGATATTTTTTGATCAGAAGCGTAGTTTTCGAGATGTATCGAGATATTTAAAAGTTCCGAAGCCGCACCAACATAATAGAGATACAGAAACACCGTGGCCCCTTTCTTTGAGATAACTCTGCACTAGTGCGAGCCGCAAATGCCACTTCCAGCTTAGCTGTGCAGAAGAAGAACAACAAGAAGAAGAAATATCTCGAAATATGTCCGTCAGGCGCCTTCCCTTGAGATATATCTGCAAATATCTCGGAAACGAAGCGAGCTATGGCAAAATGTTAAGAGACCTTTTTTGTAGAGAATTCTGTTTCCTACAATTTATGTTCTATGATATTTTTTGATCAGAAGCGTAGTTTTCGAGATATATCGAGATATTTAAAAGTTCCGAAGCCGCACCAACATAATAGAGATACAGAAACACCGTGGCCCCTTTCGTTGAGATAACTATGTACTAGTGCGAGCCGCAAATGCCACTTCCAGCGTAGCTGTGCAAAAGAAGAACACCAAGAAGAAGAAATATCTCGAAATATGTCCGTCAGGCCAGTTCCTTTGAGCTGAATCTGCAAATATCTCGGAAATGAAGCGAGCTATGGCAAAATGTTAAGAGACCTTTTTTGTAGAGAATTAAGTTTCCTACAATTTATGTTCTATGATATTTTTTGATCAGATGCGTAGTTCTCGAGATATATCAAGATATTTAAAAGTTCCGAAGCCGCACCAACATAATAGAGATACAGAAACACCGTGGCCCCTTTCGTTGAGATAACTCTGCACCAGTGCGAGCCGCAAATGCCACTTCCAGCTTAGCTGTGCAGAAGAAGAACAACAAGAAGAAGAAATATCTCGAAATATGTCCGTCAGGCCCCTTCCCTTGAGATAAATCTGCACATATCTCGGAAACGAAGCGAGCTGTGGCAAAATGTTAAGAGACCTTTTTTGTAGAGAATTAAGTTTCCTACTTTTTATGTTCTATGATATTTTTTGATCAGAAGCGTAGTTTTCGAGATATATCGAGATATTTAAAAGTTCCGAAGCCGCACCAACATAATAGAGATACAGAAACACCGTGGCCCCTTTCGTTGAGATAACTCTGCACCAGTGCGAGCCGCAAATGCCACTTCCAGCTTAGCTGAGCAGAAGAAGAACAACAAGAAGAAGAAATATCTCGAAATATGTCCGTCAGGCCCCTTCCCTTGAGATAAATCTGCACATATCTCGGAAACGAAGCGAGCTATGGCAAAATGTTAAGAGACCTTTTTTGTAGAGAATTAAGTTTCCTACTTTTTATGTTCTATGATATTTTTTGATCAGATGCGTAGTTCTCGAGATATATCAAGATATTTAAAAGTTCCGAAGCCGCACCAACATAATAGGGATAGAGAAACACCGTGGCCCCTTTCTTTGAGATAACTCTGCACTATTGCGAGCTGCAAATGCCACTTCCAGCTTAGCTGTGCAGAGGAAGAACAACAAGAAGAAGAAATATCTCGAAATATGTCCGTCAGGCCAGTTCCTTTGAGCTGAATCTGCAAATATCTCGGAAACGAAGCGAGCTATGGCAAAATGTTAAGAGACGTTTTTTGTAGAGAATTATGTTTCCTACAATTTATGTTCTATGATATTTTTTGATCAGAAGCGTAGTTTTCGAGATGTATCGAGATATTTAAAAGTTCCGAAGCCGCACCAACATAATAGAGATACAGAAACACCGTGGCCCCTTTCTTTGAGATAACTCTGCACTAGTGCGAGCCGCAAATGCCACTTCCAGCTTAGCTGTGCAGAAGAAGAACAACAAGAAGAAGAAATATCTCGAAATATGTCCGTCAGGCCCCTTCCCTTGAGATATATCTGCAAATATCTCGGAAACGAAGCGAGCTATGGCAAAATGTTAAGAGACCTTTTTTGTAGAGAATTCTGTTTCCTACAATTTATGTTCTATGATATTTTTTGATCAGAAGCGTAGTTTTCGAGATATATCGAGATATTTAAAAGTTCCGAAGCCGCACCAACATAATAGAGATACAGAAACACCGTGGCCCCTTTCGTTGAGATAACTATGTACTAGTGCGAGCCGCAAATGCCACTTCCAGCGTAGCTGTGCAAAAGAAGAACACCAAGAAGAAGAAATATCTCGAAATATGTCCGTCAGGCCAGTTCCTTTGAGCTGAATCTGCAAATATCTCGGAAATGAAGCGAGCTATGGCAAAATGTTAAGAGACCTTTTTTGTAGAGAATTAAGTTTCCTACAATTTATGTTCTATGATATTTTTTGATCAGATGCGTAGTTCTCGAGATATATCAAGATATTTAAAAGTTCCGAAGCCGCACCAACATAATAGAGATACAGAAACACCGTGGCCCCTTTCGTTGAGATAACTCTGCACCAGTGCGAGCCGCAAATGCCACTTCCAGCTTAGCTGTGCAGAAGAAGAACAACAAGAAGAAGAAATATCTCGAAATATGTCCGTCAGGCCCCTTCCCTTGAGATAAATCTGCACATATCTCGGAAACGAAGCGAGCTGTGGCAAAATGTTAAGAGACCTTTTTTGTAGAGAATTAAGTTTCCTACTTTTTATGTTCTATGATATTTTTTGATCAGAAGCGTAGTTTTCGAGATATATCGAGATATTTAAAAGTTCCGAAGCCGCACCAACATAATAGAGATACAGAAACACCGTGGCCCCTTTCGTTGAGATAACTCTGCACCAGTGCGAGCCGCAAATGCCACTTCCAGCTTAGCTGAGCAGAAGAAGAACAACAAGAAGAAGAAATATCTCGAAATATGTCCGTCAGGCCCCTTCCCTTGAGATAAATCTGCACATATCTCGGAAACGAAGCGAGCTATGGCAAAATGTTAAGAGACCTTTTTTGTAGAGAATTAAGTTTCCTACTTTTTATGTTCTATGATATTTTTTGATCAGATGCGTAGTTCTCGAGATATATCAAGATATTTAAAAGTTCCGAAGCCGCACCAACATAATAGAGATACAGAAACACCGTGGCCCCTTTCTTTGAGATAACTCTGCACTATTGCGAGCTGCAAATGCCACTTCCAGCTTAGCTGTGCAGAAGAAGAACAACAAGAAGTAGAAATATCTCGAAATATGTCCGTCAGGCCCCTTCCCTTGAGATAAATCTGCATATATCTCGGAAATGAAGCGAGCTATGGCAAAATGTTAAGAGACCTTTTTTGTAGAGAATTAAGTTTCCTACTTTTTATTTTCTATGATATTTTTTGATCAGATGCGTAGTTCTCGAGATATATCAAGATATTTAAAAGTTCCGAAGCCGCACCAACATAATAGGGATACAGAAACACCGTGCCCCCTTTCTTTGAGATAACTCTGCATTAGCGCGAGCCGCAAATGCCACTTCCAGCTTAGCTGTGCAGAAGAAGAACAACAAGAAGAAGAAATATCTCGAAATATGTCCGTCAGGCCCCTTCCCTTGAGATAAATCTGCAAATATCTCGGAAACGAAGCGAGCTATGGCAAAATGTTAAGAGACCTCTTTTGTAGAGAATTAAGTTTCCTACTTTTTATCTTGTATGATATTTTTTGATCAGATGCGTAGTTCTCGAGATATATCAAGATATTTAAAAGTTCCGAAGCCGCACCAACATAATAGAGATACAGAAACACCGTGGCCCCTTTCTTTGAGATAACTCTGCACTATTGCGAGCTGTAAATGCCACTTCCAGCTTAGCTGTGCAGAAGAAGAATAACAAGAAGAAGAAATATCTCGAAATATGTCCGTCAGGCCCCTTCCCTTGAGATATATCTGCAAATATCTCGGAAACGAAGCGAGCTATGGCAAAATGTTAAGAGACCTTTTTTGTAGAGAATTAAGTTTCCTACAATTTATGTTCTATGATATTTTCCGATCAGAAGCGTAGTTTTCGAGATATATCGAGATATTTAAAAGTTCCGAAGCCGCACCAACATAATAGAGATACAGAAACACCGTGGCCCCTTTCGTTGAGATAACTCTGCACCAGTGCGAGCCGCAAATGCCACTTCCAGCTTAGCTGTGCAGAAGAAGAACAACAAGAAGAAGAAATATCTCGAAATATGTCCGTCAGGCCCCTTCCCTTGAGATAAATCTGCACATATCTCGGAAACGAAGCGAGCTGTGGCAAAATGTTAAGAGACCTTTTTTGTAGAGAATTAAGTTTCCTACTTTTTATGTTCTATGATATTTTTTGATCAGAAGCGTAGTTTTCGAGATATATCGAGATATTTAAAAGTTCCGAAGCCGCACCAACATAATAGAGATACAGAAACACCGTGGCCCCTTTCGTTGAGATAACTCTGCACCAGTGCGAGCCGCAAATGCCACTTCCAGCTTAGCTGTGCAGAAGAAGAACAACAAGAAGAAGAAATATCTCGAAATATGTCCGTCAGGCCCCTTCCCTTGAGATAAATCTGCACATATCTCGGAAACGAAGCGAGCTGTGGCAAAATGTTAAGAGACCTTTTTTGTAGAGAATTAAGTTTCCTACTTTTTATGTTCCATGATATTTTTTGATCAGAAGCGTAGTTTTCGAGATATATCGAGATATTTAAAAGTTCCGAAGCCGCACCAACATAATAGAGATACAGAAACACCGTGGCCCCTTTCTTTGAGATAACTCTGCACTATTGCGAGCTGCAAATGCCACTTCCAGCTTAGCTGTGCAGAGGAAGAACAACAAGAAGAAGAAATATCTCGAAATATGTCCGTCAGGCCAGTTCCTTTGAGCTGAATCTGCAAATATCTCCGAAAGGAAGCGAGCTATGGCAAAATGTTAAGAGACCTTTTTTATAGAGAATTATGTTTCCTACAATTTATGTTCTATGATATTTTTTGATCAGAAGCGCAGTTTTCGAGATATATCGAGATATTTCAAAGTTCCGAAGCCGCACCAACATAATAGGGATACAGAAACACCGTGGCCCCTTTCTTTGAGATAACTCTGCACTACTGCGAGCTGTAAATGCCACTTCCAGCTTAGCTGTGCAGAAGAAGAACAACAAGAAGAAGAAATATCTTGAAATATGTCCGTCAGGCCCCTTCCCTTGAGATAAATCTGCAAATATCTCGGAAACGAAGCGAGCTATGGCAAAATGTTAAGAGACCTTTTTTGTAGACAATTAAGTTTCCTACTTTTTATGTTCTATGATATTTTTTGATCAGATGCGTAGTTCTCGAGATATATCAAGATATTTAAAAGTTCCGTACCCGCACCAACATAATAGAGATACAGAAACACCGTGGCCCCTTTCTTTGAGATAACTCTGCACTATTGCGAGCTGCAAATGCCACTTCCAGCTTAGCTGTGCAGAGGAAGAACAGCAAGAAGAAGAAATATCTCGAAATATGTCCGTCAGGCCAGTTCCTTTGAGCTGAATCTGCAAATATCTCGGAAACGAAGCGAGCTATGGCAAAATGTTAAGAGACGTTTTTTATAGAGAATTATGTTTCCTACAATTTATGTTCTATGATATTTTTTGATCAGATGCGTAGTTCTCGAGATATATCAAGATATTTAAAAGTTCCGTACCCGCACCAACATAATAGAGATACAGAAACACCGTGGCCCCTTTCTTTGAGATAACTCTGCACTATTGCGAGCTGCACATGCCACTTCCAGCTTAGCTGTGCAGAAGAAGAACAACAAGAAGAAGAAATATCTCGAAATATGTCCGTCAGGCCAGTTCCTTTGAGCTGAATCTGCAAATATCTCGGAAACGAAGCGAGCTATGGCAAAATGTTAAGAGACGATTTTTATAGAGAATTATGTTTCCTACAATTTATGTTCTATGATATGTTTTGATCAGATGCGTAGTTCTCGAGATATATCAAGATATTTAAAAGTTCCGAAGCCGCACCAACATAATAGAGATACAGAAACACCGTGGCCCCTTTCTTTGAGATAACTCTGCACTATTGCGAGCTGCAAATGCCACTTCCAGCTTAGCTGTGCAGAGGAAGAACAACAAGAAGAAGAAATATCTCGAAATATGTCCGTCAGGCCAGTTCCTTTGAGCTGAATCTGCAAATATCTCGGAAACGAAGCGAGCTATGGCAAAATGTTAAGAGACGTTTTTTGTAGAGAATTACGTTTCCTACAATTTATGTTGTATGATATTTTTTGATCAGAGCGTAGTTCTCGAGATATATCGAGATATTTAAAAGTTCCGAAGCCGCACCAACATAATAGGGATACAGAAACACCGTGGCCCCTTTCTTTGAGATAACTCTGCACTAGTGCGAGCCGCAAATGCCACTTCCAGCTTAGCTGTGCAGAAGAAGAACAACAAGAAGAAGAAATATCTCGAAATATGTCCGTCAGGCCCCTTCCCTTGAGATAAATCTGCAAATATCTCGGAAACGAAGCGAGCTATGGCAAAATGTTAAGAGACCTTTTTTGTAGAGAATTAAGTTTCCTACTTTTTATGTTCTATGATATTTTTTGATCAGATGCGTAGTTCTCGAGATATATCAAGATATTTAAAAGTTCCGAAGCCGCACCAACATAATAGAGATACAGAAACACCGTGGCCCCTTTCTTTGAGATAACTCTGCACTATTGCGAGCTGTAAATGCCACTTCCAGCTTAGCTGTGCAGAAGAAGAATAACAAGAAGAAGAAATATCTCGAAATATGTCCGGCAGGCCCCTTCCCTTGAGATATATCTGCAAATATCTCGGAAACGAAGCGAGCTATGGCAAAATGTTAAGAGACCTTTTTTGTAGAGAATTATGTTTCCTACAATTTAGGTTCTATGATATTTTTTGATCAGAAGCGTAGTTTTCGAGATGTATCGAGATATTTAAAAGTTCCGAAGCCGCACCAACATAATAGAGATACAGAAACACCGTGGCCCCTTTCTTTGAGATAACTCTGCACTAGTGCGAGCCGCAAATGCCACTTCCAGCTTAGCTGTGCAGAAGAAGAACAACAAGAAGAAGAAATATCTCGAAATATGTCCGTCAGGCCCCTTCCCTTGAGATATATCTGCAAATATCTCGGAAACGAAGCGAGCTATGGCAAAATGTTAAGAGACCTTTTTTGTAGAGAATTCTGTTTCCTACAATTTATGTTCTATGATATTTTTTGATCAGAAGCGTAGTTTTCGAGATATATCGAGATATTTAAAAGTTCCGAAGCCGCACCAACATAATAGAGATACAGAAACACCGTGGCCCCTTTCGTTGAGATAACTCTGTACTAGTGCGAGCCGCAAATGCCACTTCCAGCGTAGCTGTGCAGAAGAAGAACAACAAGAAGAAGAAATATCTCGAAATATGTCCGTCAGGCCCCTTCCCTTGAGATAAATCTGCACATATCTCGGAAATGAAGCGAGCTATGGCAAAATGTTAAGAGACCTTTTTTGTAGAGAATTAAGTTACCTACTTTTTATTTTCTATGATATTTTTTGATCAGATGCGTAGTTCTCGAGATATATCAAGATATTTAAAAGTTCCGAAGCCGCACCAACATAATAGGGATAGAGAAACACCGTGGCCCCTTTCTTTGAGATAACTCTGCACTATTGCGAGCTGCAAATGCCACTTCCAGCTTAGCTGTGCAGAGGAAGAACAACAAGAAGAAGAAATATCTCGAAATATGTCCGTCAGGCCAGTTCCTTTGAGCTGAATCTGCAAATATCTCGGAAACGAAGCGAGCTATGGCAAAATGTTAAGAGACGTTTTTTGTAGAGAATTATGTTTCCTACAATTTATGTTCTATGATATTTTTTGATCAGAAGCGTAGTTTTCGAGATGTATCGAGATATTTAAAAGTTCCGAAGCCGCACCAACATAATAGAGATACAGAAACACCGTGGCCCCTTTCTTTGAGATAACTCTGCACTAGTGCGAGCCGCAAATGCCACTTCCAGCTTAGCTGTGCAGAAGAAGAACAACAAGAAGAAGAAATATCTCGAAATATGTCCGTCAGGCCCCTTCCCTTGAGATATATCTGCAAATATCTCGGAAACGAAGCGAGCTATGGCAAAATGTTAAGAGACCTTTTTTGTAGAGAATTCTGTTTCCTACAATTTATGTTCTATGATATTTTTTGATCAGAAGCGTAGTTTTCGAGATATATCGAGATATTTAAAAGTTCCGAAGCCGCACCAACATAATAGAGATACAGAAACACCGTGGCCCCTTTCGTTGAGATAACTATGTACTAGTGCGAGCCGCAAATGCCACTTCCAGCGTAGCTGTGCAAAAGAAGAACAACAAGAAGAAGAAATATCTCGAAATATGTCCGTCAGGCCAGTTCCTTTGAGCTGAATCTGCAAATATCTCGGAAATGAAGCGAGCTATGGCAAAATGTTAAGAGACCTTTTTTGTAGAGAATTAAGTTTCCTACAATTTATGTTCTATGATATTTTTTGATCAGATGCGTAGTTCTCGAGATATATCAAGATATTTAAAAGTTCCGAAGCCGCACCAACATAATAGAGATACAGAAACACCGTGGCCCCTTTCGTTGAGATAACTCTGCACCAGTGCGAGCCGCAAATGCCACTTCCAGCTTAGCTGTGCAGAAGAAGAACAACAAGAAGAAGAAATATCTCGAAATATGTCCGTCAGGCCCCTTCCCTTGAGATAAATCTGCACATATCTCGGAAACGAAGCGAGCTGTGGCAAAATGTTAAGAGACCTTTTTTGTAGAGAATTAAGTTTCCTACTTTTTATGTTCTATGATATTTTTTGATCAGAAGCGTAGTTTTCGAGATATATCGAGATATTTAAAAGTTCCGAAGCCGCACCAACATAATAGAGATACAGAAACACCGTGGCCCCTTTCGTTGAGATAACTCTGCACCAGTGCGAGCCGCAAATGCCACTTCCAGCTTAGCTGAGCAGAAGAAGAACAACAAGAAGAAGAAATATCTCGAAATATGTCCGTCAGGCCCCTTCCCTTGAGATAAATCTGCACATATCTCGGAAACGAAGCGAGCTATGGCAAAATGTTAAGAGACCTTTTTTGTAGAGAATTAAGTTTCCTACTTTTTATGTTCTATGATATTTTTTGATCAGATGCGTAGTTCTCGAGATATATCAAGATATTTAAAAGTTCCGAAGCCGCACCAACATAATAGAGATACAGAAACACCGTGGCCCCTTTCTTTGAGATAACTCTGCACTATTGCGAGCTGCAAATGCCACTTCCAGCTTAGCTGTGCAGAAGAAGAACAACAAGAAGTAGAAATATCTCGAAATATGTCCGTCAGGCCCCTTCCCTTGAGATAAATCTGCATATATCTCGGAAATGAAGCGAGCTATGGCAAAATGTTAAGAGACCTTTTTTGTAGAGAATTAAGTTTCCTACTTTTTATTTTCTATGATATTTTTTGATCAGATGCGTAGTTCTCGAGATATATCAAGATATTTAAAAGTTCCGAAGCCGCACCAACATAATAGGGATACAGAAACACCGTGCCCCCTTTCTTTGAGATAACTCTGCATTAGCGCGAGCCGCAAATGCCACTTCCAGCTTAGCTGTGCAGAAGAAGAACAACAAGAAGAAGAAATATCTCGAAATATGTCCGTCAGGCCCCTTCCCTTGAGATAAATCTGCAAATATCTCGGAAACGAAGCGAGCTATGGCAAAATGTTAAGAGACCTCTTTTGTAGAGAATTAAGTTTCCTACTTTTTATCTTGTATGATATTTTTTGATCAGATGCGTAGTTCTCGAGATATATCAAGATATTTAAAAGTTCCGAAGCCGCACCAACATAATAGAGATACAGAAACACCGTGGCCCCTTTCTTTGAGATAACTCTGCACTATTGCGAGCTGTAAATGCCACTTCCAGCTTAGCTGTGCAGAAGAAGAATAACAAGAAGAAGAAATATCTCGAAATATGTCCGTCAGGCCCCTTCCCTTGAGATATATCTGCAAATATCTCGGAAACGAAGCGAGCTATGGCAAAATGTTAAGAGACCTTTTTTGTAGAGAATTAAGTTTCCTACAATTTATGTTCTATGATATTTTCCGATCAGAAGCGTAGTTTTCGAGATATATCGAGATATTTAAAAGTTCCGAAGCCGCACCAACATAATAGAGATACAGAAACACCGTGGCCCCTTTCGTTGAGATAACTCTGCACCAGTGCGAGCCGCAAATGCCACTTCCAGCTTAGCTGTGCAGAAGAAGAACAACAAGAAGAAGAAATATCTCGAAATATGTCCGTCAGGCCCCTTCCCTTGAGATAAATCTGCACATATCTCGGAAACGAAGCGAGCTGTGGCAAAATGTTAAGAGACCTTTTTTGTAGAGAATTAAGTTTCCTACTTTTTATGTTCTATGATATTTTTTGATCAGAAGCGTAGTTTTCGAGATATATCGAGATATTTAAAAGTTCCGAAGCCGCACCAACATAATAGAGATACAGAAACACCGTGGCCCCTTTCGTTGAGATAACTCTGCACCAGTGCGAGCCGCAAATGCCACTTCCAGCTTAGCTGTGCAGAAGAAGAACAACAAGAAGAAGAAATATCTCGAAATATGTCCGTCAGGCCCCTTCCCTTGAGATAAATCTGCACATATCTCGGAAACGAAGCGAGCTGTGGCAAAATGTTAAGAGACCTTTTTTGTAGAGAATTAAGTTTCCTACTTTTTATGTTCCATGATATTTTTTGATCAGAAGCGTAGTTTTCGAGATATATCGAGATATTTAAAAGTTCCGAAGCCGCACCAACATAATAGAGATACAGAAACACCGTGGCCCCTTTCTTTGAGATAACTCTGCACTATTGCGAGCTGCAAATGCCACTTCCAGCTTAGCTGTGCAGAGGAAGAACAACAAGAAGAAGAAATATCTCGAAATATGTCCGTCAGGCCAGTTCCTTTGAGCTGAATCTGCAAATATCTCCGAAAGGAAGCGAGCTATGGCAAAATGTTAAGAGACCTTTTTTATAGAGAATTATGTTTCCTACAATTTATGTTCTATGATATTTTTTGATCAGAAGCGCAGTTTTCGAGATATATCGAGATATTTCAAAGTTCCGAAGCCGCACCAACATAATAGGGATACAGAAACACCGTGGCCCCTTTCTTTGAGATAACTCTGCACTACTGCGAGCTGTAAATGCCACTTCCAGCTTAGCTGTGCAGAAGAAGAACAACAAGAAGAAGAAATATCTTGAAATATGTCCGTCAGGCCCCTTCCCTTGAGATAAATCTGCAAATATCTCGGAAACGAAGCGAGCTATGGCAAAATGTTAAGAGACCTTTTTTGTAGACAATTAAGTTTCCTACTTTTTATGTTCTATGATATTTTTTGATCAGATGCGTAGTTCTCGAGATATATCAAGATATTTAAAAGTTCCGTACCCGCACCAACATAATAGAGATACAGAAACACCGTGGCCCCTTTCTTTGAGATAACTCTGCACTATTGCGAGCTGCAAATGCCACTTCCAGCTTAGCTGTGCAGAGGAAGAACAGCAAGAAGAAGAAATATCTCGAAATATGTCCGTCAGGCCAGTTCCTTTGAGCTGAATCTGCAAATATCTCGGAAACGAAGCGAGCTATGGCAAAATGTTAAGAGACGTTTTTTATAGAGAATTATGTTTCCTACAATTTATGTTCTATGATATTTTTTGATCAGATGCGTAGTTCTCGAGATATATCAAGATATTTAAAAGTTCCGTACCCGCACCAACATAATAGAGATACAGAAACACCGTGGCCCCTTTCTTTGAGATAACTCTGCACTATTGCGAGCTGCACATGCCACTTCCAGCTTAGCTGTGCAGAAGAAGAACAACAAGAAGAAGAAATATCTCGAAATATGTCCGTCAGGCCAGTTCCTTTGAGCTGAATCTGCAAATATCTCGGAAACGAAGCGAGCTATGGCAAAATGTTAAGAGACGATTTTTATAGAGAATTATGTTTCCTACAATTTATGTTCTATGATATGTTTTGATCAGATGCGTAGTTCTCGAGATATATCAAGATATTTAAAAGTTCCGAAGCCGCACCAACATAATAGAGATACAGAAACACCGTGGCCCCTTTCTTTGAGATAACTCTGCACTATTGCGAGCTGCAAATGCCACTTCCAGCTTAGCTGTGCAGAGGAAGAACAACAAGAAGAAGAAATATCTCGAAATATGTCCGTCAGGCCAGTTCCTTTGAGCTGAATCTGCAAATATCTCGGAAACGAAGCGAGCTATGGCAAAATGTTAAGAGACGTTTTTTGTAGAGAATTACGTTTCCTACAATTTATGTTGTATGATATTTTTTGATCAGAGCGTAGTTCTCGAGATATATCGAGATATTTAAAAGTTCCGAAGCCGCACCAACATAATAGGGATACAGAAACACCGTGGCCCCTTTCTTTGAGATAACTCTGCACTAGTGCGAGCCGCAAATGCCACTTCCAGCTTAGCTGTGCAGAAGAAGAACAACAAGAAGAAGAAATATCTCGAAATATGTCCGTCAGGCCCCTTCCCTTGAGATAAATCTGCAAATATCTCGGAAACGAAGCGAGCTATGGCAAAATGTTAAGAGACCTTTTTTGTAGAGAATTAAGTTTCCTACTTTTTATGTTCTATGATATTTTTTGATCAGATGCGTAGTTCTCGAGATATATCAAGATATTTAAAAGTTCCGAAGCCGCACCAACATAATAGAGATACAGAAACACCGTGGCCCCTTTCTTTGAGATAACTCTGCACTATTGCGAGCTGTAAATGCCACTTCCAGCTTAGCTGTGCAGAAGAAGAATAACAAGAAGAAGAAATATCTCGAAATATGTCCGTCAGGCCCCTTCCCTTGAGATATATCTGCAAATATCTCGGAAACGAAGCGAGCTATGGCAAAATGTTGAGAGACCTTTTTTGTAGAGAATTATGTTTCCTACAATTTAGGTTCTATGATATTTTTTGATCAGAAGCGTAGTTTTCGAGATGTATCGAGATATTTAAAAGTTCCGAAGCCGCACCAACATAATAGAGATACAGAAACACCGTGGCCCCTTTCTTTGAGATAACTCTGCACTAGTGCGAGCCGCAAATGCCACTTCCAGCTTAGCTGTGCAGAAGAAGAACAACAAGAAGAAGAAATATCTCGAAATATGTCCGTCAGGCCCCTTCCCTTGAGATATATCTGCAAATATCTCGGAAACGAAGCGAGCTATGGCAAAATGTTAAGAGACCTTTTTTGTAGAGAATTCTGTTTCCTACAATTTATGTTCTATGATATTTTTTGATCAGAAGCGTAGTTTTCGAGATATATCGAGATATTTAAAAGTTCGGAAGCCGCACCAACATAATAGAGATACAGAAACACCGTGGCCCCTTTCCTTGAGATAACTCTGCACTAGTGCGAGCCGCAAATGCCACTTCCAGCTTAGCTGTGCAGAAGAAGAACAACAAGAAGAAGAAATATCTCGAAATATGTCCGTCAGGCCAGTTCCTTTGAGCTGAATTTGCAAATATCTCGGAAACGAAGCGAGCTATGGCAAAATGTTAAGAGACCTTTTTTGTAGAGAATTAAGTTTCCTACTTTTTATCTTCTATGATATTTTTTGATCAGATGCGTAGTTCTCGAGATATATCAAGATATTTAAAAGTTCCGAACCCGCACCAACATAATAGAGATACAGAAACACCGTGGCCCCTTTCTTTGAGATAACTCTGCACTATTGCGAGCTGCAAATGCCACTTCCAGCTTAGCTGTGCAGAGGAAGAACAACAAGAAGAAGAAATATCTCGAAATATGTCCGTCAGGCCAGTTCCTTTGAGCTGAATCTGCAAATATCTCGGAAACGAAGCGAGCTATGGCAAAATGTTAAGAGACGTTTTTTGTAGAGAATTATGTTTCCTACAATTTATGTTCTATGATATTTTTTGATCAGAAGCGTAGTTCTCGAGATATATCGAGATATTTAAAAGTTCCGAAGACGCACCAACATAATAGGGATACAGAAACACCGTGGCCCCTTTCTTTGAGATAACTCTGCACTAGTGCGAGCCGCAAATGCCACTTCCAGCTTAGCTGTGCAGAAGAAGAACAACAAGAAGAAGAAATATCTCGAAATATGTCCGTCAGGCCCCTTCCCTTGAGATATATCTGCAAATATCTCGGAAACGAAGCGAGCTATGGCAAAATGTTAAGAGACCTTTTTTGTAGAGAATTAAGTTTCCTACAATTTATGTTCTATGATATTTTTTGATCAGAAGCGTAGTTTTCGAGATATATCGAGATATTTAAAAGTTCCGAAGCCGCACCAACATAATAGAGATACAGAAACACCGTGGCCCCTTTCGTTGAGATAACTCTGCACCAGTGCGAGCCGCAAATGCCACTTCCAGCTTAGCTGTGCAGAAGAAGAACAACAAGAAGAAGAAATATCTCGAAATATGTCCGTCAGGCCCCTTCCCTTGAGATAAATCTGCACATATCTCGGAAACGAAGCGAGCTGTGGCAAAATGTTAAGAGACCTTTTTTGTAGAGAATTAAGTTTCCTACTTTTTATGTTCTATGATATTTTTTGATCAGATGCGTAGTTCTCGAGATATATCAAGATATTTAAAAGTTCCGAAGCCGCACCAACATAATAGAGATACAGAAACACCGTGGCCCCTTTCTTTGAGATAACTCTGCACTATTGCGAGCTGCAAATGCCACTTCCAGCTTAGCTGTGCAGAGGAAGAACAACAAGAAGAAGAAATATCTCGAAATATGTCCGTCAGGCCAGTTCCTTTGAGCTGAATCTGCAAATATCTCCGAAACGAAGCGAGCTATGGCAAAATGTTAAGAGACCTTTTTTGTAGAGAATTAAGTTTCCTACTTCTTATGTTCTATGATGTTTTTTGATCAGATGCGTAGTTCTCGAGATATATCAAGATATTTAAAAGTTCCGAAGCCGCACCAACATAATAGAGATACAGAAACACCGTGGCCCCTTTCTTTGAGATAACTCTGCACTATTGCGAGCTGCAAATGCCACTTCCAGCTTAGCTGTGCAGAGGAAGAACAACAAGAAGAAGAAATATCTCGAAATATGTCCGTCAGGCCAGTTCCTTTGAGCTGAATCTGCAAATATCTCGGAAACGAAGCGAGCTATGGCAAAATGTTAAGAGACGTTTTTTATAGAGAATTATGTTTCCTACAATTTATGTTCTATGATATTTTTTGATCAGAAGCGTAGTTTTCGAGATATATCGAGATATTTCAAAGTTCCGAAGCCGCACCAACATAATAGGGATACAGAAACACCGTGGCCCCTTTCTTTGAGATAACTCTGCACTAGTGCGAGCCGCAAATGCCACTTCCAGCTTAGCTGTGCAGAAGAAGAACAACAAGAAGAAGAAATATCTCGAAATATGTCCGTCAGGCCCCTTCCCTTGAGATAAATCTGCACATATCTCGGAAACGAAGCGAGCTATGGCAAAATGTTAAGAGACCTTTTTTGTAGAGAATTAAGTTTCCTACTTTTTATGTTCTATGATATTTTTTGATCAGATGCGTAGTTCTCGAGATATATCAAGATATTTAAAAGTTCCGAAGCCGCACCAACATAATAGAGATACAGAAACACCGTGGCCCCTTTCTTTGAGATAACTCTGCACTATTGCGAGCTGCAAATGCCACTTCCAGCTTAGCTGTGCAGAGGAAGAACAACAAGAAGAAGAAATATCTCGAAATATGTCCGTCAGGCCAGTTCCTTTGAGCTGAATCTGCAAATATCTCGGAAACGAAGCGAGCTATGGCAAAATGTTAAGAGACGTTTTTTGTAGAGAATTACGTTTCCTACAATTTATGTTCTATGATATTTTTTGATCAGAAGCGTAGTTTTCGAGATATATCGAGATATTTAAAAGTTCCGAAGCCGCACCAACATAATAGAGATACAGAAACACCGTGGCCCCTTTCTTTGAGATAACTCTGCACTATTGCGAGCTGCAAATGCCACTTCCAGCTTAGCTGTGCAGAGGAAGAACAACAAGAAGAAGAAATATCTCGAAATATGTCCGTCAGGCCAGTTCCTTTGAGCTGAATCTGCAAATATCTCGGAAACGAAGCGAGCTATGGCAAAATGTTAAGAGACGTTTTTTGTAGAGAATTACGTTTCCTACAATTTATGTTCTATGATATTTTTTGATCAGAAGCGTAGTTTTCGAGATATATCGAGATATTTCAAAGTTCCGAAGCCGCACCAACATAATAGGGATACAGAAACACCGTGGCCCCTTTCTTTGAGATAACTCTGCACTATTGCGAGCTGCAAATGCCACTTCCAGCTTAGCTGTGCAGAGGAAGAACAACAAGAAGAAGAAATATCTCGAAATATGTCCGTCAGGCCAGTTCCTTTGAGATGAATCTGCAAATATCTCGGAAACGAAGCGAACTCTGGCAAAATGTTAAGAGACGTTTTTTATAGAGAATTATGTTTCCTACAATTTATGTTCTATGATATTTTTTGATCAGAAGCGTAGTTTTCGAGATATATCGAGATATTTAAAAGTTCCGAAGCCGCACCAACATAATAGGGATACAGAAACACCGTGGCCCCTTTCTTTGAGATAACTCTGCACTATTGCGAGCTGTAAATGCCACTTCCAGCTTAGCTGTGCAGAAGAAGAACAACAAGAAGAAGAAATATCTTGAAATATGTCCGTCAGGCCCCTTCCCTTGAGATAAATCTGCAAATATCTCGGAAACGAAGCGAGCTATGGCAAAATGTTAAGAGACCTTTTTTGTAGAGAATTAAGTTTCCTACTTTTTATGTTCTATGATATTTTTTGATCAGATGCGTAGTTCTCGAGATATATCAAGATATTTAAAAGTTCCGTACCCGCACCAACATAATAGAGATACAGAAACACCGTGGCCCCTTTCTTTGAGATAACTCTGCACTATTGCGAGCTGCAAATGCCACTTCCAGCTTAGCTGTGCAGAGGAAGAACAACAAGAAGAAGAAATATCTCGAAATATGTCCGTCAGGCCAGTTCCTTTGAGCTGAATCTGCAAATATCTCGGAAACGAAGCGAGCTATGGCAAAATGTTAAGAGACGTTTTTTATAGAGAATTATGTTTCCTACAATTTATGTTCTATGATATTTTTTGATCAGAAGCGTAGTTTTCGAGATATATCGAGATATTTCAAAGTTCCGAAGCCGCACCAACATAATAGGGATACAGAAACACCGTGGCCCCTTTCTTTGAGATAACTCTGCACTAGTGCGAGCCGCAAATGCCACTTCCAGCTTAGCTGTGCAGAAGAAGAACAACAAGAAGAAGAAATATCTCGAAATATGTCCGTCAGGCCCCTTCCCTTGAGATAAATCTGCACATATCTCGGAAACGAAGCGAGCTATGGCAAAATGTTAAGAGACCTTTTTTGTAGAGAATTAGGTTTCCTACTTTTTATGTTCTATGATATTTTTTGATCAGATGCGTAGTTCTCGAGATATATCAAGATATTTAAAAGTTCCGTACCCGCACCAACATAATAGAGATACAGAAACACCGTGGCCCCTTTCTTTGAGATAACTCTGCACTATTGCGAGCTGCAAATGCCACTTCCAGCTTAGCTGTGCAGAGGAAGAACAACAAGAAGAAGAAATATCTCGAAATATGTCCGTCAGGCCAGTTCCTTTGAGCTGAATCTGCAAATATCTCGGAAACGAAGCGAGCTATGGCAAAATGTTAAGAGACGTTTTTTATAGAGAATTATGTTTCCTACAATTTATGTTCTATGATATTTTTTGATCAGAAGCGTAGTTTTCGAGATATATCGAGATATTTCAAAGTTCCGAAGCCGCACCAACATAATAGGGATACAGAAACACCGTGGCCCCTTTCTTTGAGATAACTCTGCACTAGTGCGAGCCGCAAATGCCACTTCCAGCTTAGCTGTGCAGAAGAAGAACAACAAGAAGAAGAAATATCTCGAAATATGTCCGTCAGGCCCCTTCCCTTGAGATAAATCTGCACATATCTCGGAAACGAAGCGAGCTATGGCAAAATGTTAAGAGACCTTTTTTGTAGAGAATTAAGTTTCCTACTTTTTATGTTCTATGATATTTTTTGATCAGATGCGTAGTTCTCGAGATATATCAAGATATTTAAAAGTTCCGAAGCCGCACCAACATAATAGAGATACAGAAACACCGTGGCCCCTTTCTTTGAGATAACTCTGCACTATTGCGAGCTGCAAATGCCACTTCCAGCTTAGCTGTGCAGAGGAAGAACAACAAGAAGAAGAAATATCTCGAAATATGTCCGTCAGGCCAGTTCCTTTGAGCTGAATCTGCAAATATCACGGAAACGAAGCGAGCTATGGCAAAATGTTAAGAGACGTTTTTTGTAGAGAATTACGTTTCCTACAATTTATGTTCTATGATATTTTTTGATCAGAAGCGTAGTTCTCGAGATATATCGAGATATTTAAAAGTTCCGAAGCCGCACCAACATAATAGGGATACAGAAACACCGTGGCCCCTTTCTTTGAGATAACTCTGCACTAGTGCGAGCCGCAAATGCCACTTCCAGCTTAGCTGTGCAGAAGAAGAACAACAAGAAGAAGAAATATCTCGAAATATGTCCGTCAGGCCAGTTCCTTTGAGCTGAATCTGCAAATATCTCGGAAACGAAGCGAGCTATGGCAAAATGTTAAGAGACGTTTTTTGTAGAGAATTATGTTTTCTACAATTTATGTTCTATGATATTTTTTGATCAGAAGCGTAGTTTTCGAGATATATCGAGATATTTAAAAGTTCCGAAGCCGCACCAACATAATAGGGATACAGAAACACCGTGGCCCCTTTCTTTGAGATAACTCTGCACTAGTTCGAGCCGCAAATGCCACTTCCAGCTTAGCTGTGCAGAAGAAGAACAACAAGAAGAAGAAATATCTCGAAATATGTCCGTCAGGCCCCTTCCCTTGAGATAAATCTGCAAATATCTCGGAAACGAAGCGAGCTATGGCAAAATGTTGAGAGACCTTTTTTGTAGAGAATTAAGTTTCCTACTTTTTATGTTCTATGATATTTTTTGATCAGATGCGTAGTTCTCGAGATATATCAAGATATTTAAAAGTTCCGAAGCCGCACCAACATAATAGAGATACAGAAACACCGTGGCCCCTTTCTTTGAGATAACTCTGCACTATTGCGAGCTGTAAGTGCCACTTCCAGCTTAGCTGTGCAGAAGAAGAACAACAAGAAGAAGAAATATCTCGAAATATGTCCGTCAGGCCCCTTCTCTTGAGATGTATCTGCAAATATCTCGGAAACGAAGCGAGCTATGGCAAAATGTTAAGAGACGTTTTTTATAGAGAATTATGTTTCCTACAATTTATGTTCTATGATATTTTTTGATCAGAAGCGTAGTTTTCGAGATATATCGAGATATTTCAAAGTTCCGAAGCCGCACCAACATAATAGGGATACTGAAACACCGTGGCCCCTTTCTTTGAGATAACTCTGCACTAGTGCGAGCCGCAAATGCCACTTCCAGCTTAGCTGTGCAGAAGAAGAACAACAAGAAGAAGAAATATCTCGAAATATGTCCGTCAGGCCCCTTCCCTTGAGATAAATCTGCACATATCTCGGAAACGAAGCGAGCTATGGCAAAATGTTAAGAGACCTTTTTTATAGAGAATTAAGTTTCCTACTTTGTATGTTCTATGATATTTTTTGATCAGATGCGTAGTTCTCGAGATATATCAAGATATTTAAAAGTTCCGTACCCGCACCAACATAATAGAGATACAGAAACACCGTGGCCCCTTTCTTTGAGATAACTCTGCACTATTGCGAGCTGCAAATGCCACTTCCAGCTTAGCTGTGCAGAGGAAGAACAACAAGAAGAAGAAATATCTCGAAATATGTCCGTCAGGCCAGTTCCTTTGAGCTGAATCTGCAAATATCTCGGAAACGAAGCGAGCTATGGCAAAATGTTAAGAGACGTTTTTTATAGAGAATTATGTTTCCTACAATTTATGTTCTATGATATTTTTTGATCAGAAGCGTAGTTTTCGAGATATATCGAGATATTTCAAAGTTCCGAAGCCGCACCAACATAATAGGGATACAGAAACACCGTGGCCCCTTTCTTTGAGATAACTCTGCACTAGTGCGAGCCGCAAATGCCACTTCCAGCTTAGCTGTGCAGAAGAAGAACAACAAGAAGAAGAAATATCTCGAAATATGTCCGTCAGGCCCCTTCCCTTGAGATATATCTGCAAATATCTCGGAAACGAAGCGAGCTATGGCAAAATGTTAAGAGACCTTTTTTGTAGAGAATTCTGTTTCCTACAATTTATGTTGTATGATATTTTTTGATCAGAAGCGTAGTTTTCGAGATATATCGAGATATTTAAAAGTTCCGAAGCCGCACCAACATAATAGAGATACAGAAACACCGTGGCCCCTTTCTTTGAGATAACTCTGCACTAGTTCGAGCCGCAAATGCCACTTCCAGCTTAGCTGTGCAGAAGAAGAACAACAAGAAGAAGAAATATCTCGAAATATGTCCGTCAGGCCCCTTCCCTTGAGATAAATCTGCAAATATCTCGGAAACGAAGCGAGCTATGGCAAAATGTTAAGAGACCTTTTTTGTAGAGAATTAAGTTTCCTACTTTTTATGTTCTATGATATTTTTTGATCAGATGCGTAGTTCTCGAGATATATCAAGATATTTAAAAGTTCCGAAGCCGCACCAACATAATAGAGATACAGAAACACCGTGGCCCCTTTCTTTGAGATAACTCTGCACTATTGCGAGCTGTAAGTGCCACTTCCAGCTTAGCTGTGCAGAAGAAGAACAACAAGAAGAAGAAATATCTCGAAATATGTCCGTCAGGCCCCTTCTCTTGAGATGTATCTGCAAATATCTCGGAAACGAAGCGAGCTATGGCAAAATGTTAAGAGACGTTTTTTATAGAGAATTATGTTTCCTACAATTTATGTTCTATGATATTTTTTGATCAGAAGCGTAGTTTTCGAGATATATCGAGATATTTCAAAGTTCCGAAGCCGCACCAACATAATAGGGATACTGAAACACCGTGGCCCCTTTCTTTGAGATAACTCTGCACTAGTGCGAGCCGCAAATGCCACTTCCAGCTTAGCTGTGCAGAAGAAGAACAACAAGAAGAAGAAATATCTCGAAATATGTCCGTCAGGCCCCTTCCCTTGAGATAAATCTGCACATATCTCGGAAACGAAGCGAGCTATGGCAAAATGTTAAGAGACCTTTTTTATAGAGAATTAAGTTTCCTACTTTGTATGTTCTATGATATTTTTTGATCAGATGCGTAGTTCTCGAGATATATCAAGATATTTAAAAGTTCCGTACCCGCACCAACATAATAGAGATACAGAAACACCGTGGCCCCTTTCTTTGAGATAACTCTGCACTATTGCGAGCTGCAAATGCCACTTCCAGCTTAGCTGTGCAGAGGAAGAACAACAAGAAGAAGAAATATCTCGAAATATGTCCGTCAGGCCAGTTCCTTTGAGCTGAATCTGCAAATATCTCGGAAACGAAGCGAGCTATGGCAAAATGTTAAGAGACGTTTTTTATAGAGAATTATGTTTCCTACAATTTATGTTCTATGATATTTTTTGATCAGAAGCGTAGTTTTCGAGATATATCGAGATATTTCAAAGTTCCGAAGCCGCACCAACATAATAGGGATACAGAAACACCGTGGCCCCTTTCTTTGAGATAACTCTGCACTAGTGCGAGCCGCAAATGCCACTTCCAGCTTAGCTGTGCAGAAGAAGAACAACAAGAAGAAGAAATATCTCGAAATATGTCCGTCAGGCCCCTTCCCTTGAGATATATCTGCAAATATCTCGGAAACGAAGCGAGCTATGGCAAAATGTTAAGAGACCTTTTTTGTAGAGAATTCTGTTTCCTACAATTTATGTTGTATGATATTTTTTGATCAGAAGCGTAGTTTTCGAGATATATCGAGATATTTAAAAGTTCCGAAGCCGCACCAACATAATAGAGATACAGAAACACCGTGGCCCCTTTCCTTGAGATAACTCTGCACTAGTGCGAGCCGCAAATGCCACTTCCAGCTTAGCTGAGCAGAAGAAGAACAACAAGAAGAAGAAATATCTCGAAATATGTCCGTCAGGCCCCTTCCCTTGAGATAAATCTGCAAATATCTCGGAAACGAAGCGAGCTATGGCAAAATGTTAAGAGACCTTTTTTGTAGAGAATTAAGTTTCCTACTTTTTATCTTGTATGATATTTTTTGATCAGATGCGTAGTTCTCGAGATATATCAAGATATTTAAAAGTTCCGAAGCCGCACCAACATAATAGAGATACAGAAACACCGTGGCTCCTTTCTTTGAGATAACTCTGCACTATTGCGAGCTGTAAATGCCACTTCCAGCTTAGCTGTGCAGAAGAAGAACAACAAGAAGAAGAAATATCTCGAAATATGTCCGTCAGGCCAGTTCCTTTGAGATATATCTGCAAATATCTCGGAAACGAAGCGAGCTATGGCAAAATGTTAAGAGACGTTTTTTGTAGAGAATTATGTTTCCTACAATTTATGTTCTATGATATTTTTTGATCAGAAGCGTAGTTTTCGAGATGTATCGAGATATTTAAAAGTTCCGAAGCCGCACCAACATAATAGAGATACAGAAACACCGTGGCCCCTTTCTTTGAGATAACTCTGCACTATTGCGAGCTGCAAATGCCACTTCCAGCTTAGCTGTGCAGAGGAAGAACAACAAGAAGAAGAAATATCTCGAAATATGTCCGTCAGGCCAGTTCCTTTGAGGTGAATCTGCAAATATCTCGGAAACGAAGCGAGCTATGGCAAAATGTTAAGAGACGTTTTTTGTAGAGAATTATGTTTCCTACAATTTATGTTCTATGATATTTTTTGATCAGAAGCGTAGTTTTCGAGATGTATCGAGATATTTAAAAGTTCCGAAGCCGCACCAACATAATAGAGATACAGAAACACCGTGGCCCCTTTCTTTGAGATAACTCTGCACTAGTGCTAGCCGCAAATGCCACTTCCAGCTTAGCTGTGCAGAAGAAGAACAACAAGAAGAAGAAATATCTCGAAATATGTCCGTCAGGCCAGTTCCTTTGAGCTGAATCTGCAAATATCTCGGAAACGAAGCGAGCTATGGCAAAATGTTAAGAGACCTTTTTTGTAGAGAATTAAGTTTCCTACTTTTTATCTTCTATGATATTTTTTGATCAGATGCGTAGTTCTCGAGATATATCAAGATATTTAAAAGTTCCGAACCCGCACCAACATAATAGAGATACAGAAACACCGTGGCCCCTTTCTTTGAGATAACTCTGCACTATTGCGAGCTGCAAATGCCACTTCCAGCTTAGCTGTGCAGAGGAAGAACAACAAGAAGAAGAAATATCTCGAAATATGTCCGTCAGGCCCCTTCCCTTGAGATATATCTGCAAATATCTCGGAAACGAAGCGAGCTATGGCAAAATGTTAAGAGACCTTTTTTGTAGAGAATTAAGTTTCCTACAATTTATGTTCTATGATATTTTTTGATCAGAAGCGTAGTTTTCGAGATATATCGAGATATTTAAAAGTTCCGAAGCCGCACCAACATAATAGAGATACAGAAACACCGTGGCCCCTTTCGTTGAGATAACTCTGCACCAGTGCGAGCCGCAAATGCCACTTCCAGCTTAGCTGTGCAGAAGAAGAACAACAAGAAGAAGAAATATCTCGAAATATGTCCGTCAGGCCCCTTCCCTTGAGATGAATCTGCACATATCTCGGAAACGAAGCGAGCTGTGGCAAAATGTTAAGAGACCTTTTTTGTAGAGAATTATGTTTCCTACAATTTATGTTCTATGATATTTTTTGATCAGAAGCGTAGTTTTCGAGATATATCGAGATATTTAAAAGTTCCGAAGCCGCACCAACATAATAGGGATACAGAAACACCGTGGCCCCTTTCTTTGAGATAACTCTGCACTAGTTCGAGCCGCAAATGCCACTTCCAGCTTAGCTGTGCAGAAGAAGAACAACAAGAAGAAGAAATATCTCGAAATATGTCCGTCAGGCCCCTTCCCTTGAGATAAATCTGCAAATATCTCGGAAACGAAGCGAGCTATGGCAAAATGTTAAGAGACCTTTTTTGTAGAGAATTAAGTTTCCTACTTTTTATGTTCTATGATATTTTTTGATCAGATGCGTAGTTCTCGAGATATATCAAGATATTTAAAAGTTCCGAAGCCGCACCAACATAATAGAGATACAGAAACACCGTGGCCCCTTTCTTTGAGATAACTCTGCACTATTGCGAGCTGTAAGTGCCACTTCCAGCTTAGCTGTGCAGAAGAAGAACAACAAGAAGAAGAAATATCTCGAAATATGTCCGTCAGGCCCCTTCTCTTGAGATGTATCTGCAAATATCTCGGAAACGAAGCGAGCTATGGCAAAATGTTAAGAGACGTTTTTTATAGAGAATTATGTTTCCTACAATTTATGTTCTATGATATTTTTTGATCAGAAGCGTAGTTTTCGAGATATATCGAGATATTTCAAAGTTCCGAAGCCGCACCAACATAATAGGGATACTGAAACACCGTGGCCCCTTTCTTTGAGATAACTCTGCACTAGTGCGAGCCGCAAATGCCACTTCCAGCTTAGCTGTGCAGAAGAAGAACAACAAGAAGAAGAAATATCTCGAAATATGTCCGTCAGGCCCCTTCCCTTGAGATAAATCTGCACATATCTCGGAAACGAAGCGAGCTATGGCAAAATGTTAAGAGACCTTTTTTATAGAGAATTAAGTTTCCTACTTTGTATGTTCTATGATATTTTTTGATCAGATGCGTAGTTCTCGAGATATATCAAGATATTTAAAAGTTCCGTACCCGCACCAACATAATAGAGATACAGAAACACCGTGGCCCCTTTCTTTGAGATAACTCTGCACTATTGCGAGCTGCAAATGCCACTTCCAGCTTAGCTGTGCAGAGGAAGAACAACAAGAAGAAGAAATATCTCGAAATATGTCCGTCAGGCCAGTTCCTTTGAGCTGAATCTGCAAATATCTCGGAAACGAAGCGAGCTATGGCAAAATGTTAAGAGACGTTTTTTATAGAGAATTATGTTTCCTACAATTTATGTTCTATGATATTTTTTGATCAGAAGCGTAGTTTTCGAGATATATCGAGATATTTCAAAGTTCCGAAGCCGCACCAACATAATAGGGATACAGAAACACCGTGGCCCCTTTCTTTGAGATAACTCTGCACTAGTGCGAGCCGCAAATGCCACTTCCAGCTTAGCTGTGCAGAAGAAGAACAACAAGAAGAAGAAATATCTCGAAATATGTCCGTCAGGCCCCTTCCCTTGAGATATATCTGCAAATATCTCGGAAACGAAGCGAGCTATGGCAAAATGTTAAGAGACCTTTTTTGTAGAGAATTCTGTTTCCTACAATTTATGTTCTATGATATTTTTTGATCAGAAGCGTAGTTTTCGAGATATATCGAGATATTTAAAAGTTCCGAAGCCGCACCAACATAATAGAGATACAGAAACACCGTGGCCCCTTTCCTTGAGATAACTCTGCACTAGTGCGAGCCGCAAATGCCACTTCCAGCATAGCTGAGCAGAAGAAGAACAACAAGAAGAAGAAATATCTCGAAATATGTCCGTCAGGCCCCTTCCCTTGAGATAAATCTGCAAATATCTCGGAAACGAAGCGAGCTATGGCAAAATGTTAAGAGACCTTTTTTGTAGAGAATTAAGTTTCCTACTTTTTATCTTGTATGATATTTTTTGATCAGATGCGTAGTTCTCGAGATATATCAAGATATTTAAAAGTTCCGAAGCCGCACCAACATAATAGAGATACAGAAACACCGTGGCTCCTTTCTTTGAGATAACTCTGCACTATTGCGAGCTGTAAATGCCACTTCCAGCTTAGCTGTGCAGAAGAAGAACAACAAGAAGAAGAAATATCTCGAAATATGTCCGTCAGGCCAGTTCCTTTGAGATATATCTGCAAATATCTCGGAAACGAAGCGAGCTATGGCAAAATGTTAAGAGAAGTTTTTTGTAGAGAATTATGTTTCCTACAATTTATGTTCTATGATATTTTTTGATCAGAAGCGTAGTTTTCGAGATGTATCGAGATATTTAAAAGTTCCGAAGCCGCACCAACATAATAGAGATACAGAAACACCGTGGCCCCTTTCTTTGAGATAACTCTGCACTATTGCGAGCTGCAAATGCCACTTCCAGCTTAGCTGTGCAGAGGAAGAACAACAAGAAGAAGAAATATCTCGAAATATGTCCGTCAGGCCAGTTCCTTTGAGGTGAATCTGCAAATATCTCGGAAACGAAGCGAGCTATGGCAAAATGTTAAGAGACGTTTTTTGTAGAGAATTATGTTTCCTACAATTTATGTTCTATGATATTTTTTGATCAGAAGCGTAGTTTTCGAGATGTATCGAGATATTTAAAAGTTCCGAAGCCGCACCAACATAATAGAGATACAGAAACACCGTGGCCCCTTTCTTTGAGATAACTCTGCACTAGTGCTAGCCGCAAATGCCACTTCCAGCTTAGCTGTGCAGAAGAAGAACAACAAGAAGAAGAAATATCTCGAAATATGTCCGTCAGGCCCCTTCCCTTGAGATATATCTGCAAATATCTCGGAAACGAAGCGAGCTATGGCAAAATGTTAAGAGACCTTTTTTGTAGAGAATTCTGTTTCCTACAATTTATGTTCTATGATCTTTTTTGATCAGAAGCGTAGTTTTCGAGATATATCGAGATATTTAAAAGTTCCGAAGCCGCACCAACATAATAGAGATACAGAAACACCGTGGCCCCTTTCCTTGAGATAACTCTGTACTAGTGCGAGCCGCAAATGCCACTTCCAGCTTAGCTGTGCAGAAGAAGAACAACAAGAAGAAGAAATATCTCGAAATATGTCCGTCAGGCCAGTTCCTTTGAGCTGAATCTGCAAATATCTCGGAAACGAAGCGAGCTATGGCAAAATGTTAAGAGACCTTTTTTGTAGAGAATTAAGTTTCCTACTTTTTATCTTCTATGATATTTTTTGATCAGATGCGTAGTTCTCGAGATATATCAAGATATTTAAAAGTTCCGAACCCGCACCAACATAATAGAGATACAGAAACACCGTGGCCCCTTTCTTTGAGATAACTCTGCACTAGTGCGAGCCGCAACTGCCACTTCCAGCTTAGCTGTGCAGAAGAAGAACAACAAGAAGAAGAAATATCTCGAAATATGTCCGTCAGGCCCCTTCCCTTGAGATATATCTGCAAATATCTCGGAAACGAAGCGAGCTATGGCAAAATGTTAAGAGACCTTTTTTGTAGAGAATTAAGTTTCCTACAATTTATGTTCTATGATATTTTTTGATCAGAAGCGTAGTTTTCGAGATATATCGAGATATTTAAAAGTTCCGAAGCCGCACCAACATAATAGAGATACAGAAACACCGTGGCCCCTTTCGTTGAGATAACTCTGCACCAGTGCGAGCCGCAAATGCCACTTCCAGCTTAGCTGTGCAGAAGAAGAACAACAAGAAGAAGAAATATCTCGAAATATGTCCGTCAGGCCCCTTCCCTTGAGATGAATCTGCACATATCTCGGAAACGAAGCGAGCTGTGGCAAAATGTTAAGAGACCTTTTTTGTAGAGAATTAAGTTTCCTACTTCTTATGTTCTATAATGTTTTTTGATCAGATGCGTAGTTCTCGAGATATATCGAGATATTTAAAAGTTCCGAAGCCGCACCAACATAATAGAGATACAGAAACACCGTGGCCCCTTTCTTTGAGATAACTCTGCACTATTGCGAGCTGCAAATGCCACTTCCAGCTTAGCTGTGCAGAGGAAGAACAACAAGAAGAAGAAATATCTCGAAATATGTCCGTCAGGCCAGTTCCTTTGAGCTGAATCTGCAAATATCTCGGAAACGAAGCGAGCTATGGCAAAATGTTAAGAGACGTTTTTTGTAGAGAATTATGTTTCCTACAATTTATGTTCTATGATATTTTTTGATCAGAAGCGTAGTTCTCGAGATATATCGAGATATTTAAAAGTTCCGAAGCCGCACCAACATAATAGGGATACAGAAACACCGTGGCCCCTTTCTTTGAGATAACTCTGCACTAGTGCGAGCCGCAACTGCCACTTCCAGCTTAGCTGTGCAGAAGAAGAACAACAAGAAGAAGAAATATCTCGAAATATGTCCGTCAGGCCCCTTCCCTTGAGATATATCTGCAAATATCTCGGAAACGAAGCGAGCTATGGCAAAATGTTAAGAGACCTTTTTTGTAGAGAATTAAGTTTCCTACAATTTATGTTCTATGATATTTTTTGATCAGAAGCGTAGTTTTCGAGATATATCGAGATATTTAAAAGTTCCGAAGCCGCACCAACATAATAGAGATACAGAAACACCGTGGCCCCTTTCGTTGAGATAACTCTGCACCAGTGCGAGCCGCAAATGCCACTTCCAGCTTAGCTGTGCAGAAGAAGAACAACAAGAAGAAGAAATATCTCGAAATATGTCCGTCAGGCCCCTTCCCTTGAGATGAATCTGCACATATCTCGGAAACGAAGCGAGCTGTGGCAAAATGTTAAGAGACCTTTTTTGTAGAGAATTAAGTTTCCTACTTCTTATGTTCTATAATGTTTTTTGATCAGATGCGTAGTTCTCGAGATATATCGAGATATTTAAAAGTTCCGAAGCCGCACCAACATAATAGAGATACAGAAACACCGTGGCCCCTTTCTTTGAGATAACTCTGCACTATTGCGAGCTGCAAATGCCACTTCCAGCTTAGCTGTGCAGAGGAAGAACAACAAGAAGAAGAAATATCTCGAAATATGTCCGTCAGGCCAGTTCCTTTGAGCTGAATCTGCAAATATCTCGGAAACGAAGCGAGCTATGGCAAAATGTTAAGAGACGTTTTTTGTAGAGAATTATGTTTCCTACAATTTATGTTCTATGATATTTTTTGATCAGAAGCGTAGTTCTCGAGATATATCGAGATATTTAAAAGTTCCGAAGCCGCACCAACATAATAGGGATACAGAAACACCGTGGCCCCTTTCTTTGAGATAACTCCGCACTAGTGCGAGCCGCAAATGCCACTTCCAGCTTAGCTGTGCAGAAGAAGAACAACAAGAAGAAGAAATATCTCGAAATATGTCCGTCAGGCCCCTTCCCTTGAGATAAATCTGCAAATATCTCGGAAACGAAGCGAGCTATGGCAAAATGTTAAGAGACCTTTCTTGTAGAGAATTAAGTTTCCTACTTTTTATGTTCTATGATATTTTTTGATCAGAAGCGTAGTTTTCGAGATATATCGAGATATTTAAAAGTTCCGAAGCCGCACCAACATAATAGAGATACAGAAACACCGTGGCCCCTTTCGTTGAGATAACTCTGCACCAGTGCGAGCCGCAAATGCCACTTCCAGCGTAGCTGAGCAGAAGAAGGACAACAAGAAGTAGAAATATCTCGAAATATGTCCGTCAGGCCCCTTCCCTTGAGATAAATCTGCACATATCTCGGAAATGAAGCGAGCTATGGCAAAATGTTAAGAGACCTTTTTTGTAGAGAATTAAGTTTCCTACTTTTTATTTTCTATGATATTTTTTGATCAGATGCGTAGTTCTCGAGATATATCAAGATATTTAAAAGTTCCGAAGCCGCACCAACATAATAGGGATACAGAAACACCGTGGCCCCTTTCTTTGAGATAACTCTGCACTATTGCGAGCTGCAAATGCCACTTCCAGCTTAGCTGTGCAGAGGAAGAACAACAAGAAGAAGAAATATCTCGAAATATGTCCGTCAGGCCAGTTCCTTTGAGCTGAATCTGCAAATATCTCGGAAACGAAGCGAGCTATGGCAAAATGTTAAGACACGTTTTTTGTAGAGAATTGTGTTTCCTACAATTTATGTTCTATGATATTTTTTGATCAGAAGCGTAGTTTTCGAGATGTATCGAGATATTTAAAAGTTCCGAAGCCGCACCAACATAATAGAGATAGAGAAACACCGTGGCCCCTTTCTTTGAGATAACTCTGCATTAGAGCGAGCTGCAAATGCCACTTCCAGCTTAGCTGTGCAGAAGAAGAACAACAAGAAGAAGAAATATCTCGAAATATGTCCGTCAGGCCCCTTCCCCTGAGATAAATCTGCAAATATCTCGGAAACGAAGCGAGCTATGGCAAAATGTTAAGAGACCTCTTTTGTAGAGAATTAAGTTTCCTACTTTTTATCTTGTATGATATTTTTTGATCAGATGCGTAGTTCTCGAGATATATCAAGATATTTAAAAGTTCCGAAGCCGCACCAACATAATAGAGATACAGAAACACCGTGGCCCCTTTCTTTGAGATAACTCTGCACTATTGCGAGCTGTAAATGCCACTTCAGCTTAGCTGTGCAGAAGAAGAATAACAAGAAGAAGAAATATCTCGAAATATGTCCGTCAGGCCCCTTCCCTTGAGATATATCTGCAAATATCTCGGAAACGAAGCGAGCTATGGCAAAATGTTAAGAGACCTTTTTTGTAGAGAATTATGTTTCCTACAATTTAGGTTCTATGATATTTTTTGATCAGAAGCGTAGTTTTCGAGATGTATCGAGATATTTAAAAGTTCCGAAGCCGCACCAACATAATAGAGATACAGAAACACCGTGGCCCCTTTCGTTGAGATAACCCTGTACTAGTGCGAGCCGCAAATGCCACTTCCAGCGTAGCTGTGCAGAAGAAGAACAACAAGAAGAAGAAATATCTCGAAATATGTCCGTCAGGCCACTTCCCTTGAGATAAATCTGCACATATCTCGGAAATGAAGCGAGCTATGGCAAAATGTTAAGAGACCTTTTTTGTAGAGAATTAAGTTTCCTACTTTTTATTTTCTATGATATTTTTTGATCAGATGCGTAGTTCTCGAGATATATCAAGATATTTAAAAGTTCCGAAGCCGCACCAACATAATAGGGATACAGAAACACCGTGGCCCCTTTCTTTGAGATAACTCTGCACTATTGCGAGCTGCAAATGCCACTTCCAGCTTAGCTGTGCAGAGGAAGAACAACAAGAAGAAGAAATATCTCGAAATATGTCCGTCAGGCCAGTTCCTTTGAGCTGAATCTGCAAATATCTCGGAAACGAAGCGAGCTATGGCAAAATGTTAAGAGACGTTTTTTGTAGAGAATTATGTTTCCTACAATTTATGTTCTATGATATTTTTTGATCAGAAGCGTAGTTTTCGAGATGTATCGAGATATTTAAAAGTTCCGAAGCCGCACCAACATAATAGAGATACAGAAACACCGTGGCCCCTTTCTTTGAGATAACTCTGCACTATTGCGAGCTGCAAATGCCACTTCCAGCTTAGCTGTGCAGAGGAAGAACAACAAGAAGAAGAAATATCTCGAAATATGTCCGTCAGGCCAGTTCCTTTGAGGTGAATCTGCAAATATCTCGGAAACGAAGCGAGCTATGGCAAAATGTTAAGAGACGTTTTTTGTAGAGAATTATGTTTCCTACAATTTATGTTCTATGATATTTTTTGATCAGAAGCGTAGTTTTCGAGATGTATCGAGATATTTAAAAGTTCCGAAGCCGCACCAACATAATAGAGATACAGAAACACCGTGGCCCCTTTCTTTGAGATAACTCTGCACTAGAGCGAGCCGTAAATGCCACTTCCAGCTTAGCTGTGCAGAAGAAGAACAACAAGAAGAAGAAATATCTCGAAATTTGTCCGTCAGGCCCCTTCCCTTGAGATAAATCTGCAAATATCTCGGAAACGAAGCGAGCTATGGCAAAATGTTAAGAGACCTTTTTTGTAGAGAATTAAGTTTCCTACTTTTTATCTTGTATGATATTTTTTGATCAGATGCGTAGTTCTCGAGATATATCAAGATATTTAAAAGTTCCGAAGCCGCACCAACATAATAGAGATACAGAAACACCGTGGCCCCTTTCTTTGAGACAACTCTGCACTATTGCGAGCTGTAAATGCCACTTCCAGCTTAGCTGTGCAGAAGAAGAATAACAAGAAGAAGGAATATCTCGAAATATGTCCGTCAGGCCCCTTCCCTTGAGATATATCTGCAAATATCTCGGAAACGAAGCGAGCTATGGCAAAATGTTAAGAGACCTTTTTTGTAGAGAATTCTGTTTCCTACAATTTATGTTCTATGATATTTTTTGATCAGAAGCGTAGTTTTCGAGATATATCGAGATATTTAAAAGTTCCGAAGCCGCACCAACATAATAGAGATACAGAAACACCGTGGCCCCTTTCCTTGAGATAACTCTGCACTAGTGCGAGCCGCAAATGCCACTTCCAGCTTAGCTGTGCAGAAGAAGAACAACAAGAAGAAGAAATATCTCGAAATATGTCCGTCAGGCCAGTTCCTTTGAGCTGAATCTGCAAATATCTCGGAAACGAAGCGAGCTATGGCAAAATGTTAAGAGACCTTTTTTGTAGAGAATTAAGTTTCCTACTTTTTATCTTCTATGATATTTTTTGATCAGATGCGTAGTTCTCGAGATATATCAAGATATTTAAAAGTTCCGAACCCGCACCAACATAATAGAGATACAGAAACACCGTGGCCCCTTTCTTTGAGATAACTCTGCACTATTGCGAGCTGCAAATGCCACTTCCAGCTTAGCTGTGCAGAGGAAGAACAACAAGAAGAAGAAATATCTCGAAATATGTCCGTCAGGCCAGTTCCTTTGAGGTGAATCTGCAAATATCTCGGAAACGAAGCGAGCTATGGCAAAATGTTTAGAGACCTTTCTTGTAGAGAATTAAGTTTCCTACTTTTTATGTTCTATGATATTTTTTGATCAGAAGCGTAGTTTTCGAGATATATCGAGATATTTAAAAGTTCCGAAGCCGCACCAACATAATAGAGATACAGAAACACCGTGGCCCCTTTCGTTGAGATAACTCTGCACCAGTGCGAGCCGCAAATGCCACTTCCAGCGTAGCTGAGCAGAAGAAGGACAACAAGAAGTAGAAATATCTCGAAATATGTCCGTCAGGCCCCTTCCCTTGAGATAAATCTGCACATATCTCGGAAATGAAGCGAGCTATGGCAAAATGTTAAGAGACCTTTTTTGTAGAGAATTAAGTTTCCTACTTTTTATTTTCTATGATATTTTTTGATCAGATGCGTAGTTCTCGAGATATATCAAGATATTTAAAAGTTCCGAAGCCGCACCAACATAATAGGGATACAGAAACACCGTGGCCCCTTTCTTTGAGATAACTCTGCACTATTGCGAGCTGCAAATGCCACTTCCAGCTTAGCTGTGCAGAGGAAGAACAACAAGAAGAGGAAATATCTCGAAATATGTCCGTCAGGCCAGTTCCTTTGAGCTGAATCTGCAAATATCTCGGAAACGAAGCGAGCTATGGCAAAATGTTAAGACACGTTTTTTGTAGAGAATTGTGTTTCCTACAATTTATGTTCTATGATATTTTTTGATCAGAAGCGTAGTTTTCGAGATGTATCGAGATATTTAAAAGTTCCGAAGCCGCACCAACATAATAGAGATAGAGAAACACCGTGGCCCCTTTCTTTGAGATAACTCTGCATTAGAGCGAGCTGCAAATGCCACTTCCAGCTTAGCTGTGCAGAAGAAGAACAACAAGAAGAAGAAATATCTCGAAATATGTCCGTCAGGCCCCTTCCCCTGAGATAAATCTGCAAATATCTCGGAAACGAAGCGAGCTATGGCAAAATGTTAAGAGACCTCTTTTGTAGAGAATTAAGTTTCCTACTTTTTATCTTGTATGATATTTTTTGATCAGATGCGTAGTTCTCGAGATATATCAAGATATTTAAAAGTTCCGAAGCCGCACCAACATAATAGAGATACAGAAACACCGTGGCCCCTTTCTTTGAGATAACTCTGCACTATTGCGAGCTGTAAATGCCACTTCCAGCTTAGCTGTGCAGAAGAAGAATAACAAGAAGAAGAAATATCTCGAAATATGTCCGTCAGGCCCCTTCCCTTGAGATATATCTGCAAATATCTCGGAAACGAAGCGAGCTATGGCAAAATGTTAAGAGACCTTTTTTGTAGAGAATTATGTTTCCTACAAGTTAGGTTCTATGATATTTTTTGATCAGAAGCGTAGTTTTCGAGATGTATCGAGATATTTAAAAGTTCCGAAGCCGCACCAACATAATAGAGATACAGAAACACCGTGGCCCCTTTCGTTGAGATAACCCTGTACTAGTGCGAGCCGCAAATGCCACTTCCAGCGTAGCTGTGCAGAAGAAGAACAACAAGAAGAAGAAATATCTCGAAATATGTCCGTCAGGCCACTTCCCTTGAGATAAATCTGCACATATCTCGGAAATGAAGCGAGCTATGGCAAAATGTTAAGAGACCTTTTTTGTAGAGAATTAAGTTTCCTACTTTTTATTTTCTATGATATTTTTTGATCAGATGCGTAGTTCTCGAGATATATCAAGATATTTAAAAGTTCCGAAGCCGCACCAACATAATAGGGATACAGAAACACCGTGGCCCCTTTCTTTGAGATAACTCTGCACTATTGCGAGCTGCAAATGCCACTTCCAGCTTAGCTGTGCAGAGGAAGAACAACAAGAAGAAGAAATATCTCGAAATATGTCCGTCAGGCCAGTTCCTTTGAGCTGAATCTGCAAATATCTCGGAAACGAAGCGAGCTATGGCAAAATGTTAAGAGACGTTTTTTGTAGAGAATTATGTTTCCTACAATTTATGTTCTATGATATTTTTTGATCAGAAGCGTAGTTTTCGAGATGTATCGAGATATTTAAAAGTTCCGAAGCCGCACCAACATAATAGAGATACAGAAACACCGTGGCCCCTTTCTTTGAGATAACTCTGCACTATTGCGAGCTGCAAATGCCACTTCCAGCTTAGCTGTGCAGAGGAAGAACAACAAGAAGAAGAAATATCTCGAAATATGTCCGTCAGGCCAGTTCCTTTGAGGTGAATCTGCAAATATCTCGGAAACGAAGCGAGCTATGGCAAAATGTTAAGAGACGTTTTTTGTAGAGAATTATGTTTCCTACAATTTATGTTCTATGATATTTTTTGATCAGAAGCGTAGTTTTCGAGATGTATCGAGATATTTAAAAGTTCCGAAGCCGCACCAACATAATAGAGATACAGAAACACCGTGGCCCCTTTCTTTGAGATAACTCTGCACTAGAGCGAGCCGTAAATGCCACTTCCAGCTTAGCTGTGCAGAAGAAGAACAACAAGAAGAAGAAATATCTCGAAATATGTCCGTCAGGCCCCTTCCCCTGAGATAAATCTGCAAATATCTCGGAAACGAAGCGAGCTATGGCAAAATGTTAAGAGACCTCTTTTGTAGAGAATTAAGTTTCCTACTTTTTATCTTGTATGATATTTTTTGATCAGATGCGTAGTTCTCGAGATATATCAAGATATTTAAAAGTTCCGAAGCCGCACCAACATAATAGAGATACAGAAACACCGTGGCCCCTTTCTTTGAGATAACTCTGCACTATTGCGAGCTGTAAATGCCACTTCCAGCTTAGCTGTGCAGAAGAAGAATAACAAGAAGAAGAAATATCTCGAAATATGTCCGTCAGGCCCCTTCCCTTGAGATATATCTGCAAATATCTCGGAAACGAAGCGAGCTATGGCAAAATGTTAAGAGACCTTTTTTGTAGAGAATTATGTTTCCTACAATTTAGGTTCTATGATATTTTTTGATCAGAAGCGTAGTTTTCGAGATGTATCGAGATATTTAAAAGTTCCGAAGCCGCACCAACATAATAGAGATACAGAAACACCGTGGCCCCTTTCGTTGAGATAACCCTGTACTAGTGCGAGCCGCAAATGCCACTTCCAGCGTAGCTGTGCAGAAGAAGAACAACAAGAAGAAGAAATATCTCGAAATATGTCCGTCAGGCCACTTCCCTTGAGATAAATCTGCACATATCTCGGAAATGAAGCGAGCTATGGCAAAATGTTAAGAGACCTTTTTTGTAGAGAATTAAGTTTCCTACTTTTTATTTTCTATGATATTTTTTGATCAGATGCGTAGTTCTCGAGATATATCAAGATATTTAAAAGTTCCGAAGCCGCACCAACATAATAGGGATACAGAAACACCGTGGCCCCTTTCTTTGAGATAACTCTGCACTATTGCGAGCTGCAAATGCCACTTCCAGCTTAGCTGTGCAGAGGAAGAACAACAAGAAGAAGAAATATCTCGAAATATGTCCGTCAGGCCAGTTCCTTTGAGCTGAATCTGCAAATATCTCGGAAACGAAGCGAGCTATGGCAAAATGTTAAGAGACGTTTTTTGTAGAGAATTATGTTTCCTACAATTTATGTTCTATGATATTTTTTGATCAGAAGCGTAGTTTTCGAGATGTATCGAGATATTTAAAAGTTCCGAAGCCGCACCAACATAATAGAGATACAGAAACACCGTGGCCCCTTTCTTTGAGATAACTCTGCACTATTGCGAGCTGCAAATGCCACTTCCAGCTTAGCTGTGCAGAGGAAGAACAACAAGAAGAAGAAATATCTCGAAATATGTCCGTCAGGCCAGTTCCTTTGAGGTGAATCTGCAAATATCTCGGAAACGAAGCGAGCTATGGCAAAATGTTAAGAGACGTTTTTTGTAGAGAATTATGTTTCCTACAATTTATGTTCTATGATATTTTTTGATCAGAAGCGTAGTTTTCGAGATGTATCGAGATATTTAAAAGTTCCGAAGCCGCACCAACATAATAGAGATACAGAAACACCGTGGCCCCTTTCTTTGAGATAACTCTGCACTAGAGCGAGCCGTAAATGCCACTTCCAGCTTAGCTGTGCAGAAGAAGAACAACAAGAAGAAGAAATATCTCGAAATTTGTCCGTCAGGCCCCTTCCCTTGAGATAAATCTGCAAATATCTCGGAAACGAAGCGAGCTATGGCAAAATGTTAAGAGACCTTTTTTGTAGAGAATTAAGTTTCCTACTTTTTATCTTGTATGATATTTTTTGATCAGATGCGTAGTTCTCGAGATATATCAAGATATTTAAAAGTTCCGAAGCCGCACCAACATAATAGAGATACAGAAACACCGTGGCCCCTTTCTTTGAGACAACTCTGCACTATTGCGAGCTGTAAATGCCACTTCCAGCTTAGCTGTGCAGAAGAAGAATAACAAGAAGAAGAAATATCTCGAAATATGTCCGTCAGGCCCCTTCCCTTGAGATATATCTGCAAATATCTCGGAAACGAAGCGAGCTATGGCAAAATGTTAAGAGACCTTTTTTGTAGAGAATTCTGTTTCCTACAATTTATGTTCTATGATATTTTTTGATCAGAAGCGTAGTTTTCGAGATATATCGAGATATTTAAAAGTTCCGAAGCCGCACCAACATAATAGAGATACAGAAACACCGTGGCCCCTTTCCTTGAGATAACTCTGCACTAGTGCGAGCCGCAAATGCCACTTCCAGCTTAGCTGTGCAGAAGAAGAACAACAAGAAGAAGAAATATCTCGAAATATGTCCGTCAGGCCAGTTCCTTTGAGCTGAATCTGCAAATATCTCGGAAACGAAGCGAGCTATGGCAAAATGTTAAGAGACCTTTTTTGTAGAGAATTAAGTTTCCTACTTTTTATCTTCTATGATATTTTTTGATCAGATGCGTAGTTCTCGAGATATATCAAGATATTTAAAAGTTCCGAACCCGCACCAACATAATAGAGATACAGAAACACCGTGGCCCCTTTCTTTGAGATAACTCTGCACTATTGCGAGCTGCAAATGCCACTTCCAGCTTAGCTGTGCAGAGGAAGAACAACAAGAAGAAGAAATATCTCGAAATATGTCCGTCAGGCCAGTTCCTTTGAGGTGAATCTGCAAATATCTCGGAAACGAAGCGAGCTATGGCAAAATGTTAAGAGACGTTTTTTGTAGAGAATTATGTTTCCTACAATTTATGTTCTATGATATTTTTTGATCAGAAGCGTAGTTTTCGAGATGTATCGAGATATTTAAAAGTTCCGAAGCCGCACCAACATAATAGAGATACAGAAACACCGTGGCCCCTTTCTTTGAGATAACTCTGCACTAGAGCGAGCCGTAAATGCCACTTCCAGCTTAGCTGTGCAGAAGAAGAACAACAAGAAGAAGAAATATCTCGAAATTTGTCCGTCAGGCCCCTTCCCTTGAGATAAATCTGCAAATATCTCGGAAACGAAGCGAGCTATGGCAAAATGTTAAGAGACCTTTTTTGTAGAGAATTAAGTTTCCTACTTTTTATCTTGTATGATATTTTTTGATCAGATGCGTAGTTCTCGAGATATATCAAGATATTTAAAAGTTCCGAAGCCGCACCAACATAATAGAGATACAGAAACACCGTGGCCCCTTTCTTTGAGACAACTCTGCACTATTGCGAGCTGTAAATGCCACTTCCAGCTTAGCTGTGCAGAAGAAGAATAACAAGAAGAAGAAATATCTCGAAATATGTCCGTCAGGCCCCTTCCCTTGAGATATATCTGCAAATATCTCGGAAACGAAGCGAGCTATGGCAAAATGTTAAGAGACCTTTTTTGTAGAGAATTCTGTTTCCTACAATTTATGTTCTATGATATTTTTTGATCAGAAGCGTAGTTTTCGAGATATATCGAGATATTTAAAAGTTCCGAAGCCGCACCAACATAATAGAGATACAGAAACACCGTGGCCCCTTTCCTTGAGATAACTCTGCACTAGTGCGAGCCGCAAATGCCACTTCCAGCTTAGCTGTGCAGAAGAAGAACAACAAGAAGAAGAAATATCTCGAAATATGTCCGTCAGGCCAGTTCCTTTGAGCTGAATCTGCAAATATCTCGGAAACGAAGCGAGCTATGGCAAAATGTTAAGAGACCTTTTTTGTAGAGAATTAAGTTTCCTACTTTTTATCTTCTATGATATTTTTTGATCAGATGCGTAGTTCTCGAGATATATCAAGATATTTAAAAGTTCCGAACCCGCACCAACATAATAGAGATACAGAAACACCGTGGCCCCTTTCTTTGAGATAACTCTGCACTATTGCGAGCTGCAAATGCCACTTCCAGCTTAGCTGTGCAGAGGAAGAACAACAAGAAGAAGAAATATCTCGAAATATGTCCGTCAGGCCAGTTCCTTTGAGCTGAATCTGCAAATATCTCGGAAACGAAGCGAGCTATGGCAAAATGTTAAGAGACGTTTTTTGTAGAGAATTATGTTTCCTACAATTTATGTTCTATGATATTTTTTGATCAGAAGCGTAGTTCTCGAGATATATCGAGATATTTAAAAGTTCCGAAGCCGCACCAACATAATAGGGATACAGAAACACCGTGGCCCCTTTCTTTGAGATAACTCTGCACTAGTGCGAGCCGCAAATGCCACTTCCAGCTTAGCTGTGCAGAAGAAGAACAACAAGAAGAAGAAATATCTCGAAATATGTCCGTCAGGCCCCTTCCCTTGAGATATATCTGCAAATATCTCGGAAACGAAGCGAGCTATGGCAAAATGTTAAGAGACCTTTTCTGTAGAGAATTATGTTTCCTACAATTTATGTTGTATGATATTTTTTGATCAGAAGCGTAGTTTTCGAGATATATCGAGATATTTAAAAGTTCCGAAGCCGCACCAACATAATAGAGATGCAGAAACACCGTGGCCCCTTTCTTTGAGATAACTCTGCACTAGTGCGAGCCGCAAATGCCACTTCCAGCTTAGCTGTGCAGAAGGAGAACAACAAGAAGAAGAAATATCTCGAAATATGTCCGTCAGGCCCCTTCCCTTGAGATAAATCTGCAAATATCTCGGAAACGAAGCGAGCTATGGCAAAATGTTTAGAGACCTTTTTTGTAGAGAATTAAGTTTCCTACTTCTTATGTTCTATAATGTTTTTTGATCAGATGCGTAGTTCTCGAGATATATCGAGATATTTAAAAGTTCCGAACCCGCACCAACATAATAGAGATACAGAAACACCGTGGCCCCTTTCTTTGAGATAACTCTGCACTATTGCGAGCTGCAAATGCCACTTCCAGCTTAGCTGTGCAGAGGAAGAACAACAAGAAGAAGAAATATCTCGAAATATGTCCGTCAGGCCAGTTCCTTTGAGCTGAATCTGCAAATATCTCGGAAACGAAGCGAGCTATGGCAAAATGTTAAGAGACCTTTCTTGTAGAGAATTAAGTTTCCTACTTTTTATGTTCTATGATATTTTTTGATCAGAAGCGTAGTTTTCGAGATATATCGAGATATTTAAAAGTTCCGAAGCCGCACCAACATAATAGAGATACAGAAACACCGTGGCCCCTTTCGTTGAGATAACTCTGCACCAGTGCGAGCCGCAAATGCCACTTCCAGCTTAGCTGAGCAGAAGAAGAACAACAAGAAGAAGAAATATCTCGAAATATGTCCGTCAGGCCCCTTCCCTTGAGATAAATCTGCACATATCTCGGAAACGAAGCGAGCTATGGCAAAATGTTAAGAGACCTTTTTTGTAGAGAATTAAGTTTCCTACTTTTTATGTTCTATGATATTTTTTGATCAGATGCGTAGTTCTCGAGATATATCAAGATATTTAAAAGTTCCGAAGCCGCACCAACATAATAGAGATACAGAAACACCGTGGCCCCTTTCTCTCAGATAACTCTGCACTATTGCGAGCTGTAAATGCCACTTCCAGCTTAGCTGTGCAGAAGAAGAACAACAAGAAGAAGAAATATCTCGAAATATGTCCGTCAGGCCCCTTCCCTTGAGATAAATCTGCAAATATCTCGGAAACGAAGAGAGCTATGGCAAAATGTTAAGAGACCTTTTTTGTAGAGAATTAAGTTTCCTACTTCTTATGTTCTATGATGTTTTTTGTTCAGATGCGTAGTTCTCGAGATATATCAAGATATTTAAAAGTTCCGAAGCCGCACCAACATAATAGGGATACAGAAACACCGTGGCCCCTTTCTTTGAGATAACTCTGCACTATTGCGAGCTGCAAATGCCACTTCCAGCTTAGCTGTGCAGAGGAAGAACAACAAGAAGAAGAAATATCTCGAAATATGTCCGTCAGGCCAGTTCCTTTGAGGTGAATCTGCAAATATCTCGGAAACGAAGCGAGCTATGGCAAAATGTTAAGAGACGTTTTTTGTAGAGAATTATGTTTCCTACAATTTATGTTCTATGATATTTTTTGATCAGAAGCGTAGTTTTCGAGATGTATCGAGATATTTAAAAGTTCCGAAGCCGCACCAACATAATAGAGATACAGAAACACCGTGGCCCCTTTCTTTGAGATAACTCTGCACTAGAGCGAGCCGTAAATGCCACTTCCAGCTTAGCTGTGCAGAAGAAGAACAACAAGAAGAAGAAATATCTCGAAATATGTCCGTCAGGCCCCTTCCCTTGAGATAAATCTGCAAATATCTCGGAAACGAAGCGAGCTATGGCAAAATGTTAAGAGACCTTTTTTGTAGAGAATTAAGTTTCCTACTTTTTATCTTGTATGATATTTTTTGATCAGATGCGTAGTTCTCGAGATATATCAAGATATTTAAAAGTTCCGAAGCCGCACCAACATAATAGAGATACAGAAACACCGTGGCCCCTTTCTTTGAGACAACTCTGCACTATTGCGAGCTGTAAATGCCACTTCCAGCTTAGCTGTGCAGAAGAAGAATAACAAGAAGAAGAAATATCTCGAAATATGTCCGTCAGGCCCCTTCCCTTGAGATATATCTGCAAATATCTCGGAAACGAAGCGAGCTATGGCAAAATGTTAAGAGACCTTTTTTGTAGAGAATTCTGTTTCCTACAATTTATGTTCTATGATATTTTTTGATCAGAAGCGTAGTTTTCGAGATATATCGAGATATTTAAAAGTTCCGAAGCCGCACCAACATAATAGAGATACAGAAACACCGTGGCCCCTTTCCTTGAGATAACTCTGCACTAGTGCGAGCCGCAAATGCCACTTCCAGCTTAGCTGTGCAGAAGAAGAACAACAAGAAGAAGAAATATCTCGAAATATGTCCGTCAGGCCAGTTCCTTTGAGCTGAATCTGCAAATATCTCGGAAACGAAGCGAGCTATGGCAAAATGTTAAGAGACCTTTTTTGTAGAGAATTAAGTTTCCTACTTTTTATCTTCTATGATATTTTTTGATCAGATGCGTAGTTCTCGAGATATATCAAGATATTTAAAAGTTCCGAACCCGCACCAACATAATAGAGATACAGAAACACCGTGGCCCCTTTCTTTGAGATAACTCTGCACTATTGCGAGCTGCAAATGCCACTTCCAGCTTAGCTGTGCAGAGGAAGAACAACAAGAAGAAGAAATATCTCGAAATATGTCCGTCAGGCCAGTTCCTTTGAGCTGAATCTGCAAATATCTCGGAAACGAAGCGAGCTATGGCAAAATGTTAAGAGACGTTTTTTGTAGAGAATTATGTTTCCTACCATTTATGTTCTATGATATTTTTTGATCAGAAGCGTAGTTTTCGAGATGTATCGAGATATTTAAAAGTTCCGAAGCCGCACCAACATAATAGAGATACAGAAACACCGTGGCCCCTTTCTTTGAGATAACTCTGCACTATTGCGAGCTGCAAATGCCACTTCCAGCTTAGCTGTGCAGAGGAAGAACAACAAGAAGAAGAAATATCTCGAAATATGTCCGTCAGGCCAGTTCCTTTGGGCTGAATCTGCAAATATCTCGGAAACGAAGCGAGCTATGGCAAAATGTTAAGAGACCTTTTTTGTAGAGAATTAAGTTTCCTACTTTTTATCTTCTATGATATTTTTTGATCAGATGCGTAGTTCTCGAGATATATCAAGATATTTAAAAGTGCCGAACCCGCACCAACATAATAGAGATACAGAAACACCGTGGCCCCTTTCTTTGAGATAACTCTGCACTATTGCGAGCTGCAAATGCCACTTCCAGCTTAGCTGTGCAGAGGAAGAACAACAAGAAGAAGAAATATCTCGAAATATGTCCGTCAGGCCAGTTCCTTTGAGCTGAATCTGCAAATATCTCGGAAACGAAGCGAGCTATGGCAAAATGTTAAGAGACGTTTTTTGTAGAGAATTATGTTTCCTACAATTTATGTTCTATGATATTTTTTGATCAGAAGCGTAGTTCTCGAGATATATCGAGATATTTAAAAGTTCCGAAGCCGCACCAACATAATAGGGATACAGAAACACCGTGGCCCCTTTCTTTGAGATAACTCTGCACTAGTGCGAGCCGCAAATGCCACTTCCAGCTTAGCTGTGCAGAAGAAGAACAACAAGAAGAAGAAATATCTCGAAATATGTCCGTCAGGCCCCTTCCCTTGAGATATATCTGCAAATATCTCGGAAACGAAGCGAGCTATGGCAAAATGTTAAGAGACCTTTTTTGTAGAGAATTATGTTTCCTACAATTTATGTTCTATGATATTTTTTGATCAGAAGCGTAGTTTTCGAGATATATCGAGATATTTAAAAGTTCCGAAGCCGCACCAACATAATAGAGATACAGAAACACCGTGGCCCCTTTCTTTGAGATAACTCTACACTAGTGCGAGCCGCAAATGCCACTTCCAGCTTAGCTGTGCAGAAGAAGAACAACAAGAAGAAGAAATATCTCGAAATATGTCCGTCAGGCCCCTTCCCTTGAGATAAACCTGCAAATATCTCGGAAACGAAGCGAGCTATGGCAAAATGTTAAGAGACCTTTTTTGTAGAGAATTAAGTTTCCTACTTTTTATGTTCTATGATATTTTTTGATCAGATGCGTAGTTCTCGAGATATATCAAGATATTTAAAAGTTCCGAACCCGCACCAACATAATAGAGATACAGAAACACCGTGGCCCCTTTCTTTGAGATAACTCTGCACTATTGCGAGCTGCAAATGCCACTTCCAGCTTAGCTGTGCAGAGGAAGAACAACAAGAAGAAGAAATATCTCGAAATATGTCCGTCAGGCCAGTTCCTTTGAGCTGAATCTGCAAATATCTCGGAAACGAAGCGAGCTATGGCAAAATGTTAAGAGACGTTTTTTGTAGAGAATTATGTTTCCTACAATTTATGTTCTATGATATTTTTTGATCAGAAGCGTAGTTCTCGAGATATATCGAGATATTTAAAAGTTCCGAAGCCGCACCAACATAATAGGGATACAGAAACACCGTGGCCCCTTTCTTTGAGATAACTCTGCACTAGTGCGAGCCGCAAATGCCACTTCCAGCTTAGCTGTGCAGAAGAAGAATAACAAGAAGAAGAAATATCTCGAAATATGTCCGTCAGGCCCCTTCCCTTGAGATATATCTGCAAATATCTCGGAAACGAAGCGAGCTATGGCAAAATGTTAAGAGACCTTTTTTGTAGAGAATTATGTTTCCTACAATTTATGTTCTATGATATTTTTTGATCAGAAGCGTAGTTTTCGAGATATATCGAGATATTTAAAAGTTCCGAAGCCGCACCAACATAATAGAGATACAGAAACACCGTGGCCCCTTTCTTTGAGATAACTCTACACTAGTGCGAGCCGCAAATGCCACTTCCAGCTTAGCTGTGCAGAAGAAGAACAACAAGAAGAAGAAATATCTCGAAATATGTCCGTCAGGCCCCTTCCCTTGAGATATATCTGCAAATATCTCGGAAACGAAGCGAGCTATGGCAAAATGTTAAGAGACCTTTTTTGTAGAGAATTATGTTTCCTACAATTTATGTTCTATGATATTTTTTGATCAGAAGCGTAGTTTTCGAGATATATCGAGATATTTAAAAGTTCCGAAGCCGCACCAACATAATAGAGATACAGAAACACCGTGGCCCCTTTCTTTGAGATAACTCTACACTAGTGCGAGCCGCAAATGCCACTTCCAGCTTAGCTGTGCAGAAGAAGAACAACAAGAAGAAGAAATATCTCGAAATATGTCCGTCAGGCCCCTTCCCTTGAGATAAACCTGCAAATATCTCGGAAACGAAGCGAGCTATGGCAAAATGTTAAGAGACCTTTTTTGTAGAGAATTAAGTTTCCTACTTTTTATGTTCTATGATATTTTTTGATCAGATGCGTAGTTCTCGAGATATATCAAGATATTTAAAAGTTCCGAACCCGCACCAACATAATAGAGATACAGAAACACCGTGGCCCCTTTCTTTGAGATAACTCTGCACTATTGCGAGCTGCAAATGCCACTTCCAGCTTAGCTGTGCAGAGGAAGAACAACAAGAAGAAGAAATATCTCGAAATATGTCCGTCAGGCCAGTTCCTTTGAGCTGAATCTGCAAATATCTCGGAAACGAAGCGAGCTATGGCAAAATGTTAAGAGACGTTTTTTGTAGAGAATTATGTTTCCTACAATTTATGTTCTATGATATTTTTTGATCAGAAGCGTAGTTCTCGAGATATATCGAGATATTTAAAAGTTCCGAAGCCGCACCAACATAATAGGGATACAGAAACACCGTGGCCCCTTTCTTTGAGATAACTCTGCACTAGTGCGAGCCGCAAATGCCACTTCCAGCTTAGCTGTGCAGAAGAAGAACAACAAGAAGAAGAAATATCTCGAAATATGTCCGTCAGGCCCCTTCCCTTGAGATATATCTGCAAATATCTCGGAAACGAAGCGAGCTATGGCAAAATGTTAAGAGACCTTTTTTGTAGAGAATTATGTTTCCTACAATTTATGTTCTATGATATTTTTTGATCAGAAGCGTAGTTTTCGAGATATATCGAGATATTTAAAAGTTCCGAAGCCGCACCAACATAATAGAGATACAGAAACACCGTGGCCCCTTTCTTTGAGATAACTCTACACTAGTGCGAGCCGCAAATGCCACTTCCAGCTTAGCTGTGCAGAAGAAGAACAACAAGAAGAAGAAATATCTCGAAATATGTCCGTCAGGCCCCTTCCCTTGAGATAAACCTGCAAATATCTCGGAAACGAAGCGAGCTATGGCAAAATGTTAAGAGACCTTTTTTGTAGAGAATTAAGTTTCCTACTTTTTATCTTCTATGATATTTTTTGATCAGATGCGTAGTTCTCGAGATATATCAAGATATTTAAAAGTTCCGAACCCGCACCAACATAATAGAGATACAGAAACACCGTGGCCCCTTTCTTTGAGATAACTCTGCACTATTGCGAGCTGCAAATGCCACTTCCAGCTTAGCTGTGCAGAGGAAGAACAACAAGAAGAAGAAATATCTCGAAATATGTCCGTCAGGCCAGTTCCTTTGAGCTGAATCTGCAAATATCTCGGAAACGAAGCGAGCTATGGCAAAATGTTAAGAGACGTTTTTTGTAGAGAATTATGTTTCCTACAATTTATGTTCTATGATATTTTTTGATCAGAAGCGTAGTTCTCGAGATATATCGAGATATTTAAAAGTTCCGAAGCCGCACCAACATAATAGGGATACAGAAACACCGTGGCCCCTTTCTTTGAGATAACTCTGCACTAGTGCGAGCCGCAAATGCCACTTCCAGCTTAGCTGTGCAGAAGAAGAATAACAAGAAGAAGAAATATCTCGAAATATGTCCGTCAGGCCCCTTCCCTTGAGATATATCTGCAAATATCTCGGAAACGAAGCGAGCTATGGCAAAATGTTAAGAGACCTTTTTTGTAGAGAATTATGTTTCCTACAATTTATGTTCTATGATATTTTTTGATCAGAAGCGTAGTTTTCGAGATATATCGAGATATTTAAAAGTTCCGAAGCCGCACCAACATAATAGAGATACAGAAACACCGTGGCCCCTTTCTTTGAGATAACTCTACACTAGTGCGAGCCGCAAATGCCACTTCCAGCTTAGCTGTGCAGAAGAAGAACAACAAGAAGAAGAAATATCTCGAAATATGTCCGTCAGGCCCCTTCCCTTGAGATATATCTGCAAATATCTCGGAAACGAAGCGAGCTATGGCAAAATGTTAAGAGACCTTTTTTGTAGAGAATTATGTTTCCTACAATTTATGTTCTATGATATTTTTTGATCAGAAGCGTAGTTTTCGAGATATATCGAGATATTTAAAAGTTCCGAAGCCGCACCAACATAATAGAGATACAGAAACACCGTGGCCCCTTTCTTTGAGATAACTCTACACTAGTGCGAGCCGCAAATGCCACTTCCAGCTTAGCTGTGCAGAAGAAGAACAACAAGAAGAAGAAATATCTCGAAATATGTCCGTCAGGCCCCTTCCCTTGAGATAAACCTGCAAATATCTCGGAAACGAAGCGAGCTATGGCAAAATGTTAAGAGACCTTTTTTGTAGAGAATTAAGTTTCCTACTTTTTATGTTCTATGATATTTTTTGATCAGATGCGTAGTTCTCGAGATATATCAAGATATTTAAAAGTTCCGAACCCGCACCAACATAATAGAGATACAGAAACACCGTGGCCCCTTTCTTTGAGATAACTCTGCACTATTGCGAGCTGCAAATGCCACTTCCAGCTTAGCTGTGCAGAGGAAGAACAACAAGAAGAAGAAATATCTCGAAATATGTCCGTCAGGCCAGTTCCTTTGAGCTGAATCTGCAAATATCTCGGAAACGAAGCGAGCTATGGCAAAATGTTAAGAGACGTTTTTTGTAGAGAATTATGTTTCCTACAATTTATGTTCTATGATATTTTTTGATCAGAAGCGTAGTTCTCGAGATATATCGAGATATTTAAAAGTTCCGAAGCCGCACCAACATAATAGGGATACAGAAACACCGTGGCCCCTTTCTTTGAGATAACTCTGCACTAGTGCGAGCCGCAAATGCCACTTCCAGCTTAGCTGTGCAGAAGAAGAACAACAAGAAGAAGAAATATCTCGAAATATGTCCGTCAGGCCCCTTCCCTTGAGATATATCTGCAAATATCTCGGAAACGAAGCGAGCTATGGCAAAATGTTAAGAGACCTTTTTTGTAGAGAATTATGTTTCCTACAATTTATGTTCTATGATATTTTTTGATCAGAAGCGTAGTTTTCGAGATATATCGAGATATTTAAAAGTTCCGAAGCCGCACCAACATAATAGAGATACAGAAACACCGTGGCCCCTTTCTTTGAGATAACTCTACACTAGTGCGAGCCGCAAATGCCACTTCCAGCTTAGCTGTGCAGAAGAAGAACAACAAGAAGAAGAAATATCTCGAAATATGTCCGTCAGGCCCCTTCCCTTGAGATAAACCTGCAAATATCTCGGAAACGAAGCGAGCTATGGCAAAATGTTAAGAGACCTTTTTTGTAGAGAATTAAGTTTCCTACTTTTTATGTTCTATGATATTTTTTGATCAGATGCGTAGTTCTCGAGATATATCAAGATATTTAAAAGTTCCGAACCCGCACCAACATAATAGAGATACAGAAACACCGTGGCCCCTTTCTTTGAGATAACTCTGCACTATTGCGAGCTGCAAATGCCACTTCCAGCTTAGCTGTACAGAGGAAGAACAACAAGAAGAAGAAATATCTCGAAATATGTCCGTCAGGCCAGTTCCTTTGAGCTGAATCTGCAAATATCTCGGAAACGAAGCGAGCTATGGCAAAATGTTAAGAGACGTTTTTTATAGAGAATTATGTTTCCTACAATTTATGTTCTATGATATTTTTTGATCAGAAGCGTGGTTTTCGAGATGTATCGAGATATTTAAAAGTTCCGAAGCCGCACCAACATAATAGAGATACAGAAACACCGTGGCCCCTTTCTTTGAGATAACTCTGCACTAGTGCGAGCCGCAAATGCCACTTCCAGCTTAGCTGTGCAGAAGAAGAACAACAAGAAGAAGAAATATCTCGAAATATGTCCGTCAGGCCCCTTCCCTTGAGATATATCTGCAAATATCTCGGAAACGAAGCGAGCTATGGCAAAATGTTAAGAGACCTTTTTTGTAGAGAATTATGTTTCCTACAATTTATGTTGTATGATATTTTTTGATCAGAAGCGTAGTTTTCGAGATATTTCGAGATATTTAAAAGTTCCGAAGCCGCATCAACATAATAGAGATGCAGAAACACCGTGGCCCCTTTCTTTGAGATAACTCTGCACTAGTGCGAGCCGCAAATGCCACTTCCAGCTTAGCTGTGCAGAAGAAGAACAACAAGAAGAAGAAATATCTCGAAATATGTCCGTCAGGCCCCTTCCCTTGGGATAAATCTGCAAATATCTCGGAAACGAAGCGAGCTATGGCAAAATGTTAAGAGACCTTTTTTGTAGAGAATTAAGTTTCCTACTTTTTATGTTCTATGATATTTTTTGATGAGATGCGTAGTTCTCGAGATATATCAAGATATTTAAAAGTTCCGAACCCGCACCAACATAATAGAGATACAGAAACACCGTGGCCCCATTCTTTGAGATAACTCTGCACTATTGCGAGCTGCAAATGCCACTTCCAGCTTAGCTGTGCAGAGGAAGAACAACAAGAAGAAGAAACATCTCGAAATATGTCCGTCAGGCCAGTTCCTTTGAGATGAATCTGCAAATATCTCGGAAACGAAGCGAGCTCTGGCAAAATGTTAGGAGACCTTTTTTGTAGAGAATTATGTTTCCTACAATTTATGTTCTATGATATTTTTTGATCAGAAGCGTAGTTTTCGAGATATATCGAGATATTTAAAAGTTCCGAAGCCGCACCAACATAATAGAGATACAGAAACACCGTGGCCCCTTTCTTTGAGATAACTCTGCACTCGTGCGAGCCGCAAATGCCACTTCCAGCTTAGCTGTGCAGAAGAAGAACAACAAGAAGAAGAAATATCTCGAAATATGTCCGTCAGGCCCCTTCCCTTGAGATAAATCTGCAAATATCTCGGAAACGAAGCGAGCTATGGCAAAATGTTAAGAGACCTTTTTTGTAGAGAATTATGTTTCCTACAATTTATGTTCTATGATATTTTTTGATCAGAAGCGTAGTTTTCGAGATATATCGAGATATTTCAAAGTTCCGAAGCCGCACCAACATAATAGGGATACAGAAACACCGTGGCCCCTTTCTTTGAGATAACTCTGCACTATTGCGAGCTGTAAATGCCACTTCCAGCTTAGCTGTGCAGAAGAAGAATAACAAGAAGAAGAAATATCTCGAAATATGTCCGTCAGGCCCCTTCCCTTGAGATATATCTGCAAATATGTCGGAAACGAAGCGAGCTATGGCAAAATGTTAAGAGACCTTTTTTGTAGAGAATTATGTTTCCTACAATTTAGGTTCTATGATATTTTTTGATCAGAAGCGTAGTTTTCGAGATGTATCGAGATATTTAAAAGTTCCGAAGCCGCACCAACATAATAGAGATACAGAAACACCGTGGCCCCTTTCTTTGAGATAACTCTGCACTAGTGCGAGCCGCAAATGCCACTTCCAGCTTAGCTGTGCAGAAGAAGAACAACAAGAAGAAGAAATATCTCGAAATATGTCCGTCAGGCCCCTTCCCTTGAGATAAATCTGCAAATATCTCGGAAACGAAGCGAGCTATGGCAAAATGTTAAGACACCTTTTTTGTAGAGAATTAAGTTTCCTACTTTTTATGTTCTATGATATTTTTTGATCAGATGCGTAGTTCTCGAGATATATCAAGATATTTAAAAGTTCCGAAGCCGCACCAACATAATAGAGATACAGAAACACCGTGGCCCCTTTCTTTGAGATAACTCTGCACTATTGCGAGCTGTAAATGCCACTTCCAGCTTAGCTGTGCAGAAGAAGAATAACAAGAAGAAGAAATATCTCGAAATATGTCCGTCAGGCCCCTTCCCTTGAGATATATCTGCAAATATGTCGGAAACGAAGCGAGCTATGGCAAAATGTTAAGAGACCTTTTTTGTAGAGAATTATGTTTCCTACAATTTAGGTTCTATGATATTTTTTGATCAGAAGCGTAGTTTTCGAGATGTATCGAGATATTTAAAAGTTCCGAAGCCGCACCAACATAATAGAGATACAGAAACACCGTGGCCCCTTTCTTTGAGATAACTCTGCACTAGTGCGAGCCGCAAATGCCACTTCCAGCTTAGCTGTGCAGAAGAAGAACAACAAGAAGAAGAAATATCTCGAAATATGTCCGTCAGGCCCCTTCCCTTGAGATATATCTGCAAATATCTCGGAAACGAAGCGAGCTATGGCAAAATGTTAAGAGACCTTTTTTGTAGAGAATTATGTTTTCTACAATTTATGTTCTATGATATTTTTTGATCAGAAGCGTAGTTTTCGAGATATATCGAGATATTTAAAAGTTCCGAAGCCGCACCAACATAATAGAGATACAGAAACACCGTGGCCCCTTTCTTTGAGATAACTCTGCACTAGTGCGAGCCGCAACTGCCACTTCCAGCTTAGCTGTGCAGAAGAAGAACAACAAGAAGAAGAAATATCTCGAAATATGTCCGTCAGGCCAGTTCCTTTGAGCTGAATCTGCAAATATCTCGGAAACGAAGCGAGCTATGGCAAAATGTTAAGAGACCTTTTTTGTAGAGAATTATGTTTCCTACAATTTATGTTCTATGATATTTTTTGATCAGAAGCGTAGTTTTCGAGATATATCGAGATATTTAAAAGTTCCGAAGCCGCACCAACATAATAGAGATACAGAAACACCGTGGCCCCTTTCTTTGAGATAACTCTGCACTAGTGCGAGCCGCAAATGCCACTTCCAGCTTAGCTGTGCAGAAGAAGAATAACAAGAAGAAGAAATATCTCGAAATATGTCCGTCAGGCCCCTTCCCTTGAGATATATCTGCAAATATCTCGGAAACGAAGCGAGCTATGGCAAAATGTTGAGAGACCTTTTTTGTAGAGAATTAAGTTTCCTACTTTTTATGTTCTATGATATTTTTTGATCAGAAGCGTAGTTCTCGAGATATATCGAGATATTTAAAAGTTCCGAAGCCGCACCAACATAATAGGGATACAGAAACACCGTGGCCCCTTTCTTTGAGATAACTCTGCACTAGTGCGAGCCGCAAATGCCACTTCCAGCTTAGCTGTGCAGAAGAAGAACAACAAGAAGAAGAAATATCTCGAAATATGTCCGTCAGGCCCCTTCCCTTGAGATAAATCTGCAAATATCTCGGAAACGAAGCGAGCTATGGCAAAATGTTAAGAGACCTTTTTTGTAGAGAATTAAGTTTCCTACTTTTTATGTTCTATGATATTTTTTGATCAGATGCGTAGTTCTCGAGATATATCAAGATATTTAAAAGTTCCGAAGCCGCACCAACATAATAGAGATACAGAAACACCGTGGCCCCTTTCTTTGAGATAACTCTGCACTATTGCGAGCTGTAAATGCCACTTCCAGCTTAGCTGTGCAGAAGAAGAATAACAAGAAGAAGAAATATCTCGAAATATGTCCGTCAGGCCCCTTCCCTTGAGATATATCTGCAAATATCTCGGAAACGAAGCGAGCTATGGCAAAATGTTAAGAGACCTTTTTTGTAGAGAATTATGTTTCCTACAATTTAGGTTCTATGATATTTTTTGATCAGAAGCGTAGTTTTCGAGATGTATCGAGATATTTAAAAGTTCCGAAGCCGCACCTACATAATAGAGATACAGAAACACCGTGGCCCCTTTCTTTGAGATAACTCTGCACCAGTGCGAGCCGCAAATGCCACTTCCAGCTTAGCTGTGCAGAAGAAGAACAACAAGAAGAAGAAATATCTCGAAATATGTCCGTCAGGCCCCTTCCCTTGAGATATATCTGCAAATATCTCGGAAACGAAGCGAGCTATGGCAAAATGTTAAGAGACCTTTTTTGTAGAGAATTAAGTTTCCTACTTTTTATGTTCTATGATATTTTTTGATCAGATGCGTAGTTCTCGAGATATATCAAGATATTTAAAAGTTCCGAAGCCGCACCAACATAATAGAGATACAGAAACACCGTGGCCCCTTTCTTTGAGATAACTCTGCACTATTGCGAGCTGTAAGTGCCACTTCCAGCTTAGCTGTGCAGAAGAAGAATAACAAGAAGAAGAAATATCTCGAAATATGTCCGTCAGGCCCCTTCCCTTGAGATATATCTGCAAATATCTCGGAAACGAAGCGAGCTATGGCAAAATGTTAAGAGACCTTTTTTGTAGAGAATTATGTTTCCTACAATTTAGGTTCTATGATATTTTTTGATCAGAAGCGTAGTTTTCGAGATGTATCGAGATATTTAAAAGTTCCGAAGCCGCACCAACATAATAGAGATACAGAAACACCGTGGCCCCTTTCTTTGAGATAACTCTGCACTAGTGCGAGCCGCAAATGCCACTTCCAGCTTAGCTGTGCAGAAGAAGAACAACAAGAAGAAGAAATATCTCGAAATATGTCCGTCAGGCCCCTTCCCTTGAGATATATCTGCAAATATCTCGGAAACGAAGCGAGCTATGGCAAAATTTTAAGAGACCTTTTTTGTAGAGAATTATGTTTTCTATAATTTATGTTCTATGATATTTTTTGATCAGAAGCGTAGTTTTCGAGATATATCGAGATATTTAAAAGTTCCGAAGCCGCACCAACATAATAGAGATACAGAAACACCGTGGCCCCTTTCTTTGAGATAACTCTGCACTAGTGCGAGCCGCAACTGCCACTTCCAGCTTAGCTGTGCAGAAGAAGAACAACAAGAAGAAGAAATATCTCGAAATATGTCCGTCAGGCCCCTTCCCTTGAGATAAATCTGCAAATATCTCGGAAACGAAGCGAGCTATGGCAAAATGTTAAGAGACCTTTTTTGTAGAGAATTAAGTTTCCTACTTTTTATCTTCTATGATATTTTTTGATCAGATGCGTAGTTCTCGAGATATATCAAGATATTTAAAAGTTCCGAAGCCGCACCAACATAATAGAGATACAGAAACACCGTGGCCCCTTTCTTTGAGATAACTCTGCACTATTGCGAGCTGTAAATGCCACTTCCAGCTTAGCTGTGCAGAAGAAGAATAACAAGAAGAAGAAATATCTCGAAATATGTCCGTCAGGCCCCTTCCCTTGAGATATATCTGCAAATATCTCGGAAACGAAGCGAGCTATGGCAAAATGTTAAGAGACCTTTTTTGTAGAGAATTATGTTTCCTACAATTTAGGTTCTATGATATTTTTTGATCAGAAGCGTAGTTTTCGAGATATATCGAGATATTTAAAAGTTCCGAAGCCGCACCAACATAATAGAGATACAGAAACACCGTGGCCCCTTTCTTTGAGATAACTCTGCACTAGTGCGAGCCGCAAATGCCACTTCCAGCTTAGCTGTGCAGAAGAAGAACAACAAGAAGAAGAAATATCTCGAAATATGTCCGTCAGGCCCCTTCCCTTGAGATAAATCTGCAAATATCTCGGAAACGAAGCGAGCTATGGCAAAATGTTAAGAGACCTTTTTTGTAGAGAATTAAGTTTCCTACTTTTTATGTTCTATGATATTTTTTGATCAGATGCGTAGTTCTCGAGATATATCGAGATATTTAAAAGTTCCGAAGCCGCACCAACATAATAGAGATACAGAAACACCGTGGCCCCTTTCTTTGAGATAACTCTGCACTAGTGCGAGCCGCAACTGCCACTTCCAGCTTAGCTGTGCAGAAGAAGAACAACAAGAAGAAGAAATATCTCGAAATATGTCCGCCAGGCCCCTTCCCTTGAGATAAATCTGCAAATATCTCGGAAACGAAGCGAGCTATGGCAAAATGTTAAGAGACCTTTTTTGTAGGGAATTAAGTTTCCCACTTTTTATGTTCTATGATATTTTTTGATCAGATGCGTAGTTCTCGAGATATATCAAGATATTTAAAAGTTCCGAAGCCGCACCAACATAATAGAGATACAGAAACACCGTGGCCCCTTTCTTTGAGATAACTCTGCACTATTGCGAGCTGCAAATGCCACTTCCAGCTTAGCTGTGCAGAGGAAGAACAACAAGAAGAAGAAATATCTCGAAATATGTCCGTCAGGCCAGTTCCTTTGAGCTGAATCTGCAAATATCTCGGAAACGGAGCGAGCTATTGCAAAATGTTAAGAGACCTTTTTTATAGAGAATTATGTTTCCTACAATTTATGTTCTATGATATTTTTTGATCAGAAGCGTAGTTTTCGAGATATATCGAGATATTTAAAAGTTCCGAAGCCGCACCAACATAATAGGGATACAGAAACACCGTGGCCCCTTTCTTTGAGATAACTCTGCACTAGTGCGAGCCGCAAATGCCACTTCCAGCTTAGCTGTGCAGAAGAAGAACAACAAGAAGAAGAAATATCTCGAAATATGTCCGTCAGGCCCCTTCCCTTGAGATATATCTGCAAATATCTCGGAAACGAAGCGAGCTATGGCAAAATGTTAAGAGACCTTTTTTGTAGAGAATTATGTTTCCTACAATTTATGTTCTATGATATTTTTTGATCAGAAGCGTAGTTTTCGAGATATATCGAGATATTTAAAAGTTCCGAAGCCGCACCAACATAATAGGGATACAGAAACACCGTGGCCCCTTTTTTTGAGATAACTCTGCACTAGTGCGAGCCGCAAATGCCACTTCCAGCTTAGCTGTGCAGAAGAAGAACAACAAGAAGAAGAAATATCTCGAAATATGTCCGTCAGGCCCCTTCCCTTGAGATAAATCTGCACATATCTCGGAAACGAAGCGAGCTATGGCAAAATGTTAAGAGACCTTTTTTGTAGAGAATTAAGTTTCCTACTTTTTATGTTCTATGATATTTTTTGATCAGATGCGTAGTTCTCGAGATATATCAAGATATTTAAAAGTTCCGAAGCCGCACCAACATAATAGAGATACAGAAACACCGTGGCCCCTTTCTTTGAGATAACTCTGCCCTATTGCGAGCTGCAAATGCCACTTCCAGCTTAGCTGTGCAGAGGAAGAACAACAAGAAGAAGAAATATCTCGAAATATGTCCGTCAGGCCAGTTCCTTTGAGCTGAATCTGCAAATATCTCGGAAACGAAGCGAGCTATGGCAAAATGTTAAGAGACGTTTTTTGTAGAGAATTACGTTTCCTACAATTTATGTTCTATGATATTTTTTGATCAGAAGCGTAGTTCTCGAGATATATCGAGATATTTAAAAATTCCGAAGCCGCACCAACATAATGGGGATACAGAAACACCGTGGCCCCTTTCTTTGAGATAACTCTGCACTAGTGCGAGCCGCAAATGCCACTTCCAGCTTAGCTGTGCAGAAGAAGAACAACAAGAAGAAGAAATATCTCGAAATATGTCCGTCAGGCCCCTTCCCTTGAGATAAATCTGCAAATATCTCGGAAACGAAGCGAGCTATGGCAAAATGTTAAGAGACCTTTTTTGTAGAGAATTAAGTTTCCTACTTTTTATGTTCTATGATATTTTTTGATCAGATGCGTAGTTCTCGAGATATATCAAGATATTTAAAAGTTCCGAAGCCGCACCAACATAATAGAGATACAGAAACACCGTGGCCCCTTTCTTTGAGATAACTCTGCACTAGTGCGAGCCGCAAATGCCACTTCCAGCTTAGCTGTGCAGAAGAAGAACAACAAGAAGAAGAAATATCTCGAAATATATCCGTCAGGCCCCTTCCCTTGAGATAAATCTGCAAATATCTCGGAAACGAAGCGAGCTATGGCAAAATGTTAAGAGACCTTTTTTGTAGAGAATTAAGTTTCCTACTTTTTATGTTCTATGATATTTTTTGATCAGATGCGTAGTTCTCGAGATATATCAAGATATTTAAAAGTTCCGAACCCGCACCAACATAATAGAGATACAGAAACACCGTGGCCCCTTTCTTTGAGATAACTCTGCACTAGTGCGAGCCGCAAATGCCACTTCCAGCTTAGCTGTGCAGAAGAAGAACAACAAGAAGAAGAAATATCTCGAAATATGTCCGTCAGGCCCCTTCCCTTGAGATAAATCTGCAAATATCTCGGAAACGAAGCGAGCTATGGCAAAATGTTAAGAGACCTTTTTTGTAGAGAATTATGTTTCCTACAATTTATGTTCTATGATATTTTTTGATCAGAAGCGTAGTTTCCGAGATATATCGAGATATTTAAAAGTTCCGAAGCCGCACCAACATAATAGAGATACAGAAACACCGTGGCCCCTTTCTTTGAGATAACTCTGCACTAGTGCGAGCCGCAAATGCCACTTCCAGCTTAGCTGTGCAGAAGAAGAATAACAAGAAGAAGAAATATCTCGAAATATGTCCGTCAGGCCCCTTCCCTTGAGATATATCTGCAAATATCTCGGAAACGAAGCGAGCTATGGCAAAATGTTAAGAGACCTTTGTTGTAGAGAATTATGTTTCCTACAATTTAGGTTCTATGATATTTTTTGATCAGAAGCGTAGTTTTCGAGATGTATCGAGATATTTAAAAGTTCCGAAGCCGCACCAACATAATAGAGATACAGAAACACCGTGGCCCCTTTCTTTGAGATAACTCTGCACTAGTGCGAGCCGCAAATGCCACTTCCAGCTTAGCTGTGCAGAAGAAGAACAACAAGAAGAAGAAATATCTCGAAATATGTCCGTCAGGCCCCTTCCCTTGAGATAAATCTACACATATCTCGGAAACGAAGCGAGCTATGGCAAAATGTTAAGAGACCTTTTTTGTAGAGAATTAAGTTTCCTACTTTTTATGTTCTATGATATTTTTTGATCAGATGCGTAGTTCTCGAGATATATCAAGATATTTAAAAGTTCCGAAGCCGCACCAACATAATAGAGATACAGAAACACCGTGGCCCCTTTCTTTGAGATAACTCTGCACTATTGCGAGCTGCAAATGCCACTTCCAGCTTAGCTGTGCAGAGGAAGAACAACAAGAAGAAGAAATATCTCGAAATATGTCCGTCAGGCCAGTTCCTTTGAGCTGAATCTGCAAATATCTCGGAAACGAAGCGAGCTATGGCAAAATGTTAAGAGACGTTTTTTGTAGAGAATTACGTTTCCTACAATTTATGTTTTATGATATTTTTTGATCAGAAGCGTAGTTTTCGAGATGTATCGAGATATTTAAAAGTTCCGAAGCCGCACCAACATAATAGAGATACAGAAACACCGTGGCCCCTTTCTTTGAGATAACTCTGCACTAGTGCGAGCCGCAAATGCCACTTCCAGCTTAGCTGTGCAGAAGAAGAACAACAAGAAGAAGAAATATCTCGAAATATGTCCGTCAGGCCCCTTCCCTTGAGATATATCTGCAAATATCTCGGAAACGAAGCGAGCTATGGCAAAATGTTAAGAGACCTTTTTTGTAGAGAATTATGTTTCCTACAATTTAGGTTCTATGATATTTTTTGATCAGAAGCGTAGTTTTCGAGATGTATCGAGATATTTAAAAGTTCCGAAGCCGCACCAACATAATAGAGATACAGAAACACCGTGGCCCCTTTCTTTGAGATAACTCTGCACTAGTGCGAGCCGCAAATGCCACTTCCAGCTTAGCTGTGCAGAAGAAGAACAACAAGAAGAAGAAATATATCGAAATATGTCCGTCAGGCCCCTTCCCTTGAGATATATCTGCAAATATCTCGGAAACGAAGCGAGCTATGGCAAAATGTTAAGAGACCTTTTTTGTAGAGAATTATGTTTCCTACAATTTATGTTCTATGATATTTTTTGATCAGAAGCGTAGTTTTCGAGATATATCGAGATATTTAAAAGTTCCGAAGCCGCACCAACATAATAGGGATACAGAAACACCGTGGCCCCTTTCTTTGAGATAACTCTGCACTAGTGCGAGCCGCAAATGCCACTTCCAGCTTAGCTGTGCAGAAGAAGAACAACAAGAAGAAGAAATATCTCGAAATATGTCCGTCAGGCCCCTTCCCTTGAGATATATCTGCAAATATCTCGGAAACGAAGCGAGCTATGGCAAAATGTTAAGAGACCTTTTTTGTAGAGAATTATGTTTCCTACAATTTATGTTCTATGATATTTTTTGATCAGAAGCGTAGTTTTCGAGATATATCGAGATATTTAAAAGTTCCGAAGCCGCACCAACATAATAGAGATACAGAAACACCGTGGCCCCTTTCTTTGAGATAACTCTGCACTAGTGCGAGCCGCAAATGCCACTTCCAGCTTAGCTGTGCAGAAGAAGAACAACAAGAAGAAGAAATATCTCGAAATATGTCCGTCAGGCCCCTTCCCTTGAGATAAATCTGCAAATATCTCGGAAACGAAGCGAGCTATGGCAAAATGTTAAGAGACCTTTTTTGTAGAGAATTAAGTTTCCTACTTTTTATGTTCTATGATATTTTTTGATCAGATGCGCAGTTCTCGAGATATATCAAGATATTTAAAAGTTCCGAAGCCGCACCAACATAATAGAGATACAGAAACACCGTGGCCACTTTCTTTGAGATAACTCTGCACTATTGCGAGCTGCAAATGCCACTTCCAGCGTAGCTGTGCAGAAGAAGAACAACAAGAAGAAGAAATATCTCGAAATATGTCCGTCAGGCCCCTTCCCTTGGGATAAATCTGCAAATATCTCGGAAACGAAGAGAGCTATGGCAAAATGTTAAGAGACCTTTTTTGTAGAGAATTAAGTTTCCTACAATTTATGTTCTATGATATTTTTTGATGAGAAGCGTAGTTTTCGAGATATATCGAGATATTTAAAAGTTCCGAAGCCGCACCAACATAATAGGGATACAGAAACACCGTGGCCCCTTTCTTTGAGATAACTCTGCACTAGTGCGAGCCGCAAATGCCACTTCCAGCTTAGCTGTGCAGAAGAAGAACAACAAGAAGAAGAAATATCTCGAAATATGTCCGTCAGGCCCCTTCCCTTGAGATATATCTGCAAATATCTCGGAAACGAAGCGAGCTATGGCAAAATGTTAAGAGACCTTTTTTGTAGAGAATTATGTTTCCTACAATTTATGTTCTACGATATTTTTTGATCCGAAGCGTAGTTTTCGAGATATATCGAGATATTTAAAAGTTCCGAAGCCGCACCAACATAATAGAGATACAGAAACACCGTGGCCCATTTCTTTGAGATAACTCTGCACTATTGCGAGCTGTAAATGCCACTTCCAGCTTAGCTGTGCAGACGTAGAATAACAAGAAGAAGAAATATCTCGAAATATGTCCGTCAGGCCCCTTCCCTTGAGATATATCTGCAAATATCTCGGAAACGAAGCGAGCTATGGCAAAATGTTAAGAGACCTTTTTTGTAGAGAATTATGTTTCCTACAATTTAGGTTCTATGATATTTTTTGATCAGAAGCGTAGTTTTCGAGATGTATCGAGATATTTAAAAGTTCCGAAGCCGCACCAACATAATAGAGATACAGAAACACCGTGGCCCCTTTCTTTGAGATAACTCTGCACTAGTGCGAGCCGCAAATGCCACTTCCAGCTTAGCTGTGCAGAAGAAGAACAACAAGAAGAAGAAATATCTCGAAATATGTCCGTCAGGCCCCTTCCCTTGAGATAAATCTGCAAATATCTCGGAAACGAAGCGAGCTATGGCAAAATGTTAAGAGACGTTTTTTATAGAGAATTATGTTTCCTACAATTTATGTTCTATGATATTTTTTGATCAGAAGCGTAGTTTTCGAGATATATCGAGATATTTAAAAGTTCCGAAGCCGCACCAACATAATAGGGATACAGAAACACCGTGGCCCCTTTCTTTGAGATAACTCTGCACTAGTGCGAGCCGCAAATGCCACTTCCAGCTTAGCTGTGCAGAAGAAGAACAACAAGAAGAAGAAATATCTCGAAATATGTCCGTCAGGCCCCTTCCCTTGAGATATATCTGCAAATATCTCGGAAACGAAGCGAGCTATGGCAAAATGTTAAGAGACGTTTTTTGTAGAGAATTACGTTTCCTACAATTTATGTTTTATGATATTTTTTGATCAGAAGCGTAGTTCTCGAGATATATCGAGATATTTAAAAATTCCGAAGCCGCACCAACATAATAGGGATACAGAAACACCGTGGCCCCTTTCTTTGAGATAACTCTGCACTAGTGCGAGCCGCAAATGCCACTTCCAGCTTAGCTGTGCAGAAGAAGAACAACAAGAAGAAGAAATATCTCGAAATATGTCCGTCAGGCCCCTTCCCTTGAGATATATCTGCAAATATCTCGGAAACGAAGCGAGCTATGGCAAAATGTTAAGAGACCTTTTTTGTAGAGAATTAAGTTTCCTACTTTTTATGTTCTATGATATTTTTTGATCAGATGCGTAGTTCTCGAGATATATCAAGATATTTAAAAGTTCCGAAGCCGCACCAACATAATAGAGATACAGAAACACCGTGGCCCCTTTCTTTGAGATAACTCTGCACTAGTGCGAGCCGCAAATGCCACTTCCAGCTTAGCTGTGCAGAAGAAGAATAACAAGAAGAAGAAATATCTCGAAATATGTCCGTCAGGCCCCTTCCCTTGAGATATATCTGCAAATATCTCGGAAACGAAGCGAGCTATGGCAAAATGTTAAGAGACCTTTGTTGTAGAGAATTATGTTTCCTACAATTTAGGTTCTATGATATTTTTTGATCAGAAGCGTAGTTTTCGAGATGTATCGAGATATTTAAAAGTTCCGAAGCCGCACCAACATAATAGAGATACAGAAACACCGTGGCCCCTTTCTTTGAGATAACTCTGCACTAGTGCGAGCCGCAAATGCCACTTCCAGCTTAGCTGTGCAGAAGAAGAATAACAAGAAGAAGAAATATCTCGAAATATGTCCGTCAGGCCCCTTCCCTTGAGATATATCTGCAAATATCTCGGAAACGAAGCGAGCTATGGCAAAATGTTAAGAGACCTTTGTTGTAGAGAATTATGTTTCCTACAATTTAGGTTCTATGATATTTTTTGATCAGAAGCGTAGTTTTCGAGATGTATCGAGATATTTAAAAGTTCCGAAGCCGCACCAACATAATAGAGATACAGAAACACCGTGGCCCCTTTCTTTGAGATAACTCTGCACTAGTGCGAGCCGCAAATGCCACTTCCAGCTTAGCTGTGCAGAAGAAGAACAACAAGAAGAAGAAATATATCGAAATATGTCCGTCAGGCCCCTTCCCTTGAGATATATCTGCAAATATCTCGGAAACGAAGCGAGCTATGGCAAAATGTTAAGAGACCTTTTTTGTAGAGAATTATGTTTCCTACAATTTATGTTCTATGATATTTTTTGATCAGAGGCGTAGTTTTCGAGATATATCGAGATATTTAAAAGTTCCGAAGCCGCACCAACATAATAGAGATACAGAAACACCGTGGCCCCTTTCTTTGAGATAACTCTGCACTAGTGCGAGCCGCAACTGCCACTTCCAGCTTAGCTGTGCAGAAGAAGAACAACAAGAAGAAGAAATATCTCGAAATATGTCCGCCAGGCCCCTTCCCTTGAGATAAATCTGCAAATATCTCGGAAACGAAGCGAGCTATGGCAAAATGTTAAGAGACCTTTTTTGTAGGGAATTAAGTTTCCCACTTTTTATGTTCTATGATATTTTTTGATCAGATGCGTAGTTCTCGAGATATATCAAGATATTTAAAAGTTCCGAAGCCGCACCAACATAATAGAGATACAGAAACACCGTGGCCCCTTTCTTTGAGATAACTCTGCACTATTGCGAGCTGCAAATGCCACTTCCAGCTTAGCTGTGCAGAGGAAGAACAACAAGAAGAAGAAATATCTCGAAATATGTCCGTCAGGCCAGTTCCTTTGAGCTGAATCTGCAAATATCTCGGAAACGGAGCGAGCTATTGCAAAATGTTAAGAGACCTTTTTTATAGAGAATTATGTTTCCTACAATTTATGTTCTATGATATTTTTTGATCAGAAGCGTAGTTTTCGAGATATATCGAGATATTTAAAAGTTCCGAAGCCGCACCAACATAATAGGGATACAGAAACACCGTGGCCCCTTTCTTTGAGATAACTCTGCACTAGTGCGAGCCGCAAATGCCACTTCCAGCTTAGCTGTGCAGAAGAAGAACAACAAGAAGAAGAAATATCTCGAAATATGTCCGTCAGGCCCCTTCCCTTGAGATATATCTGCAAATATCTCGGAAACGAAGCGAGCTATGGCAAAATGTTAAGAGACCTTTTTTGTAGAGAATTATGTTTCCTACAATTTATGTTCTATGATATTTTTTGATCAGAAGCGTAGTTTTCGAGATATATCGAGATATTTAAAAGTTCCGAAGCCGCACCAACATAATAGGGATACAGAAACACCGTGGCCCCTTTTTTTGAGATAACTCTGCACTAGTGCGAGCCGCAAATGCCACTTCCAGCTTAGCTGTGCAGAAGAAGAACAACAAGAAGAAGAAATATCTCGAAATATGTCCGTCAGGCCCCTTCCCTTGAGATAAATCTGCACATATCTCGGAAACGAAGCGAGCTATGGCAAAATGTTAAGAGACCTTTTTTGTAGAGAATTAAGTTTCCTACTTTTTATGTTCTATGATATTTTTTGATCAGATGCGTAGTTCTCGAGATATATCAAGATATTTAAAAGTTCCGAAGCCGCACCAACATAATAGAGATACAGAAACACCGTGGCCCCTTTCTTTGAGATAACTCTGCCCTATTGCGAGCTGCAAATGCCACTTCCAGCTTAGCTGTGCAGAGGAAGAACAACAAGAAGAAGAAATATCTCGAAATATGTCCGTCAGGCCAGTTCCTTTGAGCTGAATCTGCAAATATCTCGGAAACGAAGCGAGCTATGGCAAAATGTTAAGAGACGTTTTTTGTAGAGAATTACGTTTCCTACAATTTATGTTCTATGATATTTTTTGATCAGAAGCGTAGTTCTCGAGATATATCGAGATATTTAAAAATTCCGAAGCCGCACCAACATAATGGGGATACAGAAACACCGTGGCCCCTTTCTTTGAGATAACTCTGCACTAGTGCGAGCCGCAAATGCCACTTCCAGCTTAGCTGTGCAGAAGAAGAACAACAAGAAGAAGAAATATCTCGAAATATGTCCGTCAGGCCCCTTCCCTTGAGATAAATCTGCAAATATCTCGGAAACGAAGCGAGCTATGGCAAAATGTTAAGAGACCTTTTTTGTAGAGAATTAAGTTTCCTACTTTTTATGTTCTATGATATTTTTTGATCAGATGCGTAGTTCTCGAGATATATCAAGATATTTAAAAGTTCCGAAGCCGCACCAACATAATAGAGATACAGAAACACCGTGGCCCCTTTCTTTGAGATAACTCTGCACTAGTGCGAGCCGCAAATGCCACTTCCAGCTTAGCTGTGCAGAAGAAGAACAACAAGAAGAAGAAATATCTCGAAATATATCCGTCAGGCCCCTTCCCTTGAGATAAATCTGCAAATATCTCGGAAACGAAGCGAGCTATGGCAAAATGTTAAGAGACCTTTTTTGTAGAGAATTAAGTTTCCTACTTTTTATGTTCTATGATATTTTTTGATCAGATGCGTAGTTCTCGAGATATATCAAGATATTTAAAAGTTCCGAACCCGCACCAACATAATAGAGATACAGAAACACCGTGGCCCCTTTCTTTGAGATAACTCTGCACTAGTGCGAGCCGCAAATGCCACTTCCAGCTTAGCTGTGCAGAAGAAGAACAACAAGAAGAAGAAATATCTCGAAATATGTCCGTCAGGCCCCTTCCCTTGAGATAAATCTGCAAATATCTCGGAAACGAAGCGAGCTATGGCAAAATGTTAAGAGACCTTTTTTGTAGAGAATTATGTTTCCTACAATTTATGTTCTATGATATTTTTTGATCAGAAGCGTAGTTTCCGAGATATATCGAGATATTTAAAAGTTCCGAAGCCGCACCAACATAATAGAGATACAGAAACACCGTGGCCCCTTTCTTTGAGATAACTCTGCACTAGTGCGAGCCGCAAATGCCACTTCCAGCTTAGCTGTGCAGAAGAAGAATAACAAGAAGAAGAAATATCTCGAAATATGTCCGTCAGGCCCCTTCCCTTGAGATATATCTGCAAATATCTCGGAAACGAAGCGAGCTATGGCAAAATGTTAAGAGACCTTTGTTGTAGAGAATTATGTTTCCTACAATTTAGGTTCTATGATATTTTTTGATCAGAAGCGTAGTTTTCGAGATGTATCGAGATATTTAAAAGTTCCGAAGCCGCACCAACATAATAGAGATACAGAAACACCGTGGCCCCTTTCTTTGAGATAACTCTGCACTAGTGCGAGCCGCAAATGCCACTTCCAGCTTAGCTGTGCAGAAGAAGAACAACAAGAAGAAGAAATATCTCGAAATATGTCCGTCAGGCCCCTTCCCTTGAGATAAATCTACACATATCTCGGAAACGAAGCGAGCTATGGCAAAATGTTAAGAGACCTTTTTTGTAGAGAATTAAGTTTCCTACTTTTTATGTTCTATGATATTTTTTGATCAGATGCGTAGTTCTCGAGATATATCAAGATATTTAAAAGTTCCGAAGCCGCACCAACATAATAGAGATACAGAAACACCGTGGCCCCTTTCTTTGAGATAACTCTGCACTATTGCGAGCTGCAAATGCCACTTCCAGCTTAGCTGTGCAGAGGAAGAACAACAAGAAGAAGAAATATCTCGAAATATGTCCGTCAGGCCAGTTCCTTTGAGCTGAATCTGCAAATATCTCGGAAACGAAGCGAGCTATGGCAAAATGTTAAGAGACGTTTTTTGTAGAGAATTACGTTTCCTACAATTTATGTTTTATGATATTTTTTGATCAGAAGCGTAGTTTTCGAGATGTATCGAGATATTTAAAAGTTCCGAAGCCGCACCAACATAATAGAGATACAGAAACACCGTGGCCCCTTTCTTTGAGATAACTCTGCACTAGTGCGAGCCGCAAATGCCACTTCCAGCTTAGCTGTGCAGAAGAAGAACAACAAGAAGAAGAAATATCTCGAAATATGTCCGTCAGGCCCCTTCCCTTGAGATATATCTGCAAATATCTCGGAAACGAAGCGAGCTATGGCAAAATGTTAAGAGACCTTTTTTGTAGAGAATTATGTTTCCTACAATTTAGGTTCTATGATATTTTTTGATCAGAAGCGTAGTTTTCGAGATGTATCGAGATATTTAAAAGTTCCGAAGCCGCACCAACATAATAGAGATACAGAAACACCGTGGCCCCTTTCTTTGAGATAACTCTGCACTAGTGCGAGCCGCAAATGCCACTTCCAGCTTAGCTGTGCAGAAGAAGAACAACAAGAAGAAGAAATATATCGAAATATGTCCGTCAGGCCCCTTCCCTTGAGATATATCTGCAAATATCTCGGAAACGAAGCGAGCTATGGCAAAATGTTAAGAGACCTTTTTTGTAGAGAATTATGTTTCCTACAATTTATGTTCTATGATATTTTTTGATCAGAAGCGTAGTTTTCGAGATATATCGAGATATTTAAAAGTTCCGAAGCCGCACCAACATAATAGGGATACAGAAACACCGTGGCCCCTTTCTTTGAGATAACTCTGCACTAGTGCGAGCCGCAAATGCCACTTCCAGCTTAGCTGTGCAGAAGAAGAACAACAAGAAGAAGAAATATCTCGAAATATGTCCGTCAGGCCCCTTCCCTTGAGATATATCTGCAAATATCTCGGAAACGAAGCGAGCTATGGCAAAATGTTAAGAGACCTTTTTTGTAGAGAATTATGTTTCCTACAATTTATGTTCTATGATATTTTTTGATCAGAAGCGTAGTTTTCGAGATATATCGAGATATTTAAAAGTTCCGAAGCCGCACCAACATAATAGAGATACAGAAACACCGTGGCCCCTTTCTTTGAGATAACTCTGCACTAGTGCGAGCCGCAAATGCCACTTCCAGCTTAGCTGTGCAGAAGAAGAACAACAAGAAGAAGAAATATCTCGAAATATGTCCGTCAGGCCCCTTCCCTTGAGATAAATCTGCAAATATCTCGGAAACGAAGCGAGCTATGGCAAAATGTTAAGAGACCTTTTTTGTAGAGAATTAAGTTTCCTACTTTTTATGTTCTATGATATTTTTTGATCAGATGCGCAGTTCTCGAGATATATCAAGATATTTAAAAGTTCCGAAGCCGCACCAACATAATAGAGATACAGAAACACCGTGGCCACTTTCTTTGAGATAACTCTGCACTATTGCGAGCTGCAAATGCCACTTCCAGCGTAGCTGTGCAGAAGAAGAACAACAAGAAGAAGAAATATCTCGAAATATGTCCGTCAGGCCCCTTCCCTTGGGATAAATCTGCAAATATCTCGGAAACGAAGAGAGCTATGGCAAAATGTTAAGAGACCTTTTTTGTAGAGAATTAAGTTTCCTACAATTTATGTTCTATGATATTTTTTGATGAGAAGCGTAGTTTTCGAGATATATCGAGATATTTAAAAGTTCCGAAGCCGCACCAACATAATAGGGATACAGAAACACCGTGGCCCCTTTCTTTGAGATAACTCTGCACTAGTGCGAGCCGCAAATGCCACTTCCAGCTTAGCTGTGCAGAAGAAGAACAACAAGAAGAAGAAATATCTCGAAATATGTCCGTCAGGCCCCTTCCCTTGAGATATATCTGCAAATATCTCGGAAACGAAGCGAGCTATGGCAAAATGTTAAGAGACCTTTTTTGTAGAGAATTATGTTTCCTACAATTTATGTTCTACGATATTTTTTGATCCGAAGCGTAGTTTTCGAGATATATCGAGATATTTAAAAGTTCCGAAGCCGCACCAACATAATAGAGATACAGAAACACCGTGGCCCATTTCTTTGAGATAACTCTGCACTATTGCGAGCTGTAAATGCCACTTCCAGCTTAGCTGTGCAGACGTAGAATAACAAGAAGAAGAAATATCTCGAAATATGTCCGTCAGGCCCCTTCCCTTGAGATATATCTGCAAATATCTCGGAAACGAAGCGAGCTATGGCAAAATGTTAAGAGACCTTTTTTGTAGAGAATTATGTTTCCTACAATTTAGGTTCTATGATATTTTTTGATCAGAAGCGTAGTTTTCGAGATGTATCGAGATATTTAAAAGTTCCGAAGCCGCACCAACATAATAGAGATACAGAAACACCGTGGCCCCTTTCTTTGAGATAACTCTGCACTAGTGCGAGCCGCAAATGCCACTTCCAGCTTAGCTGTGCAGAAGAAGAACAACAAGAAGAAGAAATATCTCGAAATATGTCCGTCAGGCCCCTTCCCTTGAGATAAATCTGCAAATATCTCGGAAACGAAGCGAGCTATGGCAAAATGTTAAGAGACGTTTTTTATAGAGAATTATGTTTCCTACAATTTATGTTCTATGATATTTTTTGATCAGAAGCGTAGTTTTCGAGATATATCGAGATATTTAAAAGTTCCGAAGCCGCACCAACATAATAGGGATACAGAAACACCGTGGCCCCTTTCTTTGAGATAACTCTGCACTAGTGCGAGCCGCAAATGCCACTTCCAGCTTAGCTGTGCAGAAGAAGAACAACAAGAAGAAGAAATATCTCGAAATATGTCCGTCAGGCCCCTTCCCTTGAGATATATCTGCAAATATCTCGGAAACGAAGCGAGCTATGGCAAAATGTTAAGAGACGTTTTTTGTAGAGAATTACGTTTCCTACAATTTATGTTTTATGATATTTTTTGATCAGAAGCGTAGTTCTCGAGATATATCGAGATATTTAAAAATTCCGAAGCCGCACCAACATAATAGGGATACAGAAACACCGTGGCCCCTTTCTTTGAGATAACTCTGCACTAGTGCGAGCCGCAAATGCCACTTCCAGCTTAGCTGTGCAGAAGAAGAACAACAAGAAGAAGAAATATCTCGAAATATGTCCGTCAGGCCCCTTCCCTTGAGATATATCTGCAAATATCTCGGAAACGAAGCGAGCTATGGCAAAATGTTAAGAGACCTTTGTTGTAGAGAATTATGTTTCCTACAATTTAGGTTCTATGATATTTTTTGATCAGAAGCGTAGTTTTCGAGATGTATCGAGATATTTAAAAGTTCCGAAGCCGCACCAACATAATAGAGATACAGAAACACCGTGGCCCCTTTCTTTGAGATAACTCTGCACTAGTGCGAGCCGCAAATGCCACTTCCAGCTTAGCTGTGCAGAAGAAGAATAACAAGAAGAAGAAATATCTCGAAATATGTCCGTCAGGCCCCTTCCCTTGAGATATATCTGCAAATATCTCGGAAACGAAGCGAGCTATGGCAAAATGTTAAGAGACCTTTTTTGTAGAGAATTATGTTTCCTACAATTTATGTTCTATGATATTTTTTGATCAGAGGCGTAGTTTTCGAGATATATCGAGATATTTAAAAGTTCCGAAGCCGCACCAACATAATAGAGATACAGAAACACCGTGGCCCCTTTCTTTGAGATAACTCTGCACTATTGCGAGCTGTAAATGCCACTTCCAGCTTAGCTGTGCAGAAGAAGAATAACAAGAAGAAGAAATATCTCGAAATATGTCCGTCAGGCCCCTTCCCTTGAGATATATCTGCAAATATCTCGGAAACGAAGCGAGCTATGGCAAAATGTTAAGAGATCTTTTTTGTAGAGAATTATGTTTCCTACAATTTAGGTTCTATGATATTTTTTGATCAGAAGCGTAGTTTTCGAGATGTATCGAGATATTTAAAAGTTCCGAAGCCGCACCAACATAATAGAGATACAGAAACACCGTGGCCCCTTTCTTTGAGATAACTCTGCACTAGTGCGAGCCGCAAATGCCACTTCCAGCTTAGCTGTGCAGAAGAAGAACAACAAGAAGAAGAAATATATCGAAATATGTCCGTCAGGCCCCTTCCCTTGAGATATATCTGCAAATATCTCGGAAACGAAGCGAGCTATGGCAAAATGTTAAGAGACCTTTTTTGTAGAGAATTATGTTTCCTACAATTTATGTTCTATGATATTTTTTGATCAGAAGCGTAGTTTTCGAGATATATCGAGATATTTAAAAGTTCCGAAGCCGCACCAACATAATAGGGATACAGAAACACCGTGGCCCCTTTCTTTGAGATAACTCTGCACTAGTGCGAGCCGCAAATGCCACTTCCAGCTTAGCTGTGCAGAAGAAGAACAACAAGAAGAAGAAATATCTCGAAATATGTCCGTCAGGCCCCTTCCCTTGAGATATATCTGCAAATATCTCGGAAACGAAGCGAGCTATGGCAAAATGTTAAGAGACCTTTTTTGTAGAGAATTATGTTTCCTACAATTTATGTTCTATGATATTTTTTGATCAGAAGCGTAGTTTTCGAGATATATCGAGATATTTAAAAGTTCCGAAGCCGCACCAACATAATAGAGATACAGAAACACCGTGGCCCCTTTCTTTGAGATAACTCTGCACTAGTGCGAGCCGCAAATGCCACTTCCAGCTTAGCTGTGCAGAAGAAGAACAACAAGAAGAAGAAATATCTCGAAATATGTCCGTCAGGCCCCTTCCCTTGAGATAAATCTGCAAATATCTCGGAAACGAAGCGAGCTATGGCAAAATGTTAAGAGACCTTTTTTGTAGAGAATTAAGTTTCCTACTTTTTATGTTCTATGATATTTTTTGATCAGATGCGCAGTTCTCGAGATATATCAAGATATTTAAAAGTTCCGAAGCCGCACCAACATAATAGAGATACAGAAACACCGTGGCCCCTTTCTTTGAGATAACTCTGCACTATTGCGAGCTGCAAATGCCACTTCCAGCGTAGCTGTGCAGAAGAAGAACAACAAGAAGAAGAAATATCTCGAAATATGTCCGTCAGGCCCCTTCCCTTGGGATAAATCTGCAAATATCTCGGAAACGAAGAGAGCTATGGCAAAATGTTAAGAGACCTTTTTTGTAGAGAATTAAGTTTCCCACAATTTATGTTCTATGATATTTTTTGATGAGAAGCGTAGTTTTCGAGATATATCGAGATATTTAAAAGTTCCGAAGCCGCACCAACATAATAGGGATACAGAAACACCGTGGCCCCTTTCTTTGAGATAACTCTGCACTAGTGCGAGCCGCAAATGCCACTTCCAGCTTAGCTGTGCAGAAGAACAACAACAAGAAGAAGAAATATCTCGAAATATGTCCGTCAGGCCCCTTCCCTTGAGATATATCTGCAAATATCTCGGAAACGAAGCGAGGTATGGCAAAATGTTAAGAGACCTTTTTTGTAGAGAATTATGTTTCCTACAATTTAGGTTCTATGATATTTTTTGATCAGAAGCGTAGTTTTCGAGATGTATCGAGATATTTAAAAGTTCCGAAGCCGCACCAACATAATAGAGATACAGAAACACCGTGGCCCCTTTCTTTGAGATAACTCTGCACTAGTGCGAGCCGCAAATGCCACTTCCAGCTTAGCTGTGCAGAAGAAGAACAACAAGAAGAAGAAATATCTCGAAATATGTCCGTCAGGCCCCTTCCCTTGAGATAAATCTGCAAATATCTCGGAAACGAAGCGAGCTATGGCAAAATGTTAAGAGACGTTTTTTATAGAGAATTATGTTTCCTACAATTTATGTTCTATGATATTTTTTGATCAGAAGCGTAGTTTTCGAGATATATCGAGATATTTAAAAGTTCCGAAGCCGCACCAACATAATAGGGATACAGAAACACCGTGGCCCCTTTCTTTGAGATAACTCTGCACTAGTGCGAGCCGCAAATGCCACTTCCAGCTTAGCTGTGCAGAAGAAGAACAACAAGAAGAAGAAATATCTCGAAATATGTCCGTCAGGCCCCTTCCCTTGAGATATATCTGCAAATATCTCGGAAACGAAGCGAGCTATGGCAAAATGTTAAGAGACCTTTTTTGTAGAGAATTTTGTTTCCTACAATTTATGTTCTATGATATTTTTTGTTCAGAAGCGTAGTTCTCGAGATATATCAAGATATTTAAAAGTTCCGAAGCCGCACCAACATAATAGAGATACAGAAACACCGTGGCCCCTTTCTTTGAGATATCTCTGCACTATTGCGAGCTGCAAATGCCACTTCCAGCTTAGCTGCGCAGAAGAAGAACAACAAGAAGAAGAAATATCTCGAAATATGTCCGTCAGGCCCCTTCCCTTGAGATATATCTGCAAATATCTCGGAAACGAAGCGAGCTATGGCAAAATGTTAAGAGACCTTTTTTGTAGAGAATTATGTTTCCTACAATTTATGTTCTATGATATTTTTTGATCAGATGCGTAGTTCTCGAGATATACCAAGATATTTAAAAGTTCCGAAGCCGCACCAACATAATAGAGATACAGAAACACCGTGGCCCCTTTCTTTGAGATAACTCTGCACTATTGCGAGCTGCAAATGCCACTTCCAGCTTAGCTGTGCAGAGGAAGAACACCAAGAAGAAGGAATATCTCGAAATATGTCCGTCAGGCCAGTTCCTTTGAGCTGAATCTGCAAATATCTCGGAAACGAAGCGAGCTATGGCAAAATGTTAAGAGACGTTTTTTGTAGAGAATTATGTTTCCTACAATTTATGTTCTATGATATTTTTTGATCAGAAGCGTAGTTTTCGAGATATATCGAGATATTTAAAAGTTCCGAAGCCCCACCAACATAATAGAGATACAGAAACACCGTGGCCCCTTTCTTTGAGATAACTCTGCACTAGTGCGAGCCGCAAATGCCACTTCCAGCTTAGCTGTGCAGAACAAGAACAACAAGAAGAAGAAATATCTCGAAATATGTCCGTCAGGCACCTTCCCTTGAGATAAATCTGCAAATATCTCGGAAACGAAGCGAGCTATTGCAAAATGTTAAGAGACCTTTTTTGTAGAGAATTTTGTTTCCTACAATTTATGTTCTATGATATTTTTTGTTCAGAAGCGTAGTTCTCGAGATATATCAAGATATTTAAAAGTTCCGAAGCCGCACCAACATAATAGAGATACAGAAACACCGTGGCCCCTTTCTTTGAGATAACTCTGCACTATTGCGAGCTGTAAATGCCACTTCCAGTTAAGCTGTGCAGAAGAAGAACAACAAGAAGAAGAAATATCTCGAAATATGTCCGTCAGGCCCCTTCCCTTGAGATATATCTGCAAATATCTCGGAAACGAAGCGAGCTATGGCAAAATGTTAAGAGACCTTTTTTGTAGAGAATTTTGTTTCCTACAATTTATGTTCTATGATATTTTTTGATCAGAAGCGTAGTTTTCGAGATATATCGAGATATTTAAAAGTTCCGAAGCCGCACCAACATAATAGAGATACAGAAACACCGTGGCCCCTTTCTTTGAGATAACTCTGCACTAGTGCGAGCCGCAAATGCCACTTCCAGCTTAGCTGTGCAGAAGAAGAACAACAAGAAGAAGAAATATCTCGAAATATGTCCGTCAGGCCCCTTCCCTTGAGATAAATCTGCAAATATCTCGGAAACGAAGCGAGCTATGGCAAAATGTTAAGAGACCTTTTTTGTAGAGAATTAAGTTTCCTACTTTTTATGTTCTATGATATTTTTTGATCAGATGCGTAGTTCTCGAGATATATCAAGATATTTAAAAGTTCCGAAGCCGCACCAACATAATAGAGATACAGAAACACCGTGGCCCCTTTCTTTGAGATAACTCTGCACTAGTGCGAGCCGCAAATGCCACTTCCAGCTTAGCTGTGCAGAAGAAGAACAACAAGAAGAAGAAATATCTCGAAATATGTCCGTCAGGCCCCTTCCCTTGAGATATATCTGCAAATATCTCGGAAACGAAGCGAGCTATGGCAAAATGTTAAGAGACCTTTTTTGTAGAGAATTATGTTTCCTACAATTTATGTTCTACGATATTTTTTGATCCGAAGCGTAGTTTTCGAGATATATCGAGATGTTTAAAAGTTCCGAAGCCGCACCAACATAATAGAGATACAGAAACACCGTGGCCCCTTTCTTTGAGATAACTCTGCACTAGTGCGAGCCGCAAATGCCACTTCCAGCTTAGCTGTGCAGAGGAAGAACAACAAGAAGAAGAAATATCTCGAAATATGTCCGTCAGGCCCCTTCCCTTGAGATAAATCTGCAAATATCTCGGAAACGAAGCGAGCTATGGCAAAATGTTAAGAAACCCTTTTTGTAGAGAATTAAGTTTCCTACTTTTTATGTTCTATGATATTTTTTGATCAGATGCGTAGTTCTCGAGATATATCAAGATATTTAAAAGTTCCGAAGCCGCACCAACATAATAGAGATACAGAAACACCGTGGCCCCTTTCTTTGAGATAACTCTGCACTATTGCGAGCTGCAAATGCCACTTCCAGCTTAGCTGTGCAGAAGAAGAACAACAAGAAGAAGAAATATCCCGAAATATGTCCGTCAGGCCCCTTCCCTTGAGATATATCTGCAAATATCTCGGAAACGAAGCGAGCTATGGCAAAATGTTAAGAGACCTTTTTTGTAGAGAATTTTGTTTCCTACAATTTATGTTCTATGATATTTTTTGTTCAGAAGCGTAGTTCTCGAGATATATCAAGATATTTAAAAGTTCCGAAGCCGCACCAACATAATAGAGATACAGAAACACCGTGGCCCCTTTCTTTGAGATAACTCTGCACTATTGCGAGCTGCAAATGCCACTTCCAGCTTAGCTGTGCAGAGGAAGAACAACAAGAAGAAGGAATATCTCGAAATATGTCCGTCAGGCCAGTTCCTTTGAGCTGAATCTGCAAATATCTCGGAAACGAAGCGAGCTATGGCAAAATGTTAAGAGACGTTTTTTGTAGAGAATTATGTTTCCTACAATTTATGTTCTATGATATTTTTTGATCAGAAGCGTAGTTTTCGAGATATATCGAGATATTTAAAAGTTCCGAAGCCCCACCAACATAATAGAGATACAGAAACACCGTGGCCCCTTTCTTTGAGATATCTCTGCACTATTGCGAGCTGCAAATGCCACTTCCAGCTTAGCTGCGCAGAAGAAGAACAACAAGAAGAAGAAATATCTCGAAATATGTCCGTCAGGCCCCTTCCCTTGAGATAAATCTGCAAATATCTCGGAAACGAAGCGAGCTATGGCAAAATGTTTAGAGACCTTTCTTGTAGAGAATTAAGTTTCCTACTTTTTATGTAGTATGATATTTTTTGATCAGATGCGTAGTTCTCGAGATATATCAAGATATTTAAAAGTTCCGAAGCCGCACCAACATAATAGAGATACAGAAACACCGTGGCCCCTTTCTTTGAGATAACTCTGCACTATTGCGCGCTGCAAATGCCACTTCCAGCTTAGCTGTGCAGAAGAAGAACAACAAGAAGAAGAAATATCTCGAAATATGTCCGTCAGGCCCCTTCCCTTGAGATAAATCTGCAAATATCTCGGAGACGAAGCGAGCTATGGCAAAATGTTAAGAGACCTTTTTTGTAGAGAATTAAGTTTCCTACTTTTTATGTTCTATGATATTTTTTGATCAGATGCGTAGTTCTCGAGATATATCAAGATATTTAAAAGTTCCGAAGCCGCACCAACATAATAGAGATACAGAAACACCGTGGCCCCTTTCTTTGAGATAACTCTGCACTATTGCGAGCTGCAAATGCCACTTCCAGCTTAGCTGTGCAGAGGAAGAACAACAAGAAGAAGAAATATCTCGAAATATGTCCGTCAGGCCAGTTCCTTTGAGCTGAATCTGCAAATATCTCGGAAACGAAGCGAGCTATGGCAAAATGTTAAGAGACCTTTTTTGTAGAGAATTTTGTTTCCTACAATTTATGTTCTATGATATTTTTTGTTCAGAAGCGTAGTTCTCGAGATATATCAAGATATTTAAAAGTTCCGAAGCCGCACCAACATAATAGAGATACAGAAACACCGTGGCCCCTTTCTTTGAGATAACTCTGCACTATTGCGAGCTGTAAATGCCACTTCCAGTGAAGCTGTGCAGAAGAAGAACAACAAGAAGAAGAAATATCTCGAAATATGTCCGTCAGGCCCCTTCCCTTGAGATATATCTGCAAATATCTCGGAAACGAAGCGAGCTATGGCAAAATGTTAAGAGACCTTTTTTGTAGAGAATTTTGTTTCCTACAATTTATGTTCTATGATATTTTTTGTTCAGAAGCGTAGTTCTCGAGATATATCAAGATATTTAAAAGTTCCGAAGCCGCACCAACATAATAGAGATACAGAAACACCGTGGCCCCTTTCTTTGAGATATCTCTGCACTATTGCGAGCTGCAAATGCCACTTCCAGCTTAGCTGCGCAGAAGAAGAACAACAAGAAGAAGAAATATCTCGAAATATGTCCGTCAGGCCCCTTCCCTTGAGATAAATCTGCAAATATCTCGGAAACGAAGCGAGCTATGGCAAAATGTTTAGAGACCTTTCTTGTAGAGAATTAAGTTTCCTACTTTTTATGTAGTATGATATTTTTTGATCAGATGCGTAGTTCTCGAGATATATCAAGATATTTAAAAGTTCCGAAGCCGCACCAACATAATAGAGATACAGAAACACCGTGGCCCCTTTCTTTGAGATAACTCTGCACTATTGCGCGCTGCAAATGCCACTTCCAGCTTAGCTGTGCAGAAGAAGAACAACAAGAAGAAGAAATATCTCGAAATATGTCCGTCAGGCCCCTTCCCTTGGGATAAATCTGCAAATATCTCGGAGACGAAGCGAGCTATGGCAAAATGTTAAGAGACCTTTTTTGTAGAGAATTAAGTTTCCTACTTTTTATGTTCTATGATATTTTTTGATCAGATGCGTAGTTCTCGAGATATATCAAGATATTTAAAAGTTCCGAAGCCGCACCAACATAATAGAGATACAGAAACACCGTGGCCCCTTTCTTTGAGATAACTCTGCACTATTGCGAGCTGCAAATGCCACTTCCAGCTTAGCTGTGCAGAGGAAGAACAACAAGAAGAAGAAATATCTCGAAATATGTCCGTCAGGCCAGTTCCTTTGAGCTGAATCTGCAAATATCTCGGAAACGAAGCGAGCTATGGCAAAATGTTAAGAGACGTTTTTTGCAGAGAATTATGTTTCCTACAATTTATGTTCTATGATATTTTTTGATCAGAAGCGTAGTTTTCGAGATATATCGAGATATTTAAAAGTTCCGAAGCCGCACCAACATAATAGGGATACAGAAACACCGTGGCCCCTTTCTTTGAGATAACTCTGCACTAGTGCGAGCCGCAAATGCCACTTCCAGCTTAGCTGTGCAGAAGAAGAACAACAAGAAGAAGAAATATCTCGAAATATGTCCGTCAGGCCACTTCCCTTGAGATAAATCTGCAAATATCTCGGAAACGAAGCGAGCTATGGCAAAATGTTAAGAGACGTTTTTTGTAGAGAATTATGTTTCCTACAATTTATGTTCTATGATATTTTTTGATCAGAAGCGTAGTTTTCGAGATATATCGAGATATTTAAAAGTTCCGAAGCCGCACCAACATAATAGAGATACAGAAACACCGTGGCCCCTTTCTTTGAGATAACTCTGCACTAGTGCGAGCCGCAAATGCCACTTCCAGCTTAGCTGTGCAGAAGAAGAGCAACAAGAAGAAGAAATATCTCGAAATATGTCCGACAGGCCCCTTCCCTTGAGATAAATCTGCAAATATCTCGGAAACGAAGCGAGCTATGGCGAAATGTTAAGAGACCTTTTTTGTAGAGAATTAAGTTTCCTACTTTTTATCTTCTATGATATTTTTTGGTCAGATGCGTAGTTCTCGAGATAGATCAAGATACTTAAAAGTTCCGAAGCCGCACCAACATAATAGAGATACAGAAACACCGTGGCCCCTCTCTTTGAGATAACTCTGCACTATTGCGAGCTGCAAATGCCACTTCCAGCTTAGCTGTGCAGAAGAAGAACAACAAGAAGAAGAAATATCTCGAAATATGTCCGTCAGGCCCCTTCCCTTGAGATAAATCTGCAAATATCTCGGAAACGAAGCGAGCTATGGCAAAATGTTTAGAGACCTTTCTTGTAGAGAATTAAGTTTCCTACTTTTTATGTTCTATGATATTTTTTGATCAGATGCGTAGTTCTCGAGATATATCAAGATATTTAAAAGTTCCGAAGCCGCACCAACATAATAGAGATACAGAAACACCGTGGCCCCTTTCTTTGAGATAACTCTGCACTATTGCGAGCTGCAACTGCCACTTCCAGCTTAGCTGTGCAGAGGAAGAACAACAAGAAGAAGAAATATCTCGAAATATGTCCGTCAGGCCAGTTCCTTTGAGCTGAATCTGCAAATATCTCGGAAACGAAGCGAGCTATGGCAAAATGTTAAGAGACGTTTTTTGCAGAGAATTATGTTTCCTACAATTTATGTTCTATGATATTTTTTGATCAGAAGCGTAGTTTTCGAGATATATCGAGATATTTAAAAGTTCCGAAGCCGCACCATCATAATAGGGATACAGAAACACCGTGGCCCCTTTCTTTGAGATAACTCTGCACTAGTGCGAGCCGCAAATGCCACTTCCAGCTTAGCTGTGCAGAAGAAGAACAACAAGAAGAAGAAATATCTCGAAATATGTCCGTCAGGCCACTTCCCTTGAGATAAATCTGCAAATATCCCGGAAACGAAGCGAGCTATGGCAAAATGTTAAGAGACGTTTTTTGTAGAGAATTATGTTTCCTACAATTTATGTTCTATGATATTTTTTGATCAGAAGCGTAGTTTTCGAGATATATCGAGATATTTAAAAGTTCCGAAGCCGCACCAACATAATAGCGATACAGAAACACCGTGGCCCCTTTCTTTGAGATAACTCTGCACTAGTGCGAGCCGCAAATGCCACTTCCAGCTTAGCTGTGCAGAAGAAGAGCAACAAGAAGAAGAAATATCTCGAAATATGTCCGACAGGCCCCTTCCCTTGAGATAAATCTGCAAATATCTCGGAAACGAAGCGAGCTATGGCGAAATGTTAAGAGACCTTTTTTGTAGAGAATTAAGTTTCCTACTTTTTATCTTCTATGATATTTTTTGGTCAGATGCGTAGTTCTCGAGATAGATCAAGATACTTAAAAGTTCCGAAGCCGCACCAACATAATAGAGATACAGAAACACCGTGGCCCCTCTCTTTGAGATAACTCTGCACTATTGCGAGCTGCAAATGCCACTTCCAGCTTAGCTGTGCAGAAGAAGAACAACAAGAAGAAGAAATATCTCGAAATATGTCCGTCAGGCCCCTTCCCTTGAGATAAATCTGCAAATATCTCGGAAACGAAGCGAGCTATGGCAAAATGTTTAGAGACCTTTCTTGTAGAGAATTAAGTTTCCTACTTTTTATGTAGTATGATATTTTTTGATCAGATGCGTAGTTCTCGAGATATATCAAGATATTTAAAAGTTCCGAAGCCGCACCAACATAATAGAGATACAGAAACACCGTGGCCCCTTTCTTTGAGATAACTCTGCACTATTGCGCGCTGCAAATGCCACTTCCAGCTTAGCTGTGCAGAAGAAGAACAACAAGAAGAAGAAATATCTCGAAACATGTCCGTCAGGCCCCTTCCCTTGAGATAAATCTGCAAATATCTCGGAAACGAAGCGAGCTATGGCAAAATGTTAAGAGACCTTTTTTGTAGAGAATTATGTTTCCTACAATTTATGTTCTATGATATTTTTTGATCAGAAGCGTAGTTTTCGAGATATATCGAGATATTTAAAAGCTCCGAAGCCGCACCAACATAATAGAGATACAGAAACACCGTGGCCCCTTTCTTTGAGATAACTCTGCACTATTGCGAGCCGCAAATGCCACTTCCAGCTCAGCTGTGCAGAAGAAGAACAACAAGAAGAAGAAATATCTCGAAATATGTCCGTCAGGCCCCTTCCCTTGAGATAAATCTGCAAATATCTCGGAAACGAAGCGAGCTATGGCAAAATGTTAAGAGACGTTTTTTATAGAGAATTATGTTTCCTACAATTTATGTTCTATGATATTTTTTGATCAGAAGCGTAGTTTTCGAGATATATCGAGATATTTAAAAGTTCCGAAGCCGCACCAACATAATAGGGATACAGAAACACCGTGGCCCCTTTCTTTGAGATAACTCTGCACTAGTGCGAGCCGCAAATGCCACTTCCAGCTTAGCTGTGCAGAAGAAGAACAACAAGAAGAAGAAATATCTCGAAATATGTCCGTCAGGCCCCTTCCCTTGAGATATATCTGCAAATATCTCGGAAACGAAGCGAGCTATGGCAAAATGTTAAGAGACCTTTTTTGTAGAGAATTATGTTTCCTACAATTTATGTTCTATGATATTTTTTGATCAGAAGCGTAGTTTTCGAGATATATCGAGATATTTAAAAGTTCCGAAGCCGCACCAACATAATAGAGATACAGAAACACCGTGGCCCCTTTCTTTGAGATAACTCTGCACTAGTGCGAGCCGCAAATGCCACTTCCAGCTTAGCTGTGCAGAAGAAGAACAACAAGAAGAAGAAATATCTCGAAATATGTCCGTCAGGCCCCTTCCCTTGAGATAAATCTGCAAATATCTCGGAAACGAAGCGAGCTATGGCAAAATGTTAAGAGACCTTTTTTGTAGAGAATTAAGTTTCCTACTTTTTATGTTCTATGATATTTTTTGATCAGATGCGTAGTTCTCGAGATATATCAAGATATTTAAAAGTTCCGAAGCCGCACCAACATAATAGAGATACAGAAACACCGTGGCCCCTTTCTTTGAGATAACTCTGCACTAGTGCGAGCCGCAAATGCCACTTCCAGCTTAGCTGTGCAGAAGAAGAACAACAAGAAGAAGAAATATCTCGAAATATGTCCGTCAGGCCCCTCCCCTTGAGATATATCTGCAAATATCTCGGAAACGAAGCGAGCTATGGCAAAATGTTAAGAGACCTTTTTTGTAGAGAATTATGTTTCCTACAATTTATGTTCTACGATATTTTTTGATCCGAAGCGTAGTTTTCGAGATATATCGAGATGTTTAAAAGTTCCGAAGCCGCACCAACATAATAGAGATACAGAAACACCGTGGCCCCTTTCTTTGAGATAACTCTGCACTAGTGCGAGCCGCAAATGCCACTTCCAGCTTAGCTGTGCAGAGGAAGAACAACAAGAAGAAGAAATATCTCGAAATATGTCCGTCAGGCCCCTTCCCTTGAGATAAATCTGCAAATATCTCGGAAACGAAGCGAGCTATGGCAAAATGTTAAGAAACCCTTTTTGTAGAGAATTAAGTTTCCTACTTTTTATGTTCTATGATATTTTTTGATCAGATGCGTAGTTCTCGAGATATATCAAGATATTTAAAAGTTCCGAAGCCGCACCAACATAATAGAGATACAGAAACACCGTGGCCCCTTTCTTTGAGATAACTCTGCACTATTGCGAGCTGCAAATGCCACTTCCAGCTTAGCTGTGCAGAGGAAGAACAACAAGAAGAAGAAATATCTCGAAATATGTCCGTCAGGCCAGTTCCTTTGAGCTGAATCTGCAAATATCTCGGAAACGAAGCGAGCTATGGCAAAATGTTAAGAGATGTTTTTTGTAGAGAATTATGTTTCCTACAATTTATGTTCTATGATATTTTTTGATCAGAAGCGTAGTTTTCGAGATATATCGAGATATTTAAAAGTTCCGAAGCCGCACCAACATAATAGGGATACAGAAACACCGTGGCCCCTTTCTTTGAGATAACTCTGCACTAGTGCGAGCCGCAAATGCCACTTCCAGCTTAGCTGTGCAGAAGAAGAACAACAAGAAGAAGAAATATCTCGAAATATGTCCGTCAGGCCACTTCCCTTGAGATAAATCTGCAAATATCTCGGAAACGAAGCGAGCTATGGCAAAATGTTAAGAGACGTTTTTTGTAGAGAATTATGTTTCCTACAATTTATGTTCTATGATATTTTTTGATCAGAAGCGTAGTTTTCGAGATATATCGAGATATTTAAAAGTTCCGAAGCCGCACCAACATAATAGAGATACAGAAACACCGTGGCCCCTTTCTTTGAGATAACTCTGCACTAGTGCGAGCCGCAAATGCCACTTCCAGCTTAGCTGTGCAGAAGAAGAGCAACAAGAAGAAGAAATATCTCGAAATATGTCCGACAGGCCCCTTCCCTTGAGATAAATCTGCAAATATCTCGGAAACGAAGCGAGCTATGGCGAAATGTTAAGAGACCTTTTTTGTAGAGAATTAAGTTTCCTACTTTTTATCTTCTATGATATTTTTTGATCAGATGCGTAGTTCTCGAGATAGATCAAGATACTTAAAAGTTCCGAAGCCGCACCAACATAATAGAGATACAGAAACACCGTGGCCCCTCTCTTTGAGATAACTCTGCACTATTGCGAGCTGCAAATGCCACTTCCAGGTTAGCTGTGCAGAAGAAGAACAACAAGAAGAAGAAATATCTCGAAATATGTCCGTCAGGCCCCTTCCCTTGAGATAAATCTGCAAATATCTCGGAAACGAAGCGAGCTATGGCAAAATCTTTAGAGACCTTTCTTGTAGAGAATTAAGTTTCCTACTTTTTATGTAGTATGATATTTTTTGATCAGATGCGTAGTTCTCGAGATATATCAAGATATTTAAAAGTTCCGAAGCCGCACCAACATAATAGAGATACAGAAACACCGTGGCCCCTTTCTTTGAGATAACTCTGCACTAGTGCGAGCTGCAAATGCCACTTCCAGCTTAGCTGTGCAGAAGAAGAACAACAAGAAGAAGAAATATCTCGAAATATGTCCGTCAGGCCCCTTCCCTTGAGATAAATCTGCAAATATCTCGGAGACGAAGCGAGCTATGGCAAAATGTTAAGAGACCTTTTTTGTAGAGAATTAAGTTTCCTACTTTTTATGTTCTATGATATTTTTCGATCAGATGCGTAGTTCTCGAGATATATCAAGATATTTAAAAGTTCCGAAGCCGCACCAACATAATAGAGATACAGAAACACCGTGGCCCCTTTCTTTGAGATAACTCTGCACTATTGCGAGCTGCAAATGCCACTTCCAGCTTAGCTGTGCAGAGGAAGAACAACAAGAAGAAGAAATATCTCGAAATATGTCCGTCAGGCCAGTTCCTTTGAGCTGAATCTGCAAATATCTCGGAAACGAAGCGAGCTATGGCAAAATGTTAAGAGACGTTTTTTGTAGAGAATTATGTTTCCTACAATTTATGTTCTATGGTATTTTTTGATCAGAAGCGTAGTTTTCGAGATATATCGAGATATTTAAAAGTTCCGAAGCCGCACCAACATAATAGGGATACAGAAACACCGTGGCCCCTTTCTTTGAGATAACTCTGCACTAGTGCGAGCCGCAAATGCCACTTCCAGCTTAGCTGTGCAGAAGAAGAACAACAAGAAGAAGAAATATCTCGAAATATGTCCGTCAGGCCACTTCCCTTGAGATAAATCTGCAAATATCTCGGAAACGAAGCGAGCTATGGCAAAATGTTAAGAGACGTTTTTTGTAGAGAATTAAGTTTCCTACTTTTTATGTTCTATGATATTTTTTGATCAGATGCGTAGTTCTCGAGATATATCAAGATATTTAAAAGTTCCGAAGCCGCACCAACATAATAGAGATACAGAAACACCGTGGCCCCTTTCTTTGAGATAACTCTGCACTATTGCGACCTGCAAATGCCACTTCCAGCTTAGCTGTGCAGAGGAAGAACAACAAGAAGAAGAAATATCTCGAAATATGTCCGTCAGGCCAGTTCCTTTGAGCTGAATCTGCAAATATCTCGGAAACGAAGCGAGCTATGGCAAAATGTTAAGAGACGTTTTTTGTAGAGAATTATGTTTCCTACAATTTATGTTCTATGATATTTTTTGATCAGAAGCGTAGTTTTCGAGATATATCGAGATATTTAAAAGTTCCGAAGCCGCACCAACATAATAGGGATACAGAAACACCGTGGCCCCTTTCTTTGAGATAACTCTGCACTAGTGCGAGCCGCAAATGCCACTTCCAGCTTAGCTGTGCAGAAGAAGAGCAACAAGAAGAAGAAATATCTCGAAATATGTCCGACAGGCCCCTTCCCTTGAGATAAATCTGCAAATATCTCGGAAACGAAGCGAGCTATGGCGAAATGTTAAGAGACCTTTTTTGTAGAGAATTAAGTTTCCTACTTTTTATCTTCTATGATATTTTTTGATCAGATGCGTAGTTCTCGAGATAGATCAAGATACTTAAAAGTTCCGAAGCCGCACCAACATAATAGAGATACAGAAACACCGTGGCCCCTCTCTTTGAGATAACTCTGCACTATTGCGAGCTGCAAATGCCACTTCCAGGTTAGCTGTGCAGAAGAAGAACAACAAGAGGAAGAAATATCTCGAAATATGTCCGTCAGGCCCCTTCCCTTGAGATAAATCTGCAAATATCTCGGAAACGAAGCGAGCTATGGCAAAATGTTAAGAGACGTTTTTTGTAGAGAATTATGTTTCCTACAATTTATGTTCTATGATATTTTTTGATCAGAAGCGTAGTTTTCGAGATATATCGAGATATTTAAAAGTTCCGAAGCCGCACCAACATAATAGGGATACAGAAACACCGTGGCCCCTTTCTCTGAGATAACTCTGCACTAGTGCGAGCCGCAAATGCCACTTCCAGCTTAGCTGTGCAGAAGAAGAACAACAAGAAGAAGAAATATCTCGAAATATGTCCGTCAGGCCACTTCCCTTGAGATAAATCTGCAAATATCTCGGAAACGAAGCGAGCTATGGCAAAATGTTAAGAGACGTTTTTTGTAGAGAATTACGTTTCCTACAATTTATGTTCTATGATATTTTTTGATCAGAAGCGTAGTTCTCGAGATATATCGAGATATTTAAAAGTTCCGAAGCCGCACCAACATAATAGAGATACAGAAACACCGTGGCCCCTTTCTTTGAGATAACTCTGCACTAGTGCGAGCTGCAAATGCCACTTCCAGCTTAGCTGTGCAGAAGAAGAACAACAAGAAGAAGAAATATCTCGAAATATGTCCGTCAGGCCCCTTCCCTTGAGATAAATCTGCAAATATCTCGGAAACGAAGCGAGCTATGGCAAAATGTTAAGAGACCTTTTTTGTAGAGAATTAGGTTTCCTACTTTTTATGTTCTATGATATTTTTTGATCAGATGCGTAGTTCTCGAGATATATCAAGATATTTAAAAGTTCCGAAGCCGCACCAACATAATAGAGATACAGAAACACCGTGGCCCCTTTCTTTGAGATAACTCTGCACTAGTGCGAGCCGCAAATGCCACTTCCAGCTTAGCTGTGCAGAAGAAGAGCAACAAGAAGAAGAAATATCTCGAAATATGTCCGTCAGGCCCCTTCCCTTGAGATAAATCTGCAAATATCTCGGAAACGAAGCGAGCTATGGCAAAATGTTTAGAGACCTTTCTTGTAGAGAATTAAGTTTCCTACTTTTTATGTAGTATGATATTTTTTGATCAGATGCGTAGTTCTCGAGATATATCAAGATATTTAAAAGTTCCGAAGCCGCACCAACATAATAGAGATACAGAAACACCGTGGCCCCTTTCTTTGAGATAACTCTGCACTATTGCGAGCTGCAAATGCCACTTCCAGCTTAGCTGTGCAGAGGAAGAACAACAAGAAGAAGAAATATCTCGAAATATGTCCGTCAGGCCAGTTCCTTTGAGCTGAATCTGCAAATATCTCGGAAACGAAGCGAGCTATGGCAAAATGTTGAGAGACGTTTTTTGTAGAGAATTATGTTTCCTACAATTTATGTTATATGATATTTTTTGATCAGAAGCGTAGTTTTCGAGATATATCGAGATATTTAAAAGTTCCGAAGCCGCACCAACATAATAGGGATACAGAAACACCGTGGCCCCTTTCTTTGAGATAACTCTGCACTAGTGCGAGCCGCAAATGCCACTTCCAGCTTAGCTGTGCAGAAGAAGAACAACAAGAAGAAGAAATATCTCGAAATATGTCCGTCAGGCCACTTCCCTTGAGATAAATCTGCAAATATCTCGGAAACGAAGCGAGCTATGGCAAAATGTTAAGAGACGTTTTTTGTAGAGAATTATGTTTCCTACAATTTATGTTCTATGATATTTTTTGATCAGAAGCGTAGTTTTCGAGATATATCGAGATATTTAAAAGTTCCGAAGCCGCACCAACATAATAGAGATACAGAAACACCGTGGCCCCTTTCTTTGAGATAACTCTGCACTAGTGCGAGCCGCAAATGCCACTTCCAGCTTAGCTGTGCAGAAGAAGAGCAACAAGAAGAAGAAATATCTCGAAATATGTCCGACAGGCCCCTTCCCTTGAGATAAATCTGCAAATATCTCGGAAACGAAGCGAGCTATGGCGAAATGTTAAGAGACCTTTTTTGTAGAGAATTAAGTTTCCTACTTTTTATCTTCTATGATATTTTTTGATCAGATGCGTAGTTCTCGAGATAGATCAAGATACTTAAAAGTTCCGAAGCCGCACCAACATAATAGAGATACAGAAACACCGTGGCCCCTCTCTTTGAGATAACTCTGCACTATTGCGAGCTGCAAATGCCACTTCCAGGTTAGCTGTGCAGAAGAAGAACAACAAGAAGAAGAAATATCTCGAAATATGTCCGTCAGGCCCCTTCCCTTGAGATAAATCTGCAAATATCTCGGAAACGAAGCGAGCTATGGCAAAATCTTTAGAGACCTTTCTTGTAGAGAATTAAGTTTCCTACTTTTTATGTAGTATGATATTTTTTGATCAGATGCGTAGTTCTCGAGATATATCAAGATATTTAAAAGTTCCGAAGCCGCACCAACATAATAGAGATACAGAAACACCGTGGCCCCTTTCTTTGAGATAACTCTGCACTATTGCGCGCTGCAAATGCCACTTCCAGCTTAGCTGTGCAGAAGAAGAACAACAAGAAGAAGAAATATCTCGAAATATGTCCGTCAGGCCCCTTCCCTTGAGATAAATCTGCAAATATCTCGGAAACGAAGCGAGCTATGGCAAAATGTTAAGAGACGTTTTTTGTAGAGAATTATGTTTCCTACAATTTATGTTCTATGATATTTTTTGATCAGAAGCGTAGTTTTCGAGATATATCGGGATATTTAAAAGTTCCGAAGCCGCACCAACATAATAGGGATACAGAAACACCGTGGCCCCTTTCTCTGAGATAACTCTGCACTAGTGCGAGCCGCAAATGCCACTTCCAGCTTAGCTGTGCAGAAGAAGAACAACAAGAAGAAGAAATATCTCGAAATATGTCCGTCAGGCCACTTCCCTTGAGATAAATCTGCAAATATCTCGGAAACGAAGCGAGCTATGGCAAAATGTTAAGAGACGTTTTTTGTAGAGAATTACGTTTCCTACAATTTATGTTCTATGATATTTTTTGATCAGAAGCGTAGTTTTCGAGATATATCGAGATATTTAAAAGTTCCGAAGCCGCACCAACATAATAGAGATACAGAAACACCGTGGCCCCTTTCTTTGAGATAACTCTGCACTAGTGCGAGCCGCAAATGCCACTTCCAGCTTAGCTGTGCAGAAGAAGAGCAACAAGAAGAAGAAATATCTCGAAATATGTCCGACAGGCCCCTTCCCTTGAGATAAATCTGCAAATATCTCGGAAACGAAGCGAGCTATGGCGAAATGTTAAGAGACCTTTTTTGTAGAGAATTAAGTTTCCTACTTTTTATCTTCTATGATATTTTTTGGTCAGATGCGTAGTTCTCGAGATAGATCAAGATACTTAAAAGTTCCGAAGCCGCACCAACATAATAGAGATACAGAAACACCGTGGCCCCTCTCTTTGAGATAACTCTGCACTATTGCGAGCTGCAAATGCCACTTCCAGCTTAGCTGTGCAGAAGAAGAACAACAAGAAGAAGAAATATCTCGAAATATGTCCGTCAGGCCCCTTCCCTTGAGATAAATCTGCAAATATCTCGGAAACGAAGCGAGCTATGGCAAAATGTTTAGAGACCTTTCTTGTAGAGAATTAAGTTTCCTACTTTTTATGTAGTATGATATTTTTTGATCAGATGCGTAGTTCTCGAGATATATCAAGATATTTAAAAGTTCCGAAGCCGCACCAACATAATCGAGATACAGAAACACCGTGGCCCCTTTCTTTGAGATAACTCTGCACTATTGCGCGCTGCAAATGCCACTTCCAGCTTAGCTGTACAGAAGAAGAACAACAAGAAGAAGAAATATCTCGAAACATGTCCGTCAGGCCCCTTCCCTTGAGATAAATCTGCAAATATCTCGGAAACGAAGCGAGCTATGGCAAAATGTTAAGAGACCTTTTTTGTAGAGAATTATGTTTCCTACAATTTATGTTCTATGATATTTTTTGATCAGAAGCGTAGTTTTCGAGATATATCGAGATATTTAAAAGCTCCGAAGCCGCACCAACATAATAGAGATACAGAAACACCGTGGCCCCTTTCTTTGAGATAACTCTGCACTATTGCGAGCCGCAAATGCCACTTCCAGCTCAGCTGTGCAGAAGAAGAACAACAAGAAGAAGAAATATCTCGAAATATGTCCGTCAGGCCCCTTCCCTTGAGATAAATATGCAAATATCTCGGAAACGAAGCGAGCTATGGCAAAATGTTAAGAGACCTTTTTTGTAGAGAATTAAGTTTCCTACTTTTTATGTTCTATGATATTTTTTGATCAGATGCGTAGTTCTCGAGATATATCAAGATATTTAAAAGTTCCGAAGCCGCACCAACATAATAGAGATACAGAAACACCGTGGCCCCTTTCTTTGAGATAACTCTGCACTAGTGCGAGCCGCAAATGCCACTTCCAGCTTAGCTGTGCAGAAGAAGAACAACAAGAAGAAGAAATATCTCGAAATATGTCCGTCAGGCCCCTTCCCTTGAGATAAATCTGCAAATATCTCGGAAACGAAGCGTGCTATGGCAAAATGTTAAGAGACCTTTTTTGTAGAGAATTAAGTTTCCCACTTTTTATTTTCTATGATATTTTTTGATCAGATGCGTAGTTCTCGAGATATATCAAGATATTTAAAAGTTCCGAAGCCGCACCAACATAATAGGGATACAGAAACACCGTAGCCCCTCTCTTTGAGATAACTCTGCACTATTGCGAGCTGCAAATGCCACTTCCAGGTTAGCTGTGCAGAAGAAGAACAACAAGAAGAAGAAATATCTCGAAATATGTCCGTCAGGCCCCTTCCCTTGAGATAAATCTGCAAATATCTCGGAAACGAAGCGAGCTATGGCAAAATCTTTAGAGACCTTTCTTGTAGAGAATTAAGTTTCCTACTTTTTATGTAGTATGATATTTTTTGATCAGATGCGTAGTTCTCGAGATATATCAAGATATTTAAAAGTTCCGAAGCCGCACCAACATAATAGAGATACAGAAACACCGTGGCCCCTTTCTTTGAGATAACTCTGCACTATTGCGCGCTGCAAATGCCACTTCCAGCTTAGCTGTGCAGAAGAAGAACAACAAGAAGAAGAAATATCTCGAAATATGTCCGTCAGGCCCCTTCCCTTGAGATAAATCTGCAAATATCTCGGAAACGAAGCGAGCTATGGCAAAATGTTAAGAGACGTTTTTTGTAGAGAATTATGTTTCCTACAATTTATGTTCTATGATATTTTTTGATCAGAAGCGTAGTTTTCGAGATATATCGAGATATTTAAAAGTTCCGAAGCCGCACCAACATAATAGGGATACAGAAACACCGTGGCCCCTTTCTCTGAGATAACTCTGCACTAGTGCGAGCCGCAAATGCCACTTCCAGCTTAGCTGTGCAGAAGAAGAACAACAAGAAGAAGAAATATCTCGAAATATGTCCGTCAGGCCACTTCCCTTGAGATAAATCTGCAAATATCTCGGAAACGAAGCGAGCTATGGCAAAATGTTAAGAGACGTTTTTTGTAGAGAAATACGTTTCCTACAATTTATGTTCTATGATATTTTTTGATCAGAAGCGTAGTTTTCGAGATATATCGAGATATTTAAAAGTTCCGAAGCCGCACCAACATAATAGAGATACAGAAACACCGTGGCCCCTTTCTTTGAGATAACTCTGCACTAGTGCGAGCCGCAAATGCCACTTCCAGCTTAGCTGTGCAGAAGAAGAGCAACAAGAAGAAGAAATATCTCGAAATATGTCCGACAGGCCCCTTCCCTTGAGATAAATCTGCAAATATCTCGGAAACGAAGCGAGCTATGGCGAAATGTTAAGAGACCTTTTTTGTAGAGAATTAAGTTTCCTACTTTTTATCTTCTATGATATTTTTTGGTCAGATGCGTAGTTCTCGAGATAGATCAAGATACTTAAAAGTTCCGAAGCCGCACCAACATAATAGAGATACAGAAACACCGTGGCCCCTCTCTTTGAGATAACTCTGCACTATTGCGAGCTGCAAATGCCACTTCCAGCTTAGCTGTGCAGAAGAAGAACAACAAGAAGAAGAAATATCTCGAAATATGTCCGTCAGGCCCCTTCCCTTGAGATAAATCTGCAAATATCTCGGAAACGAAGCGAGCTATGGCAAAATGTTTAGAGACCTTTCTTGTAGAGAATTAAGTTTCCTACTTTTTATGTAGTATGATATTTTTTGATCAGATGCGTAGTTCTCGAGATATATCAAGATATTTAAAAGTTCCGAAGCCGCACCAACATAATCGAGATACAGAAACACCGTGGCCCCTTTCTTTGAGATAACTCTGCACTATTGCGCGCTGCAAATGCCACTTCCAGCTTAGCTGTACAGAAGAAGAACAACAAGAAGAAGAAATATCTCGAAATATGTCCGTCAGGCCCCTTCCCTTGAGATAAATCTGCAAATATCTCGGAAACGAAGCGAGCTATGGCAAAATGTTTAGAGACCTTTCTTGTAGAGAATTAAGTTTCCTACTTTTTATGTAGTATGATATTTTTTGATCAGATGCGTAGTTCTCGAGATATATCAAGATATTTAAAAGTTCCGAAGCCGCACCAACATAATCGAGATACAGAAACACCGTGGCCCCTTTCTTTGAGATAACTCTGCACTATTGCGCGCTGCAAATGCCACTTCCAGCTTAGCTGTACAGAAGAAGAACAACAAGAAGAAGAAATATCTCGAAACATGTCCGTCAGGCCCCTTCCCTTGAGATAAATCTGCAAATATCTCGGAAACGAAGCGAGCTATGGCAAAATGTTAAGAGACCTTTTTTGTAGAGAATTATGTTTCCTACAATTTAAGTTCTATGATATTTTTTGATCAGAAGCGTAGTTTTCGAGATATATCGAGATATTTAAAAGCTCCGAAGCCGCACCAACATAATAGAGATACAGAAACACCGTGGCCCCTTTCTTTGAGATAACTCTGCACTATTGCGAGCCGCAAATGCCACTTCCAGCTCAGCTGTGCAGAAGAAGAACAACAAGAAGAAGAAATATCTCGAAATATGTCCGTCAGGCCCCTTCCCTTGAGATAAATATGCAAATATCTCGGAAACGAAGCGAGCTATGGCAAAATGTTAAGAGACCTTTTTTGTAGAGAATTAAGTTTCCTACTTTTTATGTTCTATGATATTTTTTGATCAGATGCGTAGTTCTCGAGATATATCAAGATATTTAAAAGTTCCGAAGCCGCACCAACATAATAGAGATACAGAAACACCGTGGCCCCTTTCTTTGAGATAACTCTGCACTAGTGCGAGCCGCAAATGCCACTTCCAGCTTAGCTGTGCAGAAGAAGAACAACAAGAAGAAGAAATATCTCGAAATATGTCCGTCAGGCCCCTTCCCTTGAGATAAATCTGCAAATATCTCGGAAACGAAGCGTGCTATGGCAAAATGTTAAGAGACCTTTTTTGTAGAGAATTAAGTTTCCCACTTTTTATTTTCTATGATATTTTTTGATCAGATGCGTAGTTCTCGAGATATATCAAGATATTTAAAAGTTCCGAAGCCGCACCAACATAATAGGGATACAGAAACACCGTGGCCCCTTTCTTTGAGATAACTCTGCACTAGTGCGAGCCGCAAATGCCACTTCCAGCTTAGCTGTGCAGAAGATGAACAACAAGAAGAAGAAATATCTCGAAATATGTCCGTCAGGCCCCTTCCCTTGAGATAAATCTGCAAATATCTCGGAAACGAAGCGAGCTATCGCAAAATGTTAAGAGACCTTTTTTGTAGAGAATTATGTTTCCTACAATTTATGTTCTACGATATTTTTTGATCAGAAGTGTAGTTTTCGAGATATATCGAGATATTTAAAAGTTCCGAAGCCGCACCAACATAATAGAGATACAGAAACACCGTGGCCCCTTTCTTTGAGATAACTCTGCACTAGTGCGAGCTGCAAATGCCACATCCAGCTTAGCTGTGCAGAAGAAGAACAACAAGAAGAAGAAATATCTCGAAATATGTCCGTCAGGCCCCTTCCCTTGAGATAAATCTGCAAATATCTCGGAAACGAAGCGAGCTATGGCAAAATGTTAAGAGACGTTTTTTGTAGAGAATTACGTTTCCTACAATTTATGTTCTATGATATTTTTTGATCAGAAGCGTAGTTTTCGAGATATATCGAGATATTTAAAAGTTCCGAAGCCGCACCAACATAATAGAGATACAGAAACACCGTGGCCCCTTTCTTTGAGATAACTCTGCACTAGTGCGAGCCGCAAATGCCACTTCCAGCTGAGCTGTGCAGAAGAAGAGCAACAAGAAGAAGAAATATCTCGAAATATGTCCGACAGGCCCCTTCCCTTGAGATAAATCTGCAAATATCTCGGAAACGAAGCGAGCTATGGCGAAATGTTAAGAGACCTTTTTTGTAGAGAATTAAGTTTCCTACTTTTTATCTTCTATGATATTTTTTGGTCAGATGCGTAGTTCTCGAGATAGATCAAGATACTTAAAAGTTCCGAAGCCGCACCAACATAATAGAGATACAGAAACACCGTGGCCCCTCTCTTTGAGATAACTCTGCACTATTGCGAGCTGCAAATGCCACTTCCAGCTTAGCTGTGCAGAAGAAGAACAACAAGAAGAAGAAATATCTCGAAATATGTCCGTCAGGCCCCTTCCCTTGAGATAAATCTGCAAATATCTCGGAAACGAAGCGAGCTATGGCAAAATCTTTAGAGACCTTTCTTGTAGAGAATTAAGTTTCCTACTTTTTATGTAGTATGATAATTTTTGATCAGATGCGTAGTTCTCGAGATATATCAAGATATTTAAAAGTTCCGAAGCCGCACCAACATAATAGAGATACAGAAACACCGTGGCCCCTTTCTTTGAGATAACTCTGCACTATTGCGCGCTGCAAATGCCACTTCCAGCTTAGCTGTGCAGAAGAAGAACAACAAGAAGAAGAAATATCTCGAAACATGTCCGTCAGGCCCCTTCCCTTGAGATAAATCTGCAAATATCTCGGAAACGAAGCGAGCTATGGCAAAATGTTAAGAGACCTTTTTTGTAGAGAATTATGTTTCCTACAATTTATGTCCTATGATATTTTTTGATCAGAAGCGTAGTTTCCGAGATATATCGAGATATTTAAAAGCTCCGAAGCCGCACCAACATAATAGAGATACAGAAACACCGTGGCCCCTTTCTTTGAGATAACTCTGCACTATTGCGAGCCGCAAATGCCACTTCCAGCTCAGCTGTGCAGAAGAAGAACAACAAGAAGAAGAAATATCTCGAAATATGTCCGTCAGGCCCCTTCCCTTGAGATAAATATGCAAATATCTCGGAAACGAAGCGAGCTATGGCAAAATGTTAAGAGACCTTTTTTGTAGAGAATTAAGTTTCCTACTTTTTATGTTCTATGATATTTTTTGATCAGATGCGTAGTTCTCGAGATATATCAAGATATTTAAAAGTTCCGAAGCCGCACCAACATAATAGAGATACAGAAACACCGTGGCCCCTTTCTTTGAGATAACTCTGCACTATTGCGAGCTGCAAATGCCACTTCCAGCTTAGCTGTGCAGAGGAAGAACAACAAGAAGAAGAAATATCTCGAAATATGTCCGTCAGGCCAGTTCCTTTGAGCTGAATCTGCAAATATCTCGGAAACGAAGCGAGCTATGGCAAAATGTTAAGAGACGTTTTTTGTAGAGAATTATGTTTCCTATAATTTATGTTCTATGATATTTTTTGATCAGAAGCGTAGTTTTCGAGATATATCGAGATATTTAAAAGTTCCGAAGACGCACCAACATAATAGAGATACAGAAACACCGTGGCCCCTTTCTTTGAGATAACTGTGCACCAGTGCGAGCCGCAAATGCCACTTCCAGCTTAGCTGTGCAGAAGAAGAACAACAAGAAGAAGAAGTATCTCGAAATATGTCCGTCAGGCCCCTTCCCTTGAGATATATCTGCAAATATCTCGGAAACGAAGCGAGCTATGGCAAAATGTTAAGAGACCGTTTTTGTAGAGAATTAAGTTTCCTACTTTTCATGTTCTATGATATTTTTTGATCAGAAGCGTAGTTTTCGAGATATATCGAGATATTTACAAGTTCCGAAGCCGCACCAACATAATAGAGATACAGGAACACCGTGGCCCCTTTCTTTGAGATAACTCTGCACTAGTGCGAGCCGCAAATGCCACTTCCAGCTTAGCTGTGCAGAAGAAGAACAACAAGAAGAAGAAATATCTCGAAATATGTCCGTCAGGCCCCTTCCCTTGAGATAAATCTGCAAATATCTCGGAAACGAAGCGTGCTATGGCAAAATGTTAAGAGACCTTTTTTGTAGAGAATTAAGTTTCCCACTTTTTATTTTCTATGATATTTTTTGATCAGATGCGTAGTTCTCGAGATATATCAAGATATTTAAAAGTTCCGAAGCCGCACCAACATAATAGGGATACAGAAACACCGTGGCCCCTTTCTTTGAGATAACTCTGCACTAGTGCGAGCCGCAAATGCCACTTCCAGCTTAGCTGTGCAGAAGATGAACAACAAGAAGAAGAAATATCTCGAAATATGTCCGTCAGGCCCCTTCCCTTGAGATAAATCTGCAAATATCTCGGAAACGAAGCGAGCTATCGCAAAATGTTAAGAGACCTTTTTTGTAGAGAATTATGTTTCCTACAATTTATGTTCTACGATATTTTTTGATCAGAAGTGTAGTTTTCGAGATATATCGAGATATTTAAAAGTTCCGAAGCCGCACCAACATAATAGAGATACAGAAACACCGTGGCCCCTTTCTTTGAGATAACTCTGCACTAGTGCGAGCTGCAAATGCCACATCCAGCTTAGCTGTGCAGAAGAAGAACAACAAGAAGAAGAAATATCTCGAAATATGTCCGTCAGGCCCCTTCCCTTGAGATAAATCTGCAAATATCTCGGAAACGAAGCGAGCTATGGCAAAATGTTAAGAGACGTTTTTTGTAGAGAATTACGTTTCCTACAATTTATGTTCTATGATATTTTTTGATCAGAAGCGTAGTTTTCGAGATATATCGAGATATTTAAAAGTTCCGAAGCCGCACCAACATAATAGAGATACAGAAACACCGTGGCCCCTTTCTTTGAGATAACTCTGCACTAGTGCGAGCCGCAAATGCCACTTCCAGCTTAGCTGTGCAGAAGAAGAGCAACAAGAAGAAGAAATATCTCGAAATATGTCCGACAGGCCCCTTCCCTTGAGATAAATCTGCAAATATCTCGGAAACGAAGCGAGCTATGGCGAAATGTTAAGAGACCTTTTTTGTAGAGAATTAAGTTTCCTACTTTTTATCTTCTATGATATTTTTTGGTCAGATGCGTAGTTCTCGAGATAGATCAAGATACTTAAAAGTTCCGAAGCCGCACCAACATAATAGAGATACAGAAACACCGTGGCCCCTCTCTTTGAGATAACTCTGCACTATTGCGAGCTGCAAATGCCACTTCCAGCTTAGCTGTGCAGAAGAAGAACAACAAGAAGAAGAAATATCTCGAAATATGTCCGTCAGGCCCCTTCCCTTGAGATAAATCTGCAAATATCTCGGAAACGAAGCGAGCTATGGCAAAATCTTTAGAGACCTTTCTTGTAGAGAATTCAGTTTCCTACTTTTTATGTTCTATGATATTTTTTGATCAGATGCGTAGTTCTCGAGATATATCAAGATATTTAAAAGTTCCGAAGCCGCACCAACATAATAGGGATACAGAAACACCGTGGCCCCTTTCTTTGAGATAACTCTGCACTAGTGCGAGCCGCAAATGCCACTTCCAGCTTAGCTGTGCAGAAGAAGAACAACAGGAAGAAGAAATATCTCGAAATATGTCCGTCAGGCCCCTTCCCTTGAGATAAATCTGCAAATATCTCGGAAACGAAGCGAGCTATCCGAAAATGTTAAGAGACCTTTTTTGTAGAGAATTATGTTTCCTACAATTTATGTTCTATGATATTTTTTGATCAGAAGCGTAGTTTTCGAGATATATCGAGATATTTAAAAGTTCCGAAGCCGCACCAACATAATAGAGATACAGAAACACCGTGGCCCCTTTCTTTGAGATAACTCTGCACTAGTGCGAGCCGCAAATGCCACTTCCAGCTTAGCTGTGCAGAAGAAGAACAACAAGAAGAAGAAATATCTCGAAATATGTCCGTCAGGCCCCTTCCCTTGAGATAAATATGCAAATATCTCGGAAACGAAGCGAGCTATGGCAGAATGTTGAGAGACCTTTTTTGTAGAGAATTAAGTTTCCTACTTTTTATGTTCTATGACATTTTTTGATCAGATGCGTAGTTCTCGAGATATATCAAGATATTTAAAAGTTCCGAAGCCGCACCAACATAATAGAGATACAGAAACACCGTGGCCCCTTTCTTTAAGATAACTCTGCACTATTGCGAGCTGCAAATGCCACTTCCAGCTTAGCTGTGCAGAGGCGGAACAACAAGAAGAAGAAATATCTCGAAATATGTCCGTCAGGCCAGTTCCTTTGAGCTGAATCTGCAAATATCTCGGAAACGAAGCGAGCTATGGCAAAATGTTAAGAGACCTTTTTTGTAGAGAATTATGTTTCCTACAATTTATGTTGTATGATATTTTTTGATCAGAAGCGTAGTTTTCGAGATATATCGAGATATTTAAAAGTTCCGAAGCCGCACCAACATAATAGAGATACAGAAACACCGTGGCCCCTTTCTTTGAGATAACTCTGCACTAGTGCGAGCCGCAAATGCCACTTCCAGCTTAGCTGTGCAGAAGAAGAACAACAAGAAGAAGAAATATCTCGAAATATGTCCGTCAGGCCCCTTCCCTTGAGATAAATATGCAAATATCTCGGAAACGAAGCGAGCTATGGCAAAATGTTAAGAGACCTTTTTTGTAGAGAATTAAGTTTCCTACTTTTTATGTTCTATGATATTTTTTGATCAGATGCGTAGTTCTCGAGATATATCAAGATATTTAAAAGTTCCGAAGCCGCACCAACATAATAGAGATACAGAAACACCGTGGCCCCTTTCTTTGAGATAACTCTGCACTATTGCGAGCTGCAAATGCCACTTGCAGCTTAGCTGTGCAGAAGATGAACAACAAGAAGAAGAAATATCTCGAAATATGTCCGTCAGGCCCCTTCCCTTGAGATAAATCTGCAAATATCTCGGAAACGAAGCGAGCTATCGCAAAATGTTAAGAGACCTTTTTTGTAGAGAATTATGTTTCCCACAATTTATGTTCTACGATATTTTTTGATCAGAAGTGTAGTTTTCGAGATATATCGAGATATTTAAAAGTTCCGAAGCCGCACCAACATAATAGAGATACAGAAACACCGTGGCGCCTTTCTTTGAGATAACTCTGCACTAGTGCGAGCTGCAAATGCCACATCCAGCTTAGCTGTGCAGAAGAAGAACAACAAGAAGAAGAAATATCTCGAAATATGTCCGTCAGGCCCCTTCCCTTGAGATAAATCTGCAAATATCTCGGAAACTAAGCGAGCTATGGCAAAATGTTAAGAGACCTTTTTTGTAGAGAATTAAGTTTCCTACTTTTCATGTTCTATGATATTTTTTGATCAGATGCGTAGTTCTCGAGATATATCAAGATATTTAAAAGTTCCGAAGCCGCACCAACATAATAGAGATACAGAAACACCGTGGCCCCTTTCTTTAAGATAACTCTGCACTAGTGCGAGCCGCAAATGCCACTTCCAGCTTAACTGTGCAGAAGAAGAACAACAAGAAGAAGAAATATCTCGAAATATGTCCGTCAGGCCCCTTCCCTTGAGATAAATCTGCAAATATCTCGGATACGAAGCGAGCTATCGCAAAATGTTAAGAGACCTTTTTTGTAGAGAATTATGTTTCCTACAATTTATGTTCTATGATATTTTTTGATCAGAAGCGTAGTTTTCGAGATATATCGAGATATTTGAAAGTTCCGAAGCCGCACCAACATAATAGAGATACAGAAACACCGTGGCCCCTTTCTTTGAGATAACTCTGCACTAGTGCGAGCTGCAAATGCCACTTCCAGCTTAGCTGTGCAGAAGAAGAACAACAAGAAGAAGAAATATCTCGAAATATGTCCGTCAGGCCCCTTCCCTTGAGATAAATCTGCAAATATCTCGGAAACGAAGCGAGCTATGGCAAAATGTTAAGAGACCTTTTTTGTAGACAATTATGTTTCCTACAATTTATGTTCTATGATATTTTTTGATCAGAAGCGTAGTTTTCGAGATATATCGAGATATTTAAAAGTTCCGAAGCCGCACCAACATAATAGAGATACAGAAACACCGTGGCCCATTTCGGTGAGATAACTGTGCACTAGTGCGAGCCGCAAATGCCACTTCCAGCTTAGCTGTGCAGAAGAAGAACAACAAGAAGAAGAAATATCTCGAAATATGTCCGTCAGGCCCCTTCCCTTGAGATATATCTGCAAATATCTCGGAAACGAAGCGAGCTATGGCGAAATGTTAAGAGACCTTTTTTGTAGAGAATTCAGTTTCCTACTTTTTATGTTCTATGATATTTTTTGATCAGATGCGTAGTTCTCGAGATATATCAAGATATTTAAAAGTTCCGAAGCCGCACCAACATAATAGGGATACAGAAACACCGTGGCCCCTTTCTTTGAGATAACTCTGCACTAGTGCGAGCCGCAAATGCCACTTCCAGCTTAGCTGTGCAGAAGAAGAACAACAGGAAGAAGAAATATCTCGAAATATGTCCGTCAGGCCCCTTCCCTTGAGATAAATCTGCAAATATCTCGGAAACGAAGCGAGCTATCCGAAAATGTTAAGAGACCTTTTTTGTAGAGAATTATGTTTCCTACAATTTATGTTCTATGATATTTTTTGATCAGAAGCGTAGTTTTCGAGATATATCGAGATATTTAAAAGTTCCGAAGCCGCACCAACATAATAGAGATACAGAAACACCGTGGCCCCTTTCTTTGAGGTAACTCCGCACTAGTGCGAGCTGCAAATGCCACTTCCAGCTTAGCTGTGCAGAAGAAGAACAACAAGAAGAAGAAATATCTCGAAATATGTCCGTCAGGCCCCTTCCCTTGAGATAAATCTGCAAATATCTCGGAAACGAAGCGAGCTATGGCAAAATGTTAAGAGACCTTTTTTGTAGAGAATTATGTTTCCTACAATTTATGTTCTATGATATTTTTTGATCAGAAGCGTAGTTTTCGAGATATATCGAGATATTTAAAAGTTCCGAAGCCGCACCAACATAATAGAGATACAGCAGCACCGTGGCCCATTTCGGTGAGATAACTGTGCACTAGTGCGAGCCGCAAATGCCACTTCCAGCTTAGCTGTGCAGAAGAAGAACAACAAGAAGAAGAAATATCTCGAAATATGTCCGTCAGGCCCCTTCCCTTGAGATATATCTGCAATTATCTCGGAAACGAAGCGAGCTATGGCGAAATGTTGAGAGACCTCTTTTGTAGAGAATTAAGTTTCCTACTTTTTATCTTCTATGATATTTTTTGATCAGATGCGTAGTTCTCGAGATATATCAAGATATTTAAAAGTTCCGAAGCCGCACCAACATAATAGAGATACAGAAACACCGTGGCTCCTCTCTTTGAGATAACTCTGCACTATTGCGAGCTGCAAATGCCACTTCCAGCTTAGCTGTGCAGAAGATGAACAACAAGAAGAAGAAATATCTCGAAATATGTCCGTCAGGCCCCTTCCCTTGAGATAAATCTGCAAATATCTCGGAAACGAAGCGAGCTATGGCAAAATGTTTAGAGACCTTTGTTGTAGAGAATTAAGTTTCCTACTTTTTATGTAGTATGATATTTTTTGATCAGATGCGTAGTTCTCGAGATATATCAAGATATTTAAAAGTTCCGAAGCCGCACCAACATAATAGAGATACAGAAACACCGTGGCCCCTTTCTTTGGGATAACTCTGCACTATTGCGAGCTGCAAATGCCACTTCCAGCTTAGCTGTGCAGAACAAGAACAACAAGAAGAAGAAATATCTCGAAATATGTCCGTCAGGCCACTTCCCTTGAGATAAATCTGCAAATATCTCGGAAACGAAGCGAGCTATGGCAAAATGTTAAGAGACCTTTTTTGTAGAGAATTAAGTTTCCTACTTTTTATGTTCTATGATATTTTTTGATCAGATGCGTAGTTCTCGAGATATATCAAGATATTTAAAAGTTCCGAAACCGCACCAACATAATAGAGATACAGAAACACCGTGGCCCCTTTCTTTGAGATAACTCTGCACTATTGCGAGCTGGAAATGCCACTTCCAGTTTAGCTGTGCAGAAGAAGAACAACAAGAAGAAGAAATATCTCGAAATATGTCCGTTAGGCCCCTTCCCTTGAGATAAATCTGCAAATATCTCGGAAACGAAGCGAGCTATGGCAGAATGTTAAGAGACCTTTTTTGTAGAGAATTAAGTTTCCTACTTTTTATGTTCTATGATATTTTTTGATCAGAAGCGTAGTTTTCGAGATATATCGAGATATTTAAAAGTTCCGAAGCCGCACCAACATAATAGAGATACAGAAACACCGTGGCCCCTTTCTTTGAGATAACTCTGCACTAGTGCGAGCCGCAAATGCCACTTCCAGCTTAGCTGTGCAGAAGAAGAACAACAAGAAGAAGAAATATCTCGAAATATGTCCGTCAGGCCCCTTCCCTTGAGATAAATATGCAAATATCTCGGAAACGAAGCGAGCTATGGCAGAATGTTAAGAGACCTTTTTTGTAGAGAATTAAGTTTCCTACTTTTTATGTTCTATGACATTTTTTGATCAGATGCGTAGTTCTCGAGATATATCAAGATATTTAAAAGTTCCGAAGCCGCACCAACATAATAGAGATACAGAAACACCGTGGCCCCTTTCTTTAAGATAACTCTGCACTATTGCGAGCTGCAAATGCCACTTCCAGCTTAGCTGTGCAGAGGCGGAACAACAAGAAGAAGAAATATCTCGAAATATGTCCGTCAGGCCAGTTCCTTTGAGCTGAATCTGCAAATATCTCGGAAACGAAGCGAGCTATGGCAAAATGTTAAGAGACCTTTTTTGTAGAGAATTATGTTTCCTACAATTTATGTTGTATGATATTTTTTGATCAGAAGCGTAGTTTTCGAGATATATCGAGATATTTAAAAGTTCCGAAGCCGCACCAACATAATAGAGATACAGAAACACCGTGGCCCCTTTCTTTGAGATAACTCTGCACTAGTGCGAGCCGCAAATGCCACTTCCAGCTTAGCTGTGCAGAAGAAGAACAACAAGAAGAAGAAATATCTCGAAATATGTCCGTCAGGCCCCTTCCCTTGAGATAAATATGCAAATATCTCGGAAACGAAGCGAGCTATGGCAAAATGTTAAGAGACCTTTTTTGTAGAGAATTAAGTTTCCTACTTTTTATGTTCTATGATATTTTTTGATCAGATGCGTAGTTCTCGAGATATATCAAGATATTTAAAAGTTCCGAAGCCGCACCAACATAATAGAGATACAGAAACACCGTGGCCCCTTTCTTTGAGATAACTCTGCACTATTGCGAGCTGCAAATGCCACTTGCAGCTTAGCTGTGCAGAGGAAGAACAACAAGAAGAAGAAATATCTCGAAATATGTCCGTCAGGCCAGTTCCTTTGAGCTGAATCTGCAAATATCTCGGAAACGAAGCGACCTATGGCAAAATGTTAAGAGACGTTTTTTGTAGAGAATTATGTTTCCTACAATTTATGTTCTATGATATTTTATGGTCAGAAGCGTAGTTTTCGAGATATATCGAGATCTTTAAAAGTTCCGAAGACGCACCAACATAATAGAGATACAGAAACACCGTGGCCCCTTTCTTTGAGATAACTGTGCACTAGTGCGAGCCGCAAATGCAACTTCCAGCTTAGCTGTGCAGAAGAAGAACAACAAGAAGAAAAAATATCTCGAAATATGTCCGTCAGGCCCCTTCCCTTGAGATAAATCTGCAAATGTCTCGGAAACGAAGCGAGCTATGGCAAAATGTTAAGAGACCTTTTTTGTAGAGAATTAAGTTTCCTACTTTTTATGTTCTATGATATTTTTTGATCAGATGCGTAGTTCTCGAGATATATCAAGATATTTAAAAGTTCCGAAGCCGCACCAACATAATAGAGATACAGAAACACCGTGGCCCCTTTCTTTGAGATAACTCTGCACTATTGCGAGCTGCAAATGCGACTTCCGGCTTAGCTGTGCAGAGGAAGAACAACAAGAAGAAGAAATATCTCGAAATATGTCCGTCAGGCCAGTTCCTTTGAGCTGAATCTGCAAATATCTCGGAAACGAAGCGATCTATGGCAAAATGTTAAGAGACGTTTTTTGTAGAGAATTATGTTTCCTACAATTTATGTTCTATGATATTTTTTGATCAGAAGCGTAGTTTTCGAGATATATCGAGATATTTAAAAGTTCCGAAGCCGCACCAACATAATAGGGATACAGAAACACCGTGGCCCCTTTCTTTGAGATAACTCTGCACTAGTGCGAGCCGCAAATGCCACTTCCAGCTTAGCTGTGCAGAAGAAGAACAACAAGAAGAAGAAATATCTCGAAATATGTCCGTCAGGCCCCTTCCCTTGAGATATATCTGCAAATATCTCGGAAACGAAGCGAGCTATGGCAAAATGTTAAGAGACCTTTTTTGTAGAGAATTATGTTTCCTACAATTTATGTTGTATGATATTTTTTGATCAGAAGCGTAGTTTTCGAGATATATCGAGATATTTAAAAGTTCCGAAGCCGCACCAACATAATAGAGATACAGAAACACCGTGGCCCCTTTCTTTGAGATAACTCTGCACTAGTGCGAGCCGCAAATGCCACTTCCAGCTTAGCTGTGCAGAAGAAGAACAACAAGAAGAAGAAATATCTCGAAATATGTCCGTCAGGCCCCTTCCCTTGAGATAAATATGCAAATATCTCGGAAACGAAGCGAGCTATGGCAAAATGTTAAGAGACCTTTTTTGTAGAGAATTAAGTTTCCTACTTTTTATGTTCTATGATATTTTTTGATCAGATGCGTAGTTCTCGAGATATATCAAGATATTTAAAAGTTCCGAAGCCGCACCAACATAATAGAGATACAGAAACACCGTGGCCCCTTTCTTTGAGATAACTCTGCACTATTGCGAGCTGGAAATGCCACTTCCAGTTTAGCTGTGCAGAAGAAGAACAACAAGAAGAAGAAATATCTCGAAATATGTCCGTTAGGCCCCTTCCCTTCAGATAAATCTGCAAATATCTCGGAAACGAAGCGAGCTATGGCAAAATGTTAAGAGACCTTTTTTGTAGAGAATTAAGTTTCCTACTTTTCATCTTCTATGATATTTTTTGATCAGATGCGTAGTTCTCGAGATATATCAAGATATTTAAAAGTTCCGAAGCCGCACCAACATAATAGAGATACAGAAACACCGTGGCCCCTTTCTTTGAGATAACTCTGCACTATTGCGAGCTGTAAATGCCACTTCCAGCTTAGCTGTGCAGAAGAAGAACAACAAGAAGAAGAAATGTCTCGAAATATGTCCGTCAGGCCCCTTCCCTTGAGATATATCTGCAAATATCTCGGAAACGAAGCGAGCTATGGCAAAATGTTAAGAGACCTTTTTTGTACAGAATTATGTTTCCTACAATTTATGTTCTATGATTTTTTTTGATCAGAAGCGTAGTTTTCGAGATATATCGAGATATTTAAAAGTTCCGAAGCCGCACCTACATAATAGAGATACAGAAACACCGTGGCCCCTTTCTTTGAGATAACTCTGCACTAGTGAGAGCCGCAAATGCCACTTCCAGCTTAGCTGTGCAGAAGAAGAACAACAAGAAGAAGAAATATCTCGAAATATGTCCGTCAGGCCCCTTCCCTTGAGATAAATCTGCAAATATCTCGGAAACGAAGCGAGCTATGGCAAAATGTTAAGAGACCTTTTTTGTAGAGAATTAAGTTTCCTACTTTTTATGTTCTATGATATTTTTTGATCAGAAGCGTAGTTTTCGAGATATATCGAGATATTTAAAAGTTCCGAAGCCGCACCAACATAATAGAGATACAGAAACACCGTGGCCCCTTTCTTTGAGATAACTCTGCACTAGTGCGAGCTGCAAATGCCACTTCCAGCTTAGCTGTGCAGAAGAAGAACAACAAGAAGAAGAAATATCTCGAAATATGTCCGTCAGGCCCCTTCCCTTGAGATAAATCTGCAAATATCTCGGAAACGAAGCGAGCTATGGCAAAATGTTAAGAGACCTTTTTTGTAGAGAATTAAGTTTCCTACTTTTTATGTTCTATGATATTTTTTGATCAGAAGCGTAGTTTTCGAGATATATCGAGATATTTAAAAGTTCCGAAGCCGCACCAACATAATAGAGATACAGAAACACCGTGGCCCCTTTCTTTGAGATAACTCTGCACTAGTGCGAGCTGCAAATGCCACTTCCAGCTTAGCTGTGCAGAAGAAGAACAACAAGAAGAAGAAATATCTCGAAATATGTCCGTCAGGCCAGTTCCTTTGAGCTGAATCTGCAAATATCTCGGAAACGAAGCGAGCTATGGCAAAATGTTAAGAGACGTTTTTTGTAGAGAATTATGTTTCCTACAATTTATGTTCTATGATATTTTATGGTCAGAAGCGTAGTTTTCGAGATATATCGAGATCTTTAAAAGTTCCGAAGACGCACCAACATAATAGAGATACAGAAACACCGTGGCCCCTTTCTTTGAGATAACTCTGCACTAGTGCGAGCCGCAAATGCCACTTCCAGCTTAGCTGTGCAGAAGAAGAACAACAAGAAGAAGAAATATCTCGAAATATGTCCGTCAGGCCCCTTCCCTTGAGATAAATATGCAAATATCTCGGAAACGAAGCGAGCTATGGCAGAATGTTAAGAGACCTTTTTTGTAGAGAATTAAGTTTCCTACTTTTTATGTTCTATGACATTTTTTGATCAGATGCGTAGTTCTCGAGATATATCAAGATATTTAAAAGTTCCGAAGCCGCACCAACATAATAGAGATACAGAAACACCGTGGCCCCTTTCTTTAAGATAACTCTGCACTATTGCGAGCTGCAAATGCCACTTCCAGCTTAGCTGTGCAGAGGCGGAACAACAAGAAGAAGAAATATCTCGAAATATGTCCGTCAGGCCAGTTCCTTTGAGCTGAATCTGCAAATATCTCGGAAACGAAGCGAGCTATGGCAAAATGTTAAGAGACCTTTTTTGTAGAGAATTATGTTTCCTACAATTTATGTTGTATGATATTTTTTGATCAGAAGCGTAGTTTTCGAGATATATCGAGATATTTAAAAGTTCCGAAGCCGCACCAACATAATAGAGATACAGAAACACCGTGGCCCCTTTCTTTGAGATAACTCTGCACTAGTGCGAGCCGCAAATGCCACTTCCAGCTTAGCTGTGCAGAAGAAGAACAACAAGAAGAAGAAATATCTCGAAATATGTCCGTCAGGCCCCTTCCCTTGAGATAAATATGCAAATATCTCGGAAACGAAGCGAGCTATGGCAAAATGTTAAGAGACCTTTTTTGTAGAGAATTAAGTTTCCTACTTTTTATGTTCTATGATATTTTTTGATCAGATGCGTAGTTCTCGAGATATATCAAGATATTTAAAAGTTCCGAAGCCGCACCAACATAATAGAGATACAGAAACACCGTGGCCCCTTTCTTTGAGATAACTCTGCACTATTGCGAGCTGCAAATGCCACTTGCAGCTTAGCTGTGCAGAGGAAGAACAACAAGAAGAAGAAATATCTCGAAATATGTCCGTCAGGCCAGTTCCTTTGAGCTGAATCTGCAAATATCTCGGAAACGAAGCGACCTATGGCAAAATGTTAAGAGACGTTTTTTGTAGAGAATTATGTTTCCTACAATTTATGTTCTATGATATTTTATGGTCAGAAGCGTAGTTTTCGAGATATATCGAGATCTTTAAAAGTTCCGAAGACGCACCAACATAATAGAGATACAGAAACACCGTGGCCCCTTTCTTTGAGATAACTGTGCACTAGTGCGAGCCGCAAATGCAACTTCCAGCTTAGCTGTGCAGAAGAAGAACAACAAGAAGAAAAAATATCTCGAAATATGTCCGTCAGGCCCCTTCCCTTGAGATAAATCTGCAAATGTCTCGGAAACGAAGCGAGCTATGGCAAAATGTTAAGAGACCTTTTTTGTAGAGAATTAAGTTTCCTACTTTTTATGTTCTATGATATTTTTTGATCAGATGCGTAGTTCTCGAGATATATCAAGATATTTAAAAGTTCCGAAGCCGCACCAACATAATAGAGATACAGAAACACCGTGGCCCCTTTCTTTGAGATAACTCTGCACTATTGCGAGCTGCAAATGCGACTTCCGGCTTAGCTGTGCAGAGGAAGAACAACAAGAAGAAGAAATATCTCGAAATATGTCCGTCAGGCCAGTTCCTTTGAGCTGAATCTGCAAATATCTCGGAAACGAAGCGATCTATGGCAAAATGTTAAGAGACGTTTTTTGTAGAGAATTATGTTTCCTACAATTTATGTTCTATGATATTTTTTGATCAGAAGCGTAGTTTTCGAGATATATCGAGATATTTAAAAGTTCCGAAGCCGCACCAACATAATAGGGATACAGAAACACCGTGGCCCCTTTCTTTGAGATAACTCTGCACTAGTGCGAGCCGCAAATGCCACTTCCAGCTTAGCTGTGCAGAAGAAGAACAACAAGAAGAAGAAATATCTCGAAATATGTCCGTCAGGCCCCTTCCCTTGAGATATATCTGCAAATATCTCGGAAACGAAGCGAGCTATGGCAAAATGTTAAGAGACCTTTTTTGTAGAGAATTATGTTTCCTACAATTTATGTTGTATGATATTTTTTGATCAGAAGCGTAGTTTTCGAGATATATCGAGATATTTAAAAGTTCCGAAGCCGCACCAACATAATAGAGATACAGAAACACCGTGGCCCCTTTCTTTGAGATAACTCTGCACTAGTGCGAGCCGCAAATGCCACTTCCAGCTTAGCTGTGCAGAAGAAGAACAACAAGAAGAAGAAATATCTCGAAATATGTCCGTCAGGCCCCTTCCCTTGAGATAAATATGCAAATATCTCGGAAACGAAGCGAGCTATGGCAAAATGTTAAGAGACCTTTTTTGTAGAGAATTAAGTTTCCTACTTTTTATGTTCTATGATATTTTTTGATCAGATGCGTAGTTCTCGAGATATATCAAGATATTTAAAAGTTCCGAAGCCGCACCAACATAATAGAGATACAGAAACACCGTGGCCCCTTTCTTTGAGATAACTCTGCACTATTGCGAGCTGGAAATGCCACTTCCAGTTTAGCTGTGCAGAAGAAGAACAACAAGAAGAAGAAATATCTCGAAATATGTCCGTTAGGCCCCTTCCCTTCAGATAAATCTGCAAATATCTCGGAAACGAAGCGAGCTATGGCAAAATGTTAAGAGACCTTTTTTGTAGAGAATTAAGTTTCCTACTTTTCATCTTCTATGATATTTTTTGATCAGATGCGTAGTTCTCGAGATATATCAAGATATTTAAAAGTTCCGAAGCCGCACCAACATAATAGAGATACAGAAACACCGTGGCCCCTTTCTTTGAGATAACTCTGCACTATTGCGAGCTGTAAATGCCACTTCCAGCTTAGCTGTGCAGAAGAAGAACAACAAGAAGAAGAAATGTCTCGAAATATGTCCGTCAGGCCCCTTCCCTTGAGATATATCTGCAAATATCTCGGAAACGAAGCGAGCTATGGCAAAATGTTAAGAGACCTTTTTTGTACAGAATTATGTTTCCTACAATTTATGTTCTATGATTTTTTTTGATCAGAAGCGTAGTTTTCGAGATATATCGAGATATTTAAAAGTTCCGAAGCCGCACCTACATAATAGAGATACAGAAACACCGTGGCCCCTTTCTTTGAGATAACTCTGCACTAGTGAGAGCCGCAAATGCCACTTCCAGCTTAGCTGTGCAGAAGAAGAACAACAAGAAGAAGAAATATCTCGAAATATGTCCGTCAGGCCCCTTCCCTTGAGATAAATCTGCAAATATCTCGGAAACGAAGCGAGCTATGGCAAAATGTTAAGAGACCTTTTTTGTAGAGAATTAAGTTTCCTACTTTTTATGTTCTATGATATTTTTTGATCAGAAGCGTAGTTTTCGAGATATATCGAGATATTTAAAAGTTCCGAAGCCGCACCAACATAATAGAGATACAGAAACACCGTGGCCCCTTTCTTTGAGATAACTCTGCACTAGTGCGAGCTGCAAATGCCACTTCCAGCTTAGCTGTGCAGAAGAAGAACAACAAGAAGAAGAAATATCTCGAAATATGTCCGTCAGGCCCCTTCCCTTGAGATAAATCTGCAAATATCTCGGAAACGAAGCGAGCTATGGCAAAATGTTAAGAGACCTTTTTTGTAGAGAATTAAGTTTCCTACTTTTTATGTTCTATGATATTTTTTGATCAGAAGCGTAGTTTTCGAGATATATCGAGATATTTAAAAGTTCCGAAGCCGCACCAACATAATAGAGATACAGAAACACCGTGGCCCCTTTCTTTGAGATAACTCTGCACTAGTGCGAGCTGCAAATGCCACTTCCAGCTTAGCTGTGCAGAAGAAGAACAACAAGAAGAAGAAATATCTCGAAATATGTCCGTCAGGCCAGTTCCTTTGAGCTGAATCTGCAAATATCTCGGAAACGAAGCGAGCTATGGCAAAATGTTAAGAGACGTTTTTTGTAGAGAATTATGTTTCCTACAATTTATGTTCTATGATATTTTATGGTCAGAAGCGTAGTTTTCGAGATATATCGAGATCTTTAAAAGTTCCGAAGACGCACCAACATAATAGAGATACAGAAACACCGTGGCCCCTTTCTTTGAGATAACTGTGCACTAGTGCGAGCCGCAAATGCAACTTCCAGCTTAGCTGTGCAGAAGAAGAACAACAAGAAGAAGAAATATCTCGAAATATGTCCGTCAGGCCCCTTCCCTTGAGATAAATCTGCAAATGTCTCGGAAACGAAGCGAGCTATGGCAAAATGTTAAGAGACCTTTTTTGTAGAGAATTAAGTTTCCTACTTTTTATGTTCTATGATATTTTTTGATCAGATGCGTAGTTCTCGAGATATATCAAGATATTTAAAAGTTCCGAAGCCGCACCAACATAATAGAGATACAGAAACACCGTGGCCCCTTTCTTTGAGATAACTCTGCACTATTGCGAGCTGCAAATGCGACTTCCGGCTTAGCTGTGCAGAGGAAGAACAACAAGAAGAAGAAATATCTCGAAATATGTCCGTCAGGCCAGTTCCTTTGAGCTGAATCTGCAAATATCTCGGAAACGAAGCGATCTATGGCAAAATGTTAAGAGACGTTTTTTGTAGAGAATTATGTTTCCTACAATTTATGTTCTATGATATTTTTTGATCAGAAGCGTAGTTTTCGAGATATATCGAGATATTTAAAAGTTCCGAAGCCGCACCAACATAATAGGGATACAGAAACACCGTGGCCCCTTTCTTTGAGATAACTCTGCACTAGTGCGAGCCGCAAATGCCACTTCCAGCTTAGCTGTGCAGAAGAAGAACAACAAGAAGAAGAAATATCTCGAAATATGTCCGTCAGGCCCCTTCCCTTGAGATATATCTGCAAATATCTCGGAAACGAAGCGAGCTATGGCAAAATGTTAAGAGACCTTTTTTGTAGAGAATTATGTTTCCTACAATTTATGTTGTATGATATTTTTTGATCAGAAGCGTAGTTTTCGAGATATATCGAGATATTTAAAAGTTCCGAAGCCGCACCAACATAATAGAGATACAGAAACACCGTGGCCCCTTTCTTTGAGATAACTCTGCACTAGTGCGAGCCGCAAATGCCACTTCCAGCTTAGCTGTGCAGAAGAAGAACAACAAGAAGAAGAAATATCTCGAAATATGTCCGTCAGGCCCCTTCCCTTGAGATAAATATGCAAATATCTCGGAAACGAAGCGAGCTATGGCAAAATGTTAAGAGACCTTTTTTGTAGAGAATTAAGTTTCCTACTTTTTATGTTCTATGATATTTTTTGATCAGATGCGTAGTTCTCGAGATATATCAAGATATTTAAAAGTTCCGAAGCCGCACCAACATAATAGAGATACAGAAACACCGTGGCCCCTTTCTTTGAGATAACTCTGCACTATTGCGAGCTGCAAATGCCACTTGCAGCTTAGCTGTGCAGAGGAAGAAAAACAAGAAGAAGAAATATCTCGAAATATGTCCGTCAGGCCAGTTCCTTTGAGCTGAATCTGCAAATATCTCGGAAACGAAGCGAGCTATGGCAAAATGTTAAGAGACGTTTTTTGTAGAGAATTATGTTTCCTACAATTTATGTTCTATGATATTTTTTGATCAGAAGCGTAGTTTTCGAGATATATCGAGATCTTTAAAAGTTCCGAAGACGCACCAACATAATAGAGATACAGAAACACCGTGGCCCCTTTCTTTGAGATAACTGTGCACTAGTGCGAGCCGCAAATGCAACTTCCAGCTTAGCTGTGCAGAAGAAGAACAACAAGAAGAAGAAATATCTCGAAATATGTCCGTCAGGCCCCTTCCCTTGAGATAAATCTGCAAATGTCTCGGAAACGAAGCGAGCTATGGCAAAATGTTAAGAGACCTTTTTTGTAGAGAATTAAGTTTCCTACTTTTTATGTTCTATGATATTTTTTGATCAGATGCGTAGTTCTCGAGATATATCAAGATATTTAAAAGTTCCGAAGCCGCACCAACATAATAGAGATACAGAAACACCGTGGCCCCTTTCTTTGAGATAACTCTGCACTATTGCGAGCTGCAAATGCGACTTCCAGCTTAGCTGTGCAGAGGAAGAACAACAAGAAGAAGAAATATCTCGAAATATGTCCGTCAGGCCAGTTCCTTTGAGCTGAATCTGCAAATATCTCGGAAACGAAGCGATCTATGGCAAAATGTTAAGAGACGTTTTTTGTAGAGAATTATGTTTCCTACAATTTATGTTCTATGATATTTTTTGATCAGAAGCGTAGTTTTCGAGATATATCGAGATATTTAAAAGTTCCGAAGCCGCACCAACATAATAGGGATACAGAAACACCGTGGCCCCTTTCTTTGAGATAACTCTGCACTATTGCGAGCTGGAAATGCCACTTCCAGTTTAGCTGTGCAGAAGAAGAACAACAAGAAGAAGAAATATCTCGAAATATGTCCGTTAGGCCCCTTCCCTTCAGATAAATCTGCAAATATCTCGGAAACGAAGCGAGCTATGGCAAAATGTTAAGAGACCTTTTTTGTAGAGAATTAAGTTTCCTACTTTTCATCTTCTATGATATTTTTTGATCAGATGCGTAGTTCTCGAGATATATCAAGATATTTAAAAGTTCCGAAGCCGCACCAACATAATAGAGATACAGAAACACCGTGGCCCCTTTCTTTGAGATAACTCTGCACTATTGCGAGCTGTAAATGCCACTTCCAGCTTAGCTGTGCAGAAGAAGAACAACAAGAAGAAGAAATGTCTCGAAATATGTCCGTCAGGCCCCTTCCCTTGAGATATATCTGCAAATATCTCGGAAACGAAGCGAGCTATGGCAAAATGTTAAGAGACCTTTTTTGTACAGAATTAAGTTTCCTACTTTTTATGTTCTATGATATTTTTTGATCAGATGCGTAGTTCTCGAGATATATCAAGATATTTAAAAGTTCCGAAGCCGCACCAACATAATAGAGATACAGAAACACCGTGGCCCCTTTCTTTGAGATAACTCTGCACTATTGCGAGCTGCAAATGCGACTTCCAGCTTAGCTGTGCAGAGGAAGAACAACAAGAAGAAGAAATATCTCGAAATATGTCCGTCAGGCCAGTTCCTTTGAGCTGAATCTGCAAATATCTCGGAAACGAAGCGATCTATGGCAAAATGTTAAGAGACGTTTTTTGTAGAGAATTATGTTTCCTACAATTTATGTTCTATGATATTTTTTGATCAGAAGCGTAGTTTTCGAGATATATCGAGATATTTAAAAGTTCCGAAGCCGCACCAACATAATAGGGATACAGAAACACCGTGGCCCCTTTCTTTGAGATAACTCTGCACTATTGCGAGCTGGAAATGCCACTTCCAGTTTAGCTGTGCAGAAGAAGAACAACAAGAAGAAGAAATATCTCGAAATATGTCCGTTAGGCCCCTTCCCTTCAGATAAATCTGCAAATATCTCGGAAACGAAGCGAGCTATGGCAAAATGTTAAGAGACCTTTTTTGTAGAGAATTAAGTTTCCTACTTTTCATCTTCTATGATATTTTTTGATCAGATGCGTAGTTCTCGAGATATATCAAGATATTTAAAAGTTCCGAAGCCGCACCAACATAATAGAGATACAGAAACACCGTGGCCCCTTTCTTTGAGATAACTCTGCACTAGTGAGAGCCGCAAATGCCACTTCCAGCTTAGCTGTGCAGAAGAAGAACAACAAGAAGAAGAAATATCTCGAAATATGTCCGTCAGGCCCCTTCCCTTGAGATAAATCTGCAAATATCTCGGAAACGAAGAGAGCTATGGCAAAATGTTAAGAGACCTTTTTTGTAGAGAATTAAGTTTCCTACTTTTCATGTTCTATGATATTTTTTGATCAGATGCGTAGTTCTCGAGATATATCAAGATATTTAAAAGTTCCGAAGCCGCACCAACATAATAGAGATACAGAAACACCGTGGCTCCTTTCTTTGAGATAACTCTGCACTATTGCGAGCTGGAAATTCCACTTCCAGTTTAGCTGTGCAGAAGAAGAACAACAAGAAGAAGAAATATCTCGAAATATGTCCGTCAGGCCCCTTCTCTTGAGATATATCTGCTAATATCTCGGAAACGAAGCGAGATATGGCAAAATGTTAAGAGACCTTTTTTGTAGTGAATTGTGTTTCCTACAATTTATGTTCTATGATATTTTTTGATCAGAAGCGTAGTTTTCGAGATATATCGAGATATTTAAAAATTCCGAAGCCGCACCAACATAATAGAGATACAGAAACACCGTGGCCCCTTTCTTTGAGATAACTCTGCACTAGTGCGAGCCGCAAATGCCACTTCCAGCTTAGCTGTGCAGAAGAAGAACAACAAAAAGAAGAAATATCTCGAAATATGTCCGTTAGGCCCCTTCCCTTGAGATAAATGTGCAAATATCTCGGAAACGAAGCGAGCTATGGCAAAATGTTGAGAGACCTTTTTTGTAGGGAATTAAGTTTCCTACTATTTATGTTCTATGATATTTTTTGATCAGATGCGTAGCTCTCGAGATATATCAAGATATTTAAAAGTTCCGAAGCCGCACCAACATAATAGAGATACAGAAACGCCGTGGCCCCTTTCTTTGAGATAACTCTGCACTATTGCGAGCTGCAAATGCCACTTCCAGCTTAGCTGTGCAGAAGAAGAACAACAAGAAGAAGAAATATCTCGAAATATGTCCGTCAGGCCCCTTCCCTTGAGATAAATCTGCAAATATCTCGGAAACGAAGCGAGCTATGGCAAAATGTTAAGAGACCTTTTTTGTAGAGAATTAAGTTTCCTACTTTTTATGTTCCACCATATTTTTTGATCAGATGCGTAGTTCTCGAGATATATCAAGATATTTAAAAGTTCCGAAGCTGCACCAACATAATAGAGATACAGAAACACCGTGGCCCCTTTCTTTGAGATAACTCTGCACTAGTGCGAGCCGCAAATGCCACTTCCAGCTTAGCTGTGCAGAAGAAGAACAACAAGAAGAAGAAATATCTCGAAATATGTCCGTTAGGCCCCTTCCCTTGAGATAAATGTGCAAATATCTCGGAAACGAAGCGAGCTATGGCAAAATGTTGAGAGACCTTTTTTGTAGAGAATTAAGTTTCCTACTTTTTATCTTCTATGATATTGTTTTGATCAGATGCGTAGTTCTCGAGATATATCAAGATATTTAAAAGTTCCGAAGCCGCACCAACATAATAGAGATACAGAAACACCGTGGCCCCTCTCTTTGAGATAACTCTGCACTATTGCGAGCTGCAAATGCCACTTCCAGCTTAGCTGTGCAGAAGAAGAACAACAAAAAGAAGAAATATCTCGAAATATGTCCGTTAGGCCCCTTCCCTTGAGATAAATGTGCAAATATCTCGGAAACGAAGCGAGCTATGGCAAAATGTTGAGAGACCTTTTTTGTAGGGAATTAAGTTTCCTACTATTTATGTTCTATGATATTTTTTGATCAGATGCGTAGCTCTCGAGATATATCAAGATATTTAAAAGTTCCGAAGCCGCACCAACATAATAGAGATACAGAAACGCCGTGGCCCCTTTCTTTGAGATAACTCTGCACTATTGCGAGCTGCAAATGCCACTTCCAGCTTAGCTGTGCAGAAGAAGAACAACAAGAAGAAGAAATATCTCGAAATATGTCCGTCAGGCCCCTTCCCTTGAGATAAATCTGCAAATATCTCGGAAACGAAGCGAGCTATGGCAAAATGTTAAGAGACCTTTTTTGTAGAGAATTAAGTTTCCTACTTTTTATGTTCCACCATATTTTTTGATCAGATGCGTAGTTCTCGAGATATATCAAGATATTTAAAAGTTCCGAAGCTGCACCAACATAATAGAGATACAGAAACACCGTGGCCCCTTTCTTTGAGATAACTCTGCACTAGTGCGAGCCGCAAATGCCACTTCCAGCTTAGCTGTGCAGAAGAAGAACAACAAGAAGAAGAAATATCTCGAAATATGTCCGTTAGGCCCCTTCCCTTGAGATAAATGTGCAAATATCTCGGAAACGAAGCGAGCTATGGCAAAATGTTGAGAGACCTTTTTTGTAGAGAATTAAGTTTCCTACTTTTTATCTTCTATGATATTGTTTTGATCAGATGCGTAGTTCTCGAGATATATCAAGATATTTAAAAGTTCCGAAGCCGCACCAACATAATAGAGATACAGAAACACCGTGGCCCCTCTCTTTGAGATAACTCTGCACTATTGCGAGCTGCAAATGCCACTTCCAGCTTAGCTGTGCAGAAGAAGAACAACAAGAAGAAGAAACTTCTCGAAATATGTCCGTCAGGCCCCTTCCCTTGAGATAAATCTGCAAATATCTCGGAAACGAAGCGAGCTATGGCAAAATGTTAAGAGACCTTTTTTGTAGAGAATTAAGTTTCCTACTTTTTATCTTCTATGATATTTTCTGATCAGATGCGTAGTTCTCGAGATATATCAAGATATTTAAAAGTTCCGAAGCCGCACCAACATAATACAGATACAGAAACACCGTGGCCCCTTTCTTTGAGATAACTCTGCACTAGTGCGAGCCGCAAATGCCACTTCCAGCTTAGCTGTGCAGAAGAAGAACAACAAGAAGAAGAAATATCTCGAAATATGTCCGTCAGGCCCCTTCCCTTGAGATATATCTGCAAATATCTCGGAAACGAAGCGAGCTATGGCAAAATGTTAAGAGACCTTTTTTGTAGAGAATTAAGTTTCCTACTTTTTATGTTCTATGATATTTTTTGATCAGATGCGTAGTTCTCGAGATATATCAAGATATTTAAAAGTTCCGAAGCCGCACCAACATAATAGAGATACAGAAACACCGTGGCTCCTTTCTTTGAGATAACTCTGCACTATTGCGAGCTGGAAATTCCACTTCCAGTTTAGCTGTGCAGAAGAAGAACAACAAGAAGAAGAAATATCTCGAAATATGTCCGTTAGGCCCCTTCCCTTGAGATAAATCTGCAAATATCTCGGAAACGAAGCGAGCTATGGCAAAATGTTAAGAGACCTTTTTTGTAGAGAATTATGTTTCCTACAATTTATGTTCTATGATATTTTTCGATCAGAAGCGTAGTTTTCGAGATATATCGAGATATTTAAAAGTTCCGAAGCCGCACCAACATAATAGAGATACAGAAACACCGTGGCTCCTTTCTTTGAGATAACTCTGCACTATTGCGAGCTGGAAATTCCACTTCCAGTTTAGCTGTGCAGAAGAAGAACAACAAGAAGAAGAAATATCTCGAAATATGTCCGTTAGGCCCCTTCCCTTGAGATAAATCTGCAAATATCTCGGAAACGAAGCGAGCTATGGCAAAATGTTAAGAGACCTTTTTTGTAGAGAATTAAGTTTCCTACTTTTTATGTTCTATGATATTTTTTGATCAGATGCGTAGTTCTCGAGATATATCAAGATATTTAAAAGTTCCGAAGCCGCACCAACATAATAGAGATACAGAAACACCGTGGCTCCTTTCTTTGAGATAACTCTGCACTATTGCGAGCTGGAAATGCCACTTCCAGTTTAGCTGTGCAGAAGAAGAACAACAAGAAGAAGAAATATCTCGAAATATGTCCGTTAGGCCCCTTCCCTTGAGATAAATCTGCAAATATCTCGGAAACGACGCGAGCTATGGCAAAATGTTAAGAGACCTTTTTTGTAGAGAATTAAGTTTCCTACTTATAATGTTCTATGATATTTTTTGATCAGATGCGTAGTTCTCGAGATATATCAAGATATTTAAAAGTTCCGAAGCCGCACCAACATAATAGAGATACAGAAACACCGTGGCCCCTTTCTTTGAGATAACTCTGCGCTATTGCGAGCTGGAAATGCCACTTCCAGTTTAGCTGTGCAGAAGAAGAACAACAAGAAGAAGAAATATCTCGAAATATGTCCGTTAGGCCCCTTCCCTTGAGATAAATCTGCAAATATCTCGGAAACGAAGCGAGCTATGGCAAAATGTTAAGAGACCTTTTTTGTAGAGAATTAAGTTTCCTACTTTTTATGTTCCACCATATTTTTTGATCAGATGCGTAGTTCTCGAGATATATCAAGATATTTAAAAGTTCCGAAGCTGCACCAACATAATAAAGATACAGAAACACCGTGGCCCCTTTCTTTGAGATAACTCTGCACTAGTGCGAGCCGGAAATGCCACTTCCAGCTTAGCTGTGCAGAAGAAGAACAACAAGAAGAAGAAATATCTCGAAATATGTCCGTTAGGCCCCTTCCCTTGAGATAAATGTGCAAATATCTCGGAAACGAAGCGAGCTATGGCAAAATGTTGAGAGACCTTTTTTGTAGAGAATTAAGTTTCCTACTTTTTATCTTCTATGATATTTTTTGATCAGATGCGTAGTTCTCGAGATATATCAAGATATTTAAAAGTTCCGAAGCCGCACCAACATAATAGAGATACAGAAACACCGTGGCCCCTCTCTTTGAGATAACTCTGCACTATTGCGAGCTGCAAATGCCACTTCCAGCTTAGCTGTGCAGAAGAAGAACAACAAGAAGAAGAAACTTCTCGAAATATGTCCGTCAGGCCCCTTCCCTTGAGATAAATCTGCAAATATCTCGGAAACGAAGCGAGCTATGGCAAAATGTTAAGAGACCTTTTTTGTAGAGAATTAAGTTTCCTACTTTTTATCTTCTATGATATTTTCTGATCAGATGCGTAGTTCTCGAGATATATCAAGATATTTAAAAGTTCCGAAGCCGCACCAACATAATACAGATACAGAAACACCGTGGCCCCTTTCTTTGAGATAACTCTGCACTAGTGCGAGCCGCAAATGCCACTTCCAGCTTAGCTGTGCAGAAGAAGAACAACAAGAAGAAGAAATATCTCGAAATATGTCCGTCAGGCCCCTTCCCTAGAGATATATCTGCAAATATCTCGGAAACGAAGCGAGCTATGGCAAAATGTTAAGAGACCTTTTTTGTAGAAAATTAAGTTTCCTACTTTTTATGTTGTATGATATTTTTTGATCAGATGCGTAGTTCTCGAGATATATCAAGATATTTAAAAGTTCCGAAGCCGCACCAACATAATAGAGATACAGAAACACCGTGGCTCCTTTCTTTGAGATAACTCTGCACTATTGCGAGCTGGAAATTCCACTTCCAGTTTAGCTGTGCAGAAGAAGAACAACAAGAAGAAGAAATATCTCGAAATATGTCCGTTAGGTCCCTTCCCGTGAGATAAATCTGCAAATATCTCGGAAACGAAGCGAGCTATGGCAAAATGTTAAGAGACCTTTTTTGTAGAGAATTAAGTTTCCTACTTTTTATGTTCTATGATATTTTTTGATCAGATGCGTAGTTCTCGAGATATATCAAGATATTTAAAAGTTCCGAAGCCGCACCAACATAATAGAGATACAGAAACACCGTGGCTCCTTTCTTTGAGATAACTCTGCACTATTGCGAGCTGGAAATGCCACTTCCAGTTTAGCTGTGCAGAAGAAGAACAACAAGAAGAAGAAATATCTCGAAATATGTCCGTTAGGCCCCTTCCCTTGAGATAAATCTGCAAATATCTCGGAAACGACGCGAGCTATGGCAAAATGTTAAGAGACCTTTTTTGTAGAGAATTAAGTTTCCTACTTATAATGTTCTATGATATTTTTTGATCAGATGCGTAGTTCTCGAGATATATCAAGATATTTAAAAGTTCCGAAGCCGCACCAACATAATAGAGATACAGAAACACCGTGGCCCCTTTCTTTGAGATAACTCTGCACTATTGCGAGCTGGAAATGCCACTTCCAGTTTAGCTGTGCAGAAGAAGAACAACAAGAAGAAGAAATATCTCGAAATATGTCCATTAGGCCCCTTCCCTTGAGATAAATCTGCAAATATCTCGGAAACGAAGCGAGCTATGGCAAAATGTTAAGAGACCTTTTTTGTAGAGAATTAAGTTTCCTACTTTTTATGTTCCACCATATTTTTTGATCAGATGCGTAGTTCTCGAGATATATCAAGATATTTAAAAGTTCCGAAGCTGCACCAACATAATAGAGATACAGAAACACCGTGGCCCCTTTCTTTGAGATAACTCTGCACTAGTGCGAGCCGCAAATGCCACTTCCAGCTTAGCTGTGCAGAAGAAGAACAACAAGAAGAAGAAATATCTCGAAATATGTCCGTTAGGCCCCTTCCCTTGAGATAAATGTGCAAATATCTCGGAAACGAAGCGAGCTATGGCAAAATGTTGAGAGACCTTTTTTGTAGAGAATTAAGTTTCCTACTTTTTATCTTCTATGATATTTTTTGATCAGATGCGTAGTTCTCGAGATATATCAAGATATTTAAAAGTTCCGAAGCCGCACCAACATAATAGAGATACAGAAACACCGTGGCCCCTCTCTTTGAGATAACTCTGCACTATTGCGAGCTGCAAATGCCACTTCCAGCTTAGCTGTGCAGAAGAAGAACAACAAGAAGAAGAAGCTTCTCGAAATATGTCCGTCAGGCCCCTTCCCTTGAGATAAATCTGCAAATATCTCGGAAACGAAGCGAGCTATGGCAAAATGTTAAGAGACCTTTTTTGTAGAGAATTAAGTTTCCTACTTTTTATCTTCTATGATATTTTCTGATCAGATGCGTAGTTCTCGAGATATATCAAGATATTTAAAAGTTCCGAAGCCGCACCAACATAATACAGATACAGAAACACCGTGGCCCCTTTCTTTGAGATAACTCTGCACTAGTGCGAGCCGCAAATGCCACTTCCAGCTTAGCTGTGCAGAAGAAGAACAACAAGAAGAAGAAATATCTCGAAACATGTCCGTCAGGCCCCTTCCCTTGAGATATATCTGCAAATATCTCGGAAACGAAGCGAGCTATGGCAAAATGTTAAGAGACCTTTTTTGTAGAGAATTAAGTTTCCTACTTTTTATGTTCTATGATATTTTTTGATCAGATGCGTAGTTCTCGAGATATATCAAGATATTTAAAAGTTCCGAAGCCGCACCAACATAATAGAGATACAGAAACACCGTGGCCCCTTTCTTTGAGATAACTCTGCACTATTGCGAGCTGTAAATGCCACTTCCAGCTTAGCTGTGCAGAAGAAGAACAACAAGAAGAAGAAATATCTCGAAATATGTCCGTCAGGCCCCTTCCCTTGAGATAAATCTGCGAATATCTCGGAAACGAAGCGAGCTATGACAAAATGTTAAGAGACCTTTTTTGTAGAGAATTGTGTTTCCTACAATTTATGTTCTATGATATTTTTTGATCAGAAGCGTAGTTTTCGAGATATATCGAGATATTTAAAAGTTCCGAAGCCGCACCAACATAATAGAGATACAGAAACACCGTGGCCCCTTTCTTTGAGATAACTCTGCACTAGTGCGAGCCGCAAATGCCACTTCCAGCTTAGCTGTGCAGAAGAAGAACAACAAGAAGAAGAAATATCTCGAAATATGTCCGTCAGGCCCCTTCCCTTGAGATAAATCTGCAAATATCTCGGAAACGAAGCGAGCTATGGCAAAATGTTAAGAGACCTTTTTTGTAGAGAATTAAGTTTCCTACTTTTTATGTTCTATGATATTTTTTGATCAGATGCGTAGTTCTCGAGATATATCAAGATATTTAAAAGTTTCGAAGCCGCACCAACATAATAGAGATACAGAAACACCGTGGCCCCTTTCTTTGAGATAACTCTGCACTATTGCGAGCTGCAAATGCCACTTCCAGCTTAGCTGTGCAGAGGAAGAACAACAAGAAGAAGAAATATCTCGAAATATGTCCGTCAGGCCAGTTCCTTTGAGCTGAATCGGCAAATATCTCGGAAACGAAGCGAGCTATGGCAAAATGTTAAGAGACGTTTTTTGTAGAGAATTATGTTTCCTACAATTTATGTTCTATGATATTTTTTGATCAGAAGCGTAGTTTTCGAGATATATCGAGATATTTAAAAGTTCCGAAGCCGCACCAACATAATAGGGATACAGAAACACCGTGGCCCCTTTCTTTGAGATAACTCTGCACTAGTGCGAGCTGTAAATGCCACTTCCAGCTTAGCTGTGCAGAAGAAGAACAACAAGAAGAAGAAATATCTCGAAATATGTCCGTCAGGCCCCTTCCCTTGAGATAAATCTGCAAATATCTCGGAAACGAAGAGAGCTATGGCAAAATGTTAGGAGACCTTTTTTGTAGAGAATTAAGTTTCCTACTTTTTATGTTCCATGATATTTTTTGATCAGATGCGTAGTTCTCCAGATATATCAAGATATTTAAAAGTTCCGAAGCCGCACCAACATAATAGAGATACAGAAACACCGTGGCCCCTTTCTTTGAGATAACTCTGCACTATTGCGAGCTGTAAATGCCACTTCCAGCTTAACTGTGCAGAAGAAGAACAACAAGAAGAAGAAATATCTCGAAATATGTCCGTCAGGCCCCTTCCCTTGAGATAAATCTGCGAATATCTCGGAAACGAAGCGAGCTATGACAAAATGTTAAGAGACCTTTTTTGTAGGGAATTGTGTTTCCTACAATTTATGTTCTATGATATTTTTTGATCAGAAGCGTAGTTTTCGAGATATATCGAGATATTTAAAAGTTCCGAAGCCGCACCAACATAATAGAGATACAGAAACACCGTGGCCCCTTTCTTTGAGATAACTCTGCACTATTGCGAGCTGCAAATGCCACTTCCAGCTTAGCTGTGCAGAGGAAGAACAACAAGAAGAAGAAATATCTCGAAATATGTCCGTCAGGCCAGTTCCTTTGAGCTGAATCGGCAAATATCTCGGAAACGAAGCGAGCTATGGCAAAATGCTAAGAGACGTTTTTTGTAGAGAATTATGTTTCCTACAATTTATGTTCTATGATATTTTTTGATCAGAAGCGTAGTTTTCGAGATATATCGAGATATTTAAAAGTTCCGAAGCCGCACCAACATAATAGGGATACAGAAACACCGTGGCCCCTTTCTTTGAGATAACTCTGCACTAGTGCGAGCCGCAAATGCCACTTCCAGCTTATCTGTGCAGAGGAAGAACAACAAGAAGAAGAAATATCTCGAAATATGTCCGTCAGGCCAGTTCCTTTGAGCTGAATCTGCAAATATCTCGGAAACGAAGCGAGCTATGGCAATATGTTAAGAGACGTTTTTTGTAGAGAATTATGTTTCCTACAATTTATGTTCTATGATATTTTTTGATCAGAAGCGTAGTTTTCGAGATATATCGAGATATTTAAAAGTTCCGAAGCCGCACCAACATAATAGGGATACAGAAACACCGTGGCCCCTTTCTTTGAGATAACTCTGCACTAGTGCGAGCCGCAAATGCCACTTCCAGCTTAGCTGTGCAGAGGAAGAACAACAAGAAGAAGAAATATCTCGAAATATGTCCGTCAGGCCCCTTCCCTTGAGATAAATCTGCAAATATCTCGGAAACGAAGCGAGCTATGGCAAAATGTTAAGAGACGTTTTTTGTAGAGAATTATGTTTCCTACAATTTATGTTCTATGATATTTTTTGATCAGAAGCGTAGTTTTCGAGATATATCGAGATATTTAAAAGTTCCGAAGACGCACCAACATAATAGAGATACAGAAACACCGTGGCCCCTTTCTTTGAGATAACTCTGCACTATTGCGAGCTGTAAATGCCACTTCCAGCTTAGCTGTGCAGAAGAAGAACAACAAGAAGAAGAAATATCTCGAAATATGTCCGTCAGGCCCCTTCCCTTGAGATATATCTGCAAATATCTCGGAAACGAAGCGAGCTATGGCAAAATGTTGAGAGACCTTTTTTGTAGAGAATTATGTTTCCTACAATTTATGTTCTATGATATTTTTTGATCAGAATCGTAGTTTTCGAGATATATCGAGATATTTAAAAGTTCCGAAGCCGCACCAACATAATAGAGATACAGAAACACCGTGGCCCCTTTCGTTGAGATAACTCTGCAATAGTGCGAGCCGCAAATGCCACTTCCAGCTTAGCTGTGCAGAAGAAGAACAACAAGAAGAAGAAATACCTCGAAATATGTCCGTCAGGCCCCTTCCCTTGAGATAAATCTGCACATATCTCGGAAACGAAGCGAGCTATGGTAAAATGTTAAGAGACGTTTTTTGTAGAGAATTATGTTTCCTACTATTTATGTTCTATGATATTTTTTGATCAGAAGCGTAGTTTTCGAGATATATCGAGATATTTAAAAGTTCCGAAGCCGCACCAACATAATAGAGATACAGAAACACCGTGGCCCCTTTCGTTGAGATAACTCTGCACTAGTGCGAGCCGCAAATGCCACTTCCAGCTTAGCTGTGCAGAAGAAGAACAACAAGAAGAAGAAATATCTCGAAATATGTCCGTCAGGCCCCTTCCCTTGAGATAAATCTGCAAATATCTCGGAAACGAAGCGAGCTATGGCAAAATGTTAAGAGACGTTTTTTGTAGAGAATTATGTTTCCTACAATTTATGTTCTATGATATTTTTTGATCAGAAGCGTAGTTTTCGAGATATATTGAGATATTTAAAAGTTCCGAAGCCGTACCAACATAATAGGGATACAGAAACACCGTGGCCCCTTTCTTTGAGATAACTCTGCACTAGTGCGAGCCGCAAATGCCACTTCCAGCTTAGCTGTGCAGAAGAAGAACAACAAGAAGAAGAAATATCTCGAAATATGTCCGCCAGGCCCCTTCCCTTGAGATAGATCTGCAAATATCTCGGAAACGAAGCGAGCTATGGCCAATTGTTAAGAGACCTTTTTTGTAGAGAATTACGTTTCCTACTTTTTATGTTCTATGATATTTTTTGATCAGATGCGTAGTTCTCGAGATATATCAAGATATTTAAAAGTTCCGAAGCCGCACCAACATAATAGGGATACAGAAACACCGTGGCCCCTTTCTTTGAGATAACTCTGCACTAGTGCGAGCCGCAAATGCCACTTCCAGCTTAGCTGTGCAGAAGAAGAACAACAAGAAGAAGAAATATCTCGAAATATGTCCGTCCGGCCCCTTCCCTTGAGATATATCTGCAAATATCTCGGAAACGAAGCGAGCTATGGCAAAATGTTAAGAGACCTTTTTGTAGAGAATTAAGTTTCCTACTTTTTATGTTCTATGATATTTTTTGATCAGATGCGTAGTTCTCGAGATATATCAAGATATTTAAAAGTTCCGAAGCCGCACCAACATAATAGAGATACAGAAACACCGTGGCCCCTTTCTTTGAGATAACTCTGCACTATTGCGAGCTGTAAATGCCACTTCCAGCTTAGCTGTGCAGAAGAAGAACAACAAGAAGAAGAAATATCTCGAAATATGTCCGTCAGGCCCCTTCCCTTGAGATATATCTGCGAATATCTCGGAAACGAAGCGAGCTATGGCAAAATGTTAAGAGACGTTTTTTGTAGAGAATTATGTTTCGTACAATTTATGTTCTATGATATTTTTTGGTGAGAAGCGTAGTTTTCGAGATATATCGAGATATTTAAAAGTTGCAAAGCCGCACCAACATAATAGAGATACAGAAACACCGTGGCCCCTTTCTTTGAGATAACTCTGCACTATTGCGAGCCGCAAATGCCACTTGCAGCTTAGCTGTGCAGAAGAAGAACAACAAGAAGAAGAAATATCTCGAAATATGTCCGTCAGGCCCCTTCCCTTGAGATAAATCTGCAAATATCTCGGAAACGAAGCGAGCTATGGCAAAATGTTCAGAGACCTTTTTTGTAGAGAATTAAGTTTCCTACGTTTTATGTTCTATGATATTTTTTGATCAGATGCGTAGTTCTCGAGATATATCAAGATATTTAAAAGTTCCGAAGCCGCACCAACATAATAGAGATACAGAAACACCGTGGCCCCTTTCTTTGAGATAACTCTGCACTATTGCGACCTGCAAATGCCACTTCCAGCTTAGCTGTGCAGAAGAAGAACATCAAGAAGAAGAAATATCTCGAAATATGTCCGTCAGGCCCCTTCCCTTGAGATAAATCTGCAAATATCTCGGAAACGAAGAGAGCTATGGCAAAATGTTAAGAGACCTTTTTTGTAGAGAATTAAGTTTCCTACTTTTTGTGTTCTATGATATTTTTTGATCTGATGCGTAGTTCTCGAGATATATCAAGATATTTAAAAGTTCCGAAGCCGCACCAACATAATAGAGATACAGAAACACCGTGGCCCCTTTCTTTGAGATAACTCTGCACTATTGCGAGCCGCAAATGCCACTTCCAGCTTAGCTGTGCAGAAGAAGAACAACAAGAAGAAGAAATATCTCGAAATATGTCCGTCAGGCCCCTTCCCTTGAGATAAATCTGCAAATATCTCGGAAACGAAGCGAGCTATGGCAAAATGTTAAGAGACGTTTTTTGTAGAGAATTATGTTTCCTACTTTTTACGTTCTATGATATTTTTTGATCAGATGCGTAGTTCTCGAGATATATCAAGATATTTAAAAGTTCCGAAGCCGCACCAACATAATAGGGATACAGAAACACCGTGGCCCCTTTCTTTGAGATAACTCTGCACTAGTGCGAGCCGCAAATGCCACTTCCAGCTTAGCTGTGCAGAAGAAGAACAACAAGAAGAAGAAATATCTCGAAATATGTCCGTCAGGCCCCTTCCCTTGAGATAAATCTGCAAATATCTCGGAAACGAAGCGAGCTATGGCAAAATGTTAAGAGACGTTTTTTGTAGAGAATTATGTCTCCTACTTTTTATGTTCTATGATATTTTTTGGTGAGAAGCGTAGTTTTCGAGATATATCAAGATATTTAAAAGTTCCAAAGCCGCACCAACATAATAGAGATACAGAAACACCGTGGCCCCTTTCTTTGAGATAACTCTGCACTATTGCGAGCTGTAAATGCCACTTCCAGCTTAGCTGTGCAGAAGAAGAACAACAAGAAGAAGAAATATCTCGAAATATGTCCGTCAGGCCCCTTCCCTTGAGATATATCTGCAAATATCTCGGAAACGAAGCGAGCTATGGCAAAATGTTAAGAGACCTTTTTTGTAGAGAATTATGTTTCGTACAATTTATGTTCTATGATATTTTTTGGTGAGAAGCGTAGTTTTCGAGATATATCGAGATATTTAAAAGTTCCGAAGCCGCACCAACATAATAGAGATACAGAAACACCGTGGCCCCTCTCTTTGAGATAACTCTGCACTATTGCGAGCTGGAAATGCCAGTTCCAGTTTAGCTGTGCAGAAGAAGAACAACAAGAAGAAGAAATATCTCGAAATATGTCCGTCAGGCCCCTTCCCTTGAGATAAATCTGCAAATATCTCGGAAACGAAGCGAGCTATGGCAAAATGTTAGGAGACCTTTTTTGTAGAGAATTAAGTTTCCTACTTTTTATGTTCTATGATATTTTTTGATCAGATGCGTAGTTCTCGAGATATATCAAGATATTTAAAAGTTCCGAAGCCGCACCAACATAATAGAGATACAGAAACACCGTGGCCCCTTTCTTTGAGATAACTCTGCACTATTGCGAGCTGTAAATGCCACTTCCAGCTTAGCTGTGCAGAAGAAGAACAACAAGAAGAAGACATATCTCGAAATATGTCCGTCAGGCCCCTTCCCTTGAGATATATCTGCAAATATCTCGGAAACGAAGCGAGCTATGGCAAAATGTTAAGAGACCTTTTTTGTAGAGAATTATGTTTCCTACAATTTATGTTCTATGATATTTTTTGATCAGAAGCGTAGTTTTCGAGATGTATCGAGATATTTAAAAGTTCCGAAGCCGCACCAACATAATAGGGATACAGAAACACCGTGGCCCCTTTCTTTGAGATAACTCTGCACTATTGCGAGCTGCAAATGCCACTTCCAGCTTAGCTGTGCAGAAGAAGAACATCAAGAAGAAGAAATATCTCGAAATATGTCCGTCAGGCCCCTTCCCTTGAGATAAATCTGCAAATATCTCGGAAACGAAGAGAGCTATGGCAAAATGTTAAGAGACCTTTTTTGTAGAGAATTAAGTTTCCTACTTTTTATGTTCTATAATATTTTTTGATCTGATGCGTAGTTCTCGAGATATATCAAGATATTTAAAAGTTCCGAAGCCGCACCAACATAATAGAGATACAGAAACACCGTGGCCCCTTTCTTTGAGATAACTCTGCACTATTGCGAGCTGTAAATGCCACTTCCAGCTTAGCTGTGCAGAAGAAGAACAACAAGAAGAAGAAATATCTCGAAATATGTCCGTCAGGCCCCTTCCCTTGAGATATATCTGCAAATATCTCGGAAACGAAGCGAGCTATGGCAAAATGTTAAGAGACCATTTTTGTAGAGAATTATGTTTCCTACAATTTATGTTCTATGATATTTTTTGATCAGAAGCGTAGTTTTCGAGATATATCGAGATATTTAAAAGTTCCGAAGCCGCACCAACATAATAGAGATACAGAAACACCGTGGCCCCTTTCTTCGAGATAACTCTGCACTATTGCGAGCTGCAAATGCCACTTCCAGCTTAGCTGTGCAGAAGAAGAACAACAAGAAGAAGAAATATCTCGAAATATGTCCGTCAGGCCCCTTCCCTTGAGATAAATCTGCAAATATCTCGGAAACGAAGAGAGCTATGGCAAAATGTTAAGAGACCTTTTTTGTAGAGAATTAAGTTTCCTACAATTTACGTTCTATGATATTTTTTGGTCAGAAGCGTAGTTTTCGAGATATATCGAGATATTTAAAAGTTCCAAAGCCGCACCAACATAATAGAGATACAGAAACACCGTGGCCCCTTTCTTTGAGATAACTCTGCACTAGTGCGAGCCGCAAATGCCACTTCCAGCTTAGCTGTGCAGAAGAAGAACAACAAGAAGAAGAAATATCTCGAAATATGTCCGTCAGGCCCCTTCCCTTGAGATAAATCTGCAAATATCTCGGAAACGAAGCGAGCTATGGCAAAATGTTGAGAGACCTTTTTTGTAGAGAATTAAGTTTCCTACGTTTTATGTTCTATGATATTTTTTGATCCGATGCGTAGTTCTCGAGATATATCAAGATATTTAAAAGTTCCGAAGCCGCACCAACATAATAGAGATACAGAAACACCGTGGCCCCTTTCTTTGAGATAACTCTGCACTATTGCGAGCTGCAAATGCCACTTCCAGCTTAGCTGTGCAGAAGAAGAACATCAAGAAGAAGAAATATCTCGAAATATGTCCGTCAGGCCCCTTCCCTTGAGATAAATCTGCAAATATCTCGGAAACGAAGCGAGCTATGGCAAAATGTTGAGAGACCTTTTTTGTAGAGAATTAAGTTTCCTACGTTTTATGTTCTATGATATTTTTTGATCAGATGCGTAGTTCTCGAGATATATCAAGATATTTAAAAGTTCCGAAGCCGCACCAACATAATAGAGATACAGAAACACCGTGGCCCCTTTCTTTGAGATAACTCTGCACTATTGCGAGCTGTAAATGCCACTTCCAGCTTAGCTGTGCAGAAGAAGAACAACAAGAAGAAGAAATATCTCGAAATATGTCCGTCAGGCCCCTTCCCTTGAGATATATCTGCAAATATCTCGGAAACGAAGCGAGCTATGGCAAAATGTTAAGAGACCTTTTTTGTAGAGAATTAAGTTTCCTACTTTTTATGTTCTATGATATTTTTTGATCAGATGCGTAGTTCTCGAGATATATCAAGATATTTAAAAGTTCCGAAGCCGCACCAACATAATAGAGATACAGAAACACCGTGGCCCCTTTCTTTGAGATAACTCTGCACTATTGCGAGCTGCAAATGCCACTTCCAGCTTAGCTGTGCAGAGGAAGAACAACAAGAAGAAGAAATATCTCGAAATATGTCCGTCAGGCCAGTTCCTTTGAGCTGAATCTGCAAATATCTCGGAAACGAAGCGAGCTATGGCAAAATGTTAAGAGACGTTTTTTATAGAGAATTATGTTTCCTACAATTTATGTTCTATGATATTTTTTGATCAGAAGCGTAGTTTTCGAGATATATCGAGATATTTAAAAGTTCCGAAGCCGCACCAACATAATAGGGATACAGAAACACCGTGGCCCCTTTCTTTGAGATAACTCTGCACTAGTGCGAGCCGCAAATGCCACTTCCAGCTTAGCTGTGCAGAAGAAGAACAACAAGAAGAAGTAATATCTCGAAATATGTCGGTCAGGCCCCTTCCCTTGAGATATATCTGCAAATATCTCGGAAACGAAGCGAGCTTTGGCAAAATGTTAAGAGACCTTTTTTGTAGAGAATTATGCTTCCTACAATTTATGTTCTATGATATTTTTTGATCAGAAGCGTAGTTTTCGAGATACATCGAGATATTTAAAAGTTCCGAAGCCGCACCAACATAATAGAGATACAGAAACACCGTGGCCCCTTTCTTTGAGATAACTCTGCACTAGTGCGAGCCGCAAATGCCAGTTCCAGCTTAGCTGTGCAGAAGAAGAACAACAAGAAGAAGAAATATCTCGAAATATGTCCGTCAGGCCCCTTCCCTTGAGATAAATCTGCAAATATCTCGGAAACGAAGCGAGCTATGGCAAAATGTTAAGAGACCTTTTTTGTAGAGAATTAAGTTTCCTACTTTTTATGTTGTATGATATTTTTTGATCAGATGCGTAGTTCTCGAGATATATCAAGATATTTAAAAGTTCCGAAGCCGCACCAACATAATAGAGATACAGAAACACCGTGGCCCCTTTCTTTGAGATAACTCTGCACTATTGCGAGCTGCAAATGCCACTTCCAGCTTAGCTGTGCAGAGGAAGAACAACAAGAAGAAGAAATATCTCGAAATATGTCCGTCAGGCCAGTTCCTTTGAGCTGAATCTGCAAATATCTCGGAAACGAAGCGAGCTATGGCAAAATGTTAAGAGACGTTTTTTATAGAGAATTATGTGTCCTACAATTTATGTTCTATGATATTTTTTGATCAGAAGCGTAGTTTTCGAGATATATCGAGATATTTAAAAGTTCCGAAGCCGCACCAACATAATAGGGATACAGAAACACCGTGGCCCCTTTCTTTGAGATAACTCTGCACTAGTGCGAGCCGCAAATGCCACTTCCAGCTTAGCTGTGCAGAAGAAGAACAACAAGAAGAAGAAATATCTCGAAATATGTCGGTCAGGCCCCTTCCCTTGAGATATATCTGCAAATATCTCGGAAACGAAGCGAGCTATGGCAAAATGTTAAGAGACCTTTTTTGTAGAGAATTATGCTTCCTACAATTTATGTTCTATGATATTTTTTGATCAGAAGCGTAGTTCTCGAGATATATCAAGATATTTAAAAGTTCCGAAGCCGCACCAACATAATAGAGATACAGAAACACCGTGGCCCCTTCCCTTGAGATAAATCTGCAAATATCTCGGAAACGAAGCGAGCTATGGCGAAATGTTAAGAGACCTTTTTTGTAGAGAATTAAGTTTCCTACTTTTTATGTTCTATGATATTTTTTGATCAGATGCGTAGTTCTCGAGATATATCAAGATATTTAAAAGTTCCGAAGCCGCACCAACATAATAGAGATACAGAAACACCGTGGCCCCTTTCTTTGAGATAACTCTGCACTATTGCGAGCTGCAAATGCCACTTCCAGCATAGCTGTGCAGAGGAAGAACAACAAGAAGAAGAAATATCTCGAAATATGTCCGTCAGGCCAGTTCCTTTGAGCTGAATCTGCAAATATCTCGGAAACGAAGCGAGCTATGGCAAAATGTTAAGAGACCTTTTTTGTAGAGAATTAAGTTTCCTACTTTTTATGTTGTATGATATTTTTTGATCAGATGCGTAGTTCTCGAGATATATCAAGATATTTAAAAGTTCCGAAGCCGCACCAACATAATAGAGATACAGAAACACCGTGGCCCCTTTCTTTGAGATAACTCTGCACTATTGCGAGCTGCAAATGCCACTTCCAGCTTAGCTGTGCAGAGGAAGAACAACAAGAAGAAGAAATATCTCGAAATATGTCCGTCAGGCCAGTTCCTTTGAGCTGAATCTGCAAATATCTCGGAAACGAAGCGAGCTATGGCAAAATGTTAAGAGACGTTTTTTATAGAGAATTATGTGTCCTACAATTTATGTTCTATGATATTTTTTGATCAGAAGCGTAGTTTTCGAGATATATCGAGATATTTAAAAGTTCCGAAGCCGCACCAACATAATAGGGATACAGAAACACCGTGGCCCCTTTCTTTGAGATAACTCTGCACGATTGCGAGCTGTAAATGCCACTTCCAGCTTAGCTGTGCAGAAGAAGGACAACAAGAAGAAGAAATATCTCGAAATATGTCCGTCAGGCCCCTTCCCTTGAGATAAATCTGCAAATATCTCGGAAACGAAGCGAGCTATGGCAAAATGTTAAGAGACCTTATTTGCAGAGAATTAAGTTTCCTACAATTTATGTTCTATGATATTTTTTGATCAGAAGCGTAGTTTTCGAGATATATCGAGATATTTAAAAGTTCCGAAGCCGCACCAACATAATAGGGATACAGAAACACCGTGGCCCCTTTCTTTGAGATAACTCTGCACTAGTGCGAGCCGCAAATGCCACTTCCAGCTTAGCTGTGCAGAAGAAGAACAACAAGAAGAAGAAATATCTCGAAATATGTCGGTCAGGCCCCTTCCCTTGAGATATATCTGCAAATATCTCGGAAACGAAGCGAGCTATGGCAAAATGTTAAGAGACCTTTTTTGTAGGGAATTATGCTTCCTACAATTTATGTTCTATGATATTTTTTGATCAGAAGCGTAGTTTTCGAGATACATCGAGATATTTAAAAGTTCCGAAGCCGCACCAACATAATAGAGATACAGAAACACCGTGGCCCCTTTCTTTGAGATAACTCTGCACTAGTGCGAGCCGCAAATGCCAGTTCCAGCTTAGCTGTGCAGAAGAAGAACAACAAGAAGAAGAAATATCTCGAAATATGTCCGTCAGGCCCCTTCCCTTGAGATAAATCTGCAAATATCTCGGAAACGAAGCGAGCTATGGCAAAATGTTAAGAGACCTTTTTTGTAGAGAATTAAGTTTCCTACTTTTTATGTTGTATGATATTTTTTGATCAGATGCGTAGTTCTCGAGATATATCAAGATATTTAAAAGTTCCGAAGCCGCACCAACATAATAGAGATACAGAAACACCGTGGCCCCTTTCTTTGAGATAACTCTGCACTATTGCGAGCTGCAAATGCCACTTCCAGCTTAGCTGTGCAGAGGAAGAACAACAAGAAGAAGAAATATCTCGAAATATGTCCGTCAGGCCAGTTCCTTTGAGCTGAATTTGCAAATATCTCGGAAACGAAGCGAGCTATGGCAAAATGTTAAGAGACCTTATTTGCAGAGAATTAAGTTTCCTACTTTTTATGTTCTATGATATTTTTTGATCAGATGCGTAGTTCTCGAGATATATCAAGATATTTAAAAGTTCCGAAGCCGCACCAACATAATAGAGATACAGAAACACCGTGGCCCCTTTCTTTGAGATAACTCTGCACTATTGCGAGCTGTAAATGCCACTTCCAGCTTAGCTGTGCAGAAGAAGAACAACAAGAAGAAGAAATATCTCGAAATATGTCCGTCAGGCCCCTTCCCTTGAGATATATCTGCAAATATCTCGGAAACGACCGAGCTATGGCAAAATGTTAAGAGACCTTTTTTGTAGAGAATTAAGTTTCCTACTTTTTATTCTCTATGATATTTTTTGATCAGATGCGTAGTTCTCGAGATATATCAAGATATTTAAAAGTTCCGAAGCCGCACCAACATAATAGAGATACAGAAACACCGTGGCCCCTTTCTTTGAGATAACTCTGCACTATTGCGAGCTGCAAATGCCACTTCCAGCTTCGCTGTGCAGAGGAAGAACAAGAAGAAGAAGAAATATCTCGAAATATGTCCGTCAGGCCAGTTCCTTTGAGCTGAATCTGCAAATATCTCGGAAACGAAGCGAGCTATGGCAAAATGTTAAGAGACGTTTTTTATAGAGAATTATGTTTCCTACAATTTATGTTCTATGATATTTTTTGATCAGAAGCGTAGTTTTCGAGATACAACGAGATATTTAAAAGTTCCGAAGCCGCACCAACATAATAGAGATACAGAAACACCGTGGCCCCTTTCTTTGAGATAACTCTGCACTAGTGCGAGCCGCAAATGCCAGTTCCAGCTTAGCTGTGCAGAAGAAGAACAACAAGAAGAAGAAATATCTCGAAATATGTCCGTCAGGCCCCTTCCCTTGAGATAAATCTGCAAATATCTCGGAAACGAAGCGAGCTATGGCAAAATGTTAAGAGACCTTTTTTGTAGAGAATTAAGTTTCCTACTTTTTATGTTGTATGATATTTTTTGATCAGATGCGTAGTTCTCGAGATATATCAAGATATTTAAAAGTTCCGAAGCCGCACCAACATAATAGAGATACAGAAACACCGTGGCCCCTTTCTTTGAGATAACTCTGCACTATTGCGAGCTGCAAATGCCACTTCCAGCTTAGCTGTGCAGAGGAAGAACAACAAGAAGAAGAAATATCTCGAAATATGTCCGTCAGGCCAGTTCCTTTGAGCTGAATCTGCAAATATCTCGGAAACGAAGCGAGCTATGGCAAAATGTTAAGAGACCTTTTTTGTAGAGAATTATGCTTCCTACAATTTATGTTCTATGATATTTTTTGATCAGAAGCGTAGTTTTCGAGATACATCGAGATATTTAAAAGTTCCGAAGCCGCACCAACATAATAGAGATACAGAAACACCGTGGCCCCTTTCCTTGAGATAACTCTGCACTATTGCGAGCTGGAAATGCCACTTCCAGTTTAGCTGTGCAGAAGAAGAACAACAGGAAGAAGAAATATCTCGAAATATGTCCGTCAGGCCCCTTCCCTTGAATTAGATCTGCAAATATCTCGGAAACGATGCGAGCTATGGCAAAATGATAAGAGACCTTTTTTGTAGAGAATTACGTTTCCTACAATTTAGGTTCTATGATATTTTTTGATCAGATGCGTAGTTTTCGAGATATATCAAGATATTTAAAAGTTCCGATGACGCACCAACATAATAGAGATACGGAAACACCGTGGCCCCTTTCTGTGAGATAACTCTGCACTATTGCGAGCTGCAAATGTCAGTTCGAGCTTAGCTGTGCAGAAGAAGCACAACAAGAACAAGAAATATCTCGGATTAAGTCCGTCAGGCCCCTTCCCTTGAGCTAAATCTGCAAATATCTCGGAAACAATGCGAGCCATGGCAAAATATTAAGAGATCTTTTTTGTAGGAAATTAAGTTTCCTACTATTTATGTTCTATGATATTTTTTGATCAGAAGCGTAGTTTTCGAGATATATCGAGATATTTAAAAGTTCCGAAGCCGCACCAACATAATAGAGATACAGAAACACCGTGGCCCCTTTCTTTGAGATAACTCTGCACTATTGCGAGCTGCAAATGCCACTTCCAGCTTAGCTGTGCAGAGGAAGAACAACAAGAAGAAGGAATATCTCGAAATATGTCCGTCAGGCCCCTTCCCATGAGATAAATCTGCAAATATCTCGGAAACGAAGCGAGCTATGGCAAAATGTGAAGAGACCTTATTTGTAGAGAATTAAGTTTCCTACTTTTTATTTTCTATGATATTATTTGATCAGATGCGTAGTTCTCGAGATATATCAAGATATTTTAAAGTTCCGAAGCCGCACCAACATAATAGAGATACAGAAACACCGTGGCCCCTTTCTTTGAGATAACTCTGCACTATTGCGAGCTGCAAATGCCACTTCCAGCTTAGCTGTGCAGAGGAAGAACAAGAAGAAGAAGAAATATCTCGAAATATGTCCGTCAGGGCAGTTCCTTTGAGCTGAATCTGCAAATATCTCGGAAACGAAGCGAGCTATGGCAAAATGTTAAGAGACCTTATTTGTAGAGAATTAAGTTTCCTACTTTTTATGCTCTACGATATTATTTGATCAGATGCGTAGTTCTGGAGATATATCAAGATATTTAAAAGTTCCGAAGCCGCACCAACATAATAGAGATACAGAAACACCGTGGCCCCTTTCTTTGAGATAACTCTGCACTATTGCGAGCTGGAAATGCCACTTCCAGTTTAGCTGTGCAGAAGAAGAACAACAAGAAGAAGAAATATCTCGAAATATGTCCGTCAGGCCCCTTCCCTTGAGATAAATCTGCAAATATCTCGGAAACGAAGCGAGCTATGGCAAAATGTTAAGAGACCCTATTTGTAGAGAATTAAGTTTCCTACTTTTTATGTTCTACGATATTATTTGATCAGATGCGTAGTTCTGGAGATATATCAAGATATTTAAAAGTTCCGAAGCCGCACCAACATAATAGAGATACAGAAACACCGTGGCCCCTTTCTTTGAGATAACTCTGCACTATTGCGAGCTGGAAATGCCACTTCCAGTTTAGCTGTGCAGAAGAAGATCAACAAGAATGAGAAATATCTCGAAATATGTCCGTCAGGCCCCTTCCCTTGAGATATATCTGCAAATATCTCGGAAACGAAGCGAGCTATGGCAAAATGTTAAGAGACCTTTTTTGTAGAGAATTAAGTTTCCTACTTTTTATGTTGTATGATATTTTTTGATCAGATGCGTAGTTCTCGAGATATATCAAGATATTTAAAAGTTCCGAAGCCGCACCAACATAATAGAGATACAGAAACACCGTGGCCCCTTTCTTTGAGATAACTCTGCGCTATTGCGAGCTGGAAATGCCACTGCCACTTTAGCTGTGCAGAAGAAGAACAACAAGAAGAAGAAATATCTCGAAATATGTCCGTCAGGCCCCTTCCCTTGAGATATATCTGCAAATATCTCGGAAACGAAACGAACTATGGCAAAATGTTAAGAGACCTTTTTTGTAGAGAATTATGTGTCCTACAATTTATGTTCTATGATATTTTTTGATCAGAAGCGTAGTTTTCGAGATATATCGAGATATTTAAAAGATCCGAAGCCGCACCAACATTATAGAGATACAGAAACACCGTGGCTCCTTTCTTTGAGATAACTCTGCGCTATTGCGAGCTGGAAATGCCACTTCCAGTTTAGCTGTGCAGAAGAAGAACAACAAGAAGAAGAAATATCTCGAAATATGTCCGTCACGCCCCTTCCCTTGAATTAGATCTGCAAATATCTCGGAAACGATGCGAGCTATGGCAAAACGTTGAGAGACCCTTTTTGTAGGAAATTAAGTTTCCTACTATTTATGTTCTATGATATTTTTTGATCAGATGCGTAGTTTTCGAGATATATCGAGATATTTAAAGGTTCCGAAGCCGCACCAACATAATAAAGATACATAAACACCGTGGCCTCTTTCTTTGAGATAACTCTGCACTATTCCGAGCTGCAAATGCAACTTACACTTTAGCTGTGCAGAAGAAGAACAACAGGAAGAAGAAATATCTCGAAATATGTCCGTCAGGCCCCTTCCCTTGAATTAGATCTGCAAATATCTCGGAAACGATGCGAGCTATGGCAAAATGATAAGAGACCTTTTTTGTAGAGAATTACGTTTCCTACAATTTAGGTTCTATGATATTTTTTGATCAGATGCGTAGTTTTCGAGATATATCAAGATATTTAAAAGTTCCGATGACGCACCAACATAATAGAGATACGGAAACACCGTGGCCCCTTTCTGTGAGATAACTCTGCACTATTGCGAGCTGCAAATGTCAGTTCGAGCTTAGCTGTGCAGAAGAAGCACAACAAGAACAAGAAATATCTCGGATTAAGTCCGTCAGGCCCCTTCCCTTGAGCTAAATCTGCAAATATCTCGGAAACAATGCGAGCTATGGCAAAATATTAAGAGATCTTTTTTGTAGGAAATTAAGTTTCCTACTATTTATGTTCTATGATATTTTTTGATCAGAAGCGTAGTTTTCGAGATATATCGAGATATTTAAAAGTTCCGAAGCCGCACCAACATAATAGAGATACAGAAACACCGTGGCCCCTTTCTTTGAGATAACTCTGCACTATTGCGAGCTGCAAATGCCACTTCCAGCTTAGCTGTGCAGAGGAAGAACAACAAGAAGAAGGAATATCTCGAAATATGTCCGTCAGGCCCCTTCCCATGAGATAAATCTGCAAATATCTCGGAAACGAAGCGAGCTATGGCAAAATGTTAAGAGACCTTATTTGTAGAGAATTAAGTTTCCTACTTTTTATTTTCTATGATATTATTTGATCAGATGCGTAGTTCTCGAGATATATCAAGATATTTTAAAGTTCCGAAGCCGCACCAACATAATAGAGATACAGAAACACCGTGGCCCCTTTCTTTGAGATAACTCTGCACTATTGCGAGCTGCAAATGCCACTTCCAGCTTAGCTGTGCAGAGGAAGAACAAGAAGAAGAAGAAATATCTCGAAATATGTCCGTCAGGGCAGTTCCTTTGAGCTGAATCTGCAAATATCTCGGAAACGAAGCGAGCTATGGCAAAATGTTAAGAGACCTTATTTGTAGAGAATTAAGTTTCCTACTTTTTATGTTCTACGATATTATTTGATCAGATGCGTAGTTCTGGAGATATATCAAGATATTTAAAAGTTCCGAAGCCGCACCAACATAATAGAGATACAGAAACACCGTGGCCCCTTTCTTTGAGATAACTCTGCACTATTGCGAGCTGGAAATGCCACTTCCAGTTTAGCTGTGCAGAAGAAGAACAACAAGAAGAAGAAATATCTCGAAATATGTCCGTCAGGCCCCTTCCCTTGAGATAAATCTGCAAATATCTCGGAAACGAAGGAGCTATGGCAAAATGTTAAGATACCTTTTTTGTAGAGAATTAAGTTTCCTACTTTTTATTCTCTATGATATTTTTTGATCAGATGCGTAGTTCTCGAGATATATCAAGATATTTAAAAGTTCCGAAGCTGCACCAACATAATAGAGGTACAGAAACACCGTGGCCTCTTTCTTTGAGATAACTCTGCACTATTGCGAGCTGCAAATGCCACTTCCAGCTTAGCTGTGCAGAAGAAGAACAACAAGAAGAAGAAATATCTCGAAATATGTCCGTCAGGCCCGTTCCTTCGAGCTGAATCTGCAAATATCTCGGAAACGAAGCGAGCTATGGAAAATGTTGAGAGACGTTTTTTGTAGAGAATAATGTTTCCTACAATTTATGTTCTATGATATTTTTTGATCAGAAGCGTAGTTTTCGAGATATATCGAGATATTTAAAAGTTCCGAAGCCGCACCAACATAATTGAGATACAGAAACACCGTGGCCCCTTTCTTTGAGATAACTCTGCACTAGTGCGAGCCGCAAATGCCACTTCCAGCTTAGCTGTGCAGAAGAAGAACAACAAGAAGAAGAAATATCTCGAAACATGTCCGTCAGGCCCCTTCCCTTGAGATACATCTGCAAATATCTCGGAAACGAAGCGAGCTATGGCAAAATGTTAAGAGACCTTTTTTGTAGAGAATTAAGTTTCCTACTTTTTATGTTCTATGATATTTTTTGATCAGATGCGTAGTTCTCGAGATATATCAAGATATTTAAAAGTTCCGAAGCCGCACCAACATAATAGAGATACAGAAACACCGTGGCCCCTTTCTTTGAGATAACTCTGCACTATTGCGAGCTGCAAATGCCACTTCCAGCTTAGCTGTGCAGAAGAAGAACAACAAGAAGAAGAATTATCTCGAAATATGTCCGTCAGGCCCCTTCCCTTGAGATAAATCTGCAAATATCTCGGAAACGAAGCGAGCTATGGCAAAATGTTAAGAGACCTTTTTTGTAGAGAATTATGTTTCCTACAATTTACGTTCTATGATATTTTTTGATCAGAAGCGTAGTTTTCGAGATATATCGAGATATTTAAAAGTTCCGAAGCCGCACCAACATAATAGAGATGCAGAAACACCGTGGCCCCTTTCTTTGAGATAGCTCTGCACTATTGCGCGCTGTAAATGCCACTTCCAGCTTAGCTGTGCAGAAGAAGAACAACAAGAAGAAGAAATATCTCGAAATATGTCGGTCAGGCCCCTTCCCTTGAGATAAATCTGCAAATATCTCGGAAACGAAGCGAGCTATGGCAAAATGTTAAGAGACCTTTTTTGTAGAGAATTAAGTTTCCTACTTTTTATGTTCTATGATATTTTTTGATCAGATGCGTAGTTCTCGAGATATATCGAGATATTTAAAAGTTCCGAAGCCGCACCAACATAATAGAGATACAGAAACACCGTGGCCCCTTTCTTTGAGATAACTCTGCACTATTGCGAGCTGGAAATGCCACTTCCAGTTTAGGTGTGCAGAAGAAGAACAACAAGAAGAAGAAATATCTCGAAATATGTCCGTCAGGCCCCTTCCCTTGAGATAAATCTGCAAATATCTCGGAAACGAAGCGAGCTATGGCAAAATGTTAAGAGACCTTTTTTGTAGAGAATTAAGTTTTCTACTTTTTATGTTCCATGATATTTTTTGATCAGATGCGTAGTTCTCGAGATATATCAAGATATTTAAAAGTTCCGAAGCTGCACCAACATAATAGAGATACAGAAACACCGTGGCCCCTTTCCTTGAGATAACTCTGCACTAGTGCGAGCCGCAAATGCCACTTCCAGCTTAGCTGTGCAGAAGAAGAACAACAAGAAGAAGAAATATCTCGAAGTATGTCCGTTAGGCCCCTTCCCTTGAGATAAATCTGCAAATATCTCGGAAATGAAGCGAGCTATGGCAAAATGTTGAGAGACCTTTTTTGTAGAGAATTAAGTTTCCTACTTTTTATGTTCTATGATATTTTTTGATCAGATGCGTAGTTCTCGAGATATATCAAGATATTTAAAAGTTCCGAAGCCGCACCAACATAGTAGAGATACAGAAACACCGTGGCCCCTTTCTTTGAGATAACTCTGCACTATTGCGAGCTGGAAATGCCACTTCCAGTTTAGCTGTGCAGAAGAAGAACAACAAGAAGAAGAAATATCTCGAAATATGTCCGTCAGGCCCGTTCCTTTGAGCTGAATCTGCAAATATCTCGGAAACGAAGCGAGCTATGGCAAAATGTTAAGAGACGTTTTTTGTAGAGAATTATGTTTCCTACAATTTATGTTCTATGATATTTTTTGATCAGAAGCGTAGTTTTCGAGATATATGGAGATATTTAAAAGTTCCGAAGCCGCACCAACATAATAGAGATACAGAAACACCGTGGCCCCTTTCTTTGAGATAACTCTGCACTAGTGCGAGCCGCAAATGCCACTTCCAGCTTAGCTGTGCAGAAGAAGAACAACAAGAAGAAGAAATATCTCGAAATATGTCCGTCAGGCCCCTTCCCTTGAGATATATCTGCAAATATCTCGGAAACGAAACGAGCTATGGCAAAATGTTAAGAGACCTTTTTTGTAGAGAATTATGTTTCCTACAATTTATGTTCTATGATATTTTTTGATCAGAAGCGTAGTTTTCGAGATATATCGAGATATTTAAAAGTTCCGAAGCCGCACCAACATAATAGAGATACAGAAACACCGTGGCCCCTTTCTTTGAGATAACTCTGCACTAGTGCGAGCCGCAAATGCCGCTTCCAGCTTAGCTGTGCAGAAGAAGAACAACAAGAAGAAGAAATATCTCGAAATATGTCCGTCAGGCCCCTTCCCTCGAGATAAATCTGCAAATATCTCGGAAACGAAGCGAGCTCTGGCAAAATGTTAAGAGACCTTTTTTGTAGAGAATTATCTTTCCTACAAGTTATGTTCTATGATATTTTTTGATCAGACACGTAGTTCTCGAGATATATTAAGATATTTGAAAGTTCCGAAGCCGCACCAACATAATAGAGATACAGAAACACCGTGGCCCCTTTCTTTGAGATAACTCTGCACTATTGCGAGCTGCAAATGCCACTTCCAGCTTAGCTGTGCAGAAGAAGAACAACAAGAAGAAGAAATATCTCGAAATATGTCCGTCAGGCCCCTTCCCTTGAGATAAATCTGCAAATATCTCGGAAACGAAGCGAGCTATGGCAAAATGTTAAGAGACCTTTTTTGTAGAGAATTAAGTTTCCTACTTTTTATGTTCTATGATATTTTTTGATCAGATGCGTAGTTCTCGAGATATATCAAGATATTTAAAAGTTCCGAAGCCGCACCAACATAATAGAGATACAGAAACACCGTGGCCCCTTTCTTTGAGATAACTCCGCACTATTGCGAGCTGCAAATGCCACTTCCAGCTTAGCTGTGCAGAAGAAGAACAACAAGAAGAAGAAATATCTCGAAATATCTCCGTCAGGCCCCTTCCCTTGAGATAAATCTGCAAATATCTCGGAAACGAAGCGAGCTATGGCAAAATGTTAGGAGACCTTTTTTGTAGAGAATTAAGTTTCCTACTTTTTATGTTCTATGATATTTTTTGATCAGATGCGTAGTTCTCGAGATATATCAAGATATTTAAAAGTTCCGAAGCCGCACCAACATAATAGAGATACAGAAACACCGTGGCCCCTTTCTTTGAGATAACTCTGCACTATTGCGAGCTGGAAATGCCACTTCCAGTTTAGGTGTGCAGAAGAAGAACAACAAGAAGAAGAAATATCTCGAAATATGTCCGTCAGGCCCCTTCCCTTGAGATAAATCTGCAAATATCTCGGAAACGAAGCGAGCTATGGCAAAATGTTAAGAGACCTTTTTTGTAGAGAATTAAGATTTCTACTTTTTATGTTCCATGATATTTTTTGATCAGATGCGTAGTTCTCGAGATATATCAAGATATTTAAAAGTTCCGAAGCTGCACCAACATAATAGAGATACAGAAACACCGTGGCCCCTTTCTTTGAGATAACTCTGCACTAGTGCGAGCCGCAAATGCCACTTCCAGCTTAGCTGTGCAGAAGAAGAACAACAAGAAGAAGAAATATCTCGAAGTATGTCCGTTAGGCCCCTTCCCTTGAGATAAATGTGCAAATATCTCGGAAACGAAGCGAGCTATGGCAAAATGTTAAGAGACCTTTTCTATAGAGAATTAAGTTTCCTACTTTTTATGTTGTATGATATTTTTTGATCAGATGCGTAGTTCTCGAGATATATCAAGATATTTAAAAGTTCCGAAGCCGCACCAACATAATAGAGATACAGAAACACCGTGGCCCCTTTCTTTGAGATAACTCTGCACTATTGCGAGCTGTAAATGCCACTTCCAGCTTAGCTGTGCAGAAGAAGAACAACAAGAAGAAGAAATATCTCGATATATGTACGTCAGGCCCCTTCCCTTGAGATAAATCTGCAAATATCTCGGAAATGAAGCGAGCTATGGCAAAATGTTAAGAGACCTTTTTTGTAGAGAATTAAGTTTCCTACTTTTTATGTTCTATGATATTTTTTGATCAGATGCGTAGTTCTCGAGATATATCAAGATATTTAAAAGTTCCGAAGCCGCACCAACATAGTAGAGATACAGAAACACCGTGGCCCCTTTCTTTGAGATAACTCTGCACTATTGCGAGCTGGAAATGCCACTTCCAGTTTAGCTGTGCAGAAGAAGAACAACAAGAAGAAGAAATATCTCGAAATATGTCCGTCAGGCCCGTTCCTTTGAGCTGAATCTGCAAATATCTCGGAAACGAAGCGAGCTATGGCAAAATGTTAAGAGACCTTTTTTGTAGAGAATTAAGTTTCCTACTTTTTATGTTCTATGATATTTTTTGATCAGATGCGTAGTTCTCGAGATATATCAAGATATTTAAAAGTTCCGAAGCCGCACCAACATAATAGAGATACAGAAACACCGTGGCCCCTTTCTTTGAGATAACTCTGCACTAGTGCGAGCCGCAAATGCCACTTCCAGCTTAGCTGTGCAGAAGAAGAACAACAAGAAGAAGAAATATCTCGAAACATGTCCGTCAGGCCCCTTCCCTTGAGATAAATCTGCAAATATCTCGGAAACGAAGCGAGCTATGGCAAAATGTTAAGAGACCTTTTTTGTAGAGAATTATGTTTCCTACAATTTACGTTCTATGATATTTTTTGATCAGAAGCGTAGTTTTCGAGATATATCGAGATATTTAAAAGTTCCGAAGCCGCACCAACATAATAGAGATACAGAAACACCGTGGCCCCTTTCTTTGAGATAGCTCTGCACTATTGCGCGCTGTAAATGCCACTTCCAGCTTAGCTGTGCAGAAGAAGAACAACAAGAAGAAGAAATATCTCGAAATATGTCCGTCAGGCCCCTTCCCTTGAGATAAATCTGCAAATATCTCGGAAACGAAGCGAGCTATGGCAAAATGTTAAGAGACCTTTTTTGTAGAGAATTAAGTTTTCTACTTTTTATGTTCCATGATATTTTTTGATCAGATGCGTAGTTCTCGAGATATATCAAGATATTTAAAAGTTCCGAAGCTGCACCAACATAATAGAGATACAGAAACACCGTGGCCCCTTTCTTTGAGATAACTCTGCACTAGTGCGAGCCGCAAATGCCACTTCCAGCTTAGCTGTGCAGAAGAAGAACAACAAGAAGAAGAAATATCTCGAAGTATGTCCGTTAGGCCCCTTCCCTTGAGATAAATCTGCAAATATCTCGGAAATGAAGCGAGCCATGGCAAAATGTTGAGAGACCTTTTTTGTAGAGAATTAAGTTTCCTACTTTTTATGTTCTATGATATTTTTTGATCAGATGCGTAGTTCTCGAGATATATCAAGATATTTAAAAGTTCCGAAGCCGCACCAACATAGTAGAGATACAGAAACACCGTGGCCCCTTTCTTTGAGATAACTCTGCACTATTGCGAGCTGGAAATGCCACTTCCAGTTTAGCTGTGCAGAAGAAGAACAACAAGAAGAAGAAATATCTCGAAATATGTCCGTCAGGCCCGTTCCTTTGAGCTGAATCTGCAAATATCTCGGAAACGAAGCGAGCTATGGCAAAATGTTAAGAGACGTTTTTTGTAGAGAATTATGTTTCCTACAATTTATGTTCTATGATATTTTTTGATCAGAAGCGTAGTTTTCGAGATATATGGAGATATTTAAAAGTTCCGAAGCCGCACCAACATAATAGAGATACAGAAACACCGTGGCCCCTTTCTTTGAGATAACTCTGCACTAGTGCGAGCCGCAAATGCCTCTTCCAGCTTAGCTGTGCAGAAGAAGAACAACAAGAAGAAGAAATATCTCGAAATATGTCCGTCAGGCCCCTTCCCTTGAGATATATCTGCAAATATCTCGGAAACGAAACGAGCTATGGCAAAATGTTAAGAGACCTTTTTTGTAGAGAATTATGTTTCCTACAATTTATGTTCTATGATATTTTTTGATCAGTAGCGTAGTTTTCGAGATATATCGAGATATTTAAAAGTTCCGAAGCCGCACCAACATAATAGAGATACAGAAACACCGTGGCCCCTTTCTTTGAGATAACTCTGCACTGGTGCGAGCCGCAAATGCCGCTTCCAGCTTAGCTGTGCAGAAGAAGAACAACAAGAAGAAGAAATATCTCGAAATATGTCCGTCAGGCCCCTTCCCTCGAGATAAATCTGCAAATATCTCGGAAACGAAGCGAGCTCTGGCAAAATGTTAAGAGACCTTTTTTGTAGAGAATTATCTTTCCTACAAGTTATGTTCTATGATATTTTTTGATCAGACACGTAGTTCTCGAGATATATTAAGATATTTGAAAGTTCCGAAGCCGCACCAACATAATAGAGATACAGAAACACCGTGGCCCCTTTCTTTGAGATAACTCTGCACTATTGCGACCTGCAAATGCCACTTCCAGTTTAGCTGTGCAGAAGAAGAACAACAAGAAGAAGAAATATCTCGAAATATGTCCGTCAGGCCCCTTCCCTTGAGATAAATCTGCAAATATCTCGGAAACGAAGCGAGCTATGGCAAAATGTAAAGAGACCTTTCTTGTAGAGAATTAAGTTTCCTACTTTTTATGTTGTATGATATTTTTTGATCAGATGCGTAGTTCTCGAGATATATCAAGATATTTAAAAGTTCCGAAGCCGCACCAACATAATAGAGATACAGAAACGCCGTGGCCCCTTTCTTTGAGATAACTCTGCACTATTGCGAGCTGGAAATGCCACTTCCAGTTTATCTGTGCAGAAGAAGAACAACAAGAAGAAGAAATATCTCAAAATATGTCCGTCAGGCCCCTTCCCTTGAGATAAATCTGCAAATATCTCGGAAACGAAGGAGCTATGGCAAAATGTTAAGATACCTTTTTTGTAGAGAATTAAGTTTCCTACTTTTTATTCTCTATGATATTTTTTGATCAGATGCGTAGTTCTCGAGATATATCAAGATATTTAAAAGTTCCGAAGCTGCACCAACATAATAGAGGTACAGAAACACCGTGGCCTCTTTCTTTGAGATAACTCTGCACCATTGCGAGCTGCAAATGCCACTTCCAGCTTAGCTGTGCAGAAGAAGAACAACAAGAAGAAGAAATATCTCGAAATATGTCCGTCAGGCCCCTTCCCTTGAGATAAATCTGCAAATATCTCGGAAACGAAGCGAGCTATGGCAAAATGTTAAGAGACCTTTTTTGTAGAGAATTAAGTTTCCTACTTTTTATGTTCTATGATATTTCTTGATCAGATGCGTAGTTCTCGAGATATATCAAGATATTTAAAAGTTCCGTAGCCGCACCAACATAATAGAGATACAGAAACACCGTGGCCCCTTTCTTTGAGATAACTCTGCACTATTGCGAGCTGCAAATGCCACTTACAGCTGAGCTGTGCAGAAGAAGAACAACAAGAAGAAGAAATATCTCGAAATATGTCCGTCAGGCCCCTTCCCTTGAGATAAATCTGCAAATATCTCGGAAACGAAACGAGCTATGGCAAAATGTTAAGAGACCCTTTTTGTAGAGAATTAAGTTTCCTACTTTTTATGTTCTATGATATTTTTTGATCAGATGCGTAGTTCTCGAGATATATCCAGATATTTAAAGGTTCCGAAGCCGCACCAACATAATAGAGATACAGAAACACCGTGGCCCCTTTCTTTGAGATAACTCTGCACTATTGCGAGCTGCAAATGCCACTTCCAGCTTAGCTGTGAAGAAGAAGAACAACAAGAAGAAGAAATATCTCGAAATATGTCCGTTAGGCCCCTTCCCTTGAGATTAATATGCAAATATCTCGGAAACGATGCCAGCTATGGGAAAATGTTAAGAGACCTTTTTTGTAGAGAATTAAGTTTCCTACTTTTTACCTTCCATGATATTTTTTGATCAGATGCGTAGTTCTCGAGATATATCAAGATAGTTAAAAGTTCCGAAGCTGCACCAACATAATAGAGGTACAGAAACACCGTGGCCTCTTTCTTTGAGATAACTCTGCACTATTGCCAGCTGCAAATGCCACTTCCAGCTTAGCTGTGCAGAAGAGGAACAACAAGAAGAAGAAATATCTCGGAATATGTCCGTCAGGCCCCTTCCCTTGAGCTAAATCTGCAAATATCTCGGAAACGATGCCAGCTATGGGAAAATGTTAAGAGACCGTTTTTGTAGAGAATTAAGTTTCCTACTTTTTATGTTCTATGATATTTTTTGATCAGAAGCGTAGTTTTCGAGATATATCGAGATATTTAAAAGTTCCGAAGCCGCACCAACATAATAGAGATACAGAAACACCGTGGCCCCTTTCTTTGGGATAACTCTGCACTACTGCGAGCTGGAAATGCCACTTCCAGTTTAGCTGTGCAGAAGAAGAACAACAAGAAGAAGAAATATCTAGAAATATGTCCGTCGGGACCCTTCCCTTGAGATAAATCTGCAAATATCTCGGAAACGAAGCGAGCTATGGCAAAACGTTAAGAAACCTTTTTTGTAGAGAATTATGTTTCCTACAATTTATGTTCTATGATATTTTTTGATCAGATGCGTAGTTCTCGAGATATATCAAGATATTTAAAAGTTCCGAAGCCGCACCAACATAATAGAGATACAGAAACACCGTGGCCCCTTTCTTTGAGATAACTCTGCACTATTGCGAGCTGGAAATGCCACTTCCAGTTTAGCTGTGCAGAACAAGAACAACAAGAAGAAGAAATATCTCGAAATATGTCCGTCAGGCCCGTTCCTTCGAGCTGAATCTGCAAATATCTCGGAAACGAAGCGAGCTATGGAAAATGTTGAGAGACATTTTTTGTAGAGAATTATGTTTCCTACAATTTATGTTCTATGATATTTTTTGATCAGAAGCGTAGTTTTCGAGATATATCGAGATATTTAAAACTTCCGAAGCCGCACCAACATAATAGAGATACAGAAACACCGTGGCCCCTTTCTTTGAGATAACTCTGCACTATTGCGAGCTGCAAATGCCACTTCCAGCTTAGCTGTGCAGAAGAAGAACAACATGAAGAAGAAATATCACGAAATATGTCCGTTAGGCCCCTTCCCTTGAGATAAATCTGCAAATATCTCGGAAACGAAGCGAGCTATGGCAAAATGTTAAGAGACCTTTTTTGTAGAGAATTAAGTTTCCTACTTTTTACCTTCCATGATATTTTTTGATCAGATGCGTAGTTCTCGAGATATATCAAGATAGTTAAAAGTTCCGAAGCTGCACCAACATAATAGAGGTACAGAAACACCGTGGCCTCTTTCTTTGAGATAACTCTGCACTATTGCCAGCTGCAAATGCCACTTCCAGCTTAGCTGTGCAGAAGAGGAACAACAAGAAGAAGAAATATCTCGGAATATGTCCGTCAGGCCCCTTCCCTTGAGCTAAATCTGCAAATATCTCGGAAACGATGCCAGCTATGGGAAAATGTTGAGAGACCGTTTTTGTAGAGAATTAAGTTTCCTACTTTTTATGTTCTATGATATTTTTTGATCAGAAGCGTAGTTTTCGAGATATATCGAGATATTTAAAAGTTCCGAAGCCGCACCAACATAATAGAGATACAGAAACACCGTGGCCCCTTTCTTTGGGATAACTCTGCACTATTGCGAGCTGGAAATGCCACTTCCAGTTTAGCTGTGCAGAAGAAGAACAACAAGAAGAAGAAATATCTAGAAATATGTCCGTCGGGACCCTTCCCTTGAGATAAATCTGCAAATATCTCGGAAACGAAGCGAGCTATGGCAAAACGTTAAGAAACCTTTTTTGTAGAGAATTATGTTTCCTACAATTTATGTTCTATGATATTTTTTGATCAGATGCGTAGTTCTCGAGATATATCAAGATATTTAAAAGTTCCGAAGCCGCACCAACATAATAGAGATACAGAAACACCGTGGCCCCTTTCTTTGAGATAACTCTGCACTATTGCGAGCTGGAAATGCCACTTCCAGTTTAGCTGTGCAGAAGAAGAACAACAAGAAGAAGAAATATCTCGAAATATGTCCGTCAGGCCCGTTCCTTCGAGCTGAATCTGCAAATATCTCGGAAACGAAGCGAGCTATGGAAAATGTTGAGAGACGTTTTTTGTAGAGAATTATGTTTCCTACAATTTATGTTCTATGATATTTTTTGATCAGAAGCGTAGTTTTCGAGATATATCGAGATATTTAAAAGTTCCGAAGCCGCACCAACATAATTGAGATACAGAAACACCGTGGCCCCTTTCTTTGAGATAACTCTGCACTAGTGCGAGCCGCAAATGCCACTTCCAGCTTAGCTGTGCAGAAGAAGAACAACAAGAAGAAGAAATATCTCGAAACATGTCCGTCAGGCCCCTTCCCTTGAGATAAATCTGCAAATATCTCGGAAACGAAGCGAGCTACGGCAAAATGTTAAGAGACCTTTTTTGTAGAGAATTATGTTTCCTACAATTTACGCTCTATGATATTTTTTGATCAGAAGCGTAGTTTTCGAGATATATCGAGATATTTAAAAGTTCCGAAGCCGCACCAACATAATAGAGATACAGAAACACCGTGGCCCCTTTCTTTGAGATAACTCTGCACTATTGCGAGCTGGAAATGCCACTTCCAGTTTAGGTGTGCAGAAGAAGAACAACAAGAAGAAGAAATATCTCGAAATATGTCCGTCAGGCCCCTTCCCTTGAGATAAATCTGCAAATATCTCGGAAACGAAGCGAGCTATGGCAAAATGTTAAGAGACCTTTTTTGTAGAGAATTAAGTTTTCTACTTTTTATGTTCCATGATATTTTTTGATCAGATGCGTAGTTCTCGAGATATATCAAGATATTTAAAAGTTCCGAAGCTGCACCAACATAATAGAGATACAGAAACACCGTGGCCCCTTTCTTTGAGATAACTCTGCACTAGTGCGAGCCGCAAATGCCACTTCCAGCTTAGCTGTGCAGAAGAAGAACAACAAGAAGAAGAAATATCTCGAAGTATGTCCGTTAGGCCCCTTCCCTTGAGATAAATCTGCAAATATCTCGGAAATGAAGCGAGCTATGGCAAAATGTTGAGAGACCTTTTTTGTAGAGAATTAAGTTTCCTACTTTTTATGTTCTATGATATTTTTTGATCAGATGCGTAGTTCTCGAGATATATCAAGATATTTAAAAGTTCCGAAGCCGCACCAACATAGTAGAGATACAGAAACACCGTGGCCCCTTTCTTTGAGATAACTCTGCACTATTGCGAGCTGGAAATGCCACTTCCAGTTTAGCTGTGCAGAAGAAGAACAACAAGAAGAAGAAATATCTCGAAATATGTCCGTCAGGCCCGTTCCTTTGAGCTGAATCTGCAAATATCTCGGAAACGAAGCGAGCTATGGCAAAATGTTAAGAGACCTTTTTTGTAGAGAATTAAGTTTCCTACTTTTTATGTTCTATGATATTTTTTGATCAGATGCGTAGTTCTCGAGATATATCAAGATATTTAAAAGTTCCGAAGCCGCACCAACATAATAGAGATACAGAAACACCGTGGCCCCTTTCTTTGAGATAACTCTGCACTATTGCGAGCTGCAAATGCCACTTCCAGCTTAGCTGTGCAGAAGAAGAACAACAAGAAGAAGAAATATCTCGAAATATGTCCGTCAGGCCCCTTCCCTCGAGATAAATCTGCAAATATCTCGGAAACGAAGCGAGCTCTGGCAAAATGTTAAGAGACCTTTTTTGTAGAGAATTATCTTTCCTACAAGTTATGTTCTATGATATTTTTTGATCAGACACGTAGTTCTCGAGATATATTAAGATATTTGAAAGTTCCGAAGCCGCACCAACATAATAGAGATACAGAAACACCGTGGCCCCTTTCTTTGAGATAACTCTGCACTATTGCGAGCTGCAAATGCCACTTCCAGCTTAGCTGTGCAGAAGAAGAACAACAAGAAGAAGAAATATCTCGAAATATGTCCGTCAGGCCCCTTCCCTTGAGATAAATCTGCAAATATCTCGGAAACGAAGCGAGCTATGGCAAAATGTTAAGAGACCTTTTTTGTAGAGAATTAAGTTTCCTACTTTTTATGTTCTATGATATTTTTTGATCAGATGCGTAGTTCTCGAGATATATCAAGATATTTAAAAGTTCCGAAGCCGCACCAACATAATAGAGATACAGAAACACCGTGGCCCCTTTCTTTGAGATAACTCCGCACTATTGCGAGCTGCAAATGCCACTTCCAGCTTAGCTGTGCAGAAGAAGAACAACAAGAAGAAGAAATATCTCGAAATATCTCCGTCAGGCCCCTTCCCTTGAGATAAATCTGCAAATATCTCGGAAACGAAGCGAGCTATGGCAAAATGTTAGGAGACCTTTTTTGTAGAGAATTAAGTTTCCTACTTTTTATATTCTATGATATTTTTTGATCAGATGCGTAGTTCTCGAGATATATCAAGATATTTAAAAGTTCCGAAGCCGCACCAACATAATAGAGATACAGAAACACCGTGGCCCCTTTCTTTGAGATAACTCTGCACTATTGCGAGCTGGAAATGCCACTTCCAGTTTAGGTGTGCAGAAGAAGAACAACAAGAAGAAGAAATATCTCGAAATATGTCCGTCAGGCCCCTTCCCTTGAGATAAATCTGCAAATATCTCGGAAACGAAGCGAGCTATGGCAAAATGTTAAGAGACCTTTTTTGTAGAGAATTAAGATTTCTACTTTTTATGTTCCATGATATTTTTTGATCAGATGCGTAGTTCTCGAGATATATCAAGATATTTAAAAGTTCCGAAGCTGCACCAACATAATAGAGATACAGAAACACCGTGGCCCCTTTCTTTGAGATAACTCTGCACTAGTGCGAGCCGCAAATGCCACTTCCAGCTTAGCTGTGCAGAAGAAGAACAACAAGAAGAAGAAATATCTCGAAGTATGTCCGTTAGGCCCCTTCCCTTGAGATAAATGTGCAAATATCTCGGAAACGAAGCGAGCTATGGCAAAATGTTAAGAGACCTTTTCTATAGAGAATTAAGTTTCCTACTTTTTATGTTGTATGATATTTTTTGATCAGATGCGTAGTTCTCGAGATATATCAAGATATTTAAAAGTTCCGAAGCCGCACCAACATAATAGAGATACAGAAACACCGTGGCCCCTTTCTTTGAGATAACTCTGCACTATTGCGAGCTGTAAATGCCACTTCCAGCTTAGCTGTGCAGAAGAAGAACAACAAGAAGAAGAAATATCTCGATATATGTACGTCAGGCCCCTTCCCTTGAGATAAATCTGCAAATATCTCGGAAATGAAGCGAGCTATGGCAAAATGTTAAGAGACCTTTTTTGTAGAGAATTAAGTTTCCTACTTTTTATGTTCTATGATATTTTTTGATCAGATGCGTAGTTCTCGAGATATATCAAGATATTTAAAAGTTCCGAAGCCGCACCAACATAGTAGAGATACAGAAACACCGTGGCCCCTTTCTTTGAGATAACTCTGCACTATTGCGAGCTGGAAATGCCACTTCCAGTTTAGCTGTGCAGAAGAAGAACAACAAGAAGAAGAAATATCTCGAAATATGTCCGTCAGGCCCGTTCCTTTGAGCTGAATCTGCAAATATCTCGGAAACGAAGCGAGCTATGGCAAAATGTTAAGAGACCTTTTTTGTAGAGAATTAAGTTTCCTACTTTTTATGTTCTATGATATTTTTTGATCAGATGCGTAGTTCTCGAGATATATCAAGATATTTAAAAGTTCCGAAGCCGCACCAACATAATAGAGATACAGAAACACCGTGGCCCCTTTCTTTGAGATAACTCTGCACTAGTGCGAGCCGCAAATGCCACTTCCAGCTTAGCTGTGCAGAAGAAGAACAACAAGAAGAAGAAATATCTCGAAACATGTCCGTCAGGCCCCTTCCCTTGAGATAAATCTGCAAATATCTCGGAAACGAAGCGAGCTATGGCAAAATGTTAAGAGACCTTTTTTGTAGAGAATTATGTTTCCTACAATTTACGTTCTATGATATTTTTTGATCAGAAGCGTAGTTTTCGAGATATATCGAGATATTTAAAAGTTCCGAAGCCGCACCAACATAATAGAGATACAGAAACACCGTGGCCCCTTTCTTTGAGATAGCTCTGCACTATTGCGCGCTGTAAATGCCACTTCCAGCTTAGCTGTGCAGAAGAAGAACAACAAGAAGAAGAAATATCTCGAAATATGTCCGTCAGGCCCCTTCCCTTGAGATAAATCTGCAAATATCTCGGAAACGAAGCGAGCTATGGCAAAATGTTAAGAGACCTTTTTTGTAGAGAATTAAGTTTTCTACTTTTTATGTTCCATGATATTTTTTGATCAGATGCGTAGTTCTCGAGATATATCAAGATATTTAAAAGTTCCGAAGCTGCACCAACATAATAGAGATACAGAAACACCGTGGCCCCTTTCTTTGAGATAACTCTGCACTAGTGCGAGCCGCAAATGCCACTTCCAGCTTAGCTGTGCAGAAGAAGAACAACAAGAAGAAGAAATATCTCGAAGTATGTCCGTTAGGCCCCTTCCCTTGAGATAAATCTGCAAATATCTCGGAAATGAAGCGAGCCATGGCAAAATGTTGAGAGACCTTTTTTGTAGAGAATTAAGTTTCCTACTTTTTATGTTCTATGATATTTTTTGATCAGATGCGTAGTTCTCGAGATATATCAAGATATTTAAAAGTTCCGAAGCCGCACCAACATAGTAGAGATACAGAAACACCGTGGCCCCTTTCTTTGAGATAACTCTGCACTATTGCGAGCTGGAAATGCCACTTCCAGTTTAGCTGTGCAGAAGAAGAACAACAAGAAGAAGAAATATCTCGAAATATGTCCGTCAGGCCCGTTCCTTTGAGCTGAATCTGCAAATATCTCGGAAACGAAGCGAGCTATGGCAAAATGTTAAGAGACGTTTTTTGTAGAGAATTATGTTTCCTACAATTTATGTTCTATGATATTTTTTGATCAGAAGCGTAGTTTTCGAGATATATGGAGATATTTAAAAGTTCCGAAGCCGCACCAACATAATAGAGATACAGAAACACCGTGGCCCCTTTCTTTGAGATAACTCTGCACTAGTGCGAGCCGCAAATGCCTCTTCCAGCTTAGCTGTGCAGAAGAAGAACAACAAGAAGAAGAAATATCTCGAAATATGTCCGTCAGGCCCCTTCCCTTGAGATATATCTGCAAATATCTCGGAAACGAAACGAGCTATGGCAAAATGTTAAGAGACCTTTTTTGTAGAGAATTATGTTTCCTACAATTTATGTTCTATGATATTTTTTGATCAGTAGCGTAGTTTTCGAGATATATCGAGATATTTAAAAGTTCCGAAGCCGCACCAACATAATAGAGATACAGAAACACCGTGGCCCCTTTCTTTGAGATAACTCTGCACTAGTGCGAGCCGCAAATGCCGCTTCCAGCTTAGCTGTGCAGAAGAAGAACAACAAGAAGAAGAAATATCTCGAAATATGTCCGTCAGGCCCCTTCCCTCGAGATAAATCTGCAAATATCTCGGAAACGAAGCGAGCTCTGGCAAAATGTTAAGAGACCTTTTTTGTAGAGAATTATCTTTCCTACAAGTTATGTTCTATGATATTTTTTGATCAGGCACGTAGTTCTCGAGATATATTAAGATATTTGAAAGTTCCGAAGCCGCACCAACATAATAGAGATACAGAAACACCGTGGCCCCTTTCTTTGAGATAACTCTGCACTATTGCGAGCTGCAAATGCCACTTCCAGCTTAGCTGTGCAGAAGAAGAACAACAAGAAGAAGAAATATCTCGAAATATCTCCGTCAGGCCCCTTCCCTTGAGATAAATCTGCAAATATCTCGGAAACGAAGCGAGCTATGGCAAAATGTTAAGAGACCTTTTTTGTAGAGAATTAAGTTTCCTACTTTTTATGTTCTATGGTATTTTTTGATCAGATGCGTAGTTCTCGAGATATATCAAGATATTTAAAAGTTCCGAAGCCGCACCAACATAATAGAGATACAGAAACACCGTGGCCCCTTTCTTTGAGATAACTCTGCACTATTGCGACCTGCAAATGCCACTTCCAGTTTAGCTGTGCAGAAGAAGAACAACAAGAAGAAGAAATATCTCGAAATATGTCCGTCAGGCCCCTTCCCTTGAGATAAATCTGCAAATATCTCGGAAACGAAGCGAGCTATGGCAAAATGTAAAGAGACCTTTCTTGTAGAGAATTAAGTTTCCTACTTTTTATGTTGTATGATATTTTTTGATCAGATGCGTAGTTCTCGAGATATATCAAGATATTTAAAAGTTCCGAAGCCGCACCAACATAATAGAGATACAGAAACGCCGTGGCCCCTTTCTTTGAGATAACTCTGCACTATTGCGAGCTGGAAATGCCACTTCCAGTTTATCTGTGCAGAAGAAGAACAACAAGAAGAAGAAATATCTCAAAATATGTCCGTCAGGTCCCTTCCCTTGAGATAAATCTGCAAATATCTCGGAAACGAAGGAGCTATGGCAAAATGTTAAGATACCTTTTTTGTAGAGAATTAAGTTTCCTACTTTTTATTCTCTATGATATTTTTTGATCAGATGCGTAGTTCTCGAGATATATCAAGATATTTAAAAGTTCCGAAGCTGCACCAACATAATAGAGGTACAGAAACACCGTGGCCTCTTTCTTTGAGATAACTCTGCACCATTGCGAGCTGCAAATGCCACTTCCAGCTTAGCTGTGCAGAAGAAGAACAACAAGAAGAAGAAATATCTCGAAATATGTCCGTCAGGCCCCTTCCCTTGAGATAAATCTGCAAATATCTCGGAAACGAAGCGAGCTATGGCAAAATGTTAAGAGACCTTTTTTGTAGAGAATTAAGTTTCCTACTTTTTATGTTCTATGATATTTCTTGATCAGATGCGTAGTTCTCGAGATATATCAAGATATTTAAAAGTTCCGTAGCCGCACCAACATAATAGAGATACAGAAACACCGTGGCCCCTTTCTTTGAGATAACTCTGCACTATTGCGAGCTGCAAATGCCACTTACAGCTGAGCTGTGCAGAAGAAGAACAACAAGAAGAAGAAATATCTCGAAATATGTCCGTCAGGCCCCTTCCCTTGAGATAAATCTGCAAATATCTCGGAAACGAAACGAGCTATGGCAAAATGTTAAGAGACCCTTTTTGTAGAGAATTAAGTTTCCTACTTTTTATGTTCTATGATATTTTTTGATCAGATGCGTAGTTCTCGAGATATATCCAGATATTTAAAGGTTCCGAAGCCGCACCAACATAATAGAGATACAGAAACACCGTGGCCCCTTTCTTTGAGATAACTCTGCACTATTGCGAGCTGCAAATGCCACTTCCAGCTTAGCTGTGAAGAAGAAGAACAACAAGAAGAAGAAATATCTCGAAATATGTCCGTTAGGCCCCTTCCCTTGAGATTAATATGCAAATATCTCGGAAACGATGCCAGCTATGGGAAAATGTTAAGAGACCTTTTTTGTAGAGAATTAAGTTTCCTACTTTTTACCTTCCATGATATTTTTTGATCAGATGCGTAGTTCTCGAGATATATCAAGATAGTTAAAAGTTCCGAAGCTGCACCAACATAATAGAGGTACAGAAACACCGTGGCCTCTTTCTTTGAGATAACTCTGCACTATTGCCAGCTGCAAATGCCACTTCCAGCTTAGCTGTGCAGAAGAGGAACAACAAGAAGAAGAAATATCTCGGAATATGTCCGTCAGGCCCCTTCCCTTGAGCTAAATCTGCAAATATCTCGGAAACGATGCCAGCTATGGGAAAATGTTAAGAGACCGTTTTTGTAGAGAATTAAGTTTCCTACTTTTTATGTTCTATGATATTTTTTGATCAGAAGCGTAGTTTTCGAGATATATCGAGATATTTAAAAGTTCCGAAGCCGCACCAACATAATAGAGATACAGAAACACCGTGGCCCCTTTCTTTGGGATAACTCTGCACTACTGCGAGCTGGAAATGCCACTTCCAGTTTAGCTGTGCAGAAGAAGAACAACAAGAAGAAGAAATATCTAGAAATATGTCCGTCGGGACCCTTCCCTTGAGATAAATCTGCAAATATCTCGGAAACGAAGCGAGCTATGGCAAAACGTTAAGAAACCTTTTTTGTAGAGAATTATGTTTCCTACAATTTATGTTCTATGATATTTTTTGATCAGATGCGTAGTTCTCGAGATATATCAAGATATTTAAAAGTTCCGAAGCCGCACCAACATAATAGAGATACAGAAACACCGTGGCCCCTTTCTTTGAGATAACTCTGCACTATTGCGAGCTGGAAATGCCACTTCCAGTTTAGCTGTGCAGAACAAGAACAACAAGAAGAAGAAATATCTCGAAATATGTCCGTCAGGCCCGTTCCTTCGAGCTGAATCTGCAAATATCTCGGAAACGAAGCGAGCTATGGAAAATGTTGAGAGACATTTTTTGTAGAGAATTATGTTTCCTACAATTTATGTTCTATGATATTTTTTGATCAGAAGCGTAGTTTTCGAGATATATCGAGATATTTAAAACTTCCGAAGCCGCACCAACATAATAGAGATACAGAAACACCGTGGCCCCTTTCTTTGAGATAACTCTGCACTATTGCGAGCTGCAAATGCCACTTCCAGCTTAGCTGTGCAGAAGAAGAACAACATGAAGAAGAAATATCACGAAATATGTCCGTTAGGCCCCTTCCCTTGAGATAAATCTGCAAATATCTCGGAAACGAAGCGAGCTATGGCAAAATGTTAAGAGACCTTTTTTGTAGAGAATTAAGTTTCCTACTTTTTACCTTCCATGATATTTTTTGATCAGATGCGTAGTTCTCGAGATATATCAAGATAGTTAAAAGTTCCGAAGCTGCACCAACATAATAGAGGTACAGAAACACCGTGGCCTCTTTCTTTGAGATAACTCTGCACTATTGCCAGCTGCAAATGCCACTTCCAGCTTAGCTGTGCAGAAGAGGAACAACAAGAAGAAGAAATATCTCGGAATATGTCCGTCAGGCCCCTTCCCTTGAGCTAAATCTGCAAATATCTCGGAAACGATGCCAGCTATGGGAAAATGTTGAGAGACCGTTTTTGTAGAGAATTAAGTTTCCTACTTTTTATGTTCTATGATATTTTTTGATCAGAAGCGTAGTTTTCGAGATATATCGAGATATTTAAAAGTTCCGAAGCCGCACCAACATAATAGAGATACAGAAACACCGTGGCCCCTTTCTTTGGGATAACTCTGCACTATTGCGAGCTGGAAATGCCACTTCCAGTTTAGCTGTGCAGAAGAAGAACAACAAGAAGAAGAAATATCTAGAAATATGTCCGTCGGGACCCTTCCCTTGAGATAAATCTGCAAATATCTCGGAAACGAAGCGAGCTATGGCAAAACGTTAAGAAACCTTTTTTGTAGAGAATTATGTTTCCTACAATTTATGTTCTATGATATTTTTTGATCAGATGCGTAGTTCTCGAGATATATCAAGATATTTAAAAGTTCCGAAGCCGCACCAACATAATAGAGATACAGAAACACCGTGGCCCCTTTCTTTGAGATAACTCTGCACTATTGCGAGCTGGAAATGCCACTTCCAGTTTAGCTGTGCAGAAGAAGAACAACAAGAAGAAGAAATATCTCGAAATATGTCCGTCAGGCCCGTTCCTTCGAGCTGAATCTGCAAATATCTCGGAAACGAAGCGAGCTATGGAAAATGTTGAGAGACGTTTTTTGTAGAGAATTATGTTTCCTACAATTTATGTTCTATGATATTTTTTGATCAGAAGCGTAGTTTTCGAGATATATCGAGATATTTAAAAGTTCCGAAGCCGCACCAACATAATTGAGATACAGAAACACCGTGGCCCCTTTCTTTGAGATAACTCTGCACTAGTGCGAGCCGCAAATGCCACTTCCAGCTTAGCTGTGCAGAAGAAGAACAACAAGAAGAAGAAATATCTCGAAACATGTCCGTCAGGCCCCTTCCCTTGAGATAAATCTGCAAATATCTCGGAAACGAAGCGAGCTACGGCAAAATGTTAAGAGACCTTTTTTGTAGAGAATTATGTTTCCTACAATTTACGCTCTATGATATTTTTTGATCAGAAGCGTAGTTTTCGAGATATATCGAGATATTTAAAAGTTCCGAAGCCGCACCAACATAATAGAGATACAGAAACACCGTGGCCCCTTTCTTTGAGATAGCTCTGCACTATTGCGCGCTGTAAATGCCACTTCCAGCTTAGCTGTGCAGAAGAAGAACAACAAGAAGAAGAAATATCTCGAAATATGTCGGTCAGGCCCCTTCCCTTGAGATAAATCTGCAAATATCTCGGAAACGAAGCGAGCTATGGCAAAATGTTAAGAGACCTTTTTTGTAGAGAATTAAGTTTCCTACTTTTTATGTTCTATAATATTTTTTGATCAGATGCGTAGTTCTCGAGATATATCGAGATATTTAAAAGTTCCGAAGCCGCACCAACATAATAGAGATACAGAAACACCGTGGCCCCTTTCTTTGAGATAACTCTGCACTATTGCGAGCTGGAAATGCCACTTCCAGTTTAGGTGTGCAGAAGAAGAACAACAAGAAGAAGAAATATCTCGAAATATGTCCGTCAGGCCCCTTCCCTTGAGATAAATCTGCAAATATCTCGGAAACGAAGCGAGCTATGGCAAAATGTTAAGAGACCTTTTTTGTAGAGAATTAAGTTTTCTACTTTTTATGTTCCATGATATTTTTTGATCAGATGCGTAGTTCTCGAGATATATCAAGATATTTAAAAGTTCCGAAGCTGCACCAACATAATAGAGATACAGAAACACCGTGGCCCCTTTCTTTGAGATAACTCTGCACTAGTGCGAGCCGCAAATGCCACTTCCAGCTTAGCTGTGCAGAAGAAGAACAACAAGAAGAAGAAATATCTCGAAGTATGTCCGTTAGGCCCCTTCCCTTGAGATAAATCTGCAAATATCTCGGAAATGAAGCGAGCTATGGCAAAATGTTGAGAGACCTTTTTTGTAGAGAATTAAGTTTCCTACTTTTTATGTTCTATGATATTTTTTGATCAGATGCGTAGTTCTCGAGATATATCAAGATATTTAAAAGTTCCGAAGCCGCACCAACATAGTAGAGATACAGAAACACCGTGGCCCCTTTCTTTGAGATAACTCTGCACTATTGCGAGCTGGAAATGCCACTTCCAGTTTAGCTGTGCAGAAGAAGAACAACAAGAAGAAGAAATATCTCGAAATATGTCCGTCAGGCCCGTTCCTTTGAGCTGAATCTGCAAATATCTCGGAAACGAAGCGAGCTATGGCAAAATGTTAAGAGACCTTTTTTGTAGAGAATTAAGTTTCCTACTTTTTATGTTCTATGATATTTTTTGATCAGATGCGTAGTTCTCGAGATATATCAAGATATTTAAAAGTTCCGAAGCCGCACCAACATAATAGAGATACAGAAACACCGTGGCCCCTTTCTTTGAGATAACTCTGCACTATTGCGAGCTGCAAATGCCACTTCCAGCTTAGCTGTGCAGAAGAAGAACAACAAGAAGAAGAAATATCTCGAAATATGTCCGTCAGGCCCCTTCCCTTGAGATAAATCTGCAAATATCTCGGAAACGAAGCGAGCTATGGCAAAATGTTAAGAGACCTTTTTTGTAGAGAATTAAGTTTCCTACTTTTTATGTTCTATGATATTTTTTGATCAGATGCGTAGATCTCGAGATATATCAAGATATTTAAAAGTACCGAAGCTGCACCAACATAATAGAGATACAGAAACACCGTGGCCCCTTTCTTTGAGATAACTCTGCACTAGTGCGAGCCGCAAATGCCACTTCCAGCTTAGCTGTGCAGAAGAAGAACAACAAGAAGAAGAAATATCTCGAAATATGTCCGTTAGGCGCCTTCCCTTGAGATAAATGTGCAAATATCTCGGAAACGAAGCGAGCTATGGCAAAATGTTGAGAGACCTTTTTTGTAGAGAATTAAGTTTCCTACTATTTATGTTCTATGACATTTTTTGATCAGATGCGTAGTTCTCGAGATATATCAAGATATTTAAAAGTTCCGAAGCCGCACCAACATAGTAGAGATACAGAAACACCGTGGCCCCTTTCTTTGAGATAACTCTGCACTATTGCGAGCTGGAAATGCCACTTCCAGTTTAGCTGTGCAGAAGAAGAACAACAAGAAGAAGAAATATCTCGAAATATGTCCGTCAGGCCCGTTCCTTTGAGCTGAATCTGCAAATATCTCGGAAACGAAGCGAGCTCTGGCAAAATGTTAAGAGACCTTTTTTGTAGAGAATTATCTTTCCTACAAGTTATGTTCTATGATATTTTTTGATCAGACACGTAGTTCTCGAGATATATCAAGATATTTAAAAGTTCCGAAGCCGCACCAACATAATAAAGATACAGAAACACCGTGGCCCCTTTCTTTGAGATAACTCTGCACTATTACGAGCTGCAAATGCCCTTTCCAGCTTAGCTGTGCAGAAGAAGAACAACAAGAAGAAGAAATATCTCGAAATATGTCCGTCAGGCCCCTTCCCTTGAGATAAATCTGCAAATATCTCGGAAACGAAGCGAGCTATGGCAAAATGTTAAGAGACCTATTTTGTAGAGAATTAAGTTTCCTACTTCTTATGTTCTATGATATTTTATGATCAGATGCGTAGTTCTCGAGATATATCAAGATATTTAAAAGTTCCGAAGCCGCACCAACATAATAGAGATACAGAAACACCGTGGCCCCTTTCTTTGAGATAACTCTGCACTATTACGAGCTGCAAATGCCCTTTCCAGCTTAGCTGTGCAGAAGAAGAACAACAAGAAGAAGAAATATCTCGAAATATGTCCGTCAGGCCCCTTCCCTTGAGATAAATCTGCAAATATCTCGGAAACGAAGCGAGCTATGGCAAAATGTTAAGAGACCTTTTTTGTGGAGAATTAAGTTTTCTACTTTTTATGTTCCATGATATTTTTTGATCAGATGCGTAGTTCTCGAGATATATCAAGATATTTAAAAGTTCCGAAGCTGCACCAACATAATAGAGATACAGAAACACCGTGGCCCCTTTCTTTGAGATAACTCTGCACTAGTGCGAGCCGCAAATGCCACTTCCAGCTTAGCTGTGCAGAAGAAGAACAACAAGAAGAAGAAATATCTCGCAATATGTCCGTTAGGCCCCTTCCCTTGAGATAAATGTGCAAATATCTCGGAAACGAAGCGAGCTATGGCAAAATGTTAAGAGACCTTTTCTATAGAGAATTAAGTTTCGTACTTTTTATGTTCTATGATATTTTTTGATCAGATGCGTAGTTCTCGAGATATATCAAGATATTTAAAAGTTCCGAAGCCGCACCAACATAATAGAGATACAGAAACACCGTGGCCCCTTTCTTTGAGATAACTCTGCACTATTGCGAGCTGCAATTGCCACTTCCAGCTTCGCTGTGCAGAAGAAGAACAACAAGAAGAAGAAATATCTCGAAATATGTCCGTTAGGCCCCTTCCCTTGAGATATATCGGCAAATATCTCGGAAATGAAGCGGGCTATGGCAAAATGTTAAGAGACCGTTTCTATAGAGAATTAAGTTTCCTACTTTTTATGTTCTATGATATTTTTTGATCAGATGCGTAGTTCTCGAGATATATCAAGATATTTAAAAGTTCCGAAGCCGCACCAACATAATAGAGATACAGAAACACCGTGGCCCCCTTCTTTGAGATAACTCTGCACTATTGCGAGCTGCAAATGCCACTTCCAGCTTAGCTGTGCAGAAGAAGAACAACAAGAAGAAGAAATATCTCGAAATACGTCCGTCAGGCCCCTTCCCTTGAGATAAATCTGCAAATATCTCGGAAACGATGCGAGCTATGGCAAAATGTTAAGAGACCTTTTTTGTAGAGAATTATGTTTCCTACAATTTATGTTCTATGATATTGTTTGATCAGATGCGTAGTTCTCGAGATATATCAAGATATTTAAAAGTTCCGAAGCCGCACCAACATAATAGAGATACAGAAACACCGTGGCCCCTTTCTTTGAGATAACACTGCACTATTGCGAGCTGCAAATGCCACTTCCAGCTTAGCTGTGCAGAAGAAGAACAACAAGAAGAAGAAATATCTCGAAATATGTCCGTCAGGCCCGTTCCTTTGAGCTGAATCTGCAAATATCTCGGAAACGAAGCGAGCTATGGCAAAATGTTAACAGGCCTTTTTTGTAGAGAATTAAGTTTCCTACTTTTTATGTTCTATGATATTTTTTGATCAGATTCGTAGTTCTCGAGATATATCAAGATATTTAAAAGTTCCGAAGCCGCACCAACATAATAGAAATACAGAAACACCGTGGCCCCTTTCTTTGAGGTAACTCTGCACTATTGCGAGCTGCAAATGCCACTTCCAGCTCAGCTGTGCAGAAGAAGAACAACAAGAAGAAGAAATATCTCGAAATATGTCCGTCAGGCCCCTTCCCTTGAGATAAATCTGCAAATATCTCGGAAACGAAGCGAGCTATGGCAAAATGTTAAGAGACCTTTTTTGTAGAGAATTAAGTTTCCTACTTTTTATGTTCTATGATATTTTTTGATCAGATGCGTAGTTCTCGAGATATATCAAGATATTTAATAGTTCCGAATCCGCACCAACATAATTGAGATACAGAAACACCGTGGCCCCTTTCTTTGAGATAACTCTGCACTATTGCGAGCTGCAAATGCCACTTCCAGCTTAGCTGTGCAGAAGAACAACAAGAAGAAGAAATATCTCGAAATATGTCCGTCAGGCCCCTTCCCTTGAGATATATCTGCAAATATCTCGGAAACGAAGCGAGCTATGGCAAAATGTTAAGAGACCTTTTTTGTAGAGAATTAAGTTTCCTACTTTTTATCATCTACGATATTTTTTGATCAGAAGCGTGGTTTTCGAGATATATCGAGATATTTAAATGTTCCGAAGCCGCACCAACATAATAGAGATACAGAAACACCGTGGCCCCTTTCTTTGAGATAACTCTGCACTATTGCGAGCTGCAAATGCCACTTCCAGCTTAGCTGTGCAGAGGAAGAACAACAAGAAGAAGAAATATCTCGAAATATGTCCGTCAGGGCAGTTCCTTTGAGATAAATCTGCATATATCTCGGAAACGAAGCGAGCTATGGCAAAATGTTAAGAGACCTTTTTTGTAGAGAATTAAGTTTCCTACTTTTTATGATCTATGATATTTTTTGATCAGATGCGTAGTTCTCGGGATATATCAAGATATTTAAAAGTTCCGAAGCCGCACCAACATAATAGAGATACAGAAACACCGTGGTCCCTTTCTGTGAGATAACTCTGCACTATTGCGAGCTGCAAATGCCACTTCCAGCTTAGCTGTGCAGAAGAAGAACAACAAGAAGAAGAAATATCTCGAAATATGTCCGTCAGGCCCCTTCCCTTGAGATAAATCTGCAAATATCTCGGAAACGAAGCGAGCTATGGCAAAATGTTAAGAGATCTTTTTTGTAGAGAATGAAGTTTCCTACTTTTTACGTTCTATGATATTTTTTGATCAGATGCGTAGTTCTCGAGATATATCGAGATATTTAAAAGTTCCGAAGCCGCACCAACATAATAGAGATACAGAAACACCATGGCCCCTTTCTTTGAGATAACTCTGCACTAGTGCGAGCCGCAAATGCCACTTCCAGCTTAGCTGTGCAGAAGAAGAACAACAAGAAGAAGAAATATCTCGAAATATGTCCGTCAGGCCCCTTCCCTTGAGATAAATCTGCACATATCTCGGAAACGAAGCGAGCTATGGCAAAATGTTAAGAGACCTTTTTTGTAGAGAATTATGTTTCCTACAAGTTATGTTCTATGATATTTTTTGATCAGAAGCGTGGTTTTCGAGATATATCGAGATATTTAAATGTTCCGAAGCCGCACCAACATAATAGAGATACAGAAACACCGTGGCCCCTTTCTTTGAGATAACTCTGCACTATTGCGAGCTGCAAATGCCACTTCCAGCTTAGCTGTGCAGAGGAAGAACAACAAGAAGAAGAAATATCTCGAAATATGTCCGTCAGGGCAGTTCCTTTGAGCTGAATCTGCAAATATCTCGGAAACGAAGCGAGCTATGGCAAAATCTTAAGAGACGTTTTTTGTAGAGAATTATGTTTCCTACAATTTATGTTCTATGATATTTTTTGATCAGAAGCGTAGTTTTCGAGATATATCAAGATATTTAAAAGTTCCGAAGCCGCACCAACATAATAGAGATACAGAAACACCGTGGCCCCTTTCTTTGAGATAACTCTGCACTATTGCGAGCTGGAAATGCCACTTCCAGTTTAGCTGTGCAGAAGAAGAACAATAAGAATGAGAAATATCTCGAAATATGTCCGTCAGGCCCCTTCCCTTGAGATATATCTGCAAATATCTCGGAAACGAAGCGAGCTATGGCAAAATGTTAAGAGACCTTTTTTGTAGAGAATTAAGTTTCCTACTTTTTATGTTGTATGATATTTTTTGATCAGATGCGTAGTTCTCGAGATATATCAAGATATTTAAAAGTTCCGAAGCCGCACCAACATAATAGAGATACAGAAACACCGTGGCCCCTTTCTTTGAGATAACTCTGCGCTATTGCGAGCTGGAAATGCCACTTCCAGTTTAGCTGTGCAGAAGAAGAACAACAAGAAGAAGAAATATCTCGAAATATGTCCGTCAGGCCCCTTCCCTTGAGATATATCTGCAAATATCTCGGAAACGAAACGAACTATGGCAAAATGTTAAGAGACCTTTTTTGTAGAGAATTATGTGTCCTACAATTTATGTTCTATGATATTTTTTGATCAGAAGCGTAGTTTTCGAGATATATCGAGATATTTAAAAGATCCGAAGCCGCACCAACGTTATAGAGATACAGAAACACCGTGGCCCCTTTCTTTGAGATAACTCTGCGCTATTGCGAGCTGGAAATGCCACTTCCAGTTTAGCTGTGCAGAAGAAGAACAACAAGAAGAAGAAATATCTCGAAATATGTCCGTCAGGCCCCTTCCCTTGAATTAGATCTGCAAATATCTCGGAAACGATGCGAGCTATGGCAAAACGTTGAGAGACCCTTTTTGTAGGAAATTAAGTTTCCTACTATTTATGATCTATGATATTTTTTGATCAGATGCGTAGTTTTCGAGATATATCGAGATATTTAAAGGTTCCGAAGCCGCACCAACATAATAAAGATACATAAACACCGTGGCCTCTTTCTTTGAGATAACTCTGCACTATTCCGAGCTGCAAATGTAACATCCACTTTAGCTGTGCAGAAGAAGAACAACAGGAAGAAGAAATATCTCGAAATATGTCCGTCAGGCCCCTTCCCTTGAATTAGATCTGCAAATATCTCGGAAACGATGCGAGCTATGGCAAAATGATAAGAGACCTTTTTTGTAGAGAATTAAGTTTCCTACTTTTTATGTTCTATGATATTTTTTGATCAGATGCGTAGTTCTCGGGATATATCAAGATATTTAAAAGTTCCGAAGCCGCACCAACATAATAGAGATACAGAAACACCGTGGTCCCTTTCTGTGAGATAACTCTGCACTATTGCGAGCTGCAAATGCCACTTCCAGCTTAGCTGTGCAGAAGAAGAACAACAAGAAGAAGAAATATCTCGAAATATGTCCGTCAGGCCCCTTCCCTTGAGATAAATCTGCAAATATCTCGGAAACGAAGCGAGCTATGGCAAAATGTTAAGAGATCTTTTTTGTAGAGAATGAAGTTTCCTACTTTTTATGTTCTATGATATTTTTTGATCAGATGCGTAGTTCTCGAGATATATCGAGATATTTAAAAGTTCCGAAGCCGCACCAACATAATAGAGATACAGAAACACCATGGCCCCTTTCTTTGAGATAACTCTGCACTAGTGCGAGCCGCAAATGCCACTTCCAGCTTAGCTGTGCAGAAGAAGAACAACAAGAAGAAGAAATATCTCGAAATATGTCCGTCAGGCCCCTTCCCTTGAGATAAATCTGCACATATCTCGGAAACGAAGCGAGCTATGGCAAAATGTTAAGAGACCTTTTTTGTAGAGAATTATGTTTCCTACAAGTTATGTTCTATGATATTTTTTGATCAGAAGCGTGGTTTTCGAGATATATCGAGATATTTAAATGTTCCGAAGCCGCACCAACATAATAGAGATACAGAAACACCGTGGCCCCTTTCTTTGAGATAACTCTGCACTATTGCGAGCTGCAAATGCCACTTCCAGCTTAGCTGTGCAGAGGAAGAACAACAAGAAGAAGAAATATCTCGAAATATGTCCGTCAGGGCAGTTCCTTTGAGATAAATCTGCATATATCTCGGAAACGAAGCGAGCTATGGCAAAATGTTAAGAGACCTTTTTTGTAGAGAATTAAGTTTCCTACTTTTTATGATCTATGATATTTTTTGATGAGATGCGTAGTTCTCGAGATATATCAAGATATTTAAAAGTTCCGAAGCCGCACCAACATAATAGAGATACAGAAACACCGTGGCCCCTTTCTTTGAGATAACTCTGCACTATTGCGAGCTGCAAATGCCACTTCCAGCTTAGCTGTGCAGAAGAAGAACAACAAGAAGAAGAAATATCTCGAAATATGTCCGTCAGGCCCCTTCCCTTGAGATAAATCTGCATATATCTCGGAAACGAAGCGAGCTATGGCAAAATGTTAAGAGACCTTTTTTGTAGAGAATTAAGTTTCCTACTTTTTATGTTCTATGATATTTTTTGATCAGATGCGTAGTTCTCGAGATATATAAAGATATTTAAAAGTTCCGAAGCCGCACCAACATAATAGAGATACAGAAACACCGTGGCCCCTTTCTTTGAGATAACTCTGCACTATTGCGAGCTGCAAATGCCACTTCCAGCTTAGCTGTGCAGAAGAACAACAAGAAGAAGAAATATCTCGAAATATGTCCGTCAGGCCCCTTCCCTTGAGATATATCTGCAAATATCTCGGAAACGAAGCGAGCTATGGCAAAATGTTAAGAGACCTTTTTTGTAGAGAATTAAGTTTCCTACTTTTTATGATCTATGATATTTTTTGATCAGATGCGTAGTTCTCGAGATATATCAAGATATTTAAAAGTTCCGAAGCCGCACCAACATAATAGAGATACAGAAACACCGTGGCCCCTTCCTTTGAGATAACTCTGCACTAGTGCGAGCCGCAAATGCCACTTCCAGCTTAGCTGTGCAGAAGAAGAACAACAAGAAGAAGAAATATCTCGAAATATGTCCGTCAGGCCCCTTCCCTTGAGATAAATCTGCAAATATCTCGGAAACGAAGCGAGCTATGGCAAAACGTTAAGAGACGTTTTTTGTAGAGAATTATGTTTCCTACAATTTACGTTCTACGATATTTTTTGATCAGAAGCGTAGTTTTCGAGATATATCGAGATATTTAAAAGTTCCGAAGCCGCACCAACATAATAGAGATACAGAAACACCGTGGCCCCTTCCTTTGAGATAACTCTGCACTAGTGCGAGCCGCAAATGCCACTTCCAGCTTAGCTGTGCAGAAGAAGAACAACAAGAAGAAGAAATATCTCGAAATATGTCCGTCAGGCCCCTTCCCTTGAGATAAATCTGCAAATATCTCGGAAACGAAGCGAGCTATGGCAAAACGTTAAGAGACGTTTTTTGTAGAGAATTATGTTTCCTACAATTTACGTTCTACGATATTTTTTGATCAGAAGCGTAGTTTTCGAGATATATCGAGATATTTAAAAGTTCCGAAGCCGCACCAACATAATAGAGATACAGAAACACCGTGGCCCCTTTCTTTGAGATAACTCTGCACTAGTGCGGGCCGGAAATGCCACTTCCAGTTTAGCTGTGCAGAAGAAGAACAACAAGAAGAAGAAATATCTCGAAATATGTCCGTCAGGACCCTTCCCTTGAGATAAATCTGCATATATCTCGGAAACGAAGCGAGCTATGGCAAAATGTTAAGAGACCTTTTTTGTAGAGAATTAAGTTTCCTACTTTTTATGTTCTATGATATTTTTTGATCAGATGCGTAGTTCTCGAGATATATAAAGATATTTAAAAGTTCCGAAGCCGCACCAACATAATAGAGATACAGAAACACCGTGGCCCCTTTCTTTGAGATAACTCTGCACTATTGCGAGCTGCAAATGCCACTTCCAGCTTAGCTGTGCAGAAGAAGAACAACAAGAAGAAGAAATATCTCGAAATATGTCCGTCAGGCCCCTTCCCTTGAGATAAATCTGCATATATCTCGGAAACGAAGCGAGCTATGGCAAAATGTTAAGAGACTTTATTTGTAGAGAATTAAGTTTCCTACTTTTTATGTTCTACGATATTTTTTGATCAGATGCGTAGTTCTCGAGATATATCAAGATATTTAAAAGTTCCGAAGCCGCACCAACATAATAGAGATACAGAAACACCGTGGCCCCTTTCTTTGAGATAACTTTGCACTATTGCGAGCTGTAAATGCCACTTCCAGCTTAGCTGTGCAGAAGAAGAACAACAAGAAGAAGAAATATCTCGAAATATGTCCGTCAGGCCCCTTCCCTTGAGATATATCTGCAAATATCTCGGAAACGAAGCGAGCTATGGCAAAATGTTAAGAGACCTTTTTTGTAGAGAATTAAGTTTCCTACTTTTTATGTTCTATGACATTTTTTGATCAGATGCGCAGTTCTCGAGATATATCAAGATATTTAAAAGTTCGGAAGCCGCACCAACATAATAGTGGTACAGAAACACCGTGGCCCCTTTCTTTGAGATAACTCTGCACTATTGCGAGCTGCAAATGCCACTTCCAGCTTAGCTGTGCAGAAGAAGAACAACAAGAAGAAGAAATATCTCGAAATATGTCCGTCAGGCCCCTTCCCTTGAGATATATCTGCAAATATCTCGGAAACGAAGCGAGCTATGGCAAAATGTTAAGAGACCTTTTTTGTAGAGAATTAAGTTTCCTACTTTTTATGTTCTACGATATTTTTTGATCAGATGCGTAGTTCTCGAGATATATCAAGATATTTAAAAGTTCCGAAGCCGCACCAACATAATAGAGATACAGAAACACCGTGGACCCTTTCTTTGAGATAACTCTGCACTATTGCGAGCTGCAAATGCCACTTCCAGTTTAGCTGTGCAGAAGAAGAACAACAAGAAGAAGAAATATCTCGAAATATGTCCGTCAGGCCCCTTCCCTTGAGATAAATCTGCAAATATCTCGGAAACGAAGCGAGCTATGGCAAAATGTTAAGAGACCTTTTTTGTAGAGAATTAAGTTTCCTACTTTTTATCTTCTATGATATTTTTTGATCAGATGCGTAGTTCTCGAGATATATCAAGATATTTAAAAGTTCCGAAGCCGCACCAACAGAATAGAGATACAGAAACACCGTGGCTCCTTTCTTTGAGATAACTCTGCACTATTGCGAGCTGGAAATGCCACTTCCAGTTTAGCTGTGCAGAAGAAGAACAACAAGAAGAAGAAATATCTCGAAATATGTCCGTTAGGCCCCTTCCCTTGAGATAAACCTGCAAATATCTCGGAAACGAAGCGAGCTATGGCAAAATGTTGAGAGACCTTTTTCGTAGAGAATTAAGTTTCCTACTTTTTATGTTCTATGATATTTTTTGACCAGATGCGCAGTTCTCGAGATATATCAAGATATTTAAAAGTTCCGAAGCCGCACCAACATAATAGAGATACAGAAACACAGTGGCCCCTTTCTTTGAGATAACTCTGCACTATTGCGAGCTGCAAATGCCACTTCCAGCTTAGCTGTGCAGAAGAAGAACAACAAGAAGAAGAAGTATCTCGAAATATGTCCGTCATGCCCCATCCCTTGAGATAAATCTGCAAATATCTCGGAAACGAAGCGAGCTATGGCAAAATGTTAAGAGACCTTTCTTGTAGAGAATTAAGTTTCCTACTTTTTATGTTCTATGATATTTTTTGATCAGATGCGTAGTTCTCGAGATATATCAAGATATTTAAAAGTTCCGAAGCCGCACCAACATAATAGAGATACAGAAACACCGTGGCCCCTTTCTTTGAGATAACTCTGCACTATTGCGAGCTGTAAATGCCACTTCCAGCTTAGCTGTGCAGAAGAAGAACAACAAGAAGAAGAAATATCTCGAAATATGTCCGTCAGGCCCCTTCCCTTGAGATAAATCTGCAAATATCTCGGAAACGAAGCGAGCTATGGCAAAATGTTAAGAGACCTTTTTTGTAGAGAATTAAGTTTCCTACTTTTTATGTTCTATGACATTTTTTGATCAGATGCGCAGTTCTCGAGATATATCAAGATATTTAAAAGTTCGGAAGCCGCACCAACATAATAGAGGTACAGAAACACCGTGGCCCCTTTCTTTGAGATAACTCTGCACTATTGCGAGCTGCAAATGCCACTTCCAGCTTAGCTGTGCAGAAGAAGAACAACAAGAAGAAGAAATATCTCGAAATATGTCTGTCAGGCCCCTTCCCTTGAGATATATCTGCAAATATCTCGGAAACGAAGCGAGCTATGGCAAAATGTTAAGAGACCTTTTTTTGTAGAGAATTATGTTTCCTACAATTTATGTTCTATGATATTTTTTGATCAGAAGCGTAGTTTTCGAGATATATCGAGATATTTAAAAGTTCCGAAGCCGCACCAACATAATAGAGATACAGAAACACCGTGGCCCCTTTCTTTGAGATAACTCTGCACTATTGCGAGCTGGAAATGCCACTTCCAGTTTAGCTGTGCAGAAGAAGAACAACAAGAAGAAGAAATATCTCGAAATATGTCCGTTAGGCCCCTTCCCTTGAGATAAATCTGCAAATATCTCGGAAACGAAGCGAGCTATGGCAAAATGTTAAGAGACCTTTTTTGTAGAGAATTAAGTTTCCTACTTTTTATGTTCTATGATATTTTTTGATCAGATGCGCAGTTCTCGAGATATATCAAGATATTTAAAAGTTCCGAAGCCGCACCAACATAATAGAGATACAGAAACACCGTGGCCCCTTTCTTTGAGATAACTCTGCACTATTGCGAGCTGCAAATGCCACTTCCAGCTTAGCTGTGCAGAAGAAGAACAACAAGAAGAAGAAATATCTCGAAATATGTCCGTCAGGCCCCTTCCCTTGAGATAAATCTGCAAATATCTCGGAAACGAAGCGAGCTATGGCAAAATGTTAAGAGACTTTATTTGTAGAGAATTAAGTTTCCTACTTTTTATGTTCTACGATATTTTTTGATCAGATGCGTAGTTCTCGAGATATATCAAGATATTTAAAAGTTCCGAAGCCGCACCAACATAATAGAGATACAGAAACACCGTGGCCCCTTTCTTTGAGATAACTCTGCACTATTGCGAGCTGGAAATGCCACTTCCAGTTTAGCTGTGCAGACGAAGAACAACAAGAAGAAGAAATATCTCGAAATATGTCCGTTAGGCCCCTTCCCTTGAGATAAATCTGCAAATATCTCGGAAACGAAGCGAGCTATGGCAAAATGTTAAGAGACCTTTTTTGTAGAGAATTAAGTTTCCTACTTTTTATGTTCTATGATATTTTTTGATCAGATGCGCAGTTCTCGAGATATATCAAGATATTTAAAAGTTCCGAAGCCGCACCAACATAATAGAGATACAGAAACACAGTGGCCCCTTTCTTTGAGATAACTCTGCACTATTGCGAGCTGCAAATGCCACTTCCAGCTTAGCTGTGCAGAAGAAGAACAACAAGAAGAAGAAGTATCTCGAAATATGTCCGTCATGCCCCATCCCTTGAGATAAATCTGCAAATATCTCGGAAACGAAGCGAGCTATGGCAAAATGTTAAGAGACCTTTTTTGTAGAGAATTAAGTTTCCTACTTTTTATCTTCTATGATATTTTTTGATCAGATGCGTAGTTCTCGAGATATATCAAGATATTTAAAAGTTCCGAAGCCGCACCAACAGAATAGAGATACAGAAACACCGTGGCTCCTTTCTTTGAGATAACTCTGCACTATTGCGAGCTGGAAATGCCACTTCCAGTTTAGCTGTGCAGAAGAAGAACAACAAGAAGAAGAAATATCTCGAAATATGTCCGTTAGGCCCCTTCCCTTGAGATAAACCTGCAAATATCTCGGAAACGAAGCGAGCTATGGCAAAATGTTGAGAGACCTTTTTCGTAGAGAATTAAGTTTCCTACTTTTTATGTTCTATGATATTTTTTGACCAGATGCGCAGTTCTCGAGATATATCAAGATATTTAAAAGTTCCGAAGCCGCACCAACATAATAGAGATACAGAAACACAGTGGCCCCTTTCTTTGAGATAACTCTGCACTATTGCGAGCTGCAAATGCCACTTCCAGCTTAGCTGTGCAGAAGAAGAACAACAAGAAGAAGAAGTATCTCGAAATATGTCCGTCATGCCCCATCCCTTGAGATAAATCTGCAAATATCTCGGAAACGAAGCGAGCTATGGCAAAATGTTAAGAGACCTTTCTTGTAGAGAATTAAGTTTCCTACTTTTTATGTTCTATGATATTTTTTGATCAGATGCGTAGTTCTCGAGATATATCAAGATATTTAAAAGTTCCGAAGCCGCACCAACATAATAGAGATACAGAAACACCGTGGCCCCTTTCTTTGAGATAACTCTGCACTATTGCGAGCTGTAAATGCCACTTCCAGCTTAGCTGTGCAGAAGAAGAACAACAAGAAGAAGAAATATCTCGAAATATGTCCGTCAGGCCCCTTCCCTTGAGATAAATCTGCAAATATCTCGGAAACGAAGCGAGCTATGGCAAAATGTTAAGAGACCTTTTTTGTAGAGAATTAAGTTTCCTACTTTTTATGTTCTATGACATTTTTTGATCAGATGCGCAGTTCTCGAGATATATCAAGATATTTAAAAGTTCGGAAGCCGCACCAACATAATAGAGGTACAGAAACACCGTGGCCCCTTTCTTTGAGATAACTCTGCACTATTGCGAGCTGCAAATGCCACTTCCAGCTTAGCTGTGCAGAAGAAGAACAACAAGAAGAAGAAATATCTCGAAATATGTCTGTCAGGCCCCTTCCCTTGAGATATATCTGCAAATATCTCGGAAACGAAGCGAGCTATGGCAAAATGTTAAGAGACCTTTTTTTGTAGAGAATTATGTTTCCTACAATTTATGTTCTATGATATTTTTTGATCAGAAGCGTAGTTTTCGAGATATATCGAGATATTTAAAAGTTCCGAAGCCGCACCAACATAATAGAGATACAGAAACACCGTGGCCCCTTTCTTTGAGATAACTCTGCACTATTGCGAGCTGGAAATGCCACTTCCAGTTTAGCTGTGCAGAAGAAGAACAACAAGAAGAAGAAATATCTCGAAATATGTCCGTTAGGCCCCTTCCCTTGAGATAAATCTGCAAATATCTCGGAAACGAAGCGAGCTATGGCAAAATGTTAAGAGACCTTTTTTGTAGAGAATTAAGTTTCCTACTTTTTATGTTCTATGATATTTTTTGATCAGATGCGCAGTTCTCGAGATATATCAAGATATTTAAAAGTTCCGAAGCCGCACCAACATAATAGAGATACAGAAACACCGTGGCCCCTTTCTTTGAGATAACTCTGCACTATTGCGAGCTGCAAATGCCACTTCCAGCTTAGCTGTGCAGAAGAAGAACAACAAGAAGAAGAAATATCTCGAAATATGTCCGTCAGGCCCCTTCCCTTGAGATAAATCTGCAAATATCTCGGAAACGAAGCGAGCTATGGCAAAATGTTAAGAGACTTTATTTGTAGAGAATTAAGTTTCCTACTTTTTATGTTCTACGATATTTTTTGATCAGATGCGTAGTTCTCGAGATATATCAAGATATTTAAAAGTTCCGAAGCCGCACCAACATAATAGAGATACAGAAACACCGTGGCCCCTTTCTTTGAGATAACTCTGCACTATTGCGAGCTGGAAATGCCACTTCCAGTTTAGCTGTGCAGACGAAGAACAACAAGAAGAAGAAATATCTCGAAATATGTCCGTTAGGCCCCTTCCCTTGAGATAAATCTGCAAATATCTCGGAAACGAAGCGAGCTATGGCAAAATGTTAAGAGACCTTTTTTGTAGAGAATTAAGTTTCCTACTTTTTATGTTCTATGATATTTTTTGATCAGATGCGCAGTTCTCGAGATATATCAAGATATTTAAAAGTTCCGAAGCCGCACCAACATAATAGAGATACAGAAACACCGTGGCCCCTTTCTTTGAGATAACTCTGCACTATTGCGAGCTGGAAATGCCACTTCCAGTTTTGCTGTGCAGAAGAAGAACAACAAGAAGAAGAAATATCTCGAAATATGTCCGTTAGGCCCCTTCCCTTGAGATAAATCTGCAAATATCTCGGAAACGAAGCGAGCTATGGCAAAATGTTAAGAGACCTTTTTTGTAGAGAATTAAGTTTCCTACTTTTTATGTTCTATGATATTTTTTGATCAGATGCGCAGTTCTCGAGATATATCAAGATATTTAAAAGTTCCGAAGCCGCACCAACATAATAGAGATACAGAAACACAGTGGCCCCTTTCTTTGAGATAACTCTGCACTATTGCGAGCTGCAAATGCCACTTCCAGCTTAGCTGTGCAGAAGAAGAACAACAAGAAGAAGAAGTATCTCGAAATATGTCCGTCATGCCCCATCCCTTGAGATAAATCTGCAAATATCTCGGAAACGAAGCGAGCTATGGCAAAATGTTAAGAGACCTTTTTTGTAGAGAATTAAGTTTCCTACTTTTTATGTTCTATGATATTTTTTGATCAGATGCGTAGTTCTCGAGATATATCAAGATATTTAAAAGTTCCGAAGCCGCACCAACATAATAGAGATACAGAAACACCGTGGCCCCTTTCTTTGAGATCACTCTGCACTATTGCGAGCTGCAAATGCCACTTCCAGCTTAGCTGTGCAGAAGAAGAACAACAAGAAGAAGAAATATCTCGAAATATGTCCGTTAGGCCCCTTCCCTTGAGATAAATCTGCAAATATCTCGGAAACGAAGCGAGCTATGGCAAAATGTTAAGAGACCTTTTTTGTAGAGAATTAAGTTTCCTACTTTTTATGTTCTATGATATTTTTTGATCAGATGCGCAGTTCTCGAGATATATCAAGATATTTAAAAGTTCCGAAGCCGCACCAACATAATAGAGATACAGAAACACCGTGGCCCCTTTCTTTGAGATAACTCTGCACTATTGCGAGCTGCAAATGCCACTTCCAGCTTAGCTGTGCAGAAGAAGAACAACAAGAAGAAGAAATATCTCGAAATATGTCCGTCAGGCCCCTTCCCTTGAGATATATCTGCAAATATCTCGGAAACGAAGCGAGCTATGGCAAAATGTTAAGAGACCTTTTTTGTAGAGAATTAAGTTTCCTACTTTTTATGTTCTATGATATTTTTTGATCAGATGCGCAGTTCTCGAGATATATCAAGATATTTAAAAGTTCCGAAGCCGCACCAACATAATAGAGATACAGAAACACCGTGGCCCCTTTCTTTGAGATAACTCTGCACTATTGCGAGCTGCAAATGCCACTTCCAGCTTAGCTGTGCAGAAGAAGAACAACAAGAAGAAGAAATGTCTCGAAATATGTCCGTCAGGCCCCTTCCCTTGAGATAAATCTGCAAATATCTCGGAAACGAAGCGAGCTATGGCAAAATGTTAAGAGATCTTTTTTGTAGAGAATGAAGTTTCCTACTTTTTATGTTCTATGATATTTTTTGATCAGATGCGTAGTTCTCGAGATATATCGAGATATTTAAAAGTTCCGAAGCCGCACCAACATAATAGAGATACAGAAACACCATGGCCCCTTTCTTTGAGATAACTCTGCACTAGTGCGAGCCGCAAATGCCACTTCCAGCTTAGCTGTGCAGAAGAAGAACAACAAGAAGAAGAAATATCTCGAAATATGTCCGTCAGGCCCCTTCCCTTGAGATAAATCTGCACATATCTCGGAAACGAAGCGAGCTATGGCAAAATGTTAAGAGACCTTTTTTGTAGAGAATTATGTTTCCTACAAGTTATGTTCTATGATATTTTTTGATCAGAAGCGTGGTTTTCGAGATATATCGAGATATTTAAATGTTCCGAAGCCGCACCAACATAATAGAGATACAGAAACACCGTGGCCCCTTTCCTTGAGATAACTCTGCACTATTGCGAGCTGCAAATGCCACTTCCAGCTTAGCTGTGCAGAGGAAGAACAACAAGAAGAAGAAATATCTCGAAATATGTCCGTCAGGGCAGTTCCTTTGAGATAAATCTGCATATATCTCGGAAACGAAGCGAGCTATGGCAAAATGTTAAGAGACCTTTTTTGTAGAGAATTAAGTTTCCTACTTTTTATGATCTATGATATTTTTTGATGAGATGCGTAGTTCTCGAGATATATCAAGATATTTAAAAGTTCCGAAGCCGCACCAACATAATAGAGATACAGAAACACCGTGGCCCCTTTCTTTGAGATAACTCTGCACTATTGCGAGCTGCAAATGCCACTTCCAGCTTAGCTGTGCAGAAGAAGAACAACAAGAAGAAGAAATATCTCGAAATATGTCCGTCAGGCCCCTTCCCTTGAGATAAATCTGCATATATCTCGGAAACGAAGCGAGCTATGGCAAAATGTTAAGAGACTTTTTTTGTAGAGAATTAAGTTTCCTACTTTTTATGTTCTATGATATTTTTTGATCAGATGCGTAGTTCTCGTGATATATAAAGATATTTAAAAGTTCCGAAGCCGCACCAACATAATAGAGATACAGAAACACCGTGGCCCCTTTCTTTGAGATAACTCTGCACTATTGCGAGCTGCAAATGCCACTTCCAGCTTAGCTGTGCAGAAGAACAGCAAGAAGAAGAAATATCTCGAAATATGTCCGTCAGGCCCCTTCCCTTGAGATATATCTGCAAATATCTTGGAAACGAAGCGAGCTATGGCAAAATGGTAAGAGACCTTTTTTGTAGAGAATTAAGTTTCCTACTTTTTATGATCTATGATATTTTTTGATCAGATGCGTAGTTCTCGAGATATATCAAGATATTTAAAAGTTCCGAAGCCGCACCAACATAATAGAGATACAGAAACACCGTGGCCCCTTCCTTTGAGATAACTCTGCACTAGTGCGAGCCGCAAATGCCACTTCCAGCTTAGCTGTGCAGAGGAAGAACAACAAGAAGAAGAAATATCTCGAAATATGTCCGTCAGGGCAGTTCCTTTGAGCTGAATCTGCAAATATCTCGGAAACGAAGCGAGCTATGGCAAAATCGTAAGAGACGTTTTTTGTAGAGAATTATGTTTCCTACAATTTATGTTCTATGATATTTTTTGATCAGAAGCGTAGTTTTCGAGATATAACGAGATATTTAAAAGTTCCGAAGCCGCACCAACATAATAGAGATACAGAAACACCGTGGCCCCTTTCTTTGAGATAACTCTGCACTATTGCGAGCTGGAAATGCCACTTCCAGCTTAGCTGTGCAGAAGAAGAACAACAAGAAGAAGAAATATCTCGAAATATGTCCGTCAGGCCCCTTCCCTTGAGATAAATCTGCAAATATCTCGGAAACGAAGCGAGCTATGGCAAAATGTTAAGAGACCTTATTTGTAGAGAATTAAGTTTCCTACTTTTTATCTGCTACGATATTATTTGATCAGATGCGTAGTTATGGAGATATATCAAGATATTTAAAAGTTCCGAAGCCGCACCAACATAATAGAGATACAGAAACACCGTGGCCCCTTTCTTTGAGATAACTCTGCACTATTGCGAGCTGGAAATGCCACTTCCAGTTTAGCTGTGCAGAAGAAGAACAACAAGAATGAGAAATATCTCGAAATATGTCCGTCAGGCCCCTTCCCTTGAGATATATCTGCAAATATCTCGGAAACGAAGCGAGCTATGGCAAAATGTTAAGAGACCTTTTTTGTAGAGAATTAAGTTTCCTACTTTTTATGTTGTATGATATTTTTTGATCAGATGCGTAGTTCTCGAGATATATCAAGATATTTGGAAGTTCCGAAGCCGCACCAACATAATAGAGATACAGAAACACCGTGGCCCCTTTCTTTGAGATAACTCTGCGATATTGCGAGCTGGAAATGCCACTTCCAGTTTAGCTGTGCAGAAGAAGAACAACAAGAAGAAGAAATATCTCGAAATATGTCCGTCAGGCCCCTTCCCTTGAGATATATCTGCAAATATCTCGGAAACGAAACGAACTATGGCAAAATGTTAAGAGACCTTTTTTGTAGAGAATTATGGCTCCTACAATTTATGTTCTATGATATTTTTTGATCAGAAGCGTAGTTTTCGAGATATATCGAGATATTTAAAAGATCCGAAGCCGCACCAACATTATAGAGATACAGAAACACAGTGGCCCCTTTCTTTGAGATAACTCTGCACTATTGCGAGCTGCAAATGCCACTTCCAGCTTAGCTGTGCAGAAGAAGAACAACAAGAAGAAGAAGTATCTCGAAATATGTCCGTCATGCCCCATCCCTTGAGATAAATCTGCAAATATCTCGGAAACGAAGCGAGCTATGGCAAAATGTTAAGAGACCTTTCTTGTAGAGAATTAAGTTTCCTACTTTTTATGTTCTATGATATTTTTTGATCAGATGCGTAGTTCTCGAGATATATCAAGATATTTAAAAGTTCCGAAGCCGCACCAACATAATAGAGATACAGAAACACCGTGGCCCCTTTCTTTGAGATAACTCTGCACTATTGCGAGCTGTAAATGCCACTTCCAGCTTAGCTGTGCAGAAGAAGAACAACAAGAAGAAGAAATATCTCGAAATATGTCCGTCAGGCCCCTTCCCTTGAGATAAATCTGCAAATATCTCGGAAACGAAGCGAGCTATGGCAAAATGTTAAGAGACCTTTTTTGTAGAGAATTAAGTTTCCTACTTTTTATGTTCTATGACATTTTTTGATCAGATGCGCAGTTCTCGAGATATATCAAGATATTTAAAAGTTCGGAAGCCGCACCAACATAATAGAGGTACAGAAACACCGTGGCCCCTTTCTTTGAGATAACTCTGCACTATTGCGAGCTGCAAATGCCACTTCCAGCTTAGCTGTGCAGAAGAAGAACAACAAGAAGAAGAAATGTCTCGAAATATGTCCGTCAGGCCCCTTCCCTTGAGATAAATCTGCAAATATCTCGGAAACGAAGCGAGCTATGGCAAAATGTTAAGAGATCTTTTTTGTAGAGAATGAAGTTTCCTACTTTTTATGTTCTATGATATTTTTTGATCAGATGCGTAGTTCTCGAGATATATCGAGATATTTAAAAGTTCCGAAGCCGCACCAACATAATAGAGATACAGAAACACCATGGCCCCTTTCTTTGAGATAACTCTGCACTAGTGCGAGCCGCAAATGCCACTTCCAGCTTAGCTGTGCAGAAGAAGAACAACAAGAAGAAGAAATATCTCGAAATATGTCCGTCAGGCCCCTTCCCTTGAGATAAATCTGCACATATCTCGGAAACGAAGCGAGCTATGGCAAAATGTTAAGAGACCTTTTTTGTAGAGAATTATGTTTCCTACAAGTTATGTTCTATGATATTTTTTGATCAGAAGCGTGGTTTTCGAGATATATCGAGATATTTAAATGTTCCGAAGCCGCACCAACATAATAGAGATACAGAAACACCGTGGCCCCTTTCCTTGAGATAACTCTGCACTATTGCGAGCTGCAAATGCCACTTCCAGCTTAGCTGTGCAGAGGAAGAACAACAAGAAGAAGAAATATCTCGAAATATGTCCGTCAGGGCAGTTCCTTTGAGATAAATCTGCATATATCTCGGAAACGAAGCGAGCTATGGCAAAATGTTAAGAGACCTTTTTTGTAGAGAATTAAGTTTCCTACTTTTTATGATCTATGATATTTTTTGATGAGATGCGTAGTTCTCGAGATATATCAAGATATTTAAAAGTTCCGAAGCCGCACCAACATAATAGAGATACAGAAACACCGTGGCCCCTTTCTTTGAGATAACTCTGCACTATTGCGAGCTGCAAATGCCACTTCCAGCTTAGCTGTGCAGAAGAAGAACAACAAGAAGAAGAAATATCTCGAAATATGTCCGTCAGGCCCCTTCCCTTGAGATAAATCTGCATATATCTCGGAAACGAAGCGAGCTATGGCAAAATGTTAAGAGACTTTTTTTGTAGAGAATTAAGTTTCCTACTTTTTATGCTCTATGATATTTTTTGATCAGATGCGTAGTTCTCGTGATATATAAAGATATTTAAAAGTTCCGAAGCCGCACCAACATAATAGAGATACAGAAACACCGTGGCCCCTTTCTTTGAGATAACTCTGCACTATTGCGAGCTGCAAATGCCACTTCCAGCTTAGCTGTGCAGAAGAACAGCAAGAAGAAGAAATATCTCGAAATATGTCCGTCAGGCCCCTTCCCTTGAGATATATCTGCAAATATCTTGGAAACGAAGCGAGCTATGGCAAAATGGTAAGAGACCTTTTTTGTAGAGAATTAAGTTTCCTACTTTTTATGATCTATGATATTTTTTGATCAGATGCGTAGTTCTCGAGATATATCAAGATATTTAAAAGTTCCGAAGCCGCACCAACATAATAGAGATACAGAAACACCGTGGCCCCTTCCTTTGAGATAACTCTGCACTAGTGCGAGCCGCAAATGCCACTTCCAGCTTAGCTGTGCAGAGGAAGAACAACAAGAAGAAGAAATATCTCGAAATATGTCCGTCAGGGCAGTTCCTTTGAGCTGAATCTGCAAATATCTCGGAAACGAAGCGAGCTATGGCAAAATCGTAAGAGACGTTTTTTGTAGAGAATTATGTTTCCTACAATTTATGTTCTATGATATTTTTTGATCAGAAGCGTAGTTTTCGAGATATAACGAGATATTTAAAAGTTCCGAAGCCGCACCAACATAATAGAGATACAGAAACACCGTGGCCCCTTTCTTTGAGATAACTCTGCACTATTGCGAGCTGGAAATGCCACTTCCAGCTTAGCTGTGCAGAAGAAGAACAACAAGAAGAAGAAATATCTCGAAATATGTCCGTCAGGCCCCTTCCCTTGAGATAAATCTGCAAATATCTCGGAAACGAAGCGAGCTATGGCAAAATGTTAAGAGACCTTATTTGTAGAGAATTAAGTTTCCTACTTTTTATCTGCTACGATATTATTTGATCAGATGCGTAGTTATGGAGATATATCAAGATATTTAAAAGTTCCGAAGCCGCACCAACATAATAGAGATACAGAAACACCGTGGCCCCTTTCTTTGAGATAACTCTGCACTATTGCGAGCTGGAAATGCCACTTCCAGTTTAGCTGTGCAGAAGAAGAACAACAAGAATGAGAAATATCTCGAAATATGTCCGTCAGGCCCCTTCCCTTGAGATATATCTGCAAATATCTCGGAAACGAAGCGAGCTATGGCAAAATGTTAAGAGACCTTTTTTGTAGAGAATTAAGTTTCCTACTTTTTATGTTGTATGATATTTTTTGATCAGATGCGTAGTTCTCGAGATATATCAAGATATTTGGAAGTTCCGAAGCCGCACCAACATAATAGAGATACAGAAACACCGTGGCCCCTTTCTTTGAGATAACTCTGCGATATTGCGAGCTGGAAATGCCACTTCCAGTTTAGCTGTGCAGAAGAAGAACAACAAGAAGAAGAAATATCTCGAAATATGTCCGTCAGGCCCCTTCCCTTGAGATATATCTGCAAATATCTCGGAAACGAAACGAACTATGGCAAAATGTTAAGAGACCTTTTTTGTAGAGAATTATGGCTCCTACAATTTATGTTCTATGATATTTTTTGATCAGAAGCGTAGTTTTCGAGATATATCGAGATATTTAAAAGATCCGAAGCCGCACCAACATTATAGAGATACAGAAACACAGTGGCCCCTTTCTTTGAGATAACTCTGCACTATTGCGAGCTGCAAATGCCACTTCCAGCTTAGCTGTGCAGAAGAAGAACAACAAGAAGAAGAAGTATCTCGAAATATGTCCGTCATGCCCCATCCCTTGAGATAAATCTGCAAATATCTCGGAAACGAAGCGAGCTATGGCAAAATGTTAAGAGACCTTTCTTGTAGAGAATTAAGTTTCCTACTTTTTATGTTCTATGATATTTTTTGATCAGATGCGTAGTTCTCGAGATATATCAAGATATTTAAAAGTTCCGAAGCCGCACCAACATAATAGAGATACAGAAACACCGTGGCCCCTTTCTTTGAGATAACTCTGCACTATTGCGAGCTGTAAATGCCACTTCCAGCTTAGCTGTGCAGAAGAAGAACAACAAGAAGAAGAAATATCTCGAAATATGTCCGTCAGGCCCCTTCCCTTGAGATAAATCTGCAAATATCTCGGAAACGAAGCGAGCTATGGCAAAATGTTAAGAGACCTTTTTTGTAGAGAATTAAGTTTCCTACTTTTTATGTTCTATGACATTTTTTGATCAGATGCGCAGTTCTCGAGATATATCAAGATATTTAAAAGTTCGGAAGCCGCACCAACATAATAGAGGTACAGAAACACCGTGGCCCCTTTCTTTGAGATAACTCTGCACTATTGCGAGCTGCAAATGCCACTTCCAGCTTAGCTGTGCAGAAGAAGAACAACAAGAAGAAGAAATATCTCGAAATATGTCTGTCAGGCCCCTTCCCTTGAGATATATCTGCAAATATCTCGGAAACGAAGCGAGCTATGGCAAAATGTTAAGAGACCTTTTTTTGTAGAGAATTATGTTTCCTACAATTTATGTTCTATGATATTTTTTGATCAGAAGCGTAGTTTTCGAGATATATCGAGATATTTAAAAGTTCCGAAGCCGCACCAACATAATAGAGATACAGAAACACCGTGGCCCCTTTCTTTGAGATAACTCTGCACTATTGCGAGCTGGAAATGCCACTTCCAGTTTAGCTGTGCAGAAGAAGAACAACAAGAAGAAGAAATATCTCGAAATATGTCCGTTAGGCCCCTTCCCTTGAGATAAATCTGCAAATATCTCGGAAACGAAGCGAGCTATGGCAAAATGTTAAGAGACCTTTTTTGTAGAGAATTAAGTTTCCTACTTTTTATGTTCTATGATATTTTTTGATCAGATGCGCAGTTCTCGAGATATATCAAGATATTTAAAAGTTCCGAAGCCGCACCAACATAATAGAGATACAGAAACACCGTGGCCCCTTTCTTTGAGATAACTCTGCACTATTGCGAGCTGCAAATGCCACTTCCAGCTTAGCTGTGCAGAAGAAGAACAACAAGAAGAAGAAATATCTCGAAATATGTCCGTCAGGCCCCTTCCCTTGAGATAAATCTGCAAATATCTCGGAAACGAAGCGAGCTATGGCAAAATGTTAAGAGACTTTATTTGTAGAGAATTAAGTTTCCTACTTTTTATGTTCTACGATATTTTTTGATCAGATGCGTAGTTCTCGAGATATATCAAGATATTTAAAAGTTCCGAAGCCGCACCAACATAATAGAGATACAGAAACACCGTGGCCCCTTTCTTTGAGATAACTCTGCACTATTGCGAGCTGGAAATGCCACTTCCAGTTTAGCTGTGCAGACGAAGAACAACAAGAAGAAGAAATATCTCGAAATATGTCCGTTAGGCCCCTTCCCTTGAGATAAATCTGCAAATATCTCGGAAACGAAGCGAGCTATGGCAAAATGTTAAGAGACCTTTTTTGTAGAGAATTAAGTTTCCTACTTTTTATGTTCTATGATATTTTTTGATCAGATGCGCAGTTCTCGAGATATATCAAGATATTTAAAAGTTCCGAAGCCGCACCAACATAATAGAGATACAGAAACACCGTGGCCCCTTTCTTTGAGATAACTCTGCACTATTGCGAGCTGGAAATGCCACTTCCAGTTTTGCTGTGCAGAAGAAGAACAACAAGAAGAAGAAATATCTCGAAATATGTCCGTTAGGCCCCTTCCCTTGAGATAAATCTGCAAATATCTCGGAAACGAAGCGAGCTATGGCAAAATGTTAAGAGACCTTTTTTGTAGAGAATTAAGTTTCCTACTTTTTATGTTCTATGATATTTTTTGATCAGATGCGCAGTTCTCGAGATATATCAAGATATTTAAAAGTTCCGAAGCCGCACCAACATAATAGAGATACAGAAACACAGTGGCCCCTTTCTTTGAGATAACTCTGCACTATTGCGAGCTGCAAATGCCACTTCCAGCTTAGCTGTGCAGAAGAAGAACAACAAGAAGAAGAAGTATCTCGAAATATGTCCGTCATGCCCCATCCCTTGAGATAAATCTGCAAATATCTCGGAAACGAAGCGAGCTATGGCAAAATGTTAAGAGACCTTTTTTGTAGAGAATTAAGTTTCCTACTTTTTATGTTCTATGATATTTTTTGATCAGATGCGTAGTTCTCGAGATATATCAAGATATTTAAAAGTTCCGAAGCCGCACCAACATAATAGAGATACAGAAACACCGTGGCCCCTTTCTTTGAGATCACTCTGCACTATTGCGAGCTGCAAATGCCACTTCCAGCTTAGCTGTGCAGAAGAAGAACAACAAGAAGAAGAAATATCTCGAAATATGTCCGTTAGGCCCCTTCCCTTGAGATAAATCTGCAAATATCTCGGAAACGAAGCGAGCTATGGCAAAATGTTAAGAGACCTTTTTTGTAGAGAATTAAGTTTCCTACTTTTTATGTTCTATGATATTTTTTGATCAGATGCGCAGTTCTCGAGATATATCAAGATATTTAAAAGTTCCGAAGCCGCACCAACATAATAGAGATACAGAAACACCGTGGCCCCTTTCTTTGAGATAACTCTGCACTATTGCGAGCTGCAAATGCCACTTCCAGCTTAGCTGTGCAGAAGAAGAACAACAAGAAGAAGAAATATCTCGAAATATGTCCGTCAGGCCCCTTCCCTTGAGATATATCTGCAAATATCTCGGAAACGAAGCGAGCTATGGCAAAATGTTAAGAGACCTTTTTTGTAGAGAATTAAGTTTCCTACTTTTTATGTTCTATGATATTTTTTGATCAGATGCGCAGTTCTCGAGATATATCAAGATATTTAAAAGTTCCGAAGCCGCACCAACATAATAGAGATACAGAAACACCGTGGCCCCTTTCTTTGAGATAACTCTGCACTATTGCGAGCTGCAAATGCCACTTCCAGCTTAGCTGTGCAGAAGAAGAACAACAAGAAGAAGAAATGTCTCGAAATATGTCCGTCAGGCCCCTTCCCTTGAGATAAATCTGCAAATATCTCGGAAACGAAGCGAGCTATGGCAAAATGTTAAGAGATCTTTTTTGTAGAGAATGAAGTTTCCTACTTTTTATGTTCTATGATATTTTTTGATCAGATGCGTAGTTCTCGAGATATATCGAGATATTTAAAAGTTCCGAAGCCGCACCAACATAATAGAGATACAGAAACACCATGGCCCCTTTCTTTGAGATAACTCTGCACTAGTGCGAGCCGCAAATGCCACTTCCAGCTTAGCTGTGCAGAAGAAGAACAACAAGAAGAAGAAATATCTCGAAATATGTCCGTCAGGCCCCTTCCCTTGAGATAAATCTGCACATATCTCGGAAACGAAGCGAGCTATGGCAAAATGTTAAGAGACCTTTTTTGTAGAGAATTATGTTTCCTACAAGTTATGTTCTATGATATTTTTTGATCAGAAGCGTGGTTTTCGAGATATATCGAGATATTTAAATGTTCCGAAGCCGCACCAACATAATAGAGATACAGAAACACCGTGGCCCCTTTCCTTGAGATAACTCTGCACTATTGCGAGCTGCAAATGCCACTTCCAGCTTAGCTGTGCAGAGGAAGAACAACAAGAAGAAGAAATATCTCGAAATATGTCCGTCAGGGCAGTTCCTTTGAGATAAATCTGCATATATCTCGGAAACGAAGCGAGCTATGGCAAAATGTTAAGAGACCTTTTTTGTAGAGAATTAAGTTTCCTACTTTTTATGATCTATGATATTTTTTGATGAGATGCGTAGTTCTCGAGATATATCAAGATATTTAAAAGTTCCGAAGCCGCACCAACATAATAGAGATACAGAAACACCGTGGCCCCTTTCTTTGAGATAACTCTGCACTATTGCGAGCTGCAAATGCCACTTCCAGCTTAGCTGTGCAGAAGAAGAACAACAAGAAGAAGAAATATCTCGAAATATGTCCGTCAGGCCCCTTCCCTTGAGATAAATCTGCATATATCTCGGAAACGAAGCGAGCTATGGCAAAATGTTAAGAGACTTTTTTTGTAGAGAATTAAGTTTCCTACTTTTTATGTTCTATGATATTTTTTGATCAGATGCGTAGTTCTCGTGATATATAAAGATATTTAAAAGTTCCGAAGCCGCACCAACATAATAGAGATACAGAAACACCGTGGCCCCTTTCTTTGAGATAACTCTGCACTATTGCGAGCTGCAAATGCCACTTCCAGCTTAGCTGTGCAGAAGAACAGCAAGAAGAAGAAATATCTCGAAATATGTCCGTCAGGCCCCTTCCCTTGAGATATATCTGCAAATATCTTGGAAACGAAGCGAGCTATGGCAAAATGGTAAGAGACCTTTTTTGTAGAGAATTAAGTTTCCTACTTTTTATGATCTATGATATTTTTTGATCAGATGCGTAGTTCTCGAGATATATCAAGATATTTAAAAGTTCCGAAGCCGCACCAACATAATAGAGATACAGAAACACCGTGGCCCCTTCCTTTGAGATAACTCTGCACTAGTGCGAGCCGCAAATGCCACTTCCAGCTTAGCTGTGCAGAGGAAGAACAACAAGAAGAAGAAATATCTCGAAATATGTCCGTCAGGGCAGTTCCTTTGAGCTGAATCTGCAAATATCTCGGAAACGAAGCGAGCTATGGCAAAATCGTAAGAGACGTTTTTTGTAGAGAATTATGTTTCCTACAATTTATGTTCTATGATATTTTTTGATCAGAAGCGTAGTTTTCGAGATATAACGAGATATTTAAAAGTTCCGAAGCCGCACCAACATAATAGAGATACAGAAACACCGTGGCCCCTTTCTTTGAGATAACTCTGCACTATTGCGAGCTGGAAATGCCACTTCCAGCTTAGCTGTGCAGAAGAAGAACAACAAGAAGAAGAAATATCTCGAAATATGTCCGTCAGGCCCCTTCCCTTGAGATAAATCTGCAAATATCTCGGAAACGAAGCGAGCTATGGCAAAATGTTAAGAGACCTTATTTGTAGAGAATTAAGTTTCCTACTTTTTATCTGCTACGATATTATTTGATCAGATGCGTAGTTATGGAGATATATCAAGATATTTAAAAGTTCCGAAGCCGCACCAACATAATAGAGATACAGAAACACCGTGGCCCCTTTCTTTGAGATAACTCTGCACTATTGCGAGCTGGAAATGCCACTTCCAGTTTAGCTGTGCAGAAGAAGAACAACAAGAATGAGAAATATCTCGAAATATGTCCGTCAGGCCCCTTCCCTTGAGATATATCTGCAAATATCTCGGAAACGAAGCGAGCTATGGCAAAATGTTAAGAGACCTTTTTTGTAGAGAATTAAGTTTCCTACTTTTTATGTTGTATGATATTTTTTGATCAGATGCGTAGTTCTCGAGATATATCAAGATATTTGGAAGTTCCGAAGCCGCACCAACATAATAGAGATACAGAAACACCGTGGCCCCTTTCTTTGAGATAACTCTGCGATATTGCGAGCTGGAAATGCCACTTCCAGTTTAGCTGTGCAGAAGAAGAACAACAAGAAGTAGAAATATCTCGAAATATGTCCGTCAGGCCCCTTCCCTTGAGATATATCTGCAAATATCTCGGAAACGAAACGAACTATGGCAAAATGTTAAGAGACCTTTTTTGTAGAGAATTATGGCTCCTACAATTTATGTTCTATGATATTTTTTGATCAGAAGCGTAGTTTTCGAGATATATCGAGATATTTAAAAGATCCGAAGCCGCACCAACATTATAGAGATACAGAAACACCGTGGCCCCTTTCTCTGAGATAACTCTGCGCTATTGCGAGCTGGAAATGCCACTTCCAGTTTAGCTGTGCAGAAGAAGAACAACAAGAAGAAGAAATATCTCGAAATATGTCCGTCAGGCCCCTTCCCTTGAATTAGATCTGCAAATATCTCGGAAACGATGCGAGCTATGGCAAAACGTTGAGAGACCCTTTTTGTAGGAAATTAAGTTTCCTACTATTTATGTTCTATGATATTTTTTGATCAGATGCGTAGTTTTCGAGATATATCGAGATATTTAAAGGTTCCGAAGCCGCACCAACATAATAAAGATACATAAACACCGTGGCCTCTTTCTTTGAGATAACTCTGCACTATTCCGAGCTGCAAATGTAACTTCCACTTTAGCTGTGCAGAAGAAGAACAACAGGAAGAAGAAATATCTCGAAATATGTCCGTCAGGCCCCTTCCCTTGAATTAGATCTGCAAATATCTCGGAAACGATGCGAGCTATGGCAAAATGATAAGAGACCTTTTTTGTAGAGAATTACGTTTCCTACAATTTAGGTTCGATGATATTTTTTGATCAGATGCGTAGTTTTCGAGATATATCAAGATATTTAAAAGTTCCGAAGACGCACCAACATAATAGAGATACGGAAACACCGTGGCCCCTTTCTGTGAGATAACTCTGCACTATTGCGAGCTGCAAATGTCAGTTCGAGCTTAGCTGTGCAGAAGAAGCACAACAAGAACAAGAAATATCTCGGATTAAGTCCGTCAGGCCCCTTCCCTTGAGCTAAATCTGCAAATATCTCGGAAACAATGCGAGCTATGGCAAAATATTAAGAGATCTTTTTTGTAGGAAATTAAGTTTCCTACTATTTATGTTCTATGATATTTTTTGATCAGATGCGTAGTTTTCGAGATATATCGAGATATTTAAAGGTTCCGAAGCCGCACCAACATAATAAAGATACATAAACACCGTGGCCTCTTTCTTTGAGATAACTCTGCACTATTCCGAGCTGCAAATGTAACTTCCAGTTTAGCTGTGCAGAAGAAGAACAACAAGAAGAAGAAATATCTGGAAATATGTCCGTCAGGCCCCTTCCCTTGAGATATATCTGCAAATATGTCGGAAACGAAGCGAGCTATGGCAAAATGTTAAGAGACCTTTTTTGTAGAGAATTAAGTTTCCTACTTTTTATGTTCTATGATATTATTTGATCAGATGCGTAGTTTTCGAGATATAACGAGATATTTAAAAGTTCCGAAGCCGCACCAACATAATAGAGATACAGAAACACCGTGGCCCCTTTCTTTGAGATAACTCTGCACTATTGCGAGCTGGAAATGCCACTTCCAGCTTAGCTGTGCAGAAGAAGAACAACAAGAAGAAGAAATATCTCGAAATATGTCCGTCAGGCCCCTTCCCTTGAGATAAATCTGCAAATATCTCGGAAACGAAGCGAGCTATGGCAAAATGTTAAGAGACCTTATTTGTAGAGAATTAAGTTTCCTACCTTTTATGTTCTACGATATTATTTGATCAGATGCGTAGTTCTGGAGATATATCGAGATATTTAAAGGTTCCGAAGCCGCACCAACATAATAAAGATACATAAACACCGTGGCCTCTTTCTTTGAGATAACTCTGCACTATTCCGAGCTGCAAATGTAACTTCCACTTTAGCTGTGCAGAAGAAGAACAACAGGAAGAAGAAATATCTCGAAATATGTCCGTCAGGCCCCTTCCCTTGAATTAGATCTGCAAATATCTCGGAAACGATGCGAGCTATGGCAAAATGATAACAGACCTTTTTTGTAGAGAATTACGTTTCCTACAATTTAGGTTCTATGATATTTTTTGATCAGATGCGTAGTTTTCGAGATATATCAAGATATTTAAAAGTTCCGAAGCCGCACCAACATAATAGAGATCCAGAAACACCGTGGCCCCTTCCTTTGAAATAACTCTGCACTATTGCGAGCTGCAAATGCCACTTCCAGCTTAGCTGTGCAGGAGAAGAACAACAAGAAGAAGAAATATCTCGAAATATGTCCGTCAGGCCCCTTCCCTTGAGCTAAATCTGCAAATATCTCGGAAACGATGCGAGCTATGGCAAAATGTTTAGAGACCTCTCTGTGTAGAGAATTAAGTTTCCTACTTTTTATGTAGTATGATATTTTTTGATCAGATGCGTAGTTCTGGAGATATATCAAGATATTTAAAAGTTCCGAAGCCGCACCAACATAATAGAGATACAGAAACACCGTGGCCCCTTTCTTTGAGATAACTCTGCACTATTGCGAGCTGTAAATGCCACTTCCAGTTTAGCTGTGCAGAAGAAGAACAACAAGAAGAAGAAATATCTCGAAATATGTCCGTCAGGCCCCTTCCCTTGAGATAAATCTGCAAATATCTCGGAAACGAAGCGAGCTATGGCAAAATGTTAAGAGACCTCTTTTGTAGAGAATTAAGTTTCCTACTTTTTATGTTCTATGATATTTTTTGATCAGATGCGTAGTTCTCGAGATATATCAAGATATTTAAAAGTTCCGAAGCCGCAACAACATAATAGAGATACAGAAACACCGTGGCCCCTTTCTTTGAGATCACTCTGCACTATTGCGAGCTGCAAATGCCACTTCCAGCTTAGCTGTGCAGAAGAAGAACAACAAGAAGAAGAAATATCTCGAAATATGTCCGTTAGGCCCCTTCCCTTGAGATAAACCTGCAAATATCTCGGAAACGAAGCGAGCTATGGCAAAATGTTAAGAGACCTTTTTTGTAGAGAATTAAGTTTCCTACTTTTTATGTTCTATGATATTTTTTGATCAGATGCGTAGTTCTCGAGATATATCAAGATATTTAAAAGTTCCGAAGCCGCACCAACATAATAGAGATACAGAAACACCGTGGCCCCTTTCTTTGAGATAACGCTGCACTAGTGCGAGCCGCAAATGCCACTTCCAGCTTAGCTGTGCAGAAGAAGAACAACAAGAAGAAGAAATATCTCGAAATATGTCCGTCAGGCCCCTTCCCTTGAGATAAATCTGCAAATATCTCGGAAACGAAGCGAGCTATGGCAAAATGTTAAGAGACCTTTTCTGTAGAGAATTAAGTTTCCTACTTTTTATGTTCTATGATATTTTTCGATCAGAGGCGTAGTTCTCGAGATATATCAAGATATTTAAAAGTTCCGAAGCCGCACCAACGTAATAGAGATACAGAAACACCGTGGCCCCTTTCTTTGAGATAACACTGCACGATTGCGAGCTGGAAATGCCACTTCCAGTTTAGCTGTGCAGAAGAAGAACAACAAGAAGAAGAAATATCTCGAAATATGTCCGTCAGGCCCCTTCCCTTGAGATATATCTGCAAATATCTCGGAAACGAAGCGAGCTATGGCAAAATGTTAAGAGACCTTTTTTGTAGAGAATTATGTTTCCTACAATTTATGTTCTATGATATTTTTTGATCAGAAGCGTAGTTTTCGAGATATATCGAGATATTTAAAAGTTCCGAAGCCGCACCAACATAATAGAGATACAGAAACACCGTGGCCCCTTTCTTTGAGATAACTCTGCACTAGTGCGAGCCGCAAATGCCACTTCCAGCTTAGCTGTGCAGAAGAAGAACAACAAGAAGAAGAAATATCTCGAAATATATCCGTCATGCCCCTTCCCTTGAGATAAATCTGCAAATATCTCGGAAACGAAGCGAGCTATGGCAAAATGTTAAGAGACCTTTTTTGTAGAGAATTAAGTTTCCTACTTTTTATGTTCTATGATATTTTTTGATCAGATGCGTAGTTCTCGAGATATATCAAGATATTTAAAAGTTCCGAAGCCGCACCAACATAATAGAGATACAGAAACACAGTGGCCCCTTTCTTTGAGATAACTCTGCACTATTGCGAGCTGCAAATGCCACTTCCAGCTTAGCTGTGCAGAAGAAGAACAACAAGAAGAAGAAGTATCTCGAAATATGTCCGTCATGCCCCATCCCTTGAGATAAATCTGCAAATATCTCGGAAACGAAGCGAGCTATGGCAAAATGTTAAGAGACCTTTTTTGTAGAGAATTAAGTTTCCTACTTTTTATGTTCTATGATATTTTTTGATCAGATGCGTAGTTCTCGAGATATATAAAGATATTTAAAAGTTCCGAAGCCGCACCAACATAATAGAGATACAGAAACACCGTGGCCCCTTTCTTTGAGATAACTTTGCACTATTGCGAGCTGCAAATGCCACTTCCAGCTTAGCTGTGCAGAAGAACAACAAGAAGAAGAAATATCTCGAAATATGTCCGTCAGGCCCCTTCCCTTGAGATATATCTGCAAATATCTCGGAAACGAAGCGAGCTATGGCAAAATGTTAAGAGACCTTTTTTGTAGAGAATTAAGTTTCCTACTTTTTATGATCTATGATATTTTTTGATCAGATGCGTAGTTCTCGAGATATATAAAGATATTTAAAAGTTCCGAAGCCGCACCAACATAATAGAGATACAGAAACACCGTGGCCCCTTTCTTTGAGATAACTCTGCACTATTGCGAGCTGCAAATGCCACTTCCAGCTTAGCTGTGCAGAGGAAGAACAACAAGAAGAAGAAATATCTCGAAATATGTCCGTCAGGGCAGTTCCTTTGAGCTGAATCTGCAAATATCTCGGAAACGAAGCGAGCTATGGCAAAATCGTAAGAGACGTTTTTTGTAGAGAATTATGTTTCCTACAATTTATGTTCTATGATATTTTTTGATCAGAAGCGTAGTTTTCGAGATATAACGAGATATTTAAAAGTTCCGAAGCCGCACCAACATAATAGAGATACAGAAACACCGTGGCCCCTTTCTTTGAGATAACTCTGCACTATTGCGAGCTGGAAATGCCACTTCCAGCTTAGCTGTGCAGAAGAAGAACAACAAGAAGAAGAAATATCTCGAAATATGTCCGTCAGGCCCCTTCCCTTGAGATAAATCTGCAAATATCTCGGAAACGAAGCGAGCTATGGCAAAATGTTAAGAGACCTTATTTGTAGAGAATTAAGTTTCCTACTTTTTATCTTCTACGATATTATTTGATCAGATGCGTAGTTATGGAGATATATCAAGATATTTAAAAGTTCCGAAGCCGCACCAACATAATAGAGATACAGAAACACCGTGGCCCCTTTCTTTGAGATAACTCTGCACTATTGCGAGCTGGAAATGCCACTTCCAGTTTAGCTGTGCAGAAGAAGAACAACAAGAATGAGAAATATCTCGAAATATGTCCGTCAGGCCCCTTCCCTTGAGATATATCTGCAAATATCTCGGAAACGAAGCGAGCTATGGCAAAATGTTAAGAGACCTTTTTTGTAGAGAATTAAGTTTCCTACTTTTTATGTTGTATGATATTTTTTGATCAGATGCGTAGTTCTCGAGATATATCAAGATATTTGGAAGTTCCGAAGCCGCACCAACATAATAGAGATACAGAAACACCGTGGCCCCTTTCTTTGAGATAACTCTGCGATATTGCGAGCTGGAAATGCCACTTCCAGTTTAGCTGTGCAGAAGAAGAACAACAAGAAGAAGAAATATCTCGAAATATGTCCGTCAGGCCCCTTCCCTTGAGATATATCTGCAAATATCTCGGAAACGAAACGAACTATGGCAAAATGTTAAGAGACCTTTTTTGTAGAGAATTATGGCTCCTACAATTTATGTTCTATGATATTTTTTGATCAGAAGCGTAGTTTTCGAGATATATCGAGATATTTAAAAGATCCGAAGCCGCACCAACATTATAGAGATACAGAAACACCGTGGCCCCTTTCTCTGAGATAACTCTGCGCTATTGCGAGCTGGAAATGCCACTTCCAGTTTAGCTGTGCAGAAGAAGAACAACAAGAAGAAGAAATATCTCGAAATATGTCCGTCAGGCCCCTTCCCTTGAATTAGATCTGCAAATATCTCGGAAACGATGCGAGCTATGGCAAAACGTTGAGAGACCCTTTTTGTAGGAAATTAAGTTTCCTACTATTTATGTTCTATGATATTTTTTGATCAGATGCGTAGTTTTCGAGATATATCGAGATATTTAAAGGTTCCGAAGCCGCACCAACATAATAAAGATACATAAACACCGTGGCCTCTTTCTTTGAGATAACTCTGCACTATTCCGAGCTGCAAATGTAACTTCCACTTTAGCTGTGCAGAAGAAGAACAACAGGAAGAAGAAATATCTCGAAATATGTCCGTCAGGCCCCTTCCCTTGAATTAGATCTGCAAATATCTCGGAAACGATGCGAGCTATGGCAAAATGATAAGAGACCTTTTTTGTAGAGAATTACGTTTCCTACAATTTAGGTTCGATGATATTTTTTGATCAGATGCGTAGTTTTCGAGATATATCAAGATATTTAAAAGTTCCGAAGACGCACCAACATAATAGAGATACGGAAACACCGTGGCCCCTTTCTGTGAGATAACTCTGCACTATTGCGAGCTGCAAATGTCAGTTCGAGCTTAGCTGTGCAGAAGAAGCACAACAAGAACAAGAAATATCTCGGATTAAGTCCGTCAGGCCCCTTCCCTTGAGCTAAATCTGCAAATATCTCGGAAACAATGCGAGCTATGGCAAAATATTAAGAGATCTTTTTTGTAGGAAATTAAGTTTCCTACTATTTATGTTCTATGATATTTTTTGATCAGATGCGTAGTTTTCGAGATATATCGAGATATTTAAAGGTTCCGAAGCCGCACCAACATAATAAAGATACATAAACACCGTGGCCTCTTTCTTTGAGATAACTCTGCACTATTCCGAGCTGCAAATGTAACTTCCAGTTTAGCTGTGCAGAAGAAGAACAACAAGAAGAAGAAATATCTGGAAATATGTCCGTCAGGCCCCTTCCCTTGAGATATATCTGCAAATATGTCGGAAACGAAGCGAGCTATGGCAAAATGTTAAGAGACCTTTTTTGTAGAGAATTAAGTTTCCTACTTTTTATGTTCTATGATATTATTTGATCAGATGCGTAGTTTTCGAGATATAACGAGATATTTAAAAGTTCCGAAGCCGCACCAACATAATAGAGATACAGAAACACCGTGGCCCCTTTCTTTGAGATAACTCTGCACTATTGCGAGCTGGAAATGCCACTTCCAGCTTAGCTGTGCAGAAGAAGAACAACAAGAAGAAGAAATATCTCGAAATATGTCCGTCAGGCCCCTTCCCTTGAGATAAATCTGCAAATATCTCGGAAACGAAGCGAGCTATGGCAAAATGTTAAGAGACCTTATTTGTAGAGAATTAAGTTTCCTACCTTTTATGTTCTACGATATTATTTGATCAGATGCGTAGTTCTGGAGATATATCGAGATATTTAAAGGTTCCGAAGCCGCACCAACATAATAAAGATACATAAACACCGTGGCCTCTTTCTTTGAGATAACTCTGCACTATTCCGAGCTGCAAATGTAACTTCCACTTTAGCTGTGCAGAAGAAGAACAACAGGAAGAAGAAATATCTCGAAATATGTCCGTCAGGCCCCTTCCCTTGAATTAGATCTGCAAATATCTCGGAAACGATGCGAGCTATGGCAAAATGATAACAGACCTTTTTTGTAGAGAATTACGTTTCCTACAATTTAGGTTCTATGATATTTTTTGATCAGATGCGTAGTTTTCGAGATATATCAAGATATTTAAAAGTTCCGAAGCCGCACCAACATAATAGAGATCCAGAAACACCGTGGCCCCTTCCTTTGAAATAACTCTGCACTATTGCGAGCTGCAAATGCCACTTCCAGCTTAGCTGTGCAGGAGAAGAACAACAAGAAGAAGAAATATCTCGAAATATGTCCGTCAGGCCCCTTCCCTTGAGCTAAATCTGCAAATATCTCGGAAACGATGCGAGCTATGGCAAAATGTTTAGAGACCTCTCTGTGTAGAGAATTAAGTTTCCTACTTTTTATGTAGTATGATATTTTTTGATCAGATGCGTAGTTCTGGAGATATATCAAGATATTTAAAAGTTCCGAAGCCGCACCAACATAATAGAGATACAGAAACACCGTGGCCCCTTTCTTTGAGATAACTCTGCACTATTGCGAGCTGTAAATGCCACTTCCAGTTTAGCTGTGCAGAAGAAGAACAACAAGAAGAAGAAATATCTCGAAATATGTCCGTCAGGCCACTTCCCTTGAGATAAATCTGCAAATATCTCGGAAACGAAGCGAGCTATGGCAAAATGTTTAGAGACCTCTCTTGTAGAGAATTAAGTTTCCTACTTTTTATGTAGTATGATATTTTTTGATCAGATGCGTAGTTCTCGAGATACATCAAGATATTTAAAAGTTCCGAAGCCGCACCAACATAATAGAGATACAGAAACACCGTGGCCCCTCTCTTTGAGATAACTCTGCACTATTGCGAGCTGCAAATGCCACTTCCAGCTTAGCTGTGCAGAAGAAGAACAACAAGAAGAAGAAATATCTCGAAATATGTCCGTCAGGCCCCTTCCCTTGAGATAAATCTGCAAATATCTCGGAAACGAAGCGAGCTATGGCAAAATGTTAAGAGACCTTTTTTGTAGAGAATTAAGTTTCCTACTTTTTATGTTCTATGATATTTTTTGATCAGATGCGTAGTTCTCGAGATATATCAAGATATTTAAAAGTTCCGAAGCCGCACCAACATAATAGAGATACAGAAACACAGTGGCCCCTTTCTTTGAGATAACTCTGCACTATTGCGAGCTGCAAATGCCACTTCCAGCTTAGCTGTGCAGAAGAAGAACAACAAGAAGAAGAAGTATCTCGAAATATGTCCGTCATGCCCCATCCCTTGAGATAAATCTGCAAATATCTCGGAAACGAAGCGAGCTATGGCAAAATGTTAAGAGACCTCTTTTGTAGAGAATTAAGTTTCCTACTTTTTATGTTCTATGATATTTTTTGATCAGATGCGTAGTTCTCGAGATATATCAAGATATTTAAAAGTTCCGAAGCCGCAACAACATAATAGAGATACAGAAACACCGTGGCCCCTTTCTTTGAGATCACTCTGCACTATTGCGAGCTGCAAATGCCACTTCCAGCTTAGCTGTGCAGAAGAAGAACAACAAGAAGAAGAAATATCTCGAAATATGTCCGTTAGGCCCCTTCCCTTGAGATAAACCTGCAAATATCTCGGAAACGAAGCGAGCTATGGCAAAATGTTAAGAGACCTTTTTTGTAGAGAATTAAGTTTCCTACTTTTTATGTTCTATGATATTTTTTGATCAGATGCGTAGTTCTCGAGATATATCAAGATATTTAAAAGTTCCGAAGCCGCACCAACATAATAGAGATACAGAAACACCGTGGCCCCTTTCTTTGAGATAACGCTGCACTAGTGCGAGCCGCAAATGCCACTTCCAGCTTAGCTGTGCAGAAGAAGAACAACAAGAAGAAGAAATATCTCGAAATATGTCCGTCAGGCCCCTTCCCTTGAGATAAATCTGCAAATATCTCGGAAACGAAGCGAGCTATGGCAAAATGTTAAGAGACCTTTTCTGTAGAGAATTAAGTTTCCTACTTTTTATGTTCTATGATATTTTTCGATCAGAGGCGTAGTTCTCGAGATATATCAAGATATTTAAAAGTTCCGAAGCCGCACCAACGTAATAGAGATACAGAAACACCGTGGCCCCTTTCTTTGAGATAACACTGCACGATTGCGAGCTGGAAATGCCACTTCCAGTTTAGCTGTGCAGAAGAAGAACAACAAGAAGAAGAAATATCTCGAAATATGTCCGTCAGGCCCCTTCCCTTGAGATATATCTGCAAATATCTCGGAAACGAAGCGAGCTATGGCAAAATGTTAAGAGACCTTTTTTGTAGAGAATTATGTTTCCTACAATTTATGTTCTATGATATTTTTTGATCAGAAGCGTAGTTTTCGAGATATATCGAGATATTTAAAAGTTCCGAAGTCGCACCAACATAATAGAGATACAGAAACACCGTGGCCCCTTTCTTTGAGATGACTCTGCACTAGTGCGAGCCGCAAATGCCACTTCCAGCTTAGCTGTGCAGAAGAAGAACAACAAGAAGAAGAAATATCTCGAAATATATCCGTCATGCCCCTTCCCTTGAGATAAATCTGCAAATATCTCGGAAACGAAGCGAGCTATGGCAAAATGTTAAGAGACCTTTTTTGTAGAGAATTAAGTTTCCTACTTTTTATGTTCTATGATATTTTTTGATCAGATGCGTAGTTCTCGAGATATATCAAGATATTTAAAAGTTCCGAAGCCGCACCAACATAATAGAGATACAGAAACACTGTGGCCCCTTTCTTTGAGATAACTCTGCACTATTGCGAGCTGGAAATGCCACTTCCAGTTTAGCTGTGCAGAAGAAGAACGACAAGAAGAAGAAATATCTCGAAATATGTCCGTCAGGCCCCTTCCCTTGAGATAAATATGCAAATATCTCGGATACGAAGCGAGCTATGGCAAAATGTTAAGAGACCTTTTTTGTAGAGAATTAAGTTTCCTACTTTTTATGTTCTATGATATTTTTTGATCAGATGCGTAGTTCTCGAGATATATCAAGATATTTAAAAGTTCCGAAGCCGCACCAACATAATAGAGATACAGAAACACCGTGGCCCCTTTCTTTGAGATAACTCTGCACTATTGCGAGCTGCAAATGCCACTTCCAGCTTAGCTGTGCAGAGGAAGAACAACAAGAAGAAGAAATATCTCGAAATATGTCCGTCAGGCCCCTTCCCTTGAGATATATCTGCAAATATCTCGGAAACGAAGCGAGCTATGGCAAAATGTTAAGAGACCTTTTTTGTAGAGAATTAAGTTTCCTACTTTTTATGTTCTATGATATTTTTGGATCAGAAGCGTAGTTTTCGAGATATATCGAGATATTTAAAAGTTCCGAAGCCGCACCAACATAATAGAGATACAGAAACACCGTGGCCCCTTTCTTTGAGATAACTCTGCACTAGTGCGAGCCGCAAATGCCACTTCCAGCTTAGCTGTGCAGAAGAAGAACAACAAGAAGAAGAAATATCTCGAAATATGTCCGTCAGGCCCCTTCCCTTGAGATAAATATGCAAATATCTCGGAAACGAAGCGAGCTATGGCAAAATGTTAAGAGACCTTTTTTGTAGAGAATTAAGTTTCCTACTTTTTATGTTCTATGATATTTTTGGATCAGAAGCGTAGTTTTCGAGATATATCGAGATATTTAAAAGTTCCGAAGCCGCACCAACATAATAGAGATACAGAAACACCGTGGCCCCTTTCTTTGAGATAACTCTGCACTATTGCGAGCTGGAAATGCCACTTCCAGCTTAGCTGTGCAGAAGAAGAACAACAAGAAGAAGAAATATCTCGAAATATGTCCGTCAGGCCCCTTCCCTTGAGATATATCAGCAAATATCTCGGAAACGAAGCGAGCTATGGCAAAATGTTAAGAGACCTTTTTTGTAGAGAATTATGTTTCCTACAATTTATGTTCTATGATATTTTTTGATCAGAAGCGTAGTTTTCGAGATACATCGAGATATTTAAAAGTTCCGAAGCCGCACCAACATAATAGAGATACAGAAACACCGTGGCCCCTTTCTTTGAGATAACTCTGCACTAGTGCGAGCCGCAAATGCCACTTCCAGCTTAGCTGTGCAGAAGAAGAACAACAAGACGAAGAAATATCTCGAAATATGTCCGTCAGGCCCCTTCCCTTGAGATAAATCTGCAAATATCTCGGAAACGAAGCGAGCTATGGCAAAATGTTTAGAGACCTTTCTTGTAGAGAATTAAGTTTCCTACTTTTTATGTAGCATGATATTTTTAGATCAGATGCGTAGCTCTCGAGATATATCAAGATATTTAAAAGTTCCGAAGTCGCACCAACATAATAGAGATACAGAAACACCGTGGCCCCTTTCTTTGAGATAACTCTGCACTATAGCGCGCGGCAAATGCCACTTCCAGCTTAGCTGTGCAGAAGAAGAACAACAAGAAGAAGAAATATCTCGAAATATGTCCGTCAGGCCCCTTCCCTTGAGATAAATATGCAAATATCTCGGAAACGAAGCGAGCTATGGCAAAATGTTAAGAGACCTTTTTTGTAGAGAATTAAGTTTCCTACTTTTTATGTTCTATGATATTTTTGGATCAGAAGCGTAGTTTTCGAGATATATCGAGATATTTAAAAGTTCCGAAGCCGCACCAACATAATAGAGATACAGAAACACCGTGGCCCCTTTCTTTGAGATAACTCTGCACTATTGCGAGCTGGAAATGCCACTTCCAGCTTAGCTGTGCAGAAGAAGAACAACAAGAAGAAGAAATATCTCGAAATATGTCCGTCAGGCCCCTTCCCTTGAGATATATCAGCAAATATCTCGGAAACGAAGCGAGCTATGGCAAAATGTTAAGAGACCTTTTTTGTAGAGAATTATGTTTCCTACAATTTATGTTCTATGATATTTTTTGATCAGAAGCGTAGTTTTCGAGATACATCGAGATATTTAAAAGTTCCGAAGCCGCACCAACATAATAGAGATACAGAAACACCGTGGCCCCTTTCTTTGAGATAACTCTGCACTAGTGCGAGCCGCAAATGCCACTTCCAGCTTAGCTGTGCAGAGGAAGAACAACAAAAAGAAGAAATATCTCGAAATATGTCCGTCAGGGCAGTTCCTTTGAGCTGAATCTGCAAATATCTCGGAAACGAAGCGAGCTATGGCAAAATCGTAAGAGACGTTTTTTGTAGAGAATTATGTTTCCTACAATTTATGTTCTATGATATTTTTTGATCAGAAGCGTAGTTTTCGAGATATAACGAGATATTTAAAAGTTCCGAAGCCGCACCAACATAATAGAGATACAGAAACACCGTGGCCCCTTTCTTTGAGATAACTCTGCACTATTGCGAGCTGGAAATGCCACTTCCAGCTTAGCTGTGCAGAAGAAGAACAACAAGAAGAAGAAATATCTCGAAATATGTCCGTCAGGCCCCTTCCCTTGAGATAAATCTGCAAATATCTCGGAAACGAAGCGAGCTATGGCAAAATGTTAAGAGACCTTATTTGTAGAGAATTAAGTTTCCTACTTTTTATCTTCTACGATATTATTTGATCAGATGCGTAGTTATGGAGATATATCAAGATATTTAAAAGTTCCGAAGCCGCACCAACATAATAGAGATACAGAAACACCGTGGCCCCTTTCTTTGAGATAACTCTGCACTATTGCGAGCTGGAAATGCCACTTCCAGTTTAGCTGTGCAGAAGAAGAACAACAAGAATGAGAAATATCTCGAAATATGTCCGTCAGGCCCCTTCCCTTGAGATATATCTGCAAATATCTCGGAAACGAAGCGAGCTATGGCAAAATGTTAAGAGACCTTTTTTGTAGAGAATTAAGTTTCCTACTTTTTATGTTGTATGATATTTTTTGATCAGATGCGTAGTTCTCGAGATATATCAAGATATTTGGAAGTTCCGAAGCCGCACCAACATAATAGAGATACAGAAACACCGTGGCCCCTTTCTTTGAGATAACTCTGCGATATTGCGAGCTGGAAATGCCACTTCCAGTTTAGCTGTGCAGAAGAAGAACAACAAGAAGAAGAAATATCTCGAAATATGTCCGTCAGGCCCCTTCCCTTGAGATATATCTGCAAATATCTCGGAAACGAAACGAACTATGGCAAAATGTTAAGAGACCTTTTTTGTAGAGAATTATGGCTCCTACAATTTATGTTCTATGATATTTTTTGATCAGAAGCGTAGTTTTCGAGATATATCGAGATATTTAAAAGATCCGAAGCCGCACCAACATTATAGAGATACAGAAACACCGTGGCCCCTTTCTCTGAGATAACTCTGCGCTATTGCGAGCTGGAAATGCCACTTCCAGTTTAGCTGTGCAGAAGAAGAACAACAAGAAGAAGAAATATCTCGAAATATGTCCGTCAGGCCCCTTCCCTTGAATTAGATCTGCAAATATCTCGGAAACGATGCGAGCTATGGCAAAACGTTGAGAGACCCTTTTTGTAGGAAATTAAGTTTCCTACTATTTATGTTCTATGATATTTTTTGATCAGATGCGTAGTTTTCGAGATATATCGAGATATTTAAAGGTTCCGAAGCCGCACCAACATAATAAAGATACATAAACACCGTGGCCTCTTTCTTTGAGATAACTCTGCACTATTCCGAGCTGCAAATGTAACTTCCACTTTAGCTGTGCAGAAGAAGAACAACAGGAAGAAGAAATATCTCGAAATATGTCCGTCAGGCCCCTTCCCTTGAATTAGATCTGCAAATATCTCGGAAACGATGCGAGCTATGGCAAAATGATAAGAGACCTTTTTTGTAGAGAATTACGTTTCCTACAATTTAGGTTCGATGATATTTTTTGATCAGATGCGTAGTTTTCGAGATATATCAAGATATTTAAAAGTTCCGAAGACGCACCAACATAATAGAGATACGGAAACACCGTGGCCCCTTTCTGTGAGATAACTCTGCACTATTGCGAGCTGCAAATGTCAGTTCGAGCTTAGCTGTGCAGAAGAAGCACAACAAGAACAAGAAATATCTCGGATTAAGTCCGTCAGGCCCCTTCCCTTGAGCTAAATCTGCAAATATCTCGGAAACAATGCGAGCTATGGCAAAATATTAAGAGATCTTTTTTGTAGGAAATTAAGTTTCCTACTATTTATGTTCTATGATATTTTTTGATCAGATGCGTAGTTTTCGAGATATAACGAGATATTTAAAGGTTCCGAAGCCGCACCAACATAATAAAGATACATAAACACCGTGGCCTCTTTCTTTGAGATAACTCTGCACTATTCCGAGCTGCAAATGTAACTTCCAGTTTAGCTGTGCAGAAGAAGAACAACAAGAAGAAGAAATATCTGGAAATATGTCCGTCAGGCCCCTTCCCTTGAGATATATCTGCAAATATGTCGGAAACGAAGCGAGCTATGGCAAAATGTTAAGACACCTTTTTTGTAGAGAATTAAGTTTCCTACTTTTTATGTTCTATGATATTATTTGATCAGATGCGTAGTTTTCGAGATATAACGAGATATTTAAAAGTTCCGAAGCCGCACCAACATAATAGAGATACAGAAACACCGTGGCCCCTTTCTTTGAGATAACTCTGCACTATTGCGAGCTGGAAATGCCACTTCCAGCTTAGCTGTGCAGAAGAAGAACAACAAGAAGAAGAAATATCTCGAAATATGTCCGTCAGGCCCCTTCCCTTGAGATAAATCTGCAAATATCTCGGAAACGAAGCGAGCTATGGCAAAATGTTAAGAGACCTTATTTGTAGAGAATTAAGTTTCCTACCTTTTATGTTCTACGATATTATTTGATCAGATGCGTAGTTCTGGAGATATATCGAGATATTTAAAGGTTCCGAAGCCGCACCAACATAATAAAGATACATAAACACCGTGGCCTCTTTCTTTGAGATAACTCTGCACTATTCCGAGCTGCAAATGTAACTTCCACTTTAGCTGTGCAGAAGAAGAACAACAGGAAGAAGAAATATCTCGAAATATGTCCGTCAGGCCCCTTCCCTTGAATTAGATCTGCAAATATCTCGGAAACGATGCGAGCTATGGCAAAATGATAACAGACCTTTTTTGTAGAGAATTACGTTTCCTACAATTTAGGTTCTATGATATTTTTTGATCAGATGCGTAGTTTTCGAGATATATCAAGATATTTAAAAGTTCCGAAGCCGCACCAACATAATAGAGATCCAGAAACACCGTGGCCCCTTCCTTTGAAATAACTCTGCACTATTGCGAGCTGCAAATGCCACTTCCAGCTTAGCTGTGCAGGAGAAGAACAACAAGAAGAAGAAATATCTCGAAATATGTCCGTCAGGCCCCTTCCCTTGAGCTAAATCTGCAAATATCTCGGAAACGATGCGAGCTATGGCAAAATGTTTAGAGACCTCTCTGTGTAGAGAATTAAGTTTCCTACTTTTTATGTAGTATGATATTTTTTGATCAGATGCGTAGTTCTGGAGATATATCAAGATATTTAAAAGTTCCGAAGCCGCACCAACATAATAGAGATACAGAAACACCGTGGCCCCTTTCTTTGAGATAACTCTGCACTATTGCGAGCTGTAAATGCCACTTCCAGTTTAGCTGTGCAGAAGAAGAACAACAAGAAGAAGAAATATCTCGAAATATGTCCGTCAGGCCCCTTCCCTTGAGATAAATCTGCAAATATCTCGGAAACGAAGCGAGCTATGGCAAAATGTTTAGAGACCTCTCTTGTAGAGAATTAAGTTTCCTACTTTTTATGTAGTATGATATTTTTTGATCAGATGCGTAGTTCTCGAGATACATCAAGATATTTAAAAGTTCCGAAGCCGCACCAACATAATAGAGATACAGAAACACCGTGGCCCCTCTCTTTGAGATAACTCTGCACTATTGCGAGCTGCAAATGCCACTTCCAGCTTAGCTGTGCAGAAGAAGAACAACAAGAAGAAGAAATATCTCGAAATATGTCCGTCAGGCCCCTTCCCTTGAGATAAATCTGCAAATATCTCGGAAACGAAGCGAGCTATGGCAAAATGTTAAGAGACCTTTTTTGTAGAGAATTAAGTTTCCTACTTTTTATGTTCTATGATATTTTTTGATCAGATGCGTAGTTCTCGAGATATATCAAGATATTTAAAAGTTCCGAAGCCGCACCAACATAATAGAGATACAGAAACACAGTGGCCCCTTTCTTTGAGATAACTCTGCACTATTGCGAGCTGCAAATGCCACTTCCAGCTTAGCTGTGCAGAAGAAGAACAACAAGAAGAAGAAGTATCTCGAAATATGTCCGTCATGCCCCATCCCTTGAGATAAATCTGCAAATATCTCGGAAACGAAGCGAGCTATGGCAAAATGTTAAGAGACCTCTTTTGTAGAGAATTAAGTTTCCTACTTTTTATGTTCTATGATATTTTTTGATCAGATGCGTAGTTCTCGAGATATATCAAGATATTTAAAAGTTCCGAAGCCGCAACAACATAATAGAGATACAGAAACACCGTGGCCCCTTTCTTTGAGATCACTCTGCACTATTGCGAGCTGCAAATGCCACTTCCAGCTTAGCTGTGCAGAAGAAGAACAACAAGAAGAAGAAATATCTCGAAATATGTCCGTTAGGCCCCTTCCCTTGAGATAAACCTGCAAATATCTCGGAAACGAAGCGAGCTATGGCAAAATGTTAAGAGACCTTTTTTGTAGAGAATTAAGTTTCCTACTTTTTATGTTCTATGATATTTTTTGATCAGATGCGTAGTTCTCGAGATATATCAAGATATTTAAAAGTTCCGAAGCCGCACCAACATAATAGAGATACAGAAACACCGTGGCCCCTTTCTTTGAGATAACGCTGCACTAGTGCGAGCCGCAAATGCCACTTCCAGCTTAGCTGTGCAGAAGAAGAACAACAAGAAGAAGAAATATCTCGAAATATGTCCGTCAGGCCCCTTCCCTTGAGATAAATCTGCAAATATCTCGGAAACGAAGCGAGCTATGGCAAAATGTTAAGAGACCTTTTCTGTAGAGAATTAAGTTTCCTACTTTTTATGTTCTATGATATTTTTCGATCAGAGGCGTAGTTCTCGAGATATATCAAGATATTTAAAAGTTCCGAAGCCGCACCAACGTAATAGAGATACAGAAACACCGTGGCCCCTTTCTTTGAGATAACACTGCACGATTGCGAGCTGGAAATGCCACTTCCAGTTTAGCTGTGCAGAAGAAGAACAACAAGAAGAAGAAATATCTCGAAATATGTCCGTCAGGCCCCTTCCCTTGAGATATATCTGCAAATATCTCGGAAACGAAGCGAGCTATGGCAAAATGTTAAGAGACCTTTTTTGTAGAGAATTATGTTTCCTACAATTTATGTTCTATGATATTTTTTGATCAGAAGCGTAGTTTTCGAGATATATCGAGATATTTAAAAGTTCCGAAGTCGCACCAACATAATAGAGATACAGAAACACCGTGGCCCCTTTCTTTGAGATGACTCTGCACTAGTGCGAGCCGCAAATGCCACTTCCAGCTTAGCTGTGCAGAAGAAGAACAACAAGAAGAAGAAATATCTCGAAATATATCCGTCATGCCCCTTCCCTTGAGATAAATCTGCAAATATCTCGGAAACGAAGCGAGCTATGGCAAAATGTTAAGAGACCTTTTTTGTAGAGAATTAAGTTTCCTACTTTTTATGTTCTATGATATTTTTTGATCAGATGCGTAGTTCTCGAGATATATCAAGATATTTAAAAGTTCCGAAGCCGCACCAACATAATAGAGATACAGAAACACTGTGGCCCCTTTCTTTGAGATAACTCTGCACTATTGCGAGCTGGAAATGCCACTTCCAGTTTAGCTGTGCAGAAGAAGAACGACAAGAAGAAGAAATATCTCGAAATATGTCCGTCAGGCCCCTTCCCTTGAGATAAATATGCAAATATCTCGGATACGAAGCGAGCTATGGCAAAATGTTAAGAGACCTTTTTTGTAGAGAATTAAGTTTCCTACTTTTTATGTTCTATGATATTTTTTGATCAGATGCGTAGTTCTCGAGATATATCAAGATATTTAAAAGTTCCGAAGCCGCACCAACATAATAGAGATACAGAAACACCGTGGCCCCTTTCTTTGAGATAACTCTGCACTATTGCGAGCTGCAAATGCCACTTCCAGCTTAGCTGTGCAGAGGAAGAACAACAAGAAGAAGAAATATCTCGAAATATGTCCGTCAGGCCCCTTCCCTTGAGATATATCTGCAAATATCTCGGAAACGAAGCGAGCTATGGCAAAATGTTAAGAGACCTTTTTTGTAGAGAATTAAGTTTCCTACTTTTTATGTTCTATGATATTTTTGGATCAGAAGCGTAGTTTTCGAGATATATCGAGATATTTAAAAGTTCCGAAGCCGCACCAACATAATAGAGATACAGAAACACCGTGGCCCCTTTCTTTGAGATAACTCTGCACTAGTGCGAGCCGCAAATGCCACTTCCAGCTTAGCTGTGCAGAAGAAGAACAACAAGAAGAAGAAATATCTCGAAATATGTCCGTCAGGCCCCTTCCCTTGAGATAAATATGCAAATATCTCGGAAACGAAGCGAGCTATGGCAAAATGTTAAGAGACCTTTTTTGTAGAGAATTAAGTTTCCTACTTTTTATGTTCTATGATATTTTTGGATCAGAAGCGTAGTTTTCGAGATATATCGAGATATTTAAAAGTTCCGAAGCCGCACCAACATAATAGAGATACAGAAACACCGTGGCCCCTTTCTTTGAGATAACTCTGCACTATTGCGAGCTGGAAATGCCACTTCCAGCTTAGCTGTGCAGAAGAAGAACAACAAGAAGAAGAAATATCTCGAAATATGTCCGTCAGGCCCCTTCCCTTGAGATATATCAGCAAATATCTCGGAAACGAAGCGAGCTATGGCAAAATGTTAAGAGACCTTTTTTGTAGAGAATTATGTTTCCTACAATTTATGTTCTATGATATTTTTTGATCAGAAGCGTAGTTTTCGAGATACATCGAGATATTTAAAAGTTCCGAAGCCGCACCAACATAATAGAGATACAGAAACACCGTGGCCCCTTTCTTTGAGATAACTCTGCACTAGTGCGAGCCGCAAATGCCACTTCCAGCTTAGCTGTGCAGAAGAAGAACAACAAGACGAAGAAATATCTCGAAATATGTCCGTCAGGCCCCTTCCCTTGAGATAAATCTGCAAATATCTCGGAAACGAAGCGAGCTATGGCAAAATGTTTAGAGACCTTTCTTGTAGAGAATTAAGTTTCCTACTTTTTATGTAGCATGATATTTTTAGATCAGATGCGTAGCTCTCGAGATATATCAAGATATTTAAAAGTTCCGAAGTCGCACCAACATAATAGAGATACAGAAACACCGTGGCCCCTTTCTTTGAGATAACTCTGCACTATAGCGCGCGGCAAATGCCACTTCCAGCTTAGCTGTGCAGAAGAAGAACAACAAGAAGAAGAAATATCTCGAAATATGTCCGTCAGGCCCCTTCCCTTGAGATAAATATGCAAATATCTCGGAAACGAAGCGAGCTATGGCAAAATGTTAAGAGACCTTTTTTGTAGAGAATTAAGTTTCCTACTTTTTATGTTCTATGATATTTTTGGATCAGAAGCGTAGTTTTCGAGATATATCGAGATATTTAAAAGTTCCGAAGCCGCACCAACATAATAGAGATACAGAAACACCGTGGCCCCTTTCTTTGAGATAACTCTGCACTATTGCGAGCTGGAAATGCCACTTCCAGCTTAGCTGTGCAGAAGAAGAACAACAAGAAGAAGAAATATCTCGAAATATGTCCGTCAGGCCCCTTCCCTTGAGATATATCAGCAAATATCTCGGAAACGAAGCGAGCTATGGCAAAATGTTAAGAGACCTTTTTTGTAGAGAATTATGTTTCCTACAATTTATGTTCTATGATATTTTTTGATCAGAAGCGTAGTTTTCGAGATACATCGAGATATTTAAAAGTTCCGAAGCCGCACCAACATAATAGAGATACAGAAACACCGTGGCCCCTTTCTTTGAGATAACTCTGCACTAGTGCGAGCCGCAAATGCCACTTCCAGCTTAGCTGTGCAGAAGAAGAACAACAAGACGAAGAAATATCTCGAAATATGTCCGTCAGGCCCCTTCCCTTGAGATAAATCTGCAAATATCTCGGAAACGAAGCGAGCTATGGCAAAATGTTTAGAGACCTTTCTTGTAGAGAATTAAGTTTCCTACTTTTTATGTAGCATGATATTTTTAGATCAGATGCGTAGCTCTCGAGATATATCAAGATATTTAAAAGTTCCGAAGTCGCACCAACATAATAGAGATACAGAAACACCGTGGCCCCTTTCTTTGAGATAACTCTGCACTATAGCGCGCGGCAAATGCCACTTCCAGCTTAGCTGTGCAGAAGAAGAACAACAAGAAGAAGAAATATCTCGAAATATGTCCGTCAGGCCCCTTCCCTTGAGATAAATCTGCAAATCTCTCGGAAACGAAGCGAGCTATGGCAAAATGTTAAGAGACCTTTTTTGTAGAGAATTAAGTTTCCTACTTTTTATGTTCTATGATATTTTTCGATCAGAGGCGTAGTTCTCGAGATATATCAAGATATTTAAAAGTTCCGAAGCCGCACCAACATAATAGAGATACAGAAACACCGTGGCCCCTTTCTTTGAGATAACTCTGCACGATTGCGAGCTGGAAATGCCACTTCCAGTTTAGCTGTGCAGAAGAAGAACAACAAGAAGAAGAAATATCTCGAAATATGTCCGTCAGGCCCCTTCCCTTGAGATATATCTGCAAATATCTCGGAAACGAAGCGAGCTATGGCAAAATGTTAAGAGACCTTTTTTGTAGAGAATTAAGTTTCCTACTTTTTATGTTCTATGATATTTTTGGATCAGAAGCGTAGTTTTCGAGATATATCGAGATATTTAAAAGTTCCGAAGCCGCACCAACATAATAGAGATACAGAAACACCGTGGCCCCTTTCTTTGAGATAACTCTGCACGATTGCGAGCTGGAAATGCCACTTCCAGTTTAGCTGTGCAGAAGAAGAACAACAAGAAGAAGAAATATCTCGAAATATGTCCGTCAGGCCCCTTCCCTTGAGATAAATATGCAAATATCTCGGAAACGAAGCGAGCTATGGCAAAATGTTAAGAGACCTTTTTTGTAGAGAATTAAGTTTCCTACTTTTTATATTCTATGATATTTTTTGATCAGATGCGTAGTTCTCGAGATATATCAAGATATTTAAAAGTTCCGAAGCCGCACCAACATAATAGAGATACAGAAACACCGTGGCCCCTTTCTTTGAGTAAACTCTTCACTATTGCGAGCTGCAAATGCCACTTCCAGCTTAGCTGTGCAGAGGAAGAACAACAAGAAGAAGAAATATCTCGAAATATGTCCGTCAGGCCAGTTCCTTTGAGTTGAATCTGCAAATATCTCGGAAACGAAGCGAGCTATGGCAAAATGTTAAGAGACCTTTTTTGTAGAGAATTATGTTTTCTACAATTTATGTGCTATGATATTTTTTGATCAGAAGCGTAGTTTTCGAGATATATCGAGATATTTAAAAGTTCCGAAGCCGCACCAACATAATAGAGATACAGAAACACCGTGGCCCCTTTCTTTGAGATAACTCTGCACTATTGCGAGCTGGAAATGCCACTTCCAGTTTAGCTGTGCAGAAGAAGAACAACAAGAAGAAGAAATATCTCGAAATATGTCCGTTAGGCCCCTTCCCTTGAGATAAATCTGCAAATATCTCGGAAACGAAGCGAGCTATGGCAAAATGTTAAGAGACCTTTTTTGTAGAGAATTAAGTTTCCTACTTTTTATGTTCTATGATATTTTTTGATCAGATGCGTAGTTCTCGAGATATATCAAGATATTTAAAAGTTCCGAAGCCGCACCAACATAATAGAGATACAGAAACACCGTGGCCGCTTCCTTTGAGATAACTCTGCACTATTGCGAGCTGCAAATGCCACTTCCAGCTTAGCTGTGCAGAAGAAGAACAACAAGAAGAAGAAATATCTCGAAATATGTCCGTCAGGCCCCTTCCCTTGAGGTATATCTGCAAATATCTCGGAAACGAAGCGAGCTATGGCAAAATGTTAAGAGACCTTTTTTGTAGAGAATTATGTTTCCTACAATTTAGGTTCTATGATATTTTTTGATCAGAAGCGTAGTTTTCGAGATATATCGAGATATTTAAAAGTTCCGAAGCCGCACCAGCATAATAGAGATACAGAAACACCGTGGCCCCTTTCTTTGAGATAACTCTGCACTATTGCGAGCTGCAAATGCCACTTCCAGCTTTGCTGTGCAGAGGAAGAACAACAAGAAGAAGAAATATCTCGAAATATGTCCGTCAGGCCCCATCCCTTGAGATAAATCTGCAAATATCTCGGAAACGAAGCGAGCTATGGCAAAATGTTAAGAGACCTTTTTTGTAGAGAATTAAGTTTCCTACTTTTCATCTTCTATGATATTTTTTGATCAGATGCGTAGTTCTCGAGATATATCAAGATATTTAAAAGTTCCGAACCCGCACCAACATAATAGAGATACAGAAACACCGTGGCCCCTTTCTTTGAGATAACTCTGCACTATTGCGAGCTGTAAATGCCACTTCCAGCTTAGCTGTGCAGAAGAAGAACAACAAGAAGAAGAAATATCTCGAAATATGTCCGTCAGGCCCCTTCCCTTGAGATAAATCTGCAAATATCTCGGAAACGAAGCGAGCTATGGCAAAATGTTAAGAGACCTTTTTTGTAGAGAATTATGTTTCCTACTTTTTATGTTCGATGATATTTTTTGATCAGATGCGTAGTCCTCGAGATATATCAAGGTATTTAAAAGTTCCGAAGCTGCACCAACATAATAGAGGTACAGAAACACCGTGGCCTCTTTCTTTGAGATAACTCTGCACTATTGCGAGCTGCAAATGCCACTTCGAGCTTAGCTGTGCAGAAGAAGAACAACAAGAAGAAGAAATATCTCGAAATATGTCCGTCAGACCCCTTCCCTTGAGATGAATCTGCAAATATCTCGGAAACGAAGCGAGCTATGGCAAAATGTTAAGAGACCTTTTTTGTAGAGAATAATGTTTCCTACAATTTACGTTCTATGATATTTTTCGATCAGAGGCGTAGTTCTCGAGATATATCAAGATATTTAAAAGTTCCGAAGCCGCACCAACATAATAGAGATACAGAAACACCGTGGCCCCTTTCTTTGAGATAACTCTGCACGATTGCGAGCCGGAAATGCCACTTCCAGTTTAGCTGTGCAGAAGAAGAACAACAAGAAGAAGAAATATCTCGAAATATGTCCGTCAGGCCCCTTCCCTTGAGATATATATGCAAATATCTCGGAAACGAAGCGAGCTATGGCAAAATGTTAAGAGACCGTTTTTGTAAAGAATTAAGTTTCCTACTTTTTATGTTCTATGATATTTTTTGATCAGATGCGTAGTTCTCGAGATATATCAAGATATTTAAAAGTTCCGAAGCCGCACCAACATAATAGAGATACAGAAACACCGTGGCCCCTTTCTTTGAGTAAACTCTTCACTATTGCGAGCTGCAAATGCCACTTCCAGCTTAGCTGTGCAGAGGAAGAACAACAAGAAGAAGAAATATCTCGAAATATGTCCGTCAGGCCAGTTCCTTTGAGTTGAATCTGCAAATATCTCGGAAACGAAGCGAGCTATGGCAAAATGTTAAGAGACCTTTTTTGTAGAGAATTATGTTTCCTACAATTTATGTTCTATGATATTTTTTGATCAGAAGCGTAGTTTTCGAGATATATCGAGATATTTAAAAGTTCCGAAGCCGCACCAACATAATAGAGATACAGAAACACCGTGGCCCCTTTCTTTGAGATAACTCTGCACTAGTGCGAGCCGCAAATGCCACTTCCAGCTTAGCTGTGCAGAAGAAGAACAACAAGAAGAAGAAATATCTCGAAATATGTCCGTCAGGCCCCTTCCCTTGAGATAAATCTGCACATAACTCGGAAACGAAGCGAGCTATGGCAAAATGTGAAGAGACCTTTTGTGTAGAGAATTAAGTTTCCTACTTTTTATCTTCTATGATATTTTTTGATCAGATGCGTAGTTCTCGAGATATATCAAGATATTTAAAAGTTCCGAAGCCGCACCAACATAATAGAGATACAGAAACACCGTGGCCCCTCTCTTTGAGATAACTCTGCACTATTGCGAGCTGGAAATGCCTCTTCCAGTTTAGCTGTGCAGAAGAAGAACAACAAGAAGAAGAAATATCTCGAAATATGTCCGTTAGGCCCCTTCCCTTGAGATATATGTGCAAATATCTCGGAAACGAAGCGAGCTATGGCAAAATGTTAAGAGACCTTTTTTGTAGAGAATTAAGTTTCCTACTTTTTATGTTCTATGATATTTTTTGATCAGATGCGTAGTTCTCGAGATATATCAAGATATTTAAAAGTTCCGAAGCCGCACCAACATAATAGAGATACAGAAACACCGTGGCCCCTTTCTTTGAGATAACTCTGCACTATTGCGAGCTGCAAATGCCACTTCCAGCTTAGCTGTGCAGAAGAAGAACAACAAGAAGAAGAAATATCTCGAAATATGTCCATCAGGCCCCATCCCTTGAGATAAATCTGCAAATATCTCGGAAACGAAGCGAGCTATGGCAAAATGTTAAGCGACTTTATTTGTAGAGAATTAAGTTTCCTACTTTTTACGTTCTATGATATTTTTTAATCAGATGCGTAGTTCTCGAGATATATAAAGATATTTTAAAGTTCCGAAGCCGCACCAACATAATAGAGATACAGAAACACCGTGGCCCCTTTCTTTGAGATAACTCTGCACTATTGCGAGCTGCAAATGCCACTTCCAGCTTAGCTGTGCAGAGGAAGAACAACAAGAAGAAGAAATATCTCGAAATATGTCCGTCAGGCCAGTTCCTTTGAGTTGAATCTGCAAATATCTCGGAAACGAAGCGAGCTATGGCAAAATGTTAAGAGACCTTTTTTGTAGAGAATTATGTTTTCTACAATTTATGTTCTATGATATTTTTTGATCAGAAGCGTAGTTTTCGAGATATATCGAGATATTTAAAAGTTCCGAAGCCGCACCAACATAATAGAGATACAGAAACACCGTGGCCCCTTTCTTTGAGATAACTCTGCACTATTGCGAGCTGGAAATGCCACTTCCAGTTTAGCTGTGCAGAAGAAGAACAACAAGAAGAAGAAATATCTCGAAATATGTCCGTTAGGCCCCTTCCCTTGAGATAAATCTGCAAATATCTCGGAAACGAAGCGAGCTATGGCAAAATGTTAAGAGACCTTTTTTGTAGAGAATTAAGTTTCCTACTTTTTATGTTCTATAATATTTTTTGATCAGATGCGTAGTTCTCGAGATATATCAAGATATTTAAAAGTTCCGAAGCCGCACCAACATAATAGAGATACAGAAACACCGTGGCCCCTTCCTTTGAGATAACTCTGCACTATTGCGAGCTGCAAATGCCACTTCCAGCTTAGCTGTGCAGAGGAAGAACAACAAGAAGAAGAAATATCTCGAAATATGTCCGTCAGGCCAGTTCCTTTGAGTTGAATCTGCAAATATCTCGGAAACGAAGCGAGCTATGGCAAAATGTTAAGAGACCTTTTTTGTAGAGAATTAAGTTTCCTACTTTTTATGTTCTATAATATTTTTTGATCAGATGCGTAGTTCTCGAGATATATCAAGATATTTAAAAGTTCCGAACCCGCACCAACATAATAGAGATACAGAAACACCGTGGCCCCTTTCTTTGAGATAACTCTGCACTATTGCGACCTGTAAATGCCACTTCCAGCTTAGCTGTGCAGAAGAAGAACAACAAGAAGAAGAAATATCTCGAAATATGTCCGTCAGGCCCCTTCCCTTGAGATATATCTGCAAATATCTCGGAAACGAAGCGAGCTATCGCAAAATGTTGAGAGACCTTTTTTGTAGAGAATTATGCTTCCTACAATTTATATTCTATGATATTTTTTGATCAGAAGCGTAGTTTTCGAGATATATCGAGATATTTAAAAGTTCCGAAGCCGCACCAACATAATAGAGATACAGAAACACCGTGGCCCCTTTCGTTGAGATAACTCTGCACTAGTGCGAGCCGCAAATGCCACTTCCAGCTTAGCTGTGCAGAAGAAGAACAACAAGAAGAAGAAATATCTCGAAATATGTCCGTCAGGCCCCTTCCCTTGAGATAAATCTGCAAATATCTCGGAAACGAAGCGAGCTATGGCAAAATGTTAAGAGACCTTTTTTGTAGAGAATTAAGTTTCCTACTTTTTATGTTCTATGATATTTTTTGATCAGATGCGTAGTTCTCGAGATATATCAAGATATTTAAAAGTTCCGAAGCCGCACCAACATGATAGAGATACAGAAACACCGTGGCCCCTTTCTTTGGGATAACTCTGCACTATTGCGAGCTGCAAATGCCACTTCCAGCTTAGCTGTGCAGAAGAAGAACAACAAGAAGAAGAAATATCTCGAAATATGTCCGTCAGGCCACTTCCCTTGAGATAAATCTGCAAATATCTCGGAAACGAAGCGAGCTATGGCAAAATGTTAAGAGACCTTTTTTGTAGAGAATTAAGTTTCCTACTTTTTATGTTCTATGATATTTTTTGATCAGATGCGTAGTTCTCGAGATATATCAAGATATTTAAAAGTTCCGAAGCCGCACCAACGTAATAGAGATACAGAAACACCGTGGCCCCTTTCTTTGAGATAACTCTGCACTATTGCGAGCTGCAAATGCCACTTCCAGCTTAGCTGTGCAGAAGAAGAACAACAAGAAGAAGAAATATCTCGAAATATGTCCGTCAGGCCCCATCCCTTGAGATAAATCTGCAAATATCTCGGAAACGAAGCGAGCTATGGCAAAATGTTAAGCGACTTTATTTGTAGAGAATTAAGTTTCCTACTTTTTACGTTCTATGATATTTTTTAATCAGATGCGTAGTTCTCGAGATATATAAAGATATTTTAAAGTTCCGAAGCCGCACCAACATAATAGAGATACAGAAACACCGTGGCCCCTTTCTTTGAGATAACTCTGCACTATTGCGAGCTGCAAATGCCACTTCCAGCTTAGCTGTGCAGAGGAAGAACAACAAGAAGAAGAAATATCTCGAAATATGTCCGTCAGGCCAGTTCCTTTGAGTTGAATCTGCAAATATCTCGGAAACGAAGCGAGCTATGGCAAAATGGTAAGAGACCTTTTTTGTAGAGAATTATGTTTTCTACAATTTATGTTCTATGATATTTTTTGATCAGAAGCGTAGTTTTCGAGATATATCGAGATATTTAAAAGTTCCGAAGCCGCACCAACATAATAGAGATACAGAAACACCGTGGCCCCTTTCTTTGAGATAACTCTGCACTATTGCGAGCTGGAAATGCCACTTCCAGTTTAGCTGTGCAGAAGAAGAACAACAAGAAGAAGAAATATCTCGAAATATGTCCGTTAGGCCCCTTCCCTTGAGATAAATCTGCAAATATCTCGGAAACGAAGCGAGCTATGGCAAAATGTTAAGAGACCTTTTTTGTAGAGAATTAAGTTTCCTACTTTTTATGTTCTATAATATTTTTTGATCAGATGCGTAGTTCTCGAGATATATCAAGATATTTAAAAGTTCCGAAGCCGCACCAACATAATAGAGATACAGAAACACCGTGGCCCCTTCCTTTGAGATAACTCTGCACTATTGCGAGCTGCAAATGCCACTTCCAGCTTAGCTGTGCAGAAGAAGAACAACAAGAAGAAGAAATATCTCGAAATATGTCCGTCAGGCCCCTTCCCTTGAGGTATATCTGCAAATATCTCGGAAACGAAGCGAGCTATGGCAAAATGTTAAGAGACCTTTTTTGTAGAGAATTATGTTTCCTACAATTTAGGCTCTATGATATTTTTTGATCAGAAGCGTAGTTTTCGAGATATATCGAGATATTTAAAAGTTCCGAAGCCGCACCAGCATAATAGAGATACAGAAACACCGTGGCCCCTTTCTTTGAGATAACTCTGCACTATTGCGAGCTGCAAATGCCACTTCCAGCTTAGCTGTGCAGAGGAAGAACAACAAGAAGAAGAAATATCTCGAAATATGTCCGTCAGGCCAGTTCCTTTGAGCTGAATCTGCAAATATCTCGGAAACGAAGCGAGCTATGGCAAAATGTTAAGAGACGTTTTTTGTAGAGAATTATGTTTCCTACAATTTATGTTCTATGATATTTTTTGATCAGAAGCGTAGTTTTCGAGATATATCGAGATATTTAAAAGTTCCGAAGACGCACCAACATAATAGAGATACAGAAACACCGTGGCCCCTTTCTTTGAGATAACTGTGCACTAGTGCGAGCCGCAAATGCCACTTCCAGCTTAGCTGTGCAGAAGAAGAACAACAAGAATAAGAAATATCTCGAAATATGTCCGTCAGGCCCCTTCCCTTGAGATATATGTGCAAATATCTCGGAAACGAAGCGAGCTATGGCAAAATGTTAAGAGACCGTTTTTGTAGAGAATTAAGTTTCCTACTTTTTATGTTCTATGATATTTTTTGATCAGACGCGTAGTTCTCGAGATATATCAAGATATTTAAAAGTTCCGAAGCCGCACCAACATAATAGAGATACAGAAACACCGTGGCCCCTTTCTGTGAGATAACTCTGCACTATTGCGAGCTGCAAATGCCACTTCCAGCTTAGCTGTGCAGAAGAAGAACAACAAGAAGAAGAAATATCTCGAAATATGTCCGTCAGGCCCCATCCCTTGAGATAAATCTGCAAATATCTCGGAAACGAAGAGAGCTATGGCAAAATGTTAAGAGACCTTTTTTGTAGAGAATTAAGTTTCCTACTTTTTATGTTCTATGATATTTTTTGATCAGATGCGTAGTTCTCGAGATATATCAAGATATTTAAAAGTTCCGAAGCCGCACCAACATGATAGAGATACAGAAACACCGTGGCCCCTTTCTTTGGGATAACTCTGCACTATTGCGAGCTGCAAATGCCACTTCCAGCTTAGCTGTGCAGAAGAAGAACAACAAGAAGAAGAAATATCTCGAAATATGTCCGTCAGGCCACTTCCCTTGAGATAAATCTGCAAATATCTCGGAAACGAAGCGAGCTATGGCAAAATGTTAAGAGACCTTTTTTGTAGAGAATTATGTTTCCTACTTTTTATGTTCGATGATATTTTCTGATCAGATGCGTAGTCCTCGAGATATATCAAGATATTTAAAAGTTCCGAAGCTGCACCAACATAATAGAGGTACAGAAATACCGTGGCCTCTTTCTTTGAGATAACTCTGCACTATTGCGAGCTGCAAATGCCACTTCGAGCTTAGCTGTGCAGAAGAAGAACAACAAGAAGAAGAAATATCTCGAAATATGTCCGTCAGACCCCTTCCCTTGAGATGAATCTGCAAATATCTCGGAAACGAAGCGAGCTACGGCAAAATGTTAAGAGACCTTTTTTGTAGAGAATAATGTTTCCTACAATTTACGTTCTATGATATTTTTTGATCAGAAGCGTAGTTCTCGAGATATATCAAGATATTTAAAAGTTCCGAAGCCGCACCAACATAATAGAGATACAGAAACACCGTGGCCCCTTTCTTTGAGATAACTCTGCACTATTGCGAGCTGCAAATGCCACTTCCAGCTTAGCTGTGCAGAAGAAGAACAACAAGAAGAAGAAATATCTCGAAATATGTCCGTCAGGCCCCATCCCTTGAGATAAATCTGCAAATATCTCGGAAACGAAGAGAGCTATGGCAAAATGTTAAGAGACCTTTTTTGTAGAGAATTAAGTTTCCTACTTTTCATGTTCTATGATATTTTTTGATCAGATGCGTAGTTCTCGAGATATATCAAGATATTTAAAAGTTCCGAACCCGCACCAACATAATAGAGATACAGAAACACCGTGGCCCCTTTCTTTGAGATAACTCTGCACTATTGCGAGCTGTAAATGCCACTTCCAGCTTAGCTGTGCAGAAGAAGAACAACAAGAAGAAGAAATATCTCGAAATATGTCCGTCAGGCCCCTTCCCTTGAGATATATCTGCAAATATCTCGGAAACGAAGCGAGCTATGGCAAAATGTTGAGAGACCTTTTTTGTAGAGAATTATGCTTCCTACAATTTATGTTCTATGATATTTTTTGATCAGAAGCGTAGTTTTCGAGATATATCGAGATATTTAAAAGTTCCGAAGCCGCACCAACATAATAGAGATACAGAAACACCGTGGCCCCTTTCTTTGAGATAACTCTGCACTAGTGCGAGCCGCAAATGCCACTCCCAGCTTAGCTGTGCAGAAGAAGAACAACAAGAAGAAGAAATATCTCGAAATATGTCCGTCAGGCCCCTTCCCTTGAGATAAATCTGCAAATATCTCGGAAACGAAGCGAGCTATGGCAAAATGTTAAGAGACCTTTTTTGTAGAGAATTAAGTTTCCTACTTTTTATGTTCTATGATATTTTTTGATCAGATGCGTAGTTCTCGAGATATATCAAGATATTTAAAAGTTCCGAAGCCGCACCAACATGATAAAGATACAGAAACACCGTGGCCCCTTTCTTTGGGATAACTCTGCACTATTGCGAGCTGCAAATGCCACTTCCAGCTTAGCTGTGCAGAAGAAGAACAACAAGAAGAAGAAATATCTCGAAATATGTCCGTCAGGCCACTTCCCTTGAGATAAATCTGCAAATATCTCGGAAACGAAGCGAGCTATGGCAAAATGTTAAGAGACCTTTTTTGTAGAGAATTATGTTTCCTACTTTTTATGTTCGATGATATTTTTTGATCAGATGCGTAGTTCTCGAGATATATCAAGATATTTAAAAGTTCCGAAGCTGCACCAACATAATAGAGGTACAGAAACACCGTGGCCTCTTTCTTTGAGATAACTCTGCACTATTGCGAGCTGCAAATGCCACTTCGAGCTTAGCTGTGCAGAAGAAGAACAACAAGAAGAAGAAATATCTCGAAATATGTCCGTCAGACCCCTTCCCTTGAGATGAATCTGCAAATATCTCGGAAACGAAGCGAGCTATGGCAAAATGTTAAGAGACCTTTTTTGTAGAGAATAATGTTTCCTACAATTTACGTTCTATGATATTTTTCGATCAGATGCGTAGTTCTCGAGATATATCAAGATATTTAAAAGTTCCGAAGCTGCACCAACATAATAGAGGTACAGAAACACCGTGGCCTCTTTCTTTGAGATAACTCTGCACTATTGCGAGCTGCAAATGCCACTTCGAGCTTAGCTGTGCAGAAGAAGAACAACAAGAAGAAGAAATATCTCGAAATATGTCCGTCAGACCCCTTCCCTTGAGATGAATCTGCAAATATCTCGGAAACGAAGCGAGCTATGGCAAAATGTTAAGAGACCTTTTTTGTAGAGAATAATGTTTCCTACAATTTACGTTCTATGATATTTTTTGATCAGAAGCGTAGTTCTCGAGATATATCAAGATATTTAAAAGTTCCGAAGCCGCACCAACATAATAGAGATACAGAAACACCGTGGCCCCTTTCGTTGAGATAACTCTGCACTAGTGCGAGCCGCAAATGCCACTTCCAGCTTAGCTGTGCAGAAGAAGAACAACAAGAAGAAGAAATATCTCGAAATATGTCCGTCAGGCCCCTTCCCTTGAGATAAATATGCAAATATCTCGGAAACGAAGCGAGCTATGGCAAAATGTTAAGAGATCTTTTTTGTAGAGAATTAAGTTTCCTACTTTTTATGTTCTATGATATTTTTTGATCAGATGCGTAGTTCTCGAGATATATCAAGGTATTTAAAAGTTCCGAAGCCGCACCAACATAATAGAGATACAGAAACACCGTGGCCCCTTTCTTTGAGATAACTCTGCACTAGTGCGAGCCGCAAATGCCACTTCCAGCTTAGCTGTGCAGAAGAAGAACAACAAGAAGAAGAAATATCTCGAAATACGTCCGTCAGGCCCCTTCCCTTGAGATAAATATGCAAATACCTCGGAAACGAAGCGACCTATGGCAAAATGTTAAGAGACCTTTTTGGTATAGAATTAAGTTTCCTACTTTTTATGTTCTATGATATTTTTTGATCAGATGCGTAGTTCTCGAGATATATCAAGATATTTAAAAGTTCCGAAGCCGCACCAACATAATCGAGATACAGAAACACCGTGGCCCCTTTCTTTGAGATAACTCTGCACTATTGCGAGCTGCAAATGCCACTTCCAGCTTAGCTGTGCAGAGGAAGAACAACAAGAAGAAGAAATATCTCGAAATATGTCCGTCAGGCCAGTTCCTTTGAGTTGAATCTGCAAATATCTCGGAAACGAAGCGAGCTATGGCAAAATGTTAAGAGACCTTTTTTGTAGAGAATTATGTTTCCTACAATTTATGTTCTATGATATTTTTTGATCAGAAGCGTAGTTTTCGAGATATATCGAGATATTTAAAAGTTCCGAAGCCGCACCAACATAATAGAGATACAGAAACACCGTGGCCCCTTTCTTTGAGATAACTCTGCACTAGTGCGAGCCGCAAATGCCACTTCCAGCTTAGCTGTGCAGAAGAAGAACAACAAGAAGAAGAAATATCTCGAAATATGTCCGTCAGGCCACTTCCCTTGAGATAAATCTGCAAATATCTCGGAAACGAAGCGAGCTATGGCAAAATGTTAAGAGACCTTTTTTGTAGAGAATTATGTTTCCTACTTTTTATGTTCGATGATATTTTTTGATCAGATGCGTAGTTCTCGAGATATATCAAGATATTTAAAAGTTCCGAAGCTGCACGAACATAATAGAGGTACAGAAACACCGTGGCCTCTTTCTTTGAGATAACTCTGCACTATTGCGAGCTGCAAATGCCACTTCGAGCTTAGCTGTGCAGAAGAAGAACAACAAGAAGAAGAAATATCTCGAAATATGTCCGTCAGACCCCTTCCCTTGAGATGAATCTGCAAATATCTCGGAAACGAAGCGAGCTATGGCAAAATGTTGAGAGACCTTTTTTGTAGAGAATAATGTTTCCTACAATTTACGTTCTATGATATTTTTTGATCAGAAGCGTAGTTCTCGAGATATATCAAGATATTTAAAAGTTCCGAAGCCGCACCAACATAATAGAGATACAGAAACACCGTGGCCCCTTTCGTTGAGATAACTCTGCACTAGTGCGAGCCGCAAATGCCACTTCCAGCTTAGCTGTGCAGAAGAAGAACAACAAGAAGAAGAAATATCTCGAAATATGTCCGTCAGGCCCCTTCCCTTGAGATAAATATGCAAATATCTCGGAAACGAAGCGAGCTATGGCAAAATGTTAAGAGACCTTTTTTGTAGAGAATTAAGTTTCCTACTTTTTATGTTCTATGATATTTTTTGATCAGATGCGTAGTTCTCGAGATATATCAAGATATTTAAAAGTTCCGAAGCCGCACCAACATGATAGAGATACAGAAACACCGTGGCCCCTTTCTTTGGGATAACTCTGCACTATTGCGAGCTGCAAATGCCACTTCCAGCTTAGCTGTGCAGAAGAAGAACAACAAGAAGAAGAAATATCTCGAAATATGTCCGTCAGGCCACTTCCCTTGAGATAAATCTGCAAATATCTCGGAAACGAAGCGAGCTATGGCAAAATGTTAAGAGACCTTTTTTGTAGAGAATTAAGTTTCCTACTTTTTATGTTCTATGATATTTTTTGATCAGATGCGAAGTTCTCGAGATATATCAAGATATCTAAAAGTTCCGAAGCCGCACCAACATAATAGAGATACAGAAACACCGTGGCCCCTTTCTTCGAGATAACTCTGCACTATTGCGAGCTGCAAATGCCACTTCCAGCTTAGCTGTGCAGAAGAAGAACAACAAGAAGAAGAAATATCTCGAAAAATGTCCGTCAGGCCCCTTCCCTTGAGATAAATCTGCAAATATCTCGGAAACGAAGCGAGCTATGGCAAAATGTTAAGAGACCTTATTTGTAGAGAATTAAGTTTCCTACTTTTTATGTTCTATGATATTTTTTGATCAGATGCGTAGTTCTCGAGATATATCCAGATATTTAAAAGTTCCGAAGCTGCACCAACATAATAGAGGTACAGAAACACCGTGGCCTCTTTCCTTAAGATAACTCTGCGCTATTGCGAGCTGGAAATGCCACTTCCAGTTTAGCTGTGCAGAAGAAGAACAACAAGAAGAGGAAATATCTCGAAATATGTCCGTCAGGCCCCTTCCCTTGAGATGAATCTGCAAATATCTCGGAAACGAAGCGAGCTATGGCAAAATGTTAAGAGACCTTTTTTGTAGAGAATAATGTTTCCTACAATTTACGTTCTATGATATTTTTTGATCAGAAGCGTAGTTCTCGAGATATATCAAGATATTTAAAAGTTCCGAAGACGCACCAACATAATAGAGATACAGAAACACCGTGGCCCCTTTCTTTGAGATAACTGTGCACTAGTGCGAGCCGCAAATGCCACTTCCAGCTTAGCTGTGCAGAAGAAGAACAACAAGAAGAAGAAATATCTCGAAATATGTCCGTCAGGCCCCTTCCCTTGAGATATATCTGCAAATATCTCGGAAACGAAGGGAGCCATGGCAAAATGTTAAGATACCGTTTTTGTAGAGTATTGAGTTTCCTACTTTTTATGTTCTATGATATTTTTTGATCAGACGCGTAGTTCTCGAGATATATCAAGATATTTAAAAGTTCCGAAGCCGCACCAACATAATAGAGATACAGAAACACCGTGGCCCCTTTCTTTGAGATAACTCTGCACTAGTGCGAGCCGCAAATGCCACTTCCAGCTTAGCTGTGCAGAAGAAGAACAACAAGAAGAAGAAATATCTCGAAATATGTCCGTCAGGCCCCTTCCCTTGAGATAAATATGCAAATATCTCGGAAACGAAGCGAGCTATGGCAAAATGTTAAGAGACCTTTTTTGTAGAGAATTAAGTTTCCTACTTTTTATGTTCTATGATATTTTTTGATCAGATGCGTAGTTCTCGAGATATATCAAGATATTTAAAAGTTCCGAAGCCGCACCAACATGATAGAGATACAGAAACACCGTGGCCCCTTTCTTTGGGATAACTCTGCACTATTGCGAGCTGCAAATGCCACTTCCAGCTTAGCTGTGCAGAAGAAGAACAACAAGAAGAAGAAATATCTCGAAATATGTCCGTCAGGCCACTTCCCTTGAGATAAATCTGCAAATATCTCGGAAACGAAGCGAGCTATGGCAAAATGTTAAGAGACCTTTTTTGTAGAGAATTAAGTTTCCTACTTTTTATGTTCTATGATATTTTTTGATCAGATGCGAAGTTCTCGAGATATATCAAGATATCTAAAAGTTCCGAAGCCGCACCAACATAATAGAGATACAGAAACACCGTGGCCCCTTTCTTCGAGATAACTCTGCACTATTGCGAGCTGCAAATGCCACTTCCAGCTTAGCTGTGCAGAAGAAGAACAACAAGAAGAAGAAATATCTCGAAAAATGTCCGTCAGGCCCCTTCCCTTGAGATAAATCTGCAAATATCTCGGAAACGAAGCGAGCTATGGCAAAATGTTAAGAGACCTTATTTGTAGAGAATTAAGTTTGCTACTTTTTATGTTCTATGATATTTTTTGATCAGATGCGTAGTTCTCGAGATATATCCAGATATTTAAAAGTTCCGAAGCTGCACCAACATAATAGAGGTACAGAAACACCGTGGCCTCTTTCCTTAAGATAACTCTGCGCTATTGCGAGCTGGAAATGCCACTTCCAGTTTAGCTGTGCAGAAGAAGAACAACAAGAAGAGGAAATATCTCGAAATATGTCCGTCAGGCCCCTTCCCTTGAGATGAATCTGCAAATATCTCGGAAACGAAGCGAGCTATGGCAAAATGTTAAGAGACCTTTTTTGTAGAGAATAATGTTTCCTACAATTTACGTTCTATGATATTTTTTGATCAGAAGCGTAGTTCTCGAGATATATCAAGATATTTAAAAGTTCCGAAGACGCACCAACATAATAGAGATACAGAAACACCGTGGCCCCTTTCTTTGAGATAACTGTGCACTAGTGCGAGCCGCAAATGCCACATCCAGCTTAGCTGTGCAGAAGAAGAACAACAAGAAGAAGAAATATCTCGAAATATGTCCGTCAGGCCCCTTCCCTTGAGATATATCTGCAAATATCTCGGAAACGAAGGGAGCCATGGCAAAATGTTAAGATACCGTTTTTGTAGAGTATTGAGTTTCCTACTTTTTATGTTCTATGATATTTTTTGATCAGACGCGTAGTTCTCGAGATATATCAAGATATTTAAAAGTTCCGAAGCCGCACCAACATAATAGAGATACAGAAACACCGTGGCCCCTTTCTTTGAGATAACTCTGCACTATTGCGAGCTGCAAATGCCACTTCCAGCTAAGCTGTGCAGAAGAAGAACAACAAGAAGAAGAAATATCTCGAAATATGTCCGTCAGGCCCCTTCCCTTGAGATATATCTGCAAATATCTCGGAAACGAAGCGAGCTATGGCAAAATGTTAAGAGACCTTTTTTGTAGAGAATTGTGTTTCCTACAATTTATGTTCTATGATATTTTTTAATCAGAAGCGTAGTTCTCGAGATATATCGAGATATTTAAAAGATCCGAAGCCGCACCAACATAATAGAGATACAGAAACACCGTGGCCCCTTTCTTTGAGATAACCCTGCACTAGTGCTAGCCGCAAATGCCGCTTCCAGCTTAGCTGTGCAGAAGAAGAACAACAAGAAGAAGAAATATCTCGAAATATGTCCGTCAGGCCCCTTCCCTCGAGATAAATCTGCAAATATCTCGGAAACGAAGCGAGCTATTGCAAAATGTTAAGAGACCTTTTTTGTAGAGAATTAAGTTTCCTACTTTTTATGCTCTATGATATTTTTTGATCGGATGCGTAGTTCTCGAGATATATCAAGATATTTAAAAAATCCGAAGCCGCACCAACATAATAGAGATACAGAAACACCGTGGCCCCTTTCTTTGAGATAACTCTGCACTATTGCGAGCTGCAAATGCCACTTCCAGCTTAGCTGTGCAGAAGAAGAACAACAAAAAGAAGAAATATCTCGAAATATGTCCGTCAGGCCCCTTCCCTTGAGATAAATCTGCAAATATCTCGGAAACGAAGCGAGCTATGGCAAAATGTTGAGAGACCTTTTTTGTAGAGAATTAAGTTTCCTACAATTTATGTTCTATGATATTTTTTGATCAGAAGCGTAGTTTTCGAGATATATCGAGATATTTAAAAGTTCCGAAGCCGCACCAACATAATAGGGATACAGAAACACCGTGGCCCCTTTCTTTGAGATAACTCTGCACTAGTGCGAGCCGCAAATGCCACTTCCAGCTTAGCTGTGCAGAAGAAGAACAACAAGAAGAAGAAATATCTCGAAATATGTCCGTCAGGCCCCTTCCCTTGAGATAAATCTGCAAATATCTCGGAAACGAAGCGAGCTATGGCAAAATGTTAAGAGACCTTTTTTGTAGAGAATTAAGTTTCCTACTTTTTATGTTCTATGATATTTTTTGATCAGATGCGTAGTTCTCGAGATATATCAGGATATTTAAAAGTTCCGAAGCCGCACCAACATAATAGAGATACAGAAACACCGTGGCCCCTCTCTTTGAGATAACTCTGCACTAGTGCGAGCTGGAAATGCCACTTCCAGTTTAGCTGTGCAGAAGAAGAACAACAAGAAGAAGAAATATCTCGAAATATGTCCGTCAGGCCCCTTCCCTTGAGATAAATCTGCAAATATCTCGGAAACGAAGCGAGCTATGGCAAAATGTTAAGAGACCTTTTTTGTAGAGAATTATGTTTCCTACAATTTATGTTCTATGATATTTTTTGATCAGAAGCGTAGTTTTCGAGATATATCGAGATATTTAAATGTTCCGAAGCCGCACCAACATAATAGAGATACAGAAACACCGTGGCATCTTTCTTTGAGATAACTCTGCACTAGTGCGAGCCGCAAATGCCACTTCCAGCTTAGCTGTGCAGAAGAAGAACAACAAGAAGAAGAAATATCTCGAAATATGTCCGTCAGGCCCCTTCCCTTGAGATAAATCTGCAAATATCTCGGAAACGAAGCGAGCTATGGCAAAATGTTAAGAGACCTTATTTGTAGAGAATTAAGTTTCCTACTTTTTATGTTCTATGATATTTTTTGATCAGATGCGTAGTTCTCGAGATATATCAAGATATTTAAAAGTTCCGAAGCCGCACCAACATAATAGAGATACAGAAACACCGTGGCCCCTTTCTTTGAGATAACTCTGCGCTATTGCGAGCTGGAAATGCCATTTCCAGTTTAGCTGTGCAGAAGAAGAACAACAAGAAGAGGAAATATCTCGAAATATGTCCGTCAGGCCCCTTCCCTTGAGATATATCTGTAAATATCTCGGAAACGAAACGAGCTATGGCAAAATGTTAAGAGACCTTTTTTGTAGAGAATTATGTTTCCTACAATTTATGTTCTATGATATTTTTTGATCAGAAGCGTAGTTTTCGAGATATATCGAGATATTTAAAAGATCCGAAGCTGCACCAACATAATAGAGATACAGAAACACCGTGGCCCCTTTCTTTGAGATAACTCTGCACTAGTGCGAGCCGCAAATGCCGCTTCCAGCTTAGCTGTGCAGAAGAAGAACAACAAGAAGAAGAAATATCTCGAAATATGTCCGTCAGGCCCCTTCCCTCGAGATAAATCTGCAAATATCTCGGAAACGAAGCGAGCTATGGCAAAATGTTAAGAGACCTTGTTTGTAGAGAATTAAGTTTCCTACTTTTTATGTTTTATGATATTTTTTGATCGGATGCGTAGTTCTCGAGATATATCAAGATATTTAAAAGTTCCGCAGCCGCACCAACATAATAGAGATACAGAAACACCGTGGCCCCTTTCTTTGAGGTAACTCTGCACTATTGCGAGCTGCAAATGCCACTTCCAGCTTAGCTGTGCAGAAGAAGAACAACAAGAAGAAGAAATATCTCGAAATATGTCCGTCAGGCCCCTTCCCTTGAGATAAATCTGCAAATATCTCGGAAACGAAGCGAGCTATGGCAAAATGTTAAGAGACCTTTTTTGTAGAGAATTAAGTTTCCTACTTGTTATGTTCTATGATATTTTTTGATCAGATGCGTAGTTCTCGAGATATATCAAGATATCTAAAAGTTCCGAAGCCGCACCAACATAATAGAGATACAGAAACACCGTGGCCCCTTTCTTCGAGATAACTCTGCACTATTGCGAGCTGCAAATGCCACTTCCAGCTTAGCTGTGCAGAAGAAGAACAACAAGAAGAAGAAATATCTCGAAAAATGTCCGTCAGGCCCCTTCCCTTGAGATAAATCTGCAAATATCTCGTAAACGAAGCGAGCTATGGCAAAATGTTAAGAGACCTTATTTGTAGAGAATTAAGTTTCCTACTTTTTATGTTCTATGATATTTTTTGATCAGATGCGTAGTTCTCGAGATATATCCAGATATTTAAAAGTTCCGAAGCCGCACCAACATAATAGAGATACAGAAACACCGTGGCCCCTTTCTTTGAGATAACTCTGCGCTATTGCGAGCTGGAAATGCCACTTCCAGTTTAGCTGTGCAGAAGAAGAACAACAAGAAGAGGAAATATCTCGAAATATGTCCGTCAGGCCCCTTCCCTTGAGATATATCTGCAAATATCTCGGAAACCAAACGAGCTATGGCAAAATGTTAAGATACCTTTTTTGTAGAGAATTATGTTTCCTACAATTTATGTTCTATGATATTTTTTGATCAGAAGCGTAGTTTTCGAGATATATCGAGATATTTAAAAGATCCGAAGCTGCACCAACATAATAGAGATACAGAAACACCGTGGCCCCTTTCTTTGAGATAACTCTGCACTAGTGCGAGCCGCAAATGCCGCTGCCAGCTTAGCTGTGCAGAAGAAGAACAACAAGAAGAAGAAATATCTGGAAATATGTCCGTCAGGCCCCTTCCCTTGAGATATATCTGCAAATATCTCGGAAACGAAGCGAGCTACGGCAAAATGTTAAGAGACCTTTTTTGTAGAGAATTATATTTCCCACAATTTAGGTTCTATGATATTTTTTGATCAGAAGCGTAGTTTTCGAGATATATCGAGATATTTAAAAGATCCGAAGCCGCACCAACATAATAGAGATACAGAAACACCGTGGCCCCTTTCTTTGAGATAACTCTGCACCATTGCGAGCTGCAAATGCCACTTCCAGCTTAGCTGTGCAGAAGAAGACCAACAAGAAGAAGAAATATCTCGAAATATGTCCGTCAGGCCCCTTCCCTTGAGATATATCTGCAAATATCTCGGAAACGAAACGAGCTATGGCAAAATGTTAAGAGACCTTTTTTGTAGAGAATTATGTTTCCTACAATTTATGTTCTATGATATTTTTTGATCAGAAGCGTAGTTTTCGAGATATATCGAGATATTTAAAAGATCCGAAGCTGCACCAACATAATAGAGATACAGAAACACCGTGGCCCCTTTCTTTGAGATAACTCTGCACTAGTGCGAGCCGCAAATGCCGCTTCCAGCTTAGCTGTGCAGAAGAAGAACAACAAGAAGAAGAAATATCTCGAAATATGTCCGTCAGGCCCCTTCCCTCGAGATAAATCTGCAAATATCTCGGAAACGAAGCGAGCTATGGCAAAATGTTAGGAGACCTTTTTTGTAGAGAATTAAGTTTCCTACTTTTTATGTTCTATGATATTTTTTGATCGGGTTGCGTAGTTCTCGAGATATATCAAGATATTTAAAAGTTCCGAAGCCGCACCAACATAATAGAGATACAGAAACACCGTGGCCCCTTTCTTTGAGATAACTCTGCACTATTGCGAGCTGCAAATGCCACTTCCAGCTTAGCTGTGCAGAAGAAGAACAACAAGAAGAAGAAATATCTGGAAATATGTCCGTCAGGCCCCTTCCCTTGAGATAAATCTGCAAATATCTCGGAAACGAAGCGAGCTACGGCAAAATGTTAAGAGACCTTTTTTGTAGAGAATTATATTTCCCACAATTTAGGTTCTATGATATTTTTTGATCAGAAGCGTAGTTTTCGAGATATATCGAGATATTTAAAAGATCCGAAGCCGCACCAACATAATAGAGATACAGAAACACCGTGGCCCCTTTCTTTGAGATAACTCTGCACTAGTGCGAGCCGCAAATGCCACTTCCAGCTTAGCTGTGCAGAAGAAGAACAACAAGAAGAGGAAATATCTCGAAATATGTCCGTCAGGCCCCTTCCCTTGAGATATATCTGCAAATATCTCGGAAACGAAACGAGCTATGGCAAAATGTTAAGAGACCTTTTTTGTAGAGAATTATGTTTCCTACAATTTATGTTCTATGATATTTTTTGATCAGAAGCGTAGTTTTCGAGATATATCGAGATATTTAAAAGATCCGAAGCTGCACCAACATAATAGAGATACAGAACCACCGTGGCCCCTTTCTTTGAGATAACTGTGCACTAGTGCGAGCCGCAAATGCCGCTTCCAGCTTAGCTGTGCAGAAGAAGAACAACAAGAAGAAGAAATATCTGGAAATATGTCCGTCAGGCCCCTTCCCTTGAGATAAATCTGCAAATATCTCGGAAACGAAGCGAGCTACGGCAAAATGTTAAGAGACCTTTTTTGTAGTGAATTATATTTCCCTCAATTTAGGTTCTATGATATTTTTTGATCAGAAGCGTAGTTTTCGAGATAGATCGAGATATTTAAAAGATCCGAAGCCGCACCAACATAATAGAGATACAGAAACACCGTGGCCCCTTTCTTTGAGATAACTCTGCACTATTGCGAGCTGCAAATGCCACTTCCAGCTTAGCTGTGCAGAAGAAGAACAACAAGAAGAAGAAATATCTCGAAATATGTCCGTCAGGCCCCTTCCCTTGAGATAAATCTGCAAATATCTCGGAAACGAAGCGAGCTACGGCAAAATGTTAAGAGACCTTTTTTGTAGTGAATTATATTTCCCTCAATTTAGGTTCTATGATATTTTTTGATCAGAAGCGTAGTTTTCGAGATAGATCGAGATATTTAAAAGATCAGGAAGCCGCACCAACATAATAGAGATACAGAAACACCGTGGCCCCTTTCTTTGAGATAACTCTGCACTATTGCGAGCTGCAAATGCCACTTCCAGCTTAGCTGTGCAGAAGAAGAACAACAAGAAGAAGAAATATCTCGAAATATGTCCGTCAGGCCCCTTCCCTTGAGATAAATCTGCAAATATCTCGGAAACGAAGCGAGCTATGGCAAAATGTTAAGAGACCTTTTTTGTAGAGAATTAAGTTTCCTACTTGTTATGTTCTATGATATTTTTTGATCAGATGCGTAGTTCTCGAGATATATCAAGATATCTAAAAGTTCCGAAGCCGCACCAACATAATAGAGATACAGAAACACCGTGGCCCCTTTCTTCGAGATAACTCTGCACTATTGCGAGCTGCAAATGCCACTTCCAGCTTAGCTGTGCAGAAGAAGAACAACAAGAAGAAGAAATATCTCGAAAAATGTCCGTCAGGCCCCTTCCCTTGAGATAAATCTGCAAATATCTCGGAAACGAAGCGAGCTATGGCAAAATGTTAAGAGACCTTATTTGTAGAGAATTAAGTTTCCTACTTTTTATGTTCTATGATATTTTTTGATCAGATGCGTAGTTCTCGAGATATATCCAGATATTTAAAAGTTCCGAAGCCGCACCAACATAATAGAGATACAGAAACACCGTGGCCCCTTTCTTTGAGATAACTCTGCGCTATTGCGAGCTGGAAATGCCACTTCCAGTTTAGCTGTGCAGAAGAAGAACAACAAGAAGAGGAAATATCTCGAAATATGTCCGTCAGGCCCCTTCCCTTGAGATATATCTGCAAATATCTCGGAAACGAAACGAGCTATGGCAAAACGTTAAGAGACCTTTTTTGTAGAGAATTATGTTTCCTACAATTTGTGTTCTATGATATTTTTCGATCAGAAGCGTAGTTTTCGAGATATATCGAGATATTTAAAAGATCCGAAGCTGCACCAACATAATAGAGATACAGAAACACCGTGGCCCCTTTCTTTGAGATAACTCTGCACTAGTGCGAGCCGCAAATGCCGCTTCCAGCTTAGCTGTGCAGAAGAAGAACAACAAGAAGAAGAAATATCTCGAAATATGTCCGTCAGGCCCCTTCCCTCGAGATAAATCTGCAAATATCTCGGAAACGAAGCGAGCTATGGCAAAATGTTAAGAGACCTTTTTTGTAGAGAATTAAGTTTCCTACTTTTTATGTTCTATGATATTTTTTGATCGGATGCGTAGTTCTCGAGATATATCAAGATATTTAAAAGTTCCGAAGCCGCACCAACATAATAGAGATACAGAAACACCGTGGCCCCTTTCTTTGAGATAACTCTGCACTATTGCGAGCTGCAAATGCCACTTCCAGCTTAGCTGTGCAGAAGAAGAACAACAAGAAGAAGAAATATCTCGAAATATGTCCGTCAGGCCCCTTCCCTTGAGATATATCTGCAAATATCTCGGAAACGAAGCGAGGTATGGCAAAATGTTAAGAGACCTTTTTTGTAGAGAATTATGTTTCCTACAATTTATGTTCTATGATATTTTTTGATCAGAAGCGTAGTTTTCGAGATATATCGAGATATTTAAAAGTTCCGAAGCCGCCCCAACATAATCGAGATACAGAAACACCGTGGCCCGTTTCTTTGAGATAACTCTGCACTATTGCGAGCTGCAGATGCCACTTCCAGCTTAGCTGTGCAGAGGAAGAACAACAAGAAGAAAAAATATCTCGAAATATGTCCGTCAGGCCCCTTCCCTCGAGATAAATCTGCAAATATCTCGGAAACAAAGCGAGCTATGGCAAAATGTTAAGAGACCTTTTTTGTAGAGAATTAAGTTTCCTACTTTTTATGTTTTATGATATTTTTTGATCGGATGCGTAGTTCTCGAGATATATCAAGATATTTAAAAGTTCCGAAGCCGCACCAACATAATAGAGATACAGAAACACCGTGGCCCCTTTCTTTGAGATAACTCTGCACTATTGCGAGCTGCAAATGCCACTTCCAGCTTAGCTGTGCAGAAGAAGAACAACAAGAAGAAGAAATATCTGGAAAAATGTCCGTCAGGCCCCTTCCCTTGAGATAAATCTGCAAATATCTCGGAAACGAAGCGAGCTACGGCAAAATGTTAAGAGACCTTTTTTGTAGAGAATTATATTTCCTACAATTTATGTTCTATGATATTTTTTGATCAGAAGCGTAGTTTTCGAGATATATCGAGATATTTAAAAGTTCCGAAGCCGCCCCAACATAATAGAGATACAGAAACACCGTGGCCCCTTTCTTTGAGATAACTCTGCACTATTGCGAGCTGCAGATGCCACTTCCAGCTTAGCTGTGCAGAAGAAGAACAACAAAAAGAAGAAATATCTCGAAATATGTCCGTTAGGCCCCTTCCCTTGAGATAAATCTGCAAATATCTCGGAAACGAAGCGAGCTATGGCAAAATGTTAAGAGACCTTTTTTGTAGAGAATTATGTTTCCTACAATTTATGTTCTATGATATTTTTTGATCAGAAGCGTAGTTTTCGAGATATATCGAGATATTTAAAAGTTCCGAAGCAGCACCAACATAATAGAGATACAGAAACACCGTGGCCCCTTTCTTTGAGATAACTCTGCACTAGTGCGAGCCGCAAATGCCACTTCCAGCTTAGCTGTGCAGAAGAAGAACAACAAGAAGAAGAAATATCTCGAAATATGTCCGTCAGGCCCCTTCCCTTGAGATAAATCTGCAAATATCTCGGAAACGAAGCGAGCTATTGCAAAATGTTAAGAGACCTTTTTTGTAGAGAATTGAGTTTCCTACTTTTTATGTTCTATGATATTTTTTGATCAGATGCGCAGTTCTCGAGATATATCAAGATATTTAAAAGTTCCGAAGCCGCACCAACATAATAGAGATACAGAAACACCGTGGCCCCTTTCTTTCAGATAACTATGCACTATTGCGAGCTGTAAATGCCACTTCCAGCTTAGCTGTGCAGAAGAAGAACAACAAGAAGAAGAAATATCTCGAAATATGTCCGTCAGGCCCCTTACCTTGAGATAAATCTGCAAATATCTCGGAAACGAAGCGAGCTATGGCAAAATCTTACCAGACTTTTTTGTAGAGAATTAAGTTTCCTACTTTTTATGTTCTATGATATTTTTTGATCAAAAGCGTAGTTCTCGAGATATATCAAGATATTTAATAGTTCCGAAGCCGCACCAACATAATAGAGATACAGAAACACCGTGGCCCCTTTCTTTGAGATAACTCTGTACTATTGCGAGCTGGAAATGCCACTTCCAGTTTAGCTGTGCAGAAGAAGAACAACAAGAAGAAGAAATATCTCGAAATATGTCCGTTAGGCCCCTTCCCTTGAGATGAATCTGCAAATATCTCGGAAACGAAGCGAGCTATGGCAAAATGTTAAGAGACGTTTTTTGTAGAGAATTATGTTTTCTACAATTTATGTTCTATGATATTTTTTGATCAGAAGCGTAGTTTTCGAGATATATCGAGATATTTAAAAGTTCCGAAGCAGCACCAACATAATAGAGATACAGAAACACCGTGGCCCCTTTCTTTGAGATAACTCTGCACTATTGCGAGCTGCAAATGCCACTTCCAGCTTAGCTGTGCAGAAGAAGAACAACAAGAAGAAGAAATATCTCGAAATGTGTCCGTCAGGCCCCTTCCCTTGAGATAAATCTGCAAATATCTCGGAAACGAAGAGAGCTATGGCAAAATGTTAAGAGACCTTTTTTGTAGAGAATTAAGTTTCCTACTTTTTATGTTCTATGATATTTTTTGATCAGATGCGTAGTTCTCGAGATATATCAAGATATTTAAAAGTTCCGAAGCCGCACCAACATAATAGAGATACAGAAACACCGTGGCCCCTTTCTTTGAGGTAACTCTGTACTATTGCGAGCTGGAAATGCCACTTCCAGTTTAGCTGTGCAGAAGAAGAACAACAAGAAGAAGAAATATCTCGAAATATGTCCGTTAGGCCCCTTCCGTTGAGATGAATCTGCAAATATCTCGGAAACGAAGCGAGCTATGGCAAAATGTTAAGAGACGTTTTTTGTAGAGAATTATGTTTCCTACAATTTATGTTCTATGAAATTTTTTGATCAGAAGCGTAGTTTTCGAGATATATCGAGATATTTAAAAGTTCCGAAGCAGCACCAACATAATAGAGATACAGAAACACCGTGGCCCCTTTCTTTGAGATAACGCTGCACTATTGCGAGCTGCAAATGCCACTTCCAGCTTAGCTGTGCAGAAGAAGAACAACAAGAAGAAGAAATATCTCGAAATGTGTCCGTCAGGCCCCTTCCCTTGAGATAAATCTGCAAATATCTCGGAAACGAAGAGAGCTATGGCAAAATGTTAAGAGACCTTTTTTGTAGAGAATTAAGTTTCCTACTTTTTATGTTCTATGATATTTTTTGATCAGATGCGTAGTTCTCGAGATATATCAAGATATTTAAAAGTTCCGAAGCCGCACCAACATAATAGAGATACAGAAACACCGTGGCCCCTTTCTTTGAGATAACTCTGTACTATTGCGAGCTGGAAATGCCACTTCCAGTTTAGCTGTGCAGAAGAAGAACAACAAGAAGAAGAAATATCTCGAAATATGTCCGTTAGGCCCCTTCCCTTGAGATAAATCTGCAAATATCTCGGAAACGAAGCGAGCTATGGCAAAATGTTAAGAGACGTTTTTTGTAGAGAATTATGTTTCCTACAATTTGTGTTCTATGATATTTTTTGATCAGAAGCGTAGTTTTCGAGATATATCGAGATATTTAAAAGTTCCGAAGCAGCACCAACATAATAGAGATACAGAAACACCGTGGCCCCTTTCTTTGAGATAACTCTGCACTAGTGCGAGCCGCAAATGCCACTTCCAGCTTAGCTGTGCAGAAGAAGAACAACAAGACGAAGAAATATCTCGAAATATGTCCGTCAGGCCCCTTCCCTTGAGATAAATCTGCAAATATCTCGGAAACGAAGCGAGCTATTGCAAAATGTTAAGAGACCTTTTTTGTAGAGAATTGAGTTTCCTACTTTTTATGTTCTATGATATTTTTTGATCAGATGCGTAGTTCTCGAGATATATCAAGATATTTAAAAGTTCCGAAGCCGCACCAACATAATAGAGATACAGAAACACCGTGGCCCCTTTCTTTCAGATAACTATGCACTATTGCGACCTGTAAATGCCACTTCCAGCTTAGCTGTGCAGAAGAAGAACAACAAGAAGAAGAAATATCTCGAAATATGTCCGTCAGGCCCCTTACCTTGAGATAAATCTGCAAATATCTCGGAAACGAAGCGAGCTATGGCAAAATGTTAAGAGAGATTTTTTGTAGAGAATTAAGTTTCCTACTTTTTATCTTCTATGATATTTTCTGATCAGATGCGTAGTTCTCGAGATATATCAAGATATTTAAAAGTTCCGAAGCCGCACGAACATAATAGAGATACAGAAACACCGTGGCCCCTTTCTTTGAGATAACTCTGCACTTGTGCGAGCCGCAAATGCCACTTCCAGCTTAGCTGTGCAGAAGAAGAACAACAAGAAGAAGAAATATCTCGAAATATGTCCGTCAGGCCACTTCCCTTGAGATAAATCTGCAAATATCTCGGAAACGAAGCGAGCTATGGCAAAATGTTAAGAGACGTTTTTTGTAGAGAATTATGTTTCCTACAATTTATGTTCTATGATATTTTTTGATCAGAAGCGTAGTTTTCGAGATATATCGAGATATTTAAAAGTTCCGAAGCCGCACCAACATAATAGGGATACAGAAACACCGTGGCCCCTTTCTTTGAGATAACTCTGCACTAGTGCGAGCCGCAAATGCCACTTCCAGCTTAGCTGTGCAGAAGAAGTACAACAAGAAGAAGAAATATCTCGAAATATGTCCGTCAGGCCCCTTCCCTTGAGATAAATCTGCAAATATCTCGGAAACGAAGCGAGCTATGGCAAAATGTTAAGAGACCTTTTTTGTAGAGAATTAAGTTTCCTACTTTTTATGTTCTATGATATTTTTTGATCAGATGCGTAGTTCTCGAGATATATCGAGATTTTTAAAAGTTCCGAAGCCGCACCAACATAATAGGGATACAGAAACACCGTGGCCCCTTTCTTTGAGATAACTCTGCACTAGTGCGAGCCGCAAATGCCACTTCCAGCTTAGCTGTGCAGAAGAAGAACAACAAGAAGAAGAAATATCTCGAAATATGTCCGTCAGGCCCCTTCCCTTGAGATAAATCTGCAAATATCTCGGAAACGAAGCGAGCTATGGCAAAATGTTGAGAGACCTTTTTTGTAGAGAATTAAGTTTCCTACTTTTTATGTTCTATGATATTTTTTGATCAGATGCGTAGTTCTCGAGATATATCAAGATATTTAAAAGTTCCGAAGCCGCACCAACATAATAGGGATACAGAAACACCGTGGCCCCTTTATTTGAGATAACTCTGCAGTATTGCGAGCTGTAAATGCCACTTCCAGCTTAGCTGTGCAGAAGAAGAACAACAAGAAGAAGAAATATCTCGAAATATGTCCGTCAGGCCCCTTCCCTTGAGATAAATCTGCAAATATCTCGGAAACGAAGAGAGCTATGGCAAAATATTAAGAGACCTTTTTTGTAGAGAATTAAGTTTCCTACTTTTTATGTTCTATGATATTTTTTGATCTGATGCGTAGTTCTCGAGATATATCAAGATATTTAAAAGTTCCGAAGCCGCACCAACATAATAGAGATACAGAAACACCGTGGCCCCTTTCTTTGAGATAACTCTGCACTATTGCGAGCTGTAAATGCCACTTCCAGCTTAGCTGTGCAGAAGAAGAACAACAAGAAGAAGAAATATCTCGAAATATGTCCGTCAGGCCCCTTCCCTTGAGATATATCTGCAAATATCTCGGAAACGAAGCGAGCTATGGCAAAATGTTAAGAGACCTTTTTTGTAGAGAATTATGTTTCCTACAATTTATGTTCTATGATATTTTTTGATCAGAAGCGTAGTTTTCGAGATATATCGAGATATTTAAAAGTTCCGAAGCCGCACCAACATAATAGAGATACAGAAACACCGTGGCCCCTTTCGTTGAGATAACTCTGCACTAGTGCGAGCCGCAAATGCCACTTCCAGCTTAACTGTGCAGAAGAAGAACAACAAGAAGAAGAAATATCTCGAAATATGTCCGTCAGGCCCCTTCCCTTGAGATAAATCTGCAAATATCTCGGAAACGAAGCGAGCTATGGCAAAATGTTAAGAGACCTTTTTTGTAGAGAATTAAGTTTCCTACTTTTTATGTTCTATGATATTTTTTGATCAGATGCGTAGTTCTCGAGATATATCAAGATATCTAAAAGTTCCGAAGCCGCACCAACATAATAGAGATACAGAAACACCGTGGCCCCTTTCTTCGAGATAACTCTGCACTATTGCGAGCTGCAAATGCCACTTCCAGCTTAGCTGTGCAGAAGAAGAACAACAAGAAGAAGAAATATCTCGAAAAATGTCCGTCAGGCCCCTTCCCTTGAGATAAATCTGCAAATATCTCGGAAACGAAGCGAGCTATGGCAAAATGTTAAGAGACCTTATTTGTAGAGAATTAAGTTTCCTACTTTTTATGTTCTATGATATTTTTTGATCAGATGCGTAGTTCTCGAGATATATCCAGATATTTAAAAGTTCCGAAGCCGCACCAACATAATAGAGATACAGAAACACCGTGGCCCCTTTCTTTGAGATAACTCTGCGCTATTGCGAGCTGGAAATGCCACTTCCAGTTTAGCTGTGCAGAAGAAGAACAACAAGAAGAGGAAATATCTCGAAATATGTCCGTCAGGCCCCTTCCCTCGAGATAAATCCGCAAATATCTCGGAAACGAAGCGAGCTATGGCAAAATGTTAAGAGACCTTTTTTGTAGAGAATTAAGTTTCCTACTTTTTATGTTCTATGATATTTTTTGATCGGATGCGTAGTTCTCGAGATATATCAAGATATTTAAAAGTTCCGAAGCCGCACCAACATAATAGAGATACAGAAACACCGTGGCCCCTTTCTTTGAGATAACTCTGCACTATTGCGAGCTGCAAATGCCACTTCCAGCTTAGCTGTGCAGAAGAAGAACAACAAGAAGAAGAAATATCTGGAAATATGTCCGTCAGGCCCCTTCCCTTGAGATAAATCTGCAAATATCTCGGAAACGAAGCGAGGTACGGCAAAATGTTAAGAGACCTTTTTTGTAGAGAACTATATTTCCCACAATTTAGGTTCTGTGATATTTTTTGATCAGAAGCGTAGTTCTCGAGATATATCGAGATATTTAAAAGATCCGAAGCCGCGCCAACATAATAGAGATACAGAAACACCGTGGCCCCTTTCTTTGAGATAACTCTGCACCATTGCGAGCTGCAAATGCCACTTCCAGCTTAGCTGTGCAGAAGAAGACCAACAAGAAGAAGAAATATCTCGAAATATGTCCGTCAGGCCCCTTCCCTTGAGATAAATCTGCAAATATCTCGGAAACGAAGCGAGCTATGGCAAAATGTTGAGAGACCTTTTTTGTAGAGAATTAAGTTTCCTACGTTTTATGTTCTATGATATTTTTTGATCAGATGCGTAGTTCTCGAGATATATCAAGATATTTAAAAGTTCCGAAGCCGCACCAACATAATAGGGATACAGAAACACCGTGGCCCCTTTCTTTGAGATAACTCTGCACTATTGCGAGCTGTAAATGCCACTTCCAGCTTAGCTGTGCAGAAGAAGAACAACAAGAAGAAGAAATATCTCGAAATATGTCCGTCAGGCCCCTTCCCTTGAGATATATCTGCAAATATCTCGGAAACGAAGCGAGCTATGGCAAAATGTTAAGAGACCTTTTTTGTAGAGAATTATGTTTCCTACAATTTATGTTCTATGATATTTTTTGATCAGAAGCGTAGTTTTCGAGATATATCGAGATATTTAAAAGTTCCGAAGCCGCACCAACATAATAGAGATACAGAAACACCGTGGCCCCTTTCGTTGAGATAACTGTGCACTAGTGCGAGCCGCAAATGCCACTTCCAGCTTAACTGTGCAGAAGAAGAACAACAAGAAAAAGAAATATCTCGAAATATGTCCGTCAGGCCCCTTCCCTTGAGATAAATCTGCAAATATCTCGGAAACGAAGCGAGCTATGGCAAAATGTTAAGAGACCTTTTTTGTAGAGAATTAAGTTTCCTACTTTTTATGTTCTATGATATTTTTTGATCAGATGCGTAGTTCTCGAGATATATCAAGATATCTAAAAGTTCCGAAGCCGCACCAACATAATAGAGATACAGAAACACCGTGGCCCCTTTCTTCGAGATAACTCTGCACTATTGCGAGCTGCAAATGCCACTTCCAGCTTAGCTGTGCAGAAGAAGAACAACAAGAAGAAGAAATATCTCGAAAAATGTCCGTCAGGCCCCTTCCCTTGAGATAAATCTGCAAATATCTCGGAAACGAAGCGAGCTATGGCAAAATGTTAAGAGACCTTATTTGTAGAGAATTAAGTTTCCTACTTTTTATGTTCTATGATATTTTTTGATCAGAAGCGTAGTTCTCGAGATATATCGAGATATTTAAAAGATCCGAAGCCGCGCCAACATAATAGAGATACAGAAACACCGTGGCCCCTTTCTTTGAGATAACTCTGCACCATTGCGAGCAGCAAATGCCACTTCCAGCTTAGCTGTGCAGAAGAAGACCAACAAGAAGAAGAAATATCTCGAAATATGTCCGTCAGGCCCCTTCCCTTGAGATAAATCTGCAAATATCTCGGAAACGAAGCGAGCTATGGCAAAATGTTGAGAGACCTTTTTTGTAGAGAATTAAGTTTCCTACGTTTTATGTTCTATGATATTTTTTGATCAGATGCGTAGTTCTCGAGATATATCAAGATATTTAAAAGTTCCGAAGCCGCACCAACATAATAGAGATACAGAAACACCGTGGCCCCTTTCTTTGAGATAACTCTGCACTATTGCGAGCCGGAAATGCCACTTCCAGCTTAGCTGTGCAGAAGAAGAACAACAAGAAGAAGAAATATCTCGAAATATGTCCGTCAGGCCCCTTCCCTTGAGATAAATCTGCAAATATCTCGGAAACGAAGCGAGCTATGGCAAAATGTTGAGAGACCTTTTTTGTAGAGAATTAAGTTTCCTACGTTTTATGTTCTATGATATTTTTTGATCAGATGCGTAGTTCTCGAGATATATCAAGATATTTAAAAGTTCCGAAGCCGCACCAACATAATAGAGATACAGAAACACCGTGGCCCCTTTCTTTGAGATAACTCTGCACTATTGCGAGCTGCAAATGCCACTTCCAGCTTAGCTGTGCAGAAGAAGAACATCAAGAAGAAGAAATATCTCGAAATATGTCCGTCAGGCCCCTTCCCTTGAGATAAATCTGCAAATATCTCGGAAACGAAGAGAGCTATGGCAAAATGTTAAGAGACCTTTTTTGTAGAGAATTAAGTTTCCTACTTTTTATGTTCTATGATATTTTTTGATCTGATGCGTAGTTCTCGAGATATATCAAGATATTTAAAAGTTCCGAAGCCGCACCAACATAATAGAGATACAGAAACACCGTGGCCCCTTTCTTTGAGATAACTCTGCACTATTGCGAGCTGTAAATGCCACTTCCAGCTTAGCTGTGCAGAAGAAGAACAACAAGAAGAAGACATATCTCGAAATATGTCCGTCAGGCCCCTTCCCTTGAGATATATCTGCAAATATCTCGGAAACGAAACGAGCTATGGCAAAATGTTAAGAGATCTTTTTTGTAGAGAATTATGTTTCCTACAATTTATGTTCTATGATATTTCTTGATCAGAAGCGTAGTTTTCGAGATATATCGAGATATTTAAAAGATCCGAAGCTGCACCAACATAATAGAGATACAGAAACACCGTGGCCCCTTTCTTTGAGATAACTCTGCACTAGTGCGAGCCGCAAATGCCGCTTCCAGCTTAGCTGTGCAGAAGAAGAACAACAAGAAGAAGAAATATCTCGAAATATGTCCGTCAGGCCCCTTCCCTCGAGATAAATCTGCAAATATCTCGGAAACGAAGCGAGCTATGGCAAAATGTTAAGAGACCTTTTTTGTAGAGAATTAAGTTTCCTACTTTTTATGTTCTATGATATTTTTTGATCGGATGCGTAGTTCTCGAGATATATCAAGATATTTAAAAGTTCCGAAGCCGCACCAACATAATAGAGATACAGAAACACCGTGGCCCCTTTCTTTGAGATAACTCTGCACTATTGCGAGCTGCAAATGCCACTTCCAGCTTAGCTGTGCAGAAGAAGAACAACAAGAAGAAGAAATATCTGGAAATATGTCCGTCAGGCCCCTTCCCTTGAGATAAATCTGCAAATATCTCGGAAACGAAGCGAGCTACGGCAAAATGTTAAGAGACCTTTTTTGTAGAGAATTATATTTCCCACAATTTAGGTTCTATGATATTTTTTGATCAGAAGCGTAGTTTTCGAGATATATCCAGATATTTAAAAGATCCGAAGCCGCACCAACATAATAGAGATACAGAAACACCGTGGCCCCTTTCTTTGAGATAACTCTGCACCATTGCGAGCTGCAAATGCCACTTCCAGCTTAGCTGTGCAGAAGAAGACCAACAAGAAGAAGAAATATCTCGAAATATGTCCGTCAGGCCCCTTCCCTTGAGATATATCTGCAAATATCTCGGAAACGAAACGAGCTATGGCAAAATGTTAAGAGACCTTTTTTGTAGAGAATTATGTTTCCTACAATTTATGTTCTATGATATTTTTTGATCAGAAGCGTAGTTTTCGAGATATATCGAGATATTTAAAAGATCCGAAGCTGCACCAACATAATAGAGATACAGAAACACCGTGGCCCCTTTCTTTGAGATAACTCTGCACTAGTGCGAGCCGCAAATGCCGCTTCCAGCTTAGCTGTGCAGATGAAGAACAACAAGAAGAAGAAATATCTCGAAATATGTCCGTCAGGCCCCTTCCCTCGAGATAAATCTGCAAATATCTCGGAAACGAAGCGAGCTATGGCAAAATGTTAAGAGACCTTTTTTGTAGAGAATTTAGTTTCCTACTTTTTATGTTCTATGACATTTTTTGATCGGATGCGTAGTTCTCGAGATATATCAAGATATTTAAAAGTTCCGAAGCCGCACCAACATAATAGAGATACAGAAACACCGTGGCCCCTTTCTTTGAGATAACTCTGCACTATTGCGAGCTGCAAATGCCACTTCCAGCTTAGCTGTGCAGAAGAAGAACAACAAGAAGAAGAAATATCTCGAAATATGTCCATCAGGACCCTTCCCTTGAGATAAATCTGCAAATATCTCGGAAACGAAGCGAGCTATGGCAAAATGTTAAGAGACCTTTTTTGTAGAGAATTAAGTTTCCTACTTTTTATGTTCGATGATATTTTTTGATCAGATGCGTAGTTCTCGAGATATATCAAGATATTTAAAAGTTCCGAAGCCGCACCAACATAATAGAGATACAGAAACACCGTGGCCACTTTCTTTGAGATAACTCTGCGCTATTCCGAGCTGGAAATGCCACTTCCAGTTTAGCTGTGCAGAAGAAGAACAACAAGAAGAGGAAATATCTCGAAATATGTCCGTCAGGCCCCTTCCCTTGAGATATATCTGCAAATATCTCGGAAACGAAACGAGCTATGGCAAAATGTTAAGAGACCTTTTTTGTAGAGAATTATGTTTCCTACAATTTATGTTTTATGATATTTTTTGATCGGATGCGTAGTTCTCGAGATATATCAAGATATTTAAAAGTTCCGAAGCCGCACCAACATAATAGAGATACAGAAACACCGTGGCCCCTTTCTTTGAGATAACGCTGCACTATTGCGAGCTGCAAATGCCACTTCCAGCTTAGCTGTGCAGAAGAAGAACAACAAGAAGAAGAAATATCTGGAAATATGTCCGTCAGGCCCCTTCCCTTGAGATAAATCTGCAAATATCTCGGAAACGAAGCGAGCTACGGCAAAATGTTAAGAGACCTTTTTTGTAGAGAATTATATTTCCTACAATTTATGTTCTATGATATTTTTTGATCAGAAGCGTAGTTTTCGAGATATATCGAGATATTTAAAAGTTCCGAAGCCGCCCCAACATAATAGAGATACAGAAACACCGTGGCCCCTTTCTTTGAGATAACTCTGCACTATTGCGAGCTGCAGATGCCACTTCCAGCTTAGCTGTGCAGAGGAAGAACAACAAGAAGAAAAAATATCTCGAAATATGTCCGTCAGGCCAGTTCCTTTGAGCTGAATCTGCAAATATCTCGGAAACGAAGCGAGCTATGGCAAAATGTTAAGAGACCTTTTTTGTAGAGAAATAAGTTTCCTACTTTTTATGCTCTATGATATTTTTTGATCGGATGCGTAGTTCTCGAGATATATCAAGATATTTAAAAAATCCGAAGCCGCACCAACATAATAGAGATACAGAAACACCGTGGCCCCTTTCTTTGAGATAACTCTGCACTATTGCGAGCTGCAAATGCCACTTCCAGCTTAGCTGTGCAGAAGAAGAACAACAAAAAGAAGAAATATCTCGAAATATGTCCGTCAGGCCCCTTCCCTTGAGATAAATCTGCAAATATCTCGGAAACGAAGCGAGCTATGGCAAAATGTTAAGAGACCTGTTTTGTAGAGAATTAAGTTTCCTACATTTTATGTTCTATGATATTTTTCGATCAGATGCGTAGTTCTCGAGATATATCGAGATATTTAAAAGTTCCGAAGCCGCACCAACATAATAGAGATACAGAAACACCGTGGCCCCTTTCTTTGAGATAACTCTGCACTATTGCGAGCCGCAAATGCCACTTCCAGCTTAGCTGTGCAGAAGAAGAACAACAAGAAGAAGAAATATCTCGAAATATGTCCGTCAGGCCCCTTCCCTTGAGATAAATCTGCAAATATCTCGGAAACGAAGCGAGCTATGGCAAAATGTTAAGAGACCTTTTTTGTAGAGAATTAAGTTTCCTACAATTTATGTTGCATGATATTTTTTGATCAGAAGCGTAGTTTTCGAGATATATCGAGATATTTAAAAGTTCCGAAGCCGCACCGACATAATAGAGATACAGAAACACCGTGGCCCCTTTCTTTGAGATAACTCTGCACTAGTGCGAGCTGCAAATGCCACTTCCAGCTTAGCTGTGCAGAAGAAGAACAACAAGAAGAAGAAATATCTCGAAATATGTCCGTCAGGCCCCTTCCCTTGAGATAAATCTGCAAATATCTCGGAAACGAAGCGGGCTATGGCAAAATGTTAAGAGACCTTTTTTGTAGAGAATTAAGTTTCCTACTTTTTATGTTCTATGATATTTTTTGATCAGATGCGTAGTTCTCGAGATATATCAAGATATCTAAAAGTTCCGAAGCCGCACCAACATAATAGAGATACAGAAACACCGTGGCCCCTTTCTTCGAGATAACTCTGCACTATTGCGAGCTGCAAATGCCACTTCCAGCTTAGCTGTGCAGAAGAAGAACAACAAGAAGAAGAAATATCTCGAAAAATGTCCGTCAGGCCCCTTCCCTTGAGATAAATCTGCAAATATCTCGGAAACGAAGCGAGCTATGGCAAAATGTTAAGAGACCTTATTTGTAGAGAATTAAGTTTCCTACTTTTTATGTTCTATGATATTTTTTGATCAGATGCGTAGTTCTCGAGATATATCAAGATATTTAAAAGTTCCGAAGCCGCACCAACATAATAGAGATACAGAAACACCGTGGCCCCTTTCTTTGAGATAACTCTGCGCTATTCCGAGCTGGAAATGCCACTTCCAGTTTAGCTGTGCAGAAGAAGAACAACAACAAGAGGAAATATCTCGAAATATGTCCGTCAGGCCCCTTCCCTTGAGATATATCTGCAAATATCCCGGAAACGAAACGAGCTATGGCAAAATGTTAAGAGACCTTTTTTGTAGAGAATTAAGTTTCCTACTTTTTATGTTTTATGATATTTTTTGATCGGATGCGTAGTTCTCGAGATATATCAAGATATTTAAAAGTTCCGAAGCCGCACCAACATAATAGAGATACAGAAACACCGTGGCCCCTTTCTTTGAGATAACTCTGCACTATTGCGAGCTGCAAATGCCACTTCCAGCTTAGCTGTGCAGAAGAAGAACAACAAGAAGAAGAAATATCTGGAAATATGTCCGTCAGGCCCCTTCCCTTGAGATAAATCTGCAAATATCTCGGAAACGAAGCGAGCTACGGCAAAATGTTAAGAGACCTTTTTTGTAGAGAATTATATTTCCTACAATTTATGTTCTATGATATTTTTTGATCAGAAGCGTAGTTTTCGAGATATATCGAGATATTTAAAAGTTCCGAAGCCGCCCCAACATAATAGAGATACAGAAACACCGTGGCCCCTTTCTTTGAGATAACTCTGCACTATTGCGAGCTGCAGATGCCACTTCCAGCTTAGCTGTGCAGAGGAAGAACAACAAGAAGAAAAAATATCTCGAAATATGTCCGTCAGGTCAGTTCCTTTGAGCTGAATCTGCAAATATCTCGGAAACGAAGCGAGCTATGGCAAAATGTTAAGAGACGTTTTTTGTAGAGAATTATGTTTCCTACAATTTATGTTCTATGATATTTTTTGATCAGAAGCGTAGTTTTCGAGATATATCGAGATATTTAAAAGTTCCGAAGACGCACCAACATAATAGAGATACAGAAACACCGTGGCCCCTTTCTTTGAGATAACTCTGCGCTATTGCGAGCTGGAAATGCCACTTCCAGTTTAGCTGTGCAGAAGAAGAACAACAAGAAGAGGAAATATCTCGAAATATGTCCGTCAGGCCCCTTCCCTTGAGATATATCTGCAAATATCTCGGAAACGAAACGAGCTATGGCAAAATGTTAAGAGACCTTTTTTGTAGAGAATTATGTTTCCTACAATTTATGTTCTATGATATTTTTTAATCAGAAGCGTAGTTTTCGAGATATATCGAGATATTTAAAAGATCCGAAGCCGCACCAACATAATAGAGATACAGAAACACCGTGGCCCCTTTCTTTGAGATAACCCTGCACTAGTGCGAGCCGCAAATGCCGCTTCCAGCTTAGCTGTGCAGAAGAAGAACAACAAGAAGAAGAAATATCTCGAAATATGTCCGTCAGGCCCCTTCCCTCGAGATAAATCTGCAAATATCTCGGAAACGAAGCGAGCGATGGCAAAATGTTAAGAGACCTTTTTTGTAGAGAATTAAGTTTCCTACTTTTTATGCTCTATGATATTTTTTGATCGGATGCGTAGTTCTCGAGATATATCAAGATATTTAAAAAATCCGAAGCCGCACCAACATAATAGAGATACAGAAACACCGTGGCCCCTTTCTTTGAGATAACTCTGCACTATTGCGAGCCGCAAATGCCACTTCCAGCTTAGCTGTGCAGAAGAAGAACAACAAGAAGAAGAAATATCTCGAAATATGTCCGTCAGGCCCCTTCCCTTGAGATAAATCTGCAAATATCTCGGAAACGAAGCGAGCTATGGCAAAATGTTAAGAGACCTTTTTTTAGAGAATTAAGTTTCCTACAATTTATGTTCTATGATATTTTTTGATCAGAAGCGTAGTTTTCGAGATATATCGAGATATTTAAAAGTTCCGAAGCCGCACCAACATAATAGCGATACAGAAACACCGTGGCCCCTCTCTTTGAGATAACTCTGCACTATTGCGAGCTGGAAATGCCACGTCCAGTTTAGCTGTGCAGAAGAAGAAGAAATATCTCGAAATATGTCCGTTAGGCCCCTTCCCTTGGGATAAATCTGCAAATATCTCGGAAACGAAGCGAGCTATGGCAAAATGTTAAGAGACCTTTTTTGTAGAGAATTATGTTTCCTACAATTTATGTTCTATGATATTTTTTGATCAGAAGGGTAGTTTTCGAGATATATCGAGATATTTAAAAGTTCCGAAGCCGCACCAACATAATAGAGATACAGAAACACCGTGGCCCCTTTCTTTGAGATAACTCTGCACTATTGCGAGCTGCAAATGCCACTTCCAGCTTAGCTGTGCAGAGGAAGAACAACAAGAAGAAGAAATATCTCGAAATATGTCCGTCAGGCCAGTTCCTTTGAGCTGAATCTGCAAATATCTCGGAAACGAAGCGAGCTATGGCAAAATGTTAAGAGACCTTTTTTGTAGAGAATTCAGTTTCCTACTTTTTATGTTCTATGATATTTTTTGATCAGATGCGTAGTTCTCGAGATATATCAAGATGTTTAAAAGTTAAGAAGCCGCACCAACATAATAGAGATACAGAAACACCGTGGCCCCTTTCTTTGAGATAACTCTGCACTATTGCGAGCTGGAAATGCCACTTCCAGTTTAGCTGTGCAGAAGAAGAACAACAAGAAGAAGAAATATCTCGAAATATGTCCGTTAGGCCCCTTCCCTTGAGATAAATCTGCAAATATCTCGGAAACGAAGCGAGCTATGGCAAAATGTTAAGAGACCTTTTTTGTAGAGAATTAAGTTTCCTACGTTTTATGTTGTATGATATTTTTTGATCAGATGCGTAGTTCTCGAGATATATCAAGATATTTAAAAGTTCCGAAGCCGCACCAACATAATAGAGATACAGAAACACCGTGGCCCCTCTCTTTGAGATAACTCTGCACTATTGCGAGCTGGAAATGCCACTTCCAGTTTAGCTGTGCAGAAGAAGAACAACAAGAAGAAGACATATCTCGAAATATGTCCGTCAGGCCCCTTCCCTTGAGATATATCTGCAAATATCTCGGAAACGAAGCGAGCTATGGCAAAATGTTAAGAGACCTTTTTTGTAGAGAATTAAGTTTCCTACTTTTTATGTTCTATGACATTTTTTGATCAGATGCGTAGTTCTCGAGATATATCAAGATATTTAAAAGTTCCGAAGCCGCACCAACATAATAGAGATACAGAAACACCGTGGCCCCTTTCTTTGAGATAACTCTGCACTATTGCGAGCTGTAAATGCCACTTCCAGCTTAGCTGTGCAGAAGAAGAACAACAAGAAGAAGAAATATCTCGAAATATGTCCGTCAGGCCCCTTCCCTTGAGATATATCTGCAAATATCTCGGAAACGAAGCGAGCTATGGCAAAATGTTAAGAGACCTTTTTTGTAGAGAATTATGTTTCGTACAATTTATGTTCTATGATATTTTTTGTCAGAAGCGTAGTTTGCGAGATATATCGAGATATTTAAAAGTTCCAAAGCCGCACCAACATAATAGAGATACAGAAACACCGTGGCCCCTTTCTTTGAGATAACTCTGCACTATTGCGAGCTGCAAATGCCACTTCCAGCTTAGCTGTGCAGAAGAAGAACATCAAGAAGAAGAAATATCTCGAAATATGTCCGTCAGGCCCCTTCCCTTGAGATAAATCTGCAAATATCTCGGAAACGAAGAGAGCTATGGCAAAATGTTAAGAGACCTATTTTGTAGAGAATTGAGTTTCCTACTTTTTATGTTCTATAATATTTTTTGATCTGATGCGTAGTTCTCGAGATATATCAAGATATTTAAAAGTTCCGAAGCCGCACCAACATAATAGAGATACAGAAACACCGTGGCCCCTTTCTTTGAGATAACTCTGCACTATTGCGAGCTGTAAATGCCACTTCCAGCTTAGCTGTGCAGAAGAAGAACAACAAGAAGAAGAAATATCTCGAAATATGTCCGTCAGGCCCCTTCCCTTGAGATATATCTGCAAATATCTCGGAAACGAAGAGAGCTATGGCAAAATGTTAAGAGACCTTTTTTGTAGAGAATTAAGTTTCCTACTTTTTATGTTCTATGATATTTTTTGAGCTGATGCGTAGTTCTCGAGATATATCAAGATATTTAAAAGTTCCGAAGCCGCACCAACATAATAGAGATACAGAAACACCGTGGCCCCTTTCTTTCAGATAACTATGCACTATTGCGAGCTGCAAATGCCACTTCCAGCTTAGCTGTGCAGAAGAACAACAAGAAGAAGAAATATCTCGAAATATGTCCGTCAGGCCCCTTCCCTTGAGATAAATCTGCAAATATCTCGGAAACGAAGAGAGCTATGGCAAAATGTTAAGAGACCTTTTTTGTAGAGAATTAAGTTTCCTACAATCTATGTTCTATGATATTTTTTGATCAGAAGCGTAGTTTTCGAGATATATCGAGATATTTAAAAGTTCCGAAGCCGCACCAACATAATAGAGATACAGAAACACCGTGGCCCCTTTCGTTGAGATAACTCTGCACTAGTGGGAGCCGCAAATGCCACTTCCAGCTTAGCTGTGCAGAAGAAGAACAACAAGAAGAAGAAATATCTCGAAATATGTCCGTCAGGCCCCTTCCCTTGAGATATATCTGCAAATATCTCGGAAACGAAGCGAGCTATGGCAAAATGTTAAGAGACCGTTTTTGTAGGGAATTAAGTTTCCTACTTTTTATGTTCTATGATATTTTTTGATCAGAAGCGTAGTTTTCGAGATACATCGAGATATTTAAAAGTTCCGAAGCCGCACCAACATAATAGAGATACAGAAACACCGTGGCCCCTTTCTTTGAGATAACTCTGCACTAGTGCGAGCCGCAAATGCCAGTTCCAGCTTAGCTGTGCAGAAGAAGAACAACAAGAAGAAGAAATATCTCGAAATATGTCCGTCAGGCCCCTTCCGTTGAGATAAATCTGCAAATATCTCGGAAACGAAGCGAGCTATGGCAAAATGTTAAGAGACCTTTTTTGTAGAGAATTAAGTTTCCTACTTTTTATGTTGTATGATATTTTTTGATCAGATGCGTAGTTCTCGAGATATATCAAGATATTTAAAAGTTCCGAAGCCGCACCAACATAATAGAGATACAGAAACACCGTGGCCCCTTTCTTTGAGATAACTCTGCACTATTGCGAGCTGCAAATGCCACTTCCAGCTTAGCTGTGCAGAGGAAGAACAACAAGAAGAAGAAATATCTCGAAATATGTCCGTCAGGCCAGTTCCTTTGAGCTGTATCTGCAAATATCTCGGAAACGAAGCGAGCTATGGCAAAATGTTAAGAGACGTTTTTTGTAGAGAATTATGTTTCCTACAATTTATGTTCTATGATATTTTTTGATCAGAAGCGTAGTTTTCGAGATATATCGAGGTATTTAAAAGTTCCGAAGCCGCACCAACATAATAGGGATACAGAAACACCGTGGCCCCTTTCTTTGAGATAACTCTGCACTAGTGCGAGCCGCAAATGCCACTTCCAGCTTAGCTGTGCAGAAGAAGAACAACAAGAAGAAGAAATATCTCGAAATATGTCCGTCAGGCCCCTTCCCTTGAGATAAATCTGCAAATATCTCGGAAACGAAGCGAGGTATGGCGAAATGTTAAGAGACCTTTTTTGTAGAGAATTAAGTTTCCTACTTTTCATGTTCTATGATATTTTTTGATCAGATGCGTAGTTCTCGAGATATATCAAGATATTTAAAAGTTCCGAAGCCGCACCAACATAATAGAGATACAGAAACACCGTGGCCCCTTTCTTTGAGATAACTCTGCACTAGTGCGAGCCGCAAATGCCACTTCCAGCTTAGCTGTGCAGAGGAAGAACAACAAGAAGAAAAAATATCTCGAAATATGTCCGTCAGGCCAGTTCCTTTGAGCTGAATCTGCAAATATCTCGGAAACGAAGCGAGCTATGGCAAAATGTTAAGAGACCTTTTTTGTAGAGAAATAAGTTTCCTACTTTTTATGCTCTATGATATTTTTTGATCGGATGCGTAGTTCTCGAGATATATCAAGATATTTAAAAAATCCGAAGCCACACCAACATAATAGAGATACAGAAACACCGTGGCCCCTTTCTTTGAGATAACTCTGCACTATTGCGAGCTGCAAATGCCACTTCCAGCTTAGCTGTGCAGAAGAAGAACAACAAAAAGAAGAAATATCTCGAAATATGTCCGTCAGGCCCCTTCCCTTGAGATAAATCTGCAAATATCTCGGAAACGAAGCGAGCTATGGCAAAATGTTAAGAGACCTGTTTTGTAGAGAATTAAGTTTCCTACATTTTATGTTCTATGATATTTTTCGATCAGATGCGTAGTTCTCGAGATATATCGAGATATTTAAAAGTTCCGAAGCCGCACCAACATAATAGAGATACAGAAACACCGTGGCCCCTTTCTTTGAGATAACTCTGCACTATTGCGAGCCGCAAATGCCACTTCCAGCTTAGCTGTGCAGAAGAAGAACAACAAGAAGAAGAAATATCTCGAAATATGTCCGTCAGGCCCCTTCCCTTGAGATAAATCTGCAAATATCTCGGAAACGAAGCGAGCTATGGCAAAATGTTAAGAGACCTTTTTTGTAGAGAATTAAGTTTCCTACAATTTATGTTGCATGATATTTTTTGATCAGAAGCGTAGTTTTCGAGATATATCGAGATATTTAAAAGTTCCGAAGCCGCACCGACATAATAGAGATACAGAAACACCGTGGCCCCTTTCTTTGAGATAACTCTGCACTAGTGCGAGCTGCAAATGCCACTTCCAGCTTAGCTGTGCAGAAGAAGAACAACAAGAAGAAGAAATATCTCGAAATATGTCCGTCAGGCCCCTTCCCTTGAGATAAATCTGCAAATATCTCGGAAACGAAGCGGGCTATGGCAAAATGTTAAGAGACCTTTTTTGTAGAGAATTAAGTTTCCTACTTTTTATGTTCTATGATATTTTTTGATCAGATGCGTAGTTCTCGAGATATATCAAGATATCTAAAAGTTCCGAAGCCGCACCAACATAATAGAGATACAGAAACACCGTGGCCCCTTTCTTCGAGATAACTCTGCACTATTGCGAGCTGCAAATGCCACTTCCAGCTTAGCTGTGCAGAAGAAGAACAACAAGAAGAAGAAATATCTCGAAAAATGTCCGTCAGGCCCCTTCCCTTGAGATAAATCTGCAAATATCTCGGAAACGAAGCGAGCTATGGCAAAATGTTAAGAGACCTTATTTGTAGAGAATTAAGTTTCCTACTTTTTATGTTCTATGATATTTTTTGATCAGATGCGTAGTTCTCGAGATATATCAAGATATTTAAAAGTTCCGAAGCCGCACCAACATAATAGAGATACAGAAACACCGTGGCCCCTTTCTTTGAGATAACTCTGCGCTATTCCGAGCTGGAAATGCCACTTCCAGTTTAGCTGTGCAGAAGAAGAACAACAACAAGAGGAAATATCTCGAAATATGTCCGTCAGGCCCCTTCCCTTGAGATATATCTGCAAATATCCCGGAAACGAAACGAGCTATGGCAAAATGTTAAGAGACCTTTTTTGTAGAGAATTAAGTTTCCTACTTTTTATGTTTTATGATATTTTTTGATCGGATGCGTAGTTCTCGAGATATATCAAGATATTTAAAAGTTCCGAAGCCGCACCAACATAATAGAGATACAGAAACACCGTGGCCCCTTTCTTTGAGATAACTCTGCACTATTGCGAGCTGCAAATGCCACTTCCAGCTTAGCTGTGCAGAAGAAGAACAACAAGAAGAAGAAATATCTGGAAATATGTCCGTCAGGCCCCTTCCCTTGAGATAAATCTGCAAATATCTCGGAAACGAAGCGAGCTACGGCAAAATGTTAAGAGACCTTTTTTGTAGAGAATTATATTTCCTACAATTTATGTTCTATGATATTTTTTGATCAGAAGCGTAGTTTTCGAGATATATCGAGATATTTAAAAGTTCCGAAGCCGCCCCAACATAATAGAGATACAGAAACACCGTGGCCCCTTTCTTTGAGATAACTCTGCACTATTGCGAGCTGCAGATGCCACTTCCAGCTTAGCTGTGCAGAGGAAGAACAACAAGAAGAAAAAATATCTCGAAATATGTCCGTCAGGTCAGTTCCTTTGAGCTGAATCTGCAAATATCTCGGAAACGAAGCGAGCTATGGCAAAATGTTAAGAGACGTTTTTTGTAGAGAATTATGTTTCCTACAATTTATGTTCTATGATATTTTTTGATCAGAAGCGTAGTTTTCGAGATATATCGAGATATTTAAAAGTTCCGAAGACGCACCAACATAATAGAGATACAGAAACACCGTGGCCCCTTTCTTTGAGATAACTCTGCGCTATTGCGAGCTGGAAATGCCACTTCCAGTTTAGCTGTGCAGAAGAAGAACAACAAGAAGAGGAAATATCTCGAAATATGTCCGTCAGGCCCCTTCCCTTGAGATATATCTGCAAATATCTCGGAAACGAAACGAGCTATGGCAAAATGTTAAGAGACCTTTTTTGTAGAGAATTATGTTTCCTACAATTTATGTTCTATGATATTTTTTAATCAGAAGCGTAGTTTTCGAGATATATCGAGATATTTAAAAGATCCGAAGCCGCACCAACATAATAGAGATACAGAAACACCGTGGCCCCTTTCTTTGAGATAACCCTGCACTAGTGCGAGCCGCAAATGCCGCTTCCAGCTTAGCTGTGCAGAAGAAGAACAACAAGAAGAAGAAATATCTCGAAATATGTCCGTCAGGCCCCTTCCCTCGAGATAAATCTGCAAATATCTCGGAAACGAAGCGAGCGATGGCAAAATGTTAAGAGACCTTTTTTGTAGAGAATTAAGTTTCCTACTTTTTATGCTCTATGATATTTTTTGATCGGATGCGTAGTTCTCGAGATATATCAAGATATTTAAAAAATCCGAAGCCGCACCAACATAATAGAGATACAGAAACAGAGTGGCCCCTTTCTTTGAGATAACTCTGCACTATTGCGAGCCGCAAATGCCACTTCCAGCTTAGCTGTGCTGAAGAAGAACAACAAGAAGAAGAAATATCTCGAAATATGTCCGTCAGGCCCCTTCCCTTGAGATAAATCTGCAAATATCTCGGAAACGAAGCGAGCTATGGCAAAATGTTAAGAGACCTTTTTTTAGAGAATTAAGTTTCCTACAATTTATGTTCTATGATATTTTTTGATCAGAAGCGTAGTTTTCGGGATATATCGAGATATTTAAAAGTTCCGAAGCCGCACCAACATAATAGCGATACAGAAACACCGTGGCCCCTCTCTTTGAGATAACTCTGCACTATTGCGAGCTGGAAATGCCACGTCCAGTTTAGCTGTGCAGAAGAAGAAGAAATATCTCGAAATATGTCCGTTAGGCCCCTTCCCTTGGGATAAATCTGCAAATATCTCGGAAACGAAGCGAGCTATGGCAAAATGTTAAGAGACCTTTTTTGTAGAGAATTATGTTTCCTACAATTTATGTTCTATGATATTTTTTGATCAGAAGGGTAGTTTTCGAGATATATCGAGATATTTAAAAGTTCCGAAGCCGCACCAACATAATAGAGATACAGAAACACCGTGGCCCCTTTCTTTGAGATAACTCTGCACTATTGCGAGCTGCAAATGCCACTTCCAGCTTAGCTGTGCAGAGGAAGAACAACAAGAAGAAGAAATATCTCGAAATATGTCCGTCAGGCCAGTTCCTTTGAGCTGAATCTGCAAATATCTCGGAAACGAAGCGAGCTATGGCAAAATGTTAAGAGACCTTTTTTGTAGAGAATTCAGTTTCCTACTTTTTATGTTCTATGATATTTTTTGATCAGATGCGTAGTTCTCGAGATATATCAAGATGTTTAAAAGTTAAGAAGCCGCACCAACATAATAGAGATACAGAAACACCGTGGCCCCTTTCTTTGAGATAACTCTGCACTATTGCGAGCTGGAAATGCCACTTCCAGTTTAGCTGTGCAGAAGAAGAACAACAAGAAGAAGAAATATCTCGAAATATGTCCGTTAGGCCCCTTCCCTTGAGATAAATCTGCAAATATCTCGGAAACGAAGCGAGCTATGGCAAAATGTTAAGAGACCTTTTTTGTAGAGAATTAAGTTTCCTACGTTTTATGTTGTATGATATTTTTTGATCAGATGCGTAGTTCTCGAGATATATCAAGATATTTAAAAGTTCCGAAGCCGCACCAACATAATAGAGATACAGAAACACCGTGGCCCCTCTCTTTGAGATAACTCTGCACTATTGCGAGCTGGAAATGCCACTTCCAGTTTAGCTGTGCAGAAGAAGAACAACAAGAAGAAGACATATCTCGAAATATGTCCGTCAGGCCCCTTCCCTTGAGATATATCTGCAAATATCTCGGAAACGAAGCGAGCTATGGCAAAATGTTAAGAGACCTTTTTTGTAGAGAATTAAGTTTCCTACTTTTTATGTTCTATGACATTTTTTGATCAGATGCGTAGTTCTCGAGATATATCAAGATATTTAAAAGTTCCGAAGCCGCACCAACATAATAGAGATACAGAAACACCGTGGCCCCTTTCTTTGAGATAACTCTGCACTATTGCGAGCTGTAAATGCCACTTCCAGCTTAGCTGTGCAGAAGAAGAACAACAAGAAGAAGAAATATCTCGAAATATGTCCGTCAGGCCCCTTCCCTTGAGATATATCTGCAAATATCTCGGAAACGAAGCGAGCTATGGCAAAATGTTAAGAGACCTTTTTTGTAGAGAATTATGTTTCGTACAATTTATGTTCTATGATATTTTTTGTCAGAAGCGTAGTTTGCGAGATATATCGAGATATTTAAAAGTTCCAAAGCCGCACCAACATAATAGAGATACAGAAACACCGTGGCCCCTTTCTTTGAGATAACTCTGCACTATTGCGAGCTGCAAATGCCACTTCCAGCTTAGCTGTGCAGAAGAAGAACATCAAGAAGAAGAAATATCTCGAAATATGTCCGTCAGGCCCCTTCCCTTGAGATAAATCTGCAAATATCTCGGAAACGAAGAGAGCTATGGCAAAATGTTAAGAGACCTATTTTGTAGAGAATTGAGTTTCCTACTTTTTATGTTCTATAATATTTTTTGATCTGATGCGTAGTTCTCGAGATATATCAAGATATTTAAAAGTTCCGAAGCCGCACCAACATAATAGAGATACAGAAACACCGTGGCCCCTTTCTTTGAGATAACTCTGCACTATTGCGAGCTGTAAATGCCACTTCCAGCTTAGCTGTGCAGAAGAAGAACAACAAGAAGAAGAAATATCTCGAAATATGTCCGTCAGGCCCCTTCCCTTGAGATATATCTGCAAATATCTCGGAAACGAAGAGAGCTATGGCAAAATGTTAAGAGACCTTTTTTGTAGAGAATTAAGTTTCCTACTTTTTATGTTCTATGATATTTTTTGAGCTGATGCGTAGTTCTCGAGATATATCAAGATATTTAAAAGTTCCGAAGCCGCACCAACATAATAGAGATACAGAAACACCGTGGCCCCTTTCTTTCAGATAACTATGCACTATTGCGAGCTGCAAATGCCACTTCCAGCTTAGCTGTGCAGAAGAACAACAAGAAGAAGAAATATCTCGAAATATGTCCGTCAGGCCCCTTCCCTTGAGATAAATCTGCAAATATCTCGGAAACGAAGAGAGCTATGGCAAAATGTTAAGAGACCTTTTTTGTAGAGAATTAAGTTTCCTACAATCTATGTTCTATGATATTTTTTGATCAGAAGCGTAGTTTTCGAGATATATCGAGATATTTAAAAGTTCCGAAGCCGCACCAACATAATAGAGATACAGAAACACCGTGGCCCCTTTCGTTGAGATAACTCTGCACTAGTGGGAGCCGCAAATGCCACTTCCAGCTTAGCTGTGCAGAAGAAGAACAACAAGAAGAAGAAATATCTCGAAATATGTCCGTCAGGCCCCTTCCCTTGAGATATATCTGCAAATATCTCGGAAACGAAGCGAGCTATGGCAAAATGTTAAGAGACCGTTTTTGTAGGGAATTAAGTTTCCTACTTTTTATGTTCTATGATATTTTTTGATCAGAAGCGTAGTTTTCGAGATACATCGAGATATTTAAAAGTTCCGAAGCCGCACCAACATAATAGAGATACAGAAACACCGTGGCCCCTTTCTTTGAGATAACTCTGCACTAGTGCGAGCCGCAAATGCCAGTTCCAGCTTAGCTGTGCAGAAGAAGAACAACAAGAAGAAGAAATATCTCGAAATATGTCCGTCAGGCCCCTTCCGTTGAGATAAATCTGCAAATATCTCGGAAACGAAGCGAGCTATGGCAAAATGTTAAGAGACCTTTTTTGTAGAGAATTAAGTTTCCTACTTTTTATGTTGTATGATATTTTTTGATCAGATGCGTAGTTCTCGAGATATATCAAGATATTTAAAAGTTCCGAAGCCGCACCAACATAATAGAGATACAGAAACACCGTGGCCCCTTTCTTTGAGATAACTCTGCACTATTGCGAGCTGCAAATGCCACTTCCAGCTTAGCTGTGCAGAGGAAGTACAACAAGAAGAAGAAATATCTCGAAATATGTCCGTCAGGCCAGTTCCTTTGAGCTGTATCTGCAAATATCTCGGAAACGAAGCGAGCTATGGCAAAATGTTAAGAGACGTTTTTTGTAGAGAATTATGTTTCCTACAATTTATGTTCTATGATATTTTTTGATCAGAAGCGTAGTTTTCGAGATATATCGAGGTATTTAAAAGTTCCGAAGCCGCACCAACATAATAGGGATACAGAAACACCGTGGCCCCTTTCTTTGAGATAACTCTGCACTAGTGCGAGCCGCAAATGCCACTTCCAGCTTAGCTGTGCAGAAGAAGAACAACAAGAAGAAGAAATATCTCGAAATATGTCCGTCAGGCCCCTTCCCTTGAGATAAATCTGCAAATATCTCGGAAACGAAGCGAGGTATGGCGAAATGTTAAGAGACCTTTTTTGTAGAGAATTAAGTTTCCTACTTTTCATGTTCTATGATATTTTTTGATCAGATGCGTAGTTCTCGAGATATATCAAGATATTTAAAAGTTCCGAAGCCGCACCAACATAATAGAGATACAGAAACACCGTGGCCCCTTTCTTTGAGATAACTCTGCACTATTGCGAGCTGCAAATGCCACTTCCAGCTTAGCTGTGCAGAGGAAGAACAACAAGAAGAAGAAATATCTCGAAATATGTCCGTCAGGCCAGTTCCTTTGAGCTGTATCTGCAAATATCTCGGAAACGAAGCGAGCTATGGCAAAATGTTAAGAGACGTTTTTTGTAGAGAATTATGTTTCCTACAATTTATGTTCTATGATATTTTTTGATCAGAAGCGTAGTTTTCGAGATATATCGAGGTATTTAAAAGTTCCGAAGCCGCACCAACATAATAGGGATACAGAAACACCGTGGCCCCTTTCTTTGAGATAACTCTGCACTAGTGCGAGCCGCAAATGCCACTTCCAGCTTAGCTGTGCAGAAGAAGAACAACAAGAAGAAGAAATATCTCGAAATATGTCCGTCAGGCCCCTTCCCTTGAGATAAATCTGCAAATATCTCGGAAACGAAGCGAGCTATGGCGAAATGTTAAGAGACCTTTTTTGTAGAGAATTAAGTTTCCTACTTTTTATCTTCTATGATATTTTTTGATCAGAAGCGTAGTTTTCGAGATACATCGAGATATTTAAAAGTTCCGAAGCCGCACCAACATAATAGAGATACAGAAACACCGTGGCCCCTTTCTTTGAGATAACTCTGCACGATTGCGAGCTGTAAATGCCACTTCCAGCTTAGCTGTGCAGAAGAAGAACAACAAGAAGAAGAAATATCTCGAAATATGTCCGTCAGGCCCCTTCCCTTGAGATAAATCTGCAAATATCTCGGAAACGAAGCGAGCTATGGCGAAATGTTAAGAGACCTTTTTTGTAGAGAATTAAGTTTCCTACTTTTTATGTTCTATGATATTTTTTGATCAGATGCGTAGTTCTCGAGATATATCAAGATATTTAAAAGTTCCGAAGCCGCACCAACATAATAGAGATACAGAAACACCGTGGCCCCTTTCTTTGAGATAACTCTGCACTATTGCGAGCTGTAAATGCCACTTCCAGCTTAGCTGTGCAGAGGAAGAACAACAAGAAGAAGAAATATCTCGAAATATGTCCGTCAGGCCAGTTCCTTTGAGCTGAATCTGCAAATATCTCGGAAACGAAGCGAGCTATGGCAAAATGTTAAGAGACGTTTTTTATAGAGAATTAAGTTTCCTACTTTTTATCTTCTATGATATTTTTTGATCAGATGCGTAGTTCTCGAGATATATCAAGATATTTGAAAGTTCCGAAGCCGCACCAACATAATAGAGATACAGAAACACCGTGGCCCCTCTCTTTGAGATAACTCTGCACTAGTGCGAGCCGCAAATGCCACTTCCAGCTTAGCTGTGCAGAAGAAGAACAACAAGAAGAAGAAATATCTCGAAATATGTCGGTCAGGCCCCTTCCCTTGAGATATATCTGCAAATATCTCGGAAACGAAGCGAGCTATGGCAAAATGTTAAGAGACCTTTTTTGTAGAGAATTATGCTTCCTATAATTTATGTTCTATGATATTTTTTGATCAGAAGCGTAGTTTTCGAGATACATCGAGATATCTAAAAGTTCCGAAGCCGCACCAACATAATAGAGATACAGAAACACCGTGGCCCCTTTCTTTGAGATAACTCTGCACTAGTGCGAGCCGCAAATGCCAGTTCCAGCTTAGCTGTGCAGAAGAAGAACAACAAGAAGAAGAAATATCTCGAAATATGTCCGTCAGGCCCCTTCCCTTGAGATAAATCTGCAAATATCTCGGAAACGAAGCGAGCTATGGCAAAATGTTAAGAGACCTTTTTTGTAGAGAATTAAGTTTCCTACTTTTTATGTTGTATGATATTTTTTGATCAGATGCGTAGTTCTCGAGATATATCAAGATATTTAAAAGTTCCGAAGCCGCACCAACATAATAGAGATACAGAAACACCGTGGCCCCTTTCTTTGAGATAACTCTGCACTATTGCGAGCTGCAAATGCCACTTCCAGCTTAGCTGTGCAGAGGAAGAACAACAAGAAGAAGAAATATCTCGAAATATGTCCGTCAGGCCAGTTCCTTTGAGCTGAATCTGCAAATATCTCGGAAACGAAGCGAGCTATGGCAAAATGTTAAGAGACGTTTTTTGTAGAGAATTATGTTTCCTACAATTTATGTTCTATGATATTTTTTGATCAGAAGCGTAGTTTTCGAGATATATCGAGATATTTAAAAGTTCCGAAGCCGCACCAACATAATAGAGATACAGAAACACCGTGGCCCCTTTCTTTGAGATAACTCTGCACTATTGCGACCTGCAAATGCCACTTCCAGCTCAGCTGTGCAGAAGAAGAACAACAAGAAGAAGAAATATCTCGAAATATGTCCGACAGGCCCCTTCCCTTGAGATAAATCTGCAAATATCTCGGAAACGAAGCGAGCTATGGCAAAATGTTAAGAGACCTTTTTTGTAGAGAATAATGTTTCCTACAATTTACGTTCTATGATATTTTTTGATCAGAAGCGTAGTTTTCGAGATACATCGAGATATTTAAAAGTTCCGAAGCCGCACCAACATAATAGAGATACAGAAACACCGTGGCCCCTTTCTTTGAGATAACTCTGCACTAGTGCGAGCCGCAAATGCCAGTTCCAGCTTAGCTGTGCAGAAGAAGAACAACAAGAAGAAGAAATATCTCGAAATATGTCCGTCAGGCCCCTTCCCTTGAGATAAATCTGCAAATATCTCGGAAACGAAGCGAGCTATGGCAAAATGTTAAGAGACCTTTTTTGTAGAGAATTAAGTTTCCTACTTTTTATGTTGTATGATATTTTTTGATCAGATGCGTAGTTCTCGAGATATATCAAGATATTTAAAAGTTCCGAAGCCGCACCAACGTAATAGAGATACAGAAACACCGTGGCCCCTTTCTTTGAGATAACTCTGCACTATTGCGAGCTGCAAATGCCACTTCCAGCTTAGCTGTGCAGAGGAAGAACAACAAGAAGAAGAAATATCTCGAAATATGTCCGTCAGGCCAGTTCCTTTGAGCTGAATCTGCAAATATCTCGGAAACGAAGCGAGCTATGGCAAAATGTTAAGAGACGTTTTTTGTAGAGAATTATGTTTCCTACAATTTATGTTCTATGATATTTTTTGATCAGAAGCGTAGTTTTCGAGATATATCGAGATATTTAAAAGTTCCGAAGCCGCACCAACATAATAGAGATACAGAAACACCGTGGCCCCTTTCTTTGAGATAACTCTGCACGATTGCGAGCTGTAAATGCCACTTCCAGCTTAGCTGTGCAGAAGCAGAACAACAAGAAGAAGAAATATCTCGAAATATGTCCGTCAGGCCCCTTCCCTTGAGATAAATCTGCAAATATCTCGGAAACGAAGCGAGCTATGGCGAAATGTTAAGAGACCTTTTTTGTAGAGAATTAAGTTTCCTACTTTTTATGTTCTATGATATTTTTTGATCAGATGCGTAGTTCTCGAGATATATCAAGATATTTAAAAGTTCCGAAGCCGCACCAACATAATAGAGATACAGAAACACCGTGGCCCCTTTCTTTGAGATAACTCTGCACTATTGCGAGCTGTAAATGCCACTTCCAGCTTAGCTGTGCAGAGGAAGAACAACAAGAAGAAGAAATATCTCGAAATATGTCCGTCAGGCCAGTTCCTTTGAGCTGAATCTGCAAATATCTCGGAAACGAAGCGAGCTATGGCAAAATGTTAAGAGACGTTTTTTGTAGAGAATTATGTTTCCTACAATTTATGTTCTATGATATTTTTTGATCAGAAGCGTAGTTTTCGAGATATATCGAGATATTTAAAAGTGCCGAAGCCGCACCAACATAATAGGGATACAGAAACACCGTGGCCCCTTTCTTTGAGATAACTGTGCACTAGTGCGAGCCGCAAATGCCACTTCCAGCTTAGCTGTGCAGAAGAAGAACAACAAGAAGAAGAAATATCTCGAAATATGTCCGTCAGGCCCCTTTCCTTGAGATAAATCTGCAAATATCTCGGAAACGAAGCGAGCTATGGCAAAATGTTAAGAGACCTTTTTTGTAGAGAATTAAGTTTCCTACTTTTTATCTTCTATGATATTTTTTGATCAGATGCGTAGTTCTCGAGATATATCAAGATATTTGAAAGTTCCGAAGCCGCACCAACATAATAGAGATACAGAAACACCGTGGCCCCTCTCTTTGAGATAACTCTGCACTATTGCGAGCTCGAAATGCCACTTCCAGTTTAGCTGTGCAGAAGAAGAACAACAAGAAGAAGAAATATCTCGAAATATGTCCGTCAGGCCCCTTCCCTTGAGATAAATCTGCAAATATCTCGGAAACGAAGCGAGCTATGGCAAAATGTTAAGAGACCGTTTTTGTAGAGAATTAAGTTTCCTACTTTTTATGTTCTATGATATTTCTTGATCAGATGCGTGGTTCTCGAGATATATCAAGATATTTAAAAGTTCCGAAGCCGCACCAACATAATAGAGATACAGAAACACCGTGGCCCCTTTCTTTGAGATAACTCTGCACTATTGCGACCTGCAAATGCCACTTCCAGCTCAGCTGTGCAGAAGAAGAACAACAAGAAGAAGAAATATCTCGAAATATGTCCGTCAGGCCCCTTCCCTTGAAATAAATCTGCAAATATCTCGGAAACGAAGCGAGCTATGGCAAAATGTTAAGAGACCTTTTTTGTAGAGAATTAGGTTTCCTACTTTTTATGTTCTATGATATTTTTTGATCAGATGCGTAGTTCTCGAGATATATCAAGATATTTAATAGTTCCGAAGCCGCACCAACATAATAGAGATACAGAAACACCGTGGCCCCTTTCTTTGAGATAACTCTGCACTAGTGCGAGCCGCAAATGCCAGTTCCAGCTTAGCTGTGCAGAAGAAGAACAACAAGAAGAAGAAATATCTCGAAATATGTCCGTCAGGCCCCTTCCCTTGAGATAAATCTGCAAATATCTCGGAAACGAAGCGAGCTATGGCAAAATGTTAAGAGACCTTTTTTGTAGAGAATTAAGTTTCCTACTTTTTATGTTGTATGATATTTTTTGATCAGATGCGTAGTTCTCGAGATATATCAAGATATTTAAAAGTTCCGAAGCCGCACCAACATAATAGAGATACAGAAACACCGTGGCCCCTTTCTTTGAGATAACTCTGCACTATTGCGAGCTGCAAATGCCACTTCCAGCTTAGCTGTGCAGAGGAAGAACAACAAGAAGAAGAAATATCTCGAAATATGTCCGTCAGGCCAGTTCCTTTGAGCTGAATCTGCAAATATCTCGGAAACGAAGCGAGCTATGGCAAAATGTTAAGAGACGTTTTTTGTAGAGAATTATGTTTCCTACAATTTATGTTCTATGATATTTTTTGATCAGAAGCGTAGTTTTCGAGATATATCGAGATATTTAAAAGTTCCGAAGCCGCACCAACATAATAGAGATACAGAAACACCGTGGCCCCTTTCTTTGAGATAACTCTGCACTATTGCGACCTGCAAATGCCACTTCCAGCTCAGCTGTGCAGAAGAAGAACAACAAGAAGAAGAAATATCTCGAAATATGTCCGTCAGGCCCCTTCCCTTGAGATAAATCTGCAAATATCTCGGAAACGAAGCGAGCTATGGCAAAATGTTAAGAGACCGTTTTTGTAGAGAATTAAGTTTCCTACTTTTTATGTTCTATGATATTTTTTGATCAGATGCGTGGTTCTCGAGATATATCAAGATATTTAAAAGTTCCGAAGCCGCACCAACATAATAGAGATACAGAAACACCGTGGCCCCTTTCTTTGAGATAACTCTGCACTATTGCGACCTGCAAATGCCACTTCCAGCTCAGCTGTGCAGAAGAAGAACAACAAGAAGAAGAAATATCTCGAAATATGTCCGTCAGGCCCCTTCCCTTGAAATAAATCTGCAAATATCTCGGAAACGAAGCGAGCTATGGCAAAATGTTAAGAGACCTTTTTTGTAGAGAATTAGGTTTCCTACTTTTTATGTTCTATGATATTTTTCGATCAGACGCGTAGTTCTCAAGATATATCGAGATATTTAAAAGTTCCGAAGCCGCACCAACATAATAGAGATACAGAAACACCGTGGCCCTTTTCTTTGAGATAACTCTGCACTAGTGCGAGCCGCAAATGCCACTTCCAGCTTAGCTGTGCAGAAGAAGAACAACAAGAAGAAGAAATATCTCGAAATGTGTCCGTCTGGCCCCTTCCCTTGAGATAAATCTGCAAATATCTCGGAAACGAAGCGAGCTATGGCAAAATATTAAGAGACCTTTTTTGTAGAGAATTAAGTTTCCTACTTTTTATGTTCTATGATATTTTTTGATCAGATGCGTAGTTCTCGAGATATATCAAGATATTTAAAAGTTCCGAAGCCGCACCAACATAATAGAGATACAGAAACACCGTGGCCCCTTTCTTTGAGATAACTCTGCACTATTGCGAGCTGCAAATGCCACTTCCAGCTTAGCTGTGCAGAGGAAGAACAACAAGAAGAAGAAGTATCTCGAGATATGTCCGTCAGGCCCGTTCCTTTGAACTGAATCTGCAAATAGCTCGGAAACGAAGCGAGCTATGGCAAAATGTTAAGAGACCGTTTTTGTAGAGAATTAAGTTTCCTACTTTTTATGTTCTATGATATTTTTTGATCAGATGCGTGGTTCTCGAGATATATCAAGATATTTAAAAGTTCCGAAGCCGCACCAACATAATAGAGATACAGATACACCGTGGCCCCTTTCTTAGAGATAACTCTGCACTATTGCGAGCTGCAAATGCCAGTTCCAGCTTAGCTGTGCAGAAGAAGAACAACAAGAAGAAGAAATATCTCGAAATATGTCCGTCAGGCCCATTCCCTTGAAATAAATCTGCAAATATCTCGGAAACGAAGCGAGCTATGGCAAAATGTTAAGAGACCTTTTTTGTAGAGAATTAGGTTTCCTACTTTTTATGTTCTATGATATTTTTCGATCAGACGCGTAGTTCTCGAGATATATCGAGATATTTAAAAGTTCCGAAGCCGCACCAACATAATAGAGATACAGAAACACCGTGGCCCCTTTCTTTGAGATAACTCTGCACTAGTGCGAGCCGCAAATGCCACTTCCAGCTTAGCTGTGCAGAAGAAGAACAACAAGAAGAAGAAATATCTCGAAATATGTCCGTCAGGCCCCTTCCCTTGAGATAAATCTGCAAATATCTCGGGAACGAAGCGAGCTATGGCAAAATGTTAAGAGACCTTTTTTGTAGAGAATTAAGTTTCCTACTTTTTATGTTCTATGATATTTTTTGATCAGATGCGTAGTTCTCGAGATATATCAAGATATTTAAAAGTTCCGAAGCCGCACCAACATAATAGAGATACAGAAACACCGTGGCCCCTTTCTTTGAGATAACTCTGCACTATTGCGAGCTGCAAATGCCACTTCCAGCTTAGCTGTGCAGAGGAAGAACAACAAGAAGAAGAAGTATCTCGAAATATGTCCGTCAGGCCCGTTCCTTTGAGCTGAATCTGCAAATATCTCGGAAACGAAGAGAGCTATGGCAAAATGTTAAGAGACGTTTTTTGTAGTGAATTATGTTTCCTACAATTTATGTTCTATGATATTTTTTGATCAGAAGCGTAGTTTTCGAGATATATCAAGATATTTAAAAGTTCCGAAGCCGCACCAACATAATAGAGATACAGAAACACCGTGGCCCCTTTCTTTGAGATAACTCTGCACTATTGCGAGCTGCAAATGCCACTTCCAGCTTAGCTGTGCAGAGGAAGAACAAGAAGAAGAAGAAGTATCTCGAAATATGTCCGTCAGGCCCGTTCCTTTGAGCTGAATCTGCAAATATCTCGGAAACGAAGCGAGCTATGGCAAAATGTTAAGAGACCTTTTTTGTAGAGAATTAAGTTTCCTACTTTTTATGTTCTATGATATTTTTCGATCAGAGGCGTAGTTCTCGAGCTATATCAAGATATTTAAAAGTTCCGAAGCCGCACCAACATAATAGAGATACAGAAACACCGTGGCCCCTTTCTTTGAGATAACTCTGCACGATTGCGAGCTGGAAATGCCACTTCCAGTTTAGCTGTGCAGAAGAAGAACAACAAGAAGAAGAAATATCTCGAAATATGTCCATCAGGACCCTTCCCTTGAGATAAATCTGCAAATATCTCGGAAACGAAGAGAGCTATGGCAAAATGTTAAGAGACCTTTTTTGTAGAGAATTAAGTTTCCTACTTTTCATGTTCTATGATATTTTTTGATCAGATGCGTAGTTCTCGAGATATATCAAGATATTTATAAGTTCCGAAGCAGCACCAACATAATAGAGATACAGAAACACCGTGGCCCCTTTCTTTGAGATAACTCTGCACTATTGCGAGCTGCAAATGCCACTTCCAGCTTAGCTGTGCAGAAGAAGAACAACAAGAAGAAGAAATATCTCGAAATATGTCCGGCAGGCCCCTTCCCTTGAGATATATCTGCAAATATCTCGGAAACGAAGCGAGCTATGGCAAAATGTTAAGATACCTTTTTTGTAGAGAATTATGTTTCCTACAATTTATGTTCTATGATATTTTTTGATCAGATGCGTAGTTCTCGAGATATATCAAGATATTTAAAAGTTCCGAAGCCGCACCAACATAATAGAGATACAGAAACACCGTGGCCCCTTTCTTTGAGATAACTCTGCACTGTTGCGAGCTGCAAATGCCACTTCCAGCTTAGCTGCGCAGAGGAAGAACAACAAGAAGAAGAAATATCTCGAAATATGTCCGTCAGGCCAGTTCCTTTGAGCTGAATCTGCAAATATCTCGGAAACGAAGCGAGCTATGGCAAAATGTTAAGAGACGTTTTTTGTAGAGAATGATGTTTCCTACAATTTATGTTCTATGATATTTTTTGATCAGAAGCGTAGTTTTCGAGATATATCGAGATATTTAAAAGTTCCGAAGCCGCACCAACATAATAGAGATACAGAAACACCGTGGCCCCTTTCTTTGAGATAACTCTGCACTATTGCGACCTGCAAATGCCACTTCCAGCTCAGCTGTGCAGAAGAAGAACAACAAGAAGAAGAAATATCTCGAAATATGTCCGTCAGGCCCCTTCCCTTGAGATAAATCTGCAAATATCTCGGAAACGAAGCGAGCTATGGCAAAATGTTAAGAGACCGTTTTTGTAGAGAATTAAGTTTCCTACTTTTTATGTTCTATGATATTTTTTGATCAGATGCGTGGTTCTCGAGATATATCAAGATATTTAAAAGTTCCGAAGCAGCACCAACATAATAGAGATACAGAAACACCGTGGCCCCTTTCTTTGAGATAACTCTGCACTATTGCGAGCTGCAAATGCCACTTCCAGCTTAGCTGTGCAGAAGAAGAACAACAAGAAGAAGAAATATCTCGAAATATGTCCGGCAGGCCCCTTCCCTTGAGATATATCTGCAAATATCTCGGAAACGAAGCGAGCTATGGCAAAATGTTAAGACACCTTTTTTGTAGAGAATTATGTTTCCTACAATTTATGTTCTATGATATTTTTTGATCAGATGCGTAGTTCTCGAGATATATCAAGATATTTAAAAGTTCCGAAGCCGCACCAACATAATAGAGATACAGAAACACCGTGGCCCCTTTCTTTGAGATAACTCTGCACTATTGCGAGCTGCAAATGCCACTTCCAGCTTAGCTGTGCAGAGGAAGAACAACAAGAAGAAGAAATATCTCGAAATATGTCCGTCAGGCCAGTTCCTTTGAGCTGAATCTGCAAATATCTCGGAAACGAAGCGAGCTATGGCAAAATGTTAAGAGACGTTTTTTGTAGAGAATGATGTTTCCTACAATTTATGTTCTATGATATTTTTTGATCAGAAGCGTAGTTTTCGAGATATATCGAGATATTTAAAAGTTCCGAAGCCGCACAAACATAATAGAGATACAGAAACACCGTGGCCCCTTTCTTTGAGATAACTCTGCACTATTGCGACCTGCAAATGCCACTTCCAGCTCAGCTGTGCAGAAGAAGAACAACAAGAAGAAGAAATATCTCGAAATATGTCCGTCAGGCCCCTTCCCTTGAGATAAATCTGCAAATATCTCGGAAACGAAGCGAGCTATGGCAAAATGTTAAGAGACCTTTTTTGTAGAGAATTAAGTTTCCTACTTTTTATGTTCTATGATATTTTTTGATCAGATGCGTAGTTCTCGAGATATATCAAGATATATAAAAGTTCCGAAGCCGCACCAACATAATAGAGATACAGAAACACCGTGGCCCCTTTCTTTGAGATAACTCTGCACTAGTGCGAGCCGCAAATGCCACTTCCAGCTTAGCTGTGCAGAAGAAGAACAACAAGAAGAAGAAATATCTCGAAATATGTCCGACAGGCCCCTTCCCTTGAGATAAATCTGCAAATATCTCGGAAACGAAGCGAGCTATGGCAAAATGTTAAGACACCTTTTTTGTAGAGAATTATGTTTCCTACAATTTATGTTCTATGATATTTTTTGATCAGATGCGTAGTTCTCGAGATATATCAAGATATTTAAAAGTTCCGAAGCCGCACCAACATAATAGAGATACAGAAACACCGTGGCCCCTTTCTTTGAGATAACTCTGCACTATTGCGAGCTGCAAATGCCACTTCCAGCTTAGCTGTGCAGAGGAAGAACAACAAGAAGAAGAAATATCTCGAAATATGTCCGTCAGGCCAGTTCCTTTGAGCTGAATCTGCAAATATCTCGGAAACGAAGCGAGCTATGGCAAAATGTTAAGAGACGTTTTTTGTAGAGAATGATGTTTCCTACAATTTATGTTCTATGATATTTTTTGATCAGAAGCGTAGTTTTCGAGATATATCGAGATATTTAAAAGTTCCGAAGCCGCACCAACATAATAGAGATACAGAAACACCGTGGCCCCTTTCTTTGAGATAACTCTGCACTATTGCGACCTGCAAATGCCACTTCCAGCTCAGCTGTGCAGAAGAAGAACAACAAGAAGAAGAAATATCTCGAAATATGTCCGTCAGGCCCCTTCCCTTGAGATAAATCTGCAAATATCTCGGAAACGAAGCGAGCTATGGCAAAATGTTAAGAGACCTTTTTTGTAGAGAATTAAGTTTCCTACTTTTTATGTTCTATGATATTTTTTGATCAGATGCGTAGTTCTCGAGATATATCAAGATATATAAAAGTTCCGAAGCCGCACCAACATAATAGAGATACAGAAACACCGTGGCCCCTTTCTTTGAGATAACTCTGCACTAGTGCGAGCCGCAAATGCCACTTCCAGCTTAGCTGTGCAGAAGAAGAACAACAAGAAGAAGAAATATCTCGAAATATGTCCGACAGGCCCCTTCCCTTGAGATAAATCTGCAAATATCTCGGAAACGAAGCGAGCTATGGCAAAATGTTAAGAGACCTTTTTTGTAGAGAATAATGTTTCCTACAATTTACGTTCTATGATATTTTTTGATCAGAAGCGTAGTTTTCGAGATATATCGAGATATTTAAAAGTTCCGAAGCCGCACCAACATAATAGAGATACAGAAACACCGTGGCCCCTTTCTTTGAGATAACTCTGCACTATTGCGACCTGCAAATGCCACTTCCAGCTCAGCTGTGCAGAAGAAGAACAACAAGGAGAAGAAATATCTCGAAATATGTCCGTCAGGCCCCTTCCCTTGAGATAAATCTGCAAATATCTCGGAAACGAAGCGAGCTATGGCAAAATGTTAAGAGACCGTTTTTGTAGAGAATTAAGTTTCCTACTTCTTATGTTCTATGATATTTTTTGATCAGATGCGTGGTTCTCGAGATATATCAAGATATTTAAAAGTTCCGAAGCCGCACCAACATAATAGAGATACAGATACACCGTGGCCCCTTTCTTAGAGATAACTCTGCACTATTGCGAGCTGCAAATGCCACTTCCAGCTTAGCTGTGCAGAAGAAGAACAACAAGAAGAAGAAATATCTCGAAATATGTCCGTCAGGCCCCTTCCCTTGAAATAAATCTGCAAATATCTCGGAAACGAAGCGAGCTATGGCAAAATGTTGAGAGACCTTTTTTGTAGAGAATTAGGTTTCCTACTTTTTATGTTCTATGATATTTTTCGATCAGACGCGTAGTTCTCGAGATATATCGAGATATTTAAAAGTTCCGAAGCCGCACCAACATAATAGAGATACAGAAACACCGTGGCCCCTTTCTTTGAGATAACTGTGCACTAGTGCGAGCCGCAAATGCCACTTCCAGCTTAGCTGTGCAGAAGAAGAACAACAAGAAGAAGAAATATCTCGAAATGTGTCCGTCAGGCCCCTTCCCTTGAGATAAATCTGCAAATATCTCGGGAACGAAGCGAGCTATGGCAAAATGTTAAGAGACCTTTTTTGTAGAGAATTAAGTTTCCTACTTTTCATGTTCTATGATATTTTTTGATCAGATGCGTAGTTCTCGAGATATATCAAGATATTTATAAGTTCCGAAGCAGCACCAACATAATAGAGATACAGAAACACCGTGGCCCCTTTCTTTGAGATAACTCTGCACTATTGCGAGCTGTAAATGCCACTTCCAGCTTAGCTGTGCCGAAGAAGAACAACAAGAAGAAGAAATATCCCGAAATATGTCGGGCAGGCCCCTTCCCTTGAGATATATCTGCAAATATCTCGGAAACGAAGCGAGCTATGGCAAAATGTTAAGATACCTTTTTTGTAGAGAATTATGTTTCCTACAATTTATGTTCTATGATATTTTTTGATCAGATGCGTAGTTCTCGAGATATATCAAGATATTTAAAAGTTCCGAAGCCGCACCAACATAATAGAGATACAGAAACACCGTGGCCCCTTTCTTTGAGATAACTCTGCACTATTGCGAGCTGCAAATGCCACTTCCAGCTTAGCTGTGCAGAGGAAGAACAACAAGAAGAAGAAATATCTCGAAATATGTCCGTCAGGCCCCTTCCCTTGAGATAAATCTGCAAATATCTCGGAAACGAAGCGAGCTATGGCAAAATGTTAAGAGACCTTTTTTGTAGAGAATTAGGTTTCCTACTTTTTATGTTCTATGATATTTTTCGATCAGACGCGTAGTTCTCGAGATATATCGAGATATTTAAAAGTTCCGAAGCCGCACCAACATAATAGAGATACAGAAACACCGTGGCCCCTTTCTTTGAGATAACTCTGCACTAGTGCGAGCCGCAAATGCCACTTCCAGCTTAGCTGTGCAGAAGAAGAACAACAAGAAGAAGAAATATCTCGAAATGTGTCCGTCAGGCCCCTTCCCTTGAGATAAATCTGCAAATATCTCGGGAACGAAGCGAGCTATGGCAAAATGTTAAGAGACCTTTTTTGTAGAGAATTAAGTTTCCTACTTTTTATGTTCTATGATATTTTTTGATCAGATGCGTAGTTCTCGAGATATATCAAGATATTTAAAAGTTCCGAAGCCGCACCAACATAATAGAGATACAGAAACACCGTGGCCCCTTTCTTTGAGATAACTCTGCACTATTGCGAGCTGCAAATGCCACTTCCAGCTTAGCTGTGCAGAGGAAGAACAACAAGAAGAAGAAGTATCTCGAGATATGTCCGTCAGGCCCGTTCCTTTGAACTGAATCTGCAAATATCTCGGAAACGAAGCGAGCTATGGCAAAATGTTAAGAGACCTTTTTTGTAGAGAATTAGGTTTCCTACTTTTTATGTTCTATGATATTTTTCGACCAGACGCGTAGTTCTCGAGATATATCGAGATATTTAAAAGTTCCGAAGCCGCACCAACATAATAGAGATACAGAAACACCGTGGCCCCTTTCTTTGAGATAACTCTGCACTAGTGCGAGCCGCAAATGCCACTTCCAGCTTAGCTGTGCAGAAGAAGAACAACAAGAAGAAGAAATATCTCGAAATATGTCCGTCAGGCCCCTTCCCTTGAGATAAATCTGCAAATATCTCGGAAACGAAGCGAGCTATGGCAAAATGTTAAGAGACCTTTTTTGTTGAGAATTAAGTTTCCTACTTTTTATGTTCTATGATATTTTTTGATCAGATGCGTAGTTCTCGAGATATATCAAGATATTTAAAAGTTCCGAAGCCGCACCAACATAATAGAGATACAGAAACACCGTGGCCCCTTTCTTTGAGATAACTCTGCACTATTGCGAGCTGCAAATGCCACTTCCAGCTTAGCTGTGCAGAAGAAGAACAACAAGAAGAAGAAATATCTCGAAATATGTCCGTCAGGCCCCTTCCCTTGAGATAAATCTGCAAATATCTCGGAAACGAAGCGAGCTATGGCAAAATGTTAAGAGACCTTTTTTGTAGAGAATTAAGTTTCCTACTTTTTATGTTCTATGGTATTTTTTGATCAGATGCGCAGTTCTCGAGGTATATCAAGATATTTAAAAGTTCCGAAGCCGCACCAACATAATAGAGATACAGAAACACCGTGGCCCCTTTCTTTGAGATAACTCTGCACTATTGCGAGCTGCAAATGCCACTTCCAGCTTAGCTGTGCAGAAGAAGAACAACAAGAAGAAGAAATATCTCGAAATATGTCCGTCAGGCCCCTTCCCTTGAGATAAATCTGCAAATATCTCGGAAACGAAGAGAGCTATGGCAAAATGTTAAGAGACCTTTTTTGTAGAGAATTAAGTTTCCTACTTTTCATGTTCTATGATATTTTTTGATCAGATGCGTAGTTCTCGAGATATATCAAGATATTTAAAAGTTCCGAAGCCGCACCAACATAATAGAGATACAGAAACACCGTGGCCCCTTTCTTTGAGATAACTCTGCACTATTGCGAGCTGCAAATGCCACTTCCAGCTTAGCTGTGCAGAAGAAGAACAACAAGAAGAAGAAATATCTCGAAATATGTCCGTCAGACCCCGTCCCTCGAGATAAATCTGCAAATATCTCGGAAACGAAGAGAGCTATGGCAAAATGTTAAGAGACCTTTTTTGTAGAGAATCAAGTTTCCTACTTTTCATCTTCTATGATATTTTTTGATCAGATGCGTAGTTCTCGAGATATATCAAGATATTTAAAAGTTCCGAAGCCGCACCAACATAATAGAGATACAGAAACACCGTGGCCCCTTTCTTTGAGATAACTCTGCACTATTGCGAGCTGCAAATGCCACTTCCACCTTAGCTGTGCAGAAGAAGAACAACAAGAAGAAGAAATATCTCGAAATATGTCCGTCAGGCCCCTTCCCTTGAGATAAATCTGCAAATATCTCGGAAACGAAGAGAGCTATGGCAAAATGTTAAGAGACCTTTTTTGTAGAGAATTAAGTTTCCTACTTTTCATGTTCTATGATATTTTTTGATCAGATGCGTAGTTCTCGAGATATATCAAGATATTTAAAAGTTCCGAAGCCGCACCAACATAATAGAGATACAGAAACACCGTGGCCCCTTTCTTTGAGATAACTCTGCACTATTGCGAGCTGCAAATGCCACTTCCAGCTTAGCTGTGCAGAAGAAGAACAACAAGAAGAAGAAATATCTCGAAATATGTCCGTCAGGCCCCTTCCCTTGAGATCAATCTGGAAATATCTCGGAAACGAAGAGAGCTATGGCAAAATGTTAAGAGACCTTTTTTGTAGAGAATTAAGTTTCCTACTTTTTACGTTCTATGACATTTTTTGATCAGATGCGTAGTTCTCGAGATATATCAAGATATTTAAAAGTTCCGAAGCCGCACCAACATAATAGAGATACAGAAACACCGTGGCCCCTTTCTTTGAGATAACTCTGCACTATTGCGAGCTGCAAATGCCACTTCCAGCTTAGCTGTGCAGAAGAGGAACAACAAGAAGAAGAAATATCTCGAAATATGTCCGTCAGACCCCTTCCCTCGAGATAAATCTGCAAATATCTCGGAAACGAAGCGAGCTATGGCAAAATGTTAAGAGACCTTTTTTGTAGAGAATTAAGTTTCCTACTTTTTATGTTCTATGGTATTTTTTGATCAGATGCGCAGTTCTCGAGGTATATCAAGATATTTAAAAGTTCCGAAGCCGCACCAACATAATAGAGATACAGAAACACCGTGGCCCCTTTCTTTGAGATAACTCTGCACTATTGCGAGCTGCAAATGCCACTTCCAGCTTAGCTGTGCAGAAGAAGAACAACAAGAAGAAGAAATATCTCGAAATATGTCCGTCAGGCCCCTTCCCTTGAGATAAATCTGCAAATATCTCGGAAACGAAGAGAGCTATGGCAAAATGTTAAGAGACCTTTTTTGTAGAGAATTAAGTTTCCTACTTTTCATGTTCTATGATATTTTTTGATCAGATGCGTAGTTCTCGAGATATATCAAGATATTTAAAAGTTCCGAAGCCGCACCAACATAATAGAGATACAGAAACACCGTGGCCCCTTTCTTTGAGATAACTCTGCACTATTGCGAGCTGCAAATGCCACTTCCAGCTTAGCTGTGCAGAAGAAGAACAACAAGAAGAAGAAATATCTCGAAATATGTCCGTCAGGCCCCTTCCCTTGAGATAAATCTGCAAATATCTCGGAAACGAAGCGAGCTATGGCAAAATGTTAAGAGACCTTTTTTGTAGAGAATTAAGTTTCCTACTTTTTATGTTCTATAGTATTTTTTGATCAGATGCGCAGTTCTCGAGGTATATCAAGATATTTAAAAGTTCCGAAGCCGCACCAACATAATAGAGATACAGAAACACCGTGGCCCCTTTCTTTGAGATAACTCTGCACTATTGCGAGCTGCAAATGCCACTTCCAGCTTAGCTGTGCAGAAGAAGAACAACAAGAAGAAGAAATATCTCGAAATATGTCCGTCAGGCCCCTTCCCTTGAGATAAATCTGCAAATATCTCGGAAACGAAGAGAGCTATGGCAAAATGTTAAGAGACCTTTTTTGTAGAGAATTAAGTTTCCTACTTTTCATGTTCTATGATATTTTTTGATCAGATGCGTAGTTCTCGAGATATATCAAGATATTTAAAAGTTCCGAAGCCGCACCAACATAATAGAGATACAGAAACACCGTGGCCCCTTTCTTTGAGATAACTCTGCACTATTGCGAGCTGCAAATGCCACTTCCAGCTTAGCTGTGCAGAAGAAGAACAACAAGAAGAAGAAATATCTCGAAATATGTCCGTCAGGCCCCGTCCCTCGAGATAAATCTGCAAATATCTCGGAAACGAAGAGAGCTATGGCAAAATGTTAAGAGACCTTTTTTGTAGAGAATCAAGTTTCCTACTTTTCATCTTCTATGATATTTTTTGATCAGATGCGTAGTTCTCGAGATATATCAAGATATTTAAAAGTTCCGAAGCCGCACCAACATAATAGAGATACAGAAACACCGTGGCCCCTTTCTTTGAGATAACTCTGCACTATTGCGAGCTGCAAATGCCACTTCCACCTTAGCTGTGCAGAAGAAGAACAACAAGAAGAAGAAATATCTCGAAATATGTCCGTCAGGCCCCTTCCCTTGAGATAAATCTGCAAATATCTCGGAAACGAAGAGAGCTATGGCAAAATGTTAAGAGACCTTTTTTGTAGAGAATTAAGTTTCCTACTTTTCATGTTCTATGATATTTTTTGATCAGATGCGTAGTTCTCGAGATATATCAAGATATTTAAAAGTTCCGAAGCCGCACCAACATAATAGAGATACAGAAACACCGTGGCCCCTTTCTTTGAGATAACTCTGCACTATTGCGAGCTGCAAATGCCACTTCCAGCTTAGCTGTGCAGAAGAAGAACAACAAGAAGAAGAAATATCTCGAAATATGTCCGTCAGGCCCCTTCCCTTGAGATCAATCTGGAAATATCTCGGAAACGAAGAGAGCTATGGCAAAATGTTAAGAGACCTTTTTTGTAGAGAATTAAGTTTCCTACTTTTTACGTTCTATGACATTTTTTGATCAGATGCGTAGTTCTCGAGATATATCAAGATATTTAAAAGTTCCGAAGCCGCACCAACATAATAGAGATACAGAAACACCGTGGCCCCTTTCTTTGAGATAACTCTGCACTATTGCGAGCTGCAAATGCCACTTCCAGCTTAGCTGTGCAGAAGAGGAACAACAAGAAGAAGAAATATCTCGAAATATGTCCGTCAGACCCCTTCCCTCGAGATAAATCTGCAAATATCTCGGAAACGAAGAGAGCTATGGCAAAATGTTAAGAGACCTTTTTTGTAGAGAATTAAGTTTCCTACTTTTCATGTTCTATGATATTTTTTGATCAGATGCGTAGTTCTCGAGATATATCAAGATATTTAAAAGTTCCGAAGCCGCACCAACATAATAGAGATACAGAAACACCGTGGCCCCTTTCTTTGAGATAACTCTGCACTATTGCGAGCTGCAAATGCCACTTCCAGCTTAGCTGTGCAGAAGAGGAACAACAAGAAGAAGAAATATCTCGGAATATGTCCGTCAGGCCCCTTCCCTTGAGATAAATCTGCAAATATCTCGGAAACGATGCCAGCTATGGGAAAATGTTAAGAGACTTTTTTGTAGAGAATTAGGTTTCCTACTTTTTATCTTCTATGATATTTTTTGATCAGATGCGTAGTTCTAGAGATATATCAAGATATTTAAAAGTTCCGAAGCCGCACCAACATAATAGAGATACAGAAACACCGTGGCCCCTTTCTTTGAGATAACTGTGCACTAGTGCGAGCCGCAAATGCCACTTCCAGCTTAGCTGTGCAGAAGAAGAACAACAAGAAGAAGAAATATCTCGAAATATGTCCGTCAGGCCCCTTCCCTTGAGATAAATCTGCAAATATCTCGGAAACGAAGCGAGCTATGGCAAAATGTTAAGAGACCTTTTTTGTAGAGAATTAAGTTTCCTACTTTTTATGTTCTATGATATTTTTTGATCAGATGCGCAGTTCTCGAGATATATCAAGATATTTAAAAGTTCCGAAGCCGCACCAACATAATAGAGATACAGAAACACCGTGGCCCCTTTCTTTGAGATAACTCTGCACTATTGCGAGCTGCAAATGCCACTTCCAGCTTAGCTGTGCAGAAGAAGAACAACAAGAAGAAGAAATATCTCGAAATATGTCCGTCAGACCCCTTCCCTCGAGATAAATCTGCAAATATCTCGGAAACGAAGAGAGCTATGGCAAAATGTGAAGAGACCTTTTTTGTAGAGAATTAAGTTTCCTACTTTTCATGTTCTATGATATTTTTTGATCAGATGCGTAGTTCTCGAGATATATCAAGATATTTAAAAGTTCCGAAGCCGCACCAACATAATCGAGATACAGAAACACCGTGGCCCCTTTCTTTGAGATAACTCTGCACTATTGCGAGCTGCAAATGCCACTTCCAGCTTAGCTGTGCAGAAGAAGAACAACAAGAAGAAGAAATATCTCGAAATATGTCCGTCAGGCCCCTTCCCTTGAGATAAATCTGCAAATATCTCGGAAACGAAGCGAGCTATGGCAAAATGTTAAGAGACCTTTTTTGTCCAGAATTATGTTTCCTACAATTTATGTTCTATGATATTTTTTGATCAGAAGCGTAGTTTTCGAGATATATCGAGATATTTAAAAGTTCCGAAGCCGCACCAACATAATAGAGATACAGAAACACCGTGGCCCCTTTCTTTGAGATGACTCTGCACTATTGCGAGCTGGAAATGCCACTTCCAGTTTAGCTGTGCAGGAGAAGAACAACAAGAAGAAGAAATATCTCGAAATATGTCCGTTAGGCCCCTTCCCTTGAGATAAATCTGCAAATATCTCGGAAACGAAGCGAGCTATGGCAAAATGTTAAGAGACCTTTTTTGTAGAGAATTAAGTTTGCTACTTTTTATGTTCTATGATATTTTTTGATCAGATGCGTAGTTCTCGAGATATATCAAGATATTTAAAAGTTCCGAAGCCGCACCAACATAATAGAGATACAGAAACACCGTGGCCCCTTTCTTTGAGATAACTCTGCACTATTGCGAGCTGCAAATGCCACTTCCAGCTTAGCTGTGCAGAAGAAGAACAACAAGAAGAAGAAATATCTCGAAATATGTCCGTCAGGCCCCTTCCCTTGAGATAAATCTGCAAATATCTCGGAAACGAAGAGAGCTATGGCAAAATGTTAAGAGACCTTTTTTGTAGAGAATTAGGTTTCCTACTTTTCATGTTCTATGATATTTTTTGATCAGATGCGTAGTTCTCGAGATATATCAAGATATTTAAAAGTTCCGAAGCCGCACCAACATAATAGAGATACAGAAACACCGTGGCCCCTTTCTTTGAGATAACTCTGCACTATTGCGAGCTGCAAATGCCACTTCCAGCTTAGCTGTGCAGAAGAAGAACAACAAGAAGAAGAAATATCTCGAAATATGTCCGTCAGGCCCCTTCCCTTGAGATAAATCTGCAAATATCTCGGAAACGAAGCGAGCTATGGCAAAATGTTAAGAGACCTTTTTTGTAGAGAATTAAGTTTCCTACTTTTTATGTTCTATGATATTTTTTGATCAGATGCGCAGTTCTCGAGATATATCAAGATATTTAAAAGTTCCGAAGCCGCACCAACATAATAGAGATACAGAAACACCGTGGCCCCTTTCTTTGAGATAACTCTGCACTATTGCGAGCTGCAAATGCCACTTCCAGCTTAGCTGTGCAGAAGAAGAACAACAAGAAGAAGAAATATCTCGAAATATGTCCGTCAGGCCCCTTCCCTTGAGATATATCTGCAAATATCTCGGAAACGAAGCGAGCTATGGCAAAATGTTAAGAGACCTTTTTTGTCGAGAATTATGTTTCCTACAATTTATGTTCTATGATATTTTTTGATCAGAAGCGTAGTTTTCGAGATATATCGAGATATTTAAAAGTTCCGAAGCCGCACCAACGTAATAGAGATACAGAAACACCGTGGCCCCTTTCTTTGAGATGACTCTGCACTATTGCGAGCTGGAAATGCCACTTCCAGTTTAGCTGTGCAGAAGAAGAACAACAAGAAGAAGAAATATCTCGAAATATGTCCGTCAGGCCCCTTCCCTTGAGATAAATCTGCAAATATCTCGGAAACGAAGAGAGCTATGGCAAAATGTTAAGAGACCTTTTTTGTAGAGAATTAAGTTTCCTACTTTTCATGTTCTATGATATTTTTTGATCAGATGCGTAGTTCTCGAGATATATCAAGATATTTAAAAGTTCCGAAGCCGCACCAACATAATAGAGATACAGAAACACCGTGGCCCCTTTCTTTGAGATAACTCTGCACTATTGCGAGCTGCAAATGCCACTTCCAGCTTAGCTGTGCAGAAGAAGAACAACAAGAAGAAGAAATATCTCGAAATATGTCCGTCAGACCCCTTCCCTCGAGATAAATCTGCAAATATCTCGGAAACGAAGAGAGCTATGGCAAAATGTTAAGAGACCTTTTTTGTAGAGAATCAAGTTTCCTACTTTTCATGTTCTATGATATTTTTTGATCAGATGCGTAGTTCTCGAGATATATCACGATATTTAAAAGTTCCGAAGCCGCACCAACATAATAGAGATACAGAAACACCGTGGCCCCTTTCTTTAAGATAACTCTGCACTATTGCGAGCTGCAAATGCCACTTCCAGCTTAGCTGTGCAGAAGAAGAACAACAAGAAGAAGAAATATCTCGAAATATGTCCGTCAGGCCCCTTCCCTTGAGATAAATCTGCAAATATCTCGGAAACGAAGAGAGCTATGGCAAAATGTTAAGAGACCTTTTTTGTAGAGAATTAAGTTTCCTACTTTTCATGTTCTATGATATTTTTTGATCAGATGCGTAGTTCTCGAGATATATCAAGATATTTAAAAGTTCCGAAGCCGCACCAACATAATATAGATACAGAAACACCGTGGCCCCTTTCTTTGAGATAACTCTGCACTATTGCGAGCTGCAAATGCCACTTCCAGCTTAGCTGTGCAGAAGAAGAACAACAAGAAGAAGAAATATCTCGAAATATGTCCGTCAGGCCCCTTCCCTTGAGATAAATCTGCAAATATCTCGGAAACGATGCCAGCTATGGGAAAATGTTAAGAGACTTTTTTGTAGAGAATTAAGTTTCCTACTTTTTATCTTCTATGATATTTTTTGATCAGATGCGTAGTTCTAGAGATATATCAAGATATTTAAAAGTTCCGAAGCCGCACCAACATAATAGAGATACAGAAACACCGTGGCCCCTTTCTTTGAGATAACTGTGCACTAGTGCGAGCCGCAAATGCCACTTCCAGCTTAGCTGTGCAGAAGAAGAGCAACAAGAAGAAGAAATATCTCGAAATATGTCCGTCAGGCCCCTTCCCTTGAGATATATCTGCAAATATCTCGGAAACGAAGCGAGCTATGGCAAAATGTTAAGAGACCTTTTTTGTCGAGAATTATGTTTCCTACAATTTATGTTCTATGATATTTTTTGATCAGAAGCGTAGTTTTCGAGATATATCGAGATATTTAAAAGTTCCGAAGCCGCACCAACATAATAGAGATACAGAAACACCGTGGCCCCTTTCTTTGAGATAACTCTGCACTATTGCGAGCTGCAAATGCCACTTCCAGCTTAGCTGTGCAGAAGAAGAACAACAAGAAGAAGAAATATCTCGAAATATGTCCGTCAGGCCCCTTCCCTTGAGATAAATCTGCAAATATCTCGGAAACGAAGAGAGCTATGGCAAAATGTTAAGAGACCTTTTTTGTAGAGAATTAAGTTTCCTACTTTTCATGTTCTATGATATTTTTTGATCAGATGCGTAGTTCTCGAGATATATCAAGATATTTAAAAGTTCCGAAGCCGCACCAACATAATAGAGATACAGAAACACCGTGGCCCCTTTCTTTGAGATAACTCTGCACTATTGCGAGCTGCAAATGCCACTTCCAGCTTAGCTGTGCAGAAGAAGAACAACAAGAAGAAGAAATATCTCGAAATATGTCCGTCAGACCCCTTCCCTCGAGATAAATCTGCAAATATCTCGGAAACGAAGAGAGCTATGGCAAAATCTTAAGAGACCTTTTTTGTAGAGAATCAAGTTTCCTACTTTTCATGTTCTATGATATTTTTTGATCAGATGCGTAGTTCTCGAGATATATCACGATATTTAAAAGTTCCGAAGCCGCACCAACATAATAGAGATACAGAAACACCGTGGCCCCTTTCTTTAAGATAACTCTGCACTATTGCGAGCTGCAAATGCCACTTCCAGCTTAGCTGTGCAGAAGAAGAACAACAAGAAGAAGAAATATCTCGAAATATGTCCGTCAGGCCCCTTCCCTTGAGATAAATCTGCAAATATCTCGGAAACGAAGAGAGCTATGGCAAAATGTTAAGAGACCTTTTTTGTAGAGAATTAAGTTTCCTACTTTTCATGTTCTATGATATTTTTTGATCAGATGCGTAGTTCTCGAGATATATCAAGATATTTAAAAGTTCCGAAGCCGCACCAACATAATATAGATACAGAAACACCGTGGCCCCTTTCTTTGAGATAACTCTGCACTAGTGCGAGCCGCAAATGCCACTTCCAGCTTAGCTGTGCAGAAGAAGAACAACAAGAAGAAGAAATATCTCGAAATATGTCCGTCAGGCCCCTTCCCTTGAGATAAATCTGCAAATATCTCGGAAACGATGCCAGCTATGGCAAAATGTTAAGAGACCCTTTTTGTAGAGAATTAAGTTTCCTACTTTTTATCTTCTATGATATTTTTTGATCAGATGCGTAGTTCTAGAGATATATCAAGATATTTAAAAGTTCCGAAGCCGCACCAACATAATAGAGATACAGAAACACCGTGGCCCCTTTCTTTGAGATAACTGTGCACTAGTGCGAGCCGCAAATGCCACTTCCAGCTTAGCTGTGCAGAAGAAGAGCAACAAGAAGAAGAAATATCTCGAAATATGTCCGTCAGGCCCCTTCCCTTGAGATATATCTGCAAATATCTCGGAAACGAAGCGAGCTATGGCAAAATGTTAAGAGACCTTTTTTGTCGAGAATTATGTTTCCTACAATTTATGTTCTATGATATTTTTTGATCAGAAGCGTAGTTTTCGAGATATATCGAGATATTTAAACTTTCCGAAGCCGCACCAACATAATAGAGATACAGAAACACCGTGGCCCCTTTCTTTGAGATAACTCTGCACTATTGCGAGCTGCAAATGCCACTTCCAGCTTAGCTGTGCAGAAGAAGAACAACAAGAAGAAGAAATATCTCGAAATATGTCCGTCAGGCCCCTTCCCTTGAGATAAATCTGCAAATATCTCGGAAACGAAGAGAGCTATGGCAAAATGTTAAGAGACCTTTTTTGTAGAGAATTAAGTTTCCTACTTTTCATGTTCTATGATATTTTTTGATCAGATGCGTAGTTCTCGAGATATATCAAGATATTTAAAAGTTCCGAAGCCGCACCAACATAATAGAGATACAGAAACACCGTGGCCCCTTTCTTTGAGATAACTCTGCACTATTGCGAGCTGCAAATGCCACTTCCAGCTTAGCTGTGCAGAAGAAGAACAACAAGAAGAAGAAATATCTCGAAATATGTCCGTCAGACCCCTTCCCTCGAGATAAATCTGCAAATATCTCGGAAACGAAGAGAGCTATGGCAAAATCTTAAGAGACCTTTTTTGTAGAGAATCAAGTTTCCTACTTTTCATGTTCTATGATATTTTTTGATCAGATGCGTAGTTCTCGAGATATATCACGATATTTAAAAGTTCCGAAGCCGCACCAACATAATAGAGATACAGAAACACCGTGGCCCCTTTCTTTAAGATAACTCTGCACTATTGCGAGCTGCAAATGCCACTTCCAGCTTAGCTGTGCAGAAGAAGAACAACAAGAAGAAGAAATATCTCGAAATATGTCCGTCAGGCCCCTTCCCTTGAGATAAATCTGCAAATATCTCGGAAACGAAGAGAGCTATGGCAAAATGTTAAGAGACCTTTTTTGTAGAGAATTAAGTTTCCTACTTTTCATGTTCTATGATATTTTTTGATCAGATGCGTAGTTCTCGAGATATATCAAGATATTTAAAAGTTCCGAAGCCGCACCAACATAATATAGATACAGAAACACCGTGGCCCCTTTCTTTGAGATAACTCTGCACTATTGCGAGCTGCAAATGCCACTTCCAGCTTAGCTGTGCAGAAGAAGAACAACAAGAAGAAGAAATATCTCGAAATATGTCCGTCAGGCCCCTTCCCTTGAGATAAATCTGCAAATATCTCGGAAACGATGCCAGCTATGGGAAAATGTTAAGAGACTTTTTTGTAGAGAGTTAAGTTTCCTACTTTTTATCTTCTATGATATTTTTTGATCAGATGCGTAGTTCTAGAGATATATCAAGATATTTAAAAGTTCCGAAGCCGCACCAACATAATAGAGATACAGAAACACCGTGGCCCCTTTCTTTGAGATAACTGTGCACTAGTGCGAGCCGCAGATGCCACTTCCAGCTTAGCTGTGCAGAAGAAGAACAACAAGAAGAAGAAATATCTCGAAATATGTCCGTCAGGCCCCTTCCCTTGAGATAAATCTGCAAATATCTCGGAAACGATGCCAGCTATGGCAAAATGTTAAGAGACCCTTTTTGTAGAGAATTAAGTTTCCTACTTTTTATCTTCTATGATATTTTTTGATCAGATGCGTAGTTCTAGAGATATATCAAGATATTTAAAAGTTCCGAAGCCGCACCAACATAATAGAGATACAGAAACACCGTGGCCCCTTTCTTTGAGATAACTGTGCACTAGTGCGAGCCGCAGATGCCACTTCCAGCTTAGCTGTGCAGAAGAAGAACAACAAGAAGAAGAAATATCTCGAAATATGTCCGTCAGGCCCCTTCCCTTGAGATAAATCTGCAAATATCTCGGAAACGAAGCGAGCTATGGCAAAATGTTAAGAGACCCTTTTTGTAGAGAATTAAGTTTCCCACTTTTTATGTTCTATGATATTTTTTGATCAGACGCGTAGTTCTCGAGATATATCAAGATATTTAAAAGTTCCGAAGCCGCACCAACATAATAGAGATACAGAAACACCGTGGCCCCTTTCTTTGAGATAACTCTGCACTATTGCGAGCTGAAAATGCCACTTCCAGCTTAGCTGTGCAGAAGAAGAACAACAAGAAGAAGAAATATCTCGAAATATGTCCGTCAGGCCCCTTCCCTTGAGATATATCTGCAAATATCTCGGAAACGAAGCGAGCTATGGCAAAATGTTAAGAGACCTTTTTTGTAGAGAATTATGTTTCCTACAATTTATGTTCTATGATATTTTTTGATCAGATGCGTAGTTTTCGAGATATATCGAGATATTTAAAAGATCCGAAGCCGCACCAACATAATAGAGATACAGAAACACCGTGGCCCCTTTCTTTGAGATAACTCTGCACTATTGCGAGCTGCAAATGCCACTTCCAGCTTAGCTGTGCAGAAGAAGAACAACAAGAAGAAGAAATATCTCGAAATATGTCCGTCAGGCCCCTTCCCTTGAGATAAATCTGCAAATATCTCGGAAACGATGCGAGCTATGGCAAAATGTTAAGAGACCTTTTTTGTAGAGAATTATGTTTCCCATAATTTACGTTCTCTGATATTTTTTGATCAGAAGCGTAGTTTTCGAGATATATCGAGATATTTAAAAGTTCCGAAGCCGCACCAACATAATAGAGATACAGAAACACCGTGGCCCCTTTCTTTGAGATAACTCTGCACTATTGCGAGCTGCAAATGCCACTTCCAGCTTAGCTGTGCAGAAGAAGAACAACAAGAAGAAGAAATATCTCGAAATATGTCCGTCAGGCCCCTTCCCTTGAGATAAATCTGCAAATATCTCGGAAACGAAGCGAGCTATGGCAAAATGTTAAGAGACCTTTTTTGTAGAGAATTATGTTTCCTACAATTTACGTTCTCTGATATTTTTTGATCAGAAGCGTAGTTTTCGAGATATATCGAGATATTTAAAAGTTCCGAAGCCGCACCAACATAATAGAGATACAGAAACACCGTGGCCCCTTTCTTTGAGATAACTCCGCACTATTGCGAGCTGTAAATGCCACTTCCAGCTTAGCTGTGCAGAAGAAGAACAACAAGAAGAAGAAATATCTCGAAATATGTCCGTCAGGCCCCTGCCCTTGAGATATATCTGCAAATATCTCGGAAACGAAGCGAGCTATGGCAAAATGTTGAGAGACCTTTTTTGTAGAGAATTATGTTTCCTACAATTTATGTTCTATGATATTTTTTGATCAGAAGCGTAGTTTTCGAGATATATCGAGATATTTAAAAGTTCCGAAGCCGCACCAACATAATAGAGATACAGAAACACCGCGGCCCCTTTCTTTGAGCTAACTCTGCACTAGTGCGAGCCGCAAATGCCACTTCCAGCTTAGCTGTGCAGAAGAAGAACAACAAGAAGAAGAAATATCTCGAAATATGTCCGTCAGGCCCCTTCCCTTGAGATAAATCTGCAAATATCTCGGAAACGATGCCAGCTATGGGAAAATGTTAAGAGACTTTTTTGTAGAGAATTAAGTTTCCTACTTTCTATGTTCTATGATATTTTTTGATCGGATGCGTAGTTCTCGAGATATATCAAGATATTTAAAAGTTCCGAAGCCGCACCAACATAATAGAGATACAGAAACACCGTGGCCCCTTTCTTTGAGATAACTCCGCACTATTGCGAGCTGTAAATGCCACTTCCAGCTTAGCTGTGCAGAAGAAGAACAACAAGAAGAAGAAATATCTCGAAATATGTCCGTCAGGCCCCTGCCCTTGAGATAAATCTGCAAATATCTCGGAAACGAAGCGAGCTATGGCAAAATGTTAAGAGACCCTTTTTGTAGAGAATTAAGTTTCCCACTTTTTATGTTCTATGATATTTTTTGATCAGACGCGTAGTTCTCGAGATATATCAAGATATTTAAAAGTTCCGAAGCCGCACCAACATAATAGAGATACAGAAACACCGTGGCCCCTTTCTTTGAGATAACTCTGCACTATTGCGAGCTGCAAATGCCACTTCCAGCTTAGCTGTGCAGAAGAAGAACAACAAGAAGAAGAAATATCTCGAAATATGTCCGTCAGGCCCCTTCCCTTGAGATATATCTGCAAATATCTCGGAAACGAAGCGAGCTATGGCAAAATGTTAAGAGACCTTTTTTGTAGAGAATTATGTTTCCTACAATTTATGTTCTATGATATTTTTTGATCAGATGCGTAGTTTTCGAGATATATCGAGATATTTAAAAGATCCGAAGCCGCACCAACATAATAGAGATACAGAAACACCGTGGCCCCTTTCTTTGATATAACTCTGCACTAGTGCGAGCCGCAAATGCCGCTTCCAGCTTAGCTGTGCAGAAGAAGAACAACAAGAAGAAGAAATATCTCGAAATATGTCCGTCAGGCCCCTTCCCTCGAGATAAATCTGCAAATATCGCGGAAACGAAGCGAGCTATGGCAAAATGTTAAGAGACCTTTTTTGTAGAGAATTAAGTTTCCTACTTTCTATGTTCTATGATATTTTTTGATCGGATGCGCAGTTCTCGAGATATATCAAGATATTTAAAAGTTCCGACGCCGCACCAACATAATAGAGATACAGAAACACCGTGGCCCCTTTCTTTGAGATAACTCTGCACTATTGCGAGCTGCAAATGCCACTTCCAGCTTAGCTGTGCAGAAGAAGAACAACAAGAAGAAGAAATATCTCGAAATATGTCCGTCAGGCCCCTTCCCTTGAGATAAATCTGCAAATATCTCGGAAACGATGCGAGCTATGGCAAAATGTTAAGAGACCTTATTTGTAGAGAATTAAGTTTCCTACTTTTTATGTTCTATGGTATTTTTTGATCAGATGCGTAGTTCTCGAGATATATCAAGATATTTAAAAGTTCCGAAGCCGCACCAACATAATAGAGATACAGAAACACCGTGGCCCCTTTCTTTGAGATAACTCTGCACTATTGCGAGCTGCAAATGCCACTTCCAGCTTAGCTGTGAAGAAGAAGAACAACAAGAAGAAGAAATATCTCGAAATATGTCCGTCAGGCCCCTTCCCTTGAGATAAATCTGCAAATATCTCGGAAACGAAGCGAGCTATGGCAAAATGTTAAGAGACCTTTTTTGTAGAGAATTATGTTTCCTACAATTTATGTTCTATGATATTTTTTGATCAGATGCGTAGTTTTCGAGATATATCGAGATATTTAAAAGATCCGAAGCCGCACCAACATAATAGAGATACAGAAACACCGTGGCCCCTTTCTTTGATATAACTCTGCACTAGTGCGAGCCGCAAATGCCGCTTCCAGCTTAGCTGTGCAGAAGAAGAACAACAAGAAGAAGAAATATCTCGAAATATGTCCGTCAGGCCCCTTCCCTCGAGATAAATCTGCAAATATCTCGGAAACGAAGCGAGCTATGGCAAAATGATAAGAGACCTTTTTTGTAGAGAATTAAGTTTCCTACTTTCTATGTTCTATGATATTTTTTGATCGGATGCGTAGTTCTCGAGATATATCAAGATATTTAAAAGTTCCGAAGCCGCACCAACATAATAGAGATACAGAAACACCGTGGCCCCTTTCTTTGAGATAACTCTGCACTATTGCGAGCTGCAAATGCCACTTCCAGCTTAGCTGTGCAGAAGAAGAACAACAAGAAGAAGAAATATCTCGAAATATGTCCGTCAGGCCCCTTCCCTTGAGATAAATCTGCAAATATCTCGGAAACGAAGCGAGCTATGGCAAAATGTTAAGAGACCCTTTTTGTAGAGAATTAAGTTTCCCACTTTTTATGTTCTATGATATTTTTTGATCAGACGCGTAGTTCTCGAGATATATCAAGATATTTAAAAGTTCCGAAGCCGCACCAACATAATAGAGATACAGAAACACCGTGGCCCCTTTCTTTGAGATAACTCTGCACTATTGCGAGCTGCAAATGCCACTTCCAGCTTAGCTGTGCAGAAGAAGAACAACAAGAAGAAGAAATATCTCGAAATATGTCCGTCAGGCCCCTTCCCTTGAGATATATCTGCAAATATCTCGGAAACGAAGCGAGCTATGGCAAAATGTTAAGAGACCTTTTTTGTAGAGAATTATGTTTCCTATAATTTATGTTTTATGATATTTTTTGATCAGATGCGTAGTTTTCGAGATATATCGAGATATTTAAAAGATCCGAAGCCGCACCAACATAATAGAGATACAGAAACACCGTGGCCCCTTTCTTTGATATAACTCTGCACTAGTGCGAGCCGCAAATGCCGCTTCCAGCTTAGCTGTGCAGAAGAAGAACAACAAGAAGAAGAAATATCTCGAAATATGTCCGTCAGGCCCCTTCCCTCGAGATAAATCTGCAAATATCTCGGAAACGAAGCGAGCTATGGCAAAATGATAAGAGACCTTTTTTGTAGAGAATTAAGTTTCCTACTTTCTATGTTCTATGATATTTTTTGATCGGATGCGTAGTTCTCGAGATATATCAAGATATTTAAAAGTTCCGAAGCCGCACCAACATAATAGAGATACAGAAACACCGTGGCCCCTTTCTTTGAGATAACTCTGCACTATTGCGAGCTGCAAATGCCACTTCCAGCTTAGCTGTGCAGAAGAAGAACAACAAGAAGAAGAAATATCTCGAAATATGTCCGTCAGGCCCCTTCCCTTGAGATAAATCTGCAAATATCTCGGAAACGATGCGAGCTATGGCAAAATGTTAAGAGACCTTTTTTGTAGAGAATTATGTTTCCCACAATTTACGTTCTCTGATATTTTTTGATCAGAAGCGTAGTTTTCGAGATATATCGAGATATTTAAAAGTTCCGAAGCCGCACCAACATAATAGAGATACAGAAACACCGTGGCCCCTTTCTTTGAGATAACTCTGCACTATTGCGAGCTGCAAATGCCACTTCCAGCTTAGCTGTGCAGAAGAAGAACAACAAGAAGAAGAAATATCTCGAAATATGTCCGTCAGGCCCCTTCCCTTGAGATAAATCTGCAAATATCTCGGAAACGAAGCGAGCTATGGCAAAATGTTAAGAGACCTTTTTTGTAGAGAATTAAGTTTCCTACTTTTTATGTTCTATGATATTTTTTGATCAGATGCGTAGTTCTCGAGATATATCAAGATATTTAAAAGTTCCGCTGCCGCACCAACATAATAGAGATACAGAAACACCGTGGCCCCTTTCTTTGAGATAACTCTGCACTATTGCGAGCTGCAAATGCCACTTCCAGCTTAGCTGTGCAGAAGAAGAACAACAAGAAGAAGAAGTATCTCGAAATATGTCCGTCACGCCCCTTCCCTTGAGATAAATCTGCAAATATCTCGGAAACGAAGAGAGCTATGGCAAAATGTTAAGAGACCTTTTTTGCAGAGAATTAAGTTTCCTACTTTTTATGTTCTATGATATTTTTTGATCAGATGCGTAGTTCTCGAGATATAGCAAGATATTTAAAAGTTCCGAAGCCGCACCAACATAATAGAGATACAGAAACACCGTGGCCCCTTTCTTTGAGATAACTCTGCACTATTGCGAGCTGCAAATGCCACTTCCAGCTTAGCTGTGCAGAAGAAGAACAACAAGAACAAGAAATATCTCGAAATATGTCCGTCAGGCCCCTTCCCTTGAGATAAATCTGCAAATATCTCGGAAACGAAGCGAGCTATGGCAAAATGTTAAGAGACCTTTTTTGTAGAGAATTATGTTTCCTACAATTTACGTTCTCTGATATTTTTTGATCAGAAGCGTAGTTTTCGAGATATATCAAGATATTTAAAAGTTCCGAAGCCGCACCAACATAATAGAGATACAGAAACACCGTGGCCCCTTTCTTTGAGATAACTCTGCACTATTGCGCGCTGCAAATGCCACTTCCAGCTTAGCTGTGCAGAAGAAGAACAACAAGAAGAAGAAATATCTCGAAATATGTCCGTCAGGCCCCTTCCCTTGAGATAAATCTGCAAATATCTCGGAAACGAAGCGAGCTATGGCAAAATGTTGAGAGACCTTATTTGTAGAGAATTAAGTTTCCTACTTTTTATGTTCTACGATATTTTTTGATCAGATGCGTAGTTCTCGAGATATATCAAGATATTTAAAAGTTCCCAAGCCGCACCAACATAATAGAGATACAGAAACACCGTGGCCCCTTTCTTTGAGATAACTCTGCACTATTGCGAGCTGCAAATGCCACTTCCAGCTTAGCTGTGCAGAAGAAGAACAACAAGAACAAGAAATATCTCGAAATATGTCCGTCAGGCCCCTTCCCTTGAGATAAATCTGAAAATATCTCGGAAACGAAGCGAGCTATGGCAAAATGTTAAGAGACCTTTTTTGTAGAGAATTATGTTTCCTACAATTTATGTTCTCTGATATTTTTTGATCAGAAGCGTAGTTTTCGAGATATATCGAGATATTTAAAAGTTCCGAAGCCGCACCAACATAATAGAGATACAGAAACACCGTGGCCCCTTTCTTTGAGATAACTCTGCACTATTGCGACCTGCAAATGCCACTTCCAGCTTAGCTGTGCAGAAGAGGAACAACAAGAAGAAGAAATATCTCGGAATATGTCGTCAGGCCCCTTCCCTTGAGCTAAATCTGCAGATATCTCGGAAACGATGCCAGCTATGGGAAAATGTTAAGAGACCTTTTTTGTAGAGAATTAAGTTTCCTACTTTTTATGTTCTATGATATTTTTTGATCAGATGCGTAGTTTTCGAGATATATCGAGATATTTAAAAGTTCCGAAGCCGCACCAACATAATAGAGATACAGAAACATCGTGGCCCCTTTCTTTGGGATAACTCTGCACTGTTGCGAGTTGGAAATGCCAGTTCCAGTTTAGCTGTGCAGAAGAAGAACAACAAGAAGAAGAAATATCTCGAAATATGTCCGTCAGGACCCTTCCCTTGAGATAAATCTGCAAATATCTCGGAAACGAAGCGAGCTATTGCAAAACGATAAGAGACCTTTTTTGTAGAGAATTAAGTTTCCTACTTTTTATGTTCTATGATATTTTTTGATCAGATGCGTAGTTCTCGAGATATATCAAGATATTTAAAAGTTCCGAAGCCGCACCAACATAATAGAGATACAGAAACACCGCGGCCCCTTTCTTTGAGATAACTCTGCACTATTGCGAGCTGCAGATGCCACTTCCAGCTTAGCTGTGCAGAAGAAGAACAACAAGAAGAAGAAATATCTGGAAATATGTCCGTCAGGCCCCTTCCCTTGAGATAAATCTGCAAATATCTCGGAAACGAAGCGAGCTACGGCAAAATGTTAAGAGACCTTTTTTGTAGAAAATTAAGATTCCTACTTTTTACGTTCTATGATATTTTTTGAACAGATGCGTAGTTCTCGAGATATATCAAGATATTTAAAAGTTCCGAAGCCGCACTAACATAATAGAGATACAGAAACACCGTGGCCCCTTTCTTTGAGATAACTCTGCACTATTGCGCGCTGCAAATGCCACTTCCAGCTTAGCTGTGCAGAAGAAGAACAACAACAAGAAGACATATCTCGAAATATGTCCGTCAGGCCCCTTCCCTTGAGATATATCTGCAAATATCTCGGAAACGAAGCGAGCTATGGCAAAATGTTAAGAGACCTTTAATGTAGAGAATTATGTTTCCTACAATTTATGTTCTATGATATTTTTTGATCAGAAGCGTAGTTTTCGAGATATATCGAGATATTTAAAAGTTCCGAAGCCGCACCAACATAATAGAGATACAGAAACACCGTGGCCCCTTTCTTTGAGATAACTCTGCACTATTGCGAGCCGCAAATGCCACTTCCAGCTTAGCTGTGCAGAAGAAGAACAACAAGAAGAAGAAATATCTCGAAATATGTCCGTCAGGCCCCTTCCCTTGAGATAAATCTGCAAATATCTCGGAAACGAAGCGAGCTATGGCAAAATGTTGAGAGACCTTTTTTGTAGAGAATTAAGTTTCCTACGTTTTATGTTCTATGATATTTTTTGATCAGATGCGTAGTTCTCGAGATATATCAAGATATTTAAAAGTTCCGAAGCCGCACCAACATAATAGAGATACAGAAACACCGTGGCCCCTTTCTTTGAGATAACTCTGCACTATTGCGAGCTGCAAATGCCACTTCCAGCTTAGCTGTGCAGAAGAAGAACATCAAGAAGAAGAAATATCTCGAAATATGTCCGTCAGGCCCCTTCCCTTGAGATAAATCTGCAAATATCTCGGAAACGAAGAGAGCTATTGCAAAATGTTAAGAGACCTTTTTTGTAGAGAATTAAGTTTCCTACTTTTTATGTTCTATGATATTTTTTGATCTGATGCGTAGTTCTCGAGATATATCAAGATATTTAAAAGTTCCGAAGCCGCACCAACATAATAGAGATACAGAAACACCGTGGCCCCTTTCTTTGAGATAACACTGCACTATTGCGAGCTGTAAATGCCACTTCCAGCTTAGCTGTGCAGAAGAAGAACAACAAGAAGAAGACATATCTCGAAATATGTCCGTCAGGCCCCTTCCCTTGAGATATATCTGCAAATATCTCGGAAACGAAGCGAGCTATGGCAAAATCTTAAGAGACCTTTTTTGTAGAGAATTATGTTTCCTACAATTTATGTTCTATGATATTTTTTGATGAGAAGCGTAGTTTTCGAGATATATCGAGATATTTAAAAGTTCCGAAGCCGCACCAACATAATAGGGATACAGAAACACCGTGGCCCCTTTCTTTGAGATAACTCTGCAGTATTGCGAGCTGTAAATGCCACTTCCAGCTTAGCTGTGCAGAAGAAGAACAACAAGAAGAAGAAATATCTCGAAATATGTCCGTCAGGCCCGTTCCTTTGAGCTGAATCTGCAAATATCTCGGAAACGAAGCGAGCTATGGCAAAATGTTAAGAGACCTTTTTTGTAGAGAATTATGTTTCCTACAATTTATGTTCTATGATATTTTTTGATCAGAAGCGTAGTTTTCGAGATATATCGAGATATTTAAAAGTTCCGAAGCCGCACCAACATAATAGAGATACAGAAACACCGTGGCCCCTTTCTTTGAGATAACTCTGCACTATTGCGAGCTGTAAATGCCACTTCCAGCTTAGCTGTGCAGAAGAAGAACAACAAGAAGAAGAAATATCTCGAAATATGTCCGTCAGGCCCCTTCCCTTGAGATATATCTGCAAATATCTCGGAAACGAAGCGAGCTATGGCAAAATGTTAAGAGACCTTTTTTGTAGAGAATTATGTTTCGTACAATTTATGTTCTATGATATTTTTTGGTGAGAAGCGCAGTTTTCGAGATATATCGAGATATTTAAAAGTTCCGAAGCCGCACCAACATAATAGAGATACAGAAACACCGTGGCCCCTTTCTTTGAGATAACTCTGCACTATTGCGAGCTGCAAATGCCACTTCCAGCTTAGCTGTGCAGAAGAAGAACATCAAGAAGAAGAAATATCTCGAAATATGTCCGTCAGGCCCCTTCCCTTGAGATAAATCTGCAAATATCTCGGAAACGAAGAGAGCTATGGCAAAATGTTAAGACACCTTTTTTGTAGAGAATTAAGTTTCCTACTTTTTATGTTCTATGATATTTTTTGATCTGATGCGTAGTTCTCGAGATATATCAAGATATTTAAAAGTTCCGAAGCCGCACCAACATAATAGAGATACAGACACACCGTGGCCCCTTTCTTTGAGATAACTCTGCACTATTGCGAGCCGCAAATGCCACTTCCAGCTTAGCTGTGCAGAAGAAGAACAACAAGAAGAAGAAATATCTCGAAATATGTCCGTCAGGCCCCTTCCCTTGAGATAAATCTGCAAATATCTCGGAAACGAAGCGAGCTATGGCAAAATGTTGAGAGACCTTTTTTGTAGAGAATTAAGTTTCCTACGTTTTATGTTCTATGATATTTTTTGATCAGATGCGTAGTTCTCGAGATATATCAAGATATTTAAAAGTTCCGAAGCCGCACCAACATAATAGAGATGCAGAAACACCGTGGCCCCTTTCTTTGAGATAACTCTGCACTATTGCGAGCTGCAAATGCCACTTCCAGCTTAGCTGTGCAGAAGAAGAACATCAAGAAGAAGAAATATCTCGAAATATGTCCGTCAGGCCCCTTCCCTTGAGGTAAATCTGCAAATATCTCGGAAACGAAGAGAGCTATGGCAAAATGTTAAGCGACCTTTTTTGTAGAGAATTAAGTTTCCTACTTTTTATGTTCTATGATATTTTTTGATCTGATGCGTAGTTCTCGAGATATATCAAGATATTTAAAAGTTCCGAAGCCGCACCAACATAATAGAGATACAGAAACACCGTGGCCCCTTTCTTTGAGATAACTCTGCACTATTGCGAGCTGTAAATGCCACTTCCAGCTTAGCTGTGCAGAAGAAGAACAACAAGAAGAAGACATATCTCGAAATATGTCCGTCAGGCCCCTTCCCTTGAGATATATCTGCAAATATCTCGGAAACGAAGCGAGCTATGGCAAAATGTTAAGAGACCTTTTTTGTAGAGAATTATGTTTCCTACAATTTATGTTCTATGACATTTTTTGATCAGAAGCGTAGTTTTCGAGATATATCGGGATATTTAAAAGTTCCGAAGCCGCACCAACATAATAGAGATACAGAAACACCGTGGCCCCTTTCTTTGAGATAACTCTGCACTATTGCGAGCCGCAAATGCCACTTCCAGCTTAGCTGTGCAGAAGAAGAACAACAAGAAGAAGAAATATCTCGAAATATGTCCGTCAGGCCCCTTCCCTTGAGATAAATCTGCAAATATCTCGGAAACGAAGCGAGCTATGGCAAAATGTTAAGAGACCTTTTTTGTAGAGAATTAAGTTTCCTACGTTTTATGTTCTATGATATTTTTTGATCAGATGCGTAGTTCTCGAGATATATCAAGATATTTAAAAGTTCCGAAGCCGCACCAACATAATAGAGATACAGAAACACCGTGGCCCCTTTCTTTGAGATAACTCTGCACTATTGCGAGCTGCAAATGCCACTTCCAGCTTAGCTGTGCAGAAGAAGAACATCAAGAAGAAGAAATATCTCGAAATATGTCCGTCAGGCCCCTTCCCTTGAGATATATCTGCAAATATCTCGGAAACGAAGCGAGCTATGGCAAAATGTTAAGAGACCTTTTTTGTAGAGAATTATGTTTCCTACAATTTATGTTCTATGATATTTTTTGATCCGAAGCGTAGTTTTCGAGATATATCGAGATATTTAAAAGTTCCGAAGCCGCACCAACATAATAGAGATACAGAAACACTGTGGCCCCTTTCGTTGAGATAACTCTGCACTAGTGCGAGCCGCAAATGCCACTTCCAGCTTAGCTGTGCAGAAGAAGAACAACAAGAAGAAGGAATATCTCGAAATATGTCCGTCAGGCCCCTTCCCTTGAGATATATCTGCAAATATCTCGGAAACGAAGCGAGCTATGGCAAAATGTTAAGAGACCTTTTTTGTAGAGAATCAAGTTTCCTACTTTTTGTGTTCTATGATATTTTTTGATCAGATGCGTAGTTCTCGAGATATATCAAGATATTTAAAAGTTCCGAAGCCGCACCAACATAATAGAGATACAGAAACACCGTGGCCCCTTTCTTTGAGATAACTCTGCACTATTGCGAGCTGTAAATGCCACTTCCAGCTTAGCTGTGCAGAAGAAGAACAACAAGAAGAAGAAATATCTCGAAATATGTCCGTCAGGCCCCTTCCCTTGAGATATATCTGCAAATATCTCGGAAACGAAGCGAGCTATGGCAAAATGTTAAGAGACCTTTTTTGTAGAGAATTATGTTTCGTACAATTTATGTTCTATGATATTTTTTGGTGAGAAGCGTAGTTTTCGAGATATATCGAGATATTTAAAAGTTCCAAAGCCGCACCAACATAATAGAGATACAGAAACACCGTGGCCCCTTTCTTTGAGATAACTCTGCACTAGTGCGAGCCGCAAATGCCACTTCCAGCTTAGCTGTGCAGAAGAAGAACAACAAGAAGAAGAAATATCTCGAAATATGTCCGTCAGGCCCCTTCCCTTGAGATAAATCTGCAAATATCTCGGAAACGAAGCGAGCTATGGCAAAATGTTGAGAGACCTTTTTTGTAGAGAATTAAGTTTCCTACGTTTTATGTTCTATGATATTTTTTGATCAGATGCGTAGTTCTCGAGATATATCAAGATATTTAAAAGTTCCGAAGCCGCACCAACATAATAGAGATACAGAAACACCGTGGCCCCTTTCTTTGAGATAACTCTGCACTATTGCGAGCTGCAAATGCCACTTCCAGCTTAGCTGTGCAGAAGAAGAACATCAAGAAGAAGAAATATCTCGAAATATGTCCGTCAGGCCCCTTCCCTTGAGATATATCTGCAAATATCTCGGAAACGAAGCGAGCTATGGCAAAATGTTAAGAGACCTTTTTTGTAGAGAATTAAGTTTCCTACTTTTTATGTTCTATGATATTTTTTGATCAGATGCGTAGTTCTCGAGATATATCAAGATATTTAAAAGTTCCGCTGCCGCACCAACATAATAGAGATACAGAAACACCGTGGCCCCTTTCTTTGAGATAACTCTGCACTATTGCGAGCTGCAAATGCCACTTCCAGCTTAGCTGTGCAGAAGAAGAACAACAAGAAGAAGAAGTATCTCGAAATATGTCCGTCACGCCCCTTCCCTTGAGATAAATCTGCAAATATCTCGGAAACGAAGAGAGCTATGGCAAAATGTTAAGAGACCTTTTTTGCAGAGAATTAAGTTTCCTACTTTTTATGTTCTATGATATTTTTTGATCAGATGCGTAGTTCTCGAGATATAGCAAGATATTTAAAAGTTCCGAAGCCGCACCAACATAATAGAGATACAGAAACACCGTGGCCCCTTTCTTTGAGATAACTCTGCACTATTGCGAGCTGCAAATGCCACTTCCAGCTTAGCTGTGCAGAAGAAGAACAACAAGAACAAGAAATATCTCGAAATATGTCCGTCAGGCCCCTTCCCTTGAGATAAATCTGCAAATATCTCGGAAACGAAGCGAGCTATGGCAAAATGTTAAGAGACCTTTTTTGTAGAGAATTATGTTTCCTACAATTTACGTTCTCTGATATTTTTTGATCAGAAGCGTAGTTTTCGAGATATATCAAGATATTTAAAAGTTCCGAAGCCGCACCAACATAATAGAGATACAGAAACACCGTGGCCCCTTTCTTTGAGATAACTCTGCACTATTGCGCGCTGCAAATGCCACTTCCAGCTTAGCTGTGCAGAAGAAGAACAACAAGAAGAAGAAATATCTCGAAATATGTCCGTCAGGCCCCTTCCCTTGAGATAAATCTGCAAATATCTCGGAAACGAAGCGAGCTATGGCAAAATGTTGAGAGACCTTATTTGTAGAGAATTAAGTTTCCTACTTTTTATGTTCTACGATATTTTTTGATCAGATGCGTAGTTCTCGAGATATATCAAGATATTTAAAAGTTCCCAAGCCGCACCAACATAATAGAGATACAGAAACACCGTGGCCCCTTTCTTTGAGATAACTCTGCACTATTGCGAGCTGCAAATGCCACTTCCAGCTTAGCTGTGCAGAAGAAGAACAACAAGAACAAGAAATATCTCGAAATATGTCCGTCAGGCCCCTTCCCTTGAGATAAATCTGAAAATATCTCGGAAACGAAGCGAGCTATGGCAAAATGTTAAGAGACCTTTTTTGTAGAGAATTATGTTTCCTACAATTTATGTTCTCTGATATTTTTTGATCAGAAGCGTAGTTTTCGAGATATATCGAGATATTTAAAAGTTCCGAAGCCGCACCAACATAATAGAGATACAGAAACACCGTGGCCCCTTTCTTTGAGATAACTCTGCACTATTGCGACCTGCAAATGCCACTTCCAGCTTAGCTGTGCAGAAGAGGAACAACAAGAAGAAGAAATATCTCGGAATATGTCGTCAGGCCCCTTCCCTTGAGCTAAATCTGCAGATATCTCGGAAACGATGCCAGCTATGGGAAAATGTTAAGAGACCTTTTTTGTAGAGAATTAAGTTTCCTACTTTTTATGTTCTATGATATTTTTTGATCAGATGCGTAGTTTTCGAGATATATCGAGATATTTAAAAGTTCCGAAGCCGCACCAACATAATAGAGATACAGAAACATCGTGGCCCCTTTCTTTGGGATAACTCTGCACTGTTGCGAGTTGGAAATGCCAGTTCCAGTTTAGCTGTGCAGAAGAAGAACAACAAGAAGAAGAAATATCTCGAAATATGTCCGTCAGGACCCTTCCCTTGAGATAAATCTGCAAATATCTCGGAAACGAAGCGAGCTATTGCAAAACGATAAGAGACCTTTTTTGTAGAGAATTAAGTTTCCTACTTTTTATGTTCTATGATATTTTTTGATCAGATGCGTAGTTCTCGAGATATATCAAGATATTTAAAAGTTCCGAAGCCGCACCAACATAATAGAGATACAGAAACACCGCGGCCCCTTTCTTTGAGATAACTCTGCACTATTGCGAGCTGCAGATGCCACTTCCAGCTTAGCTGTGCAGAAGAAGAACAACAAGAAGAAGAAATATCTGGAAATATGTCCGTCAGGCCCCTTCCCTTGAGATAAATCTGCAAATATCTCGGAAACGAAGCGAGCTACGGCAAAATGTTAAGAGACCTTTTTTGTAGAAAATTAAGATTCCTACTTTTTACGTTCTATGATATTTTTTGAACAGATGCGTAGTTCTCGAGATATATCAAGATATTTAAAAGTTCCGAAGCCGCACTAACATAATAGAGATACAGAAACACCGTGGCCCCTTTCTTTGAGATAACTCTGCACTATTGCGCGCTGCAAATGCCACTTCCAGCTTAGCTGTGCAGAAGAAGAACAACAACAAGAAGACATATCTCGAAATATGTCCGTCAGGCCCCTTCCCTTGAGATATATCTGCAAATATCTCGGAAACGAAGCGAGCTATGGCAAAATGTTGAGAGACCTTTTTTGTAGAGAATTAAGTTTCCTACGTTTTATGTTCTATGATATTTTTTGATCAGATGCGTAGTTCTCGAGATATATCAAGATATTTAAAAGTTCCGAAGCCGCACCAACATAATAGAGATACAGAAACACCGTGGCCCCTTTCTTTGAGATAACTCTGCACTATTGCGAGCTGCAAATGCCACTTCCAGCTTAGCTGTGCAGAAGAAGAACATCAAGAAGAAGAAATATCTCGAAATATGTCCGTCAGGCCCCTTCCCTTGAGATAAATCTGCAAATATCTCGGAAACGAAGAGAGCTATTGCAAAATGTTAAGAGACCTTTTTTGTAGAGAATTAAGTTTCCTACTTTTTATGTTCTATGATATTTTTTGATCTGATGCGTAGTTCTCGAGATATATCAAGATATTTAAAAGTTCCGAAGCCGCACCAACATAATAGAGATACAGAAACACCGTGGCCCCTTTCTTTGAGATAACACTGCACTATTGCGAGCTGTAAATGCCACTTCCAGCTTAGCTGTGCAGAAGAAGAACAACAAGAAGAAGACATATCTCGAAATATGTCCGTCAGGCCCCTTCCCTTGAGATATATCTGCAAATATCTCGGAAACGAAGCGAGCTATGGCAAAATCTTAAGAGACCTTTTTTGTAGAGAATTATGTTTCCTACAATTTATGTTCTATGATATTTTTTGATGAGAAGCGTAGTTTTCGAGATATATCGAGATATTTAAAAGTTCCGAAGCCGCACCAACATAATAGGGATACAGAAACACCGTGGCCCCTTTCTTTGAGATAACTCTGCAGTATTGCGAGCTGTAAATGCCACTTCCAGCTTAGCTGTGCAGAAGAAGAACAACAAGAAGAAGAAATATCTCGAAATATGTCCGTCAGGCCCGTTCCTTTGAGCTGAATCTGCAAATATCTCGGAAACGAAGCGAGCTATGGCAAAATGTTAGGAGACCTTTTTTGTAGAGAATTATGTTTCCTACAATTTATGTTCTATGATATTTTTTGATCAGAAGCGTAGTTTTCGAGATATATCGAGATATTTAAAAGTTCCGAAGCCGCACCAACATAATAGAGATACAGAAACACCGTGGCCCCTTTCTTTGAGATAACTCTGCACTATTGCGAGCTGTAAATGCCACTTCCAGCTTAGCTGTGCAGAAGAAGAACAACAAGAAGAAGAAATATCTCGAAATATGTCCGTCAGGCCCCTTCCCTTGAGATATATCTGCAAATATCTCGGAAACGAAGCGAGCTATGGCAAAATGTTAAGAGACCTTTTTTGTAGAGAATTATGTTTCGTACAATTTATGTTCTATGATATTTTTTGGTGAGAAGCGCAGTTTTCGAGATATATCGAGATATTTAAAAGTTCCGAAGCCGCACCAACATAATAGAGATACAGAAACACCGTGGCCCCTTTCTTTGAGATAACTCTGCACTATTGCGAGCTGCAAATGCCACTTCCAGCTTAGCTGTGCAGAAGAAGAACATCAAGAAGAAGAAATATCTCGAAATATGTCCGTCAGGCCCCTTCCCTTGAGATAAATCTGCAAATATCTCGGAAACGAAGAGAGCTATGGCAAAATGTTAAGACACCTTTTTTGTAGAGAATTAAGTTTCCTACTTTTTATGTTCTATGATATTTTTTGATCTGATGCGTAGTTCTCGAGATATATCAAGATATTTAAAAGTTCCGAAGCCGCACCAACATAATAGAGATACAGACACACCGTGGCCCCTTTCTTTGAGATAACTCTGCACTATTGCGAGCCGCAAATGCCACTTCCAGCTTAGCTGTGCAGAAGAAGAACAACAAGAAGAAGAAATATCTCGAAATATGTCCGTCAGGCCCCTTCCCTTGAGATAAATCTGCAAATATCTCGGAAACGAAGCGAGCTATGGCAAAATGTTGAGAGACCTTTTTTGTAGAGAATTAAGTTTCCTACGTTTTATGTTCTATGATATTTTTTGATCAGATGCGTAGTTCTCGAGATATATCAAGATATTTAAAAGTTCCGAAGCCGCACCAACATAATAGAGATGCAGAAACACCGTGGCCCCTTTCTTTGAGATAACTCTGCACTATTGCGAGCTGCAAATGCCACTTCCAGCTTAGCTGTGCAGAAGAAGAACATCAACAAGAAGAAATATCTCGAAATATGTCCGTCAGGCCCCTTCCCTTGAGGTAAATCTGCAAATATCTCGGAAACGAAGAGAGCTATGGCAAAATGCTAAGCGACCTTTTTTGTAGAGAATTAAGTTTCCTACTTTTTATGTTCTATGATATTTTTTGATCTGATGCGTAGTTCTCGAGATATATCAAGATATTTAAAAGTTCCGAAGCCGCACCAACATAATAGAGATACAGAAACACCGTGGCCCCTTTCTTTGAGATAACTCTGCACTATTGCGAGCTGTAAATGCCACTTCCAGCTTAGCTGTGCAGAAGAAGAACAACAAGAAGAAGACATATCTCGAAATATGTCCGTCAGGCCCCTTCCCTTGAGATATATCTGCAAATATCTCGGAAACGAAGCGAGCTATGGCAAAATGTTAAGAGACCTTTTTTGTAGAGAATTATGTTTCCTACAATTTATGTTCTATGACATTTTTTGATCAGAAGCGTAGTTTTCGAGATATATCGGGATATTTAAAAGTTCCGAAGCCGCACCAACATAATAGAGATACAGAAACACCGTGGCCCCTTTCTTTGAGATAACTCTGCACTATTGCGAGCCGCAAATGCCACTTCCAGCTTAGCTGTGCAGAAGAAGAACAACAAGAAGAAGAAATATCTCGAAATATGTCCGTCAGGCCCCTTCCCTTGAGATAAATCTGCAAATATCTCGGAAACGAAGCGAGCTATGGCAAAATGTTAAGAGACCTTTTTTGTAGAGAATTAAGTTTCCTACGTTTTATGTTCTATGATATTTTTTGATCAGATGCGTAGTTCTCGAGATATATCAAGATATTTAAAAGTTCCGAAGCCGCACCAACATAATAGAGATACAGAAACACCGTGGCCCCTTTCTTTGAGATAACTCTGCACTATTGCGAGCTGCAAATGCCACTTCCAGCTTAGCTGTGCAGAAGAAGAACATCAAGAAGAAGAAATATCTCGAAATATGTCCGTCAGGCCCCTTCCCTTGAGATATATCTGCAAATATCTCGGAAACGAAGCGAGCTATGGCAAAATGTTAAGAGACCTTTTTTGTAGAGAATTATGTTTCCTACAATTTATGTTCTATGATATTTTTTGATCCGAAGCGTAGTTTTCGAGATATATCGAGATATTTAAAAGTTCCGAAGCCGCACCAACATAATAGAGATACAGAAACACTGTGGCCCCTTTCGTTGAGATAACTCTGCACTAGTGCGAGCCGCAAATGCCACTTCCAGCTTAGCTGTGCAGAAGAAGAACAACAAGAAGAAGGAATATCTCGAAATATGTCCGTCAGGCCCCTTCCCTTGAGATATATCTGCAAATATCTCGGAAACGAAGCGAGCTATGGCAAAATGTTAAGAGACCTTTTTTGTAGAGAATCAAGTTTCGTACTTTTTGTGTTCTATGATATTTTTTGATCAGATGCGTAGTTCTCGAGATATATCAAGATATTTAAAAGTTCCGAAGCCGCACCAACATAATAGAGATACAGAAACACCGTGGCCCCTTTCTTTGAGATAACTCTGCACTATTGCGAGCTGTAAATGCCACTTCCAGCTTAGCTGTGCAGAAGAAGAACAACAAGAAGAAGAAATATCTCGAAATATGTCCGTCAGGCCCCTTCCCTTGAGATATATCTGCAAATATCTCGGAAACGAAGCGAGCTATGGCAAAATGTTAAGAGACCTTTTTTGTAGAGAATTATGTTTCGTACAATTTATGTTCTATGATATTTTTTGGTGAGAAGCGTAGTTTTCGAGATATATCGAGATATTTAAAAGTTCCAAAGCCGCACCAACATAATAGAGATACAGAAACACCGTGGCCCCTTTCTTTGAGATAACTCTGCACTAGTGCGAGCCGCAAATGCCACTTCCAGCTTAGCTGTGCAGAAGAAGAACAACAAGAAGAAGAAATATCTCGAAATATGTCCGTCAGGCCCCTTCCCTTGAGATAAATCTGCAAATATCTCGGAAACGAAGCGAGCTATGGCAAAATGTTGAGAGACCTTTTTTGTAGAGAATTAAGTTTCCTGCGTTTTATGTTCTATGATATTTTTTGATCAGATGCGTAGTTCTCGAGATATATCAAGATATTTAAAAGTTCCGAAGCCGCACCAACATAATAGAGATACAGAAACACCGTGGCCCCTTTCTTTGAGATAACTCTGCACTATTGCGAGCTGCAAATGCCACTTCCAGCTTAGCTGTGCAGAAGAAGAACATCAAGAAGAAGAAATATCTCGAAATATGTCCGTCAGGCCCCTTCCCTTGAGATATATCTGCAAATATCTCGGAAACGAAGCGAGCTATGGCAAAATGTTAAGAGACCTTTTTTGTAGAGAATTATGTTTCCTACAATTTATGTTCTATGATATTTTTTGATCAGAAGCGTAGTTTTCGAGATATATCGAGATATTTAAAAGTTCCGAAGCCGCACCAACATAATAGAGATACAGAAACACTGTGGCCCCTTTCGTTGAGATAACTCTGCACTAGTGCGAGCCGCAAATGCCACTTCCAGCTTAGCTGTGCAGAAGAAGAACAACAAGAAGAAGGAATATCTCGAAATATGTCCGTCAGGCCCCTTCCCTTGAGATATATCTGCAAATATCTCGGAAACGAAGCGAGCTATGGCAAAATGTTAAGAGACCTTTTTTGTAGAGAATCAAGTTTCCTACTTTTTGTGTTCTATGATATTTTTTGATCAGATGCGTAGTTCTCGAGATATATCAAGATATTTAAAAGTTCCGAAGCCGCACCAACATAATAGAGATACAGAAACACCGTGGCCCCTTTCTTTGAGATAACTCTGCACTATTGCGAGCTGTAAATGCCACTTCCAGCTTAGCTGTGCAGAAGAAGAACAACAAGAAGAAGAAATATCTCGAAATATGTCCGTCAGGCCCCTTCCCTTGAGATATATCTGCAAATATCTCGGAAACGAAGCGAGCTATGGCAAAATGTTAAGAGACCTTTTTTGTAGAGAATTATGTTTCGTACAATTTATGTTCTATGATATTTTTTGGTGAGAAGCGTAGTTTTCGAGATATATCGAGATATTTAAAAGTTCCAAAGCCGCACCAACATAATAGAGATACAGAAACACCGTGGCCCCTTTCTTTGAGATAACTCTGCACTAGTGCGAGCCGCAAATGCCACTTCCAGCTTAGCTGTGCAGAAGAAGAACAACAAGAAGAAGAAATATCTCGAAATATGTCCGTCAGGCCCCTTCCCTTGAGACAAATCTGCAAATATCTCGGAAACGAAGCGAGCTATGGCAAAATGTTGAGAGACCTTTTTTGTAGAGAATTAAGTTTCCTACGTTTTATGTTCTATGATATTTTTGGATCAGATGCGTAGTTCTCGAGATATATCAAGATATTTAAAAGTTCCGAAGCCGCACCAACATAATAGAGATACAGAAACACCGTGGCCCCTTTCTTTGAGATAACTCTGCACTATTGCGAGCCGCAAATGCCACTTCCAGCTTAGCTGTGCAGAAGAAGAACAACAAGAAGAAGAAATATCTCGAAATATGTCCGTCAGGCCCCTTCCCTTGAGATAAATCTGCAAATATCTCGGAAACGAAGCGAGCTATGGCAAAATGTTGAGAGACCTTTTTTGTAGAGAATTAAGTTTCCTACGTTTTATGTTCTATGATATTTTTTGATCAGATGCGTAGTTCTCGAGATATATCAAGATATTTAAAAGTTCCGAAGCCGCACCAACATAATAGAGATGCAGAAACACCGTGGCCCCTTTCTTTGAGATAACTCTGCACTATTGCGAGCTGCAAATGCCACTTCCAGCTTAGCTGTGCAGAAGAAGAACATCAAGAAGAAGAAATATCTCGAAATATGTCCGTCAGGCCCCTTCCCTTGAGGTAAATCTGCAAATATCTCGGAAACGAAGAGAGCTATGGCAAAATGTTAAGCGACCTTTTTTGTAGAGAATTAAGTTTCCTACTTTTTATGTTCTATGATATTTTTTGATCTGATGCGTAGTTCTCGAGATATATCAAGATATTTAAAAGTTCCGAAGCCGCACCAACATAACAGAGATACAGAAACACCGTGGCCCCTTTCTTTGAGATAACTCTGCACTATTGCGAGCTGTAAATGCCACTTCCAGCTTAGCTGTGCAGAAGAAGAACAACAAGAAGAAGACATATCTCGAAATATGTCCGTCAGGCCCCTTCCCTTGAGATATATCTGCAAATATCTCGGAAACGAAGCGAGCTATGGCAAAATGTTAAGAGACCTTTTTTGTAGAGAATTAAGTTTCCTACTTTTTATGTTCTATGATATTTTTTGATCAGATGCGTAGTTCTCGAGATATATCAAGATATTTAAAAGTTCCGAAGCCGCACCAACATAATAGAGATACAGAAACACCGTGGCCCCTTTCTTTGAGATAACTCTGCACTATTGCGAGCTGCAAATGCCACTTCCAGCTTAGCTGTGCAGAAGAAGAACATCAAGAAGAAGAAATATCTCGAAATATGTCCGTCAGGCCCCTTCCCTTGAGATATATCTGCAAATATCTCGGAAACGAAGCGAGCTATGGCAAAATGTTAAGAGACCTTTTTTGTAGAGAATTATGTTTCCTACAATTTATGTTCTATGATATTTTTTGATCAGAAGCGTAGTTTTCGAGATATATCGAGATATTTAAAAGTTCCGAAGCCGCACCAACATAATAGAGATACAGAAACACTGTGGCCCCTTTCGTTGAGATAACTCTGCACTAGTGCGAGCCGCAAATGCCACTTCCAGCTTAGCTGTGCAGAAGAAGAACAACAAGAAGAAGGAATATCTCGAAATATGTCCGTCAGGCCCCTTCCCTTGAGATATATCTGCAAATATCTCGGAAACGAAGCGAGCTATGGCAAAATGTTAAGAGACCTTTTTTGTAGAGAATCAAGTTTCCTACTTTTTGTGTTCTATGATATTTTTTGATCAGATGCGTAGTTCTCGAGATATATCAAGATATTTAAAAGTTCCGAAGCCGCACCAACATAATAGAGATACAGAAACACCGTGGCCCCTTTCTTTGAGATAACTCTGCACTATTGCGAGCTGTAAATGCCACTTCCAGCTTAGCTGTGCAGAAGAAGAACAACAAGAAGAAGAAATATCTCGAAATATGTCCGTCAGGCCCCTTCCCTTGAGATATATCTGCAAATATCTCGGAAACGAAGCGAGCTATGGCAAAATGTTAAGAGACCTTTTTTGTAGAGAATTATGTTTCGTACAATTTATGTTCTATGATATTTTTTGGTGAGAAGCGTAGTTTTCGAGATATATCGAGATATTTAAAAGTTCCAAAGCCGCACCAACATAATAGAGATACAGAAACACCGTGGCCCCTTTCTTTGAGATAACTCTGCACTAGTGCGAGCCGCAAATGCCACTTCCAGCTTAGCTGTGCAGAAGAAGAACAACAAGAAGAAGAAATATCTCGAAATATGTCCGTCAGGCCCCTTCCCTTGAGATAAATCTGCAAATATCTCGGAAACGAAGCGAGCTATGGCAAAATGTTGAGAGACCTTTTTTGTAGAGAATTAAGTTTCCTACGTTTTATGTTCTATGATATTTTTTGATCAGATGCGTAGTTCTCGAGATATATCAAGATATTTAAAAGTTCCGAAGCCGCACCAACATAATAGAGATACAGAAACACCGTGGCCCCTTTCTTTGAGATAACTCTGCACTATTGCGAGCTGCAAATGCCACTTCCAGCTTAGCTGTGCAGAAGAAGAACATCAAGAAGAAGAAATATCTCGAAATATGTCCGTCAGGCCCCTTCCCTTGAGATATATCTGCAAATATCTCGGAAACGAAGCGAGCTATGGCAAAATGTTAAGAGACCTTTTTTGTAGAGAATTATGTTTCCTACAATTTATGTTCTATGATATTTTTTGATCAGAAGCGTAGTTTTCGAGATATATCGAGATATTTAAAAGTTCCGAAGCCGCACCAACATAATAGAGATACAGAAACACTGTGGCCCCTTTCTTTGAGATAACTCTGCACTATTGCGAGCTGTAAATGCCACTTCCAGCTTAGCTGTGCAGAAGAAGAACAACAAGAAGAAGAAATATCTCGAAATATGTCCGTCAGGCCCCTTCCCTTGAGATATATCTGCAAATATCTCGGAAACGAAGCGAGCTATGGCAAAATGTTAAGAGACCTTTTTTGTAGAGAATTATGTTTCGTACAATTTATGTTCTATGATATTTTTTGGTGAGAAGCGTAGTTTTCGAGATATATCGAGATATTTAAAAGTTCCAAAGCCGCACCAACATAATAGAGATACAGAAACACCGTGGCCCCTTTCTTTGAGATAACTCTGCACTAGTGCGAGCCGCAAATGCCACTTCCAGCTTAGCTGTGCAGAAGAAGAACAACAAGAAGAAGAAATATCTCGAAATATGTCCGTCAGGCCCCTTCCCTTGAGACAAATCTGCAAATATCTCGGAAACGAAGCGAGCTATGGCAAAATGTTGAGAGACCTTTTTTGTAGAGAATTAAGTTTCCTACGTTTTATGTTCTATGATATTTTTGGATCAGATGCGTAGTTCTCGAGATATATCAAGATATTTAAAAGTTCCGAAGCCGCACCAACATAATAGAGATACAGAAACACCGTGGCCCCTTTCTTTGAGATAACTCTGCACTATTGCGAGCCGCAAATGCCACTTCCAGCTTAGCTGTGCAGAAGAAGAACAACAAGAAGAAGAAATATCTCGAAATATGTCCGTCAGGCCCCTTCCCTTGAGATAAATCTGCAAATATCTCGGAAACGAAGCGAGCTATGGCAAAATGTTGAGAGACCTTTTTTGTAGAGAATTAAGTTTCCTACGTTTTATGTTCTATGATATTTTTTGATCAGATGCGTAGTTCTCGAGATATATCAAGATATTTAAAAGTTCCGAAGCCGCACCAACATAATAGAGATGCAGAAACACCGTGGCCCCTTTCTTTGAGATAACTCTGCACTATTGCGAGCTGCAAATGCCACTTCCAGCTTAGCTGTGCAGAAGAAGAACATCAAGAAGAAGAAATATCTCGAAATATGTCCGTCAGGCCCCTTCCCTTGAGGTAAATCTGCAAATATCTCGGAAACGAAGAGAGCTATGGCAAAATGTTAAGCGACCTTTTTTGTAGAGAATTAAGTTTCCTACTTTTTATGTTCTATGATATTTTTTGATCTGATGCGTAGTTCTCGAGATATATCAAGATATTTAAAAGTTCCGAAGCCGCACCAACATAACAGAGATACAGAAACACCGTGGCCCCTTTCTTTGAGATAACTCTGCACTATTGCGAGCTGTAAATGCCACTTCCAGCTTAGCTGTGCAGAAGAAGAACAACAAGAAGAAGACATATCTCGAAATATGTCCGTCAGGCCCCTTCCCTTGAGATATATCTGCAAATATCTCGGAAACGAAGCGAGCTATGGCAAAATGTTAAGAGACCTTTTTTGTAGAGAATTATGTTTCCTACAATTTATGTTCTATGACATTTTTTGATCAGAAGCGTAGTTTTCGAGATATATCGAGATATTTAAAAGTTCCGAAGCCGCGCCAACATAATAGAGATACAGAAACACCGTGGCCCCTTTCTTTGAGATAACTCTGCACTATTGCGAGCCGCAAATGCCACTTCCAGCTTAGCTGTGCAGAAGAAGAACAACAAGAAGAAGAAATATCTCGAAATATGTCCGTCAGGCCCCTTCCCTTGAGATAAATCTGCAAATATCTCGGAAACGAAGCGAGCTATGGCAAAATGTTGAGAGACCTTTTTTGTAGAGAATTAAGTTTCCTACGTTTTATGTTCTATGATATTTTTTGATCAGATGCGTAGTTCTCGAGATATATCAAGATATTTAAAAGTTCCGAAGCCGCACCAACATAATAGAGATACAGAAACACCGTGGCCCCTTTCTTTGAGATAACTCTGCACTATTGCGAGCTGCAAATGCCACTTCCAGCTTAGCTGTGCAGAAGAAGAACATCAAGAAGAAGAAATATCTCGAAATATGTCCGTCAGGCCCCTTCCCTTGAGATATATCTGCAAATATCTCGGAAACGAAGCGAGCTATGGCAAAATGTTAAGAGACCTTTTTTGTAGAGAATTATGTTTCCTACAATTTATGTTCTATGATATTTTTTGATCAGAAGCGTAGTTTTCGAGATATATCGAGATATTTAAAAGTTCCGAAGCCGCACCAACATAATAGAGATACAGAAACACTGTGGCCCCTTTCGTTGAGATAACTCTGCACTAGTGCGAGCCGCAAATGCCACTTCCAGCTTAGCTGTGCAGAAGAAGAACAACAAGAAGAAGGAATATCTCGAAATATGTCCGTCAGGCCCCTTCCCTTGAGATATATCTGCAAATATCTCGGAAACGAAGCGAGCTATGGCAAAATGTTAAGAGACCTTTTTTGTAGAGAATCAAGTTTCCTACTTTTTGTGTTCTATGATATTTTTTGATCAGATGCGTAGTTCTCGAGATATATCAAGATATTTAAAAGTTCCGAAGCCGCACCAACATAATAGAGATACAGAAACACCGTGGCCCCTTTCTTTGAGATAACTCTGCACTATTGCGAGCTGTAAATGCCACTTCCAGCTTAGCTGTGCAGAAGAAGAACAACAAGAAGAAGAAATATCTCGAAATATGTCCGTCAGGCCCCTTCCCTTGAGATATATCTGCAAATATCTCGGAAACGAAGGGAGCTATGGCAAAATGTTAAGAGACCTTTTTTGTAGAGAATTATGTTTCCTACAATTTATGTTCTATGATATTTTTTGATCAGAAGCGTAGTTTTCGAGATATATCGAGATATTTAAAAGTTCCGAAGCCGCACCAACATAATAGAGATACAGAAACACCGTGGCCCCTTTCTTTGAGATAACTCTGCACTATTGCGAGCTGTAAATGCCACTTCCCGCTTAGCTGTGCAGAAGAAGAACAACAAGAAGAAGAAATATCTCGAAATATGTCCGTCAGGCCCCTTCCCTTGAGATATATCTGCAAATATCTCGGAAACGAAGCGAGCTATGGCAAAATGTTAAGAGACCTTTTTTGTAGAGAATTATGTTTCGTACAATTTATGTTCTATGATATTTTTTGGTGAGAAGCGTAGTTTTCGAGATATATCGAGATATTTAAAAGTTCCAAAGCCGCACCAACATAATAGAGATACAGAAACACCGTGGCCCCTTTCTTTGAGATAACTCTGCACTAGTGCGAGCCGCAAATGCCACTTCCAGCTTAGCTGTGCAGAAGAAGAACAACAAGAAGAAGAAATATCTCGAAATATGTCCGTCAGGCCCCTTCCCTTGAGACAAATCTGCAAATATCTCGGAAACGAAGCGAGCTATGGCAAAATGTTGAGAGACCTTTTTTGTAGAGAATTAAGTTTCCTACGTTTTATGTTCTATGATATTTTTGGATCAGATGCGTAGTTCTCGAGATATATCAAGATATTTAAAAGTTCCGAAGCCGCACCAACATAATAGAGATACAGAAACACCGTGGCCCCTTTCTTTGAGATAACTCTGCACTATTGCGAGCTGCAAATGCCACTTCCAGCTTAGCTGTGCAGAAGAAGAACATCAAGAAGAAGAAATATCTCGAAATATGTCCGTCAGGCCCCTTCCCTTGAGATAAATCTGCAAATATCTCGGAAACGAAGAGAGCTATGGCAAAATGTTAAGAGACCTTTTTTGTAGAGAATTAAGTTTCCTACTTTTTATGTTCTATGATATTTTTTGATCAGATGCGTAGTTCTCGAGATATATCAAGATATTTAAAAGTTCCGAAGCCGCACCAACATAATAGAGATACAGAAACACCGTGGCCCCTTTCTATGAGATAACTCTGCACTATTGCGAGCTGCAAATGCCACTTCCAGCTTAGCTGTGCAGAAGAAGAACATCAAGAAGAAGAAATATCTCGAAATATGTCCGTCAGGCCCCTTCCCTTGAGATATATCTGCAAATATCTCGGAAACGAAGCGAGCTATGGCAAAATGTTAAGAGACCTTTTTTGTAGACAATTATGTTTCCTACAATTTATGTTCTATGATATTTTTTGATCAGAAGCGTAGTTTTCGAGATATATCGAGATATTTAAAAGTTCCGAAGCCGCACCAACATAATAGAGATACAGAAACACTGTGGCCCCTTTCGTTGAGATAACTCTGCACTAGTGCGAGCCGCAAATGCCACTTCCAGCTTAGCTGTGCAGAAGAAGAACAACAAGAAGAAGAAATATCTCGAAATATGTCCGTCAGGCCCCTTCCCTTGAGATATATCTGCAAATATCTCGGAAACGAAGCGAGCTATGGCAAAATGTTAAGAGACCTTTTTTGTAGAGAATTAAGTTTCCTACTTTTTATGTTCTATGATATTTTTTGATCAGATGCGTAGTTCTCGAGATATATCAAGATATTTAAAAGTTCCGAAGCCGCACCAACATAATAGAGATACAGAAACACCGTGGCCCCTTTCTTTGAGATAACTCTGCACTATTGCGAGCTGTAAATGCCACTTCCAGCTTAGCTGTGCAGAAGAAGAACAACAAGAAGAAGAAATATCTCGAAATATGTCCGTCAGGCCCCTTCCCTTGAGATATATCTGCAAATATCTCGGAAACAAAGCGAGCTATGGCAAAATGTTAAGAGACCTTTTTTGTAGAGAATTATGTTTCGTACAATTTATGTTCTATGATATTTTTTGGTCAGAAGCGTAGTTTTCGAGATATATCGAGATATTTAAAAGTTCCAAAGCCGCACCAACATAATAGAGATACAGAAACACCGTGGCCCCTTTCTTTGAGATAACTCTGCACTAGTGCGAGCCGCAAATGCCACTTCCAGCTTAGCTGTGCAGAAGAAGAACAACAAGAAGAAGAAATATCTCGAAATATGTCCGTCAGGCCCCTTCCCTTGAGATAAATCTGCAAATATCTCGGAAACGTAGCGAGCTATGGCAAAATGTTGAGAGACCTTTTTTGTAGAGAATTAAGTTTCCTACGTTTTATGTTCTATGATATTTTTTGATCAGATGCGTAGTTCTCGAGATATATCAAGATATTTAAAAGTTCCGAAGCCGCATCAACATAATAGAGATACAGAAACACCGTGGCCCCTTTCTTTGAGATAACTCTGCACTATTGCGAGCTGCAAATGCCACTTCCAGCTTAGCTGTGCAGAAGAAGAACATCAAGAAGAAGAAATATCTCGAAATATGTCCGTCAGGCCCCTTCCCTTGAGATAAATCTGCAAATATCTCGGAAACGAAGAGAGCTATTGCAAAATGTTAAGAGACCTTTTTTGTAGAGAATTAAGTTTCCTACTTTTTATGTTCTATGATATTTTTTGATCTGATGCGTAGTTCTCGAGATATATCAAGATATTTAAAAGTTCCGAAGCCGCACCAACATAATAGAGATACAGAAACACCGTGGCCCCTTTCTTTGAGATAACTCTGCACTATTGCGAGCCGCAAATGCCACTTCCAGCTTAGCTGTGCAGAAGAAGAACAACAAGAAGAAGAAATATCTCGAAATATGTCCGTCAGGCCCCTTCCCTTGAGATAAATCTGCAAATATCTCGGAAACGAAGCGAGCTATGGCAAAATGTTGAGAAACCTTTTTTGTAGAGAATTAAGTTTCCTACGTTTTATGTTCTATGATATTTTTTGATCAGATGCGTAGTTCTCGAGATATATCAAGATATTTAAAAGTTCCGAAGCCGCACCAACATAATAGAGATGCAGAAACACCGTGGCCCCTTTCTTTGAGATAACTCTGCACTATTGCGAGCTGCAAATGCCACTTCCAGCTTAGCTGTGCAGAAGAAGAACATCAAGAAGAAGAAATATCTCGAAATATGTCCGTCAGGCCCCTTCCCTTGAGGTAAATCTGCAAATATCTCGGAAACGAAGAGAGCTATGGCAAAATGTTAAGCGACCTTTTTTGTAGAGAATTAAGTTTCCTACTTTTTATGTTCTATGATATTTTTTGATCTGATGCGTAGTTCTCGAGATATATCAAGATATTTAAAAGTTCCGAAGCCGCACCAACATAATAGAGATACAGAAACACCGTGGCCCCTTTCTTTGAGATAACTCTGCACTATTGCGAGCTGTAAATGCCACTTCCAGCTTAGCTGTGCAGAAGAAGAACAACAAGAAGAAGACATATCTCGAAATATGTCCGTCAGGCCCCTTCCCTTGAGATATATCTGCAAATATCTCGGAAACGAAGCGAGCTATGGCAAAATGTTAACAGACCTTTTTTGTAGAGAATTATGTTTCCTACAATTTATGTTCTATGACATTTTTTGATCAGAAGCGTAGTTTTCGAGATATATCGAGATATTTAAAAGTTCCGAAGCCGCACCAACATAATAGAGATGCAGAAACACCGTGGCCCCTTTCTTTGAGATAACTCTGCACTATTGCGAGCTGCAAATGCCACTTCCAGCTTAGCTGTGCAGAAGAAGAACATCAAGAAGAAGAAATATCTCGAAATATGTCCGTCAGGCCCCTTCCCTTGAGGTAAATCTGCAAATATCTCGGAAACGAAGAGAGCTATGGCAAAATGTTAAGCGACCTTTTTTGTAGAGAATTAAGTTTCCTACTTTTTATGTTCTATGATATTTTTTGATCTGATGCGTAGTTCTCGAGATATATCAAGATATTTAAAAGTTCCGAAGCCGCACCAACATAATAGAGATACAGAAACACCGTGGCCCCTTTCTTTGAGATAACTCTGCACTATTGCGAGCTGTAAATGCCACTTCCAGCTTAGCTGTGCAGAAGAAGAACAACAAGAAGAAGACATATCTCGAAATATGTCCGTCAGGCCCCTTCCCTTGAGATATATCTGCAAATATCTCGGAAACGAAGCGAGCTATGGCAAAATGTTAACAGACCTTTTTTGTAGAGAATTATGTTTCCTACAATTTATGTTCTATGACATTTGTTGATCAGAAGCGTAGTTTTCGAGATATATCGAGATATTTAAAAGTTCCGAAGCCGCACCAACATAATAGAGATACAGAAACACCGTGGCCCCTTTCTTTGAGATAACTCTGCACTATTGCGAGCCGCAAATGCCACTTCCAGCTTAGCTGTGCAGAAGAAGAACAACAAGAAGAAGAAATATCTCGAAATATGTCCGTCAGGCCCCTTCCCTTGAGATAAATCTGCAAATATCTCGGAAACGAAGCGAGCTATGGCAAAATGTTGAGAGACCTTTTTTGTAGAGAATTATGTTTCCTACAATTTATGTTCTATGATATTTTTTGATCAGAAGCGTAGTTTTCGAGATATATCGAGATATTTAAAAGTTCCGAAGCCGCACCAACATAATAGAGATACAGAAACACTGTGGCCCCTTTCGTTGAGATAACTCTGCACTAGTGCGAGCCGCAAATGCCACTTCCAGCTTAGCTGTGCAGAAGAAGAACAACAAGAAGAAGGAATATCTCGAAATATGTCCGTCAGGCCCCTTCCCTTGAGATATATCTGCAAATATCTCGGAAACGAAGCGAGCTATGGCAAAATGTTAAGAGACCTTTTTTGTAGAGAATTAAGTTTCCTACTTTTTATGTTCTATGATAGTTTTTGATCAGATGCGTAGTTCTCGAGATATATCAAGATTTTTAAAAGTTCCGAAGCCGCACCAACATAATAGAGATACAGAAACACCGTGGCCCCTTTCTTTGAGATAACTCTGCACTATTGCGAGCTGCAAATGCCACTTCCAGCTTAGCTGTGCAGAAGAAGAACATCAAGAAGAAGAAATATCTCGAAATATGTCCGTCAGGCCCCTTCCCTTGAGGTAAATCTGCAAATATCTCGGAAACGAAGAGAGCTATGGCAAAATGTTAAGCGACCTTTTTTGTAGAGAATTAAGTTTCCTACTTTTTATGTTCTATGATATTTTTTGATCTGATGCGTAGTTCTCGAGATATATCAAGATATTTAAAAGTTCCGAAGCCGCACCAACATAATAGAGATACAGAAACACCGTGGCCCCTTTCTTTGAGATAACTCTGCACTATTGCGAGCTGTAAATGCCACTTCCAGCTTAGCTGTGCAGAAGAAGAACAACAAGAAGAAGACATATCTCGAAATATGTCCGTCAGGCCCCTTCCCTTGAGATATATCTGCAAATATCTCGGAAACGAAGCGAGCTATGGCAAAATGTTAACAGACCTTTTTTGTAGAGAATTATGTTTCCTACAATTTATGTTCTATGACATTTTTTGATCAGAAGCGTAGTTTTCGAGATATATCGAGATATTTAAAAGTTCCGAAGCCGCACCAACATAATAGAGATGCAGAAACACCGTGGCCCCTTTCTTTGAGATAACTCTGCACTATTGCGAGCTGCAAATGCCACTTCCAGCTTAGCTGTGCAGAAGAAGAACATCAAGAAGAAGAAATATCTCGAAATATGTCCGTCAGGCCCCTTCCCTTGAGGTAAATCTGCAAATATCTCGGAAACGAAGAGAGCTATGGCAAAATGTTAAGCGACCTTTTTTGTAGAGAATTAAGTTTCCTACTTTTTATGTTCTATGATATTTTTTGATCTGATGCGTAGTTCTCGAGATATATCAAGATATTTAAAAGTTCCGAAGCCGCACCAACATAATAGAGATACAGAAACACCGTGGCCCCTTTCTTTGAGATAACTCTGCACTATTGCGAGCTGTAAATGCCACTTCCAGCTTAGCTGTGCAGAAGAAGAACAACAAGAAGAAGACATATCTCGAAATATGTCCGTCAGGCCCCTTCCCTTGAGATATATCTGCAAATATCTCGGAAACGAAGCGAGCTATGGCAAAATGTTAACAGACCTTTTTTGTAGAGAATTATGTTTCCTACAATTTATGTTCTATGACATTTGTTGATCAGAAGCGTAGTTTTCGAGATATATCGAGATATTTAAAAGTTCCGAAGCCGCACCAACATAATAGAGATACAGAAACACCGTGGCCCCTTTCTTTGAGATAACTCTGCACTATTGCGAGCCGCAAATGCCACTTCCAGCTTAGCTGTGCAGAAGAAGAACAACAAGAAGAAGAAATATCTCGAAATATGTCCGTCAGGCCCCTTCCCTTGAGATAAATCTGCAAATATCTCGGAAACGAAGCGAGCTATGGCAAAATGTTGAGAGACCTTTTTTGTAGAGAATTAAGTTTCCTACGTTTTATGTTCTATGATATTTTTTGATCAGATGCGTAGTTCTCGAGATATATCAAGATATTTAAAAGTTCCGAAGCCGCACCAACATAATAGAGATACAGAAACACCGTGGCCCCTTTCTTTGAGATAACTCTGCACTATTGCGAGCTGCAAATGCCACTTCCAGCTTAGCTGTGCAGAAGAAGAACATCAAGAAGAAGAAATATCTCGAAATATGTCCGTCAGGCCCCTTCCCTTGAGATATATCTGCAAATATCTCGGAAACGAAGCGAGCTATGGCAAAATGTTAAGAGACCTTTTTTGTAGAGAATTATGTTTCCTACAATTTATGTTCTATGATATTTTTTGATCAGAAGCGTAGTTTTCGAGATATATCGAGATATTTAAAAGTTCCGAAGCCGCACCAACATAATAGAGATACAGAAACACTGTGGCCCCTTTCGTTGAGATAACTCTGCACTAGTGCGAGCCGCAAATGCCACTTCCAGCTTAGCTGTGCAGAAGAAGAACAACAAGAAGAAGGAATATCTCGAAATATGTCCGTCAGGCCCCTTCCCTTGAGATATATCTGCAAATATCTCGGAAACGAAGCGAGCTATGGCAAAATGTTAAGAGACCTTTTTTGTAGAGAATTAAGTTTCCTACTTTTTATGTTCTATGATATTTTTTGATCAGATGCGTAGTTCTCGAGATATATCAAGATTTTTAAAAGTTCCGAAGCCGCACCAACATAATAGAGATACAGAAACACCGTGGCCCCTTTCTTTGAGATAACTCTGCACTATTGCGAGCTGTAAATGCCACTTCCAGCTTAGCTGTGCAGAAGAAGAACAACAAGAAGAAGAAATATCTCGAAATATGTCCGTCAGGCCCCTTCCCTTGAGATATATCTGCAAATATCTCGGAAACGAAGCGAGCTATGGCAAAATGTTAAGAGACCTTTTTTGTAGAGAATTATGTTTCGTACAATTTATGTTCTATGATATTTTTTGGTCAGAAGCGTAGTTTTCGAGATATATCGAGATATTTAAAAGTTCCAAAGCCGCACCAACATAATAGAGATACAGAAACACCGTGGCCCCTTTCTTTGAGATAACTCTGCACTAGTGCGAGCCGCAAATGCCACTTCCAGCTTAGCTGTGCAGAAGAAGAACATCAAGAAGAAGAAATATCTCGAAATATGTCCGTCAGGCCCCTTCCCTTGAGATAAATCTGCAAATATCTCGGAAACGAAGAGAGCTATGGCAAAATGTTAAGAGACCTTTTGTGTAGAGAATTAAGTTTCCTACTTTTTATGTTCTATGATATTTTTTGATCTGATGCGTAGTTCTCGAGATATATCAAGATATTTAAAAGTTCCGAAGCCGCACCAACATAATAGAGATACAGAAACACCGTGGCCCCTTTCTTTGAGATAACTCTGCACTATTGCGAGCTGTAAATGCCACTTCCAGCTTAGCTGTGCAGAAGAAGAACAACAAGAAGAAGAAATATCTCGAAATATGTCCGTCAGGCCCCTTCCCTTGAGATATATCTGCAAATATCTCGGAAACGAAGCGAGCTATGGCAAAATGTTAAGAGACCTTTTTTGTAGAGAATTATGTTTCCTACAATTTACGTTCTATGATATTTTTTGATCAGAAGCGTAGTTTTCGAGATATATCGAGATATTTAAAAGTTCCGAAGCCGCACCAACATAATAGAGATACAGAAACACCGTGGCCCCTTTCGTTGAGATAACTCTGCACTAGTGCGAGCCGCAAATGCCACTTCCAGCTTAGCTGTGCAGAAGAAGAACAACAAGAAGAAGAAATATCTCGAAATATGTCCGTCAGGCCCCTTCCCTTGAGATATATCTGCAAATATCTCGGAAACGAAGCGAGCTATGGCAAAATGTTAAGAGACCTTTTTTGTAGAGAATTAAGTTTCCTACTTTTTATGTTCTATGATATTTTTTGATCAGATGCGTAGTTCTCGAGATATATCGAGATATTTAAAAGTTCCAAAGCCGCACCAACATAATAGAGATACAGAAACACCGTGGCCCCTTTCTTTGAGATAACTCTGCACTAGTGCGAGCCGCAAATGCCACTTCCAGCTTAGCTGTGCAGAAGAAGAACAACAAGAAGAAGAAATATCTCGAAATATGTCCGTCAGGCCCCTTCCCTTGAGATATATCTGCAAATATCTCGGAAACGAAGCGAGCTATGGCAAAATGTTAAGAGACCTTTTTTGTAGAGAATTATGTTTCCTACAATTTATGTTCTATGATATTTTTTGATCAGAAGCGTAGTTTTCGAGATATATCGAGATATTTAAAAGTTCCGAAGCCGCACCAACATAATAGAGATACAGAAACACTGTGGCCCCTTTCGTTGAGATAACTCTGCACTAGTGCGAGCCGCAAATGCCACTTCCAGCTTAGCTGTGCAGAAGAAGAACAACAAGAAGAAGGAATATCTCGAAATATGTCCGTCAGGCCCCTTCCCTTGAGATATATCTGCAAATATCTCGGAAACGAAGCGAGCTATGGCAAAATGTTAAGAGACCTTTTTTGTAGAGAATTAAGTTTCCTACTTTTTATGTTCTATGATATTTTTTGATCAGATGCGTAGTTCTCGAGATATATCAAGATTTTTAAAAGTTCCGAAGCCGCACCAACATAATAGAGATACAGAAACACCGTGGCCCCTTTCTTTGAGATAACTCTGCACTATTGCGAGCTGTAAATGCCACTTCCAGCTTAGCTGTGCAGAAGAAGAACAACAAGAAGAAGAAATATCTCGAAATATGTCCGTCAGGCCCCTTCCCTTGAGATATATCTGCAAATATCTCGGAAACGAAGCGAGCTATGGCAAAATGTTAAGAGACCTTTTTTGTAGAGAATTATGTTTCGTACAATTTATGTTCTATGATATTTTTTGGTCAGAAGCGTAGTTTTCGAGATATATCGAGATATTTAAAAGTTCCAAAGCCGCACCAACATAATAGAGATACAGAAACACCGTGGCCCCTTTCTTTGAGATAACTCTGCACTAGTGCGAGCCGCAAATGCCACTTCCAGCTTAGCTGTGCAGAAGAAGAACATCAAGAAGAAGAAATATCTCGAAATATGTCCGTCAGGCCCCTTCCCTTGAGATAAATCTGCAAATATCTCGGAAACGAAGAGAGCTATGGCAAAATGTTAAGAGACCTTTTGTGTAGAGAATTAAGTTTCCTACTTTTTATGTTCTATGATATTTTTTGATCTGATGCGTAGTTCTCGAGATATATCAAGATATTTAAAAGTTCCGAAGCCGCACCAACATAATAGAGATACAGAAACACCGTGGCCCCTTTCTTTGAGATAACTCTGCACTATTGCGAGCTGTAAATGCCACTTCCAGCTTAGCTGTGCAGAAGAAGAACAACAAGAAGAAGAAATATCTCGAAATATGTCCGTCAGGCCCCTTCCCTTGAGATATATCTGCAAATATCTCGGAAACGAAGCGAGCTATGGCAAAATGTTAAGAGACCTTTTTTGTAGAGAATTATGTTTCCTACAATTTACGTTCTATGATATTTTTTGATCAGAAGCGTAGTTTTCGAGATATATCGAGATATTTAAAAGTTCCGAAGCCGCACCAACATAATAGAGATACAGAAACACCGTGGCCCCTTTCGTTGAGATAACTCTGCACTAGTGCGAGCCGCAAATGCCACTTCCAGCTTAGCTGTGCAGAAGAAGAACAACAAGAAGAAGAAATATCTCGAAATATGTCCGTCAGGCCCCTTCCCTTGAGATATATCTGCAAATATCTCGGAAACGAAGCGAGCTATGGCAAAATGTTAAGAGACCTTTTTTGTAGAGAATTAAGTTTCCTACTTTTTATGTTCTATGATATTTTTTGATCAGATGCGTAGTTCTCGAGATATATCGAGATATTTAAAAGTTCCAAAGCCGCACCAACATAATAGAGATACAGAAACACCGTGGCCCCTTTCTTTGAGATAACTCTGCACTAGTGCGAGCCGCAAATGCCACTTCCAGCTTAGCTGTGCAGAAGAAGAACAACAAGAAGAAGAAATATCACGAAATATGTCCGTCAGGCCCCTTCCCTTGAGATAAATCTGCAAATATCTCGGAAACGTAGCGAGCTATGGCAAAATGTTGAGAGACCTTTTTTGTAGAGAATTAAGTTTCCTACGTTTTATGTTCTATGATATTTTTTGATCAGATGCGTAGTTCTCGAGATATATCAAGATATTTAAAAGTTCCGAAGCCGCACCAACATAATAGAGATACAGAAACACCGTGGCCCCTTTCTTTGAGATAACTCTGCACTATTGCGAGCTGCAAATGCCACTTCCAGCTTAGCTGTGCAGAAGAAGAACATCAAGAAGAAGAAATATCTCGAAATATGTCCGTCAGGCCCCTTCCCTTGAGATAAATCTGCAAATATCTCGGAAACGAAGAGAGCTATTGCAAAATGTTAAGAGACCTTTTTTGTAGAGAATTAAGTTTCCTACTTTTTATGTTCTATGATATTTTTTGATCAGAAGCGTAGTTTTCGAGATATATCGAGATATTTAAAAGTTCCGAAGCCGCACCAACATAATAGAGATACAGAAACACCGTGGCCCCTTTCTTTGAGATAACTCTGCACTAGTGCGAGCCGCAAATGCCACTTCCAGCTTAGCTGTGCAGAAGAAGAACAACAAGAAGAAGAAATATCTCGAAATATGTCCGTCAGGCCCCTTCCCTTGAGATAAATCTGCAAATATCTCGGAAACGAAGAGAGCTATGGCAAAATGTTAAGAGACCTTTTTTGTAGAGAATTAAGTTTCCTACAATTTATGTTCTATGATATTTTTTGATCAGAAGCGTAGTTTTCGAGATATATCGAGATATTTAAAAGTTCCGAAGCCGCACCAACATAATATAGATACAGAAACACCGTGGCCCCTTTCGTTGAGATAACTCTGCACTAGTGCGAGCCGCAAATGCCACTTCCAGCTTAGCTGTGCAGAAGAAGAACAACAAGAAGAAGAAGTATCTCGAAATATGTCCGTCAGGCCCCTTCCCTTGAGATAAATCTGCAAATATCTCGGAAACGAAGCGAGCTATGGCAAAATGTTAAGAGACCTTTTTTGTAGAGAATTAAGTTTCCTACTTTTTATGTTCTATGATATTTTTTGATCAGATGCGTAGTTCTCGAGATATATCAAGATATCTAAAAGTTCCGAAGCCGCACCAACATAATAGAGATACAGAAACACCGTGGCCCCTCTCTTTGAGATAACTCTGCACTATTGCGAGCTGGAAATGCCACTTCCAGCTTAGCTGTGCAGAAGAAGAACAACAAGAAGAAGAAATATCTCGAAATATGTCCGTCAGGCCCCTTCCCTTGAGATATATCTGCAAATATCTCGGAAACACAGCGAGCTATGGCAAAATGTTAAGAGACCTTTTTTGTAGAGAATTCTGTTTCCTACAATTTATGTTCTATGATATTTTTTGATCAGAAGCGTAGTTTTCGAGATATATCGAGATATTTAAAAGTTCCGAAGCCGCACCAACATAATAGGGATACAGAAACACCGTGGCCCCTTTCTTTGAGATAACTCTGCACTAGTGCGAGCCGCAAATGCCACTTCCAGCTTAGCTGTGCAGAAGAAGAACAATAAGAAGAAGAAATATCTCGAAATATGTCCGTCAGGCCCCTTTCCTTGAGATAAATCTGCAAATATCTCGGAAACGAAGCGAGCTATGGCAAAATGTTAAGAGACCTTTTTTGTAGAGAATTATGTTTCGTACAGTTTATGTTCTATGATATTTTTTGGTCAGAAGCGTAGTTTTCGAGATATATCGAGATATTTAAAAGTTCCAAAGCCGCACCAACATAATAGAGATACAGAAACACCGTGGCCCCTTTCTTTGAGATAACTCTGCACTAGTGCGAGCCGCAAATGCCACTTCCAGCTTAGCTGTGCAGAAGAAGAACAACAAGAAGAAGAAATATCTCGAAATATGTCCGTCAGGCCCCTTCCCTTGAGATAAATCTGCAAATATCTCGGAAACGAAGCGAGCTATGGCAAAATGTTGAGAGACCTTTTTTGTAGAGAATTAAGTTTCCTACGTTTTATGTTCTATGATATTTTTTGATCAGATGCGTAGTTCTCGAGATATATCAAGATATTTAAAAGTTCCGAAGCCGCACCAACATAATAGAGATACAGAAACACCGTGGCCCCTTTCTTTGAGATAACTCTGCACTATTGCGAGCTGCAAATGCCACTTCCAGCTTAGCTGTGCAGAAGAAGAACATCAAGAAGAAGAAATATCTCGAAATATGTCCGTCAGGCCCCTTCCCTTGAGATATATCTGCAAATATCTCGGAAACGAAGCGAGCTATGGCAAAATGTTAAGAGACCTTTTTTGTAGAGAATTATGTTTCCTACAATTTATGTTCTATGATATTTTTTGATCAGAAGCGTAGTTTTCGAGATATATCGAGATATTTAAAAGTTCCGAAGCCGCACCAACATAATAGAGATACAGAAACACTGTGGCCCCTTTCGTTGAGATAACTCTGCACTAGTGCGAGCCGCAAATGCCACTTCCAGCTTAGCTGTGCAGAAGAAGAACAACAAGAAGAAGAAATATCTCGAAATATGTCCGTCAGGCCCCTTCCTTTGAGACAAATCTGCAAATATCTCGGAAACGAAGCGAGCTATGGCAAAATGTTGAGAGACCTTTTTTGTAGAGAATTAAGTTTCCTACGTTTTATGTTCTATGATATTTTTGGATCAGATGCGTAGTTCTCGAGATATATCAAGATATTTAAAAGTTCCGAAGCCGCACCAACATAATAGAGATACAGAAACACCGTGGCCCCTTTCTTTGAGATAACTCTGCACTATTGCGAGCTGCAAATGCCACTTCCAGCTTAGCTGTGCAGAAGAAGAACATCAAGAAGAAGAAATATCTCGAAATATGTCCGTCAGGCCCCTTCCCTTGAGATAAATCTGCAAATATCTCGGAAACGAAGAGAGCTATGGCAAAATGTTAAGAGACCTTTTTTGTAGAGAATTAAGTTTCCTACTTTTTATGTTCTATGATATTTTTTGATCAGATGCGTAGTTCTCGAGATATATCAAGATATTTAAAAGTTCCGAAGCCGCACCAACATAATAGAGATACAGAAACACCGTGGCCCCTTTCTATGAGATAACTCTGCACTATTGCGAGCTGCAAATGCCACTTCCAGCTTAGCTGTGCAGAAGAAGAACATCAAGAAGAAGAAATATCTCGAAATATGTCCGTCAGGCCCCTTCCCTTGAGATATATCTGCAAATATCTCGGAAACGACGCGAGCTATGGCAAAATGTTAAGAGACCTTTTTTGTAGACAATTATGTTTCCTACAATTTATGTTCTATGATATTTTTTGATCAGAAGCGTAGTTTTCGAGATATATCGAGATATTTAAAAGTTCCGAAGCCGCACCAACATAATAGAGATACAGAAACACTGTGGCCCCTTTCGTTGAGATAACTCTGCACTAGTGCGAGCCGCAAATGCCACTTCCAGCTTAGCTGTGCAGAAGAAGAACAACAAGAAGAAGAAATATCTCGAAATATGTCCGTCAGGCCCCTTCCCTTGAGATATATCTGCAAATATCTCGGAAACGAAGCGAGCTATGGCAAAATGTTAAGAGACCTTTTTTGTAGAGAATTAAGTTTCCTACTTTTTATGTTCTATGATATTTTTTGATCAGATGCGTAGTTCTCGAGATATATCAAGATATTTAAAAGTTCCGAAGCCGCACCAACATAATAGAGATACAGAAACACCGTGGCCCCTTTCTTTGAGATAACTCTGCACTATTGCGAGCTGTAAATGCCACTTCCAGCTTAGCTGTGCAGAAGAAGAACAACAAGAAGAAGAAATATCTCGAAATATGTCCGTCAGGCCCCTTCCCTTGAGATATATCTGCAAATATCTCGGAAACAAAGCGAGCTATGGCAAAATGTTAAGAGACCTTTTTTGTAGAGAATTATGTTTCGTACAATTTATGTTCTATGATATTTTTTGGTCAGAAGCGTAGTTTTCGAGATATATCGAGATATTTAAAAGTTCCAAAGCCGCACCAACATAATAGAGATACAGAAACACCGTGGCCCCTTTCTTTGAGATAACTCTGCACTAGTGCGAGCCGCAAATGCCACTTCCAGCTTAGCTGTGCAGAAGAAGAACAACAAGAAGAAGAAATATCTCGAAATATGTCCGTCAGGCCCCTTCCCTTGAGATAAATCTGCAAATATCTCGGAAACGTAGCGAGCTATGGCAAAATGTTGAGAGACCTTTTTTGTAGAGAATTAAGTTTCCTACGTTTTATGTTCTATGATATTTTTTGATCAGATGCGTAGTTCTCGAGATATATCAAGATATTTAAAAGTTCCGAAGCCGCACCAACATAATAGAGATACAGAAACACCGTGGCCCCTTTCTTTGAGATAACTCTGCACTATTGCGAGCTGCAAATGCCACTTCCAGCTTAGCTGTGCAGAAGAAGAACATCAAGAAGAAGAAATATCTCGAAATATGTCCGTCAGGCCCCTTCCCTTGAGATAAATCTGCAAATATCTCGGAAACGAAGAGAGCTATTGCAAAATGTTAAGAGACCTTTTTTGTAGAGAATTAAGTTTCCTACTTTTTATGTTCTATGATATTTTTTGATCTGATGCGTAGTTCTCGAGATATATCAAGATATTTAAAAGTTCCGAAGCCGCACCAACATAATAGAGATACACAAACACCGTGGCCCCTTTCTTTGAGATAACTCTGCACTATTGCGAGCCGCAAATGCCACTTCCAGCTTAGCTGTGCAGAAGAAGAACAACAAGAAGAAGAAATATCTCGAAATATGTCCGTCAGGCCCCTTCCCTTGAGATAAATCTGCAAATATCTCGGAAACGAAGCGAGCTATGGCAAAATGTTGAGAAACCTTTTTTGTAGAGAATTAAGTTTCCTACGTTTTATGTTCTATGATATTTTTTGATCAGATGCGTAGTTCTCGAGATATATCAAGATATTTAAAAGTTCCGAAGCCGCACCAACATAATAGAGATGCAGAAACACCGTGGCCCCTTTCTTTGAGATAACTCTGCACTATTGCGAGCTGCAAATGCCACTTCCAGCTTAGCTGTGCAGAAGAAGAACATCAAGAAGAAGAAATATCTCGAAATATGTCCGTCAGGCCCCTTCCCTTGAGGTAAATCTGCAAATATCTCGGAAACGAAGAGAGCTATGGCAAAATGTTAAGCGACCTTTTTTGTAGAGAATTAAGTTTCCTACTTTTTATGTTCTATGATATTTTTTGATCTGATGCGTAGTTCTCGAGATATATCAAGATATTTAAAAGTTCCGAAGCCGCACCAACATAATAGAGATACAGAAACACCGTGGCCCCTTTCTTTGAGATAACTCTGCACTATTGCGAGCTGTAAATGCCACTTCCTGCTTAGCTGTGCAGAAGAAGAACAACAAGAAGAAGACATATCTCGAAATATGTCCGTCAGGCCCCTTCCCTTGAGATATATCTGCAAATATCTCGGAAACGAAGCGAGCTATGGCAAAATGTTAACAGACCTTTTTTGTAGAGAATTATGTTTCCTACAATTTATGTTCTATGACATTTTTTGATCAGAAGCGTAGTTTTCGAGATATATCGAGATATTTAAAAGTTCCGAAGCCGCACCAACATAATAGAGATGCAGAAACACCGTGGCCCCTTTCTTTGAGATAACTCTGCACTATTGCGAGCTGCAAATGCCACTTCCAGCTTAGCTGTGCAGAAGAAGAACATCAAGAAGAAGAAATATCTCGAAATATGTCCGTCAGGCCCCTTCCCTTGAGGTAAATCTGCAAATATCTCGGAAACGAAGAGAGCTATGGCAAAATGTTAAGCGACCTTTTTTGTAGAGAATTAAGTTTCCTACTTTTTATGTTCTATGATATTTTTTGATCTGATGCGTAGTTCTCGAGATATATCAAGATATTTAAAAGTTCCGAAGCCGCACCAACATAATAGAGATACAGAAACACCGTGGCCCCTTTCTTTGAGATAACTCTGCACTATTGCGAGCTGTAAATGCCACTTCCAGCTTAGCTGTGCAGAAGAAGAACAACAAGAAGAAGACATATCTCGAAATATGTCCGTCAGGCCCCTTCCCTTGAGATATATCTGCAAATATCTCGGAAACGAAGCGAGCTATGGCAAAATGTTAACAGACCTTTTTTGTAGAGAATTATGTTTCCTACAATTTATGTTCTATGACATTTTTTGATCAGAAGCGTAGTTTTCGAGATATATCGAGATATTTAAAAGTTCCGAAGCCGCACCAACATAATAGAGATACAGAAACACCGTGGCCCCTTTCTTTGAGATAACTCTGCACTATTGCGAGCCGCAAATGCCACTTCCAGCTTAGCTGTGCAGAAGAAGAACAACAAGAAGAAGAAATATCTCGAAATATGTCCGTCAGGCCCCTTCCCTTGAGATAAATCTGCAAATATCTCGGAAACGAAGCGAGCTATGGCTAAATGTTGAGAGACCTTTTTTGTAGAGAATTAAGTTTCCTACGTTTTATGTTCTATGATATTTTTTGATCAGATGCGTAGTTCTCGAGATATATCAAGATATTTAAAAGTTCCGAAGCCGCACCAACATAATAGAGATACAGAAACACCGTGGCCCCTTTCTTTGAGATAACTCTGCACTATTGCGAGCTGCAAATGCCACTTCCAGCTTAGCTGTGCAGAAGAAGAACATCAAGAAGAAGAAATATCTCGAAATATGTCCGTCAGGCCCCTTCCCTTGAGATATATCTGCAAATATCTCGGAAACGAAGCGAGCTATGGCAAAATGTTAAGAGACCTTTTTTGTAGAGAATTATGTTTCCTACAATTTATGTTCTATGATATTTTTTGATCAGAAGCGTAGTTTTCGAGATATATCGAGATATTTAAAAGTTCCGAAGCCGCACCAACATAATAGAGATACAGAAACACTGTGGCCCCTTTCGTTGAGATAACTCTGCACTAGTGCGAGCCGCAAATGCCACTTCCAGCTTAGCTGTGCAGAAGAAGAACAACAAGAAGAAGGAATATCTCGAAATATGTCCGTCAGGCCCCTTCCCTTGAGATATATCTGCAAATATCTCGGAAACGAAGCGAGCTATGGCAAAATGTTAAGAGACCTTTTTTGTAGAGAATTAAGTTTCCTACTTTTTATGTTCTATGATATTTTTTGATCAGATGCGTAGTTCTCGAGATATATCAAGATTTTTAAAAGTTCCGAAGCCGCACCAACATAATAGAGATACAGAAACACCGTGGCCCCTTTCTTTGAGATAACTCTGCACTATTGCGAGCTGTAAATGCCACTTCCAGCTTAGCTGTGCAGAAGAAGAACAACAAGAAGAAGAAATATCTCGAAATATGTCCGTCAGGCCCCTTCCCTTGAGATATATCTGCAAATATCTCGGAAACGAAGCGAGCTATGGCAAAATGTTAAGAGACCTTTTTTGTAGAGAATTATGTTTCGTACAATTTATGTTCTATGATATTTTTTGGTCAGAAGCGTAGTTTTCGAGATATATCGAGATATTTAAAAGTTCCAAAGCCGCACCAACATAATAGAGATACAGAAACACCGTGGCCCCTTTCTTTGAGATAACTCTGCACTAGTGCTAGCCGCAAATGCCACTTCCAGCTTAGCTGTGCAGAAGAAGAACATGAAGAAGAAGAAATATCTCGAAATATGTCCGTCAGGCCCCTTCCCTTGAGATAAATCTGCAAATATCTCGGAAACGAAGAGAGCTATGGCAAAATGTTAAGAGACCTTTTGTGTAGAGAATTAAGTTTCCTACTTTTTATGTTCTATGATATTTTTTGATCTGATGCGTAGTTCTCGAGATATATCAAGATATTTAAAAGTTCCGAAGCCGCACCAACATAATAGAGATACAGAAACACCGTGGCCCCTTTCTTTGAGATAACTCTGCACTATTGCGAGCTGTAAATGCCACTTCCAGCTTAGCTGTGCAGAAGAAGAACAACAAGAAGAAGAAATATCTCGAAATATGTCCGTCAGGCCCCTTCCCTTGAGATATATCTGCAAATATCTCGGAAACGAAGCGAGCTATGGCAAAATGTTAAGAGACCTTTTTTGTAGAGAATTATGTTTCCTACAATTTACGTTCTATGATATTTTTTGATCAGAAGCGTAGTTTTCGAGATATATCGAGATATTTAAAAGTTCCGAAGCCGCACCAACATAATAGAGATACAGAAACACCGTGGCCCCTTTCGTTGAGATAACTCTGCACTAGTGCGAGCCGCAAATGCCACTTCCAGCTTAGCTGTGCAGAAGAAGAACAACAAGAAGAAGAAATATCTCGAAATATGTCCGTCAGGCCCCTTCCCTTGAGATATATCTGCAAATATCTCGGAAACGAAGCGAGCTATGGCAAAATGTTAAGAGACCTTTTTTGTAGAGAATTAAGTTTCCTACTTTTTATGTTCTATGATATTTTTTGATCAGATGCGTAGTTCTCGAGATATATCGAGATATTTAAAAGTTCCAAAGCCGCACCAACATAATAGAGATACAGAAACACCGTGGCCCCTTTCTTTGAGATAACTCTGCACTAGTGCGAGCCGCAAATGCCACTTCCAGCTTAGCTGTGCAGAAGAAGAACAACAAGAAGAAGAAATATCACGAAATATGTCCGTCAGGCCCCTTCCCTTGAGATAAATCTGCAAATATCTCGGAAACGAAGAGAGCTATTGCAAAATGTTAAGAGACCTTTTTTGTAGAGAATTAAGTTTCCTACTTTTTATGTTCTATGATATTTTTTGATCAGAAGCGTAGTTTTCGAGATATATCGAGATATTTAAAAGTTCCGAAGCCGCACCAACATAATAGAGATACAGAAACACCGTGGCCCCTTTCTTTGAGATAACTCTGCACTAGTGCGAGCCGCAAATGCCACTTCCAGCTTAGCTGTGCAGAAGAAGAACAACAAGAAGAAGAAATATCTCGAAATATGTCCGTCAGGCCCCTTCCCTTGAGATAAATCTGCAAATATCTCGGAAACGAAGAGAGCTATGGCAAAATGTTAAGAGACCTTTTTTGTAGAGAATTAAGTTTCCTACAATTTATGTTCTATGATATTTTTTGATCAGAAGCGTAGTTTTCGAGATATATCGAGATATTTAAAAGTTCCGAAGCCGCACCAACATAATATAGATACAGAAACACCGTGGCCCCTTTCGTTGAGATAACTCTGCACTAGTGCGAGCCGCAAATGCCACTTCCAGCTTAGCTGTGCAGAAGAAGAACAACAAGAAGAAGAAGTATCTCGAAATATGTCCGTCAGGCCCCTTCCCTTGAGATAAATCTGCAAATATCTCGGAAACGAAGCGAGCTATGGCAAAATGTTAAGAGACCTTTTTTGTAGAGAATTAAGTTTCCTACTTTTTATGTTCTATGATATTTTTTGATCAGATGCGTAGTTCTCGAGATATATCAAGATATCTAAAAGTTCCGAAGCCGCACCAACATAATAGAGATACAGAAACACCGTGGCCCCTTTCTTTGAGATAACTCTGCACTATTGCGAGCTGCAAATGCCACTTCCAGCTTAGCTGTGCAGAAGAAGAACATCAAGAAGAAGAAATATCTCGAAATATGTCCGTCAGGCCCCTTCCCTTGAGATATATCTGCAAATATCTCGGAAACGAAGCGAGCTATGGCAAAATGTTAAGAGACCTTTTTTGTAGAGAATTATGTTTCCTACAATTTATGTTCTATGATATTTTTTGATCAGAAGCGTAGTTTTCGAGATATATCGAGATATTTAAAAGTTCCGAAGCCGCACCAACATAATAGAGATACAGAAACACTGTGGCCCCTTTCGTTGAGATAACTCTGCACTAGTGCGAGCCGCAAATGCCACTTCCAGCTTAGCTGTGCAGAAGAAGAACAACAAGAAGAAGGAATATCTCGAAATATGTCCGTCAGGCCCCTTCCCTTGAGATATATCTGCAAATATCTCGGAAACGAAGCGAGCTATGGCAAAATGTTAAGAGACCTTTTTTGTAGAGAATTATGTTTCCTACTTTTTATGTTCTATGATATTATTTGATCAGATGCGTAGTTCTCGAGATATATCAAGATATTTAAAAGTTCCGAAGCCGCACCAACATAATAGAGATACAGAAACACCGTGGCCCCTTTCTTTGAGATAACTCTGCACTATTGCGAGCTGTAAATGCCACTTCCCGCTTAGCTGTGCAGAAGAAGAACAACAAGAAGAAGAAATATCTCGAAATATGTCCGTCAGGCCCCTTCCCTTGAGATATATCTGCAAATATCTCGGAAACGAAGCGAGCTATGGCAAAATGTTAAGAGACCTTTTTTGTAGAGAATTATGTTTCGTACAATTTATGTTCTATGATATTTTTGGATCAGATGCGTAGTTCTCGAGATATATCAAGATATTTAAAAGTTCCGAAGCCGCACCAACATAATAGAGATACAGAAACACCGTGGCCCCTTTCTTTGAGATAACTCTGCACTATTGCGAGCTGCAAATGCCACTTCCAGCTTAGCTGTGCAGAAGAAGAACATCAAGAAGAAGAAATATCTCGAAATATGTCCGTCAGGCCCCTTCCCTTGAGATAAATCTGCAAATATCTCGGAAACGAAGAGAGCTATGGCAAAATGTTAAGAGACCTTTTTTGTAGAGAATTAAGTTTCCTACTTTTTATGTTCTATGATATTTTTTGATCAGATGCGTAGTTCTCGAGATATATCAAGATATTTAAAAGTTCCGAAGCCGCACCAACATAATAGAGATACAGAAACACCGTGGCCCCTTTCTATGAGATAACTCTGCACTATTGCGAGCTGCAAATGCCACTTCCAGCTTAGCTGTGCAGAAGAAGAACATCAAGAAGAAGAAATATCTCGAAATATGTCCGTCAGGCCCCTTCCCTTGAGATATATCTGCAAATATCTCGGAAACGAAGCGAGCTATGGCAAAATGTTAAGAGACCTTTTTTGTAGACAATTATGTTTCCTACAATTTATGTTCTATGATGTTTTTTGATCAGAAGCGTAGTTTTCGAGATATATCGAGATATTTAAAAGTTCCGAAGCCGCACCAACATAATAGAGATACAGAAACACTGTGGCCCCTTTCGTTGAGATAACTCTGCACTAGTGCGAGCCGCAAATGCCACTTCCAGCTTAGCTGTGCAGAAGAAGAACAACAAGAAGAAGAAATATCTCGAAATATGTCCGTCAGGCCCCTTCCCTTGAGATATATCTGCAAATATCTCGGAAACGAAGCGAGCTATGGCAAAATGTTAAGAGACCTTTTTTGTAGAGAATTAAGTTTCCTACTTTTTATGTTCTATGATATTTTTTGATCAGATGCGTAGTTCTCGAGATATATCGAGATATTTAAAAGTTCCAAAGCCGCACCAACATAATAGAGATACAGAAACACCGTGGCCCCTTTCTTTGAGATAACTCTGCACTAGTGCGAGCCGCAAATGCCACTTCCAGCTTAGCTGTGCAGAAGAAGAACAACAAGAAGAAGAAATATCTCGAAATATGTCCGTCAGGCCCCTTCCCTTGAGATAAATCTGCAAATATCTCGGAAACGTAGCGAGCTATGGCAAAATGTTGAGAGACCTTTTTTGTAGAGAATTAAGTTTCCTACGTTTTATGTTCTATGATATTTTTTGATCAGATGCGTAGTTCTCGAGATATATCAAGATATTTAAAAGTTCCGAAGCCGCACCAACATAATAGAGATACAGAAACACCGTGGCCCCTTTCTTTGAGATAACTCTGCACTATTGCGAGCTGCAAATGCCACTTCCAGCTTAGCTGTGCAGAAGAAGAACATCAAGAAGAAGAAATATCTCGAAATATGTCCGTCAGGCCCCTTCCCTTGAGATAAATCTGCAAATATCTCGGAAACCAAGAGAGCTATTGCAAAATGTTAAGAGACCTTTTTTGTAGAGAATTAAGTTTCCTACTTTTTATGTTCTATGATATTTTTTGATCTGATGCGTAGTTCTCGAGATATATCAAGATATTTAAAAGTTCCGAAGCCGCACCAACATAATAGAGATACAGAAACACCGTGGCCCCTTTCTTTGAGATAACTCTGCACTATTGCGAGCCGCAAATGCCACTTCCAGCTTAGCTGTGCAGAAGAAGAACAACAAGAAGAAGAAATATCTCGAAATATGTCCGTCAGGCCCCTTCCCTTGAGATAAATCTGCAAATATCTCGGAAACGAAGCGAGCTATGGCAAAATGTTGAGAAACCTTTTTTGTAGAGAATTAACTTTCCTACGTTTTATGTTCTATGATATTTTTTGATCAGATGCGTAGTTCTCGAGATATATCAAGATATTTAAAAGTTCCGAAGCCGCACCAACATAATAGAGATGCAGAAACACCGTGGCCCCTTTCTTTGAGATAACTCTGCACTATTGCGAGCTGCAAATGCCACTTCCAGCTTAGCTGTGCAGAAGAAGAACATCAAGAAGAAGAAATATCTCGAAATATGTCCGTCAGGCCCCTTCCCTTGAGGTAAATCTGCAAATATCTCGGAAACGAAGAGAGCTATGGCAAAATGTTAAGCGACCTTTTTTGTAGAGAATTAAGTTTCCTACTTTTTATGTTCTATGATATTTTTTGATCTGATGCGTAGTTCTCGAGATATATCAAGATATTTAAAAGTTCCGAAGCCGCACCAACATAATAGAGATACAGAAACACCGTGGCCCCTTTCTTTGAGATAACTCTGCACTATTGCGAGCTGTAAATGCCACTTCCAGCTTAGCTGTGCAGAAGAAGAACAACAAGAAGAAGACATATCTCGAAATATGTCCGTCAGGCCCCTTCCCTTGAGATATATCTGCAAATATCTCGGAAACGAAGCGAGCTATGGCAAAATGTTAACAGACCTTTTTTGTAGAGAATTATGTTTCCTACAATTTATGTTCTATGACATTTTTTGATCAGAAGCGTAGTTTTCGAGATATATCGAGATATTTAAAAGTTCCGAAGCCGCACCAACATAATAGAGATGCAGAAACACCGTGGCCCCTTTCTTTGAGATAACTCTGCACTATTGCGAGCTGCAAATGCCACTTCCAGCTTAGCTGTGCAGAAGAAGAACATCAAGAAGAAGAAATATCTCGAAATATGTCCGTCAGGCCCCTTCCCTTGAGGTAAATCTGCAAATATCTCGGAAACGAAGAGAGCTATGGCAAAATGTTAAGCGACCTTTTTTGTAGAGAATTAAGTTTCCTACTTTTTATGTTCTGTGATATTTTTTGATCTGATGCGTAGTTCTCGAGATATATCAAGATATTTAAAAGTTCCGAAGCCGCACCAACATAATAGAGATACAGAAACACCGTGGCCCCTTTCTTTGAGATAACTCTGCACTATTGCGAGCTGTAAATGCCACTTCCAGCTTAGCTGTGCAGAAGAAGAACAACAAGAAGAAGACATATCTCGAAATATGTCCGCCAGGCCCCTTCCCTTGAGATATATCTGCAAATATCTCGGAAACGAAGCGAGCTATGGCAAAATGTTAACAGACCTTTTTTGTAGAGAATTATGTTTCCTACAATTTATGTTCTATGACATTTTTTGATCAGAAGCGTAGTTTTCGAGATATATCGAGATATTTAAAAGTTCCGAAGCCGCACCAACATAATAGAGATACAGAAACACCGTGGCCCCTTTCTTTGAGATAACTCTGCACTATTGCGAGCCGCAAATGCCACTTCCAGCTTAGCTGTGCAGAAGAAGAACAACAAGAAGAAGAAATATCTCGAAATATGTCCGTCAGGCCCCTTCCCTTGAGATAAATCTGCAAATATCTCGGAAACGAAGCGAGCTATGGCAAAATGTTGAGAGACCTTTTTTGTAGAGAATTAAGTTTCCTACGTTTTATGTTCTATGATATTTTTTGATCAGATGCGTAGTTCTCGAGATATATCAAGATATTTAAAAGTTCCGAAGCCGCACCAACATAATAGAGATACAGAAACACCGTGGCCCCTTTCTTTGAGATAACTCTGCACTATTGCGAGCTGCAAATGCCACTTCCAGCTTAGCTGTGCAGAAGAAGAACATCAAGAAGAAGAAATATCTCGAAATATGTCCGTCAGGCCCCTTCCCTTGAGATATATCTGCAAATATCTCGGAAACGAAGCGAGCTATGGCAAAATGTTAAGAGACCTTTTTTGTAGAGAATTATGTTTCCTACAATTTATGTTCTATGATATTTTTTGATCAGAAGCGTAGTTTTCGAGATATATCGAGATATTTAAAAGTTCCGAAGCCGCACCAACATAATAGAGATACAGAAACACTGTGGCCCCTTTCGTTGAGATAACTCTGCACTAGTGCGAGCCGCAAATGCCACTTCCAGCTTAGCTGTGCAGAAGAAGAACAACAAGAAGAAGGAATATCTCGAAATATGTCCGTCAGGCCCCTTCCCTTGAGATATATCTGCAAATATCTCGGAAACGAAGCGAGCTATGGCAAAATGTTAAGAGACCTTTTTTGTAGAGAATTAAGTTTCCTACTTTTTATGTTCTATGATATTTTTTGATCAGATGCGTAGTTCTCGAGATATATCAAGATTTTTAAAAGTTCCGAAGCCGCACCAACATAATAGAGATACAGAAACACCGTGGCCCCTTTCTTTGAGATAACTCTGCACTATTGCGAGCTGTAAATGCCACTTCCAGCTTAGCTGTGCAGAAGAAGAACAACAAGAAGAAGAAATATCTCGAAATATGTCCGTCAGGCCCCTTCCCTTGAGATATATCTGCAAATATCTCGGAAACGAAGCGAGCTATGGCAAAATGTTAAGAGACCTTTTTTGTAGAGAATTATGTTTCGTACAATTTATGTTCTATGATATTTTTTGGTCAGAAGCGTAGTTTTCGAGATATATCGAGATATTTAAAAGTTCCAAAGCCGCACCAACATAATAGAGATACAGAAACACCGTGGCCCCTTTCTTTGAGATAACTCTGCACTAGTGCTAGCCGCAAATGCCACTTCCAGCTTAGCTGTGCAGAAGAAGAACATCAAGAAGAAGAAATATCTCGAAATATGTCCGTCAGGCCCCTTCCCTTGAGATAAATCTGCAAATATCTCGGAAACGAAGAGAGCTATGGCAAAATGTTAAGAGACCTTTTGTGTAGAGAATTAAGTTTCCTACTTTTTATGTTCTATGATATTTTTTGATCTGATGCGTAGTTCTCGAGATATATCAAGATATTTAAAAGTTCCGAAGCCGCACCAACATAATAGAGATACAGAAACACCGTGGCCCCTTTCTTTGAGATAACTCTGCACTATTGCGAGCTGTAAATGCCACTTCCCGCTTAGCTGTGCAGAAGAAGAACAACAAGAAGAAGAAATATCTCGAAATATGTCCGTCAGGCCCCTTCCCTTGAGATATATCTGCAAATATCTCGGAAACGAAGCGAGCTATGGCAAAATGTTAAGAGACCTTTTTTGTAGAGAATTATGTTTCGTACAATTTATGTTCTATGATATTTTTTGGTGAGAAGCGTAGTTTTCGAGATATATCGAGATATTTAAAAGTTCCAAAGCCGCACCAACATAATAGAGATACAGAAACACCGTGGCCCCTTTCTTTGAGATAACTCTGCACTAGTGCGAGCCGCAAATGCCACTTCCAGCTTAGCTGTGCAGAAGAAGAACAACAAGAAGAAGAAATATCTCGAAATATGTCCGTCAGGCCCCTTCCCTTGAGACAAATCTGCAAATATCTCGGAAACGAAGCGAGCTATGGCAAAATGTTGAGAGACCTTTTTTGTAGAGAATTAAGTTTCCTACGTTTTATGTTCTATGATATTTTTGGATCAGATGCGTAGTTCTCGAGATATATCAAGATATTTAAAAGTTCCGAAGCCGCACCAACATAATAGAGATACAGAAACACCGTGGCCCCTTTCTTTGAGATAACTCTGCACTATTGCGAGCTGCAAATGCCACTTCCAGCTTAGCTGTGCAGAAGAAGAACATCAAGAAGAAGAAATATCTCGAAATATGTCCGTCAGGCCCCTTCCCTTGAGATAAATCTGCAAATATCTCGGAAACGAAGAGAGCTATGGCAAAATGTTAAGAGACCTTTTTTGTAGAGAATTAAGTTTCCTACTTTTTATGTTCTATGATATTTTTTGATCAGATGCGTAGTTCTCGAGATATATCAAGATATTTAAAAGTTCCGAAGCCGCACCAACATAATAGAGATACAGAAACACCGTGGCCCCTTTCTATGAGATAACTCTGCACTATTGCGAGCTGCAAATGCCACTTCCAGCTTAGCTGTGCAGAAGAAGAACATCAAGAAGAAGAAATATCTCGAAATATGTCCGTCAGGCCCCTTCCCTTGAGATATATCTGCAAATATCTCGGAAACGAAGCGAGCTATGGCAAAATGTTAAGAGACCTTTTTTGTAGACAATTATGTTTCCTACAATTTATGTTCTATGATGTTTTTTGATCAGAAGCGTAGTTTTCGAGATATATCGAGATATTTAAAAGTTCCGAAGCCGCACCAACATAATAGAGATACAGAAACACTGTGGCCCCTTTCGTTGAGATAACTCTGCACTAGTGCGAGCCGCAAATGCCACTTCCAGCTTAGCTGTGCAGAAGAAGAACAACAAGAAGAAGAAATATCTCGAAATATGTCCGTCAGGCCCCTTCCCTTGAGATATATCTGCAAATATCTCGGAAACGAAGCGAGCTATGGCAAAATGTTAAGAGACCTTTTTTGTAGAGAATTAAGTTTCCTACTTTTTATGTTCTATGATATTTTTTGATCAGATGCGTAGTTCTCGAGATATATCGAGATATTTAAAAGTTCCAAAGCCGCACCAACATAATAGAGATACAGAAACACCGTGGCCCCTTTCTTTGAGATAACTCTGCACTAGTGCGAGCCGCAAATGCCACTTCCAGCTTAGCTGTGCAGAAGAAGAACAACAAGAAGAAGAAATATCTCGAAATATGTCCGTCAGGCCCCTTCCCTTGAGATAAATCTGCAAATATCTCGGAAACGTAGCGAGCTATGGCAAAATGTTGAGAGACCTTTTTTGTAGAGAATTAAGTTTCCTACGTTTTATGTTCTATGATATTTTTTGATCAGATGCGTAGTTCTCGAGATATATCAAGATATTTAAAAGTTCCGAAGCCGCACCAACATAATAGAGATACAGAAACACCGTGGCCCCTTTCTTTGAGATAACTCTGCACTATTGCGAGCTGCAAATGCCACTTCCAGCTTAGCTGTGCAGAAGAAGAACATCAAGAAGAAGAAATATCTCGAAATATGTCCGTCAGGCCCCTTCCCTTGAGATAAATCTGCAAATATCTCGGAAACCAAGAGAGCTATTGCAAAATGTTAAGAGACCTTTTTTGTAGAGAATTAAGTTTCCTACTTTTTATGTTCTATGATATTTTTTGATCTGATGCGTAGTTCTCGAGATATATCAAGATATTTAAAAGTTCCGAAGCCGCACCAACATAATAGAGATACAGAAACACCGTGGCCCCTTTCTTTGAGATAACTCTGCACTATTGCGAGCCGCAAATGCCACTTCCAGCTTAGCTGTGCAGAAGAAGAACAACAAGAAGAAGAAATATCTCGAAATATGTCCGTCAGGCCCCTTCCCTTGAGATAAATCTGCAAATATCTCGGAAACGAAGCGAGCTATGGCAAAATGTTGAGAAACCTTTTTTGTAGAGAATTAACTTTCCTACGTTTTATGTTCTATGATATTTTTTGATCAGATGCGTAGTTCTCGAGATATATCAAGATATTTAAAAGTTCCGAAGCCGCACCAACATAATAGAGATGCAGAAACACCGTGGCCCCTTTCTTTGAGATAACTCTGCACTATTGCGAGCTGCAAATGCCACTTCCAGCTTAGCTGTGCAGAAGAAGAACATCAAGAAGAAGAAATATCTCGAAATATGTCCGTCAGGCCCCTTCCCTTGAGGTAAATCTGCAAATATCTCGGAAACGAAGAGAGCTATGGCAAAATGTTAAGCGACCTTTTTTGTAGAGAATTAAGTTTCCTACTTTTTATGTTCTATGATATTTTTTGATCTGATGCGTAGTTCTCGAGATATATCAAGATATTTAAAAGTTCCGAAGCCGCACCAACATAATAGAGATACAGAAACACCGTGGCCCCTTTCTTTGAGATAACTCTGCACTATTGCGAGCTGTAAATGCCACTTCCAGCTTAGCTGTGCAGAAGAAGAACAACAAGAAGAAGACATATCTCGAAATATGTCCGTCAGGCCCCTTCCCTTGAGATATATCTGCAAATATCTCGGAAACGAAGCGAGCTATGGCAAAATGTTAACAGACCTTTTTTGTAGAGAATTATGTTTCCTACAATTTATGTTCTATGACATTTTTTGATCAGAAGCGTAGTTTTCGAGATATATCGAGATATTTAAAAGTTCCGAAGCCGCACCAACATAATAGAGATGCAGAAACACCGTGGCCCCTTTCTTTGAGATAACTCTGCACTATTGCGAGCTGCAAATGCCACTTCCAGCTTAGCTGTGCAGAAGAAGAACATCAAGAAGAAGAAATATCTCGAAATATGTCCGTCAGGCCCCTTCCCTTGAGGTAAATCTGCAAATATCTCGGAAACGAAGAGAGCTATGGCAAAATGTTAAGCGACCTTTTTTGTAGAGAATTAAGTTTCCTACTTTTTATGTTCTGTGATATTTTTTGATCTGATGCGTAGTTCTCGAGATATATCAAGATATTTAAAAGTTCCGAAGCCGCACCAACATAATAGAGATACAGAAACACCGTGGCCCCTTTCTTTGAGATAACTCTGCACTATTGCGAGCTGTAAATGCCACTTCCAGCTTAGCTGTGCAGAAGAAGAACAACAAGAAGAAGACATATCTCGAAATATGTCCGCCAGGCCCCTTCCCTTGAGATATATCTGCAAATATCTCGGAAACGAAGCGAGCTATGGCAAAATGTTAACAGACCTTTTTTGTAGAGAATTATGTTTCCTACAATTTATGTTCTATGACATTTTTTGATCAGAAGCGTAGTTTTCGAGATATATCGAGATATTTAAAAGTTCCGAAGCCGCACCAACATAATAGAGATACAGAAACACCGTGGCCCCTTTCTTTGAGATAACTCTGCACTATTGCGAGCCGCAAATGCCACTTCCAGCTTAGCTGTGCAGAAGAAGAACAACAAGAAGAAGAAATATCTCGAAATATGTCCGTCAGGCCCCTTCCCTTGAGATAAATCTGCAAATATCTCGGAAACGAAGCGAGCTATGGCAAAATGTTGAGAGACCTTTTTTGTAGAGAATTAAGTTTCCTACGTTTTATGTTCTATGATATTTTTTGATCAGATGCGTAGTTCTCGAGATATATCAAGATATTTAAAAGTTCCGAAGCCGCACCAACATAATAGAGATACAGAAACACCGTGGCCCCTTTCTTTGAGATAACTCTGCACTATTGCGAGCTGCAAATGCCACTTCCAGCTTAGCTGTGCAGAAGAAGAACATCAAGAAGAAGAAATATCTCGAAATATGTCCGTCAGGCCCCTTCCCTTGAGATATATCTGCAAATATCTCGGAAACGAAGCGAGCTATGGCAAAATGTTAAGAGACCTTTTTTGTAGAGAATTATGTTTCCTACAATTTATGTTCTATGATATTTTTTGATCAGAAGCGTAGTTTTCGAGATATATCGAGATATTTAAAAGTTCCGAAGCCGCACCAACATAATAGAGATACAGAAACACTGTGGCCCCTTTCGTTGAGATAACTCTGCACTAGTGCGAGCCGCAAATGCCACTTCCAGCTTAGCTGTGCAGAAGAAGAACAACAAGAAGAAGGAATATCTCGAAATATGTCCGTCAGGCCCCTTCCCTTGAGATATATCTGCAAATATCTCGGAAACGAAGCGAGCTATGGCAAAATGTTAAGAGACCTTTTTTGTAGAGAATTAAGTTTCCTACTTTTTATGTTCTATGATATTTTTTGATCAGATGCGTAGTTCTCGAGATATATCAAGATTTTTAAAAGTTCCGAAGCCGCACCAACATAATAGAGATACAGAAACACCGTGGCCCCTTTCTTTGAGATAACTCTGCACTATTGCGAGCTGTAAATGCCACTTCCAGCTTAGCTGTGCAGAAGAAGAACAACAAGAAGAAGAAATATCTCGAAATATGTCCGTCAGGCCCCTTCCCTTGAGATATATCTGCAAATATCTCGGAAACGAAGCGAGCTATGGCAAAATGTTAAGAGACCTTTTTTGTAGAGAATTATGTTTCGTACAATTTATGTTCTATGATATTTTTTGGTCAGAAGCGTAGTTTTCGAGATATATCGAGATATTTAAAAGTTCCAAAGCCGCACCAACATAATAGAGATACAGAAACACCGTGGCCCCTTTCTTTGAGATAACTCTGCACTAGTGCTAGCCGCAAATGCCACTTCCAGCTTAGCTGTGCAGAAGAAGAACATCAAGAAGAAGAAATATCTCGAAATATGTCCGTCAGGCCCCTTCCCTTGAGATAAATCTGCAAATATCTCGGAAACGAAGAGAGCTATGGCAAAATGTTAAGAGACCTTTTGTGTAGAGAATTAAGTTTCCTACTTTTTATGTTCTATGATATTTTTTGATCTGATGCGTAGTTCTCGAGATATATCAAGATATTTAAAAGTTCCGAAGCCGCACCAACATAATAGAGATACAGAAACACCGTGGCCCCTTTCTTTGAGATAACTCTGCACTATTGCGAGCTGTAAATGCCACTTCCCGCTTAGCTGTGCAGAAGAAGAACAACAAGAAGAAGAAATATCTCGAAATATGTCCGTCAGGCCCCTTCCCTTGAGATATATCTGCAAATATCTCGGAAACGAAGCGAGCTATGGCAAAATGTTAAGAGACCTTTTTTGTAGAGAATTATGTTTCGTACAATTTATGTTCTATGATATTTTTTGGTGAGAAGCGTAGTTTTCGAGATATATCGAGATATTTAAAAGTTCCAAAGCCGCACCAACATAATAGAGATACAGAAACACCGTGGCCCCTTTCTTTGAGATAACTCTGCACTAGTGCGAGCCGCAAATGCCACTTCCAGCTTAGCTGTGCAGAAGAAGAACAACAAGAAGAAGAAATATCTCGAAATATGTCCGTCAGGCCCCTTCCCTTGAGACAAATCTGCAAATATCTCGGAAACGAAGCGAGCTATGGCAAAATGTTGAGAGACCTTTTTTGTAGAGAATTAAGTTTCCTACGTTTTATGTTCTATGATATTTTTGGATCAGATGCGTAGTTCTCGAGATATATCAAGATATTTAAAAGTTCCGAAGCCGCACCAACATAATAGAGATACAGAAACACCGTGGCCCCTTTCTTTGAGATAACTCTGCACTATTGCGAGCTGCAAATGCCACTTCCAGCTTAGCTGTGCAGAAGAAGAACATCAAGAAGAAGAAATATCTCGAAATATGTCCGTCAGGCCCCTTCCCTTGAGATAAATCTGCAAATATCTCGGAAACGAAGAGAGCTATGGCAAAATGTTAAGAGACCTTTTTTGTAGAGAATTAAGTTTCCTACTTTTTATGTTCTATGATATTTTTTGATCAGATGCGTAGTTCTCGAGATATATCAAGATATTTAAAAGTTCCGAAGCCGCACCAACATAATAGAGATACAGAAACACCGTGGCCCCTTTCTATGAGATAACTCTGCACTATTGCGAGCGGCAAATGCCACTTCCAGCTTAGCTGTGCAGAAGAAGAACATCAAGAAGAAGAAATATCTCGAAATATGTCCGTCAGGCCCCTTCCCTTGAGATATATCTGCAAATATCTCGGAAACGAAGCGAGCTATGGCAAAATGTTAAGAGACCTTTTTTGTAGACAATTATGTTTCCTACAATTTATGTTCTATGATATTTTTTGATCAGAAGCGTAGTTTTCGAGATATATCGAGATATTTAAAAGTTCCGAAGCCGCACCAACATAATAGAGATACAGAAACACTGTGGCCCCTTTCGTTGAGATAACTCTGCACTAGTGCGAGCCGCAAATGCCACTTCCAGCTTAGCTGTGCAGAAGAAGAACAACAAGAAGAAGAAATATCTCGAAATATGTCCGTCAGGCCCCTTCCCTTGAGATATATCTGCAAATATCTCGGAAACGAAGCGAGCTATGGCAAAATGTTAAGAGACCTTTTTTGTAGAGAATTAAGTTTCCTACTTTTTATGTTCTATGATATTTTTTGATCAGATGCGTAGTTCTCGAGATATATCAAGATATTTAAAAGTTCCGAAGCCGCACCAACATAATAGAGATACAGAAACACCGTGGCCCCTTTCTTTGAGATAACTCTGCACTATTGCGAGCTGTAAATGCCACTTCCAGCTTAGCTGTGCAGAAGAAGAACAACAAGAAGAAGAAATATCTCGAAATATGTCCGTCAGGCCCCTTCCCTTGAGATATATCTGCAAATATCTCGGAAACAAAGCGAGCTATGGCAAAATGTTAAGAGACCTTTTTTGTAGAGAATTATGTTTCGTACAATTTATGTTCTATGATATTTTTTGGTCAGAAGCGTAGTTTTCGAGATATATCGAGATATTTAAAAGTTCCAAAGCCGCACCAACATAATAGAGATACAGAAACACCGTGGCCCCTTTCTTTGAGATAACTCTGCACTAGTGCGAGCCGCAAATGCCACTTCCAGCTTAGCTGTGCAGAAGAAGAACAACAAGAAGAAGAAATATCTCGAAATATGTCCGTCAGGCCCCTTCCCTTGAGATAAATCTGCAAATATCTCGGAAACGTAGGGAGCTATGGCAAAATGTTGAGAGACCTTTTTTGTAGAGAATTAAGTTTCCTACGTTTTATGTTCTATGATATTTTTTGATCAGATGCGTAGTTCTCGAGATATATCAAGATATTTAAAAGTTCCGAAGCCGCACCAACATAATAGAGATACAGAAACACCGTGGCCCCTTTCTTTGAGATAACTCTGCACTATTGCGAGCTGCAAATGCCACTTCCAGCTTAGCTGTGCAGAAGAAGAACATCAAGAAGAAGAAATATCTCGAAATATGTCCGTCAGGCCCCTTCCCTTGAGATAAATCTGCAAATATCTCGGAAACGAAGAGAGCTATTGCAAAATGTTAAGAGACCTTTTTTGTAGAGAATTAAGTTTCCTACTTTTTATGTTCTATGATATTTTTTGATCTGATGCGTAGTTCTCGAGATATATCAAGATATTTAAAAGTTCCGAAGCCGCACCAACATAATAGAGATACAGAAACACCGTGGCCCCTTTCTTTGAGATAACTCTGCACTATTGCGAGCCGCAAATGCCACTTCCAGCTTAGCTGTGCAGAAGAAGAACAACAAGAAGAAGAAATATCTCGAAATATGTCCGTCAGGCCCCTTCCCTTGAGATAAATCTGCAAATATCTCGGAAACGAAGCGAGCTATGGCAAAATGTTGAGAAACCTTTTTTGTAGAGAATTAAGTTTCCTACGTTTTATGTTCTATGATATTTTTTGATCAGATGCGTAGTTCTCGAGATATATCAAGATATTTAAAAGTTCCGAAGCCGCACCAACATAATAGAGATGCAGAAACACCGTGGCCCCTTTCTTTGAGATAACTCTGCACTATTGCGAGCTGCAAATGCCACTTCCAGCTTAGCTGTGCAGAAGAAGAACATCAAGAAGAAGAAATATCTCGAAATATGTCCGTCAGGCCCCTTCCCTTGAGGTAAATCTGCAAATATCTCGGAAACGAAGAGAGCTATGGCAAAATGTTAAGCGACCTTTTTTGTAGAGAATTAAGTTTCCTACTTTTTATGTTCTATGATATTTTTTGATCTGATGCGTAGTTCTCGAGATATATCAAGATATTTAAAAGTTCCGAAGCCGCACCAACATAATAGAGATACAGAAACACCGTGGCCCCTTTCTTTGAGATAACTCTGCACTATTGCGAGCTGTAAATGCCACTTCCAGCTTAGCTGTGCAGAAGAAGAACAACAAGAAGAAGACATATCTCGAAATATGTCCGTCAGGCCCCTTCCCTTGAGATATATCTGCAAATATCTCGGAAACGAAGCGAGCTATGGCAAAATGTTAACAGACCTTTTTTGTAGAGAATTATGTTTCCTACAATTTATGTTCTATGACATTTTTTGATCAGAAGCGTAGTTTTCGAGATATATCGAGATATTTAAAAGTTCCGAAGCCGCACCAACATAATAGAGATGCAGAAACACCGTGGCCCCTTTCTTTGAGATAACTCTGCACTATTGCGAGCTGCAAATGCCACTTCCAGCTTAGCTGTGCAGAAGAAGAACATCAAGAAGAAGAAATATCTCGAAATATGTCCGTCAGGCCCCTTCCCTTGAGGTAAATCTGCAAATATCTCGGAAACGAAGCGAGCTATGGCAAAATGTTAAGAGACCTTTTTTGTAGAGAATTAAGTTTCCTACTTTTTATGTTCTATGATATTTTTTGATCAGATGCGTAGTTCTCGAGATATATCAAGATTTTTAAAAGTTCCGAAGCCGCACCAACATAATAGAGATACAGAAACACCGTGGCCCCTTTCTTTGAGATAACTCTGCACTATTGCGAGCTGTAAATGCCACTTCCAGCTTAGCTGTGCAGAAGAAGAACAACAAGAAGAAGAAATATCTCGAAATATGTCCGTCAGGCCCCTTCCCTTGAGATATATCTGCAAATATCTCGGAAACGAAGCGAGCTATGGCAAAATGTTAAGAGACCTTTTTTGTAGAGAATTATGTTTCGTACAATTTATGTTCTATGATATTTTTTGGTCAGAAGCGTAGTTTTCGAGATATATCGAGATATTTAAAAGTTCCAAAGCCGCACCAACATAATAGAGATACAGAAACACCGTGGCCCCTTTCTTTGAGATAACTCTGCACTAGTGCGAGCCGCAAATGCCACTTCCAGCTTAGCTGTGCAGAAGAAGAACATCAAGAAGAAGAAATATCTCGAAATATGTCCGTCAGGCCCCTTCCCTTGAGATAAATCTGCAAATATCTCGGAAACGAAGAGAGCTATGGCAAAATGTTAAGAGACCTTTTGTGTAGAGAATTAAGTTTCCTACTTTTTATGTTCTATGATATTTTTTGATCTGATGCGTAGTTCTCGAGATATATCAAGATATTTAAAAGTTCCGAAGCCGCACCAACATAATAGAGATACAGAAACACCGTGGCCCCTTTCTTTGAGATAACTCTGCACTATTGCGAGCTGTAAATGCCACTTCCAGCTTAGCTGTGCAGAAGAAGAACAACAAGAAGAAGAAATATCTCGAAATATGTCCGTCAGGCCCCTTCCCTTGAGATATATCTGCAAATATCTCGGAAACGAAGCGAGCTATGGCAAAATGTTAAGAGACCTTTTTTGTAGAGAATTATGTTTCCTACAATTTACGTTCTATGATATTTTTTGATCAGAAGCGTAGTTTTCGAGATATATCGAGATATTTAAAAGTTCCGAAGCCGCACCAACATAATAGAGATACAGAAACACCGTGGCCCCTTTCGTTGAGATAACTCTGCACTAGTGCGAGCCGCAAATGCCACTTCCAGCTTAGCTGTGCAGAAGAAGAACAACAAGAAGAAGAAATATCTCGAAATATGTCCGTCAGGCCCCTTCCCTTGAGATATATCTGCAAATATCTCGGAAACGAAGCGAGCTATGGCAAAATGTTAAGAGACCTTTTTTGCAGAGAATTAAGTTTCCTACTTTTTATGTTCTATGATATTTTTTGATCAGATGCGTAGTTCTCGAGATATATCGAGATATTTAAAAGTTCCAAAGCCGCACCAACATAATAGAGATACAGAAACACCGTGGCCCCTTTCTTTGAGATAACTCTGCACTAGTGCGAGCCGCAAATGCCACTTCCAGCTTAGCTGTGCAGAAGAAGAACAACAAGAAGAAGAAATATCACGAAATATGTCCGTCAGGCCCCTTCCCTTGAGATAAATCTGCAAATATCTCGGAAACGTAGCGAGCTATGGCAAAATGTTGAGAGACCTTTTTTGTAGAGAATTAAGTTTCCTACGTTTTATGTTCTATGATATTTTTTGATCAGATGCGTAGTTCTCGAGATATATCAAGATATTTAAAAGTTCCGAAGCCGCACCAACATAATAGAGATACAGAAACACCGTGGCCCCTTTCTTTGAGATAACTCTGCACTATTGCGAGCTGCAAATGCCACTTCCAGCTTAGCTGTGCAGAAGAAGAACATCAAGAAGAAGAAATATCTCGAAATATGTCCGTCAGGCCCCTTCCCTTGAGATAAATCTGCAAATATCTCGGAAACGAAGAGAGCTATTGCAAAATGTTAAGAGACCTTTTTTGTAGAGAATTAAGTTTCCTACTTTTTATGTTCTATGATATTTTTTGATCAGAAGCGTAGTTTTCGAGATATATCGAGATATTTAAAAGTTCCGAAGCCGCACCAACATAATAGAGATACAGAAACACCGTGGCCCCTTTCTTTGAGATAACTCTGCACTAGTGCGAGCCGCAAATGCCACTTCCAGCTTAGCTGTGCAGAAGAAGAACAACAAGAAGAAGAAATATCTCGAAATATGTCCGTCAGGCCCCTTCCCTTGAGATAAATCTGCAAATATCTCGGAAACGAAGAGAGCTATGGCAAAATGTTAAGAGACCTTTTTTGTAGAGAATTAAGTTTCCTACAATTTATGTTCTATGATATTTTTTGATCAGAAGCGTAGTTTTCGAGATATATCGAGATATTTAAAAGTTCCGAAGCCGCACCAACATAATATAGATACAGAAACACCGTGGCCCCTTTCGTTGAGATAACTCTGCACTAGTGCGAGCCGCAAATGCCACTTCCAGCTTAGCTGTGCAGAAGAAGAACAACAAGAAGAAGAAGTATCTCGAAATATGTCCGTCAGGCCCCTTCCCTTGAGATAAATCTGCAAATATCTCGGAAACGAAGCGAGCTATGGCAAAATGTTAAGAGACCTTTTTTGTAGAGAATTAAGTTTCCTACTTTTTATGTTCTATGATATTTTTTGATCAGATGCGTAGTTCTCGAGATATATCAAGATATCTAAAAGTTCCGAAGCCGCACCAACATAATAGAGATACAGAAACACCGTGGCCCCTCTCTTTGAGATAACTCTGCACTATTGCGAGCTGGAAATGCCACTTCCAGCTTAGCTGTGCAGAAGAAGAACAACAAGAAGAAGAAATATCTCGAAATATGTCCGTCAGGCCCCTTCCCTTGAGATATATCTGCAAATATCTCGGAAACAAAGCGAGCTATGGCAAAATGTTAAGAGACCTTTTTTGTAGAGAATTCTGTTTCCTACAATTTATGTTCTATGATATTTTTTGATCAGAAGCGTAGTTTTCGAGATATATCGAGATATTTAAAAGTTCCGAAGCCGCACCAACATAATAGGGATACAGAAACACCGTGGCCCCTTTCTTTGAGATAACTCTGCACTAGTGCGAGCCGCAAATGCCACTTCCAGCTTAGCTGTGCAGAAGAAGAACAATAAGAAGAAGAAATATCTCGAAATATGTCCGTCAGGCCCCTTTCCTTGAGATAAATCTGCAAATATCTCGGAAACGAAGCGAGCTATGGCAAAATGTTAAGAGACCTTATTTGCAGAGAATTAAGTTTCCTACTTTTTATGTTCTATGATATTTTTTGATCAGATGCGTAGTTCTCGAGATATATCAAGATATTTAAAAGTTCCGAAACCGCACCAACATAATAGAGATACAGAAACACCGTGGCCCCTTTCTTTGAGATAACTCTGCACTAGTGCGAGCCGCAAATGCCACTTCCAGCTTAGCTGTGCAGAAGAAGAACAAGAAGAAGAAGAAATATCTCGAAATATGTCCGTCAGGCCCCTTCCCTTGAGATAAATCTGCAAATATCTCGGAAACGAAGCGAGCTATGGCAAAATGTTAAGAGACCTTTTTTGTAGAGAATTAAGTTTCCTACTTTTTATCTTCTATGATATTTTTTGATCAGATGCGTAGTTCTCGAGATATATTAAGATATTTAAAAGTTCCGAAGCCGCACCAACATAATAGAGATACAGAAACACCGTGGCCCCTTTCTTTGAGATAACTCTGCACTATTGCGAGCTGTAAATGCCACTTCCAGCTTAGCTGTGCAGAAGAAGAGCAACAAGAAGAAGAAATATCTCGAAATATGTCCGTCAGGCCCCTTCCCTTGAGATATATCTGCAAATATCTCGGAAACGAAGCGAGCTATGGCAAAATGTTAAGAGACGTTTTTTGTAGAGAATTAAGTTTCCTACTTTTTATGTTCTATGATATTTTTTGATCAGATGCGTAGTTCTCGAGATATATCAAGATATTTAAAAGTTCCGAAGCCGCACCAACATAATAGAGATACAGAAACACCGTGGCCCCTTTCTTTGAGATAACTCTGCACTATTGCGAGCTGCAAATGCCACTTCCAGCTTAGCTGTGCAGAGGAAGAACAACAAGAAGAGGAAATATCTCGAAATATGTCCGTCAGGCCAGTTCCTTTGAGTTGAATCTGCAAATATCTCGGAAACGAAGCGAGCTATGGCAAAATGTTAAGAGACCTTTTTTGTAGAGAATTATGTTTCCTACAATTCATGTTCTATGATATTTTTTGATCAGAAGCGTAGTTTTCGAGATATATCGAGATATTTAAAAGTTCCGAAGCCGCACCAACATAATAGGGATACAGAAACACCGTGGCCCCTTTCTTTGAGATAACTCTGCACTAGTGCGAGCCGCAAATGCCACTTCCAGCTTAGCTGTGCAGAAGAAGAACAACAAGAAGAAGAAATATCTCGAAATATGTCCGTCAGGCCCCTTCCCTTGAGATAAATCTGCAAATATCTCGGAAACGAAGCGAGCTATGGCAAAATGTTAAGAGACCTTTTTTGTAGAGAATTAAGTTTCCTACTTTCTATGTTCTATGATATTTTTTGATCAGATGCGTAGTTCTCGAGATATATCAAGATATTTAAAAGTTCCGAAGCCGCACCAACATAATAGAGATACAGAAACACCGTGGCCCCTTTCTTTGAGATAACTCTGCACCATTGCGAGCTGTAAATGCCACTTCCAGCTTAGCTGTGCAGAAGAAGAACAACAAGAAGAAGAAATATCTCGAAATATGTCCGTCAGGCCCCTTCCCTTGAGATATATCTGCAAATATCTCGGAAACAAAGCGAGCTATGGCAAAATGTTAAGAGACCTTTTTTGTAGAGAATTCTGTTTCCTACAATTTATGTTCTATGATATTTTTTGATCAGAAGCGTAGTTTTCGAGATATATCGAGATATTTAAAAGTTCCGAAGCCGCACCAACATAATAGGGATACAGAAACACCGTGGCCCCTTTCTTTGAGATAACTCTGCACTAGTGCGAGCCGCAAATGCCACTTCCAGCTTAGCTGTGCAGAAGAAGAACAACAAGAAGAAGAAATATCTCGAAATATGTCCGTCAGGCCCCTTTCCTTGAGATAAATCTGCAAATATCTCGGAAACGAAGCGAGCTATGGCAAAATGTTAAGAGACCATTTTTGTAGAGAATTAAGTTTCCTACTTTTTATCTTCTATGATATTTTTTGATCAGATGCGTAGTTCTCGAGATATATCAAGATATTTAAAAGTTCCGAAGCCGCACCAACATAATAGAGATACAGAAACACCGTGGCCCCTCTCTTTGAGATAACTCTGCACTATTGCGAGCTGGAAATGCCACTTCCAGCTTAGCTGTGCAGAAGAAGAACAACAAGAAGAAGAAATATCTCGAAATATGTCCGTCAGGCCCCTTCCCTTGAGATATATCTGCAAATATCTCGGAAACAAAGCGAGCTATGGCAAAATGTTAAGAGACCTTTTTTGTAGAGAATTCTGTTTCCTACAATTTATGTTCTATGATATTTTTTGATCAGAAGCGTAGTTTTCGAGATATATCGAGATATTTAAAAGTTCCGAAGCCGCACCAACATAATAGGGATACAGAAACACCGTGGCCCCTTTCTTTGAGATAACTCTGCACTAGTGCGAGCCGCAAATGCCACTTCCAGCTTAGCTGTGCAGAAGAAGAACAATAAGAAGAAGAAATATCTCGAAATATGTCCGTCAGGCCCCTTTCCTTGAGATAAATCTGCAAATATCTCGGAAACGAAGCGAGCTATGGCAAAATGTTAAGAGACCTTTTTTGTAGAGAATTATGTTTCGTACAATTTATGTTCTATGATATTTTTTGGTCAGAAGCGTAGTTTTCGAGATATATCGAGATATTTAAAAGTTCCAAAGCCGCACCAACATAATAGAGATACAGAAACACCGTGGCCCCTTTCTTTGAGATAACTCTGCACTAGTGCGAGCCGCAAATGCCACTTCCAGCTTAGCTGTGCAGAAGAAGAACAACAAGAAGAAGAAATATCTCGAAATATGTCCGTCAGGCCCCTTCCCTTGAGATAAATCTGCAAATATCTCGGAAACGAAGCGAGCTATGGCAAAATGTTGAGAGACCTTTTTTGTAGAGAATTAAGTTTCCTACGTTTTATGTTCTATGATATTTTTTGATCAGATGCGTAGTTCTCGAGATATATCAAGATATTTAAAAGTTCCGAAGCCGCACCAACATAATAGAGATACAGAAACACCGTGGCCCCTTTCTTTGAGATAACTCTGCACTATTGCGAGCTGCAAATGCCACTTCCAGCTTAGCTGTGCAGAAGAAGAACATCAAGAAGAAGAAATATCTCGAAATATGTCCGTCAGGCCCCTTCCCTTGAGATAAATCTGCAAATATCTCGGAAACGAAGCGAGCTATGGCAAAATGTTAAGAGACCTTTTTTGTAGAGAATTAAGTTTCCTACTTTTTATGTTCTATGATATTTTTGGATCTGATGCGTAGTTCTCGAGATATATCAAGATATTTAAAAGTTCCGAAGCCGCACCAACATAATAGAGATACAGAAACACCGTGGCCCCTTTCTTTGAGATAACTCTGCACTAGAGCGAGCCACAAATGCCACTTCCAGCTTAGCTGTGCAGAAGAAGAACAACAAGAAGAAGAAATATCTCGAAATATGTCCGTCAGGCCCCTTCCCTTGAGATATATCTGCAAATATCTCGGAAACAAAGCGAGCTATGGCAAAATGTTAAGAGACCTTTTTTGTAGAGAATTCTGTTTCCTACAATTTATGTTCTATGATATTTTTTGATCAGAAGCGTAGTTTTCGAGATATATCGAGATATTTAAAAGTTCCGAAGCCGCACCAACATAATAGGGATACAGAAACACCGTGGCCCCTTTCTTTGAGATAACTCTGCACTAGTGCGAGCCGCAAATGCCACTTCCAGCTTAGCTGTGCAGAAGAAGAACAACAAGAAGAAGAAATATCTCGAAATATGTCCGTCAGGCCCCTTTCCTTGAGATAAATCTGCAAATATCTCGGAAACGAAGCGAGCTATGGCAAAATGTTAAGAGACCATTTTTGTAGAGAATTAAGTTTCCTACTTTTTATCTTCTATGATATTTTTTGATCAGATGCGTAGTTCTCGAGATATATCAAGATATTTAAAAGTTCCGAAGCCGCACCAACATAATAGAGATACAGAAACACCGTGGCCCCTCTCTTTGAGATAACTCTGCACTATTGCGAGCTGGAAATGCCACTTCCAGCTTAGCTGTGCAGAAGAAGAACAACAAGAAGAAGAAATATCTCGAAATATGTCCGTCAGGCCCCTTCCCTTGAGATATATCTGCAAATATCTCGGAAACAAAGCGAGCTATGGCAAAATGTTAAGAGACCTTTTTTGTAGAGAATTCTGTTTCCTACAATTTATGTTCTATGATATTTTTTGATCAGAAGCGTAGTTTTCGAGATATATCGAGATATTTAAAAGTTCCGAAGCCGCACCAACATAATAGGGATACAGAAACACCGTGGCCCCTTTCTTTGAGATAACTCTGCACTAGTGCGAGCCGCAAATGCCACTTCCAGCTTAGCTGTGCAGAAGAAGAACAACAAGAAGAAGAAATATCTCGAAATATGTCCGTCAGGCCCCTTCCCTTGAGATAAATCTGCAAATATCTCGGAAACGAAGCGAGCTATGGCAAAATGTTGAGAGACCTTTTTTGTAGAGAATTAAGTTTCCTACGTTTTATGTTCTATGATATTTTTTGATCAGATGCGTAGTTCTCGAGATATATCAAGATATTTAAAAGTTCCGAAGCCGCACCAACATAATAGAGATACAGAAACACCGTGGCCCCTTTCTTTGAGATAACTCTGCACTATTGCGAGCTGCAAATGCCACTTCCAGCTTAGCTGTGCAGAAGAAGAACATCAAGAAGAAGAAATATCTCGAAATATGTCCGTCAGGCCCCTTCCCTTGAGATAAATCTGCAAATATCTCGGAAACGAAGCGAGCTATGGCAAAATGTTAAGAGACCTTTTTTGTAGAGAATTAAGTTTCCTACTTTTTATGTTCTATGATATTTTTGGATCTGATGCGTAGTTCTCGAGATATATCAAGATATTTAAAAGTTCCGAAGCCGCACCAACATAATAGAGATACAGAAACACCGTGGCCCCTTTCTTTGAGATAACTCTGCACTAGAGCGAGCCGCAAATGCCACTTCCAGCTTAGCTGTGCAGAAGAAGAACAACAAGAAGAAGAAATATCTCGAAATATGTCCGTCAGGCCACTTCCCTTGAGATAGATCTGCAAATATCTCGGAAACGAAGCGAGCTATGGCAAAATGTTAAGAGACCTTTTTTGTAGAGAATTATGTTTCCTACTTTTTATGTTCTATGATATTTTTTGATCAGACGCGTAGCTCTCGAGATATATCAAGATATTTAAAAGTTCCGAAGCCGCACCAACATAATAGAGATACAGAAACAGCGTGGCCCCTTTCTTTGAGATATCTCTGCACTATTGCGAGCTGCAAATGCCACTTCCAGCTTAGCTGCGCAGAAGAAGAACAACAAGAAGAAGAAATATCCCGAAATATGTCCGTCAGGCCCCTTCCCTTGAGATAAATCTGCAAATATCTCGGAAACGAAGCGAGCTATGGCAAAATGTTAAGAGACCTTATTTGCAGAGAATTAAGTTTCCTACTTTTTATGTTCTATGATATTTTTTGATCAGATGCGTAGTTCTCGAGATATATCAAGATATTTAAAAGTTCCGAAACCGCACCAACATAATAGAGATACAGAAACACCGTGGCCCCTTTCTTTGAGATAACTCTGCACTAGTGCGAGCCGCAAATGCCACTTCCAGCTTAGCTGTGCAGAAGAAGAACAACAAGAAGAAGAAATATCTCGAAATATGTCCGTCAGGCCCCTTCCCTTGAGATAAATCTGCAAATATCTCGGAAACGAAGCGAGCTATGGCAAAATGTTAAGAGACCTTTTTTGTAGAGAATTAAGTTTCCTACTTTTTATCTTCTATGATATTTTTTGATCAGATGCGTAGTTCTCGAGATATATTAAGATATTTAAAAGTTCCGAAGCCGCACCAACATAATAGAGATACAGAAACACCGTGGCCCCTTTCTTTGAGATAACTCTGCACTATTGCGAGCTGTAAATGCCACTTCCAGCTTAGCTGTGCAGAAGAAGAGCAACAAGAAGAAGAAATATCTCGAAATATGTCCGTCAGGCCCCTTCCCTTGAGATATATCTGCAAATATCTCGGAAACGAAGCGAGCTATGGCAAAATGTTAAGAGACGTTTTTTGTAGAGAATTAAGTTTCCTACTTTTTATGTTCTATGATATTTTTCGATCAGATGCGTAGTTCTCGAGATATATCAAGATATTTAAAAGTTCCGAAGCCGCACCAACATAATAGAGATACAGAAACACCGTGGCCCCTTTCTTTGAGATAACTCTGCACTATTGCGAGCTGCAAATGCCACTTCCAGCTTAGCTGTGCAGAGGAAGAACAACAAGAAGAAGAAATATCTCGAAATATGTCCGTCAGGCCAGTTCCTTTGAGTTGAATCTGCAAATATCTCGGAAACGAAGCGAGCTATGGCAAAATGTTAAGAGACCTTTTTTGTAGAGAATTATGTTTCCTACAATTCATGTTCTATGATATTTTTTGATCAGAAGCGTAGTTTTCGAGATATATCGAGATATTTAAAAGTTCCGAAGCCGCACCAACATAATAGGGATACAGAAACACCGTGGCCCCTTTCTTTGAGATAACTCTGCACTAGTGCGAGCCGCAAATGCCACTTCCAGCTTAGCTGTGCAGAAGAAGAACAACAAGAAGAAGAAATATCTCGAAATATGTCCGTCAGGCCCCTTCCCTTGAGATAAATCTGCAAATATCTCGGAAACGAAGCGAGCTATGGCAAAATGTTAAGAGACCTTTTTTGTAGAGAATTAAGTTTCCTACTTTCTATGTTCTATGATATTTTTTGATCAGATGCGTAGTTCTCGAGATATATCAAGATATTTAAAAGTTCCGAAGCCGCACCAACATAATAGAGATACAGAAACACCGTGGCCCCTTTCTTTGAGATAACTCTGCACCATTGCGAGCTGTAAATGCCACTTCCAGCTTAGCTGTGCAGAAGAAGAACAACAAGAAGAAGAAATATCTCGAAATATGTCCGTCAGGCCCCTTCCCTTGAGATATATCTGCAAATATCTCGGAAACGAAGCGAGCTATGGCAAAATGTTAAGAGACCTTTTTTGTAGAGAATTATGTTTCGTACAATTTATGTTCTATGATATTTTTTGGTCAGAAGCGTAGTTTTCGAGATATATCGAGATATTTAAAAGTTCCAAAGCCGCACCAACATAATAGAGATACAGAAACACCGTGGCCCCTTTCTTTGAGATAACTCTGCACTAGTGCTAGCCGCAAATGCCACTTCCAGCTTAGCTGTGCAGAAGAAGAACATCAAGAAGAAGAAATATCTCGAAATATGTCCGTCAGGCCCCTTCCCTTGAGATAAATCTGCAAATATCTCGGAAACGAAGAGAGCTATGGCAAAATGTTAAGAGACCTTTTGTGTAGAGAATTAAGTTTCCTACTTTTTATGTTCTATGATATTTTTTGATCTGATGCGTAGTTCTCGAGATATATCAAGATATTTAAAAGTTCCGAAGCCGCACCAACATAATAGAGATACAGAAACACCGTGGCCCCTTTCTTTGAGATAACTCTGCACTATTGCGAGCTGTAAATGCCACTTCCAGCTTAGCTGTGCAGAAGAAGAACAACAAGAAGAAGAAATATCTCGAAATATGTCCGTCAGGCCCCTTCCCTTGAGATATATCTGCAAATATCTCGGAAACGAAGCGAGCTATGGCAAAATGTTAAGAGACCTTTTTTGTAGAGTATTATGTTTCCTACAATTTACGTTCTATGATATTTTTTGATCAGAAGCGTAGTTTTCGAGATATATCGAGATATTTAAAAGTTCCGAAGCCGCACCAACATAATAGAGATACAGAAACACCGTGGCCCCTTTCGTTGAGATAACTCTGCACTAGTGCGAGCCGCAAATGCCACTTCCAGCTTAGCTGTGCAGAAGAAGAACAACAAGAAGAAGAAATATCTCGAAATATGTCCGTCAGGCCCCTTCCCTTGAGATATATCTGCAAATATCTCGGAAACGAAGCGAGCTATGGCAAAATGTTAAGAGACCTTTTTTGTAGAGAATTAAGTTTCCTACTTTTTATGTTCTATGATATTTTTTGATCAGATGCGTAGTTCTCGAGATATATCGAGATATTTAAAAGTTCCAAAGCCGCACCAACATAATAGAGATACAGAAACACCGTGGCCCCTTTCTTTGAGATAACTCTGCACTAGTGCGAGCCGCAAATGCCACTTCCAGCTTAGCTGTGCAGAAGAAGAACAACAAGAAGAAGAAATATCTCGAAATATGTCCGTCAGGCCCCTTCCCTTGAGATATATCTGCAAATATCTCGGAAACGAAGCGAGCTATGGCAAAATGTTAAGAGACCTTTTTTGTAGAGAATTATGTTTCCTACAATTTATGTTCTATGATATTTTTTGATCAGAAGCGTAGTTTTCGAGATATATCGAGATATTTAAAAGTTCCGAAGCCGCACCAACATAATAGAGATACAGAAACACTGTGGCCCCTTTCGTTGAGATAACTCTGCACTAGTGCGAGCCGCAAATGCCACTTCCAGCTTAGCTGTGCAGAAGAAGAACAACAAGAAGAAGGAATATCTCGAAATATGTCCGTCAGGCCCCTTCCCTTGAGATATATCTGCAAATATCTCGGAAACGAAGCGAGCTATGGCAAAATGTTAAGAGACCTTTTTTGTAGAGAATTAAGTTTCCTACTTTTTATGTTCTATGATATTTTTTGATCAGATGCGTAGTTCTCGAGATATATCAAGATTTTTAAAAGTTCCGAAGCCGCACCAACATAATAGAGATACAGAAACACCGTGGCCCCTTTCTTTGAGATAACTCTGCACTATTGCGAGCTGTAAATGCCACTTCCAGCTTAGCTGTGCAGAAGAAGAACAACAAGAAGAAGAAATATCTCGAAATATGTCCGTCAGGCCCCTTCCCTTGAGATATATCTGCAAATATCTCGGAAACGAAGCGAGCTATGGCAAAATGTTAAGAGACCTTTTTTGTAGAGAATTATGTTTCGTACAATTTATGTTCTATGATATTTTTTGGTCAGAAGCGTAGTTTTCGAGATATATCGAGATATTTAAAAGTTCCAAAGCCGCACCAACATAATAGAGATACAGAAACACCGTGGCCCCTTTCTTTGAGATAACTCTGCACTAGTGCGAGCCGCAAATGCCACTTCCAGCTTAGCTGTGCAGAAGAAGAACATCAAGAAGAAGAAATATCTCGAAATATGTCCGTCAGGCCCCTTCCCTTGAGATAAATCTGCAAATATCTCGGAAACGAAGAGAGCTATGGCAAAATGTTAAGAGACCTTTTGTGTAGAGAATTAAGTTTCCTACTTTTTATGTTCTATGATATTTTTTGATCTGATGCGTAGTTCTCGAGATATATCAAGATATTTAAAAGTTCCGAAGCCGCACCAACATAATAGAGATACAGAAACACCGTGGCCCCTTTCTTTGAGATAACTCTGCACTATTGCGAGCTGTAAATGCCACTTCCAGCTTAGCTGTGCAGAAGAAGAACAACAAGAAGAAGAAATATCTCGAAATATGTCCGTCAGGCCCCTTCCCTTGAGATATATCTGCAAATATCTCGGAAACGAAGCGAGCTATGGCAAAATGTTAAGAGACCTTTTTTGTAGAGAATTATGTTTCCTACAATTTACGTTCTATGATATTTTTTGATCAGAAGCGTAGTTTTCGAGATATATCGAGATATTTAAAAGTTCCGAAGCCGCACCAACATAATAGAGATACAGAAACACCGTGGCCCCTTTCGTTGAGATAACTCTGCACTAGTGCGAGCCGCAAATGCCACTTCCAGCTTAGCTGTGCAGAAGAAGAACAACAAGAAGAAGAAATATCTCGAAATATGTCCGTCAGGCCCCTTCCCTTGAGATATATCTGCAAATATCTCGGAAACGAAGCGAGCTATGGCAAAATGTTAAGAGACCTTTTTTGTAGAGAATTAAGTTTCCTACTTTTTATGTTCTATGATATTTTTTGATCAGATGCGTAGTTCTCGAGATATATCGAGATATTTAAAAGTTCCAAAGCCGCACCAACATAATAGAGATACAGAAACACCGTGGCCCCTTTCTTTGAGATAACTCTGCACTAGTGCGAGCCGCAAATGCCACTTCCAGCTTAGCTGTGCAGAAGAAGAACAACAAGAAGAAGAAATATCACGAAATATGTCCGTCAGGCCCCTTCCCTTGAGATAAATCTGCAAATATCTCGGAAACGTAGCGAGCTATGGCAAAATGTTGAGAGACCTTTTTTGTAGAGAATTAAGTTTCCTACGTTTTATGTTCTATGATATTTTTTGATCAGATGCGTAGTTCTCGAGATATATCAAGATATTTAAAAGTTCCGAAGCCGCACCAACATAATAGAGATACAGAAACACCGTGGCCCCTTTCTTTGAGATAACTCTGCACTATTGCGAGCTGCAAATGCCACTTCCAGCTTAGCTGTGCAGAAGAAGAACATCAAGAAGAAGAAATATCTCGAAATATGTCCGTCAGGCCCCTTCCCTTGAGATAAATCTGCAAATATCTCGGAAACGAAGAGAGCTATTGCAAAATGTTAAGAGACCTTTTTTGTAGAGAATTAAGTTTCCTACTTTTTATGTTCTATGATATTTTTTGATCAGAAGCGTAGTTTTCGAGATATATCGAGATATTTAAAAGTTCCGAAGCCGCACCAACATAATAGAGATACAGAAACACCGTGGCCCCTTTCTTTGAGATAACTCTGCACTAGTGCGAGCCGCAAATGCCACTTCCAGCTTAGCTGTGCAGAAGAAGAACAACAAGAAGAAGAAATATCTCGAAATATGTCCGTCAGGCCCCTTCCCTTGAGATAAATCTGCAAATATCTCGGAAACGAAGAGAGCTATGGCAAAATGTTAAGAGACCTTTTTTGTAGAGAATTAAGTTTCCTACAATTTATGTTCTATGATATTTTTTGATCAGAAGCGTAGTTTTCGAGATATATCGAGATATTTAAAAGTTCCGAAGCCGCACCAACATAATATAGATACAGAAACACCGTGGCCCCTTTCGTTGAGATAACTCTGCACTAGTGCGAGCCGCAAATGCCACTTCCAGCTTAGCTGTGCAGAAGAAGAACAACAAGAAGAAGAAGTATCTCGAAATATGTCCGTCAGGCCCCTTCCCTTGAGATAAATCTGCAAATATCTCGGAAACGAAGCGAGCTATGGCAAAATGTTAAGAGACCTTTTTTGTAGAGAATTAAGTTTCCTACTTTTTATGTTCTATGATATTTTTTGATCAGATGCGTAGTTCTCGAGATATATCAAGATATCTAAAAGTTCCGAAGCCGCACCAACATAATAGAGATACAGAAACACCGTGGCCCCTCTCTTTGAGATAACTCTGCACTATTGCGAGCTGGAAATGCCACTTCCAGCTTAGCTGTGCAGAAGAAGAACAACAAGAAGAAGAAATATCTCGAAATATGTCCGTCAGGCCCCTTCCCTTGAGATATATCTGCAAATATCTCGGAAACAAAGCGAGCTATGGCAAAATGTTAAGAGACCTTTTTTGTAGAGAATTCGGTTTCCTACAATTTATGTTCTATGATATTTTTTGATCAGAAGCGTAGTTTTCGAGATATATCGAGATATTTAAAAGTTCCGAAGCCGCACCAACATAATAGGGATACAGAAACACCGTGGCCCCTTTCTTTGAGATAACTCTGCACTAGTGCGAGCCGCAAATGCCACTTCCAGCTTAGCTGTGCAGAAGAAGAACAATAAGAAGAAGAAATATCTCGAAATATGTCCGTCAGGCCCCTTTCCTTGAGATAAATCTGCAAATATCTCGGAAACGAAGCGAGCTATGGCAAAATGTTAAGAGACCTTTTTTGTAGAGAATTATGTTTCGTACAATTTATGTTCTATGATATTTTTTGGTCAGAAGCGTAGTTTTCGAGATATATCGAGATATTTAAAAGTTCCAAAGCCGCACCAACATAATAGAGATACAGAAACACCGTGGCCCCTTTCTTTGAGATAACTCTGCACTAGTGCGAGCCGCAAATGCCACTTCCAGCTTAGCTGTGCAGAAGAAGAACAACAAGAAGAAGAAATATCTCGAAATATGTCCGTCAGGCCCCTTCCCTTGAGATAAATCTGCAAATATCTCGGAAACGAAGCGAGCTATGGCAAAATGTTAAGAGACCTTTTTTGTAGAGAATTAAGTTTCCTACTTTTTATGTTCTATGATATTTTTGGATCTGATGCGTAGTTCTCGAGATATATCAAGATATTTAAAAGTTCCGAAGCCGCACCAACATAATATAGATACAGAAACACCGTGGCCCCTTTCGTTGAGATAACTCTGCACTAGTGCGAGCCGCAAATGCCACTTCCAGCTTAGCTGTGCAGAAGAAGAACAACAAGAAGAAGAAGTATCTCGAAATATGTCCGTCAGGCCCCTTCCCTTGAGATAAATCTGCAAATATCTCGGAAACGAAGCGAGCTATGGCAAAATGTTAAGAGACCTTTTTTGTAGAGAATTAAGTTTCCTACTTTTTATGTTCTATGATATTTTTTGATCAGATGCGTAGTTCTCGAGATATATCAAGATATCTAAAAGTTCCGAAGCCGCACCAACATAATAGAGATACAGAAACACCGTGGCCCCTCTCTTTGAGATAACTCTGCACTATTGCGAGCTGGAAATGCCACTTCCAGCTTAGCTGTGCAGAAGAAGAACAACAAGAAGAAGAAATATCTCGAAATATGTCCGTCAGGCCCCTTCCCTTGAGATATATCTGCAAATATCTCGGAAACAAAGCGAGCTATGGCAAAATGTTAAGAGACCTTTTTTGTAGAGAATTCTGTTTCCTACAATTTATGTTCTATGATATTTTTTGATCAGAAGCGTAGTTTTCGAGATATATCGAGATATTTAAAAGTTCCGAAGCCGCACCAACATAATAGGGATACAGAAACACCGTGGCCCCTTTCTTTGAGATAACTCTGCACTAGTGCGAGCCGCAAATGCCACTTCCAGCTTAGCTGTGCAGAAGAAGAACAATAAGAAGAAGAAATATCTCGAAATATGTCCGTCAGGCCCCTTTCCTTGAGATAAATCTGCAAATATCTCGGAAACGAAGCGAGCTATGGCAAAATGTTAAGAGACCTTTTTTGTAGAGAATTATGTTTCGTACAATTTATGTTCTATGATATTTTTTGGTCAGAAGCGTAGTTTTCGAGATATATCGAGATATTTAAAAGTTCCAAAGCCGCACCAACATAATAGAGATACAGAAACACCGTGGCCCCTTTCTTTGAGATAACTCTGCACTAGTGCGAGCCGCAAATGCCACTTCCAGCTTAGCTGTGCAGAAGAAGAACAACAAGAAGAAGAAATATCTCGAAATATGTCCGTCAGGCCCCTTCCCTTGAGATAAATCTGCAAATATCTCGGAAACGAAGCGAGCTATGGCAAAATGTTAAGAGACCTTTTTTGTAGAGAATTAAGTTTCCTACTTTTTATGTTCTATGATATTTTTGGATCTGATGCGTAGTTCTCGAGATATATCAAGATATTTAAAAGTTCCGAAGCCGCACCAACATAATAGAGATACAGAAACACCGTGGCCCCTTTCTTTGAGATAACTCTGCACTAGAGCGAGCCGCAAATGCCACTTCCAGCTTAGCTGTGCAGAAGAAGAACAACAAGAAGAAGAAATATCTCGAAATATGTCCGTCAGGCCACTTCCCTTGAGATAGATCTGCAAATATCTCGGAAACGAAGCGAGCTATGGCAAAATGTTAAGAGACCTTTTTTGTAGAGAATTATGTTTCCTACTTTTTATGTTCTATGATATTTTTTGATCAGACGCGTAGCTCTCGAGATATATCAAGATATTTAAAAGTTCCGAAGCCGCACCAACATAATAGAGATACAGAAACAGCGTGGCCCCTTTCTTTGAGATATCTCTGCACTATTGCGAGCTGCAAATGCCACTTCCAGCTTAGCTGCGCAGAAGAAGAACAACAAGAAGAAGAAATATCCCGAAATATGTCCGTCAGGCCCCTTCCCTTGAGATAAATCTGCAAATATCTCGGAAACGAAGCGAGCTATGGCAAAATGTTAAGAGACCTTATTTGCAGAGAATTAAGTTTCCTACTTTTTATGTTCTATGATATTTTTTGATCAGATGCGTAGTTCTCGAGATATATCAAGATATTTAAAAGTTCCGAAACCGCACCAACATAATAGAGATACAGAAACACCGTGGCCCCTTTCTTTGAGATAACTCTGCACTAGTGCGAGCCGCAAATGCCACTTCCAGCTTAGCTGTGCAGAAGAAGAACAACAAGAAGAAGAAATATCTCGAAATATGTCCGTCAGGCCCCTTCCCTTGAGATAAATCTGCAAATATCTCGGAAATGAAGCGAGCTATGGCAAAATGTTAAGAGACCTTTTTTGTAGAGAATTAAGTTTCCTACTTTTTATCTTCTATGATATTTTTTGATCAGATGCGTAGTTCTCGAGATATATTAAGATATTTAAAAGTTCCGAAGCCGCACCAACATAATAGAGATACAGAAACACCGTGGCCCCTTTCTTTGAGATAACTCTGCACTATTGCGAGCTGTAAATGCCACTTCCAGCTTAGCTGTGCAGAAGAAGAGCAACAAGAAGAAGAAATATCTCGAAATATGTCCGTCAGGCCCCTTCCCTTGAGATATATCTGCAAATATCTCGGAAACGAAGCGAGCTATGGCAAAATGTTAAGAGACGTTTTTTGTAGAGAATTAAGTTTCCTACTTTTTATGTTCTATGATATTTTTTGATCAGATGCGTAGTTCTCGAGATATATCAAGATATTTAAAAGTTCCGAAGCCGCACCAACATAATAGAGATACAGAAACACCGTGGCCCCTTTCTTTGAGATAACTCTGCACTATTGCGAGCTGCAAATGCCACTTCCAGCTTAGCTGTGCAGAGGAAGAACAACAAGAAGAAGAAATATCTCGAAATATGTCCGTCAGGCCAGTTCCTTTGAGTTGAATCTGCAAATATCTCGGAAACGAAGCGAGCTATGGCAAAATGTTAAGAGACCTTTTTTGTAGAGAATTATGTTTCCTACAATTCATGTTCTATGATATTTTTTGATCAGAAGCGTAGTTTTCGAGATATATCGAGATATTTAAAAGTTCCGAAGCCGCACCAACATAATAGGGATACAGAAACACCGTGGCCCCTTTCTTTGAGATAACTCTGCACTAGTGCGAGCCGCAAATGCCACTTCCAGCTTAGCTGTGCAGAAGAAGAACAACAAGAAGAAGAAATATCTCGAAATATGTCCGTCAGGCCCCTTCCCTTGAGATAAATCTGCAAATATCTCGGAAACGAAGCGAGCTATGGCAAAATGTTAAGAGACCTTTTTTGTAGAGAATTAAGTTTCCTACTTTCTATGTTCTATGATATTTTTTGATCAGATGCGTAGTTCTCGAGATATATCAAGATATTTAAAAGTTCCGAAGCCGCACCAACATAATAGAGATACAGAAACACCGTGGCCCCTTTCTTTGAGATAACTCTGCACCATTGCGAGCTGTAAATGCCACTTCCAGCTTAGCTGTGCAGAAGAAGAACAACAAGAAGAAGAAATATCTCGAAATATGTCCGTCAGGCCCCTTCCCTTGAGATATATCTGCAAATATCTCGGAAACAAAGCGAGCTATGGCAAAATGTTAAGAGACCTTTTTTGTAGAGAATTCTGTTTCCTACAATTTATGTTCTATGATATTTTTTGATCAGAAGCGTAGTTTTCGAGATATATCGAGATATTTAAAAGTTCCGAAGCCGCACCAACATAATAGGGATACAGAAACACCGTGGCCCCTTTCTTTGAGATAACTCTGCACTAGTGCGAGCCGCAAATGCCACTTCCAGCTTAGCTGTGCAGAAGAAGAACAACAAGAAGAAGAAATATCTCGAAATATGTCCGTCAGGCCCCTTTCCTTGAGATAAATCTGCAAATATCTCGGAAACGAAGCGAGCTATGGCAAAATGTTAAGAGACCATTTTTGTAGAGAATTAAGTTTCCTACTTTTTATCTTCTATGATATTTTTTGATCAGATGCGTAGTTCTCGAGATATATCAAGATATTTAAAAGTTCCGAAGCCGCACCAACATAATAGAGATACAGAAACACCGTGGCCCCTCTCTTTGAGATAACTCTGCACTATTGCGAGCTGGAAATGCCACTTCCAGCTTAGCTGTGCAGAAGAAGAACAACAAGAAGAAGAAATATCTCGAAATATGTCCGTCAGGCCCCTTCCCTTGAGATATATCTGCAAATATCTCGGAAACAAAGCGAGCTATGGCAAAATGTTAAGAGACCTTTTTTGTAGAGAATTCTGTTTCCTACAATTTATGTTCTATGATATTTTTTGATCAGAAGCGTAGTTTTCGAGATATATCGAGATATTTAAAAGTTCCGAAGCCGCACCAACATAATAGGGATACAGAAACACCGTGGCCCCTTTCTTTGAGATAACTCTGCACTAGTGCGAGCCGCAAATGCCACTTCCAGCTTAGCTGTGCAGAAGAAGAACAATAAGAAGAAGAAATATCTCGAAATATGTCCGTCAGGCCCCTTTCCTTGAGATAAATCTGCAAATATCTCGGAAACGAAGCGAGCTATGGCAAAATGTTAAGAGACCTTTTTTGTAGAGAATTATGTTTCGTACAATTTATGTTCTATGATATTTTTTGGTCAGAAGCGTAGTTTTCGAGATATATCGAGATATTTAAAAGTTCCAAAGCCGCACCAACATAATAGAGATACAGAAACACCGTGGCCCCTTTCGTTGAGATAACTCTGCACTAGTGCGAGCCGCAAATGCCACTTCCAGCTTAGCTGTGCAGAAGAAGAACAACAAGAAGAAGAAATATCTCGAAATATGTCCGTCAGGCCCCTTCCCTTGAGATAAATCTGCAAATATCTCGGAAACGAAGCGAGCTATGGCAAAATGTTGAGAGACCTTTTTTGTAGAGAATTAAGTTTCCTACGTTTTATGTTCTATGATATTTTTTGATCAGATGCGTAGTTCTCGAGATATATCAAGATATTTAAAAGTTCCGAAGCCGCACCAACATAATAGAGATACAGAAACACCGTGGCCCCTTTCTTTGAGATAACTCTGCACTATTGCGAGCTGCAAATGCCACTTCCAGCTTAGCTGTGCAGAAGAAGAACATCAAGAAGAAGAAATATCTCGAAATATGTCCGTCAGGCCCCTTCCCTTGAGATAAATCTGCAAATATCTCGGAAACGAAGCGAGCTATGGCAAAATGTTAAGAGACCTTTTTTGTAGAGAATTAAGTTTCCTACTTTTTATGTTCTATGATATTTTTGGATCTGATGCGTAGTTCTCGAGATATATCAAGATATTTAAAAGTTCCGAAGCCGCACCAACATAATAGAGATACAGAAACACCGTGGCCCCTTTCTTTGAGATAACTCTGCACTAGAGCGAGCCGCAAATGCCACTTCCAGCTTAGCTGTGCAGAAGAAGAACAACAAGAAGAAGAAATATCTCGAAATATGTCCGTCAGGCCACTTCCCTTGAGATAGATCTGCAAATATCTCGGAAACGAAGCGAGCTATGGCAAAATGTTAAGAGACCTTTTTTGTAGAGAATTATGTTTCCTACTTTTTATGTTCTATGATATTTTTTGATCAGACGCGTAGCTCTCGAGATATATCAAGATATTTAAAAGTTCCGAAGCCGCACCAACATAATAGAGATACAGAAACAGCGTGGCCCCTTTCTTTGAGATATCTCTGCACTATTGCGAGCTGCAAATGCCACTTCCAGCTTAGCTGCGCAGAAGAAGAACAACAAGAAGAAGAAATATCCCGAAATATGTCCGTCAGGCCCCTTCCCTTGAGATAAATCTGCAAATATCTCGGAAACGAAGCGAGCTATGGCAAAATGTTAAGAGACCTTATTTGCAGAGAATTAAGTTTCCTACTTTTTATGTTCTATGATATTTTTTGATCAGATGCGTAGTTCTCGAGATATATCAAGATATTTAAAAGTTCCGAAACCGCACCAACATAATAGAGATACAGAAACACCGTGGCCCCTTTCTTTGAGATAACTCTGCACTAGTGCGAGCCGCAAATGCCACTTCCAGCTTAGCTGTGCAGAAGAAGAACAACAAGAAGAAGAAATATCTCGAAATATGTCCGTCAGGCCCCTTCCCTTGAGATAAATCTGCAAATATCTCGGAAACGAAGCGAGCTATGGCAAAATGTTAAGAGACCTTTTTTGTAGAGAATTAAGTTTCCTACTTTTTATCTTCTATGATATTTTTTGATCAGATGCGTAGTTCTCGAGATATATTAAGATATTTAAAAGTTCCGAAGCCGCACCAACATAATAGAGATACAGAAACACCGTGGCCCCTTTCTTTGAGATAACTCTGCACTATTGCGAGCTGTAAATGCCACTTCCAGCTTAGCTGTGCAGAAGAAGAGCAACAAGAAGAAGAAATATCTCGAAATATGTCCGTCAGGCCCCTTCCCTTGAGATATATCTGCAAATATCTCGGAAACGAAGCGAGCTATGGCAAAATGTTAAGAGACGTTTTTTGTAGAGAATTAAGTTTCCTACTTTTTATGTTCTATGATATTTTTTGATCAGATGCGTAGTTCTCGAGATATATCAAGATATTTAAAAGTTCCGAAGCCGCACCAACATAATAGAGATACAGAAACACCGTGGCCCCTTTCTTTGAGATAACTCTACACTATTGCGAGCTGCAAATGCCACTTCCAGCTTAGCTGTGCAGAGGAAGAACAACAAGAAGAAGAAATATCTCGAAATATGTCCGTCAGGCCAGTTCCTTTGAGTTGAATCTGCAAATATCTCGGAAACGAAGCGAGCTATGGCAAAATGTTAAGAGACCTTTTTTGTAGAGAATTATGTTTCCTACAATTCATGTTCTATGATATTTTTTGATCAGAAGCGTAGTTTTCGAGATATATCGAGATATTTAAAAGTTCCGAAGCCGCACCAACATAATAGGGATACAGAAACACCGTGGCCCCTTTCTTTGAGATAACTCTGCACTAGTGCCAGCCGCAAATGCCACTTCCAGCTTAGCTGTGCAGAAGAAGAACAACAAGAAGAAGAAATATCTCGAAATATGTCCGTCAGGCCCCTTCCCTTGAGATAAATCTGCAAATATCTCGGAAACGAAGCGAGCTATGGCAAAATGTTGAGAGACCTTTTTTGTAGAGAATTAAGTTTCCTACGTTTTATGTTCTATGATATTTTTTGATCAGATGCGTAGTTCTCGAGATATATCAAGATATTTAAAAGTTCCGAAGCCGCACCAACATAATAGAGATACAGAAACACCGTGGCCCCTTTCTTTGAGATAACTCTGCACTATTGCGAGCTGCAAATGCCACTTCCAGCTTAGCTGTGCAGAAGAAGAACATCAAGAAGAAGAAATATCTCGAAATATGTCCGTCAGGCCCCTTCCCTTGAGATAAATCTGCAAATATCTCGGAAACGAAGAGAGCTATGGCAAAATGTTAAGAGACCTTTTGTGTAGAGAATTAAGTTTCCTACTTTTTATGTTCTATGATATTTTTTGATCTGATGCGTAGTTCTCGAGATATATCAAGATATTTAAAAGTTCCGAAGCCGCACCAACATAATAGAGATACAGAAACACCGTGGCCCCTTTCTTTGAGATAACTCTGCACTATTGCGAGCTGTAAATGCCACTTCCAGCTTAGCTGTGCAGAAGAAGAACAACAAGAAGAAGAAATATCTCGAAATATGTCCGTCAGGCCCCTTCCCTTGAGATATATCTGCAAATATCTCGGAAACGAAGCGAGCTATGGCAAAATGTTAAGAGACCTTTTTTGTAGAGAATTATGTTTCCTACGTTTTATGTTCTATGATATTTTTTGATCAGATGCGTAGTTCTCGAGATATATCAAGATATTTAAAAGTTCCGAAGCCGCACCAACATAATAGAGATACAGAAACACCGTGGCCCCTCTCTTTGAGATAACTCTGCACTATTGCGAGCTGGAAATGCCACTTCCAGCTTAGCTGTGCAGAAGAAGAACAACAAGAAGAAGAAATATCTCGAAATATGTCCGTCAGGCCCCTTCCCTTGAGATATATCTGCAAATATCTCGGAAACAAAGCGAGCTATGGCAAAATGTTAAGAGACCTTTTTTGTAGAGAATTCTGTTTCCTACAATTTATGTTCTATGATATTTTTTGATCAGAAGCGTAGTTTTCGAGATATATCGAGATATTTAAAAGTTCCGAAGCCGCACCAACTTAATAGGGATACAGAAACACCGTGGCCCCTTTCTTTGAGATAACTCTGCACTATTGCGAGCTGCAAATGCCACTTCCAGCTTAGCTGTGCAGAAGAAGAACAACAAGAAGAAGAAATATCTCGAAATATGTCCGTCAGGCCCCTTCCCTTGAGATAAATCTGCAAATATCTCGGAAACGAAGAGAGCTATCGCAAAATGTTAAGAGACCTTTTTTGTAGAGAATTAAGTTTCCTACTTTTTATGTTCTATGATATTTTTTGATTAGATGCGTAGTTCTCGAGATATATCAAGATATTTAACAGTTCCGAAGCCGCACCAACATAATAGACATACAGAAACACCGTGGCCCCTTTCTTTCAGATAACTATGCACTATTGCGAGCTGCAAATGCCACTTCCAGCTTAGCTGTGCAGAAGAACAACAAGAAGAATAAATATCTCGAAATATGTCCGTCAGGCCCCTTCCCTTGAGATAAATCTGCAAATATCTCGGAAACGAAGAGAGCTATGGCGAAATGTTAAGAGACCTTTTTTGTAGAGAATTATGTTTCCTACAATTTATGTTCTATGATATTTTTTGATCAGAAGCGTAGTTTTCGAGATATATCGAGATATTTAAAAGTTCCGAAGCCGCACCAACATAATAGAGATACAGAAACACCGTGGCCCCTTTCGTTGAGATAACTCTGCACTAGTGCGAGCCGCAAATGCCACTTCCAGCTTAGCTGTGCAGAAGAAGAACAACAAGAAGAAGAAATATCTCGAAATATGTCCGCCAGGCCCCTTCCCTTGAGATAAATCTGCAAATATCTCGGAAACGAAGCGAGCTATGGCAAAATGTTAAGAGACCTTTTTTGTAGAGAATTAAGTTTCCTACTTTTTATGTTCTATGATATTTTTTGATCAGATGCGTAGTTCTCGAGATATATCAAGATATCTAAAAGTTCCGAAGCCGCACCAACATAATAGAGATACAGAAACACCGTGGCCCCTTTCTTTGAGATAACTCTGCACTATTGCGAGCTGCAAATGCCACTTCCAGCTTAGCTGTGCAGAAGAAGAACAACAAGAAGAAGAAATATCTGGAAATATGTCCGTCAGGCCCCTTCCCTTGAGATAAATCTGCAAATATCTCGGAAACGAAGCGAGCTATGGCAAAATGTTGAGAGACCTTTTTTGTAGAGAATTAAGTTTCCTACTATTTATGTTCTATGATATTTTTGGATCAGATGCGTAGTTCTCGAGATATATCAAGATATTTAAAAGTTCCGAAGCCGCACCAACATAATAGAGATACAGAAACACCGTGGCCCCTTTCTTTGAGATAACTCTGCACTAGAGCGAGCCGCAAATGCCACTTCCAGCTTAGCTGTGCAGAAGAAGAACAACAAGAAGAAGAAATATCTCGAAATATGTCCGTCAGGCCACTTCCCTTGAGATAAATCTGCAAATATCTCGGAAACGAAGCGAGCTATGGCAAAATGTTAAGAGACCTTATTTGCAGAGAATTAAGTTTCCTACTTTTTATGTTCTATGATATTTTTTGATCAGATGCGTAGTTCTCGAGATATATCAAGATATTTAAAAGTTCCGAAACCGCACCAACATAATAGAGATACAGAAACACCGTGGCCCCTTTCGTTGAGATAACTCTGCACTAGTGCGAGCCGCAAATGCCACTTCCAGCTTAGCTGTGCAGAAGAAGAACAACAAGAAGAAGAAATATCTCGAAATATGTCCGCCAGGCCCCTTCCCTTGAGATAAATCTGCAAATATCTCGGAAACGAAGCGAGCTATGGCAAAATGTTAAGAGACCTTTTTTGTAGAGAATTAAGTTTCCTACTTTTTATGTTCTATGATATTTTTTGATCAGATGCGTAGTTCTCGAGATATATCAAGATATCTAAAAGTTCCGAAGCCGCACCAACATAATAGAGATACAGAAACACCGTGGCCCCTTTCTTTGAGATAACTCTGCACTAGAGCGAGCCGCAAATGCCACTTCCAGCTTAGCTGTGCAGAAGAAGAACAACAAGAAGAAGAAATATCTCGAAATATGTCCGTCAGGCCACTTCCCTTGAGATAAATCTGCAAATATCTCGGAAACGAAGCGAGCTATGGCAAAATGTTAAGAGACCTTATTTGCAGAGAATTAAGTTTCCTACTTTTTATGTTCTATGATATTTTTTGATCAGATGCGTAGTTCTCGAGATATATCAAGATATTTAAAAGTTCCGAAACCGCACCAACATAATAGAGATACAGAAACACCGTGGCCCCTTTCTTTGAGATAACTCTGCACTAGTGCGAGCCGCAAATGCCACTTCCAGCTTAGCTGTGCAGAAGAAGAACAACAAGAAGAAGAAATATCTCGAAATATGTCCGTCAGGCCCCTTCCCTTGAGATAAATCTGCAAATATCTCGGAAACGAAGCGAGCTATGGCAAAATGTTAAGAGACCTTTTTTGTAGAGAATTAAGTTTCCTACTTTTTATGTTCTATGATATTTTTGGATCAGATGCGTAGTTCTCGAGATATATCAAGATATTTAAAAGTTCCGAAGCCGCACCAACATAATAGAGATACAGAAACACCGTGGCCCCTTTCTTTGAGATAACTCTGCACTAGAGCGAGCCGCAAATGCCACTTCCAGCTTAGCTGTGCAGAAGAAGAACAACAAGAAGAAGAAATATCTCGAAATATGTCCGTCAGGCCACTTCCCTTGAGATAAATCTGCAAATATCTCGGAAACGAAGCGAGCTATGGCAAAATGTTAAGAGACCTTTTTTGTAGAGAATTATGTTTCCTACTTTTTATGTTCTATGATATTTTTTGATCAGTCGCGTAGCTCTCGAGATATATCAAGATATTTAAAAGTTCCGAAGCCGCACCAACATAATAGAGATACAGAAACAGCGTGGCCCCTTTCTTTGAGATATCTCTGCACTATTGCGAGCTGCAAATGCCACTTCCAGCTTAGCTGCGCAGAAGAAGAACAACAAGAAGAAGAAATATCCCGAAATATGTCCGTCAGGCCCCTTCCCTTGAGATAAATCTGCAAATATCTCGGAAACGAAGCGAGCTATGGCAAAATGTTAAGAGACCTTATTTGCAGAGAATTAAGTTTCCTACTTTTTATGTTCTATGATATTTTTTGATCAGATGCGTAGTTCTCGAGATATATCAAGATATTTAAAAGTTCCGAAACCGCACCAACATAATAGAGATACAGAAACACCGTGGCCCCTTTCTTTGAGATAACTCTGCACTAGTGCGAGCCGCAAATGCCACTTCCAGCTTAGCTGTGCAGAAGAAGAACAACAAGAAGAAGAAATATCTCGAAATATGTCCGTCAGGCCCCTTCCCTTGAGATAAATCTGCAAATATCTCGGAAACGAAGCGAGCTATGGCAAAATGTTAAGAGACCTTTTTTGTAGAGAATTAAGTTTCCTACTTTTTATCTTCTATGATATTTTTTGATCAGATGCGTAGTTCTCGAGATATATTAAGATATTTAAAAGTTCCGAAGCCGCACCAACATAATAGAGATACAGAAACACCGTGGCCCCTTTCTTTGAGATAACTCTGCACTATTGCGAGCTGTAAATGCCACTTCCAGCTTAGCTGTGCAGAAGAAGAGCAACAAGAAGAAGAAATATCTCGAAATATATCCGTCAGGCCCCTTCCCTTGAGATATATCTGCAAATATCTCGGAAACGAAGCGAGCTATGGCAAAATGTTAAGAGACGTTTTTTGTAGAGAATTAAGTTTCCTACTTTTTATGTTCTATGATATTTTTTGATCAGATGCGTAGTTCTAGATATATCAAGATATTTAAAAGTTCCGAAGCGGCACCAACATAATAGAGATACAGAAACACTGTGGCCCCTTTCTTTGAGATAACTCTGCACTATTGCGAGCTGCTAATGCCACTTCCAGCTTAGCTGTGCAGAGGAAGAACAACAAGAAGAAGAAATATCTCGAAATATGTCCGTCAGGCCAGTTCCTTTGAGTTGAATCTGCAAATATCTCGGAAACGAAGCGAGCTATGGCAAAATGTTAAGAGACGTTTTTTGTAGAGAATTATGTTTCCTACAATTCATGTTCTATGATATTTTTTGATCAGAAGCGTAGTTTTCGAGATATATCGAGATATTTAAAAGTTCCGAAGCCGCACCAACATAATAGGGATACAGAAACACCGTGGCCCCTTTCTTTGAGATAACTCTGCACTAGTGCGAGCCGCAAATGCCACTTCCAGCTTAGCTGTGCAGAAGAAGAACAACAAGAAGAAGAAATATCTCGAAATATGTCCGTCAGGCCCCTTCCCTTGAGATAAATCTGCAAATATCTCGGAAACGAAGCGAGCTATGGCAAAATGTTAAGAGACCTTTTTTGTAGAGAATTAAGTTTCCTACTTTCTATGTTCTATGATATTTTTTGATCAGATGCGTAGTTCTCGAGATATATCAAGATATTTAAAAGTTCCGAAGCCGCACCAACATAATAGAGATACAGAAACACCGTGGCCCCTTTCTTTGAGATAACTCTGCACCATTGCGAGCTGTAAATGCCACTTCCAGCTTAGCTGTGCAGAAGAAGAACAACAAGAAGAAGAAATATCTCGAAATATGTCCGTCAGGCCCCTTCCCTTGAGATATATCTGCAAATATCTCGGAAACAAAGCGAGCTATGGCAAAATGTTAAGAGACCTTTTTTGTAGAGAATTCTGTTTCCTACAATTTATGTTCTATGATATTTTTTGATCAGAAGCGTAGTTTTCGAGATATATCGAGATATTTAAAAGTTCCGAAGCCGCACCAACATAATAGGGATACAGAAACACCGTGGCCCCTTTCTTTGAGATAACTCTGCACTAGTGCGAGCCGCAAATGCCACTTCCAGCTTAGCTGTGCAGAAGAAGAACAACAAGAAGAAGAAATATCTCGAAATATGTCCCTCAGGCCCCTTTCCTTGAGATAAATCTGCAAATATCTCGGAAACGAAGCGAGCTATGGCAAAATGTTAAGAGACCTTTTTTGTAGAGAATTAAGTTTCCTACTTTTTATCTTCTATGATATTTTTTGATCAGATGCGTAGTTCTCGAGATATATCAAGATATTTAAAAGTTCCGAAGCCGCACCAACATAATAGAGATACAGAAACACCGTGGCCCCTTTCTTTGAGATAACTCTGCACCATTGCGAGCTGTAAATGCCACTTCCAGCTTAGCTGTGCAGAAGAAGAACAACAAGAAGAAGAAATATCTCGAAATATGTCCGTCAGGCCCCTTCCCTTGAGATATATCTGCAAATATCTCGGAAACAAAGCGAGCTATGGCAAAATGTTAAGAGACCTTTTTTGTAGAGAATTCTGTTTCCTACAATTTATGTTCTATGATATTTTTTGATCAGAAGCGTAGTTTTCGAGATATATCGAGATATTTAAAAGTTCCGAAGCCGCACCAACATAATAGGGATACAGAAACACCGTGGCCCCTTTCTTTGAGATAACTCTGCACTAGTGCGAGCCGCAAATGCCACTTCCAGCTTAGCTGTGCAGAAGAAGAACAACAAGAAGAAGAAATATCTCGAAATATGTCCGTTAGGCCCCTTCCCTTGAGATAAATCTGCAAATATCTCGGAAACGAAGCGAGCTATGGCGAAATGTTAAGAGACCTTTTTTGTAGAGAATTAAGTTTCCTACTTTTTATCTTCTATGATATTTTTTGATCAGATGCGTAGTTCTCGAGATATATCAAGATATTTAAAAGTTCCGAAGCCGCACCAACATAATAGAGATACAGAAACACCGTGGCCCCTTTCTTTGAGATAACTCTGCACTATTGCGAGCTGCAAATGCCACTTCCAGCTTAGCTGTGCAGAAGAAGAACATCAAGAAGAAGAAATATCTCGAAATATGTCCGTCAGGCCCCTTCCCTTGAGATAAATCTGCAAATATCTCGGAAACGAAGAGAGCTATGGCAAAATGCTAAGAGACCTTTTGTGTAGAGAATTAAGTTTCCTACTTTTTATGTTCTATGATATTTTTTGATCTGATGCGTAGTTCTCGAGATATATCAAGATATTTAAAAGTTCCGAAGCCGCACCAACATAATAGAGATACAGAAACACCGTGGCCCCTTTCTTTGAGATAACTCTGCACTATTGCGAGCTGTAAATGCCACTTCCAGCTTAGCTGTGCAGAAGAAGAACAACAAGAAGAAGAAATATCTCGAAATATGTCCGTCAGGCCCCTTTCCTTGAGATATATCTGCAAATATCTCGGAAACGAAACGAGCTATGGCAAAATGTTAAGAGACCTTTTTTGTAGAGAATTATGTTTCCTACAATTTACGTTCTATGATATTTTTTGATCAGAAGCGTAGTTTTCGAGATATATCGAGATATTTAAAAGTTCCGAAGCCGCACCAACATAATAGAGATACAGAAACACCGTGGCCCCTTTCGTTGAGATAACTCTGCACTAGTGCGAGCCGCAAATGCCACTTCCAGCTTAGCTGTGCAGAAGAAGAACAACAAGAAGAAGAAATATCTCGAAATATGTCCGTCAGGCCCCTTCCCTTGAGATATATCTGCAAATATCTCGGAAACGAAGCGAGCTATGGCAAAATGTTAAGAGACCTTTTTTGTAGAGAATTAAGTTTCCTACTTTTTATGTTCTATGATATTTTTTGATCAGATGCGTAGTTCTCGAGATATATCGAGATATTTAAAAGTTCCAAAGCCGCACCAACATAATAGAGATACAGAAACACCGTGGCCCCTTTCTTTGAGATAACTCTGCACTAGTGCGAGCCGCAAATGCCACTTCCAGCTTAGCTGTGCAGAAGAAGAACAACAAGAAGAAGAAATATCTCGAAATATGTCCGTCAGGCCCCTTCCCTTGAGATAAATCTGCAAATATCTCGGAAACGTAGCGAGCTATGGCAAAATGTTGAGAGACCTTTTTTGTAGAGAATTAAGTTTCCTACGTTTTATGTTCTATGATATTTTTTGATCAGATGCGTAGTTCTCGAGATATATCAAGATATTTAAAAGTTCCGAAGCCGCACCAACATAATAGGGATACAGAAACACCGTGGCCCCTTTCTTTGAGATAACTCTGCACTATTGCGAGCTGCAAATGCCACTTCCAGCTTAGCTGTGCAGAAGAAGAACATCAAGAGGAAGAAATATCTCGAAATATGTCCGTCAGGCCCCTTCCCTTGAGATAAATCTGCAAATATCTCGGAAACGAAGCGAGCTATGGCAAAATGTTAAGAGACCTTTTTTGTAGAGAATTATGTTTCCTACAATTTATGTTCTATGATATTTTTTGATCAGATGCGTAGTTTTCGAGATATATCGAGATATTTAAAAGTTCCGAAGCCGCACCAACATAATAGGGATACAGAAACACCGTGGCCCCTTTCTTTGAGATAACTCTGCAGTATTGCGAGCTGTAAATGCCACTTCCAGCTTAGCTGTGCAGAAGAAGAACAACAAGAAGAAGAAATATCTCGAAATATGTCCGTCAGGCCCCTTCCCTTGAGATAAATCTGCAAATATCTCGGAAACGAAGAGAGCTATGGCAAAATGTTAAGAGACCTTTTGTGTAGAGAATTAAGTTTCCTACTTTTTATGTTCTATGATATTTTTTGATCTGATGCGTAGTTCTCGAGATATATCAAGATATTTAAAAGTTCCGAAGCCGCACCAATATAATAGAGATACAGAAACACCGTGGCCCCTTTCTTTGAGATAACTCTGCACTATTGCGAGCTGTAAATGCCACTTCCAGCTTAGCTGTGCAGAAGAAGAACAACAAGAAGAAGAAATATCTCGAAATATGTCCGTTAGGCCCCTTCCCTTGAGATATATCTGCAAATATCTCGGAAACGGAGCGAGCTATGACAAAATGTTAAGAGACCTTTTTTGTAGAGAATTATGTTTCCTACAATTTATGTTCTATGATATTTTTTGATCAGAAGCGTAGTTTTCGAGATATATCGAGATATTTAAAAGTTCCGAAGCCGCACCAACATAATAGAGATACAGAAACACCGTGGCCCCTTTCTTTGAGATAACTCTGCACTAGTGCGAGCCGCAATATGCCACTTCCAGCTTAGCTGTGCAGAAGAAGAACAACAAGAAGAAGAAATATCTCGAAATATGTCCGTCAGGCCCCTTCCCTTGAGATATATCTGCAAATATCTCGGAAACGACGCGAGCTATGACAAAATGTTAAGAGACCTTTTTTGTAGAGTATTATGTTTCCTACAATTTATGTTCTATGGTATTTTTTGATCAGAAGCGTAGTTTTCGAGATATATCGAGATATTTAAAAGTTCCGAAGCCGCACCAACATAATAGAGATACAGAAACACCGTGGCCCCTTTCTTTGAGATAACTCTGCACTAGTGCGAGCCGCAAATGCCACTTCCAGCTTAGCTGTGCAGAAGAAGAACAACAAGAAGAAGAAATATCTCGAAATATGTCCGTCAGGCCCCTTCCCTTGAGATAAATCTGCAAATATCTCGGAAACGAAGAGAGCTATGGCGAAATGTTAAGAGACCTTTTTTGTAGAGAATTATGTTTCCTACAATTTATGTTCTATGATATTTTTTGATCAGAAGCGTAGTTTTCGAGATATATCGAGATATTTAAAAGTTCCGAAGCCGCACCAACATAATAGAGATACAGAAACACCGTGGCCCCTTTCGTTGAGATAACTCTGCACTAGTGCGAGCCGCAAATGCCACTTCCAGCTTAGCTGTGCAGAAGAAGAACAACAAGAAGAAGAAATATCTCGAAATATGTCCGCCAGTCCCCTTCCCTTGAGATAAATCTGCAAATATCTCGGAAACGAAGCGAGCTATGGCAAAATGTTAAGAGACCTTTTTTGTAGAGAATTACGTTTCCTACTTTTTATGTTCTATGATATTTTTTGATCAGATGCGTAGTTCTCGAGATATATCAAGATATCTAAAAGTTCCGAAGCCGCACCAACATAATAGAGATACAGAAACACCGTGGCCCCTTTCTTTGAGATAACTCTGCACTATTGCGAGCTGCAAATGCCACTTCCAGCTTAGCTGTGCAGAAGAAGAACAACAAGAAGAAGAAATATCTGGAAATATGTCCGTCAGGCCCCTTCCCTTGAGATAAATCTGCAAATATCTCGGAAACGAAGCGAGCTATGGCAAAATGTTGAGAGACCTTTTTTGTAGAGAATTAAGTTTCCTACTATTTATGTTCTATGATATTTTTGGATCAGATGCGTAGTTCTCGAGATATATCAAGATATTTAAAAGTTCCGAAGCCGCACCAACATAATAGAGATACAGAAACACCGTGGCCCCTTTCTTTGAGATAACTCTGCACTAGAGCGAGCCGCAAATGCCACTTCCAGCTTAGCTGTGCAGAAGAAGAACAACAAGAAGAAGAAATATCTCGAAATATGTCCGTCAGGCCACTTCCCTTGAGATAAATCTGCAAATATCTCGGAAACGAAGCGAGCTATGGCAAAATGTTAAGAGACCTTATTTGCAGAGAATTAAGTTTCCTACTTTTTATGTTCTATGATATTTTTTGATCAGATGCGTAGTTCTCGAGATATATCAAGATATTTAAAAGTTCCGAAAACGCACCAACATAATAGAGATACAGAAACACCGTGGCCCCTTTCGTTGAGATAACTCTGCACTAGTGCGAGCCGCAAATGCCACTTCCAGCTTAGCTGTGCAGAAGAAGAACAACAAGAAGAAGAAATATCTCGAAATATGTCCGCCAGGCCCCTTCCCTTGAGATAAATCTGCAAATATCTCGGAAACGAAGCGAGCTATGGCAAAATGTTAAGAGACCTTTTTTGTAGAGAATTAAGTTTCCTACTTTTTATGTTCTATGATATTTTTTGATCAGATGCGTAGTTCTCGAGATATATCAAGATATCTAAAAGTTCCGAAGCCGCACCAACATAATAGAGATACAGAAACACCGTGGCCCCTTTCTTTGAGATAACTCTGCACTATTGCGAGCTGCAAATGCCACTTCCAGCTTAGCTGTGCAGAAGAAGAACAACAAGAAGAAGAAATATCTGGAAATATGTCCGTCAGGCCCCTTCCCTTGAGATAAATCTGCAAATATCTCGGAAACGAAGCGAGCTATGGCAAAATGTTGAGAGACCTTTTTTGTAGAGAATTAAGTTTCCTACTATTTATGTTCTATGATATTTTTGGATCAGATGCGTAGTTCTCGAGATATATCAAGATATTTAAAAGTTCCGAAGCCGCACCAACATAATAGAGATACAGAAACACCGTGGCCCCTTTCTTTGAGATAACTCTGCACTAGAGCGAGCCGCAAATGCCACTTCCAGCTTAGCTGTGCAGAAGAAGAACAACAAGAAGAAGAAATATCTCGGAATATGTCCGTCAGGCCACTTCCCTTGAGATAAATCTGCAAATATCTCGGAAACGAAGCGAGCTATGGCAAAATGTTAAGAGACCTTATTTGCAGAGAATTAAGTTTCCTACTTTTTATGTTCTATGATATTTTTTGATCAGATGCGTAGTTCTCGAGATATATCAAGATATTTAAAAGTTCCGAAACCGCACCAACATAATAGAGATACAGAAACACCGTGGCCCCTTTCTTTGAGATAACTCTGCACTAGTGCGAGCCGCAAATGCCACTTCCAGCTTAGCTGTGCAGAAGAAGAACAACAAGAAGAAGAAATATCTCGAAATATGTCCGTCAGGCACCTTCCCTTGAGATAAATCTGCAAATATCTCGGAAACGAAGCGAGCTATGGCAAAATGTTAAGAGACCTTTTTTGTAGAGAATTAAGTTTCCTACTTTTTATGTTCTATGATATTTTTGGATCAGATGCGTAGTTCTCGAGATATATCAAGATATTTAAAAGTTCCGAAGCCGCACCAACATAATAGAGATACAGAAACACCGTGGCCCCTTTCTTTGAGATAACTCTGCACTAGAGCGAGCCGCAAATGCCACTTCCAGCTTAGCTGTGCAGAAGAAGAACAACAAGAAGAAGAAATATCTCGAAATATGTCCGTCAGGCCACTTCCCTTGAGATAAATCTGCAAATATCTCGGAAACGAAGCGAGCTATGGCAAAATGTTAAGAGACCTTTTTTGTAGAGAATTATGTTTCCTACTTTTTATGTTCTATGATATTTTTTGATCAGACGCGTAGCTCTCGAGATATATCAAGATATTTAAAAGTTCCGAAGCCGCACCAACATAATAGAGATACAGAAACAGCGTGGCCCCTTTCTTTGAGATATCTCTGCACTAGTGCGAGCCGCAAATGCCACTTCCAGCTTAGCTGTGCAGAAGAAGAACAACAAGAAGAAGAAATATCTCGAAATATGTCCGTCAGGCCCCTTCCCTTGAGATAAATCTGCAAATATCTCGGAAACGAAGCGAGCTATGGCAAAATGTTAAGAGACCTTTTTTGTAGAGAATTAAGTTTCCTACTTTCTATGTTCTATGATATTTTTTGATCAGATGCGTAGTTCTCGAGATATATCAAGATATTTAAAAGTTCCGAAGCCGCACCAACATAATAGAGATACAGAAACACCGTGGCCCCTTTCTTTGAGATAACTCTGCACCATTGCGAGCTGTAAATGCCACTTCCAGCTTAGCTGTGCAGAAGAAGAACAACAAGAAGAAGAAATATCTCGAAATATGTCCGTCAGGCCCCTTCCCTTGAGATATATCTGCAAATATCTCGGAAACAAAGCGAGCTATGGCAAAATGTTAAGAGACCTTTTTTGTAGAGAATTCTGTTTCCTACAATTTATGTTCTATGATATTTTTTGATCAGAAGCGTAGTTTTCGAGATATATCGAGATATTTAAAAGTTCCGAAGCCGCACCAACATAATAGGGATACAGAAACACCGTGGCCCCTTTCTTTGAGATAACTCTGCACTAGTGCGAGCCGCAAATGCCACTTCCAGCTTAGCTGTGCAGAAGAAGAACAACAAGAAGAAGAAATATCTCGAAATATGTCCGTCAGGCCCCTTTCCTTGAGATAAATCTGCAAATATCTCGGAAACGAAGCGAGCTATGGCAAAATGTTAAGAGACCTTTTTTGTAGAGAATTAAGTTTCCTACTTTTTATGTTCTATGATATTTTTTGATCAGATGCGTAGTTCTCGAGATATATCAAGATATTTAAAAGTTCCGAAGCCGCACCAACATAATAGAGATACAGAAACACCGTGGCCCCTCTCTTTGAGATAACTCTGCACTATTGCGAGCTGGAAATGCCACTTCCAGTTTAGCTGTGCAGAAGAAGGACAACAAGAAGAAGAAATATCTCGAAATATGTCCGTTAGGCCCCTTCCCTTGAGATATATCTGCAAATATCTCGGAAACGAAGCGAGCTATGGCAAAATGTTAAGAGACGTTTTTTGTAGAGAATTAAGTTTCCTACTTTTTATGTTCTATGATATTTTTTGATCAGATGCGTAGTTCTCGAGATATATCAAGATATTTAAAAGTTCCGAAGCCGCACCAACATAATAGAGATACAGAAACACCGTGGCCCCTTTCTTTGAGATAACTCTGCACTATTGCGAGCTGCAAATGCCACTTCCAGCTTAGCTGTGCAGAGGAAGAGCAACAAGAAGAAGAAATATCTCGAAATATGTCCGTCAGGCCAGTTCCTTGGAGTTGAATCTGCAAATATCTCGGAAACGAAGCGAGCTATGGCAAAATGTTAAGAGACGTTTTTTGTAGAGAATTATGTTTCCTACAATTCATGTTCTATGATATTTTTTGATCAGAAGCGTAGTTTTCGAGATATATCGAGATATTTAAAAGTCCCGAAGCCGCACCAACATAATAGGGATACAGAAACACCGTGGCCCCTTTCTTTGAGATAACTCTGCACTAGTGCGAGGCGCAAATGCCACTTCCAGCTTAGCTGTGCAGAAGAAGAACAACAAGAAGAAGAAATATCTCGAAATATGTCCGTCAGGCCCCTTCCCTTGAGATAAATCTGCAAATATCTCGGAAACGAAGCGAGCTATGGCAAAATGTTAAGAGACCTTTTTTGTAGAGAATTAAGTTTCCTACTTTCTATGTTCTATGATATTTTTTGATCAGATGCGTAGTTCTCGAGATATATCAAGATATTTAAAAGTTCCGAAGCCGCACCAACATAATAGAGATACAGAAACACCGTGGCCCCTTTCTTTGAGATAAATCTGCACCATTGCGAGCTGTAAATGCCACTTCCAGCTTAGCTGTGCAGAAGAAGAACAACAAGAAGAAGAAATATCTCGAAATATGTCCGTCAGGCCCCTTCCCTTGAGATATATCTGCAAATATCTCGGAAACAAAGCGAGCTATGGCAAAATGTTAAGAGACCTTTTTTGTAGAGAATTCTGTTTCCTACAATTTATGTTCTATGATATTTTTTGATCAGAAGCGTAGTTTTCGAGATATATCGAGATATTTAAAAGTTCCGAAGCCGCACCAACATAATAGGGATACAGAAACACCGTGGCCCCTTTCTTTGAGATAACTCTGCACTAGTGCGAGCCGCAAATGCCACTTCCAGCTTAGCTGTGCAGAAGAAGAACAACAAGAAGAAGAAATATCTCGAAATATGTCCGTTAGGCCCCTTCCCTTGAGATAAATCTGCAAATATCTCGGAAACGAAGCGAGCTATGGCGAAATGTTAAGAGACCTTTTTTGTAGAGAATTAAGTTTCCTACTTTTTATGTTCTATGATATTTTTTGATCAGATGCGTAGTTCTCGAGATATATCAAGATATTTAAAAGTTCCGAAGCCGCACCAACATAATAGAGATACAGAAACACCGTGGCCCCTTTCTTTGAGATAACTCTGCACCATTGCGAGCTGTAAATGCCACTTCCAGCTTAGCTGTGCAGAAGAAGAACAACAAGAAGAAGAAATATCTCGAAATATGTCCGTCAGGCCCCTTCCCTTGAGATATATCTGCAAATATCTCGGAAACAAAGCGAGCTATGGCAAAATGTTAAGAGACCTTTTTTGTAGAGAATTCTGTTTCCTACAATTTATGTTCTATGATATTTTTTGATCAGAAGCGTAGTTTTCGAGATATATCGAGATATTTAAAAGTTCCGAAGCCGCACCAACATAATAGGGATACAGAAACACCGTGGCCCCTTTCTTTGAGATAACTCTGCACTAGTGCGAGCCGCAAATGCCACTTCCAGCTTAGCTGTGCAGAAGAAGAACAACAAGAAGAAGAAATATCTCGAAATATGTCCGACAGGCCCCTTCCCTTGAGATAAATCTGCAAATATCTCGGAAACGAAGCGAGCTATGGCGAAATGTTAAGAGACCTTTTTTGTAGAGAATTAAGTTTCCTACTTTTTATCTTCTATGATATTTTTTGATCAGATGCGTAGTTCTCGAGATATATCGAGATATTTAAAAGTTCCGAAGCCGCACCAACATAATAGAGATACAGAAACACCGTGGCCCCTTTCTTTGAGATAACTCTGCACTAGTGCGAGCCGCAAATGCCACTTCCAGCTTAGCTGTGCAGAAGAAGAACAACAAGAAGAAGAAATATCTCGAAATATGTCCGACAGGCCCCTTCCCTTGAGATAAATCTGCAAATATCTCGGAAACGAAGCGAGCTATGGCGAAATGTTAAGAGACCTTTTTTGTAGAGAATTAAGTTTCCTACTTTTTATCTTCTATGATATTTTTTGATCAGATGCGTAGTTCTCGAGATATATCAAGATATTTAAAAGTTCCGAAGCCGCACCAACATAATAGAGATACAGAAACACCGTGGCCCCTTTCTTTGAGATAACTCTGCACTATTGCGCGCTGCAAATGCCACTTCCAGCTTAGCTGTGCAGGAGAAGAACAACAAGAAGAAGAAATATCTCGAAATATGTCCGTCAGGCCCCTTCCCTTGAGATAAATCTGCAAATATCTCGGAAACGAAGCGAGCTATGGCAAAATGTTAAGAGACCTTTTTTGTAGAGAATTAAGTTTCCTACTTTTTATGTTCTATGATATTTTTTGATCAGATGCGTAGTTCTCGAGATATATCAAGATATTGTAAAGTTCCGAAGCCGCACCAACATAATAGAGATACAGAAACACCGTGGCCCCTTCCTTTAAGATAACTCTGCACTATTGCGAGCTGCAAATGCCACTTCCAGCTTAGCTGTGCAGAGGAAGAACAACAAGAAGAAGAAGTATCTCGAAATATGTCCGTCAGGCCCGTTCCTTTGAGCTGAATCTGCAAATATCTCGGAAACGAAGCGAGCTATGGCAAAATGTTAAGAGACCTTTTTTGTAGAGAATTAAGTTTCCTACTTTTTATGTTCTATGATATTTTTCGATCAGACGCGTAGTTCTCGAGATATATCGAGATATTTAAAAGTTCCGAAGCCGCACCAACATAATAGAGATACAGAAACACCGTGGCCCCTTTCTTTGAGATAACTCTGCACTAGTGCGAGCCGCAAATGCCACTTCCAGCTTAGCTGTGCAGAAGAAGAACAACAAGAAGAAGAAATATCTCGAAATATGTCCGTCAGGCCCCTTCCCTTGAGATAAATCTGCAAATATCTCGGGAACGAAGCGAGCTATGGCAAAATGGTAAGAGACCTTTTTTGTAGAGAATTAAGTTTCCTACTTTTTATGTTCTATGATATTTTTTGATCAGATGCGTAGTTCTCGAGATATATCAAGATATTTAAAAATTCCGAAGCCGCACCAACATAATAGAGATACAGAAACACCGTGGCCCCTTTCTTTGAGATAACTCTGCACTATTGCGAGCTGCAAATGCCACTTCCAGCTTAGCTGTGCAGAAGAAGAACAACAAGAAGAAGAAATATCTCGAAATATGTCCGTCAGGCCCCTTCCCTTGAGATAAATCTGCAAATATCTCGGAAACGAAGCTAGCTATGGCAAAATGTTAAGAGACCTTTTTTGTAGAGAATTAAGTTTCCTCCTTTTTATGTTCTATGATATTTTTCGATCAGAGGCGTAGTTCTCGAGATATATCAAGATATTTAAAAGTTCCGAAGCCGCACCAACATAATAGAGATACAGAAACACCGTGGCCCCTTTCTTTGACATAACTCTGCACGATTGCGAGCTGGAAATGCCACTTCCAGTTTAGCTGTGCCGAAGAAGAACAACAAGAAGAAGAAATATCTCGAAATATGTCCATCAGGACCCTTCCCTTGAGATAAATCTGCAAATATCTCGGAAACGAAGCGAGCTATGGCAAAATGTTAAGAGACCTTTTTTGTAGAGAATTAAGTTTGCTAGTTTTTATGTTCTATGATATTTTTTGATCAGATGCGTAGTTCCCGAGATATATCAAGATATTTAAAAGTTCCGAAGCAGCGCCAACATAATAGAGATACAGAAACACCGTGGCCCCTTTCTTTGAGATAACTCTGCACTATTGCGAGCTGTAAATGCCACTTCCAGCTTAGCTGTGCAGAAGAAGAACAACAAGAAGAAGAAATATCTCGAAATATGTCCGGCAGGCCCCTTCCCTTGAGATATATCTGCAAATATCTCGGAAACGAAGCGAGCTATGGCAAAATGTTAAGATACCTTTTTTGTAGAGAATTATGTTTCCTACAATTTAAGTTCTATGATATTTTTTGATCAGATGCGTAGTTCTCGAGATATATCAAGATATTTAAAAGTTCCGAAGCCGCACCAACATAATAGAGATACAGAAACACCGTGGCCCCTTTCTTTGAGATAACTCTGCACTATTGCGAGCTGCAAATGCCACTTCCAGCTTAGCTGTGCAGAGGAAGAACAACAAGAAGAAGAAATATCTCGAAATATGTCCGTCAGGCCAGTTCCTTTGAGCTGAATCTGCAAATATCTCGGAAACGAAGCGAGCTATGGCAAAATGTTAAGAGACGTTTTTTGTAGAGAATTATGTTTCCTACAATTTATGTTCTATGATATTTTTTGATCAGAAGCGTAGTTTTCGAGATATATCGAGATATTTAAAAGTTCCGAAGCCGCACCAACATAATAGAGATACAGAAACACCGTGGCCCCTTTCTTTGAGATGACTCTGCACTAGTGCGAGCCGCAAATGCCACTTCCAGATTAGCTGTGCAGAAGAAGAACAACAAGAAGAAGAAATATCTCGAAATATGTCCGTCAGGCCCCTCCCCTTGAGATAAATCTGCAAATATCTCGGAAACGAAGCGAGCTATGGCAAAATGTTAAGAGACCGTTTTTGTAGAGAATTAAGCTTCCTACTTTTTATGTTCTATGATATTTTTCGACCAGAGGCGTAGTTCTCGAGATATATCAAGATATTTAAAAGTTCCGAAGCCGCACCAACATAATAGAGATACAGAAACACCGTGGCCCCTTTCTTTGAGATAACTCTGCACGATTGCGAGCTGGAAATGCCACTTCCAGTTTAGCTGTGCAGAAGAAGAACAACAAGAAGAAGAAATATCTCGAAATATGTCCGTCAGGCCAGTTCCTTTGAGCTGAATCTGCAAATATCTCGGAAACGAAGCGAGCTATGGCAAAATGTTAAGAGACGTTTTTTGTAGAGAATTATGTTTCCTACAATTTATGTTCTATGATATTTTTTGATCAGAAGCGTAGTTTTCGAGATATATCGAGATATTTAAAAGTTCCGAAGCCGCACCAACATAATAGGGATACAGAAACACCGTGGCCCCTTTCTTTGAGATAACTCTGCACTAGTGCGAGCCGCAAATGCCACTTCCAGCTTAGCTGTGCAGAAGAAGAACAACAAGAAGAAGAAATATCTCGAAATATGTCCGTCAGGCCCCTTCCCTTGAGATAAATCTGCAAATATCTCGGAAACGAAGCTAGCTATGGCAAAATGTTAAGAGACCTTTTTTGTAGAGAATTAAGTTTCCTCCTTTTTATGTTCTATGATATTTTTCGATCAGAGGCGTAGTTCTCGAGATATATCAAGATATTTAAAAGTTCCGAAGCCGCACCAACATAAGAGAGATACAGAAACACCGTGGCCCCTTTCTTTGAGATAACTCTGCACGATTGCGAGCTGGAAATGCCACTTCCAGTTTAGCTGTGCCGAAGAAGAACAACAAGAAGAAGAAATATCTCGAAATATGTCCATCAGGACCCTTCCCTTGAGATAAATCTGCAAATATCTCGGAAACGAAGCGAGCTATGGCAAAATGTTAAGAGACCTTTTTTGTAGAGAATTAAGTTTGCTAGTTTTTATGTTCTATGATATTTTTTGATCAGATGCGTAGTTCCCGAGATATATCAAGATATTTAAAAGTTCCGAAGCAGCGCCAACATAATAGAGATACAGAAACACCGTGGCCCCTTTCTTTGAGATAACTCTGCACTATTGCGAGCTGTAAATGCCACTTCCAGCTTAGCTGTGCAGAAGAAGAACAACAAGAAGAAGAAATATCTCGAAATATGTCCGGCAGGCCCCTTCCCTTGAGATATATCTGCAAATATCTCGGAAACGAAGCGAGCTATGGCAAAATGTTAAGAGACCTTTTTTGTAGAGAATTATGTTTCCTACAATTTATGGTCTATGATATTTTTTGATCAGAAGCGTAGTTTTCGAGATATATCGAGATATTTAAAGGTTCCGAAGCCGCACCAACATAATAGAGATACAGAAACACCGTGGCCCCTTTCTTTGAGATAACTCTGCACTAGTGCGAGCCGCAAATGGCACTTCCAGCTTAGCTGTGCAGAAGAAGAACAACAAGAAGAAGAAATATCTCGAAATATGTCCGTCAGGCCCCTTCCCTTGAGATAAACCTGCAAATATCTCGGAAACGAAGCGAGCTATGGCAAAATGTTAAGAGACCTTTTTTGTAGAGAATTAGGTTTCCTACTTTTTATGTTCTATGATATTTTTTGATCAGATGCGTAGTTCTCGAGATATATCAAGATATTTAAAAGTTCCGAAGCCGCACCAACATAATAGAGATACAGAAACACCGTGGCCCCTTTCTTTGAGCTAACTCTGCACTAGTGCGAGCCGCAAATGCCACTTCCAGCTTAGCTGTGCAGAAGAAGAACAACAAGAAGAAGAAATATCTCGAAATATGTCCGTCAGGCCCCTTCCCTTGAGATAAATCTGCAAATATCTCGGAAACGAAGCGAGCTATGGCAAAATGTTAAGAGACCTTTTTTGTAGAGAATTAAGTTTCCTACTTTTTATGTTCTATGATATTTTTTGATCAGATGCGCAGTTCTCGAGATATATCAAGATATTTAAAAGTTCCGAAGCCGCACCAACATAATAGAGATACAGAAACACCGTGGCCCCTTTCTTCGAGATAACTCTGCACTATTGCGACCTGCAAATGCCACTTCCAGCTTAGCTGTGCAGAAGAAGAACAACAAGAAGAAGAAATATCTCGAAATATGTCCGTCAGGCCCCTTCCCTTGAGATAAATCTGCAAATATCTCGGAAACGAAGAGAGCTATGGCAAAATGTTAAGAGACCTTTTTTGTAGAGAATTAAGTTTCCTACTTTTCATGTTCTATGATATTTCTTGATCAGATGCGTAGTTCTCGAGATATATCAAGATATTTAAAAGTTCCGAAGCCGCACCAACATAATAGAGATACAGAAACACCGTGGCCCCTTTCTTTGAGATGACTCTGCACTATTGCGAGCTGGAAATGCCACTTCCAGTTTAGCTGTGCAGAAGAAGAACAACAAGAAGAAGAAATATCTCGAAATATGTCCGTTAGGCCCCTTCCCTTGAGATAAATCTGCAAATATCTCGGAAACGAAGCGAGCTATGGCAAAATATTAAGAGACCTTTTTTCTAGAGAATTAAGTTTCCTACTTTTTATGTTCTATGATATTTTTTGATCAGATGCGTAGTTCTCGAGATATATCAAGATATTTAAAAGTTCCGAAGCCGCACCAACATAATAGAGATACAGAATCACCGTGGCCCCTTTCTTTGAGATAACTCTGCACTATTGCGAGCTGCAAATGCCACTTCCAGCTTAGCTGTGCAGAAGAAGAACAACAAGAAGAAGAAATATCTCGAAATATGTCCGTCAGGCCCCTTCCCTTGAGATAAATCTGCAAATATCTCGGAAACGAAGAGAGCTATGGCAAAATGTTAAGAGACCTTTTTTGTAGAGAATTAAGTTTCCTACAATTTATGTTCTATGATATTTTTTGATCAGAAGCGTAGTTTTCGAGATATATCGAGATATTTAAAAGTTCCGAAGCCGCACCAACATAATAGAGATACAGAAACACCGTGGCCCCTTTCTTTGAGATGACTCTGCACTATTGCGAGCTGGAAATGCCACTTCCAGTTTAGCTGTGCAGAAGAAGAACAACAAGAAGAAGAAATATCTCGAAATATGTCCGTTAGGCCCCTTCCCTTGAGATAAATCTGCAAATATCTCTGAAACGAAGCGAGCTATGGCAAAATATTAAGAGACCTTTTTTCTAGAGAATTAAGTTTCCTACTTTTTATGTTCTATGATATTTTTTGATCAGATGCGTAGTTCTCGAGATATATCAAGATATTTAAAAGTTCCGAAGCCGCACCAACATAATAGAGATACAGAAACACCGTGGCCCCTTTGTTTGAGATAACTCTGCACTATTGCGAGCTGCAAATGCCACTTCCAGCTTAGCTGTGCAGAAGAAGAACAACAAGAAGAAGAAATATCTCGAAATATGTCCGTCAGGCCCCTTCCCTTGAGATAAATCTGCAAATATCTCGGAAACGAAGAGAGCTATGGCAAAATGTTAAGAGACCATTTTTGTAGAGAATTAAGTTTCCTACTTTTTACGTTCTATGACATTTTTTGATCAGATGCGTAGTTCTCGAGATATATCAAGATATTTAAAAGTTCCGAAGCCGCACCAACATAATAGAGATACAGAAACACCGTGGCCCCTTTCTTTGAGATAACTCTGCACTACTGCGAGCTGCAAATGCCACTTCCAGCTTAGCTGTGCAGAAGAAGAACAACAAGAAGAAGAAATATCTCGAAATATGTCCGTCAGGCCCCTTCCCTTGAGATAAATCTGCAAATATCTCGGAAACGAAGCGAGCTATGGCAAAATGTTAAGAGACCTTTTTTGTAGAGAATTATGTTTCCTACAATTTACGTTCTCTGATATTTTTTGATCAGAAGCGTAGTTTTCGAGATATATCGAGATATTTAAAAGTTCCGAAGCCGCACCAACATAATAGAGATACAGAAACACCGTGGCCCCTTTCTTTGAGATAACTCTGCACTATTGCGACCTGCAAATGCCACTTCCAGCTTAGCTGTGCAGAAGAAGAACAACAAGAAGAAGAAATATCTCGAAATATGTCCCTCAGGCCCCTTCCCTTGAGATAAATCTGCAAATATCTCGGAAACCAAGCGAGCTATGGCAAAATGTTAAGAGACCTTATTTGTAGAGAATTAAGTTTCCTACTTTTTATGTTCTACGATATTTTTTGATCAGATGCGTAGTTCTCGAGATATATCAAGATATTTAAAAGTTCCGAAGCCGCACCAACATAATAGAGATACAGATACACCGTGGCCCCTTTCTTTGAGATAACTCTGCACTATTGCGAGCTGCAAATGCCACTCCCAGCTTAGCTGTGCAGAAGAAGAACAACAAGAAGAAGAAATATCTCGAAATATGTCCGTCAGGCCCCTTCCCTTGAGATAAATCTGCAAATATCTCGGAAACGAAGCGAGCTATGGCAAAATCTTAAGAGACCTTTTTTGTAGAGAATTATGTTTCCTACAATTTACGTTCTCTGATATTTTTTGATCAGAAGCGTAGTTTTCGAGATATATCGAGATATTTAAAAGTTCCGAAGCCGCACCAACATAATAGAGATACAGAAACACCGTGGCCCCTTTCTTTGAGATAACTCTGCACTATTGCGACCTGCAAATGCCACTTCCAGCTTAGCTGTGCAGAAGAGGAACAACAAGAAGAAGAAATATCTCGGAATATGTCCGTCAGGCCCCTTCCCTTGAGATAAATCTGCAAATATCTCGGAAACGAAGCGAGCTATGGCAAAATGTTAAGAGACCTTTTTTGTAGAGAATTATGTTTCCTACAATTTATGTTCTATGATATTTTTTGATCAGAAGCGTAGTTTTCGAGATATATCGAGATATTTAAAAGTTCCGAAGCCGCACCAACATAATAGAGATACAGAAACATCGTGGCCCCTTTCTTTGGGATAACTCTGCACTATTGCGAGCTGGAAATGCCACTTCCAGTTTAGCTGTGCAGAAGAAGAACAACAAGAAGAAGAAATATCTCGAAATATGTCCGTCAGGACCCTTCCCTTGAGATAAATCTGCAAATATCTCGGAAACGAAGCGAGCTATGGCAAAATATTAAGAGACCTTTTTTCTAGAGAATTAAGTTTCCTACTTTTTATGTTCTATGATATTTTTTGATCAGATGCGTAGTTCTCGAGATATATCAAGATATTTAAAAGTTCCGAAGCCGCACCAACATAATAGAGATACAGAAACACCGTGGCCCCTTTCTTTGAGATAACTCTGCACTATTGCGAGCTGCAAATGCCACTTCCAGCTTAGCTGTGCAGAAGAAGAACAACAAGAAGAAGAAATATCTCGAAATATGTCCGTCAGGCCCCTTCCCTTGAGATAAATCTGCAAATATCTCGGAAACGAAGAGAGCTATGGCAAAATGTTAAGAGACCATTTTTGTAGAGAATGAAGTTTCCTACTTTTTACGTTCTATGACATTTTTTGATCAGATGCGTAGTTCTCGAGATATATCAAGATATTTAAAAGTTCCGAAGCCGCACCAACATAATAGAGATACAGAAACACCGTGGCCCCTTTCTTTGAGATAACTCTGCACTACTGCGAGCTGCAAATGCCACTTCCAGCTTAGCTGTGCAGAAGAAGAACAACAAGAAGAAGAAATATCTCGAAATATGTCCGTCAGGCCCCTTCCCTTGAGATAAATCTGCAAATATCTCGGAAACGAAGCGAGCTATGGCAAAATGTTAAGAGACCTTTTTTGTAGAGAATTATGTTTCCTACAATTTACGTTCTCTGATATTTTTTGATCAGAAGCGTAGTTTTCGAGATATATCGAGATATTTAAAAGTTCCGAAGCCGCACCAACATAATAGAGATACAGAAACACCCTGGCCCCTTTCTTTGAGATAACTCTGCACTATTGCGACCTGCAAATGCCACTTCCAGCTTAGCTGTGCAGAAGAAGAACAACAAGAAGAAGAAATATCTCGAAATATGTCCCTCAGGCCCCTTCCCTTGAGATAAATCTGCAAATATCTCGGAAACCAAGCGAGCTATGGCAAAATGTTAAGAGACCTTATTTGTAGAGAATTAAGTTTCCTACTTTTTATGTTCTACGATATTTTTTGATCAGATGCGTAGTTCTCGAGATATATCAAGATATTTAAAAGTTCCGAAGCCGCACCAACATAATAGAGATACAGATACACCGTGGCCCCTTTCTTTGAGATAACTCTGCACTATTGCGAGCTGCAAATGCCACTCCCAGCTTAGCTGTGCAGAAGAAGAACAACAAGAAGAAGAAATATCTCGAAATATGTCCGTCAGGCCCCTTCCCTTGAGATAAATCTGCAAATATCTCGGAAACGAAGCGAGCTATGGCAAAATCTTAAGAGACCTTTTTTGTAGAGAATTATGTTTCCTACAATTTACGTTCTCTGATATTTTTTGATCAGAAGCGTAGTTTTCGAGATATATCGAGATATTTAAAAGTTCCGAAGCCGCACCAACATAATAGAGATACAGAAACACCGTGGCCCCTTTCTTTGAGATAACTCTGCACTATTGCGACCTGCAAATGCCACTTCCAGCTTAGCTGTGCAGAAGAGGAACAACAAGAAGAAGAAATATCTCGGAATATGTCCGTCAGGCCCCTTCCCTTGAGATAAATCTGCAAATATCTCGGAAACGAAGCGAGCTATGGCAAAATGTTAAGAGACCTTTTTTGTAGAGAATTATGTTTCCTACAATTTATGTTCTATGATATTTTTTGATCAGAAGCGTAGTTTTCGAGATATATCGAGATATTTAAAAGTTCCGAAGCCGCACCAACATAATAGAGATACAGAAACATCGTGGCCCCTTTCTTTGGGATAACTCTGCACTATGGCGAGCTGGAAATGCCACTTCCAGTTTAGCTGTGCAGAAGAAGAACAACAAGAAGAAGAAATATCTCGAAATATGTCCGTCAGGACCCTTCCCTTGAGATAAATCTGCAAATATCTCGGAAACGAAGCGAGCTATTGCAAAACTTTAAGAGACCTTTTTTGTAGAGAATTAAGTTTCCTACTTTTTATGTTCTATGATATTTTTTGATCAGATGCGTAGTTCTCGAGATATATCAAGATATTTAAAAGTTCCGAAGCCGCACCATCATAATAGAGATACAGAAACACCGTGGCCCCTTTCTTTGAGATAACTCTGCACTATTGCGAGCTGCAAATGCCACTTCCAGCTTAGCTGTGCAGAAGAAGAACAACAAGAAGAAGACATATCTCGAAATATGTCCGTCAGGCCCCTTCCCTTGAGATATATCTGCAAATATCTCGGAAACGAAGCGAGCTATGGCAAAATGTTAAGAGACCTTTTTTGTAGAGAATTATGTTTCCTACAATTTATGTTCTATGATATTTTTTGATCAGAAGCGTAGTTTTCGAGATATATCGAGATATTTAAAAGTTCCGAAGCCGCACCAACATAATAGAGATACAGAAACACCGTGGCCCCTTTCTTTGAGATAACACTGCACTATTGCGAGCCGCAAATGCCACTTCCAGCTTAGCTGTGCAGAAGAAGAACAACAAGAAGAAGAAATATCTCGAAATATGTCCGTCAGGCCCCTTCCCTTGAGATAAATCTGCAAATATCTCGGAAACGAAGCGAGCTATGGCAAAATGTTGAGAGACCTTTTTTGTAGAGAATTAAGTTTCCTACGTTTTATGTTCTATGATATTTTTTGATCAGATGCGTAGTTCTCGAGATATATCAAGATATTTAAAAGTTCCGAAGCCGCACCAACATAATAGAGATACAGAAACACCGTGGCCCCTTTCTTTGAGATAACTCTGCACTATTGCGAGCTGCAAATGCCACTTCTAGCTTAGCTGTGCAGAAGAAGAACATCAAGAAGAAGAAATATCTCGAAATATGTCCGTCAGGCCCCTTCCCTTGAGATATATCTGCAAATATCTCGGAAACGAAGCGAGCTATGGCAAAATGTTAAGAGACCTTTTTTGTAGAGAATTATGTTTCCTACTTTTTATGTTCTATGATATTTTTTGATCAGATGCGTAGTTCTCGAGATATATCAAGATATTTAAAAGTTCCGAAGCCGCACCATCATAATAGAGATACAGAAACACCGTGGCCCCTTTCTTTGAGATAACTCTGCACTATTGCGAGCTGCAAATGCCACTTCCAGCTTAGCTGTGCAGAAGAAGAACAACAAGAAGAAGAAATATCTGGAAATATGTCCGTCAGGCCCCTTCCCTTGAGATAAATCTGCAAATATCTCGGAAACGAAGCGAGCTACGGCAAAATGTTAAGAGACCTTTTTGTAGAGAATTAAGTTTCCTACGTTTTATGTTCTATGATATTTTTTGATCAGATGCGTAGTTCTCGAGATATATCAAGATATTTAAAAGTTCCGAAGCCGCACCAACATAATAGAGATACAGAAACACCGTGGCCCCTTTCTTTGAGATAACTCTGCACTATTGCGAGCCGCAAATGCCACTTCCAGCTTAGCTGTGCAGAAGAAGAACAACAAGAAGAAGAAATATCTCGAAATATGTCCGTCAGGCCCCTTCCCTTGAGATAAATCTGCAAATATCTCGGAAACGAAGCGAGCTATGGCAAAATGTTGAGAGACCTTTTTTGTAGAGAATTAAGTTTCCTACGTTTTATGTTCTATGATATTTTTTGATCAGATGCGTAGTTCTCGAGATATATCAAGATATTTAAAAGTTCCGAAGCCGCACCAACATAATAGAGATGCAGAAACACCGTGGCCCCTTTCTTTGAGATAACTCTGCACTATTGCGAGCTGTAAATGCCACTTCCAGCTTAGCTGTGCAGAAGAAGAACAACAAGAAGAAGACATATCTCGAAATATGTCCGTCAGGCCCCTTCCCTTGAGATATATCTGCAAATATCTCGGAAACGAAGCGAGCTATGGCAAAATGTTAAGAGACCTTTTTTGTAGAGAATTATGTTTCCTACAATTTATGTTCTATGATATTTTTTGATCAGAAGCGTAGTTTTCGAGATATATCGAGATATTTAAAAGTTCCGAAGCCGCACCAACATAATAGAGATACAGAAACACCGTGGCCCCTTTCTTTGAGATAACTCTGCACTATTGCGAGCCGCAAATGCCACTTCCAGCTTAGCTGTGCAGAAGAAGAACAACAAGAAGAAGAAATATCTCGAAATATGTCCGTCAGGCCCCTTCCCTTGAGATAAATCTGCAAATATCTCGGAAACGAAGCGAGCTATGGCAAAATGTTGAGAGACCTTTTTTGTAGAGAATTAAGTTTCCTACGTTTTATGTTCTATGATATTTTTTGATCAGATGCGTAGTTCTCGAGATATATCAAGATATTTAAAAGTTCCGAAGCCGCACCAACATAATAGAGATACAGAAACACCGTGGCCCCTTTCTTTGAGATCACTCTGCACTATTGCGAGCTGCAAATGCCACTTCCAGCTTAGCTGTGCAGAAGAAGAACATCAAGAAGAAGAAATATCTCGAAATATGTCCGTCAGGCCCCTTCCCTTGAGATAAATCTGCAAATATCTCGGAAACGAAGAGAGCTATTGCAAAATGTTAAGAGACCTTTTTTGTAGAGAATTAAGTTTCCTACTTTTTATGTTCTATGATATTTTTTGATCTGATGCGTAGTTCTCGAGATATATCAAGATATTTAAAAGTTCCGAAGCCGCACCAACATAATAGAGATACAGAAACACCGTGGCCCCTTTCTTTGAGATAACTCTGCACTATTGCGAGCTGCAAATGCCACTTCCAGCTTAGCTGTGCAGAAGAAGAACATCAAGAAGAAGAAATATCTCGAAATATGTCCGTCAGGCCCCTTCCCTTGAGATATATCTGCAAATATCTCGGAAACGAAGCGAGCTATGGCAAAATGTTAAGAGACCTTTTTTGTAGAGAATTATGTTTCCTACAATTTATGTTCTATGATATTTTTTGATCAGAAGCGTAGTTTTCGAGATATATCGAGATATTTAAAAGTTCCGAAGCCGCACCAACATAATAGAGATACAGAAACACTGTGGCCCCTTTCGTTGAGATAACTCTGCACTAGTGCGAGCCGCAAATGCCACTTCCAGCTTAGCTGTGCAGAAGAAGAACAACAAGAAGAAGAAATATCTCGAAATATGTCCGTCAGGCCCCTTCCCTTGAGATAAATCTGCAAATATCTCGGAAACGTAGCGAGCTATGGCAAAATGTTGAGAGACCTTTTTTGTAGAGAATTAAGTTTCCTACGTTTTATGTTCTATGATATTTTTTGATCAGATGCGTAGTTCTCGAGATATATCAAGATATTTAAAAGTTCCGAAGCCGCACCAACATAATAGAGATACAGAAACACCGTGGCCCCTTTCTTTGAGATCACTCTGCACTATTGCGAGCTGCAAATGCCACTTCCAGCTTAGCTGTGCAGAAGAAGAACATCAAGAAGAAGAAATATCTCGAAATATGTCCGTCAGGCCCCTTCCCTTGAGATAAATCTGCAAATATCTCGGAAACGAAGAGAGCTATTGCAAAATGTTAAGAGACCTTTTTTGTAGAGAATTAAGTTTGCTACTTTTTATGTTCTATGATATTTTTTGATCTGATGCGTAGTTCTCGAGATATATCAAGATATTTAAAAGTTCCGAAGCCGCACCAACATAATAGAGATACAGAAACACCGTGGCCCCTTTCTTTGAGATAACTCTGCACTATTGCGAGCTGCAAATGCCACTCCCAGCTTAGCTGTGCAGAAGAAGAACATCAAGAAGAAGAAATATCTCGAAATATGTCCGTCAGGCCCCTTCCCTTGAGATATATCTGCAAATATCTCGGAAACGAAGCGAGCTATGGCAAAATGTTAAGAGACCTTTTTTGTAGAGAATTATGTTTCCTACTTTTTATGTTCTATGATATTTTTTGATCAGATGCGTAGTTCTCGAGATATATCACGATATTTAAAAGTTCCGAAGCCGCACCATCATAATAGAGATACAGAAACACCGTGGCCTCTTTCTTTGAGATAACTCTGCACTATTGCGAGCTGCAAATGCCACTTCCAGCTTAGCTGTGCAGAAGAAGAACAACAAGAAGAAGAAATATCTGGAAATATGTCCGTCAGGCCCCTTCCCTTGAGATAAATCTGCAAATATCTCGGAAACGAAGCGAGCTACGGCAAAATGTTAAGAGACCTTTTTGTAGAGAATTAAGTTTCCTACGTTTTATGTTCTATGATATTTTTTGATCAGATGCGTAGTTCTCGAGATATATCAAGATATTTAAAAGTTCCGAAGCCGCACCAACATAATAGAGATACAGAAACACCGTGGCCCCTTTCTTTGAGATAACTCTGCACTATTGCGAGCCGCAAATGCCACTTCCAGCTTAGCTGTGCAGAAGAAGAACAACAAGAAGAAGAAATATCTCGAAATATGTCCGTCAGGCCCCTTCCCTTGAGATAAATCTGCAAATATCTCGGAAACGAAGCGAGCTATGGCAAAATGTTGAGAGACCTTTTTTGTAGAGAATTAAGTTTCCTACGTTTTATGTTCTATGATATTTTTTGATCAGATGCGTAGTTCTCGAGATATATCAAGATATTTAAAAGTTCCGAAGCCGCACCAACATAATAGAGATGCAGAAACACCGTGGCCCCTTTCTTTGAGATAACTCTGCACTATTGCGAGCTGTAAATGCCACTTCCAGCTTAGCTGTGCAGAAGAAGAACAACAAGAAGAAGACATATCTCGAAATATGTCCGTCAGGCCCCTTCCCTTGAGATATATCTGCAAATATCTCGGAAACGAAGCGAGCTATGGCAAAATGTTAAGAGACCTTTTTTGTAGAGAATTATGTTTCCTACAATTTATGTTCTATGATATTTTTTGATCAGAAGCGTAGTTTTCGAGATATATCGAGATATTTAAAAGTTCCGAAGCCGCACCAACATAATAGAGATACAGAAACACCGTGGCCCCTTTCTTTGAGATAACTCTGCACTATTGCGAGCCGCAAATGCCACTTCCAGCTTAGCTGTGCAGAAGAAGAACAACAAGAAGAAGAAATATCTCGAAATATGTCCGTCAGGCCCCTTCCCTTGAGATAAATCTGCAAATATCTCGGAAACGAAGCGAGCTATGGCAAAATGTTGAGAGACCTTTTTTGTAGAGAATTAAGTTTCCTACGTTTTATGTTCTATGATATTTTTTGATCAGATGCGTAGTTCTCGAGATATATCAAGATATTTAAAAGTTCCGAAGCCGCACCAACATAATAGAGATACAGAAACACCGTGGCCCCTTTCTTTGAGATAACTCTGCACTATTGCGAGCTGCAAATGCCACTTCCAGCTTAGCTGTGCAGAAGAAGAACATCAAGAAGAAGAAATATCTCGAAATATGTCCGTCAGGCCCCTTCCCTTGAGATATATCTGCAAATATCTCGGAAACGAAGCGAGCTATGGCAAAATGTTAAGAGACCTTTTTTGTAGAGAATTATGTTTCCTACAATTTATGTTCTATGATATTTTTTGATCAGAAGCGTAGTTTTCGAGATATATCGAGATATTTAAAAGTTCCGAAGCCGCACCAACATAATAGAGATACAGAAACACTGTGGCCCCTTTCGTTGAGATAACTCTGCACTAGTGCGAGCCGCAAATGCCACTTCCAGCTTAGCTGTGCAGAAGAAGAACAACAAGAAGAAGAAATATCTCGAAATATGTCCGTCAGGCCCCTTCCCTTGAGATAAATCTGCAAATATCTCGGAAACGTAGCGAGCTATGGCAAAATGTTGAGAGACCTTTTTTGTAGAGAATTAAGTTTCCTACGTTTTATGTTCTATGATATTTTTTGATCAGATGCGTAGTTCTCGAGATATATCAAGATATTTAAAAGTTCCGAAGCCGCACCAACATAATAGAGATACAGAAACACCGTGGCCCCTTTCTTTGAGATAACTCTGCACTATTGCGAGCTGCAAATGCCACTTCCAGCTTAGCTGTGCAGAAGAAGAACATCAAGAAGAAGAAATATCTCGAAATATGTCCGTCAGGCCCCTTCCCTTGAGATAAATCTGCAAATATCTCGGAAACGAAGAGAGCTATTGCAAAATGTTAAGAGACCTTTTTTGTAGAGAATTAAGTTTCCTACTTTTTATGTTCTATGATATTTTTTGATCTGATGCGTAGTTCTCGAGATATATCAAGATATTTAAAAGTTCCGAAGCCGCACCAACATAATAGAGATACAGAAACACCGTGGCCCCTTTCTTTGAGATAACACTGCACTATTGCGAGCTGTAAATGCCACTTCCAGCTTAGCTGTGCAGAAGAAGAACAACAAGAAGAAGACATATCTCGAAATATGTCCGTCAGGCCCCTTCCCTTGAGATATATCTGCAAATATCTCGGAAACGAAGCGAGCTATGGCAAAATGTTAAGAGACCTTTTTTGTAGAGAATTATGTTTCCTACAATTTATGTTCTATGATATTTTTTGATCAGAAGCGTAGTTTTCGAGATATATCGAGATATTTAAAAGTTCCGAAGCCGCACCAACATAATAGAGATACAGAAACACCGTAGCCCCTTTCTTTGAGATAACTCTGCACTATTGCGACCTGCAAATGCCACTTCCAGCTTAGCTGTGCAGAAGAAGAACAACAAGAAGAAGAAATATCTCGAAATATGTCCGTCAGGCCCGTTCCTTTGAGTTGAATCTGCAAATATCTCGGAAACGAAGCGAGCTATGGCAAAATGTTAAGAGACCTTTTTTGTAGAGAATTATGTTTCCTACAATTTATGTTCTATGATATTTTTTGATCAGAAGCGTAGTTTTCGAGATATATCGAGATATTTAAAAGTTCCGAAGCCGCACCAACATAATAGAGATACAGAAACACCGTGGCCCCTTTCTTTGAGATAACTCTGCACTATTGCGAGCTGTAAATGCCACTTCCAGCTTAGCTGTGCAGAAGAAGAACAACAAGAAGAAGAAATATCTCGAAATATGTCCGTCAGGCCCCTTCCCTTGAGATATATCTGCAAATATCTCGGAAACGAAGCGAGCTATGGCAAAATGTTAAGAGACCTTTTTTGTAGAGAATTATGTTTCGTACAATTTATGTTCTATGATATTTTTTGGTGAGAAGCGTAGTTTTCGAGATATATCGAGATATTTAAAAGTTCCGAAGCCATACCAACATAATAGAGATACAGAAACACCGTGGCCCCTTTCTTTGAGATAACTCTGCACTATTGCGAGCTGCAAATGCCACTTCCAGCTTAGCTGTGCAGAAGAAGAACATCAAGAAGAAGAAATATCTCGAAATATGTCCGTCAGGCCCCTTCCCTTGAGATAAATCTGCAAATATCTCGGAAACGAAGAGAGCTATGGCAAAATGTTAAGAGACCTTTTTTGTAGAGAATTAAGTTTCCTACTTTTTATGTTCTATGATATTTTTTGATCTGATGCGTAGTTCTCGAGATATATCAAGATATTTAAAAGTTCCGAAGCCGCACCAACATAATAGAGATACAGAAACACCGTGGCCCCTTTCTTTGAGATAACTCTGCACTATTGCGAGCCGCAAATGCCACTTCCAGCTTAGCTGTGCAGAAGAAGAACAACAAGAAGAAGAAATATCTCGAAATATGTCCGTCAGGCCCCTTCCCTTGAGATAAATCTGCAAATATCTCGGAAACGAAGCGAGCTATGGCAAAATGTTGAGAGACCTTTTTTGTAGAGAATTAAGTTTCCTACGTTTTATGTTCTATGATATTTTTTGATCAGATGCGTAGTTCTCGAGATATATCAAGATATTTAAAAGTTCCGAAGCCGCACCAACATAATAGAGATACAGAAACACCGTGGCCCCTTTCTTTGAGATAACTCTGCACTATTGCGAGCTGTAAATGCCACTTCCAGCTTAGCTGTGCAGAAGAAGAACAACAAGAAGAAGACATATCTCGAAATATGTCCGTCAGGCCCCTTCCCTTGAGATATATCTGCAAATATCTCGGAAACGAAGCGAGCTATGGCAAAATGTTAAGAGACCTTTTTTGTAGAGAATTATGTTTCCTACAATTTATGTTCTATGACATTTTTTGATCAGAAGCGTAGTTTTCGAGATATATCAAGATATTTAAAAGTTCCGAAGCCGCACCAACATAATAGAGATACAGAAACACCGTGGCCCCTTTCTTTGAGATAACTCTGCACTATTGCGAGCCGCAAATGCCACTTCCAGCTTAGCTGTGCAGAAGAAGAACAACAAGAAGAAGAAATATCTCGAAATATGTCCGTCAGGCCCCTTCCCTTGAGATAAATCTGCAAATATCTCGGAAACGAAGCGAGCTATGGCAAAATGTTGAGAGACCTTTTTTGTAGAGAATTAAGTTTCCTACGTTTTATGTTCTATGATATTTTTTGATCAGATGCGTAGTTCTCGAGATATATCAAGATATTTAAAAGTTCCGAAGCCGCACCAACATAATAGAGATGCAGAAACACCGTGGCCCCTTTCTTTGAGATAACTCTGCACTATTGCGAGCTGTAAATGCCACTTCCAGCTTAGCTGTGCAGAAGAAGAACAACAAGAAGAAGACATATCTCGAAATATGTCCGTCAGGCCCCTTCCCTTGAGATATATCTGCAAATATCTCGGAAACGAAGCGAGCTATGGCAAAATGTTAAGAGACCTTTTTTGTAGAGAATTATGTTTCCTACAATTTACGTTCTATGATATTTTTTGATCAGAAGCGTAGTTTTCGAGATATATCGAGATATTTAAAAGTTCCGAAGCCGCACCAACATAATAGAGATACAGAAACACCGTGGCCCCTTTCTTTGAGATAACTCTGCACTATTGCGAGCCGCAAATGCCACTTCCAGCTTAGCTGTGCAGAAGAAGAACAACAAGAAGAAGAAATATCTCGAAATATGTCCGTCAGGCCCCTTCCCTTGAGATAAATCTGCAAATATCTCGGAAACGAAGCGAGCTATGGCAAAATGTTGAGAGACCTTTTTTGTAGAGAATTAAGTTTCCTACGTTTTATGTTCTATGATATTTTTTGATCAGATGCGTAGTTCTCGAGATATATCAAGATATTTAAAAGTTCCGAAGCCGCACCAACATAATAGAGATACAGAAACACCGTGGCCCCTTTCTTTGAGATAACTCTGCACTATTGCGAGCTGCAAATGCCACTTCCAGCTTAGCTGTGCAGAAGAAGAACATCAAGAAGAAGAAATATCTCGAAATATGTCCGTCAGGCCCCTTCCCTTGAGATATATCTGCAAATATCTCGGAAACGAAGCGAGCTATGGCAAAATGTTAAGAGACCTTTTTTGTAGAGAATTATGTTTCCTACAATTTATGTTCTATGATATTTTTTGATCAGAAGCGTAGTTTTCGAGATATATCGAGATATTTAAAAGTTCCGAAGCCGCACCAACATAATAGAGATACAGAAACACTGTGGCCCCTTTCGTTGAGATAACTCTGCACTAGTGCGAGCCGCAAATGCCACTTCCAGCTTAGCTGTGCAGAAGAAGAACAACAAGAAGAAGAAATATCTCGAAATATGTCCGTCAGGCCCCTTCCCTTGAGATATATCTGCAAATATCTCGGAAACGAAGCGAGCTATGGCAAAATGTTAAGAGACCTTTTTTGTAGAGAATTAAGTTTCCTACTTTTTATGTTCTATGATATTTTTTGATCAGATGCGTAGTTCTCGAGATATATCAAGATATTTAAAAGTTCCGAAGCCGCACCAACATAATAGAGATACAGAAACACCGTGGCCCCTTTCTTTGAGATAACTCTGCACTATTGCGAGCTGTAAATGCCACTTCCACCTTAGCTGTGCAGAAGAAGAACAACAAGAAGAAGAAATATCTCGAAATATGTCCGTCAGGCCCCTTCCCTTGAGATATATCTGCAAATATCTCGGAAACAAAGCGAGCTATGGCAAAATGTTAAGAGACCTTTTTTGTAGAGAATTATGTTTCGTACAATTTATGTTCTATGATATTTTTTGGTCAGAAGCGTAGTTTTCGAGATATATCGAGATATTTAAAAGTTCCAAAGCCGCACCAACATAATAGAGATACAGAAACACCGTGGCCCCTTTCTTTGAGATAACTCTGCACTAGTGCGAGCCGCAAATGCCACTTCCAGCTTAGCTGTGCAGAAGAAGAACAACAAGAAGAAGAAATATCTCGAAATATGTCCGTCAGGCCCCTTCCCTTGAGATAAATCTGCAAATATCTCGGAAACGTAGCGAGCTATGGCAAAATGTTGAGAGACCTTTTTTGTAGAGAATTAAGTTTCCTACGTTTTATGTTCTATGATATTTTTTGATCAGATGCGTAGTTCTCGAGATATATCAAGATATTTAAAAGTTCCGAAGCCGCACCAACATAATAGAGATACAGAAACACCGTGGCCCCTTTCTTTGAGATAACTCTGCACTATTGCGAGCCGCAAATGCCACTTCCAGCTTAGCTGTGCAGAAGAAGAACAACAAGAAGAAGAAATATCTCGAAATATGTCCGTCAGGCCCCTTCCCTTGAGATAAATCTGCAAATATCTCGGAAACGAAGCGAGCTATGGCAAAATGTTGAGAAACCTTTTTTGTAGAGAATTAAGTTTCCTACGTTTTATGTTCTATGATATTTTTTGATCAGATGCGTAGTTCTCGAGATATATCAAGATATTTAAAAGTTCCGAAGCCGCACCAACATAATAGAGATGCAGAAACACCGTGGCCCCTTTCTTTGAGATAACTCTGCACTATTGCGAGCTGCAAATGCCACTTCCAGCTTAGCTGTGCAGAAGAAGAACATCAAGAAGAAGAAATATCTCGAAATATGTCCGTCAGGCCCCTTCCCTTGAGGTAAATCTGCAAATATCTCGGAAACGAAGAGAGCTATGGCAAAATGTTAAGCGACCTTTTTTGTAGAGAATTAAGTTTCCTACTTTTTATGTTCTATGATATTTTTTGATCTGATGCGTAGTTCTCGAGATATATCAAGATATTTAAAAGTTCCGAAGCCGCACCAACATAATAGAGATACAGAAACACCGTGGCCCCTTTCTTTGAGATAACTCTGCACTATTGCGAGCTGTAAATGCCACTTCCAGCTTAGCTGTGCAGAAGAAGAACAACAAGAAGAAGACATATCTCGAAATATGTCCGTCAGGCATCTTCCCTTGAGATATATCTACAAATATCTCGGAAACGAAGCGAGCTATGGCAAAATGTTAACAGACCTTTTTTGTAGAGAATTATGTTTCCTACAATTTATGTTCTATGATATTTTTTGATCAGATGCGTAGTTCTCGAGATATATCAAGATATTTAAAAGTTCCGAAGCCGCACCAACATAATAGAGATACAGAAACACCGTGGCCCCTTTCTTTGAGATAACTCTGCACTATTGCGAGCTGCAAATGCCACTTCCAGCTTAGCTGCGCAGAAGAAGAACATCAAGAAGAAGAAATATCTCGAAATATGTCCGTCAGGCCCCTTCCCTTGAGATATATCTGCAAATATCTCGGAAACGAAGCGAGCTATGGCAAAATGTTAAGAGACCTTTTTTGTAGAGAATTATGTTTCCTACAATTTATGTTCTATGATATTTTTTGATCAGAAGCGTAGTTTTCGAGATATATCGAGATATTTAAAAGTTCCGAAGCCGCACCAACATAATAGAGATACAGAAACACTGTGGCCCCTTTCGTTGAGATAACTCTGCACTAGTGCGAGCCGCAAATGCCACTTCCAGCTTAGCTGTGCAGAAGAAGAACAACAAGAAGAAGGAATATCTCGAAATATGTCCGTCAGGCCCCTTCCCTTGAGATATATCTGCAAATATCTCGGAAACGAAGCGAGCTATGGCAAAATGTTAAGAGACCTTTTTTGTAGAGAATTAAGTTTCCTACTTTTTATGTTCTATGATATTTTTTGATCAGATGCGTAGTTCTCGAGATATATCAAGATTTTTAAAAGTTCCGAAGCCGCACCAACATAATAGAGATACAGAAACACCGTGGCCCCTTTCTTTGAGATAACTCTGCACTATTGCGAGCTGTAAATGCCACTTCCAGCTTAGCTGTGCAGAAGAAGAACAACAAGAAGAAGAAATATCTCGAAATATGTCCGTCAGGCCCCTTCCCTTGAGATATATCTGCAAATATCTCGGAAACGAAGCGAGCTATGGCAAAATGTTAAGAGACCTTTTTTGTAGAGAATTATGTTTCGTACAATTTATGTTCTATGATATTTTTTGGTCAGAAGCGTAGTTTTCGAGATATATCGAGATATTTAAAAGTTCCAAAGCCGCACCAACATAATAGAGATACAGAAACACCGTGGCCCCTTTCTTTGAGATAACTCTGCACTAGTGCGAGCCGCAAATGCCACTTCCAGCTTAGCTGTGCAGAAGAAGAACAACAAGAAGAAGAAATATCTCGAAATATGTCCGTCAGGCCCCTTCCCTTGAGATATATCTGCAAATATCTCGGAAACGAAGCGAGCTATGGCAAAATGTTAAGAGACCTTTTTTGTAGAGAATTAAGTTTCCTACTTTTTATGTTCTATGATATTTTTTGATCAGATGCGTAGTTCTCGAGATATATCGAGATATTTAAAAGTTCCAAAGCCGCACCAACATAATAGAGATACAGAAAAACCGTGGCCCCTTTCTTTGAGATAACTCTGCACTAGTGCGAGCCGCAAATGCCACTTCCAGCTTAGCTGTGCAGAAGAAGAACAACAAGAAGAAGAAATATCACGAAATATGTCCGTCAGGCCCCTTCCCTTGAGATAAATCTGCAAATATCTCGGAAACGTAGCGAGCTATGGCAAAATGTTGAGAGACCTTTTTTGTAGAGAATTAAGTTTCCTACGTTTTATGTTCTATGATATTTTTTGATCAGATGCGTAGTTCTCGAGATATATCAAGATATTTAAAAGTTCCGAAGCCGCACCAACATAATAGAGATACAGAAACACCGTGGCCCCTTTCTTTGAGATAACTCTGCACTATTGCGAGCTGCAAATGCCACTTCCAGCTTAGCTGTGCAGAAGAAGAACATCAAGAAGAAGAAATATCTCGAAATATGTCCGTCAGGCCCCTTCCCTTGAGATAAATCTGCAAATATCTCGGAAACGAAGAGAGCTATGGCAAAATGTTAAGAGACCTTTTTTGTAGAGAATTAAGTTTCCTACAATTTATGTTCTATGATATTTTTTGATCAGAAGCGTAGTTTTCGAGATATATCGAGATATTTAAAAGTTCCGAAGCCGCACCAACATAATATAGATACAGAAACACCGTGGCCCCTTTCGTTGAGATAACTCTGCACTAGTGCGAGCCGCAAATGCCACTTCCAGCTTAGCTGTGCAGAAGAAGAACAACAAGAAGAAGAAGTATCTCGAAATATGTCCGTCAGGCCCCTTCCCTTGAGATAAATCTGCAAATATCTCGGAAACGAAGCGAGCTATGGCAAAATGTTAAGAGACCTTTTTTGTAGAGAATTAAGTTTCCTACTTTTTATGTTCTATGATATTTTTTGATCAGATGCGTAGTTCTCGAGATATATCAAGATATCTAAAAGTTCCGAAGCCGCACCAACATAATAGAGATACAGAAACACCGTGGCCCCTTTCTTTGAGATAACTCTGCACTATTGCGAGCTGCAAATGCCACTTCCAGCTTAGCTGTGCAGAAGAAGAACAACAAGAAGAAGAAATATCTCGAAATATGTCCGTCAGGCCCCTTCCCTTGAGATAAATCTGCAAATATCTCGGAAACGAAGAGAGCTATCGCAAAATGTTAAGAGACCTTTTTTGTAGAGAATTAAGTTTCCTACTTTTTATGTTCTATGATATTTTTTGATTAGATGCGTAGTTCTCGAGATATATCAAGATATTTAACAGTTCCGAAGCCGCACCAACATAATAGACATACAGAAACACCGTGGCCCCTTTCTTTCAGATAACTATGCACTATTGCGAGCTGCAAATGCCACTTCCAGCTTAGCTGTGCAGAAGAACAACAAGAAGAATAAATATCTCGAAATATGTCCGTCAGGCCCCTTCCCTTGAGATAAATCTGCAAATATCTCGGAAACGAAGAGAGCTATGGCAAAATGTTAAGAGACCTTTTTTGTAGAGAATTAAGTTTCCTACAATTTATGTTCTATGATATTTTTTGATCAGAAGCGTAGTTTTCGAGATATATCGAGATATTTAAAAGTTCCGAAGCCGCACCAACATAATAGAGATACAGAAACACCGTGACCCCTTTCGTTGAGATAACTCTGCACTAGTGCGAGCCGCAAATGCCATTTCCAGCTTAGCTGTGCAGAAGAAGAACAACAAGAAGAAGAAATATCTCGAAATATGTCCGTCAGGCCCCTTCCCTTGAGATAAATCTGCAAATACCTCGGAAACGAAGCGAGCTATGGCAAAATGTTAAGAGACCTTTTTTGTAGAGAATTAAGTTTCCTACTTTTTATGTTCTATGATATTTTTTGATCAGACGCGTAGTTCTCGAGATATATCAAGATATTTAAAAGTTCCGAAGCCGCACCAACATAATAGAGATACAGAAACACCGTGGCCCCTTTCTTTGAGATAACTCTGCACTATTGCGAGCTGCAAATGCCACTTCCAGCTTAGCTGTGCAGAAGAAGAACAACAAGAAGAAGAAATATCTCGAAATATGTCCGTCAGGCCCCTTCCCTTGAGATAAATCTGCAAATATCTCGGAAACGAAGAGAGCTATGGCAAAATGTTAAGAGACCTTTTTTGTAGAGAATTAAGTTTCCTACTTTTTATGTTCTATGATATCTTTTGATCTGATGCGTAGTTCTCGAGATATATCAAGATATTTAAAAGTTCCGAAGCCGCACCAACATAATAGAGATACAGAAACACCGTGGCCCCTTTCTTTGAGATAACTCTGCACTATTGCGAGCTGTAAATGCCACTTCCAGCTTAGCTGTGCAGAAGAAGAACAACAAGAAGAAGAAGTATCTCGAAATATGTCCGTCAGGCCCCTTCCCTTGAGATATATCTGCAAATATCTCGGAAACGAAGCGAGCTATGGCGAAATGTTAAGAGACCTTTTTTGTAGAGAATTATGTTTCCTACAATTTATGTTCTATGATATTTTTTGATCAGAAGCGTAGTTTTCGAGATATATCGAGATATTTAAAAGTTCCGAAGCCGCACCAACATAATAGAGATACAGAAACACCGTGGCCCCTTTCTTTGAGATAACTCTGCACTAGTGCGAGCCGCAAATGCCACTTCCAGCTTAGCTGTGCAGAAGAAGAGCAACAAGAAGAAGAAATATCTCGAAATATGTCCGTCAGGCCCCTTCCCTTGAGATATATCTGCAAATATCTCGGAAACGAAGCGAGCTATGGCAAAATGTTAAGAGACGTTTTTTGTAGAGAATTAAGTTTCCTACTTTTTATGTTCTATGATATTTTTTGATCAGATGCGTAGTTCTAGATATATCAAGATATTTAAAAGTTCCGAAGCCGCACCAACATAATAGAGATACAGAAACACCGTGGCCCCTTTCTTTGAGATAACTCTGCACTATTGCGAGCTGCAAATGCCACTTCCAGCTTAGCTGTGCAGAGGAAGAACAACAAGAAGAAGAAATATCTCGAAATATGTCCGTCAGGCCAGTTCCTTTGAGTTGAATCTGCAAATATCTCGGAAACGAAGCGAGCTATGGCAAAATGTTAAGAGACGTTTTTTGTAGAGAATTATGTTTCCTACAATTCATGTTCTATGATATTTTTTGATCAGAAGCGTAGTTTTCGAGATATATCGAGATATTTAAAAGTTCCGAAGCCGCACCAACATAATAGGGATACAGAAACACCGTGGCCCCTTTCTTTGAGATAACTCTGCACTAGTGCGAGCCGCAAATGCCACTTCCAGCTTAGCTGTGCAGAAGAAGAACAACAAGAAGAAGAAATATCTCGAAATATGTCCGTCAGGCCCCTTCCCTTGAGATAAATCTGCAAATATCTCGGAAACGAAGCGAGCTATGGCAAAATGTTAAGAGACCTTTTTTGTAGAGAATTAAGTTTCCTACTTTCTATGTTCTATGATATTTTTTGATCAGATGCGTAGTTCTCGAGATATATCAAGATATTTAAAAGTTCCGAAGCCGCACCAACATAATAGAGATACAGAAACACCGTGGCCCCTTTCTTTGAGATAACTCTGCACCATTGCGAGCTGTAAATGCCACTTCCAGCTTAGCTGTGCAGAAGAAGAACAACAAGAAGAAGAAATATCTCGAAATATGTCCGTCAGGCCCCTTCCCTTGAGATATATCTGCAAATATCTCGGAAACAAAGCGAGCTATGGCAAAATGTTAAGAGACCTTTTTTGTAGAGAATTAAGTTTCCTACTTTTTATCTTCTATGATATTTTTTGATCAGATGCGTAGTTCTCGAGATATATCAAGATATTTAAAAGTTCCGAAGCCGCACCAACATAATAGAGATACAGAAACACCGTGGCCCCTCTCTTTGAGATAACTCTGCACTATTGCGAGCTGGAAATGCCACTTCCAGCTTAGCTGTGCAGAAGAAGAACAACAAGAAGAAGAAATATCTCGAAATATGTCCGTCAGGCCCCTTCCCTTGAGATATATCTGCAAATATCTCGGAAACAAAGCGAGCTATGGCAAAATGATAAGAGACCTTTTTTGTAGAGAATTCTGTTTCCTACAATTTATGTTCTATGATATTTTTTGATCAGAAGCGTAGTTTTCGAGATATATCGAGATATTTAAAAGTTCCGAAGCCGCACCAACATAATAGGGATACAGAAACACCGTGGCCCCTTTCTTTGAGATAACTCTGCACTAGTGCGAGCCGCAAATGCCACTTCCAGCTTAGCTGTGCAGAAGAAGAACAATAAGAAGAAGAAATATCTCGAAATATGTCCGTCAGGCCCCTTTCCTTGAAATAAATCTGCAAATATCTCGGAAACGAAGCGAGCTATGGCAAAATGTTAAGAGACCTTTTTTGTAGAGAATTATGTTTCGTACAATTTATGTTCTATGATATTTTTTGGTCAGAAGCGTAGTTTTCGAGATATATCGAGATATTTAAAAGTTCCAAAGCCGCACCAACATAATAGAGATACAGAAACACCGTGGCCCCTTTCTTTGAGATAACTCTGCACTAGTGCGAGCCGCAAATGCCACTTCCAGCTTAGCTGTGCAGAAGAAGAACAACAAGAAGAAGAAATATCTCGAAATATGTCCGTCAGGCCCCTTCCCTTGAGATAAATCTGCAAATATCTCGGAAACGAAGCGAGCTATGGCAAAATGTTGAGAGACCTTTTTTGTAGAGAATTAAGTTTCCTACGTTTTATGTTCTATGATATTTTTTGATCAGATGCGTAGTTCTCGAGATATATCAAGATATTTAAAAGTTCCGAAGCCGCACCAACATAATAGAGATACAGAAACACCGTGGCCCCTTTCTTTGAGATAACTCTGCACTATTGCGAGCTGCAAATGCCACTTCCAGCTTAGCTGCGCAGAAGAAGAACAACAAGAAGAAGAAATATCCCGAAATATGTCCGTCAGGCCCCTTCCCTTGAGATAAATCTGCAAATATCTCGGAAACGAAGCGAGCTATGGCAAAATGTTAAGAGACCTTATTTGCAGAGAATTAAGTTTCCTACTTTTTATGTTCTATGATATTTTTTGATCAGATGCGTAGTTCTCGAGATATATCAAGATATTTAAAAGTTCCGAAACCGCACCAACATAATAGAGATACAGAAACACCGTGGCCCCTTTCTTTGAGATAACTCTGCACTAGTGCGAGCCGCAAATGCCACTTCCAGCTTAGCTGTGCAGAAGAAGAACAACAAGAAGAAGAAATATCTCGAAATATGTCCGTCAGGCCCCTTCCCTTGAGATAAATCTGCAAATATCTCGGAAACGAAGCGAGCTATGGCAAAATGTTAAGAGACCTTTTTTGTAGAGAATTAAGTTTCCTACTTTTTACCTTCTATGATATTTTTTGATCAGATGCGTAGTTCTCGAGATATATTAAGATATTTAAAAGTTCCGAAGCCGCACCAACATAATAGAGATACAGAAACACCGTGGCCCCTTTCTTTGAGATAACTCTGCACTATTGCGAGCTGTAAATGCCACTTCCAGCTTAGCTGTGCAGAAGAAGAGCAACAAGAAGAAGAAATATCTCGAAATATGTCCGTCAGGCCCCTTCCCTTGAGATATATCTGCAAATATCTCGGAAACGAAGCGAGCTATGGCAAAATGTTAAGAGACGTTTTTTGTAGAGAATTAAGTTTCCTACTTTTTATGTTCTATGATATTTTTTGATCAGATGCGTAGTTCTCGAGATATATCAAGATATTTAAAAGTTCCGAAGCCGCACCAACATAATAGAGATACAGAAACACCGTGGCCCCTTTCTTTGAGATAACTCTGCACTATTGCGAGCTGCAAATGCCACTTCCAGCTTAGCTGTGCAGAGGAAGAACAACAAGAAGAAGAAATATCTCGAAATATGTCCGTCAGGCCAGTTCCTTTGAGTTGAATCTGCAAATATCTCGGAAACGAAGCGAGCTATGGCAAAATGTTAAGAGACCTTTTTTGTAGAGAATTATGTTTCCTACAATTCATGTTCTATGATATTTTTTGATCAGAAGCGTAGTTTTCGAGATATATCGAGATATTTAAAAGTTCCGAAGCCGCACCAACATAATAGGGATACAGAAACACCGTGGCCCCTTTCTTTGAGATAACTCTGCACTAGTGCGAGCCGCAAATGCCACTTCCAGCTTAGCTGTGCAGAAGAAGAACAACAAGAAGAAGAAATATCTCGAAATATGTCCGTCAGGCCCCTTCCCTTGAGATAAATCTGCAAATATCTCGGAAACGAAGCGAGCTATGGCAAAATGTTAAGAGACCTTTTTTGTAGAGAATTAAGTTTCCTACTTTCTATGTTCTATGATATTTTTTGATCAGATGCGTAGTTCTCGAGATATATCAAGATATTTAAAAGTTCCGAAGCCGCACCAACATAATAGAGATACAGAAACACCGTGGCCCCTTTCTTTGAGATAACTCTGCACCATTGCGAGCTGTAAATGCCACTTCCAGCTTAGCTGTGCAGAAGAAGAACAACAAGAAGAAGAAATATCTCGAAATATGTCCGTCAGGCCCCTTCCCTTGAGATATATCTGCAAATATCTCGGAAACGAAGCGAGCTATGACAAAATGTTAAGAGACCTTTTTTGTAGAGTATTATGTTTCCTACAATTTATGTTCTATGGTATTTTTTGATCAGAAGCGTAGTTCTCGAGATATATCGAGATATTTAAAAGTTCCGAAGCCGCACCAACATAATAGAGATACAGAAACACCGTGGCCCCTTTCTTTGAGATAACTCTGCACTAGTGCGAGCCGCAAATGCCACTTCCAGCTTAGCTGTGCAGAAGAAGAACAACAAGAAGAAGAAATATCTCGAAATATGTCCGTCAGGCCCCTTCCCTTGAGATAAATCTGCAAATATCTCGGAAACGAAGAGAGCTATGGCAAAATGTTAAGAGACCTTTTTTGTAGAGAATTAAGTTTCCTACAATTTATGTTCTATGATATTTTTTGATCAGAAGCGTAGTTTTCGAGATATATCGAGATATTTAAAAGTTCCGAAGCCGCACCAACATAATATAGATACAGAAACACCGTGGCCCCTTTCGTTGAGATAACTCTGCACTAGTGCGAGCCGCAAATGCCACTTCCAGCTTAGCTGTGCAGAAGAAGAACAACAAGAAGAAGAAGTATCTCGAAATATGTCCGTCAGGCCCCTTCCCTTGAGATAAATCTGCAAATATCTCGGAAACGAAGCGAGCTATGGCAAAATGTTAAGAGACCTTTTTTGTAGAGAATTCTGTTTCCTACAATTTATGTTCTATGATATTTTTTGATCAGAAGCGTAGTTTTCGAGATATATCGAGATATTTAAAAGTTCCGAAGCCGCACCAACATAATAGGGATACAGAAACACCGTGGCCCCTTTCTTTGAGATAACTCTGCACTAGTGCGAGCCGCAAATGCCACTTCCAGCTTAGCTGTGCAGAAGAAGAACAACAAGAAGAAGAAATATCTCGAAATATGTCCGTCAGGCCCCTTTCCTTGAGATAAATCTGCAAATATCTCGGAAACGAAGCGAGCTATGGCAAAATGTTAAGAGACCTTTTTTGTAGAGAATTAAGTTTCCTACTTTTTATCTTCTATGATATTTTTTGATCAGATGCGTAGTTCTCGAGATATATCAAGATATTTAAAAGTTCCGAAGCCGCACCAACATAATAGAGATACAGAAACACCGTGGCCCCTCTCTTTGAGATAACTCTGCACTATTGCGAGCTGGAAATGCCACTTCCAGTTTAGCTGTGCAGAAGAAGGACAACAAGAAGAAGAAATATCTCGAAATATGTCCGTTAGGCCCCTTCCCTTGAGATATATCTGCAAATATCTCGGAAACGAAGCGAGCTATGGCAAAATGTTAAGAGACGTTTTTTGTAGAGAATTAAGTTTCCTACTTTTTATGTTCTATGATATTTTTTGATCAGATGCGTAGTTCTCGAGATATATCAAGATATTTAAAAGTTCCGAAGCCGCACCAACATAATAGAGATACAGAAACACCGTGGCCCCTTTCTTTGAGATAACTCTGCACTATTGCGAGCTGCAAATGCCACTTCCAGCTTAGCTGTGCAGAGGAAGAGCAACAAGAAGAAGAAATATCTCGAAATATGTCCGTCAGGCCAGTTCCTTTGAGTTGAATCTGCAAATATCTCGGAAACGAAGCGAGCTATGGCAAAATGTTAAGAGACCTTATTTGCAGAGAATTATGTTTCCTACAATTTATGTTCTATGATATTTTTTGATCAGAAGCGTAGTTTTCGAGATATATCGAGATATTTAAAAGTTCCGAAGCCGCACCAACATAATAGGGATACAGAAACACCGTGGCCCCTTTCTTTGAGATAACTCTGCACTAGTGCGAGCCGCAAATGCCACTTCCAGCTTAGCTGTGCAGAAGAAGAACAACAAGAAGAAGAAATATCTCGAAATATGTCCGTCAGGCCCCTTTCCTTGAGATAAATCTGCAAATATCTCGGAAACGAAGCGAGCTATGGCAAAATGTTAAGAGACCTTTTTTGTAGAGAATTAAGTTTCCTACTTTTTATCTTCTATGATATTTTTTGATCAGATGCGTAGTTCTCGAGATATATCAAGATATTTAAAAGTTCCGAAGCCGCACCAACATAATAGAGATACAGAAACACCGTGGCCCCTCTCTTTGAGATAACTCTGCACTATTGCGAGCTGGAAATGCCACTTCCAGTTTAGCTGTGCAGAAGAAGGACAACAAGAAGAAGAAATATCTCGAAATATGTCCGTTAGGCCCCTTCCCTTGAGATATATCTGCAAATATCTCGGAAACGAAGCGAGCTATGGCAAAATGTTAAGAGACGTTTTTTGTAGAGAATTAAGTTTCCTACTTTTTATGTTCTATGATATTTTTTGATCAGATGCGTAGTTCTCGAGATATATCAAGATATTTAAAAGTTCCGAAGCCGCACCAACATAATAGAGATACAGAAACACCGTGGCCCCTTTCTTTGAGATAACTCTGCACTATTGCGAGCTGCAAATGCCACTTCCAGCTTAGCTGTGCAGAGGAAGAGCAACAAGAAGAAGAAATATCTCGAAATATGTCCGTCAGGCCAGTTCCTTTGAGTTGAATCTGCAAATATCTCGGAAACGAAGCGAGCTATGGCAAAATGTTAAGAGACGTTTTTTGTAGAGAATTATGTTTCCTACAATTCATGTTCTATGATATTTTTTGATCAGAAGCGTAGTTTTCGAGATATATCGAGATATTTAAAAGTTCCGAAGCCGCACCAACATAATAGGGATACAGAAACACCGTGGCCCCTTTCTTTGAGATAACTCTGCACTAGTGCGAGCCGCAAATGCCACTTCCAGCTTAGCTGTGCAGAAGAAGAACAACAAGAAGAAGAAATATCTCGAAATATGTCCGTCAGGCCCCTTCCCTTGAGATAAATCTGCAAATATCTCGGAAACGAAGCGAGCTATGGCAAAATGTTAAGAGACCTTTTTTGTAGAGAATTAAGTTTCCTACTTTTTATGTTCTATGATATTTTTTGATCAGATGCGTAGTTCTCGAGATATATCAAGATATTTAAAAGTTCCGAAGCCGCACCAACATAATAGAGATACAGAAACACCGTGGCCCCTTTCTTTGAGATAACTCTGCACCATTGCGAGCTGTAAATGCCACTTCCAGCTTAGCTGTGCAGAAGAAGAACAACAAGAAGAAGAAATATCTCGAAATATGTCCGTCAGGCCCCTTCCCTTGAGATATATCTGCAAATATCTCGGAAACAAAGCGAGCTATGGCAAAATGTTAAGAGACCTTTTTTGTAGAGAATTCTGTTTCCTACAATTTATGTTCTATGATATTTTTTGATCAGAAGCGTAGTTTTCGAGATATATCGAGATATTTAAAAGTTCCGAAGCCGCACCAACATAATAGGGATACAGAAACACCGTGGCCCCTTTCTTTGAGATAACTCTGCACTAGTGCGAGCCGCAAATGCCACTTCCAGCTTAGCTGTGCAGAAGAAGAACAACAAGAAGAAGAAATATCTCGAAATATGTCCGTTAGGCCCCTTCCCTTGAGATAAATCTGCAAATATCTCGGAAACGAAGCGAGCTATGGCGAAATGTTAAGAGACCTTTTTTGTAGAGAATTAAGTTTCCTACTTTTTATGTTCTATGATATTTTTTGATCAGATGCGTAGTTCTCGAGATATATCAAGATATTTAAAAGTTCCGAAGCCGCACCAACATAATAGAGATACAGAAACACCGTGGCCCCTTTCTTTGAGATAACTCTGCACTATTGCGACCTGCAAGTGCCACTTCCAGCTCAGCTGTGCAGAAGAAGAACAACAAGAAGAAGAAATATCTCGAAATATGTCCGTCAGGCCCCTTCCCTTGAGATATATCTGCAAATATCTCGGAAACGAAGCCAGCCATGGCAAAATGTTAAGAGACCTTTTTTGTAGAGAATTAAGTTTCCTACTTTTTATGTTCTATGATATTTTTTGATCAGATGCGTAGTTCTCGAGATATATCAAGATATTTAAAAGTTCCGAAGCCGCACCAACATAATAGAGATACAGAAACACCGTGGCCCCTTTCTTTGAGATAACTCTGCACTATTGCGACCTGCAAATGCCACTTCCAGCTCAGCTGTGCAGAAGAAGAACAACAAGAAGAAGAAATATCTCGAAATATGTCCGTCAGGCCCCTTCCCTTGAGATAAATCTGCAAATATCTCGGAAACGAAGCGAGCTATGGCAAAATGTTAAGAGATCTTTTTTGTAGAGAATTAAGTTTCCTACTTTCTATGTTCTATGATATTTTTTGATCAGATGCGTAGTTCTCGAGATATATCAAGATATTTAAAAGTTCCGAAGCCGCACCAACATAATAGAGATACAGAAACACCGTGGCCCCTTTCTTTGAGATAACTCTGCACTATTGCGAGCTGCAAATGCCACTTCCAGCTTAGCTGTGCGGAGGAAGAACAACAAGAAGAAGAAGTATCTCGAAATATGTCCGTCAGGCCCGTTCCTTTGAGCTGAATCTGCAAATATCTCGGAAACGAAGCGAGCTATGACAAAATGTTAAGAGACGTTTTTTGTAGAGAATTATGTTTTCTACAGTTTATGTTCTATGATATTTTTTGATCAGAAGCGTAGTTTTCGAGATATATCGAGATATTTAAAAGTTCCGAAGCCGCACCAACATAATAGAGATACAGAAACACCGTGGCCCCTTTCTTTGAGATAACTCTGCACTAGTGCGAGCCGCAAATGCCACTTCCAGCTTAGCTGTGCAGAAGAAGAACAACAAGAAGAAGAGATATCTCGAAATATGTGCGACAGGCCCCTTCCCTTGAGATAAATCTGCAAATATCTCGGAAACGAAGCGAGCTATGGCGAAATGTTAAGAGACCTTTTTTGTAGAGAATTAAGTTTCCTACTTTTTATCTTCTATGATATTTTTTGATCAGATGCGTAGTTCTCGAGATATATCAAGATATTTAAAAGTTCCGAAGCCGCACCAACATAATAGAGATACAGAAACACCGTGGCCCCTTTCTTTGAGATAACTCTGCACTATTGCGAGCTGCAAATGCCACTTCCAGCTTAGCTGTGCAGAGGAAGAACAACAAGAAGAAGAAGTATCTCGAAATATGTCCGTCAGGCCCGTTCCTTTGAACTGAATCTGCAAATATCTCGGAAACGAAGCGAGCTATGGCAAAATGTTAAGAGACGTTTTTTGTAGAGAATTATGTTTCCTACAATTTATGTTCTATGATATTTTTTGATCAGAAGCGTAGTTTTCGAGATATATCGAGATATTTAAAAGTTCCGAAGCCGCACCAACATAATAGAGATACAGAAACACCGTGGCCCCTTTCTTTGAGATAACTCTGCACTAGTGCGAGCCGCAAATGCCACTTCCAGCTTAGCTGTGCAGAAGAAGAACAACAAGAAGAAGAAATATCTCGAAATATGTCCGACAGGCCCCTTCCCTTGAGATAAATCTGCAAATATCTCGGAAACGAAGCGAGCTATGGCAAAATGTTAAGAGACGTTTTTTGTAGAGAATTATGTTTCCTACAATTTATGTTCTATGATATTTTTTGATCAGAAGCGTAGTTTTCGAGATATATCGAGATATTTAAAAGTTCCGAAGCCGCACCAACATAATAGAGATACAGAAACACCGTGGCCCCTTTCTTTGAGATAACTCTGCACTAGTGCGAGCCGCAAATGCCACTTCCAGCTTAGCTGTGCAGAAGAAGAACAACAAGAAGAAGAAATATCTCGAAATATGTCCGACAGGCCCCTTCCCTTGAGATAAATCTGCAAATATCTCGGAAACGAAGCGAGCTATGGCGAAATCTTAAGAGACCTTTTTTGTAGAGAATTAAGTTTCCTACTTTTTATCTTCTATGATATTTTTTGATCAGATGCGTAGTTCTCGAGATATATCGAGATATTTAAAAGTTCCGAAGCCGCACCAACATAACAGAGATACAGAAACACCGTGGCCCCTTTCTTTGAGATAACTCTGCTCTAGTGCGAGCCGCAAATGCCACTTCCAGCTTAGCTGTGCAGAAGAAGAACAACAAGAAGAAGAAATATCTCGAAATATGTCCGACAGGCCCCTTCCCTTGAGATAAATCTGCAAATATCTCGGAAACGAAGCGAGCTATGGCGAAATGTTAAGAGACCTTTTTTGTAGAGAATTAAGTTTCCTACTTTTTATCTTCTATGATATTTTTTGATCAGATGCGTAGTTCTCGAGATATATCGAGATATTTAAAAGTTCCGAAGCCGCACCAACATAACAGAGATACAGAAACACCGTGGCCCCTTTCTTTGAGATAACTCTGCACTAGTGCGAGCCGCAAATGCCACTTCCAGCTTAGCTGTGCAGAAGAAGAACAACAAGAAGAAGAAATATCTCGAAATATGTCCGACAGGCCCCTTCCCTTGAGATAAATCTGCAAATATCTCGGAAACGAAGCGAGCTATGGCGAAATGTTAAGAGACCTTTTTTGTAGAGAATTAAGTTTCCTACTTTTTATCTTCTATGATATTTTTTGATCAGATGCGTAGTTCTCGAGATATATCGAGATATTTAAAAGTTCCGAAGCCGCACCAACATAATAGAGATACAGAAACACCGTGGCCCCTTTCTTTGAGATAACTCTGCACTAGTGCGAGCCGCAAATGCCACTTCCAGCTTAGCTGTGCAGAAGAAGAACAACAAGAAGAAGAAATATCTCGAAATATGTCCGACAGGCCCCTTCCCTTGAGATAAATCTGCAAATATCTCGGAAACGAAGCGAGCTATGGCGAAATGTTAAGAGACCTTTTTTGTAGAGAATTAAGTTTCCTACTTTTTATCTTCTATGATATTTTTTGATCAGATGCGTAGTTCTCGAGATATATCAAGATATTTAAAAGTTCCGAAGCCGCACCAACATAATAGAGATACAGAAACACCGTGGCCCCTTTCTTTGAGATAACTCTGCACTATTGCGCGCTGCAAATGCCACTTCCAGCTTAGCTGTGCAGGAGAAGAACAACAAGAAGAAGAAATATCTCGAAATATGTCCGTCAGGCTCCTTCCCTTGAGATAAATCTGCAAATATCTCGGAAACGAAGCGAGCTATGGCAAAATGTTAAGAGACGTTTTTTGTAGAGAATTATGTTTCCTACAATTTATGTTCTATGATATTTTTTGATCAGAAGCGTAGTTTTCGAGATATATCGAGATATTTAAAAGTTCCGAAGCCGCACCAACATAATAGAGATACAGAAACACCGTGGCCCCTTTCTTTGAGATAACTCTGCACTATTGCGACCTGCAAATGCCACTTCCAGCTCAGCTGTGCAGAAGAAGAACAACAAGAAGAAGAAATATCTCGAAATATGTCCGTCAGGCCCCTTCCCTTGAGATAAATCTGCAAATATCTCGGAAACAAAGCGAGCTATGGCAAAATGTTAAGAGACCTTTTTTGTAGAGAATTCTGTTTCCTACAATTTATGTTCTATGATATTTTTTGATCAGAAGCGTAGTTTTCGAGATATATCGAGATATTTAAAAGTTCCGAAGCCGCACCAACATAATAGGGATACAGAAACACCGTGGCCCCTTTCTTTGAGATAACTCTGCACTAGTGCGAGCCGCAAATGCCACTTCCAGCTTAGCTGTGCAGAAGAAGAACAACAAGAAGAAGAAATATCTCGAAATATGTCCGTTAGGCCCCTTCCCTTGAGATATATCTGCAAATATCTCGGAAACGAAGCGAGCTATGGCAAAATGTTAAGAGACCTTTTTTGTAGAGAATTAAGTTTCCTACTTTTTATGTTCTATGATATTTTTTGATCAGATGCGTAGTTCTCGAGATATATCAAGATATTTAAAAGTTCCGAAGCCGCACCAACATAATAGAGATACAGAAACACCGTGGCCCCTTTGTTTGAGATAACTCTGCACTATTGCGAGCTGCAAATGCCACTTCCAGCTTAGCTGTGCAGAGGAAGAACAACAAGAAGAAGAAGTATCTCGAAATATGTCCGTCAGGCCCGTTCCTTTGAGCTGAATCTGCAAATATCTCGGAAACGAAGCGAGCTATGACAAAATGTTAAGAGACGTTTTTTGTAGAGAATTATGTTTTCTACAATTTATGTTCTATGATATTTTTTGATCAGAAGCGTAGTTTTCGAGATATATCGAGATATTTAAAAGTTCCGAAGCCGCACCAACATAATAGAGATACAGAAACACCGTGGCCCCTTTCTTTGAGATAACTCTGCACTAGTGCGAGCCGCAAATGCCACTTCCAGCTTAGCTGTGCAGAAGAAGAACAACAAGAAGAAGAGATATCTCGAAATATGTCCGACAGGCCCCTTCCCTTGAGATAAATCTGCAAATATCTCGGAAACGAAGCGAGCTATGGCAAAATGTTAAGAGACCTTTTTTGTAGAGAATTAAGTTTCCTACTTTTTATGTTGTATGATATTTTTCGATCAGACGCGTAGTTCTCGAGATATATCGAGATATTTAAAAGTTCCGAAGCCGCACCAACATAATAGAGATACAGAAACACCGTGGCCCCTTTCTTTGAGATAACTCTGCACTAGTGCGAGCCGCAAATGCCACTTCCAGCTTAGCTGTGCAGAAGAAGAACAACAAGAAGAAGAAATATCTCGAAATATGTCCGTCAGGCCCCTTCCCTTGAGATAAATCTGCAAATATCTCGGAAACGAAGCGAGCTATGGCAAAATGTTAAGAGACGTTTTTTGTAGAGAATTATGTTTCCTACAATTTATGTTCTATGATATTTTTTGATCAGAAGCGTAGTTTTCGAGATATATCGAGATATTTAAAAGTTCCGAAGCCGCACCAACATAATAGAGATACAGAAACACCGTGGCCCCTTTCTTTGAGATAACTCTGCACTAGTGCGAGCCGCAAATGCCACTTCCAGCTTAGCTGTGCAGAAGAGGAACAACAAGAAGAAGAAATGTCTCGAAATATGTCCGACAGGCCCCTTCCCTTGAGATAAATCTGCAAATATCTCGGAAACGAAGCGAGCTATGGCGAAATGTTAAGAGACCTTTTTTGTAGAGAATTAAGTTTCCTACTTTTTATCTTCTATGCTATTTTTTGATCAGATGCGTAGTTCTCGAGATATATCGAGATATTTAAAAGTTCCGAAGCCGCACCAACATAATAGAGATACAGAAACACCGTGGCCCCTTTCTTTGAGATAACTCTGCACTAGTGCGAGCCGCAAATGCCACTTCCAGCTTAGCTGTGCAGAAGAAGAACAACAAGAAGAAGAAATATCTCGAAATATGTCCGACAGGCCCCTTCCCTTGAGATAAATCTGCAAATATCTCGGAAACGAAGCGAGCTATGGCGAAATGTTAAGAGACCTTTTTTGTAGAGAATTAAGTTTCCTACTTTTTATCTTCTATGATATTTTTTGATCAGATGCGTAGTTCTCGAGATATATCAAGATATTTAAAAGTTCCGAAGCCGCACCAACATAATAGAGATACAGAAACACCGTGGCCCCTTTCTTTGAGATAACTCTGCACTATTGCGCGCTGCAAATGCCACTTCCAGCTTAGCTGTGCAGGAGAAGAACAACAAGAAGAAGAAATATCTCGAAATATGTCCGTCAGGCCCCTTCCCTTGAGATAAATCTGCAAATATCTCGGAAACGAAGCGAGCTATGGCAAAATGTTAAGAGACCTTTTTTGTAGAGAATTAAGTTTCCTACTTTTTATGTTCTATGATATTTTTTGATCAGATGCGTAGTTCTCGAGATATATCAAGATATTTAAAAGTTCCGAAGCCGCACCAACATAATAGAGATACAGAAACACCGTGGCCCCTTCCTTTGAGATAACTCTGCACTATTGCGAGCTGCAAATGCCACTTCCAGCTTAGCTGTGCAGAGGAAGAACAACAAGAAGAAGAAGTATCTCGAAATATGTCCGTCAGGCCCGTTCCTTTGAGCTGAATCTGCAAATATCTCGGAAACGAAGCGAGCTATGGCAAAATGTTAAGAGACCTTTTTTGTAGAGAATTAAGTTTCCTACTTTTTATGTTCTATGATATTTTTCGATCAGACGCGTAGTTCTCGAGATATATCGAGATATTTAAAAGTTCCGAAGCCGCACCAACATAATAGAGATACAGAAACACCGTGGCCCCTTTCTTTGAGATAACTCTGCACTAGTGCGAGCCGCAAATGCCACTTCCAGCTTAGCTGTGCAGAAGAAGAACAACAAGAAGAAGAAATATCTCGAAATATGTCCGTCAGGCCCCTTCCCTTGAGATAAATCTGCAAATATCTCGGGAACGAAGCGAGCTATGGCAAAATGTTAAGAGACCTTTTTTGTAGAGAATTAAGTTTCCTACTTTTTATGTTCTATGATATTTTTTGATCAGATGCGTAGTTCTCGAGATATATCAAGATATTTAAAAGTTCCGAAGCCGCACCAACATAATAGAGATACAGAAACACCGTGGCCCCTTTCTTTGAGATAACTCTGCACTATTGCGAGCTGCAAATGCCACTTCCAGCTTAGCTGTGCAGAAGAAGAACAACAAGAAGAAGAAATATCTCGAAATATGTCCGTCAGGCCCCTTCCCTTGAGATAAATCTGCAAATATCTCGGAAACGAAGCGAGCTATGGCAAAATGTTAAGAGACCTTTTTTGTAGAGAATTAAGTTTCCTCCTTTTTATGTTCTATGATATTTTTCGATCAGAGGCGTAGTTCTCGAGATATATCAAGATATTTAAAAGTTCCGAAGCCGCACCAACATAATAGAGATACAGAAACACCGTGGCCCCTTTCTTTGAGATAACTCTGCACGATTGCGAGCTGGAAATGCCACTTCCAGTTTAGCTGTGCCGAAGAAGAACAACAAGAAGAAGAAATATCTCGAAATATGTCCATCAGGACCCTTCCCTTGAGATAAATCTGCAAATATCTCGGAAACGAAGCGAGCTATGGCAAAATGTTAAGAGACCTTTTTTGTAGAGAATTAAGTTTGCTAGTTTTTATGTTCTATGATATTTTTTGATCAGATGCGTAGTTCTCGAGATATATCAAGATATTTAAAAGTTCCGAAGCAGCACCAACATAATAGAGATACAGAAACACCGTGGCCCCTTTCTTTGAGATAACTCTGCACTATTGCGAGCTGTAAATGCCACTTCCAGCTTAGCTGTGCAGAAGAAGAACAACAAGAAGAAGAAATATCTCGAAATATGTCCGGCAGGCCCCTTCCCTTGAGATATATCTGCAAATATCTCGGAAACGAAGCGAGCTATGGCAAAATGTTAAGATACCTTTTTTGTAGAGAATTATGTTTCCTACAATTTAAGTTCTATGATATTTTTTGATCAGATGCGTAGTTCTCGAGATATATCAAGATATTTAAAAGTTCCGAAGCCGCACCAACATAATAGAGATACAGAAACACCGTGGCCCCTTTCTTTGAGATAACTCTGCACTATTGCGAGCTGCAAATGCCACTTCCAGCTTAGCTGTGCAGAGGAAGAACAACAAGAAGAAGAAATATCTCGAAATATGTCCGTCAGGCCAGTTCCTTTGAGCTGAATCTGCAAATATCTCGGAAACGAAGCGAGCTATGGCAAAATGTTAAGAGACCTTTTTTGTAGAGAATTAAGTTTCCTACTTTTTATGTTCTATGATATTTTTTGATCAGATGCGTAGTTCTCGAGATATATCAAGATATTTAAAAGTTCCGAAGCCGCACCAACATAATAGAGATACAGAAACACCGTGGCCCCTTTCTTTGAGATAACTCTGCACTATTGCGAGCTGCAAATGCCACTTCCAGCTTAGCTGTGCAGAGGAAGAACAACAAGAAGAAGAAGTATCTCGAAATATGTCCGTCAGGCCCGTTCCTTTGAGCTGAATCTGCAAATATCTCGGAAACGAAGCGAGCTATGGCAAAATGTTAAGAGACGTTTTTTGTAGAGAATTATGTTTCCTACAATTTATGTTCTATGATATTTTTTGATCAGAAGCGTAGTTTTCGAGATATATCGAGATATTTAAAAGTTCCGAAGCCGCACCAACATAATAGGGATACAGAAACACCGTGGCCCCTTTCTTTGAGATAACTCTGCACTAGTGCGAGCCGCAAATGCCACTTCCAGCTTAGCTGTGCAGAAGAAGAACAACAAGAAGAAGAAATATCTCGAAATATGTCCGTCAGGCGCCTTCCCTTGAGATAAATCTGCAAATATCTCGGCAACGAAGCGAGCTATGGCAAAATGTTAAGAGACCTTTTTTGTAGAAAATTAGGTTTCCTACTTTTTATGTTCTATGATATTTTTTGATCAGATGCGTAGTTCTCGAGATATATTAAGATATTTAAAAGTTCCGAAGCCGCACCAACATAATAGAGATACAGAAACACCGTGGCCCCTTTCTTTGAGATAACTCTGCACTATTGCGAGCTGTAAATGCCACTTCCAGCTTAGCTGTGCAGAAGAAGAACAACAAGAAGAAGAAATATCTCGAAATATGTCCGTCAGGCCCCTGCCCTTGAGATATATCTGCAAATATCTCGGAAACGAAGCGAGCTATGGCAAAATGTTAAGAGACCTTTTTTGTAGAGAATTATGTTTCCTACAATTTATGTTCTATGATATTTTTTGATCAGAAGCGTAGTTTTCGAGATATATCGAGATATTTAAAGGTTCCGAAGCCGCACCAACATAATAGAGATACAGAAACACCGTGGCCCCTTTCTTTGAGATAACTCTGCACTAGTGCGAGCCGCAAATGCCACTTCCAGCTTAGCTGTGCAGAAGAAGAACAACAAGAAGAAGAAATATCTCGAAATATGTCCGTCAGGCCCCTTCCCTTGAGATAAATCTGCAAATATCTCGGAAACGAAGCGAGCTATGGCAAAATGTTAAGAGACCTTTTTTGTAGAGAATTAGGTTTCCTACTTTTTATGTTCTATGATATTTTTTGATCAGATGCGTAGTTCTCGAGATATATCAAGATATTTAAAAGTTCCGAAGCCGCACCAACATAATAGAGATACAGAAACACCGTGGCCCCTTTCTTTGAGCTAACTCTGCACTAGTGCGAGCCGCAAATGCCACTTCCAGCTTAGCTGTGCAGAAGAAGAACAACAAGAAGAAGAAATATCTCGAAATATGTCCGTCAGGCCCCTTCCCTTGAGATAAATCTGCAAATATCTCGGAAACGAAGCGAGCTATGGCAAAATGTTAAGAGAACTTTTTTGTAGAGAATTAAGTTTCCTACTTTTTATGTTCTATGATATTTTTTGATCAGATGCGCAGTTCTCGAGATATATCAAGATATTTAAAAGTTCCGAAGCCGCACCAACATAATAGAGATACAGAAACACCGTGGCCCCTTTCTTCGAGATAACTCTGCACTATTGCGACCTGCAAATGCCACTTCCAGCTTAGCTGTGCAGAAGAAGAACAACAAGAAGAAGAAATATCTCGAAATATGTCCGTCAGGCCCCTTCCCTTGAGATAAATCTGGAAATATCTCGGAAACGAAGAGAGCTATGGCAAAATGTTAAGAGACCTTTTTTGTAGAGAATTAAGTTTCCTACTTTTTACGTTCTATGACATTTTTTGATCAGATGCGTAGTTCTCGAGATATATCAAGATATTTAAAAGTTCCGAAGCCGCACCAACATAATTGAGATACAGAAACACCGTGGTCCCTTTCTTTGACATAACTCTGCACTATTGCGAGCTGCAAATGCCACTTCCAGCTTAGCTGTGCAGAAGAAGAACAACAAGAAGAAGAAATATCTCGAAATATGTCCGTCAGGCCCCTTCCCTTGAGATATATCAGCAAATATCTCGGAAACGAAGCGAGCTATGGCAAAATGTTAAGAGACCTTTTTTGTCGAGAATTATGTTTCCTACAATTTATGTTCTATGATATTTTTTGATCAGAAGCGTAGTTCTCGAGATATATCGAGATATTTAAAAGTTCCGAAGCCGCACCAACATAATAGATATACAGAAACACCGTGGCCCCTTTCTTTGAGATGACTCTGCACTATTGCGAGCTGGAAATGCCACTTCCAGTTTAGCTGTGCAGAAGAAGAACAACAAGAAGAAGAAATATCTCGAAATATGTCCGTCAGGCCCCTTCCCTTGAGATAAATCTGCAAATATCTCGGAAATGAAGCGAGCTATGGCAAAATGTTAAGAGACCTTTTTTGTAGAGAATTAAGTTTCCTACTTTTTATGTTCTATGATATTTTTTGATCAGATGCGCAGTTCTCGAGATATATCAAGATATTTAAAAGTTCCGAAGCCGCACCAACATAATAGAGATACAGAAACACCGTGGCCCCTTTCTTCGAGATAACTCTGCACTATTGCGTCCTGCAAATGCCACTTCCAGCTTAGCTGTGCAGAAGAAGAACAACAAGAAGAAGAAATATCTCGAAATATGTCCGTCAGGCCCCTTCCCTTGAGATAAATCTGCAAATATCTCGGAAACGAAGCGAGCTACGGCAAAATGTTAAGAGACCTTTTTCGTAGAAAATTAGGATTCCTACTTTTTATGTTCTATGATATTTTTTGAACAGCTGCGTAGTTCTCGAGATATATCAGGATATTTAAAAGTTCCGAAGCCGCACCAACATAATAGAGATACAGAAACACCGTGGCCCCTTTCTTTGAGATAACTCTGCACAATTGCGAGCTGCAAATGCCACTTCCAGCTTAGCTGTGCAGAAGAAGAACAACAAGAAGAAGAAATATCTCGAAATATGTCCGTCAGGCCCCTTCCCTTGAGATAAATCTGCAAATATCTCGGAAACGAAGCGAGCTATGGCAAAATGTTAAGAGACCTTTTTTGTAGAGAATTATGTTTCCTACAATTTATGTTCTACGATATTTTTTGATCAGAAGCGTAGTTTTCGAGATATATCGAGATATTTAAAAGTTCCGAAGCCGCACCAACATAATAGAGATACAGAAACATCGTGGCCCCTTTCTTTGGGATAACTCTGCACTATTGCGAGCTGGAAATGCCACTTCCAGTTTAGCTGTGCAGAAGAAGAACAACAAGAAGAAGAAATATCCCGAAATATGTCCGTCAGGACCCTTCCCTTGAGATAAATCTGCAAATATCTCGGAAACGAAGCGAGCTATGGCAAAATGTTAAGAGACCTTTTTTGTAGAGAATTAAGTTTCCTACTTTTTATGTTCTATGATATTTTTTGATCAGATGCGTAGTTCTCGAGATATATCAAGATATTTAAAAGTTCCGAAGCCGCACCAACATAATAGAGATACAGAAACACCGTGGCCCCTTTCTTTGAGATAACTCTGCACTACTGCGAGCTGCAAATGCCACTTCCAGCTTAGCTGTGCAGAAGAAGAACAACAAGAAGAAGAAATATCTCGAAATATGTCCGTCAGGCCCCTTCCCTTGAGATAAATCTGCAAATATCTCGGAAACCAAGCGAGCTATGGCAAAATGTTAAGAGACCTTATTTGTAGAGAATTAAGTTTCCTACTTTTTATGTTCTACGATATTTTTTGATCAGATGCGTAGTTCTCGAGATATATCAAGATATTTAAAAGTTCCGAAGCCGCACCAACATAATAGAGATACAGAAACACCGTAGCCCCTTTCTTTGAGATAACTCTGCACTATTGCGACCTGCAAATGCCACTTGCTGCTTAGCTGTGCAGAAGAAGAACAACAAGAAGAAGAAATATCTCGAAATATGTCCCTCAGGCCCCTTCCCTTGAGATAAATCTGCAAATATCTCGGAAACCAAGCGAGCTATGGCAAAATGTTAAGAGACATTATTTGTAGAGAATTAAGTTTCCTACTTTTTATGTTCTACGATATTTTTTGATCAGATGCGTAGTTCTCGAGATATATCAAGATATTTAAAAGTTCCGAAGCCGCACCAACATAATAGAGATACAGAAACACCGTGGCCCCTCTCCTTGAGATAACTCTGCACAATTGCGAGCTGCAAATGCCACTTCCAGCTTAGCTGTGCAGAAGAAGAACAACAAGAAGAAGAAATATCTCGAAATATGTCCGTCAGGCCCGTTCCCTTGAGATAAATCTGCAAATATCTCGGAAACCAAGCGAGCTATGGCAAAATGTTAAGAGACCTTATTTGTAGAGAATTAAGTTTCCTACTTTTTATGTTCTACGATATTTTTCGATCAGACGCGTAGTTCTCGAGATATATCGAGATATTTAAAAGTTCCGAAGCCGCACCAACATAATAGAGATACAGAAACACCGTGGCCCCTTTCTTTGAGATAACTCTGCACTAGTGCGAGCCGCAAATGCCACTTCCAGCTTAGCTGTGCAGATGAAGAACAACAAGAAGAAGAAATATCTCGAAATATGTCCGTCAGGCCCCTTCCCTTGAGATAAATCTGCAAATATCTCGGGAACGAAGCGAGCTATGGCAAAATGTTAAGAGACCTTTTTTGTAGAGAATTAAGTTTCCTACTTTTTATGTTCTATGATATTTTTTGATCAGATGCGTAGTTCTCGAGATATATCAAGATATTTAAAAGTTCCGAAGCCGCACCAACATAATAGAGATACAGAAACACCGTGGCCCCTTTCTTTGAGATAACTCTGCACTATTGCGAGCTGCAAATGCCACTTCCAGCTTAGCTGTGCAGAAGAAGAACAACAAGAAGAAGAAATATCTCGAAATATGTCCGTCAGGCCCCTTCCCTTGAGATAAATCTGCAAATATCTCGGAAACGAAGCGAGCTATGGCAAAATGTTAAGAGACCTTTTTTGTAGAGAATTAAGTTTCCTCCTTTTTATGTTCTATGATATTTTTCGATCAGAGGCGTAGTTCTCGAGATATATCAAGATATTTAAAAGTTCCGAAGCCGCACCAACATAATAGAGATACAGAAACACCGTGGCCCCTTTCTTTGAGATAACTCTGCACGATTGCGAGCTGGAAATGCCACTTCCAGTTTAGCTGTGCCGAAGAAGAACAACAAGAAGAAGAAATATCTCGAAATATGTCCATCAGGACCCTTCCCTTGAGATAAATCTGCAAATATCTCGGAAACGAAGCGAGCTATGGCAAAATGTTAAGAGACCTTTTTTGTAGAGAATTAAGTTTGCTAGTTTTTATGTTCTATGATATTTTTTGATCAGATGCGTAGTTCTCGAGATATATCAAGATATTTAAAAGTTCCGAAGCAGCACCAACATAATAGAGATACAGAAACACCGTGGCCCCTTTCTTTGAGATAACTCTGCACTATTGCGAGCTGTAAATGCCACTTCCAGCTTAGCTGTGCAGAAGAAGAACAACAAGAAGAAGAAATATCTCGAAATATGTCCGGCAGGCCCCTTCCCTTGAGATATATCTGCAAATATCTCGGAAACGAAGCGAGCTATGGCAAAATGTTAAGATACCTTTTTTGTAGAGAATTATGTTTCCTACAATTTAAGTTCTATGATATTTTTTGATCAGATGCGTAGTTCTCGAGATATATCAAGATATTTAAAAGTTCCGAAGCCGCACCAACATAATAGAGATACAGAAACACCGTGGCCCCTTTCTTTGAGATAACTCTGCACTATTGCGAGCTGCAAATGCCACTTCCAGCTTAGCTGTGCAGAGGAAGAACAACAAGAAGAAGAAATATCTCGAAATATGTCCGTCAGGCCAGTTCCTTTGAGCTGAATCTGCAAATATCTCGGAAACGAAGCGAGCTATGGCAAAATGTTAAGAGACCTTTTTTGTAGAGAATTAAGTTTCCTACTTTTTATGTTCTATGATATTTTTTGATCAGATGCGTAGTTCTCGAGATATATCAAGATATTTAAAAGTTCCGAAGCCGCACCAACATAATAGAGATACAGAAACACCGTGGCCCCTTTCTTTGAGATAACTCTGCACTATTGCGAGCTGCAAATGCCACTTCCAGCTTAGCTGTGCAGAGGAAGAACAACAAGAAGAAGAAGTATCTCGAAATATGTCCGTCAGGCCCGTTCCTTTGAGCTGAATCTGCAAATATCTCGGAAACGAAGCGAGCTATGGCAAAATGTTAAGAGACGTTTTTTGTAGAGAATTATGTTTCCTACAATTTATGTTCTATGATATTTTTTGATCAGAAGCGTAGTTTTCGAGATATATCGAGATATTTAAAAGTTCCGAAGCCGCACCAACATAATAGGGATACAGAAACACCGTGGCCCCTTTCTTTGAGATAACTCTGCACTAGTGCGAGCCGCAAATGCCACTTCCAGCTTAGCTGTGCAGAAGAAGAACAACAAGAAGAAGAAATATCTCGAAATATGTCCGTCAGGCGCCTTCCCTTGAGATAAATCTGCAAATATCTCGGCAACGAAGCGAGCTATGGCAAAATGTTAAGAGACCTTTTTTGTAGAAAATTAGGTTTCCTACTTTTTATGTTCTATGATATTTTTTGATCAGATGCGTAGTTCTCGAGATATATTAAGATATTTAAAAGTTCCGAAGCCGCACCAACATAATAGAGATACAGAAACACCGTGGCCCCTTTCTTTGAGATAACTCTGCACTATTGCGAGCTGTAAATGCCACTTCCAGCTTAGCTGTGCAGAAGAAGAACAACAAGAAGAAGAAATATCTCGAAATATGTCCGTCAGGCCCCTGCCCTTGAGATATATCTGCAAATATCTCGGAAACGAAGCGAGCTATGGCAAAATGTTAAGAGACCTTTTTTGTAGAGAATTATGTTTCCTACAATTTATGTTCTATGATATTTTTTGATCAGAAGCGTAGTTTTCGAGATATATCGAGATATTTAAAGGTTCCGAAGCCGCACCAACATAATAGAGATACAGAAACACCGTGGCCCCTTTCTTTGAGATAACTCTGCACTAGTGCGAGCCGCAAATGCCACTTCCAGCTTAGCTGTGCAGAAGAAGAACAACAAGAAGAAGAAATATCTCGAAATATGTCCGTCAGGCCCCTTCCCTTGAGATAAATCTGCAAATATCTCGGAAACGAAGCGAGCTATGGCAAAATGTTAAGAGACCTTTTTTGTAGAGAATTAGGTTTCCTACTTTTTATGTTCTATGATATTTTTTGATCAGATGCGTAGTTCTCGAGATATATCAAGATATTTAAAAGTTCCGAAGCCGCACCAACATAATAGAGATACAGAAACACCGTGGCCCCTTTCTTTGAGCTAACTCTGCACTAGTGCGAGCCGCAAATGCCACTTCCAGCTTAGCTGTGCAGAAGAAGAACAACAAGAAGAAGAAATATCTCGAAATATGTCCGTCAGGCCCCTTCCCTTGAGATAAATCTGCAAATATCTCGGAAACGAAGCGAGCTATGGCAAAATGTTAAGAGAACTTTTTTGTAGAGAATTAAGTTTCCTACTTTTTATGTTCTATGATATTTTTTGATCAGATGCGCAGTTCTCGAGATATATCAAGATATTTAAAAGTTCCGAAGCCGCACCAACATAATAGAGATACAGAAACACCGTGGCCCCTTTCTTCGAGATAACTCTGCACTATTGCGACCTGCAAATGCCACTTCCAGCTTAGCTGTGCAGAAGAAGAACAACAAGAAGAAGAAATATCTCGAAATATGTACGTCAGGCCCCTTCCCTTGAGATAAATCTGCAAATATCTCGGAAACGAAGCGAGCTACGGCAAAATGTTAAGAGACCTTTTTCGTAGAAAATTAGGATTCCTACTTTTTATGTTCTATGATATTTTTTGAACAGCTGCGTAGTTCTCGAGATATATCAGGATATTTAAAAGTTCCGAAGCCGCACCAACATAATAGAGATACAGAAACACCGTGGCCCCTTTCTTTGAGATAACTCTGCACAATTGCGAGCTGCAAATGCCACTTCCAGCTTAGCTGTGCAGAAGAAGAACAACAAGAAGAAGAAATATCTCGAAATATGTCCGTCAGGCCCCTTCCCTTGAGATAAATCTGCAAATATCTCGGAAACGAAGCGAGCTATGGCAAAATGTTAAGAGACCTTTTTTGTAGAGAATTATGTTTCCTACAATTTATGTTCTACGATATTTTTTGATCAGAAGCGTAGTTTTCGAGATATATCGAGATATTTAAAAGTTCCGAAGCCGCACCAACATAATAGAGATACAGAAACATCGTGGCCCCTTTCTTTGGGATAACTCTGCACTATTGCGAGCTGGAAATGCCACTTCCAGTTTAGCTGTGCAGAAGAAGAACAACAAGAAGAAGAAATATCCCGAAATATGTCCGTCAGGACCCTTCCCTTGAGATAAATCTGCAAATATCTCGGAAACGAAGCGAGCTATGGCAAAATGTTTAGAGACCTTTTTTGTAGAGAATTAAGTTTCCTACTTTTTATGTTCTATGATATTTTTTGATCAGATGCGTAGTTCTCGAGATATATCAAGATATTTAAAAGTTCCGAAGCCGCACCAACATAATAGAGATACAGAAACACCGTGGCCCCTTTCTTTGAGATAACTCTGCACTACTGCGAGCTGCAAATGCCACTTCCAGCTTAGCTGTGCAGAAGAAGAACAACAAGAAGAAGAAATATCTCGAAATATGTCCGTCAGGCCCCTTCCCTTGAGATAAATCTGCAAATATCTCGGAAACCAAGCGAGCTATGGCAAAATGTTAAGAGACCTTATTTGTAGAGAATTAAGTTTCCTACTTTTTATGTTCTACGATATTTTTTGATCAGATGCGTAGTTCTCGAGATATATCAAGATATTTAAAAGTTCCGAAGCCGCACCAACATAATAGAGATACAGAAACACCGTAGCCCCTTTCTTTGAGATAACTCTGCACTATTGCGACCTGCAAATGCCACTTGCTGCTTAGCTGTGCAGAAGAAGAACAACAAGAAGAAGAAATATCTCGAAATATGTCCCTCAGGCCCCTTCCCTTGAGATAAATCTGCAAATATCTCGGAAACCAAGCGAGCTATGGCAAAATGTTAAGAGACATTATTTGTAGAGAATTAAGTTTCCTACTTTTTATGTTCTACGATATTTTTTGATCAGATGCGTAGTTCTCGAGATATATCAAGATATTTAAAAGTTCCGAAGCCGCACCAACATAATAGAGATACAGAAACACCGTGGCCCCTCTCCTTGAGATAACTCTGCACAATTGCTAGCTGCAAATGCCACTTCCAGCTTAGCTGTGCAGAAGAAGAACAACAAGAAGAAGAAATATCTCGAAATATGTCCGTCAGGCCCGTTCCCTTGAGATAAATCTGCAAATATCTCGGAAACCAAGCGAGCTATGGCAAAATGTTAAGAGACCTTATTTGTAGAGAATTAAGTTTCCTACTTTTTATGTTCTACGATATTTTTTGATCAGATGCGTAGTTCTCGAGATATATCAAGATATTTAAAAGTTCCGAAGCCGCACCAACATAATAGAGATACAGAAACACCGTGGCCCCTCTCTTTGAGATAACTCTGCACAATTGCGAGCTGCAAATGCCACTTCCAGCTTAGCTGTGCAGAAGAAGAACAACAAGAAGAAGAAATATCTCGAAATATGTCCGTCAGGCCCCTTCCCTTGAGATAAATCTGCAAATATCTCGGAAACGAAGCGAGCTATGGCAAAATGTTAAGAGACCTTTTTTGTAGAGAATTATGTTTCCTACAATTTATGTTCTATGTTATTTTTTGATCAGAAGCGTAGTTTTCGAGATATATCGAGATATTTAAAAGTTCCGAAGCCGCACCAACATAATAGAGATACAGAAACATCGTGGCCCCTTTCTTTGGGATAACTCTGCACTATTGCGAGCTGGAAATGCCACTTCCAGTTTAGCTGTGCAGAAGAAGAACAACAAGAAGAAGAAATATCTCGAAATATGTCCGTCAGGCCCCTTCCCTTGAGATAAATCTGCAAATATCTCGGAAACCAAGCGAGCTATGGCAAAATGTTAAGAGACCTTATTTGTAGCGAATTAAGTTTCCTACTTTTTATGTTCTACGATATTTTTTGATCAGATGCGTAGTTCTCGAGATATATCAAGATATTTAAAAGTTCCGAAGCCGCACCAACATAATAGAGATACAGAAACACCGTAGCCCCTTTCTTTGAGATAACTCTGCACTATTGCGACCTGCAAATGCCACTTGCAGCTTAGCTGTGCAGAAGAAGAACAACAAGAAGAAGAAATATCTCGAAATATGTCCCTCAGGCCCCTTCCCTTGAGATAAATCTGCAAATATCTCGGAAACGAAGCGAGCTATGGCAAAATGTTAAGAGACCTTATTTGTAGAGAATTAAGTTTCCTACTTTTTATGTTCTACGATATTTTTTGATCAGATGCGTAGTTCTCGAGATATATCAAGATATTTAAAAGTTCCGAAGCCGCACCAACATAATAGAGATACAGAAACACCGTAGCCCCTTTCTTTGAGATAACTCTGCACTATTGCGACCTGCAAATGCCACTTGCAGCTTAGCTGTGCAGAAGAAGAACAACAAGAAGAAGAAATATCTCGAAATATGTCCCTCAGGCCCCTTCCCTTGAGATAAATCTGCAAATATCTCGGAAACCAAGCGAGCTATGGCAAAATGTTAAGAGACATTATTTGTAGAGAATTAAGTTTCCTACTTTTTATGTTCTACGATATTTTTTGATCAGATGCGTAGTTCTCGAGATATATCAAGATATTTAAAAGTTCCGAAGCCGCACCAACATAATAGAGATACAGAAACACCGTGGCCCCTCACCTTGAGATAACTCTGCACAATTGCGAGCTGCAAATGCCACTTCCAGCTTAGCTGTGCAGAAGAAGAACAACAAGAAGAAGAAATATCTCGAAATATGTCCGTCAGGCCCGTTCCCTTGAGATAAATCTGCAAATATCTCGGAAACCAAGCGAGCTATGGCAAAATGTTAAGAGACCTTATTTGTAGAGAATTAAGTTTCCTACTTTTTATGTTCTACGATATTTTTTGATCAGATGCGTAGTTCTCGAGATATATCAAGATATTTAAAAGTTCCGAAGCCGCACCAACATAATAGAGATACAGAAACACCGTGGCCCCTTTCTTTGAGATAACTCTGCACTATTGCGAGCTGCAAATGCCACTTCCAGCTTAGCTGTGCAGAAGAAGAACAACAAGAAGAAGAAATATCTCGAAATATGTCCGTCAGGCCCCTTCCCTTGAGATAAATCTGCAAATATCTCGGAAACGAAGCGAGCTATGGCAAAATCTTAAGAGACCTTATTTGTAGAGAATTAAGTTTCCTACTTTTTATGTTCTACGATATTTTTTGATCAGATGCGTAGTTCTCGAGATATATCAAGATATTTAAAAGTTCCGAAGCCGCACCAACATAATAGAGATACAGAAACACCGTGGCCCCTTTCTTTGAGATAACTCTGCACTATTGCGAGCTGCAAATGCCACTTCCAGCTTAGCTGTGCAGAAGAAGAACAACAAGAAGAAGAAATATCTCGAAATATGTCCGTCAGGCCCCTTCCCTTGAGATAAATCTGCAAATATCTCGGAAACGAAGCGAGCTATGGCAAAATCTTAAGAGACCTTTTTTGTAGAGAATTATGTTTCCTACAATTTACGTTCTCTGATATTTTTTGATCAGAAGCGTAGTTTTCGAGATATATCGAGATATTTAAAAGTTCCGAAGCCGCACCAACATAATAGAGATACAGAAACACCGTGGCCCCTTTCTTTGAGATAACTCTGCACTATTGCGAGCTGCAAATGCCACTTCCAGCTTAGCTGTGCAGAAGAAGAACAACAAGAAGAAGAAATATCTGGAAATATGTCCGTCAGGCCCCTTCCCTTGAGATAAATCTGCAAATATCTCGGAAACGAAGCGAGCTACGCAAAATGTTAAGAGACCTTTTTTGTAGAAAATTAGGATTCCTACTTTTTATGTTCTATGATATTTTTTGAACAGATGCGTAGTTCTCGAGATATATCAAGATATTTAAAAGTTCCGAAGCCGCACCAACATAATAGAGATACAGAAACACCGTGGCCCCTCTCTTTGAGATAACTCTGCACAATTGCGAGCTGCAAATGCCACTTCCAGCTTAGCTGTGCAGAAGAAGAACAACAAGAAGAAGAAATATCTCGAAATATGTCCGTCAGGCCCCTTCCCTTGAGATAAATCTGCAAATATCTCGGAAACGAAGCGAGCTATGGCAAAATGTTAAGAGACCTTTTTTGTAGAGAATTATGTTTCCTACAATTTATGTTCTACGATATTTTTTGATCAGAAGCGTAGTTTTCGAGATATATCGAGATATTTAAAAGTTCCGAAGCCGCACCAACATAATAGAGATACAGAAACATCGTGGCCCCTTTCTTTGGGATAACTCTGCACTATTGCGAGCTGGAAATGCCACTTCCAGTTTAGCTGTGCAGAAGAAGAACAACAAGAAGAAGAAATATCTCGAAATATGTCCGTCAGGACCCTTCCCTTGAGATAAATCTGCAAATATCTCGGAAACGAAGCGAGCTATGGCAAAATGTTAAGAGACCTTTTTTGTAGAGAATTAAGTTTCATACTTTTTATGTTCTATGATATTTTTTGATCAGATGCGTAGTTCTCGAGATATATCAAGATATTTAAAAGTTCCGAAGCCGCACCAACATAATAGAGATACAGAAACACCGTGGCCCCTTTCTTTGAGATAACTCTGCACTATTGCGAGCTGCAAATGCCACTTCCAGCTTAGCTGTGCAGAAGAAGAACAACAAGAAGAAGAAATATCTGGAAATATGTCCGTCAGGCCCCTTCCCTTGAGATAAATCTGCAAATATCTCGGAAACGAAGCGAGCTACGGCAAAATGTTAACAGACCTTTTTGTAGAAAATTAGGATTCCTACTTTTTATGTTCTATGATATTTTTTGAACAGATGCGTAGTTCTCGAGATATATCAAGATATTTAAAAGTTCCGAAGCCGCACCAACATAATAGAGATACAGAAACACCGTGGCCCCTTTCTTTGAGATAACTCTGCACTATTGCGCGCTGCAAATGGCACTTCCAGCTTAGCTGTGCAGAAGAAGAACAACAAGAAGAAGAAATATCTCGAAATATGTCCCTCAGGCCCCTTCCCTTGAGATAAATCTGCAAATATCTCGGAAACCAAGCGAGCTATGGCAAAATGTTAAGAGACCTTATTTGTAGAGAATTAAGTTTCCTACTTTTTATGTTCTACGATATTTTTTGATCAGATGCGTAGTTCTCGAGATATATCAAGATATTTAAAAGTTCCGAAGCCGCACCAACATAATAGAGATACAGAAACACCGTGGCCCCTCTCTTTGAGATAACTCTGCACAATTGCGAGCTGCAAATGCCACTTCCAGCTTAGCTGTGCAGAAGAAGAACAACAAGAAGAAGAAATATCTCGAAATATGTCCGTCAGGCCCCTTCCCTTGAGATAAATCTGCAAATATCTCGGAAACGAAGCGAGCTATGGCAAAATGTTAAGAGACCTTTTTTGTAGAGAATTATGTTTCCTACAATTTATGTTCTACGATATTTTTTGATCAGAAGCGTAGTTTTCGAGATATATCGAGATATTTAAAAGTTCCGAAGCCGCACCAACATAATAGAGATACAGAAACACCGTGGCCCCTTTCTTTGAGATAACTCTGCACTATTGCGAGCTGCAAATGCCACTTCCAGCTTAGCTGTGCAGAAGAAGAACAACAAGAAGAAGAAATATCTCGAAATATGTCCGTCAGGCCCCTTCCCTTGAGATAAATCTGCAAATATCTCGGAAACGAAGCGAGCTATGGCAAAATCTTAAGAGACCTTTTTTGTAGAGAATTATGTTTCCTACAATTTACGTTCTCTGATATTTTTTGATCAGAAGCGTAGTTTTCGAGATATATCGAGATATTTAAAAGTTCCGAAGCCGCACCAACATAATAGAGATACAGAAACACCGTGGCCCCTTTCTTTGAGATAACTCTGCACTATTGCGAGCTGCAAATGCCACTTCCAGCTTAGCTGTGCAGAAGAAGAACAACAAGAAGAAGAAATATCTGGAAATATGTCCGTCAGGCCCCTTCCCTTGAGATAAATCTGCAAATATCTCGGAAACGAAGCGAGCTACGGCAAAATGTTAAGAGACCTTTTTTGTAGAAAATTAGGATTCCTACTTTTTATGTTCTATGATATTTTTTGAACAGATGCGTAGTTCTCGAGATATATCAAGATATTTAAAAGTTCCGAAGCCGCACCAACATAATAGAGATACAGAAACACCGTGGCCCCTCTCTTTGAGATAACTCTGCACAATTGCGAGCTGCAAATGCCACTTCCAGCTTAGCTGTGCAGAAGAAGAACAACAAGAAGAAGAAATATCTCGAAATATGTCCGTCAGGCCCCTTCCCTTGAGATAAATCTGCAAATATCTCGGAAACGAAGCGAGCTATGGCAAAATGTTAAGAGACCTTTTTTGTAGAGAATTATGTTTCCTACAATTTATGTTCTACGATATTTTTTGATCAGAAGCGTAGTTTTCGAGATATATCGAGATATTTAAAAGTTCCGAAGCCGCACCAACATAATAGAGATACAGAAACATCGTGGCCCCTTTCTTTGGGATAACTCTGCACTATTGCGAGCTGGAAATGCCACTTCCAGTTTAGCTGTGCAGAAGAAGAACAACAAGAAGAAGAAATATCTCGAAATATGTCCGTCAGGCCCCTTCCCTTGAGATAAATCTGCAAATATCTCGGAAACGAAGCGAGCTATGGCAAAATGTTAAGAGACCTTTTTTGTAGCGAATTATGTTTCCTACAATTTATGTTCTATGATATTTTTTGATCAGAAGCGTAGTTTTCGAGATATATCGAGATATTTAAAAGTTCCGAAGCCGCACCAACATAATAGAGATACAGAAACATCGTGGCCCCTTTCTTTGGGATAACTCTGCACTATTGCGAGCTGGAAATGCCACTTCCAGTTTAGCTGTGCAGAAGAAGAACAACAAGAAGAAGAAATATCTCGAAATATGTCCGTCAGGCCCCTTCCCTTGAGATAAATCTGCAAATATCTCGGAAACCAAGCGAGCTATGGCAAAATGTTAAGAGACCTTATTTGTAGAGAATTAAGTTTCCTACTTTTTATGTTCTACGATATTTTTTGATCAGATGCGTAGTTCTCGAGATATATCAAGATATTTAAAAGTTCCGAAGCCGCACCAACATAATAGAGATACAGAAACACCGTAGCCCCTTTCTTTGAGATAACTCTGCACTATTGCGACCTGCAAATGCCACTTGCAGCTTAGCTGTGCAGAAGAAGAACAACAAGAAGAAGAAATATCTCGAAATATGTCCCTCAGGCCCCTTCCCTTGAGATAAATCTGCAAATATCTCGGAAACCAAGCGAGCTATGGCAAAATGTTAAGAGACCTTATTTGTAGAGAATTAAGTTTCCTACTTTTTATGTTCTACGATATTTCTTGATCAGATGCGTAGTTCTCGAGATATATCAAGATATTTAAAAGTTCCGAAGCCGCACCAACATAATAGAGATACAGAAACACCGTGGCCCCTTTCTTTGAGATAACTCTGCACTATTGCGAGCTGCAAATGCCACTTCCAGCTTAGCTGTGCAGAAGAAGAACAACAAGAAGAAGAAATATCTGGAAATATGTCCGTCAGGCCCCTTCCCTTGAGATAAATCTGCAAATATCTCGGAAACGAAGCGAGCTACGGCAAAATGTTAAGAGACCTTTTTTGTAGAAAATTAGGATTCCTACTTTTCATGTTCTATGATATTTTTTGAACAGATGCGTAGTTCTCGAGATATATCAAGATATTTAAAAGTTCCGAAGCCGCACCAACATAATAGAGATACAGAAACACCGTGGCCCCTCTCTTTGAGATAACTCTGCACAATTGCGAGCTGCAAATGCCACTTCCAGCTTAGCTGTGCAGAAGAAGAACAACAAGAAGAAGAAATATCTCGAAATATGTCCGTCAGGCCCCTTCCCTTGAGATAAATCTGCAAATATCTCGGAAACGAAGCGAGCTATGGCAAAATGTTATGAGACCTTTTTTGTAGAGAATTAAGTTTCATACTTTTTATGTTCTATGATATTTTTTGATCAGATGCGTAGTTCTCGAGATATATCAAGATATTTAAAAGTTCCGAAGCCGCACCAACATAATAGAGATACAGAAACACCGTGGCCCCTTTCTTTGAGATAACTCTGCACTATTGCGAGCTGCAAATGCCACTTCCAGCTTAGCTGTGCAGAAGAAGAACAACAAGAAGAAGAAATATCTGGAAATATGTCCGTCAGGCCCCTTCCCTTGAGATAAATCTGCAAATATCTCGGAAACGAAGCGAGCTACGGCAAAATGTTAACAGACCTTTTTGTAGAAAATTAGGATTCCTACTTTTTATGTTCTATGATATTTTTTGAACAGATGCGTAGTTCTCGAGATATATCAAGATATTTAAAAGTTCCGAAGCCGCACCAACATAATAGAGATACAGAAACACCGTGGCCCCTTTCTTTGAGATAACTCTGCACTATTGCGCGCTGCAAATGGCACTTCCAGCTTAGCTGTGCAGAAGAAGAACAACAAGAAGAAGAAATATCTCGAAATATGTCCCTCAGGCCCCTTCCCTTGAGATAAATCTGCAAATATCTCGGAAACCAAGCGAGCTATGGCAAAATGTTAAGAGACCTTATTTGTAGAGAATTAAGTTTCCTACTTTTTATGTTCTACGATATTTTTTGATCAGATGCGTAGTTCTCGAGATATATCAAGATATTTAAAAGTTCCGAAGCCGCACCAACATAATAGAGATACAGAAACACCGTGGCCCCTCTCTTTGAGATAACTCTGCACAATTGCGAGCTGCAAATGCCACTTCCAGCTTAGCTGTGCAGAAGAAGAACAACAAGAAGAAGAAATATCTCGAAATATGTCCGTCAGGCCCCTTCCCTTGAGATAAATCTGCAAATATCTCGGAAACGAAGCGAGCTATGGCAAAATGTTAAGAGACCTTTTTTGTAGAGAATTATGTTTCCTACAATTTATGTTCTACGATATTTTTTGATCAGAAGCGTAGTTTTCGAGATATATCGAGATATTTAAAAGTTCCGAAGCCGCACCAACATAATAGAGATACAGAAACACCGTGGCCCCTTTCTTTGAGATAACTCTGCACTATTGCGAGCTGCAAATGCCACTTCCAGCTTAGCTGTGCAGAAGAAGAACAACAAGAAGAAGAAATATCTCGAAATATGTCCGTCAGGCCCCTTCCCTTGAGATAAATCTGCAAATATCTCGGAAACGAAGCGAGCTATGGCAAAATCTTAAGAGACCTTTTTTGTAGAGAATTATGTTTCCTACAATTTACGTTCTCTGATATTTTTTGATCAGAAGCGTAGTTTTCGAGATATATCGAGATATTTAAAAGTTCCGAAGCCGCACCAACATAATAGAGATACAGAAACACCGTGGCCCCTTTCTTTGAGATAACTCTGCACTATTGCGAGCTGCAAATGCCACTTCCAGCTTAGCTGTGCAGAAGAAGAACAACAAGAAGAAGAAATATCTGGAAATATGTCCGTCAGGCCCCTTCCCTTGAGATAAATCTGCAAATATCTCGGAAACGAAGCGAGCTACGGCAAAATGTTAAGAGACCTTTTTTGTAGAAAATTAGGATTCCTACTTTTTATGTTCTATGATATTTTTTGAACAGATGCGTAGTTCTCGAGATATATCAAGATATTTAAAAGTTCCGAAGCCGCACCAACATAATAGAGATACAGAAACACCGTGGCCCCTCTCTTTGAGATAACTCTGCACAATTGCGAGCTGCAAATGCCACTTCCAGCTTAGCTGTGCAGAAGAAGAACAACAAGAAGAAGAAATATCTCGAAATATGTCCGTCAGGCCCCTTCCCTTGAGATAAATCTGCAAATATCTCGGAAACGAAGCGAGCTATGGCAAAATGTTAAGAGACCTTTTTTGTAGAGAATTATGTTTCCTACAATTTATGTTCTACGATATTTTTTGATCAGAAGCGTAGTTTTCGAGATATATCGAGATATTTAAAAGTTCCGAAGCCGCACCAACATAATAGAGATACAGAAACATCGTGGCCCCTTTCTTTGGGATAACTCTGCACTATTGCGAGCTGGAAATGCCACTTCCAGTTTAGCTGTGCAGAAGAAGAACAACAAGAAGAAGAAATATCTCGAAATATGTCCGTCAGGCCCCTTCCCTTGAGATAAATCTGCAAATATCTCGGAAACCAAGCGAGCTATGGCAAAATGTTAAGAGACCTTATTTGTAGAGAATTAAGTTTCCTACTTTTTATGTTCTACGATATTTTTTGATCAGATGCGTAGTTCTCGAGATATATCAAGATATTTAAAAGTTCCGAAGCCGCACCAACATAATAGAGATACAGAAACACCGTAGCCCCTTTCTTTGAGATAACTCTGCACTATTGCGACCTGCAAATGCCACTTGCAGCTTAGCTGTGCAGAAGAAGAACAACAAGAAGAAGAAATATCTCGAAATATGTCCCTCAGGCCCCTTCCCTTGAGATAAATCTGCAAATATCTCGGAAACCAAGCGAGCTATGGCAAAATGTTAAGAGACCTTATTTGTAGAGAATTAAGTTTCCTACTTTTTATGTTCTACGATATTTCTTGATCAGATGCGTAGTTCTCGAGATATATCAAGATATTTAAAAGTTCCGAAGCCGCACCAACATAATAGAGATACAGAAACACCGTGGCCCCTTTCTTTGAGATAACTCTGCACTATTGCGAGCTGCAAATGCCACTTCCAGCTTAGCTGTGCAGAAGAAGAACAACAAGAAGAAGAAATATCTGGAAATATGTCCGTCAGGCCCCTTCCCTTGAGATAAATCTGCAAATATCTCGGAAACGAAGCGAGCTACGGCAAAATGTTAAGAGACCTTTTTTGTAGAAAATTAGGATTCCTACTTTTCATGTTCTATGATATTTTTTGAACAGATGCGTAGTTCTCGAGATATATCAAGATATTTAAAAGTTCCGAAGCCGCACCAACATAATAGAGATACAGAAACACCGTGGCCCCTCTCTTTGAGATAACTCTGCACAATTGCGAGCTGCAAATGCCACTTCCAGCTTAGCTGTGCAGAAGAAGAACAACAAGAAGAAGAAATATCTCGAAATATGTCCGTCAGGCCCCTTCCCTTGAGATAAATCTGCAAATATCTCGGAAACGAAGCGAGCTATGGCAAAATGTTATGAGACCTTTTTTGTAGAGAATTATGTTTCCTACAATTTATGTTCTACGATATTTTTTGATCAGAAGCGTAGTTTTCGAGATATATCGAGATATTTAAAAGTTCCGAAGCCGCACCAACATAATAGAGATACAGAAACATCGTGGCCCCTTTCTTTGGGATAACTCTGCACTATTGCGAGCTGGAAATGCCACTTCCAGTTTAGCTGTGCAGAAGAAGAACAACAAGAAGAAGAAATATCTCGAAATATGTCCGTCAGGACCCTTCCCTTGAGATAAATCTGCAAATATCTCGGAAACGAAGCGAGCTATGGCAAAATGTTAAGAGACCTTTTTTGTAGAGAATTAAGTTTCATACTTTTTATGTTCTATGATATTTTTTGATCAGATGCGTAGTTCTCGAGATATATCAAGATATTTAAAAGTTCCGAAGCCGCACCAACATAATAGAGATACAGAAACACCGTGGCCCCTTTCTTTGAGATAACTCTGCACTATTGCGAGCTGCAAATGCCACTTCCAGCTTAGCTGTGCAGAAGAAGAACAACAAGAAGAAGAAATATCTGGAAATATGTCCGTCAGGCCCCTTCCCTTGAGATAAATCTGCAAATATCTCGGAAACGAAGCGAGCTACGGCAAAATGTTAACAGACCTTTTTGTAGAAAATTAGGATTCCTACTTTTTATGTTCTATGATATTTTTTGAACAGATGCGTAGTTCTCGAGATATATCAAGATATTTAAAAGTTCCGAAGCCGCACCAACATAATAGAGATACAGAAACACCGTGGCCCCTTTCTTTGAGATAACTCTGCACTATTGCGCGCTGCAAATGGCACTTCCAGCTTAGCTGTGCAGAAGAAGAACAACAAGAAGAAGAAATATCTCGAAATATGTCCCTCAGGCCCCTTCCCTTGAGATAAATCTGCAAATATCTCGGAAACCAAGCGAGCTATGGCAAAATGTTAAGAGACCTTATTTGTAGAGAATTAAGTTTCCTACTTTTTATGTTCTACGATATTTTTTGATCAGATGCGTAGTTCTCGAGATATATCAAGATATTTAAAAGTTCCGAAGCCGCACCAACATAATAGAGATACAGAAACACCGTGGCCCCTCTCTTTGAGATAACTCTGCACAATTGCGAGCTGCAAATGCCACTTCCAGCTTAGCTGTGCAGAAGAAGAACAACAAGAAGAAGAAATATCTCGAAATATGTCCGTCAGGCCCCTTCCCTTGAGATAAATCTGCAAATATCTCGGAAACGAAGCGAGCTATGGCAAAATGTTAAGAGACCTTTTTTGTAGAGAATTATGTTTCCTACAATTTATGTTCTATGATATTTTTTGATCAGAAGCGTAGTTTTCGAGATATATCGAGATATTTAAAAGTTCCGAAGCCGCACCAACATAATAGAGATACAGAAACATCGTGGCCCCTTTCTTTGGGATAACTCTGCACTATTGCGAGCTGGAAATGCCACTTCCAGTTTAGCTGTGCAGAAGAAGAACAACAAGAAGAAGAAATATCTCGAAATATGTCCGTCAGGACCCTTCCCTTGAGATACATCTGCAAATATCTCGGAAACGAAGCGAGCTATTGCAAAACGTTAAGAGACCTTTTTTGTACAGAATTAAGTTTCCTACTTTTTATGTTCTATGATATTTTTTGATCAGATGCGTAGTTCTCGAGATATATCAAGATATTTAAAAGTTCCGAAGCCGCACCAACATAATAGAGATACAGAAACACCGTGGCCCCTTTCTTTGAGATAACTCTGCACTATTGCGAGCTGCAAATGCCACTTCCAGCTTAGCTGTGCAGAAGAAGAACAACAAGAAGAAGAAATATCTGGAAATATGTCCGTCAGGCCCCTTCCCTTGAGATAAATCTGCAAATATCTCGGAAACGAAGCGAGCTACGGCAAAATGTTAAGAGACCTTTTTTGTAGAAAATTAGGATTCCTACTTTTTATGTTCTATGATATTTTTTGAACAGATGCGTAGTTCTCGAGATATATCAAGATATTTAAAAGTTCCGAAGCCGCACCAACATAATAGAGATACAGAAACACCGTGGCCCCTTTCTTTGAGATAACTCTGCACTATTGCGCGCTGCAAATGGCACTTCCAGCTTAGCTGTGCAGAAGAAGAACAACAAGAAGAAGAAATATCTCGAAATATGTCCGTCAGGCCCCTTCCCTTGAGATAAATCTGCAAATATCTCGGAAACGAAGCGAGCTATGGCAAAATGTTAAGAGACCTTTTTTGTAGAGAATTATGTTTCCTACAATTTATGTTCTATGATATTTTTTGATCAGAAGCGTAGTTTTCGAGATATATCGAGATATTTAAAAGTTCCGAAGCCGCACCAACATAATAGAGATACAGAAACATCGTGGCCCCTTTCTTTGGGATAACTCTGCACTATTGCGAGCTGGAAATGCCACTTCCAGTTTAGCTGTGCAGAAGAAGAACAACAAGAAGAAGAAATATCTCGAAATATGTCCGTCAGGACCCTTCCCTTGAGATACATCTGCAAATATCTCGGAAACGAAGCGAGCTATTGCAAAACGTTAAGAGACCTTTTTTGTACAGAATTAAGTTTCCTACTTTTTATGTTCTATGATATTTTTTGATCAGATGCGTAGTTCTCGAGATATATCAAGATATTTAAAAGTTCCGAAGCCGCACCAACATAATAGAGATACAGAAACACCGTGGCCCCTTTCTTTGAGATAACTCTGCACTATTGCGAGCTGCAAATGCCACTTCCAGCTTAGCTGTGCAGAAGAAGAACAACAAGAAGAAGAAATATCTGGAAATATGTCCGTCAGGCCCCTTCCCTTGAGATAAATCTGCAAATATCTCGGAAACGAAGCGAGCTACGGCAAAATGTTAAGAGACCTTTTTTGTAGAAAATTAGGATTCCTACTTTTTATGTTCTATGATATTTTTTGAACAGATGCGTAGTTCTCGAGATATATCAAGATATTTAAAAGTTCCGAAGCCGCACCAACATAATAGAGATACAGAAACACCGTGGCCCCTTTCTTTGAGATAACTCTGCACTATTGCGCGCTGCAAATGGCACTTCCAGCTTAGCTGTGCAGAAGAAGAACAACAAGAAGAAGAAATATCTCGAAATATGTCCGTCAGGCCCCTTCCCTTGAGATAAATCTGCAAATATCTCGGAAACGAAGCGAGCTATGGCAAAATGTTAAGAGACCTTTTTTGTAGAGAATTATGTTTCCTACAATTTATGTTCTATGATATTTTTTGATCAGAAGCGTAGTTTTCGAGATATATCGAGATATTTAAAAGTTCCGAAGCCGCACCAACATAATAGAGATACAGAAACATCGTGGCCCCTTTCTTTGGGATAACTCTGCACTATTGCGAGCTGGAAATGCCACTTCCAGTTTAGCTGTGCAGAAGAAGAACAACAAGAAGAAGAAATATCTGGAAATATGTCCGTCAGGCCCCTTCCCTTGAGATAAATCTGCAAATATCTCGGAAACGAAGCGAGCTACGGCAAAATGTTAAGAGACCTTTTTTGTAGAAAATTAGGATTCCTACTTTTTATGTTCTATGATATTTTTTGAACAGATGCGTAGTTCTCGAGATATATCAAGATATTTAAAAGTTCCGAAGCCGCACCAACATAATAGAGATACAGAAACACCGTGGCCCCTTTCTTTGAGATAACTCTGCACTATTGCGCGCTGCAAATGGCACTTCCAGCTTAGCTGTGCAGAAGAAGAACAACAAGAAGGAGAAATATCTCGAAATATGTCCGTCAGGCCCCTTCCCTTGAGATAAATCTGCAAATATCTCGGAAACGAAGCGAGCTATGGCAAAATGTTAAGAGACCTTTTTTGTAGAGAATTATGTTTCCTACAATTTATGTTCTATGATATTTTTTGATCAGAAGCGTAGTTTTCGAGATATATCGAGATATTTAAAAGTTCCGAAGCCGCACCAACATAATAGAGATACAGAAACATCGTGGCCCCTTTCTTTGGGATAACTCTGCACTATTGCGAGCTGGAAATGCCACTTCCAGTTTAGCTGTGCAGAAGAAGAACAACAAGAAGAAGAAATATCGCGAAATATGTCCGTCAGGACCCTTCCCTTGAGATAAATCTGCAAATATCTCGGAAACGAAGCGAGCTATGGCAAAATGTTAAGAGACCTTTTTTGTAGAAAATTAGGATTCCTACTTTTTATGTTCTATGATATTTTTTGAACAGATGCGTAGTTCTCGAGATATATCAAGATATTTAAAAGTTCCGAAGCCGCACCAACATAATAGAGATACAGAAACACCGTGGCCCCTTTCTTTGAGATAACTCTGCACTATTGCGCGCTGCAAATGGCACTTCCAGCTTAGCTGTGCAGAAGAAGAACAACAAGAAGAAGAAATATCTCGAAATATGTCCGTCAGGCCCCTTCCCTTGAGATAAATCTGCAAATATCTCGGAAACGAAGCGAGCTATGGCAAAATGTTAAGAGACCTTTTTTGTAGAGAATTATGTTTCCTACAATTTATGTTCTATGATATTTTTTGATCAGAAGCGTAGTTTTCGAGATATATCGAGATATTTAAAAGTTCCGAAGCCGCACCAACATAATAGAGATACAGAAACATCGTGGCCCCTTTCTTTGGGATAACTCTGCACTATTGCGAGCTGGAAATGCCACTTCCAGTTTAGCTGTGCAGAAGAAGAACAACAAGAAGAAGAAATATCGCGAAATATGTCCGTCAGGACCCTTCCCTTGAGATAAATCTGCAAATATCTCGGAAACGAAGCGAGCTATGGCAAAATGTTAAGAGACCTTTTTTGTAGAGAATTAAGTTTCCTACTTTTTATGTTCTATGATATTTTTTGATCAGATGCGTAGTTCTCGAGATATATCAAGATATTTAAAAGTTCCGAAGCCGCACCAACATAATAGACATACAGAAACACCGTGGCCCCTTTCTTTGAGATAACTCTGCACTACTGCGAGCTGCAAATGCCACTTCCAGCTTAGCTGTGCAGAAGAAGAACAACAAGAAGAAGACATATCTCGAAATATGTCCGTCAGGCCCCTTCCCTTGGGATAAATCTGCAAATATCTCGGAAACGAAGCGAGATATGGCAAAATGTTAAGAGACCTTTTTTGTAGAGAATTAAGTTTCCTACTTTTTATGTTCTATGATATTTTTTGATCAGATGCGTAGTTCTCGAGATATATCCAGATATTTAAAAGTTCCGAAGCGGCACCAACATAATAGAGATACAGAAACACCGTGGCCCCTTTCTTTGAGGTAACTCTGCACTATTGCGAGCTGCAAATGCCACTTCCAGCTTAGCTGTGCAGAAGAAGAACAACAAGAAGAAGAAATATCTCGAAATATGTCCCTCAGGCCCCTTCCCTTGAGATAAATCTGCAAATATCTCGGAAACCAAGCGAGCTATGGCAAAATGTTAAGAGACCTTATTTGTAGAGAATTAAGTTTCCTACTTTTTATGTTCTACGATATTTTTTGATCAGATGCGTAGTTCTCGAGATATATCAAGATATTTAAAAGTTCCGAAGCCGCACCAACATAATAGAGATACAGAAACACCGTGGCCCCTCTCTTTGAGATAACTCTGCACTATTGCGAGCTGGAAATGCCACTTCCAGTTTAGCTGTGCAGAAGAAGAACAACAAGAAGAAGAAATATCTCGAAATATGTCCGTTAGGCCCCTTCCCTTGAGATAAATCTGCAAATATCTCGGAAACGAAGAGAGCTATGGCAAAATGATAAGAGACCTTTTTTGTAGAGAATTAAGTTGCCTACTTTTTACGTTCTATGATATTTTTTGATCAGATGCGTAGTTCTCGAGATATATCAAGATATTTAAAAGTTCCGAAGCCGCACCAACATAATAGAGATACAGAAACACCGTGGCCCCTTTCTTTGAGACAACTCTGCACTATTGCGAGCTGCAAATGCCACTTCCAGCTTAGCTGTGCAGAAGAAGAACAACAAGAAGAAGAAATATCACGAAATATGTCCGTCAGGCCCCTTCCCTTGAGATAAATCTGCAAATATCTCGGAAACGAAGCGAGCTATGGCAAAATGTTAAGAGACCTTTTTTGTAGCGAATTAAGTTTCCTACTTTTTATGTTCTATGATATTTTTTGATCAGATGCGTAGTTCTCGAGATATATCAAGATATTTAAAAGTTCCGAAGCCGCACCAACATAATAGAGATACAGAAACACCGTGGCCCCTTTCTTTCAGATAGCTATGCACTATTGCGAGCTGCAAATGCCACTTCCAGCTTAGCTGTGCAGAAGAAGAACAACAAGAAGAAGAAATATCTCGAAATATGTCCGTCAGGCCCCTTCCCTTGAGATAAATCTGCAAATATCTCGGAAACGAAGAGAGCTATGGCAAAATGATAAGAGACCTTTTTTGTAGAGAATTAAGTTTCCTACTTTTTATCTTCTATGGTATTTTCTGATCAGATGCGTAGTTCTCGAGATATATCAAGATATTTAAAAGTTCCGAAGCCGCACCAACATAATAGAGATACAGAAACACCGTGGCCCCTCTCTTTGAGATAACTCTGCACAATTGCGAGCTGCAAATGCCACTTCCAGCTTAGCTGTGCAGAAGAGGAACAGCAAGAAGAAGAAATATCTCGAAATATGTCCGTCAGGCCCCTTCCCTTGAGATAAATCTGCAAATATCTCGGAAACGAAGCGAGCTATGGCAAAATGTTAAGAGACCTTTTTTGTAGAAAATTATGTTTCCTACTTTTTATGTTCTATGATATTTTTCGATCAGAGGCGTAGTTCTCGAGATATATCAAGATATTTAAAAGTTCCGAAGCCGCACCAACATAATAGAGATACAGAAACACCGTGGCCCCTCTCTTTGAGATAACTCTGCACTATTGCGAGCTGGAAATGCCACTTCCAGTTTAGCTGTGCAGAAGAAGAACAACAAGAAGAAGAAATATCTCGAAATATGTCCGTTAGGCCCCTTCCCTTGACATAAATCTGCAAATATCTCGGAAACGAAGCGAGCTATGGCAAAATGTTAAGAGACCTTTTTTGTAGCGAATTAAGTTTCCTACTTTTTATGTTCTATGATATTTTTGGATCAGATGCGTAGTTCTCGAGATATATCAAGATATTTAAATGTTCCGAAGCCGCACCAACATAATAGAGATACAGAAACACCGTGGCCCTTTTCTTTCAGATAGCTATGCACTATTGCGAGCTGCAAATGCCACTTCCAGCTTAGCTGTGCAGAAGAAGAACAACAAGAAGAAGAAATATCTCGAAATATGTCCGTCAGGCCCCTTACCTTGAGATAAATCTGCAAATATCTCGGAAACGAAGCGAGCTATGGCAAAATGTTAAGAGACCTTTTTTGTAGAGAATTAAGTTTCCTACTTTTTATCTTCTATGGTATTTTCTGATCAGATGCGTAGTTCTCGAGATATATCAAGATATTTAAAAGTTCCGAAGCCGCACCAACATAATAGAGATACAGAAACACCGTGGCCCCTCTCTTTGAGATAACTCTGCATAATTGCGAGCTGCAAATGCCACTTCCAGCTTAGCTGTGCAGAAGAGGAACAACAAGAAGAAGAAATATCTCGAAATATGTCCGTCAGGCCCCTTCCCTTGAGATAAATCTGCAAATATCTCGGAAACGAAGCGAGCTATGGCAAAATGTTAAGAGACCTTTTTTGTAGAGAATTATGTTTCCTACTTTTTATGTTCTATGATATTTTTTGATCAGACGCGTAGTTCTCGAGATATATCAAGATATTTAAAAGTTCCGAAGCCGCACCAACATAATAGAGATACAGAAACACCGTGGCTCCTTTCTTTGAGATAACTCTGCACTATTGCGACCTGGAAATGCCACTTCCAGTTTAGCTGTGCAGAAGAAGAACAACAAGAAGAAGAAATATCTCGAAATATGTCCGTTAGGCCCCTTCCCTTGAGATAAATCTGCAAATATCTCGGAACCGATGCCAGGTATGGGAAAATGTTAAGAGACCTTTTTTGTAGAGAATTAAGTTCCCTACTTTTTATCTTCTATGATATTTTTTGATCAGATGCGTAGTTCTCGAGATATATCAAGATATTTAAAAGTTCCGAAGCCGCACCAACATAATAGAGATACAGAAACACCGTGGCCCCTTTCTTTGAGATAACTCTGCACTATTGCGAGCTGTAAATGCCACTTCCAGCTTAGCTGTGCAGAAGAAGAACAACAAGAAGAAGAAATATCTCGAAATATGTCCGTCAGGCCCCTTCCCTTGAGATATATCTGCAAATATCTCGGAAACGAAGCGAGCTATGGCAAAATGTGAAGAGACCTTTTTTGTAGAGAATTATGTTTCCTACAATTTATGTTCTATGATATTTTTTGATCAGAAGCGTAGTTTTCGAGATATATCGAGATATTTAAAAGTTCCGAAGCCGCACCAACATAATGGAGATACAGAAACACCGTGGCCCCTTTCTTTCAGATAACTATGCACTATTGCGAGCTGCAAATGCCACTTCCAGCTTAGCTGTGCAGAAGAAGAACAACAAGAAGAAGAAATATCTCGAAATATGTCCGTCAGGCCCCTTACCATGAGATAAATCTGCAAATATCTCGGAAACGAAGCGAGCTATGGCAAAATGTTAAGAGACCTTTTCTGTAGAGAATTAAGTTTCCTACTTTTTATCTTCTATGATATTTTCTGATCAGATTCGTAGTTCTCGAGATATATCAAGATATTTAAAAGTTCCGAAGCCGCACCAACATAATAGAGATACAGAAACACCGTAGCCCCTCTCTTTGAGATAACTCTGCACAATTGCGAGCTGCAAATGCCACTTCCAGCTTAGCTGTGCAGAAGAAGAACAACAAGAAGAGGAAATATCTCGAAATACGTCCGTCAGGCCCCTTCCCTTGAGATAAATCGGCAAGTATCTCGGAAACGAAGCGAGCTATGGCAAAATGTTAAGAGACCTTTTTTGTAGACAATTATGTTTCCTACAATTTATGTTCTATGATATTTTTTGATCAGATGCGTAGTTCTCGAGATATATCAAGATATTTAAAAGTTCCGAAGCCGCACCAACATAATAGAGATACAGAAACACCGTGGCCCCTCTCTTTGAGATAACTCTGCACTATTGCGAGCTGGAAATGCGACGTCCAGTTTAGCTGTGCAGAAGAAGAACAACAAGAAGAAGAAATATCTCGAAATATGTCCGTCAGGCCCCTTCCCTTGAGATAAATCTGCAAATATCTCGGAAACGAAGCGAGCTATGGGAAAATGTTTAGAGACCTTTTCTGTAGAGAATTAAGTTTTCTACTTTTTATGTTCCATGATATTTTTTGACCAGATGCGTAGTTCTCGAGATACATCAAGATATTTAAAAGTTCTGAAGCTGCACCAACATAATAGAGATACAGAAACACCGTGGCCCCTTTCTTTGAGATAACTCTGCACTAGTGCGAGCCGCAAATGCCACTTCCAGCTTAGCTGTGCAGAAGAAGAACAACAAGAAGAAGAAATATCTGGAAATATGTCCGTTAGGCCCCTTCCCTTGAGATAAATCTGCAAATATCTCGGAAACGAAGCGAGCTATGGCAAAATGTTGAGAGACCTTTTTTGTAGAGAATTAAGTTTCCTACTATTTATGTTCTATGATATTTTTGGATCAGATGCGTAGTTCTCGAGATATATCAAGATATTTAAAAGTTCCGAAGCCGCACCAACATAATAGAGATACAGAAACACCGTGGCCCCTTTCTTTGAGATATCTCTGCACTATTGCGAGCTGCAAATGCCACTTCCAGCTTAGCTGCGCAGAAGAAGAACAACAAGAAGAAGAAATATCTCGAAATATGTCCGTCAGGCCCCTTCCCTTGAGATAAATCTGCAAATATCTCGGAAACGAAGCGAGGTATGGCAAAATGTTAAGAGACCTTTTTTGTAGAGAATTATGTTTTCTACAATTTATGTTCTATGATATTTTTTGATCAGAAGCATAGTTTTCGAGATATATCGAGATATTTAAAAGTTCCGAAGCCGCACCAACATAATAGAGATACAGAAACACCGTGGCCCCTTTCGTTGAGATAACTCTGCACTATTGCGAGCCGCAAATGCCACTTCCAGCTTAGCTGTGCAGAAGAAGAACAACAAGAAGAAGAAATATCTCGAAATATGTCCGTCAGGCCCCTTCCCTTGAGATAAATCTGCAAATATCTCGGAAACGAAGCGAGCTATGGCAAAATGTTAAGAGACCTTTTTTGTAGAGAATTATGTTTCCTATAATTTATGTTCTATGATGTTTTTTGATCAGAAGCGTAGTTCTCGAGATATATCAAGATATTTAAAAGTTCCGAAGCCGCACCAACATAATAGAGATACAGAAACACCGTGGCCCCATTCTTTGAGATAACTCTGCACTATTGCGAGCTGTAAATGCCACTTCCAGCTTAGCTGTGCAGAAGAAGAACAACAAGAAGAAGAAATATCTCGAAATATGTCCGTCAGGCCCCTTCCCTTGAGATATATCTGCAAATATCTCGGAAACGAAGCGAGCTATGGCAAAATGTTAAGAGACGTTTTTTGTAGAGAATTATGTTTCCTACAATTTATGTTCTATGATATTTTTTGATCAGAAGCGTAGTTCTCGAGATATATCAAGATATTTAAAAGTTCCGAAGCCGCACCAACATAATAGGGATACAGAAACACCGTGGCCCTGTTCTTTGAGATAACTCTGCACTAGTGCGAGCCGCAAATGCCACTTCCAGCTTAGCTGTGCAGAAGAAGAACAACAAGAAGAAGAAATATCTCGAAATATGTCCGTCAGGCCCCTTCCCTTGAGATAAATATGCAAATATCTCGGAAACGAAGCGAGCTATGGCAAAATGTTAAGCGACCTTTTTTGTAGAGAATTAAGTTTCCTACTTTTTATGTTCTATGATATTTTTTGATCAGATGCGTAGTTCTCGAGATATATCAAGATATTTAAAAGTTCCGAAGCCGCACCAACATAATAGAGATACAGAAACACCGTGGCCCCTTTCTTTGAGATAACTCTGCACTATTGCGAGCTGCAAATGCCACTTTCAGCTTAGCTGTGCAGAAGAAGAACAACAAGAAGAAGAAATATCTCGAAATATGTCCGTCAGGCCCCTTCCCTTGAGATAAATCTGCAAATATCTCGGAAACGAAGAGAGCTATGGCAAAATGTTAAGAGACCTTTTTTGTAGAGAATTAGGTTTCCTACTTTTTATGTTCTATGATATTTTTTGATCAGATGCGTAGTTCTCGAGATATATCAAGATATTTAAAAGTTCCGAGCCCGCACCAACATAATAGAGATACAGAAACACCGTGGCCCCTTTCTTTGAGATAACTCTGCACTATTGCGAGCTGTAAATGCCACTTCCAGCTTAGCTGTGCAGAAGAAGAACAACAAGAAGAAGAAATATCTCGACATATGTCCGTCAGGCCCCTTCCCTTGACATAAATCTGCAAATATCTCGGAAACGAAGCAAGCTATGGCAAAATGTTAAGAGACCTTTTTTGTAGAGAATTAAGTTTCCTACTTTTTATGTTCTATGATATTTTTTGATCAGATGCGTAGTTCTCGAGATATATCAAGATATTCAAAAGTTCCGAAGCCGCACCAACATAATAGAGATACAGAAACACCGTGGCCCCTTTCTTTGAGATAACTCTGCACTATTGCGAGCTGCAAATGCCACTTCCAGCTTAGCTGTGCAGTGGAAGAACAACAAGAAGAAGAAATATCTCGAAATATGTCCGTCAGGCCAGTTCCTTTGAGCTGAATCTGCAAATATCTCGGAAACGAAGCGAGCTATGGCAAAATGTTAAGAGACGTTTTTTGTAGAGAATTATGTTTCCTGCAATTTATGTTCTATGATATTTTTTGATCAGAAGCGTAGTTTTCGAGATATATCGAGATATTTAAAAGTTCCGAAGACGCACCAACATAATAGAGATACAGAAACACCGTGGCCCCTTTCTTTGAGATAACTGTGCACTAGTGCGAGCCGCAAATGCAACTTCCAGCTTAGCTGTGCAGAAGAAGAACAACAAGAAGAAGAAATATCTCGAAATATGTCCGTTAGGCCCCTTCCCTTGAGATAAATCTGCAAATATCTCGGAAACGAAGCGAGCTATGGCAAATTGTTTAGAGACCTTTCTTGTAGAGAATTAAGTTTCCTACTTTTTATGTAGTATGATATTTTTTGATCAGATGCGTAGTTCTCGAGATATATCAAGATATTTAAAAGTTCCGAAGCCGCACCAACATAATAGAGATACAGAAACACCGTGGCCCCTTTCTTTGAGATAACTCTGCACTAGTGCGAGCCGCAAATGCCGCTTCCAGCTTAGCTGTGCAGAAGAAGAACAACAAGAAGAAGAAATATCTCGAAATATGTCCGTCAGGCCACTTCCCTTGAGATAAATCTGCAAATATCTCGGAAACGAAGCGAGCTATGGCAAAATGTTGAGAGACCTTTTTTGTAGAGAATTAAGTTTCCTACTTTTTATGTTCGATGATATTTTTTGATCAGATGCGTAGTTCTCGAGATATATCAAGATATTTAAAAGTTCCGAAGCTGCACCAACATAATAGAGGTACAGAAACACCGTGGCCTCTTTCTTTGAGAAAACTCTGCACTATTGCGAGCAGCAAATGCCGCTTCGAGCTTAGCTGTGCAGAAGAAGAACAACAAGAAGAAGAAATATCTCGAAATATGTCCGTCAGACCCCTTCCCTTGAGATGAATCTGCAAATATCTCGGAAACGAAGCGAGCTATGGCAAAATGTTAAGAGACCTTTTTTGTAGAGAATAATGCTTCCTACAATTTACGTTCTATGATATTTTTTGATCAGAAGCGTAGTTTTCGAGATATATCGAGATATTTACAAGTTCCGAAGCCGCACCAACATAATAGAGATACAGAAACACCGTGGCCCCTTTCTTTGAGATAACTCTGCACTATTGCGACCTGCAAATGCCACTTCCAGCTCAGCTGTGCAGAAGAAGAACAACAAGAAGAAGAAATATCTCGAAATATGTCCGTTATGCCCCTTCCCTTGAGATAAATCTGCAAATATCTCGGAAACGAAGCGAGCTATGGCAAAATGTTTAGAGACCTTTCTTGTAGAGAATTAAGTTTCCTACTTTTTATGTAGTATGATATTTTTTGATCAGATGCGTAGTTCTCGAGATATATCAAGATATTTAAAAGTTCCGAAGCCGCACCAACATAATAGAGATACAGAAACACCGTGGCCCCTTTCTTTGGGATAACTCTGCACTATTGCGAGCTGCAAATGCCACTTCCAGCTTAGCTGTGCAGAACAAGAACAACAAGAAGAAGAAATATCTCGAAATATGTCCGTCAGGCCACTTCCCTTGAGATAAATCTGCAAATATCTCGGAAACGAAGCGAGCTATGGCAAAATGTTGAGAGACCTTTTTTGTAGAGAATTAAGTTTCCTACTTTTTATGTTCGATGATATTTTTTGATCAGATGCGTAGTTCTCGAGATATATCAAGATATTTAAAAGTTCCGAAACCGCACCAACATAATAGAGATACAGAAACACCGTGGCCCCTTTCATTGAGATAACTCTGCACTATTGCGAGCTGGAACTCCAACTTCCAGCTTAGCTGTGCAGAAGAAGAACAACAAGAAGAAGAAATATCTCGAAATATGTCCGTCAGGCCACTTCCCTTGAGATAAATCTGCAAATATCTCGGAAACGAAGCGAGCTATGGCAAAATGTTAAGAGACCTTTTTTGTAGAGAATTAAGTTTCCTACTTTTTATCTTCTATGATATTTTTTGATCAGATGCGTAGTTCTCGAGATATATCAAGATATTTAAAAGTTCCGAAGCCGCACCAACATAATAGAGATACAGAAACACCGTGGTCCCTTTCTTTGAGATAACTCTGCACTATGGCGAGCTGCAAATGCCACTTCCAGCTTAGCTGTGCAGAAGAAGAACAACAAGAAGAAGAAATATCTCGAAATATGTCCGTCAGGCCAGTTCCTTTGAGCTGAATCTGCAAATATCTCGGAAACGAAGCGAGCTATGGCAAAATGTTAAGAGACGTTGTTTATAGAGAATTATGTTTCCTACAATTTATGTTCTATGATATTTTTTGATCAGAAGCGTAGTTTTCGAGATATATCGAGATATTTAAAAGTTCCGAAGCCGCACCAACATAATAGGGATACAGAAACACCGTGGCCCCATTCTTTGAGATAACTCTGCACTAGTGCGAGCCGCAAATGCCACTTCCAGCTTAGCTGTGCAGAAGAAGAACAACAAGAAGAAGAAATATCTCGAAATATGTCCGTCAGGCCCCTTCCCTTGAGATAAATCTGCAAATATCTCGGAAACGAAGCGAGCTATGGCAAAATGTTAAGAGACCTTTTTTGTAGAGAATTAAGTTTCCTACAATTTATGTTCTATGATATTTTTTGATCAGAAGCGTAGTTTTCGAGATATATCGAGATATTTAAAAGTTCCGAAGCCGCACCAACATAATAGGGATACAGAAACACCGTGGCCCCTTTCTTTGAGATAACTCTGCACTAGTGCGAGCCGCAAATGCCACTTCCAGCTTAGCTGTGCAGAAGAAGAACAACAAGAAGAAGAAATATCTCGAAATATGTCCGTCAGGCCAGTTCCTTTGAGCTGAATCTGCAAATATCTCGGAAACGAAGCGAGCTATGGCAAAATGTTAACAGACGTTGTTTATAGAGAATTATGTTTCCTACAATTTATGTTCTATGATATTTTTTGATCAGAAGCGTAGTTTTCGAGATATATCGAGATATTTAAAAGTTCCGAAGCCGCACCAACATAATAGGGATACAGAAACACCGTGGCCCCATTCTTTGAGATAACTCTGCACTAGTGCGAGCCGCAAATGCCACTTCCAGCTTAGCTGTGCAGAAGAAGAACAACAAGAAGAAGAAATATCTCGAAATATGTCCGTCAGGCCCCTTCCCTTGAGATAAATCTGCAAATATCTCGGAAACGAAGCGAGCTATGGCAAAATGTTAAGAGACCTTTTTTGTAGAGAATTAAGTTTCCTACAATTTATGTTCTATGATATTTTTTGATCAGAAGCGTAGTTTTCGAGATATATCGAGATATTTAAAAGTTCCGAAGCCGCACCAACATAATAGGGATACAGAAACACCGTGGCCCCTTTCTTTGAGATAACTCTGCACTAGTGCGAGCCGCAAATGCCACTTCCAGCTTAGCTGTGCAGAAGAAGAACAACAAGAAGAAGAAATATCTCGAAATATGTCCGTCAGGCCCCTTCCCTTGAGATATATCTGCAAATATCTCGGAAACGAAGCGAGCTATGGCAAAATGTTAAGAGACCTTTTTTGTAGAGAATTATGTTTCCTACAATTTATGTTCTATGATATTTTTTGATCAGAAGCGTAGTTTTCGAGATATATCGAGATATTTAAAAGTTCCGAAGCCGCACCAACATAATAGAGATACAGAAACACCGTGGCCCCTTTCTTTGAGATAACTCTGCACTAGTGCGAGCCGCAAATGCCACTTCCAGCTTAGCTGTGCAGAGGAAGAACAACAAGAAGAAGAAATATCTCGAAATATGTCCGTCAGGCCAGTTCCTTTGAGCTGAATCTGCAAATATCTCGGAAACGAAGCGAGCTATGGCAAAATGTTAAGAGACGTTTTTTGTAGAGAATTATGTTTCCTACAATTTATATTCTATGATATTTTTTGATCCGAAGCGTAGTTTTCGAGATATATCGAGATATTTAAAAGTTCCGAAGCCGCACCAACATAATAGGGATACAGAAACACCGTGGCCCCTTTCTTTGAGATAACTCTGCACTAGTGCGAGCCGCAAATGCCACTTCCAGCTTAGCTGTGCAGAAGAAGAACAACAAGAAGAAGAAATATCTCGAAATATGTCCGTCAGGCCCCTTCCCTTGAGATAAATCTGGAAATATCTCGGAAACGAAGCGAGCTATGGCAAAATGTTAAGAGACCTTTTTTGTAGAGAATTATGTTTCCTACAATTTATGTTCTATGATATTTTTTGATCAGAAGCGTAGATTTCGAGATATATCGAGATATTTAAAAGTTCCGAAGCCGCACCAACATAATAGAGATACAGAAACACCGTGGCCCCTTTCTTTGAGATAACTCTGCACTAGTGCGAGCCGCAAATGCCACTTCCAGCTTAGCTGTGCAGAAGAAGAACAAGAAGAAGAAGAAATATCTCGAAATATGTCCGACAGGCCCCTTCCCTTGAGATAAATCTGCAAATATCTCGGAAACGAAGCGAGCTATGGCAAAATGTTAAGAGACCTTTTTTGTAGAGAATTAAGTTTCCTACTTTTTATGTTGTATGATATTTTTTGATCAGATGCGTAGTTCTCGAGATATATCAAGATATTTAAAAGTTCCGAAGCCGCACCAACATAATAGAGATACAGAAACACCGTGGCCCCTTTCTTTGAGATAACTCTGCACTATTGCGAGCTGCAAATGCCACTTCCAGCTTAGCTGTGCAGAGGAAGAACAACAAGAAGAAGAAATATCTCGAAATATGTCCGTCAGGCCAGTTCCTTTGAGCTGAATCTGCAAATATCTCGGAAACGAAGCGAGCTATGGCAAAATGTTAAGAGACGTTTTTTGTAGAGAATTATGTTTCCTACAATTTATGTTCTATGATATTTTTTGATCAGAAGCATAGTTTTCGAGATATATCGAGATATTTAAAAGTTCCGAAGCCGCACCAACATTATAGAGATACAGAAACACCGTGGCCCCTTTCTTTGAGATAACTCTGCACTAGTGCGAGCCGCAAATGCCACTTCCAGCTTAGCTGTGCAGAAGAAGAACAACAAGAAGAAGAAATATCTCGAAATATGTCCGTCAGACCCCTTCCCTTGAGATGAATCTGCAAATATCTCGGAAACGAAGCGAGCTATGGCAAAACGTTAAGAGACCTTTTTTGTAGAGAATTAAGTTTCCTACAATTTATGTTCTATGATATTTTTTGATCAGAAGCGTAGTTTTCGAGATATATCGAGATATTTAAAAGTTCCGAAGCCGCACCAACATAATAGGGATACAGAAACACCGTGGCCCCTTTCTTTGAGATAACTCTGCACTAGTGCGAGCCGCAAATGCCACTTCCAGCTTAGCTGTGCAGAAGAAGAACAACAAGAAGAAGAAATATCTCGAAATATGTCCGTCAGGCCCCTTCCCTTGAGATAAATCTGGAAATATCTCGGAAACGAAGCGAGCTATGGCAAAATGTTAAGAGACCTTTTTTGTAGAGAATTATGTTTCCTACAATTTATGTTCTATGATATTTTTTGATCAGAAGCGTAGATTTCGAGATATATCGAGATATTTAAAAGTTCCGAAGCCGCACCAACATAATAGAGATACAGAAACACCGTGGCCCCTTTCTTTGAGATAACTCTGCACTAGTGCGAGCCGCAAATGCCACTTCCAGCTTAGCTGTGCAGAAGAAGAACAACAAGAAGAAGAAATATCTCGAAATACGTCCGTCAGACCCCTTCCCTTGAGATGAATCTGCAAATATCTCGGAAACAAAGCGAGCTATGGCAAAATGTTAAGAGACCTTTTTTGTAGAGAACTAAGTTTCCTACTTTTTATGTTCTATGATATTTTTTGATCAGATGCGTAGTTCTCGAGATATATCAAGATATTTAAAAGTTCCGAAGCCGCACCACCATAATAGAGATACAGAAACACCGTGGCCCCTTTCTTTGAGATAACTCTGCACTATTGCGAGCTGCAAATGCCAGTTCCAGCTTAGATGTGCAGAGGAAGAACAACAAGAAGAAGAAATATCTCGAAATATGTCCGTCAGGCCAGTTCCTTTGAGCTGAATCTGCAAATATCTCGGAAACGAAGCGAGCTATGGCAAAATGTTAAGAGACGTTTTTTGTAGAGAATTATGTTTCCTACAATTTATGTTCCATGATATTTTTTGATCAGAAGCGTAGTTTTCGAGATATATCGAGATATTTAAAAGTTCCGAAGACGCACCAACATAATAGAGATACAGAAACACCGTGGCCCCTTTCTTTGAGATAACTGTGCACCAGTGCGAGCCGCAAATGCCACTTCCAGCTTAGCTGTGCAGAAGAAGAACAACAAGAAGAAGAAATATCTCGAAATATGTCCGTCAGGCCCCTTCCCTTGAGATATATCTGCAAATATCTCGGAAACGAAGCGAGCTATGGCAAAATGTTAAGAGACCGTTTTTGTAGAGAATTATGTTTCCTACTTTTTATGTTCTATGATATTTTTTGATCAGACGCGTAGTTCTCGAGACATATCAAGATATTTAAAAGTTCCGAAGCCGCACCAACATAATAGAGATACAGAAACACCGTGGCCTCTTTCTTTGAGATAACTCTGCACTAGTGCGAGCTGCAAATGCCACTTCCAGTTTAGCTGTGCAGAAGAAGAACAACAAGAAGAAGAAATATCTCGAAATATGTCCGTCAGGACCCTTCCCTTGAGATAAATCTGCAAATATCTCGGAAACGAAGCGAGCTATTGCAAAACGTTAAGAGACCTTTTTTGTAGAGAATTAAGTTTCCTCCTTTTTATGTTCGATGATATTTTTTGATCAGATGCGTAGTTCTCGAGATATATCAAGATATTTAAAAGTTCCGAAGCTGCACCAACATAATAGAGGTACAGAAACACCGTGGCCTCTTTCTTTGAGATAACTCTGCACTATTGCGAGCTGCAAATGCCACTTCGAGCTTAGCTGTGCAGAAGAAGAACAACAAGAAGAAGAAATATCTCGAAATACGTCCGTCAGACCCCTTCCCTTGAGATGAATCTGCAAATATCTCGGAAACGAAGCGAGCTATGGCAAAATGTTAAGAGACCTTTTTTGTAGAGAATTAAGTTTCCTACTTTTTATGTTCTATGATATTTTTTGATCAGATGCGTAGTTCTCGAGATATATCAAGATATTTAAAAGTTCCGAAGCCGCACCAACATAATAGAGGTACAGAAACACCGTGGCCTCTTTCTTTGAGATAACTCTGCACTATTGCGAGCTGCAAATGCCACTTCGAGCTTAGCTGTGCAGAAGAAGAACAACAAGAAGAAGAAATATCTCGAAATATGTCCGTCAGGCCCCTTCCCTTGAGATAAATATGCAAATATCTCGGAAACGAAGCGAGCTATGGCAAAATGTTAAGAGACCTTTTTTGTAGAGAACTAAGTTTCCTACTTTTTATGTTCTATGATATTTTTTGATCAGATGCGTAGTTCTCGAGATATATCAAGATATTTAAAAGTTCCGAAGCCGCACCAACATAATAGAGATACAGAAACACCGTGGCCCCTTTCTTTGAGATAACTCTGCACTATTGCGAGCTGCAAATGCCACTTCCAGCTTAGATGTGCAGAGGAAGAACAACAAGAAGAAGAAATATCTCGAAATATGTCCGTCAGGCCAGTTCCTTTGAGCTGAATCTGCAAATATCTCGGAAACGAAGCGAGCTATGGCAAAATGTTAAGAGACGTTTTTTGTAGAGAATTATGTTTCGTACAATTTATGTTCCATGATATTTTTTGATCAGAAGCGTAGTTTTCGAGATATATCGAGATATTTAAAAGTTCCGAAGACGCACCAACATAATAGAGATACAGAAACACCGTGGCCCCTTTCTTTGAGATAACTGTGCACCAGTGCGAGCCGCAAATGCCACTTCCAGCTTAGCTGTGCAGAAGAAGAACAACAAGAAGAAGAAATATCTCGAAATATGTCCGTCAGGCCCCTTCCCTTGAGATATATCTGCAAATATCTCGGAAACGGAGCGAGCTATGGGAAAATGTTAAGAGACCGTTTTTGTAGAGAATTATGTTTCCTACTTTTTATGTTCTATGATATTTTTTGATCAGACGCGTAGTTCTCGAGATATATCAAGATATTTAAAAGTTCCGAAGCCGCACCAACATAATAGAGATACAGAAACACCGTGGCCCCTTTCTTTGAGATAACTCTGCACTAGTGCGAGCCGCAAATGCCACTTCCAGCTTAGCTGTGCAGAAGAAGAACAACAAGAAGAAGAAATATCTCGAAATATGTCCGTCAGGCCCCTTCCCTTGAGATAAATCTGCAAATATCTCGGAAACGAAGCGAGCTATGGCAAAATGTTTAGAGACCTTTCTTGTAGAGAATTAAGTTTCCTACTTTTTATGTTCTATGATATTTTTCGATCAGAAGCGTAGTTTTCGAGATATATCGAGATATTTAAAAGTTCCGAAGCCGCACCAACATAATAGAGATACAGAAACATCGTGGCCCCTTTCTTTGGGGTAACTCTGCACTATTGCGAGCTGGAAATGCCACTTCCAGTTTAGCTGTGCAGAAGAAGAACAACAAGAAGAAGAAATATCTCGAAATATGTCCGTCAGGACCCTTCCCTTGAGATAAATCTGCAAATATCTCGGAAACGAAGCGAGCTATTGCAAAACGTTAACAGACCTTTTTTGTAGAGAATTAAGTTTCCTACTTTTTATGTTCGATGATATTTTTTGATCAGATGCGTAGTTCTCGAGATATATCAAGATATTTAAAAGTTCCGAAGCTGCACCAACATAATAGAGGTACAGAAACACCGTGGCCTCTTTCTTTGAGATAACTCTGCACTATTGCGAGCTGCAAATGCCACTTCGAGCTTAGCTGTGCAGAAGAAGAACAACAAGAAGAAGAAATATCTCGAAATACGTCCGTCAGACCCCTTCCCTTGAGATGAATCTGCAAATATCTCGGAAACGAAGCGAGCTATGGCAAAATGTTAAGAGACCTTTTTTGTAGAGAATTAAGTTTCCTACTTTTTATGTTCTATGATATTTTTTGATCAGATGCGTAGTTCTCGAGATATATCAAGATATTTAAAAGTTCCGAAGCCGCACCAACATAATAGAGGTACAGAAACACCGTGGCCTCTTTCTTTGAGATAACTCTGCACTATTGCGAGCTGCAAATGCCAATTCGAGCTTAGCTGTGCAGAAGAAGAACAACAAGAAGAAGAAATATCTCGAAATATGTCCGTCAGACCCCTTCCCTTGAGATGAATCTGCAAATATCTCGGAAACGAAGCGAGCTATGGCAAAATGTTAAGAGACCTTTTTTGTAGAGAATTAAGTTTCCTACTTTTTGTGTTCGATGATATTTTTTGATCAGATGCGTAGTTCTCGAGATATATCAAGATATTTAAAAGTTCCGAAGCTGCACCAACATAATAGAGGTACAGAAACACCGTGGCCTCTTTCTTTGCGATAACTCTGCACTATTGCGAGCTGCAAATGCCACTTCGAGCTTAGCTGTGCAGAAGAAGAACAACAAGAAGAAGAAATATCTCGAAATATGTCCGTCAGACCCCTTCCCTTGAGATGAATCTGCAAATATCTCGGAAACGAAGCGAGCTATGGCAAAATGTTAAGAGACCTTTTTTGTAGAGAATTAAGTTTCCTACTTTTTATGTTCTATGATATTTTTTGGTCAGACGCGTAGTTCTCGAGATATATCAAGATATTTAAAAGTTCCGAAGCCGCACCAACATAATAGAGATACAGAAACACCGTGGCCCCTTTCTTTGAGATAACTCTGCACTAATGCGAGCTGCAAATGCCACTTCCAGCTTAGCTGTGCAGAGGAAGAACAACAAGAAGAAGAAATATCTCGAAATATGTCCGTCAGGCCAGTTCCTTTGAGCTGAATCTGCAAATATCTCGGAAACGAAGCGAGCTATGGCAAAATGTTAAGAGATGTTTTTTGTAGAGAATTATGTTTCCTACAATTTATGTTCTATGATATTTTTTGATCAGAAGCGTAGTTTTCGAGATATATCGAGATATTTAAAAGTTCCGAAGACGCACCAACATAATAGAGATACAGAAACACCGTGGCCCCTTTCTTTGAGATAACTGTGCACCAGTGCGAGCCGCAAATGCCACTTCCAGCTTAGCTGTGCAGAAGAAGAACAACAAGAAGAAGAAATATCTCGAAATATGTCCGTCAGGCCCCTTCCCTTGAGATATATCTGCAAATATCTCGGAAACGAAGCGAGCTATGGCAAAATGTTAAGAGACCGTTTTTGTAGAGAATTATGTTTCCTACTTTTTATGTTCTATGATATTTTTTGATCAGACGCGTAGTTCTCGAGATATATCAAGATATTTAAAAGTTCCGAAGCCGCACCAACATAATAGAGATACAGAAACACCGTGGCCCCTTTCTTTGAGATAACTCTGCACTATTGCGAGCTGCAATTGCCACTTCCAGCTTAGCTGTGCAGAAGAAGAACAACAAGAAGAAGAAATATCTCGAAATATGTCCGTCAGGCCCCTTCCCTTGAGATAAATCTGCAAATATCTCGGAAACGAAGAGAGCTATGGCAAAATGTTAAGAGACCTTTTTTGTAGAGAATTAAGTTTCCTACTTTTCATGTTCTATGGTATTTTTTGATCAGAAGCGTAGTTTTCGAGATATATCGAGATATTTAAAAGTTCCGAAAACGCACCAACATAATAGAGATACAGAAACACCGTGGCCCCTTTCTTTGAGATAACTCTGCACTATTGCGCGCTGCAAATGCCACTTCCAGCTTAGCTGTGCAGAAGAAGAACAACAAGAAGAAGAAATATCTCGAAATATGTCCCTCAGACCCCTTCCCTTGAGATGAATCTGCAAATATCTCGGAAACGAAGCGAGCTATGGCAAAACGTTAAGAGACCTTTTTTGTAGAGAATTAAGTTTCCTACTTTTTATGTTCTATGATATTTTTTGATCAGAAGCGTAGTTTTCGAGATATATCGAGATATTTAAAAGTTCCGAAGCCGCACCAACATAATAGAGATACAGAAACACCGTGGCCCCTTTCTTTGAGATAACTCTGCACTAGTGCGACCCGCAAATGCCACTTCCAGCTTAGCTGTGCAGAAGAAGAACACCAAGAAGAAGAAATATCTCGAAATATGTCCGTTAGGCCCCTTCCCTTGAGATAAATATGCAAATATCTCGGAAACGAAGCGAGCTATGGCAAAATGTTAAGAGATCTTTTTTGTAGAGAATTAAGTTTCCTACTTTTTATGCTCTATGATATTTTTTGATCAGACGCGTAGTTCTCGAGATATATCAAGATATTTAAAAGTTCCGAAGCCGCACCAACATAATAGAGATACAGAAACACCGTGGCCCCTTTCTTTGAGATAACTCTGCACTAGTGCGAGCCGCAAATGCCACTTCCAGCTTAGCTGTGCAGAAGAAGAACAACAAGAAGAAGAAATATCTCGAAATATGTCCGTCAGGCCCCTTCCCTTGAGATAAATATGCAAATATCTCGGAAACGAAGCGGGCTATGGCAAAATGTTAAGAGACCTTTTTTGTAGAGAATTAAGTTTCCTACTTTTTATGTTCTATGATATTTTTTGATGAGATGCGTAGTTCTCGAGATATATCAAGATATTTAAAAGTTCCGAAGCCGCACCAACATAATAGAGATACAGAAACACCGTGGCCCCTTTCTTTGAGATAACTGTGCACCAGTGCGAGCCGCAAATGCCACTTCCAGCTTAGCTGTGCAGAAGAAGAACAACAAGAAGAAGAAATATCTCGAAATATGTCCGTCAGGCCCCTTCCCTTGAGATAAATCTGCAAATATCTCGGAAACGAAGAGAGCTATGGCAAAATGTTAAGAGACCTTTTTTGTAGAGAATTAAGTTTCCTACTTTTCATGTTCTATGGTATTTTTTGATCAGAAGCGTAGTTTTCGAGATATATCGAGATATTTAAAAGTTCCGAAGACGCACCAACATAATAGAGATACAGAAACACCGTGGCCCCTTTCTTTGAGATAACTCTGCACTATTGCGCGCTGCAAATGCCACTTCCAGCTTAGCTGTGCAGAAGAAGAACAACAAGAAGAAGAAATATCTCGAAATATGTCCGTCAGACCCCTTCCCTTGAGATGAATCTGCAAATATCTCGGAAACGAAGCGAGCTATGGCAAAACGTTAAGAGACCTTTTTTGTAGAGAATTAAGTTTCCTACTTTTTATGTTCTATGATATTTTTTGATCAGAAGCGTAGTTTTCGAGATATATCGAGATATTTAAAAGTTCCGAAGCCGCACCAACATAATAGAGATACAGAAACACCGTGGCCCCTTTCGTTGAGATAAGTCTGCACTAGTGCGAACCGCAAATGCCACTTCCAGCTTAGCTGTGCAGAAGAAGAACACCAAGAAGAAGAAATATCTCGAAATATGTCCGTCAGGCCCCTTCCCTTGAGATAAATCTGCAAATATCTCGGAAACGAAGCGAGCTATGGCAAAATGTTAAGAGACCTTTTTTGTAGAGAACTAAGTTTCCTACTTTTTATGTTGTATGATATTTTTGATCAGATGCGTAGTTCTCGAGATATATCAAGATATTTAAAAGTTCCGAAGCCGCACCAACATAATAGAGATACAGAAACACCGTGGCCCCTTTCTTTGAGATAACTCTGCACTATTGCGAGCTGCAAATGCCACTTCCAGCTTAGCTGTGCAGAGGAAGAACAACAAGAAGAAGAAATATCTCGAAATATGTCCGTCAGGCCAGTTCCTTTGAGCTGAATCTGCAAATATCTCGGAAACGAAGCGAGCTATGGCAAAATGTTAAGAGACGTTTTTTGTAGAGAATTATGTTTCCTACAATTTATGTTCTATGATATTTTTTGATCAGAAGCGTAGTTTTCGAGATATATCGAGATATTTAAAAGTTCCGAAGACGCACCAACATAATAGAGATACAGAAACACCGTGGACCCTTTCTTTGAGATAACTGTGCACCAGTGCGAGCCGCAAATGCCACTTCCAGCTTAGCTGTGCAGAGGAAGAACAACAAGAAGAAGAAATATCTCGAAATATGTCCGTCAGGCCAGTTCCTTTGAGCTGAATCTGCAAATATCTCGGAAACGAAGCGATCTATGGCAAAATGTTAAGAGACGTTTTTTGTAGAGAATTATGTTTCCTACAATTTATGTTCTATGATATTTTTTAATCAGAAGCGTAGTTTTCGAGATATATCGAGATATTTAAAAGTTCCGAAGCCGCACCAACATAATAGAGATACAGAAACACCGTGGCCCCTTTCTTTGAGATAACTCTGCACTAGTGCGAGCTGCAAATGCCACTTCCAGCTTAGCTGTGCAGAAGAAGAACAACAAGAAGAAGAAATATCTCGAAATATGTCCGTCAGGCCCCTTCCCTTGAGATAAATCTGCAAATATCTCGGAAACGAAGCGAGCTATGGCAAAATGTTAAGAGACCTTTTTTGTAGAGAATTAAGTTTCCTACTTTTTATGTTGTATGATATTTTGTGATCAGATGCGTAGTTCTCGAGATATATCAAGATATTTAAAAGTTCCGAAGCCGCACCAACATAATAGAGATACAGAAACACCGTGGCCTCTTTCTTTGAGATAACTCTGCACTATTGCGAGCTGCAAATGCCGCTTCGAGCTTAGCTGTGCAGAAGAAGAACAACAAGAAGAAGAAATATCTCGAAATATGTGCGTCAGACCCCTTCCCTTGAGATGAATCTGCAAATATCTCGGAAACGAAGCGAGCTATGGCAAAATGTTAAGAGACCTTTTTTGTAGAGAATAATGTTTCCTACAATTTACGTTCTATGATATTTTTTGATCAGAAGCGTAGTTTTCGAGATATATCGAGATATTTAAAAGTTCCGAAGCCGCACCAACATAATAGAGATACAGAAACACCGTGGCCCCTTTCTTTGAGATAACTCTGCACTATTGCGACCTGCAAATGCCACTTCCAGCTCAGCTGTGCAGAAGAAGAACAACAAGAAGAAGAAATATCTCGAAATACGTCCGTCAGGCCCCTTCCCTTGAGATAAATCTGCAAATATCTCGGAAACGAAGCGAGCTATGGCAAAATCTTAAGAGACCTTTTTTGTAGAGAATTAAGTTTCCTACTTTTTATGTTCTATGATATTTTTTGATCAGATGCGTAGTTCTCGAGATATATCAAGATATTTAAAAGTTCCGAAACCGCACCAACATAATAGAGATACAGAAACACCGTGGCCCCTTTCTTTGAGATAACTCTGCACTACTGCGAGCTGGAAATGCCACTTCCAGTTTAGCTGTGCAGAAGAAGAACAACAAGAAGAAGAAATATCTCGAAATATGTCCGTTAGGCCCCTTCCCTTGAGATAAATCTGCAAATATCTCGGAAACGAAGCGAGCTATGGCAAAATGTTAAGAGACCTTTTTTGTAGAGAGTTAAGTTTCCTACTTTTTATGTTCTATGATATTTTTTGATCAGAAGCGTAGTTTTCGAGATATATCGAGATATTTAAAAGTTCCGAAGCCGCACCAACATAATAGAGATACAGAAACACCGTGGCCCCTTTCTTTGAGATAACTCTGCACTAGTGCGAGCCGCAAATGCCACTTCCAGCTTAGCTGTGCAGAAGAAGAACAACAAGAAGAAGGAATATCTCGAAATATGTCCGTCAGGCCCCTTCCCTTGAGATAAATATGCAAATATCTCGGAAACGAAGCGAGCTATGGCAAAATGTTAAGAGACCTTTTTTGTAGAGAATTAAGTTTCCTACTTTTTATGTTCTATGACATTTTTTGATCAGATGCGTAGTTCTCGAGATATATCAAGATATTTAAAAGTTCCGAAGCCGCACCAGCATAATAGAGATACAGAAACACCGTGGCCCCTTTCTTTAAGATAACTCTGCACTATTGCGAGCTGCAAATGCCACTTCCAGCTTAGCTGTGCAGAGGAAGAACAACAAGAAGAAGAAATATCTCGAAATATGTCCGTCAGGCCAGTTCCTTTGAGCTGAATCTGCAAATATCTCGGAAACGAAGCGAGCTATGGCAAAATGTTAAGAGACCTTTTTTGTAGAGAATTAAGTTTGCTACTTTTTATGTTCTATGATATTTTTTGATCAGATGCGTAGTTCTCGAGATATATCCAGATATTTAAAAGTTCCGAAGCCGCACCAACATAATAGAGATACAGAAACACCGTGGCCCCTTTCTTTGAGATAACTCTGCACTATTGCGAGCTGCAAATGCCTCTTCGAGCTTAGCTGTGCAGAAGAAGAACAACAAGAAGAAGAAATATCTCGAAATATGTCCGTCAGACCCCTTCCCTTGAGATGAATCTGCAAATATCTCGGAAACGAAGCGAGCTATGGCAAAATGTTAAGAGACCTTTTTTGTAGAGAATTAAGTTTCCTACTTTTTATGTTCTATGATATTTTTTGATCAGATGCGTAGTTTTCGAGATATATCGAGATATTTAAAAGTTCCGAAGCCGCACCAACATAATAGAGATACAGAAACACCGTGGCCCCTTTCTTTGAGATAACTCTGCACTAATGCGAGCTGCAAATGCCACTTCCAGCTTAGCTGTGCAGAGGAAGAACAACAAGAAGAAGAAATATCTCGAAATATGTCCGTCAGGCCAGTTCCTTTGAGCTGAATCTGCAAATATCTCGGAAACGAAGCGAGCTATGGCAAAATGTTAAGAGATGTTTTTTGTAGAGAATTAAGTTTCCTACTTTTCATGTTCTATGGTATTTTTTGATCAGATGCGTAGTTCTCGAGATATATCAAGATATTTAAAAGTTCCGAAGCCGCACCAACATAATAGAGATACAGAAACACCGTGGCCCCTTTCTTTGAGATAACTCTGCACTATTGCGAGCTGTAAATGCCACTTCCAGCTTAGCTGTGCAGAAGAAGAACAACAAGAAGAAGAAATATCTCGAAATATGTCCGTCAGGCCCCTTCCCTTGAGATATATCTGCAAATATCTCGGAAACGAAGCGAGCTATGGCAAAATGTTAAGAGACCTTTTTTGTAGAGAATTATGTTTCCTACAATTTAGGTTCTATGATATTTTTTGATCAGAAGCGTAGTTTTCGAGATATATCGAGATATTTAAAAGTTCCGAAGCCGCACCAACATAATAGAGATACAGAAACACCGTGGCCCATTTCGGTGAGATAACTCTGCACTAGTGCGAGCTGCAAATGCCACTTCCAGCTTAGCTGTGCAGAAGAAGAACAACAAGAAGAAGAAATATCTCGAAATATGTCCGTCAGGCCCCTTCCCTTGAGATAAATCTGCAAATATCTCGGAAACGAAGCGAGCTATGGCAAAATGTTAAGAGACCTTTTTTGTAGAGAATTAAGTTTCCTACTTTTTATGTTCTATGATATTTTTTGATCAGAAGCGTAGTTTTCGAGATATATCGAGATATTTAATAGTTCCGAAGACGCACCGACATAATAGAGATACAGAAACACCGTGGCCCCTTTCTTTGAGATAACTGTGCACTAGTGCGAGCCGCAAGTGCCACTTCCAGCTTAGCTGTGCAGAAGAAGAACAACAAGAAGAAGAAATATCTCGAAATATGTCCGTCAGGCCCCTTCCCTTGAGATATATCTGCAAATATCTCGGAAACGAAGCGAGCTATGGCGAAATGTTATGAGACCTTTTTTGTAGAGAATTAAGTTTCCTACTTTTTATCTACTATGATATTTTTTTATCAGATGCGTAGTTCTCGAGATATATCAAGATATTTAAAAGTTCCGAAGCCGCACCAACATAATAGAGATACAGAAACACCGTGGCCCCTCTCTTTGAGATAACTCTGCACTATTGCGAGCTGCAAATGCCACTTCCAGCTTAGCTGTGCAGAAGAAGAACAACAAGAAGAAGAAATATCTCGAAATATGTCCGTCAGGCCCCTTCCCTTGAGATAAATCTGCAAATATCTCGGAAACGAAGCGAGCTATGGCAAAATGTTTAGAGACCTTTCTTGTAGAGAATTAAGTTTCCTACTTTTTATGTAGTATGATATTTTTTGATCAGATGCGTAGTTCTCGAGATATATCAAGATATTTAAAAGTTCCGTAGCTGCACCAACATAATAGAGGTACAGAAACACCGTGGCCTCTTTCTTTGAGATAACTCTGCACTATTGCGAGCTGCAAATGCCGCTTCGAGCTTAGCTGTGCAGAAGAAGAACAACAAGAAGAAGAAATATCTCGAAATATGTCCGTCAGACCCCTTCCCTTGAGATGAATCTGCAAATATCTCGGAAACGAAGCGAGCTATGGCAAAATGTTAAGAGACCTTTTTTGTAGAGAATAATGTTTCCTACAATTTACGTTCTATGATATTTTTTGATCAAAAGCGTAGTTCTCGAGATATATCAAGATATTTAAAAGTTCCGAAGCCGCACCAACATAATAGAGATACAGAAACACCGTGGCCCCTCTCTTTGAGATAACTCTGCACTATTGCGAGCTGCAAATGCCACTTCCAGCTTAGCTGTGCAGAAGAAGAACAACAAGAAGAAGAAATATCTCGAAATATGTCCGTCAGGCCCCTTCCCTTGAGATAAATCTGCAAATATCTCGGAAACGAAGCGAGCTATGGCAAAATGTTTAGAGACCTTTCTTGTAGAGAATTAAGTTTCCTACTTTTTATGTAGTATGATATTTTTTGATCAGATGCGTAGTTCTCGAGATATATCAAGATATTTAAAAGTTCCGTAGCTGCACCAACATAATAGAGGTACAGAAACACCGTGGCCTCTTTCTTTGAGATAACTCTGCACTATTGCGAGCTGCAAATGCCGTTTCGAGCTTAGCTGTGCAGAAGAAGAACAACAAGAAGAAGAAATATCTCGAAATATGTCCGTCAGACCCCTTCCCTTGAGATGAATCTGCAAATATCTCGGAAACGAAGCGAGCTATGGCAAAATGTTAAGAGACCTTTTTTGTAGAGAATAATGTTTCCTACAATTTACGTTCTATGATATTTTTTGATCAGAAGCGTAGTTTTCGAGATATATCGAGATATTTAAAAGTTCCGAAGCCGCACCAACATAATAGAGATACAGAAACACCGTGGCCCCTTTCTTTGAGATAACTCTGCACTAATGCGAGCTGCAAATGCCACTTCCAGCTTAGCTGTGCAGAAGAAGAACAACAAGAAGAAGAAATATCTCGAAATATGTCCGTCAGGCCCCTTCCCTTGAGATAAATCTGCAAATATCTCGGAAACGAAGCGAGCTATGGCAAAATGTTTAGAGACCTTTCTTGTAGAGAATTAAGTTTCCTACTTTTTATGTTCGATGATATTTTTTGATCAGATGCGTAGTTCTCGAGATATATCAAGATATTTAAAAGTTCCGAAGCTGCACCAACATAATAGAGGTACAGAAACACCGTGGCCTCTTTCTTTGAGATAACTCTGCACTATTGCGAGCTGCAAATGCCGCTTCGAGCTTAGCTGTGCAGAAGAAGAACAACAAGAAGAAGAAATATCTCGAAATATGTCCGTCAGACCCCTTCCCTTGAGATGAATCTGCAAATATCTCGGAAACGAAGCGAGCTATGGCAAAATGTTAAGAGACCTTTTTTGTAGAGAATTAAGTTTCCTACTTTTTATGTTCTATGATATTTTTTGATCAGATGCGTAGTTCTCGAGATATATCAAGATATTTAAAAGTTCCGAAGCCGCACCAACATAATAGAGATACAGAAACACCGTGGCCCCTTTCTTTGAGATAACTCTGCACTAGTGCGAGCCGCAAATGCCACTTCCAGCTTAGCTGTGCAGAAGAAGAACAACAAGAAGAAGAAATATCTCGAAATATGTCCGTCAGGCCCCTTCCCTTGAGATAAATATGCAAATATCTCGGAAACGAAGCGAGCTATGGCAAAATGTTAAGAGACCTTTTTTGTAGAGAATTAAGTTTCCTACTTTTTATGTTCAATGATATTTTTTGATGAGATGCGTAGTTCTCGAGATATATCAAGATATTTAAAAGTTCCGAAGCCGCACCAACATAATAGAGATACAGAAACACCGTGGCCCCTTTCTTTGAGATAACTCTGCACTAATGCGAGCTGCAAATGCCACTTCCAGCTTAGCTGTGCAGAGGAAGAACAACAAGAAGAAGAAATATCTCGAAATATGTCCGTCAGGCCAGTTCCTTTGAGCTGAATCTGCAAATATCTCGGAAACGAAGCGAGCTATGGCAAAATGTTAAGAGATGTTTTTTGTAGAGAATTATGTTTCCTACAATTTATGTTCTATGATATTTTTTGATCAGAAGCGTAGTTTTCGAGATATATCGAGATATTTAAAAGTTCCGACGACGCACCAACATAATAGAGATACAGAAACACCGTGGCCCCTTTCTTTGAGATAACTGTGCACCAGTGCGAGCCGCAAATGCCACTTCCAGCTTAGCTGTGCAGAAGAAGAACAACAAAAAGAAGAAATATCTCGAAATATGTCCGTCAGGCCCCTTCCCTTGAGATAAATCTGCAAATATCTCGGAAACGAAGCGAGCTATGGCAAAATGTGAAGAGACCTTTTTTGTAGAGAATTATGTTTCCTACAATTTATGTTCTATGATATTTTTTGATCAGAAGCGTAGTTTTCGAGATATATCGAGATATTTAAAAGTTCCGAAGCCGCACCAACATAATAGAGATACAGAAACACCGTGGCCCCTTTCTTTGAGATAACTCTGCACTAATGCGAGCTGCAAATGCCACTTCCAGCTTAGCTGTGCAGAAGAAGAACAACAAGAAGAAGAAATATCTCGAAATATGTCCGTCAGGCCCCTTCCCTTGAGAAAAATATGCAAATATCTCGGAAACAAAGCGAGCTATGGCAAAATGTTAAGAGACCTTTTTTGTAGAGAATTAAGTTTCCTACTTTTTATGTTCTATGATATTTTTTGATCAGATGCGTAGTTCTCGAGATATATCAAGATATTTAAAAGTTCCGAAGCCGCACCAACATAATAGAGATACAGAAACACCGTGGCCCCTTTCTTTGAGATAACTCTGCACTAGTGCGAGCCGCAAATGCCACTTCCAGCTTAGCTGTGCAGAAGAAGAACAACAAGAAGAAGAAATATCTCGAAATATGTCCGTCAGGCCCCTTCCCTTGAGATAAATCTGCAAATATCTCGGAAACGACGCGAGCTATGGCAAAATGTTAAGAGACCTTTTTTGTAGAGAATTATGTTTCCTACAATTTATGTTCTATGATATTTTTTGATCAGAAGCGTAGTTTTCGAGATATATCGAGATATTTAAAAGTTCCGAAGCCGCACCAACATAATAGAGATACAGAAACACCGTGGCCCGTTTCTTTGAGATAACTCTGCACTAATGCGAGCTGCAAATGCCACTTCCAGCTTAGCTGTGCAGAGGAAGAACAACAAGAAGAAGAAATATCTCGAAATATGTCCGTCAGGCCAGTTCCTTTGAGCTGAATCTGCAAATATCTCGGAAACGAAGCGAGCTATGGCAAAATGTTAAGAGATGTTTTTTGTAGAGAATTATGTTTCCTACAATTTATGTTCTATGATATTTTTTGATCAGAAGCGTAGTTTTCGAGATATATCGAGATATTTAAAAGTTCCGAAGACGCACCAACATAATAGAGATACAGAAACACCGTGGCCCCTTTCTTTGAGATAACTGTGCACCAGTGCGAGCCGCAAATGCCACTTCCAGCTTAGCTGTGCAGAAGAAGAACAACAAGAAGAAGAAATATCTCGAAATATGTCCGTCAGGCCCCTTCCCTTGAGATAAATCTGCAAATATCTCGGAAACGAAGAGAGCTATGGCAAAATGTTAAGAGACCTTTTTTGTAGAGAATTAAGTTTCCTACAATTTATGTTCTATGATATTTTTTGATCAGAAGCGTAGTTTTCGAGATATATCGAGATATTTAAAAGTTCCGAAGCCGCACCAACATAATAGAGATACAGAAACACCGTGGCCCCTTTCTTTGAGATAACTCTGCACTAATGCGAGCTGCAAATGCCACTTCCAGCTTAGCTGTGCAGAAGAAGAACAACAAGAAGAAGAAATATGTCGAAATATGTCCGTCAGGCCCCTTCCCTTGAGAAAAATATGCAAATATCTCGGAAACAAAGCGAGCTATGGCAAAATGTTAAGAGACCTTTTTTGTAGAGAATTAAGTTTCCTACTTTTTATGTTCTATGATATTTTTTGATCAGATGCGTAGTTCTCGAGATATATCAAGATATTTAAAAGTTCCGAAGCCGCACCAACATAATAGAGATACAGAAACACCGTGGCCCCTTTCTTTGAGATAACTCTGCACTAGTGCGAGCCGCAAATGCCACTTCCAGCTTAGCTGTGCAGAAGAGAACAACAAGAAGAAGAAATATCTCGAAATATGTCCGTCAGGCCCCTTCCCTTGAGATAAATATGCAAATATCTCGGAAACGAAGCGAGCTATGGCAAAATGTTAAGAGACCTTTTTTGTAGAGAATTAAGTTTCCTACTTTTTATGTTCTATGATATTTTTTGATGAGATGCGTAGTTCTCGAGATATATCAAGATATTTGAAAGTTCCGAAGCCGCACCAACATAATAGAGATACAGAAACACCGTGGCCCCTTTCTTTGAGATAACTCTGCACTAATGCGAGCTGCAAATGCCACTTCCAGCTTAGCTGTGCAGAGGAAGAACAACAAGAAGAAGAAATATCTCGAAATATGTCCGTCAGGCCAGTTCCTTTGAGCTGAATCTGCAAATATCTCGGAAACGAAGCGAGCTATGGCAAAATGTTAAGAGATGTTTTTTGTAGAGAATTATGTTTCCTACAATTTATGTTCTATGATATTTTTTGATCAGAAGCGTAGTTTTCGAGATATATCGAGATATTTAAAAGTTCCGAAGACGCACCAACATAATAGAGATACAGAAACACCGTGGCCCCTTTCTTTGAGATAACTGTGCACCAGTGCGAGCCGCAAATGCCACTTCCAGCTTAGCTGTGCAGAAGAAGAACAACAAGAAGAAGAAATATCTCGAAATATGTCCGTCAGGCCCCTTCCCTTGAGATAAATCTGCAAATATCTCGGAAACGAAGCGAGCTATGGCAAAATGTTAAGAGACCTTTTTTGTAGAGAGTTAAGTTTCCTACTTTTTATGTTCTATGATATTTTTTGATCAGAAGCGTAGTTTTCGAGATATATCGAGATATTTAATAGTTCCGAAGACGCACCGACATAATAGAGATACAGAAACACCGTGGCCCCTTTCTTTGAGATAACTGTGCACTAGTGCGAGCCGCAAGTGCCACTTCCAGCTTAGCTGTGCAGAAGAAGAACAACAAGAAGAAGAAATATCTCGAAATATGTCCGTCAGGCCCCTTCCCTTGAGATATATCTGCAAATATCTCGGAAACGAAGCGAGCTATGGCGAAATGTTATGAGACCTTTTTTGTAGAGAATTAAGTTTCCTACTTTTTATCTACTATGATATTTTTTTATCAGATGCGTAGTTCTCGAGATATATCAAGATATTTAAAAGTTCCGAAGCCGCACCAACATAATAGAGATACAGAAACACCGTGGCCCCTCTCTTTGAGATAACTCTGCACTATTGCGAGCTGCAAATGCCACTTCCAGCTTAGCTGTGCAGAAGAAGAACAACAAGAAGAAGAAATATCTCGAAATATGTCCGTCAGGCCCCTTCCCTTGAGATAAATCTGCAAATATCTCGGAAACGAAGCGAGCTATGGCAAAATGTTTAGAGACCTTTCTTGTAGAGAATTAAGTTTCCTACTTTTTATGTAGTATGATATTTTTTGATCAGATGCGTAGTTCTCGAGATATATCAAGATATTTAAAAGTTCCGTAGCTGCACCAACATAATAGAGGTACAGAAACACCGTGGCCTCTTTCTTTGAGATAACTCTGCACTATTGCGAGCTGCAAATGCCGCTTCGAGCTTAGCTGTGCAGAAGAAGAACAACAAGAAGAAGAAATATCTCGAAATATGTCCGTCAGACCCCTTCCCTTGAGATGAATCTGCAAATATCTCGGAAACGAAGCGAGCTATGGCAAAATGTTAAGAGACCTTTTTTGTAGAGAATAATGTTTCCTACAATTTACGTTCTATGATATTTTTTGATCAAAAGCGTAGTTCTCGAGATATATCAAGATATTTAAAAGTTCCGAAGCCGCACCAACATAATAAAGATACAGAAACACCGTGGCCCCTCTCTTTGAGATAACTCTGCACTATTGCGAGCTGCAAATGCCACTTCCAGCTTAGCTGTGCAGAAGAAGAACAACAAGAAGAAGAAATATCTCGAAATATGTCCGTCAGGCCCCTTCCCTTGAGATAAATCTGCAAATATCTCGGAAACGAAGCGAGCTATGGCAAAATGTTTAGAGACCTTTCTTGTAGAGAATTAAGTTTCCTACTTTTTATGTAGTATGATATTTTTTGATCAGATGCGTAGTTCTCGAGATATATCAAGATATTTAAAAGTTCCGTAGCTGCACCAACATAATAGAGGTACAGAAACACCGTGGCCTCTTTCTTTGAGATAACTCTGCACTATTGCGAGCTGCAAATGCCGCTTCGAGCTTAGCTGTGCAGAAGAAGAACAACAAGAAGAAGAAATATCTCGAAATATGTCCGTCAGACCCCTTCCCTTGAGATGAATCTGCAAATATCTCGGAAACGAAGCGAGCTATGGCAAAATGTTAAGAGACCTTTTTTGTAGAGAATAATGTTTCCTACAATTTACGTTCTATGATATTTTTTGATCAGAAGCGTAGTTTTCGAGATATATCGAGATATTTAAAAGTTCCGAAGCCGCACCAACATAATAGAGATACAGAAACACCGTGGCCCCTTTCTTTGAGATAACTCTGCACTAATGCGAGCTGCAAATGCCACTTCCAGCTTAGCTGTGCAGAAGAAGAACAACAAGAAGAAGAAATATCTCGAAATATGTCCGTCAGGCCCCTTCCCTTGAGATAAATCTGCAAATATCTCGGAAACGAAGCGAGCTATGGCAAAATGTTTAGAGACCTTTCTTGTAGAGAATTAAGTTTCCTACTTTTTATGTTCGATGATATTTTTTGATCAGATGCGTAGTTCTCGAGATATATCAAGATATTTAAAAGTTCCGAAGCTGCACCAACATAATAGAGGTACAGAAACACCGTGGCCTCTTTCTTTGAGATAACTCTGCACTATTGCGAGCTGCAAATGCCGCTTCGAGCTTAGCTGTGCAGAAGAAGAACAACAAGAAGAAGAAATATCTCGAAATATGTCCGTCAGACCCCTTCCCTTGAGATGAATCTGCAAATATCTCGGAAACGAAGCGAGCTATGGCAAAATGTTAAGAGACCTTTTTTGTAGAGAATTAAGTTTCCTACTTTTTATGTTCTATGATATTTTTTGATCAGATGCGTAGTTCTCGAGATATATCAAGATATTTAAAAGTTCCGAAGCCGCACCAACATAATAGAGATACAGAAACACCGTGGCCCCTTTCTTTGAGATAACTCTGCACTAGTGCGAGCCGCAAATGCCACTTCCAGCTTAGCTGTGCAGAAGAAGAACAACAAGAAGAAGAAATATCTCGAAATATGTCCGTCAGGCCCCTTCCCTTGAGATAAATATGCAAATATCTCGGAAACGAAGCGAGCTATGGCAAAATGTTAAGAGACCTTTTTTGTAGAGAATTAAGTTTCCTACTTTTTATGTTCAATGATATTTTTTGATGAGATGCGTAGTTCTCGAGATATATCAAGATATTTAAAAGTTCCGAAGCCGCACCAACATAATAGAGATACAGAAACACCGTGGCCCCTTTCTTTGAGATAACTCTGCACTAATGCGAGCTGCAAATGCCACTTCCAGCTTAGCTGTGCAGAGGAAGAACAACAAGAAGAAGAAATATCTCGAAATATGTCCGTCAGGCCAGTTCCTTTGAGCTGAATCTGCAAATATCTCGGAAACGAAGCGAGCTATGGCAAAATGTTAAGAGATGTTTTTTGTAGAGAATTATGTTTCCTACAATTTATGTTCTATGATATTTTTTGATCAGAAGCGTAGTTTTCGAGATATATCGAGATATTTAAAAGTTCCGACGACGCACCAACATAATAGAGATACAGAAACACCGTGGCCCCTTTCTTTGAGATAACTGTGCACCAGTGCGAGCCGCAAATGCCACTTCCAGCTTAGCTGTGCAGAAGAAGAACAACAAGAAGAAGAAATATCTCGAAATATGTCCGTCAGGCCCCTTCCCTTGAGATAAATCTGCAAATATCTCGGAAACGAAGCGAGCTATGGCAAAATGTGAAGAGACCTTTTTTGTAGAGAATTATGTTTCCTACAATTTATGTTCTATGATATTTTTTGATCAGAAGCGTAGTTTTCGAGATATATCGAGATATTTAAAAGTTCCGAAGCCGCACCAACATAATAGAGATACAGAAACACCGTGGCCCCTTTCTTTGAGATAACTCTGCACTAATGCGAGCTGCAAATGCCACTTCCAGCTTAGCTGTGCAGAAGAAGAACAACAAGAAGAAGAAATATCTCGAAATATGTCCGTCAGGCCCCTTCCCTTGAGAAAAATATGCAAATATCTCGGAAACAAAGCGAGCTATGGCAAAATGTTAAGAGACCTTTTTTGTAGAGAATTAAGTTTCCTACTTTTTATGTTCTATGATATTTTTTGATCAGATGCGTAGTTCTCGAGATATATCAAGATATTTAAAAGTTCCGAAGCCGCACCAACATAATAGAGATACAGAAACACCGTGGCCCCTTTCTTTGAGATAACTCTGCACTAGTGCGAGCCGCAAATGCCACTTCCAGCTTAGCTGTGCAGAAGAAGAACAACAAGAAGAAGAAATATCTCGAAATATGTCCGTCAGGCCCCTTCCCTTGAGATAAATCTGCAAATATCTCGGAAACGACGCGAGCTATGGCAAAATGTTAAGAGACCTTTTTTGTAGAGAATTATGTTTCCTACAATTTATGTTCTATGATATTTTTTGATCAGAAGCGTAGTTTTCGAGATATATCGAGATATTTAAAAGTTCCGAAGCCGCACCAACATAATAGAGATACAGAAACACCGTGGCCCGTTTCTTTGAGATAACTCTGCACTAATGCGAGCTGCAAATGCCACTTCCAGCTTAGCTGTGCAGAGGAAGAACAACAAGAAGAAGAAATATCTCGAAATATGTCCGTCAGGCCAGTTCCTTTGAGCTGAATCTGCAAATATCTCGGAAACGAAGCGAGCTATGGCAAAATGTTAAGAGATGTTTTTTGTAGAGAATTATGTTTCCTACAATTTATGTTCTATGATATTTTTTGATCAGAAGCGTAGTTTTCGAGATATATCGAGATATTTAAAAGTTCCGAAGACGCACACACATAATAGAGATACAGAAACACCGTGGCCCCTTTCTTTGAGATAACTGTGCACCAGTGCGAGCCGCAAATGCCACTTCCAGCTTAGCTGTGCAGAAGAAGAACAACAAGAAGAAGAAATATCTCGAAATATGTCCGTCAGGCCCCTTCCCTTGAGATAAATCTGCAAATATCTCGGAAACGAAGAGAGCTATGGCAAAATGTTAAGAGACCTTTTTTGTAGAGAATTAAGTTTCCTACTTTTCATGTTCTATAGTATTTTTTGATCAGATGCGTAGTTCTCGAGATATATCAAGATATTTAAAAGTTCCGAAGCCGCACCAACATAATAGAGATACAGAAACACCGTGGCCCCTTTCTTTGAGATAACTCTGCACTATTGCGAGCTGCACATGCCACTTCCAGCTTAGCTGTGCAGAAGAAGAACAACAAGAAGAAGAAATATCTCGAAATATGTCCGTCAGGCCCCTTCCCTTGAGATAAATCTGCAAATATCTCGGAAACGAAGCGAGCTATGGCAAAATGTTAAGAGACCTTTTTTGTAGAGAATTATGTTTCCTACAATTTATGTTCTATGATATTTTTTGATCAGAAGCGTAGTTTTCGAGATATATCGAGATATTTAAAAGTTCCGAAGCCGCACCAACATAATAGAGATACAGAAACACCGTGGCCCGTTTCTTTGAGATAACTCTGCACTAATGCGAGCTGCAAATGCCACTTCCAGCTTAGCTGTGCAGAGGAAGAACAACAAGAAGAAGAAATATCTCGAAATATGTCCGTCAGGCCAGTTCCTTTGAGCTGAATCTGCAAATATCTCGGAAACGAAGCGAGCTATGGCAAAATGTTAAGAGATGTTTTTTGTAGAGAATTATGTTTCCTACAATTTATGTTCTATGATATTTTTTGATCAGAAGCGTAGTTTTCGAGATATATCGAGATATTTAAAAGTTCCGAAGACGCACCAACATAATAGAGATACAGAAACACCGTGGCCCCTTTCTTTGAGATAACTGTGCACCAGTGCGAGCCGCAAATGCCACTTCCAGCTTAGCTGTGCAGAAGAAGAACAACAAGAAGAAGAAATATCTCGAAATATGTCCGTCAGGCCCCTTCCCTTGAGATAAATCTGCAAATATCTCGGAAACGAAGAGAGCTATGGCAAAATGTTAAGAGACCTTTTTTGTAGAGAATTAAGTTTCCTACAATTTATGTTCTATGATATTTTTTGATCAGAAGCGTAGTTTTCGAGATATATCGAGATATTTAAAAGTTCCGAAGCCGCACCAACATAATAGAGATACAGAAACACCGTGGCCCCTTTCTTTGAGATAACTCTGCACTAATGCGAGCTGCAAATGCCACTTCCAGCTTAGCTGTGCAGAAGAAGAACAACAAGAAGAAGAAATATGTCGAAATATGTCCGTCAGGCCCCTTCCCTTGAGAAAAATATGCAAATATCTCGGAAACAAAGCGAGCTATGGCAAAATGTTGAGAGACCTTTTTTGTAGAGAATTAAGTTTCCTACTTTTTATGTTCTATGATATTTTTTGATCAGATGCGTAGTTCTCGAGATATATCAAGATATTTAAAAGTTCCGAAGCCGCACCAACATAATAGAGATACAGAAACACCGTGGCCCCTTTCTTTGAGATAACTCTGCACTAGTGCGAGCCGCAAATGCCACTTCCAGCTTAGCTGTGCAGAAGAGAACAACAAGAAGAAGAAATATCTCGAAATATGTCCGTCAGGCCCCTTCCCTTGAGATAAATATGCAAATATCTCGGAAACGAAGCGAGCTATGGCAAAATGTTAAGAGACCTTTTTTGTAGAGAATTAAGTTTCCTACTTTTTATGTTCTATGATATTTTTTGATGAGATGCGTAGTTCTCGAGATATATCAAGATATTTGAAAGTTCCGAAGCCGCACCAACATAATAGAGATACAGAAACACCGTGGCCCCTTTCTTTGAGATAACTCTGCACTAATGCGAGCTGCAAATGCCACTTCCAGCTTAGCTGTGCAGAGGAAGAACAACAAGAAGAAGAAATATCTCGAAATATGTCCGTCAGGCCAGTTCCTTTGAGCTGAATCTGCAAATATCTCGGAAACGAAGCGAGCTATGGCAAAATGTTAAGAGATGTTTTTTGTAGAGAATTATGTTTCCTACAATTTATGTTCTATGATATTTTTTGATCAGAAGCGTAGTTTTCGAGATATATCGAGATATTTAAAAGTTCCGAAGACGCACCAACATAATAGAGATACAGAAACACCGTGGCCCCTTTCTTTGAGATAACTGTGCACCAGTGCGAGCCGCAAATGCCACTTCCAGCTTAGCTGTGCAGAAGAAGAACAACAAGAAGAAGAAATATCTCGAAATATGTCCGTCAGGCCCCTTCCCTTGAGATAAATCTGCAAATATCTCGGAAACGAAGCGAGCTATGGCAAAATGTTAAGAGACCTTTTTTGTAGAGAATTATGTTTCCTACAATTTATGTTCTATGATATTTTTTGATCAGAAGCGTAGTTTTCGAGATATATCGAGATATTTAAAAGTTCCGAAGCCGCACCAACATAATAGAGATACAGAAACACCGTGGCCCCTTTCTTTGAGATAACTCTGCACTAATGCGAGCTGCAAATGCCACTTCCAGCTTAGCTGTGCAGAGGAAGAACAACAAGAAGAAGAAATATCTCGAAATATGTCCGTCAGGCCAGTTCCTTTGAGCTGAATCTGCAAATATCTCGGAAACGAAGCGAGCTATGGCAAAATGTTAAGAGATGTTTTTTGTAGAGAACTATGTTTCCTACAATTTATGTTCTATGATATTTTTTGATCAGAAGCGTAGTTTTCGAGATATATCGAGATATTTAAAAGTTCCGAAGACGCACCAACAGAATAGAGATACAGAAACACCGTGGCCCCTTTCTTTGAGATAACTGTGCACCAGTGCGAGCCGCAAATGCCACTTCCAGCTTAGCTGTGCAGAACAAGAACAACAAGAAGAAGAAATATCTCGAAATATGTCCGTCAGGCCCCTTCCCTTGAGATAAATCTGCAAATATCTCGGAAACGAAGAGAGCTATGGCAAAATGTTAAGAGACCTTTTTTGTAGAGAATTATGTTTCCTACAATTTATGTTCTATGATATTTTTTGATCAGAAGCGTAGTTTTCGAGATATATCGAGATATTTAAAAGTTCCGAAGCCGCACCAACATAATAGAGATACAGAAACACCGTGGCCCCTTTCTTTGAGATAACTCTGCACTAATGCGAGCTGCAAATGCTACTTCCAGCTTAGCTGTGCAGAGGAAGAACAACAAGAAGAAGAAATATCTCGAAATATGTCCGTCAGGCCAGTTCCTTTGAGCTGAATCTGCAAATATCTCGGAAACGAAGCGAGCTATGGCAAAACGTTAAGAGATGTTTTTTGTAGAGCATTATGTTTCCTACAATTTATGTTCTATGATATTTTTTGATCAGAAGCGTAGTTTTCGAGATATATCGAGATATTTAAAAGTTCCGAAGACGCACCAACATAATAGAGATACAGAAACACCGTGGCCCCTTTCTTTGAGATAACTGTGCACCAGTGCGAGCCGCAAATGCCACTTCCAGCTTAGCCGTGCAGAAGAAGAACAACAAGAAGAAGAAATATCTCGAAATATGTCCGTCAGGCCCCTTCCCTTGGGATAAATCTGCAAATATCTCGAAAACGAAGAGAGCTATGGCAAAATGTTAAGAGACCTTTTTTGTAGAGAATTAAGTTTCCTACTTTTCATGTTCTATGGTATTTTTTGATCAGATGCGTAGTTCTCGAGATATATCAAGATATTTAAAAGTTCCGAAGCCGCACCAACATAATAGAGATACAGAAACACCGTGGCCCCTTTCTTTGAGATAACTCTGCACTATTGCGAGCTGTAAATGCCACTTCCAGCTTAGCTGTGCAGAAGAAGAACAACAAGAAGAAGAAATATCTCGAAATATGTCCGTCAGGCCCCTTCCCTTGAGATATATCTGCAAATATCTCGGAAACGAAGCGAGCTATGGCAAAATGTTAAGAGACCTTTTTTGTAGAGAATTATGTTTCCTACAATTTATGTTCTATGATATTTTTTGATCAGAAGCGTAGTTTTCGAGATATATCGAGATATTTAAAAGTTCCGAAGCCGCACCAACATAATAGAGATACAGAAACACCGTGGCCCCTTTCTTTGAGATAACTCTGCACTAGTGCGAGCCGCAAATGCCACTTCCAGCTTAGCTGTGCAGAAGAAGAACAACAAGAAGAAGAAATATCTCGAAATATGTCCGTCAGGCCCCTTCCCTTGAGATAAATCTGCAAATATCTCGGAAACGAAGCGAGCTATGGCAAAATGTTAAGAGACCTTTTTTGTAGAGAATTATGTTTCCTACAATTTATGTTCTATGATATTTTTTGATCAGAAGCGTAGTTTTCGAGATATATCGAGATATTTAAAAGTTCCGAAGCCGCACCAACATAATAGAGATACAGAAACACCGTGGCCCCTTTCTTTGAGATAACTCTGCACTAATGCGAGCTGCAAATGCCACTTCCAGCTTAGCTGTGCAGAGGAAGAACAACAAGAAGAAGAAATATCTCGAAATATGTCCGTCAGGCCAGTTCCTTTGAGCTGAATCTGCAAATATCTCGGAAACGAAGCGAGCTATGGCAAAATGTTAAGAGATGTTTTTTGTAGAGAATTATGTTTCCTACAATTTATGTTCTATGATATTTTTTGATCAGAAGCGTAGTTTTCGAGATATATCGAGATATTTAAAAGTTCCGAAGACGCACCAACATAATAGAGATACAGAAACACCGTGGCCCCTTTCTTTGAGATAACTGTGCACCAGTGCGAGCCGCAAATGCCACTTCCAGCTTAGCTGTGCAGAAGAAGAACAACAAGAAGAAGAAATATCTCGAAATATGTCCGTCAGGCCCCTTCCCTTGAGATAAATCTGCAAATATCTCGGAAACGAAGAGAGCTATGGCAAAATGTTAAGAGACCTTTTTTGTAGAGAATTATGTTTCCTACAATTTATGTTCTATGATATTTTTTGATCAGAAGCGTAGTTTTCGAGATATATCGAGATATTTAAAAGTTCCGAAGCCGCACCAACATAATAGAGATACAGAAACACCGTGGCCCCTTTCTTTGAGATAACTCTGCACTAATGCGAGCTGCAAATGCCACTTCCAGCTTAGCTGTGCAGAGGAAGAACAACAAGAAGAAGAAATATCTCGAAATATGTCCGTCAGGCCAGTTCCTTTGAGCTGAATCTGCAAATATCTCGGAAACGAAGCGAGCTATGGCAAAATGTTAAGAGACCTTTTTTGTAGAGAATTAAGTTTCCTACTTTTTATGTTCTATGATATTTTTTGATCAGATGCGTAGTTCTCGAGATACATCCAGATATTTAAAAGTTCCGAAGCCGCACCAACATAATAGGGATACAGAAACACCGTGGCCCCTTTCTTTGAGATAACTCTGCACTAGTGCGAGCCGCAAATGCCACTTCCAGCTTAGCTGTGCAGAAGAAGAACAACAAGAAGAAGAAATATCTCGAAATATGTCCGTCAGGCCTCTTCCCTTGAGATAAATCTGCAAATATCTCGGAAACGAAGCGAGCTATGGCAAAATGTTAAGAGACCTTTTTTGTAGAGAATTAAGTTTCCTACAATTTATGTTCTATGATATTTTTTGATCAGAAGCGTAGTTTTCGAGATATATCGAGATATTTAATAGTTCCGAAGACGCACCAACATAATAGAGATACAGAAACACCGTGGCCCCTCTCTTTGAGATAACTCTGCACTATTGCGAGCTGCAAATGCCACTTCCAGCTTAGCTGTGCAGAAGAAGAACAACAAGAAGAAGAAATATCTCGAAATATGTCCGTCAGTCCCCTTCCCTTGAGATAAATCTGCAAATATCTCGGAAACGAAGCGAGCTATGGCAAAATGTTTAGAGACCTTTCTTGTAGAGAATTAAGTTTCCTACTTTTTATGTTCGATGATATTTTTTGATCAGATGCGTAGTTCTCGAGATATATCAAGATATTTAAAAGTTCCGAAGCTGCACCAACATAATAGAGGTACAGAAACACCGTGGCCTCTTTCTTTGAGATAACTCTGCACTATTGCGAGCTGCAAATGCCGCTTCGAGCTTAGCTGTGCAGAAGAAGAACAACAAGAAGAAGAAGTATCTCGAAATATGTCCGTCAGACCCCTTCCCTTGAGATGAATCTGCAAATATCTCGGAAACGAAGCGAGCTATGGCAAAATGTTAAGAGACCTTTTTTGTAGAGAATTAAGTTTCCTACTTTTTATGTTCGATGATATTTTTTGATCAGATGCGTAGTTCTCGAGATATATCAAGATATTTAAAAGTTCCGAAGCTGCACCAACATAATAGAGGTACAGAAACACCGTGGCCTCTTTCTTTGAGATAACTCTGCACTATTGCGAGCTGCAAATGCCGCTTCGAGCTTAGCTGTGCAGAAGAAGAACAACAAGAAGAAGAAATATCTCGAAATATGTCCGTCAGGCCCCTTCCCTTGAGATAAATCTGCAAATATCTCGGAAACGAAGCGAGCTATGGCAAAATGTTAAGAGACGTTTTTTGTAGAGAATTATGTTTCCTACAATTTATGTTCTATGATATTTTTTGATCAGAAGCGTAGTTTTCGAGATATATCGAGATATTTAATAGTTCCGAAGACGCACCAACATAATAGAGATACAGAAACACCGTGGCCCCTTTCTTTGAGATAACTCTGCACTATTGCGAGCTGGAAATGCCACTTCCAGTTTAACTGTGCAGAAGAAGAACAACAAGAAGAAGAAATATCTCGAAATATGTCCGTTAGGCCCCTTCCCTTGAGATAAATCTGCAAATATCTCGGAAACGAAGCGAGCTATGGCAAAATGTTAAGAGACCTTTTTTGTAGAGAATTAAGTTTCCTACTTTTTACGTTCTATGATATTTTTTGATCAGAAGCGTAGTTTTCGAGATATATCGAGATATTTAAAAGTTCCGAAGCCGCACCAACATAATAGAGATACAGAAACACCGTGGCCCCTTTCTTTGAGATAACTCTGCACTAGTGCGAGCCGCAAATGCCACTTCCAGCTTAGCTGTGCAGAAGAAGAACAACAAGAAGAAGAAATATCTCGAAATATGTCCGTCAGGCCCCTTCCCTTGAGATAAATATGCAAATATCTCGGAAACGAAGCGAGCTATGGCAAAATGTTAAGAGACCTTTTTTGTAGAGAATTAAGTTTCCTACTTTTTATGTTCTATGACATTTTTTGATCAGATGCGTAGTTCTCGAGATATATCAAGATATTTAAAAGTTCCGAAGCCGCACCAACATAATAGAGATACAGAAACACCGTGGCCCCTTTCTTTAAGATAACTCTGCACTATTGCGAGCTGCAAATGCCACTTCCAGCTTAGCTGTGCAGAGGAAGAACAACAAGAAGAAGAAATATCTCGAAATATGTCCGTCAGGCCAGTTCCTTTGAGCTGAATCTGCAAATATCTCGGAAACGAAGCGAGCTATGGCAAAATGTTAAGAGACCTTTTTTGTAGAGAATTATGTTTCCTACAATTTATGTTCTATGATATTTTTTGATCAGAAGCGTAGTTTTCGAGATATATCGAGATATTTAAAAGTTCCGAAGCCGCACCAACATAATAGAGATACAGAAACACCGTGGCCCCTTTCTTTGAGATAACTCTGCACTAGTGCGAGCCGCAAATGCCACTTCCAGCTTAGCTGTGCAGAAGAAGAACAACAAGAAGAAGAAGTATCTCGAAATATGTCCGTCAGACCCCTTCCCTTGAGATGAATCTGCAAATATCTCGGAAACGAAGCGAGCTATGGCAAAATGTTAAGAGACCTTTTTTGTAGAGAATTAAGTTTCCTACTTTTTATGTTCGATGATATTTTTTGATCAGATGCGTAGTTCTCGAGATATATCAAGATATTTAAAAGTTCCGAAGCTGCACCAACATAATAGAGGTACAGAAACACCGTGGCCTCTTTCTTTGAGATAACTCTGCACTATTGCGAGCTGCAAATGCCGCTTCGAGCTTAGCTGTGCAGAAGAAGAACAACAAGAAGAAGAAATATCTCGAAATATGTCCGTCAGACCCCTTCCCTTGAGATGAATCTGCAAATATCTCGGAAACGAAGCGAGCTATGGCAAAATGTTAAGAGACCTTTTTTGTAGAGAATAATGTTTCCTACAATTTACGTTCTATGATATTTTTTGATCAGAAGCGTAGTTCTCGAGATATATCGAGATATTTAAAAGTTCCGAAGCCGCACCAACATAATAGAGATACAGAAACACCGTGGCCCCTTTCTTTGAGATAACTCTGCACTAGTGCGAGCCGCAAATGCCACTTCCAGCTTAGCTGTGCAGAAGAAGAACAACAAGAAGAAGAAATATCTCGAAATATGTCCGTCAGGCCCCTTCCCTTGAGATAAATCTGCAAATATCTCGGAAACGAAGCGAGCAATCGCAAAATGTTAAGAGACCTTTTTTGTAGAGAATTATGTTTCCTACAATTTATGTTCTATGATATTTTTTGATCAGAAGCGTAGTTTTCGAGATATATCGAGATATTTAAAAGTTCCGAAGCCGCACCAACATAATGGAGATACAGAAACACCGTGGCCCCTTTCTTTGAGATAACTCTGCACTAGTGCGAGCTGCAAATGCCACTTCCAGCTTAGCTGTGCAGAAGAAGAACAACAAGAAGAAGAAATATCTCGAAATATGTCCGTCAGGCCCCTTCCCTTGAGATAAATCTGCAAATATCTCGGAAACGAAGCGAGCTATGGCAAAATGTTAAGAGATGTTTTTTGTAGAGAATTATGTTTCCTACAATTTATGTTCTATGATATTTTTTGATCAGAAGCGTAGTTTTCGAGATATATCGAGATATTTAAAAGTTCCGAAGACGCACCAACATAATAGAGACACAGAAACACCGTGGCCCCTTTCTTTGAGATAACTGTGCACCAGTGCGAGCCGCAAATGCCACTTCCAGCTTAGCTGTGCAGAAGAAGAACAACAAGAAGAAGAAATATCTCGAAATATGTCCGTCAGGCCCCTTCCCTTGAGATAAATCTGCAAATATCTCGGAAACGAAGAGAGCTATGGCAAAATGTTAAGAGACCTTTTTTGTAGAGAATTATGTTTCCTACAATTTATGTTCTATGATATTTTTTGATCAGAAGCGTAGTTTTCGAGATATATCGAGATATTTAAAAGTTCCGAAGCCGCACCAACATAATAGAGATACAGAAACACCGTGGCCCCTTTCTTTGAGATAACTCTGCACTAATGCGAGCTGCAAATGCCACTTCCAGCTTAGCTGTGCAGAGGAAGAACAACAAGAAGAAGAAATATCTCGAAATATGTCCGTCAGGCCAGTTCCTTTGAGCTGAATCTGCAAATATCTCGGAAACGAAGCGAGCTATGGCAAAATGTTAAGAGATGTTTTTTGTAGAGCATTATGTTTCCTACAATTTATGTTCTATGATATTTTTGATCAGAAGCGTAGTTTTCGAGATATATCGAGATATTTAAAAGTTCCGAAGACGCACCAACATAATAGAGATACAGAAACACCGTGGCCCCTTTCTTTGAGATAACTGTGCACCAGTGCGAGCCGCAAATGCCACTTCCAGCTTAGCTGTGCAGAAGAAGAACAACAAGAAGAAGAAATATCTCGAAATATGTCCGTCAGGCCCCTTCCCTTGAGATAAATCTGCAAATATCTCGAAAACGAAGAGAGCTATGGCAAAATGTTAAGAGACCTTTTTTGTAGAGAATTAAGTTTCCTACTTTTCATGTTCTATGGTATTTTTTGATCAGATGCGTAGTTCTCGAGATATATCAAGATATTTAAAAGTTCCGAAGCCGCACCAACATAATAGAGATACAGAAACACCGTGGCCCCTTTCTTTGAGATAACTCTGCACTATTGCGAGCTGTAAATGCCACTTCCAGCTTAGCTGTGCAGAAGAAGAACAACAAGAAGAAGAAATATCTCGAAATATGTCCGTCAGGCCCCTTCCCTTGAGATAAATCTGCAAATATCTCGGAAACGAAGCGAGCTATGGCAAAATGTTAAGAGACCTTTTTTGTAGAGAATTAAGTTTCCTACTTTTTATGTTCTATGATATTTTTTGATCAGATGCGTAGTTCTCGAGATATATCCAGATATTTAAAAGTTCCGAAGCCGCACCAACATAATAGGGATACAGAAACACCGTGGCCCCTTTCTTTGAGATAACTCTGCACTAGTGCGAGCCGCAAATGCCACTTCCAGCTTAGCTGTGCAGAAGAAGAACAACAAGAAGAAGAAATATCTCGAAATATGTCCGTCAGGCCCCTTCCCTTGAGATAAATCTGCAAATATCTCGGAAACGAAGCGAGCTATCGCAAAATGTTAAGAGACCTTTTTTGTAGAGAATTATGTTTCCTACAATTTATGTTCTATGATATTTTTTGATCAGAAGCGTAGTTTTCGAGATATATCGAGATATTTAAAAGTTCCGAAGCCGCACCAACATAATAGAGATACAGAAACACCGTGGCCCCTTTCTTTGAGATAACTCTGCACTAGTGCGAGCTGCAAATGCCACTTCCAGCTTAGCTGTGCAGAAGAAGAACAACAAGAAGAAGAAATATCTCGAAATATGTCCGTCAGGCCCCTTCCCTTGAGATATATCTGCAAATATCTCGGAAACGAAGCGAGCTATGGCAAAATGTTAAGAGACCTTTTTTGTAGAGAATTATGTTTCCTACAATTTATGTTCTATAATATTTTTTGATCAGAAGCGTAGTTTTCGAGATATATCGAGATATTTAAAAGTTCCGAAGCCGCACCAACATAATAGAGATACAGAAACACCGTGGCCCATTTCGGTGAGATAACTCTGCACTAGTGCGAGCTGCAAATGCCACTTCCAGCTTAGCTGTGCAGAAGAAGAACAACAAGAAGAAGAAATATCTCGAAATATGTCCGTCAGGCCTCTTCCCTTGAGATAAATCTGCAAATATCTCGGAAACGAAGCGAGCTATGGCAAAATGTTAAGAGACCTTTTTTGTAGAGAATTAAGTTTCCTACTTTTTATGTTCTATGATATTTTTTGATCAGATGCGTAGTTCTCGAGATATATCAAGATATTTAAAAGTTCCGAAGCCGCACCAACATAATAGAGATACAGAAACACCGTGGCCCCTTTCTTTGAGATAACTCTGCACTATTGCGAGCTGCAAATGCCACTTCCAGCTTAGCTGTGCAGAGGAAGAACAACAAGAAGAAGAAATATCTCGAAATATGTCCGTCAGGCCAGTTCCTTTGAGCTGAATCTGCAAATATCTCGGAAACGAAGCGAGCTATGGCAAAATGTTAAGAGACGTTTTTTGTAGAGAATTATGTTTCCTACAATTTATGTTCTATGATATTTTTTGATCAGAAGCGTAGTTTTCGAGATATATCGAGATATTTAATAGTTCCGAAGACGCACCAACATAATAGAGATACAGAAACACCGTGGCCCCTCTCTTTGAGATAACTCTGCACTATTGCGAGCTGCAAATGCCACTTCCAGCTTAGCTGTGCAGAAGAAGAACAACAAGAAGAAGAAATATCTCGAAATATGTCCGTCAGTCCCCTTCCCTTGAGATAAATCTGCAAATATCTCGGAAACGAAGCGAGCTATGGCAAAATGTTTAGAGACCTTTCTTGTAGAGAATTAAGTTTCCTACTTTTTATGTTCGATGATATTTTTTGATCAGATGCGTAGTTCTCGAGATATATCAAGATATTTAAAAGTTCCGAAGCTGCACCAACATAATAGAGGTACAGAAACACCGTGGCCTCTTTCTTTGAGATAACTCTGCACTATTGCGAGCTGCAAATGCCGCTTCGAGCTTAGCTGTGCAGAAGAAGAACAACAAGAAGAAGAAGTATCTCGAAATATGTCCGTCAGACCCCTTCCCTTGAGATGAATCTGCAAATATCTCGGAAACGAAGCGAGCTATGGCAAAATGTTAAGAGACCTTTTTTGTAGAGAATTAAGTTTCCTACTTTTTATGTTCGATGATATTTTTTGATCAGATGCGTAGTTCTCGAGATATATCAAGATATTTAAAAGTTCCGAAGCTGCACCAACATAATAGAGGTACAGAAACACCGTGGCCTCTTTCTTTGAGATAACTCTGCACTATTGCGAGCTGCAAATGCCGCTTCGAGCTTAGCTGTGCAGAAGAAGAACAACAAGAAGAAGAAATATCTCGAAATATGTCCGTCAGGCCCCTTCCCTTGAGATAAATCTGCAAATATCTGGGAAACGAAGCGAGCTATGGCAAAATGTTAAGAGACGTTTTTTGTAGAGAATTATGTTTCCTACAATTTATGTTCTATGATATTTTTTGATCAGAAGCGTAGTTTTCGAGATATATCGAGATATTTAATAGTTCCGAAGACGCACCAACATAATAGAGATACAGAAACACCGTGGCCCCTTTCTTTGAGATAACTCTGCACTATTGCGAGCTGGAAATGCCACTTCCAGTTTAGCTGTGCAGAAGAAGAACAACAAGAAGAAGAAATATCTCGAAATATGTCCGTTAGGCCTCTTCCCTTGAGATAAATCTGCAAATATCTCGGAAACGAAGCGAGCTATGGCAAAATGTTAAGAGACCTTTTTTGTAGAGAATTAAGTTTCCTACTTTTTACGTTCTATGATATTTTTTGATCAGAAGCGTAGTTTTCGAGATATATCGAGATATTTAAAAGTTCCGAAGCCGCACCAACATAATAGAGATACAGAAACACCGTGGCCCCTTTCTTTGAGATAACTCTGCACTAGTGCGAGCCGCAAATGCCACTTCCAGCTTAGCTGTGCAGAAGAAGAACAACAAGAAGAAGAAATATCTCGAAATATGTCCGTCAGGCCCCTTCCCTTGAGATAAATATGCAAATATCTCGGAAACGAAGCGAGCTATGGCAAAATGTTAAGAGACCTTTTTTGTAGAGAATTAAGTTTCCTACTTTTTATGTTCTATGACATTTTTTGATCAGATGCGTAGTTCTCGAGATATATCAAGATATTTAAAAGTTCCGAAGCCGCACCAACATAATAGAGATACAGAAACACCGTGGCCCCTTTCTTTAAGATAACTCTGCACTATTGCGAGCTGCAAATGCCACTTCCAGCTTAGCTGTGCAGAGGAAGAACAACAAGAAGAAGAAATATCTCGAAATATGTCCGTCAGGCCAGTTCCTTTGAGCTGAATCTGCAAATATCTCGGAAACGAAGCGAGCTATGGCAAAATGTTAAGAGACCTTTTTTGTAGAGAATTATGTCTCCTACAATTTATGTTGTATGATATTTTTTGATCAGAAGCGTAGTTTTCGAGATATATCGAGATATTTAAAAGTTCCGAAGCCGCACCAACATAATAGAGATACAGAAACACCGTGGCCCCTTTCTTTGAGATAACTCTGCACTATTGCGAGCTGCAAATGCCACTTCCAGCTTAGCTGTGCAGAGGAAGAACAACAAGAAGAAGAAATATCTCGAAATATGTCCGTCAGGCCCCTTCCCTTGAGATAAATCTGCAAATGTCTCGGAAACGAAGCGAGCTATGGCAAAATGTTAAGAGACCTTTTTTGTAGAGAATTAAGTTTCCTACTTTTTATGTTCTATGATATTTTTTGATCAGATGCGTAGTTCTCGAGATATATCAAGATATTTAAAAGTTCCGAAGCCGCACCAACATAATAGAGATACAGAAACACCGTGGCCCCTTTCTTTGAGATAACTCTGCACTATTGCGAGCTGGAAATGCCACTTCCAGCTTAGCTGTGCAGAAGAAGAACAACAAGAAGAAGAAATATCTCGAAATATGTCCGTCAGGCCACTTCCCTTGAGATAAATCTGCAAATATCTCGGAAACGAAGCGAGCTATGGCAAAATGTTAAGAGACCTTTTTTGTAGAGAATGATGTTTCCTACAATTTACGTTCTATGATATTTTTTGATCAGATGCGTAGTTCTCGAGATATATCAAGATATTTAAAAGTTCCGAAGCCGCACCAACATAATAGAGATACAGAAACACCGTGGCCCCTTTCTTTGAGATAACTCTGCACTATTGCGAGCTGCAAATGCCACTTCCAGCTTAGCTGTGCAGAGGAAGAACAACAAGAAGAAGAAATATCTCGAAATATGTCCGTCAGGCCCCTTCCCTTGAGATAAATCTGCAAATGTCTCGGAAACGAAGCGAGCTATGGCAAAAAGTTAAGAGACCTTTTTTGTAGAGAATTAAGTTTCCTACTTTTTATGTTCTATGATATTTTTTGATCAGATGCGTAGTTCTCGAGATATATCAAGATATTTAAAAGTTCCGAAGCCGCACCAACATAATAGAGATACAGAAACACCGTGGCCCCTTTCTTTAAGATAACTCTGCACTATTGCGAGCTGCAAATGCCACTTCCAGCTTAGCTGTGCAGAGGAAGAACAACAAGAAGAAGAAATATCTCGAAATATGTCCGTCAGGCCAGTTCCTTTGAGCTGAATCTGCAAATATCTCGGAAACGAAGCGAGCTATGGCAAAATGTTAAGAGACCTTTTTTGTAGAGAATTATGTCTCCTACAATTTATGTTGTATGATATTTTTTGATCAGAAGCGTAGTTTTCGAGATATATCGAGATATTTAAAAGTTCCGAAGCCGCACCAACATAATAGAGATACAGAAACACCGTGGCCCCTTTCTTTGAGATAACTCTGCACTAGTGCGAGCCGCAAATGCCACTTCCAGCTTAGCTGTGCAGAAGAAGAACAACAAGAAGAAGAAATATCTCGAAATATGTCCGTCAGGCCCCTTCCCTTGAGATAAATATGTAAATATCTCGGAAACGAAGCGAGCTATGGCAAAATGTTAAGAGACCTTTTTTGTAGAGAATTAAGTTTCCTACTTTTTATGTTCTATGATATTTTTTGATCAGATGCGTAGTTCTCGAGATATATCAAGATATTTAAAAGTTCCGAAGCCGCACCAACATAATAGAGATACAGAAACACCGTGGCCCCTTCCTTTGAGATAACTCTGCACTATTGCGAGCTGCAAATGCCACTTCCAGCTTAGCTGTGCAGAGGAAGAACAACAAGAAGAAGAAATATCTCGAAATATGTCCGTCAGGCCAGTTCCTTTGAGCTGAATCTGCAAATTTCTCGGAAACGAAGCGATCTATGGCAAAATGTTAAGAGACGTTTTTTGTAGAGAATTATGTTTCCTACAATTTATGTTCTATGATATTTTTTGATCAGAAGCGTAGTTTTCGAGATATATCGAGATATTTAAAAGTTCCGAAGCCGCACCAACATAATAGGGATACAGAAACACCGTGGCCCCTTTCTTTGAGATAACTCTGCACTAGTGCGAGCCGCAAATGCCACTTCCAGCTTAGCTGTGCAGAAGAAGAACAACAAGAAGAAGAAATATCTCGAAATATGTCCGTCAGGCCCCTTCCCTTGAGATAAATATGCAAATATCTCGGAAACGAAGCGAGCTATGGCAAAATGTTAAGAGACCTTTTTTGTAGAGAATTAAGTTTCCTACTTTTTATGTTCTATGATATTTTTTGATCAGATGCGTAGTTCTCGAGATATATCAAGATATTTAAAAGTTCCGAAGCCGCACCAACATAATAGAGATACAGAAACACCGTGGCCCCTTTCATTGAGATAACTCTGCACTATTGCGAGCTGGAAATGCCACTTCCAGCTTAGCTGTGCAGAAGAAGAACAACAAGAAGAAGAAATATCTCGAAATATGTCCGTCAGGCCACTTCCCTTGAGATAAATCTGCAAATATCTCGGAAACGAAGCGAGCTATGGCAAAATGTTAAGAGACCTTTTTTGTAGAGAATTAAGTTTCCTACTTTTTATGTTCGATGATATTTTTTGATCAGATGCGTAGTTCTCGAGATATATCAAGATATTTAAAAGTTCCGAAGCTGCACCAACATAATAGAGGTACAGAAACACCGTGGCCTCTTTCTTTGAGATAACTCTGCACTAGTGCGAGCTGCAAATGCCACTTCCAGCTTAGCTGTGCAGAAGAAGAACAACAAGAAGAAGAAATATCTCGAAATATGTCCGTCAGGCCCCTTCCCTTGAGATAAATCTGCAAATATCTCGGAAACGAAGCGAGCTATGGCAAAATGTTAAGAGACCTTTTTTGTAGAGAATTAAGTTTCCTACTTTTTATGTTCTATGATATTTTTTGATCAGATGCGTAGTTCTCGAGATATATCAAGATATTTAAAAGTTCCGAAGCCGCACCAACATAATAGAGATACAGAAACACCGTGGCCCCTTTCTTTGAGATAACTCTGCACTATTGCGAGCTGCAAATGCCACTTCCAGCTTAGCTGTGCAGAAGAAGAACAACAAGAAGAAGAAATATCTCGAAATATGTCCGTCAGGCCGCTTCCCTTGAGATATATCTGCAAATATCTCGGAAACGAAGCGAGCTATGGCAAAATGTTAAGAGACCTTTTTTGTAGAGAATTATGCTTCCTACAATTTATGTTCTATGATATTTTTTGATCAGAAGCGTAGTTTTCGAGATATATCGAGATATTTAAAAGTTCCGAAGCCGCACCAACATAATAGGGATACAGAAACACCGTGGCCCCTTTCTTTGAGATAACTCTGCACTAGTGCGAGCCGCAAATGCCACTTCCAGCTTAGCTGTGCAGAAGAAGAACAACAAGAAGAAGAAATATCTCGAAATATGTCCGTCAGGCCCCTTCCCTTGAGATAAATATGCAAATATCTCGGAAACGAAGCGAGCTATGGCAAAATGTTAAGAGACCTTTTTTGTAGAGAATTAAGTTTCCTACTTTTTATGTTCTATGATATTTTTTGATCAGATGCGTAGTTCTCGAGATATATCAAGATATTTAAAAGTTCCGAAGCCGCACCAACATAATAGAGATACAGAAACACCGTGGCCCCTTTCATTGAGATAACTCTGCACTATTGCGAGCTGGAAATGCCACTTCCAGCTTAGCTGTGCAGAAGAAGAACAACAAGAAGAAGAAATATCTCGAAATATGTCCGTCAGGCCACTTCCCTTGAGATAAATCTGCAAATATCTCGGAAACGAAGCGAGCTATGGCAAAATGTTAAGAGACCTTTTTTGTAGAGAATTAAGTTTCCTACTTTTTATGTTCGATGATATTTTTTGATCAGATGCGTAGTTCTCGAGATATATCAAGATATTTAAAAGTTCCGAAGCTGCACCAACATAATAGAGGTACAGAAACACCGTGGCCTCTTTCTTTGAGATAACTCTGCACTAGTGCGAGCTGCAAATGCCACTTCCAGCTTAGCTGTGCAGAAGAAGAACAACAAGAAGAAGAAATATCTCGAAATATGTCCGTCAGGCCCCTTCCCTTGAGATAAATCTGCAAATATCTCGGAAACGAAGCGAGCTATGGCAAAATGTTAAGAGACCTTTTTTGTAGAGAATTAAGTTTCCTACTTTTTATGTTCTATGATATTTTTTGATCAGATGCGTAGTTCTCGAGATATATCAAGATATTTAAAAGTTCCGAAGCCGCACCAACATAATAGAGATACAGAAACACCGTGGCCCCTTTCTTTGAGATAACTCTGCACTATTGCGAGCTGCAAATGCCACTTCCAGCTTAGCTGTGCAGAAGAAGAACAACAAGAAGAAGAAATATCTCGAAATATGTCCGTCAGGCCGCTTCCCTTGAGATATATCTGCAAATATCTCGGAAACGAAGCGAGCTATGGCAAAATGTTAAGAGACCTTTTTTGTAGAGAATTATGCTTCCTACAATTTATGTTCTATGATATTTTTTGATCAGAAGCGTAGTTTTCGAGATATATCGAGATATTTAAAAGTTCCGAAGACATACCAACATAATAGAGATACAGAAACACCGTGGCCCCTTTCGTTGAGATAACTCTGCACTAGTGCGAGCCGCAAATCCCACTTCCAGCTTAGCTGTGCAGAAGAAGAACAACAAGAAGAAGAAATATCTTGAAATATGTCCGTCAGGCCCCTTCCCTTGAGATAAATCTGCAAATATCTCGGAAACGAAGCGAGCTATGGCAAAATGTTAAGAGACCTTTTTTGTAGAGAATTAAGTTTCCTACTTTTTATGTTCGATGATATTTTTTGATCAGATGCGTAGTTCTCGAGATATATCAAGATATTTAAAAGTTCCGAAGCCGCACCAACATAATAGAGATACAGAAACACCGTGGCCCCTTTCTTTGAGATAACTCTGCACTATTGCGAGCTGGAAATGCCACTTCCAGCTTAGCTGTGCAGAAGAAGAACAACAAGAAGAAGAAATATCTCGAAATATGTCCGTCAGGCCACTTCCCTTGAGATAAATCTGCAAATATCTCGGAAACGAAGCGAGCTATGGCAAAATGTTAAGAGACCTTTTTTGTAGAGAATAATGTTTCCTACAATTTACGTTCTATGATATTTTTTGATCAGATGCGTAGTTCTCGAGATATATCAAGATATTTAAAAGTTCCGAAGCCGCACCGACATAATAGAGATACAGAAACACCGTGGCCCCTTTCTTTGAGATAACTCTGCACTATTGCGAGCTGCAAATGCCACTTCCAGCTTAGCTGTGCAGAGGAAGAACAACAAGAAGAAGAAATATCTCGAAATATGTCCGTCAGGCCCCTTCCCTTGAGATAAATCTGCAAATGTCTCGGAAACGAAGCGAGCTATGGCAAAATGTTAAGAGACCTTTTTTGTAGAGAATTAAGTTTCCTACTTTTTATGTTCTATGATATTTTTTGATCAGATGCGTAGTTCTCGAGATATATCAAGATATTTAAAAGTTCCGAAGCCGCACCAACATAATAGAGATACAGAAACACCGTGGCCCCTTTCTTTGAGATAACTCTGCACTATTGCGAGCTGCAAATGCCACTTCCAGCTTAGCTGTGCAGAGGAAGAACAACAAGAAGAAGAAATATCTCGAAATATGTCCGTCCGGCCAGTTCCTTTGAGCTGAATCTGCAAATATCTCGGAAACGAAGCGATCTATGGCAAAATGGTAAGAGACGTGTTTTGTAGAGAATTATGTTTCCTACAATTTATGTTCTATGATATTTTTTGATCAGAAGCGTAGTTTTCGAGATATATCGAGATATTTAAAAGTTCCGAAGCCGCACCAACATAATAGAGATACAGAAACACCGTGGCCCCTTTCTTTGAGATAACTCTGCACTATTGCGAGCTGGAAATGCCACTTCCAGCTTAGCTGTGCAGAAGAAGAACAACAAGAAGAAGAAATATCTCGAAATATGTCCGTCAGGCCACTTCCCTTGAGATAAATCTGCAAATATCTCGGAAACGAAGCGAGCTATGGCAAAATGTTAAGAGACCTTTTTTGTAGAGAATAATGTTTCCTACAATTTACGTTCTATGATATTTTTTGATCAGATGCGTAGTTCTCGAGATATATCAAGATATTTAAAAGTTCCGAAGCCGCACCAACATAATAGAGATACAGAAAGACCGTGGCCCCTTTCTTTGAGATAACTCTGCACTATTGCGAGCTGCAAATGCCACTTCCAGCTTAGCTGTGCAGAGGAAGAACAACAAGAAGAAGAAATATCTCGAAATATGTCCGTCAGGCCCCTTCCCTTGAGATAAATCTGCAAATGTCTCGGAAACGAAACGAGCTATGGCAAAATGTTAAGAGACCTTTTTTGTAGAGAATTAAGTTTCCTACTTTTTATGTTCTATGATATTTTTTGATCAGAAGCGTAGTTTTCGAGATATATCGAGATATTTAAAAGTTCCGAAGCCGCACCAACATAATAGAGATACAGAAACACCGTGGCCCCTTTCTTTGAGATAACTCTGCACTAGTGCGAGCCGCAAATGCCACTTCCAGCTTAGCTGTGCAGAAGAAGAACAACAAGAAGAAGAAATATCTCGAAATATGTCCGTCAGGCCCCTTCCCTTGAGATAAATCTGCAAATGTCTCGGAAACGAAGCGAGCTATGGCAAAATGTTAAGAGAACTTTTTTGTAGAGAATTAAGTTTCCTACTTTTTATGTTCTATGATATTTTTTGATCAGATGCGTAGTTCTCGAGATATATCAAGATATTTAAAAGTTCCGAAGCCGCACCAACATAATAGAGATACAGAAACACCGTGGCCCCTTTCTTTGAGATAACTCTGCACTATTGCGAGCTGCAAATGCCACTTCCAGCTTAGCTGTGCAGAGGAAGAACAACAAGAAGAAGAAATATCTCGAAATATGTCCGTCAGGCCAGTTCCTTTGAGCTGAATCTGCAAATATCTCGGAAACGATGCGATCTATGGCAAAATGTTAAGAGACGTTTTTTGTAGAGAATTATGTTTCCTACAATTTATGTTCTATGATATTTTTTGATCAGAAGCGTAGTTTTCGAGATATATCGAGATATTTAAAAGTTCCGAAGCCGCACCAACATAATAGAGATACAGAAACACCGTGGCCCCTTTCTTTGAGATAACTCTGCACTAGTGCGAGCTGCAAATGCCACTTCCAGCTTAGCTGTGCAGAAGAAGAACAACAAGAAGAAGAAATATCTCGAAATATGTCCGTCAGGCCCCTTCCCTTGAGATAAATCTGCAAATATCTCGGAAACGAAGCGAGCTATGGCAAAATGTTACGAGACCTTTTTTGTAGAGAATAATGTTTCCTACAATTTACGTTCTATGATATTTTTTGATCAGAAGCGTAGTTTTCGAGATATATCGAGATATTTAAAAGTTCCGAAGCCGCACCAATATAATAGGGATACAGAAACACCGTGGCCCCTTTCTTTGAGATAACTCTGCACTAGTGCGAGCCGCAAATGCCACTTCCAGCTTAGCTGTGCAGAAGAAGAACAACAAGAAGAAGAAATATCTCGAAATATGTCCGTCAGGCCCCTTCCCTTGAGATAAATATGCAAATATCTCGGAAACGAAGCGAGCTATGGCAAAATGTTAAGAGACCTTTTTTGTAGAGAATTAAGTTTCCTACTTTTTATGTTCTATGATATTTTTTGATCAGATGCGTAGTTCTCGAGATATATCAAGATATTTAAAAGTTCCGAAGCCGCACCAACATAATAGAGATACAGAAACACCGTGGCCCCTTTCATTGAGATAACTCTGCACTATTGCGAGCTGGAAATGCCACTTCCAGCTTAGCTGTGCAGAAGAAGAACAACAAGAAGAAGAAATATCTCGAAATATGTCCGTCAGGCCACTTCCCTTGAGATAAATCCGCAAATATCTCGGAAACGAAGCGAGCTATGGCAAAATGTTAAGAGACCTTTTTTGTAGAGAATTAAGTTTCCTACTTTTTATGTTCGATGATATTTTTTGATCAGATGCGTAGTTCTCGAGATATATCAAGATATTTAAAAGTTCCGAAGCTGCACCAACATAATAGAGGTACAGAAACACCGTGGCCTCTCTCTTTGAGATAACTCTGCACTATTGCGAGCTGCAAATGCCGCTTCGAGCTTAGCTGTGCAGAAGAAGAACAACAAGAAGAAGAAATATCTCGAAATATGTCCGTCAGACCCCTTCCCTTGAGATGAATCTGCAAATATCTCGGAAACGAAGCGAGCTATGGCAAAATGTTAAGAGACCTTTTTTGTAGAGAATAATGTTTCCTACAATTTACGTTCTATGATATTTTTTGATCAGATGCGTAGTTCTCGAGATATATCAAGATATTTAAAAGTTCCGAAGCCGCACCAACATAATAGAGATACAGAAACACCGTGGCCCCTTTCTTTGAGATAACTCTGCACTATTGCGAGCTGCAAATGCCACTTCCAGCTTAGCTGTGCAGAGGAAGAACAACAAGAAGAAGAAATATCTCGAAATATGTCCGTCAGGCCCCTTCCCTTGAGATAAATCTGCAAATGTCTCGGAAACGAAGCGAGCTATGGCAAAATGTTAAGAGAGCTTTTTTGTAGAGAATTAAGTTTCCTACTTTTTATGTTCTATGATATTTTTTGATCAGATGCGTAGTTCTCGAGATATATCAAGATACTTAAAAGTTCCGAAGCCGCACCAACATAATAGAGATACAGAAACACCGTGGCCCCTTTCTTTGAGATAACTCTGCACTATTGCGAGCTGCAAATGCCACTTCCAGCTTAGCTGTGCAGAGGAAGAACAACAAGAAGAAGAAATATCTCGAAATATGTCCGTCATGCCAGTTCCTTTGAGCTGAATCTGCAAATATCTCGGAAACGAAGCGATCTATGGCAAAATGTTAAGAGACGTTTTTTGTAGAGAATTAAGTTTCCTACTTTTTATGTTCTATGATATTTTTTGATCAGATGCGTAGTTCTCGAGATATATCAAGATATTTAAAAGTTCCGAAGCCGCACCAACATAATAGAGATACAGAAACACCGTGGCCCCTTTCTTTGAGATAACTCTGCACTATTGCGAGCTGGAAATGCCACTTCCAGTTTAGCTGTGCAGAAGAAGAACAACAAGAAGAAGAAATATCTCGAAATATGTCCGTTAGGCCCCTTCCCTTGAGATAAATCTGCAAATATCTCGGAAACGAAGCGAGCTATGGCAAAATGTTAAGAGACCTTTTTTGTAGAGAATTAAGTTTCCTACTTTTTATGTTCTATGATATTTTTTGATCAGAAGCGTAGTTTTCAAGATATATCGAGATATTTAAAAGTTCCGAAGCCGCACCAACATAATAGAGATACAGATACACCGTGGCCCCTTTCTTTGAAATAACTCTGCACTATTGCGAGCTGGAAATGCCACTTCCAGCTTAGCTGTGCAGAAGAAGAACAACAAGAAGAAGAAATATCTCGAAATATGTCCGTCAGACCCCTTCCCTTGAGATGAATCTGCAAATATCTCGGAAACGAAGCGAGCTATGGCAAAATGTTAAGAGACCTTTTTTGTAGAGAATAATGTTTCCTACAATTTACGTTCTATGCTATTTTTTGATCAGAAGCGTAGTTTTCGAGATATATCGAGATATTTAAAAGTTCCGAAGCCGCACCAACATAATAGAGATACAGAAACACCGTGGCCCCTTTCTTTGAGATAACTCTGCACTATTGCGACCTGCAAATGCCACTTCCAGCTCAGCTGTGCAGAAGAAGAACAACAAGAAGAAGAAATATCTCGAAATATGTCCGTCAGGCCACTTCCCTTGAGATAAATATGCAAATATCTCGGAAACGAAGCGAGCTATGGCAAAATGTTAAGAGACCTTTTTTGTAGAGAATTAAGTTTCCTACTTTTTATGTTCGATGATATTTTTTGATCAGATGCGTAGTTCTCGAGATATATCAAGATATTTAAAAGTTCCGAAGCTGCACCAACATAATAGAGGTACAGAAACACCGTGGCCTCTTTCTTTGAGATAACTCTGCACTATTGCGACCTGCAAATGCCACTTCCAGCTCAGCTGTGCAGAAGAAGAACAACAAGAAGAAGAAATATCTCGAAATATGTCCGTCAGACCCCTTCCCTTGAGATGAATCTGCAAATATCTCGGAAACGAAGCGAGCTATGGCAAAATGTTAAGAGACCTTTTTTGTAGAGAATAATGTTTCCTACAATTTACGTTCTATGATATTTTTTGATCAGAAGCGTAGTTTTCGAGATATATCGAGATATTTAAAAGTTCCGAAGCCGCACCAACATAATAGAGATACAGAAACACCGTGGCCCCTTTCTTTGAGATAACTCTGCACTATTGCGACCTGCAAATGCCACTTCCAGCTCAGCTATGCAGAAGAAGAACAACAAGAAGAAGAAATATCTCGAAACATGTCCGTCAGGCCCCTTCCCTTGAGATAAATCTGCAAATATCTCGGAAACGAAGCGAGCTATGGCAAAATGTTAAGAGACCTTTTTTGTAGAGAATTAAGTTTCCTACTTTTTATGGTCTATGATATTTTTTGATCAGATGCGTAGTTCTCGAGATATATCAAGATATTTAAAAGTTCCGAAGCCGCACCAACATAATAGAGATACAGAAACACCGTGGCCCCTTTCTTTGAGATAACTCTGCACTATTGCGAGCTGGAAATGCCACTTCCAGTTTAGCTGTGCAGAAGAAGAACAACAAGAAGAAGAAATATCTCGAAATATGTCCGTTAGGCCCCGTCCCTTGAGATAAATCTGCAAATATCTCGGAAACGAAGCGAGCTATGGCAAAATGTTAAGAGACCTTTTTTGTAGAGAATTAAGTTTCCTACTTTTTATGTTCTATGATATTTTTTGATCAGAAGCGTAGTTTTCGAGATATATCGAGATATTTAAAAGTTCCGAAGCCGCACCAACATAATAGAGATACAGAAACACCGTGGCCCCTTTCTTTGAGATAACTCTGCACTAGTGCGAGCCGCAAATGCCACTTCCAGCTTAGCTGTGCAGAAGAAGAACAACAAGAAGAAGAAATATCTCGAAATATGTCCGTCAGGCCCCTTCCCTTGAGATAAATATGCAAATATCTCGGAAACGAAGCGAGCTATGGCAAAATGTTAAGAGACCTTTTTTGTAGAGAATTAAGTTTCCTACTTTTTATGTTCTATGATATTTTTTGATCAGAAGCGTAGTTTTCGAGATATATCGAGATATTTAAAAGTTCCGAAGCCGCACCAACATAATAGAGATACAGAAACACCGTGGCCCCTTTCTTTGAGATAACTCTGCACTAGTGCGAGCCGCAAATGCCACTTCCAGCTTAGCTGTGCAGAAGAAGAACAACAAGAAGAAGAAATATCTCGAAATATGTCCGTCAGGCCCCTTCCCTTGAGATAAATATGCAAATATCTCGGAAACGAAGCGAGCTATGGCAAAATGTTAAGAGACCTTTTTTGTAGAGAATTAAGTTTCCTACTTTTTATCTTCTATGATATTTTTTGATCAGATGCGTAGTTCTCGAGATATATCAAGATATTTAAAAGTTCCGAAGCCGCACCAACATAATAGAGATACAGAAACACCGTGGCCCCTTTCTTTGGGATAACTCTGCACTATTGCGAGCTGCAAATGCCACTTCCAGCTTAGCTGTGCAGAACAAGAACAACAAGAAGAAGAAATATCTCGAAATATGTCCGTCAGGCCACTTCCCTTGAGATAAATCTGCAAATATCTCGGAAACGAAGCGAGCTATGGCAAAATGTTGAGAGACCTTTTTTGTAGAGAATTAAGTTTCCTACTTTTTATGTTCGATGATATTTTTTGATCAGATGCGTAGTTCTCGAGATATATCAAGATATTTAAAAGTTCCGAAGCTGCACCAACATAATAGAGGTACAGAAACACCGTGGCCTCTTTCTTTGAGATAACTCTGCACTATTGCGAGCTGCAAATCCCGCTTCGAGCTTAGCTGTGCAGAAGAAGAACAACAAGAAGAAGAAATATCTCGAAATATGTCCGTCAGACCCCTTCCCTTGAGATGAATCTGCAAATATCTCGGAAACGGAGCGAGCTATGGCAAGATGTTAAGAGACCATTTTTGTACAGAATAATGTTTCCTACAATTTACGTTCTATGATATTTTTTGATCAGAAGCGTAGTTTTCGAGATATATCGAGATATTTAAAAGTTCCGAAGCCGCACCAACATAATAGAGATACAGAAACACCGTGGCCCCTTTCTTTGAGATAACTCTGCACTATTGCGAGCTGCAAATGCCACTTCCAGCTTAGCTGTGCAGAAGAAGAACAACAAGAAGAAGAAATATCTCGAAATATGTCCGTCAGGCCGCTTCCCTTGAGATATATCTGCAAATATCTCGGAAACGAAGCGAGCTATGGCAAAATGTTAAGAGACCTTTTTTGTAGAGAATTATGCTTCCTACAATTTATGTTCTATGATATTTTTTGATCAGAAGCGTAGTTTTCGAGATATATCGAGATATTTAAAAGTTCCGAAGCTGCACCAACATAATAGAGGTACAGAAACACCGTGGCCTCTTTCTTTGAGATAACTCTGCACTATTGCGAGCTGCAAATGCCGCTTCGAGCTTAGCTGTGCAGAAGAAGAACAACAAGAAGAAGAAATATCTCGAAATATGTCCGTCAGACCCCTTCCCTTGAGATGAATCTGCAAATATCTCGGAAACGAAGCGAGCTATGGCAAAATGTTAAGAGACCTTTTTTGTAGAGAATTAAGTTTCCTACTTTTTATGTTCTATGATATTTTTTGATCAGATGCGTAGTTCTCGAGATATATCAAGATATTTAAAAGTTCCGAAGCCGCACCAACATAATAGAGATACAGAAACACCGTGGCCCCTTTCTTTGAGATAACTCTGCACTAGTGCGAGCCGCAAATGCCACTTCCAGCTTAGCTGTGCAGAAGAAGAACAACAAGAAGAAGAAATATCTCGAAATATGTCCGTCAGGCCCCTTCCCTTGAGATAAATCTGCAAATATCTCGGAAACGAAGCGAGCTATGGCAAAATGTTAAGATACGTTTTTTGTAGAGAATGATGTTTCCTACAATTTATGTTCTATGATATTTTTTGATCAGAAGCGTAGTTTTCGAGATATATCGAGATATTTAAAAGTTCCGAAGCCGCACCAACATAATAGAGATACAGAAACACCGTGGCCCCTTTCTTTGAGATAACTCTGCACTAGTGCGAGCCGCAAATGCCACTTCCAGCTTAGCTGTGCAGAAGAAGAACAACAAGAAGAAGAAATATCTCGAAATATGTCCGTCAGGCCCCTTCCCTTGAGATAAATCTGCAAATATCTCGGAAACGAAGCGAGCTATGGCAAAATGTTAAGAGACCTTTTTTGTAGAGAATTAAGTTTCCTACTTTTTATGTTCTATGATATTTTTTGATCAGATGCGTAGTTCTCGAGATATATCAAGATATTTAAAAGTTCCGAAGCCGCACCAACATAATAGAGATACAGAAACACCGTGGCCCCTTTCTTTGAGATAACTCTGCACTATTGCGAGCTGGAAATGCCACTTCCAGTTTAGCTGTGCAGAAGAAGAACAACAAGAAGAAGAAATATCTCGAAATATGTCCGTCAGGCCCCTTCCCTTGAGATATATCTGCAAATATCTCGGAAACGAAGCGAGCTATGGCAAAATGTTAAGAGACCTTTTTTGTAGAGAATTATGTTTCCTACAATTTATGGTCTATGATATTTTTTGATCAGAAGCGTAGTTTTCGAGATATATCGAGATATTTAAAAGTTCCGAAGCCGCACCAACATAATAGAGATACAGAAACACCGTGGCCCCTTTCTTTGAGATAACTCTGCACTAGTGCGAGCTGCAAATGCCACTTCCAGCTTAGCTGTGCAGAAGAAGAACAACAAGAAGAAGAAATATCTCGAAATATGTCCGTCAGGCCCCCTCCCTTGAGATAAATCTGCAAATCTCGGAAACGAAGCGAGCTATGGCAAAATGTTAAGAGACCTTTTTTGTAGAGAATTAAGTTTCCTACTTTTTATGTTCTATGATATTTTTTGATCAGATGCGTAGTTCTCGAGATATATCAAGATATTTAAAAGTTCCGAAGCCGCACCAACATAATAGAGATACAGAAACACCGTGGCCCCTTTCTTTGAGATAACTCTGCACCATTGCGAGCTGCAAATGCCACTTCCAGCTTAGCTGTGCAGAGGAAGAACAACAAGAAGAAGAAGTATCTCGAAATATGTCCGTCAGGCCCGTTCCTTTGAGCTGAATCTGCAAATATCTCGGAAACGAAGCGAGCTATGGCAAAATGTTAAGATACGTTTTTTGTAGAGAATTATGATTCCTACAATTTATGTTCTATGGTATTTTTTGATCAGAAGCGTAGTTTTCGAGATATATCGAGATATTTAAAAGTTCCGAAGCCGCACGAACATAATAAAGATACAGAAACACCGTGGCCCCTTTCTTTGAGATAACTCTGCACTAGTGCGAGCCGCAAATGCCACTTCCAGCTTAGCTGTGCAGAAGAAGAACAACAAGAAGAAGAAATATCTCGAAATATGTCCGTCAGGCCCCATCCCTTGAGATAAATCTGCAAATATCTCGGAAACGAAGCGAGCTATGGCAAAATGTTAAGAGACCTTTTTTGTAGAGAATTATGTTTCCTACAATTTATGTTCTATGATATTTTTTGATCAGAAGCGTAGTTTTCGAGATATATCGAGATATTTAAAAGTTCCGAAGCTGCACCAACATAATAGAGATACAGAAACACCGTGGCCCCTTTCTTTGAGATAACTCTGCACTATTGCGACCTGCAAATGCCACTTCCAGCTCAGCTGTGCAGAAGAAGAACAACAAGAAGAAGTAATATCTCGAAATATGTCCGTCAGGCCCCTTCCCTTGAGATAAATCTGCAAATATCTCGGAAACGAAGCGAGCTATGGCAAAATGTTAAGAGACCTTTTTTGTAGAGAATTAAGTTTCCTACTTTTTATGTTCTATGATATTTTTTGATCAGATGCGTAGTTCTCGAGATATATCAAGATATTTAAAAGTTCCGAAGCCGCACCAACATAATAGAGATACAGAAACACCGTGGCCCCTTTCTTTGAGATAACTCTGCACTAGTGCGAGCGGCAAATGCCACTTCCAGCTTAGCTGTGCAGAAGAAGAACAACAAGAAGAAGAAATATCTCGAAATATGTCCGTCAGGCCCCTTCCCTTGAGATAAATCTGCAAATATCTCGGAAACGAAGCGAGCTATGGCAAAATGTTCAGATACGTTTTTTGTAGAGAATGATGTTTCCTACAATTTATGTTCTATGATATTTTTTGATCAGAAGCGTAGTTTTCGAGATATATCGAGATATTTAAAAGTTCCGAAGCCGCACCAACATAATAGAGATACAGAAACACCGTGGCCCCTTTCTTTGAGATAACTCTGCACTAGTGCGAGCCGCAAATGCCACTTCCAGCTTAGCTGTGCAGAAGAAGAACAACAAGAAGAAGAAATATCTCGAAATATGTCCGTCAGGCCCCTTCCCTTGAGATAAATCTGCAAATATCTCGGAAACGAAGCGAGCTATGGCAAAATGTTAAGAGACCTTTTTTGTAGAGAATTAAGTTTCCTACTTTTTATGTTCTATGATATTTTTTGATCAGATGCGTAGTTCTCGAGATATATCAAGATATTTAAAGGTTCCGAAGCCGCACCAACATAATAGAGATACAGAAACACCGTGGCCCCTTTCTTTGAGATAACTCTGCACTATTGCGAGCTGGAAATGCCACTTCCAGTTTAGCTGTGCAGAAGAAGAACAACAAGAAGAAGAAATATCTCGAAATATGTCCGTCAGGCCCCTTCCCTTGAGATATATCTGCAAATATCTCGGAAACGAAGCGAGCTATGGCAAAATGTTAAGAGACCTTTTTTGTAGAGAATTATGTTTCCTACAATTTATGTTCTATGATATTTTTTGATCAGAAGCGTAGTTTTCGAGATATATCGAGATATTTAAAAGTTCCGAAGCCGCACCAACATAATAGAGATACAGAAACACCGTGGCCCCTTTCTTTGAGATAACTCTGCACTAGTGCGAGCTGCAAATGCCACTTCCAGCTTAGCTGTGCAGAAGAAGAACAACAAGAAGAAGAAATATCTCGAAATATGTCCGTCAGGCCCCTTCCCTTGAGATAAATCTGCAAATATCTCGGAAACGAAGCGAGCTATGGCAAAATGTTAAGAGACCTTTTTTGTAGAGAATTAAGTTTCCTACTTTTTATGTTGTATGATATTTTTTGATCAGATGCGTAGTTCTCGAGATATATCAAGATATTTAAAAGTTCCGAAGCCGCACCAACATAATAGAGATACAGAAACACCGTGGCCCCTTTCTTTGAGATAACTCTGCACTAGTGCGAGCTGCAAATGCCACTTCCAGCTTAGCTGTGCAGAAGAAGAACAACAAGAAGAAGAAATATCTCGAAATATGTCCGTCAGGCCCCTTCCCTTGAGATAAATCTGCAAATATCTCGGAAACGAAGCGAGCTATGGCAAAATGTTAAGAGACCTTTTTTGTAGAGAATTAAGTTTCCTACTTTTTATGTTCTATGATATTTTTTGATCAGATGCGTAGTTCTCGAGATATATCAAGATATTTAAAAGTTCCGAAGCTGCACCAACATAATAGAGGTACAGAAACACCGTGGCCTCTTTCTTTGAGATAACTCTGCACTATTGCGAGCTGCAAATGCCGCTTCGAGCTTAGCTGTGCAGAAGAAGAACAACAAGAAGAAGAAATATCTCGAAATATGTCCGTCAGACCCCTTCCCTTGAGATGAATCTGCAAATATCTCGGAAACGAAGCGAGCTATGGCAAAATGTTAAGAGACCTTTTTTGTAGAGAATAATGTTTCCTACAATTTACGTTCTATGATATTTTTTGATCAGAAGCGTAGTTTTCGAGATATATCGAGATATTTAAAAGTTCCGAAGCCGCACCAACATAATAGAGATACAGAAACACCGTGGCCCCTTTCTTTGAGATAACTCTGCACTATTGCGACCTGCAAATGCCACTTCCAGCTCAGCTGTGCAGAAGAAGAACAACAAGAAGAAGAAATATCTCGAAATATGTCCGTCAGGCCCCTTCCCTTGAGATAAATATGCAAATATCTCGGAAACGAAGCGAGCTATGGCAAAATGTTAAGAGACCTTTTTTGTAGAGAATTAAGTTTCCTACTTTTTATGTTCTATGATATTTTTTGATCAGAAGCGTAGTTTTCAAGATATATCGAGATATTTAAAAGTTCCGAAGCCGCACCAACATAATAGAGATACAGAAACACCGTGGCCCCTTTCTTTGAAATAACTCTGCACTATTGCGAGCTGGAAATGCCACTTCCAGCTTAGCTGTGCAGAAGAAGAACAACAAGAAGAAGAAATATCTCGAAATATGTCCGTCAGGCCACTTCCCTTGAGATAAATATGCAAATATCTCGGAAACGAAGCGAGCTATGGCAAAATGGTAAGAGACCTTTTTTGTAGAGAATTAAGTTTCCTACTTTTTATGTTCGATGATATTTTTTGATCAGATGCGTAGTTCTCGAGATATATCAAGATATTTAAAAGTTCCGAAGCTGCACCAACATAATAGAGGTACAGAAACACCGTGGCCTCTTTCTTTGAGATAACTCTGCACTATTGCGAGCTGCAAATGCCGCTTCGAGCTTAGCTGTGCAGAAGAAGAACAACAAGAAGAAGAAATATCTCGAAATATGTCCGTCAGACCCCTTCCCTTGAGATGAATCTGCAAATATCTCGGAAACGAAGCGAGCTATGGCAAAATGTTAAGAGACCTTTTTTGTAGAGAATAATGTTTCCTACAATTCACGTTCTATGATATTTTTTGATCAGAAGCGTAGTTTTCGAGATATATCGAGATATTTAAAAGTTCCGAAGCCGCACCAACATAATAGAGATACAGAAACACCGTGGCCCCTTTCTTTGAGATAACTCTGCACTATTGCGACCTGCAAATGCCACTTCCAGCTCAGCTGTGCAGAAGAAGAACAACAAGAAGAAGAAATATCTCGAAATATGTCCGTCAGGCCCCTTCCCTTGAGATAAATATGCAAATATCTCGGAAACGAAGCGAGCTATGGCAAAATGTTAAGAGACCTTTTTTGTAGAGAATTAAGTTTCCTACTTTTTATGTTCGATGATATTTTTTGATCAGATGCGTAGTTCTCGAGATATATCAAGATATTTAAAAGTTCCGAAGCCGCACCAACATAATAGAGATACAGAAACACCGTGGCCCCTTTCTTTGAGATAACTCTGCACTATTGCGAGCTGGAAATGCCACTTCCAGTTTAGCTGTGCAGAAGAAGAACAACAAGAAGAAGAAATATCTCGAAATATGTCCGTCAGGCCCCTTCCCTTGAGATATATCTGCAAATATCTCGGAAACGAAGCGAGCTATGGCAAAATGTTAAGAGACCTTTTTTGTAGAGAATTATGTTTCCTACAATTTATGGTCTATGATATTTTTTGATCAGAAGCGTAGTTTTCGAGATATATCGAGATATTTAAAAGTTCCGAAGCCGCACCAACATAATAGAGATACAGAAACACCGTGGCCCCTTTCTTTGAGATAACTCTGCACTAGTGCGAGCTGCAAATGCCACTTCCAGCTTAGCTGTGCAGAAGAAGAACAACAAGAAGAAGAAATATCTCGAAATATGTCCGTCAGGCCCCCTCCCTTGAGATAAATCTGCAAATCTCGGAAACGAAGCGAGCTATGGCAAAATGTTAAGAGACCTTTTTTGTAGAGAATTAAGTTTCCTACTTTTTATGTTCTATGATATTTTTTGATCAGATGCGTAGTTCTCGAGATATATCAAGATATTTAAAAGTTCCGAAGCCGCACCAACATAATAGAGATACAGAAACACCGTGGCCCCTTTCTTTGAGATAACTCTGCACCATTGCGAGCTGCAAATGCCACTTCCAGCTTAGCTGTGCAGAGGAAGAACAACAAGAAGAAGAAGTATCTCGAAATATGTCCGTCAGGCCCGTTCCTTTGAGCTGAATCTGCAAATATCTCGGAAACGAAGCGAGCTATGGCAAAATGTTAAGATACGTTTTTTGTAGAGAATTATGATTCCTACAATTTATGTTCTATGGTATTTTTTGATCAGAAGCGTAGTTTTCGAGATATATCGAGATATTTAAAAGTTCCGAAGCCGCACGAACATAATAAAGATACAGAAACACCGTGGCCCCTTTCTTTGAGATAACTCTGCACTAGTGCGAGCCGCAAATGCCACTTCCAGCTTAGCTGTGCAGAAGAAGAACAACAAGAAGAAGAAATATCTCGAAATATGTCCGTCAGGCCCCATCCCTTGAGATAAATCTGCAAATATCTCGGAAACGAAGCGAGCTATGGCAAAATGTTAAGAGACCTTTTTTGTAGAGAATTATGTTTCCTACAATTTATGTTCTATGATATTTTTTGATCAGAAGCGCAGTTTTCGAGATATATCGAGATATTTAAAAGTTCCGAAGCTGCACCAACATAATAGAGATACAGAAACACCGTGGCCCCTTTCTTTGAGATAACTCTGCACTATTGCGACCTGCAAATGCCACTTCCAGCTCAGCTGTGCAGAAGAAGAACAACAAGAAGAAGTAATATCTCGAAATATGTCCGTCAGGCCCCTTCCCTTGAGATAAATCTGCAAATATCTCGGAAACGAAGCGAGCTATGGCAAAATGTTAAGAGACCTTTTTTGTAGAGAATTAAGTTTCCTACTTTTTATGTTCTATGATATTTTTTGATCAGATGCGTAGTTCTCGAGATATATCAAGATATTTAAAAGTTCCGAAGCCGCACCAACATAATAGAGATACAGAAACACCGTGGCCCCTTTCTTTGAGATAACTCTGCACTAGTGCGAGCGGCAAATGCCACTTCCAGCTTAGCTGTGCAGAAGAAGAACAACAAGAAGAAGAAATATCTCGAAATATGTCCGTCAGGCCCCTTCCCTTGAGATAAATCTGCAAATATCTCGGAAACGAAGCGAGCTATGGCAAAATGTTCAGATACGTTTTTTGTAGAGAATGATGTTTCCTACAATTTATGTTCTATGATATTTTTTGATCAGAAGCGTAGTTTTCGAGATATATCGAGATATTTAAAAGTTCCGAAGCCGCACCAACATAATAGAGATACAGAAACACCGTGGCCCCTTTCTTTGAGATAACTCTGCACTAGTGCGAGCCGCAAATGCCACTTCCAGCTTAGCTGTGCAGAAGAAGAACAACAAGAAGAAGAAATATCTCGAAATATGTCCGTCAGGCCCCTTCCCTTGAGATAAATCTGCAAATATCTCGGAAACGAAGCGAGCTATGGCAAAATGTTAAGAGACCTTTTTTGTAGAGAATTAAGTTTCCTACTTTTTATGTTCTATGATATTTTTTGATCAGATGCGTAGTTCTCGAGATATATCAAGATATTTAAAAGTTCCGAAGCCGCACCAACATAATAGAGATACAGAAACACCGTGGCCCCTTTCTTTGAGATAACTCTGCACTATTGCGAGCTGGAAATGCCACTTCCAGTTTAGCTGTGCAGAAGAAGAACAACAAGAAGAAGAAATATCTCGAAATATGTCCGTCAGGCCCCTTCCCTTGAGATATATCTGCAAATATCTCGGAAACGAAGCGAGCTATGGCAAAATGTTAAGAGACCTTTTTTGTAGAGAATTATGTTTCCTACAATTTATGTTCTATGATATTTTTTGATCAGAAGCGTAGTTTTCGAGATATATCGAGATATTTAAAAGTTCCGAAGCCGCACCAACATAATAGAGATACAGAAACACCGTGGCCCCTTTCTTTGAGATAACTCTGCACTAGTGCGAGCTGCAAATGCCACTTCCAGCTTAGCTGTGCAGAAGAAGAACAACAAGAAGAAGAAATATCTCGAAATATGTCCGTCAGGCCCCTTCCCTTGAGATAAATCTGCAAATATCTCGGAAACGAAGCGAGCTATGGCAAAATGTTAAGAGACCTTTTTTGTAGAGAATTAAGTTTCCTACTTTTTATGTTGTATGATATTTTTTGATCAGATGCGTAGTTCTCGAGATATATCAAGATATTTAAAAGTTCCGAAGCCGCACCAACATAATAGAGATACAGAAACACCGTGGCCCCTTTCTTTGAGATAACTCTGCACTAGTGCGAGCTGCAAATGCCACTTCCAGCTTAGCTGTGCAGAAGAAGAACAACAAGAAGAAGAAATATCTCGAAATATGTCCGTCAGGCCCCTTCCCTTGAGATAAATCTGCAAATATCTCGGAAACGAAGCGAGCTATGGCAAAATGTTAAGAGACCTTTTTTGTAGAGAATTAAGTTTCCTACTTTTTATGTTCTATGATATTTTTTGATCAGATGCGTAGTTCTCGAGATATATCAAGATATTTAAAAGTTCCGAAGCTGCACCAACATAATAGAGGTACAGAAACACCGTGGCCTCTTTCTTTGAGATAACTCTGCACTATTGCGAGCTGCAAATGCCGCTTCGAGCTTAGCTGTGCAGAAGAAGAACAACAAGAAGAAGAAATATCTCGAAATATGTCCGTCAGACCCCTTCCCTTGAGATGAATCTGCAAATATCTCGGAAACGAAGCGAGCTATGGCAAAATGTTAAGAGACCTTTTTTGTAGAGAATAATGTTTCCTACAATTTACGTTCTACGATATTTTTTGATCAGAAGCGTAGTTTTCGAGATATATCGAGATATTTAAAAGTTCCGAAGCCGCACCAACATAATAGAGATACAGAAACACCGTGGCCCCTTTCTTTGAGATAACTCTGCACTATTGCGACCTGCAAATGCCACTTCCAGCTCAGCTGTGCAGAAGAAGAACAACAAGAAGAAGAAATATCTCGAAATATGTCCGTCAGGCCCCTTCCCTTGAGATAAATATGCAAATATCTCGGAAACGAAGCAAGCTATGGCAAAATGTTAAGAGACCTTTTTTGTAGAGAATTAAGTTTCCTACTTTTTATGTTCTATGATATTTTTTGATCAGAAGCGTAGTTTTCGAGATATATCGAGATATTTAAAAGTTCCGAAGCCGCACCAACATAATAGAGATACAGAAACACCGTGGCCCCTTTCTTTGAGATAACTCTGCACTAGTGTGAGCCGCAAATGCCACTTCCAGCTTAGCTGTGCAGAAGAAGAACAACAAGAAGAAGAAATATCTCGAAATATGTCCGTCAGGCCCCTTCCCTTGAGATAAATCTGCAAATATCTCGGAAACGAAGCGAGCTATGGCAAAATGTTAAGAGACCTTTTTTGTAGAGAATTAAGTTTCCTACTTTTTATGTTCTATGATATTTTTTGATCAGATGCGTAGTTCTCGAGATATATCAAGATATTTAAAAGTTCCGAAGCCGCACCAACATAATAGAGATACAGAAACACCGTGGCCCCTTTCTTTGAGATAACTCTGCACTATTGCGAGCTGGAAATGCCACTTCCAGTTTAGCTGTGCAGAAGAAGAACAACAAGAAGAAGAAATATCTCGAAATATGTCCGTCAGGCCCCTTCCCTTGAGATATATCTGCAAATATCTCGGAAACGAAGCGAGCTATGGCAAAATGTTAAGAGACCTTTTTTGTAGAGAATTATGTTTCCTACAATTTATGTTCTATGATATTTTTTGATCAGAAGCGTAGTTTTCGAGATATATCGAGATATTTAAAAGTTCCGAAGCCGCACCAACATAATAGAGATACAGAAACACCGTGGCCCCTTTCTTTGAGATAACTCTGCACTAGTGCGAGCTGCAAATGCCACTTCCAGCTTAGCTGTGCAGAAGAAGAACAACAAGAAGAAGAAATATCTCGAAATATGTCCGTCAGGCCCCTTCCCTTGAGATAAATCTGCAAATATCTCGGAAACGAAGCGAGCTATGGCAAAATGTTAAGAGACCTTTTTTGTAGAGAATTAAGTTTCCTACTTTTTATGTTGTATGATATTTTTTGATCAGATGCGTAGTTCTCGAGATATATCAAGATATTTAAAAGTTCCGAAGCCGCACCAACATAATAGAGATACAGAAACACCGTGGCCCCTTTCTTTGAGATAACTCTGCACTAGTGCGAGCTGCAAATGCCACTTCCAGCTTAGCTGTGCAGAAGAAGAACAACAAGAAGAAGAAATATCTCGAAATATGTCCGTCAGGCCCCTTCCCTTGAGATAAATCTGCAAATATCTCGGAAACGAAGCGAGCTATGGCAAAATGTTAAGAGACCTTTTTTGTAGAGAATTAAGTTTCCTACTTTTTATGTTCTATGATATTTTTTGATCAGATGCGTAGTTCTCGAGATATATCAAGATATTTAAAAGTTCCGAAGCTGCACCAACATAATAGAGGTACAGAAACACCGTGGCCTCTTTCTTTGAGATAACTCTGCACTATTGCGAGCTGCAAATGCCGCTTCGAGCTTAGCTGTGCAGAAGAAGAACAACAAGAAGAAGAAATATCTCGAAATATGTCCGTCAGACCCCTTCCCTTGAGATGAATCTGCAAATATCTCGGAAACGAAGCGAGCTATGGCAAAATGTTAAGAGACCTTTTTTGTAGAGAATAATGTTTCCTACAATTTACGTTCTACGATATTTTTTGATCAGAAGCGTAGTTTTCGAGATATATCGAGATATTTAAAAGTTCCGAAGCCGCACCAACATAATAGAGATACAGAAACACCGTGGCCCCTTTCTTTGAGATAACTCTGCACTATTGCGACCTGCAAATGCCACTTCCAGCTCAGCTGTGCAGAAGAAGAACAACAAGAAGAAGAAATATCTCGAAATATGTCCGTCAGGCCCCTTCCCTTGAGATAAATATGCAAATATCTCGGAAACGAAGCAAGCTATGGCAAAATGTTAAGAGACCTTTTTTGTAGAGAATTAAGTTTCCTACTTTTTATGTTCTATGATATTTTTTGATCAGAAGCGTAGTTTTCGAGATATATCGAGATATTTAAAAGTTCCGAAGCCGCACCAACATAATAGAGATACAGAAACACCGTGGCCCCTTTCTTTGAGATAACTCTGCACTAGTGTGAGCCGCAAATGCCACTTCCAGCTTAGCTGTGCAGAAGAAGAACAACAAGAAGAAGAAATATCTCGAAATATGTCCGTCAGGCCCCTTCCCTTGAGATAAATATGCAAATATCTCGGAAACGAAGCGAGCTATGGCAAAATGTTCAGAGACCTTTTTTGTGGAGAATTAAGTTTCCTACTTTTTATCTTCTATGATATTTTTTGATCAGATGCGTAGTTCTCGAGATATATCAAGATATTTAAAAGTTCCCAAGCCGCACCAACATAATAGAGATACAGAAACACCGTGGCCCCTTTCTTTGGGATAACTCTGCACTATTGCGAGCTGCAAATGCCACTTCCAGCTTAGCTGTGCAGAACAAGAACAACAAGAAGAAGAAATATCTCGAAATATGTCCGTCAGGCCACTTCCCTTGAGATAAATCTGCAAATATCTCGGAAACGAAGCGAGCTATGGCAAAATGTTGAGAGACCTTTTTTGTAGAGAATTAAGTTTCCTACTTTTTATGTTCGATGATATTTTTTGATCAGATGCGTAGTTCTCGAGATATATCAAGATATTTAAAAGTTCCGAAGCTGCACCAACATAATAGAGGTACAGAAACACCGTGGCCTCTTTCTTTGAGATAACTCTGCACTATTGCGAGCTGCAAATGCCGCTTCGAGCTTAGCTGTGCAGAAGAAGAACAACAAGAAGAAGAAATATCTCGAAATATGTCCGTCAGACCCCTTCCCTTGAGATGAATCTGCAAATATCTCGGAAACGGAGCGAGCTATGGCAAGATGTTAAGAGACCTTTTTTGTAGAGAATAATGTTTCCTACAATTTACGTTCTATGATATTTTTTGATCAGAAGCGTAGTTTTCGAGATATATCGAGATATTTAAAAGTTCCGAAGCCGCACCAACATAATAGAGATACAGAAACACCGTGGCCCCTTTCTTTGAGATAACTCTGCACTAGTGCGAGCCGCAAATGCCACTTCCAGCTTAGCTGTGCAGAAGAAGAACAACAAGAAGAAGAAATATCTCGAAATATGTCCGTCAGGCCCCTTCCCTTGAGATAAATATGCAAATATCTCGGAAACGAAGCGAGCTATGGCAAAATGTTAAGAGACCTTTTTTGTAGAGAATTAAGTTTCCTACTTTTTATGTTCTATGATATTTTTTGATCAGAAGCGTAGTTTTCGAGATATATCGAGATATTTAAAAGTTCCGAAGCCGCACCAACATAATAGAGATACAGAAACACCGTGGCCCCTTTCTTTGAGATAACTCTGCACTAGTGCGAGCCGCAAATGCCACTTCCAGCTTAGCTGTGCAGAAGAAGAACAACAAGAAGAAGAAATATCTCGAAATATGTCCGTCAGGCCCCTTCCCTTGAGATAAATATGCAAATATCTCGGAAACGAAGCGAGCTATGGCAAAATGTTCAGAGACCTTTTTTGTAGAGAATTAAGTTTCCTACTTTTTATCTTCTATGATATTTTTTGATCAGATGCGTGGTTCTCGAGATATATCAAGATATTTAAAAGTTCCGAAACCGCACCAACATAATAGAGATACAGAAACACCGTGGCCCCTTTCTTTGAGATAACTCTGCACTATTGCGAGCTGGAAATGCCACTTCCAGTTTAGCTGTGCAGAAGAAGAACAACAAGAAGAAGAAATATCTCGAAATATGTCCGTTAGGCCCCTTCCCTTGAGATAAATCTGCAAATATCTCGGAAACGAAGCGAGCTATGGCAAAATGTTAAGAGACCTTTTTTGTAGAGAATTAAGTTTCCTACTTTTTATGTTCTATGATATTTTTTGATCAGATGCGTAGTTCTCGAGATATATCAAGATATTTAAAAGTTCCGAAGCCGCACCAACATAATAGAGATACAGAAACACCGTGGCCCCTTTCTTTGAGTTAACTCTGCACTATTGCGAGCTGGAAATGCCACTTCCAGTTTAGCTGTGCAGAAGAAGAACAACAAGAAGAAGAAATATCTCGAAATATGTCCGTCAGGCCCCTTCCCTTGAGATAAATCTGCAAATATCTCGGAAACGAAGCGAGCTATGGCAAAATGTTAAGAGACCTTTTTTGTAGAGAATTAAGTTTCCTACTTTTTATGTTCTATGATATTTTTTGATCAGATGCGTAGTTCTCGAGATATATCAAGATATTTAAAAGTTCCGAAGCCGCACCAACATAATAGAGATACAGAAACACCGTGGCCCCTTTCTTTGAGATAACTCTGCACTATTGCGAGCTGCAAATGCCACTTCCAGCTTAGCTGTGCAGAGGAAGAACAACAAGAAGAAGAAGTATCTCGAAATATGTCCGTCAGGCCCGTTCCTTTGAGCTGAATCTGCAAATATCTCGGAAACGAAGCGATCTATGGCAAAATGTTAAGAGACCTTTTTTGTAGAGAATTAAGTTTCCTACTTTTTATGTTCGATGATATTTTTTGATCAGATGCGTAGTTCTCGAGATATATCAAGATATTTAAAAGTTCCGAAGCTGCACCAACATAATAGAGGTACAGAAACACCGTGGCCTCTTTCTTTGAGATAACTCTGCACTATTGCGAGCTGCAAATGCCGCTTCGAGCTTAGCTGTGCAGAAGAAGAACAACAAGAAGAAGAAATATCTCGAAATATGTCCGTCAGACCCCTTCCCCTGAGATAAATATGCAAATATCTCGGAAACGAAGCGAGCTATGGCAAAATGTTAAGAGACCTTTTTTGTAGAGAATTAAGTTTCCTACTTTTTATGTTCTATGATATTTTTTGATCAGAAGCGTAGTTTTCAAGATATATCGAGATATTTAAAAGTTCCGAAGCCGCACCAACATAATAGAGATACAGAAACACCGTGGCCCCTTTCTTTGAAATAACTCTGCACTATTGCGAGCTGGAAATGCCACTTCCAGCTTAGCTGTGCAGAAGAAGAACAACAAGAAGAAGAAATATCTCGAAATATGTCCGTCAGGCCAGTTCCCTTGAGATAAATATGCAAATATCTCGGAAACGAAGCGAGCTATGGCAAAATGTTAAGAGACCTTTTTTGTAGAGAATTAAGTTTCCTACTTTTTATGTTCGATGATATTTTTTGATCAGATGCGTAGTTCTCGAGATATATCAAGATATTTAAAAGTTCCGAAGCTGCACCAACATAATAGAGGTACAGAAACACCGTGGCCTCTTTCTTTGAGATAACTCTGCACTATTGCGAGCTGCAAATGCCGCTTCGAGCTTAGCTGTGCAGAAGAAGAACAACAAGAAGAAGAAATATCTCGAAATATGTCCGTCAGACCCCTTCCCTTGAGATGAATCTGCAAATATCTCGGAAACGAAGCGAGCTATGGCAAAATGTTAAGAGACCTTTTTTGTAGAGAATAATGTTTCCTACAATTTACGTTCTATGATATTTTTTGATCAGAAGCGTAGTTTTCGAGATATATCGAGATATTTAAAAGTTCCGAAGCCGCACCAACATAATAGAGATACAGAAACACCGTGGCCCCTTTCTTTGAGATAACTCTGCACTATTGCGACCTGCAAATGCCACTTCCAGCTCAGCTGTGCAGAAGAAGAACAACAAGAAGAAGAAATATCTCGAAATATGTCCGTCAGGCCCCTTCCCTTGAGATAAATCTGCAAATATCTCGGAAACGAAGCGAGCTATGGCAAAATGTTAAGAGACCTTTTTTGTAGAGAATTAAGTTTCCTACTTTTTATGTTCTATGATATTTTTTGATCAGATGCGTAGTTCTCGAGATATATCAAGATATTTAAAAGTTCCGAAGCCGCACCAACATAATAGAGATACAGAAACACCGTGGCCCCTTTCTTTGAGATAACTCTGCACCATTGCGAGCTGGAAATGCCACTTCCAGTTTAGCTGTGCAGAAGAAGAACAACAAGAAGAAGAAATATCTCGAAATATGTCCGTTAGGCCCCTTCCCTTGAGATAAATCTGCAAACATCTCGGAAACGAAGCGAGCTATGGCAAAATGTTAAGAGACCTTTTTTGTAGAGAATTAAGTTTCCTACTTTTTATGTTCTATGATATTTTTTGATCAGAAGCGTAGTTTTCGAGATATATCGAGATATTTAAAAGTTCCGAAGCCGCACCAACATAATAGAGATACAGAAACACCGTGGCCCCTTTCTTTGAGATAACTCTGCACTATTGCGACCTGCAAATGCCACTTCCAGCTTAGCTGTGCAGAAGAAGAACAACAAGAAGAAGAAATATCTCGAAATATGTCCGTCAGGCCACTTCCCTTGAGATAAATCTGCAAATATCTCGGAAACGAAGCGAGCTATGGCAAAATGTTAAGAGACCTTTTCTGTAGAGAATTAAGTTTCCTACTTTTTATGTTCTATGACATTTTTTGATCAGATGCGTAGTTCTCGAGATATATCAAGATATTTAAAAGTTCCGAAGCCGCACCAACATAATAGAGATACAGAAACACCGTGGCCCCTTTCTTTAAGATAACTCTGCACTATTGCGAGCTGCAAATGCCACTTCCAGCTTAGCTGTGCAGAGGAAGAACAACAAGAAGAAGAAATATCTCGAAATATGTCCGTCAGGCCAGTTCCTTTGAGCTGAATCTGCAAATATCTCGGAAACGAAGCAAGCTATGGCAAAATGTTAAGAGACCTTTTTTGTAGAGAATTAAGTTTCCTACTTTTTATGTTCTATGATATTTTTTGATCAGAAGCGTAGTTTTCGAGATATATCGAGATATTTAAAAGTTCCGAAGCCGCACCAACATAATAGAGATACAGAAACACCGTGGCCCCTTTCTTTGAGATAACTCTGCACTAGTGCGAGCCGCAAATGCCACTTCCAGCTTAGCTGTGCAGAAGAAGAACAACAAGAAGAAGAAATATCTCGAAATATGTCCGTCAGGCCCCTTCCCTTGAGATAAATCTGCAAATATCTCGGAAACGAAGCGAGCTATGGCAAAATGTTAAGAGACCTTTTTTGTAGAGAATTAAGTTTCCTACTTTTTATGTTCTATGATATTTTTTGATCAGATGCGTAGTTCTCGAGATATATCAAGATATTTAAAAGTTCCGAAGCCGCACCAACATAATAGAGATACAGAAACACCGTGGCCCCTTTCTTTGAGATAACTCTGCACTATTGCGAGCTGGAAATGCCACTTCCAGTTTAGCTGTGCAGAAGAAGAACAACAAGAAGAAGAAATATCTCGAAATATGTCCGTCAGGCCCGTTCCCTTGAGATATATCTGCAAATATCTCGGAAACGAAGCGAGCTATGGCAAAATGTTAAGAGACCTTTTTTGTAGAGAATTATGTTTCCTACAATTTATGTTCTATGATATTTTTTGATCAGAAGCGTAGTTTTCGAGATATATCGAGATATTTAAAAGTTCCGAAGCCGCACCAACATAATAGAGATACAGAAACACCGTGGCCCCTTTCTTTGAGATAACTCTGCACTATTGCGACCTGCAAATGCCACTTCCAGCTCAGCTGTGCAGAAGAAGAACAACAAGAAGAAGAAATATCTCGAAATATGTCCGTCAGGCCCCTTCCCTTGAGATAAATCTGCAAATATCTCGGAAACGAAGCGAGCTATGGCAAAATGTTAACAGACCTTTTTTGTAGAGAATTAAGTTTCCTACTTTTTATGTTCTATGATATTTTTTGATCAGATGCGTACTTCTCGAGATATATCAAGATATTTAAAAGTTCCGAAGCCGCACCAACATAATAGAGATACAGAAACACCGTGGCCCCTTTCTTTGAGATAACTCTGCACTAGTGCGAGCGGCAAATGCCACTTCCAGCTTAGCTGTGCAGAAGAAGAACAACAAGAAGAAGAAATATCTCGAAATATGTCCGTCAGGCCCCTTCCCTTGAGATAAATCTGCAAATATCTCGGAAACGAAGCGAGCTATGGCAAAATGTTAAGAGACCTTTTTTGTAGAGAATTATGTTTCCTACAATTTATGTTCTATGATATTTTTTGATCAGAAGCGTAGTTTTCGAGATATATCGAGATATTTAAAAGTTCCGAAGCCGCACCAACATAATAGAGATACAGAAACACCGTGGCCCCTTTCTTTGAGATAACTCTGCACTATTGCGACCTGCAAATGCCACTTCCAGCTCAGCTGTGCAGAAGAAGAACAACAAGAAGAAGAAATATCTCGAAATATGTCCGTCAGGCCCCTTCCCTTGAGATAAATCTGCAAATATCTCGGAAACGAAGCGAGCTATGGCAAAATGTTAAGAGACCTTTTTTGTAGAGAATTAAGTTTCCTACTTTTTATGTTCTACGATATTTTTTGATCAGATGCGTAGTTCTCGAGATATATCAAGATATTTAAAAGTTCCGAAGCCGCACCAACATAATAGAGATACAGAAACACCGTGGCCCCTTTCTTTGAGATAACTCTGCACTATTGCGAGCTGCAAATGCCACTTCCAGCTTAGCTGTGCAGAGGAAGAACAACAAGAAGAAGAAGTATCTCGAAATATGTCCGTCAGGCCCGTTCCTTTGGGCTGAATCTGCAAATATCTCGGAAACGAAGCGAGCTATGGCAAAATGTTAAGATACGTTTTTTGTAGAGAATTATGTTTCCTACAATTTATGTTCTATGATATTTTTTGATCAGAAGCGTAGTTTTCGAGATATATCGAGATATTTAAAAGTTCCGAAGCCGCACCAACATAATAGAGATACAGAAACACCGTGGCCCCTTTCTTTGAGATAATTCTGCACTAGTGCGAGCCGCAAATGCCACTTCCAGCTTAGCTGTGCAGAAGAAGAACAACAAGAAGAAGAAATATCTCGAAATATGTCCGTCAGGCCCCTTCCCTTGAGATAAATCTGCAAATATCTCGGAAACGAAGCGAGCTATGGCAAAATGTTAAGAGACCTTTTTTGTAGACAATTATGTTTCCTACAATTTATGTTCTATGATATTTTTTGATCAGAAGCGTAGTTTTCGAGATATATCGAGATATTTAAAAGTTCCGAAGCCGCACCAACATAATAGAGATACAGAAACACCGTGGCCCCTTTCTTTGAGATAACTCTGCACTAGTGCGAGCCGCAAATGCCACTTCCAGCTTAGCTGTGCAGAAGAAGAACAACAAGAAGAAGAAATATCTCGAAATATGTCCGTCAGGCCCCTTCCCTTGAGATAAATCTGCAAATATCTCGGAAACGAAGCGAGCTATGGCAAAATGTTAAGAGACCTTTTTTGTAGAGAATTATGTTTCCTACAATTTATGTTCTATGATATTTTTTGATCAGAAGCGTAGTTTTCGAGATATATCGAGATATTTAAAAGTTCCGAAGCCGCACCAACATAATAGAGATACAGAAACACCGTGGCCCCTTTCTTTGAGATAACTCTGCACTATTGCGACCTGCAAATGCCACTTCCAGCTCAGCTGTGGAGAAGAAGAACAACAAGAAGAAGAAATATCTCGAAATATGTCCGTCAGGCCCCTTCCCTTGAGATATATCTGCAAATATCTCGGAAACGAAGCGAGCTATGGCAAAATGTTAAGAGACCTTTTTTGTAGAGAATTATGTTTCCTACAATTTATGTTCTAGGATATTTTTTGATCAGAAGCGTGGTTTTCGAGATATATCGAGATATTTAAAAGTTCCGAAGCCGCACCAACATAATAGAGATACAGAAACACCGTGGCCCCTTTCTTTGAGATAACTCTGCACTATTGCGACCTGCAAATGCCACTTCCAGCTCAGCTGTGCAGAAGAAGAACAACAAGAAGAAGAAATATCTCGAAATATGTCCGTCAGGCCCCTTCCCTTGAGATATATCTGCAAATATCTCGGAAACGAAGCGAGCTATGGCAAAATGTTAAGAGACCTTTTTTGTAGAGAATTAAGTTTCCTACTTTTTATGTTCTATGATATTTTTTGATCAGATGCGTAGTTCTCGAGATATATCAAGATATTTAAAAGTTCCGAAGCCGCACCAACATAATAGAGATACAGAAACACCGTGGCCCCTTTCTTTGAGATAACTCTGCACTATTGCGAGCTGGAAATGCCACTTTCAGTTTAGCTGTGCAGAAGAAGAACAACATGAAGAAGAAATATCTCGAAATATGTCCGTTAGGCCCTTTCCCTTCAGATAAATCTGCAAATATCTCGGAAACGAAGCGAGCTATGGCAAAATGTTAAGAGACCTTTTTTGTAGAGAATTAAGTTTCCTACTTTTCATGTTCTATGATATTTTTTGATCAGATGCGTAGTTCTCGAGATATATCAAGATATGTAAAAGTTCCGAAGCCGCACCAACATAATAGAGATACAGAAACACCGTGACCCCTTTCTTTGAGATAACTCTGCACTATTGCGAGCTGTAAATGCCACTTCCAGCTTAGCTGTGCAGAAGAAGAACAACAAGAAGAAGAAATATCTAGAAATATGTCCGTCAGGCCCCTTCCCTTGAGATATATCTGCAAATATCTCGGAAACGAAGCGAGCTATGGCAAAATGTTAAGAGACCTTTTTTGTAGAGAATTATGTTTCCTACAATTTATGTTCTATGATATTTTTTGATCAGAAGAGTACTTTTCGAGATATATCGAGATATTTAAAAGTCCCGAAGCCGCACCAACATAATAGAGATACAGAAACACCGTGGCCCCTTTCTTTGAGATAACTCTGCACTATTGCGAGCTGCAAATGCCGCTTCGAGCTTAGCTGTGCAGAAGAAGAACAACAAGAAGAAGAAATATCTCGAAATATGTCCGTCAGACCCCTTCCCTTGAGATGAATCTGCAAATATCTCGGAAACGAACCGAGCTATGGCAAAATGTTAAGAGACCTTTTTTGTAGAGAATAATGTTTCCTACAATTTACGTTCTATGATATTTTTTGATCAGAAGCGTAGTTTTCGAGATATATCGAGATATTTAAAAGTTCCGAAGCCGCACCACCATAATAGAGATACAGAAACACCGTGGCCCCTTTCTTTGAGATAACTCTGCACTATTGCGACCTGCAAATGCCACTTCCAGCTCAGCTGTGCAGAAGAAGAACAACAAGAAGAAGAAATATCTCGAAATATGTCCGTCAGGCCCCTTCCCTTGAGATAAATCTGCAAATATCTCGGAAACGAAGCGAGCTATGGCAAAATGTTTAGAGACCTTTCTTGTAGAGAATTAAGTTTCCTACTTTTTATGTAGTATGATATTTTTTGATCAGATGCGTAGTTCTCGAGATATATCAAGATATTTAAAAGTTCCGAAGCCGCACCAACATAATAGAGATACAGAAACACCGTGGCCCCTTTCTTTGGGATAACTCTGCACTATTGCGAGCTGCAAATGCCACTTCCAGCTTAGCTGTGCAGAAGAAGAACAACAAGAAGAAGAAATATCTCGAAATATGTCCGTCAGGCCACTTCCCTTGAGATAAATCTGCAAATATCTCGGAAACGAAGCGAGCTATGGCAAAATGTTAAGAGACCTTTTTTGTAGAGAATTAAGTTTCCTACTTTTTATGTTCTATGATATTTTTTGATCAGATGCGTAGTTCTCGAGATATATCAAGATATTTAAAAGTTCCGAAGCCGCACCAACATAATAGAGATACAGAAACACCGTGGCCCCTTTCTATGAGATAACTCTGCACTATTGCGAGCTGGAAATGCCACTTCCAGTTTAGCTGTGCAGAAGAAGAACAACAAGAAGAAGAAATATCTCGAAATATGTCCGTCAGGCCCCTTCCCTTGAGATATATCTGCAAATATCTCGGAAACGAAGCGAGCTATGGCAAAATGTTAAGAGACCTTTTTTGTAGAGAATTATGTTTCCTACAATTTATGTTCTATGATATTTTTTGATCAGAAGCGTAGTTTTCGAGATATATCGAGATATTTAAAAGTTCCGAAGCCGCACCAACATAATAGAGATACAGAAACACCGTGGCCCCTTTCTTTGAGATAACTCTGCACTATTGCGACCTGCAAATGCCACTTCCAGCTCAGCTGTGCAGAAGAAGAACAACAAGAAGAAGAAATATCTCGAAATATGTCCGTCAGGCCCCTTCCCTTGAGATAAATCTGCAAATATCTCGGAAACGAAGCGAGCTATGGCAAAATGTTAACAGACCTTTTTTGTAGAGAATTAAGTTTCCTACTTTTTATGTTCTATGATATTTTTTGATCAGATGCGTAGTTCTCGAGATATATCAAGATATTTAAAGGTTCCGAAGCCGCACCAACATAATAGAGATACAGAAACACCGTGGCCCCTTTCTTTGAGATAACTCTGCACTATTGCGAGCTGGAAATGCCACTTCCAGTTTAGCTGTGCAGAAGAAGAACAACAAGAAGAAGACATATCTCGAAATATGTCCGTCAGGCCCCTTCCCTTGAGATATATCTGCAAATATCTCGGAAACGAAGCGAGCTATGGCAAAATGTTAAGAGACCTTTTTTGTAGAGAATTATGTTTCCTACAATTTATGTTCTATGATATTTTTTGATCAGAAGCGTAGTTTTCGAGATATATCGAGATATTTAAAAGTTCCGAAGCCGCACCAACATAATAGAGATACAGAAATACCGTGGCCCCTTTCTTTGAGATAACTCTGCACTATTGCGACCTGCAAATGCCACTTCCAGCTCAGCTGTGCAGAAGAAGAACAACAAGAAGAAGAAATATCTCGAAATATGTCCGTCAGGCCCCTTCCCTTGAGATAAATCTGCAAATATCTCGGAAACGAAGCGAGCTATGGCAAAATGTTAAGAGACCTTTTTTGTAGAGAATTAAGTTTCCTACTTTTTATGTTCTATGATATTTTTTGATCAGATGCGTAGTTCTCGAGATATATCAAGATATTTAAAAGTTCCGAAGCCGCACCAACATAATAGAGATACAGAAACACCGTGGCCCCTTTCTTTGAGACAACTCTGCACTATTGCGAGCTGGAAATGCCACTTCCAGTTTAGCTGTGCAGAAGAAGAACAACAAGAAGAAGAAATATCTCGAAATATGTCCGTTAGGCCCCTTCCCTTCAGATATATCTGCAAATATCTCGGAAACGAAGCGAGCTATCGCAAAATGTTAAGAGACCTTTTTTGTAGAGAATTATGTTTCCTACAATTCATGTTCTATGATATTTTTTGATCAGAAGCGTAGTTTTCGAGATATATCGAGATATTTAAAAGTTCCGAAGCCGCACCAACATAATAGAGATACAGAAACACCGTGGCCCCTTTCTTTGAGATAACTCTGCACTAGTGAGAGCCGCAAATGCCACTTCCAGCTTAGCTATGCAGAAGAAGAACAACAAGAAGAAGAAATATCTCGAAATATGTCCGTCAGGCCCCTTCCCTTGAGATAAATCTGCAAATATCTCGGAAACGAAGCGAGCTATGGCAAAATGTTAAGAGACCTTTTTTGTAGAGAATTAAGTTTCCTACTTTTTATGTTCTATGATATTTTTTGATCAGAAGCGTAGTTTTCGAGATATATCGAGATATTTAAAAGTTCCGAAGCCGCACCAACATAATAGAGATACAGAAACACCGTGGCCCCTTTCTTTGAGATAACTCTGCACTAGTGCGAGCTGCAAATGCCACTTCCAGCTTAGCTGTGCAGAACAAGAACAACAAGAAGAAGAAATATCTCGAAATATGTCCGTCAGGCCCCTTCCCTTGAGATAAATCTGCAAATATCTCGGAAACGAAGCGAGCTATGGCAAAATATTAAGAGACTTTTTTGTAGAGAATTAAGTTTCCTACTTTTTATGTTCTATGATATTTTTTGATCAGATGCGTAGTTCTCGAGATATATCAAGAGATTTAAAAGTTCCGAAGCCGCACCAACATAATAGAGATACAGAAACACCGTGGCCCCTTTCTTTGAGATAACTCTGCACTAGTGCGAGCCGCAAATGCCACTTCCAGCTTAGCTGTGCAGAAGAAGAACAACAAGAAGAAGAAATATCTCGAAATATGTCCGTCAGGCCCCTTCCCTTGAGATAAATCTGCAAATATCTCGGAAACGAAGCGAGCTATTGCAAAATGTTAAGAGACCTTTTTTGTAGAGAGTTAAGTTTCCTACTCTTTATGTTCTATGATATTTTTTGATCAGATGCGTAGTTCTCGAGATATATCAAGATATTTAAAAGTTCCGAAGCCGCACCAACATAATAGAGATACAGAAACACCGTGGCCCCTTTCTTTGAGATAACTCTGCACTATTGCGAGCTGGAAATGCCACTTCCAGTTTAGCTGTGCAGAAGAAGAACAACAAGAAGAAGAAATATCTCGAAATATGTCCGTCAGGCCCCTTCCCTTGAGATATATCTGCAAATATCTCGGAAACGAAGCGAGCTATGGCAAAATGTTAAGAGACCTTTTTTGTAGAGAATTATGTTTCCTACAATTTATGTTCTATGATATTTTTTGATCAGAAGCGTAGCTTTCGAGATATATCGAGATATTTAAAAGTTCCGAAGCCGCACCAACATAATAGAGATACAGAAACACCGTGGCCCCTTTCTTTGAGATAACTCTGCACTAGTGCGAGCCGCAAATGCCACTTCCAGCTTAGCTGTGCAGAAGAAGAACAACAAGAAGAAGAAATATCTCGAAATATGTCCGTCAGGCCCCTTCCCTTGAGATATATCTGCAAATATCTCGGAAACGAAGCGAGCTATGGCAAAATGTTAAGAGACCTTTTTTGTAGAGAATTATGTTTCCTACAATTTATGTTCTATGATATTTTTTGATCAGAAGCGTAGTTTTCGAGATATATCGAGATATTTAAAAGTTCCGAAGCCGCACCAACATAATAGAGATACAGAAACACCGTGGCCCCTTTCTTTCAGATAACTCTGCACTAGTGCGAGCCGCAAATGCCACTTCCAGCTTAGCTGTGCAGAAGAAGAACAACAAGAAGAAGAAATATCTCGAAATATGTCCGTCAGGCCCCTTCCCTTGAGATAAATCTGCAAATATCTCGGAAACGAAGCGAGCTATGGCAAAATGTTAAGAGACCTTTTTTGTAGAGAATTCAGTTTCCTACTTTTTATGTTCTATGATATTTTTCGATCAGAGGCGTAGTTCTCGAGATATATCGAGATATTTAAAAGTTCCGAAGCCGCACCAACATAATAGAGATACAGAAACACCGTGGCCCCTTTCTTTGAGATAACTCTGCACTAGTGCGAGCCGCAAATGCCACTTCCAGCTTAGCTATGCAGAAGAAGAACAAGAAGAAGAAGAAATATCTCGAAATATGTCCGTCAGGCCCCTTCCCTTGAGATAAATCTGCAAATATCTCGGAAACGAAGCGAGCTATGGCAAAATGTTTGGAGACCTTTCTTGTAGAGAATTAAGCTTCCTACTTTTTATGTAGTATGATATTTTTTGATCAGATGCGTAGTTCTCGAGATATATCAAGATATTTAAAAGTTCCGAAGCCGCACCAACATAATAGAGATACAGAAACACCGTGGCCCCTTTCTTTGAGATAACTCTGCACTATTGCGCGCTGCAAATGCCACTTCCAGCTTAGCTGTGCAGAGGAAGAACAACAAGAAGAAGAAATATCTCGAAATATGTCCGTCAGGCCAGTTCCTTTGAGCTGAATCTGCAAATATCTCGGAAACGAAGCGAGCTATGGCAAAATGTTAAGAGACGTTTTTTGTAGAGAATTATGTTTCCTACAATTTATGTTCTATGATATTTTTTGATCAGAAGCGTAGTTTTCGAGATGTATCGAGATATTTAAAAGTTCCGAAGACGCACCAACATAATAGAGATACAGAAACACCGTGGCCCCTTTCTTTGAGATAACTGTGCACTAGTGCGAGCCGCAAATGCCACTTCCAGCTTAGCTGTGCAGAAGAAGAACAACAAGAAGAAGAAATATCTCGAAATATGTCCGTCAGGCCCCTTCCCTTGAGATATATCTGCAAATATCTCGGAAAGGAAGCGAGCTATGGCAAAATGTTAAGAGACCTCTTTTGTAGAGAATTAAGTTTCCTACTTTTCATGTTCTATGATATTTTTTGATCAGATGCGTAGTTCTCGAGATATATCAAGATATTTAAAAGTTCCGAAGCCGCACCAACATAATAGAGATACAGAAACACCGTGGCCCCTTTCTTTGAGATAAGTCTGCACTAGTGCGAGCCGCAAATGCCACTTCCAGCTTAGCTGTGCAGAAGAAGAACAACAAGAAGAAGAAATATCTCGAAATATGTCCGTCAGGCCCCTTCCCTTGAGATAAATCTGCAAATATCTCGGAAACGAAGCGAGCTATGGCAAAATGTTAAGAGACCTTTTTTGTAGAGAATTAAGTTTCCTACTTTTTATGTTCTATGATATTTTTTGATCAGATGCGTAGTTCTCGAGATATATCAAGATATTTAAAAGTTCCGAAGCCGCACCAACATAATAGAGATACAGAAACACCGTGGCCCCTTTCTTTGAGATAACTCTGCACTATTGCGCGCTGCAAATGCCACTTCCAGCTTAGCTGTGCAGAAGAAGAACAACAAGAAGAAGAAATATCTCGAAATATGCCCGTCAGGCCCCTTCCCTTGAGATAAATCTGCAAATATCTCGGAAACGAAGCGAGCTATGGCAAAATGTTAAGAGACCTTTTTTGTAGAGAATTAAGTTTCCTACTTTTTATGTTCTATGATATTTTTTGATCAGATGCGTAGTTCTCGAGATATATCAAGATATTTAAAAGTTCCGAAGCCGCACCAACATAATAGAGATACAGAAACACCGTGGCCCCTTTCTTTGAGATAACTCTGCACTACTGCGAGCTGCAAATGCCACTTCCAGCTTAGCTGTGCAGAAGAAGAACAACAAGAAGAAGAAATATCTCGAAATATGTCCGTCAGACCCCTTCCCTTGAGATAAATCTGCAAATATCTCGGAAACGAATCGAGCTATGGCAAAATGTTAAGAGACCTTTTTTGTAGAGAATTAAGTTTCCTACTTTTTATGTTCTATGATATTTTTTGATCAGATGCGCAGTTCTCGAGATATATCCAGATATTTAAAAGTTCCGAAGCGGCACCAACATAATAGAGATACAGACACACCGTGGCCCCTTTCTTTGAGGTAACTCTGCACTATTGCGAGCTGCAAATGCCACTTCGAGCTTAGCTGTGCAGAAGAAGAACAGCAAGAAGAAGAAATATCTCGAAATATGTCCGTCAGACCCCTTCCCTTGAGATGAATCTGCAAATATCTCGGAAACGAAGCGAGCTATGGCAAAATGTTAAGAGACCTTTTTTGTAGAGAATTAAGTTTCCTACTTTTTATGTTCTATGATATTTTTTGATCAGATGCGTAGTTCTCGAGATATATCAAGATATTTAAAAGTTCCGAAGCCGCACCAACATAATAGAGATACAGAAACACCGTGGCCCCTTTCTTTGAGATAACTCTGCACTACTGCGAGCTGCAAATGCCACTTCCAGCTTAGCTGTGCAGAAGAAGAACAACAAGAAGAAGAAATATCTCGAAATATGTCCGTCAGACCCCTTCCCTTGAGATAAATCTGCAAATATCTCGGAAACGAAGCGAGCTATGGCAAAATGTTAAGAGACCTTTTTTGTAGAGAATTAAGTTTCCTACTTTTTATGTTCTATGATATTTTTTGATCAGATGCGCAGTTCTCGAGATATATCCAGATATTTAAAAGTTCCGAAGCGGCACCAACATAATAGAGATACAGACACACCGTGGCCCCTTTCTTTGAGGTAACTCTGCACTATTGCGAGCTGCAAATGCCACTTCGAGCTTAGCTGTGCAGAAGAAGAACAGCAAGAAGAAGAAATATCTCGAAATATGTCCGTCAGACCCCTTCCCTTGAGATGAATCTGCAAATATCTCGGAAACGAACCGAGCTATGGCAAAATGTTAAGAGACCTTTTTTGTAGAGAATAATGTTTCCTACAATTTACGTTCTATGATATTTTTTGATCAGAAGCGTAGTTTTCGAGATATATCGAGATATTTAAAAGTTCCGAAGCCGCACCAACATAATAGAGATACAGAAACACCGTGGCCCCTTTCTTTGAGATAACTCTGCACTATTGCGACCTGCAAATGCCACTTCCAGCTCAGCTGTGCAGAAGAAGAACAACAAGAAGAAGAAATATCTCGAAATATGTCCGTCAGGCCCCTTCCCTTGAGATAAATCTGCAAATATCTCGGAAACGAAGCGAGCTATGGCAAAATGTTAAGAGACCTTTTTTGTAGAGAATTAAGTTTCCTACTTTTTATGTTCTATGATATTTTTTGATCAGAAGCGTAGTTTTCGAGATATATCGAGATATTTAAAAGTTCCGAAGCCGCACCAACATAATAGAGATACAGAAACACCGTGGCCCCTTTCTTTGGGATAACTCTGCACTATTGCGAGCTGGAAATGCCACTTCCAGTTTAGCTGTGCAGAAGAAGAACAACAAGAAGAAGAAATATCTCGAAATATGTCCGTCAGGACCCCTCCCTTGAGATAAATCTGCAAATATCTCGGAAACGAAGCGAGCTATTGCAAAACGTTAAGAGACCTTTTTTGTAAAGAATTAGGTTTCCTACTTTTTATGTTCTATGATATTTTTTGATCAGATGCGTAGTTCTCGAGATATATCAAGATATTTAAAAGCTCCGAAGCTGCACCAACATAATAGAGGTACAGAAACACCGTGGCCCCTTTCTTTGAGATAACTCTGCACTATTGCGAGCTGCAAATGCCACTTCCAGCTTAGCTGTGCAGAAGAAGAACAACAAGAAGAAGAAATATCTGGAAATATGTCCGGTAGGCCCCTTCCCTTGAGATAAATCTGCAAATATCTCGGAAACAAAGCGAGCTATGGCAAAATGTTAAGAGACCTTTTTTGTAGAGAATTATGTTTCCTACTTTTTATGTTCTATGATATTTTTTGATCAGACGCGTAGTTCTCGAGATATACCAAGATATTTAAAAGTTCCGAAGCCGCACCAACATAATAGAGATACAGAAACACCGTGGCCCCTTTCTTTGAGATAACGCTGCACTAGTGCGAGCCGCAAATGCCACTTCCAGCTTAGCTGTGCAGAAGAAGAACAACAAGAAGAAGAAATATCTCGAAATATGTCCGTCAGGCCCCTTCCCTTGAGATATATCTGCAAATATCTCGGAAACGAAGCGAGCTATGGCAAAATGTTAAGAGACCTTTTTTGTGGAGAATTATGCTTCCTACAATTTATGTTGTATGATATTTTAGATCAGAAGCGTAGTTTTCGAGATATATCGAGATATTTAAAAGTTCCGAAGCCGCACCAACATAATAGAGATACAGAAACACCGTGGCCCCTTTCGTTGAGATAACTCTGCACTAGTGCGAGCCGCAAATGCCACTTCCAGCTTAGCTGTGCAGAAGAAGAACAACAAGAAGAAGAAATATCTCGAAATATGTCCGTCAGGCCCCTTCCCTTGAGATAAATCTGCAAATATCTCGGAAACGAAGCGAGCTATGGCAAAATGTTAAGAGACCTTTTTTGTAGAGAATTAAGTTTCCTACTTTTTATGTTCTATGATATTTTTTGATCAGATGCGTAGTTCTCGAGATATATCAAGATATTTAAAAGTTCCGAAGCCGCACCAACATAATAGGGATACAGAAACACCGTGGCCCCTTTCTTTGAGATAACTCTGCACTAGTGCGAGCCGCAAATGCCACTTCCAGCTTAGCTGTACAGAAGAAGAACAACAAGAAGAAGAAATATCTCGAAATATGTCCGTCAGGCCCCTTCCCTTGAGATAAATCTGCAAATATCTCGGAAACGAAGCGAGCTATGGCAAAGTGTGAAGAGTCGTTTTTTGTAGAGAATTATGTTTCCTACAATTTATGTTCTATGATATTTTTTGATCAGAAGCGTAGTTTTCGCGATATATCGAGATATTTAAAAGTTCCGAAGCCGCACCAACATAATAGAGATACAGAAACACCGTGGCCCCTTTCTTTGAGATAACTCTGCACTATTGCGAGCTGCAAATGCCACTTCCAACTTAGCTGTGCAGAAGAAGACCAACAAGAAGAAGAAATATCTCGAAATATGTCCGTCAGGCCCCTTCCCTTGAGATAAATCTGCAAATATCTCGGAAACGAAGAGAGCTATGGCAAAATGTTAAGAGACCTTTTTTGTAGAGAATTAAGTTTCCTACTTTTCATGTTCGTTGATATTTTTTGATCAGATGCGTAGTTCTCGAGATATATCAAGATATTTAAAAGTTCCGAAGCCGCACCAACATAATAGAGATACAGAAACACCGTGGCCCCTTTCTTTGAGATAACTCTGCACTATTGCGAGCTGTAAATGCCACTTCCAGCTTAGCTGTGCAGAAGAAGAACAACAAGAAGAAGAAGGATCTCGAAATATGTCCGTCAGGCCCCTTCCCTTGAGATATATCTGCAAATATCTCGGAAACGAAGCGAGCTATGGCAAAATGTTAAGAGACCTTTTTTGTAGAGAATTATGCTTCCTTCAATTTATGTTCTATGATATTTCTCGATCAGAGGCGTAGTTCTCGAGATATATCAAGATATTTAAAAGTTCCGAAGCCGCACCAACATAATAGAGATACAGAAACACCGTGGCCCCTTTCTTTGAGATAACTCTGCACGATTGCGAGCTGGAAATGCCACTTCCAGTTTAGCTGTGCAGAAGAAGAACAACAAGAAGAAGAAATATCTCGAAATATGTCCATCAGGACCCTTCCCTTGAGATAAATCTGCAAATATCTCGGAAACCAAGCGAGCTATGGCAAAGTGTGAAGAGACGTTTTTTGTAGAGAATTATGTTTCCTACAATTTATGTTCTATGATATTTTTTGATCAGAAGCGTAGTTTTCGCGATATATCGAGATATTTAACAGTTCCGAAGCCGCACCAACATAATAGAGATACAGAAACACCGTGGCCCCTTTCTTTGAGATAACTCTGCACTATTGCGAGCTGCAAATGCCACTTCCAACTTAGCTGTGCAGAAGAAGACCAACAAGAAGAAGAAATATCTCGAAATATGTCCGTCAGGCCCCTTCCCTTGAGATAAAGCTGCAAATATCTCGGAAACGAAGAGAGCTATGGCAAAATGTTAAGAGACCTTTTTTGTAGAGAATTAAGTTTCCTACTTTTCATGTTCTATGATATTTTTTGATCAGATGCGTAGTTCTCGAGATATATCAAGATATTTAAAAGTTCCGAAGCCGCACCAACATAATAGAGATACAGAAACACCGTGGCCCCTTTCTTTGAGATAACTCTGCACTATTGCGAGCTGCAAATGCCACTTCCAACTTAGCTGTGCAGAAGAAGACCAACAAGAAGAAGAAATATCTCGAAATATGTCCGTCAGGCCCCTTCCCTTGAGATAAATCTGCAAATATCTCGGAAACGAAGAGAGCTATGGCAAAATGTTAAGAGACCTTTTTTGTAGAGAATTAAGTTTCCTACTTTTCATGTTCTATGATATTTTTTGATCAGATGCGTAGTTCTCGAGATATATCAAGATATTTAAAAGTTCCGAAGCCGCACCAACATAATAGAGATACAGAAACACCGTGGCCCCTTTCTTTGAGATAACTCTGCACTATTGCGAGCTGCAAATGCCACTTCCAGCTTAGCTGTGCAGAAGAAGAACAACAAGAAGAAGAAATATCTCGAAATATGTCCGTCAGGCCCCTTCCCTTGAGATAAATCTGCAAATATCTCGGAAACGAAGCGAGCTATGGCAAAATGTTAAGAGACCTTTTTTGTAGAGAATTAAGTTTCCTACTTTTTATGTTCGATGATATTTTTTGATCAGATGCGTAGTTCTCGAGATATATCAAGATATTTAAAAGTTCCGAAGCCGCACCAACATAATAGGGATACAGAAACACCGTGGCCCCTTTCTTTGAGATAACTCTGCACTAGTGCGAGCCGCAAATGCCACTTCCAGCTTAGCTGTGCAGAAGAAGAACAACAAGAAGAAGAAATATCTCGAAATATGTCCGTCAGGCCCCTTCCCTTGAGATAAATCTGCAAATATCTCGGAAACGAAGCGAGCTATGGCAAAATGTGAAGAGACGTTTTTTGTAGAGAATTATGTTTCCTACAATTTATGTTCTATGATATTTTTTGATCAGAAGCGTAGTTTTCGCGATATATCGAGATATTTAAAAGTTCCGAAGCCGCACCAACATAATAGAGATACAGAAACACCGTGGCCCCTTTCTTTGAGATAACTCTGCACTAGTGCGAGCCCCAAATGCCACTTCCAGCTTAGCTGTGCAGAAGAAGAACAACAAGAAGAAGAAATATCTCGAAATATGTCCGTCAGGCCACTTCCCTTGAGATAAATCTGCAAATATCTCGGAAACGAAGCGAGCTATGGCAAAATGTTAAGAGACCTTTTTTGTAGAGAATTAAGTTTCCTACTTTTTATGTTCGATGATATTTTTTGATCAGATGCGTAGTTCTCGAGATATATCAAGATATTTAAAAGTTCCGAAGCTGCACCCACATAATAGAGGTACAGAAACACCGTGGCCTCTTTGTTTGAGATAACTCTGCACTATTGCGAGCTGCAAATGCCACTTCCAGCTTAGCTGTGCAGAAGAAGAACAACAAGAAGAAGAAACATCTCGAAATATGTCCGTCAGGCCCCTTCCCTTGAGATAAATCTGCAAATATCTCGGAAACGAAGCGAGCTATGGCAAAATGTTTAGAGACCTTTCTTGTAGAGAATTAAGTTTCCTACTTTTTATGTAGTATGATATTTTTTGATCAGATGCGTAGTTCTCGAGATATATCAAGATATTTAAAAGTTCCGAAGCCGCACCAACATAATAGAGATACAGAAACACCGTGGCCCCTTTCTTTGAGATAACTCTGCACTATTGCGCGCTGCAAATGCCACTTCCAGCTTAGCTGTGCAGAAGAAGAACAACAAGAAGAAGAAATATCTCGAAATATGTCCGTCAGGCCCCTTCCCTTGAGATATATCTGCAAATATCTCGGAAACGAAGTGAGCTATGGCAAAATGTTAAGAGACCGTTTTTGTAGAGAATTAAGTTTCCTACTTTTTATGTTCTATGATATTTTTTGATCAGACGCGTAGTTCTCGAGATATATCAAGATATTTAAAAGTTCCGAAACCGCACCAACATAATAGAGATACAGAAACACCGTGGCCCCTTTCTTTGAGATAACTCTGCACTATTGCGAGCTGTAAATGCCACTTCCAGCTTAGCTGTGCAGTAGAAGAACAACAAGAAGAAGAAATATCTCGAAATATGTCCGTCAGGCCCCTTCCCTTGAGATAAATCTGTAAATATCTCGGAAACGAAGCGAGCTATGGCAAAATGTGAAGAGACGTTTTTTGTAGAGAATTATGTTTCCTACAATTTATGTTCTATGATATTTTTTGATCAGAAGCGTAGTTTTCGCGATATATCGAGATATTTAAAAGTTCCGAAGCCGCACCAACATAATAGAGATACAGAAACACCGTGGCCCCTTTCTTTGAGATAACTCTGCACTAGTGCGAGCCCCAAATGCCACTTCCAGCTTAGCTGTGCAGAAGAAGAACAACAAGAAGAAGAAATATCTCGAAATATGTCCGTCAGGCCACTTCCCTTGAGATAAATCTGCAAATATCTCGGAAACGAAGCGAGCTATGGCAAAATGTTAAGAGACCTTTTTTGTAGAGAATTAAGTTTCCTACTTTTTATGTTCGATGATATTTTTTGATCAGATGCGTAGTTCTCGAGATATATCAAGATATTTAAAAGTTCCGAAGCTGCACCCACATAATAGAGGTACAGAAACACCGTGGCCTCTTTGTTTGAGATGACTCTGCACTATTGCGAGCTGCAAATGCCACTTCCAGCTTAGCTGTGCAGAAGAAGAACAACAAGAAGAAGAAACATCTCGAAATATGTCCGTCAGGCCCCTTCCCTTGAGATAAATCTGCAAATATCTCGGAAACGAAGCGAGCTATGGCAAAATGTTAAGAGACCTTTTTTGTACAGAATTAAGTTTCCTACTTTTTATGTTCTATGATATTTTTTGATCAGATGCGTTGTTCTCGAGATATATCAAGATATTTAAAAGTTCCGAAGCCGCACCAACATAATAGAGATACAGAAACACCGTGGCCCCTTTCTTTGAGATAACTCTGCACTATTGCGAGCTGCAAATGCCACTCCCAGCTTAGCTGTGCAGAAGAAGAACAACAAGAAGAAGAAATATCTCGAAATATGTCCGTCAGACCCCTTCCCTTGAGATAAATCTGCAAATATCTCGGAAACGAAGCGAGCTATGGCAAAATGTTAAGAGACATTTTTTGTAGAGAATTAAGTTTCCTACTTTTTATGTTCTATGATATTTTTTGATCAGATGCGTAGTTCTCGAGATATATCGAGATATTTAAAAGTTCCGAGGCCGCACCAACATAATGGAGATACAGAAGCACCGTGGCCCCTTTCTTTGAGATAACTCTGCACTAGTGCGAGCCGCAAATGCCACTTCCAGCTTAGCTGTGCAGAAGAAGAACAACAAGATGAAGAAATATCTCGAAATATGTCCGTCAGGCCCCTTCCCTTGAGATAAATATGCAAATATCTCGGAAACGAAGCGAGCTATGGCAAAATGTTAAGAGACCTTTTTTGTAGAGAATTAAGTTTCCTACTTTTTATGTTCTATGATATTTTTTGATCAGAAGCGTAGTTTTCGCGATATGTCGAGATATTTAAAAGTTCCGAAGCCGCACCAACATAATAGAGATACAGAAACACCGTGGCCCCTTTCTTTGAGATAACTCTGCACTATTGCGAGCTGGAAATGCCACTTCCAGTTTAGCTGTGCAGAAGAAGAACAACAAGAAGAAGAAATATCTCGAAATATGTCCGTCAGGCCCCTTCCCTTGAGATAAATCTGCAAATATCTCGGAAACGAAGAGAGCTATGGCAAAATGTTAAGAGACCTTTTTTGTAGAGAATTATGTTTCCTACAATTTATGTTCTATGATATTTTTTGATCAGAAGCGTAGTTTTCGAGATATATCGAGATATTTAAAAGTTCCGAAGCCGCACCAACATAATAGAGGTACAGAAACACCGTGGCCCCTTTCTTTGAGATAACTCTGCACTATTGCGAGCTGGAAATGCCACTTCCAGCTTAGCTGTGCAGAAGGAGAACAACAAGAAGAAGAAATATCTCGAAATATGTCCGTCAGGCCCCTTCCCTTGAGATAAATCTGCAAATATCTCGGAAACGAAGCGAGCTATGGCAAAATGTTAAGAGACATTTTTTGTAGAGAATTAAGTTTCCTACTTTTTATGTTCTATGATATTTTTTGATCAGATGCGTAGTTCTCGAGATATATCGAGATATTTAAAAGTTCCGAGGCCGCACCAACATAATGGAGATACAGAAGCACCGTGGCCCCTTTCTTTGAGATAACTCTGCACTAGTGCGAGCCGCAAATGCCACTTCCAGCTTAGCTGTGCAGAAGAAGAACAACAAGATGAAGAAATATCTCGAAATATGTCCGTCAGGCCCCTTCCCTTGAGATAAATATGCAAATATCTCGGAAACGAAGCGAGCTATGGCAAAATGTTAAGAGACCTTTTTTGTAGAGAATTAAGTTTCCTACTTTTTATGTTCTATGATATTTTTTGATCAGATGCGTTGTTCTCGAGATATATCAAGATATTTAAAAGTTCCGAAGCCGCACCAACATAATAGAGATACAGAAACACCGTGGCCCCTTTCTTTGAGATAACTCTGCACTATTGCGAGCTGGAAATGCCACTTCCAGTTTAGCTGTGCAGAAGAAGAACAACAAGAAGAAGAAATATCTCGAAGTATGTCCGTCAGGACCCCTCCCTTGAGATAAATCTACAAATATCTCGGAAACGAAGCGAGCTATTGCAAAACGTTAAGAGACCTTTTTTGTAGAGAATTAGGTTTCCTACTTTTTATGTTCTATGATATTTTTTGATCAGATGCGTAGTTCTCGAGATATATCAAGATATTTAAAAGTTCCGAAGCCGCACCAACATAATAGAGATACAGAAACACCGTGGCCCCTTTCTTTGAGATAACTCTGCACTAGTGCGAGCCGCAAATGCCACTTCCAGCTTAGCTGTGCAGAAGAAGAACAACAAGAAGAAGAAATATCTGGAAATATGTCCGTTAGGCCCCTTCCCTTGAGATAAATCTGCAAATATCTCGGAAACGAAGCGAGCTATGGCAAAATGTTAAGAGACCTTTTTTGTAGAGAATTATGTTTCCTACTTTTTATGTTCTATGATATTTTTTGATCAGACGCGTAGTTCTCGAGATATATCAAGATATTTAAAAGTTCCGAAGCCGCACCAACATAATAGAGATACAGAAACACCGTGGCCCCTTTCTTTGAGATAACTCTGCACTATTGCGAGCTGCAAATGCCACTCCCAGCTTAGCTGTGCAGAAGAAGAACAACAAGAAGAAGAAATATCTCGAAATATGTCCGTCAGGCCCCTTCCCTTGAGATATATCTGCAAATATCTCGGAAACGAAGCGAGCTATGGCAAAATGTTAAGAGACCTTTTTTGTAGAGAATTAAGTTTCCTACTTTTTATGTTCTATGATATTTTTTGATCGGATGCGTAGTTCTCGAGATATATCAAGATATTTAAAAGTTCCGAAGCCGCACCAACATAATAGAGATACAGAAACACCGTGGCCCCTTTCTTTGAGATAACTCTGCACTATTGCGCGCTGCAAATGCCACTTCCAGCTTAGTTGTGCAGAAGAAGAACAACAAGAAGAAGAAATATCTCGAAATATGCCCGTCAGGCCCCTTCCATTGAGATAAATCTGCAAATATCTCGGAAACGAAGCGAGCTATGACAAAATGTTAAGAGACCTTTTTTGTACAGAATTAAGTTTCCTACTTTTTATGTTCTATGATATTTTTTGATCAGATGCGTTGTTCTCGAGATATATCAAGATATTTAAAAGTTCCGAAGCCGCACCAACATAATAGAGATACAGAAACACCGTGGCCCCTTTCTTTGAGATAACTCTGCACTATTGCGAGCTGCAAATGCCACTCCCAGCTTAGCTGTGCAGAAGAAGAACAACAAGAAGAAGGAATATCACGAAATATGTCCGTCAGGCCCCTTCCCTTGAGATATATCTGCAAATATCTCGGAAACGAAGCGAGCTATGGCAAAATGTTAAGAGACCTTTTTTGTAGAGAATTAAGTTTCCTACTTTTTATGTTCTATGATATTTTTTGATCGGATGCGTAGTTCTCGAGATATATCAAGATATTTAAAAGTTCCGAAGCCGCACCAACATAATAGAGATACAGAAACACCGTGGCCCCTTTCTTTGAGATAACTCTGCACTATTGCGCGCTGCAAATGCCACTTCCAGCTTAGCTGTGCAGAAGAAGAACAACAAGAAGAAGAAATATCTCGAAATATGCCCGTCAGGCCCCTTCCATTGAGATAAATCTGCAAATATCTCGGAAACGAAGCGAGCTATGGCAAAATGTTAAGAGACCTTTTCTGTAGAGAATTAAGTTTTCTACAATTTATGTTCTATGATATTTTTTGATCAGAAACGTAGTTTTCGAGATATATCGAGATATTTAAAAGTTCCGAAGCCGCACCAACATAATAGAGATACAGAAACAGCGTGGCCCCTTTCTTTGGGATAACTCTGCACTATTGCGAGCTGGAAATGCCACTTCCAGTTTAGCTGTGCAGAAGAAGAACAACAAGAAGAAGAAATATCTCGAAATATGTCCGTCAGGACCCCTCCCTTGAGATAAATCTGCAAATATCTCGGAAACGAAGCGAGCTATTGCAAAACGTTAAGAGACCTTTTTTGTAGAGAATTAGGTTTCCTACTTTTTATGTTCTATGATATTTTTTGATCAGATTCGTAGTTCTCGAGATATATCAAGATATTTAAAAGCTCCGAAGCTGCACCAACATAATAGAGGTACAGAAACACCGTGGCCCCTTTCTTTGAGATAACTCTGCACTAGTGCGAGCCGCAAATGCCACTTCCAGCTTAGCTGTGCAGAAGAAGAACAACAAGAAGAAGAAATATCTCGAAATATGTCCGTCAGGCCCCTTCCCTTGAGATAAATCTGCAAATATCTCGGAAACGAAGCGAGCTGCGGCAAAATGTTCAGAGACCTTTTTTGTAGAAAATTAGGTTTCCTACTTTTTATGTTCTATGATATTTTTTGATCAGATGCGTAGTTCTCGAGATATATCAAGATATTTAAAAGTTCCGAAGCCGCACCAACATAATAGAGATACAGAAACACCGTGGCCCCTTTCTTTGCGATAACTCTGCACTATTGCGCGCTGCAAATGCCACTTCCAGCTTAGTTGTGCAGAAGAAGAACAACAAGAAGAAGAAATATCTCGAAATATGCCCGTCAGGCCCCTTCCATTGAGATAAATCTGCAAATATCTCGGAAACGAAGCGAGCTATGACAAAATGTTAAGAGACCTTTTTTGTACAGAATTAAGTTTCCTACTTTTTATGTTCTATGATATTTTTTGATCAGATGCGTTGTTCTCGAGATATATCAAGATATTTAAAAGTTCCGAAGCCGCACCAACATAATAGAGATACAGAAACACCGTGGCCCCTTTCTTTGAGATAACTCTGCACTATTGCGAGCTGCAAATGCCACTCCCAGCTTAGCTGTGCAGAAGAAGAACAACAAGAAGAAGGAATATCACGAAATATGTCCGTCAGGCCCCTTCCCTTGAGATATATCTGCAAATATCTCGGAAACGAAGCGAGCTATGGCAAAATGTTAAGAGACCTTTTTTGTAGAGAATTAAGTTTCCTACTTTTTATGTTCTATGATATTTTTTGATCGGATGCGTAGTTCTCGAGATATATCAAGATATTTAAAAGTTCCGAAGCCGCACCAACATAATAGAGATACAGAAACACCGTGGCCCCTTTCTTTGAGATAACTCTGCACTATTGCGCGCTGCAAATGCCACTTCCAGCTTAGCTGTGCAGAAGAAGAACAACAAGAAGAAGAAATATCTCGAAATATGCCCGTCAGGCCCCTTCCATTGAGATAAATCTGCAAATATCTCGGAAACGAAGCGAGCTATGGCAAAATGTTAAGAGACCTTTTCTGTAGAGAATTAAGTTTTCTACAATTTATGTTCTATGATATTTTTTGATCAGAAACGTAGTTTTCGAGATATATCGAGATATTTAAAAGTTCCGAAGCCGCACCAACATAATAGAGATACAGAAACAGCGTGGCCCCTTTCTTTGGGATAACTCTGCACTATTGCGAGCTGGAAATGCCACTTCCAGTTTAGCTGTGCAGAAGAAGAACAACAAGAAGAAGAAATATCTCGAAATATGTCCGTCAGGACCCCTCCCTTGAGATAAATCTGCAAATATCTCGGAAACGAAGCGAGCTATTGCAAAACGTTAAGAGACCTTTTTTGTAGAGAATTAGGTTTCCTACTTTTTATGTTCTATGATATTTTTTGATCAGATTCGTAGTTCTCGAGATATATCAAGATATTTAAAAGCTCCGAAGCTGCACCAACATAATAGAGGTACAGAAACACCGTGGCCCCTTTCTTTGAGATAACTCTGCACTAGTGCGAGCCGCAAATGCCACTTCCAGCTTAGCTGTGCAGAAGAAGAACAACAAGAAGAAGAAATATCTCGAAATATGTCCGTCAGGCCCCTTCCCTTGAGATAAATCTGCAAATATCTCGGAAACGAAGCGAGCTGCGGCAAAATGTTCAGAGACCTTTTTTGTAGAAAATTAGGTTTCCTACTTTTTATGTTCTATGATATTTTTTGATCAGATGCGTAGTTCTCGAGATATATCAAGATATTTAAAAGTTCCGAAGCCGCACCAACATAATAGAGATACAGAAACACCGTGGCCCCTTTCTTTGCGATAACTCTGCACTATTGCGAGCTGCAAATGCCACTTCCAGCTTAGCTGTGCAGGAGAAGAACAACAAGAAGAAGAAATATCTCGAAATATGTCCGTCAGGCCCCTTCCCTTGAGATAAATCTGCAAATATCTCGGAAACGAAGCGAGCTATGCCAAAATGTTAAGAGACCTTATTTGTAGAGAATTAAGTTTCCTACTTTTTATGTTCTATGATATTTTTTGATCAGATGCGTAGTTCTCGAGATATATCGAGATATTTAAAAGTTCCGAAGCCGCACCAACATAATAGAGATACAGAAACACCGTGGCCCCTTTCTTTGAGATAACTCTGCACTATTGCGAGCTGCAAATGCCACTTCCAGCTTAGCTGTGCAGGAGAAGAACAACAAGAAGAAGAAATATCTCGAAATATGTCCGTCAGGCCCCTTCCCTTGAGATAAATCGGCAAGTACCTCGGAAACGAAGCGAGCTATGGCAAAATGTTAAGAGACCTTTTCTGTAGAGAATTAAGTTTTCTACTTTTTATGTTCCATGATATTTTTTGATCAGATGCGTAGTTCTCGAGATATATCAAGATATTTAAAAGTTCCGAAGCCGCACCAACATAATAGAGATACAGAAACACCGTGGCCCCTTTCTTTGAGATAACTCTGCACTATTGCGAGCTGCAAATGCCACTTCCAGCTTAGCTGTGCAGAAGAAGAACAACAAGAAGAAGAAATATCTCGAAATATGTCCGTCAGGCCCCTTCCCTTGAGATAAATCTGCAAATATCTCGGAAACGAAGCGAGCTATGGCAAAATGTTAAGAGACCTTTTCTGTAGAGAATTAAGTTTTCTACTTTCTATGTTCCATGATATTTTTTGATCAGATGCGTAGTTCTCGAGATATATCAAGATATTTAAAAGTCCTGAAGCTGCACCAACTTAATAGAGATACAGAAACACCGTGGCCCCTTTCTTTGAGATAACTCTGCACTAGTGCGAGCCGCAAATGCCACTTCCCGCTTAGCTGTGCAGAAGAAGAACAACAAGAAGAAGAAATATCTCGAAATATGTCCGTCAGGCCCCTTCCCTTGAGATAAATCTGCAAATATCTCGGAAACGAAGCGAGCTATGGCAAAATGTTAAGAGGCCTTTTTTGTAGAGAATTAAGTTTCCTACTTTTTATGTTCTATGATATTTTTTGATCAGATGCGTAGTTTTCGAGATATACCAAGATATTTAAAAGTTCCGAAGCCGCACCAACATAATAGAGATACAGAAACACCGTGGCCCCTTTCTTTGAGATAACTCTGCACTATTGCGAGCTGCAAATGCCACTTCCAGCTTAGCTGTGCAGAGGAAGAACAACAAGAAGAAGAAATATCTCGAAATATGTCCGTCAGGCCAGTTCCTTTGAGCTGAATCTGCAAATATCTCGGAAACGAAGCGAGCTATGGCAAAATGTTAAGAGACGTTTTTTGTAGAGAATTATGTTTCCTACAATTTATGTTCTATGATATTTTTTGATCAGAAGCGTAGTTTTCGAGATATATCGAGATATTTAAAAGTTCCGAAGCCGCACCAACATAATAGAGATACAGAAACACCGTGGCCCCTTTCTTTGAGATAACTCTGCACTAGTGCGAGCCGCAAATGCCACTTCCAGCTTAGCTGTGCAGAAGAAGAACAACAAGAAGAAGAAATATCTCGAAATATGTCCGTCAGGCCCCTTCCCTTGAGATATATCTGCACATATCTCGGAAACGAAGCGAGCTATGGCAAAATGTTAAGAGACGTTTTTTGTAGAGAATTATGTTTCCTACAATCTATGTTCTATGATATTTTTTGATCAGAAGCGTAGTTTTCGAGATATATCGAGATATTTAAAAGTTCCGAAGCCGCACCAACATAATAGAGATACAGAAACACCGTGGCCCCTTTCTTTGAGATAACTCTGCACTATTGCGAGCTGCAAATGCCACTTCCAGCTTAGCTGTGCAGAGGAAGAACAACAAGAAGAAGAAATATCTCGAAATATGTCCGTCAGGCCAGTTCCTTTGAGTTGAATCTGCAAATATCTCGGAAACGAAGCGAGCTATGGCAAAATGTTAAGAGACGTTTTTTGTAGAGAATTATGTTTCCTACAATTTATGTTCTATGATATTTTTTGATCAGAAGCGTAGTTTTCGAGATATATCGAGATATTTAAAAGTTCCGAAGCCGCACCAACATAATAGGGATACAGAAACACCGTGGCCCCTTTCTTTGAGATAACTCTGCACTATTGCGAGCTGCAAATGCCACTTCCAGCTTAGCTGTGCAGAAGAAGAACAACAAGAAGAAGAAATATCTCGAAATATGCCCGTCAGGCCCCTTCCATTGAGATAAATCTGCAAATATCTCGGAAACGAAGCGAGCTATGGCAAAATGTTAAGAGACCTTTTCTGTAGAGAATTAAGTTTTCTACAATTTATGTTCTATGATATTTTTTGATCAGAAACGTAGTTTTCGAGATATATCGAGATATTTAAAAGTTCCGAAGCCGCACCAACATAATAGAGATACAGAAACAGCGTGGCCCCTTTCTTTGGGATAACTCTGCACTATTGCGAGCTGGAAATGCCACTTCCAGTTTAGCTGTGCAGAAGAAGAACAACAAGAAGAAGAAATATCTCGAAATATGTCCGTCAGGACCCCTCCCTTGAGATAAATCTGCAAATATCTCGGAAACGAAGCGAGCTATTGCAAAACGTTAAGAGACCTTTTTTGTAGAGAATTAGGTTTCCTACTTTTTATGTTCTATGATATTTTTTGATCAGATTCGTAGTTCTCGAGATATATCAAGATATTTAAAAGCTCCGAAGCTGCACCAACATAATAGAGGTACAGAAACACCGTGGCCCCTTTCTTTGAGATAACTCTGCACTAGTGCGAGCCGCAAATGCCACTTCCAGCTTAGCTGTGCAGAAGAAGAACAACAAGAAGAAGAAATATCTCGAAATATGTCCGTCAGGCCCCTTCCCTTGAGATAAATCTGCAAATATCTCGGAAACGAAGCGAGCTGCGGCAAAATGTTCAGAGACCTTTTTTGTAGAAAATTAGGTTTCCTACTTTTTATGTTCTATGATATTTTTTGATCAGATGCGTAGTTCTCGAGATATATCAAGATATTTAAAAGTTCCGAAGCCGCACCAACATAATAGAGATACAGAAACACCGTGGCCCCTTTCTTTGCGATAACTCTGCACTATTGCGCGCTGCAAATGCCACTTCCAGCTTAGTTGTGCAGAAGAAGAACAACAAGAAGAAGAAATATCTCGAAATATGCCCGTCAGGCCCCTTCCATTGAGATAAATCTGCAAATATCTCGGAAACGAAGCGAGCTATGACAAAATGTTAAGAGACCTTTTTTGTACAGAATTAAGTTTCCTACTTTTTATGTTCTATGATATTTTTTGATCAGATGCGTTGTTCTCGAGATATATCAAGATATTTAAAAGTTCCGAAGCCGCACCAACATAATAGAGATACAGAAACACCGTGGCCCCTTTCTTTGAGATAACTCTGCACTATTGCGAGCTGCAAATGCCACTTCCAGCTTAGCTGTGCAGAGGAAGAACAACAAGAAGAAGAAATATCTCGAAATATGTCCGTCAGGCCAGTTCCTTTGAGTTGAATCTGCAAATATCTCGGAAACGAAGCGAGCTATGGCAAAATGTTAAGAGACGTTTTTTGTAGAGAATTATGTTTCCTACAATTTATGTTCTATGATATTTTTTGATCAGAAGCGTAGTTTTCGAGATATATCGAGATATTTAAAAGTTCCGAAGCCGCACCAACATAATAGGGATACAGAAACACCGTGGCCCCTTTCTTTGAGATAACTCTGCACTATTGCGAGCTGCAAATGCCACTTCCAGCTTAGCTGTGCAGAAGAAGGACAACAAGAAGAAGAAATATCTCGAAATATGTCCGTCAGGCCCCTTCCCTTGAGATAAATCTGCAAATATCTCGGAAACGAAGAGAGCTATGGCAAAATGTTAAGCGACCTTTTTTGTAGAGAATTAAGTTTCCTACTTTTTATGTTCTATGATATTTTTTGATCAGATGCGTAGTTCTCGAGATATATCAAGATATTTAAAAGTTCCGAAGCCGCACCAACATAATAGAGATACAGAAACACCGTGGCCCCTTTCTTTGAGATAACTCTGCACTATTGCGAGCTGCAAATGCCACTTCCAGCTTAGCTGTGCAGAAGAAGAACAACAAGAAGAAGAAATATCTCGAAATATGCCCGTCAGGCCCCTTCCATTGAGATAAATCTGCAAATATCTCGGAAACGAAGCGAGCTATGGCAAAATGTTAAGAGACCTTTTCTGTAGAGAATTAAGTTTTCTACAATTTATGTTCTATGATATTTTTTGATCAGAAACGTAGTTTTCGAGATATATCGAGATATTTAAAAGTTCCGAAGCCGCACCAACATAATAGAGATACAGAAACAGCGTGGCCCCTTTCTTTGGGATAACTCTGCACTATTGCGAGCTGGAAATGCCACTTCCAGTTTAGCTGTGCAGAAGAAGAACAACAAGAAGAAGAAATATCTCGAAATATGTCCGTCAGGACCCCTCCCTTGAGATAAATCTGCAAATATCTCGGAAACGAAGCGAGCTATTGCAAAACGTTAAGAGACCTTTTTTGTAGAGAATTAGGTTTCCTACTTTTTATGTTCTATGATATTTTTTGATCAGATGCGTAGTTCTCGAGATATATCAAGATATTTAAAAGTCCTGAAGCTGCACCAACTTAATAGAGATACAGAAACACCGTGGCCCCTTTCTTTGAGATAACTCTGCACTAGTGCGAGCCGCAAATGCCACTTCCCGCTTAGCTGTGCAGAAGAAGAACAACAAGAAGAAGAAATATCTCGAAATATGTCCGTCAGGCCCCTTCCCTTGAGATAAATCTGCAAATATCTCGGAAACGAAGCGAGCTATGGCAAAATGTTAAGAGGCCTTTTTTGTAGAGAATTAAGTTTCCTACTTTTTATGTTCTATGATATTTTTTGATCAGATGCGTAGTTTTCGAGATATACCAAGATATTTAAAAGTTCCGAAGCCGCACCAACATAATAGAGATACAGAAACACCGTGGCCCCTTTCTTTGAGATAACTCTGCACTATTGCGAGCTGCAAATGCCACTTCCAGCTTAGCTGTGCAGAGGAAGAACAACAAGAAGAAGAAATATCTCGAAATATGTCCGTCAGGCCAGTTCCTTTGAGCTGAATCTGCAAATATCTCGGAAACGAAGCGAGCTATGGCAAAATGTTAAGAGACGTTTTTTGTAGAGAATTATGTTTCCTACAATTTATGTTCTATGATATTTTTTGATCAGAAGCGTAGTTTTCGAGATATATCGAGATATTTAAAAGTTCCGAAGCCGCACCAACATAATAGAGATACAGAAACACCGTGGCCCCTTTCTTTGAGATAACTCTGCACTAGTGCGAGCCGCAAATGCCACTTCCAGCTTAGCTGTGCAGAAGAAGAACAACAAGAAGAAGAAATATCTCGAAATATGTCCGTCAGGCCCCTTCCCTTGAGATATATCTGCACATATCTCGGAAACGAAGCGAGCTATGGCAAAATGTTAAGAGACGTTTTTTGTAGAGAATTATGTTTCCTACAATCTATGTTCTATGATATTTTTTGATCAGAAGCGTAGTTTTCGAGATATATCGAGATATTTAAAAGTTCCGAAGCCGCACCAACATAATAGAGATACAGAAACACCGTGGCCCCTTTCTTTGAGATAACTCTGCACTATTGCGAGCTGCAAATGCCACTTCCAGCTTAGCTGTGCAGAGGAAGAACAACAAGAAGAAGAAATATCTCGAAATATGTCCGTCAGGCCAGTTCCTTTGAGTTGAATCTGCAAATATCTCGGAAACGAAGCGAGCTATGGCAAAATGTTAAGAGACGTTTTTTGTAGAGAATTATGTTTCCTACAATTTATGTTCTATGATATTTTTTGATCAGAAGCGTAGTTTTCGAGATATATCGAGATATTTAAAAGTTCCGAAGCCGCACCAACATAATAGGGATACAGAAACACCGTGGCCCCTTTCTTTGAGATAACTCTGCACTATTGCGAGCTGCAAATGCCACTTCCAGCTTAGCTGTGCAGAAGAAGAACAACAAGAAGAAGAAATATCTCGAAATATGCCCGTCAGGCCCCTTCCATTGAGATAAATCTGCAAATATCTCGGAAACGAAGCGAGCTATGGCAAAATGTTAAGAGACCTTTTCTGTAGAGAATTAAGTTTTCTACAATTTATGTTCTATGATATTTTTTGATCAGAAACGTAGTTTTCGAGATATATCGAGATATTTAAAAGTTCCGAAGCCGCACCAACATAATAGAGATACAGAAACAGCGTGGCCCCTTTCTTTGGGATAACTCTGCACTATTGCGAGCTGGAAATGCCACTTCCAGTTTAGCTGTGCAGAAGAAGAACAACAAGAAGAAGAAATATCTCGAAATATGTCCGTCAGGACCCCTCCCTTGAGATAAATCTGCAAATATCTCGGAAACGAAGCGAGCTATTGCAAAACGTTAAGAGACCTTTTTTGTAGAGAATTAGGTTTCCTACTTTTTATGTTCTATGATATTTTTTGATCAGATTCGTAGTTCTCGAGATATATCAAGATATTTAAAAGCTCCGAAGCTGCACCAACATAATAGAGGTACAGAAACACCGTGGCCCCTTTCTTTGAGATAACTCTGCACTAGTGCGAGCCGCAAATGCCACTTCCAGCTTAGCTGTGCAGAAGAAGAACAACAAGAAGAAGAAATATCTCGAAATATGTCCGTCAGGCCCCTTCCCTTGAGATAAATCTGCAAATATCTCGGAAACGAAGCGAGCTGCGGCAAAATGTTCAGAGACCTTTTTTGTAGAAAATTAGGTTTCCTACTTTTTATGTTCTATGATATTTTTTGATCAGATGCGTAGTTCTCGAGATATATCAAGATATTTAAAAGTTCCGAAGCCGCACCAACATAATAGAGATACAGAAACACCGTGGCCCCTTTCTTTGCGATAACTCTGCACTATTGCGCGCTGCAAATGCCACTTCCAGCTTAGTTGTGCAGAAGAAGAACAACAAGAAGAAGAAATATCTCGAAATATGCCCGTCAGGCCCCTTCCATTGAGATAAATCTGCAAATATCTCGGAAACGAAGCGAGCTATGACAAAATGTTAAGAGACCTTTTTTGTACAGAATTAAGTTTCCTACTTTTTATGTTCTATGATATTTTTTGATCAGATGCGTTGTTCTCGAGATATATCAAGATATTTAAAAGTTCCGAAGCCGCACCAACATAATAGAGATACAGAAACACCGTGGCCCCTTTCTTTGAGATAACTCTGCACTATTGCGAGCTGCAAATGCCACTTCCAGCTTAGCTGTGCAGAGGAAGAACAACAAGAAGAAGAAATATCTCGAAATATGTCCGTCAGGCCAGTTCCTTTGAGTTGAATCTGCAAATATCTCGGAAACGAAGCGAGCTATGGCAAAATGTTAAGAGACGTTTTTTGTAGAGAATTATGTTTCCTACAATTTATGTTCTATGATATTTTTTGATCAGAAGCGTAGTTTTCGAGATATATCGAGATATTTAAAAGTTCCGAAGCCGCACCAACATAATAGGGATACAGAAACACCGTGGCCCCTTTCTTTGAGATAACTCTGCACTATTGCGAGCTGCAAATGCCACTTCCAGCTTAGCTGTGCAGAAGAAGGACAACAAGAAGAAGAAATATCTCGAAATATGTCCGTCAGGCCCCTTCCCTTGAGATAAATCTGCAAATATCTCGGAAACGAAGAGAGCTATGGCAAAATGTTAAGCGACCTTTTTTGTAGAGAATTAAGTTTCCTACTTTTTATGTTCTATGATATTTTTTGATCAGATGCGTAGTTCTCGAGATATATCAAGATATTTAAAAGTTCCGAAGCCGCACCAACATAATAGAGATACAGAAACACCGTGGCCCCTTTCTTTGAGATAACTCTGCACTATTGCGAGCTGCAAATGCCACTTCCAGCTTAGCTGTGCAGAAGAAGAACAACAAGAAGAAGAAATATCTCGAAATATGCCCGTCAGGCCCCTTCCATTGAGATAAATCTGCAAATATCTCGGAAACGAAGCGAGCTATGGCAAAATGTTAAGAGACCTTTTCTGTAGAGAATTAAGTTTTCTACAATTTATGTTCTATGATATTTTTTGATCAGAAACGTAGTTTTCGAGATATATCGAGATATTTAAAAGTTCCGAAGCCGCACCAACATAATAGAGATACAGAAACAGCGTGGCCCCTTTCTTTGGGATAACTCTGCACTATTGCGAGCTGGAAATGCCACTTCCAGTTTAGCTGTGCAGAAGAAGAACAACAAGAAGAAGAAATATCTCGAAATATGTCCGTCAGGACCCCTCCCTTGAGATAAATCTGCAAATATCTCGGAAACGAAGCGAGCTATTGCAAAACGTTAAGAGACCTTTTTTGTAGAGAATTAGGTTTCCTACTTTTTATGTTCTATGATATTTTTTGATCAGATTCGTAGTTCTCGAGATATATCAAGATATTTAAAAGCTCCGAAGCTGCACCAACATAATAGAGGTACAGAAACACCGTGGCCCCTTTCTTTGAGATAACTCTGCACTAGTGCGAGCCGCAAATGCCACTTCCAGCTTAGCTGTGCAGAAGAAGAACAACAAGAAGAAGAAATATCTCGAAATATGTCCGTCAGGCCCCTTCCCTTGAGATAAATCTGCAAATATCTCGGAAACGAAGCGAGCTGCGGCAAAATGTTCAGAGACCTTTTTTGTAGAAAATTAGGTTTCCTACTTTTTATGTTCTATGATATTTTTTGATCAGATGCGTAGTTCTCGAGATATATCAAGATATTTAAAAGTTCCGAAGCCGCACCAACATAATAGAGATACAGAAACACCGTGGCCCCTTTCTTTGCGATAACTCTGCACTATTGCGCGCTGCAAATGCCACTTCCAGCTTAGTTGTGCAGAAGAAGAACAACAAGAAGAAGAAATATCTCGAAATATGCCCGTCAGGCCCCTTCCATTGAGATAAATCTGCAAATATCTCGGAAACGAAGCGAGCTATGACAAAATGTTAAGAGACCTTTTTTGTACAGAATTAAGTTTCCTACTTTTTATGTTCTATGATATTTTTTGATCAGATGCGTTGTTCTCGAGATATATCAAGATATTTAAAAGTTCCGAAGCCGCACCAACATAATAGAGATACAGAAACACCGTGGCCCCTTTCTTTGAGATAACTCTGCACTATTGCGAGCTGCAAATGCCACTCCCAGCTTAGCTGTGCAGAAGAAGAACAACAAGAAGAAGGAATATCACGAAATATGTCCGTCAGGCCCCTTCCCTTGAGATATATCTGCAAATATCTCGGAAACGAAGCGAGCTATGGCAAAATGTTAAGAGACCTTTTCTGTAGAGAATTAAGTTTTCTACAATTTATGTTCTATGATATTTTTTGATCAGAAACGTAGTTTTCGAGATATATCGAGATATTTAAAAGTTCCGAAGCCGCACCAACATAATAGAGATACAGAAACAGCGTGGCCCCTTTCTTTGGGATAACTCTGCACTATTGCGAGCTGGAAATGCCACTTCCAGTTTAGCTGTGCAGAAGAAGAACAACAAGAAGAAGAAATATCTCGAAATATGTCCGTCAGGACCCCTCCCTTGAGATAAATCTGCAAATATCTCGGAAACGAAGCGAGCTATTGCAAAACGTTAAGAGACCTTTTTTGTAGAGAATTAGGTTTCCTACTTTTTATGTTCTATGATATTTTTTGATCAGATTCGTAGTTCTCGAGATATATCAAGATATTTAAAAGCTCCGAAGCTGCACCAACATAATAGAGGTACAGAAACACCGTGGCCCCTTTCTTTGAGATAACTCTGCACTAGTGCGAGCCGCAAATGCCACTTCCAGCTTAGCTGTGCAGAAGAAGAACAACAAGAAGAAGAAATATCTCGAAATATGTCCGTCAGGCCCCTTCCCTTGAGATAAATCTGCAAATATCTCGGAAACGAAGCGAGCTGCGGCAAAATGTTCAGAGACCTTTTTTGTAGAAAATTAGGTTTCCTACTTTTTATGTTCTATGATATTTTTTGATCAGATGCGTAGTTCTCGAGATATATCAAGATATTTAAAAGTTCCGAAGCCGCACCAACATAATAGAGATACAGAAACACCGTGGCCCCTTTCTTTGCGATAACTCTGCACTATTGCGAGCTGCAAATGCCACTTCCAGCTTAGCTGTGCAGGAGAAGAACAACAAGAAGAAGAAATATCTCGAAATATGTCCGTCAGGCCCCTTCCCTTGAGATAAATCTGCAAATATCTCGGAAACGAAGCGAGCTATGCCAAAATGTTAAGAGACCTTATTTGTAGAGAATTAAGTTTCCTACTTTTTATGTTCTATGATATTTTTTGATCAGATGCGTAGTTCTCGAGATATATCGAGATATTTAAAAGTTCCGAAGCCGCACCAACATAATAGAGATACAGAAACACCGTGGCCCCTTTCTTTGAGATAACTCTGCACTATTGCGAGCTGCAAATGCCACTTCCAGCTTAGCTGTGCAGGAGAAGAACAACAAGAAGAAGAAATATCTCGAAATATGTCCGTCAGGCCCCTTCCCTTGAGATAAATCGGCAAGTACCTCGGAAACGAAGCGAGCTATGGCAAAATGTTAAGAGACCTTTTCTGTAGAGAATTAAGTTTTCTACTTTTTATGTTCCATGATATTTTTTGATCAGATGCGTAGTTCTCGAGATATATCGAGATATTTAAAAGTTCCGAAGCCGCACCAACATAATAGAGATACAGAAACACCGTGGCCCCTTTCTTTGAGATAACACTGCACAATTGCGAGCTGCAAATGCCACTTCCAGCTTAGCTGTGCAGAAGAAGAACAACAAGAAGAAGAAATATCTCGAAATATGTCCGTCAGGCCCCTTCCCTTGAGATAAATCGGCAAGTACCTCGGAAACGAAGCGAGCTATGGCAAAATGTTAAGAGACCTTTTCTGTAGAGAATTAAGTTTTCTACTTTTTATGTTCCATGATATTTTTTGATCAGATGCGTAGTTCTCGAGATATATCAAGATATTTAAAAGTTCCGAAGCCGCACCAACATAATAGAGATACAGAAACACCGTGGCCCCTTTCTTTGAGATAACTCTGCACTATTGCGAGCTGCAAATGCCACTTCCAGCTTAGCTGTGCAGAAGAAGAACAACAAGAAGAAGAAATATCTCGAAATATGTCCGTCAGGCCCCTTCCCTTGAGATAAATCTGCAAATATCTCGGAAACGAAGCGAGCTATGGCAAAATGTTAAGAGACCTTTTCTGTGGAGAATTAAGTTTTCTACTTTCTATGTTCCATGATATTTTTTGATCAGATGCGTAGTTCTCGAGATATATCAAGATATTTAAAAGTCCTGAAGCTGCACCAACTTAATAGAGATACAGAAACACCGTGGCCCCTTTCTTTGAGATAACTCTGCACTAGTGCGAGCCGCAAATGCCACTTCCCGCTTAGCTGTGCAGAAGAAGAACAACAAGAAGAAGAAATATCTCGAAATATGTCCGTCAGGCCCCTTCCCTTGAGATAAATCTGCAAATATCTCGGAAACGAAGCGAGCTATGGCAAAATGTTAAGAGGCCTTTTTTGTAGAGAATTAAGTTTCCTACTTTTTATGTTCTATGATATTTTTTGATCAGATGCGTAGTTTTCGAGATATACCAAGATATTTAAAAGTTCCGAAGCCGCACCAACATAATAGAGATACAGAAACACCGTGGCCCCTTTCTTTGAGATAACTCTGCACTATTGCGAGCTGCAAATGCCACTTCCAGCTTAGCTGTGCAGAGGAAGAACAACAAGAAGAAGAAATATCTCGAAATATGTCCGTCAGGCCAGTTCCTTTGAGCTGAATCTGCAAATATCTCGGAAACGAAGCGAGCTATGGCAAAATGTTAAGAGACGTTTTTTGTAGAGAATTATGTTTCCTACAATTTATGTTCTATGATATTTTTTGATCAGAAGCGTAGTTTTCGAGATATATCGAGATATTTAAAAGTTCCGAAGCCGCACCAACATAATAGAGATACAGAAACACCGTGGCCCCTTTCTTTGAGATAACTCTGCACTAGTGCGAGCCGCAAATGCCACTTCCAGCTTAGCTGTGCAGAAGAAGAACAACAAGAAGAAGAAATATCTCGAAATATGTCCGTCAGGCCCCTTCCCTTGAGATATATCTGCACATATCTCGGAAACGAAGCGAGCTATGGCAAAATGTTAAGAGACGTTTTTTGTAGAGAATTATGTTTCCTACAATCTATGTTCTATGATATTTTTTGATCAGAAGCGTAGTTTTCGAGATATATCGAGATATTTAAAAGTTCCGAAGCCGCACCAACATAATAGGGATACAGAAACACCGTGGCCCCTTTCTTTGAGATAACTCTGCACTATTGCGAGCTGCAAATGCCACTTCCAGCTTAGCTGTGCAGAAGAAGGACAACAAGAAGAAGAAATATCTCGAAATATGTCCGTCAGGCCCCTTCCCTTGAGATAAATCTGCAAATATCTCGGAAACGAAGAGAGCTATGGCAAAATGTTAAGCGACCTTTTTTGTAGAGAATTAAGTTTCCTACTTTTTATGTTCTATGATATTTTTTGATCAGATGCGTAGTTCTCGAGATATATCAAGATATTTAAAAGTTCCGAAGCCGCACCAACATAATAGAGATACAGAAACATCGTGGCCCCTTTCTTTGAGATAACTCTGCACTATTGCGAGCTGGAAATGCCACTTCCAGCTTAGCTGTGCAGAGGAAGAACAACAAGAAGAAGAAATATCTCGAAATATGTCCGTCAGGCCAGTTCCTTTGAGCTGAATCTGCAAATATCTCGGAAACGAAGCGAGCTATGGCAAAATGTTAAGAGACGTTTTTTGTAGAGAATTATGTTTCCTACAATTTATGTTCTATGGTATTTTTTGATCAGAAGCGTAGTTTTCGAGATATATCGAGATATTTAAAAGTTCCGAAGCCGCACCAACATAATAGAGATACAGAAACACCGTGGCCCCTTTCTTTGAGATAACTCTGCACTAGTGCGAGCCGCAAATGCCACTTCCAGCTTAGCTGTGCAGAAGAAGAACAACAAGAAGAAGAAATATCTCGAAATATGTCCGTCAGGCCCCTTCCCTTGAGATATATCTGCACATATCTCGGAAACGAAGCGAGCTATGGCAAAATGTTAAGAGACGTTTTTTGTAGAGAATTATGTTTCCTACAATCTATGTTCTATGATATTTTTTGATCAGAAGCGTAGTTTTCGAGATATATCGAGATATTTAAAAGTTCCGAAGCCGCACCAACATAATAGAGATACAGAAACACCGTGGCCCCTTTCTTTGAGATAACTCTACACTATTGCGAGCTGCAAATGCCACTTCCAGCTTAGCTGTGCAGAGGAAGAACAACAAGAAGAAGAAATATCTCGAAATATGTCCGTCAGGCCAGTTCCTTTGAGTTGAATCTGCAAATATCTCGGAAACGAAGCGAGTTATGGCAAAATGTTAAGAGACGTTTTTTGTAGAGAATTATGTTTCCTACAATTTATGTTCTATGATATTTTTTGATCAGAAGCGTAGTTTTCGAGATATATCGAGATATTTAAAAGTTCCGAAGCCGCACCAACATAATAGGGATACAGAAACACCGTGGCCCCTTTCTTTGAGATAACTCTGCACTATTGCGAGCTGCAAATGCCACTTCCAGCTTAGCTGTGCAGAAGAAGGACAACAAGAAGAAGAAATATCTCGAAATATGTCCGTCAGGCCCCTTCCCTTGAGATAAATCTGCAAATATCTCGGAAACGAAGAGAGCTATGGCAAAATGTTAAGCGACCTTTTTTGTAGAGAATTAAGTTTCCTACTTTTTATGTTCTATGATATTTTTTGATCAGATGCGTAGTTCTCGAGATATATCAAGATATTTAAAAGTTCCGAAGCCGCACCAACATAATAGAGATACAGAAACACCGTGGCCCCTTTCTTTGAGATAACTCTGCACTATTGCGAGCTGGAAATGCCACTTCCAGCTTAGCTGTGCAGAGGAAGAACAACAAGAAGAAGAAATATCTCGAAATATGTCCGTCAGGCCAGTTCCTTTGAGCTGAATCTGCAAATATCTCGGAAACGAAGCGAGCTATGGCAAAATGTTAAGAGACGTTTTTTGTAGAGAATTATGTTTCCTACAATTTATGTTCTATGGTATTTTTTGATCAGAAGCGTAGTTTTCGAGATATATCGAGATATTTAAAAGTTCCGAAGCCGCACCAACATAATAGAGATACAGAAACACCGTGGCCCCTTTCTTTGAGATAACTCTGCACTAGTGCGAGCCGCAAATGCCACTTCCAGCTTAGCTGTGCAGAAGAAGAACAACAAGAAGAAGAAATATCTCGAAATATGTCCGTCAGGCCCCTTCCCTTGAGATATATCTGCACATATCTCGGAAACGAAGCGAGCTATGGCAAAATGTTAAGAGACGTTTTTTGTAGAGAATTATGTTTCCTACAATCTATGTTCTATGATATTTTTTGATCAGAAGCGTAGTTTTCGAGATATATCGAGATATTTAAAAGTTCCGAAGCCGCACCAACATAATAGGGATACAGAAACACCGTGGCCCCTTTCTTTGAGATAACTCTGCACTATTGCGAGCTGCAAATGCCACTTCCAGCTTAGCTGTGCAGAAGAAGGACAACAAGAAGAAGAAATATCTCGAAATATGTCCGTCAGGCCCCTTCCCTTGAGATAAATCTGCAAATATCTCGGAAACGAAGAGAGCTATGGCAAAATGTTAAGCGACCTTTTTTGTAGAGAATTAAGTTTCCTACTTTTTATGTTCTATGATATTTTTTGATCAGATGCGTAGTTCTCGAGATATATCAAGATATTTAAAAGTTCCGAAGCCGCACCAACATAATAGAGATACAGAAACACCGTGGCCCCTTTCTTTGAGATAACTCTGCACTATTGCGAGCTGCAAATGCCACTTCCAGCTTAGCTGTGCAGAGGAAGAACAACAAGAAGAAGAAATATCTCGAAATATGTCCGTCAGGCCAGTTCCTTTGAGTTGAATCTGCAAATATCTCGGAAACGAAGCGAGCTATGGCAAAATGTTAAGAGACGTTTTTTGTAGAGAATTATGTTTCCTACAATTTATGTTCTATGATATTTTTTGATCAGAAGCGTAGTTTTCGAGATATATCGAGATATTTAAAAGTTCCGAAGCCGCACCAACATAATAGGGATACAGAAACACCGTGGCCCCTTTCTTTGAGATAACTCTGCACTATTGCGAGCTGCAAATGCCACTTCCAGCTTAGCTGTGCAGAAGAAGGACAACAAGAAGAAGAAATATCTCGAAATATGTCCGTCAGGCCCCTTCCCTTGAGATAAATCTGCAAATATCTCGGAAACGAAGAGAGCTATGGCAAAATGTTAAGCGACCTTTTTTGTAGAGAATTAAGTTTCCTACTTTTTATGTTCTATGATATTTTTTGATCAGATGCGTAGTTCTCGAGATATATCAAGATATTTAAAAGTTCCGAAGCCGCACCAACATAATAGAGATACAGAAACACCGTGGCCCCTTTCTTTGAGATAACTCTGCACTATTGCGAGCTGGAAATGCCACTTCCAGTTTAGCTGTGCACAAGAAGAACAACAAGAAGAAGAAATATCTCGAAATATGTCCGTTAGGCCCCTTCCCTTGAGATAAATCTGCAAATATCTCGGAAACGAAGCGAGCTATGGCAAAATGTTAAGAGACGTTTTTTGTAGAGAATTAAGTTTCCTACTTTTTATGTTCTATGATATTTTTTGATCAGATGCGTAGTTCTCGAGATATATCAAGATATTTAAAAGTTCCGAAGCCGCACCAACATAATAGAGATACAGAAACACCGTGGCCCCTTTCTTTGAGATAACTCTGCACTATTGCGAGCTGCAAATGCCACTTCCAGCTTAGCTGTGCAGAGGAAGAACAACAAGAAGAAGAAATATCTCGAAATATGTCCGTCAGGCCAGTTCCTTTGAGTTGAATCCGCAAATATCTCGGAAACGAAGCGAGCTATGGCAAAATGTTAAGAGACGTTTTTTGTAGAGAATTATGTTTCCTACAATTTATGTTCTATGATATTTTTTGATCAGAAGCGTAGTTTTCGAGATATATCGAGATATTTAAAAGTTCCGAAGCCGCACCAACATAATAGGGATACAGAAACACCGTGGCCCCTTTCTTTGAGATAACTCTGCACTATTGCGAGCTGCAAATGCCACTTCCAGCTTAGCTGTGCAGAAGAAGGACAACAAGAAGAAGAAATATCTCGAAATATGTCCGTCAGGCCCCTTCCCTTGAGATAAATCTGCAAATATCTCGGAAACGAAGAGAGCTATGGCAAAATGTTAAGCGACCTTTTTTGTAGAGAATTAAGTTTCCTACTTTTTATGTTCTATGATATTTTTTGATCAGATGCGTAGTTCTCGAGATATATCAAGATATTTAAAAGTTCCGAAGCCGCACCAACATAATAGAGATACAGAAACACCGTGGCCCCTTTCTTTGAGATAACTCTGCACTATTGCGAGCTGGAAATGCCACTTCCAGCTTAGCTGTGCAGAAGAAGAACAACAAGAAGAAGAAATATCTCGAAATATGTCCGTCAGGCCCCTTCCCTTGAGATATATCTGCACATATCTCGGAAACGAAGCGAGCTATGGCAAAATGTTAAGAGACGTTTTTTGTAGAGAATTATGTTTCCTACAATCTATGTTCTATGATATTTTTTGATCAGAAGCGTAGTTTTCGAGATATATCGAGATATTTAAAAGTTCCGAAGCCGCACCAACATAATAGAGATACAGAAACACCGTGGCCCCTTTCTTTGAGATAACTCTACACTATTGCGAGCTGCAAATGCCACTTCCAGCTTAGCTGTGCAGAGGAAGAACAACAAGAAGAAGAAATATCTCGAAATATGTCCGTCAGGCCAGTTCCTTTGAGTTGAATCTGCAAATATCTCGGAAACGAAGCGAGTTATGGCAAAATGTTAAGAGACGTTTTTTGTAGAGAATTATGTTTCCTACAATTTATGTTCTATGATATTTTTTGATCAGAAGCGTAGTTTTCGAGATATATCGAGATATTTAAAAGTTCCGAAGCCGCACCAACATAATAGGGATACAGAAACACCGTGGCCCCTTTCTTTGAGATAACTCTGCACTATTGCGAGCTGCAAATGCCACTTCCAGCTTAGCTGTGCAGAAGAAGGACAACAAGAAGAAGAAATATCTCGAAATATGTCCGTCAGGCCCCTTCCCTTGAGATAAATCTGCAAATATCTCGGAAACGAAGAGAGCTATGGCAAAATGTTAAGCGACCTTTTTTGTAGAGAATTAAGTTTCCTACTTTTTATGTTCTATGATATTTTTTGATCAGATGCGTAGTTCTCGAGATATATCAAGATATTTAAAAGTTCCGAAGCCGCACCAACATAATAGAGATACAGAAACACCGTGGCCCCTTTCTTTGAGATAACTCTGCACTATTGCGAGCTGGAAATGCCACTTCCAGCTTAGCTGTGCAGAGGAAGAACAACAAGAAGAAGAAATATCTCGAAATATGTCCGTCAGGCCAGTTCCTTTGAGCTGAATCTGCAAATATCTCGGAAACGAAGCGAGCTATGGCAAAATGTTAAGAGACGTTTTTTGTAGAGAATTATGTTTCCTACAATTTATGTTCTATGGTATTTTTTGATCAGAAGCGTAGTTTTCGAGATATATCGAGATATTTAAAAGTTCCGAAGCCGCACCAACATAATAGAGATACAGAAACACCGTGGCCCCTTTCTTTGAGATAACTCTGCACTAGTGCGAGCCGCAAATGCCACTTCCAGCTTAGCTGTGCAGAAGAAGAACAACAAGAAGAAGAAATATCTCGAAATATGTCCGTCAGGCCCCTTCCCTTGAGATAAATCTGCACATATCTCGGAAACGAAGCGAGCTATGGCAAAATGTTAAGAGACGTTTTTTGTAGAGAATTAAGTTTCCTACTTTTTATGTTCTATGATATTTTTTGATCAGATGCGTAGTTCTCGAGATATATCAAGATATTTAAAAGTTCCGAAGCCGCACCAACATAATAGAGATACAGAAACACCGTGGCCCCTTTCTTTGAGATAACTCTGCACTATTGCGAGCTGCAAATGCCACTTCCAGCTTAGCTGTGCAGAGGAAGAACAACAAGAAGAAGAAATATCTCGAAATATGTCCGTCAGGCCAGTTCCTTTGAGTTGAATCTGCAAATATCTCGGAAACGAAGCGAGCTATGGCAAAATGTTAAGAGACGTTTTTTGTAGAGAATTATGTTTCCTACAATTTATGTTCTATGATATTTTTTGATCAGAAGCGTAGTTTTCGAGATATATCGAGATATTTAAAAGTTCCGAAGCCGCACCAACATAATAGGGATACAGAAACACCGTGGCCCCTTTCTTTGAGATAACTCTGCACTATTGCGAGCTGCAAATGCCACTTCCAGCTTAGCTGTGCAGAAGAAGGACAACAAGAAGAAGAAATATCTCGAAATATGTCCGTCAGGCCCCTTCCCTTGAGATAAATCTGCAAATATCTCGGAAACGAAGAGAGCTATGGCAAAATGTTAAGCGACCTTTTTTGTAGAGAATTAAGTTTCCTACTTTTTATGTTCTATGATATTTTTTGATCAGATGCGTAGTTCTCGAGATATATCAAGATATTTAAAAGTTCCGAAGCCGCACCAACATAATAGAGATACAGAAACACCGTGGCCCCTTTCTTTGAGATAACTCTGCACTATTGCGAGCTGGAAATGCCACTTCCAGTTTAGCTGTGCACAAGAAGAACAACAAGAAGAAGAAATATCTCGAAATATGTCCGTTAGGCCCCTTCCCTTGAGATAAATCTGCAAATATCTCGGAAACGAAGCGAGCTATGGCAAAATGTTAAGAGACGTTTTTTGTAGAGAATTAAGTTTCCTACTTTTTATGTTCTATGATATTTTTTGATCAGATGCGTAGTTCTCGAGATATATCAAGATATTTAAAAGTTCCGAAGCCGCACCAACATAATAGAGATACAGAAACACCGTGGCCCCTTTCTTTGAGATAACTCTGCACTATTGCGAGCTGCAAATGCCACTTCCAGCTTAGCTGTGCAGAGGAAGAACAACAAGAAGAAGAAATATCTCGAAATATGTCCGTCAGGCCAGTTCCTTTGAGTTGAATCTGCAAATATCTCGGAAACGAAGCGAGCTATGGCAAAATGTTAAGAGACGTTTTTTGTAGAGAATTATGTTTCCTACAATTTATGTTCTATGATATTTTTTGATCAGAAGCGTAGTTTTCGAGATATATCGAGATATTTAAAAGTTCCGAAGCCGCACCAACATAATAGGGATACAGAAACACCGTGGCCCCTTTCTTTGAGATAACTCTGCACTATTGCGAGCTGCAAATGCCACTTCCAGCTTAGCTGTGCAGAAGAAGGACAACAAGAAGAAGAAATATCTCGAAATATGTCCGTCAGGCCCCTTCCCTTGAGATAAATCTGCAAATATCTCGGAAACGAAGAGAGCTATGGCAAAATGTTAAGCGACCTTTTTTGTAGAGAATTAAGTTTCCTACTTTTTATGTTCTATGATATTTTTTGATCAGATGCGTAGTTCTCGAGATATATCAAGATATTTAAAAGTTCCGAAGCCGCACCAACATAATAGAGATACAGAAACACCGTGGCCCCTTTCTTTGAGATAACTCTGCACTATTGCGAGCTGGAAATGCCACTTCCAGTTTAGCTGTGCACAAGAAGAACAACAAGAAGAAGAAATATCTCGAAATATGTCCGTTAGGCCCCTTCCCTTGAGATAAATCTGCAAATATCTCGGAAACGAAGCGAGCTATGGCAAAATGTTAAGAGACCTTTTTTGTAGAGAATTAAGTTTCCTACTTTTTATGTTCTATGATATTTTTTGATCAGATGCGTAGTTCTCGAGATATACCAAGATATTTAAAAGTTCCGAAGCCGCACCAACATAATAGAGATACAGAAACACCGTGGCCCCTTTCTTTGAGATAACTCTGCACTATTGCGAGCTGCAAATGCCACTTCCAGCTTAGCTGTGCAGAGGAAGAACAACAAGAAGAAGAAATATCTCGAAATATGTCCGTCAGGCCAGTTCCTTTGAGCTGAATCTGCAAATATCTCGGAAACGAAGCGAGCTATGGCAAAATGTTAAGAGACGTTTTTTGTAGAGAATTATGTTTCCTACAATTTATGTTCTATGGTATTTTTTGATCAGAAGCGTAGTTTTCGAGATATATCGAGATATTTAAAAGTTCCGAAGCCGCACCAACATAATAGAGATACAGAAACACCGTGGCCCCTTTCTTTGAGATAACTCTGCACTAGTGCGAGCCGCAAAAGCCACTTCCAGCTTAGCTGTGCAGAAGAAGAACAACAAGAAGAAGAAATATCTCGAAATATGTCCGTCAGGCCCCTTCCCTTGAGATAAATCTGCACATATCTCGGAAACGAAGCGAGCTATGGCAAAATGTTAAGAGACGTTTTTTGTAGAGAATTAAGTTTCCTACTTTTTATGTTCTATGATATTTTTTGATCAGATGCGTAGTTCTCGAGATATATCAAGATATTTAAAAGTTCCGAAGCCGCACCAACATAATAGAGATACAGAAACACCGTGGCCCCTTTCTTTGAGATAACTCTGCACTATTGCGAGCTGCAAATGCCACTTCCAGCTTAGCTGTGCAGAGGAAGAACAACAAGAAGAAGAAATATCTCGAAATATGTCCGTCAGGCCAGTTCCTTTGAGTTGAATCTGCAAATATCTCGGAAACGAAGCGAGCTATGGCAAAATGTTAAGAGACGTTTTTTGTAGAGAATTATGTTTCCTACAATTTATGTTCTATGATATTTTTTGATCAGAAGCGTAGTTTTCGAGATATATCGAGATATTTAAAAGTTCCGAAGCCGCACCAACATAATAGGGATACAGAAACACCGTGGCCCCTTTCTTTGAGATAACTCTGCACTATTGCGAGCTGCAAATGCCACTTCCAGCTTAGCTGTGCAGAAGAAGGACAACAAGAAGAAGAAATATCTCGAAATATGTCCGTCAGGCCCCTTCCCTTGAGATAAATCTGCAAATATCTCGGAAACGAAGAGAGCTATGGCAAAATGTTAAGCGACCTTTTTTGTAGAGAATTAAGTTTCCTACTTTTTATGTTCTATGATATTTTTTGATCAGATGCGTAGTTCTCGAGATATATCAAGATATTTAAAAGTTCCGAAGCCGCACCAACATAATAGAGATACAGAAACACCGTGGCCCCTTTCTTTGAGATAACTCTGCACTATTGCGAGCTGGAAATGCCACTTCCAGTTTAGCTGTGCACAAGAAGAACAACAAGAAGAAGAAATATCTCGAAATATGTCCGTTAGGCCCCTTCCCTTGAGATAAATCTGCAAATATCTCGGAAACGAAGCGAGCTATGGCAAAATGTTAAGAGACCTTTTTTGTAGAGAATTAAGTTTCCTACTTTTTATGTTCTATGATATTTTTTGATCAGATGCGTAGTTCTCGAGATATACCAAGATATTTAAAAGTTCCGAAGCCGCACCAACATAATAGAGATACAGAAACACCGTGGCCCCTTTCTTTGAGATAACTCTGCACTATTGCGAGCTGCAAATGCCACTTCCAGCTTAGCTGTGCAGAGGAAGAACAACAAGAAGAAGAAATATCTCGAAATATGTCCGTCAGGCCAGTTCCTTTGAGCTGAATCTGCAAATATCTCGGAAACGAAGCGAGCTATGGCAAAATGTTAAGAGACGTTTTTTGTAGAGAATTATGTTTCCTACAATTTATGTTCTATGGTATTTTTTGATCAGATGCGTAGTTCTCGAGATATATCAAGATATTTAAAAGTTCCGAAGCCGCACCAACATAATAGAGATACAGAAACACCGTGGCCCCTTTCTTTGAGATAACTCTGCACTATTGCGAGCTGGAAATGCCACTTCCAGTTTAGCTGTGCACAAGAAGAACAACAAGAAGAAGAAATATCTCGAAATATGTCCGTCAGGCCCCTTCCCTTGAGATAAATCTGCACATATCTCGGAAACGAAGCGAGCTATGGCAAAATGTTAAGAGACGTTTTTTGTAGAGAATTATGTTTCCTACAATTTCTGTTCTATGATATTTTTTGATCAGAAGCGTAGTTTTCGCGATATATCGAGATATTTAAAAGTTCCGAAGCCGCACCAACATAATAGAGATACAGAAACACCGTGGCCCCTTTCTTTGAGATAACTCTGCACTAGTGCGAGCCGCAAATGCCACTTCCAGCTTAGCAGTGCAGAAGAAGAACAACAAGAAGAAGAAATATCTCGAAATATGTCCGACAGGCCCCTTCCCTTGAGATAAATCTGCAAATATCTCGGAAACGAAGCGAGCTATGTGCGAAATGTTAAGAGACCTTTTTTGTAGAGAATTAAGTTTCCTACTTTGTATGTAGTATGATATTTTTTGATCAGATGCGTAGTTCTTGAGATATATCAAGATATTTAAAAGTTCCGAAGCCGCACCAACATAATAGAGATACAGAAACACCGTGGCCCCTTTCTTTGAGATAACTCTGCACTATTGCGAGCTGCAAATGCCACTTCCAGCTTAGCTGTGCAGAGGAAGAACAACAAGAAGAAGAAATATCTCGAAATATGTCCGTCAGGCCCCTTCCCTTGAAATATATCTGCAAATATCTCGGAAACGAAGCGAGCTATAGCAAAATGTTAAGAAACCGTTTTTGTAGAGAATTAAGTTTCCTACTTTTTATGTTCTATGATATTTTTTGATCAGATGCGTAGTTCTCGAGATATATCAAGATATTTAAAAGTTCCGAAGCCGCACCAACATAATAGAGATACAGAAACACCGTGGCCCCTTTCTTTGAGATAACTCTGCACTATTGCGAGCTGGAAATGCCACTTCCAGTTTAGCTGTGCACAAGAAGAACAACAAGAAGAAGAAATATCTCGAAATATGTCCGTCAGGCCCCTTCCCTTGAGATAAATCTGCACATATCTCGGAAACGAAGCGAGCTATGGCAAAATGTTAAGAGACGTTTTTTGTAGAGAATTATGTTTCCTACAATTTCTGTTCTATGATATTTTTTGATCAGAAGCGTAGTTTTCGCGATATATCGAGATATTTAAAAGTTCCGAAGCCGCACCAACATAATAGAGATACAGAAACACCGTGGCCCCTTTCTTTGAGATAACTCTGCACTAGTGCGAGCCGCAAATGCCACTTCCAGCTTAGCAGTGCAGAAGAAGAACAACAAGAAGAAGAAATATCTCGAAATATGTCCGACAGGCCCCTTCCCTTGAGATAAATCTGCAAATATCTCGGAAACGAAGCGAGCTATGTGCGAAATGTTAAGAGACCTTTTTTGTAGAGAATTAAGTTTCCTACTTTGTATGTAGTATGATATTTTTTGATCAGATGCGTAGTTCTTGAGATATATCAAGATATTTAAAAGTTCCGAAGCCGCACCAACATAATAGAGATACAGAAACACCGTGGCCCCTTTCTTTGAGATAACTCTGCACTATTGCGAGCTGCAAATGCCACTTCCAGCTTAGCTGTGCAGAGGAAGAACAACAAGAAGAAGAAATATCTCGAAATATGTCCGTCAGGCCCCTTCCCTTGAAATATATCTGCAAATATCTCGGAAACGAAGCGAGCTATAGCAAAATGTTAAGAAACCGTTTTTGTAGAGAATTAAGTTTCCTACTTTTTATGTTCTATGATATTTTTTGATCAGATGCGTAGTTCTCGAGATATATCAAGATATTTAAAAGTTCCGAAGCCGCACCAACATAATAGAGATACAGAAACACCGTGGCCCCTTTCTTTGAGATAACTCTGCACTATTGCGAGCTGCAAATGCCACTTCCAGCTTAGCTGTGCAGAGGAAGAACAACAAGAAGAAGAAATATCTCGAAATATGTCCGTCAGGCCAGTTCCTTTGAGTTGAATCTGCAAATATCTCGGAAACGAAGCGAGCTATGGCAAAATGTTAAGAGACGTTTTTTGTAGAGAATTATGTTTCCTACAATTTATGTTCTATGATATTTTTTGATCAGAAGCGTAGTTTTCGAGATATATCGAGATATTTAAAAGTTCCGAAGCCGCACCAACATAATAGGGATACAGAAACACCGTGGCCCCTTTCTTTGAGATAACTCTGCACTAGTGCGAGCCGCAAATGCCACTTCCAGCTTAGCTGTGCAGAAGAAGAACAACAAGAAGAAGAAATATCTCGAAATATGTCCGTCAGGCCCCTTCCCTTGAGATCAATCTGCAAATATCTCGGAAACGAAGCGAGCTATGGCAAAATGTTAAGAGACGTTTTTTGTAGAGAATTATGTTTCCTACAATTTCTGTTCTATGATATTTTTTGATCAGAAGCGTAGTTTTCGCGATATATCGAGATATTTAAAAGTTCCGAAGCCGCACCAACATAATAGAGATACAGAAACACCGTGGCCCCTTTCTTTGAGATAACTCTGCACTAGTGCGAGCCGCAAATGCCACTTCCAGCTTAGCAGTGCAGAAGAAGAACAACAAGAAGAAGAAATATCTCGAAATATGTCCGACAGGCCCCTTCCCTTGAGATAAATCTGCAAATATCTCGGAAACGAAGCGAGCTATGGCGAAATGTTAAGAGACCTTTTTTGTAGAGAATTAAGTTTCCTACTTTGTATGTAGTATGATATTTTTTGATCAGATGCGTAGTTCTTGAGATATATCAAGATATTTAAAAGTTCCGAAGCCGCACCAACATAATAGAGATACAGAAACACCGTGGCCCCTTTCTTTGAGATAACTCTGCACTATTGCGCGCTGCAAATGCCACTTCCAGCTTAGCTCTGCAGAAGAAGAACAACAAGAAGAAGAAATATCTCGAAATATGTCCGTCAGGCCCCTTCCCTTGAGATAAATCTGCAAATATCTCGGAAACGAAGCGAGCTATGGCAAAATGTTAAGAGACCTTTTTTGTAGACAATTATGTTTCCTACAATTTATGTTCGATGATATTTTTTGATCAGAAGCGTAGTTTTCGAGATATATCGAGATATTTAAAAGTTCCGAAGCCGCACCAACATAATAGAGATACAGAAACACCGTGGCCCCTTTCTTTGGGATAACTCTGCACTATTGCGAGCTGCAAATGCCGTTTCCAGCTTAGCTGTGCAGAAGAAGAACAACAAGAAGAAGAAATATCTCGAAATATGTCCGTCAGGCCACTTCCCTTGAGATAAATCTGCAAATATCTCGGAAACGAAGCGAGCTATGGCAAAATGTTAAGAGACCTTTTTTGTAGAGAATTAAGTTTCCTACTTTTTATGTTCGATGATATTTTTTGATCAGATGCGTAGTTCTCGAGATATATCAAGATATTTAAAAGTTCCGAAGCTGCACCAACATAATAGAGGTACAGAAACACCGTGGCCTCTTTCTTGGAGATAACTCTGCACTATTGCGAGCTGCAAATGCCACTTCCAGCTTAGCTGTGCAGAGGAAGAACAACAAGAAGAAGAAATATCTCGAAATATGTCCGTCAGGCCAGTTCCTTTGAGTTGAATCTGCAAATATCTCGGAAACGAAGCGAGCTATGGCAAAATGTTAAGAGACGTTTTTTGTAGAGAATTATGTTTCCTACAATTTATGTTCTATGATATTTTTTGATCAGAAGCGTAGTTTTCGAGATATATCGAGATATTTAAAAGTTCCGAAGCCGCACCAACATAATAGGGATACAGAAACACCGTGGCCCCTTTCTTTGAGATAACTCTGCACTATTGCGAGCTGCAAATGCCACTTCCAGCTTAGCTGTGCAGAAGAAGGACAACAAGAAGAAGAAATATCTCGAAATATGTCCGTCAGGCCCCTTCCCTTGAGATAAATCTGCAAATATCTCGGAAACGAAGAGAGCTATGGCAAAATGTTAAGCGACCTTTTTTGTAGAGAATTAAGTTTCCTACTTTTTATGTTCTATGATATTTTTTGATCAGATGCGTAGTTCTCGAGATATATCAAGATATTTAAAAGTTCCGAAGCCGCACCAACATAATAGAGATACAGAAACACCGTGGCCCCTTTCTTTGAGATAACTCTGCACTATTGCGAGCTGGAAATGCCACTTCCAGTTTAGCTGTGCACAAGAAGAACAACAAGAAGAAGAAATATCTCGAAATATGTCCGTTAGGCCCCTTCCCTTGAGATAAATCTGCAAATATCTCGGAAACGAAGCGAGCTATGGCAAAATGTTAAGAGACCTTTTTTGTAGAGAATTAAGTTTCCTACTTTTTATGTTCTATGATATTTTTTGATCAGATGCGTAGTTCTCGAGATATACCAAGATATTTAAAAGTTCCGAAGCCGCACCAACATAATAGAGATACAGAAACACCGTGGCCCCTTTCTTTGAGATAACTCTGCACTATTGCGAGCTGCAAATGCCACTTCCAGCTTAGCTGTGCAGAGGAAGAACAACAAGAAGAAGAAATATCTCGAAATATGTCCGTCAGGCCAGTTCCTTTGAGCTGAATCTGCATATATCTCGGAAACGAAGCGAGCTATGGCAAAATGTTAAGAGACGTTTTTTGTAGAGAATTATGTTTCCTACAATTTATGTTCTATGGTATTTTTTGATCAGAAGCGTAGTTTTCGAGATATATCGAGATATTTAAAAGTTCCGAAGCCGCACCAACATAATAGAGATACAGAAACACCGTGGCCCCTTTCTTTGAGATAACTCTGCACTAGTGCGAGCCGCAAAAGCCACTTCCAGCTTAGCTGTGCAGAAGAAGAACAACAAGAAGAAGAAATATCTCGAAATATGTCCGTCAGGCCCCTTCCCTTGAGATAAATCTGCACATATCTCGGAAACGAAGCGAGCTATGGCAAAATGTTAAGAGACGTTTTTTGTAGAGAATTAAGTTTCCTACTTTTTATGTTCTATGATATTTTTTGATCAGATGCGTAGTTCTCGAGATATATCAAGATATTTAAAAGTTCCGAAGCCGCACCAACATAATAGAGATACAGAAACACCGTGGCCCCTTTCTTTGAGATAACTCTGCACTATTGCGAGCTGGAAATGCCACTTCCAGTTTAGCTGTGCACAAGAAGAACAACAAGAAGAAGAAATATCTCGAAATATGTCCGTCAGGCCCCTTCCCTTGAGATAAATCTGCACATATCTCGGAAACGAAGCGAGCTATGGCAAAATGTTAAGAGACGTTTTTTGTAGAGAATTATGTTTCCTACAATTTCTGTTCTATGATATTTTTTGATCAGAAGCGTAGTTTTCGCGATATATCGAGATATTTAAAAGTTCCGAAGCCGCACCAACATAATAGAGATACAGAAACACCGTGGCCCCTTTCTTTGAGATAACTCTGCACTAGTGCGAGCCGCAAATGCCACTTCCAGCTTAGCAGTGCAGAAGAAGAACAACAAGAAGAAGAAATATCTCGAAATATGTCCGACAGGCCCCTTCCCTTGAGATAAATCTGCAAATATCTCGGAAACGAAGCGAGCTATGTGCGAAATGTTAAGAGACCTTTTTTGTAGAGAATTAAGTTTCCTACTTTGTATGTAGTATGATATTTTTTGATCAGATGCGTAGTTCTTGAGATATATCAAGATATTTAAAAGTTCCGAAGCCGCACCAACATAATAGAGATACAGAAACACCGTGGCCCCTTTCTTTGAGATAACTCTGCACTATTGCGAGCTGCAAATGCCACTTCCAGCTTAGCTGTGCAGAGGAAGAACAACAAGAAGAAGAAATATCTCGAAATATGTCCGTCAGGCCCCTTCCCTTGAAATATATCTGCAAATATCTCGGAAACGAAGCGAGCTATAGCAAAATGTTAAGAAACCGTTTTTGTAGAGAATTAAGTTTCCTACTTTTTATGTTCTATGATATTTTTTGATCAGATGCGTAGTTCTCGAGATATATCAAGATATTTAAAAGTTCCGAAGCCGCACCAACATAATAGAGATACAGAAACACCGTGGCCCCTTTCTTTGAGATAACTCTGCACTATTGCGAGCTGCAAATGCCACTTCCAGCTTAGCTGTGCAGAGGAAGAACAACAAGAAGAAGAAATATCTCGAAATATGTCCGTCAGGCCAGTTCCTTTGAGTTGAATCTGCAAATATCTCGGAAACGAAGCGAGCTATGGCAAAATGTTAAGAGACGTTTTTTGTAGAGAATTATGTTTCCTACAATTTATGTTCTATGATATTTTTTGATCAGAAGCGTAGTTTTCGAGATATATCGAGATATTTAAAAGTTCCGAAGCCGCACCAACATAATAGGGATACAGAAACACCGTGGCCCCTTTCTTTGAGATAACTCTGCACTAGTGCGAGCCGCAAATGCCACTTCCAGCTTAGCTGTGCAGAAGAAGAACAACAAGAAGAAGAAATATCTCGAAATATGTCCGTCAGGCCCCTTCCCTTGAGATCAATCTGCAAATATCTCGGAAACGAAGCGAGCTATGGCGAAATGTTAAGAGACCTTTTTTGTAGAGAATTAAGTTTCCTACTTTGTATGTAGTATGATATTTTTTGATCAGATGCGTAGTTCTTGAGATATATCAAGATATTTAAAAGTTCCGAAGCCGCACCAACATAATAGAGATACAGAAACACCGTGGCCCCTTTCTTTGAGATAACTCTGCACTATTGCGCGCTGCAAATGCCACTTCCAGCTTAGCTCTGCAGAAGAAGAACAACAAGAAGAAGAAATATCTCGAAATATGTCCGTCAGGCCCCTTCCCTTGAGATAAATCTGCAAATATCTCGGAAACGAAGCGAGCTATGGCAAAATGTTAAGAGACCTTTTTTGTAGACAATTATGTTTCCTACAATTTATGTTCGATGATATTTTTTGATCAGAAGCGTAGTTTTCGAGATATATCGAGATATTTAAAAGTTCCGAAGCCGCACCAACATAATAGAGATACAGAAACACCGTGGCCCCTTTCTTTGGGATAACTCTGCACTATTGCGAGCTGCAAATGCCGTTTCCAGCTTAGCTGTGCAGAAGAAGAACAACAAGAAGAAGAAATATCTCGAAATATGTCCGTCAGGCCACTTCCCTTGAGATAAATCTGCAAATATCTCGGAAACGAAGCGAGCTATGGCAAAATGTTAAGAGACCTTTTTTGTAGAGAATTAAGTTTCCTACTTTTTATGTTCGATGATATTTTTTGATCAGATGCGTAGTTCTCGAGATATATCAAGATATTTAAAAGTTCCGAAGCTGCACCAACATAATAGAGGTACAGAAACACCGTGGCCTCTTTCTTGGAGATAACTCTGCACTATTGCGAGCTGCAAATGCCACTTCCAGCTTAGCTGTGCAGAAGAAGAACAACAAGAAGAAGAAACATCTCGAAATATGTCCGTCAGGCCCCTTCCCTTGAGATAAATCTGCAAATATCTCGGAAACGAAGCGAGCTATGGCAAAATCTTTAGAGACCTTTCTTGTAGAGAATTAAGTTTCCTACTTTTTATGTAGTATGATATTTTTTGATCAGATGCGTAGTTCTCGAGATATATCAAGATATTTAAAAGTTCCGAAGCCGCACCAACATGATAGAGATACAGAAACACCGTGGCCCCTTTCTTTGAGATAACCCTGCACTATTGCGAGCTGTAAATGCCACTTCCAGCTTAGCTGTGCAGAAGATGAACAACAAGAAGAAGAAATATCTCGAAATATGTCCGTGAGGCCCCTTCCCTTGAGATATATCTGCAAATATCTCGGAAACCAAGCGAGCAATGGCAAAATGTTAAGAGACCTTATTTGTAGAGAATTAAGTTTCCTACTTTTTATGTTCTATGATATTTTTAGATCAGAAGCGTAGTTTTCGAGATATATCGAGATATTTAAAAGTTCCGAAGCCGCACCAACATAATAGAGATACAGAAACACCGTGGCCCCTTTCTTTGAGATAACTCTGCACCATTGCGAGCTGCAAATGCCACTTCCAGCTTAGCTGTGCAGAGCAAGAACAACAAGAAGAAGAAATATCTCGAAATATGTCCGTCAGGCCAGTTCCTTTGAGCTGAATCTGCAAATATCTCGGAAACCAAGCGAGCTATGGCAAAATGTTGAGAGACGTTTTTTGTAGAGAATTATGTTTCCTACAATTTATGTTCTATGATATTTTTTGATCAGAAGCGTAGTTTTCGAGACATATCGAGATACTTAAAAGTTCCGAAGCCGCACCAACATAATAGAGATACAGAAACACCGTGGCCCCTTTCTTTGAGATAACTGTGCATTAGTGCGAGCCGCAAATGCCACTTCCAGCTTAGCTGTGCAGAAGAAGAACAACAAGAAGAAGAAATATCTCGAAATATGTCCGTCAGGCCCCTTCCCTTGAGATAAATCTGCAAATATCTCGGAAACGAAGCGAGCTATGGCAAAATGTTAAGGGACCTTTTTTGTAGAGAATTATGTTTCTTACTTTTTATGTTCTATGATATTTTTTGATCAGACGCGTAGTTCTCGAGATATATCAAGATATTTAAAAGTTCCAAAGCCGCACCAACATAATAGAGATACAGAAACACCGTGGCCCCTTTCTTTGAGATATCTCTGCACTATTGCGAGCTGCAAATGCCACTTCCAGCTTAGCTGTGCAGAAGAAGAACAACAAGAAGAAGAAATATCTCGAAATATGTCCGTCAGGCCACTTCCCTTGAGATAAATCTGCAAATATCTCGGAAACGAAGCGAGCTATGGCAAAATGTTAAGAGACCTTTTTTGTAGAGAATTAAGTTTCCTACTTTTTATGTTCGATGATATTTTTTGATCAGATGCGTAGTTCTCGAGATATATCAAGATATTTAAAAGTTCCGAAGCCGCACCAACATAATAGAGATACAGAAACACCGTGGCCCCTTTCTTTGAGATAACTCTGCACTAGTGCGAGCCGCAAATGCCACTTCCAGCTTAGCTGTGCAGAAGAAGAACAACAAGAAGAAGAAATATCTCGAAATATGTCCGTCAGGCCCCTTCCCTTGAGATAAATCTGCACATATCTCGGAAACGAAGCGAGCTATGGCAAAATGTTAAGAGACGTTTTTTGTAGAGAATTATGTTTCCTACAATCTATGTTCTATGATATTTTTTGATCAGAAGCGTAGTTTTCGAGATATATCGAGATATTTAAAAGTTCCGAAGCCGCACCAACATAATAGAGATACAGAAACACCGTGGCCCCTTTCTTTGAGATAACTCTGCACTATTGCGAGCTGCAAATGCCACTTCCAGCTTAGCTGTGCAGAGGAAGAACAACAAGAAGAAGAAATATCTCGAAATATGTCCGTCAGGCCAGTTCCTTTGAGTTGAATCTGCAAATATCTCGGAAACGAAGCGAGCTATGGCAAAATGTTAAGAGACGTTTTTTGTAGAGAATTATGTTTCCTACAATTTATGTTCTATGATATTTTTTGATCAGAAGCGTAGTTTTCGAGATATATCGAGATATTTAAAAGTTCCGAAGCCGCACCAACATAATAGGGATACAGAAACACCGTGGCCCCTTTCTTTGAGATAACTCTGCACTATTGCGAGCTGCAAATGCCTTTCCAGCTTAGCTGTGCAGAAGAAGGACAACAAGAAGAAGAAATATCTCGAAATATGTCCGTCAGGCCCCTTCCCTTGAGATAAATCTGCAAATATCTCGGAAACGAAGAGAGCTATGGCAAAATGTTAAGCGACCTTTTTTGTAGAGAATTAAGTTTCCTACTTTTTATGTTCGATGATATTTTTTGATCAGATGCGTGGTTCTCGAGATATATCAAGATATTTAAAAGTTCCGAAGCTGCACCAACTTAATAGAGATACAGAAACACCGTGGCCCCTTTCTTTGAGATAACTCTGCACTAGTGCGAGCCGCAAATGCCACTTCCAGCTTAGCTGTGCAGAAGAAGAACAACAAGAAGAAGAAATATCTGGAAATATGTCCGTTAGGCCCCTTCCCTTGAGATAAATCTGCAAATATCTCGGAAACGAAGCGAGCTATGGCAAAATGTTAAGAGACCTTTTTTGTAGAGAATTATGTTTCCTACTTTTTATGTTCTATGATATTTTTTGATCAGACGCGTAGTTCTCGAGATATATCAAGATATTTAAAAGTTCCGAAGCCGCACCAACATAATAGAGATACAGAAACACCGTGGCCCCTTTCTTTGAGATATCTCTGCACTATTGCGAGCTGCAAATGCCACTTCCAGCTTAGCTGCGCAGAAGAAGAACAACAAGAAGAAGAAATATCTCGAAATATGTCCGTCAGGCCCCTTCCCTTGAGATAAATCTGCAAATATCTCGGAAACGAAGCGAGCTATGGCAAAATGTTAAGAGAACTTTTTTGTAGAGAATTATGTTTCCTACTTTTTATGTTCTATGATATTTTTTGATCCGACGCGTAGTTCTCGAGATATATCAAGATATTTAAAAGTTCCGAAGCCGCACCAACATAATAGAGATACAGAAACACCGTGGCCCCTTTCTTTGAGATAACTCTGCACTATTGCGAGCTGCAAATGCCACTTCCAGCTTAGCTGTGCAGAAGAAGGACAAGAAGAAGAAGAAATATCTCGAAATATGTCCGTCAGGCCCCTTCCCTTGAGATAAATCTGCAAATATCTCGGAAACGAAGAGGGCTATGGCAAAATGTTAAGCGACCTTTTTTGTAGAGAATTAAGTTTCCTACTTTTTATGTTCTATGATATTTTTTGATCAGATGCGTAGTTCTCGAGATATATCAAGATATTTAAAAGTTCCGAAGCCGCACCAACATAATAGAGATACAGAAACACCGTGGCCCCTTTCTTTGAGATAACTCTGCACTATTGCGAGCTGGAAATGCCACTTCCAGTTTAGCTGTGCACAAGAAGAACAACAAGAAGAAGAAATATCTCGAAATATGTCCGTTAGGCCCCTTCCCTTGAGATAAATCTGCAAATATCTCGGAAACGAAGCGAGCTATGGCAAAATGTTAAGAGACCTTTTTTGTAGAGAATTAAGTTTCCTACTTTTTATGTTCTATGATATTTTTTGATCAGATGCGTAGTTCTCGAGATATATCAAGATATTTAAAAGTTCCGAAGCCGCACCAACATAATAGAGATACAGAAACACCGTGGCCCCTTTCTTTGAGATAACTCTGCACTATTGCGAGCTGCAAATGCCACTTCCAGCTTAGCTGTGCAGAGGAAGAACAACAAGAAGAAGAAATATCTCGAAATATGTCCGTCAGGCCAGTTCCTTTGAGCTGAATCTGCAAATATCTCGGAAACGAAGCGAGCTATGGCAAAATGTTAAGAGACGTTTTTTGTAGAGAGTTATGTTTCCTACAATTTATGTTCTACGATATTTTTTGATCAGAAGCGTAGTTTTCGAGATATATCGAGATATTTAAAAGTTCCGAAGCCGCAGCAACATAATAGAGATACAGAAACACCGTGGCCCCTTTCTTTGAGATAACTCTGCACTAGTGCGAGCCGCAAATGCCACTTCCAGCTTAGCTGTGCAGAAGAAGAACAACAAGAAGAAGAAATATCTCGAAATATGTCCGTCAGGCCCCTTCCCTTGAGATAAATCTGCACATATCTCGGAAACGAAGCGAGCTATGGCAAAATGTTAAGAGACGTTTTTTGTAGAGAATTATGTTTCCTACAATCTATGTTCTATGATATTTTTTGATCAGAAGCGTAGTTTTCGAGATATATCGAGATATTTAAAAGTTCCGAAGCCGCACCAACATAATAGAGATACAGAAACACCGTGGCCCCTTTCTTTGAGATAACTCTGCACTAGTGCGAGCCGCAAATGCCACTTCCAGCTTAGCTGTGCAGAAGAAGAACAACAAGAAGAAGAAATATCTCGAAATATGTCCGTCAGGCCCCTTCCCTTGAAATATATCTGCAAATATCTCGGAAACGAAGCGAGCTATGGCAAAATGTTAAGAAACCGTTTTTGTAGAGAATTAAGTTTCCTACTTTTTATGTTCTATGATATTTTTTGATCGGACGCGTAGTTCTCGAGATATATCAAGATATTTAAAAGTTCCGAAGCCGCACCAACATAATAGAGATACAGAAACACCGTGGCCCCTCTCTTTGAGATAACTCTGCACTATTGCGAGCTGCAAATGCCACTTCCAGCTTAGCTGTGCAGAAGAAGAACAACAAGAAGAAGAAACATCTCGAAATATGTCCGTCAGGCCCCTTCCCTTGAGATAAATCTGCAAATATCTCGGAAACGAAGCGAGCTATGGCAAAATGTTTAGAGACCTTTCGTGTAGAGAATTAAGTTTCCTACTTTTTATGTAGTATGATATTTTTTGATCAGATGCGTAGTTCTCGAGATATATCAAGATATTTAAAAGTTCCGAAGCCGCACCAACATAATAGAGATACAGAAACACCGTGGCCCCTTTCTTTGAGATAATTCTGCACTAGTGCGAGCCGCAAATGCCACTTCCAGCTTAGCTGTGCAGAAGAAGAACAACAAGAAGAAGAAATATCTCGAAATATGCCCGTCAGGCCCCTTCCCTTGAAATATATCTGCAAATATCTCGGAAACGAAGCGAGCTATGGCAAAATGTTAAGAGACCGTTTTTGTAGAGAATTAAGTTTCCTACTTTTTATGTTCTATGATATTTTTTGATCAGACGCGTAGTTCTCGAGATATATCAAGATATTTAAAAGTTCCGAAGCCGCACCAACATAATAGAGATACAGAAACACCGTGGCCCCTTTCGTTGAGATAACTCTGCACTAGTGCGAGCCGCAAATGCCACTTCCAGCTTAGCTGTGCAGAAGAAGAACAACAAGAAGAAGAAATATCTCGAAATATGTCCGTCAGGCCCCTTCCCTTGAGATAAATCTGCAAATATCTCGGAAACGAAGCGAGCTATGGCAAAATGTTAAGAGACCTTTTTTGTAGAGAATTATGTTTTCTACAATTTATGTTCTATGATATTTTTTGATCAGAAGCGTAGTTTTCGAGATATGTCGAGATATTTAAAAGTTCCGAAGCCGCACCAACATAATAGAGATACAGAAACACCGTGGCCCCTTTCTTTGGGATAACTCTGCACTATTGCGAGCTGCAAATGCCACTTCCAGCTTAGCTGTGCAGAAGAAGAACAACAAGAAGAAGAAATATCTCGAAATATGTCCGTCAGACCCCTTCCCTTGAGATGAATCTGCAAATATCTCGGAAACGAAGCGAGCTATGGCAAAATGTTAAGAGACCTTTTTTGTAGAGAATTAAGTTTCCTACTTTTTATGTTCGAAGATATTTTTTGATCAGATGCGTAGTTCTCGAGATATATCAAGATATTTAAAAGTTCCGAAGCTGCACCAACATAATAGAGGTACAGAAACACCGTGGCCTCTTTCTTTGAGATAACTCTGCACTATTGCGAGCTGCAAATGCCACTTCGAGCTTAGCTGTGCAGAAGAAGAACAACAAGAAGAAGAAATATCTCGAAATATGTCCGTCAGACCCCTTCCCTTGAGATGAATCTGCAAATATCTCGGAAACGAAGCGAGCTATGGCAAAATGTTAAGAGACCTTTTTTGTAGAGAATAATGTTTCCTATAATTTACGTTCTATGATATTTTTTGATCAGAAGCGTAGTTTTCGAGATATATCGAGATATTTAAAAGTTCCGAAGACGCACCAACATAATAGAGATACAGAAACACCGTGGCCCCTTTCTTTGAGATAACTGTGCGCTAGTGCGAGCCGCAAATGCCACTTCCAGCTTAGCTGTGCAGAAGAAGAACAACAAGAAGAAGAAATATCTCGAAATATGTCCGTCAGGCCCCTTCCCTTGAGATATATCTGCAAATATCTCGGAAACGAAGTGAGCTATGGCAAAATGTTAAGAGACCGTTTTTGTAGAGAATTAAGTTTCCTACTTTTTATGTTCTATGACATTTTTTGATCAGACGCGTAGTTCTCGAGATATATCAAGATATTTAAAAGTTCCGAAGCCGCACCAACATAATAGAGATACAGAAACACCGTGGCCCCTTTCTTTGAGATAACTCTGCACTATTGCGAGCTGCAAATGCCACTTCCAGCTTAGCTGTGCAGAAGAAGAACAACAAGAAGAAGAAATATCTCGAAATATGTCCGTCAGACCCCTTCCCTTGAGATGAATCTGCAAATATCTCGGAAACGAAGCGAGCTATGGCAAAATGTTAAGAGACCTTTTTTGTAGAGAATTAAGTTTCCTACTTTTTATGTTCGATGATATTTTTTGATCAGATGCGTAGTTCTCGAGATATATCAAGATATTTAAAAGTTCCGAAGCTGCACCAACATAATAGAGGTACAGAAACACCGTGGCCTCTTTCTTTGAGATAACTCTGCACTATTGCGAGCTGCAAATGCCACTTCGAGCTTAGCTGTGCAGAAGAAGAACAACAAGAAGAAGAAATATCTCGAAATATGTCCGTCAGACCCCTTCCCTTGAGATGAATCTGCAAATATCTCGGAAACGAAGCGAGCTATGGCAAAATGTTAAGAGACCTTTTTTGTAGAGAATTAAGTTTCCTACTTTTTATGTAGTATGATATTTTTTGATCAGATGCGTAGTTCTCGAAATATATCAAGATATTTAAAAGTTCCGAAGCCGCACCAACATAATAGAGATACAGAAACACCGTGGCCCCTTTCTTTGAGATAACTCTGAACTATTGCGAGCTGCAAATGCCACTTCCAGCTTAGCTGTGCAGAAGAAGAACAACAAGAAGAAGAAATATCTCGAAATATGTCCGTCAGGCCCCTTCCCTTGAGATATATCTGCAAATATCTCGGAAACGAAGTGAGCTATGGCAAAATGTTAAGAGACCGTTTTTGTAGAGAATTAAGTTTCCTACTTTTTATGTTCTATGACATTTTTTGATCAGACGCGTAGTTCTCGAGATATATCAAGATATTTAAAAGTTCCGAAGCCGCACCAACATAATAGAGATACAGAAACACCGTGGCCCCTTTCGTTGAGATAACTCTGCACTAGTGCGAGCCGCAAATGCCACTTCCAGCTTAGCTGTGCAGAAGAAGAACAACAAGAAGAAGAAATATCTCGAAATATGTCCGTCAGGCCCCTTCCCTTGAGATAAATCTGCAAATATCTCGGAAACGAAGAGAGCTATGGCAAAAGGTTAAGAGACCTGTTTTGTAGAGAATTAAGTTTCCTACTTTTCATGTTCTATGATATTTTTTGATCAGATGCGTAGTTCTCGAGATATATCAAGATATTTAAAAGTTCCGAAGCCGCACCAACATAATAGAGATACAGAAACACCGTGGCCCCTTTCTTTGAGATAACTCTGCACTGTTGCGAGCTGTAAATGCCACTTCCAGCTTAGCTGTGCAGAAGAAGAACAACAAGAAGAAGAAATATCTCGAAATATGTCCGTCAGGCCCCTTCCCTTGAGATATATCTGCAAATATCTCGGAAACGAAGCGAGCTATGGGAAAATGTTAAGAGACCTTTTTTGTAGAGAATTATGCTTCCTACAATTTACGTTCTATGATATTTTTTGATCAGAAGCGTAGTTTTCGAGATACATCGAGATATTTAAAAGTTCCGAAGCCGCACCAACATAATAGAGATACAGAAACACCGTGGCCCCTTTCTTTGAGATAACTGTGCACTAGTGCGAGCCGCAAATGCCACTTCCAGCTTAGCTGTGCAGAAGAAGAACAACAAGAAGAAGAAATATCTCGAAATATGTCCGTCAGGCCCCTTCCCTTGAGATAAATCTGCACATATCTCGGAAACGAAGCGAGCTATGGCAAAATGTTAAGAGACGTTTTTTGTAGAGAATTATGTTTCCTACAATCTATGTTCTATGATATTTTTTGATCAGAAGCGTAGTTTTCGAGATATATCGAGATATTTAAAAGTTCCGAAGCCGCACCAACATAATAGAGATACAGAAACACCGTGGCCCCTTTCTTTGAGATAACTCTGCACTAGTGCGAGCCGCAAATGCCACTTCCAGCTTAGCTGTGCAGAAGAAGAACAACAAGAAGAAGAAATATCTCGAAATATGTCCGTCAGGCCCCTTCCCTTGAAATATATCTGCAAATATCTCGGAAACGAAGCGAGCTATGGCAAAATGTTAAGAAACCGTTTTTGTAGAGAATTAAGTTTCCTACTTTTTATGTTCTATGATATTTTTTGATCGGACGCGTAGTTCTCGAGATATATCAAGATATTTAAAAGTTCCGAAGCCGCACCAACATAATAGAGATACAGAAACACCGTGGCCCCTCTCTTTGAGATAACTCTGCACTATTGCGAGCTGCAAATGCCACTTCCAGCTTAGCTGTGCAGAAGAAGAACAACAAGAAGAAGAAACATCTCGAAATATGTCCGTCAGGCCCCTTCCCTTGAGATAAATCTGCAAATATCTCGGAAACGGAGCGAGCTATGGCAAAATGTTTAGAGACCTTTCGTGTAGAGAATTAAGTTTCCTACTTTTTATGTAGTATGATATTTTTTGATCAGATGCGTAGTTCTCGAGATATATCAAGATATTTAAAAGTTCCGAAGCCGCACCAACATAATAGAGATACAGAAACACCGTGGCCCCTTTCTTTGAGATAATTCTGCACTAGTGCGAGCCGCAAATGCCACTTCCAGCTTAGCTGTGCAGAAGAAGAACAACAAGAAGAAGAAATATCTCGAAATATGCCCGTCAGGCCCCTTCCCTTGAAATATATCTGCAAATATCTCGGAAACGAAGCGAGCTATGGCAAAATGTTAAGAGACCGTTTTTGTAGAGAATTAAGTTTCCTACTTTTTATGTTCTATGATATTTTTTGATCAGACGCGTAGTTCTCGAGATATATCAAGATATTTAAAAGTTCCGAAGCCGCACCAACATAATAGAGATACAGAAACACCGTGGCCCCTTTCGTTGAGATAACTCTGCACTAGTGCGAGCCGCAAATGCCACTTCCAGCTTAGCTGTGCAGAAGAAGAACAACAAGAAGAAGAAATATCTCGAAATATGTCCGTTAGGCCCCTTCCCTTGAGATAAATCTGCAAATATCTCGGAAACGAAGAGAGCTATGGCAAAATGTTAAGAGACCTTTTTTGTAGAGAATTAAGTTTCCTACTTTTCATGTTCTATGATCTTTTTTGATCAGATGCGTAGTTCTCGAGATATATCAAGATATTTAAAAGTTCCGAAGCCGCACCAACATAATAGAGATACAGAAACACCGTGGCCCCTTTCTTTGAGATAACTCTGCACTATGGCGAGCTGCAAATGCCACTTCCAGCTTAGCTGTGCAGAGGAAGAACAACAAGAAGAAGAAATATCTCGAAATATGTCCGTCAGGCCAGTTCCTTTGAGCTGAATCTGCAAATATCTCGGAAACGAAGCGAGCTATGGCAAAATGTTAAGAGACCTTTTTTGTAGAGAATTAAGTTTCCTACTTTTTATCTTCTATGATATTTTTTGATCAGAAGCGTAGTTTTCGAGATATATCGAGATATTTAAAAGTTCCGAAGCCGCACCAACATGATAGAGATACAGAAACACCGTGGCCCCTTTCTTTGAGATAACTCTGCACTAGTGCGAGCCGCAAATGCCACTTCCAGCTTAGCTGTGCAGAAGAAGAACAACAAGAAGAAGAAATATCTCGAAATATGTCCGTCAGGCCCCTTCCCTTGAGATAAATCTGCAAATATCTCGGAAACGAAGCGAGCTATGGCAAAATGTTAAGAGACCTTTTTTGTAGAGAATTATGTTTTCTACAATTTATGTTCTATGATATTTTTTGATCAGAAGCGTAGTTTTCGAGATATGTCGAGATATTTAAAAGTTCCGAAGCCGCACCAACATAATAGAGATACAGAAACACCGTGGCCCCTTTCTTTGGGATAACTCTGCACTATTGCGAGCTGCAAATGCCACTTCCAGCTTAGCTGTGCAGAAGAAGAACAACAAGAAGAAGAAATATCTCGAAATATGTCCGTCAGACCCCTTCCCTTGAGATGAATCTGCAAATATCTCGGAAACGAAGCGAGCTATGGCAAAATGTTAAGAGACCTTTTTTGTAGAGAATTAAGTTTCCTACTTTTTATGTTCGATGATATTTTTTGATCAGATGCGTAGTTCTCGAGATATATCAAGATATTTAAAAGTTCCGAAGCTGCACCAACATAATAGAGGTACAGAAACACCGTGGCCTCTTTCTTTGAGATAACTCTGCACTATTGCGAGCTGCAAATGCCACTTCGAGCTTAGCTGTGCAGAAGAAGAACAACAAGAAGAAGAAATATCTCGAAATATGTCCGTCAGACCCCTTCCCTTGAGATGAATCTGCAAATATCTCGGAAACGAAGTGAGCTATGGCAAAATGTTAAGAGACCGTTTTTGTAGAGAATTAAGTTTCCTACTTTTTATGTTCTATGACATTTTTTGATCAGACGCGTAGTTCTCGAGATATATCAAGATATTTAAAAGTTCCGAAGCCGCACCAACATAATAGAGATACAGAAACACCGTGGCCCCTTTCGTTGAGATAACTCTGCACTAGTGCGAGCCGCAAATGCCACTTCCAGCTTAGCTGTGCAGAAGAAGAACAACAAGAAGAAGAAATATCTCGAAATATGTCCGTCAGGCCCCTTCCCTTGAGATAAATCTGCAAATATCTCGGAAACGAAGAGAGCTATGGCAAAAGGTTAAGAGACCTGTTTTGTAGAGAATTAAGTTTCCTACTTTTCATGTTCTATGATATTTTTTGATCAGATGCGTAGTTCTCGAGATATATCAAGATATTTAAAAGTTCCGAAGCCGCACCAACATAATAGAGATACAGAAACACCGTGGCCCCTTTCTTTGAGATAACTCTGCACTGTTGCGAGCTGTAAATGCCACTTCCAGCTTAGCTGTGCAGAAGAAGAACAACAAGAAGAATAAATATCTCGAAATATGTCCGTCAGGCCCCTTCCCTTGAGATATATCTGCAAATATCTCGGAAACGAAGCGAGCTATGGGAAAATGTTAAGAGACCTTTTTTGTAGAGAATTATGCTTCCTACAATTTATGTTCTATGATATTTTTTGATCAGAAGCGTAGTTTTCGAGATACATCGAGATATTTAAAAGTTCCGAAGCCGCACCAACATAATAGAGATACAGAAACACCGTGGCCCCTTTCTTTGAGATAACTGTGCACTAGTGCGAGCCGCAAATGCCACTTCCAGCTTAGCTGTGCAGAAGAAGAACAACAAGAAGAAGAAATATCTCGAAATATGCCCGTCAGGCCCCTTCCCTTGAAATATATCTGCAAATATCTCGGAAACGAAGCGAGCTATGGCAAAATGTTAAGAGACCGTTTTTGTAGAGAATTAAGTTTCCTACTTTTTATGTTCTATGATATTTTTTGATCAGACGCGTAGTTCTCGAGATATATCAAGATATTTAAAAGTTCCGAAGCCGCACCAACATAATAGAGATACAGAAACACCGTGGCCCCTTTCGTTGAGATAACTCTGCACTAGTGCGAGCCGCAAATGCCACTTCCAGCTTAGCTGTGCAGAAGAAGAACAACAAGAAGAAGAAATATCTCGCAATATGTCCGTCAGGCCCCTTCCCTTGAGATAAATCTGCAAATATCTCGGAAACGAAGAGAGCTATGGCAAAAGGTTAAGAGACCTGTTTTGTAGAGAATTAAGTTTCCTACTTTTCATGTTCTATGATATTTTTTGATCAGATGCGTAGTTCTCGAGATATATCAAGATATTTAAAAGTTCCGAAGCCGCACCAACATAATAGAGATACAGAAACACCGTGGCCCCTTTCTTTGAGATAACTGTGCACTAGTGCGAGCCGCAAATGCCACTTCCAGCTTAGCTGTGCAGAAGAAGAACAACAAGAAGAAGAAATATCTCGAAATATGCCCGTCAGGCCCCTTCCCTTGAAATATATCTGCAAATATCTCGGAAACGAAGCGAGCTATGGCAAAATGTTAAGAGACCGTTTTTGTAGAGAATTAAGTTTCCTACTTTTTATGTTCTATGATATTTTTTGATCAGACGCGTAGTTCTCGAGATATATCAAGATATTTAAAAGTTCCGAAGCCGCACCAACATAATAGAGATACAGAAACACCGTGGCCCCTTTCGTTGAGATAACTCTGCACTAGTGCGAGGGGCAAATGCCACTTGCAGCTTAGCTGTGCAGAAGAAGAACAACAAGAAGAAGAAATATCTCGAAATATGTCCGTCAGGCCCCTTCCCTTGAGATAAATCTGCAAATATCTCGGAAACGAAGCGAGCTATGGCAAAATGTTAAGAGACCTTTTTTGTAGAGAATTAAGTTTCCTACTTTTTATGTTCTATGATATTTTTTGATCAGATGCGTAGTTCTCGAGATATATCAAGATATTTAAAAGTTCCGAAGCCGCACCAACATAATAGAGATACAGAAACACCGTGGCCCCTTTCTTTGAGATAACTCTGCACTATGGCGAGCTGCAAATGCCACTTCCAGCTTAGCTGTGCAGAAGAAGAACAACAAGAAGAAGAAATATCTCGAAATATGTCCATCAGGACCCTTCCCTTGAGATAAATCTGCAAATATCTCGGAAACGAAGCGAGCTATGGCAAAATGTTAAGAGAGCTTTTTTGTAAAGAATTATGTTTCCTACAATTTATGTTCTATGACATTTTTTGATCAGAAGCGTAGTTTTCGAGATATATCGAGATATTTAAAAGTTCCGAAGCCGCACCAACATAATAGAGATACAGAAACACCGTGGCCCCTTTCTTTGGGATAACTCTGCACTATTGCGAGCTGCAAATGCCACTTCCAGCTTAGCTGTGCAGAAGAAGAACAACAAGAAGAAGAAATATCTCGAAATATGTCCGTCAGGCCCCTTCCCTTGAGATATATCTGCACATATCTCGGAAACGAAGTGAGCTATGGCAAAATGTTAAGAGACCGTTTTTGTAGAGAATTAAGTTTCCTACTTTTTATGTTCTATGACATTTTTTGATCAGACGCGTAGTTCTCGAGATATATCAAGATATTTAAAAGTTCCGAAGCCGCACCAACATAATAGAGATACAGAAACACCGTGGCCCCTTTCGTTGAGATAACTCTGCACTAGTGCGAGCCGCAAATGCCACTTCCAGCTTAGCTGTGCAGAAGAAGAACAACAAGAAGAAGAAATATCTCGAAATATGTCCGTCAGGCCCCTTCCCTTGAGATAAATCTGCACATATCTCGGAAACGAAGAGAGCTATGGCAAAAGGTTAAGAGACCTGTTTTGTAGAGAATTAAGTTTCCTACTTTTCATGTTCTATGATATTTTTTGATCAGATGCGTAGTTCTCGAGATATATCAAGATATTTAAAAGTTCCGAAGCCGCACCAACATAATAGAGATACAGAAACACCGTGGCCCCTTTCTTTGAGATAACTGTGCACTAGTGCGAGCCGCAAATGCCACTTCCAGCTTAGCTGTGCAGAAGAAGAACAACAAGAAGAAGAAATATCTCGAAATATGCCCGTCAGGCCCCTTCCCTTGAAATATATCTGCAAATATCTCGGAAACGAAGCGAGCTATGGCAAAATGTTAAGAGACCGTTTTTGTAGAGAATTAAGTTTCCTACTTTTTATGTTCTATGATATTTTTTGATCAGACGCGTAGTTCTCGAGATATATCAAGATATTTAAAAGTTCCGAAGCCGCACCAACATAATAGAGATACAGAAACACCGTGGCCCCTTTCGTTGAGATAACTCTGCACTAGTGCGAGCCGCAAATGCCACTTCCAGCTTAGCTGTGCAGAAGAAGAACAACAAGAAGAAGAAATATCTCGAAATATGTCCGTCAGGCCCCTTCCCTTGAGATAAATCTGCAAATATCTCGGAAACGAAGAGAGCTATGGCAAAAGGTTAAGAGACCTGTTTTGTAGAGAATTAAGTTTCCTACTTTTCATGTTCTATGATATTTTTTGATCAGATGCGTAGTTCTCGAGATATATCAAGATATTTAAAAGTTCCGAAGCCGCACCAACATAATAGAGATACAGAAACACCGTGGCCCCTTTCTTTGAGATAACTCTGCACTGTTGCGAGCTGTAAATGCCACTTCCAGCTTAGCTGTGCAGAAGAAGAACAACAAGAAGAAGAAATATCTCGAAATATGTCCGTCAGGCCCCTTCCCTTGAGATATATCTGCAAATATCTCGGAAACGAAGCGAGCTATGGCAAAATGTTAAGAGACCTTTTTTGTAGAGAATTATGCTTCCTACAATTTATGTTCTATGATATTTTTTGATCAGAAGCGTAGTTTTCGAGATACATCGAGATATTTGAAAGTTCCGAAGCCGCACCAACATAATAGAGATACAGAAACACCGTGGCCCCTTTCGTTGAGATAACTCTGCACTAGTGCGAGGGGCAAATGCCACTTGCAGCTTAGCTGTGCAGAAGAAGAACAACAAGAAGAAGAAATATCTCGAAATATGTCCGTCAGGCCCCTTCCCTTGAGATAAATCTGCAAATATCTCGGAAACGAAGCGAGCTATGGCAAAATGTTAAGAGACCTTTTTTGTAGAGAATTAAGTTTCCTACTTTTTATGTTCTATGACATTTTTTGATCAGACGCGTAGTTCTCGAGATATATCAAGATATTTAAAAGTTCCGAAGCCGCACCAACATAATAGAGATACAGAAACACCGTGGCCCCTTTCTTTGAGATAACTCTGCACTATTGCGAGCTGCAAATGCCACTTCCAGCTTAGCTGTGCAGAAGAAGAACAACAAGAAGAAGAAATATCTCGAAATATGTCCGTCAGGCCAGTTCCTTTGAGCTGAATCTGCAAATATCTCGGAAACGAAGCGAGCTATGGCAAAATGTTAAGAGACGTTTTTTGTAGAGAATTATGTTTCCTACAATTTATGTTCTATGATATTTTTTGATCAGAAGCGTAGTTTTCGAGATATATCGAGATATTTAAAAGTTCCGAAGACGCACCAACATAATAGAGATACAGAAACACCGTGGCCCCTTTCTTTGAGATAACTGTGCACTAGTGCGAGCCGCAAATGCCACTTCCAGCTTAGCTGTGCAGAAGAAGAACAACAAGAAGAAGAAATATCTCGAAATATGTCCGCCAGGCCCCTTCCCTTGAGATAAATCTGCAAATATCTCGGAAACGAAGAGAGCTATGGCAAAATGTTAAGAGACCTGATTTGTAGAGAATTAAGTTTCCTACTTTTCATGTTCTATGATATTTTTTGATCAGATGCGTAGTTCTCGAGATATATCAAGATATTTAAAAGTTCCGAAGCCGCACCAACATAATAGAGATACAGAAACACCGTGGCCCCTTTCTTTGAGATAACTCTGCACTGTTGCGAGCTGTAAATGCCACTTCCAGCTTAGCTGTGCAGAAGAAGAACAACAAGAAGAAGAAATATCTCGAAATATGTCCGTCAGGCCCCTTCCCTTGAGATATATCTGCAAATATCTCGGAAACGAAGCGAGCTATGGCAAAATGTTAAGAGACCTTTTTTGTAGAGAATTATGCTTCCTACAATTTATGTTCTATGATATTTTTTGATCAGAAGCGTAGTTTTCGAGATATATCGAGATATTTAAAAGTTCCGAAGCCGCACCAACATAATAGAGATACAGAAACACCGTGGCCCCTTTCGTTGAGATAACTCTGCACTATTGTGTCACGTAGACAGACCGTTTTATCAAACGTGTCTCCTTTCAAATAAGCTTAAACATCTGGAAAGGAAAACTCTCGGGCAAACCGACCATTTACTCTCGTAATAAACAGAAGGCCCACCGATAGCAGAACCAAACACTTGGGAAAGCAATGGGTCCGCCGTAATCAAATAGCAGATGCAACCACTCTAAACTGTCGCAGAGGCAGGTGGACCCAGCCTGATCACTCGAATAGTAACCAGACCACCCTTCTTAATTAGTATATAAACCCGTTCGTACCAACGATCGGGGGCAGTACCAGAGTTCATCTCGTGTCGAGCACGTCGTGTACGGTAGTGAGTTGGTTACTATTAGTGAGATCGGGTTGAAGTCCCCTTCGAGCAACATTCACCTTATAGAATCCGCGAGTCGTGTTTCTATTTGGCATTACAATTAACCACACACAACACCCCCGCATTGCCAGTGCGTGAACACCGAGCATAGTGGAAATAGGTAATATATCACATTATACACCTATATTCGCGACAACAACATCTGTAATAGACCAAGATTGTAGAATATATACATTGCTGTGTCAAACCCACATTAGCATTCTCCTTTAAACCCAGTGAAACCTTGTGACAGTTCCTACCACAATACAATCTTACCGCTCGGGTTGTATTGATAATAAAATAAGTTACGCGGCCGCCAATCAGAAAGCCTCTGATAGCCACGCGCGCTGCCAAGCCGTCGGCCACGTAACAATTGCGAGCTGCAAATGCCACTTCCAGCTTAGCTGTGCAGAAGAACAACAAGAAGAAGAAATATCTCGAAATATGTCCGTCAGGCCAGTTCCTTTGAGCTGAATCTGCAAATATCTCGGAAACGAAGCGAGCTATGGCAAAATGTTAAGAGACGTTTTTTGTAGAGAATTATGTTTCCTACAATTTATGTTCTATGATATTTTTTGATCAGAAGCGTAGTTTTCGAGATATATCGAGATATTTAAAAGTTCCGAAGACGCACCAACATAATAGAGATACAGAAACACCGTGGCCCCTTTCTTTGAGATAACTGTGCACTAGTGCGAGCCGCAAATGCCACTTCCAGCTTAGCTGTGCAGAAGAAGAACAACAAGAAGAAGAAATATCTCGAAATATGCCCGTCAGGCCCCTTCCCTTGAAATATATCTGCAAATATCTCGGAAACGAAGCGAGCTATGGCAAAATGTTAAGAGACCGTTTTTGTAGAGAATTAAGTTTCCTACTTTTTATGTTCTATGATATTTTTTGATCAGACGCGTAGTTCTCGAGATATATCAAGATATTTAAAAGTTCCGAAGCCGCACCAACATAATAGAGATACAGAAACACCGTGGCCCCTTTCGTTGAGATAACTCTGCACTAGTGCGAGCCGCAAATGCCACTTCCAGCTTAGCTGTGCAGAAGAAGAACAACAAGAAGAAGAAATATCTCGAAATATGTCCGTCAGGCCCCTTCCCTTGAGATAAATCTGCAAATATCTCGGAAACGAAGAGAGCTATGGCAAAAGGTTAAGAGACCTGTTTTGTAGAGAATTAAGTTTCCTACTTTTCATGTTCTATGATATTTTTTGATCAGATGCGTAGTTCTCGAGATATATCAAGATATTTAAAAGTTCCGAAGCCGCACCAACATAATAGAGATACAGAAACACCGTGGCCCCTTTCTTTGAGATAACTCTGCACTGTTGCGAGCTGTAAATGCCACCTCCAGCTTAGCTGTGCAGAAGAAGAACAACAAGAAGAAGAAATATCTCGAAATATGTCCGTCAGGCCCCTTCCCTTGAGATATATCTGCAAATATCTCGGAAACGAAGCGAGCTATGGGAAAATGTTAAGAGACCTTTTTTGTAGAGAATTATGCTTCCTACAATTTATGTTCTATGATATTTTTTGATCAGAAGCGTAGTTTTCGAGATACATCGAGATATTTAAAAGTTCCGAAGCCGCACCAACATAATAGAGATACAGAAACACCGTGGCCCCTTTCTTTGAGATAACTGTGCACTAGTGCGAGCCGCAAATGCCACTTCCAGCTTAGCTGTGCAGAAGAAGAACAACAAGAAGAAGAAATATCTCGAAATATGCCCGTCAGGCCCCTTCCCTTGAAATATATCTGCAAATATCTCGGAAACGAAGCGAGCTATGGCAAAATGTTAAGAGACCGTTTTTGTAGAGAATTAAGTTTCCTACTTTTTATGTTCTATGATATTTTTTGATCAGACGCGTAGTTCTCGAGATATATCAAGATATTTAAAAGTTCCGAAGCCGCACCAACATAATAGAGATACAGAAACACCGTGGCCCCTTTCGTTGAGATAACTCTGCACTAGTGCGAGCCGCAAATGCCACTTCCAGCTTAGCTGTGCAGAAGAAGAACAACAAGAAGAAGAAATATCTCGAAATATGTCCGTCAGGCCCCTTCCCTTGAGATAAATCTGCAAATATCTCGGAAACGAAGAGAGCTATGGCAAAAGGTTAAGAGACCTGTTTTGTAGAGAATTAAGTTTCCTACCTTTCATGTTCTATGATATTTTTTGATCAGATGCGTAGTTCTCGAGATATATCAAGATATTTAAAAGTTCCGAAGCCGCACCAACATAATAGAGATACAGAAACACCGTGGCCCCTTTCTTTGAGATAACTCTGCACTGTTGCGAGCTGTAAATGCCACTTCCAGCTTAGCTGTGCAGAAGAAGAACAACAAGAAGAAGAAATATCTCGAAATATGTCCGCCAGGCCCCTTCCCTTGAGATATATCTGCAAATATCTCGGAAACGAAGCGAGCTATGGGAAAATGTTAAGAGACCTTTTTTGTAGAGAATTCTGCTTCCTACAATTTATGTTCTATGATATTTTTTGATCAGAAGCGTAGTTTTCGAGATACATCGAGATATTTAAAAGTTCCGAAGCCGCACCAAGATAATAGAGATACAGAAACACCGTGGCCCCTTTCTTTGAGATAACTGTGCACTAGGGTTGTATTGATAATAAAATAAGTTACGCGGCCGCCAATCAGAAAGCCTCTGATAGCCACGCGCGCTGCCAAGCCGTCGGCCACGTAACAGAACTGGTGACAGCGGTGGGATACAGTCACATAGATCATTTTCACTGGCATAATTACTTTCGTGGAATTTGACACACGGCTATTACTTTGTTGAACAACGATTGTATACTAGTTTTCCTAGTCAATCGGGTAACAAGAGGTATATACTAGTTTTCCTAGTTACATTCTTTAACCAACAAATTCATTCAACATGGCGAATGAACAAGCCAATATTTCTTCAGCCGATCTTATGAACTTAACAGTTTCGATCGCAAATTCTATGACACTTTTGACACAAAGATCCTGCATACAAAATGTTGCGTTAACAATACCAACATTTGATGGTGAGAATCCACCTTTATCACGTTTTGCACAACTGGTAGAAGATGGATTGACCTTGATTCCTGAGGGAACAGAAAGGGAATACCTTACAATTATTTTAACTAAACTCACCGGTCCGGCGCGAAGAAGTACTTTAGAACATCAATTCACTTCGGTATCCGCGTTGATCAAGCATTTGAAGAGAAGATTTGGACCAGGAAAGAGCTTATCGCAATTTCAAACAGAAATTGCCAGGCTTCAAATTAGGGAATACGAAAGTTTGAGAAACTACATCGATAGAACAAGCCATCTTGTTTATTGTACAAGAGGAGCGATTAAAGAGAAATATCCTAGACATTCAGAGGAAAATATTAAACAAATGGAAATGGATATTTTAGAAAATTTCCTAGATGGATTACCAGACCGCATCTCTTTTAAGGTATCAGCACAAAATAGAGACATTAAAAACTTAGAGGAAGCTTTTGACGCTGTGCTAGAGGTAGACAGGAAATTAAGAAGTCGTCGTGATTTGGCACGAAACACATCACCAGGAGGCTGGAACAACAGGGATCACCACAGCAACGAACGTCGAAATGAAATTTCATACCCTCAATCTCCAACACGACACGATGGATATAGAGATCGACAGAGGAGACCATCTAACTCTGAAGACGAGAGAGAAGGACGACCACGTACATCAGCATGGACTGTGCGATCCAGGAATCAATCGAATTCACCTTCTTATCGTTCAAATTCACCACGCACAGATCAAGATGAAAAACGGTTTACAGTTTTAAAACGCAGTGAAAAGGATGATACTTCGCAGCTATATTGTTGGCGATGTGATACCCAAGGACACGATGAAAAACGTTGTAGGAGGAATTCGCAAAATTTCAGACAGCGATCATACTCTCGAAATTCTTCAGTCGAATCAAACAAGTCTTTAAACTCAGAAAACGCTCAACGGAAAGGCGAGGCGGTGAGCGATCTGCAAAGACCTCGCCAAAAGATAGTCAGATTCACGGGAGAATCCTCATCAAGGAAACCCCAGCACCAAGAATAAAAATCAAAGTTCCGGAATTAGAATTAGAAACAGCTGAATTTTTAATTGACGGTGGCGCGGCAGTTAACTTAATAGTGCGCGATGTTCTCGGAGATCAAGCCAAACGTATCACTAAAGAAGTTATTGAAATCACAGGACTTACAAAATCACCTATTTATAGCATAGGAACCACAATTCTTCACATTCACGGTAAGCCTGCATTATTTTACGTAGTAGAGAACCTTGCGATAGAAGCCGATGGAATTATAGGCAGCCCATTTTTATTACAAGAAGAAGCAGAAATTTCATATTATCATGGAACACTAGTATTGAAAGATAAACCTATTCGACCACTTCGTTTTTCAAATTACCGAGATTTAGCTCAACAGAAAAATCCGAAATCGACTAAACACCGTATCGAAGCTCGAACAACAAAACAAATTGCAATTCACATAGCTAATCCAAATATTAAAGAGGGATACTTACCGCGACTCGAAACATCAGAAAATATATACATTGGCGAAGCAGCAGTATATAATCGTGACGGCATTTGTTACGCGTTAGCAACGAATACCGGAGAAGACGATGTAGACATCGAAATTGAACCTCAATACATTCATCCTTACGATATTTACGACTCGTCGGACGACGACCCAATTTCTTCATATATGACCGAAAACACACCAGAAAATAGAGCAACACGAATTAGAAATCTTTTAAGAACCGATCATCTCAATGCAGAAGAACGTAAACATGTATTCAACATCGTCGACGAATTTTCAGACAGATTTTACTTGCCTGGAGACAAACTAGGAGAAGTACCGAATTTTTACCATTCAATTCATACAACAGATGACGTACCGATTAATACAAGACAATACCGATATCCACCAGTACACCAAGACGAAATACAACGTCAAGTAAAGGCTCTGTTATTACAAGGAGTCATACAGCCATCTAGTTCACCATATAATTCTCCGTTATGGATTGTACCAAAGAAACCAGACGCTAAGGGCAATAAGCGTTGGCGTATGGTAATCGATTTCCGAGCCTTAAACGAAAAGACTTTGAGTGATAAATTTCCTTTGCCGAATATCACCGAAATTCTAGATAAATTGGGAGGAGCAAAATATTTCACAATTTTTGATATAGCAAATGGATTTCATCAAGTTCAAATGGATCCTAAGGATTGTCCGAAAACAGCATTCACAACACCGGATGGGCATTTTGAATTTGTACGCATGCCATTTGGTTTAAAAAATGCACCACCGACATTTCAACGCTTAATGAATCAAGTTATATCTGGTCTAGAGAACGCTCATGTATTCATAGACGATATGGTTGTTTTCTCTTCATCACTACGAGAACATGAAATAAAAGTAAAAAAATTACTCAATCGGCTCAGAGAATTTGGACTTACACTGCAGATTGATAAATGCGAATTCTTACGTAAGGAGGTTACTTATTTAGGACACATTTTAACAGAAAATGGTGTTAAGCCAGATCCTCGTAAATTACAAGCTGTAAAAGAATTTCCCATTCCTAAAACACAGAAAAATGTCCAGCAGTTCTTGGGACTGACAGGATATTATCGCCGTTTCATAAAAGATTATTCTATTAAATCAAAACCATTAGTTCAATTATTAGGTAAAGGAATTCGTTTTAAGTGGACCGAAGACCAGCAAAAAAGTTTTGAAAATTTACGCGACGAACTCTGTACACAACCAATTTTACAATATCCGGATTTTAATCGACCGTTCATTGTTACCACTGACGCATCAGATTACGCAATTGGAGCTGTACTTAGTCAAGGAGAAATAGGAAACGATCTACCAATTGCCTACGCATCTCGTACCTTAAATAAAGCCGAAAGGAATTATTCTGCTACAGAAAAGGAATGTCTTGCAATGGTTTACGCAGTACAATATTTCAGACCGTATCTTTATGGAACAAAATTCACACTCGTCACAGATCACCGACCGTTAGTCTGGTTACACTCTGTCAAGGATCCGACATCACGACTTATGAAGTGGAGACTCAGACTCTTAGAGTACGAATATCAGGTTATCCATAAAGCAGGAAAGACGAACAAGAACGCAGACGCATTATCACGTAACCCAGTACCATCTTGCTTACCACTTATACCCCGAGATCCTCAAGACCCCGATTACAAGCACATAGGACAGAAACCAGAAATCGACACGGATTCCATAGGATTTCGTGTGCGGCAACTACAAAGGGACAGGGAAAGGAGACCGAAATATCAAGAGGAAAACACTAGCTCTGATGAAGAACCAGCCCGTGGGAAGGTTCAACATTCTCCAATAGCAGATAGACCGAGAGTCTTACCTAACTTATCGCACGAGATAAGCATGCCAGATGAACACATGGAAACAATAAACTTTCATCCGCAAGCAAATTCTACTAAAATCACATCGACAGAAGAAGACGTAAACTTGATTTCATTCGAAGAACCATCAGAAAATACCATTACGGAAAACACGATAATCGCAAACCCGCAACAGGATTTACTTAACCATACACCATTATCACTTGTAACAAATGAGGGAATTTTACAACCACAACCTGTTAACGAAACAATAGGAACGGCAATCCAGCAACCACAGGAAAACTTTGACCGTACCGTTGACCCTTATCCGTTCACACTTCTTGACACAGACACTCTTTCCACGGAGGGAGATGACCTGCGAAGAAAAGTGCAACCTTCACAGACACTTGAGGTTATTATCTCTCCAAACACCCTGACCACCGAGGAAGGTCATTACGCACATTTCATACCTGCGGACTGTAAATTGGTAACCCCCATTGGAAAACTGTTACTGGACACAGAAGCAATAGATTTACAACAGCTCATGTCAAAGAAACCGCAGAAAGGAGACGTAATAGAATCAGCAAATGGCTCATACAAAGTTTACAGTATAATAATATCAGATAATTTTTACGACACCATTAAAAGTGAAGATATACTAAACGGACTACAAACACTGAAACAGCATTTAGATCAAAATCCAATTAAATCATTTAGAATATCAGCAGTCGGAGATTTTCATAAATTACCAACCAATGAATTAACTAAATTAATAAAGGACGTTTTCAACGGTACAACACAGAAAATCATCATATGCAATTGTTCAACGATTACACCATCAGAAGAAGATCGATTACAAATAATTCGCGAAGCTCACGACAGTTTGATAGGAGGACATAAAGGAGTCACAAAAACATATAAACGCATCAGAGCGAAATATCAATGGCCAGAAATGCACAACGAAATACGAAATTATATCAGGAAATGTCCAAGCTGTCAAGAAGAGAAATTAGTTAGAGCAAAAACTCGTCAACCAATGTTAATTACCGATACCCCGATAGAACCATTTGATAAAGTTGCTTTAGACACCGTAGGACCTTTACCTTTAACGCCTAGCGGAAATAAATACATTCTCACAATGCAAGATTGTTTAACGAAATATTGTATAGCAGTAGCAATACCAAACATTAGAGCAGCTACAATAGCAGACGCTTTCGCGAGACATTTTATTGCCATATATGGAACACCACGAGCAATATTAACAGACAAGGGAACTAGTTTTATCGGAAGCTTAATGAAAAATCTTTCAGAAATATTCAAAATCAAACAAATCACAACTTCTGGATACAGACCACAAACTAATGGATCACTAGAACGAAGTCATATAGTACTAACAGAATATCTTAAACATTACATGGATAATTATGAAGATTGGGACCTATTAATACCATTTGCCATGTTTTCTTATAATACTTCCGTACATGAAGCAACAAATTTCTCTCCATATGAATTAATATTTGGAAAACCAGCCCGTGAACCAAGTTCGTTCCCAACTGGCGAAAGGTTAAAATCATATGGCGACTATTTAACAGAATTAATAACTCATACTATAAAAATCCGCAACATAGCAGCCGATAATTTGATTGCTTCCAAGCACCGTTCGAAGAAGTACTATGATAAACATTCCCGACCGGTAGAATTCAATGTAGGCGATTATGCTTATGTATTGCTAGAACCACGAATTAGTAAATTTGATCCACATTATGTAGGGCCATATGAGATCATTAATGTAACAGATATGAACAACATTGTATTGCGAACACCTGACAAAACGATAACAAAACACCAAGATAAATTAAAACACGCTTATTTTCCATCCACAACGGAAAAAACGGAAATAACGGGAAATCATGATTCCGGCACAACTACTTCTGATACCTCTGGCTCTGGTTATGAGTCAGACAGCGATTAAAGGCGGTTCAAAGGTGTTACCACTGGCGCAATCAACGGGTTTGTTTTACGATAAATTGTCAGACATACGGACATAGCAATCGCAATGGCGATTGGTCACGTCATTGGATGTTGATAAATACCTTGCACATGCACCACCAGTAGAACAGATAATTCTGGCCATGAACCAACTATAGCAAACATTTACAATACTGGAATTTTCAACCTCGAACCGGGATGTAGAGCCACAGTAAATGCGATGCAATTAAAAGCAATGGACACAATAGTAACCATGGAAAATATTATACATTACCCATCCGCGTCATACAATTTATCAATAATCATTCCGAAAATAACAGAACATCACCTATCAGTTTTAGAAACCAATTACACTAATACAGATCAAGTAATCACAAATTGGAAGAACCTTCCGACAGCACCAAACCTAGAGGAATTGGAGCATCGGGCGAAAGAATTGGAACTTCAAGAAATTTCCACAAATCGTATAAAAATATCAACATTTTCCTCGTTTGGAGTAGTATCTTTGATCCTACTATTAATAATTGGGACAATAATAAAAAGTAATATACACAAAATCATTAATAAACTAAAACCTTTGGACAAACCGAACGAAATTGAATTGCAACTGGAAGAAATACCTAAAAACTCAGAAGAATCAAATTCAAATAATATAAATCTACCAAGGGAAAAATCTTCAGCACCTAGACCAAGTGCCACAATATTCTAAGGGGCCGTAGCCACTCCTACACATCCCTCCTCTAAGAGTCGAAATAAGAGTGGGGTAAGATAAGGGTTTTCAGACTATATAAGCAGTTCTCGGCACCATAGTCTCATCAGTAGACATCCTCAAGAAAATGAACACCATCAAAAATATAGTTTTGAGCAGTTCTGTTCGGATCGGAATTGTCCACGTGGACAATCCGGTAGAATTCTGGGCGCAGGTGGACGACGGTCGGGAAGAAGCTAGGCGACTGTACCGGGACCTGTATCGGTACATGAGCGACCGCGGCCACCTCCACTTTCCAAACCAGGGAAGACTGACCACTGGACGTCTGGTGGCGTACAGAAGTAAAGAAGGTACTTGGGTCCGAGGAGAAGTTCAACACCTGGTGGACGGCCAGTTCGAGGTGGCTCTTCGTGACCACGGCAAGGTGGTAAGGGCACCGGTCGACCAACTTCGGACCTTGCCGCCACGCTTTCAAAATCTACCGTGGCAGGCCTTCAAGGTACGAGTACGGGGTATCCGCCCTGTATGCAGGACCTGGAAGTTAGAGCAGGCCAAGAGGGTGTTGGAAGGAAGGAGGGGTCTGCTAACCAACATCAGAGGCGAGGGTGAGGTCGTGGCAGATGTAGCCCTCGATCGTCTACCAGGACAACCACCATTCAACGTGGCGGAGGCGTGGTTGGGCATGAGATACGCGGTTCCAGGCCGGGTATAAAAGCAGACCACAACACCATTCTTCCAAAACACTTATCTGAGCGGACCGAAATGTGCTACATCAGGGAACAACCAACTGAGAGGGACACCAGTCGCATCGAGCTGCTGATGAACTTGACGGCCCGCCTGTGCATGCGCAGCACTTGCTACAGATTAGACGTTGGCATTGTCTGTATGCAGTGTGCTCTCGAAGCAGCCCTTGGAGCAGCAAGGATCTATGACATGGTGGAGGTACACTATCCACTACCAACGGCATATCCGCCTGGGGCCTGCGATATTTGCAGCGCGCCCCTGATGGAGTTGCAGGCCGCCTACCACTGCGAGGAGTGTATTGCCGCCATCATCATGGAAATGGAATACCAAAGAGCAAACCAACCCATACCACCGCCTGCAATAGTACCAACCTGGTACACCGAGAGACAAATCCGATCGAGGCAGCCTGGACCCAGACGTACGCTTCGACTTCATACCGCGTTTAGCAGCATCACCAACCATCACACGTAGCGATAAGTACACACACATCACACATAACACCCGACATATTGCATTACAACACCAAAACTTCAACACATTCTAGTGAGTGTTTTCCTTTCCAATTGAAAGCATCACGATTACCGCGATGTTTCATCTAAGGGGGGAGGTGTCACGTAGACAGACCGTTTTACCAAACGTGTCTCCTTTCAAATAAGCTTAAACATCTGGAAAGGAAAACTCTCGGGCAAACCGACCATTTACTCTCGTAATAAACAGAAGGCCCACCGATAGCAGAACCAAACACTTGGGAAAGCAATGGGTCCGCCGTAATCAAATAGCAGATGCAACCACTCTAAACTGTCGCAGAGGCAGGTGGACCCAGCCTGATCACTCGAATAGTAACCAGACCACCCTTCTTAATTAGTATATAAACCCGTTCGTACCAACGATCGGGGGCAGTACCAGAGTTCATCTCGTGTCGAGCACGTCGTGTACGGTAGTGAGTTGGTTACTATTAGTGAGATCGGGTTGAAGTCCCCTTCGAGCAACATTCACCTTATAGAATCCGCGAGTCGTGTTTCTATTTGGCATTACAATTAACCACACACAACACCCCCGCATTGCCAGTGCGTGAACACCGAGCATAGTGGAAATAGGTAATATATCACATTATACACCTATATTCGCGACAACAACATCTGTAATAGACCAAGATTGTAGAATATATACATTGCTGTGTCAAACCCACATTAGCATTCTCCTTTAAACCCAGTGAAACCTTGTGACAGTTCCTACCACAATACAATCTTACCGCTCGGGTTGTATTGATAATAAAATAAGTTACGCGGCCGCCAATCAGAAAGCCTCTGATAGCCACGCGCGCTGCCAAGCCGTCGGCCACGTAACAGAACTGGTGACAGCGGTGGGATACAGTCACATAGATCATTTTCACTGGCATAATTACTTTCGTGGAATTTGACACACGGCTATTACTTTGTTGAACAACGATTGTATACTAGTTTTCCTAGTCAATCGGGTAACAAGAGGTATATACTAGTTTTCCTAGTTACATTCTTTAACCAACAAATTCATTCAACATGGCGAATGAACAAGCCAATATTTCTTCAGCCGATCTTATGAACTTAACAGTTTCGATCGCAAATTCTATGACACTTTTGACACAAAGATCCTGCATACAAAATGTTGCGTTAACAATACCAACATTTGATGGTGAGAATCCACCTTTATCACGTTTTGCACAACTGGTAGAAGATGGATTGACCTTGATTCCTGAGGGAACAGAAAGGGAATACCTTACAATTATTTTAACTAAACTCACCGGTCCGGCGCGAAGAAGTACTTTAGAACATCAATTCACTTCGGTATCCGCGTTGATCAAGCATTTGAAGAGAAGATTTGGACCAGGAAAGAGCTTATCGCAATTTCAAACAGAAATTGCCAGGCTTCAAATTAGGGAATACGAAAGTTTGAGAAACTACATCGATAGAACAAGCCATCTTGTTTATTGTACAAGAGGAGCGATTAAAGAGAAATATCCTAGACATTCAGAGGAAAATATTAAACAAATGGAAATGGATATTTTAGAAAATTTCCTAGATGGATTACCAGACCGCATCTCTTTTAAGGTATCAGCACAAAATAGAGACATTAAAAACTTAGAGGAAGCTTTTGACGCTGTGCTAGAGGTAGACAGGAAATTAAGAAGTCGTCGTGATTTGGCACGAAACACATCACCAGGAGGCTGGAACAACAGGGATCACCACAGCAACGAACGTCGAAATGAAATTTCATACCCTCAATCTCCAACACGACACGATGGATATAGAGATCGACAGAGGAGACCATCTAACTCTGAAGACGAGAGAGAAGGACGACCACGTACATCAGCATGGACTGTGCGATCCAGGAATCAATCGAATTCACCTTCTTATCGTTCAAATTCACCACGCACAGATCAAGATGAAAAACGGTTTACAGTTTTAAAACGCAGTGAAAAGGATGATACTTCGCAGCTATATTGTTGGCGATGTGATACCCAAGGACACGATGAAAAACGTTGTAGGAGGAATTCGCAAAATTTCAGACAGCGATCATACTCTCGAAATTCTTCAGTCGAATCAAACAAGTCTTTAAACTCAGAAAACGCTCAACGGAAAGGCGAGGCGGTGAGCGATCTGCAAAGACCTCGCCAAAAGATAGTCAGATTCACGGGAGAATCCTCATCAAGGAAACCCCAGCACCAAGAATAAAAATCAAAGTTCCGGAATTAGAATTAGAAACAGCTGAATTTTTAATTGACGGTGGCGCGGCAGTTAACTTAATAGTGCGCGATGTTCTCGGAGATCAAGCCAAACGTATCACTAAAGAAGTTATTGAAATCACAGGACTTACAAAATCACCTATTTATAGCATAGGAACCACAATTCTTCACATTCACGGTAAGCCTGCATTATTTTACGTAGTAGAGAACCTTGCGATAGAAGCCGATGGAATTATAGGCAGCCCATTTTTATTACAAGAAGAAGCAGAAATTTCATATTATCATGGAACACTAGTATTGAAAGATAAACCTATTCGACCACTTCGTTTTTCAAATTACCGAGATTTAGCTCAACAGAAAAATCCGAAATCGACTAAACACCGTATCGAAGCTCGAACAACAAAACAAATTGCAATTCACATAGCTAATCCAAATATTAAAGAGGGATACTTACCGCGACTCGAAACATCAGAAAATATATACATTGGCGAAGCAGCAGTATATAATCGTGACGGCATTTGTTACGCGTTAGCAACGAATACCGGAGAAGACGATGTAGACATCGAAATTGAACCTCAATACATTCATCCTTACGATATTTACGACTCGTCGGACGACGACCCAATTTCTTCATATATGACCGAAAACACACCAGAAAATAGAGCAACACGAATTAGAAATCTTTTAAGAACCGATCATCTCAATGCAGAAGAACGTAAACATGTATTCAACATCGTCGACGAATTTTCAGACAGATTTTACTTGCCTGGAGACAAACTAGGAGAAGTACCGAATTTTTACCATTCAATTCATACAACAGATGACGTACCGATTAATACAAGACAATACCGATATCCACCAGTACACCAAGACGAAATACAACGTCAAGTAAAGGCTCTGTTATTACAAGGAGTCATACAGCCATCTAGTTCACCATATAATTCTCCGTTATGGATTGTACCAAAGAAACCAGACGCTAAGGGCAATAAGCGTTGGCGTATGGTAATCGATTTCCGAGCCTTAAACGAAAAGACTTTGAGTGATAAATTTCCTTTGCCGAATATCACCGAAATTCTAGATAAATTGGGAGGAGCAAAATATTTCACAATTTTTGATATAGCAAATGGATTTCATCAAGTTCAAATGGATCCTAAGGATTGTCCGAAAACAGCATTCACAACACCGGATGGGCATTTTGAATTTGTACGCATGCCATTTGGTTTAAAAAATGCACCACCGACATTTCAACGCTTAATGAATCAAGTTATATCTGGTCTAGAGAACGCTCATGTATTCATAGACGATATGGTTGTTTTCTCTTCATCACTACGAGAACATGAAATAAAAGTAAAAAAATTACTCAATCGGCTCAGAGAATTTGGACTTACACTGCAGATTGATAAATGCGAATTCTTACGTAAGGAGGTTACTTATTTAGGACACATTTTAACAGAAAATGGTGTTAAGCCAGATCCTCGTAAATTACAAGCTGTAAAAGAATTTCCCATTCCTAAAACACAGAAAAATGTCCAGCAGTTCTTGGGACTGACAGGATATTATCGCCGTTTCATAAAAGATTATTCTATTAAATCAAAACCATTAGTTCAATTATTAGGTAAAGGAATTCGTTTTAAGTGGACCGAAGACCAGCAAAAAAGTTTTGAAAATTTACGCGACGAACTCTGTACACAACCAATTTTACAATATCCGGATTTTAATCGACCGTTCATTGTTACCACTGACGCATCAGATTACGCAATTGGAGCTGTACTTAGTCAAGGAGAAATAGGAAACGATCTACCAATTGCCTACGCATCTCGTACCTTAAATAAAGCCGAAAGGAATTATTCTGCTACAGAAAAGGAATGTCTTGCAATGGTTTACGCAGTACAATATTTCAGACCGTATCTTTATGGAACAAAATTCACACTCGTCACAGATCACCGACCGTTAGTCTGGTTACACTCTGTCAAGGATCCGACATCACGACTTATGAAGTGGAGACTCAGACTCTTAGAGTACGAATATCAGGTTATCCATAAAGCAGGAAAGACGAACAAGAACGCAGACGCATTATCACGTAACCCAGTACCATCTTGCTTACCACTTATACCCCGAGATCCTCAAGACCCCGATTACAAGCACATAGGACAGAAACCAGAAATCGACACGGATTCCATAGGATTTCGTGTGCGGCAACTACAAAGGGACAGGGAAAGGAGACCGAAATATCAAGAGGAAAACACTAGCTCTGATGAAGAACCAGCCCGTGGGAAGGTTCAACATTCTCCAATAGCAGATAGACCGAGAGTCTTACCTAACTTATCGCACGAGATAAGCATGCCAGATGAACACATGGAAACAATAAACTTTCATCCGCAAGCAAATTCTACTAAAATCACATCGACAGAAGAAGACGTAAACTTGATTTCATTCGAAGAACCATCAGAAAATACCATTACGGAAAACACGATAATCGCAAACCCGCAACAGGATTTACTTAACCATACACCATTATCACTTGTAACAAATGAGGGAATTTTACAACCACAACCTGTTAACGAAACAATAGGAACGGCAATCCAGCAACCACAGGAAAACTTTGACCGTACCGTTGACCCTTATCCGTTCACACTTCTTGACACAGACACTCTTTCCACGGAGGGAGATGACCTGCGAAGAAAAGTGCAACCTTCACAGACACTTGAGGTTATTATCTCTCCAAACACCCTGACCACCGAGGAAGGTCATTACGCACATTTCATACCTGCGGACTGTAAATTGGTAACCCCCATTGGAAAACTGTTACTGGACACAGAAGCAATAGATTTACAACAGCTCATGTCAAAGAAACCGCAGAAAGGAGACGTAATAGAATCAGCAAATGGCTCATACAAAGTTTACAGTATAATAATATCAGATAATTTTTACGACACCATTAAAAGTGAAGATATACTAAACGGACTACAAACACTGAAACAGCATTTAGATCAAAATCCAATTAAATCATTTAGAATATCAGCAGTCGGAGATTTTCATAAATTACCAACCAATGAATTAACTAAATTAATAAAGGACGTTTTCAACGGTACAACACAGAAAATCATCATATGCAATTGTTCAACGATTACACCATCAGAAGAAGATCGATTACAAATAATTCGCGAAGCTCACGACAGTTTGATAGGAGGACATAAAGGAGTCACAAAAACATATAAACGCATCAGAGCGAAATATCAATGGCCAGAAATGCACAACGAAATACGAAATTATATCAGGAAATGTCCAAGCTGTCAAGAAGAGAAATTAGTTAGAGCAAAAACTCGTCAACCAATGTTAATTACCGATACCCCGATAGAACCATTTGATAAAGTTGCTTTAGACACCGTAGGACCTTTACCTTTAACGCCTAGCGGAAATAAATACATTCTCACAATGCAAGATTGTTTAACGAAATATTGTATAGCAGTAGCAATACCAAACATTAGAGCAGCTACAATAGCAGACGCTTTCGCGAGACATTTTATTGCCATATATGGAACACCACGAGCAATATTAACAGACAAGGGAACTAGTTTTATCGGAAGCTTAATGAAAAATCTTTCAGAAATATTCAAAATCAAACAAATCACAACTTCTGGATACAGACCACAAACTAATGGATCACTAGAACGAAGTCATATAGTACTAACAGAATATCTTAAACATTACATGGATAATTATGAAGATTGGGACCTATTAATACCATTTGCCATGTTTTCTTATAATACTTCCGTACATGAAGCAACAAATTTCTCTCCATATGAATTAATATTTGGAAAACCAGCCCGTGAACCAAGTTCGTTCCCAACTGGCGAAAGGTTAAAATCATATGGCGACTATTTAACAGAATTAATAACTCATACTATAAAAATCCGCAACATAGCAGCCGATAATTTGATTGCTTCCAAGCACCGTTCGAAGAAGTACTATGATAAACATTCCCGACCGGTAGAATTCAATGTAGGCGATTATGCTTATGTATTGCTAGAACCACGAATTAGTAAATTTGATCCACATTATGTAGGGCCATATGAGATCATTAATGTAACAGATATGAACAACATTGTATTGCGAACACCTGACAAAACGATAACAAAACACCAAGATAAATTAAAACACGCTTATTTTCCATCCACAACGGAAAAAACGGAAATAACGGGAAATCATGATTCCGGCACAACTACTTCTGATACCTCTGGCTCTGGTTATGAGTCAGACAGCGATTAAAGGCGGTTCAAAGGTGTTACCACTGGCGCAATCAACGGGTTTGTTTTACGATAAATTGTCAGACATACGGACATAGCAATCGCAATGGCGATTGGTCACGTCATTGGATGTTGATAAATACCTTGCACATGCACCACCAGTAGAACAGATAATTCTGGCCATGAACCAACTATAGCAAACATTTACAATACTGGAATTTTCAACCTCGAACCGGGATGTAGAGCCACAGTAAATGCGATGCAATTAAAAGCAATGGACACAATAGTAACCATGGAAAATATTATACATTACCCATCCGCGTCATACAATTTATCAATAATCATTCCGAAAATAACAGAACATCACCTATCAGTTTTAGAAACCAATTACACTAATACAGATCAAGTAATCACAAATTGGAAGAACCTTCCGACAGCACCAAACCTAGAGGAATTGGAGCATCGGGCGAAAGAATTGGAACTTCAAGAAATTTCCACAAATCGTATAAAAATATCAACATTTTCCTCGTTTGGAGTAGTATCTTTGATCCTACTATTAATAATTGGGACAATAATAAAAAGTAATATACACAAAATCATTAATAAACTAAAACCTTTGGACAAACCGAACGAAATTGAATTGCAACTGGAAGAAATACCTAAAAACTCAGAAGAATCAAATTCAAATAATATAAATCTACCAAGGGAAAAATCTTCAGCACCTAGACCAAGTGCCACAATATTCTAAGGGGCCGTAGCCACTCCTACACATCCCTCCTCTAAGAGTCGAAATAAGAGTGGGGTAAGATAAGGGTTTTCAGACTATATAAGCAGTTCTCGGCACCATAGTCTCATCAGTAGACATCCTCAAGAAAATGAACACCATCAAAAATATAGTTTTGAGCAGTTCTGTTCGGATCGGAATTGTCCACGTGGACAATCCGGTAGAATTCTGGGCGCAGGTGGACGACGGTCGGGAAGAAGCTAGGCGACTGTACCGGGACCTGTATCGGTACATGAGCGACCGCGGCCACCTCCACTTTCCAAACCAGGGAAGACTGACCACTGGACGTCTGGTGGCGTACAGAAGTAAAGAAGGTACTTGGGTCCGAGGAGAAGTTCAACACCTGGTGGACGGCCAGTTCGAGGTGGCTCTTCGTGACCACGGCAAGGTGGTAAGGGCACCGGTCGACCAACTTCGGACCTTGCCGCCACGCTTTCAAAATCTACCGTGGCAGGCCTTCAAGGTACGAGTACGGGGTATCCGCCCTGTATGCAGGACCTGGAAGTTAGAGCAGGCCAAGAGGGTGTTGGAAGGAAGGAGGGGTCTGCTAACCAACATCAGAGGCGAGGGTGAGGTCGTGGCAGATGTAGCCCTCGATCGTCTACCAGGACAACCACCATTCAACGTGGCGGAGGCGTGGTTGGGCATGAGATACGCGGTTCCAGGCCGGGTATAAAAGCAGACCACAACACCATTCTTCCAAAACACTTATCTGAGCGGACCGAAATGTGCTACATCAGGGAACAACCAACTGAGAGGGACACCAGTCGCATCGAGCTGCTGATGAACTTGACGGCCCGCCTGTGCATGCGCAGCACTTGCTACAGATTAGACGTTGGCATTGTCTGTATGCAGTGTGCTCTCGAAGCAGCCCTTGGAGCAGCAAGGATCTATGACATGGTGGAGGTACACTATCCACTACCAACGGCATATCCGCCTGGGGCCTGCGATATTTGCAGCGCGCCCCTGATGGAGTTGCAGGCCGCCTACCACTGCGAGGAGTGTATTGCCGCCATCATCATGGAAATGGAATACCAAAGAGCAAACCAACCCATACCACCGCCTGCAATAGTACCAACCTGGTACACCGAGAGACAAATCCGATCGAGGCAGCCTGGACCCAGACGTACGCTTCGACTTCATACCGCGTTTAGCAGCATCACCAACCATCACACGTAGCGATAAGTACACACACATCACACATAACACCCGACATATTGCATTACAACACCAAAACTTCAACACATTCTAGTGAGTGTTTTCCTTTCCAATTGAAAGCATCACGATTACCGCGATGTTTCATCTAAGGGGGGAGGTGTCACGTAGACAGACCGTTTTATCAAACGTGTCTCCTTTCAAATAAGCTTAAACATCTGGAAAGGAAAACTCTCGGGCAAACCGACCATTTACTCTCGTAATAAACAGAAGGCCCACCGATAGCAGAACCAAACACTTGGGAAAGCAATGGGTCCGCCGTAATCAAATAGCAGATGCAACCACTCTAAACTGTCGCAGAGGCAGGTGGACCCAGCCTGATCACTCGAATAGTAACCAGACCACCCTTCTTAATTAGTATATAAACCCGTTCGTACCAACGATCGGGGGCAGTACCAGAGTTCATCTCGTGTCGAGCACGTCGTGTACGGTAGTGAGTTGGTTACTATTAGTGAGATCGGGTTGAAGTCCCCTTCGAGCAACATTCACCTTATAGAATCCGCGAGTCGTGTTTCTATTTGGCATTACAATTAACCACACACAACACCCCCGCATTGCCAGTGCGTGAACACCGAGCATAGTGGAAATAGGTAATATATCACATTATACACCTATATTCGCGACAACAACATCTGTAATAGACCAAGATTGTAGAATATATACATTGCTGTGTCAAACCCACATTAGCATTCTCCTTTAAACCCAGTGAAACCTTGTGACAGTTCCTACCACAATACAATCTTACCGCTCGGGTTGTATTGATAATAAAATAAGTTACGCGGCCGCCAATCAGAAAGCCTCTGATAGCCACGCGCGCTGCCAAGCCGTCGGCCACGTAACAATTGCGAGCTGCAAATGCCACTTCCAGCTTAGCTGTGCAGAGGAAGAACAACAAGAAGAAGAAATATCTCGAAATATGTCCGTCAGGCCAGTTCCTTTGAGCTGAATCTGCAAATATCTCGGAAACGAAGCGAGCTATGGCAAAATGTTAAGAGACGTTTTTTGTAGAGAATTATGTTTCCTACAATTTATGTTCTATGATATTTTTTGATCAGAAGCGTAGTTTTCGAGATATATCGAGATATTTAAAAGTTCCGAAGCCGCACCAACATAATAGGGATACAGAAACACCGTGGCCCCTTTCTTTGAGATAACTCTGCACTAGTGCGAGCCGCAAATGCCACTTCCAGCTTAGCTGTGCAGAAGAAGAACAACAAGAAGAAGAACAACAAGAAGAAGAAATATCTCGAAATATGTCCGTCAGGCCCCTTCCCTTGAGATAAATCTGCAAATATCTCGGAAACGAAGCGAGCTATGGCAAAATGTTAAGAGACCTTTTTTGTAGAGAATTATGTTTTCTACAATTTATGTTCTATGATATTTTTTGATCAGAAGCGTAGTTTTCGAGATATATCGAGATATTTAAAAGTTCCGAAGCCGCACCAACATAATAGAGATACAGAAACACCGTGGCCCCTTTCTTTGAGATAACTCTGCACTAGTGCGAGCTGCAAATGCCACTTCCAGCTTAGCTGTGCAGAAGAAGAACAACAAGAAGAAGAAATATCTCGAAATATGTCCGTCAGGCCCCTTCCCTTGAGATAAATCTGCAAATATCTCGGAAACGAAGCGAGCTATGGCAAAATGTTAAGAGACCTTTTTTGTAGAGAATTAAGTTTCCTACCTTTTATGTTCTATGATATTTTTTGATCAGATGCGTAGTTCTCGAGATATATCAAGATATTTAAAAGTTCCGAAGCCGCACCAACATAATAGAGATACAGAAACACCGTGGCCCCTTTCTTTGAGATAACTCTGCACTATTGCGAGCTGCAAATGCCACTTCCAGCTTAGCTGTGCAGAGGAAGAACAACAAGAAGAAGAAATATCTCGAAATATGTCCGTCAGGCCCCTTCCCTTGAGATATATCTGCAAATATCTCGGAAACGAAGCGAGCTATGGCAAAATGTTAAGAGACCTTTTTTGTAGAGAATTATGTTTCCTACAATTTATGTTCTATGATATTTTTTGATCAGAAGCGTAGTTTTCGAGGTATATCGAGATATTTAAAAGTTCCGAAGCCGCACCAACATAATAGAGATACAGAAACACCGTGGCCCCTTTCTTTGAGATAACTCTGCACTAGTGCGAGCTGCAAATGCCACTTCCAGCTTAGCTGTGCAGAAGAAGAACAACAAGAAGAAGAAATATCTCGAAATATGTCCGTCAGGCCCCTTCCCTTGAGATAAATCTGCAAATATCTCGGAAACGAAGCGAGCTATGGCAAAATGTTAAGAGACCTTTTTTGTAGAGAATTAAGTTTCCTACCTTTTATGTTCTATGATATTTTTTGATCAGATGCGTAGTTCTCGAGATATATCAAGATATTTAAAAGTTCCGAAGCCGCACCAACATAATAGAGATACAGAAACACCGTGGCCCCTTTCTTTGAGATAACTCTGCACTATTGCGAGCTGCAAATGCCACTTCCAGCTTAGCTGTGCAGAGGAAGAACAACAAGAAGAAGAAATATCTCGAAATATGTCCGTCAGGCCCCTTCCCTTGAGATATATCTGCAAATATCTCGGAAACGAAGCGAGCTATGGCAAAATGTTAAGAGACCTTTTTTGTAGAGAATTATGTTTCCTACAATTTATGTTCTATGATATTTTTTGATCAGAAGCGTAGTTTTCGAGGTATATCGAGATATTTAAAAGTTCCGAAGCCGCACCAACATAATAGAGATACAGAAACACCGTGGCCCCTTTCTTTGAGATAACTCTGCACTAGTGCGAGCCGCAAATGCCACTTCCAGCTTAGCTGTGCAGAAGAAGAACAACAAGAAGAAGAAATATCTCGAAATATGTCCGTCAGGCCCCTTCCCTTGAGATAAATATGCAAATATCTCGGAAACGAAGCGAGCTATGGCAAAATGTTAAGAGACCTTTTTTGTAGAGAATTAAGTTTCCTACTTTTTATGTTCTATGATATTTTTTGATCAGATGCGTAGTTCTCGAGATATATCAAGATATTTAAAAGTTCCGAAGCCGCACCAACATAATAGAGATACAGAAACACCGTGGCCCCTTTCTTTGAGATAACTCTGCACTATTGCGAGCTGCAAATGCCACTTCCAGCTTAGCTGTGCAGAGGTAGAACAACAAGAAGAAGAAATATCTCGAAATATGTCCTTCAGGCCAGTTCCTTTGAGCTGAATCTGCAAATATCTCGGAAACGAAGCGAGCTATGGTAAAATGTTAAGAGACGTTTTTTGTAGAGAATTATGTTTCCTACAATTTATGTTCTATGATATTTTTTGATCAGAAGCGTAGTTTTCGAGATATATCGAGATATTTAAAAGTTCCGAAGCCGCACCAACATAATAGGGATACAGAAACACCGTGGCCCCTTTCTTTGAGATAACTCTGCACTATTGCGAGCTGGAAATGCCACTTCCAGTTTAGCTGTGCAGAAGAAGAACAACAAGAAGAAGAAATATCTCGAAATATGTCCGTTAGGCCCCTTCCCTTGAGATAAATCTGCAAATATCTCGGAAACGAAGCGAGCTATGGCAAAATGTTAAGAGACCTTTTTTGTAGAGAATTAAGTTTCCTACTTTTTATGTTCTATGATATTTTTTGATCAGAAGCGTAGTTTTCGAGATATATCGAGATATTTAAAAGTTCCGAAGCCGCACCAACATAATAGAGATACAGAAACACCGTGGCCCCTTTCTTTGAGATAACTCTGCACTAGTGCGAGCCGCAAATGCCACTTCCAGCTTAGCTGTGCAGAAGAAGAACAACAAGAAGAAGAAATATCTCGAAATATGTCCGTCAGGCCCCTTCCCTTGAGATATATCTGCAAATATCTCGGAAACGAAGCTAGCTATGGCAAAATGTTAAGAGACCTTTTTTGTAGAGAATTATGTTTCCTACAATTTATGTTCTATGATATTTTTTGATCAGAAGCGTAGTTTTCGAGGTATATCGAGATATTTAAAAGTTCCGAAGCCGCACCAACATAATAGAGATACAGAAACACCGTGGCCCCTTTCTTTGAGATAACTGTGCACTAGTGCGAGCCGCAAATGCCACTTCCAGCTTAGCTGTGCAGAAGAAGAACAACAAGAAGAAGAAATATCTCGAAATATGCCCGTCAGGCCCCTTCCCTTGAAATATATCTGCAAATATCTCGGAAACGAAGCGAGCTATGGCAAAATGTTAAGAGACCGTTTTTGTAGAGAATTAAGTTTCCTACTTTTTATGTTCTATGATATTTTTTGATCAGACGCGTAGTTCTCGAGATATATCAAGATATTTAAAAGTTCCGAAGCCGCACCAACATAATAGAGATACAGAAACACCGTGGCCCCTTTCGTTGAGATAACTCTGCACTAGTGCGAGCCGCAAATGCCACTTCCAGCTTAGCTGTGCAGAAGAAGAACAACAAGAAGAAGAAATATCTCGAAATATGTCCGTCCGGCCCCTTCCCTTGAGATAAATCTGCAAATATCTCGGAAACGAAGAGAGCTATGGCAAAATGTTAAGAGACCTTTTTTGTAGAGAATTATGCTTCCTACAATTTATGTTCTATGATATTTTTTGATCAGAAGCGTAGTTTTCGAGATACATCGAGATATTTAAAAGTTCCGAAGCCGCACCAACATAATAGAGATACAGAAACACCGTGGCCCCTTTCGTTGAGATAACTCTGCACTAGTGCGAGGGGCAAACGCCACTTCCAGCTTAGCTGTGCAGAAGAAGAACAACAAGAAGAAGAAATATCTCGAAATATGTCCGTCAGGCCCCTTCCCTTGAGATAAATCTGCAAATATCTCGGAAACGAAGCGAGCTATGGCAAAATGTTAAGAGACCTTTTTTGTAGAGAATTAAGTTTCCTACTTTTTATGTGCTATGATATTTTTTGATCAGATGCGTAGTTCTCGAGATATATCAAGATATTTAAAAGTTCCGAAGCCGCACCAACATAATAGAGATACAGAAACACCGTGGCCCCTTTCTTTGAGATAACTCTGCACTAGTGCGAGCCGCAAATGCCACTTCCAGCTTAGCTGTGCAGAAGAAGAACAACAAGAAGAAGAAATATCTCGAAATATGTCCGTCAGGCCCCTTCCCTTGAGATAAATATGCAAATATCTCGGAAACGAAGCGAGCTATGGCAAAATGTTAAGAGACCTTTTTTGTAGAGAATTAAGTTTCCTACTTTTTATGTTCTATGATATTTTTTGATCAGATGCGTAGTTCTCGAGATATATCAAGATATTTAAAAGTTCCGAAGCCGCACCAACATAATAGAGATACAGAAACACCGTGGCCCCTTTCTTTGAGATAACTCTGCACTATTGCGAGCTGCAAATGCCACTTCCAGCTTAGCTGTGCAGAGGTAGAACAACAAGAAGAAGAAATATCTCGAAATATGTCCTTCAGGCCAGTTCCTTTGAGCTGAATCTGCAAATATCTCGGAAACGAAGCGAGCTATGGTAAAATGTTAAGAGACGTTTTTTGTAGAGAATTATGTTTCCTACAATTTATGTTCTATGATATTTTTTGATCAGAAGCGTAGTTTTCGAGATATATCGAGATATTTAAAAGTTCCGAAGCCGCACCAACATAATAGGGATACAGAAACACCGTGGCCCCTTTCTTTGAGATAACTCTGCACTATTGCGAGCTGGAAATGCCACTTCCAGTTTAGCTGTGCAGAAGAAGAACAACAAGAAGAAGAAATATCTCGAAATATGTCCGTTAGGCCCCTTCCCTTGAGATAAATCTGCAAATATCTCGGAAACGAAGCGAGCTATGGCAAAATGTTAAGAGACCTTTTTTGTAGAGAATTAAGTTTCCTACTTTTTATGTTCTATGATATTTTTTGATCAGAAGCGTAGTTTTCGAGATATATCGAGATATTTAAAAGTTCCGAAGCCGCACCAACATAATAGAGATACAGAAACACCGTGGCCCCTTTCTTTGAGATAACTCTGCACTAGTGCGAGCCGCAAATGCCACTTCCAGCTTAGCTGTGCAGAAGAAGAACAACAAGAAGAAGAAATATCTCGAAATATGTCCGTCAGGCCCCTTCCCTTGAGATATATCTGCAAATATCTCGGAAACGAAGCTAGCTATGGCAAAATGTTAAGAGACCTTTTTTGTAGAGAATTATGTTTCCTACAATTTATGTTCTATGATATTTTTTGATCAGAAGCGTAGTTTTCGAGGTATATCGAGATATTTAAAAGTTCCGAAGCCGCACCAACATAATAGAGATACAGAAACACCGTGGCCCCTTTCTTTGAGATAACTCTGCACTAGTGCGAGCTGCAAATGCCACTTCCAGCTTAGCTGTGCAGAAGAAGAACAACAAGAAGAAGAAATATCTCGAAATATGTCCGTCAGGCCCCTTCCCTTGAGATAAATCTGCAAATATCTCGGAAACGAAGCGAGCTATGGCAAAATGTTAAGAGACCTTTTTTGTAGAGAATTAAGTTTCCTACTTTTTATGTTCTATGATATTTTTTGATCAGATGCGTAGTTCTCGAGATATATCAAGATATTTAAAAGTTCCGAAGCCGCACCAACATAATAGAGATACAGAAACACCGTGGCCCCTTTCTTTGAGATAACTCTGCACTATTGCGAGCTGCAAATGCCACTTCCAGCTTAGCTGTGCAGAGGTAGAACAACAAGAAGAAGAAATATCTCGAAATATGTCCTTCAGGCCAGTTCCTTTGAGCTGAATCTGCAAATATCTCGGAAACGAAGCGAGCTATGGTAAAATGTTAAGAGACGTTTTTTGTAGAGAATTATGTTTCCTACAATTTATGTTCTATGATATTTTTTGATCAGAAGCGTAGTTTTCGAGATATATCGAGATATTTAAAAGTTCCGAAGCCGCACCAACATAATAGGGATACAGAAACACCGTGGCCCCTTTCTTTGAGATAACTCTGCACTATTGCGAGCTGGAAATGCCACTTCCAGTTTAGCTGTGCAGAAGAAGAACAACAAGAAGAAGAAATATCTCGAAATATGTCCGTTAGGCCCCTTCCCTTGAGATAAATCTGCAAATATCTCGGAAACGAAGCGAGCTATGGCAAAATGTTAAGAGACCTTTTTTGTAGAGAATTAAGTTTCCTACTTTTTATGTTCTATGATATTTTTTGATCAGAAGCGTAGTTTTCGAGATATATCGAGATATTTAAAAGTTCCGAAGCCGCACCAACATAATAGAGATACAGAAACACCGTGGCCCCTTTCTTTGAGATAACTCTGCACTAGTGCGAGCCGCAAATGCCACTTCCAGCTTAGCTGTGCAGAAGAAGAACAACAAGAAGAAGAAATATCTCGAAATATGTCCGTCAGGCCCCTTCCCTTGAGATATATCTGCAAATATCTCGGAAACGAAGCTAGCTATGGCAAAATGTTAAGAGACCTTTTTTGTAGAGAATTATGTTTCCTACAATTTATGTTCTATGATATTTTTTGATCAGAAGCGTAGTTTTCGAGGTATATCGAGATATTTAAAAGTTCCGAAGCCGCACCAACATAATAGAGATACAGAAACACCGTGGCCCCTTTCTTTGAGATAACTCTGCACTAGTGCGAGCTGCAAATGCCACTTCCAGCTTAGCTGTGCAGAAGAAGAACAACAAGAAGAAGAAATATCTCGAAATATGTCCGTCAGGCCCCTTCCCTTGAGATAAATCTGCAAATATCTCGGAAACGAAGCGAGCTATGGCAAAATGTTAAGAGACCTTTTTTGTAGAGAATTAAGTTTCCTACCTTTTATGTTCTATGATATTTTTTGATCAGATGCGTAGTTCTCGAGATATATCAAGATATTTAAAAGTTCCGAAGCCGCACCAACATAATAGAGATACAGAAACACCGTGGCCCCTTTCTTTGAGATAACTCTGCACTATTGCGAGCTGCAAATGCCACTTCCAGCTTAGCTGTGCAGAGGAAGAACAACAAGAAGAAGAAATATCTCGAAATATGTCCGTCAGGCCCCTTCCCTTGAGATATATCTGCAAATATCTCGGAAACGAAGCGAGCTATGGCAAAATGTTAAGAGACCTTTTTTGTAGAGAATTATGTTTCCTACAATTTATGTTCTATGATATTTTTTGATCAGAAGCGTAGTTTTCGAGGTATATCGAGATATTTAAAAGTTCCGAAGCCGCACCAACATAATAGAGATACAGAAACACCGTGGCCCCTTTCTTTGAGATAACTCTGCACTAGTGCGAGCTGCAAATGCCACTTCCAGCTTAGCTGTGCAGAAGAAGAACAACAAGAAGAAGAAATATCTCGAAATATGTCCGTCAGGCCCCTTCCCTTGAGATAAATCTGCAAATATCTCGGAAACGAAGCGAGCTATGGCAAAATGTTAAGAGACCTTTTTTGTAGAGAATTAAGTTTCCTACCTTTTATGTTCTATGATATTTTTTGATCAGATGCGTAGTTCTCGAGATATATCAAGATATTTAAAAGTTCCGAAGCCGCACCAACATAATAGAGATACAGAAACACCGTGGCCCCTTTCTTTGAGATAACTCTGCACTATTGCGAGCTGCAAATGCCACTTCCAGCTTAGCTGTGCAGAGGAAGAACAACAAGAAGAAGAAATATCTCGAAATATGTCCGTCAGGCCCCTTCCCTTGAGATATATCTGCAAATATCTCGGAAACGAAGCGAGCTATGGCAAAATGTTAAGAGACCTTTTTTGTAGAGAATTATGTTTCCTACAATTTATGTTCTATGATATTTTTTGATCAGAAGCGTAGTTTTCGAGGTATATCGAGATATTTAAAAGTTCCGAAGCCGCACCAACATAATAGAGATACAGAAACACCGTGGCCCCTTTCTTTGAGATAACTCTGCACTAGTGCGAGCCGCAAATGCCACTTCCAGCTTAGCTGTGCAGAAGAAGAACAACAAGAAGAAGAAATATCTCGAAATATGTCCGTCAGGCCCCTTCCCTTGAGATAAATATGCAAATATCTCGGAAACGAAGCGAGCTATGGCAAAATGTTAAGAGACCTTTTTTGTAGAGAATTAAGTTTCCTACTTTTTATGTTCTATGATATTTTTTGATCAGATGCGTAGTTCTCGAGATATATCAAGATATTTAAAAGTTCCGAAGCCGCACCAACATAATAGAGATACAGAAACACCGTGGCCCCTTTCTTTGAGATAACTCTGCACTATTGCGAGCTGCAAATGCCACTTCCAGCTTAGCTGTGCAGAGGAAGAACAACAAGAAGAAGAAATATCTCGAAATATGTCCTTCAGGCCAGTTCCTTTGAGCTGAATCTGCAAATATCTCGGAAACGAAGCGAGCTATGGCAAAATGTTAAGAGACGTTTTTTGTAGAGAATTATGTTTCCTACAATTTATGTTCTATGATATTTTTTGATCAGAAGCGTAGTTTTCGAGATATATCGAGATATTTAAAAGTTCCGAAGCCGCACCAACATAATAGGGATACAGAAACACCGTGGCCCCTTTCTTTGAGATAACTCTGCACTATTGCGAGCTGGAAATGCCACTTCCAGTTTAGCTGTGCAGAAGAAGAACAACAAGAAGAAGAAATATCTCGAAATATGTCCGTTAGGCCCCTTCCCTTGAGATAAATCTGCAAATATCTCGGAAACGAAGCGAGCTATGGCAAAATGTTAAGAGACCTTTTTTGTAGAGAATTAAGTTTCCTACTTTTTATGTTCTATGATATTTTTTGATCAGAAGCGTAGTTTTCGAGATATATCGAGATATTTAAAAGTTCCGAAGCCGCACCAACATAATAGAGATACAGAAACACCGTGGCCCCTTTCTTTGAGATAACTCTGCACTAGTGCGAGCCGCAAATGCCACTTCCAGCTTAGCTGTGCAGAAGAAGAACAACAAGAAGAAGAAATATCTCGAAATATGTCCGTTAGGCCCCTTCCCTTGAGATAAATCTGCAAATATCTCGGAAACGAAGCGAGCTATGGCAAAATGTTTAGAGACCTTTTTTGTAGAGAATTAAGTTTCCTACTTTTTATGTTCTATGATATTTTTTGATCAGAAGCGTACTTTTCGAGATATATCGAGATATTTAAAAGTTCCGAAGCCGCACCAACATAATAGAGATACAGAAACACCGTGGCCCCTTTCTTTGAGATAACTCTGCACTAGTGCGAGCCGCAAATGCCACTTCCAGCTTAGCTGTGCAGAAGAAGAACAACAAGAAGAAGAAATATCTCGAAATATGTCCGTCAGGCCCCTTCCCTTGAGATATATCTGCAAATATCTCGGAAACGAAGCGAGCTATGGCAAAATGTTAAGAGACCTTTTTTGTAGAGAATTATGTTTCCTACAATTTATGTTGTATGATATTTTTTGATCAGAAGCGTAGTTTTCGAGATATATCGAGATATTTAAAAGTTCCGAAGCCGCACCAACATAATAGAGATACAGAAACACCGTGGCCCCTTTCTTTGAGATAACTCTGCACTAGTGCGAGCCGCAAATGCCACTTCCAGCTTAGCTGTGCAGAAGAAGAACAACAAGAAGAAGAAATATCTCGAAATATGTCCGTCAGGCCCCTTCCCTTGAGATAAATATGCAAATATCTCGGAAACGAAGCGAGCTATGGCAAAATGTTAAGAGACCTTTTTTGTAGAGAATTAAGTTTCCTACTTTTTATGTTCTATGATATTTTTTGATCAGGTGCGTAGTTCTCGAGATATATCAAGATATTTAAAAGTTCCGAAGCCGCACCAACATAATAGAGATACAGAAACACCGTGGCCCCTTTCTTTGAGATAACTCTGCACTAGTGCGAGCCGCAAATGCCACTTCCAGCTTAGCTGTGCAGAAGAAGAACAACAAGAAGAAGAAATATCTCGAAATATGTCCGTCAGGCCCCTTCCCTTGAGATATATCTGCAAATATCTCGGAAACGAAGCGAGCTATGGCAAAATGTTAAGAGACCTTTTTTGTAGAGAATTATGTTTCCTACAATTTATGTTCTATGATATTTTTTGATCAGAAGCGTAGTTTTCGAGATATATCGAGATATTTAAAAGTTCCGAAGCCGCACCAACATAATAGAGATACAGAAACACCGTGGCCCCTTTCTTTGAGATAACTCTGCACTAGTGCGAGCCGCAAATGCCACTTCCAGCTTAGCTGTGCAGAAGAAGAACAACAAGAAGAAGAAATATCTCGAAATATGTCCGTCAGGCCCCTTCCCTTGAGATAAATATGCAAATATCTCGGAAACGAAGCGAGCTATGGCAAAATGTTAAGAGACCTTTTTTGTAGAGAATTAAGTTTCCTACTTTTTATGTTCTATGATATTTTTTGATCAGATGCGTAGTTCTCGAGATATATCAAGATATTTAAAAGTTCCGAAGCCGCACCAACATAATAGAGATACAGAAACACCGTGGCCCCTTTCTTTGAGATAACTCTGCACTATTGCGAGCCGCAAATGCCACTTCCAGTTTAGCTGTGCAGAAGAAGAACAACAAGAAGAAGAAATATCTCGAAATATGTCCGTTAGGCCCCTTCCCTTGAGATAAATCTGCAAATATCTCGGAAACGAAGCGAGCTATGGCAAAATGTTTAGAGACCTTTTTTGTAGAGAATTAAGTTTCCTACTTTTTATGTTCTATGATATTTTTTGATCAGAAGCGTAGTTTTCGAGATATATCGAGATATTTAAAAGTTCCGAAGCCGCACCAACATAATAGAGATACAGAAACACCGTGGCCCCTTTCTTTGAGATAACTCTGCACTAGTGCGAGCCGCAAATGCCACTTCCAGCTTAGCTGTGCAGAAGAAGAACAACAAGAAGAAGAAATATCTCGAAATATGTCCGTCAGGCCCCTTCCCTTGAGACAAATATGCAAATATCTCGGAAACAAAGCGAGCTATGGCAAAATGTTAAGAGACCTTTTTTGTAGAGAATTAAGTTTCCTACTTTTTATGTTCTATGATATTTTTTTATCAGATGCGTAGTTCTCGAGATATATCAAGATATTTAAAAGTTCCGAAGCCGCACCAACATAATAGAGATACAGAAACACCGTGGCCCCTTTCTTTGAGATAACTCTGCACTGTTGCGAGCTGCAAATGCCACTTCCAGCTTAGCTGTGCAGAGGAAGAACAACAAGAAGAAGAAATATCTCGAAATATGTCCGTCAGGCCCCTTCCCTTGAGATATATCTGCAAATATCTCGGAAACGAAGCGAGCTATGGCAAAATGTTAAGAGACCTTTTTTGTAGAGAATTATGTTTCCTACAATTTATGTTCTATGATATTTTTTGATCAGAAGCGTAGCTTTCGAGATATATCGAGATATTTAAAAGTTCCGAAGCCGCACCAACATAATAGAGATACAGAAACACCGTGGCCCCTTTCTTTGAGATAACTCTGCACTAGTGCGAGCCGCAAATGCCACTTCCAGCTTAGCTGTGCAGAAGAAGAACAACAAGAAGAAGAAATATCTCGAAATATGTCCGTCAGGCCCCTTCCCTTGAGATAAATATGCAAATATCTCGGAAACGAAGCGAGCTATGGCAAAATGTTAAGAGACCTTTTTTGTAGAGAATTAAGTTTCCTACTTTTTATGTTCTATGATATTTTTTGATCAGGTGCGTAGTTCTCGAGATATATCAAGATATTTAAAAGTTCCGAAGCCGCACCAACATAATAGAGATACAGAAACACCGTGGCCCCTTTCTTTGAGATAACTCTGCACTAGTGCGAGCCGCAAATGCCACTTCCAGCTTAGCTGTGCAGAAGAAGAACAACAAGAAGAAGAAATATCTCGAAATATGTCCGTCAGGCCACTTCCCTTGAGATATATCTGCAAATATCTCGGAAACGAAGCGAGCTTTCGCAAAATGTTAAGAGACCTTTTTTGTAGAGAATTATGTTTCCTACAATTTATGTTCTATGATATTTTTTGATCAGAAGCGTAGTTTTCGAGATATATCGAGATATTTAAAAGTTCCGAAGCCGCACCAACATAATAGAGATACAGAAACACCGTGGCCCCTTTCTTTGAGATAACTCTGCACTAGTGCGAGCCGCAAATGCCACTTCCAGCTTAGCTGTGCAGAAGAAGAACAACAAGAAGAAGAAATATCTCGAAATATGTCCGTCAGGCCCCTTCCCTTGAGATAAATATGCAAATATCTCGGAAACGAAGCGAGCTATGGCAAAATCTTAAGAGACCTTTTTTGTAGAGAATTAAGTTTCCTACTTTTTATGTTCTATGATATTTTTTGATCAGGTGCGTAGTTCTCGAGATATATCAAGATATTTAAAAGTTCCGAAGCCGCACCAACATAATAGAGATACAGAAACACCGTGGCCCCTTTCTTTGAGATAACTCTGCACTAGTGCGAGCCGCAAATGCCACTTCCAGCTTAGCTGTGCAGAAGAAGAACAACAAGAAGAAGAAATATCTCGAAATATGTCCGTCAGGCCCCTTCCCTTGAGATATATCTGCAAATATCTCGGAAACGAAGCGAGCTATGGCAAAATGTTAAGAGACCTTTTTTGTAGAGAATTATGTTTCCTACAATTTATGTTCTATGATATTTTTTGATCAGAAGCGTAGTTTTCGAGATATATCGAGATATTTAAAAGTTCCGAAGCCGCACCAACATAATAGAGATACAGAAACACCGTGGCCCCTTTCTTTGAGATAACTCTGCACTAGTGCGAGCCGCAAATGCCACTTCCAGCTTAGCTGTGCAGAAGAAGAACAACAAGAAGAAGAAATATCTCGAAATATGTCCGTCAGGCCCCTTCCCTTGAGATAAATATGCAAATATCTCGGAAACGAAGCGAGCTATGGCAAAATGTTAAGAGACCTTTTTTGTAGAGAATTAAGTTTCCTACTTTTTATGTTCTATGATATTTTTTGATCAGGTGCGTAGTTCTCGAGATATATCAAGATATTTAAAAGTTCCGAAGCCGCACCAACATAATAGAGATACAGAAACACCGTGGCCCCTTTCTTTGAGATAACTCTGCACTAGTGCGAGCCGCAAATGCCACTTCCAGCTTAGCTGTGCAGAAGAAGAACAACAAGAAGAAGAAATATCTCGAAATATGTCCGTCAGGCCCCTTCCCTTGAGATATATCTGCAAATATCTCGGAAACGAAGCGAGCTATGGCAAAATGTTAAGAGACCTTTTTTGTAGAGAATTATGTTTCCTACAATTTATGTTCTATGATATTTTTTGATCAGAAGCGTAGTTTTCGAGATATATCGAGATATTTAAAAGTTCCGAAGCCGCACCAACATAATAGAGATACAGAAACACCGTGGCCCCTTTCTTTGAGATAACTCTGCACTAGTGCGAGCCGCAAATGCCACTTCCAGCTTAGCTGTGCAGAAGAAGAACAACAAGAAGAAGAAATATCTCGAAATATGTCCGTCAGGCCCCTTCCCTTGAGATATATCTGCAAATATCTCGGAAACGAAGCGAGCTATGGCAAAATGTTAAGAGACCTTTTTTGTAGAGAATTATGTTTCCTACAATTTATGTTGTATGATATTTTTTGATCAGAAGCGTAGTTTTCGAGATATATCGAGATATTTAAAAGTTCCGAAGCCGCACCAACATAATAGAGATACAGAAACACCGTGGCCCCTTTCTTTGAGATAACTCTGCACTAGTGCGAGCCGCAAATGCCACTTCCAGCTTAGCTGTGCAGAAGAAGAACAACAAGAAGAAGAAATATCTCGAAATATGTCCGTCAGGCCCCTTCCCTTGAGATAAATATGCAAATATCTCGGAAACGAAGCGAGCTATGGCAAAATGTTAAGAGACCTTTTTTGTAGAGAATTAAGTTTCCTACTTTTTATGTTCTATGATATTTTTTGATCAGGTGCGTAGTTCTCGAGATATATCAAGATATTTAAAAGTTCCGAAGCCGCACCAACATAATAGAGATACAGAAACACCGTGGCCCCTTTCTTTGAGATAACTCTGCACTAGTGCGAGCCGCAAATGCCACTTCCAGCTTAGCTGTGCAGAAGAAGAACAACAAGAAGAAGAAATATCTCGAAATATGTCCGTCAGGCCCCTTCCCTTGAGACAAATATGCAAATATCTCGGAAACGAAGCGAGCTATGGCAAAATGTTAAGAGACCTTTTTTGTAGAGAATTAAGTTTCCTACTTTTTATGTTCTATGATATTTTTTGATCAGATGCGTAGTTCTCGAGATATATCAAGATATTTAAAAGTTCCGAAGCCGCACCAACATAATAGAGATACAGAAACACCGTGGCCGCTTTCTTTGAGATAACTCTGCACTATTGCGAGCTGCAAATGCCACTTCCAGCTTAGCTGTGCAGAGGAAGAACAACAAGAAGAAGAAATATCTCGAAATATGTCCGTCAGGCCCCTTCCCTTGAGATATATCTGCAAATATCTCGGAAACGAAGCGAGCTATGGCAAAATGTTAAGAGACCTTTTTTGTAGAGAATTATGTTTCCTACAATTTATGTTCTATGATATTTTTTGATCAGAAGCGTAGTTTTCGAGATATATCGAGATATTTAAAAGTTCCGAAGCCGCACCAACATAATAGAGATACAGAAACACCGTGGCCCCTTTCTTTGAGATAACTCTGCACTAGTGCGAGCCGCAAATGCCACTTCCAGCTTAGCTGTGCAGAAGAAGAACAACAAGAAGAAGAAATATCTCGAAATATGTCCGTCAGGCCCCTTCCCTTGAGATAAATATGCAAATATCTCGGAAACGAAGCGAGCTATGGCAAAATGTTAAGAGACCTTTTTTGTAGAGAATTAAGTTTCCTACTTTTTATGTTCTATGATATTTTTTGATCAGATGCGTAGTTCTCGAGATATATCAAGATATTTAAAAGTTCCGAAGCCGCACCAACATAATAGAGATACAGAAACACCGTGGCCCCTTTCTTTGAGATAACTCTGCACTAGTGCGAGCCGCAAATGCCACTTCCAGCTTAGCTGTGCAGAAGAAGAACAACAAGAAGAAGAAATATCTCGAAATATGTCCGTCAGGCCCCTTCCCTTGAGATAAATATGCAAATATCTCGGAAACGAAGCGAGCTATGGCAAAATGTTAAGAGACCTTTTTTGTAGAGAATTAAGTTTCCTACTTTTTATGTTCTATGATATTTTTTGATCAGAAGCGTAGTTTTCGAGATATATCGAGATATTTAAAAGTTCCGAAGCCGCACCAACATAATAGAGATACAGAAACACCGTGGCCCCTTTCTTTGAGATAACTCTGCACTAGTGCGAGCCGCAAATGCCACTTCCAGCTTAGCTGTGCAGAAGAAGAACAACAAGAAGAAGAAATATCTCGAAATATGTCCGTCAGGCCCCTTCCCTTGAGATATATCTGCAAATATCTCGGAAACGAAGCGAGCTATGGCAAAATGTTAAGAGACCTTTTTTCTAGAGAATTAAGTTTCCTACTTTTTATGTTCTATGATATTTTTTGATCAGAAGCGTAGTTTTCGAGATATATCGAGATATTTAAAAGTTCCGAAGCCGCACCAACATAATAGAGATACAGAAACACCGTGGCCCCTTTCTTTGAGATAACTCTGCACTAGTGCGAGCCGCAAATGCCACTTCCAGCTTAGCTGTGCAGAAGAAGAACAACAAGAAGAAGAAATATCTCGAAATATGTCCGTCAGGCCCCTTCCCTTGAGATATATCTGCAAATATCTCGGAAACGAAGCGAGCTATGGCAAAATGTTAAGAGACCTTTTTTGTAGAGAATTATGTTTCCTACAATTTATGTTCTATGATATTTTTTGATCAGAAGCGTAGTTTTCGAGATATATCGAGATATTTAAAAGTTCCGAAGCCGCACCAACATAATAGAGATACAGAAAAACCGTGGCCCCTTTCTTTCAGATAACTCTGCACTATTGCGAGCTGGAAATGCCACTTCCTGTTTAGCTGTGCAGAAGAAGAACAACAAGAAGAAGAAATATCCCGAAATATGTCCGTCAGGCCCCTTCCCTTGAGATAAATCTGCATATATCTCGGAAACGAAGCGAGCTATGGCAAAATGTTAAGAGACCTTTTTGGTAGAGAATGAAGTTTCCTACTTTTTATGTTCTATGATATTTTTTGATCAGATGCGTAGTTCTCGAGATATATCAAGATATTTAAAAGTTCCGAAGCCGCACCAACATAATAGAGATACAGAAACACCGTGGCCCCTTTCTTTGAGATAACTCTGCACTATTGCGAGCTGTAAATGCCACGTCCAGCTTAGCTGTGTAGGAGAAGAACAACAAGAAGGAGAAATATCTCGAAATATGTCCGTCAGGCCCCTTCCCTCGAGATAAATCTGCAAATATCTCGGAAACGAAGCGAGCTATGGCAAAATGTTAAGAGACCTTTTTTGTAGAGAATTAAGTTTCCTACTTTTTATGTTCTATGATATTTTTTGATCGGATGCGTAGTTCTCGAGATATATCAAGATATTTAAAAGTTCCGAAGCCGCACCAACATAATAGAGATACAGAAACATCGTGGCCCCTTTCTTTGAGATAACTCTGCACTATTGCGAGCTGCAAATGCCACTTCCAGCTTAGCTGTGCAGAAGAAGAACAACAAGAAGAAGAAATATCTCGAAATATGTCCGTCAGACCCCTTCCCTTGAGATAAATCTGCAAATATCTCGGAAACGAAGCGAGCTATGGCAAAATGTTAAGAGACCTTTTTTGTATAGAATTAAGTTTCCCACAATTTAGGCTCCATGATATTTTTTGATCAGAAGCGTAGTTTTCGAGATATATCGAGATATTTAAAAGATCCGAAGCCGCACCAACATAATAGAGATACAGAAACACCGTGGCCCCTTTCTTTGAGATAACTCTGCACCATTGCGAGCTGCACATGCCACTTCCAGCTTAGCTGTGCAGAAGAAGAACAACAAGAAGAAGAAATATCTCGAAATATGTCCGTCAGACCCCTTCCCTTGAGATAAATCTGCAAATATCTCGGAAACGAAGCGAGCTATGGCAAAATGTTAAGAGACCTTTTTTGTAGAGAATTAAGTTTCCCACAATTTAGGCTCTATGATATTTTTTGATCAGAAGCGTAGTTTTCGAGATATATCGAGATATTTAAAAGATCCGAAGCCGCACCAACATAATAGAGATACAGAAACACCGTGGCCCCTTTCTTTGAGATAACTCTGCACCATTGCGAGCTGCACATGCCACTTCCAGCTTAGCTGTGCAGAAGAAGACCAACAAGAAGAAGAAATATCTCGAAATATGTCCGTCAGGCCCCTTCCCTTGAGATAAATCTGCAAATATCTCGGAAACGAAGCGAGCTATGGCAAAATGTTAAGAGACCTTATTTGTAGAGAATTAAGTTTCCTACTTTTTATGTTCTATGATATTATTTGATCAGATGCGTAGTTCTCGAGATATATCAAGATATTTAAAAGTTCCGAAGCCGCACCAACATAATAGAGATACAGAAACACCGTGGCCCCTTTCTTTGAGATAACTCTGCACCATTGCGAGCTGCACATGCCACTTCCAGCTTAGCTGTGCAGAAGAAGACCAACAAGAAGAAGAAATATCTCGAAATATGTCCGTCAGGCCCCTTCCCTTGAGATAAATCTGCAAATATCTCGGAAACGAAGCGAGCTATGGCAAAATGTTAAGAGACCTTATTTGTAGAGAATTAAGTTTCCTACTTTTTATGTTCTATGATATTATTTGATCAGATGCGTAGTTCTCGAGATATATCAAGATATTTAAAAGTTCCGAAGCCGCACCAACATAATAGAGATACAGAAACACCGTGGCCCCTTTCTTTCAGATAACTCTGCACTATTGCGAGCTGGAAATGCCACTTCCTGTTTAGCTGTGCAGAAGAAGAACAACAAGAAGAAGAAATATCCCGAAATATGTCCGTCAGGCCCCTTCCCTTGAGATAAATCTGCATATATCTCGGAAACGAAGCGAGCTATGGCAAAATGTTAAGAGACCTTTTTGGTAGAGAATGAAGTTTCCTACTTTTTATGTTCCACGATATTTTTTGATCAGATGCGTAGTTCTCGAGATATATCAAGATATTTAAAAGTTCCGAAGCCGCACCAACATAATAGAGATACAGAAACACCGTGGCCCCTTTCTTTGAGATAACTCTGCACTATTGCGAGCTGCAAATGCCACTTCCAGCTTAGCTGTGCAGAAGAAGACCAACAAGAAGAAGAAATATCTCGAAATATGTCCGTCAGGCCCCTTCCCTTGAGATAAATCTGCAAATATCTCGGAAACGAAGCGAGCTGTGGCAAAATGTTAAGAGACCTTATTTGTAGAGAATTAAGTTTCCTACTTTTTATGTTCTATGATATTATTTGATCAGATGCGTAGTTCTCGAGATATATCAAGATATTTAAAAGTTCCGAAGCCGCACCAACATAATAGAGATACAGAAACACCGTGGCCCCTTTCTTTCAGATAACTCTGCACTATTGCGAGCTGGAAATGCCACTTCCTGTTTAGCTGTGCAGAAGAAGAACAACAAGAAGAAGAAATATCCCGAAATATGTCCGTCAGGCCCCTTCCCTTGAGATAAATCTGCAAATATCTCGGAAACGAAGCGAGCTATGGCAAAATGTTAAGAGACCTTTTTGGTAGAGAATGAAGTTTCCTACTTTTTATGTTCTATAATATTTTTTGATCAGATGCGTAGTTCTCGAGATATATCAAGATATTTAAAAGTTCCGAAGCCGCACCAACATAATAGAGATACAGAAACACCGTGGCCCCTTTCTTTGAGATAACTCTGCACTATTGCGAGCTGCAAATGCCACTTCCAGCTTAGCTGTGCAGAAGAAGAACAACAAGAAGAAGAAATATCTCGAAATATGTCCGTCAGGCCCCTTCCCTTGAGATAAATCTGCAAATATCTCGGAAACGAAGCGAGCTATGGCAAAATGTTAAGCGACTTTATTTGTAGAGAATTAAGTTTCCTACTTTTTACGTTCTATGATATTTTTTGATCAGATGCGTAGTTCTCGAGATATATCAAGATATTTTAAAGTTCCGAAGCCGCACCAACATAATAGAGATACAGAAACACCGTGGCCCCTTTCCTTGAGATAACTCTGCACTACTGCGAGCTGGAAATGCCACTTCCAGTTTAGCTGTGCAGAAGAAGAACAACAAGAAGAAGAAATATCTCGAAATATGTCCGTCAGGCCCCTTCCCTTGAGATAAATCTGCAAATATCTCGGAAACGAAGCGAGCTATGGCAAAATGTTAAGAGACCTTTTTTGTTGAGAATTAAGTTTCCTACTTTTTATGTTCCATGATATTTTTTGATCAGATGCGTAGTTCTCGAGATATATCAAGATATTTAAAAGTTCCGAAGCCGCACCAACATAATAGAGATACAGAAACACCGTGGCCCCTTTCTTTGAGATAACTCTGCACTATTGCGAGCTGCAAATGCCACTTCCAGCTTAGCTGTGCAGAAGAAGAACAACAAGAAGAAGAAATATCTCGAAATATGTCCGTCAGACCCCTTCCCTTGAGATAAATCTGCAAATATCTCGGAAACGAAGCGAGCTATGGCAAAATGTTAAGAGACCTTTTTTGTATAGAATTAAGTTTCCCACAATTTAGGCTCTATGATATTTTTTGATCAGAAGCGTAGTTTTCGAGATATATCGAGATATTTAAAAGATCCGAAGCCGCACCAACATAATAGAGATACAGAAACACCGTGGCCCCTTTCTTTGAGATAACTCTGCACCATTGCGAGCTGCACATGCCACTTCCAGCTTAGCTGTGCAGAAGAAGACCAACAAGAAGAAGAAATATCTCGAAACATGTCCGTCAGGCCCCTTCCCTTGAGATAAATCTGCAAATATCTCGGAAACGAAGCGAGCTATGGCAAAATGTTAAGAGACCTTATTTGTAGAGAATTAAGTTTCCTACTTTTTATGTTCTATGATATTATTTGATCAGATGCGTAGTTCTCGAGATATATCAAGATATTTAAAAGTTCCGAAGCCGCACCAACATAATAGAGATACAGAAACACCGTGGCCCCTTTCTTTCAGATAACTCTGCACTATTGCGAGCTGTAAATGCCACGTCCAGCTTAGCTGTGCAGAAGAAGAACAACAAGAAGAAGAAATATCTCGAAATATGTCCGTCAGGCCCCTTCCCTCGAGATAAATCTGCAAATATCTCGGAAACGAAGCGAGCTATGGCAAAATGTTAAGAGACCTTTTTTGTAGAGAATTAAGTTTCCTACTTTTGATGTTCTATGATATTTTTTGATCGGATGCGTAGCTCTCGAGATATATCAAGATATTTAAAAGTTCCGAAGCCGCACCAACATAATAGAGATACAGAAACACCGTGGCCCCTTTCTTTGAGATAACTCTGCACAATTGCGAGCTGCAAATGCCACTTCCAGCTTAGCTGTGCAGAAGAAGACCAACAAGAAGAAGAAATATCTCGAAATATGTCCGTCAGGCCCCTTCCCTTGAGATAAATCTGCAAATATCTCGGAAACGAAGCGAGCTATGGCAAAATGTTAAGAGACCTTATTTGTGGAGAATTAAGTTTCCTACTTTTTATGTTCTATGATATTATTTGATCAGATGCGTAGTTCTCGAGATATATCAAGATATTTAAAAGTTCCGAAGCCGCACCAACATAATAGAGATACAGAAACACCGTGGCCCCTTTCTTTGAGATAACTCTGCACTATTGCGAGCTGCAAATGCCACTTCCAGCTTAGCTGTGCAGAAGAAGAACAACAAGAAGAAGAAATATCTCGAAATATGTCCGTCAGACCCCTTCCCTTGAGATAAATCTGCAAATATCTCGGAAACGAAGCGAGCTATGGCAAAATGTTAAGAGACCTTTTTTGTAGAGAATTATGTTTCCCACAATTTACGTTCTATGATATTTTTTGATCAGAAGCGTAGTTTTCGAGATATATCGAGATATTTAAAAGATCCGAAGCCGCACCAACATAATAGAGATACAGAAACACCGTGGCCCCTTTCTTCGAGATAACTCTGCACTATTGCGAGCTGCAAATGCCACTTCCAGCTTAGCTGTGCAGAAGAAGACCAACAAGAAGAAGAAATATCTCGAAATATGTCCGTCAGGCCCCTTCCCTTGAGATAAATCTGCAAATATCTCGGAAACGAAGCGAGCTATGGCAAAATGTTAAGAGACCTTTTTTGTAGAGAATTATGTTTCCCACAATTTACGTTCTATGATATTTTTTGATCAGAAGCGTAGTTTTCGAGATATATCGAGATATTTAAAAGATCCGAAGCCGCACCAACATAATAGAGATACAGAAACACCGTGGCCCCTTTCTTCGAGATAACTCTGCACTATTGCGAGCTGCAAATGCCACTTCCAGCTTAGCTGTGCAGAAGAAGACCAACAAGAAGAAGAAATATCTCGAAATATGTCCGTCAGGCCCCTTCCCTTGAGATAAATCTGCAAATATCTCGGAAACGAAGCGAGCTATGGCAAAATGTTAAGAGACCTTATTTGTGGAGAATTAAGTTTCCTACTTTTTATGTTCTATGATATTATTTGATCAGATGCGTAGTTCTCGAGATATATCAAGATATTTAAAAGTTCCGAAGCCGCACCAACATAATAGAGATACAGAAACACCGTGGCCCCTTTCTTCGAGATAACTCTGCACTATTGCGAGCTGCAAATGCCACTTCCAGCTTAGCTGTGCAGAAGAAGACCAACAAGAAGAAGAAATATCTCGAAATATGTCCGTCAGGCCCCTTCCCTTGAGATAAATCTGCAAATATCTCGGAAACGAAGCGAGCTATGGCAAAATGTTAAGAGACCTTATTTGTGGAGAATTAAGTTTCCTACTTTTTATGTTCTATGATATTATTTGATCAGATGCGTAGTTCTCGAGATATATCAAGATATTTAAAAGTTCCGAAGCCGCACCAACATAATAGAGATACAGAAACACCGTGGCCCCTTTCTTTGAGATAACTCTGCACTATTGCGAGCTGTAAATGCCACGTCCAGCTTAGCTGTGCAGAAGAAGAACAACAAGAAGAAGAAATATCTCGAAATATGTCCGTCAGGCCCCTTCCCTCGAGATAAATCTGCAAATATCTCGGAAACGAAGCGAGCTATGGCAAAATGTTAAGAGACCTTTTTTGTAGAGAATTAAGTTTCCTACTTTTTATGTTCTATGATATTTTTTGATCGGATGCGTAGCTCTCGAGATATATCAAGATATTTAAAAGTTCCGAAGCCGCACCAACATAATAGAGATACAGAAACACCGTGGCCCCTTTCTTTGAGATAACTCTGCACTATTGCGAGCTGCAAATGCCACTTCCAGCTTAGCTGTGCAGAAGAAGAACAACAAGAAGAAGAAATATCTCGAAAAAAGTCCGTCAGGCCCCTTCCCTTGAGATAAATCTGCAAATATCTCGGAAACGAAGCGAGCTATGGCAAAATGTTAAGAGACCTTATTTGTAGAGAATTAAGTTTCCTACTTTTTATGTTCTATGATATTTTTTGATCAGATGCGTAGTTCTCGAGATATATCAAGATATTTAAAAGTTCCGAAGCCGCACCAACATAATAGAGATACAGAAACACCGTGGCCCCTTTCTTTGAGATAACTCTGCACTATTGCGAGCTGTAAATGCCACGTCCAGCTTAGCTGTGCAGAAGAAGAACAACAAGAAGAAGAAATATCTCGAAATATGTCCGTCAGGCCCCTTCCCTCGAGATAAATCTGCAAATATCTCGGAAACGAAGCGAGCTATGGCAAAATGTTAAGAGACCTTTTTTGTAGAGAATTAAGTTTCCTACTTTTTATGTTCTATGATATTTTTTGATCGGATGCGTAGCTCTCGAGATATATCAAGATATTTAAAAGTTCCGAAGCCGCACCAACATAATAGAGATACAGAAACACCGTGGCCCCTTTCTTTGAGATAACTCTGCACTATTGCGAGCTGCAAATGCCACTTCCAGCTTAGCTGTGCAGAAGAAGAACAACAAGAAGAAGAAATATCTCGAAAAAAGTCCGTCAGGCCCCTTCCCTTGAGATAAATCTGCAAATATCTCGGAAACGAAGCGAGCTATGGCAAAATGTTAAGAGACCTTATTTGTAGAGAATTAAGTTTCCTACTTTTTATGTTCTATGATATTTTTTGATCAGATGCGTAGTTCTCGAGATATATCAAGATATTTAAAAGTTCCGAAGCCGCACCAACATAATAGAGATACAGAAACACCGTGGCCCCTTTCTTTGAGATAACTCTGCACTATTGCGAGCTGTAAATGCCACGTCCAGCTTAGCTGTGCAGAAGAAGAACAACAAGAAGAAGAAATATCTCGAAATATGTCCGTCAGGCCCCTTCCCTCGAGATAAATCTGCAAATATCTCGGAAACGAAGCGAGCTATGGCAAAATGTTAAGAGACCTTTTTTGTAGAGAATTAAGTTTCCTACTTTTGATGTTCTATGATATTTTTTGATCGGATGCGTAGCTCTCGAGATATATCAAGATATTTAAAAGTTCCGAAGCCGCACCAACATAATAGAGATACAGAAACACCGTGGCCCCTTTCTTTGAGATAACTCTGCACAATTGCGAGCTGCAAATGCCACTTCCAGCTTAGCTGTGCAGAAGAAGACCAACAAGAAGAAGAAATATCTCGAAATATGTCCGTCAGGCCCCTTCCCTTGAGATAAATCTGCAAATATCTCGGAAACGAAGCGAGCTATGGCAAAATGTTAAGAGACCTTATTTGTGGAGAATTAAGTTTCCTACTTTTTATGTTCTATGATATTATTTGATCAGATGCGTAGTTCTCGAGATATATCAAGATATTTAAAAGTTCCGAAGCCGCACCAACATAATAGAGATACAGAAACACCGTGGCCCCTTTCTTTGAGATAACTCTGCACTATTGCGAGCTGCAAATGCCACTTCCAGCTTAGCTGTGCAGAAGAAGAACAACAAAAAGAAGAAATATCTCGAAATATGTCCGTCAGGCCCCTTCCCTTGAGATAAATCTGCAAATATCTCGGAAACGAAGCAAGCTATGGCAAAATGTTAAGAGACCTCTTTTGTAGAGAATTAAGTTTCCTACTTTTTATGTTCTATGATATTTTTTGATCAGATGCGTAGTTCTCGAGATATATCAAGATATTTAAAAGTTCCGAAGCCGCACCAACATAATAGAGATACAGAAACACCGTGGCCCCTTTCTTTGAGATAACTCTGCACTATTGCGAGCTGTAAATGCCACGTCCAGCTTAGCTGTGCAGAAGAAGAACAACAAGAAGAAGAAATATCTCGAAATATGTCCGTCAGGCCCCTTCCCTTGAGATAAATCTGCAAGTATCTTGGAAACGAAGCGAGCTATGGCAAAATGTTAAGAGACCTTTTTTGTAGAGAATTAAGTTTCCTACTTTTTACGTTCTATGATATTTTTTAATCAGATGCGTAGTTCTCGAGATATATAAAGATATTTTGAAGATCCGAAGCCGCACCACCATAATAGAGATACAGAAACACCGTGGCCCCTTTCTTCGCGATAACTCTGCACTATTGCGAGCTGCAAATGCCACTTCCAGCTTAGCTGTGCAGAAGAAGAACAACAAGAAGAAGAAATATCTCGAAAAATGTCCGTCAGGCCCCTTCCCTTGAGATAAATCTGCAAATATCTCGGAAACGAAGCGAGCTATGGCAAAATGTTAAGAGACCTTATTTGTAGAGAATTAAGTTTCCTACTTTTTATGTTCTATGATATTTTTTGATCAGATGCGTAGTTCTCGAGATATATCAAGATATTTAAAAGTTCCGAAGCCGCACCAACATAATAGAGATACAGAAACACCGTGGCCCCTTTCTTTGAGATAACTCTGCACTATTGCGAGCTGTAAATGCCACGTCCAGCTTAGCTGTGCAGAAGAAGAACAACAAGAAGAAGAAATATCTCGAAATATGTCCGTCAGGCCCCTTCCCTCGAGATAAATCTGCAAATATCTCGGAAACGAAGCGAGCTATGGCAAAATGTTAAGAGACCTTTTTTGTAGAGAATTAAGTTTCCTACTTTTTATGTTCTATGATATTTTTTGATCGGATGCGTAGCTCTCGAGATATATCAAGATATTTAAAAGTTCCGAAGCCGCACCAACATAATAGAGATACAGAAACACCGTGGCCCCTTTCTTTGAGATAACTCTGCACTATTGCGAGCTGCAAATGCCACTTCCAGCTTAGCTGTGCAGAAGAAGAACAACAAGAAGAAGAAATATCTCGAAATATGTCCGTCAGGCCCCTTCCCTTGAGATAGATCTGCATATATCTCGGAAACGAAGCGAGCTATGGCAAAATGTTGAGAGACCTTTTTTGTAGAGAATTAAGTTTTCTACTTTTTATGTTCTATGATATTTTTTGATCATATGCGTAGTTCTCGAGATATATCAAGATATTTAAAAGTTCCGAAGCCGCATCAACATAATAGAGATACAGAAACACCGTGGCCCCTTTCTTTGAGATAACTCGGCACTACTGCGAGCTGGAAATGCCACTTCCAGTTTAGCTGTGCAGAAGAAGAACAACAAGAAGAAGAAATATCTCGAAATATGTCCGTCAGGCCCCTTCCCTTGAGATAAATCTGCAAGTATCTTGGAAACGAAGCGAGCTATGGCAAAATGTTAAGAGACCTTTTTTGTAGAGAATTAAGTTTCCTACTTTTTATGTTCTATGATATTTTTTGATCAGATGCGTAGTTCTCGAGATATATCAAGATATTTAAAAGTTCCGAAGCCGCACCAACATAATAGAGATACAGAAACACCGTGGCCCCTTTCTTTGAGATAACTCTGCACTATTGCGAGCTGTAAATGCCACGTCCAGCTTAGCTGTGCAGAAGAAGAACAACAAGAAGAAGAAATATCTCGAAATATGTCCGTCAGGCCCCTTCCCTCGAGATAAATCTGCAAATATCTCGGAAACGAAGCGAGCTATGGCAAAATGTTAAGAGACCTTTTTTGTAGAGAATTAAGTTTCCTACTTTTTATGTTCTATGATATTTTTTGATCGGATGCGTAGCTCTCGAGATATATCAAGATATTTAAAAGTTCCGAAGCCGCACCAACATAATAGAGATACAGAAACACCGTGGCCCCTTTCTTTGAGATAACTCGGCACTACTGCGAGCTGGAAATGCCACTTCCAGTTTAGCTGTGCAGAAGAAGAACAACAAGAAGAAGAAATATCTCGAAATATGTCCGTCAGGCCCCTTCCCTTGAGATAAATCTGCATATATCTCGGAAACGAAGCGAGCTATGGCAAAATGTTGAGAGACCTTTTTTGTAGAGAATTAAGTTTTCTACTTTTTATGTTCTATGATATTTTTTGATCATATGCGTAGTTCTCGAGATATATCAAGATATTTAAAAGTTCCGAAGCCGCATCAACATAATAGAGATACAGAAACACCGTGGCCCCTTTCTTTGAGATAACTCGGCACTACTGCGAGCTGGAAATGCCACATCCAGTTTAGCTGTGCAGAAGAAGAACAACAAGAATAAGAAATATCTCGAAATATGTCCGTCAGGCCCCTTCCCTTGAGATAAATCTGCATATATCTCGGAAACGAAGCGAGCTATGGCAAAATGTTGAGAGACCTTTTTTGTAGAGAATTAAGTTTTCTACTTTTTATGTTCTATGATATTTTTTGATCATATGCGTAGTTCTCGAGATATATCAAGATATTTAAAAGTTCCGAAGCCGCATCAACATAATAGAGATACAGAAACACCGTGGCCCCTTTCTTTGAGATAACTCTGCACTATTGCGAGCTGCAAATGCCACTTCCAGCTTAGCTGTGCAGAAGAAGAACAACAAGAAGAAGAAATATCTCGAAATATGTCCGTCAGACCCCTTCCCTTGAGATAAATCTGCAAATATCTCGGAAACGAAGCGAGCTATGGCAAAATGTTAAGAGACGTTTTTTGTAGAGAATTATGTTTCCTACAATTTATGTTCTATGATATTTTTCGATCAGATGCGTAGTTCTCGAGATATATCAAGATATTTAAAAGTTCCGAAGCCGCACCAACATAATAGAGATACAGACACACCGTGGCCCCTTTCTTTGAGATAACTCTGCACTATTGCGAGCTGCAAATGCCACTTCCAGCTTAGCTGTGCAGAAGAAGAACAACAAGAAGAAGAAATATCTCGAAATATGTCCGTCAGGCCCCTTCCCTTGAGATAAATCTGCAAATATCTCGGAAACGAAGCGAGCTATGGCAAAATGTTAAGAGACCTGTTTTGTAGAGAATTAAGTTTCCTACTTTTTATGTTCTATGATATTTTTCGATCAGATGCGTAGTTCTCGAGATATATCAAGATATTTAAAAGTTCCGAAGCCGCACCAACATAATAGAGATACAGAAACACCGTGGCCCCTTTCTTTGAGATAACTCTGCACTATTGCGTGCTGCAAATGCCACTTCCAGCTTAGCTGTGCAGAACAAGAACAACAAGAAGAAGAAATATCTCGAAATATGTCCGTCAGACCCCTTCCCTTGAGATAAATCTGCAAATATCTCGGAAACGAAGCGAGCTACGGCAAAATGTTAAGAGACCTTTTTTGTAGAAAATTAGGTTTCCTACTTTTTATGTTCTATGATATTTTTTGATCAGATGCGTAGTTCTCGAGATATATCAAGATATTTAAAAGTTCCGAAGCCGTACCAACATAATAGAGATACAGAAACACCGTGGCCCCTTTCTTTGCGATAACTCTGCACTATTGCGAGCTGCAAATGCCACTTCCAGCTTAGCTGTGCAGAAGAAGAACAACAAGAAGAAGAAATATCTCGAAATATGTCCGTCAGGCCCCTTCCCTTGAGATAAATCTGCAAATATCTCGGAAACGAAGCGAGCTATGGCAAAATGTTAAGAGACCTTTTTTGTAGAGAATTAGGTTTCCTACTTTTTATGGTGTATGATATTTTTTGATCAGATGCGTAGTTCTCGAGATATATCAAGATATTTAAAAGTTCCGAAGCCGCACCAACATAATAGAGATACAGAAACACCGTGGCCCCTTTCTTTGAGATAACTCGGCACTACTGCGAGCTGGAAATGCCACTTCCAGTTTAGCTGTGCAGAAGAAGAACAACAAGAAGAAGAAATATCTCGAAATATGTCCGTCAGGCCCCTTCCCTTGAGATAAATCTGCATATATCTCGGAAACGAAGCGAGCTATGGCAAAATGTTGAGAGACCTTTTTTGTAGAGAATTAAGTTTTCTACTTTTTATGTTCTATGATATTTTTTGATCAGATGCGTAGTTCTCGAGATATATCAAGATATTTAAAAGTTCCGAAGCCGCATCAACATAATAGAGATACAGAAACACCGTGGCCCGTCTCTCTGAGATAACTCTGCACTATTGCGAGCTGGAAATGCCACTTCCAGTTTAGCTGTGCAGAAGAAGAACAACAAGAAGAAGAAATATCTCGAAATATGTCCGTTAGGCCCCTTCCCTTGAGATAAATCTGCAAATATCTCGGAAACGAAGCGAGCTATGGCAAAATGTTAAGAGACCTTTTTTGTAGAGAATTATGTTTCCTACAATTTATGTTCTATGATAGTTTTTGATCAGAAGCGTAGTTTTCGAGATATATCGAGATATTTAAAAGTTCCGAAGCCGCACCAACATAATAGAGATACAGAAACACCGTGGCCCCTTTCTTTCAGATAACTCTGTACTATTGCGAGCTGGAAATGCCACTTCCAGTTTAGCTGTGCAGAAGAAGAACAACAAGAAGAAGAAATATCTCGAAATATGTCCGTTAGGCCCCTTCCCTTGAGATAAATCTGCAAATATCTCGGAAACGAAGCGAGCTATTGCAAAATGTTAAGAGACCTTTTTTGTAGAGAATTGAGTTTCCTACTTTTTATGTTCTATGATATTTTTTGATCAGATGCGTAGTTCTCGAGATATATCAACATATTTAAAAGTTCCGAAGCCGCATCAACATAATAGAGATACAGAAACACCGTGGCCCGTCTCTCTGAGATAACTCTGCACTATTGCGAGCTGGAAATGCCACTTCCAGTTTAGCTGTGCAGAAGAAGAACAACAAGAAGAAGAAATATCTCGAAATATGTCCGTTAGGCCCCTTCCCTTGAGATAAATCTGCAAATATCTCGGAAACGAAGCGAGCTATGGCAAAATGTTAAGAGACCTTTTTTGTAGAGAATTATGTTTCCTACAATTTATGTTCTATGATAGTTTTTGATCAGAAGCGTAGTTTTCGAGATATATCGAGATATTTAAAAGTTCCGAAGCCGCACCAACATAATAGAGATACAGAAACACCGTGGCCCCTTTCTTTCAGATAACTCTGTACTATTGCGAGCTGGAAATGCCACTTCCAGTTTAGCTGTGCAGAAGAAGAACAACAAGAAGAAGAAATATCTCGAAATATGTCCGTTAGGCCCCTTCCCTTGAGATAAATCTGCAAATATCTCGGAAACGAAGCGAGCTATTGCAAAATGTTAAGAGACCTTTTTTGTAGAGAATTGAGTTTCCTACTTTTTATGTTCTATGATATTTTTTGATCAGATGCGTAGTTCTCGAGATATATCAAGATATTTAAAAGTTCCGAAGCCGCACCAACATAATAGAGATACAGAAACACCGTGGCCCCTTTCTTTCAGATAACTATGCACTATTGCGAGGTGTAAATGCCACTTCCAGCTTAGCTGTGCAGAAGAAGAACAACAAGAAGAAGAAATATCTCGAAATATGTCCGTCAGGCCCCTTACCTTGAGATACATCTGCAAATATCTCGGAAACGAAGCGAGCTATGGCAAAATCTTACGAGACTTTTTTGTAGAGAATTAAGTTTCCTACTTTTTATGTTCTATGATATTTTTTGATCAGATGCGTAGTTCTCGAGATATATCAAGATATTTAAAAGTTCCGAAGCCGCACCAACATAATAGAGATACAGAAACACCGTGGCCCCTTTCTTTGAGATAACTCTGTACTATTGCGAGCTGGAAATGCCACTTCCAGTTTAGCTGTGCAGAAGAAGAACAACAAGAAGAAGAAATATCTCGAAATATGTCCGTTAGGCCCCTTCCCTTGAGATGAATCTGCAAATATCTCGGAAACGAAGCGAGCTATGGCAAAATGTTAAGAGACGTTTTTTGTAGAGAATTATGTTTCCTACAATTTATGTTCTATGATATTTTTTGATCAGAAGCGTAGTTTTCGAGATATATCGAGATATTTAAAAGTTCCGAAGCAGCACCAACATAATAGAGATACAGAAACACCGTGGCCCCTTTCTTTGAGATAACTCTGCACTATTGCGAGCTGCAAATGCCACTTCCAGCTTAGCTGTGCAGAAGAAGAACAACAAGAAGAAGAAATATCTCGAAATGTGTCCGTCAGGCCCCTTCCCTTGAGATAAATCTGCAAATATCTCGGAAACGAAGAGAGCTATGGCAAAATCTTAAGAGACCTTTTTTGTAGAGAATTAAGTTTCCTACTTTTTATGTTCTATGATATTTTTTGATCAGACGCGTAGTTCTCGAGATATATCAAGATATTTAAAAGTTCCGAAGCCGCACCAACATAATAGAGATACAGAAACACCGTGGCCCCTTTCTTTGAGATAACTCTGTACTATTGCGAGCTGGAAATGCCACTTCCAGTTTAGCTGTGCAGAAGAAGAACAACAAGAAGAAGAAATATCTCGAAATATGTCCGTTAGGCCCCTTCCCTTGAGATAAATCTGCAAATATCTCGGAAACGAAGCGAGCTATGGCAAAATGTTAAGAGACGTTTTTTGTAGAGAATTACGTTTCCTACAATTTATGTTCTATGATATTTTTTGATCAGAAGCGTAGTTTTCGAGATATATCGAGATATTTAAAAGTTCCGAAGCAGCACCAACATAATAGAGATACAGAAACACCGTGGCCCCTTTCTTTGAGATAACTCTGCACTAGTGCGAGCCGCAAATGCCACTTCCAGCTTAGCTGTGCAGAAGAAGAACAACAAGAAGAAGAAATATCTCGAAATATGTCCGTCAGGCCCCTTCCCTTGAGATAAATCTGCAAATATCTCGGAAACGAAGCGAGCTATTGCAAAATGTTAAGAGACCTTTTTTGTAGAGAATTGAGTTTCCTACTTTTTATGTTCTATGATATTTTTTGATCAGATGCGTAGTTCTCGAGATATATCAAGATATTTAAAAGTTCCGAAGCCGCACCAACATAATAGAGATACAGAAACACCGTGGCCCCTTTCTTTCAGATAACTATGCACTATTGCGAGCTGTAAATGCCACTTCCAGCTTAGCTGTGCAGAAGAAGAACAACAAGAAGAAGAAATATCTCGAAATATGTCCGTCAGGCCCCTTACCTTGAGATAAATCTGCAAATATCTCGGAAACGAAGCGAGCTATGGCAAAATGTTAAGAGACGTTTTTTGTAGAGAATTAAGTTTCCTACTTTTTATCTTCTATGATATTTTCTGATCAGATGCGTAGTTCTCGAGATATATCAAGATATTTAAAAGTTCCGAAGCCGCACCAACATAATAGAGATACAGAAACACCGTGGCCCCTTTCTTTGAGATAACTCTGCACTAGTGCGAGCCGCAAATGCCACTTCCAGCTTAGCTGTGCAGAAGAAGAACAACAAGAAGAAGAAATATCTCGAAATATGTCCGTCAGGCCACTTCCCTTGAGATAAATCTGCAAATATCTCGGAAACGAAGCGAGCTATGGCAAAATGTTAAGAGACCTTTTTTGTAGAGAATTATGTTTCCTACTTTTTATGTTCTATGATATTTTTTGATCAGACGCGTAGCTCTCGAGATATATCAAGATATTTAAAAGTTCCGAAGCCGCACCAACATAATAGAGATACAGAAACACCGTGGCCCCTCTCTTTGAGATAACTCTGCACTATTGCGAGCTGGAAATGCCACTTCCAGTTTAGCTGTGCAGAAGAAGAACAACAAGAAGAAGAAATATCTCGAAACATGTCCGTTAGGCCCCTTCCCTTGAGATAAATCTGCAAATATCTCGGAAACGAAGCGAGCTATGGCAAAATGTTAAGAGACCTTTTTTGTAGAGAATTATGTTTCCTACAATTTATGCTCTATGATATTTTTTGATCAGAAGCGTAGTTTTCGAGATATATCGAGATATTTAAAAGTTCCGAAGCCGCACCAACATAATAGAGATACAGAAACACCGTGGCCCCTTTCTTTGAGATAACTCTGCACTATTGCGAGCTGCAAATGCCACTTCCAGCTTAGCTGTGCAGAGGAAGAACAACAAGAAGAAGAAATATCTCGAAATATGTCCGTCAGGCCAGTTCCTTTGAGCTGAATCTGCAAATATCTCGGAAACGAAGCGAGCTATGGTAAAATGTTAAGAGACCTTTTTTGTAGAGAATTAAGTTTCCTACTTTTTATCTTCTATGATATTTTCTGATCAGATGCGTAGTTCTCGAGATATATCAAGATATTTAAAAGTTCCGAAGCCGCACCAACATAATAGAGATACAGAAACACCGTGGCCCCTTTCTTTGAGATGACTCTGCACTAGTGCGAGCCGCAAATGCCACTTCCAGCTTAGCTGTGCAGCAGAAGAACAACAAGAAGAAGAAATATCTCGAAATATGTCCGTCAGGCCACTTCCCTTGAGATAAATCTGCAAATATCTCGGAAACGAAGCGAGCTATGGCAAAATGTTAAGATACCTTTTTTGTAGAGAACTATGTTTCCTACTTTTTGTGTTCTATGATATTTTTTGATCAGACGCGTAGCTCTCGAGATATATCAAGATATTTAAAAGTTCCGAAGCCGCACCAACATAATAGGGATACAGAAACACCGTGGCCCCTTTCTTTGAGATAACTCTGCACTAGTGCGAGCCGCAAATGCCACTTCCAGCTTAGCTGTGCAGAAGAAGTACAACAAGAAGAAGAAATATCTCGAAATATGTCCGTCAGGCCCCTTCCCTTGAGATAAATCTGCAAATATCTCGGAAACGAAGCGAGCTATGGCAAAATGTTAAGAGACCTTTTTTGTACAGAATTATGTTTCCTACTTTTTATGTTCTATGATATTTTTTGATCAGACGCGTAGCTCTCGAGATATATCAAGATATTTAAAAGTTCCGAAGCCGCACCAACATAATAGAGATACAGAAACACCGTGGCCCCTTTCTTTCAGATAACTATGCACTATTGCGAGCTGCAAATGCCACTTCCAGCTTAGCTGTGCAGAAGAAGAACAACAAGAAGAAGAAATATCTCGAAATATGTCCGTCAGACCCCTTCCCTTGAGATAAATCTGCAAATATCTCGGAAACAAAGCGAGCTATGGCAAAATGTTAAGAGACGTTTTTTGTAGAGAATTATGTTTCCTACAATTTATGTTCTATGATATTTTTTGATCAGAAGCGTAGTTTTCGAGGTATATCGAGATATTTAAAAGTTCCGAAGCAGCACCAACATAATAGAGATACAGAAACACCGTGGCCCCTTTCTTTGAGATAACTCTGCACTATTGTGAGCTGCAAATGCCACTTCCAGCTTAGCTGTGCAGAAGAAGAACAACAAAAAGAAGAAATATCTCGAAATATGTCCGTCAGGCCCCTTCCCTTGAGATAAATCTGCAAATATCTCGGAAACGAAGCGAGCTATGGCAAAATGTTAAGAGACCTCTTTTGTAGAGAATTAAGTTTCCTACTTTTTATGTTCTATGATATTTTTCGATCAGATGCGTAGTTCTCGAGATATATCAAGATATTTAAAAGTTCCGAAGCCGTACCAACATAATAGAGATACAGAAACACCGTGGCCCCTTTCTTTGCGATAACTCTGCACTATTGCGAGCTGCAAATGCCACTTCCAGCTTAGGTGTGCAGAAGAAGAACAACAAGAAGAAGAAATATCTCGAAATATGTCCGTCAGGCCCCTTCCCTTGAGATAAATCTGCAAATATCTCGGAAACGAAGCGAGCTATGGCAAAATGTTAAGAGACCTTTTTTGTAGAGAATGAAGTTTCCTACTTTTTATGTTCTATGATATTTTTTGATCAGATGCGTAGTTCTCGAGATATATCAAGATATTTAAAAGTTCCGAAGCCGCACCAACATAATAGAGATACAGAAACACCGTGGCCCCTTTCTTTGAGATAACTCGGCACTACTGCGAGCTGGAAATGCCACTTCCAGTTTAGCTGTGCAGAAGAAGAACAACAAGAAGAAGAAATATCTCGAAATATGTCCGTCAGGCCCCTTCCCTTGAGATAAATCTGCAAATATCTTGGAAACGAAGCGAGCTATGGCAAAATGTTAAGAGACCTTTTTTGTAGAGAATTAAGTTTCCTACTTTTTATGTTCTATGATATTTTTTGATCGGATGCGTAGCTCTCGAGATATATCAAGATATTTAAAAGTTCCGAAGCCGCACCAACATAATAGAGATACAGAAACACCGTGGCCCCTTTCTTTGAGATAACTCTGCACTATTGCGAGCTGCAAATGCCACTTCCAGCTTAGCTGTGCAGAAGAAGAACAACAAGAAGAAGAAATATCTCGAAATATGTCCGTCAGACCCCTTCCCTTGAGATAAATCTGCAAATATCTCGGAAACGAAGCGAGCTATGGCAAAATGTTAAGAGACGTTTTTTGTAGAGAATTTTGTTTCCTACAATTTATGTTCTATGATATTTTTTGATCAGAAGCGTAGTTTTCGAGATATATCGAGATATTTAAAAGTTCCGAAGCAGCACCAACATAATAGAGATACAGAAACACCGTGGCCCCTTTCTTTGAGATAACTCGGCACTACTGCGAGCTGGAAATGCCACTTCCAGTTTAGCTGTGCAGAAGAAGAACAACAAGAAGAAGAAATATCTCGAAATATGTCCGTCAGGCCCCTTCCCTTGAGATAAATCTGCAAATATCTCGGAAACGAAGCGAGCTATGGCAAAATGTTAAGAGACCTTTTTTGTAGAGAATTAAGTTTCCTACTTTTTATGTTCTATGATATTTTTTGATCGGATGCGTAGCTCTCGAGATATATCAAGATATTTAAAAGTTCCGAAGCCGCACCAACATAATAGAGATACAGAAACACCGTGGCCCCTTTCTTTGAGATAACTCTGCACTATTGCGAGCTGCAAATGCCACTTCCAGCTTAGCTGTGCAGAAGAAGAACAACAAGAAGAAGAAATATCTCGAAATATGTCCGTCAGACCCCTTCCCTTGAGATAAATCTGCAAATATCTCGGAAACGAAGCGAGCTATGGCAAAATGTTAAGAGACGTTTTTTGTAGAGAATTTTGTTTCCTACAATTTATGTTCTATGATATTTTTTGATCAGAAGCGTAGTTTTCGAGATATATCGAGATATTTAAAAGTTCCGAAGCAGCACCAACATAATAGAGATACAGAAACACCGTGGCCCCTTTCTTTGAGATAACTCTGCACTAGTGCGAGCCGCAAATGCCACTTCCAGCTTAGCTGTGCAGAAGAAGAACAACAAGAAGAAGAAATATCTCGAAATATGTCCGTCAGGCCCCTTCCCTTGAGATAAATCTGCAAATATCTCGGAAACGAAGCGAGCCATTGCAAAATGTTAAGAGACCTTTTTTGTAGAGAATTGAGTTTCCTACTTTTTATGTTCTATGATATTTTTTGATCAGATGCGTAGTTCTCGAGATATATCAAGATATTTAAAAGTTCCGAAGCCGCACCAACATAATAGAGATACAGAAACACCGTGGCCCCTTTCTTTCAGATAACTATGCACTATTGCGAGGTGTAAATGCCACTTCCAGCTTAGCTGTGCAGAAGAAGAACAACAAGAAGAAGAAATATCTCGAAATATGTCCGTCAGGCCCCTTACCTTGAGATACATCTGCAAATATCTCGGAAACGAAGCGAGCTATGGCAAAATCTTACGAGACTTTTTTGTAGAGAATTAAGTTTCCTACTTTTTATGTTCTATGATATTTTTTGATCAGATGCGTAGTTCTCGAGATATATCAAGATATTTAAAAGTTCCGAAGCCGCACCAACATAATAGAGATACAGAAACACCGTGGCCCCTTTCTTTGAGATAACTCTGTACTATTGCGAGCTGGAAATGCCACTTCCAGTTTAGCTGTGCAGAAGAAGAACAACAAGAAGAAGAAATATCTCGAAATATGTCCGTTAGGCCCCTTCCCTTGAGATGAATCTGCAAATATCTCGGAAACGAAGCGAGCTATGGCAAAATGTTAAGAGATGTTTTTTGTAGAGAATTATGTTTCCTACAATTTAGGTTCTATGATATTTTTTGATCAGAAGCGTAGTTTTCGAGATATATCAAGATATTTAAAAGTTCCGAAGCCGCACCAACATAATAGAGATACAGAAACACCGTGGCCCGTCTCTTTGAGATAACTCTGCACTATTGCGAGCTGGAAATGCCACTTCCAGTTTAGCTGTGCAGAAGAAGAACAACAAGAAGAAGAAATATCTCGAAATATGTCCGTTAGGCCCCTTCCCTTGAGATAAATCTGCAAATATCTCGGAAACGAAGCGAGCTATGGCAAAATGTTAAGAGACCTTTTTTGTAGAGAATTATGTTTCCTACAATTTATGTTCTATGATAGTTTTTGATCAGAAGCGTAGTTTTCGAGATATATCGAGATATTTAAAAGTTCCGAAGCCGCACCAACATAATAGAGATACAGAAACACCGTGGCCCGTCTCTTTGAGATAACTCTGCACTATTGCGAGCTGGAAATGCCACTTCCAGTTTAGCTGTGCAGAAGAAGAACAACAAGAAGAAGAAATATCTCGAAATATGTCCGTTAGGCCCCTTCCCTTGAGATAAATCTGCAAATATCTCGGAAACGAAGCGAGCTATGGCAAAATGTTAAGAGACCTTTTTTGTAGAGAATTATGTTTCCTACAATTTATGTTCTATGATAGTTTTTGATCAGAAGCGTAGTTTTCGAGATATATCGAGATATTTAAAAGTTCCGAAGCCGCACCAACATAATAGAGATACAGAAACACCGTGGCCCCTTTCTTTCAGATAACTCTGTACTATTGCGAGCTGGAAATGCCACTTCCAGTTTAGCTGTGCAGAAGAAGAACAACAAGAAGAAGAAATATCTCGAAATATGTCCGTTAGGCCCCTTCCCTTGAGATAAATCTGCAAATATCTCGGAAACGAAGCGAGCTATTGCAAAATGTTAAGAGACCTTTTTTGTAGAGAATTGAGTTTCCTACTTTTTATGTTCTATGATATTTTTTGATCAGATGCGTAGTTCTCGAGATATATCAAGATATTTAAAAGTTCCGAAGCCGCACCAACATAATAGAGATACAGAAACACCGTGGCCCCTTTCTTTCAGATAACTATGCACTATTGCGAGCTGTAAATGCCACTTCCAGCTTAGCTGTGCAGAAGAAGAACAACAAGAAGAAGAAATATCTCGAAATATGTCCGTCAGGCCCCTTACCTTCAGATAAATCTGCAAATATCTCGGAAACGAAGCGAGCTATGGCAAAATCTTACGAGACTTTTTTGTAGAGAATTAAGTTTCCTACTTTTTATGTTCTATGATATTTTTTGATCAGATGCGTAGTTCTCGAGGTATATCAAGATATTTAAAAGTTCCGAAGCCGCACCAACATAATAGAGATACAGAAACACCGTGGCCCCTTTCTTTGAGATAACTCTGTACTATTGCGAGCTGGAAATGCCACTTCCAGTTTAGCTGTGCAGAAGAAGAACAACAAGAAGAAGAAATATCTCGAAATATGTCCGTTAGGCCCCTTCCCTTGAGATGAATCTGCAAATATCTCGGAAACGAAGCGAGCTATGGCAAAATGTTAAGAGACGTTTTTTGTAGAGAATTATGTTTCCTACAATTTATGTTCTATGATATTTTTTGATCAGATGCGTAGTTTTCGAGATATATCGAGATATTTAAAAGTTCCGAAGCAGCACCAACATAATAGAGATACAGAAACACCGTGGCCCCTTTCTTTGAGATAACTCTGCACTATTGCGAGCTGCAAATGCCACTTCCAGCTTAGCTGTGCAGAAGAAGAACAACAAGAAGAAGAAATATCTCGAAATGTGTCCGTCAGGCCCCTTCCCTTGAGATAAATCTGCAAATATCTCGGAAACGAAGAGAGCTATGGCAAAATGTTAAGAGACCTTTTTTGTAGGGAATTAAGTTTCCTACTTTCTATGTTCTATGATATTTTTTGATCAGACGCGTAGTTCTCGAGATATATCAAGATATTTAAAAGTTCCGAAGCCGCACCAACATAATAGAGATACAGAAACACCGTGGCCCCTTTCTTTGAGATAACTCTGTACTATTGCGAGCTGGAAATGCCACTTCCAGTTTAGCTGTGCAGAAGAAGAACAACAAGAAGAAGAAATATCTCGAAATATGTCCGTTAGGCCCCTTCCCTTGAGATAAATCTGCAAATATCTCGGAAACGAAGCGAGCTATGGCAAAATGTTAAGAGACGTTTTTTGTAGAGAATTACGTTTCCTACAATTTATGTTCTATGATATTTTTTGATCAGAAGCGTAGTTTTCGAGATATATCGAGATATTTAAAAGTTCCGAAGCAGCACCAACATAATAGAGATACAGAAACACCGTGGCCCCTTTCTTTGAGATAACTCTGCACTAGTGCGAGCCGCAAATGCCACTTCCAGCTTAGCTGTGCAGAAGAAGAACAACAAGAAGAAGAAATATCTCGAAATATGTCCGTCAGGCCCCTTCCCTTGAGATAAATCTGCAAATATCTCGGAAACGAAGCGAGCTATGGCAAAATGTTAAGAGACGTTTTTTGTAGAGAATTAAGTTTCCTACTTTTTATCTTCTATGATATTTTCTGATCAGATGCGTAGTTCTCGAGATATATCAAGATATTTAAAAGTTCCGAAGCCGCACCAACATAATAGAGATACAGAAACACCGTGGCCCCTTTCTTTGAGATAACTCTGCACTAGTGCCAGCCGCAAATGCCACTTCCAGCTTAGCTGTGCAGAAGAAGAACAACAAGAAGAAGAAATATCTCGAAATATGTCCGTCAGGCCCCTTCCCTTGAGATAAATCTGCAAATATCTCGGAAACGAAGCGAGCTATGGCAAAATGTTAAGAGACCTTTTTTGTAGAGAATTAAGTTTCCTACTTTTTATGTTCTATGATATTTTTTGATCAGATGCGTAGTTCTCGAAATATATCAAGATATTTAAAAGTTCCGAACCCGCACCAACATAATAGAGATACAGAAACACCGTGGCCCCTTTCTTTGAGATAACTCTGCACTATTGCGAGCTGCAAATGCCACTTCCAGCTTAGCTGTGCAGAGGAAGAACAACAAGAAGAAGGAATATCTCGAAATATGTCCGTCAGGCCAGTTCCTTTGAGCTGAATCTGCAAATATCTCGGAAACGAAGCGAGCTATGGCAAAATGTTAAGAGACGTTTTTTATAGAGAATTATGTTTCCTACAATTTATGTTCTATGATATTTTTTGATCAGAAGCGTAGTTTTCGAGATATATCGAGATATTTAAAAGTTCCGAAGCCGCACCAACATAATAGAGATACAGAAACACCGTGGCCCCTTTCTTTGAGATAACTCTGCACTAGTGCGAGCCGCAAATGCCACTTCCAGCTTAGCTGTGCAGAAGAAGAACAACAAGAAGAAGAAATATCTCGAAATATGTCCGTCAGGCCCCTTCCCTTGAGATATATCTGCAAATATCTCGGAAACGAAGCGAGCTATGGCAAAATGTTAAGAGACGTTTTTTATAGAGAATTATGTTTCCTACAATTTATGTTCTATGATATTTTTTGATCAGAAGCGTAGTTTTCGAGATATATCGAGATATTTAAAAGTTCCGAAGCCGCACCAACATAATAGGGATACAGAAACACCGTGGCCCCTTTCTTTGAGATAACTCTGCACTAGTGCGAGCCGCAAATGCCACTTCCAGCTTAGCTGTGCAGAAGAAGAACAACAAGAAGAAGAAATATCTCGAAATATGTCCGTCAGGCCCCTTCCCTTGAGATAAATCTGCAAATATCTCGGAAACGAAGCGAGCTATGGCAAAATGTTAAGAGACCTTTTTTGTAGATAATTAAGTTTCCTACTTTTTATGTTCTATGATATTTTTTGATCAGAAGCGTAGTTTTCGAGATATATCGAGATATTTAAAAGTTCCGAAGCCGCACCAAAATAATAGAGATACAGAAACACCGTGGCCCCTTTCTTTGAGATAACTCTGCACTAGTGCGAGCCGCAAATGCCACTTCCAGCTTAGCTGTGCAGAAGAAGAACAACAAGAAGAAGAAATATCTCGAAATATGTCCGTCAGGCCCCTTCCCTTGAGATAAATCTGCAAATACCTCGGAAACGAAGCGAGCTATGGCAAAATGTTAAGAGACCTTTTTTGTAGATAATTAAGTTTCCTACTTTTTATGTTCTATGATATTTTTTGATCAGAAGCGTAGTTTTCGAGATATATCGAGATATTTAAAAGTTCCGAAGCCGCACCAACATAATAGAGATACAGAAACACCGTGGCCCCTTTCTTTGAGATAACTCTGCACTAGTGCCAGCCGCAAATGCCACTTCCAGCTTAGCTGTGCAGAAGAAGAACAACAAGAAGAAGAAATATCTCGAAATATGTCCGTCAGGCCCCTTCCCTTGAGCTAAATCTGCAAATATCTCGGAAACGAAGCGAGCTATGGCAAAATGTTAAGAGACGTTTTTTATAGAGAATTATGTTTCCTACAATTTATGTTCTATGATATTTTTTGATCAGAAGCGTAGTTTTCGAGATATATCGAGATATTTAAAAGTTCCGAAGCCGCACCAACATAATAGAGATACAGAAACACCGTGGCCCCTTTCTTTGAGATAACTCTGCACTAGTGCGAGCCGCAAATGCCACTTCCAGCTTAGCTGTGCAGAAGAAGAACAACAAGAAGAAGAAATATCTCGAAATATGTCCGTCAGGCCCCTTCCCTTGAGATAAATCTGCAAATATCTCGGAAACGAAGCGAGTTATGGCAAAATGTTAAGAGACCTTTTTTGTAGAGAATTAAGTTTCCTACTTTTTATGTTCTATCATATTTTTTGATCAGATGCGTAGTTCTCGAGATATATCAAGATATTTAAAAGTTCCGAACCCGCACCAACATAATAGAGATACAGAAACACCGTGGCCCCTTTCTTTGAGATAACTCTGCACTATTGCGAGCTGCAAATGCCACTTCCAGCTTAGCTGTGCAGAGGAAGAACAACAAGAAGAAGAAATATCTCGAAATATGTCCGTCAGGCCAGTTCCTTTGAGCTGAATCTGCAAATATCTCGGAAACGAAGCGAGCTATGGCAAAATGTTAAGAGACGTTTTTTGTAGAGAATTATGTTTCCTACAATTTATGTTCTATGATATTTTTTGATCAGAAGCGTAGTTTTCGAGATATATCGAGATATTTAAAAGTTCCGAAGCCGCACCAACATAATAGAGATACAGAAACACCGTGGCCCCTTTCTTTGAGATAACTCTGCACTAGTGCGAGCCGCAAATGCCACTTCCAGCTTAGCTGTGCAGAAGAAGAACAACAAGAAGAAGAAATATCTCGAAATATGTCCGTCAGGCCCCTTCCCTTGAGATAAATCTGCAAATATCTCGGAAACGAAGCGAGCTATGGCAAAATGTTAAGAGACCTTTTTTGTAGAGAATTAAGTTTCCTACTTTTTATGTTCTATGATATTTTTTGTTCAGATGCGTAGTTCTCGAGATATATCAAGATATTTAAAAGTTCCGAAGCCGCACCAACATAATAGAGATACAAAAACACCGTGGCCCCTTTCTTTGAGATAACTCTGCACTATTGCGAGCTGCAAATGCCACTTCCAGCTTAGCTGTGCAGAAGAAGAACAACAAGAAGAAGAAATATCTCGAAATATGTCCGTCAGGCCCCTTCCCTTGAGATAAATCTGCAAATATCTCGGAAACGAAGAGAGCTATGGCAAAATGTTAAGAGACCTTTTTTGTAGAGAATTAAGTTTCCTACAATTTATGTTCTACGATATTTTTTGATCAGAAGCGTAGTTTTCGAGATATATCGAGATATTTAAAAGTTCCGAAGCCGCACCAACATAATAGGGATACAGAAACACCGTGGCCCCTTTCTTTGAGATAACTCTGCACTAGTGCGAGCCGCAAATGCCACTTCCAGCTTAGCTGTGCAGAAGAAGAACAACAAGAAGAAGAAATATCTCGAAATATGTCCGTCAGGCCCCTTCCCTTGAGATAAATCTGCAAATATCTCGGAAACGAAGCGAGCTATGGCAAAATGTTAAGAGACCTTTTTTGTAGAGAATTAAGTTTCCTACTTTTTATGTTCTATGATATTTTTTGATCAGAAGCGTAGTTTTCGAGATATATCGAGATATTTAAAAGTTCCGAAGCCGCACCAACATAATAGGGATACAGAAACACCGTGGCCCCTTTCTTTGAGATAACTCTGCACTAGTGCGAGCCGCAAATGCCACTTCCAGCTTAGCTGTGCAGAAGAAGAACAACAAGAAGAAGAAATATCTCGAAATATGTCCGTCAGGCCCCTTCCCTTGAGATATATCTGCAAATATCTCGGAAACGAAGCGAGCTATGGCAAAATGTTAAGAGACCTTTTTTGTAGAGAATTCTGTTTACTACAATTTATGTTCTATGATATTTTTTGATCAGAAGCGTAGTTTTCGAGATATATCGAGATATTTAAAAGTTCCGAAGCCGCACCAACATAATAGAGATACAGAAACACCGTGGCCCCTTTCTTTGAGATAACTCTGCACTAGTGCGAGCCGCAAATGCCACTTCCAGCTTAGCTGTGCAGAAGAAGAACAACAAGAAGAAGAAATATCTCGAAATATGTCCGTCAGGCCCCTTCCCTTGAGATAAATCTGCAAATATCTCGGAAACGAAGCGAGTTATGGCAAAATGTTAAGAGACCTTTTTTGTAGAGAATTAAGTTTCCTACTTTTTATGTTCTATGATATTTTTTGATCAGATGCGTAGTTCTCGAGATATATCAAGATATTTAAAAGTTCCGAACCCGCACCAACATAATAGAGATACAGAAACACCGTGGCCCCTTTCTTTGAGATAACTCTGCACTATTGCGAGCTGCAAATGCCACTTCCAGCTTAGCTGTGCAGAGGAAGAACAACAAGAAGAAGAAATATCTCGAAATATGTCCGTCAGGCCAGTTCCTTTGAGCTGAATCTGCAAATATCTCGGAAACGAAGCGAGCTATGGCAAAATGTTAAGAGACGTTTTTTGTAGAGAATTATGTTTCCTACAATTTATGTTCTATGATATTTTTTGATCAGAAGCGTAGTTTTCGAGATATATCGAGATATTTAAAAGTTCCGAAGCCGCACCAACATAATAGAGATACAGAAACACCGTGGCCCCTTTCTTTGAGATAACTCTGCACTATTGCGAGCTGCAAATGCCACTTCCAGCTTAGCTGTGCAGAAGAAGAACAACAAGAAGAAGAAATATCTCGAAATATGTCCGTCAGGCCAGTTCCTTTGAGCTGAATCTGCAAATATCTCGGAAACGAAGCGAGCTATGGCAAAATGTTAAGAGACCTTTTTTGTAGAGAATTATGTTTCCTACAATTTATGTTCTATGATATTTTTTGATCAGAAGCCTAGTTTTCGAGATATATCGAGATATTTAAAAGTTCCGAAGCCGCACCAACATAATAGAGATACAGAAACACCGTGGCCCCTTTCTTTGAGATAACTCTGCACTAGTGCGAGCCGCAAATGCCACTTCCAGCTTAGCTGTGCAGAAGAAGAACAACAAGAAGAAGAAATATCTCGAAATATGTCCGTCAGGCCCCTTCCCTTGAGATAAATCTGCAAATATCTCGGAAACGAAGCGAGCTATAGCAAAATGTTAAGAGAACTTTTTTGTAGAGAATTAAGTTTCCTACTTTTTATGTTCTATGATATTTTTTGTTCAGATGCGTAGTTCTCGAGATATATCAAGATATTTAAAAGTTCCGAGGCCGCACCAACATAATAGAGATACAGAAACACCGTGGCCCCTTTCTTTGAGATAACTCTGCACTATTGCGAGCTGCAAATGCCACTTCCAGCTTAGCTGTGCAGAAGAAGAACAACAAGAAGAAGAAATATCTCGAAATATGTCCGTCAGGCCCCTTCCCTTGAGATAAATCTGCAAATATCTCGGAAACGAAGAGAGCTATGGCAAAATGTTAAGAGACCTTTTTTGTAGAGAATTAAGTTTCCTACAATTTATGTTCTACGATATTTTTTGATCAGAAGCGTAGTTTTCGAGATATATCGAGATATTTAAAAGTTCCGAAGCCGCACCAACATAATAGGGATACAGAAACACCGTGGCCCCTTTCTTTGAGATAACTCTGCACTAGTGCGAGCCGCAAATGCCACTTCCAGCTTAGCTGTGCAGAAGAAGAACAACAAGAAGAAGAAATATCTCGAAATATGTCCGCCAGGCCCCTTCCCTTGAGATAAATCTGCAAATATCTCGGAAACGAAGCGAGCTATGGCAAAATGTTAAGAGACCTTTTTTGTAGAGAATTAAGTTTCCTACTTTTTATGTTCTATGATATTTTTTGATCAGATGCGTAGTTCTCGAGATATATCAAGATATTTAAAAGTTCCGAAGCCGCACCAACATAATAGAGATACAGAAACACCGTGGCCCCTTTCTTTGAGATAACTCTGCACTATTGCGAGCTGCAAATGCCACTTCCAGCTTAGCTGTGCAGAAGAAGAACAACAAGAAGAAGAAATATCTCGAAATATGTCCGTCAGGCCCCTTCCCTTGAGATAAATCTGCAAATATCTCGGAAACGAAGAGAGCTATGGCAAAATGTTAAGAGACCTTTTTTGTAGAGAATTAAGTTTCCTACAATTTATGTTCTATGATATTTTTTGATCAGAAGCGTAGTTTTCGAGATATATCGAGATATTTAAAAGTTCCGAAGCCGCACCAACATAATAGGGATACAGAAACACCGTGGCCCCTTTCTTTGAGATAACTCTGCACTAGTGCGAGCCGCAAATGCCACTTCCAGCTTAGCTGTGCAGAAGAAGAACAACAAGAAGAAGAAATATCTCGAAATATGTCCGTCAGGCCCCTTCCCTTGAGATATATCTGCAAATATCTCGGAAACGAAGCGAGCTATGGCAAAATGTTAAGAGACCTTTTTTGTAGAGAATTATGTTTCCTACAATTTATGTTCTATGAAATTTTTTGATCAGAAGCGTAGTTTTCGAGATATATCGAGATATTTAAAAGTTCCCAAGCCGCACCAACATAATAGAGATACAGAAACACCGTGGCCCCTTTCTTTGAGATAACTCTGCACTATTGCGAGCTGCAAATGCCACTTCCAGCTTAGCTGTGCAGAAGAAGAACAACAAGAAGAAGAAATATCTCGAAATATGTCCGTCAGGCCCCTTCCCTTGAGATAAATCTGCAAATATCTCGGAAACGAAGAGAGCTATGGCAAAATGTTAAGAGACCTTTTTTGTAGAGAATTAAGTTTCCTACAATTTATGTTCTATGATATTTTTTGATCAGAAGCGTAGTTTTCGAGATATATCGAGATATTTAAAAGTTCCGAAGCCGCACCAACATAATAGGGATACAGAAACACCGTGGCCCCTTTCTTTGAGATAACTCTGCACTAGTGCGAGCCGCAAATGCCACTTCCAGCTTAGCTGTGCAGAAGAAGAACAACAAGAAGAAGAAATATCTCGAAATATGTCCGTCAGGCCCCTTCCCTTGAGATATATCTGCAAATATCTCGGAAACGAAGCGAGCTATGGCAAAATGTTAAGAGACCTTTTTTGTAGAGAATTAAGTTTCCTACTTTTTATGTTCTATGATATTTTTTGATCAGAAGCGTAGTTTTCGAGATATATCGAGATATTTAAAAGTTCCGAAGCCGCACCAACATAATAGGGATACAGAAACACCGTGGCCCCTTTCTTTGAGATAACTCTGCACTAGTGCGAGCCGCAAATGCCACTTCCAGCTTAGCTGTGCAGAAGAAGAACAACAAGAAGAAGAAATATCTCGAAATATGTCCGTCAGGCCCCTTCCCTTGAGATATATCTGCAAATATCTCGGAAACGAAGCGAGCTATGGCAAAATGTTAAGAGACCTTTTTTGTAGAGAATTATGTTTCCTACAATTTATGTTCTACGATATTTTTTGATCAGAAGCGTAGTTTTCGAGATATATCGAGATATTTAAAAGTTCCGAAGCCGCACCAACATAATAGAGATACAGAAACACCGTGGCCCCTTTCTTTGAGATAACTCTGCACTAGTGCGAGCCGCAAATGCCACTTCCAGCTTAGCTGTGCAGAAGAAGAACAACAAGAAGAAGAAATATCTCGAAATATGTCCGTCAGGCCCCTTCCCTTGAGATAAATCTGCAAATATCTCGGAAACGAAGAGAGCTATGGCAAAATGTTAGGAGACCTTTTTTGTAGAGAATTAAGTTTCCTACTTTTTATGTTCTATTATATTTTTTGATCAGATGCGTAGTTCTCGAGATATATCAAGATATTTAAAAGTTCCGAAGCCGCACCAACATAATAGAGATACAGAAACACCGTGGCCCCTTTCTTTGAGATAACGCTGCACTATTGCGAGCTGCAAATGCCACTTCCAGCTTAGCTGTGCAGAAGAAGAACAACAAGAAGAAGAAATATCTCGAAATATGTCCGTCAGGCCCCTTCCCTTGAGATATATCTGCAAATATCTCGGAAACGAAGCGAGCTATGGCAAAATGCTAAGAGACCTTTTTTGTAGAGAATTATGTTTCCTACAATTTAGGTTGTATGATATTTTTTGATCAGAAGCGTAGTTTTCGAGATGTATCGAGATATTTAAAAGTTCCGAAGCCGCACCAACATAATAGAGATACAGAAACACCGTGGCCCCTTTCTTTGAGATAACTCTGCACTAGTGCGAGCCGCAAATGCCACTTCCAGCTTAGCTGTGCAGAAGAAGAACAACAAGAAGAAGAAATATCTCGAAATATGTCCGTCAGGCCCCTTCCCTTGAGATATAGCTGCAAATATCTCGGAAACGAAGCGAGCTATGGCAAAATGTTAAGAGACCTTTTTTGTAGAGAATTCTGTTTCCTACAATTTATGTTCTATGATATTTTTTGATCAGAAGCGTAGTTTTCGAGATATATCGAGATATTTAAAAGTTCCGAAGCCGCACCAACATAATAGAGATACAGAAACACCGTGGCCCCTTTCTTTGAGATAACTCTGCACTAGTGCGAGCCGCAAATGCCACTTCCAGCTTAGCTGTGCAGAGGAAGAACAACAAGAAGAAGAAATATCTCGAAATATGTCCGTCAGGCCAGTTCCCTTGAGATAAATCTGCAAATATCTCGGAAACGAAGCGAGCTATGGCAAAATCTTTAGAGACCTTTCTTGTAGAGAATTAAGTTTCCTACTTTTTATGTAGTATGATATTTTTTGATCAGATGCGTAGTTCTCGAGATATATCAAGATATTTAAAAGTTCCGAAGCCGCACCAACATAATAGAGATACAGAAACACCGTGGCCCCTTTCTTTGAGATAACTCTGCACTATTGCGCGCTGCAAATGCCACTTCCAGCTTAGCTGTGCAGAAGAAGAACAACAAGAAGAAGAAATATCTCGAAATATGTCCGTCAGGCCCCTTCCCTTGAGATAAATCTGCAAATATCTCGGAAACGAAGCGAGCTATGGCAAAATGTTAAGAGACCTTTTTTGTAGAGAATAATGTTTCCTACAATTTACGTTCTATGATATTTTTTGATCAGAAGCGTAGTTTTCGAGATATATCGAGATTTTTAAAAGTTCCGAAGCCGCACAAACATAATAGAGATACAGAAACACCGTGGCCCCTTTCTTTGAGATAACTCTGCACTATTGCGACCTGCAAATGCCACTTCCAGCTCAGCTGTGCAGAAGAAGAACAACAAGAAGAAGAAATATCTCGAAATATGTCCGTCAGGCCCCTTCCCTTGAGATAAATCTGCAAATATCTCGGAAACGAAGCGAGCTATGGCAAAATGTTAAGAGACCTTTTTTGTAGAGAATTAAGTTTCCTACTTTTCATGTTCTATGATATTTTTTGATCAGATGCGTAGTTCTCGAGATATATCAAGATATTTAAAAGTTCCGAAGCCGCACCAACATAATAGAGATACAGAAACACCGTGGCCCCTTTCTTTGAGATAACTCTGCACTATTGCGAGCTGCAAATGCCACCTCCAGCTTAGCTGTGCAGAAGAAGAACAACAAGAAGAAGAAATATCTCGAAATATGTCCGTCAGGCCCCTTCCCTTGAGATATATCTGCAAATATCTCGGAAACGAAGCGAGCTATGGCAAAATGTTTAGAGACCTTTCTTGTAGAGAATTAAGTTTCCTACTTTTTATGTAGTATGATATTTTTTGATCAGATGCGTAGTTCTCGAGATATATCAAGATATTTAAAAGTTCCGAAGCCGCACCAATATAATAGAGATACAGAAACACCGTGGCCCCTTTCTTTGAGATAACTCTGCACTATTGCGCGCTGCAAATGCCACTTCCAGCTTAGCTGTGCAGAAGAAGAACAACAAGAAGAAGAAATATCTCGAAATATGTCCGTCAGGCCCCTTCCCTTGAGATAAATCTGCAAATATCTCGGAAACGAAGCGAGCTATGGGAAAATGTAAAGAGACCTTTTTTGTAGAGAATTAAGTTTCCTACTTTTTATGTAGTATGATATTTTTTGATCAGATGCGTAGTTTTCGAGATATATCGAGATATTTAAAAGTTCCGAAGCCGCACCAACATAATAGAGATACAGAAACACCGTGGCCCCTTTCTTTGAGATAACTCTGCACTAGTGCGGGCCGCAAATGCCACTTCCAGCTTAGCTGTGCAGAAGAAGAACAACAAGAAGAAGAAATATCTCGAAATATGTCCGTCAGGCCAGTTCCTTTGAGCTGAATCTGCAAATATCTCGGAAACGAAGCGAGCTATGGCAAAATGTTAAGAGACGTTTTTTGTAGAGAATTATGTTTCCTACAATTTATGTTCTATGATATTTTTTGATCCGAAGCGTAGTTTTCGAGATATATCGAGATATTTAAAAGTTCCGAAGCCGCACCAACATAATAGGGATACAGAAACACCGTGGCCCCTTTCTTTGAGATAACTCGGCACTACTGCGAGCTGGAAATGCCACTTCCAGTTTAGCTGTGCAGAAGAAGAACAACAAGAAGAAGAAATATCTCGAAATATGTCCGTTAGGCCCCTTCCCTTGAGATAAATCTGCAAATATCTCGGAAACGAAGCAAGCTATGGCAAAATGTTAGGAGACCTTTTTTGTAGAGAATTAAGTTTCCTACTTTTTATGTTCTATGATATTTTTTGATGAGATGCGTAGTTCTCGAGATATATCAAGATATTTAAAAGTTCCGAAGCCGCACCAACATAATAGAGATACAGAAACACCGTGGCCCCTTTCTTTGAGATAACTGTGCACCAGTGCGAGCCGCAAATGCCACTTCCAGCTTAGCTGTGCAGAAGAAGAACAACAAGAAGAAGAAATATCTCGAAATATGTCCGTCAGGCCCCTTCCCTTGAGATATATCTGCAAATATCTCGGAAACGAAGCGAGCTATGGCAAAATGCTAAGAGACCTTTTTTGTAGAGAATTATGTTTCCTACAATTTAGGTTGTATGATATTTTTTGATCAGAAGCGTAGTTTTCGAGATGTATCGAGATATTTAAAAGTTCCGAAGCCGCACCAACATAATAGAGATACAGAAACACCGTGGCCCCTTTCTTTGAGATAACTCTGCACTAGTGCGAGCCGCAAATGCCACTTCCAGCTTAGCTGTGCAGAAGAAGAACAACAAAAAGAAGAAATATCTCGAAATATGTCCGTCAGGCCCCTTCCCTTGAGATATATCTGCAAATATCTCGGAAACGAAGCGAGCTATGGCAAAATGTTAAGAGACCTTTTTTGTAGAGAATTCTGTTTCCTACAATTTATGTTCTATGATATTTTTTGATCAGAAGCGTAGTTTTCGAGATATATCGAGATATTTAAAAGTTCCGAAGCCGCACCAACATAATAGAGATACAGAAACACCGTGGCCCCTTTCTTTGAGATAACTCTGCACTATTGCGAGCCGCAAATGCCACTTCCAGCTTAGCTGTGCAGAGGAAGAACAACAAGAAGAAGAAATATCTCGAAATATGTCCGTCAGGCCAGTTCCTTTGAGCTGAATCTGCAAATATCTCGGAAACGAAGCGAGCTATGGCAAAATGTTAAGAGACGTTTTTTATAGAGAATTATGTTTCCTACAATTTATGTTGTATGATATTTTTTGATCAGAAGCGTAGTTTTTGAGATATATCGAGATATTTAAAAGTTCCGAAGCCGCACCAACATAATAGAGATACAGAAACACCGTGGCCCCTTTCTTTGAGATAACTCTGCACTAGTGCGAGCCGCAAATGCCACGTCCAGCTTAGCTGTGCAGAAGAAGAACAACAAGAAGAAGAAATATCTCGAAATATGTCCGTCAGGCCCCTTCCCTTGAGATATATCTGCAAATATCTCGGAAACGAAGCGAGCTATGGCAAAATGCTAAGAGACCTTTTTTGTAGAGAATTATGTTTCCTACAATTTAGGTTGTATGATATTTTTTGATCAGAAGCGTAGTTTTCGAGATGTATCGAGATATTTAAAAGTTCCGAAGCCGCACCAACATAATAGAGATACAGAAACACCGTGGCCCCTTTCTTTGAGATAACTCTGCACTAGTGCGAGCCGCAAATGCCACTTCCAGCTTAGCTGTGCAGAAGAAGAACAACAAAAAGAAGAAATATCTCGAAATATGTCCGTCAGGCCCCTTCCCTTGAGATATATCTGCAAATATCTCGGAAACGAAGCGAGCTATGGCAAAATGTTAAGAGACCTTTTTTGTAGAGAATTCTGTTTCCTACAATTTATGTTCTATGATATTTTTTGATCAGAAGCGTAGTTTTCGAGATATATCGAGATATTTAAAAGTTCCGAAGCCGCACCAACATAATAGAGATACAGAAACACCGTGGCCCCTTTCTTTGAGATAACTCTGCACTATTGCGAGCCGCAAATGCCACTTCCAGCTTAGCTGTGCAGAGGAAGAACAACAAGAAGAAGAAATATCTCGAAATATGTCCGTCAGGCCAGTTCCTTTGAGCTGAATCTGCAAATATCTCGGAAACGAAGCGAGCTATGGCAAAATGTTAAGAGACGTTTTTTATAGAGAATTATGTTTCCTACAATTTATGTTGTATGATATTTTTTGATCAGAAGCGTAGTTTTCGAGATATATCGAGATATTTAAAAGTTCCGAAGCCGCACCAACATAATAGAGATACAGAAACACCGTGGCCCCTTTCTTTGAGATAACTCTGCACTAGTGCGAGCCGCAAATGCCACGTCCAGCTTAGCTGTGCAGAAGAAGAACAACAAGAAGAAGAAATATCTCGAAATATGTCCGTCAGGCCCCTTCCCTTGAGATAAATCTGCAAATATCTCGGAAACGAAGCGAGCTATGGCAAAATGTTAAGAGACCTTTTTTGTAGAGAATTAAGTTTCCTACTTTTTATGTTCTATGATATTTTTTGATCAGATGCGTAGTTCTCGAGATATATCAAGATATTTAAAAGTTCCGAAGCCGCACCAACATAATAGAGATACAGAAACACAGTGGCCCCTTTCTTTGAGATAACTCTGCACTATTGCGAGCTGCAAATGCCACTTCCAGCTTAGCTGTGCAGAAGAAGAACAACAAGAAGAAGAAATATCTCGAAATATGTCCTTCAGGCCCCTTCCCTTGAGATAAATCTGCAAATATCTCGGAAACGAAGAGAGCTATGGTAAAATGTTAAGAGACGTTTTTTGTAGAGAATTATGTTTCCTACAATTTATGTTCTATGATATTTTTTGATCCGAAGCGTAGTTTTCGAGATATATCGAGATATTTAAAAGTTCCGAAGCCGCACCAACATAATAGGGATACAGAAACACCGTGGCCCCTTTCTTTGAGATAACTCTGCACTAGTGCGAGCCGCAAATGCCACTTCCAGCTTAGCTGTGCAGAAGAAGAACAACAAGAAGAAGAAATATCTCGAAATATGTCCGTCAGGCCCCTTCCCTTGAGATAAATCTGCAAATATCTCGGAAACGAAGCGAGCTATGGCAAAATGTTAAGAGACCATTTTTGTAGAGCATTAAGTATCCTACTTTTTATCTTCTATCATATTTTTTGATCAGAAGCGTAGTTTTCGAGATATATCGAGATATTTAAAAGTTCCGAAGCCGCACCAACATAATAGAGATACAGAAACACCGTGGCCCCTTTCTTTGAGATAACTCTGCACTATTGCGAGCTGCAAATGCCACTTCCAGCTTAGCTGTGCAGAGGAAGAACAACAAGAAGAAGAAATATCTCGAAATATGTCCGTCAGGCCAGTTCCTTTGAGCTGAATCTGCAAATATCTCGGAAACGAAGCGAGCTATGGCAAAATGTTAAGAGACGTTTTTTGTAGAGAATTATGTTTCCTACAATTTATGTTCTATGATATTTTTTGATCAGAAGCTTAGTTTTCGAGATATATCGAGATATTTAAAAGTTCCGAAGCCGCACCAACATAATAGAGATACAGAAACACCGTGGCCCCTTTCTTTGAGATAACTCTGCACTATTGCGCGCTGCAAATGCTACTTCCAGCTTAGCTGTGCAGAAGAAGAACAACAAGAAGAAGAAATATCTCGAAATATGTCCGTCAGGCCCCTTCCCTTGAGATAAATCTGCAAATATCTCGGAAACGAAGCGAGCTATGGCAAAATGTTAAGAGACCTTTTTTGTAGAGAATAATGTTTCCTACAATTTACGTTCTATGATATTTTTTGATCAGAAGCGTAGTTTTCGAGATATATCGAGATATTTAAAAGTTCCGAAGCCGCACCAACATAATAGAGATACAGAAACACCGTGGCCCCTTTCTTTGAGATAACTCTGCACTATTGCGACCTGCAAATGCCACTTCCAGCTCAGCTGTGCAGAAGAAGAACAACAAGAAAAAGAAATATCTCGAAATATGTCCGTCAGGCCCCTTCCCTTGAGATAAATCTGCAAATATCTCGGAAACGAAGCGAGCTATGGCAAAATGTTAAGAGACCTTTTTTGTAGAGAATTAAGTTTCCTACTTTTTATGTTCTATCATATTTTTTGATCAGATGCGTAGTTCTCGAGATATATCAAGATATTTAAAAGTTCCGAAGCCGCACCAACATAATAGAGATACAGAAACACCGTGGCCCCTTTCTTTGAGATAACTCTGCACTATTGCGAGCTGCAAATGCCACTTCCAGCTTAGCTGTGCAGAGGAAGAACAACAAGAAGAAGAAATATCTCGAAATATGTCCGTCAGGCCAGTTCCTTTGAGCTGAATCTGCAAATATCTCGGAAACGAAGCGAGCTATGGCAAAATGTTAAGAGACGTTTTTTGTAGAGAATTATGTTTCCTACAATTTATGTTCTATGATATTTTTTGATCAGAAGCGTAGTTTTCGAGATATATCGAGATATTTAAAAGTTCCGAAGCCGCACCAACATAATAGAGATACAGAAACACCGTGGCCCCTTTCTTTGAGATAACTCTGCACTAGTGCGAGCCGCAAATGCCACTTCCAGCTTAGCTGTGCAGAAGAAGAACAACAAGAAGAAGAAATATCTCGAAATATGTCCGTCAGGCCCCTTCCCTTGAGATAAATCTGCAAATATCTCGGAAACGAAGCGAGCTATGGCAAAATGTTAAGAGACCTTTTTTGTAGAGAATTAAGTTTCCTACTTTTTATGTTCTATGATATTTTTCGATCAGAAGCGTAGTTTTCGAGATATATCGAGATATTTAAAAGTTCCGAAGCCGCACCAACATAATAGAGATACAGAAACATCGTGGCCCCTTTCTTTGGGATAACTCTGCACTATTGCGAGCTGGAAATGCCACTTCCAGTTTAGCTGTGCAGAAGAAGAACAACAAGAAGAAGAAATATCTCGAAATATGTCCGTCAGGACCCTTCCCTTGAGATAAATCTGCAAATATCTCGGAAACGAAGCGAGCTATTGCAAAACGTTAAGAGACCTTTTTTGTAGAGAATTAAGTTTCCTCCTTTTTATGTTCGATGATATTTTTTGATCAGATGCGTAGTTCTCGAGATATATCAAGATATTTAAAAGTTCCGAAGCTGCACCAACATAATAGAGGTACAGAAACACCGTGGCCTCTTTCTTTGAGATAACTCTGCACTATTGCGAGCTGCAAATGCCACTTCGAGCTTAGCTGTGCAGAAGAAGAACAACAAGAAGAAGAAATATCTCGAAATACGTCCGTCAGACCCCTTCCCTTGAGATGAATCTGCAAATATCTCGGAAACGAAGCGAGCTATGGCAAAATGTTAAGAGACCTTTTTTGTAGAGAATTAAGTTTCCTACTTTTTATGTTCGATGATATTTTTTGATCAGATGCGTAGTTCTCGAGATATATCAAGATATTTAAAAGTTCCGAAGCTGCACCAACATAATAGAGGTACAGAAACACCGTGGCCCCTTTCTTTGAGATAACTGTGCACCAGTGCGAGCCGCAAATGCCACTTCCAGCTTAGCTGTGCAGAAGAAGAACAACAAGAAGAAGAAACATCTCGAAATATGTCCGTCAGGCCCCTTCCCTTGAGATATAACTGCAAATATCTCGGAAACGAAGCGAGCTATGGCAAAATGTTAAGAGACCGTTTTTGTAGAGAATTATGTTTCCTACTTTTTATGTTCTATGATATTTTATGATCAGACGCGTAGTTCTCGAGATATATCAAGATATTTAAAAGTTCCGAAGCCGCACCAACATAATAGAGATACAGAAACACCGTGGCCCCTTTCTTTGAGATAACTCTGCACTATTGCGAGCTGCAAATGCCACTTCCAGCTTAGCTGTGCAGAAGAAGAACAACAAGAAGAAGAAATATCTCGAAATATGTCCGTTAGGCCCCTTCCCTTGAGATAAATCTGCAAATATCTCGGAAACGAAGAGAGCTATGGCAAAATGTTAAGAGACCTTTTTTGTAGAGAATTAAGTTTCCTACTTTTCATGTTCTATGGTATTTTTTGATCAGAAGCGTAGTTTTCGAGATATATCGAGATATTTAAAAGTTCCGAAGACGCACCAACATAATAGAGATACAGAAACACCGTGGCCCCTTTCTTTGAGATAACTCTGCACTATTGCGCGCTGCAAATGCCACTTCCAGCTTAGCTGTGCAGAAGAAGAACAACAAGAAGAAGAAATATCTCGAAATATGTCCGTCAGGCCCCTTCCCTTGAGATAAATATGCAAATATCTCGGAAACGAAGCGAGCTATGGCAAAATGTTAAGAGACCTTTTTTGTAGAGAACTAAGTTTCCTACTTTTTATGTTCTATGATATTTTTTGATCAGATGCGTAGTTCTCGAGATATATCAAGATATTTAAAAGTTCCGAAGCCGCACCAACATAATAGAGATACAGAAACACCGTGGCCCCTTTCTTTGAGATAACTCTGCACTATTGCGAGCTGCAAATGCCACTTCCAGCTTAGCTGTGCAGAGGAAGAACAACAAGAAGAAGAAATATCTCGAAATATGTCCGTCAGGCCAGTTCCTTTGAGCTGAATCTGCAAATATCTCGGAAACGAAGCGAGCTATGGCAAAATGTTAAGAGACCGTTTTTGTAGAGAATTATGTTTCCTACTTTTTATGTTCCATGATATTTTTTGATCAGACGCGTAGTTCTCGAGATATATCAAGATATTTAAAAGTTCCGAAGCCGCACCAACATAATAGAGATACAGAAACACCGTGGCCCCTTTCTTTGAGATAACTCTGCACTAGTGCGAGCCGCAAATGCCACTTCCAGCTTAGCTGTGCAGAAGAAGAACAACAAGAAGAAGAAATATCTCGAAATATGTCCGTCAGGCCCCTTCCCTTGAGATAAATCTGCAAATATCTCGGAAACGAAGCGAGCTATGGCAAAATGTTTAGAGACCTTTCTTGTAGAGAATTAAGTTTCCTACTTTTTATGTTCTATGATATTTTTCGATCAGAAGCGTAGTTTTCGAGATATATCGAGATATTTAAAAGTTCCGAAGCCGCACCAACATAATAGAGATACAGAAACATCGTGGCCCCTTTCTTTGGGATAACTCTGCACTATTGCGAGCTGGAAATGCCACTTCCAGTTTAGCTGTGCAGAAGAAGAACAACAAGAAGAAGAAATATCTCGAAATATGTCCGTCAGGACCCTTCCCTTGAGATAAATCTGCAAATATCTCGGAAACGAAGCGAGCTATGGCAAAATGTTAAGAGACCTTTTTTGTAGCGAATTAAGTTTCCTACTTTTTATGTTCTATGATATTTTTTGATCAGATGCGTAGTTCTCGAGATATATCAAGATATTTAAAAGTTCCGAAGCCGCACCAACATAATAGAGGTACAGAAACACCGTGGCCTCTTTCTTTGAGATAACTCTGCACTATTGCTAGCTGCAAATGCCACTTCGAGCTTAGCTGTGCAGAAGAAGAACAACAAGAAGAAGAAATATCTCGAAATATGTCCGTCAGACCCCTTCCCTTGAGATGAATCTGCAAATATCTCGGAAACGAAGCGAGCTATGGCAAAATGTTAAGAGACCTTTTTTGTTGAGAATTAAGTTTCCTACTTTTTATGTTCGATGATATTTTTTGATCAGATGCGTAGTTCTCGAGATATATCAAGATATTTAAAAGTTCCGAAGCTGCACCAACATAATAGAGGTACAGAAACACCGTGGCCTCTTTCTTTGCGATAACTCTGCACTATTGCGAGCTGCAAATGCCACTTCGAGCTTAGCTGTGCAGAAGAAGAACAACAAGAAGAAGAAATATCTCGAAATATGTCCGTCAGACCCCTTCCCTTGAGATGAATCTGCAAATATCTCGGAAACGAAGCGAGCTATGGCAAAATGTTAAGAGACCTTTTTTGTAGAGAATTAAGTTTCCTACTTTTTATGTTCTATGATGTTTTTTGATCAGATGCGTAGTTCTCGAGATATATCAAGATATTTAAAAGTTCCGAAGCCGCACCAACATAATAGAGATACAGAAACACCGTGGCCCCTTTCTTTGAGATAACTCTGCACTATTGCGAGCTGCAAATGCCACTTCCAGCTTAGCTGTGCAGAAGAAGAACAACAAGATGAAGAAATATCTCGAAATATGTCCGTCAGGCCCCTTCCCTTGAGATAAATCTGCAAATATCTCGGAAACGAAGCGAGCTATGGCAAAATGTCAAGAGACCTTTTTTGTAGAGAATTATGTTTCCTACAATTTACGTTCTATGATATTTTTTGATCAGATGCGTAGTTCTCGAGATATATCAAGATATTTAAAAGTTCCGAAGCCGCACCAACATAATAGGGATACAGAAACACCGTGGCCCCTTTCTTTGAGATAACTGTGCACTAGTGCGAGCCGCAAATGCCACTTCCAGCTTAGCTGTGCAGAAGAAGAACAACAAGAAGAAGAAATATCTCGAAATATGTCCGTCAGGCCCCTTCCCTTGAGATAAATCTGCAAATATCTCGGAAACAAAGCGAGCTATCGCAAAATGTTAAGAGACCTTTTTTGTAGAGAATTATGTTTCCTACAATTCATGTTCTATGATATTTTTTGATCAGAAGCGTAGTTTTCGAGATATATCGAGATATTTAAAAGTTCCGAAGCCGCACCAACATAATAGGGATACAGAAACACCGTGGCCCCTTTCTTTGAGATAACTGTGCACTAGTGCGAGCCGCAAATGCCACTTCCAGCTTAGCTGTGCAGAAGAAGAACAACAAGAAGAAGAAATATCTCGAAATATGTCCGTCAGGCCCCTTCCCTTGAAATAAATCTGCAAATATCTCGGAAACGAAGCGAGCTATCGCAAAATGTTAAGAGACCTTTTTTGTAGAGAATTATGTTTCCTACAATTTATGTTCTATGATATTTTTTGATCAGAAGCGTAGTTTTCGAGATATATCGAGATATTTAAAAGTTCCGAAGCCGCACCAACATAATAGAGATACAGAAACACCGTGGCCCCTTTCTTTGAGATAACTCTGCACTATTGCGAGCTGCAAATGCCACTTCCAGCTTAGCTGTGCAGAGGAAGAACAACAAGAAGAAGAAATATCTCGAAATATGTCCGTCAGGCCAGTTCCTTTGAGCTGAATCTGCAAATATCTCGGAAACGAAGCGAGCTATGGCAAAATGTTAAGAGACGTTTTTTGTAGAGAATTATGTTTCCTACAATTTATGTTCTATGATATTTTTTGATCAGAAGCGTAGTTTTCGAGATACATCGAGATATTTAATAGTTCCGAAGACGCACCAACATAATAGAGATACAGAAACACCGTGGCCCCTTTCTTTGAGATAACTGTGCACTAGTGCGAGCCGCAAATGCCACTTCCAGCTTAGCTGTGCAGAAGAAGAACAACAAGAAGAAGAAATATCTCGAAATATGTCCGTCAGGCCCCTTCCCTTGAGATATATCTGCAAATATCTCGGAAACGAAGCGAGCTATGGCGAAATGTTAAGAGACCTTTTTTGTAGAGAATTAAGTTTCCTACTTTTTGTCTTCTATGATATTTTTTTATCAGATGCGTAGTTCTCGAGATATATCAAGATAATTAAAAGTTCCGAAGCCGCACCAACATAATAGAGGTACAGAAACACCGTGGCCCCTCTCTTTGAGATAACTCTGCACTATTGCGAGCTGCAAATGCCACTTCCAGCTTAGCTGTGCAGAAGAAGAACAACAAGAAGAAGAAATATCTCGAAATATGTCCGTCAGGCCCCTTCCCTGGAGATAAATCTGCAAATTTCTCGGAAACGAAGCGAGCTATGGCAAAATGTTAAGAGACCTTTTTTGTAGAGAATAATGTTTCCTACAATTTACGTTCTATGATATTTTTTGATCAGAAGCGTAGTTTTCGAGATATATCGAGATATTTAAAAGTTCCGAAGCCGCACCAACATAATAGAGATACAGAAACACCGTGGCCCCTTTCTTTGAGATAACTCTGCACTATTACGACCTGCAAATGCCACTTCCAGCTCAGCTGTGCAGAAGAAGAACAACAAGAAGAAGAAATATCTCGAAATACGTCCGTCAGGCCCCTTCCCTTGAGATGAATCTGCAAATATCTCGGAAACGAAGCGAGCTATGGCAAAATGTTAAGAGACCTTTTTTGTAGAGAATTAAGTTTCCTACTTTTTATGCTCTATGATATTTTTTGATCAGATGCGTAGTTCTCGAGATATATCAAGATATTTAAAAGTTCCGAAACCGCACCAACATAATAGAGATACAGAAACACCGTGGCCCCTTTCTTTGAGATAACTCTGCACTATTGCGAGCTGGAAATGCCACTTCCAGTTTAGCTGTGCAGAAGAAGAACAACAAGAAGAAGAAATATCTCGAAATATGTCCGTTAGGCCCCTTCCCTTGAGATAAATCTGCAAATATCTCGGAAACGAAGCGAGCTATGGCAAAATGTTAAGAGACCTTTTTTGTAGAGAATTAAGTTTCCTACTTTTTATGTTCTATGATATTTTTTGATCAGAAGCGTAGTTTTCGAGATATATCGAGATATTTAAAAGTTCCGAAGCCGCACCAACATAATAGAGATACAGAAACACCGTGGCCCCTTTCTTTGAGATAACTCTGCACTAGTGCGAGCCGCAAATGCCACTTCCAGCTTAGCTGTGCAGAAGAAGAACAACAAGAAGAAGAAATATCTCGAAATATGTCCGTCAGGCCCCTTCCCTTGAGATAAATATGCAAATTTCTCGGAAACGAAGCGAGCTATGGCAAAATGTTAAGAGACCTTTTTTGTAGAGAATAATGTTTCCTACAATTTACGTTCTATGATATTTTTTGATCAGAAGCGTAGTTTTCGAGATATATCGAGATATTTAAAAGTTCCGAAGCCGCACCAACATAATAGAGATACAGAAACACCGTGGCCCCTTTCTTTGAGATAACTCTGCACTATTACGACCTGCAAATGCCACTTCCAGCTCAGCTGTGCAGAAGAAGAACAACAAGAAGAAGAAATATCTCGAAATACGTCCGTCAGGCCCCTTCCCTTGAGATGAATCTGCAAATATCTCGGAAACGAAGCGAGCTATGGCAAAATGTTAAGAGACCTTTTTTGTAGAGAATTAAGTTTCCTACTTTTTATGCTCTATGATATTTTTTGATCAGATGCGTAGTTCTCGAGATATATCAAGATATTTAAAAGTTCCGAAACCGCACCAACATAATAGAGATACAGAAACACCGTGGCCCCTTTCTTTGAGATAACTCTGCACTATTGCGAGCTGGAAATGCCACTTCCAGTTTAGCTGTGCAGAAGAAGAACAACAAGAAGAAGAAATATCTCGAAATATGTCCGTTAGGCCCCTTCCCTTGAGATAAATCTGCAAATATCTCGGAAACGAAGCGAGCTATGGCAAAATGTTAAGAGACCTTTTTTGTAGAGAATTAAGTTTCCTACTTTTTATGTTCTATGATATTTTTTGATCAGAAGCGTAGTTTTCGAGATATATCGAGATATTTAAAAGTTCCGAAGCCGCACCAACATAATAGAGATACAGAAACACCGTGGCCCCTTTCTTTGAGATAACTCTGCACTAGTGCGAGCCGCAAATGCCACTTCCAGCTTAGCTGTGCAGAAGAAGAACAACAAGAAGAAGAAATATCTCGAAATATGTCCGTCAGGCCCCTTCCCTTGAGATAAATATGCAAATATCTCGGAAACGAAGCGAGCTATGGCAAAATGTTAAGAGACCTTTTTTGTAGAGAATTAAGTTTCCTACTTTTTATGTTCTATGACATTTTTTGATCAGATGCGTAGTTCTCGAGATATATCCAGATATTTAAAAGTTCCGAAGCCGCACCAACATAATAGAGATACAGAAACACCGTGGCCCCTTTCTTTGAGATAACTCTGCACTATTGCGAGCTGCAAATGCCTCTTCGAGCTTAGCTGTGCAGAAGAAGAACAACAAGAAGAAGAAATATCTCGAAATATGTCCGTCAGACCCCTTCCCTTGAGATGAATCTGCAAATATCTCGGAAACGAAGCGAGCTATGGCAAAATGTTAACAGACCTTTTTTGTAGAGAATTAAGTTTCCTACTTTTTATGTTCTATGATATTTTGTGATCAGATGCGTAGTTCTCGAGATATATCAAGATATTTAAAAGTTCCGAAGCCGCACCAACATAATAGAGATACAGAAACACCGTGGCCCCTTTCTTTGAGATAACTCTGCACTAGTGCGAGCCGCAAATGCCACTTCCAGCTTAGCTGTGCAGAAGAAGAACAACAAGAAGAAGAAATATCTCGAAATATGTCCGTCAGGCCCCTTCCCTTGAGATAAATATGCAAATATCTCGGAAACGAAGCGAGCTATGGCAAAATGTTAAGAGATGTTTTTTGTAGAGAATTATGTTTGCTACAATTTATGTTCTATGATATTTTTTGATCAGAAGCGTAGTTTTCGAGATATATCGAGATATTTAAATGTTCCGAAGACGCACCAACATAATAGAGATACAGAAACACCGTGGCCCCTTTCTTTGAGATAACTGTGCACCAGTGCGAGCCGCAAATGCCACTTCCAGCTTAGCTGTGCAGAAGAAGAACAACAAGAAGAAGAAATATCTCGAAATATGTCCGTCAGGCCCCTTCCCTTGAGATAAATCTGCAAATATCTCGGAAACGAAGCGAGCTATGGCAAAATGTTAAGAGACCTTTTTTGTAGAGAATTATGTTTCCTACAATTTATGTTCTATGATATTTTTTGATCAGAAGCGTAGTTTTCGAGATATATCGAGATATTTAAAAGTTCCGAAGCCGCACCAACATAATAGAGATACAGAAACACCGTGGCCCCTTTCTTTGAGATAACTCTGCACTAATGCGAGCTGCAAATGCCACTTCCAGCTTAGCTGTGCAGAGGAAGAACAACAAGAAGAAGAAATATCTCGAAATATGTCCGTCAGGCCAGTTCCTTTGAGCTGAATCTGCAAATATCTCGGAAACGAAGCGATCTATGGCAAAATGTTAAGAGACGTTTTTTGTAGAGAATTATGTTTCCTACAATTTATGTTCTATGATATTTTTTGATCAGAAGCGTAGTTTTCGAGATATATCGAGATATTTAAAAGTTCCGAAGCCGCACCAACATAATAGAGATACAGAAACACCGTGGCCCCTTTCTTTGAGATAACTCTGCACTAGTGCGAGCTGCAAATGCCACTTCCAGCTTAGCTGTGCAGAAGAAGAACAACAAGAAGAAGAAATATCTCGAAATATGTCCGTCAGGCCCCTTCCCTTGAGATAAATCTGCAAATATCTCGGAAACGAAGCGAGCTATGGCAAAATGTTAAGAGACCTTTTTTGTAGAGAATTAAGTTTCCTACTTTTTATGTTCTATGATATTTTGTGATCAGATGCGTAGTTCTCGAGATATATCAAGATATTTAAAAGTTCCGAAGCCGCACCAACATAATAGAGATACAGAAACACCGTGGCCCCTTTCTTTGAGATAACTCTGCACTAGTGCGAGCCGCAAATGCCACTTCCAGCTTAGCTGTGCAGAAGAAGAACAACAAGAAGAAGAAATATCTCGAAATATGTCCGTCAGGCCCCTTCCCTTGAGATACATATGCAAATATCTCGGAAACGAAGCGAGCTATGGCAAAATGTTAAGAGACCTTTTTTGTAGAGAATTAAGTTTCCTACTTTTTATGTTCTATGACATTTTTTGATCAGATGCGTAGTTCTCGAGATATATCAAGATATTTAAAAGTTCCGAAGCCGCACCAGCATAATAGAGATACAGAAACACCGTGGCCCCTTTCTTTAAGATAACTCTGCACTATTGCGAGCTGCAAATGCCACTTCCAGCTTAGCTGTGCAGAGGAAGAACAACAAGAAGAAGAAATATCTCGAAATATGTCCGTCAGGCCAGTTCCTTTGAGCTGAATCTGCAAATATCTCGGAAACGAAGCGAGCTATGGCAAAATGTTAAGAGACGTTTTTTGTAGAGAATTATGTTTCCTACAATTTATGTTCTATGATATTTTTTGATCAGAAGCGTAGTTTTCGAGATACATCGAGATATTTAATAGTTCCGAAGACGCACCAACATAATAGAGATACAGAAACACCGTGGCCCCTTTCTTTGAGATAACTGTGCACTAGTGCGAGCCGCAAATGCCACTTCCAGCTTAGCTGTGCAGAAGAAGAACAACAAGAAGAAGAAATATCTCGAAATATGTCCGTCAGGCCCCTTCCCTTGAGATATATCTGCAAATATCTCGGAAACGAAGCGAGCTATGGCGAAATGTTAAGAGACCTTTTTTGTAGAGAATTAAGTTTCCTACTTTTTGTCTTCTATGATATTTTTTTATCAGATGCGTAGTTCTCGAGATATATCAAGATAATTAAAAGTTCCGAAGCCGCACCAACATAATAGAGGTACAGAAACACCGTGGCCCCTCTCTTTGAGATAACTCTGCACTATTGCGAGCTGCAAATGCCACTTCCAGCTTAGCTGTGCAGAAGAAGAACAACAAGAAGAAGAAATATCTCGAAATATGTCCGTCAGGCCCCTTCCCTGGAGATAAATCTGCAAATTTCTCGGAAACGAAGCGAGCTATGGCAAAATGTTAAGAGACCTTTTTTGTAGAGAATAATGTTTCCTACAATTTACGTTCTATGATATTTTTTGATCAGAAGCGTAGTTTTCGAGATATATCGAGATATTTAAAAGTTCCGAAGCCGCACCAACATAATAGAGATACAGAAACACCGTGGCCCCTTTCTTTGAGATAACTCTGCACTATTACGACCTGCAAATGCCACTTCCAGCTCAGCTGTGCAGAAGAAGAACAACAAGAAGAAGAAATATCTCGAAATACGTCCGTCAGGCCCCTTCCCTTGAGATGAATCTGCAAATATCTCGGAAACGAAGCGAGCTATGGCAAAATGTTAAGAGACCTTTTTTGTAGAGAATTAAGTTTCCTACTTTTTATGTTCTATGATATTTTTTGATCAGATGCGTAGTTCTCGAGATATATCAAGATATTTAAAAGTTCCGAAGCCGCACCAGCATAATAGAGATACAGAAACACCGTGGCCCCTTTCTTTAAGATAACTCTGCACTATTGCGAGCTGCAAATGCCACTTCCAGCTTAGCTGTGCAGAGGAAGAACAACAAGAAGAAGAAATATCTCGAAATATGTCCGTCAGGCCAGTTCCTTTGAGCTGAATCTGCAAATATCTCGGAAACGAAGCGAGCTATGGCAAAATGTTAAGAGACCTTTTTTGTAGAGAATTAAGTTTCCTACTTTTTATGTTCTATGATATTTTTTGATCAGATGCGTAGTTCTCGAGATATATCCAGATATTTAAAAGTTCCGAAGCCGCACCAACATAATAGAGATACAGAAACACCGTGGCCCCTTTCTTTGAGATAACTCTGCACTATTGCGAGCTGCAAATGCCTCTTCGAGCTTGGCTGTGCAGAAGAAGAACAACAAGAAGAAGAAATATCTCGAAATATGTCCGTCAGACCCCTTCCCTTGAGATGAATCTGCAAATATCTCGGAAACGAAGCGAGCTATGGCAAAATGTTAAGAGACCTTTTTTGTAGAGAATTAAGTTTCCTACTTTTTATGTTCTATGATATTTTTTGATCAGATGCGTAGTTCTCGAGATATATCAAGATATTTAAAAGTTCCGAAGCCGCACCAACATAATAGAGATACAGAAACACCGTGGCCCCTTTCTTTGAGATAACTGTGCACCAGTGCGAGCCGCAAATGCCACTTCCAGCTTAGCTGTGCAGAAGAAGAACAACAAGAAGAAGAAATATCTCGAAATATGTCCGTCAGGCCCCTTCCCTTGAGATAAATCTGCAAATATCTCGGAAACGAAGAGAGCTATGGCAAAATGTTAAGAGACCTTTTTTGTAGAGAATTAAGTTTCCTACTTTTCATATTCTATGGTATTTTTTGATCAGATGCGTAGTTCTCGAGATATATCAAGATATTTAAAAGTTCCGAAGCCGCACCAACATAATAGAGATACAGAAACACCGTGGCCCCTTTCTTTGAGATAACTGTGCACTAGTGCGAGCCGCAAATGCCACTTCCAGCTTAGCTGTGCAGAAGAAGAACAACAAGAAGAAGAAATATCTCGAAATATGTCCGTCAGGCCCCTTCCCTTGAGATATATCTGCAAATATCTCGGAAACGAAGCGAGCTATGGCGAAATGTTAAGAGACCTTTTTTGTAGAGAATTAAGTTTCCTACTTTTTATCTACTATGATATTTTTTTATCAGATGCGTAGTTCTCGAGATATATCAAGATATTTAAAAGTTCCGAAGCCGCACCAACATAATAGAGATACAGAAACACCGTGGCCCCTCTCTTTGAGATAACTCTGCACTATTGCGAGCTGCAAATGCCACTTCCAGCTTAGCTGTGCAGAAGAAGAACAACAAGAAGAAGAAATATCTCGAAATATGTCCGTCAGGCCCCTTCCCTTGAGATAAATCTGCAAATATCTCGGAAACGAAGCGAGCTATGGCAAAATGTTTAGAGACCTTTCTTGTAGAGAATTAAGTTTCCTACTTTTTATGTAGTATGATATTTTTTGATCAGATGCGTAGTTCTCGAGATATATCAAGATATTTAAAAGTTCCGAAGCTGCACCAACATAATAGAGGTACAGAAACACCGTGGCCTCTTTCTTTGAGATAACTCTGCACTATTGCGAGCTGCAAATGCCGCTTCGAGCTTAGCTGTGCAGAAGAAGAACAACAAGAAGAAGAAATATCTCGAAATATGTCCGTCAGACCCCTTCCCTTGAGATGAATCTGCAAATATCTCGGAAACGAAGCGAGCTATGGCAAAATGTTAAGAGACCTTTTTTGTAGAGAATAATGTTTCCTACAATTTACGTTCTATGATATTTTTTGATCAGAAGCGTAGTTTTCGAGACATATCGAGATATTTAAAAGTTCCGAAGCCGCACCAACATAATAGAGATACAGAAACACCGTGGCCCCTTTCTTTGAGATAACTCTGCACTAATGCGAGCTGCAAATGCCACTTCCAGCTTAGCTGTGCAGAGGAAGAACAACAAGAAGAAGAAATATCTCGAAATATGTCCGTCAGGCCAGTTCCTTTGAGCTGAATCTGCAAATATCTCGGAAACGAAGCGAGCTATGGCAAAATGTTAAGAGATGTTTTTTGTAGAGAATTATGTTTCCTACAATTTATGTTCTATGATATTTTTTGATCAGAAGCGTAGTTTTCGAGATATATCGAGATATTTAATAGTTCCGAAGACGCACCAACATAATAGAGATACAGAAACACCGTGGCCCCTTTCTTTGAGATAACTGTGCACCAGTGCGAGCCGCAAATGCCACTTCCAGCTTAGCTGTGCAGGAGAAGAACAACAAGAAGAAGAAATATCTCGAAATATGTCCGTCAGGCCCCTTCCCTTGAGATAAATCTGCAAATATCTCGGAAACGAAGAGAGCTATGGCAAAATGTTAAGAGAGCTTTTTTGTAGAGAATTAAGTTTCCTACTTTTCATGTTCTATGGTATTTTTTGATCAGATGCGTAGTTCTCGAGATATATCAAGATATTTAAAAGTTCCGAAGCCGCACCAACATAATAGAGATACAGAAACACCGTGGCCCCTTTCTTTGAGATAACTCTGCACTATTGCGAGCTGCAAATGCCACTTCCAGCTTTGCTGTGCAGAGGAAGAACAACAAGAAGAAGAAATATCTCGAAATATGTCCGTCAGGCCAGTTCCTTTGAGCTGAATCTGCAAATATCTCGGAAACGAAGCGAGCTATGGCAAAATGTTAAGAGACGTTTTTTGTAGAGAATTATGTTTCCTACAATTTATGTTCTATGATATTTTTTGATCAGAAGCGTAGTTCTCGAGATATATCGAGATATTTAATAGTTCCGAAGACGCACCAACATAATAGAGATACAGAAACACCGTGGCCCCTTTCTTTGAGATAACTGTGCACTAGTGCGAGCCGCAAATGCCACTTCCAGCTTAGCTGTGCAGAAGAAGAACAACAAGAAGAAGAAATATCTCGAAATATGTCCGTCAGGCCCCTTCCCTTGAGATATATCTGCAAATATCTCGGAAACGAAGCGAGCTATGGCGAAATGTTAAGAGACCTTTTTTGTAGAGAATTAAGTTTCCTACTTTTTATCTTCTATGATATTTTTTGATCAGATGCGTAGTTCTCGAGATATGTCAAGATATTTAAAAGTTCCGAAGCCGCACCAACATAATAGAGATACAGAAACACCGTGGCCCCTTTCTTTGAGATAACTCTGCACTAGTGCGAGCCGGAAATGCCACTTCCAGCTTAGCTGTGCAGAAGAAGAACAACAAGAAGAAGAAATATCTCGAAATATGTCCGTCAGGCCCCTTCCCTTGAGATATATCTGCAAATATCTCGGAAACGAAGCGAGCTATGGCAAAATGTTAAGAGACCTTTTTTGTAGAGAATTACGTTTCCTACTTTTTATGTTCTATGATATTTTTTGATCAGAAGCGTAGTTTTCGAGATATATCGAGATATTTAAAAGTTCCGAAGCCGCACCAACATAATAGAGATACAGAAACACCGTGGCCCCTTTCTTTGAGATAATTCTGCACTATTGCGAGCTGCAAATGCCACTTCCAGCTTAGCTGTGCAGAGGAAGAACAACAAGAAGAAGAAATATCTCGAAATATGTCCGTCAGGCCAGTTCCTTTGAGCTGAATCTGCAAATATCTCGGAAACGAAGCGAGCTATGGCAAAATGTTAAGAGACGTTTTTTGTAGAGAATTATGTTTCCTACAATTTATGTTCTATGATATTTTTTGATCAGAAGCGTAGTTTTCGAGATATATCGAGATATTTAATAGTTCCGAAGACGCACCAACATAATAGAGATACAGAAACACCGTGGCCCCTTTCTTTGAGATAACTCTGCACTATTGCGAGCTGGAAATGCCACTTCCAGTTTAGCTGTGCAGAAGAAGAACAACAAGAAGAAGAAATATCTCGAAATATGTCCGTTAGGCCCCTTCCCTTGAGATAAATCTGCAAATATCTCGGAAACGAAGCGAGCTATGGCAAAATGTTAAGAGACCTTTTTTGTAGAGAATTAAGTTTCCTACTTTTTATGTTCTATGATATTTTTTGATCAGAAGCGTAGTTTTCGAGATATATCGAGATATTTAAAAGTTCCGAAGCCGCACCAACATAATAGAGATACAGAAACACCGTGGCCCCTTTCTTTGAGATAACTCTGCACTAGTGCGAGCCGCAAATGCCACTTCCAGCTTAGCTGTGCAGAAGAAGAACAACAAGAAGAAGAAATATCTCGAAATATGTCCGTCAGGCCCCTCCCTTGAGATAAATATGCAAATATCTCGGAAACGAAGCGAGCTATGGCAAAATGTTAAGAGACCTTTTTTGTAGAGAATTAAGTTTCCTACTTTTTATGTTCTATGACATTTTTTGATCAGATGCGTAGTTCTCGAGATATATCAAGATATTTAAAAGTTCCGAAGCCGCACCAACATAATAGAGATACAGAAACACCGTGGCCCCTTTCTTTAAGATAACTCTGCACTATTGCGAGCTGCAAATGCCACTTCCAGCTTAGCTGTGCAGAGGAAGAACAACAAGAAGAAGAAATATCTCGAAATATGTCCGTCAGGCCAGTTCCTTTGAGCTGAATCTGCAAATATCTCGGAAACGAAGCGAGCTATGGCAAAATGTTAAGAGACCTTTTTTGTAGAGAATTATGTCTCCTACAATTTATGTTGTATGATATTTTTTGATCAGAAGCGTAGTTTTCGAGATATATCGAGATATTTAAAAGTTCCGAAGCCGCACCAACATAATAGAGATACAGAAACACCGTGGCCCCTTTCTTTGAGATAACTCTGCACTATTGCGAGCTGCAAATGCCACTTCCAGCTTAGCTGTGCAGAGGAAGAACAACAAGAAGAAGAAATATCTCGAAATATGTCCGTCAGGCCCCTTCCCTTGAGATATATCTGCAAATATCTCGGAAACGAAGCGAGCTATGGCGAAATGTTAAGAGACCTTTTTTGTAGAGAATTAAGTTTCCTACTTTTTATCTTCTATGATATTTTTTGATCAGATGCGTAGTTCTCGAGATATGTCAAGATATTTAAAAGTTCCGAAGCCGCACCAACATAACAGAGATACAGAAACACCGTGGCCCCTTTCTTTGAGATAACTCTGCACTAGTGCGAGCCGGAAATGCCACTTCCAGCTTAGCTGTGCAGAAGAAGAACAACAAGAAGAAGAAATATCTCGAAATATGTCCGTCAGGCCCCTTCCCTTGAGATATATCTGCAAATATCTCGGAAACGAAGCGAGCTATGGCAAAATGTTAAGAGACCTTTTTTGTAGAGAATTACGTTTCCTACTTTTTATGTTCTATGATATTTTTTGATCAGAAGCGTAGTTTTCGAGATATATCGAGATATTTAAAAGTTCCGAAGCCGCACCAACATAATAGAGATACAGAAACACCGTGGCCCCTTTCTTTGAGATAATTCTGCACTATTGCGAGCTGCAAATGCCACTTCCAGCTTAGCTGTGCAGAGGAAGAACAACAAGAAGAAGAAATATCTCGAAATATGTCCGTCAGGCCAGTTCCTTTGAGCTGAATCTGCAAATATCTCGGAAACGAAGCGAGCTATGGCAAAATGTTAAGAGACGTTTTTTGTAGAGAATTATGTTTCCTACAATTTATGTTCTATGATATTTTTTGATCAGAAGCGTAGTTTTCGAGATATATCGAGATATTTAATAGTTCCGAAGACGCACCAACATAATAGAGATACAGAAACACCGTGGCCCCTTTCTTTGAGATAACTCTGCACTATTGCGAGCTGGAAATGCCACTTCCAGTTTAGCTGTGCAGAAGAAGAACAACAAGAAGAAGAAATATCTCGAAATATGTCCGTTAGGCCCCTTCCCTTGAGATAAATCTGCAAATATCTCGGAAACGAAGCGAGCTATGGCAAAATGTTAAGAGACCTTTTTTGTAGAGAATTAAGTTTCCTACTTTTTATGTTCTATGATATTTTTTGATCAGAAGCGTAGTTTTCGAGATATATCGAGATATTTAAAAGTTCCGAAGCCGCACCAACATAATAGAGATACAGAAACACCGTGGCCCCTTTCTTTGAGATAACTCTGCACTAGTGCGAGCCGCAAATGCCACTTCCAGCTTAGCTGTGCAGAAGAAGAACAACAAGAAGAAGAAATATCTCGAAATATGTCCGTCAGGCCCCTCCCTTGAGATAAATATGCAAATATCTCGGAAACGAAGCGAGCTATGGCAAAATGTTAAGAGACCTTTTTTGTAGAGAATTAAGTTTCCTACTTTTTATGTTCTATGACATTTTTTGATCAGATGCGTAGTTCTCGAGATATATCAAGATATTTAAAAGTTCCGAAGCCGCACCAACATAATAGAGATACAGAAACACCGTGGCCCCTTTCTTTAAGATAACTCTGCACTATTGCGAGCTGCAAATGCCACTTCCAGCTTAGCTGTGCAGAGGAAGAACAACAAGAAGAAGAAATATCTCGAAATATGTCCGTCAGGCCAGTTCCTTTGAGCTGAATCTGCAAATATCTCGGAAACGAAGCGAGCTATGGCAAAATGTTAAGAGACCTTTTTTGTAGAGAATTATGTCTCCTACAATTTATGTTGTATGATATTTTTTGATCAGAAGCGTAGTTTTCGAGATATATCGAGATATTTAAAAGTTCCGAAGCCGCACCAACATAATAGAGATACAGAAACACCGTGGCCCCTTTCTTTGAGATAACTCTGCACTATTGCGAGCTGCAAATGCCACTTCCAGCTTAGCTGTGCAGAGGAAGAACAACAAGAAGAAGAAATATCTCGAAATATGTCCGTCAGGCCCCTTCCCTTGAGATAAATCTGCAAATGTCTCGGAAACGAAGCGAGCTATGGCAAAATGTTAAGAGACCTTTTTTGTAGAGAATTAAGTTTCCTACTTTTTATGTTCTATGATATTTTTTGATCAGATGCGTAGTTCTCGAGATATATCAAGATATTTAAAAGTTCCGAAGCCGCACCAACATAATACAGATACAGAAACACCGTGGCCCCTTTCTTTGAGATAACTCTGCACTATTGCGAGCTGGAAATGCCACTTCCAGCTTAGCTGTGCAGAAGAAGTACAACAAGAAGAAGAAATATCTCGAAATATGTCCGTCAGGCCACTTCCCTTGAGATAAATCTGCAAATATCTCGGAAACGAAGCGAGCTATGGCAAAATGTTAAGAGACCTTTTTTGTAGAGAATAATGTTTCCTACAATTTACGTTTAATGATATTTTTTGATCAGATGCGTAGTTCTCGAGATATATCAAGATATTTAAAAGTTCCGAAGCCGCACCAACATAATAGAGATACAGAAACACCGTGGCCCCTTTCTTTGAGATAACTCTGCACTATTGCGAGCTGCAAATACCACTTCCAGCTTAGCTGTGCAGAGGAAGAACAACAAGAAGAAGAAATATCTCGAAATATGTCCGTCAGGCCCCTTCCCTTGAGATAAATCTGCAAATGTCTCGGAAACGAAGCGAGCTATGGCAAAATGTTAAGAGACCTTTTTTGTAGAGAATTAAGTTTCCTACTTTTTATGTTCTATGATATTTTTTGATCGGATGCGTAGTTCTCGAGATATATCAAGATATTTAAAAGTTCCGAAGCCGCACCAACATAATAGAGATACAGAAACACCGTGGCCCCTTTCTTTGAGATAACTCTGCACTATTGCGAGCTGCAAATGCCACTTCCAGCTTAGCTGTGCAGAGGAAGAACAACAAGAAGAAGAAATATCTCGAAATATGTCCGTCAGGCCAGTTCCTTTGAGCTGAATCTGCAAATATCTCGGAAACGAAGCGATCTATGGCAAAATGTTAAGAGACGTTTTTTGTAGAGAATTATGTTTCCTACAATTTATGTTCTATGATATTTTTTGATCAGAAGCGTAGTTTTCGAGATATATCGAGATATTTAAAAGTTCCGAAGCCGCACCAACATAATAGAGATACAGAAACACCGTGGCCCCTTTCTTTGAGATAACTCTGCACTAGTGCGAGCTGCAAATGCCACTTCCAGCTTAGCTGTGCAGAAGAAGAACAACAAGAAGAAGAAATATCTCGAAATATGTCCGTCAGGCCCCTTCCCTTGAGATAAATCTGCAAATATCTCGGAAACGAAGCGAGCTATGGCAAAATGTTAAGAGACCTTTTTTGTAGAGAATTAAGTTTCCTACTTTTTATGTTCTATGATATTTTTTGATCAGATGCGTAGTTCTCGAGATATATCAAGATATTTAAAAGTTCCGAAGCCGCACCAACATAATAGAGATACAGAAACACCGTGGCCCCTTTCTTTGAGATAACTCTGCACTATTGCGAGCTGGAAATGCCACTTCCAGCTTAGCTGTGCAGAAGAAGAACAACAAGAAGAAGAAATATCTCGAAATATGTCCGTCAGGCCACTTCCCTTGAGATAAATCTGCAAATATCTCGGAAACGAAGCGAGCTATGGCAAAATGTTAAGAGACCTTTTTTGTAGAGAATTAAGTTTCCTACTTTTTATGTTCGATGATATTTTTTGATCAGATGCGTAGTTCTCGAGATATATCAAGATATTTAAAAGTTCCGAAGCTGCACCAACATAATAGAGGTACAGAAACACCGTGGCCTCTTTCTTTGAGATAACTCTGCACTATTGCGAGCTGCAAATGCCGCTTCGAGCTTAGCTGTGCAGAAGAAGAACAACAAGAAGAAGAAATATCTCGAAATATGTCCGTCAGACCCCTTCCCTTGAGATGTATCTGCAAATATCTCGGAAACGAACCGAGCTATGGCAAAATGTTAAGAGACCTTTTTTGTAGAGAATAATGTTTCCTACAATTTACGTTCTATGATATTTTTTGATCAGAAGCGTAGTTTTCGAGATATATCGAGATATTTAAAAGTTCCGAAGCCGCACCAACATAATAGAGATACAGAAACACCGTGGCCCCTTTCTTTGAGATAACTCTGCACTATTGCGACCTGCAAATGCCGCTTTGAGCTTAGCTGTGCAGAAGAAGAACAACAAGAAGAAGAAATATCTCGAAATATGTCCGTCAGACCCCTTCCCTTGAGATGAATCTGCAAATATCTCGGAAACGAAGCGAGCTATGGCAAAATGTTAAGAGACCTTTTTTGTAGAGAATAATGTTTCCTACAATTTACTTTCTATGATATTTTTTGATCAGATGCGTAGTTCTCGAGATATATCAAGATATTTAAAAGTTCCGAAGCCGCACCAACATAATAGAGATACAGAAACACCGTGGCCCCTTTCTTTGAGATAACTCTGCACTAGTGCGAGCCGCAAATGCCACTTCCAGCTTAGCTGTGCAGAAGAAGAACAACAAGAAGAAGAAATATCTCGAAATATGTCCGTCAGGCCCCTTCCCTTGAGATACATATGCAAATATCTCGGAAACGAAGCGAGCTATGGCAAAATGTTAAGAGACCTTTTTTGTAGAGAATTAAGTTTCCTACTTTTTATGTTCTATGACATTTTTTGATCAGATGCGTAGTTCTCGAGATATATCAAGATATTTAAAAGTTCCGAAGCCGCACCAGCATAATAGAGATACAGAAACACCGTGGCCCCTTTCTTTAAGATAACTCTGCACTATTGCGAGCTGCAAATGCCACTTCCAGCTTAGCTGTGCAGAGGAAGAACAACAAGAAGAAGAAATATCTCGAAATATGTCCGTCAGGCCAGTTCCTTTGAGCTGAATCTGCAAATATCTCGGAAACGAAGCGAGCTATGGCAAAATGTTAAGAGACCTTTTTTGTAGAGAATTAAGTTTCCTACTTTTTATGTTCTATGATATTTTTTGATCAGATGCGTAGTTCTCGAGATATATCCAGATATTTAAAAGTTCCGAAGCCGCACCAACATAATAGAGATACAGAAACACCGTGGCCCCTTTCTTTGAGATAACTCTGCACTATTGCGAGCTGCAAATGCCTCTTCGAGCTTGGCTGTGCAGAAGAAGAACAACAAGAAGAAGAAATATCTCGAAATATGTCCGTCAGACCCCTTCCCTTGAGATGAATCTGCAAATATCTCGGAAACGAAGCGAGCTATGGCAAAATGTTAAGAGACCTTTTTTGTAGAGAATTAAGTTTCCTACTTTTTATGTAGTATGATATTTTTTGATCAGATGCGTAGTTCTCGAGATATATCAAGATATTTAAAAGTTCCGAAGCCGCACCAACATAATAGAGATACAGAAACACCGTGGCCCCTTTCTTTGAGATAACTGTGCACCAGTGCGAGCCGCAAATGCCACTTCCAGCTTAGCTGTGCAGAAGAAGAACAACAAGAAGAAGAAATATCTCGAAATATGTCCGTCAGGCCCCTTCCCTTGAGATAAATCTGCAAATATCTCGGAAACGAAGAGAGCTATGGCAAAATGTTAAGAGACCTTTTTTGTAGAGAATTAAGTTTCCTACTTTTCATATTCTATGGTATTTTTTGATCAGATGCGTAGTTCTCGAGATATATCAAGATATTTAAAAGTTCCGAAGCCGCACCAACATAATAGAGATACAGAAACACCGTGGCCCCTTTCTTTGAGATAACTGTGCACTAGTGCGAGCCGCAAATGCCACTTCCAGCTTAGCTGTGCAGAAGAAGAACAACAAGAAGAAGAAATATCTCGAAATATGTCCGTCAGGCCCCTTCCCTTGAGATATATCTGCAAATATCTCGGAAACGAAGCGAGCTATGGCGAAATGTTAAGAGACCTTTTTTGTAGAGAATTAAGTTTCCTACTTTTTATCTACTATGAAATTTTTTTATCAGATGCGTAGTTCTCGAGATATATCAAGATATTTAAAAGTTCCGAAGCCGCACCAACATAATAGAGATACAGAAACACCGTGGCCCCTCTCTTTGAGATAACTCTGCACTATTGCGAGCTGCAAATGCCACTTCCAGCTTAGCTGTGCAGAAGAAGAACAACAAGAAGAAGAAATATCTCGAAATATGTCCGTCAGGCCCCTTCCCTTGAGATAAATCTGCAAATATCTCGGAAACGAAGCGAGCTATGGCAAAATGTTTAGAGACCTTTCTTGTAGAGAATTAAGTTTCCTACTTTTTATGTAGTATGATATTTTTTGATCAGATGCGTAGTTCTCGAGATATATCAAGATATTTAAAAGTTCCGAAGCTGCACCAACATAATAGAGGTACAGAAACACCGTGGCCTCTTTCTTTGAGATAACTCTGCACTATTGCGAGCTGCAAATGCCGCTTCGAGCTTAGCTGTGCAGAAGAAGAACAACAAGAAGAAGAAATATCTCGAAATATGTCCGTCAGACCCCTTCCCTTGAGATGAATCTGCAAATATCTCGGAAACGAAGCGAGCTATGGCAAAATGTTAAGAGACCTTTTTTGTAGAGAATAATGTTTCCTACAATTTACGTTCTATGATATTTTTTGATCAGAAGCGTAGTTTTCGAGACATATCGAGATATTTAAAAGTTCCGAAGCCGCACCAACATAATAGAGATACAGAAACACCGTGGCCCCTTTCTTTGAGATAACTCTGCACTAATGCGAGCTGCAAATGCCACTTCCAGCTTAGCTGTGCAGAGGAAGAACAACAAGAAGAAGAAATATCTCGAAATATGTCCGTCAGGCCAGTTCCTTTGAGCTGAATCTGCAAATATCTCGGAAACGAAGCGAGCTATGGCAAAATGTTAAGAGATGTTTTTTGTAGAGAATTATGTTTCCTACAATTTATGTTCTATGATATTTTTTGATCAGAAGCGTAGTTTTCGAGATATATCGAGATATTTAATAGTTCCGAAGACGCACCAACATAATAGAGATACAGAAACACCGTGGCCCCTTTCTTTGAGATAACTGTGCACCAGTGCGAGCCGCAAATGCCACTTCCAGCTTAGCTGTGCAGGAGAAGAACAACAAGAAGAAGAAATATCTCGAAATATGTCCGTCAGGCCCCTTCCCTTGAGATAAATCTGCAAATATCTCGGAAACGAAGAGAGCTATGGCAAAATGTTAAGAGAGCTTTTTTGTAGAGAATTAAGTTTCCTACTTTTCATGTTCTATGGTATTTTTTGATCAGATGCGTAGTTCTCGAGATATATCAAGATATTTAAAAGTTCCGAAGCCGCACCAACATAATAGAGATACAGAAACACCGTGGCCCCTTTCTTTGAGATAACTCTGCACTATTGCGAGCTGCAAATGCCACTTCCAGCTTAGCTGTGCAGAGGAAGAACAACAAGAAGAAGAAATATCTCGAAATATGTCCGTCAGGCCAGTTCCTTTGAGCTGAATCTGCAAATATCTCGGAAACGAAGCGAGCTATGGCAAAATGTTAAGAGACGTTTTTTGTAGAGAATTATGTTTCCTACAATTTATGTTCTATGATATTTTTTGATCAGAAGCGTAGTTCTCGAGATATATCGAGATATTTAATAGTTCCGAAGACGCACCAACATAATAGAGATACAGAAACACCGTGGCCCCTTTCTTTGAGATAACTGTGCACTAGTGCGAGCCGCAAATGCCACTTCCAGCTTAGCTGTGCAGAAGAAGAACAACAAGAAGAAGAAATATCTCGAAATATGTCCGTCAGGCCCCTTCCCTTGAGATATATCTGCAAATATCTCGGAAACGAAGCGAGCTATGGCGAAATGTTAAGAGACCTTTTTTGTAGAGAATTAAGTTTCCTACTTTTTATCTTCTATGATATTTTTTGATCAGATGCGTAGTTCTCGAGATATGTCAAGATATTTAAAAGTTCCGAAGCCGCACCAACATAATAGAGATACAGAAACACCGTGGCCCCTTTCTTTGAGATAACTCTGCACTAGTGCGAGCCGGAAATGCCACTTCCAGCTTAGCTGTGCAGAAGAAGAACAACAAGAAGAAGAAATATCTCGAAATATGTCCGTCAGGCCCCTTCCCTTGAGATATATCTGCAAATATCTCGGAAACGAAGCGAGCTATGGCAAAATGTTAAGAGACCTTTTTTGTAGAGAATTACGTTTCCTACTTTTTATGTTCTATGATATTTTTTGATCAGAAGCGTAGTTTTCGAGATATATCGAGATATTTAAAAGTTCCGAAGCCGCACCAACATAATAGAGATACAGAAACACCGTGGCCCCTTTCTTTGAGATAATTCTGCACTATTGCGAGCTGCAAATGCCACTTCCAGCTTAGCTGTGCAGAGGAAGAACAACAAGAAGAAGAAATATCTCGAAATATGTCCGTCAGGCCAGTTCCTTTGAGCTGAATCTGCAAATATCTCGGAAACGAAGCGAGCTATGGCAAAATGTTAAGAGACGTTTTTTGTAGAGAATTATGTTTCCTACAATTTATGTTCTATGATATTTTTTGATCAGAAGCGTAGTTTTCGAGATATATCGAGATATTTAATAGTTCCGAAGACGCACCAACATAATAGAGATACAGAAACACCGTGGCCCCTTTCTTTGAGATAACTCTGCACTATTGCGAGCTGGAAATGCCACTTCCAGTTTAGCTGTGCAGAAGAAGAACAACAAGAAGAAGAAATATCTCGAAATATGTCCGTTAGGCCCCTTCCCTTGAGATAAATCTGCAAATATCTCGGAAACGAAGCGAGCTATGGCAAAATGTTAAGAGACCTTTTTTGTAGAGAATTAAGTTTCCTACTTTTTATGTTCTATGATATTTTTTGATCAGAAGCGTAGTTTTCGAGATATATCGAGATATTTAAAAGTTCCGAAGCCGCACCAACATAATAGAGATACAGAAACACCGTGGCCCCTTTCTTTGAGATAACTCTGCACTAGTGCGAGCCGCAAATGCCACTTCCAGCTTAGCTGTGCAGAAGAAGAACAACAAGAAGAAGAAATATCTCGAAATATGTCCGTCAGGCCCCTCCCTTGAGATAAATATGCAAATATCTCGGAAACGAAGCGAGCTATGGCAAAATGTTAAGAGACCTTTTTTGTAGAGAATTAAGTTTCCTACTTTTTATGTTCTATGACATTTTTTGATCAGATGCGTAGTTCTCGAGATATATCAAGATATTTAAAAGTTCCGAAGCCGCACCAACATAATAGAGATACAGAAACACCGTGGCCCCTTTCTTTAAGATAACTCTGCACTATTGCGAGCTGCAAATGCCACTTCCAGCTTAGCTGTGCAGAGGAAGAACAACAAGAAGAAGAAATATCTCGAAATATGTCCGTCAGGCCAGTTCCTTTGAGCTGAATCTGCAAATATCTCGGAAACGAAGCGAGCTATGGCAAAATGTTAAGAGACCTTTTTTGTAGAGAATTATGTCTCCTACAATTTATGTTGTATGATATTTTTTGATCAGAAGCGTAGTTTTCGAGATATATCGAGATATTTAAAAGTTCCGAAGCCGCACCAACATAATAGAGATACAGAAACACCGTGGCCCCTTTCTTTGAGATAACTCTGCACTATTGCGAGCTGCAAATGCCACTTCCAGCTTAGCTGTGCAGAGGAAGAACAACAAGAAGAAGAAATATCTCGAAATATGTCCGTCAGGCCCCTTCCCTTGAGATATATCTGCAAATATCTCGGAAACGAAGCGAGCTATGGCGAAATGTTAAGAGACCTTTTTTGTAGAGAATTAAGTTTCCTACTTTTTATCTTCTATGATATTTTTTGATCAGATGCGTAGTTCTCGAGATATGTCAAGATATTTAAAAGTTCCGAAGCCGCACCAACATAATAGAGATACAGAAACACCGTGGCCCCTTTCTTTGAGATAACTCTGCACTAGTGCGAGCCGGAAATGCCACTTCCAGCTTAGCTGTGCAGAAGAAGAACAACAAGAAGAAGAAATATCTCGAAATATGTCCGTCAGGCCCCTTCCCTTGAGATATATCTGCAAATATCTCGGAAACGAAGCGAGCTATGGCAAAATGTTAAGAGACCTTTTTTGTAGAGAATTACGTTTCCTACTTTTTATGTTCTATGATATTTTTTGATCAGAAGCGTAGTTTTCGAGATATATCGAGATATTTAAAAGTTCCGAAGCCGCACCAACATAATAGAGATACAGAAACACCGTGGCCCCTTTCTTTGAGATAATTCTGCACTATTGCGAGCTGCAAATGCCACTTCCAGCTTAGCTGTGCAGAGGAAGAACAACAAGAAGAAGAAATATCTCGAAATATGTCCGTCAGGCCAGTTCCTTTGAGCTGAATCTGCAAATATCTCGGAAACGAAGCGAGCTATGGCAAAATGTTAAGAGACGTTTTTTGTAGAGAATTATGTTTCCTACAATTTATGTTCTATGATATTTTTTGATCAGAAGCGTAGTTTTCGAGATATATCGAGATATTTAATAGTTCCGAAGACGCACCAACATAATAGAGATACAGAAACACCGTGGCCCCTTTCTTTGAGATAACTCTGCACTATTGCGAGCTGGAAATGCCACTTCCAGTTTAGCTGTGCAGAAGAAGAACAACAAGAAGAAGAAATATCTCGAAATATGTCCGTTAGGCCCCTTCCCTTGAGATAAATCTGCAAATATCTCGGAAACGAAGCGAGCTATGGCAAAATGTTAAGAGACCTTTTTTGTAGAGAATTAAGTTTCCTACTTTTTATGTTCTATGATATTTTTTGATCAGAAGCGTAGTTTTCGTGATATATCGAGATATTTAAAAGTTCCGAAGCCGCACCAACATAATAGAGATACAGAAACACCGTGGCCCCTTTCTTTGAGATAACTCTGCACTAGTGCGAGCCGCAAATGCCACTTCCAGCTTAGCTGTGCAGAAGAAGAACAACAAGAAGAAGAAATATCTCGAAATATGTCCGTCAGGCCCCTCCCTTGAGATAAATATGCAAATATCTCGGAAACGAAGCGAGCTATGGCAAAATGTTAAGAGACCTTTTTTGTAGAGAATTAAGTTTCCTACTTTTTATGTTCTATGACATTTTTTGATCAGATGCGTAGTTCTCGAGATATATCAAGATATTTAAAAGTTCCGAAGCCGCACCAACATAATAGAGATACAGAAACACCGTGGCCCCTTTCTTTAAGATAACTCTGCACTATTGCGAGCTGCAAATGCCACTTCCAGCTTAGCTGTGCAGAGGAAGAACAACAAGAAGAAGAAATATCTCGAAATATGTCCGTCAGGCCAGTTCCTTTGAGCTGAATCTGCAAATATCTCGGAAACGAAGCGAGCTATGGCAAAATGTTAAGAGACCTTTTTTGTAGAGAATTATGTCTCCTACAATTTATGTTGTATGATATTTTTTGATCAGAAGCGTAGTTTTCGAGATATATCGAGATATTTAAAAGTTCCGAAGCCGCACCAACATAATAGAGATACAGAAACACCGTGGCCCCTTTCTTTGAGATAACTCTGCACTATTGCGAGCTGCAAATGCCACTTCCAGCTTAGCTGTGCAGAGGAAGAACAACAAGAAGAAGAAATATCTCGAAATATGTCCGTCAGGCCCCTTCCCTTGAGATAAATCTGCAAATGTCTCGGAAACGAAGCGAGCTATGGCAAAATGTTAAGAGACCTTTTTTATAGAGAATTAAGTTTCCTACTTTTTATGTTCTATGATATTTTTTGATCAGATGCGTAGTTCTCGAGATATATCAAGATATTTAAAAGTTCCGAAGCCGCACCAACATAATACAGATACAGAAACACCGTGGCCCCTTTCTTTGAGATAACTCTGCACTATTGCGAGCTGGAAATGCCACTTCCAGCTTAGCTGTGCAGAAGAAGTACAACAAGAAGAAGAAATATCTCGAAATATGTCCGTCAGGCCCCTCCCTTGAGATAAATATGCAAATATCTCGGAAACGAAGCGAGCTATGGCAAAATGTTAAGAGACCTTTTTTGTAGAGAATTAAGTTTCCTACTTTTTATGTTCTATGACATTTTTTGATCAGATGCGTAGTTCTCGAGATATATCAAGATATTTAAAAGTTCCGAAGCCGCACCAACATAATAGAGATACAGAAACACCGTGGCCCCTTTCTTTAAGATAACTCTGCACTATTGCGAGCTGCAAATGCCACTTCCAGCTTAGCTGTGCAGAGGAAGAACAACAAGAAGAAGAAATATCTCGAAATATGTCCGTCAGGCCAGTTCCTTTGAGCTGAATCTGCAAATATCTCGGAAACGAAGCGAGCTATGGCAAAATGTTAAGAGACCTTTTTTGTAGAGAATTATGTCTCCTACAATTTATGTTGTATGATATTTTTTGATCAGAAGCGTAGTTTTCGAGATATATCGAGATATTTAAAAGTTCCGAAGCCGCACCAACATAATAGAGATACAGAAACACCGTGGCCCCTTTCTTTGAGATAACTCTGCACTATTGCGAGCTGCAAATGCCACTTCCAGCTTAGCTGTGCAGAGGAAGAACAACAAGAAGAAGAAATATCTCGAAATATGTCCGTCAGGCCCCTTCCCTTGAGATATATCTGCAAATATCTCGGAAACGAAGCGAGCTATGGCGAAATGTTAAGAGACCTTTTTTGTAGAGAATTAAGTTTCCTACTTTTTATCTTCTATGATATTTTTTGATCAGATGCGTAGTTCTCGAGATATGTCAAGATATTTAAAAGTTCCGAAGCCGCACCAACATAATAGAGATACAGAAACACCGTGGCCCCTTTCTTTGAGATAACTCTGCACTAGTGCGAGCCGGAAATGCCACTTCCAGCTTAGCTGTGCAGAAGAAGAACAACAAGAAGAAGAAATATCTCGAAATATGTCCGTCAGGCCCCTTCCCTTGAGATATATCTGCAAATATCTCGGAAACGAAGCGAGCTATGGCAAAATGTTAAGAGACCTTTTTTGTAGAGAATTACGTTTCCTACTTTTTATGTTCTATGATATTTTTTGATCAGAAGCGTAGTTTTCGAGATATATCGAGATATTTAAAAGTTCCGAAGCCGCACCAACATAATAGAGATACAGAAACACCGTGGCCCCTTTCTTTGAGATAATTCTGCACTATTGCGAGCTGCAAATGCCACTTCCAGCTTAGCTGTGCAGAGGAAGAACAACAAGAAGAAGAAATATCTCGAAATATGTCCGTCAGGCCAGTTCCTTTGAGCTGAATCTGCAAATATCTCGGAAACGAAGCGAGCTATGGCAAAATGTTAAGAGACGTTTTTTGTAGAGAATTATGTTTCCTACAATTTATGTTCTATGATATTTTTTGATCAGAAGCGTAGTTTTCGAGATATATCGAGATATTTAATAGTTCCGAAGACGCACCAACATAATAGAGATACAGAAACACCGTGGCCCCTTTCTTTGAGATAACTCTGCACTATTGCGAGCTGGAAATGCCACTTCCAGTTTAGCTGTGCAGAAGAAGAACAACAAGAAGAAGAAATATCTCGAAATATGTCCGTTAGGCCCCTTCCCTTGAGATAAATCTGCAAATATCTCGGAAACGAAGCGAGCTATGGCAAAATGTTAAGAGACCTTTTTTGTAGAGAATTAAGTTTCCTACTTTTTATGTTCTATGATATTTTTTGATCAGAAGCGTAGTTTTCGTGATATATCGAGATATTTAAAAGTTCCGAAGCCGCACCAACATAATAGAGATACAGAAACACCGTGGCCCCTTTCTTTGAGATAACTCTGCACTAGTGCGAGCCGCAAATGCCACTTCCAGCTTAGCTGTGCAGAAGAAGAACAACAAGAAGAAGAAATATCTCGAAATATGTCCGTCAGGCCCCTCCCTTGAGATAAATATGCAAATATCTCGGAAACGAAGCGAGCTATGGCAAAATGTTAAGAGACCTTTTTTGTAGAGAATTAAGTTTCCTACTTTTTATGTTCTATGACATTTTTTGATCAGATGCGTAGTTCTCGAGATATATCAAGATATTTAAAAGTTCCGAAGCCGCACCAACATAATAGAGATACAGAAACACCGTGGCCCCTTTCTTTAAGATAACTCTGCACTATTGCGAGCTGCAAATGCCACTTCCAGCTTAGCTGTGCAGAGGAAGAACAACAAGAAGAAGAAATATCTCGAAATATGTCCGTCAGGCCAGTTCCTTTGAGCTGAATCTGCAAATATCTCGGAAACGAAGCGAGCTATGGCAAAATGTTAAGAGACCTTTTTTGTAGAGAATTATGTCTCCTACAATTTATGTTGTATGATATTTTTTGATCAGAAGCGTAGTTTTCGAGATATATCGAGATATTTAAAAGTTCCGAAGCCGCACCAACATAATAGAGATACAGAAACACCGTGGCCCCTTTCTTTGAGATAACTCTGCACTATTGCGAGCTGCAAATGCCACTTCCAGCTTAGCTGTGCAGAGGAAGAACAACAAGAAGAAGAAATATCTCGAAATATGTCCGTCAGGCCCCTTCCCTTGAGATAAATCTGCAAATGTCTCGGAAACGAAGCGAGCTATGGCAAAATGTTAAGAGACCTTTTTTATAGAGAATTAAGTTTCCTACTTTTTATGTTCTATGATATTTTTTGATCAGATGCGTAGTTCTCGAGATATATCAAGATATTTAAAAGTTCCGAAGCCGCACCAACATAATACAGATACAGAAACACCGTGGCCCCTTTCTTTGAGATAACTCTGCACTATTGCGAGCTGGAAATGCCACTTCCAGCTTAGCTGTGCAGAAGAAGTACAACAAGAAGAAGAAATATCTCGAAATATGTCCGTCAGGCCACTTCCCTTGAGATAAATCTGCAAATATCTCGGAAACGAAGCGAGCTATGGCAAAATGTTAAGAGACCTTTTTTGTAGAGAATAATGTTTCCTACAATTTACGTTTAATGATATTTTTTGATCAGATGCGTAGTTCTCGAGATATATCAAGATATTTAAAAGTTCCGAAGCCGCACCAACATAATAGAGATACAGAAACACCGTGGCCCCTTTCTTTGAGATAACTCTGCACTATTGCGAGCTGCAAATGCCACTTCCAGCTTAGCTGTGCAGAGGAAGAACAACAAGAAGAAGAAATATCTCGAAATATGTCCGTCAGGCCCCTTCCCTTGAGATAAATCTGCAAATGTCTCGGAAACGAAGCGAGCTATGGCAAAATGTTAAGAGACCTTTTTTGTAGAGAATTAAGTTTCCTACTTTTTATGTTCTATGATATTTTTTGATCGGATGCGTAGTTCTCGAGATATATCAAGATATTTAAAAGTTCCGAAGCCGCACCAACATAATAGAGATACAGAAACACCGTGGCCCCTTTCTTTGAGATAACTCTGCACTAATGCGAGCTGCAAATGCCACTTCCAGCTTAGCTGTGCAGAGGAAGAACAACAAGAAGAAGAAATATCTCGAAATATGTCCGTCAGGCCAGTTCCTTTGAGCTGAATCTGCAAATATCTCGGAAACGAAGCGAGCTATGGCAAAATGTTAAGAGATGTTTTTTGTAGAGAATTATGTTTCCTACAATTTATGTTCTATGATATTTTTTGATCAGAAGCGTAGTTTTCGAGATATATCGAGATATTTAATAGTTCCGAAGACGCACCAACATAATAGAGATACAGAAACACCGTGGCCCCTTTCTTTGAGATAACTGTGCACCAGTGCGAGCCGCAAATGCCACTTCCAGCTTAGCTGTGCAGGAGAAGAACAACAAGAAGAAGAAATATCTCGAAATATGTCCGTCAGGCCCCTTCCCTTGAGATAAATCTGCAAATATCTCGGAAACGAAGAGAGCTATGGCAAAATGTTAAGAGAGCTTTTTTGTAGAGAATTAAGTTTCCTACTTTTCATGTTCTATGGTATTTTTTGATCAGATGCGTAGTTCTCGAGATATATCAAGATATTTAAAAGTTCCGAAGCCGCACCAACATAATAGAGATACAGAAACACCGTGGCCCCTTTCTTTGAGATAACTCTGCACTATTGCGAGCTGCAAATGCCACTTCCAGCTTAGCTGTGCAGAGGAAGAACAACAAGAAGAAGAAATATCTCGAAATATGTCCGTCAGGCCAGTTCCTTTGAGCTGAATCTGCAAATATCTCGGAAACGAAGCGAGCTATGGCAAAATGTTAAGAGACGTTTTTTGTAGAGAATTATGTTTCCTACAATTTATGTTCTATGATATTTTTTGATCAGAAGCGTAGTTCTCGAGATATATCGAGATATTTAATAGTTCCGAAGACGCACCAACATAATAGAGATACAGAAACACCGTGGCCCCTTTCTTTGAGATAACTGTGCACTAGTGCGAGCCGCAAATGCCACTTCCAGCTTAGCTGTGCAGAAGAAGAACAACAAGAAGAAGAAATATCTCGAAATATGTCCGTCAGGCCCCTTCCCTTGAGATATATCTGCAAATATCTCGGAAACGAAGCGAGCTATGGCGAAATGTTAAGAGACCTTTTTTGTAGAGAATTAAGTTTCCTACTTTTTATCTTCTATGATATTTTTTGATCAGATGCGTAGTTCTCGAGATATGTCAAGATATTTAAAAGTTCCGAAGCCGCACCAACATAATAGAGATACAGAAACACCGTGGCCCCTTTCTTTGAGATAACTCTGCACTAGTGCGAGCCGGAAATGCCACTTCCAGCTTAGCTGTGCAGAAGAAGAACAACAAGAAGAAGAAATATCTCGAAATATGTCCGTCAGGCCCCTTCCCTTGAGATATATCTGCAAATATCTCGGAAACGAAGCGAGCTATGGCAAAATGTTAAGAGACCTTTTTTGTAGAGAATTACGTTTCCTACTTTTTATGTTCTATGATATTTTTTGATCAGAAGCGTAGTTTTCGAGATATATCGAGATATTTAAAAGTTCCGAAGCCGCACCAACATAATAGAGATACAGAAACACCGTGGCCCCTTTCTTTGAGATAATTCTGCACTATTGCGAGCTGCAAATGCCACTTCCAGCTTAGCTGTGCAGAGGAAGAACAACAAGAAGAAGAAATATCTCGAAATATGTCCGTCAGGCCAGTTCCTTTGAGCTGAATCTGCAAATATCTCGGAAACGAAGCGAGCTATGGCAAAATGTTAAGAGACGTTTTTTGTAGAGAATTATGTTTCCTACAATTTATGTTCTATGATATTTTTTGATCAGAAGCGTAGTTTTCGAGATATATCGAGATATTTAATAGTTCCGAAGACGCACCAACATAATAGAGATACAGAAACACCGTGGCCCCTTTCTTTGAGATAACTCTGCACTATTGCGAGCTGGAAATGCCACTTCCAGTTTAGCTGTGCAGAAGAAGAACAACAAGAAGAAGAAATATCTCGAAATATGTCCGTTAGGCCCCTTCCCTTGAGATAAATCTGCAAATATCTCGGAAACGAAGCGAGCTATGGCAAAATGTTAAGAGACCTTTTTTGTAGAGAATTAAGTTTCCTACTTTTTATGTTCTATGATATTTTTTGATCAGAAGCGTAGTTTTCGAGATATATCGAGATATTTAAAAGTTCCGAAGCCGCACCAACATAATAGAGATACAGAAACACCGTGGCCCCTTTCTTTGAGATAACTCTGCACTAGTGCGAGCCGCAAATGCCACTTCCAGCTTAGCTGTGCAGAAGAAGAACAACAAGAAGAAGAAATATCTCGAAATATGTCCGTCAGGCCCCTCCCTTGAGATAAATATGCAAATATCTCGGAAACGAAGCGAGCTATGGCAAAATGTTAAGAGACCTTTTTTGTAGAGAATTAAGTTTCCTACTTTTTATGTTCTATGACATTTTTTGATCAGATGCGTAGTTCTCGAGATATATCAAGATATTTAAAAGTTCCGAAGCCGCACCAACATAATAGAGATACAGAAACACCGTGGCCCCTTTCTTTAAGATAACTCTGCACTATTGCGAGCTGCAAATGCCACTTCCAGCTTAGCTGTGCAGAGGAAGAACAACAAGAAGAAGAAATATCTCGAAATATGTCCGTCAGGCCAGTTCCTTTGAGCTGAATCTGCAAATATCTCGGAAACGAAGCGAGCTATGGCAAAATGTTAAGAGACCTTTTTTGTAGAGAATTATGTCTCCTACAATTTATGTTGTATGATATTTTTTGATCAGAAGCGTAGTTTTCGAGATATATCGAGATATTTAAAAGTTCCGAAGCCGCACCAACATAATAGAGATACAGAAACACCGTGGCCCCTTTCTTTGAGATAACTCTGCACTATTGCGAGCTGCAAATGCCACTTCCAGCTTAGCTGTGCAGAGGAAGAACAACAAGAAGAAGAAATATCTCGAAATATGTCCGTCAGGCCCCTTCCCTTGAGATATATCTGCAAATATCTCGGAAACGAAGCGAGCTATGGCGAAATGTTAAGAGACCTTTTTTGTAGAGAATTAAGTTTCCTACTTTTTATCTTCTATGATATTTTTTGATCAGATGCGTAGTTCTCGAGATATGTCAAGATATTTAAAAGTTCCGAAGCCGCACCAACATAATAGAGATACAGAAACACCGTGGCCCCTTTCTTTGAGATAACTCTGCACTAGTGCGAGCCGGAAATGCCACTTCCAGCTTAGCTGTGCAGAAGAAGAACAACAAGAAGAAGAAATATCTCGAAATATGTCCGTCAGGCCCCTTCCCTTGAGATATATCTGCAAATATCTCGGAAACGAAGCGAGCTATGGCAAAATGTTAAGAGACCTTTTTTGTAGAGAATTACGTTTCCTACTTTTTATGTTCTATGATATTTTTTGATCAGAAGCGTAGTTTTCGAGATATATCGAGATATTTAAAAGTTCCGAAGCCGCACCAACATAATAGAGATACAGAAACACCGTGGCCCCTTTCTTTGAGATAATTCTGCACTATTGCGAGCTGCAAATGCCACTTCCAGCTTAGCTGTGCAGAGGAAGAACAACAAGAAGAAGAAATATCTCGAAATATGTCCGTCAGGCCAGTTCCTTTGAGCTGAATCTGCAAATATCTCGGAAACGAAGCGAGCTATGGCAAAATGTTAAGAGACGTTTTTTGTAGAGAATTATGTTTCCTACAATTTATGTTCTATGATATTTTTTGATCAGAAGCGTAGTTTTCGAGATATATCGAGATATTTAATAGTTCCGAAGACGCACCAACATAATAGAGATACAGAAACACCGTGGCCCCTTTCTTTGAGATAACTCTGCACTATTGCGAGCTGGAAATGCCACTTCCAGTTTAGCTGTGCAGAAGAAGAACAACAAGAAGAAGAAATATCTCGAAATATGTCCGTTAGGCCCCTTCCCTTGAGATAAATCTGCAAATATCTCGGAAACGAAGCGAGCTATGGCAAAATGTTAAGAGACCTTTTTTGTAGAGAATTAAGTTTCCTACTTTTTATGTTCTATGATATTTTTTGATCAGAAGCGTAGTTTTCGTGATATATCGAGATATTTAAAAGTTCCGAAGCCGCACCAACATAATAGAGATACAGAAACACCGTGGCCCCTTTCTTTGAGATAACTCTGCACTAGTGCGAGCCGCAAATGCCACTTCCAGCTTAGCTGTGCAGAAGAAGAACAACAAGAAGAAGAAATATCTCGAAATATGTCCGTCAGGCCCCTCCCTTGAGATAAATATGCAAATATCTCGGAAACGAAGCGAGCTATGGCAAAATGTTAAGAGACCTTTTTTGTAGAGAATTAAGTTTCCTACTTTTTATGTTCTATGACATTTTTTGATCAGATGCGTAGTTCTCGAGATATATCAAGATATTTAAAAGTTCCGAAGCCGCACCAACATAATAGAGATACAGAAACACCGTGGCCCCTTTCTTTAAGATAACTCTGCACTATTGCGAGCTGCAAATGCCACTTCCAGCTTAGCTGTGCAGAGGAAGAACAACAAGAAGAAGAAATATCTCGAAATATGTCCGTCAGGCCAGTTCCTTTGAGCTGAATCTGCAAATATCTCGGAAACGAAGCGAGCTATGGCAAAATGTTAAGAGACCTTTTTTGTAGAGAATTATGTCTCCTACAATTTATGTTGTATGATATTTTTTGATCAGAAGCGTAGTTTTCGAGATATATCGAGATATTTAAAAGTTCCGAAGCCGCACCAACATAATAGAGATACAGAAACACCGTGGCCCCTTTCTTTGAGATAACTCTGCACTATTGCGAGCTGCAAATGCCACTTCCAGCTTAGCTGTGCAGAGGAAGAACAACAAGAAGAAGAAATATCTCGAAATATGTCCGTCAGGCCCCTTCCCTTGAGATAAATCTGCAAATGTCTCGGAAACGAAGCGAGCTATGGCAAAATGTTAAGAGACCTTTTTTGTAGAGAATTAAGTTTCCTACTTTTTATGTTCTATGATATTTTTTGATCAGATGCGTAGTTCTCGAGATATATCAAGATATTTAAAAGTTCCGAAGCCGCACCAACATAATACAGATACAGAAACACCGTGGCCCCTTTCTTTGAGATAACTCTGCACTATTGCGAGCTGGAAATGCCACTTCCAGCTTAGCTGTGCAGAAGAAGTACAACAAGAAGAAGAAATATCTCGAAATATGTCCGTCAGGCCACTTCCCTTGAGATAAATCTGCAAATATCTCGGAAACGAAGCGAGCTATGGCAAAATGTTAAGAGACCTTTTTTGTAGAGAATAATGTTTCCTACAATTTACGTTTAATGATATTTTTTGATCAGATGCGTAGTTCTCGAGATATATCAAGATATTTAAAAGTTCCGAAGCCGCACCAACATAATAGAGATACAGAAACACCGTGGCCCCTTTCTTTGAGATAACTCTGCACTATTGCGAGCTGCAAATGCCACTTCCAGCTTAGCTGTGCAGAGGAAGAACAACAAGAAGAAGAAATATCTCGAAATATGTCCGTCAGGCCCCTTCCCTTGAGATAAATCTGCAAATGTCTCGGAAACGAAGCGAGCTATGGCAAAATGTTAAGAGACCTTTTTTGTAGAGAATTAAGTTTCCTACTTTTTATGTTCTATGATATTTTTTGATCGGATGCGTAGTTCTCGAGATATATCAAGATATTTAAAAGTTCCGAAGCCGCACCAACATAATAGAGATACAGAAACACCGTGGCCCCTTTCTTTGAGATAACTCTGCACTATTGCGAGCTGCAAATGCCACTTCCAGCTTAGCTGTGCAGAGGAAGAACAACAAGAAGAAGAAATATCTCGAAATATGTCCGTCAGGCCAGTTCCTTTGAGCTGAATCTGCAAATATCTCGGAAACGAAGCGATCTATGGCAAAATGTTAAGAGACGTTTTTTGTAGAGAATTATGTTTCCTACAATTTATGTTCTATGATATTTTTTGATCAGAAGCGTAGTTTTCGAGATATATCGAGATATTTAAAAGTTCCGAAGCCGCACCAACATAATAGAGATACAGAAACACCGTGGCCCCTTTCTTTGAGATAACTCTGCACTAGTGCGAGCTGCAAATGCCACTTCCAGCTTAGCTGTGCAGAAGAAGAACAACAAGAAGAAGAAATATCTCGAAATATGTCCGTCAGGCCCCTTCCCTTGAGATAAATCTGCAAATATCTCGGAAACGAAGCGAGCTATGGCAAAATGTTAAGAGACCTTTTTTGTAGAGAATTAAGTTTCCTACTTTTTATGTTCTATGATATTTTTTGATCAGATGCGTAGTTCTCGAGATATATCAAGATATTTAAAAGTTCCGAAGCCGCACCAACATAATAGAGATACAGAAACACCGTGGCCCCTTTCTTTGAGATAACTCTGCACTATTGCGAGCTGGAAATGCCACTTCCAGCTTAGCTGTGCAGAAGAAGAACAACAAGAAGAAGAAATATCTCGAAATATGTCCGTCAGGCCACTTCCCTTGAGATAAATCTGCAAATATCTCGGAAACGAAGCGAGCTATGGCAAAATGTTAAGAGACCTTTTTTGTAGAGAATTAAGTTTCCTACTTTTTATGTTCGATGATATTTTTTGATCAGATGCGTAGTTCTCGAGATATATCAAGATATTTAAAAGTTCCGAAGCTGCACCAACATAATAGAGGTACAGAAACACCGTGGCCTCTTTCTTTGAGATAACTCTGCACTATTGCGAGCTGCAAATGCCGCTTCGAGCTTAGCTGTGCAGAAGAAGAACAACAAGAAGAAGAAATATCTCGAAATATGTCCGTCAGACCCCTTCCCTTGAGATGTATCTGCAAATATCTCGGAAACGAACCGAGCTATGGCAAAATGTTAAGAGACCTTTTTTGTAGAGAATAATGTTTCCTACAATTTACGTTCTATGATATTTTTTGATCAGAAGCGTAGTTTTCGAGATATATCGAGATATTTAAAAGTTCCGAAGCCGCACCAACATAATAGAGATACAGAAACACCGTGGCCCCTTTCTTTGAGATAACTCTGCACTATTGCGACCTGCAAATGCCGCTTTGAGCTTAGCTGTGCAGAAGAAGAACAACAAGAAGAAGAAATATCTCGAAATATGTCCGTCAGGCCCCTTCCCTTGAGATAAATCTGCAAATATCTCGGAAACGAAGCGAGCTATGGCAAAATGTTAAGAGACCTTTTTTGTAGAGAATTACGTTTCCTACTTTTTATGTTCTATGATATTTTTTGATCAGAAGCGTAGTTTTCGAGATATATCGAGATATTTAAAAGTTCCGAAGCCGCACCAACATAATAGAGATACAGAAACACCGTGGCCCCTTTCTTTGAGATAACTCTGCACTATTGCGAGCTGCAAATGCCACTTCCAGCTTAGCTGTGCAGAGGAAGAACAACAAGAAGAAGAAATATCTCGAAATATGTCCGTCAGGCCAGTTCCTTTGAGCTGAATCTGCAAATATCTCGGAAACGAAGCGATCTATGGCAAAATGTTAAGAGACGTTTTTTGTAGAGAATTATGTTTCCTACAATTTATGTTCTATGATATTTTTTGATCAGAAGCGTAGTTTTCGAGATATATCGAGATATTTAAAAGTTCCGAAGCCGCACCAACATAATAGAGATACAGAAACACCGTGGCCCCTTTCTTTGAGATAACTCTGCACTAGTGCGAGCTGCAAATGCCACTTCCAGCTTAGCTGTGCAGAAGAAGAACAACAAGAAGAAGAAATATCTCGAAATATGTCCGTCAGGCCCCTTCCCTTGAGATAAATCTGCAAATATCTCGGAAACGAAGCGAGCTATGGCAAAGTGTTAAGAGACCTTTTTTGTAGAGAATTAAGTTTCCTACTTTTTATGTTCTATGATATTTTTTGATCAGATGCGTAGTTCTCGAGATATATCAAGATATTTAAAAGTTCCGAAGCCGCACCAACATAATAGAGATACAGAAACACCGTGGCCCCTTTCTTTGAGATAACTCTGCACTATTGCGAGCTGGAAATGCCACTTCCAGCTTAGCTGTGCAGAAGAAGAACAACAAGAAGAAGAAATATCTCGAAATATGTCCGTCAGGCCACTTCCCTTGAGATAAATCTGCAAATATCTCGGAAACGAAGCGAGCTATGGCAAAATGTTAAGAGACCTTTTTTGTAGAGAATTAAGTTTCCTACTTTTTATGTTCGATGATATTTTTTGATCAGATGCGTAGTTCTCGAGATATATCAAGATATTTAAAAGTTCCGAAGCTGCACCAACATAATAGAGGTACAGAAACACCGTGGCCTCTTTCTTTGAGATAACTCTGCACTATTGCGAGCTGCAAATGCCGCTTCGAGCTTAGCTGTGCAGAAGAAGAACAACAAGAAGAAGAAATATCTCGAAATATGTCCGTCAGACCCCTTCCCTTGAGATGTATCTGCAAATATCTCGGAAACGAACCGAGCTATGGCAAAATGTTAAGAGACCTTTTTTGTAGAGAATAATGTTTCCTACAATTTACGTTCTATGATATTTTTTGATCAGAAGCGTAGTTTTCGAGATATATCGAGATATTTAAAAGTTCCGAAGCCGCACCAACATAATAGAGATACAGAAACACCGTGGCCCCTTTCTTTGAGATAACTCTGCACTATTGCGACCTGCAAATGCCGCTTTGAGCTTAGCTGTGCAGAAGAAGAACAACAAGAAGAAGAAATATCTCGAAATATGTCCGTCAGGCCCCTTCCCTTGAGATAAATCTGCAAATATCTCGGAAACGAAGCGAGCTATGGCAAAATGTTAAGAGACCTTTTTTGTAGAGAATTACGTTTCCTACTTTTTATGTTCTATGATATTTTTTGATCAGAAGCGTAGTTTTCGAGATATATCGAGATATTTAAAAGTTCCGAAGCCGCACCAACATAATAGAGATACAGAAACACCGTGGCCCCTTTCTTTGAGATAATTCTGCACTATTGCGAGCTGCAAATGCCACTTCCAGCTTAGCTGTGCAGAGGAAGAACAACAAGAAGAAGAAATATCTCGAAATATGTCCGTCAGGCCAGTTCCTTTGAGCTGAATCTGCAAATATCTCGGAAACGAAGCGAGCTATGGCAAAATGTTAAGAGACCTTTTTTGTAGAGAATTATGTCTCCTACAATTTATGTTCTATGATATTTTTTGATCAGAAGCGTAGTTTTCGAGATATATCGAGATATTTAATAGTTCCGAAGACGCACCAACATAATAGAGATACAGAAACACCGTGGCCCCTTTCTTTGAGATAACTCTGCACTATTGCGAGCTGGAAATGCCACTTCCAGTTTAGCTGTGCAGAAGAAGAACAACAAGAAGAAGAAATATCTCGAAATATGTCCGTCAGGCCCCTTCCCTTGAGATAAATATGCAAATATCTCGGAAACGAAGCGAGCTATGGCAAAATGTTAAGAGAACTTTTTTGTAGAGAATTAAGTTTCCTACTTTTTATGTTCTATGATATTTTTTGATCAGATGCGTAGTTCTCGAGATATATCAAGATATTTAAAAGTTCCGAAGCCGCACCAACATAATAGAGATACAGAAACACCGTGGCCCCTTTCTTTGAGATAACTCTGCACTATTGCGAGCTGCAAATGCCACTTCCAGCTTAGCTGTGCAGAGGAAGAACAACAAGAAGAAGAAATATCTCGAAATATGTCCGTCAGGCCACTTCCTTTGAGCTGAATCTGCAAATATCTCGGAAACGAAGCGATCTATGGCAAAATGTTAAGAGAGGTTTTTTGTAGAGAATTATGTTTCCTACAATTTATGTTCTATGATATTTTTTGATCAGAAGCGTAGTTTTCGAGATATATCGAGATATTTCAAAGTTCCGAAGCCGCACCAACATAATAGAGATACAGAAACACCGTGGCCCCTTTCTTTGAGATAACTCTGCACTAGTGCGAGCTGCAAATGCCACTTCCAGCTTAGCTGTGCAGAAGAAGAACAACAAGAAGAAGAAATATCTCGAAATATGTCCGTCAGGCCCCTTCCCTTGAGATAAATCTGCAAATATCTCGGAAACGAAGCGAGCTATGGCAAAATGTTAAGAGACCTTTTTTGTAGAGAATTAAGTTTCCTACTTTTTATGTTCTATGATATTTTTTGATCAGATGCGTAGTTCTCGAGATATATCAAGATATTTAAAAGTTCCGAAGCCGCACCAACATAATAGAGATACAGAAACACCGTGGCCCCTTTCTTTGAGATAACTCTGCACTATTGCGAGCTGGAAATGCCACTTCCAGCTTAGCTGTGCAGAAGAAGAACAACAAGAAGAAGAAATATCTCGAAATATGTCCGTCAGGCCACTTCCCTTGAGATAAATCTGCAAATATCTCGGAAACGAAGCGAGCTATGGCAAAATGTTAAGAGACCTTTTTTGTAGAGAATTAAGTTTCCTACTTTTTATGTTCGATGATATTTTTTGATCAGATGCGTAGTTCTCGAGATATATCAAGATATTTAAAAGTTCCGAAGCTGCACCAACATAATAGAGGTACAGAAACACCGTGGCCTCTTTCTTTGAGATAACTCTGCACTATTGCGAGCTGCAAATGCCGCTTCGAGCTTAGCTGTGCAGAAGAAGAACAACAAGAAGAAGAAATATCTCGAAATATGTCCGTCAGACCCCTTCCCTTGAGATGAATCTGCAAATATCTCGGAAACGAAGCGAGCTATGGCAAAATGTTAAGAGACCTTTTTTGTAGAGAATAATGTTTCCTACAATTTACGTTCTATGATATTTTTTGATCAGATGCGTAGTTCTCGAGATATATCAAGATATTTAAAAGTTCCGAAGCCGCACCAACATAATAGAGATACAGAAACACCGTGGCCCCTTTCTTTGAGATAACTCTGCACTATTGCGAGCTGCAAATGCCACTTCCAGCTTAGCTGTGCAGAGGAAGAACAACAAGAAGAAGAAATATCTCGAAATATGTCCGTCAGGCCCCTTCCCTTGAGATAAATCTGCAAATGTCTCGGAAACGAAGCGAGCTATGGCAAAATGTTAAGAGACCGTTTTTGTAGAGAATTAAGTTTCCTACTTTTTATGTTCTATGATATTTTTTGATCAGATGCGTAGTTCTCGAGATATATCAAGATATTTAAAAGTTCCGAAGCCGCACCAACATAATAGAGATACAGAAACACCGTGGCCCCTTTCTTTGAGATAACTCTGCACTATTGCGAGCTGCAAATGCCACTTCCAGCTTAGCTGTGCAGAGGAAGAACAACAAGAAGAAGAAATATCTCGAAATATGTCCGTCAGGCCAGTTCCTTTGAGCTGAATCTGCAAATATCTCGGAAACGACGCGATCTATGGCAAAATGTTATGAGACGGTTTTTGTAGAGAATTATGTTTCCTACAATTTATGTTCTATGATATTTTTTGATCAGAAGCGTAGTTTTCGAGATATATCGAGATATTTAAAAGTTCCGAAGCCGCACCAACATAATAGAGATACAGAAACACCGTGGCCCCTTTCTTTGAGATAACTCTGCACTATTGCGAGCTGGAAATGCCACTTCCAGCTTAGCTGTGCACAAGAAGAACAACAAGAAGAAGAAATATCTCGAAATATGTCCGTCAGGCCACTTCCCTTGAGATAAATCTGCAAATATCTCGGAAACGAAGCGAGCTATGGCAAAATGTTAAGAGACCTTTTTTGTAGAGAATTAAGTTTCCTACTTTTTATGTTCGATGATATTTTTTGATCAGATGCGTAGTTCTCGAGATATATCAAGATATTTAAAAGTTCCGAAGCCGCACCAACATAATAGAGATACAGAAACACCGTGGCCCCTTTCTTTGAGATAACTCTGCACTAGTGCGAGCTGCAAATGCCACTTCCAGCTTAGCTGTGCAGAAGAAGAACAACAAGAAGAAGAAATATCTCGAAATATGTCCGTCAGGCCCCTTCCCTTGAGATAAATCTGCAAATATCTCGGAAACGAAGCGAGCTATGGCAAAATGTTAAGAGACCTTTTTTGTAGAGAATTAAGTTTCCTACTTTTTATGTTCTATGATATTTTTTGATCAGATGCGTAGTTCTCGAGATATATCAAGATATTTAAAAGTTCCGAAGCCGCACCAACATAATAGAGATACAGAAACACCGTGGCCCCTTTCTTTGAGATAACTCTGCACTATTGCGAGCTGGAAATGCCACTTCCAGCTTAGCTGTGCAGAAGAAGAACAACAAGAAGAAGAACAACAAGAAGAAGAAATATCTCGAAATATGTCCGTCAGGCCACTTCCCTTGAGATAAATCTGCAAATATCTCGGAAACGAAGCGAGCTATGGCAAAATGTTAAGAGACCTTTTTTGTAGAGAATAATGTTTCCTACAATTTACGTTCTATGATATTTTTTGATCAGATGCGTAGTTCTCGAGATATATCAAGATATTTAAAAGTTCCGAAGCCGCACCAACATAATAGAGATACAGAAACACCGTGGCCCCTTTCTTTGAGATAACTCTGCACTATTGCGAGCTGCAAATGCCACTTCCAGCTTAGCTGTGCAGAGGAAGAACAACAAGAAGAAGAAATATCTCGAAATATGTCCGTCAGGCCCCTTCCCTTGAGATAAATCTGCAAATGTCTCGGAAACGAAGCGAGCTATGGCAAAATGTTAAGAGACCTTTTTTGTAGAGAATTAAGTTTCCTACTTTTTATGTTCTATGATATTTTTTGATCAGATGCGTAGTTCTCGAGATATATCAAGATATTTAAAAGTTCCGAAGCCGCACCAACATAATAGAGATACAGAAACACCGTGGCCCCTTTCTTTGAGATAACTCTGCACTATTGCGAGCTGCAAATGCCACTTCCAGCTTAGCTGTGCAGAGGAAGAACAACAAGAAGAAGAAATATCTCGAAATATGTCCGTCAGGCCAGTTCCTTTGAGCTGAATCTGCAAATATCTCGGAAACGAAGCGATCTATGGCAAAATGTTAAGAGACGTTTTTTGTAGAGAATTATGTTTCCTACAATTTATGTTCTATGATATTTTTTGATCAGAAGCGTAGTTTTCGAGATATATCGAGATATTTAAAAGTTCCGAAGCCGCACCAACATAATAGAGATACAGAAACACCGTGGCCCCTTTCTTTGAGATAACTCTGCACTATTGCGAGCTGGAAATGCCACTTCCAGCTTAGCTGTGCAGAAGAAGAACAACAAGAAGAAGAAATATCTCGAAATATGTCCGTCAGGCCACTTCCCTTGAGATAAATCTGCAAATATCTCGGAAACGAAGCGAGCTATGGCAAAATGTTAAGAGACCTTTTTTGTAGAGAATTAAGTTTCCTACTTTTTATGTTCGATGATATTTTTTGATCAGATGCGTAGTTCTCGAGATATATCAAGATATTTAAAAGTTCCGAAGCTGCACCAACATAATAGAGGTACAGAAACACCGTGGCCTCTTTCTTTGAGATAACTCTGCACTATTGCGAGCTGCAAATGCCGCTTCGAGCTTAGCTGTGCAGAAGAAGAACAACAAGAAGAAGAAATATCTCGAAATATGTCCGTCAGACCCCTTCCCTTGAGATGAATCTGCAAATATCTCGGAAACGAAGCGAGCTATGGCAAAATGTTAAGAGACCTTTTTTGTAGAGAATAATGTTTCCTACAATTTACGTTCTATGATATTTTTTGATCAGAAGCGTAGTTTTCGAGATATATCGAGATATTTAAAAGTTCCGAAGGCGCACCAACATAATAGAGATACAGAAACACCGTGGCCCCTTTCTTTGAGATAAGTCTGCACTATTGCGACCTGCAAATGCCGCTTTGAGCTTAGCTGTGCAGAAGAAGAACAACAAGAAGAAGAAATATCTCGAAATATGTCCGTCAGACCCCTTCCCTTGAGATGAATCTGCAAATATCTCGGAAACGAAGCGAGCTATGGCAAAATGTTAAGAGACCTTTTTTGTAGAGAATAATGTTTCCTACAATTTACGTTCTATGATATTTTTTGATCAGATGCGTAGTTCTCGAGATATATCAAGATATTTAAAAGTTCCGAAGCCGCACCAACATAATAGAGATACAGAAACACCGTGGCCCCTTTCTTTGAGATAACTCTGCACTATTGCGAGCTGGAAATGCCACTTCCAGCTTAGCTGTGCAGAAGAAGAACAACAAGAAGAAGAAATATCTCGAAATATGTCCGTCAGGCCACTTCCCTTGAGATAAATCTGCAAATATCTCGGAAACGAAGCGAGCTATGGCAAAATGTTAAGAGACCTTTTTTGTAGAGAATTAAGTTTCCTACTTTTTATGTTCGATGATATTTTTTGATCAGATGCGTAGTTCTCGAGATATATCAAGATATTTAAAAGTTCCGAAGCCGCACCAACATAATAGAGATACAGAAACACCGTGGCCCCTTTCTTTGAGATAACTCTGCACTAGTGCGAGCTGCAAATGCCACTTCCAGCTTAGCTGTGCAGAAGAAGAACAACAAGAAGAAGAAATATCTCGAAATATGTCCGTCAGGCCCCTTCCCTTGAGATAAATCTGCAAATATCTCGGAAACGAAGCGAGCTATGGCAAAATGTTAAGAGACCTTTTTTGTAGAGAATTAAGTTTCCTACTTTTTATGTTCTATGATATTTTTTGATCAGATGCGTAGTTCTCGAGATATATCAAGATATTTAAAAGTTCCGAAGCCGCACCAACATAATAGAGATACAGAAACACCGTGGCCCCTTTCTTTGAGATAACTCTGCACTATTGCGAGCTGCAAATGCCACTTCCAGCTTAGCTGTGCAGAGGAAGAACAACAAGAAGAAGAAATATCTCGAAATATGTCCGTCAGGCCAGTTCCTTTGAGCTGAATCTGCAAATATCTCGGAAACGAAGCAAGCTATGGCAAAATGTTAAGAGACCTTTTTTGTAGAGAATTAAGTTTCCTACTTTTTATGTTCTATGATATTTTTTGATCAGATGCGTAGTTCTCGAGATATATCAAGATATTTAAAAGTTCCGAAGTCGCACCAACATAATAGAGATACAGAAACACCGTGGCCCCTTTCTTTGAGATAACTCTGCACTAGTGCGAGCCGCAAATGCCACTTCCAGCTTAGCTGTGCAGAAGAAGAACAACAAGAAGAAGAAATATCTCGAAATATGTCCGTCAGGCCCCTTCCCTTGAGATAAATCTGCAAATATCTCGGAAACGAAGCGAGCTATGGCAAAATGTTAAGATACGTTTTTTGTAGAGAATTATGTTTCCTACAATTTATGTTCTATGATATTTTTTGATCAGAAGCGTAGTTTTCGAGATATATCGAGATATTTAAAAGTTCCGAAGCCGCACCAACATAATAGAGATACAGAAACACCGTGGCCCCTTTCTTTGAGATAACTCTGCACTATTGCGACCTGCAAATGCCACTTCCAGCTCAGCTGTGCAGAAGAAGAACAACAAGAAGAAGAAGTATCTCGAAATATGTCCGTCAGGCCCCTTCCCTTGAGATAAATCTGCAAATATCTCGGAAACGAAGCGAGCTATGGCAAAATGTTAAGAGACCTTTTTTGTAGAGAATTAAGTTTCCTACTTTTTATGTTCTATGATATTTTTTGATCAGATGCGTAGTTCTCGAGATATATCAAGATATTTAAAAGTTCCGAAGCCGCACCAACATAATAGAGATACAGAAACACCGTGGCCCCTTTCTTTGGGATAACTCTGCACTATTGCGAGCTGCAAATGCCACTTCCAGCTTAGCTGTGCAGAAGAAGAACAACAAGAAGAAGAAATATCTCGAAATATGTCCGTCAGGCCACTTCCCTTGAGATAAATCTGCAAATATCTCGGAAACGAAGCGAGCTATGGCAAAATGTTAAGAGACCTTTTTTGTAGAGAATTAAGTTTCCTACTTTTTATGTTCTATGATATTTTTTGATCAGATGCGTAGTTCTCGAGATATATCAAGATATTTAAAATTTCCGAAGCCGCACCAACATAATAGAGATACAGAAACACCGTGGCCCCTTTCTTTGAGATAACTCTGCACTATTGCGAGCTGGAAATGCCACTTCCAGTTTAGCTGTGCAGAAGAAGAACAACAAGAAGAAGAAATATCTCGAAATATGTCCGTCAGGCCCCTTCCCTTGAGATATATCTGCAAATATCTCGGAAACGAAGCGAGCTATGGCAAAATGTTAAGAGACCTTTTTTGTAGAGAATTATGTTTCCTACAATTTATGTTCTATGATATTTTTTGATCAGAAGCGTAGTTTTCGAGATATATCGAGATATTTAAAAGTTCCGAAGCCGCACCAACATAATAGAGATACAGAAACACCGTGGCCCCTTTCTTTGAGATAACTCTGCACTATTGCGACCTGCAAATGCCACTTCCAGCTCAGCTGTGCAGAAGAAGAACAACAAGAAGAAGAAATATCTCGAAATATGTCCGTCAGGCTCCTTCCCTTGAGATAAATCTGCAAATATCTCGGAAACGAAGCGAGCTATGGCAAAATGTTAAGAGACCTTTTTTGTAGAGAATTATGTTTCCTACAATTTATGCTCTATGATATTTTTTGATCAGAAGCGTAGTTTTCGAGATATATCGAGATATTTAAAAGTTCCGAAGCCGCACCAACATAATAGAGATACAGAAACACCGTGGCCCCTTTCTTTGAGATAACTCTGCACTATTGCGACCTGCAAATGCCACTTCCAGCTCAGCTGTGCAGAAGAAGAACAACAAGAAGAAGAAATATCTCGAAATATGTCCGTCAGGCCCCTTCCCTTGAGATAAATCTGCAAATATCTCGGAAACGAAGCGAGCTATGGCAAAATGTTAAGAGACCTTTTTTGTAGAGAATTAAGTTTCCTACTTTTTATGTTCTATGATATTTTTTGATCAGATGCGTAGTTCTCGAGATATATCAAGATATTTAAAAGTTCCGAAGCCGCACCAACATAATAGAGATACAGAAACACCGTGGCCCCTTTCTTTGAGATAACTCTGCACTATTGCGAGCTGGAAATGCCACTTCCAGTTTAGTTGTGCAGAAGAAGAACAACATGAAGAAGAAATATCTCGAAATATGTCCGTTAGGCCCCTTCCCTTCAGATAAATCTGCAAATATCTCGGAAACGAAGCGAGCTATGGCAAAATGTTAAGAGACCTTTTTTGTAGAGAATTAAGTTTCCTACTTTTCATGTTCTATGATATTTTTTGATCAGATGCGTAGTTCTCGAGATATATCAAGATATTTAAAAGTTCCGAAGCCGCACCAACATAATAGAGATACAGAAACCCCGTGACCCCTTTCTTTGAGATAACTCTGCACTATTGCGAGCTGTAAATGCCACTTCCAGCTTAGCTGTGCAGAAGAAGAACAACAAGAAGAAGAAATATCTCGAAATATGTCCGTCAGGCCCCTTCCCTTGAGATATATCTGCAAATATCCCGGAAACGAAGCGAGCTATGGCAAAATGTTAAGAGACCTTTTTTGTAGAGAATTATGTTTCCTACAATTTACGTTCTATGATATTTTTTGATCAGAAGCGTAGTTTTCGAGATATATCGAGATATTTAAAAGTTCCGAAGCCGCACCAACATAATAGAGATACAGAAACACCGTGGCCCCTTTCTTTGAGATAACTCTGCACTATTGCGACCTGCAAATGCCACTTCCAGCTCAGCTGTGCAGAAGAAGAACAACAAGAAGAAGAAATATCTCGAAATATGTCCGTCAGGCCCCTTCCCTTGAGATAAATCTGCAAATATCTCGGAAACGAAGCGAGCTATGGCAAAATGTTAAGAGACCTTTTTTGTAGAGAATTCAGTTTCCTACTTTTTATGTTCTATGATATTTTTTGATCAGAAGCGTAGTTTTCGAGATATATCGAGATATTTAAAAGTTCCGAAGCCGCACCAACATAATAGAGATACAGAAACACCGTGGCCCCTTTCTTTGAGATAACTCTGCACTATTGCGAGCTGCAAATGCCACTTCCAGCTTAGCTGTGCAGAAGAAGAACAACAAGAAGAAGAAATATCTCGAAATATGTCCGTCAGGCCCCTTCCCTTGAGATAAATCTGCAAATATCTCGGAAACGAAAGCGAGCTATGGCAAAATGTTTAGAGACCTTTCTTGTAGAGAATTAAGTTTCCTACTTTTTATGTAGTATGATATTTTTTGATCAGATGCGTAGTTCTCGAGATATATCAAGATATTTAAAAGTTCCGAAGCCGCACCAACATAATAGAGATACAGAAACACCGTGGCCCCTTTCTTTGGGATAACTCTGCACTATTGCGAGCTGCAAATGCCACTTCCAGCTTAGCTGTGCAGAAGAAGAACAACAAGAAGAAGAAATATCTCGAAATATGTCCGTCATGCCACTTCCCTTGAGATAAATCTGCAAATATCTCGGAAACGAAGCGAGCTATGGCAAAATGTTAAGAGACCTTTTTTGTAGAGAATTAAGTTTCCTACAATTTATGTTCTATGATATTTTTTGATCAGAAGCGTAGTTTTCGAGATATATCGAGATATTTAAAAGTTCCGAAGCCGCACCAACATAATAGAGATACAGAAACACCGTGGCCCCTTTCTTTGAGATAACTCTGCACTATTGTGACCTGCAAATGCCACTTCCAGCTCAGCTGTGCAGAAGAAGAACAACAAGAAGAAGAAATATCTCGAAATATGTCCGTCAGGCCCCTTCCCTTGAGATAAATCTGCAAATATCTCGGAAACGAAGCGAGCTATGGCAAAATGTTAAGAGACCTTTTTTGTAGAGAATTAAGTTTCCTACTTTTTATGTTCTATGATATTTTTTGATCAGATGCGTAGTTCTCGAGATATATCAGGATATTTAAAGGTTCCGAAGCCGCACCAACATAATAGAGATACAGAAACACCGTGGCCCCTTTCTTTGAGATAACTCTGCACTATTGCGAGCTGGAAATGCCACTTCCAGTTTAGCTGTGCAGAAGAAGAACAACAAGAAGAAGAAATATCTCGAAATATGTCCGTCAGGCCCCTTCCCTTGAGATATATCTGCAAATATCTCGGAAACGAAGCGACCTATGGCAAAATGTTAAGAGACCTTTTTTGTAGAGAATTATGTTTCCTACAATTTATGTTCTATGATATTTTTTGATCAGAAGCGTAGTTTTCGAGATATATCGAGATATTTAAAAGTTCCGAAGCCGCACCAACATAATAGAGATACAGAAACACCGTGGCCCCTTTCTTTGAGATAACTCTGCACTATTGCGAGCTGTAAATGCCACTTCCAGCTTAGCTGTGCAGAAGAAGAACAACAAGAAGAAGAAATATCTCGAAATATGTCCGTCAGGCCCCTTCCCTTGAGATATATCTGCAAATATCCCGGAAACGAAGCGAGCTATGGCAAAATGTTAAGAGACCTTTTTTGTAGAGAATTATGTTTCCTACAATTTATGTTCTATGATATTTTTTGATCAGAAGAGTAGTTTTCGAGATATATCGAGATATTTAAAAGTCCCGAAGCCGCACCAACATAATAGAGATACAGAAACACCGTGGCCCCTTTCTTTGAGATAACTCTGCACTATTGCGAGCTGCAAATGCCGCTTCGAGCTTAGCTGTGCAGAAGAAGAACAACAAGAAGAAGAAATATCTCGAAATATGTCCGTCAGTCCCCTTCCCTTGAGATGAATCTGCAAGCATCTCGGAAACGAACCGAGCTATGGCAAAATGTTAAGAGACCTTTTTTGCAGAGAATAATGTTTCCTACAATTTACGTTCTATGATATTTTTTGATCAGAAGCGTAGTTTTCGAGATATATCGAGATATTTAAAAGTTCCGAAGCCGCACCAACATAATAGAGATACAGAAACACCGTGGCCCCTTTCTTTGAGATAACTCTGCACTATTGCGACCTGCAAATGCCACTTCCAGCTCAGCTGTGCAGAAGAAGAACAACAAGAAGAAGAAATATCTCGAAATATGTCCGTCAGGCCCCTTCCCTTGAGATAAATCTGCAAATATCTCGGAAACGAAGCGAGCTATGGCAAAATGTTAAGAGACCTTTTCTGTAGAGAATTCAGTTTCCTACTTTTTATGTTCTATGATATTTTTTGATCAGAAGCGTAGTTTTCGAGATATATCGAGATATTTAAAAGTTCCGAAGCCGCACCAACATAATAGAGATACAGAAACACCGTGGCCCCTTTCTTTGAGATAACTCTGCACTATTGCGAGTTGCAAATGCCACTTCCAGCTTAGCTGTGCAGAAGAAGAACAACAAGAAGAAGAAATATCTCGAAATATGTCCGTCAGGCCCCTTCCCTTGAGATAAATCTGCAAATATCTCGGAAACGAAGCGAGCTATGGCAAAATGTTTAGAGACCTTTCTTGTAGAGAATTAAGTTTCCTACTTTTTATGTAGTATGATATTTTTTGATCAGATGCGTAGTTCTCGAGATATATCAAGATATTTAAAAGTTCCGAAGCCGCACCAACATAATAGAGATACAGAAACACCGTGGCCCCTTTCTTTGGGATAACTCTGCACTATTGCGAGCTGCAAATGCCACTTCCAGCTTAGCTGTGCAGAAGAAGAACAACAAGAAGAAGGAATATCTCGAAATATGTCCGTCAGGCCACTTCCCTTGAGATAAATCTGCAAATATCTCGGAAACGAAGCGAGCTATGGCAAAATGTTAAGAGACCTTTTTTGTAGAGAATTAAGTTTCCTACTTTTTATGTTCTATGATATTTTTTGATCAGATGCGTAGTTCTCGAGATATATCAAGATATTTAAAAGTTCCGAAGCCGCACCAACATAATAGAGATACAGAAACACCGTGGCCCCTTTCTTTGAGATAACTCTGCACTATTGCGAGCTGGAAATGCCACTTCCAGTTTAGCTGTGCAGAAGAAGAACAACAAGAAGAAGAAATATCTCGAAATATGTCCGTCAGGCCCCTTCCCTTGAGATATATCTGCAAATATCTCGGAAACGAAGCGAGCTATGGCAAAATGTTAAGAGACCTTTTTTGTAGAGAATTATGTTTCCTACAATTTATGTTCTATGATATTTTTTGATCAGAAGCGTAGTTTTCGAGATATATCGAGATATTTAAAAGTTCCGAAGCCGCACCAACATAATAGAGATACAGAAACACCGTGGCCCCTTTCTTTGAGATAACTCTGCACTATTGCGACCTGCAAATGCCACTTCCAGCTCAGCTGTGCAGAAGAAGAACAACAAGAAGAAGAAATATCTCGAAATATGTCCGTCAGGCCCCTTCCCTTGAGATATATCTGCAAATATCCCGGAAACGAAGCGAGCTATGGCAAAATGTTAAGAGACCTTTTTTGTAGAGAATTATGTTTCCTACAATTTATGTTCTATGATATTTTTTGATCAGAAGAGTAGTTTTCGAGATATATCGAGATATTTAAAAGTCCCGAAGCCGCACCAACATAATAGAGATACAGAAACACCGTGGCCCCTTTCTTTGAGATAACTCTGCACTATTGCGAGCTGCAAATGCCGCTTCGAGCTTAGCTGTGCAGAAGAAGAACAACAAGAAGAAGAAATATCTCGAAATATGTCCGTCAGTCCCCTTCCCTTGAGATGAATCTGCAAGTATCTCGGAAACGAACCGAGCTATGGCAAAATGTTAAGAGACCTTTTTTGCAGAGAATAATGTTTCCTACAATTTACGTTCTATGATATTTTTTGATCAGAAGCGTAGTTTTCGAGATATATCGAGATATTTAAAAGTTCCGAAGCCGCACCAACATAATAGAGATACAGAAACACCGTGGCCCCTTTCTTTGAGATAACTCTGCACTATTGCGACCTGCAAATGCCACTTCCACCTCAGCTGTGCAGAAGAAGAACAACAAGAAGAAGAAATATCTCGAAATATGTCCGTCAGGCCCCTTCCCTTGAGATAAATCTGCAAATATCTCGGAAACGAAGCGAGCTATGGCAAAATGTTAAGAGACCTTTTTTGTAGAGAATTCAGTTTCCTACTTTTTATGTTCTATGATATTTTTTGATCAGAAGCGTAGTTTTCGAGATATATCGAGATATTTAAAAGTTCCGAAGCCGCACCAACATAATAGAGATACAGAAACACCGTGGCCCCTTTCTTTGAGATAACTCTGCACTATTGCGAGCTGCAAATGCCACTTCCAGCTTAGCTGTGCAGAAGAAGAACAACAAGAAGAAGAAATATCTCGAAATATGTCCGTCAGGCCCCTTCCCTTGAGATAAATCTGCAAATATCTCGGAAACGAAGCGAGCTATGGCAAAATGTTTAGAGACCTTTCTTGTAGAGAATTAAGTTTCCTACTTTTTATGTAGTATGATATTTTTTGATCAGATGCGTAGTTCTCGAGATATATCAAGATATTTAAAAGTTCCGAAGCCGCACCAACATAATAGAGATACAGAAACACCGTGGCCCCTTTCTTTGGGATAACTCTGCACTATTGCGAGCTGCAAATTCCACTTCCAGCTTAGCTGTGCAGAAGAAGAACAACAAGAAGAAGAAATATCTCGAAATATGTCCGTCAGGCCACTTCCCTTGAGATAAATCTGCAAATATCTCGGAAACGAAGCGAGCTATGGCAAAATGTTAAGAGACCTTTTTTGTAGAGAATTAAGTTTCCTACTTTTTATGTTCTATGATATTTTTTGATCAGATGCGTAGTTCTCGAGATATATCAAGATATTTAAAAGTTCCGAAGCCGCACAAACATAATAGAGATACAGAAACACCGTGGCCCCTTTCTTTGAGATAACTCTGCACTATTGCGAGCTGGAAATGCCACTTCCAGTTTAGCTGTGCAGAAGAAGAACAACAAGAAGAAGAAATATCTCGAAATATGTCCGTCAGGCCCCTTCCCTTGAGATATATCTGCAAATATCTCGGAAACGAAGCGAGCTATGGCAAAATGTTAAGAGACCTTTTTTGTAGAGAATTATGTTTCCTACAATTTATGTTCTATGATATTTTTTGATCAGAAGCGTAGTTTTCGAGATATATCGAGATATTTAAAAGTTCCGAAGCCGCACCAACATAATAGAGATACAGAAACACCGTGGCCCCTTTCTTTGAGATAACTCTGCACTATTGCGACCTGCAAATGCCACTTCCAGCTCAGCTGTGCAGAAGAAGAACAACAAGAAGAAGAAATATCTCGAAATATGTCCGTCAGGCCCCTTCCCTTGAGATAAATCTGCAAATATCTCGGAAACGAAGCGAGCTATGGCAAAATGTTAAGAGACCTTTTTTGTAGAGAATTATGTTTCCTACAATTTATGTTCTATGATATTTTTCGATCAGAAGCGTAGTTTTCGAGATATATCGAGATATTTAAAAGTTCCGAAGCCGCACCAACATAATAGAGATACAGAAACACCGTGGCCCCTTTCTTTGAGATAACTCTGCACTATTGCGACCTGCAAATGCCACTTCCAGCTCAGCTGTGCAGAAGAAGAACAACAAGAAGAAGAAATATCTCGAAATATGTCCGTCAGGCCCCTTCCCTTGAGATAAATCTGCAAATATCTCGGAAACGAAGCGAGCTATGGCAAAATGTTAAGAGACCTTTTTTGTAGAGAATTAAGTTTCCTACTTTTTATGTTCTATGATATTTTTTGATCAGATGCGTAGTTCTCGAGATATATCAAGATATTTAAAAGTTCCGAAGCCGCACCAACATAATAGAGATACAGAAACACCGTGGCCCCTTTCTTTGAGATAACTCTGCACTATTGCGACCTGCAAATGCCACTTCCAGCTCAGCTGTGCAGAAGAAGAACAACAAGAAGAAGAAATATCTCGAAATATGTCCGTCAGGCCCCTTCCCTTGAGATAAATCTGCAAATATCTCGGAAACGAAGCGAGCTATGGCAAAATGTTAAGAGACCTTTTTTGTAGAGAATTAAGTTTCCTACTTTTTATGTTCTATGATATTTTTTGATCAGATGCGTAGTTCTCGAGATATATCAAGATATTTAAAAGTTCCGAAGCCGCACCAACATAATAGAAATACAGAAACACCGTGGCCCCTTTCTTTGAGATAACTCTGCACTATTGCGAGCTGGAAATGCCACTTCCAGTTTAGCTGTGCAGAAGAAGAACAACATGAAGAAGAAATATCTCGAAATATGTCCGTTAGGCCCCTTCCCTTCAGATAAATCTGCAAATATCTCGGAAACGAAGCGAGCTATGGCAAAATGTTAAGAGACCTTTTTTGTAGAGAATTAAGTTTCCTACTTTTCATGTTCTATGATATTTTTTGATCAGATGCGTAGTTCTCGAGATATATCAAGATATTTAAAAGTTCCGAAGCCGCACCAACATAATAGAGATACAGAAACACCGTGACCCCTTTCTTTGAGATAACTCTGCACTATTGCGAGCTGTAAATGCCACTTCCAGCTTAGCTGTGCAGAAGAAGAACAACAAGAAGAAGAAATATCTCGAAATATGTCCGTCAGGCCCCTTCCCTTGAGATATATCTGCAAATATCTCGGAAACGAAGCGAGTTATGGCAAAATGTTAAGAGACCTTTTTTGTAGAGAATTATGTTTCCTACAATTTATGTTCTATGATATTTTTTGATCAGAAGAGTAGTTTTCGAGATATATCGAGATATTTAAAAGTCCCGAAGCCGCACCAACATAATAGAGATACAGAAACACCGTGGCCCCTTTCTTTGAGATAACTCTGCACTATTGCGAGCTGCAAATGCCGCTTCGAGCTTAGCTGTGCAGAAGAAGAACAACAAGAAGAAGAAATATCTCGAAATATGTCCGTCAGACCCCTTCCCTTGAGATGAATCTGCAAATATCTCGGAAACGAACCGAGCTATGGCAAAATGTTAAGAGACCTTTTTTGTAGAGAATAATGTTTCCTACAATTTACGTTCTATGATATTTTTTGATCAGAAGCGTAGTTTTCGAGATATATCGAGATATTTAAAAGTTCCGAAGCCGCACCAACATAATAGAGATACAGAAACACCGTGGCCCCTTTCTTTGAGATAACTCTGCACTATTGCGACCTGCAAATGCCACTTCCAGCTCAGCTGTGCAGAAGAAGAACAACAAGAAGAAGAAATATCTCGAAATATGTCCGTCAGGCCCCTTCCCTTGAGATAAATCTGCAAATATCTCGGAAACGAAGCGAGCTATGGCAAAATGTTGAGAGACCTTTTTTGTAGAGAATTCAGTTTCCTACTTTTTATGTTCTATGATATTTTTTGATCAGAAGCGTAGTTTTCGAGATATATCGAGATATTTAAAAGTTCCGAAGCCGCACCAACATAATAGAGATACAGAAACACCGTGGCCCCTTTCTTTGAGATAACTCTGCACTATTGCGAGCTGCAAATGCCACTTCCAGCTTAGCTGTGCAGAAGAAGAACAACAAGAAGAAGAAATATCTCGAAATATGTCCGTCAGGCCCCTTCCCTTGAGATAAATCTGCAAATATCTCGGAAACGAAGCGAGCTATGGCAAAATGTTTAGAGACCTTTCTTGTAGAGAATTAAGTTTCCTACTTTTTATGTAGTATGATATTTTTTGATCAGATGCGTAGTTCTCGAGATATATCAAGATATTTAAAAGTTCCGAAGCCGCACCAACATAATAGAGATACAGAAACACCGTGGCCCCTTTCTTTGGGATAACTCTGCACTATTGCGAGCTGCAAATGCCACTTCCAGCTTAGCTGTGCAGAAGAAGAACAACAAGAAGAAGAAATATCTCGAAATATGTCCGTCAGGCCACTTCCCTTGAGATAAATCTGCAAATATCTCGGAAACGAAGCGAGCTATGGCAAAATGTTAAGAGACCTTTTTTGTAGAGAATTAAGTTTCCTACTTTTTATGTTCTATGATATTTTTTGATCAGATGCGTAGTTCTCGAGATATATCAAGATATTTAAAAGTTCCGAAGCCGCACCAACATAATAGAGATACAGAAACACCGTGGCCCCTTTCTTTGAGATAACTCTGCACTATTGCGAGCTGGAAATGCCACTTCCAGTTTAGCTGTGCAGAAGAAGAACAACAAGAAGAAGAAATATCTCGAAATATGTCCGTCAGGCCCCTTCCCTTGAGATATATCTGCAAATATCTCGGAAACGAAGCGAGCTATGGCAAAATGTTAAGAGACCTTTTTTGTAGAGAATTATGTTTCCTACAATTTATGTTCTATGATATTTTTTGATCAGAAGCGTAGTTTTCGAGATATATCGAGATATTTAAAAGTTCCGAAGCCGCACCAACATAATAGAGATACAGAAACACCGTGGCCCCTTTCTTTGAGATAACTCTGCACTATTGCGACCTGCAAATGCCACTTCCAGCTCAGCTGTGCAGAAGAAGAACAACAAGAAGAAGAAATATCTCGAAATATGTCCGTCAGGCCCCTTCCCTTGAGATAAATCTGCAAATATCTCGGAAACGAAGCGAGCTATGGCAAAATGTTAAGAGACCTTTTTTGTAGAGAATTATGTTTCCTACAATTTATGTTCTATGATATTTTTTGATCAGAAGCGTAGTTTTCGAGATATATCGAGATATTTAAAAGTTCCGAAGCCGCACCAACATAATAGAGATACAGAAACACCGTGGCCCCTTTCTTTGAGATAACTCTGCACTATTGCGACCTGCAAATGCCACTTCCAGCTCAGCTGTGCAGAAGAAGAACAACAAGAAGAAGAAATATCTCGAAATATGTCCGTCAGGCCCCTTCCCTTGAGATAAATCTGCAAATATCTCGGAAACGAAGCGAGCTATGGCAAAATGTTAAGAGACCTTTTTTGTAGAGAATTAAGTTTCCTACTTTTTATGTTCTATGATATTTTTTGATCAGATGCGTAGTTCTCGAGATATATCAAGATATTTAAAAGTTCCGAAGCCGCACCAACATAATAGAGATACAGAAACACCGTGGCCCCTTTCTTTGAGATAACTCTGCACTATTGCGACCTGCAAATGCCACTTCCAGCTCAGCTGTGCAGAAGAAGAACAACAAGAAGAAGAAATATCTCGAAATATGTCCGTCAGGCCCCTTCCCTTGAGATAAATCTGCAAATATCTCGGAAACGAAGCGAGCTATGGCAAAATGTTAAGAGACCTTTTTTGTAGAGAATTAAGTTTCCTACTTTTTATGTTCTATGATATTTTTTGATCAGATGCGTAGTTCTCGAGATATAGCAAGATATTTAAAAGTTCCGAAGCCGCACCAACATAATAGAGATACAGAAACACCGTGGCCCCTTTCTTTGAGATAACTCTGCACTATTGCGAGCTGGAAATGCCACTTCCAGTTTAGCTGTGCAGAAGAAGAACAACATGAAGAAGAAATATCTCGAAATATGTCCGTTAGGCCCCTTCCCTTCAGATAAATCTGCAAATATCTCGGAAACGAAGCGAGCTATGGCAAAATGTTAAGAGACCTTTTTTGTAGAGAATTAAGTTTCCTACTTTTCATGTTCTATGATATTTTTTGATCAGATGCGTAGTTCTCGAGATATATCAAGATATTTAAAAGTTCCGAAGCCGCACCAACATAATAGAGATACAGAAACACCGTGACCCCTTTCTTTGAGATAACTCTGCACTATTGCGAGCTGTAAATGCCACTTCCAGCTTAGCTGTGCAGAAGAAGAACAACAAGAAGAAGAAATATCTCGAAATATGTCCGTCAGGCCCCTTCCCTTGAGATATATCTGCAAATATCTCGGAAACGAAGCGAGCTATGGCAAAATGTTAAGAGACCTTTTTTGTAGAGAATTATGTTTCCTACAATTTATGTTCTATGATATTTTTTGATCAGAAGAGTAGTTTTCGAGATATATCGAGATATTTAAAAGTCCCGAAGCCGCACCAACATAATAGAGATACAGAAACACCGTGGCCCCTTTCTTTGAGATAACTCTGCACTATTGCGAGCTGCAAATGCCGCTTCGAGCTTAGCTGTGCAGAAGAAGAACAACAAGAAGAAGAAATATCTCGAAATATGTCCGTCAGACCCCTTCCCTTGAGATGAATCTGCAAATATCTCGGAAACGAACCGAGCTATGGCAAAATGTTAAGAGACCTTTTTTGTAGAGAATAATGTTTCCTACAATTTACGTTCTATGATATTTTTTGATCAGAAGCGTAGTTTTCGAGATATATCGAGATATTTAAAAGTTCCGAAGCCGCACCAACATAATAGAGATACAGAAACACCGTGGCCCCTTTCTTTGAGATAACTCTGCACTATTGCGACCTGCAAATGCCACTTCCAGCTCAGCTGTGCAGAAGAAGAACAACAAGAAGAAGAAATATCTCGAAATATGTCCGTCAGGCCCCTTCCCTTGAGATAAATCTGCAAATATCTCGGAAACGAAGCGAGCTATGGCAAAATGTTAAGAGACCTTTTTTGTAGAGAATTCAGTTTCCTACTTTTTATGTTCTATGATATTTTTTGATCAGAAGCGTAGTTTTCGAGATATATCGAGATATTTAAAAGTTCCGAAGCCGCACCAACATAATAGAGATACAGAAACACCGTGGCCCCTTTCTTTGAGATAACTCTGCACTATTGCGAGCTGCAAATGCCACTTCCAGCTTAGCTGTGCAGAAGAAGAACAACAAGAAGAAGAAATATCTCGAAATATGTCCGTCAGGCCCCTTCCCTTGAGATAAATCTGCAAATATCTCGGAAACGAAGCGAGCTATGGCAAAATGTTTAGAGACCTTTCTTGTAGAGAATTAAGTTTCCTACTTTTTATGTAGTATGATATTTTTTGATCAGATGCGTAGTTCTCGAGATATATCAAGATATTTAAAAGTTCCGAAGCCGCACCAACATAATAGAGATACAGAAACACCGTGGCCCCTTTCTTTGGGATAACTCTGCACTATTGCGAGCTGCAAATGCCACTTCCAGCTTAGCTGTGCAGAAGAAGAACAACAAGAAGAAGAAATATCTCGAAATATGTCCGTCAGGCCACTTCCCTTGAGATAAATCTGCAAATATCTCGGAAACGAAGCGAGGTATGGCAAAATGTTAAGAGACCTTTTTTGTAGAGAATTAAGTTTCCTACTTTTTATGTTCTATGATATTTTTTGATCAGATGCGTAGTTCTCGAGATATATCAAGATATTTAAAAGTTCCGAAGCCGCACCAACATAATAGAGATACAGAAACACCGTGGCCCCTTTCTTTGAGATAACTCTGCACTATTGCGAGCTGGAAATGCCACTTCCAGTTTAGCTGTGCAGAAGAAGAACAACAAGAAGAAGAAATATCTCGAAATATGTCCGTCAGGCCCCTTCCCTTGAGATATATCTGCAAATATCTCGGAAACGAAGCGAGCTATGGCAAAATGTTAAGAGACCTTTTTTGTAGAGAATTATGTTTCCTACAATTTATGTTCTATGATATTTTTTGATCAGAAGCGTAGTTTTCGAGATATATCGAGATATTTAAAAGTTCCGAAGCCGCACCAACATAATAGAGATACAGAAACACCGTGGCCCCTTTCTTTGAGATAACTCTGCACTATTGCGACCTGCAAATGCCACTTCCAGCTCAGCTGTGCAGAAGAAGAACAACAAGAAGAAGAAATATCTCGAAATATGTCCGTCAGGCCCCTTCCCTTGAGATAAATCTGCAAATATCTCGGAAACGAAGCGAGCTATGGCAAAATGTTAAGAGACCTTTTTTGTAGAGAATTATGTTTCCTACAATTTATGTTCTATGATATTTTTTGATCAGAAGCGTAGTTTTCGAGATATATCGAGATATTTAAAAGTTCCGAAGCCGCACCAACATAATAGAGATACAGAAACACCGTGGCCCCTTTCTTTGAGATAACTCTGCACTATTGCGACCTGCAAATGCCACTTCCAGCTCAGCTGTGCAGAAGAAGAACAACAAGAAGAAGAAATATCTCGAAATATGTCCGTCAGGCCCCTTCCCTTGAGATAAATCTGCAAATATCTCGGAAACGAAGCGAGCTATGGCAAAATGTTAAGAGACCTTTTTTGTAGAGAATTAAGTTTCCTACTTTTTATGTTCTATGATATTTTTTGATCAGATGCGTAGTTCTCGAGATATATCAAGATATTTAAAAGTTCCGAAGCCGCACCAACATAATAGAGATACAGAAACACCGTGGCCCCTTTCTTTGAGATAACTCTGCACTATTGCGACCTGCAAATGCCACTTCCAGCTCAGCTGTGCAGAAGAAGAACAACAAGAAGAAGAAATATCTCGAAATATGTCCGTCAGGCCCCTTCCCTTGAGATAAATCTGCAAATATCTCGGAAACGAAGCGAGCTATGGCAAAATGTTAAGAGACCTTTTTTGTAGAGAATTAAGTTTCCTACTTTTTATGTTCTATGATATTTTTTGATCAGATGCGTAGTTCTCGAGATATAGCAAGATATTTAAAAGTTCCGAAGCCGCACCAACATAATAGAGATACAGAAACACCGTGGCCCCTTTCTTTGAGATAACTCTGCACTATTGCGAGCTGGAAATGCCACTTCCAGTTTAGCTGTGCAGAAGAAGAACAACATGAAGAAGAAATATCTCGAAATATGTCCGTTAGGCCCCTTCCCTTCAGATAAATCTGCAAATATCTCGGAAACGAAGCGAGCTATGGCAAAATGTTAAGAGACCTTTTTTGTAGAGAATTAAGTTTCCTACTTTTCATGTTCTATGATATTTTTTGATCAGATGCGTAGTTCTCGAGATATATCAAGATATTTAAAAGTTCCGAAGCCGCACCAACATAATAGAGATACAGAAACACCGTGACCCCTTTCTTTGAGATAACTCTGCACTATTGCGAGCTGTAAATGCCACTTCCAGCTTAGCTGTGCAGAAGAAGAACAACAAGAAGAAGAAATATCTCGAAATATGTCCGTCAGGCCCCTTCCCTTGAGATATATCTGCAAATATCTCGGAAACGAAGCGAGCTATGGCAAAATGTTAAGAGACCTTTTTTGTAGAGAATTATGTTTCCTACAATTTATGTTCTATGATATTTTTTGATCAGAAGAGTAGTTTTCGAGATATATCGAGATATTTAAAAGTCCCGAAGCCGCACCAACATAATAGAGATACAGAAACACCGTGGCCCCTTTCTTTGAGATAACTCTGCACTATTGCGAGCTGCAAATGCCGCTTCGAGCTTAGCTGTGCAGAAGAAGAACAACAAGAAGAAGAAATATCTCGAAATATGTCCGTCAGACCCCTTCCCTTGAGATGAATCTGCAAATATCTCGGAAACGAACCGAGCTATGGCAAAATGTTAAGAGACCTTTTTTGTAGAGAATAATGTTTCCTACAATTTACGTTCTATGATATTTTTTGATCAGAAGCGTAGTTTTCGAGATATATCGAGATATTTAAAAGTTCCGAAGCCGCACCAACATAATAGAGATACAGAAACACCGTGGCCCCTTTCTTTGAGATAACTCTGCACTATTGCGACCTGCAAATGCCACTTCCAGCTCAGCTGTGCAGAAGAAGAACAACAAGAAGAAGAAATATCTCGAAATATGTCCGTCAGGCCCCTTCCCTTGAGATAAATCTGCAAATATCTCGGAAACGAAGCGAGCTATGGCAAAATGTTAAGAGACCTTTTTTGTAGAGAATTCAGTTTCCTACTTTTTATGTTCTATGATATTTTTTGATCAGAAGCGTAGTTTTCGAGATATATCGAGATATTTAAAAGTTCCGAAGCCGCACCAACATAATAGAGATACAGAAACACCGTGGCCCCTTTCTTTGAGATAACTCTGCACTATTGCGAGCTGCAAATGCCACTTCCAGCTTAGCTGTGCAGAAGAAGAACAACAAGAAGAAGAAATATCTCGAAATATGTCCGTCAGGCCCCTTCCCTTGAGATAAATCTGCAAATATCTCGGAAACGAAGCGAGCTATGGCAAAATGTTTAGAGACCTTTCTTGTAGAGAATTAAGTTTCCTACTTTTTATGTAGTATGATATTTTTTGATCAGATGCGTAGTTCTCGAGATATATCAAGATATTTAAAAGTTCCGAAGCCGCACCAACATAATAGAGATACAGAAACACCGTGGCCCCTTTCTTTGGGATAACTCTGCACTATTGCGAGCTGCAAATGCCACTTCCAGCTTAGCTGTGCAGAAGAAGAACAACAAGAAGAAGAAATATCTCGAAATATGTCCGTCAGGCCACTTCCCTTGAGATAAATCTGCAAATATCTCGGAAACGAAGCGAGGTATGGCAAAATGTTAAGAGACCTTTTTTGTAGAGAATTAAGTTTCCTACTTTTTATGTTCTATGATATTTTTTGATCAGATGCGTAGTTCTCGAGATATATCAAGATATTTAAAAGTTCCGAAGCCGCACCAACATAATAGAGATACAGAAACACCGTGGCCCCTTTCTTTGAGATAACTCTGCACTATTGCGAGCTGGAAATGCCACTTCCAGTTTAGCTGTGCAGAAGAAGAACAACAAGAAGAAGAAATATCTCGAAATATGTCCGTCAGGCCCCTTCCCTTGAGATATATCTGCAAATATCTCGGAAACGAAGCGAGCTATGGCAAAATGTTAAGAGACCTTTTTTGTAGAGAATTATGTTTCCTACAATTTATGTTCTATGATATTTTTTGATCAGAAGCGTAGTTTTCGAGATATATCGAGATATTTAAAAGTTCCGAAGCCGCACCAACATAATAGAGATACAGAAACACCGTGGCCCCTTTCTTTGAGATAACTCTGCACTATTGCGACCTGCAAATGCCACTTCCAGCTCAGCTGTGCAGAAGAAGAACAACAAGAAGAAGAAATATCTCGAAATATGTCCGTCAGGCCCCTTCCCTTGAGATAAATCTGCAAATATCTCGGAAACGAAGCGAGCTATGGCAAAATGTTAAGAGACCTTTTTTGTAGAGAATTAAGTTTCCTACTTTTTATGTTCTATGATATTTTTTGATCAGATGCGTAGTTCTCGAGATATATCAAGATATTTAAAAGTTTCGAAGCCGCACCAACATAATAGAGATACAGAAACACCGTGGCCCCTTTCTTTGAGATAACTCTGCACTATTGCGAGCTGGAAATGCCACTTCCAGTTTAGCTGTGCAGAAGAAGAACAACATGAAGAAGAAATATCTCGAAATATGTCCGTTAGGCCCCTTCCCTTCAGATAAATCTGCAAATATCTCGGAAACGAAGCGAGCTATGGCAAAATGTTAAGAGACCTTTTTTGTAGAGAATTATGTTTCCTACTTTTTATGTTCTATGATATTTTTTGATCAGATGCGTAGTTCTCGAGATATATCAAGATATTTAAAAGTTCCGAAGCTGCACCAACATAATAGAGGTACAGAAACACCGTGGCCTCTTTCTTTGAGATAACTCTGCACTATTGCGAGCTGCAAATGCCGCTTCGAGCTTAGCTGTGCAGAAGAAGAACAACAAGAAGAAGAAATATCTCGAAATATGTCCGTTAGGCCCCTTCCCTTCAGATAAATCTGCAAATATCTCGGAAACGAAGCGAGCTATGGCAAAATGTTAAGAGACCTTTTTTGTAGAGAATTAAGTTTCCTACTTTTCATGTTCTATGATATTTTTTGATCAGATGCGTAGTTCTCGAGATATATCAAGATATTTAAAAGTCCCGAAGCCGCACCAACATAATAGAGATACAGAAACACCGTGGCCCCTTTCTTTGAGATAACTCTGCACTATTGCGAGCTGTAAATGCCACTTCCAGCTTAGCTGTGCAGAAGAAGAACAACAAGAAGAAGAAATATCTCGAAATATGTCCGTCAGGCCCCTTCCCTTGAGATATATCTGCAAATATCTTAGAAACGAAGCGAGCTATCGCAAAATGTTAAGAGACCTTTTTTGTAGAGAATTATGTTTCCTACAATTTATGTTCTATGATATTTTTTGATCAGAAGCGTAGTTTTCGAGATATATCGAGATATTTAAAAGTTCCGAAGCCGCACCAACATAATAGAGATACAGAAACACCGTGGCCCCTTTCTTTGAGATAACTCTGCACTAGTGAGAGCCGCAAATGCCACTTCCAGCTTAGCTGTGCAGAAGAAGAACAACAAGAAGAAGAAATATCTCGAAATATGTCCGTCAGGCCCCTTCCCTTGAGATAAATCTGCAAATATCTCGGAAACGAAGCGAGCTATGGCAAAATGTTAAGAGACCTTTTTTGTAGAGAATTAAGTTTCCTACTTTTTATGTTCTATGATATTTTTTGATCAGAAGCGTAGTTTTCGAGATATATCGAGATATTTAAAAGTTTCGAAGCCGCACCAACATAATAGAGATACAGAAACACCGTGGCCCCTTTCTTTGAGATAACTCTGCACTAGTGCGAGCTGCAAATGCCACTTCCAGCTTAGCTGTGCAGAACAAGAACAACAAAAAGAAGAAATATCTCGAAATATGTCCGTCAGGCCCCTTCCCTTGAGATAAATCTGCAAATATCTCGGAAACGAAGCGAGCTATGGCAAAATGTTAAGAGACCTTTTTTGTAGAGAATTAAGTTTCCTACTTTTTATGTTCTATGATATTTTTTGATCAGATGCGTAGTTCTCGAGATATATCAAGATATTTAAAAGTTCCGAAGCCGCACCAACATAATAGAGATACAGAAACACCGTGGCCCCTTTCTTTGAGATAACTCTGCACTATTGCGAGCTGTAAATGCCACTTCCAGCTTAGCTGTGCAGAAGAAGAACAACAAGAAGAAGAAATATCTCGAAATATGTCCGTCAGGCCCCTTCCCTTGAGATATATCTGCAAATATCTCGGAAACGAAGCGAGCTATGGCAAAATGTTAAGAGACCTTTTTTGTAGAGAATTAAGTTTCCTACTTTTTATGTTCTATGATATTTTTTGATCAGATGCGTAGTTCTCGAGATATATCAAGATATTTAAAAGTTCCGAAGCCGCACCAACATAATAGAGATACAGAAACACCGTGGCCCCTTTCTTTGAGATAACTCTGCACTATTGCGAGCTGGAAATGCCACTTCCAGTTTAGCTGTGCAGAAGAAGAACAACAAGAAGAAGAAATATCTCGAAATATGTCCGTTAGGCCCCTTCCCTTCAGATAAATCTGCAAATATCTCGGAAACGAAGCGAGCTATGGCAAAATGTTAAGAGACCTTTTTTGTAGAGAATTAAGTTTCCTACTTTTCATGTTCTATGATATTTTTTGATCAGATGCGTAGTTCTCGAGATATATCAAGATATTTAAAAGTCCCGAAGCCGCACCAACATAATAGAGATACAGAAACACCGTGGCCCCTTTCTTTGAGATAACTCTGCACTATTGCGAGCTGTAAATGCCACTTCCAGCTTAGCTGTGCAGAAGAAGAACAACAAGAAGAAGAAATATCTCGAAATATGTCCGTCAGGCCCCTTCCCTTGAGATATATCTGCAAATATCTTAGAAACGAAGCGAGCTATCGCAAAATGTTAAGAGACCTTTTTTGTAGAGAATTATGTTTCCTACAATTTATGTTCTATGATATTTTTTGATCAGAAGCGTAGTTTTCGAGATATATCGAGATATTTAAAAGTTCCGAAGCCGCACCAACATAATAGAGATACAGAAACACCGTGGCCCCTTTCTTTGAGATAACTCTGCACTAGTGAGAGCCGCAAATGCCACTTCCAGCTTAGCTGTGCAGAAGAAGAACAACAAGAAGAAGAAATATCTCGAAATATGTCCGTCAGGCCCCTTCCCTTGAGATAAATCTGCAAATATCTCGGAAACGAAGCGAGCTATGGCAAAATGTTAAGAGACCTTTTTTGTAGAGAATTAAGTTTCCTACTTTTTATGTTCTATGATATTTTTTGATCAGAAGCGTAGTTTTCGAGATATATCGAGATATTTAAAAGTTTCGAAGCCGCACCAACATAATAGAGATACAGAAACACCGTGGCCCCTTTCTTTGAGATAACTCTGCACTAGTGCGAGCTGCAAATGCCACTTCCAGCTTAGCTGTGCAGAACAAGAACAACAAGAAGAAGAAATATCTCGAAATATGTCCGTCAGGCCCCTTCCCTTGAGATAAATCTGCAAATATCTCGGAAACGAAGCGAGCTATGGCAAGATATTAAGAGACCTTTTTTGTAGAGAATTAAGTTTCCTCCTTTTTATGTTCTATGATATTTTTTGATCAGATGCGTAGTTCTCGAGATATATCAAGAGATTTAAAAGTTCCGAAGCCGCACCAACATAATAGAGATACAGAAACACCGTGGCCCCTTTCTTTGAGATAACTCTGCACTATTGCGAGCTGCAAATGCCACTTCCAGCTTAGCTGTGCAGAGGAAGAACAACAAGAAGAAGAAGTATCTCGAAATATATCCGTCAGGCCCGTTCCTTTGAGCTGAATCTGCAAATATCTCGGAAACGAAGCGAGCTATGGCAAAATGTTAAGATACGTTTTTTGTAGAGAATTATGTTTCCTACAATTTATGTTCTATGATATTTTTTGATCAGAAGCGTAGTTTTCGAGATATATCGAGATATTTAAAAGTTCCGAAGCCGCACCAACATAATAGAGATACAGAAACACCGTGGCCCCTTTCTTTGAGATAACTCTGCACTAGTGCGAGCCGCAAATGCCACTTCCAGCTTAGCTGTGCAGAAGAAGAACAACAAGAAGAAGAAATATCTCGAAATATGTCCGTCAGGCCCCTTCCCTTGAGATAAATCTGCAAATATCTCGGAAACCAAGCGAGCTATGGCAAAATGTTAAGAGACCTTTTTTGTAGAGAATTATGTTTCCTACAATTTATGTTCTATGATATTTTTTGATCAGAAGCGTAGTTTTCGAGATATATCGAGATATTTAAAAGTTCCGAAGCCGCACCAACATAATAGAGATACAGAAACACCGTGGCCCCTTTCTTTGAGATAACTCTGCACTATTGCGAGCTGGAAATGCCACTTCCAGTTTAGCTGTGCAGAAGAAGAACAACATGAAGAAGAAATATCTCGAAATATGTCCGTTAGGCCCCTTCCCTTCAGATAAATCTGCAAATATCTCGGAAACGAAGCGAGCTATGGCAAAATGTTAAGAGACCTTTTTTGTAGAGAATTATGTTTCCTACTTTTTATGTTCTATGATATTTTTTGATCAGATGCGTAGTTCTCGAGATATATCAAGATATTTAAAAGTTCCGAAGCTGCACCAACATAATAGAGGTACAGAAACACCGTGGCCTCTTTCTTTGAGATAACTCTGCACTATTGCGAGCTGCAAATGCCGCTTCGAGCTTAGCTGTGCAGAAGAAGAACAACAAGAAGAAGAAATATCTCGAAATATGTCCGTCAGACCCCTTCCCTTGAGATGAATCTGCAAATATCTCGGAAACGAAGCGAGCTATGGCAAAATGTTAAGAGACCTTTTTTGTAGAGAATAATGTTTCCTACAATTTATGTTCTATGATATTTTTTGATCAGAAGCGTGGTTTTCGAGATATATCGAGATATTTAAAAGTTCCGAAGCCGCACCAACATAATAGGGATACAGAAACACCGTGGCCCCTTTCTTTGAGATAACTCTGCACTATTGCGAGCTGTAAATGCCACTTCCAGCTTAGCTGTGCAGAAGAAGAATAACAAGAAGAAGAAATATCTCGAAATATGTCCGTCAGGCCCCTTCCCTTGAGATATATCTGCAAATATCTCGGAAACGAAGCGAGCTATGGCAAAATGTTAAGAGACCTTTTTTGTAGAGAATTATGTTTCCTACAATTTAGGTTCTATGATATTTTTTGATCAGAAGCGTAGTTTTCGAGATGTATCGAGATATTTAAAAGTTCCGAAGCCGCACCAACATAATAGAGATACAGAAACACAGTGGCCCCTTTCTTTGAGATAACTCTGCACAAGTGCGAGCCGCAAATGCCACTTCCAGCTTAGCTGTGCAGAAGAAGAACAACAAGAAGAAGAAATATCTCGAAATATGTCCGTCAGGCCCCTTCCCTTGAGATATATCTGCAAATATCTCGGAAACGAAGCGAGCTATGGCAAAATGTTAAGAGACCTTTTTTGTAGAGAATTATGTTTCCTACAATTTATGTTCTATGATATTTTTTGATCAGAAGCGTAGTTTTCGAGATATATCGAGATATTTAAAAGTTCCGAAGCCGCACCAACATAATAGAGATGCAGAAACACCGTGGCCCCTTTCTTTGAGATAACTCTGCACTATTGCGAGCTGTAAATGCCACTTCCAGCTTAGCTGTGCAGAAGAAGAACAACAAGAAGAAGAAATATCTCGAAATATGTCCGTCAGGCCCCTTCCCTTGAGATATATCTGCAAATATCTCGGAAACGAAGCGAGCTATGGCAAAATGTTAAGAGACCTTTTTTGTAGAGAATTAAGTTTCCTACTTTTTATGTTCTATGATATTTTTTGATCAGATGCGTAGTTCTCGAGATATATCAAGATATTTAAAAGTTCCGAAGCCGCACCAACATAATAGAGATACAGAAACACCGTGGCCCCTTTCTTTGAGATAACTCTGCACTATTGCGAGCTGGAAATGCCACTTCCAGTTTAGCTGTGCAGAAGAAGAACAACAAGAAGAAGAAATATCTCGAAATATGTCCGTTAGGCCCCTTCCCTTCAGATAAATCTGCAAATATCTCGGAAACGAAGCGAGCTATGGCAAAATGTTAAGAGACCTTTTTTGTAGAGAATTAAGTTTCCTACTTTTCATGTTCTATGATATTTTTTGATCAGATGCGTAGTTCTCGAGATATATCAAGATATTTAAAAGTCCCGAAGCCGCACCAACATAATAGAGATACAGAAACACCGTGGCCCCTTTCTTTGAGATAACTCTGCACTATTGCGAGCTGTAAATGCCACTTCCAGCTTAGCTGTGCAGAAGAAGAACAACAAGAAGAAGAAATATCTCGAAATATGTCCGTCAGGCCCCTTCCCTTGAGATATATCTGCAAATATCTTAGAAACGAAGCGAGCTATCGCAAAATGTTAAGAGACCTTTTTTGTAGAGAATTATGTTTCCTACAATTTATGTTCTATGATATTTTTTGATCAGAAGCGTAGTTTTCGAGATATATCGAGATATTTAAAAGTTCCGAAGCCGCACCAACATAATAGAGATACAGAAACACCGTGGCCCCTTTCTTTGAGATAACTCTGCACTAGTGAGAGCCGCAAATGCCACTTCCAGCTTAGCTGTGCAGAAGAAGAACAACAAGAAGAAGAAATATCTCGAAATATGTCCGTCAGGCCCCTTCCCTTGAGATAAATCTGCAAATATCTCGGAAACGAAGCGAGCTATGGCAAAATGTTAAGAGACCTTTTTTCTAGAGAATTAAGTTTCCTACTTTTTATGTTCTATGATATTTTTTGATCAGAAGCGTAGTTTTCGAGATATATCGAGATATTTAAAAGTTTCGAAGCCGCACCAACATAATAGAGATACAGAAACACCGTGGCCCCTTTCTTTGAGATAACTCTGCACTAGTGCGAGCTGCAAATGCCACTTCCAGCTTAGCTGTGCAGAACAAGAACAACAAGAAGAAGAAATATCTCGAAATATGTCCGTCAGGCCCCTTCCCTTGAGATAAATCTGCAAATATCTCGGAAACGAAGCGAGCTATGGCAAGATATTAAGAGACCTTTTTTGTAGAGAATTAAGTTTCCTCCTTTTTATGTTCTATGATATTTTTTGATCAGATGCGTAGTTCTCGAGATATATCAAGAGATTTAAAAGTTCCGAAGCCGCACCAACATAATAGAGATACAGAAACACCGTGGCCCCTTTCTTTGAGATAACTCTGCACTATTGCGAGCTGCAAATGCCACTTCCAGCTTAGCTGTGCAGAGGAAGAACAACAAGAAGAAGAAGTATCTCGAAATATATCCGTCAGGCCCGTTCCTTTGAGCTGAATCTGCAAATATCTCGGAAACGAAGCGAGCTATGGCAAAATGTTAAGATACGTTTTTTGTAGAGAATTATGTTTCCTACAATTTATGTTCTATGATATTTTTTGATCAGAAGCGTAGTTTTCGAGATATATCGAGATATTTAAAAGTTCCGAAGCCGCACCAACATAATAGAGATACAGAAACACCGTGGCCCCTTTCTTTGAGATAACTCTGCACTAGTGCGAGCCGCAAATGCCACTTCCAGCTTAGCTGTGCAGAAGAAGAACAACAAGAAGAAGAAATATCTCGAAATATGTCCGTCAGGCCCCTTCCCTTGAGATAAATCTGCAAATATCTCGGAAACCAAGCGAGCTATGGCAAAATGTTAAGAGACCTTTTTTGTAGAGAATTATGTTTCCTACAATTTATGTTCTATGATATTTTTTGATCAGAAGCGTAGTTTTCGAGATATATCGAGATATTTAAAAGTTCCGAAGCCGCACCAACATAATAGAGATACAGAAACACCGTGGCCCCTTTCTTTGAGATAACTCTGCACTATTGCGACCTGCAAATGCCACTTCCAGCTCAGCTGTGCAGAAGAAGAACAACAAGAAGAAGAAATATCTCGAAATATGTCCGTCAGGCCCCTTCGCTTGAGATAAATCTGCAAATATCTCGGAAACGAAGCGAGCTATGGCAAAATGTTAAGAGACCTTTTTTGTAGAGAATTAAGCTTCCTACTTTTTATGTTCTATGATATTTTTTGATCAGATGCGTAGTTCTCGAGATATATCAAGATATTTAAAAGTTCCGAAGCCGCACCAACACAATAGAGATACAGAAACACCGTGGCCCCTTTCTTTGAGATAACTCTGCACTATTGCGACCTGCAAATGCCACTTCCAGCTCAGCTGTGCAGAAGAAGAACAACAAGAAGAAGAAATATCTCGAAATATGTCCGTCAGGCCCCTTCCCTTGAGATAAATCTGCAAATATCTCGGAAACGAAGCGAGCTATGGCAAAATGTTAAGAGACCTTTTTTGTAGAGAATTAAGCTTCCTACTTTTTATGTTCTATGATATTTTTTGATCAGATGCGTAGTTCTCGAGATATATCGAGATATTTAAAAGTTCCGAAGCCGCACCAACATAATAGAGATACAGAAACACCGTGGCCCCTTTCTTTGAGATAACTCTGCACTAGTGAGAGCCGCAAATGCCACTTCCAGCTTAGCTGTGCAGAAGAAGAACAACAAGAAGAAGAAATATCTCGAAATATGTCCGTCAGGCCCCTTCCCTTGAGATAAATCTGCAAATATCTCGGAAACGAAGCGAGCTATGGCAAAATGTTAAGAGACCTTTTTTGTAGAGAATTAAGCTTCCTACTTTTTATGTTCTATGATATTTTTTGAGCAGATGCGTAGTTCTCGAGATATATCAAGATATTTAAAAGTTCCGAAGCCGCACCAACACAATAGAGATACAGAAACACCGTGGCCCCTTTCTTTGAGATAACTCTGCACTATTGCGACCTGCAAATGCCACTTCCAGCTCAGCTGTGCAGAAGAAGAACAACAAGAAGAAGAAATATCTCGAAATATGTCCGTCAGGCCCCTTCCCTTGAGATAAATCTGCAAATATCTCGGAAACGAAGCGAGCTATGGCAAAATGTTAAGAGACCTTTTTTGTAGAGAATTAAGCTTCCTACTTTTTATGTTCTATGATATTTTTTGATCAGATGCGTAGTTCTCGAGATATATCGAGATATTTAAAAGTTCCGAAGCCGCACCAACATAATAGAGATACAGAAACACCGTGGCCCCTTTCTTTGAGATAACTCTGCACTAGTGAGAGCCGCAAATGCCACTTCCAGCTTAGCTGTGCAGAAGAAGAACAACAAGAAGAAGAAATATCTCGAAATATGTCCGTCAGGCCCCTTCCCTTGAGATAAATCTGCAAATATCTCGGAAACGAAGCGAGCTATGGCAAAATGTTAAGAGACCTTTTTTGTAGAGAATTAAGTTTCCTACTTTTTATGTTCTATGATATTTTTTGATCAGAAGCGTAGTTTTCGAGATATATCGAGATATTTAAAAGTTCCGAAGCCGCACCAACATAATAGAGATACAGAAACACCGTGGCCCCTTTCTTTGAGATAACTCTGCACTATTGCGACCTGCAAATGCCACTTCCAGCTCAGCTGTGCAGAAGAAGAACAACAAGAAGAAGAAATATCTCGAAATATGTCCGTCAGGCCCCTTCGCTTGAGATAAATCTGCAAATATCTCGGAAACGAAGCGAGCTATGGCAAAATGTTAAGAGACCTTTTTTGTAGAGAATTAAGCTTCCTACTTTTTATGTTCTATGATATTTTTTGATCAGATGCGTAGTTCTCGAGATATATCAAGATATTTAAAAGTTCCGAAGCCGCACCAACACAATAGAGATACAGAAACACCGTGGCCCCTTTCTTTGAGATAACTCTGCACTATTGCGACCTGCAAATGCCACTTCCAGCTCAGCTGTGCAGAAGAAGAACAACAAGAAGAAGAAATATCTCGAAATATGTCCGTCAGGCCCCTTCCCTTGAGATAAATCTGCAAATATCTCGGAAACGAAGCGAGCTATGGCAAAATGTTAAGAGACCTTTTTTGTAGAGAATTAAGCTTCCTACTTTTTATGTTCTATGATATTTTTTGATCAGATGCGTAGTTCTCGAGATATATCGAGATATTTAAAAGTTCCGAAGCCGCACCAACATAATAGAGATACAGAAACACCGTGGCCCCTTTCTTTGAGATAACTCTGCACTAGTGAGAGCCGCAAATGCCACTTCCAGCTTAGCTGTGCAGAAGAAGAACAACAAGAAGAAGAAATATCTCGAAATATGTCCGTCAGGCCCCTTCCCTTGAGATAAATCTGCAAATATCTCGGAAACGAAGCGAGCTATGGCAAAATGTTAAGAGACCTTTTTTGTAGAGAATTAAGCTTCCTACTTTTTATGTTCTATGATATTTTTTGAGCAGATGCGTAGTTCTCGAGATATATCAAGATATTTAAAAGTTCCGAAGCCGCACCAACACAATAGAGATACAGAAACACCGTGGCCCCTTTCTTTGAGATAACTCTGCACTATTGCGACCTGCAAATGCCACTTCCAGCTCAGCTGTGCAGAAGAAGAACAACAAGAAGAAGAAATATCTCGAAATATGTCCGTCAGGCCCCTTCCCTTGAGATAAATCTGCAAATATCTCGGAAACGAAGCGAGCTATGGCAAAATGTTAAGAGACCTTTTTTGTAGAGAATTAAGCTTCCTACTTTTTATGTTCTATGATATTTTTTGATCAGATGCGTAGTTCTCGAGATATATCGAGATATTTAAAAGTTCCGAAGCCGCACCAACATAATAGAGATACAGAAACACCGTGGCCCCTTTCTTTGAGATAACTCTGCACTAGTGAGAGCCGCAAATGCCACTTCCAGCTTAGCTGTGCAGAAGAAGAACAACAAGAAGAAGAAATATCTCGAAATATGTCCGTCAGGCCCCTTCCCTTGAGATAAATCTGCAAATATCTCGGAAACGAAGCGAGCTATGGCAAAATGTTAAGAGACCTTTTTTGTAGAGAATTAAGTTTCCTACTTTTTATGTTCTATGATATTTTTTGATCAGAAGCGTAGTTTTCGAGATATATCGAGATATTTAAAAGTTCCGAAGCCGCACCAACATAATAGAGATACAGAAACACCGTGGCCCCTTTCTTTGAGATAACTCTGCACTAGTGCGAGCTGCAAATGCCACTTCCAGCTTAGCTGTGCAGAACAAGAACAACAAGAAGAAGAAATATCTCGAAATATGTCCGTCAGGCCCCTTCCCTTGAGATAAATCTGCAAATATCTCGGAAACGAAGCGAGCTATGGCAAAATATTAAGAGACCTTTTTTGTAGAGAATTAAGTTTCCTCCTTTTTATGTTCTATGATATTTTTTGATCAGATGCGTAGTTCTCGAGATATATCAAGAGATTTAAAAGTTCCGAAGCCGCACCAACATAATAGAGATACAGAAACACCGTGGCCCCTTTCTTTGAGATAACTCTCCACTATTGCGACCTGCAAATGCCACTTCCAGCTCAGCTGTGCAGAAGAAGAACAACAAGAAGAAGAAATATCTCGAAATATGTCCGTCAGGCCCCTTCCCTTGAGATAAATCTGCAAATATCTCGGAAAGGAAGCGAGCTATGGCAAAATGTTAAGAGACCTTTTTTGTAGAGAATTAAGCTTCCTACTTTTTATGTTCTATGATATTTTTTGATCAGATGCGTAGTTCTCGAGATATATCAAGATATTTAAAAGTTCCGAAGCCGCACCAACACAATAGAGATACAGAAACACCGTGGCCCCTTTCTTTGAGATAACTCTGCACTATTGCGAGCTGCAAATGCCACTTCCAGCTTAGCTGTGCAGAGGAAGAACAACAAGAAGAAGAAGTATCTCGAAATATGTCCGTCAGGCCCGTTCCTTTGAGCTGAATCTGCAAATATCTCGGAAACGAAGCGAGCTATGGCAAAATGTTAAGATACGTTTTTTGTAGAGAATTATGTTTCCTACAATTTATGTTCTATGATATTTTTTGATCAGAAGCGTAGTTTTCGAGATATATCGAGTTATTTAAAAGTTCCGAAGCCGCACCAACATAATAGAGATACAGAAACACCGTGGCCCCTTTCTTTGAGATAACTCTGCACTAGTGCGAGCCGCAAATCCCACTTCCAGCTTAGCTGTGCAGAAGAAGAACAACAAGAAGAAGAAATATCTCGAAATATGTCCGTCAGGCCCCTTCCCTTGAGATAAATCTGCAAATATCTCGGAAACGAAGCGAGCTATGGCAAAATGTTAAGAGACCTTTTTTGTAGAGAATTAAGTTTCCTACTTTTTATGTTCTATGATATTTTTTGATCAGATGCGTAGTTCTCGAGATATATCAAGATATTTAAAAGTTCCGAAGCCGCACCAACATAATAGAGATACAGAAACACCGTGGCCCCTTTCTTTGAGATAACTCTGCACTATTGCGAGCTGGAAATGCCACTTCCAGTTTAGCTGTGCAGAAGAAGAACAACAAGAAGAAGAAATATCTCGAAATATGTCCGTCAGGCCCCTTCCCTTGAGATATATCTGCAAATATCTCGGAAACGATGCGAGCTATGGCAAAATGTTAAGAGACCTTTTTTGTAGAGAATTATGTTTCCTACAATTTATGTTCTATGATATTTTTTGATCAGAAGCGTAGTTTTCGAGATATATCGAGATATTTAAAAGTTCCGAAGCCGCACCAACATAATAGAGATACAGAAACACCGTGGCCCCTTTCTTTGAGATAACTCTGCACTATTGCGACCTGCAAATGCCACTTCCAGCTCAGCTGTGCAGAAGAAGAACAACAAGAAGAAGAAATATCTCGAAATATGTCCGTCAGGCCCCTTCCCTTGAGATAAATCTGCAAATATCTCGGAAACGAAGCGAGCTATGGCAAAATGTTAAGAGACCTTTTTTGTAGAGAATTAAGTTTCCTACTTTTTATGTTCTATGATATTTTTTGATCAGATGCGCAGTTCTCGAGATATATCAAGATATTTAAAAGTTCCGAAGCCGCACCAACATAATAGAGATACAGAAACACCGTGGCCCCTTTCTTTGAGATAACTCTGCACTATTGCGAGCTGGAAATGCCACTTCCAGTTTAGCTGTGCAGAAGAAGAACAACAAGAAGAAGAAATATCTCGAAATATGTCCGTCAGGCCCCTTCCCTTGAGATAAATCTGCAAATATCTCGGAAACCAAGCGAGATATGGCAAAATGTTAAGAGACCTTTTTTGTAGAGAATTATGTTTCCTACAATTTATTTTCTATGATATTTTTTGATCAGAAGCGTAGTTTTCGAGATATATCGAGATATTTAAAAGTTCCGAAGCCGCACCAACATAATAGAGATACAGAAACACCGTGGCCCCTTTCTTTGAGATAACTCTGCACTATTGCGACCTGCAAATGCCACTTCCAGCTCAGCTGTGCAGAAGAAGAACAACAAGAAGAAGAAATATCTCGAAATATGTCCGTCAGGCCCCTTCCCTTGAGATAAATCTGCAAATATCTCGGAAACGAAGCGAGCTATGGCAAAATGTTAAGAGACCTTTTTTGTAGAGAATTAAGCTTCCTACTTTTTATGTTCTATGATATTTTTTGATCAGATGCGTAGTTCTCGAGATATATCAAGATATTTAAAAGTTCCGAAGCCGCACCAACACAATAGAGATACAGAAACACCGTGGCCCCTTTCTTTGAGATAACTCTGCACTATTGCGACCTGCAAATGCCACTTCCAGCTCAGCTGTGCAGAAGAAGAACAACAAGAAGAAGAAATATCTCGAAATATGTCCGTCAGGCCCGTTCCTTTGAGCTGAATCTGCAAATATCTCGGAAACGAAGCGAGCTATGGCAAAATGTTAAGATACATTTTTTGTAGAGAATTATGTTTCCTACAATTTATGTTCTATGATATTTTTTGATCAGAAGCGTAGTTTTCGAGATATATCGAGATATTTAAAAGTTCCGAAGCCGCACCAACATAATAGAGATACAGAAACACCGTGGCCCCTTTCTTTGAGATAACTCTGCACTAGTGCGAGCCGCAAATGCCACTTCCAGCTTCGCTGTGCAGAAGAAGAACAACAAGAAGAAGAAATATCTCGAAATATGTCCGTCAGGCCCCTTCCCTTGAGATAAATCTGCAAATATCTCGGAAACGAAGCGAGCTATGGCAAAATGTTAAGAGACCTTTTTTGTAGAGAATTATGTTTCCTACAATTTATGTTCTATGATATTTTTTGATCAGAAGCGTAGTTTTCGAGATATATCGAGATATTTAAAAGTTCCGAAGCCGCACCAACATAATAGAGATACAGAAACACCGTGGCCCCTTTCTTTGAGATAACTCTGCACTATTGCGACCTGCAAATGCCACTTCCAGCTCAGCTGTGCAGAAGAAGAACAACAAGAAGAAGAAATATCTCGAAATATGTCCGTCAGGCCCCTTCCCTTGAGATAAATCTGCAAATATCTCGGAAAGGAAGCGAGCTATGGCAAAATGTTAAGAGACCTTTTTTGTAGAGAATTAAGCTTCCTACTTTTTATGTTCTATGATATTTTTTGATCAGAAGCGTAGTTTTCGAGATATATCGAGTTATTTAAAAGTTCCGAAGCCGCACCAACATAATAGAGATACAGAAACACCGTGGCCCCTTTCTTTGAGATAACTCTGCACTAGTGCGAGCCGCAAATCCCACTTCCAGCTTAGCTGTGCAGAAGAAGAACAACAAGAAGAAGAAATATCTCGAAATATGTCCGTCAGGCCAGTTCCTTTGAGCTGAATCTGCAAATATCTCGGAAACGAAGCGAGCTATGGCAACATGTTAAGAGACGTTTTTTATAGAGAATTATGTTTCCTACAATTTATGTTCTATGATATTTTTTGATCAGCAGCGTAGTTCTCGAGATATATCCAGATATTTAAAAGTTCCGAAGCCGCACCAACATAATAGGGATACAGAAACACCGTGGCCCCTTTCTTTGAGATAACTCTGCACTAGTGCGAGCCGCAAATGCCACTTCCAGCTTAGCTGTGCAGAAGAAGAACAACAAGAAGAAGAAATATCTCGAAATATGTCCGTCAGGCCCCTTCCCTTGAGATATATCTGCAAATATCTCGGAAACGAAGCGAGCTATGGCAAAATGTTAAGAGACCTTTTTTGTAGAGAATTATGTTTCCTACAATTTATGTTCTATGATAGTTTTTGATCAGAAGCGTAGTTTTCGAGATATATCGAGATATTTAAAAGTTCCGAAGCCGCACCAACATAATAGAGATACAGAAACACCGTGGCCCCTTTCTTTGAGATAACTCTGCACTAGTGCGAGCCGCAAATGCCACTTCCAGCTTAGCTGTGCAGAAGAAGAACAACAAGAAGAAGAAATATCTCGAAATATGTCCGTCAGGCCCCTTCCCTTGAGATAAATCTGCAAATATCTCGGAAACGAAGCGAGCTATGGCAAAATGTTAAGAGACCTTTTTTGTAGAGAATTATGTTTCCTACAATTTATGTTCTATGATATTTTTTGATCAGAAGCGTAGTTTTCGAGATATATCGAGATATTTAAAAGTTCCGAAGCCGCACCAACATAATAGAGATACAGAAACACCGTGGCCCCTTTCTTTGAGATAACTCTGCACTATTGCGACCTGCAAATGCCACTTCCAGCTCAGCTGTGCAGAAGAAGAACAACAAGAAGAAGAAATATCTCGAAATATGTCCGTCAGGCCCCTTCCCTTGAGATAAATCTGCAAATATCTCGGAAAGGAAGCGAGCTATGGCAAAATGTTAAGAGACCTTTTTTGTAGAGAATTAAGCTTCCTACTTTTTATGTTCTATGATATTTTTTGATCAGAAGCGTAGTTTTCGAGATATATCGAGTTATTTAAAAGTTCCGAAGCCGCACCAACATAATAGAGATACAGAAACACCGTGGCCCCTTTCTTTGAGATAACTCTGCACTAGTGCGAGCCGCAAATCCCACTTCCAGCTTAGCTGTGCAGAAGAAGAACAACAAGAAGAAGAAATATCTCGAAATATGTCCGTCAGGCCAGTTCCTTTGAGCTGAATCTGCAAATATCTCGGAAACGAAGCGAGCTATGGCAAAATGTTAAGAGACCTTTTTTGTAGAGAATTAAGTTTCCTACTTTTTATGTTCTATGATATTTTTTGATCAGATGCGTAGTTCTCGAGATATATCGAGATATTTAAAAGTTCCGAAGCCGCACCAACATAATAGAGATACAGAAACACAGTGGCCCCTTTCTTTGAGATAACTCTGCACTAGTGCGAGCCGCAAATGCCACTTCCAGCTTAGCTGTGCAGAAGAAGAACAACAAGAAGAAGAAATATCTCGAAATATGTCCGTCAGGCCCCTTCCCTTGAGATATATCTGCAAATATCTCGGAAACGAAGCGAGCTATGGCAAAATGTTAAGAGACCTTTTTTGTAGAGAATTATGTTTCCTACAATTTATGTTCTATGATATTTTTTGATCAGAAGCGTAGTTTTCGAGATATATCGAGATATTTAAAAGTTCCGAAGCCGCACCAACATAATAGAGATACAGAAACACCGTGGCCCCTTTCTTTGAGATAACTCTGCACTAGTGCGAGCCGCAAATGCCACTTCCAGCTTAGCTGTGCAGAAGAAGAACAACAAGAAGAAGAAATAACTCGAAATATGTCCGTCAGGCCCCTTCCCTTGAGATAAATCTGCAAATATCTCGGAAACGAAGCGAGCTATGGCAAAATGTTAAGAGACCTTTTTTGTAGAGAATTAAGTTTCCTACTTTTTATGTTCTATGATATTTTTTGATCAGATGCGTAGTTCTCGAGATATATCAAGATATTTAAAAGTTCCGAAGCCGCACCAACATAATAGAGATACAGAAACACCGTGGCCCCTTTCTTTGAGATAACTCTGCACTAGTGCGAGCCGCAAATGCCACTTCCAGCTTAGCTGTGCAGAAGAAGAACAACAAGAAGAAGAAATATCTCGAAATATGTCCGTCAGGCCCCTTCCCTTGAGATAAATCTGCAAATATCTCGGAAACCAAGCGAGCTATGGCAAAATGTTAAGAGACCTTTTTTGTAGAGAATTATGTTTCCTACAATTTATGTTCTATGATATTTTTTGATCAGAAGCGTAGTTTTCGAGATATATCGAGATATTTAAAAGTTCCGAAGCCGCACCAACATAATAGAGATACAGAAACACCGTGGCCCCTTTCTTTGAGATAACTCTGCACTATTGCGACCTGCAAATGCCACTTCCAGCTCAGCTGTGCAGAAGAAGAACAACAAGAAGAAGAAATATCTCGAAATATGTCCGTCAGGCCCCTTCCCTTGAGATAAATCTGCAAATATCTCGGAAACGAAGCGAGCTATGGCAAAATGTTAAGAGACCTTTTTTGTAGAGAATTAAGCTTCCTACTTTTTATGTTCTATGATATTTTTTGATCAGATGCGTAGTTCTCGAGATATATCAAGATATTTAAAAGTTCCGAAGCCGCACCAACACAATAGAGATACAGAAACACCGTGGCCCCTTTCTTTGAGATAACTCTGCACTATTGCGACCTGCAAATGCCACTTCCAGCTCAGCTGTGCAGAAGAAGAACAACAAGAAGAAGAAATATCTCGAAATATGTCCGTCAGGCCCCTTCCCTTGAGATAAATCTGCAAATATCTCGGAAACGAAGCGAGCTATGGCAAAATGTTAAGAGACCTTTTTTGTAGAGAATTAAGCTTCCTACTTTTTATGTTCTATGATATTTTTTGATCAGATGCGTAGTTCTCGAGATATATCGAGATATTTAAAAGTTCCGAAGCCGCACCAACATAATAGAGATACAGAAACACCGTGGCCCCTTTCTTTGAGATAACTCTGCACTAGTGAGAGCCGCAAATGCCACTTCCAGCTTAGCTGTGCAGAAGAAGAACAACAGGAAGAAGAAATATCTCGAAATATGTCCGTCAGGCCCCTTCCCTTGAGATAAATCTGCAAATATCTCGGAAACGAAGCGAGCTATGGCAAAATGTTAAGAGACCTTTTTTGTAGAGAATTAAGTTTCCTACTTTTTATGTTCTATGATATTTTTTGATCAGAAGCGTAGTTTTCGAGATATATCGAGATATTTAAAAGTTCCGAAGCCGCACCAACATAATAGAGATACAGAAACACCGTGGCCCCTTTCTTTGAGATAACTCTGCACTAGTGCGAGCTGCAAATGCCACTTCCAGCTTAGCTGTGCAGAACAAGAACAACAAGAAGAAGAAATATCTCGAAATATGTCCGTCAGGCCCCTTCCCTTGAGATAAATCTGCAAATATCTCGGAAACGAAGCGAGCTATGGCAAAATATTAAGAGACCTTTTTTGTAGAGAATTAAGTTTCCTCCTTTTTATGTTCTATGATATTTTTTGATCAGATGCGTAGTTCTCGAGATATATCAAGAGATTTAAAAGTTCCGAAGCCGCACCAACATAATAGAGATAGAGAAACACCGTGGCCCCTTTCTTTGAGATAACTCTGCACTATTGCGAGCTGCAAATGCCACTTCCAGCTTAGCTGTGCAGAGGAAGAACAACAAGAAGAAGAAGTATCTCGAAATATATCCGTCAGGCCCGTTCCTTTGAGCTGAATCTGCAAATATCTCGGAAACGAAGCGAGCTATGGCAAAATGTTAAGATACGTTTTTTGTAGAGAATTATGTTTCCTACAATTTATGTTCTATGATATTTTTTGATCAGAAGCGTAGTTTTCGAGATATATCGAGATATTTAAAAGTTCCGAAGCCGCACCAACATAATAGAGATACAGAAACACCGTGGCCCCTTTCTTTGAGATAACTCTGCACTAGTGCGAGCCGCAAATGCCACTTCCAGCTTAGCTGTGCAGAAGAAGAACAACAAGAAGAAGAAATATCTCGAAATATGTCCGTCAGGCCCCTTCCCTTGAGATAAATCTGCAAATATCTCGGAAACGAAGCGAGCTATGGCAAAATGTTAAGAGACCTTTTTTGTAGAGAATTAAGTTTCCTACTTTTTATGTTCTATGATATTTTTCGATCAGATGCGTAGTTCTCGAGATATATCAAGATATTTAAAAGTTCCGAAGCCGCACCAACATAATAGAGATACAGAAACACCGTGGCCCCTTTCTTTGAGATAACTCTGCACTATTGCGAGCTGGAAATGCCACTTCCAGTTTAGCTGTGCAGAAGAAGAACAACAAGAAGAAGAAATATCTCGAAATATGTCCGTCAGGCCCCTTCCCTTGAGATATATCTGCAAATATCTCGGAAACGAAGCGAGCTATGGCAAAATGTTAAGAGACCTTTTTTGTAGAGAATTATGTTTCCTACAATTTATGTTCTATGATATTTTTTGATCAGAAGCGTAGTTTTCGAGATATATCGAGATATTTAAAAGTTCCGAAGCCGCACCAACATAATAGAGATACAGAAACACCGTGGCCCCTTTCTTTGAGATAACTCTGCACTATTGCGACCTGCAAATGCCACTTCCAGCTCAGCTGTGCAGAAGAAGCACAACAAGAAGAAGAAATATCTCGAAATATGTCCGTCAGGCCCCTTCCCTTGAGATAAATCTGCAAATATCTCGGAAACGAAGCGAGCTATCGCAAAATGTTAAGAGACCTTTTTTCTAGAGAATTAAGTTTCCTACTTTTTACGTTCTATGATATTTTTTGATCAGATGCGTAGTTCTCGAGATATATCAAGAGATTTAAAAGTTCCGAAGCCGCACCAACATAATAGAGATAGAGAAACACCGTGGCCCCTTTCTTTGAGATAACTCTGCACTATTGCGAGCTGCAAATGCCACTTCCAGCTTAGCTGTGCAGAGGAAGAACAACAAGAAGAAGAAGTATCTCGAAATATATCCGTCAGGCCCGTTCCTTTGAGCTGAATCTGCAAATATCTCGGAAACGAAGCGAGCTATGGCAAAATGTTAAGATACGTTTTTTGTAGAGAATTATGTTTCCTACAATTTATGTTCTATGATATTTTTTGATCAGAAGCGTAGTTTTCGAGATATATCGAGATATTTAAAAGTTCCGAAGCCGCACCAACATAATAGAGATACAGAAACACCGTGGCCCCTTTCTTTGAGATAACTCTGCACTAGTGCGAGCCGCAAATGCCACTTCCAGCTTAGCTGTGCAGAAGAAGAACAACAAGAAGAAGAAATATCTCGAAATATGTCCGTCAGGCCCCTTCCCTTGAGATAAATCTGCAAATATCTCGGAAACGAAGCGAGCTATGGCAAAATGTTAAGAGACCTTTTTTGTAGAGAATTAAGTTTCCTACTTTTTATGTTCTATGATATTTTTTGATCAGATGCGTAGTTCTCGAGATATATCAAGATATTTAAAAGTTCCGAAGCCGCACTAACATAATAGAGATACAGAAACACCGTGGCCCCTTTCTTTGAGATAACTCTGCACTATTGCGAGCTGGAAATGCCACTTCCAGTTTAGCTGTGCAGAAGAAGAACAACAAGAAGAAGAAATATCTCGAAATATGTCCGTCAGGCCCCTTCCCTTGAGATATATCTGCAAATATCTCGGAAACGATGCGAGCTATGGCAAAATGTTAAGAGACCTTTTTTGTAGAGAATTATGTTTCCTACAATTTATGTTCTATGATATTTTTTGATCAGAAGCGTAGTTTTCGAGATATATCGAGATATTTAAAAGTTCCGAAGCCGCACCAACATAATAGAGATACAGAAACACCGTGGCCCCTTTCTTTGAGATAACTCTGCACTATTGCGACCTGCAAATGCCACTTCCAGCTCAGCTGTGCAGAAGAAGAACAACAAGAAGAAGAAATATCTCGAAATATGTCCGTCAGGCCCCTTCCCTTGAGATAAATCTGCAAATATCTCGGAAACGAAGCGAGCTATGGCAAAATGTTAAGAGACCTTTTTTGTAGAGAATTCAGTTTCCTACTTTTTATGTTCTATGATATTTTTTGATCAGATGCGTAGTTCTCGAGATATATCAAGATATTTAAAAGTTCCGAAGCCGCACCAACATAATAGAGATACAGAAACACCGTGGCCCCTTTCTTTGAGATAACTCTGCACTATTGCGAGCTGGAAATGCCACTTCCAGTTTAGCTGTGCAGAAGAAGAACAACAAGAAGAAGAAATATCTCGAAATATGTCCGTCAGGCCCCTTCCCTTGAGATATATCTGCAAATATCTCGGAAACGAAGCGAGCTATGGCAAAATGTTAAGAGACCTTTTTTGTAGAGAATTATGTTTCCTACAATTTATGTTCTATGATATTTTTTGATCAGAAGCGTAGTTTTCGAGATATATCGAGATATTTAAAAGTTCCGAAGCCGCACCAACATAATAGAGATACAGAAACACCGTGGCCCCTTTCTTTGAGATAACTCTGCACTATTGCGACCTGCAAATGCCACTTCCAGCTCAGCTGTGCAGAAGAAGAACAACAAGAAGAAGAAATATCTCGAAATATGTCCGTCAGGCCCCTTCCCTTGAGATAAATCTGCAAATATCTCGGAAACGAAGCGAGCTATGGCAAAATGTTAAGAGACCTTTTTTGTAGAGAATTAAGTTTCCTACTTTTTATGTTCTATGATATTTTTTGATCAGATGCGTAGTTCTCGAGATATATCGAGATATTTAAAAGTTCCGAAGCCGCACCAACATAATAGAGATACAGAAACACCGTGGCCCCTTTCTTTGAGATAACTCTGCACTAGTGCGAGCCGCAAATGCCACTTCCAGCTTAGCTGTGCAGAAGAAGAACAACAAGAAGAAGAAATATCTCGAAATATGTCCGTCAGGCCCCTTCCCTTGAGATAAATCTGCAAATATCTCGGACACGAAGCGAGCTATGGCAAAATGTTAAGAGACCTTTTTTGTAGAGAATTAAGTTTCCTACTTTTTATGTTCTATGATATTTTTTGATCAGATGCGTAGTTCTCGAGATATATCGAGATATTTAAAAGTTCCGAAGCCGCACCAACATAATAGAGATACAGAAACACAGTGGCCCCTTTCTTTGAGATAACTCTGCACTAGTGCGAGCCGCAAATGCCACTTCCAGCTTAGCTGTGCAGAAGAAGAACAACAAGAAGAAGAAATATCTCGAAATATGTCCGTCAGGCCCCTTCCCTTGAGATATATCTGCAAATATCTCGGAAACGAAGCGAGCTATGGCAAAATGCTAAGAGACCTTTTTTGTAGAGAATTATGTTTCCTACAATTTATGTTCTATGATATTTTTTGATCAGATGCGTAGTTTTCGAGATATATCGAGATATTTAAAAGTTCCGAAGCCGCACCAACATAATAGAGATACAGAAACACCGTGGCCCCTTTCTTTGAGATAACTCTGCACTAGTGCGAGCCGCAAATGCCACTTCCAGCTTAGCTGTGCAGAAGAAGAACAACAAGAAGAAGAAATATCTCGAAATATGTCCGTCAGGCCCCTTCCCTTGAGATAAATCTGCAAATATCTCGGAAACGAAGCGAGCTATGGCAAAATGTTAAGAGACCTTTTTTGTAGAGAATTAAGTTTCCTACTTTTTATGTTCTATGATATTTTTTGATCAGATGCGTAGTTCTCGAGATATATCAAGATATTTAAAAGTTCCGAAGCCGCACCAACATAATAGAGATACAGAAACACCGTGGCCCCTTTCTTTGAGATAACTCTGCACTATTGCGAGCTGCAAATGCCACTTCCAGCTTAGCTGTGCAGAAGAAGAACAACAAGAAGAAGAAATATCTCGAAATATGTCCGTCAGGCCCCTTCCCTTGAGATAAATCTGCAAATATCTCTGAAACGAAGCGAGCTATGGCAAAATGTTAAGAGACCTTTTTTGTAGAGAATTAAGTTTCCTACTTTTTATGTTCTATGATATTTTTTGATCAGATGCGTAGTTCTCGAGATATATCAAGATATTTAAAAGTTCCGAAGCCGCACCAACATAATAGAGATACAGAAACACCGTGGCCCCTTTCTTTGAGATAACTCTGCACTATTGCGAGCTGCAAATGCCACTTCCAGCTTAGCTGTGCAGAGGAAGAACAACAAGAAGAAGAAATATCTCGAAATATGTCCGTCAGGCCAGTTCCTTTGAGCTGAATCTGCAAATATCTCGGAAACGAAGCGAGCTATGGCAAAGTGTTAAGAGACCTTTTTTGTAGAGAATTATGTTTCCTACAATTTATGTTCTATGATATTTTTTGATCAGAAGCGTAGTTTTCGAGATATATCGAGATATTTAAAAGTTCCGAAGCCGCACCAACATAATAGAGATACAGAAACACCGTGGCCCCTTTCTTTGAGATAACTCTGCACTAGTGCGAGCCGCAAATGCCACTTCCAGCTTAGCTGTGCAGAAGAAGAACAACAAGAAGAAGAAATATCTCGAAATATGTCCGACAGGCCCCTTCCCTTGAGATAAATCTGCAAATATCTCGGAAACGAAGCGAGCTATAGCAAAATCTTTAGAGACCTTTCTTGTAGAGAATTAAGTTTCCTACTTTTTATCTTCTATGATATTTTTTGATCAGATGCGTAGTTCTCGAGATATATCAAGATATTTAAAAGTTCCGAAGCCGCACCAACATAATAGAGATACAGAAACACCGTGGCCCCTCTCTTTGAGATAACTCTGCACTATTGCGAGCTGCAAATGCCACTTCCAGCTTAGCTGTGCAGAAGAAGAACAACAAGAAGAAGAAATATCTCGAAATATGTCCGTCAGGCCCCTTCCCTTGAGATAAATCTGCAAATATCTCGGAAACGAAGCGAGCTATGGCAAAATCTTTAGAGACCTTTCTTGTAGAGAATTAAGTTTCCTACTTTTTATGTAGTATGATATTTTTTGATCAGATGCGTAGTTCTCGAGATATATCAAGATATTTAAAAGTTCCGAAGCCGCACCAACATAATAGAGATACAGAAACACCGTGGCCCCTTTCTTTGAGATAACTCTGCACGATTGCGAGCTGGAAATGTCACTTCCAGTTTAGCTGTGCAGAAGAAGAACAACAAGAAGAAGAAATATCTCGAAATATGTCCGTCAGGCCCCTTCCCTTGAGATAAATCTGCAAATATCTCGGAAACGAAGCGAGCTATGGCAAAATCATTGGAGACCTTTCTTGTAGAGAATTAAGTTTCCTACTTTTTATGTAGTATGATATTTTTTGATCAAATGCGTAGTTCTCGAGATATATCAAGATATTTAAAAGTTCCGAAGCCGGACCAACATAATAGAGATACAGAAACACCGTGGCCCCTTTCTTTGAGATAACTCTGCACTATTGCGCGCTGCAAATGCCACTTCCAGCTTAGCTGTGCAGAAGAAGAACAACAAGAAGAAGAAATATCTCGAAATATGTCCGTCAGGCCCCTTCCCTTGAGATAAATCTGCAAATATCTCGGAAACGAAGCGAGCTATGGCAAAATGTTAAGAGACCTTTTTTGTAGAGAATAATGTTTCCTACAATTTACGTTCTATGATATTTTTTGATCAGAAGCGTAGTTTTCGAGATATATCGAGATATTTAAAAGTTCCGAAGCCGCACCAACATAATAGAGATACAAAAACACCGTGGCCCCTTTCTTTGAGATAACTCTGCACTATTGCGACCTGCAAATGCCACTTCCAGCTCAGCTGTGCAGAAGAAGAACAACAAGAAGAAGAAATATCTCGAAATATGTCCGTCAGGCCCCTTCCCTTGAGATAAATCTGCAAATATCTCGGAAACGAAGCGAGCTATGGCAAAATGTTAAGAGACCTTTTTTGTAGAGAATTAAGTTTCCTACTTTTTATGTTCTATGATATTTTTTGATCAGATGCGTAGTTCTCGAGATATATCAAGATATTTAAAAGTTCCGAAGCCGCACCAACATAATAGAGATACAGAAACACCGTGGCCCCTTTCTTTGAGATAACTCTGCACTATTGCGAGCTGCAAATGCCACTTCCAGCTTAGCTGTGCAGAAGAAGAACAACAAGAAGAAGAAATATCTCGAAATATGTCCGTCAGGCCCCTTCCCTTGAGATAAATCTGCAAATATCTCGGAAACGAAGCGAGCTATGGCAAAATGTTTAGAGACCTTTTTTGTAGAGAATAATGTTTCCTACAATTTACGTTCTATGATATTTTTTGATCAGAAGCGTAGTTTTCGAGATATATCGAGATATTTAAAAGTTCCGAAGCCGCACCAACATAATAGAGATACAGAAACACCGTGGCCCCTTTCTTTGAGATAACTCTGCACTATTGCGACCTGCAAATGCCACTTCCAGCTCAGCTGTGCAGAAGAAGAACAACAAGAAGAAGAAATATCTCGAAATATGACCATCAGGACCCTTCCCTTGAGATAAATCTGCAAATATCTCGGAAACGAAGCGAGCTATGGCAAAATGTTAAGGGACCTTTGTTGTAGAGAATAATGTTTCCTACAATTTACGTTCTATGATATTTTTTGATCAGAAGCGTAGTTTTCGAGATATATCGAGATATTTAAAAGTTCCGAAGCCGCACCAACATAATAGAGATACAGAAACACCGTGGCCCCTTTCTTTGAGATAACTCTGCACTATTGCGACCTGCAAATGCCACTTCCAGCTCAGCTGTGCAGAAGAAGAACAACAAGAAGAAGAAATATCTCGAAATATGTCCGTCAGGCCCCTTCCCTTGAGATAAATCTGCAAATATCTCGGAAACGAAGCGAGCTATGGCAAAATGTTAAGAGACCTTTTTTGTAGAGAATTAAGTTTCCTACTTTTTATGTTCTATGATATTTTTTGATCAGATGCGTAGTTCTCGAGATATATCAAGATATTTAAAAGTTCCGAAGCCGCACCAACATAATAGAGATACAGAAACACCGTGGCCCCTTTCTTTGCGATAACTCTGCACTATTGCGAGCTGCAAATGCCACTTCCAGCTTAGCTGTGCAGAAGAAGAACAACAAGAAGAAGAAATATCTCGAAATATGTCCGTCAGGCCCCTTCCCTTGAGATAAATCTGCAAATATCTCGGAAACGAAGCGAGCTATGGCAAAATGTTTAGAGACCTTTCTTGTAGAGAATTAGGTTTCCTACTTTTTATGTAGTATGATATTTTCTGATCAGATGAGTAGTTCTCGAGATATATCAAGATATTTAAAAGTTCCGAAGCCGCACCAACATAATAGAGATACAGAAACACCGTGGCCCCTTTCTTTGAGATAACTCTGCACTATTGCGCGCTGCAAATGCCACTTCCAGCTTAGCTGTGCAGAAGAAGACCAACAAGAAGAAGAAATATCTCGAAATATGTCCGTCAGGCCCCTTCCCTTGAGATAAATCTGCAAATATCTCGGAAAGGAAGCGAGCTATGGCAAAATGTTAAGAGACCTTTTTTGTAGAGAATTCAGTTTCCTACTTTTTATGTTCTATGATATTTTTCGATCAGAGGCGTAGTTCTCGAGATATATCGAGATATTTAAAAGTTCCGAAGCCGCACCAACATAATAGAGATACAGAAACACCGTGGCCCCTTTCTTTGAGATAACTCTGCACTAGTGCGAGCCGCAAATGCCACTTCCAGCTTAGCTATGCAGAAGAAGAACAAGAAGAAGAAGAAATATCTCGAAATATGTCCGTCAGGCCCCTTCCCTTGAGATAAATATGCAAATATCTCGGAAACGAAGCGAGCTATGGCAAAATGTTAAGAGACCTTTTTTGTAAAGAATTAAGTTTCCTACTTTTTATGTTCTATGATATTTTTTGATCAGATGCGTAGTTCTCGAGATATATCAAGATATTTAAAAGTTCCGAAGCCGCACCAACATAATAGAGATACAGAAACACCGTGGCCCCTTTCTTTGAGATAACTCTGCACTATTGCGAGCTGCAAATGCCACTTCCAGCTTAGCTGTGCAGAGGAAGAACAACAAGAAGAAGAAATATCTCGAAATATGTCCGTCAGGCCAGTTCCTTTGAGCTGAATCTGCAAATATCTCGGAAACGAAGCGAGCTATGGCAAAATGTTAAGAGACGTTTTTTGTAGAGAATTATGTTTCCTATAATTTATGTTCTATGATATTTTTTGATCAGAAGCGTAGTTTTCGAGATATATCGAGATATTTAAAAGTTCCGAAGACGCACCAACATAATAGAGATACAGAAACACCGTGGCCCCTTTCTTTGAGATAACTGTGCACTAGTGCGAGCCGCAAATGCCACTTCCAGCTTAGCTGTGCAGAAGAAGAACAACAAGAAGAAGAAATATCTCGAAATATGTCCGTCAGGCCCCTTCCCTTGAGATATATCTGCAAATATCTCGGAAACGAAGCGAGCTATGGCAAAATGTTAAGAGACCTTTCTTGTAGAGAATTAAGCTTCCTACTTTTTATGTAGTATGATATTTTTTGATCAGATGCGTAGTTCTCGAGATATATCAAGATATTTAAAAGTTCCGAAGCCGCACCAACATAATAGAGATACAGAAACACCGTGGCCCCTTTCTTTGAGATAACTCTGCACTATTGCGCGCTGCAAATGCCACTTCCAGCTTAGCTGTGCAGAGGAAGAACAACAAGAAGAAGAAATATCTCGAAATATGTCCGTCAGGCCAGTTCCTTTGAGCTGAATCTGCAAATATCTCGGAAACGAAGCGAGCTATGGCAAAATGTTAAGAGACGTTTTGTGTAGAGAATTATGTTTCCTACAATCTATGTTCTATGATATTTTTTGATCAGAAGCGTAGTTTTCGAGATGTATCGAGATATTTAAAAGTTCCGAAGACGCACCAACATAATAGAGATACAGAAACACCGTGGCCCCTTTCTTTGAGATAACTGTGCACTAGTGCGAGTCGCAAATGCCACTTCCAGCTTAGCTGTGCAGAAGAAGAACAACAAGAAGAAGAAATATCTCGAAATATGTCCGTCAGGCCCCTTCCCTTGAGATATATCTGCAAATATCTCGGAAAGGAAGCGAGCTATGGCAAAATGTTAAGAGACCTCTTTTGTAGAGAATTAAGTTTCCTACTTTTCATGTTCTATGATATTTTTTGATCAGACGCGTAGTTCTCGAGATATATCAAGATATTTAAAAGTTCCGAAGCCGCACCAACATAATAGAGATACAGAAACACCGTGGCCCCTTTCTTTGAGATAACTCTGCACTATTGCGAGCTGCAAATGCCACTTCCAGCTTAGCTGTGCAGAGGAAGAACAACAAGAAGAAGAAATATCTCGAAATATGTCCGTCAGGCCAGTTCCTTTGAGCTGAATCTGCAAATATCTCGGAAACGAAGCGAGCTATGGCAAAATGTTAAGAGACGTTTTTTGTAGAGAATTATGTTTCCTACAATTTATGTTCTATGATATTTTTTGATCAGAAGCGTAGTTCTCGAGATATATCGAGATATTTAAAAGTTCCGAAGCCGCACCAACATAATAGGGATACAGAAACACTGTGGCCCCTTTCTTTGAGATAACTATGCACTAGTGCGAGCCGCAAATGCCACTTCCAGCTTAGCTGTGCAGAAGAAGAACAACAAGAAGAAGAAATATCTCGAAATATGTCCGTCAGGCCCCTTCCCTTGAGATAAATCTGCAAATATCTCGGAAACGAAGAGAGCTATGGCAAAATGTTAAGAGACCTTTTTTGTAGAGAATTAAGTTTCCTACTTTTCATGTTCTATGATATTTTTTGATCAGATGCGTAGTTCTCGAGATATATCAAGATATTTAAAAGTTCCGAAGCCGCACCAACATAATAGAGATACAGAAACACCGTGGCCCCTTTCGTTGAGATAACTCTGCACTATTGCGAGCTGCAAATGCCACTTCCAGCTTAGCTGTGCAGAAGAAGAACAACAAGAAGAAGAAATATCTCGAAATATGTCCGTCAGGCCCCTTCCCTTGAGATAAATCTGCAAATATCTCGGAAACGAAGCGAGCTATGGCAAAATGTTTAGAGACCTTTCTTGTAGAGAAATAAGTTTCCTACTTTTTATGTAGTATGATATTTTTTGATCAGATGCGTAGTTCTCGAGATATATCAAGATGTTTAAAAGTTCCGAAGCCGCACCAACATAATAGAGATACAGAAACACCGTGGCCCCTTTCTTTGAGATAACTCTGCACTATTGCGCGCTGCAAATGCCACTTCCAGCTTAGCTGTGCAGAAGAAGAACAACAAGAAGAAGAAATATCTCGAAATATGTCCGTCAGGCCCCTTCCCTTGAGATAAATCTGCATATATCTCGGAAACGAAGCGAGCTATGGCAAAATGTTAAGAGACCTTTTTTGTAGAGAATTAAGTTTCCTACTTTTTATGTTCTTTGATATTTTTCGATCAGAGGCGTAGTTCTCGAGATATATCAAGATATTTAAAAGTTCCGAAGCCGCACCAACATAATAGAGATACAGAAACACCGTGGCCCCTTTCTTTGAGATAACTCTGCACTATTGCGAGCTGCAAATGCCACTTCCAGCTTAGCTGTGCAGAGGAAGAACAACAAGAAGAAGAAATATCTCGAAATATGTCCGTCAGGCCAGTTCCTTTGAGCTGAATCTGCAAATATCTCGGAAACGAAGCGAGCTATGGCAAAATGTTAAGAGACGTTTTTTGTAGAGAATTATGTTTCCTACAATTTATGTTCTATGATATTTTTTGATCAGAAGCGTAGTTTTCGAGATATATCGAGATATTTAAAAGTTCCGAAGCCGCACCAACATAATAGGGATACAGAAACACCGTGGCCCCTTTCTTTGAGATAACTCTGCACTAGTGCGAGCCGCAAATGCCACTTCCAGCTTAGCTGTGCAGAAGAAGAACAACAAGAAGAAGAAATATCTCGAAATATGTCCGTCAGGCCCCTTCCCTTGAGATATATCTGCAAATATCTCGGAAACGAAGCGAGCTATGGCAAAATGTTTAGAGACCTTTCTTGTAGAGAATTAAGCTTCCTACTTTTTATGTAGTATGATATTTTTTGATCAGATGCGTAGTTCTCGAGATATATCAAGATATTTAAAAGTTCCGAAGCCGCACCAACATAATAGAGATACAGAAACACCGTGGCCCCTTTCTTTGCGATAACTCTGCACTATTGCGAGCTGCAAATGCCACTTCCAGCTTAGCTGTGCAGAAGAAGAACAACAAGAAGAAGAAATATCTCGAAATATGTCCGTCAGGCCCCTTCCCTTGAGATAAATCTGCAAATATCTCGGAAACGAAGCGAGCTATGGCAAAATGTTTAGAGACCTTTCTTGTAGAGAATTAGGTTTCCTACTTTTTATGTAGTATGATATTTTCTGATCAGATGAGTAGTTCTCGAGATATATCAAGATATTTAAAAGTTCCGAAGCCGCACCAACATAATAGAGATACAGAAACACCGTGGCCCCTTTCTTTGAGATAACTCTGCACTATTGCGCGCTGCAAATGCCACTTCCAGCTTAGCTGTGCAGAAGAAGACCAACAAGAAGAAGAAATATCTCGAAATATGTCCGTCAGGCCCCTTCCCTTGAGATAAATCTGCAAATATCTCGGAAAGGAAGCGAGCTATGGCAAAATGTTAAGAGACCTTTTTTGTAGAGAATTCAGTTTCCTACTTTTTATGTTCTATGATATTTTTCGATCAGAGGCGTAGTTCTCGAGATATATCGAGATATTTAAAAGTTCCGAAGCCGCACCAACATAATAGAGATACAGAAACACCGTGGCCCCTTTCTTTGAGATAACTCTGCACTAGTGCGAGCCGCAAATGCCACTTCCAGCTTAGCTATGCAGAAGAAGAACAAGAAGAAGAAGAAATATCTCGAAATATGTCCGTCAGGCCCCTTCCCTTGAGATAAATATGCAAATATCTCGGAAACGAAGCGAGCTATGGCAAAATGTTAAGAGACCTTTTTTGTAGAGAATTAAGTTTCCTACTTTTTATGTTCTATGGTATTTTTTGATCAGATGCGTAGTTCTCGAGATATATCAAGATATTTAAAAGTTCCGAAGCCGCACCAACATAATAGAGATACAGAAACACCGTGGCCCCTTTCTTTGAGATAACTCTGCACTATTGCGAGCTGCAAATGCCACTTCCAGCTTAGCTGTGCAGAGGAAGAACAACAAGAAGAAGAAATATCTCGAAATATGTCCGTCAGGCCAGTTCCTTTGAGCTGAATCTGCAAATATCTCGGAAACGAAGCGAGCTATGGCAAAATGTTAAGAGACGTTTTTTGTAGAGAATTATGTTTCCTATAATTTATGTTCTATGATATTTTTTGATCAGAAGCGTAGTTTTCGAGATATATCGAGATATTTAAATGTTCCGAAGACGCACCAACATAATAGAGATACAGAAACACCGTGGCCCCTTTCTTTGAGATAACTGTGCACTAGTGCGAGCCGCAAATGCCACTTCCAGCTTAGCTGTGCAGAAGAAGAACAACAAGAAGAAGAAATATCTCGAAATATGTCCGTCAGGCCCCTTCCCTTGAGATATATCTGCAAATATCTCGGAAACGAAGCGAGCTATGGCAAAATGTTAAGAGACCGTTTTTGTAGAGAATTAAGTTTCCTACTTTTTATCTTCTATGATATTTTTTGATCAGACGCGTAGTTCTCGAGATATATCAAGATATTTAAAAGTTCCGAAGCCGCACCAACATAATAGAGATACAGAAACACCGTGGCCCCTTTCTTTGAGATAACTCTGCACTATTGCGAGCTGCAAATGCCACTTCCAGCTTAGCTGTGCAGAAGAAGAATAACAAGAAGAAGAAATATCTCAAAATATGTCCGTCAGGCCCCTTCCCTTGAGATAAATCTGCAAATATCTCGGAAACGAAGCGAGCTATGGCAAAATGTTTAGAGACCTTTCTTGTAGAGAATTAAGCTTCCTACTTTTTATGTAGTATGATATTTTTTGATCAGATGCGTAGTTCTCGAGATATATCAAGATGTTTAAAAGTTCCGAAGCCGCACCAACATAATAGAGATACAGAAACACCGTGGCCCCTTTCTTTGAGATAACTCTGCACTATTGCGCGCTGCAAATGCCACTTCCAGCTTAGCTGTGCAGAAGAAGAACAACAAGAAGAAGAAATATCTCGAAATATGTCCGTCAGGCCCCTTCCCTTGAGATAAATCTGCATATATCTCGGAAACGAAGCGAGCTATGGCAAAATGTTAAGAGACCTTTTTTGTAGAGAATTAAGTTTCCTACTTTTTATGTTCTTTGATATTTTTCGATCAGAGGCGTAGTTCTCGAGATATATCAAGATATTTAAAAGTTCCGAAGCCGCACCAACATAATAGAGATACAGAAACACCGTGGCCCCTTTCTTTGAGATAACTCTGCACTATTGCGAGCTACAAATGCCACTTCCAGCTTAGCTGTGCAGAGGAAGAACAACAAGAAGAAGAAATATCTCGAAATATGTCCGTCAGGCCAGTTCCTTTGAGCTGAATCTGCAAATATCTCGGAAACGAAGCGAGCTATGGCAAAATGTTAAGAGACGTTTTTTGTAGAGAATTATGTTTCCTACAATTTATGTTCTATGATATTTTTTGATCAGAAGCGTAGTTTTCGAGATATATCGAGATATTTAAAAGTTCCGAAGCCGCACCAACATAATAGGGATACAGAAACACCGTGGCCCCTTTCTTTGAGATAACTCTGCACTAGTGCGAGCCGCAAATGCCACTTCCAGCTTAGCTGTGCAGAAGAAGAACAACAAGAAGAAGAAATATCTCGAAATATGTCCGTCAGGCCCCTTCCCTTGAGATATATCTGCAAATATCTCGGAAACGAAGCGAGCTATGGCAAAATGTTTAGAGACCTTTCTTGTAGAGAATTAAGCTTCCTACTTTTTATGTAGTATGATATTTTTTGATCAGATGCGTAGTTCTCGAGATATATCAAGATATTTAAAAGTTCCGAAGCCGCACCAACATAATAGAGATACAGAAACACCGTGGCCCCTTTCTTTGAGATAACTCTGCACTATTGCGCGCTGCAAATGCCACTTCCAGCTTAGCTGTGCAGAGGAAGAACAACAAGAAGAAGAAATATCTCGAAATATGTCCGTCAGGCCAGTTCCTTTGAGCTGAATCTGCAAATATCTCGGAAACGAAGCGAGCTATGGCAAAATGTTAAGAGACGTTTTTTGTAGAGAATTATGTTTTCTACAATTTATGTTCTATGATATTTTTTGATCAGAAGCGTAGTTTTCGAGATGTATCGAGATATTTAAAAGTTCCGAAGACGCACCAACATAATAGAGATACAGAAACACCGTGGCCCCTTTCTTTGAGATAACTGTGCACTAGTGCGAGCCGCAAATGCCACTTCCAGCTTAGCTGTGCAGAAGAAGAACAACAAGAAGAAGAAATATCTCGAAATATGTCCGTCAGGCCCCTTCCCTTGAGATATATCTGCAAATATCTCGGAAAGGAAGCGAGCTATGGCAAAATGTTAAGAGACCTCTTTTGTAGAGAATTAAGTTTCCTACTTTTCATGTTCTATGATATTTTTTGATCAGATGCGTAGTTCTCGAGATATATCAAGATATTTAAAAGTTCCGAAGCCGCACCAACATAATAGAGATACAGAAACACCGTGGCCCCTTTCTTTGAGATAAGTCTGCACTAGTGCGAGCCGCAAATGCCACTTCCAGCTTAGCTGTGCAGAAGAAGAACAACAAGAAGAAGAAATATCTCGAAATATGTCCGTCAGGCCCCTTCCCTTGAGATAAATCTGCAAATATCTCGGAAACCAAGCGAGCTATGGCAAAATGTTCAGACACCTTATTTGTAGAGAATTAAGTTTCCTACTTTTTATGTTCTACGATATTTTTTGATCAGATGCGTAGTTCTCGAGATATATCAAGATATTTAAAAGTTCCGAAGCCGCACCAACATAATAGAGATACAGAAACACCGTGGCCCCTTTCTTTGAGATAACTCTGCACTATTGCGAGCTGCAAATGCCACTTCCAGCTTAGCTGTGCAGAAGAAGAACAACAAGAAGAAGAAATATCTCGGAATATGTCCGTCAGGCCCCTTCCCTTGAGATAAATCTGCAAATATCTCGGAAACGAAGCGAGCTATGGCAAAATGTTAAGAGACCTTTTTTGTAGAGAATTATGTTTCCTACAATTTACGTTCTCTGATATTTATTGATCAGAAGCGTAGTTTTCGAGATATATCGAGATATTTAAAAGTTCCGAAGCCGCACCAACATAATAGAGATACAGAAACACCGTGGCCCCTTTCTTTGAGATAACTCTGCACTATTGCGACCTGCAAACGCCACTTCCAGCTTAGCTGTGCAGAAGAGGAACAACAAGAAGAAGAAATATCTCGGAATATGTCCGTCAGGCCCCTTCCCTTGAGCTAAATCTGCAAATATCTCGGAAACGATGCCAGCTATGGGAAAATGTTAAGAGACCTTTTTTGTAGAGAATTAAGTTTCCTACTTTTTATGTTCTATGATATTTTTCCATCAGAGGCGTAGTTCTCGAGATATATCAAGATATTTAAAAGTTCCGAAGCCGCACCAACATAATAGAGATACAGAAACACAGTGGCCCCTTTCTTTGAGATAACTCTGCACTATTGCGCGCTGCAAATGCCACTTCCAGCTTAGCGGTGCAGAAGAAGAACAACAAGAAGAAGAAATATCTCGAAATATGTCCGTCAGGCCCCTTCCCTTGAGATAAATCTGCAAATATCTCGGAAACCAAGCGAGCTATGGCAAAATGTTAAGAGACCTTATTTGTAGAGAATTAAGTTTCCTACTTTTTATGTTCTACGATATTTTTTGATCAGATGCGTAGTTCTCGAGATATATCAAGATATTTAAAAGTTCCGAAGCCGCACCAACATAATAGAGATACAGAAACACCGTGGCCCCTTTCTTTGAGATAACTCTGCACTATTGCGAGCTGCAAATGCCACTTCCAGCTTAGCTGTGCAGAAGAAGAACAACAAGAAGAAGAAATATCTCGAAATATGTCCGTCAGGCCCCTTCCCTTGAGATAAATCTGCAAATATCTCGGAAACGAAGCGAGCTATGGCAAAATGTTAAGAGACCTTTTTTGTACAGAATTATCTTTCCTACAATTTACGTTCTCCGATATTTTTTGATCAGAAGCGTAGTTTTCGAGATATATCGAGATATTTAAAAGTTCCGAAGCCGCACCAACATAATAGAGATACAGAAACACCGTGGCCCCTTTCTTTGAGATAACTCTGCACTATTGCGACCTGCAAATGCCACTTCCAGCTTAGCTGTGCAGAAGAAGAACAACAAGAAGAAGAAATATCTCGAAATATGTCCGTCAGGCCCCTTCCCTTGAGATAAATCTGCAAATATCTCGGAAACGAAGCGAGCTATGGCAAAATGTTAAGAGACCTTTTTTGTAGAGAATTAAGTTTCCTACTTTTTATGTTCTATGATATTTTTCGATCAGTGGCGTAGTTCTCGAGATATATCAAGATATTTAAAAGTTCCGAAGCCGCACCAACATAATAGAGATACAGAAACACCGTGGCCCCTTTCTTTGAGATAACTCTGCACGATTGCGAGCTGGAAATGCCACTTCCAGTTTAGCTGTGCAGAAGAAGAACAACAAGAAGAAGAAATATCTCGAAATATGTCCATCAGGACCCTTCCCTTGAGATAAATCTGCAAATATCTCGGAAACGAAGCGAGCTATGGCAAAATGTTAAGAGACGTTTTTTGTAGAGAATTATGTTTCCTACAATTTATGTTCGATGATATTTTTTGATCAGAAGCGTAGTTCTCGAGATATATCGAGATATTTAAAAGTTCCGAAGCCGCACCAACATAATAGGGATACAGAAACACCGTGGCCCCTTTCTTTGAGATAACTCTGCACTAGTGCGAGCCGCAAATGCCACTTCCAGCTTAGCTGTGCAGAAGAGGAACAACAAGAAGAAGAAATATCTCGAAATATGTCCGTCAGGCCCCTTCCCTTGAGATAAATCTGCAAATATCTCGGAAACGGAGAGAGCTATGGCAAAATGTTAAGAGACCTTTTTTGTAGAGAACTAAGTTTCCTACTTTTCATGTTCTATGATATTTTTTGATCAGATGCGTAGTTCTCGAGATATATCAAGATATTTAAAAGTTCCGAAGCCGCACCAACATAATAGAGATACAGAAACACCGTGGCCCCTCTCTTTGAGATAACTCTGCACTATTGCGAGCTGGAAATACCACTTCCAGTTTAGCTGTGCAGAAGAAGAACAACAAGAAGAAGAAATATCTCGAAATATGTCCGTTAGGCCCCTTCCCTTGAGATAAATCTGCAAATATCTCGGAAACGAAGCGAGCTATGGCAAAATGTTAAGAGACCTTTTTTGTAGAGAATTAAGTTTCCTACTTTTTATGTTCTATGATATTTTTCCATCAGAGGCGTAGTTCTCGAGATATATCAAGATATTTAAAAGTTCCGAAGCCGCACCAACATAATAGAGATACAGAAACACCGTGGCCCCTTTCTTTGAGATAACTCTGCACTATTGCGCGCTGCAAATGCCACTTCCAGCTTAGCGGTGCAGAAGAAGAACAACAAGAAGAAGAAATATCTCGAAATATGTCCGTCAGGCCCCTTCCCTTGAGATAAATCTGCAAATATCTCGGAAACCAAGCGAGCTATGGCAAAATGTTAAGAGACCTTATTTGTAGAGAATTAAGTTTCCTACTTTTTATGTTCTACGATATTTTTTGATCAGATGCGTAGTTCTCGAGATATATCAAGATATTTAAAAGTTCCGAAGCCGCACCAACATAATAGAGATACAGAAACACCGTGGCCCCTTTCTTTGAGATAACTCTGCACTATTGCGAGCTGCAAATGCCACTTCCAGCTTAGCTGTGCAGAAGAAGAACAACAAGAAGAAGAAATATCTCGAAATATGTCCGTCAGGCCCCTTCCCTTGAGATAAATCTGCAAATATCTCGGAAACGAAGCGAGCTATGGCAAAATGTTAAGAGACCTTTTTTGTACAGAATTATCTTTCCTACAATTTACGTTCTCCGATATTTTTTGATCAGAAGCGTAGTTTTCGAGATATATCGAGATATTTAAAAGTTCCGAAGCCCCACCAACATAATAGAGATACAGAAACACCGTGGCCCCTTTCTTTGAGATAACTCTGCACTATTGCGACCTGCAAATGCCACTTCCAGCTTAGCTGTGCAGAAGAAGAACAACAAGAAGAAGAAATATCTCGAAATATGTCCGTCAGGCCCCTTCCCTTGAGATAAATCTGCAAATATCTCGGAAACCAAGCGAGCTATGGCAAAATGTTAAGAGACCTTATTTGTAGAGAATTAAGTTTCCTACTTTTTATGTTCTACGATATTTTTTGATCAGATGCGTAGTTCTCGAGATATATCAAGATATTTAAAAGTTCCGAAGCCGCACCAACATAATAGAGATACAGAAACACCGTGGCCCCTTTCTTTGAGATAACTCTGCACTATTGCGAGCTGCAAATGCCACTTCCAGCTTAGCTGTGCAGAAGAAGAACAACAAGAAGAAGAAATATCTCGAAATATGTCCGTCAGGCCCCTTCCCTTGAGATAAATCTGCAAATATCTCGGAAACGAAGCGAGCTATGGCAAAATGTTAAGAGACCTTTTTTGTACAGAATTATCTTTCCTACAATTTACGTTCTCCGATATTTTTTGATCAGAAGCGTAGTTTTCGAGATATATCGAGATATTTAAAAGTTCCGAAGCCGCACCAACATAATAGAGATACAGAAACACCGTGGCCCCTTTCTTTGAGATAACTCTGCACTATTGCGACCTGCAAATGCCACTTCCAGCTTAGCTGTGCAGAAGAAGAACAACAAGAAGAAGAAATATCTCGAAATATGTCCGTCAGGCCCCTTCCCTTGAGATAAATCTGCAAATATCTCGGAAACGAAGCGAGCTATGGCAAAATGTTAAGAGACCTTTTTTGTAGAGAATTAAGTTTCCTACTTTTTATGTTCTATGATATTTTTCGATCAGTGGCGTAGTTCTCGAGATATATCAAGATATTTAAAAGTTCCGAAGCCGCACCAACATAATAGAGATACAGAAACACCGTGGCCCCTTTCTTTGAGATAACTCTGCACGATTGCGAGCTGGAAATGCCACTTCCAGTTTAGCTGTGCAGAAGAAGAACAACAAGAAGAAGAAATATCTCGAAATATGTCCATCAGGACCCTTCCCTTGAGATAAATCTGCAAATATCTCGGAAACGAAGCGAGCTATGGCAAAATGTTAAGAGACGTTTTTTGTAGAGAATTATGTTTCCTACAATTTATGTTCGATGATATTTTTTGATCAGAAGCGTAGTTCTCGAGATATATCGAGATATTTAAAAGTTCCGAAGCCGCACCAACATAATAGGGATACAGAAACACCGTGGCCCCTTTCTTTGAGATAACTCTGCACTAGTGCGAGCCGCAAATGCCACTTCCAGCTTAGCTGTGCAGAAGAGGAACAACAAGAAGAAGAAATATCTCGAAATATGTCCGTCAGGCCCCTTCCCTTGAGATAAATCTGCAAATATCTCGGAAACGGAGAGAGCTATGGCAAAATGTTAAGAGACCTTTTTTGTAGAGAACTAAGTTTCCTACTTTTCATGTTCTATGATATTTTTTGATCAGATGCGTAGTTCTCGAGATATATCAAGATATTTAAAAGTTCCGAAGCCGCACCAACATAATAGAGATACAGAAACACCGTGGCCCCTCTCTTTGAGATAACTCTGCACTATTGCGAGCTGGAAATACCACTTCCAGTTTAGCTGTGCAGAAGAAGAACAACAAGAAGAAGAAATATCTCGAAATATGTCCGTTAGGCCCCTTCCCTTGAGATAAATCTGCAAATATCTCGGAAACGAAGCGAGCTATGGCAAAATGTTAAGAGACCTTTTTTGTAGAGAATTAAGTTTCCTACTTTTTATGTTCTATGATATTTTTCCATCAGAGGCGTAGTTCTCGAGATATATCAAGATATTTAAAAGTTCCGAAGCCGCACCAACATAATAGAGATACAGAAACACCGTGGCCCCTTTCTTTGAGATAACTCTGCACTATTGCGCGCTGCAAATGCCACTTCCAGCTTAGCGGTGCAGAAGAAGAACAACAAGAAGAAGAAATATCTCGAAATATGTCCGTCAGGCCCCTTCCCTTGAGATAAATCTGCAAATATCTCGGAAACCAAGCGAGCTATGGCAAAATGTTAAGAGACCTTATTTGTAGAGAATTAAGTTTCCTACTTTTTATGTTCTACGATATTTTTTGATCAGATGCGTAGTTCTCGAGATATATCAAGATATTTAAAAGTTCCGAAGCCGCACCAACATAATAGAGATACAGAAACACCGTGGCCCCTTTCTTTGAGATAACTCTGCACTATTGCGAGCTGCAAATGCCACTTCCAGCTTAGCTGTGCAGAAGAAGAACAACAAGAAGAAGAAATATCTCGAAATATGTCCGTCAGGCCCCTTCCCTTGAGATAAATCTGCAAATATCTCGGAAACGAAGCGAGCTATGGCAAAATGTTAAGAGACCTTTTTTGTACAGAATTATCTTTCCTACAATTTACGTTCTCCGATATTTTTTGATCAGAAGCGTAGTTTTCGAGATATATCGAGATATTTAAAAGTTCCGAAGCCCCACCAACATAATAGAGATACAGAAACACCGTGGCCCCTTTCTTTGAGATAACTCTGCACTATTGCGACCTGCAAATGCCACTTCCAGCTTAGCTGTGCAGAAGAAGAACAACAAGAAGAAGAAATATCTCGAAATATGTCCGTCAGGCCCCTTCCCTTGAGATAAATCTGCAAATATCTCGGAAACGAAGCGAGCTATGGCAAAATGTTAAGAGACCTTTTTTGTAGAGAATTAAGTTTCCTACTTTTTATGTTCTATGATATTTTTCGATCAGAGGCGTAGTTCTCGAGATATATCAAGATATTTAAAAGTTCCGAAGCCGCACCAACATAATAGAGATACAGAAACACCGTGGCCCCTTTCTTTGAGATAACTCTGCGCGATTGCGAGCTGGAAATGCCACTTCCAGTTTAGCTGTGCAGAAGAAGAACAACAAGAAGAAGAAATATCTCGAAATATGTCCATCAGGACCCTTCCCGTGAGATAAATCTGCAAATATCTCGGAAACGAAGCGAGCTATCGCAAAATGTTAAGAGACCTTTTTTGTAGAGAATTATGTTTCCTACAATTTATGTTCTATGATATTTTTTGATCAGAAGCGTAGTTTTCGAGATATATCGAGATATTTAAAAGTTCCGCAGCCGCACCAACATAATAGAGATACAGAAACACCGTGGCCCCTTTCTTTGAGATAACTCTGCACTATTGCGAGCTGGAAATGCCACTTCCAGTTTAGCTGTGCAGAAGAAGAACAACAAGAAGAAGAAATATCTCGAAATATGTCCGTCAGGCCCCTTCCCTTGAGATAAATCTGCAAATATCTCGGAAACGAAGCGAGCTATGGCAAAATGTTAAGAGACCTTTTTTGTAGAGAATTATGTTTCCTACAATCTACGTTCTCTGATATTTTTTGATCAGAAGCGTAGTTTTCGAGATATATCGAGATATTTAAATTTTCCGAAGCCGCACCAACATAATAGAGATACAGAAACACCGTGGCCCCTTTCTTTGAGATAACTCTGCACTATTGCGCGCTGCAAATGCCACTTCCAGCTTAGCGGTGCAGAAGAAGAACAACAAGAAGAAGAAATATCTCGAAATATGTCCGTCAGGCCCCTTCCCTTGAGATAAATCTGCAAATATCTCGGAAACCAAGCAAGCTATGGCAAAATGTTAAGAGACCTTATTTGTAGAGAATTAAGTTTCCTACTTTTTATGTTCTACGATATTTTTTGATCAGATGCGTAGTTCTCGAGATATATCAAGATATTTAAAAGTTCCGAAGCCGCACCAACATAATAGAGATACAGAAACACCGTGGCCCCTTTCTTTGAGATAACTCTGCACTATTGCGAGCTGCAAATGCCACTTCCAGCTTAGCTGTGCAGAAGAAGAACAACAAGAAGAAGAAATATCTCGAAATATGTCCGTCAGGCCCCTTCCCTTGAGATAAATCTGCAAATATCTCGGAAACGAAGCGAGCTATGGCAAAATGTTAAGAGACCTTTTTTGTACAGAATTATCTTTCCTACAATTTACGTTCTCCGATATTTTTTGATCAGAAGCGTAGTTTTCGAGATATATCGAGATATTTAAAAGTTCCGAAGCCGCACCAACATAATAGAGATACAGAAACACCGTGGCCCCTTTCTTTGAGATAACTCTGCACTATTGCGACCTGCAAATGCCACTTCCAGCTTAGCTGTGCAGAAGAAGAACAACAAGAAGAAGAAATATCTCGAAATATGTCCGTCAGGCCCCTTCCCTTGAGATAAATCTGCAAATATCTCGGAAACGAAGCGAGCTATGGCAAAATGTTAAGAGACCTTTTTTGTAGAGAATTAAGTTTCCTACTTTTTATGTTCTATGATATTTTTCGATCAGTGGCGTAGTTCTCGAGATATATCAAGATATTTAAAAGTTCCGAAGCCGCACCAACATAATAGAGATACAGAAACACCGTGGCCCCTTTCTTTGAGATAACTCTGCACGATTGCGAGCTGGAAATGCCACTTCCAGTTTAGCTGTGCAGAAGAAGAACAACAAGAAGAAGAAATATCTCGAAATATGTCCATCAGGACCCTTCCCTTGAGATAAATCTGCAAATATCTCGGAAACGAAGCGAGCTATGGCAAAATGTTAAGAGACGTTTTTTGTAGAGAATTATGTTTCCTACAATTTATGTTCGATGATATTTTTTGATCAGAAGCGTAGTTCTCGAGATATATCGAGATATTTAAAAGTTCCGAAGCCGCACCAACATAATAGGGATACAGAAACACCGTGGCCCCTTTCTTTGAGATAACTCTGCACTAGTGCGAGCCGCAAATGCCACTTCCAGCTTAGCTGTGCAGAAGAGGAACAACAAGAAGAAGAAATATCTCGAAATATGTCCGTCAGGCCCCTTCCCTTGAGATAAATCTGCAAATATCTCGGAAACGGAGAGAGCTATGGCAAAATGTTAAGAGACCTTTTTTGTAGAGAACTAAGTTTCCTACTTTTCATGTTCTATGATATTTTTTGATCAGATGCGTAGTTCTCGAGATATATCAAGATATTTAAAAGTTCCGAAGCCGCACCAACATAATAGAGATACAGAAACACCGTGGCCCCTCTCTTTGAGATAACTCTGCACTATTGCGAGCTGGAAATACCACTTCCAGTTTAGCTGTGCAGAAGAAGAACAACAAGAAGAAGAAATATCTCGAAATATGTCCGTTAGGCCCCTTCCCTTGAGATAAATCTGCAAATATCTCGGAAACGAAGCGAGCTATGGCAAAATGTTAAGAGACCTTTTTTGTAGAGAATTAAGTTTCCTACTTTTTATGTTCTATGATATTTTTCCATCAGAGGCGTAGTTCTCGAGATATATCAAGATATTTAAAAGTTCCGAAGCCGCACCAACATAATAGAGATACAGAAACACCGTGGCCCCTTTCTTTGAGATAACTCTGCACTATTGCGCGCTGCAAATGCCACTTCCAGCTTAGCGGTGCAGAAGAAGAACAACAAGAAGAAGAAATATCTCGAAATATGTCCGTCAGGCCCCTTCCCTTGAGATAAATCTGCAAATATCTCGGAAACCAAGCGAGCTATGGCAAAATGTTAAGAGACCTTATTTGTAGAGAATTAAGTTTCCTACTTTTTATGTTCTACGATATTTTTTGATCAGATGCGTAGTTCTCGAGATATATCAAGATATTTAAAAGTTCCGAAGCCGCACCAACATAATAGAGATACAGAAACACCGTGGCCCCTTTCTTTGAGATAACTCTGCACTATTGCGAGCTGCAAATGCCACTTCCAGCTTAGCTGTGCAGAAGAAGAACAACAAGAAGAAGAAATATCTCGAAATATGTCCGTCAGGCCCCTTCCCTTGAGATAAATCTGCAAATATCTCGGAAACGAAGCGAGCTATGGCAAAATGTTAAGAGACCTTTTTTGTACAGAATTATCTTTCCTACAATTTACGTTCTCCGATATTTTTTGATCAGAAGCGTAGTTTTCGAGATATATCGAGATATTTAAAAGTTCCGAAGCCCCACCAACATAATAGAGATACAGAAACACCGTGGCCCCTTTCTTTGAGATAACTCTGCACTATTGCGACCTGCAAATGCCACTTCCAGCTTAGCTGTGCAGAAGAAGAACAACAAGAAGAAGAAATATCTCGAAATATGTCCGTCAGGCCCCTTCCCTTGAGATAAATCTGCAAATATCTCGGAAACGAAGCGAGCTATGGCAAAATGTTAAGAGACCTTTTTTGTAGAGAATTAAGTTTCCTACTTTTTATGTTCTATGATATTTTTCGATCAGAGGCGTAGTTCTCGAGATATATCAAGATATTTAAAAGTTCCGAAGCCGCACCAACATAATAGAGATACAGAAACACCGTGGCCCCTTTCTTTGAGATAACTCTGCGCGATTGCGAGCTGGAAATGCCACTTCCAGTTTAGCTGTGCAGAAGAAGAACAACAAGAAGAAGAAATATCTCGAAATATGTCCATCAGGACCCTTCCCGTGAGATAAATCTGCAAATATCTCGGAAACGAAGCGAGCTATCGCAAAATGTTAAGAGACCTTTTTTGTAGAGAATTATGTTTCCTACAATTTATGTTCTATGATATTTTTTGATCAGAAGCGTAGTTTTCGAGATATATCGAGATATTTAAAAGTTCCGCAGCCGCACCAACATAATAGAGATACAGAAACACCGTGGCCCCTTTCTTTGAGATAACTCTGCACTATTGCGAGCTGGAAATGCCACTTCCAGTTTAGCTGTGCAGAAGAAGAACAACAAGAAGAAGAAATATCTCGAAATATGTCCGTCAGGCCCCTTCCCTTGAGATAAATCTGCAAATATCTCGGAAACGAAGCGAGCTATGGCAAAATGTTAAGAGACCTTTTTTGTAGAGAATTATGTTTCCTACAATCTACGTTCTCTGATATTTTTTGATCAGAAGCGTAGTTTTCGAGATATATCGAGATATTTAAATTTTCCGAAGCCGCACCAACATAATAGAGATACAGAAACACCGTGGCCCCTTTCTTTGAGATAACTCTGCACTATTGCGCGCTGCAAATGCCACTTCCAGCTTAGCGGTGCAGAAGAAGAACAACAAGAAGAAGAAATATCTCGAAATATGTCCGTCAGGCCCCTTCCCTTGAGATAAATCTGCAAATATCTCGGAAACCAAGCAAGCTATGGCAAAATGTTAAGAGACCTTATTTGTAGAGAATTAAGTTTCCTACTTTTTATGTTCTACGATATTTTTTGATCAGATGCGTAGTTCTCGAGATATATCAAGATATTTAAAAGTTCCGAAGCCGCACCAACATAATAGAGATACAGAAACACCGTGGCCCCTTTCTTTGAGATAACTCTGCACTATTGCGAGCTGCAAATGCCACTTCCAGCTTAGCTGTGCAGAAGAAGAACAACAAGAAGAAGAAATATCTCGAAATATGTCCGTCAGGCCCCTTCCCTTGAGATAAATCTGCAAATATCTCGGAAACGAAGCGAGCTATGGCAAAATGTTAAGAGACCTTTTTTGTACAGAATTATCTTTCCTACAATTTACGTTCTCCGATATTTTTTGATCAGAAGCGTAGTTTTCGAGATATATCGAGATATTTAAAAGTTCCGAAGCCGCACCAACATAATAGAGATACAGAAACACCGTGGCCCCTTTCTTTGAGATAACTCTGCACTATTGCGACCTGCAAATGCCACTTCCAGCTTAGCTGTGCAGAAGAAGAACAACAAGAAGAAGAAATATCTCGAAATATGTCCGTCAGGCCCCTTCCCTTGAGATAAATCTGCAAATATCTCGGAAACGAAGCGAGCTATGGCAAAATGTTAAGAGACCTTTTTTGTACAGAATTATCTTTCCTACAATTTACGTTCTCCGATATTTTTTTATCAGAAGCGTAGTTTTCGAGATATATCGAGATATTTAAAAGTTCCGAAGCCGCACCAACATAATAGAGATACAGAAACACCGTGGCCCCTTTCTTTGAGATAACTCTGCACTATTGCGACCTGCAAATGCCACTTCCAGCTTAGCTGTGCAGAAGAAGAACAACAAGAAGAAGAAATATCTCGAAATATGTCCGTCAGGCCCCTTCCCTTGAGATAAATCTGCAAATATCTCGGAAACGAAGCGAGCTATGGCAAAATGTTAAGAGACCTTTTTTGTAGAGAATTAAGTTTCCTACTTTTTATGTTCTATGATATTTTTCGATCAGAGGCGTAGTTCTCGAGATATATCAAGATATTTAAAAGTTCCGAAGCCGCACCAACATAATAGAGATACAGAAACACCGTGGCCCCTTTCTTTGAGATAACTCTGCACGATTGCGAGCTGGAAATGCCACTTCCAGTTTAGCTGTGCAGAAGAAGAACAACAAGAAGAAGAAATATCTCGAAATATGTCCATCAGGACCCTTCCCTTGAGATAAATCTGCAAATATCTCGGAAACGAAGCGAGCTATGGCAAAATGTTAAGAGACGTTTTTTGTAGAGAATTATGTTTCCTACAATTTATGTTCGATGATATTTTTTGATCAGAAGCGTAGTTCTCGAGATATATCGAGATATTTAAAAGTTCCGAAGCCGCACCAACATAATAGGGATACAGAAACACCGTGGCCCCTTTCTTTGAGATAACTCTGCACTAGTGCGAGCCGCAAATGCCACTTCCAGCTTAGCTGTGCAGAAGAGGAACAACAAGAAGAAGAAATATCTCGAAATATGTCCGTCAGGCCCCTTCCCTTGAGATAAATCTGCAAATATCTCGGAAACGGAGAGAGCTATGGCAAAATGTTAAGAGACCTTTTTTGTAGAGAATTAAGTTTCCTACTTTTCATGTTCTATGATATTTTTTGATCAGATGCGTAGTTCTCGAGATATATCAAGATATTTAAAAGTTCCGAAGCCGCACCAACATAATAGAGATACAGAAACACCGTGGCCCCTCTCTTTGAGATAACTCTGCACTATTGCGAGCTGGAAATACCACTTCCAGTTTAGCTGTGCAGAAGAAGAACAACAAGAAGAAGAAATATCTCGAAATATGTCCGTTAGGCCCCTTCCCTTGAGATAAATCTGCAAATATCTCGGAAACGAAGCGAGCTATGGCAAAATGTTAAGAGACCTTTTTTGTAGAGAATTAAGTTTCCTACTTTTTATGTTCTACGATATTTTTTGATCAGATGCGTAGTTCTCGAGATATATCAAGATATTTAAAAGTTCCGAAGCCGCACCAACACAATAGAGATACAGAAACACCGTGGCCCCTTTCTTTGAGATAACTCTGCACTAGTGCGACCTGCAAACGCCACTTCCAGCTTAGCTGTGCAGAAGAAGAACAACAAGAAGAAGAAATATCTCGAAATATGTCCGTCAGGCCCCTTCCCTTGAGATAAATCTGCAAATATCTCGGAAACGAAGCGAGCTATGGCAAAATGTTAAGAGACCTTTTTTGTACAGAATTATCTTTCCTACAATTTACGTTCTCCGATATTTTTTGATCAGAAGCGTAGTTTTCGAGATATATCGAGATATTTAAAAGTTCCGAAGCCGCACCAACATAATAGAGATACAGAAACACCGTGGCCCCTTTCTTTGAGATAACTCTGCACTATTGCGACCTGCAAATGCCACTTCCAGCTTAGCTGTGCAGAAGAAGAACAACAAGAAGAAGAAATATCTCGAAATATGTCCGTCAGGCCCCTTCCCTTGAGATAAATCTGCAAATATCTCGGAAACGAAGCGAGCTATGGCAAAATGTTAAGAGTCCTTTTTTGTAGAGAATTAAGTTTCCTACTTTTTATGTTCTATGATATTTTTCGATCAGAGGCGTAGTTCTCGAGATATATCAAGATATTTAAAAGTTCCGAAGCCGCACCAACATAATAGAGATACAGAAACACCGTGGCCCCTTTCTTTGAGATAACTCTGCACTATTGCGAGCTGGAAATGCCACTTCCAGTTTAGCTGTGCAGAAGAAGAACAACAAGAAGAAGAAATATCTCGAAATATGTCCGTCAGGCCCCTTCCCTTGAGATAAATCTGCAAATATCTCGGAAACGAAGCGAGCTATGGCAAAATGTTAAGAGACCTTTTTTGTAGAGAATTATGTTTCCTACAATCTACGTTCTCTGATATTTTTTGATCAGAAGCGTAGTTTTCGAGATATATCGAGATATTTAAATTTTCCGAAGCCGCACCAACATAATAGAGATACAGAAACACCGTGGCCCCTTTCTTTGAGATAACTCTGCACTATTGCGCGCTGCAAATGCCACTTCCAGCTTAGCGGTGCAGAAGAAGAACAACAAGAAGAAGAAATATCTCGAAATATGTCCGTCAGGCCCCTTCCCTTGAGATAAATCTGCAAATATCTCGGAAACCAAGCGAGCTATGGCAAAATGTTAAGAGACCTTATTTGTAGAGAATTAAGTTTCCTACTTTTTATGTTCTACGATATTTTTTGATCAGATGCGTAGTTCTCGAGATATATCAAGATATTTAAAAGTTCCGAAGCCGCACCAACATAATAGAGATACAGAAACACCGTGGCCCCTTTCTTTGAGATAACTCTGCACTATTGCGAGCTGCAAATGCCACTTCCAGCTTAGCTGTGCAGAAGAAGAACAACAAGAAGAAGAAATATCTCGAAATATGTCCGTCAGGCCCCTTCCCTTGAGATAAATCTGCAAATATCTCGGAAACGAAGCGAGCTATGGCAAAATGTTAAGAGACCTTTTTTGTACAGAATTATCTTTCCTACAATTTACGTTCTCCGATATTTTTTGATCAGAAGCGTAGTTTTCGAGATATATCGAGATATTTAAAAGTTCCGAAGCCGCACCAACATAATAGAGATACAGAAGCACCGTGGCCCCTTTCTTTGAGATAACTCTGCACTATTGCGACCTGCAAATGCCACTTCCAGCTTAGCTGTGCAGAAGAAGAACAACAAGAAGAAGAAATATCTCGAAATATGTCCGTCAGGCCCCTTCCCTTGAGATAAATCTGCAAATATCTCGGAAACGAAGCGAGCTATGGCAAAATGTTAAGAGACCTTTTTTGTAGAGAATTAAGTTTCCTACTTTTTATGTTCTATGATATTTTTCGATCAGAGGCGTAGTTCTCGAGATATATCAAGATATTTAAAAGTTCCGAAGCCGCACCAACATAATAGAGATACAGAAACACCGTGGCCCCTTTCTTTGAGATAACTCTGCACGATTGCGAGCTGGAAATGCCACTTCCAGTTTAGCTGTGCAGAAGAAGAACAACAAGAAGAAGAAATATCTCGAAATATGTCCGTCAGGCCCCTTCCCTTGAGATAAATCTGCAAATATCTCGGAAACGAAGCGAGCTATGGCAAAATGTTAAGAGACCTTTTTTGTAGAGAATTATGTTTCCTACAATTTACGTTCTCTGATATTTTTTGATCAGAAGCGTAGTTTTCGAGATATATCGAGATATTTAAAAGTTCCGAAGCCGCACCAACATAATAGAGATACAGAAACACCGTGGCCCCTTTCTTTGAGATAACTCTGCACTATTGCGACCTGCAAATGCCACTTCCAGTTTAGCTGTGCAGAAGAAGAACAACAAGAAGAAGAAATATCTCGAAATATGTCCATCAGGACCCTTCCCGTGAGATAAATCTGCAAATATCTCGGAAACGAAGCGAGCTATGGCAAAATGTTAAGAGACCTTTTTTGTAGAGAATTATGTTTCCTACAATTTATGTTCTATGATATTTTTTGATCAGAAGCGTAGTTTTCGAGATATATCGAGATATTGAAAAGTTCCGAAGCCGCACCAACATAATAGAGATACAGAAACAGCGTGGCCCCTTTCTTTGGGATAACTCTGCACTATTGCGAGCTGGAAATGCCACTTCCAGTTTAGCTGTGCAGAAGAAGAACAACAAGAAGAAGAAATATCTCGAAATATGTCCGTCAGGACCCCTCCCTTGAGATAAATCTGCAAATATCTCGGAAACGAAGCGAGCTATTGCAAAACGTTAAGAGACCTTTTTTGTAAAGAATTAGGTTTCCTACTTTTTATGTTCTATGATATTTTTTGATCAGATGCGTAGTTCTCGAGATATATCAAGATATTTAAAAGCTCCGAAGCTGCACCAACATAATAGAGGTACAGAAACACCGTGGCCCCTTTCTTTGAGATAACTCTGCACTATTGCGAGCTGCAAATGCCACTTCCAGCTTAGCTGTGCAGAAGAAGAACAACAAGAATAAGAAATATTTCGAAATATGTCCGTCAGGCCCCTTCCCTTGAGATAAATCTGCAAATATCTCGGAAACGAAGCGAGCTACGGCAAAATGTTAAGAGACCTTTTTTGTAGAGAATTAAGTTTTCTACTTTTTATGTTCCATGATATTTTTTGATCAGATGCGTAGTTCTCGAGATATATCAAGATATTTAAAAGTTCTGAAGATGCACCAACATAATAGAGATACAGAAACACCGTGGCCCCTTTCTTTGAGATAACTCTGCACTAGTGCGAGCCGCAAATGCCACTTCCAGCTTAGCTGTGCAGAAGAAGAACAACAAGAAGAAGAAATATCTGGAAATATGTCCGTTAGGCCCCTTCCCTTGAGATAAATCTGCAAATATCTCGGAAACGAAGCGAGCTATGGCAAAATGTTAAGAGACGTTTTTTGTAGAGAATTATGCTTCCTACAATTTATGTTCTATGATATTTTTTGATCAGAAGCGTAGTTTTCGAGATATATCGAGATATTTAAAAGTTCCGAAGCCGCACCAACATAATAGAGATACAGAAACACCGTGGCCCCTTTCTTTGAGATAACTCTGCACTATTGCGACCTGCAAACGCCACTTCCAGCTTAGCTGTGCAGAAGAGGAACAACAAGAAGAAGAAATATCTCGGAATATGTCCGTCAGGCCCCTTCCCTTGAGCTAAATCTGCAAATATCTCGGAAACGATGCCAGCTATGGGAAAATGTTAAGAGACCTTTTTTGTAGAGAATTAAGTTTCCTACTTTTTATGTTCTATGATATTTTTCCATCAGAGGCGTAGTTCTCGAGATATATCAAGATATTTAAAAGTTCCGAAGCCGCACCAACATAATAGAGATACAGAAACACCGTGGCCCCTTTCTTTGAGATAACTCTGCACTATTGCGCGCTGCAAATGCCACTTCCAGCTTAGCGGTGCAGAAGAAGAACAACAAGAAGAAGAAATATCTCGAAATATGTCCGTCAGGCCCCTTCCCTTGAGATAAATCTGCAAATATCTCGGAAACCAAGCGAGCTATGGCAAAATGTTAAGAGACCTTATTTGTAGAGAATTAAGTTTCCTACTTTTTATGTTCTACGATATTTTTTGATCAGATGCGTAGTTTTCGAGATATATCGAGATATTTAAAAGTTCCGAAGCCGCACCAACATAATAGAGATACAGAAACACCGTGGCCCCTTTCTTTGAGATAACTCTGCACTATTGCGACCTGCAAATGCCACTTCCAGTTTAGCTGTGCAGAAGAAGAACAACAAGAAGAAGAAATATCTCGAAATATGTCCATCAGGACCCTTCCCGTGAGATAAATCTGCAAATATCTCGGAAACGAAGCGAGCTATGGCAAAATGTTAAGAGACCTTTTTTGTAGAGAATTATGTTTCCTACAATTTATGTTCTATGATATTTTTTGATCAGAAGCGTAGTTTTCGAGATATATCGAGATATTGAAAAGTTCAGAAGCCGCACCAACATAATAGAGATACAGAAACAGCGTGGCCCCTTTCTTTGGGATAACTCTGCACTATTGCGAGCTGGAAATGCCACTTCCAGTTTAGCTGTGCAGAAGAAGAACAACAAGAAGAAGAAATATCTCGAAATATGTCCGTCAGGACCCCTCCCTTGAGATAAATCTGCAAATATCTCGGAAACGAAGCGAGCTATTGCAAAACGTTAAGAGACCTTTTTTGTAAAGAATTAGGTTTCCTACTTTTTATGTTCTATGATATTTTTTGATCAGATGCGTAGTTCTCGAGATATATCAAGATATTTAAAAGCTCCGAAGCTGCACCAACATAATAGAGGTACAGAAACACCGTGGCCCCTTTCTTTGAGATAACTCTGCACTATTGCGAGCTGCAAATGCCACTTCCAGCTTAGCTGTGCAGAAGAAGAACAACAAGAATAAGAAATATTTCGAAATATGTCCGTCAGGCCCCTTCCCTTGAGATAAATCTGCAAATATCTCGGAAACGAAGCGAGCTACGGCAAAATGTTAAGAGACCTTTTTTGTAGAGAATTAAGTTTTCTACTTTTTATGTTCCATGATATTTTTTGATCAGATGCGTAGTTCTCGAGATATATCAAGATATTTAAAAGTTCTGAAGATGCACCAACATAATAGAGATACAGAAACACCGTGGCCCCTTTCTTTGAGATAACTCTGCACTAGTGCGAGCCGCAAATGCCACTTCCAGCTTAGCTGTGCAGAAGAAGAACAACAAGAAGAAGAAATATCTGGAAATATGTCCGTTAGGCCCCTTCCCTTGAGATAAATCTGCAAATATCTCGGAAACGAAGCGAGCTATGGCAAAATGTTAAGAGACGTTTTTTGTAGAGAATTATGCTTCCTACAATTTATGTTGTATGATATTTTTTGATCAGAAGCGTAGTTTTCGAGATATATCGAGATATTTAAAAGTTCCGAAGCCGCACCAACATAATAGAGATACAGAAACACCGTGGCCCCTTTCTTTGAGATAACTCTGCACTATTGCGACCTGCAAACGCCACTTCCAGCTTAGCTGTGCAGAAGAGGAACAACAAGAAGAAGAAATATCTCGGAATATGTCCGTCAGGCCCCTTCCCTTGAGCTAAATCTGCAAATATCTCGGAAACGATGCCAGCTATGGGAAAATGTTAAGAGACCTTTTTTGTAGAGAATTAAGTTTCCTACTTTTTATGTTCTATGATATTTTTCCATCAGAGGCGTAGTTCTCGAGATATATCAAGATATTTAAAAGTTCCGAAGCCGCACCAACATAATAGAGATACAGAAACACCGTGGCCCCTTTCTTTGAGATAACTCTGCACTATTGCGCGCTGCAAATGCCACTTCCAGCTTAGCGGTGCAGAAGAAGAACAACAAGAAGAAGAAATATCTCGAAATATGTCCGTCAGGCCCCTTCCCTTGAGATAAATCTGCAAATATCTCGGAAACCAAGCGAGCTATGGCAAAATGTTAAGAGACCTTATTTGTAGAGAATTAAGTTTCCTACTTTTTATGTTCTACGATATTTTTTGATCAGATGCGTAGTTCTCGAGATATATCAAGATATTTAAAAGTTCCGAAGCCGCACCAACATAATAGAGATACAGAAACACCGTGGCCCCTTTCTTTGAGATAACTCTGCACTATTGCGAGCTGCAAATGCCACTTCCAGCTTAGCTGTGCAGAAGAAGAACAACAAGAAGAAGAAATATCTCGAAATATGTCCGTCAGGCCCCTTCCCTTGAGATAAATCTGCAAATATCTCGGAAACGAAGCGAGCTATGGCAAAATGTTAAGAGACCTTTTTTGTACAGAATTATCTTTCCTACAATTTACGTTCTCCGATATTTTTTGATCAGAAGCGTAGTTTTCGAGATATATCGAGATATTTAAAAGTTCCGAAGCCGCACCAACATAATAGAGATACAGAAACACCGTGGCCCCTTTCTTTGAGATAACTCTGCACTATTGCGACCTGCAAATGCCACTTCCAGCTTAGCTGTGCAGAAGAAGAACAACAAGAAGAAGAAATATCTCGAAATATGTCCGTCAGGCCCCTTCCCTTGAGATAAATCTGCAAATATCTCGGAAACGAAGCGAGCTATGGCAAAATGTTAAGAGACCTTTTTTGTAGAGAATTAAGTTTCCTACTTTTTATGGTCCATGATATTTTTTGATCAGATGCGTAGTTCTCGAGATATATCAAGATATTTAAAAGTTCTGAAGCTGCACCAACATAATAGAGATACAGAAACACCGTGGCCCCTTTCTTTGAGATAACTCTGCACTAGTGCGAGCCGCAAATGCCACTTCCAGCTTAGCTGTGCAGAAGAAGAACAACAAGAAGAAGAAATATCTGGAAATATGTCCGTTAGGCCCCTTCCCTTGAGATAAATCTGCAAATATCTCGGAAACGAAGCGAGCTATGGCAAAATGTTAAGAGACCTTTTTTGTAGAGAATTATGTTTCCTACTTTTTATGTTCTATGATATTTTTTGATCAGATGCGCAGTTCTCGAGATATATCAAGATATTTAAAAGTTCCGAAGCCGCACCAACATAATAGAGATACAGAAACACCGTGGCCCCTTCCTTTGAGATAACTCTGCACTATTGCGAGCTGCAAATGCCACTTCCAGCTTAGCTGTGCAGAAGAAGAACAACAAGAAGAAGAAATATCTCGAAATATGTCCGTCAGGCCCCTTCCCTTGAGATAAATCTGCAAATATCTCGGAAACGAAGCGAGCTATGGCAAAATGTTAAGAGACCTTTTTTGTAGAGAATTATGTTTCCTACAATCTACGTTCTCTGATATTTTTTGATCAGAAGCGTAGTTTTCGAGATATATCGAGATATTTAAAAGTTCCGAAGCCGCACCAACATAATAGAGATACAGAAACACCGTGGCCCCTTTCTTTGAGGTAACTCTGCACTATTGCGAGCTCCAAATGCTACTTCCAGCTTAGCTGTGCAGAAGAAGAACAACAAGAAGAAGAAATATCTCGAAATATGTCCGTCAGGCCCCTTCCCTTGAGATAAATCTGCAAATATCTCGGAAACCAAGCGAGCTATGGCAAAATGTTCAGAGACCTTATTTGTAGAGAATTATGTTTCCTACAATTTACGTTCTCTGATATTTTTTGATCAGAAGCGTAGTTTTCGAGATATATCGAGATATTTAAAAGTTCCGAAGCCGCACCAACATAATAGAGATACAGAAACACCGTGGCCCCTTTCTTTGAGATAACTCTGCACTATTGCGACCTGCAAATGCCACTTCCAGCTTAGCTGTGCAGAAGAAGAACAACAAGAAGAAGAAATATCTCGAAATATGTCCGTCAGGCCCCTTCCCTTGAGATAAATCTGCAAATATCTCGGAAACGAAGCGAGCTATGGCAAAATGTTAAGAGACCTTTTTTGTAGAGAATTAAGTTTCCTACTTTTTATGTTCTATGATATTTTTTGATCAGATGCGTAGTTCTCGAGATATATCGAGATATTTAAAAGTTCCGAAGCCGCACCAACATAATAGAGATACAGAAACACAGTGGCCCCTTTCTTTGAGATAACTCTGCACTAGTGCGAGCCGCAAATGCCACTTCCAGCTTAGCTGTGCAGAAGAAGAACAACAAGAAGAAGAAATATCTCGAAATATGTCCGTCAGGCCCCTTCCCTTGAGATATATCTGCAAATATCTCGGAAACGAAGCGAGCTATGGCAAAATGTTAAGAGACCTTTTTTGTAGAGAATTATGTTTCCTACAATTTATGTTCTATGATATTTTTTGATCAGATGCGTAGTTTTCGAGATATATCGAGATATTTAAAAGTTCCGAAGCCGCACCAACATAATAGAGATACAGAAACACCGTGGCCCCTTTCTTTGAGATAACTCTGCACTATTGCGAGCTGCAAATGCCACTTCCAGCTTAGCTGTGCAGAGGAAGAACAACAAGAAGAAGAAATATCTCGAAATATGTCCGTCAGGCCAGTTCCTTTGAGCTGAATCTGCAAATATCTCGGAAACGAAGCGAGCTATGGCAAAATCTTAAGAGACGTTTTTTGTAGAGAATTATGTTTCCTACAATTTATGTTCTATGATATTTTTTGATCCGAAGCGTAGTTCTCGAGATATATCGAGATATTTAAAAGTTCCGAAGCCGCACCAACATAATAGGGATACAGAAACACCGTGGCCCCTTTCTTTGAGATAACTCTGCACTAGTGCGAGCCGCAAATGCCACTTCCAGCTTAGCTGTGCAGAAGAAGAACAACAAGAAGAAGAAATATCTCGAAATATGTCCGTCAGGCCCCTTCCCTTGAGATAAATCTGCAAATATCTCGGAAACGAAGCGAGCTATGGCAAAATGTTAAGAGACCTTTTTTGTAGAGAATTAAGTTTCCTACTTTTTATGTTCTATGATATTTTTTGATCAGATGCGTAGTTCTCGAGATATATCAAGATATTTAAAAGTTCCGAAGCCGCACCAACATAATAGAGATACAGAAACACCGTGGCCCCTTTCTTTGAGATAACTCTGCACTGTTGCGAGCTGTAAATGCCACTTCCAGCTTAGCTGTGCAGAAGAAGAACAACAAGAAGAAGAAATATCTCGAAATATGTCCGTCAGGCCCCTTCCCTTGAGATAAATCTGCTAATATCTCGGAAACGAAGCGAGCTATGGCAAAATGTTAAGAGACCTTTTTTGTAGAGAATTAAGTTTCCTACTTTTTATGTTCCATGATATTTTTTGATCAGATGCGTAGTTCTCGAGATATATCAAGATATTTAAAAGTTCCGAAGCCGCACCAACATAGTAGAGATACAGAAACACCGTGGCCCCTTTCTTTGAGATAACTCTGCACTATTGCGAGCTGCAAATGCCACTTCCAGCTTAGCTGTGCAGAGGAAGAACAACAAGAAGAAGAAATATCTCGAAATATGTCCGTCAGGCCAGTTCCTTTGAGCTGAATCTGCAAATATCTCGGAAACGAAGCGAGCTATGGCAAAATGGTAAGAGACGTTTTTTGTAGAGAATTATGTTTCCTACAATTTATGTTCTATGATATTTTTTGATCCGAAGCGTAGTTTTCGAGATATATCGAGATATTTAAAAGTTCCGAAGCCGCACCAACATAATAGGGATACAGAAACACCGTGGCCCCTTTCTTTGAGATAACTCTGCACGATTGCGAGCTGGAAATGCCACTTCCAGTTTAGCTGTGCAAAAGAAGAACAACAAGAAGAAGAAATATCTCGAAATATGTCCGTCAGGCCCCTTCCCTTGAGATATATCTGCAAATATCTCGGAAACGAAGCGAGCTATGGCAAAATGTTAAGAGACGTTTTTTATAGAGAATTATGTTTCCTACAATTTATGTTCTATGATATTTTTTGATCAGAAGCGTAGTTTTCGAGATATATCGAGATATTTAAAAGTTCCGAAGCCGCACCAACATAATAGAGATACAGAAACACCGTGGCCCCTTTCTTTGAGATAACTCTGCACTAGTGCGAGCCGCAAATGCCACTTCCAGCTTAGCTGTGCAGAAGAAGAACAACAAGAAGAAGAAATATCTCGAAATATGTCCGACAGGCCCCTTCCCTTGAGATAAATCTGCAAATATCTCGGAAACGAAGCGAGCTATAGCAAAATCTTTAGAGACCTTTCTTGTAGAGAATTAAGTTTCCTACTTTTTATCTTCTATGATATTTGTAGATCAGATGCGTAGGTCTCGAGATATATCAAGATATTTAAAAGTTCCGAAGCCGCACCAACATAATAGAGATACAGAAACACCGTGGCCCCTCTCTTTGAGATAACTCTGCACTATTGCGAGCTGCAAATGCCACTTCCAGCTTAGCTGTGCAGAAGAAGAACAACAAGAAGAAGAAATATCTCGAAATATGTCCGTCAGGCCCCTTCCCTTGAGATAAATCTGCAAATATCTCGGAAACGAAGCGAGCTATGGCAAAATCTTTAGAGACCTTTCTTGTAGAGAATTAAGTTTCCTACTTTTTATGTAGTATGATATTTTTTGATCAGATGCGTAGTTCTCGAGATATATCAAGATATTTAAAAGTTCCGAAGCCGCACCAACATAATAGAGATACAGAAACACCGTGGCCCCTTTCTTTGAGATAACTCTGCACTATTGCGAGCTGCAAATGCCACTTCCAGCTTAGCTGTGCAGAAGAAGAACAACAAGAAGAAGAAATATCTCGAAATATGTCCGTCAGGCCCCTTCCCTTGAGATATATCTGCAAATATCTCAGAAACCAAGCGAGCTATGGCAAAGTGTTAAGAGACCTTTTTTGTAGAGAATTATGTTTCCTACAATTTATGTTCTATGATATTTTTTGATCAGAAGCGTAGTTTTCGAGATATATCGAGATATTTAAAAGTTCCGAAGCCGCACCAACATAATAGAGATACAGAAACACCGTGGCCCCTTTCTTTGAGATAACTCTGCACTAGTGCGAGCCGCAAATGCCACTTCCAGCTTAGCTGTGCAGAAGAAGAACAACAAGAAGAAGAAATATCTCGAAATATGTCCGACAGGCCCCTTCCCTTGAGATAAATCTGCAAATATCTCGGAAACGAAGCGAGCTATAGCAAAATCTTTAGAGACCTTTCTTGTAGAGAATTAAGTTTCCTACTTTTTATCTTCTATGATATTTTTTGATCAGATGCGTAGTTCTCGAGATATATCAAGATATTTAAAAGTTCCGAAGCCGCACCAACATAATAGAGATACAGAAACACCGTGGCCCCTCTCTTTGAGATAACTCTGCACTATTGCGAGCTGCAAATGCCACTTCCAGCTTAGCTGTGCAGAAGAAGAACAACAAGAAGAAGAAATATCTCGAAATATGTCCGTCAGGCCCCTTCCCTTGAGATAAATCTGCAAATATCTCGGAAACCAAGCGAGCTATGGCAAAATGTTCAGAGACCTTATTTGTAGAGAATTAAGTTTCCTACTTTTTATGTTCTACGATATTTTTTGATCAGATGCGTAGCTCTCGAGATATATCAAGATATTTAAAAGTTCCGAAGCCGCACCAACATAATAGAGATACAGAAACACCGTGGCCCCTTTCTTTGAGATAACTCTGCACTATTGCGAGCTGCAAATGCCACTTCCAGCTTAGCTGTGCAGAAGAAGAACAACAAGAAGAAGAAATATCTCGAAATATGTCCGTCAGGCCCCTTCCCTTGAGATAAATCTCTAAATATCTCGGAAACGAAGCGAGCTATGGCAAAATGTTAAGAGACCTTTTTTGTAGAGAATTATGTTTCCTACAATTTACGTTCTCTGATATTTTTTGATCAGAAGCGTAGTTTTCGAGATATATCGAGATATTTAAAAGTTCCGAAGCCGCACCAACATAATAGAGATACAGAAACACCGTGGCCCCTTTCTTTGAGATAACTCTGCACTATTGCGACCTGCAAATGCCACTTCCAGCTTAGCTGTGCAGAAGAAGAACAACAAGAAGAAGAAATATCTCGAAATATGTCCGTCAGGCCCCTTCCCTTGAGATAAATCTGCAAATATCTCGGAAACGAAGCGAGCTATGGCAAAATGTTAAGAGACCTTTTTTGTAGAGAATTAAGTTTCCTACTTTTTATGTTCTATGATATTTTTCGATCAGAGGCGTAGTTCTCGAGATATATCAAGATATTTAAAAGTTCCGAAGCCGCACCAACATAATAGAGATACAGAAACACCGTGGCCCCTTTCTTTGAGATAACTCTGCACGATTGCGAGCTGGAAATGCCACTTCCAGTTTAGCTGTGCAGAAGAAGAACAACAAGAAGAAGAAATATCTCGAAATATGTCCATCAGGACCCTTCCCGTGAGATAAATCTGCAAATATCTCGGAAACGAAGCGAGCTATGGCAAAATGTTAAGAGACCTTTTTTGTAGAGAATTATGTTTCCTACAATTTATGTTCTATGATATTTTTTGATCAGAAGCGTAGTTTTCGAGATATATCGAGATATTGAAAAGTTCCGAAGCCGCACCAACATAATAGAGATACAGAAACAGCGTGGCCCCTTTCTTTGGGATAACTCTGCACTATTGCGAGCTGGAAATGCCACTTCCAGTTTAGCTGTGCAGAAGAAGAACAACAAGAAGAAGAAATATCTCGAAATATGTCCGTCAGGACCCCTCCCTTGAGATAAATCTGCAAATATCTCGGAACCGAAGCGAGCTATTGCAAAACGTTAAGAGACCTTTTTTGTAAAGAATTAGGTTTCCTACTTTTTATGTTCTATGATATTTTTTGATCAGATGCGTAGTTCTCGAGATATATCAAGATATTTAAAAGTTCCGAAGCCGCACCAACATAATAGAGATACAGAAACACCGTGGCCCCTTTCTTTGAGATAACTCTGCACTATTGCGCGCTGCAAATGCCACTTCCAGCTTAGCTGTGCAGAAGAAGAACAACAAGAAGAAGAAATATCTCGAAATATGTCCGTCAGACCCCTTCCCTTGAGATAAATCTGCAAATATCTCGGAAACGAAGCGAGCTATGGCAAAATGTTAAGAGACCTTTTTTGTAGAGAATTAAGTTTCCTACTTTTTATGTTCTATGATATTTTTTGATCAGATGCGCAGTTCTCGAGATATATCCAGATATTTAAAAGTTCCGAAGCGGCACCAACATAATAGAGATACAGACACACCGTGGCCCCTTTCTTTGAGGTAACTCTGCACTATTGCGAGCTGCAAATGCCACTTCCAGCTTAGCTGTGCAGAAGAAGAACAACAAGAAGAAGAAATATCTCGAAATATGTCCGTCAGGCCCCTTCCCTTGAGATAAATCTGCAAATATCTCGGAAACCAAGCGAGCTATGGCAAAATGTTCAGAGACCTTATTTGTAGAGAATTAAGTTTCCTACTTTTTATGTTCTACGATATTTTTTGATCAGATGCGTAGTTCTCGAGATATATCAAGATATTTAAAAGTTCCGAAGCCGCACCAACATAATAGAGATACAGAAACACCGTGGCCCCTTTCTTTGAGATAACTCTGCACTATTGCGAGCTGCAAATGCCACTTCCAGCTTAGCTGTGCAGAAGAAGAACAACAAGAAGAAGAAATATCTCGAAATATGTCCGTCAGGCCCCTTCCCTTGAGATAAATCTGCAAATATCTCGGAAACGAAGCGAGCTATGGCAAAATGTTAAGAGACCTTTTTTGTAGAGAATTAAGTTTCCTACTTTTTATGTTCTATGATATTTTTTGATCAGATGCGCAGTTCTCGAGATATATCCAGATATTTAAAAGTTCCGAAGCGGCACCAACATAATAGAGATACAGACACACCGTGGCCCCTTTCTTTGAGGTAACTCTGCACTATTGCGAGCTGCAAATGCCACTTCCAGCTTAGCTGTGCAGAAGAAGAACAACAAGAAGAAGAAATATCTCGAAATATGTCCGTCAGGCCCCTTCCCTTGAGATAAATCTGCAAATATCTCGGAAACCAAGCGAGCTATGGCAAAATGTTCAGAGACCTTATTTGTAGAGAATTAAGTTTCCTACTTTTTATGTTCTACGATATTTTTTGATCAGATGCGTAGTTCTCGAGATATATCAAGATATTTAAAAGTTCCGAAGCCGCACCAACATAATAGAGATACAGAAACACCGTGGCCCCTTTCTTTGAGATAACTCTGCACTATTGCGAGCTGCAAATGCCACTTCCAGCTTAGCTGTGCAGAAGAAGAACAACAAGAAGAAGAAATATCTCGAAATATGTCCGTCAGGCCCCTTCCCTTGAGATAAATCTGCAAATATCTCGGAAAGGAAGCGAGCTATGGCAAAATGTAAAGAGACCTTTTTTGTAGAGAATTATGTTTCCTACAATTTACGTTCTCTGATATTTTTTGATCAGAAGCGTAGTTTTCGAGATATATCGAGATATTTAAAAGTTCCGAAGCCGCACCAACATAATAGAGATACAGAAACACCGTGGCCCCTTTCTTTGAGATAACTCTGCACCATTGCGACCTGCAAATGCCACTTCCAGCTTAGCTGTGCAGAAGAGGAACAACAAGAAGAAGAAATATCTCGGAATATGTCCGTCAGGCCCCTTCCCTTGAGATAAATCTGCAAATATCTCGGAAACGAAGCGAGCTATGGCAAAATGTTAAGAGACCTTTTTTGTAGAGAATTAAGTTTCCTACTTTTTATGTTCTATGATATTTTTTGATCGGATGCGTAGTTCTCGAGATATATCAAGATATTTAAAAGTTCCGAAGCCGCACCAACATAATAGAGATACAGAAACACCGTGGCCCCTTTCTTTGAGATAACTCTGCACTATTGCGACCTGCAAATGCCACTTCCAGCTTAGCTGTGCAGAAGAGGAACAACAAGAAGAAGAAATATCTCGGAATATGTCCGTCAGGCACCTTCCCTTGAGCTAAATCTGCAAATATCTCGGAAACGATGCCAGCTATGGGAAAATGTTAAGAGACCTTTTTTGTAGAGAATTAAGTTTCCTACTTTTTATGTTCTATGATATTTTTTGATCAGATGCGCAGTTCTCGAGATATATCCAGATATTTAAAAGTTCCGAAGCGGCACCAACATAATAGAGATACAGACACACCGTGGCCCCTTTCTTTGAGGTAACTCTGCACTATTGCGAGCTGCAAATGCCACTTCCAGCTTAGCTGTGCAGAAGAAGAACAACAAGAAGAAGAAATATCTCGAAATATGTCCGTCAGGCCCCTTCCCTTGAGATAAATCTGCAAATATCTCGGAAACCAAGCGAGCTATGGCAAAATGTTCAGAGACCTTATTTGTAGAGAATTAAGTTTCCTACTTTTTATGTTCTACGATATTTTTTGATCAGATGCGTAGTTCTCGAGATATATCAAGATATTTAAAAGTTCCGAAGCGGCACCAACATAATAGAGATACAGACACACCGTGGCCCCTTTCTTTGAGGTAACTCTGCACTATTGCGAGCTGCAAATGCCACTTCCAGCTTAGCTGTGCAGAAGAAGAACAACAAGAAGAAGAAATATCTCGAAATATGTCCGTCAGGCCCCTTCCCTTGAGATAAATCTGCAAATATCTCGGAAACCAAGCGAGCTATGGCAAAATGTTCAGAGACCTTATTTGTAGAGAATTAAGTTTCCTACTTTTTATGTTCTACGATATTTTTTGATCAGATGCGTAGTTCTCGAGATATATCAAGATATTTAAAAGTTCCGAAGCCGCACCAACATAATAGAGATACAGAAACACCGTGGCCCCTTTCTTTGAGATAACTCTGCACTATTGCGAGCTGCAAATGCCACTTCCAGCTTAGCTGTGCAGAAGAAGAACAACAAGAAGAAGAAATATCTCGAAATATGTCCGTCAGGCCCCTTCCCTTGAGATAAATCTGCAAATATCTCGGAAACGAAGCGAGCTATGGCAAAATGTTAACAGACCTTTTTTGTAGAGAATTAAGTTTCCTACTTTTTATGTTCTATGATATTTTTTGATCAGATGCGCAGTTCTCGAGATATATCCAGATATTTAAAAGTTCCGAAGCGGCACCAACATAATAGAGATACAGACACACCGTGGCCCCTTTCTTTGAGGTAACTCTGCACTATTGCGAGCTGCAAATGCCACTTCCAGCTTAGCTGTGCAGAAGAAGAACAACAAGAAGAAGAAATATCTCGAAATATGTCCGTCAGGCCCCTTCCCTTGAGATAAATCTGCAAATATCTCGGAAACCAAGCGAGCTATGGCAAAATGTTAAGAGACCTTTTTTGTAGAGAATTAAGTTTCCTAGTTTTTATGTTCTATGATATTTTTTGATCGGATGCGTAGTTCTCGAGATATATCAAGATATTTAAAAGTTCCGAAGCCGCACCAACATAATAGAGATACAGAAACACCGTGGCCCCTTTCTTTGAGATAACTCTGCACTATTGCGACCTGCAAATGCCACTTCCAGCTTAGCTGTGCAGAAGAGGAACAACAAGAAGAAGAAATATCTCGGAATATGTCCGTCAGGCCCCTTCCCTTGAGCTAAATTTGCAAATATCTCGGAAACGATGCCAGCTATGGGAAAATGTTAAGAGACCTTTTTTGTAGAGAATTAAGTTTCCTACTTTTTATGTTCTATGATATTTTTCCATCAGAGGCGTAGTTCTCGAGATATATCAAGATATTTAAAAGTTCCGAAGCCGCACCAACATAATAGAGATACAGAAACACCGTGGCCCCTTTCTTTGAGATAACTCTGCACTATTGCGAGCTGCAAATGCCACTTCCAGCTTAGCTGTGCAGAAGAAGAACAACAAGAAGAAGAAATATCTCGAAATATGTCCGTCAGGCCCCTTCCCTTGAGATAAATCTGCAAATATCTCGGAAACGAAGCGAGCTATGGCAAAATGTTAAGAGACCTTTTTTTGTAGAGAATTATGTTTCCTACAATTTACGTTCTCTGATATTTTTTGATCAGAAGCGTAGTTTTCGAGATATATCGAGATATTTAAAAGTTCCGAAGCCGCACCAACATAATAGAGATACAGAAACACCGTGGCCCCTTTCTTTGAGATAACTCTGCACCATTGCGACCTGCAAATGCCACTTCCAGCTTAGCTGTGCAGAAGAGGAACAACAAGAAGAAGAAATATCTCGGAATATGTCCGTCAGGCCCCTTCCCTTGAGATAAATCTGCAAATATCTCGGAAACGAAGCGAGCTATGGCAAAATGTTAAGAGACCTTTTTTGTAGAGAATTAAGTTTCCTACTTTTTATGGTCTATGATATTTTTCGATCAGAGGCGTAGTTCTCGAGATATATCAAGATATTTAAAAGTTCCGAGGCCGCACCAACATAATAGAGATACAGAAACACCGTGGCCCCTTTCTTTGAGATAACTCTGCACTAGTGCGAGCCGCAAATGCCGCTTCCAGCTTAGCCGTGCAGAAGAAGAACAACAAGAAGAAGAAATATCTCGAAATATGTCCGTCAGGCCCCTTCCCTCGAGATAAATCTGCAAATATCTCGGAAACGAAGCGAGCTATGGCAAAATGTTAAGAGACCTTTTTTGTAGAGAATTAAGTTTCCTAGTTTTTATGTTCTATGATATTTTTTGATCGGATGCGTAGTTCTCGAGATATATCAAGATATTTAAAAGTTCCGAAGCCGCACCAACATAATAGAGATACAGAAACACCGTGGCCCCTTTCTTTGAGATAACTCTGCACTATTGCGACCTGCAAATGCCACTTCCAGCTTAGCTGTGCAGAAGAGGAACAACAAGAAGAAGAAATATCTCGGAATATGTCCGTCAGGCCCCTTCCCTTGAGCTAAATTTGCAAATATCTCGGAAACGATGCCAGCTATGGGAAAATGTTAAGAGACCTTTTTTGTAGAGAATTAAGTTTCCTACTTTTTATGTTCTATGATATTTTTCCATCAGAGGCGTAGTTCTCGAGATATATCAAGATATTTAAAAGTTCCGAAGCCGCACCAACATAATAGAGATACAGAAACACCGTGGCCCCTTTCTTTGAGATAACTCTGCACTATTGCGCGCTGCAAATGCCACTTCCAGCTTAGCTGTGCAGAAGAAGAACAACAAGAAGAAGAAATATCTCGAAATATGTCCGTCAGACCCCTTCCCTTGAGATAAATCTGCAAATATCTCGGAAACGAAGCGAGCTATGGCAAAATGTTAAGAGACCTTTTTTGTAGAGAATTAAGTTTCCTACTTTTTATGTTCTATGATATTTTTTGATCAGATGCGCAGTTCTCGAGATATATCCAGATATTTAAAAGTTCCGAAGCGGCACCAACATAATAGAGATACAGACACACCGTGGCCCCTTTCTTTGAGGTAACTCTGCACTATTGCGAGCTGCAAATGCCACTTCCAGCTTAGCTGTGCAGAAGAAGAACAACAAGAAGAAGAAATATCTCGAAATATGTCCGTCAGGCCCCTTCCCTTGAGATAAATCTGCAAATATCTCGGAAACCAAGCGAGCTATGGCAAAATGTTCAGAGACCTTATTTGTAGAGAATTAAGTTTCCTACTTTTTATGTTCTACGATATTTTTTGATCAGATGCGTAGTTCTCGAGATATATCAAGATATTTAAAAGTTCCGAAGCCGCACCAACATAATAGAGATACAGAAACACCGTGGCCCCTTTCTTTGAGATAACTCTGCACTATTGCGAGCTGCAAATGCCACTTCCAGCTTAGCTGTGCAGAAGAAGAACAACAAGAAGAAGAAATATCTCGAAATATGTCCGTCAGGCCCCTTCCCTTGAGATAAATCTGCAAATATCTCGGAAACGAAGCGAGCTATGGCAAAATGTTAAGAGACCTTTTTTGTAGAGAATTATATTTCCTACAATTTACGTTCTCTGATATTTTTTGATCAGAAGCGTAGTTTTCGAGATATATCGAGATATTTAAAAGTTCCGAAGCCGCACCAACATAATAGAGATACAGAAACACCGTGGCCCCTTTCTTTGAGATAACTCTGCACCATTGCGACCTGCAAATGCCTCTTCCAGCTTAGCTGTGCAGAAGAGGAACAACAAGAAGAAGAAATATCTCGGAATATGTCCGTCAGGCCCCTTCCCTTGAGATAAATCTGCAAATATCTCGGAAACGAAGCGAGCTATGGCAAAATGTTAAGAGACCTTTTTTGTAGAGAATTAAGTTTCCTACTTTTTATGTTCTATGATATTTTTTGATCAGATGCGCAGTTCTCGAGATATATCCAGATATTTAAAAGTTCCGAAGCGGCACCAACATAATAGAGATACAGACACACCGTGGCCCCTTTCTTTGAGGTAACTCTGCACTATTGCGAGCTGCAAATGCCACTTCCAGCTTAGCTGTGCAGAAGAAGAACAACAAGAAGAAGAAATATCTCGAAATATGTCCGTCAGGCCCCTTCCCTTGAGATAAATCTGCAAATATCTCGGAAACCAAGCGAGCTATGGCAAAATGTTCAGAGACCTTATTTGTAGAGAATTAAGTTTCCTACTTTTTATGTTCTACGATATTTTTTGATCAGATGCGTAGTTCTCGAGATATATCAAGATATTTAAAAGTTCCGAAGCCGCACCAACATAATAGAGATACAGAAACACCGTGGCCCCTTTCTTTGAGATAACTCTGCACTATTGCGAGCTGCAAATGCCACTTCCAGCTTAGCTGTGCAGAAGAAGAACAACAAGAAGAAGAAATATCTCGAAATATGTCCGTCAGGCCCCTTCCCTTGAGATAAATCTGCAAATATCTCGGAAACGAAGCGAGCTATGGCAAAATGTTAAGAGACCTTTTTTGTAGAGAATTATGTTTCCTACAATTTACGTTCTCTGATATTTTTTGATCAGAAGCGTAGTTTTCGAGATATATCGAGATATTTAAAAGTTCTGAAGCCGCACCAACATAATAGAGATACAGAAACACCGTGGCCCCTTTCTTTGAGATAACTCTGCACCATTGCGACCTGCAAATGCCACTTCCAGCTTAGCTGTGCAGAAGAGGAACAACAAGAAGAAGAAATATCTCGGAATATGTCCGTCAGGCCCCTTCCCTTGAGATAAATCTGCAAATATCTCGGAAACGAAGCGAGCTATGGCAAAATGTTAAGACAACCTTTTTTGTAGAGAATTAAGTTTCCTACTTTTTATGGTCTATGATATTTTTCGATCAGAGGCGTAGTTCTCGAGATATATCAAGATATTTAAAAGTTCCGAGGCCGCACCAACATAATAGAGATACAGAAACACCGTGGCCCCTTTCTTTGAGATAACTCTGCACTAGTGCGAGCCGCAAATGCCGCTTCCAGCTTAGCTGTGCAGAAGAAGAACAACAAGAAGAAGAAATATCTCGAAATATGTCCGTCAGGCCCCTTCCCTCGAGATAAATCTGCAAATATCTCGGAAACGAAGCGAGCTATGGCAAAATGTTAAGAGACCTTTTTTGTAGAGAATTAAGTTTCCTAGTTTTTATGTTCTATGATATTTTTTGATCGGATGCGTAGTTCTCGAGATATATCAAGATATTTAAAAGTTCCGAAGCCGCACCAACATAATAGAGATACAGAAACACCGTGGCCCCTTTCTTTGAGATAACTCTGCACTATTGCGACCTGCAAATGCCACTTCCAGCTTAGCTGTGCAGAAGAGGAACAACAAGAAGAAGAAATATCTCGGAATATGTCCGTCAGGCCCCTTCCCTTGAGCTAAATCTGCAAATATCTCGGAAACGATGCCAGCTATGGGAAAATGTTAAGAGACCTTTTTTGTAGAGAATTAAGTTTCCTACTTTTTATGTTCTATGATATTTTTCCATCAGAGGCGTAGTTCTCGAGATATACCAAGATATTTAAAAGTTCCGAAGCCGCACCAACATAATAGAGATACAGAAACACCGTGGCCCCTTTCTTTGAGATAACTCTGCACAATTGCGAGCTGCAAATGCCACTTCCAGCTTAGCTGTGCAGAAGAAGAACAACAAGAAGAAGAAATATCTCGAAATATGTCCGTCAGGCCCCTTCCCTTGAGATACATCGGCAAGTATCTCGGAAACGAAGCGAGCTATGGCAAAATGTTAAGAGACCTTTTTTGTGGAGAATTATGCTTCCTACAATTTATGTTGTATGATATTTTAGATCAGAAGCGTAGTTTTCGAGATATATCGAGATATTTAAAAGTTCCGAAGCCGCACCAACATAATAGAGATACAGAAACACCGTGGCCCCTTTCGTTGAGATAACTCTGCACTAGTGCGAGCCGCAAATGCCACTTCCAGCTTAGCTGTGCAGAAGAAGAACAACAAGAAGAAGAAATATCTCGAAATATGTCCGTCAGGCCCCTCCCCTTGAGATAAATCTGCAAATATCTCGGAAACGAAGCGAGCTATGGCAAAATGTTAAGAGACCTTTTTTGTAGAGAATTAAGTTTCCTACTTTTTATGTTCTATGATATTTTTTGATCAGATGCGTAGTTCTCGAGATATATCAAGATATTTAAAAGTTCCGAAGCCGCACCAACATAATAGGGATACAGAAACACCGTGGCCCCTTTCTTTGAGATAACTCTGCACTAGTGCGAGCCGCAAATGCCACTTCCAGCTTAGCTGTACAGAAGAAGAACAACAAGAAGAAGAAATATCTCGAAATATGTCCGTCAGGCCCCTTCCCTTGAGATAAATCTGCAAATATCTCGGAAACGAAGCGAGCTATGGCAAAGTGTGAAGAGACGTTTTTTGTAGAGAATTATGTTTCCTACAATTTATGTTCTATGATATTTTTTGATCCGATGCGTATTTTTCGCGATATATCGAGATATTTAAAAGTTCCGAAGCCGCACCAACATAATAGAGATACAGAAACACCGTGGCCCCTTTCTTTGAGATAACTCTGCACTAGTGCGAGCCGCAAATGCCACTTCCAGCTTAGCTGTACAGAAGAAGAACAACAAGAAGAAGAAATATCTCGAAATATGTCCGTCAGGCCCCTTCCCTTGAGATAAATCTGCAAATATCTCGGAAACGAAGCGAGCTATGGCAAAATGTGAAGAGACGTTTTTTGTAAAGAATTATGTTTCCTACAATTTATGTTCTATGATATTTTTTGATCAGAAGCGTAGTTTTCGCGATATGTCGAGATATTTAAAAGTTCCGAAGCCGCACCAACATAATAGAGATACAGAAACACCATGGCCCCTTTCTTTGAGATAACTCTGCACTATTGCGAGCTGCAAATGCCACTTCCAACTTAGCTGTGCAGAAGAAGAACAACAAGAAGAAGAAATATCTCGAAATATGTCCGTCAGGCCCCATCCCTTGAGATAAATCTGCAAATATCTCGGAAACGAAGAGAGCTATGGCAAAATGTTAAGAGACCTTTTTTGTAGAGAATTAAGTTTCCTACTTTTCATGTTCTATGATATTTTTTGGTCAGATGCGTAGTTCTCGAGATATATCAAGATATTTAAAAGTTCCGAAGCCGCACCAACATAATAGAGATGCAGAAACACCGTGGCCCCTTTCTTTGAGATAACTCTGCACTATTGCGAGCTGTAAATGCCACTTCCAGCTTAGCTGTGCAGAAGAAGAACAACAAGAAGAAGAAGTATCTCGAAATATGTCCGTCAGGCCCCTTCCCTTGAGATATATCTGCAAATATCTCGGAAACGAAGCGAGCTATGGCAAAATGTTAAGAGACCTTTTTTGTAGAGAATTAAGCTTCCTACTTTTTATGTTCTATGATATTTTTTGATCAGATGCGTTGTTCTCTAGATATATCAAGATATTTAAAAGTTCCGAAGCCGCACCAACATAATAGAGATACAGAAACACCGTGGCCCCTTTCTTTGAGATAACTCTGCACTATTGCGAGCTGCAAATGCCACTCCCAGCTTAGCTGTGCAGAAGAAGAACAACAAGAAGAAGAAATATCTCGAAATATGCCCGTCAGGCCCCTTCCATTGAGATAAATCTGCAAATATCTCGGAAACGAAGCGAGCTATGGCAAAATGTGAAGAGACGTTTTTTGTAGAGAATTATGTTTCCTACAATTTATGTTCTATGATATTTTTTGATCAGAAGCGTAGTTTTCGCGATATGTCGAGATATTTAAAAGTTCCGAAGCCGCACCAACATAATAGAGATACAGACACACCGTGGCCCCTTTCTTTGAGATAACTCTGCACTATTGCGAGCTGCAAATGCCACTTCCAACTTAGCTGTGCAGAAGAAGAACAACAAGAAGAAGAAATATCTCGAAATATGTCCGTCAGGCCCCATCCCTTGAGATAAATCTGCAAATATCTCGGAAACGAAGAGAGCTATGGCAAAATGTTAAGAGACCTTTTTTGTAGAGAATTAAGTTTCCTACTTTTCATGTTCTATGATATTTTTTGGTCAGATGCGTAGTTCTCGAGATATATCAAGATATTTAAAAGTTCCGAAGCCGCACCAACATAATAGAGATGCAGAAACACCGTGGCCCCTTTCTTTGAGATAACTCTGCACTATTGCGAGCTGTAAATGCCACTTCCAGCTTAGCTGTGCAGAAGAAGAACAACAAGAAGAAGAAGTATCTCGAAATATGTCCGTCAGGCCCCTTCCCTTGAGATATATCTGCAAATATCTCGGAAACGAAGCGAGCTATGGCAAAATGTTAAGAGACCTTTTTTGTAGAGAATTATGCTTCCTACAATTTATGTTGTATGATATTTTAGATCAGAAGCGTAGTTTTCGAGATATATCGAGATATTTAAAAGTTCCGAAGCCGCACCAACATAATAGAGATACAGAAACACCGTGGCCCCTTTCGTTGAGATAACTCTGCACTAGTGCGAGCCGCAAATGCCACTTCCAGCTTAGCTGTGCAGAAGAAGAACAACAAGAAGAAGAAATATCTCGAAATGTGTCCGTCAGGCCCCTTCCCTTGAGATAAATCTGCAAATATCTCGGAAACGAAGCGAGCTATGGCAAAATGTTAAGAGACCTTTTTTGTAGAGAATTAAGTTTCCTACTTTTTATGTTCTATGATATTTTTTGATCTGATGCGTAGTTCTCGAGATATATCAAGATATTTAAAAGTTCCGAAGCCGCACCAACATAATAGGGATACAGAAACACCGTGGCCCCTTTCTTTGAGATAACTCTGCACTAGTGCGAGCCGCAAATGCCACTTCCAGCTTAGCTGTGCAGAAGAAGAACAACAAGAAGAAGAAATATCTCGAAATATGTCCGTCAGGCCCCTTCCCTTGAGATAAATCTGCAAATATCTCGGAAACGAAGCGAGCTATGGCAAAATGTGAAGAGAAGTTTTTTGTAGAGAATTATGTTTCCTACAATATATGTTCTATGACATTTTTTGATCAGAAGCGTAGTTTTCGCGATATATCGAGATATTTAAAAGTTCCGAAGCCGCACCAACATAATAGAGATACAGAAACACCGTGGCCCCTTTCTTTGAGATAACTCTGCACTAGTGCGAGCCCCAAATGCCACTTCCAGCTTAGCTGTGCAGAAGAAGAACAACAAGAAGAAGAAATATCTCGAAATATGTCCGTCAGGCCACTTCCCTTGAGATAAATCTGCAAATATCTCGGAAACGAAGCGAGCTATGGCAAAATGTTAAGAGACCTTTTTTGTAGAGAATTAAGTTTCCTACTTTTTATGTTCGATGATATTTTTTGATCAGATGCGTAGTTCTCGAGATATATCAAGATATTTAAAAGTTCCGAAGCTGCACCCACATAATAGAGGTACAGGAACACCGTGGCCTCTTTGTTTGAGATAACTCTGCACTATTGCGAGCTGCAAATGCCACTTCCAGCTTAGCTGTGCAGAAGAAGAACAACAAGAAGAAGAAACATCTCGAAATATGTCCGTCAGGCCCCTTCCCTTGAGATAAATCTGCAAATATCTCGGAAACGAAGCGAGCTATGGCAAAATGTTTAGAGACCTTTCTTGTAGAGAATTAAGTTTCCTACTTTTTATGTAGTATGATATTTTTTGATCAGATGCGTAGTTCTCGAGATATATCAAGATATTTAAAAGTTCCGAAGCCGCACCAACATAATAGAGATACAGAAACACCGTGGCCCCTTTCTTTGAGATAACTCTGCACTATTGCGCGCTGCAAATGCCACTTCCAGCTTAGCTGTGCAGAAGAAGAACAACAAGAAGAAGAAATATCTCGAAATATGTCCGTCAGGCCCCTTCCCTTGAGATATATCTGCAAATATCTCGGAAACGAAGTGAGCTATGGCAAAATGTTAAGAGACCGTTTTTGTAGAGAATTAAGTTTCCTACTTTTTATGTTCTATGATATTTTTTGATCAGATGCGTTGTTCTCTAGATATATCAAGATATTTAAAAGTTCCGAAGCCGCACCAACATAATAGAGATACAGAAACACCGTGGCCCCTTTCTTTGAGATAACTCTGCACTATTGCGAGCTGCAAATGCCACTCCCAGCTTAGCTGTGCAGAAGAAGAACAACAAGAAGAAGAAATATCTCGAAATATGTCCGTCAGGCCCCTTCCCTTGAGATATATCTGCAAATATCTCGGAAACGAAGCGAGCTATGGCAAAATGTTAAGAGACCTTTTTTGTAGAGAATCAAGTTTCCTACTTTTTATGTTCTATGATATTTTTTGATCGGATGCGTAGTTCTCGAGATATATCAAGATATTTAAAAGTTCCGAAGCCGCACCAACATAGTAGAGATACAGAAACACCGTGGCCCCTTTCTTTGAGATAACTCTGCACTATTGCGCGCTGCAAATGCCACTTCCAGCTTAGCTGTGCAGAAGAAGAACAACAAGAAGAAGAAATATCTCGAAATATGCCCGTCAGGCCCCTTCCATTGAGATAAATCTGCAAATATCTCGGAAACGAAGCGAGCTATGGCAAAATGTTAAGAGACCTTTTTTGTACAGAATTATCTTTCCTACAATTTACGATCTCTGATATTTTTTGATCAGAAGCGTAGTTTTCGAGATATATCGAGATATTTAAAAGTTCCGAAGCCGCACCAACATAATAGAGATACAGAAACACCGTGGCCCCTTTCTTTGAGATAACTCTGCACTACTGCGAGCTGCAAATGCCACTTCCAGCTTAGCTGTGCAGAAGAAGAACAACAAGAAGAAGAAATATCTCGAAATATGTCCGTCAGACCCCTTCCCTTGAGATAAATCTGCAAATATCTCGGAAACGAAGCGAGCTATGGCAAAATGTTAAGAGACATTTTTTGTAGAGAATTAAGTTTCCTACTTTTTATGTTCTATGATATTTTTTGATCAGATGCGTAGTTCTCGAGATATATCGAGATATTTAAAAGTTCCGAGGCCGCACCAACATAATAGAGATACAGAAGCACCGTGGCCCCTTTCTTTGAGATAACTCTGCACTAGTGCGAGCCGCAAATACCACTTCCAGCTTAGCTGTGCAGAAGAAGAACAACAAGATGAAGAAATATCTCGAAATATGTCCGTCAGGCCCCTTCCCTTGAGATAAATATGCAAATATCTCGGAAACGAAGCGAGCTATGGCAAAATGTTAAGAGACCTTTTTTGTAGAGAATTAAGTTTCCTACTTTTTATGTTCTATGATATTTTTTGATCAGATGCGTTGTTCTCGAGATATATCAAGATATTTAAAAGTTCCGAAGCCGCACCAACATAATAGAGATACAGAAACACCGTGGCCCCTTTCTTTGAGATAACTCTGCACTATTGCGAGCTGCAAATGTCACTTCCAGCTTAGCTGTGCAGAAGAAGAACAACAAGAAGAAGAAATATCTCGAAATATGTCTGTCAGGCCCCTTCCCTTGAGATATATCTGCAAATATCTCGGAAACGAAGCGAGCTATGGCAAAATGTTGAGAGACCTTTTTTGTAGAGAATTAAGTTTCCTACTTTTTATGTTCTATGATATTTTTTGATCGGATGCGTAGTTCTCGAGATATATCAAGATATTTAAAAGTTCCGAAGCCGCACCAACATAATAGAGATTCAGAAACACCGTGGCCCCTTTCTTTGAGATAACTCTGCACTATTGCGCGCTGCAAATGCCACTTCCAGCTTAGCTGTGCAGAAGAAGAACAACAAGAAGAAGAAGTATCTCGAAATATGTCCGTCAGGCCCCTTCCCTTGAGATAAATCTGCAAATATCTCGGAAACGAAGCGAGCTATGGCAAAATGTTAAGAGACCTTTTTTGTAGAGCATTAAGTTTCCTACTTTTTATGTTCTATGATATTTTTCGATCAGAGGCGTAGTTCTCGAGATATATCAAGATATTTAAAAGTTCCGAAGCCGCACCAACATAATAGAGATACAGAAACACCGTGGCCCCTTTCTTTGAGATAACTCTGCACTAGTGCGAGCCGCAAATGCCACTTCCAGCTTAGCTGTGCAGAAGAAGAACAACAAGAAGAAGAAATATCTGGAAATATGTCCGTTAGGCCCCTTCCCTTGAGATAAATCTGCAAATATCTCGGAAACGAAGCGAGCTATGGCAAAATGTTAAGAGACCTTTTTTGTAGAGAATTATGTTTCCTACTTTTTATGTTCTATGATATTTTTTGATCAGACGCGTAGTTCTCGAGATATATCAAGATATTTAAAAGTTCCGAAGCCGCACCAACATAATAGGGATACAGAAACACCGTGGCCCCTTTCTTTGAGATAACTCTGCACTATTGCGAGCTGCAAATGCCACTCCCAGCTTAGCTGTGCAGAAGAAGAACAACAAGAAGAAGAAATATCTCGAAATATGTCCGTCAGGCCCCTTCCCTTGAGATAAATCTGCAAATATCTCGGAAACGAAGCGAGCTATGACAAAATGTTAAGAGACCTTTTTTGTACAGAATTAAGTTTCCTACTTTTTATGTTCTATGATATTTTTTGATCAGATGCGTTGTTCTCGAGATATATCAAGATATTTAAAAGTTCCGAAGCCGCACCAACATAATAGAGATACAGAAACACCGTGGCCCCTTTCTTTGAGATAACTCTGCACTATTGCGAGTTGCAAATGCCACTCCCAGCTTAGCTGTGCAGAAGAAGAACAACAAGAAGAAGAAATATCTCGAAATATGTCCGTCAGGCCCCTTCCCTTGAGATATATCTGCAAATATCTCGGAAACGAAGCGAGCTATGGCAAAATGTTAAGAGACCTTTTTTGTAGAGAATCAAGTTTCCTACTTTTTATGTTCTATGATATTTTTTGATCGGATGCGTAGTTCTCGAGATATATCAAGATATTTAAAAGTTCCGAAGCCGCACCAACATAATAGAGATACAGAAACACCGTGGCCCCTTTCTTTGAGATAACTCTGCACTATTGCGCGCTGCAAATGCCACTTCCAGCTTAGCTGTGCAGAAGAAGAACAACAAGAAGAAGAAATATCTCGAAATATGCCCGTCAGGCCCCTTCCATTGAGATAAATCTGCAAATATCTCGGAAACGAAGCGAGCTATGGCAAAATGTTAAGAGACCTTTTTTGTACAGAATTATCTTTCCTACAATTTACGATCTCTGATATTTTTTGATCAGAAGCGTAGTTTTCGAGATATATCGAGATATTTAAAAGTTCCGAAGCCGCACCAACATAATAGAGATACAGAAACACCGTGGCCCCTTTCTTTGAGATAACTCTGCACTACTGCGAGCTGCAAATGCCACTTCCAGCTTAGCTGTGCAGAAGAAGAACAACAAGAAGAAGAAATATCTCGAAATATGTCCGTCAGACCCCTTCCCTTGAGATAAATCTGCAAATATCTCGGAAACGAAGCGAGCTATGGCAAAATGTTAAGAGACATTTTTTGTAGAGAATTAAGTTTCCTACTTTTTATGTTCTATGATATTTTTTGATCAGATGCGTAGTTCTCGAGATATATCGAGATACTTAAAAGTTCCGAGGCCGCACCAACATAATAGAGATACAGAAGCACCGTGGCCCCTTTCTTTGAGATAACTCTGCACTAGTGCGAGCCGCAAATACCACTTCCAGCTTAGCTGTGCAGAAGAAGAACAACAAGATGAAGAAATATCTCGAAATATGTCCGTCAGGCCCCTTCCCTTGAGATAAATATGCAAATATCTCGGAAACGAAGCGAGCTATGGCAAAATGTTAAGAGACCTTTTTTGTAGAGAATTAAGTTTCCTACTTTTTATGTTCTATGATATTTTTTGATCAGATGCGTTGTTCTCGAGATATATCAAGATATTTAAAAGTTCCGAAGCCGCACCAACATAATAGAGATACAGAAACACCGTGGCCCCTTTCTTTGAGATAACTCTGCACTATTGCGAGCTGCAAATGTCACTTCCAGCTTAGCTGTGCAGAAGAAGAACAACAAGAAGAAGAAATATCTCGAAATATGTCTGTCAGGCCCCTTCCCTTGAGATATATCTGCAAATATCTCGGAAACGAAGCGAGCTATGGCAAAATGTTGAGAGACCTTTTTTGTAGAGAATTAAGTTTCCTACTTTTTATGTTCTATGATATTTTTTGATCGGATGCGTAGTTCTCGAGATATATCAAGATATTTAAAAGTTCCGAAGCCGCACCAACATAATAGAGATTCAGAAACACCGTGGCCCCTTTCTTTGAGATAACTCTGCACTATTGCGCGCTGCAAATGCCACTTCCAGCTTAGCTGTGCAGAAGAAGAACAACAAGAAGAAGAAGTATCTCGAAATATGTCCGTCAGGCCCCTTCCCTTGAGATAAATCTGCAAATATCTCGGAAACGAAGCGAGCTATGGCAAAATGTTAAGAGACCTTTTTTGTAGAGCATTAAGTTTCCTACTTTTTATGTTCTATGATATTTTTCGATCAGAGGCGTAGTTCTCGAGATATATCAAGATATTTAAAAGTTCCGAAGCCGCACCAACATAATAGAGATACAGAAACACCGTGGCCCCTTTCTTTGAGATAACTCTGCACTAGTGCGAGCCGCAAATGCCACTTCCAGCTTAGCTGTGCAGAAGAAGAACAACAAGAAGAAGAAATATCTGGAAATATGTCCGTTAGGCCCCTTCCCTTGAGATAAATCTGCAAATATCTCGGAAACGAAGCGAGCTATGGCAAAATGTTAAGAGACCTTTTTTGTAGAGAATTATGTTTCCTACTTTTTATGTTCTATGATATTTTTTGATCAGACGCGTAGTTCTCGAGATATATCAAGATATTTAAAAGTTCCGAAGCCGCACCAACATAATAGGGATACAGAAACACCGTGGCCCCTTTCTTTGAGATAACTCTGCACTATTGCGAGCTGCAAATGCCACTCCCAGCTTAGCTGTGCAGAAGAAGAACAACAAGAAGAAGAAATATCTCGAAATATGTCCGTCAGGCCCCTTCCCTTGAGATAAATCTGCAAATATCTCGGAAACGAAGCGAGCTATGACAAAATGTTAAGAGACCTTTTTTGTACAGAATTAAGTTTCCTACTTTTTATGTTCTATGATATTTTTTGATCAGATGCGTTGTTCTCGAGATATATCAAGATATTTAAAAGTTCCGAAGCCGCACCAACATAATAGAGATACAGAAACACCGTGGCCCCTTTCTTTGAGATAACTCTGCACTATTGCGAGTTGCAAATGCCACTCCCAGCTTAGCTGTGCAGAAGAAGAACAACAAGAAGAAGAAATATCTCGAAATATGTCCGTCAGGCCCCTTCCCTTGAGATATATCTGCAAATATCTCGGAAACGAAGCGAGCTATGGCAAAATGTTAAGAGACCTTTTTTGTAGAGAATCAAGTTTCCTACTTTTTATGTTCTATGATATTTTTTGATCGGATGCGTAGTTCTCGAGATATATCAAGATATTTAAAAGTTCCGAAGCCGCACCAACATAATAGAGATACAGAAACACCGTGGCCCCTTTCTTTGAGATAACTCTGCACTATTGCGCGCTGCAAATGCCACTTCCAGCTTAGCTGTGCAGAAGAAGAACAACAAGAAGAAGAAATATCTCGAAATATGCCCGTCAGGCCCCTTCCATTGAGATAAATCTGCAAATATCTCGGAAACGAAGCGAGCTATGGCAAAATGTTAAGAGACCTTTTTTGTACAGAATTATCTTTCCTACAATTTACGATCTCTGATATTTTTTGATCAGAAGCGTAGTTTTCGAGATATATCGAGATATTTAAAAGTTCCGAAGCCGCACCAACATAATAGAGATACAGAAACACCGTGGCCCCTTTCTTTGAGATAACTCTGCACTACTGCGAGCTGCAAATGCCACTTCCAGCTTAGCTGTGCAGAAGAAGAACAACAAGAAGAAGAAATATCTCGAAATATGTCCGTCAGACCCCTTCCCTTGAGATAAATCTGCAAATATCTCGGAAACGAAGCGAGCTATGGCAAAATGTTAAGAGACATTTTTTGTAGAGAATTAAGTTTCCTACTTTTTATGTTCTATGATATTTTTTGATCAGATGCGTAGTTCTCGAGATATATCGAGATACTTAAAAGTTCCGAGGCCGCACCAACATAATAGAGATACAGAAGCACCGTGGCCCCTTTCTTTGAGATAACTCTGCACTAGTGCGAGCCGCAAATACCACTTCCAGCTTAGCTGTGCAGAAGAAGAACAACAAGATGAAGAAATATCTCGAAATATGTCCGTCAGGCCCCTTCCCTTGAGATAAATATGCAAATATCTCGGAAACGAAGCGAGCTATGGCAAAATGTTAAGAGACCTTTTTTGTAGAGAATTAAGTTTCCTACTTTTTATGTTCTATGATATTTTTTGATCGGATGCGTAGTTCTCGAGATATATCAAGATATTTAAAAGTTCCGAAGCCGCACCAACATAATAGAGATTCAGAAACACCGTGGCCCCTTTCTTTGAGATAACTCTGCACTATTGCGCGCTGCAAATGCCACTTCCAGCTTAGCTGTGCAGAAGAAGAACAACAAGAAGAAGAAATATCTCGAAATATGCCCGTCAGGCCCCTTCCATTGAGATAAATCTGCAAATATCTCGGAAACGAAGCGAGCTATGGCAAAATGTTAAGAGACCTTTTTTGTAGGGAATTAAGTTTCCTACTTTTTATGTTCTATGATATTTTTTGATCAGATGCGTAGTTCTCGAGATATATCAAGATATTTAAAAGTTCCGAAGCCGCACCAACATAATAGAGATACAGAAACACCGTGGCCCCTTTCTTTGAGAGAACTCTGCACTATTGCGACCTGCAAATGCCACTTCCAGCTTAGCTGTGCAGAAGAAGAACAACAAGAAGAAGAAGTATCTCGAAATATGTCCGTCAGGCCCCTTCCCTTGAGATAAATCTGCAAATATCTCGGAAACGAAGCGAGCTATGGCAAAATGTTAAGAGACCTTTTTTGTAGAGCATTAAGTTTCCTACTTTTTACGTTCTATGATATTTTTCGATCAGAGGCGTAGTTCTCGAGATATATCAAGATATTTAAAAGTTCCGAAGCCGCACCAACATAATAGAGATACAGAAACACCGTGGCCCCTTTCTTTGAGATAACTCTGCACTAGTGCGAGCCGCAAATGCCACTTCCAGCTTAGCTGTGCAGAAGAAGAACAACAAGAAGAAGAAATATCTGGAAATATGTCCGTTAGGCCCCTTCCCTTGAGATAAATCTGCAAATATCTCGGAAACGAAGCGAGCTATGGCAAAATGTTAAGAGACCTTTTTTGTAGAGAATTATGTTTCCTACTTTTTATGTTCTATGATATTTTTTGATCAGACGCGTAGTTCTCGAGATATATCAAGATATTTAAAAGTTCCGAAGCCGCACCAACATAATAGGGATACAGAAACACCGTGGCCCCTTTCTTTGAGATAACTCTGCACTATTGCGAGCTGCAAATGCCACTCCCAGCTTAGCTGTGCAGAAGAAGAACAACAAGAAGAAGAAATATCTCGAAATATGTCCGTCAGGCCCCTTCCCTTGAGATAAATCTGCAAATATCTCGGAAACGAAGCGAGCTATGACAAAATGTTAAGAGACCTTTTTTGTACAGAATTAAGTTTCCTACTTTTTATGTTCTATGATATTTTTTGATCAGATGCGTTGTTCTCGAGATATATCAAGATATTTAAAAGTTCCGAAGCCGCACCAACATAATAGAGATACAGAAACACCGTGGCCCCTTTCTTTGAGATAACTCTGCACTATTGCGAGCTGCAAATGTCACTTCCAGCTTAGCTGTGCAGAAGAAGAACAACAAGAAGAAGAAATATCTCGAAATATGCCCGTCAGGCCCCTTCCATTGAGATAAATCTGCAAATATCTCGGAAACGAAGCGAGCTATGGCAAAATGTTAAGAGACCTTTTTTGTAGAGAATTAAGTTTCCTACTTTTTATGTTCTATGATATTTTTTGATCAGATGCGTAGTTCTCGAGATATATCAAGATATTTAAAAGTTCCGAAGCCGCACCAACATAATAGAGATACAGAAACACCGTGGCCCCTTTCTTTGAGATAACTCTGCACTATTGCGACCTGCAAATGCCACTTCCAGCTTAGCTGTGCAGAAGAAGAACAACAAGAAGAAGAAATATCTCGAAATATGTCCGTCAGGCCCCTTCCCTTGAGATAAATCTGCAAATATCTCGTAAACGAAGCGAGCTATGGCAAAATGTTAAGAGACGTTTTTTGTAGAGAATTATGTTTCCTACAATTTATGTTCTATGATATTTTTTGATCAGAATCGTAGTTTTCGCGATATATCGAGATATTTAAAAGTTCCGAAGCCGCACCAACATAATAGAGATACAGAAACACCGTGGCCCCTTTCTTTGAGATAACTCTGCACTAGTGCGTGCCGCAAATGCCACTTCCAGCTTAGCAGTGCAGAAGAAGAACAACAAGAAGAAGAAATATCTCGAAATATGTCCGACAGGCCCCTTCCCTTGAGATAAATCTGCAAATATCTCGGAAACGAAGCGAGCTATGGCAAAATGTTAAGAGACCTTTTTTGTAGAGAATTAAGTTTCCTACTTTTCATGTTCTATGATATTTTTTGATCAGATGCGTAGTTCTCGAGATATATCAAGATATTTAAAAGTTCCGAAGCCGCACCAACATAATAGGGATACAGAAACACCGTGGCCCCTTTCTTTGAGATAACTCTGCACTAGTGCGAGCCGCAAATGCCACTTCCAGCTTAGCTGTGCAGAAGAAGAACAACAAGAAGAAGAAATATCTCGAAATATGTCCGTCAGGCCCCTTCCCTTGAGATAAATCTGCAAATATCTCGGAAACGAAGCGAGCTATGGCAAAATGTTAAGAGACCTTTTTTGTAGAGAATTATGTTTCCTACTTTTTATGTTCTATGATATTTTTTGATCCGACGCGTAGTTCTCGAGATATATCAAGATATTTAAAAGTTCCGAAGCCGCACCAACATAATAGAGATACACAAACACCGTGGCCCCTTTCTTTGAGATAACTCTGCACTATTGCGAGCTGCAAATGCCACTTCCAGCTTAGCTGTGCAGAAGAAGGACAACAAGAAGAAGAAATATCTCGAAATATGTCCGTCAGGCCCCTACCCTTGAGATAAATCTGCAAATATCTCGGAAACGAAGAGAGCTATGGCAAAATGTTAAGCGACCTTTTTTGTAGAGAATTAAGTTTCCTACTTTTTATGTTCTATGATATTTTTTGATCAGATGCGTAGTTCTCGAGATATATCAAGATATTTAAAAGTTCCGAAGCCGCACCAACATAATAGAGATACAGAAACACCGTGGCCCCTTTCTTTGAGATAACTCTGCACTAGTGCGAGCCGCAAATGCCACTTCCAGCTTAGCTGTGCAGAAGAAGAACAACAAGAAGAAGAAATATCTCGAAATATGCCCGTCAGGCCCCTTCCCTTGAAATATATCTGCAAATATCTCGGAAACGAAGCGAGCTATGGCAAAATGTTAAGAGACATTTTTTGTAGAGAATTAAGTTTCCTACTTTTCATGTTCTATGATCTTTTTTGATCAGATGCGTAGTTCTCGAGATATATCAAGATATTTAAAAGTTCCGAAGCCGCACCAACATAATAGAGATACAGAAACACCGTGGCCCCTTTCTTTGAGATAACTCTGCACTAGTGCGAGCCGCAAATGCCACTTCCAGCTTAGCAGTGCAGAAGAAGAACAACAAGAAGAAGAAATATCTCGAAATATGTCCGACAGGCCCCTTCCCTTGAGATAAATCTGCAAATATCTCGGAAACGAAGCGAGCTATGGCGAAATGTTAAGAGACCTTTTTTGTAGAGAATTAAGTTTCCTACTTTTTATCTTCTATGATATTTTTTGATCAGATGCGTAGTTCTCGAGATATATCAAGATATTTAAAAGTTCCGAAGCCGCACCAACATAATAGAGATACAGAAACACCGTGGCCCCTCTCTTTGAGATAACTCTGCACTATTGCGAGCTGCAAATGCCACTTCCAGCTTAGCTGTGCAGAAGAAGAACAACAAGAAGAAGAAACATCTCGAAATATGTCCGTCAGGCCCCTTCCCTTGAGATAAATCTGCAAATATCTCGGAAACGAAGCGAGCTATGGCAAAATGTTTAGAGACCTTTCTTGTAGAGAATTAAGTTTCCTACTTTTTATGTAGTATGATATTTTTTGATCAGATGCGTAGTTCTCGAGATATATCAAGATATTTAAAAGTTCCGAAGCCGCACCAACATAATAGAGATACAGAAACACCGTGGCCCCTTTCTTTGAGATAACTCTGCACTATTGCGTGCTGCAAATGCCACTTCCAGCTTAGCTGTGCAGAAGAAGAACAACAAGAAGAAGAAATATCTCGAAATATGTCCGCCAGGCCCCTTCCCTTGAGATAAATCTGCAAATATCTCGGAAACGAAGAGAGCTATGGCAAAATGTTAAGAGACCTGTTTTGTAGAGAATTAAGTTTCCTACTTTTCATGTTCTATGATATTTTTTGATCAGATGCGTAGTTCTCGAGATATATCAAGATATTTAAAAGTTCCGAAGCCGCACCAACATAATAGAGATACAGAAACACCGTGGCCCCTTTCTTTGAGATAACTCTGCACTGTTGCGAGCTGTAAATGCCACTTCCAGCTTAGCTGTGCAGAAGAAGAACAACAAGAAGAAGAAATATCTCGAAATATGTCCGTCAGGCCCCTTCCCTTGAGATATATCTGCAAATATCTCGGAAACGAAGCGAGCTATGGCAAAATGTTAAGAGACCTTTTTTGTAGAGAATTATGCTTCCTACAATTTATGTTCTATGATATTTTTTGATCAGATGCGTAGTTCTCGAGATATATCAAGATATTTAAAAGTTCCGAAGCCGCACCAACATAATAGAGATACAGAAACACCGTGGCCCCTTTCTTTGAGATAACTCTGCACTATGGCGAGCTGCAAATGCCACTTCCAGCTTAGCTGTGCAGAGGAAGAACAACAAGAAGAAGAAATATCTCGAAATATGTCCGCCAGGCCAGTTCCTTTGAGCTGAATCTGCAAATATCTCGGAAACGAAGCGAGCTATGGCAAAATGTTAAGAGACCTTTTTTGTAGAGAATTAAGTTTCCTACTTTTTATCTTCTACGATATTTTTTGATCAGAAGCGTAGTTTTCGAGATATATCGAGATATTTAAAAGTTCCGAAGCCGCACCAACATAATAGAGATACAGAAACACCGTGGCCCCTTTCTTTGAGATAACTGTGCGCTAGTGCGAGCCGCAAATGCCACTTCCAGCTTAGCTGTGCAGAAGAAGAACAACAAGAAGAAGAAATATCTCGAAATATGTCCGTCAGGCCCCTTCCCTTGAGATATATCTGCAAATATCTCGGAAACGAAGTGAGCTATGGCAAAATGTTAAGAGACCGTTTTTGTGGAGAATTAAGTTTCCTACTTTTTATGTTCTATGACATTTTTTGATCAGACGCGTAGTTCTCGAGATATATCAAGATATTTAAAAGTTCCGAAGCCGCACCAACATAATAGAGATACAGAAACACCGTGGCCCCTTTCTTTGAGATAACTCTGCACTATTGCGAGCTGCAAATGCCACTTCCAGCTTAGCTGTGCAGAAGAAGAACAACAAGAAGAAGAAATATCTCGAAATATGTCCGTCAGACCCCTTCCCTTGAGATGAATCTGCAAATATCTCGGAAACGAAGCGAGCTATGGCAAAATGTTAAGAGACCTTTTTTGTAGAGAATTAAGTTTCCTACTTTTTATGTTCGATGATATTTTTTGATCAGATGCGTAGTTCTCGAGATATATCAAGATATTTAAAAGTTCCGAAGCTGCTCCAACATAATAGAGGTACAGAAACACCGTGGCCTCTTTCTTTGAGATAACTCTGCACTATTGCGAGCTGCAAATGCCACTTCGAGCTTAGCTGTGCAGAAGAAGAACAACAAGAAGAAGAAATATCTCGAAATATGTCCGTCAGACCCCTTCCCTTGAGATGAATCTGCAAATATCTCGGAAACGAAGCGAGCTATGGCAAAATGTTAAGAGACCTTTTTTGTAGAGAATTAAGTTTCCTACTTTTTATGTAGTATGATATTTTTTGATCAGATGCGTAGTTCTCGAGATATATCAAGATATTTAAAAGTTCCGAAGCCGCACCAACATAATAGAGATACAGAAACACCGTGGCCCCTTTCTTTGAGATAACTCTGAACTATTGCGAGCTGCAAATGCCACTTCCAGCTTAGCTGTGCAGAAGAAGAACAACAAGAAGAAGAAATATCTCGAAATATGTCCGTCAGGCCCCTTCCCTTGAGATAAATCTGCAAATATCTCGTAAACGAAGCGAGCTATGGCAAAATGTTAAGAGACGTTTTTTGTAGAGAATTATGTTTCCTACAATTTATGTTCTATGATATTTTTTGATCAGAAGCGTAGTTTTCGCGATATATCGAGATATTTAAAAGTTCCGAAGCCGCACCAACATAATAGAGATACAGAAACACCGTGGCCCCTTTCTTTGAGATAACTCTGCACTAGTGCGAGCCGCAAATGCCACTTCCAGCTTAGCAGTGCAGAAGAAGAACAACAAGAAGAAGAAATATCTCGAAATATGTCCGACAGGCCCCTTCCCTTGAGATAAATCTGCAAATATCTCGTAAACGAAGCGAGCTATGGCAAAATGTTAAGAGACGTTTTTTGTAGAGAATTATGTTTCCTACAATTTATGTTCTATGATATTTTTTGATCAGAAGCGTAGTTTTCGCGATATATCGAGATATTTAAAAGTTCCGAAGCCGCACCAACATAATAGAGATACAGAAACACCGTGGCCCCTTTCTTTGAGATAACTCTGCACTAGTGCGAGCCGCAAATGCCACTTCCAGCTTAGCAGTGCAGAAGAAGAACAACAAGAAGAAGAAATATCTCGAAATATGTCCGACAGGCCCCTTCCCTTGAGATAAATCTGCAAATATCTCGGAAACGAAGCGAGCTATGGCGAAATGTTAAGAGACCTTTTTTGTAGAGAATTAAGTTTCCTACTTTTTATCTTCTATGATATTTTTTGATCAGATGCGTAGTTCTCGAGATATATCAAGATATTTAAAAGTTCCGAAGCCGCACCAACATAATAGAGATACAGAAACACCGTGGCCCCTCTCTTTGAGATAACTCTGCACTATTGCGAGCTGCAAATGCCACTTCCAGCTTAGCTGTGCAGAAGAAGAACAACAAGAAGAAGAAACATCTCGAAATATGTCCGTCAGGCCCCTTCCCTTGAGATAAATCTGCAAATATCTCGGAAACGAAGCGAGCTATGGCAAAATGTTAAGAGACCTTTTTTGTAGAGAATAATGTTTCCTACAATTTACGTTCTATGATATTTTTTGATCAGAAGCGTAGTTTTCGAGATATATCGAGATATTTAAAAGTTCCGAAGACGCACCAACATAATAGAGATACAGAAACACCGTGGCCCCTTTCTTTGAGATAACTGTGCGCTAGTGCGAGCCGCAAATGCCACTTCCAGCTTAGCTGTGCAGAAGAAGAACAACAAGAAGAAGAAATATCTCGAAATATGTCCGTCAGGCCAGTTCCTTTGAGCTGAATCTGCAAATATCTCGGAAACGAAGCGAGCTATGGCAAAATGTTAAGAGACCTTTTTTGTAGAGAATTAAGTTTCCTACTTTTTATCTTCTATGATATTTTTTGATCAGAAGCGTAGTTTTCGAGATATATCAAGATATTTAAAAGTTCCGAAGCTGCACCAACATAATAGAGGTACAGAAACACCGTGGCCTCTTTCTTTGAGATAACTCTGCACTATTGCGAGCTGCAAATGCCACTTCGAGCTTAGCTGTGCAGAAGAAGAACAACAAGAAGAAGAAATATCTCGAAATATGTCCGTCAGACCCCTTCCCTTGAGATGAATCTGCAAATATCTCGGAAACGAAGCGAGCTATGGCAAAATGTTAAGAGACCTTTTTTGTAGAGAATAATGTTTCCTACAATTTACGTTCTATGATATTTTTTGATCAGAAGCGTAGTTTTCGAGATATATCGAGATATTTAAAAGTTCCGAAGACGCACCAACATAATAGAGATACAGAAACACCGTGGCCCCTTTCTTTGAGATAACTCTGAACTATTGCGAGCTGCAAATGCCACTTCCAGCTTAGCTGTGCAGAAGAAGAACAACAAGAAGAAGAAATATCTCGAAATATGTCCGCCAGGCCCCTTCCCTTGAGATAAATCTGCAAATATCTCGGAAACGAAGAGAGCTATGGCAAAATGTTAAGAGACCTGTTTTGTAGAGAATTAAGTTTCCTACTTTTCATGTTCTATGAGATTTTTTGATCAGATGCGTAGTTCTCGAGATATATCAAGATATTTAAAAGTTCCGAAGCCGCACCAACATAATAGAGATACAGAAACACCGTGGCCCCTTTCTTTGAGATAACTCTGCACTGTTGCGAGCTGTAAATGCCACTTCCAGCTTAGCTGTGCAGAAGAAGAACAACAAGAAGAAGAAATATCTCGAAATATGTCCGTCAGGCCCCTTCCCTTGAGATATATCTGCAAATATCTCGGAAACGAAGCGAGCTATGGCAAAATGTTAAGAGACCTTTTTTGTAGAGAATTATGCTTCCTACAATTTATGTTGTATGATATTTTTTGATCAGAAGCGTAGTTTTCGAGATATATCGAGATATTTAAAAGTTCCGAAGCGGCACCAACATAATAGAGATACAGAAACACCGTGGCCCCTTTTGTTGAGATAACTCTGCACTAGTGCGAGGGGCAAATGCCACTTCCAGCTTAGCTGTGCAGAAGAAGAACAACAAGAAGAAGAAATATCTCGAAATATGTCCGTCAGGCCCCTTCCCTTGAGATAAATCTGCAAATATCTCGGAAACGAAGCGAGCTATGGCAAAATGTTAAGAGACCTTTTTTGTAGAGAATTAAGTTTCCTACTTTTTATGTTCTATGATATTTTTTGATCAGATGCGTAGTTCTCGAGATATATCAAGATATTTAAAAGTTCCGAAGCCGCACCAACATAATAGAGATACAGAAACACCGTGGCCCCTTTCTTTGAGATAACTCTGCACTATGGCGAGCTGCAAATGCCACTTCCAGCTTAGCTGTGCAGAGGAAGAACAACAAGAAGAAGAAATATCTCGAAATATGTCCGTCAGGCCAGTTCCTTTGAGCTGAATCTGCAAATATCTCGGAAACGAAGCGAGCTATGGCAAAATGTTAAGAGACATTTTTTGTAGAGAATTATGTTTCCTACAATTTATGTTCTATGATATTTTTTGATCAGAAGCGTAGTTTTCGAGATATAGCGAGATATTTAAAAGTTCCGAAGACGCACCAACATAATAGAGATACAGAAACACAGTGGCCCCTTTCTTTGAGATAACTGTGCACTAGTGCGAGCCGCAAATGCCACTTCCAGCTTAGCTGTGCAGAAGAAGAACAACAAGAAGAAGAAATATCTCGAAATATGCCCGTCAGGCCCCTTCCCTTGAAATATATCTGCAAATATCTCGGAAACGAAGCGAGCTATGGCAAAATGTTAAGAGACCGTTTTTGTAGAGAATTAAGTTTCCTACTTTTTATGTTCTATGATATTTTTTGATCAGACGCGTAGTTCTCGAGATATATCAAGATATTTAAAAGTTCCGAAGCCGCACCAACATAATAGAGATACAGAAACACCGTGGCCCCTTTCGTTGAGATAACTCTGCACTAGTGCGAGCCGCAAATGCCACTTCCAGCTTAGCTGTGCAGAAGAAGAACAACAAGAAGAAGAAATATCTCGAAATATGTCCGTCAGGCCCCTTCCCTTGAGATAAATCTGCAAATATCTCGGAAACGAAGAGAGCTATGGCAAAAGGTTAAGAGACCTGTTTTGTAGAGAATTAAGTTTCCTACTTTTCATGTTCTATGATATTTTTTGATCAGATGCGTAGTTCTCGAGATATATCAAGATATTTAAAAGTTCCGAAGCCGCACCAACATAATAGAGATACAGAAACACCGTGGCCCCTTTCTTTGAGATAACTCTGCACTGTTGCGAGCTGTAAATGCCACTTCCAGCTTAGCTGTGCAGAGGAAGAACAACAAGAAGAAGAAATATCTCGAAATATGTCCGTCAGGCCCCTTCCCTTGAGATGAATCTGCAAATATCTCGGAAACGAAGCGAGCTATGGCAAAATGTTAAGAGACCTTTTTTGTAGAGAATAATGTTTCCTACAATTTACGTTCTATGATATTTTTTGAGCAGAAGCGTAGTTTTCGAGATATATCGAGATATTTAAAAGTTCCGAAGACGCACCAACATAATAGAGATACAGAAACACCGTGGCCCCTTTCTTTGAGATAACTGTGCGCTAGTGCGAGCCGCAAATGCCACTTCCAGCTTAGCTGTGCAGAAGAAGAACAACAAGAAGAAGAAATATCTCGAAATATGTCCGTCAGGCCCCTTCCCTTGAGATATATCTGCAAATATCTCGGAAACGAAGTGAGCTATGGCAAAATGTTAAGAGACCGTTTTTGTAGAGAATTAAGTTTCCTACTTTTTATGTTCTATGACATTTTTTGATCAGACGCGTAGTTCTCGAGATATATCAAGATATTTAAAAGTTCCGAAGCCGCACCAACATAATAGAGATACAGAAACACCGTGGCCCCTTTCTTTGAGATAACTCTGCACTATTGCGAGCTGCAAATGCCACTTCCAGCTGAGCTGTGCAGAAGAACAACAAGAAGAAGAAATATCTCGAAATATGTCCGTCAGGCCAGTTCCTTTGAGCTGAATCTGCAAATATCTCGGAAACGAAGCGAGCTATGGCAAAATGTTAAGAGACCTTTTTTGTAGAGAATTATGTTTCCTACAATTTACGTTCTATGATATTTTTTGATCAGAAGCGTAGTTTTCGAGATATATCGAGATATTTAAAAGTTCCGAAGCCGCACCAACATAATAGAGATACAGAAACACCGTGGCCCCTTTCTTTGAGATAACTCTGCACTAGTGCGAGCCGCAAATGCCACTTCCAGCTTAGCTGTGCAGAAGAAGAACAACAAGAAGAAGAAATATCTCGAAATATGTCCGTCAGGCCCCTTCCCTTGAGATAAATATGCAAATATCTCGGAAACGAAGCGAGCTATGGCAAAATGTTAAGAGACCTTTTTTGTAGAGAATTAAGTTTCCTACCTTTTATGTTCTATGATATTTTTTGATCAGATGCGTAGTTCTCGAGATATATGAAGATATTTAAAAGTTCCGAAGCCGCACCAACATAATAGAGATACAGAAACACCGTGGCCCCTTTCTTTGAGATAACTCTGCACTAGTGCGAGCCGCAAATGCCACTTCCAGCTTAGCTGTGCAGAAGAAGAACAACAAGAAGAAGAAATATCTCGAAATATGTCCGTCAGGCCCCTTCCCTTGAGATAAATATGCAAATATCTCGGAAACGAAGCGAGCTATGGCAAAATGTTAAGAGACCTTTTTTGTAGAGAATTAAGTTTCCTACCTTTTATGTTCTATGATATTTTTTGATCAGATGCGTAGTTCTCGAGATATATCAAGATATTTAAAAGTTCCGAAGCCGCACCAACATAATAGAGATACAGAAACACCGTGGCCCCTTTCTTTGAGATGACTCTGCACTATTGCGAGCTGTAAATGCCACTTCCAGCTTAGCTGTGCAGAAGAAGAACAACAAGAAGAAGAAATATCTCGAAATATGTCCGTCAGGCCCCTTCCCTTGAGATATATCTGCAAATATCTCGGAAACGAAGCGAGCTATGGCAAAATGTTAAGAGACCTTTTTTGTAGAGAATTAAGTTTCCTACTTTTTATGTTCTATGATATTTTTTGATCAGATGCGTAGTTCTCGAGATATATCAAGATATTTAAAAGTTCCGAAGCCGCACCAACATAATAGAGATACAGAAACACCGTGGCCCCTTTCTTTGAGATAACTCTGCACTATTGCGAGCTGGAAATGCCACTTCCAGTTTAGCTGTGCAGAAGAAGAACAACAAGAAGAAGAAATATCTCGAAATATGTCCGTTAGGCCCCTTCCCTTGAGATAAATCTGCAAATATCTCGGAAACGAAGCGAGCTATGGCAAAATGTTAAGAGACCTTTTTTGTAGAGAATTGAGTTTCCTACTTTTTATGTTCTATGATATTTTTTGATCAGAAGCGTAGTTTTCGAGATATATCGAGATATTTAAAAGTTCCGAAGCCGCACCAACATAATAGAGATACAGAAACACCGTGGCCCCTTTCTTTGAGATAACTCTGCACTAGTGCGAGCCGCAAATGCCACTTCCAGCTTAGCTGTGCAGAAGAAGAACAACAAGAAGAAGAAATATCTCGAAATATGTCCGTCAGGCCCCTTCCCTTGAGATAAATATGCAAATATCTCGGAAACGAAGCGAGCTATGGCAAAATGTTAAGAGACCTTTTTTGTAGAGAATTAAGTTTCCTACTTTTTATGTTCTATGATATTTTTTGATCAGATGCGTAGTTCTCGAGATATATCAAGATATTTAAAAGTTCCGAAGCCGCACCAACATAATAGAGATACAGAAACACCGTGGCCCCTTTCTTTGAGATAACTCTGCACTAGTGCGAGCCGCAAATGCCACTTCCAGTTTAGCTGTGCAGAAGAAGAACAACAAGAAGAAGAAATATCTCGAAATATGTCCGTTAGGCCCCTTCCCTTGAGATAAATCTGCAAATATCTCGGAAACGAAGCGAGCTATGGCAAAATGTTAAGAGACCTTTTTTGTAGAGAATTATGTTTCCTATAATTTATGTTCTATGATATTTTTTGATCAGAAGCGTAGTTTTCGAGATATATCGAGATATTTAAAAGTTCCGAAGCCGCACCAACATAATAGAGATACAGAAACACCGTGGCCCCTTTCTTTGAGATAACTCTGCACTAGTGCGAGCCGCAAATGCCACTTCCAGCTTAGCTGTGCAGAAGAAGAACAACAAGAAGAAGAAATATCTCGAAATATGTCCGTCAGGCCCCTTCCCTTGAGATAAATCTGCAAATATCTCGGAAACGAAGCGAGCTATGGCAAAATGTTAAGAGACCTTTTTTGTAGAGAATTATGTTTCCTACAATTTATGTTCTATGATATTTTTTGATCAGAAGCGTAGTTTTCGAGATATATCGAGATATTTAAAAGTTCCGAAGCCGCACCAACATAATAGAGATACAGAAACACCGTGGCCCCTTTCTTTGAGATAACTCTGCACTAGTGCGAGCCGCAAATGCCACTTCCAGCTTAGCTGTGCAGAAAAAGAACAACAAGAAGAAGAAATATCTCGAAATATGTCCGTCAGGCCCCTTCCCTTGAGATAAATATGCAAATATCTCGGAAACGAAGCGAGCTATGGCAAAATGTTAAGAGACCTTTTTTGTAGAGAATTAGGTTTCCTACTTTTTATGTTCTATGATATTTTTTGATCAGAAGCGTAGTTTTCGAGATATATCGAGATATTTAAAAGTTCCGAAGCCGCACCAACATAATAGAGATACAGAAACACCGTGGCCCCTTTCTTTGAGATAACTCTGCACTAGTGCGAGCCGCAAATGCCACTTCCAGCTTAGCTGTGCAGAAGAAGAACAACAAGAAGAAGAAATATCTCGAAATATGTCCGTCAGGCCCCTTCCCTTGAGATATATCTGCAAATATCTCGGAAACGAAGCGAGCTATGGCAAAATGTTAAGAGACCTTTTTTGTAGAGAATTAAGTTTCCTACTTTTTATGTTCTATAATATTTTTTGATCAGAAGTGTAGTTTTCGAGATATATCGAGATATTTAAAAGTTCCGAAGCCGCACCAACATAATAGAGATACAGAAACACCGTGGCCCCTTTCTTTGAGATAACTCTGCACTAGTGCGAGCCGCAAATGCCACTTCCAGCTTAGCTGTGCAGAAGAAGAACAACAAGAAGAAGAAATATCTCGAAATATGTCCGTCAGGCCCCTTCCCTTGAGATATATCTGCAAATATCTCGGAAACGAAGCGAGCTATGGCAAAATGTTAAGAGACCTTTTTTGTAGAGAATTATGTTTCCTACAATTTATGTTCTATGATATTTTTTGATCAGAAGCGTAGTTTTCGAGATATATCGAGATATTTAAAAGTTCCGAAGCCGCACCAACATAATAGAGATGCAGAAACACCGTGGCCCCTTTCTTTGAGATAACTCTGCACTAGTGCGAGCCGCAAATGCCACTTCCAGCTTAGCTGTGCAGAAGAAGAACAACAAGAAGAAGAAATATCTCGAAATATGTCCGTCAGGCCCCTTCCCTTGAGATATATCTGCAAATATCTCGGAAACGAAGCGAGCTATGGCAAAATGTTAAGAGACCTTTTTTGTAGAGAATTATGTTTCCTACAATTTATGTTCTATGATATTTTTTGATCAGAAGCGTAGTTTTCGAGATATATCGAGATATTTAAAAGTTCCGAAGCCGCACCAACATAATAGAGATACAGAAACACCGTGGCCCCTTTCTTTGAGATAACTCTGCACTAGTGCGAGCCGCAAATGCCACTTCCAGCTTAGCTGTGCAGAAGAAGAACAACAAGAAGAAGAAATATCTCGAAATATGTCCGTCAGGCCCCTTCCCTTGAGATAAATCTGCAAATATCTCGGAAACGAAGCGAGCTATGGCAAAATGTTAAGAGACCTTTTTTGTAGAGAATTAAGTTTCCTACTTTTTATGTTCTATGATATTTTTTGATCAGATGCGTAGTTCTCGAGATATATCAAGATATTTAAAAGTTCCAAAGCCGCACCAACATAATAGAGATACAGAAACACCGTGGCCCCTTTCTTTGAGATAACTCTGCACTATTGCGAGCTGGAAATGCCACTTCCAGTTTAGCTGTGCAGAAGAAGAACAACAAGAAGAAGAAATATCTCGAAATATGTCCGTTAGGCCCCTTCCCTTGAGATAAATCTGCAAATATCTCGGAAACGAAGCGAGCTATGGCAAAATGTTAAGAGACCTTTTTTGTAGAGAATTATGTTTCCTACAATTTATGTTCTATGATATTTTTTGATCAGAAGCGTAGTTTTCGAGATATATCGAGATATTTAAAAGTTCCGAAGCCGCACCAACATAATAGAGATACAGAAACACCGTGGCCCCTTTCTTTGAGATAACTCTGCACTAGTGCGAGCCGCAAATGCCACTTCCAGCTCAGCTGTGCAGAAGAAGAACAACAAGAAGAAGAAATATCTCGAAATATGTCCGTCAGGCCCCTTCCCTTGAGATATATCTGCAAATATCTCGGAAACGAAGCGAGTTATGGCAAAATGTTAAGAGACCTTTTTTGTAGAGAATTAAGTTTCCTACTTTTTATGTTCTATGATATTTTTTGATCAGAAGCGTAGTTTTCGAGATATATCGAGATATTTAAAAGTTCCGAAGCCGCACCAACATAATAGAGATACAGAAACACCGTGGCCCCTTTCTTTGAGATAACTCTGCACTAGTGCGAGCCGCAAATGCCACTTCCAGCTTAGCTGTGCACAAGAAGAACAACAAGAAGAAGAAATATCTCGAAATATGTCCGTCAGGCCCCTTCCCTTGAGATATATCTGCAAATATCTCGGAAACGAAGCGAGCTATGGCAAAATGTTAAGAGACCTTTTTTGTAGAGAATTATGTTTCCTACAATTTATGTTCTATGATATTTTTTGATCAGAAGCGTAGTTTTCGAGATATATCGAGATATTTAAAAGTTCCGAAGCCGCACCAACATAATAGAGAGGCAGAAACACCGTGGCCCCTTTCTTTGAGATAACTCTGCACTAGTGCGAGCCGCAAATGCCACTTCCAGCTTAGCTGTGCAGAAGAAGAACAACAAGAAGAAGAAATATCTCGAAATATGTCCGTCAGGCCCCTTCCCTTGAGATAAATATGCAAATATCTCGGAAACGAAGCGAGCTATGGCAAAATGTTAAGAGACCTTTTTTGTAGAGAATTAAGTTTCCTACTTTTTATGTTCTATGACATTTTTTGATCAGATGCGTAGTTCTCGAGATATATCAAGATATTTAAAAGTTCCGAAGCCGCACCAACATAATAGAGATACAGAAACACCGTGGCCCCTTTCTTTGAGATAACTCTGCACTATTGCGAGCTGTAAATGCCACTTCCAGCTTAGCTGTGCAGAAGAAGAACAACAAGAAGAAGAAATATCTCGAAATATGTCCGTCAGGCCCCTTCCCTTGAGATATATCTGCAAATATCTCGGAAACGAAGCGAGCTATGGCAAAATGTTAAGAGACCTTTTTTGTCGAGAATTCTGTTTCCTACAATTTATGTTCTATGATATTTTTTGATCAGAAGCGTAGTTTTCGAGATATATCGAGATATTTAAAAGTTCCGAAGCCGCACCAACATAATAGAGATACAGAAACACCGTGGCCCCTTTCTTTGAGATAACTCTGCACTAGTGCGAGCCGCAAATGCCACTTCCAGCTTAGCTGTGCAGAAGAAGAACAACAAGAAGAAGAAATATCTCGAAATATGTCCGTCAGGCCCCTTCCCTTGAGATAAATCTGCAAATATCTCGGAAACGAAGCGAGCTATGGCAAAATGGTAAGAGACCTTTTTTGTAGAGAATTAAGTTTCCTACTTTTTATGTTCTATGATATTTTTTGATCAGAAGCGTAGTTTTCGAGATATATCGAGATATTTAAAAGTTCCGAAGCCGCACCAACATAATAGAGATACAGAAACACCGTGGCCCCTTTCTTTGAGATAACTCTGCACTATTGCGAGCCGCAAATGCCACTTCCAGCTTAGCTGTGCAGAAGAAGAACAACAAGAAGAAGAAATATCTCGAAATATGTCCGTCAGGCCCCTTCCCTTGAGATAAATATGCAAATATCTCGGAAACGAAGCGAGCTATGGCAAAATGTTAAGAGACCGTTGTGGTAGAGAATTAAGTTTCCTACTTTTTATGTTCTATGATATTTTTTGATCAGACGCGTAGTTCTCGAGATATATCAAGATATTTAAAAGTTCCGAAGCCGCACCAACATAATAGAGATACAGAAACACCGTGGCCCCTTTCTTTGAGATAACTCTGCACTATTGCGAGCTGCAAATGCCACTTCCAGCTTAGCTGTGCAGAAGAAGAACAACAAGAAGAAGAAATATCTCGAAATATGTCCGTCAGGCCCCTTCCCTTGAGATAAATCTGCAAATATCTCGGAAACGAAGAGAGCTATGGCAAAATGTTAAGAGACCTTTTTTGTAGAGAATTATGTTTCCTACAATTTATGTTCTATGATATTTTTTGATCAGAAGCGTAGTTTTCGAGATATATCGAGATATTTAAAAGTTCCGAAGCCGCACCAACATAATAGAGATACAGAAACACCGTGGCCCCTTTCTTTGAGATAACTCTGCACTAGTGCGAGCCGCAAATGCCACTTCCAGCTTAGCTGTGCAGAAGAAGAACAACAAGAAGAAGAAATATCTCGAAATATGTCCGTCAGGCCCCTTCCCTTGAGATAAATATGCAAATATCTCAGAAACGAAGCGAGCTATGGCAAAATGTTAAGAGACCTTTTTTGTAGAGAATTAAGTTTCCTACTTTTTATGTTCTATGATATTTTTTGATCAGATGCTTAGTTCTCGAGATATATCAAGATATTTAAAAGTTCCGAAGCCGCACCAACATAATAGAGATACAGAAACACCGTGTCCCCTTTCTGTGAGATAACTCTGCAATATTGCGAGCTGCAAATGCCACTTCCAGCTTAGCTGTGCAGAGGAAGAACAACAAGAAGAAGAAATATCTCGAAATATGTCCGTCAGGCCAGTTCCTTTGAGCTGAATCTGCAAATATCTCGGAAACGAAGCGAGCTATGGCAAAATGTTAAGAGACCTTTTTTGTAGAGAATTAAGTTTCCTACTTTTTATGTTCGATGATATTTTTTGATCAGATGCGTAGTTCTCGAGATATATCAAGATATTTAAAAGTTCCGAAGCTGCACCAACATAATAGAGGTACAGAAACACCGTGGCCTCTTTCTTTGAGATAACTCTGCACTATTGCGAGCTGCAAATGCCACTTCGAGCTTAGCTGTGCAGAAGAAGAACAACAAGAAGAAGAAATATCTCGAAATATGTCCGTCAGACCCCTTCCCTTGAGATGTATCTGCAAATATCTCGGAAACGAAGCGAGCTATGGCAAAATGTTAAGAGACCTTTTTTGTAGAGAATTAAGTTTCCTACTTTTTATGGTCTATGATATTTTTTGATCAGAAGCGTAGTTTTCGAGATATATCGAGATATTTAAAAGTTCCGAAGCCGCACCAACATAATAGAGATACAGAAACACCGTGGCCCCTTTCTTTGAGATAACTCTGCACTAGTGCGAGCCGCAAATGCCACTTCCAGCTTAGCTGTGCAGAAGAAGAACAACAAGAAGAAGAAATATCTCGAAATATGTCCGTCAGGCCCCTTCCCTTGAGATAAATCTGCAAATATCTCGGAAACGAAGAGAGCTATGGCAAAATGTTAAGAGACCTTTTTTGTAGAGAATTATGTTTCCTACAATTTACGTTCTATGATATTTTTTGATCAGAAGCGTAGTTTTCGAGATATATCGAGATATTTAAAAGTTCCGAAGCCGCACCAACATAATAGAGATACAGAAACACCGTGGCCCCTTTCTTTGAGATAACTCTGCACTAGTGCGAGCCGCAAATGCCACTTCCAGCTTAGCTGTGCAGAAGAAGAACAACAAGCAGAAGAAATATCTCGAAATATGTCCGTCAGGCCCCTTCCCGTGAGATAAATATGCAAATATCTCAGAAACGAAGCGAGCTATGGCAAAATGTTAAGAGACCTTTTTTGTAGAGAATTAAGTTTCCTACTTTTTATGTTCTATGATATTTTTTGATCAGATGCTTAGTTCTCGAGATATATCAAGATATTTAAAAGTTCCGAAGCCGCACCAACATAATAGAGATACAGAAACACCGTGTCCCCTTTCTGTGAGATAACTCTGCAATATTGCGAGCTGCAAATGCCACTTCCAGCTTAGCTGTGCAGAGGAAGAACAACAAGAAGAAGAAATATCTCGAAATATGTCCGTTAGGCCCCTTCCCTTGAGATAAATCTGCAAATATCTCGGAAACGAAGCGAGCTATGGCAAAATGTTAAGAGACCTTTTTTGTAGAGAATTAAGTTTCCTACTTTTTATGTTCTATGATATTTTTTGATCAGAAGCGTAGTTTTCGAGATATATCGAGATATTTAAAAGTTCCGAAGCCGCACCAACATAATAGAGATACAGAAACACCGTGGCCCCTTTCTTTGAGATAACTCTGCACTAGTGCGCGCCGCAAATGCCACTTCCAGCTTAGCTGTGCAGAAGAAGAACAACAAGAAGAAGAAATAGCTCGAAATATGTCCGTCAGGCCCCTTCCCTTGAGATAAATATGCAAATCTCTCGGAAACGAAGCGAGCTATGGCAAAATGTTGAGAGACCTTTTTTGTAGAGAATTAAGTTTCCTACCTTTTATGTTCTATGATATTTTTTGATCAGAAGCGTAGTTTTCGAGATACATCGAGATATTTAAATGTTCCGAAGCCGCACCAACATAATAGAGATACAGAAACACCGTGGCCCCTTTCTTTGAGATAACTCTGCGCTAGTGCGAGCCGCAAATGCCACTTCCAGCTTAGCTGTGCAGAAGAAGAACAACAAGAAGAAGAAATATCTCGAAATATGTCCGTCAGGCCCCTTCCCTTGAGATATATCTGCAAATATCTCGGAAACGAAGCGAGCTATGGCAAAATGTTAAGAGACCTTTTTTGTAGAGAATTATGTTTCCTACAATTTATGTTCTATGATATTTTTTGATCAGAAGCGTAGTTTTCGAGATACATCGAGATATTTAAAAGTTCCGAAGCCGCACCAACATAATAGAGATACAGAAACACCGTGGCCCCTTTCTTTGAGATAACTCTGCACTAGTGCGAGCCGCAAATGCCACTTCCAGCTTAGCTGTGCAGAAGAAGAACAACAAGAAGAAGAAATATCTCGAAATATGTCCGTCAGGCCCCTTCCCTTGAGATAAATCTGCAAATATCTCGGAAACGAAGCGAGCTATGGCAAAATGTTAAGAGACCTTCTTTGTAGGGAATTAAGTTTCCTACTTTTTATGTTCTATGATATTTTTTGATCAGATGCGTAGTTCTCGAGATATATCAAGATATTTAAAAGTTCCGAAGCCGCACCAACATAATAGAGATACAGAAACACCGTGGCCCCTTTCTTTGAGATAACTCTGCACTATTGCGAGCTGCAAATGCCACTTCCAGCTTAGCTGTGCAGAGGAAGAACAACAAGAAGAAGAAATATCTCGAAATATGTCCGTCAGGCCAGTTCCTTTGAGCTGAATCTGCAAATATCTCGGAAACGAAGCGAGCTATGGCAAAATGTTAAGAGACGTTTTTTATAGAGAATTATGTTTCCTACAATTTATGTTCTATGATATTTTTTGATCAGAAGCGTAGTTTTCGAGATATATCGAGATATTTAAAAGTTCCGAAGCCGCACCAACATAATAGGGATACAGAAACACCGTGGCCCCTTTCTTTGAGATAACTCTGCACTAGTGCGAGCCGCAAATGCCACTTCCAGCTTAGCTGTGCAGAAGAAGAACAACAAGAAGAAGAAATATCTCGAAATATGTCCGTCAGGCCCCTTCCCTTGAGATAAATCTGCAAATATCTCGGAAACGAAGCGAGCTATGGCAAAATGTTGAGAGACCTTTTTTGTAGAGAATTAAGTTTCCTACTTTTTATGTTCTATGATATTTTTTGATCAGAAGCGTAGTTTTCGAGATATATCGAGATATTTAAAAGTTCCGAAGCCGCACCAACATAATAGAGATACAGAAACACCGTGGCCCCATTCTTTGAGATAACTCTGCACTATTGCGAGCCGCAAATGCCACTTCCAGCTTAGCTGTGCAGAAGAAGAACAACAAGAAGAAGAAATATCTCGAAATATGTCCGTCAGGCCCCTTCCCTTGAGATAAATATGCAAATATCTCGGAAACGAAGCGAGCTATGGCAAAATGTTAAGAGACCGTTGTGGTAGAGAATTAAGTTTCCTACTTTTTATGTTCTATGATATTTTTTGATCAGACGCGTAGTTCTCGAGATATATCAAGATATTTAAAAGTTCCGAAGCCGCACCAACATAATAGAGATACAGAAACACCGTGGCCCCTTTCTTTGAGATAACTCTGCACTATTGCGAGCTGCAAATGCCACTTCCAGCTTAGCTGTGCAGAAGAAGAACAACAAGAAGAAGAAATATCTCGAAATATGTCCGTCAGGCCCCTTCCCTTGAGATAAATCTGCAAATATCTCGGAAACGAAGAGAGCTATGGCAAAATGTTAAGAGACCTTTTTTGTAGAGAATTATGTTTCCTACAATTTACGTTCTATGATATTTTTTGATCAGAAGCGTAGTTTTCGAGATATATCGAGATATTTAAAAGTTCCGAAGCCGCACCAACATAATAGAGATACAGAAACACCGTGGCCCCTTTCTTTGAGATAACTCTGCATTAGTGCGAGCCGCAAATGCCACTTCCAGCTTAGCTGTGCAGAAGAAGAACAACAAGAAGAAGAAATATCTCGAAATATGTCCGTCAGGCCCCTTCCCTTGAGATAAATCTGCAAATATCTAGGAAACGAAGCGAGCTATGGCAAAATGGTAAGAGACCTTTTTTGTAGAGAATTAAGTTTCCTACTTTTTATGTTCTATGATATTTTTTGATCAGATGCGTAGTTCTCGAGATATATCAAGATATTTAAAAGTTCCAAAGCCGCACCAACATAATAGAGATACAGAAACACCGTGGCCCCTTTCTTTGAGATAACTCTGCACTATTACGAGCTGGAAATGCCACTTCCAGTTTAGCTGTGCAGTAGAAGAACAACAAGAAGAAGAAATATCTCGAAATATGTCCGTCAGGCCCCTTCCCTTGAGATAAATCTGCAAATATCTCGGAAACGAAGCGAGCTATGGCAAAATGTTAAGAGACCTTTTTTGTAGAGAATTAAGTTTCCTACTTTTTATGTTCTATGATATTTTTTGATCAGATGCGTAGTTCTCGAGATATATCAAGATATTTAAAAGTTCCGAAGCCGCACCAACATAATAGAGATACAGAAACACCGTGACCCCTTTCTTTGAGATAACTCTGCACTAGTGCGAGCCGCAAATGCCACTTCCAGCTTAGCTGTGCAGAAGAAGAACAACAAGAAGAAGAAATATCTCGAAATATGTCCGTCAGGCCCCTTCCCTTGAGATATATCTGCAAATATCTCGGAAACGAAGCGAGCTATGGCAAAATGTTAAGAGACCTCTTTTGTAGAGAATTAAGTTTCCTACCTTTTATGTTCTATGATATTTTTTGATCAGATGCGTAGTTCTCGAGATATATCAAGATATTTAAAAGTTCCGAAGCCGCACCAACATAATAGAGATACAGAAACACCGTGGCCCCTTTCTTTGAGATAACTCTGCACTATTGCGAGCTGGAAATGCCACTTCCAGTTTAGCTGTGCAGAAGAAGAACAACAAGAAGAAGAAATATCTCGAAATATGTCCGTTAGGCCCCTTCCCTTGAGATAAATCTGCAAATATCTCGGAAACGAAGCGAGCTATGGCAAAATGTTAAGAGACCTTTTTTGTAGAGAATTAAGTTTCCTACTTTTTATGTTCTATGATATTTTTTGATCAGAAGCGTAGTTTTCGAGATATATCGAGATATTTAAAAGTTCCGAAGCCGCACCAACATAATAGAGATACAGAAACACCGTGGCCCCTTTCTTTGAGATAACTCTGCACTATTGCGAGCCGCAAATGCCACTTCCAGCTTAGCTGTGCAGAAGAAGAACAACAAGAAGAAGAAATATCTCGAAATATGTCCGTCAGGCCCCTTCCCTTGAGATAAATATGCAAATATCTCGGAAACGAAGCGAGCTATGGCAAAATGTTAAGAGACCGTTGTGGTAGAGAATTAAGTTTCCTACTTTTTATGTTCTATGATATTTTTTGATCAGACGCGTAGTTCTCGAGATATATCAAGATATTTAAAAGTTCCGAAGCCGCACCAACATAATAGAGATACAGAAACACCGTGGCCCCTTTCTTTGAGATAACTCTGCACTATTGCGAGCTGCAAATGCCACTTCCAGCTTAGCTGTGCAGAAGAAGAACAACAAGAAGAAGAAATATCTCGAAATATGTCCGTCAGGCCCCTTCCCTTGAGATAAATCTGCAAATATCTCGGAAACGAAGAGAGCTATGGCAAAATGTTAAGAGACCTTTTTTGTAGAGAATTATGTTTCCTACAATTTATGTTCTATGATATTTTTTGATCAGAAGCGTAGTTTTCGAGATATATCGAGATATTTAAAAGTTCCGAAGCCGCACCAACATAATAGAGATACAGAAACACCGTGGCCCCTTTCTTTGAGATAACTCTGCACTAGTGCGAGCCGCAAATGCCACTTCCAGCTTAGCTGTGCAGAAGAAGAACAACAAGAAGAAGAAATATCTCGAAATATGTCCGTCAGGCCCCTTCCCTTGAGATAAATATGCAAATATCTCAGAAACGAAGCGAGCTATGGCAAAATGTTAAGAGACCTTTTTTGTAGAGAATTATGTTTCCTACAATTTACGTTCTATGATATTTTTTGATCAGAAGCGTAGTTTTCGAGATATATCGAGATATTTAAAAGTTCCGAAGCCGCACCAACATAATAGAGATACAGAAACACCGTGGCCCCTTTCTTTGAGATAACTCTGCACTAGTGCGAGCCGCAAATGCCACTTCCAGCTTAGCTGTGCAGAAGAAGAACAACAAGCAGAAGAAATATCTCGAAATATGTCCGTCAGGCCCCTTCCCGTGAGATAAATATGCAAATATCTCAGAAACGAAGCGAGCTATGGCAAAATGTTAAGAGACCTTTTTTGTAGAGAATTAAGTTTCCTACTTTTTATGTTCTATGATATTTTTTGATCAGATGCTTAGTTCTCGAGATATATCAAGATATTTAAAAGTTCCGAAGCCGCACCAACATAATAGAGATACAGAAACACCGTGTCCCCTTTCTGTGAGATAACTCTGCAATATTGCGAGCTGCAAATGCCACTTCCAGCTTAGCTGTGCAGAGGAAGAACAACAAGAAGAAGAAATATCTCGAAATATGTCCGTCAGGCCAGTTCCTTTGAGCTGAATCTGCAAATATCTCGGAAACGAAGCGAGCTATGGCAAAATGTTAAGAGACCTTTTTTGTAGAGAATTAAGTTTCCTACTTTTTATGTTCTATGATATTTTTTGATCAGATGCGTAGTTCTCGAGATATATCAAGATATTTAAAAGTTCCGAAGCCGCACCAACATAATAGAGATACAGAAACACCGTGGCCCCTTTCTTTGAGATAACTCTGCACTATTGCGAGCTGCAAATGCCACTTCCAGTTTAGCTGTGCAGAAGAAGAACAACAAGAAGAAGAAATATCTCGAAATATGTCCGTTAGGCCCCTTCCCTTGAGATAAATCTGCAAATATCTCGGAAACGAAGCGAGCTATGGCAAAATGTTAAGAGACCTTTTTTGTAGAGAATTAAGTTTCCTACTTTTTATGTTCTATGATATTTTTTGATCAGAAGCGTAGTTTTCGAGATATATCGAGATATTTAAAAGTTCCGAAGCCGCACCAACATAATAGAGATACAGAAACACCGTGGCCCCTTTCTTTGAGATAACTCTGCACTAGTGCGCGCCGCAAATGCCACTTCCAGCTTAGCTGTGCAGAAGAAGAACAACAAGAAGAAGAAATAGCTCGAAATATGTCCGTCAGGCCCCTTCCCTTGAGATAAATATGCAAATCTCTCGGAAACGAAGCGAGCTATGGCAAAATGTTGAGAGACCTTTTTTGTAGAGAATTAAGTTTCCTACCTTTTATGTTCTATGATATTTTTTGATCAGAAGCGTAGTTTTCGAGATACATCGAGATATTTAAATGTTCCGAAGCCGCACCAACATAATAGAGATACAGAAACACCGTGGCCCCTTTCTTTGAGATAACTCTGCGCTAGTGCGAGCCGCAAATGCCACTTCCAGCTTAGCTGTGCAGAAGAAGAACAACAAGAAGAAGAAATATCTCGAAATATGTCCGTCAGGCCCCTTCCCTTGAGATATATCTGCAAATATCTCGGAAACGAAGCGAGCTATGGCAAAATGTTAAGAGACCTTTTTTGTAGAGAATTATGTTTCCTACAATTTATGTTCTATGATATTTTTTGATCAGAAGCGTAGTTTTCGAGATACATCGAGATATTTAAAAGTTCCGAAGCCGCACCAACATAATAGAGATACAGAAACACCGTGGCCCCTTTCTTTGAGATAACTCTGCACTAGTGCGAGCCGCAAATGCCACTTCCAGCTTAGCTGTGCAGAAGAAGAACAACAAGAAGAAGAAATATCTCGAAATATGTCCGTCAGGCCCCTTCCCTTGAGATAAATCTGCAAATATCTCGGAAACGAAGCGAGCTATGGCAAAATGTTAAGAGACCTTCTTTGTAGGGAATTAAGTTTCCTACTTTTTATGTTCTATGATATTTTTTGATCAGATGCGTAGTTCTCGAGATATATCAAGATATTTAAAAGTTCCGAAGCCGCACCAACATAATAGAGATACAGAAACACCGTGGCCCCTTTCTTTGAGATAACTCTGCACTATTGCGAGCTGCAAATGCCACTTCCAGCTTAGCTGTGCAGAGGAAGAACAACAAGAAGAAGAAATATCTCGAAATATGTCCGTCAGGCCAGTTCCTTTGAGCTGAATCTGCAAATATCTCGGAAACGAAGCGAGCTATGGCAAAATGTTAAGAGACGTTTTTTATAGAGAATTATGTTTCCTACAATTTATGTTCTATGATATTTTTTGATCAGAAGCGTAGTTTTCGAGATATATCGAGATATTTAAAAGTTCCGAAGCCGCACCAACATAATAGGGATACAGAAACACCGTGGCCCCTTTCTTTGAGATAACTCTGCACTAGTGCGAGCCGCAAATGCCACTTCCAGCTTAGCTGTGCAGAAGAAGAACAACAAGAAGAAGAAATATCTCGAAATATGTCCGTCAGGCCCCTTCCCTTGAGATAAATCTGCAAATATCTCGGAAACGAAGCGAGCTATGGCAAAATGTTGAGAGACCTTTTTTGTAGAGAATTAAGTTTCCTACTTTTTATGTTCTATGATATTTTTTGATCAGATGCGTAGTTCTCGAGATATATCAAGATATTTAAAAGTTCCGAAGCCGCACCAACATAATAGAGATACAGAAACACCGTGGCCCCTTTCTTTGAGATAACTCTGCACTATTGCGAGCTGTAAATGCCACTTCCAGCTTAGCTGTGCAGAAGAAGAACAACAAGAAGAAGAAATATCTCGAAATATGTCCGTCAGGCCCCTTCCCTTGAGATATATCTGCAAATATCTCGGAAACGAAGCGAGCTATGGCAAAATGTTAAGAGACCTTTTTTGTAGAGAATTATGTTTCCTACAATTTATGTTCTATGATATTTTTTGATCAGAAGCGTAGTTTTCGAGATACATCGAGATATTTAAATGTTCCGAAGCCGCACCAACATAATAGAGATACAGAAACACCGTGGCCCCTTTCTTTGAGATAACTCTGCGCTAGTGCGAGCCGCAAATGCCACTTCCAGCTTAGCTGTGCAGAAGAAGAACAACAAGAAGAAGAAATATCTCGAAATATGTCCGTCAGGCCCCTTCCCTTGAGATAAATCTGCAAATATCTCGGAAACGAAGCGAGCTATGGCAAAATGTTAAGAGACCTTTTTTGTACAGAATTAAGTTTCCTACTTTTTATGTTCTATGATATTTTTTGATCAGATGCGTAGTTCTCGAGATATATCAAGATATTTAAAAGTTCCGAAGCCGCACCAACATAATAGAGATACAGAAACACCGTGGCCCCTTTCTTTGAGATAACTCTGCACTATTGCGAGCTGCAAATGCCACTTCCAGCATAGCTGTGCAGAGGAAGAACAACAAGAAGAAGAAATATCTCGAAATATGTCCGTCAGGCCAGTTCCTTTGAGCTGAATCGGCAAATATCTCGGAAACGAAGCGAGCTATGGCAAAATGTTAAGAGACGTTTTTTGTAGAGAATTATGTTTCCTACAATTTAAGTTCTATGATATTTTTTGATCAGAAGCCTAGTTTTCGAGATATATCGAGATATTTAAAAGTTCCGAAGCCGCACCAACATAATAGAGATACAGAAACACCGTGGCCCCTCTCTTTGAGATAACTCTGCACTATTGCGAGCTGGAAATGCCACTTCCAGTTTAGCTGTGCAGAAGAAGAACAACAAGAAGAGGAAATATCTCGAAATATGTCCGTCAGGCCCCTTCCCTTGAGATATATCTGCAAATATCTCGGAAACGAAACGAGCTATGGCAAAATGTTAAGAGACCTTTTTTGTAGAGAATTATGTTTCCTACAATTTATGTTCTATGATATTTTTTAATCAGAATCGTAGTTTTCGAGATATATCGAGATATTTAAAAGATCCGAAGCCGCACCAACATAATAGAGATACAGAAACACCGTGGCCCCTTTCTTTGATATAACCCTGCACTAGTGCGAGCCGCAAATGCCGCTTCCAGCTTAGCTGTGCAGAAGAAGAACAACAAGAAGAAGAAATATCTCGAAATATGTCCGTCAGGCCCCTTCCCTTGAGATAAATCTGCAAATATCTCGGAAACGAAGAGAGCTATGGCAAAATGTTAAGAGACCTTTTTTGTAGAGAATTATGTTTCCTACAATTTATGTTCTATGATATTTTTTGATCAGAAGCGTAGTTTTCGAGATATATCGAGATATTTAAAAGTTCCGAAGCCGCACCAACATAATAGAGATACAGAAACACCGTGGCCCCTTTCTTTGAGATAACTCTGCACTAGTGCGAGCCGCAAATGCCACTTCCAGCTTAGCTGTGCAGAAGAAGAACAACAAGAAGAAGAAATATCTCGAAATATGTCCGTCAGGCCCCTTCCCTTGAGATAAATATGCAAATATCTCAGAAACGAAGCGAGCTATGGCAAAATGTTAAGAGACCTTTTTTGTAGAGAATTATGTTTCCTACAATTTACGTTCTATGATATTTTTTGATCAGAAGCGTAGTTTTCGAGATATATCGAGATATTTAAAAGTTCCGAAGCCGCACCAACATAATAGAGATACAGAAACACCGTGGCCCCTTTCTTTGAGATAACTCTGCACTAGTGCGAGCCGCAAATGCCACTTCCAGCTTAGCTGTGCAGAAGAAGAACAACAAGCAGAAGAAATATCTCGAAATATGTCCGTCAGGCCCCTTCCCGTGAGATAAATATGCAAATATCTCAGAAACGAAGCGAGCTATGGCAAAATGTTAAGAGACCTTTTTTGTAGAGAATTAAGTTTCCTACTTTTTATGTTCTATGATATTTTTTGATCAGATGCTTAGTTCTCGAGATATATCAAGATATTTAAAAGTTCCGAAGCCGCACCAACATAATAGAGATACAGAAACACCGTGTCCCCTTTCTGTGAGATAACTCTGCAATATTGCGAGCTGCAAATGCCACTTCCAGCTTAGCTGTGCAGAGGAAGAACAACAAGAAGAAGAAATATCTCGAAATATGTCCGTCAGGCCAGTTCCTTTGAGCTGAATCTGCAAATATCTCGGAAACGAAGCGAGCTATGGCAAAATGTTAAGAGACCTTTTTTGTAGAGAATTAAGTTTCCTACTTTTTATGTTCTATGATATTTTTTGATCAGATGCGTAGTTCTCGAGATATATCAAGATATTTAAAAGTTCCGAAGCCGCACCAACATAATAGAGATACAGAAACACCGTGGCCCCTTTCTTTGAGATAACTCTGCACTATTGCGAGCTGCAAATGCCACTTCCAGTTTAGCTGTGCAGAAGAAGAACAACAAGAAGAAGAAATATCTCGAAATATGTCCGTTAGGCCCCTTCCCTTGAGATAAATCTGCAAATATCTCGGAAACGAAGCGAGCTATGGCAAAATGTTAAGAGACCTTTTTTGTAGAGAATTAAGTTTCCTACTTTTTATGTTCTATGATATTTTTTGATCAGAAGCGTAGTTTTCGAGATATATCGAGATATTTAAAAGTTCCGAAGCCGCACCAACATAATAGAGATACAGAAACACCGTGGCCCCTTTCTTTGAGATAACTCTGCACTAGTGCGCGCCGCAAATGCCACTTCCAGCTTAGCTGTGCAGAAGAAGAACAACAAGAAGAAGAAATAGCTCGAAATATGTCCGTCAGGCCCCTTCCCTTGAGATAAATATGCAAATCTCTCGGAAACGAAGCGAGCTATGGCAAAATGTTGAGAGACCTTTTTTGTAGAGAATTAAGTTTCCTACCTTTTATGTTCTATGATATTTTTTGATCAGAAGCGTAGTTTTCGAGATACATCGAGATATTTAAATGTTCCGAAGCCGCACCAACATAATAGAGATACAGAAACACCGTGGCCCCTTTCTTTGAGATAACTCTGCGCTAGTGCGAGCCGCAAATGCCACTTCCAGCTTAGCTGTGCAGAAGAAGAACAACAAGAAGAAGAAATATCTCGAAATATGTCCGTCAGGCCCCTTCCCTTGAGATATATCTGCAAATATCTCGGAAACGAAGCGAGCTATGGCAAAATGTTAAGAGACCTTTTTTGTAGAGAATTATGTTTCCTACAATTTATGTTCTATGATATTTTTTGATCAGAAGCGTAGTTTTCGAGATACATCGAGATATTTAAAAGTTCCGAAGCCGCACCAACATAATAGAGATACAGAAACACCGTGGCCCCTTTCTTTGAGATAACTCTGCACTAGTGCGAGCCGCAAATGCCACTTCCAGCTTAGCTGTGCAGAAGAAGAACAACAAGAAGAAGAAATATCTCGAAATATGTCCGTCAGGCCCCTTCCCTTGAGATAAATCTGCAAATATCTCGGAAACGAAGCGAGCTATGGCAAAATGTTAAGAGACCTTCTTTGTAGGGAATTAAGTTTCCTACTTTTTATGTTCTATGATATTTTTTGATCAGATGCGTAGTTCTCGAGATATATCAAGATATTTAAAAGTTCCGAAGCCGCACCAACATAATAGAGATACAGAAACACCGTGGCCCCTTTCTTTGAGATAACTCTGCACTATTGCGAGCTGCAAATGCCACTTCCAGCTTAGCTGTGCAGAGGAAGAACAACAAGAAGAAGAAATATCTCGAAATATGTCCGTCAGGCCAGTTCCTTTGAGCTGAATCTGCAAATATCTCGGAAACGAAGCGAGCTATGGCAAAATGTTAAGAGACGTTTTTTATAGAGAATTATGTTTCCTACAATTTATGTTCTATGATATTTTTTGATCAGAAGCGTAGTTTTCGAGATATATCGAGATATTTAAAAGTTCCGAAGCCGCACCAACATAATAGGGATACAGAAACACCGTGGCCCCTTTCTTTGAGATAACTCTGCACTAGTGCGAGCCGCAAATGCCACTTCCAGCTTAGCTGTGCAGAAGAAGAACAACAAGAAGAAGAAATATCTCGAAATATGTCCGTCAGGCCCCTTCCCTTGAGATAAATCTGCAAATATCTCGGAAACGAAGCGAGCTATGGCAAAATGTTGAGAGACCTTTTTTGTAGAGAATTAAGTTTCCTACTTTTTATGTTCTATGATATTTTTTGATCAGATGCGTAGTTCTCGAGATATATCAAGATATTTAAAAGTTCCGAAGCCGCACCAACATAATAGAGATACAGAAACACCGTGGCCCCTTTCTTTGAGATAACTCTGCACTATTGCGAGCTGTAAATGCCACTTCCAGCTTAGCTGTGCAGAAGAAGAACAACAAGAAGAAGAAATATCTCGAAATATGTCCGTCAGGCCCCTTCCCTTGAGATATATCTGCAAATATCTCGGAAACGAAGCGAGCTATGGCAAAATGTTAAGAGACCTTTTTTGTAGAGAATTATGTTTCCTACAATTTATGTTCTATGATATTTTTTGATCAGAAGCGTAGTTTTCGAGATACATCGAGATATTTAAATGTTCCGAAGCCGCACCAACATAATAGAGATACAGAAACACCGTGGCCCCTTTCTTTGAGATAACTCTGCGCTAGTGCGAGCCGCAAATGCCACTTCCAGCTTAGCTGTGCAGAAGAAGAACAACAAGAAGAAGAAATATCTCGAAATATGTCCGTCAGGCCCCTTCCCTTGAGATAAATCTGCAAATATCTCGGAAACGAAGCGAGCTATGGCAAAATGTTAAGAGACCTTTTTTGTACAGAATTAAGTTTCCTACTTTTTATGTTCTATGATATTTTTTGATCAGATGCGTAGTTCTCGAGATATATCAAGATATTTAAAAGTTCCGAAGCCGCACCAACATAATAGAGATACAGAAACACCGTGGCCCCTTTCTTTGAGATAACTCTGCACTATTGCGAGCTGCAAATGCCACTTCCAGCATAGCTGTGCAGAGGAAGAACAACAAGAAGAAGAAATATCTCGAAATATGTCCGTCAGGCCAGTTCCTTTGAGCTGAATCGGCAAATATCTCGGAAACGAAGCGAGCTATGGCAAAATGTTAAGAGACGTTTTTTGTAGAGAATTATGTTTCCTACAATTTAAGTTCTATGATATTTTTTGATCAGAAGCCTAGTTTTCGAGATATATCGAGATATTTAAAAGTTCCGAAGCCGCACCAACATAATAGAGATACAGAAACACCGTGGCCCCTCTCTTTGAGATAACTCTGCACTATTGCGAGCTGGAAATGCCACTTCCAGTTTAGCTGTGCAGAAGAAGAACAACAAGAAGAGGAAATATCTCGAAATATGTCCGTCAGGCCCCTTCCCTTGAGATATATCTGCAAATATCTCGGAAACGAAACGAGCTATGGCAAAATGTTAAGAGACCTTTTTTGTAGAGAATTATGTTTCCTACAATTTATGTTCTATGATATTTTTTAATCAGAATCGTAGTTTTCGAGATATATCGAGATATTTAAAAGATCCGAAGCCGCACCAACATAATAGAGATACAGAAACACCGTGGCCCCTTTCTTTGATATAACCCTGCACTAGTGCGAGCCGCAAATGCCGCTTCCAGCTTAGCTGTGCAGAAGAAGAACAACAAGAAGAAGAAATAACTCGAAATATGTCCGTCAGGCCCCTTCCCTTGAGATATATCTGCAAATATCTCGGAAACGAAGCGAGTTATGGCAAAATGTTAAGAGACCTTTTTTGTAGAGAATTATGTTTCCTACAATTTATGTTCTATGATATTTTTTGATCAGAAGCGTAGTTTTCGAGATATATCGAGATATTTAAAAGTTCCGAAGCCGCACCAACATAATATAGATGCAGAAACACCGTGGCCCCTTTCTTTGAGATAACTCTGCACTAGTGCGAGCCGCAAATGCCACTTCCAGCTTACCTGTGCAGAAGAAGAACAACAAGAAGAAGAAATATCTCGAAATATGTCCGTCAGGCCCCTTCCCTTGAGATAAATATGCAAATATCTCGTAAACGAAGCGAGCTATGGCAAAATGTTAAGAGACCTTTTTTGTAGAGAATTAAGTTTCCTACTTTTTATGTTCTATGACATTTTTTGATCAGGTGCGTAGTTCTCGAGATATATCAAGATATGTAAAAGTTCCGAAGCCGCACCAACATAATAGAGATACAGAAACACCGTGGCCCCTTTCTTTGAGATAACTCTGCACTATTGCGAGCTGTAAATGCCACTTCCAGCTTAGCTGTGCAGAAGAAGAACAACAAGAAGAAGAAATATCTCGAAATATGTCCGTCAGGCCCCTTCCCTTGAGGTATATCTGCAAATATCTCGGAAACGAAGCGAGCTATGGCAAAATGTTAAGAGACCTTTTTTGTCGAGAATTATGTTTCCTACAATTTATGTTCTATGATATTTTTTGATCAGAAGCGTAGTTTTCGAGATATATCGAGATATTTAACAGTTCCGAAGCTGCACCAACATAATAGAGATACAGAAACACCGTGGCCCCTTTCTTTGAGATAACTCTGCACTAGTGCGAGCCGCAAATGCCACTTCCAGCTTAGCTGTGCAGAAGAAGAACAACAAGAAGAAGAAATATCTCGAAATATGTCCGTCAGGCCCCTTCCCTTGAGATAAATATGCAAATATCTCGGAAACGAAGCGAGCTATGGCAAAATGTTAAGAGACCTTTTTTGTAGAGAATTAAGTTTCCTACTTTTTATGTTCTATGATATTTTTTGATCAGATGCGTAGTTCTCGAGATATATCAAGATATTTAAAAGTCCCGAAGCCGCACCAACATAATAGAGATACAGAAACACCGTGGCCCCTTTCTTTGAGATAACTCTGCACTATTGCGAGCTGCAAATGCCACTTCCAGCTTAGCTGTGCAGAGGAAGAACAACAAGAAGAAGAAATATCTCGAAATATGTCCGTCAGGCCAGTTCCTTTGAGCTGAATCTGCAAATATCTCGGAAACGAAGCGAGCTATGGCAAAATGTTAAGAGACCTTTTTTGTAGAGAATTAAGTTTGCTACTTTTTATGTTCTATGATATTTTTTGATCAGATGCGTAGTTCTCGAGATATATCAAGATATTTAAAAGTTCCGAAGCCGCACCAACATAATAGAGATACAGAAACACCGTGGCCCCTTTCTTTGAGATAACTCTGCACTATTGCGAGCTGTAAATGCCACTTCCAGCTTAGCTGTGCAGAAGAAGAACAACAAGAAGAAGAAATATCTCGAAATATGTCCGTCAGGCCCCTTCCCTTGAGATATATCTGCAAATATCTCGGAAACGAAGCGAGCTATGGCAAAATGTTAAGAGACCTTTTTTGTAGAGAATTATGTTTCCTACAATTTATGTTCTATGATATTTTTTGATCAGAAGCGTAGTTTTCGAGATACATCGAGATATTTAAATGTTCCGAAGCCGCACCAACATAATAGAGATACAGAAACACCGTGGCCCCTTTCTTTGAGATAACTCTGCGCTAGTGCGAGCCGCAAATGCCACTTCCAGCTTAGCTGTGCAGAAGAAGAACAACAAGAAGAAGAAATATCTCGAAATATGTCCGTCAGGCCCCTTCCCTTGAGATAAATCTGCAAATATCTCGGAAACGAAGCGAGCTATGGCAAAATGTTAAGAGACCTTTTTGTAGAGAATTAAGTTTCCTACTTTTTATGTTGTATGATATTTTTGATCAGATGCGTAGTTCTCGAGATATATCAAGATATTTAAAAGTTCCGAAGCCGCACCAACATAATAGAGATACAGAAACACCGTGGCCCCTTTCTTTGAGATAACTCTGCACTATTGCGAGCTGCAAATGCCACTTCCAGCTTAGCTGTGCAGAGGAAGAACAACAAGAAGAAGAAATATCTCGAAATATGTCCGTCAGGCCAGTTCCTTTGAGCTGAATCTGCAAATATCTCGGAAACGAAGCGAGCTATGACAAAATGTTAAGAGACGTTTTTTATAGAGAATTATGTTTCCTACAATTTATGTTCTATGATATTTTTTGATCAGAAGCGTAGTTTTCGAGATATATCGAGATATTTAAAAGTTCCGAAGCCGCACCAACATAATAGGGATACAGAAACACCGTGGCCCCTTTCTTTGAGATAACTCTGCACTAGTGCGAGCCGCAAATGCCACTTCCAGCTTAGCTGTGCAGAAGAAGAACAACAAGAAGAAGAAATATCTCGAAAAATGCCCGTCAGGCCCCTTCCCTTGAGATAAATCTGCAAATATCTCGGAAACGAAGCGAGCTATGGCAAAATGTTGAGAGACGTTTTTTATAGAGAATTATGTTTCCTACAATTTATGTTCTATGATATTTTTTGATCAGAAGCGTAGTTTTCGAGATATATCGAGATATTTAAAAGTTCCGAAGCCGCACCAACATAATAGGGATACAGAAACACCGTGGCCCCTTTCTTTGAGATAACTCTGCACTATTGCGAGCTGGAATTGCCACTTCCAGTTTAGCTGTGCAGAAGAAGAACAACAAGAAGAAGAAATATCTCGAAATATGTCCGTTAGGCCCCTTCCCGTGAGATAAATCTGCAAACATCTCGGAAACGAAGCGAGCTATGGCAAAATGTTAAGCGACCTCTTTTGTAGAGAATTAAGTTTCCTACTTTTTATGTTCTATGATATTTTTTGATCAGATGCGTAGTTCTCGAGATATATCAAGATATTTAAAAGTTCCGAAGCCGCACCAACATAATAGAGATACAGAAACACCGTGGCCCCTTTCTTTCAGATAACTATGCACTATTGCGAGCTGCAAATGCCACTTCCAGCTTAGCTGTGCAGAAGAACAACAAGAAGAAGAAATATCTCGAAATATGTCCGTCAGGCCCCTTCCCTTGAGATAAATCTGCAAATATCTCGGAAACGAAGCGAGCTATGGCAAAATGTTAAGAGACCTTTTTTGTAGAGAATTAAGTTTCCTACTTTTTATGTTCTATGATATTTTTTGATCAGATGCGTAGTTCTCGAGATATATCAAGATATTTAAAAGTTCCGAAGCCGCACCAACATAATAGAGATACAGAAACACCGTGGCCCCTTTCTTTGAGATAACTCTGCACTATTGCGAGCTGTAAATGCCACTTCCAGCTTAGCTGTGCAGAAGAAGAACAACAAGAAGAAGAAATATCTCGAAATATGTCCGTCAGGTCCCTTCCCTTGAGATATATCTGCAAATATCTCGGAAACGAAGCGAGCTATGGCAAAATGTTAAGAGACCTTTTTTGTAGAGAATTATGTTTCCTACAATTTATGTTCTATGATATTTTTTGATCAGAAGCGTAGTTTTCGAGATACATCGAGATATTTAAATGTTCCGAAGCCGCACCAACATAATAGAGATACAGAAACACCGTGGCCCCTTTCTTTGAGATAACTCTGCGCTAGTGCGAGCCGCAAATGCCACTTCCAGCTTAGCTGTGCAGAAGAAGAACAACAAGAAGAAGAAATATCTCGAAATATGTCCGTCAGGCCCCTTCTCTTGAGATATATCTGCAAATATCTCGGAAACGAAGCGAGCTATGGCAAAATGTTAAGAGACCTTTTTTGTAGAGAATTATGTTTCCTACAATTTATGTTCTATGATATTTTTTGATCAGAAGCGTAGTTTTCGAGATACATCGAGATATTTAAAAGTTCCGAAGCCGCACCAACATAATAGAGATACAGAAACACCGTGGCCCCTTTCTTTGAGATAACTCTGCACTAGTACGAGCCGCAAATGCCACTTCCAGCTTAGCTGTGCAGAAGAAGAACAACAAGAAGAAGAAATATCTCGAAATATGTCCGTCAGGCCCCTTCCCTTGAGATAAATCTGCAAATATCTCGGAAACGAAGCGAGCTATGGCAAAATGTTAAGAGACCTTCTTTGTAGGGAATTAAGTTTCCTACTTTTTATGTTCTATGATATTTTTTGATCAGATGCGTAGTTCTCGAGATATATCAAGATATTTAAAAGTTCCGAAGCCGCACCAACATAATAGAGATACAGAAACACCGTGGCCCCTTTCTTTGAGATAACTCTGCACTATTGCGAGCTGCAAATGCCACTTCCAGCTTAGCTGTGCAGAGGAAGAACAACAAGAAGAAGAAATATCTCGAAATATGTCCGTCAGGCCCCTTCCCTTGAGATAAATCTGCAAATATCTCGGAAACGAAGCCAGCTATGGCAAAATGTTAAGAGACCTTCTTTGTAGGGAATTAAGTTTCCTACTTTTTATGTTCTATGATATTTTTTGATCAGATGCGTAGTTCTCGAGATATATCAAGATATTTAAAAGTTCCGAAGCCGCACCAACATAATAGAGATACAGAAACACCGTGGCCCCTTTCTTTGAGATAACTCTGCACTATTGCGAGCTGTAAATGCCACTTCCAGCTTAGCTGTGCAGAAGAAGAACAACAAGAAGAAGAAATATCTCGAAATATGTCCGTCAGGCCCCTTCCCTTGAGATATATCTGCAAATATCTCGGAAACGAAGCGAGCTATGGCAAAATGTTAAGAGACCTTTTTTGTAGAGAATTATGTTTCCTACAATTTATGTTCTATGATATTTTTTGATCAGAAGCGTAGTTTTCGAGATACATCGAGATATTTAAATGTTCCGAAGCCGCACCAACATAATAGAGATACAGAAACACCGTGGCCCCTTTCTTTGAGATAACTCTGCGCTAGTGCGAGCCGCAAATGCCACTTCCAGCTTAGCTGTGCAGAAGAAGAACAACAAGAAGAAGAAATATCTCGAAATATGTCCGTCAGGCCCCTTCCCTTGAGATATATCTGCAAATATCTCGGAAACGAAGCGAGCTATGGCAAAATGTTAAGAGACCTTTTTTGTAGAGAATTATGTTTCCTACAATTTATGTTCTATGATATTTTTTGATCAGAAGCGTAGTTTTCGAGATACATCGAGATATTTAAAAGTTCCGAAGCCGCACCAACATAATAGAGATACAGAAACACCGTGGCCCCTTTCTTTGAGATAACTCTGCACTAGTACGAGCCGCAAATGCCACTTCCAGCTTAGCTGTGCAGAAGAAGAACAACAAGAAGAAGAAATATCTCGAAATATGTCCGTCAGGCCCCTTCCCTTGAGATAAATCTGCAAATATCTCGGAAACGAAGCGAGCTATGGCAAAATGTTAAGAGACCTTCTTTGTAGGGAATTAAGTTTCCTACTTTTTATGTTCTATGATATTTTTTGATCAGATGCGTAGTTCTCGAGATATATCAAGATATTTAAAAGTTCCGAAGCCGCACCAACATAATAGAGATACAGAAACACCGTGGCCCCTTTCTTTGAGATAACTCTGCACTATTGCGAGCTGCAAATGCCACTTCCAGCTTAGCTGTGCAGAGGAAGAACAACAAGAAGAAGAAATATCTCGAAATATGTCCGTCAGGCCAGTTCCTTTGAGCTGAATCTGCAAATATCTCGGAAACGAAGCGAGCTATGGCAAAATGTTAAGAGACGTTTTTTATAGAGAATTATGTTTCCTACAATTTATGTTCCATGATATTTTTTGATCAGAAGCGTAGTTTTCGAGATATATCGAGATATTTAAAAGTTCCGAAGCCGCACCAACATAATAGGGATACAGAAACACCGTGGCCCCTTTCTTTGAGATAACTCTGCACTAGTGCGAGCCGCAAATGCCACTTCCAGCTTAGCTGTGCAGAAGAAGAACAACAAGAAGAAGAAATATCTCGAAATATGTCCGTCAGGCCCCTTCCCTTGAGATAAATCTGCAAATATCTCGGAAACGAAGCGAGCTATGGCAAAATGTTAAGAGACCTTTTTTGTAGAGAATTAAGTTTCCTACTTTTTATGTTCTATGATATTTTTTGATCAGATGCGTAGTTCTCGAGATATATCAAGATATTTAAAAGTTCCGAAGCCGCACCAACATAATAGAGATACAGAAACACCGTGGCCCCTTTCTTTGAGATAACTCTGCACTATTGCGAGCTGTAAATGCCACTTCCAGCTTAGCTGTGCAGAAGAAGAACAACAAGAAGAAGAAATATCTCGAAATATGTCCGTCAGGCCCCTTCCCTTGAGATATATCTGCAAATATCTCGGAAACGAAGCGAGCTATGGCAAAATGTTAAGAGACCTTTTTTGTAGAGAATTATGTTTCCTACAATTTATGTTCTATGATATTTTTTGATCAGAAGCGTAGTTTTCGAGATACATCGAGATATTTAAATGTTCCGAAGCCGCACCAACATAATAGAGATACAGAAACACCGTGGCCCCTTTCTTTGAGATAACTCTGCGCTAGTGCGAGCCGCAAATGCCACTTCCAGCTTAGCTGTGCAGAAGAAGAACAACAAGAAGAAGAAATATCTCGAAATATGTCCGTCAGGCCCCTTCCCTTGAGATAAATCTGCAAATATCTCGGAAACGAAGCGAGCTATGGCAAAATGTTAAGAGACCTTTTTTGTACAGAATTAAGTTTCCTACTTTTTATGTTCTATGATATTTTTTGATCAGATGCGTAGTTCTCGAGATATATCAAGATATTTAAAAGTTCCGAAGCCGCACCAACATAATAGAGATACAGAAACACCGTGGCCCCTTTCTTTGAGATAACTCTGCACTATTGCGAGCTGCAAATGCCACTTCCAGCATAGCTGTGCAGAGGAAGAACAACAAGAAGAAGAAATATCTCGAAATATGTCCGTCAGGCCAGTTCCTTTGAGCTGAATCGGCAAATATCTCGGAAACGAAGCGAGCTATGGCAAAATGTTAAGAGACGTTTTTTGTAGAGAATTATGTTTCCTACAATTTAAGTTCTATGATATTTTTTGATCAGAAGCCTAGTTTTCGAGATATATCGAGATATTTAAAAGTTCCGAAGCCGCACCAACATAATAGAGATACAGAAACACCGTGGCCCCTCTCTTTGAGATAACTCTGCACTATTGCGAGCTGGAAATGCCACTTCCAGTTTAGCTGTGCAGAAGAAGAACAACAAGAAGAGGAAATATCTCGAAATATGTCCGTCAGGCCCCTTCCCTTGAGATATATCTGCAAATATCTCGGAAACGAAACGAGCTATGGCAAAATGTTAAGAGACCTTTTTTGTAGAGAATTATGTTTCCTACAATTTATGTTCTATGATATTTTTTAATCAGAATCGTAGTTTTCGAGATATATCGAGATATTTAAAAGATCCGAAGCCGCACCAACATAATAGAGATACAGAAACACCGTGGCCCCTTTCTTTGATATAACCCTGCACTAGTGCGAGCCGCAAATGCCGCTTCCAGCTTAGCTGTGCAGAAGAAGAACAACAAGAAGAAGAAATATCTCGAAATATGTCCGTCAGGCCCCTTCCCTTGAGATAAATCTGCAAATATCTCGGAAACGAAGCGAGCTATGGCAAAATGTTAAGAGACCTTATTTGTAGAGAATTAAGTTTCCTACTTTTTATGTTCTATGATATTTTTTGATCAGCTGCGTAGTTCTCGAGATATATCAAGATATTTAAAAGTTCCGAAGCCGCACCAACATAATAGAGATACAGAAACACCGTGGCCCCTTTCTTTGAGATAACTCTGCACTATTGCGAGCTGTAAATGCGACGTCCAGCTTAGCTGTGCAGAAGAAGAACAACAAGAAGAAGAAATATCTCGAAATATGTCCGTCAGGCCCCTTCCCTCGAGATAAATCTGCAAATATCTCGGAAACGAAGCGAGCTATGGCAAAATGTTAAGAGACCTTTTTTGTAGAGAATTAAGTTTCCTACTTTTTATCTTCTATGATATTTTCTGATCAGATTCGTAGTTCTCGAGATATATCAAGATATTTAAAAGTTCCGAAGCCGCACCAACATAATAGAGATACAGAAACACCGTGGCCCCTCTCTTTGAGATAACTCTGCACAATTGCGAGGTGCAAATGCCACTTCCAGCTTAGCTGTGCAGAAGAAGAACAACAAGAAGAAGGAATATCTCGAAATATGTCCGTCAGGCCCCTTCCCTTGAGATAAATCGGCAAGTATCTCGGAAACGAAGCGAGCTATGGCAAAATGTTGAGAGACCTTTTTTGTAGAGAATTAAGTTTCCTACTTTTTATGTTCTATGATATTTTTTGATCAGATGCGTAGATCTCGAGATATATCAAGATATTTAAAAGTTCCGAAGCCGCACCAACATAATAGAGATAGAGAAACACCGTGGCCCCTCTCTTTGAGATAACTCTGCACTATTGCGAGCTGCAAATGCCACTTCCAGTTTAGCTGTGCAGAAGAAGAACAACAAGAAGAAGAAATATCTCGAAATATGTCCGTTAGGCCCCTTCCCTTGAGATAAATCGGCAAGTATCTCGGAAACGAAGCGAGCTACGGCAAAATGTTAAGAGACCTTTTTTGTAGAAAATTAGGTTTCCTACTTTTTATGTTCTATGATATTTTTTGATCAGATGCGTAGTTCTCGAGATATATCAAGATATTTAAAAGTTCCGAAGCCGCACCAACATAATAGAGATACAGAAACACCGTGGCCCCTTTCTTTGAGATAACTCTGCACGATTGCGAGCTGGAAATGCCACTTCCAGTTTAGCTGTGCAGAAGAAGAACAACAAGAAGAAGAAATATCTCGAAATATGTCCGTCAGGCCCCTTCCCTTGAGATAAATCTGCAAATATCTCGGAAACGAAGCGAGCTATGGCAAAATGTTAAGAGACCTTTTTTGTAGAGAATTAAGTTTCCTACTTTTTATCTTCTATGATATTCTCTGATCAGATTCGTAGTTCTCGAGATATATCAAGATATTTAAAAGTTCCGAAGCCGCACCAACATAATAGAGATACAGAAACACCGTGGCCCCTCTCTTTGAGATAACTCTGCACTATTGCGAGCTGCAAATGCCACTTCCAGTTTAGCTGTGCAGAAGAAGAACAACAAGAAGAAGAAATATCTCGAAATATGTCCGTTAGGCCCCTTCCCTTGAGATAAATCGGCAAGTATCTCGGAAATGAAGCGAGCTATGGCAAAATGTTGAGAGACCTTTTTTGTAGAGAATTAAGTTTCCTACTTTTTATGTTCTATGATATTTTTTGATCAGATGCGTAGATCTCGAGATATATCAAGATATTTAAAAGTTCCGAAGCCGCACCAACATAATAGAGATACAGAAACACCGTGGCCCCTTTCTTTGAGATAACTCTGCACTATTGCGAGCTGCAAATGCCACTTCCAGCTTAGCTGTGCAGAAGAAGAACAACAAGAAGAAGAAATATCTCGAAATATGTCCGTCAGGCCCCTTCCCTTGAGATAAATCTGCAAATATCTCGGAAACGAAGCGAGCTATGGCAAAATGTTAAGGGACCTTTTTTGTATGGAATTATGTTTCCTACTTTTTATGTTCTCTGATATTTTTTAATCAGACGCGTAGTTCTCGAGATATATCAAGATATTTAAAAGTTCCGAAGCCGCACCAACATAATAGAGATACAGAAACACCCTGGCTCCTTTCTTTTAGATAACTCTGCACTATTGCGACCTGCAAATGCCACTTCCAGTTTAGCTGTGCAGAAGAAGAACAACAAGAAGAAGAAATATCTCGAAATATGTCCGTTAGGCCCCTTCCCTTGAGATAAATCGGCAAGTATCTCGGAAACGAAGCGAGCTATGGCAAAATGTTGAGAGACCTTTTTTGTAGAGAATTAAGTTTCCGACTTTTTATGTTCTATGATATTTTTTGATCAGATGCGTAGTTCTCGAGATATATCAAGATATTTAAAAGTTCCGAAGCCGCACCAACATAATAGAGATACAGAAACACCGTGGCCCCTCTCTTTGAGATAACTCTGCATAATTGCGAGCTGCAAATGCCACTTCCAGCTTAGCTGTGCAGAAGAAGAACAACAAGAAGAAGAAATATCTCGAAATATGTCCGTCAGGCCCCTTCCCTTGAGATAAATCTGCAAATATCTCGGAAACGAAGCGAGCTATTGCAAAATGTTAAGAGACCTTTTTTGTAGAGGATTGAGTTTCCTACTTTTTATGTTCTACGATATTTTTTGATCAGATGCGTAGTTCTCGAGATATATCAAGATATTTAAAGTTAAGAAGCCGCACCAACATAATAGAGATACAGAAACACCGTGGCCCCTCTCTTTGAGATAACTCTGCACTATTGCGAGCTGCAAATGCCACTTCCAGTTTAGCTGTGCAGAAGAAGAACAACAAGAAGAAGAAATATCTCGAAATATGTCCGTTAGGCCCCTTCCCTTGAGATAAATCGGCAAGTATCTCGGAAATGAAGCGAGCTATGGCAAAATGTTGAGAGACCCTTTTTGTAGAGAATTAAGTTTCCTACTTTTTATGTTCTATGATATTTTTTGATCAGATGCGTAGATCTCGAGATATATCAAGATATTTAAAAGTTCCGAAGCCGCACCAACATAATAGAGATACAGAAACACCGTGGCCCCTTTCTTTGAGATAACTCTGCACTATTGCGAGCTGCAAATGCCACTTCCAGCTTAGCTGTGCAGAAGAAGAACAACAAGAAGAAGAAATATCTCGAAATATGTCCGTCAGGCCCCTTCCCTTGAGATAAATCTGCAAATATCTCGGAAACGAAGCGAGCTATGGCAAAATGTTAAGGGACCTTTTTTGTATGGAATTATGTTTCCTACTTTTTATGTTCTCTGATATTTTTTAATCAGACGCGTAGTTCTCGAGATATATCAAGATATTTAAAAGTTCCGAAGCCGCACCAACATAATAGAGATACAGAAACACCCTGGCTCCTTTCTTTTAGATAACTCTGCACTATTGCGACCTGCAAATGCCACTTCCAGTTTAGCTGTGCAGAAGAAGAACAACAAGAAGAAGAAATATCTCGAAATATGTCCGTTAGGCCCCTTCCCTTGAGATAAATCGGCAAGTATCTCGGAAACGAAGCGAGCTATGGCAAAATGTTGAGAGACCTTTTTTGTAGAGAATTAAGTTTCCGACTTTTTATGTTCTATGATATTTTTTGATCAGATGCGTAGTTCTCGAGATATATCAAGATATTTAAAAGTTCCGAAGCCGCACCAACATAATAGAGATACAGAAACACCGTGGCCCCTCTCTTTGAGATAACTCTGCATAATTGCGAGCTGCAAATGCCACTTCCAGCTTAGCTGTGCAGAAGAAGAACAACAAGAAGAAGAAATATCTCGAAATATGTCCGTCAGGCCCCTTCCCTTGAGATAAATCTGCAAATATCTCGGAAACGAAGCGAGCTATTGCAAAATGTTAAGAGACCTTTTTTGTAGAGGATTGAGTTTCCTACTTTTTATGTTCTACGATATTTTTTGATCAGATGCGTAGTTCTCGAGATATATCAAGATATTTAAAGTTAAGAAGCCGCACCAACATAATAGAGATACAGAAACACCGTGGCCCCTTTCTTTGAGATAACTCTGCACTATTGCGAGCTGCAAATGCCACTTCCAGCTTAGCTGTGCCGAGGAAGAACAACAAGAAGAAGAAATATCTCGAAATATGTCCGTCAGGCCCCTTCCCTTGAGATAAATCTGCAAATATCTCGGAAACGAAGCGAGCTATGGCAAAATGTTAAGAGACCTTTTCTGTAGAGAATTAAGTTTTCTACTTTTTATGTTCCATGATATTTTTTGATCAGATGCGTAGTTCTCGAGATATATCAAGATATTTAAAAGTTCCGAAGCCGCACCAACATAATAGAGATACAGAAACACCGTGGCCCCTTTCTTTGAGATAACTCTGCACTAGTGCGAGCCGCAAATGCCACTTCCAGCTTAGCTGTGCAGAAGAAGAACAACAAGAAGAAGAAATATCTCGAAATATGTCCGTCAGGCCACTTCCCTTGAGATAAATCTGCAAATATCTCGGAAACGAAGCGAGCTATGGCAAAATGTTAAGAGATCTTTTTTGTATGGAATTATGTTTCCTACTTTTTATGTTCTATGATATTTTTTGATCAGATGCGTAGTTCTCGAGATATATCAAGATATTTGAAAGTTCCGAAGCCGCACCAACATAATAGAGATACAGAAACACCGTGGCCCCTTTCTTTGAGATAACTCTGCACTATTGCGAGCTGCAAATGCCACTTCCAGCTTAGCGTGCAGAAGAAGAACAACAAGAAGAAGAAATATCTCGAAATGTGTCCGTCAGGCCCCTTCCCTTGAGATAGATCTGCAAATATCTCGGAAACGAAGAGAGCTATGGCAAAATGTTAAGAGACGTTTTTTGTAGAGAATTATGTTTCCTACAATTTATGGTCTATGATATTTTTTGATCAGAAGCGTAGTTCTCGAGATATATCAAGATATTTAAAAGTTCCGAAGCCGCACCAACATAATAGAGATACAGAAACACCGTGGCTCCTTTCTTTTAGATAACTCTGCACTATTGCGACCTGGAAATGCCACTTCCAGTTTAGCTGTGCAGAAGAAGAACAACAAGAAGAAGGAATATCACGAAATATGTCCGTTAGGCCCCTTCCCTTGAGATAAATCTGCAAATATCTCGGAAACGAAGCGAGCTATGGCAAAATGTTAAGAGACCTTTTTTGTAGCGAATTAAGTTTCCGACTTTTTATGTTCTATGATATTTTTTGATCAGATGCGTAGATCTCGAGATATATCAAGATATTTAAAAGTTCCGAAGCCGCACCAACATAATAGAGATACAGAAACACCGTGGCCCCTTTCTTTGAGATAACTCTGCACTATTGCGAGCTGCAAATGCCACTTCCAGCTTAGCTGTGCAGAAGAAGAACAACAAGAAGAAGAAATATCTCGAAATATGTCCGTCAGGCCCCTTCCCTTGAGATAAATCTGCAAATATCTCGGAAACGAAGCGAGCTATGGCAAAATGTTAAGGGACCTTTTTTGTATGGAATTATGTTTCCTACTTTTTATGTTCTCTGATATTTTTTAATCAGACGCGTAGTTCTCGAGATATATCAAGATATTTAAAAGTTCCGAAGCCGCACCAACATAATAGAGATACAGAAACACCCTGGCTCCTTTCTTTTAGATAACTCTGCACTATTGCGACCTGCAAATGCCACTTCCAGTTTAGCTGTGCAGAAGAAGAACAACAAGAAGAAGAAATATCTCGAAATATGTCCGTTAGGCCCCTTCCCTTGAGATAAATCGGCAAGTATCTCGGAAACGAAGCGAGCTATGGCAAAATGTTGAGAGACCTTTTTTGTAGAGAATTAAGTTTCCGACTTTTTATGTTCTATGATATTTTTTGATCAGATGCGTAGTTCTCGAGATATATCAAGATATTTAAAAGTTCCGAAGCCGCACCAACATAATAGAGATACAGAAACACCGTGGCCCCTCTCTTTGAGATAACTCTGCATAATTGCGAGCTGCAAATGCCACTTCCAGCTTAGCTGTGCAGAAGAAGAACAACAAGAAGAAGAAATATCTCGAAATATGTCCGTCAGGCCCCTTCCCTTGAGATAAATCTGCAAATATCTCGGAAACGAAGCGAGCTATTGCAAAATGTTAAGAGACCTTTTTTGTAGAGGATTGAGTTTCCTACTTTTTATGTTCTACGATATTTTTTGATCAGATGCGTAGTTCTCGAGATATATCAAGATATTTAAAGTTAAGAAGCCGCACCAACATAATAGAGATACAGAAACACCGTGGCCCCTTTCTTTGAGATAACTCTGCACTATTGCGAGCTGCAAATGCCACTTCCAGCTTAGCTGTGCCGAGGAAGAACAACAAGAAGAAGAAATATCTCGAAATATGTCCGTCAGGCCCCTTCCCTTGAGATAAATCTGCAAATATCTCGGAAACGAAGCGAGCTATGGCAAAATGTTAAGAGACCTTTTCTGTAGAGAATTAAGTTTTCTACTTTTTATGTTCCATGATATTTTTTGATCAGATGCGTAGTTCTCGAGATATATCAAGATATTTAAAAGTTCCGAAGCCGCACCAACATAATAGAGATACAGAAACACCGTGGCCCCTTTCTTTGAGATAACTCTGCACTAGTGCGAGCCGCAAATGCCACTTCCAGCTTAGCTGTGCAGAAGAAGAACAACAAGAAGAAGAAATATCTCGAAATATGTCCGTCAGGCCACTTCCCTTGAGATAAATCTGCAAATATCTCGGAAACGAAGCGAGCTATGGCAAAATGTTAAGAGATCTTTTTTGTATGGAATTATGTTTCCTACTTTTTATGTTCTATGATATTTTTTGATCAGATGCGTAGTTCTCGAGATATATCTAGATATTTGAAAGTTCCGAAGCCGCACCAACATAATAGAGATACAGAAACACCGTGGCCCCTTTCTTTGAGATAACTCTGCACTATTGCGAGCTGCAAATGCCACTTCCAGCTTAGCGTGCAGAAGAAGAACAACAAGAAGAAGAAATATCTCGAAATGTGTCCGTCAGGCCCCTTCCCTTGAGATAGATCTGCAAATATCTCGGAAACGAAGAGAGCTATGGCAAAATGTTAAGAGACCTTTTTTGTATGGAATTATGTTTCCTACTTTTTATGTTCTATGATATTTTTTGATCAGATGCGTAGTTCTCGAGATATATCAAGATATTTAAAAGTTCCGAAGCCGCACCAACATAATAGAGATACAGAAACACCGTGGCCCCTCTCTTTGAGATAACTCTGCACAATTGCGAGCTGCAAATGCCACTTCCAGCTTAGCTGTGCAGAAGAAGAACAACAAGAAGAAGAAATATCTCGAAATATGTCCGTCAGGCCCCTTCCCTTGAGATAAATCTGCAAATATCTCGGAAACGAAGCGAGCTATTGCAAAATGTTAAGAGACCTTTTTTGTAGAGAATTGAGTTTCCTACTTTTTATGTTCTATGATATTTTTTGATCAGATGCGTAGTTCTCGAGATATATCAAGATATTTAAAAGTTAAGAAGCCGCACCAACATAATAGAGATACAGAAACACCGTGGCCCCTTTCTTTGAGATAACTCTGCACTATTGCGAGCTGCAAATGCCACTTCCAGCTTAGCGTGCAGAAGAAGAACAACAAGAAGAAGAAATATCTCGAAATGTGTCCGTCAGGCCCCTTCCCTTGAGATAAATCTGCAAATATCTCGGAAACGAAGCGAGCTATGGCAAAATGTTAAGAGACGTTTTTTGTAGAGAATTATGTTTCCTACAATTTATGGTCTATGATATTTTTTGATCAGAAGCGTAGTTCTCGAGATATATCAAGATATTTAAAAGTTCCGAAGCCGCACCAACATAATAGAGATACAGAAACACCGTGGCTCCTTTCTTTTAGATAACTCTGCACTATTGCGACCTGGAAATGCCACTTCCAGTTTAGCTGTGCAGAAGAAGAACAACAAGAAGAAGGAATATCACGAAATATGTCCGTTAGGCCCCTTCCCTTGAGATAAATCTGCAAATATCTCGGAAACGAAGCGAGCTATGGCAAAATGTTAAGAGACCTTTTTTGTAGCGAATTAAGTTTCCGACTTTTTATGTTCTATGATATTTTTTGATCAGATGCGTAGTTCTCGAGATATATCAAGATATTTAAAAGTTCCGAAGCCGCACCAACATAATAGAGATACAGAAACACCGTGGCCCCTCTCTTTGAGATAACTCTGCATAATTGCGAGCTGCAAATGCCACTTCCAGCTTAGCTGTGCAGAAGAAGAACAACAAGAAGAAGAAATATCTCGAAATATGTCCGTCAGGCCCCTTCCCTTGAGATAAATCTGCAAATATCTCGGAAACGAAGCGAGCTATTGCAAAATGTTAAGAGACCTTTTTTGTAGAGGATTGAGTTTCCTACTTTTTATGTTCTATGATATTTTTTGATCAGATGCGTAGTTCTCGAGATATATCAAGATATTTAAAGTTAAGAAGCCGCACCAACATAATAGAGATACAGAAACACCGTGGCCCCTTTCTTTGAGATAACTCTGCACTAATGCGAGCTGCAAATGCCACTTCCAGCTTAGCTGTGCAGAAGAAGAACAACAAGAAGAAGAAATATCACGAAATATGTCCGTTAGGCCCCTTCCCTTGAGATAAATCTGCAAATATCTCGGAAACGAAGCGAGCTATGGCAAAATGTTAAGAGACCTTTTTGTAGCGAATTAAGTTTCCTACTTTTTATGTTCTATGATATTTTTTGATCAGATGCGTAGTTCTCGAGATATATCAAGATATTCAAAAGTTCCGAAGCCGCACCAACATAATAGAGATACAGAAACACCGTGGCCCCTTTCTTTGAGATAACTCTGCACTATTGCGAGCTGCAAATGCCACTTCCAGCTTAGCTGTGCAGAAGAAGAACAACAAGAAGAAGAAATATCTCGAAATATGTCCGTCAGGCCCGTTCCCTTGAGATAAATCTGCAAATATCTCGGAAACGAAGCGAGCTATGGCAAAATGTTAAGGGACCTTTTTTGTATGGAATTATGTTTCCTACTTTTTATGTTCTCTGATATTTTTTAATCAGACGCGTAGTTCTCGAGATATATCAAGATATTTAAAAGTTCCGAAGCCGCACCAACATAATAGAGATACAGAAACACCCTGGCTCCTTTCTTTTAGATAACTCTGCACTATTGCGACCTGCAAATGCCACTTCCAGTTTAGCTGTGCAGAAGAAGAACAACAAGAAGAAGAAATATCTCGAAATATGTCCGTTAGGCCCCTTCCCTTGAGATAAATCGGCAAGTATCTCGGAAACGAAGCGAGCTATGGCAAAATGTTGAGAGACCTTTTTTGTAGAGAATTAAGTTTCCGACTTTTTATGTTCTATGATATTTTTTGATCAGATGCGTAGTTCTCGAGATATATCAAGATATTTAAAAGTTCCGAAGCCGCACCAACATAATAGAGATACAGAAACACCGTGGCCCCTCTCTTTGAGATAACTCTGCATAATTGCGAGCTGCAAATGCCACTTCCAGCTTAGCTGTGCAGAAGAAGAACAACAAGAAGAAGAAATATCTCGAAATATGTCCGTCAGGCCCCTTCCCTTGAGATAAATCTGCAAATATCTCGGAAACGAAGCGAGCTATTGCAAAATGTTAAGAGACCTTTTTTGTAGAGGATTGAGTTTCCTACTTTTTATGTTCTACGATATTTTTTGATCAGATGCGTAGTTCTCGAGATATATCAAGATATTTAAAGTTAAGAAGCCGCACCAACATAATAGAGATACAGAAACACCGTGGCCCCTTTCTTTGAGATAACTCTGCACTATTGCGAGCTGCAAATGCCACTTCCAGCTTAGCTGTGCCGAGGAAGAACAACAAGAAGAAGAAATATCTCGAAATATGTCCGTCAGGCCCCTTCCCTTGAGATAAATCTGCAAATATCTCGGAAACGAAGCGAGCTATGGCAAAATGTTAAGAGACCTTTTCTGTAGAGAATTAAGTTTTCTACTTTTTATGTTCCATGATATTTTTTGATCAGATGCGTAGTTCTCGAGATATATCAAGATATTTAAAAGTTCTGAAGCTGCACCAACATAATAGAGATACAGAAACACCGTGGCCCCTTTCTTTGAGATAACTCTGCACTAGTGCGAGCCGCAAATGCCACTTCCAGCTTAGCTGTGCAGAAGAAGAACAACAAGAAGAAGAAATATCTGGAAATATGTCCGTTAGGCCCCTTCCCTTGAGATGAATCTGCAAATATCTCGGAAACGAAGCGAGCTATGGCAAAATGTTGAGAGACCTTTTTTGTAGAGAATTACGTTTCCTACTATTTATGTTCTATGATATTTTTGGATCAGATGCGTAGTTCTCGAGATATATCAAGATATTTAAAAGTTCCGAAGCCGCACCAACATAATAGAGATACAGAAACACCGTGGCCCCTTTCTTTGAGATAACTCTGCACTAGTGCGAGCCGCAAATGCCACTTCCAGCTTAGCTGTGCAGAAGAAGAACAACAAGAAGAAGAAATATCTCGAAATATGTCCGTCAGGCCACTTCCCTTGAGATAAATCTGCAAATATCTCGGAAACGAAGCGAGCTATGGCAAAATGTTAAGAGATCTTTTTTGTATGGAATTATGTTTCCTACTTTTTATGTTCTATGATATTTTTTGATCAGATGCGTAGTTCTCGAGATATATCAAGATATTTGAAAGTTCCGAAGCCGCACCAACATAATAGAGATACAGAAACACCGTGGCCCCTTTCTTTGAGATAACTCTGCACTATTGCGAGCTGCAAATGCCACTTCCAGCTTAGCGTGCAGAAGAAGAACAACAAGAAGAAGAAATATCTCGAAATGTGTCCGTCAGGCCCCTTCCCTTGAGATAGATCTGCAAATATCTCGGAAACGAAGAGAGCTATGGCAAAATGTTAAGAGACCTTTTTTGTATGGAATTATGTTTCCTACTTTTTATGTTCTATGATATTTTTTGATCAGATGCGTAGTTCTCGAGATATATCAAGATATTTAAAAGTTCCGAAGCCGCACCAACATAATAGAGATACAGAAACACCGTGGCCCCTCTCTTTGAGATAACTCTGCACAATTGCGAGCTGCAAATGCCACTTCCAGCTTAGCTGTGCAGAAGAAGAACAACAAGAAGAAGAAATATCTCGAAATATGTCCGTCAGGCCCCTTCCCTTGAGATAAATCTGCAAATATCTCGGAAACGAAGCGAGCTATTGCAAAATGTTAAGAGACCTTTTTTGTAGAGAATTGAGTTTCCTACTTTTTATGTTCTATGATATTTTTTGATCAGATGCGTAGTTCTCGAGATATATCAAGATATTTAAAAGTTAAGAAGCCGCACCAACATAATAGAGATACAGAAACACCGTGGCCCCTTTCTTTGAGATAACTCTGCACTAATGCGAGCTGCAAATGCCACTTCCAGCTTAGCTGTGCAGAAGAAGAACAACAAGAAGAAGAAATATCTCGAAATATGTCCGTTAGGCCCCTTCCCTTGAGATAAATCTGCAAATATCTCGGAAACGAAGCGAGCTATGGCAAAATGTTAAGAGACGTTTTTTGTAGAGAATTATGTTTCCTACAATTTATGGTCTATGATATTTTTTGATCAGAAGCGTAGTTCTCGAGATATATCAAGATATTTAAAAGTTCCGAAGCCGCACCAACATAATAGAGATACAGAAACACCGTGGCTCCTTTCTTTTAGATAACTCTGCACTATTGCGACCTGGAAATGCCACTTCCAGTTTAGCTGTGCAGAAGAAGAACAACAAGAAGAAGGAATATCACGAAATATGTCCGTTAGGCCCCTTCCCTTGAGATAAATCTGCAAATATCTCGGAAACGAAGCGAGCTATGGCAAAATGTTAAGAGACCTTTTTTGTAGCGAATTAAGTTTCCGACTTTTTATGTTCTATGATATTTTTTGATCAGATGCGTAGTTCTCGAGATATATCAAGATATTTAAAAGTTCCGAAGCCGCACCAACATAATAGAGATACAGAAACACCGTGGCCCCTCTCTTTGAGATAACTCTGCATAATTGCGAGCTGCAAATGCCACTTCCAGCTTAGCTGTGCAGAAGAAGAACAACAAGAAGAAGAAATATCTCGAAATATGTCCGTCAGGCCCCTTCCCTTGAGATAAATCTGCAAATATCTCGGAAACGAAGCGAGCTATTGCAAAATGTTAAGAGACCTTTTTTGTAGAGGATTGAGTTTCCTACTTTTTATGTTCTATGATATTTTTTGATCAGATGCGTAGTTCTCGAGATATATCAAGATATTTAAAGTTAAGAAGCCGCACCAACATAATAGAGATACAGAAACACCGTGGCCCCTTTCTTTGAGATAACTCTGCACTAATGCGAGCTGCAAATGCCACTTCCAGCTTAGCTGTGCAGAAGAAGAACAACAAGAAGAAGAAATATCACGAAATATGTCCGTTAGGCCCCTTCCCTTGAGATAAATCTGCAAATATCTCGGAAACGAAGCGAGCTATGGCAAAATGTTAAGAGACCTTTTTGTAGCGAATTAAGTTTCCTACTTTTTATGTTCTATGATATTTTTTGATCAGATGCGTAGTTCTCGAGATATATCAAGATATTCAAAAGTTCCGAAGCCGCACCAACATAATAGAGATACAGAAACTCCGTGGCCCCTTTCTTTGAGACAACTCTGCACTAGTGCGAGCCGCAAATGCCACTTCCAGCTTAGCTGTGCAGAAGAAGAACAACAAGAAGAAGAAATATCTCGAAATATGTCCGTCAGGCCCCTTCCCTTGAGATAAATCTGCAAATATCTCGGAAACGAAGCGAGCTATGGCAAAATGTTAAGAGACCTTTTTTGTAGAGAATTAAGTTTCCTACTTTTTATCTTCTATGATATTTTCTGATCAGATTCGTAGTTCTCGAGATATATCAAGATATTTAAAAGTTCCGAAGCCGCACCAACATAATAGAGATACAGAAACACCGTGGCCCCTCTCTTTGAGATAACTCTGCACAATTGCGAGCTGCAAATGCCACTTCTAGCTTAGCTGTGCAGAAGAAGAACAACAAGAAGAAGAAATATCTCGAAATATGTCCGTCAGGCCCCTTCCCTTGAGATAAATCTGCAAATATCTCGGAAACGAAGCGAGCTATGGCAAAATGTTAAGAGACCTTTTCTGTAGAGAATTAAGTTTTCTACTTTTTATGTTCCATGATATTTTTTGATCAGATGCGTAGTTCTCGAGATATATCAAGATATTTAAAAGTTCTGAAGCTGCACCAACATAATAGAGATACAGAAACACCGTGGCCCCTTTCTTTGAGATAACTCTGCACTAGTGCGAGCCGCAAATGCCACTTCCAGCTTAGCTGTGCAGAAGAAGAACAACAAGAAGAAGAAATATCTGGAAATATGTCCGTTAGGCCCCTTCCCTTGAGATAAATCTGCAAATATCTCGGAAACGAAGCGAGCTATGGCAAAATGTTGAGAGACCTTTTTTGTAGAGAATTACGTTTCCTACTATTTATGTTCTATGATATTTTTGGATCAGATGCGTAGTTCTCGAGATATATCAAGATATTTAAAAGTTCCGAAGCCGCACCAACATAATAGAGATACAGAAACACCGTGGCCCCTTTCTTTGAGATAACTCTGCACTAGTGCGAGCCGCAAATGCCACTTCCAGCTTAGCTGTGCAGAAGAAGAACAACAAGAAGAAGAAATATCTCGAAATATGTCCGTCAGGCCACTTCCCTTGAGATAAATCTGCAAATATCTCGGAAACGAAGCGAGCTATGGCAAAATGTTAAGAGATCTTTTTTGTATGGAATTATGTTTCCTACTTTTTATGTTCTATGATATTTTTTGATCAGATGCGTAGTTCTCGAGATATATCAAGATATTTAAAAGTTCCGAAGCCGCACCAACATAATAGAGATACAGAAACACCGTGGCCCCTCTCTTTGAGATAACTCTGCACAATTGCGAGCTGCAAATGCCACTTCCAGCTTAGCTGTGCAGAAGAAGAACAACAAGAAGAAGAAATATCTCGAAATATGTCCGACAGGCCCCTTCCCTTGAGATAAATCTGCAAATATCTCGGAAACGAAGCGAGCTATTGCAAAATGTTAAGAGACCTTTTTTGTAGAGAATTGAGTTTCCTACTTTTTATGTTCTATGATATTTTTTGATCAGATGCGTAGTTCTCGAGATATATCAAGATATTTAAAAGTTAAGAAGCCGCACCAACATAATAGAGATACAGAAACACCGTGGCCCCTTTCTTTGAGATAACTCTGCACTAATGCGAGCTGCAAATGCCACTTCCAGCTTAGCTGTGCAGAAGAAGAACAACAAGAAGAAGAAATATCTCGAAATATGTCCGTTAGGCCCCTTCCCTTGAGATAAATCTGCAAATATCTCGGAAACGAAGCGAGCTATGGCAAAATGTTAAGAGACGTTTTTTGTAGAGAATTATGTTTCCTACAATTTATGTTCTATGATATTTTTTGATCAGAAGCGTAGTTCTCGAGATATATCAAGATATTTAAAAGTTCCGAAGCCGCACCAACATAATAGAGATACAGAAACACCGTGGCTCCTTTCTTTTAGATAACTCTGCACTATTGCGACCTGGAAATGCCACTTCCAGTTTAGCTGTGCAGAAGAAGAACAACAAGAAGAAGGAATATCACGAAATATGTCCGTTAGGCCCCTTCCCTTGAGATAAATCTGCAAATATCTCGGAAACGAAGCGAGCTATGGCAAAATGTTAAGAGACCTTTTTTGTAGCGAATTAAGTTTCCGACTTTTTATGTTCTATGATATTTTTTGATCAGATGCGTAGTTCTCGAGATATATCAAGATATTTAAAAGTTCCGAAGCCGCACCAACATAATAGAGATACAGAAACACCGTGGCCCCTCTCTTTGAGATAACTCTGCATAATTGCGAGCTGCAAATGCCACTTCCAGCTTAGCTGTGCAGAAGAAGAACAACAAGAAGAAGAAATATCTCGAAATATGTCCGTCAGACCCCTTCCCTTGAGATAAATCTGCAAATATCTCGGAAACGAAGCGAGCTATTGCAAAATGTTAAGAGACCTTTTTTGTAGAGGATTGAGTTTCCTACTTTTTATGTTCTATGATATTTTTTGATCAGATGCGTAGTTCTCGAGATATATCAAGATATTTAAAGTTAAGAAGCCGCACCAACATAATAGAGATACAGAAACACCGTGGCCCCTTTCTTTGAGATAACTCTGCACTAATGCGAGCTGCAAATGCCACTTCCAGCTTAGCTGTGCAGAAGAAGAACAACAAGAAGAAGAAATATCACGAAATATGTCCGTTAGGCCCCTTCCCTTGAGATAAATCTGCAAATATCTCGGAAACGAAGCGAGCTATGGCAAAATGTTAAGAGACCTTTTTGTAGCGAATTAAGTTTCCTACTTTTTATGTTCTATGATATTTTTTGATCAGATGCGTAGTTCTCGAGATATATCAAGATATTCAAAAGTTCCGAAGCCGCACCAACATAATAGAGATACAGAAACACCGTGGCTCCTTTCTTTTAGATAACTCTGCACTATTGCGACCTGGAAATGCCACTTCCAGTTTAGCTGTGCAGAAGAAGAACAACAAGAAGAAGGAATATCACGAAATATGTCCGTTAGGCCCCTTCCCTTGAGATAAATCTGCAAATATCTCGGAAACGAAGCGAGCTATGGCAAAATGTTAAGAGACCTTTTTTGTAGCGAATTAAGTTTCCGACTTTTTATGTTCTATGATATTTTTTGATCAGATGCGTAGTTCTCGAGATATATCAAGATATTTAAAAGTTCCGAAGCCGCACCAACATAATAGAGATACAGAAACACCGTGGCCCCTCTCTTTGAGATAACTCTGCATAATTGCGAGCTGCAAATGCCACTTCCAGCTTAGCTGTGCAGAAGAAGAACAACAAGAAGAAGAAATATCTCGAAATATGTCCGTCAGGCCCCTTCCCTTGAGATAAATCTGCAAATATCTCGGAAACGAAGCGAGCTATTGCAAAATGTTAAGAGACCTTTTTTGTAGAGGATTGAGTTTCCTACTTTTTATGTTCTATGATATTTTTTGATCAGATGCGTAGTTCTCGAGATATATCAAGATATTTAAAGTTAAGAAGCCGCACCAACATAATAGAGATACAGAAACACCGTGGCCCTTTTCTTTGAGATAACTCTGCACTAATGCGAGCTGCAAATGCCACTTCCAGCTTAGCTGTGCAGAAGAAGAACAACAAGAAGAAGAAATATCACGAAATATGTCCGTTAGGCCCCTTCCCTTGAGATAAATCTGCAAATATCTCGGAAACGAAGCGAGCTATGGCAAAATGTTAAGAGACCTTTTTGTAGCGAATTAAGTTTCCTACTTTTTATGTTCTATGATATTTTTTGATCAGATGCGTAGTTCTCGAGATATATCAAGATATTCAAAAGTTCCGAAGCCGCACCAACATAATAGAGATACAGAAACACCGTGGCCCCTTTCTTTGAGACAACTCTGCACTAGTGCGAGCCGCAAATGCCACTTCCAGCTTAGCTGTGCAGAAGAAGAACAACAAGAAGAAGAAATATCTCGAAATATGTCCGTCAGGCCCCTTCCCTTGAGATAAATCTGCAAATATCTCGGAAACGAAGCGAGCTATGGCAAAATGTTAAGAGACCTTTTTTGTAGAGAATTAAGTTTCCTACTTTTTATCTTCTATGATATTTTCTGATCAGATTCGTAGTTCTCGAGATATATCAAGATATTTAAAAGTTCCGAAGCCGCACCAACATAATAGAGATACAGAAACACCGTGGCCCCTCTCTTTGAGATAACTCTCCACAATTGCGAGCTGCAAATGCCACTTCTAGCTTAGCTGTGCAGAAGAAGAACAACAAGAAGAAGAAATATCTCGAAATATGTCCATCAGGCCCCTTCCCTTGAGATAAATCGGCAAGTATCTCGGAAACGAAGCGAGCTATGGCAAAATGTTGAGAGACCTTTTTTGTAGAGAATTAAGTTTCCTACTTTTTATGTTCTATGATATTTTTTGATCAGATGCGTAGATCTCGAGATATATCAAGATATTTAAAAGTTCCGAAGCCGCACCAACATAATAGAGATACAGAAACACCGTGGCCCCTTTCTTTGAGATAACTCTGCACTATTGCGAGCTGCAAATGCCACTTCCAGCTTAGCTGTGCCGAAGAAGAACAACAAGAAGAAGAAATATCTCGAAATATGTCCGTCAGGCCCCTTCCCTTGAGATAAATCTGCAAATATCTCGGAAACGAAGCGAGCTATGGCAAAATGTTAAGAGACCTTTTCTGTAGAGAATTAAGTTCTCTACTTTTTATGTTCCATGATATTTTTTGATCAGATGCGTAGTTCTCGAGATATATCAAGATATTTAAAAGTTCTGAAGCTGCACCAACATAATAGAGATACAGAAACACCGTGGCCCCTTTCTTTGAGATAACTCTGCACTAGTGCGAGCCGCAAATGCCACTTCCAGCTTAGCTGTGCAGAAGAAGAACAACAAGAAGAAGAAATATCTCGAAATATGTCCGTCAGGCCACTTCCCTTGAGATAAATCTGCAAATATCTCGGAAACGAAGCGAGCTATGGCAAAATGTTAAGAGATCTTTTTTGTATGGAATTATGTTTCCTACTTTTTATGTTCTATGATATTTTTTGATCAGATGCGTAGTTCTCGAGATATATCAAGATATTTAAAAGTTCCGAAGCCGCACCAACATAATAGAGATACAGAAACACCGTGGCCCCTTTCTTTGAGATAACTCTGCACTATTGCGAGCTGCAAATGCCACTTCCAGCTTAGCGTGCAGAAGAAGAACAACAAGAAGAAGAAATATCTCGAAATGTGTCCGTCAGGCCCCTTCCCTTGAGATAAATCTGCAAATATCTCGGAAACGAAGAGAGCTATGGCAAAATGTTAAGAGACCTTTTTTGTATGGAATTATGTTTCCTACTTTTTATGTTCTATGATATTTTTTGATCAGATGCGTAGTTCTCGAGATATATCAAGATATTTAAAAGTTCCGAAGCCGCACCAACATAATAGAGATACAGCAACACCGTGGCCCCTCTCTTTGAGATAACTCTGCACAATTGCGAGCTGCAAATGCCACTTCCAGCTTAGCTGTGCAGAAGAAGAACAACAAGAAGAAGAAATATCTCGAAATATGTCCGTTAGGCCCCTTCCCTTGAGATAAATCTGCAAATATCTCGGAAAGGAAGCGAGCTATGGCAAAATGTTAAGAGACCTTTTTTGTAGAGAATTGAGTTTCCTACAATTTATGTTCTATGATATTTTTTGATCAGAAGCGTAGTTCTCGAGATATATCAAGATATTTAAAAGTTCCGAAGCCGCACCAACATAATAGAGATACAGAAACACCGTGGCTCCTTTCTTTTAGATAACTCTGCACTATTGCGACCTGGAAATGCCACTTCCAGTTTAGCTGTGCAGAAGAAGAACAACAAGAAGAAGGAATATCACGAAATATGTCCGTTAGGCCCCTTCCCTTGAGATAAATCTGCAAATATCTCGGAAACGAAGCGAGCTATGGCAAAATGTTAAGAGACGTTTTTTGTAGAGAATTATGTTTCCTACAATTTATGGTCTATGATATTTTTTGATCAGATGCGTAGTTCTCGAGATATATCAAGATATTTAAAAGTTCCGAAGCCGCACCAACATAATAGAGATACAGAAACACCGTGGCCCCTTTCTTTGAGATAACTCTGCACTATTGCGAGCTGCAAATGCCACTTCCAGCTTAGCGTGCAGAAGAAGAACAACAAGAAGAAGAAATATCTCGAAATATGTCCGTCAGGCCCCTTCCCTTGAGATAAATCTGCAAATATCTCGGAAACGAAGCGAGCTATTGCAAAATGTTAAGAGACCTTTTTTGTAGAGGATTGAGTTTCCTACTTTTTATGTTCTATGATATTTTTTGATCAGATGCGTAGTTCTCGAGATATATCAAGATATTTAAAGTTAAGAAGCCGCACCAACATAATAGAGATACAGAAACACCGTGGCCCCTTTCTTTGAGATAACTCTGCACTAATGCGAGCTGCAAATGCCACTTCCAGCTTAGCTGTGCAGAAGAAGAACAACAAGAAGAAGAAATATCACGAAATATGTCCGTTAGGCCCCTTCCCTTGAGATAAATCTGCAAATATCTCGGAAACGAAGCGAGCTATGGCAAAATGTTAAGAGACGTTTTTTGTAGAGAATTATGTTTCCTACAATTTATGGTCTATGATATTTTTTGATCAGATGCGTAGTTCTCGAGATATATCAAGATATTTAAAAGTTCCGAAGCCGCACCAACATAATAGAGATACAGAAACACCGTGGCCCCTCTCTTTGAGATAACTCTGCATAATTGCGAGCTGCAAATGCCACTTCCAGCTTAGCTGTGCAGAAGAAGAACAACAAGAAGAAGAAATATCTCGAAATATGTCCGTCAGGCCCCTTCCCTTGAGATAAATCTGCAAATATCTCGGAAACGAAGCGAGCTATTGCAAAATGTTAAGAGACCTTTTTTGTAGAGGATTGAGTTTCCTACTTTTTATGTTCTATGATATTTTTTGATCAGATGCGTAGTTCTCGAGATATATCAAGATATTTAAAGTTAAGAAGCCGCACCAACATAATAGAGATACAGAAACATGGTGGCCCCTTTCTTTGAGATAACTCTGCACTAATGCGAGCTGCAAATGCCACTTCCAGCTTAGCTGTGCAGAAGAAGAACAACAAGAAGAAGAAATATCACGAAATATGTCCGTTAGGCCCCTTCCCTTGAGATAAATCTGCAAATATCTCGGAAACGAAGCGAGCTATGGCAAAATGTTAAGAGACCTTTTTGTAGCGAATTAAGTTTCCTACTTTTTATCTTCTATGATATTTTCTGATCAGATTCGTAGTTCTCGAGATATATCAAGATATTTAAAAGTTCCGAAGCCGCACCAACATAATAGAGATACAGAAACACCGTGGCCCCTCTCTTTGAGATAACTCTCCACAATTGCGAGCTGCAAATGCCACTTCTAGCTTAGCTGTGCAGAAGAAGAACAACAAGAAGAAGAAATATCTCGAAATATGTCCATCAGGCCCCTTCCCTTGAGATAAATCGGCAAGTATCTCGGAAACGAAGCGAGCTATGGCAAAATGTTGAGAGACCTTTTTTGTAGAGAATTAAGTTTCCTACTTTTTATGTTCTATGATATTTTTTGATCAGATGCGTAGATCTCGAGATATATCAAGATATTTAAAAGTTCCGAAGCCGCACCAACATAATAGAGATACAGAAACACCGTGGCCCCTTTCTTTGAGATAACTCTGCACTATTGCGAGCTGCAAATGCCACTTCCAGCTTAGCTGTGCCGAAGAAGAACAACAAGAAGAAGAAATATCTCGAAATATGTCCGTCAGGCCCCTTCCCTTGAGATAAATCTGCAAATATCTCGGAAACGAAGCGAGCTATGGCAAAATGTTAAGAGACCTTTTCTGTAGAGAATTAAGTTCTCTACTTTTTATGTTCCATGATATTTTTTGATCAGATGCGTAGTTCTCGAGATATATCAAGATATTTAAAAGTTCTGAAGCTGCACCAACATAATAGAGATACAGAAACACCGTGGCCCCTTTCTTTGAGATAACTCTGCACTAGTGCGAGCCGCAAATGCCACTTCCAGCTTAGCTGTGCAGAAGAAGAACAACAAGAAGAAGAAATATCTGGAAATATGTCCGTTAGGCCCCTTCCCTTGAGATAAATCTGCAAATATCTCGGAAACGAAGCGAGCTATGGCAAAATGTTGAGAGACCTTTTTTGTAGAGAATTAAGTTTCCTACTATTTATGTTCTATGATATTTTTGGATCAGATGCGTAGTTCTCGAGATATATCAAGATATTTAAAAGTTCCGAAGCCGCACCAACATAATAGAGATACAGAAACACCGTGGCCCCTTTCTTTGAGATAACTCTGCACTAGTGCGAGCCGCAAATGCCACTTCCAGCTTAGCTGTGCAGAAGAAGAACAACAAGAAGAAGAAATATCTCGAAATATGTCCGTCAGGCCACTTCCCTTGAGATAAATCTGCAAATATCTCGGAAACGAAGCGAGCTATGGCAAAATGTTAAGAGATCTTTTTTGTATGGAATTATGTTTCCTACTTTTTATGTTCTATGATATTTTTTGATCAGATGCGTAGTTCTCGAGATATATCAAGATATTTAAAAGTTCCGAAGCCGCACCAACATAATAGAGATACAGAAACACCGTGGCCCCTTTCTTTGAGATAACTCTGCACTATTGCGAGCTGCAAATGCCACTTCCAGCTTAGCGTGCAGAAGAAGAACAACAAGAAGAAGAAATATCTCGAAATGTGTCCGTCAGGCCCCTTCCCTTGAGATAAATCTGCAAATATCTCGGAAACGAAGAGAGCTATGGCAAAATGTTAAGAGACCTTTTTTGTATGGAATTATGTTTCCTACTTTTTATGTTCTATGATATTTTTTGATCAGATGCGTAGTTCTCGAGATATATCAAGATATTTAAAAGTTCCGAAGCCGCACCAACATAATAGAGATACAGCAACACCGTGGCCCCTCTCTTTGAGATAACTCTGCACAATTGCGAGCTGCAAATGCCACTTCCAGCTTAGCTGTGCAGAAGAAGAACAACAAGAAGAAGAAATATCTCGAAATATGTCCGTTAGGCCCCTTCCCTTGAGATAAATCTGCAAATATCTCGGAAAGGAAGCGAGCTATGGCAAAATGTTAAGAGACCTTTTTTGTAGAGAATTGAGTTTCCTACAATTTATGTTCTATGATATTTTTTGATCAGAAGCGTAGTTCTCGAGATATATCAAGATATTTAAAAGTTCCGAAGCCGCACCAACATAATAGAGATACAGAAACACCGTGGCTCCTTTCTTTTAGATAACTCTGCACTATTGCGACCTGGAAATGCCACTTCCAGTTTAGCTGTGCAGAAGAAGAACAACAAGAAGAAGGAATATCACGAAATATGTCCGTTAGGCCCCTTCCCTTGAGATAAATCTGCAAATATCTCGGAAACGAAGCGAGCTATGGCAAAATGTTAAGAGACGTTTTTTGTAGAGAATTATGTTTCCTACAATTTATGGTCTATGATATTTTTTGATCAGATGCGTAGTTCTCGAGATATATCAAGATATTTAAAAGTTCCGAAGCCGCACCAACATAATAGAGATACAGAAACACCGTGGCCCCTTTCTTTGAGATAACTCTGCACTATTGCGAGCTGCAAATGCCACTTCCAGCTTAGCGTGCAGAAGAAGAACAACAAGAAGAAGAAATATCTCGAAATATGTCCGTCAGGCCCCTTCCCTTGAGATAAATCTGCAAATATCTCGGAAACGAAGCGAGCTATTGCAAAATGTTAAGAGACCTTTTTTGTAGAGGATTGAGTTTCCTACTTTTTATGTTCTATGATATTTTTTGATCAGATGCGTAGTTCTCGAGATATATCAAGATATTTAAAGTTAAGAAGCCGCACCAACATAATAGAGATACAGAAACACCGTGGCCCCTTTCTTTGAGATAACTCTGCACTAATGCGAGCTGCAAATGCCACTTCCAGCTTAGCTGTGCAGAAGAAGAACAACAAGAAGAAGAAATATCACGAAATATGTCCGTTAGGCCCCTTCCCTTGAGATAAATCTGCAAATATCTCGGAAACGAAGCGAGCTATGGCAAAATGTTAAGAGACGTTTTTTGTAGAGAATTATGTTTCCTACAATTTATGGTCTATGATATTTTTTGATCAGATGCGTAGTTCTCGAGATATATCAAGATATTTAAAAGTTCCGAAGCCGCACCAACATAATAGAGATACAGAAACACCGTGGCCCCTCTCTTTGAGATAACTCTGCATAATTGCGAGCTGCAAATGCCACTTCCAGCTTAGCTGTGCAGAAGAAGAACAACAAGAAGAAGAAATATCTCGAAATATGTCCGTCAGGCCCCTTCCCTTGAGATAAATCTGCAAATATCTCGGAAACGAAGCGAGCTATTGCAAAATGTTAAGAGACCTTTTTTGTAGAGGATTGAGTTTCCTACTTTTTATGTTCTATGATATTTTTTGATCAGATGCGTAGTTCTCGAGATATATCAAGATATTTAAAGTTAAGAAGCCGCACCAACATAATAGAGATACAGAAACATGGTGGCCCCTTTCTTTGAGATAACTCTGCACTAATGCGAGCTGCAAATGCCACTTCCAGCTTAGCTGTGCAGAAGAAGAACAACAAGAAGAAGAAATATCACGAAATATGTCCGTTAGGCCCCTTCCCTTGAGATAAATCTGCAAATATCTCGGAAACGAAGCGAGCTATGGCAAAATGTTAAGAGACCTTTTTGTAGCGAATTAAGTTTCCGACTTTTTATGTTCTATGATATTTTTTGATCAGATGCGTAGTTCTCGAGATATATCAAGATATTCAAAAGTTCCGAAGCCGCACCAACATAATAGAGATACAGAAACACCGTGGCCCCTTTCTTTGAGACAACTCTGCACTAGTGCGAGCCGCAAATGCCACTTCCAGCTTAGCTGTGCAGAAGAAGAACAACAAGAAGAAGAAATATCTCGAAATATGTCCGTCAGGCCCCTTCCCTTGAGATAAATCTGCAAATATCTCGGAAACGAAGCGAGCTATGGCAAAATGTTAAGAGACCTTTTTTGTAGAGAATTAAGTTTCCTACTTTTTATCTTCTATGATATTTTCTGATCAGATTCGTAGTTCTCGAGATATATCAAGATATTTAAAAGTTCCGAAGCCGCACCAACATAATAGAGATACAGAAACACCGTGGCCCCTCTCTTTGAGATAACTCTGCACAATTGCGAGCTGCAAATGCCACTTCTAGCTTAGCTGTGCAGAAGAAGAACAACAAGAAGAAGAAATATCTCGAAATATGTCCATCAGGCCCCTTCCCTTGAGATAAATCGGCAAGTATCTCGGAAACGAAGCGAGCTATGGCAAAATGTTGAGAGACCTTTTTTGTAGAGAATTAAGTTTCCTACTTTTTATGTTCTATGATATTTTTTGATCAGATGCGTAGATCTCGAGATATATCAAGATATTTAAAAGTTCCGAAGCCGCACCAACATAATAGAGATACAGAAACACCGTGGCCCCTTTCTTTGAGATAACTCTGCACTATTGCGAGCTGCAAATGCCACTTCCAGCTTAGCTGTGCCGAACAAGAACAACAAGAAGAAGAAATATCTCGAAATATGTCCGTCAGGCCCCTTCCCTTGAGATAAATCTGCAAATATCTCGGAAACGAAGCGAGCTATGGCAAAATGTTAAGAGACCTTTTCTGTAGAGAATTAAGTTCTCTACTTTTTATGTTCCATGATATTTTTTGATCAGATGCGTAGTTCTCGAGATATATCAAGATATTTAAAAGTTCTGAAGCTGCACCAACATAATAGAGATACAGAAACACCGTGGCCCCTTTCTTTGAGATAACTCTGCACTAGTGCGAGCCGCAAATGCCACTTCCAGCTTAGCTGTGCAGAAGAAGAACAACAAGAAGAAGAAATATCTGGAAATATGTCCGTTAGGCCCCTTCCCTTGAGATAAATCTGCAAATATCTCGGAAACGAAGCGAGCTATGGCAAAATGTTGAGAGACCTTTTTTGTAGAGAATTAAGTTTCCTACTATTTATGTTCTATGATATTTTTGGATCAGATGCGTAGTTCTCGAGATATATCAAGATATTTAAAAGTTCCGAAGCCGCACCAACATAATAGAGATACAGAAACACCGTGGCCCCTTTCTTTGAGATAACTCTGCACTAGTGCGAGCCGCAAATGCCACTTCCAGCTTAGCTGTGCAGAAGAAGAACAACAAGAAGAAGAAATATCTCGAAATATGTCCGTCAGGCCACTTCCCTTGAGATAAATCTGCAAATATCTCGGAAACGAAGCGAGCTATGGCAAAATGTTAAGAGATCTTTTTTGTATGGAATTATGTTTCCTACTTTTTATCTTCTATGATATTTTTTGATCAGATGCGTAGTTCTCGAGATATATCAAGATATTTAAAAGTTCCGAAGCCGCACCAACATAATAGAGATACAGAAACACCGTGGCCCCTTTCTTTGAGATAACTCTGCACTATTGCGAGCTGCAAATGCCACTTCCAGCTTAGCGTGCAGAAGAAGAACAACAAGAAGAAGAAATATCTCGAAATGTGTCCGTCAGGCCCCTTCCCTTGAGATAAATCTGCAAATATCTCGGAAACGAAGAGAGCTATGGCAAAATGTTAAGAGACCTTTTTTGTATGGAATTATGTTTCCTACTTTTTATGTTCTATGATATTTTTTGATCAGATGCGTAGTTCTCGAGATATATCAAGATATTTAAAAGTTCCGAAGCCGCACCAACATAATAGAGATACAGCAACACCGTGGCCCCTCTCTTTGAGATAACTCTGCACAATTGCGAGCTGCAAATGCCACTTCCAGCTTAGCTGTGCAGAAGAAGAACAACAAGAAGAAGAAATATCTCGAAATATGTCCGTCAGGCCCCTTCCCTTGAGATAAATCTGCAAATATCTCGGAAACGAAGCGAGCTATTGCAAAATGTTAAGAGACCTTTTTTGTAGAGAATTGAGTTTCCTACTTTTTATGTTCTATGATATTTTTTGATCAGATGCGTAGTTCTCGAGATATATCAAGATATTTAAAAGTTAAGAAGCCGCACCAACATAATAGAGATACAGAAACACCGTGGCCCCTTTCTTTGAGATAACTCTGCACTAATGCGAGCTGCAAATGCCACTTCCAGCTTAGCTGTGCAGAAGAAGAACAACAAGAAGAAGAAATATCTCGAAATATGTCCGTTAGGCCCCTTCCCTTGAGATAAATCTGCAAATATCTCGGAAACGAAGCGAGCTATGGCAAAATGTTAAGAGACGTTCTTTGTAGAGAATTATGTTTCCTACAATTTATGTTCTATGATATTTTTTGATCAGAAGCGTAGTTCTCGAGATATATCAAGATATTTAAAAGTTCCGAAGCCGCACCAACATAATAGAGATACAGAAACACCGTGGCTCCTTTCTTTTAGATAACTCTGCACTATTGCGACCTGGAAATGCCACTTCCAGTTTAGCTGTGCAGAAGAAGAACAACAAGAAGAAGGAATATCACGAAATATGTCCGTTAGGCCCCTTCCCTTGAGATAAATCTGCAAATATCTCGGAAACGAAGCGAGCTATGGCAAAATGTTAAGAGACCTTTTTTGTAGAGAATTGAGTTTCCTACTTTTTATGTTCTATGATATTTTTTGATCAGATGCGTAGTTCTCGAGATATATCAAGATATTTAAAAGTTCCGAAGCCGCACCAACATAATAGAGATACAGAAACACCGTGGCCCCTCTCTTTGAGATAACTCTGCATAATTGCGAGCTGCAAATGCCACTTCCAGCTTAGCTGTGCAGAAGAAGAACAACAAGAAGAAGAAATATCTCGAAATATGTCCGTCAGGCCCCTTCCCTTGAGATAAATCTGCAAATATCTCGGAAACGAAGCGAGCTATTGCAAAATGTTAAGAGACCTTTTTTGTAGAGGATTGAGTTTTCTACTTTTTATGTTCTATGATATTTTTTGATCAGATGCGTAGTTCTCGAGATATATCAAGATATTTAAAGTTAAGAAGCCGCACCAACATAATAGAGATACAGAAACACCGTGGCCCCTTTCGTTGAGATAACTCTGTACTAATGCGAGCTGCAAATGCCACTTCCAGCTTAGCTGTGCAGAAGAAGAACAACAAGAAGAAGAAATATCACGAAATATGTCCGTTAGGCCCCTTCCCTTGAGATAAATCTGCAAATATCTCGGAAACGAAGCGAGCTATGGCAAAATGTTAAGAGACCTTTTTGTAGCGAATTAAGTTTCCTACTTTTTATGTTCTATGATATTTTTTGATCAGATGCGTAGTTCTCGAGATATATCAAGATATTCAAAAGTTCCGAAGCCGCACCAACATAATAGAGATACAGAAACACCGTGGCTCCTTTCTTTTAGATAACTCTGCACTATTGCGACCTGGAAATGCCACTTCCAGTTTAGCTGTGCAGAAGAAGAACAACAAGAAGAAGGAATATCACGAAATATGTCCGTTAGGCCCCTTCCCTTGAGATAAATCTGCAAATATCTCGGAAACGAAGCGAGCTATGGCAAAATGTTAAGAGACCTTTTTTGTAGCGAATTAAGTTTCCGACTTTTTATGTTCTATGATATTTTTTGATCAGATGCGTAGTTCTCGAGATATATCAAGATATTTAAAAGTTCCGAAGCCGCACCAACATAATAGAGATACAGAAACACCGTGGCCCCTCTCTTTGAGATAACTCTGCATAATTGCGAGCTGCAAATGCCACTTCCAGCTTAGCTGTGCAGAAGAAGAACAACAAGAAGAAGAAATATCTCGAAATATGTCCGTCAGGCCCCTTCCCTTGAGATAAATCTGCAAATATCTCGGAAACGAAGCGAGCTATTGCAAAATGTTAAGAGACCTTTTTTGTAGAGGATTGAGTTTCCTACTTTTTATGTTCTATGATATTTTTTGATCAGATGCGTAGTTCTCGAGATATATCAAGATATTTAAAGTTAAGAAGCCGCACCAACATAATAGAGATACAGAAACACCGTGGCCCCTTTCTTTGAGATAACTCTGCACTAATGCGAGCTGCAAATGCCACTTCCAGCTTAGCTGTGCAGAAGAAGAACAACAAGAAGAAGAAATATCACGAAATATGTCCGTTAGGCCCCTTCCCTTGAGATAAATCTGCAAATATCTCGGAAACGAAGCGAGCTATGGCAAAATGTTAAGAGACCTTTTTGTAGCGAATTAAGTTTCCTACTTTTTATGTTCTATGATATTTTTTGATCAGATGCGTAGTTCTCGAGATATATCAAGATATTCAAAAGTTCCGAAGCCGCACCAACATAATAGAGATACAGAAACACCGTGGCCCCTTTCTTTGAGACAACTCTGCACTAGTGCGAGCCGCAAATGCCACTTCCAGCTTAGCTGTGCAGAAGAAGAACAACAAGAAGAAGAAATATCTCGAAATATGTCCGTCAGGCCCCTTCCCTTGAGATAAATCTGCAAATATCTCGGAAACGAAGCGAGCTATGGCAAAATGTTAAGAAACCTTTTTTGTAGAGAATTAAGTTTCCTACTTTTTATCTTCTATGATATTTTCTGATCAGATTCGTAGTTCTCGAGATATATCAAGATATTTAAAAGTTCCGAAGCCGCACCAACATAATAGAGATACAGAAACACCGTGGCCCCTCTCTTTGAGATAACTCTGCACAATTGCGAGCTGCAAATGCCACTTCTAGCTTAGCTGTGCAGAAGAAGAACAACAAGAAGAAGAAATATCTCGAAATATGTCCATCAGGCCCCTTCCCTTGAGATAAATCGGCAAGTATCTCGGAAACGAAGCGAGCTATGGCAAAATGTTGAGAGACCTTTTTTGTAGAGAATTAAGTTTCCTACTTTTTATGTTCTATGATATTTTTTGATCAGATGCGTAGATCTCGAGATATATCAAGATATTTAAAAGTTCCGAAGCCGCACCAACATAATAGAGATACAGAAACACCGTGGCCCCTTTCTTTGAGATAACTCTGCACTATTGCGAGCTGCAAATGCCACTTCCAGCTTAGCTGTGCCGAAGAAGAACAACAAGAAGAAGAAATATCTCGAAATATGTCCGTCAGGCCCCTTCCCTTGAGATAAATCTGCAAATATCTCGGAAACGAAGCGAGCTATGGCAAAATGTTAAGAGACCTTTTCTGTAGAGAATTAAGTTCTCTACTTTTTATGTTCCATGATATTTTTTGATCAGATGCGTAGTTCTCGAGATATATCAAGATATTTAAAAGTTCTGAAGCTGCACCAACATAATAGAGATACAGAAACACCGTGGCCCCTTTCTTTGAGATAACTCTGCACTAGTGCGAGCCGCAAATGCCACTTCCAGCTTAGCTGTGCAGAAGAAGAACAACAAGAAGAAGAAATATCTGGAAATATGTCCGTTAGGCCCCTTCCCTTGAGATAAACCTGCAAATATCTCGGAAACGAAGCGAGCTATGGCAAAATGTTGAGAGACCTTTTTTGTAGAGAATTAAGTTTCCTACTATTTATGTTCTATGATATTTTTGGATCAGATGCGTAGTTCTCGAGATATATCAAGATATTTAAAAGTTCCGAAGCCGCACCAACATAATAGAGATACAGAAACACCGTGGCCCCTTTCTTTGAGATAACTCTGCACTAGTGCGAGCCGCAAATGCCACTTCCAGCTTAGCTGTGCAGAAGAAGAACAACAAGAAGAAGAAATATCTCGAAATATGTCCGTCAGGCCACTTCCCTTGAGATAAATCTGCAAATATCTCGGAAACGAAGCGAGCTATGGCAAAATGTTAAGAGATCTTTTTTGTATGGAATTATGTTTCCTACTTTTTATGTTCTATGATATTTTTTGATCAGATGCGTAGTTCTCGAGATATATCAAGATATTTAAAAGTTCCGAAGCCGCACCAACATAATAGAGATACAGAAACACCGTGGCCCCTTTCTTTGAGATAACTCTGCACTATTGCGAGCTGCAAATGCCACTTCCAGCTTAGCGTGCAGAAGAAGAACAACAAGAAGAAGAAATATCTCGAAATGTGTCCGTCAGGCCCCTTCCCTTGAGATAAATCTGCAAATATCTCGGAAACGAAGAGAGCTATGGCAAAATGTTAAGAGACCTTTTTTGTATGGAATTATGTTTCCTACTTTTTATGTTCTATGATATTTTTTGATCAGATGCGTAGTTCTCGAGATATATCAAGATATTTAAAAGTTCCGAAGCCGCACCAACATAATAGAGATACAGCAACACCGTGGCCCCTCTCTTTGAGATAACTCTGCACAATTGCGAGCTGCAAATGCCACTTCCAGCTTAGCTGTGCAGAAGAAGAACAACAAGAAGAAGAAATATCTCGAAATATGTCCGTTAGGCCCCTTCCCTTGAGATAAATCTGCAAATATCTCGGAAACGAAGCGAGCTATGGCAAAATGTTAAGAGACCTTTTTTGTAGAGAATTGAGTTTCCTACAATTTATGTTCTATGATATTTTTTGATCAGAAGCGTAGTTCTCGAGATATATCAAGATATTTAAAAGTTCCGAAGCCGCACCAACATAATAGAGATACAGAAACACCGTGGCTCCTTTCTTTTAGATAACTCTGCACTATTGCGACCTGGAAATGCCACTTCCAGTTTAGCTGTGCAGAAGAAGAACAACAAGAAGAAGGAATATCACGAAATATGTCCGTTAGGCCCCTTCCCTTGAGATAAATCTGCAAATATCTCGGAAACGAAGCGAGCTATGGCAAAATGTTAAGAGACCTTTTTTGTAGCGAATTAAGTTTCCGACTTTTTATGTTCTATGATATTTTTTGATCAGATGCGTAGTTCTCGAGATATATCAAGATATTTAAAAGTTCCGAAGCCGCACCAACATAATAGAGATACAGAAACACCGTGGCCCCTCTCTTTGAGATAACTCTGCATAATTGCGAGCTGCAAATGCCACTTCCAGCTTAGCTGTGCAGAAGAAGAACAACAAGAAGAAGAAATATCTCGAAATATGTCCGTCAGGCCCCTTCCCTTGAGATAAATCTGCAAATATCTCGGAAACGAAGCGAGCTATTGCAAAATGTTAAGAGACCTTTTTTGTAGAGGATTGAGTTTCCTACTTTTTATGTTCTATGATATTTTTTGATCAGATGCGTAGTTCTCGAGATATATCAAGATATTTAAAGTTAAGAAGCCGCACCAACATAATAGAGATACAGAAACACCGTGGCCCCTTTCTTTGAGATAACTCTGCACTAATGCGAGCTGCAAATGCCACTTCCAGCTTAGCTGTGCAGAAGAAGAACAACAAGAAGAAGAAATATCACGAAATATGTCCGTTAGGCCCCTTCCCTTGAGATAAATCTGCAAATATCTCGGAAACGAAGCGAGCTATGGCAAAATGTTAAGAGACCTTTTTGTAGCGAATTAAGTTTCCTACTTTTTATGTTCTATGATATTTTTTGATCAGATGCGTAGTTCTCGAGATATATCAAGATATTCAAAAGTTCCGAAGCCGCACCAACATAATAGAGATACAGAAACACCGTGGCCCCTTTCTTTGAGACAACTCTGCACTAGTGCGAGCCGCAAATGCCACTTCCAGCTTAGCTGTGCAGAAGAAGAACAACAAGAAGAAGAAATATCTCGAAATATGTCCGTCAGGCCCCTTCCCTTGAGATAAATCTGCAAATATCTCGGAAACGAAGCGAGCTATGGCAAAATGTTAAGAGACCTTTTTTGTAGAGAATTAAGTTTCCTACTTTTTATCTTCTATGATATTTTCTGATCAGATTCGTAGTTCTCGAGATATATCAAGATATTTAAAAGTTCCGAAGCCGCACCAACATAATAGAGATACAGAAACACCGTGGCCCCTCTCTTTGAGATAACTCTGCACAATTGCGAGCTGCAAATGCCACTTCTAGCTTAGCTGTGCAGAAGAAGAACAACAAGAAGAAGAAATATCTCGAAATATGTCCATCAGGCCCCTTCCCTTGAGATAAATCGGCAAGTATCTCGGAAACGAAGCGAGCTATGGCAAAATGTTGAGAGACCTTTTTTGTAGAGAATTAAGTTTCCTACTTTTTATGCTCTATGATATTTTTTGATCAGATGCGTAGATCTCGAGATATATCAAGATATTTAAAAGTTCCGAAGCCGCACCAACATAATAGAGATACAGAAACACCGTGGCCCCTTTCTTTGAGATAACTCTGCACTATTGCGAGCTGCAAATGCCACTTCCAGCTTAGCTGTGCCGAAGAAGAACAACAAGAAGAAGAAATATCTCGAAATATGTCCGTCAGGCCCCTTCCCTTGAGATAAATCTGCAAATATCTCGGAAACGAAGCGAGCTATGGCAAAATGTTAAGAGACCTTTTCTGTAGAGAATTAAGTTCTCTACTTTTTATGTTCCATGATATTTTTTGATCAGATGCGTAGTTCTCGAGATATATCAAGATATTTAAAAGTTCTGAAGCTGCACCAACATAATAGAGATACAGAAACACCGTGGCCCCTTTCTTTGAGATAACTCTGCACTAGTGCGAGCCGCAAATGCCACTTCCAGCTTAGCTGTGCAGAAGAAGAACAACAAGAAGAAGAAATATCTGGAAATATGTCCGTTAGGCCCCTTCCCTTGAGATAAATCTGCAAATATCTCGGAAACGAAGCGAGCTATGGCAAAATGTTGAGAGACCTTTTTTGTAGAGAATTAAGTTTCCTACTATTTATGTTCTATGATATTTTTGGATCAGATGCGTAGTTCTCGAGATATATCAAGATATTTAAAAGTTCCGAAGCCGCACCAACATAATAGAGATACAGAAACACCGTGGCCCCTTTCTTTGAGATAACTCTGCACTAGTGCGAGCCGCAAATGCCACTTCCAGCTTAGCTGTGCAGAAGAAGAACAACAAGAAGAAGAAATATCTCGAAATATGTCCGTCAGGCCACTTCCCTTGAGATAAATCTGCAAATATCTCGGAAACGAAGCGAGCTATGGCAAAATGTTAAGAGATCTTTTTTGTATGGAATTATGTTTCCTACTTTTTATGTTCTATGATATTTTTTGATCAGATGCGTAGTTCTCGAGATATATCAAGATATTTAAAAGTTCCGAAGCCGCACCAACATAATAGAGATACAGAAACACCGTGGCCCCTTTCTTTGAGATAACTCTGCACTATTGCGAGCTGCAAATGCCACTTCCAGCTTAGCGTGCAGAAGAAGAACAACAAGAAGAAGAAATATCTCGAAATGTGTCCGTCAGGCCCCTTCCCTTGAGATAAATCTGCAAATATCTCGGAAACGAAGAGAGCTATGGCAAAATGTTAAGAGACCTTTTTTGTATGGAATTATGTTTCCTACTTTTTATGTTCTATGATATTTTTTGATCAGATGCGTAGTTCTCGAGATATATCAAGATATTTAAAAGTTCCGAAGCCGCACCAACATAATAGAGATACAGCAACACCGTGGCCCCTCTCTTTGAGATAACTCTGCACAATTGCGAGCTGCAAATGCCACTTCCAGCTTAGCTGTGCAGAAGAAGAACAACAAGAAGAAGAAATATCTCGAAATATGTCCGTTAGGCCCCTTCCCTTGAGATAAATCTGCAAATATCTCGGAAACGAAGCGAGCTATGGCAAAATGTTAAGAGACCTTTTTTGTAGAGAATTGAGTTTCCTACAATTTATGTTCTATGATATTTTTTGATCAGAAGCGTAGTTCTCGAGATATATCAAGATATTTAAAAGTTCCGAAGCCGCACCAACATAATAGAGATACAGAAACACCGTGGCTCCTTTCTTTTAGATAACTCTGCACTATTGCGACCTGGAAATGCCACTTCCAGTTTAGCTGTGCAGAAGAAGAACAACAAGAAGAAGGAATATCACGAAATATGTCCGTTAGGCCCCTTCCCTTGAGATAAATCTGCAAATATCTCGGAAACGAAGCGAGCTATGGCAAAATGTTAAGAGACCTTTTTTGTAGCGAATTAAGTTTCCGACTTTTTATGTTCTATGATATTTTTTGATCAGATGCGTAGTTCTCGAGATATATCAAGATATTTAAAAGTTCCGAAGCCGCACCAACATAATAGAGATACAGAAACACCGTGGCCCCTCTCTTTGAGATAACTCTGCATAATTGCGAGCTGCAAATGCCACTTCCAGCTTAGCTGTGCAGAAGAAGAACAACAAGAAGAAGAAATATCTCGAAATATGTCCGTCAGGCCCCTTCCCTTGAGATAAATCTGCAAATATCTCGGAAACGAAGCGAGCTATTGCAAAATGTTAAGAGACCTTTTTTGTAGAGGATTGAGTTTCCTACTTTTTATGTTCTATGATATTTTTTGATCAGATGCGTAGTTCTCGAGATATATCAAGATATTTAAAGTTAAGAAGCCGCACCAACATAATAGAGATACAGAAACACCGTGGCCCCTTTCTTTGAGATAACTCTGCACTAATGCGAGCTGCAAATGCCACTTCCAGCTTAGCTGTGCAGAAGAAGAACAACAAGAAGAAGAAATATCACGAAATATGTCCGTTAGGCCCCTTCCCTTGAGATAAATCTGCAAATATCTCGGAAACGAAGCGAGCTATGGCAAAATGTTAAGAGACCTTTTTGTAGCGAATTAAGTTTCCTACTTTTTATGTTCTATGATATTTTTTGATCAGATGCGTAGTTCTCGAGATATATCAAGATATTCAAAAGTTCCGAAGCCGCACCAACATAATAGAGATACAGAAACACCGTGGCCCCTTTCTTTGAGACAACTCTGCACTAGTGCGAGCCGCAAATGCCACTTCCAGCTTAGCTGTGCAGAAGAAGAACAACAAGAAGAAGAAATATCTCGAAATATGTCCGTCAGGCCCCTTCCCTTGAGATAAATCTGCAAATATCTCGGAAACGAAGCGAGCTATGGCAAAATGTTAAGAGACCTTTTTTGTAGAGAATTAAGTTTCCTACTTTTTATCTTCTATGATATTTTCTGATCAGATTCGTAGTTCTCGAGATATATCAAGATATTTAAAAGTTCCGAAGCCGCACCAACATAATAGAGATACAGAAACACCGTGGCCCCTCTCTTTGAGATAACTCTGCACAATTGCGAGCTGCAAATGCCACTTCTAGCTTAGCTGTGCAGAAGAAGAACAACAAGAAGAAGAAATATCTCGAAATATGTCCATCAGGCCCCTTCCCTTGAGATAAATCGGCAAGTATCTCGGAAACGAAGCGAGCTATGGCAAAATGTTGAGAGACCTTTTTTGTAGAGAATTAAGTTTCCTACTTTTTATGCTCTATGATATTTTTTGATCAGATGCGTAGATCTCGAGATATATCAAGATATTTAAAAGTTCCGAAGCCGCACCAACATAATAGAGATACAGAAACACCGTGGCCCCTTTCTTTGAGATAACTCTGCACTATTGCGAGCTGCAAATGCCACTTCCAGCTTAGCTGTGCCGAAGAAGAACAACAAGAAGAAGAAATATCTCGAAATATGTCCGTCAGGCCCCTTCCCTTGAGATAAATCTGCAAATATCTCGGAAACGAAGCGAGCTATGGCAAAATGTTAAGAGACCTTTTCTGTAGAGAATTAAGTTCTCTACTTTTTATGTTCCATGATATTTTTTGATCAGATGCGTAGTTCTCGAGATATATCAAGATATTTAAAAGTTCTGAAGCTGCACCAACATAATAGAGATACAGAAACACCGTGGCCCCTTTCTTTGAGATAACTCTGCACTAGTGCGAGCCGCAAATGCCACTTCCAGCTTAGCTGTGCAGAAGAAGAACAACAAGAAGAAGAAATATCTGGAAATATGTCCGTTAGGCCCCTTCCCTTGAGATAAATCTGCAAATATCTCGGAAACGAAGCGAGCTATGGCAAAATGTTGAGAGACCTTTTTTGTAGAGAATTAAGTTTCCTACTATTTATGTTCTATGATATTTTTGGATCAGATGCGTAGTTCTCGAGATATATCAAGATATTTAAAAGTTCCGAAGCCGCACCAACATAATAGAGATACAGAAACACCGTGGCCCCTTTCTTTGAGATAACTCTGCACTAGTGCGAGCCGCAAATGCCACTTCCAGCTTAGCTGTGCAGAAGAAGAACAACAAGAAGAAGAAATATCTCGAAATATGTCCGTCAGGCCACTTCCCTTGAGATAAATCTGCAAATATCTCGGAAACGAAGCGAGCTATGGCAAAATGTTAAGAGATCTTTTTTGTATGGAATTATGTTTCCTACTTTTTATGTTCTATGATATTTTTTGATCAGATGCGTAGTTCTCGAGATATATCAAGATATTTAAAAGTTCCGAAGCCGCACCAACATAATAGAGATACAGAAACACCGTGGCCCCTTTCTTTGAGATAACTCTGCACTATTGCGAGCTGCAAATGCCACTTCCAGCTTAGCGTGCAGAAGAAGAACAACAAGAAGAAGAAATATCTCGAAATGTGTCCGTCAGGCCCCTTCCCTTGAGATAAATCTGCAAATATCTCGGAAACGAAGAGAGCTATGGCAAAATGTTAAGAGACCTTTTTTGTATGGAATTATGTTTCCTACTTTTTATGTTCTATGATATTTTTTGATCAGATGCGTAGTTCTCGAGATATATCAAGATATTTAAAAGTTCCGAAGCCGCACCAACATAATAGAGATACAGCAACACCGTGGCCCCTCTCTTTGAGATAACTCTGCACAATTGCGAGCTGCAAATGCCACTTCCAGCTTAGCTGTGCAGAAGAAGAACAACAAGAAGAAGAAATATCTCGAAATATGTCCGTCAGGCCCCTTCCCTTGAGATAAATCTGCAAATATCTCGGAAACGAAGCGAGCTATTGCAAAATGTTAAGAGACCTTTTTTGTAGAGAATTGAGTTTCCTACTTTTTATGTTCTATGATATTTTTTGATCAGATGCGTAGTTCTCGAGATATATCAAGATATTTAAAAGTTAAGAAGCCGCACCAACATAATAGAGATACAGAAACACCGTGGCCCCTTTCTTTGAGATAACTCTGCACTAATGCGAGCTGCAAATGCCACTTCCAGCTTAGCTGTGCAGAAGAAGAACAACAAGAAGAAGAAATATCTCGAAATATGTCCGTTAGGCCCCTTCCCTTGAGATAAATCTGCAAATATCTCGGAAACGAAGCGAGCTATGGCAAAATGTTAAGAGACGTTCTTTGTAGAGAATTATGTTTCCTACAATTTATGTTCTATGATATTTTTTGATCAGAAGCGTAGTTCTCGAGATATATCAAGATATTTAAAAGTTCCGAAGCCGCACCAACATAATAGAGATACAGAAACACCGTGGCTCCTTTCTTTTAGATAACTCTGCACTATTGCGACCTGGAAATGCCACTTCCAGTTTAGCTGTGCAGAAGAAGAACAACAAGAAGAAGGAATATCACGAAATATGTCCGTTAGGCCCCTTCCCTTGAGATAAATCTGCAAATATCTCGGAAACGAAGCGAGCTATGGCAAAATGTTAAGAGACCTTTTTTGTAGAGAATTGAGTTTCCTACTTTTTATGTTCTATGATATTTTTTGATCAGATGCGTAGTTCTCGAGATATATCAAGATATTTAAAAGTTCCGAAGCCGCACCAACATAATAGAGATACAGAAACACCGTGGCCCCTCTCTTTGAGATAACTCTGCATAATTGCGAGCTGCAAATGCCACTTCCAGCTTAGCTGTGCAGAAGAAGAACAACAAGAAGAAGAAATATCTCGAAATATGTCCGTCAGGCCCCTTCCCTTGAGATAAATCTGCAAATATCTCGGAAACGAAGCGAGCTATTGCAAAATGTTAAGAGACCTTTTTTGTAGAGGATTGAGTTTTCTACTTTTTATGTTCTATGATATTTTTTGATCAGATGCGTAGTTCTCGAGATATATCAAGATATTTAAAGTTAAGAAGCCGCACCAACATAATAGAGATACAGAAACACCGTGGCCCCTTTCTTTGAGATAACTCTGCACTAATGCGAGCTGCAAATGCCACTTCCAGCTTAGCTGTGCAGAAGAAGAACAACAAGAAGAAGAAATATCACGAAATATGTCCGTTAGGCCCCTTCCCTTGAGATAAATCTGCAAATATCTCGGAAACGAAGCGAGCTATGGCAAAATGTTAAGAGACCTTTTTGTAGCGAATTAAGTTTCCTACTTTTTATGTTCTATGATATTTTTTGATCAGATGCGTAGTTCTCGAGATATATCAAGATATTCAAAAGTTCCGAAGCCGCACCAACATAATAGAGATACAGAAACACCGTGGCCCCTTTCTTTGAGACAACTCTGCACTAGTGCGAGCCGCAAATGCCACTTCCAGCTTAGCTGTGCAGAAGAAGAACAACAAGAAGAAGAAATATCTCGAAATATGTCCGTCAGGCCCCTTCCCTTGAGATAAATCTGCAAATATCTCGGAAACGAAGCGAGCTATGGCAAAATGTTAAGAGACCTTTTTTGTAGAGAATTAAGTTTCCTACTTTTTATCTTCTATGATATTTTCTGATCAGATTCGTAGTTCTCGAGATATATCAAGATATTTAAAAGTTCCGAAGCCGCACCAACATAATAGAGATACAGAAACACCGTGGCCCCTCTCTTTGAGATAACTCTGCACAATTGCGAGCTGCAAATGCCACTTCTAGCTTAGCTGTGCAGAAGAAGAACAACAAGAAGAAGAAATATCTCGAAATATGTCCATCAGGCCCCTTCCCTTGAGATAAAACGGCAAGTATCTCGGAAACGAAGCGAGCTATGGCAAAATGTTGAGAGACCTTTTTTGTAGAGAATTAAGTTTCCTACTTTTTATGTTCTATGATATTTTTTGATCAGATGCGTAGATCTCGAGATATATCAAGATATTTAAAAGTTCCGAAGCCGCACCAACATAATAGAGATACAGAAACACCGTGGCCCCTTTCTTTGAGATAACTCTGCACTATTGCGAGCTGCAAATGCCACTTCCAGCTTAGCTGTGCAGAGGAAGAACAACAAGAAGAAGAAATATCTCGAAATATGTCCGTCAGGCCAGTTCCTTTGAGCTGAATCTGCAAATATCTCGGAAACGAAGCGAGCTATGGCAAAATGTTAAGAGACCTTTTTTGTAGAGAATTATGTTTCCTACTTTTTATGTTCTATGATATTTTTTGATCAGACGCGTAGCTCTCGAGATATATCAAGATATTTAAAAGTTCCGAAGCCGCACCAACATAATAGAGATACAGAAACACCGTGGCCCCTCTCTTTGAGATAACTCTGCACTATTGCGAGCTGCAAATGCCACTTCCAGTTTAGCTGTGCAGAGGAAGAACAACAAGAAGAAGAAATATCTCGAAATATGTCCGTCAGGCCCCTTACCCTGAGATAAATCTGCAAATATCTCGGAAACGAAGCGAGCTATGGCAAAATGTTAAGAGACGTTTTTTGTAGAGAATTATGTTTCCTACAATTTATGTTCTATGATATTTTTTGATCAGAAGCGTAGTTTTCGAGATATATCGAGATATTTAAAAGTTCCGAAGCAGCACCAACATAATAGAGATACAGAAACACCGTGGCCCCTTTCTTTGAGATAACTCTGCACTAGTGCGAGCCGCAAATGCCACTTCCAGCTTAGCTGTGCAGAAGAAGAACAACAAGAAGAAGAAATATCTCGAAATACGTCCGTCAGGCCCCTTCCCTTGAGATAAATCTGCAAATATCTCGGAAACGAAGCGAGCTATTGCAAGATGTTGAGAGACCTTTTTTGTAGAGAATTGAGTTTCCTACTTTTTATGTTCTATGATATTTTTTGATCAGATGCGTAGTTCTCGAGATATATCAAGATATTTAAAAGTTCCGAAGCCGCACCAACATAATAGAGATACAGAAACACCGTGGCCCCTTTCTTTGAGATAACTCTGCACTAGTGCGAGCAGCAAATGCCACTTCCAGCTTAGCTGTGCAGAAGAAGAACAACAAGAAGAAGAAATATCTCGAAATATGTCCATCAGGCCCCTTCCCTTGAGATAAATCGGCAAGTATCTCGGAAACGAAGCGAGCTATGGCAAAATGTTGAGAGACCTTTTTTGTAGAGAATTAAGTTTCCTACTTTTTATGTTCTATGATATTTTTTGATCAGATGCGTAGATCTCGAGATATATCAAGATATTTAAAAGTTCCGAAGCCGCACCAACATAATAGAGATACAGAAACACCGTGGCCCCTTTCTTTGAGATAACTCTGCACTATTGCGAGCTGCAAATGCCACTTCCAGCTTAGCTGTGCCGAAGAAGAACAACAAGAAGAAGAAATATCTCGAAATATGTCCGTCAGGCCCCTTCCCTTGAGATAAATCTGCAAATATCTCGGAAACGAAGCGAGCTATGGCAAAATGTTAAGAGACCTTTTCTGTAGAGAATTAAGTTCTCTACTTTTTATGTTCCATGATATTTTTTGATCAGATGCGCAGTTCTCGAGATATATCAAGATATTTAAAAGTTCTGAAGCTGCACCAACATAATAGAGATACAGAAACACCGTGGCCCCTTTCTTTGAGATAACTCTGCACTAGTGCGAGCCGCAAATGCCACTTCCAGCTTAGCTGTGCAGAAGAAGAACAACAAGAAGAAGAAATATCTGGAAATATGTCCGTTAGGCCCCTTCCCTTGAGATAAATCTGCAAATATCTCGGAAACGAAGCGAGCTATGGCAAAATGTTGAGAGACCTTTTTTGTAGAGAATTAAGTTTCCTACTATTTATGTTCTATGATATTTTTGGATCAGATGCGTAGTTCTCGAGATATATCAAGATATTTAAAAGTTCCGAAGCCGCACCAACATAATAGAGATACAGAAACACCGTGGCCCCTTTCTTTGAGATAACTCTGCACTAGTGCGAGCCGCAAATGCCACTTCCAGCTTAGCTGTGCAGAAGAAGAACAACAAGAAGAAGAAATATCTCGAAATATGTCCGTCAGGCCACTTCCCTTGAGATAAATCTGCAAATATCTCGGAAACGAAGCGAGCTATGGCAAAATGTTAAGAGATCTTTTTTGTATGGAATTATGTTTCCTACTTTTTATGTTCTATGATATTTTTTGATCAGATGCGTAGTTCTCGAGATATATCAAGATATTTAAAAGTTCCGAAGCCGCACCAACATAATAGAGATACAGCAACACCGTGGCCCCTCTCTTTGAGATAACTCTGCACAATTGCGAGCTGCAAATGCCACTTCCAGCTTAGCTGTGCAGAAGAAGAACAACAAGAAGAAGAAATATCTCGAAATATGTCCGTCAGGCCCCTTCCCTTGAGATAAATCTGCAAATATCTCGGAAACGAAGCGAGCTATTGCAAAATGTTAAGAGACCTTTTTTGTAGAGAATTGAGTTTCCTACTTTTTATGTTCTATGATATTTTTTGATCAGATGCGTAGTTCTCGAGATATATCAAGATATTTAAAAGTTAAGAAGCCGCACCAACATAATAGAGATACAGAAACACCGTGGCCCCTTTCTTTGAGATAACTCTGCACTAATGCGAGCTGCAAATGCCACTTCCAGCTTAGCTGTGCAGAAGAAGAACTACAAGAAGAAGAAATATCTCGAAATATGTCCGTTAGACCCCTTCCCTTGAGATAAATCTGCAAATATCTCGGAAACGAAGCGAGCTATGGCAAAATGTTAAGAGACGTTTTTTGTAGAGAATTATGTTTCCTACAATTTATGTTCTATGATATTTTTTGATCAGAAGCGTAGTTTTCGAGATATATCGAGATATTTAAAAGTTCCGAAGCAGCACCAACATAATAGAGATACAGAAACACCGTGGCCCCTCTCTTTGAGATAACTCTGCACTATTGCGAGCTGGAAATGCCACTTCCAGTTTAGCTGTGCAGAAGAAGAACGACAAGAAGAAGAAATATCTCGAAATATGTCCGTCAGGCCCCTTCCCTTGAGATAAATCTGCAAATATCTCGGAAACGAAGCGAGCTATTGCAAAATGTTAAGAGACCTTTTTTGTAGAGAATTGAGTTTCCTACTTTTTATGTTCTATGATATTTTTTGATCAGATGCGTAGTTCTCGAGATATATCAAGATATTTAAAAGTTAAGAAGCCGCACCAACATAATAGAGATACAGAAACACCGTGGCCCCTTTCTTTGAGATAACTCTGCACTATTGCGAGCTGGAAATGCCACTTCCAGTTTAGCTGTGCAGAAGAAGAACAACAAGAAGAAGAAATATCTCGAAATATGTCCGTTAGGCCCCTTCCCTTGAGATAAATCTGCAAATATCTCGGAAACGAAGCGAGCTATGGCAAAATGTTAAGAGACCTTTTTTGTAGAGAATTAAGTTTCCTACGTTTTATGTTGTATGATATTTTTTGATCAGATGCGTAGTTCTCGAGATATATCAAGATATTTAAAAGTTCCGAAGCCGCACCAACATAATAGAGATACAGAAACACCGTGGCCCCTCTCTTTGAGATAACTCTGCACTATTGCGAGCTGGAAATGCCACTTCCAGTTTAGCTGTGCAGAAGAAGAACAACAAGAAGAAGAAATATCTCGAAATATGTCCGTTAGGCCCCTTCCCTTGAGATAAATCTGCAAATGTCTCGGAAACGAAGCGAGCTATGGCAAAATGTTAAGAGACGTTTTTTGTAGAGAATTATGTTTCCTACAATTTATGTTCTATGATATTTTTTGATCAGAAGCGTAGTTTTCGAGATATATCGAGATATTTAACAGTTCCGAAGCAGCACCAACATAATAGAGATACAGAAACACCGTGGCCCCTTTCTTTGAGATAACTCTGCACTAGTGCGAGCCGCAAATGCCACTTCCAGCTTAGCTGTGCAGAAGAAGAACAACAAGAAGAAGAAATATCTCGAAATATGTCCGTCAGGCCCCTTGCCTTGAGATACATCTGCAAATATCTCGGAAACGAAGCGAGCTATTGCAAAATGTTAAGAGACCTTTTTTGTAGAGAATTGAGTTTCCTACTTTTTATGTTCTATGATATTTTTTGATCAGATGCGTAGTTCTCGAGATATATCAAGATATTTAAAAGTTCCGAAGCCGCACCAACATAATAGAGATACAGAAACACCGTGGCCCCTTTCTTTCAGATAACTATGCACTATTGCGAGCTGTAAATGCCACTTCCAGCTTAGCTGTGCAGAAGAAGAACAACAAGAAGAAGAAATATCTCGAAATATGTCCGTCAGGCCCCTTACCCTGAGATAAATCTGCAAATATCTCGGAAACGAAGCGAGCTATGGCAAAATGTTAAGAGACCTTTTTTGTAGAGAATTAAGTTTCCTACTTTTTATCTTCTATGATATTTTCTGATCAGATGCGTAGTTCTCGAGATATATCAAGATATTTAAAAGTTCCGAAGCCGCACCAACATAATAGAGATACAGAAACACCGTGGCCCCTTTCTTTGAGATAACTCTGCACTAGTGCGAGCCGCAAATGCCACTTCCAGCTTTGCTGTGCAGCAGAAGAACAACAAGAAGAAGAAATATCTCGAAATATGTCCGTCAGGCCACTTCCCTTGAGATAAATCTGCAAATATCTCGGAAACGAAGCGAGCTATGGCAAAATGTTAAGAGACCTTTTTTGTAGAGAATTATGTTTCCTACTTTTTATGTTCTATGATATTTTTTGATCAGACGCGTAGCTCTCGAGATATATCAAGATATTTAAAAGTTCCGAAGCCGCACCAACATAATAGAGATACAGAAACACCGTGGCCCCTCTCTTTGAGATAACTCTGCACTATTGCGAGCTGGAAATGCCACTTCCAGTTTAGCTGTGCACAAGAAGAACAACAAGAAGAAGAAATATCTCGAAATATGTCCGTTAGGCCCCTTCCCTTGAGATAAATCTGCAAATATCTCGGAAACGAAGCGAGCTATGGCAAAATGTTAAGAGACCTTTTTTGTAGAGAATTATGTTTCCTACAATTTATGTTCTATGATATTTTTTGATCAGAAGCGTAGTTTTCGAGATATATCGAGATATTTAAAAGTTCCAAAGCCGCACCAACATAATAGAGATACAGAAATACCGTGGCCCCTTTCTTTGAGATAACTCTGCACTATTGCGAGCTGCAAATGCCACTTCCAGTTTATCTGTGCAGAGGAAGAACAACAAGAAGAAGAAATATCTCGAAATATGTCCGTCAGGCCCCTTACCCTGAGATAAATCTGCAAATATCTCGGAAACGAAGCGAGCTATGGCAAAATGTTAAGAGACGTTTTTTGTAGAGAATTATGTTTCCTACAATTTATGTTCTATGATATTTTTTGATCAGAAGCGTAGTTTTCGAGATATATCGAGATATTTAAAAGTTCCGAAGCAGCACCAACATAATAGAGATACAGAAACACCGTGGCCCCTTTCGTTGAGATAACTCTGCACTAGTGCGAGCCGCAAATGCCACTTCCAGCTTAGCTGTGCAGAAGAAGAACAACAAGAAGAAGAAATATCTCGAAATATGTCCGTCAGGCCCCTTCCCTTGAGATAAATCTGCAAATATCTCGGAAACGAAGCGAGCTATTGCAAAATGTTGAGAGACCTTTTTTGTAGAGAATTGAGTTTCCTACTTTTTATGTTCTATGATATTTTTTGATCAGATGCGTAGTTCTCGAGATATATCAAGATATTTAAAAGTTCCGAAGCCGCACCAACATAATAGAGATACAGAAACACCGTGGCCCCTTTCTTTGAGATAACTCTGCACTAGTGCGAGCAGCAAATGCCACTTCCAGCTTAGCTGTGCAGAAGAAGAACAACAAGAAGAAGAAATATCTCGAAATATGTCCGTCAGGCCACTTCCCTTGAGATAAATCTGCAAATATCTCGGAAACGAAGCGAGCTATGGCAAAATGTTAAGAGACCTTTTTTGTAGAGAATTATGTTTCCTACTTTTTATGTTCTATGATATTTTTTGATCAGACGCGTAGCTCTCGAGATATATCAAGATATTTAAAAGTTCCGAAGCCGCACCAACATAATAGAGATACAGAAACACCGTGGCCCCTCTCTTTGAGATAACTCTGCACTATTGCGAGCTGGAAATGCCACTTCCAGTTTAGCTGTGCAGAAGAAGAACAACAAGAAGAAGAAATATCTCGAAATTAGTCCGTTAGGCCCCTTCCCTTGAGATAAATCTGCAAATATCTCGGAAACGAAGCGAGCTATGGCAAAATGTTAAGAGACCTTTTTTGTAGAGAATTATGTTTCCTACTTTTTATGTTCTATGATATTTTTTGATCAGAAGCGTAGTTCTCGAGATATATCGAGATATTTAAAAGTTCCGAAGCCGCACCAACATAATAGAGATACAGAAACACCGTGGCCCCTTTCTTTGAGATAACTCTGCACTATTGCGAGCTGCAAATGCCACTTCCAGTTTATCTGTGCAGAGGAAGAACAACAAGAAGAAGAAATATCTCGAAATATGTCCGTCAGGCCAGTTCCTTTGAGCTGAATCTGCAAATATCTCGGAAACGAAGCGAGCTATGGCAAAATGTTAAGAGACCTTTTTTGTAGAGAATTAAGTTTCCTACTTTTTATCTTCTATGATATTTTCTGATCAGATGCGTAGTTCTCGAGATATATCAAGATATTTAAAAGTTCCGAAGCCGCACCAACATAATAGAGATACAGAAACACCGTGGCCCCTTTCTTTGAGATAACTCTGCACTAGTGCGAGTCGCAAATGCCACTTCCAGCTTTGCTGTGCAGCAGAAGAACAACAAGAAGAAGAAATATCTCGAAATATGTCCGTCAGGCCACTTCCCTTGAGATAAATCTGCAAATATCTCGGAAACGAAGCGAGCTATGGCAAAATGTTAAGAGACCTTTTTTGTAGAGAATTATGTTTCCTACTTTTTATGTTCTATGATATTTTTTGATCAGACGCGTAGCTCTCGAGATATATCAAGATATTTAAAAGTTCCGAAGCCGCACCAACATAATAGAGATACAGAAACACCGTGGCCCCTCTCTTTGAGATAACTCTGCACTATTGCGAGCTGGAAATGCCACTTCCAGTTTAGCTGTGCAGAAGAAGAACAACAAGAAGAAGAAATATCTCGAAATATGTCCGTTAGGCCCCTTCCCTTGAGATAAATCTGCAAATATCTCGGAAACGAAGCGAGCTATGGCAAAATGTTAAGAGACCTTTTTTGTAGAGAATTATGTTTCCTACAATTTATGTTCTATGATATTTTTTGATCAGAAGCGTAGTTTTCGAGATATATCGAGATATTTAAAAGTTCCAAAGCCGCACCAACATAATAGAGATACAGAAACACCGTGGCCCCTTTCTTTCAGATAACTCTGCACTAGTGCGAGCCGCAAATGCCACTTCCAGCTTAGCTGTGCAGAGGAAGAACAACAAGAAGAAGAAATATCTCGAAATATGTCCGTCAGGCCAGTTCCTTTGAGCTGAATCTGCAAATATCTCGGAAACGAAGCGAGCTATGGCAAAATGTTAAGAGACGTTTTTTGTAGAGAATTATGTTTCCTACAATTTATGTTCTATGATATTTTTTGATCAGAAGCGTAGTTTTCGAGATATATCGAGATATTTAAAAGTTCCGAAGCCGCACCAACATAATAGGGATACAGAAACACCGTGGCCCCTTTCTTTGAGATAACTCTGCACTAGTGCGAGCCGCAAATGCCACTTCCAGCTTAGCTGTGCAGAAGAAGAACAACAAGAAGAAGAAATATCTCGAAATATGTCCGTCAGGCCCCTTCCCTTGAGATATATCTGCAAATATCTCGGAAACGAAGCGAGCTATGGCAAAATGTTGAGAGACGTTTTTTGTAGAGAATTATGTTTCCTACAATTTATGTTCTATGATATTTTTTGATGAGAAGCGTAGTTTTCGAGATATATCGAGATATTTAAAAGTTCCGAAGCCGCACCAACATAATAGGGATACAGAAACACCGTGGCCCCTTTCTTTGAGATAACTCTGCAGTATTGCGAGCTGTAAATGCCACTTCCAGCTTGGCTGTGCAGGAGAAGAACAACAAGAAGAAGAAATATCTCGAAATATGTCCGTCAGGCCCCTTCCCTTGAGATAAATCTGCAAATATCTCGGAAACGAAGCGAGCTATGGCAAAATGTTGAGAGACCTTTTTTGTAGAGAATTAAGTTTCCTACTTTTTATGATGTATGATATTTTTTGATCAGATGCGTAGTTCTCGAGATATATCAAGATATTTAAAAGTTCCGAAGCCGCACCAACATAATAGAGATACAGAAACACCGTGGCCCCTCTCTTTGAGACACCTCTGCACTATTGCGAGCTGGAAATGCCACTTCCAGTTTAGCTGTGCAGAAGAAGAACAACAAGAAGAAGAAATATCTCGAAATATGTCCGTCAGGCCCCTTCCCTTGAGATAAATCCGCAAATATCTCGGAAACGAAGCGAGCTATGGCAAAATGTTAAGAGACCTTTTTTGTAGAGAATTATGTTTCCTACAATTTATGTTCTATGATATTTTTTGATCAGAAGCGTAGTTTTCGAGATATATCGAGATATTTAAAAGTTCCGAAGCCGCACCAACATAATAGAGATACAGAAACACCGTGGCCCCTTTCTTTGAGATAACTCTGCACTAGTGCGAGCCGCAAATGCCACTTCCAGCTTAGCTGTGCAGAAGAAGAACAACAAGAAGAAGAAATATCTCGAAATATGTCCGTCAGGCCCCTTCCCTTGAGATAAATCTGCAAATATCTTGGAAACGAAGCGAGATATGGTAAAATGTTAAGAGACCTTTTTTGTAGAGAATTAAGTTTCCTACTTTTTATGTTCTATGATATTTTTTGATCAGATGCGTAGTTCTCGAGATATATCAAGATATTTAAAAGTTCCGAAGCCGCACCAACATAATAGGGATACAGAAACACCGTGGCCCCTTTCTTTGAGATAACTCTGCACTAGTGCGAGCCGCAAATGCCACTTCCAGCTTAGCTGTGCAGAAGAAGAACAACAAGAAGAAGAAATATCTCGAAATATGTCCGTCAGGCCCCTTCCCTTGAGATAAATCTGCAAATATCTTGGAAACGAAGCGAGATATGGTAAAATGTTAAGAGACCTTTTTTGTAGAGAATTAAGTTTCCTACTTTTTATGTTCTATGATATTTTTTGATCAGATGCGTAGTTCTCGAGATATATCAAGATATTTAAAAGTTCCGAAGCCGCACCAACATAATAGGGATACAGAAACACCGTGGCCCCTTTCTTTGAGATAACTCTGCACTAGTGCGGGCCGCAAATGCCACTTCCAGCTTAGCTGTGCAGAAGAAGAACAACAAGGAGAAGAAATATCTCGAAATATGTCCGTCAGGCCAGTTCCTTTGAGCTGAATCTGCAAATATCTCGGAAACGAAGCGAGCTATGGCAAAATGTTAAGAGACGTTTTTTGTAGAGAATTATGTTTCCTACAATTTATGTTCTATGATATTTTTTGATCAGAAGCATAGTTTTCGAGATATATCGAGATATTTAAAAGTTCCGAAGCCGCACCAACATAATAGAGATACAGAAACACCGTGGCCCCTTTCTTTGAGATAACTCTGCACTAGTGCGAGCCGCAAATGCCACTTCCAGCTTAGCTGTGCAGAAGAAGAACAACAAGAAGAAGAAATATCTCGAAATATGTCCGTCAGGCCCCTTCCCTTGAGATAAATCTGCAAATATCTCGGAAACGAAGCGAGCTATGGCAAAATGTTGAGAGACCGTTTTTGTAGAGAATTAAGTTTCCTACTTTTTATGTTGTATGATATTTTTTGATCAGATGCGTAGTTCTCGAGATATATCAAGATATTTAAAAGTTCCGAAGCCGCACCAACATAATAGAGATACAGAAACACCGTGGCCCCTTTCTTTGAGATAACTCTGCACTAGTGCGAGCCGCAAATGCCACTTCCAGCTTAGCTGTGCAGCAGAAGAACAACAAGAAGAAGAAATATCTCGAAATATGTCCGTCAGGCCACTTCCCTTGAGATAAATCTGCAAATATCTCGGAAACGAAGCGAGCTATGGCAAAATGTTAAGAGACCTTTTTTGTAGAGAATTATGTTTCCTACTTTTTATGTTCTATGATATTTTTTGATCAGACGCGTAGCTCTCGAGATATATCAAGATATTTAAAAGTTCCGAAGCCGCACCAACATAATACAGATACAGAAACACCGTGGCCCCTCTCTTTGAGATAACTTTGCACTAGTGCGAGCCGCAAATGCCACTTCCAGCTTAGCTGTGCAGAAGAAGAACAACAAGAAGAAGAAATATCTCGAAATATGTCCGTCAGGCCCCTTCCCTTGAGATAAATCTGCAAATATCTCGGAAACGAAGCGAGCTATGGCAAAATGTTGAGAGACCTTTTTTGTAGAGAATTAAGTTTCCTACTTTTTATGTTCTATGATATTTTTTGATCAGATGCGTAGTTCTCGAGATATATCAAGATATTTAAAAGTTCCGAAGCCGCACCAACATAATAGAGATACAGAAACACCGTGGCCCCTTTCTTACAGATAACTCTGCACTATTGCGAGCTGCAAATGCCACTTCCAGCTTAGCTGTGCAGAGGAAGAACAACAAGAAGAAGAAATATCTCGAAATATGTCCGTCAGGCCAGTTCCTTTGAGCTGAATCTGCAAATATCTCGGAAACGAAGCGAGCTATGGCAAAATGTTAAGAGACGTTTTTTGTAGAGAATTATGTTTCCTACAATTTATGCTCTATGATATTTTTTGATCAGAAGCGTAGTTTTCGAGATACATCGAGATATTTAAAAGTTCCGAAGCCGCACCAACATAATAGGGATACAGAAACACCGTGGCCCCTTTCTTTAAGATAACTCTGCACTAGTGCGAGCCGCAAATGCCACTTCCAGCTGAGCTGTGCAGAAGAAGAACAACAAGAAGAAGAAATATCTCGAAATATGTCCGTCAGGCCAGTTCCTTTGAGCTGAATCTGCAAATATCTCGGAAACGAAGCGAGCTATGGCAAAATGTTAAGAGACGTTTTTTGTAGAGAATTATGTTTCCTACAATTTATGTTCGATGATATTTTTTGATCAGAAGCATAGTTTTCGAGATATATCGAGATATTTAAAAGTTCCGAAGCCGCACCAACATAATAGAGATACAGAAACACCGTGGCCCCTTTCTTTGAGATAACTCTGCACTAGTGCGAGCCGCAAATGCCACTTCCAGCTTAGCTGTGCAGAAGAAGAACAACAAGAAGAAGAAATATCTCGAGATATGTCCGACAGGCCCCTTCACTTGAGATAAATCTGCAAATATCTCGGAAACGAAGCGAGCTATGGCGAAATGTTAAGAGACCTTTTCTGTAGAGAATTAAGTTTGCTACTTTTTATCTTCTATGATATTTTTTGATCAGATGCGTAGTGCTCGAGATATATCAAGATATTTAAAAGTTCCGAAGCCGCACCAACATAATAGAGATACAGAAACACCGTGGCCCCTTTCTTTGAGATAACTCTGCACGATTGCGAGCTGGAAATGCCACTTCCAGTTTAGCTGTGCAGAAGAAGAACAACAAGAAGAAGAAATATCTCGAAATATGTCCATCAGGACCCTTCCCTTGAGATAAATCTGCAAATATCTCGGAAACGAAGCGAGCTATGGCAAAATGTTAAGAGACCTTTTTTGTAGACAATAATGTTTCCTACAATTTACGTTCTATGATATTTTTTGATCAGAAGCGTAGTTTTCGAGATATATCGAGATATTTGAAAGTTCCGAAGCCGCACCAACATAATAGAGATACAGAAACACAGTGGCCCCTTTCTTTGAGATAACTCTGCACGATTGCGAGCTGGAAATGCCACTTCCAGTTTAGCTGTGCAGAAGAAGAACAACAAGAAGAAGAAATATCTCGAAATATGTCCGTCAGGCCCCTTCCCTTGAGATAAATCTGCAAATATCTCGGAAACGAAGCGAGCTATGGCAAAATGTTTAGAGACCTTTCTTGTAGAGAATTAAGTTTCCTACTTTTTATGTAGTATGATATTTTTTGATCAGATGCGTAGTTCTCGAGATATATCAAGATATTTAAAAGTTCCGAAGCCGCACCAACATAATAGAGATACAGAAACACCGTGGCCCCTTTCTTTGAGATAACTCTGCACGATTGCGAGCTGGAAATGCCACTTCCAGTTTAGCTGTGCAGAAGAAGAACAACAAGAAGAAGAAATATCTCGAAATATGTCCATCAGGACCCTTCCATTGAGATAAATCTGCAAATATCTCGGAAACGAAGCGAGCTATGGCACAATGTTAAGAGACCTTTTTTGTAGAGAATAATGTTTCCTACAATTTACGTTCTATGACATTTCTTGATCAGAAGCGTAGTTTTCGAGATATATCGAGATATTTAAAAGTTCCGAAGCCGCACCAACATAATAGAGATACAGAAACACCGTGGCCCCTTTCTTTGAGATAACTCTGCACTATTGCGAGCTGCAAATGCCACTTCCAGCTTAGCTGTGCAGAGGAAGAACAACAAGAAGAAGAAGTATCTCGAAATATGTCCGTCAGGCCCGTTCCTTTGAGCTGAATCTGCAAATATCTCGGAAACGAAGCGAGCTATGGCAAAATGTTAAGAGACGTTTTCTGTAGAGATTTATGTTTCCTACAATTTATGTTCTATGATATTTTTTGATCAGAAGCGTAGTTTTCGAGATATATCGAGATATTTAAAAGTTCCGAAGCCGCACCAACATAATAGAGATACAGAAACACCGTGGCCCCTTTCTTTGAGATAACTCTGCACTAGTGCGAGCCGCAAATGCCACTTCCAGCTTAGCTGTGCAGAAGAAGAACAACAAGAAGAAGAAATATCTCGAAATATGTCCGTCAGGCCCCTTCCCTTGAGATAAATCTGCAAATATCTCGGAAACGAAGCGAGCTATGGCAAAATGTTAAGAGACCTTTTTTGTAGAGAATTAGGTTTCCTACTTTTTATGTTCTATGATATTTTTTGATCAGATGCGTAGTTCTCGAGATATATCAAGATATTTAAAAGTTCCGAAGCCGCACCAACATAATAGAGATACAGAAACACCGTGGCCCCTTTCTTTGAGATAACTCTGCACTATTGCGAGCTGTAAATGCCACTTCCAGCTTAGCTGTGCAGAGGAAGAACAACAAGAAGAAGAAATATCTCGAAATATGTCCGTCAGGCCAGTTCCTTTGAGCTGAATCTGCAAATATCTCGGAAACGAAGCGAGCTATGGCAAAATGTTAAGAGACGTTTTTTGTAGAGAATTATGTTTCCTACAATTTATGTTCTATGATATTTTTTGATCAGAAGCGTAGTTTTCGAGATATATCGAGATATTTAAAAGTTCCGAAGCCGCACCAACATAATAGAGATACAGAAACACCGTGGCCCCTTTCTTTGAGATAACTCTGCACTAGTGCGAGCCGCAAATGCCACTTCCAGCTTAGCTGTGCAGAAGAAGAACAACAAGAAGAAGAAATATCTCGAGATATGTCCGACAGGCCCCTTCCCTTGAGATAAATCTGCAAATATCTCGGAAACGAAGCGAGCTATGGCGAAATGTTAAGAGACCTTTTCTGTAGAGAATTAAGTTTCCTACTTTTTATCTTCTATGATATTTTTTGATCAGATGCGTAGTGCTCGAGATATATCAAGATATTTAAAAGTTCCGAAGCCGCACCAACATAATAGAGATACAGAAACACCGTGGCCCCTTTCTTTGAGATAACTCTGCACGATTGCGAGCTGGAAATGCCACTTCCAGTTTAGCTGTGCAGAAGAAGAACAACAAGAAGAAGAAATATCTCGAAATATGTCCATCAGGACCCTTCCCTTGAGATAAATCTGCAAATATCGCGGAAACGAAGCGAGCTATGGCAAAATGTTAAGAGACCTTTTTTGTAGACAATAATGTTTCCTACAATTTACGTTCAATGATATTTTTTGATCAGAAGCGTAGTTTTCGAGATATATCGAGATATTTAAAAGTTCCGAAGCCGCACCAACATAATAGAGATACAGAAACACCGTGGCCCCTATCTTTGAGATAAATCTGCACTATTGCGACCTGCAAATGCCACTTCCAGCTCAGCTGTGCAGAAGAAGAACAACAAGAAGAAGAAATATCTCGAAATATGTCCGTCAGGCCCCTTCCCTTGAGATAAATCTGCAAATATCTCGGAAACGAAGCGAGCTATGGCAAAATGTTAAGAGACCTTTTTTGTAGAGAATTAAGTTTCCTACTTTTTAAGTTCTATGATATTTTTTGATGAGATGCGTAGTTCTCGAGATATATCAAGATATTTAAAAGTTCCGAAGCCGCACCAACATAATAGAGATACAGAAACACCGTGGCCCCTTTCTTTGAGATAACTCTGCACTATTGCGAGCTGCAAATGCCACTTCCAGCTTAGCTGTGCAGAGGAAGAACAACAAGAAGAAGAAATATCTCGAAATATGTCCGTCAGGCCAGTTCCTTTGAGCTGAATCTGCAAATATCTCGGAAACGAAGCGAGCTATGGCAAAATGATAAGAGACGTTTTTTGTAGAGAATTATGTTTCCTACAATTTATGTTCTATGATGTTTTTTGATCAGAAGCGTAGTTTTCGAGATATATCGAGATATTTAAAAGTTCCGAAGCCGCACCAACATAATAGGGATACAGAAACACCGTGGCCCCTTTCTTTGAGATAACTCTGCACTAGTGCGAGCCGCAAATGCCACTTCCAGCTTAGCTGTGCAGAAGAAGAACAACAAGAAGAAGAAATATCTCGAAATATGTCCGTCAGGCCCCTTCCCTTGAGATAAATCTGCAAATATCTCGGAAACGAAGCGAGCTATGGCAAAATGTTAAGAGACCTTTTTTGTAGAGAATTAGGTTTCCTACTTTTTATGTTCTATGATATTTTTTGATCAGATGCGTAGTTCTCGAGATATATCAAGATATTTAAAAGTTCCGAAGCCGCACCAACATAATAGAGATACAGAAACACCGTGGCCCCTTTCTTTGAGATAACCCTGCACTATTGCGAGCTGTAAATGCCACTTCCAGCTTAGCTGTGCAGAGGAAGAACAACAAGAAGAAGAAATATCTCGAAATATGTCCGTCAGGCCAGTTCCTTTGAGCTGAATCTGCAAATATCTCGGAAACGAAGCGAGCTATGGCAAAATGTTAAGAGACCTTTTTTGTAGAGAATTAAGTTTCCTACTTTTTAAGTTCTATGATATTTTTTGATGAGATGCGTAGTTCTCGAGATATATCAAGATATTTAAAAGTTCCGAAGCCGCACCAACATAATAGAGATACAGAAACACCGTGGCCCCTTTCTTTGAGATAACTCTGCACTATTGCGAGCTGCAAATGCCACTTCCAGCTTAGCTGTGCAGAGGAAGAACAACAAGATGAAGAAATATCTCGAAATATGTCCGTCAGGCCAGTTCCTTTGAGCTGAATCTGCAAATATCTCGGAAACGAAGCGAGCTATGGCAAAATGATAAGAGACGTTTTTTGTAGAGAATTATGTTTCCTACAATTTATGTTCTATGATGTTTTTTGATCAGAAGCGTAGTTTTCGAGATATATCGAGATATTTAAAAGTTCCGAAGCCGCACCAACATAATAGGGATACAGAAACACCGTGGCCCCTTTCTTTGAGATAACTCTGCACTAGTGCGAGCCGCAAATGCCACTTCCAGCTTAGCTGTGCAGAAGAAGAACAACAAGAAGAAGAAATATCTCGAAATATGTCCGTCAGGCCCCTTCCCTTGAGATAAATCTGCAAATATCTCGGAAACGAAGCGAGCTATGGCAAAATGTTAAGAGACCTTTTTTGTAGAGAATTAGGTTTCCTACTTTTTATGTTCTATGATATTTTTTGATCAGATGCGTAGTTCTCGAGATATATCAAGATATTTAAAAGTTCCGAAGCCGCACCAACATAATAGAGATACAGAAACACCGTGGCCCCTTTCTTTGAGATAACTCTGCACTATTGCGAGCTGTAAATGCCACTTCCAGCTTAGCTGTGCAGAGGAAGAACAACAAGAAGAAGAAATATCTCGAAATATGTCCGTCAGGCCAGTTCCTTTGAGCTGAATCTGCAAATATCTCGGAAACGAAGCGAGCTATGGCAAAATGTTAAGAGACGTTTTTTGTAGAGAATTATGTTTCCTACAATTTCTGTTCTATGATATTTTTTGATCAGAAGCGTAGTTTTCGAGATATATCGAGATATTTAAAAGTTCCGAAGCCGCACCAACATAATAGAGATACAGAAACACCGTGGCCCCTTTCTTTGAGATAACTCTGCACTAGTGCGAGCCGCAAATGCCACTTCCAGCTTAGCTGTGCAGAAGAAGAACAACAAGAAGAAGAAATATCTCGAGATATGTCCGACAGGCCCCTTCCCTTGAGATAAATCTGCAAATATCTCGGAAACGAAGCGAGCTATGGCGAAATGTTAAGAGACCTTTTCTGTAGAGAATTAAGTTTCCTACTTTTTATCTTCTATGATATTTTTTGATCAGATGCGTAGTGCTCGAGATATATCAAGATATTTAAAAGTTCCGAAGCCGCACCAACATAATAGAGATACAGAAACACCGTGGCCCCCTCTCTTTGAGATAACTCTGCACGATTGCGAGCTGGAAATGCCACTTCCAGTTTAGCTGTGCAGAAGAAGAACAACAAGAAGAAGAAATATCTCGAAATATGTCCATCAGGACCCTTCCCTTGAGATGAATCTGCAAATATCTCGGAAACGAAGCGAGCTATGGCAAAATGTTAAGAGACCTTTTTTGTAGACAATAATGTTTCCTACAATTCACGTTCTATGATATTTTTTGATCAGAAGCGTAGTTTTCGAGATATATCGAGATATTTAAAAGTTCCGAAGCCGCACCAACATAATAGAGATACAGAAACACCGTGGCCCCTTTCTTTGAGATAACTCTGCACTATTGCGACCTGCAAATGCCACTTCCAGCTCAGCTGTGCAGAAGAAGAACAACAAGAAGAAGAAATATCTCGAAATATGTCCGTCAGGCCCCTTCCCTTGAGATAAATCTGCAAATATCTCGGAAACGAAGCGAGCTATGGCAAAATGTTAAGAGACCTTTTTTGTAGAGAATTAAGTTTCCTACTTTTTAAGTTCTATGATATTTTTTGATGAGATGCGTAGTTCTCGAGATATATCAAGATATTTAAAAGTTCCGAAGCCGCACCAACATAATAGAGATACAGAAACACCGTGGCCCCTTTCTTTGAGATAACTCTGCACGATTGCGAGCTGGAAATGCCACTTCCAGTTTAGCTGTGCAGAAGAAGAACAACAAGAAGAAGAAATATCTCGAAATATGTCCATCAGGACCCTTCCCTTGAGATAAATCTGCAAATATCTCGGAAACGAAGCGAGCTATGGCACAATGTTAAGAGACCTTTTTTGTAGAGAATTATGTTTCCTACAATTTATGTTCTATGATATTTTTTGATCAGAAGCGTAGTTTTCGAGATTTATCGAGATATTTAAAAGTTCCGAAGCCGCACCAACATAATAGAGATACAGAAACACCGTGGCCCCTTTCTTTGAGATAACTCTGCACTAGTGCGAGCCGCAAATGCCACTTCCAGCTTAGCTGTGCAGAAGAAGAACAACAAGAAGAAGAAATATCTCGAAATATGTCCGACAGGCCCCTTCCCTTGAGATAAATCTGCAAATATCTCGGAAACGAAGCGAGCTATGGCGAAATGTTAAGAGACCTTTTTTGTAGAGAATTAAGTTTTCTACTTTTTATCTTCTATGATATTTTTTGATCAGATGCGTAGTTCTCGAGATATATCAAGATATTTAAAAGTTCCGAAGCCGCACCAACATAATAGAGATACAGAAACACCGTGGCCCCTATCTTTGAGATAACTCTGCACTATTGCGAGCTGCAAATGCCACTTCCAGCTTAGCTGTGCAGAAGAAGAACAACAAGAAGAAGAAATATCTCGAAATATGTCCGTCAGGCCCCTTCCCTTGAGATATATCTGCAAATATCTCGGAAACGAAGCGAGCTATGGCGAAATGTTAAGAGACCTTTTTTGTAGAGAATTATGTTTCCTACAATATAGGTTCTATGATATTTTTTGACCAGAAGCGTAGTTTTCGAGATATATCGAGATATTTAAAAGTTCCGAAGCCGCACCAACATAATAGAGATACAGAAACACCGTGGCCCCTTTCTTTGAGATAACTCTGCACTAGTGCGAGCCGCAAATGCCACTTCCAGCTTAGCTGTGCAGAAGAAGAACAACAAGAAGAAGAAATATCTCGAAATATGTCCGACAGGCCCCTTCCCTTGAGATAAATCTGCAAATATCGCGGAAACGAAGCGAGCTATGGCGAAATGTTAAGAGACCTTTTTTGTAGAGAATTAAGTTTTCTACTTTTTATCTCCTATGATATTTTTTGATCAGATGCGTAGTTCTCGAGATATATCAAGATATTTAAAAGTTCCGAAGCCGCACCAACATAATAGAGATACAGAAACACCGTGGCCCCTTTCTTTGAGATAACTCTGCACTATTGCGAGCTGCAAATGCCACTTCCAGCTTAGCTGTGCAGAAGAAGAACAACAAGAAGAAGAAATATCTCGAAATATGTCCGTCAGGCCCCTTCCCTTGAGATATATCTGCAAATATCTCGGAAACGAAGCGAGCTATGGCGAAATGTTAAGAGACCTTTTTTGTAGAGAATTATGTTTCCTACAATATAGGTTCTATGATATTTTTTGACCAGAAGCGTAGTTTTCGAGATATATCGAGATATTTAAAAGTTCCGAAGCCGCACCAACATAATAGAGATACAGAAACACCGTGGCCCCTTTCTTTGAGATTACTCTGCACTAGTGCGAGCCGCAAATGCCACTTCCAGCTTAGCTGTGCAGAAGAAGAACAACAAGAAGAAGAAATATCTCGAAATATGTCCGTCAGGCCCCTTCCCTTGAGATAAATCTGGAAATATCTCGGAAACGAAGCGAGCTATGGCAAAATGTTCAGAGACCTTTCTTGTAGAGAATTAAGTTTCCTACTTTTTATGTAGTATGATATTTTTTGATCAGATGCGTAGTTCTCGAGATATATCAAGATATTTAAAAGTTCCGAAGCCGCACCAACATAATAGAGATACAGAAACACCGTGGCCCCTTTCTTTGAGATAACTCTGCACGATTGCGAGCTGGAAATGCCACTTCCAGTTTAGCTGTGCAGAAGAAGAACAACAAGAAGAAGAAATATCTCGAAATATGTCCATCAGGACCCTTCCCTTGAGATAAATCTGCAAATATCTCGGAAACGAAGCGAGCTATGGCAAAATGTTAAGAGACCTTTTTTGTAGAGAATAATGTTTCCTACAATTTACGTTCTATGACATTTTTTGATCAGAAGCGTAGTTTTCGAGATATATCGAGATATTTAAAAGTTCCGAAGCCGCACCAACATAATAGAGATACAGAAACACCGTGGCCCCTTTCTTTGAGATAACTCTGCAATATTGCGACCTGCAAATGCCACTTCCAGCTCAGCTGTGCAGAAGAAGAACAACAAGAAGAAGAAAAATCTCGAAATATGTCCGTCAGGCCCCTTCCCTTGAGATATATCTGCAAATATCTCGGAAACGAAGCGAGCTATGGCAAAATGTTAAGAGACCTTTTTTGTAGAGAATTAAGTTTCCTACTTTTTATGTAGTATGATATTTTTTGATCAGATGCGTAGTTCTCGAGATATATCAAGATATTTGAAAGTTCCGAAGCCGCACCAACATAATAGAGATACAGAAACACCGTGGCCCGTTTCTTTGAGATGACTCTGCACTATTGCGAGCTGGAAATGCCACTTCCAGTTTAGCTGTGCAGAAGAAGAACAACAAGAAGAAGAAATATCTCGAAATATGTCCGTTAGGCCCTTTCCCTTGAGATAAATCTGCAAATATCTCGGAAACGAAGCGAGCTATGGCAAAATGTTAAGAGACCTTTTTTGTAGAGAATTAAATTTGCTACTTTTTATGTTCTATGATATTTTTTGATCAGATGCGTAGTTCTCGAGATATATCAAGATATTTAAAAGTTCCGAAGCCGCACCAACATAATAGAGATACAGAAACACCGTGGCCCCTTTCTTTGAGATAACTCTGCACTATTGCGAGCTGCAAATGCCACTTCCAGCTTAGCTGTGCAGAAGAAGAACAACAAGAAGAAGAAATATCTCGAAATATGTCCGTCAGGCCCCTTCCCTTGAGATAAATCTGCAAATATCTCGGAAACGAAGAGAGCTATGGCAAAATGTTAAGAGACCTTTTTTGTAGAGAAATTAAGTTTCCTACTTTTCATGTTCTATGATATTTTTTGATCAGATGCGTAGTTCTCGAGATATATCAAGATATTTAAAAGTTCCGAAGCCGCACCAACATAATAGAGATACAGAAACACCGTGGCCCCTTTCTTTGAGATAACTCTGCACTATTGCGAGCTGTAAATGCCACTTCCAGCTTAGCTGTGCAGAAGAAGAACAACAAGAAGAAGAAATATCTTGAAATATGTCCGTCAGGCCCCTTCCCTTGAGATATATCTGCAAATATCTCGGAAACGAAGCGAGCTATGGCAAAATGTTAAGAGATCTTTTTTGTATGGAATTATGTTTCCTACTTTTTATGTTCTATGATATTTTTTGATCAGATGCGTAGTTCTCGAGATATATCAAGATATTTGAAAGTTCCGAAGCCGCACCAACATAATAGAGATACAGAAACACCGTGGCCCCTTTCTTTGAGATAACTCTGCACTATTGCGAGCTGCAAATGCCACTTCCAGCTTAGCTGTGCAGAAGAAGAACAACAAGAAGAAGAAATATCTCGAAATATGTCCGTCAGACCCCTTCCCTCGAGATAAATCTGCAAATATCTCGGAAACGAAGAGAGCTATGGCAAAATGTTAAGAGACCTTTTTTGTAGAGAATTAAGTTTCCTACTTTTTATGTTCTATGATATTTTTTGATCAGATGCGTAGTTCTCGAGATATATCAAGATATTTAAAAGTTCCGAAGCCGCACCAACATAATAGAGATACAGAAACACCGTGGCCCCTTTCTTTGAGATAACTCTGCACTATTGCGCGCTGCAAATGCCACTTCCAGCTTAGCTGTGCAGAAGAAGAACAACAAGAAGAAGAAATATCTCGATATATGTCCGTCAGGCCCCTTCCCTTGAGATATATCTGCAAATATCTCGGAAACGAAGCGAGCTATGGCAAAATGTTAAGAGACCTTTTTTGTAGAGAATTATGTTTCCTACAATTTATGTTCTATGATATTTTTTGATCAGAAGCGTAGTTTTCGAGATATATCGAGATACTTAAAAGTTCCGAAGCCGCACCAACATAATAGAGATACAGAAACACCGTGGCCCCTTTCTTTGAGATAACTCTGCACTAGTGAGAGCCGCAAATGCCACTTCCAGCTTAGCTGTGCAGAAGAAGAACAACAAGAAGAAGAAATATCTCGAAATATGTCCGTCAGGCCCCTTCCCTTGAGATAAATCTGCAAATATCTCGGAAACGAAGCGAGCTATGGCAAAATGTTAAGAGACCTTTTTTCTAGAGAATTAAGTTTCCTACTTTTTATGTTCTATGATATTTTTTGATCAGAAGCGTAGTTTTCGAGATATATCGAGATATTTAAAAGTTCCGAAGCCGCACCAACATAATAGAGATACAGAAACACCGTGGCCCCTTTCTTTGAGATAACTCTGCACTATTGCGAGCCGCAAATGCCACTTCCAGCTTAGCTGTGCAGAGGAAGAACAACAAGAAGAAGAAGTATCTCGAAATATGTCCGTCAGGCCCGTTCCTTTGAGCTGAATCTGCAAATATCTCAGAAACGAAGCGAGCTATGGCAAAATGTTGAGATACGTTTTTTGTAGAGAATTATGTTTCCTACAATTTATGTTCTATGATATTTTTTGATCAGAAGCGTAGTTTTCGAGATATATCGAGATATTTAAAAGTTCCGAAGCCGCACCAACATAATAGAGATACAGAAACACCGTGGCCCCTTTCTTTGAGATAACTCTGCACTAGTGCGAGCCGCAAATGCCACTTCCAGCTTAGCTGTGCAGAAGAAGAACAACAAGAAGAAGAAATATCTCGAAATATGTCCGTCAGGCCCCTTCCCTTGAGATAAATCTGCAAATATCTCGGAAACGAAGCGAGCTATGGCAAAATGTTAAGAGACCTTTTTTGTAAAGAATTATGTTTCCTACAATTTATGTTCTATGATATTTTTTGATCAGAAGCGTAGTTTTCGAGATATATCGAGATATTTAAAAGTTCCGAAGCCGCACCAACATAATAGAGATACAGAAACACCGTGGCCCCTTTCTTTGAGATAACTCTGCACTATTGCGACCTGCAAATGCCACTTCCAGCTCAGCTGTGCAGAAGAAGAACAACAAGAAGAAGAAATATCTCGAAATATGTCCGTCAGGCCCCTTCCCTTGAGATAAATCTGCAAATATCTCGGAAACGAAGCGAGCTATGGCAAAATGTTAAGAGACCTTTTTTGTAGAGAATTAAGTTTCCTCCTTTTCAGGTTCTATGATATTTTTTGATCAGATGCGTAGTTCTCGAGATATATCAAGATATTTAAAAGTTCCGAAGCCGCACCAACATAATAGAGATACAGAAACACCGTGGCCCCTTTCTTTGCGATAACTCTGCACTATTGCGAGCTGTAAATGCCACTTCCAGCTTAGCTGTGCAGAAGAAGAACAACAAGAAGTAGAAATATCTCGAAATATGTCCGTCAGGCCCCTTCCCTTGAGATAAATCTGCAAATATCTCGGAGACGAAGAGAGCTATGGCAAAATGTTAAGAGACCTTTTTTGTAGAGAATTAAGTTTCCTACTTTTTATGTTCTAAGATATTTTTTGATCAGATGCGTAGTTCTCGAGATATATCAAGATATTTAAAAGTTCCGAAGCCGCACCAACATAATAGAGATACAGAAACACCGTGGCCCCTTTCTTTGCGATAACTCTGCACTATTGCGAGCTGTAAATGCCACTTCCAGCTTAGCTGTGCAGAAGAAGAACAACAAGAAGAAGAAATATCTCGAAATATGTCCGTCAGGCCCCTTCCCTTGAGATATATCTGCAAATATCTCGGAAACGAAGCGAGCTATGGCAAAATGTTAAGAGACCTTTTTTGTAGAGAATTATGTTTCCTACAATTTATGTTCTATGATATTTTTTGATCAGAAGCGTAGTTTTCGATATATATCGAGATATTTAAAAGTTCCGAAGCCGCACCAACATAATAGAGATACAGAAACACCGTGGCCCCTTTCTTTGAGATAACTCTGCACTAGTGAGAGCCGCAAATGCCACTTCCAGCTTAGCTGTGCAGAAGAAGAACAACAAGAAGAAGAAATATCTCGAAATATGTCCGTCAGGCCCCTTCCCTTGAGATAAATATGCAAATATCTCGGAAACGAAGCGAGCTATGGCAAAATGTTAAGAGACCTTTTTTGTAGAGAATTAAGTTTCCTACTTTTTATGTTCTATGATATTTTTTGATCAGATGCGTAGTTCTCGAGATATATCAAGATATTTAAAAGTTCCGAAGCCGCACCAACATAATAGAGATACAGAAACACCGTGGCCCCTTTCTTTGAGATAACTCTGCACTATTGCGAGCTGCAAATGCCACTTGCAGCTTAGCTGTGCAGAAGAAGAATAACAAGAAGTAGAAATATCTCGAAATATGTCCGTCAGGCCCCTTCCCTTGAGATAAATCTGCAAATATCTCGGAGACGAAGAGAGCTATGGCAAAATGTTAAGAGACCTTTTTTGTAGAGAATTAAGTTTCCTACTTTTTATGTTCTAAGATATTTTTTGATCAGATGCGTAGTTCTCGAGATATATCAAGATATTTAAAAGTTCCGAAGCCGCACCAACATAATAGAGATACAGAAACACCGTGGCCCCTTTCTTTGAGATAACTCTGCACTAGTGCGAGCCGCAAATGCCACTTCCAGCTTAGCTGTGCAGAAGAAGAACAACAAGAAGAAGAAATATCTCGAAATATGTCCGTCAGGCCACTTCCCTTGAGATAAATCTGCAAATATCTCGGAAACGAAGCGAGCTATGGCAAAATGTTAAGAGACGTTTTTTGTAGAGAATTATGTTTCCTACAATTTATGTTCTATGATATTTTTTGAACAGAAGCGTAGTTTTCGAGATATATCGAGATATTTAAAAGTTCCGAAGCCGCACCAACATAATAGAGATACAGAAACACCGTGGCCCCTTTCTTTGAGATAACTCTGCACTAGTGCGCGCCGCAAATGCCACTTCCAGCTTAGCTGTGCAGAAGAAGTGCAACAAGAAGAAGAAATATCTCGAAATATGTCCGACAGGCCCCTTCCCTTGAGATAAATCTGCAAATATCTCGGAAACGAAGCGAGCTATGGCAAAATGTTAAGCAACCTTTTTTGTAGAGAATTATGTTTCCTACAATTTATGTTCTATGATATTTTTTGATCAGAAGCGCAGTTCTCGAGATATATCAAGATATTTAAAAGTTCCGAAGCTGCACCAACATAATAGAGGTACAGAAACACCGTGGCCTCTTTCTTTGAGATAACTCTGCACTATTGCGAGCTGCAAATGCCACTTCGAGCTTAGCTGTGCAGAAGAAGAACAACAAGAAGAAGAAATATCTCGAAATATGTCCGTCAGACCCCTTCCCTTGAGATGAATCTGCAAATATCTCGGAAACGAAGCGAGCTATGGCAAAATGTTAAGAGACCTTTTTTGTAGAGAATTAAGTTTCCTACTTTTTATGTTCTATGATATTTTTTGATCAGATGCGTAGTTCTCGAGATATATCAAGATATTTAAAAGTTCCGAAGCCGCACCAACATAATAGAGATACAGAAACACCGTGGCCCCTTTCTTTGAGATAACTCTGCACTAGTGCGAGCCGCAAATGCCACTTCCAGCTTAGCTGTGCAGAAGAAGAACAACAAGAAGAAGAAATATCTCGAAATATGTCCGTCAGGCCCCTTCCCTTGAGATAAATCTGCAAATATCTCGGAAACGAAGCGAGCTATCGCAAAATGTTAAGAGACCTTTTTTGTAGAGAATTATGTTTCCTACAATTTATGTTCTATGATATTTTTTGATCAGAAGCGTAGTTTTCGAGATATATCGAGATATTTAAAAGTTCCGAAGCCGCACCAACATAACAGAGATACAGAAACACCGTGGCCCATTTCGGTGAGATAACTCTGCACTAGTGCGAGCTGCAAATGCCACTTCCAGCTTAGCTGTGCAGAAGAAGAACAACAAGAAGAAGAAATATCTCGAAATATGTCCGTCAGGCCCCTTCCCTTGAGATAAATCTGCAAATATCTCGGAAACGAAGCGAGCTATGGCAAAATGTTTAGAGACCTTTCTTGTAGAGAATTAAGTTTCCTACTTTTTATGTAGTATGATATTTTTTGATCAGAAGCGTAGTTCTCGAGATATATCAAGATATTTAAAAGTTCCGAAGCTGCACCAACATAATAGAGGTACAGAAACACCGTGGCCCCTTTCTTTGAGATAACTCTGCACTAGTGCGAGCCGCAAATGCCACTTCCAGCTTAGCTGTGCAGAAGAAGAACAACAAGAAGAAGAAATATCTCGAAATATGTCCGTCAGGCCCCTTCCCTTGAGATACATCTGCAAATATCTCGGAAACGAAGAGAGCTATGGCAAAATGTTAAGAGACCTTTTTTGTAGAGAATTAAGTTTCCTACTTTTTACGTTCTATGATATTTTTTGATCAGATGCGTAGCTCTCGAGATATATCAAGATATTTAAAAGTTCCGAAGCCGCACCAACATAATAGGGATACAGAAACACCGTGGCCCCTTTCTTTGAGATAACTCTGCACTAGTGCGAGCCGCAAATGCCACTTCCAGCTTAGCTGTGCAGAAGAAGAACAACAAGAAGAAGAAATATCTCGAAATATGTCCGTCAGGCCCCTTCCCTTGAGATAAATCTGCAAATATCTCGGAAACGAAGCGAGCTATCGCAAAATGTTAAGAGACCTTTTTTGTAGAGAATTATGTTTCCTACAATTTATGTTCTACGATATTTTTTGATCAGAAGCGTAGTTTTCGAGATATATCGAGATATTTAAAAGTTCCGAAGCCGCACCAACATAATAGAGATACAGAAACACCGTGGCCCCTTTCTTTGAGATAACTCTGCACTAGTGCGAGCCGCAAATGCCACTTCCAGCTTAGCTGTGCAGAAGAAGAACAACAAGAAGAAGAAATATCTCGAAATATGTCCGTCAGGCCCCTTCCCTTGAGATAAATCTGCAAATATCTCGGAAACGAAGCGAGCTATGGCAAAATGTTAAGAGACCTTTTTTGTAGAGAATTAAGTTTCCTACTTTTTATGTTCTATGATATTTTTTGATCAGATGCGTAGTTCTCGAGATATATCCAGATATTTAAAAGTTCCGAAGCCGCACCAACATAATAGAGATACAGAAACACCGTGGCCCCTTTCTTTGAGATAACTCTGCACTAGTGCGAGCTGCAAATGCCACTTCCAGCTTCGCTGTGCAGAAGAAGAACAACAAGAAGAAGAAATATCTCGAAATATGTCCGTCAGGCCCCTTCCCTTGAGATAAATCTGCAAATATCTCGGAAACGAAGCGAGCTATGGCAAAATGTTAAGAGACCTTTTTTGTAGAGAATTAAGTTTCCTACTTTTCATGTTCTATGATATTTTTTGATCAGATGCGTAGTTCTCGAGATATATCAAGATATTTAAAAGTTCCGAAGCCGCACCAACATAATAGAGATACAGAAACACCGTGGCCCCTCTCTTTGAGATAACTCTGCACTATTGCGAGCTGTAAATGCCACTTCCAGCTTAGCTGTGCAGAAGAAGAACAACAAGAAGAAGAAATATCTCGAAATATGTCCGTCAGGCCCCTTCCCTTGAGATATATCTGCAAATATCTCGGAAACGAAGCGAGCTATGGCAAAATGTTAAGAGACCTTTTTTGTAGAGAATTATGTTTCCTACAATTTATGTTCTATGATATTTTTTGATCAGAAGCGTAGTTTTCGAGATATATCGAGATATTTCAAAGTTCCGAAGCCGCACCAACATAATAGAGATACAGAAACACCGTGGCCCCTTTCTTTGAGATAACTCTGCACTAGTGCGAGCCGCAAATGCCACTTCCAGCTTAGCTGTGCAGAAGAAGAACAACAAGAAGAAGAAATATCTCGAAATATGTCCGTCAGGCCCCTTCCCTTGAGATAAATCTGCAAATATCTCGGAAACGAAGCGAGCTATGGCAAAATGTTAAGAGACCTTTTTTGTAGAGAATTAAGTTTCCTACTTTTCATGTTCTATGATATTTTTTGATCAGATGCGTAGTTCTCGAGATATATCAAGATATTTAAAAGTTCCGAAGCCGCACCAACATAACAGAGATACAGAAACACCGTGGCCCCTTTCTTTGAGATAACTCTGCACTATTGCGAGCTGTAAATGCCACTTCCAGCTTAGCTGTGCAGAAGAAGAACAACAAGAAGAAGAAATATCTCGAAATATGTCCGTCAGGCCCCTTCCCTTGAGATATATCTGCAAATATCTCGGAAACGAAGCGAGCTATGGCAAAATGTTAAGAGACCTTTTTTGTAGAGAATTAAGTTTCCTACTTTTTATGTTCTAAGATATTTTTTGATCAGATGCGTAGTTCTCGAGATATATCAAGATATTTAAAAGTTCCGAAGCCGCACCAACATAATAGAGATACAGAAACACCGTGGCCCCTTTCTTTGAGATAACTCTGCACTAGTGCGAGCCGCAAATGCCACTTCCAGCTTAGCTGTGCAGAAGAAGAACAACAAGAAGAAGAAATATCTCGAAATATGTCCGTCAGGCCACTTCCCTTGAGATAAATCTGCAAATATCTCGGAAACGAAGCGAGCTATGGCAAAATGTTAAGAGACGTTTTTTGTAGAGAATTATGTTTCCTACAATTTATGTTCTATGATATTTTTTGATCAGAAGCGTAGTTTTCGAGATATATCGAGATATTTAAAAGTTCCGAAGCCGCACCAACATAATAGAGATACAGAAACACCGTGGCCCCTTTCTTTGAGATAACTCTGCACTAGTGCGAGCCGCAAATGCCACTTCCAGCTTAGCTGTGCAGAAGAAGTGCAACAAGAAGAAGAAATATCTCGAAATATGTCCGACAGGCCCCTTCCCTTGAGATAAATCTGCAAATATCTCGGAAACGAAGCGAGCTATGGCAAAATGTTAAGCGACCTTTTTTGTAGAGAATTATGTTTCCTACAATTTATGTTCTATGATATTTTTTGATCAGAAGCGCAGTTCTCGAGATATATCAAGATATTTAAAAGTTCCGAAGCTGCACCAACATAATAGAGGTACAGAAACACCGTGGCCTCTTTCTTTGAGATAACTCTGCACTATTGCGAGCTGCAAATGCCACTTCGAGCTTAGCTGTGCAGAAGAAGAACAACAAGAAGAAGAAATATCTCGAAATATGTCCGTCAGACCCCTTCCCTTGAGATGAATCTGCAAATATCTCGGAAACGAAGCGAGCTATGGCAAAATGTTAAGAGACCTTTTTTGTAGAGAATTAAGTTTCCTACTTTTTATGTTCTATGATATTTTTTGATCAGAAGCGTAGTTTTCGAGATATATCGAGATATTTAAAAGTTCCGAAGCCGCACCAACATAATAGAGATACAGAAACACCGTGGCCCATTTCGGTGAGATAACTCTGCACTAGTGCGAGCTGCAAATGCCACTTCCAGCTTAGCTGTGCAGAAGAAGAACAACAAGAAGAAGAAATATCTCGAAATATGTCCGTCAGGCCCCTTCCCTTGAGATAAATCTGCAAATATCTCGGAAACGAAGCGAGCTATGGCAAAATGTTTAGAGACCTTTCTTGTAGAGAATTAAGTTTCCTACTTTTTATGTAGTATGATATTTTTTGATCAGATGCGTAGTTCTCGAGATATATCAAGATATTTAAAAGTTCCGAAGCCGCACCAACATAATAGAGATACAGAAACACCGTGGCCCCTTTCTTTGGGATAACTCTGCACTATTGCGAGCTACAAATACCACTTCCAGCTTAGCTGTGCAGAACAAGAACAACAAGAAGAAGAAATATCTCGAAATATGTCCGTCAGACCCCTTCCCTTGAGATGAATCTGCAAATATCTCGGAAACGAAGCGAGCTATGGCAAAATGTTAAGAGACCTTTTTTGTAGAGAATAATGTTTCCTACAATTTACGTTCTATGATATTTTTTGATCAGAAGCGTAGTTTTCGAGATATATCGAGATATTTAAAAGTTCCGAAGCCGCACCAACATAATAGAGATACAGAAACACCGTGGCCCCTTTCTTTGAGATAACTCTGCACTATTGCGACCTGCAAATGCCACTTCCAGCTCAGCTGTGCAGAAGAAGAACAACAAGAAGAAGAAATATCTCGAAATACGTCCGTCAGGCCCCTTCCCTTGAGATAAATCTGCAAATATCTCGGAAACGAAGCGAGCTATGGCAAAATGTTAAGCGACCTTTTTTGTAGAGAATTATGTTTCCTACAATTTATGTTCTATGATATTTTTTGATCAGAAGCGCAGTTCTCGAGATATATCAAGATATTTAAAAGTTCCGAAGCTGCACCAACATAATAGAGGTACAGAAACACCGTGGCCTCTTTCTTTGAAATAACTCTGCACTATTGCGAGCTGCAAATGCCACTTCGAGCTTAGCTGTGCAGAAGAAGAACAACAAGAAGAAGAAATATCTCGAAATATGTCCGTCAGACCCCTTCCCTTGAGATGAATCTGCAAATATCTCGGAAACGAAGCGAGCTATGGCAAAATGTTAAGAGACCTTTTTTGTAGAGAATTAAGTTTCCTACTTTTTATCTTCTATGATATTTTTTGATCAGAAGCGTAGTTTTCGAGATATATCGAGATATTTAAAAGTTCCGAAGCCGCACCAACATAATAGAGATACAGAAACACCGTGGCCCATTTCGGTGAGATAACTCTGCACTAGTGCGAGCTGCAAATGCCACTTCCAGCTTAGCTGTGCAGAAGAAGAACAACAAGAAGAAGAAATATCTCGAAATATGTCCGTCAGGCCCCTTCCCTTGAGATAAATCTGCAAATATCTCGGAAACGAAGCGAGCTATGGCAAAATGTTTAGAGACCTTTCTTGTAGAGAATTAAGTTTCCTACTTTTTATGTAGTATGATATTTTTTGATCAGATGCGTAGTTCTCGAGATATATCAAGATATTTAAAAGTTCCGAAGCCGCACCAACATAATAGAGATACAGAAACACCGTGGCCCCTTTCTTTGGGATAACTCTGCACTATTGCGAGCTACAAATACCACTTCCAGCTTAGCTGTGCAGAACAAGAACAACAAGAAGAAGAAATATCTCGAAATATGTCCGTCAGACCCCTTCCCTTGAGATGAATCTGCAAATATCTCGGAAACGAAGCGAGCTATGGCAAAATGTTAAGAGACCTTTTTTGTAGAGAATAATGTTTCCTACAATTTACGTTCTATGATATTTTTTGATCAGAAGCGTAGTTTTCGAGATATATCGAGATATTTAAAAGTTCCGAAGCCGCACCAACATAATAGAGATACAGAAACACCGTGGCCCCTTTCTTTGAGATAACTCTGCACTATTGCGAGCTGCAAATGCCACTTCCAGCTTAGCTGTGCAGAGGAAGAACAACGAGAAGAAGAAATATCTCGAAATATGTCCGTCAGGCCAGTTCCTTTGAGCTGAATCTGCAAATATCTCGGAAACGAAGCGAGCTATGGCAAAATGTTAAGAGACTTTTCTTGTAGAGAATTAAGTTTCCTACTTTTTATGTTCGATGATATTTTTTTATTAGATGCGTAGTTCTCGAGATATATCAAGATATTTAAAAGTTCCGAAGCTGCACCAACATAATAGAGGTACAGAAACACCGTGGCCTCTTTCTTTGAGATAACTCTGCACTATTGCGAGCTGCAAATGCCACTTCGAGCTTAGCTGTGCAGAAGAAGAACAACAAGAAGAAGAAATATCTCGAAATATGTCCGTCAGACCCCTTCCCTTGAGATGAATCTGCAAATATCTCGGAAACGAAGCGAACTATGGCAAAATGTTAAGAGACCTTTTTTGTAGAGAATTAAGTTTCCTACTTTTTATGTTCGATGATATTTTTTGATCAGATGCGTAGTTCTCGAGATATATCAAGATATTTAAAAGTTCCGAAGCTGCACCAACATAATAGAGGTACAGAAACACCGTGGCCTCTTTCTTTGAGATAACTCTGCACTATTGCGAGCTGCAAATGCCGCTTCGAGCTTAGCTGTGCAGAAGAAGAACAACAAGAAGAAGAGATATCTCGAAATATGTCCGTCAGACCCCTTCCCTTGAGATGAATCTGCAAATATCTCGGAAACGAAGCGAGCTATGGCAAAATGTTAAGAGACCTTTTTTGTAGAGAATAATGTTTCCTACAATTTACGTTCTATGATATTTTTTGATCAGAAGCGTAGTTTTCGAGATATATCGAGATATTTAAAAGTTCCGAAGCCGCACCAACATAATAGAGATACAGAAACACCGTGGCCCCTTTCTTTGAGATAACTCTGCACTATTGCGAGCTGCAAATGCCACTTCCAGCTTAGCTGTGCAGAGGAAGAACAACAAGAAGAAGAAATATCTCGAAATATGTCCGTCAGGCCAGTTCCTTTGAGCTGAATCTGCAAATATCTCGGAAACGAAGCGAGCTATGGCAAAATGTTAAGAGACGTTTTTTGTAGAGAATTATGTTTCCTACAATTTATGTTCTGTGATATTTTTTGATCAGAAGCGTAGTTTTCGAGATATATCGAGATATTTAACAGTTCCGAAGCCGCACCAACATAATAGGGATACAGAAACACCGTGGCCCCTTTCTTTGAGATAACTCTGCACTAGTGCGAGCTGCAAATGCCACTTCCAGCTTAGCTGTGCAGAAGAAGAACAACAAGAAGAAGAAATATCTCGAAATATGTCCGTCAGGCCCCTTCCCTTGAGATAAATCTGCAAATATCTCGGAAACGAAGCGAGCTATGGCAAAATGTTTAGAGACCTTTCTTGTAGAGAATTAAGTTTCCTACTTTTTATGTAGTATGATATTTTTTGATCAGATGCGTAGTTCTCGAGATATATCAAGATATTTAAAAGTTCCGAAGCCGCACCAACATAATAGAGATACAGAAACACCGTGGCCCCTTTCTTTGGGATAACTCTGCACTATTGCGAGCTACAAATACCACTTCCAGCTTAGCTGTGCAGAACAAGAACAACAAGAAGAAGAAATATCTCGAAATATGTCCGTCAGACCCCTTCCCTTGAGATGAATCTGCAAATATCTCGGAAACGAAGCGAGCTATGGCAAAATGTTAAGAGACCTTTTTTGTAGAGAATAATGTTTCCTACAATTTACGTTCTATGATATTTTTTGATCAGAAGCGTAGTTTTCGAGATATATCGAGATATTTAAAAGTTCCGAAGCCGCACCAACATAATAGAGATACAGAAACACCGTGGCCCCTTTCTTTGAGATAACTCTGCACTATTGCGACCTGCAAATGCCACTTCCAGCTCAGCTGTGCAGAAGAAGAACAACAAGAAGAAGAAATATCTCGAAATACGTCCGTCAGGCCCCTTCCCTTGAGATAAATCTGCAAATATCTCGGAAACGAAGCGAGCTATGGCAAAATGTTAAGCGACCTTTTTTGTAGAGAATTATGTTTCCTACAATTTATGTTCTATGATATTTTTTGATCAGAAGCGCAGTTCTCGAGATATATCAAGATATTTAAAAGTTCCGAAGCTGCACCAACATAATAGAGGTACAGAAACACCGTGGCCTCTTTCTTTGAAATAACTCTGCACTATTGCGAGCTGCAAATGCCACTTCGAGCTTAGCTGTGCAGAAGAAGAACAACAAGAAGAAGAAATATCTCGAAATATGTCCGTCAGACCCCTTCCCTTGAGATGAATCTGCAAATATCTCGGAAACGAAGCGAGCTATGGCAAAATGTTAAGAGACCTTTTTTGTAGAGAATTAAGTTTCCGACTTTTTATCTTCTATGATATTTTTTGATCAGAAGCGTAGTTTTCGAGATATATCGAGATATTTAAAAGTTCCGAAGCCGCACCAACATAATAGAGATACAGAAACACCGTGGCCCATTTCGGTGAGATAACTCTGCACTAGTGCGAGCTGCAAATGCCACTTCCAGCTTAGCTGTGCAGAAGAAGAACAACAAGAAGAAGAAATATCTCGAAATATGTCCGTCAGGCCCCTTCCCTTGAGATAAATCTGCAAATATCTCGGAAACGAAGCGAGCTATGGCAAAATGTTTAGAGACCTTTCTTGTAGAGAATTAAGTTTCCTACTTTTTATGTAGTATGATATTTTTTGATCAGATGCGTAGTTCTCGAGATATATCAAGATATTTAAAAGTTCCGAAGCCGCACCAACATAATAGAGATACAGAAACACCGTGGCCCCTTTCTTTGGGATAACTCTGCACTATTGCGAGCTACAAATACCACTTCCAGCTTAGCTGTGCAGAACAAGAACAACAAGAAGAAGAAATATCTCGAAATATGTCCGTCAGACCCCTTCCCTTGAGATGAATCTGCAAATATCTCGGAAACGAAGCGAGCTATGGCAAAATGTTAAGAGACCTTTTTTGTAGAGAATAATGTTTCCTACAATTTACGTTCTATGATATTTTTTGATCAGAAGCGTAGTTTTCGAGATATATCGAGATATTTAAAAGTTCCGAAGCCGCACCAACATAATAGAGATACAGAAACACCGTGGCCCCTTTCTTTGAGATAACTCTGCACTATTGCGAGCTGCAAATGCCACTTCCAGCTTAGCTGTGCAGAGGAAGAACAACGAGAAGAAGAAATATCTCGAAATATGTCCGTCAGGCCAGTTCCTTTGAGCTGAATCTGCAAATATCTCGGAAACGAAGCGAGCTATGGCAAAATGTTAAGAGACTTTTCTTGTAGAGAATTAAGTTTCCTCCTTTTTATGTTCGATGATATTTTTTTATTAGATGCGTAGTTCTCGAGATATATCAAGATATTTAAAAGTTCCGAAGCTGCACCAACATAATAGAGGTACAGAAACACCGTGGCCTCTTTCTTTGAGATAACTCTGCACTATTGCGAGCTGCAAATGCCACTTCGAGCTTAGCTGTGCAGAAGAAGAACAACAAGAAGAAGAAATATCTCGAAATATGTCCGTCAGACCCCTTCCCTTGAGATGAATCTGCAAATATCTCGGAAACGAAGCGAACTATGGCAAAATGTTAAGAGACCTTTTTTGTAGAGAATTAAGTTTCCTACTTTTTATGTTCGATGATATTTTTTGATCAGATGCGTAGTTCTCGAGATATATCAAGATATTTAAAAGTTCCGAAGCTGCACCAACATAATAGAGGTACAGAAACACCGTGGCCTCTTTCTTTGAGATAACTCTGCACTATTGCGAGCTGCAAATGCCGCTTCGAGCTTAGCTGTGCAGAAGAAGAACAACAAGAAGAAGAGATATCTCGAAATATGTCCGTCAGACCCCTTCCCTTGAGATGAATCTGCAAATATCTCGGAAACGAAGCGAGCTATGGCAAAATGTTAAGAGACCTTTTTTGTAGAGAATAATGTTTCCTACAATTTACGTTCTATGATATTTTTTGATCAGAAGCGTAGTTTTCGAGATATATCGAGATATTTAAAAGTTCCGAAGCCGCACCAACATAATAGAGATACAGAAACACCGTGGCCCCTTTCTTTGAGATAACTCTGCACTATTGCGAGCTGCAAATGCCACTTCCAGCTTAGCTGTGCAGAGGAAGAACAACAAGAAGAAGAAATATCTCGAAATATGTCCGTCAGGCCAGTTCCTTTGAGCTGAATCTGCAAATATCTCGGAAACGAAGCGAGCTATGGCAAAATGTTAAGAGACGTTTTTTGTAGAGAATTATGTTTCCTACAATTTATGTTCTGTGATATTTTTTGATCAGAAGCGTAGTTTTCGAGATATATCGAGATATTTAACAGTTCCGAAGCCGCACCAACATAATAGGGATACAGAAACACCGTGGCCCCTTTCTTTGAGATAACTCTGCACTAGTGCGAGCCGCAAATGCCACTTCCAGCTTAGCTGTGCAGAAGAAGAACAACAAGAAGAAGAAATATCTCGAAATATGTCCGTCAGGCCACTTCCCTTGAGATAGATCTGCAAATATCTCGGAAACGAAGCGAGCTATGGCAAAATGTTAAGAGACGTTTTTTGTAGAGAATTATGTTTCCTACAATTTATGTTCTATGATATTTTTTGATCAGAAGCGTAGTTTTCGAGATATATCGAGATATTTAAAAGTTCCGAAGCCGCACCAACATAATAGAGATACAGAAACACCGTGGCCCCTTTCTTTGAGATAACTCTGCACTAGTGCGAGCCGCAAATGCCACTTCCAGCTTCGCTGTGCAGAAGAAGAGCAACAAGAAGAAGAAATATCTCGAAATATGTCCGACAGGCCCCTTCCCTTGAGATAAATCTGCAAATATCTCGGAAACGATGCGAGCTATGGCGAAATGTTAAGAGACCTTTTTTGTAGAGAATTAAGTTTCCTACTTTTTATCTTCTATGATATTTTTTGATCAGATGCGTAGTTCTCGAGATAGATCAAGATACTTAAAAGTTCCGAAGCCGCACCAACATAATAGAGATACAGAAACACCGTGGCCCCTCTCTTTGAGATAACTCTGCACTATTGCGAGCTGCAAATGCCACTTCCAGCTTAGCTGTGCAGAAGAAGAACAACAAGAAGAAGAAGTATCTCGAAATATGTCCGTCAGGCCCTTTCCCTTGAGATAAATCTGCAAATATCTCGGAAACGAAGCGAGCTATGGCAAAATGTTTAGAGACCTTTCTTGTAGAGAATTAAGTTTCCTACTTTTTATGTAGTATGATATTTTTTGATCAGATGCGTAGTTCTCGAGATATATCAAGATATTTAAAAGTTCCGAAGCCGCACCAACATAATAGAGATACAGAAACATCGTGGCCCCTTTCTTTGGGATAACTCTGCACTATTGCGAGCTGGAAATGCCACTTCCAGTTTAGCTGTGCAGAAGAAGAACAACAAGAAGAAGAAATATCTCGAAATATGTCCGTCAGGCCACTTCCCTTGAGATAAATCTGCAAATATCTCGGAAACGAAGCGAGCTATGGCAAAATGTGAAGAGACCTTTCTTGTAGAGAATTAAGTTTCCTACTTTTTATGTTCGATGATATTTTTTGATCAGATGCGTAGTTCTCGAGATATATCAAGATATTTAAAAGTTCCGAAGCTGCACCAACATAATAGAGGTACAGAAACACCGTGGCCTCTTTCTTTGAGATAACTCTGCACTATTGCGAGCTGCAAATGCCACTTCGAGCTTAGCTGTGCAGAAGAAGAACAACAAGAAGAAGAAATATCTCGAAATATGTCCGTCAGGCCCCTTCCCTTGAGATAAATCTGCAAATATCTCGGAAACGAAGCGAGCTATGGCAAAATGTTGAGAGACCTTTTTTGTAGAGAATTAAGTTTCCTACTTTTTATGTTCTATGATATTTTTTGATCAGATGCGTAGTTCTCGAGATATATCAAGATATTTAAAAGTTCCGAAACCGCACCAACATAATAGAGATACAGAAACACCGTGGCCCGTTTCTTTGAGATAACTCTGCACTATTGCGAGCTGGAAATGCCACTTCCAGTTTAGCTGTGCAGAAGAAGAACAACAAGAAGAAGAAATATCTCGAAATATGTCCGTTAGGCCCCTTCCCTTGAGATAAATCTGCAAATATCTCGGAAACGAAGCGAGCTATGGCAAAATGTTAAGAGACCTTTTTTGTAGAGAATTAAGTTTCCTACTTTTTATGTTCTATGATATTTTTTGATCAGAAGCGTAGTTTTCGAGATATATCGAGATATTTAAAAGTTCCGAAGCCGCACCAACATAATAGAGATACAGAAACACCGTGGCCCCTTTCTTTGAGATAACTCTGCACTAGTGCGAGCTGCAAATGCCACTTCCAGCTTAGCTGTGCAGAAGAAGAACAACAAGAAGAAGAAATATCTCGAAATATGTCCGTCAGGCCCCTTCCCTTGAGATAAATCTGCAAATCTCTCGGAAACGAAGCGAGCTATGGCAAAATGTTAAGAGACCTTTTTTGTAGAGAATTAAGTTTCCTACTTTTTATGTTCTATGATATTTTTTGATCAGATGCGTAGTTCTCGAGATATATCAAGATATTTAAAAGTTCCGAAGCCGCACCAACATAATAGAGATACAGAAACACCGTGGCCCCTTTCTTTGAGATAACTCTGCACTATTGCGAGCTGCAAACGCCACTTCCAGCTTAGCTGTGCAGAGGAAGAACAACAAGAAGAAGAAATATCTCGAAATATGTCCGTCAGGCCAGTTCCTTTGAGCTGAATCTGCAAATATCTCGGAAACGAAGCGAGCTATGGCAAAATGTTAAGAGACGTATTTTGTAGAGAATTATGTTTCCTACAATTTATGTTCTATGATATTTTTTGATCAGAAGCGTAGTTTTCGAGATATATCGAGATATTTAAAAGTTCCGAAGCCGCACCAACATAATAGGGATACAGAAACACCGTGGCCCCTTTCTTTGGGATAACTCTGCACTATTGCGAGCTGCAAATGCCACTTCCAGCTTAGCTGTGCAGAAGAAGAACAACAAGAAGAAGAAATATCTCGAAATATGTCCGTCAGGCCACTTCCCTTGAGATAAATCTGCAAATATCTCGGAAACGAAGCGAGCTATGGCAAAATGTTAAGAGACCTTTTTTGTAGAGAATTAAGTTTCCTACTTTTTATGTTCGATGATATTTTTTGATCAGATGCGTAGTTCTCGAGATATATCAAGATATTTAAAAGTTCCGAAGCTGCACCAACATAATAGAGGTACAGAAACACCGTGGCCTCTTTCTTTGAGATAACTCTGCACTATTGCGAGCTGCAAATGCCACTTCGAGCTTAGCTGTGCAGAAGAAGAAATATCTCGAAATATGTCCGTCAGACCCCTTCCCTTGAGATGAATCTGCAAATATCTCGGAAACGAAGCGAACTATGGCAAAATGTTAAGAGACCTTTTTTGTAGAGAATTAAGTTTCCTACTTTCTATGTTCGATGATATTTTTTGATCAGATGCGTAGTTCTCGAGATATATCAAGATATTTAAAAGTTCCGAAGCTGCACCAACATAATAGAGGTACAGAAACACCGTGGCCTCTTTCTTTGAGATAACTCTGCACTATTGCGAGCTACAAATGCCGCTTCGAGCTTAGCTGTGCAGAAGAAGAACAACAAGAAGAAGAAATATCTCGAAATATGTCCGTCAGGCCAGTTCCTTTGAGCTGAATCTGCAAATATCTCGGAAACGAAGCGAGCTATGGCAAAATGTTAAGAGACGTTTTTTGTAGAGAATTATGTTTCCTACAATTTATGTTCTATGATATTTTTTGATCAGAAGCGTAGTTTTCGAGATATATCGAGATATTTAAAAGTTCCGAAGACGCACCAACATAATAGAGATACAGAAACACCGTGGCCCCTTTCTTTGAGATAACTCTGCACTATTGCGAGCTGCAAATGCCACTTCCAGCTTAGCTGTGCAGAGGAAGAACAACAAGAAGAAGAAGTATCTCGAAATATGTCCGTCAGGCCCGTTCCTTTGAGCTGAATCTGCAAATATCTCGGAAACGAAGCGAGCTATGGCAAAATGTTAAGATACGTTTTTTGTAGAGAATTATGTTTCCTACAATTTATGCTCTATGATATTTTTTGATCAGAAGCGTAGTTTTCGAGATATATCGAGATATTTAAAAGTTCCGAAGCCGCACCAACATAATAGAGATACAGAAACACCGTGGCCCCTTTCTTTGAGATAACTCTGCACTAGTGCGAGCCGCAAATGCCACTTCCAGCTTAGCTGTGCAGAAGAAGAACAACAAGAAAAAGAAATATCTCGAAATATGTCCGTCAGGCCCCATCCCTTGAGATAAATCTGCAAATATCTCGGAAACGAAGCGAGCTATGGCAAAATTTTAAGAGACCTTTTTTGTAGAGAATTATGTTTCCTACAATTTATGTTCTATGATATTTTTTGATCAGAAGCGTAGTTTTCGAGATATATCGAGATATTTAAAAGTTCCGAAGCCGCACCAACATAATAGAGATACAGAAACACCGTGGGCCCTTTCTTTGAGATAACTCTGCACTAGTGAGAGCCGCAAATGCCACTTCCAGCTTAGCTGTGCAGAAGAAGAACAACAAGAAGAAGAAATATCTCGAAATATGTCCGTCAGGCCCCTTCCCTTGAGATAAATATGCAAATATCTCGGAAACGAAGCGAGCTATGGCAAAATGTTAAGAGACCTTTTTTGTAGAGAATTAAGTTTCCTACAATTTAGGTTCTATGATATTTTTTGATCAGAAGCGTAGTTTTCGAGATATATCGAGATATTTAACAGTTCCGAAGCCGCACCAACATAATAGAGATACAGAAACACCGTGGCCCCTTTCTTTGAGATAACTCTGCACTAGTGCGAGCCGCAAATGCCACTTCCAGCTTAGCTGTGCAGAAGAAGAACAACAAGAAGAAGAAATATCTCGAAATATGTCCGTCAGACCCCTTCCCTTGAGATGAATCTGCAAATATCTCGGAAACGAAGCGAGCTATGGCAAAATGTTAAGAGCCCTTTTTTGTAGAGAATAATGTTTCCTACAATTTACGTTCTATGATATTTTTTGATCAGAAGCGTAGTTTTCGAGATATATCGAGATATTTAAAAGTTCCGAAGCCGCACCAACATAATAGAGATACAGAAACACCGTGGCCCCTTTCTTTGAGATAACTCTGCACTATTGCGACCTGCAAATGCCACTTCCAGCTCAGCTGTGCAGAAGAAGAACAACAAGAACAAGAAATATCTCGAAATATGTCCGTCAGGCCCCTTCCCTTGAGATAAATCTGCAAATATCTCGGAAACGAAGCGAGCTATGGCAAAATGTTAAGAGACCTTTTTTGTAGAGAATTAAGTTTCCTACTTTTTATGTTCTATGATATTTTTTGATCAGATGCGTAGTTCTCGAGATATATCAAGATATTTAAAAGTTCCGAAGCCGCACCAACATAATAGAGATACAGAATCACCGTGGCCCCTCTCTTTGAGATAATTCTGCACTATTGCGAGCTGCAAATGCCACTTCCAGCTTAGCTGTGCAGAAGAAGAACAACAAGAAGAAGAAATATCTCGAAATATGTCCGTCAGGCCCCTTCCCTTGAGATAAATCTAAAAATATCTCGGAAACGAAGCGAGCTATGGCAAAATGTTTAGAGACCTTTCTTGTAGAGAATTAAGTTTCCTACTTTTTATGTAGTATGATATTTTTTGATCAGAAGCGTAGTTTTCGAGATATATCGAGATATTTAAAAGTTCCGAAGCCGCACCAACATAATAGAGATACAGAAACACCGTGGGCCCTTTCTTTGAGATAACTCTGCACTAGTGAGAGCCGCAAATGCCACTTCCAGCTTAGCTGTGCAGAAGAAGAACAACAAGAAGAAGAAATATCTCGAAATATGTCCGTCAGGCCCCTTCCCTTGAGATAAATATGCAAATATCTCGGAAACGAAGCGAGCTATGGCAAAATGTTAAGAGACCTTTTTTGTAGAGAATTAAGTTTCCTACAATTTAGGTTCTATGATATTTTTTGATCAGAAGCGTAGTTTTCGAGATATATCGAGATATTTAACAGTTCCGAAGCCGCACCAACATAATAGAGATACAGAAACACCGTGGCCCCTTTCTTTGAGATAACTCTGCACTAGTGCGAGCCGCAAATGCCACTTCCAGCTTAGCTGTGCAGAAGAAGAACAACAAGAAGAAGAAATATCTCGAAATATGTCCGTCAGACCCCTTCCCTTGAGATGAATCTGCAAATATCTCGGAAACGAAGCGAGCTATGGCAAAATGTTAAGAGCCCTTTTTTGTAGAGAATAATGTTTCCTACAATTTACGTTCTATGATATTTTTTGATCAGAAGCGTAGTTTTCGAGATATATCGAGATATTTAAAAGTTCCGAAGCCGCACCAACATAATAGAGATACAGAAACACCGTGGCCCCTTTCTTTGAGATAACTCTGCACTATTGCGACCTGCAAATGCCACTTCCAGCTCAGCTGTGCAGAAGAAGAACAACAAGAACAAGAAATATCTCGAAATATGTCCGTCAGGCCCCTTCCCTTGAGATAAATCTGCAAATATCTCGGAAACGAAGCGAGCTATGGCAAAATGTTAAGAGACCTTTTTTGTAGAGAATTAAGTTTCCTACTTTTTATGTTCTATGATATTTTTTGATCAGATGCGTAGTTCTCGAGATATATCAAGATATTTAAAAGTTCCGAAGCCGCACCAACATAATAGAGATACAGAATCACCGTGGCCCCTCTCTTTGAGATAATTCTGCACTATTGCGAGCTGCAAATGCCACTTCCAGCTTAGCTGTGCAGAAGAAGAACAACAAGAAGAAGAAATATCTCGAAATATGTCCGTCAGGCCCCTTCCCTTGAGATAAATCTAAAAATATCTCGGAAACGAAGCGAGCTATGGCAAAATGTTTAGAGACCTTTCTTGTAGAGAATTAAGTTTCCTACTTTTTATGTAGTATGATATTTTTTGATCAGATGCGTAGTTCTCGAGATATATCAAGATATTTAAAAGTTCCGAAGCCGCACCAACATAATAGGGATACAGAAACACCGTGGCCCCTTTCTTTGAGATAACTCTGCACTAGTGCGAGCCGCAAATGCCACTTCCAGCTTAGCTGTGCAGAAGAAGAACAACAAGAAGAAGAAATATCTCGAAATATGTCCGTCAGGCCACTTCCCTTGAGATAAATCTGCAAATATCTCGGAAACGAAGCGAGCTATGGCAAAATGTTAAGAGACCTTTTTTGTAGAGAATTAAGTTTCCTACTTTTTATGTTCGATGATATTTTTTGATCAGATGCGTAGTTCTCGAGATATATCAAGATATTTAAAAGTTCCGAAGCTGCACCAACATAATAGAGGTACAGAAACACCGTGGCCTCTTTCTTTGAGATAACTCTGCACTATTGCGAGCTGCAAATGCCGCTTCGAGCTTAGCTGTGCAGAAGAAGAACAACAAGAAGAAGAAATATCTCGAAATATGTCCGTCAGACCCCTTCCCTTGAGATGAATCTGCAAATATCTCGGAAACGAAGCGAGCTATGGCAAAATGTTAAGAGACCTTTTTTGGAGAGAATAATGTTTCCTACAATTTACGTTCTATGATATTTTTTGATCAGAAGCGTAGTTTTCGAGATATATCGAGATATTTAAAAGTTCCGAAGCCGCACCAACATAATAGAGATACAGAAACACCGTGGCCCCTTTCTTTGAGATAACTCTGCACTACTGCGACCTGCAAATGCCACTTCCAGCTCAGCTGTGCAGAAGAAGAACAACAAGAAGAAGAAATATCTCGAAATATGTCCGTCAGACCCCTTCCCTTGAGATGAATCTGCAAATATCTCGGAAACGAAGCGAGCTATGGCAAAATGTTAAGAGATCTTTTTTGTAGAGAATTAAGTTTCCTACTTTTTATGTTCTATGATATTTTTTGATCAGAAGCGTAGTTTTCGAGATATATCGAGATATTTAAAAGTTCCGAAGCCGCACCAACATAATAGAGATACAGAAACACCGTGGCCCCTTTCTTTGAGATAACTCTGCACTAGTGCGAGCCGCAAATGCCACTTCCAGCTTAGCTGTGCAGAAGAAGAACAACAAGAAGAAGAAATATCTCGAAATATGTCCGTCAGGCCCCTTCCCTTGAGATAAATATGCAAATATCTCGGAAACGAAGCGAGCTATGGCAAAATGTTAAGAGACCTTTTTTGTAGAGAATTAAGTTTCCTACTTTTTATGTTCTATGACATTTTTTGATCAGATGCGTAGTTCTCGAGATATATCAAGATATTTAAAAGTTCCGAAGCCGCACCAACATAATAGAGATACAGAAACACCGTGGCCCCTTTCTTTAAGATAACTCTGCACTATTGCGAGCTGCAAATGCCACTTCCAGCTTAGCTGTGCAGAGGAAGAACAACAAGAAGAAGAAATATCTCGAAATATGTCCGTCAGGCCAGTTCCTTTGAGCTGAATCTGCAAATATCTCGGAAACGAAGCGAGCTGTGGCAAAATGTTAAGAGACCTTTTTTGTAGAGAATTAAGTTTCCTACTTTTTATGTTCGATGATATTTTTTGATCAGATGCGTAGTTCTCGAGATATATCAAGATATTTAAAAGTTCCGAAGCTGCACCAACATAATAGAGGTACAGAAACACCGTGGCCTCTTTCTTTGAGATAACTCTGCACTATTGCGAGCTGCAAATGCCACTTCGAGCTTAGCTGTGCAGAAGAAGAACAATAAGAAGAAGAAATATCTCGAAATATGTCCGTCAGGCCCCTTCCCTTGAGATAAATCTGCAAATATCTCGGAAACGAAGAGAGCTATGGCAAAATGTTAAGAGACCTTTTTTGTAGAGAATTAAGTTTCCTACTTTTCATGTTCTATGATATTTTTTGATCAGATGCGTAGCTCTCGAGATATATCAAGATATTTAAAAGTTCCGAAGCCGCACCAACATAATAGGGATACAGAAACACCGTGGCCCCTTTCTTTGAGTAAACTCTGCACTAGTGCGAGCCGCAAATGCCACGTCCAGCTTAGCTGTGCAGAAGAAGAACAACAAGAAGAAGAAATATCTCGAAATATGTCCGTCAGGCCCCTTCCCTTGAGATAAATCTGCAAATATCTCGGAAACGAAGCGAGCTATGGCAAAATGTTCAGAGACCTTTTTTGTAGAGAATTATGTTTCCTACAATTTATGTTCTATGATGTTTTTTGATCAGATGCGTAGTTCTCGAGATATATCAAGATATTTAAAAGTTCCGAAGCCACACCAACATAATAGAGATACAGAAACACCGTGGCCCCTTTCTTTGAGATAACTCTGCACTATTGCGAGCTGTAAATGCCACTTCCAGCTTAGCTGTGCAGAAGAAGAACAACAAGAAGAAGAAATATCTCGAAATATGTCCGTCAGGCCCCTTCCCTTGAGATAAATCTGCATTATCTCGGAAACGAAGCGAGCTATGGCAAAATGTTAAGAGACCTTTTTTGTAGAGAATTATGTTTCCTACTTTTTATGTTCTATGATATTTTTTGATCACAAGCGTAGTTTTCGAGATATATCGAGATATTTAAAAGTTCCGAAGCCGCACCAACACAATAGAGATACAGAAACACCGTGGCCCCTTTCTTTGAGATAACTCTGCACTATTGCGAGCTGCAAATGCCACTTCCAGCTTAGCTGTGCAGAGGAAGAACAACAAGAGGAAGAAGTATCTCGAAATATGTCCGTCAGGCCCGTTCCTTTGAGCTGAATCTGCAAATATCTCGGAAACGAAGCGAGCTATGGCAAAATGTTAAGATACGTTTTTTGTAGAGAATTATGTTTCCTACAATTTAGGTTCTATGATATTTTTTGATCAGAAGCGTAGTTTTCGAGATATATCGAGATATTTAAAAGTTCCGAAGTCGCACCAACGTAATAGAGATACAGACACACCGTGGCCCCTTTCTTTGAGATAACTCTGCACTAGTGCGAGCCGCAAATGCCGCTTCCAGCTTAGCTGTGCAGAAGAAGAACAACAAGAAGAAGAAATATCTCGAAATATGTCCGTCAGGCCCCTTCCCTTGAGATAAATCTGCAAATATCTCGGAAACGAAGCGAGCTATGGCAAAATGTTAAGAGACCTTTTTTGTAGAGAATTATGTTTCCTACAATTTATGTTCTATGATATTTTTTGATCAGAAGCGTAGTTTTCGAGATATATCGAGATATTTAAAAGTTCCGAAGCCGCACCAACATAATAGAGATACAGAAACACCGTGGCCCCTTTCTTTGAGATAACTCTGCACTATTGCGACCTGCAAATGCCACTTCCAGCTCAGCTGTGCAGAAGAAGAACAACAAGAAGAAGAAATATCTCGAAATATGTCCGTCAGGCCCCTTCCCTTGAGATAAATCTGCAAATATCTCGGAAACGAAGCGAGCTATGGCAAAATGTTAAGAGACCTTTTTTGTAGAGAATTAAGTTTCCTACTTTTTATGTTCTATGATATTTTTTGATCAGATGCGTAGTTCTCGAGATATATCAAGATATTTAAAAGTTCCGAAGCCGCACCAACATAATAGAGATACAGAAACACCGTGGCCCCTTTCTTTGAGATAACTCTGCACTATTGCGAGCTGCAAATGCCACTTCCAGCTTAGCTGTGCAGAGGAAGAACAACAAGAAGAAGAAATATCTCGAAATATGTCCGTCAGGCCAGTTCCTTTGAGCTGAATCTGCAAATATCTCGGAAACGAAGCGAGCTATGGCAAAATGTTAAGAGACGTTTTTTGTAGAGAATTATGTTTCCTACAATTTATGTTCTATGATATTTTTTGATCAGAAGCGTAGTTCTCGAGATATATCGAGATATTTAAAAGTTCCGAAGCCGCACCAACATAATAGGGATACAGAAACACCGTGGCCCCTTTCTTTGAGATAACTCTGCACTAGTGCGAGCCGCAAATGCCACTTCCAGCTTAGCTGTGCAGAAGAAGAACAACAAGAAGAAGAAATATCTCGAAATATGTCCGTCAGGCCCCTTCCCTTGAGATAAATCTGCAAATATCTCGGAAACGAAGAGAGCTATGGCAAAATGTTAAGAGACCTTTTTTGTAGAGAATTAAGTTTCCTACTTTTCATGTTCTATGATATTTTTTGATCAGATGCGTAGTTCTCGAGATATATCAAGATATTTAAAAGTTCCGAAGCCGCACCAACATAATAGAGATACAGAAACACCGTGGCCCCTTTCTTTGAGATAACTCTGCACTATTGCGAGCTGCAAATGCCACTTCCAGCTTAGCTGTGCAGAAGAAGAACAACAAGAAGAAGAAATATCTCGAAATATGTCCGTCAGGCCCCTTCCCTTGAGATAAATCTGCAAATATCTCGGAAACGAAGCGAGCTATGGCAAAATGTTTAGAGACCTTTCTTGTAGAGAAATAAGTTTCCTACTTTTTATGTAGTATGATATTTTTTGATCAGATGCGTAGTTCTCGAGATATATCAAGATGTTTAAAAGTTCCGAAGCCGCACCAACATAATAGAGATACAGAAACACCGTGGCCCCTTTCTTTGAGATAACTCTGCACTATTGCGCGCTGCAAATGCCACTTCCAGCTTAGCTGTGCAGAAGAAGAACAACAAGAAGAAGAAATATCTCGAAATATGTCCGTCAGGCCCCTTCCCTTGAGATAAATCTGCAAATATCTCGGAAACGAAGCGAGCTATGGCAAAATGTTAAGAGACCTTTTTTGTAGAGAATTAAGTTTCCTACTTTTTATGTTCTATGATATTTTTCGATCAGAGGCGTAGTTCTCGAGATATATCAAGATATTTAAAAGTTCCGAACCCGCACCAACATAATAGAGATACAGAAACACCGTGGCCCCTTTCTTTGAGATAACTCTGCACTATTGCGAGCTGCAAATGCCACTTCCAGCTTAGCTGTGCAGAGGAAGAACAACAAGAAGAAGAAATATCTCGAAATATGTCCGTCAGGCCAGTTCCTTTGAGCTGAATCTGCAAATATCTCGGAAACGAAGCGAGCTATGGCAAAATGTTAAGAGACGTTTTTTGTAGAGAATTATGTTTCCTACAATTTATGTTCTATGATATTTTTTGATCAGAAGCGTAGTTTTCGAGATATATCGAGATATTTAAAAGTTCCGAAGACGCACCAACATAATAGAGATACAGAAACACCGTGGCCCCTTTCTTTGAGATAACTGTGCACTAGTGCGAGCCGCAAATGCCACTTCCAGCTTAGCTGTGCAGAAGAAGAACAACAAGAAGAAGAAATATCTCGAAATATGTCCGTCAGGCCCCTTCCCTTGAGATATATCTGCAAATATCTCGGAAACGAAGCGAGCTATGGCAAAATGTTAAGAGACCTCTTTTGTAGAGAATTAAGTTTCCTACTTTTCATGTTCTATGATATTTTTTGATCAGATGCGTAGTTCTCGAGATATATCAAGATATTTAAAAGTTCCGAAGCCGCACCAACATAATAGAGATACAGAAACACCGTGGCCCCTTTCTTTGAGATAACTCTGCACTATTGCGAGCTGCAAATGCCACTTCCAGCTTAGCTGTGCAGAGGAAGAACAAAAAGAAGAAGAAATATCTCGAAATATGTCCGTCAGGCCAGTTCCTTTGAGCTGAATCTGCAAATATCTCGGAAACGAAGCGAGCTATGGCAAAATGTTAAGAGACGTTTTTTGTAGAGAATTATGTTTCCTACAATTTATGTTCTATGATATTTTTTGATCAGAAGCGTAGTACTCGAGATATATCGAGATATTTAAAAGTTCCGAAGCCCCACCAACATAATAGGGATACAGAAACACCGTGGCCCCTTTCTTTGAGATAACTCTGCACTAGTGCGAGCCGCAAATGCCACTTCCAGCTTAGCTGTGCAGAAGAGGAACAACAAGAAGAAGAAATATCTCGAAATATGTCCGTCAGGCCCCTTCCCTTGAGATATATCTGCAAATATCTCGGAAACGAAGCGAGCTATGGCAAAATGTTAAGAGACCTTTTTTGTCGAGAATTATGTTTCCTATAATTTATGTTCTATGATATTTTTTGATCAGAAGCGTAGTTTTCGAGATATATCGAGATATTTAAAAGTTCCGCAGCCGCACCAACATAATAGAGATACAGAAACACCGTGGCCCCTTTCTTTGAGATAACTCTGCACTATTGCGAGCTGGAAATGCCACTTCCAGTTTAGCTGTGCAGAAGAAGAACAACAAGAAGAAGAAATATCTCGAAATATGTCCGTTAGGCCCCTTCCCTTGAGATAAATCTGCAAATATCTCGGAAACGAAGCGAGCTATGGCAAAATGTTAAGAGACCTTTTTTGTAGAGAATTAAGTTTCCTACTTTTTATGTTCTATGATATTTTTTGATCAGATGCGTAGTTCTCGAGATATATCAAGATATCTAAAAGTTCCGAAGCCGCACCAACATAATAGAGATACAGAAACACCGTGGCCCCTTTCTTTGAGATAACTCTGCACTATTGCGCGCTGCAAATGCCACTTCCAGCTTAGCTGTGCAGAAGAAGAACAACAAGAAGAAGAAATATCTCGAAATATGTCCGTCAGGCCCCTTCCCTTGAGATAAATCTGCAAATATCTCGGAAACGAAGCGAGCTATGGCAAAATGTTAAGAGACCTTTTTTGTAGAGAATTAAGTTTCCTACTTTTTATGTTGTATGATATTTTTTGATCAGATGCGTAGTTCTCGAGATATATCAAGATATTTAAAAGTTCCGAAGCCGCACCAACATAATAGAGATACAGAAACACCGTGGCCCCTTTCTTTGAGATAACTCTGCACTATTGCGAGCTGCAAATGCCACTTCCAGCTTAGCTGTGCAGAGGAAGAACAACAAGAAGAAGAAATATCTCGAAATATGTCCGTCAGGCCCCTTCCCTTGAGATAAATCTGCAAATATCTCGGAAACGAAGCGAGCTACGGCAAAATGTTGAGAGACCTTCTTTGTAGAAAATTAGGATTCCTACTTTTTATGTTCTATGATATTTTTTGATCAGATGCGTAGTTCTCGAGATATATCAAGATACTTAAAAGTTCCGAAGCCGCACCAACATAATAGAGATACAGAAACACCGTGGCCCCTTTCTTTGAGATAACTCTGCACTATTGCGCGCTGCAAATGCCACTTCCAGCTTAGCTGTGCAGAAGAAGAACAACAAGAAGAAGAAATATCTCGAAATATGCCCGTCAGGCCCCTTCCCTTGAGATAAATCTGCAAATATCTCGGAAACGAAGCGAGCTATGGCAAAATGTTAAGAGACCTTTTTTGTAGAGAATTAAGTTTCCTACTTTTTATGTTCTATGATATTTTTTGATCAGATGCGTAGTTCTCGAGATATATCAAGATATTTAAAAGTTCCGAAGCCGCACCAACATAATAGAGATACAGAAACACCGTGGCCCCTTTCTTTGAGATAACTCTGCACTACTGCGAGCTGCAAATGCCACTTCCAGCTTAGCTGTGCAGAAGAAGAACAACAAGAAGAAGAAATATCTCGAAATATGTCCGTCAGACCCCTTCCCTTGAGATAAATCTGCAAATATCTCGGAAACGAAGCGAGCTATGGCAAAATGTTAAGAGACCTTTTTTGTAGAGAATTAAGTTTCCTACTTTTTATGTTTTATGATATTTTTTGATCAGATGCGCAGTTCTCGAGATATATCCAGATATTTAAAAGTTCCGAAGCGGCACCAACATAATAGAGATACAGACACACCGTGGCCCCTTTCTTTGAGGTAACTCTGCACTATTGCGAGCTGCAAATGCCACTTCCAGCTTAGCTGTGCAGAAGAAGAACAACAAGAAGAAGAAATATCTCGAAATATGTCCGTCAGGACCCCTCCCTTGAGATAAATCTGCAAATATCTCGGAAACGAAGCGAGCTATTGCAAAACGTTAAGAGACCTTTTTTGTAAAGAATTAGGTTTCCTACTTTTTATGTTCTATGATATTTTTTGATCAGATGCGTAGTTCTCGAGATATATCAAGATATTTAAAAGCTCCGAAGCTGCACCAACATAATAGAGGTACAGAAACACCGTGGCCCCTTTCTTTGAGATAACTCTGCACTATTGCGAGCTGCAAATGCCACTTCCAGCTTAGCTGTGCGGAAGAAGAACAACAAGAAGAAGAAATATTTCGAAATATGTCCGTCAGGCCCCTTCCCTTGAGATAAATCTGCAAATATCTCGGAAACGAAGCGAGCTACGGCAAAATGTTAAGAGACCTTTTTTGTAGAGAATTAAGTTTTCTACTTTTTATGTTCCATGATATTTTTTGATCAGATGCGTAGTTCTCGAGATATATCAAGATATTTAAAAGTTCTGAAGCTGCACCAACATAATAGAGATACAGAAACACCGTGGCCCCTTTCTTTGAGATAACTCTGCACTAGTGCGAGCCGCAAATGCCACTTCCAGCTTAGCTGTGCAGAAGAAGAACAACAAGAAGAAGAAATATCTGGAAATATGTCCGTTAGGCCCCTTCCCTTGAGATAAATCTGCAAATATCTCGGAAACGAAGCGAGCTATGGCAAAATGTTAAGAGACGTTTTTTGTAGAGAATTATGCTTCCTACAATTTATGTTCTATGATATTTTTTGATCAGAAGCGTAGTTTTCGAGATATATCGAGATATTTAAAAGTTCCGAAGCCGCACCAACATAATAGAGATACAGAAACACCGTGGCCCCTTTCTTTGAGATAACTCTGCACTATTGCGACCTGCAAACGCCACTTCCAGCTTAGCTGTGCAGAATAGGAACAACAAGAAGAAGAAATATCTCGGAATATGTCCGTCAGGCCCCTTCCCTTGAGATAAATCTGCAAATATCTCGGAAACGATGCCAGCTATGGCAAAATGTTAAGAGACCTTATTTGTAGAGAATTAAGTTTCCTACTTTTTATGTTCTACGATATTTTTTGATCAGATGCGTAGTTCTCGAGATATATCAAGATATTTAAAAGTTCCGAAGCCGCACCAACATAATAGAGATACAGAAACACCGTGGCCCCTTTCTTTGAGATAACTCTGCACTATTGCGAGCTGCAAATGCCACTTCCAGCTTAGCTGTGCAGAAGAAGAACAACAAGAAGAAGAAATATCTCGAAATATGTCCGTCAGGCCCCTTCCCTTGAGATAAATCTGCAAATATCTCGGAAACGAAGCGAGCTATGGCAAAATGTTAAGAGACCTTTTTTGTACAGAATTATCTTTCCTACAATTTACGTTCTCCGATATTTTTCGATCAGAAGCGTAGTTTTCGAGATATATCGAGATATTTAAAAGTTCCGAAGCCGCACCAACATAATAGAGATACAGAAACACCGTGGCCCCTTTCTTTGAGATAACTCTGCACTATTGCGACCTGCAAATGCCACTTCCAGCTTAGCTGTGCAGAAGAAGAACAACAAGAAGAAGAAATATCTCGAAATATGTCCGTCAGGCCCCTTCCCTTGAGATAAATCTGCAAATATCTCGGAAACGAAGCGAGCTATGGCAAAATGTTAAGAGACCTTTTTTGTAGAGAATTAAGTTTCCTACTTTTTATGTTCTATGATATTTTTCGATCAGAGGCGTAGTTCTCGAGATATATCAAGATATTTAAAAGTTCCGAAGCCGCACCAACATAATAGAGATACAGAAACACCGTGGCCCCTTTCTTTGAGATAACTCTGCACGATTGCGAGCTGGAAATGCCACTTCCAGTTTAGCTGTGCAGAAGAAGAACAACAAGAAGAAGAAATATCTCGAAATATGTCCATCAGGACCCTTCCCGTGAGATAAATCTGCAAATATCTCGGAAACGAAGCGAGCTATGGCAAAATGTTAAGAGACCTTTTTTGTAGAGAATTATGCTTCCTACTTTTTATGTTCGATGATATTTTTTGATCAGACGCGTAGTTCTCGAGATATATCAAGATATTTAAAAGTTGCGAAGCCGCACCAACATAATAGAGATACAGAAACACCGTGGCCCCTTTCTTTGAGATATCTCTGCACTATTGCGAGCTGCAAATGCCACTTCCAGCTTAGCTGTGCAGAAGAAGAACAACAAGAAGAAGAAATATCTCGAAATATGTCCGTCAGGCCCCTTCCCTTGAGATAAATCTGCAAATATCTCGGAAACGAAGAGAGCTATGGCAAAATGTTAAGCGACCTTTTTTGTAGAGAATTAAGTTTCCTACTTTTTATGTTCTATGATATTTTTTGATCAGATGCGTAGTTCTCGAGATATATCAAGATATTTAAAAGTTCCGAAGCCGCACCAACATAATAGAGATACAGAAACACCGTGGCCCCTTTCTTTGAGATAACTCTGCACTATTGCGAGCTGGAAATGCCACTTCCAGTTTAGCTGTGCAGAAGAAGAACAACAAGAAGAAGAAATATCTCGAAATATGTCCGTTAGGCCCCTTCCCTTGAGATAAATCTGCAAATATCTCGGAAACGAAGCGAGCTATGGCAAAATGTTAAGAGACCTTTTTTGTAGAGAATTAAGTTTCCTACTTTTTATGTTCTATGATATTTTTTGATCAGATGCGTAGTTCTCGAGATATACCAAGATATTTAAAAGTTCCGAAGCCGCACCAACATAATAGAGATACAGAAACAGCGTGGCCCCTTTCTTTGAGATAACTCTGCACTATTGCGAGCTGCAAATGCCACTTCCAGCTTAGCTGTGCAGAAGAAGAACAACAAGAAGAAGAAATATCTCGAAATATGTCCGTCAGGCCCCTTCCCTTGAGATAAATCTGCAAATATCTCGGAAACGAAGCGAGCTATTGCAAAACGTTAAGAGACCTTTTTTGTAAAGAATTAGGTTTCCTACTTTTTATTTTCTATGATATTTTTTGATCAGATGCGTAGTTCTCGAGATATATCAAGATATTTAAAAGCTCCGAAGCTGCACCAACATAATAGAGGTACAGAAACACCGTGGCCCCTTTCTTTGAGATAACTCTGCACTATTGCGAGCTGCAAATGCCACTTCCAGCTTAGCTGTGCAGAAGAAGAACAACAAGAATAAGAAATATTTCGAAATATGTCCGTCAGGCCCCTTCCCTTGAGATAAATCTGCAAATATCTCGGAAACGAAGCGAGCTACGGCAAAATGTTAAGAGACCTTTTTTGTAGAGAATTAAGTTTTCTACTTTTTATGTTCCATGATATTTTTTGATCAGACGCGTAGTTCTCGAGATATATCAAGATATTTAAAAGTTCCGAAGCCGCACCAACATAATAGAGATACAGAAACACCGTGGCCCCTTTCTTTGAGATATCTCTGCACTATTGCGAGCTGCAAATGCCACTTCCAGCTTAGCTGTGCAGAAGAAGAACAACAAGAAGAAGAAATATCTCGAAATATGTCCGTCAGGCCCCTTCCCTTGAGATAAATCTGCAAATATCTCGGAAACGAAGAGAGCTATGGCAAAATGTTAAGCGACCTTTTTTGTAGAGAATTAAGTTTCCTACTTTTTATGTTCTATGATATTTTTTGATCAGATGCGTAGTTCTCGAGATATATCAAGATATTTAAAAGTTCCGAAGCCGCACCAACATAATAGAGATACAGAAACACCGTGGCCCCTTTCTTTGAGATAACTCTGCACTATTGCGAGCTGGAAATGCCACTTCCAGTTTAGCTGTGCAGAAGAAGAACAACAAGAAGAAGAAATATCTCGAAATATGTCCGTTAGGCCCCTTCCCTTGAGATATATCTGCAAATATCTCGGAAACGAAGCGAGCTATGGCAAAATGTTAAGAGACCTTTTTTGTAGAGAATTAAGTTTCCTACTTTTTATGTTCTATGATATTTTTTGATCAGATGCGTAGTTCTCGAGATATACCAAGATATTTAAAAGTTCTGAAGCCGCACCAACATAATAGAGATACAGAAACAGCGTGGCCCCTTTCTTTGAGATAACACTGCACAATTGCGAGCTGCAAATGCCACTTCCAGCTTAGCTGTGCAGAAGAAGAACAACAAGAAGAAGAAATACCTCGAAATATGTCCGTCAGGCCCCTTCCCTTGAGATACATCGGCAAGTATCTCGGAAACGAAGCGAGCTATGGTAAAATGTTAAGAGACCTTTTTTGTAGAGAATTAAGTTTTCTACTTTTTATGTTCCATGATATTTTTTGATCAGATGCGTAGTTCTCGAGATATATCAAGATATTTAAAAGTTCTGAAGCTGCACCAACATAATAGAGATACAGAAACACCGTGGCCCCTTTCTTTGAGATAACTCTGCACTAGTGCGAGCCGCAAATGCCACTTCCAGCTTAGCTGTGCAGAAGAAGAACACCAAGAAGAAGAAATATCTGGAAATATGTCCGTTAGGCCCCTTCCCTTGAGATAAATCTGCAAATATCTCGGAAACGAAGCGAGCTATGGCAAAATGTTAAGAGACCTTTTTTGTAGAGAATTATGTTTCCTACTTTTTATGTTCTATGATATTTTTTGATCAGATGCGTAGTTCTCGAGATATACCAAGATATTTAAAAGTTCCGAAGCCGCACCAACATAATAGAGATACAGAAACACCGTGGCCCCTTTCTTTGAGATAACTCTGCACAATTGCGAGCTGCAAATGCCACTTCCAGCTTAGCTGTGCAGAAGAAGAACAACAAGAAGAAGAAATATCTCGAAATATGTCCGTCAGGCCGCTTCCCTTGAGATACATCGGCAAGTATCTCGAAAACGAAGCGAGCTATGGCAAAATGTTAAGAGACCTTTTTTGTAGAGAATTAAGTTTTCTACTTTTTATGTTCCATGATATTTTTTGATCAGATGCGTAGTTCTCGAGATATATCAAGATATTTAAAAGTTCTGAAGCTGCACCAACATAATAGAGATACAGAAACACCGTGGCCCCTTTCTTTGAGATAAGTCTGCACTAGTGCGAGCCGCAAATGCCACTTCCAGCTTAGCTGTGCAGAAGAAGAACAACAAGAAGAAGAAATATCTGGAAATATGTCCGGTAGGCCCCTTCCCTTGAGATAAATCTGCAAATATCTCGGAAACGAAGCGAGCTATGGCAAAATGTTAAGAGACCTTTTTTGTAGAGAATTATGTTTCCTACTTTTTATGTTCTATGATATTTTTTGATCAGACGCGTAGTTCTCGAGATATACCAAGATATTTAAAAGTTCCGAAGCCGCACCAACATAATAGAGATACAGAAACACCGTGGCCCCTTTCTTTGAGATAACTCTGCACTATTGCGAGCTGCAAATGCCACTTCCAGCTTAGCTGTGCAGAGGAAGAACAACAAGAAGAAGAAATATCTCGAAATATGTCCGTCAGGCCAGTTCCTTTGAGCTGAATCTGCAAATATCTCGGAAACGAAGCAAGCTATGGCAAAATGTTAAGAGACATTTTTTGTAGAGAATTATGTTTCCTACTTTTTATGTTCTATGATATTTTTTGATCAGATGCGTAGTTCTCGAGATATATCAAGATATTTAAAAGTTCCGAAGCCGCACCAACATAATAGAGATACAGAAACACCGTGGCCCCTTTCTTTGAGATAACTCTGCACTATTGCGGGCTGCAAATGCCACTTCCAGCTTAGCTGTGCAGAAGAAGAACAACAAGAAGAAGAAATATCTCGAAATATGCCCGTCAGGCCCCTTCCATTGAGATAAATCTGCAAATATCTCGGAAACGAAGCGAGCTATGGCAAAATGTTAAGAGACCTTTTTTGTACAGAATTAAGTTTCCTACTTTTTATGTTCTATGATATTTTCTGATCAGATGCGTTGTTCTCGAGATATATCAAGATATTTAAAAGTTCCGAAGCCGCACCAACATAATAGAGATACAGAAACACCGTGGCCCCTTTCTTTGAGATAACTCTGCACTATTGCGAGCTGCAAATGCCACTCCCAGCTTAGCTGTGCAGAAGAAGAACAACAAGAAGAAGAAATATCTCGAAATATGTCCGTCAGGCCCCTTCCCTTGAGATATATCTGCAAATATCTCGGAAACGAAGCGAGCTATGGCAAAATGTTAAGAGACCTTTTTTGTACAGAATTATCTTTCCTACAATTTACGTTCTCTGATATTTTTTGATCAGAAGCGTAGTTTTCGAGATATATCGAGATATTTAAAAGTTCCGAAGCCGCACCAACATAATAGAGATACAGAAACACCGTGGCCCCTTTCTTTGAGATCACTCTGCACTACTGCGAGCTGCAAATGCCACTTCCAGCTTAGCTGTGCAGAAGAAGAACAACAAGAAGAAGAAACATCTCGAAATATGTCCGTCAGACCCCTTCCCTTGAGATAAATCTGCAAATATCTCGGAAACGAAGCGAGCTATGGCAAAATGTTAAGAGACATTTTTTGTAGAGAATTAAGTTTCCTACTTTTTATGTTCTATGATATTTTTTGATCAGATGCGTAGTTCTCGAGATATATCGAGATATTTAAAAGTTCCGAGGCCGCACCAACATAATGGAGATACAGAAGCACCGTGGCCCCTTTCTTTGAGATAACTCTGCACTAGTGCGAGCCGCAAATGCCACTTCCAGCTTAGCTGTGCAGAAGAAGAACAACAAGATGAAGAAATATCTCGAAATATGTCCGTCAGGCCCCTTCCCTTGAGATAAATATGCAAATATCTCGGAAACGAAGCGAGCTATGGCAAAATGTTAAGAGACCTTTTTTGTAGAGAATTAAGTTTCCTACTTTTTATGTTCTATGATATTTTTTGATCAGAAGCGTAGTTTTCGCGATATGTCGAGATATTTAAAAGTTCCGAAGCCGCACCAACATAATAGAGATACAGAAACACCGTGGACCCTTTCTTTGAGATAACTCTGCACTATTGCGAGCTGGAAATGCCACTTCCAGTTTAGCTGTGCAGAAGAAGAACAACAAGAAGAAGAAATATCTCGAAATATGTCCGTCAGGCCCCTTCCCTTGAGATAAATCTGCAAATATCTCGGAAACGAAGAGAGCTATGGCAAAATGTTAAGAGACCTTTTTTGTAGAGAATTATGTTTCCTACAATTTATGTTCTATGATATTTTTTGATCAGAAGCGTAGTTTTCGAGATATATCGAGATATTTAAAAGTTCCGAAGCCGCACCAACATAATAGAGGTACAGAAACACCGTGGCCCCTTTCTTTGAGATAACTCTGCACTATTGCGAGCTGGAAATGCCACTTCCAGCTTAGCTGTGCAGAAGGAGAACAACAAGAAGAAGAAATATCTCGAAATATGTCCGTCAGGCCCCTTCCCTTGAGATAAATCTGCAAATATCTCGGAAACGAAGCGAGCTACGGCAAAATGTTCAGAGACCTTTTTTGTAGAAAATTAGGTTTCCTACTTTTTATGTTCTATGATATTTTTTGATCAGATGCGTAGTTCTCGAGATATATCAAGATATTTAAAAGTTCCGAAGCCGCACCAACATAATAGAGATACAGAAACACCGTGGCCCCTTTCTTTGAGATAACTCTGCACTAGTGCGAGCCGCAAATGCCACTTCCAGCTTAGCTGTGCAGAAGAAGAACAACAAGAAGAAGAAATATCTGGAAATATGTCCGTTAGGCCCCTTCCCTTGAGATAAATCTGCAAATATCTCGGAAACGAAGCGAGCTATGGCAAAATGTTAAGAGACCTTTTTTGTAGAGAATTATGTTTCCTACTTTTTATGTTCTATGATATTTTTTGATCAGACGCGTAGTTCTCGAGATATATCAAGATATTTAAAAGTCCTGAAGCTGCACCAACTTAATAGAGATACAGAAACACCGTGGCCCCTTTCTTTGAGATAACTCTGCACTAGTGCGAGCCGCAAATGCCACTTCCCGCTTAGCTGTGCAGAAGAAGAACAACAAGAAGAAGAAATATCTCGAAATATGTCCGTCAGGCCCCTTCCCTTGAGATAAATCTGCAAATATCTCGGAAACGAAGCGAGCTATGGCAAAATGTTAAGAGGCCTTTTTTGTAGAGAATTAAGTTTCCTACTTTTTATGTTCTATGATATTTTTTGATCAGATGCGTAGTTTTCGAGATATACCAAGATATTTAAAAGTTCCGAAGCCGCACCAACATAATAGAGATACAGAAACACCGTGGCCCCTTTCTTTGAGATAACTCTGCACTAGTGCGAGCCGCAAATGCCACTTCCAGCTTAGCTGTGCAGAAGAAGAACAACAAGAAGAAGAAATATCTCGAAATATGTCCGTCAGGCCCCTTCCCTTGAGATATATCTGCACATATCTCGGAAACGAAGCGAGCTATGGCAAAATGTTAAGAGACCTTTTCTGTAGAGAATTAAGTTTTCTACTTTTTATGTTCCATGATATTTTTTGATCAGATGCGTAGTTCTCGAGATATATCAAGATATTTAAAAGTTCCGAAGCCGCACCAACATAATAGAGATACAGAAACACCGTGGCCCCTTTCTTTGAGATAACTCTGCACTATTGCGAGCTGCAAATGCCACTTCCAGCTTAGCTGTGCAGAGGAAGAACAACAAGAAGAAGAAATATCTCGAAATATGTCCGTCAGGCCAGTTCCTTTGAGCTGAATCTGCAAATATCTCGGAAACGAAGCGAGCTATGGCAAAATGTTAAGAGACGTTTTTTGTAGAGAATTATGTTTCCTACAATTTATGTTGTATGATATTTTTTGATCAGAAGCGTAGTTTTCGAGATATATCGAGATATTTAAAAGTTCCGAAGCCGCACCAACATAATAGAGATACAGAAACACCGTGGCCCCTTTCTTTGAGATAACTCTGCACTAGTGCGAGCCGCAAATGCCACTTCCAGCTTAGCTGTGCAGAAGAAGAACAACAAGAAGAAGAAATATCTCGAAATATGTCCGTCAGGCCCCTTCCCTTGAGATATATCTGCACATATCTCGGAAACGAAGCGAGCTATGGCAAAATGTTAAGAGACGTTTTTTGTAGAGAATTATGTTTCCTACAATCTATGTTCTATGATATTTTTTGATCAGAAGCGTAGTTTTCGAGATATATCGAGATATTTAAAAGTTCCGAAGCCGCACCAACATAATAGAGATACAGAAACACCGTGGCCCCTTTCTTTGAGATAACTCTGCACTATTGCGAGCTGCAAATGCCACTTCCAGCTTAGCTGTGCAGAGGAAGAACAACAAGAAGAAGAAATATCTCGAAATATGTCCGTCAGGCCAGTTCCTTTGAGTTGAATCTGCAAATATCTCGGAAACGAAGCGAGCTATGGCAAAATGTTAAGAGACGTTTTTTGTAGAGAATTATGTTTCCTACAATTTATGTTCTATGATATTTTTTGATCAGAAGCGTAGTTTTCGAGATATATCGAGATATTTAAAAGTTCCGAAGCCGCACCAACATAATAGGGATACAGAAACACCGTGGCCCCTTTCTTTGAGATAACTCTGCACTATTGCGAGCTGCAAATGCCACTTCCAGCTTAGCTGTGCAGAAGAAGGACAACAAGAAGAAGAAATATCTCGAAATATGTCCGTCAGGCCCCTTCCCTTGAAATAAATCTGCAAATATCTCGGAAACGAAGAGAGCTATGGCAAAATGTTAAGCGACCTTTTTTGTAGAGAATTAAGTTTCCTACTTTTTATGTTCTATGATATTTTTTGATCAGATGCGTAGTTCTCGAGATATATCAAGATATTTAAAAGTTCCGAAGCCGCACCAACATAATAGAGATACAGAAACACCGTGGCCCCTTTCTTTGAGATAACTCTGCACTATTGCGAGCTGGAAATGCCACTTCCAGCTTAGCTGTGCAGAGGAAGAACAACAAGAAGAAGAAATATCTCGAAATATGTCCGTCAGGCCAGTTCCTTTGAGCTGAATCTGCAAATATCTCGGAAACGAAGCGAGCTATGGCAAAATGTTAAGAGACGTTTTTTGTAGAGAATTATGTTTCCTACAATTTATGTTCTATGGTATTTTTTGATCAGAAGCGTAGTTTTCGAGATATATCGAGATATTTAAAAGTTCCGAAGCCGCACCAACATAATAGAGATACAGAAACACCGTGGCCCCTTTCTTTGAGATAACTCTGCACTAGTGCGAGCCGCAAATGCCACTTCCAGCTTAGCTGTGCAGAAGAAGAACAACAAGAAGAAGAAATATCTCGAAATATGTCCGTCAGGCCCCTTCCCTTGAGATAAATCTGCACATATCTCGGAAACGAAGCGAGCTATGGCAAAATGTTAAGAGACGTTTTTTGTAGAGAATTAAGTTTCCTACTTTTTATGTTCTATGATATTTTTTGATCAGATGCGTAGTTCTCGAGATATATCAAGATATTTAAAAGTTCCGAAGCCGCACCAACATAATAGAGATACAGAAACACCGTGGCCCCTTTCTTTGAGATAACTCTGCACTATTGCGAGCTGCAAATGCCACTTCCAGCTTAGCTGTGCAGAGGAAGAACAACAAGAAGAAGAAATATCTCGAAATATGTCCGTCAGGCCAGTTCCTTTGAGTTGAATCTGCAAATATCTCGGAAACGAAGCGAGCTATGGCAAAATGTTAAGAGACGTTTTTTGTAGAGAATTATGTTTCCTACAATTTATGTTCTATGATATTTTTTGATCAGAAGCGTAGTTTTCGAGATATATCGAGATATTTAAAAGTTCCGAAGCCGCACCAACATAATAGGGATACAGAAACACCGTGGCCCCTTTCTTTGAGATAACTCTGCACTATTGCGAGCTGCAAATGCCACTTCCAGCTTAGCTGTGCAGAAGAAGGACAACAAGAAGAAGAAATATCTCGAAATATGTCCGTCAGGCCCCTTCCCTTGAGATAAATCTGCAAATATCTCGGAAACGAAGAGAGCTATGGCAAAATGTTAAGCGACCTTTTTTGTAGAGAATTAAGTTTCCTACTTTTTATGTTCTATGATATTTTTTGATCAGATGCGTAGTTCTCGAGATATATCAAGATATTTAAAAGTTCCGAAGCCGCACCAACATAATAGAGATACAGAAACACCGTGGCCCCTTTCTTTGAGATAACTCTGCACTATTGCGAGCTGGAAATGCCACTTCCAGTTTAGCTGTGCACAAGAAGAACAACAAGAAGAAGAAATATCTCGAAATATGTCCGTTAGGCCCCTTCCCTTGAGATAAATCTGCAAATATCTCGGAAACGAAGCGAGCTATGGCAAAATGTTAAGAGACCTTTTTTGTAGAGAATTAAGTTTCCTACTTTTTATGTTCTATGATATTTTTTGATCAGATGCGTAGTTCTCGAGATATACCAAGATATTTAAAAGTTCCGAAGCCGCACCAACATAATAGAGATACAGAAACACCGTGGCCCCTTTCTTTGAGATAACTCTGCACTATTGCGAGCTGCAAATGCCACTTCCAGCTTAGCTGTGCAGAGGAAGAACAACAAGAAGAAGAAATATCTCGAAATATGTCCGTCAGGCCAGTTCCTTTGAGCTGAATCTGCAAATATCTCGGAAACGAAGCGAGCTATGGCAAAATGTTAAGAGAAGTTTTTTGTAGAGAATTATGTTTCCTACAATTTATGTTCTATGGTATTTTTTGATCAGAAGCGTAGTTTTCGAGATATATCGAGATATTTAAAAGTTCCGAAGCCGCACCAACATAATAGAGATACAGAAACACCGTGGCCCCTTTCTTTGAGATAACTCTGCACTAGTGCGAGCCGCAAATGCCACTTCCAGCTTAGCTGTGCAGAAGAAGAACAACAAGAAGAAGAAATATCTCGAAATATGTCCGTCAGGCCCCTTCCCTTGAGATAAATCTGCACATATCTCGGAAACGAAGCGAGCTATGGCAAAATGTTAAGAGACGTTTTTTGTAGAGAATTAAGTTTCCTACTTTTTATGTTCTATGATATTTTTTGATCAGATGCGTAGTTCTCGAGATATATCAAGATATTTAAAAGTTCCGAAGCCGCACCAACATAATAGAGATACAGAAACACCGTGGCCCCTTTCTTTGAGATAACTCTGCACTATTGCGAGCTGCAAATGCCACTTCCAGTTTAGCTGTGCACAAGAAGAACAACAAGAAGAAGAAATATCTCGAAATATGTCCGTCAGGCCCCTTCCCTTGAGATAAATCTGCACATATCTCGGAAACGAAGCGAGCTATGGCAAAATGTTAAGAGACGTTTTTTGTAGAGAATTATGTTTCCTACAATTTCTGTTCTATGATATTTTTTGATCAGAAGCGTAGTTTTCGCGATATATCGAGATATTTAAAAGTTCCGAAGCCGCACCAACATAATAGAGATACAGAAACACCGTGGCCCCTTTCTTTGAGATAACTCTGCACTAGTGCGAGCCGCAAATGCCACTTCCAGCTTAGCTGTGCAGAAGAAGAACAACAAGAAGAAGAAATATCTCGAAATATGTCCGTCAGGCCCCTTCCCTTGAGATAAATCTGCACATATCTCGGAAACGAAGCGAGCTATGGCAAAATGTTAAGAGACGTTTTTTGTAGAGAATTATGTTTCCTACAATCTATGTTCTATGATATTTTTTGATCAGAAGCGTAGTTTTCGAGATATATCGAGATATTTAAAAGTTCCGAAGCCGCACCAACATAATAGAGATACAGAAACACCGTGGCCCCTTTCTTTGAGATAACTCTGCACTAGTGCGACCCGCAAATGCCACTTCCAGCTTAGCTGTGCAGAAGAAGAACAACAAGAAGGAGAAATATCTCGAAATATGTCCGTCAGGCCCCTTCCCTTGAAATATATCTGCAAATATCTCGGAAACGAAGCGAGCTATAGCAAAATGTTAAGAAACCGTTTTTGTAGAGAATTAAGTTTCCTACTTTTTATGTTCTATGATATTTTTTGATCAGATGCGTAGTTCTCGAGATATATCAAGATATTTAAAAGTTCCGAAGCCGCACCAACATAATAGAGATACAGAAACACCGTGGCCCCTTTCTTTGAGATAACTCTGCACTATTGCGAGCTGCAAATGCCACTTCCAGCTTAGCTGTGCAGAGGAAGAACAACAAGAAGAAGAAATATCTCGAAATATGTCCGTCAGGCCAGTTCCTTTGAGTTGAATCTGCAAATATCTCGGAAACGAAGCGAGCTATGGCAAAATGTTAAGAGACGTTTTTTGTAGAGAATTATGTTTCCTACAATTTATGTTCTATGATATTTTTTGATCAGAAGCGTAGTTTTCGAGATATATCGAGATATTTAAAAGTTCCGAAGCCGCACCAACATAATAGGGATACAGAAACACCGTGGCCCCTTTCTTTGAGATAACTCTGCACTAGTGCGAGCCGCAAATGCCACTTCCAGCTTAGCTGTGCAGAAGAAGAACAACAAGAAGAAGAAATATCTCGAAATATGTCCGTCAGGCCCCTTCCCTTGAGATAAATCTGCAAATATCTCGGAAACGAAGCGAGCTATGGCAAAATGTTAAGAGACGTTTTTTGTAGAGAATTATGTTTCCTACAATTTCTGTTCTATGATATTTTTTGATCAGAAGCGTAGTTTTCGCGATATATCGAGATATTTAAAAGTTCCGAAGCCGCACCAACATAATAGAGATACAGAAACACCGTGGCCCCTTTCTTTGAGATAACTCTGCACTATTGCGCGCTGCAAATGCCACTTCCAGCTTAGCTCTGCAGAAGAAGAACAACAAGAAGAAGAAATATCTCGAAATATGTCCGTCAGGCCCCTTCCCTTGAGATAAATCTGCAAATATCTCGGAAACGAAGCGAGCTATGGCAAAATGTTAAGAGACCTTTTTTGTAGACAATTATGTTTCCTACAATTTATGTTCGATGATATTTTTTGATCAGAAGCGTAGTTTTCGAGATATATCGAGATATTTAAAAGTTCCGAAGCCGCACCAACATAATAGAGATACAGAAACACCGTGGCCCCTTTCTTTGGGATAACTCTGCACTAGTGCGAGCCGCAAAAGCCACTTCCAGCTTAGCTGTGCAGAAGAAGAACAACAAGAAGAAGAAATATCTCGAAATATGTCCGTCAGGCCCCTTCCCTTGAGATAAATCTGCACATATCTCGGAAACGAAGCGAGCTATGGCAAAATGTTAAGAGACGTTTTTTGTAGAGAATTAAGTTTCCTACTTTTTATGTTCTATGATATTTTTTGATCAGATGCGTGGTTCTCGAGATATATCAAGATATTTAAAAGTTCCGAAGCCGCACCAACATGATAGAGATACAGAAACACCGTGGCCCCTTTCTTTGAGATAACCCTGCACTATTGCGCGCTGCAAATGCCACTTCCAGCTTAGCTGTGCAGAAGAAGAACAACAAGAAGAAGAAATATCTCGAAATATGTCCGTCAGGCCCCTTCCCTTGAGATAAATCTGCAAATATCTCGGAAACGAAGCGAGCTATGGCAAAATGTTAAGAGACCTTTTTTGTAGAGAATTATGTTTCCTACAATATAGGTTCTATGATATTTTTTGATCAGAAGCGTAGTTTTCGAGATATATCGAGATATTTAAAAGTTCCGAAGCCGCACCAACATAATAGAGATACAGAAACACCGTGGCCCCTTTCTTTGAGATAACTCTGCACCATTGCGAGCTGCAAATGCCACTTCCAGCTTAGCTGTGCAGAGCAAGAACAACAAGAAGAAGAAATATCTCGAAATATGTCCGTCAGGCCAGTTCCTTTGAGCTGAATCTGCAAATATCTCGGAAACGAAGCGAGCTATGGCAAAATGTTAAGAGACGTTTTTTGTAGAGAATTATGTTTCCTACAATTTATGTTCTATGATATTTTTTGATCAGAAGCGTAGTTTTCGAGATATATCGAGATACTTAAAAGTTCCGAAGCCGCACCAACATAATAGAGATACAGAAACACCGTGGCCCCTTTCTTTGAGATAACTGTGCATTAGTGCGAGCCGCAAATGCCACTTCCAGCTTAGCTGTGCAGAAGAAGAACAACAAGAAGAAGAAATATCTCGAAATATGTCCGTCAGGCCCCTTCCCTTGAGATAAATCTGCAAATATCTCGGAAACGAAGCGAGCTATGGCAAAATGTTAAGAGACCTTTTTTGTAGAGAATTATGTTTCTTACTTTTTATGTTCTATGATATTTTTTGATCAGACGCGTAGTTCTCGAGATATATCAAGATATTTAAAAGTTCCAAAGCCGCACCAACATAATAGAGATACAGAAACACCGTGGCCCCTTTCTTTGAGATATCTCTGCACTATTGCGAGCTGCAAATGCCACTTCCAGCTTAGCTGTGCAGAAGAAGAACAACAAGAAGAAGAAATATCTCGAAATATGTCCGTCAGGCCACTTCCCTTGAGATAAATCTGCAAATATCTCGGAAACGAAGCGAGCTATGGCAAAATGTTAAGAGACCTTTTTTGTAGAGAATTAAGTTTCCTACTTTTTATGTTCGATGATATTTTTTGATCAGATGCGTAGTTCTCGAGATATATCAAGATATTTAAAAGTTCCGAAGCCGCACCAACATAATAGAGATACAGAAACACCGTGGCCCCTTTCTTTGAGATAACTCTGCACTAGTGCGAGCCGCAAATGCCACTTCCAGCTTAGCTGTGCAGAAGAAGAACAACAAGAAGAAGAAGTATCTCGAAATATGTCCGTCAGGCCCCTTCCCTTGAGATAAATCTGCACATATCTCGGAAACGAAGCGAGCTATGGCAAAATGTTAAGAGACGTTTTTTGTAGAGAATTATGTTTCCTACAATCTATGTTCTATGATATTTTTTGATCAGAAGCGTAGTTTTCGAGATATATCGAGATATTTAAAAGTTCCGAAGCCGCACCAACATAATAGAGATACAGAAACACCGTGGCCCCTTTCTTTGAGATAACTCTGCACTATTGCGAGCTGCAAATGCCACTTCCAGCTTAGCTGTGCAGAGGAAGAACAACAAGAAGAAGAAATATCTCGAAATATGTCCGTCAGGCCAGTTCCTTTGAGTTGAATCTGCAAATATCTCGGAAACGAAGCGAGCTATGGCAAAATGTTAAGAGACGTTTTTTGTAGAGAATTATGTTTCCTACAATTTATGTTCTATGATATTTTTTGAGCAGAAGCGTAGTTTTCGAGATATATCGAGATATTTAAAAGTTCCGAAGCCGCACCAACATAATAGGGATACAGAAACACCGTGGCCCCTTTCTTTGAGATAACTCTGCACTATTGCGAGCTGCAAATGCCTTTCCAGCTTAGCTGTGCAGAAGAAGGACAACAAGAAGAAGAAATATCTCGAAATATGTCCGTCAGGCCAGTTCCTTTGAGCTGAATCTGCAAATATCTCGGAAACGAAGCGAGCTATGGCAAAATGTTAAGAGACGTTTTTTGTAGAGAATTATGTTTCCTACAATTTATGTTCTATGATATTTTTTGATCAGAAGCGTAGTTTTCGAGATATATCGAGATATTTAAAAGTTCCGAAGCCGCACCAACATAATAGAGATACAGAAACACCGTGGCCCCTTTCTTTGAGATAACTCTGCACTAGTGCGAGCCGCAAATGCCACTTCCAGCTTAGCTGTGCAGAAGAAGAACAACAAGAAGAAGAAATATCTCGAAATATGTCCGTCAGGCCCCTTCCCTTGAAATATATCTGCAAATATCTCGGAAACGAAGCGAGCTATGGCAAAATGTTAAGAAACCGTTTTTGTAGAGAATTAAGTTTCCTACTTTTTATGTTCTATGATATTTTTTGATCGGACGCGTAGTTCTCGAGATATATCAAGATATTTAAAAGTTCCGAAGCCGCACCAACATAATAGAGATACAGAAACACCGTGGCCCCTTTCGTTGAGATAACTCTGCACTAGTGCGAGCCGCAAATGCCACTTCCAGCTTAACTGTGCAGAAGAAGAACAACAAGAAGAAGAAATATCTCGAAATATGTCCGTCAGGCCCCTTCCCTTGAGATAAATCTGCAAATATCTCGGAAACGAAGCGAGCTATGGCAAAATGTTAAGAGACCTTTTTTGTAGAGAATTAAGTTTCCTACTTTTTATGTTCTATGATATTTTTTGATCAGATGCGTAGTTCTCGAGATATATCAAGATATTTAAAAGTTCCGAAGCCGCACCAACATAATAGAGATACAGAAACACCGTGGCCCCTTTCTTTGAGATAACTCTGCACTATTGCGAGCTGCAAATGCCACTTCCAGCTTAGCTGTGCAGAGGAAGAACAACAAGAAGAAGAAATATCTCGAAATATGTCCGTCAGGCCAGTTCCTTTGAGCTGAATCTGCAAATATCTCGGAAACGAAGCGAGCTATGGCAAAATGTTAAGAGACCGTTTTTGTAGAGAATTAAGTTTCCTACTTTTTATGTTCTATGATATTTTTTGATCAGAAGCGTAGTTTTCGAGATATATCGAGATATTTAAAAGTTCCGAAGACGCACCAACATAATAGAGATACAGAAACACCGTGGCCCCTTTCTTTGAGATAACTGTGCGCTAGTGCGAGCCGCAAATGCCACTTCCAGCTTAGCTGTGCAGAAGAAGAACAACAAGAAGAAGAAATATCTCGAAATATGTCCGTTAGGCCCCTTCCCTTGAGATAAATCTGCAAATATCTCGGAAACGAAGAGAGCTATGGCAAAATGTTAAGAGACCTTTTTTGTAGAGAATTAAGTTTCCTACTTTTCATGTTCTATGATCTTTTTTGATCAGATGCGTAGTTCTCGAGATATATCAAGATATTTAAAAGTTCCGAAGCCGCACCAACATAATAGAGATACAGAAACACCGTGGCCCCTTTCTTTGAGATAACTCTGCACTATGGCGAGCTGCAAATGCCACTTCCAGCTTAGCTGTGCAGAGGAAGAACAACAAGAAGAAGAAATATCTCGAAATATGTCCGTCAGGCCAGTTCCTTTGAGCTGAATCTGCAAATATCTCGGAAACGAAGCGAGCTATGGCAAAATGTTAAGAGACCTTTTTTGTAGAGAATTAAGTTTCCTACTTTTTATCTTCTATGATATTTTTTGATCAGAAGCGTAGTTTTCGAGATATATCGAGATATTTAAAAGTTCCGAAGCCGCACCAACATGATAGAGATACAGAAACACCGTGGCCCCTTTCTTTGAGATAACTCTGCACTAGTGCGAGCCGCAAATGCCACTTCCAGCTTAGCTGTGCAGAAGAAGAACAACAAGAAGAAGAAATATCTCGAAATATGTCCGTCAGGCCCCTTCCCTTGAGATAAATCTGCAAATATCTCGGAAACGAAGCGAGCTATGGCAAAATGTTAAGAGACCTTTTTTGTAGAGAATTATGTTTTCTACAATTTATGTTCTATGATATTTTTTGATCAGAAGCGTAGTTTTCGAGATATGTCGAGATATTTAAAAGTTCCGAAGCCGCACCAACATAATAGAGATACAGAAACACCGTGGCCCCTTTCTTTGGGATAACTCTGCACTATTGCGAGCTGCAAATGCCACTTCCAGCTTAGCTGTGCAGAAGAAGAACAACAAGAAGAAGAAATATCTCGAAATATGTCCGTCAGACCCCTTCCCTTGAGATGAATCTGCAAATATCTCGGAAACGAAGCGAGCTATGGCAAAATGTTAAGAGACCTATTTTGTAGAGAATTAAGTTTCCTACTTTTTATGTTCGAAGATATTTTTTGATCAGATGCGTAGTTCTCGAGATATATCAAGATATTTAAAAGTTCCGAAGCTGCACCAACATAATAGAGGTACAGAAACACCGTGGCCTCTTTCTTTGAGATAACTCTGCACTATTGCGAGCTGCAAATGCCACTTCGAGCTTAGCTGTGCAGAAGAAGAACAACAAGAAGAAGAAATATCTCGAAATATGTCCGTCAGACCCCTTCCCTTGAGATGAATCTGCAAATATCTCGGAAACGAAGCGAGCTATGGCAAAATGTTAAGAGACCTTTTTTGTAGAGAATAATGTTTCCTATAATTTACGTTCTATGATATTTTTTGATCAGAAGCGTAGTTTTCGAGATATATCGAGATATTTAAAAGTTCCGAAGACGCACCAACATAATAGAGATACAGAAACACCGTGGCCCCTTTCTTTGAGATAACTGTGCGCTAGTGCGAGCCGCAAATGCCACTTCCAGCTTAGCTGTGCAGAAGAAGAACAACAAGAAGAAGAAATATCTCGAAATATGTCCGTCAGGCCCCTTCCCTTGAGATATATCTGCAAATATCTCGGAAACGAAGTGAGCTATGGCAAAATGTTAAGAGACCGTTTTTGTAGAGAATTAAGTTTCCTACTTTTTATGTTCTATGACATTTTTTGATCAGACGCGTAGTTCTCGAGATATATCAAGATATTTAAAAGTTCCGAAGCCGCACCAACATAATAGAGATACAGAAACACCGTGGCCCCTTTCTTTGAGATAACTCTGCACTATTGCGAGCTGCAAATGCCACTTCCAGCTTAGCTGTGCAGAAGAAGAACAACAAGAAGAAGAAATATCTCGAAATATGTCCGTCAGACCCCTTCCCTTGAGATGAATCTGCAAATATCTCGGAAACGAAGCGAGCTATGGCAAAATGTTAAGAGACCTTTTTTGTAGAGAATTAAGTTTCCTACTTTTTATGTTCGATGATATTTTTTGATCAGATGCGTAGTTCTCGAGATATATCAAGATATTTAAAAGTTCCGAAGCTGCACCAACATAATAGAGGTACAGAAACACCGTGGCCTCTTTCTTTGAGATAACTCTGCACTATTGCGAGCTGCAAATGCCACTTCGAGCTTAGCTGTGCAGAAGAAGAACAACAAGAAGAAGAAATATCTCGAAATATGTCCGTCAGACCCCTTCCCTTGAGATGAATCTGCAAATATCTCGGAAACGAAGCGAGCTATGGCAAAATGTTAAGAGACCTTTTTTGTAGAGAATTAAGTTTCCTACTTTTTATGTAGTATGATATTTTTTGATCAGATGCGTAGTTCTCGAAATATATCAAGATATTTAAAAGTTCCGAAGCCGCACCAACATAATAGAGATACAGAAACACCGTGGCCCCTTTCTTTGAGATAACTCTGAACTATTGCGAGCTGCAAATGCCACTTCCAGCTTAGCTGTGCAGAAGAAGAACAACAAGAAGAAGAAATATCTCGAAGTATGTCCGTTAGGCCCCTTCCCTTGAGATAAATCTGCAAATATCTCGGAAACGAAGCGAGCTATGGCAAAATGTTAAGAGACCTTTTTTGTAGAGAATTAAGTTTCCTACTTTTTATGTTCTATGATATTTTTTGATCAGATGCGTAGTTCTCGAGATATATCAAGATATTTAAAAGTTCCGAAGCCGCACCAACATAATAGAGATACAGAAACACCGTGGCCCCTTTCTTTGAGATAACTCGGCACTATTGCGAGCTGGAAATGCCACTTCCAGTTTAGCTGTGCAGAAGAAGAACAACAAGAAGAAGAAATATCTCGGAATATGTTCGTTAGGCCCCTTCCCTTGAGATAAATCTGCAAATATCTCGGAACCGAAGCGAGCTATGGCAAAATGTTAAGAGACCTTTTTTGTAGAGAATTATGTTTCCTACAATATAGGTTCTATGATATTTTTTGATCAGAAGCGTAGTTTTCGAGATATATCGAGATATTTAAAAGTTCCGAAGCCGCACCAACATAATAGAGATACAGAAACACCGTGGCCCCTTTCTTTGAGATAACTCTGCACCATTGCGAGCTGCAAATGCCACTTCCAGCTTAGCTGTGCAGAGCAAGAACAACAAGAAGAAGAAATATCTCGAAATATGTCCGTCAGGCCAGTTCCTTTGAGCTGAATCTGCAAATATCTCGGAAACGAAGCGAGCTATGGCAAAATGTTAAGAGACGTTTTTTGTAGAGAATTATGTTTCCTACAATTTATGTTCTATGATATTTTTTGATCAGAAGCGTAGTTTTCGAGATATATCGAGATACTTAAAAGTTCCGAAGCCGCACCAACATAATAGAGATACAGAAACACCGTGGCCCCTTTCTTTGAGATAACTGTGCATTAGTGCGAGCCGCAAATGCCACTTCCAGCTTAGCTGTGCAGAAGAAGAACAACAAGAAGAAGAAATATCTCGAAATATGTCCGTCAGGCCCCTTCCCTTGAGATAAATCTGCAAATATCTCGGAAACGAAGCGAGCTATGGCAAAATGTTAAGAGACCTTTTTTGTAGAGAATTATGTTTCTTACTTTTTATGTTCTATGATATTTTTTGATCAGACGCGTAGTTCTCGAGATATATCAAGATATTTAAAAGTTCCAAAGCCGCACCAACATAATAGAGATACAGAAACACCGTGGCCCCTTTCTTTGAGATATCTCTGCACTATTGCGAGCTGCAAATGCCACTTCCAGCTTAGCTGTGCAGAAGAAGAACAACAAGAAGAAGAAATATCTCGAAATATGTCCGTCAGGCCACTTCCCTTGAGATAAATCTGCAAATATCTCGGAAACGAAGCGAGCTATGGCAAAATGTTAAGAGACCTTTTTTGTAGAGAATTAAGTTTCCTACTTTTTATGTTCGATGATATTTTTTGATCAGATGCGTAGTTCTCGAGATATATCAAGATATTTAAAAGTTCCGAAGCCGCACCAACATAATAGAGATACAGAAACACCGTGGCCCCTTTCTTTGAGATAACTCTGCACTAGTGCGAGCCGCAAATGCCACTTCCAGCTTAGCTGTGCAGAAGAAGAACAACAAGAAGAAGAAGTATCTCGAAATATGTCCGTCAGGCCCCTTCCCTTGAGATAAATCTGCACATATCTCGGAAACGAAGCGAGCTATGGCAAAATGTTAAGAGACGTTTTTTGTAGAGAATTATGTTTCCTACAATCTATGTTCTATGATATTTTTTGATCAGAAGCGTAGTTTTCGAGATATATCGAGATATTTAAAAGTTCCGAAGCCGCACCAACATAATAGAGATACAGAAACACCGTGGCCCCTTTCTTTGAGATAACTCTGCACTATTGCGAGCTGCAAATGCCACTTCCAGCTTAGCTGTGCAGAGGAAGAACAACAAGAAGAAGAAATATCTCGAAATATGTCCGTCAGGCCAGTTCCTTTGAGTTGAATCTGCAAATATCTCGGAAACGAAGCGAGCTATGGCAAAATGTTAAGAGACGTTTTTTGTAGAGAATTATGTTTCCTACAATTTATGTTCTATGATATTTTTTGAGCAGAAGCGTAGTTTTCGAGATATATCGAGATATTTAAAAGTTCCGAAGCCGCACCAACATAATAGGGATACAGAAACACCGTGGCCCCTTTCTTTGAGATAACTCTGCACTATTGCGAGCTGCAAATGCCTTTCCAGCTTAGCTGTGCAGAAGAAGGACAACAAGAAGAAGAAATATCTCGAAATATGTCCGTCAGGCCCCTTCCCTTGAGATAAATCTGCAAATATCTCGGAAACGAAGCGAGCTATGGCAAAATGTTAAGAGACCTTTTTTGTAGAGAATTAAGTTTCCTACTTTTTATGTTCGATGATATTTTTTGATCAGATGCGTAGTTCTCGAGATATATCAAGATATTTAAAAGTTCCGAAGGCGCACCAACATAATAGAGATACAGAAACACCGTGGCCCCTTTCTTTGAGATAACTCTGCACTAGTGCGAGCCGCAAATGCCACTTCCAGCTTAGCTGTGCAGAAGAAGAACAACAAGAAGAAGAAATATCTCGAAATATGTCCGTCAGGCCCCTTCCCTTGAGATAAATCGGCACATATCTCGGAAACGAAGCGAGCTATGGCAAAATGTTAAGAGACGTTTTTTGTAGAGAATTATGTTTCCTACAATCTATGTTCTATGATATTTTTTGATCAGAAGCGTAGTTTTCGAGATATATCGAGATATTTAAAAGTTCCGAAGCCGCACCAACATAATAGAGATACAGAAACACCGTGGCCCCTTTCTTTGAGATAACTCTGCACTATTGCGAGCTGCAAATGCCACTTCCAGCTTAGCTGTGCAGAGGAAGAACAACAAGAAGAAGAAATATCTCGAAATATGTCCGTCAGGCCAGTTCCTTTGAGTTGAATCTGCAAATATCTCGGAAACGAAGCGAGCTATGGCAAAATGTTAAGAGACGTTTTTTGTAGAGAATTATGTTTCCTACAATTTATGTTCTATGATATTTTTTGATCAGAAGCGTAGTTTTCGAGATATATCGAGATATTTAAAAGTTCCGAAGCCGCACCAACATAATAGGGATACAGAAACACCGTGGCCCCTTTCTTTGAGATAACTCTGCACTATTGCGAGCTGCAAATGCCTTTCCAGCTTAGCTGTGCAGAAGAAGGACAACAAGAAGAAGAAATATCTCGAAATATGTCCGTCAGGCCCCTTCCCTTGAGATAAATCTGCAAATATCTCGGAAACGAAGAGAGCTATGGCAAAATGTTAAGCGACCTTTTTTGTAGAGAATTAAGTTTCCTACTTTTTATGTTCGATGATATTTTTTGATCAGATGCGTGGTTCTCGAGATATATCAAGATATTTAAAAGTTCCGAAGCTGCACCAACTTAATAGAGATACAGAAACACCGTGGCCCCTTTCTTTGAGATAACTCTGCACTAGTGCGAGCCGCAAATGCCACTTCCAGCTTAGCTGTGCAGAAGAAGAACAACAAGAAGAAGAAATATCTGGAAATATGTCCGTCAGGCCCCTTCCCTTGAGATAAATCTGCAAATATCTCGGAAACGAAGCGAGCTATGGCAAAATGTTAAGAGACCTTTTTTGTAGAGAATTATGTTTCCTACTTTTTATGTTCTATGATATTTTTTGATCAGACGCGTAGTTCTCGAGATATATCAAGATATTTAAAAGTTCCGAAGCCGCACCAACATAATAGAGATACAGAAACACCGTGGCCCCTTTCTTTGAGGTATCTCTGCACTATTGCGAGCTGCAAATGCCACTTCCAGCTTAGCTGCGCAGAAGAAGAACAACAAGAAGAAGAAATATCTCGAAATATGTCCGTCAGGCCCCTTCCCTTGAGATAAATCTGCAAATATCTCGGAAACGAAGCGAGCTATGGCAAAATGTTAAGAGAACTTTTTTGTAGAGAATTATGTTTCCTACTTTTTATGTTCTATGATATTTTTTGATCCGACGCGTAGTTCTCGAGATATATCAAGATATTTAAAAGTTCCGAAGCCGCACCAACATAATAGAGATACAGAAACACCGTGGCCCCTTTCTTTGAGATAACTCTGCACTAGTGCGAGCCGCAAATGCCACTTCCAGCTTAGCTGTGCAGAAGAAGGACAACAAGAAGAAGAAATATCTCGAAATATGTCCGTTAGGCCCCTTCCCTTGAGATAAATCTGCAAATATCTCGGAAACGAAGAGGGCTATGGCAAAATGTTAAGCGACCTTTTTTGTAGAGAATTAAGTTTCCTACTTTTTATGTTCTATGATATTTTTTGATCAGATGCGTAGTTCTCGAGATATATCAAGATATTTAAAAGTTCCGAAGCCGCACCAACATAATAGAGATACAGAAACACCGTGGCCCCTTTCTTTGAGATAACTCTGCACTATTGCGAGCTGGAAATGCCACTTCCAGTTTAGCTGTGCACAAGAAGAACAACAAGAAGAAGAAATATCTCGAAATATGTCCGTTAGGCCCCTTCCCTTGAGATAAATCTGCAAATATCTCGGAAACGAAGCGAGCTATGGCAAAATGTTAAGAGACCTTTTTTATAGAGAATTAAGTTTCCTACTTTTTATGTTCTATGATATTTTTTGATCAGATGCGTAGTTTTCGAGATATACCAAGATATTTAAAAGTTCCGAAGCCGCACCAACATAATAGAGATACAGAAATACCGTGGCCCCTTTCTTTGAGATAACTCTGCACTATTGCGAGCTGCAAATGCCACTTCCAGCTTAGCTGTGCAGAGGAAGAACAACAAGAAGAAGAAATATCTCGAAATATGTCCGTCAGGCCAGTTCCTTTGAGCTGAATCTGCAAATATCTCGGAAACGAAGCGAGCTATGGCAAAATGTTAAGAGACGTTTTTTGTAGAGAATTATGTTTCCTACAATTTATGTTCTATGATATTTTTTGATCAGAAGCGTAGTTTTCGAGATATATCGAGATATTTAAAAGTTCCGAAGCCGCACCAACATAATAGAGATACAGAAACACCGTGGCCCCTTTCTTTGAGATAACTCTGCACTAGTGCGAGCCGCAAATGCCACTTCCAGCTTAGCTGTGCAGAAGAAGAACAACAAGAAGAAGAAATATCTCGAAATATGTCCGTCAGGCCCCTTCCCTTGAAATATATCTGCAAATATCTCGGAAACGAAGCGAGCTATGGCAAAATGTTAAGAAACCGTTTTTGTAGAGAATTAAGTTTCCTACTTTTTATGTTCTATGATATTTTTTGATCGGACGCGTAGTTCTCGAGATATATCAAGATATTTAAAAGTTCCGAAGCCGCACCAACATAATAGAGATACAGAAACACCGTGGCCCCTTTCGTTGAGATAACTCTGCACTAGTGCGAGCCGCAAATGCCACTTCCAGCTTAACTGTGCAGAAGAAGAACAACAAGAAGAAGAAATATCTCGAAATATGTCCGTCAGGCCCCTTCCCTTGAGATAAATCTGCAAATATCTCGGAAACGAAGCGAGCTATGGCAAAATGTTAAGAGACCTTTTTTGTAGAGAATTAAGTTTCCTACTTTTTATGTTCTATGATATTTTTTGATCAGATGCGTAGTTCTCGAGATATATCAAGATATTTAAAAGTTCCGAAGCCGCACCAACATAATAGAGATACAGAAACACCGTGGCCCCTTTCTTTGAGATAACTCTGCACTATTGCGAGCTGCAAATGCCACTTCCAGCTTAGCTGTGCAGAGGAAGAACAACAAGAAGAAGAAATATCTCGAAATATGTCCGTCAGGCCAGTTCCTTTGAGCTGAATCTGCAAATATCTCGGAAACGAAGCGAGCTATGGCAAAATGTTAAGAGACCGTTTTTGTAGAGAATTAAGTTTCCTACTTTTTATGTTCTATGATATTTTTTGATCAGACGCGTAGTTCTCGAGATATATCAAGATATTTAAAAGTTCCGAAGCCGCACCAACATAATAGAGATACAGAAACACCGTGGCCCCTTTCGTTGAGATAACTCTGCACTAGTGCGAGCCGCAAATGCCACTTCCAGCTTAGCTGTGCAGAAGAAGAACAACAAGAAGAAGAAATATCTCGAAATATGTCCGTTAGGCCCCTTCCCTTGAGATAAATCTGCAAATATCTCGGAAACGAAGAGAGCTATGGCAAAATGTTAAGAGACCTTTTTTGTAGAGAATTAAGTTTCCTACTTTTCATGTTCTATGATCTTTTTTGATCAGATGCGTAGTTCTCGAGATATATCAAGATATTTAAAAGTTCCGAAGCCGCACCAACATAATAGAGATACAGAAACACCGTGGCCCCTTTCTTTGAGATAACTCTGCACTATGGCGAGCTGCAAATGCCACTTCCAGCTTAGCTGTGCAGAGGAAGAACAACAAGAAGAAGAAATATCTCGAAATATGTCCGTCAGGCCAGTTCCTTTGAGCTGAATCTGCAAATATCTCGGAAACGAAGCGAGCGATGGCAAAATGTTAAGAGACCTTTTTTGTAGAGAATTAAGTTTCCTACTTTTTATCTTCTATGATATTTTTTGATCAGAAGCGTAGTTTTCGAGATATATCGAGATATTTAAAAGTTCCGAAGCCGCACCAACATGATAGAGATACAGAAACACCGTGGCCCCTTTCTTTGAGATAACTCTGCACTAGTGCGAGCCGCAAATGCCACTTCCAGCTTAGCTGTGCAGAAGAAGAACAACAAGAAGAAGAAATATCTCGAAATATGTCCGTCAGGCCCCTTCCCTTGAGATAAATCTGCAAATATCTCGGAAACGAAGCGAGCTATGGCAAAATGTTAAGAGACCTTTTTTGTAGAGAATTATGTTTTCTACAATTTATGTTCTATGATATTTTTTGATCAGAAGCGTAGTTTTCGAGATATGTCGAGATATTTAAAAGTTCCGAAGCCGCACCAACATAATAGAGATACAGAAACACCGTGGCCCCTTTCTTTGGGATAACTCTGCACTATTGCGAGCTGCAAATGCCACTTCCAGCTTAGCTGTGCAGAAGAAGAACAACAAGAAGAAGAAATATCTCGAAATATGTCCGTCAGACCCCTTCCCTTGAGATGAATCTGCAAATATCTCGGAAACGAAGCGAGCTATGGCAAAATGTTAAGAGACCTATTTTGTAGAGAATTAAGTTTCCTACTTTTTATGTTCGAAGATATTTTTTGATCAGATGCGTAGTTCTCGAGATATATCAAGATATTTAAAAGTTCCGAAGCTGCACCAACATAATAGAGGTACAGAAACACCGTGGCCTCTTTCTTTGAGATAACTCTGCACTATTGCGAGCTGCAAATGCCACTTCGAGCTTAGCTGTGCAGAAGAAGAACAACAAGAAGAAGAAATATCTCGAAATATGTCCGTCAGACCCCTTCCCTTGAGATGAATCTGCAAATATCTCGGAAACGAAGCGAGCTATGGCAAAATGTTAAGAGACCTTTTTTGTAGAGAATAATGTTTCCTATAATTTACGTTCTATGATATTTTTTGATCAGAAGCGTAGTTTTCGAGATATATCGAGATATTTAAAAGTTCCGAAGACGCACCAACATAATAGAGATACAGAAACACCGTGGCCCCTTTCTTTGAGATAACTGTGCGCTAGTGCGAGCCGCAAATGCCACTTCCAGCTTAGCTGTGCAGAAGAAGAACAACAAGAAGAAGAAATATCTCGAAATATGTCCGTCAGGCCCCTTCCCTTGAGATATATCTGCAAATATCTCGGAAACGAAGTGAGCTATGGCAAAATGTTAAGAGACCGTTTTTGTAGAGAATTAAGTTTCCTACTTTTTATGTTCTATGACATTTTTTGATCAGACGCGTAGTTCTCGAGATATATCAAGATATTTAAAAGTTCCGAAGCCGCACCAACATAATAGAGATACAGAAACACCGTGGCCCCTTTCTTTGAGATAACTCTGCACTATTGCGAGCTGCAAATGCCACTTCCAGCTTAGCTGTGCAGAAGAAGAACAACAAGAAGAAGAAATATCTCGAAATATGTCCGTCAGACCCCTTCCCTTGAGATGAATCTGCAAATATCTCGGAAACGAAGCGAGCTATGGCAAAATGTTAAGAGACCTTTTTTGTAGAGAATTAAGTTTCCTACTTTTTATGTTCGATGATATTTTTTGATCAGATGCGTAGTTCTCGAGATATATCAAGATATTTAAAAGTTCCGAAGCTGCACCAACATAATAGAGGTACAGAAACACCGTGGCCTCTTTCTTTGAGATAACTCTGCACTATTGCGAGCTGCAAATGCCACTTCGAGCTTAGCTGTGCAGAAGAAGAACAACAAGAAGAAGAAATATCTCGAAATATGTCCGTCAGACCCCTTCCCTTGAGATGAATCTGCAAATATCTCGGAAACGAAGCGAGCTATGGCAAAATGTTAAGAGACCTTTTTTGTAGAGAATTAAGTTTCCTACTTTTTATGTAGTATGATATTTTTTGATCAGATGCGTAGTTCTCGAAATATATCAAGATATTTAAAAGTTCCGAAGCCGCACCAACATAATAGAGATACAGAAACACCGTGGCCCCTTTCTTTGAGATAACTCTGAACTATTGCGAGCTGCAAATGCCACTTCCAGCTTAGCTGTGCAGAAGAAGAACAACAAGAAGAAGAAATATCTCGAAATATGTCCGTCAGGCCCCTTCCCTTGAGATATATCTGCAAATATCTCGGAAACGAAGTGAGCTATGGCAAAATGTTAAGAGACCGTTTTTGTAGAGAATTAAGTTTCCTACTTTTTATGTTCTATGACATTTTTTGATCAGACGCGTAGTTCTCGAGATATATCAAGATATTTAAAAGTTCCGAAGCCGCACCAACATAATAGAGATACAGAAACACCGTGGCCCCTTTCGTTGAGATAACTCTGCACTAGTGTGAGCCGCAAATGCCACTTCCAGCTTAGCTGTGCAGAAGAAGAACAACAAGAAGAAGAAATATCTCGAAATATGTCCGTCAGGCCCCTTCCCTTGAGATAAATCTGCAAATATCTCGGAAACGAAGAGAGCTATGGCAAAAGGTTAAGAGACCTGTTTTGTAGAGAATTAAGTTTCCTACTTTTCATGTTCTATGATATTTTTTGATCAGATGCGTAGTTCTCGAGATATATCAAGATATTTAAAAGTTCCGAAGCCGCACCAACATAATAGAGATACAGAAACACCGTGGCCCCTTTCTTTGAGATAACTCTGCACTGTTGCGAGCTGTAAATGCCACTTCCAGCTTAGCTGTGCAGAAGAAGAACAACAAGAAGAAGAAATATCTCGAAATATGTCCGTCAGGCCCCTTCCCTTGAGATATATCTGCAAATATCTCGGAAACGAAGCGAGCTATGGGAAAATGTTAAGAGACCTTTTTTGTAGAGAATTATGCTTCCTACAATTTATGTTCTATGATATTTTTTGATCAGAAGCGTAGTTTTCGAGATACATCGAGATACTTAAAAGTTCCGAAGCCGCACCAACATAATAGAGATACAGAAACACCGTGGCCCCTTTCTTTGAGATAACTGTGCACTAGTGCGAGCCGCAAATGCCACTTCCAGCTTAGCTGTGCAGAAGAAGAACAACAAGAAGAAGAAATATCTCGAAATATGCCCGTCAGGCCCCTTCCCTTGAAATATATCTGCAAATATCTCGGAAACGAAGCGAGCTATGGCAAAATGTTAAGAGACCGTTTTTGTAGAGAATTAAGTTTCCTACTTTTTATGTTCTATGATATTTTTTGATCAGACGCGTAGTTCTCGAGATATATCAAGATATTTAAAAGTTCCGAAGCCGCACCAACATAATAGAGATACAGAAACACCGTGGCCCCTTTCTTTGAGATAACTCTGCACTATGGCGAGCTGCAAATGCCACTTCCAGCTTAGCTGTGCAGAAGAAGAACAACAAGAAGAAGAAATATCTCGAAATATGTCCATCAGGACCCTTCCCTTAAGATAAATCTGCAAATATCTCGGAAACGAAGCGAGCTATGGCAAAATGTTAAGAGAGCTTTTTTGTAAAGAATTATGTTTCCCACAATTTATGTTCTATGACATTTTTTGATCAGAAGCGTAGTTTTCGAGATATATCGAGATATTTAAAAGTTCCGAAGCCGCACCAACATAATAGAGATACAGAAACACCGTGGCCCCTTTCTTTGGGATAACTCTGCACTATTGCGAGCTGCAAATGCCACTTCCAGCTTAGCTGTGCAGAAGAAGAACAACAAGAAGAAGAAATATCTCGAAATATGTCCGTCAGGCCCCTTCCCTTGAGATATATCTGCACATATCTCGGAAACGAAGTGAGCTATGGCAAAATGTTAAGAGACCGTTTTTGTAGAGAATTAAGTTTCCTACTTTTTATGTTCTATGACATTTTTTGATCAGACGCGTAGTTCTCGAGATATATCAAGATATTTAAAAGTTCCGAAGCCGCACCAACATAATAGAGATACAGAAACACCGTGGCCCCTTTCTTTGAGATAACTCTGCACTATTGCGAGCTGCAAATGCCACTTCCAGCTTAGCTGTGCAGAAGAAGAACAACAAGAAGAAGAAATATCTCGAAATATGTCCGTCAGGCCAGTTCCTTTGAGCTGAATCTGCAAATATCTCGGAAACGAAGCGAGCTATGGCAAAATGTTAAGAGACGTTTTTTGTAGAGAATTATGTTTCCTACAATTTATGTTCTATGATATTTTTTGATCAGAAGCGTAGTTTTCGAGATATATCGAGATATTTAAAAGTTCCGAAGACGCACCAACATAATAGAGATACAGAAACACCGTGGCCCCTTTCTTTGAGATAACTGTGCACTAGTGCGAGCCGCAAATGCCACTTCCAGCTTAGCTGTGCAGAAGAAGAACAACAAGAAGAAGAAATATCTCGAAATATGTCCGCCAGGCCCCTTCCCTTGAGATAAATCTGCAAATATCTCGGAAACGAAGAGAGCTATGGCAAAATGTTAAGAGACCTGTTTTGTAGAGAATTAAGTTTCCTACTTTTCATGTTCTATGATATTTTTTGATCAGATGCGTAGTTCTCGAGATATATCAAGATATTTAAAAGTTCCGAAGCCGCACCAACATAATAGAGATACAGAAACACCGTGGCCCCTTTCTTTGAGATAACTCTGCACTGTTGCGAGCTGTAAATGCCACTTCCAGCTTAGCTGTGCAGAAGAAGAACAACAAGAAGAAGAAATATCTCGAAATATGTCCGTCAGGCCCCTTCCCTTGAGATATATCTGCAAATATCTCGGAAACGAAGCGAGCTATGGCAAAATGTTAAGAGACCTTTTTTGTAGAGAATTATGCTTCCTACAATTTATGTTCTATGATATTTTTTGATCAGAAGCGTAGTTTTCGAGATATATCGAGATATTTAAAAGTTCCGAAGCCGCACCAACATAATAGAGATACAGAAACACCGTGGCCCCTTTCGTTGAGATAACTCTGCACTAGTGCGAGGGGCAAATGCCACTTCCAGCTTAGCTGTGCAGAAGAAGAACAACAAGAAGAAGAAATATCTCGAAATATGTCCGTCAGGCCCCTTCCCTTGAGATAAATCTGCAAATATCTCGGAAACGAAGCGAGCTATGGCAAAATGTTAAGAGACCTTTTTTGTAGAGAATTAAGTTTCCTACTTTTTATGTTCTATGATATTTTTTGATCAGATGCGTAGTTCTCGAGATATATCAAGATATTTAAAAGTTCCGAAGCCGCACCAACATAATAGAGATACAGAAACACCGTGGCCCCTTTCTTTGAGATAACTCTGCACTATGGCGAGCTGCAAATGCCACTTCCAGCTTAGCTGTGCAGAGGAAGAACAACAAGAAGAAGAAATATCTCGAAATATGTCCGTCAGGCCAGTTCCTTTGAGCTGAATCTGCAAATATCTCGGAAACGAAGCGAGCTATGGCAAAATGTTAAGAGACCTTTTTTGTAGAGAATTAAGTTTCCTACTTTTTATCTTCTATGATATTTTTTGATCAGAAGCGTAGTTTTCGAGATATATCAAGATATTTAAAAGTTCCGAAGCTGCACCAACATAATAGAGGTACAGAAACACCGTGGCCTCTTTCTTTGAGATAACTCTGCACTATTGCGAGCTGCAAATGCCACTTCGAGCTTAGCTGTGCAGAAGAAGAACAACAAGAAGAAGAAATATCTCGAAATATGTCCGTCAGACCCCTTCCCTTGAGATGAATCTGCAAATATCTCGGAAACGAAGCGAGCTATGGCAAAATGTTAAGAGACCTTTTTTGTAGAGAATAATGTTTCCTACAATTTACGTTCTATGATATTTTTTGATCAGAAGCGTAGTTTTCGAGATATATCGAGATATTTAAAAGTTCCGAAGACGCACCAACATAATAGAGATACAGAAACACCGTGGCCCCTTTCTTTGAGATAACTGTGCGCTAGTGCGAGCCGCAAATGCCACTTCCAGCTTAGCTGTGCAGAAGAAGAACAACAAGAAGAAGAAATATCTCGAAATATGTCCGTCAGGCCCCTTCCCTTGAGATATATCTGCAAATATCTCGGAAACGAAGTGAGCTATGGCAAAATGTTAAGAGACCGTTTTTGTAGAGAATTAAGTTTCCTACTTTTTATGTTCTATGACATTTTTTGATCAGACGCGTAGTTCTCGAGATATATCAAGATATTTAAAAGTTCCGAAGCCGCACCAACATAATAGAGATACAGAAACACCGTGGCCCCTTTCTTTGAGATAACTCTGCACTATTGCGAGCTGCAAATGCCACTTCCAGCTTAGCTGTGCAGAAGAAGAACAACAAGAAGAAGAAATATCTCGAAATATGTCCGTCAGACCCCTTCCCTTGAGATGAATCTGCAAATATCTCGGAAACGAAGCGAGCTATGGCAAAATGTTAAGAGACCTTTTTTGTAGAGAATTAAGTTTCCTACTTTTTATGTTCGATGATATTATTTGATCAGATGCGTAGTTCTCGAGATATATCAAGATATTTAAAAGTTCCGAAGCTGCACCAACATAATAGAGGTACAGAAACACCGTGGCCTCTTTCTTTGAGATAACTCTGCACTATTGCGAGCTGCAAATGCCACTTCGAGCTTAGCTGTGCAGAAGAAGAACAACAAGAAGAAGAAATATCTCGAAATATGTCCGTCAGACCCCTTCCCTTGAGATGAATCTGCAAATATCTCGGAAACGAAGCGAGCTATGGCAAAATGTTAAGAGACCTTTTTTGTAGAGAATAATGTTTCCTACAATTTACGTTCTATGATATTTTTTGATCAGAAGCGTAGTTTTCGAGATATATCGAGATATTTAAAAGTTCCGAAGACGCACCAACATAATAGAGATACAGAAACACCGTGGCCCCTTTCTTTGAGATAACTGTGCGCTAGTGCGAGCCGCAAATGCCACTTCCAGCTTAGCTGTGCAGAAGAAGAACAACAAGAAGAAGAAATATCTCGAAATATGTCCGTCAGGCCCCTTCCCTTGAGATATATCTGCAAATATCTCGGAAACGAAGTGAGCTATGGCAAAATGTTAAGAGACCGTTTTTGTAGAGAATTAAGTTTCCTACTTTTTATGTTCTATGACATTTTTTGATCAGACGCGTAGTTCTCGAGATATATCAAGATATTTAAAAGTTCCGAAGCCGCACCAACATAATAGAGATACAGAAACACCGTGGCCCCTTTCTTTGAGATAACTCTGCACTATTGTGTCACGTAGACAGACCGTTTTATCAAACGTGTCTCCTTTCAAATAAGCTTAAACATCTGGAAAGGAAAACTCTCGGGCAAACCGACCATTTACTCTCGTAATAAACAGAAGGCCCACCGATAGCAGAACCAAACACTTGGGAAAGCAATGGGTCCGCCGTAATCAAATAGCAGATGCAACCACTCTAAACTGTCGCAGAGGCAGGTGGACCCAGCCTGATCACTCGAATAGTAACCAGACCACCCTTCTTAATTAGTATATAAACCCGTTCGTACCAACGATCGGGGGCAGTACCAGAGTTCATCTCGTGTCGAGCACGTCGTGTACGGTAGTGAGTTGGTTACTATTAGTGAGATCGGGTTGAAGTCCCCTTCGAGCAACATTCACCTTATAGAATCCGCGAGTCGTGTTTCTATTTGGCATTACAATTAACCACACACAACACCCCCGCATTGCCAGTGCGTGAACACCGAGCATAGTGGAAATAGGTAATATATCACATTATACACCTATATTCGCGACAACAACATCTGTAATAGACCAAGATTGTAGAATATATACATTGCTGTGTCAAACCCACATTAGCATTCTCCTTTAAACCCAGTGAAACCTTGTGACAGTTCCTACCACAATACAATCTTACCGCTCGGGTTGTATTGATAATAAAATAAGTTACGCGGCCGCCAATCAGAAAGCCTCTGATAGCCACGCGCGCTGCCAAGCCGTCGGCCACGTAACAGAACTGGTGACAGCGGTGGGATACAGTCACATAGATCATTTTCACTGGCATAATTACTTTCGTGGAATTTGACACACGGCTATTACTTTGTTGAACAACGATTGTATACTAGTTTTCCTAGTCAATCGGGTAACAAGAGGTATATACTAGTTTTCCTAGTTACATTCTTTAACCAACAAATTCATTCAACATGGCGAATGAACAAGCCAATATTTCTTCAGCCGATCTTATGAACTTAACAGTTTCGATCGCAAATTCTATGACACTTTTGACACAAAGATCCTGCATACAAAATGTTGCGTTAACAATACCAACATTTGATGGTGAGAATCCACCTTTATCACGTTTTGCACAACTGGTAGAAGATGGATTGACCTTGATTCCTGAGGGAACAGAAAGGGAATACCTTACAATTATTTTAACTAAACTCACCGGTCCGGCGCGAAGAAGTACTTTAGAACATCAATTCACTTCGGTATCCGCGTTGATCAAGCATTTGAAGAGAAGATTTGGACCAGGAAAGAGCTTATCGCAATTTCAAACAGAAATTGCCAGGCTTCAAATTAGGGAATACGAAAGTTTGAGAAACTACATCGATAGAACAAGCCATCTTGTTTATTGTACAAGAGGAGCGATTAAAGAGAAATATCCTAGACATTCAGAGGAAAATATTAAACAAATGGAAATGGATATTTTAGAAAATTTCCTAGATGGATTACCAGACCGCATCTCTTTTAAGGTATCAGCACAAAATAGAGACATTAAAAACTTAGAGGAAGCTTTTGACGCTGTGCTAGAGGTAGACAGGAAATTAAGAAGTCGTCGTGATTTGGCACGAAACACATCACCAGGAGGCTGGAACAACAGGGATCACCACAGCAACGAACGTCGAAATGAAATTTCATACCCTCAATCTCCAACACGACACGATCGATATAGAGATCGACAGAGGAGACCATCTAACTCTGAAGACGAGAGAGAAGGACGACCACGTACATCAGCATGGACTGTGCGATCCAGGAATCAATCGAATTCACCTTCTTATCGTTCAAATTCACCACGCACAGATCAAGATGAAAAACGGTTTACAGTTTTAAAACGCAGTGAAAAGGATGATACTTCGCAGCTATATTGTTGGCGATGTGATACCCAAGGACACGATGAAAAACGTTGTAGGAGGAATTCGCAAAATTTCAGACAGCGATCATACTCTCGAAATTCTTCAGTCGAATCAAACAAGTCTTTAAACTCAGAAAACGCTCAACGGAAAGGCGAGGCGGTGAGCGATCTGCAAAGACCTCGCCAAAAGATAGTCAGATTCACGGGAGAATCCTCATCAAGGAAACCCCAGCACCAAGAATAAAAATCAAAGTTCCGGAATTAGAATTAGAAACAGCTGAATTTTTAATTGACGGTGGCGCGGCAGTTAACTTAATAGTGCGCGATGTTCTCGGAGATCAAGCCAAACGTATCACTAAAGAAGTTATTGAAATCACAGGACTTACAAAATCACCTATTTATAGCATAGGAACCACAATTCTTCACATTCACGGTAAGCCTGCATTATTTTACGTAGTAGAGAACCTTGCGATAGAAGCCGATGGAATTATAGGCAGCCCATTTTTATTACAAGAAGAAGCAGAAATTTCATATTATCATGGAACACTAGTATTGAAAGATAAACCTATTCGACCACTTCGTTTTTCAAATTACCGAGATTTAGCTCAACAGAAAAATCCGAAATCGACTAAACACCGTATCGAAGCTCGAACAACAAAACAAATTGCAATTCACATAGCTAATCCAAATATTAAAGAGGGATACTTACCGCGACTCGAAACATCAGAAAATATATACATTGGCGAAGCAGCAGTATATAATCGTGACGGCATTTGTTACGCGTTAGCAACGAATACCGGAGAAGACGATGTAGACATCGAAATTGAACCTCAATACATTCATCCTTACGATATTTACGACTCGTCGGACGACGACCCAATTTCTTCATATATGACCGAAAACACGCCAGAAAATAGAGCAACACGAATTAGAAATCTTTTAAGAACCGATCATCTCAATGCAGAAGAACGTAAACATGTATTCAACATCGTCGACGAATTTTCAGACAGATTTTACTTGCCTGGAGACAAACTAGGAGAAGTACCGAATTTTTACCATTCAATTCATACAACAGATGACGTACCGATTAATACAAGACAATACCGATATCCACCAGTACACCAAGACGAAATACAACGTCAAGTAAAGGCTCTGTTATTACAAGGAGTCATACAGCCATCTAGTTCACCATATAATTCTCCGTTATGGATTGTACCAAAGAAACCAGACGCTAAGGGCAATAAGCGTTGGCGTATGGTAATCGATTTCCGAGCCTTAAACGAAAAGACTTTGAGTGATAAATTTCCTTTGCCGAATATCACCGAAATTCTAGATAAATTGGGAGGAGCAAAATATTTCACAATTTTTGATATAGCAAATGGATTTCATCAAGTTCAAATGGATCCTAAGGATTGTCCGAAAACAGCATTCACAACACCGGATGGGCATTTTGAATTTGTACGCATGCCATTTGGTTTAAAAAATGCACCACCGACATTTCAACGCTTAATGAATCAAGTTATATCTGGTCTAGAGAACGCTCATGTATTCATAGACGATATGGTTGTTTTCTCTTCATCACTACGAGAACATGAAATAAAAGTAAAAAAATTACTCAATCGGCTCAGAGAATTTGGACTTACACTGCAGATTGATAAATGCGAATTCTTACGTAAGGAGGTTACTTATTTAGGACACATTTTAACAGAAAATGGTGTTAAGCCAGATCCTCGTAAATTACAAGCTGTAAAAGAATTTCCCATTCCTAAAACACAGAAAAATGTCCAGCAGTTCTTGGGACTGACAGGATATTATCGCCGTTTCATAAAAGATTATTCTATTAAATCAAAACCATTAGTTCAATTATTAGGTAAAGGAATTCGTTTTAAGTGGACCGAAGACCAGCAAAAAAGTTTTGAAAATTTACGCGACGAACTCTGTACACAACCAATTTTACAATATCCGGATTTTAATCGACCGTTCATTGTTACCACTGACGCATCAGATTACGCAATTGGAGCTGTACTTAGTCAAGGAGAAATAGGAAACGATCTACCAATTGCCTACGCATCTCGTACCTTAAATAAAGCCGAAAGGAATTATTCTGCTACAGAAAAGGAATGTCTTGCAATGGTTTACGCAGTACAATATTTCAGACCGTATCTTTATGGAACAAAATTCACACTCGTCACAGATCACCGACCGTTAGTCTGGTTACACTCTGTCAAGGATCCGACATCACGACTTATGAAGTGGAGACTCAGACTCTTAGAGTACGAATATCAGGTTATCCATAAAGCAGGAAAGACGAACAAGAACGCAGACGCATTATCACGTAACCCAGTACCATCTTGCTTACCACTTATACCCCGAGATCCTCAAGACCCCGATTACAAGCACATAGGACAGAAACCAGAAATCGACACGGATTCCATAGGATTTCGTGTGCGGCAACTACAAAGGGACAGGGAAAGGAGACCGAAATATCAAGAGGAAAACACTAGCTCTGATGAAGAACCAGCCCGTGGGAAGGTTCAACATTCTCCAATAGCAGATAGACCGAGAGTCTTACCTAACTTATCGCACGAGATAAGCATGCCAGATGAACACATGGAAACAATAAACTTTCATCCGCAAGCAAATTCTACTAAAATCACATCGACAGAAGAAGACGTAAACTTGATTTCATTCGAAGAACCATCAGAAAATACCATTACGGAAAACACGATAATCGCAAACCCGCAACAGGATTTACTTAACCATACACCATTATCACTTGTAACAAATGAGGGAATTTTACAACCACAACCTGTTAACGAAACAATAGGAACGGCAATCCAGCAACCACAGGAAAACTTTGACCGTACCGTTGACCCTTATCCGTTCACACTTCTTGACACAGACACTCTTTCCACGGAGGGAGATGACCTGCGAAGAAAAGTGCAACCTTCACAGACACTTGAGGTTATTATCTCTCCAAACACCCTGACCACCGAGGAAGGTCATTACGCACATTTCATACCTGCGGACTGTAAATTGGTAACCCCCATTGGAAAACTGTTACTGGACACAGAAGCAATAGATTTACAACAGCTCATGTCAAAGAAACCGCAGAAAGGAGACGTAATAGAATCAGCAAATGGCTCATACAAAGTTTACAGTATAATAATATCAGATAATTTTTACGACACCATTAAAAGTGAAGATATACTAAACGGACTACAAACACTGAAACAGCATTTAGATCAAAATCCAATTAAATCATTTAGAATATCAGCAGTCGGAGATTTTCATAAATTACCAACCAATGAATTAACTAAATTAATAAAGGACGTTTTCAACGGTACAACACAGAAAATCATCATATGCAATTGTTCAACGATTACACCATCAGAAGAAGATCGATTACAAATAATTCGCGAAGCTCACGACAGTTTGATAGGAGGACATAAAGGAGTCACAAAAACATATAAACGCATCAGAGCGAAATATCAATGGCCAGAAATGCACAACGAAATACGAAATTATATCAGGAAATGTCCAAGCTGTCAAGAAGAGAAATTAGTTAGAGCAAAAACTCGTCAACCAATGTTAATTACCGATACCCCGATAGAACCATTTGATAAAGTTGCTTTAGACACCGTAGGACCTTTACCTTTAACGCCTAGCGGAAATAAATACATTCTCACAATGCAAGATTGTTTAACGAAATATTGTATAGCAGTAGCAATACCAAACATTAGAGCAGCTACAATAGCAGACGCTTTCGCGAGACATTTTATTGCCATATATGGAACACCACGAGCAATATTAACAGACAAGGGAACTAGTTTTATCGGAAGCTTAATGAAAAATCTTTCAGAAATATTCAAAATCAAACAAATCACAACTTCTGGATACAGACCACAAACTAATGGATCACTAGAACGAAGTCATATAGTACTAACAGAATATCTTAAACATTACATGGATAATTATGAAGATTGGGACCTATTAATACCATTTGCCATGTTTTCTTATAATACTTCCGTACATGAAGCAACAAATTTCTCTCCATATGAATTAATATTTGGAAAACCAGCCCGTGAACCAAGTTCGTTCCCAACTGGCGAAAGGTTAAAATCATATGGCGACTATTTAACAGAATTAATAACTCATACTATAAAAATCCGCAACATAGCAGCCGATAATTTGATTGCTTCCAAGCACCGTTCGAAGAAGTACTATGATAAACATTCCCGACCGGTAGAATTCAATGTAGGCGATTATGCTTATGTATTGCTAGAACCACGAATTAGTAAATTTGATCCACATTATGTAGGGCCATATGAGATCATTAATGTAACAGATATGAACAACATTGTATTGCGAACACCTGACAAAACGATAACAAAACACCAAGATAAATTAAAACACGCTTATTTTCCATCCACAACGGAAAAAACGGAAATAACGGGAAATCATGATTCCGGCACAACTACTTCTGATACCTCTGGCTCTGGTTATGAGTCAGACAGCGATTAAAGGCGGTTCAAAGGTGTTACCACTGGCGCAATCAACGGGTTTGTTTTACGATAAATTGTCAGACATACGGACATAGCAATCGCAATGGCGATTGGTCACGTCATTGGATGTTGATAAATACCTTGCACATGCACCACCAGTAGAACAGATAATTCTGGCCATGAACCAACTATAGCAAACATTTACAATACTGGAATTTTCAACCTCGAACCGGGATGTAGAGCCACAGTAAATGCGATGCAATTAAAAGCAATGGACACAATAGTAACCATGGAAAATATTATACATTACCCATCCGCGTCATACAATTTATCAATAATCATTCCGAAAATAACAGAACATCACCTATCAGTTTTAGAAACCAATTACACTAATACAGATCAAGTAATCACAAATTGGAAGAACCTTCCGACAGCACCAAACCTAGAGGAATTGGAGCATCGGGCGAAAGAATTGGAACTTCAAGAAATTTCCACAAATCGTATAAAAATATCAACATTTTCCTCGTTTGGAGTAGTATCTTTGATCCTACTATTAATAATTGGGACAATAATAAAAAGTAATATACACAAAATCATTAATAAACTAAAACCTTTGGACAAACCGAACGAAATTGAATTGCAACTGGAAGAAATACCTAAAAACTCAGAAGAATCAAATTCAAATAATATAAATCTACCAAGGGAAAAATCTTCAGCACCTAGACCAAGTGCCACAATATTCTAAGGGGCCGTAGCCACTCCTACACATCCCTCCTCTAAGAGTCGAAATAAGAGTGGGGTAAGATAAGGGTTTTCAGACTATATAAGCAGTTCTCGGCACCATAGTCTCATCAGTAGACATCCTCAAGAAAATGAACACCATCAAAAATATAGTTTTGAGCAGTTCTGTTCGGATCGGAATTGTCCACGTGGACAATCCGGTAGAATTCTGGGCGCAGGTGGACGACGGTCGGGAAGAAGCTAGGCGACTGTACCGGGACCTGTATCGGTACATGAGCGACCGCGGCCACCTCCACTTTCCAAACCAGGGAAGACTGACCACTGGACGTCTGGTGGCGTACAGAAGTAAAGAAGGTACTTGGGTCCGAGGAGAAGTTCAACACCTGGTGGACGGCCAGTTCGAGGTGGCTCTTCGTGACCACGGCAAGGTGGTAAGGGCACCGGTCGACCAACTTCGGACCTTGCCGCCACGCTTTCAAAATCTACCGTGGCAGGCCTTCAAGGTACGAGTACGGGGTATCCGCCCTGTATGCAGGACCTGGAAGTTAGAGCAGGCCAAGAGGGTGTTGGAAGGAAGGAGGGGTCTGCTAACCAACATCAGAGGCGAGGGTGAGGTCGTGGCAGATGTAGCCCTCGATCGTCTACCAGGACAACCACCATTCAACGTGGCGGAGGCGTGGTTGGGCATGAGATACGCGGTTCCAGGCCGGGTATAAAAGCAGACCACAACACCATTCTTCCAAAACACTTATCTGAGCGGACCGAAATGTGCTACATCAGGGAACAACCAACTGAGAGGGACACCAGTCGCATCGAGCTGCTGATGAACTTGACGGCCCGCCTGTGCATGCGCAGCACTTGCTACAGATTAGACGTTGGCATTGTCTGTATGCAGTGTGCTCTCGAAGCAGCCCTTGGAGCAGCAAGGATCTATGACATGGTGGAGGTACACTATCCACTACCAACGGCATATCCGCCTGGGGCCTGCGATATTTGCAGCGCGCCCCTGATGGAGTTGCAGGCCGCCTACCACTGCGAGGAGTGTATTGCCGCCATCATCATGGAAATGGAATACCAAAGAGCAAACCAACCCATACCACCGCCTGCAATAGTACCAACCTGGTACACCGAGAGACAAATCCGATCGAGGCAGCCTGGACCCAGACGTACGCTTCGACTTCATACCGCGTTTAGCAGCATCACCAACCATCACACGTAGCGATAAGTACACACACATCACACATAACACCCGACATATTGCATTACAACACCAAAACTTCAACACATTCTAGTGAGTGTTTTCCTTTCCAATTGAAAGCATCACGATTACCGCGATGTTTCATCTAAGGGGGGAGGTGTCACGTAGACAGACCGTTTTATCAAACGTGTCTCCTTTCAAATAAGCTTAAACATCTGGAAAGGAAAACTCTCGGGCAAACCGACCATTTACTCTCGTAATAAACAGAAGGCCCACCGATAGCAGAACCAAACACTTGGGAAAGCAATGGGTCCGCCGTAATCAAATAGCAGATGCAACCACTCTAAACTGTCGCAGAGGCAGGTGGACCCAGCCTGATCACTCGAATAGTAACCAGACCACCCTTCTTAATTAGTATATAAACCCGTTCGTACCAACGATCGGGGGCAGTACCAGAGTTCATCTCGTGTCGAGCACGTCGTGTACGGTAGTGAGTTGGTTACTATTAGTGAGATCGGGTTGAAGTCCCCTTCGAGCAACATTCACCTTATAGAATCCGCGAGTCGTGTTTCTATTTGGCATTACAATTAACCACACACAACACCCCCGCATTGCCAGTGCGTGAACACCGAGCATAGTGGAAATAGGTAATATATCACATTATACACCTATATTCGCGACAACAACATCTGTAATAGACCAAGATTGTAGAATATATACATTGCTGTGTCAAACCCACATTAGCATTCTCCTTTAAACCCAGTGAAACCTTGTGACAGTTCCTACCACAATACAATCTTACCGCTCGGGTTGTATTGATAATAAAATAAGTTACGCGGCCGCCAATCAGAAAGCCTCTGATAGCCACGCGCGCTGCCAAGCCGTCGGCCACGTAACAATTGCGAGCTGCAAATGCCACTTCCAGCTTAGCTGTGCAGAAGAACAACAAGAAGAAGAAATATCTCGAAATATGTCCGTCAGGCCAGTTCCTTTGAGCTGAATCTGCAAATATCTCGGAAACGAAGCGAGCTATGGCAAAATGTTAAGAGACGTTTTTTGTAGAGAATTATGCTTCCTACTTTTCATGTTCTATGATATTTTTTGATCAGATGCGTAGTTCTCGAGATATATCAAGATATTTAAAAGTTCCGAAGCCGCACCAACATAATAGAGATACAGAAACACCGTGGCCCCTTTCTTTGAGATAACTCTGCACTGTTGCGAGCTGTAAATGCCACCTCCAGCTTAGCTGTGCAGAAGAAGAACAACAAGAAGAAGAAATATCTCGAAATATGTCCGTCAGGCCCCTTCCCTTGAGATATATCTGCAAATATCTCGGAAACGAAGCGAGCTATGGGAAAATGTTAAGAGACCTTTTTTGTAGAGAATTATGCTTCCTACAATTTATGTTCTATGATATTTTTTGATCAGAAGCGTAGTTTTCGAGATACATCGAGATATTTAAAAGTTCCGAAGCCGCACCAACATAATAGAGATACAGAAACACCGTGGCCCCTTTCTTTGAGATAACTGTGCACTAGTGCGAGCCGCAAATGCCACTTCCAGCTTAGCTGTGCAGAAGAAGAACAACAAGAAGAAGAAATATCTCGAAATATGCCCGTCAGGCCCCTTCCCTTGAAATATATCTGCAAATATCTCGGAAACGAAGCGAGCTATGGCAAAATGTTAAGAGACCGTTTTTGTAGAGAATTAAGTTTCCTACTTTTTATGTTCTATGATATTTTTTGATCAGACGCGTAGTTCTCGAGATATATCAAGATATTTAAAAGTTCCGAAGCCGCACCAACATAATAGAGATACAGAAACACCGTGGCCCCTTTCGTTGAGATAACTCTGCACTAGTGCGAGCCGCAAATGCCACTTCCAGCTTAGCTGTGCAGAAGAAGAACAACAAGAAGAAGAAATATCTCGAAATATGTCCGTCAGGCCCCTTCCCTTGAGATAAATCTGCAAATATCTCGGAAACGAAGAGAGCTATGGCAAAAGGTTAAGAGACCTGTTTTGTAGAGAATTAAGTTTCCTACCTTTCATGTTCTATGATATTTTTTGATCAGATGCGTAGTTCTCGAGATATATCAAGATATTTAAAAGTTCCGAAGCCGCACCAACATAATAGAGATACAGAAACACCGTGGCCCCTTTCTTTGAGATAACTCTGCACTGTTGCGAGCTGTAAATGCCACTTCCAGCTTAGCTGTGCAGAAGAAGAACAACAAGAAGAAGAAATATCTCGAAATATGTCCGCCAGGCCCCTTCCCTTGAGATATATCTGCAAATATCTCGGAAACGAAGCGAGCTATGGGAAAATGTTAAGAGACCTTTTTTGTAGAGAATTCTGCTTCCTACAATTTATGTTCTATGATATTTTTTGATCAGAAGCGTAGTTTTCGAGATACATCGAGATATTTAAAAGTTCCGAAGCCGCACCAAGATAATAGAGATACAGAAACACCGTGGCCCCTTTCTTTGAGATAACTGTGCACTAGTGCGAGCCGCAAATGCCACTTCCAGCTTAGCTGTGCAGAAGAAGAACAACAAGAAGAAGAAATATCTCGAAATATGTCCGTCAGGCCCCTTCCCTTGAGATATATCTGCAAATATCTCGGAAACGAAGCGAGCTATGGCAAAATGTTAAGAGACCTTTTTTGTAGAGAATTATGCTTGCTACAATTTATGTTCTATGATATTTTTTGATCAGAAGCGTAGTTTTCGAGATACATCGAGATATTTAAAAGTTCCGAAGCCGCACCAACATAATAGAGATACAGAAACACCGTGGCCCCTTTCGTTGAGATAACTCTGCACTAGTGCGAGGGGCAAATGCCACTTCCAGCTTAGCTGTGCAGAAGAAGAACAACAAGAAGAAGAAATATCTCGAAATATGTCCGTCAGGCCCCTTCCCTTGAGATAAATCTGCAAATATCTCGGAAACGAAGCGAGCTATGGCAAAATGTTAAGAGACCTTTTTTGTAGAGAATTAAGTTTCCTACTTTTTATGTTCTATGATATTTTTTGATCAGATGCGTAGTTCTCGAGATATATCAAGATATTTAAAAGTTCCGAAGCCGCACCAACATAATAGAGATACAGAAACACCGTGGCCCCTTTCTTTGAGATATCTCTGCACTATGGCGAGCTGCAAATGCCACTTCCAGCTTAGCTGTGCAGAGGAAGAACAACAAGAAGAAGAAATATCTCGAAATATGTCCGTCAGGCCAGTTCCTTTGAGCTGAATCTGCAAATATCTCGGAAACGAAGCGAGCTATGGCAAAATATTAAGAGACCTTTTTTGTAGAGAATTAAGTTTCCTACTTTTTATCTTCTATCATATTTTTTGATCAGAAGCGTAGTTTTCGAGATATATCAAGATATTTAAAAGTTCCGAAGCTGCACCAACATAATAGAGGTACAGAAACACCGTGGCCTCTTTCTTTGAGATAACTCTGCACTATTGCGAGCTGCAAATGCCACTTCGAGCTTAGCTGTGCAGAAGAAGAACAACAAGAAGAAGAAATATCTCGAAATATGTCCGTCAGACCCCTTCCCTTGAGATGAATCTGCAAATATCTCGGAAACGAAGCGAGCTATGGCAAAATGTTAAGAGACCTTTTTTGTAGAGAATAATGTTTCCTACAATTTACGTTCTATGATATTTTTTGATCAGAAGCGTAGTTTTCGAGATATATCGAGATATTTAAAAGTTCCGAAGACGCACCAACATAATAGAGATACAGAAACACCGTGGCCCCTTTCTTTGAGATAACTGTGCGCTAGTGCGAGCCGCAAATGCCACTTCCAGCTTAGCTGTGCAGAAGAAGAACAACAAGAAGAAGAAATATCTCGAAATATGTCCGTCAGGCCCCTTCCCTTGAGATATATCTGCAAATATCTCGGAAACGAAGTGAGCTATGGCAAAATGTTAAGAGACCGTTTTTGTAGAGAATTAAGTTTCCTACTTTTTATGTTCTATGACATTTTTTGATCAGACGCGTAGTTCTCGAGATATATCAAGATATTTAAAAGTTCCGAAGCCGCACCAACATAATAGAGATACAGAAACACCGTGGCCCCTTTCTTTGAGATAACTCTGCACTATTGCGAGCTGCAAATGCCACTTCCAGCTTAGCTGGGCAGAAGAAGAACAACAAGAAGAAGAAATATCTCGAAATATGTCCGTCAGGCCCCTTCCCTTGAGATATATCTGCAAATATCTCGGAAACGAAGCGAGCTATGGGAAAATGTTAAGAGACCTTTTTTGTAGAGAATTATGCTCCCTACAATTTATGTTCTATGATATTTTTTGATCAGAAGCGTAGTTTTCGAGATACATCGAGATATTTAAAAGTTCCGAAGCCGCACCAACATAATAGAGATACAGAAACACCGTGGCCCCTTTCTTTGAGATAACTCTGCACTAGTGCGAGCCGCAAATGCCACTTCCAGCTTAGCTTTGCAGAAGAAGAACAACAAGACGAAGAAATATCTCGAAATATGTCCGTCAGGCCCCTTCCCTTGAGATAAATCTGCAAATATCTCGGAAACGAAGAGAGCTATGGCAAAAGGTTAAGAGACCTGTTTTGTAGAGAATTAAGTTTCCTACCTTTCATGTTCTATGATATTTTTTGATCAGATGCGTAGTTCTCGAGATATATCAAGATATTTAAAAGTTCCGAAGCCGCACCAACATAATAGAGATACAGAAACACCGTGGCCCCTTTCTTTGAGATAACTCTGCACTGTTGCGAGCTGTAAATGCCACTTCCAGCTTAGCTGTGCAGAAGAAGAACAACAAGAAGAAGAAATATCTCGAAATATGTCCGTCAGGCCCCTTCCCTTGAGATATATCTGCAAATATCTCGGAAACGAAGCGAGCTATGGGAAAATGTTAAGAGACCTTTTTTGTAGAGAATTCTGCTTCCTAGAATTTATGTTCTATGATATTTTTTGATCAGAAGCGTAGTTTTCGAGATGCATCGAGATATTTAAAAGTTCCGAAGCCGCACCAAGATAATAGAGATACAGAAACACCGTGGCCCCTTTCTTTGAGATAACTGTGCACTAGTGCGAGCCGCAAATGCCACTTCCAGCTTAGCTGTGCAGAAGAAGAACAACAAGAAGAAGAAATATCTCGAAATATGCCCGTCAGGCCCCTTCCCTTGAAATATATCTGCAAATATCTCGGAAACGAAGCGAGCTATGGCAAAATGTTAACAGACCGTTTTTGTAGAGAATTAGGTTTCCTACTTTTTATGTTCTATGACATTTTTTGATCAGACGCGTAGTTCTCGAGATATATCAAGATATTTAAAAGTTCCGAAGCCGCACCAACATAATAGAGATACAGAAACACCGTGGCCCCTTTCGTTGAGATAACTCTGCACTAGTGCGAGCCGCAAATGCCACTTCCAGCTTAGCTGTGCAGAAGAAGAACAACAAGAAGAAGAAATATCTCGAAATATGTCCGTCAGGCCCCTTCCCTTGAGATAAATCTGCAAATATCTCGGAAACGAAGAGAGCTATGGCAAAAGGTTAAGAGACCTGTTTTGTAGAGAATTAAGTTTCCTACAATTTATGTTCTATGATATTTTTTGATCAGAAGCGTAGTTTTCGAGATATATCGAGATATTTAAAAGTTCCGAAGCCGCACCAACATAATAGGGATACAGAAACACCGTGGCCCCTTTCTTTGAGATAACTCTGCACTATTGCGAGCTGCAAATGCCACTTCCAGCTTAGCTGTGCAGAGGAAGAACAACAAGAAGAAGAAATATCTCGAAATATGTCCGTCAGGCCCCTTCCCTTGAGATATATCTGCAAATATCTCGGAAACGAAGCGAGCTATGGCAAAATGTTAAGAGACCTTTTTTGTAGAGAATTATGTTTCCTACAATTTATGTTCTATGATATTTTTTGATCAGAAGCGTAGTTTTCGAGGTATATCGAGATATTTAAAAGTTCCGAAGCCGCACCAACATAATAGAGATACAGAAACACCGTGGCCCCTTTCTTTGAGATAACTCTGCACTAGTGCGAGCTGCAAATGCCACTTCCAGCTTAGCTGTGCAGAAGAAGAACAACAAGAAGAAGAAATATCTCGAAATATGTCCGTCAGGCCCCTTCCCTTGAGATAAATCTGCAAATATCTCGGAAACGAAGCGAGCTATGGCAAAATGTTAAGAGACCTTTTTTGTAGAGAATTAAGTTTCCTACCTTTTATGTTCTATGATATTTTTTGATCAGATGCGTAGTTCTCGAGATATATCAAGATATTTAAAAGTTCCGAAGCCGCACCAACATAATAGAGATACAGAAACACCGTGGCCCCTTTCTTTGAGATAACTCTGCACTATTGCGAGCTGCAAATGCCACTTCCAGCTTAGCTGTGCAGAGGAAGAACAACAAGAAGAAGAAATATCTCGAAATATGTCCGTCAGGCCCCTTCCCTTGAGATATATCTGCAAATATCTCGGAAACGAAGCGAGCTATGGCAAAATGTTAAGAGACCTTTTTTGTAGAGAATTATGTTTCCTACAATTTATGTTCTATGATATTTTTTGATCAGAAGCGTAGTTTTCGAGGTATATCGAGATATTTAAAAGTTCCGAAGCCGCACCAACATAATAGAGATACAGAAACACCGTGGCCCCTTTCTTTGAGATAACTCTGCACTAGTGCGAGCCGCAAATGCCACTTCCAGCTTAGCTGTGCAGAAGAAGAACAACAAGAATAAGAAATATCTCGAAATATGTCCGTCAGGCCCCTTCCCTTGAGATAAATATGCAAATATCTCGGAAACGAAGCGAGCTATGGCAAAATGTTAAGAGACCTTTTTTGTAGAGAATTAAGTTTCCTACTTTTTATGTGCTATGATATTTTTTGATCAGATGCGTAGTTCTCGAGATATATCAAGATATTTAAAAGTTCCGAAGCCGCACCAACATAATAGAGATACAGAAACACCGTGGCCCCTTTCTTTGAGATAACTCTGCACTATGGCGCGCTGCAAATGCCACTTCCAGCTTAGCTGTGCAGAGGAAGAACAACAAGAAGAAGAAATATCTCGAAATATGTCCGTCAGGCCAGTTCCTTTGAGCTGAATCTGCAAATATCTCGGAAACGAAGCGAGCTATGGCAAAATGTTAAGAGACGTTTTTTGTAGAGAATTATGTTTCCTACCTTTTATGTTCTATGATATTTTTTGATCAGATGCGTAGTTCTCGAGATATATCAAGATATTTAAAAGTTCCGAAGCCGCACCAACATAATAGAGATACAGAAACACCGTGGCCCCTTTCTTTGAGATAACTCTGCACTATTGCGAGCTGCAAATGCCACTTCCAGCTTAGCTGTGCAGAGGAAGAACAACAAGAAGAAGAAATATCTCGAAATATGTCCGTCAGGCCCCTTCCCTTGAGATATATCTGCAAATATCTCGGAAACGAAGCGAGCTATGGCAAAATGTTAAGAGACCTTTTTTGTAGAGAATTATGTTTCCTACAATTTATGTTCTATGATATTTTTTGATCAGAAGCGTAGTTTTCGAGGTATATCGAGATATTTAATAGTTCCGAAGCCGCACCAACATAATAGAGATACAGAAACACCGTGGCCCCTTTCTTTGAGATAACTCTGCACTAGTGCGAGCCGCAAATGCCACTTCCAGCTTAGCTGTGCAGAAGAAGAACAACAAGAAGAAGAAATATCTCGAAATATGTCCGTCAGGCCCCTTCCCTTGAGATAAATATGCAAATATCTCGGAAACGAAGCGAGCTATGGCAAAATGTTAAGAGACCTTTTTTGTAGAGAATTAAGTTTCCTACTTTTTATGTTCTATGATATTTTTTGATCAGATGCGTAGTTCTCGAGATATATCAAGATATTTAAAAGTTCCGAAGCCGCACCAACATAATAGAGATACAGAAACACCGTGGCCCCTTTCTTTGAGATAACTCTGCACTATTGCGAGCTGCAAATGCCACTTCCAGCTTAGCTGTGCAGAGGAAGAACAACAAGAAGAAGAAATATCTCGAAATATGTCCGTCAGGCCCCTTCCCTTGAGATATATCTGCAAATATCTCGGAAACGAAGCGAGCTATGGCAAAATGTTAAGAGACCTTTTTTGTAGAGAATTATGTTTCCTACAATTTATGTTCTATGATATTTTTTGATCAGAAGCGTAGTTTTCGAGGTATATCGAGATATTTAAAAGTTCCGAAGCCGCACCAACATAATAGAGATACAGAAACACCGTGGCCCCTTTCTTTGAGATAACTCTGCACTAGTGCGAGCCGCAAATGCCACTTCCAGCTTAGCTGTGCAGAAGAAGAACAACAAGAAGAAGAAATATCTCGAAATATGTCCGTCAGGCCCCTTCCCTTGAGATAAATCTGCAAATATCTCGGAAACGAAGCGAGCTATGGCAAAATGTTAACAGACCTTTTTTGTAGAGAATTAAGTTTCCTACTTTTTATGTTCTATGATGTTTTTTGATCAGAAGCGTAGTTTTCGAGATATATCGAGATATTTAAAAGTTCCGAAGCCGCACCAACATAATAGAGATACAGAAACACCGTGGCCCCTTTCTTTGAGATAACTCTGCACTAGTGCGAGCCGCAAATGCCACTTCCAGCTTAGCTGTGCAGAAGAAGAACAACAAGAAGAAGAAATATCTCGAAATATGTCCGTCAGGCCCCTTCCCTTGAGATATATCTGCAAATATCTCGGAAACGAAGCTAGCTATGGCAAAATGTTAAGAGACCTTTTTTGTAGAGAATTATGTTTCCTACAATTTATGTTCTATGATATTTTTTGATCAGAAGCGTAGTTTTCGAGGTATATCGAGATATTTAAAAGTTCCGAAGCCGCACCAACATAATAGAGATACAGAAACACCGTGGCCCCTTTCTTTGAGATAACTCTGCACTAGTGCGAGCCGCAAATGCCACTTCCAGCTTAGCTGTGCAGAAGAAGAACAACAAGAAGAAGAAATATCTCGAAATATGTCCGTCAGGCCCCTTCCCTTGAGATAAATATGCAAATATCTCGGAAACGAAGCGAGCTATGGCAAAATGTTAAGAGACCTTTTTTGTAGAGAATTAAGTTTCCTACTTTTTATGTTCTATGATATTTTTTGATCAGATGCGTAGTTTTCGAGATATATCGAGATATTTAAAAGTTCCGAAGCCGCACCAACATAATAGAGATACAGAAACACCGTGGCCCCTTTCTTTGAGATAACTCTGCACTAGTGCGAGCCGCAAATGCCACTTCCAGCTTAGCTGTGCAGAAGAAGAACAACAAGAAGAAGAAATATCTCGAAATATGTCCGTCAGGCCCCTTCCCTTGAGATATATCTGCAAATATCTCGGAAACGAAGCGAGCTATGGCAAAATGTTAAGAGACCTTTTTTGTAGAGAATTATGTTTCCTACAATTTATGTTGTATGATATTTTTTGATCAGGTGCGTAGTTCTCGAGATATATCAAGATATTTAAAAGTTCCGAAGCCGCACCAACATAATAGAGATACAGAAACACCGTGGCCCCTTTCTTTGAGATAACTCTGCACTAGTGCGAGCCGCAAATGCCACTTCCAGCTTAGCTGTGCAGAAGAAGAACAACAAGAAGAAGAAATATCTCGAAATATGTCCGTCAGGCCCCTTCCCTTGAGACAAATATGCAAATATCTCGGAAACGAAGCGAGCTATGGCAAAATGTTAAGAGACCTTTTTTGTAGAGAATTAAGTTTCCTACTTCTTATGTTCTATGATATTTTTTGATCAGATGCGTAGTTCTCGAGATATATCAAGATATTTAAAAGTTCCGAAGCCGCACCAACATAATAGAGATACAGAAACACCGTGGCCCCTTTCTTTGAGATAACTCTGCACTGTTGCGAGCTGCAAATGCCACTTCCAGCTTAGCTGTGCAGAGGAAGAACAACAAGAAGAAGAAATATCTCGAAATATGTCCGTCAGGCCCCTTCCCTTGAGATATATCTGCAAATATCTCGGAAACGAAGCGAGCTATGGCAAAATGTTAAGAGACCTTTTTTGTAGAGAATTATGTTTCCTACAATTTATGTTCTATGATATTTTTTGATCAGAAGCGTAGCTTTCGAGATATATCGAGATATTTAAAAGTTCCGAAGCCGCACCAACATAATAGAGATACAGAAACACCGTGGCCCCTTTCTTTGAGATAACTCTGCACTAGTGCGAGCCGCAAATGCCACTTCCAGCTTAGCTGTGCAGAAGAAGAACAACAAGAAGAAGAAATATCTCGAAATATGTCCGTCAGGCCCCTTCCCTTGAGATAAATCTGCAAATATCTCGGAAACGAAGCGAGCTATGGCAAAATGTTAAGAGACCTTTTTTGTAGAGAATTAAGTTTCCTACTTTTTATGTTGTATGATATTTTTTGATCAGAAGCGTAGTTTTCGAGATATATCGAGATATTTAAAAGTTCCGAAGCCGCACCAACATAATAGAGATACAGAAACACCGTGGCCCCTTTCTTTGAGATAACTCTGCACTAGTGCGAGCCGCAAATGCCACTTCCAGCTTAGCTGTGCAGAAGAAGAACAACAAGAAGAAGAAATATCTCGAAATATGTCCGTCAGGCCCCTTCCCTTGAGATAAATATGCAAATATCTCGGAAACGAAGCGAGCTATGGCAAAATGTTAAGAGACCTTTTTTGTAGAGAATTAAGTTTCCTACTTTTTATGTTCTATGATATTTTTTGATCAGATGCGTAGTTCTCGAGATATATCAAGATATTTAAAAGTTCCGAAGCCGCACCAACATAATAGAGATACAGAAACACCGTGGCCCCTTTCTTTGAGATAACTCTGCACTATTGCGAGCTGCAAATGCCACTTCCAGCTTAGCTGTGCAGAGGAAGAACAACAAGAAGAAGAAATATCTCGAAATATGTCCGTCAGGCCCCTTCCCTTGAGATATATCTGCAAATATCTCGGAAACGAAGCGAGCTATGGCAAAATGTTAAGAGACCTTTTTTGTAGAGAATCATGTTTCCTACAATTTATGTTCTATGATATTTTTTGATCAGACGCGTAGTTCTCGAGATATATCAAGATATTTAAAAGTTCCGATGCCGCACCAACATAATAGAGATACAGAAACACCGTGGCCCCTTTCTTTGAGATAACTCTGCACTATTGCGAGCTGCAAATGCCACTTCCAGCTTAGCTGTGCAGAAGAAGAACAATAAGAAGAAGAAATATCTCGAAATATGTCCGTCAGGCCCCTTCCCTTGAGATAAATCTGCAAATATCTCGGAAACGAAGAGAGCTATGGCAAAATGTTAAGAGACCTTTTTTGTAGAGAATTATGTTTCCTACAATTTACGTTCTATGATATTTTTTGATCAGAAGCGTAGTTTTCGAGATATATCGAGATATTTAAAAGTTCCGAAGCCGCACCAACATAATAGAGATACAGAAACACCGTGGCCCCTTTCTTTGAGATAACTCTGCACTAGTGCGAGCCGCAAATGCCACTTCCAGCTTAGCTGTGCAGAAGAAGAACAACAAGAAGAAGAAATATCTCGAAATATGTCCGTCAGGCCCCTTCCCTTGAGATATATCTGCAAATATCTCGGAAACGAAGCGAGCTATGGCAAAATGTTAAGAGACCTTTTTTGTAGAGAATTAAGTTTCCTACTTTTTATGTTCTATGATATTTTTTGATCAGATGCGTAGTTCTCGAGATATATCAAGATATTTAAAAGTTCCGAAGCCGCACCAACATAATAGAGATACAGAAACACCGTGGCCCCTTTCTTTGAGATAACTCTGCACTATTGCGAGCTGGAAATGCCACTTCCAGTTTAGCTGTGCAGAAGAAGAACAACAAGAAGAAGAAATATCTCGAAATATGTCCGTTAGGCCCCTTCCCTTGAGATATATCTGCAAATATCTCGGAAACGAAGCGAGCTATGGCAAAATGTTAAGAGACCTTTTTTGTAGAGAATTAAGTTTCCTACTTTTTATGTTCTATGATATTTTTTGATCAGAAGCGTAGTTTTCGAGATATATCGAGATATTTAAAAGTTCCGAAGCCGCACCAACATAATAGAGATACAGAAACACCGTGGCCCCTTTCTTTGAGATAACTCTGCACTAGTGCGAGCCGCAAATGCCACTTCCAGCTTAGCTGTGCAGAAGAAGAACAACAAGAAGAAGAAATATCTCGAAATATGTCCGTCAGGCCCCTTCCCTTGAGATATATCTGCAAATATCTCGGAAACGAAGCGAGCTATGGCAAAATGTTAAGAGACCTTTTTTCTAGAGAATTAAGTTTCCTACTTTTTATGTTCTATGATATTTTTTGATCAGAAGCGTAGTTTTCGAGATATATCGAGATATTTAAAAGTTCCGAAGCCGCACCAACATAATAGAGATACAGAAACACCGTGGCCCCTTTCTTTGAGATAACTCTGCACTATTGCGAGCTGCAAATGCCACTTCCAGCTTAGCTGTGCAGAAGAAGACCAACAAGAAGAAGAAATATCTCGAAATATGTCCGTCAGGCCCCTTCCCTTGAGATAAATCTGCAAATATCTCGGAAACGAAGCGAGCTATGGCAAAATGTTAAGAGACCTTATTTGTAGAGAATTAAGTTTCCTACTTTTTACGTTCTATGATATTATTTGATCAGATGCGTAGTTCTCGAGATATATCAAGATATTTAAAAGTTCCGAAGCCGCACCAACATAATAGAGATACAGAAACACCGTGGCCCCTTTCTTTCAGATAACTCTGCACTATTGCGAGCTGGAAATGCCACTTCCTGTTTAGCTGTGCAGAAGAAGAACAACAAGAAGAAGAAATATCCCGAAATATGTCCGTCAGGCACCTTCCCTTGAGATAAATCTGCAAATATCTCGGAAACGAAGCGAGCTATGGCAAAATGTTAAGAGACCTTTTTGGTAGAGAATGAAGTTTCCTACTTTTTATGTTCTATAATATTTTTTGATCAGATGCGTAGTTCTCGAGATATATCAAGATATTTAAAAGTTCCGAAGCCGCACCAACATAATAGAGATACAGAAACACCGTGGCCCCTTTCTTTGAGATAACTCTGCACTATTGCGAGCTGCAAATGCCACTTCCAGCTTAGCTGTGCAGAAGAAGAACAACAAGAAGAAGAAATATCTCGAAATATGTCCGTCAGGCCCCTTCCCTTGAGATAAATCTGCAAATATCTCGGAAACGAAGCGAGCTATGGCAAAATGTTAAGCGACTTTATTTGTAGAGAATTAAGTTTCCTACTTTTTACGTTCTATGATAATTTTTGATCAGATGCGTAGTTCTCGAGATATATCAAGATATTTTAAAGTTCCGAAGCCGCACCAACATAATAGAGATACAGAAACACCGTGGCCCCTTTCTTTGAGATAACTCTGCACTACTGCGAGCTGGAAATGCCACTTCCAGTTTAGCTGTGCAGAAGAAGAACAACAAGAAGAAGAAATATCTCGAAATATGTCCGTCAGGCCCCTTCCCTTGAGATAAATCTGCAAATATCTCGGAAACGAAGCGAGCTATGGCAAAATGTTAAGAGACCTTTTTTGTTGAGAATTAAGTTTCCTACTTTTTATGTTCCATGATATTTTTTGATCAGATGCGTAGTTCTCGAGATATATCAAGATATTTAAAAGTTCCGAAGCCGCACCAACATAATAGAGATACAGAAACACCGTGGCCCCTTTCTTTGAGATAACTCTGCACTATTGCGAGCTGCAAATGCCACTTCCAGCTTAGCTGTGCAGAAGAAGAACAACAAGAAGAAGAAATATCTCGAAATATGTCCGTCAGACCCCTTCCCTTGAGATAAATCTGCAAATATCTCGGAAACGAAGCGAGCTATGGCAAAATGTTAAGAGACCTTTTTTGTATAGAATTAAGTTTCCCACAATTTAGGCTCTATGATATTTTTTGATCAGAAGCGTAGTTTTCGAGATATATCGAGATATTTAAAAGATCCGAAGCCGCACCAACATAATAGAGATACAGAAACACCGTGGCCCCTTTCTTTGAGATAACTCTGCACCATTGCGAGCTGCACATGCCACTTCCAGCTTAGCTGTGCAGAAGAAGACCAACAAGAAGAAGAAATATCTCGAAACATGTCCGTCAGGCCCCTTCCCTTGAGATAAATCTGCAAATATCTCGGAAACGAAGCGAGCTATGGCAAAATGTTAAGAGACCTTATTTGTAGAGAATTAAGTTTCCTACTTTTTATGTTCTATGATATTATTTGATCAGATGCGTAGTTCTCGAGATATATCAAGATATTTAAAAGTTCCGAAGCCGCACCAACATAATAGAGATACAGAAACACCGTGGCCCCTTTCTTTCAGATAACTCTGCACTATTGCGAGCTGGAAATGCCACTTCCTGTTTAGCTGTGCAGAAGAAGAACAACAAGAAGAAGAAATATCCCGAAATATGTCCGTCAGGCCCCTTCCCTTGAGATAAATCTGCATATATCTCGGAAACGAAGCGAGCTATGGCAAAATGTTAAGAGACCTTTTTGGTAGAGAATGAAGTTTCCTACTTTTTATGTTCTACGATATTTTTTGATCAGATGCGTAGTTCTCGAGATATATCAAGATATTTAAAAGTTCCGAAGCCGCACCAACATAATAGAGATACAGAAACACCGTGGCCCCTTTCTTTGAGATAACTCTGCACTATTGCGAGCTGCAAATGCCACTTCCAGCTTAGCTGTGCAGAAGAAGACCAACAAGAAGAAGAAATATCTCGAAATATGTCCGTCAGGCCCCTTCCCTCGAGATAAATCTGCAAATATCTCGGAAACGAAGCGAGCTATGGCAAAATGTTAAGAGACCTTTTTTGTAGAGAATTAAGTTTCCTACTTTTGATGTTCTATGATATTTTTTGATCGGATGCGTAGCTCTCGAGATATATCAAGATATTTAAAAGTTCCGAAGCCGCACCAACATAATAGAGATACAGAAACACCGTGGCCCCTTTCTTTGAGATAACTCTGCACAATTGCGAGCTGCAAATGCCACTTCCAGCTTAGCTGTGCAGAAGAAGACCAACAAGAAGAAGAAATATCTCGAAATATGTCCGTCAGGCCCCTTCCCTTGAGATAAATCTGCAAATATCTCGGAAACGAAGCGAGCTATGGCAAAATGTTAAGAGACCTTATTTGTGGAGAATTAAGTTTCCTACTTTTTATGTTCTATGATATTATTTGATCAGATGCGTAGTTCTCGAGATATATCAAGATATTTAAAAGTTCCGAAGCCGCACCAACATAATAGAGATACAGAAACACCGTGGCCCCTTTCTTCGAGATAACTCTGCACTATTGCGAGCTGCAAATGCCACTTCCAGCTTAGCTGTGCAGAAGAAGACCAACAAGAAGAAGAAATATCTCGAAATATGTCCGTCAGGCCCCTTCCCTTGAGATAAATCTGCAAATATCTCGGAAACGAAGCGAGCTATGGCAAAATGTTAAGAGACCTTTTTTGTAGAGAATTATGTTTCCCACAATTTACGTTCTATGATATTTTTTGATCAGAAGCGTAGTTTTCGAGATATATCGAGATATTTAAAAGATCCGAAGCCGCACCAACATAATAGAGATACAGAAACACCGTGGCCCCTTTCTTCGAGATAACTCTGCACTATTGCGAGCTGCAAATGCCACTTCCAGCTTAGCTGTGCAGAAGAAGACCAACAAGAAGAAGAAATATCTCGAAATATGTCCGTCAGGCCCCTTCCCTTGAGATAAATCTGCAGATATCTCGGAAACGAAGCGAGCTATGGCAAAATGTTAAGAGACCTTATTTGTGGAGAATTAAGTTTCCTACTTTTTATGTTCTATGATATTATTTGATCAGATGCGTAGTTCTCGAGATATATCAAGATATTTAAAAGTTCCGAAGCCGCACCAACATAATAGAGATACAGAAACACCGTGGCCCCTTTCTTCGAGATAACTCTGCACTATTGCGAGCTGCAAATGCCACTTCCAGCTTAGCTGTGCAGAAGAAGACCAACAAGAAGAAGAAATATCTCGAAATATGTCCGTCAGGCCCCTTCCCTTGAGATAAATCTGCAAATATCTCGGAAACGAAGCGAGCTATGGCAAAATGTTAAGAGACCTTATTTGTGGAGAATTAAGTTTCCTACTTTTTATGTTCTATGATATTATTTGATCAGATGCGTAGTTCTCGAGATATATCAAGATATTTAAAAGTTCCGAAGCCGCACCAACATAATAGAGATACAGAAACACCGTGGCCCCTTTCTTTGAGATAACTCTGCACTATTGCGAGCTGTAAATGCCACGTCCAGCTTAGCTGTGCAGAAGAAGAACAACAAGAAGAAGAAATATCTCGAAATATGTCCGTCAGGCCCCTTCCCTCGAGATAAATCTGCAAATATCTCGGAAACGAAGCGAGCTATGGCAAAATGTTAAGAGACCTTTTTTGTAGAGAATTAAGTTTCCTACTTTTTATGTTCTATGATATTTTTTGATCGGATGCGTAGCTCTCGAGATATATCAAGATATTTAAAAGTTCCGAAGCCGCACCAACATAATAGAGATACAGAAACACCGTGGCCCCTTTCTTTGAGATAACTCTGCACTATTGCGAGCTGCAAATGCCACTTCCAGCTTAGCTGTGCAGAAGAAGAACAACAAGAAGAAGAAATATCTCGAAAAAAGTCCGTCAGGCCCCTTCCCTTGAGATAAATCTGCAAATATCTCGGAAACGAAGCGAGCTATGGCAAAATGTTAAGAGACCTTATTTGTAGAGAATTAAGTTTCCTACTTTTTATGTTCTATGATATTTTTTGATCAGATGCGTAGTTCTCGAGATATATCAAGATATTTAAAAGTTCCGAAGCCGCACCAACATAATAGAGATACAGAAACACCGTGGCCCCTTTCTTTGAGATAACTCTGCACTATTGCGAGCTGTAAATGCCACGTCCAGCTTAGCTGTGCAGAAGAAGAACAACAAGAAGAAGAAATATCTCGAAATATGTCCGTCAGGCCCCTTCCCTCGAGATAAATCTGCAAATATCTCGGAAACGAAGCGAGCTATGGCAAAATGTTAAGAGACCTTTTTTGTAGAGAATTAAGTTTCCTACTTTTTATGTTCTATGATATTTTTTGATCGGATGCGTAGCTCTCGAGATATATCAAGATATTTAAAAGTTCCGAAGCCGCACCAACATAATAGAGATACAGAAACACCGTGGCCCCTTTCTTTGAGATAACTCTGCACTATTGCGAGCTGCAAATGCCACTTCCAGCTTAGCTGTGCAGAAGAAGAACAACAAGAAGAAGAAATATCTCGAAAAAAGTCCGTCAGGCCCCTTCCCTTGAGATAAATCTGCAAATATCTCGGAAACGAAGCGAGCTATGGCAAAATGTTAAGAGACCTTATTTGTAGAGAATTAAGTTTCCTACTTTTTATGTTCTATGATATTTTTTGATCAGATGCGTAGTTCTCGAGATATATCAAGATATTTAAAAGTTCCGAAGCCGCACCAACATAATAGAGATACAGAAACACCGTGGCCCCTTTCTTTGAGATAACTCTGCACTATTGCGAGCTGTAAATGCCACGTCCAGCTTAGCTGTGCAGAAGAAGAACAACAAGAAGAAGAAATATCTCGAAATATGTCCGTCAGGCCCCTTCCCTCGAGATAAATCTGCAAATATCTCGGAAACGAAGCGAGCTATGGCAAAATGTTAAGAGACCTTTTTTGTAGAGAATTAAGTTTCCTACTTTTGATGTTCTATGATATTTTTTGATCGGATGCGTAGCTCTCGAGATATATCAAGATATTTAAAAGTTCCGAAGCCGCACCAACATAATAGAGATACAGAAACACCGTGGCCCCTTTCTTTGAGATAACTCTGCACTATTGCGAGCTGCAAATGCCACTTCCAGCTTAGCTGTGCAGAAGAAGAACAACAAGAAGAAGAAATATCTCGAAATATGTCCGTCAGGCCCCTTCCCTTGAGATAGATCTGCATATATCTCGGAAACGAAGCGAGCTATGGCAAAATGTTGAGAGACCTTTTTTGTAGAGAATTAAGTTTTCTACTTTTTATGTTCTATGATATTTTTTGATCATATGCGTAGTTCTCGAGATATATCAAGATATTTAAAAGTTCCGAAGCCGCATCAACATAATAGAGATACAGAAACACCGTGGCCCCTTTCTTTGAGATAACTCGGCACTACTGCGAGCTGGAAATGCCACTTCCAGTTTAGCTGTGCAGAAGAAGAACAACAAGAAGAAGAAATATCTCGAAATATGTCCGTCAGGCCCCTTCCCTTGAGATAAATCTGCAAGTATCTTGGAAACGAAGCGAGCTATGGCAAAATGTTAAGAGACCTTTTTTGTAGAGAATTAAGTTTCCTACTTTTTATGTTCTATGATATTTTTTGATCAGATGCGTAGTTCTCGAGATATATCAAGATATTTAAAAGTTCCGAAGCCGCACCAACATAATAGAGATACAGAAACACCGTGGCCCCTTTCTTTGAGATAACTCTGCACTATTGCGAGCTGTAAATGCCACGTCCAGCTTAGCTGTGCAGAAGAAGAACAACAAGAAGAAGAAATATCTCGAAATATGTCCGTCAGGCCCCTTCCCTCGAGATAAATCTGCAAATATCTCGGAAACGAAGCGAGCTATGGCAAAATGTTAAGAGACCTTTTTTGTAGAGAATTAAGTTTCCTACTTTTTATGTTCTATGATATTTTTTGATCGGATGCGTAGCTCTCGAGATATATCAAGATATTTAAAAGTTCCGAAGCCGCACCAACATAATAGAGATACAGAAACACCGTGGCCCCTTTCTTTGAGATAACTCGGCACTACTGCGAGCTGGAAATGCCACTTCCAGTTTAGCTGTGCAGAAGAAGAACAACAAGAAGAAGAAATATCTCGAAATATGTCCGTCAGGCCCCTTCCCTTGAGATAAATCTGCATATATCTCGGAAACGAAGCGAGCTATGGCAAAATGTTGAGAGACCTTTTTTGTAGAGAATTAAGTTTTCTACTTTTTATGTTCTATGATATTTTTTGATCATATGCGTAGTTCTCGAGATATATCAAGATATTTAAAAGTTCCGAAGCCGCATCAACATAATAGAGATACAGAAACACCGTGGCCCCTTTCTTTGAGATAACTCGGCACTACTGCGAGCTGGAAATGCCACTTCCAGTTTAGCTGTGCAGAAGAAGAACAACAAGAAGAAGAAATATCTCGAAATATGTCCGTCAGGCCCCTTCCCTTGAGATAAATCTGCATATATCTCGGAAACGAAGCGAGCTATGGCAAAATGTTGAGAGACCTTTTTTGTAGAGAATTAAGTTTTCTACTTTTTATGTTCTATGATATTTTTTGATCATATGCGTAGTTCTCGAGATATATCAAGATATTTAAAAGTTCCGAAGCCGCATCAACATAATAGAGATACAGAAACACCGTGGCCCCTTTCTTTGAGATAACTCGGCACTACTGCGAGCTGGAAATGCCACTTCCAGTTTAGCTGTGCAGAAGAAGAACAACAAGAAGAAGAAATATCTCGAAATATGTCCGTCAGGCCCCTTCCCTTGAGATAAATCTGCAAGTATCTTGGAAACGAAGCGAGCTATGGCAAAATGTTAAGAGACCTTTTTTGTAGAGAATTAAGTTTCCTACTTTTTATGTTCTATGATATTTTTTGATCAGATGCGTAGTTCTCGAGATATATCAAGATATTTAAAAGTTCCGAAGCCGCACCAACATAATAGAGATACAGAAACACCGTGGCCCCTTTCTTTGAGATAACTCTGCACTATTGCGAGCTGTAAATGCCACGTCCAGCTTAGCTGTGCAGAAGAAGAACAACAAGAAGAAGAAATATCTCGAAATATGTCCGTCAGGCCCCTTCCCTCGAGATAAATCTGCAAATATCTCGGAAACGAAGCGAGCTATGGCAAAATGTTAAGAGACCTTTTTTGTAGAGAATTAAGTTTCCTACTTTTTATGTTCTATGATATTTTTTGATCGGATGCGTAGCTCTCGAGATATATCAAGATATTTAAAAGTTCCGAAGCCGCACCAACATAATAGAGATACAGAAACACCGTGGCCCCTTTCTTTGAGATAACTCGGCACTACTGCGAGCTGGAAATGCCACTTCCAGTTTAGCTGTGCAGAAGAAGAACAACAAGAAGAAGAAATATCTCGAAATATGTCCGTCAGGCCCCTTCCCTTGAGATAAATCTGCATATATCTCGGAAACGAAGCGAGCTATGGCAAAATGTTGAGAGACCTTTTTTGTAGAGAATTAAGTTTTCTACTTTTTATGTTCTATGATATTTTTTGATCATATGCGTAGTTCTCGAGATATATCAAGATATTTAAAAGTTCCGAAGCCGCATCAACATAATAGAGATACAGAAACACCGTGGCCCCTTTCTTTGAGATAACTCGGCACTACTGCGAGCTGGAAATGCCACTTCCAGTTTAGCTGTGCAGAAGAAGAACAACAAGAAGAAGAAATATCTCGAAATATGTCCGTCAGGCCCCTTCCCTTGAGATAAATCTGCATATATCTCGGAAACGAAGCGAGCTATGGCAAAATGTTGAGAGACCTTTTTTGTAGAGAATTAAGTTTTCTACTTTTTATGTTCTATGATATTTTTTGATCATATGCGTAGTTCTCGAGATATATCAAGATATTTAAAAGTTCCGAAGCCGCATCAACATAATAGAGATACAGAAACACCGTGGCCCCTTTCTTTGAGATAACTCGGCACTACTGCGAGCTGGAAATGCCACTTCCAGTTTAGCTGTGCAGAAGAAGAACAACAAGAAGAAGAAATATCTCGAAATATGTCCGTCAGGCCCCTTCCCTTGAGATAAATCTGCAAGTATCTTGGAAACGAAGCGAGCTATGGCAAAATGTTAAGAGACCTTTTTTGTAGAGAATTAAGTTTCCTACTTTTTATGTTCTATGATATTTTTTGATCAGATGCGTAGTTCTCGAGATATATCAAGATATTTAAAAGTTCCGAAGCCGCACCAACATAATAGAGATACAGAAACACCGTGGCCCCTTTCTTTGAGATAACTCTGCACTATTGCGAGCTGTAAATGCCACGTCCAGCTTAGCTGTGCAGAAGAAGAACAACAAGAAGAAGAAATATCTCGAAATATGTCCGTCAGGCCCCTTCCCTCGAGATAAATCTGCAAATATCTCGGAAACGAAGCGAGCTATGGCAAAATGTTAAGAGACCTTTTTTGTAGAGAATTAAGTTTCCTACTTTTTATGTTCTATGATATTTTTTGATCGGATGCGTAGCTCTCGAGATATATCAAGATATTTAAAAGTTCCGAAGCCGCACCAACATAATAGAGATACAGAAACACCGTGGCCCCTTTCTTTGAGATAACTCTGCACTATTGCGAGCTGCAAATGCCACTTCCAGCTTAGCTGTGCAGAAGAAGAACAACAAGAAGAAGAAATATCTCGAAATATGTCCGTCAGACCCCTTCCCTTGAGATAAATCTGCAAATATCTCGGAAACGAAGCGAGCTATGGCAAAATGTTAAGAGACGTTTTTTGTAGAGAATTATGTTTCCTACAATTTATGTTCTATGATATTTTTTGATCAGAAGCGTAGTTTTCGAGATATATCGAGATATTTAAAAGTTCCGAAGCAGCACCAACATAATAGAGATACAGAAACACCGTGGCCCCTTTCTTTGAGATAACTCTGCACTATTGTGAGCTGCAAATGCCACTTCCAGCTTAGCTGTGCAGAAGAAGAACAACAAAAAGAAGAAATATCTCGAAATATGTCCGTCAGGCCCCTTCCCTTGAGATAAATCTGCAAATATCTCGGAAACGAAGCGAGCTATGGCAAAATGTTAAGAGACCTCTTTTGTAGAGAATTAAGTTTCCTACTTTTTATGTTCTATGATATTTTTCGATCAGATGCGTAGTTCTCGAGATATATCAAGATATTTAAAAGTTCCGAAGCCGCACCAACATAATAGAGATACAGAAACACCGTGGCCCCTTTCTTTGAGATAACTCTGCACTATTGCGTGCTGCAAATGCCACTTCCAGCTTAGCTGTGCAGAAGAAGAACAACAAGAAGAAGAAATATCTCGAAATATGTCCGTCAGACCCCTTCCCTTGAGATAAATCTGCAAATATCTCGGAAACGAAGCGAGCTACGGCAAAATGTTAAGAGACCTTTTTTGTAGAAAATTAGGTTTCCTACTTTTTATGTTCTATGATATTTTTTGATCAGATGCGTAGTTCTCGAGATATATCAAGATATTTAAAAGTTCCGAAGCCGTACCAACATAATAGAGATACAGAAACACCGTGGCCCCTTTCTTTGCGATAACTCTGCACTATTGCGAGCTGCAAATGCCACTTCCAGCTTAGCTGTGCAGAAGAAGAACAACAAGAAGAAGAAATATCTCGAAATATGTCCGTCAGGCCCCTTCCCTTGAGATAAATCTGCAAATATCTCGGAAACGAAGCGAGCTATGGCAAAATGTTAAGAGACCTTTTTTGTAGAGAATTAGGTTTCCTACTTTTTATGGTGTATGATATTTTTTGATCAGATGCGTAGTTCTCGAGATATATCAAGATATTTAAAAGTTCCGAAGCCGCACCAACATAATAGAGATACAGAAACACCGTGGCCCCTTTCTTTGAGATAACTCGGCACTACTGCGAGCTGGAAATGCCACTTCCAGTTTAGCTGTGCAGAAGAAGAACAACAAGAAGAAGAAATATCTCGAAATATGTCCGTCAGGCCCCTTCCCTTGAGATAAATCTGCATATATCTCGGAAACGAAGCGAGCTATGGCAAAATGTTGAGAGACCTTTTTTGTAGAGAATTAAGTTTTCTACTTTTTATGTTCTATGATATTTTTTGATCAGATGCGTAGTTCTCGAGATATATCAAGATATTTAAAAGTTCCGAAGCCGCATCAACATAATAGAGATACAGAAACACCGTGGCCCGTCTCTCTGAGATAACTCTGCACTATTGCGAGCTGGAAATGCCACTTCCAGTTTAGCTGTGCAGAAGAAGAACAACAAGAAGAAGAAATATCTCGAAATATGTCCGTTAGGCCCCTTCCCTTGAGATAAATCTGCAAATATCTCGGAAACGAAGCGAGCTATGGCAAAATGTTAAGAGACCTTTTTTGTAGAGAATTATGTTTCCTACAATTTATGTTCTATGATAGTTTTTGATCAGAAGCGTAGTTTTCGAGATATATCGAGATATTTAAAAGTTCCGAAGCCGCACCAACATAATAGAGATACAGAAACACCGTGGCCCCTTTCTTTCAGATAACTCTGTACTATTGCGAGCTGGAAATGCCACTTCCAGTTTAGCTGTGCAGAAGAAGAACAACAAGAAGAAGAAATATCTCGAAATATGTCCGTTAGGCCCCTTCCCTTGAGATAAATCTGCAAATATCTCGGAAACGAAGCGAGCTATTGCAAAATGTTAAGAGACCTTTTTTGTAGAGAATTGAGTTTCCTACTTTTTATGTTCTATGATATTTTTTGATCAGATGCGTAGTTCTCGAGATATATCAAGATATTTAAAAGTTCCGAAGCCGCACCAACATAATAGAGATACAGAAACACCGTGGCCCCTTTCTTTCAGATAACTATGCACTATTGCGAGGTGTAAATGCCACTTCCAGCTTAGCTGTGCAGAAGAAGAACAACAAGAAGAAGAAATATCTCGAAATATGTCCGTCAGGCCCCTTACCTTGAGATACATCTGCAAATATCTCGGAAACGAAGCGAGCTATGGCAAAATCTTACGAGACTTTTTTGTAGAGAATTAAGTTTCCTACTTTTTATGTTCTATGATATTTTTTGATCAGATGCGTAGTTCTCGAGATATATCAAGATATTTAAAAGTTCCGAAGCCGCACCAACATAATAGAGATACAGAAACACCGTGGCCCCTTTCTTTGAGATAACTCTGTACTATTGCGAGCTGGAAATGCCACTTCCAGTTTAGCTGTGCAGAAGAAGAACAACAAGAAGAAGAAATATCTCGAAATATGTCCGTTAGGCCCCTTCCCTTGAGATGAATCTGCAAATATCTCGGAAACGAAGCGAGCTATGGCAAAATGTTAAGAGACGTTTTTTGTAGAGAATTATGTTTCCTACAATTTATGTTCTATGATATTTTTTGATCAGATGCGTAGTTCTCGAGATATATCAAGATATTTAAAAGTTCCGAAGCCGCACCAACATAATAGAGATACAGAAACACCGTGGCCCCTTTCTTTGAGATAACTCTGCACTATTGCGAGCTGTAAATGCCACGTCCAGCTTAGCTGTGCAGAAGAAGAACAACAAGAAGAAGAAATATCTCGAAATATGTCCGTCAGGCCCCTTCCCTCGAGATAAATCTGCAAATATCTCGGAAACGAAGCGAGCTATGGCAAAATGTTAAGAGACCTTTTTTGTAGAGAATTAAGTTTCCTACTTTTTATGTTCTATGATATTTTTTGATCGGATGCGTGGCTCTCGAGATATATCAAGATATTTAAAAGTTCCGAAGCCGCACCAACATAATAGAGATACAGAAACACCGTGGCCCCTTTCTTTGAGATAACTCTGCACTATTGCGAGCTGCAAATGCCACTTCCAGCTTAGCTGTGCAGAAGAAGAACAACAAGAAGAAGAAATATCTCGAAATATGTCCGTCAGGCCCCTTCCCTTGAGATAAATCTGCAAATATCTCGGAAACGAAGCGAGCTATGGCAAAATGTTAAGAGACCTCTTTTGTAGAGAATTAAGTTTCCTACTTTTTATGTTCTATGATATTTTTCGATCAGATGCGTAGTTCTCGAGATATATCAAGATATTTAAAAGTTCCGAAGCCGCACCAACATAATAGAGATACAGACACACCGTGGCCCCTTTCTTTGAGATAACTCTGCACTATTGCGAGCTGCAAATGCCACTTCCAGCTTAGCTGTGCAGAAGAAGAACAACAAGAAGAAGAAATATCTCGAAATATGTCCGTCAGGCCCCTTCCCTTGAGATAAATCTGCAAATATCTCGGAAACGAAGCGAGCTATGGCAAAATGTTAAGAGACCTGTTTTGTAGAGAATTAAGTTTCCTACTTTTTATGTTCTATGATATTTTTCGATCAGATGCGTAGTTCTCGACATATATCAAGATATTTAAAAGTTCCGAAGCCGCACCAACATAATAGAGATACAGAAACACCGTGGCCCCTTTCTTTGCGATAACTCTGCACTATTGCGAGCTGCAAATGCCACTTCCAGCTTAGCTGTGCAGAAGAAGAACAACAAGAAGAAGAAATATCTCGAAATATGTCCGTCAGGCCCCTTCCCTTGAGATAAATCTGCAAATATCTCGGAAACGAAGCGAGCTATGGCAAAATGTTAAGAGACCTTTTTTGTAGAGAATTAGGTTTCCTACTTTTTATGGTGTATGATATTTTTTGATCAGATGCGTAGTTCTCGAGATATATCAAGATATTTAAAAGTTCCGAAGCCGCACCAACATAATAGAGATACAGAAACACCGTGGCCCCTTTCTTTGAGATAACTCGGCACTACTGCGAGCTGGAAATGCCACTTCCAGTTTAGCTGTGCAGAAGAAGAACAACAAGAAGAAGAAATATCTCGAAATATGTCCGTTAGGCCCCTTCCCTTGAGATAAATCTGCAAATATCTCGGAAACGAAGCGAGCTATGGCAAAATGTTAAGAGACCTTTTTTGTAGAGAATTATGTTTCCTACAATTTATGTTCTATGATAGTTTTTGATCAGAAGCGTAGTTTTCGAGATATATCGAGATATTTAAAAGTTCCGAAGCCGCACCAACATAATAGAGATACAGAAACACCGTGGCCCCTTTCTTTCAGATAACTCTGTACTATTGCGAGCTGGAAATGCCACTTCCAGTTTAGCTGTGCAGAAGAAGAACAACAAGAAGAAGAAATATCTCGAAATATGTCCGTTAGGCCCCTTCCCTTGAGATAAATCTGCAAATATCTCGGAAACGAAGCGAGCTATTGCAAAATGTTAAGAGACCTTTTTTGTAGAGAATTGAGTTTCCTACTTTTTATGTTCTATGATATTTTTTGATCAGATGCGTAGTTCTCGAGATATATCAAGATATTTAAAAGTTCCGAAGCCGCACCAACATAATAGAGATACAGAAACACCGTGGCCCCTTTCTTTCAGATAACTATGCACTATTGCGAGGTGTAAATGCCACTTCCAGCTTAGCTGTGCAGAAGAAGAACAACAAGAAGAAGAAATATCTCGAAATATGTCCGTCAGGCCCCTTACCTTGAGATACATCTGCAAATATCTCGGAAACGAAGCGAGCTATGGCAAAATCTTACGAGACTTTTTTGTAGAGAATTAAGTTTCCTACTTTTTATGTTCTATGATATTTTTTGATCAGATGCGTAGTTCTCGAGATATATCAAGATATTTAAAAGTTCCGAAGCCGCACCAACATAATAGAGATACAGAAACACCGTGGCCCCTTTCTTTGAGATAACTCTGTACTATTGCGAGCTGGAAATGCCACTTCCAGTTTAGCTGTGCAGAAGAAGAACAACAAGAAGAAGAAATATCTCGAAATATGTCCGTTAGGCCCCTTCCCTTGAGATGAATCTGCAAATATCTCGGAAACGAAGCGAGCTATGGCAAAATGTTAAGAGACGTTTTTTGTAGAGAATTATGTTTCCTACAATTTATGTTCTATGATATTTTTTGATCAGATGCGTAGTTCTCGAGATATATCAAGATATTTAAAAGTTCCGAAGCCGCACCAACATAATAGAGATACAGAAACACCGTGGCCCCTTTCTTTGAGATAACTCTGCACTATTGCGAGCTGTAAATGCCACGTCCAGCTTAGCTGTGCAGAAGAAGAACAACAAGAAGAAGAAATATCTCGAAATATGTCCGTCAGGCCCCTTCCCTCGAGATAAATCTGCAAATATCTCGGAAACGAAGCGAGCTATGGCAAAATGTTAAGAGACCTTTTTTGTAGAGAATTAAGTTTCCTACTTTTTATGTTCTATGATATTTTTTGATCGGATGCGTGGCTCTCGAGATATATCAAGATATTTAAAAGTTCCGAAGCCGCACCAACATAATAGAGATACAGAAACACCGTGGCCCCTTTCTTTGAGATAACTCTGCACTATTGCGAGCTGCAAATGCCACTTCCAGCTTAGCTGTGCAGAAGAAGAACAACAAGAAGAAGAAATATCTCGAAATATGTCCGTCAGGCCCCTTCCCTTGAGATAAATCTGCAAATATCTCGGAAACGAAGCGAGCTATGGCAAAATGTTAAGAGACCTCTTTTGTAGAGAATTAAGTTTCCTACTTTTTATGTTCTATGATATTTTTCGATCAGATGCGTAGTTCTCGAGATATATCAAGATATTTAAAAGTTCCGAAGCCGCACCAACATAATAGAGATACAGACACACCGTGGCCCCTTTCTTTGAGATAACTCTGCACTATTGCGAGCTGCAAATGCCACTTCCAGCTTAGCTGTGCAGAAGAAGAACAACAAGAAGAAGAAATATCTCGAAATATGTCCGTCAGGCCCCTTCCCTTGAGATAAATCTGCAAATATCTCGGAAACGAAGCGAGCTATGGCAAAATGTTAAGAGACCTGTTTTGTAGAGAATTAAGTTTCCTACTTTTTATGTTCTATGATATTTTTCGATCAGATGCGTAGTTCTCGAGATATATCAAGATATTTAAAAGTTCCGAAGCCGCACCAACATAATAGAGATACAGAAACACCGTGGCCCCTTTCTTTGCGATAACTCTGCACTATTGCGAGCTGCAAATGCCACTTCCAGCTTAGCTGTGCAGAAGAAGAACAACAAGAAGAAGAAATATCTCGAAATATGTCCGTCAGGCCCCTTCCCTTGAGATAAATCTGCAAATATCTCGGAAACGAAGCGAGCTATGGCAAAATGTTAAGAGACCTTTTTTGTAGAGAATTAGGTTTCCTACTTTTTATGGTGTATGATATTTTTTGATCAGATGCGTAGTTCTCGAGATATATCAAGATATTTAAAAGTTCCGAAGCCGCACCAACATAATAGAGATACAGAAACACCGTGGCCCCTTTCTTTGAGATAACTCGGCACTACTGCGAGCTGGAAATGCCACTTCCAGTTTAGCTGTGCAGAAGAAGAACAACAAGAAGAAGAAATATCTCGAAATATGTCCGTTAGGCCCCTTCCCTTGAGATAAATCTGCAAATATCTCGGAAACGAAGCGAGCTATGGCAAAATGTTAAGAGACCTTTTTTGTAGAGAATTATGTTTCCTACAATTTATGTTCTATGATAGTTTTTGATCAGAAGCGTAGTTTTCGAGATATATCGAGATATTTAAAAGTTCCGAAGCCGCACCAACATAATAGAGATACAGAAACACCGTGGCCCCTTTCTTTCAGATAACTCTGTACTATTGCGAGCTGGAAATGCCACTTCCAGTTTAGCTGTGCAGAAGAAGAACAACAAGAAGAAGAAATATCTCGAAATATGTCCGTTAGGCCCCTTCCCTTGAGATAAATCTGCAAATATCTCGGAAACGAAGCGAGCTATTGCAAAATGTTAAGAGACCTTTTTTGTAGAGAATTGAGTTTCCTACTTTTTATGTTCTATGATATTTTTTGATCAGATGCGTAGTTCTCGAGATATATCAAGATATTTAAAAGTTCCGAAGCCGCACCAACATAATAGAGATACAGAAACACCGTGGCCCCTTTCTTTCAGATAACTATGCACTATTGCGAGGTGTAAATGCCACTTCCAGCTTAGCTGTGCAGAAGAAGAACAACAAGAAGAAGAAATATCTCGAAATATGTCCGTCAGGCCCCTTACCTTGAGATACATCTGCAAATATCTCGGAAACGAAGCGAGCTATGGCAAAATCTTACGAGACTTTTTTGTAGAGAATTAAGTTTCCTGCTTTTTATGTTCTATGATATTTTTTGATCAGATGCGTAGTTCTCGAGATATATCAAGATATTTAAAAGTTCCGAAGCCGCACCAACATAATAGAGATACAGAAACACCGTGGCCCCTTTCTTTGAGATAACTCTGTACTATTGCGAGCTGGAAATGCCACTTCCAGTTTAGCTGTGCAGAAGAAGAACAACAAGAAGAAGAAATATCTCGAAATATGTCCGTTAGGCCCCTTCCCTTGAGATGAATCTGCAAATATCTCGGAAACGAAGCGAGCTATGGCAAAATGTTAAGAGACGTTTTTTGTAGAGAATTATGTTTCCTACAATTTATGTTCTATGATATTTTTTGATCAGAAGCGTAGTTTTCGAGATATATCGAGATATTTAAAAGTTCCGAAGCAGCACCAACATAATAGAGATACAGAAACACCGTGGCCCCTTTCTTTGAGATAACTCTGCACTATTGCGAGCTGCCAATGCCACTTCCAGCTTAGCTGTGCAGAAGAAGAACAACAAGAAGAAGAAATATCTCGAAATGTGTCCGTCAGGCCCCTTCCCTTGAGATAAATCTGCAAATATCTCGGAAACGAAGAGAGCTATGGCAAAATCTTAAGAGACCTTTTTTGTAGAGAATTAAGTTTCCTACTTTTTATGTTCTATGATATTTTTTGATCAGACGCGTAGTTCTCGAGATATATCAAGATATTTAAAAGTTCCGAAGCCGCACCAACATAATAGAGATACAGAAACACCGTGGCCCCTTTCTTTGAGATAACTCTGTACTATTGCGAGCTGGAAATGCCACTTCCAGTTTAGCTGTGCAGAAGAAGAACAACAAGAAGAAGAAATATCTCGAAATATGTCCGTTAGGCCCCTTCCCTTGAGATAAATCTGCAAATATCTCGGAAACGAAGCGAGCTATGGCAAAATGTTAAGAGACGTTTTTTGTAGAGAATTACGTTTCCTACAATTTATGTTCTATGATATTTTTTGATCAGAAGCGTAGTTTTCGAGATATATCGAGATATTTAAAAGTTCCGAAGCAGCACCAACATAATAGAGATACAGAAACACCGTGGCCCCTTTCTTTGAGATAACTCTGCACTAGTGCGAGCCGCAAATGCCACTTCCAGCTTAGCTGTGCAGAAGAAGAACAACAAGAAGAAGAAATATCTCGAAATATGTCCGTCAGGCCCCTTCCCTTGAGATAAATCTGCAAATATCTCGGAAACGAAGCGAGCTATTGCAAAATGTTAAGAGACCTTTTTTGTAGAGAATTGAGTTTCCTACTTTTTATGTTCTATGATATTTTTTGATCAGATGCGTAGTTCTCGAGATATATCAAGATATTTAAAAGTTCCGAAGCCGCACCAACATAATAGAGATACAGAAACACCGTGGCCCCTTTCTTTCAGATAACTATGCACTATTGCGAGCTGTAAATGCCACTTCCAGCTTAGCTGTGCAGAAGAAGAACAACAAGAAGAAGAAATATCTCGAAATATGTCCGTCAGGCCCCTTACCTTGAGATAAATCTGCAAATATCTCGGAAACGAAGCGAGCTATGGCAAAATGTTAAGAGACGTTTTTTGTAGAGAATTAAGTTTCCTACTTTTTATCTTCTATGATATTTTCTGATCAGATGCGTAGTTCTCGAGATATATCAAGATATTTAAAAGTTCCGAAGCCGCACCAACATAATAGAGATACAGAAACACCGTGGCCCCTTTCTTTGAGATAACTCTGCACTAGTGCGAGCCGCAAATGCCACTTCCAGCTTAGCTGTGCAGAAGAAGAACAACAAGAAGAAGAAATATCTCGAAATATGTCCGTCAGGCCACTTCCCTTGAGATAAATCTGCAAATATCTCGGAAACGAAGCGAGCTATGGCAAAATGTTAAGAGACCTTTTTTGTAGAGAATTATGTTTCCTACTTTTTATGTTCTATGATATTTTTTGATCAGACGCGTAGCTCTCGAGATATATCAAGATATTTAAAAGTTCCGAAGCCGCACCAACATAATAGAGATACAGAAACACCGTGGCCCCTCTCTTTGAGATAACTCTGCACTATTGCGAGCTGGAAATGCCACTTCCAGTTTAGCTGTGCAGAAGAAGAACAACAAGAAGAAGAAATATCTCGAAACATGTCCGTTAGGCCCCTTCCCTTGAGATAAATCTGCAAATATCTCGGAAACGAAGCGAGCTATGGCAAAATGTTAAGAGACCTTTTTTGTAGAGAATTATGTTTCCTACAATTTATGCTCTATGATATTTTTTGATCAGAAGCGTAGTTTTCGAGATATATCGAGATATTTAAAAGTTCCGAAGCCGCACCAACATAATAGAGATACAGAAACACCGTGGCCCCTTTCTTTGAGATAACTCTGCACTATTGCGAGCTGCAAATGCCACTTCCAGCTTAGCTGTGCAGAGGAAGAACAACAAGAAGAAGAAATATCTCGAAATATGTCCGTCAGGCCCCTTCCCTTGAGATAAATCTGCAAATATCTCGGAAACGAAGCGAGCTATGGCAAAATGTTAAGAGACCTTTTTTGTAGAGAACTATGTTTCCTACTTTTTGTGTTCTATGATATTTTTTGATCAGACGCGTAGCTCTCGAGATATATCAAGATATTTAAAAGTTCCGAAGCCGCACCAACATAATAGGGATACAGAAACACCGTGGCCCCTTTCTTTGAGATAACTCTGCACTAGTGCGAGCCGCAAATGCCACTTCCAGCTTAGCTGTGCAGAAGAAGTACAACAAGAAGAAGAAATATCTCGAAATATGTCCGTCAGGCCCCTTCCCTTGAGATAAATCTGCAAATATCTCGGAAACGAAGCGAGCTATGGCAAAATGTTAAGAGACCTTTTTTGTACAGAATTATGTTTCCTACTTTTTATGTTCTATGATATTTTTTGATCAGACGCGTAGCTCTCGAGATATATCAAGATATTTAAAAGTTCCGAAGCCGCACCAACATAATAGAGATACAGAAACACCGTGGCCCCTTTCTTTCAGATAACTATGCACTATTGCGAGCTGCAAATGCCACTTCCAGCTTAGCTGTGCAGAAGAAGAACAACAAAAAGAAGAAATATCTCGAAATATGTCCGTCAGGCCCCTTCCCTTGAGATAAATCTGCAAATATCTCGGAAACGAAGCGAGCTATGGCAAAATGTTAAGAGACCTCTTTTGTAGAGAATTAAGTTTCCTACTTTTTATGTTCTATGATATTTTTCGATCAGATGCGTAGTTCTCGAGATATATCAAGATATTTAAAAGTTCCGAAGCCGCACCAACATAATAGAGATACAGACACACCGTGGCCCCTTTCTTTGAGATAACTCTGCACTATTGCGAGCTGCAAATGCCACTTCCAGCTTAGCTGTGCAGAAGAAGAACAACAAGAAGAAGAAATATCTCGAAATATGTCCGTCAGGCCCCTTCCCTTGAGATAAATCTGCAAATATCTCGGAAACGAAGCGAGCTACGGCAAAATGTTAAGAGACCTTTTTTGTAGAAAATTAGGTTTCCTACTTTTTATGTTCTATGGTATTTTTTGATCAGATGCGTAGTTCTCGAGATATATCAAGATATTTAAAAGTTCCGAAGCCGTACCAACATAATAGAGATACAGAAACACCGTGGCCCCTTTCTTTGCGATAACTCTGCACTATTGCGAGCTGCAAATGCCACTTCCAGCTTAGCTGTGCAGAAGAAGAACAACAAGAAGAAGAAATATCTCGAAATATGTCCGTCAGGCCCCTTCCCTTGAGATAAATCTGCAAATATCTCGGAAACGAAGCGAGCTATGGCAAAATGTTAAGAGACCTTTTTTGTAGAGAATGAAGTTTCCTACTTTTTATGTTCTATGATATTTTTTGATCAGATGCGTAGTTCTCGAGATATATCAAGATATTTAAAAGTTCCGAAGCCGCACCAACATAATAGAGATACAGAAACACCGTGGCCCCTTTCTTTGAGATAACTCGGCACTACTGCGAGCTGGAAATGCCACTTCCAGTTTAGCTGTGCAGAAGAAGAACAACAAGAAGAAGAAATATCTCGAAATATGTCCGTCAGGCCCCTTCCCTTGAGATAAATCTGCAAATATCTCGGAAACGAAGCGAGCTATGGCAAAATGTTAAGAGACCTTTTTTGTAGAGAATTAAGTTTCCTACTTTTTATGTTCTATGATATTTTTTGATCGGATGCGTAGCTCTCGAGATATATCGAGATATTTAAAAGTTCCGAAGCAGCACCAACATAATAGAGATACAGAAACACCGTGGCCCCTTTCTTTGAGATAACTCTGCACTAGTGCGAGCCGCAAATGCCACTTCCAGCTTAGCTGTGCAGAAGAAGAACAACAAGAAGAAGAAATATCTCGAAATATGTCCGTCAGGCCCCTTCCCTTGAGATAAATCTGCAAATATCTCGGAAACGAAGCGAGCCATTGCAAAATGTTAAGAGACCTTTTTTGTAGAGAATTGAGTTTCCTACTTTTTATGTTCTATGATATTTTTTGATCAGATGCGTAGTTCTCGAGATATATCAAGATATTTAAAAGTTCCGAAGCCGCACCAACATAATAGAGATACAGAAACACCGTGGCCCCTTTCTTTGAGATAACTCTGCACTATTGTGAGCTGCAAATGCCACTTCCAGCTTAGCTGTGCAGAAGAAGAACAACAAAAAGAAGAAATATCTCGAAATATGTCCGTCAGGCCCCTTCCCTTGAGATAAATCTGCAAATATCTCGGAAACGAAGCGAGCTATGGCAAAATGTTAAGAGACCTCTTTTGTAGAGAATTAAGTTTCCTACTTTTTATGTTCTATGATATTTTTCGATCAGATGCGTAGTTCTCGAGATATATCAAGATATTTAAAAGTTCCGAAGCCGCACCAACATAATAGAGATACAGAAACACCGTGGCCCCTTTCTTTGAGATAACTCTGTACTATTGCGAGCTGGAAATGCCACTTCCAGTTTAGCTGTGCAGAAGAAGAACAACAAGAAGAAGAAATATCTCGAAATATGTCCGTTAGGCCCCTTCCCTTGAGATGAATCTGCAAATATCTCGGAAACGAAGCGAGCTATGGCAAAATGTTAAGAGATGTTTTTTGTAGAGAATTATGTTTCCTACAATTTAGGTTCTATGATATTTTTTGATCAGAAGCGTAGTTTTCGAGATATATCAAGATATTTAAAAGTTCCGAAGCCGCACCAACATAATAGAGATACAGAAACACCGTGGCCCGTCTCTTTGAGATAACTCTGCACTATTGCGAGCTGGAAATGCCACTTCCAGTTTAGCTGTGCAGAAGAAGAACAACAAGAAGAAGAAATATCTCGAAATATGTCCGTTAGGCCCCTTCCCTTGAGATAAATCTGCAAATATCTCGGAAACGAAGCGAGCTATGGCAAAATGTTAAGAGACCTTTTTTGTAGAGAATTATGTTTCCTACAATTTATGTTCTATGATAGTTTTTGATCAGAAGCGTAGTTTTCGAGATATATCGAGATATTTAAAAGTTCCGAAGCCGCACCAACATAATAGAGATACAGAAACACCGTGGCCCCTTTCTTTCAGATAACTCTGTACTATTGCGAGCTGGAAATGCCACTTCCAGTTTAGCTGTGCAGAAGAAGAACAACAAGAAGAAGAAATATCTCGAAATATGTCCGTTAGGCCCCTTCCCTTGAGATAAATCTGCAAATATCTCGGAAACGAAGCGGGCTATTGCAAAATGTTAAGAGACCTTTTTTGTAGAGAATTGAGTTTCCTACTTTTTATGTTCTATGATATTTTTTGATCAGATGCGTAGTTCTCGAGATATATCAAGATATTTAAAAGTTCCGAAGCCGCACCAACATAATAGAGATACAGAAACACCGTGGCCCCTTTCTTTCAGATAACTATGCACTATTGCGAGCTGTAAATGCCACTTCCAGCTTAGCTGTGCAGAAGAAGAACAACAAGAAGAAGAAATATCTCGAAATATGTCCGTCAGGCCCCTTACCTTCAGATAAATCTGCAAATATCTCGGAAACGAAGCGAGCTATGGCAAAATCTTACGAGACTTTTTTGTAGAGAATTAAGTTTCCTACTTTTTATGTTCTATGATATTTTTTGATCAGATGCGTAGTTCTCGAGGTATATCAAGATATTTAAAAGTTCCGAAGCCGCACCAACATAATAGAGATACAGAAACACCGTGGCCCCTTTCTTTGAGATAACTCTGTACTATTGCGAGCTGGAAATGCCACTTCCAGTTTAGCTGTGCAGAAGAAGAACAACAAGAAGAAGAAATATCTCGAAATATGTCCGTTAGGCCCCTTCCCTTGAGATGAATCTGCAAATATCTCGGAAACGAAGCGAGCTATGGCAAAATGTTAAGAGACGTTTTTTGTAGAGAATTATGTTTCCTACAATTTATGTTCTATGATATTTTTTGATCAGATGCGTAGTTTTCGAGATATATCGAGATATTTAAAAGTTCCGAAGCAGCACCAACATAATAGAGATACAGAAACACCGTGGCCCCTTTCTTTGAGATAACTCTGCACTATTGCGAGCTGCAAATGCCACTTCCGGCTTAGCTGTGCAGAAGAAGAACAACAAGAAGAAGAAATATCTCGAAATGTGTCCGTCAGGCCCCTTCCCTTGAGATAAATCTGCAAATATCTCGCAATCGAAGAGAGCTATGGCAAAATGTTAAGAGACCTTTTTTGTAGGGAATTAAGTTTCCTACTTTTTATGTTCTATGATATTTTTTGATCAGACGCGTAGTTCTCGAGATATATCAAGATATTTAAAAGTTCCGAAGCCGCACCAACATAATAGAGATACAGAAACACCGTGGCCCCTTTCTTTGAGATAACTCTGTACTATTGCGAGCTGGAAATGCCACTTCCAGTTTAGCTGTGCAGAAGAAGAACAACAAGAAGAAGAAATATCTCGAAATATGTCCGTTAGGCCCCTTCCCTTGAGATAAATCTGCAAATATCTCGGAAACGAAGCGAGCTATGGCAAAATGTTAAGAGACGTTTTTTGTAGAGAATTACGTTTCCTACAATTTTTGTTCTATGATATTTTTTGATCAGAAGCGTAGTTTTCGAGATATATCGAGATATTTAAAAGTTCCGAAGCAGCACCAACATAATAGAGATACAGAAACACCGTGGCCCCTTTCTTTGAGATAACTCTGCACTAGTGCGAGCCGCAAATGCCACTTCCAGCTTAGCTGTGCAGAAGAAGAACAACAAGAAGAAGAAATATCTCGAAATATGTCCGTTAGGCCCCTTCCCTTGAGATGAATCTGCAAATATCTCGGAAACGAAGCGAGCTATGGCAAAATGTTAAGAGACGTTTTTTGTAGAGAATTATGTTTCCTACAATTTATGTGCTATGATATTTTTTGATCAGATGCGTAGTTTTCGAGATATATCGAGATATTTAAAAGTTCCGAAGCAGCACCAACATAATAGAGATACAGAAACACCGTGGCCCCTTTCTTTGAGATAACTCTGCACTATTGCGAGCTGCAAATGCCACTTCCAGCTTAGCTGTGCAGAAGAAGAACAACAAGAAGAAGAAATATCTCGAAATGTGTCCGTCAGGCCCCTTCCCTTGAGATAAATCTGCAAATATCTCGGAAACGAAGAGAGCTATGGCAAAATGTTAAGACACCTTTTTTGTAGGGAATTAAGTTTCCTACTTTTTATGTTCTATGATATTTTTTGATCAGACGCGTAGTTCTCGAGATATATCAAGATATTTAAAAGTTCCGAAGCCGCACCAACATAATAGAGATACAGAAACACCGTGGCCCCTTTCTTTGAGATAACTCTGTACTATTGCGAGCTGGAAATGCCACTTCCAGTTTAGCTGTGCAGAAGAAGAACAACAAGAAGAAGAAATATCTCGAAATATGTCCGTTAGGCCCCTTCCCTTGAGATAAATCTGCAAATATCTCGGAAACGAAGCGAGCTATGGCAAAATGTTAAGAGACGTTTTTTGTAGAGAATTACGTTTCCTACAATTTATGTTCTATGATATTTTTTGATTAGAAGCGTAGTTTTCGAGATATATCGAGATATTTAAAAGTTCCGAAGCAGCACCAACATAATAGAGATACAGAAACACCGTGGCCCCTTTCTTTGAGATAACTCTGCACTAGTGCGAGCCGCAAATGCCACTTCCAGCTTAGCTGTGCAGAAGAAGAACAACAAGAAGAAGAAATATCTCGAAATATGTCCGTCAGGCCCCTTCCCTTGAGATAAATCTGCAAATATCTCGGAAACGAAGCGAGCTATGGCAAAATGTTAAGAGACGTTTTTTGTAGAGAATTAAGTTTCCTACTTTTTATCTTCTATGATATTTTCTGATCAGATGCGTAGTTCTCGAGATATATCAAGATATTTAAAAGTTCCGAAGCCGCACCAACATAATAGAGATACAGAAACACCGTGGCCCCTTTCTTTGAGATAACTCTGCACTAGTGCCAGCCGCAACTGCCACTTCCAGCTTAGCTGTGCAGAAGAAGAACAACAAGAAGAAGAAATATCTCGAAATATGTCCGTCAGGCCCCTTCCCTTGAGATAAATCTGCAAATATCTCGGAAACGAAGCGAGCTATGGCAAAATGTTAAGAGACCTTTTTTGTAGAGAATTAAGTTTCCTACTTTTTATGTTCTATGATATTTTTTGATCAGATGCGTAGTTCTCGAAATATATCAAGATATTTAAAAGTTCCGAACCCGCACCAACATAATAGAGATACAGAAACACCGTGGCCCCTTTCTTTGAGATAACTCTGCACTATTGCGAGCTGCAAATGCCACTTCCAGCTTAGCTGTGCAGAGGAAGAACAACAAGAAGAAGGAATATCTCGAAATATGTCCGTCAGGCCAGTTCCTTTGAGCTGAATCTGCAAATATCTCGGAAACGAAGCGAGCTATGGCAAAATGTTAAGAGACGTTTTTTATAGAGAATTATGTTTCCTACAATTTATGTTCTATGATATTTTTTGATCAGAAGCGTAGTTTTCGAGATATATCGAGATATTTAAAAGTTCCGAAGCCGCACCAACATAATAGAGATACAGAAACACCGTGGCCCCTTTCTTTGAGATAACTCTGCACTAGTGCCAGCCGCAAATGCCACTTCCAGCTTAGCTGTGCAGAAGAAGAACAACAAGAAGAAGAAATATCTCGAAATATGTCCGTCAGGCCCCTTCCCTTGAGATAAATCTGCAAATATCTCGGAAACGAAGCGAGCTATGGCAAAATGTTAAGAGACCTTTTTTGTAGAGAATTAAGTTTCCTACTTTTTATGTTCTATGATATTTTTTGATCAGATGCGTAGTTCTCGAAATATATCAAGATATTTAAAAGTTCCGAAGCCGCACCAACATAATAGAGATACAGAAACACCGTGGCCCCTTTCTTTGAGATAACTCTGCACTATTGCGAGCTGCAAATGCCACTTCCAGCTTAGCTGTGCAGAAGAAGAACAACAAGAAGAAGAAATATCTCGAAATATGTCCGTCAGGCCCCTTCCCTTGAGATAAATCTGCAAATATCTCGGAAACGAAGAGAGCTATGGCAAAATGTTAAGAGACCTTTTTTGTAGAGAATTAAGTTTCCTACAATTTATGTTCTACGATATTTTTTGATCAGAAGCGTAGTTTTCGAGATATATCGAGATATTTAAAAGTTCCGAAGCCGCACCAACATAATAGGGATACAGAAACACCGTGGCCCCTTTCTTTGAGATAACTCTGCACTAGTGCGAGCCGCAAATGCCACTTCCAGCTTAGCTGTGCAGAAGAAGAACAACAAGAAGAAGAAATATCTCGAAATATGTCCGTCAGGCCCCTTCCCTTGAGATAAATCTGCAAATATCTCGGAAACGAAGCGAGCTATGGCAAAATGTTAAGAGACCTTTTTTGTAGAGAATTAAGTTTCCTACTTTTTATGTTCTATGATATTTTTTGATCAGAAGCGTAGTTTTCGAGATATATCGAGATATTTAAAAGTTCCGAAGCCGCACCAACATAATAGGGATACAGAAACACCGTGGCCCCTTTCTTTGAGATAACTCTGCACTAGTGCGAGCCGCAAATGCCACTTCCAGCTTAGCTGTGCAGAAGAAGAACAACAAGAAGAAGAAATATCTCGAAATATGTCCGTCAGGCCCCTTCCCTTGAGATATATCTGCAAATATCTCGGAAACGAAGCGAGCTATGGCAAAATGTTAAGAGACCTTTTTTGTAGAGAATTATGTTTCCTACAATTTATGTTCTATAATATTTTTTGATCAGAAGCGTAGTTTTCGAGATATATCGAGATATTTAAAAGTTCCGAAGCCGCACCAACATAATAGAGATACAGAAACACCGTGGCCCCTTTCTTTGAGATAACTCTGCACTAGTGCGAGCCGCAAATGCCACTTCCAGCTTAGCTGTGCAGAAGAAGAACAACAAGAAGAAGAAATATCTCGAAATATGTCCGTCAGGCCCCTTCCCTTGAGATATATCTGCAAATATCTCGGAAACGAAGCGAGCTATAGCAAAATGTTAAGAGAACTTTTTTGTACAGAATTAAGTTTCCTACTTTTTATGTTCTATGATATTTTTTGTTCAGATGCGTAGTTCTCGAGATATATCAAGATATTTAAAAGTTCCGAAGCCGCACCAACATAATAGAGATACAGAAACACCGTGGCCCCTTTCTTTGAGATAACTCTGCACTATTGCGAGCTGCAAATGCCACTTCCAGCTTAGCTGTGCAGAAGAAGAACAACAAGAAGAAGAAATATCTCGAAATATGTCCGTCAGGCCCCTTCCCTTGAGATAAATCTGCAAATATCTCGGAAACGAAGAGAGCTATGGCAAAATGTTAAGAGACCTTTTTTGTAGAGAATTAAGTTTCCTACAATTTATGTTCTACGATATTTTTTGATCAGAAGCGTAGTTTTCGAGATATATCGAGATATTTAAAAGTTCCGAAGCCGCACCAACATAATAGGGATACAGAAACACCGTGGCCCCTTTCTTTGAGATAACTCTGCACTAGTGCGAGCCGCAAATGCCACTTCCAGCTTAGCTGTGCAGAAGAAGAACAACAAGAAGAAGAAATATCTCGAAATATGTCCGCCAGGCCCCTTCCCTTGAGATAAATCTGCAAATATCTCGGAAAGGAAGCGAGCTATGGCAAAATGTTAAGAGACCTTTTTTGTAGAGAATTAAGTTTCCTACTTTTTATGTTCTATGATATTTTTTGATCAGATGCGTAGTTCTCGAGATATATCAAGATATTTAAAAGTTCCGAAGCCGCACCAACATAATAGAGATACAGAAACACCGTGGCCCCTTTCTTTGAGATAACTCTGCACTATTGCGAGCTGCAAATGCCACTTCCAGCTTAGCTGTGCAGAAGAAGAACAACAAGAAGAAGAAATATCTCGAAATATGTCCGTCAGGCCCCTTCCCTTGAGATAAATCTGCAAATATCTCGGAAACCAAGAGAGCTATGGCAAAATGTTAAGAGACCTTTTTTGTAGAGAATTAAGTTTCCTACAATTTATGTTCTATGATATTTTTTGATCAGAAGCGTAGTTTTCGAGATATATCGAGATATTTAAAAGTTCCCAAGCCGCACCAACATAATAGAGATACAGAAACACCGTGGCCCCTTTCTTTGAGATAACTCTGCACTATTGCGAGCTGCAAATGCCACTTCCAGCTTAGCTGTGCAGAAGAAGAACAACAAGAAGAAGAAATATCTCGAAATATGTCCGTCAGGCCCCTTCCCTTGAGATAAATCTGCAAATATCTCGGAAACGAAGAGAGCTATGGCAAAATGTTAAGAGACCTTTTTTGTAGAGAATTAAGTTTCCTACAATTTATGTTCTATGATATTTTTTGATCAGAAGCGTAGTTTTCGAGATATATCGAGATATTTAAAAGTTCCGAAGCCGCACCAACATAATAGGGATACAGAAACACCGTGGCCCCTTTCTTTGAGATAACTCTGCACTAGTGCGAGCCGCAAATGCCACTTCCAGCTTAGCTGTGCAGAAGAAGAACAACAAGAAGAAGAAATATCTCGAAATATGTCCGTCAGGCCCCTTCCCTTGAGATATATCTGCAAATATCTCGGAAACGAAGCGAGCTATGGCAAAATGTTAAGAGACCTTTTTTGTAGAGAATTAAGTTTCCTACTTTTTATGTTCTGTGATATTTTTTGATCAGAAGCGTAGTTTTCGAGATATATCGAGATATTTAAAAGTTCCGAAGCCGCACCAACATAATAGGGATACAGAAACACCGTGGCCCCTTTCTTTGAGATAACTCTGCACTAGTGCGAGCCGCAAATGCCACTTCCAGCTTAGCTGTGCAGAAGAAGAACAACAAGAAGAAGAAATATCTCGAAATATGTCCGTCAGGCCCCTTCCCTTGAGATATATCTGCAAATATCTCGGAAACGAAGCGAGCTATGGCAAAATGTTAAGAGACCTTTTTTGTAGAGAATTATGTTTCCTACAATTTATGTTCTACGATATTTTTTGATCAGAAGCGTAGTTTTCGAGATATATCGAGATATTTAAAAGTTCCGAAGCCGCACCAACATAATAGAGATACAGAAACACCGTGGCCCCTTTCTTTGAGATAACTCTGCACTAGTGCGAGCCGCAAATGCCACTTCCAGCTTAGCTGTGCAGAAGAAGAACAACAAGAAGAAGAAATATCTCGAAATATGTCCGTCAGGCCCCTTCCCTTGAGATAAATCTGCAAATATCTCGGAAACGAAGAGAGCTATGGCAAAATGTTAAGAGACCTTTTTTGTAGAGAATTAAGTTTCCTACTTTTTATGTTCTATTATATTTTTTGATCAGATGCGTAGTTCTCGAGATATATCAAGATATTTAAAAGTTCCGAAGCCGCACCAACATAATAGAGATACAGAAACACCGTGGCCCCTTTCTTTGAGATAACGCTGCACTATTGCGAGCTGCAAATGCCACTTCCAGCTTAGCTGTGCAGAAGAAGAACAACAAGAAGAAGAAATATCTCGAAATATGTCCGTCAGGCCCCTTCCCTTGAGATATATCTGCAAATATCTCGGAAACGAAGCGAGCTATGGCAAAATGCTAAGAGACCTTTTTTGTAGAGAATTATGTTTCCTACAATTTAGGTTGTATGATATTTTTTGATCAGAAGCGTAGTTTTCGAGATGTATCGAGATATTTAAAAGTTCCGAAGCCGCACCAACATAATAGAGATACAGAAACACCGTGGCCCCTTTCTTTGAGATAACTCTGCACTAGTGCGAGCCGCAAATGCCACTTCCAGCTTAGCTGTGCAGAAGAAGAACAACAAGAAGAAGAAATATCTCGAAATATGTCCGTCAGGCCCCTTCCCTTGAGATATATCTGCAAATATCTCGGAAACGAAGCGAGCTATGGCAAAATGTTAAGAGACCTTTTTTGTAGAGAATTATGTTTCCTACAATTTATGTTCTACGATATTTTTTGATCAGAAGCGTAGTTTTCGAGATATATCGAGATATTTAAAAGTTCCGAAGCCGCACCAACATAATAGAGATACAGAAACACCGTGGCCCCTTTCTTTGAGATAACTCTGCACTAGTGCGAGCCGCAAATGCCACTTCCAGCTTAGCTGTGCAGAAGAAGAACAACAAGAAGAAGAAATATCTCGAAATATGTCCGTCAGGCCCCTTCCCTTGAGATAAATCTGCAAATATCTCGGAAACGAAGAGAGCTATGGCAAAATGTTAAGAGACCTTTTTTGTAGAGTATTAAGTTTCCTACTTTTTATGTTCTATTATATTTTTTGATCAGATGCGTAGTTCTCGAGATATATCAAGATATTTAAAAGTTCCGAAGCCGCACCAACATAATAGAGATACAGAAACACCGTGGCCCCTTTCTTTGAGATAACGCTGCACTATTGCGAGCTGCAAATGCCACTTCCAGCTTAGCTGTGCAGAAGAAGAACAACAAGAAGAAGAAATATCTCGAAATATGTCCGTCAGGCCCCTTCCCTTGAGATATATCTGCAAATATCTCGGAAACGAAGCGAGCTATGGCAAAATGCTAAGAGACCTTTTTTGTAGAGAATTATGTTTCCTACAATTTAGGTTGTATGATATTTTTTGATCAGAAGCGTAGTTTTCGAGATGTATCGAGATATTTAAAAGTTCCGAAGCCGCACCAACATAATAGAGATACAGAAACACCGTGGCCCCTTTCTTTGAGATAACTCTGCACTAGTGCGAGCCGCAAATGCCACTTCCAGCTTAGCTGTGCAGAAGAAGAACAACAAGAAGAAGAAATATCTCGAAATATGTCCGTCAGGCCCCTTCCCTTGAGATATATCTGCAAATATCTCGGAAACGAAGCGAGCTATGGCAAAATGTTAAGAGACCTTTTTTGTAGAGAATTCTGTTTCCTACAATTTATGTTCTATGATATTTTTTGATCAGAAGCGTAGTTTTCGAGATATATCGAGATATTTAAAAGTTCCGAAGCCGCACCAACATAATAGAGATACAGAAACACCGTGGCCCCTTTCTTTGAGATAACTCTGCACTAGTGCGAGCCGCAAATGCCACTTCCAGCTTAGCTGTGCAGAGGAAGAACAACAAGAAGAAGAAATATCTCGAAATATGTCCGTCAGGCCAGTTCCTTTGAGCTGAATCTGCAAATATCTCGGAAACGAAGCGAGCTATGGCAAAATGTTAAGAGACGTTTTTTATAGAGAATTATATTTCCTACAATTTATGTTCTATGATATTTTTTGATCAGAAGCGTAGTTTTCGAGATATATCGAGATATTTAAAAGTTCCGAAGCCGCACCAACATAATAGGGATACAGAAACACCGTGGCCCCTTTCTTTGAGATAACTCTGCACTAGTGCGAGCCACAAATGCCACTTCCAGCTTAGCTGTGCAGAAGAAGAACAACAAGAAGAAGAAATATCTCGAAATATGTCCGTCAGGCCCCTTCCCTTGAGATAAATCTGCAAATATCTCGGAAACGAAGCGAGCTATGGCAAAATGTTAAGAGACCTTTTTTGTAGAGAATTAAGTTTCCTACTTTTTATGTTCTATGATATTTTTTGATCAGAAGCGTAGTTTTCGAGATATATCGAGATATTTAAAAGTTCCGAAGCCGCACCAACATAATAGGGATACAGAAACACCGTGGCCCCTTTCTTTGAGATAACTCTGCACTAGTGCGAGCCGCAAATGCCACTTCCAGCTTAGCTGTGCAGAAGAAGAACAACAAGAAGAAGAAATATCTCGAAATATGTCCGTCAGGCCCCTTCCCTTGAGATATATCTGCAAATATCTCGGAAACGAAGCGAGCTATGGCAAAATGTTAAGAGACCTTTTTTGTAGAGAATTATGTTTCCTACAATTTATGTTCTATAATATTTTTTGATCAGAAGCGTAGTTTTCGAGATATATCGAGATATTTAAAAGTTCCGAAGCCGCACCAACATAATAGAGATACAGAAACACCGTGGCCCCTTTCTTTGAGATAACTCTGCACTAGTGCGAGCCGCAAATGCCACTTCCAGCTTAGCTGTGCAGAAGAAGAACAACAAGAAGAAGAAATATCTCGAAATATGTCCGTCAGGCCCCTTCCCTTGAGATATATCTGCAAATATCTCGGAAACGAAGCGAGCTATGGCAAAATGTTAAGAGACCTTTTTTGTAGAGAATTCTGTTTACTACAATTTATGTTCTATGATATTTTTTGATCAGAAGCGTAGTTTTCGAGATATATCGAGATATTTAAAAGTTCCGAAGCCGCACCAACATAATAGAGATACAGAAACACCGTGGCCCCTTTCTTTGAGATAACTCTGCACTAGTGCGAGCCGCAAATGCCACTTCCAGCTTAGCTGTGCAGAAGAAGAACAACAAGAAGAAGAAATATCTCGAAATATGTCCGTCAGGCCCCTTCCCTTGAGATAAATCTGCAAATATCTCGGAAACGAAGCGAGTTATGGCAAAATGTTAAGAGACCTTTTTTGTAGAGAATTAAGTTTCCTACTTTTTATGTTCTATGATATTTTTTGATCAGATGCGTAGTTCTCGAGATATATCAAGATATTTAAAAGTTCCGAACCCGCACCAACATAATAGAGATACAGAAACACCGTGGCCCCTTTCTTTGAGATAACTCTGCACTATTGCGAGCTGCAAATGCCACTTCCAGCTTAGCTGTGCAGAGGAAGAACAACAAGAAGAAGAAATATCTCGAAATATGTCCGTCAGGCCAGTTCCTTTGAGCTGAATCTGCAAATATCTCGGAAACGAAGCGAGCTATGGCAAAATGTTAAGAGACGTTTTTTGTAGAGAATTATGTTTCCTACAATTTATGTTCTATGATATTTTTTGATCAGAAGCGTAGTTTTCGAGATATATCGAGATATTTAAAAGTTCCGAAGACGCACCAACATAATAGAGATACAGAAACACCGTGGCCCCTTTCTTTGAGATAACTCTGCACTATTGCGCGCTGCAAATGCCACTTCCAGCTTAGCTGTGCAGAAGAAGAACAACAAGAAGAAGAAATATCTCGAAATATGTCCGTCAGGCCCCTTCCCTTGAGATAAATCTGCAAATATCTCGGAAACGAAGCGAGCTATGGCAAAATGTTAAGAGACCTTTTTTGTAGATAATTAAGTTTCCTACTTTTTATGTTCTATGATATTTTTTGATCAGATGCGTAGTTCTCGAGATATATCAAGATATTTAAAAGTTCCGAAGCCGCACCAACATAATAGAGATACAGAAACACCGTGGCCCCTTTCTTTGAGATAACTCTGCACTATTGCGAGCTGCAAATGCCACTTCCAGCTTAGCTGTGCAGAAGAAGAACAACAAGAAGAAGAAATATCTCGAAATATGTCCGTCAGGCCAGTTCCTTTGAGCTGAATCTGCAAATATCTCGGAAACGAAGCGAGCTATGGCAAAATGTTAAGAGACCTTTTTTGTAGAGAATTATGTTTCCTACAATTTATGTTCTATGATATTTTTTGATCAGAAGCCTAGTTTTCGAGATATATCGAGATATTTAAAAGTTCCGAAGCCGCACCAACATAATAGAGATACAGAAACACCGTGGCCCCTTTCTTTGAGATAACTCTGCACTAGTGCGAGCCGCAAATGCCACTTCCAGCTTAGCTGTGCAGAAGAAGAACAACAAGAAGAAGAAATATCTCGAAATATGTCCGTCAGGCCCCTTCCCTTGAGATAAATCTGCAAATATCTCGGAAACGAAGCGAGCTATAGCAAAATGTTAAGAGAACTTTTTTGTACAGAATTAAGTTTCCTACTTTTTATGTTCTATGATATTTTTTGTTCAGATGCGTAGTTCTCGAGATATATCAAGATATTTAAAAGTTCCGAAGCCGCACCAACATAATAGAGATACAGAAACACCGTGGCCCCTTTCTTTGAGATAACTCTGCACTATTGCGAGCTGCAAATGCCACTTCCAGCTTAGCTGTGCAGAAGAAGAACAACAAGAAGAAGAAATATCTCGAAATATGTCCGTCAGGCCCCTTCCCTTGAGATAAATCTGCAAATATCTCGGAAACGAAGAGAGCTATGGCAAAATGTTAAGAGACCTTTTTTGTAGAGAATTAAGTTTCCTACAATTTATGTTCTACGCTATTTTTTGATCAGAAGCGTAGTTTTCGAGATATATCGAGATATTTAAAAGTTCCGAAGCCGCACCAACATAATAGGGATACAGAAACACCGTGGCCCCTTTCTTTGAGATAACTCTGCACTAGTGCGAGCCGCAAATGCCACTTCCAGCTTAGCTGTGCAGAAGAAGAACAACAAGAAGAAGAAATATCTCGAAATATGTCCGCCAGGCCCCTTCCCTTGAGATAAATCTGCAAATATCTCGGAAAGGAAGCGAGCTATGGCAAAATGTTGAGAGACCTTTTTTGTAGAGAATTAAGTTTCCTACTTTTTATGTTCTATGATATTTTTTGATCAGATGCGTAGTTCTCGAGATATATCAAGATATTTAAAAGTTCCGAAGCCGCACCAACATAATAGAGATACAGAAACACCGTGGCCCCTTTCTTTGAGATAACTCTGCACTATTGCGAGCTGCAAATGCCACTTCCAGCTTAGCTGTGCAGAAGAAGAACAACAAGAAGAAGAAATATCTCGAAATATGTCCGTCAGGCCCCTTCCCTTGAGATAAATCTGCAAATATCTCGGAAACGAAGAGAGCTATGGCAAAATGTTAAGAGACCTTTTTTGTAGAGAATTAAGTTTCCTACAATTTATGTTCTATGATATTTTTTGATCAGAAGCGTAGTTTTCGAGATATATCGAGATATTTAAAAGTTCCGAAGCCGCACCAACATAATAGGGATACAGAAACACCGTGGCCCCTTTCTTTGAGATAACTCTGCACTAGTGCGAGCCGCAAATGCCACTTCCAGCTTAGCTGTGCAGAAGAAGAACAACAAGAAGAAGAAATATCTCGAAATATGTCCGTCAGGCCCCTTCCCTTGAGATATATCTGCAAATATCTCGGAAACGAAGCGAGCTATGGCAAAATGTTAAGAGACCTTTTTTGTAGAGAATTAAGTTTCCTACAATTTATGTTCTATGATATTTTTTGATCAGAAGCGTAGTTTTCGAGATATATCGAGATATTTAAAAGTTCCGAAGCCGCACCAACATAATAGGGATACAGAAACACCGTGGCCCCTTTCTTTGAGATAACTCTGCACTAGTGCGAGCCGCAAATGCCACTTCCAGCTTAGCTGTGCAGAAGAAGAACAACAAGAAGAAGAAATATCTCGAAATATGTCCGTCAGGCCCCTTCCCTTGAGATATATCTGCAAATATCTCGGAAACGAAGCGAGCTATGGCAAAATGTTAAGAGACCTTTTTTGTAGAGAATTAAGTTTCCTACTTTTTATGTTCTATGATATTTTTTGATCAGAAGCGTAGTTTTCGAGATATATCGAGATATTTAAAAGTTCCGAAGCCGCACCAACATAATAGGGATACAGAAACACCGTGGCCCCTTTCTTTGAGATAACTCTGCACTAGTGCGAGCCGCAAATGCCACTTCCAGCTTAGCTGTGCAGAAGAAGAACAACAAGAAGAAGAAATATCTCGAAATATGTCCGTCAGGCCCCTTCCCTTGAGATATATCTGCAAATATCTCGGAAACGAAGCGAGCTATGGCAAAATGTTAAGAGACCTTTTTTGTAGAGAATTATGTTTCCTACAATTTATGTTCTACGATATTTTTTGATCAGAAGCGTAGTTTTCGAGATATATCGAGATATTTAAAAGTTCCGAAGCCGCACCAACATAATAGAGATACAGAAACACCGTGGCCCCTTTCTTTGAGATAACTCTGCACTAGTGCGAGCCGCAAATGCCACTTCCAGCTTAGCTGTGCAGAAGAAGAACAACAAGAAGAAGAAATATCTCGAAATATGTCCGTCAGGCCCCTTCCCTTCAGATATATCTGCAAATATCGCGGAAACGAAGCGAGCTATGGCAAAATGTTAAGAGACCTTTTTTGTAGAGAATTATGTTTCCTACAATTTATGTTCTACGATATTTTTTGATCAGAAGCGTAGTTTTCGAGATATATCGAGATATTTAAAAGTTCCGAAGCCGCACCAACATAATAGAGATACAGAAACACCGTGGCCCCTTTCTTTGAGATAACTCTGCACTAGTGCGAGCCGCAAATGCCACTTCCAGCTTAGCTGTGCAGAAGAAGAACAACAAGAAGAAGAAATATCTCGAAATATGTCCGTCAGGCCCCTTCCCTTGAGATAAATCTGCAAATATCTCGGAAACGAAGAGAGCTATGGCAAAATGTTAAGAGACCTTTTTTGTAGAGAATTAAGTTTCCTACTTTTTATGTTCTATTATATTTTTTGATCAGATGCGTAGTTCTCGAGATATATCAAGATATTTAAAAGTTCCGAAGCCGCACCAACATAATAGAGATACAGAAACACCGTGGCCCCTTTCTTTGAGATAACGCTGCACTATTGCGAGCTGCAAATGCCACTTCCAGCTTAGCTGTGCAGAAGAAGAACAACAAGAAGAAGAAATATCTCGAAATATGTCCGTCAGGCCCCTTCCCTTGAGATATATCTGCAAATATCTCGGAAACGAAGCGAGCTATGGCAAAATGCTAAGAGACCTTTTTTGTAGAGAATTATGTTTCCTACAATTTAGGTTGTATGATATTTTTTGATCAGAAGCGTAGTTTTCGAGATGTATCGAGATATTTAAAAGTTCCGAAGCCGCACCAACATAATAGAGATACAGAAACACCGTGGCCCCTTTCTTTGAGATAACTCTGCACTAGTGCGAACCGCAAATGCCACTTCCAGCTTAGCTGTGCAGAAGAAGAACAACAAGAAGAAGAAATATCTCGAAATATGTCCGTCAGGCCCCTTCCCTTGAGATGTATCTGCAAATATCTCGGAAACGAAGCGAGCTATGGCAAAATGTTAAGAGACCTTTTTTGTAGAGAATTCTGTTTCCTACAATTTATGTTCTATGATATTTTTTGATCAGAAGCGTAGTTTTCGAGATATATCGAGATATTTAAACGTTCCGAAGCCGCACCAACATAATAGAGATACAGAAACACCGTGGCCCCTTTCTTTGAGATAACTCTGCACTAGTGCGAGCCGCAAATGCCACTTCCAGCTTAGCTGTGCAGAGGAAGAACAACAAGAAGAAGAAATATCTCGAAATATGTCCGTCAGGCCAGTTCCTTTGAGCTGAATCTGCAAATATCTCGGAAACGAAGCGAGCTATGGCAAAATGTTAAGAGACGTTTTTTATAGAGAATTATATTTCCTACAATTTATGTTCTATGATATTTTTTGATCAGAAGCGTAGTTTTCGAGATATATCGAGATATTTAAAAGTTCCGAAGCCGCACCAACATAATAGAGATACAGAAACACCGTGGCCCCTTTCTTTGAGATAACTCTGCACTAGTGCGAGCCGCAAATGCCACGTCCAGCTTAGCTGTGCAGAAGAAGAACAACAAGAAGAAGAAATATCTCGAAATATGTCCGTCAGGCCCCTTCCCTTGAGATAAATCTGCAAATATCTCGGAAACGAAGCGAGCTATGGCAAAATGTTAAGAGACCTTTTTTGTAGAGAATTAAGTTTCCTACTTTTTATGTTCTCTGATATTTTTTGATCAGATGCGTAGTTCTCGAGATATATCAAGATATTTAAAAGTTCCGAAGCCGCACCAACATAATAGAGATACAGAAACACAGTGGCCCCTTTCTTTGAGATAACTCTGCACTATTGCGAGCTGCAAATGCCACTTCCAGCTTAGCTGTGCAGAAGAAGAACAACAAGAAGAAGAAATATCTCGAAATATGTCCGTCAGGCCCCTTCCCTTGAGATATATCTGCAAATATCTCGGAAACGAAGCGAGCTATGGCAAAATGCTAAGAGACCTTTTTTGTAGAGAATTATGTTTCCTACAATTTAGGTTGTATGATATTTTTTGATCAGAAGCGTAGTTTTCGAGATGTATCGAGATATTTAAAAGTTCCGAAGCCGCACCAACATAATAGAGATACAGAAACACCGTGGCCCCTTTCTTTGAGATAACTCTGCACTAGTGCGAGCCGCAAATGCCACTTCCAGCTTAGCTGTGCAGAAGAAGAACAACAAGAAGAAGAAATATCTCGAAATATGTCCGTCAGGCCCCTTCCCTTGAGATATATCTGCAAATATCTCGGAAACGAAGCGAGCTATGGCAAAATGTTAAGAGACCTTTTTTGTAGAGAATTCTGTTTCCTACAATTTATGTTCTATGATATTTTTTGATCAGAAGCGTAGTTTTCGAGATATATCGAGATATTTAAAGGTTCCGAAGCCGCACCAACATAATAGAGATACAGAAACACCGTGGCCCCTTTCTTTGAGATAACTCTGCACTAGTGCGAGCCGCAAATGCCACTTCCAGCTTAGCTGTGCAGAGGAAGAACAACAAGAAGAAGAAATATCTCGAAATATGTCCGTCAGGCCAGTTCCTTTGAGCTGAATCTGCAAATATCTCGGAAACGAAGCGAGCTATGGCAAAATGTTAAGAGACGTTTTTTATAGAGAATTATATTTCCTACAATTTATGTTCTATGATATTTTTTGATCAGAAGCGTAGTTTTCGAGATATATCGAGATATTTAAAAGTTCCGAAGCCGCACCAACATAATAGAGATACAGAAACACCGTGGCCCCTTTCTTTGAGATAACTCTGCACTAGTGCGAGCCGCAAATGCCACGTCCAGCTTAGCTGTGCAGAAGAAGAACAACAAGAAGAAGAAATATCTCGAAATATGTCCGTCAGGCCCCTTCCCTTGAGATAAATCTGCAAATATCTCGGAAACGAAGCGAGCTATGGCAAAATGTTAAGAGACCTTTTTTGTAGAGAATTAAGTTTCCTACTTTTTATGTTCTCTGATATTTTTTGATCAGATGCGTAGTTCTCGAGATATATCAAGATATTTAAAAGTTCCGAAGCCGCACCAACATAATAGAGATACAGAAACACAGTGGCCCCTTTCTTTGAGATAACTCTGCACTATTGCGAGCTGCAAATGCCACTTCCAGCTTAGCTGTGCAGAAGAAGAACAACAAGAAGAAGAAATATCTCGAAATATGTCCGTCAGGCCCCTTCCCTTGAGATAAATCTGCAAATATCTCGGAAACGAAGAGAGCTATGGCAAAATGTTAAGAGACCTTTTTTGTAGAGAATTAAGTTTCCTACAATTTATGTTCTATGATATTTTTTGATCAGAAGCGTAGTTTTCGAGATATATCGAGATATTTAAAAGTTCCGAAGCCGCACCAACATAATAGGGATACAGAAACACCGTGGCCCCTTTCTTTGAGATAACTCTGCACTAGTGCGAGCCGCAAATGCCACTTCCAGCTTAGCTGTGCAGAAGAAGAACAACAAGAAGAAGAAATATCTCGAAATATGTCCGTCAGGCCCCTTCCCTTGAGATATATCTGCAAATATCTCGGAAACGAAGCGAGCTATGGCAAAATGTTAAGAGACCTTTTTCGTAGAGAATTATGTTTCCTACAATTTATGTTCTATGATATTTTTTGATCAGAAGCGTAGATTTCGAGATATATCGAGATATTTAAAAGTTCCGAAGCCGCACCAACATAATAGAGATACAGAAACACCGTGGCCCCTTTCTTTGAGATAACTCTGCACTAGTGCGAGCCGCAAATGCCACTTCCAGCTTAGCTGTGCAGAAGAAGAACAACAAGAAGAAGAAATATCTCGAAATATGTCCGACAGGCCCCTTCCCTTGAGATAAATCTGCAAATATCTCGGAAACGAAGCGAGCTATGGCAAAATGTTAAGAGACCTTTTTTGTAGAGAATTAAGTTTCCTACTTTTTATGTTCTATGATATTTTTTGATCAGATGCGTAGTTTTCGAGATATATCGAGATATTTAAAAGTTCCGAAGCCGCACCAACATAATAGAGATACAGAAACACCGTGGCCCCTCTCTTTGAGATAACTCTGCACTATTGCGAGCTGCAAATGCCACTTCCAGCTTAGCTGTGCAGAAGAAGAACAACAAGAAGAAGAAATATCTCGAAATATGTCCGTCAGGCCCCTTCCCTTGAGATAAATCTGCAAATATCTCGGAAACGAAGCGAGCTATGGCAAAATCTTTAGAGACCTTTCTTGTAGAGAATTAAGTTTCCTACTTTTTATGTAGTATGATATTTTTTGATCAGATGCGTAGTTCTCGAGATATATCAAGATATTTAAAAGTTCCGAAGTCGCACCAACATAATAGAGATACAGAAACACCGTGGCCCCTTTCTTTGAGATAACTCTGCACTATTGCGCGCTGCAAATGCCACTTCCAGCTTAGCTGTGCAGAAGAAGAACAACAAGAAGAAGAAATATCTCGAAATATGTCCGTCAGGCCCCTTCCCTTGAGATAAATCTGCAAATATCTCGGAAACGAAGCGAGCTATGGCAAAATGTTAAGAGACCTTTTTTGTAGAGAATAATGTTTCCTACAATTTACGTTCTATGATATTTTTTGAGCAGAAGCGTAGTTTTCGAGATATATCGAGATTTTTAAAAGTTCCGAAGCCGCACAAACATAATAGAGATACAGAAACACCGTGGCCCCTTTCTTTGAGATAACTCTGCACTATTGCGACCTGCAAATGCCACTTCCAGCTCAGCTGTGCAGAAGAAGAACAACAAGAAGAAGAAATATCTCGAAATATGTCCGTCAGGCCCCTTCCCTTGAGATAAATCTGCAAATATCTCGGAAACGAAGCGAGCTATGGCAAAATGTTAAGAGACCTTTTTTGTAGAGAATTAAGTTTCCTACTTTTCATGTTCTATGATATTTTTTGATCAGATGCGTAGTTCTCGAGATATATCAAGATATTTAAAAGTTCCGAAGCCGCACCAACATAATAGAGATACAGAAACACCGTGGCCCCTTTCTTTGAGATAACTCTGCACTATTGCGAGCTGGAAATGCCACTTCCAGTTTAGCTGTGCAGAAGAAGAACAACAAGAAGAAGAAATATCTCGAAATATGTCCGTTAGGCCCCTTCCCTTGAGATAAATCTGCAAATATCTCGGAAACGAAGCGAGCTATGGCAAAATGTTAGGAGACCTTTTTTGTAGAGAATTAAGTTTCCTACTTTTTATGTTCTATGATATTTTTTGATCAGATGCGTAGTTCTCGAGATATATCAAGATATTTAAAAGTTCCGAAGCCGCACCAACATAATAGAGATACAGAAACACCGTGGCCCCTTTCTTTGAGATAACGCTGCACTATTGCGAGCTGCAAATGCCACTTCCAGCTTAGCTGTGCAGAAGAAGAACAACAAGAAGAAGAAATATCTCGAAATATGTCCGTCAGGCCCCTTCCCTTGAGATATATCTGCAAATATCTCGGAAACGAAGCGAGCTATGGCAAAATGCTAAGAGACCTTTTTTGTAGAGAATTATGTTTCCTACAATTTAGGTTGTATGATATTTTTTGATCAGAAGCGTAGTTTTCGAGATGTATCGAGATATTTAAAAGTTCCGAAGCCGCACCAACATAATAGAGATACAGAAACACCGTGGCCCCTTTCTTTGAGATAACTCTGCACTAGTGCGAGCCGCAAATGCCACTTCCAGCTTAGCTGTGCAGAAGAAGAACAACAAGAAGAAGAAATATCTCGAAATATGTCCGTCAGGCCCCTTCCCTTGAGATATATCTGCAAATATCTCGGAAACGAAGCGAGCTATGGCAAAATGTTAAGAGACCTTTTTTGTAGAGAATTCTGTTTCCTACAATTTATGTTCTATGATATTTTTTGATCAGAAGCGTAGTTTTCGAGATATATCGAGATATTTAAAAGTTCCGAAGCCGCACCAACATAATAGAGATACAGAAACACCGTGGCTCCTTTCTTTGAGATAACTCTGCACTAGTGCGAGCCGCAAATGCCACTTCCAGCTTAGCTGTGCAGAGGAAGAACAACAAGAAGAAGAAATATCTCGAAATATGTCCGTCAGGCCAGTTCCTTTGAGATGAATCTGCAAATATCTCGGAAACGAAGCGAGCTATGGCAAAATGTGAAGAGACGTTTTTTATAGAGAATTATGTTTCCTACAATTTATGTTCTATGATATTTTTTGATCAGAAGCGTAGTTTTCGAGATATATCGAGATATTTAAAAGTTCCGAAGCCGCACCAACATAATAGAGATACAGAAACACCGTGGCCCCTTTCTTTGAGATAACTCTGCACTAGTGCGAGCCGCAAATGCCACGTCCAGCGTAGCTGTGCAGAAGAAGAACAACAAGAAGAAGAAATATCTCGAAATATGTCCGTCAGGCCCCTTCCCTTGAGATAAATCTGCAAATATCGCGGAAACGAAGCGAGCTATGGCAAAATGTTAAGAGACCTTTTTTGTAGAGAATTAAGTTTCCTACTTTTTATGTTCTCTGATATTTTTTGATCAGATGCGTAGTTCTCGAGATATATCAAGATATTTAAAAGTTCCGAAGCCGCACCAACATAATAGAGATACAGAAACACAGTGGCCCCTTTCTTTGAGATAACTCTGCACTATTGCGAGCTGCAAATGCCACTTCCAGCTTAGCTGTGCAGAAGAAGAATAACAAGAAGAAGAAATATCTCGAAATATGTCCGTCAGGCCCCTTCCCTTGAGATAAATCTGCAAATATCTCGGAAACGAAGAGAGCTATGGCAAAATGTTAAGAGACCTTTTTTGTAGAGAATTAAGTTTCCTACAATTTATGTTCTATGATATTTTTTGATCAGAAGCGTAGTTTTCGAGATATATCGAGATATTTAAAAGTTCCGAAGCCGCACCAACATAATAGGGATACAGAAACACCGTGGCCCCTTTCTTTGAGATAACTCTGCACTAGTGCGAGCCGCAAATGCCACTTCCAGCTTAGCTGTGCAGAAGAAGAACAACAAGAAGAAGAAATATCTCGAAATATGTCCGTCAGGCCCCTTCCCTTGAGATATATCTGCAAATATCTCGGAAACGAAGCGAGCTATGGCAAAATGTTAAGAGACCTTTTTTGTAGAGAATTATGTTTCCTACAATTTATGTTCTATGATATTTTTTGATCAGAAGCGTAGATTTCGAGATATATCGAGATATTTAAAAGTTCCGAAGCCGCACCAACATAATAGAGATACAGAAACACCGTGGCCCCTTTCTTTGAGATAACTCTGCACTAGTGCGAGCCGCAAATGCCACTTCCAGCTTAGCTGTGCAGAAGAAGAACAACAAGAAGAAGAAATATCTCGAAATATGTCCGACAGGCCCCTTCCCTTGAGATAAATCTGCAAATATCTCGGAAACGAAGCGAGCTATGGCAAAATGTTAAGAGACCTTTTTTGTAGAGAATTCTGTTTCCTACAATTTATGTTCTATGATATTTTTTGATCAGAAGCGTAGTTTTCGAGATATATCGAGATATTTAAAAGTTCCGAAGCCGCACCAACATAATAGAGATACAGAAACACCGTGGCTCCTTTCTTTGAGATAACTCTGCACTAGTGCGAGCCGCAAATGCCACTTCCAGCTTAGCTGTGCAGAGGAAGAACAACAAGAAGAAGAAATATCTCGAAATATGTCCGTCAGGCCAGTTCCTTTGAGATGAATCTGCAAATATCTCGGAAACGAAGCGAGCTATGGCAAAATGTGAAGAGACGTTTTTTATAGAGAATTATGTTTCCTACAATTTATGTTCTATGATATTTTTTGATCAGAAGCGTAGTTTTCGAGATATATCGAGATATTTAAAAGTTCCGAAGCCGCACCAACATAATAGAGATACAGAAACACCGTGGCCCCTTTCTTTGAGATAACTCTGCACTAGTGCGAGCCGCAAATGCCACGTCCAGCGTAGCTGTGCAGAAGAAGAACAACAAGAAGAAGAAATATCTCGAAATATGTCCGTCAGGCCCCTTCCCTTGAGATAAATCTGCAAATATCGCGGAAACGAAGCGAGCTATGGCAAAATGTTAAGAGACCTTTTTTGTAGAGAATTAAGTTTCCTACTTTTTATGTTCTCTGATATTTTTTGATCAGATGCGTAGTTCTCGAGATATATCAAGATATTTAAAAGTTCCGAAGCCGCACCAACATAATAGAGATACAGAAACACAGTGGCCCCTTTCTTTGAGATAACTCTGCACTAGTGCGAGCCGCAAATGCCACTTCCAGCTTAGCTGTGCAGAAGAAGAACAACAAGAAGAAGAAATATCTCGAAATATGTCCGTCAGGCCCCTTCCCTTGAGATATATCTGCAAATATCTCGGAAACGAAGCGAGCTATGGCAAAATGTTAAGAGACCTTTTTTGTAGAGAATTATGTTTCCTACAATTTATGTTCTATGATATTTTTTGATCAGAAGCGTAGATTTCGAGATATATCGAGATATTTAAAAGTTCCGAAGCCGCACCAACATAATAGAGATACAGAAACACCGTGGCCCCTTTCTTTGAGATAACTCTGCACTAGTGCGAGCCGCAAATGCCACTTCCAGCTTAGCTGTGCAGAAGAAGAACAACAAGAAGAAGAAATATCTCGAAATATGTCCGACAGGCCCCTTCCCTTGAGATAAATCTGCAAATATCTCGGAAAGGAAGCGAGCTATGGCAAAATGTTAAGAGACCTTTTTTGTAGAGAATTCTGTTTCCTACAATTTATGTTCTATGATATTTTTTGATCAGAAGCGTAGTTTTCGAGATATATCGAGATATTTAAAAGTTCCGAAGCCGCACCAACATAATAGAGATACAGAAACACCGTGGCTCCTTTCTTTGAGATAACTCTGCACTAGTGCGAGCCGCAAATGCCACTTCCAGCTTAGCTGTGCAGAGGAAGAACAACAAGAAGAAGAAATATCTCGAAATATGTCCGTCAGGCCAGTTCCTTTGAGCTGAATCTGCAAATATCTCGGAAACGAAGCGAGCTATGGCAAAATGTGAAGAGACGTTTTTTATAGAGAATTATGTTTCCTACAATTTATGTTCTATGATATTTTTTGATCAGAAGCGTAGTTTTCGAGATATATCGAGATATTTAAAAGTTCCGAAGCCGCACCAACATAATAGAGATACAGAAACACCGTGGCCCCTTTCTTTGAGATAACTCTGCACTAGTGCGAGCCGCAAATGCCACGTCCAGCGTAGCTGTGCAGAAGAAGAACAACAAGAAGAAGAAATATCTCGAAATATGTCCGTCAGGCCCCTTCCCTTGAGATAAATCTGCAAATATCGCGGAAACGAAGCGAGCTATGGCAAAATGTTAAGAGACCTTTTTTGTAGAGAATTATGTTTCCTACAATTTATGTTCTATGATATTTTTTGATCAGAAGCGTAGATTTCGAGATATATCGAGATATTTAAAAGTTCCGAAGCCGCACCAACATAATAGAGATACAGAAACACCGTGGCCCCTTTCTTTGAGATAACTCTGCACTAGTGCGAGCCGCAAATGCCACTTCCAGCTTAGCTGTGCAGAAGAAGAACAACAAGAAGAAGAAATATCTCGAAATATGTCCGACAGGCCCCTTCCCTTGAGATAAATCTGCAAATATCTCGGAAAGGAAGCGAGCTATGGCAAAATGTTAAGAGACCTTTTTTGTAGAGAATTCTGTTTCCTACAATTTATGTTCTATGATATTTTTTGATCAGAAGCGTAGTTTTCGAGATATATCGAGATATTTAAAAGTTCCGAAGCCGCACCAACATAATAGAGATACAGAAACACCGTGGCTCCTTTCTTTGAGATAACTCTGCACTAGTGCGAGCCGCAAATGCCACTTCCAGCTTAGCTGTGCAGAGGAAGAACAACAAGAAGAAGAAATATCTCGAAATATGTCCGTCAGGCCAGTTCCTTTGAGCTGAATCTGCAAATATCTCGGAAACGAAGCGAGCTATGGCAAAATGTGAAGAGACGTTTTTTATAGAGAATTATGTTTCCTACAATTTATGTTCTATGATATTTTTTGATCAGAAGCGTAGTTTTCGAGATATATCGAGATATTTAAAAGTTCCGAAGCCGCACCAACATAATAGAGATACAGAAACACCGTGGCCCCTTTCTTTGAGATAACTCTGCACTAGTGCGAGCCGCAAATGCCACGTCCAGCGTAGCTGTGCAGAAGAAGAACAACAAGAAGAAGAAATATCTCGAAATATGTCCGTCAGGCCCCTTCCCTTGAGATAAATCTGCAAATATCGCGGAAACGAAGCGAGCTATGGCAAAATGTTAAGAGACCTTTTTTGTAGAGAATTAAGTTTCCTACTTTTTATGTTCTCTGATATTTTTTAATCAGATGCGTAGTTCTCGAGATATATCAAGATATTTAAAAGTTCCGAAGCCGCACCAACATAATAGAGATACAGAAACACAGTGGCCCCTTTCTTTGAGATAACTCTGCACTATTGCGAGCTGCAAATGCCACTTCCAGCTTAGCTGTGCAGAAGAAGAATAACAAGAAGAAGAAATATCTCGAAATATGTCCGTCAGGCCCCTTCCCTTGAGATAAATCTGCAAATATCTCGGAAACGAAGAGAGCTATGGCAAAATGTTAAGAGACCTTTTTTGTAGAGAATTAAGTTTCCTACAATTTATGTTCTATGATATTTTTTGATCAGAAGCGTAGTTTTCGAGATATATCGAGATATTTAAAAGTTCCGAAGCCGCACCAACATAATAGGGATACAGAAACACCGTGGCCCCTTTCTTTGAGATAACTCTGCACTAGTGCGAGCCGCAAATGCCACTTCCAGCTTAGCTGTGCAGAAGAAGAACAACAAGAAGAAGAAATATCTCGAAATATGTCCGTCAGGCCCCTTCCCTTGAGATAAATCTGCAAATATCTCGGAAACGAAGCGAGCTATGGCAAAATGTTAAGAGACCTTTTTTGTAGAGAATTAAGTTTCCTACTTTTCATGTTCTATGATATTTTTTGATCAGATGCGTAGTTCTCGAGATATATCAAGATATTTAAAAGTTCCGAAGCCGCACCAACATAATAGAGATACAGAAACACCGTGGCCCCTTTCTTTGAGATAACTCTGCACTATTGCGAGCTGCAAATGCCACCTCCAGCTTAGCTGTGCAGAAGAAGAACAACAAGAAGAAGAAATATCTCGAAATATGTCCGTCAGGCCCCTTCCCTTGAGATATATCTGCAAATATCTCGGAAACGAAGCGAGCTATGGCAAAATGTTTAGAGACCTTTCTTGTAGAGAATTAAGTTTCCTACTTTTTATGTAGTATGATATTTTTTGATCAGATGCGTAGTTCTCGAGATATATCAAGATATTTAAAAGTTCCGAAGCCGCACCAATATAATAGAGATACAGAAACACCGTGGCCCCTTTCTTTGAGATAACTCTGCACTATTGCCCGCTGCAAATGCCACTTCCAGCTTAGCTGTGCAGAAGAAGAACAACAAGAAGAAGAAATATCTCGAAATATGTCCGTCAGGCCCCTTCCCTTGAGATAAATCTGCAAATATCTCGGAAACGAAGCGAGCTATGGGAAAATGTAAAGACACCTTTTTTGTAGAGAATTAAGTTTCCTACTTTTTATGTAGTATGATATTTTTTGATCAGATGCGTAGTTTTCGAGATATATCGAGATATTTAAAAGTTCCGAAGCCGCACCAACATAATAGAGATACAGAAACACCGTGGCCCCTTTCTTTGAGATAACTCTGCACTAGTGCGAGCCGCAAATGCCACTTCCAGCTGAGCTGTGCAGAAGAAGAACAACAAGAAGAAGAAATATCTCGAAATATGTCCGACAGGCCCCTTCCCTTGAGATAAATCTGCAAATATCTCGGAAACGAAGCGAGCTATGGCAAAATCTTTAGAGACCTTTCTTGTAGAGAATTAAGTTTCCTACTTTTTATGTAGTATGATATTTTTTGATCAGATGCGTAGTTCTCGAGACATATCAAGATATTTAAAAGTTCCGAAGCCGCACCAACATAATAGAGATACAGAAACACCGTGGCCCCTTTCTTTGAGATAACTCTGCACTATTGCGCGCTGCAAATGCCACTTCCAACTTAGCTGTGCAGAAGAAGAACAACAAGAAGAAGAAATATCTCGAAATATGTCCGTCAGGCCCCTTCCCTTGAGATAAATCTGCAAATATCTCGGAAACGAAGCGAGCTATGGCACAATGTTAAGAGACCTTTTTTGTAGAGAATAATGTTTCCTACAATTTACGTTCTATGATATTTTTTGATCAGAAGCGAAGTTTTCGAGATATATCGAGATATTTAAAAGTTCCGAAGCCGCACCAACATAATAGAGATACAGAAACACCGTGGCCCCTTTCTTTGAGATAACTCTGCACTATTGCGACCTGCAAATGCCACTTCCAGCTCAGCTGTGCAGAGGAAGAACAACAAGAAGAAGAAATATCTCGAAATATTTCCGTCAGGCCCCTTCCCTTGAGATAAATCTGCAAATATCTCGGAAACGAAGCGAGCTATGGCAAAATGTTAAGAGACCTTTTTTGTAGAGAATTAAGTTTCCTACTTTTCATGTTCTATGATATTTTTTGATCAGATGCGTAGTTCTCGAGATATATCAAGATATTTAAAAGTTCCGAAGCCGCACCAACATAATAGAGATACAGAAACACCGTGGCCCCTTTCTTTGAGATAACTCTGCACTATTGCGAGCTGCAAATGCCACCTCCAGCTTAGCTGTGCAGAAGAAGAACAACAAGAAGAAGAAATATCTCGAAATATGTCCGTCAGGCCCCTTCCCTTGAGATATATCTGCAAATATCTCGGAAACGAAGCGAGCTATGGCAAAATGTTTAGAGACCTTTCTTGTAGAGAATTAAGTTTCCTACTTTTTATGTAGTATGATATTTTTTGATCAGATGCGTAGTTCTCGAGATATATCAAGATATTTAAAAGTTCCGAAGCCGCACCAATATAATAGAGATACAGAAACACCGTGGCCCCTTTCTTTGAGATAACTCTGCACTATTGCGCGCTGCAAATGCCACTTCCAGCTTAGCTGTGCAGAAGAAGAACAACAAGAAGAAGAAATATCTCGAAATATGTCCGTCAGGCCCCTTCCCTTGAGATAAATCTGCAAATATCTCGGAAACGAAGCGAGCTATGGGAAAATGTAAAGAGACCTTTTTTGTAGAGAATTAAGTTTCGTACTTTTTATGTAGTATGATATTTTTTGATCAGATGCGTAGTTCTCGAGATATATCAAGATATTTAAAAGTTCCGAAGCCGCACCAACATAATAGAGATACAGAAACACCGTGGCCCCTTTCTTTGAGAAAGCTCTGCACTATTGCGCGCTGCAAATGCCACTTCCAGCTTAGCTGTGCAGAAGAAGAACAACAAGAAGAAGAAATATCTCGAAATATGTCCGTCAGGCCCCTTCCCTTGAGATAAATCTGCAAATATCTCGGAAACGAAGCGAGCTATGGCAAAATGTTAAGAGACCTTTTTTGTAGAGAATTAAGTTTCCTACAATTTATGTTCTATGATATTTTTTGATCAGAAGCGTAGTTTTCGAGATATATCGAGATATTTAAAAGTTCCGAAGCCGCACCAACATAATAGAGATACAGAAACACCGTGGCCCCTTTCTTTGAGATAACTCTGCACTAGTGCGAGCCGCAAATGCCACGTCCAGCGTAGCTGTGCAGAAGAAGAACAACAAGAAGAAGAAATATCTCGAAATATGTCCGTCAGGCCCCTTCCCTTGAGATAAATCTGCAAATATCGCGGAAACGAAGCGAGCTATGGCAAAATGTTAAGAGACCTTTTTTGTAGAGAATTAAGTTTCCTACTTTTTATGTTCTCTGATATTTTTTGATCAGATGCGTAGTTCTCGAGATATATCAAGATATTTAAAAGTTCCGAAGCCGCACCAACATAATAGAGATACAGAAACACAGTGGCCCCTTTCTTTGAGATAACTCTGCACTATTGCGAGCTGCAAATGCCACTTCCAGCTTAGCTGTGCAGAAGAAGAATAACAAGAAGAAGAAATATCTCGAAATATGTCCGTCAGGCCCCTTCCCTTGAGATAAATCTGCAAATATCTCGGAAACGAAGAGAGCTATGGCAAAATGTTAAGAGACCTTTTTTGTAGAGAATTAAGTTTCCTACAATTTATGTTCTATGATATTTTTTGATCAGAAGCGTAGTTTTCGAGATATATCGAGATATTTAAAAGTTCCGAAGCCGCACCAACATAATAGGGATACAGAAACACCGTGGCCCCTTTCTTTGAGATAACTCTGCACTAGTGCGAGCCGCAAATGCCACTTCCAGCTTAGCTGTGCAGAAGAAGAACAACAAGAAGAAGAAATATCTCGAAATATGTCCGTCAGGCCCCTTCCCTTGAGATAAATCTGCAAATATCTCGGAAACGAAGCGAGCTATGGCAAAATGTTAAGAGACCTTTCTTGTAGAGAATTAAGTTTCCTACTTTTCATGTTCTATGATATTTTTTGATCAGATGCGTAGTTCTCGAGATATATCAAGATATTTAAAAGTTCCGAAGCCGCACCAACATAATAGAGATACAGAAACACCGTGGCCCCTTTCTTTGAGATAACTCTGCACTATTGCGAGCTGCAAATGCCACCTCCAGCTTAGCTGTGCAGAAGAAGAACAACAAGAAGAAGAAATATCTCGAAATATGTCCGTCAGGCCCCTTCCCTTGAGATATATCTGCAAATATCTCGGAAACGAAGCGAGCTATGGCAAAATGTTTAGAGACCTTTCTTGTAGAGAATTAAGTTTCCTACTTTTTATGTAGTATGATATTTTTTGATCAGATGCGTAGTTCTCGAGATATATCAAGATATTTAAAAGTTCCGAAGCCGCACCAATATAATAGAGATACAGAAACACCGTGGCCCCTTTCTTTGAGATAACTCTGCACTATTGCCCGCTGCAAATGCCACTTCCAGCTTAGCTGTGCAGAAGAAGAACAACAAGAAGAAGAAATATCTCGAAATATGTCCGTCAGGCCCCTTCCCTTGAGATAAATCTGCAAATATCTCGGAAACGAAGCGAGCTATGGGAAAATGTAAAGACACCTTTTTTGTAGAGAATTAAGTTTCCTACTTTTTATGTAGTATGATATTTTTTGATCAGATGCGTAGTTTTCGAGATATATCGAGATATTTAAAAGTTCCGAAGCCGCACCAACATAATAGAGATACAGAAACACCGTGGCCCCTTTCTTTGAGATAACTCTGCACTAGTGCGAGCCGCAAATGCCACTTCCAGCTGAGCTGTGCAGAAGAAGAACAACAAGAAGAAGAAATATCTCGAAATATGTCCGACAGGCCCCTTCCCTTGAGATAAATCTGCAAATATCTCGGAAACGAAGCGAGCTATGGCAAAATCTTTAGAGACCTTTCTTGTAGAGAATTAAGTTTCCTACTTTTTATGTAGTATGATATTTTTTGATCAGATGCGTAGTTCTCGAGACATATCAAGATATTTAAAAGTTCCGAAGCCGCACCAACATAATAGAGATACAGAAACACCGTGGCCCCTTTCTTTGAGATAACTCTGCACTATTGCGCGCTGCAAATGCCACTTCCAACTTAGCTGTGCAGAAGAAGAACAACAAGAAGAAGAAATATCTCGAAATATGTCCGTCAGGCCCCTTCCCTTGAGATAAATCTGCAAATATCTCGGAAACGAAGCGAGCTATGGCACAATGTTAAGAGACCTTTTTTGTAGAGAATAATGTTTCCTACAATTTACGTTCTATGATATTTTTTGATCAGAAGCGAAGTTTTCGAGATATATCGAGATATTTAAAAGTTCCGAAGCCGCACCAACATAATAGAGATACAGAAACACCGTGGCCCCTTTCTTTGAGATAACTCTGCACTATTGCGACCTGCAAATGCCACTTCCAGCTCAGCTGTGCAGAGGAAGAACAACAAGAAGAAGAAATATCTCGAAATATTTCCGTCAGGCCCCTTCCCTTGAGATAAATCTGCAAATATCTCGGAAACGAAGCGAGCTATGGCAAAATGTTAAGAGACCTTTTTTGTAGAGAATTAAGTTTCCTACTTTTCATGTTCTATGATATTTTTTGATCAGATGCGTAGTTCTCGAGATATATCAAGATATTTAAAAGTTCCGAAGCCGCACCAACATAATAGAGATACAGAAACACCGTGGCCCCTTTCTTTGAGATAACTCTGCACTATTGCGAGCTGCAAATGCCACCTCCAGCTTAGCTGTGCAGAAGAAGAACAACAAGAAGAAGAAATATCTCGAAATATGTCCGTCAGGCCCCTTCCCTTGAGATATATCTGCAAATATCTCGGAAACGAAGCGAGCTATGGCAAAATGTTTAGAGACCTTTCTTGTAGAGAATTAAGTTTCCTACTTTTTATGTAGTATGATATTTTTTGATCAGATGCGTAGTTCTCGAGATATATCAAGATATTTAAAAGTTCCGAAGCCGCACCAATATAATAGAGATACAGAAACACCGTGGCCCCTTTCTTTGAGATAACTCTGCACTATTGCGCGCTGCAAATGCCACTTCCAGCTTAGCTGTGCAGAAGAAGAACAACAAGAAGAAGAAATATCTCGAAATATGTCCGTCAGGCCCCTTCCCTTGAGATAAATCTGCAAATATCTCGGAAACGAAGCGAGCTATGGGAAAATGTAAAGAGACCTTTTTTGTAGAGAATTAAGTTTCCTACTTTTTATGTAGTATGATATTTTTTGATCAGATGCGTAGTTCTCGAGATATATCAAGATATTTAAAAGTTCCGAAGCCGCACCAACATAATAGAGATACAGAAACACCGTGGCCCCTTTCTTTGAGAAAGCTCTGCACTATTGCGCGCTGCAAATGCCACTTCCAGCTTAGCTGTGCAGAAGAAGAACAACAAGAAGAAGAAATATCTCGAAATATGTCCGTCAGGCCCCTTCCCTTGAGATAAATCTGCAAATATCTCGGAAACGAAGCGAGCTATGGCAAAATGTTAAGAGACCTTTTTTGTAGAGAATTAAGTTTCCTACAATTTATGTTCTATGATATTTTTTGATCAGAAGCGTAGTTTTCGAGATATATCGAGATATTTAAAAGTTCCGAAGCCGCACCAACATAATAGAGATACAGAAACACCGTGGCCCCTTTCTTTGAGATAACTCTGCACTATTGCGAGCTGCAAATGCCACTTCCAGCTTAGCTGTGCAGAAGAAGAACAACAAGAAGAAGAAATATCTCGAAATATGTCCGTCAGGCCCCTTCCCTTGAGATAAATCTGCAAATATCTCGGAAACGAAGAGAGCTATGGCAAAATGTTAAGAGACCTTTTTTGTAGAGAATTAAGTTTCCTACTTTTTATGTTCTATTATATTTTTTGATCAGATGCGTAGTTCTCGAGATATATCAAGATATTTAAAAGTTCCGAAGCCGCACCAACATAATAGAGATACAGAAACACCGTGGCCCCTTTCTTTGAGATAACGCTGCACTATTGCGAGCTGCAAATGCCACTTCCAGCTTAGCTGTGCAGAAGAAGAACAACAAGAAGAAGAAATATCTCGAAATATGTCCGTCAGGCCCCTTCCCTTGAGATATATCTGCAAATATCTCGGAAACGAAGCGAGCTATGGCAAAATGCTAAGAGACCTTTTTTGTAGAGAATTATGTTTCCTACAATTTAGGTTGTATGATATTTTTTGATCAGAAGCGTAGTTTTCGAGATATATCGAGATATTTAAAAGTTCCGAAGCCGCACCAACATAATAGAGATACAGAAACACCGTGGCTCCTTTCTTTGAGATAACTCTGCACTAGTGCGAGCCGCAAATGCCACTTCCAGCTTAGCTGTGCAGAGGAAGAACAACAAGAAGAAGAAATATCTCGAAATATGTCCGTCAGGCCCCTTCCCTTGAGATAAATCTGCAAATATCTCGGAAACGAAGCGAGCTATGGGAAAATGTAAAGACACCTTTTTTGTAGAGAATTAAGTTTCCTACTTTTTATGTAGTATGATATTTTTTGATCAGATGCGTAGTTTTCGAGATATATCGAGATATTTAAAAGTTCCGAAGCCGCACCAACATAATAGAGATACAGAAACACCGTGGCCCCTTTCTTTGAGATAACTCTGCACTAGTGCGAGCCGCAAATGCCACTTCCAGCTGAGCTGTGCAGAAGAAGAACAACAAGAAGAAGAAATATCTCGAAATATGTCCGACAGGCCCCTTCCCTTGAGATAAATCTGCAAATATCTCGGAAACGAAGCGAGCTATGGCAAAATCTTTAGAGACCTTTCTTGTAGAGAATTAAGTTTCCTACTTTTTATGTAGTATGATATTTTTTGATCAGATGCGTAGTTCTCGAGACATATCAAGATATTTAAAAGTTCCGAAGCCGCACCAACATAATAGAGATACAGAAACACCGTGGCCCCTTTCTTTGAGATAACTCTGCACTATTGCGCGCTGCAAATGCCACTTCCAACTTAGCTGTGCAGAAGAAGAACAACAAGAAGAAGAAATATCTCGAAATATGTCCGTCAGGCCCCTTCCCTTGAGATAAATCTGCAAATATCTCGGAAACGAAGCGAGCTATGGCACAATGTTAAGAGACCTTTTTTGTAGAGAATAATGTTTCCTACAATTTACGTTCTATGATATTTTTTGATCAGAAGCGAAGTTTTCGAGATATATCGAGATATTTAAAAGTTCCGAAGCCGCACCAACATAATAGAGATACAGAAACACCGTGGCCCCTTTCTTTGAGATAACTCTGCACTATTGCGACCTGCAAATGCCACTTCCAGCTCAGCTGTGCAGAGGAAGAACAACAAGAAGAAGAAATATCTCGAAATATTTCCGTCAGGCCCCTTCCCTTGAGATAAATCTGCAAATATCTCGGAAACGAAGCGAGCTATGGCAAAATGTTAAGAGACCTTTTTTGTAGAGAATTAAGTTTCCTACTTTTCATGTTCTATGATATTTTTTGATCAGATGCGTAGTTCTCGAGATATATCAAGATATTTAAAAGTTCCGAAGCCGCACCAACATAATAGAGATACAGAAACACCGTGGCCCCTTTCTTTGAGATAACTCTGCACTATTGCGAGCTGCAAATGCCACCTCCAGCTTAGCTGTGCAGAAGAAGAACAACAAGAAGAAGAAATATCTCGAAATATGTCCGTCAGGCCCCTTCCCTTGAGATATATCTGCAAATATCTCGGAAACGAAGCGAGCTATGGCAAAATGTTTAGAGACCTTTCTTGTAGAGAATTAAGTTTCCTACTTTTTATGTAGTATGATATTTTTTGATCAGATGCGTAGTTCTCGAGATATATCAAGATATTTAAAAGTTCCGAAGCCGCACCAATATAATAGAGATACAGAAACACCGTGGCCCCTTTCTTTGAGATAACTCTGCACTATTGCGCGCTGCAAATGCCACTTCCAGCTTAGCTGTGCAGAAGAAGAACAACAAGAAGAAGAAATATCTCGAAATATGTCCGTCAGGCCCCTTCCCTTGAGATAAATCTGCAAATATCTCGGAAACGAAGCGAGCTATGGGAAAATGTAAAGAGACCTTTTTTGTAGAGAATTAAGTTTCCTACTTTTTATGTAGTATGATATTTTTTGATCAGATGCGTAGTTCTCGAGATATATCAAGATATTTAAAAGTTCCGAAGCCGCACCAACATAATAGAGATACAGAAACACCGTGGCCCCTTTCTTTGAGAAAGCTCTGCACTATTGCGCGCTGCAAATGCCACTTCCAGCTTAGCTGTGCAGAAGAAGAACAACAAGAAGAAGAAATATCTCGAAATATGTCCGTCAGGCCCCTTCCCTTGAGATAAATCTGCAAATATCTCGGAAACGAAGCGAGCTATGGCAAAATGTTAAGAGACCTTTTTTGTAGAGAATTAAGTTTCCTACAATTTATGTTCTATGATATTTTTTGATCAGAAGCGTAGTTTTCGAGATATATCGAGATATTTAAAAGTTCCGAAGCCGCACCAACATAATAGAGATACAGAAACACCGTGGCCCCTTTCTTTGAGATAACTCTGCACTATTGCGAGCTGCAAATGCCACTTCCAGCTTAGCTGTGCAGAAGAAGAACAACAAGAAGAAGAAATATCTCGAAATATGTCCGTCAGGCCCCTTCCCTTGAGATAAATCTGCAAATATCTCGGAAACGAAGAGAGCTATGGCAAAATGTTAAGAGACCTTTTTTGTAGAGAATTAAGTTTCCTACTTTTTATGTTCTATTATATTTTTTGATCAGATGCGTAGTTCTCGAGATATATCAAGATATTTAAAAGTTCCGAAGCCGCACCAACATAATAGAGATACAGAAACACCGTGGCCCCTTTCTTTGAGATAACGCTGCACTATTGCGAGCTGCAAATGCCACTTCCAGCTTAGCTGTGCAGAAGAAGAACAACAAGAAGAAGAAATATCTCGAAATATGTCCGTCAGGCCCCTTCCCTTGAGATATATCTGCAAATATCTCGGAAACGAAGCGAGCTATGGCAAAATGCTAAGAGACCTTTTTTGTAGAGAATTATGTTTCCTACAATTTAGGTTGTATGATATTTTTTGATCAGAAGCGTAGTTTTCGAGATATATCGAGATATTTAAAAGTTCCGAAGCCGCACCAACATAATAGAGATACAGAAACACCGTGGCTCCTTTCTTTGAGATAACTCTGCACTAGTGCGAGCCGCAAATGCCACTTCCAGCTTAGCTGTGCAGAGGAAGAACAACAAGAAGAAGAAATATCTCGAAATATGTCCGTCAGGCCCCTTCCCTTGAGATAAATCTGCAAATATCTCGGAAACGAAGCGAGCTATGGGAAAATGTAAAGACACCTTTTTTGTAGAGAATTAAGTTTCCTACTTTTTATGTAGTATGATATTTTTTGATCAGATGCGTAGTTTTCGAGATATATCGAGATATTTAAAAGTTCCGAAGCCGCACCAACATAATAGAGATACAGAAACACCGTGGCCCCTTTCTTTGAGATAACTCTGCACTAGTGCGAGCCGCAAATGCCACTTCCAGCTGAGCTGTGCAGAAGAAGAACAACAAGAAGAAGAAATATCTCGAAATATGTCCGACAGGCCCCTTCCCTTGAGATAAATCTGCAAATATCTCGGAAACGAAGCGAGCTATGGCAAAATCTTTAGAGACCTTTCTTGTAGAGAATTAAGTTTCCTACTTTTTATGTAGTATGATATTTTTTGATCAGATGCGTAGTTCTCGAGACATATCAAGATATTTAAAAGTTCCGAAGCCGCACCAACATAATAGAGATACAGAAACACCGTGGCCCCTTTCTTTGAGATAACTCTGCACTATTGCGCGCTGCAAATGCCACTTCCAACTTAGCTGTGCAGAAGAAGAACAACAAGAAGAAGAAATATCTCGAAATATGTCCGTCAGGCCCCTTCCCTTGAGATAAATCTGCAAATATCTCGGAAACGAAGCGAGCTATGGCACAATGTTAAGAGACCTTTTTTGTAGAGAATAATGTTTCCTACAATTTACGTTCTATGATATTTTTTGATCAGAAGCGAAGTTTTCGAGATATATCGAGATATTTAAAAGTTCCGAAGCCGCACCAACATAATAGAGATACAGAAACACCGTGGCCCCTTTCTTTGAGATAACTCTGCACTATTGCGACCTGCAAATGCCACTTCCAGCTCAGCTGTGCAGAGGAAGAACAACAAGAAGAAGAAATATCTCGAAATATTTCCGTCAGGCCCCTTCCCTTGAGATAAATCTGCAAATATCTCGGAAACGAAGCGAGCTATGGCAAAATGTTAAGAGACCTTTTTTGTAGAGAATTAAGTTTCCTACTTTTCATGTTCTATGATATTTTTTGATCAGATGCGTAGTTCTCGAGATATATCAAGATATTTAAAAGTTCCGAAGCCGCACCAACATAATAGAGATACAGAAACACCGTGGCCCCTTTCTTTGAGATAACTCTGCACTATTGCGAGCTGCAAATGCCACCTCCAGCTTAGCTGTGCAGAAGAAGAACAACAAGAAGAAGAAATATCTCGAAATATGTCCGTCAGGCCCCTTCCCTTGAGATATATCTGCAAATATCTCGGAAACGAAGCGAGCTATGGCAAAATGTTTAGAGACCTTTCTTGTAGAGAATTAAGTTTCCTACTTTTTATGTAGTATGATATTTTTTGATCAGATGCGTAGTTCTCGAGATATATCAAGATATTTAAAAGTTCCGAAGCCGCACCAATATAATAGAGATACAGAAACACCGTGGCCCCTTTCTTTGAGATAACTCTGCACTATTGCGCGCTGCAAATGCCACTTCCAGCTTAGCTGTGCAGAAGAAGAACAACAAGAAGAAGAAATATCTCGAAATATGTCCGTCAGGCCCCTTCCCTTGAGATAAATCTGCAAATATCTCGGAAACGAAGCGAGCTATGGGAAAATGTAAAGAGACCTTTTTTGTAGAGAATTAAGTTTCCTACTTTTTATGTAGTATGATATTTTTTGATCAGATGCGTAGTTCTCGAGATATATCAAGATATTTAAAAGTTCCGAAGCCGCACCAACATAATAGAGATACAGAAACACCGTGGCCCCTTTCTTTGAGAAAGCTCTGCACTATTGCGCGCTGCAAATGCCACTTCCAGCTTAGCTGTGCAGAAGAAGAACAACAAGAAGAAGAAATATCTCGAAATATGTCCGTCAGGCCCCTTCCCTTGAGATAAATCTGCAAATATCTCGGAAACGAAGCGAGCTATGGCAAAATGTTAAGAGACCTTTTTTGTAGAGAATTAAGTTTCCTACAATTTATGTTCTATGATATTTTTTGATCAGAAGCGTAGTTTTCGAGATATATCGAGATATTTAAAAGTTCCGAAGCCGCACCAACATAATAGAGATACAGAAACACCGTGGCCCCTTTCTTTGAGATAACTCTGCACTATTGCGAGCTGCAAATGCCACTTCCAGCTTAGCTGTGCAGAAGAAGAACAACAAGAAGAAGAAATATCTCGAAATATGTCCGTCAGGCCCCTTCCCTTGAGATAAATCTGCAAATATCTCGGAAACGAAGAGAGCTATGGCAAAATGTTAAGAGACCTTTTTTGTAGAGAATTAAGTTTCCTACTTTTTATGTTCTATTATATTTTTTGATCAGATGCGTAGTTCTCGAGATATATCAAGATATTTAAAAGTTCCGAAGCCGCACCAACATAATAGAGATACAGAAACACCGTGGCCCCTTTCTTTGAGATAACGCTGCACTATTGCGAGCTGCAAATGCCACTTCCAGCTTAGCTGTGCAGAAGAAGAACAACAAGAAGAAGAAATATCTCGAAATATGTCCGTCAGGCCCCTTCCCTTGAGATATATCTGCAAATATCTCGGAAACGAAGCGAGCTATGGCAAAATGCTAAGAGACCTTTTTTGTAGAGAATTATGTTTCCTACAATTTAGGTTGTATGATATTTTTTGATCAGAAGCGTAGTTTTCGAGATATATCGAGATATTTAAAAGTTCCGAAGCCGCACCAACATAATAGAGATACAGAAACACCGTGGCTCCTTTCTTTGAGATAACTCTGCACTAGTGCGAGCCGCAAATGCCACTTCCAGCTTAGCTGTGCAGAGGAAGAACAACAAGAAGAAGAAATATCTCGAAATATGTCCGTCAGGCCAGTTCCTTTGAGATGAATCTGCAAATATCTCGGAAACGAAGCGAGCTATGGCAAAATGTGAAGAGACGTTTTTTATAGAGAATTATGTTTCCTACAATTTATGTTCTATGATATTTTTTGATCAGAAGCGTAGTTTTCGAGATATATCGAGATATTTAAAAGTTCCGAAGCCGCACCAACATAATAGAGATACAGAAACACCGTGGCCCCTTTCTTTGAGATAACTCTGCACTAGTGCGAGCCGCAAATGCCACGTCCAGCGTAGCTGTGCAGAAGAAGAACAACAAGAAGAAGAAATATCTCGAAATATGTCCGTCAGGCCCCTTCCCTTGAGATAAATCTGCAAATATCGCGGAAACGAAGCGAGCTATGGCAAAATGTTAAGAGACCTTTTTTGTAGAGAATTAAGTTTCCTACTTTTTATGTTCTGTGATATTTTTTGATCAGATGCGTAGTTCTCGAGATATATCAAGATATTTAAAAGTTCCGAAGCCGCACCAACATAATAGAGATACAGAAACACAGTGGCCCCTTTCTTTGAGATAACTCTGCACTATTGCGAGCTGCAAATGCCACTTCCAGCTTAGCTGTGCAGAAGAAGAATAACAAGAAGAAGAAATATCTCGAAATATGTCCGTCAGGCCCCTTCCCTTGAGATAAATCTGCAAATATCTCGGAAACGAAGAGAGCTATGGCAAAATGTTAAGAGACCTTTTTTGTAGAGAATTAAGTTTCCTACAATTTATGTTCTATGATATTTTTTGATCAGAAGCGTAGTTTTCGAGATATATCGAGATATTTAAAAGTTCCGAAGCCGCACCAACATAATAGGGATACAGAAACACCGTGGCCCCTTTCTTTGAGATAACTCTGCACTAGTGCGAGCCGCAAATGCCACTTCCAGCTTAGCTGTGCAGAAGAAGAACAACAAGAAGAAGAAATATCTCGAAATATGTCCGTCAGGCCCCTTCCCTTGAGATATATCTGCAAATATCTCGGAAACGAAGCGAGCTATGGCAAAATGTTAAGAGACCTTTTTTGTAGAGAATTATGTTTCCTACAATTTATGTTCTATGATATTTTTTGATCAGAAGCGTAGATTTCGAGATATATCGAGATATTTAAAAGTTCCGAAGCCGCACCAACATAATAGAGATACAGAAACACCGTGGCCCCTTTCTTTGAGATAACTCTGCACTAGTGCGAGCCGCAAATGCCACTTCCAGCTTAGCTGTGCAGAAGAAGAACAACAAGAAGAAGAAATATCTCGAAATATGTCCGACAGGCCCCTTCCCTTGAGATAAATCTGCAAATATCTCGGAAACGAAGCGAGCTATGGCAAAATGTTAAGAGACCTTTTTTGTAGAGAATTCTGTTTCCTACAATCTTTGTTCTATGATATTTTTTGATCAGAAGCGTAGTTTTCGAGATATATCGAGATATTTAAAAGTTCCGAAGCCGCACCAACATAATAGAGATACAGAAACACCGTGGCTCCTTTCTTTGAGATAACTCTGCACTAGTGCGAGCCGCAAATGCCACTTCCAGCTTAGCTGTGCAGAGGAAGAACAACAAGAAGAAGAAATATCTCGAAATATGTCCGTCAGGCCAGTTCCTTTGAGATGAATCTGCAAATATCTCGGAAACGAAGCGAGCTATGGCAAAATGTGAAGAGACGTTTTTTATAGAGAATTATGTTTCCTACAATTTATGTTCTATGATATTTTTTGATCAGAAGCGTAGTTTTCGAGATATATCGAGATATTTAAAAGTTCCGAAGCCGCACCAACATAATAGAGATACAGAAACACCGTGGCCCCTTTCTTTGAGATTACTCTGCACTAGTGCGAGCCGCAAATGCCACGTCCAGCGTAGCTGTGCAGAAGAAGAACAACAAGAAGAAGAAATATCTCGAAATATGTCCGTCAGGCCCCTTCCCTTGAGATAAATCTGCAAATATCGCGGAAACGAAGCGAGCTATGGCAAAATGTTAAGAGACCTTTTTTGTAGAGAATTAAGTTTCCTACTTTTTATGTTCTCTGATATTTTTTGATCAGATGCGTAGTTCTCGAGATATATCAAGATATTTAAAAGTTCCGAAGCCGCACCAACATAATAGAGATACAGAAACACAGTGGCCCCTTTCTTTGAGATAACTCTGCACTAGTGCGAGCCGCAAATGCCACTTCCAGCTTAGCTGTGCAGAAGAAGAACAACAAGAAGAAGAAATATCTCGAAATATGTCCGTCAGGCCCCTTCCCTTGAGATATATCTGCAAATATCTCGGAAACGAAGCGAGCTATGGCAAAATGTTAAGAGACCTTTTTTGTAGAGAATTATGTTTCCTACAATTTATGTTCTATGATATTTTTTGATCAGAAGCGTAGATTTCGAGATATATCGAGATATTTAAAAGTTCCGAAGCCGCACCAACATAATAGAGATACAGAAACACCGTGGCCCCTTTCTTTGAGATAACTCTGCACTAGTGCGAGCCGCAAATGCCACTTCCAGCTTAGCTGTGCAGAAGAAGAACAACAAGAAGAAGAAATATCTCGAAATATGTCCGACAGGCCCCTTCCCTTGAGATAAATCTGCAAATATCTCGGAAACGAAGCGAGCTATGGCAAAATGTTAAGAGACCTTTTTTGTAGAGAATTCTGTTTCCTACAATTTATGTTCTATGATATTTTTTGATCAGAAGCGTAGTTTTCGAGATATATCGAGATATTTAAAAGTTCCGAAGCCGCACCAACATAATAGAGATACAGAAACACCGTGGCTCCTTTCTTTGAGATAACTCTGCACTAGTGCGAGCCGCAAATGCCACTTCCAGCTTAGCTGTGCAGGGGAAGAACAACAAGAAGAAGAAATATCTCGAAATATGTCCGTCAGGCCAGTTCCTTTGAGCTGAATCTGCAAATATCTCGGAAACGAAGCGAGCTATGGCAAAATGTGAAGAGACGTTTTTTATAGAGAATTATGTTTCCTACAATTTATGTTCTATGATATTTTTTGATCAGAAGCGTAGTTTTCGAGATATATCGAGATATTTAAAAGTTCCGAAGCCGCACCAACATAATAGAGATACAGAAACACCGTGGCCCCTTTCTTTGAGATAACTCTGCACTAGTGCGAGCCGCAAATGCCACGTCCAGCGTAGCTGTGCAGAAGAAGAACAACAAGAAGAAGAAATATCTCGAAATATGTCCGTCAGGCCCCTTCCCTTGAGATAAATCTGCAAATATCGCGGAAACGAAGCGAGCTATGGCAAAATGTTAAGAGACCTTTTTTGTAGAGAATTAAGTTTCCTACTTTTTATGTTCTCTGATATTTTTTGATCAGATGCGTAGTTCTCGAGATATATCAAGATATTTAAAAGTTCCGAAGCCGCACCAACATAATAGAGATACAGAAACACAGTGGCCCCTTTCTTTGAGATAACTCTGCACTATTACGAGCTGCAAATGCCACTTCCAGCTTAGCTGTGCAGAAGAAGAATAACAAGAAGAAGAAATATCTCGAAATATGTCCGTCAGGCCCCTTCCCTTGAGATAAATCTGCAAATATCTCGGAAACGAAGAGAGCTATGGCAAAATGTTAAGAGACCTTTTTTGTAGAGAATTAAGTTTCCTACAATTTATGTTCTATGATATTTTTTGATCAGAAGCGTAGTTTTCGAGATATATCGAGATATTTAAAAGTTCCGAAGCCGCACCAACATAATAGGGATACAGAAACACCGTGGCCCCTTTCTTTGAGATAACTCTGCACTAGTGCGAGCCGCAAATGCCACTTCCAGCTTAGCTGTGCAGAAGAAGAACAACAAGAAGAAGAAATATCTCGAAATATGTCCGTCAGGCCCCTTCCCTTGAGATAAATCTGCAAATATCTCGGAAACGAAGCGAGCTATGGCAAAATGTTAAGAGACCTTTTTTGTAGAGAATTAAGTTTCCTACTTTTCATGTTCTATGATATTTTTTGATCAGATGCGTAGTTCTCGAGATATATCAAGATATTTAAAAGTTCCGAAGCCGCACCAACATAATAGAGATACAGAAACACCGTGGCCCCTTTCTTTGAGATAACTCTGCACTATTGCGAGCTGCAAATGCCACCTCCAGCTTAGCTGTGCAGAAGAAGAACAACAAGAAGAAGAAATATCTCGAAATATGTCCGTCAGGCCCCTTCCCTTGAGATATATCTGCAAATATCTCGGAAACGAAGCGAGCTATGGCAAAATGTTTAGAGACCTTTCTTGTAGAGAATTAAGTTTCCTACTTTTTATGTAGTATGATATTTTTTGATCAGATGCGTAGTTCTCGAGATATATCAAGATATTTAAAAGTTCCGAAGCCGCACCAATATAATAGAGATACAGAAACACCGTGGCCCCTTTCTTTGAGATAACTCTGCACTATTGCCCGCTGCAAATGCCACTTCCAGCTTAGCTGTGCAGAAGAAGAACAACAAGAAGAAGAAATATCTCGAAATATGTCCGTCAGGCCCCTTCCCTTGAGATAAATCTGCAAATATCTCGGAAACGAAGCGAGCTATGGGAAAATGTAAAGACACCTTTTTTGTAGAGAATTAAGTTTCCTACTTTTTATGTAGTATGATATTTTTTGATCAGATGCGTAGTTTTCGAGATATATCGAGATATTTAAAAGTTCCGAAGCCGCACCAACATAATAGAGATACAGAAACACCGTGGCCCCTTTCTTTGAGATAACTCTGCACTAGTGCGAGCCGCAAATGCCACTTCCAGCTGAGCTGTGCAGAAGAAGAACAACAAGAAGAAGAAATATCTCGAAATATGTCCGACAGGCCCCTTCCCTTGAGATAAATCTGCAAATATCTCGGAAACGAAGCGAGCTATGGCAAAATCTTTAGAGACCTTTCTTGTAGAGAATTAAGTTTCCTACTTTTTATGTAGTATGATATTTTCTGATCAGATGCGTAGTTCTCGAGACATATCAAGATATTTAAAAGTTCCGAAGCCGCACCAACATAATAGAGATACAGAAACACCGTGGCCCCTTTCTTTGAGATAACTCTGCACTATTGCGCGCTGCAAATGCCACTTCCAACTTAGCTGTGCAGAAGAAGAACAACAAGAAGAAGAAATATCTCGAAATATGTCCGTCAGGCCCCTTCCCTTGAGATAAATCTGCAAATATCTCGGAAACGAAGCGAGCTATGGCAAAATGTTAAGAGACCTTTTTTGTAGAGAATAATGTTTCCTACAATTTACGTTCTATGATATTTTTTGATCAGAAGCGAAGTTTTCGAGATATATCGAGATATTTAAAAGTTCCGAAGCCGCACCAACATAATAGAGATACAGAAACACCGTGGCCCCTTTCTTTGAGATAACTCTGCACTATTGCGACCTGCAAATGCCACTTCCAGCTCAGCTGTGCAGAAGAAGAACAACAAGAAGAAGAAATATCTCGAAATATTTCCGTCAGGCCCCTTCCCTTGAGATAAATCTGCAAATATCTCGGAAACGAAGCGAGCTATGGCAAAATGTTAAGAGACCTTTTTTGTAGAGAATTAAGTTTCCTACTTTTCATGTTCTATGATATTTTTTGATCAGATGCGTAGTTCTCGAGATATATCAAGATATTTAAAAGTTCCGAAGCCGCAGCAACATAATAGAGATACAGAAACACCGTGGCCCCTTTCTTTGAGATAACTCTGCACTATTGCGAGCTGCAAATGCCACCTCCAGCTTAGCTGTGCAGAAGAAGAACAACAAGAAGAAGAAATATCTCGAAATATGTCCGTCAGGCCCCTTCCCTTGAGATATATCTGCAAATATCTCGGAAACGAAGCGAGCTATGGCAAAATGTTTAGAGACCTTTCTTGTAGAGAATTAAGTTTCCTACTTTTTATGTAGTATGATATTTTTTGATCAGATGCGTAGTTCTCGAGATATATCAAGATATTTAAAAGTTCCGAAGCCGCACCAATATAATAGAGATACAGAAACACCGTGGCCCCTTTCTTTGAGATAACTCTGCACTATTGCGCGCTGCAAATGCCACTTCCAGCTTAGCTGTGCAGAAGAAGAACAACAAGAAGAAGAAATATCTCGAAATATGTCCGTCAGGCCCCTTCCCTTGAGATAAATCTGCAAATATCTCGGAAACGAAGCGAGCTATGGGAAAATGTAAAGCGACCTTTTTTGTAGAGAATTAAGTTTCCTACTTTTTATGTAGTATGATATTTTTTGATCAGATGCGTAGTTCTCGAGATATATCAAGATATTTAAAAGTTCCGAAGCCGCACCAACATAATAGAGATACAGAAACACCGTGGCCCCTTTCTTTGAGAAAGCTCTGCACTATTGCGCGCTGCAAATGCCACTTCCAGCTTAGCTGTGCAGAAGAAGAACAACAAGAAGAAGAAATATCTCGAAATATGTCCGTCAGGCCCCTTCCCTTGAGATAAATCTGCAAATATCTCGGAAACGAAGCGAGCTATGGCAAAATGTTAAGAGACCTTTTTTGTAGAGAATTAAGTTTCCTACAATTTATGTTCTATGATATTTTTTGATCAGAAGCGTAGTTTTCGAGATATATCGAGATATTTAAAAGTTCCGAAGCCGCACCAACATAATAGAGATACAGAAACACCGTGGCCCCTTTCTTTGAGATAACTCTGCACTATTGCGAGCTGCAAATGCCACTTCCAGCTTAGCTGTGCAGAAGAAGAACAACAAGAAGAAGAAATATCTCGAAATATGTCCGTCAGGCCCCTTCCCTTGAGATAAATCTGCAAATATCTCGGAAACGAAGAGAGCTATGGCAAAATGTTAAGAGACCTTTTTTGTAGAGAATTAAGTTTCCTACTTTTTATGTTCTATTATATTTTTTGATCAGATGCGTAGTTCTCGAGATATATCAAGATATTTAAAAGTTCCGAAGCCGCACCAACATAATAGAGATACAGAAACACCGTGGCCCCTTTCTTTGAGATAACGCTGCACTATTGCGAGCTGCAAATGCCACTTCCAGCTTAGCTGTGCAGAAGAAGAACAACAAGAAGAAGAAATATCTCGAAATATGTCCGTCAGGCCCCTTCCCTTGAGATATATCTGCAAATATCTCGGAAACGAAGCGAGCTATGGCAAAATGCTAAGAGACCTTTTTTGTAGAGAATTATGTTTCCTACAATTTAGGTTGTATGATATTTTTTGATCAGAAGCGTAGTTTTCGAGATGTATCGAGATATTTAAAAGTTCCGAAGCCGCACCAACATAATAGAGATACAGAAACACCGTGGCCCCTTTCTTTGAGATAACTCTGCACTAGTGCGAGCCGCAAATGCCACTTCCAGCTTAGCTGTGCAGAAGAAGAACAACAAGAAGAAGAAATATCTCGAAATATGTCCGTCAGGACCCTTCCCTTGAGATATATCTGCAAATATCTCGGAAACGAAGCGAGCTATGGCAAAATGTTAAGAGACCTTTTTTGTAGAGAATTATGTTTCCTACAATTTATGTTCTACGATATTTTTTGATCAGAAGCGTAGTTTTCGAGATATATCGAGATATTTAAAAGTTCCGAAGCCGCACCAACATAATAGAGATACAGAAACACCGTGGCCCCTTTCTTTGAGATAACTCTGCACTAGTGCGAGCCGCAAATGCCACTTCCAGCTTAGCTGTGCAGAAGAAGAACAACAAGAAGAAGAAATATCTCGAAATATGTCCGTCAGGCCCCTTCCCTTGAGATAAATCTGCAAATATCTCGGAAACGAAGAGAGCTATGGCAAAATGTTAAGAGACCTTTTTTGTAGAGAATTAAGTTTCCTACTTTTTATGTTCTATTATATTTTTTGATCAGATGCGTAGTTCTCGAGATATATCAAGATATTTAAAAGTTCCGAAGCCGCACCAACATAATAGAGATACAGAAACACCGTGGCCCCTTTCTTTGAGATAACGCTGCACTATTGCGAGCTGCAAATGCCACTTCCAGCTTAGCTGTGCAGAAGAAGAACAACAAGAAGAAGAAATATCTCGAAATATGTCCGTCAGGCCCCTTCCCTTGAGATATATCTGCAAATATCTCGGAAACGAAGCGAGCTATGGCAAAATGCTAAGAGACCTTTTTTGTAGAGAATTATGTTTCCTACAATTTAGGTTGTATGATATTTTTTGATCAGAAGCGTAGTTTTCGAGATGTATCGAGATATTTAAAAGTTCCGAAGCCGCACCAACATAATAGAGATACAGAAACACCGTGGCCCCTTTCTTTGAGATAACTCTGCACTAGTGCGAGCCGCAAATGCCACTTCCAGCTTAGCTGTGCAGAAGAAGAACAACAAGAAGAAGAAATATCTCGAAATATGTCCGTCAGGCCCCTTCCCTTGAGATATATCTGCAAATATCTCGGAAACGAAGCGAGCTATGGCAAAATGTTAAGAGACCTTTTTTGTAGAGAATTCTGTTTCCTACAATTTATGTTCTATGATATTTTTTGATCAGAAGCGTAGTTTTCGAGATATATCGAGATATTTAAAAGTTCCGAAGTCGCACCAACATAATAGAGATACAGAAACACCGTGGCCCCTTTCTTTGAGATAACTCTGCACTATTGCGCGCTGCAAATGCCACTTCCAGCTTAGCTGTGCAGAAGAAGAACAACAAGAAGAAGAAATATCTCGAAATATGTCCGTCAGGCCCCTTCCCTTGAGATAAATCTGCAAATATCTCGGAAACGAAGCGAGCTATGGCAAAATGTTAAGAGACCTTTTTTGTAGAGAATAATGTTTCCTACAATTTACGTTCTATGATATTTTTTGATCAGAAGCGTAGTTTTCGAGATATATCGAGATTTTTAAAAGTTCCGAAGCCGCACAAACATAATAGAGATACAGAAACACCGTGGCCCCTTTCTTTGAGATAACTCTGCACTATTGCGACCTGCAAATGCCACTTCCAGCTCAGCTGTGCAGAAGAAGAACAACAAGAAGAAGAAATATCTCGAAATATGTCCGTCAGGCCCCTTCCCTTGAGATAAATCTGCAAATATCTCGGAAACGAAGCGAGCTATGGCAAAATGTTAAGAGACCTTTTTTGTAGAGAATTAAGTTTCCTACTTTTCATGTTCTATGATATTTTTTGATCAGATGCGTAGTTCTCGAGATATATCAAGATATTTAAAAGTTCCGAAGCCGCACCAACATAATAGAGATACAGAAACACCGTGGCCCCTTTCTTTGAGATAACTCTGCACTATTGCGAGCTGGAAATGCCACTTCCAGTTTAGCTGTGCAGAAGAAGAACAACAAGAAGAAGAAATATCTCGAAATATGTCCGTTAGGCCCCTTCCCTTGAGATAAATCTGCAAATATCTCGGAAACGAAGCGAGCTATGGCAAAATGTTAGGAGACCTTTTTTGTAGAGAATTAAGTTTCCTACTTTTTATGTTCTATGATATTTTTTGATCAGATGCGTAGTTCTCGAGATATATCAAGATATTTAAAAGTTCCGAAGCCGCACCAACATAATAGAGATACAGAAACACCGTGGCCCCTTTCTTTGAGATAACGCTGCACTATTGCGAGCTGCAAATGCCACTTCCAGCTTAGCTGTGCAGAAGAAGAACAACAAGAAGAAGAAATATCTCGAAATATGTCCGACAGGCCCCTTCCCTTGAGATAAATCTGCAAATATCTCGGAAACGAAGCGAGCTATGGCAAAATGTTAAGAGACCTTTTTTGTAGAGAATTCTGTTTCCTACAATTTATGTTCTATGATATTTTTTGATCAGAAGCGTAGTTTTCGAGATATATCGAGATATTTAAAAGTTCCGAAGCCGCACCAACATAATAGAGATACAGAAACACCGTGGCTCCTTTCTTTGAGATAACTCTGCACTAGTGCGAGCCGCAAATGCCACTTCCAGCTTAGCTGTGCAGAGGAAGAACAACAAGAAGAAGAAATATCTCGAAATATGTCCGTCAGGCCAGTTCCTTTGAGATGAATCTGCAAATATCTCGGAAACGAAGCGAGCTATGGCAAAATGTGAAGAGACGTTTTTTATAGAGAATTATGTTTCCTACAATTTATGTTCTATGATATTTTTTGATCAGAAGCGTAGTTTTCGAGATATATCGAGATATTTAAAAGTTCCGAAGCCGCACCAACATAATAGAGATACAGAAACACCGTGGCCCCTTTCTTTGAGATAACTCTGCACTAGTGCGAGCCGCAAATGCCACGTCCAGCGTAGCTGTGCAGAAGAAGAACAACAAGAAGAAGAAATATCTCGAAATATGTCCGTCAGGCCCCTTCCCTTGAGATAAATCTGCAAATATCGCGGAAACGAAGCGAGCTATGGCAAAATGTTAAGCGACCTTTTTTGTAGAGAATTAAGTTTCCTACTTTTTATGTTCTCTGATATTTTTTGATCAGATGCGTAGTTCTCGAGATATATCAAGATATTTAAAAGTTCCGAAGCCGCACCAACATAATAGAGATACAGAAACACAGTGGCCCCTTTCTTTGAGATAACTCTGCACTATTGCGAGCTGCAAATGCCACTTCCAGCTTAGCTGTGCAGAAGAAGAATAACAAGAAGAAGAAATATCTCGAAATATGTCCGTCAGGCCCCTTCCCTTGAGATAAATCTGCAAATATCTCGGAAACGAAGAGAGCTATGGCAAAATGTTAAGAGACCTTTTTTGTAGAGAATTAAGTTTCCTACAATTTATGTTCTATGATATTTTTTGATCAGAAGCGTAGTTTTCGAGATATATCGAGATATTTAAAAGTTCCGAAGCCGCACCAACATAATAGGGATACAGAAACACCGTGGCCCCTTTCTTTGAGATAACTCTGCACTAGTGCGAGCCGCAAATGCCACTTCCAGCTTAGCTGTGCAGAAGAAGAACAACAAGAAGAAGAAATATCTCGAAATATGTCCGACAGGCCCCTTCCCTTGAGATAAATCTGCAAATATCTCGGAAACGAAGCGAGCTATGGCAAAATGTTAAGAGACCTTTTTTGTAGAGAATTCTGTTTCCTACAATTTATGTTCTATGATATTTTTTGATCAGAAGCGTAGTTTTCGAGATATATCGAGATATTTAAAAGTTCCGAAGCCGCACCAACATAATAGAGATACAGAAACACCGTGGCTCCTTTCTTTGAGATAACTCTGCACTAGTGCGAGCCGCAAATGCCACTTCCAGCTTAGCTGTGCAGAGGAAGAACAACAAGAAGAAGAAATATCTCGAAATATGTCCGTCAGGCCAGTTCCTTTGAGATGAATCTGCAAATATCTCGGAAACGAAGCGAGCTATGGCAAAATGTGAAGAGACGTTTTTTATAGAGAATTATGTTTCCTACAATTTATGTTCTATGATATTTTTTGATCAGAAGCGTAGTTTTCGAGATATATCGAGATATTTAAAAGTTCCGAAGCCGCACCAACATAATAGAGATACAGAAACACCGTGGCCCCTTTCTTTGAGATAACTCTGCACTAGTGCGAGCCGCAAATGCCACGTCCAGCGTAGCTGTGCAGAAGAAGAACAACAAGAAGAACAAATATCTCGAAATATGTCCGTCAGGCCCCTTCCCTTGAGATAAATCTGCAAATATCGCGGAAACGAAGCGAGCTATGGCAAAATGTTAAGAGACCTTTTTTGTAGAGAATTAAGTTTCCTACTTTTTATGTTCTCTGATATTTTTTGATCAGATGCGTAGTTCTCGAGATATATCAAGATATTTAAAAGTTCCGAAGCCGCACCAACATAATAGAGATACAGAAACACAGTGGCCCCTTTCTTTGAGATAACTCTGCACTAGTGCGAGCCGCAAATGCCACTTCCAGCTTAGCTGTGCAGAAGAAGAACAACAAGAAGAAGAAATATCTCGAAATATGTCCGTCAGGCCCCTTCCCTTGAGATATATCTGCAAATATCTCGGAAACGAAGCGAGCTATGGCAAAATGTTAAGAGACCTTTTTTGTAGAGAATTATGTTTCCTACAATTTATGTTCTATGATATTTTTTGATCAGAAGCGTAGATTTCGAGATATATCGAGATATTTAAAAGTTCCGAAGCCGCACCAACATAATAGAGATACAGAAACACCGTGGCCCCTTTCTTTGAGATAACTCTGCACTAGTGCGAGCCGCAAATGCCACTTCCAGCTTAGCTGTGCAGAAGAAGAACATCAAGAAGAAGAAATATCTCGAAATATGTCCGACAGGCCCCTTCCCTTGAGATAAATCTGCAAATATCTCGGAAACGAAGCGAGCTATGGCAAAATGTTAAGAGACCTTTTTTGTAGAGAATTCTGTTTCCTACAATTTATGTTCTATGATATTTTTTGATCAGAAGCGTAGTTTTCGAGATATATCGAGATATTTAAAAGTTCCGAAGCCGCACCAACATAATAGAGATACAGAAACACCGTGGCTCCTTTCTTTGAGATAACTCTGCACTAGTGCGAGCCGCAAATGCCACTTCCAGCTTAGCTGTGCAGAGGAAGAACAACAAGAAGAAGAAATATCTCGAAATATGTCCGTCAGGCCAGTTCCTTTGAGCTGAATCTGCAAATATCTCGGAAACGAAGCGAGCTATGGCAAAATGTGAAGAGACGTTTTTTATAGAGAATTATGTTTCCTACAATTTATGTTCTATGATATTTTTTGATCAGAAGCGTAGTTTTCGAGATATATCGAGATATTTAAAAGTTCCGAAGCCGCACCAACATAATAGAGATACAGAAACACCGTGGCCCCTTTCTTTGAGATAACTCTGCACTAGTGCGAGCCGCAAATGCCACGTCCAGCGTAGCTGTGCAGAAGAAGAACAACAAGAAGAAGAAATATCTCGAAATATGTCCGTCAGGCCCCTTCCCTTGAGATAAATCTGCAAATATCGCGGAAACGAAGCGAGCTATGGCAAAATGTTAAGAGACCTTTTTTGTAGAGAATTAAGTTTCCTACTTTTTATGTTCTCTGATATTTTTTGATCAGATGCGTAGTTCTCGAGATATATCAAGATATTTAAAAGTTCCGAAGCCGCACCAACATAATAGAGATACAGAAACACAGTGGCCCCTTTCTTTGAGATAACTCTGCACTATTGCGAGCTGCAAATGCCACTTCCAGCTTAGCTGTGCAGAAGAAGAATAACAAGAAGAAGAAATATCTCGAAATATGTCCGTCAGGCCCCTTCCCTTGAGATAAATCTGCAAATATCTCGGAAACGAAGAGAGCTATGGCAAAATGTTAAGAGACCTTTTTTGTAGAGAATTAAGTTTCCTACAATTTATGTTCTATGATATTTTTTGATCAGAAGCGTAGTTTTCGAGATATATCGAGATATTTAAAAGTTCCGAAGCCGCACCAACATAATAGGGATACAGAAACACCGTGGCCCCTTTCTTTGAGATAACTCTGCACTAGTGCGAGCCGCAAATGCCACTTCCAGCTTAGCTGTGCAGAAGAAGAACAACAAGAAGAAGAAATATCTCGAAATATGTCCGTCAGGCCCCTTCCCTTGAGATAAATCTGCAAATATCTCGGAAACGAAGCGAGCTATGGCAAAATGTTAAGAGACCTTTTTTGTAGAGAATTAAGTTTCCTACTTTTCATGTTCTATGATATTTTTTGATCAGATGCGTAGTTCTCGAGATATATCAAGATATTTAAAAGTTCCGAAGCCGCACCAACATAATAGAGATACAGAAACACCGTGGCCCCTTTCTTTGAGATAACTCTGCACTATTGCGAGCTGCAAATGCCACCTCCAGCTTAGCTGTGCAGAAGAAGAACAACAAGAAGAAGAAATATCTCGAAATATGTCCGTCAGGCCCCTTCCCTTGAGATATATCTGCAAATATCTCGGAAACGAAGCGAGCTATGGCAAAATGTTTAGAGACCTTTCTTGTAGAGAATTAAGTTTCCTACTTTTTATGTAGTATGATATTTTTTGATCAGATGCGTAGTTCTCGAGATATATCAAGATATTTAAAAGTTCCGAAGCCGCACCAATATAATAGAGATACAGAAACACCGTGGCCCCTTTCTTTGAGATAACTCTGCACTATTGCCCGCTGCAAATGCCACTTCCAGCTTAGCTGTGCAGAAGAAGAACAACAAGAAGAAGAAATATCTCGAAATATGTCCGTCAGGCCCCTTCCCTTGAGATAAATCTGCAAATATCTCGGAAACGAAGCGAGCTATGGGAAAATGTAAAGACACCTTTTTTGTAGAGAATTAAGTTTCCTACTTTTTATGTAGTATGATATTTTTTGATCAGATGCGTAGTTTTCGAGATATATCGAGATATTTAAAAGTTCCGAAGCCGCACCAACATAATAGAGATACAGAAACACCGTGGCCCCTTTCTTTGAGATAACTCTGCACTAGTGCGAGCCGCAAATGCCACTTCCAGCTGAGCTGTGCAGAAGAAGAACAACAAGAAGAAGAAATATCTCGAAATATGTCCGACAGGCCCCTTCCCTTGAGATAAATCTGCAAATATCTCGGAAACGAAGCGAGCTATGGCAAAATCTTTAGAGACCTTTCTTGTAGAGAATTAAGTTTCCTACTTTTTATGTAGTATGATATTTTTTGATCAGATGCGTAGTTCTCGAGACATATCAAGATATTTAAAAGTTCCGAAGCCGCACCAACATAATAGAGATACAGAAACACCGTGGCCCCTTTCTTTGAGATAACTCTGCACTATTGCGCGCTGCAAATGCCACTTCCAACTTAGCTGTGCAGAAGAAGAACAACAAGAAGAAGAAATATCTCGAAATATGTCCGTCAGGCCCCTTCCCTTGAGATAAATCTGCAAATATCTCGGAAACGAAGCGAGCTATGGCAAAATGTTAAGAGACCTTTTTTGTAGAGAATAATGTTTCCTACAATTTACGTTCTATGATATTTTTTGATCAGAAGCGAAGTTTTCGAGATATATCGAGATATTTAAAAGTTCCGAAGCCGCACCAACATAATAGAGATACAGAAACACCGTGGCCCCTTTCTTTGAGATAACTCTGCACTATTGCGACCTGCAAATGCCACTTCCAGCTCAGCTGTGCAGAAGAAGAACAACAAGAAGAAGAAATATCTCGAAATATTTCCGTCAGGCCCCTTCCCTTGAGATAAATCTGCAAATATCTCGGAAACGAAGCGAGCTATGGCAAAATGTTAAGAGACCTTTTTTGTAGAGAATTAAGTTTCCTACTTTTCATGTTCTATGATATTTTTTGATCAGATGCGTAGTTCTCGAGATATATCAAGATATTTAAAAGTTCCGAAGCCGCACCAACATAATAGAGATACAGAAACACCGTGGCCCCTTTCTTTGAGATAACTCTGCACTATTGCGAGCTGCAAATGCCACCTCCAGCTTAGCTGTGCAGAAGAAGAACAACAAGAAGAAGAAATATCTCGAAATATGTCCGTCAGGCCCCTTCCCTTGAGATATATCTGCAAATATCTCGGAAACGAAGCGAGCTATGGCAAAATGTTTAGAGACCTTTCTTGTAGAGAATTAAGTTTCCTACTTTTTATGTAGTATGATATTTTTTGATCAGATGCGTAGTTCTCGAGATATATCAAGATATTTAAAAGTTCCGAAGCCGCACCAATATAATAGAGATACAGAAACACCGTGGCCCCTTTCTTTGAGATAACTCTGCACTATTGCGCGCTGCAAATGCCACTTCCAGCTTAGCTGTGCAGAAGAAGAACAACAAGAAGAAGAAATATCTCGAAATATGTCCGTCAGGCCCCTTCCCTTGAGATAAATCTGCAAATATCTCGGAAACGAAGCGAGCTATGGGAAAATGTAAAGAGACCTTTTTTGTAGAGAATTAAGTTTCCTACTTTTTATGTAGTATGATATTTTTTGATCAGATGCGTAGTTCTCGAGATATATCAAGATATTTAAAAGTTCCGAAGCCGCACCAACATAATAGAGATACAGAAACACCGTGGCCCCTTTCTTTGAGAAAGCTCTGCACTATTGCGCGCTGCAAATGCCACTTCCAGCTTAGCTGTGCAGAAGAAGAACAACAAGAAGAAGAAATATCTCGAAATATGTCCGTCAGGCCCCTTCCCTTGAGATAAATCTGCAAATATCTCGGAAACGAAGCGAGCTATGGCAAAATGTTAAGAGACCTTTTTTGTAGAGAATTAAGTTTCCTACAATTTATGTTCTATGATATTTTTTGATCAGAAGCGTAGTTTTCGAGATATATCGAGATATTTAAAAGTTCCGAAGCCGCACCAACATAATAGAGATACAGAAACACCGTGGCCCCTTTCTTTGAGATAACTCTGCACTATTGCGAGCTGCAAATGCCACTTCCAGCTTAGCTGTGCAGAAGAAGAACAACAAGAAGAAGAAATATCTCGAAATATGTCCGTCAGGCCCCTTCCCTTGAGATAAATCTGCAAATATCTCGGAAACGAAGCGAGCTATGGCAAAATGTTAAGAGACCTTTTTTGTAGAGAATTAAGTTTCCTACAATTTATGTTCTATGATATTTTTTGATCAGAAGCGTAGTTTTCGAGATATATCGAGATATTTAAAAGTTCCGAAGCCGCACCAACATAATAGGGATACAGAAACACCGTGGCCCCTTTCTTTGAGATAACTCTGCACTAGTGCGAGCCGCAAATGCCACTTCCAGCTTAGCTGTGCAGAAGAAGAACAACAAGAAGAAGAAATATCTCGAAATATGTCCGTCAGGCCCCTTCCCTTGAGATATATCTGCAAATATCTCGGAAACGAAGCGAGCTATGGCAAAATGTTGAGAGACCTTTTTTGTAGAGAATTAAGTTTCCTACAATTTATGTTCTATGATATTTTTTGATCCGAAGCGTAGTTTTCGAGATATATCGAGATATTTAAAAGTTCCGAAGCCGCACCAACATAATAGGGATACAGAAACACCGTGGCCCCTTTCTTTGAGATAACTCGGCACTACTGCGAGCTGGAAATGCCACTTCCAGTTTAGCTGTGCAGAAGAAGAACAACAAGAAGAAGAAATATCTCGAAATATGTCCGTTAGGCCCCTTCCCTTGAGATAAATCTGCAAATATCTCGGAAACGAAGCAAGCTATGGCAAAATGTTAGGAGACCTTTTTTGTAGAGAATTAAGTTTCCTACTTTTTATGTTCTATGATATTTTTTGATGAGATGCGTAGTTCTCGAGATATATCAAGATATTTAAAAGTTCCGAAGCCGCACCAACATAATAGAGATACAGAAACACCGTGGCCCCTTTCTTTGAGATAACTGTGCACCAGTGCGAGCCGCAAATGCCACTTCCAGCTTAGCTGTGCAGAAGAAGAACAACAAGAAGAAGAAATATCTCGAAATATGTCCGTCAGGCCCCTTCCCTTGAGATATATCTGCAAATATCTCGGAAACGAAGCGAGCTATGGCAAAATGCTAAGAGACCTTTTTTGTAGAGAATTATGTTTCCTACAATTTAGGTTGTATGATATTTTTTGATCAGAAGCGTAGTTTTCGAGATGTATCGAGATATTTAAAAGTTCCGAAGCCGCACCAACATAATAGAGATACAGAAACACCGTGGCCCCTTTCTTTGAGATAACTCTGCACTAGTGCGAGCCGCAAATGCCACTTCCAGCTTAGCTGTGCAGAAGAAGAACAACAAAAAGAAGAAATATCTCGAAATATGTCCGTCAGGCCCCTTCCCTTGAGATATATCTGCAAATATCTCGGAAACGAAGCGAGCTATGGCAAAATGTTAAGAGACCTTTTTTGTAGAGAATTCTGTTTCCTACAATTTATGTTCTATGATATTTTTTGATCAGAAGCGTAGTTTTCGAGATATATCGAGATATTTAAAAGTTCCGAAGCCGCACCAACATAATAGAGATACAGAAACACCGTGGCCCCTTTCTTTGAGATAACTCTGCACTATTGCGAGCCGCAAATGCCACTTCCAGCTTAGCTGTGCAGAGGAAGAACAACAAGAAGAAGAAATATCTCGAAATATGTCCGTCAGGCCAGTTCCTTTGAGCTGAATCTGCAAATATCTCGGAAACGAAGCGAGCTATGGCAAAATGTTAAGAGACGTGTTTTATAGAGAATTATGTTTCCTACAATTTATGTTGTATGATATTTTTTGATCAGAAGCGTAGTTTTTGAGATATATCGAGATATTTAAAAGTTCCGAAGCCGCACCAACATAATAGAGATACAGAAACACCGTGGCCCCTTTCTTTGAGATAACTGTGCACCAGTGCGAGCCGCAAATGCCACTTCCAGCTTAGCTGTGCAGAAGAAGAACAACAAGAAGAAGAAATATCTCGAAATATGTCCGTCAGGCCCCTTCCCTTGAGATATATCTGCAAATATCTCGGAAACGAAGCGAGCTATGGCAAAATGCTAAGAGACCTTTTTTGTAGAGAATTATGTTTCCTACAATTTAGGTTGTATGATATTTTTTGATCAGAAGCGTAGTTTTCGAGATGTATCGAGATATTTAAAAGTTCCGAAGCCGCACCAACATAATAGAGATACAGAAACACCGTGGCCCCTTTCTTTGAGATAACTCTGCACTAGTGCGAGCCGCAAATGCCACTTCCAGCTTAGCTGTGCAGAAGAAGAACAACAAAAAGAAGAAATATCTCGAAATATGTCCGTCAGGCCCCTTCCCTTGAGATATATCTGCAAATATCTCGGAAACGAAGCGAGCTATGGCAAAATGTTAAGAGACCTTTTTTGTAGAGAATTCTGTTTCCTACAATTTATGTTCTATGATATTTTTTGATCAGAAGCGTAGTTTTCGAGATATATCGAGATATTTAAAAGTTCCGAAGCCGCACCAACATAATAGAGATACAGAAACACCGTGGCCCCTTTCTTTGAGATAACTCTGCACTATTGCGAGCCGCAAATGCCACTTCCAGCTTAGCTGTGCAGAGGAAGAACAACAAGAAGAAGAAATATCTCGAAATATGTCCGTCAGGCCAGTTCCTTTGAGCTGAATCTGCAAATATCTCGGAAACGAAGCGAGCTATGGCAAAATGTTAAGAGACGTTTTTTATAGAGAATTATGTTTCCTACAATTTACGTTGTATGATATTTTTTGATCAGAAGCGTAGTTTTCGAGATATATCGAGATATTTAAAAGTTCCGAAGCCGCACCAACATAATAGAGATACAGAAACACCGTGGCCCCTTTCTTTGAGATAACTCTGCACTAGTGCGAGCCGCAAATGCCACGTACAGCTTAGCTGTGCAGAAGAAGAACAACAAGAAGAAGAAATATCTCGAAATATGTCCGTCAGGCCCCTTCCCTTGAGATAAATCTGCAAATATCTCGGAAACGAAGCGAGCTATGGCAAAATGTTAAGAGACCTTTTTTGTAGAGAATTAAGTTTCCTACTTTTTATGTTCTATGATATTTTTTGATCAGATGCGTAGTTCTCGAGATATATCAAGATATTTAAAAGTTCCGAAGCCGCACCAACATAATAGAGATACAGAAACACAGTGGCCCCTTTCTTTGAGATAACTCTGCACTATTGCGAGCTGCAAATGCCACTTCCAGCTTAGCTGTGCAGAAGAAGAACAACAAGAAGAAGAAATATCTCGAAATATGTCCGTCAGGCCCCTTCCCTTGAGATAAATCTGCAAATATCTCGGAAACGAAGAGAGCTATGGCAAAATGTTAAGAGACGTTTTTTGTAGAGAATTATGTTTCCTACAATTTATGTTCTATGATATTTTTTGATCCGAAGCGTAGTTTTCGAGATATATCGAGATATTTAAAAGTTCCGAAGCCGCACCAACATAATAGGGATACAGAAACACCGTGGCCCCTTTCTTTGAGATAACTCTGCACTAGTGCGAGCCGCAAATGCCACTTCCAGCTTAGCTGTGCAGAAGAAGAACAACAAGAAGAAGAAATATCTCGAAATATGTCCGTCAGACCCCTTCCCTTGAGATGAATCTGCAAATATCTCGGAAACGAAGCGAGCTATGGCAAAATGTTAAGAGACCATTTTTGTAGAGAATTAAGTATCCTACTTTTTATCTTCTATGATATTTTTTGATCAGAAGCGTAGTTTTCGAGATATATCGAGATATTTAAAAGTTCCGAAGCCGCACCAACATAATAGAGATACAGAAACACCGTGGCCCCTTTCTTTGAGATAACTCTGCACTATTGCGAGCTGCAAATGCCACTTCCAGCTTAGCTGTGCAGAGGAAGAACAACAAGAAGAAGAAATATCTCGAAATATGTCCGTCAGGCCAGTTCCTTTGAGCTGAATCTGCAAATATCTCGGAAACGAAGCGAGCTATGGCAAAATGTTAAGAGACGTTTTTTGTAGAGAATTATGTTTCCTACAATTTATGTTCTATGATATTTTTTGATCAGAAGCGTAGTTTTCGAGATATATCGAGATATTTAAAAGTTCCGAAGCCGCACCAACATAATAGAGATACAGAAACACCGTGGCCCCTTTCTTTGAGATAACTCTGCACTATTGCGCGCTGCAAATGCCACTTCCAGCTTAGCTGTGCAGAAGAAGAACAACAAGAAGAAGAAATATCTCGAAATATGTCCGTCAGGCCCCTTCCCTTGAGATAAATCTGCAAATATCTCGGAAACGAAGCGAGCTATGGCAAAATGTTAAGAGACCTTTTTTGTAGAGAATAATGTTTCCTACAATTTACGTTCTATGATATTTTTTGATCAGAAGCGTAGTTTTCGAGATATATCGAGATATTTAAAAGTTCCGAAGCCGCACCAACATAATAGAGATACAGAAACACCGTGGCCCCTTTCTTTGAGATAACTCTGCACTATTGCGACCTGCAAATGCCACTTCCAGCTCAGCTGTGCAGAAGAAGAACAACAAGAAAAAGAAATATCTCGAAATATGTCCGTCAGGCCCCTTCCCTTGAGATAAATCTGCAAATATCTCGGAAACGAAGCGAGCTATGGCAAAATGTTAAGAGACCTTTTTTGTAGAGAATTAAGTTTCCTACTTTTTATGTTCTATGATATTTTTTGATCAGATGCGTAGTTCTCGAGATATATCAAGATATTTAAAAGTTCCGAAGCCGCACCAACATAATAGAGATACAGAAACACCGTGGCCCCTTTCTTTGAGATAACTCTGCACTATTGCGAGCTGCAGATGCCACTTCCAGCTTAGCTGTGCAGAGGAAGAACAACAAGAAGAAGAAATATCTCGAAATATGTCCGTCAGGCCAGTTCCTTTGAGCTGAATCTGCAAATATCTCGGAAACGAAGCGAGCTATGGCAAAATGTTAAGAGACGTTTTTTGTAGAGAATTATGTTTCCTACAATTTATGTTCTATGATATTTTTTGATCAGAAGCGTAGTTTTCGAGATATATCGAGATATTTAAAAGTTCCGAAGACGCACCAACATAATAGAGATACAGAAACACCGTGGCCCCTTTCTTTGAGATAACTCTGCACTATTGCGAGCTGCAAATGCCACTTCCAGCTTAGCTGTGCAGAGGAAGAACAACAAGAAGAAGAAATATCTCGAAATATGTCCGTCAGGCCAGTTCCTTTGAGCTGAATCTGCAAATATCTCGGAAACGAAGCGAGCTATGGCAAAATGTTAAGAGACGTTTTTTGTAGAGAATTATGTTTCCTACAATTTATGTTCTATGATATTTTTTGATCAGAAGCGTAGTTTTCGAGATATATCGAGATATTTAAAAGTTCCGAAGCCGCACCAACATAATAGAGATACAGAAACACCGTGGCCCCTTTCTTTGAGATAACTCTGCACTATTGCGCGCTGCAAATGCCACTTCCAGCTTAGCTGTGCAGAAGAAGAACAACAAGAAGAAGAAATATCTCGAAATATGTCCGTCAGGCCCCTTCCCTTGAGATAAATCTGCAAATATCTCGGAAACGAAGCGAGCTATGGCAAAATGTTAAGAGACCTTTTTTGTAGAGAATAATGTTTCCTACAATTTACGTTCTATGATATTTTTTGATCAGAAGCGTAGTTTTCGAGATATATCGAGATATTTAAAAGTTCCGAAGCCGCACCAACATAATAGAGATACAGAAACACCGTGGCCCCTTTCTTTGAGATAACTCTGCACTATTGCGACCTGCAAATGCCACTTCCAGCTCAGCTGTGCAGAAGAAGAACAACAAGAAAAAGAAATATCTCGAAATATGTCCGTCAGGCCCCTTCCCTTGAGATAAATCTGCAAATATCTCGGAAACGAAGCGAGCTATGGCAAAATGTTAAGAGACCTTTTTTGTAGAGAATTAAGTTTCCTACTTTTTATGTTCTATGATATTTTTTGATCAGATGCGTAGTTCTCGAGATATATCAAGATATTTAAAAGTTCCGAAGCCGCACCAACATAATAGAGATACAGAAACACCGTGGCCCCTTTCTTTGAGATAACTCTGCACTATTGCGAGCTGCAGATGCCACTTCCAGCTTAGCTGTGCAGAGGAAGAACAACAAGAAGAAGAAATATCTCGAAATATGTCCGTCAGGCCAGTTCCTTTGAGCTGAATCTGCAAATATCTCGGAAACGAAGCGAGCTATGGCAAAATGTTAAGAGACGTTTTTTGTAGAGAATTATGTTTCCTACAATTTATGTTCTATGATATTTTTTGATCAGAAGCGTAGTTTTCGAGATATATCGAGATATTTAAAAGTTCCGAAGACGCACCAACATAATAGAGATACAGAAACACCGTGGCCCCTTTCTTTGAGATAACTCTGCACTATTGCGCGCTGCAAATGCCACTTCCAGCTTAGCTGTGCAGAAGAAGAACAACAAGAAGAAGAAATATCTCGAAATATGTCCGTCAGACCCCTTCCCTTGAGATGAATCTGCAAATATCTCGGAAACGAAGCGAGCTATGGCAAAACGTTAAGAGACCTTTTTTGTAGAGAATTAAGTTTCCTACTTTTTATGTTCTATGATATTTTTTGATCAGAAGCGTAGTTTTCGAGATATATCGAGATATTTAAAAGTTCCGAAGCCGCACCAACATAATAGAGATACAGAAACACCGTGGCCCCTTTCTTTGAGATAACTCTGCACTAGTGCGAGCCGCAAATGCCACTTCCAGCTTAGCTGTGCAGAAGAAGAACAACAAGAAGAAGAAATATCTCGAAATATGTCCGTCAGGCCCCTTCCCTTGAGATAAATCTGCAAATATCTCGGAAACGAAGCGAGCTATGGCAAAATGTTAAGAGACCTTTTTTGTAGAGAATTAAGTTTCCTACTTTTTATGTTCTATGATATTTTTCGATCAGAAGCGTAGTTTTCGAGATATATCGAGATATTTAAAAGTTCCGAAGCCGCACCAACATAATAGAGATACAGAAACATCGTGGCCCCTTTCTTTGGGATAACTCTGCACTATTGCGAGCTGGAAATGCCACTTCCAGTTTAGCTGTGCAGAAGAAGAACAACAAGAAGAAGAAATATCTCGAAATATGTCCGTCAGGACCCTTCCCTTGAGATAAATCTGCAAATATCTCGGAAACGAAGCGAGCTATTGCAAAACGTTAAGAGACCTTTTTTGTAGAGAATTAAGTTTCCTCCTTTTTATGTTCGATGATATTTTTTCATCAGATGCGTAGTTCTCCAGATATATCAAGATATTTAAAAGTTCCGAAGCTGCACCAACATAATAGAGGTACAGAAACACCGTGGCCTCTTTCTTTGAGATAACTCTGCACTATTGCGAGCTGCAAATGCCACTTCGAGCTTAGCTGTGCAGAAGAAGAACAACAAGAAGAAGAAATATCTCGAAATACGTCCGTCAGACCCCTTCCCTTGAGATGAATCTGCAAATATCTCGGAAACGAAGCGAGCTATGGCAAAATGTTAAGAGACCTTTTTTGTAGAGAATTAAGTTTCCTACTTTTTATGTTCTATGATATTTTTTGATCAGATGCGTAGTTCTCGAGATATATCAAGATATTTAAAAGTTCCGAAGCCGCACCAACATAATAGTGGTACAGAAACACCGTGGCCTCTTTCTTTGAGATAACTCTGCACTATTGCGAGCTGCAAATGCCACTTCGAGCTTAGCTGTGCAGAAGAAGAACAACAAGAAGAAGAAATATCTCGAAATATGTCCGTCAGACCCCTTCCCTTGAGATGAATCTGCAAATATCTCGGAAACGAAGCGAGCCATGGCAAAATGTTAAGAGACCTTTTTTGTAGAGAATTAAGTTTCCTACTTTTTATGTTCGATGATATTTTTTGATCAGATGCGTAGTTCTCGAGATATATCAAGATATTTAAAAGTTCCGAAGCTGCACCAACATAATAGAGGTACAGAAACACCGTGGCCCCTTTCTTTGAGATAACTGTGCACCAGTGCGAGCCGCAAATGCCACTTCCAGCTTAGCTGTGCAGAAGAAGAACAACAAGAAGAAGAAACATCTCGAAATATGTCCGTCAGGCCCCTTCCCTTGAGATATATCTGCAAATATCTCGGAAACGAAGCGAGCTATGGCAAAATGTTAAGAGACCGTTTTTGTAGAGAATTATGTTTCCTACTTTTTATGTTCTATGATATTTTATGATCAGACGCGTAGTTCTCGAGATATATCAAGATATTTAAAAGTTCCGAAGCCGCACCAACATAATAGAGATACAGAAACACCGTGGCCCGTTTCTTTGAGATAACTCTGCACTATTGCGAGCTGCAAATGCCACTTCCAGCTTAGCTGTGCAGAAGAAGAACAACAAGAAGAAGAAATATCTCGAAATATGTCCGTTAGGCCCCTTCCCTTGAGATAAATCTGCAAATATCTCGGAAACGAAGAGAGCTATGGCAAAATGTTAAGAGACCTTTTTTGTAGAGAATTAAGTTTCCTACTTTTCATGTTCTATGGTATTTTTTGATCAGAAGCGTAGTTTTCGAGATATATCGAGATATTTAAAAGTTCCGAAGACGCACCAACATAATAGAGATACAGAAACACCGTGGCCCCTTTCTTTGAGATAACTCTGCACTATTGCGCGCTGCAAATGCCATTTCCAGCTTAGCTGTGCAGAAGAAGAACAACAAGAAGAAGAAATATCTCGAAATATGTCCGTCAGGCCCCTTCCCTTGAGATAAATATGCAAATATCTCGGAAACGAAGCGAGCTATGGCAAAATGTTAAGAGACCTTTTTTGTAGAGAACTAAGTTTCCTACTTTTTATGTTCTATGATATTTTTTGATCAGATGCGTAGTTCTCGAGATATATCAAGATATTTAAAAGTTCCGAAGCCGCACCAACATAATAGAGATACAGAAACACCGTGGCCCCTTTCTTTGAGATAACTCTGCACTATTGCGAGCTGCAAATGCCACTTCCAGCTTAGCTGTGCAGAGGAAGAACAACAAGAAGAAGAAATATCTCGAAATATGTCCGTCAGGCCAGTTCCTTTGAGCTGAATCTGCAAATATCTCGGAAACGAAGCGAGCTATGGCAAAATGTTAAGAGACCGTTTTTGTAGAGAATTATGTTTCCTACTTTTTATGTTCCATGATATTTTTTGATCAGACGCGTAGTTCTCGAGATATATCAAGATATTTAAAAGTTCCGAAGCCGCACCAACATAATAGAGATACAGAAACACCGTGGCCCCTTTCTTTGAGATAACTCTGCACTAGTGCGAGCCGCAAATGCCACTTCCAGCTTAGCTGTGCAGAAGAAGAACAGCAAGAAGAAGAAATATCTCGAAATATGTCCGTCAGGCCCCTTCCCTTGAGATAAATCTGCAAATATCTCGGAAACGAAGCGAGCTATGGCAAAATGTTTAGAGACCTTTCTTGTAGAGAATTAAGTTTCCTACTTTTTATGTTCTATGATATTTTTCGATCAGAAGCGTAGTTTTCGAGATATATCGAGATATTTAAAAGTTCCGAAGCCGCACCAACATAATAGAGATACAGAAACATCGTGGCCCCTTTCTTTGGGATAACTCTGCACTATTGCGAGCTGCAAATGCCACTTCGAGCTTAGCTGTGCAGAAGAAGAACAACAAGAAGAAGAAATATCTCGAAATATGTCCGTCAGACCCCTTCCCTTGAGATGAATCTGCAAATATCTCGGAAACGAAGCGAGCTATGGCAAAATGTTAAGAGACCTTTTTTGTAGAGAATTAAGTTTCCTACTTTTTATGTTCTATGATATTTTTTGATCAGATGCGTAGTTCTCGAGATATATCAAGATATTTAAAAGTTCCGAAGCCGCACCAACATAATAGAGATACAGAAACACCGTGGCCCCTTTCTTTGAGATAACTCTGCACTAGTGCGAGCCGCAAATGCCACTTCCAGCTTAGCTGTGCAGAAGAAGAACAACAAGAAGAAGAAATATCTCGAAATATGTCCGTCAGGCCCCTTCCCTTGAGATAAATATGCAAATATCTCGGAAAGGAAGCGAGCTATGGCAAAATGTTAAGAGACCTTTTTTGTAGAGAATTAAGTTTCCTACTTTTTATGTTCTATGATATTTTTTGATGAGATGCGTAGTTCTCGAGATATATCAAGATATTTAAAAGTTCCGAAGCCGCACCAACATAATAGAGATACAGAAACACCGTGGCCCCTTTCTTTGAGATAACTCTGCACTAATGCGAGCTGCAAATGCCACTTCCAGCTTAGCTGTGCAGAGGAAGAACAACAAGAAGAAGAAATATCTCGAAATATGTCCGTCAGGCCAGTTCCTTTGAGCTGAATCTGCAAATATCTCGGAAACGAAGCGAGCTATGGCAAAATGTTAAGAGATGTTTTTTGTAGAGAATTATGTTTCCTACAATTTATCTTCTATGATATTTTTTGATCAGAAGCGTAGTTTTCGAGATATATCGAGATATTTAAAAGTTCCGAAGACGCACCAACATAATAGAGATACAGAAACACCGTGGCCCCTTTCTTTGAGATAACTGTGCACCAGTGCGAGCCGCAAATGCCACTTCCAGCTTAGCTGTGCAGAAGAAGAACAACAAGAAGAAGAAATATCTCGAAATATGTCCGTCAGGCCCCTTCCCTTGAGATATATCTGCAAATATCTCGGAAACGAAGCGAGCTATGGCAAAATGTTAAGAGACCGTTTTTGTAGAGAATTATGTTTCCTACTTTTTATGTTCTATGATATTTTTTGATCGGACGCGTAGTTCTCGAGATATATCAAGATATTTAAAAGTTCCGAAGCCGCACCAACATAATAGAGATACAGAAACACCGTGGCCCCTTTCTTTGAGATAACTCTGCACTAGTGCGAGCCGCAAATGCCACTTCCAGCTTAGCTGTGCAGAAGAAGAACAACAAGAAGAAGAAATATCTCGAAATATGTCCGTCAGGCCCCTTCCCTTGAGATAAATATGCAAATATCTCGGAAAGGAAGCGAGCTATGGCAAAATGTTAAGAGACCTTTTTTGTAGAGAATTAAGTTTCCTACTTTTTATGTTCTATGATATTTTTTGATGAGATGCGTAGTTCTCGAGATATATCAAGATATTTAAAAGTTCCGAAGCCGCACCAACATAATAGAGATACAGAAACACCGTGGCCCCTTTCTTTGAGATAACTCTGCACTAATGCGAGCTGCAAATGCCACTTCCAGCTTAGCTGTGCAGAGGAAGAACAACAAGAAGAAGAAATATCTCGAAATATGTCCGTCAGGCCAGTTCCTTTGAGCTGAATCTGCAAATATCTCGGAAACGAAGCGAGCTATGGCAAAATGTTAAGAGATGTTTTTTGTAGAGAATTATGTTTCCTACAATTTATCTTCTATGATATTTTTTGATCAGAAGCGTAGTTTTCGAGATATATCGAGATATTTAAAAGTTCCGAAGACGCACCAACATAATAGAGATACAGAAACACCGTGGCCCCTTTCTTTGAGATAACTGTGCACCAGTGCGAGCCGCAAATGCCACTTCCAGCTTAGCTGTGCAGAAGAAGAACAACAAGAAGAAGAAATATCTCGAAATATGTCCGTCAGGCCCCTTCCCTTGAGATATATCTGCAAATATCTCGGAAACGAAGCGAGCTATGGCAAAATGTTAAGAGACCGTTTTTGTAGAGAATTATGTTTCCTACTTTTTATGTTCTATGATATTTTTTGATCAGACGCGTAGTTCTCGAGATATATCAAGATATTTAAAAGTTCCGAAGCCGCGCCAACATAATAGAGATACAGAAACACCGTGGCCCCTTTCTTTGAGATAACTCTGCACTATTGCGAGCTGCAAATGCCACTTCGAGCTTAGCTGTGCAGAAGAAGAACAACAAGAAGAAGAAATATCTCGAAATATGTCCGTCAGGCCCCTTCCCTTGAGATAAATCTGCAAATATCTCGGAAACGAAGCGAGCTATGGCAAAATGTTAAGAGACCTTTTTTGTAGAGAATTATGTTTCCTACAATTTATGTTCTATGATATTTTTTGATCAGATGCGTAGTTCTCGAGATATATCAAGATATTTAAAAGTTCCGAAGCCGCACCAACATAATAGGGATACAGAAACACCGTGGCCCCTTTCTTTGAGATAACTGTGCACTAGTGCGAGCCGCAAATGCCACTTCCAGCTTAGCTGTGCAGAAGAAGAACAACAAGAAGAAGAAATATCTCGAAATATGTCCGTCAGGCCCCTTCCCTTGAGATAAATCTGCAAATATCTCGGAAACAAAGCGAGTTATCGCAAAATGTTAAGAGACCTTTTTTGTAGAGAATTATGTTTCCTACAATTCATGTTCTATGATATTTTTTGATCAGAAGCGTAGTTTTCGAGATATATCGAGATATTTAAAAGTTCTGAAGCCGCACCAACATAATAGGGATACAGAAACACCGTGGCCCCTTTCTTTGAGATAACTGTGCACTAGTGCGAGCCGCAAATGCCACTTCCAGCTTAGCTGTGCAGAAGAAGAACAACAAGAAGAAGAAATATCTCGAAATATGTCCGTCAGGCCCCTTCCCTTGAAATAAATCTGCAAATATCTCGGAAACGAAGCGAGCTATCGCAAAATGTTAAGAGACCTTTTTTGTAGAGAATTATGTTTCCTACAATTTATGTTCTATGATATTTTTTGATCAGAAGCGTAGTTTTCGAGATATATCGAGATATTTAAAAGTTCCGAAGCCGCACCAACATAATAGAGATACAGAAACACCGTGGCCCCTTTCTTTGAGATAACTCTGCACTATTGCGAGCTGCAAATGCCACTTCCAGCTTAGCTGTGCAGAGGAAGAACAACAAGAAGAAGAAATATCTCGAAATATGTCCGTCAGGCCAGTTCCTTTGAGCTGAATCTGCAAATATCTCGGAAACGAAGCGAGCTATGGCAAAATGTTAAGAGACGTTTTTTGTAGAGAATTATGTTTCCTACAATTTATGTTCTATGATATTTTTTGATCAGAAGCGTAGTTTTCGAGATACATCGAGATATTTAATAGTTCCGAAGACGCACCAACATAATAGAGATACAGAAACACCGTGGCCCCTTTCTTTGAGATAACTGTGCACTAGTGCGAGCCGCAAATGCCACTTCCAGCTTAGCTGTGCAGAAGAAGAACAACAAGAAGAAGAAATATCTCGAAATATGTCCGTCAGGCCCCTTCCCTTGAGATATATCTGCAAATATCTCGGAAACGAAGCGAGCTATGGCGAAATGTTAAGAGACCTTTTTTGTAGAGAATTAAGTTTCCTACTTTTTGTCTTCTATGATATTTTTTTATCAGATGCGTAGTTCTCGAGATATATCAAGATAATTAAAAGTTCCGAAGCCGCACCAACATAATAGAGGTACAGAAACACCGTGGCCCCTCTCTTTGAGATAACTCTGCACTATTGCGAGCTGCAAATGCCACTTCCAGCTTAGCTGTGCAGAAGAAGAACAACAAGAAGAAGAAATATCTCGAAATATGTCCGTCAGGCCCCTTCCCTGGAGATAAATCTGCAAATTTCTCGGAAACGAAGCGAGCTATGGCAAAATGTTAAGAGACCTTTTTTGTAGAGAATAATGTTTCCTACAATTTACGTTCTATGATATTTTTTGATCAGAAGCGTAGTTTTCGAGATATATCGAGATATTTAAAAGTTCCGAAGCCGCACCAACATAATAGAGATACAGAAACACCGTGGCCCCTTTCTTTGAGATAACTCTGCACTATTACGACCTGCAAATGCCACTTCCAGCTCAGCTGTGCAGAAGAAGAACAACAAGAAGAAGAAATATCTCGAAATACGTCCGTCAGGCCCCTTCCCTTGAGATGAATCTGCAAATATCTCGGAAACGAAGCGAGCTATGGCAAAATGTTAAGAGACCTTTTTTGTAGAGAATTAAGTTTCCTACTTTTTATGTTCTATGATATTTTTTGATCAGATGCGTAGTTCTCGAGATATATCAAGATATTTAAAAGTTCCGAAACCGCACCAACATAATAGAGATACAGAAACACCGTGGCCCCTTTCTTTGAGATAACTCTGCACTATTGCGAGCTGGAAATGCCACTTCCAGTTTAGCTGTGCAGAAGAAGAACAACAAGAAGAAGAAATATCTCGAAATATGTCCGTCAGGCCCCTTCCCTTGAGATAAATATGCAAATATCTCGGAAACGAAGCGAGCTATGGCAAAATGTTAAGAGACCTTTTTTGTAGAGAATTAAGTTTCCTACTTTTTATGTTCTATGACATTTTTTGATCAGATGCGTAGTTCTCGAGATATATCCAGATATTTAAAAGTTCCGAAGCCGCACCAACATAATAGAGATACAGAAACACCGTGGCCCCTTTCTTTGAGATAACTCTGCACTATTGCGAGCTGCAAATGCCTCTTCGAGCTTAGCTGTGCAGAAGAAGAACAACAAGAAGAAGAAATATCTCGAAATATGTCCGTCAGACCCCTTCCCTTGAGATGAATCTGCAAATATCTCGGAAACGAAGCGAGCTATGGCAACATGTTAACAGACCTTTTTTGTAGAGAATTAAGTTTCCTACTTTTTATGTTCTATGATATTTTGTGATCAGATGCGTAGTTCTCGAGATATATCAAGATATTTAAAAGTTCCGAAGCCGCACCAACATAATAGAGATACAGAAACACCGTGGCCCCTTTCTTTGAGATAACTCTGCACTAGTGCGAGCCGCAAATGCCACTTCCAGCTTAGCTGTGCAGAAGAAGAACAACAAGAAGAAGAAATATCTCGAAATATGTCCGTCAGGCCCCTTCCCTTGAGATAAATATGCAAATATCTCGGAAACGAAGCGAGCTATGGCAAAATGTTAAGAGATGTTTTTTGTAGAGAATTATGTTTGCTACAATTTATGTTCTATGATATTTTTTGATCAGAAGCGTAGTTTTCGAGATATATCGAGATATTTAAATGTTCCGAAGACGCACCAACATAATAGAGATACAGAAACACCGTGGCCCCTTTCTTTGAGATAACTGTGCACCAGTGCGAGCCGCAAATGCCACTTCCACCTTAGCTGTGCAGAAGAAGAACAACAAGAAGAAGAAATATCTCGAAATATGTCCGTCAGGCCCCTTCCCTTGAGATAAATCTGCAAATATCTCGGAAACGAAGCGAGCTATGGCAAAATGTTAAGAGACCTTTTTTGTAGAGAATTATGTTTCCTACAATTTATGTTCTATGATATTTTTTGATCAGAAGCGTAGTTTTCGAGATATATCGAGATATTTAAAAGTTCCGAAGCCGCACCAACATAATAGAGATACAGAAACACCGTGGCCCCTTTCTTTGAGATAACTCTGCACTAATGCGAGCTGCAAATGCCACTTCCAGCTTAGCTGTGCAGAGGAAGAACAACAAGAAGAAGAAATATCTCGAAATATGTCCGTCAGGCCAGTTCCTTTGAGCTGAATCTGCAAATATCTCGGAAACGAAGCGATCTATGGCAAAATGTTAAGAGACGTTTTTTGTAGAGAATTATGTTTCCTACAATTTATGTTCTATGATATTTTTTGATCAGAAGCGTAGTTTTCGAGATATATCGAGATATTTAAAAGTTCCGAAGCCGCACCAACATAATAGAGATACAGAAACACCGTGGCCCCTTTCTTTGAGATAACTCTGCACTAGTGCGAGCTGCAAATGCCACTTCCAGCTTAGCTGTGCAGAAGAAGAACAACAAGAAGAAGAAATATCTCGAAATATGTCCGTCAGGCCCCTTCCCTTGAGATAAATCTGCAAATATCTCGGAAACGAAGCGAGCTATGGCAAAATGTTAAGAGACCTTTTTTGTAGAGAATTAAGTTTCCTACTTTTTATGTGCTATGATATTTTGTGATCAGATGCGTAGTTCTCGAGATATATCAAGATATTTAAAAGTTCCGAAGCCGCACCAACATAATAGAGATACAGAAACACCGTGGCCCCTTTCTTTGAGATAACTCTGCACTAGTGCGAGCCGCAAATGCCACTTCCAGCTTAGCTGTGCAGAAGAAGAACAACAAGAAGAAGAAATATCTCGAAATATGTCCGTCAGGCCCCTTCCCTTGAGATACATATGCAAATATCTCGGAAACGAAGCGAGCTATGGCAAAATGTCAAGAGACCTTTTTTGTAGAGAATTAAGTTTCCTACTTTTTATGTTCTATGACATTTTTTGATCAGATGCGTAGTTCTCGAGATATATCAAGATATTTAAAAGTTCCGAAGCCGCACCAGCATAATAGAGATACAGAAACACCGTGGCCCCTTTCTTGAAGATAACTCTGCACTATTGCGAGCTGCAAATGCCACTTCCAGCTTAGCTGTGCAGAGGAAGAACAACAAGAAGAAGAAATATCTCGAAATATGTCCGTCAGGCCAGTTCCTTTGAGCTGAATCTGCAAATATCTCGGAAACGAAGCGAGCTATGGCAAAATGTTAAGAGACCTTTTTTGTAGAGAATTAAGTTTCCTACTTTTTATGTTCTATGATATTTTTTGATCAGATGCGTAGTTCTCGAGATATATCCAGATATTTAAAAGTTCCGAAGCCGCACCAACATAATAGAGATACAGAAACACCGTGGCCCCTTTCTTTGAGATAACTCTGCACTATTGCGAGCTGCAAATGCCTCTTCGAGCTTGGCTGTGCAGAAGAAGAACAACAAGAAGAAGAAATATCTCGAAATATGTCCGTCAGACCCCTTCCCTTGAGATGAATCTGCAAATATCTCGGAAACGAAGCGAGCTATGGCAAAATGTTAAGAGACCTTTTTTGTAGAGAATTAAGTTTCCTACTTTTTATGTTCTATGATATTTTTTGATCAGATGCGTAGTTCTCGAGATATATCAAGATATTTAAAAGTTCCGAAGCCGCACCAACATAATAGAGATACAGAAACACCGTGGCCCCTTTCTTTGAGATAACTGTGCACTAGTGCGAGCCGCAAATGCCACTTCCGGCTTAGCTGTGTAGAAGAAGAACAACAAGAAGAAGAAATATCTCGAAATATGTCCGTCAGGCCCCTTCCCTTGAGATATATCTGCAAATATCTCGGAAACGAAGCGAGCTATGGCGAAATGTTAAGAGACCTTTTTTGTAGAGAATTAAGTTTCCTACTTTTTATCTACTATGATATTTTTTTATCAGATGCGTAGTTCTCGAGATATATCAAGATATTTAAAAGTTCCGAAGCCGCACCAACATAATAGAGATACAGAAACACCGTGGCCCCTCTCTTTGAGATAACTCTGCACTATTGCGAGCTGCAAATGCCACTTCCAGCTTAGCTGTGCAGAAGAAGAACAACAAGAAGAAGAAATATCTCGAAATATGTCCGTCAGGCCCCTTCCCTTGAGATAAATCTGCAAATATCTCGGAAACGAAGCGAGCTATGGCAAAATGTTTAGAGACCTTTCTTGTAGAGAATTAAGTTTCCTACTTTTTATGTAGTATGATATTTTTTGATCAGATGCGTAGTTCTCGAGATATATCAAGATATTTAAAAGTTCCGAAGCTGCACCAACATAATAGAGGTACAGAAACACCGTGGCCTCTTTCTTTGAGATAACTCTGCACTATTGCGAGCTGCAAATGCCGCTTCGAGCTTAGCTGTGCAGAAGAAGAACAACAAGAAGAAGAAATATCTCGAAATATGTCCGTCAGACCCCTTCCCTTGAGATGAATCTGCAAATATCTCGGAAACGAAGCGAGCTATGGCAAAATGTTAAGAGACCTTTTTTGTAGAGAATAATGTTTCCTACAATTTACGTTCTATGATATTTTTTGATCAGAAGCGTAGTTTTCGAGACATATCGAGATATTTAAAAGTTCCGAAGCCGCACCAACATAATAGAGATACAGAAACACCGTGGCCCCTTTCTTTGAGATAACTCTGCACTAATGCGAGCTGCAAATGCCACTTCCAGCTTAGCTGTGCAGAGGAAGAACAACAAGAAGAAGAAATATCTCGAAATATGTCCGTCAGGCCAGTTCCTTTGAGCTGAATCTGCAAATATCTCGGAAACGAAGCGAGCTATGGCAAAATGTTAAGAGATGTTTTTTGTAGAGAATTATGTTTCCTACAATTTATGTTCTACGATATTTTTTGATCAGAAGCGTAGTTTTCGAGATATATCGAGATATTTAAAAGTTCCGAAGACGCACCAACATAATAGAGATACAGAAACACCGTGGCCCCTTTCTTTGAGATAACTGTGCACCAGTGCGAGCCGCAAATGCCACTTCCAGCTTAGCTGTGCAGAAGAAGAACAACAAGAAGAAGAAATATCTCGAAATATGTCCGTCAGGCCCCTTCCCCTGAGATAAATCTGCAAATATCTCGGAAACGAAGAGAGCTATGGCAAAATGTTAAGAGAGCTTTTTTGTAGAGAATTAAGTTTCCTACTTTTCATGTTCTATGGTATTTTTTGATCAGATGCGTAGTTCTCGAGATATATCAAGATATTTAAAAGTTCCGAAGCCGCACCAACATAATAGAGATACAGAAACACCGTGGCCCCTTTCTTTGAGATAACTCTGCACTATTGCGAGCTGCAAATGCCACTTCCAGCTTAGCTGTGCAGAGGAAGAACAACAAGAAGAAGAAATATCTCGAAATATGTCCGTCAGGCCAGTTCCTTTGAGCTGAATCTGCAAATATCTCGGAAACGAAGCGAGCTATGGCAAAATGTTAAGAGACGTTTTTTGTAGAGAATTATGTTTCCTACAATTTATGTTCTATGATATTTTTTGATCAGAAGCGTAGTTTTCGAGATATATCGAGATATTTAATAGTTCCGAAGACGCACCAACATAATAGAGATACAGAAACACCGTGGCCCCTTTCTTTGAGATAACTGTGCACTAGTGCGAGCCGCAAATGCCACTTCCAGCTTAGCTGTGCAGAAGAAGAACAACAAGAAGAAGAAATATCTCGAAATATGTCCGTCAGGCCCCTTCCCTTGAGATATATCTGCAAATATCTCGGAAACGAAGCGAGCTATGGCGAAATGTTAAGAGACCTTTTTTGTAGAGAATTAAGTTTCCTACTTTTTATCTACTATGATATTTTTTTATCAGATGCGTAGTTCTCGAGATATATCAAGATATTTAAAAGTTCCGAAGCCGCACCAACATAATAGAGATACAGAAACACCGTGGCCCCTCTCTTTGAGATAACTCTGCACTATTGCGAGCTGCAAATGCCACTTCCAGCTTAGCTGTGCAGAAGAAGAACAACAAGAAGAAGAAATATCTCGAAATATGTCCGTCAGGCCCCTTCCCTTGAGATAAATCTGCAAATATCTCGGAAACGAAGCGAGCTATGGCAAAATGTTTAGAGACCTTTCTTGTAGAGAATTAAGTTTCCTACTTTTTATGTAGTATGATATTTTTTGATCAGATGCGTAGTTCTCGAGATATATCAAGATATTTAAAAGTTCCGAAGCTGCACCAACATAATAGAGGTACAGAAACACCGTGGCCTCTTTCTTTGAGATAACTCTGCACTATTGCGAGCTGCAAATGCTGCTTCGAGCTTAGCTGTGCAGAAGAAGAACAACAAGAAGAAGAAATATCTCGAAATATGTCCGTCAGACCCCTTCCCTTGAGATGAATCTGCAAATATCTCGGAAACGAAGCGAGCTATGGCAAAATGTTAAGAGACCTTTTTTGTAGAGAATAATGTTTCCTACAATTTACGTTCTATGATATTTTTTGATCAGAAGCGTAGTTTTCGAGACATATCGAGATATTTAAAAGTTCCGAAGCCGCACCAACATAATAGAGATACAGAAACACCGTGGCCCCTTTCTTTGAGATAACTCTGCACTAATGCGAGCTGCAAATGCCACTTCCAGCTTAGCTGTGCAGAGGAAGAACAACAAGAAGAAGAAATATCTCGAAATATGTCCGTCAGGCCAGTTCCTTTGAGCTGAATCTGCAAATATCTCGGAAACGAAGCGAGCTATGGCAAAATGTTAAGAGATGTTTTTTGTAGAGAATTATGTTTCCTACAATTTATGTTCTACGATATTTTTTGATCAGAAGCGTAGTTTTCGAGATATATCGAGATATTTAAAAGTTCCGAAGACGCACCAACATAATAGAGATACAGAAACACCGTGGCCCCTTTCTTTGAGATAACTGTGCACCAGTGCGAGCCGCAAATGCCACTTCCAGCTTAGCTGTGCAGAAGAAGAACAACAAGAAGAAGAAATATCTCGAAATATGTCCGTCAGGCCCCTTCCCCTGAGATAAATCTGCAAATATCTCGGAAACGAAGAGAGCTATGGCAAAATGTTAAGAGAGCTTTTTTGTAGAGAATTAAGTTTCCTACTTTTCATGTTCTATGGTATTTTTTGATCAGATGCGTAGTTCTCGAGATATATCAAGATATTTAAAAGTTCCGAAGCCGCACCAACATAATAGAGATACAGAAACACCGTGGCCCCTTTCTTTGAGATAACTCTGCACTATTGCGAGCTGCAAATGCCACTTCCAGCTTAGCTGTGCAGAGGAAGAACAACAAGAAGAAGAAATATCTCGAAATATGTCCGTCAGGCCAGTTCCTTTGAGCTGAATCTGCAAATATCTCGGAAACGAAGCGAGCTATGGCAAAATGTTAAGAGACGTTTTTTGTAGAGAATTATGTTTCCTACAATTTATGTTCTATGATATTTTTTGATCAGAAGCGTAGTTTTCGAGATATATCGAGATATTTAATAGTTCCGAAGACGCACCAACATAATAGAGATACAGAAACACCGTGGCCCCTTTCTTTGAGATAACTGTGCACTAGTGCGAGCCGCAAATGCCACTTCCAGCTTAGCTGTGCAGAAGAAGAACAACAAGAAGAAGAAATATCTCGAAATATGTCCGTCAGGCCCCTTCCCTTGAGATATATCTGCAAATATCTCGGAAACGAAGCGAGCTATGGCGAAATGTTAAGAGACCTTTTTTGTAGAGAATTAAGTTTCCTACTTTTTATCTTCTATGATATTTTTTGATCAGATGCGTAGTTCTCGAGATATGTCAAGATATTTAAAAGTTCCGAAGCCGCACCAACATAATAGAGATACAGAAACACCGTGGCCCCTTTCTTTGAGATAACTCTGCACTAGTGCGAGCCGGAAATGCCACTTCCAGCTTAGCTGTGCAGAAGAAGAACAACAAGAAGAAGAAATATCTCGAAATATGTCCGTCAGGCCCCTTCCCTTGAGATATATCTGCAAATATCTCGGAAACGAAGCGAGCTATGGCAAAATGTTAAGAGACCTTTTTTGTAGAGAATTACGTTTCCTACTTTTAATGTTCTATGATATTTTTTGATCAGAAGCGTAGTTTTCGAGATATATCGAGATATTTAAAAGTTCCGAAGCCGCACCAACATAATAGAGATACAGAAACACCGTGGCCCCTTTCTTTGAGATAATTCTGCACTATTGCGAGCTGCAAATGCCACTTCCAGCTTAGCTGTGCAGAGGAAGAACAACAAGAAGAAGAAATATCTCGAAATATGTCCGTCAGGCCAGTTCCTTTGAGCTGAATCTGCAAATATCTCGGAAACGAAGCGAGCTATGGCAAAATGTTAAGAGACGTTTTTTGTAGAGAATTATGTTTCCTACAATTTATGTTCTATGATATTTTTTGATCAGAACGTTGTTTTCGAGATATATCGAGATATTTAATAGTTCCGAAGACGCACCAACATAATAGAGATACAGAAACACCGTGGCCCCTTTCTTTGAGATAACTCTGCACTATTGCGAGCTGGAAATGCCACTTCCAGTTTAGCTGTGCAGAAGAAGAACAACAAGAAGAAGAAATATCTCGAAATATGTCCGTTAGGCCCCTTCCCTTGAGATAAATCTGCAAATATCTCGGAAACGAAGCGAGCTATGGCAAAATGTTAAGAGACCTTTTTTGTAGAGAATTAAGTTTCCTACTTTTTATGTTCTATGATATTTTTTGATCAGAAGCGTAGTTTTCGAGATATATCGAGATATTTAAAAGTTCCGAAGCCGCACCAACATAATAGAGATACAGAAACACCGTGGCCCCTTTCTTTGAGATAACTCTGCACTAGTGCGAGCCGCAAATGCCACTTCCAGCTTAGCTGTGCAGAAGAAGAACAACAAGAAGAAGAAATATCTCGAAATATGTCCGTCAGGCCCCTCCCTTGAGATAAATATGCAAATATCTCGGAAACGAAGCGAGCTATGGCAAAATGTTAAGAGACCTTTTTTGTAGAGAATTAAGTTTCCTACTTTTTATGTTCTATGACATTTTTTGATCAGATGCGTAGTTCTCGAGATATATCAAGATATTTAAAAGTTCCGAAGCCGCACCAACATAATAGAGATACAGAAACACCGTGGCCCCTTTCTTTAAGATAACTCTGCACTATTGCGAGCTGCAAATGCCACTTCCAGCTTAGCTGTGCAGAGGAAGAACAACAAGAAGAAGAAATATCTCGAAATATGTCCGTCAGGCCAGTTCCTTTGAGCTGAATCTGCAAATATCTCGGAAACGAAGCGAGCTATGGCAAAATGTTAAGAGACCTTTTTTGTAGAGAATTATGTCTCCTACAATTTATGTTGTATGATATTTTTTGATCAGAAGCGTAGTTTTCGAGATATATCGAGATATTTAAAAGTTCCGAAGCCGCACCAACATAATAGAGATACAGAAACACCGTGGCCCCTTTCTTTGAGATAACTCTGCACTATTGCGAGCTGCAAATGCCACTTCCAGCTTAGCTGTGCAGAGGAAGAACAACAAGAAGAAGAAATATCTCGAAATATGTCCGTCAGGCCCCTTCCCTTGAGATAAATCTGCAAATGTCTCGGAAACGAAGCGAGCTATGGCAAAATGTTAAGAGACCTTTTTTGTAGAGAATTAAGTTTCCTACTTTTTATGTTCTATGATATTTTTTGATCAGATGCGTAGTTCTCGAGATATATCAAGATATTTAAAAGTTCCGAAGCCGCACCAACATAATACAGATACAGAAACACCGTGGCCCCTTTCTTTGAGATAACTCTGCACTATTGCGAGCTGGAAATGCCACTTCCAGCTTAGCTGTGCAGAAGAAGAACAACAAGAAGAAGAAATATCTCGAAATATGTCCGTCAGGCCACTTCCCTTGAGATAAATCTGCAAATATCTCGGAAACGAAGCGAGCTATGGCAAAATGTTAAGAGACCTTTTTTGTAGAGAATAATGTTTCCTACAATTTACGTTTAATGATATTTTTTGATCAGATGCGTAGTTCTCGAGATATATCAAGATATTTAAAAGTTCCGAAGCCGCACCAACATAATAGAGATACAGAAACACCGTGGCCCCTTTCTTTGAGATAACTCTGCACTATTGCGAGCTGCAAATGCCACTTCCAGCTTAGCTGTGCAGAGGAAGAACAACAAGAAGAAGAAATATCTCGAAATATGTCCGTCAGGCCCCTTCCCTTGAGATAAATCTGCAAATGTCTCGGAAACGAAGCGAGCTATGGCAAAATGTTAAGAGACCTTTTTTGTAGAGAATTAAGTTTCCTACTTTTTATGTTCTATGATATTTTTTGATCGGATGCGTAGTTCTCGAGATATATCAAGATATTTAAAAGTTCCGAAGCCGCACCAACATAATAGAGATACAGAAACACCGTGGCCCCTTTCTTTGAGATAACTCTGCACTATTGCGAGCTGCAAATGCCACTTCCAGCTTAGCTGTGCAGAGGAAGAACAACAAGAAGAAGAAATATCTCGAAATATGTCCGTCAGGCCAGTTCCTTTGAGCTGAATCTGCAAATATCTCGGAAACGAAGCGAGCTATGGCAAAATGTTAAGAGACCTTTTTTGTAGAGAATTATGTCTCCTACAATTTATGTTGTATGATATTTTTTGATCAGAAGCGTAGTTTTCGAGATATATCGAGATATTTAAAAGTTCCGAAGCCGCACCAACATAATAGAGATACAGAAACACCGTGGCCCCTTTCTTTGAGATAACTCTGCACTATTGCGAGCTGCAAATGCCACTTCCAGCTTAGCTGTGCAGAGGAAGAACAACAAGAAGAAGAAATATCTCGAAATATGTCCGTCAGGCCCCTTCCCTTGAGATAAATCTGCAAATGTCTCGGAAACGAAGCGAGCTATGGCAAAATGTTAAGAGACCTTTTTTGTAGAGAATTAAGTTTCCTACTTTTTATGTTCTATGATATTTTTTGATCAGATGCGTAGTTCTCGAGATATATCAAGATATTTAAAAGTTCCGAAGCCGCACCAACATAATACAGATACAGAAACACCGTGGCCCCTTTCTTTGAGATAACTCTGCACTATTGCGAGCTGGAAATGCCACTTCCAGCTTAGCTGTGCAGAAGAAGAACAACAAGAAGAAGAAATATCTCGAAATATGTCCGTCAGGCCACTTCCCTTGAGATAAATCTGCAAATATCTCGGAAACGAAGCGAGCTATGGCAAAATGTTAAGAGACCTTTTTTGTAGAGAATTAAGTTTCCTACTTTTTATGTTCTATGATATTTTTTGATCAGATGCGTAGTTCTCGAGATATATCAAGATATTTAAAAGTTCCGAAGCCGCACCAACATAATAGAGATACAGAAACACCGTGGCCCATTTCTTTGAGATAACTCTGCACTATTGCGAGCTGCAAATGCCACTTCCAGCTTAGCTGTGCAGAGGAAGAACAACAAGAAGAAGAAATATCTCGAAATATGTCCGTCAGGCCAGTTCCTTTGAGCTGAATCTGCAAATATCTCGGAAACGAAGCGATCTATGGCAAAATGTTAAGAGACGTTTTTTGTAGAGAATTATGTTTCCTACAATTTATGTTCTATGATATTTTTTGATCAGAAGCGTAGTTTTCGAGATATATCGAGATATTTAAAAGTTCCGAAGCCGCACCAACATAATAGAGATACAGAAACACCGTGGCCCCTTTCTTTGAGATAACTCTGCACTAGTGCGAGCTGCAAATGCCACTTCCAGCTTAGCTGTGCAGAAGAAGAACAAGAAGAAGAAGAAATATCTCGAAATATGTCCGTCAGGCCCCTTCCCTTGAGATAAATCTGCAAATATCTCGGAAACGAAGCGAGCTATGGCAAAATGTTAAGAGACCTTTTTTGTAGAGAATTAAGTTTCCTACTTTTTATGTTCTATGATATTTTTTGATCAGATGCGTAGTTCTCGAGATATATCAAGATATTTAAAAGTTCCGAAGCCGCACCAACATAATAGAGATACAGAAACACCGTGGCCCCTTTCTTTGAGATAACTCTGCACTATTGCGAGCTGCAAATGCCGCTTCGAGCTTAGCTGTGCAGAAGAAGAACAACAAGAAGAAGAAATATCTCGAAATATGTCCGTCAGACCCCTTCCCTTGAGATGTATCTGCAAATATCTCGGAAACGAACCGAGCTATGGCAAAATGTTAAGAGACCTTTTTTGTAGAGAATAATGTTTCCTACAATTTACGTTTTATGATATTTTTTGATCAGAAGCGTAGTTTTCGAGATATATCGAGATATTTAAAAGTTCCGAAGCCGCACCAACATAATAGAGATACAGAAACACCGTGGCCCCTTTCTTTGAGATAACTCTGCACTATTGCGACCTGCAAATGCCGCTTTGAGCTTAGCTGTGCAGAAGAAGAACAACAAGAAGAAGAAATATCTCGAAATATGTCCGTCAGACCCCTTCCCTTGAGATGAATCTGCAAATATCTCGGAAACGAAGCGAGCTATGGCAAAATGTTAAGAGACCTTTTTTGTAGAGAATAATGTTTCCTACAATTTACTTTCTATGATATTTTTTGATCAGATGCGTAGTTCTCGAGATATATCAAGATATTTAAAAGTTCCGAAGCCGCACCAACATAATAGAGATACAGAAACACCGTGGCCCCTTTCTTTGAGATAACTCTGCACTATTGCGAGCTGCAAATGCCACTTCCAGCTTAGCTGTGCAGAAGAAGAACAACAAGAAGAAGAAATATCTCGAAATATGTCCGTCAGGCCCCTTCCCTTGAGATAAATATGCAAATATCTCGGAAACGAAGCGAGCTATGGCAAAATGTTAAGAGACCTTTTTTGTAGAGAATTACGTTTCCTACTTTTTATGTTCTATGACATTTTTTGATCAGATGCGTAGTTCTCGAGATATATCAAGATATTTAAAAGTTCCGAAGCCGCACCAACATAATAGAGATACAGAAACACCGTGGCCCCTTTCTTTAAGATAACTCTGCACTATTGCGAGCTGCAAATGCCACTTCCAGCTTAGCTGTGCAGAGGAAGAACAACAAGAAGAAGAAATATCTCGAAATATGTCCGTCAGGCCAGTTCCTTTGAGCTGAATCTGCAAATATCTCGGAAACGAAGCGAGCTATGGCAAAATGTTAAGAGACCTTTTTTGTAGAGAATTATGTCTCCTACAATTTATGTTGTATGATATTTTTTGATCAGAAGCGTAGTTTTCGAGATATATCGAGATATTTAAAAGTTCCGAAGCCGCACCAACATAATAGAGATACAGAAACACCGTGGCCCCTTTCTTTGAGATAACTCTGCACTAGTGCGAGCCGCAAATGCCACTTGCAGCTTAGCTGTGCAGAAGAAGAACAACAAGAAGAAGAAATATCTCGAAATATGTCCGTCAGGCCCCTTCCCTTGAGATAAATATGCAAATATCTCGGAAACGAAGCGAGCTATGGCAAAATGTTAAGAGACCTTTTTTGTAGAGAATTAAGTTTCCTACTTTTTATGTTCTATGATATTTTTTGATCAGATGCGTAGTTCTCGAGATATATCAAGATATTTAAAAGTTCCGAAGCCGCACCAACATAATAGAGATACAGAAACACCGTGGCCCCTTTCACTAAGATAACTCTGCACTATTGCGAGCTGGAAATGCCACTTCCAGCTTAGCTGTGCAGAAGAAGAACAACAAGAAGAAGAAATATCTCGAAATATGTCCGTCAGGCCACTTCCCTTGAGATAAATCTGCAAATATCTCGGAAACGAAGCGAGCTATGGCAAAATGTTAAGAGACCTTTTTTGTAGAGAATTAAGTTTCCTACTTTTTATGTTCGATGATATTTTTTGATCAGATGCGTAGTTCTCGAGATATATCAAGATATTTAAAAGTTCCGAAGCTGCACCAACATAATAGAGATACAGAAACACCGTGGCCCCTTTCTTTGAGATAACTCTGCACTATTGCGAGCTGCAAATGCCACTTCCAGCTTAGCTGTGCAGAGGAAGAACAACAAGAAGAAGAAATATCTCGAAATATGTCCGTCAGGCCAGTTCCTTTGAGCTGAATCTGCAAATATCTCGGAAACGAAGCGATCTATGGCAAAATGTTAAGAGAGGTTTTTTGTAGAGAATTATGTTTCCTACAATTTATGTTCTATGATATTTTTTGATCAGAAGCGTAGTTTTCGAGATATATCGAGATATTTCAAAGTTCCGAAGCCGCACCAACATAATAGAGATACAGAAACACCGTGGCCCCTTTCTTTGAGATAACTCTGCACTAGTGCGAGCTGCAAATGCCACTTCCAGCTTAGCTGTGCAGAAGAAGAACAACAAGAAGAAGAAATATCTCGAAATATGTCCGTCAGGCCCCTTCCCTTGAGATAAATCTGCAAATATCTCGGAAACGAAGCGAGCTATGGCAAAATGTTAAGAGACCTTTTTTGTAGAGAATTAAGTTTCCTACTTTTTATGTTCTATGATATTTTTTGATCAGATGCGTAGTTCTCGAGATATATCAAGATATTTAAAAGTTCCGAAGCCGCACCAACATAATAGAGATACAGAAACACCGTGGCCCCTTTCTTTGAGATAACTCTGCACTATTGCGAGCTGGAAATGCCACTTCCAGCTTAGCTGTGCAGAAGAAGAACAACAAGAAGAAGAAATATCTCGAAATATGTCCGTCAGGCCACTTCCCTTGAGATAAATCTGCAAATATCTGGGAAACGAAGCGAGCTATGGCAAAATGTTAAGAGACCTTTTTTGTAGAGAATTAAGTTTCCTACTTTTTATGTTCGATGATATTTTTTGATCAGATGCGTAGTTCTCGAGATATATCAAGATATTTAAAAGTTCCGAAGCTGCACCAACATAATAGAGGTACAGAAACACCGTGGCCTCTTTCTTTGAGATAACTCTGCACTATTGCGAGCTGCAAATGCCGCTTCGAGCTTAGCTGTGCAGAAGAAGGACAACAAGAAGAAGAAATATCTCGAAATATGTCCGTCAGACCCCTTCCCTTGAGATGAATCTGCAAATATCTCGGAAACGAAGCGAGCTATGGCAAAATGTTAAGAGACCTTTTTTGTAGAGAATAATGTTTCCTACAATTTACGTTCTATGATATTTTTTGATCAGATGCGTAGTTCTCGAGATATATCAAGATATTTAAAAGTTCCGAAGCCGCACCAACATAATAGAGATACAGAAACACCGTGGCCCCTTTCTTTGAGATAACTCTGCACTATTGCGAGCTGCAAATGCCACTTCCAGCTTAGCTGTGCAGAGGAAGAACAACAAGAAGAAGAAATATCTCGAAATATGTCCGTCAGGCCAGTTCCTTTGAGCTGAATCTGCAAATATCTCGGAAACGAAGCGATCTATGGCAAAATGTTAAGAGACGTTTTTTGTAGAGAATTATGTTTCCTACAATTTATGTTCTATGATATTTTTTGATCAGAAGCGTAGTTTTCGAGATATATCGAGATATTTAAAAGTTCCGAAGCCGCACCAACATAATAGAGATACAGAAACACCGTGGCCCCTTTCTTTGAGATAACTCTGCACTATTGCGAGCTGGAAATGCCACTTCCAGCTTAGCTGTGCAGAAGAAGAACAACAAGAAGAAGAAATATCTCGAAATATGTCCGTCAGGCCCCTTCCCTTGAGATAAATCTGCAAATATCTCGGAAACGAAGCGAGCTATGGCAAAATGTTAAGATACGTTTTTTGTAGAGAATGATGTTTCCTACAATTTATGTTCTATGATATTTTTTGATCAGAAGCGTAGTTTTCGAGATATATCGAGATATTTAAAAGTTCCGAAGCCGCACCAACATAATAGAGATACAGAAACACCGTGGCCCCTTTCTTTGAGATAACTCTGCACTAGTGCGAGCCGCAAATGCCACTTCCAGCTTAGCTGTGCAGAAGAAGAACAACAAGAAGAAGAAATATCTCGAAATATGTCCGTCAGTCCCCTTCCCTTGAGATAAATCTGCAAATATCTCGGAAACGAAGCGAGCTATGGCAAAATGTTAAGAGACCTTTTTTGTAGAGAATTAAGTTTCCTACTTTTTATGTTCTATGATATTTTTTGATCAGATGCGTAGTTCTCGAGATATATCAAGATATTTAAAAGTTCCGAAGCCGCACCAACATAATAGAGATACAGAAACACCGTGGCCCCTTTCTTTGAGATAACTCTGCACTATTGCGAGCTGGAAATGCCACTTCCAGCTTAGCTGTGCAGAAGAAGAACAACAAGAAGAAGAAATATCTCGAAATATGTCCGTCAGGCCCCTTCCCTTGAGATAAATATGCAAATATCTCGGAAACGAAGCGAGCTATGGCAAAATGTTAAGAGACCTTTTTTGTAGAGAATTAAGTTTCCTACTTTTTATCTTCTATGATATTTTTTGATCAGATGCGTAGTTCTCGAGATATATCAAGATATTTAAAAGTTCCGAAGCCGCACCAACATAATAGAGATACAGAAACACCGTGGCCCCTTTCTTTGGGATAACTCTGCACTATTGCGAGCTGCAAATGCCACTTCCAGCTTAGCTGTGCAGAACAAGAACAACAAGAAGAAGAAATATCTCGAAATATGTCCGTCAGGCCACTTCCCTTGAGATAAATCTGCAAATATCTCGGAAACGAAGCGAGCTATGGCAAAATGTTGAGAGACCTTTTTTTGTAGAGAATTAAGTTTCCTACTTTTTATGTTCGATGATATTTTTTGATCAGATGCGTAGTTCTCCAGATATATCAAGATATTTAAAAGTTCCGAAGCTGCACCAACATAATAGAGGTACAGAAACACCGTGGCCTCTTTCTTTGAGATAACTCTGCACTATTGCGAGCTGCAAATGCCGCTTCGAGCTTAGCTGTGCAGAAGAAGAACAACAAGAAGAAGAAATATCTCGAAATATGTCCGTCAGACCCCTTCCCTTGAGATGAATCTGCAAATATCTCGGAAACGGAGCGAGCTATGGCAAAATGTTAAGAGACCTTTTTTGTAGAGAATTAAGTTTCCTACTTTTTATGTTCTATGATATTTTTTGATCAGATGCGTGGTTCTCGAGATATATCAAGATATTTAAAAGTTCCGAAACCGCACCAACATAATAGAGATACAGAAACACCGTGGCCCCTTTCTTTGAGATAACTCTGCACTATTGCGAGCTGGAAATGCCACTTCCAGTTTAGCTGTGCAGAAGAAGAACAACAAGAAGAAGAAATGTCTCGAAATATGTCCGTTAGGCCCCTTCCCTTGAGATAAATCTGCAAATATCTCGGAAACGAAGCGAGCTATGGCAAAATGTTAAGAGACCTTTTTTGTAGAGAATTAAGTTTCCTACTTTTTATGTTCTATGATATTTTTTGATCAGAAGCGTAGTTTTAGAGATATATCGAGATATTTAAAAGTTCCGAAGCCGCACCAACATAATAGAGATACAGAAACACCGTGGCCCCTTTCTTTGAGATAACTCTGCACTAGTGCGAGCCGCAAATGCCACTTCCAGCTTAGCTGTGCAGAAGAAGAACAACAAGAAGAAGAAATATCTCGAAATATGTCCGTCAGGCCCCTTCCCTTGAGATAAATCTGCAAATATCTCGGAAACGGAGCGAGCTATGGCAAGATGTTAAGAGACCTTTTTTGTAGAGAATAATGTTTCCTACAATTTACGTTCTATGATATTTTTTGATCAGAAGCGTAGTTTTCGAGATATATCGAGATATTTAAAAGTTCCGAAGCCGCACCAACATAATAGAGATACAGAAACACCGTGGCCCCTTTCTTTGAGATACCTCTGCACTATTGCGACCTGCAAATGCCACTTCCAGCTCAGCTGTGCAGAAGAAGAACAACAAGAAGAAGAAATATCTCGAAATATGTCCGTCAGGCCCCTTCCCTTGAGATAAATCTGCAAATATCTCGGAAACGAAGCGAGCTATGGCAAAATGTTAAGAGACCTTTTTTGTAGAGAATTAAGTTTCCTACTTTTTATGTTCTATGATATTTTTTGATCAGATGCGTGGTTCTCGAGATATATCAAGATATTTAAAAGTTCCGAAACCGCACCAACATAATAGAGATACAGAAACACCGTCGCCCCTTTCTTTGAGATAACTCTGCACTATTGCGAGCTGGAAATGCCACTTCCAGTTTAGCTGTGCAGAAGAAGAACAACAAGAAGAAGAAATATCTCGAAATATGTCCGTTAGGCCCCTTCCCTTGAGATAAATCTGCAAATATCTCGGAAACGAAGCGAGCTATGGCAAAATGTTAAGAGACCTTTTTTGTAGAGAATTAAGTTTCCTACAATTTATGTTCTATGATATTTTTTGATCAGAAGCGTAGTTTTCGAGATATATCGAGATATTTAAAAGTTCCGAAGCCGCACCAACATAATAGAGATACAGAAACACCGTGGCCCCTTTCTTTGAGATAACTCTGCACTATTGCGAGCTGCAAATGCCGCTTCGAGCTTAGCTGTGCAGAAGAAGAACAACAAGAAGAAGAAATATCTCGAAATATGTCCGTCAGACCCCTTCCCTTGAGATGAATCTGCAAATATCTCGGAAACGAAGCGAGCTATGGCAAAATGTTAAGAGACCTTTTTTGTAGAGAATAATGTTTCCTACAATTTACGTTCTATCATATTTTTTGATCAGAAGCGTAGTTTTCGAGACATATCGAGATATTTAAAAGTTCCGAAGCCGCACCAACATAATAGAGATACAGAAACACCGTGGCCCCTTTCTTTGAGATAACTCTGCACTAATGCGAGCTGCAAATGCCACTTCCAGCTTAGCTGTGCAGAGGAAGAACAACAAGAAGAAGAAATATCTCGAAATATGTCCGTCAGGCCAGTTCCTTTGAGCTGAATCTGCAAATATCTCGGAAACGAAGCGAGCTATGGCAAAATGTTAAGAGATGTTTTTTGTAGAGAATTATGTTTCCTACAATTTATGTTCTATGATATTTTTTGATCAGAAGCGTAGTTTTCGAGATATATCGAGATATTTAAAAGTTCCGAAGACGCACCAACATAATAGAGATACAGAAACACCGTGGCCCCTTTCTTTGAGATAACTGTGCACCAGTGCGAGCCGCAAATGCCACTTCCAGCTTAGCTGTGCAGAAGAAGAACAACAAGAAGAAGAAATATCTCGAAATATGTCCGTCAGGCCCCTTCCCTTGAGATATATCTGCAAATATCTCGGAAACGAAGCGAGCTATGGCAAAATGTTAAGAGACCTTTTTTGTAGAGAATTACGTTTCCTACTTTTTATGTTCTATGATATTTTTTGATCAGAAGCGTAGTTTTCGAGATATATCGAGATATTTAAAAGTTCCGAAGCCGCACCAACATAATAGAGATACAGAAACACCGTGGCCCCTTTCTTTGAGATAACTCTGCACTATTGCGAGCTGCAAATGCCACTTCCAGCTTAGCTGTGCAGAGGAAGAGCAACAAGAAGAAGAAATATCTCGAAATATGTCCGTCAGGCCCCTTCCCTTGAGATAAATCTGCAAATGTCTCGGAAACGAAGCGAGCTATGGCAAAATGTCAAGAGACCTTTTTTGTAGAGAATTAAGTTTCCTACTTTTTATGTTCTATGATATTTTTTGATCAGATGCGTAGTTCTCGAGATATATCAAGATATTTAAAAGTTCCGAAGCCGCACCAACATAATAGAGATACAGAAACACCGTGGCCCCTTTCTTTGAGATAACTCTGCACTAGTGCGAGCCGCAAATGCCACTTCCAGCTTAGCTGTGCAGAAGAAGAACAACAAGAAGAAGAAATATCTCGAAATATGTCCGTCAGGCCCCTTCCCTTGAGATAAATATGCAAATATCTCGGAAACGAAGCGAGCTATGGCAAAATGTTAAGAGACCTTTTTTGTAGAGAATTACGTTTCCTACTTTTTATGTTCTATGACATTTTTTGATCAGATGCGTAGTTCTCGAGATATATCAAGATATTTAAAAGTTCCGAAGCCGCACCAACATAATAGAGATACAGAAACACCGTGGCCCCTTTCTTTAAGATAACTCTGCACTATTGCGAGCTGCAAATGCCACTTCCAGCTTAGCTGTGCAGAGGAAGAACAACAAGAAGAAGAAATATCTCGAAATATGTCCGTCAGGCCAGTTCCTTTGAGCTGAATCTGCAAATATCTCGGAAACGAAGCGAGCTATGGCAAAATGTTAAGAGACCTTTTTTGTAGAGAATTATGTCTCCTACAATTTATGTTGTATGATATTTTTTGATCAGAAGCGTAGTTTTCGAGATATATCGAGATATTTAAAAGTTCCGAAGCCGCACCAACATAATAGAGATACAGAAACACCGTGGCCCCTTTCTTTGAGATAACTCTGCACTAGTGCGAGCCGCAAATGCCACTTGCAGCTTAGCTGTGCAGAAGAAGAACAACAAGAAGAAGAAATATCTCGAAATATGTCCGTCAGGCCCCTTCCCTTGAGATAAATATGCAAATATCTCGGAAACGAAGCGAGCTATGGCAAAATGTTAAGAGACCTTTTTTGTAGAGAATTAAGTTTCCTACTTTTTATGTTCTATGATATTTTTTGATCAGATGCGTAGTTCTCGAGATATATCAAGATATTTAAAAGTTCCGAAGCCGCACCAACATAATAGAGATACAGAAACACCGTGGCCCCTTTCACTAAGATAACTCTGCACTATTGCGAGCTGGAAATGCCACTTCCAGCTTAGCTGTGCAGAAGAAGAACAACAAGAAGAAGAAATATCTCGAAATATGTCCGTCAGGCCACTTCCCTTGAGATAAATCTGCAAATATCTCGGAAACGAAGCGAGCTATGGCAAAATGTTAAGAGACCTTTTTTGTAGAGAATTAAGTTTCCTACTTTTTATGTTCGATGATATTTTTTGATCAGATGCGTAGTTCTCGAGATATATCAAGATATTTAAAAGTTCCGAAGCTGCACCAACATAATAGAGGTACAGAAACACCGTGGCCTCTTTCTTTGAGATAACTCTGCACTATTGCGAGCTGCAAATGCCGCTTCGAGCTTAGCTGTGCAGAAGAAGGACAACAAGAAGAAGAAATATCTCGAAATATGTCCGTCAGACCCCTTCCCTTGAGATGAATCTGCAAATATCTCGGAAACGAAGCGAGCTATGGCAAAATGTTAAGAGACCTTTTTTGTAGAGAATAATGTTTCCTACAATTTACGTTCTATGATATTTTTTGATCAGATGCGTAGTTCTCGAGATATATCAAGATATTTAAAAGTTCCGAAGCCGCACCAACATAATAGAGATACAGAAACACCGTGGCCCCTTTCTTTGAGATAACTCTGCACTATTGCGAGCTGCAAATGCCACTTCCAGCTTAGCTGTGCAGAGGAAGAACAACAAGAAGAAGAAATATCTCGAAATATGTCCGTCAGGCCCCTTCCCTTGAGATAAATCTGCAAATGTCTCGGAAACGAAGCGAGCTATGGCAAAATGTTAAGAGACCTTTTTTGTAGAGAATTAAGTTTCCTACTTTTTATGTTCTATGATATTTTTTGATCAGATGCGTAGTTCTCGAGATATATCAAGATATTTAAAAGTTCCGAAGCCGCACCAACATAATAGAGATACAGAAACACCGTGGCCCCTTTCTTTGAGATAACTCTGCACTATTGCGAGCTGCAAATGCCACTTCCAGCTTAGCTGTGCAGAGGAAGAACAACAAGAAGAAGAAATATCTCGAAATATGTCCGTCAGGCCAGTTCCTTTGAGCTGAATCTGCAAATATCTCGGAAACGAAGCGATCTATGGCAAAATGTTAAGAGACGTTTTTTGTAGAGAATTATGTTTCCTACAATTTATGTTCTATGATATTTTTTGATCAGAAGCGTAGTTTTCGAGATATATCGAGATATTTAAAAGTTCCGAAGCCGCACCAACATAATAGAGATACAGAAACACCGTGGCCCCTTTCTTTGAGATAACTCTGCACTATTGCGAGCTGGAAATGCCACTTCCAGCTTAGCTGTGCAGAAGAAGAACAACAAGAAGAAGAAATATCTCGAAATATGTCCGTCAGGCCACTTCCCTTGAGATAAATCTGCAAATATCTCGGAAACGAAGCGAGCTATGGCAAAATGTTAAGAGACCTTTTTTGTAGAGAATTAAGTTTCCTACTTTTTATGTTCGATGATATTTTTTGATCAGATGCGTAGTTCTCGAGATATATCAAGATATTTAAAAGTTCCGAAGCCGCACCAACATAATAGAGATACAGAAACACCGTGGCCCCTTTCTTTGAGATAACTCTGCACTAGTGCGAGCTGCAAATGCCACTTCCAGCTTAGCTGTGCAGAAGAAGAACAACAAGAAGAAGAAATATCTCGAAATATGTCCGTCAGGCCCCTTCCCTTGAGATAAATCTGCAAATATCTCGGAAACGAAGCGAGCTATGGCAAAATGTTAAGAGACCTTTTTTGTAGAGAATTAAGTTTCCTACTTTTTATGTTCTATGATATTTTTTGATCAGATGCGTAGTTCTCGAGATATATCAAGATATTTAAAAGTTCCGAAGCCGCACCAACATAATAGAGATACAGAAACACCGTGGCCCCTTTCTTTGAGATAACTCTGCACTATTGCGAGCTGGAAATGCCACTTCCAGCTTAGCTGTGCAGAAGAAGAACAACAAGAAGAAGAAATATCTCGAAATATGTCCGTCAGGCCACTTCCCTTGAGATAAATCTGCAAATATCTCGGAAACGAAGCGAGCTATGGCAAAATGTTAAGAGACCTTTTTTGTAGAGAATAATGTTTCCTACAATTTACGTTCTATGATATTTTTTGATCAGATGCGTAGTTCTCGAGATATATCAAGATATTTAAAAGTTCCGAAGCCGCACCAACATAATAGAGATACAGAAACACCGTGGCCCCTTTCTTTGAGATAACTCTGCACTATTGCGAGCTGCAAATGCCACTTCCAGCTTAGCTGTGCAGAGGAAGAACAACAAGAAGAAGAAATATCTCGAAATATGTCCGTCAGGCCCCTTCCCTTGAGATAAATCTGCAAATGTCTCGGAAACGAAGCGAGCTATGGCAAAATGTTAAGAGACCTTTTTTGTAGAGAATTAAGTTTCCTACTTTTTATGTTCTATGATATTTTTTGATCAGATGCGTAGTTCTCGAGATATATCAAGATATTTAAAAGTTCCGAAGCCGCACCAACATAATAGAGATACAGAAACACCGTGGCCCCTTTCTTTGAGATAACTCTGCACTATTGCGAGCTGCAAATGCCACTTCCAGCTTAGCTGTGCAGAGGAAGAACAACAAGAAGAAGAAATATCTCGAAATATGTCCGTCAGGCCAGTTCCTTTGAGCTGAATCTGCAAATATCTCGGAAACGAAGCGATCTATGGCAAAATGTTAAGAGACGTTTTTTGTAGAGAATTATGTTTCCTACAATTTATGTTCTATGATATTTTTTGATCAGAAGCGTAGTTTTCGAGATATATCGAGATATTTAAAAGTTCCGAAGCCGCACCAACATAATAGAGATACAGAAACACCGTGGCCCCTTTCTTTGAGATAACTCTGCACTATTGCGAGCTGGAAATGCCACTTCCAGCTTAGCTGTGCAGAAGAAGAACAACAAGAAGAAGAAATATCTCGAAATATGTCCGTCAGGCCACTTCCCTTGAGATAAATCTGCAAATATCTCGGAAACGAAGCGAGCTATGGCAAAATGTTAAGAGACCTTTTTTGTAGAGAATTAAGTTTCCTACTTTTTATGTTCGATGATATTTTTTGATCAGATGCGTAGTTCTCGAGATATATCAAGATATTTAAAAGTTCCGAAGCTGCACCAACATAATAGAGGTACAGAAACACCGTGGCCTCTTTCTTTGAGATAACTCTGCACTATTGCGAGCTGCAAATGCCGCTTCGCGCTTAGCTGTGCAGAAGAAGAACAACAAGAAGAAGAAATATCTCGAAATATGTCCGTCAGACCCCTTCCCTTGAGATGAATCTGCAAATATCTCGGAAACGAAGCGAGCTATGGCAAAATGTTAAGAGACCTTTTTTGTAGAGAATAATGTTTCCTACAATTTACGTTCTATGATATTTTTTGATCAGAAGCGTAGTTTTCGAGATATATCGAGATATTTAAAAGTTCCGAAGGCGCACCAACATAATAGAGATACAGAAACACCGTGGCCCCTTTCTTTGAGATAACTCTGCACTATTGCGACCTGCAAATGCCGCTTTGAGCTTAGCTGTGCAGAAGAAGAACAACAAGAAGAAGAAATATCTCGAAATATGTCCGTCAGACCCCTTCCCTTGAGATGAATCTGCAAATATCTCGGAAACGAAGCGAGCTATGGCAAAATGTTAAGAGACCTTTTTTGTAGAGAATAATGTTTCCTACAATTTACGTTCTATGATATTTTTTGATCAGATGCGTAGTTCTCGAGATATATCAAGATATTTAAAAGTTCCGAAGCCGCACCAACATAATAGAGATACAGAAACACCGTGGCCCCTTTCTTTGAGATAACTCTGCACTAGTGCGAGCCGCAAATGCCACTTCCAGCTTAGCTGTGCAGAAGAAGAACAACAAGAAGAAGAAATATCTCGAAATATGTCCGTCAGGCCCCTTCCCTTGAGATAAATCTGCAAATATCTCGGAAACGAAGCGAGCTATGGCAAAATGTTAAGATACGTTTTTTGTAGAGAATGATGTTTCCTACAATTTATGTTCTATGATATTTTTTGATCAGAAGCGTAGTTTTCGAGATATATCGAGATATTTAAAAGTTCCGAAGCCGCACCAACATAATAGAGATACAGAAACACCGTGGCCCCTTTCTTTGAGATAACTCTGCACTAGTGCGAGCCGCAAATGCCACTTCCAGCTTAGCTGTGCAGAAGAAGAACAACAAGAAGAAGAAATATCTCGAAATATGTCCGTCAGGCCCCTTCCCTTGAGATAAATCTGCAAATATCTCGGAAACGAAGCGAGCTATGGCAAAATGTTAAGAGACCTTTTTTGTAGAGAATTAAGTTTCCTACTTTTTATGTTCTATGATATTTTTTGATCAGATGCGTAGTTCTCGAGATATATCAAGATATTTAAAAGTTCCGAAGCCGCACCAACATAATAGAGATACAGAAACACCGTGGCCCCTTTCTTTGAGATAACTCTGCACTATTGCGAGCTGGAAATGCCACTTCCAACTTAGCTGTGCAGAAGAAGAACAACAAGAAGAAGAAATATCTCGAAATATGTCCGTCAGGCCCCTTCCCTTGAGATAAATATGCAAATATCTCGGAAACGAAGCGAGCTATGGCAAAATGTTAAGAGACCTTTTTTGTAGAGAATTAAGTTTCCTACTTTTTATCTTCTATGATATTTTTTGATCAGATGCGTAGTTCTCGAGATATATCAAGATATTTAAAAGTTCCGAAGCCGCACCAACATAATAGAGATACAGAAACACCGTGGCCCCTTTCTTTGGGATAACTCTGCACTATTGCGAGCTGCAAATGCCACTTCCAGCTTAGCTGTGCAGAACAAGAACAACAAGAAGAAGAAATATCTCGAAATATGTCCGTCAGGCCACTTCCCTTGAGATAAATCTGCAAATATCTCGGAAACGAAGCGAGCTATGGCAAAATGTTGAGAGACCTTTTTTGTAGAGAATTAAGTTTCCTACTTTTTATGTTCGATGATATTTTTTGATCAGATGCGTAGTTCTCCAGATATATCAAGATATTTAAAAGTTCCGAAGCTGCACCAACATAATAGAGGTACAGAAACACCGTGGCCTCTTTCTTTGAGATAACTCTGCACTATTGCGAGCTGCAAATGCCGCTTCGAGCTTAGCTGTGCAGAAGAAGAACAACAAGAAGAAGAAATATCTCGAAATATGTCCGTCAGACCCCTTCCCTTGAGATGAATCTGCAAATATCTCGGAAACGGAGCGAGCTATGGCAAAATGTTAAGAGACCTTTTTTGTAGAGAATTAAGTTTCCTACTTTTTATGTTCTATGATATTTTTTGATCAGATGCGTGGTTCTCGAGATATATCAAGATATTTAAAAGTTCCGAAACCGCACCAACATAATAGAGATACAGAAACACCGTGGCCCCTTTCTTTGAGATACCTCTGCACTATTGCGACCTGCAAATGCCACTTCCAGTTTAGCTGTGCAGAAGAAGAACAACAAGAAGAAGAAATGTCTCGAAATATGTCCGTTAGGCCCCTTCCCTTGAGATAAATCTGCAAATATCTCGGAAACGAAGCGAGCTATGGCAAAATGTTAAGAGACCTTTTTTGTAGAGAATTAAGTTTCCTACTTTTTATGTTCTATGATATTTTTTGATCAGAAGCGTAGTTTTAGAGATATATCGAGATATTTAAAAGTTCCGAAGCCGCACCAACATAATAGAGATACAGAAACACCGTGGCCCCTTTCTTTGAGATAACTCTGCACTAGTGCGAGCCGCAAATGCCACTTCCAGCTTAGCTGTGCAGAAGAAGAACAACAAGAAGAAGAAATATCTCGAAATATGTCCGTCAGGCCCCTTCCCTTGAGATAAATCTGCAAATATCTCGGAAACGGAGCGAGCTATGGCAAGATGTTAAGAGACCTTTTTTGTAGAGAATAATGTTTCCTACAATTTACGTTCTATGATATTTTTTGATCAGAAGCGTAGTTTTCGAGATATATCGAGATATTTCAAAGTTCCGAAGCCGCACCAACATAATAGAGATACAGAAACACCGTGGCCCCTTTCTTTGAGATACCTCTGCACTATTGCGACCTGCAAATGCCACTTCCAGCTCAGCTGTGCAGAAGAAGAACAACAAGAAGAAGAAATATCTCGAAATATGTCCGTCAGGCCCCTTCCCTTGAGATAAATCTGCAAATATCTCGGAAACGAAGCGAGCTATGGCAAAATGTTAAGAGACCTTTTTTGTAGAGAATTAAGTTTCCTACTTTTTATGTTCTATGATATTTTTTGATCAGATGCGTGGTTCTCGAGATATATCAAGATATTTAAAAGTTCCGAAACCGCACCAACATAATAGAGATACAGAAACACCGTCGCCCCTTTCTTTGAGATAACTCTGCACTATTGCGAGCTGGAAATGCCACTTCCAGTTTAGCTGTGCAGAAGAAGAACAACAAGAAGAAGAAATATCTCGAAATATGTCCGTTAGGCCCCTTCCCTTGAGATAAATCTGCAAATATCTCGGAAACGAAGCGAGCTATGGCAAAATGTTAAGAGACCTTTTTTGTAGAGAATTAAGTTTCCTACTTTTTATGTTCTATGATATTTTTTGATCAGAAGCGTAGTTCTCGAGATATATCAAGATATTTAAAAGTTCCGAAGCCGCACCAACATAATAGAGATACAGAAACACCGTGGCCCCTTTCTTTGGGATAACTCTGCACTATTGCGAGCTGCAAATGCCACTTCCAGCTTAGCTGTGCAGAAGAAGAACAACAAGAAGAAGAAATATCTCGAAATATGTCCGTCAGGCCACTTCCCTTGAGATAAATCTGCAAATATCTCGGAAACGAAGCGAGCTATGGCAAAATGTTAAGAGACCTTTTTTGTAGAGAATTAAGTTTCCTACTTTTTATGTTCTATGATATTTTTTGATCAGAAGCGTAGTTTTCGAGATATATCGAGATATTTAAAAGTTCCGAAGCCGCACCAACATAATAGAGATACAGAAACACCGTGGCCCCTTTCTTTGAGATAACTCTGCACTATTGCGACCTGCAAATGCCACTTCCAGCTCAGCTGTGCAGAAGAAGAACAACAAGAAGAAGAAATATCTCGAAATATGTCCGTCAGGCCCCTTCCCTTGAGATAAATCTGCAAATATCTCGGAAACGAAGCGAGCTATGGCAAAATGTTAAGAGACTTTTTTTGTAGAGAATTAAGTTTCCTACTTTTTATGTTCTATGATATTTTTTGATCAGATGCGTAGTTCTCGAGATATATCAAGATATTTAAAAGTTCCGAAGCCGCACCAACATAATAGAGATACAGAAACACCGTGGCCCCTTTCTTTGAGATAACTCTGCACTATTGCGAGCTGGAAATGCCACTTCCAGTTTAGCTGTGCAGAAGAAGAACAACATGAAGAAGAAATATCTCGAAATATGTCCGTTAGGCCCCTTCCCTTCAGATAAATCTGCAAATATCTCGGAAACGAAGCGAGCTATGGCAAAATGTTAAGAGACCTTTTTTGTAGAGAATTAAGTTTCCTACTTTTTATCTTCTATGATATTTTTTGATCAGATGCGTAGTTCTCGAGATATGTCAAGATATTTAAAAGTTCCGAAGCTGCACCAACATAATAGAGATACAGAAACACCGTGGCCCCTTTCTTTGAGATAACTCTGCACTAGTGCGAGCCGGAAATGCCACTTCCAGCTTAGCTGTGCAGAAGAAGAACAACAAGAAGAAGAAATATCTCGAAATATGTCCGTCAGGCCCCTTCCCTTGAGATATATCTGCAAATATCTCGGAAACGAAGCGAGCTATGGCAAAATGTTAAGAGACCTTTTTTGTAGAGAATTACGTTTCCTACTTTTTATGTTCTATGATATTTTTTGATCAGAAGCGTAGTTTTCGAGATATATCGAGATATTTAAAAGTTCCGAAGCCGCACCAACATAATAGAGATACAGAAACACCGTGGCCCCTTTCTTTGAGATAATTCTGCACTATTGCGAGCTGCAAATGCCACTTCCAGCTTAGCTGTGCAGAGGAAGAACAACAAGAAGAAGAAATATCTCGAAATATGTCCGTCAGGCCAGTTCCTTTGAGCTGAATCTGCAAATATCTCGGAAACGAAGCGAGCTATGGCAAAATGTTAAGAGACTTTTTTTGTAGAGAATTAAGTTTCCTACTTTTTATGTTCTATGATATTTTTTGATCAGATGCGTAGTTCTCGAGATATATCAAGATATTTAAAAGTTCCGAAGCCGCACCAACATAATAGAGATACAGAAACCCCGTGACCCCTTTCTTTGAGATAACTCTGCACTATTGCGAGCTGTAAATGCCACTTCCAGCTTAGCTGTGCAGAAGAAGAACAACAAGAAGAAGAAATATCTCGAAATATGTCCGTCAGGCCCCTTCCCTTGAGATATATCTGCAAATATCCCGGAAACGAAGCGAGCTATGGCAAAATGTTAAGAGACCTTTTTTGTAGAGAATTATGTTTCCTACAATTTACGTTCTATGATATTTTTTGATCAGAAGCGTAGTTTTCGAGATATATCGAGATATTTAAAAGTTCCGAAGCCGCACCAACATAATAGAGATACAGAAACACCGTGGCCCCTTTCTTTGACATAACTCTGCACTATTGCGACCTGCAAATGCCACTTCCAGCTCAGCTGTGCAGAAGAAGAACAACAAGAAGAAGAAATATCTCGAAATATGTCCGTCAGGCCCCTTCCCTTGAGATAAATCTGCAAATATCTCGGAAACGAAGCGAGCTATGGCAAAATGTTAAGAGACCTTTTTTGTAGAGAATTCAGTTTCCTACTTTTTATGTTCTATGATATTTTTTGATCAGAAGCGTAGTTTTCGAGATATATCGAGATATTTAAAAGTTCCGAAGCCGCATCAACATAATAGAGATACAGAAACACCGTGGCCCCTTTCTTTGAGATAACTCTGCACTATTGCGAGCTGCAAATGCCACTTCCAGCTTAGCTGTGCAGAAGAAGAACAACAAGAAGAAGAAATATCTCGAAATATGTCCGTCAGGCCCCTTCCCTTGAGATAAATCTGCAAATATCTCGGAAACGAAGCGAGCTATGGCAAAATGTTTAGAGACCTTTCTTGTAGAGAATTAAGTTTCCTACTTTTTATGTAGTATGATATTTTTTGGTCAGATGCGTAGTTCTCGAGATATATCAAGATATTTAAAAGTTCCGAAGCCGCACCAACATAATAGAGATACAGAAACACCGTGGCCCCTTTCTTTGGGATAACTCTGCACTATTGCGAGCTGCAAATGCCACTTCCAGCTTAGCTGTGCAGAAGAAGAACAACAAGAAGAAGAAATATCTCGAAATATGTCCGTCAGGCCACTTCCCTTGAGATAAATCTGCAAATATCTCGGAAACGAAGCGAGCTATGGCAAAATGTTAAGAGACCTTTTTTGTAGAGAATTAAGTTTCCTACTTTTTATGTTCTATGATATTTTTTGATCAGATGCGTAGTTCTCGAGATATATCAAGATATTTAAAAGTTCCGAAGCCGCACCAACATAATAGAGATACAGAAACACCGTGGCCCCTTTCTTTGAGATAACTCTGCACTATTGCGAGCTGGAAATGCCACTTCCAGTTTAGCTGTGCAGAAGAAGAACAACAAGAAGAAGAAATATCTCGAAATATGGCCGTCAGGCCCCTTCCCTTGAGATATATCTGCAAATATCTCGGAAACGAAGCGAGCTATGGCAAAATGTTAAGAGACCTTTTTTGTAGAGAATTATGTTTCCTACAATTTATGTTCTATGATATTTTTTGATCAGAAGCGTAGTTTTCGAGATATATCGAGATATTTAAAAGTTCCGAAGCCGCACCAACATAATAGAGATACAGAAACACCGTGGCCCCTTTCTTTGAGATAACTCTGCACTATTGCGAGCTGTAAATGCCACTTCCAGCTTAGCTGTGCAGAAGAAGAACAACAAGAAGAAGAAATATCTCGAAATATGTCCGTCAGGCCCCTTCCCTTGAGATATATCTGCAAATATCCCGGAAACGAAGCGAGCTATGGCAAAATGTTAAGAGACCTTTTTTGTAGAGAATTATGTTTCCTACAATTTATGTTCTATGATATTTTTTGATCAGAAGAGTAGTTTTCGAGATATATCGAGATATTTAAAAGTCCCGAAGCCGCACCAACATAATAGAGATACAGAAACACCGTGGCCCCTTTCTTTGAGATAACTCTGCACTATTGCGAGCTGCAAATGCCGCTTCGAGCTTAGCTGTGCAGAAGAAGAACAACAAGAAGAAGAAATATCTCGAAATATGTCCGTCAGTCCCCTTCCCTTGAGATGAATCTGCAAGTATCTCGGAAACGAACCGAGCTATGGCAAAATGTTAAGAGACCTTTTTTGCAGAGAATAATGTTTCCTACAATTTACGTTCTATGATATTTTTTGATCAGAAGCGTAGTTTTCGAGATATATCGAGATATTTAAAAGTTCCGAAGCCGCACCAACATAATAGAGATACAGAAACACCGTGGCCCCTTTCTTTGAGATAACTCTGCACTATTGCGACCTGCAAATGCCACTTCCAGCTCAGCTGTGCAGAAGAAGAACAACAAGAAGAAGAAATATCTCGAAATATGTCCGTCAGGCCCCTTCCCTTGAGATAAATCTGCAAATATCTCGGAAACGAAGCGAGCTATGGCAAAATGTTAAGAGACCTTTTTTGTAGAGAATTCAGTTTCCTACTTTTTATGTTCTATGATATTTTTTGATCAGAAGCGTAGTTTTCGAGATATATCGAGATATTTAAAAGTTCCGAAGCCGCACCAACATAATAGAGATACAGAAACACCGTGGCCCCTTTCTTTGAGATAACTCTGCACTATTGCGAGCTGCAAATGCCACTTCCAGCTTAGCTGTGCAGAAGAAGAACAACAAGAAGAAGAAATATCTCGAAATATGTCCGTCAGGCCCCTTCCCTTGAGATAAATCTGCAAATATCTCGGAAACGAAGCGAGCTATGGCAAAATGTTTAGAGACCTTTCTTGTAGAGAATTAAGTTTCCTACTTTTTATGTAGTATGATATTTTTTGATCAGATGCGTAGTTCTCGAGATATATCAAGATATTTAAAAGTTCCGAAGCCGCACCAACATAATAGAGATACAGAAACACCGTGGCCCCTTTCTTTGGGATAACGCTGCACTATTGCGAGCTGCAAATGCCACTTCCAGCTTAGCTGTGCAGAAGAAGAACAACAAGAAGAAGAAATATCTCGAAATATGTCCGTCAGGCCACTTCCCTTGAGATAAATCTGCAAATATCTCGGAAACGAAGCGAGGTATGGCAAAATGTTAAGAGACCTTTTTTGTAGAGAATTAAGTTTCCTACTTTTTATGTTCTATGATATTTTTTGATCAGATGCGTAGTTCTCGAGATATATCAAGATATTTAAAAGTTCCGAAGCCGCACCAACATAATAGAGATACAGAAACACCGTGGCCCCTTTCTTTGAGATAACTCTGCACTATTGCGAGCTGGAAATGCCACTTCCAGTTTAGCTGTGCAGAAGAAGAACAACAAGAAGAAGAAATATCTCGAAATATGTCCGTCAGGCCCCTTCCCTTGAGATATATCTGCAAATATCTCGGAAACGAAGCGAGCTATGGCAAAATGTTAAGAGACCTTTTTTGTAGAGAATTATGTTTCCTACAATTTATGTTCTATGATATTTTTTGATCAGAAGCGTAGTTTTCGAGATATATCGAGATATTTAAAAGTTCCGAAGCCGCACCAACATAATAGAGATACAGAAACACCGTGGCCCCTTTCTTTGAGATAACTCTGCACTATTGCGACCTGCAAATGCCACTTCCAGCTCAGCTGTGCAGAAGAAGAACAACAAGAAGAAGAAATATCTCGAAATATGTCCGTCAGGCCCCTTCCCTTGAGATAAATCTGCAAATATCTCGGAAACGAAGCGAGCTATGGCAAAATGTTAAGAGACCTTTTTTGTAGAGAATTATGTTTCCTACAATTTATGTTCTATGATATTTTTTGATCAGAAGCGTAGTTTTCGAGATATATCGAGATATTTAAAAGTTCCGAAGCCGCACCAACATAATAGAGATACAGAAACACCGTGGCCCCTTTCTTTGAGATAACTCTGCACTATTGCGACCTGCAAATGCCACTTCCAGCTCAGCTGTGCAGAAGAAGAACAACAAGAAGAAGAAATATCTCGAAATATGTCCGTCAGGCCCCTTCCCTTGAGATAAATCTGCAAATATCTCGGAAACGAAGCGAGCTATGGCAAAATGTTGAGAGACCTTTTTTGTAGAGAATTAAGTTTCCTACTTTTTATGTTCTATGATATTTTTTGATCAGATGCGTAGTTCTCGAGATATATCAAGATATTTAAAAGTTCCGAAGCCGCACCAACATAATAGAGATACAGAAACACCGTGGCCCCTTTCTTTGAGATAACTCTGCACTATTGCGAGCTGTAAATGCCACTTCCAGCTTAGCTGTGCAGAAGAAGAACAACAAGAAGAAGAAATATCTCGAAATATGTCCGTCAGGCCCCTTCCCTTGAGATATATCTGCAAATATCCCGGAAACGAAGCGAGCTATGGCAAAATGTTAAGAGACCTTTTTTGTAGAGAATTATGTTTCCTACAATTTATGTTCTATGATATTTTTTGATCAGAAGAGTAGTTTTCGAGATATATCGAGATATTTAAAAGTCCCGAAGCCGCACCAACATAATAGAGATACAGAAACACCGTGGCCCCTTTCTTTGAGATAACTCTGCACTATTGCGAGCTGCAAATGCCGCTTCGAGCTTAGCTGTGCAGAAGAAGAACAACAAGAAGAAGAAATATCTCGAAATATGTCCGTCAGTCCCCTTCCCTTGAGATGAATCTGCAAGTATCTCGGAAACGAACCGAGCTATGGCAAAATGTTAAGAGACCTTTTTTGCAGAGAATAATGTTTCCTACAATTTACGTTCTATGATATTTTTTGATCAGAAGCGTAGTTTTCGAGATATATCGAGATATTTAAAAGTTCCGAAGCCGCACCAACATAATAGAGATACAGAAACACCGTGGCCCCTTTCTTTGAGATAACTCTGCACTATTGCGACCTGCAAATGCCACTTCCAGCTCAGCTGTGCAGAAGAAGAACAACAAGAAGAAGAAATATCTCGAAATATGTCCGTCAGGCCCCTTCCCTTGAGATAAATCTGCAAATATCTCGGAAACGAAGCGAGCTATGGCAAAATGTTAAGAGACCTTTTTTGTAGAGAATTCAGTTTCCTACTTTTTATGTTCTATGATATTTTTTGATCAGAAGCGTAGTTTTCGAGATATATCGAGATATTTAAAAGTTCCGAAGCCGCACCAACATAATAGAGATACAGAAACACCGTGGCCCCTTTCTTTGAGATAACTCTGCACTATTGCGACCTGCAAATGCCACTTCCAGCTCAGCTGTGCAGAAGAAGAACAACAAGAAGAAGAAATATCTCGAAATATGTCCGTCAGGCCCCTTCCCTTGAGATAAATCTGCAAATATCTCGGAAACGAAGCGAGCTATGGCAAAATGTTAAGAGACCTTTTTTGTAGAGAATTAAGTTTCCTACTTTTTATGTTCTATGATATTTTTTGATCAGATGCGTAGTTCTCGAGATATATCAAGATATTTAAAAGTTCCGAAGCCGCACCAACATAATAGAGATACAGAAACACCGTGGCCCCTTTCTTTGAGATAACTCTGCACTATTGCGAGCTGGAAATGCCACTTCCAGTTTAGCTGTGCAGAAGAAGAACAACATGCAGAAGAAATATCTCGAAATATGTCCGTTAGGCCCCTTCCCTTCAGATAAATCTGCAAATATCTCGGAAACGAAGCGAGCTATGGCAAAATGTTAAGAGACCTTTTTTGTAGAGAATTAAGTTTCCTACTTTTCATGTTCTATGATATTTTTTGATCAGATGCGTAGTTCTCGAGATATATCAAGATATTTAAAAGTTCCGAAGCCGCACCAACATAATAGAGATACAGAAACACCGTGACCCCTTTCTTTGAGATAACTCTGCACTATTGCGAGCTGTAAATGCCACTTCCAGCTTAGCTGTGCAGAAGAAGAACAACAAGAAGAAGAAATATCTCGAAATATGTCCGTCAGGCCCCTTCCCTTGAGATATATCTGCAAATATCTCGGAAACGAAGCGAGCTATGGCAAAATGTTAAGAGACCTTTTTTGTAGAGAATTATGTTTCCTACAATTTATGTTCTATGATATTTTTTGATCAGAAGAGTAGTTTTCGAGATATATCGAGATATTTAAAAGTCCCGAAGCCGCACCAACATAATAGAGATACAGAAACACCGTGGCCCCTTTCTTTGAGATAACTCTGCACTATTGCGAGCTGGAAATGCCACTTCCAGTTTAGCTGTGCAGAAGAAGAACAACAAGAAGAAGAAATATCTCGAAATATGTCCGTCAGGCCCCTTCCCTTGAGATATATCTGCAAATATCTCGGAAACGAAGCGAGCTATGGCAAAATGTTAAGAGACCTTTTTTGTAGAGAATTATGTTTCCTACAATTTATGTTCTATGATATTTTTTGATCAGAAGCGTAGTTTTCGAGATATATCGAGATATTTAAAAGTTCCGAAGCCGCACCAACATAATAGAGATACAGAAACACCGTGGCCCCTTTCTTTGAGATAACTCTGCACTATTGCGACCTGCAAATGCCACTTCCAGCTCAGCTGTGCAGAAGAAGAACAACAAGAAGAAGAAATATCTCGAAATATGTCCGTCAGGCCCCTTCCCTTGAGATAAATCTGCAAATATCTCGGAAACGAAGCGAGCTATGGCAAAATGTTAAGAGACCTTTTTTGTAGAGAATTATGTTTCCTACAATTTATGTTCTATGATATTTTTTGATCAGAAGCGTAGTTTTCGAGATATATCGAGATATTTAAAAGTTCCGAAGCCGCACCAACATAATAGAGATACAGAAACACCGTGGCCCCTTTCTTTGAGATAACTCTGCACTATTGCGACCTGCAAATGCCACTTCCAGCTCAGCTGTGCAGAAGAAGAACAACAAGAAGAAGAAATATCTCGAAATATGTCCGTCAGGCCCCTTCCCTTGAGATAAATCTGCAAATATCTCGGAAACGAAGCGAGCTATGGCAAAATGTTAAGAGACCTTTTTTGTAGAGAATTAAGTTTCCTACTTTTTATGTTCTATGATATTTTTTGATCAGATGCGTAGTTCTCGAGATATATCAAGATATTTAAAAGTTCCGAAGCCGCACCAACATAATAGAGATACAGAAACACCGTGGCCCCTTTCTTTGAGATAACTCTGCACTATTGCGACCTGCAAATGCCACTTCCAGCTCAGCTGTGCAGAAGAAGAACAACAAGAAGAAGAAATATCTCGAAATATGTCCGTCAGGCCCCTTCCCTTGAGATAAATCTGCAAATATCTCGGAAACGAAGCGAGCTATGGCAAAATGTTAAGAGACCTTTTTTGTAGAGAATTAAGTTTCCTACTTTTTATGTTCTATGATATTTTTTGATCAGATGCGTAGTTCTCGAGATATATCAAGATATTTAAAAGTTCCGAAGCCGCACCAACATAATAGAGATACAGAAACACCGTGGCCCCTTTCTTTGAGATAACTCTGCACTATTGCGAGCTGGAAATGCCACTTCCAGTTTAGCTGTGCAGAAGAAGAACAACATGAAGAAGAAATATCTCGAAATATGTCCGTTAGGCCCCTTCCCTTCAGATAAATCTGCAAATATCTCGGAAACGAAGCGAGCTATGGCAAAATGTTAAGAGACCTTTTTTGTAGAGAATTAAGTTTCCTACTTTTCATGTTCTATGATATTTTTTGATCAGATGCGTAGTTCTCGAGATATATCAAGATATTTAAAAGTTCCGAAGCCGCACCAACATAATAGAGATACAGAAACACCGTGACCCCTTTCTTTGAGATAACTCTGCACTATTGCGAGCTGTAAATGCCACTTCCAGCTTAGCTGTGCAGAAGAAGAACAACAAGAAGAAGAAATATCTCGAAATATGTCCGTCAGGCCCCTTCCCTTGAGATATATCTGCAAATATCTCGGAAACGAAGCGAGCTATGGCAAAATGTTAAGAGACCTTTTTTGTAGAGAATTATGTTTCCTACAATTTATGTTCTATGATATTTTTTGATCAGAAGAGTAGTTTTCGAGATATATCGAGATATTTAAAAGTCCCGAAGCCGCACCAACATAATAGAGATACAGAAACACCGTGGCCCCTTTCTTTGAGATAACTCTGCACTATTGCGAGCTGCAAATGCCGCTTCGAGCTTAGCTGTGCAGAAGAAGAACAACAAGAAGAAGAAATATCTCGAAATATGTCCGTCAGACCCCTTCCCTTGAGATGAATCTGCAAATATCTCGGAAACGAACCGAGCTATGGCAAAATGTTAAGAGACCTTTTTTGTAGAGAATAATGTTTCCTACAATTTACGTTCTATGATATTTTTTGATCAGAAGCGTAGTTTTCGAGATATATCGAGATATTTAAAAGTTCCGAAGCCGCACCAACATAATAGAGATACAGAAACACCGTGGCCCCTTTCTTTGAGATAACTCTGCACTATTGCGACCTGCAAATGCCACTTCCAGCTCAGCTGTGCAGAAGAAGAACAACAAGAAGAAGAAATATCTCGAAATATGTCCGTCAGGCCCCTTCCCTTGAGATAAATCTGCAAATATCTCGGAAACGAAGCGAGCTATGGCAAAATGTTAAGAGACCTTTTTTGTAGAGAATTCAGTTTCCTACTTTTTATGTTCTATGATATTTTTTGATCAGAAGCGTAGTTTTCGAGATATATCGAGATATTTAAAAGTTCCGAAGCCGCACCAACATAATAGAGATACAGAAACACCGTGGCCCCTTTCTTTGAGATAACTCTGCACTATTGCGAGCTGCAAATGCCACTTCCAGCTTAGCTGTGCAGAAGAAGAACAACAAGAAGAAGAAATATCTCGAAATATGTCCGTCAGGCCCCTTCCCTTGAGATAAATCTGCAAATATCTCGGAAACGAAGCGAGCTATGGCAAAATGTTTAGAGACCTTTCTTGTAGAGAATTAAGTTTCCTACTTTTTATGTAGTATGATATTTTTTGATCAGATGCGTAGTTCTCGAGATATATCAAGATATTTAAAAGTTCCGAAGCCGCACCAACATAATAGAGATACAGAAACACCGTGGCCCCTTTCTTTGGGATAACTCTGCACTATTGCGAGCTGCAAATGCCACTTCCAGCTTAGCTGTGCAGAAGAAGAACAACAAGAAGAAGAAATATCTCGAAATATGTCCGTCAGGCCACTTCCCTTGAGATAAATCTGCAAATATCTCGGAAACGAAGCGAGCTATGGCAAAATGTTAAGAGACCTTTTTTGTAGAGAATTAAGTTTCCTACTTTTTATGTTCTATGATATTTTTTGATCAGATGCGTAGTTCTCGAGATATATCAAGATATTTAAAAGTTCCGAAGCCGCACCAACATAATAGAGATACAGAAACACCGTGGCCCCTTTCTTTGAGATAACTCTGCACTATTGCGAGCTGGAAATGCCACTTCCAGTTTAGCTGTGCAGAAGAAGAACAACAAGAAGAAGAAATATCTCGAAATATGTCCGTCAGGCCCCTTCCCTTGAGATATATCTGCAAATATCTCGGAAACGAAGCGAGCTATGGCAAAATGTTAAGAGACCTTTTTTGTAGAGAATTATGTTTCCTACAATTTATGTTCTATGATATTTTTTGATCAGAAGCGTAGTTTTCGAGATATATCGAGATATTTAAAAGTTCCGAAGCCGCACCAACATAATAGAGATACAGAAACACCGTGGCCCCTTTCTTTGAGATAACTCTGCACTATTGCGACCTGCAAATGCCACTTCCAGCTCAGCTGTGCAGAAGAAGAACAACAAGAAGAAGAAATATCTCGAAATATGTCCGTCAGGCCCCTTCCCTTGAGATAAATCTGCAAATATCTCGGAAACGAAGCGAGCTATGGCAAAATGTTAAGAGACCTTTTTTGTAGAGAATTAAGTTTCCTACTTTTTATGTTCTATGATATTTTTTGATCAGATGCGTAGTTCTCGAGATATATCAAGATATTTAAAAGTTTCGAAGCCGCACCAACATAATAGAGATACAGAAACACCGTGGCCCCTTTCTTTGAGATAACTCTGCACTATTGCAAGCTGGAAATGCCACTTCCAGTTTAGCTGTGCAGAAGAAGAACAACATGAAGAAGAAATATCTCGAAATATGTCCGTTAGGCCCCTTCCCTTCAGATAAATCTGCAAATATCTCGGAAACGAAGCGAGCTATGGCAAAATGTTAAGAGACCTTTTTTGTAGAGAATTAAGTTTCCTACTTTTCATGTTCTATGATATTTTTTGATCAGATGCGTAGTTCTCGAGATATATCAAGATATTTAAAAGTTCCGAAGCCGCACCAACATAATAGAGATACAGAAACACCGTGACCCCTTTCTTTGAGATAACTCTGCACTATTGCGAGCTGTAAATGCCACTTCCAGCTTAGCTGTGCAGAAGAAGAACAACAAGAAGAAGAAATATCTCGAAATATGTCCGTCAGGCCCCTTCCCTTGAGATATATCTGCAAATATCTCGGAAACGAAGCGAGCTATGGCAAAATGTTAAGAGACCTTTTTTGTAGAGAATTATGTTTCCTACAATTTATGTTCTATGATATTTTTTGATCAGAAGAGTAGTTTTCGAGATATATCGAGATATTTAAAAGTCCCGAAGCCGCACCAACATAATAGAGATACAGAAACACCGTGGCCCCTTTCTTTGAGATAACTCTGCACTATTGCGAGCTGCAAATGCCGCTTCGAGCTTAGCTGTGCAGAAGAAGAACAACAAGAAGAAGAAATATCTCGAAATATGTCCGTCAGACCCCTTCCCTTGAGATGAATCTGCAAATATCTCGGAAACGAACCGAGCTATGGCAAAATGTTAAGAGACCTTTTTTGTAGAGAATAATGTTTCCTACAATTTACGTTCTATGATATTTTTTGATCAGAAGCGTAGTTTTCGAGATATATCGAGATATTTAAAAGTTCCGAAGCCGCACCAACATAATAGAGATACAGAAACACCGTGGCCCCTTTCTTTGAGATAACTCTGCACTATTGCGACCTGCAAATGCCACTTCCAGCTCAGCTGTGCAGAAGAAGAACAACAAGAAGAAGAAATATCTCGAAATATGTCCGTCAGGCCCCTTCCCTTGAGATAAATCTGCAAATATCTCGGAAACGAAGCGAGCTATGGCAAAATGTTAAGAGACCTTTTTTGTAGAGAATTAAGTTTCCTACTTTTTATGTTCTATGATATTTTTTGATCAGATGCGTAGTTCTCGAGATATATCAAGATATTTAAAAGTTCCGAAGCCGCACCAACATAATAGAGATACAGAAACACCGTGGCCCCTTTCTTTGAGATAACTCTGCACTATTGCGAGCTGGAAATGCCACTTCCAGTTTAGCTGTGCAGAAGAAGAACAACAAGAAGAAGAAATATCTCGAAATATGTCCGTCAGGCCCCTTCCCTTGAGATATATCTGCAAATATCTCGGAAACGAAGCGAGCTATGGCAAAATGTTAAGAGACCTTTTTTGTAGAGAATTATGTTTCCTACAATTTATGTTCTATGATATTTTTTGATCAGAAGCGTAGTTTTCGAGATATATCGAGATATTTAAAAGTTCCGAAGCCGCACCAACATAATAGAGATACAGAAACACCGTGGCCCCTTTCTTTGAGATAACTCTGCACTATTGCGACCTGCAAATGCCACTTCCAGCTCAGCTGTGCAGAAGAAGAACAACAAGAAGAAGAAATATCTCGAAATATGTCCGTCAGGCCCCTTCCCTTGAGATAAATCTGCAAATATCTCGGAAACGAAGCGAGCTATGGCAAAATGTTAAGACACCTTTTTTGTAGAGAATTAAGTTTCCTACTTTTTATGTTCTATGATATTTTTTGATCAGATGCGTAGTTCTCGAGATATATCAAGATATTTAAAAGTTTCGAAGCCGCACCAACATAATAGAGATACAGAAACACCGTGGCCCCTTTCTTTGAGATAACTCTGCACTATTGCGAGCTGGAAATGCCACTTCCAGTTTAGCTGTGCAGAAGAAGAACAACATGAAGAAGAAATATCTCGAAATATGTCCGTTAGGCCCCTTCCCTTCAGATAAATCTGCAAATATCTCGGAAACGAAGCGAGCTATGGCAAAATGTTAAGAGACCTTTTTTGTAGAGAATTAAGTTTCCTACTTTTCATGTTCTATGATATTTTTTGATCAGATGCGTAGTTCTCGAGATATATCAAGATATTTAAAAGTTCCGAAGCCGCACCAACATAATAGAGATACAGAAACACCGTGACCCCTTTCTTTGAGATAACTCTGCACTATTGCGAGCTGTAAATGCCACTTCCAGCTTAGCTGTGCAGAAGAAGAACAACAAGAAGAAGAAATATCTCGAAATATGTCCGTCAGGCCCCTTCCCTTGAGATAAATCTGCAAATATCTCGGAAACGAAGCGAGCTATGGCAAAATGTTTAGAGACCTTTCTTGTAGAGAATTAAGTTTCCTACTTTTTATGTTCTATGATATTTTTTGATCAGATGCGTAGTTCTCGAGATATATCAAGATATTTAAAAGTTCCGAAGCCGCACCAACATAATAGAGATACAGAAACACCGTGGCCCCTTTCTTTGAGATAACTCTGCACTATTGCGAGCTGGAAATGCCACTTCCAGTTTAGCTGTGCAGAAGAAGAACAACAAGAAGAAGAAATATCTCGAAATATGTCCGTCAGGCCCCTTCCCTTGAGATATATCTGCAAATATCTCGGAAACGAAGCGAGCTATGGCAAAATGTTAAGAGACCTTTTTTGTAGAGAATTATGTTTCCTACAATTTATGTTCTATGATATTTTTTGATCAGAAGCGTAGTTTTCGAGATATATCGAGATATTTAAAAGTTCCGAAGCCGCACCAACATAATAGAGATACAGAAACACCGTGGCCCCTTTCTTTGAGATAACTCTGCACTATTGCGACCTGCAAATGCCACTTCCAGCTCAGCTGTGCAGAAGAAGAACAACAAGAAGAAGAAATATCTCGAAATATGTCCGTCAGGCCCCTTCCCTTGAGATAAATCTGCAAATATCTCGGAAACGAAGCGAGCTATGGCAAAATGTTAAGAGACCTTTTTTGTAGAGAATTAAGTTTCCTACTTTTTATGTTCTATGATATTTTTTGATCAGATGCGTAGTTCTCGAGATATATCAAGATATTTAAAAGTTTCGAAGCCGCACCAACATAATAGAGATACAGAAACACCGTGGCCCCTTTCTTTGAGATAACTCTGCACTATTGCGAGCTGGAAATGCCACTTCCAGTTTAGCTGTGCAGAAGAAGAACAACATGAAGAAGAAATATCTCGAAATATGTCCGTTAGGCCCCTTCCCTTCAGATAAATCTGCAAATATCTCGGAAACGAAGCGAGCTATGGCAAAATGTTAAGAGACCTTTTTTGTAGAGAATTAAGTTTCCTACTTTTCATGTTCTATGATATTTTTTGATCAGATGCGTAGTTCTCGAGATATATCAAGATATTTAAAAGTTCCGAAGCCGCACCAACATAATAGAGATACAGAAACACCGTGACCCCTTTCTTTGAGATAACTCTGCACTATTGCGAGCTGTAAATGCCACTTCCAGCTTAGGTGTGCAGAAGAAGAACAACAAGAAGAAGAAATATCTCGAAATATGTCCGTCAGGCCCCTTCCCTTGAGATATATCTGCAAATATCTCGGAAACGAAGCGAGCTATGGCAAAATGTTAAGAGACCTTTTTTGTAGCGAATTATGTTTCCTACAATTTATGTTCTATGATATTTTTTGATCAGAAGAGTAGTTTTCGAGATATATCGAGATATTTAAAAGTCCCGAAGCCGCACCAACATAATAGAGATACAGAAACACCGTGGCCCCTTTCTTTGAGATAACTCTGCACTATTGCGAGCTGCAAATGCCGCTTCGAGCTTAGCTGTGCAGAAGAAGAACAACAAGAAGAAGAAATATCTCGAAATATGTCCGTCAGACCCCTTCCCTTGAGATGAATCTGCAAATATCTCGGAAACGAACCGAGCTATGGCAAAATGTTAAGAGACCTTTTTTGTAGAGAATAATGTTTCCTACAATTTACGTTCTATGATATTTTTTGATCAGAAGCGTAGTTTTCGAGATATATCGAGATATTTAAAAGTTCCGAAGCCGCACCAACATAATAGAGATACAGAAACACCGTGGCCCCTTTCTTTGAGATAACTCTGCACTATTGCGACCTGCAAATGCCACTTCCAGCTCAGCTGTGCAGAAGAAGAACAACAAGAAGAAGAAATATCTCGAAATATGTCCGTCAGGCCCCTTCCCTTGAGATAAATCTGCAAATATCTCGGAAACGAAGCGAGCTATGGCAAAATGTTAAGAGACCTTTTTTGTAGAGAATTAAGTTTCCTACTTTTTATGTTCTATGATATTTTTTGATCAGATGCGTAGTTCTCGAGATATATCAAGATATTTAAAAGTTCCGAAGCCGCACCAACATAATAGAGATACAGAAACACCGTGGCCCCTTTCTTTGAGATAACTCTGCACTATTGCGAGCTGGAAATGCCACTTCCAGTTTAGCTGTGCAGAAGAAGAACAACAAGAAGAAGAAATATCTCGAAATATGTCCGTCAGGCCCCTTCCCTTGAGATATATCTGCAAATATCTCGGAAACGAAGCGAGCTATGGCAAAATGTTAAGAGACCTTTTTTGTAGAGAATTATGTTTCCTACAATTTATGTTCTATGATATTTTTTGATCAGAAGCGTAGTTTTCGAGATATATCGAGATATTTAAAAGTTCCGAAGCCGCACCAACATAATAGAGATACAGAAACACCGTGGCCCCTTTCTTTGAGATAACTCTGCACTATTGCGACCTGCAAATGCCACTTCCAGCTCAGCTGTGCAGAAGAAGAACAACAAGAAGAAGAAATATCTCGAAATATGTCCGTCAGGCCCCTTCCCTTGAGATAAATCTGCAAATATCTCGGAAACGAAGCGAGCTATGGCAAAATGTTAAGAGACCTTTTTTGTAGAGAATTATGTTTCCTACAATTTATGTTCTATGATATTTTTTGATCAGAAGAGTAGTTTTCGAGATATATCGAGATATTTAAAAGTCCCGAAGCCGCACCAACATAATAGAGATACAGAAACACCGTGGCCCCTTTCTTTGAGATAACTCTGCACTATTGCGAGCTGCAAATGCCGCTTCGAGCTTAGCTGTGCAGAAGAAGAACAACAAGAAGAAGAAATATCTCGAAATATGTCCGTCAGACCCCTTCCCTTGAGATGAATCTGCAAATATCTCGGAAACGAACCGAGCTATGGCAAAATGTTAAGAGACCTTTTTTGTAGAGAATAATGTTTCCTACAATTTACGTTCTATGATATTTTTTGATCAGAAGCGTAGTTTTCGAGATATATCGAGATATTTAAAAGTTCCGAAGCCGCACCAACATAATAGAGATACAGAAACACCGTGGCCCCTTTCTTTGAGATAACTCTGCACTATTGCGACCTGCAAATGCCACTTCCAGCTCAGCTGTGCAGAAGAAGAACAACAAGAAGAAGAAATATCTCGAAATATGTCCGTCAGGCCCCTTCCCTTGAGATAAATCTGCAAATATCTCGGAAACGAAGCGAGCTATGGCAAAATGTTAAGAGACCTTTTTTGTAGAGAATTAAGTTTCCTACTTTTTATGTTCTATGATATTTTTTGATCAGATGCGTAGTTCTCGAGAGATATCAAGATATTTAAAAGTTCCGAAGCCGCACCAACATAATAGAGATACAGAAACACCGTGGCCCCTTTCTTTGAGATAACTCTGCACTATTGCGAGCTGGAAATGCCACTTCCAGTTTAGCTGTGCAGAAGAAGAACAACAAGAAGAAGAAATATCTCGAAATATGTCCGTCAGGCCCCTTCCCTTGAGATATATCTGCAAATATCTCGGAAACGAAGCGAGCTATGGCAAAATGTTAAGAGACCTTTTTTGTAGAGAATTATGTTTCCTACAATTTATGTTCTATGATATTTTTTGATCAGAAGCGTAGTTTTCGAGATATATCGAGATATTTAAAAGTTCCGAAGCCGCACCAACATAATAGAGATACAGAAACACCGTGGCCCCTTTCTTTGAGATAACTCTGCACTATTGCGACCTGCAAATGCCACTTCCAGCTCAGCTGTGCAGAAGAAGAACAACAAGAAGAAGAAATATCTCGAAATATGTCCGTCAGGCCCCTTCCCTTGAGATAAATCTGCAAATATCTCGGAAACGAAGCGAGCTATGGCAAAATGTTAAGAGACCTTTTTTGTAGAGAATTATGTTTCCTACAATTTATGTTCTATGATATTTTTTGATCAGAAGAGTAGTTTTCGAGATATATCGAGATATTTAAAAGTCCCGAAGCCGCACCAACATAATAGAGATACAGAAACACCGTGGCCCCTTTCTTTGAGATAACTCTGCACTATTGCGAGCTGCAAATGCCGCTTCGAGCTTAGCTGTGCAGAAGAAGAACAACAAGAAGAAGAAATATCTCGAAATATGTCCGTCAGACCCCTTCCCTTGAGATGAATCTGCAAATATCTCGGAAACGAACCGAGCTATGGCAAAATGTTAAGAGACCTTTTTTGTAGAGAATAATGTTTCCTACAATTTACGTTCTATGATATTTTTTGATCAGAAGCGTAGTTTTCGAGATATATCGAGATATTTAAAAGTTCCGAAGCCGCACCAACATAATAGAGATACAGAAACACCGTGGCCCCTTTCTTTGAGATAACTCTGCACTATTGCGACCTGCAAATGCCACTTCCAGCTCAGCTGTGCAGAAGAAGAACAACAAGAAGAAGAAATATCTCGAAATATGTCCGTCAGGCCCCTTCCCTTGAGATAAATCTGCAAATATCTCGGAAACGAAGCGAGCTATGGCAAAATGTTAAGAGACCTTTTTTGTAGAGAATTAAGTTTCCTACTTTTTATGTTCTATGATATTTTTTGATCAGATGCGTAGTTCTCGAGATATATCAAGATATTTAAAAGTTCCGAAGCCGCACCAACATAATAGAGATACAGAAACACCGTGGCCCCTTTCTTTGAGATAACTCTGCACTATTGCGAGCTGGAAATGCCACTTCCAGTTTAGCTGTGCAGAAGAAGAACAACAAGAAGAAGAAATATCTCGAAATATGTCCGTCAGGCCCCTTCCCTTGAGATATATCTGCAAATATCTCGGAAACGAAGCGAGCTATGGCAAAATGTTAAGAGACCTTTTTTGTAGAGAATTATGTTTCCTACAATTTATGTTCTATGATATTTTTTGATCAGAAGCGTAGTTTTCGAGATATATCGAGATATTTAAAAGTTCCGAAGCCGCACCAACATAATAGAGATACAGAAACACCGTGGCCCCTTTCTTTGAGATAACTCTGCACTATTGCGACCTGCAAATGCCACTTCCAGCTCAGCTGTGCAGAAGAAGAACAACAAGAAGAAGAAATATCTCGAAATATGTCCGTCAGGCCCCTTCCCTTGAGATAAATCTGCAAATATCTCGGAAACGAAGCGAGCTATGGCAAAATGTTAAGAGACCTTTTTTGTAGAGAATTAAGTTTCCTACTTTTTATGTTCTATGATATTTTTTGATCAGATGCGTAGTTCTCGAGATATATCAAGATATTTAAAAGTTTCGAAGCCGCACCAACATAATAGAGATACAGAAACACCGTGGCCCCTTTCTTTGAGATAACTCTGCACTATTGCGAGCTGGAAATGCCACTTCCAGTTTAGCTGTGCAGAAGAAGAACAACATGAAGAAGAAATATCTCGAAATATGTCCGTTAGGCCCCTTCCCTTCAGATAAATCTGCAAATATCTCGGAAACGAAGCGAGCTATGGCAAAATGTTAAGAGACCTTTTTTGTAGAGAATTAAGTTTCCTACTTTTCATGTTCTATGATATTTTTTGATCAGATGCGTAGTTCTCGAGATATATCAAGATATTTAAAAGTTCCGAAGCCGCACCAACATAATAGAGATACAGAAACACCGTGACCCCTTTCTTTGAGATAACTCTGCACTATTGCGAGCTGTAAATGCCACTTCCAGCTTAGCTGTGCAGAAGAAGAACAACAAGAAGAAGAAATATCTCGAAATATGTCCGTCAGGCCCCTTCCCTTGAGATATATCTGCAAATATCTCGGAAACGAAGCGAGCTATGGCAAAATGTTAAGAGACCTTTTTTGTAGAGAATTATGTTTCCTACAATTTATGTTCTATGATATTTTTTGATCAGAAGAGTAGTTTTCGAGATATATCGAGATATTTAAAAGTCCCGAAGCCGCACCAACATAATAGAGATACAGAAACACCGTGGCCCCTTTCTTTGAGATAACTCTGCACTATTGCGAGCTGCAAATGCCGCTTCGAGCTTAGCTGTGCAGAAGAAGAACAACAAGAAGAAGAAATATCTCGAAATATGTCCGTCAGACCCCTTCCCTTGAGATGAATCTGCAAATATCTCGGAAACGAACCGAGCTATGGCAAAATGATAAGAGACCTTTTTTGTAGAGAATAATGTTTCCTACAATTTACGTTCTATGATATTTTTTGATCAGAAGCGTAGTTTTCGAGATATATCGAGATATTTAAAAGTTCCGAAGCCGCACCAACATAATAGAGATACAGAAACACCGTGGCCCCTTTCTTTGAGATAACTCTGCACTATTGCGACCTGCAAATGCCACTTCCAGCTCAGCTGTGCAGAAGAAGAACAACAAGAAGAAGAAATATCTCGAAATATGTCCGTCAGGCCCCTTCCCTTGAGATAAATCTGCAAATATCTCGGAAACGAAGCGAGCTATGGCAAAATGTTAAGAGACCTTTTTTGTAGAGAATTCAGTTTCCTACTTTTTATGTTCTATGATATTTTTTGATCAGAAGCGTAGTTTTCGAGATATATCGAGATATTTAAAAGTTCCGAAGCCGCACCAACATAATAGAGATACAGAAACACCGTGGCCCCTTTCTTTGAGATAACTCTGCACTATTGCGAGCTGCAAATGCCACTTCCAGCTTAGCTGTGCAGAAGAAGAACAACAAGAAGAAGAAATATCTCGAAATATGTCCGTCAGGCCCCTTCCCTTGAGATAAATCTGCAAATATCTCGGAAACGAAGCGAGCTATGGCAAAATGTTTAGAGACCTTTCTTGTAGAGAATTAAGTTTCCTACTTTTTATGTTCTATGATATTTTTTGATCAGATGCGTAGTTCTCGAGATATATCAAGATATTTAAAAGTTCCGAAGCCGCACCAACATAATAGAGATACAGAAACACCGTGGCCCCTTTCTTTGAGATAACTCTGCACTATTGCGAGCTGGAAATGCCACTTCCAGTTTAGCTGTGCAGAAGAAGAACAACAAGAAGAAGAAATATCTCGAAATATGTCCGTCAGGCCCCTTCCCTTGAGATATATCTGCAAATATCTCGGAAACGAAGCGAGCTATGGCAAAATGTTAAGAGACCTTTTTTGTAGAGAATTATGTTTCCTACAATTTATGTTCTATGATATTTTTTGATCAGAAGCGTAGTTTTCGAGATATATCGAGATATTTAAAAGTTCCGAAGCCGCACCAACATAATAGAGATACAGAAACACCGTGGCCCCTTTCTTTGAGATAACTCTGCACTATTGCGACCTGCAAATGCCACTTCCAGCTCAGCTGTGCAGAAGAAGAACAACAAGAAGAAGAAATATCTCGAAATATGTCCGTCAGGCCCCTTCCCTTGAGATAAATCTGCAAATATCTCGGAAACGAAGCGAGCTATGGCAAAATGTTAAGAGACCTTTTTTGTAGAGAATTAAGTTTCCTACTTTTTATGTTCTATGATATTTTTTGATCAGATGCGTAGTTCTCGAGATATATCAAGATATTTAAAAGTTTCGAAGCCGCACCAACATAATAGAGATACAGAAACACCGTGGCCCCTTTCTTTGAGATAACTCTGCACTATTGCGAGCTGGAAATGCCACTTCCAGTTTAGCTGTGCAGAAGAAGAACAACATGAAGAAGAAATATCTCGAAATATGTCCGTTAGGCCCCTTCCCTTCAGATAAATCTGCAAATATCTCGGAAACGAAGCGAGCTATGGCAAAATGTTAAGAGACCTTTTTTGTAGAGAATTAAGTTTCCTACTTTTCATGTTCTATGATATTTTTTGATCAGATGCGTAGTTCTCGAGATATATCAAGATATTTAAAAGTTCCGAAGCCGCACCAACATAATAGAGATACAGAAACACCGTGACCCCTTTCTTTGAGATAACTCTGCACTATTGCGAGCTGTAAATGCCACTTCCAGCTTAGCTGTGCAGAAGAAGAACAACAAGAAGAAGAAATATCTCGAAATATGTCCGTCAGGCCCCTTCCCTTGAGATATATCTGCAAATATCTCGGAAACGAAGCGAGCTATGGCAAAATGTTAAGAGACCTTTTTTGTAGCGAATTATGTTTCCTACAATTTATGTTCTATGATATTTTTTGATCAGAAGAGTAGTTTTCGAGATATATCGAGATATTTAAAAGTCCCGAAGCCGCACCAACATAATAGAGATACAGAAACACCGTGGCCCCTTTCTTTGAGATAACTCTGCACTATTGCGAGCTGCAAATGCCGCTTCGAGCTTAGCTGTGCAGAAGAAGAACAACAAGAAGAAGAAATATCTCGAAATATGTCCGTCAGACCCCTTCCCTTGAGATAAATCTGCAAATATCTCGGAAACGAAGCGAGCTATGGCAAAATGTTAAGAGACCTTTTTTGTAGAGAATTCAGTTTCCTACTTTTTATGTTCTATGATATTTTTTGATCAGAAGCGTAGTTTTCGAGATATATCGAGATATTTAAAAGTTCCGAAGCCGCACCAACATAATAGAGATACAGAAACACCGTGGCCCCTTTCTTTGAGATAACTCTGCACTATTGCGAGCTGCAAATGCCACTTCCAGCTTAGCTGTGCAGAAGAAGAACAACAAGAAGAAGAAATATCTCGAAATATGTCCGTCAGGCCCCTTCCCTTGAGATAAATCTGCAAATATCTCGGAAACGAAGCGAGCTATGGCAAAATGTTTAGAGACCTTTCTTGTAGAGAATTAAGTTTCCTACTTTTTATGTAGTATGATATTTTTTGATCAGATGCGTAGTTCTCGAGATATATCAAGATATTTAAAAGTTCCGAAGCCGCACCAACATAATAGAGATACAGAAACACCGTGGCCCCTTTCTTTGGGATAACTCTGCACTATTGCGAGCTGCAAATGCCACTTCCAGCTTAGCTGTGCAGAAGAAGAACAACAAGAAGAAGAAATATCTCGAAATATGTCCGTCAGGCCACTTCCCTTGAGATAAATCTGCAAATATCTCGGAAACGAAGCGAGCTATGGCAAAATGTTAAGAGACCTTTTTTGTAGAGAATTAAGTTTCCTACTTTTTATGTTCTATGATATTTTTTGATCAGATGCGTAGTTCTCGAGATATATCAAGATATTTAAAAGTTCCGAAGCCGCACCAACATAATAGAGATACAGAAACACCGTGGCCCCTTTCTTTGAGATAACTCTGCACTATTGCGAGCTGGAAATGCCACTTCCAGTTTAGCTGTGCAGAAGAAGAAGAACAAGAAGAAGAAATATCTCGAAATATGTCCGTCAGGCCCCTTCCCTTGAGATATATCTGCAAATATCTCGGAAACGAAGCGAGCTATGGCAACATGTTAAGAGACCTTTTTTGTAGAGAATTATGTTTCCTACAATTTATGTTCTATGATATTTTTTGATCAGAAGCGTAGTTTTCGAGATATATCGAGATATTTAAAAGTTCCGAAGCCGCACCAACATAATAGAGATACAGAAACACCGTGGCCCCTTTCTTTGAGATAACTCTGCACTATTGCGACCTGCAAATGCCACTTCCAGCTCAGCTGTGCAGAAGAAGGACAACAAGAAGAAGAAATATCTCGAAATATGTCCGTCAGGCCCCTTCCCTTGAGATAAATCTGCAAATATCTCGGAAACGAAGCGAGCTATGGCAAAATGTTAAGAGACCTTTTTTGTAGAGAATTAAGTTTCCTACTTTTTATGTTCTATGATATTTTTTGATCAGATGCGTAGTTCTCGAGATATATCAAGATATTTAAAAGTTCCGAAGCCGCACCAACATAATAGAGATACAGAAACACCGTGGCCCCTTTCTTTGAGATAACTCTGCACTATTGCGACCTGCAAATGCCACTTCCAGCTCAGCTGTGCAGAAGAAGAACAACAAGAAGAAGAAATATCTCGAAATATGTCCGTCAGGCCCCTTCCCTTGAGATAAATCTGCAAATATCTCGGAAACGAAGCGAGCTATGGCAAAATGTTAAGAGACCTTTTTTGTAGAGAATTAAGTTTCCTACTTTTTATGTTCTATGATATTTTTTGATCAGAAGCGTAGTTTTCGAGATATATCGAGATATTTAAAAGTTCCGAAGCCGCACCAACATAATAGAGATACAGAAACACCGTGGCCCCTTTCTTTGAGATAACTCTGCACTATTGCGACCTGCAAATGCCACTTCCAGCTCAGCTGTGCAGAAGAAGAACAACAAGAAGAAGAAATATCTCGAAATATGTCCGTCAGGCCCCTTCCCTTGAGATAAATCTGCAAATATCTCGGAAACGAAGCGAGCTATGGCAAAATGTTAAGAGACCTTTTTTGTAGAGAATTCAGTTTCCTACTTTTTATGTTCTATGATATTTTTTGATCAGAAGCGTAGTTTTCGAGATATATCGAGATATTTAAAAGTTCCGAAGCCGCACCAACATAATAGAGATACAGAAACACCGTGGCCCCTTTCTTTGAGATAACTCTGCACTATTGCGAGCTGCAAATGCCACTTCCAGCTTAGCTGTGCAGAAGAAGAACAACAAGAAGAAGAAATATCTCGAAATATGTCCGTCAGGCCCCTTCCCTTGAGATAAATCTGCAAATATCTCGGAAACGAAGCGAGCTATGGCAAAATGTTTAGAGACCTTTCTTGTAGAGAATTAAGTTTCCTACTTTTTATGTAGTATGATATTTTTTGATCAGATGCGTAGTTCTCGAGATATATCAAGATATTTAAAAGTTCCGAAGCCGCACCAACATAATAGAGATACAGAAACACCGTGGCCCCTTTCTTTGGGATAACTCTGCACTATTGCGAGCTGCAAATGCCACTTCCAGCTTAGCTGTGCAGAAGAAGAACAACAAGAAGAAGAAATATCTCGAAATATGTCCGTCAGGCCACTTCCCTTGAGATAAATCTGCAAATATCTCGGAAACGAAGCGAGCTATGGCAAAATGTTAAGAGACCTTTTTTGTAGAGAATTAAGTTTCCTACTTTTTATGTTCTATGATATTTTTTGATCAGATGCGTAGTTCTCGAGATATATCAAGATATTTAAAAGTTCCGAAGCCGCACCAACATAATAGAGATACAGAAACACCGTGGCCCCTTTCTTTGAGATAACTCTGCACTATTGCGAGCTGGAAATGCCACTTCCAGTTTAGCTGTGCAGAAGAAGAACAACAAGAAGAAGAAATATCTCGAAATATGTCCGTCAGGCCCCTTCCCTTGAGATATATCTGCAAATATCTCGGAAACGAAGCGAGCTATGGCAACATGTTAAGAGACCTTTTTTGTGGAGAATTATGTTTCCTACAATTTATGTTCTATGATATTTTTTGATCAGAAGCGTAGTTTTCGAGATATATCGAGATATTTAAAAGTTCCGAAGCCGCACCAACATAATAGAGATACAGAAACACCGTGGCCCCTTTCTTTGAGATAACTCTGCACTATTGCGACCTGCAAATGCCACTTCCAGCTCAGCTGTGCAGAAGAAGAACAACAAGAAGAAGAAATATCTCGAAATATGTCCGTCAGGCCCCTTCCCTTGAGATAAATCTGCAAATATCTCGGAAACGAAGCGAGCTATGGCAAAATGTTAAGAGACCTTTTTTGTAGAGAATTAAGTTTCCTACTTTTTATGTTCTATGATATTTTTTGATCAGATGCGTAGTTCTCGAGATATATCAAGATATTTAAAAGTTCCGAAGCCGCACCAACATAATAGAGATACAGAAACACCGTGGCCCCTTTCTTTGAGATAACTCTGCACTATTGCGACCTGCAAATGCCACTTCCAGCTCAGCTGTGCAGAAGAAGAACAACAAGAAGAAGAAATATCTCGAAATATGTCCGTCAGGCCCCTTCCCTTGAGATAAATCTGCAAATATCTCGGAAACGAAGCGAGCTATGGCAAAATGTTAAGAGACCTTTTTTGTAGAGAATTAAGTTTCCTACTTTTTATGTTCTATGATATTTTTTGATCAGAAGCGTAGTTTTCGAGATATATCGAGATATTTAAAAGTTCCGAAGCCGCACCAACATAATAGAGATACAGAAACACCGTGGCCCCTTTCTTTGAGATAACTCTGCACTATTGCGACCTGCAAATGCCACTTCCAGCTCAGCTGTGCAGAAGAAGAACAACAAGAAGAAGAAATATCTCGAAATATGTCCGTCAGGCCCCTTCCCTTGAGATAAATCTGCAAATATCTCGGAAACGAAGCGAGCTATGGCAAAATGTTAAGAGACCTTTTTTGTAGAGAATTAAGTTTCCTACTTTTTATGTTCTATGATATTTTTTGATCAGATGCGTAGTTCTCGAGATATATCAAGATATTTAAAAGTTCCGAAGCCGCACCAACATAATAGAGATACAGAAACACCGTGGCCCCTTTCTTTGAGATAACTCTGCACTATTGCGACCTGCAAATGCCACTTCCAGCTCAGCTGTGCAGAAGAAGAACAACAAGAAGAAGAAATATCTCGAAATATGTCCGTCAGGCCCCTTCCCTTGAGATAAATCTGCAAATATCTCGGAAACGAAGCGAGCTATGGCAAAATGTTAAGAGACCTTTTTTGTAGAGAATTAAGTTTCCTACTTTTTATGTTCTATGATATTTTTTGATCAGAAGCGTAGTTTTCGAGATATATCGAGATATTTAAAAGTTCCGAAGCCGCACCAACATAATAGAGATACAGAAACACCGTGGCCCCTTTCTTTGAGATAACTCTGCACTAGTGCGAGCTGCAAATGCCACTTCCAGTTTAGCTGTGCAGAAGAAGAACAACAAGAAGAAGAAATATCTCGAAATATGTCCGTCAGGCCCCTTCCCTTGAGATATATCTGCAAATATCTCGGAAACGAAGCGAGCTATGGCAACATGTTAAGAGACCTTTTTTGTAGAGAATTATGTTTCCTACAATTTATGTTCTATGATATTTTTTGATCAGAAGCGTAGTTTTCGAGATATATCGAGATATTTAAAAGTTCCGAAGCCGCACCAACATAATAGAGATACAGAAACACCGTGGCCCCTTTCTTTGAGATAACTCTGCACTATTGCGACCTGCAAATGCCACTTCCAGCTCAGCTGTGCAGAAGAAGAACAACAAGAAGAAGAAATATCTCGAAATATGTCCGTCAGGCCCCTTCCCTTGAGATAAATCTGCAAATATCTCGGAAACGAAGCGAGCTATGGCAAAATGTTAAGAGACCTTTTTTGTAGAGAATTAAGTTTCCTACTTTTTATGTTCTATGATATTTTTTGATCAGAAGCGTAGTTTTCGAGATATATCGAGATATTTAAAAGTTCCGAAGCCGCACCAACATAATAGAGATACAGAAACACCGTGGCCCCTTTCTTTGAGATAACTCTGCACTATTGCGAGCTGCAAATGCCACTTCCAGCTCAGCTGTGCAGAAGAAGAACAACAAGAAGAAGAAATATCTCGAAATATGTCCGTCAGGCCCCTTCCCTTGAGATAAATCTGCAAATATCTCGGAAACGAAGCGAGCTATGGCAAAATGTTAAGAGACCTTTTTTGTAGAGAATTAAGTTTCCTACTTTTTATGTTCTATGATATTTTTTGATCAGAAGCGTAGTTTTCGAGATATATCGAGATATTTAAAAGTTCCGAAGCCGCACCAACATAATAGAGATACAGAAACACCGTGGCCCCTTTCTTTGAGATAACTCTGCACTATTGCGAGCTGCAAATGCCACTTCCAGCTTAGCTGTGCAGAAGAAGAACAACAAGAAGAAGAAATATCTCGAAATATGTCCGTCAGGCCCCTTCCCTTGAGATAAATCTGCAAATATCTCGGAAACGAAGCGAGCTATGGCAAAATGTTTAGAGACCTTTCTTGTAGAGAATTAAGTTTCCTACTTTTTATGTAGTATGATATTTTTTGATCAGATGCGTAGTTCTCGAGATATATCAAGATATTTAAAAGTTCCGAAGCCGCACCAACATAATAGAGATACAGAAACACCGTGGCCCCTTTCTTTGGGATAACTCTGCACTATTGCGAGCTGCAAATGCCACTTCCAGCTTAGCTGTGCAGAAGAAGAACAACAAGAAGAAGAAATATCTCGAAATATGGCCGTCAGGCCACTTCCCTTGAGATAAATCTGCAAATATCTCGGAAACGAAGCGAGCTATGGCAAAATGTTAAGAGACCTTTTTTGTAGAGAATTAAGTTTCCTACTTTTTATGTTCTATGATATTTTTTGATCAGATGCGTAGTTCTCGAGATATATCAAGATATTTAAAAGTTCCGAAGCCGCACCAACATAATAGAGATACAGAAACACCGTGGCCCCTTTCTTTGAGATAACTCTGCACTATTGCGAGCTGGAAATGCCACTTCCAGTTTAGCTGTGCAGAAGAAGAATAACAAGAAGAAGAAATATCTCGAAATATGTCCGTCAGGCCCCTTCCCTTGAGATATATCTGCAAATGTCTCGGAAACGAAGCGAGCTATGGCAAAATGTTAAGAGACCTTTTTTGTAGAGAATTATGTTTCCTACAATTTATGTTCTATGATATTTTTTGATCAGAAGCGTAGTTTTCGAGATATATCGAGATATTTAAAAGTTCCGAAGCCGCACCAACATAATAGAGATACAGAAACACCGTGGCCCCTTTCTTTGAGATAACTCTGCACTATTGCGACCTGCAAATGCCACTTCCAGCTCAGCTGTGCAGAAGAAGAACAACAAGAAGAAGAAATATCTCGAAATATGTCCGTCAGCCCCTTCCCTTGAGATAAATCTGCAAATATCTCGGAAACGAAGCGAGCTATGGCAAAATGTTAAGAGACCTTTTTTGTAGAGAATTAAGTTTCCTACTTTTTATGTTCTATGATATTTTTTGATCAGATGCGTAGTTCTCGAGATATATCAAGATATTTAAAAGTTCCGAAGCCGCACCAACATAATAGAGATACAGAAACACCGTGGCCCCTTTCTTTGAGATAACTCTGCACTATTGCGAGCTGGAAATGCCACTTCCAGTTTAGCTGTGCAGAAGAAGAACAACAAGAAGAAGAAATATCTCGAAATATGTCCGTTAGGCCCCTTCCCTTCAGATAAATCTGCAAATATCTCGGAAACGAAGCGAGCTATGGCAAAATGTTAAGAGACCTTTTTTGTAGAGAATTAAGTTTCCTACTTTTCATGTTCTATGATATTTTTTGATAAGATGCGTAGTTCTCGAGATATATCAAGATATTTAAAAGTTCCGAAGCCGCACCAACATAATAGAGATACAGAAACACCGTGGCCCCTTTCTTTGAGATAACTCTGCACTATTGCGAGCTGCAAATGCCACTTCCAGCTTAGCTGTGCAGAAGAAGAACAACAAGAAGAAGAAATATCTCGAAATATGTCCGTCAGGCCCCTTCCCTTGAGATAAATCTGCAAATATCTCGGAAACGAAGCGAGCTATGGCAAAATGTTTGGAGACCTTTCTTGTAGAGAATTAAGTTTCCTACTTTTTATGTAGTATGATATTTTTTGATCAGATGCGTAGTTCTCGAGATATATCAAGATATTTAAAAGTTCCGAAGCCGCACCAACATAATAGAGATACAGAAACACCGTGGCCCCTTTCTTTGGGATAACTCTGCACTATTGCGATCTGCAAATGCCACTTCCAGCTTAGCTGTGCAGAAGAAGAACAACAAGAAGAAGAAATATCTCGAAATATGTCCGTCAGGCCACTTCCCTTGAGATAAATCTGCAAATATCTCGGATACGAAGCGAGCTATGGCAAAATGTTAAGAGACCTTTTTTGTAGAGAATTAAGTTTCCTACTTTTTATGTTCGATGATATTTTTTGATCAGATGCGTAGTTCTCGAGATATATCAAGATATTTAAAAGTTCCGAAGCTGCACCAACATAATAGAGGTACAGAAACACCGTGGCCTCTTTCTTTGAGATAACTCTGCACTATTGCGAGCTGCAAATGCCGCTTCGAGCTTAGCTGTGCAGAAGAAGAACAACAAGAAGAAGAAATATCTCGAAATATGTCCGTCAGACCCCTTCCCTTGAGATGAATCTGCAAATATCTCGGAAAGGAAGCGAGCTATGGCAAAATGTTAAGAGACCTTTTTTGTAGAGAATAATGTTTCCTACAATTTATGTTCTATGATATTTTTTGATCAGAAGCGTGGTTTTCAAGATATATCGAGATATTTAAAAGTTCCGAAGCCGTACCAACATAATAGGGATACAGAAACACCGTGGCCCCTTTCTTTGAGATAACTCTGCACTATTGCGAGCTGTAAATGCCACTTCCAGCTTAGCTCTGCAGAAGAAGAATAACAAGAAGAAGAAATATCTCGAAATATGTCCGTCAGGCCCCTTCCCTTGAGATATATCTGCAAATATCTCGGAAACGAAGCGAGCTATGGCAAAATGTTAAGAGACCTTTTTTGTAGAGAATTATGTTTCCTACAATTTAGGTTCTATGATATTTTTTGATCAGAAGCGTAGTTTTCGAGATGTATCGAGATATTTAAAAGTTCCGAAGCCGCACCAACATAATAGAGATACAGAAACACAGTGGCCCCTTTCTTTGAGATAACTCTGCACTAGTGCGAGCCGCAAATGCCACTTCCAGCTTAGCTGTGCAGAAGAAGAACAACAAGAAGAAGAAATATCTCGAAATATGTCCGTCAGGCCCCTTCCCTTGAGATATATCTGCAAATATCTCGGAAACGAAGCGAGCTATGGCAAAATGTTAAGAGACCTTTTTTGTAGAGAATTATGTTTCCTACAATTTATGTTCTATGATATTTTTTGATCAGAAGCGTAGTTTTCGAGATATATCGAGATATTTAAAAGTTCCGAAGCCGCACCAACATAATAGAGATACAGAAACACCGTGGCCCCTTTCTTTGAGATAACTCTGCACTAGTGCGAGCCGCAAATGCCACTTCCAGCTTAGCTGTGCAGAAGAAGAACAACAAGAAGAAGAAATATCTCGAAATATGTCCGTCAGCCCCTTCCCTTGAGATAAATCTGCAAATATCTCGGAAACGAAGCGAGCTATGGCAAAATGTTAAGAGACCTTTTTTGTAGAGAATTAAGTTTCCTACTTTTTATGTTCTATGATATTTTTTGATCAGATGCGTAGTTCTCGAGATATATCAAGATATTTAAAAGTTCCGAAGCCGCACCAACATAATAGAGATACAGAAACACCGTGGCCCCTTTCTTTGAGATAACTCTGCACTATTGCGAGCTGGAAATGCCACTTCCAGTTTAGCTGTGCAGAAGAAGAACAACAAGAAGAAGAAATATCTCGAAATATGTCCGTTAGGCCCCTTCCCTTCAGATAAATCTGCAAATATCTCGGAAACGAAGCGAGCTATGGCAAAATGTTAAGAGACCTTTTTTGTAGAGAATTAAGTTTCCTACTTTTCATGTTCTATGATATTTTTTGATAAGATGCGTAGTTCTCGAGATATATCAAGATATTTAAAAGTTCCGAAGCCGCACCAACATAATAGAGATACAGAAACACCGTGGCCCCTTTCTTTGAGATAACTCTGCACTATTGCGAGCTGCAAATGCCACTTCCAGCTTAGCTGTGCAGAAGAAGAACAACAAGAAGAAGAAATATCTCGAAATATGTCCGTCAGGCCCCTTCCCTTGAGATAAATCTGCAAATATCTCGGAAACGAAGCGAGCTATGGCAAAATGTTTGGAGACCTTTCTTGTAGAGAATTAAGTTTCCTACTTTTTATGTAGTATGATATTTTTTGATCAGATGCGTAGTTCTCGAGATATATCAAGATATTTAAAAGTTCCGAAGCCGCACCAACATAATAGAGATACAGAAACACCGTGGCCCCTTTCTTTGGGATAACTCTGCACTATTGCGATCTGCAAATGCCACTTCCAGCTTAGCTGTGCAGAAGAAGAACAACAAGAAGAAGAAATATCTCGAAATATGTCCGTCAGGCCACTTCCCTTGAGATAAATCTGCAAATATCTCGGATACGAAGCGAGCTATGGCAAAATGTTAAGAGACCTTTTTTGTAGAGAATTAAGTTTCCTACTTTTTATGTTCGATGATATTTTTTGATCAGATGCGTAGTTCTCGAGATATATCAAGATATTTAAAAGTTCCGAAGCTGCACCAACATAATAGAGGTACAGAAACACCGTGGCCTCTTTCTTTGAGATAACTCTGCACTATTGCGAGCTGCAAATGCCGCTTCGAGCTTAGCTGTGCAGAAGAAGAACAACAAGAAGAAGAAATATCTCGAAATATGTCCGTCAGACCCCTTCCCTTGAGATGAATCTGCAAATATCTCGGAAAGGAAGCGAGCTATGGCAAAATGTTAAGAGACCTTTTTTGTAGAGAATAATGTTTCCTACAATTTATGTTCTATGATATTTTTTGATCAGAAGCGTGGTTTTCAAGATATATCGAGATATTTAAAAGTTCCGAAGCCGTACCAACATAATAGGGATACAGAAACACCGTGGCCCCTTTCTTTGAGATAACTCTGCACTATTGCGAGCTGTAAATGCCACTTCCAGCTTAGCTGTGCAGAAGAAGAATAACAAGAAGAAGAAATATCTCGAAATATGTCCGTCAGGCCCCTTCCCTTGAGATATATCTGCAAATATCTCGGAAACGAAGCGAGCTATGGCAAAATGTTAAGAGACCTTTTTTGTAGAGAATTATGTTTCCTACAATTTAGGTTCTATGATATTTTTTGATCAGAAGCGTAGTTTTCGAGATGTATCGAGATATTTAAAAGTTCCGAAGCCGCACCAACATAATAGAGATACAGAAACACAGTGGCCCCTTTCTTTGAGATAACTCTGCACTAGTGCGAGCCGCAAATGCCACTTCCAGCTTAGCTGTGCAGAAGAAGAACAACAAGAAGAAGAAATATCTCGAAATATGTCCGTCAGGCCCCTTCCCTTGAGATATATCTGCAAATATCTCGGAAACGAAGCGAGCTATGGCAAAATGTTAAGAGACCTTTTTTGTAGAGAATTATGTTTCCTACAATTTATGTTCTATGATATTTTTTGATCAGAAGCGTAGTTTTCGAGATATATCGAGATATTTAAAAGTTCCGAAGCCGCACCAACATAATAGAGATACAGAAACACCGTGGCCCCTTTCTTTGAGATAACTCTGCACTAGTGCGAGCCGCAAATGCCACTTCCAGCTTAGCTGTGCAGAAGAAGAACAACAAGAAGAAGAAATATCTCGAAATATGTCCGTCAGGCCCCTTCCCTTGAGATAAATCTGCAAATATCTCGGAAACGAAGCGAGCTATGGCAAAATGTTAAGAGACCTTTTTTGTAGAGAATTATGTTTCCTACTTTTTATGTTCTATGATATTTTTTGATCAGATGCGTAGTTCTCGAGATATATCAAGATATTTAAAAGTTCCGAAGCTGCACCAACATAATAGAGGTACAGAAACACCGTGGCCTCTTTCTTTGAGATAACTCTGCACTATTGCGAGCTGCAAATGCCGCTTCGAGCTTAGCTGTGCAGAAGAAGAACAACAAGAAGAAGAAATATCTCGAAATATGTCCGTCAGGCCCCTTCCCTTGAGATAAATCTGCAAATATCTCGGAAACGAAGCGAGCTATGGCAAAATGTTAAGAGACCTTTTTTGTAGAGAATTAAGTTTCCTACTTTTTATGTTCTATGATATTTTTTGATCAGAAGCGTAGTTTTCGAGATATATCGAGATATTTAAAAGTTCCGAAGCCGCACCAACATAATAGAGATACAGAAACACCGTGGCCCCTTTCTTTGAGATAACTCTGCACTAGTGCGAGCTGCAAATGCCACTTCCAGCTTAGCTGTGCAGAACAAGAACAACAAGAAGAAGAAATATCTCGAAATATGTCCGTCAGGCCCCTTCCCTTGAGATAAATCTGCAAATATCTCGGAAACGAAGCGAGCTATGGCAAGATATTAAGAGACCTTTTTTGTAGAGAATTAAGTTTCCTCCTTTTTATGTTCTATGATATTTTTTGATCAGATGCGTAGTTCTCGAGATATATCAAGAGATTTAAAAGTTCCGAAGCCGCACCAACATAATAGAGATACAGAAACACCGTGGCCCCTTTCTTTGAGATAACTCTGCACTATTGCGAGCTGCAAATGCCACTTCCAGCTTAGCTGTGCAGAGGAAGAACAACAAGAAGAAGAAGTATCTCGAAATATATCCGTCAGGCCCGTTCCTTTGAGCTGAATCTGCAAATATCTCGGAAACGAAGCGAGCTATGGCAAAATGTTAAGATACGTTTTTTGTAGAGAATTATGTTTCCTACAATTTATGTTCTATGATATTTTTTGATCAGAAGCGTAGTTTTCGAGATATATCGAGATATTTAAAAGTTCCGAAGCCGCACCAACATAATAGAGATACAGAAACACCGTGGCCCCTTTCTTTGAGATAACTCTGCACTAGTGCGAGCCGCAAATGCCACTTCCAGCTTAGCTGTGCAGAAGAAGAACAACAAGAAGAAGAAATATCTCGAAATATGTCCGTCAGGCCCCTTCCCTTGAGATAAATCTGCAAATATCTCGGAAACCAAGCGAGCTATGGCAAAATGTTGAGAGACCTTTTTTGTAGAGAATTATGTTTCCTACAATTTATGTTCTATGATATTTTTTGATCAGAAGCGTAGTTTTCGAGATATATCGAGATATTTAAAAGTTCCGAAGCCGCACCAACATAATAGAGATACAGAAACACCGTGGCCCCTTTCTTTGAGATAACTCTGCACTATTGCGACCTGCAAATGCCACTTCCAGCTCAGCTGTGCAGAAGAAGAACAACAAGAAGAAGAAATATCTCGAAATATGTCCGTCAGGCCCCTTCCCTTGAGATAAATCTGCAAATATCTCGGAAACGAAGCGAGCTATGGCAAAATGTTAAGAGACCTTTTTTGTAGAGAATTAAGCTTCCTACTTTTTATGTTCTATGATATTTTTTGATCAGATGCGTAGTTCTCGAGATATATCAAGATATTTAAAAGTTCCGAAGCCGCACCAACACAATAGAGATACAGAAACACCGTGGCCCCTTTCTTTGAGATAACTCTGCACTATTGCGACCTGCAAATGCCACTTCCAGCTCAGCTGTGCAGAAGAAGAACAACAAGAAGAAGAAATATCTCGAAATATGTCCGTCAGGCCCCTTCCCTTGAGATAAATCTGCAAATATCTCGGAAACGAAGCGAGCTATGGCAAAATGTTAAGAGACCTTTTTTGTAGAGAATTAAGCTTCCTACTTTTTATGTTCTATGATATTTTTTGATCAGATGCGTAGTTCTCGAGATATATCGAGATATTTAAAAGTTCCGAAGCCGCACCAACATAATAGAGATACAGAAACACCGTGGCCCCTTTCTTTGAGATAACTCTGCACTAGTGAGAGCCGCAAATGCCACTTCCAGCTTAGCTGTGCAGAAGAAGAACAACAAGAAGAAGAAATATCTCGAAATATGTCCGTCAGGCCCCTTCCCTTGAGATAAATCTGCAAATATCTCGGAAACGGAGCGAGCTATGGCAAAATGTTAAGAGACCTTTTTTGTAGAGAATTAAGTTTCCTACTTTTTATGTTCTATGATATTTTTTGATCAGAAGCGTAGTTTTCGAGATATATCGAGATATTTAAAAGTTCCGAAGCCGCACCAACATAATAGAGATACAGAAACACCGTGGCCCCTTTCTTTGAGATAACTCTGCACTAGTGCGAGCCGCAAATGCCACTTCCAGCTTAGCTGTGCAGAAGAAGAACAACAAGAAGAAGAAATATCTCGAAATATGTCCGTCAGGCCCCTTCCCTTGAGATAAATCTGCAAATATCTCGGAAACCAAGCGAGCTATGGCAAAATGTTGAGAGACCTTTTTTGTAGAGAATTATGTTTCCTACAATTTATGTTCTATGATATTTTTTGATCAGAAGCGTAGTTTTCGAGATATATCGAGATATTTAAAAGTTCCGAAGCCGCACCAACATAATAGAGATACAGAAACACCGTGGCCCCTTTCTTTGAGATAACTCTGCACTATTGCGACCTGCAAATGCCACTTCCAGCTCAGCTGTGCAGAAGAAGAACAACAAGAAGAAGAAATATCTCGAAATATGTCCGTCAGGCCCCTTCCCTTGAGATAAATCTGCAAATATCTCGGAAACGAAGCGAGCTATGGCAAAATGTTAAGAGACCTTTTTTGTAGAGAATTAAGCTTCCTACTTTTTATGTTCTATGATATTTTTTGATCAGATGCGTAGTTCTCGAGATATATCAAGATATTTAAAAGTTCCGAAGCCGCACCAACACAATAGAGATACAGAAACACCGTGGCCCCTTTCTTTGAGATAACTCTGCACTATTGCGACCTGCAAATGCCACTTCCAGCTCAGCTGTGCAGAAGAAGAACAACAAGAAGAAGAAATATCTCGAAATATGTCCGTCAGGCCCCTTCCCTTGAGATAAATCTGCAAATATCTCGGAAACGAAGCGAGCTATGGCAAAATGTTAAGAGACCTTTTTTGTAGAGAATTAAGCTTCCTACTTTTTATGTTCTATGATATTTTTTGATCAGATGCGTAGTTCTCGAGATATATCGAGATATTTAAAAGTTCCGAAGCCGCACCAACATAATAGAGATACAGAAACACCGTGGCCCCTTTCTTTGAGATAACTCTGCACTAGTGAGAGCCGCAAATGCCACTTCCAGCTTAGCTGTGCAGAAGAAGAACAACAAGAAGAAGAAATATCTCGAAATATGTCCGTCAGGCCCCTTCCCTTGAGATAAATCTGCAAATATCTCGGAAACGGAGCGAGCTATGGCAAAATGTTAAGAGACCTTTTTTGTAGAGAATTAAGTTTCCTACTTTTTATGTTCTATGATATTTTTTGATCAGAAGCGTAGTTTTCGAGATATATCGAGATATTTAAAAGTTCCGAAGCCGCACCAACATAATAGAGATACAGAAACACCGTGGCCCCTTTCTTTGAGATAACTCTGCACTAGTGCGAGCTGCAAATGCCACTTCCAGCTTAGCTGTGCAGAACAAGAACAACAAGAAGAAGAAATATCTCGAAATATGTCCGTCAGGCCCCTTCCCTTGAGATAAATCTGCAAATATCTCGGAAACGAAGCGAGCTATGGCAAAATATTAAGAGACCTTTTTTGTAGAGAATTAAGTTTCCTCCTTTTTATGTTCTATGATATTTTTTGATCAGATGCGTAGTTCTCGAGATATATCAAGAGATTTAAAAGTTCCGAAGCCGCACCAACATAATAGAGATACAGAAACACCGTGGCCCCTTTCTTTGAGATAACTCTGCACTATTGCGAGCTGCAAATGCCACTTCCAGCTTAGCTGTGCAGAGGAAGAACAACAAGAAGAAGAAGTATCTCGAAATATATCCGTCAGGCCCGTTCCTTTGAGCTGAATCTGCAAATATCTCGGAAACGAAGCGAGCTATGGCAAAATGTTAAGATACGTTTTTTGTAGAGAATTATGTTTCCTACAATTTATGTTCTATGATATTTTTTGATCAGAAGCGTAGTTTTCGAGATATATCGAGATATTTAAAAGTTCCGAAGCCGCACCAACATAATAGAGATACAGAAACACCGTGGCCCCTTTCTTTGAGATAACTCTGCACTATTGCGACCTGCAAATGCCACTTCCAGCTCAGCTGTGCAGAAGAAGAACAACAAGAAGAAGAAATATCTCGAAATATGTCCGTCAGGCCCCTTCCCTTGAGATAAATCTGCAAATATCTCGGAAAGGAAGCGAGCTATGGCAAAATGTTAAGAGACCTTTTTTGTAGAGAATTAAGCTTCCTACTTTTTATGTTCTATGATATTTTTTGATCAGATGCGTAGTTCTCGAGATATATCAAGATATTTAAAAGTTCCGAAGCCGCACCAACACAATAGAGATACAGAAACACCGTGGCCCCTTTCTTTGAGATAACTCTCCACTATTGCGACCTGCAAATGCCACTTCCAGCTCAGCTGTGCAGAAGAAGAACAACAAGAAGAAGAAATATCTCGAAATATGTCCGTCAGGCCCCTTCCCTTGAGATAAATCTGCAAATATCTCGGAAAGGAAGCGAGCTATGGCAAAATGTTAAGAGACCTTTTTTGTAGAGAATTAAGCTTCCTACTTTTTATGTTCTATGATATTTTTTGATCAGATGCGTAGTTCTCGAGATATATCAAGATATTTAAAAGTTCCGAAGCCGCACCAACACAATAGAGATACAGAAACACCGTGGCCCCTTTCTTTGAGATAACTCTGCACTATTGCGAGCTGCAAATGCCACTTCCAGCTTAGCTGTGCAGAGGAAGAACAACAAGAAGAAGAAGTATCTCGAAATATGTCCGTCAGGCCCGTTCCTTTGAGCTGAATCTGCAAATATCTCGGAAACGAAGCGAGCTATGGCAAAATGTTAAGATACGTTTTTTGTAGAGAATTATGTTTCCTACAATTTATGTTCTATGATATTTTTTGATCAGAAGCGTAGTTTTCGAGATATATCGAGATATTTAAAAGTTCCGAAGCCGCACCAACATAATAGAGATACAGAAACACCGTGGCCCCTTTCTTTGAGATAACTCTGCACTATTGCGACCTGCAAATGCCACTTCCAGCTCAGTTGTGCAGAAGAAGAACAACAAGAAGAAGAAATATCTCGAAATATGTCCGTCAGGCCCCTTCCCTTGAGATAAATCTGCAAATATCTCGGAAACGAAGCGAGCTATGGCAAAATGTTAAGAGACCTTTTTTGTAGAGAATTAAGCTTCCTACTTTTTATGTTCTATGATATTTTTTGATCAGAAGCGTAGTTTTCGAGATATATCGAGTTATTTAAAAGTTCCGAAGCCGCACCAACATAATAGAGATACAGAAACACCGTGGCCCCTTTCTTTGAGATAACTCTGCACTAGTGCGAGCCGCAAATCCCACTTCCAGCTTAGCTGTGCAGAAGAAGAACAACAAGAAGAAGAAATATCTCGAAATATGTCCGTCAGGCCAGTTCCTTTGAGCTGAATCTGCAAATATCTCGGAAACGAAGCGAGCTATGGCAACATGTTAAGAGACGTTTTTTATAGAGAATTATGTTTCCTACAATTTATGTTCTATGATATTTTTTGATCAGAAGCGTAGTTCTCGAGATATATCCAGATATTTAAAAGTTCCGAAGCCGCACCAACATAATAGGGATACAGAAACACCGTGGCCCCTTTCTTTGAGATAACTCTGCACTAGTGCGAGCCGCAAATGCCACTTCCAGCTTAGCTGTGCAGAAGAAGAACAACAAGAAGAAGAAATATCTCGAAATATGTCCGTCAGGCCCCTTCCCTTGAGATATATCTGCAAATATCTCGGAAACGAAGCGAGCTATGGCAAAATGTTAAGAGACCTTTTTTGTAGAGAATTATGTTTCCTACAATTTATGTTCTATGATATTTTTTGATCAGAAGCGTAGTTTTCGAGATATATCGAGATATTTAAAAGTTCCGAAGCCGCACCAACATAATAGAGACACAGAAACACCGTGGCCCCTTTCTTTGAGATAACTCTGCACTAGTGCGAGCCGCAAATGCCACTTCCAGCTTAGCTGTGCAGAAGAAGAACAACAAGAAGAAGAAATATCTCGAAATATGTCCGTCAGGCCAGTTCCTTTGAGCTGAATCTGCAAATATCTCGGAAACGAAGCGAGCTATGGCAAAATGTTAAGAGACGTTTTTTGCAGAGAATTACGTTTCCTACAATTTATGTTCTATGATATTTTTTGATCAGAAGCGTAGTTCTCGAGATATATCGAGATATTTAAAAGTTCCGAAGCCGCACCAACATAATAGGGATACAGAAACACCGTGGCCCCTTTCTTTGAGATAACTCTGCACTAGTGCGAGCCGCAAATGCCACTTCCAGCTTAGCTGTGCAGAAGAAGAACAAGAAGAAGAAGAAATATCTCGAAATATGTCCGTCAGGCCCCTTCCCTTGAGATAAATCTGCAAATATCTCGGAAACGAAGCGAGCTATGGCAAAATGTTAAGAGACCTTTTTTGTAGAGAATTAAGTTTCCTACTTTTTATGTTCTATGATATTTTTTGATCAGATGCGTAGTTCTCGAGATATATCGAGATATTTAAAAGTTCCGAAGCCGCACCAACATAATAGAGATACAGAAACACAGTGGCCCCTTTCTTTGAGATAACTCTGCACTAGTGCGAGCCGCAAATGCCACTTCCAGCTTAGCTGTGCAGAAGAAGAACAACAAGAAGAAGAAATATCTCGAAATATGTCCGTCAGGCCCCTTCCCTTGAGATATATCTGCAAATATCTCGGAAACGAAGCGAGCTATGGCAAAATGTTAAGAGACCTTTTTTGTAGAGAATTATGTTTCCTACAATTTATGTTCTATGATATTTTTTGATCAGAAGCGTAGTTTTCGAGATATATCGAGATATTTAAAAGTTCCGAAGCCGCACCAACATAATAGAGATACAGAAACACCGTGGCCCCTTTCTTTGAGATAACTCTGCACTAGTGCGAGCCGCAAATGCCACTTCCAGCTTAGCTGTGCAGAAGAAGAACAACAAGAAGAAGAAATATCTCGAAATATGTCCGTCAGGCCCCTTCCCTTGAGATAAATCTGCAAATATCTCGGAAACGAAGCGAGCTATGGCAAAATGTTAAGAGACCTTTTTTGTAGAGAATTATGTTTCCTACAATTTATGTTCTATGATATTTTTTGATCAGAAGCGTAGTTTTCGAGATATATCGAGTTATTTAAAAGTTCCGAAGCCGCACCAACATAATAGAGATACAGAAACACCGTGGCCCCTTTCTTTGAGATAACTCTGCACTAGTGCGAGCCGCAAATCCCACTTCCAGCTTAGCTGTGCAGAAGAAGAACAACAAGAAGAAGAAATATCTCGAAATATGTCCGTCAGGCCAGTTCCTTTGAGCTGAATCTGCAAATATCTCGGAAACGAAGCGAGCTATGGCAACATGTTAAGAGACGTTTTTTATAGAGAATTATGTTTCCTACAATTTATGTTCTATGATATTTTTTGATCAGAAGCGTAGTTCTCGAGATATATCCAGATATTTAAAAGTTCCGAAGCCGCACCAACATAATAGGGATACAGAAACACCGTGGCCCCTTCCTTTGAGATAACTCTGCACTAGTGCGAGCCGCAAATGCCACTTCCAGCTTAGCTGTGCAGAAGAAGAACAACAAGAAGAAGAAATATCTGGAAATATGTCCGTCAGGCCCCTTCCCTTGAGATATATCTGCAAATATCTCGGAAACGAAGCGAGCTATGGCAAAATGTTAAGAGACCTTTTTTGTAGAGAATTATGTTTCCTACAATTTATGTTCTATGATATTTTTTGATCAGAAGCGTAGTTTTCGAGATATATCGAGATATTTAAAAGTTCCGAAGCCGCACCAACATAATAGAGATACAGAAACACCGTGGCCCCTTTCTTTGAGATAACTCTGCACTAGTGCGAGCCGCAAATGCCACTTCCAGCTTAGCTGTGCAGAAGAAGAACAACAAGAAGAAGAAATATCTCGAAATATGTCCGTCAGGCCCCTTCCCTTGAGATAAATCTGCAAATATCTCGGAAACGAAGCGAGCTATGGCAAAATGTTAAGAGACCTTTTTTGTAGAGAATTATGTTTCCTACAATTTATGTTCTATGATATTTTTTGATCAGAAGCGTAGTTTTCGAGATATATCGAGTTATTTAAAAGTTCCGAAGCCGCACCAACATAATAGAGATACAGAAACACCGTGGCCCCTTTCTTTGAGATAACTCTGCACTAGTGCGAGCCGCAAATCCCACTTCCAGCTTAGCTGTGCAGAAGAAGAACAACAAGAAGAAGAAATATCTCGAAATATGTCCGTCAGGCCAGTTCCTTTGAGCTGAATCTGCAAATATCTCGGAAACGAAGCGAGCTATGGCAACATGTTAAGAGACGTTTTTTATAGAGAATTATGTTTCCTACAATTTATGTTCTATGATATTTTTTGATCAGAAGCGTAGTTCTCGAGATATATCCAGATATTTAAAAGTTCCGAAGCCGCACCAACATAATAGGGATACAGAAACACCGTGGCCCCTTCCTTTGAGATAACTCTGCACTAGTGCGAGCCGCAAATGCCACTTCCAGCTTAGCTGTGCAGAAGAAGAACAACAAGAAGAAGAAATATCTGGAAATATGTCCGTCAGGCCCCTTCCCTTGAGATATATCTGCAAATATCTCGGAAACGAAGCGAGCTATGGCAAAATGTTAAGAGACCTTTTTTGTAGAGAATTATGTTTCCTACAATTTATGTTCTATGATATTTTTTGATCAGAAGCGTAGTTTTCGAGATATATCGAGATATTTAAAAGTTCCGAAGCCGCACCAACATAATAGAGACACAGAAACACCGTGGCCCCTTTCTTTGAGATAACTCTGCACTAGTGCGAGCCGCAAATGCCACTTCCAGCTTAGCTGTGCAGAAGAAGAACAACAAGAAGAAGAAATATCTCGAAATATGTCCGTCAGGCCAGTTCCTTTGAGCTGAATCTGCAAATATCTCGGAAACGAAGCGAGCTATGGCAAAATGTTAAGAGACGTTTTTTGCAGAGAATTACGTTTCCTACAATTTATGTTCTATGATATTTTTTGATCAGAAGCATAGTTCTCGAGATATATCGAGATATTTAAAAGTTCCGAAGCCGCACCAACATAATAGGGATACAGAAACACCGTGGCCCCTTTCTTTGAGATAACTCTGCACTAGTGCGAGCCGCAAATGCCACTTCCAGCTTAGCTGTGCAGAAGAAGAACAAGAAGAAGAAGAAATATCTCGAAATATGTCCGTCAGGCCCCTTCCCTTGAGATATATCTGCAAATATCTCGGAAACGAAGCGAGCTATGGCAAAATGTTAAGAGACCTTTTTTGTAGAGAATTATGTTTCCTACAATTTATGTTCTATGATATTTTTTGATCAGAAGCGTAGTTTTCGAGATATATCGAGATATTTAAAAGTTCCGAAGCCGCACCAACATAATAGAGATACAGAAACACCGTGGCCCCTTTCTTTGAGATAACTCTGCACTAGTGCGAGCCGCAAATGCCACTTCCAGCTTAGCTGTGCAGAAGAAGAACAACAAGAAGAAGAAATATCTCGAAATATGTCCGTCAGGCCCCTTCCCTTGAGATAAATCTGCAAATATCTCGGAAACGAAGCGAGCTATGGCAAAATGTTAAGAGACCTTTTTTGTAGAGAATTATGTTTCCTACAATTTATGTTCTATGATATTTTTTGATCAGAAGCGTAGTTTTCGAGATATATCGAGTTATTTAAAAGTTCCGAAGCCGCACCAACATAATAGAGATACAGAAACACCGTGGCCCCTTTCTTTGAGATAACTCTGCACTAGTGCGAGCCGCAAATCCCACTTCCAGCTTAGCTGTGCAGAAGAAGAACAACAAGAAGAAGAAATATCTCGAAATATGTCCGTCAGGCCAGTTCCTTTGAGCTGAATCTGCAAATATCTCGGAAACGAAGCGAGCTATGGCAACATGGTAAGAGACGTTTTTTATAGAGAATTATGTTTCCTACAATTTATGTTCTATGATATTTTTTGATCAGAAGCGTAGTTCTCGAGATATATCCAGATATTTAAAAGTTCCGAAGCCGCACCAACATAATAGGGATACAGAAACACCGTGGCCCCTTCCTTTGAGATAACTCTGCACTAGTGCGAGCCGCAAATGCCACTTCCAGCTTAGCTGTGCAGAAGAAGAACAACAAGAAGAAGAAATATCTGGAAATATGTCCGTCAGGCCCCTTCCCTTGAGATATATCTGCAAATATCTCGGAAACGAAGCGAGCTATGGCAAAATGTTAAGAGACCTTTTTTGTAGAGAATTATGTTTCCTACAATTTATGTTCTATGATATTTTTTGATCAGAAGCGTAGTTTTCGAGATATATCGAGATATTTAAAAGTTCCGAAGCCGCACCAACATAATAGAGACACAGAAACACCGTGGCCCCTTTCTTTGAGATAACTCTGCACTAGTGCGAGCCGCAAATGCCACTTCCAGCTTAGCTGTGCAGAAGAAGAACAACAAGAAGAAGAAATATCTCGAAATATGTCCGTCAGGCCAGTTCCTTTGAGCTGAATCTGCAAATATCTCGGAAACGAAGCGAGCTATGGCAAAATGTTAAGAGACGTTTTTTGCAGAGAATTACGTTTCCTACAATTTATGTTCTATGATATTTTTTGATCAGAAGCATAGTTCTCGAGATATATCGAGATATTTAAAAGTTCCGAAGCCGCACCAACATAATAGGGATACAGAAACACCGTGGCCCCTTTCTTTGAGATAACTCTGCACTAGTGCGAGCCGCAAATGCCACTTCCAGCTTAGCTGTGCAGAAGAAGAACAAGAAGAAGAAGAAATATCTCGAAATATGTCCGTCAGGCCCCTTCCCTTGAGATAAATCTGCAAATATCTCGGAAACGAAGCGAGCTATGGCAAAATGTTAAGAGACCTTTTTTGTAGAGAATTAAGTTTCCTACTTTTTATGTTCTATGATATTTTTTGATCAGATGCGTAGTTCTCGAGATATATCGAGATATTTAAAAGTTCCGAAGCCGCACCAACATAATAGAGATACAGAAACACAGTGGCCCCTTTCTTTGAGATAACTCTGCACTAGTGCGAGCCGCAAATGCCACTTCCAGCTTAGCTGTGCAGAAGAAGAACAACAAGAAGAAGAAATATCTCGAAATATGTCCGTCAGGCCCCTTCCCTTGTGATATATCTGCAAATATCTCGGAAACGAAGCGAGCTATGGCAAAATGTTAAGAGACCTTTTTTGTAGAGAATTATGTTTCCTACAATTTATGTTCTATGATATTTTTTGATCAGAAGCGTAGTTTTCGAGATATATCGAGATATTTAAAAGTTCCGAAGCCGCACCAACATAATAGAGATACAGAAACACCGTGGCCCCTTTCTTTGAGATAACTCTGCACTAGTGCGAGCCGCAAATGCCACTTCCAGCTTAGCTGTGCAGAAGAAGAACAACAAGAAGAAGAAATATCTCGAAATATGTTCGTCAGGCCCCTTCCCTTGAGATAAATCTGCAAATATCTCGGAAACGAAGCGAGCTATGGCAAAATGTTAAGAGACCTTTTTTGTAGAGAATTAAGTTTCCTACTTTTTATGTTCTATGATATTTTTTGATCAGATGCGTAGTTCTCGAGATATATCAAGATATTTAAAAGTTCCGAAGCCGCACCAACATAATAGAGATACAGAAACACCGTGGCCCCTTTCTTTGAGATAACTCTGCACTAGTGCGAGCCGCAAATGCCACTTCCAGCTTAGCTGTGCAGAAGAAGAACAACAAGAAGAAGAAATATCTCGAAATATGTCCGTCAGGCCCCTTCCCTTGAGATAAATCTGCAAATATCTCGGAAACGAAGCGAGCTATGGCAAAATGTTAAGAGACCTTTTTTGTAGAGAATTATGTTTCCTACAATTTATGTTCTATGATATTTTTTGATCAGAAGCGTAGTTTTCGAGATATATCGAGATATTTAAAAGTTCCGAAGCCGCACCAACATAATAGAGATACAGAAACACCGTGGCCCCTTTCTTTGAGATAACTCTGCACTATTGCGACCTGCAAATGCCACTTCCAGCTCAGCTGTGCAGAAGAAGAACAACAAGAAGAAGAAATATCTCGAAATATGTCCGTCAGGCCCCATCCCTTGAGATAAATGTGCAAATATCTCGGAAACGAAGCGAGCTATGGCAAAATGTTAAGAGACCTTTTTTGTAGAGAATTAAGCTTCCTACTTTTTATGTTCTATGATATTTTTTGATCAGATGCGTAGTTCTCGAGATATATCAAGATATTTAAAAGTTCCGAAGCCGCACCAACACAATAGAGATACAGAAACACCGTGGCCCCTTTCTTTGAGATAACTCTGCACTATTGCGACCTGCAAATGCCACTTCCAGCTCAGCTGTGCAGAAGAAGAACAACAAGAAGAAGAAATATCTCGAAATATGTCCGTCAGGCCCCTTCCCTTGAGATAAATCTGCAAATATCTCGGAAACGAAGCGAGCTATGGCAAAATGTTAAGAGACCTTTTTTGTAGAGAATTAAGCTTCCTACTTTTTATGTTCTATGATATTTTTTGATCAGATGCGTAGTTCTCGAGATATATCGAGATATTTAAAAGTTCCGAAGCCGCACCAACATAATAGAGATACAGAAACACCGTGGCCCCTTTCTTTGAGATACCTCTGCACTAGTGAGAGCCGCAAATGCCACTTCCAGCTTAGCTGTGCAGAAGAAGAACAACAGGAAGAAGAAATATCTCGAAATATGTCCGTCAGGCCCCTTCCCTTGAGATAAATCTGCAAATATCTCGGAAACGAAGCGAGCTATGGCAAAATGTTAAGAGACCTTTTTTGTAGAGAATTAAGTTTCCTACTTTTTATGTTCTATGATATTTTTTGATCCGAAGCGTAGTTTTCGAGATATATCGAGATATTTAAAAGTTCCGAAGCCGCACCAACATAATAGAGATACAGAAACACCGTGGCCCCTTTCTTTGAGATAACTCTGCACTAGTGCGAGCTGCAAATGCCACTTCCAGCTTAGCTGTGCAGAACAAGAACAACAAGAAGAAGAAATATCTCGAAATATGTCCGTCAGGCCCCTTCCCTTGAGATAAATCTGCAAATATCTCGGAAACGAAGCGAGCTATGGCAAAATATTAAGAGACCTTTTTTGTAGAGAATTAAGTTTCCTCCTTTTTATGTTCTATGATATTTTTTGATCAGATGCGTAGTTCTCGAGATATATCAAGAGATTTAAAAGTTCCGAAGCCGCACCAACATAATAGAGATAGAGAAACACCGTGGCCCCTTTCTTTGAGATAACTCTGCACTATTGCGAGCTGCAAATGCCACTTCCAGCTTAGCTGTGCAGAGGAAGAACAACAAGAAGAAGAAGTATCTCGAAATATATCCGTCAGGCCCGTTCCTTTGAGCTGAATCTGCAAATATCTCGGAAACGAAGCGAGCTATGGCAAAATGTTAAGATACGTTTTTTGTAGAGAATTATGTTTCCTACAATTTATGTTCTATGATATTTTTTGATCAGAAGCGTAGTTTTCGAGATATATCGAGATATTTAAAAGTTCCGAAGCCGCACCAACATAATAGAGATACAGAAACACCGTGGCCCCTTTCTTTGAGATAACTCTGCACTATTGCGAGCTGCAAATGCCACTTCCAGCTCAGCTGTGCAGAAGAAGAACAACAAGAAGAAGAAATATCTCGAAATATGTCCGTCAGGCCCCTTCCCTTGAGATAAATCTGCAAATATCTCGGAAAGGAAGCGAGCTATGGCAAAATGTTAAGAGACCTTTTTTGTAGAGAATTAAGCTTCCTACTTTTTATGTTCTATGATATTTTTTGATCAGAAGCGTAGTTTTCGAGATATATCGAGTTATTTAAAAGTTCCGAAGCCGCACCAACATAATAGAGATACAGAAACACCGTGGCCCCTTTCTTTGAGATAACTCTGCACTAGTGCGAGCCGCAAATCCCACTTCCAGCTTAGCTGTGCAGAAGAAGAACAACAAGAAGAAGAAATATCTCGAAATATGTCCGTCAGGCCAGTTCCTTTGAGCTGAATCTGCAAATATCTCGGAAACGAAGCGAGCTATGGCAACATGTTAAGAGACGTTTTTTATAGAGAATTATGTTTCCTACAATTTATGTTCTATGATATTTTTTGATCAGAAGCGTAGTTCTCGAGATATATCCAGATATTTAAAAGTTCCGAAGCCGCACCAACATAATAGGGATACAGAAACACCGTGGCCCCTTTCTTTGAGATAACTCTGCACTAGTGCGAGCCGCAAATGCCACTTCCAGCTTAGCTGTGCAGAAGAAGAACAACAAGAAGAAGAAATATCTCGAAATATGTCCGTCAGGCCCCTTCCCTTGAGATATATCTGCAAATATCTCGGAAACGAAGCGAGCTATGGCAAAATGTTAAGAGACCTTTTTTGTAGAGAATTAAGTTTCCTCCTTTTTATGTTCTATGATATTTTTTGATCAGATGCGTAGTTCTCGAGATATATCAAGAGATTTAAAAGTTCCGAAGCCGCACCAACATAATAGAGATAGAGAAACACCGTGGCCCCTTTCTTTGAGATAACTCTGCACTATTGCGAGCTGCAAATGCCACTTCCAGCTTAGCTGTGCAGAGGAAGAACAACAAGAAGAAGAAGTATCTCGAAATATATCCGTCAGGCCCGTTCCTTTGAGCTGAATCTGCAAATATCTCGGAAACGAAGCGAGCTATGGCAAAATGTTAAGATACGTTTTTTGTAGAGAATTATGTTTCCTACAATTTATGTTCTATGATATTTTTTGATCAGAAGCGTAGTTTTCGAGATATATCGAGATATTTAAAAGTTCCGAAGCCGCACCAACATAATAGAGATACAGAAACACCGTGGCCCCTTTCTTTGAGATAACTCTGCACTAGTGCGAGCCGCAAATGCCACTTCCAGCTTAGCTGTGCAGAAGAAGAACAACAAGAAGAAGAAATATCTCGAAATATGTCCGTCAGGCCCCTTCCCTTGAGATAAATCTGCAAATATCTCGGAAAGGAAGCGAGCTATGGCAAAATGTTAAGAGACCTTTTTTGTAGAGAATTAAGCTTCCTACTTTTTATGTTCTATGATATTTTTTGATCAGAAGCGTAGTTTTCGAGATATATCGAGTTATTTAAAAGTTCCGAAGCCGCACCAACATAATAGAGATACAGAAACACCGTGGCCCCTTTCTTTGAGATAACTCTGCACTAGTGCGAGCCGCAAATCCCACTTCCAGCTTAGCTGTGCAGAAGAAGAACAACAAGAAGAAGAAATATCTCGAAATATGTCCGTCAGGCCAGTTCCTTTGAGCTGAATCTGCAAATATCTCGGAAACGAAGCGAGCTATGGCAACATGTTAAGAGACGTTTTTTATAGAGAATTATGTTTCCTACAATTTATGTTCTATGATATTTTTTGATCAGAAGCGTAGTTCTCGAGATATATCCAGATATTTAAAAGTTCCGAAGCCGCACCAACATAATAGGGATACAGAAACACCGTGGCCCCTTTCTTTGAGATAACTCTGCACTAGTGCGAGCCGCAAATGCCACTTCCAGCTTAGCTGTGCAGAAGAAGAACAACAAGAAGAAGAAATATCTCGAAATATGTCCGTCAGGCCCCTTCCCTTGAGATATATCTGCAAATATCTCGGAAACGAAGCGAGCTATGGCAAAATGTTAAGAGACCTTTTTTGTAGAGAATTATGTTTCCTACAATTTATGTTCTATGATATTTTTTGATCAGAAGCGTAGTTTTCGAGATATATCGAGATATTTAAAAGTTCCGAAGCCGCACCAACATAATAGAGATACAGAAACACAGTGGCCCCTTTCTTTGAGATAACTCTGCACTAGTGCGAGCCGCAAATGCCACTTCCAGCTTAGCTGTGCAGAAGAAGAACAACAAGAAGAAGAAATATCTCGAAATATGTCCGTCAGGCCCCTTCCCTTGAGATATATCTGCAAATATCTCGGAAACGAAGCGAGCTATGGCAAAATGTTAAGAGACCTTTTTTGTAGAGAATTATGTTTCCTACAATTTATGTTCTATGATATTTTTTGATCAGAAGCGTAGTTTTCGAGATATATCGAGATATTTAAAAGTTCCGAAGCCGCACCAACATAATAGAGATACAGAAACACCGTGGCCCCTTTCTTTGAGATAACTCTGCACTAGTGCGAGCCGCAAATGCCACTTCCAGCTTAGCTGTGCAGAAGAAGAACAACAAGAAGAAGAAATATCTCGAAATATGTCCGTCAGGCCCCTTCCCTTGAGATAAATCTGCAAATATCTCGGAAACGAAGCGAGCTATGGCAAAATGTTAAGAGACCTTTTTTGTAGAGAATTAAGTTTCCTACTTTTTATGTTCTATGATATTTTTTGATCAGATGCGTAGTTCTCGAGATATATCAAGATATTTAAAAGTTCCGAAGCCGCACCAACATAATAGAGATACAGAAACACCGTGGCCCCTTTCTTTGAGATAACTCTGCACTAGTGCGAGCCGCAAATGCCACTTCCAGCTTAGCTGTGCAGAAGAAGAACAACAAGAAGAAGAAATATCTCGAAATATGTCCGTCAGGCCCCTTCCCTTGAGATAAATCTGCAAATATCTCGGAAACCAAGCGAGCTATGGCAAAATGTTAAGAGACCTTTTTTGTAGAGAATTATGTTTCCTACAATTTATGTTCTATGATATTTTTTGATCAGAAGCGTAGTTATCGAGATATATCGAGATATTTAAAAGTTCCGAAGCCGCACCAACATAATAGAGATACAGAAACACCGTGGCCCCTTTCTTTGAGATAACTCTGCACTATTGCGACCTGCAAATGCCACTTCCAGCTCAGCTGTGCAGAAGAAGAACAACAAGAAGAAGAAATATCTCGAAATATGTCCGTCAGGCCCCTTCCCTTGAGATAAATCTGCAAATATCTCGGAAACGAAGCGAGCTATGGCAAAATGTTAAGAGACCTTTTTTGTAGAGAATTAAGCTTCCTACTTTTTATGTTCTATGATATTTTTTGATCAGATGCGTAGTTCTCGAGATATATCAAGATATTTAAAAGTTCCGAAGCCGCACCAACACAATAGAGATACAGAAACACCGTGGCCCCTTTCTTTGAGATAACTCTGCACTATTGCGACCTGCAAATGCCACTTCCAGCTCAGCTGTGCAGAAGAAGAACAACAAGAAGAAGAAATATCTCGAAATATGTCCGTCAGGCCCCTTCCCTTGAGATAAATCTGCAAATATCTCGGAAACGAAGCGAGCTATGGCAAAATGTTAAGAGACCTTTTTTGTAGAGAATTAAGCTTCCTACTTTTTATGTTCTATGATATTTTTTGATCAGATGCGTAGTTCTCGAGATATATCGAGATATTTAAAAGTTCCGAAGCCGCACCAACATAATAGAGATACAGAAACACCGTGGCCCCTTTCTTTGAGATAACTCTGCACTAGTGAGAGCCGCAAATGCCACTTCCAGCTTAGCTGTGCAGAAGAAGAACAACAGGAAGAAGAAATATCTCGTAATATGTCCGTCAGGCCCCTTCCCTTGAGATAAATCTGCAAATATCTCGGAAACGAAGCGAGCTATGGCAAAATGTTAAGAGACCTTTTTTGTAGAGAATTAAGTTTCCTACTTTTTATGTTCTATGATATTTTTTGATCCGAAGCGTAGTTTTCGAGATATATCGAGATATTTAAAAGTTCCGAAGCCGCACCAACATAATAGAGATACAGAAACACCGTGGCCCCTTTCTTTGAGATAACTCTGCACTAGTGCGAGCTGCAAATGCCACTTCCAGCTTAGCTGTGCAGAACAAGAACAACAAGAAGAAGAAATATCTCGAAATATGTCCGTCAGGCCCCTTCCCTTGAGATAAATCTGCAAATATCTCGGAAACGAAGCGAGCTATCGCAAAATGTTAAGAGACCTTTTTTCTAGAGAATTAAGTTTCCTACTTTTTATGTTCTATGATATTTTTTGATCAGATGCGTAGTTCTCGAGATATATCAAGAGATTTAAAAGTTCCGAAGCCGCACCAACATAATAGAGATAGAGAAACACCGTGGCCCCTTTCTTTGAGATAACTCTGCACTATTGCGAGCTGCAAATGCCACTTCCAGCTTAGCTGTGCAGAGGAAGAACAACAAGAAGAAGAAGTATCTCGAAATATATCCGTCAGGCCCGTTCCTTTGAGCTGAATCTGCAAATATCTCGGAAACGAAGCGAGCTATGGCAAAATGTTAAGATACGTTTTTTGTAGAGAATTATGTTTCCTACAATTTATGTTCTATGATATTTTTTGATCAGAAGCGTAGTTTTCGAGATATATCGAGATATTTAAAAGTTCCGAAGCCGCACCAACATAATAGAGATACAGAAACACCGTGGCCCCTTTCTTTGAGATAACTCTGCACTAGTGCGAGCCGCAAATGCCACTTCCAGCTTAGCTGTGCAGAAGAAGAACAACAAGAAGAAGAAATATCTCGAAATATGTCCGTCAGGCCCCTTCCCTTGAGATAAATCTGCAAATATCTCGGAAACGAAGCGAGCTATGGCAAAATGTTAAGAGACCTTTTTTGTAGAGAATTAAGTTTCCTACTTTTTATGTTCTATGATATTTTTTGATCAGATGCGTAGTTCTCGAGATATATCAAGATATTTAAAAGTTCCGAAGCCGCACTAACATAATAGAGATACAGAAACACCGTGGCCCCTTTCTTTGAGATAACTCTGCACTATTGCGAGCTGGAAATGCCACTTCCAGTTTAGCTGTGCAGAAGAAGAACAACAAGAAGAAGAAATATCTCGAAATATGTCCGTCAGGCCCCTTCCCTTGAGATATATCTGCAAATATCTCGGAAACGATGCGAGCTATGGCAAAATGTTAAGAGACCTTTTTTGTAGAGAATTATGTTTCCTACAATTTATGTTCTATGATATTTTTTGATCAGAAGCGTAGTTTTCGAGATATATCGAGATATTTAAAAGTTCCGAAGCCGCACCAACATAATAGAGATACAGAAACACCGTGGCCCCTTTCTTTGAGATAACTCTGCACTATTGCGACCTGCAAATGCCACTTCCAGCTCAGCTGTGCAGAAGAAGAACAACAAGAAGAAGAAATATCTCGAAATATGTCCGTCAGGCCCCTTCCCTTGAGATAAATCTGCAAATATCTCGGAAACGAAGCGAGCTATGGCAAAATGTTAAGAGACCTTTTTTGTAGAGAATTAAGTTTCCTACTTTTTATGTTCTATGATATTTTTTGATCAGATGCGTAGTTCTCGAGATATATCAAGATATTTAAAAGTTCCGAAGCCGCACCAACATAATAGAGATACAGAAACACCGTGGCCCCTTTCTTTGAGATAACTCTGCACTATTGCGAGCTGGAAATGCCACTTCCAGTTTAGCTGTGCAGAAGAAGAACAACAAGAAGAAGAAATATCTCGAAATATGTCCGTCAGGCCCCTTCCCTTGAGATATATCTGCAAATATCTCGGAAACGAAGCGAGCTATGGCAAAATGTTAAGAGACCTTTTTTGTAGAGAATTATGTTTCCTACAATTTATGTTCTATGATATTTTTTGATCAGAAGCGTAGTTTTCGAGATATATCGAGATATTTAAAAGTTCCGAAGCCGCACCAACATAATAGAGATACAGAAACACCGTGGCCCCTTTCTTTGAGATAACTCTGCACTATTGCGACCTGCAAATGCCACTTCCAGCTCAGCTGTGCAGAAGAAGAACAACAAGAAGAAGAAATATCTCGAAATATGTCCGTCAGGCCCCTTCCCTTGAGATAAATCTGCAAATATCTCGGAAACGAAGCGAGCTATCGCAAAATGTTAAGAGACCTTTTTTCTAGAGAATTAAGTTTCCTACTTTTTATGTTCTATGATATTTTTTGATCAGATGCGTAGTTTTCGAGATATATCGAGATATTTAAAAGTTCCGAAGCCGCACCAACATAATAGAGATACAGAAACACCGTGGCCCCTTTCTTTGAGATAACTCTGCACTAGTGCGAGCCGCAAATGCCACTTCCAGCTTAGCTGTGCAGAAGAAGAACAACAAGAAGAAGAAATATCTCGAAATATGTCCGTCAGGCCCCTTCCCTTGAGATAAATCTGCAAATATCTCGGAAACGAAGCGAGCTATGGCAAAATGTTAAGAGACGTTTTTTGCAGAGAATTACGTTTCCTACAATTTATGTTCTATGATATTTTTTGATCAGAAGCGTAGTTCGCGAGATATATCGAGATATTTAAAAGTTCCGAAGCCGCACCAACATAATAGGGATACAGAAACACCGTGGCCCCTTTCTTTGAGATAACTCTGCACTAGTGCGAGCCGCAAATGCCACTTCCAGCTTAGCTGTGCAGAAGAAGAACAAGAAGAAGAAGAAATATCTCGAAATATGTCCGTCAGGCCCCTTCCCTTGAGATAAATCTGCAAATATCTCGGAAACGAAGCGAGCTATGGCAAAATGTTAAGAGACCTTTTTTGTAGAGAATTAAGTTTCCTACTTTTTATGTTCTATGATATTTTTTGATCAGAAGCGTAGTTCTCGAGATATATCAAGATATTTAAAAGTTCCGAAGCCGCACCAACATAATAGAGATACAGAAACACCGTGGCCCCTTTCTTTGAGATAACTCTGCACTATTGCGAGCTGTAAATGCCACTTCCAGCTTAGCTGTGCAGAAGAAGAACAACAAGAAGAAGAAATATCTCGAAATATGTCCGTCAGGCCCCTTCCCTTGAGATAAATCTGCAAATATCTCGGAAACGAAGCGAGCTATGGCAAAATGTTAAGAGACCTTTTTTGTAGAGAATTAAATTTCCTACTTTTTATGTTCTATGATATTTTTTGATCAGATGCGTAGTTCTCGAGATATATCGAGATATTTAAAAGTTCCGAAGCCGCACCAACATAATAGAGATACAGAAACACCGTGGCCCCTTTCTTTGAGATAACTCTGCACTAGTGCGAGCCGCAAATGCCACTTCCAGCTTAGCTGTGCAGAAGAAGAACAACAAGAAGAAGAAATATCTCGAAATATGTCCGTCAGGCCCCTTCCCTTGAGATAAATCTGCAAATATCTCGGAAACGAAGCGAGCTATGGCAAAATGTTAAGAGACCTTTTTTGTAGAGAATTAAGTTTCCTACTTTTTATGTTCTATGATATTTTTTGATCAGATGCGTAGTTCTCGAGATATATCGAGATATTTAAAAGTTCCGAAGCCGCACCAACATAATAGAGATACAGAAACACAGTGGCCCCTTTCTTTGAGATAACTCTGCACTAGTGCGAGCCGCAAATGCCACTTCCAGCTTAGCTGTGCAGAAGAAGAACAACAAGAAGAAGAAATATCTCGAAATATGTCCGTCAGGCCCCTTCCCTTGAGATATATCTGCAAATATCTCGGAAACGAAGCGAGCTATGGCAAAATGTTAAGAGACCTTTTTTGTAGAGAATTATGTTTCCTACAATTTATGTTCTATGATATTTTTTGATCAGAATCGTAGTTTTCGAGATATATCGAGATATTTAAAAGTTCCGAAGCCGCACCAACATAATAGAGATACAGAAACACCGTGGCCCCTTTCTTTGAGATAACTCTGCACTAGTGCGAGCCGCAAATGCCACTTCCAGCTTAGCTGTGCAGACGAAGAACAACAAGAAGAAGAAATATCTCGAAATATGTCCGTCAGGCCCCTTCCCTTGAGATAAATCTGCAAATATCTCGGAAACGAAGCGAGCTATGGCAAAATGTTAAGAGACCTTTTTTGTAGAGAATTAAGTTTCCTACTTTTTATGTTCTATGATATTTTTTGATCAGATGCGTAGTTCTCGAGATATATCAAGATATTTAAAAGTTCCGAAGCCGCACCAACATAATAGAGATACAGAAACACCGTGGCCCCTTTCTTTGAGATAACTCTGCACTAGTGCGAGCCGCAAATGCCACTTCCAGCTTAGCTGTGCAGAAGAAGAACAACAAGAAGAAGAAATATCTCGAAATATGTCCGTCAGGCCCCTTCCCTTGAGATATATCTGCAAATATCTCGGAAACGAAGCGAGCTATGGCAAAATGTTAAGAGACCTTTTTTGTAGAGAATTATGTTTCCTACAATTTATGTTCTATGATATTTTTTGATCAGAAGCGTAGTTCTCGAGATATATCGAGATATTTAAAAGTTCCGAAGCCGCACCAACATAATAGAGATACAGAAACACCGTGGCCCCTTTCTTTGAGATAACTCTGCACTAGTGCGAGCCGCAAATGCCACTTCCAGCTTAGCTGTGCAGAAGAAGAACAACAAGAAGAAGAAATATCTCGAAATATGTCCGTCAGGCCCCTTCCCTTGAGATAAATCTGCAAATATCTCGGAAACGAAGCGAGCTATGGCAAAATGTTAAGAGACCTTGTTTGTAGAGAATTAAGTTTCCTACTTTTTATGTTCTATGATATTTTTTGATCAGATGCGTAGTTCTCGAGATATATCAAGATATTTAAAAGTTCCGAAGCCGCACCAACATAATAGAGATACAGAAACACCGTGGCCCCTTTCTTTGAGATAACTCTGCACTATTGCGAGCTGCAAATGCCACTTCCAGCTTAGCTGTGCAGAAGAAGAACAACAAGAAGAAGAAATATCTCGAAATATGTCCGTCAGGCCCCTTCCCTTGAGATAAATCTGCAAATATCTCGGAAACGAAGCGAGCTATGGCAAAATGTTAAGAGACCTTTTTTGTAGAGAATTAAGTTTACTACTTTTTATGTTCTATGATATTTTTTGATCAGATGCGTAGTTCTCGAGATATATCAAGATATTTAAAAGTTCCGAAGCCGCACCAACATAATAGAGATACAGCAACACCGTGGCCCTTTTCTTTGAGATAACTCTGCACTATTGCGAGCTGCAAATGCCACTTCCAGCTTAGCTGTGCAGAGGAAGAACAACAAGAAGAAGAAATATCTCGAAATATGTCCGTCAGGCCAGTTCCTTTGAGCTGAATCTGCAAATATCTCGGAAACGAAGCGAGCTATGGCAAAATGTTAAGAGACGTTTTTTGTAGAGAATTATGTTTCCTACAATTTATGTTCTATGATATTTTTTGATCCGAAGCGTAGTTCTCGAGATATATCGAGATATTTAAAAGTTCCGAAGCCGCACCAACATAATAGGGATACAGAAACACCGTGGCCCCTTTCTTTGAGATAACTCTGCACTAGTGCGAGCCGCAAATGCCACTTCCAGCTTAGCTGTGCAGAAGAAGAACAACAAGAAGAAGAAATATCTCGAAATATGTCCGTCAGGCCCCTTCCCTTGAGATAAATCTGCAAATATCTCGGAAACGAAGCGAGCTATGGCAAAATGTTAAGAGACCTTTTTTGTAGAGAATTAAGTTTCCTACTTTTTATGTTCTATGATATTTTTTGATCAGATGCGTAGTTCTCGAGATATATCGAGATATTTAAAAGTTCCGAAGCCGCACCAACATAATAGAGATACAGAAACACAGTGGCCCCTTTCTTTGAGATAACTCTGCACTAGTGCGAGCCGCAAATGCCACTTCCAGCTTAGCTGTGCAGAAGAAGAACAACAAGAAGAAGAAATATCTCGAAATATGTCCGTCAGGCCCCTTCCCTTGAGATATATCTGCAAATATCTCGGAAACGAAGCGAGCTATGGCAAAATGTTAAGAGACCTTTTTTGTAGAGAATTATGTTTCCTACAATTTATGTTCTATGATATTTTTTGATCAGATGCGTAGTTTTCGAGATATATCGAGATATTTAAAAGTTCCGAAGCCGCACCAACATAATAGAGATACAGAAACACCGTGGCCCCTTTCTTTGAGATAACTCTGCACTAGTGCGAGCCGCAAATGCCACTTCCAGCTTAGCTGTGCAGAAGAAGAACAACAAGAAGAAGAAATATCTCGAAATATGTCCGTCAGGCCCCTTCCCTTGAGATATATCTGCAAATATCTCGGAAACGAAGCGAGCTATGGCAAAATGTTAAGAGACCTTTTTTGTAGAGAATTATGTTTCCTACAATTTATGTTCTATGATATTTTTTGATCAGAAGCGTAGTTCTCGAGATATATCGAGATATTTAAAAGTTCCGAAGCCGCACCAACATAATAGAGATACAGAAACACCGTGGCCCCTTTCTTTGAGATAACTCTGCACTAGTGCGAGCCGCAAATGCCACTTCCAGCTTAGCTGTGCAGAAGAAGAACAACAAGAAGAAGAAATATCTCGAAATATGTCCGTCAGGCCCCTTCCCTTGAGATAAATCTGCAAATATCTCGGAAACGAAGCGAGCTATGGCAAAATGTTAAGAGACCTTTTTTGTAGAGAATTAAGTTTCCTACTTTTTATGTTCTATGATATTTTTTGATCAGATGCGTAGTTCTCGAGATATATCAAGATGTTTAAAAGTTCCGAAGCCGCACCAACATAATAGAGATACAGAAACACCGTGGCCCCTTTCTTTGAGATAACTCTGCACTATTGCGAGCTGCAAATGCCACTTCCAGCTTAGCTGTGCAGAAGAAGAACAACAAGAAGAAGAAATATCTCGAAATATGTCCGTCAGGCCCCTTCCCTTGAGATAAATCTGCAAATATCTCTGAAACGAAGCGAGCTATGGCAAAATGTTAAGAGACCTTTTTTGTAGAGAATTAAGTTTCCTACTTTTTATGTTCTATGATATTTTTTGATCAGATGCGTAGTTCTCGAGATATATCAAGATATTTAAAAGTTCCGAAGCCACACCAACATAATAGAGATACAGAAACACCGTGGCCCCTTTCTTTGAGATAACTCTGCACTATTGCGAGCTGCAAATGCCACTTCCAGCTTAGCTGTGCAGAGGAAGAACAACAAGAAGAAGAAATATCTCGAAATATGTCCGTCAGGCCCCTTCCCTTGAGATAAATCTGCAAATATCTCGGAAACGAAGCGAGCTATGGCAAAATGTTAAGAGACGTTTTTTGTAGAGAATTATGTTTCCTACAATTTATGTTCTATGATATTTTTTGATCCGAAGCGTAGTTCTCGAGATATATCGAGATATTTAAAAGTTCCGAAGCCGCACCAACATAATAGGGATACAGAAACACCGTGGCCCCTTTCTTTGAGATAACTCTGCACTAGTGCGAGCCGCAAATGCCACTTCCAGCTTAGCTGTGCAGAAGAAGAACAACAAGAAGAAGAAATATCTCGAAATATGTCCGTCAGGCCCCTTCCCTTGAGATAAATCTGCAAATATCTCGGAAACGAAGCGAGCTATGGCAAAATGTTAAGAGACCTTTTTTGTAGAGAATTAAGTTTCCTACTTTTTATGTTCTATGATATTTTTTGATCAGATGCGTAGTTCTCGAGATATATCAAGATATTTAAAAGTTCCGAAGCCGCACCAACATAATAGAGATACAGAAACACCGTGGCCCCTTTCTTTGAGATAACTCTGCACTGTTGCGAGCTGTAAATGCCACTTCCAGCTTAGCTGTGCAGAAGAAGAACAACAAGAAGAAGAAATATCTCGAAATATGTCCGTCAGGCCCCTTCCCTTGAGATAAATCTGCAAATATCTCGGAAACGAAGCGAGCTATGGCAAAATCTTTAGAGACCTTTCTTGTAGAGAATTAAGTTTCCTACTTTTTATGTAGTATGATATTTTTTGATCAGATGCGTAGTTCTCGAGATATATCAAGATATTTAAAAGTTCCGAAGCCGCACCAACATAATAGAGATACAGAAACACCGTGGCCCCTTTCTTTGAGATAACTCTGCACTATTGCGAGCTGCAAATGCCACTTCCAGCTTAGCTGTGCAGAAGAAGAACAACAAGAAGAAGAAATATCTCGAAATATGTCCGTCAGGCCCCTTCCCTTGAGATATATCTGCAAATATCTCAGAAACGAAGCGAGCTATGGCAAAGTGTTAAGAGACCTTTTTTGTAGAGAATTATGTTTCCTACAATTTATGTTCTATGATATTTTTTGATCAGAAGCGTAGTTTTCGAGATATATCGAGATATTTAAAAGTTCCGAAGCCGCACCAACATAATAGAGATACAGAAACACCGTGGCCCCTTTCTTTGAGATAACTCTGCACTAGTGCGAGCCGCAAATGCCACTTCCAGCTTAGCTGTGCAGAAGAAGAACAACAAGAAGAAGAAATATCTCGAAATATGTCCGACAGGCCCCTTCCCTTGAGATAAATCTGCAAATATCTCGGAAACGAAGCGAGCTATAGCAAAATCTTTAGAGACCTTTCTTGTAGAGAATTAAGTTTCCTACTTTTTATCTTCTATGATATTTTTTGATCAGATGCGTAGTTCTCGAGATATATCAAGATATTTAAAAGTTCCGAAGCCGCACCAACATAATAGAGATACAGAAACACCGTGGCCCCTCTCTTTGAGATAACTCTGCACTATTGCGAGCTGCAAATGCCACTTCCAGCTTAGCTGTGCAGAAGAAGAACAACAAGAAGAAGAAATATCTCGAAATATGTCCGTCAGGCCCCTTCCCTTGAGATAAATCTGCAAATATCTCGGAAACGAAGCGAGCTATGGCAAAATCTTTAGAGACCTTTCTTGTAGAGAATTAAGTTTCCTACTTTTTATGTAGTATGATATTTTTTGATCAGATGCGTAGTTCTCGAGATATATCAAGATATTTAAAAGTTCCGAAGCCGCACCAACATAATAGAGATACAGAAACACCGTGGCCCCTTTCTTTGAGATAACTCTGCACGATTGCGAGCTGGAAATGTCACTTCCAGTTTAGCTGTGCAGAAGAAGAACAACAAGAAGAAGAAATATCTCGAAATATGTCCGTCAGGCCCCTTCCCTTGAGATATATCTGCAAATATCTCGGAAACGAAGCGAGCTATGGCAAAATGTTAAGAGACCTTTTTTGTAGAGAATTCTGTTTGCTACAATTTATGTTCTATGAAATTTTTTGATCAGAAGCGTAGTTTTCGAGATATATCGAGATATTTAAAAGTTCCGAAGCCGCAGCAACATAATAGAGATACAGAAACACCGTGGCCCCTTTCTTTGAGATAACTCTGCACTAGTGCGAGCCGCAAATGCCACTTCCAGCTTAGCTGTGCAGAAGAAGAACAACAAGAAGAAGAAATATCTCGAAATATGTCCGTCAGGCCCCTTCCCTTGAGATAAATCTGCAAATATCTCGGAAACGAAGCGAGCTATGGCAAAATCTTTGGAGACCTTTCTTGTAGAGAATTAAGTTTCCTACTTTTTATGTAGTATGATATTTTTTGATCAAATGCGTAGTTCTCGAGATATATCAAGATATTTAAAAGTTCCGAAGCCGGACCAACATAATAGAGATACAGAAACACCGTGGCCCCTTTCTTTGAGATAACTCTGCACTATTGCGCGCTGCAAATGCCACTTCCAGCTTAGCTGTGCAGAAGAAGAACAACAAGAAGAAGAAATATCTCGAAATATGTCCGTCAGGCCCCTTCCCTTGAGATAAATCTGCAAATATCTCGGAAACGAAGCGAGCTATGGCAAAATGTTAAGAGACCTTTTTTGTAGAGAATAATGTTTCCTACAATTTACGTTCTATGATATTTTTTGATCAGAAGCGTAGTTTTCGAGATATATCGAGATATTTAAAAGTTCCGAAGCCGCACCAACATAATAGAGATACAAAAACACCGTGGCCATTTTCTTTGAGATAACTCTGCACTATTGCGACCTGCAAATGCCACTTCCAGCTCAGCTGTGCAGAAGAAGAACAACAAGAAGAAGAAATATCTCGAAATATGTCCGTCAGGCCCCTTCCCTTGAGATAAATCTGCAAATATCTCGGAAACGAAGCGAGCTATGGCAAAATGTTAAGAGACCTTTTTTGTAGAGAATTAAGTTTCCTACTTTTTATGTTCTATGATATTTTTTGATCAGATGCGTAGTTCTCGAGATATATCAAGATATTTAAAAGTTCCGAAGCCGCACCAACATAATAGAGATACAGAAACACCGTGGCCCCTTTCTTTGAGATAACTCTGCACTATTGCGCGCTGCAAATGCCACTTCCAGCTTAGCTGTGCAGAAGAAGAACAACAACAAGAAGAAATATCTCGAAATATGTCCGTCAGGCCCCTTCCCTTGAGATAAATCTGCAAATATCTCGGAAACGAAGCGAGCTATGGCAAAATGTTAAGAGACCTTTTTTGTAGAGAATAATGTTTCCTACAATTTACGTTCTATGATATTTTTTGATCAGAAGCGTAGTTTTCAAGATATATCGAGATATTTAAAAGTTCCGAAGCCGCACCAACATAATAGAGATACAGAAACACCGTGGCCCCTTTCTTTGAGATAACTCTGCACTATTGCGACCTGCAAATGCCACTTCCAGCTCAGCTGTGCAGAAGAAGAACAACAAGAAGAAGAAATATCTCGAAATATGTCCGTCAGGCCCCTTCCCTTGAGATAAATCTGCAAATATCTCGGAAACGAAGCGAGCTATGGCAAAATGTTAAGAGACCTTTTTTGTAGAGAATTAAGTTTCCTACTTTTTATGTTCTATGATATTTTTTGATCAGATGCGTAGTTCTCGAGATATATCAAGATATTTAAAAGTTCCGAAGCCGCACCAACATAATAGAGATACAGAAACACCGTGGCCCCTTTCTTTGCGATAACTCTGCACTATTGCGAGCTGCAAATGCCACTTCCAGCTTAGCTGTGCAGAAGAAGAACAACAAGAAGAAGAAATATCTCGAAATATGTCCGTCAGGCCCCTTCCCTTGAGATAAATCTGCAAATATCTCGGAAACGAAGCGAGCTATGGCAAAATGTTTAGAGACCTTTCTTGTAGAGAATTAGGTTTCCTACTTTTTATGTAGTATGATATTTTCTGATCAGATGAGTAGTTCTCGAGATATATCAAGATATTTAAAAGTTCCGAAGCCGCACCAACATAATAGAGATACAGAAACACCGTGGCCCCTTTCTTTGAGATAACTCTGCACTATTGCGCGCTGCAAATGCCACTTCCAGCTTAGCTGTGCAGAAGAAGACCAACAAGAAGAAGAAATATCTCGAAATATGTCCGTCAGGCCCCTTCCCTTGAGATAAATCTGCAAATATCTCGGAAAGGAAGCGAGCTATGGCAAAATGTTAAGAGACCTTTTTTGTAGAGAATTCAGTTTCCTACTTTTTATGTTCTATGATATTTTTCGATCAGAGGCGTAGTTCTCGAGATATATCGAGATATTTAAAAGTTCCGAAGCCGCACCAACATAATAGAGATACAGAAACACCGTGGCCCCTTTCTTTGAGATAACTCTGCACTAGTGCGAGCCGCAAATGCCACTTCCAGCTTAGCTATGCAGAAGAAGAACAAGAAGAAGAAGAAATATCTCGAAATATGTCCGTCAGGCCCCTTCCCTTGAGATAAATATGCAAATATCTCGGAAACGAAGCGAGCTATGGCAAAATGTTAAGAGACCTTTTTTGTAGAGAATTAAGTTTCCTACTTTTTATGTTCTATGATATTTTTTGATCAGATGCGTAGTTCTCGAGATATATCAAGATATTTAAAAGTTCCGAAGCCGCACCAACATAATAGAGATACAGAAACACCGTGGCCCCTTTCTTTGAGATAACTCTGCACTATTGCGAGCTGCAAATGCCACTTCCAGCTTAGCTGTGCAGAGGAAGAACAACAAGAAGAAGAAATATCTCGAAATATGTCCGTCAGGCCAGTTCCTTTGAGCTGAATCTGCAAATATCTCGGAAACGAAGCGAGCTATGGCAAAATGTTAAGAGACGTTTTTTGTAGAGAATTATGTTTCCTATAATTTATGTTCTATGATATTTTTTGATCAGAAGCGTAGTTTTCGAGATATATCGAGATATTTAAAAGTTCCGAAGACGCACCAACATAATAGAGATACAGAAACACCGTGGCCCATTTCTTTGAGATAACTGTGCACTAGTGCGAGCCGCAAATGCCACTTCCAGCTTAGCTGTGCAGAAGAAGAACAACAAGAAGAAGAAATATCTCGAAATATGTCCGTCAGGCCCCTTCCCTTGAGATATATCTGCAAATATCTCGGAAACGAAGCGAGCTATGGCAAAATGTTAAGAGACCGTTTTTGTAGAGAATTAAGTTTCCTACTTTTTATGTTCTATGATATTTTTTGATCAGACGCGTAGTTCTCGAGATATATCAAGATATTTAAAAGTTCCGAAGCCGCACCAACATAATAGAGATACAGAAACACCGTGGCCCCTTTCTTTGCGATAACTCTGCACTATTGCGAGCTGCAAATGCCACTTCCAGCTTAGCTGTGCAGAAGAAGAACAACAAGAAGAAGAAATATCTCGAAATATGTCCGTCAGGCCCCTTCCCTTGAGATAAATCTGCAAATATCTCGGAAACGAAGCGAGCTATGGCAAAATGTTTAGAGACCTTTCTTGTAGAGAATTAGGTTTCCTACTTTTTATGTAGTATGATATTTTCTGATCAGATGAGTAGTTCTCGAGATATATCAAGATATTTAAAAGTTCCGAAGCCGCACCAACATAATAGAGATACAGAAACACCGTGGCCCCTTTCTTTGAGATAACTCTGCACTATTGCGCGCTGCAAATGCCACTTCCAGCTTAGCTGTGCAGAAGAAGACCAACAAGAAGAAGAAATATCTCGAAATATGTCCGTCAGGCCCCTTCCCTTGAGATAAATCTGCAAATATCTCGGAAAGGAAGCGAGCTATGGCAAAATGTTAAGAGACCTTTTTTGTAGAGAATTCAGTTTCCTACTTTTTATGTTCTATGATATTTTTCGATCAGAGGCGTAGTTCTCGAGATATATCGAGATATTTAAAAGTTCCGAAGCCGCACCAACATAATAGAGATACAGAAACACCGTGGCCCCTTTCTTTGAGATAACTCTGCACTAGTGCGAGCCGCAAATGCCACTTCCAGCTTAGCTATGCAGAAGAAGAACAAGAAGAAGAAGAAATATCTCGAAATATGTCCGTCAGGCCCCTTCCCTTGAGATAAATATGCAAATATCTCGGAAACGAAGCGAGCTATGGCAAAATGTTAAGAGACCTTTTTTGTAGAGAATTAAGTTTCCTACTTTTTATGTTCTATGATATTTTTTGATCAGATGCGTAGTTCTCGAGATATATCAAGATATTTAAAAGTTCCGAAGCCGCACCAACATAATAGAGATACAGAAACACCGTGGCCCCTTTCTTTGAGATAACTCTGCACTATTGCGAGCTGCAAATGCCACTTCCAGCTTAGCTGTGCAGAGGAAGAACAACAAGAAGAAGAAATATCTCGAAATATGTCCGTCAGGCCAGTTCCTTTGAGCTGAATCTGCAAATATCTCGGAAACGAAGCGAGCTATGGCAAAATGTTAAGAGACGTTTTTTGTAGAGAATTATGTTTCCTATAATTTATGTTCTATGATATTTTTTGATCAGAAGCGTAGTTTTCGAGATATATCGAGATATTTAAAAGTTCCGAAGACGCACCAACATAATAGAGATACAGAAACACCGTGGCCCATTTCTTTGAGATAACTGTGCACTAGTGCGAGCCGCAAATGCCACTTCCAGCTTAGCTGTGCAGAAGAAGAACAACAAGAAGAAGAAATATCTCGAAATATGTCCGTCAGGCCCCTTCCCTTGAGATATATCTGCAAATATCTCGGAAACGAAGCGAGCTATGGCAAAATGTTAAGAGACCGTTTTTGTAGAGAATTAAGTTTCCTACTTTTTATCTTCTATGATATTTTTTGATCAGACGCGTAGTTCTCGAGATATATCAAGATATTTAAAAGTTCCGAAGCCGCACCAACATAATAGAGATACAGAAACACCGTGGCCCCTTTCTTTGAGATAACTCTGCACTATTGCGAGCTGCAAATGCCACTTCCAGCTTAGCTGTGCAGAAGAAGAACAACAAGAAGAAGAAATATCTCAAAATATGTCCGTCAGGCCCCTTCCCTTGAGATAAATCTGCAAATATCTCGGAAACGAAGCGAGCTATGGCAAAATGTTTAGAGACCTTTCTTGTAGAGAATTAAGCTACCTACTTTTTATGTAGTATGATATTTTTTGATCAGATGCGTAGTTCTCGAGATATATCAAGATATTTAAAAGTTCCGAAGCCGCACCAACATAATAGAGATACAGAAACACCGTGGCCCCTTTCTTTGAGATAACTCTGCACTATTGCGCGCTGCAAATGCCACTTCCAGCTTAGCTGTGCAGAGGAAGAACAACAAGAAGAAGAAATATCTCGAAATATGTCCGTCAGGCCAGTTCCTTTGAGCTGAATCTGCAAATATCTCGGAAACGAAGCGAGCTATGGCAAAATGTTAAGAGACGTTTTGTGTAGAGAATTATGTTTCCTACAATCTATGTTCTATGATATTTTTTGATCAGAAGCGTAGTTTTCGAGATGTATCGAGATATTTAAAAGTTCCGAAGACGCACCAACATAATAGAGATACAGAAACACCGTGGCCCCTTTCTTTGAGATAACTGTGCACTAGTGCGAGTCGCAAATGCCACTTCCAGCTTAGCTGTGCAGAAGAAGAACAACAAGAAGAAGAAATATCTCGAAATATGTCCGTCAGGCCCCTTCCCTTGAGATATATCTGCAAATATCTCGGAAAGGAAGCGAGCTATGGCAAAATGTTAAGAGACCTCTTTTGTAGAGAATTAAGTTTCCTACTTTTCATGTTCTATGATATTTTTTGATCAGACGCGTAGTTCTCGAGATATATCGAGATATTTAAAAGTTCCGAAGCCGCACCAACATAATAGGGATACAGAAACACCGTGGCCCCTTTCTTTGAGATAACTCTGCACTAGTGCGAGCCGCAAATGCCACTTCCAGCTTAGCTGTGCAGAAGAAGAACAACAAGAAGAAGAAATATCTCGAAATATGTCCGTCAGGCCCCTTCCCTTGAGATATATCTGCAAATATCTCGGAAACGAAGCGAGCTATGGCAAAATGTTTAGAGACCTTTCTTGTAGAGAATTAAGCTTCCTACTTTTTATGTAGTATGATATTTTTTGATCAGATGCGTAGTTCTCGAGATATATCAAGATATTTAAAAGTTCCGAAGCCGCACCAACATAATAGAGATACAGAAACACCGTGGCCCCTTTCTTTGAGATAACTCTGCACTATTGCGCGCTGCAAATGCCACTTTCAGCTTAGCTGTGCAGAGGAAGAACAACAAGAAGAAGAAATATCTCGAAATATGTCCGTCAGGCCAGTTCCTTTGAGCTGAATCTGCAAATATCTCGGAAACGAAGCGAGCTATGGCAAAATGTTAAGAGACGTTTTTTGTAGAGAATTATGTTTTCTACAATTTATGTTCTATGATATTTTTTGATCAGAAGCGTAGTTTTCGAGATGTATCGAGATATTTAAAAGTTCCGAAGACGCACCAACATAATAGAGATACAGAAACACCGTGGCCCCTTTCTTTGAGATAACTGTGCACTAGTGCGAGCCGCAAATGCCACTTCCAGCTTAGCTGTGCAGAAGAAGAACAACAAGAAGAAGAAATATCTCGAAATATGTCCGTCAGGCCCCTTCCCTTGAGATATATCTGCAAATATCTCGGAAAGGAAGCGAGCTATGGCAAAATGTTAAGAGACCTCTTTTGTAGAGAATTAAGTTTCCTACTTTTCATGTTCTATGATATTTTTTGATCAGATGCGTAGTTCTCGAGATATATCAAGATATTTAAAAGTTCCGAAGCCGCACCAACATAATAGAGATACAGAAACACCGTGGCCCCTTTCTTTGAGATAACTCTGCACTATTGCGAGCTGCAAATGCCACTTCCAGCTTAGCTGTGCAGAGGAAGAACAACAAGAAGAAGAAATATCTCGAAATATGTCCGTCAGGCCAGTTCCTTTGAGCTGAATCTGCAAATATCTCGGAAACGAAGCGAGCTATGGCAAAATGTTAAGAGATGTTTTTTGTAGAGAATTATGTTTCCTACAATTTATGTTCTATGATATTTTTTGATCAGAAGCGTAGTTCTCGAGATATATCGAGATATTTAAAAGTTCCGAAGCCGCACCAACATAATAGGGATACAGAAACACTGTGGCCCCTTTCTTTGAGATAACTATGCACTAGTGCGAGCCGCAAATGCCACTTCCAGCTTAGCTGTGCAGAAGAAGAACAACAAGAAGAAGAAATATCTCGAAATATGTCCGTCAGGCCCCTTCCCTTGAGATAAATCTGCAAATATCTCGGAAACGAAGAGAGCTATGGCAAAATGTTAAGAGACCTTTTTTGTAGAGAATTAAGTTTCCTACTTTTCATGTTCTATGATATTTTTTGATCAGATGCGTAGTTCTCGAGATATATCAAGATATTTAAAAGTTCCGAAGCCGCACCAACATAATAGAGATACAGAAACACCGTGGCCCCTTTCTTTGAGATAACTCTGCACTATTGCGCGCTGCAAATGCCACTTCCAGCTTAGCTGTGCAGAAGAAGAACAACAAGAAGAAGAAATATCTCGAAATATGTCCGTCAGGCCCCTTCCCTTGAGATAAATCTGCATATATCTCGGAAACGAAGCGAGCTATGGCAAAATGTTAAGAGACCTTTTTTGTAGAGAATTAAGTTTCCTACTTTTTATGTTCTTTGATATTTTTCGATCAGAGGCGTAGTTCTCGAGATATATCAAGATATTTAAAAGTTCCGAAGCCGCACCAACATAATAGAGATACAGAAACACCGTGGCCCCTTTCTTTGAGATAACTCTGCACTATTGCGAGCTGCAAATGCCACTTCCAGCTTAGCTGTGCAGAGGAAGAACAACAAGAAGAAGAAATATCTCGAAATATGTCCGTCAGGCCAGTTCCTTTGAGCTGAATCTGCAAATATCTCGGAAACGAAGCGAGCTATGGCAAAATGTTAAGAGACGTTTTTTGTAGAGAATTATGTTTCCTACAATTTATGTTCTATGATATTTTTTGATCAGAAGCGTAGTTTTCGAGATATATCGAGATATTTAAAAGTTCCGAAGCCGCACCAACATAATAGGGATACAGAAACACCGTGGCCCCTTTCTTTGAGATAACTCTGCACTAGTGCGAGCCGCAAATGCCACTTCCAGCTTAGCTGTGCAGAAGAAGAACAACAAGAAGAAGAAATATCTCGAAATATGTCCGTCAGGCCCCTTCCCTTGAGATATATCTGCAAATATCTCGGAAACGAAGCGAGCTATGGCAAAATGTTTAGAGACCTTTCTTGTAGAGAATTAAGCTTCCTACTTTTTATGTAGTATGATATTTTTTGATCAGATGCGTAGTTCTCGAGATATATCAAGATATTTAAAAGTTCCGAAGCCGCACCAACATAATAGAGATACAGAAACACCGTGGCCCCTTTCTTTGAGATAACTCTGCACTATTGCGCGCTGCAAATGCCACTTCCAGCTTAGCTGTGCAGAGGAAGAACAACAAGAAGAAGAAATATCTCGAAATATGTCCGTCAGGCCAGTTCCTTTGAGCTGAATCTGCAAATATCTCGGAAACGAAGCGAGCTATGGCAAAATGTTAAGAGACGTTTTTTGTAGAGAATTATGTTTTCTACAATTTATGTTCTATGATATTTTTTGATCAGAAGCGTAGTTTTCGAGATGTATCGAGATATTTAAAAGTTCCGAAGACGCACCAACATAATAGAGATACAGAAACACCGTGGCCCCTTTCTTTGAGATAACTGTGCACTAGTGCGAGCCGCAAATGCCACTTCCAGCTTAGCTGTGCAGAAGAAGAACAACAAGAAGAAGAAATATCTCGAAATATGTCCGTCAGGCCCCTTCCCTTGAGATATATCTGCAAATATCTCGGAAAGGAAGCGAGCTATGGCAAAATGTTAAGAGACCTCTTATGTAGAGAATTAAGTTTCCTACTTTTCATGTTCTATGATATTTTTTGATCAGATGCGTAGTTCTCGAGATATATCAAGATATTTAAAAGTTCCGAAGCCGCACCAACATAATAGAGATACAGAAACACCGTGGCCCCTTTCTTTGAGATAAGTCTGCACTAGTGCGAGCCGCAAATGCCACTTCCAGCTTAGCTGTGCAGAAGAAGAACAACAAGAAGAAGAAATATCTCGAAATATGTCCGTCAGGCCCCTTCCCTTGAGATAAATCTGCAAATATCTCGGAAACGAAGCGAGCTATGGCAAAATGTTTAGAGACCTTTCTTGTAGAGAAATAAGTTTCCTACTTTTTATGTAGTATGATATTTTTTGATCAGATGCGTAGTTCTCGAGATATATCAAGATGTTTAAAAGTTCCGAAGCCGCACCAACATAATAGAGATACAGAAACACCGTGGCCCCTTTCTTTGAGATAACTCTGCACTATTGCGCGCTGCAAATGCCACTTCCAGCTTAGCTGTGCAGAAGAAGAACAACAAGAAGAAGAAATATCTCGAAATATGTCCGTCAGGCCCCTTCCCTTGAGATAAATCTGCATATATCTCGGAAACGAAGCGAGCTATGGCAAAATGTTAAGAGACCTTTTTTGTAGAGAATTAAGTTTCCTACTTTTTATGTTCTTTGATATTTTTCGATCAGAGGCGTAGTTCTCGAGATATATCAAGATATTTAAAAGTTCCGAAGCCGCACCAACATAATAGAGATACAGAAACACCGTGGCCCCTTTCTTTGAGATAACTCTGCACTATTGCGAGCTGCAAATGCCACTTCCAGCTTAGCTGTGCAGAGGAAGAACAACAAGAAGAAGAAATATCTCGAAATATGTCCGTCAGGCCAGTTCCTTTGAGCTGAATCTGCAAATATCTCGGAAACGAAGCGAGCTATGGCAAAATGTTAAGAGACGTTTTTTGTAGAGAATTATGTTTCCTACAATTTATGTTCTATGATATTTTTTGATCAGAAGCGTAGTTTTCGAGATATATCGAGATATTTAAAAGTTCCGAAGCCTCACCAACATAATAGAGATACAGAAACACCGTGGCCCCTTTCTTTGAGATAACTCTGCACTATTGCGAGCTGGAAATGCCACTTCCAGTTTAGCTGTGCAGAAGAAGAACAACAAGAAGAAGAAATATCTCGAAATATGTCCGTTAGTCCCCTTCCCTTGAGATAAATCTGCAAATATCTCGGAAACGAAGCGAGCTATGGCAAAATGTTAAGAGACCTTTTTTGTAGAGAATTAAGTTTCCTACTTTTTATGTTGTATGATATTTTTTGATCAGATGCGTAGTTCTCGAGATATATCAAGATATTTAAAAGTTCCGAAGCCGCACCAACATAATAGAGATACAGAAACACCGTGGCCCCTTTCTTTGAGATAACTCTGCACTATTGCGCGCTGCAAATGCCACTTCCAGCTTAGCTGTGCAGAAGAAGAACAACAAGAAGAAGAAATATCTCGAAATATGTCCGTCAGGCCCCTTCCCTTGAGATATATCTGCAAATATCTCGGAAACGAAGCGAGCTATGGCAAAATGTTAAGAGACCTTTTTTGTCGAGAATTATGTTTCCTACAATTTATGTTCTATGATATTTTTTGATCAGAAGCGTAGTTTTCGAGATATATCGAGATATTTAAAAGTTCCGAAGCCTCACCAACATAATAGAGATACAGAAACACCGTGGCCCCTTTCTTTGAGATAACTCTGCACTATTGCGAGCTGGAAATGCCACTTCCAGTTTAGCTGTGCAGAAGAAGAACAACAAGAAGAAGAAATATCTCGAAATATGTCCGTTAGTCCCCTTCCCTTGAGATAAATCTGCAAATATCTCGGAAACGAAGCGAGCTATGGCAAAATGTTAAGAGACCTTTTTTGTAGAGAATTAAGTTTCCTACTTTTTATGTTGTATGATATTTTTTGATCAGATGCGTAGTTCTCGAGATATATCAAGATATTTAAAAGTTCCGAAGCCGCACCAACATAATAGAGATACAGAAACACCGTGGCCCCTTTCTTTGAGATAACTCTGCACTATTGCGCGCTGCAAATGCCACTTCCAGCTTAGCTGTGCAGAAGAAGAACAACAAGAAGAAGAAATATCTCGAAATATGTCCGTCAGGCCCCTTCCCTTGAGATAAATCTGCAAATATCTCGGAAACGAAGCGAGCTATGGCAAAATGTTTAGAGACCTTTTTTGCAGAGAATTAAGTTTCCTACTTTTTATGTTGTATGATATTTTTTGATCAGATGCGTAGTTCTCGAGATATATCAAGATATTTAAAAGTTCCGAAGCCGCACCAACATAATAGAGATACAGAAACACCGTGGCCCCTTTCTTTGAGATAACTCTGCACTATTGCGAGCTGCAAATGCCACTTCCAGCTTAGCTGTGCAGAGGAAGAACAACAAGAAGAAGAAATATCTCGAAATATGTCCGTCAGGCCCCTTCCCTTGAGATATATCTGCAAATATCTCGGAAACGAAGCGAGCTATGGCAAAATGTTAAGAGACCTTTTTTGTAGAGAATTATGTTTCCTATAATTTATGTTCTATGATATTTTTTGATCAGAAGCGTAGTTCTCGAGATATATCGAGATATTTAAAAGTTCCGAAGCCGCACCAACATAATAGGGATACAGAAACACCGTGGCCCCTTTCTTTGAGATAACTCTGCACTAGTGCGAGCCGCAAATGCCACTTCCAGCTTAGCTGTGCAGAAGAAGAACAACAAGAAGAAGAAATATCTCGAAATATGTCCGTCAGGCCCCTTCCCTTGAGATAAATCTGCAAATATCTCGGAAACGAAGCGAGCTATGGCAGAATGTTAAGAGACGTTTTTTGTAGAGAATTATGTTTCCTACTTTTTATGTTCTATGATATTTTTTGATGAGATGCGCAGTTCTCGAGATATATCCAGATATTTAAAAGTTCCCAAGCGGCACCAACATAATAGGGATACAGAAACACCGTGGCCCCTTTCTTTGAGGTAACTCTGCACTATTGCGAGCTGCAAATGCCACTTCCAGCTTAGCTGTGCAGAAGAAGAACAACAAGAAGAAGAAATATCTCGAAATATGTCCGTCAGGCCCCTTCCCTTGAGATAAATCTGCAAATATCTCGGAAACCAAGCGAGCTATGGCAAAATGTTCAGACACCTTATTTGTAGAGAATTAAGTTTCCTACTTTTTATGTTCTACGATATTTTTTGATCAGATGCGTAGTTCTCGAGATATATCAAGATATTTAAAAGTTCCGAAGCCGCACCAACATAATAGAGATACAGAAACACCGTGGCCCCTTTCTTTGAGATAACTCTGCACTATTGCGAGCTGCAAATGCCACTTCCAGCTTAGCTGTGCAGAAGAAGAACAACAAGAAGAAGAAATATCTCGGAATATGTCCGTCAGGCCCCTTCCCTTGAGATAAATCTGCAAATATCTCGGAAACGAAGCGAGCTATGGCAAAATGTTAAGAGACCTTTTTTGTAGAGAATTATGTTTCCTACAATTTACGTTCTCTGATATTTTTTGATCAGAAGCGTAGTTTTCGAGATATATCGAGATATTTAAAAGTTCCGAAGCCGCACCAACATAATAGAGATACAGAAACACCGTGGCCCCTTTCTTTGAGATAACTCTGCACCATTGCGACCTGCAAATGCCACTTCCAGCTTAGCTGTGCAGAAGAGGAACAACAAGAAGAAGAAATATCTCGGAATATGTCCGTCAGGCCCCTTCCCTTGAGATAAATCTGCAAATATCTCGGAAACGAAGCGAGCTATGGCAAAATGTTAAGAGACCTTTTTTGTAGAGAATTAAGTTTCCTGCTTTTTATGTTCTATGATATTTTTTGATCGGATGCGTAGTTCTCGAGATATATCAAGATATTTAAAAGTTCCGAAGCCGCACCAACATAATAGAGATACAGAAACACCGTGGCCCCTTTCTTTGAGATAACTCTGCACTATTGCGACCTGCAAACGCCACTTCCAGCTTAGCTGTGCTGAAGAGGAACAACAAGAAGAAGAAATATCTCGGAATATGTCCGTCAGGCCCCTTCCCTTGAGCTAAATCTGCAAATATCTCGGAAACGATGCCAGCTATGGGAAAATGTTAAAAGACCTTTTTTGTAGAGAATTAAGTTTCCTACTTTTTATGTTCTATGATATTTTTCCATCAGAGGCGTAGTTCTCGAGATATATCAAGATATTTAAAAGTTCCGAAGCCGCACCAACATAATAGAGATACAGAAACACAGTGGCCCCTTTCTTTGAGATAACTCTGCACTATTGCGCGCTGCAAATGCCACTTCCAGCTTAGCGGTGCAGAAGAAGAACAACAAGAAGAAGAAATATCTCGAAATATGTCCGTCAGGCCCCTTCCCTTGAGATAAATCTGCAAATATCTCGGAAACCAAGCGAGCTATGGCAAAATGTTAAGAGACCTTATTTGTAGAGAATTAAGTTTCCTACTTTTTATGTTCTACGATATTTTTTGATCAGATGCGTAGTTCTCGAGATATATCAAGATATTTAAAAGTTCCGAAGCCGCACCAACATAATAGAGATACAGAAACACCGTGGCCCCTTTCTTTGAGATAACTCTGCACTATTGCGAGCTGCAAATGCCACTTCCAGCTTAGCTGTGCAGAAGAAGAACAACAAGAAGAAGAAATATCTCGAAATATGTCCGTCAGGCCCCTTCCCTTGAGATAAATCTGCAAATATCTCGGAAACGAAGCGAGCTATGGCAAAATGTTAAGAGACCTTTTTTGTACAGAATTATCTTTCCTACAATTTACGTTCTCCGATATTTTTTGATCAGAAGCGTAGTTTTCGAGATATATCGAGATATTTAAAAGTTCCGAAGCCGCACCAACATAATAGCGATACAGAAACACCGTGGCCCCTTTCTTTGAGATAACTCTGCACTATTGCGACCTGCAAATGCCACTTCCAGCTTAGCTGTGCAGAAGAAGAACAACAAGAAGAAGAAATATCTCGAAATATGTCCGTCAGGCCCCTTCCCTTGAGATAAATCTGCAAATATCTCGGAAACGAAGCGAGCTATGGCAAAATGTTAAGAGACCTTTTTTGTAGAGAATTAAGTTTCCTACTTTTTATGTTCTATGATATTTTTCGATCAGAGGCGTAGTTCTCGAGATATATCAAGATATTTAAAAGTTCCGAAGCCGCACCAACATAATAGAGATACAGAAACACCGTGGCCCCTTTCTTTGAGATAACTCTGCACTATTGCGAGCTGCAAATGCCACTTCCAGCTTAGCTGTGCAGAAGAAGAACAACAAGAAGAAGAAATATCTCGAAATATGTCCGTCAGGCCCCTTCCCTTGAGATAAATCTGCAAATATCTCGGAAACGAAGCGAGCTATGGCAAAATGTTAAGAGACCTTTTTTGTACAGAATTATCTTTCCTACAATTTACGTTCTCCGATATTTTTTGATCAGAAGCGTAGTTTTCGAGATATATCGAGATATTTAAAAGTTCCGAAGCCGCACCAACATAATAGAGATACAGAAACACCGTGGCCCCTTTCTTTGAGATAACTCTGCACTATTGCGACCTGCAAATGCCACTTCCAGCTTAGCTGTGCAGAAGAAGAACAACAAGAAGAAGAAATATCTCGAAATATGTCCGTCAGGCCCCTTCCCTTGAGATAAATCTGCAAATATCTCGGAAACGAAGCGAGCTATGGCAAAATGTTAAGAGACCTTTTTTGTAGAGAATTAAGTTTCCTACTTTTTATGTTCTATGATATTTTTCGATCAGAGGCGTAGTTCTCGAGATATATCAAGATATTTAAAAGTTCCGCAGCCGCACCAACATAATAGAGATACAGAAACACCGTGGCCCCTTTCTTTGAGATAACTCTGCACGATTGCGAGCTGGAAATGCCACTTCCAGTTTAGCTGTGCAGAAGAAGAACAACAAGAAGAAGAAATATCTCGAAATATGTCCATCAGGACCCTTCCCGTGAGATAAATCTGCAAATATCTCGGAAACGAAGCGAGCTATCGCAAAATGTTAAGAGACCTTTTTTGTAGAGAATTATGTTTCCTACAATTTATGTTCTATGATATTTTTTGATCAGAAGCGTAGTTTTCGAGATATATCGAGATATTTAAAAGTTCCGCAGCCGCACCAACATAATAGAGATACAGAAACACCGTGGCCCCTTTCTTTGAGATAACTCTGCACTATTGCGAGCTGGAAATGCCACTTCCAGTTTAGCTGTGCAGAAGAAGAACAACAAGAAGAAGAAATATCTCGAAATATGTCCGTCAGGCCCCTTCCCTTGAGATAAATCTGCAAATATCTCGGAAACGAAGCGAGCTATGGCAAAATGTTAAGAGACCTTTTTTGTAGAGAATTATGTTTCCTACAATCTACGTTCTCTGATATTTTTTGATCAGAAGCGTAGTTTTCGAGATATATCGAGATATTTAAATTTTCCGAAGCCGCACCAACATAATAGAGATACAGAAACACCGTGGCCCCTTTCTTTGAGATAACTCTGCACTATTGCGCGCTGCAAATGCCACTTCCAGCTTAGCGGTGCAGAAGAAGAACAACAAGAAGAAGAAATATCTCGAAATATGTCCGTCAGGCCCCTTCCCTTGAGATAAATCTGCAAATATCTCGGAAACGAAGCGAGCTATGGCAAAATGTTAAGAGACCTTTTTTGTACAGAATTATCTTTCCTACAATTTACGTTCTCCGATATTTTTTGATCAGAAGCGTAGTTTTCGAGATATATCGAGATATTTAAAAGTTCCGAAGCCGCACCAACATAATAGAGATACAGAAACACCGTGGCCCCTTTCTTTGAGATAACTCTGCACTATTGCGACCTGCAAATGCCACTTCCAGCTTAGCTGTGCAGAAGAAGAACAACAAGAAGAAGAAATATCTCGAAATATGTCCGTCAGGCCCCTTCCCTTGAGATAAATCTGCAAATATCTCGGAAACGAAGCGAGCTATGGCAAAATGTTAAGAGACCTTTTTTGTAGAGAATTAAGTTTCCTACTTTTTATGTTCTATGATATTTTTCGATCAGAGGCGTAGTTCTCGAGATATATCAAGATATTTAAAAGTTCCGAAGCCGCACCAACATAATAGAGATACAGAAACACCGTGGCCCCTTTCTTTGAGATAACTCTGCACGATTGCGAGCTGGAAATGCCACTTCCAGTTTAGCTGTGCAGAAGAAGAACAACAAGAAGAAGAAATATCTCGAAATATGTCCATCAGGACCCTTCCCGTGAGATAAATCTGCAAATATCTCGGAAACGAAGCGAGCTATCGCAAAATGTTAAGAGACCTTTTTTGTAGAGAATTATGTTTCCTACAATTTATGTTCTCTGATATTTTTTGATCAGAAGCGTAGTTTTCGAGATATATCGAGATATTTAAATTTTCCGAAGCCGCACCAACATAATAGAGATACAGAAACACCGTGGCCCCTTTCTTTGAGGTAACTCTGCACTATTGCGAGCTGCAAATGCCACTTCCAGCTTAGCTGTGCAGAAGAAGAACAACAAGAAGAAGAAATATCTCGAAATATGTCCGTCAGGCCCCTTCCCTTGAGATAAATCTGCAAATATCTCGGAAACCAAGCGAGCTATCGCAAAATGTTCAGAGACCTTATTTGTAGAGAATTAAGTTTCCTACTTTTTATGTTCTACGATATTTTTTGATCAGATGCGTAGCTCTCGAGATATATCAAGATATTTAAAAGTTCCGAAGCCGCACCAACATAATAGAGATACAGAAACACCGTGGCCCCTTTCTTTGAGGTAACTCTGCACTATTGCGAGCTGCAAATGCCACTTCCAGCTTAGCTGTGCAGAGGAAGAACAACAAGAAGAAGAAATATCTCGAAATATGTCCGTCAGGCCAGTTCCTTTGAGCTGAATCTGCAAATATCTCGGAAACGAAGCGAGCTATGGCAAAATGTTAAGAGACGTTTTTTGTAGAGAATTATGTTTCCTACAATTTATGTTCTATGATATTTTTTGATCCGAAGCGTAGTTTTCGAGATATATCGAGATATTTAAAAGTTCCGAAGCCGCACCAACATAATAGGGATACAGAAACACCGTGGCCCCTTTCTTTGAGATAACTCTGCACGATTGCGAGCTGGAAATGCCACTTCCAGTTTAGCTGTGCAAAAGAAGAACAACAAGAAGAAGAAATATCTCGAAATATGTCCGTCAGGCCCCTTCCCTTGAGATATATCTGCAAATATCTCGGAAACGAAGCGAGCTATGGCAAAATGTTAAGAGACGTTTTTTATAGAGAATTATGTTTCCTACAATTTATGTTCTATGATATTTTTTGATCAGAAGCGTAGTTTTCGAGATATATCGAGATATTTAAAAGTTCCGAAGCCGCACCAACATAATAGAGATACAGAAACACCGTGGCCCCTTTCTTTGAGATAACTCTGCACTAGTGCGAGCCGCAAATGCCACTTCCAGCTTAGCTGTGCAGAAGAAGAACAACAAGAAGAAGAAATATCTCGAAATATGTCCGACAGGCCCCTTCCCTTGAGATAAATCTGCAAATATCTCGGAAACGAAGCGAGCTATAGCAAAATCTTTAGAGACCTTTCTTGTAGAGAATTAAGTTTCCTACTTTTTATCTTCTATGATATTTGTAGATCAGATGCGTAGGTCTCGAGATATATCAAGATATTTAAAAGTTCCGAAGCCGCACCAACATAATAGAGATACAGAAACACCGTGGCCCCTCTCTTTGAGATAACTCTGCACTATTGCGAGCTGCAAATGCCACTTCCAGCTTAGCTGTGCAGAAGAAGAACAACAAGAAGAAGAAATATCTCGAAATATGTCCGTCAGGCCCCTTCCCTTGAGATAAATCTGCAAATATCTCGGAAACGAAGCGAGCTATGGCAAAATCTTTAGAGACCTTTCTTGTAGAGAATTAAGTTTCCTACTTTTTATGTAGTATGATATTTTTTGATCAGATGCGTAGTTCTCGAGATATATCAAGATATTTAAAAGTTCCGAAGCCGCACCAACATAATAGAGATACAGAAACACCGTGGCCCCTTTCTTTGAGATAACTCTGCACTATTGCGAGCTGCAAATGCCACTTCCAGCTTAGCTGTGCAGAAGAAGAACAACAAGAAGAAGAAATATCTCGAAATATGTCCGTCAGGCCCCTTCCCTTGAGATATATCTGCAAATATCTCAGAAACCAAGCGAGCTATGGCAAAGTGTTAAGAGACCTTTTTTGTAGAGAATTATGTTTCCTACAATTTATGTTCTATGATATTTTTTGATCAGAAGCGTAGTTTTCGAGATATATCGAGATATTTAAAAGTTCCGAAGCCGCACCAACATAATAGAGATACAGAAACACCGTGGCCCCTTTCTTTGAGATAACTCTGCACTAGTGCGAGCCGCAAATGCCACTTCCAGCTTAGCTGTGCAGAAGAAGAACAACAAGAAGAAGAAATATCTCGAAATATGTCCGACAGGCCCCTTCCCTTGAGATAAATCTGCAAATATCTCGGAAACGAAGCGAGCTATAGCAAAATCTTTAGAGACCTTTCTTGTAGAGAATTAAGTTTCCTACTTTTTATCTTCTATGATATTTTTTGATCAGATGCGTAGTTCTCGAGATATATCAAGATATTTAAAAGTTCCGAAGCCGCACCAACATAATAGAGATACAGAAACACCGTGGCCCCTCTCTTTGAGATAACTCTGCACTATTGCGAGCTGCAAATGCCACTTCCAGCTTAGCTGTGCAGAAGAAGAACAACAAGAAGAAGAAATATCTCGAAATATGTCCGTCAGGCCCCTTCCCTTGAGATAAATCTGCAAATATCTCGGAAACCAAGCGAGCTATGGCAAAATGTTCAGAGACCTTATTTGTAGAGAATTAAGTTTCCTACTTTTTATGTTCTACGATATTTTTTGATCAGATGCGTAGCTCTCGAGATATATCAAGATATTTAAAAGTTCCGAAGCCGCACCAACATAATAGAGATACAGAAACACCGTGGCCCCTTTCTTTGAGATAACTCTGCACTATTGCGAGCTGCAAATGCCACTTCCAGCTTAGCTGTGCAGAAGAAGAACAACAAGAAGAAGAAATATCTCGAAATATGTCCGTCAGGCCCCTTCCCTTGAGATAAATCTGCAAATATCTCGGAAACGAAGCGAGCTATGGCAAAATGTTAAGAGACCTTTTTTGTAGAGAATTATGTTTCCTACAATTTACGTTCTCTGATATTTTTTGATCAGAAGCGTAGTTTTCGAGATATATCGAGATATTTAAAAGTTCCGAAGCCGCACCAACATAATAGAGATACAGAAACACCGTGGCCCCTTTCTTTGAGATAACTCTGCACTATTGCGACCTGCCAATGCCACTTCCAGCTTAGCTGTGCAGAAGAAGAACAACAAGAAGAAGAAATATCTCGAAATATGTCCGTCAGGCCCCTTCCCTTGAGATAAATCTGCAAATATCTCGGAAACGAAGCGAGCTATGGCAAAATGTTAAGAGACCTTTTTTGTAGAGAATTAAGTTTCCTACTTTTTATGTTCTATGATATTTTTCGATCAGAGGCGTAGTTCTCGAGATATATCAAGATATTTAAAAGTTCCGAAGCCGCACCAACATAATAGAGATACAGAAACACCGTGGCCCCTTTCTTTGAGATAACTCTGCACGATTGCGAGCTGGAAATGCCACTTCCAGTTTAGCTGTGCAGAAGAAGAACAACAAGAAGAAGAAATATCTCGAAATATGTCCATCAGGACCCTTCCCGTGAGATAAATCTGCAAATATCTCGGAAACGAAGCGAGCTATGGCAAAATGTTAAGAGACGTTTTTTGTAGAGAATTATGCTTCCTACAATTTATGTTCTATGATATTTTTTGATCAGAAGCGTAGTTTTCGAGATATATCGAGATATTTAAAAGTTCCGAAGCCGCACCAACATAATAGAGATACAGAAACACCGTGGCCCCTTTCTTTGAGATAACTCTGCACTATTGCGACCTGCAAATGCCACTTCCAGCTTAGCTGTGCAGAAGAGGAACAACAAGAAGAAGAAATATCTCGGAATATGTCCGTCAGGCCCCTTCCCTTGAGCTAAATTTGCAAATATCTCGGAAACGATGCCAGCTATGGGAAAATGTTAAGAGACCTTTTTTGTAGAGAATTAAGTTTCCTACTTTTTATGTTCTATGATATTTTTCCATCAGAGGCGTAGTTCTCGAGATATATCAAGATATTTAAAAGTTCCGAAGCCGCACCAACATAATAGAGATACAGAAACACCGTGGCCCCTTTCTTTGAGATAACTCTGCACTATTGCGAGCTGCAAATGCCACTTCCAGCTTAGCTGTGCAGAAGAAGAACAACAAGAAGAAGAAATATCTCGAAATATGTCCGTCAGGCCCCTTCCCTTGAGATAAATCTGCAAATATCTCGGAAACGAAGCGAGCTATGGCAAAATGTTAAGAGACCTTTTTTTGTAGAGAATTATGTTTCCTACAATTTACGTTCTCTGATATTTTTTGATCAGAAGCGTAGTTTTCGAGATATATCGAGATATTTAAAAGTTCCGAAGCCGCACCAACATAATAGAGATACAGAAACACCGTGGCCCCTTTCTTTGAGATAACTCTGCACCATTGCGACCTGCAAATGCCACTTCCAGCTTAGCTGTGCAGAAGAGGAACAACAAGAAGAAGAAATATCTCGGAATATGTCCGTCAGGCCCCTTCCCTTGAGATAAATCTGCAAATATCTCGGAAACGAAGCGAGCTATGGCAAAATGTTAAGAAACCTTTTTTGTAGAGAATTAAGTTTCCTACTTTTTATGGTCTATGATATTTTTCGATCAGAGGCGTAGTTCTCGAGATATATCAAGATATTTAAAAGTTCCGAGGCCGCACCAACATAATAGAGATACAGAAACACCGTGGCCCCTTTCTTTGAGATAACTCTGCACTAGTGCGAGCCGGAAATGCCGCTTCCAGCTTAGCTGTGCAGAAGAAGAACAACAAGAAGAAGAAATATCTCGAAATATGTCCGTCAGGCCCCTTCCCTCGAGATAAATCTGCAAATATCTCGGAAACGAAGCGAGCTATGGCAAAATGTTAAGAGACCTTTTTTGTAGAGAATTAAGTTTCCTAGTTTTTATGTTCTATGATATTTTTTGATCGGATGCGTAGTTCTCGAGATATATCAAGATATTTAAAAGTTCCGAAGCCGCACCAACATAATAGAGATACAGAAACACCGTGGCCCCTTTCTTTGAGATAACTCTGCACTATTGCGACCTGCAAATGCCACTTCCAGCTTAGCTGTGCAGAAGAGGAACAACAAGAAGAAGAAATATCTCGGAATATGTCCGTCAGGCCCCTTCCCTTGAGCTAAATTTGCAAATATCTCGGAAACGATGCCAGCTATGGGAAAATGTTAAGAGACCTTTTTTGTAGAGAATTAAGTTTCCTACTTTTTATGTTCTATGATATTTTTCCATCAGAGGCGTAGTTCTCGAGATATATCAAGATATTTAAAAGTTCCGAAGCCGCACCAACATAATAGAGATACAGAAACACCGTGGCCCCTTTCTTTGAGATAACTCTGCACTATTGCGCGCTGCAAATGCCACTTCCAGCTTAGCTGTGCAGAAGAAGAACAACAAGAAGAAGAAATATCTCGAAATATGTCCGTCAGACCCCTTCCCTTGAGATAAATCTGCAAATATCTCGGAAACGAAGCGAGCTATGGCAAAATGTTAAGAGACCTTTTTTGTAGAGAATTAAGTTTCCTACTTTTTATGTTCTATGATATTTTTTGATCAGATGCGCAGTTCTCGAGATATATCCAGATATTTAAAAGTTCCGAAGCGGCACCAACATAATAGAGATACAGACACACCGTGGCCCCTTTCTTTGAGGTAACTCTGCACTATTGCGAGCTGCAAATGCCACTTCCAGCTTAGCTGTGCAGAAGAAGAACAACAAGAAGAAGAAATATCTCGAAATATGTCCGTCAGGCCCCTTCCCTTGAGATAAATCTGCAAATATCTCGGAAACCAAGCGAGCTATGGCAAAATGTTCAGAGACCTTATTTGTAGAGAATTAAGGTTCCTACTTTTTATGTTCTACGATATTTTTTGATCAGATGCGTAGTTCTCGAGATATATCAAGATATTTAAAAGTTCCGAAGCCGCACCAACATAATAGAGATACAGAAACACCGTGGCCCCTTTCTTTGAGATAACTCTGCACTATTGCGAGCTGCAAATGCCACTTCCAGCTTAGCTGTGCAGAAGAAGAACAACAAGAAGAAGAAATATCTCGAAATATGTCCGTCAGGCCCCTTCCCTTGAGATAAATCTGCAAATATCTCGGAAACGAAGCGAGCTATGGCAAAATGTTAAGAGACCTTTTTTGTAGAGAATTATATTTCCTACAATTTACGTTCTCTGATATTTTTTGATCAGAAGCGTAGTTTTCGAGATATATCGAGATATTTAAAAGTTCCGAAGCCGCACCAACATAATAGAGATACAGAAACACCGTGGCCCCTTTCTTTGAGATAACTCTGCACCATTGCGACCTGCAAATGCCACTTCCAGCTTAGCTGTGCAGAAGAGGAACAACAAGAAGAAGAAATATCTCGGAATATGTCCGTCAGGCCCCTTCCCTTGAGATAAATCTGCAAATATCTCGGAAACGAAGCGAGCTATGGCAAAATGTTAAGAGACCTTTTTTGTAGAGAATTAAGTTTCCTACTTTTTATGTTCTATGATATTTTTTGATCAGATGCGCAGTTCTCGAGATATATCCAGATATTTAAAAGTTCCGAAGCGGCACCAACATAATAGAGATACAGACACACCGTGGCCCCTTTCTTTGAGGTAACTCTGCACTATTGCGAGCTGCAAATGCCACTTCCAGCTTAGCTGTGCAGAAGAAGAACAACAAGAAGAAGAAATATCTCGAAATATGTCCGTCAGGCCCCTTCCCTTGAGATAAATCTGCAAATATCTCGGAAACCAAGCGAGCTATGGCAAAATGTTCAGAGACCTTATTTGTAGAGAATTAAGTTTCCTACTTTTTATGTTCTACGATATTTTTTGATCAGATGCGTAGTTCTCGAGATATATCAAGATATTTAAAAGTTCCGAAGCCGCACCAACATAATAGAGATACAGAAACACCGTGGCCCCTTTCTTTGAGATAACTCTGCACTATTGCGAGCTGCAAATGCCACTTCCAGCTTAGCTGTGCAGAAGAAGAACAACAAGAAGAAGAAATATCTCGAAATATGTCCGTCAGGCCCCTTCCCTTGAGATAAATCTGCAAATATCTCGGAAACGAAGCGAGCTATGGCAAAATGTTAAGAGACCTTTTTTGTAGAGAATTATGTTTCCTACAATTTACGTTCTCTGATATTTTTTGATCAGAAGCGTAGTTTTCGAGATATATCGAGATATTTAAAAGTTCTGAAGCCGCACCAACATAATAGAGATACAGAAACACCGTGGCCCCTTTCTTTGAGATAACTCTGCACCATTGCGACCTGCAAATGCCACTTCCAGCTTAGCTGTGCAGAAGAGGAACAACAAGAAGAAGAAATATCTCGGAATATGTCCGTCAGGCCCCTTCCCTTGAGATAAATCTGCAAATATCTCGGAAACGAAGCGAGCTATGGCAAAATGTTAAGAGACCTTTTTTGTAGAGAATTAAGTTTCCTACTTTTTATGGTCTATGATATTTTTCGATCAGAGGCGTAGTTCTCGAGATATATCAAGATATTTAAAAGTTCCGAGGCCGCACCAACATAATAGAGATACAGAAACACCGTGGCCCCTTTCTTTGAGATAACTCTGCACTAGTGCGAGCCGCAAATGCCGCTTCCAGCTTAGCTGCGCAGAAGAAGAACAACAAGAAGAAGAAATATCTCGAAATATGTCCGTCAGGCCCCTTCCCTCGAGATAAATCTGCAAATATCTCGGAAACGAAGCGAGCTATGGCAAAATGTTAAGAGACCTTTTTTGTAGAGAATTATATTTCCTACAATTTACGTTCTCTGATATTTTTTGATCAGAAGCGTAGTTTTCGAGATATATCGAGATATTTAAAAGTTCCGAAGCCGCACCAACATAATAGAGATACAGAAACACCGTGGCCCCTTTCTTTGAGATAACTCTGCACCATTGCGACCTGCAAATGCCACTTCCAGCTTAGCTGTGCAGAAGAGGAACAACAAGAAGAAGAAATATATCGGAATATGTCCGTCAGGCCCCTTCCCTTGAGATAAATCTGCAAATATCTCGGAAACGAAGCGAGCTATGGCAAAATGTTAAGAGACCTTTTTTGTAGAGAATTAAGTTTCCTACTTTTTATGTTCTATGATATTTTTTGATCAGATGCGCAGTTCTCGAGATATATCCAGATATTTAAAAGTTCCGAAGCGGCACCAACATAATAGAGATACAGACACACCGTGGCCCCTTTCTTTGAGGTAACTCTGCACTATTGCGAGCTGCAAATGCCACTTCCAGCTTAGCTGTGCAGAAGAAGAACAACAAGAAGAAGAAATATCTCGAAATATGTCCGTCAGGCCCCTTCCCTTGAGATAAATCTGCAAATATCTCGGAAACCAAGCGAGCTATGGCAAAATGTTCAGAGACCTTATTTGTAGAGAATTAAGTTTCCTACTTTTTATGTTCTACGATATTTTTTGATCAGATGCGTAGTTCTCGAGATATATCAAGATATTTAAAAGTTCCGAAGCCGCACCAACATAATAGAGATACAGAAACACCGTGGCCCCTTTCTTTGAGATAACTCTGCACTATTGCGAGCTGCAAATGCCACTTCCAGCTTAGCTGTGCAGAAGAAGAACAACAAGAAGAAGAAATATCTCGAAATATGTCCGTCAGGCCCCTTCCCTTGAGATAAATCTGCAAATATCTCGGAAACGAAGCGAGCTATGGCAAAATGTTAAGAGACCTTTTTTGTAGAGAATTATGTTTCCTACAATTTACGTTCTCTGATATTTTTTGATCAGAAGCGTAGTTTTCGAGATATATCGAGATATTTAAAAGTTCTGAAGCCGCACCAACATAATAGAGATACAGAAACACCGTGGCCCCTTTCTTTGAGATAACTCTGCACCATTGCGACCTGCAAATGCCACTTCCAGCTTAGCTGTGCAGAAGAGGAACAACAAGAAGAAGAAATATCTCGGAATATGTCCGTCAGGCCCCTTCCCTTGAGATAAATCTGCAAATATCTCGGAAACGAAGCGAGCTATGGCAAAATGTTAAGAGACCTTTTTTGTAGAGAATTAAGTTTCCTACTTTTTATGGTCTATGATATTTTTCGATCAGAGGCGTAGTTCTCGAGATATATCAAGATATTTAAAAGTTCCGAGGCCGCACCAACATAATAGAGATACAGAAACACCGTGGCCCCTTTCTTTGAGATAACTCTGCACTAGTGCGAGCCGCAAATGCCGCTTCCAGCTTAGCTGTGCAGAAGAAGAACAACAAGAAGAAGAAATATCTCGAAATATGTCCGTCAGGCCCCTTCCCTCGAGATAAATCTGCAAATATCTCGGAAACGAAGCGAGCTATGGCAAAATGTTAAGAGACCTTTTTTGTAGAGAATTAAGTTTCCTAGTTTTTATGTTCTATGATATTTTTTGATCGGATGCGTAGTTCTCGAGATATATCAAGATATTTAAAAGTTCCGAAGCCGCACCAACATAATAGAGATACAGAAACACCGTGGCCCCTTTCTTTGAGATAACTCTGCACTATTGCGACCTGCAAATGCCACTTCCAGCTTAGCTGTGCAGAAGAGGAACAACAAGAAGAAGAAATATCTCGGAATATGTCCGTCAGGCCCCTTCCCTTGAGCTAAATCTGCAAATATCTCGGAAACGATGCCAGCTATGGGAAAATGTTAAGAGACCTTTTTTGTAGAGAATTAAGTTTCCTACTTTTTATGTTCTATGATATTTTTCCATGAGAGGCGTAGTTCTCGAGATATATCAAGATATTTAAAAGTTCCGAAGCCGCACCAACATAATAGAGATACAGAAACACCGTGGCCCCTTTCTTTGAGATAACTCTGCACTATTGCGCGCTGCAAATGCCACTTCCAGCTTAGCTGTGCAGAAGAAGAACAACAAGAAGAAGAAATATCTCGAAATATGTCCGTCAGGCCCCTTCCCTTGAGATACATCGGCAAGTATCTCGGAAACGAAGCGAGCTATGGTAAAATGTTAAGAGACCTTTTTTGTAGAGAATTAAGTTTTCTACTTTTTATGTTCCATGATATTTTTTGATCAGATGCGTAGTTCTCGAGATATATCAAGATATTTAAAAGTTCTGAAGCTGCACCAACATAATAGAGATACAGAAACACCGTGGCCCCTTTCTTTGAGATAACTCTGCACTAGTGCGAGCCGCAAATGCCACTTCCAGCTTAGCTGTGCAGAAGAAGAACAACAAGAAGAAGAAATATCTGGAAATATGTCCGTTAGGCCCCTTCCCTTGAGATAAATCTGCAAATATCTCGGAAACGAAGCGAGCTATGGCAAAATGTTAAGAGACCTTTTTTGTAGAGAATTATGTTTCCTACTTTTTATGTTCTATGATATTTTTTGATCAGATGCGTAGTTCTCGAGATATACCAAGATATTTAAAAGTTCCGAAGCCGCACCAACATAATAGAGATACAGAAACACCGTGGCCCCTTTCTTTGAGATAACTCTGCACAATTGCGAGCTGCAAATGCCACTTCCAGCTTAGCTGTGCAGAAGAAGAACAACAAGAAGAAGAAATATCTCGAAATATGTCCGTCAGGCCCCTTCCCTTGAGATACATCGGCAAGTATCTCGGAAACGAAGCGAGCTATGGCAAAATGTTAAGAGACCTTTTTTGTGGAGAATTATGCTTCCTACAATTTATGTTGTATGATATTTTAGATCAGAAGCGTAGTTTTCGAGATATATCGAGATATTTAAAAGTTCCGAAGCCGCACCAACATAATAGAGATACAGAAACACCGTGGCCCCTTTCGTTGAGATAACTCTGCACTAGTGCGAGCCGCAAATGCCACTTCCAGCTTAGCTGTGCAGAAGAAGAACAACAAGAAGAAGAAATATCTCGAAATATGTCCGTCAGGCCCCTTCCCTTGAGATAAATCTGCAAATATCTCGGAAACGAAGCGAGCTATGGCAAAATGTTAAGAGACCTTTTTTGTAGAGAATTAAGTTTCCTACTTTTTATGTTCTATGATATTTTTTGATCAGATGCGTAGTTCTCGAGATATATCAAGATATTTAAAAGTTCCGAAGCCGCACCAACATAATAGGGATACAGAAACACCGTGGCCCCTTTCTTTGAGATAACTCTGCACTAGTGCGAGCCGCAAATGCCACTTCCAGCTTAGCTGTACAGAAGAAGAACAACAAGAAGAAGAAATATCTCGAAATATGTCCGTCAGGCCCCTTCCCTTGAGATAAATCTGCAAATATCTCGGAAACGAAGCGAGCTATGGCAAAGTGTGAAGAGACGTTTTTTGTAGAGAATTATGTTTCCTACAATTTATGTTCTATGATATTTTTTGATCAGAAGCGTATTTTTCGCGATATATCGAGATATTTAAAAGTTCCGAAGCCGCACCAACATAATAGAGATACAGAAACACCGTGGCCCCTTTCTTTGAGATAACTCTGCACTAGTGCGAGCCGCAAATGCCACTTCCAGCTTAGCTGTACAGAAGAAGAACAACAAGAAGAAGAAATATCTCGAAATATGTCCGTCAGGCCCCTTCCCTTGAGATAAATCTGCAAATATCTCGGAAACGAAGCGAGCTATGGCAAAATGTGAAGAGACGTTTTTTGTAAAGAATTATGTTTCCTACAATTTATGTTCTATGATATTTTTTGATCAGAAGCGTAGTTTTCGCGATATGTCGAGATATTTAAAAGTTCCGAAGCCGCACCAACATAATAGAGATACAGAAACACCATGGCCCCTTTCTTTGAGATAACTCTGCACTATTGCGAGCTGCAAATGCCACTTCCAACTTAGCTGTGCAGAAGAAGAACAACAAGAAGAAGAAATATCTCGAAATATGTCCGTCAGGCCCCATCCCTTGAGATAAATCTGCAAATATCTCGGAAACGAAGAGAGCTATGGCAAAATGTGAAGAGACGTTTTTTGTAGAGAATTATGTTTCCTACAATTTATGTTCTATGATATTTTTTGATCAGAAGCGTAGTTTTCGCGATATATCGAGATATTTAAAAGTTCCGAAGCCGCACCAACATAATAGAGATACAGAAACACCGTGGCCCCTTTCTTTGAGATAACTCTGCACTAGTGCAAGCCGCAAATGCCACTTCCAGCTTAGCTGTGCAGAAGAAGAACAACAAGAAGAAGAAATATCTCGAAATATGTCCGTCAGGCCCCTTCCCTTGAGATACATCTGCAAGTATCTCGGAAACGAAGCGAGCTATGGCAAAATGTTAAGAGACCTTTTTTGTGGAGAATTATGCTTCCTACAATTTATGTTGTATGATATTTTAGATCAGAAGCGTAGTTTTCGAGATATATCGAGATATTTAAAAGTTCCGAAGCCGCACCAACATAATAGAGATACAGAAACACCGTGGCCCCTTTCGTTGAGATAACTCTGCACTAGTGCGAGCCGCAAATGCCACTTCCAGCTTAGCTGTGCAGAAGAAGAACAACAAGAAGAAGAAATATCTCGAAATATGTCCGTCAGGCCCCTTCCCTTGAGATAAATCTGCAAATATCTCGGAAACGAAGCGAGCTATGGCAAAATGTTAAGAGACCTTTTTTGTAGAGAATTAAGTTTCCTACTTTTTATGTTCTATGATATTTTTTGATCAGATGCGTAGTTCTCGAGATATATCAAGATATTTAAAAGTTCCGAAGCCGCACCAACATAATAGGGATACAGAAACACCGTGGCCCCTTTCTTTGAGATAACTCTGCACTAGTGCGAGCCGCAAATGCCACTTCCAGCTTAGCTGTACAGAAGAAGAACAACAAGAAGAAGAAATATCTCGAAATATGTCCGTCAGGCCCCTTCCCTTGAGATAAATCTGCAAATATCTCGGAAACGAAGCGAGCTATGGCAAAGTGTGAAGAGACGTTTTTTGTAGAGAATTATGTTTCCTACAATTTATGTTCTATGATATTTTTTGATCAGAAGCGTATTTTTCGCGATATATCGAGATATTTAAAAGTTCCGAAGCCGCACCAACATAATAGAGATACAGAAACACCGTGGCCCCTTTCTTTGAGATAACTCTGCACTAGTGCGAGCCGCAAATGCCACTTCCAGCTTAGCTGTACAGAAGAAGAACAACAAGAAGAAGAAATATCTCGAAATATGTCCGTCAGGCCCCTTCCCTTGAGATAAATCTGCAAATATCTCGGAAACGAAGCGAGCTATGGCAAAATGTGAAGAGACGTTTTTTGTAAAGAATTATGTTTCCTACAATTTATGTTCTATGATATTTTTTGATCAGAAGCGTAGTTTTCGCGATATGTCGAGATATTTAAAAGTTCCGAAGCCGCACCAACATAATAGAGATACAGAAACACCATGGCCCCTTTCTTTGAGATAACTCTGCACTATTGCGAGCTGCAAATGCCACTTCCAACTTAGCTGTGCAGAAGAAGAACAACAAGAAGAAGAAATATCTCGAAATATGTCCGTCAGGCCCCATCCCTTGAGATAAATCTGCAAATATCTCGGAAACGAAGAGAGCTATGGCAAAATGTGAAGAGACGTTTTTTGTAGAGAATTATGTTTCCTACAATTTATGTTCTATGATATTTTTTGATCAGAAGCGTAGTTTTCGCGATATATCGAGATATTTAAAAGTTCCGAAGCCGCACCAACATAATAGAGATACAGAAACACCGTGGCCCCTTTCTTTGAGATAACTCTGCACTAGTGCAAGCCGCAAATGCCACTTCCAGCTTAGCTGTGCAGAAGAAGAACAACAAGAAGAAGAAATATCTCGAAATATGTCCGTCAGGCCCCTTCCCTTGAGATACATCTGCAAGTATCTCGGAAACGAAGCGAGCTATGGCAAAATGTTAAGAGACCTTTTTTGTGGAGAATTATGCTTCCTACAATTTATGTTGTATGATATTTTAGATCAGAAGCGTAGTTTTCGAGATATATCGAGATATTTAAAAGTTCCGAAGCCGCACCAACATAATAGAGATACAGAAACACCGTGGCCCCTTTCGTTGAGATAACTCTGCACTAGTGCGAGCCGCAAATGCCACTTCCAGCTTAGCTGTGCAGAAGAAGAACAACAAGAAGAAGAAATATCTCGAAATATGTCCGTCAGGCCCCTTCCCTTGAGATAAATCTGCAAATATCTCGGAAACGAAGCGAGCTATGGCAAAATGTTAAGAGACCTTTTTTGTAGAGAATTAAGTTTCCTACTTTTTATGTTCTATGATATTTTTTGATCAGATGCGTAGTTCTCGAGATATATCAAGATATTTAAAAGTTCCGAAGCCGCACCAACATAATAGGGATACAGAAACACCGTGGCCCCTTTCTTTGAGATAACTCTGCACTAGTGCGAGCCGCAAATGCCACTTCCAGCTTAGCTGTACAGAAGAAGAACAACAAGAAGAAGAAATATCTCGAAATATGTCCGTCAGGCCCCTTCCCTTGAGATAAATCTGCAAATATCTCGGAAACGAAGCGAGCTATGGCAAAGTGTGAAGAGACGTTTTTTGTAGAGAATTATGTTTCCTACAATTTATGTTCTATGATATTTTTTGATCAGAAGCGTATTTTTCGCGATATATCGAGATATTTAAAAGTTCCGAAGCCGCACCAACATAATAGAGATACAGAAACACCGTGGCCCCTTTCTTTGAGATAACTCTGCACTAGTGCGAGCCGCAAATGCCACTTCCAGCTTAGCTGTACAGAAGAAGAACAACAAGAAGAAGAAATATCTCGAAATATGTCCGTCAGGCCCCTTCCCTTGAGATAAATCTGCAAATATCTCGGAAACGAAGCGAGCTATGGCAAAATGTGAAGAGACGTTTTTTGTAAAGAATTATGTTTCCTACAATTTATGTTCTATGATATTTTTTGATCAGAAGCGTAGTTTTCGCGATATGTCGAGATATTTAAAAGTTCCGAAGCCGCACCAACATAATAGAGATACAGAAACACCATGGCCCCTTTCTTTGAGATAACTCTGCACTATTGCGAGCTGCAAATGCCACTTCCAACTTAGCTGTGCAGAAGAAGAACAACAAGAAGAAGAAATATCTCGAAATATGTCCGTCAGGCCCCATCCCTTGAGATAAATCTGCAAATATCTCGGAAACGAAGAGAGCTATGGCAAAATGTTAAGAGACCTTTTTTGTAGAGAATTAAGTTTCCTACTGTTCATGTTCTATGATATTTTTTGGTCAGATGCGTAGTTCTCGAGATATATCAAGATATTTAAAAGTTCCGAAGCCGCACCAACATAATAGAGATGCAGAAACACCGTGGCCCCTTTCTTTGAGATAACTCTGCACTATTGCGAGCTGTAAATGCCACTTCCAGCTTAGCTGTGCAGAAGAAGAACAACAAGAAGAAGAAGTATCTCGAAATATGTCCGTCAGGCCCCTTCCCTTGAGATATATCTGCAAATATCTCGGAAACGAAGCGAGCTATGGCAAAATGTTAAGAGACCTTTTTTGTAGAGAATTATGCTTCCTACAATTTATGTTGTATGATATTTTAGATCAGAAGCGTAGTTTTCGAGATATATCGAGATATTTAAAAGTTCCGAAGCCGCACCAACATAATAGAGATACAGAAACACCGTGGCCCCTTTCGTTGAGATAACTCTGCACTAGTGCGAGCCGCAAATGCCACTTCCAGCTTAGCTGTGCAGAAGAAGAACAACAAGAAGAAGAAATATCTCGAAATATGTCCGTCAGGCCCCTTCCCTTGAGATAAATCTGCAAATATCTCGGAAACGAAGCGAGCTATGGCAAAATGTTAAGAGACCTTTTTTGTAGAGAATTAAGTTTCCTACTTTTTATGTTCTATGATATTTTTTGATCAGATGCGTAGTTCTCGAGATATATCAAGATATTTAAAAGTTCCGAAGCCGCACCAACATAATAGGGATACAGAAACACCGTGGCCCCTTTCTTTGAGATAACTCTGCACTAGTGCGAGCCGCAAATGCTACTTCCAGCTTAGCTGTGCAGAAGAAGAACAACAAGAAGAAGAAATATCTCGAAATATGTCCGTCAGGCCCCTTCCCTTGAGATAAATCTGCAAATATCTCGGAAACGAAGCGAGCTATGGCAAAATGTGAAGAGACGTTTTTTGTAGAGAATTATGTTTCCTACAATTTATGTTCTATGATATTTTTTGATCAGAAGCGTAGTTTTCGCGATATATCGAGATATTTAAAAGTTCCGAAGCCGCACCAACATAATAGAGATACAGAAACACCGTGGCCCCTTTCTTTGAGATAACTCTGCACTAGTGCAAGCCGCAAATGCCACTTCCAGCTTAGCTGTACAGAAGAAGAACAACAAGAAGAAGAAATATCTCGAAATATGTCCGTCAGGCCCCTTCCCTTGAGATAAATCTGCAAATATCTCGGAAACGAAGCGAGCTATGGCAAAATGTGAAGAGACCTTTTTTGTAGAGAATTATGCTTCCTACAATTTATGTTGTATGATATTTTAGATCAGAAGCGTAGTTTTCGAGATATATCGAGATATTTAAAAGTTCCGAAGCCGCACCAACATAATAGAGATACAGAAACACCGTGGCCCCTTTCGTTGAGATAACTCTGCACTAGTGCGAGCCGCAAATGCCACTTCCAGCTTAGCTGTGCAGAAGAAGAACAACAAGAAGAAGAAATATCTCGAAATATGTCCGTCAGGCCCCTTCCCTTGAGATAAATCTGCAAATATCTCGGAAACGAAGCGAGCTATGGCAAAATGTTAAGAGACCTTTTTTGTAGAGAATTAAGTTTCCTACTTTTTATGTTCTATGATATTTTTTGATCTGATGCGTAGTTCTCGAGATATATCAAGATATTTAAAAGTTCCGAAGCCGCACCAACATAATAGGGATACAGAAACACCGTGGCCCCTTTCTTTGAGATAACTCTGCACTAGTGCGAGCCGCAAATGCCACTTCCAGCTTAGCTGTGCAGAAGAAGAACAACAAGAAGAAGAAATATCTCGAAATATGTCCGTCAGGCCCCTTCCCTTGAGATAAATCTGCAAATATCTCGGAAACGAAGCGAGCTATGGCAAAATGTGAAGAGACGTTTTTTGTAGAGAATTATGTTTCCTACAATATATGTTCTATGACATTTTTTGATCAGAAGCGTAGTTTTCGCGATATATCGAGATATTTAAAAGTTCCGAAGCCGCACCAACATAATAGAGATACAGAAACACCGTGGCCCCTTTCTTTGAGATAACTCTGCACTAGTGCGAGCCCCAAATGCCACTTCCAGCTTAGCTGTGCAGAAGAAGAACAACAAGAAGAAGAAATATCTCGAAATATGTCCGTCAGGCCACTTCCCTTGAGATAAATCTGCAAATATCTCGGAAACGAAGCGAGCTATGGCAAAATGTTAAGAGACCTTTTTTGTAGAGAATTAAGTTTCCTACTTTTTATGTTCGATGATATTTTTTGATCAGATGCGTAGTTCTCGAGATATATCAAGATATTTAAAAGTTCCGAAGCTGCACCCACATAATAGAGGTACAGGAACACCGTGGCCTCTTTGTTTGAGATAACTCTGCACTATTGCGAGCTGCAAATGCCACTTCCAGCTTAGCTGTGCAGAAGAAGAACAACAAGAAGAAGAAACATCTCGAAATATGTCCGTCAGGCCCCTTCCCTTGAGATAAATCTGCAAATATCTCGGAAACGAAGCGAGCTATGGCAAAATGTTTAGAGACCTTTCTTGTAGAGAATTAAGTTTCCTACTTTTTATGTAGTATGATATTTTTTGATCAGATGCGTAGTTCTCGAGATATATCAAGATATTTAAAAGTTCCGAAGCCGCACCAACATAATAGAGATACAGAAACACCGTGGCCCCTTTCTTTGAGATAACTCTGCACTATTGCGCGCTGCAAATGCCACTTCCAGCTTAGCTGTGCAGAAGAAGAACAACAAGAAGAAGAAATATCTCGAAATATGTCCGTCAGGCCCCTTCCCTTGAGATATATCTGCAAATATCTCGGAAACGAAGTGAGCTATGGCAAAATGTTAAGAGACCGTTTTTGTAGAGAATTAAGTTTCCTACTTTTTATGTTCTATGATATTTTTTGATCAGATGCGTTGTTCTCTAGATATATCAAGATATTTAAAAGTTCCGAAGCCGCACAAACATAATAGAGATACAGAAACACCGTGGCCCCTTTCTTTGAGATAACTCTGCACTATTGCGAGCTGCAAATGCCACTCCCAGCTTAGCTGTGCAGAAGAAGAACAACAAGAAGAAGAAATATCTCGAAATATGTCCGTCAGGCCCCTTCCCTTGAGATATATCTGCAAATATCTCGGAAACGAAGCGAGCTATGGCAAAATGTTAAGAGACCTTTTTTGTAGAGAATTAAGTTTCCTACTTTTTATGTTCTATGATATTTTTTGATCGGATGCGTAGTTCTCGAGATATATCAAGATATTTAAAAGTTCCGAAGCCGCACCAACATAATAGAGATACAGAAACACCGTGGCCCCTTTCTTTGAGATAACTCTGCACTATTGCGCGCTGCAAATGCCACTTCCAGCTTAGCTGTGCAGAAGGAGAACAACAAGAAGAAGAAATATCTCGAAATATGCCCGTCAGGCCCCTTCCATTGAGATAAATCTGCAAATATCTCGGAAACGAAGCGAGCTATGGCAAAATGTTAAGAGACCTTTTTTGTACAGAATTAAGTTTCCTACTTTTTATGTTCTATGATATTTTTTGATCAGATGCGTTGTTCTCGAGATATATCAAGATATTTAAAAGTTCCGAAGCCGCACCAACATAATAGAGATACAGAAACTCCGTGGCCCCTTTCTTTGAGATAACTCTGCACTATTGCGAGTTGCAAATGCCACTCCCAGCTTAGCTGTGCAGAAGAAGAACAACAAGAAGAAGAAATATCTCGAAATATGTCCGTCAGGCCCCTTCCATTGAGATAAATCTGCAAATATCTCGGAAACGAAGCGAGCTATGGCAAAATGTTAAGAGACCTTTTTTGTACAGAATTATCTTTCCTACAATTTACGATCTCTGATATTTTTTGATCAGAAGCGTAGTTTTCGAGATATATCGAGATATTTAAAAGTTCCGAAGCCGCACCAACATAATAGAGATACAGAAACACCGTGGCCCCTTTCTTTGAGATAACTCTGCACTACTGCGAGCTGCAAATGCCACTTCCAGCTTAGCTGTGCAGAAGAAGAACAACAAGAAGAAGAAATATCTCGAAATATGTCCGTCAGACCCCTTCCCTTGAGATAAATCTGCAAATATCTCGGAAACGAAGCGAGCTATGGCAAAATGTTAAGAGACATTTTTTGTAGAGAATTAAGTTTCCTACTTTTTATGTTCTATGATATTTTTTGATCAGATGCGTAGTTCTCGAGATATATCGAGATATTTAAAAGTTCCGAGGCCGCACCAACATAATAGAGATACAGAAGCACCGTGGCCCCTTTCTTTGAGATAACTCTGCACTAGTGCGAGCCGCAAATACCACTTCCAGCTTAGCTGTGCAGAAGAAGAACAACAAGATGAAGAAATATCTCGAAATATGTCCGTCAGGCCCCTTCCCTTGAGATAAATATGCAAATATCTCGGAAACGAAGCGAGCTATGGCAAAATGTTAAGAGACCTTTTTTGTAGAGAATTAAGTTTCCTACTTTTTATGTTCTATGATATTTTTTGATCAGATGCGTTGTTCTCGAGATATATCAAGATATTTAAAAGTTCCGAAGCCGCACCAACATAATAGAGATACAGAAACACCGTGGCCCCTTTCTTTGAGATAACTCTGCACTATTGCGAGCTGCAAATGTCACTTCCAGCTTAGCTGTGCAGAAGAAGAACAACAAGAAGAAGAAATATCTCGAAATATGTCTGTCAGGCCCCTTCCCTTGAGATATATCTGCAAATATCTCGGAAACGAAGCGAGCTATGGCAAAATGTTGAGAGACCTTTTTTGTAGAGAATTAAGATTCCTACTTTTTATGTTCTATGATATTTTTTGATCGGATGCGTAGTTCTCGAGATATATCAAGATATTTAAAAGTTCCGAAGCCGCACCAACATAATAGGGATACAGAAACACCGTGGCCCCTTTCTTTGAGATAACTCTGCACTATTGCGAGCTGCAAATGCCACTCCCAGCTTAGCTGTGCAGAAGAAGAACAACAAGAAGAAGAAATATCTCGAAATATGTCCGTCAGGCCCCTTCCCTTGAGATAAATCTGCAAATATCTCGGAAACGAAGCGAGCTATGACAAAATGTTAAGAGACCTTTTTTGTACAGAATTAAGTTTCCTACTTTTTATGTTCTATGATCTTTTTTGATCAGATGCGTTGTTCTCGAGATATATCAAGATATTTAAAAGTTCCGAAGCCGCACCAACATAATAGAGATACAGAAACACCGTGGCCCCTTTCTTTGAGATAACTCTGCACTATTGCGAGCTGCAAATGTCACTTCCAGCTTAGCTGTGCAGAAGAAGAACAACAAGAAGAAGAAATATCTCGAAATATGCCCGTCAGGCCCCTTCCATTGAGATAAATCTGCAAATATCTCGGAAACGAAGCGAGCTATGGCAAAATGTTAAGAGACCTTTTTTGTAGAGAATTAAGTTTCCTACTTTTTATGTTCTATGATATTTTTTGATCAGATGCGTAGTTCTCGAGATATATCAAGATATTTAAAAGTTCCGAAGCCGCACCAACATAATAGAGATACAGAAACACCGTGGCCCCTTTCTTTGAGATAACTCTGCACTATTGCGACCTGCAAATGCCACTTCCAGCTTAGCTGTGCAGAAGAAGAACAACAAGAAGAAGAAATATCTCGAAATATGTCCGTCAGGCCCCTTCCCTTGAGATAAATCTGCAAATATCTCGTAAACGAAGCGAGCTATGGCAAAATGTTAAGAGACGTTTTTTGTAGAGAATTATGTTTCCTACAATTTATGTTCTATGATATTTTTTGATCAGATGCGTAGTTCTCGAGATATATCAAGATATTTAAAAGTTCCGAAGCCGCACCAACATAATAGGGATACAGAAACACCGTGGCCCCTTTCTTTGAGATAACTCTGCACTAGTGCGAGCCGCAAATGCCACTTCCAGCTTAGCTGTGCAGAAGAAGAACAACAAGAAGAAGAAATATCTCGAAATATGTCCGTCAGGCCCCTTCCCTTGAGATAAATCTGCAAATATCTCGGAAACGAAGCGAGCTATGGCAAAATGTTAAGAGACCTTTTTTGTAGAGAATTATGTTTCCTACTTTTTATGTTCTATGATATTTTTTGATCCGACGCGTAGTTCTCGAGATATATCAAGATATTTAAAAGTTCCGAAGCCGCACCAACATAATAGAGATACAGAAACACCGTGGCCCCTTTCGTTGAGATAACTCTGCACTAGTGCGAGCCGCAAATGCCACTTCCAGCTTAGCTGTGCAGAAGAAGAACAACAAGAAGAAGAAATATCTCGAAATATGTCCGTCAGGCCCCTTCCCTTGAGATAAATCTGCAAATATCTCGGAAACGAAGAGAGCTATGGCAAAATGTTAAGAGACCTTTTTTGTAGAGAATTAAGTTTCCTACTTTTCATGTTCTATGATCTTTTTTGATCAGATGCGTAGTTCTCGAGATATATCAAGATATTTAAAAGTTCCGAAGCCGCACCAACATAATAGAGATACAGAAACACCGTGGCCCCTTTCTTTGAGATAACTCTGCACTATTGCGTGCTGCAAATGCCACTTCCAGCTTAGCTGTGCAGAAGAAGAACAACAAGAAGAAGAAATATCTCGAAATATGTCCGCCAGGCCCCTTCCCTTGAGATAAATCTGCAAATATCTCGGAAACGAAGAGAGCTATGGCAAAATGTTAAGAGACCTGTTTTGTAGAGAATTAAGTTTCCTACTTTTCATGTTCTATGATATTTTTTGATCAGATGCGTAGTTCTCGAGATATATCAAGATATTTAAAAGTTCCGAAGCCGCACCAACATAATAGAGATACAGAAACACCGTGGCCCCTTTCTTTGAGATAACTCTGCACTGTTGCGAGCTGTAAATGCCACTTCCAGCTTAGCTGTGCAGAAGAAGAACAACAAGAAGAAGAAATATCTCGAAATATGTCCGTCAGGCCCCTTCCCTTGAGATATATCTGCAAATATCTCGGAAACGAAGCGAGCTATGGCAAAATGTTAAGAGACCTTTTTTGTAGAGAATTATGCTTCCTACAATTTATGTTCTATGATATTTTTTGATCAGATGCGTAGTTCTCGAGATATATCAAGATATTTAAAAGTTCCGAAGCCGCACCAACATAATAGAGATACAGAAACACCGTGGCCCCTTTCTTTGAGATAACTCTGCACTATGGCGAGCTGCAAATGCCACTTCCAGCTTAGCTGTGCAGAGGAAGAACAACAAGAAGAAGAAATATCTCGAAATATGTCCGCCAGGCCAGTTCCTTTGAGCTGAATCTGCAAATATCTCGGAAACGAAGCGAGCTATGGCAAAATGTTAAGAGACCTTTTTTGTAGAGAATTAAGTTTCCTACTTTTTATCTTCTATGATATTTTTTGATCAGAAGCGTAGTTTTCGAGATATATCGAGATATTTAAAAGTTCCGAAGCCGCACCAACATAATAGAGATACAGAAACACCGTGGCCCCTTTCTTTGAGATAACTCTGCACTATTGCGAGCTGCAAATGCCACTTCCAGCTTAGCTGTGCAGAAGAAGAACAACAAGAAGAAGAAATATCTCGAAATATGTCCGTCAGACCCCTTCCCTTGAGATGAATCTGCAAATATCTCGGAAACGAAGCGAGCTATGGCAAAATGTTAAGAGACCTTTTTTGTAGAGAATTAAGTTTCCTACTTTTTATGTTCGATGATATTTTTTGATCAGATGCGTAGTTCTCGAGATATATCAAGATATTTAAAAGTTCCGAAGCTGCTCCAACATAATAGAGGTACAGAAACACCGTGGCCTCTTTCTTTGAGATAACTCTGCACTATTGCGAGCTGCAAATGCCACTTCGAGCTTAGCTGTGCAGAAGAAGAACAACAAGAAGAAGAAATATCTCGAAATATGTCCGTCAGACCCCTTCCCTTGAGATGAATCTGCAAATATCTCGGAAACGAAGCGAGCTATGGCAAAATGTTAAGAGACCTTTTTTGTAGAGAATTAAGTTTCCTACTTTTTATGTAGTATGATATTTTTTGATCAGATGCGTAGTTCTCGAGATATATCAAGATATTTAAAAGTTCCGAAGCCGCACCAACATAATAGAGATACAGAAACACCGTGGCCCCTTTCTTTGAGATAACTCTGAACTATTGCGAGCTGCAAATGCCACTTCCAGCTTAGCTGTGCAGAAGAAGAACAACAAGAAGAAGAAATATCTCGAAATATGTCCGTCAGGCCCCTTCCCTTGAGATAAATCTGCAAATATCTCGTAAACGAAGCGAGCTATGGCAAAATGTTAAGAGACGTTTTTTGTAGAGAATTATGTTTCCTACAATTTATGTTCTATGATATTTTTTGATCAGAAGCGTAGTTTTCGCGATATATCGAGATATTTAAAAGTTCCGAAGCCGCACCAACATAATAGAGATACAGAAACACCGTGGCCCCTTTCTTTGAGATAACTCTGCACTAGTGCGAGCCGCAAATGCCACTTCCAGCTTAGCAGTGCAGAAGAAGAACAACAAGAAGAAGAAATATCTCGAAATATGTCCGACAGGCCCCTTCCCTTGAGATAAATCTGCAAATATCTCGGAAACGAAGCGAGCTATGGCGAAATGTTAAGAGACCTTTTTTGTAGAGAATTAAGTTTCCTACTTTTTATCTTCTATGATATTTTTTGATCAGATGCGTAGTTCTCGAGATATATCAAGATATTTAAAAGTTCCGAAGCCGCACCAACATAATAGAGATACAGAAACACCGTGGCCCCTCTCTTTGAGATAACTCTGCACTATTGCGAGCTGCAAATGCCACTTCCAGCTTAGCTGTGCAGAAGAAGAACAACAAGAAGAAGAAACATCTCGAAATATGTCCGTCAGGCCCCTTCCCTTGAGATAAATCTGCAAATATCTCGGAAACGAAGCGAGCTATGGCAAAATGTTTAGAGACCTTTCTTGTAGAGAATTAAGTTTCCTACTTTTTATGTGGTATGATATTTTTTGATCAGATGCGTAGTTCTCGAGATATATCAAGATATTTAAAAGTTCCGAAGCCGCACCAACATAATAGAGATACAGAAACACCGTGGCCCCTTTCTTTGAGATAACTCTGCACTATTGCGTGCTGCAAATGCCACTTCCAGCTTAGCTGTGCAGAAGAAGAACAACAAGAAGAAGAAATATCTCGAAATATGTCCGTCAGGCCCCTTCCCTTGAGATAAATCTGTAAATATCTCGGAAACGAAGCGAGCTATGGCAAAATGTTAACAGACCTTTTTTGTAGAGAATTAAGTTTCCTACTTTTCATGTTCTATGATATTTTTTGATCAGATGCGTAGTTCTCGAGATATATCAAGATATTTAAAAGTTCCGAAGCCGCACCAACATAATAGAGATACAGAAACACCGTGGCCCCTTTCGTTGAGATAACTCTGCACTAGTGCGAGCCGCAAATGCCACTTCCAGCTTAGCTGTGCAGAAGAAGAACAACAAGAAGAAGAAATATCTCGAAATATGTCCGTCAGGCCCCTTCCCTTGAGATAAATCTGCAAATATCTCGGAAACGAAGAGAGCTATGGCAAAATGTTAAGAGACCTTTTTTGTAGAGAATTAAGTTTCCTACTTTTCATGTTCTATGATCTTTTTTGATCAGATGCGTAGTTCTCGAGATATATCAAGATATTTAAAAGTTCCGAAGCCGCACCAACATAATAGAGATACAGAAACACCGTGGCCCCTTTCTTTCAGATAACTCTGCACTAGTGCGAGCCGCAAATGCCACTTCCAGCTTAGCAGTGCAGAAGAAGAACAACAAGAAGAAGAAATATCTCGAAATATGTCCGACAGGCCCCTTCCCTTGAGATAAATCTGCAAATATCTCGGAAACGAAGCGAGCTATGGCGAAATGTTAAGAGACCTTTTTTGTAGAGAATTAAGTTTCCTACTTTTTATCTTCTATGATATTTTTTGATCAGATGCGTAGTTCTCGAGATATATCAAGATATTTAAAAGTTCCGAAGCCGCACCAACATAATAGAGATACAGAAACACCGTGGCCCCTCTCTTTGAGATAACTCTGCACTATTGCGAGCTGCAAATGCCACTTCCAGCTTAGCTGTGCAGAAGAAGAACAACAAGAAGAAGAAACATCTCGAAATATGTCCGTCAGGCCCCTTCCCTTGAGATACATCTGCAAATATCTCGGAAACGAAGCGAGCTATGGCAAAATGTTTAGAGACCTTTCTTGTAGAGAATTAAGTTTCCTACTTTTTATGTAGTATGATATTTTTTGATCAGATGCGTAGTTCTCGAGATATATCAAGATATTTAAAAGTTCCGAAGCCGCACCAACATAATAGAGATACAGAAACACCGTGGCCCCTTTCTTTGAGATAACTCTGCACTATTGCGTGCTGCAAATGCCACTTCCAGCTTAGCTGTGCAGAAGAAGAACAACAAGAAGAAGAAATATCTCGAAATATGTCCGCCAGGCCCCTTCCCTTGAGATAAATCTGCAAATATCTCGGAAACGAAGAGAGCTATGGCAAAATGTTAAGAGACCTGTTTTGTAGAGAATTAAGTTTCCTACTTTTCATGTTCTATGATATTTTTTGATCAGATGCGTAGTTCTCGAGATATATCAAGATATTTAAAAGTTCCGAAGCCGCACCAACATAATAGAGATACAGAAACACCGTGGCCCCTTTCTTTGAGATAACTCTGCACTATGGCGAGCTGCAAATGCCACTTCCAGCTTAGCTGTGCAGAGGAAGAACAACAAGAAGAAGAAATATCTCGAAATATGTCCGTCAGGCCAGTTCCTTTGAGCTGAATCTGCAAATATCTCGGAAACGAAGCGAGCTATGGCAAAATGTTAAGAGACCTTTTTTGTAGAGAATTAAGTTTCCTACTTTTTATCTTCTATGATATTTTTTGATCAGAAGCGTAGTTTTCGAGATATATCGAGATATTTAAAAGTTCCGAAGCCGCACCAACATGATAGAGATACAGAAACACCGTGGCCCCTTTCTTTGAGATAACTCTGCACTAGTGCGAGCCGCAAATGCCACTTCCAGCTTAGCTGTGCAGAAGAAGAACAACAAGAAGAAGAAATATCTCGGAATATGTCCGTCAGACCCCTTCCCTTGAGATGAATCTGCAAATATCTCGGAAACGAAGCGAGCTATGGCAAAATGTTAAGAGACCTTTTTTGTAGAGAATAATGTTTCCTACAATTTACGTTCTATGATATTTTTTGATCAGAAGCGTAGTTTTCGAGATATATCGAGATATTTAAAAGTTCCGAAGACGCACCAACATAATAGAGATACAGAAACACCGTGGCCCCTTTCTTTGAGATAACTCTGAACTATTGCGAGCTGCAAATGCCACTTCCAGCTTAGCTGTGCAGAAGAAGAACAACAAGAAGAAGAAATATCTCGAAATATGTCCGCCAGGCCCCTTCCCTTGAGATAAATCTGCAAATATCTCGGAAACGAAGAGAGCTATGGCAAAATGTTAAGAGACCTGTTTTGTAGAGAATTAAGTTTCCTACTTTTCATGTTCTATGATATTTTTTGATCAGATGCGTAGTTCTCGAGATATATCAAGATATTTAAAAGTTCCGAAGCCGCACCAACATAATAGAGATACAGAAACACCGTGGCCCCTTTCTTTGAGATAACTCTGCACTGTTGCGAGCTGTAAATGCCACTTCCAGCTTAGCTGTGCAGAAGAAGAACAACAAGAAGAAGAAATATCTCGAAATATGTCCGTCAGGCCCCTTCCCTTGAGATATATCTGCAAATATCTCGGAAACGAAGCGAGCTATGGCAAAATGTTAAGAGACCTTTTTTGTAGAGAATTATGCTTCCTACAATTTATGTTGTATGATATTTTTTGATCAGAAGCGTAGTTTTCGAGATATATCGAGATATTTAAAAGTTCCGAAGCGGCACCAACATAATAGAGATACAGAAACACCGTGGCCCCTTTCGTTGAGATAACTCTGCACTAGTGCGAGGGGCAAATGCCACTTCCAGCTTAGCTGTGCAGAAGAAGAACAACAAGAAGAAGAAATATCTCGAAATATGTCCGTCAGGCCCCTTCCCTTGAGATAAATCTGCAAATATCTCGGAAACGAAGCGAGCTATGGCAAAATGTTAAGAGACCTTTTTTGTAGAGAATTAAGTTTCCTACTTTTTATGTTCTATGATATTTTTTGATCAGATGCGTAGTTCTCGAGATATATCAAGATATTTAAAAGTTCCGAAGCCGCACCAACATAATAGAGATACAGAAACACCGTGGCCCCTTTCTTTGAGATAACTCTGCACTATGGCGAGCTGCAAATGCCACTTCCAGCTTAGCTGTGCAGAGGAAGAACAACAAGAAGAAGAAATATCTCGAAATATGTCCGTCAGGCCAGTTCCTTTGAGCTGAATCTGCAAATATCTCGGAAACGAAGCGAGCTATGGCAAAATGTTAAGAGACATTTTTTGTAGAGAATTATGTTTCCTACAATTTATGTTCTATGATATTTTTTGATCAGAAGCGTAGTTTTCGAGATATAGCGAGATATTTAAAAGTTCCGAAGACGCACCAACATAATAGAGATACAGAAACACCGTGGCCCCTTTCTTTGAGATAACTGTGCACTAGTGCGAGCCGCAAATGCCACTTCCAGCTTAGCTGTGCAGAAGAAGAACAACAAGAAGAAGAAATATCTCGAAATATGCCCGTCAGGCCCCTTCCCTTGAAATATATCTGCAAATATCTCGGAAACGAAGCGAGCTATGGCAAAATGTTAAGAGACCGTTTTTGTAGAGAATTAAGTTTCCTACTTTTTATGTTCTATGATATTTTTTGATCAGACGCGTAGTTCTCGAGATATATCAAGATATTTAAAAGTTCCGAAGCCGCACCAACATAATAGAGATACAGAAACACCGTGGCCCCTTTCGTTGAGATAACTCTGCACTAGTGCGAGCCGCAAATGCCACTTCCAGCTTAGCTGTGCAGAAGAAGAACAACAAGAAGAAGAAATATATCGAAATATGTCCGTCAGGCCCCTTCCCTTGAGATAAATCTGCAAATATCTCGGAAACGAAGAGAGCTATGGCAAAAGGTTAAGAGACCTGTTTTGTAGAGAATTAAGTTTCCTACTTTTCATGTTCTATGATATTTTTTGATCAGATGCGTAGTTCTCGAGATATATCAAGATATTTAAAAGTTCCGAAGCCGCACCAACATAATAGAGATACAGAAACACCGTGGCCCCTTTCTTTGAGATAACTCTGCACTGTTGCGAGCTGTAAATGCCACTTCCAGCTTAGCTGTGCAGAGGAAGAACAACAAGAAGAAGAAATATCTCGAAATATGTCCGTCAGGCCCCTTCCCTTGAGATGAATCTGCAAATATCTCGGAAACGAAGCGAGCTATGGCAAAATGTTAAGAGACCTTTTTTGTAGAGAATAATGTTTCCTACAATTTACGTTCTATGATATTTTTTGAGCAGAAGCGTAGTTTTCGAGATATATCGAGATATTTAAAAGTTCCGAAGACGCACCAACATAATAGAGATACAGAAACACCGTGGCCCCTTTCTTTGAGATAACTGTGCGCTAGTGCGAGCCGCAAATGCCACTTCCAGCTTAGCTGTGCAGAAGAAGAACAACAAGAAGAAGAAATATCTCGAAATATGTCCGTCAGGCCCCTTCCCTTGAGATATATCTGCAAATATCTCGGAAACGAAGTGAGCTATGGCAAAACGTTAAGAGACCGTTTTTGTAGAGAATTAAGTTTCCTACTTTTTATGTTCTATGACATTTTTTGATCAGACGCGTAGTTCTCGAGATATATCAAGATATTTAAAAGTTCCGAAGCCGCACCAACATAATAGAGATACAGAAACACCGTGGCCCCTTTCTTTGAGATAACTCTGCACTATTGCGAGCTGCAAATGCCACTTCCAGCTGAGCTGTGCAGAAGAACAACAAGAAGAAGAAATATCTCGAAATATGTCCGTCAGGCCAGTTCCTTTGAGCTGAATCTGCAAATATCTCGGAAACGAAGCGAGCTATGGCAAAATGTTAAGAGACGTTTTTTGTAGAGAATTATGTTTCCTACAATTTATGTTGTATGATATTTTTTGATCAGAAGCGTAGTTTTCGAGATATATCGAGATATTTAAAAGTTCCGAAGACGCACCAACATAATAGAGATACAGAAACACCGTGGCCCCTTTCTTTGAGATAACTGTGCACTAGTGCGAGCCGCAAATGCCACTTCCAGCTTAGCTGTGCAGAAGAAGAAGAACAAGAAGAAGAAATATCTCGAAATATGCCCGTCAGGCCCCTTCCCTTGAAATATATCTGCAAATATCTCGGAAACGAAGCGAGCTATGGCAAAATGTTAAGAGACCTTTTTTGTAGAGAATTATGTTTTCTACAATTTATGTTCTATGATATTTTTTGATCAGAGGCGTAGTTTTCGAGATATATCGAGATATTTAAAAGTTCCGAAGCCGCACCAACATAATAGAGATACAGAAACACCGTGGCCCCTTTCTTTGAGATAACTCTGCACTAGTGCGAGCTGCAAATGCCACTTCCAGCTTAGCTGTGCAGAAGAAGAACAACAAGAAGAAGAAATATCTCGAAATATGTCCGTCAGGCCCCTTCCCTTGAGATAAATCTGCAAATATCTCGGAAACGAAGCGAGCTATGGCAAAATGTTAAGAGACCTTTTTTGTAGAGAATTAAGTTTCCTACCTTTTATGTTCTATGATATTTTTTGATCAGATGCGTAGTTCTCGAGATATATCAAGATATTTAAAAGTTCCGAAGCCGCACCAACATAATAGAGATACAGAAACACCGTGGCCCCTTTCTTTGAGATAACTCTGCACTATTGCGAGCTGCAAATGCCACTTCCAGCTTAGCTGTGCAGAGGAAGAACAACAAGAAGAAGAAATATCTCGAAATATGTCCGTCAGGCCCCTTCCCTTGAGATATATCTGCAAATATCTCGGAAACGAAGCGAGCTATGGCAAAATGTTAAGAGACCTTTTTTGTAGAGAATTAAGTTTCCTACTTTTTATGTTCTATGATATTTTTTGATCAGATGCGTAGTTCTCGAGATATATCAAGATATTGAAAAGTTCCGAAGCCGCACCAACATAATAGAGATACAGAAACACCGTGGCCCCTTTCTTTGAGATAACTCTGCACTATTGCGAGCTGCAAATGCCACTTCCAGCTTAGCTGTGCAGAGGAAGAACAACAAGAAGAAGAAATATCTCGAAATATGTCCGTCAGGCCAGTTCCTTTGAGCTGAATCTGCAAATATCTCGGAAACGAAGCGAGCTATGGCAAAATGTTAAGAGACGTTTTTTGTAGCGAATTATGTTTCCTACAATTTATGTTCTATGATATTTTTTGATCAGAAGCGTAGTTTTCGAGATATATCGAGATATTTAAAAGTTCCGAAGCCGCACCAACATAATAGGGATACAGAAACACCGTGGCCCCTTTCTTTGAGATAACTCTGCACTATTGCGAGCTGGAAATGCCACTTCCAGTTTAGCTGTGCAGAAGAAGAACAACAAGAAGAAGAAATATCTCGAAATATGTCCGTTAGGCCCCTTCCCTTGAGATAAATCTGCAAATATCTCGGAAACGAAGCGAGCTATGGCAAAATGATAAGAGACCTTTTTTGTAGAGAATTAAGTTTCCTACTTTTTATGTTCTATGATATTTTTTGATCAGAAGCGTAGTTTTCGAGATATATCGAGATATTTAAAAGTTCCGAAGCCGCACCAACATAATAGAGATACAGAAACACCGTGGCCCCTTTCTTTGAGATAACTCTGCACTAGTGCGAGCCGCAAATGCCACTTCCAGCTTAGCTGTGCAGAAGAAGAACAACAAGAAGAAGAAATATCTCGAAATATGTCCGTCAGGCCCCTTCCCTTGAGATAAATATGCAAATATCTCGGAAACGAAGCGAGCTATGGCAAAATGTTAAGAGACCTTTTTTGTAGAGAATTATGTTTCCTACAATTTATGTTCTATGATATTTTTTGATCAGAAGCGTAGTTTTCGAGGTATATCGAGATATTTAAAAGTTCCGAAGCCGCACCAACATAATAGAGATACAGAAACACCGTGGCCCCTTTCTTTGAGATAACTCTGCACTAGTGCGAGCCGCAAATGCCACTTCCAGCTTAGCTGTGCAGAAGAAGAACAACAAGAAGAAGAAATATCTCGAAATATGTCCGTCAGGCCCCTTCCCTTGAGATAAATATGCAAATATCTCGGAAACGAAGCGAGCTATGGCAAAATGTTAAGAGACCTTTTTTGTAGAGAATTGAGTTTCCTACTTTTTATGTTCTATGATATTTTTTGATCAGATGCGTAGTTCTCGAGATATATCAAGATATTGAAAAGTTCCGAAGCCGCACCAACATAATAGAGATACAGAAACACCGTGGCCCCTTTCTTTGAGATAACTCTGCACTATTGCGAGCTGCAAATGCCACTTCCAGCTTAGCTGTGCAGAGGAAGAACAACAAGAAGAAGAAATATCTCGAAATATGTCCGTCAGGCCAGTTCCTTTGAGCTGAATCTGCAAATATCTCGGAAACGAAGCGAGCTATGGCAAAATGTTAAGAGACGTTTTTTGTAGAGAATTATGTTTCCTACAATTTATGTTCTATGATATTTTTTGATCAGAAGCGTAGTTTTCGAGATATATCGAGATATTTAAAAGTTCCGAAGCCGCACCAACATAATAGGGATACAGAAACACCGTGGCCCCTTTCTTTGAGATAACTCTGCACTATTGCGAGCTGGAAATGCCACTTCCAGTTTAGCTGTGCAGAAGAAGAACAACAAGAAGAAGAAATATCTCGAAATATGTCCGTTAGGCCCCTTCCCTTGAGATAAATCTGCAAATATCTCGGAAACGAAGCCAGCTATGGCAAAATGTTAAGAGACCTTTTTTGTAGAGAATTAAGTTTCCTACTTTTTATGTTCTATGATATTTTTTGATCAGAAGCGTAGTTTTCGAGATATATCGAGATATTTAAAAGTTCCGAAGCCGCACCAACATAATAGAGATACAGAAACACCGTGGCCCCTTTCTTTGAGATAACTCTGCACTAGTGCGAGCCGCAAATGCCACTTCCAGCTTAGCTGTGCAGAAGAAGAACAACAAGAAGAAGAAATATCTCGAAATATGTCCGTCAGGCCCCTTCCCTTGAGATATATCTGCAAATATCTCGGAAACGAAGCTAGCTATGGCAAAATGTTAAGAGACCTTTTTTGTAGAGAATTATGTTTCCTACAATTCATGTTCTATGATATTTTTTGATCAGAAGCGTAGTTTTCGAGGTATATCGAGATATTTAAAAGTTCCGAAGCCGCACCAACATAATAGAGATACAGAAACACCGTGGCCCCTTTCTTTGAGATAACTCTGCACTAGTGCGAGCCGCAAATGCCACTTCCAGCTTAGCTGTGCAGAAGAAGAACAACAAGAAGAAGAAATATCTCGAAATATGTCCGTCAGGCCCCTTCCCTTGAGATAAATATGCAAATATCTCGGAAACGAAGCGAGCTATGGCAAAATGTTAAGAGACCTTTTTTGTAGAGAATTATGTTTCCTACAATTTATGTTCTATGATATTTTTTGATCAGAAGCGTAGTTTTCGAGGTATATCGAGATATTTAAAAGTTCCGAAGCCGCACCAACATAATAGAGATACAGAAACACCGTGGCCCCTTTCTTTGAGATAACTCTGCACTAGTGCGAGCCGCAAATGCCACTTCCAGCTTAGCTGTGCAGAAGAAGAACAACAAGAAGAAGAAATATCTCGGAATATGTCCGTCAGGCCCCTTCCCTTGAGATAAATATGCAAATATCTCGGAAACGAAGCGAGCTATGGCAAAATGTTAAGAGACCTTTTTTGTAGAGAATTAAGTTTCCTACTTTTTATGTTCTATGATATTTTTTGATCAGATGCGTAGTTCTCGAGATATATCAAGATATTTAAAAGTTCCGAAGCCGCACCAACATAATAGAGATACAGAAACACCGTGGCCCCTTTCTTTGAGATAACTCTGCACTAGTGCGATCCGCAAATGCCACTTCCAGCTTAGCTGTGCAGAAGAAGAACAACAAGAAGAAGAAATATCTCGAAATATGTCCGTCAGGCCCCTTCCCTTGAGATATATCTGCAAATATCTCGGAAACGAAGCGAGCTATGGCAAAATGTTAAGAGACCTTTTTTGTAGAGAATTATGTTTCCTACAATTTATGTTGTATGATATTTTTTGATCAGAAGCGTAGTTTTCGAGATATATCGAGATATTTAAAAGTTCCGAAGCCGCACCAACATAATAGAGATACAGAAACACCGTGGCCCCTTTCTTTGAGATAACTCTGCACTAGTGCGAGCCGCAAATGCCACTTCCAGCTTAGCTGTGCAGAAGAAGAACAACAAGAAGAAGAAATATCTCGAAATATGTCCGTCAGGCCCCTTCCCTTGAGATAAATATGCAAATATCTCGGAAACGAAGCGAGCTATGGCAAAATGTTCAGAGACCTTTTTTGTAGAGAATTAAGTTTCCTACTTTTTATGTTCTATGATATTTTTTGATCAGATGCGTAGTTCTCGAGATATATCAAGATATTTAAAAGTTCCGAAGCCGCACCAACATAATAGAGATACAGAAACACCGTGGCCCCTTTCTTTGAGATAACTCTGCACTAGTGCGAGCCGCAAATGCCACTTCCAGCTTAGCTGTGCAGAAGAAGAACAACAAGAAGAAGAAATATCTCGAAATATGTCCGTCAGGCCCCTTCCCTTGAGACAAATATGCAAATATCTCGGAAACGAAGCGAGCTATGGCAAAATGTTAAGAGACCTTTTTTGTAGAGAATTAAGTTTCCTACTTTTTATGTTCTATGATATTTTTTGATCAGATGCGTAGTTCTCGAGATATATCAAGATATTTAAAAGTTCCGAAGCCGCACCAACATAATAGAGATACAGAAACACCGTGGCCCCTTTCTTTGAGATAACTCTGCACTGTTGCGAGCTGCAAATGCCACTTCCAGCTTAGCTGTGCAGAGGAAGAACAACAAGAAGAAGAAATATCTCGAAATATGTCCGTCAGGCCCCTTCCCTTGAGATAAATATGCAAATATCTCGGAAACGAAGCGAGCTATGGCAAAATGTTCAGAGCCCTTTTTTGTAGAGAATTAAGTTTCCTACTTTTTATGTTCTATGATATTTTTTGATCAGATGCGTAGTTCTCGAGATATATCAAGATATTTAAAAGTTCCGAAGCCGCACCAACATAATAGAGATACAGAAACACCGTGGCCCCTTTCTTTGAGATAACTCTGCACTATTGCGAGCTGCAAATGCCACTTCCAGCTTAGCTGTGCAGAGGAAGAACAACAAGAAGAAGAAATATCTCGAAATATGTCCGTCAGGCCCCTTCCCTTGAGATATATCTGCAAATATCTCGGAAACGAAGCGAGCTATGGCAAAATGTTAAGAGACCTTTTTTGTAGAGAATTATGTTTCCTACAATTTATGTTCTATGATATTTTTTGATCAGACGCGTAGTTCTCGAGATATATCAAGATATTTAAAAGTTCCGATGCCGCACCAACATAATAGAGATACAGAAACACCGTGGCCCCTTTCTTTGAGATAACTCTGCACTATTGCGAGCTGCAAATGCCACTTCCAGCTTAGCTGTGCAGAAGAAGAACAACAAGAAGAAGAAATATCTCGAAATATGTCCGTCAGGCCCCTTCCCTTGAGATAAATCTGCAAATATCTCGGAAACGAAGAGAGCTATGGCAAAATGTTAAGAGACCTTTTTTGTAGAGAATTATGTTTCCTACGATTTACGTTCTATGATATTTTTTGATCAGAAGCGTAGTTTTCGAGATATATCGAGATATTTAAAAGTTCCGAAGCCGCACCAACATAATAGAGATACAGAAACACCGTGGCCCCTTTCTTTGAGATAACTCTGCACTAGTGCGAGCCGCAAATACCACTTCCAGCTTAGCTGTGCAGAAGAAGAACAACAAGAAGAAGAAATATCTCGAAATATGTCCGTCAGGCCCCTTCCCTTGAGATAAATATGCTAATATCTCGGAAACGAAGCGAGCTGTGGCAAAATGTTAAGAGACCGTTGTGGTAGAGAATTAAGTTTCCTACTTTTTATGTTCTATGATATTTTTTGATCAGACGCGTAGTTCTCGAGATATATCAAGATATTTAAAAGTTCCGAAGCCGCACCAACATAATAGAGATACAGAAACACCGTGGCCCCTTTCTTTGAGATAACTCTGCACTATTGCGAGCTGCAAATGCCACTTCCAGCTTTGCTGTGCAGAAGAAGAACAACAAGAAGAAGAAATATCTCAAAATATGTCCGTCAGGCCCCTTCCCTTGAGATAAATCTGCAAATATCTCGGAAACGAAGAGAGCTATGGCAAAATGTTAAGAGACCTTTTTTGTAGAGAATTATGTTTCCTACAATTTACGTTCTATGATATTTTTTGATCAGATGCGTAGTTTTCGAGATATATCGAGATATTTAAAAGTTCCGAAGCCGCACCAACATAATAGAGATACAGAAACACCGTGGCCCCTTTCTTTGAGATAACTCTGCACTAGTGCGAGCCGCAAATGCCACTTCCAGCTTAGCTGTGCAGAAGAAGAACAACAAGAAGAAGAAATATCTCGAAATATGTCCGTCAGGCCCCTTCCCTTGAGATAAATATGCAAATATCTCGGAAACGAAGCGAGCTATGGCAAAATGTTAAGAGACCTTTTTTGTAGAGAATTAAGTTTCCTACCTTTTATGTTCTATGATATTTTTTGATCAGATGCGTAGTTCTCGAGATATATGAAGATATTTAAAAGTTCCGAAGCCGCACCAACCTAATAGAGATACAGAAACACCGTGGCCCCTTTCTTTGAGATAACTCTGCACTAGTGCGAGCCGCAAATGCCACTTCCAGCTTAGCTGTGCAGAAGAAGAACAACAAGAAGAAGAAATATCTCGAAATATGTCCGTCAGGCCCCTTCCCTTGAGATAAATATGCAAATATCTCGGAAACGAAGCGAGCTATGGCAAAATGTTAAGAGACCTTTTTTGTAGAGAATTAAGTTTCCTACCTTTTATGTTCTATGATATTTTTTGATCAGATGCGTAGTTCTCGAGATATATCAAGATATTTAAAAGTTCCGAAGCCGCACCAACATAATAGAGATACAGAAACACCGTGGCCCCTTTCTTTGAGATGACTCTGCACTATTGCGAGCTGTAAATGCCACTTCCAGCTTAGCTGTGCAGAAGAAGAACAACAAGAAGAAGAAATATCTCGAAATATGTCCGTCAGGCCCCTTCCCTTGAGATATATCTGCAAATATCTCGGAAACGAAGCGAGCTATGGCAAAATGTTAAGAGACCTTTTTTGTAGAGAATTAAGTTTCCTACTTTTTATGTTCTATGATATTTTTTGATCAGATGCGTAGTTCTCGAGATATATCAAGATATTTAAAAGTTCCGAAGCCGCACCAACATAATAGAGATACAGAAACACCGTGGCCCCTTTCTTTGAGATAACTCTGCACTATTGCGAGCTGGAAATGCCACTTCCAGTTTAGCTGTGCAGAAGAAGAACAACAAGAAGAAGAAATATCTCGAAATATGTCCGTTAGGCCCCTTCCCTTGAGATAAATCTGCAAATATCTCGGAAACGAAGCGAGCTATGGCAAAATGTTAAGAGACCTTTTTTGTAGAGAATTGAGTTTCCTACTTTTTATGTTCTATGATATTTTTTGATCAGAAGCGTAGTTTTCGAGATATATCGAGATATTTAAAAGTTCCGAAGCCGCACCAACATAATAGAGATACAGAAACACCGTGGCCCCTTTCTTTGAGATAACTCTGCACTAGTGCGAGCCGCAAATGCCACTTCCAGCTTAGCTGTGCAGAAGAAGAACAACAAGAAGAAGAAATATCTCGAAATATGTCCGTCAGGCCCCTTCCCTTGAGATAAATATGCAAATATCTCGGAAACGAAGCGAGCTATGGCAAAATGTTAAGAGACCTTTTTTGTAGCGAATTAAGTTTCCTACTTTTTATGTTCTATGATATTTTTTGATCAGATGCGTAGTTCTCGAGATATATCAAGATATTTAAAAGTTCCGAAGCCGCACCAACATAATAGAGATACAGAAACACCGTGGCCCCTTTCTTTGAGATAACTCTGCACTAGTGCGAGCCGCAAATGCCACTTCCAGCTTAGCTGTGCAGAAGAAGAACAACAAGAAGAAGAAATATCTCGAAATATGTCCGTCAGGCCCCTTCCCTTGAGATAAATCTGCAAATATCTCGGAAACGAAGCGAGCTATGGCAAAATGTTAAGAGACCTTTTTTGTAGAGAATTATGTTTCCTACAATTTATGTTCTATGATATTTTTTGATCAGAAGCGTAGTTTTCGAGATATATCGAGATATTTAAAAGTTCCGAAGCCGCACCAACATAATAGAGATACAGAAACACCGTGGCCCCTTTCTTTGAGATAACTCTGCACTAGTGCGAGCCGCAAATGCCACTTCCAGCTTAGCTGTGCAGAAAAAGAACAACAAGAAGAAGAAATATCTCGAAATATGTCCGTCAGGCCCCTTCCCTTGAGATAAATATGCAAATATCTCGGAAACGAAGCGAGCTATGGCAAAATGTTAAGAGACCTTTTTTGTAGAGAATTAGGTTTCCTACTCTTTATGTTCTATGATATTTTTTGATCAGAAGCGTAGTTTTCGAGATATATCGAGATATTTAAAAGTTCCGAAGCCGCACCAACATAATAGAGATACAGAAACACCGTGGCCCCTTTCTTTGAGATAACTCTGCACTAGTGCGAGCCGCAAATGCCACTTCCAGCTTAGCTGTGCAGAAGAAGAACAACAAGAAGAAGAAATATCTCGAAATATGTCCGTCAGGCCCCTTCCCTTGAGATATATCTGCAAATATCTCGGAAACGAAGCGAGCTATGGCAAAATGTTAAGAGACCTTTTTTGTAGAGAATTAAGTTTCCTACTTTTTATGTTCTATAATATTTTTTGATCAGAAGCGTAGTTTTCGAGATATATCGAGATATTTAAAAGTTCCGAAGCCGCACCAACATAATAGAGATGCAGAAACACCGTGGCCCCTTTCTTTGAGATAACTCTGCACTAGTGCGAGCAGCAAATGCCACTTCCAGCTTAGCTGTGCAGAAGAAGAACAACAAGAAGAAGAAATATCTCGAAATATGTCCGTCAGGCCCCTTCCCTTGAGATATATCTGCAAATATCTCGGAAACGAAGCGAGCTATGGCAAAATGTTAAGAGACCTTTTTTGTAGAGAATTATGTTTCCTACAATTTATGTTCTATGATATTTTTTGACCAGAAGCGTAGTTTTCGAGATATATCGAGATATTTAAAAGTTCCGAAGCCGCACCAACATAATAGAGATACAGAAACACCGTGGCCCCTTTCTTTGAGATAACTCTGCACTAGTGCGAGCCGCAAATGCCACTTCCAGCTTAGCTGTGCAGAAGAAGAACAACAAGAAGAAGAAATATCTCGAAATATGTCCGTCAGGCCCCTTCCCTTGAGATAAATCTGCAAATATCTCGGAAACGAAGCGAGTTATGGCAAAATGTTAAGAGACCTTTTGTGTAGAGAATTAAGTTTCCTACTTTTTATGTTCTATGATATTTTTTGATCAGAAGCGTAGTTTTCGAGATATATCGAGATATTTAAAAGTTCCGAAGCCGCACCAACATAATAGAGATACAGAAACACCGTGGCCCCTTTCTTTGAGATAACTCTGCACTAGTGCGAGCCGCAAATGCCACTTCCAGCTTAGCTGTGCACAAGAAGAACAACAAGAAGAAGAAATATCTCGAAATATGTCCGTCAGGCCCCTTCCCTTGAGATATATCTGCAAATATCTCGGAAACGAAGCGAGCTATGGCAAAATGTTAAGAGACCTTTTTTGTAGAGAATTATGTTTCCTACAATTTATGTTCTATGATATTTTTTGATCAGAAGCGTAGTTTTCGAGATATATCGAGATATTTAAAAGTTCCGAAGCCGCACCAACATAATAGAGAGGCAGAAACACCGTGGCCCCTTTCTTTGAGATAACTCTGCACTAGTGCGAGCCGCAAATGCCACTTCCAGCTTAGCTGTGCAGAAGAAGAACAACAAGAAGAAGAAATATCTCGAAATATGTCCGTCAGGCCCCTTCCCTTGAGATAAATATGTAAATATCTCGGAAACGAAGCGAGCTATGGCAAAATGTTAAGAGACCTTTTTTGTAGAGAATTAAGTTTCCTACTTTTTATGTTCTATGACATTTTTTGATCAGATGCGTAGTTCTCGAGATATATCAAGATATTTAAAAGTTCCGAAGCCGCACCAACATAATAGAGATACAGAAACACCGTGGCCCCTTTCTTTGAGATAACTCTGCACTATTGCGAGCTGTAAATGCCACTTCCAGCTTAGCTGTGCAGAAGAAGAACAACAAGAAGAAGAAATATCTCGAAATATGTCCGTCAGGCCCCTTCCCTTGAGATATATCTGCAAATATCTCGGAAACGAAGCGAGCTATGGCAAAATGTTAAGAGACCTTTTTTGTCGAGAATTCTGTTTCCTACAATTTATGTTCTATGATATTTTTTGATCAGAAGCGTAGTTTTCGAGATATATCGAGATATTTAAAAGTTCCGAAGCCGCACCAACATAATAGAGATACAGAAACACCGTGGCCCCTTTCTTTGAGATAACTCTGCACTATTGCGAGCTGCAAATGCCACTTCCAGCTTAGCTGTGCAGAGGAAGAACAACAAGAAGAAGAAATATCTCGAAATATGTCCGTTAGGCCCCTTCCCTTGAGATAAATCTGCAAATATCTCGGAAACGAAGCGAGCTATGGCAAAATGTTAAGAGACCTTTTTTGTAGAGAATTAAGTTTCCTACTTTTTATGTTCTATGATATTTTTTGATCAGAAGCGTAGTTTTCGAGATATATCGAGATATTTAAAAGTTCCGAAGCCGCACCAACATAATAGAGATACAGAAACACCGTGGCCCCTTTCTTTGAGATAACTCTGCACTAGTGCGAGCCGCAAATGCCACTTCCAGCTCAGCTGTGCAGAAGAAGAACAACAAGAGGAAGAAATATCTCGAAATATGTCCGTCAGGCCCCTTCCCTTGAGATATATCTGCAAATATCTCGGAAACGAAGCGAGTTATGGCAAAATGTTAAGAGACCTTTTTTGTAGAGAATTAAGTTTCCTACTTTTTATGTTCTATGATATTTTTTGATCAGAAGCGTAGTTTTCGAGATATATCGAGATATTTAAAAGTTCCGAAGCCGCACCAACATAATAGAGATACAGAAACACCGTGGCCCCTTTCTTTGAGATAACTCTGCACTAGTGCGAGCCGCAAATGCCACTTCCAGCATAGCTGTGCACAAGAAGAACAACAAGAAGAAGAAATATCTCGAAATATGTCCGTCAGGCCCCTTCCCTTGAGATATATCTGCAAATATCTCGGAAACGAAGCGAGCTATGGCAAAATGTTAAGAGACCTTTTTTGTAGAGAATTATGTTTCCTACAATTTATGTTCTATGATATTTTTTGATCAGAAGCGTAGTTTTCGAGATATATCGAGATATTTAAAAGTTCCGAAGCCGCACCAACATAATAGAGAGGCAGAAACACCGTGGCCCCTTTCTTTGAGATAACTCTGCACTAGTGCGAGCCGCAAATGCCACTTCCAGCTTAGCTGTGCAGAAGAAGAACAACAAGAAGAAGAAATATCTCGAAATATGTCCGTCAGGCCCCTTCCCTTCAGATAAATATGCAAATATCTCGGAAACGAAGCGAGCTATGGCAAAATGTTAAGAGACCTTTTTTGTAGAGAATTAAGTTTCCTACTTTTTATGTTCTATGACATTTTTTGATCAGATGCGTAGTTCTCGAGATATATCAAGATATTTAAAAGTTCCGAAGCCGCACCAACATAATAGAGATACAGAAACACCGTGGCCCCTTTCTTTGAGATAACTCTGCACTATTGCGAGCTGTAAATGCCACTTCCAGCTTAGCTGTGCAGAAGAAGAACAACAAGAAGAAGAAATATCTCGAAATATGTCCGTCAGGCCCCTTCCCTTGAGATAAATCTGCAAATATCTCGGAAACGAAGCGAGCTATGGCAAAATGTTAAGAGAGCTTTTTTGTAGAGAATTAAGTTTCCTACTTTTTATGTTCTATGATATTTTTTGATCAGATGCGTAGTTCTCGAGATATATCAAGATATTTAAAAGTTCCGAAGCCGCACCAACATAATAGAGATACAGAAACACCGTGACCCCTTTCTTTGAGATAACTCTGCACTAGTGCGAGCCGCAAATGCCACTTCCAGCTTAGCTGTGCAGAAGAAGAACAACAAGAAGAAGAAATATCTCGAAATATGTCCGTCAGGCCCCTTCCCTTGAGATATATCTGCAAATATCTCGGAAACGAAGCGAGCTATAGCAAAATGTTAAGAGACCTCTTTTGTAGAGAATTAAGTTTCCTACCTTTTATGTTCTATGATATTTTTTGATCAGATGCGTAGTTCTCGAGATATATCAAGATATTTAAAAGTTCCGAAGCCGCACCAACATAATAGAGATACAGAAACACCGTGGCCCCTTTCTTTGAGATAACTCTGCACTATTGCGAGCTGGAAATGCCACTTCCAGTTTAGCTGTGCAGAAGAAGAACAACAAGAAGAAGAAATATCTCGAAATATGTCCGTTAGGCCCCTTCCCTTGAGATAAATCTGCAAAGATCTCGGAAACGAAGCGAGCTATGGCAAAATGTTAAGAGACCTTTTTTGTAGAGAATTAAGTTTCCTACTTTTTATGTTCTATGATATTTTTTGATCAGAAGCGTAGTTTTCGAGATATATCGAGATATTTAAAAGTTCCGAAGCCGCACCAACATAATAGAGATACAGAAACACCGTGGCCCCTTTCTTTGAGATAACTCTGCACTATTGCGAGCCGCAAATGCCACTTCCAGCTTAGCTGTGCAGAAGAAGAACAACAAGAAGAAGAAATATCTCGAAATATGTCCGTCAGGCCCCTTCCCTTGAGATATATCTGCAAATATCTCGGAAACGAAGCGAGCTATGGCAAAATGTTAAGAGACCTCTTTTGTAGAGAATTAAGTTTCCTACCTTTTATGTTCTATGATATTTTTTGATCAGATGCGTAGTTCTCGAGATATATCAAGATATTTAAAAGTTCCGAAGCCGCACCAACATAATAGAGATACAGAAACACCGTGGCCCCTTTCTTTGAGATAACTCTGCACTATTGCGAGCTGGAAATGCCACTTCCAGTTTAGCTGTGCAGAAGAAGAACAACAAGAAGAAGAAATATCTCGAAATATGTCCGTTAGGCCCCTTCCCTTGAGATAAATCTGCAAAGATCTCGGAAACGAAGCGAGCTATGGCAAAATGTTAAGAGACCTTTTTTGTAGAGAATTAAGTTTCCTACTTTTTATGTTCTATGATATTTTTTGATCAGAAGCGTAGTTTTCGAGATATATCGAGATATTTAAAAGTTCCGAAGCCGCACCAACATAATAGAGATACAGAAACACCGTGGCCCCTTTCTTTGAGATAACTCTGCACTATTGCGAGCCGCAAATGCCACTTCCAGCTTAGCTGTGCAGAAGAAGAACAACAAGAAGAAGAAATATCTCGAAATATGTCCGTCAGGCCCCTTCCCTTGAGATAAATATGCAAATATCTCGGAAACGAAGCGAGCTATGGCAAAATGTTAAGAGACCGTTGTGGTAGAGAATTAAGTTTCCTACTTTTTATGTTCTATGATATTTTTTGATCAGACGCGTAGTTCTCGAGATATATCGAGATATTTAAAAGTTCCGAAGCCGCACCAACATAATAGAGATACAGAAACACCGTGGCCCCTTTCTTTGAGATAACTCTGCACTATTGCGAGCTGCAAATGCCACTTCCAGCTTAGCTGTGCAGAAGAAGAACAACAAGAAGAAGAAATATCTCGAAATATGTCCGTCAGGCCCCTTCCCTTGAGATAAATCTGCAAATATCTCGGAAACGAAGAGAGCTATGGCAAAATGTTAAGAGACCTTTTTTGTAGAGAATTATGTTTCCTACAATTTACGTTCTATGATATTTTTTGATCAGAAGCGTAGTTTTCGAGATATATCGAGATATTTAAAAGTTCCGAAGCCGCACCAACATAATAGAGATACAGAAACACCGTGGCCCCTTTCTTTGAGATAACTCTGCACTAGTGCGAGCCGCAAATGCCACTTCCAGCTTAGCTGTGCAGAAGAAGAACAACAAGAAGAAGAAATATCTCGAAATATGTCCGTCAGGCCCCTTCCCTTGAGATAAATATGCAAATATCTCAGAAACGAAGCGAGCTATGGCAAAATGTTAAGAGACCTTTTTTGTAGAGAATTAAGTTTCCTACTTTTGATGTTCTATGATATTTTTTGATCAGATGCTTAGTTCTCGAGATATATCAAGATATTTAAAAGTTCCGAAGCCGCACCAACATAATAGAGATACAGAAACACCGTGTCCCCTTTCTGTGAGATAACTCTGCAATATTGCGAGCTGCAAATGCCACTTCCAGCTTAGCTGTGCAGAGGAAGAACAACAAGAAGAAGAAATATCTCGAAATATGTCCGTCAGGCCAGTTCCTTTGAGCTGAATCTGCAAATATCTCGGAAACGAAGCGAGCTATGGCAAAATGTTAAGAGACCTTTTTTGTAGAGAATTAAGTTTCCTACTTTTTATGTTCGATGATATTTTTTGATCAGATGCGTAGTTCTCGAGATATATCAAGATATTTAAAAGTTCCGAAGCTGCACCAACATAATAGAGGTACAGAAACACCGTGGCCTCTTTCTTTGAGATAACTCTGCACTATTGCGAGCTGCAAATGCCACTTCGAGCTTAGCTGTGCAGAAGAAGAACAACAAGAAGAAGAAATATCTCGAAATATGTCCGTCAGGCCCCTTCCCTTGAGATAAATCTGCAAATATCTCGGAAACGAAGAGAGCTATGGCAAAATGTTAAGAGACCTTTTTTGTAGAGAATTATGTTTCCTACAATTTACGTTCTATGATATTTTTTGATCAGAAGCGTAGTTTTCGAGATATATCGAGATATTTAAAAGTTCCGAAGCCGCACCAACATAATAGAGATACAGAAACACCGTGGCCCCTTTCTTTGAGATAACTCTGCACTAGTGCGAGCCGCAAATGCCACTTCCAGCTTAGCTGTGCAGAAGAAGAACAACAAGAAGAAGAAATATCTCGAAATATGTCCGTCAGGCCCCTTCCCGTGAGATAAATATGCAAATATCTCAGAAACGAAGCGAGCTATGGCAAAATGTTAAGAGACCTTTTTTGTAGAGAATTAAGTTTCCTACTTTTTATGTTCTATGATATTTTTTGATCAGATGCTTAGTTCTCGAGATATATCAAGATATTTAAAAGTTCCGAAGCCGCACCAACATAATAGAGATACAGAAACACCGTGTCCCCTTTCTGTGAGATAACTCTGCAATATTGCGAGCTGCAAATGCCACTTCCAGCTTAGCTGTGCAGAGGAAGAACAACAAGAAGAAGAAATATCTCGAAATATGTCCGTCAGGCCAGTTCCTTTGAGCTGAATCTGCAAATATCTCGGAAACGAAGCGAGCTATGGCAAAATGTTAAGAGACCTTTTTTGTAGAGAATTAAGTTTCCTACTTTTTATGTTCTATGATATTTTTTGATCAGATGCGTAGTTCTCGAGATATATCAAGATATTTAAAAGTTCCGAAGCCGCACCAACATAATAGAGATACAGAAACACCGTGGCCCCTTTCTTTGAGATAACTCTGCACTATTGCGAGCTGCAAATGCCACTTCCAGTTTAGCTGTGCAGAAGAAGAACAACAAGAAGAAGAAATATCTCGAAATATGTCCGTTAGGCCCCTTCCCTTGAGATAAATCTGCAAATATCTCGGAAACGAAGCGAGCTATGGCAAAATGTTAAGAGACCTTTTTTGTAGAGAATTAAGTTTCCTAGTTTTTATGTTCTATGATATTTTTTGATCAGAAGCGTAGTTTTCGAGATATATCGAGATATTTAAAAGTTCCGAAGCCGCACCAACATAATAGAGATACAGAAACACCGTGGCCCCTTTCTTTGAGATAACTCTGCACTAGTGCGCGCCGCAAATGCCACTTCCAGCTTAGCTGTGCAGAAGAAGAACAACAAGAAGAAGAAATATCTCGAAATATGTCCGTCAGGCCCCTTCCCTTGAGATAAATATGCAAATCTCTCGGAAACGAAGCGAGCTATGGCAAAATGTTGAGAGACCTTTTTTGTAGAGAATTAAGTTTCCTACCTTTTATGTTCTATGATATTTTTTGATCAGATGCGTAGTTCTCGAGATATATCAAGATATTTAAAAGTTCCGAAGCCGCACCAACATAATAGAGATACAGAAACACCGTGGCCCCTTTCTTTGAGATAACTCTGCACTATTGCGACCTGTAAATGCCACTTCCAGCTTAGCTGTGCAGAAGAAGAACAACAAGAAGAAGAAATATCTCGAAATATGTCCGTCAGGCCCCTTCCCTTGAGATATATCTGCAAATATCTCGGAAACGAAGCGAGCTATGGCAAAATGTTAAGAGACCTTTTTTGTAGAGAATTAAGTTTCCTACTTTTTATGTTCTATGATATTTTTTGATCAGATGCGTAGTTCTCGAGATATATCAAGATATTTAAAAGTTCCGAAGCGGCACCAACATAATAGAGATACAGAAACACCGTGGCCCCTTTCTTTGAGATAACTCTGCACTATTGCGAGCTGGAAATGCCACTTCCAGTTTAGCTGTGCAGAAGAAGAACAACAAGAAGAAGAAATATCTCGAAATATGTCCGTTAGGCCCCTTCCCTTGAGATAAATCTGCAAATATCTCGGAAACGAAGCGAGCTATGGCAAAATGTTGAGAGAGCTTTTTTGTAGAGAATTAAGTTTCCTACTTTTTATGTTCTATGATATTTTTTGATCAGAAGCGTAGTTTTCGCGATATATCGAGATATTTAAAAGTTCCGAAGCCGCACCAACATAATAGAGATACAGAAACACCGTGGCCCCTTTCTTTGAGATAACTCTGCACTATTGCGAGCTGTAAATGCCACTTCCAGCTTAGCTGTGCAGAAGAAGAACAACAAGAAGAAGAAATATCTCGAAATATGTCCGTCAGGCCCCTTCCCTTGAGATATATCTGCAAATATCTCGGAAACGAAGCGAGCTATGGCAAAATGTTAAGAGACCTTTTTTGTAGAGAATTATGTTTCCTACAATTTATGTTCTATGATATTTTTTGATCAGAAGCGTAGTTTTCGAGATACATCGAGATATTTAAAAGTTCCGAAGCCGCACCAACATAATAGAGATACAGAAACACCGTGGCCCCTTTCTTTGAGATAACTCTGCACTAGTGCGAGCCGCAAATGCCACTTCCAGCTTAGCTGTGCAGAAGAAGAACAACAAGAAGAAGAAATATCTCGAAATATGTCCGTCAGGCCCCTTCCCTTGAGATAAATCTGCAAATATCTCGGAAACGAAGCGAGCTATGGCAAAATGTTAAGAGACCTTCTTTGTAGGGAATTAAGTTTCCTACTTTTTATGTTCTATGATATTTTTTGATCAGATGCGTAGTTCTCGAGATATATCAAGATATTTAAAAGTTCCGAAGCCGCACCAACATAATAGAGATACAGAAACACCGTGGCCCCTTTCTTTGAGATAACTCTGCACTATTGCGAGCTGCAAATGCCACTTCCAGCTTAGCTGTGCAGAGGAAGAACAACAAGAAGAAGAAATATCTCGAAATATGTCCGTCAGGCCAGTTCCTTTGAGCTGAATCTGCAAATATCTCGGAAACGAAGCGAGCTATGGCAAAATGTTAAGAGACGTTTTTTATAGAGAATTATGTTTCCTACAATTTATGTTCTATGATATTTTTTGATCAGAAGCGTAGTTTTCGAGATATATCGAGATATTTAAAAGTTCCGAAGCCGCACCAACATAATAGGGATACAGAAACACCGTGGCCCCTTTCTTTGAGATAACTCTGCACTAGTGCGAGCCGCAAATGCCACTTCCAGCTTAGCTGTGCAGAAGAAGAACAACAAGAAGAAGAAATATCTCGAAATATGTCCGTCAGGCCCCTTCCCTTGAGATAAATCTGCAAATATCTCGGAAACGAAGCGAGCTATGGCAAAATGTTAAGAGACCTTTTTTGTAGAGAATTAAGTTTCCTACTTTTTATGTTCTATGATATTTTTTGATCAGATGCGTAGTTCTCGAGATATATCAAGATATTTAAAAGTTCCGAAGCCGCACCAACATAATAGAGATACAGAAACACCGTGGCCCCTTTCTTTGAGATAACTCTGCACTATTGCGAGCTGTAAATGCCACTTCCAGCTTAGCTGTGCAGAAGAAGAACAACAAGAAGAAGAAATATCTCGAAATATGTCCGTCAGGCCCCTTCCCTTGAGATATATCTGCAAATATCTCGGAAACGAAGCGAGCTATGGCAAAATGTTAAGAGACCTTTTTTGTAGAGAATTATGTTTCCTACAATTTATGTTCTATGATATTTTTTGATCAGAAGCGTAGTTTTCGAGATACATCGAGATATTTAAATGTTCCGAAGCCGCACCAACATAATAGAGATACAGAAACACCGTGGCCCCTTTCTTTGAGATAACTCTGCGCTAGTGCGAGCCGCAAATGCCACTTCCAGCTTAGCTGTGCAGAAGAAGAACAACAAGAAGAAGAAATATCTCGAAATATGTCCGTCAGGCCCCTTCCCTTGAGATATATCTGCAAATATCTCGGAAACGAAGCGAGCTATGGCAAAATGTTAAGAGACCTTTTTTGTAGAGAATTATGTTTCCTACAATTTATGTTCTATGATATTTTTTGATCAGAAGCGTAGTTTTCGAGATACATCGAGATATTTAAAAGTTCCGAAGCCGCACCAACATAATAGAGATACAGAAACACCGTGGCCCCTTTCTTTGAGATAACTCTGCACTAGTGCGAGCCGCAAATGCCACTTCCAGCTTAGCTGTGCAGAAGAAGAACAACAAGAAGAAGAAATATCTCGAAATATGTCCGTCAGGCCCCTTCCCTTGAGATAAATCTGCAAATATCTCGGAAACGAAGCGAGCTATGGCAAAATGTTAAGAGACCTTCTTTGTAGGGAATTAAGTTTCCTACTTTTTATGTTCTATGATATTTTTTGATCAGATGCGTAGTTCTCGAGATATATCAAGATATTTAAAAGTTCCGAAGCCGCACCAACATAATAGAGATACAGAAACACCGTGGCCCCTTTCTTTGAGATAACTCTGCACTATTGCGAGCTGCAAATGCCACTTCCAGCTTAGCTGTGCAGAGGAAGAACAACAAGAAGAAGAAATATCTCGAAATATGTCCGTCAGGCCAGTTCCTTTGAGCTGAATCTGCAAATATCTCGGAAACGAAGCGAGCTATGGCAAAATGTTAAGAGACGTTTTTTATAGAGAATTATGTTTCCTACAATTTATGTTCTATGATATTTTTTGATCAGAAGCGTAGTTTTCGAGATATATCGAGATATTTAAAAGTTCCGAAGCCGCACCAACATAATAGGGATACAGAAACACCGTGGCCCCTTTCTTTGAGATAACTCTGCACTAGTGCGAGCCGCAAATGCCACTTCCAGCTTAGCTGTGCAGAAGAAGAACAACAAGAAGAAGAAATATCTCGAAATATGTCCGTCAGGCCCCTTCCCTTGAGATAAATCTGCAAATATCTCGGAAACGAAGCGAGCTATGGCAAAATGTTAAGAGACCTTTTTTGTAGAGAATTAAGTTTCCTACTTTTTATGTTCTATGATATTTTTTGATCAGATGCGTAGTTCTCGAGATATATCAAGATATTTAAAAGTTCCGAAGCCGCACCAACATAATAGAGATACAGAAACACCGTGGCCCCTTTCTTTGAGATAACTCTGCACTATTGCGAGCTGTAAATGCCACTTCCAGCTTAGCTGTGCAGAAGAAGAACAACAAGAAGAAGAAATATCTCGAAATATGTCCGTCAGGCCCCTTCCCTTGAGATATATCTGCAAATATCTCGGAAACGAAGCGAGCTATGGCAAAATGTTAAGAGACCTTTTTTGTAGAGAATTATGTTTCCTACAATTTATGTTCTATGATATTTTTTGATCAGAAGCGTAGTTTTCGAGATACATCGAGATATTTAAATGTTCCGAAGCCGCACCAACATAATAGAGATACAGAAACACCGTGGCCCCTTTCTTTGAGATAACTCTGCGCTAGTGCGAGCCGCAAATGCCACTTCCAGCTTAGCTGTGCAGAAGAAGAACAACAAGAAGAAGAAATATCTCGAAATATGTCCGTCAGGCCCCTTCCCTTGAGATAAATCTGCAAATATCTCGGAAACGAAGCGAGCTATGGCAAAATGTTAAGAGACCTTTTTTGTACAGAATTAAGTTTCCTACTTTTTATGTTCTATGATATTTTTTGATCAGATGCGTAGTTCTCGAGATATATCAAGATATTTAAAAGTTCCGAAGCCGCACCAACATAATAGAGATACAGAAACACCGTGGCCCCTTTCTTTGAGATAACTCTGCACTATTGCGAGCTGCAAATGCCACTTCCAGCATAGCTGTGCAGAGGAAGAACAACAAGAAGAAGAAATATCTCGAAATATGTCCGTCAGGCCAGTTCCTTTGAGCTGAATCGGCAAATATCTCGGAAACGAAGCGAGCTATGGCAAAATGTTAAGAGACGTTTTTTGTAGAGAATTATGTTTCCTACAATTTAAGTTCTATGATATTTTTTGATCAGAAGCCTAGTTTTCGAGATATATCGAGATATTTAAAAGTTCCGAAGCCGCACCAACATAATAGAGATACAGAAACACCGTGGCCCCTCTCTTTGAGATAACTCTGCACTATTGCGAGCTGGAAATGCCACTTCCAGTTTAGCTGTGCAGAAGAAGAACAACAAGAAGAGGAAATATCTCGAAATATGTCCGTCAGGCCCCTTCCCTTGAGATATATCTGCAAATATCTCGGAAACGAAACGAGCTATGGCAAAATGTTAAGAGACCTTTTTTGTAGAGAATTATGTTTCCTACAATTTATGTTCTATGATATTTTTTAATCAGAATCGTAGTTTTCGAGATATATCGAGATATTTAAAAGATCCGAAGCCGCACCAACATAATAGAGATACAGAAACACCGTGGCCCCTTTCTTTGATATAACCCTGCACTAGTGCGAGCCGCAAATGCCGCTTCCAGCTTAGCTGTGCAGAAGAAGAACAACAAGAAGAAGAAATATCTCGAAATATGTCCGTCAGGCCCCTTCCCTCGAGATAAATCTGCAAATATCTCGGAAACGAAGCGAGCTATGGCAAAATGTTAAGAGACCTCTTTTGTAGAGAATTAAGTTTCCTACTTTTTATGTTCTATGATATTTTTTGATCAGATGCGTAGTTCTCGAGATATTTCAAGATATTTAAAAGTTCCGAAGCCGCACCAACATAATAGAGATACAGAAACACCGTGGCCCCTTTCTTTGAGGTAATTCTGCACTACTGCGAGCTGCAAATGCCACTTCCAGCTTACCTGTGCAGAAGAAGAACAACAAGAAGAAGAAATATCTCGAAATATGTCCGTCAGGCCCCTTCCCTTGAGATAAATCTGCAAATATCTCGGAAACGAAGCGAGCTATGGCAAAATGTTAAGAGACCTGTTTTGTAGAGAATTAGGTTTCCTACTTTTTATGTTCTATGATATTTTTCGATCAGATGCGTAGTTCTCGAGATATATCAAGATATTTAAAAGTTACGAAGCCGCACCAACATAATAGAGATACAGAAACACCGTGGCCCCTTTCTTTGAGATAACTCTGCACTGTTGCGAGCTGCAAATGCCACTTCCAGCTTAGCTGTGCAGAAGAAGAACAACAAGAAGAAGAAATATCTCGAAATATGTCCGTCAGGCCCCTTCCCTTGAGATAAATCTGCAAATATCTCGGAAACGAAGCGAGCTATGGCAAAATGTTAAGAGACCTTATTTGTAGAGAATTAAGTTTCCTACTTTTTATGTTCTATGATATTTTTTGATCAGCTGCGTAGTTCTCGAGATATATCAAGATATTTAAAAGTTCCGAAGCCGCACCAACATAATAGAGATACAGAAACACCGTGGCCCCTTTCTTTGAGATAACTCTGCACTATTGCGAGCTGTAAATGCCACGTCCAGCTTAGCTGTGCAGAAGAAGAACAACAAGAAGAAGAAATATCTCGAAATATGTCCGTCAGGCCCCTTCCCTCGAGATAAATCTGCAAATATCTCGGAAACGAAGCGAGCTATGGCAAAATGTTAAGAGACCTTATTTGTAGAGAATTAAGTTTCCTACTTTTTATCTTCTATGATATTTTCTGATCAGATTCGTAGTTCTCGAGATATATCAAGATATTTAAAAGTTCCGAAGCCGCACCAACATAATAGAGATACAGAAACACCGTGGCCCCTCTCTTTGAGATAACTCTGCACAATTGCGAGGTGCAAATGCCACTTCCAGCTTAGCTGTGCAGAAGAAGAACAACAAGAAGAAGGAATATCTCGAAATATGTCCGTCAGGCCCCTTCCCTTGAGATAAATCGGCAAGTATCTCGGAAACGAAGCGAGCTATGGCAAAATGTTGAGAGACCTTTTTTGTAGAGAATTAAGTTTCCTACTTTTTATGTTCTATGATATTTTTTGATCAGATGCGTAGATCTCGAGATATATCAAGATATTTAAAAGTTCCGAAGCCGCACCAACATAATAGAGATACAGAAACACCGTGGCCCCTCTCTTTGAGATAACTCTGCACTATTGCGAGCTGCAAATGCCACTTCCAGCTTAGCTGTGCAGAAGAAGAACAACAAGAAGAAGAAATATCTCGAAATATGTCCGTCAGACCCCTTCCCTTGAGATAAATCTGCAAATATGTCGGAAACAAAGCGAGCTACGGCAAAATGTTAAGAGACCTTTTTTGTAGAAAATTAGGTTTCCTCCTTTTTATGTTCTATGATATTTTTTGATCAGATGCGTAGTTCTCGAGATATATCAAGATATTTCAAAGTTCCGAAGCCGCACCAACATAATAGAGATACAGAAACACCGTGGCCCCTTTCTTTGAGATAACTCTGCACGATTGCGAGCTGGAAATGCCACTTCCAGTTTAGCTGTGCAGAAGAAGAACAACAAGAAGAAGAAATATCTCGAAATATGTCCGTCAGGCCCCTTCCCTTGAGATAAATCTGCAAATATCTCGGAAACGAAGCGAGCTATGGCAAAATGTTAAGGGACCTTTTTTGTATGGAATTATGTTTCCTACTTTTTATGTTCTCTGATATTTTTTAATCAGACGCGTAGTTCTCGAGATATATCAAGATATTTAAAAGTTCCGAAGCCGCACCAACATAATAGAGATACAGAAACACCCTGGCTCCTTTCTTTTAGATAACTCTGCACTATTGCGACCTGCAAATGCCACTTCCAGTTTAGCTGTGCAGAAGAAGAACAACAAGAAGAAGAAATATCTCGAAATATGTCCGTTAGGCCCCTTCCCTTGAGATAAATCGGCAAGTATCTCGGAAACGAAGCGAGCTATGGCAAAATGTTGAGAGACCTTTTTTGTAGAGAATTAAGTTTCCGACTTTTTATGTTCTATGATATTTTTTGATCAGATGCGTAGTTCTCGAGATATATCAAGATATTTAAAAGTTCCGAAGCCGCACCAACATAATAGAGATACAGAAACACCGTGGCCCCTCTCTTTGAGATAACTCTGCATAATTGCGAGCTGCAAATGCCACTTCCAGCTTAGCTGTGCAGAAGAAGAACAACAAGAAGAAGAAATATCTCGAAATATGTCCGTCAGGCCCCTTCCCTTGAGATAAATCTGCAAATATCTCGGAAACGAAGCGAGCTATTGCAAAATGTTAAGAGACCTTTTTTGTAGAGGATTGAGTTTCCTACTTTTTATGTTCTACGATATTTTTTGATCAGATGCGTAGTTCTCGAGATATATCAAGATATTTAAAGTTAAGAAGCCGCACCAACATAATAGAGATACAGAAACACCGTGGCCCCTTTCTTTGAGATAACTCTGCACTATTGCGAGCTGCAAATGCCACTTCCAGCTTAGCTGTGCCGAGGAAGAACAACAAGAAGAAGAAATATCTCGAAATATGTCCGTCAGGCCCCTTCCCTTGAGATAAATCTGCAAATATCTCGGAAACGAAGCGAGCTATGGCAAAATGTTAAGAGACCTTTTCTGTAGAGAATTAAGTTTTCTACTTTTTATGTTCCATGATATTTTTTGATCAGATGCGTAGTTCTCGAGATATATCAAGATATTTAAAAGTTCTGAAGCTGCACCAACATAATAGAGATACAGAAACACCGTGGCCCCTTTCTTTGAGATAACTCTGCACTAGTGCGAGCCGCAAATGCCACTTCCAGCTTAGCTGTGCAGAAGAAGAACAACAAGAAGAAGAAATATCTGGAAATATGTCCGTTAGGCCCCTTCCCTTGAGATAAATCTGCAAATATCTCGGAAACGAAGCGAGCTATGGCAAAATGTTGAGAGACCTTTTTTGTAGAGAATTACGTTTCCTACTATTTATGTTCTATGATATTTTTGGATCAGATGCGTAGTTCTCGAGATATATCAAGATATTTAAAAGTTCCGAAGCCGCACCAACATAATAGAGATACAGAAACACCGTGGCCCCTTTCTTTGAGATAACTCTGCACTAGTGCGAGCCGCAAATGCCACTTCCAGCTTAGCTGTGCAGAAGAAGAACAACAAGAAGAAGAAATATCTCGAAATATGTCCGTCAGGCCACTTCCCTTGAGATAAATCTGCAAATATCTCGGAAACGAAGCGAGCTATGGCAAAATGTTAAGAGATCTTTTTTGTATGGAATTATGTTTCCTACTTTTTATGTTCTATGATATTTTTTGATCAGATGCGTAGTTCTCGAGATATATCAAGATATTTGAAAGTTCCGAAGCCGCACCAACATAATAGAGATACAGAAACACCGTGGCCCCTTTCTTTGAGATAACTCTGCACTATTGCGAGCTGCAAATGCCACTTCCAGCTTAGCGTGCAGAAGAAGAACAACAAGAAGAAGAAATATCTCGAAATGTGTCCGTCAGGCCCCTTCCCTTGAGATAGATCTGCAAATATCTCGGAAACGAAGAGAGCTATGGCAAAATGTTAAGAGACCTTTTTTGTATGGAATTATGTTTCCTACTTTTTATGTTCTATGATATTTTTTGATCAGATGCGTAGTTCTCGAGATATATCAAGATATTTAAAAGTTCCGAAGCCGCACCAACATAATAGAGATACAGAAACACCGTGGCCCCTCTCTTTGAGATAACTCTGCACAATTGCGAGCTGCAAATGCCACTTCCAGCTTAGCTGTGCAGAAGAAGAACAACAAGAAGAAGAAATATCTCGAAATATGTCCGTCAGGCCCCTTCCCTTGAGATAAATCTGCAAATATCTCGGAAACGAAGCGAGCTATTGCAAAATGTTAAGAGACCTTTTTTGTAGAGAATTGAGTTTCCTACTTTTTATGTTCTATGATATTTTTTGATCAGATGCGTAGTTCTCGAGATATATCAAGATATTTAAAAGTTAAGAAGCCGCACCAACATAATAGAGATACAGAAACACCGTGGCCCCTTTCTTTGAGATAACTCTGCACTAATGCGAGCTGCAAATGCCACTTCCAGCTTAGCTGTGCAGAAGAAGAACAACAAGAAGAAGAAATATCTCGAAATATGTCCGTTAGGCCCCTTCCCTTGAGATAAATCTGCAAATATCTCGGAAACGAAGCGAGCTATGGCAAAATGTTAAGAGACGTTTTTTGTAGAGAATTATGTTTCCTACAATTTATGGTCTATGATATTTTTTGATCAGAAGCGTAGTTCTCGAGATATATCAAGATATTTAAAAGTTCCGAAGCCGCACCAACATAATAGAGATACAGAAACACCGTGGCTCCTTTCTTTTAGATAACTCTGCACTATTGCGACCTGGAAATGCCACTTCCAGTTTAGCTGTGCAGAAGAAGAACAACAAGAAGAAGGAATATCACGAAATATGTCCGTTAGGCCCCTTCCCTTGAGATAAATCTGCAAATATCTCGGAAACGAAGCGAGCTATGGCAAAATGTTAAGAGACCTTTTTTGTAGCGAATTAAGTTTCCGACTTTTTATGTTCTATGATATTTTTTGATCAGATGCGTAGTTCTCGAGATATATCAAGATATTTAAAAGTTCCGAAGCCGCACCAACATAATAGAGATACAGAAACACCGTGGCCCCTCTCTTTGAGATAACTCTGCATAATTGCGAGCTGCAAATGCCACTTCCAGCTTAGCTGTGCAGAAGAAGAACAACAAGAAGAAGAAATATCTCGAAATATGTCCGTCAGGCCCCTTCCCTTGAGATAAATCTGCAAATATCTCGGAAACGAAGCGAGCTATTGCAAAATGTTAAGAGACCTTTTTTGTAGAGGATTGAGTTTCCTACTTTTTATGTTCTATGATATTTTTTGATCAGATGCGTAGTTCTCGAGATATATCAAGATATTTAAAGTTAAGAAGCCGCACCAACATAATAGAGATACAGAAACACCGTGGCCCCTTTCTTTGAGATAACTCTGCACTAATGCGAGCTGCAAATGCCACTTCCAGCTTAGCTGTGCAGAAGAAGAACAACAAGAAGAAGAAATATCTCGAAATATGTCCGTCAGGCCCCTTCCCTTGAGATAAATCTGCAAATATCTCGGAAACGAAGCGAGCTATGGCAAAATGTTAAGAGACCTTTTTTGTAGAGAATTAAGTTTCCTACTTTTTATCTTCTATGATATTTTCTGATCAGATTCGTAGTTCTCGAGATATATCAAGATATTTAAAAGTTCCGAAGCCGCACCAACATAATAGAGATACAGAAACACCGTGGCCCCTCTCTTTGAGATAACTCTGCACAATTGCGAGCTGCAAATGCCACTTCCAGCTTAGCTGTGCAGAAGAAGAACAACAAGAAGAAGAAATATCTCGAAATATGTCCGTCAGGCCCCTTCCCTTGAGATAAATCTGCAAATATCTCGGAAACGAAGCGAGCTATTGCAAAATGTTAAGAGACCTTTTTTGTAGAGAATTGAGTTTCCTACTTTTTATGTTCTATGATATTTTTTGATCAGATGCGTAGTTCTCGAGATATATCAAGATATTTAAAAGTTAAGAAGCCGCACCAACATAATAGAGATACAGAAACACCGTGGCCCCTTTCTTTGAGATAACTCTGCACTAATGCGAGCTGCAAATGCCACTTCCAGCTTAGCTGTGCAGAAGAAGAACAACAAGAAGAAGAAATATCTCGAAATATGTCCGTTAGGCCCCTTCCCTTGAGATAAATCTGCAAATATCTCGGAAACGAAGCGAGCTATGGCAAAATGTTAAGAGACGTTTTTTGTAGAGAATTATGTTTCCTACAATTTATGTTCTATGATATTTTTTGATCAGAAGCGTAGTTCTCGAGATATATCAAGATATTTAAAAGTTCCGAAGCCGCACCAACATAATAGAGATACAGAAACACCGTGGCTCCTTTCTTTTAGATAACTCTGCACTATTGCGACCTGGAAATGCCACTTCCAGTTTAGCTGTGCAGAAGAAGAACAACAAGAAGAAGGAATATCACGAAATATGTCCGTTAGGCCCCTTCCCTTGAGATAAATCTGCAAATATCTCGGAAACGAAGCGAGCTATGGCAAAATGTTAAGAGACCTTTTTTGTAGCGAATTAAGTTTCCGACTTTTTATGTTCTATGATATTTTTTGATCAGATGCGTAGTTCTCGAGATATATCAAGATATTTAAAAGTTCCGAAGCCGCACCAACATAATAGAGATACAGAAACACCGTGGCCCCTCTCTTTGAGATAACTCTGCATAATTGCGAGCTGCAAATGCCACTTCCAGCTTAGCTGTGCAGAAGAAGAACAACAAGAAGAAGAAATATCTCGAAATATGTCCGTCAGGCCCCTTCCCTTGAGATAAATCTGCAAATATCTCGGAAACGAAGCGAGCTATTGCAAAATGTTAAGAGACCTTTTTTGTAGAGGATTGAGTTTCCTACTTTTTATGTTCTATGATATTTTTTGATCAGATGCGTAGTTCTCGAGATATATCAAGATATTTAAAGTTAAGAAGCCGCACCAACATAATAGAGATACAGAAACACCGTGGCCCCTTTCTTTGAGATAACTCTGCACTAATGCGAGCTGCAAATGCCACTTCCAGCTTAGCTGTGCAGAAGAAGAACAACAAGAAGAAGAAATATCACGAAATATGTCCGTTAGGCCCCTTCCCTTGAGATAAATCTGCAAATATCTCGGAAACGAAGCGAGCTATGGCAAAATGTTAAGAGACCTTTTTGTAGCGAATTAAGTTTCCTACTTTTTATGTTCTATGATATTTTTTGATCAGATGCGTAGTTCTCGAGATATATCAAGATATTCAAAAGTTCCGAAGCCGCACCAACATAATAGAGATACAGAAACACCGTGGCTCCTTTCTTTTAGATAACTCTGCACTATTGCGACCTGGAAATGCCACTTCCAGTTTAGCTGTGCAGAAGAAGAACAACAAGAAGAAGGAATATCACGAAATATGTCCGTTAGGCCCCTTCCCTTGAGATAAATCTGCAAATATCTCGGAAACGAAGAGAGCTATGGCAAAATGTTAAGAGACCTTTTTTGTAGCGAATTAAGTTTCCGACTTTTTATGTTCTATGATATTTTTTGATCAGATGCGTAGTTCTCGAGATATATCAAGATATTTGAAAGTTCCGAAGCCGCACCAACATAATAGAGATACAGAAACACCGTGGCCCCTTTCTTTGAGATAACTCTGCACTATTGCGAGCTGCAAATGCCACTTCCAGCTTAGCGTGCAGAAGAAGAACAACAAGAAGAAGAAATATCTCGAAATGTGTCCGTCAGGCCCCTTCCCTTGAGATAGATCTGCAAATATCTCGGAAACGAAGAGAGCTATGGCAAAATGTTAAGAGACCTTTTTTGTATGGAATTATGTTTCCTACTTTTTATGTTCTATGATATTTTTTGATCAGATGCGTAGTTCTCGAGATATATCAAGATATTTAAAAGTTCCGAAGCCGCACCAACATAATAGAGATACAGAAACACCGTGGCCCCTCTCTTTGAGATAACTCTGCACAATTGCGAGCTGCAAATGCCACTTCCAGCTTAGCTGTGCAGAAGAAGAACAACAAGAAGAAGAAATATCTCGAAATATGTCCGTCAGGCCCCTTCCCTTGAGATAAATCTGCAAATATCTCGGAAACGAAGCGAGCTATTGCAAAATGTTAAGAGACCTTTTTTGTAGAGAATTGAGTTTCCTACTTTTTATGTTCTATGATATTTTTTGATCAGATGCGTAGTTCTCGAGATATATCAAGATATTTAAAAGTTAAGAAGCCGCACCAACATAATAGAGATACAGAAACACCGTGGCCCCTTTCTTTGAGATAACTCTGCACTAATGCGAGCTGCAAATGCCACTTCCAGCTTAGCTGTGCAGAAGAAGAACAACAAGAAGAAGAAATATCTCGAAATATGTCCGTTAGGCCCCTTCCCTTGAGATAAATCTGCAAATATCTCGGAAACGAAGCGAGCTATGGCAAAATGTTAAGAGACGTTTTTTGTAGAGAATTATGTTTCCTACAATTTATGGTCTATGATATTTTTTGATCAGAAGCGTAGTTCTCGAGATATATCAAGATATTTAAAAGTTCCGAAGCCGCACCAACATAATAGAGATACAGAAACACCGTGGCTCCTTTCTTTTAGATAACTCTGCACTATTGCGACCTGGAAATGCCACTTCCAGTTTAGCTGTGCAGAAGAAGAACAACAAGAAGAAGGAATATCACGAAATATGTCCGTTAGGCCCCTTCCCTTGAGATAAATCTGCAAATATCTCGGAAACGAAGCGAGCTATGGCAAAATGTTAAGAGACCTTTTTTGTAGCGAATTAAGTTTCCGACTTTTTATGTTCTATGATATTTTTTGATCAGATGCGTAGTTCTCGAGATATATCAAGATATTTAAAAGTTCCGAAGCCGCACCAACATAATAGAGATACAGAAACACCGTGGCCCCTCTCTTTGAGATAACTCTGCATAATTGCGAGCTGCAAATGCCACTTCCAGCTTAGCTGTGCAGAAGAAGAACAACAAGAAGAAGAAATATCTCGAAATATGTCCGTCAGGCCCCTTCCCTTGAGATAAATCTGCAAATATCTCGGAAACGAAGCGAGCTATTGCAAAATGTTAAGAGACCTTTTTTGTAGAGGATTGAGTTTCCTACTTTTTATGTTCTATGATATTTTTTGATCAGATGCGTAGTTCTCGAGATATATCAAGATATTTAAAGTTAAGAAGCCGCACCAACATAATAGAGATACAGAAACACCGTGGCCCCTTTCTTTGAGATAACTCTGCACTAATGCGAGCTGCAAATGCCACTTCCAGCTTAGCTGTGCAGAAGAAGAACAACAAGAAGAAGAAATATCTCGAAATATGTCCGTCAGGCCCCTTCCCTTGAGATAAATCTGCAAATATCTCGGAAACGAAGCGAGCTATGGCAAAATGTTAAGAGACCTTTTTTGTAGAGAATTAAGTTTCCTACTTTTTATCTTCTATGATATTTTCTGATCAGATTCGTAGTTCTCGAGATATATCAAGATATTTAAAAGTTCCGAAGCCGCACCAACATAATAGAGATACAGAAACACCGTGGCCCCTCTCTTTGAGATAACTCTGCACAATTGCGAGCTGCAAATGCCACTTCCAGCTTAGCTGTGCAGAAGAAGAACAACAAGAAGAAGAAATATCTCGAAATATGTCCGTCAGGCCCCTTCCCTTGAGATAAATCTGCAAATATCTCGGAAACGAAGCGAGCTATTGCAAAATGTTAAGAGACCTTTTTTGTAGAGAATTGAGTTTCCTACTTTTTATGTTCTATGATATTTTTTGATCAGATGCGTAGTTCTCGAGATATATCAAGATATTTAAAAGTTAAGAAGCCGCACCAACATAATAGAGATACAGAAACACCGTGGCCCCTTTCTTTGAGATAACTCTGCACTAATGCGAGCTGCAAATGCCACTTCCAGCTTAGCTGTGCAGAAGAAGAACAACAAGAAGAAGAAATATCTCGAAATATGTCCGTTAGGCCCCTTCCCTTGAGATAAATCTGCAAATATCTCGGAAACGAAGCGAGCTATGGCAAAATGTTAAGAGACGTTTTTTGTAGAGAATTATGTTTCCTACAATTTATGTTCTATGATATTTTTTGATCAGAAGCGTAGTTCTCGAGATATATCAAGATATTTAAAAGTTCCGAAGCCGCACCAACATAATAGAGATACAGAAACACCGTGGCTCCTTTCTTTTAGATAACTCTGCACTATTGCGACCTGGAAATGCCACTTCCAGTTTAGCTGTGCAGAAGAAGAACAACAAGAAGAAGGAATATCACGAAATATGTCCGTTAGGCCCCTTCCCTTGAGATAAATCTGCAAATATCTCGGAAACGAAGCGAGCTATGGCAAAATGTTAAGAGACCTTTTTTGTAGCGAATTAAGTTTCCGACTTTTTATGTTCTATGATATTTTTTGATCAGATGCGTAGTTCTCGAGATATATCAAGATATTTAAAAGTTCCGAAGCCGCACCAACATAATAGAGATACAGAAACACCGTGGCCCCTCTCTTTGAGATAACTCTGCATAATTGCGAGCTGCAAATGCCACTTCCAGCTTAGCTGTGCAGAAGAAGAACAACAAGAAGAAGAAATATCTCGAAATATGTCCGTCAGGCCCCTTCCCTTGAGATAAATCTGCAAATATCTCGGAAACGAAGCGAGCTATTGCAAAATGTTAAGAGACCTTTTTTGTAGAGGATTGAGTTTCCTACTTTTTATGTTCTATGATATTTTTTGATCAGATGCGTAGTTCTCGAGATATATCAAGATATTTAAAGTTAAGAAGCCGCACCAACATAATAGAGATACAGAAACACCGTGGCCCCTTTCTTTGAGATAACTCTGCACTAATGCGAGCTGCAAATGCCACTTCCAGCTTAGCTGTGCAGAAGAAGAACAACAAGAAGAAGAAATATCACGAAATATGTCCGTTAGGCCCCTTCCCTTGAGATAAATCTGCAAATATCTCGGAAACGAAGCGAGCTATGGCAAAATGTTAAGAGACCTTTTTGTAGCGAATTAAGTTTCCTACTTTTTATGTTCTATGATATTTTTTGATCAGATGCGTAGTTCTCGAGATATATCAAGATATTCAAAAGTTCCGAAGCCGCACCAACATAATAGAGATACAGAAACACCGTGGCTCCTTTCTTTTAGATAACTCTGCACTATTGCGACCTGGAAATGCCACTTCCAGTTTAGCTGTGCAGAAGAAGAACAACAAGAAGAAGGAATATCACGAAATATGTCCGTTAGGCCCCTTCCCTTGAGATAAATCTGCAAATATCTCGGAAACGAAGAGAGCTATGGCAAAATGTTAAGAGACCTTTTTTGTAGCGAATTAAGTTTCCGACTTTTTATGTTCTATGATATTTTTTGATCAGATGCGTAGTTCTCGAGATATATCAAGATATTTAAAAGTTCCGAAGCCGCACCAACATAATAGAGATACAGAAACACCGTGGCCCCTCTCTTTGAGATAACTCTGCATAATTGCGAGCTGCAAATGCCACTTCCAGCTTAGCTGTGCAGAAGAAGAACAACAAGAAGAAGAAATATCTCGAAATATGTCCGTCAGGCCCCTTCCCTTGAGATAAATCTGCAAATATCTCGGAAACGAAGCGAGCTATGGCAAAATGTTAAGAGACCTTTTTTGTAGAGAATTAAGTTTCCTACTTTTTATCTTCTATGATATTTTCTGATCAGATTCGTAGTTCTCGAGATATATCAAGATATTTAAAAGTTCCGAAGCCGCACCAACATAATAGAGATACAGAAACACCGTGGCCCCTCTCTTTGAGATAACTCTGCACAATTGCGAGCTGCAAATGCCACTTCTAGCTTAGCTGTGCAGAAGAAGAACAACAAGAAGAAGAAATATCTCGAAATATATCCATCAGGCCCCTTCCCTTGAGATAAATCGGCAAGTATCTCGGAAACGAAGCGAGCTATGGCAAAATGTTGAGAGACCTTTTTTGTAGAGAATTAAGTTTCCTACTTTTTATGTTCTATGATATTTTTTGATCAGATGCGTAGATCTCGAGATATATCAAGATATTTAAAAGTTCCGAAGCCGCACCAACATAATAGAGATACAGAAACACCGTGGCCCCTTTCTTTGAGATAACTCTGCACTATTGCGAGCTGCAAATGCCACTTCCAGCTTAGCTGTGCCGAAGAAGAACAACAAGAAGAAGAAATATCTCGAAATATGTCCGTCAGGCCTATTCCCTTGAGATAAATCTGCAAATATCTCGGAAACGAAGCGAGCTATGGCAAAATGTTAAGAGACCTTTTCTGTAGAGAATTAAGTTCTCTACTTTTCATGTTCCATGATATTTTTTGATCAGATGCGTAGTTCTCGAGATATATCAAGATATTTAAAAGTTCTGAAGCTGCACCAACATAATAGAGATACAGAAACACCGTGGCCCCTTTCTTTGAGATAACTCTGCACTAGTGCGAGCCGCAAATGCCACTTCCAGCTTAGCTGTGCAGAAGAAGAACAACAAGAAGAAGAAATATCTGGAAATATGTCCGTTAGGCCCCTTCCCTTGCGATAAATCTGCAAATATCTCGGAAACGAAGCGAGCTATGGCAAAATGTTGAGAGACCTTTTTTGTAGAGAATTAAGTTTCCTACTATTTATGTTCTATGATATTTTTGGATCAGATGCGTAGTTCTCGAGATATATCAAGATATTTAAAAGTTCCGAAGCCGCACCAACATAATAGAGATACAGAAACACCGTGGCCCCTTTCTTTGAGATAACTCTGCACTAGTGCGAGCCGCAAATGCCACTTCCAGCTTAGCTGTGCAGAAGAAGAACAACAAGAAGAAGAAATATCTCGAAATATGTCCGTCAGGCCACTTCCCTTGAGATAAATCTGCAAATATCTCGGAAACGAAGCGAGCTATGGCAAAATGTTAAGAGATCTTTTTTGTATGGAATTATGTTTCCTACTTTTTATGTTCTATGATATTTTTTGATCAGATGCGTAGTTCTCGAGATATATCAAGATATTTAAAAGTTCCGAAGCCGCACCAACATAATAGAGATACAGAAACACCGTGGCCCCTTTCTTTGAGATAACTCTGCACTATTGCGAGCTGCAAATGCCACTTCCAGCTTAGCGTGCAGAAGAAGAACAACAAGAAGAAGAAATATCTCGAAATGTGTCCGTCAGGCCCCTTCCCTTGAGATAAATCTGCAAATATCTCGGAAACGAAGAGAGCTATGGCAAAATGTTAAGAGACCTTTTTTGTATGGAATTATGTTTCCTACTTTTTATGTTCTATGATATTTTTTGATCAGATGCGTAGTTCTCGAGATATATCAAGATATTTAAAAGTTCCGAAGCCGCACCAACATAATAGAGATACAGCAACACCGTGGCCCCTCTCTTTGAGATAACTCTGCACAATTGCGAGCTGCAAATGCCACTTCCAGCTTAGCTGTGCAGAAGAAGAACAACAAGAAGAAGAAATATCTCGAAATATGTCCGTCAGGCCCCTTCCCTTGAGATAAATCTGCAAATATCTCGGAAACGAAGCGAGCTATTGCAAAATGTTAAGAGACCTTTTTTGTAGAGAATTGAGTTTCCTACTTTTTATGTTCTATGATATTTTTTGATCAGATGCGTAGTTCTCGAGATATATCAAGATATTTAAAAGTTAAGAAGCCGCACCAACATAATAGAGATACAGAAACACCGTGGCCCCTTTCTTTGAGATAACTCTGCACTAATGCGAGCTGCAAATGCCACTTCCAGCTTAGCTGTGCAGAAGAAGAACAACAAGAAGAAGAAATATCTCGAAATATGTCCGTTAGGCCCCTTCCCTTGAGATAAATCTGCAAATATCTCGGAAACGAAGCGAGCTATGGCAAAATGTTAAGAGACCTTTTTTGTAGAGAATTATGTTTCCTGCAATTTATGTTCTATGATATTTTTTGATCAGAAGCGTAGTTCTCGAGATATATCAAGATATTTAAAAGTTCCGAAGCCGCACCAACATAATAGAGATACAGAAACACCGTGGCTCCTTTCTTTTAGATAACTCTGCACTATTGCGACCTGGAAATGCCACTTCCAGTTTAGCTGTGCAGAAGAAGAACAACAAGAAGAAGGAATATCACGAAATATGTCCGTTAGGCCCCTTCCCTTGAGATAAATCTGCAAATATCTCGGAAACGAAGCGAGCTATGGCAAAATGTTAAGAGACCTTTTTTGTAGAGAATTGAGTTTCCTACTTTTTATGTTCTATGATATTTTTTGATCAGATGCGTAGTTCTCGAGATATATCAAGATATTTAAAAGTTCCGAAGCCGCACCAACATAATAGAGATACAGAAACACCGTGGCCCCTCTCTTTGAGATAACTCTGCATAATTGCGAGCTGCAAATGCCACTTCCAGCTTAGCTGTGCAGAAGAAGAACAACAAGAAGAAGAAATATCTCGAAATATGTCCGTCAGGCCCCTTCCCTTGAGATAAATCTGCAAATATCTCGGAAACGAAGCGAGCTATTGCAAAATGTTAAGAGACCTTTTTTGTAGAGGATTGAGTTTTCTACTTTTTATGTTCTATGATATTTTTTGATCAGATGCGTAGTTCTCGAGATATATCAAGATATTTAAAGTTAAGAAGCCGCACCAACATAATAGAGATACAGAAACACCGTGGCCCCTTTCTTTGAGACAACTCTGCACTAGTGCGAGCCGCAAATGCCACTTCCAGCTTAGGTGTGCAGAAGAAGAACAACAAGAAGAAGAAATATCTCGAAATATGTCCGTCAGGCCCCTTCCCTTGAGATAAATCTGCAAATATCTCGGAAACGAAGCGAGCTATGGCAAAATGTTAAGAGACCTTTTTTGTAGAGAATTAAGTTTCCTACTTTTTATCTTCTATGATATTTTTTGATCAGATGCGTAGATCTCGAGATATATCAAGATATTTAAAAGTTCCGAAGCCGCACCAACATAATAGAGATACAGAAACACCGTGGCCCCTTTCTTTGAGATAACTCTGCACTATTGCGAGCTGCAAATGCCACTTCCAGCTTAGCTGTGCCGAAGAAGAACAACAAGAAGAAGAAATATCTCGAAATATGTCCGTCAGGCCCCTTCCCTTGAGATAAATCTGCAAATATCTCGGAAACGAAGCGAGCTATGGCAAAATGTTAAGAGACCTTTTCTGTAGAGAATTAAGTTCTCTACTTTTTATGTTCCATGATATTTTTTGATCAGATGCGCAGTTCTCGAGATATATCAAGATATTTAAAAGTTCTGAAGCTGCACCAACATAATAGAGATACAGAAACACCGTGGCCCCTTTCTTTGAGATAACTCTGCACTAGTGCGAGCCGCAAATGCCACTTCCAGCTTAGCTGTGCAGAAGAAGAACAACAAGAAGAAGAAATATCTGGAAATATGTCCGTTAGGCCCCTTCCCTTGAGATAAATCTGCAAATATCTCGGAAACGAAGCGAGCTATGGCAAAATGTTGAGAGACCTTTTTTGTAGAGAATTAAGTTTCCTACTATTTATGTTCTATGATATTTTTGGATCAGATGCGTAGTTCTCGAGATATATCAAGATATTTAAAAGTTCCGAAGCCGCACCAACATAATAGAGATACAGAAACACCGTGGCCCCTTTCTTTGAGATAACTCTGCACTAGTGCGAGCCGCAAATGCCACTTCCAGCTTAGCTGTGCAGAAGAAGAACAACAAGAAGAAGAAATATCTCGAAATATGTCCGTCAGGCCACTTCCCTTGAGATAAATCTGCAAATATCTCGGAAACGAAGCGAGCTATGGCAAAATGTTAAGAGATCTTTTTTGTATGGAATTATGTTTCCTACTTTTTATGTTCTATGATATTTTTTGATCAGATGCGTAGTTCTCGAGATATATCAAGATATTTAAAAGTTAAGAAGCCGCACCAACATAATAGAGATACAGAAACACCGTGGCCCCTTTCTTTGAGATAACTCTGCACTAATGCGAGCTGCAAATGCCACTTCCAGCTTAGCTGTGCAGAAGAAGAACAACAAGAAGAAGAAATATCTCGAAATATGTCCGTTAGGCCCCTTCCCTTGAGATAAATCTGCAAATATCTCGGAAACGAAGCGAGCTATGGCAAAATGTTAAGAGACGTTTTTTGTAGAGAATTATGTTTCCTACAATTTACGTTCTATGATATTTTTTGATCAGAAGCGTAGTTTTCGAGATATATCGAGATATTTAAAAGTTCCGAAGCAGCACCAACATAATAGAGATACAGAAACACCGTGGCCCCTCTCTTTGAGATAACTCTGCACTATTGCGAGCTGGAAATGCCACTTCCAGTTTAGCTGTGCAGAAGAAGAACGACAAGAAGAAGAAATATCTCGAAATATGTCCGTCAGGCCCCTTCCCTTGAGATAAATCTGCAAATATCTCGGAAACGAAGCGAGCTATTGCAAAATGTTAAGAGACCTTTTTTGTAGAGAATTGAGTTTCCTACTTTTTATGTTCTATGATATTTTTTGATCAGATGCGTAGTTCTCGAGATATATCAAGATATTTAAAAGTTAAGAAGCCGCACCAACATAATAGAGATACAGAAACACCGTGGCCCCTTTCTTTGAGATAACTCTGCACTATTGCGAGCTGGAAATGCCACTTCCAGTTTAGCTGTGCAGAAGAAGAACAACAAGAAGAAGAAATATCTCGAAATATGTCCGTTAGGCCCCTTCCCTTGAGATAAATCTGCAAATATCTCGGAAACGAAGCGAGCTATGGCAAAATGTTAAGAGACCTTTTTTGTAGAGAATTAAGTTTCCTACGTTTTATGTTGTATGATATTTTTTGATCAGATGCGTAGTTCTCGAGATATATCAAGATATTTAAAAGTTCCGAAGCCGCACCAACATAATAGAGATACAGAAACACCGTGGCCCCTCTCTTTGAGATAACTCTGCACTATTGCGAGCTGGAAATGCCACTTCCAGTTTAGCTGTGCAGAAGAAGAACAACAAGAAGAAGAAATATCTCGAAATATGTCCGTTAGGCCCCTTCCCTTGAGATAAATCTGCAAATATCTCGGAAACGAAGCGAGCTATGGCAAAATGTTAAGAGACGTTTTTTGTAGAGAATTATGTTTCCTACAATTTATGTTCTATGATATTTTTTGATCAGAAGCGTAGTTTTCGAGATATATCGAGATATTTAACAGTTCCGAAGCAGCACCAACATAATAGAGATACAGAAACACCGTGGCCCCTTTCTTTGAGATAACTCTGCACTAGTGCGAGCCGCAAATGCCACTTCCAGCTTAGCTGTGCAGAAGAAGAACAACAAGAAGAAGAAATATCACGAAATATGTCCGTTAGGCCCCTTCCCTTGAGATAAATCTGCAAATATCTCGGAAACGAAGCGAGCTATGGCAAAATGTTAAGAGACCTTTTTGTAGCGAATTAAGTTTCCTACTTTTTATGTTCTATGATATTTTTTGATCAGATGCGTAGTTCTCGAGATATATCAAGATATTCAAAAGTTCCGAAGCCGCACCAACATAATAGAGATACAGAAACACCGTGGCCCCTTTCTTTGAGACAACTCTGCACTAGTGCGAGCCGCAAATGCCACTTCCAGCTTAGCTGTGCAGAAGAAGAACAACAAGAAGAAGAAATATCTCGAAATATGTCCGTCAGGCCCCTTCCCTTGAGATAAATCTGCAAATATCTCGGAAACGAAGCGAGCTATGGCAAAATGTTAAGAGACCTTTTTTGTAGAGAATTAAGTTTCCTACTTTTTATCTTCTATGATATTTTCTGATCAGATTCGTAGTTCTCGAGATATATCAAGATATTTAAAAGTTCCGAAGCCGCACCAACATAATAGAGATACAGAAACACCGTGGCCCCTCTCTTTGAGATAACTCTGCACAATTGCGAGCTGCAAATGCCACTTCTAGCTTAGCTGTGCAGAAGAAGAACAACAAGAAGAAGAAATATCTCGAAATATGTCCATCAGGCCCCTTCCCTTGAGATAAATCGGCAAGTATCTCGGAAACGAAGCGAGCTATGGCAAAATGTTGAGAGACCTTTTTTGTAGAGAATTAAGTTTCCTACTTTTTATGTTCTATGATATTTTTTGATCAGATGCGTAGATCTCGAGATATATCAAGATATTTAAAAGTTCCGAAGCCGCACCAACATAATAGAGATACAGAAACACCGTGGCCCCTTTCTTTGAGATAACTCTGCACTATTGCGAGCTGCAAATGCCACTTCCAGCTTAGCTGTGCCGAAGAAGAACAACAAGAAGAAGAAATATCTCGAAATATGTCCGTCAGGCCCCTTCCCTTGAGATAAATCTGCAAATATCTCGGAAACGAAGCGAGCTATGGCAAAATGTTAAGAGACCTTTTCTGTAGAGAATTAAGTTCTCTACTTTTTATGTTCCATGATATTTTTTGATCAGATGCGCAGTTCTCGAGATATATCAAGATATTTAAAAGTTCTGAAGCTGCACCAACATAATAGAGATACAGAAACACCGTGGCCCCTTTCTTTGAGATAACTCTGCACTAGTGCGAGCCGCAAATGCCACTTCCAGCTTAGCTGTGCAGAAGAAGAACAACAAGAAGAAGAAATATCTGGAAATATGTCCGTTAGGCCCCTTCCCTTGAGATAAATCTGCAAATATCTCGGAAACGAAGCGAGCTATGGCAAAATGTTGAGAGACCTTTTTTGTAGAGAATTAAGTTTCCTACTATTTATGTTCTATGATATTTTTGGATCAGATGCGTAGTTCTCGAGATATATCAAGATATTTAAAAGTTCCGAAGCCGCACCAACATAATAGAGATACAGAAACACCGTGGCCCCTTTCTTTGAGATAACTCTGCACTAGTGCGAGCCGCAAATGCCACTTCCAGCTTAGCTGTGCAGAAGAAGAACAACAAGAAGAAGAAATATCTCGAAATATGTCCGTCAGGCCACTTCCCTTGAGATAAATCTGCAAATATCTCGGAAACGAAGCGAGCTATGGCAAAATGTTAAGAGATCTTTTTTGTATGGAATTATGTTTCCTACTTTTTATGTTCTATGATATTTTTTGATCAGATGCGTAGTTCTCGAGATATATCAAGATATTTAAAAGTTCCGAAGCCGCACCAACATAATAGAGATACAGAAACACCGTGGCCCCTTTCTTTGAGATAACTCTGCACTATTGCGAGCTGCAAATGCCACTTCCAGCTTAGCGTGCAGAAGAAGAACAACAAGAAGAAGAAATATCTCGAAATGTGTCCGTCAGGCCCCTTCCCTTGAGATAAATCTGCAAATATCTCGGAAACGAAGAGAGCTATGGCAAAATGTTAAGAGACCTTTTTTGTATGGAATTATGTTTCCTACTTTTTATGTTCTATGATATTTTTTGATCAGATGCGTAGTTCTCGAGATATATCAAGATATTTAAAAGTTCCGAAGCCGCACCAACATAATAGAGATACAGCAACACCGTGGCCCCTCTCTTTGAGATAACTCTGCACAATTGCGAGCTGCAAATGCCACTTCCAGCTTAGCTGTGCAGAAGAAGAACAACAAGAAGAAGAAATATCTCGAAATATGTCCGTCAGGCCCCTTCCCTTGAGATAAATCTGCAAATATCTCGGAAACGAAGCGAGCTATTGCAAAATGTTAAGAGACCTTTTTTGTAGAGAATTGAGTTTCCTACTTTTTATGTTCTATGATATTTTTTGATCAGATGCGTAGTTCTCGAGATATATCAAGATATTTAAAAGTTAAGAAGCCGCACCAACATAATAGAGATACAGAAACACCGTGGCCCCTTTCTTTGAGATAACTCTGCACTAATGCGAGCTGCAAATGCCACTTCCAGCTTAGCTGTGCAGAAGAAGAACAACAAGAAGAAGAAATATCTCGAAATATGTCCGTTAGGCCCCTTCCCTTGAGATAAATCTGCAAATATCTCGGAAACGAAGCGAGCTATGGCAAAATGTTAAGAGACGTTTTTTGTAGAGAATTATGTTTCCTACAATTTATGTTCTATGATATTTTTTGATCAGAAGCGTAGTTTTCGAGATATATCGAGATATTTAAAAGTTCCGAAGCAGCACCAACATAATAGAGATACAGAAACACCGTGGCCGCTTTCTTTGAGATAACTCTGCACTAGTGCGAGCCGCAAATGCCACTTCCAGCTTAGCTGTGCAGAAGAAGAACAACAAGAAGAAGAAATATCTCGAAATATGTCCGTCAGGCCCCTTCCCTTGAGATAAATCTGCAAATATCTCGGAAACGAAGCGAGCTATTGCAAAATGTTGAGAGACCTTTTTTGTAGAGAATTGAGTTTCCTACTTTTTATGTTCTATGATATTTTTTGATCAGATGCGTAGTTCTCGAGATATATCAAGATATTTAAAAGTTCCGAAGCCGCACCAACATAATAGAGATACAGAAACACCGTGGCCCCTTTCTTTGAGATAACTCTGCACTAGTGCGAGCAGCAAATGCCACTTCCAGCTTAGCTGTGCAGAAGAAGAACAACAAGAAGAAGAAATATCTCGAAATATGTCCGTCAGGCCACTTCCCTTGAGATAAATCTGCAAATATCTCGGAAACGAAGCGAGCTATGGCAAAATGTTAAGAGACCTTTTTTGTAGAGAATTATGTTTCCTACTTTTTATGTTCTATGATATTTTTTGATCAGACGCGTAGCTCTCGAGATATATCAAGATATTTAAAAGTTCCGAAGCCGCACCAACATAATAGAGATACAGAAACACCGTGGCCCCTCTCTTTGAGATAACTCTGCACTATTGCGAGCTGGAAATGCCACTTCCAGTTTAGCTGTGCAGAAGAAGAACAACAAGAAGAAGAAATATCTCGAAATTAGTCCGTTAGGCCCCTTCCCTTGAGATAAATCTGCAAATATCTCGGAAACGAAGCGAGCTATGGCAAAATGTTAAGAGACCTTTTTTGTAGAGAATTAAGTTCTCTACTTTTTATGTTCCATGATATTTTTTGATCAGATGCGCAGTTCTCGAGATATATCAAGATATTTAAAAGTTCTGAAGCTGCACCAACATAATAGAGATACAGAAACACCGTGGCCCCTTTCTTTGAGATAACTCTGCACTAGTGCGAGCCGCAAATGCCACTTCCAGCTTAGCTGTGCAGAAGAAGAACAACAAGAAGAAGAAATATCTGGAAATATGTCCGTTAGGCCCCTTCCCTTGAGATAAATCTGCAAATATCTCGGAAACGAAGCGAGCTATGGCAAAATGTTGAGAGACCTTTTTTGTAGAGAATTAAGTTTCCTACTATTTATGTTCTATGATATTTTTGGATCAGATGCGTAGTTCTCGAGATATATCAAGATATTTAAAAGTTCCGAAGCCGCACCAACATAATAGAGATACAGAAACACCGTGGCCCCTTTCTTTGAGATAACTCTGCACTAGTGCGAGCCGCAAATGCCACTTCCAGCTTAGCTGTGCAGAAGAAGAACAACAAGAAGAAGAAATATCTCGAAATATGTCCGTCAGGCCACTTCCCTTGAGATAAATCTGCAAATATCTCGGAAACGAAGCGAGCTATGGCAAAATGTTAAGAGATCTTTTTTGTATGGAATTATGTTTCCTACTTTTTATGTTCTATGATATTTTTTGATCAGATGCGTAGTTCTCGAGATATATCAAGATATTTAAAAGTTCCGAAGCCGCACCAACATAATAGAGATACAGAAACACCGTGGCCCCTTTCTTTGAGATAACTCTGCACTATTGCGAGCTGCAAATGCCACTTCCAGCTTAGCGTGCAGAAGAAGAACAACAAGAAGAAGAAATATCTCGAAATGTGTCCGTCAGGCCCCTTCCCTTGAGATAAATCTGCAAATATCTCGGAAACGAAGAGAGCTATGGCAAAATGTTAAGAGACCTTTTTTGTATGGAATTATGTTTCCTACTTTTTATGTTCTATGATATTTTTTGATCAGATGCGTAGTTCTCGAGATATATCAAGATATTTAAAAGTTCCGAAGCCGCACCAACATAATAGAGATACAGCAACACCGTGGCCCCTCTCTTTGAGATAACTCTGCACAATTGCGAGCTGCAAATGCCACTTCCAGCTTAGCTGTGCAGAAGAAGAACAACAAGAAGAAGAAATATCTCGAAATATGTCCGTCAGGCCCCTTCCCTTGAGATAAATCTGCAAATATCTCGGAAACGAAGCGAGCTATTGCAAAATGTTAAGAGACCTTTTTTGTAGAGAATTGAGTTTCCTACTTTTTATGTTCTATGATATTTTTTGATCAGATGCGTAGTTCTCGAGATATATCAAGATATTTAAAAGTTAAGAAGCCGCACCAACATAATAGAGATACAGAAACACCGTGGCCCCTTTCTTTGAGATAACTCTGCACTAATGCGAGCTGCAAATGCCACTTCCAGCTTAGCTGTGCAGAAGAAGAACAACAAGAAGAAGAAATATCTCGAAATATGTCCGTTAGGCCCCTTCCCTTGAGATAAATCTGCAAATATCTCGGAAACGAAGCGAGCTATGGCAAAATGTTAAGAGACGTTTTTTGTAGAGAATTATGTTTCCTACAATTTATGTTCTATGATATTTTTTGATCAGAAGCGTAGTTTTCGAGATATATCGAGATATTTAAAAGTTCCGAAGCAGCACCAACATAATAGAGATACAGAAACACCGTGGCCGCTTTCTTTGAGATAACTCTGCACTAGTGCGAGCCGCAAATGCCACTTCCAGCTTAGCTGTGCAGAAGAAGAACAACAAGAAGAAGAAATATCTCGAAATATGTCCGTCAGGCCCCTTCCCTTGAGATAAATCTGCAAATATCTCGGAAACGAAGCGAGCTATTGCAAAATGTTGAGAGACCTTTTTTGTAGAGAATTGAGTTTCCTACTTTTTATGTTCTATGATATTTTTTGATCAGATGCGTAGTTCTCGAGATATATCAAGATATTTAAAAGTTCCGAAGCCGCACCAACATAATAGAGATACAGAAACACCGTGGCCCCTTTCTTTGAGATAACTCTGCACTAGTGCGAGCAGCAAATGCCACTTCCAGCTTAGCTGTGCAGAAGAAGAACAACAAGAAGAAGAAATATCTCGAAATATGTCCGTCAGGCCACTTCCCTTGAGATAAATCTGCAAATATCTCGGAAACGAAGCGAGCTATGGCAAAATGTTAAGAGACCTTTTTTGTAGAGAATTATGTTTCCTACTTTTTATGTTCTATGATATTTTTTGATCAGACGCGTAGCTCTCGAGATATATCAAGATATTTAAAAGTTCCGAAGCCGCACCAACATAATAGAGATACAGAAACACCGTGGCCCCTCTCTTTGAGATAACTCTGCACTATTGCGAGCTGGAAATGCCACTTCCAGTTTAGCTGTGCAGAAGAAGAACAACAAGAAGAAGAAATATCTCGAAATTAGTCCGTTAGGCCCCTTCCCTTGAGATAAATCTGCAAATATCTCGGAAACGAAGCGAGCTATGGCAAAATGTTAAGAGACCTTTTTTGTAGAGAATTATGTTTCCTACTTTTTATGTTCTATGATATTTTTTGATCAGAAGCGTAGTTCTCGAGATATATCGAGATATTTAAAAGTTCCGAAGCCGCACCAACATAATAGAGATACAGAAACACCGTGGCCCCTTTCTTTGAGATAACTCTGCACTATTGCGAGCTGCAAATGCCACTTCCAGTTTATCTGTGCAGAGGAAGAACAACAAGAAGAAGAAATATCTCGAAATATGTCCGTCAGGCCAGTTCCTTTGAGCTGAATCTGCAAATATCTCGGAAACGAAGCGAGCTATGGCAAAATGTTAAGAGACCTTTTTTGTAGAGAATTAAGTTTCCTACTTTTTATCTTCTATGATATTTTCTGATCAGATGCGTAGTTCTCGAGATATATCAAGATATTTAAAAGTTCCGAAGCCGCACCAACATAATAGAGATACAGAAACACCGTGGCCCCTTTCTTTGAGATAACTCTGCACTAGTGCGAGCCGCAAATGCCACTTCCAGCTTTGCTGTGCAGCAGAAGAACAACAAGAAGAAGAAATATCTCGAAATATGTCCGTCAGGCCACTTCCCTTGAGATAAATCTGCAAATATCTCGGAAACGAAGCGAGCTATGGCAAAATGTTAAGAGACCTTTTTTGTAGAGAATTATGTTTCCTACTTTTTATGTTCTATGATATTTTTTGATCAGACGCGTAGCTCTCGAGATATATCAAGATATTTAAAAGTTCCGAAGCCGCACCAACATAATAGAGATACAGAAACACCGTGGCCCCTCTCTTTGAGATAACTCTGCACTATTGCGAGCTGGAAATGCCACTTCCAGTTTAGCTGTGCAGAAGAAGAACAACAAGAAGAAGAAATATCTCGAAATATGTCCGTTAGGCCCCTTCCCTTGAGATAAATCTGCAAATATCTCGGAAACGAAGCGAGCTATGGCAAAAAGTTAAGAGACCTTTTTTGTAGAGAATTATGTTTCCTACAATTTATGTTCTATGATATTTTTTGATCAGAAGCGTAGTTTTCGAGATATATCGAGATATTTAAAAGTTCCAAAGCCGCACCAACATAATAGAGATACAGAAACACCGTGGCCCCTTTCTTTGAGATAACTCTGCACTATTGCGAGCTGCAAATGCCACTTCCAGTTTATCTGTGCAGAGGAAGAACAACAAGAAGAAGAAATATCTCGAAATATGTCCGTCAGGCCCCTTACCCTGAGATAAATCTGCAAATATCTCGGAAACGAAGCGAGCTATGGCAAAATGTTAAGAGACGTTTTTTGTAGAGAATTATGTTTCCTACAATTTATGTTCTATGATATTTTTTGATCAGAAGCGTAGTTTTCGAGATATATCGAGATATTTAAAAGTTCCGAAGCAGCACCAACATAATAGAGATACAGAAACACCGTGGCCCCTTTCTTTGAGATAACTCTGCACTAGTGCGAGCCGCAAATGCCACTTCCAGCTTAGCTGTGCAGAAGAAGAACAACAAGAAGAAGAAATATCTCGAAATACGTCCGTCAGGCCCCTTCCCTTGAGATAAATCTGCAAATATCTCGGAAACGAAGCGAGCTATTGCAAAATGTTGAGAGACCTTTTTTGTAGAGAATTGAGTTTCCTACTTTTTATGTTCTATGATATTTTTTGATCAGATGCGTAGTTCTCGAGATATATCAAGATATTTAAAAGTTCCGAAGCCGCACCAACATAATAGAGATACAGAAACACCGTGGCCCCTTTCTTTGAGATAACTCTGCACTAGTGCGAGCAGCAAATGCCACTTCCAGCTTAGCTGTGCAGAAGAAGAACAACAAGAAGAAGAAATATCTCGAAATATGTCCATCAGGCCCCTTCCCTTGAGATAAATCGGCAAGTATCTCGGAAACGAAGCGAGCTATGGCAAAATGTTGAGAGACCTTTTTTGTAGAGAATTAAGTTTCCTACTTTTTATGTTCTATGATATTTTTTGATCAGATGCGTAGATCTCGAGATATATCAAGATATTTAAAAGTTCCGAAGCCGCACCAACATAATAGAGATACAGAAACACCGTGGCCCCTTTCTTTGAGATAACTCTGCACTATTGCGAGCTGCAAATGCCACTTCCAGCTTAGCTGTGCCGAAGAAGAACAACAAGAAGAAGAAATATCTCGAAATATGTCCGTCAGGCCCCTTCCCTTGAGATAAATCTGCAAATATCTCGGAAACGAAGCGAGCTATGGCAAAATGTTAAGAGACCTTTTCTGTAGAGAATTAAGTTCTCTACTTTTTATGTTCCATGATATTTTTTGATCAGATGCGCAGTTCTCGAGATATATCAAGATATTTAAAAGTTCTGAAGCTGCACCAACATAATAGAGATACAGAAACACCGTGGCCCCTTTCTTTGAGATAACTCTGCACTAGTGCGAGCCGCAAATGCCACTTCCAGCTTAGCTGTGCAGAAGAAGAACAACAAGAAGAAGAAATATCTGGAAATATGTCCGTTAGGCCCCTTCCCTTGAGATAAATCTGCAAATATCTCGGAAACGAAGCGAGCTATGGCAAAATGTTGAGAGACCTTTTTTGTAGAGAATTAAGTTTCCTACTATTTATGTTCTATGATATTTTTGGATCAGATGCGTAGTTCTCGAGATATATCAAGATATTTAAAAGTTCCGAAGCCGCACCAACATAATAGAGATACAGAAACACCGTGGCCCCTTTCTTTGAGATAACTCTGCACTAGTGCGAGCCGCAAATGCCACTTCCAGCTTAGCTGTGCAGAAGAAGAACAACAAGAAGAAGAAATATCTCGAAATATGTCCGTCAGGCCACTTCCCTTGAGATAAATCTGCAAATATCTCGGAAACGAAGCGAGCTATGGCAAAATGTTAAGAGATCTTTTTTGTATGGAATTATGTTTCCTACTTTTTATGTTCTATGATATTTTTTGATCAGATGCGTAGTTCTCGAGATATATCAAGATATTTAAAAGTTCCGAAGCCGCACCAACATAATAGAGATACAGAAACACCGTGGCCCCTTTCTTTGAGATAACTCTGCACTAATGCGAGCTGCAAATGCCACTTCCAGCTTAGCTGTGCAGAAGAAGAACAACAAGAAGAAGAAATATCTCGAAATATGTCCGTTAGGCCCCTTCCCTTGAGATAAATCTGCAAATATCTCGGAAACGAAGCGAGCTATGGCAAAATGTTAAGAGACGTTTTTTGTAGAGAATTATGTTTCCTACAATTTATGTTCTATGATATTTTTTGATCAGAAGCGTAGTTTTCGAGATATATCGAGATATTTAAAAGTTCCGAAGCAGCACCAACATAATAGAGATACAGAAACACCGTGGCCCCTCTCTTTGAGATAACTCTGCACTATTGCGAGCTGGAAATGCCACTTCCAGTTTAGCTGTGCAGAAGAAGAACGACAAGAAGAAGAAATATCTCGAAATATGTCCGTCAGGCCCCTTCCCTTGAGATAAATCTGCAAATATCTCGGAAACGAAGCGAGCTATTGCAAAATGTTAAGAGACCTTTTTTGTAGAGAATTGAGTTTCCTACTTTTTATGTTCTATGATATTTTTTGATCAGATGCGTAGTTCTCGAGATATATCAAGATATTTAAAAGTTAAGAAGCCGCACCAACATAATAGAGATACAGAAACACCGTGGCCCCTTTCTTTGAGATAACTCTGCACTATTGCGAGCTGGAAATGCCACTTCCAGTTTAGCTGTGCAGAAGAAGAACAACAAGAAGAAGAAATATCTCGAAATATGTCCGTTAGGCCCCTTCCCTTGAGATAAATCTGCAAATATCTCGGAAACGAAGCGAGCTATGGCAAAATGTTAAGAGACCTTTTTTGTAGAGAATTAAGTTTCCTACGTTTTATGTTGTATGATATTTTTTGATCAGATGCGTAGTTCTCGAGATATATCAAGATATTTAAAAGTTCCGAAGCCGCACCAACATAATAGAGATACAGAAACACCGTGGCCCCTCTCTTTGAGATAACTCTGCACTATTGCGAGCTGGAAATGCCACTTCCAGTTTAGCTGTGCAGAAGAAGAACAACAAGAAGAAGAAATATCTCGAAATATGTCCGTTAGGCCCCTTCCCTTGAGATAAATCTGCAAATGTCTCGGAAACGAAGCGAGCTATGGCAAAATGTTAAGAGACGTTTTTTGTAGAGAATTATGTTTCCTACAATTTATGTTCTATGATATTTTTTGATCAGAAGCGTAGTTTTCGAGATATATCGAGATATTTAACAGTTCCGAAGCAGCACCAACATAATAGAGATACAGAAACACCGTGGCCCCTTTCTTTGAGATAACTCTGCACTAGTGCGAGCCGCAAATGCCACTTCCAGCTTAGCTGTGCAGAAGAAGAACAACAAGAAGAAGAAATATCTCGAAATATGTCCGTCAGGCCCCTTGCCTTGAGATACATCTGCAAATATCTCGGAAACGAAGCGAGCTATTGCAAAATGTTAAGAGACCTTTTTTGTAGAGAATTGAGTTTCCTACTTTTTATGTTCTATGATATTTTTTGATCAGATGCGTAGTTCTCGAGATATATCAAGATATTTAAAAGTTCCGAAGCCGCACCAACATAATAGAGATACAGAAACACCGTGGCCCCTTTCTTTCAGATAACTATGCACTATTGCGAGCTGTAAATGCCACTTCCAGCTTAGCTGTGCAGAAGAAGAACAACAAGAAGAAGAAATATCTCGAAATATGTCCGTCAGGCCCCTTACCCTGAGATAAATCTGCAAATATCTCGGAAACGAAGCGAGCTATGGCAAAATGTTAAGAGACCTTTTTTGTAGAGAATTAAGTTTCCTACGTTTTATGTTGTATGATATTTTCTGATCAGATGCGTAGTTCTCGAGATATATCAAGATATTTAAAAGTTCCGAAGCCGCACCAACATAATAGAGATACAGAAACACCGTGGCCCCTTTCTTTGAGATAACTCTGTACTATTGCGAGCTGGAAATGCCATTTCCAGTTTAGCTGTGCAGAAGAAGAACAACAAGAAGAAGAAATATCTCGAAATATGTCCGTTAGGCCCCTTCCCTTGAGATAAATCTGCAAATATCTCGGAAACGAAGCGAGCTATGGCAAAATGTTAAGAGACGTTTTTTGTAGAGAATTATGTTTCCTACAATTTATGTTCTATGATATTTTTTGATCAGAAGCGTAGTTTTCGAGATATATCGAGATATTTAAAAGTTCCGAAGCAGCACCAACATAATAGAGATACAGAAACACCGTGGCCCCTTTCTTTGAGATAACTCTGCACTAGTGCGAGCCGCAAATGCCACTTCCAGCTTAGCTGTGCAGAAGAAGAACAACAAGAAGAAGAAATATCTCGAAATATGTCCGTCAGGCCCCTTCCCTTGAGATAAATCTGCAAATATCTCGGAAACGAAGCGAGCTATTGCAAAATGTTGAGAGACCTTTTTTATAGAGAATTGAGTTTCCTACTTTTTATGTTCTATGATATTTTTTGATCAGATGCGTAGTTCTCGAGATATATCAAGATATTTAAAAGTTCCGAAGCCGCACCAACATAATAGAGATACAGAAACACCGTGGCCCCTTTCTTTGAGATAACTCTGCACTAGTGCGAGCAGCAAATGCCACTTCCAGCTTAGCTGTGCAGAAGAAGAACAACAAGAAGAAGAAATATCTCGAAATATGTCCGTCAGGCCACTTCCCTTGAGATAAATCTGCAAATATCTCGGAAACGAAGCGAGCTATGGCAAAATGTTAAGAGACCGTTTTTGTAGAGAATTATGTTTCCTACTTTTTATGTTCTATGATATTTTTTGATCAGACGCGTAGCTCTCGAGATATATCAAGATATTTAAAAGTTCCGAAGCCGCACCAACATAATAGAGATACAGAAACACCGTGGCCCCTCTCTTTGAGATAACTCTGCACTATTGCGAGCTGGAAATGCCACTTCCAGTTTAGCTGTGCAGAAGAAGAACAACAAGAAGAAGAAATATCTCGAAATTAGTCCGTTAGGCCCCTTCCCTTGAGATAAATCTGCAAATATCTCGGAAACGAAGCGAGCTATGGCAAAATGTTAAGAGACCTTTTTTGTAGAGAATTATGTTTCCTACTTTTTATGTTCTATGATATTTTTTGATCAGAAGCGTAGTTCTCGAGATATATCGAGATATTTAAAAGTTCCGAAGCCGCACCAACATAATAGAGATACAGAAACACCGTGGCCCCTTTCTTTGAGATAACTCTGCACTATTGCGAGCTGCAAATGCCACTTCCAGTTTAGCTGTGCAGAAGAAGAACAACAAGAAGAAGAAATATCACGAAATATGTCCGTTAGGCCCCTTCCCTTGAGATAAATCTGCAAATATCTCGGAAACGAAGCGAGCTATGGCAAAATGTTAAGAGACCTTTTTGTAGCGAATTAAATTTCCTACTTTTTATGTTCTATGATATTTTTTGATCAGATGCGTAGTTCTCGAGATATATCAAGATATTCAAAAGTTCCGAAGCCGCACCAACATAATAGAGATACAGAAACACCGTGGCCCCTTTCTTTGAGACAACTCTGCACTAGTGCGAGCCGCAAATGCCACTTCCAGCTTAGCTGTGCAGAAGAAGAACAACAAGAAGAAGAAATATCTCGAAATATGTCCGTCAGGCCCCTTCCCTTGAGATAAATCTGCAAATATCTCGGAAACGAAGCGAGCTATGGCAAAATGTTAAGAGACCTTTTTTGTAGAGAATTAAGTTTCCTACTTTTTATCTTCTATGATATTTTCTGATCAGATTCGTAGTTCTCGAGATATATCAAGATATTTAAAAGTTCCGAAGCCGCACCAACATAATAGAGATACAGAAACACCGTGGCCCCTCTCTTTGAGATAACTCTGCACAATTGCGAGCTGCAAATGCCACTTCTAGCTTAGCTGTGCAGAAGAAGAACAACAAGAAGAAGAAATATCTCGAAATATGTCCATCAGGCCCCTTCCCTTGAGATAAATCGGCAAGTATCTCGGAAACGAAGCGAGCTATGGCAAAATGTTGAGAGACCTTTTTTGTAGAGAATTAAGTTTCCTACTTTTTATGTTCTATGATATTTTTTGATCAGATGCGTAGATCTCGAGATATATCAAGATATTTAAAAGTTCCGAAGCCGCACCAACATAATAGAGATACAGAAACACCGTGGCCCCTTTCTTTGAGATAACTCTGCACTATTGCGAGCTGCAAATGCCACTTCCAGCTTAGCTGTGCCGAAGAAGAACAACAAGAAGAAGAAATATCTCGAAATATGTCCGTCAGGCCCCTTCCCTTGAGATAAATCTGCAAATATCTCGGAAACGAAGCGAGCTATGGCAAAATGTTAAGAGACCTTTTCTGTAGAGAATTAAGTTCTCTACTTTTTATGTTCCATGATATTTTTTGATCAGATGCGCAGTTCTCGAGATATATCAAGATATTTAAAAGTTCTGAAGCTGCACCAACATAATAGAGATACAGAAACACCGTGGCCCCTTTCTTTGAGATAACTCTGCACTAGTGCGAGCCGCAAATGCCACTTCCAGCTTAGCTGTGCAGAAGAAGAACAACAAGAAGAAGAAATATCTGGAAATATGTCCGTTAGGCCCCTTCCCTTGAGATAAATCTGCAAATATCTCGGAAACGAAGCGAGCTATGGCAAAATGTTGAGAGACCTTTTTTGTAGAGAATTAAGTTTCCTACTATTTATGTTCTATGATATTTTTGGATCAGATGCGTAGTTCTCGAGATATATCAAGATATTTAAAAGTTCCGAAGCCGCACCAACATAATAGAGATACAGAAACACCGTGGCCCCTTTCTTTGAGATAACTCTGCACTAGTGCGAGCCGCAAATGCCACTTCCAGCTTAGCTGTGCAGAAGAAGAACAACAAGAAGAAGAAATATCTCGAAATATGTCCGTCAGGCCACTTCCCTTGAGATAAATCTGCAAATATCTCGGAAACGAAGCGAGCTATGGCAAAATGTTAAGAGATCTTTTTTGTATGGAATTATGTTTCCTACTTTTTATGTTCTATGATATTTTTTGATCAGATGCGTAGTTCTCGAGATATATCAAGATATTTAAAAGTTCCGAAGCCGCACCAACATAATAGAGATACAGAAACACCGTGGCCCCTTTCTTTGAGATAACTCTGCACTATTGCGAGCTGCAAATGCCACTTCCAGCTTAGCGTGCAGAAGAAGAACAACAAGAAGAAGAAATATCTCGAAATGTGTCCGTCAGGCCCCTTCCCTTGAGATAAATCTGCAAATATCTCGGAAACGAAGAGAGCTATGGCAAAATGTTAAGAGACCTTTTTTGTATGGAATTATGTTTCCTACTTTTTATGTTCTATGATATTTTTTGATCAGATGCGTAGTTCTCGAGATATATCAAGATATTTAAAAGTTCCGAAGCCGCACCAACATAATAGAGATACAGCAACACCGTGGCCCCTCTCTTTGAGATAACTCTGCACAATTGCGAGCTGCAAATGCCACTTCCAGCTTAGCTGTGCAGAAGAAGAACAACAAGAAGAAGAAATATCTCGAAATATGTCCGTCAGGCCCCTTCCCTTGAGATAAATCTGCAAATATCTCGGAAACGAAGCGAGCTATTGCAAAATGTTAAGAGACCTTTTTTGTAGAGAATTGAGTTTCCTACTTTTTATGTTCTATGATATTTTTTGATCAGATGCGTAGTTCTCGAGATATATCAAGATATTTAAAAGTTAAGAAGCCGCACCAACATAATAGAGATACAGAAACACCGTGGCCCCTTTCTTTGAGATAACTCTGCACTAATGCGAGCTGCAAATGCCACTTCCAGCTTAGCTGTGCAGAAGAAGAACAACAAGAAGAAGAAATATCTCGAAATATGTCCGTTAGGCCCCTTCCCTTGAGATAAATCTGCAAATATCTCGGAAACGAAGCGAGCTATGGCAAAATGTTAAGAGACGTTTTTTGTAGAGAATTATGTTTCCTACAATTTATGTTCTATGATATTTTTTGATCAGAAGCGTAGTTTTCGAGATATATCGAGATATTTAAAAGTTCCGAAGCAGCACCAACATAATAGAGATACAGAAACACCGTGGCCGCTTTCTTTGAGATAACTCTGCACTAGTGCGAGCCGCAAATGCCACTTCCAGCTTAGCTGTGCAGAAGAAGAACAACAAGAAGAAGAAATATCTCGAAATATGTCCGTCAGGCCCCTTCCCTTGAGATAAATCTGCAAATATCTCGGAAACGAAGCGAGCTATTGCAAAATGTTGAGAGACCTTTTTTGTAGAGAATTGAGTTTCCTACTTTTTATGTTCTATGATATTTTTTGATCAGATGCGTAGTTCTCGAGATATATCAAGATATTTAAAAGTTCCGAAGCCGCACCAACATAATAGAGATACAGAAACACCGTGGCCCCTTTCTTTGAGATAACTCTGCACTAGTGCGAGCAGCAAATGCCACTTCCAGCTTAGCTGTGCAGAAGAAGAACAACAAGAAGAAGAAATATCTCGAAATATGTCCGTCAGGCCACTTCCCTTGAGATAAATCTGCAAATATCTCGGAAACGAAGCGAGCTATGGCAAAATGTTAAGAGACCTTTTTTGTAGAGAATTATGTTTCCTACTTTTTATGTTCTATGATATTTTTTGATCAGACGCGTGGCTCTCGAGATATATCAAGATATTTAAAAGTTCCGAAGCCGCACCAACATAATAGAGATACAGAAACACCGTGGCCCCTCTCTTTGAGATAACTCTGCACTATTGCGAGCTGGAAATGCCACTTCCAGTTTAGCTGTGCAGAAGAAGAACAACAAGAAGAAGAAATATCTCGAAATTAGTCCGTTAGGCCCCTTCCCTTGAGATAAATCTGCAAATATCTCGGAAACGAAGCGAGCTATGGCAAAATGTTAAGAGACCTTTTTTGTAGAGAATTATGTTTCCTACTTTTTATGTTCTATGATATTTTTTGATCAGAAGCGTAGTTCTCGAGATATATCGAGATATTTAAAAGTTCCGAAGCCGCACCAACATAATAGAGATACAGAAACACCGTGGCCCCTTTCTTTGAGATAACTCTGCACTATTGCGAGCTGCAAATGCCACTTCCAGTTTATCTGTGCAGAGGAAGAACAACAAGAAGAAGAAATATCTCGAAATATGTCCGTCAGGCCAGTTCCTTTGAGCTGAATCTGCAAATATCTCGGAAACGAAGCGAGCTATGGCAAAATGTTAAGAGACCTTTTTTGTAGAGAATTAAGTTTCCTACTTTTTATCTTCTATGATATTTTCTGATCAGATGCGTAGTTCTCGAGATATATCAAGATATTTAAAAGTTCCGAAGCCGCACCAACATAATAGAGATACAGAAACACCGTGGCCCCTTTCTTTGAGATAACTCTGCACTAGTGCGAGCCGCAAATGCCACTTCCAGCTTTGCTGTGCAGCAGAAGAACAACAAGAAGAAGAAATATCTCGAAATATGTCCGTCAGGCCACTTCCCTTGAGATAAATCTGCAAATATCTCGGAAACGAAGCGAGCTATGGCAAAATGTTAAGAGACCTTTTTTGTAGAGAATTATGTTTCCTACTTTTTATGTTCTATGATATTTTTTGATCAGACGCGTAGCTCTCGAGATATATCAAGATATTTAAAAGTTCCGAAGCCGCACCAACATAATAGAGATACAGAAACACCGTGGCCCCTCTCTTTGAGATAACTCTGCACTATTGCGAGCTGGAAATGCCACTTCCAGTTTAGCTGTGCAGAAGAAGAACAACAAGAAGAAGAAATATCTCGAAATATGTCCGTTAGGCCCCTTCCCTTGAGATAAATCTGCAAATATCTCGGAAACGAAGCGAGCTATGGCAAAAAGTTAAGAGACCTTTTTTGTAGAGAATTATGTTTCCTACAATTTATGTTCTATGATATTTTTTGATCAGAAGCGTAGTTTTCGAGATATATCGAGATATTTAAAAGTTCCAAAGCCGCACCAACATAATAGAGATACAGAAACACCGTGGCCCCTTTCTTTGAGATAACTCTGCACTATTGCGAGCTGCAAATGCCACTTCCAGTTTATCTGTGCAGAGGAAGAACAACAAGAAGAAGAAATATCTCGAAATATGTCCGTCAGGCCCCTTACCCTGAGATAAATCTGCAAATATCTCGGAAACGAAGCGAGCTATGGCAAAATGTTAAGAGACGTTTTTTGTAGAGAATTATGTTTCCTACAATTTATGTTCTATGATATTTTTTGATCAGAAGCGTAGTTTTCGAGATATATCGAGATATTTAAAAGTTCCGAAGCAGCACCAACATAATAGAGATACAGAAACACCGTGGCCCCTTTCTTTGAGATAACTCTGCACTAGTGCGAGCCGCAAATGCCACTTCCAGCTTAGCTGTGCAGAAGAAGAACAACAAGAAGAAGAAATATCTCGAAATACGTCCGTCAGGCCCCTTCCCTTGAGATAAATCTGCAAATATCTCGGAAACGAAGCGAGCTATTGCAAAATGTTGAGAGACCTTTTTTGTAGAGAATTGAGTTTCCTACTTTTTATGTTCTATGATATTTTTTGATCAGATGCGTAGTTCTCGAGATATATCAAGATATTTAAAAGTTCCGAAGCCGCACCAACATAATAGAGATACAGAAACACCGTGGCCCCTTTCTTTGAGATAACTCTGCACTAGTGCGAGCAGCAAATGCCACTTCCAGCTTAGCTGTGCAGAAGAAGAACAACAAGAAGAAGAAATATCTCGAAATATGTCCATCAGGCCCCTTCCCTTGAGATAAATCGGCAAGTATCTCGGAAACGAAGCGAGCTATGGCAAAATGTTGAGAGACCTTTTTTGTAGAGAATTAAGTTTCCTACTTTTTATGTTCTATGATATTTTTTGATCAGATGCGTAGATCTCGAGATATATCAAGATATTTAAAAGTTCCGAAGCCGCACCAACATAATAGAGATACAGAAACACCGTGGCCCCTTTCTTTGAGATAACTCTGCACTATTGCGAGCTGCAAATGCCACTTCCAGCTTAGCTGTGCCGAAGAAGAACAACAAGAAGAAGAAATATCTCGAAATATGTCCGTCAGGCCCCTTCCCTTGAGATAAATCTGCAAATATCTCGGAAACGAAGCGAGCTATGGCAAAATGTTAAGAGACCTTTTCTGTAGAGAATTAAGTTCTCTACTTTTTATGTTCCATGATATTTTTTGATCAGATGCGCAGTTCTCGAGATATATCAAGATATTTAAAAGTTCTGAAGCTGCACCAACATAATAGAGATACAGAAACACCGTGGCCCCTTTCTTTGAGATAACTCTGCACTAGTGCGAGCCGCAAATGCCACTTCCAGCTTAGCTGTGCAGAAGAAGAACAACAAGAAGAAGAAATATCTGGAAATATGTCCGTTAGGCCCCTTCCCTTGAGATAAATCTGCAAATATCTCGGAAACGAAGCGAGCTATGGCAAAATGTTGAGAGACCTTTTTTGTAGAGAATTAAGTTTCCTACTATTTATGTTCTATGATATTTTTGGATCAGATGCGTAGTTCTCGAGATATATCAAGATATTTAAAAGTTCCGAAGCCGCACCAACATAATAGAGATACAGAAACACCGTGGCCCCTTTCTTTGAGATAACTCTGCACTAGTGCGAGCCGCAAATGCCACTTCCAGCTTAGCTGTGCAGAAGAAGAACAACAAGAAGAAGAAATATCTCGAAATATGTCCGTCAGGCCACTTCCCTTGAGATAAATCTGCAAATATCTCGGAAACGAAGCGAGCTATGGCAAAATGTTAAGAGATCTTTTTTGTATGGAATTATGTTTCCTACTTTTTATGTTCTATGATATTTTTTGATCAGATGCGTAGTTCTCGAGATATATCAAGATATTTAAAAGTTCCGAAGCCGCACCAACATAATAGAGATACAGAAACACCGTGGCCCCTTTCTTTGAGATAACTCTGCACTAATGCGAGCTGCAAATGCCACTTCCAGCTTAGCTGTGCAGAAGAAGAACAACAAGAAGAAGAAATATCTCGAAATATGTCCGTTAGGCCCCTTCCCTTGAGATAAATCTGCAAATATCTCGGAAACGAAGCGAGCTATGGCAAAATGTTAAGAGACGTTTTTTGTAGAGAATTATGTTTCCTACAATTTATGTTCTATGATATTTTTTGATCAGAAGCGTAGTTTTCGAGATATATCGAGATATTTAAAAGTTCCGAAGCAGCACCAACATAATAGAGATACAGAAACACCGTGGCCCCTCTCTTTGAGATAACTCTGCACTATTGCGAGCTGGAAATGCCACTTCCAGTTTAGCTGTGCAGAAGAAGAACGACAAGAAGAAGAAATATCTCGAAATATGTCCGTCAGGCCCCTTCCCTTGAGATAAATCTGCAAATATCTCGGAAACGAAGCGAGCTATTGCAAAATGTTAAGAGACCTTTTTTGTAGAGAATTGAGTTTCCTACTTTTTATGTTCTATGATATTTTTTGATCAGATGCGTAGTTCTCGAGATATATCAAGATATTTAAAAGTTAAGAAGCCGCACCAACATAATAGAGATACAGAAACACCGTGGCCCCTTTCTTTGAGATAACTCTGCACTATTGCGAGCTGGAAATGCCACTTCCAGTTTAGCTGTGCAGAAGAAGAACAACAAGAAGAAGAAATATCTCGAAATATGTCCGTTAGGCCCCTTCCCTTGAGATAAATCTGCAAATATCTCGGAAACGAAGCGAGCTATGGCAAAATGTTAAGAGACCTTTTTTGTAGAGAATTAAGTTTCCTACGTTTTATGTTGTATGATATTTTTTGATCAGATGCGTAGTTCTCGAGATATATCAAGATATTTAAAAGTTCCGAAGCCGCACCAACATAATAGAGATACAGAAACACCGTGGCCCCTCTCTTTGAGATAACTCTGCACTATTGCGAGCTGGAAATGCCACTTCCAGTTTAGCTGTGCAGAAGAAGAACAACAAGAAGAAGAAATATCTCGAAATATGTCCGTTAGGCCCCTTCCCTTGAGATAAATCTGCAAATGTCTCGGAAACGAAGCGAGCTATGGCAAAATGTTAAGAGACGTTTTTTGTAGAGAATTATGTTTCCTACAATTTATGTTCTATGATATTTTTTGATCAGAAGCGTAGTTTTCGAGATATATCGAGATATTTAACAGTTCCGAAGCAGCACCAACATAATAGAGATACAGAAACACCGTGGCCCCTTTCTTTGAGATAACTCTGCACTAGTGCGAGCCGCAAATGCCACTTCCAGCTTAGCTGTGCAGAAGAAGAACAACAAGAAGAAGAAATATCTCGAAATATGTCCGTCAGGCCCCTTGCCTTGAGATACATCTGCAAATATCTCGGAAACGAAGCGAGCTATTGCAAAATGTTAAGAGACCTTTTTTGTAGAGAATTGAGTTTCCTACTTTTTATGTTCTATGATATTTTTTGATCAGATGCGTAGTTCTCGAGATATATCAAGATATTTAAAAGTTCCGAAGCCGCACCAACATAATAGAGATACAGAAACACCGTGGCCCCTTTCTTTCAGATAACTATGCACTATTGCGAGCTGTAAATGCCACTTCCAGCTTAGCTGTGCAGAAGAAGAACAACAAGAAGAAGAAATATCTCGAAATATGTCCGTCAGGCCCCTTACCCTGAGATAAATCTGCAAATATCTCGGAAACGAAGCGAGCTATGGCAAAATGTTAAGAGACCTTTTTTGTAGAGAATTAAGTTTCCTACGTTTTATGTTGTATGATATTTTCTGATCAGATGCGTAGTTCTCGAGATATATCAAGATATTTAAAAGTTCCGAAGCCGCACCAACATAATAGAGATACAGAAACACCGTGGCCCCTTTCTTTGAGATAACTCTGTACTATTGCGAGCTGGAAATGCCATTTCCAGTTTAGCTGTGCAGAAGAAGAACAACAAGAAGAAGAAATATCTCGAAATATGTCCGTTAGGCCCCTTCCCTTGAGATAAATCTGCAAATATCTCGGAAACGAAGCGAGCTATGGCAAAATGTTAAGAGACGTTTTTTGTAGAGAATTATGTTTCCTACAATTTATGTTCTATGATATTTTTTGATCAGAAGCGTAGTTTTCGAGATATATCGAGATATTTAAAAGTTCCGAAGCAGCACCAACATAATAGAGATACAGAAACACCGTGGCCCCTTTCTTTGAGATAACTCTGCACTAGTGCGAGCCGCAAATGCCACTTCCAGCTTAGCTGTGCAGAAGAAGAACAACAAGAAGAAGAAATATCTCGAAATATGTCCGTCAGGCCCCTTCCCTTGAGATAAATCTGCAAATATCTCGGAAACGAAGCGAGCTATTGCAAAATGTTGAGAGACCTTTTTTATAGAGAATTGAGTTTCCTACTTTTTATGTTCTATGATATTTTTTGATCAGATGCGTAGTTCTCGAGATATATCAAGATATTTAAAAGTTCCGAAGCCGCACCAACATAATAGAGATACAGAAACACCGTGGCCCCTTTCTTTGAGATAACTCTGCACTAGTGCGAGCAGCAAATGCCACTTCCAGCTTAGCTGTGCAGAAGAAGAACAACAAGAAGAAGAAATATCTCGAAATATGTCCGTCAGGCCACTTCCCTTGAGATAAATCTGCAAATATCTCGGAAACGAAGCGAGCTATGGCAAAATGTTAAGAGACCGTTTTTGTAGAGAATTATGTTTCCTACTTTTTATGTTCTATGATATTTTTTGATCAGACGCGTAGCTCTCGAGATATATCAAGATATTTAAAAGTTCCGAAGCCGCACCAACATAATAGAGATACAGAAACACCGTGGCCCCTCTCTTTGAGATAACTCTGCACTATTGCGAGCTGGAAATGCCACTTCCAGTTTAGCTGTGCAGAAGAAGAACAACAAGAAGAAGAAATATCTCGAAATTAGTCCGTTAGGCCCCTTCCCTTGAGATAAATCTGCAAATATCTCGGAAACGAAGCGAGCTATGGCAAAATGTTAAGAGACCTTTTTTGTAGAGAATTATGTTTCCTACTTTTTATGTTCTATGATATTTTTTGATCAGAAGCGTAGTTCTCGAGATATATCGAGATATTTAAAAGTTCCGAAGCCGCACCAACATAATAGAGATACAGAAACACCGTGGCCCCTTTCTTTGAGATAACTCTGCACTATTGCGAGCTGCAAATGCCACTTCCAGTTTATCTGTGCAGAGGAAGAACAACAAGAAGAAGAAATATCTCGAAATATGTCCGTCAGGCCAGTTCCTTTGAGCTGAATCTGCAAATATCTCGGAAACGAAGCGAGCTATGGCAAAATGTTAAGAGACCTTTTTTGTAGAGAATTAAGTTTCCTACTTTTTATCTTCTATGATATTTTCTGATCAGATGCGTAGTTCTCGAGATATATCAAGATATTTAAAAGTTCCGAAGCCGCACCAACATAATAGAGATACAGAAACACCGTGGCCCCTTTCTTTGAGATAACTCTGCACTAGTGCGAGCCGCAAATGCCACTTCCAGCTTTGCTGTGCAGCAGAAGAACAACAAGAAGAAGAAATATCTCGAAATATGTCCGTCAGGCCACTTCCCTTGAGATAAATCTGCAAATATCTCGGAAACGAAGCGAGCTATGGCAAAATGTTAAGAGACCTTTTTTGTAGAGAATTATGTTTCCTACTTTTTATGTTCTATGATATTTTTTGATCAGACGCGTAGCTCTCGAGATATATCAAGATATTTAAAAGTTCCGAAGCCGCACCAACATAATAGAGATACAGAAACACCGTGGCCCCTCTCTTTGAGATAACTCTGCACTATTGCGAGCTGGAAATGCCACTTCCAGTTTAGCTGTGCAGAAGAAGAACAACAAGAAGAAGAAATATCTCGAAATATGTCCGTTAGGCCCCTTCCCTTGAGATAAATCTGCAAATATCTCGGAAACGAAGCGAGCTATGGCAAAATGTTAAGAGACCTTTTTTGTAGAGAATTATGTTTCCTACAATTTATGTTCTATGATATTTTTTGATCAGAAGCGTAGTTTTCGAGATATATCGAGATATTTAAAAGTTCCAAAGCCGCACCAACATAATAGAGATACAGAAACACCGTGGCCCCTTTCTTTGAGATAACTCTGCACTATTGCGAGCTGCAAATGCCACTTCCAGTTTATCTGTGCAGAGGAAGAACAACAAGAAGAAGAAATATCTCGAAATATGTCCGTCAGGCCCCTTACCCTGAGATAAATCTGCAAATATCTCGGAAACGAAGCGAGCTATGGCAAAATGTTAAGAGACGTTTTTTGTAGAGAATTATGTTTCCTACAATTTATGTTCTATGATATTTTTTGATCAGAAGCGTAGTTTTCGAGATATATCGAGATATTTAAAAGTTCCGAAGCAGCACCAACATAATAGAGATACAGAAACACCGTGGCCCCTTTCTTTGAGATAACTCTGCACTAGTGCGAGCCGCAAATGCCACTTCCAGCTTAGCTGTGCAGAAGAAGAACAACAAGAAGAAGAAATATCTCGAAATATGTCCGTCAGGCCCCTTCCCTTGAGATAAATCTGCAAATATCTCGGAAACGAAGCGAGCTATTGCAAAATGTTGAGAGACCTTTTTTGTAGAGAATTGAGTTTCCTACTTTTTATGTTCTATGATATTTTTTGATCAGATGCGTAGTTCTCGAGATATATCAAGATATTTAAAAGTTCCGAAGCCGCACCAACATAATAGAGATACAGAAACACCGTGGCCCCTTTCTTTGAGATAACTCTGCACTAGTGCGAGCAGCAAATGCCACTTCCAGCTTAGCTGTGCAGAAGAAGAACAACAAGAAGAAGAAATATCTCGAAATATGTCCGTCAGGCCACTTCCCTTGAGATAAATCTGCAAATATCTCGGAAACGAAGCGAGCTATGGCAAAATGTTAAGAGACCTTTTTTGTAGAGAATTATGTTTCCTACTTTTTATGTTCTATGATATTTTTTGATCAGACGCGTAGCTCTCGAGATATATCAAGATATTTAAAAGTTCCGAAGCCGCACCAACATAATAGAGATACAGAAACACCGTGGCCCCTCTCTTTGAGATAACTCTGCACTATTGCGAGCTGGAAATGCCACTTCCAGTTTAGCTGTGCAGAAGAAGAACAACAAGAAGAAGAAATATCTCGAAATTAGTCCGTTAGGCCCCTTCCCTTGAGATAAATCTGCAAATATCTCGGAAACGAAGCGAGCTATGGCAAAATGTTAAGAGACCTTTTTTGTAGAGAATTATGTTTCCTACTTTTTATGTTCTATGATATTTTTTGATCAGAAGCGTAGTTCTCGAGATATATCGAGATATTTAAAAGTTCCGAAGCCGCACCAACATAATAGAGATACAGAAACACCGTGGCCCCTTTCTTTGAGATAACTCTGCACTATTGCGAGCTGCAAATGCCACTTCCAGTTTATCTGTGCAGAGGAAGAACAACAAGAAGAAGAAATATCTCGAAATATGTCCGTCAGGCCAGTTCCTTTGAGCTGAATCTGCAAATATCTCGGAAACGAAGCGAGCTATGGCAAAATGTTAAGAGACCTTTTTTGTAGAGAATTAAGTTTCCTACTTTTTATCTTCTATGATATTTTCTGATCAGATGCGTAGTTCTCGAGATATATCAAGATATTTAAAAGTTCCGAAGCCGCACCAACATAATAGAGATACAGAAACACCGTGGCCCCTTTCTTTGAGATAACTCTGCACTAGTGCGAGCCGCAAATGCCACTTCCAGCTTTGCTGTGCAGCAGAAGAACAACAAGAAGAAGAAATATCTCGAAATATGTCCGTCAGGCCACTTCCCTTGAGATAAATCTGCAAATATCTCGGAAACGAAGCGAGCTATGGCAAAATGTTAAGAGACCTTTTTTGTAGAGAATTATGTTTCCTACTTTTTATGTTCTATGATATTTTTTGATCAGAAGCGTAGTTTTCGAGATATATCGAGATATTTAAAAGTTCCGAAGCCGCACCAACATAATAGGGATACAGAAACACCGTGGCCCCTTTCTTTGAGATAACTCTGCACTAGTGCGAGCCGCAAATGCCACTTCCAGCTTAGCTGTGCAGAAGAAGAACAACAAGAAGAAGAAATATCTCGAAATATGTCCGTCAGGCCCCTTCCCTTGAGATATATCTGCAAATATCTCGGAAACGAAGCGAGCTATGGCAAAATGTTGAGAGACGTTTTTTGTAGAGAATTATGTTTCCTACAATTTATGTTCTATGATATTTTTTGATCAGAAGCGTAGTTTTCGAGATATATCGAGATATTTAAAAGTTCCGAAGCCGCACCAACATAATAGGGATACAGAAACACCGTGGCCCCTTTCTTTGAGATAACTCTGCAGTATTGCGAGCTGTAAATGCCACTTCCAGCTTAGCTGTGCAGGAGAAGAACAACAAGAAGAAGAAATATCTCGAAATATGTCCGTCAGGCCCCTTCCCTTGAGATAAATCTGCAAATATCTCGGAAACGAAGCGAGCTATGGCAAAATGTTGAGAGACCTTTTTTGTAGAGAATTAAGTTTCCTACTTTTTATGATGTATGATATTTTTTGATCAGATGCGTAGTTCTCGAGATATATCAAGATATTTAAAAGTTCCGAAGCCGCACCAACATAATAGAGATACAGAAACACCGTGGCCCCTTTCTTTGAGATAACTCTGCACTAGTGCGAGCAGCAAATGCCACTTCCAGCTTAGCTGTGCAGAAGAAGAACAACAAGAAGAAGAAATATCTCGAAATATGTCCGTCAGGCCACTTCCCTTGAGATAAATCTGCAAATATCTCGGAAACGAAGCGAGCTATGGCAAAATGTTAAGAGACCTTTTTTGTAGAGAATTATGTTTCCTACTTTTTATGTTCTATGATATTTTTTGATCAGACGCGTAGCTCTCGAGATATATCAAGATATTTTAAAGTTCCGAAGCCGCACCAACATAATAGAGATACCGAAACACCGTGGCCCCTCTCTTTGAGATAACTCTGCACTATTGCGAGCTGGAAATGCCACTTCCAGTTTAGCTGTGCAGAAGAAGAACAACAAGAAGAAGAAATATCTCGAAATTAGTCCGTTAGGCCCCTTCCCTTGAGATAAATCTGCAAATATCTCGGAAACGAAGCGAGCTATGGCAAAATGTTAAGAGACCTTTTTTGTAGAGAATTATGTTTCCTACTTTTTATGTTCTATGATATTTTTTGATCAGAAGCGTAGTTCTCGAGATATATCGAGATATTTAAAAGTTCCGAAGCCGCACCAACATAATAGAGATACAGAAACACCGTGGCCCCTTTCTTTGAGATAACTCTGCACTATTGCGAGCTGCAAATGCCACTTCCAGTTTATCTGTGCAGAGGAAGAACAACAAGAAGAAGAAATATCTCGAAATATGTCCGTCAGGCCAGTTCCTTTGAGCTGAATCTGCAAATATCTCGGAAACGAAGCGAGCTATGGCAAAATGTTAAGAGACCTTTTTTGTAGAGAATTAAGTTTCCTACTTTTTATCTTCTATGATATTTTCTGATCAGATGCGTAGTTCTCGAGATATATCAAGATATTTAAAAGTTCCGAAGCCGCACCAACATAATAGAGATACAGAAACACCGTGGCCCCTTTCTTTGAGATAACTCTGCACTAGTGCGAGCCGCAAATGCCACTTCCAGCTTTGCTGTGCAGCAGAAGAACAACAAGAAGAAGAAATATCTCGAAATATGTCCGTCAGGCCACTTCCCTTGAGATAAATCTGCAAATATCTCGGAAACGAAGCGAGCTATGGCAAAATGTTAAGAGACCTTTTTTGTAGAGAATTATGTTTCCTACTTTTTATGTTCTATGATATTTTTTGATCAGACGCGTAGCTCTCGAGATATATCAAGATATTTAAAAGTTCCGAAGCCGCACCAACATAATAGAGATACAGAAACACCGTGGCCCCTCTCTTTGAGATAACTCTGCACTATTGCGAGCTGGAAATGCCACTTCCAGTTTAGCTGTGCAGAAGAAGAACAACAAGAAGAAGAAATATCTCGAAATATGTCCGTTAGGCCCCTTCCCTTGAGATAAATCTGCAAATATCTCGGAAACGATGCGAGCTATGGCAAAATGTTAAGAGACCTTTTTTGTGGAGAATTAGGTTTCCTACAATTTATGTTCTATGATATTTTTTGATCAGAAGCGTAGTTTTCGAGATATATCGAGATATTTAAAAGTTCCAAAGCCGCACCAACATAATAGAGATACAGAAACACCGTGGCCCCTTTCTTTGAGATAACTCTGCACTAGTGCGAGCCGCAAATGCCACTTCCAGCTTAGCTGTGCAGAGGAAGAACAACAAGAAGAAGAAATATCTCGAAATATGTCCGTCAGGCCAGTTCCTTTGAGCTGAATCTGCAAATATCTCGGAAACGAAGCGAGCTATGGCAAAATGTTAAGAGACGTTTTTTGTAGAGAATTATGTTTCCTACAATTTATGTTCTATGATATTTTTTGATCAGAAGCGTAGTTTTCGAGATATATCGAGATATTTAAAAGTTCCGAAGCCGCACCAACATAATAGGGATACAGAAACACCGTGGCCCCTTTCTTTGAGATAACTCTGCACTAGTGCGAGCCGCAAATGCCACTTCCAGCTTAGCTGTGCAGAAGAAGAACAACAAGAAGAAGAAATATCTCGAAATATGTCCGTCAGGCCCCTTCCCTTGAGATATATCTGCAAATATCTCGGAAACGAAGCGAGCTATGGCAAAATGTTGAGAGACGTTTTTTGTAGAGAATTATGTTTCCTACAATTTATGTTCTATGATATTTTTTGATCAGAAGCGTAGTTTTCGAGATATATCGAGATATTTAAAAGTTCCGAAGCCGCACCAACATAATAGGGATACAGAAACACCGTGGCCCCTTTCTTTGAGATAACTCTGCAGTATTGCGAGCTGTAAATGCCACTTCCAGCTTAGCTGTGCAGGAGAAGAACAACAAGAAGAAGAAATATCTCGAAATATGTCCGTCAGGCCCCTTCCCTTGAGATAAATCTGCAAATATCTCGGAAACGAAGCGAGCTATGGCAAAATGTTGAGAGACCTTTTTTGTAGAGAATTAAGTTTCCTACTTTTTATGATGTATGATATTTTTTGATCAGATGCGTAGTTCTCGAGATATATCAAGATATTTAAAAGTTCCGAAGCCGCACCAACATAATAGAGATACAGAAACACCGTGGCCCCTCTCTTTGAGACACCTCTGCACTATTGCGAGCTGGAAATGCCACTTCCAGTTTAGCTGTGCAGAAGAAGAACAACAAGAAGAAGAAATATCTCGAAATATGTCCGTCAGGCCCCTTCCCTTGAGATAAATCTGCAAATATCTCGGAAACGAAGCGAGCTATGGCAAAATGTTGAGAGACCTTTTTTGTAGAGAATTAAGTTTCCTACTTTTTATGTTCTATGATATTTTTTGATCAGATGCGTAGTTCTCGAGATATATCAAGATATTTAAAAGTTCCGAAGCCGCACCAACATAATAGAGATACAGAAACACCGTGGCCCCTTTCTTTGAGATAACTCTGCACTATTGCGAGCTGCAAATGCCACTTCCAGCTTAGCTGTGCAGAGGAAGAACAACAAGAAGAAGAAATATCTCGAAATATGTCCGTCAGGCCAGTTCCTTTGAGCTGAATCTGCAAATATCTCGGAAACGAAGCGTGCTATGGCAAAATGTTAAGAGACGTTTTTTGTAGAGAATTATGTTTCCTACAATTTATGTTCTATGATATTTTTGGATCAGAAGCGTAGTTTTCGAGATATATCGAGATATTTAAAAGTTCCGAAGCCGCACCAACATAATAGGGATACAGAAACACCGTGGCCCCTTTCTTTGAGATAACTCTGCACTAGTGCGAGCCGCAAATGCCACTTCCAGCTTAGCTGTGCAGCAGAAGAACAACAAGAAGAAGAAATATCTCGAAATATGTCCGTCAGGCCACTTCCCTTGAGATAAATCTGCAAATATCTCGGAAACGAAGCGAGCTATGGCAAAATGTTAAGAGACGTTTTTTGTAGAGAATTATGTTTCCTACAATTTATGTTCTATGATATTTTTTGATCAGAAGCGTAGTTTTCGAGATATATCGAGATATTTAACAGTTCCGAAGCCGCACCAACATAATAGGGATACAGAAACACCGTGGCCCCTTTCTTTGAGATAACTCTGCACTAGTGCGAGCCGCAAATGCCACTTCCAGCTTAGCTGTGCAGCAGAAGAACAACAAGAAGAAGAAATATCTCGAAATATGTCCGTCAGGCCACTTCCCTTGAGATAAATCTGCAAATATCTCGGAAACGAAGCGAGCTATGGCAAAATGTTAAGAGACCTTTTTTGTAGAGAATTATGTTTCCTACTTTTTATGTTCTATGATATTTTTTGATCAGACGCGTAGCTCTCGAGATATATCAAGATATTTAAAAGTTCCGAAGCCGCACCAACATAATAGAGATACAGAAACACCGTGGCCCCTCTCTTTGAGATAACTTTGCACTAGTGCGAGCCGCAAATGCCACTTCCAGCTTAGCTGTGCAGAAGAAGAACAACAAGAAGAAGAAATATCTCGAAATATGTCCGTCAGGCCCCTTCCCTTGAGATAAATCTGCAAATATCTCGGAAACGAAGCGAGCTATGGCAAAATGTTGAGAGACCTTTTTTGTAGAGAATTAAGTTTCCTACTTTTTATGTTCTATGATATTTTTTGATCAGATGCGTAGTTCTCGAGATATATCAAGATATTTAAAAGTTCCGAAGCCGCACCAACATAATAGAGATACAGAAACACCGTGGCCCCTCTCTTTGAAATAACTCTGCACTATTGCGAGCTGGAAATGCCACTTCCAGTTTAGCTGTGCAGAAGAAGAACAACAAGAAGAAGAAGTATCTCGAAATATGTCCGTCAGGCCCCTTCCCTTGAGAGAAATCTGCAAATATCTCGGAAACGAAGCGAGCTATGGCAAAATGTTAAGAGACCTTTTTTGTAGAGAATTATGTTTCCTACAATTTATGTTCTATGATATTTTTTGATCAGAAGCGTAGTTTTCGAGATATATCGAGATATTTAAAAGTTCCGAAGCCGCACCAACATAATAGAGATACAGAAACACCGTGGCCCCTCTCTTTGAAATAACTCTGCACTATTGCGAGCTGGAAATGCCACTTCCAGTTTAGCTGTGCAGAAGAAGAACAACAAGAAGAAGAAGTATCTCGAAATATGTCCGTCAGGCCCCTCCCCTTGAGATAAATCTGCAAATATCTCGGAAACGAAGCGAGCTATGGCAAAATGTTAAGAGACCTTTTTTGTAGAGAATTATGTTTCCTACAATTTATGTTCTATGATATTTTTTGATCAGAAGCGTAGTTTTCGAGATATATCGAGATATTTAAAAGTTCCGAAGCCGCACCAACATAATAGAGATACAGAAACACCGTGGCCCCTTTCTTTGAGATAACTCTGCACTAGTGCGAGCCGCAAATGCCACTTCCAGCTTAGCTGTGCAGAAGAAGAACAACAAGAAGAAGAAATATCTCGAAATATGTCCGTCAGGCCCCTTCCCTTGAGATAAATCTGCAAATATCTTGGAAACGAAGCGAGCTATGGTAAAATGTTAAGAGACCTTTTTTGTAGAGAATTAAGTTTCCTACTTTTTATGTTCTATGATATTTTTTGATCAGATGCGTAGTTCTCGAGATATATCAAGATATTTAAAAGTTCCGAAGCCGCACCAACATAATAGAGATACAGAAACACCGTGGCCCCTTTCTTACAGATAACTCTGCACTATTGCGAGCTGCAAATGCCACTTCCAGCTTAGCTGTGCAGAGGAAGAACAACAAGAAGAAGAAATATCTCGAAATATGTCCGTCAGGCCAGTTCCTTTGAGCTGAATCTGCAAATATCTCGGAAACGAAGCGAGCTATGGCAAAATGTTAAGAGACGTTTTTTGTAGAGAATTATGTTTCCTACTTTCTATGTTCTATGATATTTTTTGATCAGATGCGTAGTTCTCGAGATATATCAAGATATTTAAAAGTTCCGAAGCCGCACCAACATAATAGAGATGCAGAAACACCGTGGCCCCTTTCTTTGAGATAACTCTGCACTATTGCGAGCTGTAAATGCCACTTCCAGCTTAGCTGTGCAGAAGAAGAACAACAAGAAGAAGAAATATCTCGAAATATGTCCGTCAGGCCCCTTCCCTTGAGATATATCTGCAAATATCTCGGAAACGAAGCGAGCTATGGCAAAATGTTAAGAGACTTTTTTTGTAGAGAATTCTGTTTCCTACAATTTATGTTCTATGATATTTTTTGATCAGAAGCGTAGTTTTCGAGATATATCGAGATATTTAAAAGTTCCGAAGCCGCACCAACATAATAGGGATACAGAAACACCGTGGCCCCTTTCTTTGAGATAACTCTGCACTAGTGCGAGCCGCAAATGCCACTTCCAGCTTAGCTGTGCAGAAGAAGAACAACAAGAAGAAGAAATATCTCGAAATATGTCCGTCAGGCCAGTTCCTTTGAGCTGAATCTGCAAATATCTCGGAAACGAAGCGAGCTATGGCAAAATGTTAAGAGACGTTTTTTGTAGAGAATTATGTTTCCTACAATTTATGTTCTATGATATTTTTTGATCAGAGGCGTAGTTTTCGAGATATATCGAGATATTTAAAAGTTCCGAAGCCGCACCAACATAATAGGGATACAGAAACACCGTGGCCCCTTTCTTTGAGATAACTCTGCACTAGTGCGGGCCGCAAATGCCACTTCCAGCTTAGCTGTGCAGAAGAAGAACAACAAGGAGAAGAAATATCTCGAAATATGTCCGTCAGGCCAGTTCCTTTGAGCTGAATCTGCAAATATCTCGGAAACGAAGCGAGCTATGGCAAAATGTTAAGAGACCTTTTTTGTAGAGAATTATGTTTCCTACTTTTTATGTTCTATGATATTTTTTGATCAGACGCGTAGCTCTCGAGATATATCAAGATATTTAAAAGTTCCGAAGCCGCACCAACATAATAGAGATACAGAAACACCGTGGCCCCTCTCTTTGAGATAACTCTGCACTATTGCGAGCTGGAAATGCCACTTCCAGTTTAGCTGTGCAGAAGAAGAACAACAAGAAGAAGAAATATCTCGAAATATGTCCGTTAGGCCCCTTCCCTTGAGATAAATCTGCAAATATCTCGGAAACGAAGCGAGCTATGGCAAAATGTTAAGAGACCTTTTTTGTAGAGAATTATGTTTCCTACAATTTATGTTCTATGATATTTTTTGATCAGAAGCGTAGTTTTCGAGATATATCGAGATATTTAAAAGTTCCAAAGCCGCACCAACATAATAGAGATACAGAAACACCGTGGCCCCTTTCTTTGAGATAACTCTGCACTAGTGCGAGCCGCAAATGCCACTTCCAGCTTAGCTGTGCAGAGGAAGAACAACAAGAAGAAGAAATATCTCGAAATATGTCCGTCAGGCCAGTTCCTTTGAGCTGAATCTGCAAATATCTCGGAAACGAAGCGAGCTATGGCAAAATGTTAAGAGACGTTTTTTGTAGAGAATTATGTTTCCTACAATTTATGTTCTATGATATTTTTTGATCAGAAGCGTAGTTTTCGAGATATATCGAGATATTTAAAAGTTCCGAAGCCGCACCAACATAATAGGGATACAGAAACACCGTGGCCCCTTTCTTTGAGATAACTCTGCACTAGTGCGAGCCGCAAATGCCACTTCCAGCTTAGCTGTGCAGAAGAAGAACAACAAGAAGAAGAAATATCTCGAAATATGTCCGTCAGGCCCCTTCCCTTGAGATATATCTGCAAATATCTCGGAAACGAAGCGAGCTATGGCAAAATGTTGAGAGACGTTTTTTGTAGAGAATTATGTTTCCTACAATTTATGTTCTATGATATTTTTTGATCAGAAGCGTAGTTTTCGAGATATATCGAGATATTTAAAAGTTCCGAAGCCGCACCAACATAATAGGGATACAGAAACACCGTGGCCCCTTTCTTTGAGATAACTCTGCAGTATTGCGAGCTGTAAATGCCACTTCCAGCTTAGCTGTGCAGGAGAAGAACAACAAGAAGAAGAAATATCTCGAAATATGTCCGTCAGGCCCCTTCCCTTGAGATAAATCTGCAAATATCTCGGAAACGAAGCGAGCTATGGCAAAATGTTGAGAGACCTTTTTTGTAGAGAATTAAGTTTCCTACTTTTTATGTTCGATGATATTTTTTGATCAGATGCGTAGTTCTCGAGATATATCAAGATATTTAAAAGTTCCGAAGCCGCACCAACATAATAGAGATACAGAAACACCGTGGCCCCTCTCTTTGAGACACCTCTGCACTATTGCGAGCTGGAAATGCCACTTCCAGTTTAGCTGTGCAGAAGAAGAACAACAAGAAGAAGAAATATCTCGAAATATGTCCGTCAGGCCCCTTCCCTTGAGATAAATCCGCAAATATCTCGGAAACGAAGCGAGCTATGGCAAAATGTTAAGAGACCTTTTTTGTAGAGAATTATGTTTCCTACAATTTATGTTCTATGATATTTTTTGATCAGAAGCGTAGTTTTCGAGATATATCGAGATATTTAAAAGTTCCGAAGCCGCACCAACATAATAGAGATACAGATACACCGTGGCCCCTCTCTTTGAGATAACTCTGCACTAGTGCGAGCCGCAAATGCCACTTCCAGCTTAGCTGTGCAGAAGAAGAACAACAAGAAGAAGAAATATCTCGAAATATGTCCGTCAGGCCCCTTCCCTTGAGATAAATCTGCAAATATCTCGGAAACGAAGCGAGCTATGGCAAAATGTTGAGAGACCTTTTTTGTAGAGAATTAAGTTTCCTACTTTTTATGTTCTATGATATTTTTTGATCAGATGCGTAGTTCTCGAGATATATCAAGATATTTAAAAGTTCCGAAGCCGCACCAACATAATAGAGATACAGAAACACCGTGGCCCCTTTCTTTGAGATAACTCTGCACTATTGCGAGCTGCAAATGCCACTTCCAGCTTAGCTGTGCAGAGGAAGAACAACAAGAAGAAGAAATATCTCGAAATATGTCCGTCAGGCCAGTTCCTTTGAGCTGAATCTGCAAATATCTCGGAAACGAAGCGTGCTATGGCAAAATGTTAAGAGACGTTTTTTGTAGAGAATTATGTTTCCTACAATTTATGTTCTATGATATTTTTTGATCAGAAGCGTAGTTTTCGAGATATATCGAGATATTTAAAAGTTCCGAAGCCGCACCAACATAATAGGGATACAGAAACACCGTGGCCCCTTTCTTTGAGATAACTCTGCACTAGTGCGAGCCGCAAATGCCACTTCCAGCTTAGCTGTGCAGCAGAAGAACAACAAGAAGAAGAAATATCTCGAAATATGTCCGTCAGGCCACTTCCCTTGAGATAAATCTGCAAATATCTCGGAAACGAAGCGAGCTATGGCAAAATGTTAAGAGACGTTTTTTGTAGAGAATTATGTTTCCTACAATTTATGTTCTATGATATTTTTTGATCAGAAGCGTAGTTTTCGAGATATATCGAGATATTTAACAGTTCCGAAGCCGCACCAACATAATAGGGATACAGAAACACCGTGGCCCCTTTCTTTGAGATAACTCTGCACTAGTGCGAGCCGCAAATGCCACTTCCAGCTTAGCTGTGCAGCAGAAGAACAACAAGAAGAAGAAATATCTCGAAATATGTCCGTCAGGCCACTTCCCTTGAGATAAATCTGCAAATATCTCGGAAACGAAGCGAGCTATGGCAAAATGTTAAGAGACCTTTTTTGTAGAGAATTATGTTTCCTACTTTTTATGTTCTATGATATTTTTTGATCAGACGCGTAGCTCTCGAGATATATCAAGATATTTAAAAGTTCCGAAGCCGCACCAACATAATAGAGATACAGAAACACCGTGGCCCCTCTCTTTGAGATAACTTTGCACTAGTGCGAGCCGCAAATGCCACTTCCAGCTTAGCTGTGCAGAAGAAGAACAACAAGAAGAAGAAATATCTCGAAATATGTCCGTCAGGCCCCTTCCCTTGAGATAAATCTGCAAATATCTCGGAAACGAAGCGAGCTATGGCAAAATGTTGAGAGACCTTTTTTGTAGAGAATTAAGTTTCCTACTTTTTATGTTCTATGATATTTTTTGATCAGATGCGTAGTTCTCGAGATATATCAAGATATTTAAAAGTTCCGAAGCCGCACCAACATAATAGAGATACAGAAACACCGTGGCCCCTCTCTTTGAAATAACTCTGCACTATTGCGAGCTGGAAATGCCACTTCCAGTTTAGCTGTGCAGAAGAAGAACAACAAGAAGAAGAAGTATCTCGAAATATGTCCGTCAGGCCCCTTCCCTTGAGATAAATCTGCAAATATCTCGGAAACGAAGCGAGCTATGGCAAAATGTTAAGAGACCTTTTTTGTAGAGAATTATGTTTCCTACAATTTATGTTCTATGATATTTTTTGATCAGAAGCGTAGTTTTCGAGATATATCGAGATATTTAAAAGTTCCGAAGCCGCACCAACATAATAGAGATACAGAAACACCGTGGCCCCTCTCTTTGAAATAACTCGGCACTATTGCGAGCTGGAAATGCCACTTCCAGTTTAGCTGTGCAGAAGAAGAACAACAAGAAGAAGAAGTATCTCGAAATATGTCCGTCAGGCCCCTCCCCTTGAGATAAATCTGCAAATATCTCGGAAACGAAGCGAGCTATGGCAAAATGTTAAGAGACCTTTTTGGTAGAGAATTATGTTTCCTACAATTTATGTTCTATGATATTTTTTGATCAGAAGCGTAGTTTTCGAGATATATCGAGATATTTAAAAGTTCCGAAGCCGCACCAACATAATAGAGATACAGAAACACCGTGGCCCCTTTCTTTGAGATAACTCTGCACTAGTGCGAGCCGCAAATGCCACTTCCAGCTTAGCTGTGCAGAAGAAGAACAACAAGAAGAAGAAATATCTCGAAATATGTCCGTCAGGCCCCTTCCCTTGAGATAAATCTGCAAATATCTTGGAAACGAAGCGAGCTATGGTAAAATGTTAAGAGACCTTTTTTGTAGAGAATTAAGTTTCCTACTTTTTATGTTCTATGATATTTTTTGATCAGATGCGTAGTTCTCGAGATATATCAAGATATTTAAAAGTTCCGAAGCCGCACCAACATAATAGAGATACAGAAACACCGTGGCCCCTTTCTTACAGATAACTCTGCACTATTGCGAGCTGCAAATGCCACTTCCAGCTTAGCTGTGCAGAGGAAGAACAACAAGAAGAAGAAATATCTCGAAATATGTCCGTCAGGCCAGTTCCTTTGAGCTGAATCTGCAAATATCTCGGAAACGAAGCGAGCTATGGCAAAATGTTAAGAGACGTTTTTTGTAGAGAATTATGTTTCCTACTTTCTATGTTCTATGATATTTTTTGATCAGATGCGTAGTTCTCGAGATATATCAAGATATTTAAAAGTTCCGAAGCCGCACCAACATAATAGAGATACAGAAACACCGTGGCCCCTTTCTTTGAGATAACTCTGCACTATTGCGAGCTGTAAATGCCACTTCCAGCTTAGCTGTGCAGAAGAAGAACAACAAGAAGAAGAAATATCTCGAAATATGTCCGTCAGGCCCCTTCCCTTGAGATATATCTGCAAATATCTCGGAAACGAAGCGAGCTATGGCAAAATGTTAAGAGACTTTTTTTGTAGAGAATTCTGTTTCCTACAATTTATGTTCTATGATATTTTTTGATCAGAAGCGTAGTTTTCGAGATATATCGAGATATTTAAAAGTTCCGAAGCCGCACCAACATAATAGGGATACAGAAACACCGTGGCCCCTTTCTTTGAGATAACTCTGCACTAGTGCGAGCCGCAAATGCCACTTCCAGCTTAGCTGTGCAGAAGAAGAACAACAAGAAGAAGAAATATCTCGAAATATGTCCGTCAGGCCAGTTCCTTTGAGCTGAATCTGCAAATATCTCGGAAACGAAGCGAGCTATGGCAAAATGTTAAGAGACGTTTTTTGTAGAGAATTATGTTTCCTACAATTCATGTGCTATGATATTTTTTGATCAGAGGCGTAGTTTTCGAGATATATCGAGATATTTAAAAGTTCCGAAGCCGCACCAACATAATAGGGATACAGAAACACCGTGGCCCCTTTCTTTGAGATAACTCTGCACTAGTGCGGGCCGCAAATGCCACTTCCAGCTTAGCTGTGCAGAAGAAGAACAACAAGGAGAAGAAATATCTCGAAATATGTCCGTCAGGCCAGTTCCTTTGAGCTGAATCTGCAAATATCTCGGAAACGAAGCGAGCTATGGCAAAATGTTAAGAGACGTTTTTTGTAGAGAATTATGTTTCCTACAATTTATGTTCTATGATATTTTTTGATCAGAAGCATAGTTTTCGAGATATATCGAGATATTTAAAAGTTCCGAAGCCGCACCAACATAATAGAGATACAGAAACACCGTGGCCCCTTTCTTTGAGATAACTCTGCACTAGTGCGAGCCGCAAATGCCACTTCCAGCTTAGCTGTGCAGAAGAAGAACAACAAGAAGAAGAAATATCTCGAAATATGTCCGTCAGGCCCCTTCCCTTGAGATAAATCTGCAAATATCTCGGAAACGAAGCGAGCTATGGCAAAATGTTGAGAGACCGTTTTTGTAGAGAATTAAGTTTCCTACTTTTTATGTTGTATGATATTTTTTGATCAGATGCGTAGTTCTCGAGATATATCAAGATATTTAAAAGTTCCGAAGCCGCACCAACATAATAGAGATACAGAAACACCGTGGCCCCTTTCTTTGAGATAACTCTGCACTAGTGCGAGCCGCAAATGCCACTTCCAGCTTAGCTGTGCAGCAGAAGAACAACAAGAAGAAGAAATATCTCGAAATATGTCCGTCAGGCCACTTCCCTTGAGATAAATCTGCAAATATCTCGGAAACGAAGCGAGCTATGGCAAAATGTTAAGAGACCTTTTTTGTAGAGAATTATGTTTCCTACTTTTTATGTTCTATGATATTTTTTGATCAGACGCGTAGCTCTCGAGATATATCAAGATATTTAAAAGTTCCGAAGCCGCACCAACATAATAGAGATACAGAAACACCGTGGCCCCTCCCTTTGAGATAACTTTGCACTAGTGCGAGCCGCAAATGCCACTTCCAGCTTAGCTGTGCAGAAGAAGAACAACAAGAAGAAGAAATATCTCGAAATATGTCCGTCAGGCCCCTTCCCTTGAGATAAATCTGCAAATATCTCGGAAACGAAGCGAGCTATGGCAAAATGTTGAGAGACCTTTTTTGTAGAGAATTAAGTTTCCTACTTTTTATGTTCTATGATATTTTTTGATCAGATGCGTAGTTCTCGAGATATATCAAGATATTTAAAAGTTCCGAAGCCGCACCAACATAATAGAGATACAGAAACACCGTGGCCCCTCTCTTTGAAATAACTCTGCACTATTGCGAGCTGGAAATGCCACTTCCAGTTTAGCTGTGCAGAAGAAGAACAACAAGAAGAAGAAGTATCTCGAAATATGTCCGTCAGGCCCCTTCCCTTGAGATAAATCTGCAAATATCTCGGAAACGAAGCGAGCTATGGCAAAATGTTAAGAGACCTTTTTTGTAGAGAATTATGTTTCCTACAATTTATGTTCTATGATATTTTTTGATCAGAAGCGTAGTTTTCGAGATATATCGAGATATTTAAAAGTTCCGAAGCCGCACCAACATAATAGAGATACCGAAACACCGTGGCCCCTCTCTTTGAAATAACTCTGCACTATTGCGAGCTGGAAATGCCACTTCCAGTTTAGCTGTGCAGAAGAAGAACAACAAGAAGAAGAAGTATCTCGAAATATGTCCGTCAGGCCCCTTCCCTTGAGATAAATCTGCAAATATCTCGGAAACGAAGCGAGCTATGGCAAAATGTTAAGAGACCTTTTTTGTAGAGAATTATGTTTCCTACAATTTATGTTCTATGATATTTTTTGATCAGAAGCGTAGTTTTCGAGATATATCGAGATATTTAAAAGTTCCGAAGCCGCACCAACATAATAGAGATACAGAAACACCGTGGCCCCTTTCTTTGAGATAACTCTGCACTAGTGCGAGCCGCAAATGCCACTTCCAGCTTAGCTGTGCAGAAGAAGAACAACAAGAAGAAGAAATATCTCGAAATATGTCCGTCAGGCCCCTTCCCTTGAGATGAATCTGCAAATATCTTGGAAACGAAGCGAGCTATGGTAAAATGTTAAGAGACCTTTTTTGTAGAGAATTAAGTTTCCTACTTTTTATGTTCTATGATATTTTTTGATCAGATGCGTAGTTCTCGAGATATATCAAGATATTTAAAAGTTCCGAAGCCGCACCAACATAATAGAGATACAGAAACACCGTGGCCCCTTTCTTACAGATAACTCTGCACTATTGCGAGCTGCAAATGCCACTTCCAGCTTAGCTGTGCAGAGGAAGAACAACAAGAAGAAGAAATATCTCGAAATATGTCCGTCAGGCCAGTTCCTTTGAGCTGAATCTGCAAATATCTCGGAAACGAAGCGAGCTATGGCAAAATGTTAAGAGACGTTTTTTGTAGAGAATTATGTTTCCTACAATTTATGTTCTATGATATTTTTTGATCAGAAGCGTAGTTTTCGAGATATATCGAGATATTTAAAAGTTCCGAAGCCGCACCAACATAATAGGGATACAGAAACACCGTGGCCCCTTTCTTTGAGATAACTCTGCACTAGTGCGAGCCGCAAATGCCACTTCCAGCTGAGCTGTGCAGAAGAAGAACAACAAGAAGAAGAAATATCTCGAAATATGTCCGTCAGGCCAGTTCCTTTGAGCTGAATCTGCAAATATCTCGGAAACAAAGCGAGCTATGGCAAAATGTTAAGAGACGTTTTTTGTAGAGAATTATGTTTCCTACAATTTATGTTCTATGATATTTTTTGATCAGAAGCATAGTTTTCGAGATATATCGAGATATTTAAAAGTTCCGAAGCCGCACCAACATAATAGAGATACAGAAACACCGTGGCCCCTTTCTTTGAGATAACTCTGCACTAGTGCGAGCCGCAAATGCCACTTCCAGCTTAGCTGTGCAGAAGAAGAACAACAAGAAGAAGAAATATCTCGAGATATGTCCGACAGGCCCCTTCACTTGAGATAAATCTGCAAATATCTCGGAAACGAAGCGAGCTATGGCGAAATGTTAAGAGACCTTTTCTGTAGAGAATTAAGTTTGCTACTTTTTATCTTCTATGATATTTTTTGATCAGATGCGTAGTGCTCGAGATATATCAAGATATTTAAAAGTTCCGAAGCCGCACCAACATAATAGAGATACAGAAACACCGTGGCCCCTTTCTTTGAGATAACTCTGCACGATTGCGAGCTGGAAATGCCACTTCCAGTTTAGCTGTGCAGAAGAAGAACAACAAGAAGAAGAAATATCTCGAAATATGTCCATCAGGACCCTTCCCTTGAGATAAATCTGCAAATATCTCGGAAACGAAGCGAGCTATGGCAAAATGTTAAGAGACCTTTTTTGTAGACAATAATGTTTCCTACAATTTACGTTCTATGATATTTTTTGATCAGAAGAGTAGTTTTCGAGATATATCGAGATATTTGAAAGTTCCGAAGCCGCACCAACATAATAGAGATACAGAAACACAGTGGCCCCTTTCTTTGAGATAACTCTGCACGATTGCGAGCTGGAAATGCCACTTCCAGTTTAGCTGTGCAGAAGAAGAACAACAAGAAGAAGAAATATCTCGAAATATGTCCGTCAGGCCCCTTCCCTTGAGATAAATCTGCAAATATCTCGGAAACGAAGCGAGCTATGGCAAAATGTTAAGAGACGTTTTTTGTAGAGAATTATGTTTCCTACAATTTATGTTCTATGATATTTTTTGATCAGAAGCGTAGTTTTCGAGATATATCGAGATATTTAAAAGTTCCGAAGCCGCACCAACATAATAGGGATACAGAAACACCGTGGCCCCTTTCTGTGAGATAACTCTGCACTAGTGCGAGCCGCAAATGCCACTTCCAGCTGAGCTGTGCAGAAGAAGAACAACAAGAAGAAGAAATATCTCGAAATATGTCCGTCAGGCCCCTTCCCTTGAGATAAATCTGCAAATATCTCGGAAACGAAGCGAGCTATGGCAAAATGTTAAGAGACCTTTTTTGTAGAGAATTAAGTTTCCTACTTTCTATGTTCTATGATATTTTTTGATCAGATGCGTAGTTCTCGAGATATATCAAGATATTTAATAGTTCCGAAGCCGCACCAACATAATAGAGATACAGAAACACCGTGGCCCCTTTCTTACAGATAACTCTGCACTATTGCGAGCTGCAAATGCCACTTCCAGCTTAGCTGTGCAGAGGAAGAACAACAAGAAGAAGAAATATCTCGAAATATGTCCGTCAGGCCAGTTCCTTTGAGCTGAATCTGCAAATATCTCGGAAACGAAGCGAGCTATGGCAAAATGTTAAGAGACGTTTTTTGTAGAGAATTATGTTTCCTACAATTTATGTTCTATGATATTTTTTGATCAGAAGCGTAGTTTTCGAGATATATCGAGATATTTAAAAGTTCCGAAGCCGCACCAACATAATAGGGATACAGAAACACCGTGGCCCCTTTCTTTGAGATAACTCTGCACTAGTGCGAGCCGCAAATGCCACTTCCAGCTGAGCTGTGCAGAAGAAGAACAACAAGAAGAAGAAATATCTCGAAATATGTCCGTCAGGCCAGTTCCTTTGAGCTGAATCTGCAAATATCTCGGAAACGAAGCGAGCTATGGCAAAATGTTAAGAGACGTTTTTTGTAGAGAATTATGTTTCCTACAATTTATGTTCTATGATATTTTTTGATCAGAAGCATAGTTTTCGAGATATATCGAGATATTTAAAAGTTCCGAAGCCGCACCAACATAATAGAGATACAGAAACACCGTGGCCCCTTTCTTTGAGATAACTCTGCACTAGTGCGAGCCGCAAATGCCACTTCCAGCTTAGCTGTGCAGAAGAAGAACAACAAGAAGAAGAAATATCTCGAGATATGTCCGACAGGCCCCTTCACTTGAGATAAATCTGCAAATATCTCGGAAACGAAGCGAGCTATGGCGAAATGTTAAGAGACCTTTTCTGTAGAGAATTAAGTTTGCTACTTTTTATCTTCTATGATATTTTTTGATCAGATGCGTAGTGCTCGAGATATATCAAGATATTTAAAAGTTCCGAAGCCGCACCAACATAATAGAGATACAGAAACACCGTGGCCCCTTTCTTTGAGATAACTCTGCACGATTGCGAGCTGGAAATGCCACTTCCAGTTTAGCTGTGCAGAAGAAGAACAACAAGAAGAAGAAATATCTCGAAATATGTCCATCAGGACCCTTCCCTTGAGATAAATCTGCAAATATCTCGGAAACGAAGCGAGCTATGGCAAAATGTTAAGAGACCTTTTTTGTAGACAATAATGTTTCCTACAATTTACGTTCTATGATATTTTTTGATCAGAAGAGTAGTTTTCGAGATATATCGAGATATTTGAAAGTTCCGAAGCCGCACCAACATAATAGAGATACAGAAACACAGTGGCCCCTTTCTTTGAGATAACTCTGCACGATTGCGAGCTGGAAATGCCACTTCCAGTTTAGCTGTGCAGAAGAAGAACAACAAGAAGAAGAAATATCTCGAAATATGTCCGTCAGGCCCCTTCCCTTGAGATAAATCTGCAAATATCTCGGAAACGAAGCGAGCTATGGCAAAATGTTTAGAGACCTTTCTTGTAGAGAATTAAGTTTCCTACTTTTTATGTAGTATGATATTTTTTGATCAGATGCGTAGTTCTCGAGATATATCAAGATATTTAAAAGTTCCGAAGCCGCACCAACATAATAGAGATACAGAAACACCGTGGCCCCTTTCTTTGAGATAACTCTGCACTAGTGCGAGCCGCAAATGCCACTTCCAGCTTAGCTGTGCAGAAGAAGAACAACAAGAAGAAGAAATATCTCGAGATATGTCCGACAGGCCCCTTCCCTTGAGATAAATCTGCAAATATCTCGGAAACGAAGCGAGCTATGGCGAAATGTTAAGAGACCTTTTCTGTAGAGAATTAAGTTTCCTACTTTTTATCTTCTATGATATTTTTTGATCAGATGCGTAGTGCTCGAGATATATCAAGATATTTAAAAGTTCCGAAGCCGCACCAACATAATAGAGATACAGAAACACCGTGGCCCCTTTCTTTGAGATAACTCTGCACGATTGCGAGCTGGAAATGCCACTTCCAGTTTAGCTGTGCAGAAGAAGAACAACAAGAAGAAGAAATATCTCGAAATATGTCCATCAGGACCCTTCCCTTGAGATAAATCTGCAAATATCTCGGAAACGAAGCGAGCTATGGCAAAATGTTAAGAGACCTTTTTTGTAGACAATAATGTTTCCTACAATTTACGTTCTATGATATTTTTTGATCAGAAGCGTAGTTTTCGAGATATATCGAGATATTTAAAAGTTCCGAAGCCGCACCAACATAATAGAGATACAGAAACACCGTGGCCCCTATCTTTGAGATAACTCTGCACTATTGCGACCTGCAAATGCCACTTCCAGCTCAGCTGTGCAGAAGAAGAACAACAAGAAGAAGAAATATCTCGAAATATGTCCGTCAGGCCCCTTCCCTTGAGATAAATCTGCAAATATCTCGGAAACGAAGCGAGCAATGGCAAAATGTTAAGAGACCTTTTTTGTAGAGAATTAAGTTTCCTACTTTTTAAGTTCTATGATATTTTTTGATGAGATGCGTAGTTCTCGAGATATATCAAGATATTTAAAAGTTCCGAAGCCGCACCAACATAATAGAGATACAGAAACACCGTGGCCCCTTTCTTTGAGATAACTCTGCACTATTGCGAGCTGCAAATGCCACTTCCAGCTTAGCTGTGCAGAGGAAGAACAACAAGAAGAAGAAATATCTCGAAATATGTCCGTCAGGCCAGTTCCTTTGAGCTGAATCTGCAAATATCTCGGAAACGAAGCGAGCTATGGCAAAATGATAAGAGACGTTTTTTGTAGAGAATTATGTTTCCTACAATTTATGTTCTATGATGTTTTTTGATCAGAAGCGTAGTTTTCGAGATATATCGAGATATTTAAAAGTTCCGAAGCCGCACCAACATAATAGGGATACAGAAACACCGTGGCCCCTTTCTTTGAGATAACTCTGCACTAGTGCGAGCCGCAAATGCCACTTCCAGCTTAGCTGTGCAGAAGAAGAACAACAAGAAGAAGAAATATCTCGAAATATGTCCGTCAGGCCCCTTCCCTTGAGATAAATCTGCAAATATCTCGGAAACGAAGCGAGCTATGGCAAAATGTTAAGAGACCTTTTTTGTAGAGAATTAGGTTTCCTACTTTTTATGTTCTATGATATTTTTTGATCAGATGCGTAGTTCTCGAGATATATCAAGATATTTAAAAGTTCCGAAGCCGCACCAACATAATAGAGATACAGAAACACCGTGGCCCCTTTCTTTGAGATAACTCTGCACTATTGCGAGCTGTAAATGCCACTTCCAGCTTAGCTGTGCAGAGGAAGAACAACAAGAAGAAGAAATATCTCGAAATATGTCCGTCAGGCCAGTTCCTTTGAGCTGAATCTGCAAATATCTCGGAAACGAAGCGAGCTATGGCAAAATGTTAAGAGACCTTTTTTGTAGAGAATTAAGTTTCCTACTTTTTAAGTTCTATGATATTTTTTGATGAGATGCGTAGTTCTCGAGATATATCAAGATATTTAAAAGTTCCGAAGCCGCACCAACATAATAGAGATACAGAAACACCGTGGCCCCTTTCTTTGAGATAACTCTGCACTATTGCGAGCTGCAAATGCCACTTCCAGCTTAGCTGTGCAGAGGAAGAACAACAAGAAGAAGAAATATCTCGAAATATGTCCGTCAGGCCAGTTCCTTTGAGCTGAATCTGCAAATATCTCGGAAACGAAGCGAGCTATGGCAAAATGATAAGAGACGTTTTTTGTAGAGAATTATGTTTCCTACAATTTATGTTCTATGATGTTTTTTGATCAGAAGCGTAGTTTTCGAGATATATCGAGATATTTAAAAGTTCCGAAGCCGCACCAACATAATAGGGATACAGAAACACCGTGGCCCCTTTCTTTGAGATAACTCTGCACTAGTGCGAGCCGCAAATGCCACTTCCAGCTTAGCTGTGCAGAAGAAGAACAACAAGAAGAAGAAATATCTCGAAATATGTCCGTCAGGCCCCTTCCCTTGAGATAAATCTGCAAATATCTCGGAAACGAAGCGAGCTATGGCAAAATGTTAAGAGACCTTTTTTGTAGAGAATTAGGTTTCCTACTTTTTATGTTCTATGATATTTTTTGATCAGATGCGTAGTTCTCGAGATATATCAAGATATTTAAAAGTTCCGAAGCCGCACCAACATAATAGAGATAAAGAAACACCGTGGCCCCTTTCTTTGAGATAACTCTGCACTATTGCGAGCTGTAAATGCCACTTCCAGCTTAGCTGTGCAGAGGAAGAACAACAAGAAGAAGAAATATCTCGAAATATGTCCGTCAGGCCAGTTCCTTTGAGCTGAATCTGCAAATATCTCGGAAACGAAGCGAGCTATGGCAAAATGTTAAGAGACGTTTTTTGTAGAGAATTATGTTTCCTACAATTTCTGTTCTATGATATTTTTTGATCAGAAGCGTAGTTTTCGAGATATATCGAGATATTTAAAAGTTCCGAAGCCGCACCAACATAATAGAGATACAGAAACACCGTGGCCCCTTTCTTTGAGATAACTCTGCACTAGTGCGAGCCGCAAATGCCACTTCCAGCTTAGCTGTGCAGAAGAAGAACAACAAGAAGAAGAAATATCTCGAGATATGTCCGACAGGCCCCTTCCCTTGAGATAAATCTGCAAATATCTCGGAAACGAAGCGAGCTATGGCGAAATGTTAAGAGACCTTTTCTGTAGAGAATTAAGTTTCCTACTTTTTATCTTCTATGATATTTTTTGATCAGATGCGTAGTGCTCGAGATATATCAAGATATTTAAAAGTTCCGAAGCCGCACCAACATAATAGAGATACAGAAACACCGTGGCCCCCTCTCTTTGAGATAACTCTGCACGATTGCGAGCTGGAAATGCCACTTCCAGTTTAGCTGTGCAGAAGAAGAACAACAAGAAGAAGAAATATCTCGAAATATGTCCATCAGGACCCTTCCCTTGAGATGAATCTGCAAATATCTCGGAAACGAAGCGAGCTATGGCAAAATGTTAAGAGACCTTTTTTGTAGACAATAATGTTTCCTACAATTTACGTTCTATGATATTTTTTGATCAGAAGCGTAGTTTTCGAGATATATCGAGATATTTAAAAGTTCCGAAGCCGCACCAACATAATAGAGATACAGAAACACCGTGGCCCCTTTCTTTGAGATAACTCTGCACTATTGCGAGCTGCAAATGCCACTTCCAGCTTAGCTGTGCAGAGGAAGAACAACAAGAAGAAGAAGTATCTCGAAATATGTCCGTCAGGCCCGTTCCTTTGAGCTGAATCTGCAAATATCTCGGAAACGAAGCGAGCTATGGCAAAATGTTAAGAGACGTTTTTTGTAGAGAATTATGTTTCCTACAATTTATGTTCTATCATATTTTTTGATCAGAAGCGTAGTTCTCGAGATATATCAAGATATTTAAAAGTTCCGAAGCCGCACCAACATAATAGAGATACAGAAACACCGTGGCCCCTTTCTTTGAGATAACTCTGCACTATTGCGAGCTGCAAATGCCACTTCCAGCTTAGCTGTGCAGAGGAAGAACAACAAGAAGAAGAAGTATCTCGAAATATGTCCGTCAGGCCCGTTCCTTTGAGCTGAATCTGCAAATATCTCGGAAACGAAGCGAGCTATGGCAAAATGTTAAGAGACGTTTTTTGTAGAGAATTATGTTTCCTACAATTTATGTTCTATCATATTTTTTGATCAGAAGCGTAGTTTTCGAGATATATCGAGATATTTAAAAGTTCCGAAGCCGCACCAACATAATAGAGATACAGAAACACCGTGGCCCCTTTCTTTGAGATAACTCTGCACTATTGCGACCTGCAAATGCCACTTCCAGCTCAGCTGTGCAGAAGAAGAACAACAAGAAGAAGAAATATCTCGAAATATGTCCGTCAGGCCCCTTCCCTTGAGATAAATCTGCAAATATCTCGGAAACGAAGCGAGCTATGGCAAAATGTTAAGAGACCTTTTTTGTAGAGAATTAAGTTTCCTACTTTCTATGTTCTATGATATTTTTTGATCAGATGCGTAGTTCTCGAGATATATCAAGATATTTAATAGTTCCGAAGCCGCACCAACATAATAGAGATACAGAAACACCGTGGCCCCTTTCTTACAGATAACTCTGCACTATTGCGAGCTGCAAATGCCACTTCCAGCTTAGCTGTGCAGAGGAAGAACAACAAGAAGAAGAAATATCTCGAAATATGTCCGTCAGGCCAGTTCCTTTGAGCTGAATCTGCAAATATCTCGGAAACGAAGCGAGCTATGGCAAAATGTTAAGAGACGTTTTTTGTAGAGAATTATGTTTCCTACAATTTATGTTCTATGATATTTTTTGATCAGAAGCGTAGTTTTCGAGATATATCGAGATATTTAAAAGTTCCGAAGCCGCACCAACATAATAGGGATACAGAAACACCGTGGCCCCTTTCTTTGAGATAACTCTGCACGATTGCGAGCTGGAAATGCCACTTCCAGTTTAGCTGTGCAGAAGAAGAACAACAAGAAGAAGAAATATCTCGAAATATGTCCATCAGGACCCTTCCCTTGAGATAAATCTGCAAATATCTCGGAAACGAAGCGAGCTATGGCAAAATGTTAAGAGACCTTTTTTGTAGACAATAATGTTTCCTACAATTTACGTTCTATGATATTTTTTGATCAGAAGAGTAGTTTTCGAGATATATCGAGATATTTGAAAGTTCCGAAGCCGCACCAACATAATAGAGATACAGAAACACAGTGGCCCCTTTCTTTGAGATAACTCTGCACGATTGCGAGCTGGAAATGCCACTTCCAGTTTAGCTGTGCAGAAGAAGAACAACAAGAAGAAGAAATATCTCGAAATATGTCCGTCAGGCCCCTTCCCTTGAGATAAATCTGCAAATATCTCGGAAACGAAGCGAGCTATGGCAAAATGTTTAGAGACCTTTCTTGTAGAGAATTAAGTTTCCTACTTTTTATGTAGTATGATATTTTTTGATCAGATGCGTAGTTCTCGAGATATATCAAGATATTTAAAAGTTCCGAAGCCGCACCAACATAATAGAGATACAGAAACACCGTGGCCCCTTTCTTTGAGATAACTCTGCACTAGTGCGAGCCGCAAATGCCACTTCCAGCTTAGCTGTGCAGAAGAAGAACAACAAGAAGAAGAAATATCTCGAGATATGTCCGACAGGCCCCTTCCCTTGAGATAAATCTGCAAATATCTCGGAAACGAAGCGAGCTATGGCGAAATGTTAAGAGACCTTTTCTGTAGAGAATTAAGTTTCCTACTTTTTATCTTCTATGATATTTTTTGATCAGATGCGTAGTGCTCGAGATATATCAAGATATTTAAAAGTTCCGAAGCCGCACCAACATAATAGAGATACAGAAACACCGTGGCCCCTTTCTTTGAGATAACTCTGCACGATTGCGAGCTGGAAATGCCACTTCCAGTTTAGCTGTGCAGAAGAAGAACAACAAGAAGAAGAAATATCTCGAAATATGTCCATCAGGACCCTTCCCTTGAGATAAATCTGCAAATATCTCGGAAACGAAGCGAGCTATGGCAAAATGTTAAGAGACCTTTTTTGTAGACAATAATGTTTCCTACAATTTACGTTCTATGATATTTTTTGATCAGAAGCGTAGTTTTCGAGATATATCGAGATATTTAAAAGTTCCGAAGCCGCACCAACATAATAGAGATACAGAAACACCGTGGCCCCTATCTTTGAGATAACTCTGCACTATTGCGACCTGCAAATGCCACTTCCAGCTCAGCTGTGCAGAAGAAGAACAACAAGAAGAAGAAATATCTCGAAATATGTCCGTCAGGCCCCTTCCCTTGAGATAAATCTGCAAATATCTCGGAAACGAAGCGAGCAATGGCAAAATGTTAAGAGACCTTTTTTGTAGAGAATTAAGTTTCCTACTTTTTAAGTTCTATGATATTTTTTGATGAGATGCGTAGTTCTCGAGATATATCAAGATATTTAAAAGTTCCGAAGCCGCACCAACATAATAGAGATACAGAAACACCGTGGCCCCTTTCTTTGAGATAACTCTGCACGATTGCGAGCTGGAAATGCCACTTCCAGTTTAGCTGTGCAGAAGAAGAACAACAAGAAGAAGAAATATCTCGAAATATGTCCATCAGGACCCTTCCCTTGAGATAAATCTGCAAATATCTCGGAAACGAAGCGAGCTATGGCAAAATGTTAAGAGACCTTTTTTGTAGACAATAATGTTTCCTACAATTTACGTTCTATGATATTTTTTGATCAGAAGCGTAGTTTTCGAGATATATCGAGATATTTAAAAGTTCCGAAGCCGCACCAACATAATAGAGATACAGAAACACCGTGGCCCCTATCTTTGAGATAACTCTGCACTATTGCGAGCTGCAAATGCCACTTCCAGCTTAGCTGTGCAGAGGAAGAACAACAAGAAGAAGAAATATCTCGAAATATGTCCGTCAGGCCAGTTCCTTTGAGCTGAATCTGCAAATATCTCGGAAACGAAGCGAGCTATGGCAAAATGATAAGAGACGTTTTTTGTAGAGAATTATGTTTCCTACAATTTATGTTCTATGATGTTTTTTGATCAGAAGCGTAGTTTTCGAGATATATCGAGATATTTAAAAGTTCCGAAGCCGCACCAACATAATAGGGATACAGAAACACCGTGGCCCCTTTCTTTGAGATAACTCTGCACTAGTGCGAGCCGCAAATGCCACTTCCAGCTTAGCTGTGCAGAAGAAGAACAACAAGAAGAAGAAATATCTCGAAATATGTCCGTCAGGCCCCTTCCCTTGAGATAAATCTGCAAATATCTCGGAAACGAAGCGAGCTATGGCAAAATGTTAAGAGACCTTTTTTGTAGAGAATTAGGTTTCCTACTTTTTATGTTCTATGATATTTTTTGATCAGATGCGTAGTTCTCGAGATATATCAAGATATTTAAAAGTTCCGAAGCCGCACCAACATAATAGAGATACAGAAACACCGTGGCCCCTTTCTTTGAGATAACTCTGCACTATTGCGAGCTGTAAATGCCACTTCCAGCTTAGCTGTGCAGAGGAAGAACAACAAGAAGAAGAAATATCTCGAAATATGTCCGTCAGGCCAGTTCCTTTGAGCTGAATCTGCAAATATCTCGGAAACGAAGCGAGCTATGGCAAAATGTTAAGAGACGTTTTTTGTAGAGAATTATGTTTCCTACAATTTCTGTTCTATGATATTTTTTGATCAGAAGCGTAGTTTTCGAGATATATCGAGATATTTAAAAGTTCCGAAGCCGCACCAACATAATAGAGATACAGAAACACCGTGGCCCCTTTCTTTGAGATAACTCTGCACTAGTGCGAGCCGCAAATGCCACTTCCAGCTTAGCTGTGCAGAAGAAGAACAACAAGAAGAAGAAATATCTCGAGATATGTCCGACAGGCCCCTTCCCTTGAGATAAATCTGCAAATATCTCGGAAACGAAGCGAGCTATGGCGAAATGTTAAGAGACCTTTTCTGTAGAGAATTAAGTTTCCTACTTTTTATCTTCTATGATATTTTTTGATCAGATGCGTAGTGCTCGAGATATATCAAGATATTTAAAAGTTCCGAAGCCGCACCAACATAATAGAGATACAGAAACACCGTGGCCCCCTCTCTTTGAGATAACTCTGCACGATTGCGAGCTGGAAATGCCACTTCCAGTTTAGCTGTGCAGAAGAAGAACAACAAGAAGAAGAAATATCTCGAAATATGTCCATCAGGACCCTTCCCTTGAGATGAATCTGCAAATATCTCGGAAACGAAGCGAGCTATGGCAAAATGTTAAGAGACCTTTTTTGTAGACAATAATGTTTCCTACAATTTACGTTCTATGATATTTTTTGATCAGAAGCGTAGTTTTCGAGATATATCGAGATATTTAAAAGTTCCGAAGCCGCACCAACATAATAGAGATACAGAAACACCGTGGCCCCTTTCTTTGAGATAACTCTGCACTATTGCGAGCTGCAAATGCCACTTCCAGCTTAGCTGTGCAGAGGAAGAACAACAAGAAGAAGAAGTATCTCGAAATATGTCCGTCAGGCCCGTTCCTTTGAGCTGAATCTGCAAATATCTCGGAAACGAAGCGAGCTATGGCAAAATGTTAAGAGACGTTTTTTGTAGAGAATTATGTTTCCTACAATTTATGTTCTATCATATTTTTTGATCAGAAGCGTAGTTCTCGAGATATATCAAGATATTTAAAAGTTCCGAAGCCGCACCAACATAATAGAGATACAGAAACACCGTGGCCCCTTTCTTTGAGATAACTCTGCACTATTGCGAGCTGCAAATGCCACTTCCAGCTTAGCTGTGCAGAGGAAGAACAACAAGAAGAAGAAGTATCTCGAAATATGTCCGTCAGGCCCGTTCCTTTGAGCTGAATCTGCAAATATCTCGGAAACGAAGCGAGCTATGGCAAAATGTTAAGAGACGTTTTTTGTAGAGAATTATGTTTCCTACAATTTATGTTCTATCATATTTTTTGATCAGAAGCGTAGTTTTCGAGATATATCGAGATATTTAAAAGTTCCGAAGCCGCACCAACATAATAGAGATACAGAAACACCGTGGCCCCTTTCTTTGAGATAACTCTGCACTATTGCGACCTGCAAATGCCACTTCCAGCTCAGCTGTGCAGAAGAAGAACAACAAGAAGAAGAAATATCTCGAAATATGTCCGTCAGGCCCCTTCCCTTGAGATAAATCTGCAAATATCTCGGAAACGAAGCGAGCTATGGCAAAATGTTAAGAGACCGTTTTTGTAGAGAATTAAGTTTCCTACTTTTTATGTTCTATGATATTTTATGATCAGATGCGTAGTTCTCGAGATATATCAAGATATTTAAAAGTTCCGAAGCCGCACCAACATAATAGAGATACAGAAACACCATGGCCCCTTTCTTTGAGATAACTCTGCACTATTGCGAGCTGCAAATGCCACTTCCAGCTTAGCTGTGCAGAAGAAGAACAACAAGAAGAAGAAATATCTCGAAATATGTCCGTCAGGCCCCTTCCCTTGTGATATATCTGCAAATATCTCGGAAACGAAGCGAGCTATGGCAAAATGTTAAGAGACCTTTTTTGTAGAGAATTATGTTTCCTACAATATAGGTTCTATGATATTTTTTGACCAGAAGCGTAGTTTTCGAGATATATCGAGATATTTAAAAGTTCCGAAGCCGCACCAACATAATAGAGATACAGAAACACCGTGGCCCCTTTCTTTGAGATAACTCTGCACTAATGCGAGCCGCAAATGCCACTTCCAGCTTAGCTGTGCAGAAGAAGAACAACAAGAAGAAGAAATATCTCGAAATATGTCCGTCAGGCCCCTTCCCTTGAGATAAATCTGCAAATATCTCGGAAACGAAGCGAGCTATGGCAAAATGTTAAGAGACCTTTTTTGTAGAGAATTAAGTTTCCTACTTTTTATGTTCTCTGATATTTTTTGATCAGATGCGTAGTTCTCGAGATATATCAAGATATTTAAAAGTTCCGAAGCCGCACCAACATAATAGAGATACAGAAACACCGTGGCCCCTTTCTTTGAGATAACTCTGCACGATTGCGAGCTGGAAATGCCACTTCCAGTTTAGCTGTGCAGAAGAAGAACAACAAGAAGAAGAAATATCTCGAAATATGTCCATCAGGACCCTTCCCTTGAGATAAATCTGCAAATATCTCGGAAACGAAGCGAGCTATGGCACAATGTTAAGAGACCTTTTTTGTAGAGAATAATGTTTCCTACAATTTACGTTCTATGACATTTTTTGATCAGAAGCGTAGTTTTCGAGATATATCGAGATATTTAAAAGTTCCGAAGCCGCACCAACATAATAGAGATACAGAAACACCGTGGCCCCTTTCTTTGAGATAACTCTGCACTATTGCGACCTGCAAATGCCACTTCCAACTCAACTGTGCAGAAGAAGAACAACAAGAAGAAGAAATATCTCGAAATATGTCCGTCAGGCCCCTTCCCTTGAGATAAATCTGCAAATATCTCGGAAACGAAGCGAGCTATGGCAAAATGTTAAGAGACCTTTTTTGTAGAGAATTAAGTTTCCTACTTTTTATGTTCTATGATATTTTTTGATCAGATGCGTAGTTCTCGAGATATATCAAGATATTTAAAAGTTCCGAAGCCGCACCAACATAATAGAGATACAGAAACACCGTGGCCCCTTTCTTTGAGATAACTCTGCACTATTGCGAGCTGCAAATGCCACTTCCAGCTTAGCTGTGCAGAGGAAGAACAACAAGAAGAAGAAGTATCTCGAAATATGTCCGTCAGGCCCGTTCCTTTGAGCTGAATCTGCAAATATCTCGGAAACGAAGCGAGCTATGGCAAAATGTTAAGAGACGTTTTTTGTAGAGAATTATGTTTCCTACAATTTATGTTCTATGATATTTTTTGATCAGAAGCGTAGTTTTCGAGATTTATCGAGATATTTAAAAGTTCCGAAGCCGCACCAACATAATAGAGATACAGAAACACCGTGGCCCCTTTCTTTGAGATAACTCTGCACTAGTGCGAGCCGCAAATGCCCCTTCCAGCTTAGCTGTGCAGAAGAAGAACAACAAGAAGAAGAAATATCTCGAAATATGTCCGACAGGCCCCTTCCCTTGAGATAAATCTGCAAATATCTCGGAAACGAAGCGAGCTATGGCGAAATGTTAAGAGACCTTTTTTGTAGAGAATTAAGTTTTCTACTTTTTATCTTCTATGATATTTTTTGATCAGATGCGTAGTTCTCGAGATATATCAAGATATTTAAAAGTTCCGAAGCCGCACCAACATAATAGAGATACAGAAACACCGTGGCCCCTATCTTTGAGATAACTCTGCACTATTGCGAGCTGCAAATGCCACTTCCAGCTTAGCTGTGCAGAAGAAGAACAACAAGAAGAAGAAATATCTCGAAATATGTCCGTCAGGCCCCTTCCCTTGAGATATATCTGCAAATATCTCGGAAACGAAGCGAGCTATGGCGAAATGTTAAGAGACCTTTTTTGTAGAGAATTATGTTTCCTACAATATAGGTTCTATGATATTTTTTGACCAGAAGCGTAGTTTTCGAGATATATCGAGATATTTAAAAGTTCCGAAGCCGCACCAACATAATAGAGATACAGAAACACCGTGGCCCCTTTCTTTGAGATAACTCTGCACTAGTGCGAGCCGCAAATGCCACTTCCAGCTTAGCTGTGCAGAAGAAGAACAACAAGAAGAAGAAATATCTCGAAATATGTCCGACAGGCCCCTTCCCTTGAGATAAATCTGCAAATATCGCGGAAACGAAGCGAGCTATGGCGAAATGTTAAGAGACCTTTTTTGTAGAGAATTAAGTTTTCTACTTTTTATCTCCTATGATATTTTTTGATCAGATGCGTAGTTCTCGAGATATATCAAGATATTTAAAAGTTCCGAAGCCGCACCAACATAATAGAGATACAGAAACACCGTGGCCCCTTTCTTTGAGATAACTCTGCACTATTGCGAGCTGCAAATGCCACTTCCAGCTTAGCTGTGCAGAAGAAGAACAACAAGAAGAAGAAATATCTCGAAATATGTCCGTCAGGCCCCTTCCCTTGAGATATATCTGCAAATATCTCGGAAACGAAGCGAGCTATGGCGAAATGTTAAGAGACCTTTTTTGTAGAGAATTATGTTTCCTACAATATAGGTTCTATGATATTTTTTGACCAGAAGCGTAGTTTTCGAGATATATCGAGATATTTAAAAGTTCCGAAGCCGCACCAACATAATAGAGATACAGAAACACCGTGGCCCCTTTCTTTGAGATTACTCTGCACTAGTGCGAGCCGCAAATGCCACTTCCAGCTTAGCTGTGCAGAAGAAGAACAACAAGAAGAAGAAATATCTCGAAATATGTCCGTCAGGCCCCTTCCCTTGAGATAAATCTGGAAATATCTCGGAAACGAAGCGAGCTATGGCAAAATGTTCAGAGACCTTTCTTGTAGAGAATTAAGTTTCCTACTTTTTATGTAGTATGATATTTTTTGATCAGATGCGTAGTTCTCGAGATATATCAAGATATTTAAAAGTTCCGAAGCCGCACCAACATAATAGAGATACAGAAACACCGTGGCCCCTTTCTTTGAGATAACTCTGCACGATTGCGAGCTGGAAATGCCACTTCCAGTTTAGCTGTGCAGAAGAAGAACAACAAGAAGAAGAAATATCTCGAAATATGTCCATCAGGACCCTTCCCTTGAGATAAATCTGCAAATATCTCGGAAACGAAGCGAGCTATGGCACAATGTTAAGATACCTTTTTTGTAGAGAATAATGTTTCCTACAATTTACGTTCTATGACATTTTTTGATCAGAAGCGTAGTTTTCGAGATATATCGAGATATTTAAAAGTTCCGAAGCCGCACCAACATAATAGAGATACAGAAACACCGTGGCCCCTTTCTTTGAGATAACTCTGCAATATTGCGACCTGCAAATGCCACTTCCAGCTCAGCTGTGCAGAAGAAGAACAACAAGAAGAAGAAATATCTCGAAATATGTCCGACAGGCCCCTTCCCTTGAGATAAATCTGCAAATATCTCGGAAACGAAGAGAGCTATGGCAAAATGTTAAGAGACCTTTTTTGTAGAGAATTAAGTTTCCTACTTTTCATGTTCTATGATATTTTTTGATCAGATGCGTAGTTCTCGAGATATATCAAGATATTTAAAAGTTCCGAAGCCGCACCAACATAATAGAGATACAGAAACACCGTGGCCCCTTTCTTTGAGATAACTCTGCACTATTGCGAGCTGCAAATGCCACTTCCAGCTTAGCTGTGCAGAAGAAGAACAACAAGAAGAAGAAATATCTCGAAATATGTCCGTCAGACCCCTTCCCTCGAGATAAATCTGCAAATATCTCGGAAACGAAGAGAGCTATGGCAAAATGTTAAGAGACCTTTTTTGTAGAGAATTAAGTTTCCTACTTTTTATGTTCTATGATATTTTTTGATCAGATGCGTAGTTCTCGAGATATATCAAGATATTTAAAAGTTCCGAAGCCGCACCAACATAATAGAGATACAGAAACACCGTGGCCCCTTTCTTTGAGATAACTCTGCACTATTGCGAGCTGCAAATGCCACTTCCAGCTTAGCTGTGCAGAGGAAGAACAACAAGAAGAAGAAATATCTCGAAATATGTCCGTCAGGCCAGTTCCTTTGAGCTGAATCTGCAAATATCTCGGAAACGAAGCGAGCTATGGCAAAATGTTCAGAGACGTTTTCTGTAGAGAATTATGTTTCCTACAATTTATGTTCTATGATATTTTTTGATCAGAAGCGTAGTTTTCGAGATATATCGAGATATTTAAAAGTTCCGAAGCCGCACCAACATAATAGAGATACAGAAACACCGTGGCCCCTTTCTTTGAGATAACTCTGCACTATTGCGACCTGCAAATGCCACTTCCAGCTCAGCTGTGCAGAAGAAGAACAACAAGAAGAAGAAATATCTCGAAATATGTCCGTCAGGCCCCTTCCCTTGAGATAAATCTGCAAATATCTCGGAAACGAAGCGAGCTATGGCAAAATGTTAAGAGACCTTTTTTGTAGAGAATTAAATTTCCTACTTTTTATGTTCTATGATATTTTTTGATCAGATGCGTAGTTCTCGAGATATATCAAGATATTTAAAAGTTCCGAAGCCGCACCAACATAATAGAGATACAGAAACACCGTGGCCCCTTTCTTTGAGATAACTCTGCACTATTGCGAGCTGCAAATGCCACTTGCAGCTTAGCTGTGCAGAAGAAGAATAACAAGAAGTAGAAATATCTCGAAATATGTCCGTCAGGCCCCTTCCCTTGAGATAAATCTGCAAATATCTCGGAGACGAAGAGAGCTATGGCAAAATGTTAAGAGACCTTTTTTGTAGAGAATTAGGTTTCCTACTTTTTATGTTCTAAGATATTTTTTGATCAGATGCGTAGTTCTCGAGATATATCAAGATATTTAAAAGTTCCGAAGCCGCACCAACATAATAGAGATACAGAAACACCGTGGCCCCTTTCTTTGAGATAACTCTGCACTAGTGCGAGCCGCAAATGCCACTTCCAGCTTAGCTGTGCAGAAGAAGAACAACAAGAAGAAGAAATATCTCGAAATATGTCCGTCAGGCCACTTCCCTTGAGATAAATCTGCAAATATCTCGGAAACGAAGCGAGCTATGGCAAAATGTTAAGAGACGTTTTTTGTAGAGAATTATGTTTCCTACAATTTATGTTCTATGATATTTTTTGAACAGAAGCGTAGTTTTCGAGATATATCGAGATATTTAAAAGTTCCGAAGCCGCACCAACATAATAGAGATACAGAAACACCGTGGCCCCTTTCTTTGAGATAACTCTGCACTAGTGCGCGCCGCAAATGCCACTTCCAGCTTAGCTGTGCAGAAGAAGTGCAACAAGAAGAAGAAATATCTCGAAATATGTCCGACAGGCCCCTTCCCTTGAGATAAATCTGCAAATATCTCGGAAACGAAGCGAGCTATGGCAAAATGTTAAGCAACCTTTTTTGTAGAGAATTATGTTTCCTACAATTTATGTTCTATGATATTTTTTGATCAGAAGCGCAGTTCTCGAGATATATCAAGATATTTAAAAGTTCCGAAGCTGCACCAACATAATAGAGGTACAGAAACACCGTGGCCTCTTTCTTTGAGATAACTCTGCACTATTGCGAGCTGCAAATGCCACTTCGAGCTTAGCTGTGCAGAAGAAGAACAACAAGAAGAAGAAATATCTCGAAATATGTCCGTCAGACCCCTTCCCTTGAGATGAATCTGCAAATATCTCGGAAACGAAGCGAGCTATGGCAAAATGTTAAGAGACCTTTTTTGTAGAGAATTACGTTTCCTACTTTTTATGTTCTATGATATTTTTTGATCAGATGCGTAGTTCTCGAGATATATCAAGATATTTAAAAGTTCCGAAGCCGCACCAACATAATAGAGATACAGAAACACCGTGGCCCCTTTCTTTGAGATAACTCTGCACTAGTGCGAGCCGCAAATGCCACTTCCAGCTTAGCTGTGCAGAAGAAGAACAACAAGAAGAAGAAATATCTCGAAATATGTCCGTCAGGCCCCTTCCCTTGAGATAAATCTGCAAATATCTCGGAAACGAAGCGAGCTATCGCAAAATGTTAAGAGACCTTTTTTGTAGAGAATTATGTTTCCTACAATTTATGTTCTATAATATTTTTTGATCAGAAGCGTAGTTTTCGAGATATATCGAGATATTTAAAAGTTCCGAAGCCGCACCAACATAATAGAGATACAGAAACACCGTGGCCCATTTCGGTGAGATAACTCTGCACTAGTGCGAGCTGCAAATGCCACTTCCAGCTTAGCTGTGCAGAAGAAGAACAACAAGAAGAAGAAATATCTCGAAATATGTCCGTCAGGCCCCTTCCCTTGAGATAAATCTGCAAATATCTCGGAAACGAAGCGAGCTATGGCAAAATGTTTAGAGACCTTTCTTGTAGAGAATTAAGTTTCCTACTTTTTATGTAGTATGATATTTTTTGATCAGAAGCGTAGTTCTCGAGATATATCAAGATATTTAAAAGTTCCGAAGCTGCACCAACATAATAGAGGTACAGAAACACCGTGGCCCCTTTCTTTGAGATAACTCTGCACTAGTGCGAGCCGCAAATGCCACTTCCAGCTTAGCTGTGCAGAAGAAGAACAACAAGAAGAAGAAATATCTCGAAATATGTCCGTCAGGCCCCTTCCCTTGAGATACATCTGCAAATATCTCGGAAACGAAGAGAGCTATGGCAAAATGTTAAGAGACCTCTTTTGTAGAGAATTAAGTTTCCTACTTTTTACGTTCTATGATATTTTTTGATCAGATGCGTAGTTCTCGAGATATATCAAGATATTTAAAAGTTCCGAAGCCGCACCAACATAATAGGGATACAGAAACACCGTGGCCCCTTTCTTTGAGATAACTCTGCACTAGTGCGAGCCCGAAATGCCACTTCCAGCTTAGCTGTGCAGAAGAAGAACAACAAGAAGAAGAAATATCTCGAAATATGTCCGTCAGGCCCCTTCCCTTGAGATAAATCTGCAAATATCTCGGAAACGAAGCGCGCTATCGCAAAATGTTAAGAGACCTTTTTTGTAGAGAATTATGTTTCCTACAATTTATGTTCTACGATATTTTTTGATCAGAAGCGTAGTTTTCGAGATATATCGAGATATTTAAAAGTTCCGAAGCCGCACCAACATAATAGAGATACAGAAACACCGTGGCCCCTTTCTTTGAGATAACTCTGCACTAGTGCGAGCCGCAAATGCCACTTCCAGCTTAGCTGTGCAGAAGAAGAACAACAAGAAGAAGAAATATCTCGAAATATGTCCGTCAGGCCCCTTCCCTTGAGATAAATCTGCAAATATCTCGGAAACGAAGCGAGCTATGCCAAAATGTTAAGAGACCTTTTTTGTAGAGAATTAAGTTTCCTACTTTTTATGTTCTATGATATTTTTTGATCAGATGCGTAGTTCTCGAGATATATCCAGATATTTAAAAGTTCCGAAGCCGCACCAACATAATAGAGATACAGAAACACCGTGGCCCCTTTCTTTGAGATAACTCTGCACTAGTGCGAGCCGCAAATGCCACTTCCAGCTTAGCTGTGCAGAAGAAGAACAACAAGAAGAAGAAATATCTCGAAATATGTCCGTCAGGCCCCTTCCCTTGAGATAAATCTGCAAATATCTCGGAAACGAAGCGAGCTATCGCAAAATGTTAAGAGACCTTTTTTGTAGAGAATTATGTTTCCTACAATTTATGTTCTATAATATTTTTTGATCAGAAGCGTAGTTTTCGAGATATATCGAGATATTTAAAAGTTCCGAAGCCGCACCAACATAATAGAGATACAGAAACACCGTGGCCCATTTCGGTGAGATAACTCTGCACTAGTGCGAGCTGCAAATGCCACTTCCAGCTTAGCTGTGCAGAAGAAGAACAACAAGAAGAAGAAATATCTCGAAATATGTCCGTCAGGCCCCTTCCCTTGAGATAAATCTGCAAATATCTCGGAAACGAAGCGAGCTATGGCAAAATGTTTAGAGACCTTTCTTGTAGAGAATTAAGTTTCCTACTTTTTATGTAGTATGATATTTTTTGATCAGAAGCGTAGTTCTCGAGATATATCAAGATATTTAAAAGTTCCGAAGCTGCACCAACATAATAGAGGTACAGAAACACCGTGGCCCCTTTCTTTGAGATAACTCTGCACTAGTGCGAGCCGCAAATGCCACTTCCAGCTTAGCTGTGCAGAAGAAGAACAACAAGAAGAAGAAATATCTCGAAATATGTCCGTCAGGCCCCTTCCCTTGAGATACATCTGCAAATATCTCGGAAACGAAGAGAGCTATGGCAAAATGTTAAGAGACCTTTTTTGTAGAGAATTAAGTTTCCTACTTTTTACGTTCTATGATATTTTTTGATCAGATGCGTAGTTCTCGAGATATATCAAGATATTTAAAAGTTCCGAAGCCGCACCAACATAATAGGGATACAGAAACACCGTGGCCCCTTTCTTTGAGATAACTCTGCACTAGTGCGAGCCCGAAATGCCACTTCCAGCTTAGCTGTGCAGAAGAAGAACAACAAGAAGAAGAAATATCTCGAAATATGTCCGTCAGGCCCCTTCCCTTGAGATAAATCTGCAAATATCTCGGAAACGAAGCGAGCTATCGCAAAATGTTAAGAGACCTTTTTTGTAGAGAATTATGTTTCCTACAATTTATGTTCTACGATATTTTTTGATCAGAAGCGTAGTTTTCGAGATATATCGAGATATTTAAAAGTTCCGAAGCCGCACCAACATAATAGAGATACAGAAACACCGTGGCCCCTTTCTTTGAGATAACTCTGCACTAGTGCGAGCCGCAAATGCCACTTCCAGCTTAGCTGTGCAGAAGAAGAACAACAAGAAGAAGAAATATCTCGAAATATGTCCGTCAGGCCCCTTCCCTTGAGATACATCTGCAAATATCTCGGAAACGAAGAGAGCTATGGCAAAATGTTAAGAGACCTTTTTTGTAGAGAATTAAGTTTCCTACTTTTTACGTTCTATGATATTTTTTGATCAGATGCGTAGTTCTCGAGATATATCAAGATATTTAAAAGTTCCGAAGCCGCACCAACATAATAGGGATACAGAAACACCGTGGCCCCTTTCTTTGAGATAACTCTGCACTAGTGCGAGCCCGAAATGCCACTTCCAGCTTAGCTGTGCAGAAGAAGAACAACAAGAAGAAGAAATATCTCGAAATATGTCCGTCAGGCCCCTTCCCTTGAGATAAATCTGCAAATATCTCGGAAACGAAGCGAGCTGTGGCAAAATGTTAAGAGACCTTTTTTGTAGAGAATTAAGTTTCCTACTTTTCATGTTCTATGATATTTTTTGATCAGATGCGTAGTTCTCGAGATATATCAAGATATTTAAAAGTTCCGAAGCCGCACCAACATAATAGAGATACAGAAACACCGTGGCCCCTCTCTTTGAGATAACTCTGCACTATTGCGAGCTGTAAATGCCACTTCCAGCTTAGCTGTGCAGAAGAAGAACAACAAGAAGAAGAAATATCTCGAAATATGTCCGTCAGGCCCCTTCCCTTGAGATATATCTGCAAATATCTCGGAAACGAAGCGAGCTATGGCAAAATGTTAAGAGACCTTTTTTGTAGAGAATTATGTTTCCTACAATTTATGTTCTATGATATTTTTTGATCAGAAGCGTAGTTTTCGAGATATATCGAGATATTTCAAAGTTCCGAAGCCGCACCAACATAATAGAGATACAGAAACACCGTGGCCCCTTTCTTTGAGATAACTCTGCACTAGTGCGAGCCGCAAATGCCACTTCCAGCTTAGCTGTGCAGAAGAAGAACAACAAGAAGAAGAAATATCTCGAAATATGTCCGTCAGGCCCCTTCCCTTGAGATAAATCTGCAAATATCTCGGAAACGAAGCGAGCTATGGCAAAATGTTAAGAGACCTTTTTTGTAGAGAATTAAGTTTCCTACTTTTCATGTTCTATGATATTTTTTGATCAGATGCGTAGTTCTCGAGATATATCAAGATATTTAAAAGTTCCGAAGCCGCACCAACATAACAGAGATACAGAAACACCGTGGCCCCTTTCTTTGAGATAACTCTGCACTAGTGCGAGCCGCAAATGCCACTTCCAGCTTAGCTGTGCAGAAGAAGAACAACAAGAAGAAGAAATATCTCGAAATATGTCCGTCAGGCCACTTCCCTTGAGATAAATCTGCAAATATCTCGGAAACGAAGCGAGCTATGGCAAAATGTTAAGAGACGTTTTTTGTAGAGAATTATGTTTCCTACAATTTATGTTCTATGATATTTTTTGATCAGAAGCGTAGTTTTCGAGATATATCGAGATATTTAAAAGTTCCGAAGCCGCACCAACATAATAGAGATACAGAAACACCGTGGCCCCTTTCTTTGAGATAACTCTGCACTAGTGCGAGCCGCAAATGCCACTTCCAGCTTAGCTGTGCAGAAGAAGTGCAACAAGAAGAAGAAATTTCTCGAAATATGTCCGACAGGCCCCTTCCCTTGAGATAAATCTGCAAATATCTCGGAAACGAAGCGAGCTATGGCAAAATGTTAAGCGACCTTTTTTGTAGAGAATTATGTTTCCTACAATTTATGTTCTATGATATTTTTTGATCAGAAGCGTAGTTTTCGAGATATATCGAGATATTTAAAAGTTCCGAAGCCGCACCAACATAATAGAGGTACAGAAACACCGTGGCCTCTTTCTTTGAGATAACTCTGCACTATTGCGAGCTGCAAATGCCACTTCCAGCTTAGCTGTGCAGAAGAAGAACAACAAGAAGAAGAAATATCTCGAAATATGTCCGTCAGGCCCCTTCCCTTGAGATAAATCTGCAAATATCTCGGAAACGAAGCGAGCTATGGCAAAATGTTTAGAGACCTTTCTTGTAGAGAATTAAGTTTCCTACTTTTTATGTAGTATGATATTTTTTGATCAGATGCGTAGTTCTCGAGATATATCAAGATATTTAAAAGTTCCGAAGCCGCACCAACATAATAGAGATACAGAAACACCGTGGCCCCTTTCTTTGGGATAACTCTGCACTATTGCGAGCTACAAATACCACTTCCAGCTTAGCTGTGCAGAACAAGAACAACAAGAAGAAGAAATATCTCGAAATATGTCCGTCAGACCCCTTCCCTTGAGATGAATCTGCAAATATCTCGGAAACGAAGCGAGCTATGGCAAAATGTTAAGAGACCTTTTTTGTAGAGAATAATGTTTCCTACAATTTACGTTCTATGATATTTTTTGATCAGAAGCGTAGTTTTCGAGATATATCGAGATATTTAAAAGTTCCGAAGCCGCACCAACATAATAGAGATACAGAAACACCGTGGCCCCTTTCTTTGAGATAACTCTGCACTATTGCGACCTGCAAATGCCACTTCCAGCTCAGCTGTGCAGAAGAAGAACAACAAGAAGAAGAAATATCTCGAAATACGTCCGTCAGGCCCCTTCCCTTGAGATAAATCTGCAAATATTTCGGAAACGAAGCGAGCTATGGCAAAATGTTAAGCGACCTTTTTTGTAGAGAATTATGTTTCCTACAATTTATGTTCTATGATATTTTTTGATCAGAAGCGCAGTTCTCGAGATATATCAAGATATTTAAAAGTTCCGAAGCTGCACCAACATAATAGAGGTACAGAAACACCGTGGCCTCTTTCTTTGAGATAACTCTGCACTATTGCGAGCTGCAAATGCCACTTCGAGCTTAGCTGTGCAGAAGAAGAACAACAAGAAGAAGAAATATCTCGAAATATGTCCGTCAGACCCCTTCCCTTGAGATGAATCTGCAAATATCTCGGAAACGAAGCGAGCTATGGCAAAATGTTAAGAGACCTTTTTTGTAGAGAATTAAGTTTCCTACTTTTTATCTTCTATGATATTTTTTGATCAGAAGCGTAGTTTTCGAGATATATCGAGATATTTAAAAGTTCCGAAGCCGCACCAACATAATAGAGATACAGAAACACCGTGGCCCATTTCGGTGAGATAACTCTGCACTAGTGCGAGCTGCAAATGCCACTTCCAGCTTAGCTGTGCAGAAGAAGAACAACAAGAAGAAGAAATATCTCGAAATATGTCCGTCAGGCCCCTTCCCTTGAGATAAATCTGCAAATATCTCGGAAACGAAGCGAGCTATGGCAAAATGTTTAGAGACCTTTCTTGTAGAGAATTAAGTTTCCTACTTTTTATGTAGTATGATATTTTTTGATCAGATGCGTAGTTCTCGAGATATATCAAGATATTTAAAAGTTCCGAAGCCGCACCAACATAATAGAGATACAGAAACACCGTGGCCCCTTTCTTTGGGATAACTCTGCACTATTGCGAGCTACAAATACCACTTCCAGCTTAGCTGTGCAGAACAAGAACAACAAGAAGAAGAAATATCTCGAAATATGTCCGTCAGACCCCTTCCCTTGAGATGAATCTGCAAATATCTCGGAAACGAAGCGAGCTATGGCAAAATGTTAAGAGACCTTTTTTGTAGAGAATAATGTTTCCTACAATTTACGTTCTATGATATTTTTTGATCAGAAGCGTAGTTTTCGAGATATATCGAGATATTTAAAAGTTCCGAAGCCGCACCAACATAATAGAGATACAGAAACACCGTGGCCCCTTTCTTTGAGATAACTCTGCACTATTGCGAGCTGCAAATGCCACTTCCAGCTTAGCTGTGCAGAGGAAGAACAACGAGAAGAAGAAATATCTCGAAATATGTCCGTCAGGCCAGTTCCTTTGAGCTGAATCTGCAAATATCTCGGAAACGAAGCGAGCTATGGCAAAATGTTAAGAGACTTTTCCTGTAGAGAATTAAGTTTCCTACTTTTTATGTTCGATGATATTTTTTTATTAGATGCGTAGTTCTCGAGATATATCAAGATATTTAAAAGTTCCGAAGCTGCACCAACATAATAGAGGTACAGAAACACCGTGGCCTCTTTCTTTGAGATAACTCTGCACTATTGCGAGCTGCAAATGCCACTTCGAGCTTAGCTGTGCAGAAGAAGAACAACAAGAAGAAGAAATATCTCGAAATATGTCCGTCAGACCCCTTCCCTTGAGATGAATCTGCAAATATCTCGGAAACGAAGCGAACTATGGCAAAATGTTAAGAGACCTTTTTTGTAGAGAATTAAGTTTCCTACTTTTTATGTTCGATGATATTTTTTGATCAGATGCGTAGTTCTCGAGATATATCAAGATATTTAAAAGTTCCGAAGCTGCACCAACATAATAGAGGTACAGAAACACCGTGGCCTCTTTCTTTGAGATAACTCTGCACTATTGCGAGCTGCAAATGCCGCTTCGAGGTTAGCTGTGCAGAAGAAGAACAACAAGAAGAAGAGATATCTCGAAATATGTCCGTCAGACCCCTTCCCTTGAGATGAATCTGCAAATATCTCGGAAACGAAGCGAGCTATGGCAAAATGTTAAGAGACCTTTCTTGTAGAGAATAATGTTTCCTACAATTTACGTTCTATGATATTTTTTGATCAGAAGCGTAGTTTTCGAGATATATCGAGATATTTAAAAGTTCCGAAGCCGCACCAACATAATAGAGATACAGAAACACCGTGGCCCCTTTCTTTGAGATAACTCTGCACTATTGCGAGCTGCAAATGCCACTTCCAGCTTAGCTGTGCAGAGGAAGAACAACAAGAAGAAGAAATATCTCGAAATATGTCCGTCAGGCCAGTTCCTTTGAGCTGAATCTGCAAATATCTCGGAAACGAAGCGAGCTATGGCAAAATGTTAAGAGACGTTTTTTGTAGAGAATTATGTTTCCTACAATTTATATTCTGTGATATTTTTTGATCAGAAGCGTAGTTTTCGAGATATATCGAGATATTTAAAAGTTCCGAAGCCGCACCAACATAATAGGGATACAGAAACACCGTGGCCCCTTTCTTTGAGATAACTCTGCACTAGTGCGAGCCGCAAATGCCACTTCCAGCTTAGCTGTGCAGAAGAAGAACAACAAGAAGAAGAAATATCTCGAAATATGTCCGTCAGGCCACTTCCCTTGAGATAGATCTGCAAATATCTCGGAAACGAAGCGAGCTATGGCAAAATGTTAAGAGACGTTTTCTGTAGAGAATTATGTTTCCTACAATTTATGTTCTATGATATTTTTTGATCAGAAGCGTAGTTTTCGAGATATATCGAGATATTTAAAAGTTCCGAAGCCGCACCAACATAATAGAGATACAGAAACACCGTGGCCCCTTTCTTTGAGATAACTCTGCACTAGTGCGAGCCGCAAATGCCACTTCCAGCTTCGCTGTGCAGAAGAAGAGCAACAAGAAGAAGAAATATCTCGAAATATGTCCGACAGGCCCCTTCCCTTGAGATAAATCTGCAAATATCTCGGAAACGATGCGAGCTATGGCGAAATGTTAAGAGACCTTTTTTGTAGAGAATTAAGTTTCCTACTTTTTATCTTCTATGATATTTTTTGATCAGATGCGTAGTTCTCGAGATAGATCAAGATACTTAAAAGTTCCGAAGCCGCACCAACATAATAGAGATACAGAAACACCGTGGCCCCTCTCTTTGAGATAACTCTGCACTATTGCGAGCTGCAAATGCCACTTCCAGCTTAGCTGTGCAGAAGAAGAACAACAAGAAGAAGAAGTATCTCGAAATATGTCCGTCAGGCCCTTTCCCTTGAGATAAATCTGCAAATATCTCGGAAACGAAGCGAGCTATGGCAAAATGTTTAGAGACCTTTCTTGTAGAGAATTAAGTTTCCTACTTTTTATGTAGTATGATATTTTTTGATCAGATGCGTAGTTCTCGAGATATATCAAGATATTTAAAAGTTCCGAAGCCGCACCAACATAATAGAGATACAGAAACATCGTGGCCCCTTTCTTTGGGATAACTCTGCACTATTGCGAGCTGGAAATGCCACTTCCAGTTTAGCTGTGCAGAAGAAGAACAACAAGAAGAAGAAATATCTCGAAATATGTCCGTCAGGCCACTTCCCTTGAGATAAATCTGCAAATATCTCGGAAACGAAGCGAGCTATGGCAAAATGTTAAGAGACCTTTCTTGTAGAGAATTAAGTTTCCTACTTTTTATGTTCGATGATATTTTTTGATCAGATGCGTAGTTCTCGAGATATATCAAGATATTTAAAAGTTCCGAAGCTGCACCAACATAATAGAGGTACAGAAACACCGTGGCCTCTTTCTTTGAGATAACTCTGCACTATTGCGAGCTGCAAATGCCACTTCGAGCTTAGCTGTGCAGAAGAAGAACAACAAGAAGAAGAAATATCTCGAAATATGTCCGTCAGACCCCTTCCCTTGAGATGAATCTGCAAATATCTCGGAAACGAAGCGAGCTATGGCAAAATGTTAAGAGACCTTTTTTGTAGAGAATAATGTTTCCTACAATTTACGTTCTATGATATTTTTTGATCAGAAGCGTAGTTTTCGAGATATATCGAGATATTTAAAAGTTCCGAAGCCGCACCAACATAATAGAGATACAGAAACACCGTGGCCCCTTTCTTTGAGATAACTCTGCACTAGTGCGAGCTGCAAATGCCACTTCCAGCTTAGCTGTGCAGAAGAAGAACAACAAGAAGAAGAAATATCTCGAAATATGTCCGTCAGGCCCCTTCCCTTGAGATAAATCTGCAAATCTCTCGGAAACGAAGCGAGCTATGGCAAAATGTTAAGAGACCTTTTTTGTAGAGAATTAAGTTTCCTACTTTTTATGTTCTATGATATTTTTTGATCAGATGCGTAGTTCTCGAGATATATCAAGATATTTAAAAGTTCCGAAGCTGCACCAACATAATAGAGGTACAGAAACACCGTGGCCTCTTTCTTTGAGATAACTCTGCACTATTGCGAGCTGCAAATGCCACTTCGAGCTTAGCTGTGCAGAAGAAGAACAACAAGAAGAAGAAATATCTCGAAATATGTCCGTCAGACCCCTTCCCTTGAGATGAATCTGCAAATATCTCGGAAACGAAGCGAGCTATGGCAAAATGTTAAGAGACCTTTTTTGTAGAGAATAATGTTTCCTACAATTTACGTTCTATGATATTTTTTGATCAGAAGCGTAGTTTTCGAGATATATCGAGATATTTAAAAGTTCCGAAGCCGCACCAACATAATAGAGATACAGAAACACCGTGGCCCCTTTCTTTGTGATAACTCTGCACTATTGCGACCTGCCAGTGCCACTTCCAGCTCAGCTGTGCAGAAGAAGAACAACAAGAAGAAGAAATATCTCGAAATATGTCCGTCAGGCCCCTTCCCTTGAGATAAATCTGCAAATACCTCGGAAACGAAGCGAGCTATGGCAAAATGTTGAGAGACCTTTTTTGTAGAGAATTAAGTTTCCTACTTTTTATGTTCTATGATATTTTTTGATCAGATGCGTAGTTCTCGAGATATATCAAGATATTTAAAAGTTCCGAAACCGCACCAACATAATAGAGATACAGAAACACCGTGGCCCCTTTCTTTGAGATAACTCTGCACTATTGCGAGCTGGAAATGCCACTTCCAGTTTAGCTGTGCAGAAGAAGAACAACAAGAAGAAGAAATATCTCGAAATATGTCCGTTAGGCCCCTTCCCTTGAGATAAATCTGCAAATATCTCGGAAACGAAGCGAGCTATGGCAAAATGTTAAGAGACCTTTTTTGTAGAGAATTAAGTTTCCTACTTTTTATGTTCTATGATATTTTTTGATCAGAAGCGTAGTTTTCGAGATATATCGAGATATTTAAAAGTTCCGAAGCCGCACCAACATAATAGAGATACAGAAACACCGTGGCCCCTTTCTTTGAGATAACTCTGCACTAGTGCGAGCTGCAAATGCCACTTCCAGCTTAGCTGTGCAGAAGAAGAACAACAAGAAGAAGAAATATCTCGAAATATGTCCGTCAGGCCCCTTCCCTTGAGATAAATCTGCAAATCTCTCGGAAACGAAGCGAGCTATGGCAAAATGTTAAGAGACCTTTTTTGTAGAGAATTAAGTTTCCTACTTTTTATGTTCTATGATATTTTTTGATCAGATGCGTAGTTCTCGAGATATATCAAGATATTTAAAAGTTCCGAAGCCGCACCAACATAATAGAGATACAGAAACACCGTGGCCCCTTTCTTTGAGATAACTCTGCACTATTGCGAGCTGCAAATGCCACTTCCAGCTTAGCTGTGCAGAGGAAGAACAACAAGAAGAAGAAATATCTCGAAATATGTCCGTCAGGCCAGTTCCTTTGAGCTGAATCTGCAAATATCTCGGAAACGAAGCGAGCTATGGCAAAATGTTAAGAGACGTATTTTGTAGAGAATTATGTTTCCTACAATTTATGTTCTATGATATTTTTTGATCAGAAGCGTAGTTTTCGAGATATATCGAGATATTTAAAAGTTCCGAAGCCGCACCAACATAATAGGGATACAGAAACACCGTGGCCCCTTTCTTTGGGATAACTCTGCACTATTGCGAGCTGCAAATGCCACTTCCAGCTTAGCTGTGCAGAAGAAGAACAACAAGAAGAAGAAATATCTCGAAATATGTCCGTCAGGCCACTTCCCTTGAGATAAATCTGCAAATATCTCGGAAACGAAGCGAGCTATGGCAAAATGTTAAGAGACCTTTTTTGTAGAGAATTAAGTTTCCTACTTTTTATGTTCGATGATATTTTTTGATCAGATGCGTAGTTCTCGAGATATATCAAGATATTTAAAAGTTCCGAAGCTGCACCAACATAATAGAGGTACAGAAACACCGTGGCCTCTTTCTTTGAGATAACTCTGCACTATTGCGAGCTGCAAATGCCACTTCGAGCTTAGCTGTGCAGAAGAAGAAATATCTCGAAATATGTCCGTCAGACCCCTTCCCTTGAGATGAATCTGCAAATATCTCGGAAACGAAGCGAACTATGGCAAAATGTTAAGAGACCTTTTTTGTAGAGAATTAAGTTTCCTACTTTCTATGTTCGATGATATTTTTTGATCAGATGCGTAGTTCTCGAGATATATCAAGATATTTAAAAGTTCCGAAGCTGCACCAACATAATAGAGGTACAGAAACACCGTGGCCTCTTTCTTTGAGATAACTCTGCACTATTGCGAGCTACAAATGCCGCTTCGAGCTTAGCTGTGCAGAAGAAGAACAACAAGAAGAAGAAATATCTCGAAATATGTCCGTCAGGCCAGTTCCTTTGAGCTGAATCTGCAAATATCTCGGAAACGAAGCGAGCTATGGCAAAATGTTAAGAGACGTTTTTTGTAGAGAATTATGTTTCCTACAATTTATGTTCTATGATATTTTTTGATCAGAAGCGTAGTTTTCGAGATATATCGAGATATTTAAAAGTTCCGAAGACGCACCAACATAATAGAGATACAGAAACACCGTGGCCCCTTTCTTTGAGATAACTCTGCACTATTGCGAGCTGCAAATGCCACTTCCAGCTTAGCTGTGCAGAGGAAGAACAACAAGAAGAAGAAGTATCTCGAAATATGTCCGTCAGGCCCGTTCCTTTGAGCTGAATCTGCAAATATCTCGGAAACGAAGCGAGCTATGGCAAAATGTTAAGATACGTTTTTTGTAGAGAATTATGTTTCCTACAATTTATGCTCTATGATATTTTTTGATCAGAAGCGTAGTTTTCGAGATATATCGAGATATTTAAAAGTTCCGAAGCCGCACCAACATAATAGAGATACAGAAACACCGTGGCCCCTTTCTTTGAGATAACTCTGCACTAGTGCGAGCCGCAAATGCCACTTCCAGCTTAGCTGTGCAGAAGAAGAACAACAAGAAAAAGAAATATCTCGAAATATGTCCGTCAGGCCCCTTCCCTTGAGATAAATCTGCAAATATCTCGGAAACGAAGCGAGCTATGGCAAAATGTTAAGAGACCTTTTTTGTAGAGAATTAAGTTTCCTACTTTTTATGTTCTATGATATTTTTTGATCAGAAGCGTAGTTTTCGAGATATATCGAGATATTTAAAAGTTCCGAAGCCGCACCAACATAATAGAGATACAGAAACACCGTGGCCCCTTTCTTTGAGATAACTCTGCACTAGTGCGAGCTGCAAATGCCACTTCCAGCTTAGCTGTGCAGAAGAAGAACAACAAGAAGAAGAAATATCTCGAAATATGTCCGTCAGGCCCCTTCCCTTGAGATAAATCTGCAAATCTCTCGGAAACGAAGCGAGCTATGGCAAAATGTTAAGAGACCTTTTTTGTAGAGAATTAAGTTTCCTACTTTTTATGTTCTATGATATTTTTTGATCAGATGCGTAGTTCTCGAGATATATCAAGATATTTAAAAGTTCCGAAGCCGCACCAACATAATAGAGATACAGAAACACCGTGGCCCCTTTCTTTGAGATAACTCTGCACTATTGCGAGCTGCAAATGCCACTTCCAGCTTAGCTGTGCAGAGGAAGAACAACAAGAAGAAGAAATATCTCGAAATATGTCCGTCAGGCCAGTTCCTTTGAGCTGAATCTGCAAATATCTCGGAAACGAAGCGAGCTATGGCAAAATGTTAAGAGACGTATTTTGTAGAGAATTATGTTTCCTACAATTTATGTTCTATGATATTTTTTGATCAGAAGCGTAGTTTTCGAGATATATCGAGATATTTAAAAGTTCCGAAGCCGCACCAACATAATAGGGATACAGAAACACCGTGGCCCCTTTCTTTGGGATAACTCTGCACTATTGCGAGCTGCAAATGCCACTTCCAGCTTAGCTGTGCAGAAGAAGAACAACAAGAAGAAGAAATATCTCGAAATATGTCCGTCAGGCCACTTCCCTTGAGATAAATCTGCAAATATCTCGGAAACGAAGCGAGCTATGGCAAAATGTTAAGAGACCTTTTTTGTAGAGAATTAAGTTTCCTACTTTTTATGTTCGATGATATTTTTTGATCAGATGCGTAGTTCTCGAGATATATCAAGATATTTAAAAGTTCCGAAGCTGCACCAACATAATAGAGGTACAGAAACACCGTGGCCTCTTTCTTTGAGATAACTCTGCACTATTGCGAGCTGCAAATGCCACTTCGAGCTTAGCTGTGCAGAAGAAGAAATATCTCGAAATATGTCCGTCAGACCCCTTCCCTTGAGATGAATCTGCAAATATCTCGGAAACGAAGCGAACTATGGCAAAATGTTAAGAGACCTTTTTTGTAGAGAATTAAGTTTCCTACTTTCTATGTTCGATGATATTTTTTGATCAGATGCGTAGTTCTCGAGATATATCAAGATATTTAAAAGTTCCGAAGCTGCACCAACATAATAGAGGTACAGAAACACCGTGGCCTCTTTCTTTGAGATAACTCTGCACTATTGCGAGCTACAAATGCCGCTTCGAGCTTAGCTGTGCAGAAGAAGAACAACAAGAAGAAGAAATATCTCGAAATATGTCCGTCAGGCCAGTTCCTTTGAGCTGAATCTGCAAATATCTCGGAAACGAAGCGAGCTATGGCAAAATGTTAAGAGACGTTTTTTGTAGAGAATTATGTTTCCTACAATTTATGTTCTATGATATTTTTTGATCAGAAGCGTAGTTTTCGAGATATATCGAGATATTTAAAAGTTCCGAAGACGCACCAACATAATAGAGATACAGAAACACCGTGGCCCCTTTCTTTGAGATAACTCTGCACTATTGCGAGCTGCAAATGCCACTTCCAGCTTAGCTGTGCAGAGGAAGAACAACAAGAAGAAGAAGTATCTCGAAATATGTCCGTCAGGCCCGTTCCTTTGAGCTGAATCTGCAAATATCTCGGAAACGAAGCGAGCTATGGCAAAATGTTAAGATACGTTTTTTGTAGAGAATTATGTTTCCTACAATTTATGCTCTATGATATTTTTTGATCAGAAGCGTAGTTTTCGAGATATATCGAGATATTTAAAAGTTCCGAAGCCGCACCAACATAATAGAGATACAGAAACACCGTGGCCCCTTTCTTTGAGATAACTCTGCACTAGTGCGAGCCGCAAATGCCACTTCCAGCTTAGCTGTGCAGAAGAAGAACAACAAGAAAAAGAAATATCTCGAAATATGTCCGTCAGGCCCCTTCCCTTGAGATAAATCTGCAAATATCTCGGAAACGAAGCGAGCTATGGCAAAATGTTAAGAGACCTTTTTTGTAGAGAATTATGTTTCCTACAATTTATGTTCTATGATATTTTTTGATCAGAAGCGTAGTTTTCGAGATATATCGAGATATTTAAAAGTTCCGAAGCCGCACCAACATAATAGAGATACAGGAACACCGTGGGCCCTTTCTTTGAGATAACTCTGCACTAGTGAGAGCCGCAAATGCCACTTCCAGCTTAGCTGTGCAGAAGAAGAACAACAAGAAGAAGAAATATCTCGAAATATGTCCGTCAGGCCCCTTCCCTTGAGATAAATATGCAAATATCTCGGAAACGAAGCGAGCTATGGCAAAATGTTAAGAGACCTTTTTTGTAGAGAATTAAGTTTCCTACAATTTAGGTTCTATGATATTTTTTGATCAGAAGCGTAGTTTTCGAGATATATCGAGATATTTAAAAGTTCCGAAGCCGCACCAACATAATAGAGATACAGAAACACCGTGGCCCCTTTCTTTGAGATAACTCTGCACTAGTGCGAGCCGCAAATGCCACTTCCAGCTTAGCTGTGCAGAAGAAGAACAACAAGAAGAAGAAATATCTCGAAATATGTCCGTCAGACCCCTTCCCTTGAGATGAATCTGCAAATATCTCGGAAACGAAGCGAGCTATGGCAAAATGTTAAGAGCCCTTTTTTGTAGAGAATAATGTTTCCTACAATTTACGTTCTATGATATTTTTTGATCAGAAGCGTAGTTTTCGAGATATATCGAGATATTTAAAAGTTCCGAAGCCGCACCAACATAATAGAGATACAGAAACACCGTGGCCCCTTTCTTTGAGATAACTCTGCACTATTGCGACCTGCAAATGCCACTTCCAGCTCAGCTGTGCAGAAGAAGAACAACAAGAACAAGAAATATCTCGAAATATGTCCGTCAGGCCCCTTCCCTTGAGATAAATCTGCAAATGTCTCGGAAACGAAGCGAGCTATGGCAAAATGTTAAGAGACCTTTTTTGTAGAGAATTAAGTTTCCTACTTTTTATGTTCTATGATATTTTTTGATCAGATGCGTAGTTCTCGAGATATATCAAGATATTTAAAAGTTCCGAAGCCGCACCAACATAATAGAGATACAGAATCACCGTGGCCCCTCTCTTTGAGATAATTCTGCACTATTGCGAGCTGCAAATGCCACTTCCAGCTTAGCTGTGCAGAAGAAGAACAACAAGAAGAAGAAATATCTCGAAATATGTCCGTCAGGCCCCTTCCCTTGAGATAAATCTAAAAATATCTCGGAAACGAAGCGAGCTATGGCAAAATGTTTAGAGACCTTTCTTGTAGAGAATTAAGTTTCCTACTTTTTATGTAGTATGATATTTTTTGATCAGATGCGTAGTTCTCGAGATATATCAAGATATTTAAAAGTTCCGAAGCCGCACCAACATAATAGGGATACAGAAACACCGTGGCCCCTTTCTTTGAGATAACTCTGCACTAGTGCGAGCCGCAAATGCCACTTCCAGCTTAGCTGTGCAGAAGAAGAACAACAAGAAGAAGAAATATCTCGAAATATGTCCGTCAGGCCACTTCCCTTGAGATAAATCTGCAAATATCTCGGAAACGAAGCGAGCTATGGCAAAATGTTAAGAGACCATTTTTGTAGAGAATTAAGTTTCCTACTTTTTATGTTCGATGATATTTTTTGATCAGATGCGTAGTTCTCGAGATATATCAAGATATTTAAAAGTTCCGAAGCTGCACCAACATAATAGAGGTACAGAAACACCGTGGCCTCTTTCTTTGAGATAACTCTGCACTATTGCGAGCTGCAAATGCCGCTTCGAGCTTAGCTGTGCAGAAGAAGAACAACAAGAAGAAGAAATATCTCGAAATATGTCCGTCAGACCCCTTCCCTTGAGATGAATCTGCAAATATCTCGGAAACGAAGCGAGCTATGGCAAAATGTTAAGAGACCTTTTTTGGAGAGAATAATGTTTCCTACAATTTACGTTCTATGATATTTTTTGATCAGAAGCGTAGTTTTCGAGATATATCGAGATATTTAAAAGTTCCGAAGCCGCACCAACATAATAGAGATACAGAAACACCGTGGCCCCTTTCTTTGAGATAACTCTGCACTACTGCGACCTGCAAATGCCACTTCCAGCTCAGCTGTGCAGAAGAAGAACAACAAGAAGAAGAAATATCTCGAAATATGTCCGTCAGACCCCTTCCCTTGAGATGAATCTGCAAATATCTCGGAAACGAAGCGAGCTATGGCAAAATGTTAAGAGATCTTTTTTGTAGAGAATTAAGTTTCTTACTTTTTATGTTCTATGATATTTTTTGATCAGAAGCGTAGTTTTCGAGATATATGGAGATATTTAAAAGTTCCGAAGCCGCACCAACATAATAGAGATACAGAAACACCGTGGCCCCTTTCTTTGAGATAACTCTGCACTAGTGCGAGCCGCAAATGCCACTTCCAGCTTAGCTGTGCAGAAGAAGAACAACAAGAAGAAGAAATATCTCGAAATATGTCCGTCAGGCCCCTTCCCTTGAGATAAATATGCAAATATCTCGGAAACGAAGCGAGCTATGGCAAAATGTTAAGAGACCTTTTTTGTAGAGAATTAAGTTTCCTACTTTTTATGTTCTATGACATTTTTTGATCAGATGCGTAGTTCTCGAGATATATCAAGATATTTAAAAGTTCCGAAGCCGCACCAACATAATAGAGATACAGAAACACCGTGGCCCCTTTCTTTAAGATAACTCTGCACTATTGCGAGCTGCAAATGCCACTTCCAGCTTAGCTGTGCAGAGGAAGAACAACAAGAAGAAGAAATATCTCGAAATATGTCCGTCAGGCCAGTTCCTTTGAGCTGAATCTGCAAATATCTCGGAAACGAAGCGAGCTGTGGCAAAATGTTAAGAGACCTTTTTTGTAGAGAATTAAGTTTCCTACTTTTTATGTTCGATGATATTTTTTGATCAGATGCGTAGTTCTCGAGATATATCAAGATATTTAAAAGTTCCGAAGCTGCACCAACATAATAGAGGTACAGAAACACCGTGGCCTCCTTCTTTGAGATAACTCTGCACTATTGCGAGCTGCAAATGCCACTTCGAGCTTAGCTGTGCAGAAGAAGAACAATAAGAAGAAGAAATATCTCGAAATATGTCCGTCAGACCCCTTCCCTTGAGATGAATCTGCAAATATCTCGGAAACGAAGCGAGCTATGGCAAAATGTTAAGAGACCTTTTTTGGAGAGAATAATGTTTCCTACAATTTACGTTCTATGATATTTTTTGATCAGAAGCGTAGTTTTCGAGATATATCGAGATATTTAAAAGTTCCGAAGCCGCACCAACATAATAGAGATACAGAAACACCGTGGCCCCTTTCTTTGAGATAACTCTGCACTACTGCGACCTGCAAATGCCACTTCCAGCTCAGCTGTGCAGAAGAAGAACAACAAGAAGAAGAAATATCTCGAAATATGTCCGTCAGACCCCTTCCCTTGAGATGAATCTGCAAATATCTCGGAAACGAAGCGAGCTATGGCAAAATGTTAAGAGATCTTTTTTGTAGAGAATTAAGTTTCTTACTTTTTATGTTCTATGATATTTTTTGATCAGAAGCGTAGTTTTCGAGATATATGGAGATATTTAAAAGTTCCGAAGCCGCACCAACATAATAGAGATACAGAAACACCGTGGCCCCTTTCTTTGAGATAACTCTGCACTAGTGCGAGCCGCAAATGCCACTTCCAGCTTAGCTGTGCAGAAGAAGAACAACAAGAAGAAGAAATATCTCGAAATATGTCCGTCAGGCCCCTTCCCTTGAGATAAATATGCAAATATCTCGGAAACGAAGCGAGCTATGGCAAAATGTTAAGAGACCTTTTTTGTAGAGAATTAAGTTTCCTACTTTTTATGTTCTATGACATTTTTTGATCAGATGCGTAGTTCTCGAGATATATCAAGATATTTAAAAGTTCCGAAGCCGCACCAACATAATAGAGATACAGAAACACCGTGGCCCCTTTCTTTAAGATAACTCTGCACTATTGCGAGCTGCAAATGCCACTTCCAGCTTAGCTGTGCAGAGGAAGAACAACAAGAAGAAGAAATATCTCGAAATATGTCCGTCAGGCCAGTTCCTTTGAGCTGAATCTGCAAATATCTCGGAAACGAAGCGAGCTGTGGCAAAATGTTAAGAGACCTTTTTTGTAGAGAATTAAGTTTCCTACTTTTTATGTTCGATGATATTTTTTGATCAGATGCGTAGTTCTCGAGATATATCAAGATATTTAAAAGTTCCGAAGCTGCACCAACATAATAGAGGTACAGAAACACCGTGGCCTCCTTCTTTGAGATAACTCTGCACTATTGCGAGCTGCAAATGCCACTTCGAGCTTAGCTGTGCAGAAGAAGAACAATAAGAAGAAGAAATATCTCGAAATATGTCCGTCAGGCCCCTTCCCTTGAGATAAATCTGCAAATATCTCGGAAACGAAGAGAGCTATGGCAAAATGTTAAGAGACCTTTTTTGTAGAGAATTAAGTTTCCTACTTTTCATGTTCTATGATATTTTTTGATCAGATGCGTAGCTCTCGAGATATATCAAGATATTTAAAAGTTCCGAAGCCGCACCAACATAATAGGGATACAGAAACACCGTGGCCCCTTTCTTTGAGTAAACTCTGCACTAGTGCGAGCCGCAAATGCCACGTCCAGCTTAGCTGTGCAGAAGAAGAACAACAAGAAGAAGAAATATCTCGAAATATGTCCGTCAGGCCCCTTCCCTTGAGATAAATCTGCAAATATCTCGGAAACGAAGCGAGCTATGGCAAAATGTTAAGGGACCTTTTTTGTAGAGAATTATGTTTCCTACAATTTATGTTCTATGATGTTTTTTGATCAGATGCGTAGTTCTCGAGATATATCAAGATATTTAAAAGTTCCGAAGCCACACCAACATAATAGAGATACAGAAACACCGTGGCCCCTTTCTTTGAGATAACTCTGCACTATTGCGAGCTGTAAATGCCACTTCCAGCTTAGCTGTGCAGAAGAAGAACAACAAGAAGAAGAAATATCTCGAAATATGTCCGTCAGGCCCCTTCCCTTGAGATAAATCTGCATTATCTCGGAAACGAAGCGAGCTATGGCAAAATGTTAAGAGACCTTTTTTGTAGAGAATTATGTTTCCTACTTTTTATGTTCTATGATATTTTTTGATCACAAGCGTAGTTTTCGAGATATATCGAGATATTTAAAAGTTCCGAAGCCGCACCAACACAATAGAGATACAGAAACACCGTGGCCCCTTTCTTTGAGATAACTCTGCACTATTGCGAGCTGCAAATGCCACTTCCAGCTTAGCTGTGCAGAGGAAGAACAACAAGAGGAAGAAGTATCTCGAAATATGTCCGTCAGGCCCGTTCCTTTGAGCTGAATCTGCAAATATCTCGGAAACGAAGCGAGCTATGGCAAAATGTTAAGATACGTTTTTTGTAGAGAATTATGTTTCCTACAATTTAGGTTCTATGATATTTTTTGATCAGAAGCGTAGTTTTCGAGATATATCGAGATATTTAAAAGTTCCGAAGTCGCACCAACATAATAGAGATACAGAAACACCGTGGCCCCTTTCTTTGAGATAACTCTGCACTAGTGCGAGCCGCAAATGCCACTTCCAGCTTAGCTGTGCAGAAGAAGAACAACAAGAAGAAGAAATATCTCGAAATATGTCCGTCAGGCCCCTTCCCTTGAGATAAATCTGCAAATATCTCGGAAACGAAGCGAGCTATGGCAAAATGTTAAGAGACCTTTTTTGTAGAGAATTATGTTTCCTACAATTTATGTTCTATGATATTTTTTGATCAGAAGCGTACTTTTCGAGATATATCGAGATATTTAAAAGTTCCGAAGCCGCACCAACATAATAGAGATACAGAAACACCGTGGCCCCTTTCTTTGAGATAACTCTGCACTATTGCGACCTGCAAATGCCACTTCCAGCTCAGCTGTGCAGAAGAAGAACAACAAGAAGAAGAAATATCTCGAAATATGTCCGTCAGGCCCCTTCCCTTGAAATAAATCTGCAAATATCTCGGAAACGAAGCGAGCTATGGCAAAATGTTAAGAGACCTTTTTTGTAGAGAATTATGTTTCCTACTTTTCATGTTCTATGATATTTTTTGATCAGACGCGTAGTTCTCGAGATATATCAAGATATTTAAAAGTTCCGAAGCCGCACCAACATAATAGAGATACAGAAACACCGTGGCCCCTTTCTTTGAGATAACTCTGCACTATTGCGAGCTGCAAATGCCACTTCCAGCTTAGCTGTGCAGAAGAAGAACAACAAGAAGAAGAAATATCTCGAAATATGTCCGTCAGGCCCCTTCCCTTGAGATAAATCTGCAAATATCTCGGAAACGAAGCGAGCTATGGCGAAATGTTAAGAGACCTTTTTTGTAGAGAATTAAGTTTCCTACTTTTTATCTTCTATGATGTTTTTTGATCAGATGCGTAGTTCTCGAGATATATCAAGATATTTAAAAGTTCCGAAGCCGCACCAACATAATAGAGATACAGAAACACCGTGGCCCCTCTGTTTGAGATAACTCTGCACTATTGCGAGCTGCAAATGCCACTTCCAACTTAGCTGTGCAGAAGAAGAACCACAAGAAGAAGAAATATCTCGATATATGTCCGTCACGCCCCTTCCCTTGAGATAAATCTGCAAATATCTCGGAAACGACGCGAGCTATGGCAAAATGTTTAGAGACCTTTCTTGTAGAGAATTAAGTTTCCTACTTTTTATGTAGTATGATATTTTTTGATCAGATGCGTAGTTCTCGAGATATATCAAGATATTTAAAAGTTCCGAAGCCGCACCAACATAATAGAGATACAGAAACACCGTGGCCCCTTTCTTTGAGATAACTCTGCACTATTGCGAGCTGCAAATGCCACTTCGAGCTTAGATGTGCAGAAGAAGAACAACAAGAAGAAGAAATATCTCGAAATATGTCCGTCAGACCCCTTCCCTTGAGATGAATCTGCAAATATCTCGGAAACGAAGCGAGCTATGGCAAAATGTTAAGAGACCCTTTTTGTAGAGAATAATGTTTCCTACAATTTACGTTCTATGATATTTTTTGATCAGAAGCGTAGTTTTCGAGATATATCGAGATATTTAAAAGTTGCGAAGCCGCACCAACATAATAGAGATACAGAAACACCGTGGCCCCTTTCTTTGAGATAACTCTGCACTATTGCGACCTGCAAATGCCACTTCCAGCTCAGCTGTGCAGAAGAAGAACAACAAGAAGAAGAAATATCTCGAAATATGTCCGTCAGGCCCCTTCCCTTGAGATATATCTGCAAATATCTCGGAAACGAAGCGAGCTATGGCAAAATGTTAAGAGACCTTTTTTGTAGAGAATTAAGTTTCCTACTTTTTATGTTCTATGATATTTTTTGATCAGATGCGTAGTTCTCGAGATATATCAAGATATTTAAAAGTTCCGAAGCCGCACCAACATAATAGAGATACAGAAACACCGTGGCCCCTTTCTTTGAGATAACTCTGCACTATTGCGAGCTGGAAATGCCACTTCCAGTTTAGCTGTGCAGAAGAAGAACAACAAGAAGAAGAAATATCTCGAAATATGTCCGTTAGGCCCCTTCCCTTGAGATAAATCTGCAAATATATCGGAAACGAAGCGAGCTATGGCAAAATGTTAAGAGACCTTTTTTGTAGAGAATTAAGTTTCCTACTTTTTATGTTCTATGATAGTTTTTGATCAGATGCGTAGTTCTCGAGATATATCAAGATATTTAAAAGTTCCGAAGCCGCACCAACATAATAGAGATACAGAAACACCGTGGCCCCTTTCTTTGAGATAACTCTGCACTATTGCGAGCTGCAAATGCCACTTCCAGCTTAGCTGTGCAGAGGAAGAACAACAAGAAGAAGAAATATCTCGAAGTATGTCCGTCAGGCCAGTTCCTTTGAGCTGAATCTGCAAATATCTCGGAAACGAAGCGAGCTATGGCAAAATGTTAAGAGACCTTTTTTGTAGAGAATTATGTTTCCTACAATTTATGTTCTATGATATTTTTTGATCAGAAGCGTAGTTTTCGAGATATATCGAGATATTTAAAAGTTCCGAAGCCGCACCAACATAATAGAGATACAGAAACACCGTGGCCCCTTTCTTTGAGATAACTGTGCACTAGTGCGAGCCGCAAATGCCACTTCCAGGTTAGCTGTGCAGAAGAAGAACAAGAAGAAGAAATATCTCGAAATATGTCCGTCAGGCCAGTTCCTTTGAGATAAATCTGCAAATATCTCGGAAACGAAGAGAGCTATGGCAAAATGTTAAGAGACCTTTTTTGTAGAGAATTACGTTTCCTACAATTTATGTTCTATGATATTTTTTGATCAGAAGCGTAGTTTTCGAGATATATCGAGATATTTAAAAGTTCCGAAGCCGCACCAACATAATAGGGATACAGAAACACCGTGGCCCCTTTCTTTGAGATAACTCTGCACTAGTGCGAGCCGCAAATGGCACTTCCAGCTTAGCTGTGCAGAAGAAGAACAACAAGAAGAAGAAATATCTCGAAATATGTCCGTCAGGCCCCTTCCCTTGAGATATATCTGCAAATATCTCGGAAACGAAGCGAGCTATGGCAAAATGTTAAGAGACCTTTTTTGTAGAGAATTATGTTTCCTACATTTTATGTTCTATGATATTTTTTGATCAGAAGCGTAGTTTTCGAGATATATCGAGATATTTAATAGTTCCGAAGCCGCACCAACATAATAGAGATACAGAAACACCGTGGCCCCTTTCTTTGAGATAACTCTGCACTAGTGCGAGCCGCAAATGCCACTTCCAGCTTAGCTGTGCAGAAGAAGAACAAGAAGAAGAAATATCTCGAAATATGTCCGTCAGGCCCCATCCCTTGAGATAAATCTGCAAATATCTCGGAAACGAAGCGAGCTATGGCAAAATGTTAAGAGACCTTTTTTGTAGAGAATTAAGTTTCCTACTTTTTATGTTATATGATATTTTTTGATCAGATGCGTAGTTCTCGAGATATATCAAGATATTTAAAAGTTCCGAAGCCGCACCAACATAATAGAGATACAGAAACACCGTGGCCCCTTTCTTTGAGATAACTCTGCACTATTGCGAGCTGCAAATGCCACTTCCAGCTTAGCTGTGCAGAAGGAGAACAACAAGAAGAAGAAATATCTCGAAATATGTCCGTCAGGCCCCTTCCCTTGAGATAAATCTGCAAATATCTCGGAAACGAAGAGAGCTATGGCAAAATGTTAAGAGACCTTTTTTGTAGAGAATTACGTTTCCTATAATTTATGTTCTATGATATTTTTTGATCAGAAGCGTAGTTTTCGAGATATATCGAGATATTTAAAAGTTCCGAAGCCGCACCAACATAATAGGGATACAGAAACACCGTGGCCCCTTTCTTTGACATAACTCTGCACTAGTGCGAGCCGCAAATGCCACTTCCAGCTTAGCTGTGCAGAAGAAGAACAACAAGAAGAAGAAATATCTCGAAATATGTCCGTCAGGCCCCTTCCCTTGAGATATATCTGCAAATATCTCGGAAACGAAGCGAGCTATGGCAAAATGTTAAGAGACTTTTTTGTAGAGAATTATGTTTCCTACAATTTATGTTCTATGATATTTTTTGATCAGAAGCGTAGTTTTCGAGATATATCGAGATATTTAAAAGTTCCGAAGCCGCACCAACATAATAGAGATACAGAAACACCGTGGCCCCTTTCTTTGAGATAACTCTGCACTAGTGCGAGCCGCAAATGCCACTTCCAGCTTAGCTGTGCAGAAGAAGAACAACAAGAAGAAGAAATATCTCGAAATATGTCCGTCAGGCCAGTTCCTTTGAGCTGAATCTGCAAATATCTCCTAAACGAAGCGAGCTATGGCAAAATGTTAAGAGACGTTTTTTGTAGAGAATTATGTTTCCTACAATTTATGTTCTATGATATTTTTTGATCCGAAGCGTAGTTTTCGAGATATATCGAGATATTTAAAAGTTCCGAAGCCGCACCAACATAATAGGGATACAGAAACACCGTGGCCCCTTTCTTTGAGATAACTCTGCACTAGTGCGAGCCGCAAATGCCACTTCCAGCTTAGCTGTGCAGAAGAAGAACAACAAGAAGAAGAAATATCTCGAAATATGTCCGTCAGGCCAGTTCCTTTGAGCTGAATCTGCAAATATCTCGGAAACGAAGCGAGCTATGGCAAAATGTTAAGAGACGTTTTTTGTAGAGAATTATGTTTCCTACAATTTATGTTCTATGATATTTTTTGATCCGAAGCGTAGTTTTCGAGATATATCGAGATATTTAAAAGTTCCGAAGCCGCACCAACATAATAGGGATACAGAAACACCGTGGCCCCTTTCTTTGAGATAACTCTGCACTAGTGCGGGCCGCAAATGCCACTTCCAGCTTAGCTGTGCAGAAGAAGAACAACAAGAAGAAGAAATATCTCGAAATATGTCCGTCAGGCCCCTTCCCTTGAGATATATCTGCAAATATCTCGGAAACGAAGCGAGCTATGGCAAAATGTTAAGAGACTTTTTTGTAGAGAATTATGTTTCCTACAATTTATGTTCTATGATATTTTTTGATCAGAAGCGTAGTTTTCGAGATATATCGAGATATTTAAAAGTTCCGAAGCCGCACCAACATAATAGAGATACAGAAACACCGTGGCCCCTTTCTTTGAGATAACTCTGCACTAGTGCGAGCCGCAAATGCCACTTCCAGCTTAGCTGTGCAGAAGAAGAACAACAAGAAGAAGAAATATCTCGAAATATGTCCGTCAGGCCAGTTCCTTTGAGCTGAATCTGCAAATATCTCCTAAACGAAGCGAGCTATGGCAAAATGTTAAGAGACGTTTTTTGTAGAGAATTATGTTTCCTACAATTTATGTTCTATGATATTTTTTGATCCGAAGCGTAGTTTTCGAGATATATCGAGATATTTAAAAGTTCCGAAGCCGCACCAACATAATAGGGATACAGAAACACCGTGGCCCCTTTCTTTGAGATAACTCTGCACTAGTGCGGGCCGCAAATGCCACTTCCAGCTTAGCTGTGCAGAAGAAGAACAACAAGAAGAAGAAATATCTCGAAATATGTCCGTCAGGCCCCTTCCCTTGAGATATATCTGCAAATATCTCGGAAACGAAGCGAGCTATGGCAAAATGTTAAGAGACTTTTTTGTAGAGAATTATGTTTCCTACAATTTATGTTCTATGATATTTTTTGATCAGAAGCGTAGTTTTCGAGATATATCGAGATATTTAAAAGTTCCGAAGCCGCACCAACATAATAGAGATACAGAAACACCGTGGCCCCTTTCTTTGAGATAACTCTGCACTAGTGCGAGCCGCAAATGCCACTTCCAGCTTAGCTGTGCAGAAGAAGAACAACAAGAAGAAGAAATATCTCGAAATATGTCCGTCAGGCCAGTTCCTTTGAGCTGAATCTGCAAATATCTCCTAAACGAAGCGAGCTATGGCAAAATGTTAAGAGACGTTTTTTGTAGAGAATTATGTTTCCTACAATTTATGTTCTATGATATTTTTTGATCCGAAGCGTAGTTTTCGAGATATATCGAGATATTTAAAAGTTCCGAAGCCGCACCAACATAATAGGGATACAGAAACACCGTGGCCCCTTTCTTTGAGATAACTCTGCACTAGTGCGAGCCGCAAATGCCACTTCCAGCTTAGCTGTGCAGAAGAAGAACAACAAGAAGAAGAAATATCTCGAAATATGTCCGTCAGGCCAGTTCCTTTGAGCTGAATCTGCAAATATCTCGGAAACGAAGCGAGCTATGGCAAAATGTTAAGAGACGTTTTTTGTAGAGAATTATGTTTCCTACAATTTATGTTCTATGATATTTTTTGATCCGAAGCGTAGTTTTCGAGATATATCGAGATATTTAAAAGTTCCGAAGCCGCACCAACATAATAGGGATACAGAAACACCGTGGCCCCTTTCTTTGAGATAACTCTGCACTAGTGCGAGCCGCAAATGCCACTTCCAGCTTAGCTGTGCAGAAGAAGAACAACAAGAAGAAGAAATATCTCGAAATATGTCCGTCAGGCCCCTTCCCTTGAGATAAATCTGCAAATATCTCGGAAACGAAGCGAGCTATGGCAAAATGTTAAGAGACCTTTTTTGTAGAGAATTAAGTTTCCTACTTTTTATCTTCTATGATATTTTTTGATCAGATGCGTAGTTTTCGAGATATATCGAGATATTTAAAAGTTCCGAAGCCGCACCAACATAATAGAGATACAGAAACACCGTGGCCCCTTTCTTTGAGATAACTCTGCACTAGTGCGAGCCGCAAATGCCACTTCCAGCTTAGCTGTGCAGAGGAAGAACAACAAGAAGAAGAAATATCTCGAAATATGTCCGTCAGGCCCGTTCCTTTGAGCTGAATCTGCAAATATCTCGGAAACGAAGCGAGCTATGGCAAAATGTTAAGAGACGTTTTTTGTAGAGAATTATGTTTCCTACAATTTATGTTCTATGATATTTTTTGATCCGAAGCGTAGTTTTCGAGATATATCGAGATATTTAAAAGTTCCGAAGCCGCACCAACATAATAGGGATACAGAAACACCGTGGCCCCTTTCTTTGAGATAACTCTGCACTAGTGCGAGCCGCAAATGCCACTTCCAGCTTAGCTGTGCAGAAGAAGAACAACAAGAAGAAGAAATATCTCGAAATATGTCCGTCAGGCCAGTTCCTTTGAGCTGAATCTGCAAATATCTCGGAAACGAAGCGAGCTATGGCAAAATGTTAAGAGACGTTTTTTGTAGAGAATTATGTTTCCTACAATTTATGTTCTATGATATTTTTTGATCCGAAGCGTAGTTTTCGAGATATATCGAGATATTTAAAAGTTCCGAAGCCGCACCAACATAATAGGGATACAGAAACACCGTGGCCCCTTTCTTTGAGATAACTCTGCACTAGTGCGAGCCGCAAATGCCACTTCCAGCTTAGCTGTGCAGAAGAAGAACAACAAGAAGAAGAAATATCTCGAAATATGTCCGTCAGGCCCCTTCCCTTGAGATAAATCTGCAAATATCTCGGAAACGAAGCGAGCTATGGCAAAATGTTAAGAGACCTTTTTTGTAGAGAATTAAGTTTCCTACTTTTTATCTTCTATGATATTTTTTGATCAGATGCGTAGTTTTCGAGATATATCGAGATATTTAAAAGTTCCGAAGCCGCACCAACATAATAGAGATACAGAAACACCGTGGCCCCTTTCTTTGAGATAACTCTGCACTAGTGCGAGCCGCAAATGCCACTTCCAGCTTAGCTGTGCAGAGGAAGAACAACAAGAAGAAGAAATATCTCGAAATATGTCCGTCAGGCCCCTTCCCTTGAGATAAATCTGCAAATATCTCGGAAACGAAGAGAGCTATGGCAAAATGTTAAGAGACCTTTTTTGTAGAGAATTAAGTTTCCTACAATTTATGTTCTATGATAGTTTTTGATCAGAAGCGTAGTTTTCGAGATATATCGAGATATTTAAAAGTTCCGAAGCCGCACCAACATAATAGGGATACAGAAACACCGTGGCCCCTTTCTTTGAGATAACTCTGCACTATTGCGAGCTGCAAATGCCACTTCCAGCTTAGCTGTGCAGAGGAAGAACAACAAGAAGAAGAAATATCTCGAAATATGTCCGTCAGGCCAGTTCCTTTGAGCTGAATCTGCAAATATCTCGGAAACGAAGCGAGCTATGGCAAAATGTTAAGAGACGTTTTTTGTAGAGAATTATGTTTCCTACAATTTATGTTCTATGATATTTTTTGATCCGAAGCGTAGTTTTCGAGATATATCGAGATATTTAAAAGTTCCGAAGCCGCACCAACATAATAGGGATACAGAAACACCGTGGCCCCTTTCTTTGAGATAACTCTGCACTAGTGCGAGCCGCAAATGCCACTTCCAGCTTAGCTGTGCAGAAGAAGAACAACAAGAAGAAGAAATATCTCGAAATATGTCCGTCAGGCCCCTTCCCTTGAGATAAATCTGCAAATATCTCGGAAACGAAGCGAGCTATGGCAAAATGTTAAGAGACCTTTTTTGTAGAGAATTAAGTTTCCTACTTTTTATCTTCTATGATATTTTTTGATCAGATGCGTAGTTTTCGAGATATATCGAGATATTTAAAAGTTCCGAAGCCGCACCAACATAATAGAGATACAGAAACACCGTGGCCCCTTTCTTTGAGATGACTCTGCACTAGTGCGAGCCGCAAATGCCACTTCCAGCTTAGCTGTGCAGAGGAAGAACAACAAGAAGAAGAAATATCTCGAAATATGTCCGTCAGGCCCCTTCCCTTGAGATAAATCTGCAAATATCTCGGAAACGAAGCGAGCTATGGCAAAATGTTAAGAGACCTTTTTTGTAGAGAATTAAGTTTCCTACTTTTTATGTTCTATGACATTTTTTGATCAGATGCGTAGTTCTCGAGATATATCAAGATATTTAAAAGTTCCGAAGCCGCACCAACATAATAGAGATACAGAAACACCGTGGCCCCTTTCTTTGAGATAACACTGCACTATTGCGAGCTGCAAATGCCACTTCCAGCTTAGCTGTGCAGAAGAAGAACAACAAGAAGAAGAAATATCTCGAAATATGTCCGTCAGGCCCCTTCCCTTGAGATAAATCTGCAAATATCTCGGAAACGAAGAGAGCTATGGCAAAATGTTAAGAGACCTTTTTTGTAGAGAATTAAGTTTCCTACAATTTATGTTCTATGATAGTTTTTGATCAGAAGCGTAGTTTTGGAGATATATCGAGATATTTAAAAGTTCCGAAGCCGCACCAACATAATAGGGATACAGAAACACCGTGGCCCCTTTCTTTGAGATAACTCTGCACTAGTGCGAGCCGCAAATGCCACTTCCAGCTTAGCTGTGCAGAAGAAGAACAACAAGAAGAAGAAATATCTCGAAATATGTCCGTCAGGCCCCTTCCCTTGAGATATATCTGCAAATATCTCGGAAACGAAGCGAGCTATGGCAAAATGTTAAGAGACCTTTTTTGTAGAGAATTATGTTTCCTACAATTTATGTTCTATGATATTTTTTGATCAGAAGCGTAGTTTTCGAGATATATCGAGATATTTAAAAGTTCCGAAGCCGCACCAACATAATAGAGATACAGAAACACCGTGGCCCCTTTCTTTGAGATAACTCTGCACTAGTGCGAGCCGCAAATGCCACTTCCAGCTTAGCTGTGCAGAGGAAGAACAACAAGAAGAAGAAATATCTCGAAATATGTCCGTCAGGCCCGTTCCTTTGAGCTGAATCTGCAAATATCTCGGAAACGAAGCGAGCTATGGCAAAATGTTAAGAGACGTTTTTTGTAGAGAATTATGTTTCCTACAATTTATGTTCTATGATATTTTTTGATCCGAAGCGTAGTTTTCGAGATATATCGAGATATTTAAAAGTTCCGAAGCCGCACCAACATAATAGGGATACAGAAACACCGTGGCCCCTTTCTTTGAGATAACTCTGCACTAGTGCGAGCCGCAAATGCCACTTCCAGCTTAGCTGTGCAGAAGAAGAACAACAAGAAGAAGAAATATCTCGAAATATGTCCGTCAGGCCAGTTCCTTTGAGCTGAATCTGCAAATATCTCGGAAACGAAGCGAGCTATGGCAAAATGTTAAGAGACGTTTTTTGTAGAGAATGATGTTTCCTACAATTTATGTTCTATGATATTTTTTGATCCGAAGCGTAGTTTTCGAGATATATCGAGATATTTAAAAGTTCCGAAGCCGCACCAACATAATAGGGATACAGAAACACCGTGGCCCCTTTCTTTGAGATAACTCTGCACTAGTGCGAGCCGCAAATGCCACTTCCAGCTTAGCTGTGCAGAAGAAGAACAACAAGAAGAAGAAATATCTCGAAATATGTCCGTCAGGCCCCTTCCCTTGAGATAAATCTGCAAATATCTCGGAAACGAAGCGAGCTATGGCAAAATGTTAAGAGACCTTTTTTGTAGAGAATTAAGTTTCCTACTTTTTATCTTCTATGATATTTTTTGATCAGATGCGTAGTTTTCGAGATATATCGAGATATTTAAAAGTTCCGAAGCCGCACCAACATAATAGAGATACAGAAACACCGTGGCCCCTTTCTTTGAGATAACTCTGCACTAGTGCGAGCCGCAAATGCCACTTCCAGCTTAGCTGTGCAGAGGAAGAACTACAAGAAGAAGAAATATCTCGAAATATGTCCGTCAGGCCCCTTCCCTTGAGATAAATCTGCAAATATCTCGGAAACGAAGAGAGCTATGGCAAAATGTTAAGAGACCTTTTTTGTAGAGAATTAAGTTTCCTACAATTTATGTTCTATGATAGTTTTTGATCAGAAGCGTAGTTTTCGAGATATATCGAGATATTTAAAAGTTCCGAAGCCGCACCAACATAATAGGGATACAGAAACACCGTGGCCCCTTTCTTTGAGATAACTCTGCACTATTGCGAGCTGCAAATGCCACTTCCAGCTTAGCTGTGCAGAGGAAGAACAACAAGAAGAAGAAATATCTCGAAATATGTCCGTCAGGCCAGTTCCTTTGAGCTGAATCTGCAAATATCTCGGAAACGAAGCGAGCTATGGCAAAATGTTAAGAGACGTTTTTTGTAGAGAATTATGTTTCCTACAATTTATGTTCTATGATATTTTTTGATCCGAAGCGTAGTTTTCGAGATATATCGAGATATTTAAAAGTTCCGAAGCCGCACCAACATAATAGGGATACAGAAACACCGTGGCCCCTTTCTTTGAGATAACTCTGCACTAGTGCGAGCCGCAAATGCCACTTCCAGCTTAGCTGTGCAGAAGAAGAACAACAAGAAGAAGAAATATCTCGAAATATGTCCGTCAGGCCCCTTCCCTTGAGATAAATCTGCAAATATCTCGGAAACGAAGCGAGCTATGGCAAAATGTTAAGAGACCTTTTTTGTAGAGAATTAAGTTTCCTACTTTTTATCTTCTATGATATTTTTTGATCAGATGCGTAGTTTTCGAGATATATCGAGATATTTAAAAGTTCCGAAGCCGCACCAACATAATAGAGATACAGAAACACCGTGGCCCCTTTCTTTGAGATGACTCTGCACTAGTGCGAGCCGCAAATGCCACTTCCAGCTTAGCTGTGCAGAGGAAGAACAACAAGAAGAAGAAATATCTCGAAATATGTCCGTCAGGCCCCTTCCCTTGAGATAAATCTGCAAATATCTCGGCAACGAAGCGAGCTATGGCAAAATGTTAAGAGACCTTTTTTGTAGAGAATTAAGTTTCCTACTTTTTATGTTCTATGACATTTTTTGATCAGATGCGTAGTTCTCGAGATATATCAAGATATTTAAAAGTTCCGAAGCCGCACCAACATAATAGAGATACAGAAACACCGTGGCCCCTTTCTTTGAGATAACACTGCACTATTGCGAGCTGCAAATGCCACTTCCAGCTTAGCTGTGCAGAAGAAGAACAACAAGAAGAAGAAATATCTCGAAATATGTCCGTCAGGCCCCTTCCCTTGAGATAAATCTGCAAATATCTCGGAAACGAAGAGAGCTATGGCAAAATGTTAAGAGACCTTTTTTGTAGAGAATTAAGTTTCCTACAATTTATGTTCTATGATAGTTTTTGATCAGAAGCGTAGTTTTGGAGATATATCGAGATATTTAAAAGTTCCGAAGCCGCACCAACATAATAGGGATACAGAAACACCGTGGCCCCTTTCTTTGAGATAACTCTGCACTAGTGCGAGCCGCAAATGCCACTTCCAGCTTAGCTGTGCAGAAGAAGAACAACAAGAAGAAGAAATATCTCGAAATATGTCCGTCAGGCCCCTTCCCTTGAGATATATCTGCAAATATCTCGGAAACGAAGCGAGCTATGGCAAAATGTTAAGAGACCTTTTTTGTAGAGAATTATGTTTCCTACAATTTATGTTCTATGATATTTTTTGATCAGAAGCGTAGTTTTCGAGATATATCGAGATATTTAAAAGTTCCGAAGCCGCACCAACATAATAGAGATACAGAAACACCGTGGCCCCTTTCTTTGAGATAACTCTGCACTAGTGCGAGCTGCAAATGCCACTTCCAGCTTAGCTGGGCTGAAGAAGAACAACAAGAAGAAGAAATATCTCGAAATATGTCCGTCAGGCCCCTTCCCTTGAGATAAATCTGCAAATATCTCGGAAACCAAGCGAGCTATGGCAAAATGTTAAGAGACCTTTTTTGTAGAGAATTAAGTTTCCTACAATTTATGTTCTATGATATTTTTTGATCCGAAGCGTAGTTTTCGAGATATATCGAGATATTTAAAAGTTCCGAAGCCGCACCAACATAATAGGGATACAGAAACACCGTGGCCCCTTTCTTTGAGATAACTCTGCACTAGTGCGAGCCGCAAACGCCACTTCCAGCTTAGCTGTGCAGAAGAAGAACAACAAGAAGAAGAAATATCTCGAAATATGTCCGTCAGGCCCCTTCCCTTGAGATATATCTGCAAATATCTCGGAAACGAAGCGAGCTATGGCAAAATGATAAGAGACCTTTTTTGTAGAGAATTATGTTTCCTACAATTTATGTTCTACGATATTTTTTGATCAGAAGCGTAGTTTTCGAGATATATCGAGATATTTAAAAGTTCCGAAGCCGCACCAACATAATAGAGATACAGAAACACCGTGGCCCCTTTCTTTGAGATAACTCTGCACTAGTGCGAGCCGCAAATGCCACTTCCAGCTTAGCTGTGCAGAGGAAGAACAACAAGAAGAAGAAATATCTCGAAATATGTCCGTCAGGCCCCTTCCCTTGAGATAAATCTGCAAATATCTCGGAAACGAAGAGAGCTATGGCAAAATGTTAAGAGACCTTTTTTGTAGAGCATTAAGTTTCCTACAATTTATGTTCTATGATAGTTTTTGATCAGAAGCGTAGTTTTCGAGATATATCGAGATATTTAAAAGTTCCGAAGCCGCACCAACATAATAGAGATACAGAAACACCGTGGCCCCTCTCTTTGAGATAACTCTGCACTATTGCGAGCTGGAAATGCCACTTCCAGTTTAGCTGTGCAGAAGAAGAACAACAAGAAGAAGAAATATCTCGAAATATGTCCGTTAGGCCCCTTCTCTTGAGATAAATCTGCAAATATCTCGGAAACGAAGCGAGCTATGGCAAAATGTTAAGAGACCTTTTTTGTAGAGAATTAAGTTTCCTACTTTTTATGTTCTATGATATTTTTTGATCAGATGCGTAGTTCTCGAGATATATCAAGATATTTAAAAGTTCCGAAGCCGCACCGACATAATAGAGATACAGAAACACCGTGGCCCCTTTCTTTGATATAACTCTGCACTAGTGCGAGCCGCAAATGCCACTTCCAGCTTAGCTGTGCAGAAGAAGAACAACAAGAAGAAGAAATATCTCGAAATATGTCCGTCAGGCCCCTTCCCTTGAGATAAATCTGCAAATATCTCGGAAACGAAGCGAGCTATTGCAAAATGTTAAGAGACCTTTTTTGTAGAGAATTAAGTTTCCTACTTTTTATGTTCTATGATATTTTTTGATCAGATGCGTAGTTCTCGAGATATATCAAGATATTTAAAAGTTCCGAACCCGCACCAACATAATAGAGATACAGAAACACCGTGGCCCCTTTCTTTGAGATAACTCTGCACTATTGCGGGCTGCAAATGCCACTTCCAGCTTAGCTGTGCAGAGGAAGAACAACAAGAAGAAGAAATATCTCGAAATATGTCCGTCAGGCCAGTTCCTTTGAGCTGAATCTGCAAATATCTCGGAAACGATGCGAGCTATGGCAAAATGTTAAGAGACGTTTTTTATAGAGAATTATGTTTCCTACAATTTATGTTCTATGATATTTTTTGATCAGAAGCGTAGTTTTCGAGATATATCGAGATATTTAAAAGTTCCGAAGCCGCACCAACATAATAGGGATACAGAAACACCGTGGCCCCTTTCTTTGAGATAACTCTGCACTAGTGCGAGCCGCAAATGCCACTTCCAGCTTAGCTGTGCAGAAGAAGAACAACAAGAAGAAGAAATATCTCGAAATATGTCCGTCAGGCCCCTTCCCTTGAGATAAATCTGCAAATACCTCGGAAACGAAGCGAGCTATGGCAAAATGTTAAGAGACCTTTTTTGTAGAGAATTGAGTTTCCTACTTTTTATCTTCTATGATATTTTTTGATCAGATGCGTAGTTCTCGAGATATATAAAGATATTTAAAAGTTCCGAAGCCGCACCAACATAATAGAGATACAGAAACACCGTGGCCCCTCTCTTTGAGATAACTCTGCACTATTGCGAGCTGGAAATGCCACTTCCAGTTTAGCTGTGCAGAAGAAGAACAACAAGAAGAAGAAATATCTCGAAATATGTCCGTTAGGCCCCTTCTCTTGAGATAAATCTGCAAATATCTCGGAAACGAAGCGAGCTATGGCAAAATGTTAAGAGACCTTTTTTGTAGAGAATTAAGTTTCCTACTTTTTATGTTCTATGATATTTTTTGATCAGATGCGTAGTTCTCGAGATATATCAAGATATTTAAAAGTTCCGAAGCCGCACCAACATAATAGAGATACAGAAACACCGTGGCCCCTCTCTTTGAGATAACTCTGCACTATTGCGAGCTGGAAATGCCACTTCCAGTTTAGCTGTGCAGAAGAAGAACAACAAGAAGAAGAAATATCTCGAAATATGTCCGTTAGGCCCCTTCTCTTGAGATAAATCTGCAAATATCTCGGAAACGAAGCGAGCTATGGCAAAATGTTAAGAGACCTTTTTTGTAGAGAATTAAGTTTCCTACTTTTTATGTTCTATGATATTTTTTGATCAGATGCGTAGTTCTCGAGATATATCAAGATATTTAAAAGTTCCGAAGCCGCACCAACATAATAGAGATACAGAAACACCGTGGCCCCTTTCTTTGAGATAACTCTGCACTAGTGCGAGCCGCAAATGCCACTTCCAGCTTAGCTGTGCAGAAGGAGAGCAACAAGAAGAAGAAATATCTCGAAATATGTCCGTCAGGCCCCTTCCCTTGAGATAAATCTGCAAATATCTCGGAAACGAAGAGAGCTATGGCAAAATGTTAAGAGACCTTTTTTGTAGAGAATTAAGTTTCCTACAATTTATGTTCTATGATAGTTTTTGATCAGAAGCGTAGTTTTCGAGATATATCGAGATATTTAAAAGTTCCGAAGCCGCACCAACATAATAGAGATACAGGAACACCGTGGCCCCTCTCTTTGAGATAACTCTGCACTATTGCGAGCTGGAAATGCCACTTCCAGTTTAGCTGTGCAGAAGAAGAACAACAAGAAGAAGAAATATCTCGAAATATGTCCGTCAGGCCCCTTCCCTTGAGATATATCTGCAAATATCTCGGAAACGAAGCGAGCTATTGCAAAATGTTAAGAGACCTTTTTTGTAGAGAATTAAGTTTCCTACTTTTTATGTTCTATGATATTTTTTGATCAGATGCGTAGTTCTCGAGATATATCAAGATATTTAAAAGTTCCGAACCCGCACCAACATAATAGAGATACAGAAACACCGTGGCCCCTTTCTTTGAGATAACTCTGCACTATTGCGGGCTGCAAATGCCACTTCCAGCTTAGCTGTGCAGAGGAAGAAGAACAAGAAGAAGAAATATCTCGAAATATGTCCGTCAGGCCAGTTCCTTTGAGCTGAATCTGCAAATATCTCGGAAACGATGCGAGCTATGGCAAAATGTTAAGAGACGTTTTTTATAGAGAATTATGTTTCCTACAATTTATGTTCTATGATATTTTTTGATCAGAAGCGTAGTTTTCGAGATATATCGAGATATTTAAAAGTTCCGAAGCCGCACCAACATAATAGGGATACAGAAACACCGTGGCCCCTTTCTTTGAGATAACTCTGCACTAGTGCGAGCCGCAAATGCCACTTCCAGCTTAGCTGTGCAGAAGAAGAACAACAAGAAGAAGAAATATCTCGAAATATGTCCGTCAGGCCCCTTCCCTTGAGATAAATCTGCAAATATCTCGGAAACGAAGCGAGCTATGGCAAAATGTTAAGAGACCTTTTTTGTAGAGAATTGAGTTTCCTACTTTTTATCTTCTATGATATTTTTTGATCAGATGCGTAGTTCTCGAGATATATAAAGATATTTAAAAGTTCCGAAGCCGCACCAACATAATAGAGATACAGAAACACCGTGGCCCCTCTCTTTGAGATAACTCTGCACTATTGCGAGCTGGAAATGCCACTTCCAGTTTAGCTGTGCAGAAGAAGAACAACAAGAAGAAGAAATATCTCGAAATATGTCCGTTAGGCCCCTTCTCTTGAGATAAATCTGCAAATATCTCGGAAACGAAGCGAGCTATGGCAAAATGTTAAGAGATCTTTTTTGTAGAGAATTAAGTTTCCTACTTTTTATGTTCTATGATATTTTTTGATCAGATGCGTAGTTCTCGAGATATATCAAGATATTTAAAAGTTCCGAAGCCGCACCAACATAATAGAGATACAGAAACACCGTGGCCCCTCTCTTTGAGATAACTCTGCACTATTGCGAGCTGGAAATGCCACTTCCAGTTTAGCTGTGCAGAAGAAGAACAACAAGAAGAAGAAATATCTCGAAATATGTCCGTTAGGCCCCTTCTCTTGAGATAAATCTGCAAATATCTCGGAAACGAAGCGAGGTATGGCAAAATGTTAAGAGACCTTTTTTGTAGAGAATTATGTTTCCTACAATTTATGTTCTATGATATTTTTTGATCAGAAGCGTAGTTTTCGAGATATATCGAGATATTTAAAAGTTCCGAAGCCGCACCAACATAATAGAGATACAGAAACACCGTGGCCCCTTTCTTTGAGATAACTCTGCACTAGTGCGAGCCGCAAATGCCACTTCCAGCTTAGCTGTGCAGAAGAAGAACAAGAAGAAGAAATATCTCGAAATATGTCCGTCAGGCCCCTTCCCTTGAGATAAATCTGCAAATATCTCGGAAACGAAGCGAGCTATGGCAAAATGTTAAGAGACATTTTTTGTAGAGAATTAAGTTTCCTACTTTTTATGTTCTATGATATTTTTTGATCAGCTGCGTAGTTCTCGAGATATATCAAGATATTTAAAAGTTCCGAAGCCGCACCAACATAATAGAGATACAGAAACACCGTGGCCCCTTTCTTTGAGATAACTCTGCACTATTGCGAGCTGCAAATGCCACTTCCAGCTTAGCTGTGCAGAGGAAGAACAACAAGAAGAATAAATATCTCGAAATATGTCCGTCAGGCCAGTTCCTTTGAGCTGAATCTGCAAATATCTCGGAAACGATGCGAGCTATGGCAAAATGTTAAGAGACGTTTTTTATAGAGAATTATGTTTCCTACAATTTATGTTCTATGATATTTTTTGATCAGAAGCGTAGTTTTCGAGATATATCGAGATATTTAAAAGTTCCGAAGCCGCACCAACATAATAGGGATACAGAAACACCGTGGCCCCTTTCTTTGAGATAACTCTGCACTAGTGCGAGCCGCAAATGCCACTTCCAGCTTAGCTGTGCAGAAGAAGAACAACAAGAAGAAGAAATATCTCGAAATATGTCCGTCAGGCCCCTTCCCTTGAGATAAATCTGCAAATATCTCGGAAACGAAGCGAGCTATGGCAAAATGTTAAGAGACCTTTTTTGTAGAGAATTGAGTTTCCTACTTTTTATCTTCTATGATATTTTTTGATCAGATGCGTAGTTCTCGAGATATATAAAGATATTTAGAAGTTCCGAAGCCGCACCAACATAATAGAGATACAGAAACACCGTGGCCCCTCTCTTTGAGATAACTCTGCACTATTGCGAGCTGGAAATGCCACTTCCAGTTTAGCTGTGCAGAAGAAGAACAACAAGAAGAAGAAATATCTCGAAATATGTCCGTTAGGCCCCTTCTCTTGAGATAAATCTGCAAATATCTCGGAAACGAAGCGAGCTATGGCAAAATGTTAAGAGACCTTTTTTGTAGAGAATTAAGTTTCCTACTTTTTATGTTCTATGATATTTTTTGATCAGATGCGTAGTTCTCGAGATATATCAAGATATTTAAAAGTTCCGAAGCCGCACCAACATAATAGAGATACAGAAACACCGTGGCCCCTCTCTTTGAGATAACTCTGCACTATTGCGAGCTGGAAATGCCACTTCCAGTTTAGCTGTGCAGAAGAAGAACAACAAGAAGAAGAAATATCTCGAAATATGTCCGTTAGGCCCCTTCTCTTGAGATAAATCTGCAAATATCTCGGAAACGAAGCGAGCTATGGCAAAATGTTAAGAGACCATTTTTGTAGAGAATTAAGTTTCCTACTTTTTATGTTCTATGATATTTTTTGATCAGATGCGTAGTTCTCGAGATATATAAAGATATTTAAAAGTTCCGAAGCCGCACCAACATAATAGAGATACAGAAACACCGTGGCCCCTCTCTTTGAGATAACTCTGCACTATTGCGAGCTGGAAATGCCACTTCCAGTTTAGCTGTGCAGAAGAAGAACAACAAGAAGAAGAAATATCTCGAAATATGTCCGTTAGGCCCCTTCTCTTGAGATAAATCTGCAAATATCTCGGAAACGAAGCGAGCTATGGCAAAATGTTAAGAGATCTTTTTTGTAGAGAATTAAGTTTCCTACTTTTTATGTTCTATGATATTTTTTGATCAGATGCGTAGTTCTCGAGATATATCAAGATATTTAAAAGTTCCGAAGCCGCACCAACATAATAGAGATACAGAAACACCGTGGCCCCTCTCTTTGAGATAACTCTGCACTATTGCGAGCTGGAAATGCCACTTCCAGTTTAGCTGTGCAGAAGAAGAACAACAAGAAGAAGAAATATCTCGAAATATGTCCGTTAGGCCCCTTCTCTTGAGATAAATCTGCAAATATCTCGGAAACGAAGCGAGGTATGGCAAAATGTTAAGAGACCTTTTTTGTAGAGAATTATGTTTCCTACAATTTATGTTCTATGATATTTTTTGATCAGAAGCGTAGTTTTCGAGATATATCGAGATATTTAAAAGTTCCGAAGCCGCACCAACATAATAGAGATACAGAAACACCGTGGCCCCTTTCTTTGAGATAACTCTGCACTAGTGCGAGCCGCAAATGCCACTTCCAGCTTAGCTGTGCAGAAGAAGAACAAGAAGAAGAAATATCTCGAAATATGTCCGTCAGGCCCCTTCCCTTGAGATAAATCTGCAAATATCTCGGAAACGAAGCGAGCTATGGCAAAATGTTAAGAGACATTTTTTGTAGAGAATTAAGTTTCCTACTTTTTATGTTCTATGATATTTTTTGATCAGCTGCGTAGTTCTCGAGATATATCAAGATATTTAAAAGTTCCGAAGCCGCACCAACATAATAGAGATACAGAAACACCGTGGCCCCTTTCTTTGAGATAACTCTGCACTATTGCGAGCTGCAAATGCCACTTCCAGCTTAGCTGTGCAGAGGAAGAACAACAAGAAGAATAAATATCTCGAAATATGTCCGTCAGGCCAGTTCCTTTGAGCTGAATCTGCAAATATCTCGGAAACGATGCGAGCTATGGCAAAATGTTAAGAGACGTTTTTTATAGAGAATTATGTTTCCTACAATTTATGTTCTATGATATTTTTTGATCAGAAGCGTAGTTTTCGAGATATATCGAGATATTTAAAAGTTCCGAAGCCGCACCAACATAATAGGGATACAGAAACACCGTGGCCCCTTTCTTTGAGATAACTCTGCACTAGTGCGAGCCGCAAATGCCACTTCCAGCTTAGCTGTGCAGAAGAAGAACAACAAGAAGAAGAAATATCTCGAAATATGTCCGTCAGGCCCCTTCCCTTGAGATAAATCTGCAAATATCTCGGAAACGAAGCGAGCTATGGCAAAATGTTAAGAGACCTTTTTTGTAGAGAATTGAGTTTCCTACTTTTTATCTTCTATGATATTTTTTGATCAGATGCGTAGTTCTCGAGATATATAAAGATATTTAGAAGTTCCGAAGCCGCACCAACATAATAGAGATACAGAAACACCGTGGCCCCTCTCTTTGAGATAACTCTGCACTATTGCGAGCTGGAAATGCCACTTCCAGTTTAGCTGTGCAGAAGAAGAACAACAAGAAGAAGAAATATCTCGAAATATGTCCGTTAGGCCCCTTCTCTTGAGATAAATCTGCAAATATCTCGGAAACGAAGCGAGCTATGGCAAAATGTTAAGAGACCTTTTTTGTAGAGAATTAAGTTTCCTACTTTTTATGTTCTATGATATTTTTTGATCAGATGCGTAGTTCTCGAGATATATCAAGATATTTAAAAGTTCCGAAGCCGCACCAACATAATAGAGATACAGAAACACCGTGGCCCCTCTCTTTGAGATAACTCTGCACTATTGCGAGCTGGAAATGCCACTTCCAGTTTAGCTGTGCAGAAGAAGAACAACAAGAAGAAGAAATATCTCGAAATATGTCCGTTAGGCCCCTTCTCTTGAGATAAATCTGCAAATATCTCGGAAACGAAGCGAGCTATGGCAAAATGTTAAGAGACCATTTTTGTAGAGAATTAAGTTTCCTACTTTTTATGTTCTATGATATTTTTTGATCAGATGCGTAGTTCTCGAGATATATAAAGATATTTAAAAGTTCCGAAGCCGCACCAACATAATAGAGATACAGAAACACCGTGGCCCCTCTCTTTGAGATAACTCTGCACTATTGCGAGCTGGAAATGCCACTTCCAGTTTAGCTGTGCAGAAGAAGAACAACAAGAAGAAGAAATATCTCGAAATATGTCCGTTAGGCCCCTTCTCTTGAGATAAATCTGCAAATATCTCGGAAACGAAGCGAGCTATGGGAAAATGTTAAGAGACCTTTTTTGTAGAGAATTAAGTTTCCTACTTTTTATGTTCTATGATATTTTTTGATCAGATGCGTAGTTCTCGAGATATATCAAGATATTTAAAAGTTCCGAAGCCGCACCAACATAATAGAGATACAGAAACACCGTGGCCCCTCTCTTTGAGATAACTCTGCACTATTGCGAGCTGGAAATGCCACTTCCAGTTTAGCTGTGCAGAAGAAGAACAACAAGAAGAAGAAATATCTCGAAATATGTCCGTTAGGCCCCTTCTCTTGAGATAAATCTGCAAATATCTCGGAAACGAAGCGAGCTATGGCAAAATGTTAAGAGACCTTTTTTGTAGAGAATTAAGTTTCCTACTTTTTACGTTCTATGATATTTTTTGATCAGATGCGTAGTTCTCGAGATATATCAAGATATTTAAAAGTTCCGAAGCCGCACCAACATAATAGAGATACAGAAACACCGTGGCCCCTTTCTTTGAGATAACTCTGCACTAGTGCGAGCCGCAAATGCCACTTCCAGCTTAGCTGTGCAGAAGGAGAACAACAAGAAGAAGAAATATCTCGAAATATGTCCGTCAGGCCCCTTCCCTTGAGATAAATCTGCAAATATCTCGGAAACGAAGAGAGCTATGGCAAAATGTTAAGAGACCTTTTTTGTAGAGAATTAAGTTTCCTACAATTTATGTTCTATGATAGTTTTTGATCAGAAGCGTAGTTTTCGAGATATATCGAGATATTTAAAAGTTCCGAAGCCGCACCAACATAATAGGGATACAGAAACACCGTGGCCCCTTTCTTTGAGATAACTCTGCACTAGTGCGAGCCGCAAATGCCACTTCCAGCTTAGCTGTGCAGAAGAAGAACAACAAGAAGAAGAAATATCTCGAAATATGTCCGTCAGGCCCCTTCTCTTGAGATAAATCTGCAAATATCTCGGAAACGAAGCGAGCTATGGCAAAATGTTAAGAGACCTTTTTTGTAGAGAATTAAGTTTCCTACTTTTTATGTTCTATGATATTTTTTGATCAGATGCGTAGTTCTCGAGATATATCAAGATATTTAAAAGTTCCGAAGCCGCACCGACATAATAGAGATACAGAAACACCGTGGCCCCTTTCTTTGAGATAACTCTGCACTAGTGCGAGCCGCAAATGCCACTTCCAGCTTAGCTGTGCAGAAGAAGAACAACAAGAAGAAGAAATATCTCGAAATATGTCCGTCAGGCCCCTTCCCTTGAGATAAATCTGCAAATATCTCGGAAACGAAGCGAGCTATTGCAAAATGTTAAGAGACCTTTTTTGTAGAGAATTAAGTTTCCTACTTTTTATGTTCTATGATATTTTTTGATCAGATGCGTAGTTCTCGAGATATATCAAGATATTTAAAAGTTCCGAACCCGCACCAACATAATAGAGATACAGAAACACCGTGGCCCCTTTCTTTGAGATAACTCTGCACTATTGCGGGCTGCAAATGCCACTTCCAGCTTAGCTGTGCAGAGGAAGAACAACAAGAAGAAGAAATATCTCGAAATATGTCCGTCAGGCCAGTTCCTTTGAGCTGAATCTGCAAATATCTCGGAAACGATGCGAGCTATGGCAAAATGTTAAGAGACGTTTTTTATAGAGAATTATGTTTCCTACAATTTATGTTCTATGATATTTTTTGATCAGAAGCGTAGTTTTCGAGATATATCGAGATATTTAAAAGTTCCGAAGCCGCACCAACATAATAGGGATACAGAAACACCGTGGCCCCTTTCTTTGAGATAACTCTGCACTAGTGCGAGCCGCAAATGCCACTTCCAGCTTAGCTGTGCAGAAGAAGAACAACAAGAAGAAGAAACATCTCGAAATATGTCCGTCAGGCCCCTTCCCTTGAGATAAATCTGCAAATATCTCGGAAACGAAGCGAGCTATGGCAAAATGTTAAGAGACCTTTTTTGTAGAGAATTGAGTTTCCTACTTTTTATCTTCTATGATATTTTTTGATCAGATGCGTAGTTCTCGAGATATATAAAGATATTTAAAAGTTCCGAAGCCGCACCAACATAATAGAGATACAGAAACACCGTGGCCCCTCTCTTTGAAATAACTCTGCACTATTGCGAGCTGGAAATGCCACTTCCAGTTTAGCTGTGCAGAAGAAGAACAACAAGAAGAAGAAATATCTCGAAATATGTCCGTTAGGCCCCTTCTCTTGAGATAAATCTGCAAATATCTCGGAAACGAAGCGAGCTATGGCAAAATGTTAAGAGACCTTTTTTGTAGAGAATTAAGTTTCCTACTTTTTATGTTCTATGATATTTTTTGATCAGATGCGTAGTTCTCGAGATATATCAAGATAATTAAAAGTTCCGAAGCCGCACCAACATAATAGAGATACAGAAACACCGTGGCCCCTCTCTTTGAGATAACTCTGCACTATTGCGAGCTGGAAATGCCACTTCCAGTTTAGCTGTGCAGAAGAAGAACAACAAGAAGAAGAAATATCTCGAAATATGTCCGTTAGGCCCCTTCTCTTGAGATAAATCTGCAAATATCTCGGAAACGAAGCGAGCTATGGCAAAATGTTAAGAGACCTTTTTTGTAGAGAATTAAGTTTCCTACTTTTTATGTTCTATGATATTTTTTGATCAGATGCGTAGTTCTCGAGATATATCAAGATATTTAAAAGTTCCGAAGCCGCACCAACATAATAGAGATACAGAAACACCGTGGCCCCTTTCTTTGAGATAACTCTGCACTAGTGCGAGCCGCAAATGCCACTTCCAGCTTAGCTGTGCAGAAGGAGAACAACAAGAAGAAGAAATATTTCGAAATATGTCCGTCAGGCCCCTTCCCTTGAGATAAATCTGCAAATATCTCGGAAACGAAGAGAGCTATGGCAAAATGTTAAGAGACCTTTTTTGTAGAGAATTACGTTTCCTACAATTTATGTTCTATGATATTTTTTGATCAGAAGCGTAGTTTTCGAGATATATCGAGATATTTAAAAGTTCCGAAGCCGCACCAACATAATAGGGATACAGAAACACCGTGGCCCCTTTCTTTGAGATAACTCTGCACTAGTGCGAGCCGCAAATGCCACTTCCAGCTTAGCTGTGCAGAAGAAGAACAACAAGAAGAAGAAATATCTCGAAATATGTCCGTCAGGCCCCTTCCCTTGAGATATATCGGCAAATATCTCGGAAACGAAGCGAGGTATGGCAAAATGTTAAGAGACCTTTTTTGTAGAGAATTATGTTTCCTACAATTTATGTTCTATGATATTTTTTGATCCGAAGCGTAGTGTTCGAGATATATCGAGATATTTAAAAGTTCCGAAGCCGCACCAACATAATAGGGATACAGAAACACCGTGGCCCCTTTCTTTGAGATAACTCTGCACTAGTGCGAGCCGCAAATGCCACTTCCAGCTTAGCTGTGCAGAAGAAGAACAACAAGAAGAAGAAATATCTCGAAATATGTCCGTCAGGCCCCTTCCCTTGAGATAAATCTGCAAATATCTCGGAAACGAAGCGAGCTATGGCAAAATGTTAAGAGACCTTTTTTGTAGAGAATTAAGTTTCCTACTTTTTATCTTCTATGATATTTTTTGATCAGATGCGTAGTTTTCGAGATATATCGAGATATTTAAAAGTTCCGAAGCCGCACCAACATAATAGAGATACAGAAACACCGTGGCCCCTTTCTTTGAGATAACTCTGCACTAGTGCGAGCCGCAAATGCCACTTCCAGCTTAGCTGTGCAGAGGAAGAACAACAAGAAGAAGAAATATCTCGAAATATGTCCGTCAGGCCCCTTCCCTTGAGATAAATCTGCAAATATCTCGGAAACGAAGCGAGCTATGGCAAAATGTGAAGAGACCTTTTTTGTAGAGAATTAAGTTTCCTACTTTTTATGTTCTATGATATTTTTTGATCAGATGCGTAGTTCTCGAGATATATCAAGATATTTAAAAGTTCCGAAGCCGCACCAACATAATAGAGATACAGAAACACCGTGGCCCCTTTCTTTGAGATAACACTGCACTATTGCGAGCTGCAAATGCCACTTCCAGCTTAGCTGTGCAGAAGAAGAACAACAAGAAGAAGAAATATCTCGAAATATGTCCGTCAGGCCCCTTCCCTTGAGATAAATCTGCAAATATCTCGGAAACGAAGAGAGCTATGGCAAAATGTTAAGAGACCTTTTTTGTAGAGAATTAAGTTTCCTACAATTTATGTTCTATGATAATTTTTGATCAGAAGCGTAGTTTTCGAGATATATCGAGATATTTAAAAGTTCCGAAGCCGCACCAACATAATAGGGATACAGAAACACCGTGGCCCCTTTCTTTGAGATAACTCTGCACTAGTGCGAGCCGCAAATGCCACTTCCAGCTTAGCTGTGCAGAAGAAGAACAACAAGAAGAAGAAATATCTCGAAATATGTCCGTCAGGCCCCTTCCCTTGAGATATATCGGCAAATATCTCGGAAACGAAGCGAGGTATGGCAAAATGTTAAGAGACCTTTTTTGTAGAGAATTATGTTTCCTACAATTTACGTTCTATGATATTTTTTGATCAGAAGCGTAGTTTTCGAGATATATCGAGATATTTAAAAGTTCCGAAGCCGCACCAACATAATAGAGATACAGAAACACCGTGGCCCCTTTCTTTGAGATAACTCTGCACTAGTGCGAGCCGCAAATGCCACTTCCAGCTTAGCTGTGCAGAAGAAGAACAAGAAGAAGAAATATCTCGAAATATGTCCGTCAGGCCCCTTCCCTTGAGATAAATCTGCATATATCTCGGAAACGAAGCGAGCTATGGCAAAATGTTAAGAGACATTTTTTGTAGAGAATTAAGTTTCCTACTTTTTATGTTCTATGATATTTTTTGATCAGATGCGTAGTTCTCGAGATATATCAAGATATTTAAAAGTTCCGAAGCCGCACCAACATAATAGAGATACAGAAACACCGTGGCCCCTTTCTTTGAGATAACTCTGCACTATTGCGAGCTGCAAATGCCACTTCCAGCTTAGCTGTGCAGAGGAAGAACAACAAGAAGAAGAAATATCTCGAAATATGTCCGTCAGGCCAGTTCCTTTGAGCTGAATCTGCAAATATCTCGGAAACGAAGCGAGCTATGGCAAAATGTTAAGAGACGTTTTTTGTAGAGAATTATGTTTCCTACAATTTATGTTCTATGATATTTTTTGATCCGAAGCGTAGTTTTCGAGATATATCGAGATATTTAAAAGTTCCGAAGCCGCACCAACATAATAGGGATACAGAAACACCGTGGCCCCTTTCTTTGAGATAACTCTGCACTAGTGCGAGCCGCAAATGCCACTTCCAGCTTAGCTGTGCAGAAGAAGAACAACAAGAAGAAGAAATATCTCGAAATATGTCCGTCAGGCCCCTTCCCTTGAGATAAATCTGCAAATATCTCGGAAACGAAGCGAGCCATGGCAAAATGTTAAGAGACCTTTTTTGTAGAGAATTAAGTTTCCTACTTTTTATCTTCTATGATATTTTTTGATCAGATGCGTAGTTTTCGAGATATATCGAGATATTTAAAAGTTCCGAAGCCGCACCAACATAATAGAGATACAGAAACACCGTGGCCCCTTTCTTTGAGATAACTCTGCACTAGTGCGAGCCGCAAATGCCACTTCCAGCTTAGCTGTGCAGAGGAAGAACAACAAGAAGAAGAAATATCTCGAAATATGTCCGTCAGGCCCCTTCCCTTGAGATAAATCTGCAAATATCTCGGAAACGAAGCGAGCTATGGCAAAATGTTAAGAGACCTTTTTTGTAGAGAATTAAGTTTCCTACTTTTTATGTTCTATGATATTTTTTGATCAGATGCGTAGTTCTCGAGATATATCAAGATATTTAAAAGTTCCGAAGCCGCACCAACATAATAGAGATACAGAAACACCGTGGCCCCTTTCTTTGAGATAACACTGCACTATTGCGAGCTGCAAATGCCACTTCCAGCTTAGCTGTGCAGAAGAAGAACAACAAGAAGAAGAAATATCTCGAAATATGTCCGTCAGGCCCCTTCCCTTGAGATAAATCTGCAAATATATCGGAAACGAAGAGAGCTATGGCAAAATGTTAAGAGACCTTTTTTGTAGAGAATTAAGTTTCCTACAATTTATGTTCTATGATAGTTTTTGATCAGAAGCGTAGTTTTCGAGATATATCGAGATATTTAAAAGTTCCGAAGCCGCACCAACATAATAGGGATACAGAAACACCGTGGCCCCTTTCTTTGAGATAACTCTGCACTAGTGCGAGCCGCAAATGCCACTTCCAGCTTAGCTGTGCAGAAGAAGAACAACAAGAAGAAGAAATATCTCGAAATATGTCCGTCAGGCCCCTTCCCTTGAGATAAATCTGCAAATATCTCGGAAACGAAGCGAGCTATGGCAAAATGTTAAGAGACCTTTTTTGTAGAGAATTAAGTTTCCTACTTTTTATCTTCTATGATATTTTTTGATCAGATGCGTAGTTCTCGAGATATATCAAGATATTTAAAAGTTCCGAAGCCGCACCAACATAATAGAGATACAGAAACACCGTGGCCCCTTTCTTTGAGATAACACTGCACTATTGCGAGCTGCAAATGCCACTTCCAGCTTAGCTGTGCAGAAGAAGAACAACAAGAAGAAGAAATATCTCGAAATATGTCCGTCAGGCCCCTTCCCTTGAGATATATCTGCAAATATCTCGGAAACGAAGCGAGCTATGGCAAAATGTTAAGAGACCTTTTTTGTAGACAATTATGTTTCCCACAATTTATGTTCTATGATATTTTTTGATCAGAAGCGTAGTTTTCGAGATATATCGAGATATTTAAAAGTTCCGAAGCCGCACCAACATAATAGAGATACAGAAACACCGTGGCCCCTTTCTTTGAGATAACTCTGCACTATTGCGGGCTGCAAATGCCACTTCCAGCTTAGCTGTGCAGAGGAAGAACAACAAGAAGAAGAAATATCTCGAAATATGTCCGTCAGGCCAGTTCCTTTGAGCTGAATCTGCAAATATCTCGGAAACGATGCGAGCTATGGCAAAATGTTAAGAGACGTTTTTTATAGAGAATTATGTTTCCTACAATTTATGTTCTATGATATTTTTTGATCAGAAGCGTAGTTTTCGAGATATATCGAGATATTTAAAAGTTCCGAAGCCGCACCAACATAATAGGGATACAGAAACACCGTGGCCCCTTTCTTTGAGATAACTCTGCACTAGTGCGAGCCGCAAATGCCACTTCCAGCTTAGCTGTGCAGAAGAAGAACAACAAGAAGAAGAAATATCTCGAAATATGTCCGTCAGGCCCCTTCCCTTGAGATAAATCTGCAAATATCTCGGAAACGAAGCGAGCTATGGCAAAATGTTAAGAGACCTTTTTTGTAGAGAATTGAGTTTCCTACTTTTTATCTTCTATGATATTTTTTGATCAGATGCGTAGTTCTCGAGATATATAAAGATATTTAAAAGTTCCGAAGCCGCACCAACATAATAGAGATACAGAAACACCGTGGCCCCTCTCTTTGAGATAACTCTGCACTATTGCGAGCTGGAAATGCCACTTCCAGTTTAGCTGTGCAGAAGAAGAACAACAAGAAGAAGAAATATCTCGAAATATGTCCGTTAGGCCCCTTCTCTTGAGATAAATCTGCAAATATCTCGGAAACGAAGCGAGCTATGGCAAAATGTTAAGAGACCTTTTTTGTAGAGAATTAAGTTTCCTACTTTTTATGTTCTATGATATTTTTTGATCAGATGCGTAGTTCTCGAGATATATCAAGATATTTAAAAGTTCCGAAGCCGCACCAACATAATAGAGATACAGAAACACCGTGGCCCCTCTCTTTGAGATAACTCTGCACTATTGCGAGCTGGAAATGCCACTTCCAGTTTAGCTGTGCAGAAGAAGAACAACAAGAAGAAGAAATATCTCGAAATATGTCCGTCAGGCCAGTTCCTTTGAGCTGAATCTGCAAATATCTCGGAAACGAAGCGAGCTATGGCAAAATGTTAAGAGACGTTTTTTGTAGAGAATTATGTTTCCTACAATTTATGTTCTATGATATTTTTTGATCCGAAGCGTAGTTTTCGAGATATATCGAGATATTTAAAAGTTCCGAAGCCGCACCAACATAATAGGGATACAGAAACACCGTGGCCCCTTTCTTTGAGATAACTCTGCACTAGTGCGAGCCGCAAATGCCACTTCCAGCTTAGCTGTGCAGAAGAAGAACAACAAGAAGAAGAAATATCTCGAAATATGTCCGTCAGGCCCCTTCCCTTGAGATAAATCTGCAAATATCTCGGAAACGAAGCGAGCTATGGCAAAATGTTAAGAGACCTTTTTTGTAGAGAATTAAGTTTCCTACTTTTTATCTTCTATGATATTTTTTGATCAGATGCGTAGTTTTCGAGATATATCGAGATATTTAAAAGTTCCGAAGCCGCACCAACATAATAGAGATACAGAAACACCGTGGCCCCTTTCTTTGAGATAACTCTGCACTAGTGCGAGCCGCAAATGCCACTTCCAGCTTAGCTGTGCAGAGGAAGAACAACAAGAAGAAGAAATATCTCGAAATATGTCCGTCAGGCCCCTTCCCTTGAGATAAATCTGCAAATATCTCGGAAACGAAGCGAGCTATGGCAAAATGTTAAGAGACCTTTTTTGTAGAGAATTAAGTTTCCTACTTTTTATGTTCTATGATATTTTTTGATCAGATGCGTAGTTCTCGAGATATATCAAGATATTTAAAAGTTCCGAAGCCGCACCAACATAATAGAGATACAGAAACACCGTGGCCCCTTTCTTTGAGATAACACTGCACTATTGCGAGCTGCAAATGCCACTTCCAGCTTAGCTGTGCAGAAGAAGAACAACAAGAAGAAGAAATATCTCGAAATATGTCCGTCAGGCCCCTTCCCTTGAGATAAATCTGCAAATATATCGGAAACGAAGAGAGCTATGGCAAAATGTTAAGAGACCTTTTTTGTAGAGAATTAAGTTTCCTACAATTTATGTTCTATGATAGTTTTTGATCAGAAGCGTAGTTTTCGAGATATATCGAGATATTTAAAAGTTCCGAAGCCGCACCAACATAATAGGGATACAGAAACACCGTGGCCCCTTTCTTTGAGATAACTCTGCACTAGTGCGAGCCGCAAATGCCACTTCCAGCTTAGCTGTGCAGAAGAAGAACAACAAGAAGAAGAAATATCTCGAAATATGTCCGTCAGGCCCCTTCCCTTGAGATAAATCTGCAAATATCTCGGAAACGAAGCGAGCTATGGCAAAATGTTAAGAGACCTTTTTTGTAGAGAATTAAGTTTCCTACTTTTTATCTTCTATGATATTTTTTGATCAGATGCGTAGTTCTCGAGATATATCAAGATATTTAAAAGTTCCGAAGCCGCACCAACATAATAGAGATACAGAAACACCGTGGCCCCTTTCTTTGAGATAACACTGCACTATTGCGAGCTGCAAATGCCACTTCCAGCTTAGCTGTGCAGAAGAAGAACAACAAGAAGAAGAAATATCTCGAAATATGTCCGTCAGGCCCCTTCCCTTGAGATAAATCTGCAAATATCTCGGAAACGAAGAGAGCTATGGCAAAATGTTAAGAGAGCTTTTTTGTAGAGAATTAAGTTTCCTACAATTTATGTTCTATGATAGTTTTTGATCAGAAGCGTAGTTTTCGAGATATATCGAGATATTTAAAAGTTCCGAAGCCGCACCAACATAATAGGGATACAGAAACACCGTGGCCCCTTTCTTTGAGATAACTCTGCACTAGTGCGAGCCGCAAATGCCACTTCCAGCTTAGCTGTGCAGAAAAAGAACAACAAGAAGAAGAAATATCTCGAAATATGTCCGTCAGGCCCCTTCCCTTGAGATATGTCTGCAAATATCTCGGAAACGAAGCGAGCTATGGCAAAATGTTAAGAGACCTTTTTTGTAGAGAATTATGTTTCCCACAATTTATGTTCTATGATATTTTTTGATCAGAAGCGTAGTTTTCGAGATATATCGAGATATTTAAAAGTTCCGAAGCCGCACCAACATAATAGAGATACAGAAACACCGTGGCCCCTTTCTTTGAGATAACTCTGCACTATTGCGGGCTGCAAATGCCACTTCCAGCTTAGCTGTGCAGAGGAAGAACAACAAGAAGAAGAAATATCTCGAAATATGTCCGTCAGGCCAGTTCCTTTGAGCTGAATCTGCAAATATCTCGGAAACGATGCGAGCTATGGCAAAATGTTAAGAGACGTTTTTTATAGAGAATTATGTTTCCTACAATTTATGTTCTATGATATTTTTTGATCAGAAGCGTAGTTTTCGAGATATATCGAGATATTTAAAAGTTCCGAAGCCGCACCAACATAATAGGGATACAGAAACACCGTGGCCCCTTTCTTTGAGATAACTCTGCACTAGTGCGAGCCGCAAATGCCACTTCCAGCTTAGCTGTGCAGAAGAAGAACAACAAGAAGAAGAAATATCTCGAAATATGTCCGTCAGGCCCCTTCCCTTGAGATAAATCTGCAAATATTTCGGAAACGAAGCGAGCTATGGCAAAATGTTAAGAGACCTTTTTTGTAGAGAATTGAGTTTCCTACTTTTTATCTTCTATGATATTTTTTGATCAGATGCGTAGTTCTCGAGATATATAAAGATATTTAAAAGTTCCGAAGCCGCACCAACATAATAGAGATACAGAAACACCGTGGCCCCTCTCTTTGAGATAACTCTGCACTATTGCGAGCTGGAAATGCCACTTCCAGTTTAGCTGTGCAGAAGAAGAACAACAAGAAGAAGAAATATCTCGAAATATGTCCGTTAGGCCCCTTCTCTTGAGATAAATCTGCAAATATCTCGGAAACGAAGCGAGCTATGGCAAAATGTTAAGAGACCTTTTTTGTAGAGAATTAAGTTTCCTACTTTTTATGTTCTATGATATTTTTTGATCAGATGCGTAGTTCTCGAGATATATCAAGATATTTAAAAGTTCCGAAGCCGCACCAACATAATAGAGATACAGAAACACCGTGGCCCCTCTCTTTGAGATAACTCTGCACTATTGCGAGCTGGAAATGCCACTTCCAGTTTAGCTGTGCAGAAGAAGAACAAAGAGAAGAAGAAATATCTCGAAATATGTCCGTTAGGCCCCTTCTCTTGAGATAAATCTGCAAATATCTCGGAAACGAAGCGAGCTATGGCAAAATGTTAAGAGACCTTTTTTGTAGAGAATTAAGTTTCCTACTTTTTATGTTCTATGATATTTTTTGATCAGATGCGTAGTTCTCGAGATATATCAAGATATTTAAAAGTTCCGAAGCCGCACCAACATAATAGAGATACAGAAACACCGTGGCCCCTTTCTTTGAGATAACTCTGCACTAGTGCGAGCCGCAAATGCCACTTCCAGCTTAGCTGTGCAGAAGGAGAACAACAAGAAGAAGAAATATCTCGAAATATGTCCGTCAGGCCCCTTCCCTTGAGATAAATCTGCAAATATCTCGGAAACGAAGAGAGCTATGGCAAAATGTTAAGAGACCTTTTTTGTAGAGAATTACGTTTCCTACAATTTATGTTCTATGATATTTTTTGATCAGAAGCGTAGTTTTCGAGATATATCGAGATATTTAAAAGTTCCGAAGCCGCACCAACATAATAGAGATACAGAAACACCGTGGCCCCTTTCTTTGAGATAACTCTGCACTAGTGCGAGCCGCAAATGCCACTTCCAGCTTAGCTGTGCAGAAGAAGAACAAGAAGAAGAAATATCTCGAAATATGTCCGTCAGGCCCCTTCCCTTGAGATAAATCTGCAAATATCTCGGAAACGAAGCGAGCTATGGCAAAATGTTAAGAGACATTTTTTGTAGAGAATTAAGTTTCCTACTTTTTATGTTCTATGATATTTTTTGATCAGATGCGTAGTTCTCGAGATATATCAAGATATTTAAAAGTTCCGAAGCCGCACCAACATAATAGAGATACAGAAACACCGTGGCCCCTTTCTTTGAGATAACTCTGCACTATTGCGAGCTGCAAATGCCACTTCCAGCTTAGCTGTGCAGAGGAAGAACAACAAGAAGAAGAAATATCTCGAAATATGTCCGTCAGGCCAGTTCCTTTGAGCTGAATCTGCAAATATCTCGGAAACGAAGCGAGCTATGGCAAAATGTTAAGAGACGTTTTTTGTAGAGAATTATGTTTCCTACAATTTATGTTCTATGATATTTTTTGATCCGAAGCGTAGTTTTCGAGATATATCGAGATATTTAAAAGTTCCGAAGCCGCACCAACATAATAGGGATACAGAAACACCGTGGCCCCTTTCTTTGAGATAACTCTGCACTAGTGCGATCCGCAAATGCCACTTCCAGCTTAGCTGTGCAGAAGAAGAACAACAAGAAGAAGAAATATCTCGAAATATGTCCGTCAGGCCCCTTCCCTTGAGATAAATCTGCAAATATCTCGGAAACGAAGCGAGCTATGGCAAAATGTTAAGAGACCTTTTTTGTAGAGAATTAAGTTTCCTACTTTTTATCTTCTATGATATTTTTTGATCAGATGCGTAGTTTTCGAGATATATCGAGATATTTAAAAGTTCCGAAGCCGCACCAACATAATAGGGATACAGAAACACCGTGGCCCCTTTCTTTGAGATAACTCTGCACTAGTGCGAGCCGCAAATGCCACTTCCAGCTTAGCTGTGCAGAAGAAGAACAACAAGAAGAAGAAATATCTCGAAATATGTCCGTCAGGCCCCTTCCCTTGAGATAAATCTGCAAATATCTCGGAAACGAAGCGAGCTATGGCAAAATGTTAAGAGACCTTTTTTGTAGAGAATTAAGTTTCCTACTTTTTAGCTTCTATGATATTTTTTGATCAGATGCGTAGTTCTCGAGATATATCAAGATATTTAAAAGTTCCGAAGCCGCACCAACATAATAGAGATACAGAAACACCGTGGCCCCTTTCTTTGAGATAACACTGCACTATTGCGAGCTGCAAATGCCACTTCCAGCTTAGCTGTGCAGAAGAAGAACAACAAGAAGAAGAAATATCTCGAAATATGTCCGTCAGGCCCCTTCCCTTGAGATAAATCTGCAAATATCTCGGAAACGAAGCGAGCTATGGCAAAATGTTAAGAGACCTTTTTTGTAGAGAATTAAGTTTCCTACTTTTTATGTTCTATGATATTTTTTGATCAGATGCGTAGTTCTCGAGATATATCAAGATATTTAAAAGTTCCGAAGCCGCACCAACATAATAGAGATACAGAAACACCGTGGCCCCTCTCTTTGAGATAACTCTGCACTATTGCGAGCTGGAAATGCCACTTCCAGTTTAGCTGTGCAGAAGAAGAACAACAAGAAGAAGAAATATCTCGAAATATGTCCGTTAGGCCCCTTCTCTTGAGATAAATCTGCAAATATCTCGGAAACGAAGCGAGCTATGGCAAAATGTTAAGAGACCTTTTTTGTAGAGAATTAAGTTTCCTACTTTTTATGTTCTATGATATTTTTTGATCAGATGCGTAGTTCTCGAGATATATCAAGATATTTAAAAGTTCCGAAGCCGCACCAACATAATAGAGATACAGAAACACCGTGGCCCCTTTCTTTGAGATAACTCTGCACTAGTGCGAGCCGCAAATGCCACTTCCAGCTTAGCTGTGCAGAAGGAGAACAACAAGAAGAAGAAATATCTCGAAATATGTCCGTCAGGCCCCTTCCCTTGAGATAAATCTGCAAATATCTCGGAAACGAAGAGAGCTATGGCAAAATGTTAAGAGACCTTTTTTGTAGAGAATTACGTTTCCTACAATTTATGTTCTATGATATTTTTTGATCAGAAGCGTAGTTTTCGAGATATATCGAGATATTTAAAAGTTCCGAAGCCGCACCAACATAATAGGGATACAGAAACACCGTGGCCCCTTTCTTTGAGATAACTCTGCACTAGTGCGAGCCGCAAATGCCACTTCCAGCTTAGCTGTGCAGAAGAAGAACAACAAGAAGAAGAAATATCTCGAAATATGTCCGTCAGGCCCCTTCCCTTGAGATAAATCTGCAAATATCTCGGAAACGAAGCGAGCTATGGCAAAATGTTAAGAGACCTTTTTTGTAGAGAATTAAGTTTCCTACTTTTTATGTTCTATGATATTTTTTGATCAGATGCGTAGTTCTCGAGATATATCAAGATATTTAAAAGTTCCGAAGCCGCACCAACATAATAGAGATACAGAAACACCGTGGCCCCTTTCTTTGAGATAACACTGCACTATTGCGAGCTGCAAATGCCACTTCCAGCTTAGCTGTGCAGAAGAAGAACAACAAGAAGAAGAAATATCTCGAAATATGTCCGTCAGGCCCCTTCCCTTGAGATAAATCTGCAAATATCTCGGAAACGAAGAGAGCTATGGCAAAATGTTAAGAGACCTTTTTTGTAGAGAATTAAGTTTCCTACAATTTATGTTCTATGATAGTTTTTGATCAGAAGCGTAGTTTTCGAGATATATCGAGATATTTAAAAGTTCCGAAGCCGCACCAACATAATAGGGATACAGAAACACCGTGGCCCCTTTCTTTGAGATAACTCTGCACTAGTGCGAGCCGCAAATGCCACTTCCAGCTTCGCTGTGCAGAAGAAGAACAACAAGAAGAAGAAATATCTCGAAATATGTCCGTCAGGCCCCTTCCCTTGAGATATATCGGCAAATATCTCGGAAACGAAGCGAGGTATGGCAAAATGTTAAGAGACCTTTTTTGTAGAGAATTATGTTTCCTACAATTTATGTTCTATGATATTTTTTGATCAGAAGCGTAGTTTTCGAGATATATCGAGATATTTAAAAGTTCCGAAGCCGCACCAACATAATAGAGATACAGAAACACCGTGGCCCCTTTCTTTGAGATAACTCTGCACTAGTGCGAGCCGCAAATGCCACTTCCAGCTTAGCTGTGCAGAAGAAGAACAAGAAGAAGAAATATCTCGAAATATGTCCGTCAGGCCCCTTCCCTTGAAATAAATCTGCAAATATCTCGGAAATGAAGCGAGCTATGGCAAAATGTTAAGAGACATTTTTTGTAGAGAATTAAGTTTCCTACTTTTTATGTTCTATGATATTTTTTGATCAGATGCGTAGTTCTCGAGATATATCAAGATATTTAAAAGTTCCGAAGCCGCACCAACATAATAGAGATACAGAAACACCGTGGCCCCTTTCTTTGAGATAACTCTGCACTATTGCGAGCTGCAAATGCCACTTCCAGCTTAGCTGTGCAGAGGAAGAACAACAAGAAGAAGAAATATCTCGAAATATGTCCGTCAGGCCAGTTCCTTTGAGCTGAATCTGCAAATATCTCGGAAACGAAGCGAGCTATGGCAAAATGTTAAGAGACGTTTTTTGTAGAGAATTATGTTTCCTACAATTTATGTTCTATGATATTTTTTGATCCGAAGCGTAGTTTTCGAGATATATCGAGATATTTAAAAGTTCCGAAGCCGCACCAACATAATAGGGATACAGAAACACCGTGGCCCCTTTCTTTGAGATAACTCTGCACTAGTGCGAGCCGCAAATGCCACTTCCAGCTTAGCTGTGCAGAAGAAGAACAACAAGAAGAAGAAATATCTCGAAATATGTCCGTCAGGCCCCTCCCCTTGAGATAAATCTGCAAATATCTCGGAAACGAAGCGAGCTATGGCAAAATGTTAAGAGACCTTTTTTGTAGAGAATTAAGTTTCCTACTTTTTATCTTCTATGATATTTTTTGATCAGATGCGTAGTTTTCGAGATATATCGAGATATTTAAAAGTTCCGAAGCCGCACCAACATAATAGAGATACAGAAACACCGTGGCCCCTTTCTTTGAGATAACTCTGCACTAGTGCGAGCCGCAAATGCCACTTCCAGCTTAGCTGTGCAGAGGAAGAACAACAAGAAGAAGAAATATCTCGAAATATGTCCGTCAGGCCCCTTCCCTTGAGATAAATCTGCAAATATCTCGGAAACGAAGCGAGCTATGGCAAAATGTTAAGAGACCTTTTTTGTAGAGAATTAAGTTTCCTACAATTTATGTTCTATGATAGTTTTTGATCAGAAGCGTAGTTTTCGAGATATATCGAGATATTTAAAAGTTCCGAAGCCGCACCAACATAATAGGGATACAGAAACACCGTGGCCCCTTTCTTTGAGATAATTCTGCACTAGTGCGAGCCGCAAATGCCACTTCCAGCTTAGCTGTGCAGAAGAAGAACAACAAGAAGAAGAAATATCTCGAAATATGTCCGTCAGGCCCCTTCCCTTGAGATAAATCTGCAAATATCTCGGAAACGAAGCGAGCTATGGCAAAATGTTAAGAGACCTTTTTTGTAGAGAATTAAGTTTCCTACTTTTTATCTTCTATGATATTTTTTGATCAGATGCGTAGTTCTCGAGATATATCAAGATATTTAAAAGTTCCGAAGCCGCACCAACATAATAGAGATACAGAAACACCGTGGCCCCTTTCTTTGAGATAACACTGCACTATTGCGAGCTGCAAATGCCCCTTCCAGCTTAGCTGTGCAGAAGAAGAACAACAAGAAGAAGAAATATCTCGAAATATGTCCGTCAGGCCCCTTCCCTTGAGATAAATCTGCAAATATCTCGGAAACGAAGAGAGCTATGGCAAAATGTTAAGAGAGCTTTTTTGTAGAGAATTAAGTTTCCTACAATTTATGTTCTATGATATTTTTTGATCAGAAGCGTAGTTTTCGAGATATATCGAGATATTTAAAAGTTCCGAAGCCGCACCAACATAATAGAGATACAGAAACACCGTGGCCCCTTTCTTTGAGATAACTCTGCACTATTGCGGGCTGCAAATGCCACTTCCAGCTTAGCTGTGCAGAGGAAGAACAACAAGAAGAAGAAATATCTCGAAATATGTCCGTCAGGCCAGTTCCTTTGAGCTGAATCTGCAAATATCTCGGAAACGATGCGAGCTATGGCAAAATGTTAAGAGACGTTTTTTATAGAGAATTATGTTTCCTACAATTTATGTTCTATGATATTTTTTGATCAGAAGCGTAGTTTTCGAGATATATCGAGATATTTAAAAGTTCCGAAGCCGCACCAACATAATAGGGATACAGAAACACCGTGGCCCCTCTCTTTGAGATAACTCTGCACTATTGCGAGCTGGAAATGCCACTTCCAGTTTAGCTGTGCAGAAGAAGAACAACAAGAAGAAGAAATATCTCGAAATATGTCCGTTAGGCCCCTTCTCTTGAGATAAATCTGCAAATATCTCGGAAACGAAGCGAGCTATGGCAAAATGTTAAGAGACCTTTTTTGTAGAGAATTAAGTTTCCTACTTTTTATGTTCTATGATATTTTTTGATCAGATGCGTAGTTCTCGAGATATATCAAGATATTTAAAAGTTCCGAAGCCGCACCAACATAATAGAGATACAGAAACACCGTGGCCCCTCTCTTTGAGATAACTCTGCACTATTGCGAGCTGGAAATGCCACTTCCAGTTTAGCTGTGCAGAAGAAGAACAACAAGAAGAAGAAATATCTCGAAATATGTCCGTTAGGCCCCTTCTCTTGAGATAAATCTGCAAATATCTCGGAAACGAAGCGAGCTATGGCAAAATGTTAAGAGACCTTTTTTGTAGAGAATTAAGTTTCCTACTTTTTATGTTCTATGATATTTTTTGATCAGATGCGTAGTTCTCGAGATATATCAAGATATTTTAAAGTTCCGAAGCCGCACCAACATAATAGAGATACAGAAACACCGTGGCCCCTTTCTTTGAGATAACTCTGCACTAGTGCGAGCCGCAAATGCCACTTCCAGCTTAGCTGTGCAGAAGGAGAACAACAAGAAGAAGAAATATCTCGAAATATGTCCGTCAGGCCCCTTCCCTTGAGATAAATCTGCAAATATCTCGGAAACGAAGAGAGCTATGGCAAAATGTTAAGAGACCTTTTTTGTAGAGAATTACGTTTCCTACAATTTATGTTCTATGATATTTTTTGATCAGAAGCGTAGTTTTCGAGATATATCGAGATATTTAAAAGTTCCGAAGCCGCACCAACATAATAGGGATACAGAAACACCGTGGCCCCTTTCTTTGAGATAACTCTGCACTAGTGCGAGCCGCAAATGCCACTTCCAGCTTAGCTGTGCAGAAGAAGAACAACAAGAAGAAGAAATATCTCGAAATATGTCCGTCAGGCCCCTTCCCTTGAGATATATCTGCAAATATCTCGGAAACGAAGCGAGCTATGGCAAAATGTTAAGAGACCTTTTTTGTAGAGAATTATGTTTCCTACAATTTATGTTCTATGATATTTTTTGATCAGAAGCGTAGTTTTCGAGATATATCGAGATATTTAAAAGTTCCGAAGCCGCACCAACATAATAGAGATACAGAAACACCGTGGCCCCTTTCTTTGAGATAACTCTGCACTATTGCGGGCTGCAAATGCCACTTCCAGCTTAGCTGTTCAGAGGAAGAACAACAAGAAGAAGAAATATCTCGAAATATGTCCGTCAGGCCAGTTCCTTTGAGCTGAATCTGCAAATATCTCGGAAACGATGCGAGCTATGGCAAAATGTTAAGAGACGTTTTTTATAGAGAATTATGTTTCCTACAATTTATGTTCTATGATATTTTTTGATCAGAAGCGTAGTTTTCGAGATATATCGAGATATTTAAAAGTTCCGAAGCCGCACCAACATAATAGGGATACAGAAACACCGTGGCCCCTTTCTTTGAGATAACTCTGCACTAGTGCGAGCCGCAAATGCCACTTCCAGCTTAGCTGTGCAGAAGAAGAACAACAAGAAGAAGAAATATCTCGAAATATGTCCGTCAGGCCCCTTCCCTTGAGATAAATCTGCAAATATCTCGGAAACGAAGCGAGCTATGGCAAAATGTTAAGAGACCTTTTTTGTAGAGAATTGAGTTTCCTACTTTTTATCTTCTATGATATTTTTTGATCAGATGCGTAGTTCTCGAGATATATAAAGATATTTAAAAGTTCCGAAGCCGCACCAACATAATAGAGATACAGAAACACCGTGGCCCCTCTCTTTGAGATAACTCTGCACTATTGCGAGCTGGAAATGCCACTTCCAGTTTAGCTGTGCAGAAGAAGAACAACAAGAAGAAGAAATATCTCGAAATATGTCCGTTAGGCCCCTTCTCTTGAGATAAATCTGCAAATATCTCGGAAACGAAGCGAGCTATGGCAAAATGTTAAGAGACCTTTTTTGTAGAGAATTAAGTTTCCTACTTTTTATGTTCTATGATATTTTTTGATCAGATGCGTAGTTCTCGAGATATATCAAGATATTTAAAAGTTCCGAAGGCGCACCAACATAATAGAGATACAGAAACACCGTGGCCCCTTTCTTTGAGATAACTCTGCACTAGTGCGAGCCGCAAATGCCACTTCCAGCTTAGCTGTGCAGAAGGAGAACAACAAGAAGAAGAAATATCTCGAAATATGTCCGTCAGGCCCCTTCCCTTGAGATAAATCTGCAAATATCTCGGAAACGAAGAGAGCTATGGCAAAATGTTAAGAGACCTTTTTTGTAGAGAATTACGTTTCCTACAATTTATGTTCTATGATATTTTTTGATCAGAAGCGTAGTTTTCGAGATATATCGAGATATTTAAAAGTTCCGAAGCCGCACCAACATAATAGGGATACAGAAACACCGTGGCCCCTTTCTTTGAGATAACTCTGCACTAGTGCGAGCCGCAAATGCCACTTCCAGCTTAGCTGTGCAGGAGAAGAACAACAAGAAGAAGAAATATCTCGAAATATGTCCGTCAGGCCCCTTCCCTTGAGATATATCGGCAAATATCTCGGAAACGAAGCGAGGTATGGCAAAATGTTAAGAGACCTTTTTTGTAGAGAATTATGTTTCCTACAATTTATGTTCTATGATATTTTTTGATCCGAAGCGTAGTTTTCGAGATATATCGAGATATTTAAAAGTTCCGAAGCCGCACCAACATAATAGGGATACAGAAACACCGTGGCCCCTTTCTTTGAGATAACTCTGCACTAGTGCGAGCCGCAAATGCCACTTCCAGCTTAGCTGTGCAGAAGAAGAACAACAAGAAGAAGAAATATCTCGAAATATGTCCGTCAGGCCCCTTCCCTTGAGATAAATCTGCAAATATCTCGGAAACGAAGCGAGCTATGGCAAAATGTTAAGAGACCTTTTTTGTAGAGAATTAAGTTTCCTACTTTTTATGTTCTATGATATTTTTTGATCAGATGCGTAGTTCTCGAGATATATCAAGATATTTAAAAGTTCCGAAGCCGCACCAACATAATAGAGATACAGAAACACCGTGGCCCCTTTCTTTGAGATAACACTGCACTATTGCGAGCTGCAAATGCCACTTCCAGCTTAGCTGTGCAGAAGAAGAACAACAAGAAGAAGAAATATCTCGAAATATGTCCGTCAGGCCCCTTCCCTTGAGATAAATCTGCAAATATCTCGGAAACGAAGAGAGCTATGGCAAAATGTTAAGAGACCTTTTTTGTAGAGAATTAAGTTTCCTACAATTTATGTTCTATGATAGTTTTTGATCAGAAGCGTAGTTTTCGAGATATATCGAGATATTTAAAAGTTCCGAAGCCGCACCAACATAATAGGGATACAGAAACACCGTGGCCCCTTTCCTTGAGATAACTCTGCACTAGTGCGAGCCGCAAATGCCACTTCCAGCTTAGCTGTGCAGAAGAAGAACAACAAGAAGAAGAAATATCTCGAAATATGTCCGTCAGGCCCCTTCCCTTGAGATAAATCTGCAAATATCTCGGAAACGAAGCGAGCTATGGCAAAATGTTAAGAGACCTTTTTTGTAGAGAATTAAGTTTCCTACTTTTTATCTTCTATGATATTTTTTGATCAGATGCGTAGTTCTCGAGATATATCAAGATATTTAAAAGTTCCGAAGCCGCACCAACATAATAGAGATACAGAAACACCGTGGCCCCTTTCTTTGAGATAACACTGCACTATTGCGAGCTGCAAATGCCACTTCCAGCTTAGCTGTGCAGAAGAAGAACAACAAGAAGAAGAAATATCTCGAAATATGTCCGTCAGGCCCCTTCCCTTGAGATAAATCTGCAAATATCTCGGAAACGAAGAGAGCTATGGCAAAATGTTAAGAGAGCTTTTTTGTAGAGAATTAAGTTTCCTACAATTTATGTTCTATGATAGTTTTTGATCAGAAGCGTAGTTTTCGAGATATATCGAGATATTTAAAAGTTCCGAAGCCGCACCAACATAATAGGGATACAGAAACACCGTGGCCCCTTTCTTTGAGATAACTCTGCACTAGTGCGAGCCGCAAATGCCACTTCCAGCTTAGCTGTGCAGAAGAAGAACAACAAGAAGAAGAAATATCTCGAAATATGTCCGTCAGGCCCCTTCCCTTGAGATATATCTGCAAATATCTCGGAAACGAAGCGAGCTATGGCAAAATGTTAAGAGACCTTTTTTGTAGAGAATTATGTTTCCTACAATTTATGTTCTATGATATTTTTTGATCAGAAGCGTAGTTTTCGAGATATATCGAGATATTTAAAAGTTCCGAAGCCGCACCAACATAATAGAGATACAGAAACACCGTGGCCCCTTTCTTTGAGATAACTCTGCACTATTGCGGGCTGCAAATGCCACTTCCAGCTTAGCTGTGCAGAGGAAGAACAACAAGAAGAAGAAATATCTCGAAATATGTCCGTCAGGCCAGTTCCTTTGAGCTGAATCTGCAAATATCTCGGAAACGATGCGAGCTATGGCAAAATGTTAAGAGACGTTTTTTATAGAGAATTATGTTTCCTACAATTTATGTTCTATGATATTTTTTGATCAGAAGCGTAGTTTTCGAGATATATCGAGATATTTAAAAGTTCCGAAGCCGCACCAACATAATAGGGATACAGAAACACCGTGGCCCCTTTCTTTGAGATAACTCTGCACTAGTGCGAGCCGCAAATGCCACTTCCAGCTTAGCTGTGCAGAAGAAGAACAACAAGAAGAAGAAATATCTCGAAATATGTCCGTCAGGCCCCTTCCCTTGAGATAAATCTGCAAATATGTCGGAAACGAAGCGAGCTATGGCAAAATGTTAAGAGACCTTTTTTGTAGAGAATTGAGTTTCCTACTTTTTATCTTCTATGATATTTTTTGATCAGATGCGTAGTTCTCGAGATATATAAAGATATTTAAAAGTTCCGAAGCCGCACCAACATAATAGAGATACAGAAACACCGTGGCCCCTCTCTTTGAGATAACTCTGCACTATTGCGAGCTGGAAATGCCACTTCCAGTTTAGCTGTGCAGAAGAAGAACAACAAGAAGAAGAAATATCTCGAAATATGTCCGTTAGGCCCCTTCTCTTGAGATAAATCTGCAAATATCTCGGAAACGAAGCGAGCTATGGCAAAATGTTAAGAGACCTTTTTTGTAGAGAATTAAGTTTCCTACTTTTTATGTTCTATGATATTTTTTGATCAGATGCGTAGTTCTCGAGATATATCAAGATATTTAAAAGTTCCGAAGCCGCACCAACATAATAGAGATACAGAAACACCGTGGCCCCTCTCTTTGAGATAACTCTGCACTATTGCGAGCTGGAAATGCCACTTCCAGTTTAGCTGTGCAGAAGAAGAACAACAAGAAGAAGAAATATCTCGAAATATGTCCGTCAGGCCCCTTCCCTTGAGATAAATCTGCAAATATGTCGGAAACGAAGCGAGCTATGGCAAAATGTTAAGAGACCTTTTTTGTAGAGAATTAAGTTTCCTACTTTTTATGTTCTATGATATTTTTTGATCAGATGCGTAGTTCTCGAGATATATCAAGATATTTAAAAGTTCCGAAGCCGCACCAACATAATAGAGATACAGAAACACCGTGGCCCCTCTCTTTGAGATAACTCTGCACTATTGCGAGCTGGAAATGCCACTTCCAGTTTAGCTGTGCAGAAGAAGAACAACAAGAAGAAGAAATATCTCGAAATATGTCCGTTAGGCCCCTTCTCTTGAGATAAATCTGCAAATATCTCGGAAACGAAGCGAGCTATGGCAAAATGTTAAGAGACCTTTTTTGTAGAGAATTAAGTTTCCTACTTTTTATGTTCTATGATATTTTTTGATCAGAAGCGTAGTTTTCGAGATATATCGAGATATTTAAAAGTTCCGAAGCCGCACCAACATAATAGGGATACAGAAACACCGTGGCCCCTTTCTTTGAGATAACTCTGCACTAGTGCGAGCCGCAAATGCCACTTCCAGCTTAGCTGTGCAGAAGAAGAACAACAAGAAGAAGAAATATCTCGAAATATGTCCGTCAGGCCCCTTCCCTTGAGATAAATCTGCAAATATCTCGGAAACGAAGCGAGCTATGGCAAAATGTTAAGAGACCTTTTTTGTAGAGAATTAAGTTTCCTACTTTTTATCTTCTATGATATTTTTTGATCAGATGCGTAGTTTTCGAGATATATCGAGATATTTAAAAGTTCGGAAGCCGCACCAACATAATAGAGATACAGAAACACCGTGGCCCCTTTCTTTGAGATAACTCTGCACTAGTGCGAGCCGCAAATGCCACTTCCAGCTTAGCTGTGCAGAGGAAGAACAACAAGAAGAAGAAATATCTCGAAATATGTCCGTCAGTCCCCTTCCCTTGAGATAAATCTGCAAATATCTCGGAAACGAAGCGAGCTATGGCAAAATGTTAAGAGACCTTTTTTGTAGAGAATTAAGTTTCCTACTTTTTATGTTCTATGATATTTTTTGATCAGATGCGTAGTTCTCGAGATATATCAAGATATTTAAAAGTTCCGAAGCCGCACCAACATAATAGAGATACAGAAACACCGTGGCCCCTTTCTTTGAGATAACACTGCACTATTGCGAGCTGCAAATGCCACTTCCAGCTTAGCTGTGCAGAAGAAGAACAACAAGAAGAAGAAATATCTCGAAATATGTCCGTCAGGCCCCTTCCCTTGAGATAAATCTGCAAATATCTCGGAAACGAAGAGAGCTATGGCAAAATGTTAAGAGACCTTTCTTGTAGAGAATTAAGTTTCCTACAATTTATGTTCTATGATAATTTTTGATCAGAAGCGTAGTTTTCGAGATATATCGACATATTTAAAAGTTCCGAAGCCGCACCAACATAATAGGGATACAGAAACACCGTGGCCCCTTTCTTTGAGATAACTCTGCACTAGTGCGAGCCGCAAATGCCACTTCCAGCTTAGCTGTGCAGAAGAAGAACAACAAGAAGAAGAAATATCTCGAAATATGTCCGTCAGGCCCCTTCCCTTGAGATAAATCTGCAAATATCTCGGAAACGAAGCGAGCTATGGCAAAATGTTAAGAGACCTTTTTTGTAGAGAATTAAGTTTCCTACTTTTTATCTTCTATGATATTTTTTGATCAGATGCGTAGTTCTCGAGATATATCAAGATATTTAAAAGTTCCGAAGCCGCACCAACATAATAGAGATACAGAAACACCGTGGCCCCTTTCTTTGAGATAACACTGCACTATTGCGAGCTGCAAATGCCACTTCCAGCTTAGCTGTGCAGAAGAAGAACAACAAGAAGAAGAAATATCTCGAAATATGTCCGTCAGGCCCCTTCCCTTGAGATATATCTGCAAATATCTCGGAAACGAAGCGAGCTATGGCAAAATGTTAAGAAACCTTTTTTGTAGAGAATTATGTTTCCTACAATTTATGTTCTATGATATTTTTTGATCAGAAGCGTAGTTTTCGAGATATATCGAGATATTTAAAAGTTCCGAAGCCGCACCAACATAATAGAGATACAGAAACACCGTGGCCCCTTTCTTTGAGATAACTCTGCACTATTGCGGGCTGCAAATGCCACTTCCAGCTTAGCTGTGCAGAGGAAGAACAACAAGAAGAAGAAATATCTCGAAATATGTCCGTCAGGCCAGTTCCTTTGAGCTGAATCTGCAAATATCTCGGAAACGATGCGAGCTATGGCAAAATGTTAAGAGACGTTTTTTATAGAGAATTATGTTTCCTACAATTTATGTTCTATGATATTTTTTGATCAGAAGCGTAGTTTTCGAGATATATCGAGATATTTAAAAGTTCCGAAGCCGCACCAACATAATAGGGATACAGAAACACCGTGGCCCCTTTCTTTGAGATAACTCTGCACTAGTGCGAGCCGCAAATGCCACTTCCAGCTTAGCTGTGCAGAAGAAGAACAACAAGAAGAAGAAATATCTCGAAATATGTCCGTCAGGCCCCTTCCCTTGAGATAAATCTGCAAATATCTCGGAAACGAAGCGAGCTATGGCAAAATGTTAAGAGACCTTTTTTGTAGAGAATTGAGTTTCCTACTTTTTATCTTCTATGATATTTTTTGATCAGATGCGTAGTTCTCGAGATATATAAAGATATTTAAAAGTTCCGAAGCCGCACCAACATAATAGAGATACAGAAACACCGTGGCCCCTCTCTTTGAGATAACTCTGCACTATTGCGAGCTGGAAATGCCACTTCCAGTTTAGCTGTGCAGAAGAAGAACAACAAGAAGAAGAAATATCTCGAAATATGTCCGTTAGGCCCCTTCTCTTGAGATAAATCTGCAAATATCTCGGAAACGAAGCGAGCTATGGCAAAATGTTAAGAGACCTTTTTTGTAGACAATTAAGTTTCCTACTTTTTATGTTCTATGATATCTTTTGATCAGATGCGTAGTTCTCGAGATATATCAAGATATTTAAAAGTTCCGAAGCCGCACCGACATAATAGAGATACAGAAACACCGTGGCCCCTTTCTTTGAGATAACTCTGCACTATTGCGAGCTGCAAATGCCACTTCCAGCTTAGCTGTGCAGAGGAAGAACAACAAGAAGAAGAAATATCTCGAAATATGTCCGTCAGGCCAGTTCCTTTGAGCTGAATCTGCAAATATCTCGGAAACGAAGCGAGCTATGGCAAAATGTTAAGAGACGTTTTTTGTAGAGAATTATGTTTCCTACAATTTATGTTCTATGATATTTTTTGATCCGAAGCGTAGTTTTCGAGATATATCGAGATATTTAAAAGTTCCGAAGCCGCACCAACATAATAGGGATACAGAAACACCGTGGCCCCTTTCTTTGAGATAACTCTGCACTAGTGCGAGCCGCAAATGCCACTTCCAGCTTAGCTGTGCAGAAGAAGAACAACAAGAAGAAGAAATATCTCGAAATATGTCCGTCAGGCCCCTTCCCTTGAGATAAATCTGCAAATATCTCGGAAACGAAGCGAGCTATGGCAAAATCTTAAGAGACCTTTTTTGTAGAGAATTAAGTTTCCTACTTTTTATCTTCTATGATATTTTTTGATCAGATGCGTAGTTCTCGAGATATATCAAGATATTTAAAAGTTCCGAAGCCGCACCAACATAATAGAGATACAGAAACACCGTGGCCCCTTTCTTTGAGATAACTCTGCACTGTTGCGAGCTGTAAATGCCACTTCCAGCTTAGCTGTGCAGAAGAAGAACAACAAGAAGAAGAAATATCTTGAAATATGTCCGTCAGGCCCCTTCCCTTGAGATATATCTGCAAATATCTCGGAAACGAAGCGAGCTATGGCAAAACGTTAAGAGACCTTTTTTGTAGAGAATTATGTTTCCTACAATTTATGTTCTATGATATTTTTTGATCAGAAGCGTAGTTTTCGAGATATATCGAGATATTTAAAAGTTCCGAAGCCGCACCAACATAATAGAGATACAGAAACACCGTGGCCCCTTTCTTTGAGATAACTCTGCACTAGTGCGAGCCGCAAATGCCACTTCCAGCTTAGCTGTGCAGAAGAAGAACAACAAGAAGAAGAAATATCTCGAAATATGTCCGTCAGGCCCCTTCCCTTGAGATAAATCTGCAAGTATCTCGGAAACGAAGCGAGCTATGGCAAAATGTTAAGAGACCTTTTTTGTAGAGAATTGAGTTTCCTACTTTTTATGTTCTATGATATTTTTTGATCAGATGCGTAGTTCTCGAAATATATCAAGATATTTAAAAGTTCCGAAGCCGCACCAACATAATAGAGATACAGAAACACCGTGGCCCCTTTCTTTGAGATAACTCTGCACTATTGCGAGCTGCAAATGCCACTTCCAGCTTAGCTGTGCAGAAGAAGAACACCAAGAAGAAGAAATATCTCGAAATATGTCCGTCAGGCCCCTTCCCTTGAGATAAATCTGCAAATATCTCGGAAACGAAGCGAGCTATGGCAAAATGTTAAGAGACGTCTTTGTAGAGAATTATGTTTCCTACAATTTAGGTTCTATGATATTTTTTGATCAGAAGCGTAGTTTTCGAGATGTATCGAGATATTTAAAAGTTCCGAAGCCGCACCAACATAATAGAGATACCGAAACACCGTGGCCCCTTTCTTTGAGATAACTCTGCACTAGTGCGAGCCGCAAATGCCACTTCCAGCTTAGCTGTGCAGAAGAAGAACAACAAGAAGAAGAAATATCTCGAAATATGTCCGTCAGGCCCCTTCCCTTGAGATATATCTGCAAATATCTCGGAAACGAAGCGAGCTATGGCAAAACGTTAAGAGACCTTTTTTGTAGAGAATTATGTTTCCTACAATTTATGTTCTATGATATTTTTTGATCAGAAGCGTAGTTTTCGAGATATATCGAGATATTTAAAAGTTCCGAAGCCGCACCAACATAATAGAGATACAGAAACACCGTGGCCCCTTTCTTTGAGATAACTCTGCACGATTGCGAGCTGGAAATGCCACTTCCAGTTTAGCTGTGCAGAAGAAGAACAACAAGAAGAAGAAATATCTCGAAATATGTCCGTCAGGCCCCTTCCCTTGAGATATATCTGCAAATATCTCGGAAACGAAGCGAGCTATGGCAAAATGTTAAGAGACGTTTTTTATAGAGAATTATGTTTCCTACAATTTACGTTCTATGATATTTTTTGATCAGAAGCGTAGTTTTCGAGATATATCGAGATATTTAAAAGTTCCGAAGCCGCACCAACATAATAGCGATACAGAAACACCGTGGCCCCTTTCTTTGAGATAACTCTGCACTAGTGCGAGCCGCAAATGCCACTTCCAGCTTAGCTGTGCAGAAGAAGAACAACAAGAAGAAGAAATATCTCGAAATATGTCCGTCAGGCCCCTTCCCTTGAGATAAATCTGCAAATATCTCGGAAACGAAGCGAGCTATGGCAAAATGTTAAGAGACCTTTTTTGTAGAGAATTGAGTTTCCTACTTTTTATGTTCTATGATATTTTTTGATCAGATGCGTAGTTCTCGAAATATATCAAGATATTTAAAAGTTCCGAAGCCCCACCAACATAATAGAGATACAGAAACACCGTGGCCCCTTTCTTTGAGATAACTCTGCACTATTGCGAGCTGCAAATGACACTTCCAGCTTAGCTGTGCAGAAGAAGAACAACAAGAAGAAGAAATATCTCGAAATATGTCCGTCAGGCCCCTTCCCTTGAGATAAATCTGCAAATATCTCGGAAACGAAGCGAGCTATGGCAAAATGTTAAGAGACCTTTTTTGTAGAGAATTAAGTTTCCTACTTTTTATGTTCTATGATATTTTTTGATCAGATGCGTAGTTCTCGAGATATATCAAGATATTTAAAAGTTCCGAAGCCGCACCAACATAATAGAGATACAGAAACACCGTGGCCCCTTTCTTTGAGATAACTCTGCACTATTGCGAGCTGTAAATGCCACTTCCAGCTTAGCTGTGCAGAAGAAGAATAACAAGAAGAAGAAATATCTCGAAATATGTCCGTCAGGCCCCTTCCCTTGAGATATATCTGCAAATATCTCGGAAACGAAGCGAGCTATGGCAAAATGTTAAGAGACCTTTTTTGTAGAGAATTATGTTTCCTACAATTTAGGTTCTATGATATTTTTTGATCAGAAGCGTAGTTTTCGAGATGTATCGAGATATTTAAAAGTTCCGAAGCCGCACCAACATAATAGAGATACAGAAACACCGTGGCCCCTTTCTTTGAGATAACTCTGCACGATTGCGAGCTGGAAATGCCACTTCCAGTTTAGCTGTGCAGAAGAAGAACAACAAGAAGAAGAAATATCTCGAAATATGTCCGTCAGGCCCCTTCCCTTGAGATATATCTGCAAATATCTCGGAAACGAAGCGAGCTATGGCAAAATGTTAAGAGACCTTTTTTGTAGAGAATTATGTTTCCTACAATTTATGTTCTATGATATTTTTTGATCAGAAGCGTAGTTTTCGAGATATATCGAGATATTTAAAAGTTCCGAAGCCGCACCAACATAATAGAGATACAGAAACACCGTGGCCCCTTTCTTTGAGATAACTCTGCACTAGTGCGAGCCGCAAATGCCACTTCCAGCTTAGCTGTGCAGAAGAAGAACAACAAGAAGAAGAAATATCTCGAAATATGTCCGACAGGCCCCTTCCCTTGAGATAAATCTGCAAATATCTCGGAAACGAAGCGAGCTATGGCAAAATGTTAAGAGACCTTTTTTGTAGAGAATTAAGTTTCCTACTTTTTATGTTCTATGATATTTTTTGATCAGATGCGTAGTTCTCGAGATATATCAAGATAGTTAAAAGTTCCGAAGCCGCACCAACATAATAGAGATACAGAAACACCGTGGCCCCTCTCTTTGAGATAACTCTGCACTATTGCGAGCTGCAAATGCCACTTCCAGCTTAGCTGTGCAGAAGAAGAACAACAAGAAGAAGAAATATCTCGAAATATGTCCGTCAGGCCCCTTCCCTTGAGATAAATCTGCAAATATCTCGGAAACGAAGAGAGCTATGGCAAAATGTTAAGAGACCTTTTTTGTAGAGAATTACGTTTCCTACAATTTATGTTCTATGATATTTTTTGATCAGAAGCGTAGTTTTCGAGATATATCGAGATATTTAAAAGTTCCGAAGCCGCACCAACATAATAGAGATACAGAAACACCGTGGCCCCTTTCTTTGAGATAACTCTGCACTATTGCGACCTGCAAATGCCACTTCCAGCTCAGCTGTGCAGAAGAAGAACAACAAGAAGAAGAAATATCTGGAAATATGTCCGTTAGGCCCCTTCCCTTGAGATAAATCTGCAAATATCTCGGAAACGAAGCGAGCTATGGCAAAATGTTAAGAGACCTTTTTTGTAGAGAATTAAGTTTCCTACTTTTTATGTTCTATGATATTTTTTGATCAGATGCGTAGTTCTCGAGATATATCAAGATATTTAAAAGTTCCGAAGCAGCACCAACATAATAGAGATACAGAAACACCGTGGCCCCTTTCTTTGAGATAACTCTGCACTATTGCGAGCTGCAAATGCCACTTCCAGCTTAGCTGTGCAGAAGAAGAACAACAAGAAGAAGAAATATCTCGAAATATGTCCGTCAGGCCCCTTCCCTTGAGATAAATCTGCAAATATCTCGGAAACGAAGCGAGCTATGGCAAAATGTTTAGAGACCTTTCTTGTAGAGAATTAAGTTTCCTACTTTTTATGTAGTATGATATTTTTTGATCAGATGCGTAGTTCTCGAGATATATCAAGATATTTAAAAGTTCCGAAGCCGCACCAACATAATAGAGATACAGAAACACCGTGGCCCGTTTCTTTGAGATAACCCTGCACTATCGCGCGCTGCAAATGCCACTTCCAGCTTAGCTGTGCAGAAGAAGAACAACAAGAAGAAGAAATATCTCGAAATATGTCCGTCAGGCCCCTTCCCTTGAGATATATCTGCAAATATCTCGGAAACGAAGCGAGCTATGGCCAAATGTTAAGAGACCTTTTTTGTAGAGAATTCTGTTTGCTACAATTTATGTTCGATGAAATTTTTTGATCAGAAGCGTAGTTTTCGAGATATATCGAGATATTTAAAAGTTCCGAAGCCGCACCAACATAATAGAGATACAGAAACACCGTGGCCCCTTTCTTTGAGATAACTCTGCACTATTGCGACCTGCAAATGCCACTTCCAGCTCAGCTGTGCAGAAGAAGAACAACAAGAAGAAGAAATATCTGGAAATATGTCCGTTAGGCCCCTTCCCTTGAGATAAATCTGCAAATATCTCGGAAACGAAGCGAGCTATGGCAAAATGTTAAGAGACCTTTTTTGTAGAGAATTAAGTTTCCTACTTTTTATGTTCTATGATATTTTTTGATCAGATGCGTAGTTCTCGAGATATATCAAGATATTTAAAAGTTCCGAAGCAGCACCAACATAATAGAGATACAGAAACACCGTGGCCCCTTTCTTTGAGATAACTCTGCACTATTGCGAGCTGCAAATGCCACTTCCAGCTTAGCTGTGCAGAAGAAGAACAACAAGAAGAAGAAATATCTCGAAATATGTCCGTCAGGCCCCTTCCCTTGAGATAAATCTGCAAATATCTCGGAAACGAAGCGAGCTATGGCAAAATGTTTAGAGACCTTTCTTGTAGAGAATTAAGTTTCCTACTTTTTATGTAGTATGATATTTTTTGATCAGATGCGTAGTTCTCGAGATATATCAAGATATTTAAAAGTTCCGAAGCCGCACCAACATAATAGAGATACAGAAACACCGTGGCCCGTTTCTTTGAGATAACCCTGCACTATCGCGCGCTGCAAATGCCACTTCCAGCTTAGCTGTGCAGAAGAAGAACAACAAGAAGAAGAAATATCTCGAAATATGTCCGTCAGGCCCCTTCCCTTGAGATATATCTGCAAATATCTCGGAAACGAAGCGAGCTATGGCCAAATGTTAAGAGACCTTTTTTGTAGAGAATTCTGTTTGCTACAATTTATGTTCGATGAAATTTTTTGATCAGAAGCGTAGTTTTCGAGATATATCGAGATATTTAAAAGTTCCGAAGCCGCACCAACATAATAGAGATACAGAAACACCGTGGCCCCTTTCTTTGAGATAACTCTGCACTAGTGCGAGCCGCAAATGCCACTTCCAGCTTAGCTGTGCAGAAGAAGAACAACAAGAAGAAGAAATATCTCGAAATATGTCCGACAGGCCCCTTCCCTTGAGATAAATCTGCAAATATCTCGGAAACGAAGCGAGCTATGGCGAAATGTTAAGAGACCTTTTCTGCAGAGAATTAAGTTTCCTACTTTTTATCTTCTATGATATTTTTTGATCAGATGCGTAGTTCTCGAGATATATCAAGATATTTAAAAGTTCCGAAGCCGCACCAACATAATAGAGATACAGAAACACCGTGGCCCCTTTCTTTGAGATAACTCTGCACTATTGCGCGCTGCAAATGCCACTTCCAGCTTAGCTGTGCAGAAGAAGAACAACAAGAAGAAGAAATATCTCGAAATATGTCCGTCAGGCCCCTTCCCTTGAGATAAATCTGCAAATATCTCGGAAACGAAGCGAGCTATGGCAAAATGTTAAGAGACCTTTTTTGTAGAGAATAATGTTTCCTACAATTTACGTTCTATGATATTTTTTGATCAGAAGCGTAGTTTTCGAGATATATCGAGATATTTAAAAGTTCCGAAGCCGCACCAACATAATAGAGATACAGAAACACCGTGGCCCCTTTCTTTGAGATAACTCTGCACTATTGCGACCTGCAAATGCCACTTCCAGCTCAGCTGTGCAGAAGAAGAACAACAAGAAGAAGAAATATCTCGAAATATGTCCGTCAGGCCCCTTCCCTTGAGATAAATCTGCAAATATCTCGGAAACGAAGCGAGCTATGGCAAAATATTTACAGACCTTTCTTGTAGAGAATTAAGTTTCCTACTTTTTATGTAGTATGATATTTTTTGATCAGATGCGTAGTTCTCGAGATATATCAAGATATTTAAAAGTTCCGAAGCCGCACCAATATAATAGAGATACAGAAACACCGTGGCCCCTTCCTTTGAGATAACTCTGCACTATTGCGCGCTGCAAATGCCACTTCCAGCTCAGCTGTGCAGAAGAAGAACAACAAGAAGAAGAAATATCTCGAAATATGTCCGTCAGGCCCCTTCCCTTGAGATATATCTGCAAATATCTCGGAAACGAAGCGAGCTATGGCAAAATGTTAAGAGACCTTTTTTGTAGAGAATTATGTTTCCTACAATTTATGTTCTATGATATTTTTTGATCAGAAGCGTAGTTTTCGAGATATATCGAGATATTTAAAAGTTCCGAAGCCGCACCAACATAATAGAGATACAGAAACACCGTGGCCCCTTTCTTTGAGATAACTCTGCACTAGTGCGAGCCGCAAATGCCACTTCCAGCTTAGCTGTGCAGAAGAAGAACAACAAGAAGAAGAAATATCTCGAAATATGTCCGACAGGCCCCTTCCCTTGAGATAAATCTGCAAATATCTCGGAAACGAAGCGAGCTATGGCAAAATGTTAAGAGACCTTTTTTGTAGAGAATTAAGTTTCCTACTTTTTATGTTCTATGATATTTTTTGATCAGATGCGTAGTTCTCGAGATATATCAAGATAGTTAAAAGTTCCGAAGCCGCACCAACATAATAGAGATACAGAAACACCGTGGCCCCTCTCTTTGAGATAACTCTGCACTATTGCGAGCTGCAAATGCCACTTCCAGCTTAGCTGTGCAGAAGAAGAACAACAAGAAGTAGAAATATCTCGAAATATGTCCGTCAGGCCCCTTCCCTTGAGATAAATCTGCAAATATCTCGGAAACGAAGCGAGCTATGGCAAAATGTTAAGAGACCTTTTTTGTAGAGAATAATGTTTCCTACAATTTACGTTCTATGATATTTTTTGATCAGAAGCGTAGTTTTCGAGATATATCGAGATATTTAAAAGTTCCGAAGCCGCACCAACATAATAGAGATACAGAAACACCGTGGCCCCTTTCTTTGAGATAACTCTGCACTATTGCGACCTGCAAATGCCACTTCCAGCTCAGCTGTGCAGAAGAAGAACAACAAGAAGAAGAAATATCTGGAAATATGTCCGTTAGGCCCCTTCCCTTGAGATAAATCTGCAAATATCTCGGAAACGAAGCGAGCTATGGCAAAATGTTAAGAGACCTTTTTTGTAGAGAATTAAGTTTCCTACTTTTTATGTTCTATGATATTTTTTGATCAGATGCGTAGTTCTCGAGATATATCAAGATATTTAAAAGTTCCGAAGCAGCACGAACATAATAGAGATACAGAAACACCGTGGCCCCTTTCTTTGAGATAACTCTGCACTATTGCGAGCTGCAAATGCCACTTCCAGCTTAGCTGTGCAGAAGAAGAACAACAAGAAGAAGAAATATCTCGAAATATGTCCGTCAGGCCCCTTCCCTTGAGATAAATCTGCAAATATCTCGGAAACGAAGCGAGCTATGGCAAAATGTTTAGAGACCTTTCTTGTAGAGAATTAAGTTTCCTACTTTTTATGTAGTATGATATTTTTTGATCAGATGCGTAGTTCTCGAGATATATCAAGATATTTAAAAGTTCCGAAGCCGCACCAACATAATAGAGATACAGAAACACCGTGGCCCGTTTCTTTGAGATAACCCTGCACTATCGCGCGCTGCAAATGCCACTTCCAGCTTAGCTGTGCAGAAGAAGAACAACAAGAAGAAGAAATATCTCGAAATATGTCCGTCAGGCCCCTTCCCTTGAGATATATCTGCAAATATCTCGGAAACGAAGCGAGCTATGGCCAAATGTTAAGAGACCTTTTTTGTAGAGAATTCTGTTTGCTACAATTTATGTTCTATGAAATTTTTTGATCAGAAGCGTAGTTTTCGAGATATATCGAGATATTTAAAAGTTCCGAAGCCGCACCAACATAATAGAGATACAGAAACACCGTGGCCCCTTTCTTTGAGATAACTCTGCACTAGTGCGAGCCGCAAATGCCACTTCCAGCTTAGCTGTGCAGAAGAAGAACAACAAGAAGAAGAAATATCTCGAAATATGTCCGACAGGCCCCTTCCCTTGAGATAAATCTGCAAATATCTCGGAAACGAAGCGAGCTATGGCGAAATGTTAAGAGACCTTTTCTGCAGAGAATTAAGTTTCCTACTTTTTATCTTCTATGATATTTTTTGATCAGATGCGTAGTTCTCGAGATATATCAAGATATTTAAAAGTTCCGAAGCCGCACCAACATAATAGAGATACAGAAACACCGTGGCCCCTTTCTTTGAGATAACTCTGCACTATTGCGCGCTGCAAATGCCACTTCCAGCTTAGCTGTGCAGAAGAAGAACAACAAGAAGAAGAAATATCTCGAAATATGTCCGTCAGGCCCCTTCCCTTGAGATAAATCTGCAAATATCTCGGAAACGAAGCGAGCTATGGCAAAATATTTACAGACCTTTCTTGTAGAGAATTAAGTTTCCTACTTTTTATGTAGTATGATATTTTTTGATCAGATGCGTAGTTCTCGAGATATATCAAGATATTTAAAAGTTCCGAAGCCGCACCAATATAATAGAGATACAGAAACACCGTGGCCCCTTCCTTTGAGATAACTCTGCACTATTGCGCGCTGCAAATGCCACTTCCAGCTCAGCTGTGCAGAAGAAGAACAACAAGAAGAAGAAATATCTGGAAATATGTCCGTTAGGCCCCTTCCCTTGAGATAAATCTGCAAATATCTCGGAAACGAAGCGAGTTATGGCAAAATGTTAAGAGACCTTTTTTGTAGAGAATTAAGTTTCCTACTTTTTATGTTCTATGATATTTTTTGATCAGATGCGTAGTTCTCGAGATATATCAAGATATTTAAAAGTTCCGAAGCAGCACCAACATAATAGAGATACAGAAACACCGTGGCCCCTTTCTTTGAGATAACTCTGCACTATTGCGAGCTGCAAATGCCACTTCCAGCTTAGCTGTGCAGAAGAAGAACAACAAGAAGAAGAAATATCTCGAAATATGTCCGTCAGGCCCCTTCCCTTGAGATAAATCTGCAAATATCTCGGAAACGAAGCGAGCTATGGCAAAATGTTTAGAGACCTTTCTTGTAGAGAATTAAGTTTCCTACTTTTTATGTAGTATGATATTTTTTGATCAGATGCGTAGTTCTCGAGATATATCAAGATATTTAAAAGTTCCGAAGCCGCACCAACATAATAGAGATACAGAAACACCGTGGCCCGTTTCTTTGAGATAACTCTGCACTATTGCGCGCTGCAAATGCCACTTCCAGCTTAGCTGTGCAGAAGAAGAACAACAAGAAGAAGAAATATCTCGAAATATGTCCGTCAGGCCCCTTCCCTTGAGATAAATCTGCAAATATCTCGGAAACCAAGCGAGCTATGGGAAAATGTAAAGAGACCTTTTTTGTAGAGAATTAAGTTTGCTACTTTTTATGTTCTATGATATTTTTCGATCAGAGGCGTAGTTCTCGAGATATATCAAGATATTTAAAAGTTCAGAAGCCGCACCAACATAATAGAGATACAGAAACACCGTGGCCCCTTTCTTTGAGATAACTCTGCACGATTGCGAGCTGGAAATGTCACTTCCAGTTTAGCTGTGCAGAAGAAGAACAACAAGAAGAAGAAATATCTTGAAATATGTCCGTCAGGCCCCTTCCCTTGAGATATATCTGCAAATATCTCGGAAACGAAGCGAGCTATGGCAAAATGTTAAGAGACCTTTTTTGTAGAGAATTCTGTTTGCTACAATTTATGTTCTATGAAATTTTTTGATCAGAAGCGTAGTTTTCGAGATATATCGAGATATTTAAAAGTTCCGAAGCCGCACCAACATAATAGAGATACAGAAACACCGTGGCCCCTTTCTTTCAGATAACTCTGCACTAGTGCGAGCCGCAAATGCCACTTCCAGCTTAGCTGTGCAGAAGAAGAACAACAAGAAGAAGAAATATCTCGAAATATGTCCGACAGGCCCCTTCCCTTGAGATAAATCTGCAAATATCTCGGAAACGAAGCGAGCTATGGCGAAATGTTAAGAGACCTTTTTTGTAGAGAATTAAGTTTCCTACTTTTTATCTTCTATGATATTTTTTGATCAGATGCGTAGTTCTCGAGATATATCAAGATATTTAAAAGTTCCGAAGCCGCACCAACATAATAGAGATACAGAAACACCGTGGCCCCTCTCTTTGAGATAACTCTGCACTATTGCGAGCTGCAAATGCCACTTCCAGCTTAGCTGTGCAGAAGAAGAACAACAAGAAGAAGAAATATCTCGAAATATGTCCGTCAGGCCCCTTCCCTTGAGATAAATCTGCAAATATCTCGGAAACGAAGCGAGCTATGGCAAAATGTTTAGAGACCTTTCTTGTAGAGAATTAAGTTTCCTACTTTTTATGGAGTATGATATTTTTTGATCAGATGCGTAGTTCTCGAGATATATCAAGATATTTAAAAGTTCCGAAGCCGCACCAACATAATAGAGATACAGAAACACCGTGGCCCCTTTCTTTGAGATAACTCTGCACTATTGCGCGCTGCAAATGCCACTTCCAGCTTAGCTGTGCAGAAGAAGAACAACAAGAAGAAGAAATATCTCGAAATATGTCCGTCAGGCCCCTTCCCTTGAGATAAATCTGCAAATATCTCGGAAACGAAGCGAGCTATGGCAAAATGTTAAGAGACCTTTTTTGTAGAGAATAATGTTTCCTACAATTTACGTTCTATGATATTTTTTGATCAGAAGCGTAGTTTTCGAGATATATCGAGATATTTAAAAGTTCCGAAGCCGCACCAACATAATAGAGATACAGAAACACCGTGGCCCCTTTCTTTGAGATAACTCTGCACTATTGCGACCTGCAAATGCCACTTCCAGCTCAGCTGTGCAGAAGAAGAACAACAAGAAGAAGAAATATCTGGAAATATGTCCGTTAGGCCCCTTCCCTTGAGATAAATCTGCAAATATCTCGGAAACGAAGCGAGCTATGGCAAAATGTTAAGAGACCTTTTTTGTAGAGAATTAAGTTTCCTACTTTTTATGTTCTATGATATTTTTTGATCAGATGCGTAGTTCTCGAGATATATCAAGATATTTAAAAGTTCCGAAGCAGCACGAACATAATAGAGATACAGAAACACCGTGGCCCCTTTCTTTGAGATAACTCTGCACTATTGCGAGCTGCAAATGCCACTTCCAGCTTAGCTGTGCAGAAGAAGAACAACAAGAAGAAGAAATATCTCGAAATATGTCCGTCAGGCCCCTTCCCTTGAGATAAATCTGCAAATATCTCGGAAACGAAGCGAGCTATGGCAAAATGTTTAGAGACCTTTCTTGTAGAGAATTAAGTTTCCTACTTTTTATGTAGTATGATATTTTTTGATCAGATGCGTAGTTCTCGAGATATATCAAGATATTTAAAAGTTCCGAAGCCGCACCAACATAATAGAGATACAGAAACACCGTGGCCCGTTTCTTTGAGATAACCCTGCACTATCGCGCGCTGCAAATGCCACTTCCAGCTTAGCTGTGCAGAAGAAGAACAACAAGAAGAAGAAATATCTCGAAATATGTCCGTCAGGCCCCTTCCCTTGAGATATATCTGCAAATATCTCGGAAACGAAGCGAGCTATGGCCAAATGTTAAGAGACCTTTTTTGTAGAGAATTCTGTTTGCTACAATTTATGTTCTATGAAATTTTTTGATCAGAAGCGTAGTTTTCGAGATATATCGAGATATTTAAAAGTTCCGAAGCCGCACCAACATAATAGAGATACAGAAACACCGTGGCCCCTTTCTTTGAGATAACTCTGCACTAGTGCGAGCCGCAAATGCCACTTCCAGCTTAGCTGTGCAGAAGAAGAACAACAAGAAGAAGAAATATCTCGAAATATGTCCGACAGGCCCCTTCCCTTGAGATAAATCTGCAAATATCTCGGAAACGAAGCGAGCTATGGCGAAATGTTAAGAGACCTTTTCTGCAGAGAATTAAGTTTCCTACTTTTTATCTTCTATGATATTTTTTGATCAGATGCGTAGTTCTCGAGATATATCAAGATATTTAAAAGTTCCGAAGCCGCACCAACATAATAGAGATACAGAAACACCGTGGCCCCTTTCTTTGAGATAACTCTGCACTATTGCGCGCTGCAAATGCCACTTCCAGCTTAGCTGTGCAGAAGAAGAACAACAAGAAGAAGAAATATCTCGAAATATGTCCGTCAGGCCCCTTCCCTTGAGATAAATCTGCAAATATCTCGGAAACGAAGCGAGCTATGGCAAAATATTTACAGACCTTTCTTGTAGAGAATTAAGTTTCCTACTTTTTATGTAGTATGATATTTTTTGATCAGATGCGTAGTTCTCGAGATATATCAAGATATTTAAAAGTTCCGAAGCCGCACCAATATAATAGAGATACAGAAACACCGTGGCCCCTTCCTTTGAGATAACTCTGCACTATTGCGCGCTGCAAATGCCACTTCCAGCTCAGCTGTGCAGAAGAAGAACAACAAGAAGAAGAAATATCTGGAAATATGTCCGTTAGGCCCCTTCCCTTGAGATAAATCTGCAAATATCTCGGAAACGAAGCGAGTTATGGCAAAATGTTAAGAGACCTTTTTTGTAGAGAATTAAGTTTCCTACTTTTTATGTTCTATGATATTTTTTGATCAGATGCGTAGTTCTCGAGATATATCAAGATATTTAAAAGTTCCGAAGCAGCACCAACATAATAGAGATACAGAAACACCGTGGCCCCTTTCTTTGAGATAACTCTGCACTATTGCGAGCTGCAAATGCCACTTCCAGCTTAGCTGTGCAGAAGAAGAACAACAAGAAGAAGAAATATCTCGAAATATGTCCGTCAGGCCCCTTCCCTTGAGATAAATCTGCAAATATCTCGGAAACGAAGCGAGCTATGGCAAAATGTTTAGAGACCTTTCTTGTAGAGAATTAAGTTTCCTACTTTTTATGTAGTATGATATTTTTTGATCAGATGCGTAGTTCTCGAGATATATCAAGATATTTAAAAGTTCCGAAGCCGCACCAACATAATAGAGATACAGAAACACCGTGGCCCGTTTCTTTGAGATAACTCTGCACTATTGCGCGCTGCAAATGCCACTTCCAGCTTAGCTGTGCAGAAGAAGAACAACAAGAAGAAGAAATATCTCGAAATATGTCCGTCAGGCCCCTTCCCTTGAGATAAATCTGCAAATATCTCGGAAACCAAGCGAGCTATGGGAAAATGTAAAGAGACCTTTTTTGTAGAGAATTAAGTTTGCTACTTTTTATGTTCTATGATATTTTTCGATCAGAGGCGTAGTTCTCGAGATATATCAAGATATTTAAAAGTTCAGAAGCCGCACCAACATAATAGAGATACAGAAACACCGTGGCCCCTTTCTTTGAGATAACTCTGCACGATTGCGAGCTGGAAATGTCACTTCCAGTTTAGCTGTGCAGAAGAAGAACAACAAGAAGAAGAAATATCTTGAAATATGTCCGTCAGGCCCCTTCCCTTGAGATATATCTGCAAATATCTCGGAAACGAAGCGAGCTATGGCAAAATGTTAAGAGACCTTTTTTGTAGAGAATTCTGTTTGCTACAATTTATGTTCTATGAAATTTTTTGATCAGAAGCGTAGTTTTCGAGATATATCGAGATATTTAAAAGTTCCGAAGCCGCACCAACATAATAGAGATACAGAAACACCGTGGCCCCTTTCTTTCAGATAACTCTGCACTAGTGCGAGCCGCAAATGCCACTTCCAGCTTAGCTGTGCAGAAGAAGAACAACAAGAAGAAGAAATATCTCGAAATATGTCCGACAGGCCCCTTCCCTTGAGATAAATCTGCAAATATCTCGGAAACGAAGCGAGCTATGGCGAAATGTTAAGAGACCTTTTTTGTAGAGAATTAAGTTTCCTACTTTTTATCTTCTATGATATTTTTTGATCAGATGCGTAGTTCTCGAGATATATCAAGATATTTAAAAGTTCCGAAGCCGCACCAACATAATAGAGATACAGAAACACCGTGGCCCCTCTCTTTGAGATAACTCTGCACTATTGCGAGCTGCAAATGCCACTTCCAGCTTAGCTGTGCAGAAGAAGAACAACAAGAAGAAGAAATATCTCGAAATATGTCCGTCAGGCCCCTTCCCTTGAGATAAATCTGCAAATATCTCGGAAACGAAGCGAGCTATGGCAAAATGTTTAGAGACCTTTCTTGTAGAGAATTAAGTTTCCTACTTTTTATGGAGTATGATATTTTTTGATCAGATGCGTAGTTCTCGAGATATATCAAGATATTTAAAAGTTCCGAAGCCGCACCAACATAATAGAGATACAGAAACACCGTGGCCCCTTTCTTTGAGATAACTCTGCACTATTGCGCGCTGCAAATGCCACTTCCAGCTTAGCTGTGCAGAAGAAGAACAACAAGAAGAAGAAATATCTCGAAATATGTCCGTCAGGCCCCTTCCCTTGAGATAAATCTGCAAATATCTCGGAAACGAAGCGAGCTATGGCAAAATGTTAAGAGACCTTTTTTGTAGAGAATAATGTTTCCTACAATTTACGTTCTATGATATTTTTTGATCAGAAGCGTAGTTTTCGAGATATATCGAGATATTTAAAAGTTCCGAAGCCGCACCAACATAATAGAGATACAGAAACACCGTGGCCCCTTTCTTTCAGATAACTCTGCACTAGTGCGAGCCGCAAATGCCACTTCCAGCTTAGCTGTGCAGAAGAAGAACAACAAGAAGAAGAAATATCTCGAAATATGTCCGACAGGCCCCTTCCCTTGAGATAAATCTGCAAATATCTCGGAAACGAAGCGAGCTATGGCGAAATGTTAAGAGACCTTTTTTGTAGAGAATTAAGTTTCCTACTTTTTATCTTCTATGATATTTTTTGATCAGATGCGTAGTTCTCGAGATATATCAAGATATTTAAAAGTTCCGAAGCCGCACCAACATAATAGAGATACAGAAACACCGTGGCCCCTTTCTTTGAGATAACTCTGCACTATTGCGCGCTGCAAATGCCACTTCCAGCTTAGCTGTGCAGAAGAAGAACAACAAGAAGAAGAAATATCTCGAAATATGTCCATCAGGACCCTTCCCTTGAGATAAATCTGCAAATATCTCGGAAACGAAGCGAGGTATGGCAAAATGTTAAGGAACCTTTTTTGTAGAGAATAATGTTTCCTACAATTTACGTTGTATGATATTTTTTGATCAGAAGCGTAGTTTTCGATATATATCGAGATATTTAAAAGTTCCGAAGCCGCACCAACATAATAGAGATACAGAAACACCGTGGCCCCTTTCTTGGAGATAATTCTGCACTATTGCGACCTGCAAATGCCACTTCCAGCTCAGCTGTGCAGAAGAAGAACAACAAGAAGAAGAAATATCTCGAAATATGTCCGTCAGGCCCCTTCCCTTGAGATAAATCTGCAAACATCTCGGAAACGAAGCGAGCTATGGCAAAATGTTAAGAGACGTTTTTTGTAGAGAATTATGTTTCCTACAATTTATGTTCTATGATATTTTTTGATCAGAAGCGTAGTTTTCGAGATATATCGAGATATTTAAAAGTTCCGAAGCCGCACCAACATAATAGAGATACAGAAACACCGTGGCCCCTTTCTTTGAGATAACTCTGCACTATTGCGAGCTGCAAATGCCACTTCCAGCTTAGCTGTGCAGAGGAAGAACAACAAGAAGAAGAAATATCTCGAAATATGTCCGTCAGGCCAGTTCCTTTGAGCTGAATCTGCAAATATCTCGGAAACGAAGCGAGCTATGGCAAAATGTTAAGAGACATTTTTTGTAGAGAATTATGTTTCCTACAATTTATGTTCTATGATATTTTTTGATCAGAAGCGTAGTTTTCGAGATATATCGAGATATTTAAAAGTTCCGAAGACGCACCAACATAATAGAGATACAGAAACACCGTGGCCCCTTTCTTTGAGATAATTCTGCACTATTGCGACCTGCAAATGCCACTTTCAGCTCAGCTGTGCAGAAGAAGAACAACAAGAAGAAGAAATATCTCGAAATATGTCCGTCAGGCCAGTTCCTTTGAGCTGAATCTGCAAATATCTCGGAAACGAAGAGAGCTATGGCAAAATGTTAAGAGACCTTTTTTGTAGAGAATTACGTTTCCTACTTTTCATGTTCTATGATATTTTTTGATCAGATGCGTAGTTCTCGAGATATATCAAGATATTTAAAAGTTCCGAAGCCGCACCAACATAATAGAGATACAGAAACACCGTGGCCCCTTTCTTTGAGATAACTGTGCACTAGTGCGAGCCGCAAATGCCACTTCCAGCTTAGCTGTGCAGAAGAAGAACAAGAAGAAGAAGTATCTCGAAATATGTCCGTCAGGCCCCTTCCCTTGAGATAAATCTGCAAATATCTCGGAAACGAAGCGAGCTATGGCAAAATGTTCAGAGACCTTTCTTGTAGAGAAATAAGTTTCCTACTTTTTATGTAGTATGCTATTTTTTGATCAGATGCGTAGTTCTCGAGATATATCAAGATATTTAAAAGTTCCGAAGCCGCACCAACATAATAGAGATACAGAAACACCGTGGCCCCTTTCTTTGAGATAACTCTGCACGATTGCGAGCTGGAAATGCCACTTCCAGTTTAGCTGTGCAGAAGAAGAACAACAAGAAGAAGAAATATCTCGAAATATGTCCATCAGGACCCTTCCCTTGAGATAAATCTGCAAATATCTCGGAAACGAAGCGAGCTATGGCAAAATGTTAACGGACCTTTTTTGTAGAGAATAATGTTTCCTACAATTTACGTTCTATGATATTTTTTGATCAGAAGCGTAGTTTTCGAGATATATCGAGATATTTAAAAGTTCCGAAGCCGCACCAACATAATAGAGATACAGAAACACCGTGGCCCCTTTCTTTGAGATAACTCTGCACTATTGCGAGCTGCAAATGCCACTTCCAGCTTAGCTGTGCAGAAGAAGAACAACAAGAAGAAGAAGTATCTCGAAATATGTCCGTCAGGCCCCTTCCCTTGAGATAAATCTGCAAATATCTCGGAAACGAAGCGAGCTATGGCAAAATGTTTAGAGACCTTTCTTGTAGAGAAATAAGTTTCCTACTTTTTATGTAGTATGATATTTTTTGATCAGATGCGTAGTTCTCGAGATATATCAAGATATTTAAAAGTTCCGAAGCCGCACCAACATAATAGAGATACAGAAACACCGTGGCCCCTTTCTTTGAGATAACTCTGCACGATTGCGAGCTGGAAATGCCACTTCCAGTTTAGCTGTGCAGAAGAAGAACAACAAGAAGAAGAAATATCTCGAAATATGTCCATCAGGACCCTTCCCTTGAGATAAACCTGCAAATATCTCGGAAACGAAGCGAGCTATGGCAAAATGTTAAGGGACCTTTTTTGTAGAGAATAATGTTTCCTACAATTTACGTTCTATGATATTTTTTGATCAGAAGCGTAGTTTTCGAGATATATCGAGATATTTAAAAGTTCCGAAGCCGCACCAACATAATAGAGATACAGAAACACCGTGGCCCCTTTCTTTGAGATAACTCTGCACTATTGCGAGCTGCAAATGCCACTTCCAGCTTAGCTGTGCAGAAGAAGAACAACAAGAAGAAGAAATATCTCGAAATATGTCCGTCAGGCCCCTTCCCTTGAGATAAATCTGCAAATATCTCGGAAACGAAGCGAGCTATGGCAAAATGTTTAGAGACCTTTCTTGTAGAGAAATAAGTTTCCTACTTTTTATGTAGTATGATATTTTTTGATCAGATGCGTAGTTCTCGAGATATATCAAGATATTTAAAAGTTCCGAAGCCGCACCAACATAATAGAGATACAGAAACACCGTGGCCCCTTTCTTTGAGATAACTCTGCACTATTGCGCGCTGCAAATGCCACTTCCAGCTTAGCTGTGCAGAAGAAGAACAACAAGAAGAAGAAATATCTCGAAATATGTCCATCAGGACCCTTCCCTTGAGATAAATCTGCAAATATCTCGGAAACGAAGCGAGCTATGGCAAAATGTTAAGGGACCTTTTTTGTAGAGAATAATGTTTCCTACAATTTACGTTCTATGATATTTTTTGATCAGAAGCGTAGTTTTCGAGATATATCGAGATATTTAAAAGTTCCGAAGCCGCACCAACATAATAGAGATACAGAAACACCGTGGCCCCTTTCTTTGAGATAATTCTGCACTATTGCGACCTGCAAATGCCACTTCCAGCTCAGCTGTGCAGAAGAAGAACAACAAGAAGAAGAAATATCTCGAAATATGTCCGTCAGGCCCCTTCCCTTGAGATAAATCTGCAAATATCTCGGAAACGAAGAGAGCTATGGCAAAATGTTAAGAGACCTTTTTTGTAGAGAATTATGTTTCCTACTTTTCATGTTCTATGATATTTTTTGATCAGATGCGTAGTTTTCGAGATATATCGAGATATTTAAAAGTTCCGAAGCCGCACCAACATAATAGAGATACAGAAACACCGTGGCCCCTTTCTTTGAGATAACTCTGCACTATTGCGAGCTGCAAATGCCACTTCCAGCTTAGCTGTGCAGAAGAAGAACAACAAGAAGAAGAAATATCTCGAAATATGTCCGTCAGGCCCCTTCCCTTGAGATAAATCTGCAAATATCTCGGAAACCAAGCGAGCTATGGCAAAATGTTAAGAGACCTTTTTTGTAGAGAATTAAGTTTCCTACAATTTATGTTCTATGATATTTTTTGATCCGAAGCGTAGTTTTCGAGATATATCGAGATATTTAAAAGTTCCGAAGCCGCACCAACATAATAGGGATACAGAAACACCGTGGCCCCTTTCTTTGAGATAACTCTGCACTAGTGCGAGCCGCAAATGCCACTTCCAGCTTAGCTGTGCAGAAGAAGAACAACAAGAAGAAGAAATATCTCGAAATATGTCCGTCAGGCCCCTTCCCTTGAGATATATCTGCAAATATCTCGGAAACGAAGCGAGCTATGGCAAAATGATAAGAGACCTTTTTTGTAGAGAATTATGTTTCCTACAATTTATGTTCTACCATATTTTTTGATCAGAAGCGTAGTTTTCGAGATATATCGAGATATTTAAAAGTTCCGACGCCGCACCAACATAATACAGATACAGAAACACCGTGGCCCCTTTCTTTGAGATAACTCTGCACTAGTGCGAGCCGCAAATGCCACTTCCAGCTTAGCTGTGCAGAGGAAGAACAACAAGAAGAAGAAATATCTCGAAATATGTCCGTCAGGCCCCTTCCCTTGAGATAAATCTGCAAATATCTCGGAAACGAAGAGAGCTATGGCAAAATGTTTAGAGAACTTTTTTATAGAGAATTAAGTTTCCTACAATTTATGTTCTATGATAGTTTTTGATCAGAAGCGTAGTTTTCGAGATATATCGAGATATTTAAAAGTTCCGAAGCCGCACCAACATAATAGAGATACAGAAACACCGTGGCCCCTCTCTTTGAGATAACTCTGCACTATTGCGAGCTGGAAATGCCACTTCCAGTTTAGCTGTGCAGAAGAAGAACAACAAGAAGAAGAAATATCTCGAAATATGTCCGTTAGGCCCCTTCTCTTGAGATAAATCTGCAAATATCTCGGAAACGAAGCGAGCTATGGCAAAATGTTAAGAGACCTTTTTTGTAGACAATTAAGTTTCCTACTTTTTATGTTCTATGATATTTTTTGATCAGATGCGTAGTTCTCGAGATATATCAAGATATTTAAAAGTTCCGAAGCCGCACCAACATAATAGAGGTACAGAAACACCGTGGCCCCTTTCTTTGAGATAACTCTGCACTAGTGCGAGCCGCAAATGCCACTTCCAGCTTAGCTGTGCAGTAGAAGAACAAGAAGAAGAAATATCTCGAAATATGTCCGTCAGGCCCCTTCCCTTGAGATAAATCTGCAAATATCTCGGAAACGAAGCGAGCTATTGCAAAATGTTAAGAGACCTTTTTTGTAGAGAATTAAGTTTCCTACTTTTTATGTTCTATGATATTTTTTGATCAGATGCGTAGTTCTCGAGATATATCAAGATATTTAAAAGTTCCGAACCCGCACCAACATAATAGAGATACAGAAACACCGTGGCCCCTTTCTTTGAGATAACTCTGCACTATTGCGAGCTGCAAATGCCACTTCCAGCTTAGTTGTGCAGAGGAAGAACAACAAGAAGAAGAAATATCTCGAAATATGTCCGTCAGGCCAGTTCCTTTGAGCTGAATCTGCAAATATCTCGGAAACGATGCGAGCTATGGCAAAATGTTAAGAGACGTTTTTTATAGAGAATTATGTTTCCTACAATTTATGTTCTATGATATTTTTTGATCAGAAGCGTAGTTTTCGAGATATATCGAGATATTTAAAAGTTCCGAAGCCGCACCAACATAATAGGGATACAGAAACACCGTGGCCCCTTTCTTTGAGATAACTCTGCACTAGTGCGAGCCGCAAATGCCACTTCCAGCTTAGCTGTGCAGAAGAAGAACAACAAGAAGAAGAAATATCTCGAAATATGTCCGTCAGGCCCCTTCCCTTGAGATAAATCTGCAAATATCTCGGAAACGAAGCAAGCTATGGCAAAATGTTAAGAGACCTTTTTTGTAGAGAATTAAGTTTCCTACTTTTTATGTTCTATGATATTTTTTCATCAGAAGCGTAGTTTTCGAGATATATCGAGATATTTAAAAGTTCCGAAGCCGCACCAACATAATAGAGATACAGAAACACCGTGGCCCCTTTCTTTGAGATAACTCTGCACTATTGCGAGCTGCAAATGCCACTTCCAGCTTAGCTGTGCAGAAGAAGAACAACAAGAAGAAGAAATATCTCGAAATATGTCCGTCAGGCCCCTTCCCTTGAAATAAATCTGCAAATATCTCGGAAACGAAGCGAGCTATGGCAAAATGTTAAGAGACGTTTTTTGTAGAGAATTATGTTTCCTACAATTTAGGTTCTATGATATTTTTTGATCAGAAGCGTAGTTTTCGAGATGTATCGAGATATTTAAAAGTTCCGAAGCCGCACCAACATAATAGAGATACCGAAACACCGTGGCCCCTTTCTTTGAGATAACTCTGCACTATTGCGAGCTGCAAATGACACTTCCAGCTTAGCTGTGCAGAAGAAGAACAACAAGAAGAAGAAATATCTCGAAATATGTCCGTCAGGCCCCTTCCCTTGAGATAAATCTGCAAATATCTCGGAAACGAAGCGAGCTATGGCAAAATGTTAAGAGACCTTTTTTGTAGAGAATTATGTTTCCTACAATTTATGTTCTATGATATTTTTTGATCAGAAGCGTAGTTTTCGAGATATATCGAGATATTTAAAAGTTCCGAAGCCGCACCAACATAATAGAGATACAGAAACACCGTGGCCCCTTTCTTTGAGATAACTCTGCACTAGTGCGAGCCGCAAATGCCACTTCCAGCTAAGCTGTGCAGAAGAAGAACAACAAGAAGAAGAAATATCTCGAAATATGTCCGTCAGGCCCCTTCCCTTGAGATATATCTGCAAATATCTCGGAAACGAAGCGAGCTATGGCACAATGTTAAGAGACCTTTTTTGTAGAGAATTCTGTTTCCTACAATTTATGTTCTATGATATTTTTTGATCAGAAGCGTAGTTTTCGAGATATATCGAGATATTTAAAAGTTCCGAAGCCGCACCAACATAATAGAGATACAGAAACACCGTGGCCCCTTTCTTTGAGATAACTCTGCACTAGTGCGAGCCGCAAATGCCACTTCCAGCTTAGCTGTGCAGAAGAAGAACAACAAGAAGAAGAAATATCTCGAAATATGTCCGTCAGGCCCCTTCCCTTGAGATAAATCTGCAAATATCTCGGAAACGAAGCGAGTTATGGCAAAATGTTAAGAGACCTTTTTTGTAGAGAATTAAGTTTCCTACTTTTTATGTTCTATGATATTTTTTGATCAGATGCGTAGTTCTCGAGATATATCAAGATATTTAAAAGTTCCGAACCCGCACCAACATAATAGAGATACAGAAACACCGTGGCCCCTTTCTTTGAGATAACTCTGCACTAGTGCGAGCCGCAAATGCCACTTCCAGCTTAGCTGTGCAGAGGAAGAACAACAAGAAGAAGAAATATCTCGAAATATGTCCGTCAGGCCAGTTCCTTTGAGCTGAATCTGCAAATATCTCGGAAACGAAGCGAGCTATGGCAAAATGTTAAGAGACGTTTTTTATAGAGAATTATGTTTCCTACAATTTATGTTCTATGATATTTTTTGATCAGAAGCGTAGTTTTCGAGATATATCGAGATATTTAAAAGTTCCGAAGCCGCACCAACATAATAGGGATACAGAAACACCGTGGCCCCTTTCTTTGAGATAACTCTGCAGTAGTGCGAGCCGCAAATGCCACTTCCAGCTTAGCTGTGCAGAAGAAGAACAACAAGAAGAAGAAATATCTCGAAATATGTCCGTCAGGCCCCTTCCCTTGAGATATATCTGCAAATATCTCGGAAACGAAGCGAGCTATGGCCAAATGTTTAGAGACCTTTTTTGTAGAGAATTCTGTTTCCTACAATTTATGTTCTATGATATTTTTTGATCAGAAGCGTAGTTTTCGAGATATATCGAGATATTTAAAAGTTCCGAAGCCGCACCAACATAATAGAGATACAGAAACACCGTGGCCCCTTTCTTTGAGATAACTCTGCACTATTGCGAGCTGCAAATGACACTTCCAGCTTAGCTGTGCAGAAGAAGAACAACAAGAAGAAGAAATATCTCGAAATATGTCCGTCAGGCCCCTTCCCTTGAGATAAATCTGCAAATATCTCGGAAACGAAGCGAGCTATGGCAAAATGTTAAGAGACCTTTTTTGTAGAGAATTATGTTTCCTACAATTTAGGTTCTATGATATTTTTTGATCAGAAGCGTAGTTTTCGAGATGTATCGAGATATTTAAAAGTTCCGAAGCCGCACCAACATAATAGAGATACAGAAACACCGTGGCCCCTTTCTTTGAGATAACTCTGCACGATTGCGAGCTGGAAATGCCACTTCCAGTTTAGCTGTGCAGAAGAAGAACAACAAGAAGAAGAAATATCTCGAAATATGTCCGTCAGGCCCCTTCCCTTGAGATATATCTGCAAATATCTCGGAAACGAAGCGAGCTATGGCAAAATGTTAAGAGACGTTTTTTATAGAGAATTATGTTTCCTACAATTTATGTTCTATGATATTTTTTGATCAGAAGCGTAGTTTTCGAGATGTATCGAGATATTTAAAAGTTCCGAAGCCGCACCAACATAATAGAGATACAGAAACACCGTGGCCCCTTTCTTTGAGATAACTCTGCACGATTGCGAGCTGGAAATGCCACTTCCAGTTTAGCTGTGCAGAAGAAGAACAACAAGAAGAAGAAATATCTCGAAATATGTCCGTCAGGCCCCTTCCCTTGAGATATATCTGCAAATATCTCGGAAACGAAGCGAGCTATGGCAAAATGTTAAGAGACGTTTTTTATAGAGAATTATGTTTCCTACAATTTATGTTCTATGATATTTTTTGATCAGAAGCGTAGTTTTCGAGATATATCGAGATATTTAAAAGTTCCGAAGCCGCACCAACATAATAGAGATACAGAAACACCGTGGCCCCTTTCTTTGAGATAACTCTGCACTATTGCGAGCTGTAAATGCCACTTCCAGCTTAGCTGTGCAGAAGAAGAACAACAAGAAGAAGAAATATCTCGAAATATGTCCGTCAGGCCCCTTCCCTTGAGATATATCTGCAAATATCTCGGAAACGAAGCGAGCTATGGCAAAATGTTAAGAGACCTTTTTTGTAGAGAATTCTGTTTCCTACAATTTATGTTCTATGATATTTTTTGATCAGAAGCGTAGTTTTCGAGATATATCGAGATATTTAAAAGTTCCGAAGCCGCACCAACATAATAGAGATACAGAAACACCGTGGCCCCTTTCTTTGAGATAACTCTGCACTAGTGCGAGCCGCAAATGCCACTTCCAGCTTAGCTGTGCAGAAGAAGAACAACAAGAAGAAGAAATATCTCGAAATATGTCCGTCAGGCCCCTTCCCTTGAGATAAATCTGCAAATATCTCGGAAACGAAGGGAGCTATGGCAAAATGTTAAGAGACCTTTTTTGTAGAGAATTAAGTTTCCTACTTTTTATGTTCTATGATATTTTTTGATCAGATGCGTAGTTCTCGAGATATATCAAGATATTTAAAAGTTCCGAAGCCGCACCAACATAATAGAGATACAGAAACACAGTGGCCCCTTTCTTTGAGATAACTCTGCACTATTGCGAGCTGCAAATGCCACTTCCAGCTTAGCTGTGCAGAAGAAGAACAACAAGAAGAAGAAATATCTCGAAATATGTCCGTCAGGCCCCTTCCCTTGAGATAAATCTGCAAATATCTCGGAAACGAAGAGAGCTATGGCAAAATGTTAAGAGACATTTTTTGTAGAGAATTAAGTTTCCTACAATTTATGTTCTATGATATTTTTTGATCAGAAGCGTAGTTTTCGAGATATATCGAGATATTTAAAAGTTCCGAAGCCGCACCAACATAATAGGGATACAGAAACACCGTGGCCCCTTTCTTTGAGATAACTCTGCACTAGTGCGAGCCGCAAATGCCACTTCCAGCTTAGCTGTGCAGAAGAAGAACAACAAGAAGAAGAAATATCTCGAAATATGTCCGTCAGGCCCCTTCCCTTGAGATATATCTGCAAATATCTCGGAAACGAAGCGAGCTATGGCAAAATGTTAAGAGACCTTTTTTGTAGAGAATTATGTTTCCTACAATTTATGTTCTATGATATTTTTTGATCAGAAGCGTAGTTTTCGAGATATATCGAGATATTTAAAAGTTCCGAAGCCGCACCAACATAATAGAGATACAGAAACACCGTGGCCCCTTTCTTTGAGATAACTCTGCACTAGTGCGAGCCGCAAATGCCACTTCCAGCTTAGCTGTGCAGAAGAAGAACAACAAGAAGAAGAAATATCTCGAAATATGTCCGACAGGCCCCTTCCCTTGAGATAAATCTGCAAATATCTCGGAAACGAAGCGAGCTATGGCAAAATGTTAAGAGACCTTTTTTGTAGAGAATTAAGTTTCCTACTTTTTATGTTCTATGATATTTTTTGATCAGATGCGTAGTTCTCGAGATATATCAAGATATTTAATAGTTCCGAAGCCGCACCAACATAATAGAGATACAGAAACACCGTGGCCCGTTTCTTTGAGATAACTCTGCACTAGTGCGAGCCGCAAATGCCACTTCCAGCTTAGCTGTGCAGAAGAAGAACAACAAGAAGAAGAAATATCTCGAAATATGTCCGTCAGGCCCCTTCCCTTGAGATATATCTGCAAATATCTCGGAAACGAAGCGAGCTATGGCAAAATGTTAAGAGACCTTTTTTGTAGAGAATTATGTTTCCTACAATTTATGTTCTATGATATTTTTTGATCAGAAGCGTAGTTTTCGAGATATATCGAGATATTTAAAAGTTCCGAAGCCGCACCAACATAATAGAGATACAGAAACACCGTGGCCCCTTTCTTTGAGATAACTCTGCACTAGTGCGAGCCGCAAATGCCACTTCCAGCTTAGCTGTGCAGAAGAAGAACAACAAGAAGAAGAAATATCTCGAAATATGTCCGACAGGCCCCTTCCCTTGAGATAAATCTGCAAATATCTCGGAAACGAAGCGAGCTATGGCAAAATGTTAAGAGACCTTTTTTGTAGAGAATTAAGTTTCCTACTTTTTATGTTCTATGATATTTTTTGATCAGATGCGTAGTTCTCGAGATATATCAAGATATTTAATAGTTCCGAAGCCGCACCAACATAATAGAGATACAGAAACACCGTGGCCCCTTTCTTTGAGACAACTCTGCACTATTGCGAGCTGCACATGCCACTTCCAGCTTAGCTGTGCAGAAGAAGAACAACAAGAAGAAGAAATATCTCGAAATATGTCCGTCAGGCCCCTTCCCTTGAGATAAATCTGCAAATATCTCGGAAACGAAGAGAGCTATGGCAAAATGTTAAGAGACCTTTTTTGTAGAGAATTAAGTTTCCTACAATTTATGTTCTATGATATTTTTTGATGAGAAGCGTAGTTTTCGAGATATATCGAGATATTTAAAAGTTCCGAAGCCGCACCAACATAATAGGGATACAGAAACACCGTGGCCCCTTTCTTTGAGATAACTCTGCACCAGTGCGAGCCGCAAATGCCACTTCCAGCTTAGCTGTGCAGAAGAAGAACAACAAGAAGAAGAAATATCTCGAAATATGTCCGTCAGGCCCCTTCCCTTGAGATATATCTGCAAATATCTCGGAAACGAAGCGAGCTATGGCAAAATGTTAAGAGACCTTTTTTGTAGAGAATTATGTTTCCTACTTTTTATCTTCTATGATATTTTTTGATCAGATGCGTAGTTCTCGAGATATATCAAGATAGTTAAAAGTTCCGAAGCCGCACCAACATAATAGAGATACAGAAACACCGTGGCCCCTCTCTTTGAGATAACTCTGCACTATTGCGAGCTGCAAATGCCACTTCCAGCTTAGCTGTGCAGAAGAAGAACAACAAGAAGAAGAAATATCTCGAAATATGTCCGTCAGGCCCCTTCCCTTGAGATAAATCTGCAAATATCTCGGAAACGAAGCGAGCTATGGCAAAATGTTAAGAGACCTTTTTTGTAGAGAATAATGTTTCCTACAATTTACGTTCTATGATATTTTTTGATCAGAAGCGTAGTTTTCGAGATATATCGAGATATTTAAAAGTTCCGAAGCCGCACCAACATAATAGAGATACAGAAACACCGTGGCCCCTTTCTTTGAGATAACTCTGCACTATTGCGACCTGCAAATGCCACTTCCAGCTCAGCTGTGCAGAAGAAGAACAACAAGAAGAAGAAATATCTGGAAATATGTCCGTTAGGCCCCTTCCCTTGAGATAAATCTGCAAATATCTCGGAAACGAAGCGAGCTATGGCAAAATGTTAAGAGACCTTTTTTGTAGAGAATTAAGTTTCCTACTTTTTATGTTCTATGATATTTTTTGATCAGATGCGTAGTTCTCGAGATATATCAAGATATTTAAAAGTTCCGAAGCAGCACCAACATAATAGAGATACAGAAACACCGTGGCCCCTTTCTTTGAGATAACTCTGCACTATTGCGAGCTGCAAATGCCACTTCCAGCTTAGCTGTGCAGAAGAAGAACAACAAGAAGAAGAAATATCTCGAAATATGTCCGTCAGGCCCCTTCCCTTGAGATAAATCTGCAAATATCTCGGAAACGAAGCGAGCTATGGCAAAATGTTTATAGACCTTTCTTGTAGAGAATTAAGTTTCCTACTTTTTATGTAGTATGATATTTTTTGATCAGATGCGTAGTTCTCGAGATATATCAAGATATTTAAAAGTTCCGAAGCCGCACCAACATAATAGAGATACAGAAACACCGTGGCCCGTTTCTTTGAGATAACTCTGCACTATCGCGCGCTGCAAATGCCACTTCCAGCTTAGCTGTGCAGAAGAAGAACAACAAGAAGAAGAAATATCTCGAAATATGTCCGTCAGGCCCCTTCCCTTGAGATAAATCTGCAAATATCTCGGAAACGAAGCGAGCTATGGCAAAATGTTAAGAGACCTTTTTTGTAGAGAATAATGTTTCCTACAATTTACGTTCTATGATATTTTTTGATTAGAAGCGTAGTTTTCGAGATATATCGAGATATTTAAAAGTTCCGAAGCCGCACCAATATAATAGAGATACAGAAACACCGTGGCCCCTTCCTTTGAGATAACTCTGCACTATTGCGCGCTGCAAATGCCACTTCCAGCTCAGCTGTGCAGAAGAAGAACAACAAGAAGAAGAAATATCTGGAAATATGTCCGTTAGGCCCCTTCCCTTGAGATAAATCTGCAAATATCTCGGAAACGAAGCGAGTTATGGCAAAATGTTAAGAGACCTTTTTTGTAGAGAATTAAGTTTCCTACTTTTTATGTTCTATGATATTTTTTGATCAGATACGTAGTTCTCGAGATATATCAAGATATTTAAAAGTTCCGAAGCAGCACCAACATAATAGAGATACAGAAACACCGTGGCCCCTTTCTTTGAGATAACTCTGCACTATTGCGAGCTGCAAATGCCACTTCCAGCTTAGCTGTGCAGAAGAAGAACAACAAGAAGAAGAAATATTTCGAAATATGTCCGTCAGGCCCCTTCCCTTGAGATAAATCTGCAAATATCTCGGAAACGAAGCGAGCTATGGCAAAATGTTTAGAGACCTTTCTTGTAGAGAATTAAGTTTCCTACTTTTTATGTAGTATGATATTTTTTGATCAGATGCGTAGTTCTCGAGATATATCAAGATATTTAAAAGTTCCGAAGCCGCACCAACATAATAGAGATACAGAAACACCGTGGCCCGTTTCTTTGAGATAACTCTGCACTATTGCGCGCTGCAAATGCCACTTCCAGCTTAGCTGTGCAGAAGAAGAACAACAAGAAGAAGAAATATCTCGAAATATGTCCGTCAGGCCCCTTCCCTTGAGATAAATCTGCAAATATCTCGGAAACGAAGCGAGCTATGGGAAAATGTAAAGAGACCTTTTTTGTAGAGAATTAAGTTTCCTACTTTTTATGTTCTATGATATTTTTCGATCAGAGGCGTAGTTCTCGAGATATATCAAGATATTTAAAAGTTCCGAAGCCGCACCAACATAATAGAGATACAGAAACACCGTGGCCCCTTTCTTTGAGATAACTCTGCACGATTGCGAGCTGGAAATGTCACTTCCAGTTTAGCTGTGCAGAAGAAGAACAACAAGAAGAAGAAATATCTCGAAATATGTCCGTCAGGCCCCTTCCCTTGAGATATATCTGCAAATATCTCGGAAACGAAGCGAGCTATGGCAAAATGTTAAGAGACCTTTTTTGTAGAGAATTCTGTTTGCTACAATTTATGTTCTATGAAATTTTTTGATCAGAAGCGTAGTTTTCGAGATATATCGAGATATTTAAAAGTTCCGAAGCCGCACCAACATAATAGAGATACAGAAACACCGTGGCCCCTTTCTTTCAGATAACTCTGCACTAGTGCGAGCCGCAAATGCCACTTCCAGCTTAGCTGTGCAGAAGAAGAACAACAAGAAGAAGAAATATCTCGAAATATGTCCGACAGGCCCCTTCCCTTGAGATAAATCTGCAAATATCTCGGAAACGAAGCGAGCTATGGCGAAATGTTAAGGGACCTTTTTTGTAGAGAATAATGTTTCCTACAATTTACGTTCTATGATATTTTTTGATCAGAAGCGTAGTTTTCGAGATATATCGAGATATTTAAAAGTTCCGAAGCCGCACCAACATAATAGAGATACAGAAACACCGTGGCCCCTTTCTTTGAGATAATTCTGCACTATTGCGACCTGCAAATGCCACTTCCAGCTCAGCTGTGCAGAAGAAGAACAACAAGAAGAAGAAATATCTCGAAATATGTCCGTCAGGCCCCTTCCCTTGAGATAAATCTGCAAATATCTCGGAAACGAAGAGAGCTATGGCAAAATGTTAAGAGACCTTTTTTGTAGAGAATTATGTTTCCTACTTTTCATGTTCTATGATATTTTTTGATCAGATGCGTAGTTTTCGAGATATATCGAGATATTTAAAAGTTCCGAAGCCGCACCAACATAATAGAGATACAGAAACACCGTGGCCCCTTTCTTTGAGATAACTCTGCACTATTGCGAGCTGCAAATGCCACTTCCAGCTTAGCTGTGCAGAGGAAGAACAACAAGAAGAAGAAATATCTCGAAATATGTCCGTCAGGCCAGTTCCTTTGAGCTGAATCTGCAAATATCTCGGAAACGAAGCGAGCTATGGCAAAATGTTGAGAGACGTTTTTTGTAGAGAATTATGTTTCCTACACTTTATGTTCTATGATATTTTTTGATCAGAAGCGTAGTTTTCGAGATATATCGAGATATTTAAAAGTTCCGAAGACGCACCAACATAATAGAGATACAGAAACACCGTGGCCCCTTTCTTTGAGATAATTCTGCACTATTGCGACCTGCAAATGCCACTTTCAGCTCAGCTGTGCAGAAGAAGAACAACAAGAAGAAGAAATATCTCGAAATATGTCCGTCAGGCCAGTTCCTTTGAGCTGAATCTGCAAATATCTCGGAAACGAAGAGAGCTATGGCAAAATGTTAAGAGACCTTTTTTGTAGAGAATTATGTTTCCTACTTTTCATGTTCTATGATATTTTTTGATCAGATGCGTAGTTCTCGAGATATATCAAGATATTTAAAAGTTCCGAAGCCGCACCAACATAATAGAGATACAGAAACACCGTGGCCCCTTTCTTTGAGATAACTCTGCACTATTGCGAGCTGCAAATGCCACTGCCAGCTTAGCTGTGCAGAGGAAGAACAACAAGAAGAAGAAATATCTCGAAATATGTCCGTCAGGCCAGTTCCTTTGAGCTGAATCTGCAAATATCTCGGAAACGAAGCGAGCTATGGCAAAATGTTAAGAGACCTTTTTTGTAGAGAATTAAGTTTCCTACTTTTTATGTTCTATGATATTTTTCGATCAGAGGCGTAGTTCTCGAGATATATCAAGATATTTAAAAGTTCCGAAGCCGCACCAACATATTAGAGATACAGAAACACCGTGGCCCCTTTCTTTGAGATAACTCTGCAAATATCTCGGAAACGAAGCGAGCTATGGCAAAATGTTAAGGGACCTTTTTTGTAGAGAATAATGTTTCCTACAATTTACGTTCTATGATATTTTTTGATCAGAAGCGTAGTTTTCGAGATATATCGAGATATTTAAAAGTTCCGAAGCCGCACCAACATAATAGAGATACAGAAACACCGTGGCCCCTTTCTTTGAGATAACTCTGCACTATTGCGAGCTGCAAATGCCACTTCCAGCTTAGCTGTGCAGAAGAAGAACAACAAGAAGAAGAAGTATCTCGAAATATGTCCGTCAGGCCCCTTCCCTTGAGATAAATCTGCAAATATCTCGGAAACGAAGCGAGCTATGGCAAAATGTTTAGAGACCTTTCTTGTAGAGAAATAAGTTTCCTACTTTTTATGTAGTATGATATTTTTTGATCAGATGCGTAGTTCTCGAGATATATCAAGATATTTAAAAGTTCCGAAGCCGCACCAACATAATAGAGATACAGAAACACCGTGGCCCCTTTCTTTGAGATAACTCTGCACGATTGCGAGCTGGAACTGCCACTTCCAGTTTAGCTGTGCAGAAGAAGAACAACAAGAAGAAGAAATATCTCGAAATATGTCCATCAGGACCCTTGAGATAAATCTGCAAATATCTCGGAAACGAAGCGAGCTATGGCAAAATGTTAAGGGACCTTTTTTGTAGAGAATAATGTTTCCTACAATTTACGTTCTATGATATTTTTTGATCAGAAGCGTAGTTTTCGAGATATATCGAGATATTTAAAAGTTCCGAAGCCGCACCAACATAATAGAGATACAGAAACACCGTGGCCCCTTTCTTTGAGATAACTCTGCACTATTGCGAGCTGCAAATGCCACTTCCAGCTTAGCTGTGCAGAAGAAGAACAACAAGAAGAAGAAATATCTGGAAATATGTCCGTTAGGCCCCTTCCCTTGAGATAAATCTGCAAATATCTCGGAAACGAAGCGAGTTATGGCAAAATGTTAAGAGACCTTTTTTGTAGAGAATTAAGTTTCCTACTTTTTATGTTCTATGATATTTTTTGATCAGATGCGTAGTTCTCGAGATATATCAAGATATTTAAAAGTTCCGAAGCAGCACCAACATAATAGAGATACAGAAACACCGTGGCCCCTTTCTTTGAGATAACTCTGCACTATTGCGAGCTGCAAATGCCACTTCCAGCTTAGCTGTGCAGAAGAAGAACAACAAGAAGAAGAAATATCTCGAAATATGTCCGTCAGGCCCCTTCCCTTGAGATAAATCTGCAAATATCTCGGAAACGAAGCGAGCTATGGCAAAATGTTTAGAGACCTTTCTTGTAGAGAATTAAGTTTCCTACTTTTTATGTAGTATGATATTTTTTGATCAGATGCGTAGTTCTCGAGATATATCAAGATATTTAAAAGTTCCGAAGCCGCACCAACATAATAGAGATACAGAAACACCGTGGCCCGTTTCTTTGAGATAACTCTGCACTATTGCGCGCTGCAAATGCCACTTCCAGCATAGCTGTGCAGAAGAAGAACAACAAGAAGAAGAAATATCTCGAAATATGTCCGTCAGGCCCCTTCCCTTGAGATAAATCTGCAAATATCTCGGAAACGAAGCGAGCTATGGGAAAATGTAAAGAGACCTTTTTTGTAGAGAATTAAGTTTCCTACTTTTTATGTTCTATGATATTTTTCGATCAGAGGCGTAGTTCTCGAGATATATCAAGATATTTAAAAGTTCCGAAGCCGCACCAACATAATAGAGATACAGAAACACCGTGGCCCCTTTCTTTGAGATAACTCTGCACGATTGCGAGCTGGAAATGTCACTTCCAGTTTAGCTGTGCAGAAGAAGAACAACAAGAAGAAGAAATATCTCGAAATATGTCCGTCAGGCCCCTTCCCTTGAGATATATCTGCAAATATCTCGGAAACGAAGCGAGCTATGGCAAAATGTTAAGAGACCTTTTTTGTAGAGAATTCTGTTTGCTACAATTTATGTTCTATGAAATTTTTTGATCAGAAGCGTAGTTTTCGAGATATATCGAGATATTTAAAAGTTCCGAAGCCGCACCAACATAATAGAGATACAGAAACACCGTGGCCCCTTTCTTTGAGATAATTCTGCACTATTGCGACCTGCAAATGCCACTTCCAGCTCAGCTGTGCAGAAGAAGAACAACAAGAAGAAGAAATATCTCGAAATATGTCCGTCAGGCCCCTTCCCTTGAGATAAATCTGCAAATATCTCGGAAACGAAGAGAGCTATGGCAAAATGTTAAGAGACCTTTTTTGTAGAGAATTATGTTTCCTACTTTTCATGTTCTATGATATTTTTTGATCAGATGCGTAGTTTTCGAGATATATCGAGATATTTAAAAGTTCCGAAGCCGCACCAACATAATAGAGATACAGAAACACCGTGGCCCCTTTCTTTGAGATAACTCTGCACTATTGCGAGCTGCAAATGCCACTTCCAGCTTAGCTGTGCAGAGGAAGAACAACAAGAAGAAGAAATATCTCGAAATATGTCCGTCAGGCCAGTTCCTTTGAGCTGAATCTGCAAATATCTCGGAAACGAAGCGAGCTATGGCAAAATGTTAAGAGACGTTTTTTGTAGAGAATTATGTTTCCTACAATTTATGTTCTATGATATTTTTTGATCAGAAGCGTAGTTTTCGAGATATATCGAGATATTTAAAAGTTCCGAAGACGCACCAACATAATAGAGATACAGAAACACCGTGGCCCCTTTCTTTGAGATAATTCTGCACTATTGCGACCTGCAAATGCCACTTTCAGCTCAGCTGTGCAGAAGAAGAACAACAAGAAGAAGAAATATCTCGAAATATGTCCGTCAGGCCAGTTCCTTTGAGCTGAATCTGCAAATATCTCGGAAACGAAGAGAGCTATGGCAAAATGTTAAGAGACCTTTTTTGTAGAGAATTATGTTTCCTACTTTTCATGTTCTATGATATTTTTTGATCAGATGCGTAGTTTTCGAGATATATCGAGATATTTAAAAGTTCCGAAGACGCACCAACATAATGGAGATACAGAAACACCGTGGCCCCTTTCTTTGAGATAATTCTGCACTATTGCGACCTGCAAATGCCACTTTCAGCTCAGCTGTGCAGAAGAAGAACAACAAGAAGAAGAAATATCTCGAAATATGTCCGTCAGGCCCCTTCCCTTGAGATAAATCTGCAAATATCTCGGAAACGAAGAGAGCTATGGCAAAATGTTAAGAGACCTTTTTTGTAGAGAATTAAGTTTCCTACTTTCCATGTTCTATGATATTTTTTGATCAGATGCGTAGTTCTCGAGATATATCAAGATATTTAAAAGTTCCGAAGCCGCACCAACATAATAGAGATACAGAAACACCGTGGCCCCTTTCTTTGAGATAACTCTGCACTATTGCGAGCTGCAAATGCCACTTCCAGCTTAGCTGTGCAGAGGAAGAACAACAAGAAGAAGAAATATCTCGAAATATGTCCGTCAGGCCAGTTCCTTTGAGCTGAATCTGCAAATATCTCGGAAACGAAGCGAGCTATGGCAAAATGTTAAGAGACCTTTTTTGTAGAGAATTAGGTTTCCTACTTTTCATGTTCTATGATATTTTTTGATCAGATGCGTAGTTCTCGAGATATATCAAGATATTTAAAAGTTCCGAAGCCGCACCAACATAATAGAGATACAGAAACACCGTGGCCCCTTTCTTTGAGATAACTGTGCACTAGTGTGAGCCGCAAATGCCACTTCCAGCTTAGCTGTGCAGAAGAAGAACAACAAGAAGAAGAAATATCTCGAAATATGACCGTCAGGCCCCTTCCCTTGAGATAAATCTGCAAATGTCTCGGAAACGAAGCGAGTTATGGCAAAATGTTAAGAGACCTTTTTTGTAGAGAATTAAGTTTCCTACTTTTTATGTTCTATGATATTTTTCGATCAGAGGCGTAGTTCTCGAGATATATCAAGATATTTAAAAGTTCCGAAGCCGCACCAACATATTAGAGATACAGAAACACCGTGGCCCCTTTCTTTGAGATAACTCTGCAAATATCTCGGAAACGAAGCGAGCTATGGCAAAATGTTAAGGGACCTTTTTTGTAGAGAATAATGTTTCCTACAATTTACGTTCTATGATATTTTTTGATCAGAAGCGTAGTTTTCGAGATATATCGAGATATTTAAAAGTTCCGAAGCCGCACCAACATAATAGAGATACAGAAACACCGTGGCCCCTTTCTTTGAGATAACTCTGCACTATTGCGAGCTGCAAATGCCACTTCCAGCTTAGCTGTGCAGAAGAAGAACAACAAGAAGAAGAAGTATCTCGAAATATGTCCGTCAGGCCCCTTCCCTTGAGATAAATCTGCAAATATCTCGGAAACGAAGCGAGCTATGGCAAAATGTTTAGAGACCTTTCTTGTAGAGAAATAAGTTTCCTACTTTTTATGTAGTATGATATTTTTTGATCAGATGCGTAGTTCTCGAGATATATCAAGATATTTAAAAGTTCCGAAGCCGCACCAACATAATAGAGATACAGAAACACCGTGGCCCCTTTCTTTGAGATAACTCTGCACGATTGCGAGCTGGAAATGCCACTTCCAGTTTAGCTGTGCAGAAGAAGAACAACAAGAAGAAGAAATATCTCGAAATATGTCCATCAGGACCCTTCCCTTGAGATAAATCTGCAAATATCTCGGAAACGAAGCGAGCTATGGCAAAATGTTAAGGGACCTTTTTTGTAGAGAATAATGTTTCCTACAATTTACGTTCTATGATATTTTTTGATCAGAAGCGTAGTTTTCGAGATATATCGAGATATTTAAAAGTTCCGAAGCCGCACCAACATAATAGAGATACAGAAACACCGTGGCCCCTTTCTTTGAGATAACTCTGCACTATTGCGAGCTGCAAATGCCACTTCCAGCTTAGCTGTGCAGAAGAAGAACAACAAGAAGAAGAAGTATCTCGAAATATGTCCGTCAGGCCCCTTCCCTTGAGATAAATCTGCAAATATCTCGGAAACGAAGCGAGCTATGGCAAAATGTTTAGAGACCTTTCTTGTAGAGAAATAAGTTTCCTACTTTTTATGTAGTATGATATTTTTTGATCAGATGCGTAGTTCTCGAGATATATCAAGATATTTAAAAGTTCCGAAGCCGCACCAACATAATAGAGATACAGAAACACCGTGGCCCCTTTCTTTGAGATAACTCTGCACGATTGCGAGCTGGAACTGCCACTTCCAGTTTAGCTGTGCAGAAGAAGAACAACAAGAAGAAGAAATATCTCGAAATATGTCCATCAGGACCCTTGAGATAAATCTGCAAATATCTCGGAAACGAAGCGAGCTATGGCAAAATGTTAAGGGACCTTTTTTGTAGAGAATAATGTTTCCTACAATTTACGTTCTATGATATTTTTTGATCAGAAGCGTAGTTTTCGAGATATATCGAGATATTTAAAAGTTCCGAAGCCGCACCAACATAATAGAGATACAGAAACACCGTGGCCCCTTTCTTTGAGATAACTCTGCACTATTGCGAGCTGCAAATGCCACTTCCAGCTTAGCTGTGCAGAAGAAGAACAACAAGAAGAAGAAATATCTCGAAATATGTCCGTCAGGCCCCTTCCCTTGAGATAAATCTGCAAATATCTCGGAAACGAAGCGAGCTATGGCAAAATGTTTAGAGACCTTTCTTGTAGAGAAATAAGTTTCCTACTTTTTATGTAGTATGATATTTTTTGATCAGATGCGTAGTTCTCGAGATATATCAAGATATTTAAAAGTTCCGAAGCCGCACCAACATAATAGAGATACAGAAACACCGTGGCCCCTTTCTTTGAGATAACTCTGCACTATTGCGCGCTGCAAATGCCACTTCCAGCTTAGCTGTGCAGAAGAAGAACAACAAGAAGAAGAAATATCTCGAAATATGTCCATCAGGACCCTTCCCTTGAGATAAATCTGCAAATATCTCGGAAGCGAAGCGAGCTATGACAAAATGTTAAGGGACCTTTTTTGTAGAGAATAATGTTTCCTACAATTTACGTTCTATGATATTTTTTGGTCAGAAGCGTAGTTTTCGAGATATATCGAGATATTTAAAAGTTCCGAAGCCGCACCAACATAATAGAGATACAGAAACACCGTGGCCCCTTTCTTTGAGATAACTCTGCACTATTGCGAGCTGCAAATGCCACTTCCAGCTTAGCTGTGCAGAAGAAGGACAACAAGAAGAAGAAATATCTCGAAATATGTCCGTCAGGCCCCTTCCCTTGAGATAAATCTGCAAATATCTCGGAAACGAAGCGAGCTATGGCAAAATGTTTAGAGACCTTTCTTGTAGAGAAATAAGTTTCCTACTTTTTATGTAGTATGATATTTTTTGATCAGAAGCGTAGTTTTCGAGATATATCAAGATATTTAAAAGTTCCGAAGCCGCACCAACATAATAGAGATACAGAAACACCGTGGCCCCTTTCTTTGAGATAACTCTGCACGATTGCGAGCTGGAAATGCCACTTCCAGTTTAGCTGTGCAGAAGAAGAACAACAAGAAGAAGAAATATCTCGAAATATGTCCATCAGGACCCTTCCCTTGAGATAAATCTGCAAATATCTCGGAAACGAAGCGAGCTATGGCAAAATGTTAAGGGACCTTTTTTGTAGAGAATAATGTTTCCTACAATTTACGTTCTATGATATTTTTTGATCAGAAGCGTAGTTTTCGAGATATATCGAGATATTTAAAAGTTCCGAAGCCGCACCAACATAATAGAGATACAGAAACACCGTGGCCCCTTTCTTTGAGATAACTCTGCACTATTGCGAGCTGCAAATGCCACTTCCAGCTTAGCTGTGCAGAAGAAGAACAACAAGAAGAAGAAATATCTCGAAATATGTCCGTCAGGCCCCTTCCCTTGAGATAAATCTGCAAATATCTCGGAAACGAAGCGAGCTATGGCAAAATGTTTAGAGACCTTTCTTGTAGAGAAATAAGTTTCCTACTTTTTATGTAGTATGATATTTTTTGATCAGAAGCGTAGTTCTCGAGATATATCAAGATATTTAAAAGTTCCGAAGCCGCACCAACATAATAGAGATACAGAAACACCGTGGCCCCTTTCTTTGAGATAACTCTGCACTATTGCGCGCTGCAAATGCCACTTCCAGCTTAGCTGTGCAGAAGAAGAACAACAAGAAGAAGAAATATCTCAAAATATGTCCGTCAGGCCCCTTCCCTTGAGATAAATCTGCAAATATCTCGGAAACGAAGCGAGCTATGGCAAAATGTTAAGGGACCTTTTTTGTAGAGAATAATGTTTCCTACAATTTACGTTCTATGATATTTTTTGATCAGAAGCGTAGTTTTCGAGATATATCGAGATATTTAAAAGTTCCGAAGCCGCACCAACATAATAGAGATACAGAAACACCGTGGCCCCTTTCTTTGAGATAATTCTGCACTATTGCGACCTGCAAATGCCACTTCCAGCTCAGCTGTGCAGAAGAAGAACAACACGAAGAAGAAATATCTCGAAATATGTCCGTCAGGCCCCTTCCCTTGAGATAAATCTGCAAATATCTCGGAAACGAAGAGAGCTATGGCAAAATGTTAAGAGACCTTTTTTGTAGAGAATTATGTTTCCTACTTTTCATGTTCTATGATATTTTTTGATCAGATGCGTAGTTTTCGAGATATATCGAGATATTTAAAAGTTCCGAAGCCGCACCAACATAATAGAGATACAGAAACACCGTGGCCCCTTTCTTTGAGATAACTCTGCACTATTGCGAGCTGCAAATGCCACTTCCAGCTTAGCTGTGCAGAGGAAGAACAACAAGAAGAAGAAATATCTCGAAATATGTCCGTCAGGCCAGTTCCTTTGAGCTGAATCTGCAAATATCTCGGAAACGAAGCGAGCTATGGCAAAATGTTAAGAGACGTTTTTTGTAGAGAATTATGTTTCCTACAATTTATGTTCTATGATATTTTTTGATCAGAAGCGTAGTTTTCGAGATATATCGAGATATTTAAAAGTTCCGAAGACGCACCAACATAATAGAGATACAGAAACACCGTGGCCCCTTTCTTTGAGATAATTCTGCACTATTGCGACCTGCAAATGCCACTTTCAGCTCAGCTGTGCAGAAGAAGAACAACAAGAAGAAGAAATATCTCGAAATATGTCCGTCAGGCCAGTTCCTTTGAGCTGAATCTGCAAATATCTCGGAAACGAAGAGAGCTATGGCAAAATGTTAAGAGACCTTTTTTGTAGAGAATTATGTTTCCTACTTTTCATGTTCTATGATATTTTTTGATCAGATGCGTAGTTTTCGAGATATATCGAGATATTTAAAAGTTCCGAAGCCGCACCAACATAATAGAGATACAGAAACATCGTGGCCCCTTTCTTTGAGATAACTCTGCACTATTGCGAGCTGCAAATGCCACTTCCAGCTTAGCTGTGCAGAGGAAGAACAACAAGAAGAAGAAATATCTCGAAATATGTCCGTCAGGCCAGTTCCTTTGAGCTGAATCTGCAAATATCTCGGAAACGAAGCGAGCTATGGCAAAATGTTAAGACACGTTTTTTGTAGAGAATTATGTTTCCTACAATTTATGTTCTATGATATTTTTTGATCAGAAGCGTAGTTTTCGAGATATATCGAGATATTTAAAAGTTCCGAAGACGCACCAACATAATAGAGATACAGAAACACCGTGGCCCCTTTCTTTGAGATAATTCTGCACTATTGCGACCTGCAAATGCCACTTTCAGCTCAGCTGTGCAGAAGAAGAACAACAAGAAGAAGAAATATCTCGAAATATGTCCGTCAGGCCAGTTCCTTTGAGCTGAATCTGCAAATATCTCGGAAACGAAGAGAGCTATGGCAAAATGTTAAGAGACCTTTTTTGTAGAGAATTATGTTTCCTACTTTTCATGTTCTATGATATTTTTTGATCAGATGCGTAGTTTTCGAGATATATCGAGATATTTAAAAGTTCCGAAGCCGCACCAACATAATAGAGATACAGAAACACCGTGGCCCCTTTCTTTGAGATAACTCTGCACTATTGCGAGCTGCAAATGCCACTTCCAGCTTAGCTGTGCAGAGGAAGAACAACAAGAAGAAGAAATATCTCGAAATATGTCCGTCAGGCCAGTTCCTTTGAGCTGAATCTGCAAATATCTCGGAAACGAAGCGAGCTATGGCAAAATGTTAAGAGACGTTTTTTGTAGAGAATTATGTTTCCTACAATTTATGTTCTATGATATTTTTTGATCAGAAGCGTAGTTTTCGAGATATATCGAGATATTTAAAAGTTCCGAAGACGCACCAACATAATAGAGATACAGAAACACCGTGGCCCCTTTCTTTGAGATAATTCTGCACTATTGCGACCTGCAAATGCCACTTTCAGCTCAGCTGTGCAGAAGAAGAACAACAAGAAGAAGAAATATCTCGAAATATGTCCGTCAGGCCCCTTCCCTTGAGATAAATCTGCAAATATCTCGGAAACGAAGAGAGCTATGGCAAAATGTTAAGAGACCTTTTTTGTAGAGAATTAAGTTTCCTACTTTTCATGTTCTATGATATTTTTTGATCAGATGCGTAGTTCTCGAGATATATCAAGATATTTAAAAGTTCCGAAGCCGCACCAACATAATAGAGATACAGAAACACCGTGGCCCCTTTCTTTGAGATAACTGTGCACTAGTGCGAGCCGCAAATGCCACTTCCAGCTTAGCTGTGCAGAAGAAGAACAACAAGAAGAAGAAATATCTCGAAATATGTCCGTCAGGCCCCTTCCCTTGAGATATATCTGCAAATATCTCGGAAACGAAGAGAGCTATGGCAAAATGTTAAGAGACCTTTTTTGTAGAGAATTATGTTTCCTACTTTTCATGTTCTATGATATTTTTTGATCAGATGCGTAGTTTTCGAGATATATCGAGATATTTAAAAGTTCCGAAGCCGCACCAACATAATAGAGATACAGAAACACCGTGGCCCCTTTCTTTGAGATAACTCTGCACTATTGCGAGCTGCAAATGCCACTTCCAGCTTAGCTGTGCAGAGGAAGAACAACAAGAAGAAGAAATATCTCGAAATATATCCGTCAGGCCAGTTCCTTTGAGCTGAATCTGCAAATATCTCGGAAACGAAGCGAGCTATGGCAAAATGTTAAGAGACCTTTTTTGTAGAGAATTAAGTTTCCTACTTTTCATGTTCTATGATATTTTTTGATCAGATGCGTAGTTCTCGAGATATATCAAGATATTTAAAAGTTCCGAAGCCGCACCAACATAATAGAGATACAGAAACACCGTGGCCCCTTTCTTTGAGATAACTGTGCACTAGTGCGAGCCGCAAATGCCACTTCCAGCTTAGCTGTGCAGAAGAAGAACAACAAGAAGAAGAAATATCTCGAAATATGTCCGTCAGGCCCCTTCCCTTGAGATAAATCTGCAAATGTCTCGGAAACGAAGCGAGCTATTGCAAAATGTTAAGAGACCTTTTTTGTAGAGAATTAAGTTTCCTACTTTTTATGTTCTATGATATTTTTCGATCAGAGGCGTAGTTCTCGAGATATATCAAGATATTTAAAAGTTCCGAAGCCGCACCAACATAATAGAGATACAGAAACACCGTGGCCCCTTTCTTTGAGATAACTCTGCACGATTGCGAGCTGCAAATGCCACTTCCAGTTTAGCTGTGCAGAAGAAGAACAACAAGAAGAAGAAATATCTCGAAATATGTCCATCAGGACCCTTCCCTTGAGATAAATCTGCAAATATCTCGGAAACGAAGCGAGCTATGGCAAAATGTTAAGGGACCTTTTTTGTAGAGAGTAATGTTTCCTACAATTTACGTTCTATTATATTTTTTGATCAGAAGCGTAGTTTTCGAGATATATCGAGATATTTAAAAGTTCCGAAGCCGCACCAACATAATAGAGATACAGAAACACCGTGGCCCCTTTCTTTGAGATAACTCTGCACTATTGCGAGCTGCAAATGCCACTTCCAGTTTAGCTGTGCAGAAGAAGAACAACAAGAAGAAGAAATATCTCGAAATATGTCCATCAGGACCCTTCCCTTGAGATAAATCTGCAAATATCTCGGAAACGAAGCGAGCTATGGCAAAATGTTAAGGGACCTTTTTTGTAGAGAATAATGTTTCCTACAATTTACGTTCTATGATATTTTTTGATCAGAAGCGTAGTTTTCGAGATATATCGAGATATTTAAAAGTTCCGAAGACGCACCAACATAATAGAGATACAGAAACACCGTGGCCCCTTTCTTTGAGATAATTCTGCACTATTGCGACCTGCAAATGCCACTTTCAGCTCAGCTGTGCAGAAGAAGAACAACAAGAAGAAGAAATATCTCGAAATATATCCGTCAGGCCAGTTCCTTTGAGCTGAATCTGCAAATATCTCGGAAACGAAGCGAGCTATGGCAAAATGTTAAGAGACCTTTTTTGTAGAGAATTAAGTTTCCTACTTTTCATGTTCTATGATATTTTTTGATCAGATGCGTAGTTCTCGAGATATATCAAGATATTTAAAAGTTCCGAAGCCGCACCAACATAATAGAGATACAGAAACACCGTGGCCCCTTTCTTTGAGATAACTGTGCACTAGTGCGAGCCGCAAATGCCACTTCCAGCTTAGCTGTGCAGAAGAAGAACAACAAGAAGAAGAAATATCTCGAAATATGTCCGTCAGGCCCCTTCCCTTGAGATAAATCTGCAAATGTCTCGGAAACGAAGCGAGCTATTGCAAAATGTTAAGAGACCTTTTTTGTAGAGAATTAAGTTTCCTACTTTTTATGTTCTATGATATTTTTCGATCAGATGCGTAGTTCTCGAGATATATCAAGATATTTAAAAGTTCCGAAGCCGCACCAACATAATAGAGATACAGAAACACCGTGGCCCCTTTCTTTGAGATAACTCTGCACGATTGCGAGCTGCAAATGCCACTTCCAGTTTAGCTGTGCAGAAGAAGAACAACAAGAAGAAAAAATATCTCGAAATATGTCCATCAGGACCCTTCCCTTGAGATAAATCTGCAAATATCTCGGAAACAAAGCGAGCTATGGCAAAATCTTAAGGGACCTTTTTTGTAGAGAGTAATGTTTCCTACAATTTACGTTCTATTATATTTTTTGATCAGAAGCGTAGTTTTCGAGATATATCGAGATATTTAAAAGTTCCGAAGCCGCACCAACATAATAGAGATACAGAAACACCGTGGCCCCTTTCTTTGAGATAACTCTGCACTATTGCGAGCTGCAAATGCCACTTCCAGTTTAGCTGTGCAGAAGAAGAACAACAAGAAGAAGAAATATCTCGAAATATGTCCATCAGGACCCTTCCCTTGAGATAAATCTGCAAATATCTCGGAAACGAAGCGAGCTATGGCAAAATGTTAAGGGACCTTTTTTGTAGAGAATAATGTTTCCTACAATTTACGTTCTATGATATTTTTTGATCAGAAGCGTAGTTTTCGAGATATATCGAGATATTTAAAAGTTCCGAAGACGCACCAACATAATAGAGATACAGAAACACCGTGGCCCCTTTCTTTGAGATAATTCTGCACTATTGCGACCTGCAAATGCCACTTTCAGCTCAGCTGTGCAGAAGAAGAACAACAAGAAGAAGAAATATCTCGAAATATGTCCGTCAGGCCCCTTCCCTTGAGATAAATCTGCAAATATCTCGGAAAGGAAGAGAGCTATGGCAAAATGTTAAGAGACCTTTTTTGTAGAGAATTAAGTTTCCTACTTTTCATGTTCTATGATATTTTTTGATCAGATGCGTAGTTCTCGAGATATATCAAGATATTTAAAAGTTCCGAAGCCGCACCAACATAATAGAGATACAGAAACACCGTGGCCCCTTTCTTTGAGATAACTGTGCACTAGTGCGAGCCGCAAATGCCACTTCCAGCTTAGCTGTGCAGAAGAAGAACAACAAGAAGAAGAAATATCTCGAAATATGTCCGTCAGGCCCCTTCCCTTGAGATATATCTGCAAATATCTCGGAAACGAAGCGAGCTATGGCAAAATGTTAAGAGACCGTTTTTGTAGAGAATTAAGTTTCCTACTTTTTATCTTCTATGATATTTTTTGATCAGACGTGTAGTTCTCGAGATATATCAAGATATTTAGAAGTTCCGAAGCCGCACCAACATAATAGAGATACAGAAACACCGTGGCCCCTTTCTTTGAGATAACTCTGCACTATTGCGAGCTGCAAATGCCACTTCCAGCTTAGCTGTGCAGAGGAAGAACAACAAGAAGAAGAAATATCTCGAAATATGTCCGTCAGGCCAGTTCCTTTGAGCTGAATCTGCAAATATCTCGGAAACGAAGCGAGCTATGGCAAAATGTTAAGAGACCTTTTTTGTAGAGAATTAAGTTTCCTACTTTTCATGTTCTATGATATTTTTTGATCAGATGCGTAGTTCTCGAGATATATCAAGATATTTAAAAGTTCCGAAGCCGCACCAACATAATAGAGATACAGAAACACCGTGGCCCCTTTCTTTGAGATAACTGTGCACTATTGCGACCTGCAAATGCCACTTTCAGCTCAGCTGTGCAGAAGAAGAACAACAAGAAGAAGAAATATCTCGAAATATGTCCGTCAGGCCCCTTCCCTTGAGATAAATCTGCAAATATCTCGGAAACGAAGAGAGCTATGGCAAAATGTTAAGAGACCTTTTTTGTAGAGAATTAAGTTTCCTACTTTTCATGTTCTATGATATTTTTTGATCAGATGCGTAGTTCTCGAGATATATCAAGATATTTAAAAGTTCCGAAGCCGCACCAACATAATAGAGATACAGAAACACCGTGGCCCCTTTCTTTGAGATAACTGTGCACTAGTGCGAGCCGCAAATGCCACTTCCAGCTTAGCTGTGCAGAAGAAGAACAACAAGAAGAAGAAATATCTCGAAATATGTCCGTCAGGCCCCTTCCCTTGAGATATATCTGCAAATATCTCGGAAACGAAGCGAGCTATGGCAAAATGTTAAGAGACCGTTTTTGTAGAGAATTAAGTTTCCTACTTTTTATCTTCTATGATATTTTTTGATCAGACGTGTAGTTCTCGAGATATATCAAGATATTTAAAAGTTCCGAAGCCGCACCAACATAATAGAGATACAGAAACACCGTGGCCCCTTTCTTTGAGATAACTCTGCACTATTGCGAGCTGCAAATGCCACTTCCAGCTTAGCTGTGCAGAGGAAGAACAACAAGAAGAAGAAATATCTCGAAATATGTCCGTCAGGCCCCTTCCCTTGAGATAAATCTGCAAATGTCTCGGAAACGAAGCGAGCTATGGCAAAATGTTAAGAGACCTTTTTTGTAGAGAATTAAGTTTCCTACTTTTTATGTTCTATGATATTTTTCGATCAGAGGCGTAGTTCTCGAGATATATCAAGATATTTAAAAGTTCCGAAGCCGCACCAACATAATAGAGATACAGAAACACCGTGGCCCCTTTCTTTGAGATAACTCTGCACGATTGCGAGCTGGAAATGCCACTTCCAGTTTAGCTGTGCAGAAGAAGAACAACAAGAAGAAGAAATATCTCGAAATATGTCCATCAGGACCCTTCCCTTGAGATAAATCTGCAAATATCTCGGAAACGAAGCGAGCTATGGCAAAATGTTAAGGGACCTTTTTTGTAGAGAATAATGTTTCCTACAATTTACGTTCTATGATATTTTTTGATCAGAAGCGTAGTTTTCGAGATATATCGAGATATTTAAAAGTTCCGAAGCCGCACCAACATAATAGAGATACAGAAACACCGTGGCCCCTTTCTTTGAGATAACTCTGCACTATTGCGAGCTGCAAATGCCACTTCCAGCTTAGCTGTGCAGAAGAAGAACAACAAGAAGAAGAAATATCTCGAAATATGTCCGTCAGGCCCCTTCCCTTGAGATAAATCTGCAAATATCTCGGAAACGAATCGGGCTATGGCAAAATGTTTAGAGACCTTTCTTGTAGAGAAATAAGTTTCCTACTTTTTATGTAGTATGATATTTTTTGATCAGATGCGTAGTTCTCGAGATATATCAAGATATTTAAAAGTTCCGAAGCCGCACCAACATAATAGAGATACAGAAACACCGTGGCCCCTTTCTTTGAGATAACTCTGCACGATTGCGAGCTGGAAATGCCACTTCCAGTTTAGCTGTGCAGAAGAAGAACAACAAGAAGAAGAAATATCTCGAAATATGTCCATCAGGACCCTTCCCTTGAGATAAATCTGCAAATATCTCGGAAACGAAGCGAGCTATGGCAAAATGTTAAGGGACCTTTTTTGTAGAGAATAATGTTTCCTACAATTTACGTTCTACGATATTTTTTGATCAGAAGCGTAGTTTTCGAGATATATCGAGATATTTAAAAGTTCCGAAGCCGCACCAACATAATAGAGATACAGAAACACCGTGGCCCCTTTCTTTGAGATAACTCTGCACTATTGCGAGCTGCAAATGCCACTTCCAGCTTAGCTGTGCAGAAGAAGAACAACAGGAAGAAGAAATATCTCGAAATATGTCCGTCAGGCCCCTTCCCTTGAGATAAATCTGCAAATATCTCGGAAACGAAGCGAGCTATGGCAAAATGTTTAGAGACCTTTCTTGTAGAGAAATAAGTTTCCTACTTTTTACGTTCTATTATATTTTTTGATCAGAAGCGTAGTTTTCGAGATATATCGAGATATTTAAAAGTTCCGAAGCCGCACCAACATAATAGAGATACAGAAACACCGTGGCCCCTTTCTTTGAGATAACTCTGCACTATTGCGAGCTGCAAATGCCACTTCCAGTTTAGCTGTGCAGAAGAAGAACAACAAGAAGAAGAAATATCTCGAAATATGTCCATCAGGACCCTTCCCTTGAGATAAATCTGCAAATATCTCGGAAACGAAGCGAGCTATGGCAAAATGTTAAGGGACCTTTTTTGTAGAGAATAATGTTTCCTACAATTTACGTTCTATGATATTTTTTGATCAGAAGCGTAGTTTTCGAGATATATCGAGATATTTAAAAGTTCCGAAGACGCACCAACATAATAGAGATACAGAAACACCGTGGCCCCTTTCTTTGAGATAATTCTGCACTATTGCGACCTGCAAATGCCACTTTCAGCTCAGCTGTGCAGAAGAAGAACAACAAGAAGAAGAAATATCTCGAAATATATCCGTCAGGCCAGTTCCTTTGAGCTGAATCTGCAAATATCTCGGAAACGAAGCGAGCTATGGCAAAATGTTAAGAGACCTTTTTTGTAGAGAATTAAGTTTCCTACTTTTCATGTTCTATGATATTTTTTGATCAGATGCGTAGTTCTCGAGATATATCAAGATATTTAAAAGTTCCGAAGCCGCACCAACATAATAGAGATACAGAAACACCGTGGCCCCTTTCTTTGAGATAACTGTGCACTAGTGCGAGCCGCAAATGCCACTTCCAGCTTAGCTGTGCAGAAGAAGAACAACAAGAAGAAGAAATATCTCGAAATATGTCCGTCAGGCCCCTTCCCTTGAGATACATCTGCAAATGTCTCGGAAACGAAGCGAGCTATTGCAAAATGTTAAGAGACCTTTTTTGTAGAGAATTAAGTTTCCTACTTTTTATGTTCTATGATATTTTTCGATCAGATGCGTAGTTCTCGAGATATATCAAGATATTTAAAAGTTCCGAAGCCGCACCAACATAATAGAGATACAGAAACACCGTGGCCCCTTTCTTTGAGATAACTCTGCACGATTGCGAGCTGCAAATGCCACTTCCAGTTTAGCTGTGCAGAAGAAGAACAACAAGAAGAAAAAATATCTCGAAATATGTCCATCAGGACCCTTCCCTTGAGATAAATCTGCAAATATCTCGGAAACGAAGCGAGCTATGGCAAAATGTTAAGGGACCTTTTTTGTAGAGAGTAATGTTTCCTACAATTTACGTTCTATTATATTTTTTGATCAGAAGCGTAGTTTTCGAGATATATCGAGATATTTAAAAGTTCCGAAGCCGCACCAACATAATAGAGATACAGAAACACCGTGGCCCCTTTCTTTGAGATAACTCTGCACTATTGCGAGCTGCAAATGCCACTTCCAGTTTAGCTGTGCAGAAGAAGAACAACAAGAAGAAGAAATATCTCGAAATATGTCCATCAGGACCCTTCCCTTGAGATAAATCTGCAAATATCTCGGAAACGAAGCGAGCTATGGCAAAATGTTAAGAGACGTTTTTTGTAGAGAATTATGTTTCCTACAATTTATGTTCTATGATATTTTTTGATCAGAAGCGTAGTTTTCGAGATATATCGAGATATTTAAAAGTTCCGAAGCCGCACCAACATAATAGAGATACAGAAACACCGTGGCCCCTTTCTTTGAAATAACTCTGCACTAGTGCGAGCCGCAAATGCCACTTCCAGCTTAGCTGTGCAGAAGAAGAACAACAAGAAGAAGAAATATCTCGAAATATGTCCGACAGGCCCCTTCCCTTGAGATAAATCTGCAAATATCTCGGAAACGAAGCGAGCTATGGCGAAATGTTAAGAGACCTTTTTTGTAGAGAATTAAGTTTCCTACTTTTTATCTTCTATGATATTTTTTGATCAGATGCGTAGTTCTCGAGATATATCAAGATATTTAAAAGTTCCGAAGCCGCACCAACATAATAGAGATACAGAAACACCGTGGCCCCTTTCTTTGAGATAACTCTGCACTATTGCGAGCTGCAAATGCCACTTCCAGCTTAGCTGTGCAGAGGAAGAACAACAAGAAGAAGAAGTATCTCGAAATATCTCCGTCAGGCCCGTTCCTTTGAACTGAATCTGCAAATATCTCGGAAACGAAGCGAGCTATGGCAAAATGTTAAGAGACGTTTTTTGTAGAGAATTATGTTTCCTACAATTTATGTTCTATGATATTTTTTGATCAGAAGCCTAGTTTTCGAGATATATCGAGATATTTAAAAGTTCCAAAGCCGCACCAACATAATAGAGATACAGAAACACCGTGGCCCCTTTCTTTGAGATAACTCTGCACTAGTGCGAGCCGCAAATGCCACTTCCAGCTTAGCTGTGCAGAAGAAGAACAACAAGAAGAAGAAATATCTCGAAATATGTCCGACAGGCCCCTTCCCTTGAGATAAATCTGCAAATATCTCGGAAACGAAGCGAGCTATGGCGAAATGTTAAGAGACCTTTTTTGTAGAGAATTAAGTTTCCTACTTTTTATGTTCTATGATATTTTTTGATCAGAAGCGTAGTTTTCGAGATATATCGAGATATTTAAAAGTTCCGAAGCCGCACCAACATAATAGAGATACAGAAACACCGTGGCCCCTTTCTTTGAGATAACTCTGCACTATTGCGACCTGCAAATGCCACTTCCAGCTCAGCTGTGCAGAAGAAGAACAACAAGAAGAAGAAATATCTCGAAATATGTCCGTCAGGCCCCTTCCCTTGAGATAAATCTGCAAATATCTCGGAAACGAAGCGAGCTATGGCGAAATGTTAAGAGACCTTTTTTGTAGAGAATTAAGTTTCCTACTTTTTATCTTCTATGATATTTTTTGATCAGATGCGTAGTTCTCGAGATATATCGAGATATTTAAAAGTTCCGAAGCCGCACCAACATAATAGAGATACAGAAACACCGTGGCCCCTTTCTTTGAGATAACTCTGCACTAGTGCGAGCCGCAAATGCCACTTCCAGCTTAGCTGTGCAGAAGAAGAACAACAAGAAGAAGAAATATCTCGAAATATGTCCGACAGGCCCCTTCCCTTGAGATAAATCTGCAAATATCTCGGAAACGAAGCGAGCTATGGCGAAATGTTAAGAGACCTTTTTTGTAGAGAATTAAGTTTCCTACAATCTATGTTCTATGATATTTTTTGATCAGAAGCGTAGTTTTCGAGATATATCGAGATATTTAAAAGTTCCGAAGCCGCACCAACATAATAGAGATACAGAAACACCGTGGCCCCTTTCTTTGAGATAACTCTGCACTAGTGCGAGCCGCAAATGCCACTTCCAGCTTAGCTGTGCAGAAGAAGAACAACAAGAAGAAGAAATATCTCGAAATATGTCCGACAGGCCCCTTCCCTTGAGATAAATCTGCAAATATCTCGGAAACGAAGCGAGCTATGGCGAAATGTTAAGAGACCTTTTTTGTAGAGAATTAAGTTTCCTACTTTTTATGTTCTATGATATTTTTTGATCAGATGCGTAGTTCTCGAGATATATCGAGATATTTAAAAGTTCCGAAGCCGCACCAACATAATAGAGATACAGAAACACCGTGGCCCCTTTCTTTGAGATAACTCTGCACTAGTGCGAGCCGCAAATGCCACTTCCAGCTTAGCTGTGCAGAAGAAGAACAACAAGAAGAAGAAATATCTCGAAATATGTCCGACAGGCCCCTTCCCTTGAGATAAATCTGCAAATATCTCGGAAACGAAGCGAGCTATGGCGAAATGTTAAGAGACCTTTTTTGTAGAGAATTAAGTTTCCTACTTTTTATCTTCTATGATATTTTTTGATCAGATGCGTAGTTCTCGAGATATATCAAGATATTTAAAAGTTCCGAAGCCGCACCAACATAATAGAGATACAGAAACACCGTGGCCCCTTTCTTTGAGATAACTCTGCACTATTGCGCGCTGCAAATGCCACTTCCAGCTTAGCTGTGCAGGAGAAGAACAACAAGAAGAAGAAATATCTCGAAATATGTCCGTCAGGCTCCTTCCCTTGAGATAAATCTGCAAATATCTCGGAAACGAAGCGAGCTATGGCAAAATGTTAAGAGAAGTTTTTTGTAGAGAATTATGTTTCCTACAATTTATGTTCTATGATATTTTTTGATCAGAAGCGTAGTTTTCGAGATATATCGAGATATTTAAAAGTTCCGAAGCCGCACCAACATAATAGAGATACAGAAACACCGTGGCCCCTTTCTTTGAGATAACTCTGCACTATTGCGCGCTGCAAATGCCACTTCCAGCTCAGCTGTGCAGAAGAAGAACAACAAGAAGAAGAAATATCTCGAAATATGTCCGTCAGGCCCCTTCCCTTGAGATAAATCTGCAAATATCTCGGAAACGAAGCGAGCTATGGCGAAATGTTAAGAGACCTTTTTTGTAGAGAATTAAGTTTCCTACTTTTTATCTTCTATGATATTTTTTGATCAGATGCGTAGTTCTCGAGATATATCGAGATATTTAAAAGTTCCGAAGCCGCACCAACATAATAGAGATACAGAAACACCGTGGCCCCTTTCTTTGAGATAACTCTGCACTAGTGCGAGCCGCAAATGCCACTTCCAGCTTAGCTGTGCAGAAGAAGAACAACAAGAAGAAGAAATATCTCGAAATATGTCCGACAGGCCCCTTCCCTTGAGATAAATCTGCAAATATCTCGGAAACGAAGCGAGCTATGGCGAAATGTTAAGAGACCTTTTTTGTAGAGAATTAAGTTTCCTACAATCTATGTTCTATGATATTTTTTGATCAGAAGCGTAGTTTTCGAGATATATCGAGATATTTAAAAGTTCCGAAGCCGCACCAACATAATAGAGATACAGAAACACCGTGGCCCCTTTCTTTGAGATAACTCTGCACTAGTGCGAGCCGCAAATGCCACTTCCAGCTTAGCTGTGCAGAAGAAGAACAACAAGAAGAAGAAATATCTCGAAATATGTCCGACAGGCCCCTTCCCTTGAGATAAATCTGCAAATATCTCGGAAACGAAGCGAGCTATGGCGAAATGTTAAGAGACCTTTTTTGTAGAGAATTAAGTTTCCTACTTTTTATCTTCTATGATATTTTTTGATCAGATGCGTAGTTCTCGAGATATATCGAGATATTTAAAAGTTCCGAAGCCGCACCAACATAATAGAGATACAGAAACACCGTGGCCCCTTTCTTTGAGATAACTCTGCACTAGTGCGAGCCGCAAATGCCACTTCCAGCTTAGCTGTGCAGAAGAAGAACAACAAGAAGAAGAAATATCTCGAAATATGTCCGACAGGCCCCTTCCCTTGAGATAAATCTGCAAATATCTCGGAAACGAAGCGAGCTATGGCGAAATGTTAAGAGACCTTTTTTGTAGAGAATTAAGTTTCCTACTTTTTATGTTCTATGATATTTTTTGATCAGATGCGTAGTTCTCGAGATATATCAAGATATTTAAAAGTTCCGAAGCCGCACCAACATAATAGAGATACAGAAACACGGTGGCCCCTTTCTTTGAGATAACTCTGCACTATTGCGAGCTGCAAATGCCACTTCCAGCTTAGCTGTGCAGAGGAAGAACAACAAGAAGAAGAAGTATCTCGAAATATGTCCGTCAGGCCCGTTCCTTTGAGCTGAATCTGCAAATATCTCGGAAACGAAGCGAGCTATGGCAAAATGTTAAGAGACGTTTTTTGTAGAGAATTATGTTTCCTACAATTTATGTTCTATGATATTTTTTGATCAGAAGCGTAGTTTTCGAGATATATCGAGATATTTAAAAGTTCCGAAGCCGCACCAACATAATAGAGATACAGAAACACCGTGGCCCCTTTCTTTGAAATCACTCTGCACTAGTGCGAGCCGCAAATGCCACTTCCAGCTTAGCTGTGCAGAAGAAGAACAACAAGAAGAAGAAATATCTCGAAATATGTCCGACAGGCCCCTTCCCTTGAGATAAATCTGCAAATATCTCGGAAACGAAGCGAGCTATGGCGAAATGTGAAGAGACCTTTTTTGTAGAGAATTAAGTTTCCTACTTTTTATCTTCTATGATATTTTTTGATCAGATGCGTAGTTCTCGAGATATATCAAGATATTTAAAAGTTCCGAAGCCGCACCAACATAATAGAGATACAGAAACACCGTGGCCCCTTTCTTTGAGATAACTCTGCACTATTGCGAGCTGCAAATGCCACTTCCAGCTTAGCTGTGCAGAGGAAGAACAACAAGAAGAAGAAGTATCTCGAAATATCTCCGTCAGGCCCGTTCCTTTGAACTGAATCTGCAAATATCTCGGAAACGAAGCGAGCTATGGCAAAATGTTAAGAGACGTTTTTTGTAGAGAATTATGTTTCCTACAATTTATGTTCTATGATATTTTTTGATCAGAAGCCTAGTTTTCGAGATATATCGAGATATTTAAAAGTTCCAAAGCCGCACCAACATAATAGAGATACAGAAACACCGTGGCCCCTTTCTTTGAGATAACTCTGCACTAGTGCGAGCCGCAAATGCCACTTCCAGCTTAGCTGTGCAGAAGAAGAACAACAAGAAGAAGAAATATCTCGAAATATGTCCGACAGGCCCCTTCCCTTGAGATAAATCTGCAAATATCTCGGAAACGAAGCGAGCTATGGCGAAATGTTAAGAGACCTTTTTTGTAGAGAATTAAGTTTCCTACTTTTTATGTTCTATGATATTTTTTGATCAGAAGCGTAGTTTTCGAGATATATCGAGATATTTAAAAGTTCCGAAGCCGCACCAACATAATAGAGATACAGAAACACCGTGGCCCCTTTCTTTGAGATAACTCTGCACTATTGCGACCTGCAAATGCCACTTCCAGCTCAGCTGTGCAGAAGAAGAACAACAAGAAGAAGAAATATCTCGAAATATGTCCGTCAGGCCCCTTCCCTTGAGATAAATCTGCAAATATCTCGGAAACGAAGCGAGCTATGGCGAAATGTTAAGAGACCTTTTTTGTAGAGAATTAAGTTTCCTACTTTTTATCTTCTATGATATTTTTTGATCAGATGCGTAGTTCTCGAGATATATCGAGATATTTAAAAGTTCCGAAGCCGCACCAACATAATAGAGATACAGAAACACCGTGGCCCCTTTCTTTGAGATAACTCTGCACTAGTGCGAGCCGCAAATGCCACTTCCAGCTTAGCTGTGCAGAAGAAGAACAACAAGAAGAAGAAATATCTCGAAATATGTCCGACAGGCCCCTTCCCTTGAGATAAATCTGCAAATATCTCGGAAACGAAGCGAGCTATGGCGAAATGTTAAGAGACCTTTTTTGTAGAGAATTAAGTTTCCTACAATTTATGTTCTATGATATTTTTTGATCAGAAGCGTAGTTTTCGAGATATATCGAGATATTTAAAAGTTCCGAAGCCGCACCAACATAATAGAGATACAGAAACACCGTGGCCCCTTTCTTTGAGATAACTCTGCACTATTGCGAGCTGCAAATGCCACTTCCAGCTTAGCTGTGCAGAGGAAGAACAACAAGAAGAAGAAGTATCTCGAAATATCTCCGTCAGGCCCGTTCCTTTGAACTGAATCTGCAAATATCTCGGAAACGAAGCGAGCTATGGCAAAATGTTAAGAGACGTTTTTTGTAGAGAATTATGTTTCCTACAATTTATGTTCTATGATATTTTTTGATCAGAAGCCTAGTTTTCGAGATATATCGAGATATTTAAAAGTTCCAAAGCCGCACCAACATAATAGAGATACAGAAACACCGTGGCCCCTTTCTTTGAGATAACTCTGCACTAGTGCGAGCCGCAAATGCCACTTCCAGCTTAGCTGTGCAGAAGAAGAACAACAAGAAGAAGAAATATCTCGAAATATGTCCGACAGGCCCCTTCCCTTGAGATAAATCTGCAAATATCTCGGAAACGAAGCGAGCTATGGCGAAATGTTAAGAGACCTTTTTTGTAGAGAATTAAGTTTCCTACTTTTTATGTTCTATGATATTTTTTGATCAGAAGCGTAGTTTTCGAGATATATCGAGATATTTAAAAGTTCCGAAGCCGCACCAACATAATAGAGATACAGAAACACCGTGGCCCCTTTCTTTGAGATAACTCTGCACTATTGCGACCTGCAAATGCCACTTCCAGCTCAGCTGTGCAGAAGAAGAACAACAAGAAGAAGAAATATCTCGAAATATGTCCGTCAGGCCCCTTCCCTTGAGATAAATCTGCAAATATCTCGGAAACGAAGCGAGCTATGGCGAAATGTTAAGAGACCTTTTTTGTAGAGAATTAAGTTTCCTACTTTTTATCTTCTATGATATTTTTTGATCAGATGCGTAGTTCTCGAGATATATCGAGATATTTAAAAGTTCCGAAGCCGCACCAACATAATAGAGATACAGAAACACCGTGGCCCCTTTCTTTGAGATAACTCTGCACTAGTGCGAGCCGCAAATGCCACTTCCAGCTTAGCTGTGCAGAAGAAGAACAACAAGAAGAAGAAATATCTCGAAATATGTCCGACAGGCCCCTTCCCTTGAGATAAATCTGCAAATATCTCGGAAACGAAGCGAGCTATGGCGAAATGTTAAGAGACCTTTTTTGTAGAGAATTAAGTTTCCTACAATTTATGTTCTATGATATTTTTTGATCAGAAGCGTAGTTTTCGAGATATATCGAGATATTTAAAAGTTCCGAAGCCGCACCAACATAATAGAGATACAGAAACACCGTGGCCCCTTTCTTTGAAATAACTCTGCACTAGTGCGAGCCGCAAATGCCACTTCCAGCTTAGCTGTGCAGAAGAAGAACAACAAGAAGAAGAAATATCTCGAAATATGTCCGACAGGCCCCTTCCCTTGAGATAAATCTGCAAATATCTCGGAAACGAAGCGAGCTATGGCGAAATGTTAAGAGACCTTTTTTGTAGAGAATTAAGTTTCCTACTTTTTATCTTCTATGATATTTTTTGATCAGATGCGTAGTTCTCGAGATATATCAAGATATTTAAAAGTTCCGAAGCCGCACCAACATAATAGAGATACAGAAACACCGTGGCCCCTTTCTTTGAGATAACTCTGCACTATTGCGAGCTGCAAATGCCACTTCCAGCTTAGCTGTGCAGAGGAAGAACAACAAGAAGAAGAAGTATCTCGAAATATCTCCGTCAGGCCCGTTCCTTTGAACTGAATCTGCAAATATCTCGGAAACGAAGCGAGCTATGGCAAAATGTTAAGAGACGTTTTTTGTAGAGAATTATGTTTCCTACAATTTATGTTCTATGATATTTTTTGATCAGAAGCCTAGTTTTCGAGATATATCGAGATATTTAAAAGTTCCAAAGCCGCACCAACATAATAGAGATACAGAAACACCGTGGCCCCTTTCTTTGAGATAACTCTGCACTAGTGCGAGCCGCAAATGCCACTTCCAGCTTAGCTGTGCAGAAGAAGAACAACAAGAAGAAGAAATATCTCGAAATATGTCCGACAGGCCCCTTCCCTTGAGATAAATCTGCAAATATCTCGGAAACGAAGCGAGCTATGGCGAAATGTTAAGAGACCTTTTTTGTAGAGAATTAAGTTTCCTACTTTTTATGTTCTATGATATTTTTTGATCAGAAGCGTAGTTTTCGAGATATATCGAGATATTTAAAAGTTCCGAAGCCGCACCAACATAATAGAGATACAGAAACACCGTGGCCCCTTTCTTTGAGATAACTCTGCACTATTGCGACCTGCAAATGCCACTTCCAGCTCAGCTGTGCAGAAGAAGAACAACAAGAAGAAGAAATATCTCGAAATATGTCCGTCAGGCCCCTTCCCTTGAGATAAATCTGCAAATATCTCGGAAACGAAGCGAGCTATGGCGAAATGTTAAGAGACCTTTTTTGTAGAGAATTAAGTTTCCTACTTTTTATCTTCTATGATATTTTTTGATCAGATGCGTAGTTCTCGAGATATATCGAGATATTTAAAAGTTCCGAAGCCGCACCAACATAATAGAGATACAGAAACACCGTGGCCCCTTTCTTTGAGATAACTCTGCACTAGTGCGAGCCGCAAATGCCACTTCCAGCTTAGCTGTGCAGAAGAAGAACAACAAGAAGAAGAAATATCTCGAAATATGTCCGACAGGCCCCTTCCCTTGAGATAAATCTGCAAATATCTCGGAAACGAAGCGAGCTATGGCGAAATGTTAAGAGACCTTTTTTGTAGAGAATTAAGTTTCCTACAATCTATGTTCTATGATATTTTTTGATCAGAAGCGTAGTTTTCGAGATATATCGAGATATTTAAAAGTTCCGAAGCCGCACCAACATAATAGAGATACAGAAACACCGTGGCCCCTTTCTTTGAGATAACTCTGCACTAGTGCGAGCCGCAAATGCCACTTCCAGCTTAGCTGTGCAGAAGAAGAACAACAAGAAGAAGAAATATCTCGAAATATGTCCGACAGGCCCCTTCCCTTGAGATAAATCTGCAAATATCTCGGAAACGAAGCGAGCTATGGCGAAATGTTAAGAGACCTTTTTTGTAGAGAATTAAGTTTCCTACTTTTTATCTTCTATGATATTTTTTGATCAGATGCGTAGTTCTCGAGATATATCGAGATATTTAAAAGTTCCGAAGCCGCACCAACATAATAGAGATACAGAAACACCGTGGCCCCTTTCTTTGAGATAACTCTGCACTAGTGCGAGCCGCAAATGCCACTTCCAGCTTAGCTGTGCAGAAGAAGAACAACAAGAAGAAGAAATATCTCGAAATATGTCCGACAGGCCCCTTCCCTTGAGATAAATCTGCAAATATCTCGGAAACGAAGCGAGCTATGGCGAAATGTTAAGAGACCTTTTTTGTAGAGAATTAAGTTTCCTACTTTTTATCTTCTATGATATTTTTTGATCAGATGCGTAGTTCTCGAGATATATCAAGATATTTAAAAGTTCCGAAGCCGCACCAACATAATAGAGATACAGAAACACCGTGGCCCCTTTCTTTGAGATAACTCTGCACTATTGCGCGCTGCAAATGCCACTTCCAGCTTAGCTGTGCAGGAGAAGAACAACAAGAAGAAGAAATATCTCGAAATATGTCCGTCAGGCTCCTTCCCTTGAGATAAATCTGCAAATATCTCGGAAACGAAGCGAGCTATGGCAAAATGTTAAGAGACGTTTTTTGTAGAGAATTATGTTTCCTACAATTTATGTTCTATGATATTTTTTGATCAGAAGCGTAGTTTTCGAGATATATCGAGATATTTAAAAGTTCCGAAGCCGCACCAACATAATAGAGATACAGAAACACCGTGGCCCCTTTCTTTGAGATAACTCTGCACTATTGCGACCTGCAAATGCCACTTCCAGCTCAGCTATGCAGAAGAAGAACAACAAGAAGAAGAAATATCTCGAAATATGTCCGTCAGGCCCCTTCCCTTGAGATAAATCTGCAAATATCTCGGAAACGAAGCGAGCTATGGCAAAATGTTAAGAGACCTTTTTTGTAGAGAATTAAGTTTCCTACTTTTTATGTTGTATGATATTTTTTGATCAGAAGCGTAGTTTTCGAGATATATCGAGATATTTAAAAGTTCCGAAGCCGCACCAACATAATAGAGATACAGAAACACCGTGGCCCCTTTCTTTGAGATAACTCTGCACTAGTGCGAGCCGCAAATGCCACTTCCAGCTTAGCTGTGCAGAAGAAGAACAACAAGAAGAAGAAATATCTCGAAATATGTCCGACAGGCCCCTTCCGTTGAGATAAATCTGCAAATATCTCGGAAACGAAGCGAGCTATGGCGAAATGTTAAGAGACCTTTTTTGTAGAGAATTAAGTTTCCTACTTTTTATCTTGTATTATATTTTTTGATCAGATGCGTAGTTCTCGAGATATATCGAGATATTTAAAAGTTCCGAAGCCGCACCAACATAATAGAGATACAGAAACACCGTGGCCCCTTTCTTTGAGATAACTCTGCACTAGTGCGAGCCGCAAATGCCACTTCCAGCTTAGCTGTGCAGAAGAAGAACAACAAGAAGAAGAAATATCTCGAAATATGTCCGACAGGCCCCTTCCCTTGAGATAAATCTGCAAATATCTCGGAAACGAAGCGAGCTATGGCGAAATGTTAAGAGACCTTTTTTGTAGAGAATTAAGTTTCCTACTTTTTATCTTCTATGATATTTTTTGATCAGATGCGTAGTTCTCGAGATATATCAAGATATTTAAAAGTTCCGAAGCCGCACCAACATAATAGAGATACAGAAACACCGTGGCCCCTTTCTTTGAGATAACTCTGCACTATTGCGCGCTGCAAATGCCACTTCCAGCTCAGCTGTGCAGAAGAAGAACAACAAGAAGAAGAAATATCTCGAAATATGTCCGTCAGGCCCCTTCCCTTGAGATAAATCTGCAAATATCTCGGAAACGAAGCGAGCTATGGCGAAATGTTAAGAGACCTTTTTTGTAGAGAATTAAGTTTCCTACTTTTTATCTTCTATGATATTTTTTGATCAGATGCGTAGTTCTCGAGATATATCGAGATATTTAAAAGTTCCGAAGCCGCACCAACATAATAGAGATACAGAAACACCGTGGCCCCTTTCTTTGAGATAACTCTGCACTAGTGCGAGCCGCAAATGCCACTTCCAGCTTAGCTGTGCAGAAGAAGAACAACAAGAAGAAGAAATATCTCGAAATATGTCCGACAGGCCCCTTCCCTTGAGATAAATCTGCAAATATCTCGGAAACGAAGCGAGCTATGGCGAAATGTTAAGAGACCTTTTTTGTAGAGAATTAAGTTTCCTACAATCTATGTTCTATGATATTTTTTGATCAGAAGCGTAGTTTTCGAGATATATCGAGATATTTAAAAGTTCCGAAGCCGCACCAACATAATAGAGATACAGAAACACCGTGGCCCCTTTCTTTGAGATAACTCTGCACTAGTGCGAGCCGCAAATGCCACTTCCAGCTTAGCTGTGCAGAAGAAGAACAACAAGAAGAAGAAATATCTCGAAATATGTCCGACAGGCCCCTTCCCTTGAGATAAATCTGCAAATATCTCGGAAACGAAGCGAGCTATGGCGAAATGTTAAGAGACCTTTTTTGTAGAGAATTAAGTTTCCTACTTTTTATCTTCTATGATATTTTTTGATCAGATGCGTAGTTCTCGAGATATATCGAGATATTTAAAAGTTCCGAAGCCGCACCAACATAATAGAGATACAGAAACACCGTGGCCCCTTTCTTTGAGATAACTCTGCACTAGTGCGAGCCGCAAATGCCACTTCCAGCTTAGCTGTGCAGAAGAAGAACAACAAGAAGAAGAAATATCTCGAAATATGTCCGACAGGCCCCTTCCCTTGAGATAAATCTGCAAATATCTCGGAAACGAAGCGAGCTATGGCGAAATGTTAAGAGACCTTTTTTGTAGAGAATTAAGTTTCCTACAATCTATGTTCTATGATATTTTTTGATCAGAAGCGTAGTTTTCGAGATATATCGAGATATTTAAAAGTTCCGAAGCCGCACCAACATAATAGAGATACAGAAACACCGTGGCCCCTTTCTTTGAGATAACTCTGCACTAGTGCGCGCCGCAAATGCCACTTCCAGCTTAGCTGTGCAGAAGAAGAACAACAAGAAGAAGAAATATCTCGAAATATGTCCGACAGGCCCCTTCCCTTGAGATAAATCTGCAAATATCTCGGAAACGAAGCGAGCTATGGCGAAATGTTAAGAGACCTTTTTTGTAGAGAATTAAGTTTCCTACTTTTTATCTTCTATGATATTTTTTGATCAGATGCGTAGTTCTCGAGATATATCAAGATATTTAAAAGTTCCGAAGCCGCACCAACATAATAGAGATACAGAAACACCGTGGCCCCTTTCTTTGAGATAACTCTGCACTATTGCGCGCTGCAAATGCCACTTCCAGCTTAGCTGTGCAGGAGAAGAACAACAAGAAGAAGAAATATCTCGAAATATGTCCGTCAGGCTCCTTCCCTTGAGATAAATCTGCAAATATCTCGGAAACGAAGCGAGCTATGGCAAAATGTTAAGAGACGTTTTTTGTAGAGAATTATGTTTCCTACAATTTATGTTCTATGATATTTTTTGATCAGAAGCGTAGTTTTCGAGATATATCGAGATATTTAAAAGTTCCGAAGCCGCACCAACATAATAGAGATACAGAAACACCGTGGCCCCTTTCTTTGAGATAACTCTGCACTATTGCGACCTGCAAATGCCACTTCCAGCTCAGCTATGCAGAAGAAGAACAACAAGAAGAAGAAATATCTCGAAATATGTCCGTCAGGCGCCTTCCCTTGAGATATATCTGCAAATATCTCGGCAACGAAGCGAGCTATGGCAAAATGTTAAGAGACCTTTTTTGTAGAAAATTAGGTTTCCTACTTTTTATGTTCTATGATATTTTTTGATCAGATGCGTAGTTCTCGAGATATATTAAGATATTTAAAAGTTCCGAAGCCGCACCAACATAATAGAGATACAGAAACACCGTGGCCCCTTTCTTTGAGATAACTCTGCACTATTGCGAGCTGTAAATGCCACTTCCAGCTTAGCTGTGCAGAAGAAGAACAACAAGAAGAAGAAATATCTCGAAATATGTCCGTCAGGCCCCTGCCCTTGAGATATATCTGCAAATATCTCGGAAACGAAGCGAGCTATGGCAAAATGTTAAGAGACCTTTTTTGTAGAGAATTATGTTTCCTACAATTTATGTTCTATGATATTTTTTGATCAGAAGCGTAGTTTTCGAGATATATCGAGATATTTAAAGGTTCCGAAGCCGCACCAACATAATAGAGATACAGAAACACCGTGGCCCCTTTCTTTGAGATAACTCTGCACTAGTGCGAGCCGCAAATGCCACTTCCAGCTTAGCTGTGCAGAAGAAGAACAACAAGAAGAAGAAATATCTCGAAATATGTCCGTCAGGCCCCTTCCCTTGAGATAAATCTGCAAATATCTCGGAAACGAAGCGAGCTATGGCAAAATGTTAAGAGACCTTTTTTGTAGAGAATTAGGTTTCCTACTTTTTATGTTCTATGATATTTTTTGATCAGATGCGTAGTTCTCGAGATATATCAAGATATTTAAAAGTTCCGAAGCCGCACCAACATAATAGAGATACAGAAACACCGTGGCCCCTTTCTTTGAGCTAACTCTGCACTAGTGCGAGCCGCAAATGCCACTTCCAGCTTAGCTGTGCAGAAGAAGAACAACAAGAAGAAGAAATATCTCGAAATATGTCCGTCAGGCCCCTTCCCTTGAGATAAATCTGCAAATATCTCGGAAACGAAGCGAGCTATGGCAAAATGTTAAGAGACCTTTTTTGTAGAGAATTAAGTTTCCTACTTTTTATGTTCTATGATATTTTTTGATCAGATGCGCAGTTCTCGAGATATATCAAGATATTTAAAAGTTCCGAAGCCGCACCAACATAATAGAGATACAGAAACACCGTGGCCCCTTTCTTTGAGATAACTCTGCACTATTGCGACCTGCAAATGCCACTTCCAGCTTAGCTGTGCAGAAGAAGAACAACAAGAAGAAGAAATATCTCGAAATATGTCCGTCAGGCCCCTTCCCTTGAGATAAATCTGGAAATATCTCGGAAACGAAGAGAGCTATGGCAAAATGTTAAGAGACCTTTTTTGTAGAGAATGAAGTTTCCTACTTTTTACGTTCTATGACATTTTTTGATCAGATGCGTAGTTCTCGAGATATATTAAGATATTTAAAAGTTCCGAAGCCGCACCAACATAATAGAGATACAGAAACACCGTGGCCCCTTTCTTTGAGATAACTCTGCACTATTGCGAGCTGTAAATGCCACTTCCAGCTTAGCTGTGCAGAAGAAGAACAACAAGAAGAAGAAATATCTCGAAATATGTCCGTCAGGCCCCTGCCCTTGAGATATATCTGCAAATATCTCGGAAACGAAGCGAGCTATGGCAAAATGTTAAGAGACCTTTTTTGTAGAGAATTATGTTTCCTACAATTTATGTTCTATGATATTTTTTGATCAGAAGCGTAGTTTTCGAGATATATCGAGATATTTAAAGGTTCCGAAGCCGCACCAACATAATAGAGATACAGAAACACCGTGGCCCCTTTCTTTGAAATAACTCTGCACTAGTGCGAGCCGCAAATGCCACTTCCAGCTTAGCTGTGCAGAAGAAGAACAACAAGAAGAAGAAATATCTCGAAATATGTCCGACAGGCCCCTTCCCTTGAGATAAATCTGCAAATATCTCGGAAACGAAGCGAGCTATGGCGAAATGTTAAGAGACCTTTTTTGTAGAGAATTAAGTTTCCTACTTTTTATCTTCTATGATATTTTTTGATCAGATGCGTAGTTCTCGAGATATATCAAGATATTTAAAAGTTCCGAAGCCGCACCAACATAATAGAGATACAGAAACACCGTGGCCCCTTTCTTTGAGATAACTCTGCACTATTGCGAGCTGCAAATGCCACTTCCAGCTTAGCTGTGCAGAGGAAGAACAACAAGAAGAAGAAGTATCTCGAAATATCTCCGTCAGGCCCGTTCCTTTGAACTGAATCTGCAAATATCTCGGAAACGAAGCGAGCTATGGCAAAATGTTAAGAGACGTTTTTTGTAGAGAATTATGTTTCCTACAATTTATGTTCTATGATATTTTTTGATCAGAAGCCTAGTTTTCGAGATATATCGAGATATTTAAAAGTTCCAAAGCCGCACCAACATAATAGAGATACAGAAACACCGTGGCCCCTTTCTTTGAGATAACTCTGCACTAGTGCGAGCCGCAAATGCCACTTCCAGCTTAGCTGTGCAGAAGAAGAACAACAAGAAGAAGAAATATCTCGAAATATGTCCGACAGGCCCCTTCCCTTGAGATAAATCTGCAAATATCTCGGAAACGAAGCGAGCTATGGCGAAATGTTAAGAGACCTTTTTTGTAGAGAATTAAGTTTCCTACTTTTTATGTTCTATGATATTTTTTGATCAGAAGCGTAGTTTTCGAGATATATCGAGATATTTAAAAGTTCCGAAGCCGCACCAACATAATAGAGATACAGAAACACCGTGGCCCCTTTCTTTGAGATAACTCTGCACTATTGCGACCTGCAAATGCCACTTCCAGCTCAGCTGTGCAGAAGAAGAACAACAAGAAGAAGAAATATCTCGAAATATGTCCGTCAGGCCCCTTCCCTTGAGATAAATCTGCAAATATCTCGGAAACGAAGCGAGCTATGGCGAAATGTTAAGAGACCTTTTTTGTAGAGAATTAAGTTTCCTACTTTTTATCTTCTATGATATTTTTTGATCAGATGCGTAGTTCTCGAGATATATCGAGATATTTAAAAGTTCCGAAGCCGCACCAACATAATAGAGATACAGAAACACCGTGGCCCCTTTCTTTGAGATAACTCTGCACTAGTGCGAGCCGCAAATGCCACTTCCAGCTTAGCTGTGCAGAAGAAGAACAACAAGAAGAAGAAATATCTCGAAATATGTCCGACAGGCCCCTTCCCTTGAGATAAATCTGCAAATATCTCGGAAACGAAGCGAGCTATGGCGAAATGTTAAGAGACCTTTTTTGTAGAGAATTAAGTTTCCTACAATCTATGTTCTATGATATTTTTTGATCAGAAGCGTAGTTTTCGAGATATATCGAGATATTTAAAAGTTCCGAAGCCGCACCAACATAATAGAGATACAGAAACACCGTGGCCCCTTTCTTTGAGATAACTCTGCACTAGTGCGAGCCGCAAATGCCACTTCCAGCTTAGCTGTGCAGAAGAAGAACAACAAGAAGAAGAAATATCTCGAAATATGTCCGACAGGCCCCTTCCCTTGAGATAAATCTGCAAATATCTCGGAAACGAAGCGAGCTATGGCGAAATGTTAAGAGACCTTTTTTGTAGAGAATTAAGTTTCCTACTTTTTATCTTCTATGATATTTTTTGATCAGATGCGTAGTTCTCGAGATATATCGAGATATTTAAAAGTTCCGAAGCCGCACCAACATAATAGAGATACAGAAACACCGTGGCCCCTTTCTTTGAGATAACTCTGCACTAGTGCGAGCCGCAAATGCCACTTCCAGCTTAGCTGTGCAGAAGAAGAACAACAAGAAGAAGAAATATCTCGAAATATGTCCGACAGGCCCCTTCCCTTGAGATAAATCTGCAAATATCTCGGAAACGAAGCGAGCTATGGCGAAATGTTAAGAGACCTTTTTTGTAGAGAATTAAGTTTCCTACTTTTTATCTTCTATGATATTTTTTGATCAGATGCGTAGTTCTCGAGATATATCAAGATATTTAAAAGTTCCGAAGCCGCACCAACATAATAGAGATACAGAAACACCGTGGCCCCTTTCTTTGAGATAACTCTGCACTATTGCGCGCTGCAAATGCCACTTCCAGCTTAGCTGTGCAGGAGAAGAACAACAAGAAGAAGAAATATCTCGAAATATGTCCGTCAGGCTCCTTCCCTTGAGATAAATCTGCAAATATCTCGGAAACGAAGCGAGCTATGGCAAAATGTTAAGAGACGTTTTTTGTAGAGAATTATGTTTCCTACAATTTATGTTCTATGATATTTTTTGATCAGAAGCGTAGTTTTCGAGATATATCGAGATATTTAAAAGTTCCGAAGCCGCACCAACATAATAGAGATACAGAAACACCGTGGCCCCTTTCTTTGAGATAACTCTGCACTATTGCGACCTGCAAATGCCACTTCCAGCTCAGCTATGCAGAAGAAGAACAACAAGAAGAAGAAATATCTCGAAATATGTCCGTCAGGCCCCTTCCCTTGAGACAAATCTGCAAATATCTCGGAAACGAAGCGAGCTATGGCAAAATGTTAAGAGACCTTTTTTGTAGAGAATTAAGTTTCCTACTTTTTATGTTGTATGATATTTTTTGATCAGAAGCGTAGTTTTCGAGATATATCGAGATATTTAAAAGTTCCGAAGCCGCACCAACATAATAGAGATACAGAAACACCGTGGCCCCTTTCTTTGAGATAACTCTGCACTAGTGCGAGCCGCAAATGCCACTTCCAGCTTAGCTGTGCAGAAGAAGAACAACAAGAAGAAGAAATATCTCGAAATATGTCCGACAGGCCCCTTCCGTTGAGATAAATCTGCAAATATCTCGGAAACGAAGCGAGCTATGGCGAAATGTTAAGAGACCTTTTTTGTAGAGAATTAAGTTTCCTACTTTTTATCTTGTATTATATTTTTTGATCAGATGCGTAGTTCTCGAGATATATCGAGATATTTAAAAGTTCCGAAGCCGCACCAACATAATAGAGATACAGAAACACCGTGGCCCCTTTCTTTGAGATAACTCTGCACTAGTGCGAGCCGCAAATGCCACTTCCAGCTTAGCTGTGCAGAAGAAGAACAACAAGAAGAAGAAATATCTCGAAATATGTCCGACAGGCCCCTTCCCTTGAGATAAATCTGCAAATATCTCGGAAACGAAGCGAGCTATGGCGAAATGTTAAGAGACCTTTTTTGTAGAGAATTAAGTTTCCTACTTTTTATCTTCTATGATATTTTTTGATCAGATGCGTAGTTCTCGAGATATATCAAGATATTTAAAAGTTCCGAAGCCGCACCAACATAATAGAGATACAGAAACACCGTGGCCCCTTTCTTTGAGATAACTCTGCACTATTGCGCGCTGCAAATGCCACTTCCAGCTCAGCTGTGCAGAAGAAGAACAACAAGAAGAAGAAATATCTCGAAATATGTCCGTCAGGCCCCTTCCCTTGAGATAAATCTGCAAATATCTCGGAAACGAAGCGAGCTATGGCGAAATGTTAAGAGACCTTTTTTGTAGAGAATTAAGTTTCCTACTTTTTATCTTCTATGATATTTTTTGATCAGATGCGTAGTTCTCGAGATATATCGAGATATTTAAAAGTTCCGAAGCCGCACCAACATAATAGAGATACAGAAACACCGTGGCCCCTTTCTTTGAGATAACTCTGCACTAGTGCGAGCCGCAAATGCCACTTCCAGCTTAGCTGTGCAGAAGAAGAACAACAAGAAGAAGAAATATCTCGAAATATGTCCGACAGGCCCCTTCCCTTGAGATAAATCTGCAAATATCTCGGAAACGAAGCGAGCTATGGCGAAATGTTAAGAGACCTTTTTTGTAGAGAATTAAGTTTCCTACAATCTATGTTCTATGATATTTTTTGATCAGAAGCGTAGTTTTCGAGATATATCGAGATATTTAAAAGTTCCGAAGCCGCACCAACATAATAGAGATACAGAAACACCGTGGCCCCTTTCTTTGAGATAACTCTGCACTAGTGCGAGCCGCAAATGCCACTTCCAGCTTAGCTGTGCAGAAGAAGAACAACAAGAAGAAGAAATATCTCGAAATATGTCCGACAGGCCCCTTCCCTTGAGATAAATCTGCAAATATCTCGGAAACGAAGCGAGCTATGGCGAAATGTTAAGAGACCTTTTTTGTAGAGAATTAAGTTTCCTACTTTTTATCTTCTATGATATTTTTTGATCAGATGCGTAGTTCTCGAGATATATCGAGATATTTAAAAGTTCCGAAGCCGCACCAACATAATAGAGATACAGAAACACCGTGGCCCCTTTCTTTGAGATAACTCTGCACTAGTGCGAGCCGCAAATGCCACTTCCAGCTTAGCTGTGCAGAAGAAGAACAACAAGAAGAAGAAATATCTCGAAATATGTCCGACAGGCCCCTTCCCTTGAGATAAATCTGCAAATATCTCGGAAACGAAGCGAGCTATGGCGAAATGTTAAGAGACCTTTTTTGTAGAGAATTAAGTTTCCTACTTTTTATCTTCTATGATATTTTTTGATCAGATGCGTAGTTCTCGAGATATATCAAGATATTTAAAAGTTCCGAAGCCGCACCAACATAATAGAGATACAGAAACACCGTGGCCCCTTTCTTTGAGATAACTCTGCACTATTGCGCGCTGCAAATGCCACTTCCAGCTTAGCTGTGCAGGAGAAGAACAACAAGAAGAAGAAATATCTCGAAATATGTCCGTCAGGCTCCTTCCCTTGAGATAAATCTGCAAATATCTCGGAAACGAAGCGAGCTATGGCAAAATGTTAAGAGACGTTTTTTGTAGAGAATTATGTTTCCTACAATTTATGTTCTATGATATTTTTTGATCAGAAGCGTAGTTTTCGAGATATATCGAGATATTTAAAAGTTCCGAAGCCGCACCAACATAATAGAGATACAGAAACACCGTGGCCCCTTTCTTTGAGATAACTCTGCACTATTGCGACCTGCAAATGCCACTTCCAGCTCAGCTATGCAGAAGAAGAACAACAAGAAGAAGAAATATCTCGAAATATGTCCGTCAGGCGCCTTCCCTTGAGATAAATCTGCAAATATCTCGGCAACGAAGCGAGCTATGGCAAAATGTTAAGAGACCTTTTTTGTAGAAAATTAGGTTTCCTACTTTTTATGTTCTATGATATTTTTTGATCAGATGCGTAGTTCTCGAGATATATTAAGATATTTAAAAGTTCCGAAGCCGCACCAACATAATAGAGATACAGAAACACCGTGGCCCCTTTCTTTGAGATAACTCTGCACTATTGCGAGCTGTAAATGCCACTTCCAGCTTAGCTGTGCAGAAGAAGAACAACAAGAAGAAGAAATATCTCGAAATATGTCCGTCAGGCCCCTGCCCTTGAGATATATCTGCAAATATCTCGGAAACGAAGCGAGCTATGGCAAAATGTTAAGAGACCTTTTTTGTAGAGAATTATGTTTCCTACAATTTATGTTCTATGATATTTTTTGATCAGAAGCGTAGTTTTCGAGATATATCGAGATATTTAAAGGTTCCGAAGCCGCACCAACATAATAGAGATACAGAAACACCGTGGCCCCTTTCTTTGAGATAACTCTGCACTAGTGCGAGCCGCAAATGCCACTTCCAGCTTAGCTGTGCAGAAGAAGAACAACAAGAAGAAGAAATATCTCGAAATATGTCCGTCAGGCCCCTTCCCTTGAGATAAATCTGCAAATATCTCGGAAACGAAGCGAGCTATGGCAAAATGTTAAGAGACCTTTTTTGTAGAGAATTAGGTTTCCTACTTTTTATGTTCTATGATATTTTTTGATCAGATGCGTAGTTCTCGAGATATATCAAGATATTTAAAAGTTCCGAAGCCGCACCAACATAATAGAGATACAGAAACACCGTGGCCCCTTTCTTTGAGATAACTCTGCACTATTGCGACCTGCAAATGCCACTTCCAGCTTAGCTGTGCAGAAGAAGAACAACAAGAAGAAGAAATATCTCGAAATATGTCCGTCAGGCCCCTTCCCTTGAGATAAATCTGGAAATATCTCGGAAACGAAGAGAGCTATGGCAAAATGTTAAGAGACCTTTTTTGTAGAGAATGAAGTTTCCTACTTTTTACGTTCTATGACATTTTTTGATCAGATGCGTAGTTCTCGAGATATATTAAGATATTTAAAAGTTCCGAAGCCGCACCAACATAATAGAGATACAGAAACACCGTGGCCCCTTTCTTTGAGATAACTCTGCACTATTGCGAGCTGTAAATGCCACTTCCAGCTTAGCTGTGCAGAAGAAGAACAACAAGAAGAAGAAATATCTCGAAATATGTCCGTCAGGCCCCTGCCCTTGAGATATATCTGCAAATATCTCGGAAACGAAGCGAGCTATGGCAAAATGTTAAGAGACCTTTTTTGTAGAGAATTATGTTTCCTACAATTTATGTTCTATGATATTTTTTGATCAGAAGCGTAGTTTTCGAGATATATCGAGATATTTAAAGGTTCCGAAGCCGCACCAACATAATAGAGATACAGAAACACCGTGGCCCCTTTCTTTGAGATAACTCTGCACTAGTGCGAGCCGCAAATGCCACTTCCAGCTTAGCTGTGCAGAAGAAGAACAACAAGAAGAAGAAATATCTCGAAATATGTCCGTCAGGCCCCTTCCCTTGAGATAAATCTGCAAATATCTCGGAAACGAATCGAGCTATGGCAAAATGTTAAGAGACCTTTTTTGTAGAGAATTATGTTTCCTACTTTTTATGTTCTATGATATTTTTCGATCAGAGGCGTAGTTCTCGAGATATATCAAGATATTTAAAAGTTCCGAAGCCGCACCAACATAATAGAGATACAGAAACACCGTGGCCCCTCTCTTTGAGATAACTCTGCACTATTGCGAGCTGCAAATGCCACTTCCAGCTTAGCTGTGCAGAAGAAGAACAACAAGAAGAAGAAATATCTCGAAATATGTCCGTCAGGCCCCTTCCCTTGAGATATATCTGCAAATATCTCGGAAACGAAGCGAGCTATGGCAAAATGTTAAGAGACCTTTTTTGTAGAGAATTAAGTTTCCTACTTTTTATGTTCTATGAAATTTTTTGATCAGATGCGTATTTCTCGAGATATATCAAGATATTTAAAAGTTAAGAAGCCGCACCAACATAATAGAGATACAGAAACACCGTGGCCCCTCTCTTTGAGATAACTCTGCACAATTGCGAGCTGCAAATGCCACTTCCAGCTTAGCTGTGCAGAAGAGGAACAACAAGAAGAAGAAATATCTCGAAATATGTCCGTCAGGCCCCTTCCCTTGAGATAAATCTGCAAATATCTCGGAAACGAAGCGAGCTATGGCAAAATCTTAAGAGACCTTTTTTGTAGAGAATTATGTTTCCTACAATTTACGTTCTCTGATATTTTTTGATCAGAAGCGTAGTTTTCGAGATATATCGAGATATTTAAAAGTTCCGAAGCCGCACCAACATAATAGAGATACAGAAACACCGTAGCCCCTTTCTTTGAGATAACTCTGCACTATTGCGACCTGCAAATGCCACTTGCAGCTTAGCTGTGCAGAAGAAGAACAACAAGAAGAAGAAATATCTCGAAATATGTCCCTCAGGCCCCTTCCCTTGAGATAAATCTGCAAATATCTCGGAAACCAAGCGAGCTATGGCAAAATGTTAAGAGACCTCATTTGTAGAGAATTAAGTTTCCTACTTTTTATGTTCTACGATATTTTTTGATCAGATGCGTAGTTTTCGAGATATATCGAGATATTTAAAAGTTCCGAAGCTGCACCAACATAATAGAGATACAGAAACACCGTGGCCCCTTTCTTTGAGATAACTCTGCACTACTGCGAGGTGGAAATGCCACTTCCAGTTTAGCTGTGCAGAAGAAGAACAACAATAAGAAGAAACATCTCGAAATATGTCCATCAGGACCCTTCCCTTGAGATAAATCTGCAAATATCTCGGAAACGAAGCGAGCTATCGCAAAATGTTAAGAGACCTTTTTTGTAGAGAATTATGTTTCCTACAATTTATGTTCTGTGATATTTTTTGATCAGAAGCGTAGTTTTCGAGATATATCGAGATATTTAAAAGTTCCAAAGCCGCACCAACATAATAGAGATACAGAAGCACCGTGGCCCCTTTCTTTGGGATAACTCTGCACTATTGCGAGCTGGAAATGCCACTTCCAGTTTAGCTGTGCAGAAGAAGAACAACAAGAAGAAGAAATATCTCGAAATATGTCCGTCAGGACCCTTCCCTTGAGATAAATCTGCAAATATCTCGGAAACGAAGCGAGCTATGGCAAAATGTTAAGAGACCTTTTTTGTAGAGAATTAAGTTTCCTACTTTTTATGTTCTATGATATTTTTTGATCAGATGCGTAGTTCTCGAGATATATCAAGATATTTAAAAGCTCCGAAGCTGCACCAACATAATAGAGGTACAGAAACACCGTGGCCCCTTTCTTTGAGATAACTCTGCACTATTGCGAGCTGCAAATGCCACTTCCAGCTTAGCTGTGCAGAAGAAGAACAACAAGAAGAAGAAATATCTGGAAATATGTCCGTCAGGCCCCTTCCCTTGAGATAAATCTGCAAATATCTCGGAAACGAAGCGAGCTACGGCAAAATGTTAAGAGACCTTTTTTGTAGAAAATTAGGATTCCTACTTTTTATGTTCTATGATATTTTTTGAGCAGATGCGTAGTTCTCGAGATATATCAAGATATTTAAAAGTTCCGAAGCCGCACCAACATAATAGAGATACAGAAACACCGTGGCCCCTTTCTTTGAGATAACTCTGCACTATTGCGCGCTGCAAATGGCACTATCAGCTTAGCTGTGCAGAAGAAGAACAACAAGAAGAAGAAATATCTCGAAATATGTCCGTCAGGCCCCTTCCCTTGAGATAAATCTGCAAATATCTCGGAAACGAAGCGAGCTATGGCAAAATGTTAAGAGACCTTTTTTGTAGAGAATTAAGTTTCCTACTTTTTATGTTCTATGATATTTTTTGATCAGATGCGTAGTTCTCGAGATATATCCAGATATTTAAAAGTTCCGAAGCGGCACCAACATAATACAGATACAGAAACACCGTGGCCCCTTTCTTTGAGGTAACTCTGCACTATTGCGAGCTGCAAATGCCACTTCCAGCTTAGCTGTGCAGAAGAAGAACAACAAGAAGAAGAAATATCTCGAAATATGTCCCTCAGGCCCCTTCCCTTGAGATAAATCTGCAAATATCTCGGAAACCAAGCGAGCTATGGCAAAATGTTAAGAGACCTTATTTGTAGAGAATTAAGTTTCCTACTTTTTATGTTCTACGATATTTTTTGATCAGATGCGTAGTTCTCGAGATATATCAAGATATTTAAAAGTTCCGAAGCCGCACCAACATAATAGAGATACAGAAACACCGTGGCCCCTTTCTTTGAGATAACTCTGCACTATTGCGAGCTGGAAATGCCACTTCCAGTTTAGCTGTGCAGAAGAAGAACAACAAGAAGAAGAAATATCTCGAAATATGTCCGTCAGGACCCTTCCCTTGAGATAAATCTGCAAATATCTCGGAAACGAAGCGAGCTATTGCAAAACGTTAAGAGACCTTTCTTGTAGAGAATTAAGTTTCCTACTTTTTATGTTCTATGATATTTTTTGATCAGATGCGTAGTTCTCGAGATATATCAAGATATTTAAAAGCTCCGAAGCTGCACCAACATAATAGAGGTACAGAAACACCGTGGCCCCTTTCTTTGAGATAACTCTGCACTATTGCGAGCTGCAAATGCCACTTCCAGCTTAGCTGTGCAGAAGAAGAACAACAAGAAGAAGAAATATCTCGAAATATGTCCGTCGGCCCCTTCCCTTGAGATAAATCTGCAAATATCTCGGAAACGAAGCGAGCTATGGCAAAATGTTAAGAGACCTTTCTTGTAGAAAATTAGGATTCCTACTTTTTATGATCTATGATATTTTTTGAACAGATGCGTAGTTCTCGAGATATATCAAGATATTTAAAAGTTCCGAAGCCGCACCAACATAATAGAGATACAGAAACCCCGTGGCCCCTCTCTTTGAGATAACTCTGCACAATTGCGAGCTGCAAATGCCACTTCCAGCTTAGCTGTGCAGAAGAAGAACAACAAGAAGAAGAAATATCTCGAAATATGTCCGTCAGGCCCCTTCCCTTGAGATAAATCTGCAAATATCTCGGAAACGAAGCGAGCTATGGCAAAATGTTAAGAGACCTTTTTTGTAGAGAATTATGTTTCCTACAATTTATGTTCTACGATATTTTTTGATCAGAAGCGTAGTTTTCGAGATATATCGAGATATTTAAAAGTTCCGAAGCCGCACCAACATAATAGAGATACAGAAACATCGTGGCCCCTTTCTTTGGGATAACTCTGCACTATTGCGAGCTGCAAATGCCACTTCCAGCTTAGCTGTGCAGAAGAAGAACAACAAGAAGAAGAAATATCTCGAAATATGTCCGTCAGGCCCCTTCCCTTGGGATAAATCTGCAAATATCTCGGAAACGAAGTGAGCTATGGCAAAATGTTAAGAGACCTTTTTTGTAGAGAATTAAGTTTCCTACTTTTTATGTTCTATGATATTTTTTGATCAGATGCGTAGTTCTCGAGATATATCCAGATATTTAAAAGTTCCGAAGCGGCACCAACATAATACAGATACAGAAACACCGTGGCCCCTTTCTTTGAGGTAACTCTGCACTATTGCGAGCTGCAAATGCCACTTCCAGCTTAGCTGTGCAGAAGAAGAACAACAAGAAGAAGAAATATCTCGAAATATGTCCCTCAGGCCCCTTCCCTTGAGATAAATCTGCAAATATCTCGGAAACCAAGCGAGCTATGGCAAAATGTTAAGAGACCTTATTTGTAGAGAATTAAGTTTCCTACTTTTTATGTTCTACGATATTTTTTGATCAGATGCGTAGTTCTCGAGATATATCAAGATATTTAAAAGTTCCGAAGCCGCACCAACATAATAGAGATACAGAAACACCGTGGCCCCTTTCTTTGAGATAACTCTGCACTATTGCGAGCTGCAAATGCCACTTCCAGCTTAGCTGTGCAGAAGAAGAACAACAAGAAGAAGAAATATCTCGAAATATGTCCGTCAGGCCCCTTCCCTTGAGATAAACCTGCAAATATCTCGGAAACGAAGCGAGCTATTGCAAAATGTTAAGAGACCTTTTTTGTAGAGAATTGAGTTTCCTACTTTTTATGTTCTATGATATTTTTTGATCAGATGCGTAGTTCTCGAGATATATCAAGATATTTAAAAGTTAAGAAGCCGCACCAACATAATAGAGATACAGAAACACCGTGGCCCCTTTCTTTGAGATAACTCTGCACTAGTGCGAGCGGCAAATGCCACTTCCAGCTTAGCTGTGCAGAAGAAGAACAACAAGAAGAAGAAATATCTCGAAATATGTCCGTCAGGCCCCTTCCCTTGAGATAAATCTGCAAATATCTCGGAAACGAAGAGAGCTATGGCAAAATGTTAAGAGACCTTTTTTGTAGAGAATTAGGTTTCCTACTTTTTATGTTCTATGATATTTTTTGATCAGATGAGTAGTTCTCGAGATATATCAAGATATTTAAAAGTTCCGAAGCCGCACCAACATAATAGAGATACAGAAACACCGTGGCCCCTTTCTTTGAGAGAACTCTGCACTATTGCGAGCTGTAAATGCCACTTCCAGTTAAGCTGTGCAGAAGCAGAACAACAAGAAGAAGAAATATCTCGAAATATGTCCGTCAGGCCCCTTCCCTTGAGATATATCTGCAAATATCTCGGAAACGAAGCGAGCTATGGCAAAATGTTAAGAGACCTTTTTTGTAGAGAATTAAGTTTCCTACTTTTTATGCTCTATGAAATTTTTTGATCAGATGCGTATTTCTCGAGATATATCAAGATATTTAAAAGTTAAGAAGCCGCACCAACATAATAGAGATACAGAAACACCGTGGCCCCTCTCTTTGAGATAACTCTGCACAATTGCGAGCTGCAAATGCCACTTCCAGCTTAGCTGTGCAGAAGAGGAACAACAAGAAGAAGAAATATCTCGAAATATGTCCGTCAGGCCCCTTCCCTTGAGATAAATCTGCAAATATCTCGGAAACGAAGCGAGCTATGGCAAAATGTTAAGAGACCTTTTTTGTAGAGAATTATGTTTCCTACTTTTTATGTTCTATGATATTTTTTGATCAGACGCGTAGTTCTCGAGATATATCAAGATATTTAAAAGTTCCGAAGCCGCACCAACATAGTAGAGATACAGAAACACCGTGGCTCCTTTCTTTGAGATAACTCTGCACTATTGCGACCTGGAAATGCCACTTCCAGTTTAGCTGTGCAGAAGAAGAACAACAAGAAGAAGAAATATCTCGAAATATGTCCGTCAGGCCCCTTCCCTTGAGATAAATCTGCAAATATCTCGGAAACGAAGCGAGCTATGGCAAAATGTTAAGAGACCTTATTTGTAGAGAATTAAGTTTCCTACTTTTTATGTTCTACGATATTTTTTGATCAGATGCGTAGTTCTCGAGATATATCAAGATATTTAAAAGTTCCGAAGCCGCACCAACATAATAGAGATACAGAAACACCGTGGCCCCTTTCTTTGAGATAACTCTGCACTATTGCGAGCTGCAAATGCCACTTCCAGCTTAGCTGTGCAGAAGAAGAACAACAAGAAGAAGAAATATCTCGAAATATGTCCGTCAGGCCCCTTCCCTTGAGATAAACCTGCAAATATCTCGGAAACGAAGCGAGCTATTGCAAAATGTTAAGAGACCTTTTTTGTAGAGAATTGAGTTTCCTACTTTTTATGTTCTATGATATTTTTTGATCAGATGCGTAGTTCTCGAGATATATCAAGATATTTAAAAGTTAAGAAGCCGCACCAACATAATAGAGATACAGAAACACCGTGGCCCCTTTCTTTGAGATAACTCTGCACTAGTGCGAGCGGCAAATGCCACTTCCAGCTTAGCTGTGCAGAAGAAGAACAACAAGAAGAAGAAATATCTCGAAATATGTCCGTCAGGCCCCTTCCCTTGAGATAAATCTGCAAATATCTCGGAAACGAAGAGAGCTATGGCAAAATGTTAAGAGACCTTTTTTGTAGAGAATTAGGTTTCCTACTTTTTATGTTCTATGATATTTTTTGATCAGATGAGTAGTTCTCGAGATATATCAAGATATTTAAAAGTTCCGAAGCCGCACCAACATAATAGAGATACAGAAACACCGTGGCCCCTTTCTTTGAGAGAACTCTGCACTATTGCGAGCTGTAAATGCCACTTCCAGTTAAGCTGTGCAGAAGCAGAACAACAAGAAGAAGAAATATCTCGAAATATGTCCGTCAGGCCCCTTCCCTTGAGATATATCTGCAAATATCTCGGAAACGAAGCGAGCTATGGCAAAATGTTAAGAGACCTTTTTTGTAGAGAATTAAGTTTCCTACTTTTTATGCTCTATGAAATTTTTTGATCAGATGCGTATTTCTCGAGATATATCAAGATATTTAAAAGTTAAGAAGCCGCACCAACATAATAGAGATACAGAAACACCGTGGCCCCTCTCTTTGAGATAACTCTGCACAATTGCGAGCTGCAAATGCCACTTCCAGCTTAGCTGTGCAGAAGAGGAACAACAAGAAGAAGAAATATCTCGAAATATGTCCGTCAGGCCCCTTCCCTTGAGATAAATCTGCAAATATCTCGGAAACGAAGCGAGCTATGGCAAAATGTTAAGAGACCTTTTTTGTAGAGAATTATGTTTCCTACTTTTTATGTTCTATGATATTTTTTGATCAGACGCGTAGTTCTCGAGATATATCAAGATATTTAAAAGTTCCGAAGCCGCACCAACATAGTAGAGATACAGAAACACCGTGGCTCCTTTCTTTGAGATAACTCTGCACTATTGCGACCTGGAAATGCCACTTCCAGTTTAGCTGTGCAGAAGAAGAACAACAAGAAGAAGAAATATCTCGAAATATGTCCGTCAGGCCCCTTCCCTTGAGATAAATCTGCAAATATCTCGGAAACGAAGCGAGCTATGGCAAAATGTTAAGAGACCTTTTTTGTAGAGAATTATGTTTCCTACAATTTATGTTCTATGATATTTTTTGATCAGAAGCGTAGTTTTCGAGATATATCGAGATATTTAAAAGTTCCGAAGCCGCACCAACATAATAGAGATACAGAAACACCGTGGCCCCTTTCGTTGAGATAACTCTGCACTAGTGCGAGCCGCAAATGCCACTTCCAGCTTAGCTGTGCAGAAGAAGAACAACAAGAAGAAGAAATATCTCGAAATATGTCCGTCAGGCCCCTTCCCTTGAGATAAATCTGCAAATATCTCGGAAACGAAGCGAGCTATGGCAAAATGTTAAGAGACCTTTTTTGTAGAGAATTAAGTTTCCTACTTTTTATGTTGTATGATATTTTTTGATCAGATGCGTAGTTCTCGAGATATATCAAGATATTCAAAAGTTCCGAAGCCGCACCAACATAATAGAGATACAGAAACACCGTGGCCCCTTTCTTTGAGATAACTCTGCACTATTGCGAGCTGCAAATGCCACTTCCAGCTTAGCTGTGCAGTGGAAGAACAACAAGAAGAAGAAATATCTCGAAATATGTCCGTCAGGCCAGTTCCTTTGAGCTGAATCTGCAAATATCTCGGAAACGAAGCGAGCTATGGCAAAATGTTAAGAGACGTTTTTTGTAGAGAATTATGTTTCCTACAATTTATGTTCTATGATGTTTTTTGATCAGAAGCGTAGTTCTCGAGATATATCAAGATATTTAAAAGTTCCGAAGCCGCACCAACATAATAGAGATACAGAAACACCGTGGCCCCTTTCTTTGAGATAACTCTGCACTATTGCGAGCTGCAAATGCCACTTTCAGCTTAGCTGTACAGAAGAAGAACAACAAGAAGAAGAAATATCTCGAAATATGTCCGTCAGGCCCCTTCCCTTGAGATAAATCTGCAAATATCTCGGAAACGAAGAGAGCTATGGCAAAATGTTAAGAGACCTTTTTTGTAGAGAATTAGGTTTCCTACTTTTTATGTTCTATGATATTTTTTGATCAGATGCGTAGTTCTCGAGATATATCAAGATATTTAAAAGTTCCGAAGCCGCACCAACATAATAGAGATACAGAAACACCGTGGCCCCTTTCTTTGAGATAACTCTGCACTATTGCGAGCTGTAAATGCCACTTCCAGCTTAGCTGTGCAGAAGAAGAACAACAAGAAGAAGAAATATCTCGAAATATGTCCGTCAGGCCCCTTCCCTTGAGATATATCTGCAAATATCTCGGAAACGAAGCGAGCTATGGCAAAATGTTAAGAGACGTTTTTTGTAGAGAATTATGTTTCCTACAATTTACCTTCTATGATATTTTTCGATCAGAAGCGTAGTTCTCGAGATATATAAAGATATTTAAAAGTTCCGAAGCCGCACCAACATAATAGGGATACAGAAACACCGTGGCCCCGTTCTTTGAGATAACTCTGCACTAGTGCGAGCCGCCAATGCCACTTCCAGCTTAGCTGTGCAGAAGAAGAACAACAAGAAGAAGAAATATCTCGAAATATGTCCGTCAGGCCCCTTCCCTTGAGATAAATATGCAAATATCTCGGAAACGAAGCGAGCTATGGCAAAATGTTAAGCGACCTTTTTTGTAGAGAATTAAGTTTCCTACTTTTTATGTTCTATGATATTTTTTGATCAGATGCGTAGTTCTCGAGATATATCAAGATATTTAAAAGTTCCGAAGCCGCACCAACATAATAGAGATACAGAAACACCGTGGCCCCTTTCTTTGAGATAACTCTGCACTATTGCGAGCTGCAAATGCCACTTTCAGCTTAGCTGTACAGAAGAAGAACAACAAGAAGAAGAAATATCTCGAAATATGTCCGTCAGGCCCCTTCCCTTGAGATAAATCTGCAAATATCTCGGAAACGAAGAGAGCTATGGCAAAATGTTAAGAGACCTTTTTTGTAGAGAATTAGGTTTCCCACTTTTTATGTTCTATGATATTTTTTGATCAGATGCGTAGTTCTCGAGATATATCAAGATATTTAAAAGTTCCGAAGCCGCACCAACATAATAGAGATACAGAAACACCGTGGCCCCTTTCTTTGAGATAACTCTGCACTATTGCGAGCTGCAAATGCCACTTCCAGCTTAGCTGTGCAGAAGAAGAACAACAAGAAGAAGAAATATCTCGAAATATGTCCGTCAGGCCCCTTCCCTTGAGATAAATCTGCAAATATCTCGGAAACGAAGCGAGCTATTGCAAAATGTTAAGAGACCTTTTTTGTAGAGAATTGAGTTTCCTACTTTTTATGTTCTATGATATTTTTTGATCAGATGCGTAGTTCTCGAGATATATCAAGATATTTAAAAGTTAAGAAGCCGCACCAACATAATAGAGATACAGAAACACCGTGGCCCCTTTCTTTGAGATAACTCTGCACTATTGCGAGCTGCAAATGCCACTTCCAGCTTAGCTGTGCAGAAGAAGAACAACAAGAAGAAGAAATATCACGAAATATGTCCGTTAGGCCCCTTCCCTTGAGATAAATCTGCAAATATCTCGGAAACGAGGCGAGCTATGGCAAAATGTTAAGAGACCTTTTTTGTAGCGAATTAAGCTTCCTACTTTTTATGTTCTATGATATTTTTTGATCAGATGCGTATTTCTCGAGATATATCAAGATATTTAAAAGTTCCGAAGCCGCACCAACATAATAGAGATACAGAAACACCGTGGCCCCTTTCTTTCAGATAGCTATGCACTATTGCGAGCTGCAAATGCCACTTCCAGCTTAGCTGTGCAGAAGAAGAACAACAAGAAGAAGAAATATCTGGAAATATGTCCGTCAGGCCCCTTACCTTGAGATAAATCTGCAAATATCTCGGAAACGAAGCGAGCTATGGCAAAATGTTAAGAGACCTATTTTGTAGAGAATTAAGTTTCCTACTTTTTATCTTCTATGATATTTTCTGATCAGATGCGTAGTTCTCGAGATATATCAAGATATTTAAAAGTTCCGAAGCCGCACCAACATAATAGAGATACAGAAACACCGTGGCCCCTTTCTTTGAGATAACTCTGCACTATTGCGAGCTGTAAATGCCACTTCCAGCTTAGCTGTGCAGAAGAAGAACAACAAGAAGAAGAAATATCTCGAAATATGTCCGTCAGGCCCCTTCCCTTGAGATATATCTGCAAATATCTCGGAAACCAAGCGAGCTATGGCAAAATGTGAAGAGACCTTTTTTGTAGAGAATTATGTTTCCTACAATTTATGTTCTATGATATTTTTTGATCAGAAGCGTAGTTTTCGAGATATATCGAGATATTTAAAAGTTCCGAAGCCGCACCAACATAATGGAGATACAGAAACACCGTGGCCCCTTTCTTTCAGATAACTATGCACTATTGCGAGCTGCAAATGCCACTTCCAGCTTAGCTGTGCAGTGGAAGAACAACAAGAAGAAGAAATATCTCGAAATATGTCCGTCAGGCCCCTTACCATGAGATAAATCTGCAAATATCTCGGAAACGAAGCGAGCTATGGCAAAATGTTAAGAGACCTTTTTTGTAGAGAATTAAGTTTCCTACTTTTTATCTTCTATGATATTTTCTGATCAGATTCGTAGTTCTCGAGATATATCAAGATATTTAAAAGTTCCGAAGCCGCACCAACATAATAGAGATACAGAAACACCGTAGCCCCTCTCTTTGAGATAACTCTGCACAATTGCGAGCTGCAAATGCCACTTCCAGCTTAGCTGTGCAGAAGAAGAACAACAAGAAGAGGAAATATCTCGAAATACGTCCGTCAGGCCCCTTCCCTTGAGATATATCGGCAAGTATCTCGGAAACGAAGCGAGCTATGGCAAAATGTTAAGAGACCTTTTTTGTAGACAATTATGTTTCCTACAATTTATGTTCTATGATATTTTTTGATCAGATGCGTAGTTCTCGAGATATATCAAGATATTTAAAAGTTCCGAAGCCGCACCAACATAATAGAGATACAGAAACACCGTGGCCCCTCTCTTTGAGATAACTCTGCACTATTGCGAGCTGGAAATGCGACGTCCAGTTTAGCTGTGCAGAAGAAGAACAACAAGAAGAAGAAGTATCTCGAAATATGTCCGTCAGGCCCCTTCCCTTGAGATAAATCTGCAAATATCTCGGAAACGAAGCGAGCTATGGCAAAATGTTAAGAGACCTTTTCTGTAGAGAATTAAGTTTTCTACTTTTTATGTTCCATGATATTTTTTGACCAGATGCGTAGTTCTCGAGATACATCAAGATATTTAAAAGTTCTGAAGCTGCACCAACATAATAGAGATACAGAAACACCGTGGCCCCTTTCTTTGAGATAACTCTGCACTATTGCGAGCTGTAAATGCCACTTCCAGCTTAGCTGTGCAGAAGAAGAACAACAAGAAGAAGAAATATCTCGAAATATGTCCGTCAGGCCCCTTCCCTTGAGATATATCTGCAAATATCTCGGAAACGAAGCGAGCTATGGCAAAATGTTAAGAGACGTTTTTTGTAGAGAATTATGTTTCCTACAATTTACCTTCTATGATATTTTTCGATCAGAAGCGTAGTTCTCGAGATATATAAAGATATTTAAAAGTTCCGAAGCCGCACCAACATAATAGGGATACAGAAACACCGTGGCCCCGTTCTTTGAGATAACTCTGCACTAGTGCGAGCCGCCAATGCCACTTCCAGCTTAGCTGTGCAGAAGAAGAACAACAAGAAGAAGAAATATCTCGAAATATGTCCGTCAGGCCCCTTCCCTTGAGATAAATATGCAAATATCTCGGAAACGAAGCGAGCTATGGCAAAATGTTAAGCGACCTTTTTTGTAGAGAATTAAGTTTCCTACTTTTTATGTTCTATGATATTTTTTGATCAGATGCGTAGTTCTCGAGATATATCAAGATATTTAAAAGTTCCGAAGCCGCACCAACATAATAGAGATACAGAAACACCGTGGCCCCTTTCTTTGAGATAACTCTGCACTATTGCGAGCTGCAAATGCCACTTTCAGCTTAGCTGTACAGAAGAAGAACAACAAGAAGAAGAAATATCTCGAAATATGTCCGTCAGGCCCCTTCCCTTGAGATAAATCTGCAAATATCTCGGAAACGAAGAGAGCTATGGCAAAATGTTAAGAGACCTTTTTTGTAGAGAATTAGGTTTCCCACTTTTTATGTTCTATGATATTTTTTGATCAGATGCGTAGTTCTCGAGATATATCAAGATATTTAAAAGTTCCGAAGCCGCACCAACATAATAGAGATACAGAAACACCGTGGCCCCTTTCTTTGAGATAACTCTGCACTATTGCGAGCTGCAAATGCCACTTCCAGCTTAGCTGTGCAGAAGAAGAACAACAAGAAGAAGAAATATCTCGAAATATGTCCGTCAGGCCCCTTCCCTTGAGATAAATCTGCAAATATCTCGGAAACGAAGCGAGCTATTGCAAAATGTTAAGAGACCTTTTTTGTAGAGAATTGAGTTTCCTACTTTTTATGTTCTATGATATTTTTTGATCAGATGCGTAGTTCTCGAGATATATCAAGATATTTAAAAGTTAAGAAGCCGCACCAACATAATAGAGATACAGAAACACCGTGGCCCCTTTCTTTGAGATAACTCTGCACTATTGCGAGCTGCAAATGCCACTTCCAGCTTAGCTGTGCAGAAGAAGAACAACAAGAAGAAGAAATATCACGAAATATGTCCGTTAGGCCCCTTCCCTTGAGATAAATCTGCAAATATCTCGGAAACGAAGCGAGCTATGGCAAAATGTTAAGAGACCTTTTTTGTAGCGAATTAAGCTTCCTACTTTTTATGTTCTATGATATTTTTTGATCAGATGCGTATTTCTCGAGATATATCAAGATATTTAAAAGTTCCGAAGCCGCACCAACATAATAGAGATACAGAAACACCGTGGCCCCTTTCTTTCAGATAGCTATGCACTATTGCGAGCTGCAAATGCCACTTCCAGCTTAGCTGTGCAGAAGAAGAACAACAAGAAGAAGAAATATCTGGAAATATGTCCGTCAGGCCCCTTACCTTGAGATAAATCTGCAAATATCTCGGAAACGAAGCGAGCTATGGCAAAATGTTAAGAGACCTATTTTGTAGAGAATTAAGTTTCCTACTTTTTATCTTCTATGATATTTTCTGATCAGATGCGTAGTTCTCGAGATATATCAAGATATTTAAAAGTTCCGAAGCCGCACCAACATAATAGAGATACAGAAACACCGTGGCCCCTTTCTTTGAGATAACTCTGCACTATTGCGAGCTGTAAATGCCACTTCCAGCTTAGCTGTGCAGAAGAAGAACAACAAGAAGAAGAAATATCTCGAAATATGTCCGTCAGGCCCCTTCCCTTGAGATATATCTGCAAATATCTCGGAAACCAAGCGAGCTATGGCAAAATGTGAAGAGACCTTTTTTGTAGAGAATTATGTTTCCTACAATTTATGTTCTATGATATTTTTTGATCAGAAGCGTAGTTTTCGAGATATATCGAGATATTTAAAAGTTCCGAAGCCGCACCAACATAATGGAGATACAGAAACACCGTGGCCCCTTTCTTTCAGATAACTATGCACTATTGCGAGCTGCAAATGCCACTTCCAGCTTAGCTGTGCAGTGGAAGAACAACAAGAAGAAGAAATATCTCGAAATATGTCCGTCAGGCCCCTTACCATGAGATAAATCTGCAAATATCTCGGAAACGAAGCGAGCTATGGCAAAATGTTAAGAGACCTTTTTTGTAGAGAATTAAGTTTCCTACTTTTTATCTTCTATGATATTTTCTGATCAGATTCGTAGTTCTCGAGATATATCAAGATATTTAAAAGTTCCGAAGCCGCACCAACATAATAGAGATACAGAAACACCGTAGCCCCTCTCTTTGAGATAACTCTGCACAATTGCGAGCTGCAAATGCCACTTCCAGCTTAGCTGTGCAGAAGAAGAACAACAAGAAGAGGAAATATCTCGAAATACGTCCGTCAGGCCCCTTCCCTTGAGATATATCGGCAAGTATCTCGGAAACGAAGCGAGCTATGGCAAAATGTTAAGAGACCTTTTTTGTAGACAATTATGTTTCCTACAATTTATGTTCTATGATATTTTTTGATCAGATGCGTAGTTCTCGAGATATATCAAGATATTTAAAAGTTCCGAAGCCGCACCAACATAATAGAGATACAGAAACACCGTGGCCCCTCTCTTTGAGATAACTCTGCACTATTGCGAGCTGGAAATGCGACGTCCAGTTTAGCTGTGCAGAAGAAGAACAACAAGAAGAAGAAGTATCTCGAAATATGTCCGTCAGGCCCCTTCCCTTGAGATAAATCTGCAAATATCTCGGAAACGAAGCGAGCTATGGCAAAATGTTAAGAGACCTTTTCTGTAGAGAATTAAGTTTTCTACTTTTTATGTTCCATGATATTTTTTGACCAGATGCGTAGTTCTCGAGATACATCAAGATATTTAAAAGTTCTGAAGCTGCACCAACATAATAGAGATACAGAAACACCGTGGCCCCTTTCTTTGAGATAACTCTGCACTAGTGCGAGCCGCAAATGCCACTTCCAGCTTAGCTGTGCAGAAGAAGAACAACAAGAAGAAGAAATATCTGGAAATATGTCCGTTAGGCCCCTTCCCTTGAGATAAATCTGCAAATATCTCGGAAACGAAGCGAGCTATGGCAAAATGTTGAGAGACCTTTTTTGTAGAGAATTAAGTTTCCTACTATTTATGTTCTATGATATTTTTCGATCAGATGCGTAGTTCTCGAGATATATCAAGATATTTAAAAGTTCCGAAGCCGCACCGACATAATAGAGATACATAAACACCGTGGCCCCTTTCTTTGATATATCTCTGCACTATTGCGAGCTGCAAATGCCACTTCCAGCTTAGCTGCGCAGAAGAAGAACAACAAGAAGAAGAAATATCTCGAAATATGTCCGTCAGGCCCCTTCCCTTGAGATAAATCTGCAAATATCTCGGAAACGAAGCGAGCTATGGCAAAATGTTAAGAGACCTTTTTTGTAGAGAATTATGTTTCCTACTTTTTATGTTCTATGATATTTTTTGATCAGACGCGTAGTTCTCGAGATATATCAAGATATTTAAAAGTTCCGAAGCCGCACCAACATAATAGAGATACAGAAACACCGTGGCCCCCTTCTTTGAGATAACTCTGCACTATTGCGAGCTGCAAATGCCACTTCCAGCTTAGCTGTGCAGAAGAAGAACAACAAGAAGAAGAAATATCTCGAAATATGTCCGTCAGGCCCCTTCCCTTGAGATAAATCTGCAAATATCTCGGAAACGAAGCGAGCTATGGCAAAATGTTAAGAGACCTTTTTTGTAGCGAATTAAGTTTCCTACTTTTTATGTTCTATGATATTTTTTGATCAGATGCGTAGTTCTCGAGATATATCAAGATATTTAAAAGTTCCGAAGCCGCACCAACATAATAGAGATACAGAAACACCGTGGCCCCTTTCTTTCAGATAGCTATGCACTATTGCGAGCTGCAAATGCCACTTCCAGCTTAGCTGTGCAGAGGAAGAACAACAAGAAGAAGAAATATCTCGAAATATGTCCGTCAGGCCAGTTCCTTTGAGCTGAATCTGCAAATATCTCGGAAACGAAGCGAGCTATCTCAAAATGTTAAGAGACGTTTTTTGTAGAGAATTATGTTTCCTACAATTTATGTTCTATGATATTTTTTGATCAGATGCGTAGTTCTCGAGATATATCACGATATTTAAAAGTTCCGAAGCCGCACCAACATAATAGGGATACAGAAACACCGTGGCCCCGTTCTTTGAGATAACTCTGCACTATTGCGAGCCGCAAATGCCACTTCCAGCATAGCTGTGCAGAAGAAGAACAACAAGAAGAAGAAATATCTCGAAATATGTCCGTCAGGCCCCTTCCCTTGAGATAAATATGCAAATATCTCGGAAACGAAGCGAGCTATGGCAAAATGTTAAGCGACCTTTTTTGTAGAGAATTAAGTTTCCTACTTTTTATGTTCTATGATATTTTTTGATCAGATGCGTAGTTCTCGAGATATATCAAGGTATTTAAAAGTTCCGAAGCCGCACCAACAGAATAGAGATACAGAAACACCGTGGCCCCTTTCTTTGAGATAACTCTGCACTATTGCGAGCTGCAAATGCCACTTTCAGCTTAGCTGTGCAGAAGAAGAACAACAAGAAGAAGAAATATCTCGAAATATGTCCGTCAGGCCCCTTCCCTTGAGATAAATCTGCAAATATCTCGGAAACGAAGAGAGCTATGGCAAAATGTGAAGAGACCTTTTTTGTAGAGAATTAGGTTTCCTACTTTTTATATTCTATGATATTTTTTGATCAGATGAGTAGTTCTCGAGATATATCAAGATATTTAAAAGTTCCGAAGCCGCACCAACATAATAGAGATACAGAAACACCGTGGCCCCTTTCTTTGAGAGAACTCTGCACTATTGCGAGCTGTAAATGCCACTTCCAGTTAAGCTGTGCAGAAGAAGAACAACAAGAAGAAGAAATATCTCGAAATATGTCCGTCAGGCCCCTTCCCTTGAGATATATCTGCAAATATCTCGGAAACGAAGCGAGCTATGGCAAAATGTTAAGAGACCTTTTTTGTAGAGAATTATGTTTCCTACAATTTATGTTCTATGATATTTTTTGTTCAGAAGCGTAGTTTTCGAGATATATCGAGATATTTAAAAGTTCCGAAGCCGCACCAACATAATAGAGATACAGAAACACCGTGGCCCCTTTCGTTGAGATAACTCTGCACTAGTGCGAGCCGCAAATGCCACTTCCAGCTTAGCTGTGCAGAAGAAGAACAACAAGAAGAAGAAATATCTCGAAATATGTTCGTCAGGCCCCTTCCCTTGAGATAAATCTGCAAATATCTCGGAAACGAAGCGAGCTATGGCAAAATGTTAAGAGACCTTTTTTGTAGAGAATTAAGTTTCCTACTTTGTATGTTCTATGATATTTTTTGATCAGACGCGTAGTTCTCGAGATATATCAAGATATTTAAAAGTTCCGAAGCCGCACCAACATAATAGAGATACAGAAACACCGTGGCCCCTTTCTTTGAGATAACTCTGCACTATTGCGAGCTGCAAATGCCACTTTCAGCTTAGCTGTGCAGAAGAAGAACAACAAGAAGAAGAAATATCTCGAAATATGTCCGTCGGGCCCCTTCCCTTGAGATAAATCTGCAAATATCTCGGAAACGAAGCGAGCTATGGCAAAATGTTAAGAGACCTTTTTTGTAGAGAATTATGTTTCCTACAATTTATGTTCTATGATATTTTTTGATCAGAAGCGTAGTTTTCGAGATATATCGAGATATTGAAAAGTTCCGAAGCCGCACCAACATAATAGAGATACAGAAACACCGTGGCCCCTTTCTTTCAGATAGCTATGCACTATTGCGAGCTCCAAATGCCACTTCCAGCTTAGCTGTGCAGAAGAAGAACAACAAGAAGAAGAAATATCTCGAAATATGTCCGTCAGGCCCCTTCCCTTGAGATAAATCTGCAAATATCTCGGAAACGAAGCGAGCTATGGCAAAATGTTAAGAGACCTTTTTTGTAGAGAATTAAGTTTCCTACTTTTTATGTTCTATGATATTTTTTGATCAGACGCGTAGTTCTCGAGATATATCAAGATATTTAAAAGTTCCGAAGCCGCACCAACATAATAGAGATACAGAAACACCGTGGCCCCTTTCTTTGAGATAACTCTGCACTATTGCGAGCTGCAAATGCCACTTTCAGCTTAGCTGTGCAGAAGAAGAACAACAAGAAGAAGAAATATCTCGAAATATGTCCGTCGGGCCCCTTCCCTTGAGATAAATCTGCAAATATCTCGGAAACGAAGCGAGCTATGGCAAAATGTTAAGAGACCTTTTTTGTAGAGAATTATGTTTCCTACAATTTATGTTCTATAATATTTTTTGATCAGAAGCGTAGTTTTCGAGATATATCGAGATATTGAAAAGTTCCGAAGCCGCACCAACATAATAGAGATACAGAAACACCGTGGCCCCTTTCTTTCAGATAGCTATGCACTATTGCGAGCTCCAAATGCCACTTCCAGCTTAGCTGTGCAGAAGAAGAACAACAAGAAGAAGAAATATCTCGAAATATGTCCGTCAGGCCCCTTCCCTTGAGATAAATCTGCAAATATCTCGGAAACGAAGCGAGCTATGGCAAAATGTTAAGAGACCTTTTTTGTAGAGAATTAAGTTTCCTACTTTTTATGTTCTATGATATTTTTTGATCAGATGCGTAGTTCTCGAGATATATCAAGATATTCAAAAGTTCCGAAGCCGCACCAACATAATAGAGATACAGAAACACCGTGGCCCCTTTCTTTGAGATAACTCTGCACTATTGCGAGCTGCAAATGCCACTTCCAGCTTAGCTGTGCAGTGGAAGAACAACAAGAAGAAGAAATGTCTCGAAATATGTCCGTCAGGCCAGTTCCTTTGAGCTGAATCTGCAAATATCTCGGAAACGAAGTGAGCTATGGCAAAATGTTAAGAGACGTTTTTTGTAGAGAATTATGTTTCCTATAATTTATGTTCTATGATGTTTTTTGATCAGAAGCGTAGTTCTCGAGATATATCAAGATATTTATAAGTTCCGAAGCCGCACCAACATAATAGAGATACAGAAACACCGTGGCCCCTTTCTTTGAGATAACTCTGCACTATTGCGAGCTGCAAATGCCACTTTCAGCTTAGCTGTACAGAAGAAGAACAACAAGAAGAAGAAATATCTCGAAATATGTCCGTCAGGCCCCTTCCCTTGAGATAAATCTGCAAATATCTCGGAAGCGAAGCGAGCTATGGCAAAATGTTAAGAGACCTTTTTTGTAGAGAATTAAGTTTCCTACTTTTTATGTTCTATGATATTTTTTGATCAGATGCGTAGTTCTCGAGATATATCAAGATATTCAAAAGTTCCGAAGCCGCACCAACATAATAGAGATACAGAAACACCGTGGCCCCTTTCTTTGAGATAACTCTGCACTATTGCGAGCTGCAAATGCCACTTCCAGCTTAGCTGTGCAGTGGAAGAACAACAAGAAGAAGAAATGTCTCGAAATATGTCCGTCAGGCCAGTTCCTTTGAGCTGAATCTGCAAATATCTCGGAAACGAAGCGAGCTATGGCAAAATGTTAAGAGACGTTTTTTGTAGAGAATTATGTTTCCTATAATTTATGTTCTATGATGTTTTTTGATCAGAAGCGTAGTTCTCGAGATATATCAAGATATTTATAAGTTCCGAAGCCGCACCAACATAATAGAGATACAGAAACACCGTGGCCCCTTTCTTTGAGATAACTCTGCACTATTGCGAGCTGCAAATGCCACTTCCAGCTTAGCTGTGCAGTGGAAGAACAACAAGAAGAAGAAATGTCTCGAAATATGTCCGTCAGGCCAGTTCCTTTGAGCTGAATCTGCAAATATCTCGGAAACGAAGTGAGCTATGGCAAAATGTTAAGAGACGTTTTTTGTAGAGAATTATGTTTCCTATAATTTATGTTCTATGATGTTTTTTGATCAGAAGCGTAGTTCTCGAGATATATCAAGATATTTATAAGTTCCGAAGCCGCACCAACATAATAGAGATACAGAAACACCGTGGCCCCTTTCTTTGAGATAACTCTGCACTATTGCGAGCTGCAAATGCCACTTTCAGCTTAGCTGTACAGAAGAAGAACAACAAGAAGAAGAAATATCTCGAAATATGTCCGTCAGGCCCCTTCCCTTGAGATAAATCTGCAAATATCTCGGAAGCGAAGCGAGCTATGGCAAAATGTTAAGAGACCTTTTTTGTAGAGAATTAAGTTTCCTACTTTTTATGTTCTATGATATTTTTTGATCAGATGCGTAGTTCTCGAGATATATCAAGATATTCAAAAGTTCCGAAGCCGCACCAACATAATAGAGATACAGAAACACCGTGGCCCCTTTCTTTGAGATAACTCTGCACTATTGCGAGCTGCAAATGCCACTTCCAGCTTAGCTGTGCAGTGGAAGAACAACAAGAAGAAGAAATGTCTCGAAATATGTCCGTCAGGCCAGTTCCTTTGAGCTGAATCTGCAAATATCTCGGAAACGAAGCGAGCTATGGCAAAATGTTAAGAGACGTTTTTTGTAGAGAATTATGTTTCCTATAATTTATGTTCTATGATGTTTTTTGATCAGAAGCGTAGTTCTCGAGATATATCAAGATATTTATAAGTTCCGAAGCCGCACCAACATAATAGAGATACAGAAACACCGTGGCCCCTTTCTTTGAGATAACTCTGCACTATTGCGAGCTGCAAATGCCACTTTCAGCTTAGCTGTACAGAAGAAGAACAACAAGAAGAAGAAATATCTCGAAATATGTCCGTCAGGCCCCTTCCCTTGAGATAAATCTGCAAATATCTCGGAAACGAAGAGAGCTATGGCAAAATGTTAAGAGACCTTTTTTGTAGAGAATTAGGTTTCCTACTTTTTATGTTCTATGATATTTTTTGATCAGATGCGTAGTTCTCGAGATATATCAAGATATTTAAAAGTTCCGAAGCCGCACCAACATAATAGAGATACAGAAACACCGTGGCCCCTTTCTTTGAGATAACTCTGCACTATTGCGAGCTGCAAATGCCACTTCCAGCTTAGCTGTGCAGTGGAAGAACAACAAGAAGAAGAAATATCTCGAAATATGTCCGTCAGGCCAGTTCCTTTGAGCTGAATCTGCAAATATCTCGGAAACGAAGCGAGCTATGGCAAAATGTTAAGAGACGTTTTTTGTAGAGAATTATGTTTCCTACAATTTATGTTCTATGATATTTTTTGATCAGAAGCGTAGTTCTTGAGATATATCAAGATATTTAAAAGTTCCGAGGCCGCACCAACATAATAGGGATACAGAAACACCGTGGCCCCGTTCTTTGAGATAACTCTGCACTAGCGCGAGCCGCAAATGCCACTTCCAGCTTAGCTGTGCAGAAGAAGAACAACAAGAAGAAGAAATATCTCGAAATATGTCCGTCAGGCCCCTTCCCTTGAGATAAATATGCAAATATCTCGGAAACGAAGCGAGCTATGGCAAAATGTTAAGCGACCTTTTTTGTAGAGAATTAGGTTTCCTACTTTTTATGTTCTATGATATTTTTTGATCAGATGAGTAGTTCTCGAGATATATCAAGATATTTAAAAGTTCCGAAGCCGCACCAACATAATAGAGATACAGAAACACCGTGGCCCCTTTCTTTGAGATAACTCTGCACTATTGCGAGCTGCAAATGCCACTTTCAGCTTAGCTGTGCAGAAGAAGAACAACAAGAAGAAGAAATATCTCGAAATATGTCCGTCAGGCCCCTTCCCTTGAGATAAATCTGCAAATATCTCGGAAACGAAGAGAGCTATGGCAAAGTGTTAAGAGACCTTTTTTGTAGAGAATTAGGTTTCCTACTTTTTATGTTCTATGATATTTTTTGATCAGATGCGTAGTTCTCGAGATATATCAAGATATTTAAAAGTTCCGAGCCCGCACCAACATAATAGAGATACAGAAACACCGTGGCCCCTTTCTTTGAGATAACTCTGCACTATTGCGAGCTGTAAATGCCACTTCCAGCTTAGCTGTGCAGAAGAAGAACAACAAGAAGAAGAAATATCTCGAAATATGTCCGTCAGGCCCCTTCCCTTGAGATAAATCTGCAAATATCTCGGAAACGAAGCGAGCTATGGCAAAATGTTAAGAGACCTTTTTTGTAGAGAATTAAGTTTCCTACTTTTTATGTTCTATGATATTTTTTGATCAGATGCGTAGTTCTCGAGATATATCAAGATATTCAAAAGTTCCGAAGCCGCACCAACATAATAGAGATACAGAAACACCGTGGCCCCTTTCTTTGAGATAACTCTGCACTATTGCGAGCTGCAAATGCCACTTCCAGCTTAGCTGTGCAGTGGAAGAACAACAAGAAGAAGAAATATCTCGAAATATGTCCGTCAGGCCAGTTCCTTTGAGCTGAATCTGCAAATATCTCGGAAACGAAGCGAGCTATGGCAAAATGTTAAGAGACGTTTTTTGTAGAGAATTATGTTTCCTACAATTTATGTTGTATGATATTTTTTGATCAGAAGCGTAGTTCTTGAGATATATCAAGATATTTAAAAGTTCCGAGGCCGCACCAACATAATAGGGATACAGAAACACCGTGGCCCCGTTCTTTGAGATAACTCTGCACTAGTGCGAGCCGCAAATGCCACTTCCGGCTTAGCTGTGCAGAAGAAGAACAACAAGAAGAAGAAATATCTCGAAATATGTCCGTCAGGCCCCTTCCCTTGAGATAAATATGCAAATATCTCGGAAACGAAGCGAGCTATGGCAAAATGTTAAGCGACCTTTTTTGTAGAGAATTAAGTTTCCTACTTCTTATGTTCTATGATATTTTTTGATCAGATGCGTAGTTCTCGAGATATATCAAGATATTTAAAAGTTCCGAAGCCGCACCAACATAATAGAGATACAGAAACACCGTGGCCCCTTTCTTTCAGATAGCTATGCACTATTGCGAGCTGCAAATGCCACTTCCAGCTTAGCTGTGCAGAAGAAGAACAACAAGAAGAAGAAATATCTCGAAATATGTCCGTCAGGCCCCTTCCCTTGAGATAAATCTGCAAATATCTCAGAAACGAAGCGAACTATGGCAAAATGTTAAGAGACCTTTTTTGTAGAGAATTAAGTTTCCTACTTTTTATGTTCTATGATATTTTTTGATCAGATGCGTAGTTCTCGAGATATATCAAGATATTCAAAAGTTCCGAAGCCGCACCAACATAATAGAGATACAGAAACACCGTGGCCCCTTTCTTTGAGATAACTCTGCACTATTGCGAGCTGCAAATGCCACTTCCAGCTTAGCTGTGCAGTGGAAGAACAACAAGAAGAAGAAATATCTCGAAATATGTCCGTCAGGCCAGTTCCTTTGAGCTGAATCTGCAAATATCTCGGAAACGAAGCGAGCTATGGCAAAATGTTAAGAGACGTTTTTTGTAGAGAATTATGTTTCCTATAATTTATGTTCTATGATGTTTTTTGATCAGAAGCGTAGTTCTCGAGATATATCAAGATATCTAAAAGTTCCGAAGCCGCACCAACATAATAGGGATACAGAAACACCGTGGCCCCGTTCTTTGAGATAACTCTGCACTAGTGCGAGCCGCAAATGCCACTTCCAGCTTAGCTGTGCAGAAGAAGAACAACAAGAAGAAGAAATATCTCGAAATATGTCCGTCAGGCCCCTTCCCTTGAGATAAATCTGCAAATATCTCGGAAACGAAGCGAGCTATGGCAAAATGTTTAGAGACCTTTCTTGTAGAGAATTAAGTTTCCTACTTTTTATGTAGTATGATATTTTTTGATCAGATGCGTAGTTCTCGAGATATATCAAGATATTTAAAAGTTCCGAAGCCGCACCAACATAATAGAGATACAGAAACACCGTGGCCCCTTTCTTTGAGATAACTCTGCACTATTGCGCGCTGCAAATGCCACTTCCAGCTTAGCTGTGCAGAAGAAGAACAACAAGAAGAAGAAATATCTCGAAATATGTCCGTCAGGCCCCTTCCCTTGAGATAAATCTGCAAATATCTCGGAAACGAAGCGAGCTATGGCAAAATGTTAAGAGACCTTTTTTGTAGAGAATTATGTTTCCTACAATGTATGTTCTATGATATTTTTTGATCAGAAGCGTAGTTTTCGAGATATATCGAGATATTTAAAAGTTCCGAAGCCGCACCAACATAATAGAGATACAGAAACACCGTGGCCCATTTCTTTGAGATAACTCTGCACTAGTGCGAGCCGCAGATGCCACTTCCAGCTTAGCTGTGCAGAAGAAGAGCAACAAGAAGAAGAAATATCTCGAAATATGTCCGACAGGCCCCTTCCCTTGAGATAAATCTGCAAATATCTCGGAAACGAAGCGAGCTATGGCAAAACGTTAAGAGACCTTTTTTGTAGAGAATAATATTTCCTACAATTTACGTTCTATGATATTTTTTGATCAGAAGCGTAGTTTTCGAGATATATCGAGATATTTAAAAGTTCCGAAGCCGCAGCAACATAATAGAGATACAGAAACACCGTGGCCCCTTTCTTTGAGATAACTCTGCACTATTGCGAGCTGGAAATGCCGCTTCCAGTTTAGCTGTGCAGAAGAAGAACAACAAGAAGAAGAAATATCTCGAAATATGTCCGTTAGGCCCCTTCCCTTCAGATAAATCTCCAAATATCTCGGAAAGGAAGCGAGCTATGGCAAAATGTTAAGAGACCTTTTTTGTAGAGAATTAAGTTTCCTACTTTTCATTTTCTATGATATTTTTTGATCAGATGCGTAGTTCTCGAGATATATCAAGATATTTAAAAGTTCCGAAGCCGCATCAACATAATAGAGATACAGAAACACCGTGGCCCCTTTCTTTGAGATAACTCTGCACTATTGCGAGCTGCAAATGCCACTTCCAGCTTAGCTGTGCAGAGGAAGAACAACAAGAAGAAGAAGTATCTCGAAATATGTCCGTCAGGCCCGTTCCTTTGAGCTGAATCTGCAAATATCTCGGAAACGAAGCGAGCTATGGCAAAATGTTAAGATACGTTTTTTGTAGAGAATTATGTTTCCTACAATTTATGTTCTATGATATTTTTTGATCAGAAGCGTAGTTTTCGAGATATATCGAGATATTTAAAAGTTCCGAAGCCGCACCAACATAATAGAGATACAGAAACACCGTGGCCCCTTTCTTTGAGATATCTCTGCACTATTGCGACCTGCAAATGCCACTTCCAGCTCAGCTGTGCAGAAGAAGAACAACAAGAAGAAGAAATATCTCGAAATATGTCCGTCAGGCCCCTTCCCTTGAGATAAATCTGCAAATATCTCGGAAACGAAGCGAGCTATGGCAAAATGTTAAGAGACCTTTTATGTAGAGAATTAAGTTTCCTACTTTTTATGTTCTATGATATTTTTTGATCAGATGCGTAGTTCTCGAGATATATCAAGATACTTAAAAGTTCCGAAGCCGCACCAACATAATAGAGATACAGAAACACCGTGGCCCCTTTCTTTGAGATAACTCTGCACTATTGCGAGCTGGAAATGCCGCTTCCAGTTTAGCTGTGCAGAAGAAGAACAACAAGAAGAAGAAATATCTCGAAATATGTCCGTTAGGCCCCTTCCCTTCAGATAAATCTGCAAATATCTCGGAAACGAAGCGAGCTATGGCAAAATGTTAAGAGACCTTTTTTGTAGAGAATTAAGTTTCCTACTTTTCATGTTCTATGATATTTTTTGATCAGATGCGTAGTTCTCGAGATATATCAAGATATTTAAAAGTTCCGAAGCCGCACCAACATAATAGAGATACAGAAACACCGTGGCCCCTTTCTTTCAGATAACTCTGCACTATTGCGAGCTGCAAATGCCACTTCCAGCTTAGCTGTGCAGAGGAAGAACAACAAGAAGAAGAAGTATCTCGAAATATGTCCGTCAGGCCCGTTCCTTTGAGCTGAATCTGCAAATATCTCGGAAACGAAGCGAGCTATGGCAAAATGTTAAGATACGTTTTTTGTAGAGAATTATGTTTCCTACAATTTATGTTCTATGATATTTTTTGATCAGATGCGTAGTTCTCGAGATATATCAAGATATTTAAAAGTTAAGAAGCCGCACCAACATAATAGAGATACAGAAACACCGTGGCCCCTTTCTTTGAGATAACTCTGCACTAGTGCGAGCCGCAAATGCCACTTCCAGCTTAGCTGTGCAGAAGAAGAACAACAAGAAGAAGAAATATCTCGAAATATGTCTGTCAGGCCCCTTCCCTTGAGATAAATCTGCAAATATCTCGGAAACGAAGAGAGCTATGGCAAAATGTTAAGAGACCTTTTTTGTAGAGAATTAGGTTTCCTACTTTTTATGTTGTATGATATTTTTTGATCAGATGAGTAGTTCTCGAGATATATCAAGATATTTAAAAGTTCCGAAGCCGCACCAACATAATAGAGATACAGAAACACCGTGGCCCCTTTCTTTGAGAGAACTCTGCACTATTGCGAGCTGTAAATGCCACTTCCAGTTAAGCTGTGCAGAAGAAGAACAACAAGAAGAAGAAATATCTCGAAATATGTCCGTCAGGCCCCTTCCCTTGAGATATATCTGCAAATATCTCGGAGACGAAGCGAGCTATGGCAAAATGTTAAGAGACCTTTTTTGTAGAGAATTATGTTTCCTACAATTTATGTTCTATGATATTTTTTGTTCAGAAGCGTGGTTTTCGAGATATATCGAGATATTTAAAAGTTCCGAAGCCGCACCAACATAATAGAGATACAGAAACACCGTGGCCCCTTTCGTTGAGATAACTCTGCACTAGTGCGAGCCGCAAATGCCACTTCCAGCTTAGCTGTGCAGAAGAAGAACAACAAGAAGAAGAAATATCTCGAAATATGTCCGTCAGGCCCCTTCCCTTGAGATAAATCTGCAAATATCTCGGAAACGAAGCGAGCTATGGCAAAATGTTAAGAGACCTTTTTTGTAGAGAATTAAGTTTCCTACTTTGTATGTTCTATGATATTTTTTGATCAGACGCGTAGTTCTCGAGATATATCAAGATATTTAAAAGTTCCGAAGCCGCACCAACATAATAGAGATACAGAAACACCGTGGCCCCTTTCTTTGAGATAACTCTGCACTATTGCGAGCTGTAAATGCCACTTCCAGCTTAGCTGTGCAGAAGAAGAACAACAAGAAGAAGAAATATCTCGAAATATGTCCGTCAGGCCCCTTCCCTTGAGATATATCTGCAAATATCTCGGAAACGAAGCGAGCTATGGCAAAATGTTAAGAGACCTTTTTTGTAGAGAATTAAGTTTCCTACTTTTTATCTTCTATGATATTTTCTGATCAGATGCGTAGTTCTCGAGATATATCAAGATATTTAAAAGTTCCGAAGCCGCACCAACATAATAGAGATACAGAAACACCGTGGCCCCTTTCTTTGAGATAACTCTGCACTATTGCGAGCTGCAAATGCCACTTTCAGCTTAGCTGTGCAGAAGAAGAACAACAAGAAGAAGAAATATCTCGAAATATGTCCGTCAGGCCCCTTCCCTTGAGATATATCTGCAAATATCTCGGAAACGAAGCGAGCTATGGCAAAATGTTAAGAGACGTTTTTTGTAGAGAATTATGTTTCCTACAATTTATCTTCTATGATATTTTTCGAGCAGAAGCGTAGTTCTCGAGATATATCAAGATATTTAAAAGTTCCGAAGCCGCACCAACATAATAGAGATACAGAAACACCGTGGCCCCTTTCTTTGAGATAACTCTGCACTATTGCGAGCTGCAAATGCCACTTTCAGCTTAGCTGTACAGAAGAAGAACAACAAGAAGAAGAAATATCTCGAAATATGTCCGTCAGGCCCCTTCCCTTGAGATAAATCTGCAAATATCTCGGAAACGAAGAGAGCTATGGCAAAATGTTAAGAGACCTTTTTTGTAGAGAATTAGGTTTCCTACTTTTTATGTTCTATGATATTTTTTGATCAGATGCGTAGTTCTCGAGATATATCAAGATATTTAAAAGTTCCGAAGCCGCACCAACATAATAGAGATACAGAAACACCGTGGCCCCTTTCTTTGAGATAACTCTGCACTATTGCGAGCTGTAAATGCCACTTCCAGCTTAGCTGTGCAGAAGAAGAACAACAAGAAGAAGAAATATCTCGAAATATGTCCGTCAGGCCCCTTACCTTGAGATAAATCTGCAAATATCTCGGAAACGAAGCGAGCTATGGCAAAATGTTAAGAGACCTTTTTTGTAGAGAATTAAGTTTGCTACTTTTTATCTTCTATGATATTTTCTGATCAGATGCGTAGTTCTCGAGATATATCAAGATATTTAAAAGTTCCGAAGCCGCACCAACATAATAGAGATACAGAAACACCGTGGCCCCTTTCTTTGAGATAACTCTGCACTATTGCGAGCTGCAAATGCCACTTTCAGCTTAGCTGTGCAGAAGAAGAACAACAAGAAGAAGAAATATCTCGAAATATGTCCGTCAGGCCCCTTCCCTTGAGATAAATCTGCAAATATCTCGGAAACGAAGCGAGCTATGGCAAAATGTTAAGAGACCTTTTTTGTAGAGAATTATGTTTCCTACAATTTATGTTCTATGATATTTTTTGATCAGAAGCGTAGTTTTCGAGATATATCGAGATATTTAAAAGTTCCGAAGCCGCACCAACATAATAGAGATACAGAAACACCGTGGCCCCTTTCGTTGAGATAACTCTGCACTAGTGCGAGCCGCAAATGCCACTTCCAGCTTAGCTGTGCAGAAGAAGAACAACAAGAAGAAGAAATATCTCGAAATATGTCCGTCAGGCCCCTTCCCTTGAGATAAATCTGCAAATATCTCGGAAACGAAGCGAGCTATGGCAAAATGTTAAGAGACCTTTTTTGTAGAGAATTAAGTTTCCTACTTTTTATGTTCTATGATATTTTTTGATCAGATGCGTAGTTCTCGAGATATATCAAGATATTCAAAAGTTCCGAAGCCGCACCAACATAATAGAGATACAGAAACACCGTGGCCCCTTTCTTTGAGATAACTCTGCACTATTGCGAGCTGCAAATGCCACTTCCAGCTTAGCTGTGCAGAAGAAGAACAACAAGAAGAAGAAATATCTCGAAATATGTCCGTTAGGCCCCTCCCCTTCAGATAAATCTGCAAATATCTCGGAAACGAAGCGAGCTATGGCAAAATGTTAAGAGACCTTTTTTGTAGAGAATTAAGTTTCCTACTTTTCATGTTCTATGATATTTTTTGATCAGATGCGTAGTTCTCGAGATATATCAAGATATTTAAAAGTTCCGAAGCCGCACCAACATAATAGAGATACAGAAACACCGTGGCCCCTTTCTTTGAGATAACTCTGCACTATTGCGAGCTGCAAATGCCACTTCCAGCTTAGCTGTGCAGAGGAAGAACAACAAGAAGAAGAAGTATCTCGAAATATGTCCGTCAGGCCCGTTCCTTTGAGCTGAATCTGCAAATATCTCGGAAACGAAGCGAGCTATGGCAAAATGTTAAGATACGTTTTTTGTAGAGAATTATGTTTCCTACAATTTATGTTCTATGATATTTTTTGATCAGATGCGTAGTTCTCGAGATATATCAAGATATTTAAAAGTTAAGAAGCCGCACCAACATAATAGAGATACAGAAACACCGTGGCCCCTTTCTTTGAGCTATCTCTGCACTATTGCGAGCTGCAAATGCCACTTCCAGCTTAGCTGCGCAGAAGAAGAACAACAAGAAGAAGAAATATCTCGAAATATGTCCGTCAGGCCCCTTCCCTTGAGATATATCTGCAAATATCTCGGAAACGAAGCGAGCTATGGCAAAATGTTAAGAGACCTTTTTTGTAGAGAATTATGTTTCCTACAATTTATGTTCTATGATATTTTTTGATCAGATGCGTAGTTCTCGAGATATACCAAGATATTTAAAAGTTCCGAAGCCGCACCAACATAATAGAGATACAGAAACACCGTGGCCCCTTTCTTTGAGATAACTATGCACTATTGCGAGCTGCAAATGCCACTTCCAGCTTAGCTGTGCAGAAGAAGAACAACAAGAAGAAGAAATATCTCGAAATATGTCCGTCAGGCCCCTTACCTTGAGATAAATCTGCAAATATCTCGGAAACGAAGCGAGCTATGGCAAAATGTTAAGAGACCTTTTTTGTAGAGAATTAAGTTTCCTACTTTTTATCTTCTATGATATTTTTTGATCAGATGCGTAGTTCTCGAGATATATCAAGATATTTAAAAGCTCCGAAGCCGCACCAACATAATAGAGATACAGAAACACCGTGGCCCCTTTCTTTGAGATAACTCTGCACTATTGCGAGCTGTAAATGCCACTTCCAGCTTAGCTGTGCAGAAGAAGAACAACAAGAAGAAGAAATATCTCGAAATATGTCCGTCAGGCCCCTTCCCTTGAGATATATCTGCAAATATCTCGGAAACGAAGCGAGCTATGGCAAAATGTTAAGAGACGTTTTTTGTAGAGAATTATGTTTCCTACAATTTATCTTCTATGATATTTTTCGATCAGAAGCGTAGTTCTCGAGATATATCAAGATATTTAAAAGTTCCGAAGCCGCACCAACATAATAGAGATACAGAAACACCGTGGCCCCTTTCTTTGAGATAACTCTGCACTATTGCGAGCTGCAAATGCCACTTTCAGCTTAGCTGTACAGAAGAAGAACAACAAGAAGAAGAAATATCTCGAAATATGTCCGTCAGGCCCCTTCCCTTGAGATAAATCTGCAAATATCTCGGAAACGAAGAGAGCTATGGCAAAATGTTAAGAGACCTTTTTTGTAGAGAATTAGGTTTCCTACTTTTTATGTTCTATGATATTTTTTGATCAGATGCGTAGTTCTCGAGATATATCAAGATATTTAAAAGTTCCGAAGCCGCACCAACATAATAGAGATACAGAAACACCGTGGCCCCTTTCTTTGAGATAACTCTGCACTATTGCGAGCTGTAAATGCCACTTCCAGCTTAGCTGTGCAGAAGAAGAACAACAAGAAGAAGAAATATCTCGAAATATGTCCGTCAGGCCCCTTACCTTGAGATAAATCTGCAAATATCTCGGAAACGAAGCGAGCTATGGCAAAATGTTAAGAGACCTTTTTTGTAGAGAATTAAGTTTCCTACTTTTTATCTTCTATGATATTTTCTGATCAGATGCGTAGTTCTCGAGATATATCAAGATATTTAAAAGTTCCGAAGCCGCACCAACATAATAGAGATACAGAAACACCGTGGCCCCTTTCTTTGAGATAACTCTGCACTATTGCGAGCTGCAAATGCCACTTTCAGCTTAGCTGTGCAGAAGAAGAACAACAAGAAGAAGAAATATCTCGAAATATGTCCGTCAGGCCCCTTCCCTTGAGATAAATCTGCAAATATCTCGGAAACGAAGCGAGCTATGGCAAAATGTTAAGAGACCTTTTTTGTAGAGAATTATGTTTCCTACAATTTATGTTCTATGATATTTTTTGATCAGAAGCGTAGTTTTCGAGATATATCGAGATATTTAAAAGTTCCGAAGCCGCACCAACATAATAGAGATACAGAAACACCGTGGCCCCTTTCGTTGAGATAACTCTGCACTAGTGCGAGCCGCAAATGCCACTTCCAGCTTAGCTGTGCAGAAGAAGAACAACAAGAAGAAGAAATATCTCGAAATATGTCCGTCAGGCCCCTTCCCTTGAGATAAATCTGCAAATATCTCGGAAACGAAGCGAGCTATGGCAAAATGTTAAGAGACCTTTTTTGTAGAGAATTAAGTTTCCTACTTTTTATGTTCTATGATATTTTTTGATCAGATGCGTAGTTCTCGAGATATATCAAGATATTCAAAAGTTCCGAAGCCGCACCAACATAATAGAGATACAGAAACACCGTGGCCCCTTTCTTTGAGATAACTCTGCACTATTGCGAGCTGCAAATGCCACTTCCAGCTTAGCTGTGCAGAAGAAGAACAACAAGAAGAAGAAATATCTCGAAATATGTCCGTTAGGCCCCTTCCCTTCAGATAAATCTGCAAATATCTCGGAAACGAAGCGAGCTATGGCAAAATGTTAAGAGACCTTTTTTGTAGAGAATTAAGTTTCCTACTTTTCATGTTCTATGATATTTTTTGATCAGATGCGTAGTTCTCGAGATATATCAAGATATTTAAAAGTTCCGAAGCCGCACCAACATAATAGAGATACAGAAACACCGTGGCCCCTTTCGTTGAGATAACTCTGCACTAGTGCGAGCCGCAAATGCCACTTCCAGCTTAGCTGTGCAGAAGAAGAACAACAAGAAGAAGAAATATCTCGAAATATGTCCGTCAGGCCCCTTCCCTTGAGATAAATCTGCAAATATCTCGGAAACGAAGCGAGCTATGGCAAAATGTTAAGAGACCTTTTTTGTAGAGAATTAAGTTTCCTACTTTTTATGTTCTATGATATTTTTTGATCAGATGCGTAGTTCTCGAGATATATCAAGATATTCAAAAGTTCCGAAGCCGCACCAACATAATAGAGATACAGAAACACCGTGGCCCCTTTCTTTGAGATAACTCTGCACTATTGCGAGCTGCAAATGCCACTTCCAGCTTAGCTGTGCAGAAGAAGAACAACAAGAAGAAGAAATATCTCGAAATATGTCCGTTAGGCCCCTTCCCTTCAGATAAATCTGCAAATATCTCGGAAACGAAGCGAGCTATGGCAAAATGTTAAGAGACCTTTTTTGTAGAGAATTAAGTTTCCTACTTTTCACTTTCTATGATATTTTTTGATCAGATGCGTAGTTCTCGAGATATATCAAGATATTTAAAAGTTCCGAAGCCGCACCAACATAATAGAGATACAGAAACACCGTGGCCCCTTTCTTTCAGATAGCTATGCACTATTGCGAGCTGCAAATGCCACTTCCAGCTTAGCTGTGCAGAGGAAGAACAACAAGAAGAAGAAATATCTCGAAATATGTCCGTCAGGCCAGTTCCTTTGAGCTGAATCTGCAAATATCTCGGAAACGAAGCGAGCTATGGCAAAATGTTAAGAGACGTTTTTTGTAGAGAATTATGTTTCCTACAATTTATGTTCTATGATATTTTTTGATCAGAAGCGTAGTTCTCGAGATATATCAAGATATTTAAAAGTTCCGAAGACGCACCAACATAATAGGGATACAGAAACACCGTGGCCCCGTTCTTTGAGATAACTCTGCACTATTGCGAGCCGCAAATGCCACTTCCAGCTTAGCTGTGCAGAAGAAGAACAACAAGAAGAAGAAATATCTCGAAATATGTCCGTCAGGCCCCTTCCCTTGAGATAAATATGCAAATATCTCGGAAACGAAGCGAGCTATGGCAAAATGTTAAGCGACCTTTTTTGTAGAGAATTATGTTTCCTACAATTTATGTTCTATGATATTTTTTGATCAGATGAGTAGTTCTCGAGATATATCAAGATATTTAAAAGTTCCGAAGCCGCACCAACATAATAGAGATACAGAAACACCGTGGCCCCTTTCTTTGAGAGAACTCTGCACTATTGCGAGCTGTAAATGCCACTTCCAGTTAAGCTGTGCAGAAGAAGAACAACAAGAAGAAGAAATATCTCGAAATATGTCCGTCAGGCCCCTTCCCTTGAGATATATCTGCAAATATCTCGGAAACGAAGCGAGCTATGGCAAAATGTTAAGAGACCTTTTTTGTAGAGAATTAAGTTTCCTACTTTGTATGTTCTATGATATTTTTTGATCAGACGCGTAGTTCTCGAGATATATCAAGATATTTAAAAGTTCCGAAGCCGCACCAACATAATAGAGATACAGAAACACCGTGGCCCCTTTCTTTGAGATATATCTGCACTATTGCGAGCTGCAAATGCCACTTCCAGCTTAGCTGCGCAGAAGAAGAACAACAAGAAGAAGAAATATCTCGAAATATGTCCGTCAGGCCCCTTCCCTTGAGATATATCTGCAAATATCTCGGAAAGGAAGCGAGCTATGGCAAAATGTTAAGAGACCTTTTTTGTAGAGAATTATCTTTCCTACAATTTATGTTCTATGATATTTTTTGATCAGATGCGTAGTTCTCGAGATATACCAAGATATTTAAAAGTTCCGAAGCCGCACCAACATAATAGAGATACAGAAACACCGTGGCCCCTTTCTTTGAGATAACTATGCACTATTGCGAGCTGCAAATGCCACTTCCAGCTTAGCTGTGCAGAAGAAGAACAACAAGAAGAAGAAATATCTCGAAATATGTCCGTCAGGCCCCTTACCTTGAGATAAATCTGCAAATATCTCGGAAACGAAGCGAGCTATGGCAAAATGTTAAGAGACCTTTTTTGTAGAGAATTAAGTTTCCTACTATTTATGTTCTATGATATTTTTGGATCAGATGCGTAGTTCTCGAGATATATCAAGATATTTAAAAGTTCCGAAGCCGCACCAACATAATAGAGATACAGAAACACCGTGGCCCCCTTCTTTGAGATAACTCTGCACTATTGCGAGCTGCAAATGCCACTTCCAGCTTAGCTGTGCAGAAGAAGAACAACAAGAAGAAGAAATATCTCGAAATATGTCCGTCAGGCCCCATCCCTTGAGATAAATCTGCAAATATCTCGGAAACGAAGCGAGCTATGGCAAAATGTTAAGAGACCTTTTTTGTAGCGAATTAAGTTTCCTACTTTTTATGTTCTATGATATTTTTTGATCAGATGCGTAGTTCTCGAGATATATCAAGATATTTAAAAGTTCCGAAGCCGCACCAACATAATAGAGATACAGAAACACCGTGGCCCCTTTCTTTCAGATAGCTATGCACTATTGCGAGCTGCAAATGCCACTTCCAGCTTAGCTGTGCAGAGGAAGAACAACAAGAAGAAGAAATATCTCGAAATATGTCCGTCAGGCCAGTTCCTTTGAGCTGAATCTGCAAATATCTCGGAAACGAAGCGAGCTATGGCAAAATGTTAAGAGACGTTTTTTGTAGAGAATTATGTTTCCTATAATTTATGTTCTATGATGTTTTTTGATCAGAAGCGTAGTTCTCGAGATATATCAAGATATTTAAAAGTTCCGAAGCCGCACCAACATAATAGAGATACAGAAACACCGTGGCCCCTTTCTTTGAGATAACTCTGCACTATTGCGAGCTGCAAATGCCACTTTCAGCTTAGCTGTACAGAAGAAGAACAACAAGAAGAAGAAATATCTCGAAATATGTCCGTCAGGCCCCTTCCCTTGAGATAAATCTGCAAATATCTCGGAAACGAAGAGAGCTATGGCAAAATGTTAAGAGACCTTTTTTGTAGAGAATTAGGTTTCCTACTTTTTATGTTCTATGATATTTTTTGATCAGATGCGTAGTTCTCGAGATGTATCAAGATATTTAAAAGTTCCGAAGCCGCACCAACATAATAGAGATACAGAAACACCGTGGCCCCTTTCTTTGAGATAACTCTGCACTATTGCGAGCTGTAAATGCCACTTCCCGCTTAGCTGTGCAGAAGAAGAACAACAGGAAGAAGAAATATCTCGAAATATGTCCGTCAGGCCCCTTCCCTTGAGATATATCTGCAAATATCTCGGAAACGAAGCGAGCTATGGCAAAATGTTAAGAGACGTTTTTTGTAGAGAATTATGTTTCCTACAATTTATGTTCTATGATATTTTTTGATCAGAAGCGTAGTTCTCGAGATATATCAAGATATTTAAAAGTTCCGAAGCCGCACCAACATAATAGGGATACAGAAACACCGTGGCCCTGTTCTTTGAGATAACTCTGCACTAGTGCGAGCCGCAAATGCCACTTCCAGCTTAGCTGTGCAGAAGAAGAACAACAAGAAGAAGAAATATCTCGAAATATGTCCGTCAGGCCCCTTCCCTTGAGATAAATATGCAAATATCTCGGAAACGAAGCGAGCTATGGCAAAATGTTAAGCGACCTTTTTTGTAGAGAATTAAGTTTCCTACTTTTTATGTTCTATGATATTTTTTGATCAGATGCGTAGTTCTCGAGATATATCAAGATATTTAAAAGTTCCGAAGCCGCACCAACATAATAGAGATACAGAAACACCGTGGCCCCTTTCTTTGAGATAACTCTGCACTATTGCGAGCTGCAAATGCCACTTTCAGCTTAGCTGTGCAGAAGAAGAACAACAAGAAGAAGAAATATCTCGAAATATGTCCGTCAGGCCCCTTCCCTTGAGATAAATCTGCAAATATCTCGGAAACGAAGAGAGCTATGGCAAAATGTGAAGAGACCTTTTTTGTAGAGAATTAGGTTTCCTACTTTTTATGTTCTATGATATTTTTTGATCAGATGCGTAGTTCTCGAGATATATCAAGATATTTAAAAGTTCCGAGCCCGCACCAACATAATAGAGATACAGAAACACCGTGGCCCCTTTCTTTGAGATAACTCTGCACTATTGCGAGCTGTAAATGCCACTTCCAGCTTAGCTGTGCAGAAGAAGAACAACAAGAAGAAGAAATATCTCGAAATATGTCCGTCAGGCCCCTTCCCTTGAGATAAATCTGCAAATATCTCGGAAACGAAGCGAGCTATGGCAAAATGTTAAGAGACCTTTTTTGTAGAGAATTAAGTTTCCTACTTTTTATGTTCTATGATATTTTTTGATCAGATGCGTAGTTCTCGAGATATATCAAGATATTCAAAAGTTCCGAAGCCGCACCAACATAATAGAGATACAGAAACACCGTGGCCCCTTTCTTTGAGATAACTCTGCACTATTGCGAGCTGCAAATGCCACTTCCAGCTTAGCTGTGCAGTGGAAGAACAACAAGAAGAAGAAATATCTCGAAATATGTCCGTCAGGCCAGTTCCTTTGAGCTGAATCTGCAAATATCTCGGAAATGAAGCGAGCTATGGCAAAATGTTAAGAGACGTTTTTTGTAGAGAATTATGTTTCCTACAATTTATGTTCTATGATATTTTTTGATCAGAAGCGTAGTTCTTGAGATATATCAAGATATTTAAAAGTTCCGAGGCCGCACCAACATAATAGGGATACAGAAACACCGTGGCCCCGTTCTTTGAGATAACTCTGCACTAGTGCGAGCCGCAAATGCCACTTCCAGCTTAGCTGTGCAGAAGAAGAACAACAAGAAGAAGAAATATCTCGAAATATGTCCGTCAGGCCCCTTCCCTTGAGATAAATATGCAAATATCTCGGAAACGAAGCGAGCTATGGCAAAATGTTAAGCGACCTTTTTTGTAGAGAATTAAGTTTCCTACTTCTTATGTTCTATGATATTTTTTGATCAGATGCGTAATTCTCGAGATATATCAAGATATTTAAAAGTTCCGAAGCCGCACCAACATAATAGAGATACAGAAACACCGTGGCCCCTTTCTTTGAGATAACTCTGCACTATTGCGAGCTGCAAATGCCACTTTCAGCTTAGCTGTACAGAAGAAGAACAACAAGAAGAAGAAATATCTCGAAATATGTCCGTCAGGCCCCTTCCCTTGAGATAAATCTGCAAATATCTCGGAAACGAAGAGAGCTATGGCAAAATGTTAAGAGAACTTTTTTGTAGAGAATTAGGTTTCCTACTTTTTATGTTCTATGATATTTTTTGATCAGATGCGTAGTTCTCGAGATATATCAAGAAATTTAAAAGTTCCGAAGCCGCACCAACATAATAGAGATACAGAAACACCGTGGCCCCTTTCTTTGAGATAACTCTGCACTATTGCGAGCTGTAAATGCCACTTCCAGCTTAGCTGTGCAGAAGAAGAACAACAAGAAGAAGAAATATCTCGAAATATGTCCGTCAGGCCCCTTCCCTTGAGATAAATCTGCAAATATCTCGGAAACGAAGCGAGCTATGGCAAAATGTTAAGAGACCTTTTTTGTAGAGAATTAAGTTTCCTACTTTTTATGTTCTATGGTATTTTTTGATCAGATGCGTAGTTCTCGAGATATATCAAGATATTTAAAAGTTCCGAAGCCGCACCAACATAATAGAGATACAGAAACACCGTGGCCCCTTTCTTTGAGATAACTCTGCACTAGTGCGAGCCGCAAATGCCACTTCCAGCTTAGCTGTGCAGAAGAAGAACAACAAGAAGAAGGAACATCTCGAAATATGTCCGTCAGGCCCCTTCCCTTGAGATAAATATGCAAATATCTCGGAAACGAAGCGAGCTATGGCAAAATGTTAAGAGACCTTTTTTGTAGAGAATTAAGTTTCCTACTTTTTATGTTCTATGATATTTTTTGATCAGATGCGTAGTTCTCGAGATATATCAAGATATTTAAAAGTTCCGAAGCCGCACCAACATAATAGAGATACAGAAACACCGTGGCCCCTTTCTTTGAGATAACTCTGCACTATTGCGAGCTGCAAATGCCACTTCCAGCTTAGCTGTGCAGAGGAAGAACAACAAGAAGAAGAAATATCTCGAAATATGTCCGTCAGGCCAGTTCCTTTGAGCTGAATCTGCAAATATCTCGGAAACGAAGCGAGCTATGGCAAAATGTTAAGAGACGTTTTTTGTAGAGAATTATGTTTCCTACAATTTATGTTCTATGACATTTTTTGATCAGAAGCGTAGTTTTCGAGATATATCGAGATATTTAAAAGTTCCGAAGCCGCACCAACATAATAGAGATACAGAAACACCGTGGCCCATTTCTTTGAGATAACTCTGCACTAGTGCGAGCCGCAGATGCCACTTCCAGCTTAGCTGTGCAGAAGAAGAGCAACAAGAAGAAGAAATATCTCGAAATATGTCCGACAGGCCCCTTCCCTTGAGATAAATCTGCAAATATCTCGGAAACGATGCGAGCTACGGCGAAATGTTAAGAGACCTTTTTTGTAGAGAATAATGTTTCCTACAATTTACGTTCTATGATATTTTTTGATCAGAAGCGTAGTTTTCGAGATGTATCGAGATATTTAAAAGTTCCGAAGCCGCACCAACATAATAGAGATACAGAAACACCGTGGCCCCTTTCTTTGAGATAACTCTGCACTATTGCGACCTGCAAATGCCACTTCCAGCTCAGCTGTGCAGAAGAAGAACAACAAGAAGAAGAAATATCTCGAAATATGTCCGTTAGGCCCCTTCCCTTGAGATAAATCTGCAAATATCTCGGAAACGAAGCGAGCTATGGCAAAATGTTTAGAGACCTTTCTTGTAGAGAATTAAGTTTCCTACTTTTTATGTAGTATGATATTTTTTGATCAGATGCGTAGTTCTCGAGATATATCAAGATATTTAAAAGTTCCGAAGCCGCACCAACATAATAGAGATACAGAAACACCGTGGCCCCTTTCTTTGAGATAACTCTGCACTAGTGCGAGCCGCAAATGCCACTTCCAGCTTAGCTATGCAGAAGAAGAACAACAAGAAGAAGAAATATCTCGAAATATGTCCGTCAGGCCCCTTCCCTTGAGATAAATATGCAAATATCTCGGAAACGAAGCGAGCTATGGCAAAATGTTAAGAGACCTTTTTTGTAGAGAATTAAGTTTCCTACTTTTTATCTTCTATGATATTTTTTGATCAGATGCGTAGTTCTCGAGATATATCAAGATATTTAAAAGTTCCGAAGCCGCACCAACATAATAGAGATACAGAAACACCGTGGCCCCTCTCTTTGAGATAACTCTGCACTATTGCGAGCTGCAAATGCCACTTCCAGCTTAGCTGTGCAGAAGAAGAACAACAAGAAGAAGAAATATCTCGAAATATGTCCGTCAGGCCCCTTCCCTTGAGATAAATCTGCAAATATCTCGGAAACGAAGCGAGCTATGGCAAAATGTTTAGAGACCTTTCTTGTAGAGAATTAAGTTTCCTACTTTTTATGTAGTATGATATTTTTTGATCAGATGCGTAGTTCTCGAGATATATCAAGATATTTAAAAGTTCCGAAGCCGCACCAACATAATAGAGATACAGAAACACCGTGGCCCCTTTCTTTGGGATAACTCTGCACTATTGCGAGCTGCAAATGCCACTTCCAGCTTAGCTGTGCAGAACAAGAACAACAAGAAGAAGAAATATCTCGAAATATGTCCGTCAGGCCACTTCCCTTGAGATAAATCTGCAAATATCTCGGAAACGAAGCGAGCTATGGCAAAATGTTCAGAGATCTTTTTTGTAGAGAATTAAGTTTCCTACTTTTTATGTTCGATGATATTTTTTGATCAGATGCGTAGTTCTCGAGATATATCAAGACATTTAAAAGTTCCGAAGCTGCACCAACATAATAGAGGTACAGAAACACCGTGGCCTCTTTCTTTGAGATAACTCTGCACTATTGCGAGCTGCAAATGCCGCTTCGAGCTTAGCTGTGCAGAAGAAGAACAACAAGAAGAAGAAATATCTCGAAATATGTCCGTCAGACCCCTTCCCTTGAGATGAATCTGCAAATATCTCGGAAACGAAGCGAGCTATGGCAAAATGTTAAGAGACCTTTTTTGTACAGAATAATGTTTCCTACAATTTATGTTCAATGATATTTTTTGATCAGAAGCGTAGTTTTCGAGATATATCGAGATATTTAAAAGTTACGAAGCCGCACCAACATAATAGAGATACAGAAACACCGTGGCCCCTTTCTTTGAGATAACTCTGCACTAGTGAGAGCCGCAAATGCCACTTCCAGCTTAGCTGTGCAGAAGAAGAACAACAAGAAGAAGAAATATCTCGAAATATGTCCGTCAGGCCCCTTCCCTTGAGATTAATATATAAATATCTCGGAAACGAAGCGAGCTATGGCAAAATGTTAAGAGACCTTTTTTGTAGAGAATTAAGTTTCCTACTTTTTATGTTCTATGATATTTTTTGATCAGATGCGTAGTTCTCGAGATATATCAAGATATTTAAAAGTTCCGAAGCCGCACCAACATAATAGAGATACAGAAACACCGTGGCCCCTTTCATTGAGATAACTCTGCACTATTGCGAGCTGCAAATGCCGCTTCGAGCTTAGCTGTGCAGAAGAAGAACAACAAGAAGAAGAAATATCTCGAAATATGTCCGTCAGACCCCTTCCCTTGAGATGAATCTGCAAATATCTCGGAAACGAAGCGAGCTATGGCAAAATGTTAAGAGACCTTTTTTGTAGAGAATAATGTTTCCTACAATTTACGTTCTATGATATTTTTTGATCAGAAGCGTAGTTTTCGAGATGTATCGAGATATTTAAAAGTTCCGAAGCCGCACCAACATAATAGAGATACAGAAACACCGTGGCCCCTTTCTTTGAGATAACTCTGCACTATTGCGACCTGCAAATGCCACTTCCAGCTCAGCTGTGCAGAAGAAGAACAACAAGAAGAAGAAATATCTCGAAATATGTCCGTTAGGCCCCTTCCCTTGAGATAAATCTGCAAATATCTCGGAAACGAAGCGAGCTATGGCAAAATGTTTAGAGACCTTTCTTGTAGAGAATTAAGTTTCCTACTTTTTATGTAGTATGATATTTTTTGATCAGATGCGTAGTTCTCGAGATATATCAAGATATTTAAAAGTTCCGAAGCCGCACCAACATAATAGAGATACAGAAACACCGTGGCCCCTTTCTTTGAGATAACTCTGCACTAGTGCGAGCCGCAAATGCCACTTCCAGCTTAGCTATGCAGAAGAAGAACAACAAGAAGAAGAAATATCTCGAAATATGTCCGTCAGGCCCCTTCCCTTGAGATAAATATGCAAATATCTCGGAAACGAAGCGAGCTATGGCAAAATGTTAAGAGACCTTTTTTGTAGAGAATTAAGTTTCCTACTTTTTATCTTCTATGATATTTTTTGATCCGATGCGTAGTTCTCGAGATATATCAAGATATTTAAAAGTTCCGAAGCCGCACCAACATAATAGAGATACAGAAACACCGTGGCCCCTCTCTTTGAGATAACTCTGCACTATTGCGAGCTGCAAATGCCACTTCCAGCTTAGCTGTGCAGAAGAAGAACAACAAGAAGAAGAAATATCTCGAAATATGTCCGTCAGGCCCCTTCCCTTGAGATAAATCTGCAAATATCTCGGAAACGAAGCGAGCTATGGCAAAATCTTTAGAGACCTTTCTTGTAGAGAATTAAGTTTCCTACTTTTTATGTAGTATGATATTTTTTGATCAGATGCGTAGTTCTCGAGATATATCAAGATATTTAAAAGTTCCGAAGCCGCACCAACATAATAGAGATACAGAAACACCGTGGCCCCTTTCTTTGGGATAACTCTGCACTATTGCGAGCTGCAAATGCCACTTCCAGCTTAGCTGTGCAGAACAAGAACAACAAGAAGAAGAAATATCTCGAAATATGTCCGTCAGGCCACTTCCCTTGAGATAAATCTGCAAATATCTCGGAAACGAAGCGAGCTATGGCAAAATGTTCAGAGATCTTTTTTGTAGAGAATTAAGTTTCCTACTTTTTATGTTCGATGATATTTTTTGATCAGATGCGTAGTTCTCGAGATATATCAAGACATTTAAAAGTTCCGAAGCTGCACCAACATAATAGAGGTACAGAAACACCGTGGCCTCTTTCTTTGAGATAACTCTGCACTATTGCGAGCTGCAAATGCCGCTTCGAGCTTAGCTGTGCAGAAGAAGAACAACAAGAAGAAGAAATATCTCGAAATATGTCCGTCAGACCCCTTCCCTTGAGATGAATCTGCAAATATCTCGGAAACGAAGCGAGCTATGGCAAAATGTTAAGAGACCTTTTTTGTAGAGAATAATGTTTCCTACAATTTACGTTCTATGATATTTTTTGATCAGAAGCGTAGTTTTCGAGATATATCGAGATATTTATAAGTTCCGAAGCCGCACCAACATAATAGAGATACAGAAACACCGTGGCCCCTTTCTTTGAGATAACTCTGCACTATTGCGACCTGCAAATGCCACTTCCAGCTCAGCTGTGCAGAAGAAGAACAACAAGAAGAAGAAATATCTCGAAATATGTCCGTTAGGCCCCTTCCCTTGAGATAAATCTGCAAATATCTCGGAAACGAAGCGAGCTATGGCAAAATGTTTAGAGACCTTTCTTGTAGAGAATTAAGTTTCCTACTTTTTATGTAGTATGATATTTTTTGATCAGATGCGTAGTTCTCGAGATATATCAAGATATTTAAAAGTTCCGAAGCCGCACCAACATAATAGAGATACAGAAACACCGTGGCCCCTTTCTTTGAGATAACTCTGCACTATTGCGCGCTGCAAATGCCACTTCCAGCTTAGCTGTGCAGAAGAAGAACAACAAGAAGAAGAAATATCTCGAAATATGTCCGTCAGGCCCCTTCCCTTGAGATAAATCTGCAAATATCTCGGAAACGAAGCGAGCTATGGCAAAATGTTAAGAGACCTTTTTTGTAGAGAATTATGTTTCCTACAATTTATGTTCTATGATATTTTTTGATCAGAAGCGTAGTTTTCGAGATATATCGAGATATTTAAAAGTTCCGAAGCCGCACCAACATAATAGAGATACAGAAACATCGTGGCCCCTTTCTTTGGGATAACTCTGCACTATTGCGAGCTGCAAATGCCACTTCCAGCTTAGCTGTGCAGAAGAAGAACAACAAGAAGAAGAAATATCTCGAAATATGTCCGTCAGGCCACTTCCCTTGAGATAAATCTGCAAATATCTCGGAAACGAAGCGAGCTATGGCAAAATGTTAAGAGACCTTTTTTGTAGAGAATTAAGTTTCCTACTTTTTATGTTCGATGATATTTTTTGATCAGATGCGTAGTTCTCGAGATATATCAAGATATTTAAAAGTTCCGAAGCTGAACCAACATAATAGAGGTACAGAAACACCGTGGCCTCTTTCTTTGAGATAACTCTGCACTATTGCGAGCTGCAAATGCCACTTCCAGCTTAGCTGTGCAGAAGAAGAACGACAAGAAGAAGAAATATCTCGAAATATGTCCGTCAGGCCCCTTCCCTTGAGATAAATCTGCAAATATCTCGGAAACGAAGCGAGCTATCGCAAAATGTTAAGAGACCTTTTTTGTAGAGAATTATGTTTCCTACAATTTATGTTCTATGATATTTTTTGATCAGAAGCGTAGTTTTCGAGATATATCGAGATATTTAAAAGTTCCGAAGACGCACCAATATAATAGAGATACAGAAACACCGTGGCCCCTTTCTTTGAGATAACTGTGCACTAGTGCGAGCCGCAAATGCAACTTCCAGCTTAGCTGTGCAGAAGAAGAACAACAAGAAGAAGAAATATCTCGAAATATGTCCGTCAGGCCCCTTCCCTTGAGATAAATCTGCAAATGTCTCGGAAACGAAGCGAGCTATGGCAAAATGTTAAGAGTCCTTTTTTGTAGAGAATTAAGTTTCCTACTTTTTATGTTCTATGATATTTTTTGATCAGATGCGTAGTTCTCGAGATATATCAAGATATTTAAAAGTTCCGAAGCCGCACCAACATAATAGAGATACAGAAACACCGTGGCCCCTTTCTTTGAGATAACTCTGCACTATTGCGAGCTGCAAATGCCACTTCCAGCTTAGCTGTGCAGAGGAAGAACAACAAGAAGAAGAAATATCTCGAAATATGTCCGTCAGGCCAGTTCCTTTGAGCTGAATCTGCAAATATCTCGGAAACGAAGCGATCTATGGCAAAATGTTAAGAGACCTTTTTTGTAGAGAATTATGTTTGCTACAATTTATGTTCTCTGATATTTTTTGATCAGATGCGTAGTTCTCGAGATATATCAAGATATTTAAAAGTTCCGAAGCCACACCAACATAATAGAGATACAGAAACACCGTGGCCCCTTTCTTTGAGATAACTCTGCACTATTGCGAGCTGTAAATGCCACTTCCAGCTTAGCTGTGCAGAAGAAGAACAACAAGAAGAAGAAATATCTCGAAATATGTCCGTCAGGCCCCTTCCCTTGAGATATATCTGCAAATATCTCGGAAACGAAGCGAGCTATGGCAAAATGTTAAGAGACCTTTTTTGTAGAGAATTATGTTTCCTACAATTTATGTTCAATGATATTTTTTGATCAGAAGCGTAGTTTTCGAGATATATCGAGATATTTAAAAGTTCCGAAGCCGCACCAACATAATAGAGATACAGAAACACCGTGGCCCCTTTCTTTGAGATAACTCTGCACTAGTGAGAGCCGCAAATGCCACTTCCAGCTTAGCTGTGCAGAAGAAGAACAACAAGAAGAAGAAATATCTCGAAATATGTCCGTCAGGCCCCTTCCCTTGAGATAAATATGCAAATATCTCGGAAACGAAGCGAGCTATGGCAAAATGTTAAGAGACCTTTTTTGTAGAGAATTAAGTTTCCTACTTTTTATGTTCTATGATATTTCTTGATCAGATGCGTAGTTCTCGAGATATATCAAGATATTTAAAAGTTCCGAAGCCGCACCAACATAATAGAGATACAGAAACACCGTGGCCCCTTTCATTGAGATAACTCTGCACTATTGCGAGCTGCAAATGCCGCTTCGAGCTTAGCTGTGCAGAAGAAGAACAACAAGAAGAAGAAATATCTCGAAATATGTCCGTCAGACCCCTTCCCTTGAGATGAATCTGCAAATATCTCGGAAACGAAGCGAGCTATGGCAAAATGTTAAGAGACCTTTTTTGTAGAGAATTAAGTTTCCTACTTTTTATGTTCGATGATATTTTTTGATCAGATGCGTAGTTCTCGAGATATATCAAGGTATTTAAAAGTTCCGAAGCTGCACCAACATAATAGAGGTACAGAAACACCGTGGCCCCTTTCTTTGAGATAACTGTGCACTAGTGCGAGCCGCAAATGCAACTTCCAGCTTAGCTGTGCAGAAGAAGAACAACAAGAAGAAGAAATATCTCGAAATATGTCCGTCAGGCCCCTTCCCTTGAGATAAATCTGCAAATGTCTCGGAAACGAAGCGAGCTATGGCAAAATGTTAAGAGTCCTTTTTTGTAGAGAATTAAGTTTCCTACTTTTTATGTTCTATGATATTTTTTGATCAGATGCGTAGTTCTCGAGATATATCAAGATATTTAAAAGTTCCGAAGCCGCACCAACATAATAGAGATACAGAAACACCGTGGCCCCTTTCTTTGAGATAACTCTGCACTATTGCGAGCTGCAAATGCCACTTCCAGCTTAGCTGTGCAGAGGAAGAACAACAAGAAGAAGAAATATCTCGAAATATGTCCGTCAGGCCAGTTCCTTTGAGCTGAATCTGCAAATATCTCGGAAACGAAGCGATCTATGGCAAAATGTTAAGAGACCTTTTTTGTAGAGAATTATGTTTCCTACAATTTATGTTCTATGATATTTTTTGATCAGATGCGTAGTTCTCGAGATATATCAAGATATTTAAAAGTTCCGAAGCCACACCAACATAATAGAGATACAGAAATACCGTGGCCCCTTTCTTTGAGATAACTCTGCACTATTGCGAGCTGTAAATGCCACTTCCAGCTTAGCTGTGCAGAAGAAGAACAACAAGAAGAAGAAATATCTCGAAATATGTCCGTCAGGCCCCTTCCCTTGAGATATATCTGCAAATATCTCGGAAACGAAGCGAGCTATGGCAAAATGTTAAGAGACCTTTTTTGTAGAGAATTATGTTTCCTACAATTTATGTTCAATGATATTTTTTGAGCAGAAGCGTAGTTTTCGAGATATATCGAGATATTTAAAAGTTCCGAAGCCGCACCAACATAATAGAGATACAGAAACACCGTGGCCCCTTTCTTTGAGATAACTCTGCACTAGTGAGAGCCGCAAATGCCACTTCCAGCTTAGCTGTGCAGAAGAAGAACAACAAGAAGAAGAAATATCTCGAAATATGTCCGTCAGGCCCCTTCCCTTGAGATAAATATGCAAATATCTCGGAAACGAAGCGAGCTATGGCAAAATGTTAAGAGACCTTTTTTGTAGAGAATTAAGTTTGCTACTTTTTATGTTCTATGATATTTTTTGATCAGATGCGTAGTTCTCGAGATATATCAAGATATTTAAAAGTTCCGAAGCCGCACCAACATAATAGAGATACAGAAACACCGTGGCCCCTTTCATTGAGATAACTCTGCACTATTGCGAGCTGCAAATGCCGCTTCGAGCTTAGCTGTGCAGAAGAAGAACAACAAGAAGAAGAAATATCTCGAAATATGTCCGTCAGACCACTTCCCTTGAGATGAATCTGCAAATATCTCGGAAACGAAGCGAGCTATGGCAAAATGTTAAGAGACCTTTTTTGTAGAGAATAATGTTTCCTACAATTTACGTTCTATGATATTTTTTGATCAGAAGCGTAGTTTTCGAGATGTATCGAGATATTTAAAAGTTCCGAAGCCGCACCAACATAATAGAGATACAGAAACACCGTGGCCCCTTTCTTTGAGATAACTCTGCACTATTGCGACCTGCAAATGCCACTTCCAGCTCAGCTGTGCAGAAGAAGAGCAACAAGAAGAAGAAATATCTCGAAATATGTCCGTTAGGCCCCTTCCCTTGAGATAAATCTGCAAATATCTCGGAAACGAAGCGAGCTATGGCAAAATGTTTAGAGACCTTTCTTGTAGAGAATTAAGTTTCCTACTTTTTATGTAGTATGATATTTTTTGATCAGATGCGTAGTTCTCGAGATATATCAAGATATTTAAAAGTTCCGAAGCCGCACCAACATAATAGAGATACAGAAACACCGTGGCCCCTTTCTTTGAGATAACTCTGCACTAGTGCGAGCCGCAAATGCCGCTTCCAGCTTAGCTGTGCAGAAGAAGAACAACAAGAAGAAGAAATATCTCGAAATATGTCCGTCAGGCCCCTTCCCTTGAGATAAATATGCAAATATCTCGGAAACGAAGCGAGCTATGGCAAAATGTTAAGAGACCTTTTTTGTAGAGAATTAAGTTTCCTACTTTTTATGTTCTATGATATTTTTTGATCAGATGCGTAGTTCTCGAGATATATCAAGATATTTAAAAGTTCCGAAGCCGCACCAACATAATAGAGATACAGAAACACCGTGGCCCCTTTCATTGAGATAACTCTGCACTATTGCGAGCTGCAAATGCCGCTTCCAGCTTAGCTGTGCAGAAGAAGAACAACAAGAAGAAGAAATATCTCGAAATATGTCCGTCAGGCCCCTTCCCTTGAGATAAATCTGCAAATGTCTCGGAAACGAAGCGAGCTATGGCAAAATGTTAAGAGTCCTTTTTTGTAGAGAATTAAGTTTCCTACTTTTTATGTTCTATGATATTTTTTGATCAGATGCGTAGTTCTCGAGATATATCAAGATATTTAAAAGTTCCGAAGCCGCACCAACATAATAGAGATACAGAAACACCGTGGCCCCTTTCTTTGAGATAACTCTGCACTATTGCGAGCTGCAAATGCCACTTCCAGCTTAGCTGTGCAGAGGAAGAACAACAAGAAGAAGAAATATCTCGAAATATGTCCGTCAGGCCAGTTCCTTTGAGCTGAATCTGCAAATATCTCGGAAACGAAGCGATCTATGGCAAAATGTTAAGAGACCTTTTTTGTAGAGAATTATGTTTGCTACAATTTATGTTCTATGATATTTTTTGATCAGATGCGTAGTTCTCGAGATATATCAAGATATTTAAAAGTTCCGAAGCCACACCAACATAATAGAGATACAGAAACACCGTGGCCCCTTTCTTTGAGATAACTCTGCACTATTGCGAGCTGTAAATGCCACTTCCAGCTTAGCTGTGCAGAAGAAGAACAACAAGAAGAAGAAATATCTCGAAATATGTCCGTCAGGCCCCTTCCCTTGAGATATATCTGCAAATATCTCGGAAACGAAGCGAGCTATGGCAAAATGTTAAGAGACCTTTTTTGTAGAGAATTATGTTTCCTACAATTTATGTTCAATGATATTTTTTGATCAGAAGCGTAGTTTTCGAGATATATCGAGATATTTAAAAGTTCCGAAGCCGCACCAACATAATAGAGATACAGAAACACCGTGGCCCCTTTCTTTGAGATAACTCTGCACTAGTGAGAGCCGCAAATGCCACTTCCAGCTTAGCTGTGCAGAAGAAGAACAACAAGAAGAAGAAATATCTCGAAATATGTCCGTCAGGCCCCTTCCCTTGAGATAAATATGCAAATATCTCGGAAACGAAGCGAGCTATGGCAAAATGTTAAGAGACCTTTTTTGTAGAGAATTAAGTTTCCTACTTTTTATGTTCTATGATATTTTTTGATCAGATGCGTAGTTCTCGAGATATATCAAGATATTTAAAAGTTCCGAAGCCGCACCAACATAATAGAGATACAGAAACACCGTGGCCCCTTTCATTGAGATAACTCTGCACTATTGCGAGCTGCAAATGCCGCTTCGAGCTTAGCTGTGCAGAAGAAGAACAACAAGAAGAAGAAATATCTCGAAATATGTCCGTCAGACCCCTTCCCTTGAGATGAATCTGCAAATATCTCGGAAACGAAGCGAGCTATGGCAAAATGTTAAGAGACCTTTTTTGTAGAGAATTAAGTTTCCTACTTTTTATGTTCGATGATATTTTTTGATCAGATGCGTAGTTCTCGAGATATATCAAGGTATTTAAAAGTTCCGAAGCTGCACCAACATAATAGAGGTACAGAAACACCGTGGCCCCTTTCTTTGAGATAACTGTGCACTAGTGCGAGCCGCAAATGCAACTTCCAGCTTAGCTGTGCAGAAGAAGAACAACAAGAAGAAGAAATATCTCGAAATATGTCCGTCAGGCCCCTTCCCTTGAGATAAATCTGCAAATGTCTCGGAAACGAAGCGAGCTATGGCAAAATGTTAAGAGTCCTTTTTTGTAGAGAATTAAGTTTCCTACTTTTTATGTTCTATGATATTTTTTGATCAGATGCGTAGTTCTCGAGATATATCAAGATATTTAAAAGTTCCGAAGCCGCACCAACATAATAGAGATACAGAAACACCGTGGCCCCTTTCTTTGAGATAACTCTGCACTATTGCGAGCTGCAAATGCCACTTCCAGCTTAGCTGTGCAGAGGAAGAACAACAAGAAGAAGAAATATCTCGAAATATGTCCGTCAGGCCAGTTCCTTTGAGCTGAATCTGCAAATATCTCGGAAACGAAGCGATCTATGGCAAAATGTTGAGAGACCTTTTTTGTAGAGAATTATGTTTCCTACAATTTATGTTCTATGATATTTTTTGATCAGATGCGTAGTTCTCGAGATATATCAAGATATTTAAAAGTTCCGAAGCCACACCAACATAATAGAGATACAGAAATACCGTGGCCCCTTTCTTTGAGATAACTCTGCACTATTGCGAGCTGTAAATGCCACTTCCAGCTTAGCTGTGCAGAAGAAGAACAACAAGAAGAAGAAATATCTCGAAATATGTCCGTCAGGCCCCTTCCCTTGAGATATATCTGCAAATATCTCGGAAACGAAGCGAGCTATGGCAAAATGTTAAGAGACCTTTTTTGTAGAGAATTATGTTTCCTACAATTTATGTTCAATGATATTTTTTGAGCAGAAGCGTAGTTTTCGAGATATATCGAGATATTTAAAAGTTCCGAAGCCGCACCAACATAATAGAGATACAGAAACACCGTGGCCCCTTTCTTTGAGATAACTCTGCACTAGTGAGAGCCGCAAATGCCACTTCCAGCTTAGCTGTGCAGAAGAAGAACAACAAGAAGAAGAAATATCTCGAAATATGTCCGTCAGGCCCCTTCCCTTGAGATAAATATGCAAATATCTCGGAAACGAAGCGAGCTATGGCAAAATGTTAAGAGACCTTTTTTGTAGAGAATTAAGTTTGCTACTTTTTATGTTCTATGATATTTTTTGATCAGATGCGTAGTTCTCGAGATATATCAAGATATTTAAAAGTTCCGAAGCCGCACCAACATAATAGAGATACAGAAACACCGTGGCCCCTTTCATTGAGATAACTCTGCACTATTGCGAGCTGCAAATGCCGCTTCGAGCTTAGCTGTGCAGAAGAAGAACAACAAGAAGAAGAAATATCTCGAAATATGTCCGTCAGACCACTTCCCTTGAGATGAATCTGCAAATATCTCGGAAACGAAGCGAGCTATGGCAAAATGTTAAGAGACCTTTTTTGTTGAGAATAATGTTTCCTACAATTTACGTTCTATGATATTTTTTGATCAGAAGCGTAGTTTTCGAGATGTATCGAGATATTTAAAAGTTCCGAAGCCGCACCAACATAATAGAGATACAGAAACACCGTGGCCCCTTTCTTTGAGATAACTCTGCACTATTGCGACCTGCAAATGCCACTTCCAGCTCAGCTGTGCAGAAGAAGAGCAACAAGAAGAAGAAATATCTCGAAATATGTCCGTTAGGCCCCTTCCCTTGAGATAAATCTGCAAATATCTCGGAAACGAAGCGAGCTATGGCAAAATGTTTAGAGACCTTTCTTGTAGAGAATTAAGTTTCCTACTTTTTATGTAGTATGATATTTTTTGATCAGATGCGTAGTTCTCGAGATATATCAAGATATTTAAAAGTTCCGAAGCCGCACCAACATAATAGAGATACAGAAACACCGTGGCCCCTTTCTTTGAGATAACTCTGCACTAGTGCGAGCCGCAAATGCCGCTTCCAGCTTAGCTGTGCAGAAGAAGAACAACAAGAAGAAGAAATATCTCGAAATATGTCCGTCAGGCCCCTTCCCTTGAGATAAATATGCAAATATCTCGGAAACGAAGCGAGCTATGGCAAAATGTTAAGAGACCTTTTTTGTAGAGAATTAAGTTTCCTACTTTTTATGTTCTATGATATTTTTTGATCAGATGCGTAGTTCTCGAGATATATCAAGATATTTAAAAGTTCCGAAGCCGCACCAACATAATAGAGATACAGAAACACCGTGGCCCCTTTCATTGAGATAACTCTGCACTATTGCGAGCTGCAAATGCCGCTTCGAGCTTAGCTGTGCAGAAGAAGAACAACAAGAAGAAGAAATATCTCGAAATATGTCCGTCAGACCACTTCCCTTGAGATGAATCTGCAAATATCTCGGAAACGAAGCGAGCTATGGCAAAATGTTAAGAGACCTTTTTTGTAGAGAATAATGTTTCCTACAATTTACGTTCTATGATATTTTTTGATCAGAAGCGTAGTTTTCGAGATGTATCGAGATATTTAAAAGTTCCGAAGCCGCACCAACATAATAGAGATACAGAAACATCGTGGCCCCTTTCTTTGAGATAACTCTGCACTATTGCGACCTGCAAATGCCACTTCCAGCTCAGCTGTGCAGAAGAAGAACAACAAGAAGAAGAAATATCTCGAAATATGTCCGTTAGGCCCCTTCCCTTGAGATAAATCTGCAAATATCTCGGAAACGAAGCGAGCTATGGCAAAATGTTTAGAGACCTTTCTTGTAGAGAATTAAGTTTCCTACTTTTTATGTAGTATGATATTTTTTGATCAGATGCGTAGTTCTCGAGATATATCAAGATATTTAAAAGTTCCGAAGCCGCACCAACATAATAGAGATACAGAAACACCGTGGCCCCTTTCTTTGAGATAACTCTGCACTAGTGCGAGCCGCAACTGCCGCTTCCAGCTTAGCTGTGCAGAAGAAGAACAACAAGAAGAAGAAATATCTCGAAATATGTCCGTCAGGCCCCTTCCCTTGAGATAAATATGCAAATATCTCGGAAACGAAGCGAGCTATGGCAAAATGTTAAGAGACCTTTTTTGTAGAGAGTTAAGTTTCCTACTTTTTATCTTCTATGATATTTTTTGATCAGATGCGTAGTTCTCGAGATATATCAAGATATTTAAAAGTTCCGAAGCCGCACCAACATAATAGAGATACAGAAACACCGTGGCCCCTCTCTTTGAGATAACTCTGCACTATTGCGAGCTGCAAATGCCACTTCCAGCTTAGCTGTGCAGAAGAAGAACAACAAGAAGAAGAAATATCTCGAAATATGTCCGTCAGGCCCCTTCCCTTGAGATAAATCTGCAAATATCTCGGAAACGAAGCGAGCTATGGCAAAATGTTTAGAGACCTTTCTTGTAGAGAATTAAGTTTCCTACTTTTTATGTAGTATGATATTTTTTGATCAGATGCGTAGTTCTCGAGATATATCAAGATATTTAAAAGTTCCGAAGCCGCACCAACATAATAGAGATACAGAAACACCGTGGCCCCTTTCTTTGGGATAACTCTGCACTATTGCGAGCTGCAAATGCTACTTCCAGCTTAGCTGTGCAGAACAAGAACAACAAGAAGAAGAAATATCTCGAAATATGTCCGTCAGGCCACTTCCCTTGAGATAAATCTGCAAATATCTCGGAAACGAAGCGAGCTATGGCAAAATGTTGAGAGACCTTTTTTGTAGAGAATTAAGTTTCCTACTTTTTATGTTCGATGATATTTTTTGATCAGATGCGTAGTTCTCGAGATATATCAAGATATTTAAAAGTTCCGAAGCTGCACCAACATAATAGAGGTACAGAAACACCGTGGCCTCTTTCTTTGAGATAACTCTGCACTATTGCGAGCAGCAAATGCCGCTTCGAGCTTAGCTGTGCAGAAGAAGAACAACAAGAAGAAGAAATATCTCGAAATATGTCCGTCAGACCCCTTCCCTTGAGATGAATCTGCAAATATCTCGGAAACGAAGCGAGCTATGGCAAAATGTTAAGAGACCTTTTTTGTAGAGAATAATGTTTCCTACAATTTACGTTCTATGATATTTTTTGATCAGAAGCGTAGTTTTCGAGATATATCGAGATATTTAAAAGTTCCGAAGCCGCACCAACATAATAGAGATACAGAAACACCGTGGCCCCTTTCTTTGAGATAACTCTGCACTATTGCGACCTGCAAATGCCACTTCCAGCTCAGCTGTGCAGAAGAAGAACAACAAGAAGAAGAAATATCTCGAAATATGTCCGTTAGGCCCCTTCCCTTGAGATAAATCTGCAAATATCTCGGAAACGAAGCGAGCTATGGCAAAATGTTTAGAGACCTTTCTTGTAGAGAATTAAGTTTCCTACTTTTTATGTAGTATGATATTTTTTGATCAGATGCGTAGTTCTCGAGATATATCAAGATATTTAAAAGTTCCGAAGCCGCACCAACATAATAGAGATACAGAAACACCGTGGCCCCTGTCTTTGGGATAACTCTGCACTATTGCGAGCTGCAAATGCCACTTCCAGCTTAGCTGTGCAGAACAAGAACAACAAGAAGAAGAAATATCTCGAAATATGTCCGTCAGGCCACTTCCCTTGAGATAAATCTGCAAATATCTCGGAAACGAAGCGAGCTATGGCAAAATGTTGAGAGACCTTTTTTGTAGAGAATTAAGTTTCCTACTTTTTATGTTCGATGATATTTTTTGATCAGATGCGTAGTTCTCGAGATATATCAAGATATTTAAAAGTTCCGAAACCGCACCAACATAATAGAGATACAGAAACACCGTGGCCCCTTTCTTTGAGATAACTCTGCACTATTGCGACCTGCAAATGCCACTTCCAGCTCAGCTGTGCAGAAGAAGAACAACAAGAAGAAGAAATATCTCGAAATATGTCCGTTAGGCCCCTTCCCTTGAGATAAATCTGCAAATATCTCGGAAACGAAGCGAGCTATGGCAAAATGTTTAGAGACCTTTCTTGTAGAGAATTAAGTTTCCTACTTTTTATGTAGTATGATATTTTTTGATCAGATGCGTAGTTCTCGAGATATATCAAGATATTTAAAAGTTCCGAAGCCGCACCAACATAATAGAGATACAGAAACACCGTGGCCCCTTTCTTTGAGATAACTCTGCACTAGTGCGAGCCGCAAATGCCACTTCCAGCTTAGCTGTGCAGAAGAAGAACAACAAGAAGAAGAAATATCTCGAAATATGTCCGTCAGGCCCCTTCCCTTGAGATAAATATGCAAATATCTCGGAAACGAAGCGAGCTATGGCAAAATGTTAAAAGACCTTTTTTGTAGAGAATTAAGTTTCCTACTTTTTATCTTCTATGATATTTTTTGATCAGATGCGTAGTTCTCGAGATATATCAAGATATTTAAAAGTTCCGAAGCCGCACCAACATAATAGAGATACAGAAACACAGTGGCCCCTCTCTTTGAGATAACTCTGCACTATTGCGAGCTGCAAATGCCACTTCCAGCTTAGCTGTGCAGAAGAAGAACAACAAGAAGAAGAAATATCTCGAAATATGTCCGTCAGGCCCCTTCCCTTGAGATAAATCTGCAAATATCTCGGAAACGAAGCGAGCTATGGCAAAATGTTTAGAGACCTTTCTTGTAGAGAATTAAGTTTCCTACTTTTTATGTAGTATGATATTTTTTGATCAGATGCGTAGTTCTCGAGATATATCAAGATATTTAAAAGTTCCGAAGCCGCACCAACATAATAGAGATACAGAAACACCGTGGCCCCTTTCTTTGGGATAACTCTGCACTATTGCGAGCTGCAAATGCCACTTCCAGCTTAGCTGTGCAGAACAAGAACAACAAGAAGAAGAAATATCTCGAAATATGTCCGTCAGGCCACTTCCCTTGAGATAAATCTGCAAATATCTCGGAAACGGAGCGAGCTATGGCAAAATGTTGAGAGACCTTTTTTGTAGAGAATTAAGTTTCCTACTTTTTATGTTCGATGATATTTTTTGATCAGATGCGTAGTTCTCGAGATATGTCAAGATATTTAAAAGTTCCGAAGCTGCACCAACATAATAGAGGTACAGAAACACCGTGGCCTCTTTCTTTGAGATAACTCTGCACTATTGCGAGCAGCAAATGCCGCTTCGAGCTTAGCTGTGCAGAAGAAGAACAACAAGAAGAAGAAATATCTCGAAATATGTCCGTCAGACCCCTTCCCTTGAGATGAATCTGCAAATATCTCGGAAACGAAGCGAGCTATGGCAAAATGTTAAGAGACCTTTTTTGTAGAGAATAATGTTTCCTACAATTTACGTTCTATGATATTTTTTGATCAGAAGCGTAGTTTTCGAGATATATCGAGATATTTAAAAGTTCCGAAGCCGCACCAACATAATAGAGATACAGAAACACCGCGGCCCCTTTCTTTGAGATAACTCTGCACTATTGCGACCTGCAAATGCCACTTCCAGCTCAGCTGTGCAGAAGAAGAACAACAAGAAGAAGAAATATCTCGAAATATGTCCGTTAGGCCCCTTCCCTTGAGATAAATCTGCAAATATCTCGGAAACGAAGCGAGCTATGGCAAAATGTTTAGAGACCTTTCTTGTAGAGAATTAAGTTTCCTACTTTTTATGTAGTATGATATTTTTTGATCAGATGCGTAGTTCTCGAGATATATCAAGATATTTAAAAGTTCCGAAGCCGCACCAACATAATAGAGATACAGAAACACCGTGGCCCCTGTCTTTGGGATAACTCTGCACTATTGCGAGCTGCAAATGCCACTTCCAGCTTAGCTGTGCAGAACAAGAACAACAAGAAGAAGAAATATCTCGAAATATGTCCGTCAGGCCACTTCCCTTGAGATAAATCTGCAAATATCTCGGAAACGAAGCGAGCTATGGCAAAATGTTGAGAGACCTTTTTTGTAGAGAATTAAGTTTCCTACTTTTTATGTTCGATGATATTTTTTGATCAGATGCGTAGTTCTCGAGATATATCAAGATATTTAAAAGTTCCGAAACCGCACCAACATAATAGAGATACAGAAACACCGTGGCCCCTTTCTTTGAGATAACTCTGCACTATTGCGACCTGCAAATGCCACTTCCAGCTCAGCTGTGCAGAAGAAGAACAACAAGAAGAAGAAATATCTCGAAATATGTCCGTTAGGCCCCTTCCCTTGAGATAAATCTGCAAATATCTCGGAAACGAAGCGAGCTATGGCAAAATGTTTAGAGACCTTTCTTGTAGAGAATTAAGTTTCCTACTTTTTATGTAGTATGATATTTTTTGATCAGATGCGTAGTTCTCGAGATATATCAAGATATTTAAAAGTTCCGAAGCCGCACCAACATAATAGAGATACAGAAACACCGTGGCCCCTTTCTTTGAGATAACTCTGCACTATTGCGAGCTGCAAATGCCACTTCCAGCTTAGCTGTGCAGAGGAAGAACAAGAAGAAGAAGAAGTATCTCGAAATATGTCCGTCAGGCCCGTTCCTTTGAGCTGAATCTGCAAATATCTCGGAAACGAAGCGAGCTATGGCAAAATGTTAAGAGACCTTTTTTGTAGAGAATTATGTTTCCTACAATTTATGTTCTATGATATTTTTTGATCAGAAGCGTAGTTTTCGAGATATATCGAGATATTTAAATGTTCCGAAGCCGCACCAACATAATAGAGATACAGAAACACCGTGGCCCCTTTCTTTGAGATAACTCTGCACTAGTGCGAGCCGCAAATGCCACTTCCAGCTTAGCTGTGCAGAAGAAGAACAACAAGAAGAAGAAATATCTCGAAATATGTCCGTCAGGCCCCTTCCCTTGAGATAAATCTGCAAATATCTCGGAAACGAAGCGAGCTATGGCAAAATGTTAAGAGACCTTTTTTGTAGAGAATTAAGTTTCCTACTTTTTATGTTGTATGATATTTTTTGATCAGATGCGTAGTTCTCGAGATATATCAAGATATTTAGAAGTTCCGAAGCCGCACCAACATAATAGAGATACAGAAACACCGTGGCCCCTTTCTTTGAGGTAACTCTGCACTATTGCGAGCTGCAAATGCCACTTCCAGCTTAGCTGTGCAGAAGAAGAACAACAAGAAGAAGAAATATCTCGAAATATGTCCGTCAGGCCGCTTCCCTTGAGATATATCTGCAAATATCTCGGAAACGAAGCGAGCTATGGCAAAATGTTAAGAGACCTTTTTTGTAGAGAATTATGCTTCCTACAATTTATGTTCTATGATATTTTTTGATCAGAAGCGTAGTTTTCGAGATATATCGAGATATTTAAAAGTTCCGAAGCCGCACCAACATAATAGGGATACAGAAACACCGTGGCCCCTTTCTTTGAGATAACTCTGCACTAGTGCGAGCCGCAAATGCCACTTCCAGCTTAGCTGTGCAGAAGAAGAACAACAAGAAGAAGAAATATCTCGAAATATGTCCGTCAGGCCCCTTCCCTTGAGATAAATCTGCAAATATCTCGGAAACGAAGCGAGCTATGGCAAAATGTTAAGAGACCTTTTTTGTAGAGAATTATGTTTCCTACAATTTATGTTCTATGATATTTTTTGATCAGATGCGTAGTTCTCGAGATATATCAAGATATTTAAAAGTTCCGAAGCCACACCAACATAATAGAGATACAGAAACACCGTGGCCCCTTTCTTTGAGATAACTCTGCACTATTGCGAGCTGCAAATGCCACTTCCAGCTTAGCTGTGCAGAAGAAGAACAACAAGAAGAAGAAATATCTCGAAATATGTCCGTCAGGCCGCTTCCCTTGAGATATATCTGCAAATATCTCGGAAACGAAGCGAGCTATGGCAAAATGTTAAGAGACCTTTTTTGTAGAGAATTATGCTTCCTACAATTTATGTTCTATGATATTTTTTGATCAGAAGCGTAGTTTTCGAGATATATCGAGATATTTAACAGTTCCGAAGCCGCACCAACATAATAGGGATACAGAAACACCGTGGCCCCTTTCTTTGAGATAACTCTGCACTAGTGCGAGCCGCAAATGCCACTTCCAGCTTAGCTGTGCAGAAGAAGAACAACAAGAAGAAGAAATATCTCGAAATATGTCCGTCAGGCCCCTTCCCTTGAGATAAATCTGCAAATATCTCGGAAACGAAGCGAGCTATGGCAAAATGTTAAGAGACCTTTTTTGTAGAGAATTATGTTTCCTACAATTTATGTTCTATGATATTTTTTGATCAGATGCGTAGTTCTCGAGATATATCAAGATATTTAAAAGTTCCGAAGCCACACCAACATAATAGAGATACAGAAACACCGTGGCCCCTTTCTTTGAGATAACTCTGCACTATTGCGAGCTGTAAATGCCACTTCCAGCTTAGCTGTGCAGAAGAAGAACAACAAGAAGAAGAAATATCTCGAAATATGTCCGTCAGGCCCCTTCCCTTGAGATAAATCTGCAAATATCTCGGAAACGAAGCGAGCTATGGCAAAATGTTAAGAGACCTTTTTTGTAGAGAATTAAGTTTCCTACTTTTTATGTTCTATGATATTTTTTGATCCGAAGCGTAGTTTTCGAGATATATCGAGATATTTAAAAGTTCCGAAGCCGCACCAACATAATAGAGATACAGAAACACCGTGCCCCCTTTCTTTGAGATAACTCTGCACTAGTGCGAGCTGCAAATGCCACTTCCAGCTTAGCTGTGCAGAAGAAGAACAACAAGAAGAAGAAATATCTCGAAATATGTCCGTCAGGCCCCTTCCCTTGAGATAAATCTGCAAATATCTCGGAAACGAAGCGAGCTATGGCAAAATGTTAAGAGACCTTTTTTGTAGAGAATTAAGTTTCCTACTTTTTATGTTCTATGATATTTTTTGATCAGATGCGTAGTTCTCGAGATATATCAAGATATTTAAAAGTTCCGAAGCCGCACCAACATAATAGAGATACAGAAACACCGTGGCCCCTTTCTTTGAGATAACTCTGCACTATTGCGAGCTGCAAATGCCACTTCCAGCTTAGCTGTGCAGAGGAAGAACAACAAGAAGAAGAAGTATCTCGAAATATGTCCGTCAGGCCCGTTCCTTTGAGCTGAATCTGCAAATATCTCGGAAACGAAGCGAGCTATGGCAAAATGTTAAGATACGTTTTTTGTAGAGAATTATGTTTCCTACAATTTATGTTCTATGATATTTTTTGATCAGAAGCGTAGTTTTCGAGATATATCGAGATATTTAAAAGTTCCGAAGCCGCACCAACATAATAGAGATACAGAAACACCGTGGCCCCTTTCTTTGAGATAACTCTGCACTAGTGCGAGCCGCAAATGCCACTTCCAGCTTAGCTGTGCAGAAGAAGAACAACAAGAAGAAGAAATATCTCGAAATATGTCCGTCAGGCCCCTTCCATTGAGATAAATCTGCAAATATCTCGGAAACGAAGCGAGCTATGGCAAAATGTTAAGAGACCTTTTTTGTAGAGAATTATGTTTCCTACAATTTATGATCTATGATATTTTTTGATCAGAAGCGTAGTTTTCGAGATATATCGAGATATTTAAAAGTTCCGAAGCCGCACCAACATAATAGAGATACAGAAACACCGTGGCCCCTTTCTTTGAGATAACTCTGCACTATTGCGACCTGCAAATGCCACTTCCAGCTCAGCTGTGCAGAAGAAGAACAACAAGAAGAAGAAATATCTCGAAATATGTCCGTCAGGCCCCTTCCCTTGAGATAAATCTGCAAATATCTCGGAAACGAAGCGAGCTATGGCAAAATGTTAAGAGACCTTTTGTGTAGAGAATTAAGTTTCCTACTTTTTATGATCTATGATATTTTTTGATCAGATGCGTAGTTCTCGAGATATATCAAGATATTTAAAAGTTCCGAAGCCGCACCAACATAATAGAGATACAGAAACACCGTGGCCCCTTTCTTTGAGATAACTCTGCACTATTGCGAGCTGGAAATGCCACTTCCAGTTTAGCTGTGCAGAAGAAGAACAACAAGAAGAAGAAATATCTCGAAATATGTCCGTTAGGCCCCTTCCCTTGAGATATATCTGCAAATATCTCGGAAACGAAGCGAGCTATGGCAAAATGTTAAGAGACCTTTTTTGTAGAGAATTATGTTTCCTACAATTTATGTTCTATGATATTTTTTGATCAGAAACGTAGTTTTCGAGATATATCGAGATATTTAAAAGTTCCGAAGCCGCACCAACATAATAGAGATACAGAAACACCGTGGCCCCTTTCTTTGAGATAACTCTGCACTAGTGAGAGCCGCAGATGCCACTTCCAGCTTAGCTGTGCAGAAGAAGAACAACAAGAAGAAGAAATATCTCGAAATATGTCCGTCAGGCCCCTTCCCTTGAGATAAATCTGCAAATATCTCGGAAACGAAGCGAGCTATGGCAAAATGATAAGAGACCTTTTTTGTAGAGAATTAAGTTTCCTACTTTTTATGTTCTATGATATTTTTTGATCAGAAGCGTAGTTTTCGAGATATATCGAGATATTTAAAAGTTCCGAAGCCGCACCAACATAATAGAGATACAGAAACACCGTGGCCCCTTTCTTTGAGATAACTCTGCACTAGCGCGAGCTGCAAATGCCACTTCCAGCTTAGCTGTGCAGAAGAAGAACAACAAGAAGAAGAAATATCTCGAAATATGTCCGTCAGGCCCCTTCCCTTGAGATAAATCTGCAAATATCTCGGAAACGAAGCGAGCTATGGCAAAATGTTAAGAGACCTTTTTTGTAGAGAATTAAGTTTCCTACTTTTTATGTTCTATGATATTTTTTGATCAGATGCGTAGTTCTCGAGATATATCAAGATATTTAAAAGTTCCGAAGCCGCACCAACATAATAGAGATACAGAAACACCGTGGCCCCTTTCTTTGAGATAACTCTGCACTATTGCGAGCTGCAAATGCCACTTCCAGCTTAGCTGTGCAGAGGAAGAACAACAAGAAGAAGAAGTATCTCGAAATATGTCCGTAAGGCCCGTTCCTTTGAGCTGAATCTGCAAATATCTCGGAAACGAAGCGAGCTATGGCAAAATGTTAAGAGACCTTTTTTGTAGAGAATTATGCTTCCTACAATTTATGTTCTATGATATTTTTTGATCAGAAGCGTAGTTTTCGAGATATATCGAGATATTTAAAAGTTCCGAAGCCGCACCAACATAATAGGGATACAGAAACACCGTGGCCCCTTTCTTTGAGATAACTCTGCACTAGTGCGAGCCGCAAATGCCACTTCCAGCTTAGCTGTGCAGAAGAAGAACAACAAGAAGAAGAAATATCTCGAAATATGTCCGTCAGGCCCCTTCCCTTGAGATAAATCTGCAAATATCTCGGAAACGAAGCGAGCTATGGCAAAATGTTAAGAGACCTTTTTTGTACAGAATTATGTTTCCTACAATTTATGTTCTATGATATTTTTTGATCAGATGCGTAGTTCTCGAGATATATCAAGATATTTAAAAGTTCCGAAGCCACACCAACATAATAGAGATACAGAAACACCGTGGCCCCTTTCTTTGAGATAACTCTGCACTATTGCGAGCTGTAAATGCCACTTCCAGCTTAGCTGTGCAGAAGAAGAACAACAAGAAGAAGAAATATCTCGAAATATGTCCGTCAGGCCCCTTCCCTTGAGATAAATCTGCAAATATCTCGGAAACGAAGCGAGCTATGGCAAAATGTTAAGAGACCTTTTTTGTAGAGAATTAAGTTTCCTACTTTTTATGTTCTATGATATTTTTTGATCCGAAGCGTAGTTTTCGAGATATATCGAGATATTTAAAAGTTCCGAAGCCGCACCAACATAATAGAGATACAGAAACACCGTGGCCCCTTTTTTTGAGATAACTCTGCACTAGTGCGAGCTGCAAATGCCACTTCCAGCTTAGCTGTGCAGAAGAAGAACAACAAGAAGAAGAAATATCTCGAAATATGTCCGTCAGGCCCCTTCCCTTGAGATAAATCTGCAAATATCTCGGAAACGAAGCGAGCTATGGCAAAATGTTAAGAGACCTTTTTTGTAGAGAATTAAGTTTCCTACTTTTTATGTTCTCTGATATTTTTTGATCAGATGCGTAGTTCTCGAGATATATCAAGATATTTAAAAGTTCCGAAGCCGCACCAACATAATAGAGATACAGAAACACCGTGGCCCCTTTCTTTGAGATAACTCTGCACTATTGCGAGCTGCAAATGCCACTTCCAGCTTAGCTGTGCAGAGGAAGAACAACAAGAAGAAGAAGTATCTCGAAATATGTCCGTCAGGCCCGTTCCTTTGAGCTGAATCTGCAAATATCTCGGAAACGAAGCGAGCTATGGCAAAATGTTAAGATACGTTTTTTGTAGAGAATTATGTTTCCTACAATTTATGTTCTATGATATTTTTTGATCAGAAGCGTAGTTTTCGAGATATATCGAGATATTTAAAAGTTCCGAAGCCGCACCAACATAATAGAGATACAGAAACACCGTGGCCCCTTTCTTTGAGATAACTCTGCACTAGTGCGAGCCGCAAATGCCACTTCCAGCTTAGCTGTGCAGAAGAAGAACAACAAGAAGAAGAAATATCTCGAAATATGTCCGTCAGGCCCCTTCCATTGAGATAAATCTGCAAATATCTCGGAAACGAAGCGAGCTATGGCAAAATGTTAAGAGACCTTTTTTGTAGAGAATTATGTTTCCTACAATTTATGTTCTATGATATTTTTTGATCAGAAGCGTAGTTTTCGAGATATATCGAGATATTTAAAAGTTCCGAAGCCGCACCAACATAATAGAGATACAGAAACACCGTGGCCCCTTTCTTTGAGATAACTCTGCACTATTGCGACCTGCAAATGCCACTTCCAGCTCAGCTGTGCAGAAGAAGAACAACAAGAAGAAGAAATATCTCGAAATATGTCCGTCAGGCCCCTTCCCTTGAGATAAATCTGCAAATATCTCGGAAACGAAGCGAGCTATGGCAAAATGTTAAGAGACCTTTTGTGTAGAGAATTAAGTTTCCTACTTTTTATGATCTATGATATTTTTTGATCAGATGCGTAGTTCTCGAGATATATCAAGATATTTAAAAGTTCCGAAGCCGCACCAACATAATAGAGATACAGAAACACCGTGGCCCCTTTCTTTGAGATAACTCTGCACTATTGCGAGCTGGAAATGCCACTTCCAGTTTAGCTGTGCAGAAGAAGAACAACAAGAAGAAGAAATATCTCGAAATATGTCCGTTAGGCCCCTTCCCTTGAGATATATCTGCAAATATCTCGGAAACGAAGCGAGCTATGGCAAAATGTTAAGAGACCTTTTTTGTAGAGAATTATGTTTCCTACAATTTATGTTCTATGATATTTTTTGATCAGAAACGTAGTTTTCGAGATATATCGAGATATTTAAAAGTTCCGAAGCCGCACCAACATAATAGAGATACAGAAACACCGTGGCCCCTTTCTTTGAGATAACTCTGCACTAGTGAGAGCCGCAGATGCCACTTCCAGCTTAGCTGTGCAGAAGAAGAACAACAAGAAGAAGAAATATCTCGAAATATGTCCGTCAGGCCCCTTCCCTTGAGATAAATCTGCAAATATCTCGGAAACGAAGCGAGCTATGGCAAAATGTTAAGAGACCTTTTTTGTAGAGAATTATGTTTCCTACAATTTATGTTCTATGATATTTTTTGATCAGATGCGTAGTTCTCGAGATATATCAAGATATTTAAAAGTTCCGAAGCCACACCAACATAATAGAGATACAGAAACACCGTGGCCCCTTTCTTTGAGATAACTCTGCACTATTGCGAGCTGTAAATGCCACTTCCAGCTTAGCTGTGCAGAAGAAGAACAACAAGAAGAAGAAATATCTCGAAATATGTCCGTCAGGCCCCTTCCCTTGAGATAAATCTGCAAATATCTCGGAAACGAAGCGAGCTATGGCAAAATGTTAAGAGACCTTTTTTGTAGAGAATTAAGTTTCCTACTTTTTATGTTCTATGATATTTTTTGATCAGAAGCGTAGTTTTCGAGATATATCGAGATATTTAAAAGTTCCGAAGCCGCACCAACATAATAGAGATACAGAAACACCGTGGCCCCTTTCTTTGAGATAACTCTGCACTAGTGCGAGCCGCAAATGCCACTTCCAGCTTAGCTGTGCAGAAGAAGAACAACAAGAAGAAGAAATATCTCGAAATATGTCCGTCAGGCCCCTTCCATTGAGATAAATCTGCAAATATCTCGGAAACGAAGCGAGCTATGGCAAAATGTTAAGAGACCTTTTTTGTAGAGAATTATGTTTCCTACAATTTATGTTCTATGATATTTTTTGATCAGAAGCGTAGTTTTCGAGATATATCGAGATATTTAAAAGTTCCGAAGCCGCACCAACATAATAGAGATACAGAAACACCGTGGCCCCTTTCTTTGAGATAACTCTGCACTATTGCGACCTGCAAATGCCACTTCCAGCTCAGCTGTGCAGAAGAAGAACAACAAGAAGAAGAAATATCTCGAAATATGTCCGTCAGGCCCCTTCCCTTGAGATAAATCTGCAAATATCTCGGAAACGAAGCGAGCTATGGCAAAATGTTAAGAGACCTTTTGTGTAGAGAATTAAGTTTCCTACTTTTTATGATCTATGATATTTTTTGATCAGATGCGTAGTTCTCGAGATATATCAAGATATTTAAAAGTTCCGAAGCCGCACCAACATAATAGAGATACAGAAACACCGTGGCCCCTTTCTTTGAGATAACTCTGCACTATTGCGAGCTGGAAATGCCACTTCCAGTTTAGCTGTGCAGAAGAAGAACAACAAGAAGAAGAAATATCTCGAAATATGTCCGTTAGGCCCCTTCCCTTGAGATATATCTGCAAATATCTCGGAAACGAAGCGAGCTATGGCAAAATGTTAAGAGACCTTTTTTGTAGAGAATTATGTTTCCTACAATTTATGTTCTATGATATTTTTTGATCAGAAACGTAGTTTTCGAGATATATCGAGATATTTAAAAGTTCCGAAGCCGCACCAACATAATAGAGATACAGAAACACCGTGGCCCCTTTCTTTGAGATAACTCTGCACTAGTGAGAGCCGCAGATGCCACTTCCAGCTTAGCTGTGCAGAAGAAGAACAACAAGAAGAAGAAATATCTCGAAATATGTCCGTCAGGCCCCTTCCCTTGAGATAAATCTGCAAATATCTCGGAAACGAAGCGAGCTATGGCAAAATGTTAAGAGACCTTTTTTGTAGAGAATTATGTTTCCTACAATTTATGTTCTATGATATTTTTTGATCAGATGCGTAGTTCTCGAGATATATCAAGATATTTAAAAGTTCCGAAGCCACACCAACATAATAGAGATACAGAAACACCGTGGCCCCTTTCTTTGAGATAACTCTGCACTATTGCGAGCTGTAAATGCCACTTCCAGCTTAGCTGTGCAGAAGAAGAACAACAAGAAGAAGAAATATCTCGAAATATGTCCGTCAGGCCCCTTCCCTTGAGATAAATCTGCAAATATCTCGGAAACGAAGCGAGCTATGGCAAAATGTTAAGAGACCTTTTTTGTAGAGAATTAAGTTTCCTACTTTTTATGTTCTATGATATTTTTTGATCCGAAGCGTAGTTTTCGAGATATATCGAGATATTTAAAAGTTCCGAAGCCGCACCAACATAATAGAGATACAGAAACACCGTGGCCCCTTTCTTTGAGATAACTCTGCATTAGTGCGAGCTGCAAATGCCACTTCCAGCTTAGCTGTGCAGAAGAAGAACAACAAGAAGAAGAAATATCTCGAAATATGTCCGTCAGGCCCCTTCCCTTGAGATAAATCTGCAAATATCTCGGAAACGAAGCGAGCTATGGCAAAATGTTAAGAGACCTTTTTTGTAGAGAATTAAGTTTCCTACTTTTTATGTTCTCTGATATTTTTTGATCAGATGCGTAGTTCTCGAGATATATCAAGATATTTAAAAGTTCCGAAGCCGCACCAACATAATAGAGATACAGAAACACCGTGGCCCCTTTCTTTGAGATAACTCTGCACTATTGCGAGCTGCAAATGCCACTTCCAGCTTAGCTGTGCAGAGGAAGAACAACAAGAAGAAGAAGTATCTCGAAATATGTCCGTCAGGCCCGTTCCTTTGAGCTGAATCTGCAAATATCTCGGAAACGAAGCGAGCTATGGCAAAATGTTAAGATACGTTTTTTGTAGAGAATTATGTTTCCTACAATTTATGTTCTATGATATTTTTTGATCAGAAGCGTAGTTTTCGAGATATATCGAGATATTTAAAAGTTCCGAAGCCGCACCAACATAATAGAGATACAGAAACACCGTGGCCCCTTTCTTTGAGATAACTCTGCACTAGTGCGAGCCGCAAATGCCACTTCCAGCTTAGCTGTGCAGAAGAAGAACAACAAGAAGAAGAAATATCTCGAAATATGTCCGTCAGGCCCCTTCCATTGAGATAAATCTGCAAATATCTCGGAAACGAAGCGAGCTATGGCAAAATGTTAAGAGACCTTTTTTGTAGAGAATTATGTTTCCTACAATTTATGTTCTATGATATTTTTTGATCAGAAGCGTAGTTTTCGAGATATATCGAGATATTTAAAAGTTCCGAAGCCGCACCAACATAATAGAGATACAGAAACACCGTGGCCCCTTTCTTTGAGATAACTCTGCACTATTGCGACCTGCAAATGCCACTTCCAGCTCAGCTGTGCAGAAGAAGAACAACAAGAAGAAGAAATATCTCGAAATATGTCCGTCAGGCCCCTTCCCTTGAGATAAATCTGCAAATATCTCGGAAACGAAGCGAGCTATGGCAAAATGTTAAGAGACCTTTTGTGTAGAGAATTAAGTTTCCTACTTTTTATGATCTATGATATTTTTTGATCAGATGCGTAGTTCTCGAGATATATCAAGATATTTAAAAGTTCCGAAGCCGCACCAACATAATAGAGATACAGAAACACCGTGGCCCCTTTCTTTGAGATAACTCTGCACTATTGCGAGCTGGAAATGCCACTTCCAGTTTAGCTGTGCAGAAGAAGAACAACAAGAAGAAGAAATATCTCGAAATATGTCCGTTAGGCCCCTTCCCTTGAGATATATCTGCAAATATCTCGGAAACGAAGCGAGCTATGGCAAAATGTTAAGAGACCTTTTTTGTAGAGAATTATGTTTCCTACAATTTATGTTCTATGATATTTTTTGATCAGAAACGTAGTTTTCGAGATATATCGAGATATTTAAAAGTTCCGAAGCCGCACCAACATAATAGAGATACAGAAACACCGTGGCCCCTTTCTTTGAGATAACTCTGCACTAGTGAGAGCCGCAGATGCCACTTCCAGCTTAGCTGTGCAGAAGAAGAACAACAAGAAGAAGAAATATCTCGAAATATGTCCGTCAGGCCCCTTCCCTTGAGATAAATCTGCAAATATCTCGGAAACGAAGCGAGCTATGGCAAAATGATAAGAGACCTTTTTTGTAGAGAATTAAGTTTCCTACTTTTTATGTTCTATGATATTTTTTGATCAGAAGCGTAGTTTTCGAGATATATCGAGATATTTAAAAGTTCCGAAGCCGCACCAACATAATAGAGATACAGAAACACCGTGGCCCCTTTCTTTGAGATAACTCTGCACTAGCGCGAGCTGCAAATGCCACTTCCAGCTTAGCTGTGCAGAAGAAGAACAACAAGAAGAAGAAATATCTCGAAATATGTCCGTCAGGCCCCTTCCCTTGAGATAAATCTGCAAATATCTCGGAAACGAAGCGAGCTATGGCAAAATGTTAAGAGACCTTTTTTGTAGAGAATTAAGTTTCCTACTTTTTATGTTCTATGATATTTTTTGATCAGATGCGTAGTTCTCGAGATATATCAAGATATTTAAAAGTTCCGAAGCCGCACCAACATAATAGAGATACAGAAACACCGTGGCCCCTTTCTTTGAGATAACTCTGCACTATTGCGAGCTGCAAATGCCACTTCCAGCTTAGCTGTGCAGAGGAAGAACAACAAGAAGAAGAAGTATCTCGAAATATGTCCGTAAGGCCCGTTCCTTTGAGCTGAATCTGCAAATATCTCGGAAACGAAGCGAGCTATGGCAAAATGTTAAGATACGTTTTTTGTAGAGAATTATGTTTCCTACAATTTATGTTCTATGATATTTTTTGATCAGAAGCGTAGTTTTCGAGATATATCGAGATATTTAAAAGTTCCGAAGCCGCACCAACATAATAGAGATACAGAAACACCGTGGCCCCTTTCTTTGAGATAACTCTGCACTAGTGAGAGCCGCAAATGCCACTTCCAGCTTAGCTGTGCAGAAGAAGAACAACAAGAAGAAGAAATATCTCGAAATATGTCCGTCAGGCCCCTTCCCTTGAGATAAATCTGCAAATATCTCGGAAACGAAGCGAGCTATGGCAAAATGTTAAGAGACCTTTTTTGTAGAGAATTAAGTTTCCTACTTTTTATGTTCTATGATATTTTTTGATCAGAAGCGTAGTTTTCGAGATATATCGAGATATTTAAAAGTTCCGAAGCCGCACCAACATAATAGAGATACAGAAACACCGTGGCCCCTTTCTTTGAGATAACTCTGCACTAGTGCGAGCTGCAAATGCCACTTCCAGCTTAGCTGTGCAGAAGAAGAACAACAAGAAGAAGAAATATCTCGAAATATGTCCGTCAGGCCCCTTCCCTTGAGATAAATCTGCAAATATCTCGGAAACGAAGCGAGCTATGGCAAAATGTTAAGAGACCTTTTTTGTAGAGAATTAAGTTTCCTACTTTTTATGATCTATGATATTTTTTGATCAGATGCGTAGTTCTCGAGATATATCAAGATATTTAAAAGTTCCGAAGCCGCACCAACATAATAGAGATACAGAAACACCGTGGCCCCTTTCTTTGAGATAACTCTGCACTATTGCGAGCTGGAAATGCCACTTCCAGTTTAGCTGTGCAGAAGAAGAACAACAAGAAGAAGAAATATCTCGAAATATGTCCGTTAGGCCCCTTCCCTTGAGATATATCTGCAAATATCTCGGAAACGAAGCGAGCTATGGCAAAATGTTAAGAGACCTTTTTTGTAGAGAATTATGTTTCCTACAATTTATGTTCTATGATATTTTTTGATCAGAAACGTAGTTTTCGAGATATATCGAGATATTTAAAAGTTCCGAAGCCGCACCAACATAATAGAGATACAGAAACACCGTGGCCCCTTTCTTTGAGATAACTCTGCACTAGTGAGAGCCGCAGATGCCACTTCCAGCTTAGCTGTGCAGAAGAAGAACAACAAGAAGAAGAAATATCTCGAAATATGTCCGTCAGGCCCCTTCCCTTGAGATAAATCTGCAAATATCTCGGAAACGAAGCGAGCTATGGCAAAATGATAAGAGACCTTTTTTGTAGAGAATTAAGTTTCCTACTTTTTATGTTCTATGATATTTTTTGATCAGAAGCGTAGTTTTCGAGATATATCGAGATATTTAAAAGTTCCGAAGCCGCACCAACATAATAGAGATACAGAAACACCGTGGCCCCTTTCTTTGAGATAACTCTGCACTAGCGCGAGCTGCAAATGCCACTTCCAGCTTAGCTGTGCAGAAGAAGAACAACAAGAAGAAGAAATATCTCGAAATATGTCCGTCAGGCCCCTTCCCTTGAGATAAATCTGCAAATATCTCGGAAACGAAGCGAGCTATGGCAAAATGTTAAGAGACCTTTTTTGTAGAGAATTAAGTTTCCTACTTTTTATGTTCTATGATATTTTTTGATCAGATGCGTAGTTCTCGAGATATATCAAGATATTTAAAAGTTCCGAAGCCGCACCAACATAATAGAGATACAGAAACACCGTGGCCCCTTTCTTTGAGATAACTCTGCACTATTGCGAGCTGCAAATGCCACTTCCAGCTTAGCTGTGCAGAGGAAGAACAACAAGAAGAAGAAGTATCTCGAAATATGTCCGTAAGGCCCGTTCCTTTGAGCTGAATCTGCAAATATCTCGGAAACGAAGCGAGCTATGGCAAAATGTTAAGATACGTTTTTTGTAGAGAATTATGTTTCCTACAATTTATGTTCTATGATATTTTTTGATCAGAAGCGTAGTTTTCGAGATATATCGAGATATTTAAAAGTTCCGAAGCCGCACCAACATAATAGAGATACAGAAACACCGTGGCCCCTTTCTTTGAGATAACTCTGCACTAGTGAGAGCCGCAAATGCCACTTCCAGCTTAGCTGTGCAGAAGAAGAACAACAAGAAGAAGAAATATCTCGAAATATGTCCGTCAGGCCCCTTCCCTTGAGATAAATCTGCAAATATCTCGGAAACGAAGCGAGCTATGGCAAAATGTTAAGAGACCTTTTGTGTAGAGAATTAAGTTTCCTACTTTTTATGTTCTATGATATTTTTTGATCAGAAGCGTAGTTTTCGAGATATATCGAGATATTTAAAAGTTCCGAAGCCGCACCAACATAATAGAGATACAGAAACACCGTGGCCCCTTTCTTTGAGATAACTCTGCACTAGCGCGAGCTGCAAATGCCACTTCCAGCTTAGCTGTGCAGAAGAAGAACAACAAGAAGAAGAAATATCTCGAAATATGTCCGTCAGGCCCCTTCCCTTGAGATAAATCTGCAAATATCTCGGAAACGAAGCGAGCTATGGCAAAATGTTAAGAGACCTTTTTTGTAGAGAATTAAGTTTCCTACTTTTTATGTTCTATGATATTTTTTGATCAGATGCGTAGTTCTCGAGATATATCAAGATATTTAAAAGTTCCGAAGCCGCACCAACATAATAGAGATACAGAAACACCGTGGCCCCTTTCTTTGAGATAACTCTGCACTATTGCGAGCTGCAAATGCCACTTCCAGCTTAGCTGTGCAGAGGAAGAACAACAAGAAGAAGAAGTATCTCGAAATATGTCCGTAAGGCCCGTTCCTTTGAGCTGAATCTGCAAATATCTCGGAAACGAAGCGAGCTATGGCAAAATGTTAAGATACGTTTTTTGTAGAGAATTATGTTTCCTACAATTTATGTTCTATGATATTTTTTGATCAGAAGCGTAGTTTTCGAGATATATCGAGATATTTAAAAGTTCCGAAGCCGCACCAACATAATAGAGATACAGAAACACCGTGGCCCCTTTCTTTGAGATAACTCTGCACTAGTGAGAGCCGCAAATGCCACTTCCAGCTTAGCTGTGCAGAAGAAGAACAACAAGAAGAAGAAATATCTCGAAATATGTCCGTCAGGCCCCTTCCCTTGAGATAAATCTGCAAATATCTCGGAAACGAAGCGAGCTATGGCAAAATGTTAAGAGACCTTTTTTGTAGAGAATTAAGTTTCCTACTTTTTATGTTCTATGATATTTTTTGATCAGAAGCGTAGTTTTCGAGATATATCGAGATATTTAAAAGTTCCGAAGCCGCACCAACATAATAGAGATACAGAAACACCGTGGCCCCTTTCTTTGAGATAACTCTGCACTAGTGCGAGCTGCAAATGCCACTTCCAGCTTAGCTGTGCAGAAGAAGAACAACAAGAAGAAGAAATATCTCGAAATATGTCCGTCAGGCCCCTTCCGTTGAGATAAATCTGCAAATATCTCGGAAACGAAGCGAGCTATGGCAAAATGTTAAGAGACCTTTTTTGTAGAGAATTAAGTTTCCTACTTTTTATGTTCTATGATATTTTTTGATCAGATGCGTAGTTCTCGAGATATATCAAGATATTTAAAAGTTCCGAAGCCGCATCAACATAATAGAGATACAGAAACACCGTGGCCCCTTTCTTTGAGATAACTCTGCACTATTGCGAGCTGCAAATGCCACTTCCAGCTTAGCTGTGCAGAGGAAGAACAACAAGAAGAAGAAGTATCTCGAAATATGTCCGTCAGGCCCGTTCCTTTGAGCTGAATCTGCAAATATCTCGGAAACGAAGCGAGCTATGGCAAAATGTTAAGAGACCTTTTTTGTAGAGAATTATGTTTCCTACAATTTATGTTCTATGATATTTTTTGATCAGAAGCGTAGTTTTCGAGATATATCGAGATATTTAAATGTTCCGAAGCCGCACCAACATAATAGAGATACAGAAACACCGTGGCCCCTTTCTTTGAGATAACTCTGCACTAGTGCGAGCCGCAAATGCCACTTCCAGCTTAGCTGTGCAGAAGAAGAACAACAAGAAGAAGAAATATCTCGAAATATGTCCGTCAGGCCCCTTCCCTTGAGATAAATCTGCAAATATCTCGGAAACGAAGCGAGCTATGGCAAAATGTTAAGAGACCTTTTTTGTAGAGAATTATGTTTCCTACTTTTTATGTTCTATGATATTTTTTGATCAGAAGCGTAGTTTTCGAGATATATCGAGATATTTAAAAGTTCCGATGCCGCACCAACATAATAGAGATACAGAAACACCGTGGCCCCTTTCTTTGAGATAACTCTGCACTAGTGCGAGCTGCAAATGCCACTTCCAGCTTAGCTGTGCAGAAGAAGAACAACAAGAAGAAGAAATATCTCGAAATATGTCCGTCAGGCCCCTTCCCTTGAGATAAATCTGCAAATATCTCGGAAACCAAGCGAGCTATGGCAAAATGTTAAGAGACCTTTTTTGTAGAGAATTAAGTTTCCTACTTTTTATGTTCTATGATATTTTTTGATCAGATGCGTAGTTCTCGAGATATATCAAGATATTTAAAAGTTCCGAAGCCGCATCAACATAATAGAGATACAGAAACACCGTGGCCCCTTTCTTTGAGATAACTCTGCACTATTGCGAGCTGCAAATGCCACTTCCAGCTTAGCTGTGCAGAGGAAGAACAACAAGAAGAAGAAGTATCTCGAAATATGTCCGTCAGGCCCGTTCCTTTGAGCTGAATCTGCAAATATCTCGGAAACGAAGCGAGCTATGGCAAATTGTTAAGAGACCTTTTTTGTAGAGAATTAAGTTTCCTACTTTTTATGTTCTATGATATTTTTTGATCAGGTGCGTAGTTCTCGAGATATATCAAGATATTTAAAAGTTCCGAAGCCGCACCAACATAATAGAGATACAGAAACACCGTGGCCCCTTTCTTTGAGATAACTCTGCACTATTGCGAGCTGGAAATGCCACTTCCAGTTTAGCTGTGCAGAAGAAGAACAACAAGAAGAAGAAATATCTCGAAATATGTCCGTTAGGCCCCTTCCCTTCAGATAAATCTGCAAATATCTCGGAAACGAAGCGAGCTATGGCAAAATGTTAAGAGACCTTTTTTGTAGAGAATTAAGTTTCCTACTTTTCAGGTTCTATGATATTTTTTGATCAGATGCGTAGTTCTCGAGATATATCAAGATATTTAAAAGTTCCGAAGCCGCACCAACATAATAGAGATACAGAAACACCGTGGCCCCTTTCTTTGAGATAACTTTGTACTATTGCGACCTGCAAATGCCACTTCCAGCTCAGCTGTGCAGAAGAAGAACAACAAGAAGAAGAAATATCTCGAAATATGTCCTTCAGGCCCCTTCCCTTGAGATAAATCTGCAAATATCTCGGAAACGAAGCGAGCTATGGCAAAATGTTAAGAGACCTTTTTTGTAGAGAATTAAGTTTCCTACTTTTTATGTTCTATGATATTTTTTGATCAGATGCGTAGTTCTCGAGATATATCAAGATATTTAAAAGTTCCGAAGCCGCACCAACATAATAGAGATACAGACACACCGTGGCCCCTTTCTTTGAGATAACTCTGCACTATTGCGAGCTGGAAATGCCACTTCCAGCTTAGCTGTGCAGAGGAAGAACAACAAGAAGAAGAAGTATCTCGAAATATGTCCGTCAGGCCCGTTCCTTTGAGCTGAATCTGCAAATATCTCGGAAACGAAGCGAGCTATGGCAAAATGTTAAGATACGTTTTTTGTAGAGAATTATGTTTCCTACAATTTATGTTCTATGATATTTTTTGATCAGAAGCGTAGTTTTCGAGATATATCGAGATATTTAAAAGTTCCGAAGCCGCACCAACATAATAGAGATACAGAAACACCGTGGCCCCTTTCTTTGAGATAAGTCTGCACTAGTGCGAGCCGCAAATGCCACTTCCAGCTTAGCTGTGCAGAAGAAGAACAACAAGAAGAAGAAATATCTCGAAATATGTCCGTCAGGCCCCTTCCCTTGAGATAAATCTGCAAATATCTCGGAAACGAAGCGAGCTATGGCAAAATGTTAAGAGACCTTTTTTGTAGAGAATTAAGTTTCCTACTTTTTATGTTCTATGATATTTTTTGATCAGATGCGTAGTTCTCGAGATATATCAAGATATTTAAAAGTTCCGATGCCGCAGCAACATAATAGAGATACAGAAACACCGTGGCCCCTTTCTTTGAGATAACTCTGCACTATTGCGAGCTGGAAATGCCGCTTCCAGTTTAGCTGTGCAGAAGAAGAACAACAAGAAGAAGAAATATCTCGAAATATGTCCGTTAGGCCCCTTCCCTTCAGATAAATCTGCAAATATCTCGGAAAGGAAGCGAGCTATGGCAAAATGTTAAGAGACCTTTTTTGTAGAGAATTAAGTTTTCTACTTTTCATGTTCTATGATATTTTTTGATCAGATGCGTAGTTCTCGAGATATATCAAGATATTTAAAAGTTCCGAAGCCGCACCAACATAATAGAGATACAGAAACACCGTGGCCCCTTTCTTTGAGATAACTCTGCACTATTGCGAGCTGCAAATGCCACTTCCAGCTTAGCTGTGCAGAGGAAGAACAACAAGAAGAAGAAGTATCTCGAAATATGTCCGTCAGGCCCGTTCCTTTGAGCTGAATCTGCAAATATCTCGGAAACGAAGCGAGCTATGGCAAAATGTTAAGATACGTTTTTTGTAGAGAATTATGTTTCCTACAATTTATGTTCTATGATATTTTTTGATCAGAAGCGTAGTTTTCGAGATATATCGAGATATTTAAAAGTTCCGAAGCCGCACCAACATAATAGAGATACAGAAACACCGTGGCCCCTTTCTTTGAGATAACTCTGCACTAGTGCGAGCCGCAAATGCCACTTCCAGCTTAGCTGTGCAGAAGAAGAACAACAAGAAGAAGAAATATCTCGAAATATGTCCGTCAGGCCCCTTCCCTTGAGCTAAATCTGCAAATATCTCGGAAACGAAGCGAGCTATGGCAAAATCTTAAGAGACCTTTTTTGTAGAGAATTATGTTTCCTACAATTTATGTTCTATGATATTTTTTGATCAGAAGCGTAGTTTTCGAGATATATCGAGATATTTAAAAGTTCCGAAGCCGCACCAACATAATAGAGATACAGAAACACCGTGGCCCCTTTCTTTGAGATAACTCTGCACTATTGCGACCTGCAAATGCCACTTCCAGCTCAGCTGTGCAGAAGAAGAACAACAAGAAGAAGAAATATCTCGAAATATGTCCGTCAGGCCCCTTCCCTTGAGATAAATCTGCAAATATCTCGGAAACGAAGCAAGCTATGGCAAAATGTTAAGAGACCTTTTTTGTAGAGAATTAAGTTTCCTACTTTTTATGTTCTATGATATTTTTTGATCAGATGCGTAGTTCTCGAGATATATCAAGATATTTAAAAGTTCCGAAGCCGCACCAACATAATAGAGATACAGAAACACCGTGGCCCCTTTCTTTGAGATAACTCTGCACTATTGCGAGCTGTAAATGGCACTTCCAGCTTAGCTGTGCAGAAGAAGAATAACAAGAAGAAGAAATATCTCGAAATATGTCCGTCAGGCCCCTTCCCTTGAGATATATCTGCAAATATCTCGGAAACGAAGCGAGCTATGGCAAAATGTTAAGAGACCTTTTTTGTAGAGAATTATGTTTCCTACAATTTATGTTCTATGATATTTTTTGATCAGAAGCGTAGTTTTCGAGATATATCGAGATATTTAAAAGTTCCGAACCCGCACCAACACAATAGAGATACAGAAACACCGTGGCCCCTTTCTTTGAGATAACTCTGCACTAGTGCGAGCCGCAAATGCCACTTCCAGCTTAGCTGTGCAGAAGAAGAACAACAAGAAGAAGAAATATCTCGAAATATGTCCGTCAGGCCCCTTCCCTTGAGATGAATCTGCAAATATCTCGGAAACGAAGCGAGCTATGGCAAAATGTTAAGAGACCTTTTTTGTAGAGAATTAAGTTTCCTACTTTTTATGTTCTATGATATTTTTTGATCAGATGCGCAGTTCTCGAGATATATCAAGATATTTAAAAGTTCCGAAGCCGCACCAACATAATAGAGATACAGAAACACCGTGGCCCCTTTCTTTGAGATAACTCTGCACTATTGCGAGCTGTAAATGGCACTTCCAGCTTAGCTGTGCAGAAGAAGAATAACAAGAAGAAGAAATATCTCGAAATATGTCCGTCAGGCCCCTTCCCTTGAGATATATCGGCAAATATCTCGGAAACGAAGCGAGCTATGGCAAAATGTTAAGAGACCTTTTTTGTAGAGAATTATGTTTCCTGCAATTTAGGTTCTATGATATTTTTTGATCAGAAGCGTAGTTTTCGAGATATATCGAGATATTTAAAAGTTCCGAAGCCGCACCAACATAATAGGGATACAGAAACACCGTGGCCCCTTTCTTTGAGATAACTCTGCACTAGTGCGAGCCGCAAATGCCACTTCCAGCTTAGCTGTGCAGAAGAAGAACAACAAGAAGAAGAAATATCTCGAAATATGTCCGTCAGGCCCCTTCCCTTGAGATAAATCTGCACATATCTCGGAAACGAAGCGAGCTATGGCAAAATCTTAAGAGACCTTTTTTGTAGAGAATTAAGTTTCCTACTTTTTATGTTCTATGATATTTTTTGATCAGATGCGTAGTTCTCGAGATATATCAAGATATTTAAAAGTTCCGAAGCCGCACCAACATAATAGAGATACAGAAACACCGTGGCCCCTTTCTTTGAGATAACTCTGCACTATTGCGAGCTGCAAATGCCACTTCCAGCTTAGCTGTGCAGAGGAAGAACAACAAGAAGAAGAAATATCTCGAAATATGTCCGTCAGGCCAGTTCCTTTGAGCTGAATCTGCAAATATCTCGGAAACGAAGCGAGCTATGGCAAAATGTTAAGAGACGTTTTTTATAGAGAATTATGTTTCCTACAATTTATGTTCTATGATATTTTTTGATCAGAAGCGTAGTTTTCGAGATATATCGAGATATTTAAAAGTTCCGAAGCCGTACCAACATAATAGAGATACAGAAACACCGTGGCCCCTTTCTTTGAGATAACACTGCACTAGTGCGAGCCGCAAATGCCACTTCCAGCTTAGCTGTGCAGAAGAAGAACAACAAGAAGAAGAAATATCTCGAAATATGTCCGTCAGGCCCCTTCCCTTGAGATATATCTGCAAATATCTCGGAAACGAAGCGAGCTATGGCAAAATGTTAAGAGACCTTTTTTGTAGAGAATTAAGTTTCCTACAATTTATGTTCTATGATATTTTTTGATGAGAAGCGTAGTTTTCGAGATATATCGAGATATTTAAAAGTTCCGAAGCCGCACCAACATAATAGGGATACAGAAACACCGTGGCCCCTTTCTTTGAGATAACTCTGCACTAGTGCGAGCCGCAAATGCCACTTCCAGCTTAGCTGTGCAGAAGAAGAACAACAAGAAGAAGAAATATCTCGAAATATGTCCGTCAGGCCCCTTCCCTTGAGATAAATCTGCAAATATCTCGGAAACGAAGCGAGCTATGGCAAAATGTTAAGAGACCTTTTTTGTAGAGAATTAAGTTTCCTACAATTTATGTTCTATGATATTTTTTGATCAGATGCGTAGTTCTCGAGATATATCAAGATATTTAAAAGTTCCGAAGCCGCACCAACATAATAGAGATACAGAAACACCGTGGCCCCTTTCTTTGATATAACTCTGCACTAGTGCGAGCCGCAAATGCCACTTCCAGCTTAGCTGTGCAGAAGAAGAACAACAAGAAGAAGAAATATCTCGAAATATGTCCGTCAGGCCCCTTCCCTTGAGATATATCTGCAAATATCTCGGAAACGAAGCGAGCTATGGCAAAATGTTAAGAGACCTTTTTTGTAGAGAATTATGTTTCCTACAATTTATGTTCTATGATATTTTTTGATCAGAAGCGTAGTTTTCGAGATATATCGAGATATTTAAAAGTTCCGAAGCCGCACCAACATAATAGAGATACAGAAACACCGTGGCCCCTTTCTTTGAGATAACTCTGCACTAGTGCGAGCCGCAAATGCCACTTCCAGCTTAGCTGTGCAGAAGAAGAACAACAAGAAGAAGGAATATCTCGAAATATGTCCGTCAGGCCCCTTCCCTTGAGATAAATCTGCAAATATCTCGGAAACGAAGCAAGCTATGGCAAAATGTTAAGAGACCTTTTTTGTAGAGAATTATGTTTCCTACAATTTATGTTCTATGATATTTTTTGATCAGATGCGTAGTTTTCGAGATATATCGAGATATTTAAAAGTTCCGAAGCCGCACCAACATAATAGAGATACAGAAACACCGTGGCCCTTTTCTTTGAGATAACGCTGCACTAGTGCGAGCCGCAAATGCCACTTCCAGCTTAGCTGTGCAGAAGAAGAACAACAACAAGAAGAAATATCTCGAAATATGTCCGTCAGGCCCCTTCCCTTGAGATAAATCTGCAAATATCTCGGAAACGAAGCGAGCTATGGCAAAATGTTAAGAGACCTTTTTTGTAGAGAATTAAGTTTCCTACTTTTTATGTTCTATGATATTTTTTGATCAGATGCGTAGTTCTCGAGATATATCAAGATATTTAAAAGTTCCGAAGCCGCACCAACATAATAGAGATACAGAAACACCGCGGCCCCTTTCTTTGAGATAACTCTGCACTATTGCAAGCTGCAAATGCCACTTCCAGCTTAGCTGTGCAGAAGAAGAACAACAAGAAGAAGAAATATCTCGAAATATGTCCGTCAGGCCCCTTCCCTTGAGATAAATCTGCAAATATCTCGGAAACGAAGAGAGCTATGGCAAAATGTTAAGAGACCTTTTTTGTAGAGAATTAAGTTTCCTACAATTTATGTTCTATGATATTTTTTGATCAGAAGCGTAGTTTTCGAGATATATCGAGATATTTAAAAGTTCTGAAGCCGCACCAACATAATAGGGATACAGAAACACCGTGGCCCCTTTCTTTGAGATAACTCTGCACTAGTGCGAGCCGCAAATGCCACTTCCAGCTTAGCTGTGCAGAAGAAGAACAACAAGAAGAAGAAATATCTCGAAATATGTCCGTCAGGCCCCTTCCCTTGAGATAAATCTGCAAATATCTCGGAAACGAAGCGAGCTATGGCAAAATGTTAAGAGACCTTTTTTGTAGAGAATTATGTTTCCTACAATTTATGTTCTACGATATTTTTTGATCAGATGCGTAGTTCTCGAGATATATCAAGATATTTAAAAGTTCCGAACCCGCACCAACATAATAGAGATACAGAAACACCGTGGCCCCTTTCTTTGAGATAACTCTGCACTAGTGCGAGCCGCAAATGCCACTTCCAGCTTAGCTGTGCAGAAGAAGAACAACAAGAAGAAGAAATATCTCGAAATATGTCCGCCAGGCCAGTTCCTTTGAGCTGAATCTGCAAATATCTCGGAAGCGAAGCGAGCTATGGCAAAATGTTAAGAGACGTTTTTTGTAGAGAATTATGTTTCCTACAATTTATGTTCTATGATATTTTTTGATCCGAAGCGTAGTTTTCGAGATATATCGAGATATTTAAAAGTTCCGAAGCCGCACCAACATAATAGGGATTCAGAAACACCGTGGCCCCTTTCTTTGAGATAACTCTGCACTAGTGCGAGCCGCAAATGCCACTTCCAGCTTAGCTGTGCAGAAGAAGAACAACAAGAAGAAGAAATATCTCGAAATATGTCCGTCAGGCCCCTTCCCTTGAGATAAATCTGCAAATATCTCGGAAACGAAGCGAGCTATGGCAAAATGTTAAGAGACCTTTTTTGTAGAGAATTAAGTTTCCTACTTTTTATCTTCTATGATATTTTTTGATCAGATGCGTAGTTCTCGAGATATATCAAGATATTTAAAAGTTCCGAAGCCGCACCAACATAATAGAGATACAGAAACACCGTGGTCCCTTTCTTTGAGATAACTCTGCACTATGGCGAGCTGCAAATGCCACTTCCAGCTTAGCTGTGCAGAAGAAGAACAACAAGAAGAAGAAATATCTCGAAATATGTCCGTCAGGCCAGTTCCATTGAGCTGAAACTGCAAATATCTCGGAAACGAAGCGAGCTATGGCAAAATGTTAAGAGACGTTGTTTATAGAGAATTATGTTTCCTACAATTTATGCTCTATGATATTTTTTGATCAGAAGCGTAGTTTTCGAGATATATCGAGATATTTAAAAGTTCCGAAGCCGCACCAACATAATAGGGATACAGAAACACCGTGGCCCCATTCTTTGAGATAACTCTGCACTAGTGCGAGCCGCAAATGCCACTTCCAGCTTAGCTGTGCAGAAGAAGAACAACAAGAAGAAGAAATATCTCGAAATATGTCCGTCAGGCCCCTTCCCTTGAGATAAATCTGCAAATATCTCGGAAAGGAAGCGAGCTATGGCAAAATGATAAGAGACCTTTTTTGTAGATAATTAAGTTTCCTACTTTTTATGTTCTATGATATTTTTTGATCAGATGCGTAGTTCTCGAGATATATCAAGATATTTAAAAGTTCCGAAGCCGCACCAACATAATAGAGATACAGAAACACCGTGGCCCCTTTCTTTGAGATAACTCTGCACTATGGCGAGCTGCAAATGCCACTTCCAGCTTAGCTGTGCAGAAGAAGAACAACAAGAAGAAGAAATATCTCGAAATATGTCCGTCAGGCCCCTTCCCTTGAGATAAATCTGCAAATATCTCGGAAACGAAGAGAGCTATGGCAAAATGTTAAGAGACCTTTTTTGTAGAGAATTAAGTTTCCTACTATTTGTGTTCTATGATATTTTTTGATCAGAAGCGTAGTTTTCGAGATATATCGAGATATTTAAAAGTTCCGAAGCCGCACCAACATAATAGGGATACAGAAACACCGTGGCCCCTTTCTTTGAGATAAATCTGCACTAGTGCGAGCCGCAAATGCCACTTCCAGCTTAGCTGTGCAGAAGAAGAACAACAAGAAGAAGAAATATCTCGAAATATGTCCGTCAGGCCCCTTCCCTTGAGATAAATCTGCAAATATCTCGGAAACGAAGCGAGCTATGGCAAAATGTTAAGAGACCTTTTTTGTAGAGAATTATGTTTCCTACAATTTATGTTCTATGATATTTTTTGATCAGAAGCCTAGTTTTCGAGATATATCGAGATATTTAAAAGTTCCGAAGCCGCACCAACATAATAGAGATACAGAAACACCGTGGCCCCTTTCTTTGAGATAACTCTGCACTAGTGCGAGCCGCAAATGCCACTTCCAGCTTAGCTGTGCAGAAGAAGAACAACAAGAAGAAGAAATATCTCGAAATATGTCCGTCAGGCCCCTTCCCTTGAGATAAATCTGCAAATATCTCGGAAACGAAGCGAGCTATGGCACAATGTTAAGAGACCTTTTTTGTAGAGAATTAAGTTTCCTACTTTTTATGTTCTATGATATTTTTTGTTCAGATGCGTAGTTCTCGAGATATATCAAGATATTTAAAAGTTCCGAAGCCGCACCAACATAATAGAGATACAGAAACACCGTGGCCCCTTTCTTTGAGATAACTCTGCACTATTGCGAGCTGCAAATGCCACTTCCAGCTTAGCTGTGCAGAAGAAGAACAACAAGAAGAAGAAATATCTCGAAATATGTCCGTCAGGCCCCTTCCCTTGAGATAAATCTGCAAATATCTCGGAAACGAAGAGAGCTATGGCAAAATGTTAAGAGACCTTTTTTGTAGAGAATTAAGTTTCCTACAATTTATGTTCTACGATATTTTTTGATCAGAAGCGTACTTTTCGAGATATATCGAGATATTTAAAAGTTCCGAAGCCGCACCAACATAATAGGGATACAGAAACACCGTGGCCCCTTTCTTTGAGATAACTCTGCACTAGTGCGAGCCGCAAATGCCACTTCCAGCTTAGCTGTGCAGAAGAAGAACAACAAGAAGAAGAAATATCTCGAAATATGTCCGTCAGGCCCCTTCCCTTGAGATAAATCTGCAAATATCTCGGAAACGAAGCGAGCTATGGCAAAATGTTAAGAGACCTTTTTTGTAGAGAATTAAGTTTCCTACTTTTTATGTTCTATGATATTTTTTGATCAGAAGCGTAGTTTTCGAGATATATCGAGATATTTAAAAGTTCCGAAGCCGCACCAACATAATAGAGATACAGAAACACCGTGGCCCCTTTCTTTGAGATAACTCTGCACTAGTGCGAGCCGCAAATGCCACTTCCAGCTTAGCTGTGCAGAAGAAGAACAACAAGAAGAAGAAATATCTCGAAATATGTCCGTCAGGCCCCTTCCCTTGAGATAAATCTGCAAATATCTCGGAAACGAAGCGAGTTATGGCAAAATGTTAAGAGACCTTTTTTGTAGAGAATTAAGTTTCCTACTTTTTATGTTCTATGATATTTTTTGATCAGATGCGTAGTTCTCGAGATATATCAAGATATTTAAAAGTTCCGAACCCGCACCAACATAATAGAGATAGAGAAACACCGTGGCCCCTTTCTTTGAGATAACTCTGCACTATTGCGAGCTGCAAATGGCACTTCCAGCTTAGCTGTGCAGAGGAAGAACAACAAGAAGAAGAAATATCTCGAAATATGTCCGTCAGGCCAGTTCCTTTGAGCTGAATCTGCAAATATCTCGGAAACGAAGTGAGCTATGGCAAAATGTTAAGAGACCTTTTTTATAGAGAATTATGTTTCCTACTATTTGTGTTCTATGATATTTTTTGATCAGAAGCGTAGTTTTCGAGATATATCGAGATATTTAAAAGTTCCGAAGCCGCACCAACATAATAGGGATACAGAAACACCGTGGCCCCTTTCTTTGAGATAAATCTGCACTAGTGCGAGCCGCAAATGCCACTTCCAGCTTAGCTGTGCAGAAGAAGAACAACAAGAAGAAGAAATATCTCGAAATATGTCCGTCAGGCCCCTTCCCTTGAGATAAATCTGCAAATATCTCGGAAACGAAGCGAGCTATGGCAAAATGTTAAGAGACCTTTTTTGTAGAGAATTATGTTTCCTACAATTTATGTTCTATGATATTTTTTGATCAGAAGCCTAGTTTTCGAGATATATCGAGATATTTAAAAGTTCCGAAGCCGCACCAACATAATAGAGATACAGAAACACCGTGGCCCCTTTCTTTGAGATAACTCTGCACTAGTGCGAGCCGCAAATGCCACTTCCAGCTTAGCTGTGCAGAAGAAGAACAACAAGAAGAAGAAATATCTCGAAATATGTCCGTCAGGCCCCTTCCCTTGAGATAAATCTGCAAATATCTCGGAAACGAAGCGAGCTATGGCACAATGTTAAGAGACCTTTTTTGTAGAGAATTAAGTTTCCTACTTTTTATGTTCTATGATATTTTTTGTTCAGATGCGTAGTTCTCGAGATATATCAAGATATTTAAAAGTTCCGAAGCCGCACCAACATAATAGAGATACAGAAACACCGTGGCCCCTTTCTTTGAGATAACTCTGCACTATTGCGAGCTGCAAGTGCCACTTCCAGCTTAGCTGTGCAGAAGAAGAACAACAAGAAGAAGAAATATCTCGAAATATGTCCGTCAGGCCCCTTCCCTTGAGATAAATCTGCAAATATCTCGGAAACGAAGAGAGCTATGGCAAAATGTTAAGAGACCTTTTTTGTAGAGAATTAAGTTTCCTACAATTTATGTTCTATGATATTTTTTGATCAGAAGCGTAGTTTTCGAGATATATCGAGATATTTAAAAGTTCCGAAGCCGCACCAGCATAATAGGGATACAGAAACACCGTGGCCCCTTTCTTTGAGATAACTCTGCACTAGTGCGAGCCGCAAATGCCACTTCCAGCTTAGCTGTGCAGAAGAAGAACAACAAGAAGAAGAAATATCTCGAAATATGTCCGTCAGGCCCCTTCTCTTGAGATATATCTGCAAATATCTCGGAAACGAAGCGAGCTATGGCAAAATGTTCAGAGACCTTTTTTGTAGAGAATTATGTTTCCTACAATTTATGTTCTATGATATTTTTTGATCAGAAGCGTAGTTTTCCAAAAAATCGAGATATTTAAAAGTTCCAAAGCCGCACCAACATAATAGAGATACAGAAACACCGTGGCCCCTTTCTTTGAGATAACTCTGCACTAGTGCGAGCCGCAAATGCCACTTCCAGCTTAGCTGTGCAGAGGAAGAACAACAAGAAGAAGAAATATCTCGAAATATGTCCGTCAGGCCAGTTCCTTTGAGCTGAATCTGCAAATATCTCGGAAACGAAGTGAGCTATGGCAAAATGTTAAGAGACCTTTTTTATAGAGAATTATGTTTCCTACTATTTGTGTTCTATGATATTTTTTGATCAGAAGCGTAGTTTTCGAGATATATCGAGATATTTAAAAGTTCCGAAGCCGCACCAACATAATAGGGATACAGAAACACCGTGGCCCCTTTCTTTGAGATAAATCTGCACTAGTGCGAGCCGCAAATGCCACTTCCAGCTTAGCTGTGCAGAGGAAGAACAACAAGAAGAAGAAATATCTCGAAATATGTCCGTCAGGCCAGTTCCTTTGAGCTGAATCTGCAAATATCTCGGAAACGAAGTGAGCTATGGCAAAATGTTAAGAGACCTTTTTTATAGAGAATTATGTTTCCTACTATTTGTGTTCTATGATATTTTTTGATCAGAAGCGTAGTTTTCGAGATATATCGAGATATTTAAAAGTTCCGAAGCCGCACCAACATAATAGGGATACAGAAACACCGTGGCCCCTTTCTTTGAGATAAATCTGCACTAGTGCGAGCCGCAAATGCCACTTCCAGCTTAGCTGTGCAGAAGAAGAACAACAAGAAGAAGAAATATCTCGAAATATGTCCGTCAGGCCCCTTCCCTTGAGATAAATCTGCAAATATCTCGGAAACGAAGCGAGCTATGGCAAAATGTTAAGAGACCTTTTTTGTAGAGAATTATGTTTCCTACAATTTATGTTCTATGATATTTTTTGATCAGAAGCGTAGTTTTCGAGATATATCGAGATATTTAAAAGTTCCGAAGCCGCACCAACATAATAGGGATACAGAAACACCGTGGCCCCTTTCTTTGAGATAACTCTGCACTAGTGCGAGCCGCAAATGCCACTTCCAGCTTAGCTGTGCAGAAGAAGAACAACAAGAAGAAGAAATATCTCGAAATATGTCCGTCAGGCCCCTTCCCTTGAGATATATCTGCAAATATCTCGGAAACGAAGCGAGCTATGGCAAAATGTTCAGAGACCTTTTTTGTAGAGAATTATGTTTCCTACAATTTATGTTCTATGATATTTTTTGATCAGAAGCGTAGTTTTCGAGATATATCGAGATATTTAAAAGTTCCAAAGCCGCACCAACATAATAGAGATACAGAAACACCGTGGCCCCTTTCTTTGAGATAACTCTGCACTAGTGCGAGCCGCAAATGCCACTTCCAGCTTAGCTGTGCAGAGGAAGAACAACAAGAAGAAGAAATATCTCGAAATATGTCCGTCAGGCCAGTTCCTTTGAGCTGAATCTGCAAATATCTCGGAAACGAAGTGAGCTATGGCAAAATGTTAAGAGACCTTTTTTATAGAGAATTATGTTTCCTACTATTTGTGTTCTATGATATTTTTTGATCAGAAGCGTAGTTTTCGAGATATATCGAGATATTTAAAAGTTCCGAAGCCGCACCAACATAATAGGGATACAGAAACACCGTGGCCCCTTTCTTTGAGATAAATCTGCACTAGTGCGAGCCGCAAATGCCACTTCCAGCTTAGCTGTGCAGAAGAAGAACAACAAGAAGAAGAAATATCTCGAAATATGTCCGTCAGGCCCCTTCCCTTGAGATAAATCTGCAAATATCTCGGAAACGAAGCGAGCTATGGCAAAATGTTAAGAGACCTTTTTTGTAGAGAATTATGTTTCCTACAATTTATGTTCTATGATATTTTTTGATCAGAAGCCTAGTTTTCGAGATATATCGAGATATTTAAAAGTTCCGAAGCCGCACCAACATAATAGAGATACAGAAACACCGTGGCCCCTTTCTTTGAGATAACTCTGCACTAGTGCGAGCCGCAAATGCCACTTCCAGCTTAGCTGTGCAGAAGAAGAACAACAAGAAGAAGAAATATCTCGAAATATGTCCGTCAGGCCCCTTCCCTTGAGATAAATCTGCAAATATCTCGGAAACGAAGCGAGCTATGGCACAATGTTAAGAGACCTTTTTTGTAGAGAATTAAGTTTCCTACTTTTTATGTTCTATGATATTTTTTGTTCAGATGCGTAGTTCTCGAGATATATCAAGATATTTAAAAGTTCCGAAGCCGCACCAACATAATAGAGATACAGAAACACCGTGGCCCCTTTCTTTGAGATAACTCTGCACTATTGCGAGCTGCAAATGCCACTTCCAGCTTAGCTGTGCAGAAGAAGAACAACAAGAAGAAGAAATATCTCGAAATATGTCCGTCAGGCCCCTTCCCTTGAGATAAATCTGCAAATATCTCGGAAACGAAGAGAGCTATGGCAAAATGTTAAGAGACCTTTTTTGTAGAGAATTAAGTTTCCTATAATTTATGTTCTACGATATTTTTTGATCAGAAGCGTAGTTTTCGAGATATATCGAGATATTTAAAAGTTCCGAAGCCGCACCAACATAATAGGGATACAGAAACACCGTGGCCCCTTTCTTTGAGATAACTCTGCACTAGTGCGAGCCGCAAATGCCACTTCCAGCTTAGCTGTGCAGAAGAAGAACAACAAGAAGAAGAAATATCTCGAAATATGTCCGTCAGGCCCCTTCCCTTGAGATAAATCTGCAAATATCTCGGAAACGAAGCGAGCTATGGCAAAATGTTAAGAGACCTTTTTTGTAGAGAATTAAGTTTCCTACTTTTTATGTTCTATGATATTTTTTGATCAGATGCGTAGTTCTCGAGATATATCAAGATATTTAAAAGTTCCGAAGCCGCACCAACATAATAGAGATACAGAAACACCGTGGCCCCTTTCTTTGAGATAACTCTGCACTATTGCGAGCTGCAAATGCCACTTCCAGCTTAGCTGTGCAGAAGAAGAACAACAAGAAGAAGAAATATCTCGAAATATGTCCGTCAGGCCCCTTCCCTTGAGATAAATCTGCAAATATCTCGGAAACGAAGAGAGCTATGGCAAAATGTTAAGAGACCTTTTTTGTAGAGAATTAAGTTTCCTACAATTTATGTTCTATGATATTTTTTGATCAGAAGCGTAGTTTTCGAGATATATCGAGATATTTAAAAGTTCCGAAGCCGCACCAACATAATAGGGATACAGAAACACCGTGGCCCCTTTCTTTGAGATAACTCTGCACTAGTGCGAGCCGCAAATGCCACTTCCAGCTTAGCTGTGCAGAAGAAGAACAACAAGAAGAAGAAATATCTCGAAATATGTCCGTCAGGCCCCTTCTCTTGAGATATATCTGCAAATATCTCGGAAACGAAGCGAGCTATGGCAAAATGTTCAGAGACCTTTTTTGTAGAGAATTATGTTTCCTACAATTTATGTTCTATGATATTTTTTGATCAGAAGCGTAGTTTTCGAGATATATCGAGATATTTAAAAGTTCCAAAGCCGCACCAACATAATAGAGATACAGAAACACCGTGGCCCCTTTCTTTGAGATAACTCTGCACTAGTGCGAGCCGCAAATGCCACTTCCAGCTTAGCCGTGCAGAGGAAGAACAACAAGAAGAAGAAATATCTCGAAATATGTCCGTCAGGCCAGTTCCTTTGAGCTGAATCTGCAAATATCTCGGAAACGAAGTGAGCTATGGCAAAATGTTAAGAGACCTTTTTTATAGAGAATTATGTTTCCTACTATTTGTGTTCTATGATATTTTTTGATCAGAAGCGTAGTTTTCGAGATATATCGAGATATTTAAAAGTTCCGAAGCCGCACCAACATAATAGGGATACAGAAACACCGTGGCCCCTTTCTTTGAGATAAATCTGCACTAGTGCGAGCCGCAAATGCCACTTCCAGCTTAGCTGTGCAGAGGAAGAACAACAAGAAGAAGAAATATCTCGAAATATGTCCGTCAGGCGAGTTCCTTTGAGCTGAATCTGCAAATATCTCGGAAACGAAGTGAGCTATGGCAAAATGTTAAGAGACCTTTTTTATAGAGAATTATGTTTCCTACTATTTGTGTTCTATGATATTTTTTGATCAGAAGCGTAGTTTTCGAGATATATCGAGATATTTAAAAGTTCCGAAGCCGCACCAACATAATAGGGATACAGAAACACCGTGGCCCCTTTCTTTGAGATAAATCTGCACTAGTGCGTGCCGCAAATGCCACTTCCAGCTTAGCTGTGCAGAAGAAGAACAACAAGAAGAAGAAATATCTCGAAATATGTCCGTCAGGCCCCTTCCCTTGAGATAAATCTGCAAATATCTCGGAAACGAAGCGAGCTATGGCAAAATGTTAAGAGACCTTTTTTGTAGAGAATTATGTTTCCTACAATTTATGTTCTATGATATTTTTTGATCAGAAGCCTAGTTTTCGAGATATATCGAGATATTTAAAAGTTCCGAAGCCGCACCAACATAATAGAGATACAGAAACACCGTGGCCCGTTTCTTTGAGATAACTCTGCACTAGTGCGAGCCGCAAATGCCACTTCCAGCTTAGCTGTGCAGAAGAAGAACAACAAGAAGAAGAAATATCTCGAAATATGTCCGTCAGGCCCCTTCCCTTGAGATAAATCTGCAAATATCTCGGAAACGAAGCGAGCTATGGCAAAATGTTAAGAGACCTTTTTTGTAGAGAATTAAGTTTCCTACTTTTTATGTTCTATGATATTTTTTGATCAGATGCGTAGTTCTCGAGATATATCAAGATATTTAAAAGTTCCGAAGCCGCACCAACATAATAGAGATACAGAAACACCGTGGCCCCTTTCTTTGAGATAACTCTGCACTATTGCGAGCTGCAAATGCCACTTCCAGCTTAGCTGTGCAGAAGAAGAACAACAAGAAGAAGAAATATCTCGAAATATGTCCGTCAGGCCCCTTCCCTTGAGATAAATCTGCAAATATCTCGGAAACGAAGAGAGCTATGGCAAAATGTTAAGAGACCTTTTTTGTAGAGAATTAAGTTTCCTACAATTTATGTTCTATGATATTTTTTGATCAGAAGCGTAGTTTTCGAGATATATCGAGATATTTAAAAGTTCCGAAGCCGCACCAACATAATAGGGATACAGAAACACCGTGGCCCCTTTCTTTGAGATAACTCTGCACTAGTGCGAGCCGCAAATGCCACTTCCAGCTTAGCTGTGCAGAAGAAGAACAACAAGAAGAAGAAATATCTCGAAATATGTCCGTCAGGCCCCTTCTCTTGAGATATATCTGCAAATATCTCGGAAACGAAGCGAGCTATGGCAAAATGTTCAGAGACCTTTTTTGTAGAGAATTATGTTTCCTACAATTTATGTTCTATGATATTTTTTGATCAGAAGCGTAGTTTTCGAGATATATCGAGATATTTAAAAGTTCCAAAGCCGCACCAACATAATAGAGATACAGAAACACCGTGGCCCCTTTCTTTGAGATAACTCTGCACTAGTGCGAGCCGCAAATGCCACTTCCAGCTTAGCCGTGCAGAGGAAGAACAACAAGAAGAAGAAATATCTCGAAATATGTCCGTCAGGCCAGTTCCTTTGAGCTGAATCTGCAAATATCTCGGAAACGAAGTGAGCTATGGCAAAATGTTAAGAGACCTTTTTTATAGAGAATTATGTTTCCTACTATTTGTGTTCTATGATATTTTTTGATCAGAAGCGTAGTTTTCGAGATATATCGAGATATTTAAAAGTTCCGAAGCCGCACCAACATAATAGGGATACAGAAACACCGTGGCCCCTTTCTTTGAGATAAATCTGCACTAGTGCGAGCCGCAAATGCCACTTCCAGCTTAGCTGTGCAGAGGAAGAACAACAAGAAGAAGAAATATCTCGAAATATGTCCGTCAGGCGAGTTCCTTTGAGCTGAATCTGCAAATATCTCGGAAACGAAGTGAGCTATGGCAAAATGTTAAGAGACCTTTTTTATAGAGAATTATGTTTCCTACTATTTGTGTTCTATGATATTTTTTGATCAGAAGCGTAGTTTTCGAGATATATCGAGATATTTAAAAGTTCCGAAGCCGCACCAACATAATAGGGATACAGAAACACCGTGGCCCCTTTCTTTGAGATAAATCTGCACTAGTGCGTGCCGCAAATGCCACTTCCAGCTTAGCTGTGCAGAAGAAGAACAACAAGAAGAAGAAATATCTCGAAATATGTCCGTCAGGCCCCTTCCCTTGAGATAAATCTGCAAATATCTCGGAAACGAAGCGAGCTATGGCAAAATGTTAAGAGACCTTTTTTGTAGAGAATTATGTTTCCTACAATTTATGTTCTATGATATTTTTTGATCAGAAGCCTAGTTTTCGAGATATATCGAGATATTTAAAAGTTCCGAAGCCGCACCAACATAATAGAGATACAGAAACACCGTGGCCCGTTTCTTTGAGATAACTCTGCACTAGTGCGAGCCGCAAATGCCACTTCCAGCTTAGCTGTGCAGAAGAAGAACAACAAGAAGAAGAAATATCTCGAAATATGTCCGTCAGGCCCCTTCCCTTGAGATAAATCTGCAAATATCTCGGAAACGAAGCGAGCTATGGCAAAATGTTAAGAGACCTTTTTTGTAGAGAATTAAGTTTCCTACTTTTTATGTTCTATGATATTTTTTGATCAGATGCGTAGTTCTCGAGATATATCAAGATATTTAAAAGTTCCGAAGCCGCACCAACATAATAGAGATACAGAAACACCGTGGCCCCTTTCTTTGAGATAACTCTGCACTATTGCGAGCTGCAAATGCCACTTCCAGCTTAGCTGTGCAGAAGAAGAACAACAAGAAGAAGAAATATCTCGAAATATGTCCGTCAGGCCCCTTCCCTTGAGATAAATCTGCAAATATCTCGGAAACGAAGAGAGCTATGGCAAAATGTTAAGAGACCTTTTTTGTAGAGAATTAAGTTTCCTACAATTTATGTTCTATGATATTTTTTGATCAGAAGCGTAGTTTTCGAGATATATCGAGATATTTAAAAGTTCCGAAGCCGCACCAACATAATAGGGATACAGAAACACCGTGGCCCCTTTCTTTGAGATAACTCTGCACTAGTGCGAGCCGCAAATGCCACTTCCAGCTTAGCTGTGCAGAAGAAGAACAACAAGAAGAAGAAATATCTCGAAATATGTCCGTCAGGCCCCTTCCCTTGAGATATCTGCAAATATCTCGGAAACGAAGCGAGCTATGGCAAAATGTTCAGAGACCTTTTTTGTAGAGAATTATGTTTCCTACAATTTATGTTCTATGATATTTTTTGATCAGAAGCGTAGTTTTCGAGATATATCGAGATATTTAAAAGTTCCAAAGCCGCACCAACATAATAGAGATACAGAAACACCGTGGCCCCTTTCTTTGAGATAACTCTGCACTAGTGCGAGCCGCAAATGCCACTTCCAGCTTAGCTGTGCAGAGGAAGAACAACAAGAAGAAGAAATATCTCGAAATATGTCCGTCAGGCCAGTTCCTTTGAGCTGAATCTGCAAATATCTCGGAAACGAAGTGAGCTATGGCAAAATGTTAAGAGACCTTTTTTATAGAGAATTATATTTCCTACTATTTGTGTTCTATGATATTTTTTGATCAGAAGCGTAGTTTTCGAGATATATCGAGATATTTAAAAGTTCCGAAGCCGCACCAACATAATAGGGATACAGAAACACCGTGGCCCCTTTCTTTGAGATAAATCTGCACTAGTGCGAGCCGCAAATGCCACTTCCAGCTTAGCTGTGCAGAAGAAGAACAACAAGAAGAAGAAATATCTCGAAATATGTCCGTCAGGCCCCTTCCCTTGAGATAAATCTGCAAATATCTCGGAAACGAAGCGAGCTATGGCACAATGTTAAGAGACCTTTTTTGTAGAGAATTAAGTTTCCTACTTTCTATGTTCTATGATATTTTTTGTTCAGATGCGTAGTTCTCGAGATATATCAAGATATTTAAAAGTTCCGAAGCCGCACCAACATAATAGAGATACAGAAACACCGTGGCCCCTTTCTTTGAGATAACTCTGCACTATTGCGAGCTGCAAATGCCACTTCCAGCTTAGCTGTGCAGAGGAAGAACAACAAGAAGAAGAAATATCTCGAAATATGTCCGTCAGGCCCCTTCCCTTGAGATAAATCTGCAAATATCTCGGAAACGAAGAGAGCTATGGCAAAATGTTAAGAGACCTTTTTTGTAGAGAATTAAGTTTCCTACAATTTATGTTCTACGATATTTTTTGATCAGAAGCGTAGTTTTCGAGATATATCGAGATATTTAAAAGTTCCGAAGCCGCACCAACATAATAGGGATACAGAAACACCGTGGCCCCTTTCTTTGAGATAACTCTGCACTAGTGCGAGCCGCAAATGCCACTTCCAGCTTAGCTGTGCAGAAGAAGAACAACAAGAAGAAGAAATATCTCGAAATATGTCCGTCAGGCCCCTTCCCTTGAGATAAATCTGCAAATATCTCGGAAACGAAGCGAGCTATGGCAAAATGTTAAGAGACCTTTTTTGTAGAGAATTAAGTTTCCTACTTTTTATGTTCTATGATATTTTTTGATCAGAAGCGTAGTTTTCGAGATATATCGAGATATTTAAAAGTTCCGAAGCCGCACCAACATAATAGAGATACAGAAACACCGTGGCCCCTTTCTTTGAGATAACTCTGCACTAGTGCGAGCCGCAAATGCCACTTCCAGCTTAGCTGTGCAGAAGAAGAACAACAAGAAGAAGAAATATCTCGAAATATGTCCGTCAGGCCCCTTCCCTTGAGATATATCTGCAAATATCTCGGAAACGAAGCGAGCTATGGCAAAATGTTCAGAGACCTTTTTTGTAGAGAATTATGTTTCCTACAATTTATGTTCTATGATATTTTTTGATCAGAAGCGTAGTTTTCGAGATATATCGAGATATTTAAAAGTTCCAAAGCCGCACCAACATAATAGAGATACAGAAACACCGTGGCCCCTTTCTTTGAGATAACTCTGCACTAGTGCGAGCCGCAAATGCCACTTCCAGCTTAGCTGTGCAGAGGAAGAACAACAAGAAGAAGAAATATCTCGAAATATGTCCGTCAGGCCAGTTCCTTTGAGCTGAATCTGCAAATATCTCGGAAACGAAGTGAGCTATGGCAAAATGTTAAGAGACCTTTTTTATAGAGAATTATATTTCCTACTATTTGTGTTCTATGATATTTTTTGATCAGAAGCGTAGTTTTCGAGATATATCGAGATATTTAAAAGTTCCGAAGCCGCACCAACATAATAGGGATACAGAAACACCGTGGCCCCTTTCTTTGAGATAAATCTGCACTAGTGCGAGCCGCAAATGCCACTTCCAGCTTAGCTGTGCAGAAGAAGAACAACAAGAAGAAGAAATATCTCGAAATATGTCCGTCAGGCCCCTTCCCTTGAGATAAATCTGCAAATATCTCGGAAACGAAGCGAGCTATGGCACAATGTTAAGAGACCTTTTTTGTAGAGAATTAAGTTTCCTACTTTCTATGTTCTATGATATTTTTTGTTCAGATGCGTAGTTCTCGAGATATATCAAGATATTTAAAAGTTCCGAAGCCGCACCAACATAATAGAGATACAGAAACACCGTGGCCCCTTTCTTTGAGATAACTCTGCACTATTGCGAGCTGCAAATGCCACTTCCAGCTTAGCTGTGCAGAGGAAGAACAACAAGAAGAAGAAATATCTCGGAATATGTCCGTCAGGCCCCTTCCCTTGAGATAAATCTGCAAATATCTCGGAAACGAAGAGAGCTATGGCAAAATGTTAAGAGACCTTTTTTGTAGAGAATTAAGTTTCCTACAATTTATGTTCTACGATATTTTTTGATCAGAAGCGTAGTTTTCGAGATATATCGAGATATTTAAAAGTTCCGAAGCCGCACCAACATAATAGGGATACAGAAACACCGTGGCCCCTTTCTTTGAGATAACTCTGCACTAGTGCGAGCCGCAAATGCCACTTCCAGCTTAGCTGTGCAGAAGAAGAACAACAAGAAGAAGAAATATCTCGAAATATGTCCGTCAGGCCCCTTCCCTTGAGATAAATCTGCAAATATCTCGGAAACGAAGCGAGCTATGGCAAAATGTTAAGAGACCTTTTTTGTAGAGAATTAAGTTTCCTACTTTTTATGTTCTATGATATTTTTTGATCAGAAGCGCAGTTTTCGAGATATATCGAGATATTTAAAAGTTCCGAAGCCGCACCAACATAATAGAGATACAGAAACACCGTGGCCCCTTTCTTTGAGATAACTCTGCACTAGTGCGAGCCGCAAATGCCACTTCCAGCTTAGCTGTGCAGAAGAAGAACAACAAGAAGAAGAAATATCTCGAAATATGTCCGTCAGGCCCCTTCCCTTGAGATAAATCTGCAAATATCTCGGAAACGAAGCGAGTTATGGCAAAATGTTAAGAGACCTTTTTTGTAGAGAATTAAGTTTCCTACTTTTTATGTTCTATGATATTTTTTGATCAGATGCGTAGTTCTCGAGATATATCAAGATATTTAAAAGTTCCGAACCCGCACCAACATAATAGAGATAGAGAAACACCGTGGCCCCTTTCTTTGAGATAACTCTGCACTATTGCGAGCTGCAAATGCCACTTCCAGCTTAGCTGTGCAGAGGAAGAACAACAAGAAGAAGAAATATCTCGAAATATGTCCGTCAGGCCAGTTCCTTTGAGCTGAATCTGCAAATATCTCGGAAACGAAGTGAGCTATGGCAAAATGTTAAGAGACCTTTTTTATAGAGAATTATGTTTCCTACTATTTGTGTTCTATGATATTTTTTGATCAGAAGCGTAGTTTTCGAGATATATCGAGATATTTAAAAGTTCCGAAGCCGCACCAACATAATAGGGATACAGAAACACCGTGGCCCCTTTCTTTGAGATAAATCTGCACTAGTGCGAGCCGCAAATGCCACTTCCAGCTTAGCTGTGCAGAAGAAGAACAACAAGAAGAAGAAATATCTCGAAATATGTCCGTCAGGCCCCTTCCCTTGAGATAAATCTGCAAATATCTCGGAAACGAAGCGAGCTATGGCAAAATGTTAAGAGACCTTTTTTGTAGAGAATTATGTTTCCTACAATTTATGTTCTATGATATTTTTTGATCAGAAGCCTAGTTTTCGAGATATATCGAGATATTTAAAAGTTCCGAAGCCGCACCAACATAATAGAGATACAGAAACACCGTGGCCCCTTTCTTTGAGATAACTCTGCACTAGTGCGAGCCGCAAATGCCACTTCCAGCTTAGCTGTGCAGAAGAAGAACAACAAGAAGAAGAAATATCTCGAAATATGTCCGTCAGGCCCCTTCCCTTGAGATAAATCTGCAAATATCTCGGAAACGAAGCGAGCTATGGCACAATGTTAAGAGACCTTTTTTGTAGAGAATTAAGTTTCCTACTTTTTATGTTCTATGATATTTTTTGTTCAGATGCGTAGTTCTCGAGATATATCAAGATATTTAAAAGTTCCGAAGCCGCACCAACATAATAGAGATACAGAAACACCGTGGCCCCTTTCTTTGAGATAACTCTGCACTATTGCGAGCTGCAAATGCCACTTCCAGCTTAGCTGTGCAGAAGAAGAACAACAAGAAGAAGAAATATCTCGAAATATGTCCGTCAGGCCCCTTCCCTTGAGATAAATCTGCAAATATCTCGGAAACGAAGAGAGCTATGGCAAAATGTTAAGAGACCTTTTTTGTAGAGAATTAAGTTTCCTACAATTTATGTTCTACGATATTTTTTGATCAGAAGCGTAGTTTTCGAGATATATCGAGATATTTAAAAGTTCCGAAGCCGCACCAACATAATAGGGATACAGAAACACCGTGGCCCCTTTCTTTGAGATAACTCTGCACTAGTGCGAGCCGCAAATGCCACTTCCAGCTTAGCTGTGCAGAAGAAGAACAACAAGAAGAAGAAATATCTCGAAATATGTCCGTCAGGCCCCTTCCCTTGAGATAAATCTGCAAATATCTCGGAAACGAAGCGAGCTATGGCAAAATGTTAAGAGACCTTTTTTGTAGAGAATTAAGTTTCCTACTTTTTATGTTCTATGATATTTTTTGATCAGATGCGTAGTTCTCGAGATATATCAAGATATTTAAAAGTTCCGAAGCCGCACCAACATAATAGAGATACAGAAACACCGTGGCCCCTTTCTTTGAGATAACTCTGCACTATTGCGAGCTGCAAATGCCACTTCCAGCTTAGCTGTGCAGAAGAAGAACAACAAGAAGAAGAAATATCTCGAAATATGTCCGTCAGGCCCCTTCCCTTGAGATAAATCTGCAAATATCTCGGAAACGAAGAGAGCTATGGCAACATGTTAAGAGACCTTTTTTGTAGAGAATTAAGTTTCCTACAATTTATGTTCTATAATATTTTTTGATCAGAAGCGTAGTTTTCGAGATATATCGAGATATTTAAAAGTTCCGAAGCCGCACCAACATAATAGGGATACAGAAACACCGTGGCCCCTTTCTTTGAGATAACTCTGCACTAGTGCGAGCCGCAAATGCCACTTCCAGCTTAGCTGTGCAGAAGAAGAACAACAAGAAGAAGAAATATCTCGAAATATGTCCGTCAGGCCCCTTCTCTTGAGATATATCTGCAAATATCTCGGAAACGAAGCGAGCTATGGCAAAATGTTCAGAGACCTTTTTTGTAGAGAATTATGTTTCCTACAATTTATGTTCTATGATATTTTTTGATCAGAAGCGTAGTTTTCGAGATATATCGAGATATTTAAAAGTTCCAAAGCCGCACCAACATAATAGAGATACAGAAACACCGTGGCCCCTTTCTTTGAGATAACTCTGCACTAGTGCGAGCCGCAAATGCCACTTCCAGCTTAGCTGTGCAGAAGAAGAACAACAAGAAGAAGAAATATCTCGAAATATGTCCGTCAGGCCCCTTCCCTTGAGATAAATCTGCAAATATCTCGGAAACGAAGCGAGCTATGGCACAATGTTAAGAGACCTTTTTTGTAGAGAATTAAGTTTCCTACTTTTTATGTTCTATGATATTTTTTGTTCAGATGCGTAGTTCTCGAGATATATCAAGATATTTAAAAGTTCCGAAGCCGCACCAACATAATAGAGATACAGAAACACCGTGGCCCCTTTCTTTGAGATAACTCTGCACTAGTGCGAGCCGCAAGTGCCACTTCCAGCTTAGCTGTGCAGAAGAAGAACAACAAGAAGAAGAAATATCTCGAAATATGTCCGTCAGGCCCCTTCCCTTGAGATAAATCTGCAAATATCTCGGAAACGAAGCGAGCTATGGCAAAATGTTAAGAGACCTTTTTTGTAGAGAATTAAGTTTCCTACTTTTTATGTTCTATGATATTTTTTGATCAGATGCGTAGTTCTCGAGATATATCAAGATATTTAAAAGTTCCGAAGCCGCACCAACATAATAGAGATACAGAAACACCGTGGCCCCTTTCTTTGAGATAACTCTGCACTATTGCGAGCTGCAAATGCCACTTCCAGCTTAGCTGTGCAGAAGAAGAACAACAAGAAGAAGAAATATCTCGAAATATGTCCGTCAGGCCCCTTCCCTTGAGATAAATCTGCAAATATCTCGGAAACGAAGAGAGCTATGGCAAAATGTTAAGAGACCTTTTTTGTAGAGAATTAAGTTTCCTACAATTTATGTTCTATGATATTTTTTGATCAGAAGCGTAGTTTTCGAGATATATCGAGATATTTAAAAGTTCCGAAGCCGCACCAACATAATAGGGATACAGAAACACCGTGGCCCCTTTCTTTGAGATAACTCTGCACTAGTGCGAGCCGCAAATGCCACTTCCAGCTTAGCTGTGCAGAAGAAGAACAACAAGAAGAAGAAATATCTCGAAATATGTCCGTCAGGCCCCTTCCCTTGAGATATATCTGCAAATATCTCGGAAACGAAGAGAGCTATGGCAAAATGTTCAGAGACCTTTTTTGTAGAGAATTATGTTTCCTACAATTTATGTTCTATGATATTTTTTGATCAGAAGCGTAGTTTTCGAGATATATCGAGATATTTAAAAGTTCCAAAGCCGCACCAACATAATAGAGATACAGAAACACCGTGGCCCCTTTCTTTGAGATAACTCTGCACTAGTGCGAGCCGCAAATGCCACTTCCAGCTTAGCTGTGCAGAAGAAGAACAACAAGAAGAAGAAATATCTCGAAATATGTCCGTCAGGCCCCTTCTCTTGAGATATATCTGCAAATATCTCGGAAACGAAGCGAGCTATGGCAAAATGTTCAGAGACCTTTTTTGTAGAGAATTATGTTTCCTACAATTTATGTTCTATGATATTTTTTGATCAGAAGCGTAGTTTTCGAGATATATCGAGATATTTAAAAGTTCCAAAGCCGCACCAACATAATAGAGATACAGAAACACCGTGGCCCCTTTCTTTGAGATAACTCTGCACTAGTGCGAGCCGCAAATGCCACTTCCAGCTTAGCTGTGCAGAGGAAGAACAACAAGAAGAAGAAATATCTCGAAATATGTCCGTCAGGCCAGTTCCTTTGAGCTGAATCTGCAAATATCTCGGAAACGAAGTGAGCTATGGCAAAATGTTAAGAGACCTTTTTTATAGAGAATTATGTTTCCTACTATTTGTGTTCTATGATATTTTTTGATCAGAAGCGTAGTTTTCGAGATATATCGAGATATTTAAAAGTTCTGAAGCCGCACCAACATAATAGGGATACAGAAACACCGTGGCCCCTTTCTTTGAGATAAATCTGCACTAGTGCGAGCCGCAAATGCCACTTCCAGCTTAGCTGTGCAGAAGAAGAACAACAAGAAGAAGAAATATCTCGAAATATGTCCGTCAGGCCCCTTCCCTTGAGATAAATCTGCAAATATCTCGGAAACGAAGCGAGCTATGGCAAAATGTTAAGAGACCTTTTTTGTAGAGAATTATGTTTCCTACAATTTATGTTCTATGATATTTTTTGATCAGAAGCCTAGTTTTCGAGATATATCGAGATATTTAAAAGTTCCGAAGCCGCACCAACATAATAGAGATACAGAAACACCGTGGCCCCTTTCTTTGAGATAACTCTGCACTAGTGCGAGCCGCAAATGCCACTTCCAGCTTAGCTGTGCAGAAGAAGAACAACAAGAAGAAGAAATATCTCGAAATATGTCCGTCAGGCCCCTTCCCTTGAGATAAATCTGCAAATATCTCGGAAACGAAGCGAGCTATGGCACAATGTTAAGAGACCTTTTTTGTAGAGAATTAAGTTTCCTACTTTTTATGTTCTATGATATTTTTTGTTCAGATGCGTAGTTCTCGAGATATATCAAGATATTTAAAAGTTCCGAAGCCGCACCAACATAATAGAGATACAGAAACACCGTGGCCCCTTTCTTTGAGATAACTCTGCACTATTGCGAGCTGCAAATGCCACTTCCAGCTTAGCTGTGCAGAAGAAGAACAACAAGAAGAAGAAATATCTCGAAATATGTCCGTCAGGCCCCTTCCCTTGAGATAAATCTGCAAATATCTCGGAAACGAAGAGAGCTATGGCAAAATGTTAAGAGACCTTTTTTGTAGAGAATTAAGTTTCCTACAATTTATGTTCTACGATATTTTTTGATCAGAAGCGTAGTTTTCGAGATATATCGAGATATTTAAAAGTTCCGAAGCCGCACCAACATAATAGGGATACAGAAACACCGTGGCCCCTTTCTTTGAGATAACTCTGCACTAGTGCGAGCCGCAAGTGCCACTTCCAGCTTAGCTGTGCAGAAGAAGAACAACAAGAAGAAGAAATATCTCGAAATATGTCCGTCAGGCCCCTTCCCTTGAGATAAATCTGCAAATATCTCGGAAACGAAGAGAGCTATGGCAAAATGTTAAGAGACCTTTTTTGTAGAGAATTAAGTTTCCTACAATTTATGTTCTATGATATTTTTTGATCAGAAGCGTAGTTTTCGAGATATATCGAGATATTTAAAAGTTCCGAAGCCGCACCAACATAATAGGGATACAGAAACACCGTGGCCCCTTTCTTTGAGATAACTCTGCACTAGTGCGAGCCGCAAGTGCCACTTCCAGCTTAGCTGTGCAGAAGAAGAACAACAAGAAGAAGAAATATCTCGAAATATGTCCGTCAGGCCCCTTCCCTTGAGATAAATCTGCAAATATCTCGGAAACGAAGCGAGCTATGGCAAAATGTTAAGAGACCTTTTTTGTAGAGAATTAAGTTTCCTACTTTTTATGTTCTATGATATTTTTTGATCAGATGCGTAGTTCTCGAGATATATCAAGATATTTAAAAGTTCCGAAGCCGCACCAACATAATAGAGATACAGAAACACCGTGGCCCCTTTCTTTGAGATAACTCTGCACTATTGCGAGCTGCAAATGCCACTTCCAGCTTAGCTGTGCAGAAGAAGAACAACAAGAAGAAGAAATATCTCGAAATATGTCCGTCAGGCCCCTTCCCTTGAGATAAATCTGCAAATATCTCGGAAACGAAGAGAGCTATGGCAAAATGTTAAGAGACCTTTTTTGTAGAGAATTAAGTTTCCTACAATTTATGTTCTATGATATTTTTTGATCAGAAGCGTAGTTTTCGAGATATATCGAGATATTTAAAAGTTCCGAAGCCGCACCAACATAATAGGGATACAGAAACACCGTGGCCCCTTTCTTTGAGATAACTCTGCACTAGTGCGAGCCGCAAATGCCACTTCCAGCTTAGCTGTGCAGAAGAAGAACAACAAGAAGAAGAAATATCTCGAAATATGTCCGTCAGGCCCCTTCCCTTGAGATATATCTGCAAATATCTCGGAAACGAAGCGAGCTATGGCAAAATGTTCAGAGACCTTTTTTGTAGAGAATTATGTTTCCTACAATTTATGTTCTATGATATTTTTTGATCAGAAGCGTAGTTTTCGAGATATATCGAGATATTTAAAAGTTCCAAAGCCGCACCAACATAATAGAGATACAGAAACACCGTGGCCCCTTTCTTTGAGATAACTCTGCACTAGTGCGAGCCGCAAATGCCACTTCCAGCTTAGCTGTGCAGAAGAAGAACAACAAGAAGAAGAAATATCTCGAAATATGTCCGTCAGGCCCCTTCCCTTGAGATATATCTGCAAATATCTCGGAAACGAAGCGAGCTATGGCAAAATGTTGAGAGACCTTTTTTGTAGAGAATTCTGTTTCCTACAATTTATGTTCTATGATATTTTTTGATCAGAAGCGTAGTTTTCGAGATATATCGAGATATTTAAAAGTTCCGAAGCCGCACCAACATAATAGAGGTACAGAAACACCGTGGCCCCTTTCTTTGAGATAACTCTGCACTAGTGCGAGCCGCAAATGCCACTGCCAGCTTAGCTGTGCAGAGGAAGAACAACAAGAAGAAGAAATATCTCGAAATATGTCCGTCAGGCCAGTTCCTTTGAGCTGAATCTGCAAATATCTCGGAAACGAAGCGAGCTATGGCAAAATGTTAAGAGACGTTTTTTATAGAGAATTATGTTTCCTACAATTTATGTTCTATGATATTTTTTGATCAGAAGCGTAGTTTTCGAGATATATCGAGATATTTAAAAGTTCCGAAGCCGCACCAACATAATAGAGATACAGAAACACCGTGGCCCCTTTCTTTGAGATAACTCTGCACTAGTGCGAGCCGCAAATGCCACGTCCAGCTTAGCTGTGCAGAAGAAGAACAACAAGAAGAAGAAATATCTCGAAATATGTCCGTCAGGCCCCTTCCCTTGAGATAAATCTGCAAATATCTCGGAAACGAAGCGAGCTATGGCAAAATGTTAAGAGACCTTTTTTGTAGAGAATTAAGTTTCCTACTTTTTATGTTCTCTGATATTTTTTGATCAGATGCGTAGTTCTCGAGATATATCAAGATATTTAAAAGTTCCGAAGCCGCACCAACATAATAGAGATACAGAAACACAGTGGCCCCTTTCTTTGAGATAACTCTGCACTATTGCGAGCTGCAAATGCCACTTCCAGCTTAGCTGTGCAGAAGAAGAACAACAAGAAGAAGAAATATCTCGAAATATGTCCGTCAGGCCCCTTCCCTTGAGATAAATCTGCAAATATCTCGGAAACGAAGAGAGCTATGGCAAAATGTTAAGAGACCTTTTTTGTAGAGAATTAAGTTTCCTACTTTTTATGTTCTATGATATTTTTTGATCAGATGCGTAGTTCTCGAGATATATCAAGATATTTAAAAGTTCCGAAGCCGCACCAACATAATAGAGATACAGAAACACCGTGGCCCCTTTCTTTGAGATAACGCTGCACTATTGCGAGCTGCAAATGCCACTTCCAGCTTAGCTGTGCAGAAGAAGTACAACAAGAAGAAGAAATATCTCGAAATATGTCCGTCAGGCCCCTTCCCTTGACATATATCTGCAAATATCTCGGAAACGAAGCGAGCTATGGCAAAATGCTAAGAGACCTTTTTTGTAGAGAATTATGGTTCCTACAATTTAGGTTGTATGATATTTTTTGATCAGAAGCGTAGTTTTCGAGATGTATCGAGATATTTAAAAGTTCCGAAGCCGCACCAACATAATAGAGATACAGAAACACCGTGGCCCCTTTCTTTGAGATAACTCTGCACTAGTGCGAGCCGCAAATGCCACTTCCAGCTTAGCTGTGCAGAGGAAGAACAACAAGAAGAAGAAATATCTCGAAATATGTCGGTCAGGCCAGTTCCTTTGAGCTGAATCTGCAAATATCTCGGAAACGAAGCGAGCTATGGCAAAATGTTAAGAGACGTTTTTTATAGAGAATTATGTTTCCTACAATTTATGTTCTATGATATTTTTTGATCAGAAGCGTAGTTTTCGAGATATATCGAGATATTTAAAAGTTCCGAAGCCGCACCAACATAATAGAGATACAGAAACACCGTGGCCCCTTTCTTTGAGATAACTCTGCACTAGTGCGAGCCGCAAATGCCACGTCCAGCTTAGCTGTGCAGAAGAAGAACAACAAGAAGAAGAAATATCTCGAAATATGTCCGTCAGGCCCCTTCCCTTGAGATAAATCTGCAAATATCTCGGAAACGAAGCGAGCTATGGCAAAATGTTAAGAGACCTTTTTTGTAGAGAATTAAGTTTCCTACTTTTTATGTTCTCTGATATTTTTTGATCAGATGCGTAGTTCTCGAGATATATCAAGATATTTAAAAGTTCCGAAGCCGCACCAACATAATAGAGATACAGAAACACAGTGGCCCCTTTCTTTGAGATAACTCTGCACTATTGCGAGCTGCAAATGCCACTTCCAGCTTAGCTGTGCAGAAGAAGAACAACAAGAAGAAGAAATATCTCGAAATATGTCCGTCAGGCCCCTTCCCTTGAGATATATCTGCAAATATCTCGGAAACGAAGCGAGCTATGGCAAAATGTTAAGAGACGTTTTTTATAGAGAATTATGTTTCCTACAATTTATGTTCTATGATATTTTTTGATCAGAAGCGTAGTTTTCGAGATATATCGAGATATTTAAAAGTTCCGAAGCCGCACCAACATAATAGAGATACAGAAACACCGTGGCCCCTTTCTTTGAGATAACTCTGCACTAGTGCGAGCCGCAAATGCCACTTGCAGCTTAGCTGTGCAGAAGAAGAACAACAAGAAGAAGAAATATCTCGAAATATGTCCGACAGGCCCCTTCCCTTGAGATAAATCTGCAAATATCTCGGAAACGAAGCGAGCTATGGCAAAATGTTAAGAGACCTTTTTTGTAGAGAATTAAGTTTCCTACTTTTTATGTTCTCTGATATTTTTTGATCAGATGCGTAGTTCTCGAGATATATCAAGATGTTTAACAGTTCCGAAGCCGCACCAACATAATAGAGATACAGAAACACAGTGGCCCCTTTCTTTGAGATAACTCTGCACTATTGCGAGCTGCAAATGCCACTTCCAGCTTAGCTGTGCAGAAGAAGAACAACAAGAAGAAGAAATATCTCGAAATATGTCCGTCAGGCCCCTTCCCTTGAGATAAATCTGCAAATATCTCGGAAACGAAGAGAGCTATGGCAAAATGTTAAGAGACCTTTTTTGTAGAGAATTAAGTTTCCTACAATTTATGTTCTATGATATTTTTTGATCAGAAGCGTAGTTTTCGAGATATATCGAGATATTTAAAAGTTCCGAAGCCGCACCAACATAATAGGGATACAGAAACACCGTGGCCCCTTTCTTTGAGATAACTCTGCACTAGTGCGAGCCGCAAATGCCACTTCCAGCTTAGCTGTGCAGAAGAAGAACAACAAGAAGAAGAAATATCTCGAAATATGTCCGTCAGGCCCCTTCCCTTGAGATATATCTGCAAATATCTCGGAAACGAAGCGAGCTATGGCAAAATGTTAAGAGACCTTTTTTGTAGAGAATTATGTTTCCTACAATTTATGTTCTATGATATTTTTTGATCAGAAGCGTAGATTTCGAGATATATCGAGATATTTAAAAGTTCCGAAGCCGCACCAACATAATAGAGATACAGAAACACCGTGGCCCCTTTCTTTGAGATAACTCTGCACTAGTGCGAGCCGCAAATGCCACTTCCAGCGTAGCTGTGCAGAAGAAGAACAACAAGAAGAAGAAATATCTCGAAATATGTCCGACAGGCCCCTTCCCTTGAGATAAATCTGCAAATATCTCGGAAACGAAGCGAGCTATGGCAAAATGTTAAGAGACCTTTTTTGTAGAGAATTAAGTTTCCTACTTTTTATGTTCTATGATATTTTTTGATCAGATGCGTAGTTTTCGAGATATATCGAGATATTTAAAAGTTCCGAAGCCGCACCAACATAATAGAGATACAGAAACACCGTGGCCCCTTTCTTTGAGATAACTCTGCACTAGTGCGAGCCGCAAATGCCACTTCCAGCTTAGCTGTGCAGAAGAAGAACAACAAGAAGAAGAAATATCTCGAAATATGTCCGTCAGGCCCCTTCCCTTGAGATAAATCTGCAAATATCTCGGAAACGAAGCGAGCTATGGCAAAATCTTTAGAGACCTTTCTTGTAGAGAATTAAGTTTCCTACTTTTTATGTAGTATGATATTTTTTGATCAGATGCGTAGTTCTCGAGACATATCAAGATATTTAAAAGTTCCGAAGCCGCACCAACATAATAGAGATACAGAAACACCGTGGCCCCTTTCTTTGAGATAACTCTGCACTATTGCGCGCTGCAAATGCCACTTCCAGCTTAGCTGTGCAGAAGAAGAACAACAAGAAGAAGAAATATCTCGAAATATGTCCGTCAGGCCCCTTCCCTTGAGATAAATCTGCAAATATCTCGGAAACGAAGCGAGCTATGGCAAAATGTTAAGAGACCTTTTTTGTAGAGAATAATGTTTCCTACAATTTACGTTCTATGATATTTTTTGATCAGATGCGTAGTTCTCGAGATATATCAAGATATTTAAAAGTTCCGAAGCCGCACCAACATAATAGAGATACAGAAACACCGTGGCCCCTTTCTTTGAGATAACTCTGCACTATTGCGACCTGCAAATGCCACTTCCAGCTCAGCTGTGCAGAAGAAGAACAACAAGAAGAAGAAATATCTCGAAATATGTCCGTCAGGCCCCTTCCCTTGAGATAAATCTGCAAATATCTCGGAAACGAAGCGAGCTATGGCAAAATGTTAAGAGACCTTTTTTGTAGAGAATTAAGTTTCCTACTTTTCATGTTCTATGATATTTTTTGATCAGATGCGTAATTCTCGAGATATATCAAGATATTTAAAAGTTCCGAAGCCGCACCAACATAATAGAGATACAGAAACACCGTGGCCCCTTTCTTTGAGATAACTCTGCACTATTGCGAGCTGCAAATGCCACCTCCAGCTTAGCTGTGCAGAAGAAGAACAACAAGAAGAAGAAATATCTCGAAATATGTCCGTCAGGCCCCTTCCCTTGAGATAAATCTGCAAATATCTCGGAAACGAAGCGAGCTATGGCAAAATGTTTAGAGACCTTTCTTGTAGAGAATTAAGTTTCCTACTTTTTATGTAGTATGATATTTTTTGATCAGATGCGTAGTTCTCGAGATATATCAAGATATTTAAAAGTTCCGAAGCCGCACCAATATAATAGAGATACAGAAACACCGTGGCCCCTTTCTTTGAGATAACTCTGCACTATTGCGCGCTGCAAATGCCACTTCCAGCTTAGCTGTGCAGAAGAAGAACAACAAGAAGAAGAAATATCTCGAAATATGTCCGTCAGGCCCCTTCCCTTGAGATAAATCTGCAAATATCTCGGAAACGAAGCGAGCTATGGGAAAATGTAAAGAGACCTTTTTTGTAGAGAATTAAGTTTCCTACTTCTTATGTAGTATGATATTTTTTGATCAGATGCGTAGTTCTCGAGATATATCAAGATATTTAAAAGTTCCGAAGCCGCACCAACATAATAGAGATACAGAAACACCGTGGCCCCTTTCTTTGAGATAACTCTGCACTATTGCGCGCTGCAAATGCCACTTCCAGCTTAGCTGTGCAGAAGAAGAACAACAAGAAGAAGAAATATCTCGAAATATGTCCGTCAGGCCCCTTCCCTTGAGATAAATCTGCAAATATCTCGGAAACGAAGCGAGCTATGGCAAAATGTTAAGAGACCTTTTTTGTAGAGAATTAAGTTTCCTACTTTTTATGTTCTATGATATTTTTTGATCAGATGCGTAGTTCTCGAGATATATCAAGATATTTAAAAGTTCCGAAGCCGCACCAACATAATAGAGATACAGAAACACCGTGGCCCCTTTCTTTGAGATAACTCTGCACTATTGCGAGCTGCAAATGCCACTTCCAGCTTAGCTGTGCAGAAGAAGAACAACAAGAAGAAGAAATATCTCGAAATATGTCCGTCAGGCCCCTTCCCTTGAGATAAATCTGCAAATATCTCGGAAACGAAGAGAGCTATGGCAAAATGTTAAGAGACCTTTTTTGTAGAGAATTAAGTTTCCTACAATTTATGTTCTATGATATTTTTTGATCAGAAGCGTAGTTTTCGAGATATATCGAGATATTTAAAAGTTCCGAAGCCGCACCAACATAATAGGGATACAGAAACACCGTGGCCCCTTTCTTTGAGATAACTCTGCACTAGTGCGAGCCGCAAATGCCACTTCCAGCTTAGCTGTGCAGAAGAAGAACAACAAGAAGAAGAAATATCTCGAAATATGTCCGTCAGGCCCCTTCCCTTGAGATATATCTGCAAATATCTCGGAAACGAAGCGAGCTATGGCAAAATGTTAAGAGACCTTTTTTGTAGAGAATTATGTTTCCTACAATTTATGTTCTATGATATTTTTTGATCAGAAGCGTAGTTTTCGAGATATATCGAGATATTTAAAAGTTCCGAAGCCGCACCAACATAATAGAGATACAGAAACACCGTGGCCCCTTTCTGTGAGATAACTCTGCACTAGTGCGAGCCGCAAATGCCACTTCCAGCTTAGCTGTGCAGAAGAAGAACAACAAGAAGAAGAAATATCTCGAAATATGTCCGTCAGGCCCCTTCCCTTGAGATAAATCTGCAAATATCTCGGAAACGAAGCGAGCTATGGCAAAATGTTAAGAGACGTTTTTTGTAGAGAATTATGTTTGCTACAATTTATGTTCTATGATATTTTTTGATCCGAAGCGTAGTTTTCGAGATATATCGAGATATTTAAAAGTTCCGAAGCCGCACCAACATAATAGGGATACAGAAACACCGTGGCCCCTTTCTTTGAGATAACTCTGCACTAGTGCGAGCCGCAAATGCCACTTCCAGCTTAGCTGTGCAGAAGAAGAACAACAAGAAGAAGAAATATCTCGAAATATGTCCGTCAGGCCCCTTCCCTTGAGATAAATCTGCAAATATCTCGGAAACGAAGCGAGCTATGGCAAAATGTTAAGAGACCTTTTTTGTAGAGAATTAAGTTTCCTACTTTTTATCTTCTATGATATTTTTTGATCAGATGCGTAGTTCTCGAGATATATCAAGATATTTAAAAGTTCCGAAGCCGCACCAACATAATAGAGATACAGAAACACCGTGGCCCCTCTCTTTGAGATAACTCTGCACTATTGCCAGCTGGAAATGCCACTTCCAGTTTAGCTGTGCAGAAGAAGAACAACAAGAAGAAGAAATATCTCGAAATATGTCCGTTAGGCCCCTTCCCTTGAGATAAATCTGCAAATATCTCGGAAACGAAGCAAGCTATGGCAAAATGTTAGGAGACCTTTTTTGTAGAGAATTAAGTTTCCTACCTTTTTATGTTCTATGATATTTTTTGATCAGATGCGTAGTTCTCGAGATATATCAAGATATTTAAAAGTTCCGAAGCCGCACCAACATAATAGAGATACAGAAACACCGTGGCCCCTTTCTTTGAGATAACTCTGCACTATTGCGAGCTGCAAATGCCACTTCCAGCTTAGCTGTGCAGAAGAAGAACAACAAGAAGAAGAAATATCTCGAAATATGTCCGTCAGGCCCCTTCCCTTGAGATATATCTGCAAATATCTCGGAAACGAAGCGAGCTATGGCAAAATGCTAAGAGACCTTTTTTGTAGAGAATTATGTTTCCTACAATTTAGGTTGTATGATATTTTTTGATCAGAAGCGTAGTTTTCGAGATGTATCGAGATATTTAAAAGTTCCGAAGCCGCACCAACATAATAGAGATACAGAAACACCGTGGCCCCTTTCTTTGAGATAACTCTGCACTAGTGCGAGCCGCAAATGCCACTTCCAGCTTAGCTGTGCAGAAGAAGAACAACAAGAAGAAGAAATATCTCGAAATATGTCCGTCAGGCCCATTCCCTTGAGATATATCTGCAAATATCTCGGAAACGAAGCGAGCTATGGCAAAATGTTAAGAGACCTTTTTTGTAGAGAATTCTGTTTCCTACAATTTATGTTCTATGATATTTTTTGATCAGAAGCGTAGTTTTCGAGATATATCGAGATATTTAAAAGTTCCGAAGCCGCACCAACATAATAGAGATACAGAAACACCGTGGCCCCTTTCTTTGAGATAACTCTGCACTAGTGCGAGCCGCAAATGCCACTTCCAGCGTAGCTGTGCAGAAGAAGAACAACAAGAAGAAGAAATATCTCGAAATATGTCCGACAGGCCCCTTCCCTTGAGATAAATCTGCAAATATCTCGGAAACGAAGCGAGCTATGGCAAAATGTTAAGAGACCTTTTTTGTAGAGAATTAAGTTTCCTACTTTTTATGTTCTATGATATTTTTTGATCCGATGCGTAGTTTTCGAGATATATCGAGATATTTAAAAGTTCCGAAGCCGCACCAACATAATAGAGATACAGAAACACCGTGGCCCCTTTCTTTGAGATAACTCTGCACTAGTGCGAGCCGCAAATGCCACTTCCAGCTTAGCTGTGCAGAAGAAGAACAACAAGAAGAAGAAATATCTCGAAATATGTCCGTCAGGCCCCTTCCCTTGAGATAAATCTGCAAATATCTCGGAAACGAAGCGAGCTATGGCAAAATCTTTAGAGACCTTTCTTGTAGAGAATTAAGTTTCCTACTTTTTATGTAGTATGATATTTTTTGATCAGATGCGTAGTTCTCGAGACATATCAAGATATTTAAAAGTTCCGAAGCCGCACCAACATAATAGAGATACAGAAACACCGTGGCCCCTTTCTTTGAGATAACTCTGCACTATTGCGCGCTGCAAATGCCACTTCCAGCTTAGCTGTGCAGAAGAAGAACAACAAGAAGAAGAAATATCTCGAAATATGTCCGTCAGGCCCCTTCCCTTGAGATAAATCTGCAAATATCTCGGAAACGAAGCGAGCTATGGCAAAATGTTAAGAGACCTTCTTTGTAGAGAATAATGTTTCCTACAATTTACGTTCTATGATATTTTTTGATCAGATGCGTAGTTCTCGAGATATATCAAGATATTTAAAAGTTCCGAAGCCGCACCAACATAATAGAGATACAGAAACACCGTGGCCCCTTTCTTTGAGATAACTCTGCACTATTGCGACCTGCAAATGCCACTTCCAGCTCAGCTGTGCAGAAGAAGAACAACAAGAAGAAGAAATATCTCGAAATATGTCCGTCAGGCCCCTTCCCTTGAGATAAATCTGCAAATATCTCGGAAACGAAGCGAGCTATGGCAAAATGTTAAGAGACCTTTTTTGTAGAGAATTAAGTTTCCTACTTTTCATGTTCTATGATATTTTTTGATCAGATGCGTAGTTCTCGAGATATATCAAGATATTTAAAAGTTCCGAAGCCGCACCAACATAATAGAGATACAGAAACACCGTGGCCCCTTTCTTTGAGATAACTCTGCACTATTGCGAGCTGCAAATGCCACCTCCAGCTTAGCTGTGCAGAAGAAGAACAACAAGAAGAAGAAATATCTCGAAATATGTCCGTCAGGCCCCTTCCCTTGAGATAAATCTGCAAATATCTCGGAAACGAAGCGAGCTATGGCAAAATGTTTAGAGACCTTTCTTGTAGAGAATTAAGTTTCCTACTTTTTATGTAGTATGATATTTTTTGATCAGATGCGTAGTTCTCGAGATATATCAAGATATTTAAAAGTTCCGAAGCCGCACCAATATAATAGAGATACAGAAACACCGTGGCCCCTTTCTTTGAGATAACTCTGCACTATTGCGCGCTGCAAATGCCACTTCCAGCTTAGCTGTGCAGAAGAAGAACAACAAGAAGAAGAAATATCTCGAAATATGTCCGTCAGGCCCCTTCCCTTGAGATAAATCTGCAAATATCTCGGAAACGAAGCGAGCTATGGGAAAATGTAAAGAGACCTTTTTTGTAGAGAATTAAGTTTCCTACTTCTTATGTAGTATGATATTTTTTGATCAGATGCGTAGTTCTCGAGATATATCAAGATATTTAAAAGTTCCGAAGCCGCACCAACATAATAGAGATACAGAAACACCGTGGCCCCTTTCTTTGAGATAACTCTGCACTATTGCGCGCTGCAAATGCCACTTCCAGCTTAGCTGTGCAGAAGAAGAACAACAAGAAGAAGAAATATCTCGAAATATGTCCGTCAGGCCCCTTCCCTTGAGATAAATCTGCAAATATCTCGGAAACGAAGCGAGCTATGGCAAAATGTTAAGAGACCTTTTTTGTAGAGAATTAAGTTTCCTACTTTTTATGTTCTATGATATTTTTTGATCAGATGCGTAGTTCTCGAGATATATCAAGATATTTAAATGTTCCGAAGCCGCACCAACATAATAGAGATACAGAAACACCGTGGCCCCTTTCTTTGAGATAACTCTGCACTATTGCGAGCTGCAAATGCCACTTCCAGCTTAGCTGTGCAGAAGAAGAACAACAAGAAGAAGAAATATCTCGAAATATGTCCGTCAGGCCCCTTCCCTTGAGATAAATCTGCAAATATCTCGGAAACGAAGAGAGCTATGGCAAAATGTTAAGAGACCTTTTTTGTAGAGAATTAAGTTTCCTACTTTTTATGTTCTATGATATTTTTTGATCAGATGCGTAGTTCTCGAGATATATCAAGATATTTAAAAGTTCCGAAGCCGCACCAACATAATAGAGATACAGAAACACCGTGGCCCCTTTCTTTGAGATAACTCTGCACTATTGCGAGCTGCAAATGCCACTTCCAGCTTAGCTGTGCAGAGGAAGAACAACAAGAAGAAGAAATATCTCGAAATATGTCCGTCAGGCCAGTTCCTTTGAGCTGAATCTGCAAATATCTCGGAAACGAAGCGAGCTATGGCAAAATGTTAAGAGACGTTTTTTGTAGAGAATTATGTTTCCTACAATTCATGTTCTATGATATTTTTTGATCCGAAGCGTAGTTTTCGAGATATATCGAGATATTTAAAAGTTCCGAAGCCGCACCAACATAATAGGGATACAGAAACACCGTGGCCCCTTTCTTTGAGATAACTCTGCACTAGTGCGAGCCGCAAATGCCACTTCCAGCTTAGCTGTGCAGAAGAAGAACAACAAGAAGAAGAAATATCTCGAAATATGTCCGTCAGGCCCCTTCCCTTGAGATAAATCTGCAAATATCTCGGAAACGAAGCGAGCTATGGCAAAATGTTAAGAGACCTTTTTTGTAGAGAATTAAGTTTCCTACTTTTTATCTTCTATGATATTTTTTGATCAGATGCGTAGTTCTCGAGATATATCAAGATATTTAAAAGTTCCGAAGCCGCACCAACATAATAGAGATACAGAAACACCGTGGCCCCTCTCTTTGAGATAACTCTGCACTATTGCCAGCTGGAAATGCCACTTCCAGTTTAGCTGTGCAGAAGAAGAACAACAAGAAGAAGAAATATCTCGAAATATGTCCGTTAGGCCCCTTCCCTTGAGATAAATCTGCAAATATCTCGGAAACGAAGCAAGCTATGGCAAAATGTTAGGAGACCTTTTTTGTAGAGAATTAAGTTTCCTACTTTTTATGTTCTATGATATTTTTTGATCAGATGCGTAGTTCTCGAGATATATCAAGATATTTAAAAGTTCCGAAGCCGCACCAACATAATAGAGATACAGAAACACCGTGGCCCCTTTCTTTGAGATAACTCTGCACTATTGCGAGCTGCAAATGCCACTTCCAGCTTAGCTGTGCAGAAGAAGAACAACAAGAAGAAGAAATATCTCGAAATATGTCCGTCAGGCCCCTTCCCTTGAGATATATCTGCAAATATCTCGGAAACGAAGCGAGCTATGGCAAAATGCTAAGAGACCTTTTTTGTAGAGAATTATGTTTCCTACAATTTAGGTTGTATGATATTTTTTGATCAGAAGCGTAGTTTTCGAGATGTATCGAGATATTTAAAAGTTCCGAAGCCGCACCAACATAATAGAGATACAGAAACACCGTGGCCCCTTTCTTTGAGATAACTCTGCACTAGTGCGAGCCGCAAATGCCACTTCCAGCTTAGCTGTGCAGAAGAAGAACAACAAGAAGAAGAAATATCTCGAAATATGTCCGTCAGGCCCCTTCCCTTGAGATATATCTGCAAATATCTCGGAAACGAAGCGAGCTATGGCAAAATGTTAAGAGACCTTTTTTGTAGAGAATTCTGTTTCCTACAATTTATGTTCTATGATATTTTTTGATCAGAAGCGTAGTTTTCGAGATATATCGAGATATTTAAAAGTTCCGAAGCCGCACCAACATAATAGAGATACAGAAACACCGTGGCCCCTTTCTTTGAGATAACTCTGCACTAGTGCGAGCCGCAAATGCCACTTCCAGCTTAGCTGTGCAGAGGAAGAACAACAAGAAGAAGAAATATCTCGAAATATGTCCGTCAGGCCAGTTCCTTTGAGCTGAATCTGCAAATATCTCGGAAACGAAGCGAGCTACGGCAAAATGTTAAGAGACGTTTTTTATAGAGAATTATGTTTCCTACAATTTATGTTCTATGATATTTTTTGATCAGAAGCGTAGTTTTCGAGATATATCGAGATATTTAAAAGTTCCGAAGCCGCACCAACATAATAGAGATACAGAAACACCGTGGCCCCTTTCTTTGAGATAACTCTGCACTAGTGCGAGCCGCAAATGCCACTTCCAGCTTAGCTGTGCAGAGGAAGAACAACAAGAAGAAGGAATATCTCGAAATATGTCCGTCAGGCCAGTTCCTTTGAGCTGAATCTGCAAATATCTCGGAAACGAAGCGAGCTATGGCAAAATGTTAAGAGACGTTTTTTGTAGAGAATTATGTTTCCTACAATTTATGTTCTATGATATTTTTTGATCCGAAGCGTAGTTTTCGAGATATATCGAGATATTTAAAAGTTCCGAAGCCGCACCAACATAATAGGGATACAGAAACACCGTGGCCCCTTTCTTTGAGATAACTCTGCACTAGTGCGAGCCGCAAATGCCACTTCCAGCTTAGCTGTGCAGAAGAAGAACAACAAGAAGAAGAAATATCTCGAAATATGTCCGTCAGGCCCCTTCCCTTGAGATAAATCTGCAAATATCTCGGAAACGAAGCGAGCTATGGCAAAATGTTAAGAGACCTTTTTTGTAGAGAATTAAGTTTCCTACTTTTTATCTTCTATGATATTTTTTGATCAGATGCGTAGTTCTCGAGATATATCAAGATATTTAAAAGTTCCGAAGCCGCACCAACATAATAGAGATACAGAAACACCGTGGCCCCTCCCTTTGAGATAACTCTGCACTATTGCGAGCTGGAAATGCCACTTCCAGTTTAGCTGTGCAGAAGAAGAACAACAAGAAGAAGAAATATCTCGAAATATGTCCGTTAGGCCCCTTCCCTTGAGATAAATCTGCAAATATCTCGGAAACGAAGCAAGCTATGGCAAAATGTTAGGAGACCTTTTTTGTAGAGAATTAAGTTTCCTACTTTTTATGTTCTATGATATTTTTTGATCAGATGCGTAGTTCTCGAGATATATCAAGATATTTAAAAGTTCCGAAGCCGCACCAACATAATAGAGATACAGAAACACCGTGGCCCCTTTCTTTGAGATAACTCTGCACTATTGCGAGCTGCAAATGCCACTTCCAGCTTAGCTGTGCAGAAGAAGAACAACAAGAAGAAGAAATATCTCGAAATATGTCCGTCAGGCCCCTTCCCTTGAGATATATCTGCAAATATCTCGGAAACGAAGCGAGCTATGGCAAAATGCTAAGAGACCTTTTTTGTAGAGAATTATGTTTCCTACAATTTAGGTTGTATGATATTTTTTGATCAGAAGCGTAGTTTTCGAGATGTATCGAGATATTTAAAAGTTCCGAAGCCGCACCAACATAATAGAGGTACAGAAACACCGTGGCCTCTTTCTTTGAGATAACTCTGCACTATTGCGAGCTGCAAATGCCACTTCGAGCTTAGCTGTGCAGAAGAAGAACAACAAGAAGAAGAAATATCTCGAAATATGTCCGTCAGACCCCTTCCCTTGAGATGAATCTGCAAATATCTCGGAAACGAAGCGAGCTATGGCAAAATGTTAAGAGACCTTTTTTGTAGAGAATTAAGTTTCCTACTTTTTATGTTCGATGATATTTTTTGATCAGATGCGTAGTTCTCGAGATATATCAAGATATTTAAAAGTTCCGAAGCTGCACCAACATAATAGAGGTACAGAAACACCGTGGCCTCTTTCTTTGCGATAACTCTGCAACTATTGCGAGCTGCAAATGCCACTTCGAGCTTAGCTGTGCAGAAGAAGAACAACAAGAAGAAGAAATATCTCGAAATATGTCCGTCAGACCCCTTCCCTTGAGATGAATCTGCAAATATCTCGGAAACGAAGCGAGCTATGGCAAAATGTTAAGAGACCTTTTTTGTAGAGAATTAAGTTTCCTACTTTTTATGTTCCATGATATTTTTTGATCAGATGCGTAGTTTTCGAGATATATCGAGATATTTAAAAGTTCCGAAGCCGCACCAACATAATAGAGATACAGAAACACCGTGGCCCCTTTCTTTGAGATAACTCTGCACTAGTGCGAGCCGCAAATGCCACTTCCAGCTTAGCTGTGCAGAAGAAGAACAACAAGAAGAAGAAATATCTCGAAATATGTCCGTCAGGCCCCTTCCCTTGAGATAAATCTGCAAATATCTCGGAAACGAAGCGAGCTATGGCAAAATGTTAAGAGACCTTTTTTGTAGAGAATAATGTTTCCTACAATTTACGTCCTATGATATTTTTTGATCAGAAGCGTAGTTTTCGAGATATATCGAGATATTTAAAAGTTCCGAAGCCGCACCAACATAATAGAGATACAGAAACACCGTGGCCCCTTTCTTTGAGATAACTCTGCACTATTGCGACCTGCAAATGCCACTTTCAGCTCAGCTGTGCAGAAGAAGAACAACAAGAAGAAGAAATATCTCGAAATATGTCCGTCAGGCCCCTTCCCTTGAGATAAATCTGCAAATATCTCGGAAACGAAGCGAGCTATGGCAAAATGTTAAGAGACCTTTTTTGTAGAGAATTAAGTTTCCTACTTTTTATGTTCTATGATATTTTTTGATCAGATGCGTAGTTCTCGAGATATATCAAGATATTTAAAAGTTCCGAAGCCGCACCAACATAATAGAGATACAGAAACACCGTGGCCCCTTTCTTTGAGATAACTCTGCACTATTGCGAGCTGCAAATGCCACTTCCAGCTTAGCTGTGCAGAGGAAGAACAACAAGAAGAAGAAATATCTCGAAATATGTCCGTCAGGCCAGTTCCTTTGAGCTGAATCTGCAAATATCTCGGAAACGAAGCGAGCTATGGCAAAATGTTAAGAGACGTTTTTTGTAGAGAATTATGTTTCCTACAATTTATGTTCTATGATATTTTTTGATCAGAAGCGTAGTTTTCGAGATATATCGAGATATTTAAAAGTTCCGAAGACGCACCAACATAATAGAGATACAGAAACACCGTGGCCCCTTTCTTTGAGATAACTGTGCACCAGTGCGAGCCGCAAATGCCACTTCCAGCTTAGCTGTGCAGAAGAAGAACAACAAGAAGGAGAAATATCTCGAAATATGTCCGTCAGGCCCCTTCCCTTGAGATATATCTGCAAATATCTCGGAAACGAAGCGAGCTATGGCAAAATGTTAAGAGACCGTTTTTGTAGAGAATTATGTTTCCTACTTTTTATGTTCTATGATATTTTTTGATCAGATGCGTAGTTTTCGAGATATATCGAGATATTTAAAAGTTCCGAAGACGCACCAACATAATAGAGATACAGAAACACCGTGGCCCCTTTCTTTGAGATAACTCTGCACTATTGCGCGCTGCAAATGCCACTTCCAGCTTAGCTGTGAAGAAGAAGAACAACAAGAAGAAGAAATATCTCGAAATATGTCCGTCAGACCCCTTCCCTTGAGATGTATCTGCAAATATCTCGGAAACGAAGCGAGCTATGGCAAAACGTTAAGAGACCTTTTTTGTAGAGAATTAAGTTTCCTACTTTTTATGTTCTATCATATTTTTTGATCAGAAGCGTAGTTTTCGAGATATATCGAGATATTTAAAAGTTCCGAAGCCGCACCAACATAATAGAGATACAGAAACACCGTGGCCCCTTTCTTTGAGATAACTCTGCACTAGTGCGACCCGCAAATGCCACTTCCAGCTTAGCTGTGCAGAAGAACAACAACAAGAAGAAGAAATATCTCGAAATATGTCCGTCAGGCCCCTTCCCTTGAGATATATCTGCAAATATCTCGGAAACGAAGCGAGCTATGGCGAAATGTTAAGAGACCTTTTTTGTAGAGAATTAAGTTTCCTACTTTTTATCTTCTATGATATTTTTTTATCAGATGCGTAGTTCTCGAGATATATCAAGATAATTAAAAGTTCCGAAGCCGCACCAACATAATAGAGGTACAGAAACACCGTGGCCCCTCTCTTTGAGATAACTCTGCACTATTGCGAGCTGCAAATGCCACTTCCAGCTTAGCTGTGCAGAAGAAGAACAACAAGAAGAAGAAATATCTCGAAATATGTCCGTCAGGCCCCTTCCCTTGAGATAAATCTGCAAATATCTCGGAAACGAAGCGAGCTATGGCAAAATGTTAAGAAACCTTTTTTGTAGAGAATAATGTTTCCTACAATTTACGTTCTATGATATTTTTTGATCAGAAGCGTAGTTTTCGAGATATATCGAGATATTTAAAAGTTCCGAAGCCGCACCAACATAATAGAGATACAGAAACACCGTGGCCCCTTTCTTTGAGATAACTCTGCACTATTGCGACCTGCAAATGCCACTTCCAGCTCAGCTGTGCAGAAGAAGAACAACAAGAAGAAGAAATATCTCGAAATACGTCCGTCAGGCCCCTTCCCTTGAGATAAATCTGCAAATATCTCGGAAACGAAGCGAGCTATGGCAAAATGTTAAGAGACCTTTTTTGTAGAGAATTAAGTTTCCTACTTTTTATGTTCTATGATATTTTTTGATCAGATGCGTAGTTCTCGAGATATATCAAGATATTTAAAAGTTCCGAAACCGCACCAACATAATAGAGATACAGAAACACCGTGGCCCCTTTCTTTGAGATAACTCTGCACTATTGCGAGCTGGAAATGCCACTTCCAGTTTAGCTGTGCAGAAGAAGAACAACAAGAAGAAGAAATATCTCGAAATATGTCCGTTAGGCCCCTTCCCTTGAGATAAATCTGCAAATATCTCGGAAACGAAGCGAGCTATGGCAAAATGTTAAGAGATGTTTTTTGTAGAGAATTATGTTTGCTACAATTTATGTTCTATGATATTTTTTGATGAGATGCGTAGTTTTCGAGATATATCGAGATATTTAAAAGTTCCGAAGCCGCACCAACATAATAGAGATACAGAAACACCGTGGCCCCTTTCTTTGAGATAACTCTGCACTAATGCGAGCTGCAAATGCCACTTCCAGCTTAGCTGTGCAGAGGAAGAACAACAAGAAGAAGAAATATCTCGAAATATGTCCGTCAGGCCAGTTCCTTTGAGCTGAATCTGCAAATATCTCGGAAACGAAGCGAGCTATGGCAAAATGTTAAGAGATGTTTTTTGTAGAGAATTATGTTTCCTACAATTTATGTTCTATGATATTTTTTGATCAGAAGCGTAGTTTTCGAGATATATCGAGATATTTAAAAGTTCCGAAGACGCACCAACATAATAGAGATACAGAAACACCGTGGCCCCTTTCTTTGAGATAACTGTGCACCAGTGCGAGCCGCAAATGCCACTTCCAGCTTAGCTGTGCAGAAGAAGAACAACAAGAAGAAGAAATATCTCGAAATATGTCCGTCAGGCCCCTTCCCTTGAGATAAATCTGCAAATATCTCGGAAACGAAGCGAGCTATGGCAAAATGTTAAGAGACCTTTTTTGTAGAGAACTATGTTTCCTACAATTTATGTTCTATGATATTTTTTGATCAGAAGCGTAGTTTTCGAGATATATCGAGATATTTAAAAGTTCCGAAGCCGCACCAACATAATAGAGATACAGAAACACCGTGGCCCCTTTCTTTGAGATAACTCTGCACTAATGCGAGCTGCAAATGCCACTTCCAGCTTAGCTGTGCAGAGGAAGAACAACAAGAAGAAGAAATATCTCGAAATATGTCCGTCAGGCCAGTTCCTTTGAGCTGAATCTGCAAATATCTCGGAAACGAAGCGATCTATGGCAAAATGTTAAGAGACGTTTTTTGTAGAGAATTATGTTTCCTACAATTTATGTTCTATGATATTTTTTGATCAGAAGCGTAGTTTTCGAGATATATCGAGATATTTAATAGTTCCGAAGACGCACCAACATAATAGAGATACAGAAACACCGTGGCCCCTTTCTTTGAGATAACTCTGCACTAGTGCGAGCTGCAAATGCCACTTCCAGCTTAGCTGTGCAGAAGAAGAACAACAAGAAGAAGAAATATCTCGAAATATGTCCGTCAGGCCCCTTCCCTTGAGATAAATATGCAAATATCTCGGAAACGAAGCGAGCTATGGCAAAATGTTAAGAGATGTTTTTTGTAGAGAATTATGTTTGCTACAATTTATGTTCTATGATATTTTTTGATGAGATGCGTAGTTCTCGAGATATATCAAGATATTTAAAAGTTCCGAAGCCGCACCAACATAATAGAGATACAGAAACACCGTGGCCCCTTTCTTTGAGATAACTCTGCACTAATGCGAGCTGCAAATGCCACTTCCAGCTTAGCTGTGCAGAGGAAGAACAACAAGAAGAAGAAATATCTCGAAATATGTCCGTCAGGCCAGTTCCTTTGAGCTGAATCTGCAAATATCTCGGAAACGAAGCGATCTATGGCAAAATGTTAAGAGACGTTTTTTGTAGAGAATTATGTTTCCTACAATTTATGTTCTATGATATTTTTTGATCAGAAGCGTAGTTTTCGAGATATATCGAGATATTTAATAGTTCCGAAGACGCACCAACATAATAGAGATACAGAAACACCGTGGCCCCTTTCTTTGAGATAACTCTGCACTAGTGCGAGCCGCAAATGCCACTTCCAGCTTAGCTGTGCAGAAGAAGAACAACAAGAAGAAGAAATATCTCGAAATATGTCCGTCAGGCCCCTTCCCTTGAGATATATCTGCAAATATCTCGGAAACGAAGCGAGCTATGGCGAAATGTTAAGAGACCTTTTTTGTAGAGAATTAAGTTTCCTACTTTTTATCTACTATGATATTTTTTTATCAGATGCGTAGTTCTCGAGATATATCAAGATATTTAAAAGTTCCGAAGCCGCACCAACATAATAGAGATACAGAAACACCGTGGCCCCTCTCTTTGAGATAACTCTGCACTATTGCGAGCTGCAAATGCCACTTCCAGCTTAGCTGTGCAGAAGAAGAACAACAAGAAGAAGAAATATCTCGAAATATGTCCGTCAGGCCCCTTCCCTTGAGATAAATCTGCAAATATCTCGGAAACGAAGCGAGCTATGGCAAAATGTTTAGAGACCTTTCTTGTAGAGAATTAAGTTTCCTACTTTTTATGTAGTATGATATTTTTTGATCAGATGCGTAGTTCTCGAGATATATCAAGATATTTAAAAGTTCCGAAGCTGCACCAACATAATAGAGGTACAGAAACACCGTGGCCTCTTTCTTTGAGATAACTCTGCACTATTGCGAGCTGCAAATGCCGCTTCGAGCTTAGCTGTGCAGAAGAAGAACAACAAGAAGAAGAAATATCTCGAAATATGTCCGTCAGACCCCTTCCCTTGAGATGAATCTGCAAATATCTCGGAAACGAAGCGAGCTATGGCAAAATGTTAAGAGACCTTTTTTGTAGAGAATAATGTTTCCTACAATTTACGTTCTATGATATTTTTTGATCAGAAGCGTAGTTTTCGAGATATATCGAGATATTTAAAAGTTCCGAAGCCGCACCAACATAATAGAGATACAGAAACACCGTGGCCCCTTTCTTTGAGATAACTCTGCACTAATGCGAGCTGCAAATGCCACTTCCAGCTTAGCTGTGCAGAGGAAGAACAACAAGAAGAAGAAATATCTCGAAATATGTCCGTCAGGCCAGTTCCTTTGAGCTGAATCTGCAAATATCTCGGAAACGAAGCGAGCTATGGCAAAATGTTAAGAGATGTTTTTTGTAGAGAATTATGTTTCCTACAATTTATGTTCTATGATATTTCTTGATCAGAAGCGTAGTTTTCGAGATATATCGAGATATTTAAAAGTTCCGAAGACGCACCAACATAATAGAGATACAGAAACACCGTGGCCCCTTTCTTTGAGATAACTGTGCACCAGTGCGAGCCGCAAATGCCACTTCCAGCTTAGCTGTGCAGAAGAAGAACAACAAGAAGTAGAAATATCTCGAAATATGTCCGTCAGGCCCCTTCCCTTGAGATAAATCTGCAAATATCTCGGAAACGAAGCGAGCTATGGCAAAATGTTAAGAGACCTTTTTTGTAGAGAATTATGTTTCCTACAATTTATGTTCTATGATATTTTTTGATCAGAAGCGTAGTTCTCGAGATATATCAAGATATTTAAAAGTTCCGAAGCTGCACCAACATAATAGAGGTACAGAAACACCGTGGCCTCTTTCTTTGAGATAACTCTGCACTATTGCGAGCTGCAAATGCCGCTTCGAGCTTAGCTGTGCAGAAGAAGAACAACAAGAAGAAGAAGTATCTCGAAATATGTCCGTCAGACCCCTTCCCTTGAGATGAATCTGCAAATATCTCGGAAACGAAGCGAGCTATGGCAAAATGTTAAGAGACCTTTTTTGTAGAGAATTAAGTTTCCTACTTTTTATGTTCTATGATATTTTTTGATCAGATGCGTAGTTCTCGAGATATATCAAGATACTTAAAAGTTCCGAAGCCGCACCAACATAATAGAGATACAGAAACACCGTGGCCCCTTTCTTTGAGATAACTCTGCACTATTGCGAGCTGCAAATGCCTCTTCGAGCTTAGCTGTGCAGAAGAAGAACAACAAGAAGAAGAAATATCTCGAAATATGTCCGTCAGACCCCTTCCCTTGAGATGAATCTGCAAATATCTCGGAAACGAAGCGAGCTATGGCAAAATGTTAAGAGACCTTTTTTGTAGAGAATTAAGTTTGCTACTTTTTATGTTCTATGATATTTTTTGATCAGATGCGTAGTTCTCGAGATATATCAAGATATTTAAAAGTTCCGAAGCCGCACCAACATAATAGAGATACAGAAACACCGTGGCCCCTTTCTTTGAGACAACTCTGCACTAGTGCGAGCCGCAAATGCCACTTCCAGCTTAGCTGTGCAGAAGAAGAACAACAAGAAGAAGAAATATCTCGAAATATGTCCGTCAGGCCCCTTCCCTTGAGATAAATATGCAAATATCTCGGAAACGAAGCGAGCTATGGCAAAATGTTAAGAGACCTTTTTTGTAGAGAATTAAGTTTCCTACTTTTTATGTTCTATGATATTTTTTGATGAGATGCGTAGTTCTCGAGATATATCAAGATATTTAAAAGTTCCGAAGCCGCACCAACATAATAGAGATACAGAAACACCGTGGCCCCTTTCTTTGAGATAACTCTGCACTAATGCGAGCTGCAAATGCCACTTCCAGCTTAGCTGTGCAGAGGAAGAACAACAAGAAGAAGAAATATCTCGAAATATGTCCGTCAGGCCAGTTCCTTTGAGCTGAATCTGCAAATATCTCGGAAACGAAGCGAGCTATGGCAAAATGTTAAGAGATGTTTTTTGTAGAGAATTATGTTTCCTACAATTTATGTTCTATGATATTTTTTGATCAGAAGCGTAGTTTTCGAGATATATCGAGATATTTAAAAGTTCCGAAGACGCACCAACATAATAGAGATACAGAAACACCGTGGCCCCTTTCTTTGAGATAACTGTGCACCAGTGCGAGCCGCAAATGCCACTTCCAGCTTAGCTGTGCAGAAGAAGAACAACAAGAAGAAGAAATATCTCGAAATATGTCCGTCAGGCCCCTTCCCTTGAGATAAATCTGCAAATATCTCGGAAACGAAGCGAGCTATGGCAAAATGTTAAGAGACCTTTTTTGTAGAGAATTATGTTTCCTACAATTTATGTTGTATGATATTTTTTGATCAGAAGCGTAGTTTTCGAGATATATCGAGATATTTAAAAGTTCCGAAGCCGCACCAACATAATAGAGATACAGAAACACCGTGGCCCCTTTCTTTGAGATAACTCTGCACTAATGCGAGCTGCCAATGCCACTTCCAGCTCAGCTGTGCAGAAGAAGAACAACAAGAAGAAGAAATATCTCGAAATATGTCCGTCAGGCCCCTTCCCTTGAGATAAATATGCAAATATCTCGGAAACGAAGCGAGCTATGGCAAAATGTTAAGAGGGCTTTTTTGTAGAGAATTAAGTTTCCTACTTTTTATGTTCTATGACATTTTTTGATCAGATGCGTAGTTCTCGAGATATATCAAGATATTTAAAAGTTCCGAAGCCGCACCAGCATAATAGAGATACAGAAACACCGTGGCCCCTTTCTTTAAGATAACTCTGCACTATTGCGAGCTGCAAATGCCACTTCCAGCTTAGCTGTGCAGAGGAAGAACAACAAGAAGAAGAAATATCTCGAAATATGTCCGTCAGGCCAGTTCCTTTGAGCTGAATCTGCAAATATCTCGGAAACGAAGCGAGCTATGGCAAAATGTTAAGAGATGTTTTTTGTAGAGAATTATGTTTCCTACAATTTATGTTCTATGATATTTTTTGATCAGAAGCGTAGTTTTCGAGATATATCGAGATATTTAAAAGTTCCGAAGACGCACCAACATAATAGAGATACAGAAACACCGTGGCCCCTTTCTTTGAGATAACTGTGCACCAGTGCGAGCCGCAAATGCCACTTCCAGCTTAGCTGTGCAGAAGAAGAACAACAAGAAGAAGAAATATCTCGAAATATGTCCGTCAGGCCCCTTCCCTTGAGATAAATCTGCAAATATCTCGGAAACGAAGAGAGCTATGGCAAAATGTTAAGAGACCTTTTTTGTAGAGAATTAAGTTTCCTACTTTTCATGTTCTATGGTATTTTTTGATCAGATGCGTAGTTCTCGAGATATATCAAGATATTTAAAAGTTCCGAAGCCGCACCAACATAATAGAGATACAGAAACACCGTGGCCCCTTTCTTTGAGATAACTCTGCACTATTGCGAGCTGTAAATGCCACTTCCAGCTTAGCTGTGCAGAAGAAGAACAACAAGAAGAAGAAATATCTCGAAATATGTCCGTCAGGCCCCTTCCCTTGAGATATATCTGCAAATATCTCGGAAACGAAGCGAGCTATGGCAAAATGTTAAGAGACCTTTTTTGTAGAGAATTATGTTTCCTACAATTTAGGTTCTATGATATTTTTTGATCAGAAGCGTAGTTTTCGAGATATATCGAGATATTTAAAAGTTCCGAAGCCGCACCAACATAATAGAGATACAGAAACACCGTGGCCCATTTCGGTGAGATAACTCTGCACTATTGCGAGCTGCAAATGCCACTTCCAGCTTAGCTGTGCAGAAGAAGAACAACAAGAAGAAGAAATATCTCGAAATATGTCCGTCAGGCCCCTTCCCTTGAGATAAATCTGCAAATATCTCGGAAACGAAGCGAGCTATGGCAAAATGTTAAGAGACCTTTTTTGTAGAGAATTAAGTTTCCTACTTTTTATGTTCTATGATATTTTTTGATCAGATGCGTAGTTCTCGAGATATATCAAGATATTTAAAAGTTCCGAAGCCGCACCAACATAATAGAGATACAGAAACACCGTGGCCCCTTTCTTTGAGATAACTCTGCACTATTGCGAGCTGCAAATACCACTTCCAGCTTAGCTGTGCAGAGGAAGAACAACAAGAAGAAGAAATATCTCGAAATATGTCCGTCAGGCCAGTTCCTTTGAGCTGAATCTGCAAATATCTCGGAAACGAAGCGAGCTATGGCAAAATGTTAAGAGACGTTTTTTGTAGAGAATTATGTTTCCTACAATTTATGTTCTATGATATTTTTTGATCAGAAGCGTAGTTTTCGAGATATATCGAGATATTTAATAGTTCCGAAGACGCACCAACATAATAGAGATACAGAAACACCGTGGCCCCTTTCTTTGAGATAACTGTGCACTAGTGCGAGCCGCAAATGCCACTTCCAGCTTAGCTGCGCAGAAGAAGAACAACAAGAAGAAGAAATATCTCGAAATATGTCCGTCAGGCCCCTTCCCTTGAGATATATCTGCAAATATCTCGGAAACGAAGCGAGCTATGGCAAAATGTTAAGAGACCTTTTTTGTAGAGAATTATGTTTCCTACAATTTATGTTCTATGATATTTTTTGATCAGAAGCGTAGTTTTCGAGATATATCGAGATATTTAAAAGTTCCGAAGCCGCACCAACATAATAGAGATACAGAAACACCGTGGCCCCTTTCTTTGAGATAACTCTGCACTATTGCGAGCTGGAAATGCCACTTCCAGTTTAGCTGTGCAGAAGAAGAACAACAAGAAGAAGAAATATCTCGAAATATGTCCGTTAGGCCCCTTCCCTTGAGATAAATCTGCAAATATCTCGGAAACGAAGCGAGCTATGGCAAAATGTTAAGAGACCTTTTTTGTAGAGAATTAAGTTTCCTACTTTTTATGTTCTATGATATTTTTTGATCAGAAGCGTAGTTTTCGAGATATATCGAGATATTTAAAAGTTCCGAAGCCGCACCAACATAATAGAGATACAGAAACACCGTGGCCCCTTTCTTTGAGATAACTCTGCACTAGTGCGAGCCGCAAATGCCACTTCCAGCTTAGCTGTGCAGAAGAAGAACAACAAGAAGAAGAAATATCTCGAAATATGTCCGTCAGGCCCCTTCCCTTGAGATAAATATGCAAATAACTCGGAAACGAAGCGAGCTATGGCAAAATGTTAAGAGACCTTTTTTGTAGAGAATTAAGTTTCCTACTTTTTATGTTCTATGACATTTTTTGATCAGATGCGTAGTTCTCGAGATATATCAAGATATTTAAAAGTTCCGAAGCCGCACCAACATAATAGAGATACAGAAACACCGTGGCCCCTTTCTTTAAGATAACTCTGCACTATTGCGAGCTGCAAATGCCACTTCCAGCTTAGCTGTGCAGAGGAAGATCAACAAGAAGAAGAAATATCTCGAAATATGTCCGTCAGGCCAGTTCCTTTGAGCTGAATCTGCAAATATCTCGGAAACGAAGCGAGCTATGGCAAAATGTTAAGAGACCTTTTTTGTAGAGAATTATGTCTCCTACAATTTATGTTGTATGATATTTTTTGATCAGAAGCGTAGTTTTCGTGATATATCGAGATATTTAAAAGTTCCGAAGCCGCACCAACATAATAGAGATACAGAAACACCGTGGCCCCTTTCTTTGAGATAACTCTGCACTATTGCGAGCTGCAAATGCCACTTCCAGCTTAGCTGTGCAGAGGAAGAACAACAAGAAGAAGAAATATCTCGAAATATGTCCGTCAGGCCCCTTCCCTTGAGATAAATCTGCAAATGTCTCGGAAACGAAGCGAGCTATGGCAAAATGTTAAGAGACCTTTTTTGTAGAGAATTAAGTTTCCTACTTTTTATGTTCTATGATATTTTTTGATCAGATGCGTAGTTCTCGAGATATATCAAGATATTTAAAAGTTCCGAAGCCGCACCAACATAATAGAGATACAGAAACACCGTGGCCCCTTTCTTTGAGATAACTCTGCACTATTGCGAGCTGGAAATGCCACTTCCAGCTTAGCTGTGCAGAAGAAGAACAACAAGAAGAAGAAATATCTCGAAATATGCCCGTCAGGCCACTTCCCTTGAGATAAATCTGCAAATATCTCGGAAACGAAGCGAGCTATGGCAAAATGTTAAGAGACCTTTTTTGTAGAGAATAATGTTTCCTACAATTTACGTTCTATGATATTTTTTGATCAGATGCGTAGTTCTCGAGATATATCAAGATATTTAAAAGTTCCGAAGCCGCACCAACATAATAGAGATACAGAAACACTGTGGCCCCTTTCTTTGAGATAACTCTGCACTATTGCGAGCTGCAAATGCCACTTCCAGCTTAGCTGTGCAGAGGAAGAACAACAAGAAGAAGAAATATCTCGAAATATGTCCGTCAGGCCCCTTCCCTTGAGATAAATCTGCAAATGTCTCGGAAACGAAGCGAGCTATGGCAAAATGTTAAGAGACCTTTTTTGTAGAGAATTAAGTTTCCTACTTTTTATGTTCTATGATATTTTTTGATCAGATGCGTAGTTCTCGAGATATATCAAGATATTTAAAAGTTCCGAAGCCGCACCAACATAATAGAGATACAGAAACACCGTGGCCCCTTTCTTTGAGATAACTCTGCACTATTGCGAGCTGGAAATGCCACTTCCAGCTTAGCTGTGCAGAAGAAGAACAACAAGAAGAAGAAATATCTCGAAATATGTCCGTCAGGCCACTTCCCTTGAGATAAATCTGCAAATATCTCGGAAACGAAGCGAGCTATGGCAAAATGTTAAGAGACCTTTTTTGTAGAGAATAATGTTTCCTACAATTTACGTTCTACGATATTTTTTGATCAGATGCGTAGTTCTCGAGATATATCAAGATATTTAAAAGTTCCGAAGCCGCACCAACATAATAGAGATACAGAAACACCGTGGCCCCTTTCTTTGAGATAACTCTGCACTATTGCGAGCTGCAAATGCCACTTCCAGCTTAGCTGTGCAGAGGAAGAACAACAAGAAGAAGAAATATCTCGAAATATGTCCGTCAGGCCCCTTCCCTTGAGCTGAATCTGCAAATATCTCGGAAACGAAGCGATCTATGGCAAAATGTTAAGAGACGTTTTTTGTAGAGAATTATGTTTCCTACAATTTATGTTCTATGATATTTTTTGATCAGAAGCGTAGTTTTCGAGATATATCGAGATATTTAAAAGTTCCGAAGCCGCACCAACATAATAGAGATACAGAAACACCGTGGCCCCTTTCTTTGAGATAACTCTGCACTAGTGCGAGCTGCAAATGCCACTTCCAGCTTAGCTGTGCAGAAGAAGAACAACAAGAAGAAGAAATATCTCGAAATATGTCCGTCAGGCCCCTTCCCTTGAGATAAATCTGCAAATATCTCGGAAACGAAGCGAGCTATGGCAAAATGTTAAGAGACCTTTTTTGTAGAGAATTAGGTTTCCTACTTTTTATGTTCTATGATATTTTTTGATCAGATGCGTAGTTCTCGAGATATATCAAGATATTTAAAAGTTCCGAAGCCGCACCAACATGATAGAGATACAGAAACACCGTGGCCCCTTTCTTTGAGATAACTCTGCACTAGTGCGAGCCGCAAATGCCACTTCCAGCTTAGCTGTGCAGAAGAAGAAGAACAAGAAGAAGAAATATCTCGAAATATGTCCGTCAGGCCCCTTCCCTTGAGATAAATATGCAAATATCTCGGAAACGAAGCGAGCTATGGCAAAATGTTAAGAGACCTTTTTTGTAGAGAATTAAGTTTCCTACTTTTTATGTTCTATGACATTTTTTGATCAGATGCGTAGTTCTCGAGATATATCAAGATATTTAAAAGTTCCGAAGCCGCACCAACATAATAGAGATACAGAAACACCGTGGCCCCTTTCTTTAAGATAACTCTGCACTATTGCGACCTGCAAATGCCACTTCCAGCTTAGCTGTGCAGAGGAAGAACAACAAGAAGAAGAAATATCTCGAAATATGTCCGTCAGGCCAGTTCCTTTGAGCTGAATCTGCAAATATCTCGGAAACGAAGCGAGCTATGGCAAAATGTTAAGAGACCTTTTTTGTAGAGAATTATGTCTCCTACAATTTATGTTGTATGATATTTTTTGATCAGAAGCGTAGTTTTCGAGATATATCGAGATATTTAAAAGTTCCGAAGCCGCACCAACATAATAGAGATACAGAAACACCGTGGCCCCTTTCATTGAGATAACTCTGCACTATTGCGAGCTGGAAATGCCACTTCCAGCTTAGCTGTGCAGAAGAAGAACAACAAGAAGAAGAAATATCTCGAAATATGTCCGTCAGGCCACTTCCCTTGAGATAAATCTGCAAATATCTCGGAAACGAAGCGAGCTATGGCAAAATGTTAAGAGACCTTTTTTGTAGAGAATTAAGTTTCCTACTTTTTATGTTCGATGATATTTTTTGATCAGATGTGTAGTTCTCGAGATATATCAAGATATTTAAAAGTTCCGAAGCTGCACCAACATAATAGAGGTACAGAAACACCGTGGCCTCTTTCTTTGAGATAACTCTGCACTATTGCGAGCTGCAAATGCCGCTTCGAGCTTAGCTGTGCAGAAGAAGAACAACAAGAAGAAGAAATATCTCGAAATATGTCCGTCAGACCCCTTCCCTTGAGATGAATCTGCAAATATCTCGGAAACGAAGCGAGCTATGGCAAAATGTTAAGAGACCTTTTTTGTAGAGAATTAAGTTTCCTACTTTTTATGTTCTATGATATTTTTTGATCAGATGCGTAGTTCTCGAGATATATCAAGATATTTAAAAGTTCCGAAGCCGCACCAACATAATAGAGATACAGAAACACCGTGGCCCCTTTCATTGAGATAACTCTGCACTATTGCGAGCTGGAAATGCCACTTCCAGCTTAGCTGTGCAGAAGAAGAACAACAAGAAGAAGAAATATCTCGAAATATGTCCGTCAGGCCACTTCCCTTGAGATAAATCTGCAAATATCTCGGAAACGAAGCGAGCTATGGCAAAATGTTAAGAGACCTTTTTTGTAGAGAATTAAGTTTCCTACTTTTTATGTTCGATGATATTTTTTGATCAGATGCGTAGTTCTCGAGATATATCAAGATATTTAAAAGTTCCGAAGCTGCACCAACATAATAGAGGTACAGAAACACCGTGGCCTCTTTCTTTGAGATAACTCTGCACTATTGCGAGCTGCAAATGCCGCTTCGAGCTTAGCTGTGCAGAAGAAGAACAACAAGAAGAAGAAATATCTCGAAATATGTCCGTCAGGCCACTTCCCTTGAGATAAATCTGCAAATATCTCGGAAACGAAGCGAGCTATGGCAAAATGTTAAGAGACCTTTTTTGTAGAGAATAATGTTTCCTACAATTTACGTTCTATGATATTTTTTGATCAGATGCGTAGTTCTCGAGATATATCAAGATATTTAAAAGTTCCGAAGCCGCACCAACATAATAGAGATACAGAAACACTGTGGCCCCTTTCTTTGAGATAACTCTGCACTATTGCGAGCTGCAAATGCCACTTCCAGCTTAGCTGTGCAGAGGAAGAACAACAAGAAGAAGAAATATCTCGAAATATGTCCGTCAGGCCCCTTCCCTTGAGATAAATCTGCAAATGTCTCGGAAACGAAGCGAGCTATGGCAAAATGTTAAGAGACCTTTTTTGTAGAGAATTAAGTTTCCTACTTTTTATGTTCTATGATATTTTTTGATCAGATGCGTAGTTCTCGAGATATATCAAGATATTTAAAAGTTCCGAAGCCGCACCAACATAATAGAGATACAGAAACACCGTGGCCCCTTTCTTTGAGATAACTCTGCACTATTGCGAGCTGGAAATGCCACTTCCAGCTTAGCTGTGCAGAAGAAGAACAACAAGAAGAAGAAATATCTCGAAATATGTCCGTCAGGCCACTTCCCTTGAGATAAATCTGCAAATATCTCGGAAACGAAGCGAGCTATGGCAAAATGTTAAGAGACCTTTTTTGTAGAGAATAATGTTTCCTACAATTTACGTTCTATGATATTTTTTGATCAGATGCGTAGTTCTCGAGATATATCAAGATATTTAAAAGTTCCGAAGCCGCACCAACATAATAGAGATACAGAAACACCGTGGCCCCTTTCTTTGAGATAACTCTGCACTATTGCGAGCTGCAAATGCCACTTCCAGCTTAGCTGTGCAGAGGAAGAACAACAAGAAGAAGAAATATCTCGAAATATGTCCGTCAGGCCCCTTCCCTTGAGCTGAATCTGCAAATATCTCGGAAACGAAGCGATCTATGGCAAAATGTTAAGAGACGTTTTTTGTAGAGAATTATGTTTCCTACAATTTATGTTCTATGATATTTTTTGATCAGAAGCGTAGTTTTCGAGATATATCGAGATATTTAAAAGTTCCGAAGCCGCACCAACATAATAGAGATACAGAAACACCGTGGCCCCTTTCTTTGAGATAACTCTGCACTAGTGCGAGCTGCAAATGCCACTTCCAGCTTAGCTGTGCAGAAGAAGAACAACAAGAAGAAGAAATATCTCGAAATATGTCCGTCAGGCCCCTTCCCTTGAGATAAATCTGCAAATATCTCGGAAACGAAGCGAGCTATGGCAAAATGTTAAGAGACCTTTTTTGTAGAGAATTAAGTTTCCTACTTTTTATGTTCTATGATATTTTTTGATCAGATGCGTAGTTCTCGAGATATATCAAGATATTTAAAAGTTCCGAAGCCGCACCAACATAATAGAGATACAGAAACACCGTGGCCCCTTTCTTTGAGATAACTCTGCACTAGTGCGAGCCGCAAATGCCACTTCCAGCTTAGCTGTGCAGAAGAAGAACAACAAGAAGAAGAAATATCTCGAAATATGTCCGTCAGGCCCCTTCCCTTGAGATAAATATGCAAATATCTCGGAAACGAAGCGAGCTATGGCAAAATGTTAAGAGACCTTTTTTGTAGAGAATTAAGTTTCCTACTTTTTATGTTCTATGACATTTTTTGATCAGATGCGTAGTTCTCGAGATATATCAAGATATTTAAAAGTTCCGAAGCCGCACCAACATAATAGAGATACAGAAACACCGTGGCCCCTTTCTTTAAGATAACTCTGCACTATTGCGAGCTGCAAATGCCACTTCCAGCTTAGCTGTGCAGAGGAAGAACAACAAGAAGAAGAAATATCTCGAAATATGTCCGTCAGGCCAGTTCCTTTGAGCTGAATCTGCAAATATCTCGGAAACGAAGCGAGCTATGGCAAAATGTTAAGAGACCTTTTTTGTAGAGAATTATGTCTCCTACAATTTATGTTGTATGATATTTTTTGATCAGAAGCGTAGTTTTCGAGATATATCGAGATATTTAAAAGTTCCGAAGCCGCACCAACATAATAGAGATACAGAAACACCGTGGCCCCTTTCATTGAGATAACTCTGCACTATTGCGAGCTGGAAATGCCACTTCCAGCTTAGCTGTGCAGAAGAAGAACAACAAGAAGAAGAAATATCTCGAAATATGTCCGTCAGGCCACTTCCCTTGAGATAAATCTGCAAATATCTCGGAAACGAAGCGAGCTATGGCAAAATGTTAAGAGACCTTTTTTGTAGAGAATTAAGTTTCCTACTTTTTATGTTCGATGATATTTTTTGATCAGATGTGTAGTTCTCGAGATATATCAAGATATTTAAAAGTTCCGAAGCTGCACCAACATAATAGAGGTACAGAAACACCGTGGCCTCTTTCTTTGAGATAACTCTGCACTATTGCGAGCTGCAAATGCCGCTTCGAGCTTAGCTGTGCAGAAGAAGAACAACAAGAAGAAGAAATATCTCGAAATATGTCCGTCAGACCCCTTCCCTTGAGATGAATCTGCAAATATCTCGGAAACGAAGCGAGCTATGGCAAAATGTTAAGAGACCTTTTTTGTAGAGAATTAAGTTTCCTACTTTTTATGTTCTATGATATTTTTTGATCAGATGCGTAGTTCTCGAGATATATCAAGATATTTAAAAGTTCCGAAGCCGCACCAACATAATAGAGATACAGAAACACCGTGGCCCCTTTCATTGAGATAACTCTGCACTATTGCGAGCTGGAAATGCCACTTCCAGCTTAGCTGTGCAGAAGAAGAACAACAAGAAGAAGAAATATCTCGAAATATGTCCGTCAGGCCACTTCCCTTGAGATAAATCTGCAAATATCTCGGAAACGAAGCGAGCTATGGCAAAATGTTAAGAGACCTTTTTTGTAGAGAATTAAGTTTCCTACTTTTTATGTTCGATGATATTTTTTGATCAGATGCGTAGTTCTCGAGATATATCAAGATATTTAAAAGTTCCGAAGCTGCACCAACATAATAGAGGTACAGAAACACCGTGGCCTCTTTCTTTGAGATAACTCTGCACTATTGCGAGCTGCAAATGCCGCTTCGAGCTTAGCTGTGCAGAAGAAGAACAACAAGAAGAAGAAATATCTCGAAATATGTCCGTCAGGCCACTTCCCTTGAGATAAATCTGCAAATATCTCGGAAACGAAGCGAGCTATGGCAAAATGTTAAGAGACCTTTTTTGTAGAGAATTAAGTTTCCTACTTTTTATGTTCGATGATATTTTTTGATCAGAAGCGTAGTTTTCGAGATATATCGAGATATTTAAAAGTTCCGAAGCCGCACCAACATAATAGAGATACAGAAACACCGTGGCCCCTTTCTTTGAGATAACTCTGCACTAGTGCGAGCCGCAAATGCCACTTCCAGCTTAGCTGTGCAGAAGAAGAACAACAAGAAGAAGAAATATCTCGAAATATGTCCGTCAGGCCCCTTCCCTTGAGATAAATCTGCAAATATCTCGGAAACGAAGCGAGCTATGGCAAAATGTTAAGAGACCTTTTTTGTAGAGAATTAAGTTTCCTACTTTTTATGTTCTATGACATTTTTTGATCAGATGCGTAGTTCTCGAGATATATCAAGATATTTAAAAGTTCCGAAGCCGCACCAACATAATAGAGATACAGAAACACCGTGGCCCCTTTCTTTAAGATAACTCTGCACTATTGCGAGCTGCAAATGCCACTTCCAGCTTAGCTGTGCAGAGGAAGAACAACAAGAAGAAGAAATATCTCGAAATATGTCCGTCAGGCCCCTTCCCTTGAGATAAATCTGCAAATATCTCGGAAACGAAGCGAGCTATGGCAAAATGTTAAGAGACCTTTTTTGTAGAGAATTAAGTTTCCTACTTTTTAGGTTCGATGATATTTTTTGATCAGATGCGTAGTTCTCGAGATATATCAAGATATTTAAAAGTTCCGAAGCTGCACCAACATAATAGAGGTACAGAAACACCGTGGCCTCTTTCTTTGAGATAACTCTGCACTATTGCGAGCTGCAAATGCCGCTTCGAGCTTAGCTGTGCAGAAGAAGAACAACAAGAAGAAGAAATATCTCGAAATATGTCCGTCAGACCCCTTCGCTTGAGATGAATCTGCAAATATCTCGGAAACGAAGCGAGCTATGGCAAAATGTTAAGAGACCTTTTTTGTAGAGAATAATGTTTCCTACAATTTACGTTCTATGATATTTTTTGATCAGAAGCGTAGTTTTCGAGATATATCGAGATATTTAAAAGTTCCGAAGCCGCACCAACATAATAGGGATACAGAAACACCGTGGCCCCTTTCTTTGAGATAACTCTGCACTAGTGCGAGCCGCAAATGCCACTTCCAGCTTAGCTGTGCAGAAGAAGAACAACAAGAAGAAGAAATATCTCGAAATATGTCCGTCAGGCCCCATCCCTTGAGATAAATCTGCAAATATCTCGGAAACGAAGCGAGCTATGGCAAAATGTTAAGAGACCTTTTTTGTAGAGAATTATGTTTCCTACAATTTATGTTCTATGATATTTTTTGATCAGAAGCGTAGTTTTCGAGATATATCGAGATATTTAAAAGTTCCGAAGCCGCACCAACATAATAGAGATACAGAGACACCGTGGCCCCTTTCTTTGAGATAACTCTGCACTATTGCGACCTGCAAATGCCACTTCCAGCTCAGCTGTGCAGAAGAAGAACAACAAGAAGAAGAAATATCTCGAAATATGTCCGTCAGGCCCCTTCCCTTGAGATAAATCTGCAAATATCTCGGAAACGAAGCGAGCTATGGCAAAATGTTAAGAGACCTTTTTTGTAGAGAATTAAGTTTCCTACTTTTTATGTTCTATGATATTTTTTGATCAGATGCGTAGTTCTCGAGATATATCAAGATATTTAAAAGTTCCGAAGCCGCACCAACATAATAGAGATACAGAAACACCGTGGCCCCTTTCTTTGAGATAACTCTGCACTAGTGCGAGCCGCAAATGCCACTTCCAGCTTAGCTGTGCAGAAGAAGAACAACAAGAAGAAGAAATATCTCGAAATATGTCCGTCAGGCCCCTTCCCTTGAGATAAATCTGCAAATATCTCGGAAACGAAGCGAGCTATGGCAAAATGTTAAGATACGTTTTTTGTAGAGAATGATGTTTCCTACAATTTATGTTCTATGATATTTTTTGATCAGAAGCGTAGTTTTCGAGATATATCGAGATATTTAAAAGTTCCGAAGCCGCACCAACATAATAGAGATACAGAAACACCGTGGCCCCTTTCTTTGAGATAACTCTGCACTAGTGCGAGCCGCAAATGCCACTTCCAGCTTAGCTGTGCAGAAGAAGAACAACAAGAAGAAGAAATATCTCGAAATATGTCCGTCAGGCCCCTTCCCTTGAGATAAATCTGCAAATATCTCGGAAACGAAGCGAGCTATGGCAAAATGTTAAGAGACCTTTTTTGTAGAGAATTATGTTTCCTACAATTTATGTTCTATGATATTTTTTGATCAGAAGCGTAGTTTTCGAGATATATCGAGATATTTAAAAGTTCCGAAGCCGCACCAACATAATAGAGATACAGAAACACCGTGGCCCCTTTCTTTGAGATAACTCTGCACTAGTGCGAGCCGCAAATGCCACTTCCAGCTTAGCTGTGCAGAAGAAGAACAACAAGAAGGAGAAATATCTCGAAATATGTCCGTCAGGCCCCTTCCCTTGAGATAAATCTGCAAATATCTCGGAAACGAAGCGAGCTATGGCAAAATGTTAAGAGACCTTTTTTGTAGAGAATTATGTTTCCTACAATTTATGTTCTATGATATTTTTTGATCAGAAGCGTAGTTTTCGAGATATATCGAGATATTTAAAAGTTCCGAAGCCGCACCAACATAATAGAGATACAGAAACACCGTGGCCCCTTTCTTTGAGATAACTCTGCACTATTGCGACCTGCAAATGCCACTTCCAGCTCAGCTGTGCAGAAGAAGAACAACAAGAAGAAGAAATATCTCGAAATATGTCCGTCAGGCCCCTTCCCTTGAGATAAATCTGCAAATATCTCGGAAACGAAGCGAGCTATGGCAAAATGTTAAGATACGTTTTTTGTAGAGAATTATGTTTCCTACAATTTATGTTCTATGATATTTTTTGATCAGAAGCGTAGTTTTCGAGATATATCGAGATATTTAAAAGTTCCGAAGCCGCACCAACATAATAGAGATACAGAAACACCGTGGCCCCTTTCTTTGAGATAACTCTGCACTAGTGCGAGCCGCAAATGCCACTTCCAGCTTAGCTGTGCAGAAGAAGAACAACAAGAAGAAGAAATATCTCGAAATATGTCCGTCAGGCCCCTTCCCTTGAGATAAATCTGCAAATATCTCGGAAACGAAGCGAGCTATGGCAAAATGTTAAGATACGTTTTTTGTAGAGAATGATGTTTCCTACAATTTATGTTCTATGATATTTTTTGATCAGAAGCGTAGTTTTCGAGATATATCGAGATATTTAAAAGTTCCGAAGCCGCACCAACATAATAGAGATACAGAAACACCGTGGCCCCTTTCTTTGAGATAACTCTGCACTAGTGCGAGCCGCAAATGCCACTTCCAGCTTAGCTGTGCAGAAGAAGAACAACAAGAAGAAGAAATATCTCGAAATATGTCCGTCAGGCCCCTTCCCTTGAGATAAATCTGCAAATATCTCGGAAACGAAGCGAGCTATGGCAAAATGTTAAGAGACCTTTTTTGTAGAGAATTATGTTTCCTACAATTTATGTTCTATGATATTTTTTGATCAGAAGCGTAGTTTTCGAGATATATCGAGATATTTAAAAGTTCCGAAGCCGCACCAACATAATAGAGATACAGAAACACCGTGGCCCCTTTCTTTGAGATAACTCTGCACTATTGCGACCTGCAAATGCCACTTCCAGCTCAGCTGTGCAGAAGAAGAACAACAAGAAGAAGAAATATCTCGAAATATGTCCGTCAGGCCCCTTCCCTTGAGATAAATCTGCAAATATCTCGGAAACGAAGCGAGCTATGGCAAAATGTTAAGAGACCTTTTTTGTAGAGAATTAAGTTTCCTACTTTTTATGTTCTATGATATTTTTTGATCAGATGCGTAGTTCTCGAGATATATCAAGATATTTAAAAGTTCCGAAGCCGCACCAACATAATAGAGATACAGAAACACCGTGGCCCCTTTCTTTGAGATAACTCTGCACTACTGCGAGCTGCAAATGCCACTTCCAGCTTAGCTGTGCAGAGGAAGAACAACAAGAAGAAGAAATATCTCGAAATATGTCCGTCAGGCCAGTTCCTTTGAGCTGAATCTGCAAATATCTTGGAAACGAAGCGAGCTATGGCAAAATGTTAAGAGACCTTTTTTGTAGAGAATTAAGTTTCCTACTTTTTATGTTCTATGATATTTTTTGATCAGATGCGTAGTTCTCGAGATATATCAAGATATTTAAAAGTTCCGAAGCCGCACCAACATAATAGAGATACAGAAACACCGTGGCCCCTTTCTTTGAGATAACTCTGCACTAGTGCGAGCCGCAAATGCCACTTCCAGCTTAGCTGTGCAGAAGAAGAACAACAAGAAGAAGAAATATCTCGAAATATGTCCGTCAGGCCCCTTCCCTTGAGATAAATCTGCAAATATCTCGGAAACGAAGCGAGCTATGGCAAAATGTTAAGAGACCTTTTTTGTAGAGAATTATGTTTCCTACAATTTATGTTCTATGATATTTTTTGATCAGAAGCGTAGTTTTCGAGATATATCGAGATATTTAAAAGTTCCGAAACCGCACCAACATAATAGAGATACAGAAACACCGTGGCCCCTTTCTTTGAGATAACTCTGCACTAGTGCGAGCCGCAAATGCCACTTCCAGCTTAGCTGTGCAGAAGAAGAACAACAAGACGAAGAAATATCTCGAAATATGTCCGTCAGGCCCCTTCCCTTGAGATAAATCTGCAAATATCTCGGAAACGAAGCGAGCTATGGCAAAATGTTAAGAGACCTTTTTTGTAGAGAATTATGTTTCCTACAATTTATGTTCTATGATATTTTTTGATCAGAAGCGTAGTTTTCGAGATATATCGAGATATTTAAAAGTTCCGAAGCCGCACCAACATAATAGAGATACAGAAACACCGTGGCCCCTTTCTTTGAGATAACTCTGCACTATTGCGACCTGCAAATGCCACTTCCAGCTCAGCTGTGCAGAAGAAGAACAACAAGAAGAAGAAATATCTCGAAATATGTCCGTCAGGCCCCTTCCCTTGAGATAAATCTGCAAATATCTCGGAAACGAAGCGAGCTATGGCAAAATGTTAAGAGACCTTTTTTGTAGAGAATTAAGTTTCCTACTTTTTATGTTCTATGATATTTTTTGATCAGATGCGTAGTTCTCGAGATATATCAAGATATTTAAAAGTTCCGAAGCCGCACCAACATAATAGAGATACAGAAACACCGTGGCCCCTTTCTTTGAGATAACTCTGCACTATTGCGAGCTGCAAATGCCACTTCCAGCTTAGCTGTGCAGAGGAAGAACAACAAGAAGAAGAAGTATCTCGAAATATGTCCGTCAGGCCCGTTCGTTTGAGCTGAATCTGCAAATATCTCGGAAACGAAGCGAGCTATGGCAAAATGTTAAGATACGTTTTTTGTAGAGAATTATGTTTCCTACAATTTATGTTCTATGATATTTTTTGATCAGAAGCGTAGTTTTCGAGATATATCGAGATATTTAAAAGTTCCGAAGCCGCACCAACATAATAGAGATACAGAAACACCGTGGCCCCTTTCTTTGAGATAACTCTGCACTATTGCGACCTGCAAATGCCACTTCCAGCTCAGCTGTGCAGAAGAAGAACAACAAGAAGAAGAAATATCTCGAAATATGTCCGTCAGGCCCCTTCCCTTGAGATAAATCTGCAAATATCTCGGAAACGAAGCGAGCTATGGCAAAATGTTAAGAGACCTTTTTGGTAGAGAATTAAGTTTCCTACTTTTTATGTTCTATGATATTTTTTGATCAGATGCGTAGTTCTCGAGATATATCAAGATATTTAAAAGTTCCGAAGCCGCACCAACATAATAGAGATACAGAAACACCGTGGCCCCTTTCTTTGGGATAACTCTGCACTATTGCGAGCTGCAAATGCCGCTTCCAGCTTAGCTGTGCAGAAGAAGAACAACAAGAAGAAGAAATATCTCGAAATATGTCCGTCAGGCCCCTTCCCTTGAGATAAATCTGCAAATATCTCGGAAACGAAGCGAGCTATGGCAAAATGTTAAGATACGTTTTTTGTAGAGAATTATGTTTCCTACAATTTATGTTCTATGATATTTTTTGATCAGAAGCGTAGTTTTCGAGATATATCGAGATATTTAAAAGTTCCGAAGCCGCACCAACATAATAGAGATACAGAAACACCGTGGCCCCTTTCTTTGAGATAACTCTGCACTAGTGCGAGCCGCAAATGCCACTTCCAGCTTAGCTGTGCAGAAGAAGAACAACAAGAAGAAGAAATATCTCGAAATATGTCCGTCAGGCCCCTTCCCTTGAGATAAATCTGCAAATATCTCGGAAACGAAGCGAGCTATGGCAAAATGTTAAGAGACCTTTTTTGTAGAGAATTATGTTTCCTACAATTTATGTTCTATGATATTTTTTGATCAGAAGCGTAGTTTTCGAGATATATCGAGATATTTAAAAGTTCCGAAACCGCACCAACATAATAGAGATACAGAAACACCGTGGCCCCTTTCTTTGAGATAACTCTGCACTAGTGCGAGCCGCAAATGCCACTTCCAGCTTAGCTGTGCAGAAGAAGAACAACAAGACGAAGAAATATCTCGAAATATGTCCGTCAGGCCCCTTCCCTTGAGATAAATCTGCAAATATCTCGGAAACGAAGCGAGCTATGGCAAAATGTTAAGAGACCTTTTTTGTAGAGAATTATGTTTCCTACAATTTATGTTCTATGATATTTTTTGATCAGAAGCGTAGTTTTCGAGATATATCGAGATATTTAAAAGTTCCGAAGCCGCACCAACATAATAGAGATACAGAAACACCGTGGCCCCTTTCTTTGAGATAACTCTGCACTATTACGACCTGCAAATGCCACTTCCAGCTCAGCTGTGCAGAAGAAGAACAACAAGAAGAAGAAATATCTCGAAATATGTCCGTCAGGCCCCTTCCCTTGAGATAAATCTGCAAATATCTCGGAAACGAAGCGAGCTATGGCAAAATGTTAAGAGACCTTTTTTGTAGAGAATTAAGTTTCCTACTTTTTATGTTCTATGATATTTTTTGATCAGATGCGTAGTTCTCGAGATATATCAAGATATTTAAAAGTTCCGAAGCCGCACCAACATAATAGAGATACAGAAACACCGTGGCCCCTTTCTTTGAGATAACTCTGCACTATTGCGAGCTGCAAATGCCACTTCCAGCTTAGCTGTGCAGAGGAAGAACAACAAGAAGAAGAAGTATCTCGAAATATGTCCGTCAGGCCCGTTCGTTTGAGCTGAATCTGCAAATATCTCGGAAACGAAGCGAGCTATGGCAAAATGTTAAGATACGTTTTTTGTAGAGAATTATGTTTCCTACAATTTATGTTCTATGATATTTTTTGATCAGAAGCGTAGTTTTCGAGATATATCGAGATATTTAAAAGTTCCGAAGCCGCACCAACATAATAGAGATACAGAAACACCGTGGCCCCTTTCTTTGAGATAACTCTGCACTATTGCGACCTGCAAATGCCACTTCCAGCTCAGCTGTGCAGAAGAAGAACAACAAGAAGAAGAAATATCTCGAAATATGTCCGTCAGGCCCCTTCCCTTGAGATAAATCTGCAAATATCTCGGAAACGAAGCGAGCTATGGCAAAATGTTAAGAGACCTTTTTGGTAGAGAATTAAGTTTCCTACTTTTTATGTTCTATGATATTTTTTGATCAGATGCGTAGTTCTCGAGATATATCAAGATATTTAAAAGTTCCGAAGCCGCACCAACATAATAGAGATACAGAAACACCGTGGCCCCTTTCTTTGGGATAACTCTGCACTATTGCGAGCTGCAAATGCCGCTTCCAGCTTAGCTGTGCAGAAGAAGAACAACAAGAAGAAGAAATATCTCGAAATATGTCCGTCAGGCCACTTCCCTTGAGATAAATCTGCAAATATCTCGGAAACGAAGCGAGCTATGGCAAAATGTTAAGAGACCTTTTTTGTAGAGAATTATGTTTCCTACAATTTATGTTCTATGATATTTTTTGATCAGAAGCGTAGTTTTCGAGATATATCGAGATATTTAAAAGTTCCGAAGCCGCACCAACATAATAGAGATACAGAAACACCGTGGCCCCTTTCTTTGAGATAACTCTGCACTATTGCGACCTGCAAATGCCACTTCCAGCTCAGCTGTGCAGAAGAAGAACAACAAGAAGAAGAAATATCTCGAAATATGTCCGTTAGGCCCCTTCCCTTCAGATAAATCTGCAAATATCTCGGAAACGAAGCGAGCTATGGCAAAATGTTAAGAGACGTTTTTTGTAGAGAATTAAGTTTCCTACTTTTCATGTTCTATGATATTTTTTGATCAGATGCGTAGTTCTCGAGATATATCAAGATAATTAAAAGTTCCGAAGCCGCACCAACATAATAGAGATACAGAAACACCGTGACCCCTTTCTTTGAGATAACTCTGCACTATTGCGAGCTGTAAATGCCACTTCCAGCTTAGCTGTGCAGAAGAAGAACAACAAGAAGAAGAAATATCTCGAAATATGTCCGTCAGGCCCCTTCCCTTGAGATATATCTGCAAATATCTCGGAAACGAAGCGAGCTATGGCAAAATGTTAAGAGACCTTTTTTGTAGAGAATTATGTTTTCTACAATTTATGTTCTATGATATTTTTTGATCAGAAGAGTAGTTTTCGAGATATATCGAGATATTTAAAAGTCCCGAAGCCGCACCAACATAATAGAGATACAGAAACACCGTGGCCCCTTTCTTTGAGATAACTCTGCACTATTGCGACCTGCAAATGCCACTTCCAGCTCAGCTGTGCAGAAGAAGAACAACAAGAAGAAGAAATATCTCGAAATATGTCCGTCAGGCCCCTTCCCTTGAGATAAATCTGCAAATATCTCGGAAACGAAGCGAGCTATGGCAAAATGTTAAGAGACCTTTTTTGTAGAGAATTAAGTTTCCTACTTTTTATGTTCTATGATATTTTTTGATGAGATGCGTAGTTCTCGAGATATATCAAGATATTTAAAAGTTCCGAAGCCGCACCAACATAATAGAGATACAGAAACACCGTGGCCCCTTTCTTTGAGATAACTCTGCACTATTGCGAGCTGCAAATGCCACTTCCAGCTTAGCTGTGCAGAGGAAGAACAACAAGAAGAAGAAGTATCTCGAAATATGTCCGTCAGGCCCGTTCCTTTGAGCTGAATCTGCGAATATCTCGGAAACGAAGCGAGCTATGGCAAAATGTTAAGATACGTTTTTTGTAGAGAATTGTGTTTCCTACAATTTATGTTCTATGATATTTTTTGATCAGAAGCGTAGTTTTCGAGATATATCGAGATATTTAAAAGTTCCGAAGCCGCACCAACATAATAGAGATACAGAAACACCGTGGCCCCTTTCTTTGAGATAACTCTGCACTAGTGCGAGCCGCAAATGCCACTTCCAGCTTAGCTGTGCAGAAGAAGAACAACAAGAAGAAGAAATATCTCGAAATATGTCCGTCAGGCCCCTTCCCTTGAGATAAATCTGCAAATATCTCGGAAACGAAGCGAGCTATGGCAAAATGTTAAGAGACCTTTTTTGTAGAGAATTAAGTTTCCTACTTTTTATGTTCTATGATATTTTTTGATCAGATGCGTAGTTCTCGAGATATATCAAGATATTTAAAAGTTCCGAAGCCGCACCAACATAATAGAGATACAGAAACACCGTGGCCCCTTTCTTTGGGATAACTCTGCACTATTGCGAGCTGCAAATGCCGCTTCCAGCTTAGCTGTGCAGAAGAAGAACAACAAGAAGAAGAAATATCTCGAAATATGTCCGTCAGGCCACTTCCCTTGAGATAAATCTGCAAATATCTCGGAAACGAAGCGAGCTATGGCAAAATGTTAAGAGACCTTTTTTGTAGAGAATTATGTTTCCTACAATTTATGTTCTATGATATTTTTTGATCAGAAGCGTAGTTTTCGAGATATATCGAGATATTTAAAAGTTCCGAAGCCGCACCAACATAATAGAGATACAGAAACACCGTGGCCCCTTTCTTTGAGATAACTCTGCACTATTGCGACCTGCAAATGCCACTTCCAGCTCAGCTGTGCAGAAGAAGAACAACAAGAAGAAGAAATATCTCGAAATATGTCCGTTAGGCCCCTTCCCTTCAGATAAATCTGCAAATATCTCGGAAACGAAGCGAGCTATGGCAAAATGTTAAGAGACGTTTTTTGTAGAGAATTAAGTTTCCTACTTTTCATGTTCTATGATATTTTTTGATCAGATGCGTAGTTCTCGAGATATATCAAGATAATTAAAAGTTCCGAAGCCGCACCAACATAATAGAGATACAGAAACACCGTGACCCCTTTCTTTGAGATAACTCTGCACTATTGCGAGCTGTAAATGCCACTTCCAGCTTAGCTGTGCAGAAGAAGAACAACAAGAAGAAGAAATATCTCGAAATATGTCCGTCAGGCCCCTTCCCTTGAGATATATCTGCAAATATCTCGGAAACGAAGCGAGCTATGGCAAAATGTTAAGAGACCTTTTTTGTAGAGAATTATGTTTTCTACAATTTATGTTCTATGATATTTTTTGATCAGAAGAGTAGTTTTCGAGATATATCGAGATATTTAAAAGTCCCGAAGCCGCACCAACATAATAGAGATACAGAAACACCGTGGCCCCTTTCTTTGAGATAACTCTGCACTATTGCGACCTGCAAATGCCACTTCCAGCTCAGCTGTGCAGAAGAAGAACAACAAGAAGAAGAAATATCTCGAAATATGTCCGTCAGGCCCCTTCCCTTGAGATAAATCTGCAAATATCTCGGAAACGAAGCGAGCTATGGCAAAATGTTAAGAGACCTTTTTTGTAGAGAATTAAGTTTCCTACTTTTTATGTTCTATGATATTTTTTGATGAGATGCGTAGTTCTCGAGATATATCAAGATATTTAAAAGTTCCGAAGCCGCACCAACATAATAGAGATACAGAAACACCGTGGCCCCTTTCTTTGAGATAACTCTGCACTATTGCGAGCTGCAAATGCCACTTCCAGCTTAGCTGTGCAGAGGAAGAACAACAAGAAGAAGAAGTATCTCGAAATATGTCCGTCAGGCCCGTTCCTTTGAGCTGAATCTGCGAATATCTCGGAAACGAAGCGAGCTATGGCAAAATGTTAAGATACGTTTTTTGTAGAGAATTGTGTTTCCTACAATTTATGTTCTATGATATTTTTTGATCAGAAGCGTAGTTTTCGAGATATATCGAGATATTTAAAAGTTCCGAAGCCGCACCAACATAATAGAGATACAGAAACACCGTGGCCCCTTTCTTTGAGATAACTCTGCACTAGTGCGAGCCGCAAATGCCACTTCCAGCTTAGCTGTGCAGAAGAAGAACAACAAGAAGAAGAAATATCTCGAAATATGTCCGTCAGGCCCCTTCCCTTGAGATAAATCTGCAAATATCTCGGAAACGAAGCGAGCTATGGCAAAATGTTAAGAGACCTTTTTTGTAGAGAATTAAGTTTCCTACTTTTTATGTTCTATGATATTTTTTGATCAGATGCGTAGTTCTCGAGATATATCAAGATATTTAAAAGTTCCGAAGCCGCACCAACATAATAGAGATACAGAAACACCGTGGCCCCTTTCTTTGAGATAACTCTGCACTATTGCGAGCTGGAAATGCCACTTCCAGTTTAGCTGTGCAGAAGAAGAACAACATGAAGAAGAAATATCTCGAAATATGTCCGTTAGGCCCCTTCCCTTCAGATAAATCTGCAAATATCTCGGAAACGAAGCGAGCTATGGCAAAATGTTAAGAGACCTTTTTTGTAGAGAATTAAGTTTCCTACTTTTCATGTTCTATGATATTTTTTGATCAGATGCGTAGTTCTCGAGATATATCAAGATATTTAAAAGTTCCGAAGCCGCACCAACATAATAGAGATACAGAAACACCGTGACCCCTTTCTTTGAGATAACTCTGCACTATTGCGAGCTGTAAATGCCACTTCCAGCTTAGCTGTGCAGAAGAAGAACAACAAGAAGAAGAAATATCTCGAAATATGTCCGTCAGGCCCCTTCCCTTGAGATATATCTGCAAATATCTCGGAAGCGAAGCGAGCTATGGCAAAATGTTAAGAGACCTTTTTTGTAGAGAATTATGTTTCCTACAATTTATGTTCTATGATATTTTTTGATCAGAAGAGTAGTTTTCGAGATATATCAAGATATTTAAAAGTTCCGAAGCCGCACCAACATAATAGAGATACAGAAACACCGTGGCCCCTTTCTTTGGGATAACTCTGCACTATTGCGAGCTGCAAATGCCACTTCCAGCTTAGCTGTGCAGAAGAAGAACAACAAGAAGAAGAAATATCTCGAAATATGTCCGTCAGGCCACTTCCCTTGAGATAAATCTGCAAATATCTCGGAAACGAAGCGAGCTATGGCAAAATGTTAAGAGACCTTTTTTGTTGAGAATTAAGTTTCCTACTTTTTATGTTCTATGATATTTTTTGATCAGATGCGTAGTTCTCGAGATATATCAAGATATTTAAAAGTTCCGAAGCCGCACCAACATAATAGAGATACAGAAACACCGTGGCCCCTTTCTTTGAGATAACTCTGCACTATTGCGAGCTGGAAATGCCACTTCCAGTTTAGCTGTGCAGAAGAAGAACAACAAGAAGAAGAAATATCTCGAAATATGTCCGTCAGGCCCCTTCCCTTGAGATATATCTGCAAATATCGCGGAAACGAAGCGAGCTATGGCAAAATGTTAAGAGACCTTTTTTGTAGAGAATTATGTTTCCTACAATTTATGTTCTATGATATTTTTTGATCAGAAGCGTAGTTTTCGAGATATATCGAGATATTTAAAAGTTCCGAAGCCGCACCAACATAATAGAGATACAGAAACACCGTGGCCCCTTTCTTTGAGATAACTCTGCACTATTGCGACCTGCAAATGCCACTTCCAGCTCAGCTGTGCAGAAGAAGAACAACAAGAAGAAGAAATATCTCGAAATATGTCCGTCAGGCCCCTTCCCTTGAGATAAATCTGCAAATATCTCGGAAACGAAGCGAGCTATGGCAAAATGTTAAGAGACCTTTTTTGTAGAGAATTAAGTTTCCTACTTTTTATGTTCTATGATATTTTTTGATCAGATGCGTAGTTCTCGAGATATATCAAGATATTTAAAGGTTCCGAAGCCGCACCAACATAATAGAGATACAGAAACACCGTGGCCCCTTTCTTTGAGATAACTCTGCACTATTGCGAGCTGGAAATGCCACTTCCAGTTTAGCTGTGCAGAAGAAGAACAACAAGAAGAAGAAATATCTCGAAATATGTCCGTCAGGCCCCTTCCCTTGAGATAAATCTGCAAATATCTCGGAAACGAAGCGAGCTATGGCAAAATGTTAAGAGACCTTTTTTGTAGAGAATTAAGTTTCCTACTTTTTATGTTCTATGATATTTTTTGATCAGATGCGTAGTTCTCGAGATATATCAAGATATTTAAAAGTTCCGAAGCCGCACCAACATAATAGAGATACAGAAACACCGTGGCCCCTTTCTTTGAGATAACTCTGCACTATTGCGAGCTGGAAATGCCACTTCCAGTTTAGCTGTGCAGAAGAAGAACAACAAGAAGAAGAAATATCTCGAAATATGTCCGTTAGGCCCCTTCCCTTCAGATAAATCTGCAAATATCTCGGAGACGAAGCGAGCTATGGCAAAATGTTAAGAGACCTTTTTTGTAGAGAATTAAGTTTCCTACTTTTCATGTTCTATGATATTTTTTGATAAGATGCGTAGTTCTCGAGATATATCAAGATATTTAAAAGTTCCGAAGCCGCACCAACATAATAGAGATACAGAAACACCGTGGCCCCTTTCTTTGAGATAACTCTGCACTGTTGCGAGCTGCAAATGCCACTTCCAGCTTAGCTGTGCAGAAGAAGAACAACAAGAAGAAGAAATATCTCGAAATATGTCCGTCAGGCCCCTTCCCTTGAGATAAATCTGCAAATATCTCGGAAACGAAGCGAGCTATGGCAAAATGTTTAGAGACCTTTCTTGTAGAGAATTAAGTTTCCTACTTTTTATGTAGTATGATATTTTTTGATCAGATGCGTAGTTCTCGAGATATATCAAGATATTTAAAAGTTCCGAAGCCGCACCAACATAATAGGGATACAGAAACACCGTGGCCCCTTTCTTTGGGATAACTCTGCACTATTGCGAGCTGCAAATGCCACTTCCAGCTTAGCTGTGCAGAAGAAGAACAACAAGAAGAAGAAATATCTCGAAATATGTCCGTCAGGCCACTTCCCTTGAGATAAATCTGCAAATATCTCGGAAACGAAGCGAGCTATGGCAAAATGTTAAGAGACCTTTTTTGTAGAGAATTAAGTTTCCTACTTTTTATGTTCGATGATATTTTTTGATCAGATGCGTAGTTCTCGAGATATATCAAGATATTTAAAAGTTCCGAAGCTGCACCAACATAATAGAGGTACAGAAACACCGTGGCCTCTTTCTTTGAGATAACTCTGCACTATTGCGAGCTGCAAATGCCGCTTCGAGCTTAGCTGTGCAGAAGAAGAACAACAAGAAGAAGAAATATCTCGAAATATGTCCGTCAGACCCCTTCCCTTGGGATGAATCTGCAAATATCTCGGAAACGAAGCGAGCTATGGCAAAATGTTAAGAGACCTTTTTTGTAGAGAATTATGTTTCCTACAATTTATGTTCTATAATATTTTTTGATCAGAAGCGTAGTTTTCGAGATATATCGAGATATTTAAAAGTTCCGAAGCCGCACCAACATAATAGAGATACAGAAACACCGTGGCCCCTTTCTTTGAGATAACTCTGCACTAGTGCGAGCCGCAAATGCCACTTCCAGCTTAGCTGTGCAGAAGAAGAACAACAAGAAGAAGAAATATCTCGAAATATGTCCGTCAGGCCCCTTCCCTTGAGATATATCTGCAAATATCTCGGAAACGAAGCGAGCTATGGCAAAATGTTAAGAGACCTTTTTTGTAGAGAATTATGTTTCCTACAATTTATGTTCTATGATATTTTTTGATCAGAAGCGTAGTTTTCGAGATATATCGAGATATTTAAAAGTTCCGAAGCCGCACCAACATAATAGAGATACAGAAACACCGTGGCCCCTTTCTTTGAGATAACTCTGCACTATTGCGAGCTGTAAATGCCACTTCCAGCTTAGCTGTGCAGAAGAAGAATAACAAGAAGAAGAAATATCTCGAAATATGTCCGTCAGGCCCCTTCCCTTGAGATATATCTGCAAATATCTCGGAAACGAAGCGAGCTATGGCAAAATGTTAACAGACCTTTTTTGTAGAGAATTATGTTTCCTACAATTTAGGTTCTATGATATTTTTTGATCAGAAGCGTAGTTTTCGAGATGTATCGAGATATTTAAAAGTTCCGAAGCCGCACCAACATAATAGAGATACAGAAACACCGTGGCCCCTTTCTTTGAGATAACTCTGCACTATTGCGAGCTGTAAATGCCACTTCCAGCTTAGCTGTGCAGAAGAAGAACAACAAGAAGAAGAAATATCTCGAAATATGTCCGTCAGGCCCCTTCCCTTGAGATATATCTGCAAATATCTCGGAAACGAAGCGAGCTATGGCAAAATGTTAAGAGACCTTTTTTGTAGAGAATTAAGTTTCCTACTTTTTATGTTGTATGATATTTTTTGATCAGATGCGTAGTTCTCGAGATATATCAAGATATTTAAAAGTTCCGAAGCCGCACCAACATAATAGAGATACAGAAACACCGTGGCCCCTTTCTTTGAGATAACTCTGCACTATTGCGAGCTGGAAATGCCACTTCCAGTTTAGCTGTGCAGAAGAAGAACAACAAGAAGAAGAAATATCTCGAAATATGTCCGTTAGGCCCCTTCCCTTCAGATAAATCTGCAAATATCTCGGAAACGAAGCGAGCTATGGCAAAATGTTAAGAGACCTTTTTTGTAGAGAATTAAGTTTCCTACTTTTCATGTTCTATGATATTTTTTGATCAGATGCGTAGTTCTCGAGATATATCAAGATATTTAAAAGTTCCGAAGCCGCACCAACATAATAGAGATACAGAAACACCGTGGCCCCTTTCTTTGAGATAACTCTGCACTATTGCGAGCTGTAAATGCGACTTCCAGCTTAGCTGTGCAGAAGAAGAACAACAAGAAGAAGAAATATCTCGAAATATGTCCGTCAGGCCCCTTCCCTTGAGATATATCTGCAAATATCTCGGAAACGAAGCGAGCTATCGCAAAACGTTAAGAGACCTTTTTTGTAGAGAATTATGTTTCCTACAATTTATGTTCTATGATATTTTTTGATCAGAAGCGTAGTTTTCGAGATATATCGAGATATTTAAAAGTTCCGAAGCCGCACCAACATAATAGAGATACAGAAACACCGTGGCCCCTTTCTTTGAGATAACTCTGCACTAGTGAGAGCCGCAAATGCCACTTCCAGCTTAGCTGTGCAGAAGAAGAACAACAAGAAGAAGAAATATCTCGAAATATGTCCGTCAGGCCCCTTCCCTTGAGATAAATCTGCAAATATCTCGGAAACGAAGCGAGCTATGGCAAAATCTTAAGAGACCTTTTTTGTAGAGAATTAAGTTTCCTACTTTTTATGTTCTATGATATTTTTTGATCAGAAGCGTAGTTTTCGAGATATATCGAGATATTTAAAAGTTCCGAGCCGCACCAACATAATAGAGATACAGAAACACCGTGGCCCCTTTCTTTGAGATAACTCTGCACTATTGCGACCTGCAAATGCCACTTCCAGCTCAGCTGTGCAGAAGAAGAACAACAAGAAGAAGAAATATCTCGAAATATGTCCGTCAGGCCCCTTCCCTTGAGATAAATCTGCAAATATCTCGGAAACGAAGCGAGCTATGGCAAAATGTTAAGAGACCTTTTTTGTAGAGAATTAAGTTTCCTACTTTTTATGTTCTATGATATTTTTTGATCAGAAGCGTAGTTTTCGAGATATATCGAGATATTTAAAAGTTCCGAGCCGCACCAACATAATAGAGATACAGAAACACCGTGGCCCCTTTCTTTGAGATAACTCTGCACTATTGCGACCTGCAAATGCCACTTCCAGCTCAGCTGTGCAGAAGAAGAACAACAAGAAGAAGAAATATCTCGAAATATGTCCGTCAGGCCCCTTCCCTTGAGATAAATCTGCAAATATCTCGGAAACGAAGCGAGCTATGGCAAAATGTTAAGAGACCTTTTTTGTAGAGAATTAAGTTTCCTACTTTTTATGTTCTATGATATTTTTTGATCAGATGCGTAGTTCTCGAGATATATCAAGATATTTAAAGGTTCCGAAGCCGCACCAACATAATAGAGATACAGAAACACCGTGGCCCCTTTCTTTGAGATAACTCTGCACTATTGCGAGCTGGAAATGCCACTTCCAGTTTAGCTGTGCAGAAGAAGAACAACAAGAAGAAGAAATATCTCGAAATATGTCCGTCAGGCCCCTTCCCTTGAGATAAATCTGCAAATATCTCGGAAACGAAGCGAGCTATGGCAAAATGTTAAGAGACCTTTTTTGTAGAGAATTAAGTTTCCTACTTTTTATGTTCTATGATATTTTTTGATCAGATGCGTAGTTCTCGAGATATATCAAGATATTTAAAAGTTCCGAAGCCGCACCAACATAATAGAGATACAGAAACACCGTGGCCCCTTTCTTTGAGATAACTCTGCACTATTGCGAGCTGGAAATGCCACTTCCAGTTTAGCTGTGCAGAAGAAGAACAACAAGAAGAAGAAATATCTCGAAATATGTCCGTTAGGCCCCTTCCCTTCAGATAAATCTGCAAATATCTCGGAGACGAAGCGAGCTATGGCAAAATGTTAAGAGACCTTTTTTGTAGAGAATTATGTTTCCTACAATTTATGTTCGATAATATTTTTTGATCAGAAGCGTAGTTTTCGAGATATATCGAGATATTTAAAAGTTCCGAAGCCGCACCAACATAATAGAGATACAGAAACACCGTGGCCCCTTTCTTTGAGATAACTCTGCACTAGTGCGAGCCGCAAATGCCACTTCCAGCTTAGCTGTGCAGAAGAAGAACAACAAGAAGAAGAAATATCTCGAAATATGTCCGTCAGGCCCCTTCCCTTGAGATATATCTGCAAATATCTCGGAAACGAAGCGAGCTATGGCAAAATGTTAAGAGACCTTTTTTGTAGAGAATTATGTTTCCTACAATTTATGTTCTATGATATTTTTTGATCAGAAGCGTAGTTTTCGAGATATATCGAGATATTTAAAAGTTCCGAAGCCGCACCAACATAATAGAGATACAGAAACACCGTGGCCCCTTTCTTTGAGATAACTCTGCACTAGTGCGAGCCGCAAATGCCACTTCCAGCTTAGCTGTGCAGAAGAAGAACAACAAGAAGAAGAAATATCTCGAAATATGTCCGTCAGGCCCCTTCCCTTGAGATAAATCTGCAAATATCTCGGAAACGACGCGAGCTATGGCAAAATGTTAAGAGACCTTTTTTGTAGAGAATTAAGTTTCCTACTTTTTATGTTCTATGATATTTTTTGATCAGATGCGTAGTTCTCGAGATATATCAAGATATTTAAAAGTTCCGAAGCCGCACCAACATAATAGAGATACAGAAACACCGTGGCCCCTTTCTTTGAGATAACTCTGCACTATTGCGAGCTGTAAATGCCACTTCCAGCTTAGCTGTGCAGAAGAAGAATAACAAGAAGAAGAAATATCTCGAAATATGTCCGTCAGGCCCCTTCCCTTGAGATATATCTGCAAATATCTCGGAAACGAAGCGAGCTATGGCAAAATGTTAAGAGACCTTTTTTGTAGAGAATTATGTTTCCTACAATTTAGGTTCTATGATATTTTTTGATCAGAAGCGTAGTTTTCGAGATGTATCGAGATATTTAAAAGTTCCGAAGCCGCACCAACATAATAGAGATACAGAAACACCGTGGCCCCTTTCTTTGAGATAACTCTGCACTATTGCGAGCTGTAAATGCCACTTCCAGCTTAGCTGTGCAGAAGAAGAACAACAAGAAGAAGAAATATCTCGAAATATGTCTGTCAGGCCCCTTCCCTTGAGATATATCTGCAAATATCTCGGAAACGAAGCGAGCTATGGCAAAATGTTAAGAGACCTTTTTTGTAGAGAATTAAGTTTCCTACTTTTTATGTTCTATGATATTTTTTGATCAGATGCGTAGTTCTCGAGATATATCAAGATATTTAAAAGTTCCGAAGCCGCACCAACATAATAGAGATACAGAAACACCGTGGCCCCTTTCTTTGAGATAACTCTGCACTATTGCGCGCTGGAAATGCCACTTCCAGTTTAGCTGTGCAGAAGAAGAACAACAAGAAGAAGAAATATCTCGAAATATGTCCGTTAGGCCCCTTCCCTTCAGATAAATCTGCAAATATCTCGGAAACGAAGCGAGCTATGGCAAAATGTTAAGAGACCTTTTTTGTAGAGAATTATGTTTCCTACAATTTAGGTTCTATGATATTTTTTGATCAGAAGCGTAGTTTTCGAGATGTATCGAGATATTTAAAAGTTCCGAAGCCGCACCAACATAATAGAGATACAGAAACACCGTGGCCCCTTTCTTTGAGATAACTCTGCACTATTGCGAGCTGTAAATGCCACTTCCAGCTTAGCTGTGCAGAAGAAGAACAACAAGAAGAAGAAATATCTCGAAATATGTCCGTCAGGCCCCTTCCCTTGAGATATATCTGCAAATATCTCGGAAACGAAGCGAGCTATGGCAAAATGTTAAGAGACCTTTTTTGTAGAGAATTAAGTTTCCTACTTTTTATGTTCTATGATATTTTTTGATCAGATGCGTAGTTCTCGAGATATATCAAGATATTTAAAAGTTCCGAAGCCGCACCAACATAATAGAGATACAGAAACACCGTGGCCCCTTTCTTTGAGATAACTCTGCACTATTGCGAGCTGGAAATGCCACTTCCAGTTTAGCTGTGCAGAAGAAGAACAACAAGAAGAAGAAATATCTCGAAATATGTCCGTTAGGCCCCTTCCCTTCAGATAAATCTGCAAATATCTCGGAAACGAAGCGAGCTATGGCAAAATGTTAAGAGACCTTTTTTGTAGAGAATTAAGTTTCCTACTTTTCATGTTCTATGATATTTTTTGATCAGATGCGTAGTTCTCGAGATATATCAAGATATTTAAAAGTTCCGAAGCCGCACCAACATAATAGAGATACAGAAACACCGTGGCCCCTTTCTTTGAGATAACTCTGCACTATTGCGAGCTGTAAATGCCACTTCCAGCTTAGCTGTGCAGAAGAAGAACAACAAGAAGAAGAAATATCTCGAAATATGTCCGTCAGGCCCCTTCCCTTGAGATATATCTGCAAATATCTCGGAAACGAAGCGAGCTATCGCAAAACGTTAAGAGACCTTTTTTGTAGAGTATTATGTTTCCTACAATTTATGTTCTATGATATTTTTTGATCAGAAGCGTAGTTTTCGAGATATATCGAGATATTTAAAAGTTCCGAAGCCGCACCAACATAATAGAGATACAGAAACACCGTGGCCCCTTTCTTTGAGATAACTCTGCACTAGTGAGAGCCGCAAATGCCACTTCCAGCTTAGCTGTGCAGAAGAAGAACAACAAGAAGAAGAAATATCTCGAAATATGTCCGTCAGGCCCCTTCCCTTGAGATAAATCTGCAAATATCTCGGAAACGAAGCGAGCTATGGCAAAATATTAAGAGACCTTTTTTGTAGAGAATTAAGTTTCCTACTTTTTATGTTCTATGATATTTTTTGATCAGATGCGTAGTTCTCGAGATATATCAAGAGATTTAAAAGTTCCGAAGCCGCACCAACATAATAGAGATACAGAAACACCGTGGCCCCTTTCTTTGAGATAACTCTGCACTATTGCGAGCTGCAAATGCCACTTCCAGCTTAGCTGTGCAGAGGAAGAACAACAAGAAGAAGAAGTATCTCGAAATATATCCGTCAGGCCCGTTCCTTTGAGCTGAATCTGCAAATATCTCGGAAACGAAGCGAGCTATGGCAAAATGTTAAGATACGTTTTTTGTAGAGAATTATGTTTCCTACAATTTATGTTCTATGATATTTTTTGATCAGAAGCGTAGTTTTCGAGATATATCGAGATATTTAAAAGTTCCGAAGCCGCACCAACATAATAGAGATACAGAAACACCGTGGCCCCTTTCTTTGAGATAACTCTGCACTAGTGCGAGCCGCAAATCCCACTTCCAGCTTAGCTGTGCAGAAGAAGAACAACAAGAAGAGGAAATATCTCGAAATATGTCCGTCAGGCCCCTTCCCTTGAGATAAATCTGCAAATATCTCGGAAACGAAGCGAGCTATGGCAAAATGTTAAGAGACCTTTTTTGTAGAGAATTAAGTTTCCTACTTTTTATGTTCTATGATATTTTTTGATCAGATGCGTAGTTCTCGAGATATATCAAGATATTTAAAAGTCCCGAAGCCGCACCAACATAATAGAGATACAGAAACACCGTGGCCCCTTTCTTTGAGATAACTCTGCACTATTGCGAGCTGCAAATGCCGCTTCGAGCTTAGCTGTGCAGAAGAAGAACAACAAGAAGAAGAAATATCTCGAAATATGTCCGTCAGACCCCTTCCCTTGAGATGAATCTGCAAATATCTCGGAAACGAACCGAGCTATGGCAAAATGTTAAGAGACCTTTTTTGTAGAGAATAATGTTTCCTACAATTTACGTTCTATGATATTTTTTGATCAGAAGCGTAGTTTTCGAGATATATCGAGATATTTAAAAGTTCCGAAGCCGCACCAACATAATAGAGATACAGAAACACCGTGGCCCCTTTCTTTGAGATAACTCTGCACTATTGCGACCTGCAAATGCCACTTCCAGCTCAGCTGTGCAGAAGAAGAACAACAAGAAGAAGAAATATCTCGAAATATGTCCGTCAGGCCCCTTCCCTTGAGATAAATCTGCAAATATCTCGGAAACGAAGCGACCTATGGCAAAATGGTAAGAGACCTTTTTTGTAGAGAATTAAGTTTCCTACTTTTTATGTTCTATGATATTTTTTGATCAGAAGCGTAGTTTTCGAGATATATCGAGATATTTAAAAGTTCCGAAGCCGCACCAACATAATAGAGATACAGAAACACCGTGGCCCCTTTCTTTGAGATAACTCTGCACTATTGCGAGCTGCAAATGCCACTTCCAGCTTAGCTGTGCAGAGGAAGAACAACAAGAAGAAGAAGTATCTCGAAATATATCCGTCAGGCCCGTTCCTTTGAGCTGAATCTGCAAATATCTCGGAAACGAAGCGAGCTATGGCAAAATGTTAAGATACGTTTTTTGTAGAGAATTATGTTTCCTACAATTTATGTTCTATGATATTTTTTGATCAGAAGCGTAGTTTTCGAGATATATCGAGATATTTAAAAGTTCCGAAGCCGCACCAACATAATAGAGATACAGAAACACCGTGGCCCCTTTCTTTGAGATAACTCTGCACTAGTGCGAGCCGCAAATCCCACTTCCAGCTTAGCTGTGCAGAAGAAGAACAACAAGAAGAGGAAATATCTCGAAATATGTCCGTCAGGCCCCTTCCCTTGAGATAAATCTGCAAATATCTCGGAAACGAAGCGAGCTATGGCAAAATGTTAAGAGACCTTTTTTGTAGAGAATTAAGTTTCCTACTTTTTATGTTCTATGATATTTTTTGATCAGATGCGTAGTTCTCGAGATATATCAAGATATTTAAAAGTCCCGAAGCCGCACCAACATAATAGAGATACAGAAACACCGTGGCCCCTTTCTTTGAGATAACTCTGCACTATTGCGAGCTGCAAATGCCGCTTCGAGCTTAGCTGTGCAGAAGAAGAACAACAAGAAGAAGAAATATCTCGAAATATGTCCGTCAGACCCCTTCCCTTGAGATGAATCTGCAAATATCTCGGAAACGAACCGAGCTATGGCAAAATGTTAAGAGACCTTTTTTGTAGAGAATAATGTTTCCTACAATTTACGTTCTATGATATTTTTTGATCAGAAGCGTAGTTTTCGAGATATATCGAGATATTTAAAAGTTCCGAAGCCGCACCAACATAATAGAGATACAGAAACACCGTGGCCCCTTTCTTTGAGATAACTCTGCACTATTGCGACCTGCAAATGCCACTTCCAGCTCAGCTGTGCAGAAGAAGAACAACAAGAAGAAGAAATATCTCGAAATATGTCCGTCAGGCCCCTTCCCTTGAGATAAATCTGCAAATATCTCGGAAACGAAGCGAGCTATGGCAAAATGTTAAGAGACCTTTTTTGTAGAGAATTAAGTTTCCTACTTTTTCTGTTCTATGATATTTTTTGATCAGATGCGTAGTTCTCGAGATATATCAAGATATTTAAAAGTTCCGAAGCCGCACCAACATAATAGAGATACAGAAACACCGTGGCCCCTTTCTTTGAGATAACTCTGCACTATTGCGAGCTGCAAATGCCACTTCCAGCTTAGCTGTGCAGAAGAAGAACAACAAGAAGAAGAAATATCTCGAAATATGTCCGTCAGGCCCCTACCCTTGAGATAAATCTGCAAATATCTCGGAAACGAAGCGAGCTATGGCAAAATGTTTGGAGACCTTTCTTGTAGAGAATTAAGTTTCCTACTTTTTATGTAGTATGATATTTTTTGATCAGATGCGTAGTTCTCGAGATATATCAAGATATTTAAAAGTTCCGAAGCCGCACCAACATAATAGAGATACAGAAACACCGTGGCCCCTTTCTTTGGGATAACTCTGCACTATTGCGAGCTGCAAATGCCACTTCCAGCTTAGCTGTGCAGAAGAAGAACAACAAGAAGAAGAAATATCTCGAAATATGTCCGTCAGGCCACTTCCCTTGAGATAAATCTGCAAATATCTCGGATACGAAGCGAGCTATGGCAAAATGTTAAGAGACCTTTTTTGTAGAGAATTAAGTTTCCTACTTTTTATGTTCGATGATATTTTTTGATCAGATGCGTAGTTCTCGAGATATATCAAGATATTTAAAAGTTCCGAAGCTGCACCAACATAATAGAGGTACAGAAACACCGTGGCCTCTTTCTTTGAGATAACTCTGCACTATTGCGAGCTGCAAATGCCGCTTCGAGCTTAGCTGTGCAGAAGAAGAACAACAAGAAGAAGAAATATCTCGAAATATGTCCGTCAGACCCCTTCCCTTGAGATGAATCTGCAAATATCTCGGAAACGAAGCGAGCTATGGCAAAATGTTAAGAGACGTTTTTTGTAGAGAATAATGTTTCCTACAATTTATGTTCTATGATATTTTTTGATCAGAAGCGTGGTTTTCGAGATATATCGAGATATTTAAAAGTTCCGAAGCCGTACCAACATAATAGGGATACAGAAACACCGTGGCCCCTTTCTTTGAGATAACTCTGCACTAGTGAGAGCCGCAAATGCCACTTCCAGCTTAGCTGTGCAGAAGAAGAACAACAAGAAGAAGAAATATCTCGAAATATGTCCGTCAGGCCCCTTCCCTTGAGATAAATCTGCAAATATCTCGGAAACGAAGCGAGCTATGGCAAAATGTTAAGAGACCTTTTTTGTAGAGAATTAAGTTTCCTACTTTTTATGTTCTATGATATTTTTTGATCAGAAGCGTAGTTTTCGAGATATATCGAGATATTTAAAAGTTCCGAAGCCGCACCAACATAATAGAGATACAGAAACACCGTGGCCCCTTTCTTTGAGATAACTCTGCACTAGTGCGAGCTGCAAATGCCACTTCCAGCTTAGCTGTGCAGAACAAGAACGACAAGAAGAAGAAATATCTAGAAATATGTCCGTCAGGCCCCTTCCCTTGAGATAAATCTGCAAACATCTCGGAAACGAAGCGAGCTATGGCAAAATATTAAGAGACCTTTTTTGTACAGAATTAAGTTTCCTCCTTTTTATGTTCCATGATATTTTTTGATCAGATGCGTAGTTCTCGAGATATATCAAGAGATTTAAAAGTTCCGAAGCCGCACGAACATAATAGAGATACAGAAACACCGTGGCCCCTTTCTTTGAGATAACTCTGCACTATTGCGAGCTGCAAATGCCACTTCCAGCTTAGCTGTGCAGAGGAAGAACAACAAGAAGAAGAAATATCTCGAAATATGTCCGTCAGGCCAGTTCCTTTGAGCTGAATCTGCAAATATCTCGGAAACGAAGCGAGCTATGGCAAAATGTTAAGAGACGTTTTTTGTAGAGAATTATGTTTCCTACAATTTATGTTCTATGATATTTTTTGATCCGAAGCGTAGTTTTCGAGATATATCGAGATATTTAAAAGTTCCGAAGCCGCACCAACATAATAGGGATACAGAAACACCGTGGCCCCTTTCTTTGAGATAACTCTGCACTAGTGCGAGCCGCAAATGCCACTTCCAGCTTAGCTGTGCAGAAGAAGAACAACAAGAAGAAGAAATATCTCGAAATATGTCCGTCAGGCCCCTTCCCTTGAGATATATCTGCAAATATCTCGGAAACGAAGCGAGCTATGGCAAAATGTTAAGAGACGTTTTTTATAGAGAATTATGTTTCCTACAATTTATGTTCTATGATATTTTTTGATCAGAAGCGTAGTTTTCGAGATATATCGAGATATTTAAAAGTTCCGAAGCCGCACCAACATAATAGAGATACAGAAACACCGTGGCCCCTTTCTTTGAGATAACTCTGCACTAGTGCGAGCCGCAAATGCCACTTCCAGCTTAGCTGTGCTGAAGAAGAACAACAAGAAGAAGAAATATCTCGAAATATGTCCGACAGGCCCCTTCCCTTGAGATAAATCTGCAAATATCTCGGAAACGAAGCGAGCTATGGCGAAATGTTAAGAGACCTTTTTTGTAGAGAATTAAGTTTCCTACTTTTTATCTTCTATGATATTTTTTGATCAGATGCGTAGTTCTCGAGATATATCAAGATATTTAAAAGTTCCGAAGCCGCACCAACATAATAGAGATACAGAAACACCGTGGCCCCTCTCTTTGAGATAACTCTGCACTATTGCGAGCTGCAAATGCCACTTCCAGCTTAGCTGTGCAGAAGAAGAACAACAAGAAGAAGAAATATCTCGAAATATGTCCGTCAGGCCCCTTCCCTTGAGATAAATCTGCAAATATCTCGGAAACGAAGCGAGCTATGGCAAAATCTTTAGAGACCTTTCTTGTAGAGAATTAAGTTTCCTACTTTTTATGTAGTATGATATTTTTTGATCAGATGCGTAGTTCTCGAGATATATCAAGATATTTAAAAGTTCCGAAGCCGCACCAACATAATAGAGATACAGAAACACCGTGGCCCCTTTCTTTGAGATAACTCTGCACTATTGCGAGCTGCAAATGCCACTTCCAGCTTAGCTGTGCAGAAGAAGAACAACAAGAAGAAGAAATATCTCGAAATATGTCCGTCAGGCCCCTTCCCTTGAGATATATCTGCAAATATCTCAGAAACGAAGCGAGCTATGGCAAAGTGTTAAGAGACCTTTTTTGTAGAGAATTATGTTTCCTACAATTTATGTTCTATGATATTTTTTGATCAGAAGCGTAGTTTTCGAGATATATCGAGATATTTAAAAGTTCCGAAGCCGCACCAACATAATAGAGATACAGAAACACCGTGGCCCCTTTCTTTGAGATAACTCTGCACTAGTGCGAGCCGCAAATGCCACTTCCAGCTTAGCTGTGCAGAAGAAGAACAACAAGAAGAAGAAATATCTCGAAATATGTCCGACAGGCCCCTTCCCTTGAGATAAATCTGCAAATATCTCGGAAACGAAGCGAGCTATGGCGAAATGTTAAGAGACCTTTTTTGTAGAGAATTAAGTTTCCTACTTTTTATCTTCTATGATATTTTTTGATCAGATGCGTAGTTCTCGAGATATAGCAAGATATTTAAAAGTTCCGAAGCCGCACCAACATAATAGAGATACAGAAACACCGTGGCCCCTCTCTTTGAGATAACTCTGCACTATTGCGAGCTGCAAATGCCACTTCCAGCTTAGCTGTGCAGAAGAAGAACAACAAGAAGAGGAAATATCTCGAGATATGTCCGTCAGGCCCCTTCCCTTGAGATAAATCTGCAAATATCTCGGAAACGAAGCGAGCTATAGCAAAATCTTTAGAGACCTTTCTTGTAGAGACTTAAGTTTCCTACTTTTTATCTTCTATGATATTTTTTGATCAGATGCGTAGTTCTCGAGATATATCAAGATATTTAAAAGCTCCGAAGCCGCACCAACATAATAGAGATACAGAAACACCGTGGCCCCTCTCTTTGAGATAACTCTGCACTATTGCGAGCTGCAAATGCCACTTCCAGCTTAGCTGTGCAGAAGAAGAACAACAAGAAGAAGAAATATCTCGAAATATGTCCGTCAGGCCCCTTCCCTTGAGATAAATCTGCAAATATCTCGGAAACGAAGCGAGCTATGGCAAAATCTTTAGAGACCTTTCTTGTAGAGAATTAAGTTTCCTACTTTTTATGTAGTATGATATTTTTTGATCAGATGCGTAGTTCTCGAGATATATCAAGATATTTAAAAGTTCCGAAGCCGCACCAACATAATAGAGATACAGAAACACCGTGGCCCCTTTCTTTGAGATAACTCTGCACGATTGCGAGCTGGAAATGTCACTTCCAGTTTAGCTGTGCAGAAGAAGAACAACAAGAAGAAGAAATATCTCGAAATATGTCCGTCAGGCCCCTTCCCTTGAGATATATCTGCAAATATCTCGGAAACGAAGCGAGCTATGGCAAAATGTTAAGAGACCTTTTTTGTAGAGAATTCTGTTTGCTACAATTTATGTTCTATGAAATTTTTTGATCAGAAGCGTAGTTTTCGAGATATATCGAGATATTTAAAAGTTCCGAAGCCGCACCAACATAATAGAGATACAGAAACACCGTGGCCTCTTTCTTTGAGATAACTCTGCACTAGTGCGAGCCGCAAATGCCACTTCCAGCTTAGCTGTGCAGAAGAAGAACAACAAGAAGAAGAAATATCTCGAAATATGTCCGTCAGGCCCCTTCCCTTGAGATAAATCTGCAAATATCTCGGAAACGAAGCGAGCTATGGCAAAATCTTTGGAGACCTTTCTTGTAGAGAATTAAGTTTCCTACTTCTTATCTAGTATGATATTTTTTGATCAGATGCGTAGTTCTCGAGATATATCAAGATATTTAAAAGTTCCGAAGCCGGACCAACATAATAGAGATACAGAAACACCGTGGCCCCTTTCTTTGAGATAACTCTGCACTATTGCGCGCTGCAAATGCCACTTCCAGCTTAGCTGTGCAGAAGAAGAACAACAAGAAGAAGAAATATCTCGAAATATGTCCGTCAGGCCCCTTCCCTTGAGATAAATCTGCAAATATCTCGGAAACGAAGCGAGCTATGGCAAAATGTTAAGACACCTTTTTTGTAGAGAATAATGTTTCCTACAATTTACGTTCTATGATATTTTTTGATCAGAAGCGTAGTTTTCAAGATATATCGAGATATTTAAAAGTTCCGAAGCCGCACCAACATAATAGAGATACAGAAACACCGTGGCCCCTTTCTTTGAGATAACTCTGCACTATTGCGACCTGCAAATGCCACTTCCAGCTCAGCTGTGCAGAAGAAGAACAACAAGAAGAAGAAATATCTCGAAATATGTCCGTCAGGCCCCTTCCCTTGAGATAAATCTGCAAATATCTCGGAAACGAAGCGAGCTATGGCAAAATGTTAAGAGACCTTTTTTGTAGAGAATTAAGTTTCCTACTTTTTATGTTCTATGATATTTTTTGATCAGATGCGTAGTTCTCGAGATATATCAAGATATTTAAAAGTTCCGAAGCCGCACCAACATAATAGAGATACAGAAACACCGTGGCCCCTTTCTTTGAGATAACTCTGCACTATTGCGAGCTGCAAATGCCACTTCCAGCTTAGCTGTGCAGAAGAAGAACAACAAGAAGAAGAAATATCTCGAAATATGTCCGTCAGGCCCCTTCCCTTGACATAAATCTGCAAATATCTCGGAAACGAAGCGAGCTATGGCAAAATGTTTGGAGACCTTTCTTGTAGAGAATTAAGTTTCCTACTTTTTATGTAGTATGATATTTTCTGATCAGATGCGTAGTTCTCGAGATATATCAAGATATTTAAAAGTTCCGAAGCCGCACCAACATAATAGAGATACAGAAACACCGTGGCCCCTTTCTTTGAGATAACTCTGCACGATTGCGAGCTGGAAATGTCACTTCCAGTTTAGCTGTGCAGAAGAAGAACAACAAGAAGAAGAAATATCTCGAAATATGTCCGTCAGGCCCCTTCCCTTGAGATATATCTGCAAATATCTCGGAAACGAAGCGAGCTATGGCAAAATGTTAAGAGACCTTTTTTGTAGAGAATTCTGTTTGCTACAATTTATGTTCTATGAAATTTTTTGATCAGAAGCGTAGTTTTCGAGATATATCGAGATATTTAAAAGTTCCGAAGCCGCACCAACATAATAGAGATACAGAAACACCGTGGCCTCTTTCTTTGAGATAACTCTGCACTAGTGCGAGCCGCAAATGCCACTTCCAGCTTAGCTGTGCAGAAGAAGAACAACAAGAAGAAGAAATATCTCGAAATATGTCCGTCAGGCCCCTTCCCTTGAGATAAATCTGCAAATATCTCGGAAACGAAGCGAGCTATGGCAAAATCTTTGGAGACCTTTCTTGTAGAGAATTAAGTTTCCTACTTCTTATCTAGTATGATATTTTTTGATCAGATGCGTAGTTCTCGAGATATATCAAGATATTTAAAAGTTCCGAAGCCGGACCAACATAATAGAGATACAGAAACACCGTGGCCCCTTTCTTTGAGATAACTCTGCACTATTGCGCGCTGCAAATGCCACTTCCAGCTTAGCTGTGCAGAAGAAGAACAACAAGAAGAAGAAATATCTCGAAATATGTCCGTCAGGCCCCTTCCCTTGAGATAAATCTGCAAATATCTCGGAAACGAAGCGAGCTATGGCAAAATGTTAAGACACCTTTTTTGTAGAGAATAATGTTTCCTACAATTTACGTTCTATGATATTTTTTGATCAGAAGCGTAGTTTTCAAGATATATCGAGATATTTAAAAGTTCCGAAGCCGCACCAACATAATAGAGATACAGAAACACCGTGGCCCCTTTCTTTGAGATAACTCTGCACTATTGCGACCTGCAAATGCCACTTCCAGCTCAGCTGTGCAGAAGAAGAACAACAAGAAGAAGAAATATCTCGAAATATGTCCGTCAGGCCCCTTCCCTTGAGATAAATCTGCAAATATCTCGGAAACGAAGCGAGCTATGGCAAAATGTTAAGAGACCTTTTTTGTAGAGAATTAAGTTTCCTACTTTTTATGTTCTATGATATTTTTTGATCAGATGCGTAGTTCTCGAGATATATCAAGATATTTAAAAGTTCCGAAGCCGCACCAACATAATAGAGATACAGAAACACCGTGGCCCCTTTCTTTGAGATAACTCTGCACTATTGCGAGCTGCAAATGCCACTTCCAGCTTAGCTGTGCAGAAGAAGAACAACAAGAAGAAGAAATATCTCGAAATATGTCCGTCAGGCCCCTTCCCTTGACATAAATCTGCAAATATCTCGGAAACGAAGCGAGCTATGGCAAAATGTTTGGAGACCTTTCTTGTAGAGAATTAAGTTTCCTACTTTTTATGTAGTATGATATTTTCTGATCAGATGCGTAGTTCTCGAGATATATCAAGATATTTAAAAGTTCCGAAGCCGCACCAACATAATAGAGATACAGAAACACCGTGGCCCCTTTCTTTGAGATAACTCTGCACTATTGCGCGCTGCAAATGCCACTTCCAGCTTAGCTGTGCAGAAGAAGACCAACAAGAAGAAGAAATATCTCGAAATATGTCCGTCAGGCCCCTTCCCTTGAGATAAATCTGCAAATATCTCGGAAACGAAGCGAGCTATGGCAAAATGTTAAGAGACCTTTTTTGTAGAGAATTCAGTTTCCTACTTTTTATGTTCTATGATATTTTTCGATCAGAGGCGTAGTTCTCGAGATATATCGAGATATTTAAAAGTTCCGAGGCCGCACCAACATAATAGAGATACAGAAACACCGTGGCCCCTTTCTTTGAGATAACTCTGCACTAGTGCGAGCCGCAAATGCCACTTCCAGCTTAGCTAAGCAGAAGAAGAACAAGAAGAAGAAGAAATATCTCGAAATATGTCCGTCAGGCCCCTTCCCTTGAGATAAATATGCAAATATCTCGGAAACGAAGCGAGCTATGGCAAAATGTTAAGAGACCTTTTTTGTAGAGAATTAAGTTTCCTACTTTTTATGTTCTATGATATTTTTTGATCAGATGCGTAGTTCTCGAGATATATCAAGATATTTAAAAGTTCCGAAGCCGCACCAACATAATAGAGATACAGAAACACCGTGGCCCCTTTCTTTGAGATAACTCTGCACTATTGCGAGCTGCAAATGCCACTTCCAGCTTAGCTGTGCAGAGGAAGAACAACAAGAAGAAGAAATATCTCGAAATATGTCCGTCAGGCCAGTTCCTTTGAGCTGAATCTGCAAATATCTCGGAAACGAAGCGAGCTATGGCAAAATGTTGAGAGACGTTTTTTGTAGAGAATTATGTTTCCTACAATTTATGTTCTATGATATTTTTTGATCAGAAGCGTAGTTTTCGAGATATATCGAGATATTTAAAAGTTCCGAAGACGCACCAACATAATAGAGATACAGAAACACCGTGGCCCCTTTCTTTGAGATAACTCTGCACTATTGCGAGCTGGAAATGCCACTTCCAGTTTAGCTGTGCAGAAGAAGAACAACAAGAAGAAGAAATATCTCGAAATATGTCCGTTAGGCCCCTTCCCTTGAGATAAATCTGCAAATATCTCGGAAACGAAGCGAGCTATGGCAAAATGTTAAGAGACCGTTTTTGTAGAGAATTAAGTTTCCTACTTTTTATCTTCTATGATATTTTTTGATCAGACGCGTAGTTCTCGAGATATATCAAGATATTTAAAAGTTCCGAAGCCGCACCAACATAATAGAGATACAGAAACACCGTGGCCCCTTTCTTTGAGATAACTCTGCACTATTGCGCGCTGCAAATGCCACTTCCAGCTTAGCTGTGCAGAAGAAGACCAACAAGAAGAAGAAATATCTCGAAATATGTCCGTCAGGCCCCTTCCCTTGAGATAAATCTGCAAATATCTCGGAAACGAAGCGAGCTATGGCAAAATGTTAAGAGACCTTTTTTGTAGAGAATTCAGTTTCCTACTTTTTATGTTCTATGATATTTTTCGATCAGAGGCGTAGTTCTCGAGATATATCGAGATATTTAAAAGTTCCGAGGCCGCACCAACATAATAGAGATACAGAAACACCGTGGCCCCTTTCTTTGAGATAACTCTGCACTAGTGCGAGCCGCAAATGCCACTTCCAGCTTAGCTATGCAGAAGAAGAACAAGAAGAAGAAGAAATATCTCGAAATATGTCCGTCAGGCCCCTTCCCTTGAGATAAATATGCAAATATCTCGGAAACGAAGCGAGCTATGGCAAAATGTTAAGAGACCTTTTTTGTAGAGAATTAAGTTTCCTACTTTTTATGTTCTATGATATTTTTTGATCAGATGCGTAGTTCTCGAGATATATCAAGATATTTAAAAGTTCCGAAGCCGCACCAACATAATAGAGATACAGAAACACCGTGGCCCCTTTCTTTGAGATAACTCTGCACTATTGCGCGCTGCAAATGCCACTTCCAGCTTAGCTGTGCAGAGGAAGAACAACAAGAAGAAGAAATATCTCGAAATATGTCCGTCAGGCCAGTTCCTTTGAGCTGAATCTGCAAATATCTCGGAAACGAAGCGAGCTATGGCAAAATGTTAAGAGACGTTTTTTGTAGAGAATTATGTTTCCTACAATTTATGTTCTATGATATTTTTTGATCAGAAGCGTAGTTTTCGAGATGTATCGAGATATTTAAAAGTTCCGAAGACGCACCAACATAATAGAGATACAGAAACACCGTGGCCCCTTTCTTTGAGATAACTGTGCACTAGTGCGAGCCGCAAATGCCACTTCCAGCTTAGCTGTGCAGAAGAAGAACAACAAGAAGAAGAAATATCTCGAAATATGTCCGTCAGGCCCCTTCCCTTGAGATATATCTGCAAATATCTCGGAAAGGAAGCGAGCTATGGCAAAATGTTAAGAGACCTCTTTTGTAGAGAATTAAGTTTCCTACTTTTCATGTTCTATGATATTTTTTGATCAGATGCGTAGTTCTCGAGATATATCAAGATATTTAAAAGTTCCGAGGCCGCACCAACATAATAGAGATACAGAAACACCGTGGCCCCTTTCTTTGAGATAAGTCTGCACTAGTGCGAGCCGCAAATGCCACTTCCAGCTTAGCTGTGCAGAAGAAGAACAACAAGAAGAAGAAATATCTCGAAATATGTCCGTCAGGCCCCTTCCCTTGAGATAAATCTGCAAATATCTCGGAAACGAAGCGAGCTATGGCAAAATGTTAAGAGACCTTTTTTGTAGAGAATTAAGTTTCCTACTTTTTATGTTCTATGATATTTTTTGATCAGATGCGTAGTTCTCGAGATATATCAAGATATTTAAAAGTTCCGAAGCCGCACCAACATAATAGAGATACAGAAACACCGTGGCCCCTTTCTTTGAGATAACTCTGTACTATTGCGCGCTGCAAATGCCACTTCCAGCTTAGCTGTGCAGAAGAAGACCAACAAGAAGAAGAAATATCTCGAAATATGTCCGTCAGGCCCCTTCCCTTGAGATATATCTGCAAATATCTCGGAAACGAAGCGAGCTATGGCAAAATGTTAAGAGACCGTTTTTGTAGAGAATTAAGTTTCCTACTTTTTATCTTCTATGATATTTTTTGATCAGACGCGTAGTTCTCGAGATATATCAAGATATTTAAAAGTTCCGAAGCCGCACCAACATAATAGAGATACAGAAACACCGTGGCCCCTTTCTTTGAGATAACTCTGCACTATTGCGCGCTGCAAATGCCACTTCCAGCTTAGCTGTGCAGAAGAAGACCAACAAGAAGAAGAAATATCTCGAAATATGTCCGTCAGGCCCCTTCCCTTGAGATAAATCTGCAAATATCTCGGAAACGAAGCGAGCTATGGCAAAATGTTAAGAGACCTTTTTTGTAGAGAATTCAGTTTCCTACTTTTTATGTTCTATGATATTTTTCGATCAGAGGCGTAGTTCTCGAGATATATCGAGATATTTAAAAGTTCCGAGGCCGCACCAACATAATAGAGATACAGAAACACCGTGGCCCCTTTCTTTGAGATAACTCTGCACTAGTGCGAGCCGCAAATGCCACTTCCAGCTTAGCTATGCAGAAGAAGAACAAGAAGAAGAAGAAATATCTCGAAATATGTCCGTCAGGCCCCTTCCCTTGAGATAAATATGCAAATATCTCGGAAACGAAGCGAGCTATGGCAAAATGTTAAGAGACCTTTTTTGTAGAGAATTAAGTTTCCTACTTTTTATGTTCTATGATATTTTTTGATCAGATGCGTAGTTCTCGAGATATATCAAGATATTTAAAAGTTCCGAAGCCGCACCAACATAATAGAGATACAGAAACACCGTGGCCCCTTTCTTTGAGATAACTCTGCACTATTGCGCGCTGCAAATGCCACTTCCAGCTTAGCTGTGCAGAGGAAGAACAACAAGAAGAAGAAATATCTCGAAATATGTCCGTCAGGCCAGTTCCTTTGAGCTGAATCTGCAAATATCTCGGAAACGAAGCGAGCTATGGCAAAATGTTAAGAGACGTTTTTTGTAGAGAATTATGTTTCCTACAATTTATGTTCTATGATATTTTTTGATCAGAAGCGTAGTTTTCGAGATGTATCGAGATATTTAAAAGTTCCGAAGACGCACCAACATAATAGAGATACAGAAACACCGTGGCCCCTTTCTTTGAGATAACTGTGCACTAGTGCGAGCCGCAAATGCCACTTCCAGCTTAGCTGTGCAGAAGAAGAACAACAAGAAGAAGAAATATCTCGAAATATGTCCGTCAGGCCCCTTCCCTTGAGATATATCTGCAAATATCTCGGAAAGGAAGCGAGCTATGGCAAAATGTTAAGAGACCTCTTTTGTAGAGAATTAAGTTTCCTACTTTTCATGTTCTATGATATTTTTTGATCAGATGCGTAGTTCTCGAGATATATCAAGATATTTAAAAGTTCCGAGGCCGCACCAACATAATAGAGATACAGAAACACCGTGGCCCCTTTCTTTGAGATAAGTCTGCACTAGTGCGAGCCGCAAATGCCACTTCCAGCTTAGCTGTGCAGAAGAAGAACAACAAGAAGAAGAAATATCTCGAAATATGTCCGTCAGGCCCCTTCCCTTGAGATAAATCTGCAAATATCTCGGAAACGAAGCGAGCTATGGCAAAATGTTAAGAGACCTTTTTTGTAGAGAATTAAGTTTCCTACTTTTTATGTTCTATGATATTTTTTGATCAGATGCGTAGTTCTCGAGATATATCAAGATATTTAAAAGTTCCGAAGCCGCACCAACATAATAGAGATACAGAAACACCGTGGCCCCTTTCTTTGAGATAACTCTGTACTATTGCGCGCTGCAAATGCCACTTCCAGCTTAGCTGTGCAGAAGAAGACCAACAAGAAGAAGAAATATCTCGAAATATGTCCGTCAGGCCCCTTCCCTTGAGATATATCTGCAAATATCTCGGAAACGAAGCGAGCTATGGCAAAATGTTAAGAGACCGTTTTTGTAGAGAATTAAGTTTCCTACTTTTTATCTTCTATGATATTTTTTGATCAGACGCGTAGTTCTCGAGATATATCAAGATATTTAAAAGTTCCGAAGCCGCACCAACATAATAGAGATACAGAAACACCGTGGCCCCTTTCTTTGAGATAACTCTGCACTATTGCGCGCTGCAAATGCCACTTCCAGCTTAGCTGTGCAGAAGAAGACCAACAAGAAGAAGAAATATCTCGAAATATGTCCGTCAGGCCCCTTCCCTTGAGATAAATCTGCAAATATCTCGGAAACGAAGCGAGCTATGGCAAAATGTTAAGAGACCTTTTTTGTAGAGAATTCAGTTTCCTAGTTTTTATGTTCTATGATATTTTTCGATCAGAGGCGTAGTTCTCGAGATATATCAAGATATTTAAAAGTTCCGAGGCCGCACCAACATAATAGAGATACAGAAACACCGTGGCCCCTTTCTTTGAGATAACTCTGCACTAGTGCGAGCCGCAAATGCCACTTCCAGCTTAGCTATGCAGAAGAAGAACAACAAGAAGAAGAAATATCTCGAAATATGTCCGTCAGGCCCCTTCCCTTGAGATAAATCTGCAAATATCTCGGAAACGAAGCGAGCTATGGCAAAATGTTAAGAGACCTTTTTTGTAGAGAATTAAGTTTCCTACTTTTTATGTTCTATGATATTTTTTGATCAGATTCGTAGTTCTCGAGATATATCAAGATATTTAAAAGTTCCGAAGCCGCACCAACATAATAGAGATACAGAAACACCGTGGCCCCTTTCTTTGAGATAACTCTGTACTATTGCGCGCTGCAAATGCCACTTCCAGCTTAGCTGTGCAGAAGAAGACCAACAAGAAGAAGAAATATCTCGAAATATGTCCGTCAGGCCCCTTCCCTTGAGATATATCTGCAAATATCTCGGAAACAAAGCGAGCTATGGCAAAATGTTAAGAGACCGTTTTTGTAGAGAATTAAGTTTCCTACTTTTTATCTTCTATGATATTTTTTGATCAGACGCGTAGTTCTCGAGATATATCAAGATATTTAAAAGTTCCGAAGCCGCACCAACATAATAGAGATACAGAAACACCGTGGCCCCTTTCTTTGAGATAACTCTGCACTATTGCGAGCTGCAAATGCCACTTCCAGCTTAGCTGTGCAGAAGAAGAACAACAAGAAGAAGAAATATCTCAAAATATGTCCGTCAGGCCCCTTCCCTTGAGATAAATCTGCAAATATCTCGGAACCGAAGCGAGCTATGGCAAAATGTTAAGAGACCTTTTTTGTAGAGAATTAAGTTTCCTACTTTTTATGTTCTATGATATTTTTTGATCAGATGCGTAGTTCTCGAGATATATCAAGATATTTAAAAGTTCCGAAGCCGCACCAACATAATAGAGATACAGAAACACCGTGGCCCCTTTCTTTGAGATAACTCTGCACTATTGCGAGCTGCAAATGCCACTTCCAGCTTAGCTGTGCAGAAGAAGAACAACAAGAAGAAGAAATATCTCGAAATATGTCCGTCAGGCCCCTTCCCTTGAGATATATCTGCAAATATCTCGGAAACGAAGCGAGCTATGGCAAAATGTTAAGAGACCTTTTTTGTCGAGAATTATGTTTCCTACAATTTATGTTCTATGATATTTTTTGATCAGAAGCGTAGTTTTCGAGATATATCGAGATATTTAAAAGTTCCGAAGCCTCACCAACATAATAGAGATACAGAAACACCGTGGCCCCTTTCTTTGAGATAACTCTGCACTATTGCGAGCTGGAAATGCCACTTCCAGTTTAGCTGTGCAGAAGAAGAACAACAAGAAGAAGAAATATCTCGAAATATGTCCGTTAGTCCCCTTCCCTTGAGATAAATCTGCAAATATCTCGGAAACGAAGCGAGCTATGGCAAAATGTTAAGAGACCTTTTTTGTAGAGAATTAAGTTTCCTACTTTTTATGTTCTATGATATTTTTTGATCAGATGCGTAGTTCTCGAGATATATCAAGATATTTAAAAGTTCCGAAGCCGCACCAACATAATAGAGATACAGAAACACCGTGGCCCCTTTCTTTGAGATAACTCTGCACTATTGCGAGCTGCAAATGCCACTTCCAGCTTAGCTGTGCAGAAGAAGAACAACAAGAAGAAGAAATATCTCGAAATATGTCCGTCAGGCCCCTTCCCTTGAGATATATCTGCAAATATCTCGGAAACGAAGCGAGCTATGGCAAAATGTTAAGAGACCTTTTTTGTCGAGAATTATGTTTCCTACAATTTATGTTCTATGATATTTTTTGATCAGAAGCGTAGTTTTCGAGATATATCGAGATATTTAAAAGTTCCGAAGCCTCACCAACATAATAGAGATACAGAAACACCGTGGCCCCTTTCTTTGAGATAACTCTGCACTATTGCGAGCTGGAAATGCCACTTCCAGTTTAGCTGTGCAGAAGAAGAACAACAAGAAGAAGAAATATCTCGAAATATGTCCGTTAGTCCCCTTCCCTTGAGATAAATCTGCAAATATCTCGGAAACGAAGCGAGCTATGGCAAAATGTTAAGAGACCTTTTTTGTAGAGAATTAAGTTTCCTACTTTTTATGTTCTATGATATTTTTTGATCAGATGCGTAGTTCTCGAGATATATCAAGATATTTAAAAGTTCCGAAGCCGCACCAACATAATAGAGATACAGAAACACCGTGGCCCCTTTCTTTGAGATAACTCTGCACTATTGCGCGCTGCAAATGCCACTTCCAGCTTAGCTGCGCAGAAGAAGAACAACAAGAAGAAGAAATATCTCGAAATATGTCCGTCAGGCCCCTTCCCTTGAGATAAATCTGCAAATATCTCGGAAACGAAGCGAGCTATGGCAGAATGTTAAGAGACCTTTCTTGTAGAGAATTAAGTTTCCTACTTTTCATGTTCTATGATATTTTTTGATCAGAAGCGTAGTTCTCGAGATATATCGAGATATTTAAAAGTTCCGAAGCCGCACCAACATAATAGAGATACAGAAACACCGTGGCCCCTCTCTTTGAGATAACTCTGCACTATTGCGAGCTGGAAATGCCACTTCCAGTTTAGCTGTGCAGAAGAAGAACAACAAGAAGAAGAAATATCTCGAAATATGTCCGTTAGGCCCCTTCCCTTGAGATAAATCTGCAAATATCTCGGAAACGAAGCGAGCTATGGCAAAATGTTAAGAGACCGTTTTTGTAGAGAATTAAGTTTCCTACTTTTTATGTTCTATGATATTTTTTGATCAGACGCGTAGTTCTCGAGATATATCAAGATATTTAAAAGTTCCGAAGCCGCACCAACATAATAGAGATACAGAAACACCGTGGCCCCTTTCTTTGCGATAACTCTGCACTATTGCGCGCTGCAAATGCCACTTCCAGCTTAGCTGTGCAGAAGAAGAACAACAAGAAGAAGAAATATCTCGAAATATGTCCGTCAGGCCCCTTCCCTTGAGATATATCTGCAAATATCTCGGAAAGGAAGCGAGCTATGGCAAAATGTTAAGAGACCTTTTTTGTCGAGAATTATGTTTCCTACAATTTATGTTCTATGATATTTTTTGATCAGAAGCGTAGTGGTCGAGATATATCGAGATATTTAAAAGATCCGAAGCCGCACCAACATAATAGAGATACAGAAACACCGTGGCCCCTTTCTTTGAGATAACTCTGCACTATTGCGAGCTGGAAATGCCACTTCCAGTTTAGCTGTGCAGAAGAAGAACAACAAGAAGAAGAAATATCTCGAAATATGTCCGTTAGGCCCCTTCCCTTGAGATAAATCTGCAAATATCTCGGAAACGAAGCGAGCTATGGCAAAATGTTAAGGGACCTTTTTTGTAGAGAATTAAGTTTCCTACTTTTTATGTTCTATGATATTTTTTGATCAGATGCGTAGTTCTCGAGATATATCAAGATATTTAAAAGTTCCGAAGCCCCACCAACATAATAGAGATACAGAAACACCGTGGCCCCTTTCTTTGAGATAACTCTGCACTATTGCCCGCTGCAAATGCCACTTCCAGCTTAGCTGTGCAGAAGAAGAACAACAAGAAGAAGAAATATCTCGAAATATGTCCGTCAGGCCCCTTCCCTTGAGATAAATCTGCAAATATCTCGGAAACGAAGCGAGCTATGGCAAAATGTTAAGAGACCTTTTTTGTAGAGAATTAAGTTTCCTACTTTTTATGTTGTATGATATCTTTTGATCAGATGCGTAGTTCTCGAGATATATCAAGATATTTAAAAGTTCCGAAGCCGCACCAACATAATAGAGATACAGAAACACCGTGGCCCCTTTCTTTGAGATAAGTCTGCACTAGTGCGAGCCGCAAATGCCACTTCCAGCTTAGCTGTGCAGAAGAAGAACAACAAGAAGAAGAAATATCTCGAAATATGTCCGTCAGGCCCCATCCCTTGAGATAAATCTGCAAATATCTCGGAAACGAAGCAAGCTATGGCAAAATGATAAGAGACCTTTTTTGTAGAGAATTAAGTTTCCTGCTTTTTATGTTCTATGATATTTTTTGATCAGATGCGTAGTTCTCGAGATATATCAAGATATTTAAAAGTTCCGAAGCCGCACCAACATAATAGAGATACAGAAACACCGTGGCCCCTTTCTTTGAGATAACTCTGCACTATTGCCCGCTGCAAATGCCACTTCCAGCTTAGCTGTGCAGAAGAAGAACAACAAGAAGAAGAAATATCTCGAAATATGTCCGTCAGGCCCCTTCCCTTGAGATAAATCTGCAAATATCTCGGAAACGAAGCGAGCTATGGCAAAATGTTAAGAGACCTTTTTTGTAGAGAATTAAGTTTCCTACTTTTTATGTTGTATGATATTTTTTGATCAGATGCGTAGTTCTCGAGATATATCAAGATATTTAAAAGTTCCGAAGCCGCACCAACATAATAGAGATACAGAAACACCGTGGCCCCTTTCTTTGAGATAAGTCTGCACTAGTGCGAGCCGCAAATGCCACTTCCAGCTTAGCTGTGCAGAAGAAGAACAACAAGAAGAAGAAATATCTCGAAATATGTCCGTCAGGCCCCATCCCTTGAGATAAATCTGCAAATATCTCGGAAACGAAGCGAGCTATGGCAAAATGATAAGAGACCTTTTTTGTAGAGAATTAAGTTTCCTGCTTTTTATGTTCTATGATATTTTTTGATCAGATGCGTAGTTCTCGAGATATATCAAGATATTTAAAAGTTCCGAAGCCGCACCAACATAATAGAGATACAGAAACACCCTGGCCCCTTTCTTTGAGATAACTCTGCACTATTGCGAGCTGCAAATGCCACTTCCAGCTTAGCTGTGCAGAGGAAGAACAAAAAGAAGAAGAAATATCTCGAAATATGTCCGTCAGGCCAGTTCCTTTGAGCTGAATCTGCAAATATCTCGGAAACGAAGCGAGCTATGGCAAAATGTTAAGAGACGTTTTTTGTAGAGAATTATGTTTCCTACAATTTATGTTCTATGATATTTTTTGATCAGAAGCGTAGTTCTCGAGATATATCGAGATATTTAAAAGTTCCGAAGCCGCACCAACATAATAGGGATACAGAAACACCGTGGCCCCTTTCTTTGAGATAACTCTGCACTAGTGCGAGCCGCAAATGCCACTTCCAGCTTAGCTGTGCAGAAGACGAACAACAAGAAGAAGAAATATCTCGAAATATGTCCGTCAGGCCCCTTCCCTTGAGATAAATCTGCAAATATCTCGGAAACGGGGAGAGCTATGGCAAAATGTTAAGAGACCTTTTTTGTCGAGAATTATGTTTCCTACAATTTATGTTCTATGATATTTTTTGATCAGAAGCGTAGTGGTCGAGATATATCGAGATATTTAAAAGATCCGAAGCCGCACCAACATAATAGAGATACAGAAACACCGTGGCCCCTTTCTTTGAGATAACTCTGCTCTATTGCGAGCTGGAAATGCCACTTCCAGTTTAGCTGTGCAGAAGAAGAACAACAAGAAGAAGAAATATCTCGAAATATGTCCGTTAGGCCCCTTCCCTTGAGATAAATCTGCAAATATCTCGGAAACGAAGCGAGCTATGGCAAAATGTTAAGAGACCTTTTTTGTAGAGAATTAAGTTTCCTACTTTTTATGTTCTATGATATTTTTTGATCAGATGCGTAGTTCTCGAGATATATCAAGATATTTAAAAGTTCCGAAGCCGCACCAACACAATAGAGATACAGAAACACCGTGGCCCCTTTCTTTGAGATAACTCTGCACTATTCCGAGCTGTAAATGCCACTTCCAGCTTAGCTGTGCAGAAGAAGAACAACAAGAAGAAGAAATATCTCGAAATATGTCCGTCAGGCCCCTTCCCTTGAGATATATCTGCAAATATCTCGGAAACGAAGCGAGCTATGGCAAAATGTTAAGAGACCTTTTTTGTAGAGAATTATGTTTCCTACAATTTATGTCCTATGATATTTTTTGATCAGAAGCGTAGTTCTCGAGATATATCGAGATATTTAAAAGTTCCGAAGCCGCACCAACATAATAGGGATACAGAAACACCGTGGCCCCTTTCTTTGAGATAACTCTGCACTAGTGCGAGCCGCAAATGCCACTTCCAGCTTAGCTGTGCAGACGAAGAACAACAAGAAGAAGAAATATCTCGAAATATGTCCGTCAGGCCCCTTCCCTTGAGATAAATCTGCAAATATCTCGGAAACGAAGCGAGCTATGGCAGAATGTTAAGAGACGTTTTTTGTAGAGAATTATGTTTCCTACAATTTATGTTCTATGATATTTTTTGATCAGAAGCGTAGTTCTCGAGATATATCGAGATATTTAAAAGTTCCGAAGCCGCACCAACATAATAGGGATACAGAAACACCGTGGCCCCTTTCTTTGAGATAACTCTGCACTAGTGCGAGCCGCAAATGCCACTTCCAGCTTAGCTGTGCAGAAGAAGAACAACAAGAAGAAGAAATATCTCGAAATATGTCCGTCAGGCCCCTTCCCTTGAGATAAATCTGCAAATATCTCGGAAACGAAGAGAGCTATGGCAAAATGTTAAGAGACCTTTTTTGTAGAGAATTAAGTTTCCTACTTTTCATGTTCTATGATATTTTTTGATCAGATGCGTAGTTCTCGAGATATATCAAGATATTTAAAAGTTCCGAAGCCGCACCAACATAATAGAGATACAGAAACACCGTGGCCCCTCTCTTTGAGATAACTCTGCACTATTGCGAGCTGGAAATGCCACTTCCAGTTTAGCTGTGCAGAAGAAGAACAACAAGAAGAAGAAATATCTCGAAATATGTCCGTTAGGCCCCTTCCCTTGAGATAAATCTGCAAATATCTCGGAAACGAAGCGAGCTATGGCAAAATGTTAAGAGACCGTTTTTGTAGAGAATTAAGTTTCCTACTTTTTATGTTCTATGATATTTTTTGATCAGACGCGTAGTTCTCGAGATATATCAAGATATTTAAAAGTTCCGAAGCCGCACCAACATAATAGAGATACAGAAACACCGTGGCCCCTTTCTTTGAGATAACTCTGCACTATTGCGAGCTGCAAATGCCACTTCCAGCTTAGCTGTGCAGAAGAAGAACAACAAGAAGAAGAAATATCTCGAAATATGTCCGTCAGGCCCCTTCCCTTGAGATATATCTGCAAATATCTCGGAAACGAAGCGAGCTATGGCAAAATGTTAAGAGACCTTTTTTGTCGAGAATTATGTTTCCTACAATTTATGTTCTATGATATTTTTTGATCAGAAGCGTAGTTTTCGAGATATATCGAGATATTTAAAAGTTCCGAAGCCTCACCAACATAATAGAGATACAGAAACATCGTGGCCCCTTTCTTTGAGATAACTCTGCACTATTGCGAGCTGGAAATGCCACTTCCAGTTTAGCTGTGCAGAAGAAGAACAACAAGAAGAAGAAATATCTCGAAATATGTCCGTTAGTCCCCTTCCCTTGAGATAAATCTGCAAATATCTCGGAAACGAAGCGAGCTATGGCAAAATGTTAAGAGACCTTTTTTGTAGAGAATTAAGTTTCCTACTTTTTATGTTCTATGATATTTTTTGATCAGATGCGTAGTTCTCGAGATATATCAAGATATTTAAAAGTTCCGAAGCCGCACCAACATAATAGAGATACAGAAACACCGTGGCCCCTTTCTTTGAGATAACTCTGCACTATTGCGCGCTGCAAATGCCACTTCCAGCTTAGCTGTGCAGAAGAAGAACAACAAGAAGAAGAAATATCTCGAAATATGTCCGTCAGGCCCCTTCCCTTGAGATATATCTGCAAATATCTCGGAAAGGAAGCGAGCTATGGCAAAATGTTAAGAGACCTTTTTTGTCGAGAATTATGTTTCCTACAATTTATGTTCTATGATATTTTTTGATCAGAAGCGTAGTGGTCGAGATATATCGAGATATTTAAAAGATCCGAAGCCGCACCAACATAATAGAGATACAGAAACACCGTGGCCCCTTTCTTTGAGATAACTCTGCACTATTGCGAGCTGCAAATGCCACTTCCAGCTTAGCTGTGCAGAGGAAGAACAACAAGAAGAAGAAATATCTCGAAATATGTCCGTCAGGCCCCTTCCCTTGAGATATATCTGCAAATATCTCGGAAACGAAGCGAGCTATGGCAAAATGTTAAGAGACCTTTTTCGTAGAGAATTATGTTTCCTATAATTTATGTTCTATGATATTTTTTGATCAGAAGCGTAGTTCTCGAGATATATCGAGATATTTAAAAGTTCCGAAGCCGCACCAACATAATAGAGATACAGAAACACCGTGGCCCCTTTCTTTGAGATAACTCTGCACTATTGCGAGCTGCAAATGCCACTTCCAGCTTAGCTGTGCAGAAGAAGAACAACAAGAAGAAGAAATATCTCGAAATATGTCCGTCAGGCCCCTTCCCTTGAGATATATCTGCAAATATCTCGGAAACGAAGCGAGCTATGGCAAAATGTTAAGAGACCTTTTTTGTCGAGAATTATGTTTCCTACAATTTATGTTCTATGATATTTTTTGATCAGAAGCGTAGTTTTCGAGATATATCGAGATATTTAAAAGTTCCGAAGCCTCACCAACATAATAGAGATACAGAAACACCGTGGCCCCTTTCTTTGAGATAACTCTGCACTATTGCGAGCTGGAAATGCCACTTCCAGTTTAGCTGTGCAGAAGAAGAACAACAAGAAGAAGAAATATCTCGAAATATGTCCGTTAGTCCCCTTCCCTTGAGATAAATCTGCAAATATCTCGGAAACGAAGCGAGCTATGGCAAAATGTTAAGAGACCTTTTTTGTAGAGAATTAAGTTTCCTACTTTTTATGTTCTATGATATTTTTTGATCAGATGCGTAGTTCTCGAGATATATCAAGATATTTAAAAGTTCCGAAGCCGCACCAACATAATAGAGATACAGAAACACCGTGGCCCCTTTCTTTGAGATAACTCTGCACTATTGCGAGCTGCAAATGCCACTTCCAGCTTAGCTGTGCAGAAGAAGAACAACAAGAAGAAGAAATATCTCGAAATATGTCCGTCAGGCCCCTTCCCTTGAGATATATCTGCAAATATCTCGGAAACGAAGCGAGCTATGGCAAAATGTTAAGAGACCTTTTTTGTCGAGAATTATGTTTCCTACAATTTATGTTCTATGATATTTTTTGATCAGAAGCGTAGTTTTCGAGATATATCGAGATATTTAAAAGTTCCGAAGCCTCACCAACATAATAGAGATACAGAAACACCGTGGCCCCTTTCTTTGAGATAACTCTGCACTATTGCGAGCTGGAAATGCCACTTCCAGTTTAGCTGTGCAGAAGAAGAACAACAAGAAGAAGAAATATCTCGAAATATGTCCGTTAGTCCCCTTCCCTTGAGATAAATCTGCAAATATCTCGGAAACGAAGCGAGCTATGGCAAAATGTTAAGAGACCTTTTTTGTAGAGAATTAAGTTTCCTACTTTTTATGTTCTATGATATTTTTTGATCAGATGCGTAGTTCTCGAGATATATCAAGATATTTAAAAGTTCCGAAGCCGCACCAACATAATAGAGATACAGAAACACCGTGGCCCCTTTCTTTGAGATAACTCTGCACTATTGCGCGCTGCAAATGCCACTTCCAGCTTAGCTGCGCAGAAGAAGAACAACAAGAAGAAGAAATATCTCGAAATATGTCCGTCAGGCCCCTTCCCTTGAGATAAATCTGCAAATATCTCGGAAACGAAGCGAGCTATGGCAGAATGTTAAGAGACCTTTCTTGTAGAGAATTAAGTTTCCTACTTTTCATGTTCTATGATATTTTTTGATCAGAAACGTAGTTCTCGAGATATATCGAGATATTTAAAAGTTCCGAAGCCGCACCAACATAATAGAGATACAGAAACACCGTGGCCCCTCTCTTTGAGATAACTCTGCACTATTGCGAGCTGGAAATGCCACTTCCAGTTTAGCTGTGCAGAAGAAGAACAACAAGAAGAAGAAATATCTCGAAATATGTCCGTTAGGCCCCTTCCCTTGAGATAAATCTGCAAATATCTCGGAAACGAAGCGAGCTATGGCAAAATGTTAAGAGACCGTTTTTGTAGAGAATTAAGTTTCCTACTTTTTATGTTCTATGATATTTTTTGATCAGACGCGTAGTTCCCGAGATATATCAAGATATTTAAAAGTTCCGAAGCCGCACCAACATAATAGAGATACAGAAACACCGTGGCCCCTTTCTTTGCGATAACTCTGCACTATTGCGCGCTGCAAATGCCACTTCCAGCTTAGCTGTGCAGAAGAAGAACAACAAGAAGAAGAAATATCTCGAAATATGTCCGTCAGGCCCCTTCCCTTGAGATATATCTGCAAATATCTCGGAAAGGAAGCGAGCTATGGCAAAATGTTAAGAGACCTTTTTTGTCGAGAATTATGTTTCCTACAACTTATGTTCTATGATATTTTTTGATCAGAAGCGTAGTGGTCGAGATATATCGAGATATTTAAAAGATCCGAAGCCGCACCAACATAATAGAGATACAGAAACACCGTGGCCCCTTTCTTTGAGATAACTCTGCACTATTGCGAGCTGGAAATGCCACTTCCAGTTTAGCTGTGCAGAAGAAGAACAACAAGAAGAAGAAATATCTCGAAATATGTCCGTTAGGCCCCTTCCCTTGAGATAAATCTGCAAATATCTCGGAAACGAAGCGAGCTATGGCAAAATGTTAAGGGACCTTTTTTGTAGAGAATTAAGTTTCCTACTTTTTATGTTCTATGATATTTTTTGATCAGATGCGTAGTTCTCGAGATATATCAAGATATTTAAAAGTTCCGAAGCCCCACCAACATAATAGAGATACAGAAACACCGTGGCCCCTTTCTTTGAGATAACTCTGCACTATTGCCCGCTGCAAATGCCACTTCCAGCTTAGCTGTGCAGAAGAAGAACAACAAGAAGAAGAAATATCTCGAAATATGTCCGTCAGGCCCCTTCCCTTGAGATAAATCTGCAAATATCTCGGAAACGAAGCGAGCTATGGCAAAATGTTAAGAGACCTTTTTTGTAGAGAATTAAGTTTCCTACTTTTTATGTTGTATGATATCTTTTGATCAGATGCGTAGTTCTCGAGATATATCAAGATATTTAAAAGTTCCGAAGCCGCACCAACATAATAGAGATACAGAAACACCGTGGCCCCTTTCTTTGAGATAAGTCTGCACTAGTGCGAGCCGCAAATGCCACTTCCAGCTTAGCTGTGCAGAAGAAGAACAACAAGAAGAAGAAATATCTCGAAATATGTCCGTCAGGCCCCATCCCTTGAGATAAATCTGCAAATATCTCGGAAACGAAGCAAGCTATGGCAAAATGATAAGAGACCTTTTTTGTAGAGAATTAAGTTTCCTGCTTTTTATGTTCTATGATATTTTTTGATCAGATGCGTAGTTCTCGAGATATATCAAGATATTTAAAAGTTCCGAAGCCGCACCAACATAATAGAGATACAGAAACACCGTGGCCCCTTTCTTTGAGATAACTCTGCACTATTGCCCGCTGCAAATGCCACTTCCAGCTTAGCTGTGCAGAAGAAGAACAACAAGAAGAAGAAATATCTCGAAATATGTCCGTCAGGCCCCTTCCCTTGAGATAAATCTGCAAATATCTCGGAAACGAAGCGAGCTATGGCAAAATGTTAAGAGACCTTTTTTGTAGAGAATTAAGTTTCCTACTTTTTATGTTGTATGATATTTTTTGATCAGATGCGTAGTTCTCGAGATATATCAAGATATTTAAAAGTTCCGAAGCCGCACCAACATAATAGAGATACAGAAACACCGTGGCCCCTTTCTTTGAGATAAGTCTGCACTAGTGCGAGCCGCAAATGCCACTTCCAGCTTAGCTGTGCAGAAGAAGAACAACAAGAAGAAGAAATATCTCGAAATATGTCCGTCAGGCCCCATCCCTTGAGATAAATCTGCAAATATCTCGGAAACGAAGCGAGCTATGGCAAAATGATAAGAGACCTTTTTTGTAGAGAATTAAGTTTCCTGCTTTTTATGTTCTATGATATTTTTTGATCAGATGCGTAGTTCTCGAGATATATCAAGATATTTAAAAGTTCCGAAGCCGCACCAACATAATAGAGATACAGAAACACCCTGGCCCCTTTCTTTGAGATAACTCTGCACTATTGCGAGCTGCAAATGCCACTTCCAGCTTAGCTGTGCAGAGGAAGAACAAAAAGAAGAAGAAATATCTCGAAATATGTCCGTCAGGCCAGTTCCTTTGAGCTGAATCTGCAAATATCTCGGAAACGAAGCGAGCTATGGCAAAATGTTAAGAGACGTTTTTTGTAGAGAATTATGTTTCCTACAATTTATGTTCTATGATATTTTTTGATCAGAAGCGTAGTTCTCGAGATATATCGAGATATTTAAAAGTTCCGAAGCCGCACCAACATAATAGGGATACAGAAACACCGTGGCCCCTTTCTTTGAGATAACTCTGCACTAGTGCGAGCCGCAAATGCCACTTCCAGCTTAGCTGTGCAGAAGACGAACAACAAGAAGAAGAAATATCTCGAAATATGTCCGTCAGGCCCCTTCCCTTGAGATAAATCTGCAAATATCTCGGAAACGGGGAGAGCTATGGCAAAATGTTAAGAGACCTTTTTTGTCGAGAATTATGTTTCCTACAATTTATGTTCTATGATATTTTTTGATCAGAAGCGTAGTGGTCGAGATATATCGAGATATTTAAAAGATCCGAAGCCGCACCAACATAATAGAGATACAGAAACACCGTGGCCCCTTTCTTTGAGATAACTCTGCTCTATTGCGAGCTGGAAATGCCACTTCCAGTTTAGCTGTGCAGAAGAAGAACAACAAGAAGAAGAAATATCTCGAAATATGTCCGTTAGGCCCCTTCCCTTGAGATAAATCTGCAAATATCTCGGAAACGAAGCGAGCTATGGCAAAATGTTAAGAGACCTTTTTTGTAGAGAATTAAGTTTCCTACTTTTTATGTTCTATGATATTTTTTGATCAGATGCGTAGTTCTCGAGATATATCAAGATATTTAAAAGTTCCGAAGCCGCACCAACACAATAGAGATACAGAAACACCGTGGCCCCTTTCTTTGAGATAACTCTGCACTATTCCGAGCTGTAAATGCCACTTCCAGCTTAGCTGTGCAGAAGAAGAACAACAAGAAGAAGAAATATCTCGAAATATGTCCGTCAGGCCCCATCCCTTGAGATAAATCTGCAAATATCTCGGAAACGAAGCGAGCTATGGCAAAATGATAAGAGACCTTTTTTGTAGAGAATTAAGTTTCCTGCTTTTTATGTTCTATGATATTTTTTGATCAGATGCGTAGTTCTCGAGATATATCAAGATATTTAAAAGTTCCGAAGCCGCACCAACATAATAGAGATACAGAAACACCGTGGCCCCTCTCTTTGAGATAACTCTGCACTATTGCGAGCTGGAAATGCCACTTCCAGTTTAGCTGTGCAGAAGAAGAACAACAAGAAGAAGAAATATCTCGAAATATGTCCGTTAGGCCCCTTCCCTTGAGATAAATCTGCAAATATCTCGGAAACGAAGCGAGCTATGGCAAAATGTTAAGAGACCGTTTTTGTAGAGAATTAAGTTTCCTACTTTTTATGTTCTATGATATTTTTTGATCAGACGCGTAGTTCTCGAGATATATCAAGATATTTAAAAGTTCCGAAGCCGCACCAACATAATAGAGATACAGAAACACCGTGGCCCCTTTCTTTGAGATAACTCTGCACTATTGCGAGCTGCAAATGCCACTTCCAGCTTAGCTGTGCAGAAGAAGAACAACAAGAAGAAGAAATATCTCGAAATATGTCCGTCAGGCCCCTTCCCTTGAGATATATCTGCAAATATCTCGGAAACGAAGCGAGCTATGGCAAAATGTTAAGAGACCTTTTTTGTCGAGAATTATGTTTCCTACAATTTATGTTCTATGATATTTTTTGATCAGAAGCGTAGTTTTCGAGATATATCGAGATATTTAAAAGTTCCGAAGCCTCACCAACATAATAGAGATACAGAAACATCGTGGCCCCTTTCTTTGAGATAACTCTGCACTATTGCGAGCTGGAAATGCCACTTCCAGTTTAGCTGTGCAGAAGAAGAACAACAAGAAGAAGAAATATCTCGAAATATGTCCGTTAGTCCCCTTCCCTTGAGATAAATCTGCAAATATCTCGGAAACGAAGCGAGCTATGGCAAAATGTTAAGAGACCTTTTTTGTAGAGAATTAAGTTTCCTACTTTTTATGTTCTATGATATTTTTTGATCAGATGCGTAGTTCTCGAGATATATCAAGATATTTAAAAGTTCCGAAGCCGCACCAACATAATAGAGATACAGAAACACCGTGGCCCCTTTCTTTGAGATAACTCTGCACTATTGCGCGCTGCAAATGCCACTTCCAGCTTAGCTGTGCAGAAGAAGAACAACAAGAAGAAGAAATATCTCGAAATATGTCCGTCAGGCCCCTTCCCTTGAGATATATCTGCAAATATCTCGGAAAGGAAGCGAGCTATGGCAAAATGTTAAGAGACCTTTTTTGTCGAGAATTATGTTTCCTACAATTTATGTTCTATGATATTTTTTGATCAGAAGCGTAGTGGTCGAGATATATCGAGATATTTAAAAGATCCGAAGCCGCACCAACATAATAGAGATACAGAAACACCGTGGCCCCTTTCTTTGAGATAACTCTGCACTATTGCGAGCTGCAAATGCCACTTCCAGCTTAGCTGTGCAGAGGAAGAACAACAAGAAGAAGAAATATCTCGAAATATGTCCGTCAGGCCCCTTCCCTTGAGATATATCTGCAAATATCTCGGAAACGAAGCGAGCTATGGCAAAATGTTAAGAGACCTTTTTCGTAGAGAATTATGTTTCCTATAATTTATGTTCTATGATATTTTTTGATCAGAAGCGTAGTTCTCGAGATATATCGAGATATTTAAAAGTTCCGAAGCCGCACCAACATAATAGAGATACAGAAACACCGTGGCCCCTTTCTTTGAGATAACTCTGCACTATTGCGAGCTGCAAATGCCACTTCCAGCTTAGCTGTGCAGAAGAAGAACAACAAGAAGAAGAAATATCTCGAAATATGTCCGTCAGGCCCCTTCCCTTGAGATATATCTGCAAATATCTCGGAAACGAAGCGAGCTATGGCAAAATGTTAAGAGACCTTTTTTGTCGAGAATTATGTTTCCTACAATTTATGTTCTATGATATTTTTTGATCAGAAGCGTAGTTTTCGAGATATATCGAGATATTTAAAAGTTCCGAAGCCTCACCAACATAATAGAGATACAGAAACACCGTGGCCCCTTTCTTTGAGATAACTCTGCACTATTGCGAGCTGGAAATGCCACTTCCAGTTTAGCTGTGCAGAAGAAGAACAACAAGAAGAAGAAATATCTCGAAATATGTCCGTTAGTCCCCTTCCCTTGAGATAAATCTGCAAATATCTCGGAAACGAAGCGAGCTATGGCAAAATGTTAAGAGACCTTTTTTGTAGAGAATTAAGTTTCCTACTTTTTATGTTCTATGATATTTTTTGATCAGATGCGTAGTTCTCGAGATATATCAAGATATTTAAAAGTTCCGAAGCCGCACCAACATAATAGAGATACAGAAACACCGTGGCCCCTTTCTTTGAGATAACTCTGCACTATTGCGCGCTGCAAATGCCACTTCCAGCTTAGCTGCGCAGAAGAAGAACGCCAAGAAGAAGAAATATCTCGAAATATGTCCGTCAGGCCCCTTCCCTTGAGATAAATCTGCAAATATCTCGGAAACGAAGCGAGCTATGGCAGAATGTTAAGAGACCTTTCTTGTAGAGAATTAAGTTTCCTACTTTTCATGTTCTATGATATTTTTTGATCAGAAGCGTAGTTCTCGAGATATATCGAGATATTTAAAAGTTCCGAAGCCGCACCAACATAATAGAGATACAGAAACACCGTGGCCCCTCTCTTTGAGATAACTCTGCACTATTGCGAGCTGGAAATGCCACTTCCAGTTTAGCTGTGCAGAAGAAGAACAACAAGAAGAAGAAATATCTCGAAATATGTCCGTTAGGCCCCTTCCCTTGAGATAAATCTGCAAATATCTCGGAAACGAAGCGAGCTATGGCAAAATGTTAAGAGACCGTTTTTGTAGAGAATTAAGTTTCCTACTTTTTATGTTCTATGATATTTTTTGATCAGACGCGTAGTTCTCGAGATATATCAAGATATTTAAAAGTTCCGAAGCCGCACCAACATAATAGAGATACAGAAACACCGTGGCCCCTTTCTTTGCGATAACTCTGCACTATTGCGCGCTGCAAATGCCACTTCCAGCTTAGCTGTGCAGAAGAAGAACAACAAGAAGAAGAAATATCTCGAAATATGTCCGTCAGGCCCCTTCCCTTGAGATATATCTGCAAATATCTCGGAAAGGAAGCGAGCTATGGCAAAATGTTAAGAGACCTTTTTTGTCGAGAATTATGTTTCCTACAATTTATGTTCTATGATATTTTTTGATCAGAAGCGTAGTGGTCGAGATATATCGAGATATTTAAAAGATCCGAAGCCGCACCAACATAATAGAGATACAGAAACACCGTGGCCCCTTTCTTTGAGATAACTCTGCACTATTGCGAGCTGGAAATGCCACTTCCAGTTTAGCTGTGCAGAAGAAGAACAACAAGAAGAAGAAATATCTCGAAATATGTCCGTTAGGCCCCTTCCCTTGAGATAAATCTGCAAATATCTCGGAAACGAAGCGAGCTATGGCAAAATGTTAAGGGACCTTTTTTGTAGAGAATTAAGTTTCCTACTTTTTATGTTCTATGATATTTTTTGATCAGATGCGTAGTTCTCGAGATATATCAAGATATTTAAAAGTTCCGAAGCCCCACCAACATAATAGAGATACAGAAACACCGTGGCCCCTTTCTTTGAGATAACTCTGCACTATTGCCCGCTGCAAATGCCACTTCCAGCTTAGCTGTGCAGAAGAAGAACAACAAGAAGAAGAAATATCTCGAAATATGTCCGTCAGGCCCCTTCCCTTGAGATAAATCTGCAAATATCTCGGAAACGAAGCGAGCTATGGCAAAATGTTAAGAGACCTTTTTTGTAGAGAATTAAGTTTCCTACTTTTTATGTTGTATGATATTTTTTGATCAGATGCGTAGTTCTCGAGATATATCAAGATATTTAAAAGTTCCGAAGCCGCACCAACATAATAGAGATACAGAAACACCGTGGCCCCTTTCTTTGAGATAAGTCTGCACTAGTGCGAGCCGCAAATGCCACTTCCAGCTTAGCTGTGCAGAAGAAGAACAACAAGAAGAAGAAATATCTCGAAATATGTCCGTCAGGCCCCATCCCTTGAGATAAATCTGCAAATATCTCGGAAACGAAGCGAGCTATGGCAAAATGATAAGAGACCTTTTTTGTAGAGAATTAAGTTTCCTGCTTTTTATGTTCTATGATATTTTTTGATCAGATGCGTAGTTCTCGAGATATATCAAGATATTTAAAAGTTCCGAAGCCGCACCAACATAGTAGAGATACAGAAACACCCTGGCCCCTTTCTTTGAGATAACTCTGCACTATTGCGAGCTGCAAATGCCACTTCCAGCTTAGCTGTGCAGAGGAAGAACAAAAAGAAGAAGAAATATCTCGAAATATGTCCGTCAGGCCAGTTCCTTTGAGCTGAATCTGCAAATATCTCGGAAACGAAGCGAGCTATGGCAAAATGTTAAGAGACGTTTTTTGTAGAGAATTATGTTTCCTACAATTTATGTTCTATGATATTTTTTGATCAGAAGCGTAGTTCTCGAGATATATCGAGATATTTAAAAGTTCCGAAGCCGCACCAACATAATAGGGATACAGAAACACCGTGGCCCCTTTCTTTGAGATAACTCTGCACTAGTGCGAGCCGCAAATGCCACTTCCAGCTTAGCTGTGCAGAAGACGAACAACAAGAAGAAGAAATATCTCGAAATATGTCCGTCAGGCCCCTTCCCTTGAGATAAATCTGCAAATATCTCGGAAACGGGGAGAGCTATGGCAAAATGTTAAGAGACCTTTTTTGTCGAGAATTATGTTTCCTACAATTTATGTTCTATGATATTTTTTGATCAGAAGCGTAGTGGTCGAGATATATCGAGATATTTAAAAGATCCGAAGCCGCACCAACATAATAGAGATACAGAAACACCGTGGCCCCTTTCTTTGAGATAACTCTGCTCTATTGCGAGCTGGAAATGCTACTTCCAGTTTAGCTGTGCAGAAGAAGAACAACAAGAAGAAGAAATATCTCGAAATATGTCCGTCAGGCCCCTTCCCTTGAGATATATCTGCAAATATCTCGGAAACGAAGCGAGCTATGGCAAAATGTTAAGAGACCTTTTTCGTAGAGAATTATGTTTCCTATAATTTATGTTCTATGATATTTTTTGATCAGAAGCGTAGTTCTCGAGATATATCGAGATATTTAAAAGTTCCGAAGCCGCACCAACATAATAGGGATACAGAAACACCGTGGCCCCTTTCTATGAGATAACTCTGCACTATTGCGCGCTGCAAATGCCACTTCCAGCTTAGCTGTGCAGAAGAAGAACAACAAGAAGAAGAAATATCTCGAAATATGTCCGTCAGGCCCCTTCCCTTGAGATAAATCTGCAAATATCTCGGAAACGAAGCGAGCTATGGCAAAATGTTAAGAGACCTTTTTTGTAGAGAATTAAGTTTCCTACTTTTTATGTTGTATGATATTTTTTGATCAGATGCGTAGTTCTCGAGATATATCAAGATATTTAAAAGTTCCGAAGCCGCACCAACATAATAGAGATACAGAAACACCGTGGCCCCTTTCTTTGAGATAACTCTGCACTAGGGCGAGCCGCAAATGCCACTTCCAGCTTAGCTGTGCAGAAGAAGAACAACAAGAAGAAGAAATATCTAGAAATATGTCCGTCAGGCCCCTTCCCTTGAGATAAATCTGCAAATATCTCGGAAACGAAGCGAGCTATGGCAGAATGTTAAGAGACGTTTTTTGTAGAGAATTATGTTTCCTACAATTTATGTTCTATGATATTTTTTGATCAGAAGCGTAGTTCTCGAGATATATCGAGATATTTAAAAGTTCCGAAGCCGCACCAACATAATAGGGATACAGAAACACCGTGGCCCCTTTCTTTGAGATAACTCTGCACTAGTGCGAGCCGCAAATGCCACTTCCAGCTTAGCTGTGCAGAAGAAGAACAACAAGAAGAAGAAATATCTAGAAATATGTCCGTCAGGCCCCTTCCCTTGAGATAAATCTGCAAATATCTCGGAAACGAAGCGAGCTATGGCAGAATGTTAAGAGACGTTTTTTGTAGAGAATTATGTTTCCTACTTTTTATGTTCTATGATATTTTTTGATCAGATGCGCAGTTCTCGAGATATATCCAGATATTTAAAAGTTCTCAAGCGGCACCAACATAATAGGGATACAGAAACACCGTGGCCCCTTTCTTTGAGGTAACTCTGCACTATTGCGAGCTGCAAATGCCACTTCCAGCTTAGCTGTGCAGAAGAAGAACAACAAGAAGAAGAAGTATCTCGAAATATGTCCGTCAGGCCCCTTCCCTTGAGATAAATCTGCAAATATCTCGGAAACGATGCCAGCTATGGGAAAATGTTAAGAGACCTTTTTTGTAGAGAATTAAGTTTCCTACTTTCTATGTTCTATGATATTTTTCCATCAGAGGCGTAGTTCTCGAGATATATCAAGATATTTAAAAGTTCCGAAGCCGCACCAACATAATAGAGATACAGAAACACCGTGGCCCCTTTCTTTGAGATAACTCAGCACTATTGCGCGCTGCAAATGCCACTTCCAGCTTAGCGGTGCAGAAGAAGAACAACAAGAAGAAGAAATATCTCGAAATATGTCCGTCAGGCCCCTTCCCTTGAGATAAATCTGCAAATATCTCGGAAACCAAGCGAGCTATGGCAAAATGTTAAGAGACCTTATTTGTAGAGAATTAAGTTTCCTACTTTTTATGTTCTACGATATTTTTTGATCAGATGCGTAGTTCTCGAGATATATCAAGATATTTAAAAGTTCCGAAGCCGCACCAACATAATAGAGATACAGAAACACCGTGGCCCCTTTCTTTGAGATAACTCTGCACTATTGCGAGCTGCAAATGCCACTTCCAGCTTAGCTGTGCAGAAGAAGAACAACAAGAAGAAGAAATATCTCGAAATATGTCCGTCAGGCCCCTTCCCTTGAGATAAATCTGCAAATATCTCGGAAACGAAGCGAGCTATGGCAAAATGTTAAGAGACCTTTTTTGTAGAGAATTATGTTTCCTACAATTTATGTTCTATGATATTTTTTGATCAGAAGCGTAGTTTTCGAGATATATCGAGATATTTAAAAGTTCCGAAGACGCACCAACATAATAGAGATACAGAAACACCGTGGCCCCTTTCTTTGAGATAACTGTGCACTAGTGCGAGCCGCAAATGCCACTTCCAGCTTAGCTGTGCAGAAGAAGAACAACAAGAAGAAGAAATATCTCGAAATATGTCCGTCAGGCCCCTTCCCTTGAGATATATCTGCAAATATCTCGGAAACGAAGCGAGCTATGGCAAAATGTTAAGAGACCTCTTTTGTAGAGAATTAAGTTTCCTACTTTTCATGTTCTATGATATTTTTTGATCAGAAGCGTAGTTCTCGAGATATATCGAGATATTTAAAAGTTCCGAAGCCGCACCAACATAATAGGGATACAGAAACACCGTGGCCCCTTTCTTTGAGATAACTCTGCACTAGTGCGAGCCGCAAATGCCACTTCCAGCTTAGCTGTGCAGAAGAGGAACAACAAGAAGAAGAAATATCTCGAAATATGTCCGTCAGGCCCCTTCCCTTGAGATAAATCTGCAAATATCTCGGAAACGGAGAGAGCTATGGCAAAATGTTAAGAGACCTTTTTTGTAGAGAATTAAGTTTCCTACTTTTCATGTTCTATGATATTTTTTCATCAGATGCGTAGTTCTCGAGATATATCAAGATATTTAAAAGTTCCGAAGCCGCACCAACATAATAGAGATACAGAAACACCGTGGCCCCTCTCTTTGAGATAACTCTGCACTATTGCGAGCTGGAAATGCCACTTCCAGTTTAGCTGTGCAGAAGAAGAACAACAAGAAGAAGAAATATCTCGAAATATGTCCGTTAGGCCCCTCCCCTTGAGATAAATCTGCAAATATCTCGGAAACGAAGCGAGCTATGGCAAAATGTTAAGAGACCTTTTTTGTAGAGAATTATGTTTCCTACAATTTATGTTCTATGATATTTTTTGATCAGAAGCGTAGTTCTCGAGATATATCGAGATATTTAAAAGTTCCGAAGCCGCACCAACATAATAGGGATACAGAAACACCGTGGCCCCTTTCTTTGAGATAACTCTGCACTATTGCGAGCTGGAAATGCCACTTCCAGTTTAGCTGTGCAGAAGAAGAACAACAAGAAGAAGAAATATCTCGAAATATGTCCGTTAGGCCCCTTCCCTTGAGATAAATCTGCAAATATCTCGGAAACGAAGCGAGCTATGGCAAAATGTTAAGAGACCGTTTTTGTAGAGAATTAAGTTTCCTACTTTTTATGCTCTATGATATTTTTTGATCAGACGCGTAGTTCTCGAGATATATCAAGATATTTAAAAGTTCCGAAGCCGCACCAACATAATAGAGATACAGAAACACCGTGGCCCCTTTCTTTGAGATAACTCTGCACTATTGCGAGCTGCAAATGCCACTTCCAGCTTAGCTGTGCAGAAGAAGAACAACAAGAAGAAGAAATATCTCGAAATATGTCCGTCAGGCCCCTTCCCTTGAGATATGTCTGCAAATATCTCGGAAACGAAGCGAGCTATGGCAAAATGTTAAGAGACCTTTTTTGTAGAGAATTATGTTTCCTATAATTTATGTTCTATGATATTTTTTGATCAGAAGCGTAGTTCTCGAGATATATCGAGATATTTAAAAGTTCCGAAGCCGCACCAACATAATAGGGATACAGAAACACCGTGGCCCCTTTCTTTGAGGTAACTCTGCACTATTGCGAGCTGCAAATGCCACTTCCAGCTTAGCTGTGCAGAAGAAGAACAACAAGAAGAAGAAATATCTCGAAATATGTCCGTCAGGCCCCTTCCCTTGAGATAAATCTGCAAATATCTCGGAAACCAAGCGAGCTATGGCAAAATGTTCAGAGACCTTATTTGTAGAGAATTAAGTTTCCTACTTTTTATGTTCTACGATATTTTTTGATCAGATGCGTAGTTCTCGAGATATATCAAGATATTTAAAAGTTCCGAAGCCGCACCAACATAATAGAGATACAGAAACACCGTGGCCCCTTTCTTTGAGATAACTCTGCACTATTGCGAGCTGCAAATGCCACTTCCAGCTTAGCTGTGCAGAAGAAGAACAACAAGAAGAAGAAATATCTCGAAATATGTCCGTCAGGCCCCTTCCCTTGAGATAAATCTGCAAATATCTCGGAAACGAAGCGAGCTATGGCAAAATGTTAAGAGACCTTTTTTGTAGAGAATTATGTTTCCTACAATTTACGTTCTCTGATATTTTTTGATCAGAAGCGTAGTTTTCGAGATATATCGAGATATTTAAAAGTTCCGAAGCCGCACCAACATAATAGAGATACAGAAACACCGTGGCCCCTTTCTTTGAGATAACTCTGCACTATTGCGAGCTGCAAATGCCACTTCCAGCTTAGCTGTGCAGAAGAAGAACAACAAGAAGAAGAAATATCTCGGAATATGTCCGTCAGGCCCCTTCCCTTGAGATATATCTGCAAATATCTCGGAAACGAAGCGAGCTATGGCAAAATGTTAAGAGACCTTTTTTGTCGAGAATTATGTTTCCTACAATTTATGTTCTATGATATTTTTTGATCAGAAGCGTAGTTTTCGAGATATATCGAGATATTTAAAAGTTCCGAAGCCGCACCAACATAATAGGGATACAGAAACACCGTGGCCCCTTTCTTTGAGATAACTCTGCACTAGTGCGAGCCGCAAATGCCACTTCCAGCTTAGCTGTGCAGAAGAAGAACAACAAGAAGAAGAAATATCTAGAAATATGTCCGTCAGGCCCCTTCCCTTGAGATAAATCTGCAAATATCTCGGAAACGAAGCGAGCTATGGCAGAATGTTAAGAGACGTTTTTTGTAGAGAATTATGTTTCCTACTTTTTATGTTCTATGATATTTTTTGATCAGATGCGCAGTTCTCGAGATATATCCAGATATTTAAAAGTTCCCAAGCGGCACCAACATAATAGGGATACAGAAACACCGTGGCCCCTTTCTTTGAGGTAACTCTGCACTATTGCGAGCTGCAAATGCCACTTCCAGCTTAGCTGTGCAGAAGAAGAACAACAAGAAGAAGAAGTATCTCGAAATATGTCCGTCAGGCCCCTTCCCTTGAGATAAATCTGCAAATATCTCGGAAACGATGCCAGCTATGGGAAAATGTTAAGAGACCTTTTTTGTAGAGAATTAAGTTTCCTACTTTCTATGTTCTATGATATTTTTCCATCAGAGGCGTAGTTCTCGAGATATATCAAGATATTTAAAAGTTCCGAAGCCGCACCAACATAATAGAGATACAGAAACACCGTGGCCCCTTTCTTTGAGATAACTCTGCACTATTGCGCGCTGCAAATGCCACTTCCAGCTTAGCGGTGCAGAAGAAGAACAACAAGAAGAAGAAATATCTCGAAATATGTCCGTCAGGCCCCTTCCCTTGAGATAAATCTGCAAATATCTCGGAAACCAAGCGAGCTATGGCAAAATGTTAAGAGACCTTATTTGTAGAGAATTAAGTTTCCTACTTTTTATGTTCTACGATATTTTTTGATCAGATGCGTAGTTCTCGAGATATATCAAGATATTTAAAAGTTCCGAAGCCGCACCAACATAATAGAGATACAGAAACACCGTGGCCCCTTTCTTTGAGATAACTCTGCACTATTGCGAGCTGCAAATGCCACTTCCAGCTTAGCTGTGCAGAAGAAGAACAACAAGAAGAAGAAATATCTCGAAATATGTCCGTCAGGCCCCTTCCCTTGAGATAAATCTGCAAATATCTCGGAAACGAAGCGAGCTATGGCAAAATGTTAAGAGACCTTTTTTGTAGAGAATTATGTTTCCTACAATTTATGTTCTATGATATTTTTTGATCAGAAGCGTAGTTTTCGAGATATATCGAGATATTTAAAAGTTCCGAAGACGCACCAACATAATAGAGATACAGAAACACCGTGGCCCCTTTCTTTGAGATAACTGTGCACTAGTGCGAGCCGCAAATGCCACTTCCAGCTTAGCTGTGCAGAAGAAGAACAACAAGAAGAAGAAATATCTCGAAATATGTCCGTCAGGCCCCTTCCCTTGAGATATATCTGCAAATATCTCGGAAACGAAGCGAGCTATGGCAAAATGTTAAGAGACCTCTTTTGTAGAGAATTAAGTTTCCTACTTTTCATGTTCTATGATATTTTTTGATCAGAAGCGTAGTTCTCGAGATATATCGAGATATTTAAAAGTTCCGAAGCCGCACCAACATAATAGGGATACAGAAACACCGTGGCCCCTTTCTTTGAGATAACTCTGCACTAGTGCGAGCCGCAAATGCCACTTCCAGCTTAGCTGTGCAGAAGAGGAACAACAAGAAGAAGAAATATCTCGAAATATGTCCGTCAGGCCCCTTCCCTTGAGATAAATCTGCAAATATCTCGGAAACGGAGAGAGCTATGGCAAAATGTTAAGAGACCTTTTTTGTAGAGAATTAAGTTTCCTACTTTTCATGTTCTATGATATTTTTTGATCAGATGCGTAGTTCTCGAGATATATCAAGATATTTAAAAGTTCCGAAGCCGCACCAACATAATAGAGATACAGAAACACCGTGGCCCCTCTCTTTGAGATAACTCTGCACTATTGCGAGCTGGAAATGCCACTTCCAGTTTAGCTGTGCAGAAGAAGAACAACAAGAAGAAGAAATATCTCGAAATATGTCCGTTAGGCCCCTCCCCTTGAGATAAATCTGCAAATATCTCGGAAACGAAGCGAGCTATGGCAAAATGTTAAGAGACCTTTTTTGTAGAGAATTATGTTTCCTACAATTTATGTTCTATGATATTTTTTGATCAGAAGCGTAGTTCTCGAGATATATCGAGATATTTAAAAGTTCCGAAGCCGCACCAACATAATAGGGATACAGAAACACCGTGGCCCCTTTCTTTGAGATAACTCTGCACTATTGCGAGCTGGAAATGCCACTTCCAGTTTAGCTGTGCAGAAGAAGAACAACAAGAAGAAGAAATATCTCGAAATATGTCCGTTAGGCCCCTTCCCTTGAGATAAATCTGCAAATATCTCGGAAACGAAGCGAGCTATGGCAAAATGTTAAGAGACCGTTTTTGTAGAGAATTAAGTTTCCTACTTTTTATGCTCTATGATATTTTTTGATCAGACGCGTAGTTCTCGAGATATATCAAGATATTTAAAAGTTCCGAAGCCGCACCAACATAATAGAGATACAGAAACACCGTGGCCCCTTTCTTTGAGATAACTCTGCACTATTGCGAGCTGCAAATGCCACTTCCAGCTTAGCTGTGCAGAAGAAGAACAACAAGAAGAAGAAATATCTCGAAATATGTCCGTCAGGCCCCTTCCCTTGAGATATGTCTGCAAATATCTCGGAAACGAAGCGAGCTATGGCAAAATGTTAAGAGACCTTTTTTGTAGAGAATTATGTTTCCTATAATTTATGTTCTATGATATTTTTTGATCAGAAGCGTAGTTCTCGAGATATATCGAGATATTTAAAAGTTCCGAAGCCGCACCAACATAATAGGGATACAGAAACACCGTGGCCCCTTTCTTTGAGGTAACTCTGCACTATTGCGAGCTGCAAATGCCACTTCCAGCTTAGCTGTGCAGAAGAAGAACAACAAGAAGAAGAAATATCTCGAAATATGTCCGTCAGGCCCCTTCCCTTGAGATAAATCTGCAAATATCTCGGAAACCAAGCGAGCTATGGCAAAATGTTCAGAGACCTTATTTGTAGAGAATTAAGTTTCCTACTTTTTATGTTCTACGATATTTTTTGATCAGATGCGTAGTTCTCGAGATATATCAAGATATTTAAAAGTTCCGAAGCCGCACCAACATAATAGAGATACAGAAACACCGTGGCCCCTTTCTTTGAGATAACTCTGCACTATTGCGAGCTGCAAATGCCACTTCCAGCTTAGCTGTGCAGAAGAAGAACAACAAGAAGAAGAAATATCTCGAAATATGTCCGTCAGGCCCCTTCCCTTGAGATAAATCTGCAAATATCTCGGAAACGAAGCGAGCTATGGCAAAATGTTAAGAGACCTTTTTTGTAGAGAATTATGTTTCCTACAATTTACGTTCTCTGATATTTTTTGATCAGAAGCGTAGTTTTCGAGATATATCGAGATATTTAAAAGTTCCGAAGCCGCACCAACATAATAGAGATACAGAAACACCGTGGCCCCTTTCTTTGAGATAACTCTGCACTATTGCGAGCTGCAAATGCCACTTCCAGCTTAGCTGTGCAGAAGAAGAACAACAAGAAGAAGAAATATCTCGGAATATGTCCGTCAGGCCCCTTCCCTTGAGATATATCTGCAAATATCTCGGAAACGAAGCGAGCTATGGCAAAATGTTAAGAGACCTTTTTTGTCGAGAATTATGTTTCCTACAATTTATGTTCTATGATATTTTTTGATCAGAAGCGTAGTTTTCGAGATATATCGAGATATTTAAAAGTTCCGAAGCCTCACCAACATAATAGAGATACAGAAACACCGTGGCCCCTTTCTTTGAGATAACTCTGCACTATTGACAGCTGGAAATGCCACTTCCAGTTTAGCTGTGCAGAAGAAGAACAACAAGAAGAAGAAATATCTCGAAATATGTCCGTTAGTCCCCTTCCCTTGAGATAAATCTGCAAATATCTCGGAAACGAAGCGAGCTATGGCAAAATGTTAAGAGACCTTTTTTGTAGAGAATTAAGTTTCCTACTTTTTATGTTCTATGATATTTTTTGATCAGATGCGTAGTTCTCGAGATATATCAAGATATTTAAAAGTTCCGAAGCCGCACCAACATAATAGAGATACAGAAACACCGTGGCCCCTTTCTTTGAGATAACTCTGCACTATTGCGCGCTGCAAATGCCACTTCCAGCTTAGCTGTGCAGAAGAAGAACAACAAGAAGAAGAAATATCTCGAAATATGTCCGTCAGGCCCCTTCCCTTGAGATATATCTGCAAATATCTCGGAAAGGAAGCGAGCTATGGCAAAATGTTAAGAGACCTTTTTTGTCGAGAATTATGTTTCCTACAATTTATGTTCTATGATATTTTTTGATCAGAAGCGTAGTGGTCGAGATATATCGAGATATTTAAAAGATCCGAAGCCGCACCAACATAATAGAGATACAGAAACACCGTGGCCCCTTTCTTTGAGATAACTCTGCACTATTGCGAGCTGGAAATGCCACTTCCAGTTTAGCTGTGCAGAAGAAGAACAACAAGAAGAAGAAATATCTCGAAATATGTCCGTTACGCCCCTTCCCTTGAGATAAATCTGCAAATATCTCGGAAACGAAGCGAGCTATGGCAAAATGTTAACAGACCTTTTTTGTAGAGAATTAAGTTTCCTACTTTTTATGTTGTATGATATTTTTTGATCAGATGCGTAGTTCTCGAGATATATCAAGATATTTAAAAGTTCCGAAGCCGCACCAACATAATAGAGATACAGAAACACCGTGGCCCCTTTCTTTGAGATAACTCTGCACTATTGCGAGCTGGAAATGCCACTTCCAGTTTAGCTGTGCAGAAGAAGAACAACAAGAAGAAGAAATATCTCGAAATATGTCCGTTAGGCCCCTTCCCTTGAGATAAATCTGCAAATATCTCGGAAACGAAGCGAGCTATGGCAAAATGTTAACAGACCTTTTTTGTAGAGAATTAAGTTTCCTACTTTTTATGTTCTATGATATTTTTTGATCAGATGCGTAGTTCTCGAGATATATCAAGATGTTTAAAAGTTCCGAAGCCGCACCAACATAATAGAGATACAGAAACACCGTGGCCCCTTTCTTTGAGATAACTCTGCACTATTGCGCGCTGCAAATGCCACTTCCAGCTTAGCTGTGCAGAAGAAGAACAACAAGAAGAAGAAATATCTCGAAATATGTCCGTCAGGCCCCTTCCCTTGAGATAAATCTGCAAATATCTCGGAAACGAAGCGAGCTGTGGCAAAATGTTAACAGACCTTTTTTGTAGAGAATTAAGTTTCCTACTTTTTATGTTCTATGATATTTTTTGATCAGATGCGTAGTTCTCGAGATATATCAAGATGTTTAAAAGTTCCGAAGCCGCACCAACATAATAGAGATACAGAAACACCGTGGCCCCTTTCTTTGAGATAACTCTGCACTATTGCGCGCTGCAAATGCCACTTCCAGCTTAGCTGTGCAGAAGAAGAACAACAAGAAGAAGAAATATCTCGAAATATGTCCGTCAGGCCCCTTCCCTTGAGATAAATCTGCAAATATCTCGGAAACGAAGCGAGCTATGGCAAAATGTTAAGAGACCTTTTTTGTAGAGAATTAAGTTTCCTACTTTTTATGTTGTATGATATTTTTTGATCAGATGCGTAGTTCTCGAGATATATCAAGATATTTAAAAGTTCCGAAGCCGCACCAACATAATAGAGATACAGAAACACCGTGGCCCCTTTCTTTGAGATAACTCTGCACTATTGCGAGCTGCAAATGCCACTTCCAGCTTAGCTGTGCAGAGGAAGAACAAAAAGAAGAAGAAATATCTCGAAATATGTCCGTCAGGCCAGTTCCTTTGAGCTGAATCTGCAAATATCTCGGAAACGAAGCGAGCTATGGCAAAATGTTAAGAGACGTTTTTTGTAGAGAATTATGTTTCCTACAATTTATGTTGTATGATATTTTTTGATCAGAAGCGTAGTTCTCGAGATATATCGAGATATTTAAAAGTTCCGAAGCCGCACCAACATAATAGGGATACAGAAACACCGTGGCCCCTTTCTTTGAGATAACTCTGCACTAGTGCGAGCCGCAAATGCCACTTCCAGCTTAGCTGTGCAGAAGAAGAACAACAAGAAGAAGAAATATCTCGAAATATGTCCGTCAGGCCCCTTCCCTTGAGATAAATCTGCAAATATCTCGGAAACGAAGCGAGCTATGGCAGAATGTTAAGAGACGTTTTTTGTAGAGAATTATGTTTCCTACAATTTATGTTCTATGATATTTTTTGATCAGAAGCGTAGTTCTCGAGATATATCGAGATATTTAAAAGTTCCGAAGCCGCACCAACATAATAGGGATACAGAAACACCGTGGCCCCTTTCTTTGAGATAACTCTGCACTAGTGCGAGCCGCAAATGCCACTTCCAGCTTAGCTGTGCAGAAGAAGAACAACAAGAAGAAGAAATATCTCGAAATATGTCCGTCAGGCCCCTTCCCTTGAGATAAATCTGCAAATATCTCGGAAACGAAGAGAGCTATGGCAAAATGTTAAGAGACCTTTTTTGTAGAGAATTAAGTTTCCTACTTTTCATGTTCTATGATATTTTTTGATCAGATGCGTAGTTCTCGAGATATATCAAGATATTTAAAAGTTCCGAAGCCGCACCAACATAATAGAGATACAGAAACACCGTGGCCCCTCTCTTTGAGATAACTCTGCACTATTGCGAGCTGGAAATGCCACTTCCAGTTTAGCTGTGCAGAAGAAGAACAACAAGAAGAAGAAATATCTCGAAATATGTCCGTTAGGCCCCTTCCCTTGAGATAAATCTGCAAATATCTCGGAAACGAAGCGAGCTATGGCAAAATGTTAAGAGACCGTTTTTGTAGAGAATTAAGTTTCCTACTTTTTATGTTCTATGATATTTTTTGATCAGAAGCGTAGTTCTCGAGATATATCAAGATATTTAAAAGTTCCGAAGCCGCACCAACATAATAGAGATACAGAAACACCGTGGCCCCTTTCTTTGAGATAACTCTGCACTATTGCGAGCTGCAAATGCCACTTCCAGCTTAGCTGTGCAGAAGAAGAACAACAAGAAGAAGAAATATCTCGAAATATGTCCGTCAGGCCCCTTCCCTTGAGATATATCTGCAAATATCTCGGAAACGAAGCGAGCTATGGCAAAATGTTAAGAGACCTTTTTTGTAGAGAATTATGTTTCCTATAATTTATGTTCTATGATATTTTTTGATCAGAAGCGTAGTTCTCGAGATATATCGAGATATTTAAAAGTTCCGAAGCCGCACCAACATAATAGGGATACAGAAACACCGTGGCCCCTTTCTTTGAGATAACTCTGCACTATTGCGAGCTGGAAATGCCACTTCCAGTTTAGCTGTGCAGAAGAAGAACAACAAGAAGAAGAAATATCTCGAAATCTGTCCGTCAGGCCCCTTCCCTTGAGATAAATCTGCAAATATCTCGGAAACGAAGCGAGCTATGGCAAAATGTTAGGAGACCTTTTTTGTAGAGAATTATGTTTCCTACAATTTATGTTCTATGATATTTTTTGATCAGAAGCGTAGTTCTCGAGATATATCGAGATATTTAAAAGTTCCGAAGCCGCACCAACATAATAGGGATACAGAAACACCGTGGCCCCTTTCTTTGAGGTAACTCTGCACTATTGCGAGCTGCAAATGCCACTTCCAGCTTAGCTGTGCAGAAGAAGAACAACAAGAAGAAGAAATATCTCGAAATATGTCCGTCAGGCCCCTTCCCTTGAGATAAATCTGCAAATATCTCGGAAACCAAGCGAGCTATGGCAAAATGTTCAGAGACCTTATTTGTAGAGAATTAAGTTTCCTACTTTTTATGTTCTACGATATTTTTTGATCAGATGCGTAGTTCTCAAGATATATCAAGATATTTAAAAGTTCCGCAGCCGCACCAACATAATAGAGATACAGAAACACCGTGGCCCCTTTCTTTGAGATAACTCTGCACTATTGCGAGCTGCAAATGCCACTTCCAGCTTAGCTGTGCAGAGGAAGAACAACAAGAAGAAGAAATATCTCGAAATATGTCCGTCAGGCCCCTTCCCTTGAGATAAATCTGCAAATATCTCGGAAACGAAGCGAGCTATGGCAAAATGTTAAGAGACGTTTTTTGTAGAGAATTATGTTTCCTACAATTTATGTTGTATGATATTTTTTGATCAGAAGCGTAGTTTTCGAGATATATCGAGATATTTAAAAGTTCCGAAGCCGCACCAACATAATAGAGATACAGAAACACCGTGGCCCCTTTCTTTGAGATAACTGTGCACTAGTGCGAGCCACAAATGCCACTTCCAGCTTAGCTGTGCAGAAGAAGAACAACAAGAAGAAGAAATATCTGGAAATATGTCCGTCAGGCCCCTTCCCTTGAGATAAATCTGCAAATATCTCGGAAACGAAGCGAGCTACGGCAAAATGTTGAGAGACCTTCTTTGTAGAAAATTAGGATTCCTACTTTTTATGTTCTATGATATTTTTTGATCAGATGCGTAGTTCTCGAGATATATCAAGATACTTAAAAGTTCCGAAGCCGCACCAACATAATAGAGATACAGAAACACCGTGGCCCCTTTCTTTGAGATAACTCTGCACTATTGCGAGCTGCAAATGCCACTTCCAGTTTAGCTGTGCAGAAGAAGAACAACAAGAAGAAGAAATATCTCGAAATATGTCCGTTAGTCCCCTTCCCTTGAGATAAATCTGCAAATATCTCGGAAACGAAGCGAGCTATGGCAAAATGTTAAGAGACCTTTTTTGTAGAGAATTAAGTTTCCTACTTTTTATGTTCTATGATATTTTTTGATCAGATGCGTAGTTCTCGAGATATATCAAGATATTTAAAAGTTCCGAAACCGCACCAACATAATAGAGATACAGAAACACCGTGGCCCCTTTCTTTGAGATAACTCTGCACTATTGCGCGCTGCAAATGCCACTTCCAGCTTAGCTGTGCAGAAGAAGAACAACAAGAAGAAGAAATATCTCGAAATATGTCCGTCAGGCGCCTTCCCTTGAGATATATCTGCAAATATCTCGGAAAGGAAGCGAGCTATGGCAGAATGTTAAGAGACCTTTTTTGTCGAGAATTATGTTTCCTACAATTTATGTTCTATGATATTTTTTGATCAGAAGCGTAGTGGTCGAGATATATCGAGATATTTAAAAGATCCGAACCCGCACCAACATAATAGAGATACAGAAACACCGTGGCCCCTTTCTTTGAGATAACTCTGCACTATTGCGAGCTGGAAATGCCACTTCCAGTTTAGCTGTGCAGAAGAAGAACAACAAGAAGAAGAAATATCTCGAAATATGTCCGTTACGCCCCTTCCCTTGAGATAAATCTGCAAATATCTCGGAAACGAAGCGAGCTATGGCAAAATGTTAACAGACCTTTTTTGTAGAGAATTAAGTTTCCTACTTTTTGTGTTGTATGATATTTTTTGATCAGATGCGTAGTTCTCGAGATATATCAAGATATTTAAAAGTTCCGAAGCCGCACCAACATAATAGAGATACAGAAACACCGTGGCCCCTTTCTTTGAGATAACTCTGCACTATTGCGAGCTGGAAATGCCACTTCCAGTTTAGCTGTGCAGAAGAAGAACAACAAGAAGAAGAAATATCTCGAAATATGTCCGTTAGGCCCCTTCCCTTGAGATAAATCTGCAAATATCTCGGAAACGAAGCGAGCTATGGCAAAATGTTAACAGACCTTTTTTGTAGAGAATTAAGTTTCCTACTTTTTATGTTCTATGATATTTTTTGATCAGATGCGTAGTTCTCGAGATATATCAAGATATTTAAAAGTTCCGAAGCCGCACCAACATAATAGAGATACAGAAACACCGTGGCCCCTTTCTTTGAGATAACTCTGCACTATTGCGCGCTGCAAATGCCACTTCCAGCTTAGCTGTGCAGAAGAAGAACAACAAGAAGAAGAAATATCTCGAAATATGTCCGTCAGGCCCCTTCCCTTGAGATAAATCTGCAAATATCTCGGAAACGAAGCGAGCTATGGCAAAATGTTAAGAGACCTTTTTTGTAGAGAATTAAGTTTCCTACTTTTTATGTTGTATGATATTTTTTGATCAGATGCGTAGTTCTCGAGATATATCAAGATATTTAAAAGTTCCGAAGCCGCACCAACATAATAGAGGAACAGAAACACCGTGGCCCCTTTCTTTGAGATAACTCTGCACTATTGCGAGCTGGAAATGCCACTTCCAGTTTAGCTGTGCAGAAGAAGAACAACAAGAAGAAGAAATATCTCGAAATATGTCCGTTACGCCCCTTCCCTTGAGATAAATCTGCAAATATCTCGGAAACGAAGCGAGCTATGGCAAAATGTTAACAGACCTTTTTTGTAGAGAATTAAGTTTCCTACTTTTTATGTTGTATGATATTTTTTGATCAGATGCGTAGTTCTCGAGATATATCAAGATATTTAAAAGTTCCGAAGCCGCACCAACATAATAGAGATACAGAAACACCGTGGCCCCTTTCTTTGAGATAACTCTGCACTATTGCGAGCTGGAAATGCCACTTCCAGTTTAGCTGTGCAGAAGAAGAACAACAAGAAGAAGAAATATCTCGAAATATGTCCGTTAGGCCCCTTCCCTTGAGATAAATCTGCAAATATCTCGGAAACGAAGCGAGCTATGGCAAAATGTTAACAGACCTTTTTTGTAGAGAATTAAGTTTCCTACTTTTTATGTTCTATGATATTTTTTGATCAGATGCGTAGTTCTCGAGATATATCAAGATATTTAAAAGTTCCGAAGCCGCACCAACATAATAGAGATACAGAAACACCGTGGCCCCTTTCTTTGAGATAACTCTGCACTATTGCGCGCTGCAAATGCCACTTCCAGCTTAGCTGTGCAGAAGAAGAACAACAAGAAGAAGAAATATCTCGAAATATGTCCGTCAGGCCCCTTCCCTTGAGATAAATCTGCAAATATCTCGGAAACGAAGCGAGCTATGGCAAAATGTTAAGAGACCTTTTTTGTAGAGAATTAAGTTTCCTACTTTTTATGTTGTATGATATTTTTTGATCAGATGCGTAGTTCTCGAGATATATCAAGATATTTAAAAGTTCCGAAGCCGCACCAACATAATAGAGGAACAGAAACACCGTGGCCCCTTTCTTTGAGATAACTCTGCACTATTGCGAGCTGGAAATGCCACTTCCAGTTTAGCTGTGCAGAAGAGGAACAACAAGAAGAAGAAATATCTCGAAATCTGTCCGTCAGGCCCCTTCCCTTGAGATAAATCTGCAAATATCTCGGAAACGAAGCGAGCTATGGCAAAATGTTAAGAGACCTTTTTTGTAGAGAATTATGTGTCCTACAATTTATGTTCTATGATATTTTTTGATCAGAAGCGTAGTTCTCGAGATATATCGAGATATTTAAAAGTTCCGAAGCCGCACCAACATAATAGGGATACAGAAACACCGTGGCCCCTTTCTTTGAGATAACTCTGCACTAGTGCGAGCCGCAAATGCCACTTCCAGCTTAGCTGTGCAGAAGAAGAACAACAAGAAGAAGAAATATCTCGAAATATGCCCGTCAGGCCCCTTCCCTTGAGATAAATCTGCAAATATCTCGGAAACGAAGCGAGCTATGGCAAAATGTTAATAGACCTTTTTTGTAGAGAATTAAGTTTCCTACTTTTTATGTTCTATGATATTTTTTGATCAGATGCGTAGTTCTCGAGATATATCAAGATATTTAAAAGCTCCGAAGCCGCACCAACATAATAGAGATACAGAAACACCGTGGCCCCTTTCTTTGAGATAACTCTGCACTACTGCGAGCTGCAAATGCCACTTCCAGCTTAGCTGTGCAGAAGAAGAACAACAAGAAGAAGAAATATCTCGAAATATGTCCGTCAGGCCCCTTCCCTTGAGATAAATCTGCAAATATCTCGGAAACCAAGCGAGCTATGACAAAATGTTCAGAGACCTTATTTGTAGAGAATTAAGTTTCCTACTTTTTATGTTCTACGATATTTTTTGATCAGATGCGTAGCTCTCGAGATATATCAAGATATTTAAAAGTTCCGAAGCCGCACCAACATAATAGAGATACAGAAACACCGTGGCCCCTTTCTTTGAGATAACTCTGCACTATTGCGAGCTGCAAATGCCACTTCCAGCTTAGCTGTGCAGAAGAAGAACAACAAGAAGAAGAAATATCTCGAAATATGTCCGTCAGGCCCCTTCCCTTGAGATAAATCTGCAAATATCTCGGAAACGAAGCGAGCTATGGCAAAATGTTAAGAGACGTTTTTTGTAGAGAATTATGCTTCCTACAATTTATGTTCTATGATATTTTTTGATCAGAAGCGTAGTTTTCGAGATATATCGAGATATTTAAAAGTTCCGAAGCCGCACCAACATAATAGAGATACAGAAACACCGTGGCCCCTTTCTTTGAGATAACTCTGCACTATTGCGACCTGCAAATGCCACTTCCAGCTTAGCTGTGCAGAAGAAGAACAACAAGAAGAAGAAATATCTCGAAATATGTCCGTCAGGCCCCTTCCCTTGAGATAAATCTGCAAATATCTCGGAAACGAAGCGAGCTAAGGCAAAATGTTAAGAGACCTTTTTTGTAGAGAATTAAGTTTCCTACTTTTTATGTTCTATGATATTTTTCGATCAGAGGCGTAGTTCTCGAGATATATCAAGATATTTAAAAGTTCCGAAGCCGCACCAACATAATAGAGATACAGAAACACCGTGGCCCCTTTCTTTGAGATAACTCTGCACGATTGCGAGCTGGAAATGCCACTTCCAGTTTAGCTGTGCAGAAGAAGAACAACAAGAAGAAGAAATATCTCGAAATTTGTCCATCAGGACCCTTCCCGTGAGATAAATCTGCAAATATCTCGGAAACGAAGCGAGCTATGGCAAAATGTTAACAGACCTTTTTTGTAGAGAATTATGTTTCCTACAATTTATGTTCTATGATATTTTTTGATCAGAAGCGTAGTTTTCGAGATATATCGAGATATTTAAAAGTTCCGAAGCCGCACCAACATAATAGAGATACAGAAACAGCGTGGCCCCTTTCTTTGGGATAACTCTGCACTATTGCGAGCTGGAAATGCCACTTCCAGTTTAGCTGTGCAGAAGAAGAACAACAAGAAGAAGAAATATCACGAAATATGTCCGTCAGGACCCCTCCCTTGAGATAAATCTGCAAATATCTCGGAAACGAAGCGAGCTATTGCAAAACGTTAAGAGACCTTTTTTGTAAAGAATTAGGTTTCCTACTTTTTATGTTCTATGATATTTTTTGATCAGATGCGTAGTTCTCGAGATATATCAAGATATTTAAAACCTCCGAAGCTGCACCAACATAATAGAGGTACAGAAACACCGTGGCCCCTTTCTTTGAGATAACTCTGCACTATTGCAAGCTGCAAATGCCACTTCCAGCTTAGCTGTGCAGAAGAAGAACAACAAGAATAAGAAATATTTCGAAATATGTCCGTCAGGCCCCTTCCCTTGAGATAAATCTGCAAATATCTCGGAAACGAAGCGAGCTACGGCAAAATGTTAAGAGACCTTTTTTGTAGAGAATTAAGTTTTCTACTTTCTATGTTCCATGATATTTTTTGATCAGATGCGTAGTTCTCGAGATATATCAAGATATTTAAAAGTTCTGAAGCTGCACCAACATAATAGAGATACAGAAACACCGTGGCCCCTTTCTTTGAGATAACTCTGCACTAGTGCGAGCCGCAAATGCCACTTCCAGCTTAGCTGTGCAGAAGAAGAACAACAAGAAGAAGAAATATCTGGAAATATGTCCGTCAGGACCCCTCCCTTGAGATAAATCTGCAAATATCTCGGAAACGAAGCGAGCTATTGCAAAACGTTAAGAGACCTTTTTTGTAAAGAATTAGGTTTCCTACTTTTTATGTTCTATGATATTTTTTGATCAGATGCGTAGTTCTCGAGATATATCAAGATATTTAAAAGCTCCGAGCTGCACCAACATAATAGAGGTACAGAAACACCGTGGCCCCTTTCTTTGAGATAACTCTGCACTATTGCGAGCTGCAAATGCCACTTCCAGCTTAGCTGTGCAGAAGAAGAACAACAAGAAGAAGAAATATCTCGAAATATGTCCGTCAGGCCCCTTCCCTTGAGATAAATCTGCAAATATCTCGGAAACGAAGAGAGCTATGGCAAAATGTTAAGAGACCTTTTTTGTAGAGAATTAAGTTTCCTACTTTTCATGTTCTATGATATTTTTTGGTCAGATGCGTAGTTCTCGAGATATATCAAGATATTTAAAAGTTCCGAAGCCGCACCAACATAATAGAGATATAGAAACACCGTGGCCCCTTTCTTTGAGATAACTCTGCACTATTGCGAGCTGTAAATGCCACTTCCAGCTTAGCTGTGCAGAAGAAGAACAACAAGAAGAAGAAGTATCTCGAAATATGTCCGTCAGGCCCCTTCCCTTGAGATATATCTGCAAATATCTCGGAAACGAAGCGAGCTATGGCAAAATGTTAAGAGACCTTTTTTGTAGAGAATTATGCTTCCTACAATTTATGTTGTATGATATTTTAGATCAGAAGCGTAGTTTTCGAGATATATCGAGATATTTAAAAGTTCCGAAGCCGCACCAACATAATAGAGATACAGAAACACCGTGGCCCCTTTCTTTGAGATAACTCTGCACTAGTGCGAGCCGCAAATGCCACTTCCAGCTTAGCTGTGCAGAAGAAGAACAACAAGAAGAAGAAATATCTGGAAATATGTCCGTTAGGCCCCTTCCCTTGAGATAAATCTGCAAATATCTCGGAAACGAAGCGAGCTATGGCAAAATGTTAAGAGACGTTTTTTGTAGAGAATTATGCTTCCTACAATTTATGTTGTATGATATTTTTTGATCAGAAGCGTAGTTTTCGAGATATATCGAGATATTTAAAAGTTCCGAAGCCGCACCAACATAATAGAGATACAGAAACACCGTGGCCCCTTTCTTTGAGATAACTCTGCACTATTGCGACCTGCAAATGCCACTTCCAGCTTAGCTGTGCAGAAGAAGAACAACAAGAAGAAGAAATATCTCGAAATATGTCCGTCAGGCCCCTTCCCTTGAGATAAATCTGCAAATATCTCGGAAACGAAGAGAGCTATGGCAAAATGTTAAGAGACCTTTTTTGTAGAGAATTAAGTTTCCTACTTTTCATGTTCTATGATATTTTTTGGTCAGATGCGTAGTTCTCGAGATATATCAAGATATTTAAAAGTTCCGAAGCCGCACCAACATAATAGAGATACAGAAACACCGTGGCCCCTTTCTTTGATATAACTCTGCACTATTGCGAGCTGTAAATGCCACTTCCAGCTTAGCTGTGCAGAAGAAGAACAACAAGAAGAAGAAGTATCTCGAAATATGTCCGTCAGGCCCCTTCCCTTGAGATATATCTGCAAATATCTCGGAAACGAAGCGAGCTATGGCAAAATCTTAAGAGACCTTTTTTGTAGAGAATTATGCTTCCTACAATTTATGTTGTATGATATTTTAGATCAGAAGCGTAGTTTTCGAGATATATCGAGATATTTAAAAGTTCCGAAGCCGCACCAACATAATAGAGATACAGAAACACCGTGGCCCCTTTCTTTGAGATAACTCTGCACTAGTGCGAGCCCCAAATGCCACTTCCAGCTTAGCTGTGCAGAAGAAGAACAACAAGAAGAAGAAATATCTCGAAATATGTCCGTCAGGCCACTTCCCTTGAGATAAATCTGCAAATATCTCGGAAACGAAGCGAGCTATGGCAAAATGTGAAGAGACGTTTTTTGTAGAGAATTATGTTTCCTACAATTTATGTTCTATGATATCTTTTGATCAGAAGCGTAGTTTTCGCGATATATCGAGATATTTAAAAGTTCCGAAGCCGCACCAACATAATAGAGATACAGAAACACCGTGGCCCCTTTCTTTGAGATAACTCTGCACTAGTGCGAGCCGCAAATGCCACTTCCAGCTTAGCTGTGCAGAAGAAGAACAACAAGAAGAAGAAATATCTCGAAATATGTCCGACAGGCCCCTTCCCTTGAGATAAATCTGCAAATATCTCGGAAACGAAGCGAGCTATGGCGAAATGTTAAGAGACCTTTTTTCTAGAGAATCAAGTTTCCTACGTTTTATCTTCTATGATATTTTTTGATCAGATGCGTAGTTCTCGAGATATATCAAGATATTTAAAAGTTCCGAAGCCGCACCAACATAATTGAGATACAGAAATACCGTGGCCCCTCTCTTTGAGATAACTCTGCACTATTGCGAGCTGCAAATGCCACTTCCAGCTTAGCTGTGCAGAAGAAGAACAACAAGAAGAAGAAATATCTCGAAATATGTCCGTCAGGCCCCTTCCCTTGAGATAAATCTGCAAATATTACGGAAACGAAGCGAGCTATGGCAAAATGTTAAGAGACCTTTTTTGTAGAGAATTATGCTTCCTACTTTTTATGTTCTATGATATTTTTTGATCAGACGCGTAGTTCTCGAGATATATCAAGATATTTAAAAGTTCCGAAGCCGCACCAACATAATAGAGATACAGAAACACCGTGGCCCCTTTCTTTGAGATATCTCTGCACTATTGCGAGCTGCAAATGCCACTTCCAGCTTAGCTGTGCAGAAGAAGAACAACAAGAAGAAGAAATATCTCGAAATATGTCCGTCAGGCCCCTTCCCTTGAGATAAATCTGCAAATATCTCGGAAACGAAGAGAGCTATGGCAAAATGTTAAGCGACCTTTTTTGTAGAGAATTAAGTTTCCTACTTTTTATGTTCTATGATATTTTTTGATCAGATGCGTAGTTCTCGAGATATATCAAGATATTTAAAAGTTCCGAAGCCGCACCAACATAATAGAGATACAGAAACACCGTGGCCCCTTTCTTTGAGATAACTCTGCACAATTGCGAGCTGCAAATGCCACTTCCAGCTTAGCTGTGCAGAAGAAGAACAACAAGAAGAAGAAATATCTCGAAATATGTCCGTCAGGCCCCTTCCCTTGAGATACATCGGCAAGTATCTCGGAAACGAAGCGAGCTATGGCAAAATGTTAAGAGACCTTTTTTGTAGAGAATTAAGTTTTCTACTTTTTATGTTCCATGATATTTTTTGATCAGATGCGTAGTTCTCGAGATATATCAAGATATTTAAAAGTTCTGAAGCTGCACCAACATAAAGGAGATACAGAAACACCGTGGCCCCTTTCTTTGAGATAACTCTGCACTAGTGCGAGCCGCAAATGCCACTTCCAGCTTAGCTGTGCAGAAGAAGAACAACAAGAAGAAGAAATATCTGGAAATATGTCCGTTAGGCCCCTTCCCTTGAGATAAATCTGCAAATATCTCGGAAACGAAGCGAGCTATGGCAAAATGTTAAGAGACCTTTTTTGTAGAGAATTAGGTTTCCTACTTTTTATGTTCTATGATATTTTTTGATCAGACGCGTAGTTCTCGAGATATACCAAGATATTTAAAAGTTCCGAAGCCGCACCAACATAATAGAGATACAGAAACACCGTGGCCCCTTTCTTTGAGATAACTCTGCACTATTGCGAGCTGCAAATGCCACTTCCAGCTTAGCTGTGCAGAGGAAGAACAACAAGAAGAAGAAATATCTCGAAATATGTCCGTCAGGCCAGTTCCTTTGAGCTGAATCTGCAAATATCTCGGAAACGAAGCGAGCTATGGCAAAATGTTAAGAGACGTTTTTTGTAGAGAATTATGTTTCCTACAATTTATGTTCTATGATATTTTTTGATCAGAAGCGTAGTTTTCGAGATATATCGAGATATTTAAAAGTTCCGAAGCCGCACCAACATAATAGAGATACAGAAACACCGTGGCCCCTTTCTTTGAGATAACGCTGCACTAGTGCGAGCCGCAAATGCCACTTCCAGCTTAGCTGTGCTGAAGAAGAACAACAAGAAGAAGAAATATCTCGAAATATGTCCGTCAGGCCCCTTCCCTTGAGATATATCTGCAAATATCTCGGAAACGAAGCGAGCTATGGCAAAATGTTAAGAGACCTTTTTTGTGGAGAATTATGCTTCCTACAATTTATGTTGTATGATATTTTAGATCAGAAGCGTAGTTTTCGAGATATATCGAGATATTTAAAAGTTCCGAAGCCGCACCAACATAATAGAGATACAGAAACACCGTGGCCCCTTTCGTTGAGATAACTCTGCACTAGTGCGAGCCGCAAATGCCACTTCCAGCTTAGCTGTGCAGAAGAAGAACAACAAGAAGAAGAAATATCTCGAAATATGTCCGTCAGGCCCCTTCCCTTGAGATAAATCTGCAAATATCTCGGAAACGAAGCGAGCTATGGCAAAATGTTAAGAGACCTTTTTTGTAGAGAATTAAGTTTCCTACTTTTTATGTTCTATGATATTTTTTGATCAGATGCGTAGTTCTCGAGATATATCAAGATATTTAAAAGTTCCGAAGCCGCACCAACACAATAGGGATACTGAAACACCGTGGCCCCTTTCTTTGAGATAACTCTGCACTAGTGCGAGCCGCAAATGCCACTTCCAGCTTAGCTGTACAGAAGAAGAACAACAAGAAGAAGAAATATCTAGAAATGTGTCCGTCAGGCCCCTTCCCTTGAGATAAATCTGCAAATATCTCGGAAACGAGCGAGCTATGGCAAAGTGTGAAGAGACGTTTTTTGTAGAGAATTATGTTTCCTACAATTTATGTTCTATGATATTTTTTGATCAGAAGCGTAGTTTTCGCGATATATCGAGATATTTAAAAGTTCCGAAGCCGCACCAACATAATAGAGATACAGAAACACCGTGGCCCCTTTCTTTGAGATAACTCTGCACTATTGCGAGCTGCAAATGCCACTTCCAACTTAGCTGTGCAGGAGAAGACCAACAAGAAGAAGAAATATCTCGAAATATGTCCGTCAGGCCCCTTCCCTTGAGATAAATCTGCAAATATCTCGGAAACGAAGAGAGCTATGGCAAAATGTTAAGAGACCTTTTTTGTAGAGAATTAAGTTTCCTACTTTTCATGTTCTATGATATTTTTTGATCAGATGCGTAGTTCTCGAGATATATCAAGATATTTAAAAGTTCCGAAGCCCTACCAACATAATCAAGATACAGAAACACCGTGGCCCCTTTCTTTGAGATAACTCTGCACTATTGCGAGCTGCAAATGCCACTTCCAGCTTAGCTGTGCAGAAGAAGAACAACAAGAAGAAGAAATATCTCGAAATATGTCCGTCAGGCCCCTTCCCTTGAGATAAATCTGCAAATATCTCGGAAACGAAGAGAGCTATGGCAAAATGTTAAGAGACCTTTTTTGTAGAGAATTAAGTTTCCTACTTTTCATGTTCTATGATATTTTTTGATCAGATGCGTAGTTCTCGAGATATATCAAGATATTTAAAAGTTCCGAAGCCGCACCAACATAATAGAGATACAGAAACACCGTGGCCCCTTTCTTTGAGATAACTCTGCACTATTGCGAGCTGTAAATGCCACTTCCAGCTTAGCTGTGCAGAAGAAGAACAACAAGAAGAAGAAGTATCTCGAAATATGTCCGTCAGGCCCCTTCCCTTGAGATATATCTGCAAATATCTCGGAAACGAAGCGAGCTATGGCAAAATGTTAAGAGACCTTTTTGTAGAGAATTATGCTTCCTTCAATTTATGTTCTATGATATTTCTCGATCAGAGGCGTAGTTCTCGAGATATATCAAGATATTTAAAAGTTCCGAAGCCGCACCAACATAATAGAGATACAGAAACACCGTGGCCCCATTCTTTGAGATAACTCTGCACGATTGCGAGCTGGAAATGCCACTTCCAGTTTAGCTGTGCAGAAGAAGAACAACAAGAAGAAGAAATATCTCGAAATATGTCCATCAGGACCCTTCCCTTGAGATAAATCTGCAAATATCTCGGAAACGAAGCGAGCTATGGCAAAGTGTGAAGAGACGTTTTTTGTAGAGAATTATGTTTCCTACAATTTATGTTCTATGATATTTTTTGATCAGAAGCGTAGTTTTCGCGATATATCGAGATATTTAAAAGTTCCGAAGCCGCACCAACATAATAGAGATACAGAAACACCGTGGCCCCTTTCTTTGAGATAACTCTGCACTAATGCGAGCTGCAAATGCCACTTCCAACTTAGCTGTGTAGAAGAAGACCAACAAGAAGAAGAAATATCTCGAAATATGTCCGTCAGGCCCCTTCCCTTGAGATAAATCTGCAAATATCTCGGAAACGAAGAGAGCTATGGCAAAATGTTAAGGGACCTTTTTTGTAGAGAATTAAGTTTCCTACTTTTCATGTTCTATGATATTTTTTGATCAGATGCGTAGTTCTCGAGATATATCAAGATATTTAAAAGTTCCGAAGCGGCACCAACATAATAGAGATACAGAAACACCGTGGCCCCTTTCTTTGAGATAACTCTGCACTATTGCGAGCTGGAAATGCCACTTCCAGTTTAGCTGTGCAGAAGAAGAACAACAAGAAGAAGAAATATCTCGAAATATGTCCATCAGGACCCTTCCCTTGAGATAAATCTGCAAATATCTCGGAAACGAAGCGAGCTATGGCAAAGTGTGAAGAGACGTTTTTTGTAGAGAATTATGTTTCCTACAATTTATGTTCTATGATATTTTTTGATCAGAAGCGTAGTTTTCGCGATATATCGAGATATTTAAAAGTTCCGAAGCCGCACCAACATAATAGAGATACAGAAACACCGTGGCCCCTTTCTTTGAGATAACTCTGCACTATTGCGAGCTGCAAATGCCACTTCCAACTTAGCTGTGCAGAAGAAGACCAACAAGAAGAAGAAATATCTCGAAATATGTCCGTCAGGCCCCTTCCCTTGAGATAAATCTGCAAATATCTCGGAAACGAAGAGAGCTATGGCAAAATGTTAAGGGACCTTTTTTGTAGAGAATTAAGTTTCCTACTTTTCATGTTCTATGATATTTTTTGATCAGATGCGTAGTTCTCGAGATATATCAAGATATTTAAAAGTTCCGAAGCGGCACCAACATAATAGAGATACAGAAACACCGTGGCCCCTTTCTTTGAGATAACTCTGCACTATTGCGAGCTGCAAATGCCACTTCCAGCTTAGCTGTGCAGAAGAAGAACAACAAGAAGAAGAAATATCTCGAAATATGTCCGTCAGGCCCCTTCCCTTGAGATAAATCTGCAAATATCTCGGAAACGAAGCGAGCTACGGCAAAATGTTAAGAGACCTTTTTTGTAGAGAATTAAGTTTTCTACTTTTTATGTTCCATGATATTTTTTGATCAGAAGCGTAGTTTTCGCGATATATCGAGATATTTAAAAGTTCCGAAGCCGCACCAACATAATAGAGATACAGAAACACCGTGGCCCCTTTCTTTGAGATAACTCTGCACTATTGCGAGCTGCAAATGCCACTTCCAACTTAGCTGTGCAGAAGAAGACCAACAAGAAGAAGAAATATCTCGAAATATGTCCGTCAGGCCCCTTCCCTTGAGATAAATCTGCAAATATCTCGGAAACGAAGAGAGCTATGGCAAAATGTTAAGGGACCTTTTTTGTAGAGAATTAAGTTTCCTACTTTTCATGTTCTATGATATTTTTTGATCAGATGCGTAGTTCTCGAGATATATCAAGATATTTAAAAGTTCCGAAGCGGCACCAACATAATAGAGATACAGAAACACCGTGGCCCCTTTCTTTGAGATAACTCTGCACTATTGCGAGCTGGAAATGCCACTTCCAGTTTAGCTGTGCAGAAGAAGAACAACAAGAAGAAGAAATATCTCGAAATATGTCCATCAGGACCCTTCCCTTGAGATAAATCTGCAAATATCTCGGAAACGAAGCGAGCTATGGCAAAGTGTGAAGAGACGTTTTTTGTAGAGAATTATGTTTCCTACAATTTATGTTCTATGATATTTTTTGATCAGAAGCGTAGTTTTCGCGATATATCGAGATATTTAAAAGTTCCGAAGCCGCACCAACATAATAGAGATACAGAAACACCGTGGCCCCTTTCTTTGAGATAACTCTGCACTATTGCGAGCTGCAAATGCCACTTCCAACTTAGCTGTGCAGAAGAAGACCAACAAGAAGAAGAAATATCTCGAAATATGTCCGTCAGGCCCCTTCCCTTGAGATAAATCTGCAAATATCTCGGAAACGAAGAGAGCTATGGCAAAATGTTAAGGGACCTTTTTTGTAGAGAATTAAGTTTCCTACTTTTCATGTTCTATGATATTTTTTGATCAGATGCGTAGTTCTCGAGATATATCAAGATATTTAAAAGTTCCGAAGCGGCACCAACATAATAGAGATACAGAAACACCGTGGCCCCTTTCTTTGAGATAACTCTGCACTATTGCGAGCTGCAAATGCCACTTCCAGCTTAGCTGTGCAGAAGAAGAACAACAAGAAGAAGAAATATCTCGAAATATGTCCGTCAGGCCCCTTCCCTTGAGATAAATCTGCAAATATCTCGGAAACGAAGCGAGCTACGGCAAAATGTTAAGAGACCTTTTTTGTAGAGAATTAAGTTTTCTACTTTTTATGTTCCATGATATTTTTTGATCAGATGCGTAGTTCTCGAGATATATCAAGATATTTAAAAGTTCTGAAGCTGCACCAACATAATAGAGATACAGAAACACCGTGGCCCCTTTCTTTGAGATAACTCTGCACTATTGCGAGCTGCAAATGTCACTTCCAGCTTAGCTGTGCAGAAGAAGAACAACAAGAAGAAGAAATATCTCGAAATATGCCCGTCAGGCCCCTTCCATTGAGATAAATCTACAAATATCTCGGAAACGAAGCGAGCTATTGCAAAACGTTAAGAGACCTTTTTTGTAGAGAATTAGGTTTCCTACTTTTTATGTTCTATGATATTTTTTGATCAGATGCGTAGTTCTCGAGATATATCAAGATATTTAAAAGCTCCGAAGCTGCACCAACATAATAGAGGTACAGAAACACCGTGGCCCCTTTCTTTGAGATAACTCTGCACTAGTGCGAGCCGCAAATGCCACTTCCAGCTTAGCTGTGCAGAAGAAGAACAACAAGAAGAAGAAATATCTCGAAATATGCCCGTCAGGCCCCTTCCCTTGAGATAAATCTGCAAATATCTCGGAAACGAAGCGAGCTACGGCAAAATGTTCAGAGACCTTTTTTGTAGAAAATTAGGTTTCCTACTTTTTATGTTCTATGATATTTTTTGATCAGACGCGTAGTTCTCGAGATATATCAAGATATTTAAAAGTTCCGAAGCCGCACCAACATAATAGAGATACAGAAACACCGTGGCCCCTTTCTTTGAGATAACTCTGCACTATTGCGAGCTGCAAATGCCACTCCCAGCTTAGCTGTGCAGAAGAAGAACAACAAGAAGAAGAAATATCTCGAAATATGTCCGTCAGGCCCCTTCCCTTGAGATATATCTGCAAATATCTCGGAAACGAAGCGAGCTATGGCAAAATGTTAAGAGACCTTTTTTGTAGAGAATTAAGTTTCCTACTTTTTATGTTCTATGATATTTTTTGATCGGATGCGTAGTTCTCGAGATATATCAAGATATTTAAAAGTTCCGAAGCCGCACCAACATAATAGAGATACAGAAACACAGTGGCCCCTTTCTTTGAGATAACTCTGCACTATTGCGCGCTGCAAATGCCACTTCCAGCTTAGTTGTGCAGAAGAAGAACAACAAGAAGAAGAAATATCTCGAAATATGCCCGTCAGGCCCCTTCCATTGAGATAAATCTGCAAATATCTCGGAAACGAAGCGAGCTATGACAAAATGTTAAGAGACCTTTTTTGTACAGAATTAAGTTTCCTACTTTTTATGTTCTATGATATTTTTTGCTCAGATGCGTTGTTCTCGAGATATATCAAGATATTTAAAAGTTCCGAAGCCGCACCAACATAATAGAGATACAGAAACACCGTGGCCCCTTTCTTTGAGATAACTCTGCACTATTGCGCGCTGCAAATGCCACTTCCAGCTTAGCTGTGCAGAAGAAGAACAACAAGAAGAAGAAATATCTCGAAATATGCCCGTCAGGCCCCTTCCATTGAGATAAATCTGCAAATATCTCGGAAACGAAGCGAGCTATGGCAAAATGTTAAGAGACCTTTTTTGTACAGAATTATCTTTCCTACAATTTACGTTCTCTGATATTTTTTGATCAGGAGCGTAGTTTTCGAGATATATCGAGATATTTAAAAGTTCCAAAGCCGCACCAACATAATAGAGATACAGAAACACCGTGGCCCCTTTCTTTGAGATAACTCTGCACTACTGCGAGCTGCAAATGCCACTTCCAGCTTAGCTGTGCAGAAGAAGAACAACAAGAAGAAGAAATATCTCGAAATATGTCTGTCAGGCCCCTTCCCTTGAGATAAATCTGCAAATATCTCGGAAACGAAGCGAGCTATGGCAAAATGTTAAGAGACCTTTTCTGTAGAGAATTAAGTTTTCTACTTTTTATGTTCTATGATATTTTTTGATCAGATGCGTAGTTCTCGAGATATATCAAGATATTTAAAAGTTCCGAAGCCGCACCAACATAATAGAGATACAGAAACACCGTGGCCCCTTTCTTTGAGATAAGTCTGCACGATTGCGAGCTGGAAATGCCACTTCCAGTTTAGCTGTGCAGAAGAAGAACAACAAGAAGAAGAAATATCTCGAAATATGTCCGTCAGGACCCCTCCCTTGAGATAAATCTGCAAATATCTCGGAAACGAAGCGAGCTATTGCAAAACGTTAAGAGACCTTTTTTGTAGAAAATTAGGTTTCCTACTTTTTATGTTCTATGATATTTTTTGATCAGATGCGTAGTTCTCGACATATATCAAGATATTTAAAAGCTCCGAAGCTGCACCAACATAATAGAGGTACAGAAACACCGTGGCCCCTTTCTTTGAGATAACTCTGCACTAGTGCGAGCCGCAAATGCCACTTCCAGCTTAGCTGTGCAGAAGAAGAACAACAAGAAGAAGAAATATCTCGAAATATGTCCGTCAGGCCCCTTCCCTTGAGATAAATCTGCAAATATCTCGGAAACGAAGCGAGCTACGGCAAAATGTTTAGAGACCTTTTTTGTAGAAAATTAGGTTTCCTACTTTTTATGTTCTATGATATTTTTTGATCAGATGCGTAGTTCTCGAGATATATCAAGATATTTAAAAGTTCCGAAGCCGCACCAACATAATAGAGATACAGAAACACCGTGGCCCCTTTCTTTGAGATAACTCTGCACTAGTGCGAGCCGCAAATGCCACTTCCAGCTTAGCTGTGCAGAAGAAGAACAACAAGAAGAAGAAATATCTGGAAATATGTCCGTTATGCCCCTTCCCTTGAGATAAATCTGCAAATATCTCGGAAACGAAGCGAGCTATGGCAAAATGTTAAGAGACCTTTTTTGTAGAGAATTATGTTTCCTACTTTTTATGTTCTATGATATTTTTTGATCAGACGCGTAGTTCTCGAGATATATCAAGATATTTAAAAGTTCCGAAGCCGCACCAACATAATAGAGATCCAGATACACCGTGGCCCCTTTCTTTGAGATATCTCTGCACTATTGCGAGCTGCAAATGCCACTTCCAGCTTAGCTGCGCAGAAGAAGAACAACAAGAAGAAGAAATATCTCGAAATATGTCCGTCAGGCCCCTTCCCTTGAGATAAATCTGCAAATATCTCGGAAACGAAGCGAGCTATGGCAAAATGTTAAGAGACCTTTTTTGTAGAGAATTATGTTTCCTACTTTTTATGTTCTATGATATTTTTTGATCCGACGCGTAGTTCTCGAGATATATCAAGATATTTAAAAGCTCCGAAGCCGCACCAACATAATAGAGATACAGAAACACCGTGGCCCCTTTCTTTGAGATAACTCTGCACTATTGCGAGCTGCAAATGCCACTTCCAGCTTAGCTGTGCAGAAGAAGGACAACAAGAAGAAGAAATATCTCGAAATATGTCCGTCAGGCCCCTTCCCTTGAGATAAATCTGCAAATATCTCGGAAACGAAGAGAGCTATGGCAAAATGTTAAGCGACCTTTTTTGTAGAGAATTAAGTTTCCTACTTTTTATGTTCTATGATATTTTTTGATCAGATGCGTAGTTCTCGAGATATATCAAGATATTTAAAAGTTCCGAAGCCGCACCAACATAATAGAGATACAGAAACACCGTGGCCCCTTTCTTTGAGATAACGCTGCACTATTGCGAGCTGGAAATGCCACTTCCAGTTTAGCTGTGCACAAGAAGAACAACAAGAAGAAGAAATATCTCGAAATATGTCCATCAGGACCCTTCCCTTGAGATAAATCTGCAAATATCTCGGAAACGAAGCGAGCTATGGCAAAATGTTAAGAGACCTTTTTTGTAGAGAATTATGTTTCCTACAATTTATGTTCTATGATATTTTTTGATCAGAAGCGTAGTTTTCGAGATATATCGAGATATTTAAAAGTTCCGAAGTCGCACCAACACAATAGAGATACAGAAACAGCGTGGCCCCTTTCTTTGGGATAACTCTGCACTATTGCGAGCTGGAAATGCCACTTCCAGTTTAGCTGTGCAGAAGAAGAACAACCAGAAGAAGAAATATCTCGAAATATGTCCATCAGGACCCTTCCCTTGAGATAAATCTGCAAATATCTCGGAAACGAAGCGAGCTATGGCAAAATGTTAAGAGACCTTTTTTGTAGAGAATTATGTTTCCTACAATTTATGTTCTATGATATTTTTTGATCAGAAACGTAGTTTTCGAGATATATCGAGATATTTAAAAGTTCCGAAGCCGCACCAACATAATAGAGATACAGAAACAGCGTGGCCCCTTTCTTTGGGATAACTCTGCACTATTGCGAGCTGGAAATGCCACTTCCAGTTTAGCTGTGCAGAAGAAGAACAACAAGAAGGAGAAATATCTCGAAATATGTCCGTCAGGACCCCTCCCTTGAGATAAATCTGCAAATATCTCGGAAACGAAGCGAGCTATTGCAAAACGTTAAGAGACCTTTTTTGTAGAGAATTACGTTTCCTACTTTTTATGTTCTATGATATTTTTTGATCAGATGCGTAGTTCTCGACATATATCAAGATATTTAAAAGCTCCGAAGCTGCACCAACATAATAGAGGTACAGAAACACCGCGGCCCCTTTCTTTGAGATAACTCTGCACTAGTGCGAGCCGCAAATGCCACTTCCAGCTTAGCTGTGCAGAAGAAGAACAACAAGAAGAAGAAATATCTCGAAATATGTCCGTCAGGCCCCTTCCCTTGAGATAAATCTGCAAATATCTCGGAAACGAAGCGAGCTACGGCAAAATGTTCAGAGACCTTTTTTGTAGAAAATTAGGTTTCCTACTTTTTATGTTCTATGATATTTTTTGATCAGATGCGTAGTTCTCGAGATATATCAAGATATTTAAAAGTTCCGAAGCCGCACCAACATAATAGAGATACAGAAACACCGTGGCCCCTTTCTTTGAGATAACTCTGCACTAGTGCGAGCCGCAAATGCCACTTCCAGCTTAGCTGTGCAGAAGAAGAACAACAAGAAGAAGAAATATCTGGAAATATGTCCGTTAGGCCCCTTCCCTTGAGATAAATCTGCAAATATCTCGGAAACGAAGCGAGCTATGGCAAAATCTTAAGAGACCTTTTTTGTAGAGAATTATGTTTCCTACTTTTTATGTTCTATGATATTTTTTGATCAGACGCGTAGTTCTCGAGATATATCAAGATATTTAAAAGTTCCGAAGCCGCACCAACATAATAGAGATACAGATACACCGTGGCCCCTTTCTTTGAGATATCTCTGCACTATTGCGAGCTGCAAATGCCACTTCCAGCTTAGCTGCGCAGAAGAAGAACAACAAGAAGAAGAAATATCTCGAAATATGTCCGTCAGGCCCCTTCCCTTGAGATAAATCTGCAAATATCTCGGAAACGAAGCGAGCTATGGCAAAATGTTAAGAGACCTTTTTTGTAGAGAATTTTGTTTCCTACTTTTTATGTTCTATGATATTTTTTGATCCGACGCGTAGTTCTCGAGATATATCAAGATATTTAAAAGCTCCGAAGCCGCACCAACATAATAGAGATACAGAAACACCGTGGCCCCTTTCTTTGAGATAACTCTGCACTATTGCGAGCTGCAAATGCCACTTCCAGCTTAGCTGTGCAGAAGAAGGACAACAAGAAGAAGAAATATCTCGAAATATGTCCGTCAGGCCCCTTCCCTTGAGATAAATCTGCAAATATCTCGGAAACGAAGAGAGCTATGGCAAAATGTTAAGCGACCTTTTTTGTAGAGAATTAAGTTTCCTACTTTTTATGTTCTATGATATTTTTTGATCAGATGCGTAGTTCTCGAGATATATCAAGATATTTAAAAGTTCCGAAGCCGCACCAACATAATAGAGATACAGAAACACCGTGGCCCCTTTCTTTGAGATAACTCTGCACTATTGCGAGCTGGAAATGCCACTTCCAGTTTAGCTGTGCACAAGAAGAACAACAAGAAGAAGAAATATCTCGAAATATGTCCATCAGGACCCTTCCCTTGAGATAAATCCGCAAATATCTCGGAAACGAAGCGAGCTATGGCAAAATGTTAAGAGACCTTTTTTGTAGAGAATTATGTTTCCTACAATTTATGTTCTATGATATTTTTTGATCAGAAGCGTAGTTTTCGAGATATATCGAGATATTTAAAAGTTCCGAAGTCGCACCAACACAATAGAGATACAGAAACAGCGTGGCCCCTTTCTTTGGGATAACTCTGCACTATTGCGAGCTGGAAATGCCACTTCCAGTTTAGCTGTGCAGAAGAAGAACAACAAGAAGAAGAAATATCTCGAAATATGTCCATCAGGACCCTTCCCTTGAGATAAATCTGCAAATATCTCGGAAACGAAGCGAGCTATGGCAAAATGTTAAGAGACCTTTTTTGTAGAGAATTATGTTTCCTACAATTTATGTTCTATGATATTTTTTGATCAGAAACGTAGTTTTCGAGATATATCGAGATATTTAAAAGTTCCGAAGCCGCACCAACATAATAGAGATACAGAAACAGCGTGGCCCCTTTCTTTGGGATAACTCTGCACTGTTGCGAGCTGGAAATGCCACTTCCAGTTTAGCTGTGCAGAAGAAGAACAACAAGAAGAAGAAATATCTCGAAATATGTCCGTCAGGACCCCTCCCTTGAGATAAATCTGCAAATATCTCGGAAACGAAGCGAGCTATTGCAAAACGTTAAGAGACCTTTTTTGTAGAGAATTAGGTTTCCTACTTTTTATGTTCTATGATATTTTTTGATCAGATTCGTAGTTCTCGAGATATATCAAGATATTTAAAAGCTCCGAAGCTGCACCAACATAATAGAGGTACAGAAACACCGTGGCCCCTTTCTTTGAGATAACTCTGCACTAGTGCGAGCCGCAAATGCCACTTCCAGCTTAGCTGTGCAGAAGAAGAACAACAAGAAGAAGAAATATCTCGAAATATGTCCGTCAGGCCCCTTCCCTTGAGATAAATCTGCAAATATCTCGGAAACGAAGCGAGCTATGGCAAAATGTTAAGAGACCTTTTCTGTAGAGAATTATGTTTCCTACAATCTATGTTCTATGATATTTTTTGATCAGAAGCGTAGTTTTCGAGATATATCGAGATATTTAAAAGTTCCGAAGCCGCACCAACATAATAGAGATACAGAAACACCGTGGCCCCTTTCTTTGAGATAACTCTGCACTAGTGCGAGCCGCAAATGCCACTTCCAGCTTAGCTGTGCAGAAGAAGAACAACAAGAAGGAGAAATATCTCGAAATATGTCCGTCAGGCCAGTTCCTTTGAGTTGAATCTGCAAATATCTCGGAAACGAAGCGAGCTATGGCAAAATGTTAAGAGACGTTTTTTGTAGAGAATTGTTTCCTACAATTTATGTTCTGTGATATTTTTTGATCAGAAGCGTAGTTTTCGAGATATATCGAGATATTTAAAAGTTCCGAAGCCGCACCAACATAATAGGGATACAGAAACACCGTGGCCCCTTTCTTTGAGATAACTCTGCACTAGTGCGAGCCGCAAATGCCACTTCCAGCTTAGCTGTGCAGAAGAAGAACAACAAGAAGAAGAAATATCTCGAAATATGTCCGTCAGGCCCCTTCCCTTGAGATAAATCTGCAAATATCTCGGAAACGAAGCGAGCTATGGCAAAATGTTAAGAGACGTTTTTTGTAGAGAATTATGTTTCCTACAATTTATGTTCTATGATATTTTTTGATCAGAAGCGTAGTGTTCGCGATATATCGAGATATTTAAAAGTTCCGAAGCCGCACCAACATAATAGAGATACAGAAACACCGTGGCCCCTTTCTTTGAGATAACTCTGCACTAGTGCGAGCCGCAAATGCCACTTCCAGCTTAGCAGTGCAGAAGAAGAACAACAAGAAGAAGAAATATCTCGAAATATGTCCGACAGGCCCCTTCCCTTGAGATAAATCTGCAAATATCTCGGAAACGAAGCGAGCTATGGCGAAATGTTAAGAGACCTTTTTTGTAGAGAATTAAGTTTCCTACTTTTTATGTTCGATGATATTTTTTGATCAGATGCGTAGTTCTCGAGATATATCAAGATATTTAAAAGTTCCGAAGCTGCACCAACATAATAGAGGTACAGAAACACCGTGGCCTCTTTCTTTGAGATAACTCTGCACTATTGCGAGCTGCAAATGCCACTTCCAGCTTAGCTGTGCAGAAGAAGAACAACAAGAAGAAGAAACATCTCGAAATATGTCCGTCAGGCCCCTTCCCTTGAGATAAATCTGCAAATATCTCGGAAACGATGCGAGCTATGGCAAAATCTTTAGAGACCTTTCTTGTAGAGAATTAAGTTTCCTACTTTGTATGTAGTATGATATTTTTTGATCAGATGCGTAGTTCTCGAGATATATCAAGATATTTAAAAGTTCCGAAGCCGCACCAACATAATAGAGATACAGAAACACCGTGGCCCCTTTCTTTGAGATAACTCTGCACTATTGCGCGCTGCAAATGCCACTTCCAGCTTAGCTCTGCAGAAGAAGAACAACAAGAAGAAGAAATATCTCGAAATATGTCCGTCAGGCCCCTTCCCTTGAGATAAATCTGCAAATATCTCGGAAACGAAGCGAGCTATGGCAAAATGTTAAGAGACCTTTTTTGTAGACAATTATGTTTCCTACAATTTATGTTCTATGATATTTTTTGATCAGAAGCGTAGTTTTCGAGATATATCGAGATATTTAAAAGTTCCGAAGCCGCACCAACATAATAGAGATACAGAAACACCGTGGCCCCTTTCTTTGGGATAACTCTGCACTATTGCGAGCTGCAAATGCCGTTTCCAGCTTAGCTGTGCAGAAGAAGAACAACAAGAAGAAGAAATATCTCGAAATATGTCCGTCAGGCCCCTTCGCTTGAGATAAATCTGCAAATATCTCGGAAACGAAGCGAGCTATGGCAAAATGTTAAGAGACCTTTTTTGTAGAGAATTAAGTTTCCTACTTTTTATGTTCTATGATATTTTTCGATCAGAGGCGTGGTTCTCGAGATATATCAAGATATTTAAAAGTTCCGAAGCCGCACCAACATAATAGAGATACAGAAACACCGTGGCCCCTTTCTTTGAGATATCTCTGCACTATTGCGAGCTGCAAATGCCACTTCCAGCTTAGCTGTGCAGAAGATGAACAACAAGAAGAAGAAATATCTCGAAATATGTCCGTGAGGCCCCTTCCCTTGAGATATATCTGCAAATATCTCGGAAACCAAGCGAGCAATGGCAAAATGTTAAGAGACCTTATTTGTAGAGAATTAAGTTTCCTACTTTTTATGTTCTATGATATTTTTAGATCAGATGCGTAGTTCTCGAGATATATCAAGATATTTAAAAGCTCCGAAACCGCACCAACATAATAGAGATACAGAAACACCGTGGCCCCTTTCTTTGAGATAACTCTGCACTAGTGCGAGCCGCAAATGCCACTTCCAGCTTAGCTGTGCAGAAGACGAACAACTAGAAGAAGAAATATCTCGAAGTATGTCCGTTAGGCCCCTTCCCTTGAGATAAATCTGCAAATATCTCGGAAACGAAGCGAACTATGGCAAAATGTTAAGAGACCTTTTTTGTAGAGAATTAAGTTTCCTACTTTTTATGTTCTATGATATTTTTTGATCAGATGCGTAGTTCTCGAGATATATCAAGATATTTAAAAGTTCCGAAGCCGCACCAACATAATAGAGATACAGAAACACCGTGGCCCCTTTCTTTGAGATAACTCTGCACTATTGCGAGCTGGAAATGCCACTCCCAGTTTAGCTGTGCAGAAGAAGAACAACAAGAAGAAGAAATATCTCGGAATATGTTCGTTAGGCCCCTTGCCTTGAGATAAATCTGCAAATATCTCGGAACCGAAGCGAGCTATGGCAAAATGTTAAGAGACCTTTTTTGTAGAGAATTATGTTTCCTACAATATAGGTTCTATGATATTTTTTGATCAGAAGCGTAGTTTTCGAGATATATCGAGATATTTAAAAGTTCCGAAGCCGCACCAACATAATAGAGATACAGAAACACCGTGGCCCCTTTCTTTGAGATAACTCTGCACCATTGCGAGCTGCAAATGCCACTTCCAGCTTAGCTGTGCAGAGCAAGAACAACAAGAAGAAGAAATATCTCGAAATATGTCCGTCAGGCCAGTTCCTTTGAGCTGAATCTGCAAATATCTCGGAAACGAAGCGAGCTATGGCAAAATGTTAAGAGACGTTTTTTGTAGAGAATCATGTTTCCTACAATTTATGTTCTATGATATTTTTTGATCAGAAGCGTAGTTTTCGAGATATATCGAGATACTTAAAAGTTCCGAAGCCGCACCAACATAATAGAGATACAGAAACACCGTGGCCCCTTTCTTTGAGATAACTGTGCACTAGTGCGAGCCGCAAATGCCACTTCCAGCTTAGCTGTGCAGAAGAAGAACAACAAGAAGAAGAAATATCTCGAAATATGTCCGTCAGGCCCCTTCCCTTGAGATAAATCTGCAAATATCTCGGAAACGAAGCGAGCTATGGCAAAATGTTAAGAGACGTTTTTTGTAGAGAATTATGTTTCCTACAATTTATGTTCTATGATATTTTTTGATCAGAAGCGTAGTTTTCGAGATATATCGAGATATTTAAAAGTTCCGAAGCCGCACCAACATAATAGAGATACAGAAACACCGTGGCCCCTTTCTTTGAGATAACTCTGCACTGGTGCGAGCCGCAAATGCCACTTCCAGCTTAGCTGTGCAGAAGAAGAACAACAAGAAGAAGAAATATCTCGAAATATGTCCGTCAGGCCCCTTCCCTTGAGATAAATCTGCACATATCTCGGAAACGAAGCGAGCTATGGCAAAATGTTAAGAGACGTTTTTTGTAGAGAATTATGTTTCCTACAATCTATGTTCTATGATATTTTTTGATCAGAAGCGTAGTTTTCGAGATATATCGAGATATTTAAAAGTTCCGAAGCCGCACCAACATAATAGAGATACAGAAACACCGTGGCCCCTTTCTTTGAGATAACTCTGCACTATTGCCAGCTGCAAATGCCACTTCCACCTTAGCTGTGCAGAGGAAGAACAACAAGAAGAAGAAATATCTCGAAATATGTCCGTCAGGCCAGTTCCTTTGAGTTGAATCTGCAAATATCTCGGAAACGAAGCGAGCTATGGCAAAATGTTAAGAGACGTTTTTTGTAGAGAATTATGTTTCCTACAATTTATGTTCTATGATATTTTTTGATCAGAAGCGTAGTTTTCGAGATATATCGAGATATTTAAAAGTTCCGAAGCCGCACCAACATAATAGGGATACAGAAACACCGTGGCCCCTTTCTTTGAGATATCTCTGCACTATTGCGAGCTGCAAATGCCACTTCCAGCTTAGCTGCGCAGAAGAAGAACAACAAGAAGAAGAAATATCTCGAAATATGTCCGTCAGGCCCCTTCCCTTGAGATAAATCTGCAAATATCTCGGAAACGAAGCGAGATATGGCAAAATGTTAAGAGACCTTTTTTGTAGAGAATTATGTTTCCTACTTTTTATGTTCTATGATATTTTTTGATCCGACGCGTAGTTCTCGAGATATATCAAGATATTTAAAAGCTCCGAAGCCGCACCAACATAATAGAGATACAGAAACACCGTGGCCCCTTTCTTTGAGATAACTCTGCACTATTGCGAGCTGCAAATGCCACTTCCAGCTTAGCTGCGCAGAAGAAGAACAACAAGAAGAAGAAATATCTCGAAATATGTCCGTCAGGCCCCTTCCCTTGAGATAAATCTGCAAATATCTCGGAAACGAAGCGAGCTATGGCAAAATGTTAAGAGACCTTTTTTGTAGAGAATTATGTTTCCTACAATTTATGTTCTATGATATTTTTTGATCAGAAACGTAGTTTTCGAGATATATCGAGATATTTAAAAGTTCCGAAGCCGCACCAACATAATAGAGATACAGAAACAGCGTGGCCCCTTTCTTTGGGATAACTCTGCACTATTGCGAGCTGGAAATGCCACTTCCAGTTTAGCTGTGCAGAAGAAGAACAACAAGAAGAAGAAATATCTGGAAATATGTCCGTCAGGCCCCTTCCCTTGAGATAAATCTGCACATATCTCGGAAACGAAGCGAGCTATGGCAAAATGTTAAGAGACGTTTTTTGTAGAGAATTATGTTTCCTACAATCTATGTTCTATGATATTTTTTGATCAGAAGCGTAGTTTTCGAGATATATCGAGATATTTAAAAGTTCCGAAGCCGCACCAACATAATAGAGATACAGAAACACCGTGGCCCCTTTCTTTGAGATAACTCTGCACTATTGCGAGCTGCAAATGCCACTTCCAGCTTAGCTGTGCAGAGGAAGAACAACAAGAAGAAGAAATATCTCGAAATATGTCCGTCAGGCCAGTTCCTTTGAGTTGAATCTGCAAATATCTCGGAAACGAAGCGAGCTATGGCAAAATGTTAAGAGACGTTTTTTGTAGAGAATTATGTTTCCTACAATTTATGTTCTATGATATTTTTTGATCAGAAGCGTAGTTTTCGAGATATATCGAGATATTTAAAAGTTCCGAAGCCGCACCAACATAATAGGGATACAGAAACACCGTGGCCCCTTTCTTTGAGATAACTCTGCACTATTGCGAGCTGCAAATGCCACTTCCAGCTTAGCTGTGCAGAAGAAGGACAACAAGAAGAAGAAATATCTCGAAATATGTCCGTCAGGCCCCTTCCCTTGAGATAAATCTGCAAATATCTCGGAAACGAAGAGAGCTATGGCAAAATGTTAAGCGACCTTTTTTGTAGAGAATTAAGTTTCCTACTTTTTATGTTCTATGATATTTTTTGATCAGATGCGTAGTTCTCGAGATATATCAAGATATTTAAAAGTTCCGAAGCCGCACCAACATAATAGAGATACAGAAACACCGTGGCCCCTTTCTTTGAGATAACTCTGCACTATTGCGAGCTGGAAATGCCACTTCCAGTTTAGCTGTGCACAAGAAGAACAACAAGAAGAAGAAATATCTCGAAATATGTCCGTTAGGCCCCTTCCCTTGAGATAAATCTGCAAATATCTCGGAAACGAAGCGAGCTATGGCAAAATGTTAAGAGACCTTTTTTGTAGAGAATTATGTTTCCTACAATTTATGTTCTATGATATTTTTTGATCAGAAGCGTAGTTTTCGAGATATATCGAGATATTTAAAAGTTCCGAAGCCGCACCAACATAATAGGGATACAGAAACACCGTGGCCCCTTTCTTTGAGATAACTCTGCACTAGTGCGAGCCGCAAATGCCACTTCCAGCTTAGCTGTGCAGAAGAAGAACAACAAGAAGAAGAAATATCTCGAAATATGTCCGTCAGGCCCCTTCCCTTGAGATAAATCTGCAAATATCTCGGAAACGAAGCGAGCTATGGCAAAATGTTAAGAGACGTTTTTTGTAGAGAATTATGTTTCCCACAATTTATGTTCTATGATATTTTTTGATCAGAAGCGTAGTTTTCGCGATATATCGAGATATTTAAAAGTTCCGAAGCCGCACCAACATAATAGAGATACAGAAACACCGTGGCCCCTTTCTTTGAGATAACTCTGCACTAGTGCGAGCCGCAAATGCCACTTCCAGCTTAGCTGTGCAGAAGAAGAACAACAAGAAGAAGAAATATCTCGAAATATGTCCGTCAGGCCCCTTCCCTTGAGATAAATCTGCACATATCTCGGAAACGAAGCGAGCTATGGCAAAATGTTAAGAGACGTTTTTTGTAGAGAATTATGTTTCCTACAATCTATGTTCTATGATATTTTTTGATCAGAAGCGTAGTTTTCGAGATATATCGAGATATTTAAAAGTTCCGAAGCCGCACCAACATAATAGAGATACAGAAACACCGTGGCCCCTTTCTTTGAGATAACTCTGCACTAGTGCGAGCCGCAAATGCCACTTCCAGCTTAGCTGTGCAGAAGAAGAACAACAAGAAGGAGAAATATCTCGAAATATGTCCGTCAGGCCCCTTCCCTTGAAATATATCTGCAAATATCTCGGAAACGAAGCGAGCTATGGCAAAATGTTAAGAAACCGTTTTTGTAGAGAATTAAGTTTCCTACTTTTTATGTTCTATGATATTTTTTGATCAGATGCGTAGTTCTCGAGATATATCGAGATATTTAAAAGTTCCGAAGCCGCACCAACATAATAGAGATACAGAAACACCGTGGCCCCTTTCTTTGAGATAACTCTGCACTATTGCGAGCTGCAAATGCCACTTCCAGCTTAGCTGTGCAGAGGAAGAACAACAAGAAGAAGAAATATCTCGAAATATGTCCGTCAGGCCAGTTCCTTTGAGTTGAATCTGCAAATATCTCGGAAACGAAGCGAGCTATGGCAAAATGTTAAGAGACGTTTTTTGTAGAGAATTATGTTTCCTACAATTTATGTTCTATGATATTTTTTGATCAGAAGCGTAGTTTTCGAGATATATCGAGATATTTAAAAGTTCCGAAGCCGCACCAACATAATAGGGATACAGAAACACCGTGGCCCCTTTCTTTGAGATAACTCTGCACTAGTGCGAGCCGCAAATGCCACTTCCAGCTTAGCTGTGCAGAAGAAGAACAACAAGAAGAAGAAATATCTCGAAATATGTCCGTCAGGCCCCTTCCCTTGAGATAAATCTGCAAATATCTCGGAAACGAAGCGAGCTATGGCAAAATGTTAAGAGACGTTTTTTGTAGAGAATTATGTTTCCCACAATTTATGTTCTATGATATTTTTTGATCAGAAGCGTAGTTTTCGCGATATATCGAGATATTTAAAAGTTCCGAAGCCGCACCAACATAATAGAGATACAGAAACACCGTGGCCCCTTTCTTTGAGATAACTCTGCACTAGTGCGAGCCGCAAATGCCACTTCCAGCTTAGCAGTGCAGGAGAAGAACAACAAGAAGAAGAAATATCTCGAAATATGTCCGACAGGCCCCTTCCCTTGAGATAAATCTGCAAATATCTCGGAAACGAAGCGAGCTATGGCGAAATGTTAAGAGACCTTTTTTGTAGAGAATTAAGTTTCCTACTTTTTATGTTCGATGATATTTTTTGATCAGATGCGTAGTTCTCGAGATATATCAAGATATTTAAAAGTTCCGAAGCTGCACCAACATAATAGAGGTACAGAAACACCGTGGCCTCTTTCTTTGAGATAACTCTGCACTATTGCGAGCTGCAAATGCCACTTCCAGCTTAGCTGTGCAGAAGAAGAACAACAAGAAGAAGAAACATCTCGAAATATGTCCGTCAGGCCCCTTCCCTTGAGATAAATCTGCAAATATCTCGGAAACGATGCGAGCTATGGCAAAATCTTTAGAGACCTTTCTTGTAGAGAATTAAGTTTCCTACTTTGTATGTAGTATGATATTTTTTGATCAGATGCGTAGTTCTCGAGATATATCAAGATATTTAAAAGTTCCGAAGCCGCACCAACATAATAGAGATACAGAAACACCGTGGCCCCTTTCTTTGAGATAACTCTGCACTATTGCGCGCTGCAAATGCCACTTCCAGCTTAGCTCTGCAGAAGAAGAACAACAAGAAGAAGAAATATCTCGAAATATGTCCGTCAGGCCCCTTCCCTTGAGATAAATCTGCAAATATCTCGGAAACGAAGCGAGCTATGGCAAAATGTTAAGAGACCTTTTTTGTAGACAATTATGTTTCCTACAATTTATGTTCTATGATATTTTTTGATCAGAAGCGTAGTTTTCGAGATATATCGAGATATTTAAAAGTTCCGAAGCCGCACCAACATAATAGAGATACAGAAACACCGTGGCCCCTTTCTTTGGGATAACTCTGCACTATTGCGAGCTGCAAATGCCGTTTCCAGCTTAGCTGTGCAGAAGAAGAACAACAAGAAGAAGAAACATCTCGAAATATGTCCGTCAGGCCCCTTCCCTTGAGATAAATCTGCAAATATCTCGGAAACGATGCGAGCTATGGCAAAATCTTTAGAGACCTTTCTTGTAGAGAATTAAGTTTCCTACTTTGTATGTAGTATGATATTTTTTGATCAGATGCGTAGTTCTCGAGATATATCAAGATATTTAAAAGTTCCGAAGCCGCACCAACATAATAGAGATACAGAAACACCGTGGCCCCTTTCTTTGAGATAACTCTGCACTATTGCGCGCTGCAAATGCCACTTCCAGCTTAGCTCTGCAGAAGAAGAACAACAAGAAGAAGAAATATCTCGAAATATGTCCGTCAGGCCCCTTCCCTTGAGATAAATCTGCAAATATCTCGGAAACGAAGCGAGCTATGGCAAAATGTTAAGAGACCTTTTTTGTAGACAATTATGTTTCCTACAATTTATGTTCTATGATATTTTTTGATCAGAAGCGTAGTTTTCGAGATATATCGAGATATTTAAAAGTTCCGAAGCCGCACCAACATAATAGAGATACAGAAACACCGTGGCCCCTTTCTTTGGGATAACTCTGCACTATTGCGAGCTGCAAATGCCGTTTCCAGCTTAGCTGTGCAGAAGAAGAACAACAAGAAGAAGAAATATCTCGAAATATGTCCGTCAGGCCACTTCCCTTGAGATAAATCTGCAAATATCTCGGAAACGAAGCGAGCTATGGCAAAATGTTAAGAGACCTTTTTTGTAGAGAATTAAGTTTCCTACTTTTTATGTAGTATGATATTTTTTGATCAGATGCGTAGTTCTCGAGATATATCAAGATATTTAAAAGTTCCGAAGCCGCACCAACATGATAGAGATACAGAAACACCGTGGCCCCTTTCTTTGAGATAACCCTGCACTATTGCGCGCTGCAAATGCCACTTCCAGCTTAGCTGTGCAGAAGAAGAACAACAAGAAGAAGAAATATCTCGAAATATGTCCGTCAGGCCCCTTCCCTTGAGATAAATCTGCAAATATCTCGGAAACGAAGCGAGCTATGGCAAAATGTTAAGAGACCTTTTTTGTAGAGAATTAAGTTTCCTACTTTTTATGTTCTATGATATTTTTCGATCAGAGGCGTGGTTCTCGAGATATATCAAGATATTTAAAAGTTCCGAAGCCGCACCAACATAATAGAGATACAGAAACACCGTGGCCCCTTTCTTTGAGATATCTCTGCACTATTGCGAGCTGCAAATGCCACTTCCAGCTTAGCTGTGCAGAAGATGAACAACAAGAAGAAGAAATATCTCGAAATATGTCCGTGAGGCCCCTTCCCTTGAGATATGTCTGCAAATATCTCGGAAACCAAGCGAGCAATGGCAAAATGTTAAGAGACCTTATTTGTAGAGAATTAAGTTTCCTACTTTTTATGTTCTATGATATTTTTTGATCAGATGCGTAGTTCTCGAGATATATCAAGATATTTAAAAGTTCCGAAGCCGCACCAACATAATAGAGATACAGAAACACCGTGGCCCCTTTCTTTGAGATAACTCTGCACTATTGCGAGCTGGAAATGCCACTCCCAGTTTAGCTGTGCAGAAGAAGAACAACAAGAAGAAGAAATATCTCGGAATATGTTCGTTAGGCCCCTTCCCTTGAGATAAATCTGCAAATATCTCGGAACCGAAGCGAGCTATGGCAAAATGTTAAGAGACCTTTTTTGTAGAGAATTATGTTTCCTACAATATAGGTTCTATGATATTTTTTGATCAGAAGCGTAGTTTTCGAGATATATCGAGATATTTAAAAGTTCCGAAGCCGCACCAACATAATAGAGATACAGAAACACCGTGGCCCCTTTCTTTGAGATAACTCTGCACCATTGCGAGCTGCAAATGCCACTTCCAGCTTAGCTGTGCAGAAGAAGGACAACAAGAAGAAGAAATATCTCGAAATATGTCCGTCAGGCCCCTTCCCTTGAGATAAATCTGCAAATATCTCGGAAACGAAGCGAGCTATGGCAAAATGTTAAGCGACCTTTTTTGTAGAGAATTAAGTTTCCTACTTTTTATGTTCTATGATATTTTTTGATCAGACGCGTAGTTCTCGAGATATATCAAGATATTTAAAAGTTCCGAAGCCGCACCAACATAATAGAGATACAGAAACACCGTGGCCCCTTTCTTTGAGATAACTCTGCACTATTGCGAGCTGGAAATGCCACTTCCAGTTTAGCTGTGCAGAGGAAGAACAACAAGAAGAAGAAATATCTCGAAATATGTCCGTCAGGCCAGTTCCTTTGAGCTGAATCTGCAAATATCTCGGAAACGAAGCGAGCTATGGCAAAATGTTAAGAGACGTTTTTTGTAGAGAATTATGTTTCCTACAATTTATGTTCTATGATATTTTTTGATCAGAAGCGTAGTTTTCGAGATATATCGAGATATTTAAAAGTTCCGAAGCCGCACCAACATAATAGAGATACAGAAACACCGTGGCCCCTTTCTTTGAGATAACTCTGCACTAGTGCGAGCCGCAAATGCCACTTCCAGCTTAGCTGTGCAGAAGAAGAACAACAAGAAGAAGAAATATCTCGAAATATGTCCGTCAGGCCCCTTCCCTTGAGATAAATCTGCACATATCTCGGAAACGAAGCGAGCTATGGCAAAATGTTAAGAGACGTTTTTTGTAGAGAATTATGTTTCCTACAATCTATGTTCTATGATATTTTTTTATCAGAAGCGTAGTTTTCGAGATATATCGAGATATTTAAAAGTTCCGAAGCCGCACCAACATAATAGAGATACAGAAACACCGTGGCCCCTTTCTTTGAGATAACTCTGCACTAGTGCGAGCCGCAAATGCCACTTCCAGCTTAGCTGTGCAGAAGAAGAACAACAAGAAGAAGAAATATCTCGAAATATGTCCGTCAGGCCCCTTCCCTTGAGATAAATCTGCAAATATCTCGGAAACGAAGCGAGCTATGGCAAAATGTTAAGAGACCTTTTTTGTAGAGAATTAAGTTTCCTACTTTTTATGTTCTATGATATTTTTTGATCAGATGCGTAGTTCTCGAGATATATCAAGATATTTAAAAGTTCCGAAGCCGCACCAACATAATAGAGATACAGAAACACCGTGGCCCCTTTCTTTGAGATAACTCTGCACTAGTGCGAGCCGCAAATGCCACTTCCAGCTTAGCTGTGCAGAAGAAGAACAACAAGAAGAAGAAATATCTCGAAATATGTCCGTCAGGCCCCTTCCCTTGAGATAAATCTGCACATATCTCGGAAACGAAGCGAGCTATGGCAAAATGTTAAGAGACGTTTTTTGTAGAGAATTATGTTTCCTACAATCTATGTTCTATGATATTTTTTGATCAGAAGCGTAGTTTTCGAGATATATCGAGATATTTAAAAGTTCCGAAGCCGCACCAACATAATAGAGATACAGAAACACCGTGGCCCCTTTCTTTGAGATAACTCTGCACTAGTGCGAGCCGCAAATGCCACTTCCAGCTTAGCTGTGCAGAAGAAGAACAACAAGAAGGAGAAATATCTCGAAATATGTCCGTCAGGCCCCTTCCCTTGAAATATATCTGCAAATATCTCGGAAACGAAGCGAGCTATGGCAAAATGTTAAGAAACCGTTTTTGTAGAGAATTAAGTTTCCTACTTTTTATGTTCTATGATATTTTTTGATCAGATGCGTAGTTCTCGAGATATATCAAGATATTTAAAAGTTCCGAAGCCGCACCAACATAATAGAGATACAGAAACACCGTGGCCCCTTTCTTTGAGATAACTCTGCACTATTGCGAGCTGCAAATGCCACTTCCAGCTTAGCTGTGCAGAGGAAGAACAACAAGAAGAAGAAATATCTCGAAATATGTCCGTCAGGCCAGTTCCTTTGAGTTGAATCTGCAAATATCTCGGAAACGAAGCGAGCTATGGCAAAATGTTAAGAGACGTTTTTTGTAGAGAATTATGTTTCCTACAATTTATGTTCTATGATATTTTTTGATCAGAAGCGTAGTTTTCGAGATATATCGAGATATTTAAAAGTTCCGAAGCCGCACCAACATAATAGGGATACAGAAACACCGTGGCCCCTTTCTTTGAGATAACTCTGCACTAGTGCGAGCCGCAAATGCCACTTCCAGCTTAGCTGTGCAGAAGAAGAACAACAAGAAGAAGAAATATCTCGAAATATGTCCGTCAGGCCCCTTCCCTTGAGATAAATCTGCAAATATCTCGGAAACGAAGCGAGCTATGGCAAAATGTTAAGAGACGTTTTTTGTAGAGAATTATGTTTCCCACAATTTATGTTCTATGATATTTTTTGATCAGAAGCGTAGTTTTCGCGATATATCGAGATATTTAAAAGTTCCGAAGCCGCACCAACATAATAGAGATACAGAAACACCGTGGCCCCTTTCTTTGAGATAACTCTGCACTAGTGCGAGCCGCAAATGCCACTTCCAGCTTAGCAGTGCAGAAGAAGAACAACAAGAAGAAGAAATATCTCGAAATATGTCCGACAGGCCCCTTCCCTTGAGATAAATCTGCAAATATCTCGGAAACGAAGCGAGCTATGGCGAAATGTTAAGAGACCTTTTTTGTAGAGAATTAAGTTTCCTACTTTTTATGTTCGATGATATTTTTTGATCAGATGCGTAGTTCTCGAGATATATCAAGATATTTAAAAGTTCCGAAGCTGCACCAACATAATAGAGGTACAGAAACACCGTGGCCTCTTTCTTTGAGATAACTCTGCACTATTGCGAGCTGCAAATGCCACTTCCAGCTTAGCTGTGCAGAAGAAGAACAACAAGAAGAAGAAACATCTCGAAATATGTCCGTCAGGCCCCTTCCCTTGAGATAAATCTGCAAATATCTCGGAAACGATGCGAGCTATGGCAAAATCTTTAGAGACCTTTCTTGTAGAGAATTAAGTTTCCTACTTTGTATGTAGTATGATATTTTTTGATCAGATGCGTAGTTCTCGAGATATATCAAGATATTTAAAAGTTCCGAAGCCGCACCAACATAATAGAGATACAGAAACACCGTGGCCCCTTTCTTTGAGATAACTCTGCACTATTGCGCGCTGCAAATGCCACTTCCAGCTTAGCTCTGCAGAAGAAGAACAACAAGAAGAAGAAATATCTCGAAATATGTCCGTCAGGCCCCTTCCCTTGAGATAAATCTGCAAATATCTCGGAAACGAAGCGAGCTATGGCAAAATGTTAAGAGACCTTTTTTGTAGACAATTATGTTTCCTACAATTTATGTTCTATGATATTTTTTGATCAGAAGCGTAGTTTTCGAGATATATCGAGATATTTAAAAGTTCCGAAGCCGCACCAACATAATAGAGATACAGAAACACCGTGGCCCCTTTCTTTGGGATAACTCTGCACTATTGCGAGCTGCAAATGCCGTTTCCAGCTTAGCTGTGCAGAAGAAGAACAACAAGAAGAAGAAACATCTCGAAATATGTCCGTCAGGCCCCTTCCCTTGAGATAAATCTGCAAATATCTCGGAAACGATGCGAGCTATGGCAAAATCTTTAGAGACCTTTCTTGTAGAGAATTAAGTTTCCTACTTTGTATGTAGTATGATATTTTTTGATCAGATGCGTAGTTCTCGAGATATATCAAGATATTTAAAAGTTCCGAAGCCGCACCAACATAATAGAGATACAGAAACACCGTGGCCCCTTTCTTTGAGATAACTCTGCACTATTGCGCGCTGCAAATGCCACTTCCAGCTTAGCTCTGCAGAAGAAGAACAACAAGAAGAAGAAATATCTCGAAATATGTCCGTCAGGCCCCTTCCCTTGAGATAAATCTGCAAATATCTCGGAAACGAAGCGAGCTATGGCAAAATGTTAAGAGACCTTTTTTGTAGACAATTATGTTTCCTACAATTTATGTTCTATGATATTTTTTGATCAGAAGCGTAGTTTTCGAGATATATCGAGATATTTAAAAGTTCCGAAGCCGCACCAACATAATAGAGATACAGAAACACCGTGGCCCCTTTCTTTGGGATAACTCTGCACTATTGCGAGCTGCAAATGCCGTTTCCAGCTTAGCTGTGCAGAAGAAGAACAACAAGAAGAAGAAATATCTCGAAATATGTCCGTCAGGCCACTTCCCTTGAGATAAATCTGCAAATATCTCGGAAACGAAGCGAGCTATGGCAAAATGTTAAGAGACCTTTTTTGTAGAGAATTAAGTTTCCTACTTTTTATGTAGTATGATATTTTTTGATCAGATGCGTAGTTCTCGAGATATATCAAGATATTTAAAAGTTCCGAAGCCGCACCAACATGATAGAGATACAGAAACACCGTGGCCCCTTTCTTTGAGATAACCCTGCACTATTGCGCGCTGCAAATGCCACTTCCAGCTTAGCTGTGCAGAAGAAGAACAACAAGAAGAAGAAATATCTCGAAATATGTCCGTCAGGCCCCTTCCCTTGAGATAAATCTGCAAATATCTCGGAAACGAAGCGAGCTATGGCAAAATGTTAAGAGACCTTTTTTGTAGAGAATTAAGTTTCCTACTTTTTATGTTCTATGATATTTTTCGATCAGAGGCGTGGTTCTCGAGATATATCAAGATATTTAAAAGTTCCGAAGCCGCACCAACATAATAGAGATACAGAAACACCGTGGCCCCTTTCTTTGAGATATCTCTGCACTATTGCGAGCTGCAAATGCCACTTCCAGCTTAGCTGTGCAGAAGATGAACAACAAGAAGAAGAAATATCTCGAAATATGTCCGTGAGGCCCCTTCCCTTGAGATATGTCTGCAAATATCTCGGAAACCAAGCGAGCAATGGCAAAATGTTAAGAGACCTTATTTGTAGAGAATTAAGTTTCCTACTTTTTATGTTCTATGATATTTTTTGATCAGATGCGTAGTTCTCGAGATATATCAAGATATTTAAAAGTTCCGAAGCCGCACCAACATAATAGAGATACAGAAACACCGTGGCCCCTTTCTTTGAGATAACTCTGCACTATTGCGAGCTGGAAATGCCACTCCCAGTTTAGCTGTGCAGAAGAAGAACAACAAGAAGAAGAAATATCTCGGAATATGTTCGTTAGGCCCCTTCCCTTGAGATAAATCTGCAAATATCTCGGAACCGAAGCGAGCTATGGCAAAATGTTAAGAGACCTTTTTTGTAGAGAATTATGTTTCCTACAATATAGGTTCTATGATATTTTTTGATCAGAAGCGTAGTTTTCGAGATATATCGAGATATTTAAAAGTTCCGAAGCCGCACCAACATAATAGAGATACAGAAACACCGTGGCCCCTTTCTTTGAGATAACTCTGCACCATTGCGAGCTGCAAATGCCACTTCCAGCTTAGCTGTGCAGAAGAAGGACAACAAGAAGAAGAAATATCTCGAAATATGTCCGTCAGGCCCCTTCCCTTGAGATAAATCTGCAAATATCTCGGAAACGAAGCGAGCTATGGCAAAATGTTAAGCGACCTTTTTTGTAGAGAATTAAGTTTCCTACTTTTTATGTTCTATGATATTTTTTGATCAGACGCGTAGTTCTCGAGATATATCAAGATATTTAAAAGTTCCGAAGCCGCACCAACATAATAGAGATACAGAAACACCGTGGCCCCTTTCTTTGAGATAACTCTGCACTATTGCGAGCTGGAAATGCCACTTCCAGTTTAGCTGTGCAGAGGAAGAACAACAAGAAGAAGAAATATCTCGAAATATGTCCGTCAGGCCAGTTCCTTTGAGCTGAATCTGCAAATATCTCGGAAACGAAGCGAGCTATGGCAAAATGTTAAGAGACGTTTTTTGTAGAGAATTATGTTTCCTACAATTTATGTTCTATGATATTTTTTGATCAGAAGCGTAGTTTTCGAGATATATCGAGATATTTAAAAGTTCCGAAGCCGCACCAACATAATAGAGATACAGAAACACCGTGGCCCCTTTCTTTGAGATAACTCTGCACTAGTGCGAGCCGCAAATGCCACTTCCAGCTTAGCTGTGCAGAAGAAGAACAACAAGAAGAAGAAATATCTCGAAATATGTCCGTCAGGCCCCTTCCCTTGAGATAAATCTGCACATATCTCGGAAACGAAGCGAGCTATGGCAAAATGTTAAGAGACGTTTTTTGTAGAGAATTATGTTTCCTACAATCTATGTTCTATGATATTTTTTTATCAGAAGCGTAGTTTTCGAGATATATCGAGATATTTAAAAGTTCCGAAGCCGCACCAACATAATAGAGATACAGAAACACCGTGGCCCCTTTCTTTGAGATAACTCTGCACTAGTGCGAGCCGCAAATGCCACTTCCAGCTTAGCTGTGCAGAAGAAGAACAACAAGAAGAAGAAATATCTCGAAATATGTCCGTCAGGCCCCTTCCCTTGAGATAAATCTGCAAATATCTCGGAAACGAAGCGAGCTATGGCAAAATGTTAAGAGACCTTTTTTGTAGAGAATTAAGTTTCCTACTTTTTATGTTCTATGATATTTTTTGATCAGATGCGTAGTTCTCGAGATATATCAAGATATTTAAAAGTTCCGAAGCCGCACCAACATAATAGAGATACAGAAACACCGTGGCCCCTTTCTTTGAGATAACTCTGCACTATTGCGAACTGCAAATGCCACTTCCAGCTTAGCTGTGCAGAGGAAGAACAACAAGAAGAAGAAATATCTCGAAATATGTCCGTCAGGCCAGTTCCTTTGAGTTGAATCTGCAAATATCTCGGAAACGAAGCGAGCTATGGCAAAATGTTAAGAGACGTTTTTTGTAGAGAATTATGTTTCCTACAATTTATGTTCTATGATATTTTTTGATCAGAAGCGTAGTTTTCGAGATATATCGAGATATTTAAAAGTTCCGAAGCCGCACCAACATAATAGGGATACAGAAACACCGTGGCCCCTTTCTTTGAGATAACTCTGCACTAGTGCGAGCCGCAAATGCCACTTCCAGCTTAGCTGTGCAGAAGAAGAACAACAAGAAGAAGAAATATCTCGAAATATGTCCGTCAGGCCCCTTCCCTTGAGATAAATCTGCAAATATCTCGTAAACGAAGCGAGCTATGGCAAAATGTTAAGAGACGTTTTTTGTAGAGAATTATGTTTCCTACAATTTATGTTCTATGATATTTTTTGATCAGAAGCGTAGTTTTCGCGATATATCGAGATATTTAAAAGTTCCGAAGCCGCACCAACATAATAGAGATACAGAAACACCGTGGCCCCTTTCTTTGAGATAACTCTGCACTAGTGCGAGCCGCAAATGCCACTTCCAGCTTAGCAGTGCAGAAGAAGAACAACAAGAAGAAGAAATATCTCGAAATATGTCCGTCAGACCCCTTCCCTTGAGATGAATCTGCAAATATTTCGGAAACGAAGCGAGCTATGGCAAAATGTTAAGAGACCTTTTTTGTAGAGAATTAAGTTTCCTACTTTTTATGTAGTATGATATTTTTTGATCAGATGCGTAGTTCTCGAGATATATCAAGATATTTAAAAGTTCCGAAGCCGCACCAACATAATAGAGATACAGAAACACCGTGGCCCCTTTCTTTGAGATAACTCTGAACTATTGCGAGCTGCAAATGCCACTTCCAGCTTAGCTGTGCAGAAGAAGAACAACAAGAAGAAGAAATATCTCGAAATATGTCCGTCAGGCCCCTTCCCTTGAGATATATCTGCAAATATCTCGGAAACGAAGTGAGCTATGGCAAAATGTTAAGAGACCGTTTTTGTAGAGAATTAAGTTTCCTACTTTTTATGCTCTATGACATTTTTTGATCAGACGCGTAGTTCTCGAGATATATCAAGATATTTAAAAGTTCCGAAGCCGCACCAACATAATAGAGATACAGAAACACCGTGGCCCCTTTCTTTGAGATAACTCTGCACTATTGCGAGCTGCAAATGCCACTTCCAGCTTAGCTGTGCAGAAGAACAACAAGAAGAAGAAATATCTCGAAATATGTCCGTCAGGCCAGTTCCTTTGAGCTGAATCTGCAAATATCTCGGAAACGAAGCGAGCTATGGCAAAATGTTAAGAGACGTTTTTTGTAGAGAATTATGTTTCCTACAATTTATATTCTATGATATTTTTTGATCAGAAGCGTAGTTTTCGAGATATATCGAGATATTTAAAAGTTCCGAAGCCGCACCAACATAATAGAGATACAGAAACACCGTGGCCCCTTTCGTTGAGATAACTCTGCACTAGTGCGAGCCGCAAATGCCACTTCCAGCTTAGCTGTGCAGAAGAAGAACAACAAGAAGAAGAAATATTTCGAAATATGTCCGTCAGGCCCCTTCCCTTGAGATAAATCTGCAAATATCTCGGAAACGAAGCGATCTACGGCAAAATGTTAAGAGACCTTTTTTGTAGAGAATTATGTTTCCTACAATTTATGTTCTATGATATTTTTTGATCAGAAGCGTAGTTTTCGAGATATATCGAGATATTTAATAGTTCCGAAGCCGCACCAACATAATAGAGATACAGAAACACCGTGGCCCCTTTCTTCGGGATAACTCTGCACTATTGCGAGCTGGAAATGCCACTTCCAGTTTAGCTGTGCAGAAGAAGAACAACAAGAAGAAGAAATATCTCGAAATATGTCCGTCAGGACCCTTCCCTTGAGATAAATCTGCAAATATCTCGGAAACGAAGCGAGCTATGGCAAAATGTTAAGAGACGTTTTTTGTAGAGAATTATGTTTCCTACAATTTATGTTCTATGATATTTTTTGATCAGAAGCGTAGTTTTCGCGATATATCGAGATATTTAAAAGTTCCGAAGCCGCACCAACATAATAGAGATACAGAAACACCGTGGCCCCTTTCTTTGAGATAACTCTGCACTAGTGCGAGCCGCAAATGCCACTTCCAGCTTAGCAGTGCAGAAGAAGAACAACAAGAAGAAGAAATATCTCGAAATATGTCCGTCAGACCCCTTCCCTTGAGATGAATCTGCAAATATTTCGGAAACGAAGCGAGCTATGGCAAAATGTTAAGAGACCTTTTTTGTAGAGAATTAAGTTTCCTACTTTTTATGTAGTATGATATTTTTTGATCAGATGCGTAGTTCTCGAGATATATCAAGATATTTAAAAGTTCCGAAGCCGCACCAACATAATAGAGATACAGAAACACCGTGGCCCCTTTCTTTGAGATAACTCTGAACTATTGCGAGCTGCAAATGCCACTTCCAGCTTAGCTGTGCAGAAGAAGAACAACAAGAAGAAGAAATATCTCGAAATATGTCCGTCAGGCCCCTTCCCTTGAGATATATCTGCAAATATCTCGGAAACGAAGTGAGCTATGGCAAAATGTTAAGAGACCGTTTTTGTAGAGAATTAAGTTTCCTACTTTTTATGCTCTATGACATTTTTTGATCAGACGCGTAGTTCTCGAGATATATCAAGATATTTAAAAGTTCCGAAGCCGCACCAACATAATAGAGATACAGAAACACCGTGGCCCCTTTCTTTGAGATAACTCTGCACTATTGCGAGCTGCAAATGCCACTTCCAGCTTAGCTGTGCAGAAGAACAACAAGAAGAAGAAATATCTCGAAATATGTCCGTCAGGCCAGTTCCTTTGAGCTGAATCTGCAAATATCTCGGAAACGAAGCGAGCTATGGCAAAATGTTAAGAGACGTTTTTTGTAGAGAATTATGTTTCCTACAATTTATATTCTATGATATTTTTTGATCAGAAGCGTAGTTTTCGAGATATATCGAGATATTTAAAAGTTCCGAAGCCGCACCAACATAATAGAGATACAGAAACACCGTGGCCCCTTTCGTTGAGATAACTCTGCACTAGTGCGAGCCGCAAATGCCACTTCCAGCTTAGCTGTGCAGAAGAAGAACAACAAGAAGAAGAAATATTTCGAAATATGTCCGTCAGGCCCCTTCCCTTGAGATAAATCTGCAAATATCTCGGAAACGAAGCGATCTACGGCAAAATGTTAAGAGACCTTTTTTGTAGAGAATTATGTTTCCTACAATTTATGTTCTATGATATTTTTTGATCAGAAGCGTAGTTTTCGAGATATATCGAGATATTTAATAGTTCCGAAGCCGCACCAACATAATAGAGATACAGAAACACCGTGGCCCCTTTCTTCGGGATAACTCTGCACTATTGCGAGCTGGAAATGCCACTTCCAGTTTAGCTGTGCAGAAGAAGAACAACAAGAAGAAGAAATATCTCGAAATATGTCCGTCAGGACCCTTCCCTTGAGATAAATCTGCAAATATCTCGGAAACGAAGCGAGCTATGGCAAAATGTTAAGAGACCTTATTTGTAGAGAATTAAGTTTCCTACTTTTTATGTTCTATGATATTTTTCGATGAGAGGCGTAGTTCTCGAGATATATCAAGATATTTAAAAGTTCCGAACCCGCACCAACATAATAGAGATACAGAAACACCGTGGCCCCTTTCTTTGAGATAACTCTGCACTATTGCGAGCTGCAAATGCCACTTCCAGCTTAGCTGTGCAGAAGAAGAACAACAAGAAGAAGAAATATCTCGAAATATGTCCGTCAGGCCCCTTCCCTTGAGATAAATCTGCAAGTATCTCGGAAACGAAGCGAGCTATGGCAAAATGTTAAGAGACCTTTTTTGTCGAGAATTATGTTTCCTACAATTTATGTTTTATGATATTTTTTGATCAGAAGCGTAGTTTTCGAGATATATCGAGATATTTAAAAGTTCCGAAGCCGCACCAACATAATAGAGATACAGAAACACCGTGGCCCCTTTCTTCGGGATAACTCTGCACTATTGCGAGCTGGAAATGCCACTTCCAGCTTAGCTGTGCAGAAGAAGAACAACAAGAAGAAGAAATATTTCGAAATATGTCCGTCAGGCCCCTTCCCTTGAGATAAATCTGCAAATATCTCGGAAACGAAGCGATCTACGGCAAAATGTTAAGAGACCTTTTTTGTAGAAAATTAGGTTTCCTACTTTTTATGTTCTATGATATTTTTTGATCAGATGCGTAGTTCTCGAGATATATCAAGATATTTAAAAGTTCCGAAGCCGCACCAACATAATAGAGATACAGAAACACCGTGGCCCCTTTCTTTGAGATAACTCTGCACTACTGCGAGCTGCAAATGCCACTTCCAGTTTAGCTGTGCAGACGAAGAACAACAAGAAGAAGAAATATCTCGAAATATGTCCGTCACGCCCCTTCCCTTGAGATAAATCTGCAAATATCTCGGAAACGAAGCGAGCTACGGCAAAATGTTAAGAGACCTTTTTTGTAGAAAATTAGGTTTCGTACTTTTTATGTTCTATGATATTTCTTGATCAGATGCGTAGTTCTCGAGATATATCAAGATATTTAAAAGTTCCGAAGCCGCACCAACATAATAGAGATACAGAAACACGGTGGCCCCTTTCTTTGAGATAACTCAGCACGATTGCGCGCTGCAAATGCCACTTCCAGCTTAGCTGTGCAGAAGAAGAACAACAAGAAGAAGAAATATCTCGAAATATGTCCGTCAGGCCCCTTCCCTTGAGATAAATCTGCAAATATCTCGGAAACCAAGCGAGGTATGGCAAAATGTTAAGAGACCTTATTTGTAGAGAATTAAGTTTCCTACTTTTTATGTTCTATGATGTTATTTGATCAGATGCGTAGTTCTCGAGATATATCGAGATATTTAAAAGTTCCGAATCCGCACCAACATAATAGAGATACAGAAACACTGTGGCCCCTTTCTTTGAGATATCTCTGCACTACTGCGAGCTGCAAATGCCACTTCCAGTTTAGCTGTGCAGAAGAAGAACAACAAGAAGAAGAAATATCTCGAAATATGTCCGTCAGGCCCCTTCCCTTGAGATAAATCTGCAAATATCTCGGAAACGAAGCGAGCTATGGCAAAATGTTAAGAGACCTTTTGTGTACAGAATTATGTTCCCTACAATTTACGTTCTATGATATTTTTTGATCAGAAGCGTAGTTTTCGAGATATATCGAGATATTTAAAAGATCCGAAGCCGCACCAACATAATAGAGATACAGAAACACCGTGGCCCCCGTTTCTTTGAGATAACTCTGCACTATTGCGACCTGCAAATGCCACTTCCAGCTTAGCTGTGCAGAAGAAGAACAACAAGAAGAAGAAATATCTCGAAATATGTCCGTCAAGCCCCTTCCCTTGAGATAAATCTGCAAATATCTCGGAAACGAAGCGAGCTATGGCAAAATGTTAAGATATCTTTTTTGTAGAGAATTAAGTTTCCTACTTTTTATGTTCTATGATATTTTTTGATCAGATGCGTAGTTCTCGAGATATATCAAGATATTTAAAAGTTCCGAAGCTCCACCAACATAATAGAGGTACAGAAACACCGTGGCCCTTTTCTTCGAGATAACTCTGCACTATTGCGAGCTGCAAATGCCACTTCCAGCTTAGCTGTGCAGAAGAAGAACAACAAGAAGAAGAAATATTTCGAAATATGTCCGTCAGGCCCCTTCCCTTGAGATAAATCTGCAAATATCTCGGAAACGAAGCGATCTACGGCAAAATGTTAAGAGACCTTTTTTGTAGAAAATTAGGTTTCATACTTTTTATGTTCTATGATATTTTTTGATCAGATGCGTAGTTCTCGAGATATATCCAGATATTTAAAAGTTCCGAAGCGGCACCAACATAATAGAGATACAGAAACACCGTGGCCCCTTTCTTTGAGGTAACTCTGCACTATTGCGAGCTGCAAATGCCACTTCCAGCTTAGCTGTGCAGAAGAAGAACAACAAGAAGAAGAAATATCTCGAAATATGTCCGTCAGGCCCCTTCCCTTGAGATAAATCTGCAAATATCTCGGAAACGAAGCGAGCTATGGCAAAATGTTAAGAGACCTTTTTTGTCGAGAATTATGTTTCCTACAATTTATGTTTTATGATATTTTTTGATCAGAAGCGTAGTTTTCGAGATATATCGAGATATTTAAAAGTTCCGAAGCCGCACCAACATAATAGAGATACAGAAACACCGTGGCCCCTTTCTTCGGGATAACTCTGCACTATTGCGAGCTGGAAATGCCACTTCCAGCTTAGCTGTGCAGAAGAAGAACAACAAGAAGAAGAAATATTTCGAAATATGTCCGTCAGGCCCCTTCCCTTGAGATAACTCTGCAAATATCTCGGAAACGAAGCGAGCTATGGCAAAATGTTAAGAGACCTTTTTTGTAGAGAATTAAATTTCCTACTTTTTATGTTCTATGATATTTTTTGATCAGATGCGTAGTTCTCGAGATATATCAAGATATTTAAAAGTTCCGAAGCCGCACCAACATAATAGAGATACAGAAACACCGTGGCCCCTTTCTTTGAGATAACTCTGCACTATTGCGAGCTGCAAATGCCACTTCCAGCTTAGCTGTGCAGAAGAAGAACAACAAGAAGAAGAAATATCTCGAAATATGTCCGTCAGACCCCTTCCCTTGAGATGAATCTGCAAATATCTCGGAAACGAAGCGAGCTATGGCAAAATGTTAAGAGACCTTATTTGTAGAGAATTAAGTTTCCTACTTTTTATGTTCTATGATGTTATTTGATCAGATGCGTAGTTCTCGAGATATATCGAGATATTTAAAAGTTCCGAATCCGCACCAACATAATAGAGATACAGAAACACTGTGGCCCCTTTCTTTGAGATAACTCTGCACTACTGCGAGCTGGAAATGCCACTTCCAGTTTAGCTGTGCAGAAGAAGAACAACAAGAAGAAGAAATATCCCGAAATATGTCCGTCAGGACCCTTCCCTTGAGATAAATCTGCAAATATCTCGGAAACGAAGTGAGCTATGGCAAAATGTTAAGAGACCTTTTTTGTCGAGAATTATGTTTCCTACAATTTATGTTTTATGATATTTTTTGATCAGAAGCGTAGTTTTCGAGATATATCGAGATATTTAAAAGTTCCGAATCCGCACCAACATAATAGAGATACAGAAACACTGTGGCCCCTTTCTTTGAGATAACTCTGCACTACTGCGAGCTGCAAATGCCACTTCCAGTTTAGCTGTGCAGAAGAAGAACAACAAGAAGAAGAAATATCTCGAAATATGTCCGTCACGCCCCTTCCCTTGAGATAAATCTGCAAATATCTCGGAAACGAAGCGAGCTACGGCAAAATGTTAAGAGACCTTTTTTGTAGAAAATTAGGTTTCGTACTTTTTATGTTCTATGATATTTCTTGATCAGATGCGTAGTTCTCGAGATATATCAAGATATTTAAAAGTTCCGAAGCCGCACCAACATAATAGAGATACAGAAACACTGTGGCCCCTTTCTTTGAGATAACTCTGCACTACTGCGAGCTGCAAATGCCACTTCCAGTTTAGCTGTGCAGAAGAAGAACAACAAGAAGAAGAAATATCTCGAAATATGTCCGTCAGGCCCCTTCCCTTGAGATAAATCTGCAAATATCTCGGAAACGAAGCGAGCTATGGCAAAATGTTAAGAGACCTTTTGTGTACAGAATTATGTTCCCTACAATTTACGTTCTATGATATTTTTTGATCAGAAGCGTAGTTTTCGAGATATATCGAGATATTTAAAAGATCCGAAGCCGCACCAACATAATAGAGATACAGAAATACCGTGGCCCCCGTTTCTTTGAGATAACTCTGCACTATTGCGACCTGCAAATGCCACTTCCAGCTTAGCTGTGCAGAAGAAGAACAACAAGAAGAAGAAATATCTCGAAATATGTCCGTCAAGCCCCTTCCCTTGAGATAAATCTGCAAATATCTCGGAAACGAAGCGAGCTATGGCAAAATGTTAAGATATCTTTTTTGTAGAGAATTAAGTTTCCTACTTTTTATGTTCTATGATATTTTTTGATCAGATGCGTAGTTCTCGAGATATATCAAGATATTTAAAAGTTCCGAAGCTGCACCAACATAATAGAGGTACAGAAACACCGTGGCCCCTTTCTTTGAGATAACTCTGCACTATTGCGAGCTGCAAATGCCACTTCCAGCTTAGCTGTGCAGAAGAAGAACAACAAGAAGAAGAATTATCTCGAAATATGTCCGTCAGGCCCCTTCCCTTGAGATAAATCTGCAAATATCTCGGAAACGAAGCGAGGTATGGCAAAATGTTAAGAGACCTTTTTTGTCGAGAATTATGTTTCCTACAATTCATGTTTTATGATATTTTTTGATCAGAAGCGTAGTTTTCGAGATATATCGAGATATTTAAAAGTTCCGAAGCCGCACCAACATAATAGAGATACAGAAACACCGTGGCCCCTTTCTTCGGGATAACTCTGCACTATTGCGAGCTGGAAATGCCACTTCCAGTTTAGCTGTGCAGAAGAAGAACAACAAGAAGAAGAAATATCCCGAAATATGTCCGTCAGGACCCTTCCCTTGAGATAAATCTGCAAATATCTCGGAAAGGAAGCGAGCTATGGCAAAATGTTAAGAGACCTTTTTTGTCGAGAATTATGTTTCCTACAATTTATGTTCTATGATATTTTTTGATCAGAAGCGCAGTTTTCGAGATATATCGAGATATTTAATAGTTCCGAAGCCGCACCAACATAATAGAGATACAGAAACACCGTGGCCCCTTTCTTCGGGATAACTCTGCACTATTGCGAGCTGGAAATGCCACTTCCAGTTTAGCTGTGCAGAAGAAGAACAACAAGAAGAAGAAATATCTCGAAATATGTCCGTCAGGACCCTTCCCTTGAGATAAATCTGCAAATATCTCGGAAACGAAGCGAGCTATGGCAAAATGTTAAGAGACCTTATTTGTAGAGAATTAAGTGTCCTACTTTTTATGTTCTATGATGTTATTTGATCAGATGCGTAGTTCTCGAGATATATCGAGATATTTAAAAGTTCCGAATCCGCACCAACATAATAGAGATACAGAAACACTGTGGCCCCTTTCTTTGAGATAACTCTGCACTACTGCGAGCTGCAAATGCCACTTCCAGCTTAGCTGTGCAGAAGAAGAACAACAAGAAGAAGAAATATCTCGAAATATGTCCGTCAGGCCCCTTCCCTTGAGATAAATCTGCAAATATCTCGGAAACGAAGCGAGCTATGGCAAAATGTTAAGAGACCTTTTTTGTCGAGAATTATGTTTCCTACAATTTATGTTTTATGATATTTTTTGATCAGAAGCGTAGTTTTCGAGATATATCGAGATATTTAAAAGTTCCGAAGCCGCACCAACATAATAGAGATACAGAAACACCGTGGCCCCTTTCTTCGGGATAACTCTGCACTATTGCGAGCTGGAAATGCCACTTCCAGCTTAGCTGTGCAGAAGAAGAACAACAAGAAGAAGAAATATTTCGAAATATGTCCGTCAGGCCCCTTCCCTTGAGATAAATCTGCAAATATCTCGGAAACGAAGCGAGCTATGGCAAAATGTTAAGAGACCTTTTTTGTAGAGAATTAAATTTCCTACTTTTTATGTTCTATGATATTTTTTGATCAGATGCGTAGTTCTCGAGATATATCAAGATATTTAAAAGTTCCGAAGCCGCACCAACATAATAGAGATACAGAAACACCGTGGCCCCTTTCTTTGAGATAACTCTGCACTATTGCGAGCTGCAAATGCCACTTCCAGCTTAGCTGTGCAGAAGAAGAACAACAAGAAGAAGAAATATCTCGAAATATGTCCGTCAGACCCCTTCCCTTGAGATGAATCTGCAAATATCTCGGAAACGAAGCTAGCTATGGCAAAATGTTAAGAGACCTTTTTTGTAGAGAATTAAATTTCCTACTTTTTATGTTCGATGATATTTTTTGATCAGATGCGTAGTTCTCGAGATATATCAAGATATTTAAAAGTTCCGAAGCTGCACCAACATAATAGAGGTACAGAAACACCGTGGCCTCTTTCTTTGAGATAACTCTGCACTATTGCGAGCTGCAAATGCCACTTCGAGCTTAGCTGTGCAGAAGAAGAACAACAAGAAGAAGAAATATCTCGAAATATGTCCGTCAGGCCCCTTCCCTTGAGATAAATCTGCAAATATCTCGGAAACCAAGCGAGCTATGGCAAAATGTTAAGAGACCTTATTTGTAGAGAATTAAGTTTCCTACTTTTTATGTTCTATGATATTATTTGATCAGATGCGTAGTTCTCGAGATATATCGAGATATTTAAAAGTTCCGAATCCGCACCAACATAATAGAGATACAGAAACACTGTGGCCCCTTTCTTTGAGATAACTCTGCACTACTGCGAGCTGCAAATGCCACTTCCAGTTTAGCTGTGCAGAAGAAGAACAACAAGAAGAAGAAATATTTCGAAATATGTCCGTCAGGCCCCTTCCCTTGAGATAAATCTGCAAATATCTCGGAAACGAAGCGAGCTATGGCAAAATGTTAAGAGACCTTTTTTGTAGAGAATTAAATTTCCTACTTTTTATGTTCTATGATATTTTTTGATCAGATGCGTAGTTCTCGAGATATATCAAGATATTTAAAAGTTCCGAAGCCGCACCAACATAATAGAGATACAGAAACACCGTGGCCCCTTTCTTTGAGATAACTCTGCACTATTGCGAGCTGCAAATGCCACTTCCAGCTTAGCTGTGCAGAAGAAGAACAACAAGAAGAAGAAATATCTCGAAATATGTCCGTCAGACCCCTTCCCTTGAGATGAATCTGCAAATATCTCGGAAACGAAGCTAGCTATGGCAAAATGTTAAGAGACCTTTTTTGTAGAGAATTAAATTTCCTACTTTTTATGTTCGATGATATTTTTTGATCAGATGCGTAGTTCTCGAGATATATCAAGATATTTAAAAGTTCCGAAGCTGCACCAACATAATAGAGGTACAGAAACACCGTGGCCTCTTTCTTTGAGATAACTCTGCACTATTGCGAGCTGCAAATGCCACTTCGAGCTTAGCTGTGCAGAAGAAGAACAACAAGAAGAAGAAATATCTCGAAATATGTCCGTCAGGCCCCTTCCCTTGAGATAAATCTGCAAATATCTCGGAAACCAAGCGAGCTATGGCAAAATGTTAAGAGACCTTATTTGTAGAGAATTAAGTTTCCTACTTTTTATGTTCTATGATATTATTTGATCAGATGCGTAGTTCTCGAGATATATCGAGATATTTAAAAGTTCCGAATCCGCACCAACATAATAGAGATACAGAAACACTGTGGCCCCTTTCTTTGAGATAACTCTGCACTACTGCGAGCTGCAAATGCCACTTCCAGTTTAGCTGTGCAGAAGAAGAACAACAAGAAGAAGAAATATTTCGAAATATGTCCGTCAGGCCCCTTCCCTTGAGATAAATCTGCAAATATCTCGGAAACGAAGCGAGCTATGGCAAAATGTTAAGAGACCTTTTTTGTAGAGAATTAAATTTCCTACTTTTTATGTTCTATGATATTTTTTGATCAGATGCGTAGTTCTCGAGATATATCAAGATATTTAAAAGTTCCGAAGCCGCACCAACATAATAGAGATACAGAAACACCGTGGCCCCTTTCTTTGAGATAACTCTGCACTATTGCGAGCTGCAAATGCCACTTCCAGCTTAGCTGTGCAGAAGAAGAACAACAAGAAGAAGAAATATCTCGAAATATGTCCGTCAGACCCCTTCCCTTGAGATGAATCTGCAAATATCTCGGAAACGAAGCTAGCTATGGCAAAATGTTAAGAGACCTTTTTTGTAGAGAATTAAATTTCCTACTTTTTATGTTCGATGATATTTTTTGATCAGATGCGTAGTTCTCGAGATATATCAAGATATTTAAAAGTTCCGAAGCTGCACCAACATAATAGAGGTACAGAAACACCGTGGCCTCTTTCTTTGAGATAACTCTGCACTATTGCGAGCTGCAAATGCCACTTCGAGCTTAGCTGTGCAGAAGAAGAACAACAAGAAGAAGAAATATCTCGAAATATGTCCGTCAGGCCCCTTCCCTTGAGATAAATCTGCAAATATCTCGGAAACCAAGCGAGCTATGGCAAAATGTTAAGAGACCTTATTTGTAGAGAATTAAGTTTCCTACTTTTTATGTTCTATGATATTATTTGATCAGATGCGTAGTTCTCGAGATATATCGAGATATTTAAAAGTTCCGAATCCGCACCAACATAATAGAGATACAGAAACACTGTGGCCCCTTTCTTTGAGATAACTCTGCACTACTGCGAGCTGCAAATGCCACTTCCAGTTTAGCTGTGCAGAAGAAGAACAACAAGAAGAAGAAATATCTCGAAATATGTCCGTCACGCCCCTTCCCTTGAGATAAATCTGCAAATATCTCGGAAACGAAGCGAGCTACGGCAAAATGTTAAGAGACCTTTTTTGTAGAAAATTAGGTTTCGTACTTTTTATGTTCTATGATATTTCTTGATCAGATGCGTAGTTCTCGAGATATATCAAGATATTTAAAAGTTCCGAAGCCGCACCAACATAATAGAGATACAGAAACACCGTGGCCCCTTTCTTTGAGATAACTCTGCACGATTGCGCGCTGCAAATGCCACTTCCAGCTTAGCTGTGCAGAAGAAGAACAACAAGAAGAAGAAATATCTCGAAATATGTCCGTCAGGCCCCTTCCCTTGAGATAAATCTGCAAATATCTCGGAAACCAAGCGAGGTATGGCAAAATGTTAAGAGACCTTATTTGTAGAGAATTAAGTTTCCTACTTTTTATGTTCTATGATGTTATTTGATCAGATGCGTAGTTCTCGAGATATATCGAGATATTTAAAAGTTCCGAATCCGCACCAACATAATAGAGATACAGAAACACTGTGGCCCCTTTCTTTGAGATAACTCTGCACTACTGCGAGCTGGAAATGCCACTTCCAGTTTAGCTGTGCAGAAGAAGAACAACAAGAAGAAGAAATATCCCGAAATATGTCCGTCAGGACCCTTCCCTTGAGATAAATCTGCAAATATCTCGGAAACGAAGTGAGCTATGGCAAAATGTTAAGAGACCTTTTTTGTCGAGAATTATGTTTCCTACAATTTATGTTTTATGATATTTTTTGATCAGAAGCGTAGTTTTCGAGATATATCGAGATATTTAAAAGTTCCGAATCCGCACCAACATAATAGAGATACAGAAACACTGTGGCCCCTTTCTTTGAGATAACTCTGCACTACTGCGAGCTGCAAATGCCACTTCCAGTTTAGCTGTGCAGAAGAAGAACAACAAGAAGAAGAAATATCTCGAAATATGTCCGTCACGCCCCTTCCCTTGAGATAAATCTGCAAATATCTCGGAAACGAAGCGAGCTACGGCAAAATGTTAAGAGACCTTTTTTGTAGAAAATTAGGTTTCGTACTTTTTATGTTCTATGATATTTCTTGATCAGATGCGTAGTTCTCGAGATATATCAAGATATTTAAAAGTTCCGAAGCCGCACCAACATAATAGAGATACAGAAACACTGTGGCCCCTTTCTTTGAGATAACTCTGCACTACTGCGAGCTGCAAATGCCACTTCCAGTTTAGCTGTGCAGAAGAAGAACAACAAGAAGAAGAAATATCTCGAAATATGTCCGTCAGGCCCCTTCCCTTGAGATAAATCTGCAAATATCTCGGAAACGAAGCGAGCTATGGCAAAATGTTAAGAGACCTTTTGTGTACAGAATTATGTTCCCTACAATTTACGTTCTATGATATTTTTTGATCAGAAGCGTAGTTTTCGAGATATATCGAGATATTTAAAAGATCCGAAGCCGCACCAACATAATAGAGATACAGAAATACCGTGGCCCCCGTTTCTTTGAGATAACTCTGCACTATTGCGACCTGCAAATGCCACTTCCAGCTTAGCTGTGCAGAAGAAGAACAACAAGAAGAAGAAATATCTCGAAATATGTCCGTCAAGCCCCTTCCCTTGAGATAAATCTGCAAATATCTCGGAAACGAAGCGAGCTATGGCAAAATGTTAAGATATCTTTTTTGTAGAGAATTAAGTTTCCTACTTTTTATGTTCTATGATATTTTTTGATCAGATGCGTAGTTCTCGAGATATATCAAGATATTTAAAAGTTCCGAAGCTGCACCAACATAATAGAGGTACAGAAACACCGTGGCCCCTTTCTTTGAGATAACTCTGCACTATTGCGAGCTGCAAATGCCACTTCCAGCTTAGCTGTGCAGAAGAAGAACAACAAGAAGAAGAATTATCTCGAAATATGTCCGTCAGGCCCCTTCCCTTGAGATAAATCTGCAAATATCTCGGAAACGAAGCGAGCTATGGCAAAATGTTAAGAGACCTTTTTTGTCGAGAATTATGTTTCCTACAATTCATGTTTTATGATATTTTTTGATCAGAAGCGTAGTTTTCGAGATATATCGAGATATTTAAAAGTTCCGAAGCCGCACCAACATAATAGAGATACAGAAACACCGTGGCCCCTTTCTTCGGGATAACTCTGCACTATTGCGAGCTGGAAATGCCACTTCCAGTTTAGCTGTGCAGAAGAAGAACAACAAGAAGAAGAAATATCCCGAAATATGTCCGTCAGGACCCTTCCCTTGAGATAAATCTGCAAATATCTCGGAAAGGAAGCGAGCTATGGCAAAATGTTAAGAGACCTTTTTTGTCGAGAATTATGTTTCCTACAATTTATGTTCTATGATATTTTTTGATCAGAAGCGCAGTTTTCGAGATATATCGAGATATTTAATAGTTCCGAAGCCGCACCAACATAATAGAGATACAGAAACACCGTGGCCCCTTTCTTCGGGATAACTCTGCACTATTGCGAGCTGGAAATGCCACTTCCAGTTTAGCTGTGCAGAAGAAGAACAACAAGAAGAAGAAATATCTCGAAATATGTCCGTCAGGACCCTTCCCTTGAGATAAATCTGCAAATATCTCGGAAACGAAGCGAGCTATGGCAAAATGTTAAGAGACCTTATTTGTAGAGAATTAAGTGTCCTACTTTTTATGTTCTATGATGTTATTTGATCAGATGCGTAGTTCTCGAGATATATCGAGATATTTAAAAGTTCCGAATCCGCACCAACATAATAGAGATACAGAAACACTGTGGCCCCTTTCTTTGAGATAACTCTGCACTACTGCGAGCTGCAAATGCCACTTCCAGCTTAGCTGTGCAGAAGAAGAACAACAAGAAGAAGAAATATCTCGAAATATGTCCGTCAGGCCCCTTCCCTTGAGATAAATCTGCAAATATCTCGGAAACCAAGCGAGGTATGGCAAAATGTTAAGAGACCTTATTTGTAGAGAATTAAGTTTCCTACTTTTTATGTTCTATGATGTTATTTGATCAGATGCGTAGTTCTCGAGATATATCGAGATATTTAAAAGTTCCGAATCCGCACCAACATAATAGAGATACAGAAACACTGTGGCCCCTTTCTTTGAGATAACTCTGCACTACTGCGAGCTGGAAATGCCACTTCCAGTTTAGCTGTGCAGAAGAAGAACAACAAGAAGAAGAAATATCCCGAAATATGTCCGTCAGGACCCTTCCCTTGAGATAAATCTGCAAATATCTCGGAAACGAAGTGAGCTATGGCAAAATGTTAAGAGACCTTTTTTGTCGAGAATTATGTTTCCTACAATTTATGTTTTATGATATTTTTTGATCAGAAGCGTAGTTTTCGAGATATATCGAGATATTTAAAAGTTCCGAATCCGCACCAACATAATAGAGATACAGAAACACTGTGGCCCCTTTCTTTGAGATAACTCTGCACTACTGCGAGCTGCAAATGCCACTTCCAGTTTAGCTGTGCAGAAGAAGAACAACAAGAAGAAGAAATATCCCGAAATATGTCCGTCAGGACCCTTCCCTTGAGATAAATCTGCAAATATCTCGGAAACGAAGCGAGCTATGGCAAAATGTTAAGAGACCTTTTGTGTACAGAATTATGTTCCCTACAATTTACGTTCTATGATATTTTTTGATCAGAAGCGTAGTTTTCGAGATATATCGAGATATTTAAAAGATCCGAAGCCGCACCAACATAATAGAGATACAGAAATACCGTGGCCCCCGTTTCTTTGAGATAACTCTGCACTATTGCGACCTGCAAATGCCACTTCCAGCTTAGCTGTGCAGAAGAAGAACAACAAGAAGAAGAAATATCTCGAAATATGTCCGTCAAGCCCCTTCCCTTGAGATAAATCTGCAAATATCTCGGAAACGAAGCGAGCTATGGCAAAATGTTAAGATATCTTTTTTGTAGAGAATTAAGTTTCCTACTTTTTATGTTCTATGATATTTTTTGATCAGATGCGTAGTTCTCGAGATATATCAAGATATTTAAAAGTTCCGAAGCTGCACCAACATAATAGAGGTACAGAAACACCGTGGCCCCTTTCTTTGAGATAACTCTGCACTATTGCGAGCTGCAAATGCCACTTCCAGCTTAGCTGTGCAGAAGAAGAACAACAAGAAGAAGAATTATCTCGAAATATGTCCGTCAGGCCCCTTCCCTTGAGATAAATCTGCAAATATCTCGGAAACGAAGCGAGCTATGGCAAAATGTTAAGAGACCTTTTTTGTCGAGAATTATGTTTCCTACAATTCATGTTTTATGATATTTTTTGATCAGAAGCGTAGTTTTCGAGATATATCGAGATATTTAAAAGTTCCGAAGCCGCACCAACATAATAGAGATACAGAAACACCGTGGCCCCTTTCTTCGGGATAACTCTGCACTATTGCGAGCTGGAAATGCCACTTCCAGTTTAGCTGTGCAGAAGAAGAACAACAAGAAGAAGAAATATCCCGAAATATGTCCGTCAGGACCCTTCCCTTGAGATAAATCTGCAAATATCTCGGAAAGGAAGCGAGCTATGGCAAAATGTTAAGAGACCTTTTTTGTCGAGAATTATGTTTCCTACAATTTATGTTCTATGATATTTTTTGATCAGAAGCGCAGTTTTCGAGATATATCGAGATATTTAATAGTTCCGAAGCCGCACCAACATAATAGAGATACAGAAACACCGTGGCCCCTTTCTTCGGGATAACTCTGCACTATTGCGAGCTGGAAATGCCACTTCCAGTTTAGCTGTGCAGAAGAAGAACAACAAGAAGAAGAAATATCTCGAAATATGTCCGTCAGGCCCCTTCCCTTGAGATAAATCTGCAAATATCTCGGAAACCAAGCGAGGTATGGCAAAATGTTAAGAGACCTTATTTGTAGAGAATTAAGTTTCCTACTTTTTATGTTCTATGATGTTATTTGATCAGATGCGTAGTTCTCGAGATATATCGAGATATTTAAAAGTTCCGAATCCGCACCAACATAATAGAGATACAGAAACACTGTGGCCCCTTTCTTTGAGATAACTCTGCACTACTGCGAGCTGGAAATGCCACTTCCAGTTTAGCTGTGCAGAAGAAGAACAACAAGAAGAAGAAATATCCCGAAATATGTCCGTCAGGACCCTTCCCTTGAGATAAATCTGCAAATATCTCGGAAACGAAGTGAGCTATGGCAAAATGTTAAGAGACCTTTTTTGTCGAGAATTATGTTTCCTACAATTTATGTTTTATGATATTTTTTGATCAGAAGCGTAGTTTTCGAGATATATCGAGATATTTAAAAGTTCCGAATCCGCACCAACATAATAGAGATACAGAAACACTGTGGCCCCTTTCTTTGAGATAACTCTGCACTACTGCGAGCTGCAAATGCCACTTCCAGTTTAGCTGTGCAGAAGAAGAACAACAAGAAGAAGAAATATCTCGAAATATGTCCGTCACGCCCCTTCCCTTGAGATAAATCTGCAAATATCTCGGAAACGAAGCGAGCTACGGCAAAATGTTAAGAGACCTTTTTTGTAGAAAATTAGGTTTCGTACTTTTTATGTTCTATGATATTTCTTGATCAGATGCGTAGTTCTCGAGATATATCAAGATATTTAAAAGTTCCGAAGCCGCACCAACATAATAGAGATACAGAAACACTGTGGCCCCTTTCTTTGAGATAACTCTGCACTACTGCGAGCTGCAAATGCCACTTCCAGTTTAGCTGTGCAGAAGAAGAACAACAAGAAGAAGAAATATCTCGAAATATGTCCGTCAGGCCCCTTCCCTTGAGATAAATCTGCAAATATCTCGGAAACGAAGCGAGCTATGGCAAAATGTTAAGAGACCTTTTGTGTACAGAATTATGTTCCCTACAATTTACGTTCTATGATATTTTTTGATCAGAAGCGTAGTTTTCGAGATATATCGAGATATTTAAAAGATCCGAAGCCGCACCAACATAATAGAGATACAGAAATACCGTGGCCCCCGTTTCTTTGAGATAACTCTGCACTATTGCGACCTGCAAATGCCACTTCCAGCTTAGCTGTGCAGAAGAAGAACAACAAGAAGAAGAAATATCTCGAAATATGTCCGTCAAGCCCCTTCCCTTGAGATAAATCTGCAAATATCTCGGAAACGAAGCGAGCTATGGCAAAATGTTAAGATATCTTTTTTGTAGAGAATTAAGTTTCCTACTTTTTATGTTCTATGATATTTTTTGATCAGATGCGTAGTTCTCGAGATATATCAAGATATTTAAAAGTTCCGAAGCTGCACCAACATAATAGAGGTACAGAAACACCGTGGCCCCTTTCTTTGAGATAACTCTGCACTATTGCGAGCTGCAAATGCCACTTCCAGCTTAGCTGTGCAGAAGAAGAACAACAAGAAGAAGAATTATCTCGAAATATGTCCGTCAGGCCCCTTCCCTTGAGATAAATCTGCAAATATCTCGGAAACGAAGCGAGCTATGGCAAAATGTTAAGAGACCTTTTTTGTCGAGAATTATGTTTCCTACAATTCATGTTTTATGATATTTTTTGATCAGAAGCGTAGTTTTCGAGATATATCGAGATATTTAAAAGTTCCGAAGCCGCACCAACATAATAGAGATACAGAAACACCGTGGCCCCTTTCTTCGGGATAACTCTGCACTATTGCGAGCTGGAAATGCCACTTCCAGTTTAGCTGTGCAGAAGAAGAACAACAAGAAGAAGAAATATCCCGAAATATGTCCGTCAGGACCCTTCCCTTGAGATAAATCTGCAAATATCTCGGAAAGGAAGCGAGCTATGGCAAAATGTTAAGAGACCTTTTTTGTCGAGAATTATGTTTCCTACAATTTATGTTCTATGATATTTTTTGATCAGAAGCGCAGTTTTCGAGATATATCGAGATATTTAATAGTTCCGAAGCCGCACCAACATAATAGAGATACAGAAACACCGTGGCCCCTTTCTTCGGGATAACTCTGCACTATTGCGAGCTGGAAATGCCACTTCCAGTTTAGCTGTGCAGAAGAAGAACAACAAGAAGAAGAAATATCTCGAAATATGTCCGTCAGGACCCTTCCCTTGAGATAAATCTGCAAATATCTCGGAAACGAAGCGAGCTATGGCAAAATGTTAAGAGACCTTATTTGTAGAGAATTAAGTGTCCTACTTTTTATGTTCTATGATGTTATTTGATCAGATGCGTAGTTCTCGAGATATATCGAGATATTTAAAAGTTCCGAATCCGCACCAACATAATAGAGATACAGAAACACTGTGGCCCCTTTCTTTGAGATAACTCTGCACTACTGCGAGCTGCAAATGCCACTTCCAGCTTAGCTGTGCAGAAGAAGAACAACAAGAAGAAGAAATATCTCGAAATATGTCCGTCAGGCCCCTTCCCTTGAGATAAATCTGCAAATATCTCGGAAACCAAGCGAGGTATGGCAAAATGTTAAGAGACCTTATTTGTAGAGAATTAAGTTTCCTACTTTTTATGTTCTATGATGTTATTTGATCAGATGCGTAGTTCTCGAGATATATCGAGATATTTAAAAGTTCCGAATCCGCACCAACATAATAGAGATACAGAAACACTGTGGCCCCTTTCTTTGAGATAACTCTGCACTACTGCGAGCTGGAAATGCCACTTCCAGTTTAGCTGTGCAGAAGAAGAACAACAAGAAGAAGAAATATCCCGAAATATGTCCGTCAGGACCCTTCCCTTGAGATAAATCTGCAAATATCTCGGAAACGAAGTGAGCTATGGCAAAATGTTAAGAGACCTTTTTTGTCGAGAATTATGTTTCCTACAATTTATGTTTTATGATATTTTTTGATCAGAAGCGTAGTTTTCGAGATATATCGAGATATTTAAAAGTTCCGAATCCGCACCAACATAATAGAGATACAGAAACACTGTGGCCCCTTTCTTTGAGATAACTCTGCACTACTGCGAGCTGCAAATGCCACTTCCAGTTTAGCTGTGCAGAAGAAGAACAACAAGAAGAAGAAATATCTCGAAATATGTCCGTCACGCCCCTTCCCTTGAGATAAATCTGCAAATATCTCGGAAACGAAGCGAGCTACGGCAAAATGTTAAGAGACCTTTTTTGTAGAAAATTAGGTTTCGTACTTTTTATGTTCTATGATATTTCTTGATCAGATGCGTAGTTCTCGAGATATATCAAGATATTTAAAAGTTCCGAAGCCGCACCAACATAATAGAGATACAGAAACACTGTGGCCCCTTTCTTTGAGATAACTCTGCACTACTGCGAGCTGCAAATGCCACTTCCAGTTTAGCTGTGCAGAAGAAGAACAACAAGAAGAAGAAATATCTCGAAATATGTCCGTCAGGCCCCTTCCCTTGAGATAAATCTGCAAATATCTCGGAAACGAAGCGAGCTATGGCAAAATGTTAAGAGACCTTTTGTGTACAGAATTATGTTCCCTACAATTTACGTTCTATGATATTTTTTGATCAGAAGCGTAGTTTTCGAGATATATCGAGATATTTAAAAGATCCGAAGCCGCACCAACATAATAGAGATACAGAAATACCGTGGCCCCCGTTTCTTTGAGATAACTCTGCACTATTGCGACCTGCAAATGCCACTTCCAGCTTAGCTGTGCAGAAGAAGAACAACAAGAAGAAGAAATATCTCGAAATATGTCCGTCAAGCCCCTTCCCTTGAGATAAATCTGCAAATATCTCGGAAACGAAGCGAGCTATGGCAAAATGTTAAGATATCTTTTTTGTAGAGAATTAAGTTTCCTACTTTTTATGTTCTATGATATTTTTTGATCAGATGCGTAGTTCTCGAGATATATCAAGATATTTAAAAGTTCCGAAGCTGCACCAACATAATAGAGGTACAGAAACACCGTGGCCCCTTTCTTTGAGATAACTCTGCACTATTGCGAGCTGCAAATGCCACTTCCAGCTTAGCTGTGCAGAAGAAGAACAACAAGAAGAAGAATTATCTCGAAATATGTCCGTCAGGCCCCTTCCCTTGAGATAAATCTGCAAATATCTCGGAAACGAAGCGAGCTATGGCAAAATGTTAAGAGACCTTTTTTGTCGAGAATTATGTTTCCTACAATTCATGTTTTATGATATTTTTTGATCAGAAGCGTAGTTTTCGAGATATATCGAGATATTTAAAAGTTCCGAAGCCGCACCAACATAATAGAGATACAGAAACACCGTGGCCCCTTTCTTCGGGATAACTCTGCACTATTGCGAGCTGGAAATGCCACTTCCAGTTTAGCTGTGCAGAAGAAGAACAACAAGAAGAAGAAATATCCCGAAATATGTCCGTCAGGACCCTTCCCTTGAGATAAATCTGCAAATATCTCGGAAAGGAAGCGAGCTATGGCAAAATGTTAAGAGACCTTTTTTGTCGAGAATTATGTTTCCTACAATTTATGTTCTATGATATTTTTTGATCAGAAGCGCAGTTTTCGAGATATATCGAGATATTTAATAGTTCCGAAGCCGCACCAACATAATAGAGATACAGAAACACCGTGGCCCCTTTCTTCGGGATAACTCTGCACTATTGCGAGCTGGAAATGCCACTTCCAGTTTAGCTGTGCAGAAGAAGAACAACAAGAAGAAGAAATATCTCGAAATATGTCCGTCAGGACCCTTCCCTTGAGATAAATCTGCAAATATCTCGGAAACGAAGCGAGCTATGGCAAAATGTTAAGAGACCTTATTTGTAGAGAATTAAGTGTCCTACTTTTTATGTTCTATGATGTTATTTGATCAGATGCGTAGTTCTCGAGATATATCGAGATATTTAAAAGTTCCGAATCCGCACCAACATAATAGAGATACAGAAACACTGTGGCCCCTTTCTTTGAGATAACTCTGCACTACTGCGAGCTGCAAATGCCACTTCCAGCTTAGCTGTGCAGAAGAAGAACAACAAGAAGAAGAAATATCTCGAAATATGTCCGTCAGGCCCCTTCCCTTGAGATAAATCTGCAAATATCTCGGAAACGAAGCGAGCTATGGCAAAATGTTAAGAGACCTTTTTTGTCGAGAATTATGTTTCCTACAATTTATGTTTTATGATATTTTTTGATCAGAAGCGTAGTTTTCGAGATATATCGAGATATTTAAAAGTTCCGAAGCCGCACCAACATAATAGAGATACAGAAACACCGTGGCCCCTTTCTTCGGGATAACTCTGCACTATTGCGAGCTGGAAATGCCACTTCCAGCTTAGCTGTGCAGAAGAAGAACAACAAGAAGAAGAAATATTTCGAAATATGTCCGTCAGGCCCCTTCCCTTGAGATAAATCTGCAAATATCTCGGAAACGAAGCGAGCTATGGCAAAATGTTAAGAGACCTTTTTTGTAGAGAATTAAATTTCCTACTTTTTATGTTCTATGATATTTTTTGATCAGATGCGTAGTTCTCGAGATATATCAAGATATTTAAAAGTTCCGAAGCCGCACCAACATAATAGAGATACAGAAACACCGTGGCCCCTTTCTTTGAGATAACTCTGCACTATTGCGAGCTGCAAATGCCACTTCCAGCTTAGCTGTGCAGAAGAAGAACAACAAGAAGAAGAAATATCTCGAAATATGTCCGTCAGACCCCTTCCCTTGAGATGAATCTGCAAATATCTCGGAAACGAAGCTAGCTATGGCAAAATGTTAAGAGACCTTTTTTGTAGAGAATTAAATTTCCTACTTTTTATGTTCGATGATATTTTTTGATCAGATGCGTAGTTCTCGAGATATATCAAGATATTTAAAAGTTCCGAAGCTGCACCAACATAATAGAGGTACAGAAACACCGTGGCCTCTTTCTTTGAGATAACTCTGCACTATTGCGAGCTGCAAATGCCACTTCGAGCTTAGCTGTGCAGAAGAAGAACAACAAGAAGAAGAAATATCTCGAAATATGTCCGTCAGGCCCCTTCCCTTGAGATAAATCTGCAAATATCTCGGAAACCAAGCGAGCTATGGCAAAATGTTAAGAGACCTTATTTGTAGAGAATTAAGTTTCCTACTTTTTATGTTCTATGATATTATTTGATCAGATGCGTAGTTCTCGAGATATATCGAGATATTTAAAAGTTCCGAATCCGCACCAACATAATAGAGATACAGAAACACTGTGGCCCCTTTCTTTGAGATAACTCTGCACTACTGCGAGCTGCAAATGCCACTTCCAGTTTAGCTGTGCAGAAGAAGAACAACAAGAAGAAGAAATATTTCGAAATATGTCCGTCAGGCCCCTTCCCTTGAGATAAATCTGCAAATATCTCGGAAACGAAGCGAGCTATGGCAAAATGTTAAGAGACCTTTTTTGTAGAGAATTAAATTTCCTACTTTTTATGTTCTATGATATTTTTTGATCAGATGCGTAGTTCTCGAGATATATCAAGATATTTAAAAGTTCCGAAGCCGCACCAACATAATAGAGATACAGAAACACCGTGGCCCCTTTCTTTGAGATAACTCTGCACTATTGCGAGCTGCAAATGCCACTTCCAGCTTAGCTGTGCAGAAGAAGAACAACAAGAAGAAGAAATATCTCGAAATATGTCCGTCAGACCCCTTCCCTTGAGATGAATCTGCAAATATCTCGGAAACGAAGCTAGCTATGGCAAAATGTTAAGAGACCTTTTTTGTAGAGAATTAAATTTCCTACTTTTTATGTTCGATGATATTTTTTGATCAGATGCGTAGTTCTCGAGATATATCAAGATATTTAAAAGTTCCGAAGCTGCACCAACATAATAGAGGTACAGAAACACCGTGGCCTCTTTCTTTGAGATAACTCTGCACTATTGCGAGCTGCAAATGCCACTTCGAGCTTAGCTGTGCAGAAGAAGAACAACAAGAAGAAGAAATATCTCGAAATATGTCCGTCAGGCCCCTTCCCTTGAGATAAATCTGCAAATATCTCGGAAACCAAGCGAGCTATGGCAAAATGTTAAGAGACCTTATTTGTAGAGAATTAAGTTTCCTACTTTTTATGTTCTATGATATTATTTGATCAGATGCGTAGTTCTCGAGATATATCGAGATATTTAAAAGTTCCGAATCCGCACCAACATAATAGAGATACAGAAACACTGTGGCCCCTTTCTTTGAGATAACTCTGCACTACTGCGAGCTGCAAATGCCACTTCCAGTTTAGCTGTGCAGAAGAAGAACAACAAGAAGAAGAAATATCTCGAAATATGTCCGTCACGCCCCTTCCCTTGAGATAAATCTGCAAATATCTCGGAAACGAAGCGAGCTACGGCAAAATGTTAAGAGACCTTTTTTGTAGAAAATTAGGTTTCGTACTTTTTATGTTCTATGATATTTCTTGATCAGATGCGTAGTTCTCGAGATATATCAAGATATTTAAAAGTTCCGAAGCCGCACCAACATAATAGAGATACAGAAACACCGTGGCCCCTTTCTTTGAGATAACTCTGCACGATTGCGCGCTGCAAATGCCACTTCCAGCTTAGCTGTGCAGAAGAAGAACAACAAGAAGAAGAAATATCTCGAAATATGTCCGTCAGGCCCCTTCCCTTGAGATAAATCTGCAAATATCTCGGAAACCAAGCGAGGTATGGCAAAATGTTAAGAGACCTTATTTGTAGAGAATTAAGTTTCCTACTTTTTATGTTCTATGATGTTATTTGATCAGATGCGTAGTTCTCGAGATATATCGAGATATTTAAAAGTTCCGAATCCGCACCAACATAATAGAGATACAGAAACACTGTGGCCCCTTTCTTTGAGATAACTCTGCACTACTGCGAGCTGGAAATGCCACTTCCAGTTTAGCTGTGCAGAAGAAGAACAACAAGAAGAAGAAATATCCCGAAATATGTCCGTCAGGACCCTTCCCTTGAGATAAATCTGCAAATATCTCGGAAACGAAGTGAGCTATGGCAAAATGTTAAGAGACCTTTTTTGTCGAGAATTATGTTTCCTACAATTTATGTTTTATGATATTTTTTGATCAGAAGCGTAGTTTTCGAGATATATCGAGATATTTAAAAGTTCCGAATCCGCACCAACATAATAGAGATACAGAAACACTGTGGCCCCTTTCTTTGAGATAACTCTGCACTACTGCGAGCTGCAAATGCCACTTCCAGTTTAGCTGTGCAGAAGAAGAACAACAAGAAGAAGAAATATCTCGAAATATGTCCGTCACGCCCCTTCCCTTGAGATAAATCTGCAAATATCTCGGAAACGAAGCGAGCTACGGCAAAATGTTAAGAGACCTTTTTTGTAGAAAATTAGGTTTCGTACTTTTTATGTTCTATGATATTTCTTGATCAGATGCGTAGTTCTCGAGATATATCAAGATATTTAAAAGTTCCGAAGCCGCACCAACATAATAGAGATACAGAAACACTGTGGCCCCTTTCTTTGAGATAACTCTGCACTACTGCGAGCTGCAAATGCCACTTCCAGTTTAGCTGTGCAGAAGAAGAACAACAAGAAGAAGAAATATCTCGAAATATGTCCGTCAGGCCCCTTCCCTTGAGATAAATCTGCAAATATCTCGGAAACGAAGCGAGCTATGGCAAAATGTTAAGAGACCTTTTGTGTACAGAATTATGTTCCCTACAATTTACGTTCTATGATATTTTTTGATCAGAAGCGTAGTTTTCGAGATATATCGAGATATTTAAAAGATCCGAAGCCGCACCAACATAATAGAGATACAGAAATACCGTGGCCCCCGTTTCTTTGAGATAACTCTGCACTATTGCGACCTGCAAATGCCACTTCCAGCTTAGCTGTGCAGAAGAAGAACAACAAGAAGAAGAAATATCTCGAAATATGTCCGTCAAGCCCCTTCCCTTGAGATAAATCTGCAAATATCTCGGAAACGAAGCGAGCTATGGCAAAATGTTAAGATATCTTTTTTGTAGAGAATTAAGTTTCCTACTTTTTATGTTCTATGATATTTTTTGATCAGATGCGTAGTTCTCGAGATATATCAAGATATTTAAAAGTTCCGAAGCTGCACCAACATAATAGAGGTACAGAAACACCGTGGCCCCTTTCTTTGAGATAACTCTGCACTATTGCGAGCTGCAAATGCCACTTCCAGCTTAGCTGTGCAGAAGAAGAACAACAAGAAGAAGAAATATCTCGAAATATGTCCGTCAGGCCCCTTCCCTTGAGATAAATCTGCAAATATCTCGGAAAGGAAGCGAGCTATGGCAAAATGTTAAGAGACCTTTTTTGTCGAGAATTATGTTTCCTACAATTTATGTTCTATGATATTTTTTGATCAGAAGCGCAGTTTTCGAGATATATCGAGATATTTAATAGTTCCGAAGCCGCACCAACATAATAGAGATACAGAAACACCGTGGCCCCTTTCTTCGGGATAACTCTGCACTATTGCGAGCTGGAAATGCCACTTCCAGTTTAGCTGTGCAGAAGAAGAACAACAAGAAGAAGAAATATCTCGAAATATGTCCGTCAGGACCCTTCCCTTGAGATAAATCTGCAAATATCTCGGAAACGAAGCGAGCTATGGCAAAATGTTAAGAGACCTTATTTGTAGAGAATTAAGTGTCCTACTTTTTATGTTCTATGATGTTATTTGATCAGATGCGTAGTTCTCGAGATATATCGAGATATTTAAAAGTTCCGAATCCGCACCAACATAATAGAGATACAGAAACACTGTGGCCCCTTTCTTTGAGATAACTCTGCACTACTGCGAGCTGCAAATGCCACTTCCAGCTTAGCTGTGCAGAAGAAGAACAACAAGAAGAAGAAATATCTCGAAATATGTCCGTCAGGCCCCTTCCCTTGAGATAAATCTGCAAATATCTCGGAAACGAAGCGAGCTATGGCAAAATGTTAAGAGACCTTTTTTGTCGAGAATTATGTTTCCTACAATTTATGTTTTATGATATTTTTTGATCAGAAGCGTAGTTTTCGAGATATATCGAGATATTTAAAAGTTCCGAAGCCGCACCAACATAATAGAGATACAGAAACACCGTGGCCCCTTTCTTCGGGATAACTCTGCACTATTGCGAGCTGGAAATGCCACTTCCAGCTTAGCTGTGCAGAAGAAGAACAACAAGAAGAAGAAATATTTCGAAATATGTCCGTCAGGCCCCTTCCCTTGAGATAAATCTGCAAATATCTCGGAAACGAAGCGAGCTATGGCAAAATGTTAAGAGACCTTTTTTGTAGAGAATTAAATTTCCTACTTTTTATGTTCTATGATATTTTTTGATCAGATGCGTAGTTCTCGAGATATATCAAGATATTTAAAAGTTCCGAAGCCGCACCAACATAATAGAGATACAGAAACACCGTGGCCCCTTTCTTTGAGATAACTCTGCACTATTGCGAGCTGCAAATGCCACTTCCAGCTTAGCTGTGCAGAAGAAGAACAACAAGAAGAAGAAATATCTCGAAATATGTCCGTCAGACCCCTTCCCTTGAGATGAATCTGCAAATATCTCGGAAACGAAGCTAGCTATGGCAAAATGTTAAGAGACCTTTTTTGTAGAGAATTAAATTTCCTACTTTTTATGTTCGATGATATTTTTTGATCAGATGCGTAGTTCTCGAGATATATCAAGATATTTAAAAGTTCCGAAGCTGCACCAACATAATAGAGGTACAGAAACACCGTGGCCTCTTTCTTTGAGATAACTCTGCACTATTGCGAGCTGCAAATGCCACTTCGAGCTTAGCTGTGCAGAAGAAGAACAACAAGAAGAAGAAATATCTCGAAATATGTCCGTCAGGCCCCTTCCCTTGAGATAAATCTGCAAATATCTCGGAAACCAAGCGAGCTATGGCAAAATGTTAAGAGACCTTATTTGTAGAGAATTAAGTTTCCTACTTTTTATGTTCTATGATATTATTTGATCAGATGCGTAGTTCTCGAGATATATCGAGATATTTAAAAGTTCCGAATCCGCACCAACATAATAGAGATACAGAAACACTGTGGCCCCTTTCTTTGAGATAACTCTGCACTACTGCGAGCTGCAAATGCCACTTCCAGTTTAGCTGTGCAGAAGAAGAACAACAAGAAGAAGAAATATCTCGAAATATGTCCGTCACGCCCCTTCCCTTGAGATACATCTGCAAATATCTCGGAAACGAAGCGAGCTACGGCAAAATGTTAAGAGACCTTTTTTGTAGAAAATTAGGTTTCGTACTTTTTATGTTCTATGATATTTCTTGATCAGATGCGTAGTTCTCGAGATATATCAAGATATTTAAAAGTTCCGAAGCCGCACCAACATAATAGAGATACAGAAACACCGTGGCCCCTTTCTTTGAGATAACTCTGCACGATTGCGCGCTGCAAATGCCACTTCCAGCTTAGCTGTGCAGAAGAAGAACAACAAGAAGAAGAAATATCTCGAAATATGTCCGTCAGGCCCCTTCCCTTGAGATAAATCTGCAAATATCTCGGAAACCAAGCGAGGTATGGCAAAATGTTAAGAGACCTTATTTGTAGAGAATTAAGTTTCCTACTTTTTATGTTCTATGATGTTATTTGATCAGATGCGTAGTTCTCGAGATATATCGAGATATTTAAAAGTTCCGAATCCGCACCAACATAATAGAGATACAGAAACACTGTGGCCCCTTTCTTTGAGATAACTCTGCACTACTGCGAGCTGGAAATGCCACTTCCAGTTTAGCTGTGCAGAAGAAGAACAACAAGAAGAAGAAATATCCCGAAATATGTCCGTCAGGACCCTTCCCTTGAGATAAATCTGCAAATATCTCGGAAACGAAGTGAGCTATGGCAAAATGTTAAGAGACCTTTTTTGTCGAGAATTATGTTTCCTACAATTTATGTTTTATGATATTTTTTGATCAGAAGCGTAGTTTTCGAGATATATCGAGATATTTAAAAGTTCCGAATCCGCACCAACATAATAGAGATACAGAAACACTGTGGCCCCTTTCTTTGAGATAACTCTGCACTACTGCGAGCTGCAAATGCCACTTCCAGTTTAGCTGTGCAGAAGAAGAACAACAAGAAGAAGAAATATCTCGAAATATGTCCGTCACGCCCCTTCCCTTGAGATAAATCTGCAAATATCTCGGAAACGAAGCGAGCTACGGCAAAATGTTAAGAGACCTTTTTTGTAGAAAATTAGGTTTCGTACTTTTTATGTTCTATGATATTTCTTGATCAGATGCGTAGTTCTCGAGATATATCAAGATATTTAAAAGTTCCGAAGCCGCACCAACATAATAGAGATACAGAAACACTGTGGCCCCTTTCTTTGAGATAACTCTGCACTACTGCGAGCTGCAAATGCCACTTCCAGTTTAGCTGTGCAGAAGAAGAACAACAAGAAGAAGAAATATCTCGAAATATGTCCGTCAGGCCCCTTCCCTTGAGATAAATCTGCAAATATCTCGGAAACGAAGCGAGCTATGGCAAAATGTTAAGAGACCTTTTGTGTACAGAATTATGTTCCCTACAATTTACGTTCTATGATATTTTTTGATCAGAAGCGTAGTTTTCGAGATATATCGAGATATTTAAAAGATCCGAAGCCGCACCAACATAATAGAGATACAGAAATACCGTGGCCCCCGTTTCTTTGAGATAACTCTGCACTATTGCGACCTGCAAATGCCACTTCCAGCTTAGCTGTGCAGAAGAAGAACAACAAGAAGAAGAAATATCTCGAAATATGTCCGTCAAGCCCCTTCCCTTGAGATAAATCTGCAAATATCTCGGAAACGAAGCGAGCTATGGCAAAATGTTAAGATATCTTTTTTGTAGAGAATTAAGTTTCCTACTTTTTATGTTCTATGATATTTTTTGATCAGATGCGTAGTTCTCGAGATATATCAAGATATTTAAAAGTTCCGAAGCTGCACCAACATAATAGAGGTACAGAAACACCGTGGCCCCTTTCTTTGAGATAACTCTGCACTATTGCGAGCTGCAAATGCCACTTCCAGCTTAGCTGTGCAGAAGAAGAACAACAAGAAGAAGAATTATCTCGAAATATGTCCGTCAGGCCCCTTCTCTTGAGATAAATCTGCAAATATCTCGGAAACGAAGCGAGCTATGGCAAAATGTTAAGAGACCTTTTTTGTCGAGAATTATGTTTCCTACAATTCATGTTTTATGATATTTTTTGATCAGAAGCGTAGTTTTCGAGATATATCGAGATATTTAAAAGTTCCGAAGCCGCACCAACATAATAGAGATACAGAAACACCGTGGCCCCTTTCTTCGGGATAACTCTGCACTATTGCGAGCTGGAAATGCCACTTCCAGTTTAGCTGTGCAGAAGAAGAACAACAAGAAGAAGAAATATCCCGAAATATGTCCGTCAGGACCCTTCCCTTGAGATAAATCTGCAAATATCTCGGAAAGGAAGCGAGCTATGGCAAAATGTTAAGAGACCTTTTTTGTCGAGAATTATGTTTCCTACAATTTATGTTCTATGATATTTTTTGATCAGAAGCGCAGTTTTCGAGATATATCGAGATATTTAATAGTTCCGAAGCCGCACCAACATAATAGAGATACAGAAACACCGTGGCCCCTTTCTTCGGGATAACTCTGCACTATTGCGAGCTGGAAATGCCACTTCCAGTTTAGCTGTGCAGAAGAAGAACAACAAGAAGAAGAAATATCTCGAAATATGTCCGTCAGGACCCTTCCCTTGAGATAAATCTGCAAATATCTCGGAAACGAAGCGAGCTATGGCAAAATGTTAAGAGACCTTATTTGTAGAGAATTAAGTGTCCTACTTTTTATGTTCTATGATGTTATTTGATCAGATGCGTAGTTCTCGAGATATATCGAGATATTTAAAAGTTCCGAATCCGCACCAACATAATAGAGATACAGAAACACTGTGGCCCCTTTCTTTGAGATAACTCTGCACTACTGCGAGCTGGAAATGCCACTTCCAGTTTAGCTGTGCAGAAGAAGAACAACAAGAAGAAGAAATATCCCGAAATATGTCCGTCAGGACCCTTCCCTTGAGATAAATCTGCAAATATCTCGGAAACGAAGTGAGCTATGGCAAAATGTTAAGAGACCTTTTTTGTCGAGAATTATGTTTCCTACAATTTATGTTTTATGATATTTTTTGATCAGAAGCGTAGTTTTCGAGATATATCGAGATATTTAAAAGTTCCGAATCCGCACCAACATAATAGAGATACAGAAACACTGTGGCCCCTTTCTTTGAGATAACTCTGCACTACTGCGAGCTGCAAATGCCACTTCCAGTTTAGCTGTGCAGAAGAAGAACAACAAGAAGAAGAAATATCTCGAAATATGTCCGTCACGCCCCTTCCCTTGAGATAAATCTGCAAATATCTCGGAAACGAAGCGAGCTACGGCAAAATGTTAAGAGACCTTTTTTGTAGAAAATTAGGTTTCGTACTTTTTATGTTCTATGATATTTCTTGATCAGATGCGTAGTTCTCGAGATATATCAAGATATTTAAAAGTTCCGAAGCCGCACCAACATAATAGAGATACAGAAACACTGTGGCCCCTTTCTTTGAGATAACTCTGCACTACTGCGAGCTGCAAATGCCACTTCCAGTTTAGCTGTGCAGAAGAAGAACAACAAGAAGAAGAAATATCTCGAAATATGTCCGTCAGGCCCCTTCCCTTGAGATAAATCTGCAAATATCTCGGAAACGAAGCGAGCTATGGCAAAATGTTAAGAGACCTTTTGTGTACAGAATTATGTTCCCTACAATTTACGTTCTATGATATTTTTTGATCAGAAGCGTAGTTTTCGAGATATATCGAGATATTTAAAAGATCCGAAGCCGCACCAACATAATAGAGATACAGAAATACCGTGGCCCCCGTTTCTTTGAGATAACTCTGCACTATTGCGACCTGCAAATGCCACTTCCAGCTTAGCTGTGCAGAAGAAGAACAACAAGAAGAAGAAATATCTCGAAATATGTCCGTCAAGCCCCTTCCCTTGAGATAAATCTGCAAATATCTCGGAAACGAAGCGAGCTATGGCAAAATGTTAAGATATCTTTTTTGTAGAGAATTAAGTTTCCTACTTTTTATGTTCTATGATATTTTTTGATCAGATGCGTAGTTCTCGAGATATATCAAGATATTTAAAAGTTCCGAAGCTGCACCAACATAATAGAGGTACAGAAACACCGTGGCCCCTTTCTTTGAGATAACTCTGCACTATTGCGAGCTGCAAATGCCACTTCCAGCTTAGCTGTGCAGAAGAAGAACAACAAGAAGAAGAATTATCTCGAAATATGTCCGTCAGGCCCCTTCCCTTGAGATAAATCTGCAAATATCTCGGAAACGAAGCGAGCTATGGCAAAATGTTAAGAGACCTTTTTTGTCGAGAATTATGTTTCCTACAATTCATGTTTTATGATATTTTTTGATCAGAAGCGTAGTTTTCGAGATATATCGAGATATTTAAAAGTTCCGAAGCCGCACCAACATAATAGAGATACAGAAACACCGTGGCCCCTTTCTTCGGGATAACTCTGCACTATTGCGAGCTGGAAATGCCACTTCCAGTTTAGCTGTGCAGAAGAAGAACAACAAGAAGAAGAAATATCCCGAAATATGTCCGTCAGGACCCTTCCCTTGAGATAAATCTGCAAATATCTCGGAAAGGAAGCGAGCTATGGCAAAATGTTAAGAGACCTTTTTTGTCGAGAATTATGTTTCCTACAATTTATGTTCTATGATATTTTTTGATCAGAAGCGCAGTTTTCGAGATATATCGAGATATTTAATAGTTCCGAAGCCGCACCAACATAATAGAGATACAGAAACACCGTGGCCCCTTTCTTCGGGATAACTCTGCACTATTGCGAGCTGGAAATGCCACTTCCAGTTTAGCTGTGCAGAAGAAGAACAACAAGAAGAAGAAATATCTCGAAATATGTCCGTCAGGACCCTTCCCTTGAGATAAATCTGCAAATATCTCGGAAACGAAGCGAGCTATGGCAAAATGTTAAGAGACCTTATTTGTAGAGAATTAAGTGTCCTACTTTTTATGTTCTGTGATAATTTTTGATCAGATGCGTAGTTCTCGAGATATATCAAGATATTTAAAAGTTCCGAAGCCGCACCAACATAATACAGATACAGAAACACCGTGGCCCCTTTCTTTGAGATAACTCTGCACTATTGCGAGCTGCAAATGCCACTTCCAGCTTAGCTGTGCAGAAGAAGAACAACAAGAAGAAGAAATATCTCGAAATATGTCCGTCAGGCCCCTTCCCTTGAGATAAATAAGCAAGTATCTCGGAAACGAAGCGAGCTATGGCAAAATGTTAAGAGACCTTTTTTGTCGAGAATTATGTTTCCTACAATTTATGTTTTACGATATTTTTTGATCAGAAGCGTAGTTTTCGAGATATATCGAGATATTTAAAAGTTCCGAAGCCGCACCAACATAATAGAGATACAGAAACACCGTGGCCCCTTTCTTTGAGATAACTCTGCACTACTGCGAGCTGCAAATGCCACTTCCAGCTTAGCTGTGCAGAAGAAGAAGAACAAGAAGAAGAAATATCTCGAAATATGTCCGTCAGGCCCCTACCCTTGAGATAAATCTGCAAATATCTCGGAAACGAAGCGAGCTACGGCAAAATGTTAAGAGACCTTTTTTGTAGAAAATTAGGTTTCGTACTTTTTATGTTCTCTGATATTTCTTGATCAGATGCGTAGTTCTCGAGATATATCAAGATATTTAAAAGTTCCGAAGCCGCACCAACATGATAGAGATACAGAAACACCGTGGCCCCTTTCTTTGAGATAACTCTGCACGATTGCGCGCTGCAAATGCCACTTCCAGCTTAGCTGTGCAGAAGAAGAACAACAAGAAGAAGAAATATCTCGAAATATGTCCGTCAGGCCCCTTCCCTTGAGATAAATCTGCAAATATCTCGGAAACCAAGCGAGGTATGGCAAAATGTTACGAGACCTTATTTGTAGAGAATTAAGTTTCCTACTTTTTATGTTCTATGATGTTATTTGATCAGATGCGTAGTTCTCGAGATATATCGAGATATTTAAAAGTTCCGAATCCGCACCAACATAATAGAGATACAGAAACACTGTGGCCCCTTTCTTTGAGATAACTCTGCACTACTGCGAGCTGCAAATGCCACTTCCAGTTTAGCTGTGCAGAAGAAGCACAACAAGAAGAAGAAATATCTCGAAATATGTCCGTCAGGCCCCTTCCCTTGAGATAAATCTGCAAATATCTCGGAAACGAAGCGAGCTATGGCAAAATGTTAAGAGACCTTATTTGTAGAGAATTAAGTTTCCTACTTTTTATGTTCTATGATGTTATTTGATCAGATGCGTAGTTCTCGAGATATATCGAGATATTTAAAAGTTCCGAATCCGCACCAACATAATAGAGATACAGAAACACTGTGGCCCCTTTCTTTGAGATAACTCTGCACTACTGCGAGCTGCAAATGCCACTTCCAGTTTAGCTGTGCAGAAGAAGAACAACAAGAAGAAGAAATATCTCGAAATATGTCCGTCAGGCCCCTTCCCTTGAGATAAATCTGCAAATATCTCGGAAACGAAGCGAGCTATGGCAAAATGTTAAGAGACCTTTTTTGTAGAGAATTAAATTTCCTACTTTTTATGTTCTATGATATTTTTCGATCAGATGCGTAGTTCTCGAGATATATCAAGATATTTAAAAGTTCCGAAGCCGCACCAACATAATAGAGATACAGAAATACCGTGGCCCCTTTCTTTGAGATAACTCTGCACTATTGCGAGCTGGAAATGCCACTTCCAGTTTAGCTGTGCAGAAGAAGAACAACAAGAAGAAGAAATATCTCGAAATATGTTCGTCAGGACCCTTCCCTTGAGATAAATCTGCAAATATCTCGGAAACGAAGCGAGCTATGGCAAAATGTTAAGAGACCTTTTTTGTAGAGAATTAAGTGTCCTACTTTTTATGTTCTATGATATTTTTTGATCAGATGCGTAGTTCTCGAGATATATCAAGATATTTAAAAGTTCCGAAGCCGCACCAACATAATAGAGATACAGAAACACCGTGGCCCCTTTCTTTGAGATAACTCTGCACTATTGCGAGCTGCAAATGCCACTTCCAGCTTAGCTGTGCAGAAGAAGAACAACAAGAAGAAGAAAAATCTCAAAATATGTCCGTCAGGCCAATTCCCTTGAGATAAATCTGCAAATATCTCGGGAACGAAGCGAGCTATGGCAAAATGCTAAGACACCTTTTTTGTAGAGAATTAAGTTTCCTACTTTTTATGTTCTATGATATTTTTTGATCAGATGCGTAGTTCTCGAGATATATCAACATATTTAAAAGTTCCGAAGCCGCACCAACATAATAGAGATACAGAAACACCGTGGCCCCTTTCTTTGAGATAACTCTGCACTACTGCGAGCTGCAAATGCCACTTCCAGCTTAGCTGTGCAGAAGAAGAAGAACAAGAAGAAGAAATATTTCGTAATATGTCCGTCAGGCCCCTTCCCTTGAGATAAATCTGCAAATATCTCGGAAACGAAGCGATCTACGGCAAAATGTTAAGAGACCTTTTTTGTAGAAAATTAGGTTTCCTACTTTTTATGTTCTATGATATTTTTTGATCAGATGCGTAGTTCTCGAGATATATCCAGATATTTAAAAGTTCCGAAGCGGCACCAACATAATAGAGATACAGAAACACCGTGGCCCCTTTCTTTGAGGTAACTCTGCACTATTGCGAGCTGCAAATGCCACTTCCAGCTCAGCTGTGCAGAAGAAGAACAACAAGAAGAAGAAATATCTCGAAATATGTCCGTCAGGCCCCTTCCCTTGAGATAAATCTGCAAATATCTCGGAAACGAAGCGAGCTATGGCAAAATGTTAAGAGACCTTTTTTGTCGAGAATTATGTTTCCTACAATTTATGTTTTATGATATTTTTTGATCAGAAGCGTAGTTTTCGAGATATATCGAGATATTTAAAAGTTCCGGAGCCGCACCAACATAATAGAGATACAGAAACACCGTGGCCCCTTTCTTCGGGATAACTCTGCACTATTGCGAGCTGGAAATGCCACTTCCAGCTTAGCTGTGCAGAAGAAGAACAACAAGAAGAAGAAATATTTCGAAATATGTCCGTCAGGCCCCTTCCCTTGAGATAAATCTGCAAATATCTCGGAAACGAAGCGATCTACGGCAAAATGTTAAGAGACCTTTTTTGTAGAACATTAGGTTTCCTCCTTTTTATGTTCTATGATATTTTTTGATCAGATGCGTAGTTCTCGAGATATATCAAGATATTTCAAAGTTCCGAAGCCGCACCAACATAATAGAGATACAGAAACACCGTGGCCCCTTTCTTTGAGATAACTCTGCACTATTGCGAGCTGGAAATGCCACTTCCAGTTTAGCTGTGCAGAAGAAGAATAACAAGAAGAAGAAATATCCCGAAATATGTCCGTCAGGACCCTTCCCTTGAGATAAATCTGCAAATATCTCGGAAACGACGCGAGCTATGGCAAAATGTTAAGAGACCTTTTTTGTAGAGAATTATGTTTCCTACAATTTATGTTCTATGATATTTTTTGATCAGAAGCGTAGTTTTCGAGATATATCGAGATATTTAATAGTTCCGAAGCCGCACCAACATAATAGAGATACAGAAACACCGTGGCCCCTTTCTTCGGGATAACTCTGCACTATTGCGAGCTGGAAATGCCACTTCCAGTTTAGCTGTGCAGAAGAAGAACAACAAGAAGAAGAAATATCTCGAAATATATCCGTCAGGACCCTTCCCTTGAGATAAATCTGCAAATATCTCTGAAACGAAGCGAGCTATGGCAAAATGTTAAGAGACCTTATTTGTAGAGAATTAAGTGTCCTACTTTTTATGTTCTATGATATTTTTTGATCAGATGCGTAGTTCTCGAGATATATCAAGATATTTAAAAGTTCCGAAGCCGCACCAACATAATAGAGATACAGAAACACCGTGGCCCCTTTCTTTGACATAACTCTGCACTATTGCGAGCTGCAAATGCCACTTCCAGCTTAGCTGTGCAGAAGAAGAACAACAAGAAGAAGAAAAATCTCAAAATATGTCCGTCAGGCCCCTTCCCTTGAGATAAATCTGCAAATATCTCGGGAACGAAGCGAGCTATGGCAAAATGTTAAGAGACCTTATTTGTAGAAAATTAAGTGTCCTACTTTTTATGTTCTATGATATTTTTTGATCAGATGCGTAGTTCTCGAGATATATCAAGATATTTAAAAGTTCCGAAGCCGCACCAACATAATAGAGATACAGAAACACCGTGGCCCCTTTCTTCGGGATAACTCTGCACTATTGCGAGCTGGAAATGCCACTCCCAGCTTAGCTGTGCAGAAGAAGAACAACAAGAAGAAGAAATAACTCGAAATATGTCCGTCAGGCACCTTCCCTTGAGATAAATCTGCAAATATCTCGGAAACGAAGCGAGCTATGGCAAAATGTTAAGAGACCTTTTTTGTAGAGAATTATGTTTCCTACAATTTACGTTCTATGATATGTTTTGATCAGAAGCGTAGTTTTCGAGATATATCGAGATATTTAAAAGTTCCGAAGCCGCACCAACATAATAGAGATTCAGAAACACCGTGGCCCCTTTCTTTGAGATAACTCTGCACTATTGCGAGCTGGAAATGCCACTTCCAGTTTAGCTGTGCAGAAGAAGAACAACAAGAAGAAGAAATATCTCGAAATATGTCCGTCAGGCCCCTTCCCTTGAGATAAATCTGCAAATATCTCGGAAACGAAGCGAGCTATGGCATAATGTTAAGAGACCTTTTTTGTAGAGAATTAAGTGTTCTACTTTTTATGTTCTATGATATTTTTTGATCAGATGCGTAGTTCTCGAGATATATCAAGATATTTAAAAGTTCCGAAGCCGCACCAACATAATAGAGATACAGAAACACCGTGGCCCCTTTCTTTGAGATAACTCTGCACTATTGCGAGCTCCAAATGCCACTTCCAGCTTAGCTGTGCAGAAGAAGAACAACAAGAAGAAGAAAAATCTCAAAATATGTCCGTCAGGCCCCTTCCCTTGAGATAAATCTGCAAATATCTCGGGAACGAAGCGAGCTATGGCAAAATGCTAAGATACCTTTTTTGTAGAGAATTAAGTTTCCTACTTTTTATGTTCTATGATATTTTTGGATCAGATGCGTAGTTCTCGAGATATATGAAGATATTTAAAAGTTCCGAAGCCGCACCAACATAATAGAGATACAGAAACACCGTGGCCCCGTTCTTCGGGATAACTCTGCACTATTGCGAGCTGGAAATGCCACATCCAGTTTAGCTGTGCAGAAGAAGAACAACAAGAAGAAGAAATATCTCGAAATATGTCCGTCAGGACCCTTCCCTTGAGATAAATCTGCAAATATCTCGGAAACGAAGCGAGCTATGGCAAAATGTTAAGAGACCTTATTTGTAGAGAATTAAGTGTCCTACTTTTTATGTTCTATGATATTTTTTGATCAGTTGCGTAGTTCTCGAGATATATCAAGATATTTAAAAGTTCCGAAGCCGCACCAACATAATAGAGATACAGAAACACCGTGGCCCCTTTCTTTGAGATAACTCTGCACTATTGCGAGCTGCAAATGCCACTTCCAGCTTAGCTGTGCAGAAGAAGAACAACAAGAAGAAGAAATATCTCGAAATATGTCCGTCAGGCCCCTTCCCTTGAGATAAATCTGCAAATATCTCGGAAACGAAGCGAGCTATGGCAAAATGTTAAGAGACCTTTTTTGTCGAGAATTATGTTTCCTACAATTTATGTTTTATGATATTTTTTGATCAGAAGCGTAGTTTTCGAGATATATCGAGATATTTAAAAGTTCCGAAGCCGCACCAACATAATAGAGATACAGAAACACCGTGGCCCCTTTCTTCGGGATAACTCTGCACTATTGCGAGCTGGAAATGCCACTTCCAGCTTAGCTGTGCAGAAGAAGAACAACAAGAAGAAGAAATATTTCGAAATATGTCCGTCAGGCCCCTTCCCTTGAGATAAATCTGCAAATATCTTGGAAACGAAGCGATCTACGGCAAAATGTTAAGAGACCTTTTTTGTAGAAAATTAGGTTTCCTACTTTTTATGTTCTATGATATTTTTTGATCAGATGCGTAGTTCTCGAGATATATCAAGATATTTAAAAGTTCCGAAGCCGCACCAACATAATAGAGATACAGAAACACCGTGGCCCCTTTCTTTGAGATAACTCTGCACTATTGCGAGCTGCAAATGCCACTTCCAGCTTAGCTGTGCAGAAGAAGAACAACAAGAAGAAGAAATATCTCGAAATATGTCCGTCAGGCCCCTTCCCTTGAGATAAATCTGCAAATATCTGGGAAACGAAGCGAGCTATGGCAAAATGTTAAGAGACCTTTTTTGTCGAGAATTATGTTTCCTACAATTTATGTTTTATGATATTTTTTGATCAGAAGCGTAGTTTTCGAGATATATCGAGATATTTAAAAGTTCCGAAGCCGCACCAACATAATAGAGATACAGAAACACCGTGGCCCCTTTCTTCGGGATAACTCTGCACTATTGCGAGCTGGAAATGCCACTTCCAGCTTAGCTGTGCAGAAGAAGAACAACAAGAAGAAGAAATATTTCGAAATATGTCCGTCAGGCCCCTTCCCTTGAGATAAATCTGCAAATATCTCGGAAACGAAGCGATCTACGGCAAAATGTTAAGCGACCTTTTTTGTAGAAAATTAGGTTTCCTACTTTTTATGTTCTATGATATTTTTTGATCAGATGCGTAGTTCTCGAGATATATCAAGATATTTAAAAGTTCCGAAGCCGCACCAACATAATAGAGATACAGAAACACCGTGGCCCCTTTCTTTGAGATAACTCTGCACTATTGCGAGCTGCAAATGCCACTTCCAGCTTAGCTGTGCAGAAGAAGAACAACAAGAAGAAGAAATATCTCGAAATATGTCCGTCAGGCCCCTTCCCTTGAGATAAATCTGCAAATATCTCGGAAACGAAGCGAGCTATGGCAAAATGTTAAGAGACGTTTTTTGTCGAGAATTATGTTTCCTACAATTTATGTTTTATGATATTTTTTGATCAGAAGCGTAGTTTTCGAGATATATCGAGATATTTAAAAGTTCCGAAGCCGCACCAACATAATAGAGATACAGAAACACCGTGGCCCCTTTCTTCGGGATAACTCTGCACTATTGCGAGCTGGAAATGCCACTTCCAGCTTAGCTGTGCAGAAGAAGAACAACAAGAAGAAGAAATATTTCGAAATATGTCCGTCAGGCCCCTTCCCTTGAGATAAATCTGCAAATATCTCGGAAACGAAGCGATCTACGGCAAAATGTTAAGAGACCTTTTTTGTAGAAAATTAGGTTTCCTACTTTTTATGTTCTATGATATTTTTTGATCAGATGCGTAGTTCTCGAGATATATCAAGATATTTAAAAGTTCCGAAGCCGCACCAACATAATAGAGATACAGAAACACCGTGGCCCCTTTCTTTGAGATAACTCTGCACTATTGCGAGCTGCAAATGCCACTTCCAGCTTAGCTGTGCAGAAGAAGAACAACAAGAAGAAGAAAAATCTCAAAATATGTCCGTCAGGCCCCTTCCCTTGAGATAAATCTGCAAATATCTCGGGAACGAAGCGAGCTATGGCAAAATGCTAAGATACCTTTTTTGTAGAGAATTAAGTTTCCTACTTTTTATGTTCTATGATATTTTTGGATCAGATGCGTAGTTCTCGAGATATATGAAGATATTTAAAAGTTCCGAAGCCGCACCAACATAATAGAGATACAGAAACACCGTGGCCCCGTTCTTCGGGATAACTCTGCACTATTGCGAGCTGGAAATGCCACATCCAGTTTAGCTGTGCAGAAGAAGAACAACAAGAAGAAGAAATATCTCGAAATATGTCCGTCAGGACCCTTCCCTTGAGATAAATCTGCAAATATCTCGGAAACGAAGCGAGCTATGGCAAAATGTTAAGAGACCTTATTTGTAGAGAATTAAGTGTCCTACTTTTTATGTTCTATGATATTTTTTGATCAGTTGCGTAGTTCTCGAGATATATCAAGATATTTAAAAGTTCCGAAGCCGCACCAACATAATAGAGATACAGAAACACCGTGGCCCCTTTCTTTGAGATAACTCTGCACTATTGCGAGCTGCAAATGCCACTTCCAGCTTAGCTGTGCAGAAGAAGAACAACAAGAAGAAGAAATATCTCGAAATATGTCCGTCAGGCCCCTTCCCTTGAGATAAATCTGCAAATATCTCGGAAACGAAGCGAGCTATGGCAAAATGTTAAGAGACCTTTTTTGTCGAGAATTATGTTTCCTACAATTTATGTTTTATGATATTTTTTGATCAGAAGCGTAGTTTTCGAGATATATCGAGATATTTAAAAGTTCCGAAGCCGCACCAACATAATAGAGATACAGAAACACCGTGGCCCCTTTCTTCGGGATAACTCTGCACTATTGCGAGCTGGAAATGCCACTTCCAGCTTAGCTGTGCAGAAGAAGAACAACAAGAAGAAGAAATATTTCGAAATATGTCCGTCAGGCCCCTTCCCTTGAGATAAATCTGCAAATATCTTGGAAACGAAGCGATCTACGGCAAAATGTTAAGAGACCTTTTTTGTAGAAAATTAGGTTTCCTACTTTTTATGTTCTATGATATTTTTTGATCAGATGCGTAGTTCTCGAGATATATCAAGATATTTAAAAGTTCCGAAGCCGCACCAACATAATAGAGATACAGAAACACCGTGGCCCCTTTCTTTGAGATAACTCTGCACTATTGCGAGCTGCAAATGCCACTTCCAGCTTAGCTGTGCAGAAGAAGAACAACAAGAAGAAGAAATATCTCGAAATATGTCCGTCAGGCCCCTTCCCTTGAGATAAATCTGCAAATATCTCGGAAACGAAGCGAGCTATGGCAAAATGTTAAGAGACCTTTTTTGTCGAGAATTATGTTTCCTACAATTTATGTTTTATGATATTTTTTGATCAGAAGCGTAGTTTTCGAGATATATCGAGATATTTAAAAGTTCCGAAGCCGCACCAACATAATAGAGATACAGAAACACCGTGGCCCCTTTCTTCGGGATAACTCTGCACTATTGCGAGCTGGAAATGCCACTTCCAGCTTAGCTGTGCAGAAGAAGAACAACAAGAAGAAGAAATATTTCGAAATATGTCCGTCAGGCCCCTTCCCTTGAGATAAATCTGCAAATATCTCGGAAACGAAGCGATCTACGGCAAAATGTTAAGAGACCTTTTTTGTAGAAAATTAGGTTTCCTACTTTTTATGTTCTATGATATTTTTTGATCAGATGCGTAGTTCTCGAGATATATCAAGATATTTAAAAGTTCCGAAGCCGCACCAACATAATAGAGATACAGAAACACCGTGGCCCCTTTCTTTGAGATAACTCTGCACTATTGCGAGCTGCAAATGCCACTTCCAGCTTAGCTGTGCAGAAGAAGAACAACAAGAAGAAGAAACATCTCGAAATATGTCCGTCAGGCCCCTTCCCTTGAGATAAATCTGCAAATATCTCGGAAACGAAGCGAGCTATGGCAAAATGTTAAGAGACCTTTTTTGTCGAGAATTATGTTTCCTACAATTTATGTTTTATGATATTTTTTGATCAGAAGCGTAGTTTTCGAGATATATCGAGATATTTAAAAGTTCCGAAGCCGCACCAACATAATAGAGATACAGAAACACCGTGGCCCCTTTCTTCGGGATAACTCTGCACTATTGCGAGCTGGAAATGCCACTTCCAGCTTAGCTGTGCAGAAGAAGAACAACAAGAAGAAGAAATATTTCGAAATATGTCCGTCAGGCCCCTTCCCTTGAGATAAATCTGCAAATATCTCGGAAACGAAGCGATCTACGGCAAAATGTTAAGAGACCTTTTTTGTAGAAAATTAGGTTTCCTACTTTTTATGTTCTATGATATTTTTTGATCAGATGCGTAGTTCTCGAGATATATCAAGATATTTAAAAGTTCCGAAGCCGCACCAACATAATAGAGATACAGAAACACCGTGGCCCCTTTCTTTGAGATAACTCTGCACTATTGCGAGCTGCAAATGCCACTTCCAGCTTAGCTGTGCAGAAGAAGAACAACAAGAAGAAGAAAAATCTCAAAATATGTCCGTCAGGCCCCTTCCCTTGAGATAAATCTGCAAATATCTCGGGAACGAAGCGAGCTATGGCAAAATGCTAAGATACCTTTTTTGTAGAGAATTAAGTTTCCTACTTTTTATGTTCTATGATATTTTTGGATCAGATGCGTAGTTCTCGAGATATATGAAGATATTTAAAAGTTCCGAAGCCGCACCAACATAATAGAGATACAGAAACACCGTGGCCCCGTTCTTCGGGATAACTCTGCACTATTGCGAGCTGGAAATGCCACATCCAGTTTAGCTGTGCAGAAGAAGAACAACAAGAAGAAGAAATATCTCGAAATATGTCCGTCAGGACCCTTCCCTTGAGATAAATCTGCAAATATCTCGGAAACGAAGCGATCTACGGCAAAATGTTAAGAGACCTTTTTTGTAGAAAATTAGGTTTCCTACTTTTTATGTTCTATGATATTTTTTGATCAGATGCGTAGTTCTCGAGATATATCAAGATATTTAAAAGTTCCGAAGCCGCACCAACATAATAGAGATACAGAAACACCGTGGCCCCTTTCTTTGAGATAACTCTGCACTATTGCGAGCTGCAAATGCCACTTCCAGCTTAGCTGTGCAGAAGAAGAACAACAAGAAGAAGAAAAATCTCAAAATATGTCCGTCAGGCCCCTTCCCTTGAGATAAATCTGCAAATATCTCGGGAACGAAGCGAGCTATGGCAAAATGCTAAGATACCTTTTTTGTAGAGAATTAAGTTTCCTACTTTTTATGTTCTATGATATTTTTGGATCAGATGCGTAGTTCTCGAGATATATGAAGATATTTAAAAGTTCCGAAGCCGCACCAACATAATAGAGATACAGAAACACCGTGGCCCCGTTCTTCGGGATAACTCTGCACTATTGCGAGCTGGAAATGCCACATCCAGTTTAGCTGTGCAGAAGAAGAACAACAAGAAGAAGAAATATCTCGAAATATGTCCGTCAGGACCCTTCCCTTGAGATAAATCTGCAAATATCTCGGAAACGAAGCGAGCTATGGCAAAATGTTAAGAGACCTTATTTGTAGAGAATTAAGTGTCCTACTTTTTATGTTCTATGATATTTTTTGATCAGTTGCGTAGTTCTCGAGATATATCAAGATATTTAAAAGTTCCGAAGCCGCACCAACATAATAGAGATACAGAAACACCGTGGCCCCTTTCTTTGAGATAACTCTGCACTATTGCGAGCTGCAAATGCCACTTCCAGCTTAGCTGTGCAGAAGAAGAACAACAAGAAGAAGAAATATCTCGAAATATGTCCGTCAGGCCCCTTCCCTTGAGATAAATCTGCAAATATCTCGGAAACGAATCGAGCTATGGCAAAATGTTAAGAGACCTTTTTTGTCGAGAATTATGTTTCCTACAATTTATGTTTTATGATATTTTTTGATCAGAAGCGTAGTTTTCGAGATATATCGAGATATTTAAAAGTTCCGAAGCCGCACCAACATAATAGAGATACAGAAACACCGTGGCCCCTTTCTTCGGGATAACTCTGCACTATTGCGAGCTGGAAATGCCACTTCCAGCTTAGCTGTGCAGAAGAAGAACAACAAGAAGAAGAAATATTTCGAAATATGTCCGTCAGGCCCCTTCCCTTGAGATAAATCTGCAAATATCTTGGAAACGAAGCGATCTACGGCAAAATGTTAAGAGACCTTTTTTGTAGAAAATTAGGTTTCCTACTTTTTATGTTCTATGATATTTTTTGATCAGATGCGTAGTTCTCGAGATATATCAAGATATTTAAAAGTTCCGAAGCCGCACCAACATAATAGAGATACAGAAACACCGTGGCCCCTTTCTTTGAGATAACTCTGCACTATTGCGAGCTGCAAATGCCACTTCCAGCTTAGCTGTGCAGAAGAAGAACAACAAGAAGAAGAAATATCTCGAAATATGTCCGTCAGGCCCCTTCCCTTGAGATAAATCTGCAAATATCTCGGAAACGAAGCGAGCTATGGCAAAATGTTAAGAGACCTTTTTTGTCGAGAATTATGTTTCCTACAATTTATGTTTTATGATATTTTTTGATCAGAAGCGTAGTTTTCGAGATATATCGAGATATTTAAAAGTTCCGAAGCCGCACCAACATAATAGAGATACAGAAACACCGTGGCCCCTTTCTTCGGGATAACTCTGCACTATTGCGAGCTGGAAATGCCACTTCCAGCTTAGCTGTGCAGAAGAAGAACAACAAGAAGAAGAAATATTTCGAAATATGTCCGTCAGGCCCCTGCCCTTGAGATAAATCTGCAAATATCTCGGAAACGAAGCGATCTACGGCAAAATGTTAAGAGACCTTTTTTGTAGAAAATTAGGTTTCCTACTTTTTATGTTCTATGACATTTTTTGATCAGATGCGTAGTTCTCGAGATATATCAAGATATTTAAAAGTTCCGAAGCCGCACCAACATAATAGAGATACAGAAACACCGTGGCCCCTTTCTTTGAGATAACTCTGCACTATTGCGAGCTGCAAATGCCACTTCCAGCTTAGCTGTGCAGAAGAAGAACAACAAGAAGAAGAAAAATCTCAAAATATGTCCGTCAGGCCCCTTCCCTTGAGATAAATCTGCAAATATCTCGGGAACGAAGCGAGCTATGGCAAAATGCTAAGATACCTTTTTTGTAGAGAATTAAGTTTCCTACTTTTTATGTTCTATGATATTTTTGGATCAGATGCGTAGTTCTCGAGATATATTAAGATATTTAAAAGTTCCGAAGCCGCACCAACATAATAGAGATACAGAAACACCGTGGCCCCTTTCTTTGAGATAACTCTGCACTATTGCGAGCTGGAAATGCCACTTCCAGTTTAGCTGTGCAGAAGAAGAACAACAAGAAGAAGAAATATCTCGAAATATGTCCGTCAGGCCCCTTCCCTTGAGATAAATCTGCAAATATCTCGGAAACGAAGCGAGCTATGGCAAAATGTTGAGAGACCTTTTTTGTAGAGAATTAAGTTTCCTACTTTTTATGTTCTATGATATTTTTTGATCAGATGCGTAGTTCTCGAGATATATCAAGATATTTAAAAGTTCCGAAGCCGCACCAACATAATAGAGATACAGAAACACCGTGGCCCCTTTCTTTGAGATAACTCTGCACTACTGCGCGCTGCAAATGCCACTTCCAGCTTAGCTGTGCAGAAGAAGAACAACAAGAAGAAGAAATATCTCGAAATATGTCCGTCAGGCCCCTTCCCTTGAGATAAATCTGCAAATATCTCGGAAACGAAGCGAGCTATGGCAAAATGTTAAGAGACCTTTTTTGTAGAGAATGAAGTTTCCTACTTTTTATGTTCTATGATATTTTTTGATCAGATGCGTAGTTCTCGAGATATATCAAGATATTTCAAAGTTCCGAAGCCGCACCAACATAATAGAGATACAGAAACACCGTGGCCGCTTTCTTTGTGATAACTCTGCACTATTGCGAGCTGCAAATGCCACTTCCAGCTTAGCTGTGCAGAAGAAGAAGAACAAGAAGAAGAAATATCTCGAAATATGTCCGTCAGGCCCCTTCCCTTGAGATAAATCTGCAAATATCTCGGAAACCAAGCGAGCTATGGCAAAATGTTAAGAGACCTTTTTTGTAGAGAATTAAGTTTCCCACTTTTTATGTTATATGATATTTTTTGATCAGATGCGTAGTTCTCGAGATATATCAAGATATTTAAAAGTTCCGAAGCCGCACCAACATAATAGAGATACAGAAACACCGTGGCCCCTTTCTTTGAGATAACTCTGCACTATTGCGAGCTGCAAATGCCACTTCCCGCTTAGCTGTGCAGAAGCAGAAGAACAAGAAGAAGAAATATCTCGAAATATGTCCGTCAGGCCCCTTCCCTTGAGATAAATCTGCAAATATCTCGGAAACGAAGCGACCTATGGCAAAATGTTAAGAGACCTTTTTTGTAGACAATTAAGTTTCCTACTTTTTATGTTCTATGATATTTTTTGATCAGATGCGTAGTTCTCGAGATATATCCAGATATTTAAAAGTTCCGAAGCGGCACCAACATAATAGAGATACAGAAACACCGTGGCCCCTTTCTTTGAGGTAACTCTGCACTATTGCGAGCTGGAAATGCCACTTCCAGTTTAGCTGTGCAGAAGAAGACAACAAGAAGAAGAAATATCTCGAAATATGTCCGTCAGACCCCTTCCCTTGAGATAAATCTGCAAATATCTCGGAAACGAAGCGAGCTTTGGCAAAATGTTAAGAGACCTTTTTTGTAGAGAATTAAGTGTCCTACTTTTTATGTTCTATGATATTTTTTGATCAGATGCGTAGTTCTCGAGATATATCAAGATATTTAAAAGTTCCGAAGCCGCACCAACATAATAGAGATACAGAAACACCGTGGCCCCTTTCTTTGAGATAACTCTGCACTATTGCGAGCTGCAAATGCCACTTCCAGCTTAGCTGTGCAGAAGAAGAACAACAAGAAGAAGAAAAATCTCAAAATATGTCCGTCAGGCCCCTTCCCTTGAGATAAATCTGCAAATATCTCGGGAACGAAGCGAGCTATGGCAAAATGCTAAGACACCTTTTTTGTAGAGAATTAAGTTTCCTACTTTTTATGTTCTATGATATTTTTGGATCAGATGCGTAGTTCTCGAGATATATGAAGATATTTAAAAGTTCCGAAGCCGCACCAACATAATAGAGATACAGAAACACCGTGGCCCCGTTCTTCGGGATAACTCTGCACTATTGCGAGCTGGAAATGCCACTTCCAGTTTAGCTGTGCAGAAGAAGAACAACAAGAAGAAGAAATATCTCGAAATATGTCCGTCAGGACCCTTCCCTTGAGATAAATCTGCAAATATCTCGGAAACGAAGCGAGCTATGGCAAAATGTTAAGAGACCTTATTTGTAGAAAATTAAGTGTCCTACTTTTTATGTTCTATGATATTTTTTGATCAGATGCGTAGTTCTCGAGATATATCAAGATATTTAAAAGTTCCGAAGCCGCACCAACATAATAGAGATACAGAAACACCGTGGCCCCTTTCTTTGAGATAACTCTGCACTATTGCGAGCTGGAAATGCCACTTCCAGCTTAGCTGTGCAGAAGAAGAACAACAAGAAGAAGAAATATTTCGAAATATGTCCGTCAGGCCCCTTCTCTTGAGATAAATCTGCAAATATCTCGGAAACGAAGCGAGCTATGGCAAAATGTTAAGAGACCTTTTTTGTCGAGAATTATGTTTCCTACAATTTATGTTTTATGATATTTTTTGATCAGAAGCGTAGTTTTCGAGATATATCGAGATATTTAAAAGTTCCGAAGACGCACCAACATAATAGAGATACTGAAACACCGTGGCCCCTTTCTTCGGGATAACTCTGCACTATTGCGAGCTGGAAATGCCACTTCCAGCTTAGCTGTGCAGAAGAAGAACAACAAGAAGAAGAAATATTTCGAAATATGTCCGTCAGGCGCCTTCCCTTGAGATAAATCTGCAAATATCTCGGAAACGAAGCGATCTACGGCAAAATGTTAAGAGACCTTTTTTGTAGAACATTAGGTTTCCTCCTTTTTATGTTCTATGATATTTTTTGATCAGATGCGTAGTTCTCGAGATATATCAAGATATTTCAAAGTTCCGAAGCCGCACCAACATAATAGAGATACAGAAACACCGTGGCCCCTTTCTTTGAGATAACTCTGCACTATTGCGAGCTGCAAATGCCACTTCCAGCTTAGCTGTGCAGAAGAAGAACAACAAGAAGAAGAAATATTTCGAAATATGTCCGTCAGGACCCTTCCCTTGAGATAAATCTGCAAATATCTCGGAAACGAAGCGATCTACGGCAAAATGTTAAGAGACCTTTTTTGTAGAAAATTAGGTTTCCTACTTTTTATGTTCTATGATATTTTTTGATCAGATGCGTAGTTCTCGAGATATATCAAGATATTTAAAAGTTCCGAAGCCGCACCAACATAATAGAGATACAGAAACACCGTGGCCCCTTTCTTTGAGATAACTCTGCACTACTGCGAGCTGCAAATGCCACTCCCAGCTTAGCTGTGCAGAAGAAGAACAACAAGAAGAAGAAATAACTCGAAATATGTCCGTCAGGCACCTTCCCTTGAGATAAATCTGCAAATATCTCGGAAACGAAGCGAGCTATGGCAAAATGTTAAGAGACCTTTTTTGTAGAGAATTATGTTTCCTACAATTTACGTTCTATGATATGTTTTGATCAGAAGCGTAGTTTTCGAGATATATCGAGATATTTAAAAGTTCCGAAGCCGCACCAACATAATAGAGATTCAGAAACACCGTGGCCCCTTTCTTTGAGATAACTCTGCACTATTGCGAGCTGGAAATGCCACTTCCAGTTTAGCTGTGCAGAAGAAGAACAACAAGAAGAAGAAATATCTCGAAATATGTCCGTCAGGCTCCTTCCCTTGAGATAAATCTGCAAATATCTCGGAAACGAAGCGAGCTATGGCATAATGTTAAGAGACCTTTTTTGTAGAGAATTAAGTGTCCTACTTTTTATGTTCTATGATATTTTTTGATCAGATGCGTAGTTCTCGAGATATATCAAGATATTTAAAAGTTCCGAAGCCGCACCAACATAATAGAGATACAGAAACACCGTGGCCCCTTTCTTCGGGATAACTCTGCACTATTGCGAGCTGGAAATGCCACTTCCAGCTTAGCTGTGCAGAAGAAGAACAACAAGAAGAAGAAATATTTCGAAATATGTCCGTCAGGCCCCTTCCCTTGAGATAAATCTGCAAATATCTCGGAAACGAAGCGATCTACGGCAAAATGTTAAGAGACCTTTTTTGTAGAAAATTAGGTTTCCTACTTTTTATGTTCTATGATATTTTTTGATCAGATGCGTAGTTCTCGAGATATATCAAGATATTTAAAAGTTCCGAAGCCGCACCAACATAATAGAGATACAGAAACACCGTGGCCCCTTTCTTTGAGATAACTCTGCACTATTGCGAGCTGCAAATGCCACTTCCAGCTTAGCTGTGCAGAAGAAGAACAACAAGAAGAAGAAATATCTCGAAATATGTCCGTCAGGCCCCTTCCCTTGAGATAAATCTGCAAATATCTCGGAAACGAAGCGAGCTATGGCAAAATGTTAAGAGACCTTTTTTGTCGAGAATTATGTTTCCTACAATTTATGTTTTATGATATTTTTTGATCAGAAGCGTAGTTTTCGAGATATATCGAGATATTTAAAAGTTCCGAAGCCGCACCAACATAATAGAGATACAGAAACACCGTGGCCCCTTTCTTCGGGATAACTCTGCACTATTGCGAGCTGGAAATGCCACTTCCAGCTTAGCTGTGCAGAAGAAGAACAACAAGAAGAAGAAATATTTCGAAATATGTCCGTCAGGCCCCTTCCCTTGAGATAAATCTGCAAATATCTCGGAAACGAAGCGATCTACGGCAAAATGTTAAGAGACCTTTTTTGTAGAAAATTAGGTTTCCTACTTTTTATGTTCTATGATATTTTTTGATCAGATGCGTAGTTCTCGAGATATATCAAGATATTTAAAAGTTCCGAAGCCGCACCAACATAATAGAGATACAGAAACACCGTGGCCCCTTTCTTTGAGATAACTCTGCACTATTGCGAGGTGCAAATGCCACTTCCAGCTTAGCTGTGCAGAAGAAGAACAACAAGAAGAAGAAAAATCTCAAAATATGTCCGTCAGGCCCCTTCCCTTGAGATAAATCTGCAAATATCTCGGGAACGAAGCGAGCTATGGCAAAATGCTAAGATACCTTTTTTGTAGAGAATTAAGTTTCCTACTTTTTATGTTCTATGATATTTTTGGATCAGATGCGTAGTTCTCGAGATATATGAAGATATTTAAAAGTTCCGAAGCCGCACCAACATAATAGAGATACAGAAACACCGTGGCCCCGTTCTTCGGGATAACTCTGCACTATTGCGAGCTGGAAATGCCACATCCAGTTTAGCTGTGCAGAAGAAGAACAACAAGAAGAAGAAATATCTCGAAATATGTCCGTCAGGACCCTTCCCTTGAGATAAATCTGCAAATATCTCGGAAACGAAGCGAGCTATGGCAAAATGTTAAGAGACCTTTTTTGTAGAGAATGAAGTTTCCTACTTTTTATGTTCTATGATATTTTTTGATCAGATGCGTAGTTCTCGAGATATATCAAGATATTTCAAAGTTCCGAAGCCGCACCAACATAATAGAGATACAGAAACACCGTGGCCGCTTTCTTTGTGATAACTCTGCACTATTGCGAGCTGCAAATGCCACTTCCAGCTTAGCTGTGCAGAAGAAGAAGAACAAGAAGAAGAAATATCTCGAAATATGTCCGTCAGGCCCCTTCCCTTGAGATAAATCTGCAAATATCTCGGAAACCAAGCGAGCTATGGCAAAATGTTAAGAGACCTTTTTTGTAGAGAATTAAGTTTCCCACTTTTTATGTTATATGATATTTTTTGATCAGATGCGTAGTTCTCGAGATATATCAAGATATTTAAAAGTTCCGAAGCCGCACCAACATAATAGAGATACAGAAACACCGTGGCCCCTTTCTTTGAGATAACTCTGCACTATTGCGAGCTGCAAATGCCACTTCCCGCTTAGCTGTGCAGAAGCAGAAGAACAAGAAGAAGAAATATCTCGAAATATGTCCGTCAGGCCCCTTCCCTTGAGATAAATCTGCAAATATCTCGGAAACGAAGCGACCTATGGCAAAATGTTAAGAGACCTTTTTTGTAGACAATTAAGTTTCCTACTTTTTATGTTCTATGATATTTTTTGATCAGATGCGTAGTTCTCGAGATATATCCAGATATTTAAAAGTTCCGAAGCGGCACCAACATAATAGAGATACAGAAACACCGTGGCCCCTTTCTTTGAGGTAACTCTGCACTATTGCGAGCTGGAAATGCCACTTCCAGTTTAGCTGTGCAGAAGAAGACAACAAGAAGAAGAAATATCTCGAAATATGTCCGTCAGACCCCTTCCCTTGAGATAAATCTGCAAATATCTCGGAAACGAAGCGAGCTTTGGCAAAATGTTAAGAGACCTTTTTTGTAGAGAATTAAGTGTCCTACTTTTTATGTTCTATGATATTTTTTGATCAGATGCGTAGTTCTCGAGATATATCAAGATATTTAAAAGTTCCGAAGCCGCACCAACATAATAGAGATACAGAAACACCGTGGCCCCTTTCTTTGAGATAACTCTGCACTATTGCGAGCTGCAAATGCCACTTCCAGCTTAGCTGTGCAGAAGAAGAACAACAAGAAGAAGAAAAATCTCAAAATATGTCCGTCAGGCCCCTTCCCTTGAGATAAATCTGCAAATATCTCGGGAACGAAGCGAGCTATGGCAAAATGCTAAGACACCTTTTTTGTAGAGAATTAAGTTTCCTACTTTTTATGTTCTATGATATTTTTGGATCAGATGCGTAGTTCTCGAGATATATGAAGATATTTAAAAGTTCCGAAGCCGCACCAACATAATAGAGATACAGAAACACCGTGGCCCCGTTCTTCGGGATAACTCTGCACTATTGCGAGCTGGAAATGCCACTTCCAGTTTAGCTGTGCAGAAGAAGAACAACAAGAAGAAGAAATATCTCGAAATATGTCCGTCAGGACCCTTCCCTTGAGATAAATCTGCAAATATCTCGGAAACGAAGCGAGCTATGGCAAAATGTTAAGAGACCTTATTTGTAGAAAATTAAGTGTCCTACTTTTTATGTTCTATGATATTTTTTGATCAGATGCGTAGTTCTCGAGATATATCAAGATATTTAAAAGTTCCGAAGCCGCACCAACATAATAGAGATACAGAAACACCGTGGCCCCTTTCTTTGAGATAACTCTGCACTATTGCGAGCTGGAAATGCCACTTCCAGCTTAGCTGTGCAGAAGAAGAACAACAAGAAGAAGAAATATTTCGAAATATGTCCGTCAGGCCCCTTCTCTTGAGATAAATCTGCAAATATCTCGGAAACGAAGCGAGCTATGGCAAAATGTTAAGAGACCTTTTTTGTCGAGAATTATGTTTCCTACAATTTATGTTTTATGATATTTTTTGATCAGAAGCGTAGTTTTCGAGATATATCGAGATATTTAAAAGTTCCGAAGACGCACCAACATAATAGAGATACTGAAACACCGTGGCCCCTTTCTTCGGGATAACTCTGCACTATTGCGAGCTGGAAATGCCACTTCCAGCTTAGCTGTGCAGAAGAAGAACAACAAGAAGAAGAAATATTTCGAAATATGTCCGTCAGGCGCCTTCCCTTGAGATAAATCTGCAAATATCTCGGAAACGAAGCGATCTACGGCAAAATGTTAAGAGACCTTTTTTGTAGAACATTAGGTTTCCTCCTTTTTATGTTCTATGATATTTTTTGATCAGATGCGTAGTTCTCGAGATATATCAAGATATTTCAAAGTTCCGAAGCCGCACCAACATAATAGAGATACAGAAACACCGTGGCCCCTTTCTTTGAGATAACTCTGCACTATTGCGAGCTGCAAATGCCACTTCCAGCTTAGCTGTGCAGAAGAAGAACAACAAGAAGAAGAAATATTTCGAAATATGTCCGTCAGGACCCTTCCCTTGAGATAAATCTGCAAATATCTCGGAAACGAAGCGATCTACGGCAAAATGTTAAGAGACCTTTTTTGTAGAAAATTAGGTTTCCTACTTTTTATGTTCTATGATATTTTTTGATCAGATGCGTAGTTCTCGAGATATATCAAGATATTTAAAAGTTCCGAAGCCGCACCAACATAATAGAGATACAGAAACACCGTGGCCCCTTTCTTTGAGATAACTCTGCACTACTGCGAGCTGCAAATGCCACTCCCAGCTTAGCTGTGCAGAAGAAGAACAACAAGAAGAAGAAATAACTCGAAATATGTCCGTCAGGCACCTTCCCTTGAGATAAATCTGCAAATATCTCGGAAACGAAGCGAGCTATGGCAAAATGTTAAGAGACCTTTTTTGTAGAGAATTATGTTTCCTACAATTTACGTTCTATGATATGTTTTGATCAGAAGCGTAGTTTTCGAGATATATCGAGATATTTAAAAGTTCCGAAGCCGCACCAACATAATAGAGATTCAGAAACACCGTGGCCCCTTTCTTTGAGATAACTCTGCACTATTGCGAGCTGGAAATGCCACTTCCAGTTTAGCTGTGCAGAAGAAGAACAACAAGAAGAAGAAATATCTCGAAATATGTCCGTCAGGCTCCTTCCCTTGAGATAAATCTGCAAATATCTCGGAAACGAAGCGAGCTATGGCATAATGTTAAGAGACCTTTTTTGTAGAGAATTAAGTGTCCTACTTTTTATGTTCTATGATATTTTTTGATCAGATGCGTAGTTCTCGAGATATATCAAGATATTTAAAAGTTCCGAAGCCGCACCAACATAATAGAGATACAGAAACACCGTGGCCCCTTTCTTCGGGATAACTCTGCACTATTGCGAGCTGGAAATGCCACTTCCAGCTTAGCTGTGCAGAAGAAGAACAACAAGAAGAAGAAATATTTCGAAATATGTCCGTCAGGCCCCTTCCCTTGAGATAAATCTGCAAATATCTCGGAAACGAAGCGATCTACGGCAAAATGTTAAGAGACCTTTTTTGTAGAAAATTAGGTTTCCTACTTTTTATGTTCTATGATATTTTTTGATCAGATGCGTAGTTCTCGAGATATATCAAGATATTTAAAAGTTCCGAAGCCGCACCAACATAATAGAGATACAGAAACACCGTGGCCCCTTTCTTTGAGATAACTCTGCACTATTGCGAGCTGCAAATGCCACTTCCAGCTTAGCTGTGCAGAAGAAGAACAACAAGAAGAAGAAATATCTCGAAATATGTCCGTCAGGCCCCTTCCCTTGAGATAAATCTGCAAATATCTCGGAAACGAAGCGAGCTATGGCAAAATGTTAAGAGACCTTTTTTGTCGAGAATTATGTTTCCTACAATTTATGTTTTATGATATTTTTTGATCAGAAGCGTAGTTTTCGAGATATATCGAGATATTTAAAAGTTCCGAAGCCGCACCAACATAATAGAGATACAGAAACACCGTGGCCCCTTTCTTCGGGATAACTCTGCACTATTGCGAGCTGGAAATGCCACTTCCAGCTTAGCTGTGCAGAAGAAGAACAACAAGAAGAAGAAATATTTCGAAATATGTCCGTCAGGCCCCTTCCCTTGAGATAAATCTGCAAATATCTCGGAAACGAAGCGATCTACGGCAAAATGTTAAGAGACCTTTTTTGTAGAAAATTAGGTTTCCTACTTTTTATGTTCTATGATATTTTTTGATCAGATGCGTAGTTCTCGAGATATATCAAGATATTTAAAAGTTCCGAAGCCGCACCAACATAATAGAGATACAGAAACACCGTGGCCCCTTTCTTTGAGATAACTCTGCACTATTGCGAGGTGCAAATGCCACTTCCAGCTTAGCTGTGCAGAAGAAGAACAACAAGAAGAAGAAAAATCTCAAAATATGTCCGTCAGGCCCCTTCCCTTGAGATAAATCTGCAAATATCTCGGGAACGAAGCGAGCTATGGCAAAATGCTAAGATACCTTTTTTGTAGAGAATTAAGTTTCCTACTTTTTATGTTCTATGATATTTTTGGATCAGATGCGTAGTTCTCGAGATATATGAAGATATTTAAAAGTTCCGAAGCCGCACCAACATAATAGAGATACAGAAACACCGTGGCCCCGTTCTTCGGGATAACTCTGCACTATTGCGAGCTGGAAATGCCACATCCAGTTTAGCTGTGCAGAAGAAGAACAACAAGAAGAAGAAATATCTCGAAATATGTCCGTCAGGACCCTTCCCTTGAGATAAATCTGCAAATATCTCGGAAACGAAGCGAGCTATGGCAAAATGTTAAGAGACCTTTTTTGTAGAGAATGAAGTTTCCTACTTTTTATGTTCTATGATATTTTTTGATCAGATGCGTAGTTCTCGAGATATATCAAGATATTTCAAAGTTCCGAAGCCGCACCAACATAATAGAGATACAGAAACACCGTGGCCGCTTTCTTTGTGATAACTCTGCACTATTGCGAGCTGCAAATGCCACTTCCAGCTTAGCTGTGCAGAAGAAGAAGAACAAGAAGAAGAAATATCTCGAAATATGTCCGTCAGGCCCCTTCCCTTGAGATAAATCTGCAAATATCTCGGAAACCAAGCGAGCTATGGCAAAATGTTAAGAGACCTTTTTTGTAGAGAATTAAGTTTCCCACTTTTTATGTTATATGATATTTTTTGATCAGATGCGTAGTTCTCGAGATATATCAAGATATTTAAAAGTTCCGAAGCCGCACCAACATAATAGAGATACAGAAACACCGTGGCCCCTTTCTTTGAGATAACTCTGCACTATTGCGAGCTGCAAATGCCACTTCCAGCTTAGCTGTGCAGAAGAAGAACAACAAGAAGAAGAAATATCTCGAAATATGTCCGTCAGGCCCCTTCCCTTGAGATAAATCTGCAAATATCTCGGAAACGAAGCGAGCTATGGCAAAATGTTAAGAGACCTTTTTTGTCGAGAATTATGTTTCCTACAATTTATGTTTTATGATATTTTTTGATCAGAAGCGTAGTTTTCGAGATATATCGAGATATTTAAAAGTTCCGAAGCCGCACCAACATAATAGAGATACAGAAACACCGTGGCCCCTTTCTTCGGGATAACTCTGCACTATTGCGAGCTGGAAATGCCACTTCCAGCTTAGCTGTGCAGAAGAAGAACAACAAGAAGAAGAAATATTTCGAAATATGTCCGTCAGGCCCCTTCCCTTGAGATAAATCTGCAAATATCTCGGAAACGAAGCGATCTACGGCAAAATGTTAAGAGACCTTTTTTGTAGAAAATTAGGTTTCCTACTTTTTATGTTCTATGATATTTTTTGATCAGATGCGTAGTTCTCGAGATATATCAAGATATTTAAAAGTTCCGAAGCCGCACCAACATAATAGAGATACAGAAACACCGTGGCCCCTTTCTTTGAGATAACTCTGCACTATTGCGAGGTGCAAATGCCACTTCCAGCTTAGCTGTGCAGAAGAAGAACAACAAGAAGAAGAAAAATCTCAAAATATGTCCGTCAGGCCCCTTCCCTTGAGATAAATCTGCAAATATCTCGGGAACGAAGCGAGCTATGGCAAAATGCTAAGATACCTTTTTTGTAGAGAATTAAGTTTCCTACTTTTTATGTTCTATGATATTTTTGGATCAGATGCGTAGTTCTCGAGATATATGAAGATATTTAAAAGTTCCGAAGCCGCACCAACATAATAGAGATACAGAAACACCGTGGCCCCGTTCTTCGGGATAACTCTGCACTATTGCGAGCTGGAAATGCCACATCCAGTTTAGCTGTGCAGAAGAAGAACAACAAGAAGAAGAAATATCTCGAAATATGTCCGTCAGGACCCTTCCCTTGAGATAAATCTGCAAATATCTCGGAAACGAAGCGAGCTATGGCAAAATGTTAAGAGACCTTTTTTGTCGAGAATTATGTTTCCTACAATTTATGTTTTATGATATTTTTTGATCAGAAGCGTAGTTTTCGAGATATATCGAGATATTTAAAAGTTCCGAAGCCGCACCAACATAATAGAGATACAGAAACACCGTGGCCCCTTTCTTCGGGATAACTCTGCACTATTGCGAGCTGGAAATGCCACTTCCAGCTTAGCTGTGCAGAAGAAGAACAACAAGAAGAAGAAATATTTCGAAATATGTCCGTCAGGCCCCTGCCCTTGAGATAAATCTGCAAATATCTCGGAAACGAAGCGATCTACGGCAAAATGTTAAGAGACCTTTTTTGTAGAAAATTAGGTTTCCTACTTTTTATGTTCTATGACATTTTTTGATCAGATGCGTAGTTCTCGAGATATATCAAGATATTTAAAAGTTCCGAAGCCGCACCAACATAATAGAGATACAGAAACACCGTGGCCCCTTTCTTTGAGATAACTCTGCACTACTGCGCGCTGCAAATGCCACTTCCAGCTTAGCTGTGCAGAAGAAGAAGAACAAGAAGAAGAAATATCTCGAAATATGTCCGTCAGGCCCCTTCCCTTGAGATAAATCTGCAAATATCTCGGAAACCAAGCGAGCTATGGCAAAATGTTAAGAGACCTTTTTTGTAGAGAATTAAGTTTCCCACTTTTTATGTTATATGATATTTTTTGATCAGATGCGTAGTTCTCGAGATATATCAAGATATTTAAAAGTTCCGAAGCCGCACCAACATAATAGAGATACAGAAACACCGTGGCCCCTTTCTTTGAGATAACTCTGCACTATTGCGAGCTGCAAATGCCACTTCCCGCTTAGCTGTGCAGAAGCAGAAGAACAAGAAGAAGAAATATCTCGAAATATGTCCGTCAGGCCCCTTCCCTTGAGATAAATCTGCAAATATCTCGGAAACGAAGCGACCTATGGCAAAATGTTAAGAGACCTTTTTTGTAGACAATTAAGTTTCCTACTTTTTATGTTCTATGATATTTTTTGATCAGATGCGTAGTTCTCGAGATATATCCAGATATTTAAAAGTTCCGAAGCGGCACCAACATAATAGAGATACAGAAACACCGTGGCCCCTTTCTTTGAGGTAACTCTGCACTATTGCGAGCTGGAAATGCCACTTCCAGTTTAGCTGTGCAGAAGAAGAACAACAAGAAGAAGAAATATCTCGAAATATGTCCGTCAGACCCCTTCCCTTGAGATAAATCTGCAAATATCTCGGAAACGAAGCGAGCTTTGGCAAAATGTTAAGAGACCTTTTTTGTAGAGAATTAAGTGTCCTACTTTTTATGTTCTATGATATTTTTTGATCAGATGCGTAGTTCTCGAGATATATCAAGATATTTAAAAGTTCCGAAGCCGCACCAACATAATAGAGATACAGAAACACCGTGGCCCCTTTCTTTGAGATAACTCTGCACTATTGCGAGCTGCAAATGCCACTTCCAGCTTAGCTGTGCAGAAGAAGAACAACAAGAAGAAGAAAAATCTCAAAATATGTCCGTCAGGCCCCTTCCCTTGAGATAAATCTGCAAATATCTCGGGAACGAAGCGAGCTATGGCAAAATGCTAAGACACCTTTTTTGTAGAGAATTAAGTTTCCTACTTTTTATGTTCTATGATATTTTTTGATCAGATACGTAGTTCTCGAGATATATCAAGATATTTAAAAGTTCCGAAGCCGCACCAACATAATAGAGATACAGAAACACCGTGGCCCCTTTCTTTGAGATAACTCTGCACTACTGCGAGCTGCAAATGCCACTCCCAGCTTAGCTGTGCAGAAGAAGAACAACAAGAAGAAGAAATAACTCGAAATATGTCCGTCAGGCACCTTCCCTTGAGATAAATCTGCAAATATCTCGGAAACGAAGCGAGCTATGGCAAAATGTTAAGAGACCTTTTTTGTAGAGAATTATGTTTCCTACAATTTACGTTCTATGATATGTTTTGATCAGAAGCGTAGTTTTCGAGATATATCGAGATATTTAAAAGTTCCGAAGCCGCACCAACATAATAGAGATTCAGAAACACCGTGGCCCCTTTCTTTGAGATAACTCTGCACTATTGCGAGCTGGAAATGCCACTTCCAGTTTAGCTGTGCAGAAGAAGAACAACAAGAAGAAGAAATATCTCGAAATATGTCCGTCAGGACCCTTCCCTTGAGATAAATCTGCAAATATCTCGGAAACGAAGCGAGCTATGGCAAAATGTTAAGAGACCTTATTTGTAGAAAATTAAGTGTCCTACTTTTTATGTTCTATGATATTTTTTGATCAGATGCGTAGTTCTCGAGATATATCAAGATATTTAAAAGTTCCGAAGCCGCACCAACATAATAGAGATACAGAAACACCGTGGCCCCTTTCTTTGAGATAACTCTGCACTATTGCGAGCTGGAAATGCCACTTCCAGCTTAGCTGTGCAGAAGAAGAACAACAAGAAGAAGAAATATTTCGAAATATGTCCGTCAGGCCCCTTCTCTTGAGATAAATCTGCAAATATCTCGGAAACGAAGCGAGCTATGGCAAAATGTTAAGAGACCTTTTTTGTCGAGAATTATGTTTCCTACAATTTATGTTTTATGATATTTTTTGATCAGAAGCGTAGTTTTCGAGATATATCGAGATATTTAAAAGTTCCGAAGACGCACCAACATAATAGAGATACTGAAACACCGTGGCCCCTTTCTTCGGGATAACTCTGCACTATTGCGAGCTGGAAATGCCACTTCCAGCTTAGCTGTGCAGAAGAAGAACAACAAGAAGAAGAAATATTTCGAAATATGTCCGTCAGGCGCCTTCCCTTGAGATAAATCTGCAAATATCTCGGAAACGAAGCGATCTACGGCAAAATGTTAAGAGACCTTTTTTGTAGAACATTAGGTTTCCTCCTTTTTATGTTCTATGATATTTTTTGATCAGATGCGTAGTTCTCCAGATATATCAAGATATTTCAAAGTTCCGAAGCCGCACCAACATAATAGAGATACAGAAACACCGTGGCCCCTTTCTTTGAGATAACTCTGCACTATTGCGAGCTGCAAATGCCACTTCCAGCTTAGCTGTGCAGAAGAAGAACAACAAGAAGAAGAAATATTTCGAAATATGTCCGTCAGGACCCTTCCCTTGAGATAAATCTGCAAATATCTCGGAAACCAAGCGATCTACGGCAAAATGTTAAGAGACCTTTTTTGTAGAAAATTAGGTTTCCTACTTTTTATGTTCTATGATATTTTTTGATCAGATACGTAGTTCTCGAGATATATCAAGATATTTAAAAGTTCCGAAGCCGCACCAACATAATAGAGATACAGAAACACCGTGGCCCCTTTCTTTGAGATAACTCTGCACTACTGCGAGCTGCAAATGCCACTCCCAGCTTAGCTGTGCAGAAGAAGAACAACAAGAAGAAGAAATAACTCGAAATATGTCCGTCAGGCACCTTCCCTTGAGATAAATCTGCAAATATCTCGGAAACGAAGCGAGCTATGGCAAAATGTTAAGAGACCTTTTTTGTAGAGAATTATGTTTCCTACAATTTACGTTCTATGATATGTTTTGATCAGAAGCGTAGTTTTCGAGATATATCGAGATATTTAAAAGTTCCGAAGCCGCACCAACATAATAGAGATTCAGAAACACCGTGGCCCCTTTCTTTGAGATAACTCTGCACTATTGCGAGCTGGAAATGCCACTTCCAGTTTAGCTGTGCAGAAGAAGAACAACAAGAAGAAGAAATATCTCGAAATATGTCCGTCAGGCCCCTTCCCTTGAGATAAATCTGCAAATATCTCGGAAACGAAGCGAGCTATGGCATAATGTTAAGAGACCTTTTTTGTAGAGAATTAAGTGTCCTACTTTTTATGTTCTATGATATTTTTTGATCAGATGCGTAGTTCTCGAGATATATCAAGATATTTAAAAGTTCCGAAGCCGCACCAACATAATAGAGATACAGAAACACCGTGGCCCCTTTCTTTGAGATAACTCTGCACTATTGCGAGCTGCAAATGCCACTTCCAGCTTAGCTGTGCAGAAGAAGAACAACAAGAAGAAGAAAAATCTCAAAATATGTCCGTCAGGCCCCTTCCCTTGAGATAAATCTGCAAATATCTCGGGAACGAAGCGAGCTATGGCAAAATGCTAAGATACCTTTTTTGTAGAGAATTAAGTTTCCTACTTTTTATGTTCTATGATATTTTTGGATCAGATGCGTAGTTCTCGAGATATATGAAGATATTTAAAAGTTCCGAAGCCGCACCAACATAATAGAGATACAGAAACACCGTGGCCCCGTTCTTCGGGATAACTCTGCACTATTGCGAGCTGGAAATGCCACATCCAGTTTAGCTGTGCAGAAGAAGAACAACAAGAAGAAGAAATATCTCGAAATATGTCCGTCAGGACCCTTCCCTTGAGATAAATCTGCAAATATCTCGGAAACGAAGCGAGCTATGGCAAAATGTTAAGAGACCTTATTTGTAGAGAATTAAGTGTCCTACTTTTTATGTTCTATGATATTTTTTGATCAGTTGCGTAGTTCTCGAGATATATCAAGATATTTAAAAGTTCCGAAGCCGCACCAACATAATAGAGATACAGAAACACCGTGGCCCCTTTCTTTGAGATAACTCTGCACTATTGCGAGCTGCAAATGCCACTTCCAGCTTAGCTGTGCAGAAGAAGAACAACAAGAAGAAGAAATATCTCGAAATATGTCCGTCAGGCCCCTTCCCTTGAGATAAATCTGCAAATATCTCGGAAACGAAGCGAGCTATGGCAAAATGTTAAGAGACCTTTTTTGTCGAGAATTATGTTTGCTACAATTTATGTTTTATGATATTTTTTGATCAGAAGCGTAGTTTTCGAGATATATCGAGATATTTAAAAGTTCCGAAGCCGCACCAACATAATAGAGATACAGAAACACCGTGGCCCCTTTCTTCGGGATAACTCTGCACTATTGCGAGCTGGAAATGCCACTTCCAGCTTAGCTGTGCAGAAGAAGAACAACAAGAAGAAGAAATATTTCGAAATATGTCCGTCAGGCCCCTTCCCTTGAGATAAATCTGCAAATATCTTGGAAACGAAGCGATCTACGGCAAAATGTTAAGAGACCTTTTTTGTAGAAAATTAGGTTTCCTACTTTTTATGTTCTATGATATTTTTTGATCAGATGCGTAGTTCTCGAGATATATCAAGATATTTAAAAGTTCCGAAGCCGCACCAACATAATAGAGATACAGAAACACCGTGGCCCCTTTCTTTGAGATAACTCTGCACTATTGCGAGCTGGAAATGCCACTTCCAGTTTAGCTGTGCAGAAGAAGAATAACAAGAAGAAGAAATATCCCGAAATATGTCCGTCAGGACCATTCCCTTGAGATAAATCTGCAAATATCTCGGAAACGACGCGAGCTATGGCAAAATGTTAAGAGACCTTTTTTGTAGAGAATTATGTTTCCTACAATTTATGTTCTATGATATTTTTTGATCAGAAGCGTAGTTTTCGAGATATATCAAGATATTCAAAAGTTCCGAAGCCGCACCAACATAATAGAGATACAGAAACACCGTGGCCCCTTTCTTTGAGATAACTCTGCACTATTGCGAGCTGCAAATGCCACTTCCAGCTTAGCTGTGCAGAAGAAGAACAACAAGAAGAAGAAATATCTCGAAATATGTCCGTCAGGCCCCTGCCCTTGAGATAAATCTGCAAATATCTCGGAAACGAAGCGAGCTATGGCAAAATGTTAAGAGACCTTTTTTGTAGAGAATTAAGTGTCCTACTTTTTATGTTCTATGATATTTTTTGATCAGATGCGTAGTTCTCGAGATATATCAAGATATTTAAAAGTTCCGAAGCCGCACCAACATAATAGAGATACAGAAACACCGTGGCCCCTTTCTTTGAGATAACTCTGCACTATTGCGAGCTGCAAATGCCACTTCCAGCTTAGCTGTGCAGAAGAAGAACAACAAGAAGAAGAAAAATCTCAAAATATGTCCGTCAGGCCCCTTCCCTTGAGATAAATCTGCAAATATCTCGGGAACGAAGCGAGCTATGGCAAAATGCTAAGATACCTTTTTTGTAGAGAATTAAGTTTCCTACTTTTTATGTTCTATGATATTTTTGGATCAGATGCGTAGTTCTCGAGATATATTAAGATATTTAAAAGTTCCGAAGCCGCACCAACATAATAGAGATACAGAAACACCGTGGCCCCTTTCTTTGAGATAACTCTGCACTATTGCGAGCTGGAAATGCCACTTCCAGTTTAGCTGTGCAGAAGAAGAACAACAAGAAGAAGAAATATCTCGAAATATGTCCGTCAGGCCCCTTCCCTTGAGATAAATCTGCAAATATCTCGGAAACGAAGCGAGCTATGGCAAAATGTTGAGAGACCTTTTTTGTAGAGAATTAAGTTTCCTACTTTTTATGTTCTATGATATTTTTTGATGAGATGCGTAGTTCTCGAGATATATCAAGATATTTAAAAGTTCCGAAGCCGCACCAACATAATAGAGATACAGAAACACCGTGGCCCCTTTCTTTGAGATAACTCTGCACTATTGCGCGCTGCAAATGCCACTTCCAGCTTAGCTGTGCAGAAGAAGAACAACAAGAAGAAGAAATATCTCGAAATATGTCCGTCAGGCCCCTTCCCTTGAGATAAATCTGCAAATATCTCGGAAACGAAGCGAGCTATGGCAAAATGTTAAGAGACCTTTTTTGTAGAGAATGAAGTTTCCTACTTTTTATGTTCTATGATATTTTTTGATCAGATGCGTAGTTCTCGAGATATATCAAGATATTTCAAAGTTCCGAAGCCGCACCAACATAATAGAGATACAGAAACACCGTGGCCGCTTTCTTTGTGATAACTCTGCACTATTGCGAGCTGCAAATGCCACTTCCAGCTTAGCTGTGCAGAAGAAGAAGAACAAGAAGAAGAAATATCTCGAAATATGTCCGTCAGGCCCCTTCCCTTGAGATAAATCTGCAAATATCTCGGAAACCAAGCGAGCTATGGCAAAATGTTAAGAGACCTTTTTTGTAGAGAATTAAGTTTCCCACTTTTTATGTTATATGATATTTTTTGATCAGATGCGTAGTTCTCGAGATATATCAAGATATTTAAAAGTTCCGAAGCCGCACCAACATAATAGAGATACAGAAACACCGTGGCCCCTTTCTTTGAGATAACTCTGCACTATTGCGAGCTGCAAATGCCACTTCCCGCTTAGCTGTGCAGAAGCAGAAGAACAAGAAGAAGAAATATCTCGAAATATGTCCGTCAGGCCCCTTCCCTTGAGATAAATCTGCAAATATCTCGGAAACGAAGCGACCTATGGCAAAATGTTAAGAGACCTTTTTTGTAGACAATTAAGTTTCCTACTTTTTATGTTCTATGATATTTTTTGATCAGATGCGTAGTTCTCGAGATATATCCAGATATTTAAAAGTTCCGAAGCGGCACCAACATAATAGAGATACAGAAACACCGTGGCCCCTTTCTTTGAGGTAACTCTGCACTATTGCGAGCTGGAAATGCCACTTCCAGTTTAGCTGTGCAGAAGAAGAACAACAAGAAGAAGAAATATCTCGAAATATGTCCGTCAGACCCCTTCCCTTGAGATAAATCTGCAAATATCTCGGAAACGAAGCGAGCTTTGGCAAAATGTTAAGAGACCTTTTTTGTACAGAATTATGTTCCCTACAATTTACGTTCTATGATATTTTTTGATCAGAAGCGAAGTTTTCGAGATATATCGAGATATTTAAAAGATCCGAAGCCGCACCAACATAATAGAGATACAGAAACACCGTGGCCCCCGTTTCTTTGAGATAAATCTGCACTATTGCGACCTGCAAATGCCACTTCCAGCTTAGCTGTGCAGAAGAAGAACAACAAGAAGAAGAAATATCTCGAAATATGTCCGTCAAGCCCCTTCCCTTGAGATAAATCTGCAAATATCTCGGAAACGAAGCGAGCTATGGCAAAATGTTAAGATATCTTTTTTGTAGAGAATTAAGTTTCCTACTTTTTATGTTCTATGATATTTTTTGATCAGATGCGTAGTTCTCGAGATATATCAAGATATTTAAAAGTTCCGAAGCTGCACCATCATAATAGAGGTACAGAAACACCGTGGCCCCTTTCTTTGAGATAACTCTGCACTATTGCGAGCTGCAAATGCCACTTCCAGCTTAGCTGTGCAGAAGAAGAACAACAAGAAGAAGAAATATTTCGAAATATGTCCGTCAGGCCCCTTCCCTTGAGATAAATCTGCAAATATCTCGGAAACGAAGCGATCAACGGCAAAATGTTAAGAGACCTTTTTTGTAGAAAATTACGTTTCCTACTTTTTATCTTCTATGATATTTTTTGATCAGATGCGTAGTTCTCAAGATATATCCAGATATTTAAAAGTTGCGAAGCGGCACCAACATAATAGAGATACAGAAACACCGTGGCCCCTTTCTTTGAGGTAACTCTGCAGTATTGCGAGCTGGAAATGCCACTTCCAGTTTAGCTGTGCAGAAGAAGAACAACAAGAAGAAGAAATATCACGAAATATGTCCGTCAGGACCCTTCCCTTGAGATAAACCCGCAAATATCTCGGAAACGAAGCGAGCTATGGCAAAACGTTAAGAGACCTTGTTTGTAGAGAATTATGTTTCCTACAATTTATGTTCTATGATATTTTTTAATCAGAAGCGTAGTTTTCGAGATATATCGAGATATTTAAAAGTTCCGAAGCCGCACCAACATAATAGAGATACAGAAACACCGTGGCCCCTTTCTTTGAGATAACTCTGCACTACTGCGAGCTGCAAATGCCACTTCCAGCTTAGCTGTGCAGAAGAAGAACAACAAGAAGAAGAAATATCTCGAAATATGTCCGTCAGGCCTCTTCCCTTGAGATATATCTGCAAATATCTCGGAAACGAAACGAGCTATGGCAAAATCTTAAGAGACCTTTTTTGTAGAGAATTATGTTTCCTACAATTTATGTTCTATGACATTTTTTGATCAGAAGCGTAGTTTTCGAGATATATCGAGATATTTAAAAGTTCCGAAGCCGCACCAACATAATAGAGATACAGAAACACCGTGGCCCCTTTCTTTGAGGTAACTCTGCACTATTGCGAGCTGGAAATGCCACTTCCAGTTTAGCTGTGCAGAAGAAGAACAACAAGAAGAAGAAATATCTCGAAATATGTCCGTCAGACCCCTTCCCTTGAGATAAATCTGCAAATATCTCGGAAACGAAGCGAGCTATGGCAAAACGTTAACAGACCTTTTTTGTAGAGAATTATGTTTCCTACGATTTATGTTCTATGATATTTTTTGATCAGAAGCGTAGTTTTCGAGATATATCGAGATATTTAAAAGTTCCGAAGCCGCACCAACATAATAGAGATACAGAAACACCGTGGCCCCTTTCTTTGAGATAACTCTGCACTATTGCGAGCTGGAAATGCCACTTCCAGTTTAGCTGTGCAGAAGAAGAACAACTAGAAGAAGAAATATCCCGAAATATGTCCGTCAGGACCCTTCCCTTGATATAAATCTGCAAATATCTCGGAAACGAAGCGAGCTATGGCAAAATATTAAGAGACCTTTTTTGTAGAGAATTAAGTTTCCTGCTTTTTATGTTCTATGATATTATTTGATCAGATGCGTAGTTCTCGAGATATATCAAGATATTTAAAAGTTCCGAAGCCGCACCAACATAATAGAGATACAGAAACACCGTGGCCCCTTTCTTTCAGATAACTCTGCACTATTGCGAGCTGGAAATGCCACTTCCAGTTTAGCTGTGCAGAAGAAGAACAACAAGATGAAGAAATATCTCGAAATATGTCCGTCAGGCCCCTTCCCTTGAGATATATCTGCAAATATCTCGGAAACGAAGCGAGCTATGGCAAAATGTTAAGAGACCTTTTTTGTAGAGAATTATGTTTCCTACAATTTATGTTCTATGATATTTTTTGATCAGACGCGTAGTTTTCGAGATATATCGAGATATTTAAAAGTTCCGAAGCCGCACCAACATAATAGAGATACAGAAACACCGTGGCCCCTTTCTTTGAGATAACTCTGCACTATTGCGAGCTGCAAATGCCACTTCCAGCTTAGCTGTGCAGACGAAGAACAACAAGAAGAAGAAATATCTCGAAATATGTCCGTCAGGCCCCTTCCCTTGAGATAAATCTGCACATATCTCGGAAACGAAGCGAGCTATGGCAAAATGTTGAGAGACCTTTTTTGTAGAGAATTAAGTTTCCTACTTTTTATGTTCTATGATACTTTTTGATCAGATGCGTAGTTCTCGAGATATATCAAGATATTTAAAAGTTCCGAAGCCGCACCAACATGATAGAGATACAGAAACACCGTGGCCCCTTTCTTTGAGATAACTCTGCACTATTGCGAGCTGGAAATGCCACTTCCAGTTTAGCTGTGCAGAAGAAGAACAACAAGAAGAAGAAATATCTCCAAATATGTCCGTCAGGCCCCTTCCCTTGAGATATATCTGCAAATATCTCGGAAACGAAACGAGCTATGGCAAAATCTTAAGAGACCTTTTTTGTAGAAAATTATGTTTCCTACAAGTTATGTTCTATGATATTTTTTGATCAGATGCGTAGTTCTCGAGATGTATCAAGATATTTAAAAGTTCCGAAGCCGCACCAACATAATAGAGATACAGAAACACCGTGGCCCCTTTCTTTGAGATAACTCTGCACTATTGCGAGCTGCAAATGCCACTTCCAGCTTAGCTGTGCAGAAGAGGAAGAACAAGAAGAAGAAATATCTCGAAATATGTCCGTCAGGCCCCTTCCCTTGAGATAAATCTGCAAATATCTCGGAAACGAAGCGAGCTATGGCAAAATGTTAAGAGACCTTTTTTGTAGAGAATTAAGTTTCCTACTTTTTATGTTGTATGATATTTTTTGATCAGATGCGTAGTTCTCGAGATGTATCGAGATATTTAAAAGTTCCGAAGCCGCACCAACATAATAGAGATACAGAAACACCGTGGCCCCTTCCTTTCAGATAACTCTGCACTATTGCGAGCTGGAAATGCCACTTCCAGTTTAGCTGTGCAGAAGAAGAACAACAAGAAGAAGAAATATCTCGAAATATGTCCGTCAGGCCCCTTCCCTTGAGATATATCTGCAAATATCTCGGAAACGAAGCGAGCTATGGCAAAATGTTAAGAGACCTTTTTTGTAGAGAATTATGTTTCCTACAAGTTATGTTCTATGATATTTTTTGATCAGATGCGTAGTTCTCGAGATATATCAAGATATTTAAAAGTTCCGAAGCCGCACCAACATAATAGAGATACAGAAACACCGTGGCCCCTTTCTTTGAGATAACTCTGCACTAGTGCGAGCCGCAAATGCCACTTCCAGCTTAGCTGTGCAGAAGAAGAACAACAAGACGAAGAAATATCTCGAAATATGTCCGTCAGGCCCCTTCCCTCGAGATAAATCTGCACATATCTCGGAAACGAAGCGAGCTATGGCAAAATGTTAAGAGACCTTTTCTGTAGAGAATTAAGTTTCCTACTTTTTATGTTCTATGATATTTTTTGATCAGATGCGTAGTTCTCGAGATATATCAAGATATTTAAAAGTTCCGAAGCCGCACCAACATAATAGAGATACAGAAACACCGTGGCCCCTTTCTTTGAGATAACTCTGCACTATTGCGAGCTGGAAATGCCACTTCCAGTTTAGCTGTGCAGAAGAAGAACAACAAGAAGAAGAAATATCCCGAAATATGTCCGTCAGGACCCTTCCCTTGATATAAATCTGCAAATATCTCGGAAACGAAGGGAGCTATGGCAAAATGTTAAGAGACCTTATTTGTAGAGAATTAAGTTTCCTACTTTTTATGTGCTATGATATTTTTTGATCAGATGCGTAGTTCTCGAGATATATCAAGATATTTAAAAGTTCTGAATCCGCACCAACATAATAGAGATACAGAAACACCGTGGCCCCTTTCTTTGAGATAACTCTGCACTATTGCGAGCTGCAAATGCCACTTCCAGCTTAGCTGTGCAGAAGAGGAAGAACAAGAAGAAGAAATATCTCGAAATATGTCCGTCAGGCCCCTTCCCTTGAGATAAATCTGCAAATATCTCGGAAACGAAGCGAGCTATGGCAAAATGTTAAGAGACCTTTTTTGTAGAGAATTAAGTTTCCTACTTTTTATGTTGTATGATATTTTTTGATCAGATGCGTAGTTCTCGAGATGTATCGAGATATTTAAAAGTTCCGAAGCCGCACCAACATAATAGAGATACAGAAACACCGTGGCCCCTTTCTTTCAGATAACTCTGCACTATTGCGAGCTGGAAATGCCACTTCCCGTTTAGCTGTGCAGAAGAAGAACAACAAGAAGAAGAAATATCTCGAAATATGTCCGTCAGGCCCCTTCCCTTGAGATATATCTGCAAATATCTCGGAAACGAAGCGAGCTATGGCAAAATGTTAAGAGACCTTTTTTGTAGAGAATTATGTTTCCTACAATTTATGTTGTATGATATTTTTTGATCAGAAGCGTAGTTTTCGAGATATATCGAGATATTTAAAAGTTCCGAAGCCGCACCAACATAATAGAGATACAGAAACACCGTGGCCCCATTCTTTGAGATAACTCTGCACTATTGCGTGCTGCAAATGCCACTTCCAGCTTAGCTGTGCAGAAGAAGAACAACAAGAGGAAGAAATATCTCGAAATATGTCCGTCAGGCCCCTTCCCTTGAGATAAATCTGCACATATCTCGGAAACGAAGCGAGCTATGGCAAAATGTTAAGAGACCTTATTTGTAGAGAATTAAGTTTCCTACTTTTTATGTTCTATGATATTTTTTGATCAGATGCGTAGTTCTCGAGATATATCAAGATATTTAAAAGTTCCGAAGCCGCACCAACATAATAGAGATACAGAAACACCGTGGCCCCTTTCTTTCAGATAACTCTGCACTATTGCGAGCTGTAAATGCCACGTACAGCTTAGCTGTGCAGAAGAAGAACAACAACAAGAAGAAATATCTCGAAATATGTCCGTCAGGCCCCTTCCCTTGAGATAAATCTGCAAATATCTCGGAAACGAAGCGAGCTATGGCAAAATGTTAGGAGACCTTTTTTGTAGAGAATTAAGTTTCCTACTTTTTGTGTTCTATGATATTTTTTGATCAGATGCGTAGTTCTCGAGATGTATCAAGATATTTAAAAGTTCCGAAGCCGCACCAACATAATAGAGATACAGAAACACCGTGGCCCCTTTCTTTGAGATAACTCTGCACCAGTGCGAGCCGCAAATGCCGCTTCCAGCTTAGTTGTGCAGAAGAAGAACAACAAGTAGAAGAAATATCTCGAAATATGTCCGTCAGGCCCCTTCCCTCGAGATAAATCTGCAAATATCTCAGAAACGAAGCGAGCTATGGCAAAATGTTAAGAGACCTTTTTTGTATAGAATTATGTTCCCTACAATTTATGTTGTATGATATTTTTTGATCAGAAGCGTAGTTTTCGAGATATATCGAGATATTTAAAAGTTCCGAAGCCGCACCAACATAATAGAGATACAGAAACACCGTGGCCCCTTTCTTTGAGATAACTCTGCACTAGTGCGAGCCGCAAATGCCACTTCCAGCTTAGCTGTGCAGAAGAAGAACAACAAGAAGAAGAAATATCTCGAAATATGTCCGACAGGCCCCTTCCCTCGAGATAAATCTGCAAATATCTCGGAAACGAAGCGAGCTATGGCAAAATGTTAAGAGACCTTTTTTGTAGAGAATTAAGTTTCCTACTTGTTATGTTCTATGATATTTTTTGATCAGATGCGTAGTTCTCGAGATGTATCAAGATATTTAAAAGTTCCGAAGCCGCACCAACATAATAGAGATACAGAAACACCGTGGCCCCTTTCTTTGAGATAACTCTGCACTATTGCGAGCTGCAAATGCCACTTCCAGCTTAGCTGTGCAGAAGAGGAAGAACAAGAAGAAGAAATATCTCGAAATATGTCCGTCAGGCCCCTTCCCTTGAGATAAATCTGCAAATATCTCGGAAACGAAGCGAGCTATGGCAAAATGTTAAGAGACCTTTTTTGTAGAGAATTAAGTTTCCTACTTTTTATGTTGTATGATATTTTTTGATCAGATGCGTAGTTCTCGAGATGTATCGAGATATTTAAAAGTTCCGAAGCCGCACCAACATAATAGAGATACAGAAACACCGTGGCCCCTTTCTTTCAGATAACTCTGCACTATTGCGAGCTGGAAATGCCACTTCCCGTTTAGCTGTGCAGAAGAAGAACAACAAGAAGAAGAAATATCTCGAAATATGTCCGTCAGGCCCCTTCCCTTGAGATATATCTGCAAATATCTCGGAAACGAAGCGAGCTATGGCAAAATGTTAAGAGACCTTTTTTGTAGAGAATTATGTTTCCTACAATTTATGTTGTATGATATTTTTTGATCAGAAGCGTAGTTTTCGAGATATATCGAGATATTTAAAAGTTCCGAAGCCGCACCAACATAATAGAGATACAGAAACACCGTGGCCCCATTCTTTGAGATAACTCTGCACTATTGCGAGCTGCAAATGCCACTTCCAGCTTAGCTGTGCAGAAGAAGAACAACAAGAGGAAGAAATATCTCGAAATATGTCCGTCAGGCCCCTTCCCTTGAGATAAATCTGCACATATCTCGGAAACGAAGCGAGCTATGGCAAAATGTTAAGAGACCTTATTTGTAGAGAATTAAGTGTCCTACTTTTTATGTTCTATGATATTTTTTGATCAGATGCGTAGTTCTCGAGATATATCAAGATATTTAAAAGTTCCGAAGCCGCACCAACATAATAGAGATACAGAAACACCGTGGCCCCTTTCTTTCAGATAACTCTGCACTAGTGCGAGCCGCAAATGCCACTTCCAGCTTAGCTGTGCAGAAGAAGAACAACAAGAAGAAGAAATATCTCGAAATATGTCCGTCAGGCCCCTTCCCTCGAGATAAATCTGCAAATATCTCGGAAACGAAGCGAGCTATGGCAAAATGTTAAGAGACCTTTTTTGTAGAGAATTAAGTTTCCTACTTGTTATGTTCTATGATATTTTTTGATCAGATGCGTAGTTCTCGAGATGTATCAAGATATTTAAAAGTTCCGAAGCCGCACCAACATAATAGAGATACAGAAACACCGTGGCCCCTTTCTTTGAGATAACTCTGCACTATTGCGAGCTGCAAATGCCACTTCCAGCTTAGCTGTGCAGAAGAGGAAGAACAAGAAGAAGAAATATCTCGAAATATGTCCGTCAGGCCCCTTCCCTTGAGATAAATCTGCAAATATCTCGGAAACGAAGCGAGCTATGGCAAAATGTTAAGAGACCTTTTTTGTAGAGAATTAAGTTTCCTACTTTTTATGTTGTATGATATTTTTTGATCAGATGCGTAGTTCTCGAGATGTATCGAGATATTTAAAAGTTCCGAAGCCGCACCAACATAATAGAGATACAGAAACACCGTGGCCCCTTTCTTTCAGATAACTCTGCACTATTGCGAGCTGGAAATGCCACTTCCCGTTTAGCTGTGCAGAAGAAGAACAACAAGAAGAAGAAATATCTCGAAATATGTCCGTCAGGCCCCTTCCCTTGAGATATATCTGCAAATATCTCGGAAACGAAGCGAGCTATGGCAAAATGTTAAGAGACCTTTTTTGTAGAGAATTATGTTTCCTACAATTTATGTTGTATGATATTTTTTGATCAGAAGCGTAGTTTTCGAGATATATCGAGATATTTAAAAGTTCCGAAGCCGCACCAACATAATAGAGATACAGAAACACCGTGGCCCCATTCTTTGAGATAACTCTGCACTATTGCGAGCTGCAAATGCCACTTCCAGCTTAGCTGTGCAGAAGAAGAACAACAAGAGGAAGAAATATCTCGAAATATGTCCGTCAGGCCCCTTCCCTTGAGATAAATCTGCACATATCTCGGAAACGAAGCGAGCTATGGCAAAATGTTAAGAGACCTTATTTGTAGAGAATTAAGTTTCCTACTTTTTATGTTCTATGATATTTTTTGATCAGATGCGTAGTTCTCGAGATATATCAAGATATTTAAAAGTTCCGAAGCCGCACCAACATAATGGAGATACAGAAACACCGTGGCCCCTTTCTTTCAGATAACTCTGCACTATTGCGAGCTGTAAATGCCACGTACAGCTTAGCTGTGCAGAAGAAGAACAACAAGAAGAAGAAATATCTCGAAATATGTCCGTCAGGCCCCTTCCCTTGAGATAAATCTGCAAATATCTCGGAAACGAAGCGAGCTATGGCAAAATGTTAGGAGACCTTTTTTGTAGAGAATTAAGTTTCCTACTTTTTGTGTTCTATGATATTTTTTGATCAGATGCGTAGTTCTCGAGATGTATCAAGATATTTAAAAGTTCCGAAGCCGCACCAACATAATAGAGATACAGAAACACCGTGGCCCCTTTCTTTGAGATAACTCTGCACTAGTGCGAGCCGCAAATGCCGCTTCCAGCTTAGCTGTGCAGAAGAAGAACAACAAGTAGAAGAAATATCTCGAAATATGTCCGTCAGGCCCCTTCCCTCGAGATAAATCTGCAAATATCTTGGAAACGAAGCGAGCTATGGCAAAATGTTAAGAGACCTTCTTTGTAGGGAATTATGTTCCCTACAATTTATGTTGTATGATATTTTTTGATCAGAAGCGTAGTTTTCGAGATATATCGAGATATTTAAAAGTTCCGAAGCCGCACCAACATAATAGAGATACAGAAACACCGTGGCCCCTTTCTTTCAGATAACTCTGCACTATTGCGAGCTGGAAATGCCACTTCCAGTTTAGCTGTGCAGAAGAAGAACAACAAGAAGAAGAAATATGTCGAAATATGTCCGTCAGGCCCCTTCCCTTGAGATATATCTGCAAATATCTCGGAAACGAAGCGAGCTATGGCAAAATGTTAAGAGACCTTTTTTGTAGAGAATTATGTTTCCTACAAGTTCTGTTCTATGCTATTTTTTGATCAGATGCGTAGTTCTCGAGATATATCAAGATATTTAAAAGTTCCGAAGCCGCACCAACATAATAGAGATACAGAAACACCGTGGCCCCTTTCTTTGAGATAACTCTGCGCTATTGCGAGCTGGAAATGCCACTTCCAGTTTAGCTGTGCAGAAGAAGAACAACAAGAAGAAGAAATATCTCGAAATATGTCCGTCAGGCCCCTTCCCTCGAGATAAATCTGCAAATATCTCGGAAACGAAGCGAGCTATGGCAAAATGTTAAGAGAGCTTTTTTGTAGAGAATTAAGTTTCCTACTTTTTATGTTCTATGATATTTTTTGATCAGATGCGTAGTTCTCGAGATGTATCGAGATATTTAAAAGTTCCGAAGCCGCACCAACATAATAGAGATACAGAAACACCGTGGCCCCTTTCTTCGAGATAACTCTGCACTAGTGCGAGCCGCAAATGCCGCTTCCAGCTTAGCTGTGCAGAAGAAGAACAACAAGAAGAAGAAATATCTCGACATATGTCCGTCAGGCCCCTTCCCTCGAGATAAATCTGCAAATATCTCGGAAACGAAGCGAGCTATGGCAACATGTTGAGAGACCTTTTTTGTAGAGAATTAAGTTTCCTACTTGTTATGTTCTATGATATTTTTTGATCAGATGCGTAGTTCTCGAGATGTATCAAGATATTTAAAAGTTCCGAAGCCGCACCAACATAATAGAGATACAGAAACACCGTGGCCCCTTTCTTTGAGATAACTCTGCGCTATTGCGAGCTGGAAATGCCACTTCCAGTTTAGCTGTGCAGAAGAAGAACAACAAGAAGAAGAAATATCTCGAAATATGTCCGTCAGGCCCCTTCCCTTGAGATATATCTGCAAATATCTCGGAAACGAAGCGAGCTATGGCAAAATGTTAGGAGACCTTTTTTGTAGAGAATTAAGTTTCCTACTTTTTGTGTTCTATGATATTTTTTGATCAGATGCGTAGTTCTCGAGATGTATCAAGATATTTAAAAGTTCCGAAGCCGCACCAACATAATAGAGATACAGAAACAACGTGGCCCCTTTCTTTGAGATAACTCTGCACTGGTGCGAGCCGCAAATGCCGCTTCCAGCTTAGCTGTGCAGAAGAAGAACAACAAGTAGAAGAAATATCTCGAAATATGTCCGTCAGGCCCCTTCCCTCGAGATAAATCTGCAAATATCTTGGAAACGAAGCGAGCTATGGCAAAATGGTAAGAGACCTTTTTTGTAGGGAATTATGTTCCCTACAATTTATGTTGTATGATATTTTTTGATCAGAAGCGTAGTTTTCGAGATATATCGAGATATTTAAAAGTTCCGAAGCCGCACCAACATAATAGAGATACAGAAACACCGTGGCCCCTTTCTTTCAGATAACTCTGCACTATTGCGAGCTGGAAATGCCACTTCCAGTTTAGCTGTGCAGAAGAAGAACAACAAGAAGAAGAAATATCTCGAAATATGTCCGTCAGGCCCCTTCCCTTGAGATATATCTGCAAATATCTCGGAAACGAAGCGAGCTATGGCAAAATGTTAAGAGACCTTTTTTGTAGAGAATTATGTTTCCTACAAGTTATGTTCTATGATATTTTTTGATCAGATGCGTAGTTCTCGAGATATATCAAGATATTTAAAAGTTCCGAAGCCGCACCAACATAATAGGGATACAGAAACACCGTGGCCCCTTTCTTTCAGATAACTCTGCACTATTGCGAGCTGTAAATGCCACGTACAGCTTAGCTGTGCAGAAGAAGAACAACAAGAAGAAGAAATATCTCGAAATATGTCCGTCAGGCCCCTTCCCTTGAGATATATCTGCAAATATCTCGGAAACGAAGCGAGCTATGGCAAAATGTTAAGAGACCTTTTTTGTAGAGAATTATGTTTCCTACAAGTTATGTTCTATGCTATTTTTTGATCAGATGCGTAGTTCTCGAGATATATCAAGATATTTAAAAGTTCCGAAGCCGCACCAACATAATAGAGATACAGAAACACCGTGGCCCCTTTCTTTGAGATAACTCTGCGCTATTGCGAGCTGGAAATGCCACTTCCAGTTTAGCTGTGCAGAAGAAGAACAACAAGAAGAAGAAATATCTCGAAATATGTCCGTCAGGCCCCTTCCCTTGGGATATATCTGCAAATATCTCGGAAACGAACCGAGCTATGGCAAAATGTTAAGAGACCTTTTTTGTAGAGAATTATGTTTCCTACAGTTTATGTTCTATGATATTTCTTGATCAGAAGCGTAGTTTTCGAGATATATCGAGATATTTAAAAGTTCCGAAGCCGCACCAACATAATAGAGATACAGAAACACCGTGGCCCCTTTCTTCGAGATAACTCTGCACTATTGCGAGCCGCAAATGCCGCTTCCAGCTTAGCTGTGCAGAAGAAGAACAACAAGAAGAAGAAATATCTCGAAATATGTCCGTCAGGCCCCTTCCCTCGAGATAAATCTGCAAATATCTCGGAAACGAAGCGAGCTATGGCAAAATGTTAAGAGAGCTTTTTTGTAGAGAATTAAGTTTCCTACTTTTTATGTTCTATGATATTTTTTGATCAGATGCGTAGTTCTCGAGATGTATCGAGATATTTAAAAGTTCCGAAGCCGCACCAACATAATAGAGATACAGAAACACCGTGGCCCCTTTCTTTGAGATAACTCTGCACTAGTGCGAGCCGCAAATGCCACTTCCAGCTTAGCTGTGCAGAAGAAGAACAACAAGAAGAAGAAATATCTCGAAATATGTCCGTCAGGCCCCTTCCCTCGAGATAAATCTGCAAATATCTCGGAAACGAAGCGAGCTATGGCAACATGTTGAGAGACCTTTTTTGTAGAGAATTAAGTTTCCTACTTGTTATGTTCTATGATATTTTTTGATCAGATGCGTAGTTCTCGAGATGTATCAAGATATTTAAAAGTTCCGAAGCCGCACCAACATAATAGAGATACAGAAACACCGTGGCCCCTTTCTTTGAGATAACTCTGCGCTATTGCGAGCTGGAAATGCCACTTCCAGTTTAGCTGTGCAGAAGAAGAACAACAAGAAGAAGAAATATCTCGAAATATGTCCGTCAGGCCCCTTCCCTTGAGATATATCTGCAAATATCTCGGAAACGAAGCGAGCTATGGCAAAATGTTAAGAGACCTTTTTTGTAGAGAATTATGTTTCCTACAAGTTATGTTCTATGATATTTTTTGATCAGAAGCGTAGTTTTTGAGATATATCGAGATATTTAAAAGTTCCGAAGCCGCACCAACATAATAGAGATACAGAAACACCGTGGCCCCTTTCTTTGAGATAACTCTGCACTATTGCGAGCTGCAAATGCCACTTCCAGCTTAGCTGTGCAGAGGAAGAACAACAAGAAGAAGAAATATCTCGAAATATGTCCGTCAGGCCCCTTCCCTTGAGATAAATCTGCATATATCTCGGAAACGAAGCGAGCTATGGCAACATGTTAAGAGACCTTTTTTGGAGAGAATTAAGTTTCCTACTTTTTATGTTCTATGATATTTTTTGATCAGATGCGTAGTTCTCGAGATATATCAAGATATTTAAAAGTTCCGAAGCCGCACCAACATAATAGAGATACAGAAACACCGTGGCCCCTTTCTTTGAGATAACTCTGCACTATTGCGAGCTGCAAATGCCACTTCCAGCTTAGCTGTGCAGAAGAAGAACAACAAGAAGAAGAAATATCTCGAAATATGTCCGTCAGGCCCCTTCCCTTGAGATGAATCTGCAAATATCTCGGAAACGAAGCGAGCTATGGCAAAATGTTAAGAGACCTTTTTTGTAGAGAATTAAGTTTCCTACTTTTTGTGTTCTATGATATTTTTTGATCAGATGCGTAGTTCTCGAGATATATCAAGATATTTAAAAGTTCCGAAGCCGCACCAACATAATAGAGATACAGAAACACCGTGGCCCCTTTCTTTGAGATAACTCTGCACTAGTGCGAGCCGCAAATGCCACTTCCAGTTTAGCTGTGCAGAAGAAGAACAACAAGAAGAAGAAATATCTCGAAATATGTCCGTCAGGCCCCTTCCCTTGGGATATATCTGCAAATATCTCGGAAACGAACCGAGCTATGGCAAATTGTTAAGAGACCTTTTTTGTAGAGAATTAAGTTTCCTACTTTTTATGTTCTACGATATTTTATGATCAGATGCGTAGTTCTCGAGATATATCAAGATATTTTAAAGTTCCGAAGCCGCACCAACATAATAGAGATACAGAAACACCGTGGCCCCTTTCTTTCAGATAACTCTGCACTATTGCGAGCTGGAAATGCCACTTCCAGTTTAGCTGTGCAGAAGAAGAACAACAAGAAGAAGAAATATCTCGAAATATGTCCGTCAGGCCTCTTCCCTTGAGATATATCTGCAAATATCTCGGAAACGAAGCGAGCTATGGCAAAATGTTAAGAGACCTTTTTTGTAGAGAATTATGTTTGCTACAATTTATGTTGTATGATATTTTTTGATCAGAAGCGTAGTTTTCGAGATATATCGAGATATTTAAAAGTTCCGAAGCCGCACCAACATAATAGAGATACAGAAACACCGTGGCCCCTTTCTTTGAGATAACTCTGCACTATTGCGAGCTGCAAATGCCACTTCCAGCTTAGCTGTGCAGAAGAAGAACAACAAGAAGAAGAAATATCTCGAAATATGTCCGTCAGGCCCCTTCCCTTGAGATAAATCTGCACATATCTCGGAAACGAAGCGAGCTATGGCAACATGTTAAGAGACCTTTTTTGTAGAGAATTAAGTTTCCTACTTTTTACGTTCTATGATACTTTTTGATCAGATGCGTAGTTCTCGAGATATATCAAGATACTTAAAAGTTCCGAAGCCGCACCAACATAATAGAGATACAGAAACACCGTGGCCCCTTTCTTTGAGATAACTCTGCACTATTGCCAGCTGGAAATGCCACTTCCAGTTTAGCTGTGCAGAAGAAGAAATATCTCGAAATATGTCCGTCAGGCCCCTTCCCTTGAGATATATCTGCAAATATCTCGGAAACGAAACGAGCTATGGCAAAATCATAAGAGACCTTTTTTGTAGAGAATTATGTTTCCTACAATTTATGTTCTATGATATTTTTTGATCAGAAGCGTAGTTTTCGAGATATATCGAGATATTTAAAAGTTCCGAAGCCGCACCAACATAATAGAGATACAGAAACACCGTGGCCCCTTTCTTTGAGATAACTCTGCACTAGTGCGAGCCGCAAATGCCACTTCCAGCTTAGCTGTGCAGAAGAAGAACAACAAGAAGAAGAAATATCTCGAAATATGTCCGTCAGGCCCCTTCCCTTGAGATAAATCTGCAAATATCTCGGAAACGAAGCGAGCTATGGCAAAATGTTAAGAGACCTTATTTGTAGAGAATTAAGTTTCCTACTTTTTATGTTCTATGATATTTTTTGATCAGATGCGTAGTTCTCGAGATATATCAAGATATTTAAAAGTTCCAAAGCCGCGCCAACATAATAGAGATACAGAAACACCGTGGCCCCTTTCTTTCAGATAACTCTGCACTATTGCGAGCTGGAAATGCCACTTCCAGTTTAGCTGTGCAGAAGAAGAACAACAAGAAGAAGAAATATCTCGAAATATGTCCGTCAGGCCCCTTCCCTTGAGATATATCTGCAAATATCTCGGAAACGAAGCGAGCTATGGCAACATGTTAAGAGACCTTTTTTGTAGAGAATTATGTTTCCTACAAGTTATGTTCTATGATATTTTTTGATCAGAAGCGTAGTTTTCGAGATATATCGAGATATTTAAAAGTTCCGAAGCCGCACCAACATAATAGAGATACAGAAACACCGTGGCCCCTTTCTTTGAGATAACTCTGCACTATTGCGAGCTGCAAATGCCACTTCCAGCTTAGCTGTGCAGAAGAAGAACAACAAGAAGAAGAAATATCTCGAAATATGTCCGTCAGGCCCCTTCCCTTGAGATAAATCTGCACGAAGCGAGCTATGGCAAAATGTTAAGAGACCTTTTTTGTAGAGAATTATGTTTCCTACAAGTTATCTTCTATGATATTTTTTGATCAGATGCGTAGTTCTCGAGATATATCAAGATATTTAAAAGTTCCGAAGCCGCACCAACATAATAGAGATACAGAAACACCGTGGCCCCTTTCTTTCAGATAACTCTGCACTATTGCGAGCTGTAAATGCCACGTACAGCTTAGCTGTGCAGAAGAAGAACAACAAGAAGAAGAAATATCTCGAAATATGTCCGTCAGGCCCCTTCCCTTGAGATATATCTGCAAATATCTCGGAAACGAAGCGAGCTATGGCAAAATGTTAAGAGACCTTTTTTGTAGAGAATTATGTTTCCTACAAGTTATGTTCTATGCTATTTTTTGATCAGATGCGTAGTTCTCGAGATATATCAAGATATTTAAAAGTTCCGAAGCCGCACCAACATAATAGAGATACAGAAACACCGTGGCCCCTTTCTTTGAGATAACTCTGCGCTATTGCGAGCTGGAAATGCCACTTCCAGTTTAGCTGTGCAGAAGAAGAACAACAAGAAGAAGAAATATCTCGAAATATGTCCGTCAGGCCCCTTCCCTTGGGATATATCTGCAAATATCTCGGAAACGAACCGAGCTATGGCAAAATGTTAAGAGACCTTTTTTGTAGAGAATTATGTTTCCTACAGTTTATGTTCTATGATATTTCTTGATCAGAAGCGTAGTTTTCGAGATATATCGAGATATTTAAAAGTTCCGAAGCCGCACCAACATAATAGAGATACAGAAACACCGTGGCCCCTTTCTTCGAGATAACTCTGCACTATTGCGAGCCGCAAATGCCGCTTCCAGCTTAGCTGTGCAGAAGAAGAACAACAAGAAGAAGAAATATCTCGAAATATGTCCGTCAGGCCCCTTCCCTCGAGATAAATCTGCAAATATCTCGGAAACGAAGCGAGCTATGGCAAAATGTTAAGAGAGCTTTTTTGTAGAGAATTAAGTTTCCTACTTTTTATGTTCTATGATATTTTTTGATCAGATGCGTAGTTCTCGAGATGTATCGAGATATTTAAAAGTTCCGAAGCCGCACCAACATAATAGAGATACAGAAACACCGTGGCCCCTTTCTTTGAGATAACTCTGCACTAGTGCGAGCCGCAAATGCCACTTCCAGCTTAGCTGTGCAGAAGAAGAACAACAAGAAGAAGAAATATCTCGAAATATGTCCGTCAGGCCCCTTCCCTCGAGATAAATCTGCAAATATCTCGGAAACGAAGCGAGCTATGGCAACATGTTGAGAGTCCTTTTTTGTAGAGAATTAAGTTTCCTACTTGTTATGTTCTATGATATTTTTTGATCAGATGCGTAGTTCTCGAGATGTATCAAGATATTTAAAAGTTCCGAAGCCGCACCAACATAATAGAGATACAGAAACACCGTGGCCCCTTTCTTTGAGATAACTCTGCGCTATTGCGAGCTGGAAATGCCACTTCCAGTTTAGCTGTGCAGAAGAAGAACAACAAGAAGAAGAAATATCTCGAAATATGTCCGTCAGGCCCCTTCCCTTGAGATATATCTGCAAATATCTCGGAAACGAAGCGAGCTATGGCAAAATGTTAAGAGACCTTTTTTGTAGAGAATTATGTTTCCTACAAGTTATGTTCTATGATATTTTTTGATCAGAAGCGTAGTTTTTGAGATATATCGAGATATTTAAAAGTTCCGAAGCCGCACCAACATAATAGAGATACAGAAACACCGTGGCCCCTTTCTTTGAGATAACTCTGCACTATTGCGAGCTGCAAATGCCACTTCCAGCTTAGCTGTGCAGAGGAAGAACAACAAGAAGAAGAAATATCTCGAAATATGTCCGTCAGGCCCCTTCCCTTGAGATAAATCTGCATATATCTCGGAAACGAAGCGAGCTATGGCAACATGTTAAGAGACCTTTTTTGGAGAGAATTAAGTTTCCTACTTTTTATGTTCTATGATATTTTTTGATCAGATGCGTAGTTCTCGAGATATATCAAGATATTTAAAAGTTCCGAAGCCGCACCAACATAATAGAGATACAGAAACACCGTGGCCCCTTTCTTTGAGATAACTCTGCACTATTGCGAGCTGCAAATGCCACTTCCAGCTTAGCTGTGCAGAAGAAGAACAACAAGAAGAAGAAATATCTCGAAATATGTCCGTCAGGCCCCTTCCCTTGAGATAAATCTGCAAATATCTCGGAAACGAAGCGAGCTATGGCAAAATGTTAAGAGACCTTTTTTGTAGAGAATTAAGTTTCCTACTTTTTGTGTTCTATGATATTTTTTGATCAGATGCGTAGTTCTCGAGATATATCAAGATATTTAAAAGTTCCGAAGCCGCACCAACATAATAGAGATACAGAAACACCGTGGCCCCTTTCTTTGAGATAACTCTGCACTAGTGCGAGCCGCAAATGCCACTTCCAGTTTAGCTGTGCAGAAGAAGAACAACAAGAAGAAGAAATATCTCGAAATATGTCCGTCAGGCCCCTTCCCTTGGGATATATCTGCAAATATCTCGGAAACGAACCGAGCTATGGCAAATTGTTAAGAGACCTTTTTTGTAGAGAATTAAGTTTCCTACTTTTTATGTTCTACGATATTTTATGATCAGATGCGTAGTTCTCGAGATATATCAAGATATTTTAAAGTTCCGAAGCCGCACCAACATAATAGAGATACAGAAACACCGTGGCCCCTTTCTTTCAGATAACTCTGCACTATTGCGAGCTGGAAATGCCACTTCCAGTTTAGCTGTGCAGAAGAAGAACAACAAGAAGAAGAAATATCTCGAAATATGTCCGTCAGGCCTCTTCCCTTGAGATATATCTGCAAATATCTCGGAAACGAAGCGAGCTATGGCAAAATGTTAAGAGACCTTTTTTGTAGAGAATTATGTTTGCTACAATTTATGTTGTATGATATTTTTTGATCAGAAGCGTAGTTTTCGAGATATATCGAGATATTTAAAAGTTCCGAAGCCGCACCAACATAATAGAGATACAGAAACACCGTGGCCCCTTTCTTTGAGATAACTCTGCACTATTGCGAGCTGCAAATGCCACTTCCAGCTTAGCTGTGCAGAAGAAGAACAACAAGAAGAAGAAATATCTCGAAATATGTCCGTCAGGCCCCTTCCCTTGAGATAAATCTGCACATATCTCGGAAACGAAGCGAGCTATGGCAACATGTTAAGAGACCTTTTTTGTAGAGAATTAAGTTTCCTACTTTTTACGTTCTATGATACTTTTTGATCAGATGCGTAGTTCTCGAGATATATCAAGATACTTAAAAGTTCCGAAGCCGCACCAACATAATAGAGATACAGAAACACCGTGGCCCCTTTCTTTGAGATAACTCTGCACTATTGCGAGCTGGAAATGCCACTTCCAGTTTAGCTGTGCAGAAGAAGAAATATCTCGAAATATGTCCGTCAGGCCCCTTCCCTTGAGATATATCTGCAAATATCTCGGAAACGAAACGAGCTATGGCAAAATCATAAGAGACCTTTTTTGTAGAGAATTATGTTTCCTACAATTTATGTTCTATGATATTTTTTGATCAGAAGCGTAGTTTTCGAGATATATCGAGATATTTAAAAGTTCCGAAGCCGCACCAACATAATAGAGATACAGAAACACCGTGGCCCCTTTCTTTGAGATAACTCTGCACTAGTGCGAGCCGCAAATGCCACTTCCAGCTTAGCTGTGCAGAAGAAGAACAACAAGAAGAAGAAATATCTCGAAATATGTCCGTCAGGCCCCTTCCCTTGAGATAAATCTGCAAATATCTCGGAAACGAAGCGAGCTATGGCAAAATGTTAAGAGACCTTATTTGTAGAGAATTAAGTTTCCTACTTTTTATGTTCTATGATATTTTTTGATCAGATGCGTAGTTCTCGAGATATATCAAGATATTTAAAAGTTCCAAAGCCGCGCCAACATAATAGAGATACAGAAACACCGTGGCCCCTTTCTTTCAGATAACTCTGCACTATTGCGAGCTGGAAATGCCACTTCCAGTTTAGCTGTGCAGAAGAAGAACAACAAGAAGAAGAAATATCTCGAAATATGTCCGTCAGGCCCCTTCCCTTGAGATATATCTGCAAATATCTCGGAAACGAAGCGAGCTATGGCAACATGTTAAGAGACCTTTTTTGTAGAGAATTAAGTTTCCTACTTTTTACGTTCTATGATACTTTTTGATCAGATGCGTAGTTCTCGAGATATATCAAGATACTTAAAAGTTCCGAAGCCGCACCAACATAATAGAGATACAGAAACACCGTGGCCCCTTTCTTTGAGATAACTCTGCACTATTGCGAGCTGGAAATGCCACTTCCAGTTTAGCTGTGCAGAAGAAGAAATATCTCGAAATATGTCCGTCAGGCCCCTTCCCTTGAGATATATCTGCAAATATCTCGGAAACGAAACGAGCTATGGCAAAATCATAAGAGACCTTTTTTGTAGAGAATTATGTTTCCTACAATTTATGTTCTATGATATTTTTTGATCAGAAGCGTAGTTTTCGAGATATATCGAGATATTTAAAAGTTCCGAAGCCGCACCAACATAATAGAGATACAGAAACACCGTGGCCCCTTTCTTTGAGATAACTCTGCACTAGTGCGAGCCGCAAATGCCACTTCCAGCTTAGCTGTGCAGAAGAAGAACAACAAGAAGAAGAAATATCTCGAAATATGTCCGTCAGGCCCCTTCCCTTGAGATAAATCTGCAAATATCTCGGAAACGAAGCGAGCTATGGCAAAATGTTAAGAGACCTTATTTGTAGAGAATTAAGTTTCCTACTTTTTATGTTCTATGATATTTTTTGATCAGATGCGTAGTTCTCGAGATATATCAAGATATTTAAAAGTTCCGAAGCCGCGCCAACATAATAGAGATACAGAAACACCGTGGCCCCTTTCTTTCAGATAACTCTGCACTATTGCGAGCTGGAAATGCCACTTCCAGTTTAGCTGTGCAGAAGAAGAACAACAAGAAGAAGAAATATCTCGAAATATGTCCGTCAGGCCCCTTCCCTTGAGATAAATCTGCACATATCTCGGAAACGAAGCGAGCTATGGCAACATGTTAAGAGACCTTTTTTGTAGAGAATTAAGTTTCCTACTTTTTACGTTCTATGATACTTTTTGATCAGATGCGTAGTTCTCGAGATATATCAAGATACTTAAAAGTTCCGAAGCCGCACCAACATAATAGAGATACAGAAACACCGTGGCCCCTTTCTTTGAGATAACTCTGCACTATTGCGAGCTGGAAATGCCACTTCCAGTTTAGCTGTGCAGAAGAAGAAATATCTCGAAATATGTCCGTCAGGCCCCTTCCCTTGAGATATATCTGCAAATATCTCGGAAACGAAACGAGCTATGGCAAAATCATAAGAGACCTTTTTTGTAGAGAATTATGTTTCCTACAATTTATGTTCTATGATATTTTTTGATCAGAAGCGTAGTTTTCGAGATATATCGAGATATTTAAAAGTTCCGAAGCCGCACCAACATAATAGAGATACAGAAACACCGTGGCCCCTTTCTTTGAGATAACTCTGCACTAGTGCGAGCCGCAAATGCCACTTCCAGCTTAGCTGTGCAGAAGAAGAACAACAAGAAGAAGAAATATCTCGAAATATGTCCGTCAGGCCCCTTCCCTTGAGATAAATCTGCAAATATCTCGGAAACGAAGCGAGCTATGGCAAAATGTTAAGAGACCTTATTTGTAGAGAATTAAGTTTCCTACTTTTTATGTTCTATGATATTTTTTGATCAGATGCGTAGTTCTCGAGATATATCAAGATATTTAAAGGTTCCGAAGCCGCGCCAACATAATAGAGATACAGAAACACCGTGGCCCCTTTCTTTCAGATAACTCTGCACTATTGCGAGCTGGAAATGCCACTTCCAGTTTAGCTGTGCAGAAGAAGAACAACAAGAAGAAGAAATATCTCGAAATATGTCCGTCAGGCCCCTTCCCTTGAGATATATCTGCAAATATCTCGGAAACGAAGCGAGCTATGGCAAAATGTTAAGAGACCTTTTTTGTAGAGAATTATGTTTCCTACAAGTTATGTTCTATGATATTTTTTGATCAGAAGCGTAGTTTTCGAGATATATCGAGATATTTAAAAGTTCCGAAGCCGCACCAACATAATAGAGATACAGAAACACCGTGGCCCCTTTCTTTGAGATAACTCTGCACTATTGCGAGCTGCAAATGCCACTTCCAGCTTAGCTGTGCAGAAGAAGAACAACAAGAAGAAGAAATATCTCGAAATATGTCCGTCAGGCCCCTTCCCTTGAGATAAATCTGCACATATCTCGGAAACGAAGCGAGCTATGGCAACATGTTAAGAGACCTTTTTTGTAGAGAATTAAGTTTCCTACTTTTTACGTTCTATGATACTTTTTGATCAGATGCGTAGTTCTCGAGATATATCAAGATACTTAAAAGTTCCGAAGCCGCACCAACATAATAGAGATACAGAAACACCGTGGCCCCTTTCTTTGAGATAACTCTGCACTATTGCGAGCTGGAAATGCCACTTCCAGTTTAGCTGTGCAGAAGAAGAAATATCTCGAAATATGTCCGTCAGGCCCCTTCCCTTGAGATATATCTGCAAATATCTCGGAAACGAAACGAGCTATGGCAAAATCATAAGAGACCTTTTTTGTAGAGAATTATGTTTCCTACAATTTATGTTCTATGATATTTTTTGATCAGAAGCGTAGTTTTCGAGATATATCGAGATATTTAAAAGTTCCGAAGCCGCACCAACATAATAGAGATACAGAAACACCGTGGCCCCTTTCTTTGAGATAACTCTGCACTAGTGCGAGCCGCAAATGCCACTTCCAGCTTAGCTGTGCAGAAGAAGAACAACAAGAAGAAGAAATATCTCGAAATATGTCCGTCAGGCCCCTTCCCTTGAGATAAATCTGCAAATATCTCGGAAACGAAGCGAGCTATGGCAAAATGTTAAGAGACCTTATTTGTAGAGAATTAAGTTTCCTACTTTTTATGTTCTATGATATTTTTTGATCAGATGCGTAGTTCTCGAGATATATCAAGATATTTAAAAGTTCCGAAGCCGCGCCAACATAATAGAGATACAGAAACACCGTGGCCCCTTTCTTTCAGATAACTCTGCACTATTGCGAGCTGGAAATGCCACTTCCAGTTTAGCTGTGCAGAAGAAGAACAACAAGAAGAAGAAATATCTCGAAATATGTCCGTCAGGCCCCTTCCCTTGAGATATATCTGCAAATATCTCGGAAACGAAGCGAGCTATGGCAAAATGTTAAGAGACCTTTTTTGTAGAGAATTATGTTTCCTACAAGTTATGTTCTATGATATTTTTTGATCAGAAGCGTAGTTTTCGAGATATATCGAGATATTTAAAAGTTCCGAAGCCGCACCAACATAATAGAGATACAGAAACACCGTGGCCCCTTTCTTTGAGATAACTCTGCACTATTGCGAGCTGCAAATGCCACTTCCAGCTTAGCTGTGCAGAAGAAGAACAACAAGAAGAAGAAATATCTCGAAATATGTCCGTCAGGCCCCTTCCCTTGAGATAAATCTGCATATATCTCGGAAACGAAGCGAGCTATGGCAAAATGTTAAGAGACGTTTTTTGTAGAGAATTAAGTTTCCTACTTTTTATGTTCTATGATATTTTTTGATCAGATGCGTAGTTCTCGAGATATACCAAGATATTTAAAAGTTCCGAAGCCGCACCAACATAATAGAGATACAGAAACACCGTGGCCCCTTTCTTTGAGATAACTCTGCACTATTGCGAGCTGTAAATGCCACGTCCAGCTTAGCTGTGCAGAAGAAGAACAACAAGAAGAAGAAATATCTCGAAATATGTCCGTCAGGCCCCTTCCCTTGAGATAAATCTGCAAATATCTCGGAAACGAAGCGAGCTATGGCAAAATGTTAAGAGACCTTTTTTGTAGAGAATTAAGTTTCCTACTTTTTATGTTCTATGATATTTTTTGATCAGATGCGTAGTTCTCGAGATATATCAAGATATTTAAAAGTTCCGAAGCCGCACCAACATAATAGAGATACAGAAACACCGTGGCCCCTTTCTTTGAGATAACTCTGCACTATTGCGAGCTGTAAATGCCACGTCCAGCTTAGCTGTGCAGAAGAAGAACAACAAGAAGAAGAAATATCTCGAAATATGTCCGTCAGGCCCCTTCCCTTGAGATAAATCTGCAAATATCTCGTAAACGAAGCGAGCTATGGCGAAATGTTAAGAGACCTTTTTTGTAGAGAATTAAGTTTCCTACTTTTTGTGTTCTATGATATTTTTTGATCAGATGCGTAGTTCTCGAGATGTATCAAGATATTTAAAAGTTCCGAAGCCGCACCAACATAATAGAGATACAGAAACACCGTGGCCCCTTTCTTTGAGATAACTCTGCGCTATTGCGAGCTGGAAATGCCACTTCCAGTTTAGCTGTGCAGGAGAAGAACAACAAGAAGAAGAAATATCTCGAAATATGTCCGTCAGGCCCCTTCCCTTGGGATATATCTGCAAATATCTCGGAAACGAACCGAGCTATGGCAAATTGTTAAGAGACCTTTTTTGTAGAGAATTATGTTTCCTACAAGTTATGTTCTATGATATTTTTTGATCAGAAGCGTAGTTTTCGAGATATATCGAGATATTTAAAAGTTCCGAAGCCGCACCAACATAATAGAGATACAGAAACACCGTGGCCCCTTTCTTTGAGATAACTCTGCACTATTGCGAGCTGCAAATGCCACTTCCAGCTTAGCTGTGCAGAAGAAGAACAACAAGAAGAAGAAATATCTCGAAATATGTCCGTCAGGCCCCTTCCCTTGAGATAAATCTGCATATATCTCGGAAACGAAGCGAGCTATGGCAAAATGTTAAAAGACCTTTTTTGTAGAGAATTAAGTTTCCTACTTTTTATGTTCTATGATATTTTTTGATCAGATGCGTAGTTCTCGAGATATATCAAGATATTTAAAAGTTCCGAAGCCGCACCAACATAATAGAGGTACAGAAACACCGTGGCCCCTTTCTTTGAGATAACTGTGCACTATTGCGAGCTGCAAATGCCACTTCCAGCTTAGCTGTGCAGAAGAAGAACAACAAGAAGAAGAAATATCTCGAAATATGTCCGTCAGGCCCCTTCCCTCGAGATATATCTGCAAATAGATCGGAAACGATACGAGGTATGGCAAAATGTTAAGAGACCTTTTTTGTAGAGAATTATGTTTCCTACAATTTATGTTCTATGATATTTTTTGATCAGAAGCGTAGTTTTCGAGATATATCGAGATATTTAAAAGTTCCGAAGCCGCACCAACATAATAGAGATACAGAAACACCGTGGCCCCTTTCTTTGAGATGACTCTGCACTATTGCGAGCTGCAAATGCCACTTCCAGCTTAGCTGTGCAGAAGAAGAACAACAAGAAGAAGAAATATCTCGAAATATGTCCGTCAGGCCCCTTCCCTTGAGATAAATCTGCACATATCTCGGAAACGAAGCGAGCTATGGCAACATGTTGAGAGACCTTTTTTGGAGAGAATTAAGTTTCCTACTTTTTATGTTCTATGATACTTTTTGATCAGATGCGTAGTTCTCGAGATATATCAAGATTTTTAAAAGTTACGAAGCCGCACCAACATAATAGAGATACAGAAACACCGTGGCCCCTTTCTTTGAGATAACTCTGCACTATTGCGAGCTGGAGATGCCACTTCCAGTTTAGCTGTGGAGAAGAAGAACAACAAGAAGAAGAAATATCTCGAAATATGTCCGTCAGGCCCCTTCCCTTGAGATATATCTGCAAATATCTCGGAAACGAAACGAGCTATGGCAAAATCTTAAGAGACCTTTTTTGTAGAGAATTATGTTTCCTACAATCTATATTCTATGATATTTTTTGATCAGAAGCGTAGTTTTCGAGATATATCGAGATATTTAAAAGTTCCGCAGCCGCACCAACATAATAGAGATACAGAAACACCGTGGCCCCTCTCTTTGAGATAACTCTGCACTAGTGCGAGCCGCAAATGCCACTTCCAGCTTAGCTGTGCAGAAGAAGAACAACAAGAAGAAGAAATATCTCGAAATATGTCCGTCAGGCCCCTTCCCTCGAGATAAATCTGCAAATATCTCGGAAACGAAGCGAGCTATGGCAAAATGTTAAGAGACCTTTTTTGTAGAGAATTAAGTTTCCTACTTTTTATGTTCTATGATATTTTTTGATCAGATGCGTAGTTCTCGAGATATATCCAGATATTTAAAAGTTCCGAAGCGGCACCAACATAATAGAGATACAGAAACACCGTGGCCCCTTTCTTTGAGGTAACTCTGCACTATTGCGAGCTGCAAATGCCACTTCCAGCTTAGCTGTGCAGAAGAAGAACAACAAGAAGAAGAAATATCTCGAAATATGTCCGTCAGGCCCCTTCCCTTGAGATAAATCTGCAAATATCTCGGAAACGAAGCGAGCTATGGCAAAATGTTAAGAGACCTTTTTTGTAGAGAATTATGTTTGCTACAATTTACGTTCTATGATATTTTTTGATCAGAAGCGTAGTTTTCGAGATATATCGAGATATTTGAAAGATCCGAAGCCGCACCAACATAATAGAGATACAGAAACACCGTGGCCCCTTTCTTTGAGATAACTCTGCACTATTGCGAGCTGCAAATGCCACTTCCAGCTTAGCTGTGCAGAAGAAGAAGAACAAGAAGAAGTAATATCTCGAAATATGTCCGTCAGGCCCCTTCCCTTGAGATAAATCTGCAAATATCTCGGAAACGAAGCGAGCTATGGCAAAATGATAAGAGACCTTTTTTGTAGAGAATTAAGTTTCCTACTTTTTATGTTCATTGATATTTTTTGATCAGATGCGTAGTTCTCGAGATACATCCAGATATTTAAAAGTTCCGAAGCGGCACCAACATAATAGAGATACAGAAACACTGTGGCCCCTTTCTTTGAGGTAACTCTGCTCTATTGCGAGCTGTAAATGCCACTTCCAGCTTAGCTGTGCAGAAGAAGAACAACAAGAAGAAGAAATATCTCGAAATATGTCCGTCAGGCCCCTTCCCTCGAGATAAATCTGCAAATATCTCGGAAACCAAGCGAGCTATGGCAAAATGTTAAGAGACCTTTTTTGTAGAGAATTAAGTTTCCTACTTTTTATGTTCTATGATATTTTTTGATCAGATGCGTAGTTCTCGAGATATATCCAGATATTTAAAAGTTCCGAGGCGGCACCAACATAATAGAGATACAGAAACACCGTGGCCCCTTTCTTTGAGGTAACTCTGCACTATTGCGAGCTGCAAATGCCACTTCCAGCTTAGCTGTGCAGAAGAAGAACAACAAGAAGAAGAAATATCTCGAAATATGTCCGTCAGGCCCCTTCCCTTGAGATAAATCTGCAAATATCTCGGAAATGAAGCGAGCTATGGCAAAATGTTAAGAGACCTTTTTTGTAGAGAATTATGTTTCCTACAATTTACGTTCTATGATATTTTTTGATCAGAAGCGTAGTTTTCGAGATATATCGAGATATTTAAAAGTTCCGAAGCCGCACCAACATAATAGAGATACAGAAACACCGTGGCCCCTTTCTTCGAGATAACTCTGGACTATTGCGAGCCGCAAATGCCGCTTCCAGCTTAGCTGTGCAGAAGAAGAACAACAAGAAGAAGAAATATCTCGAAATATGTCCGTCAGGCCCCATCCCTTGAGATATATCTGCAAATATCTCGGAAACGAAACGAGCTATGGCAAAATGTTAAGAGACCTTTTTTGTAGAGAATTATGTTTCCTACAATTTATGTTCTATGATATTTTTTGATCAGAAGCGTAGTTTTCGAGATATATCGAGATATTTAAAAGTTCCGAAGCCGCACCAACATAATAGAGATACAGAAACACCGTGGCCCCTTTCTTTGAGATAACTCTGCACTATTGCGAGCTGCAAATGCCACTTCCAGCTTAGCTGTGCAGAAGAAGAACAACAAGAAGAAGAAATATCTCGAAATATGTCCGTCAGGCCCCTTCCCTCGAGATAAATCTGCAAATATCTCGGAAACGAAGCGAGCTATGGCAAAATGTTAAGAGACCTTTTTTGTAGAGAATTAAGTTTCCTATTTTTTATGTTCTATGATATTTTTTGATCAGATGCGTAGTTCTCGAGATGTATCAAGATATTTAAAAGTTCCGAAGCCGCACCAACATAATAGAGATACAGAAACACCGTGGCCCCTTTCTTTGAGATAACTCTGCACTAGTGCGAGCCGCAGATGCCACTTCCAGCTTAGCTGTGCAGAAGAAGAACAACAAGAAGAAGAAATATCTCGAAATATGTCCGTCAGGCCCCTTCCCTCGAGATAAATCTGCAAATATCTCGGAAACGAAGCGAGCTATGGCAAAATGTTAAGAGACCTTTTTTGTAGAGAATTAAGTTTCCTACTTTTTATGTTCTATGATATTTTTTGATCAGATGCGTAGTTCTCGAGATATATCAAGATATTTAAAAGTTCCGAAGCCGCACCAACATAATAGAGATATAGAAACACCGTGGCCCCTTTCTTTGAGATAACTCTGCACTATTGCGAGCTGCAAATGCCACTTCCAGCTTAGCTGTGCAGAAGAAGAACAACAAGAAGAAGAAATATCTCGAAATATGTCCGTCAGGCCCCTTCCCTTGAGATAAATCTGCAAATATCTCGGAAACGAAGCGAGCTATGGCAAAATGTTAAGAGACCTTATTTGTAGAGAATTAAGTTTCCTACTTTTTATGTTCTATGATATTTTTTGATCAGATGCGTAGTTCTCGAGATATATCCAGATATTTAAAAGCTCCGAAGCGGCACCAACATAATAGAGATACAGAAACACCGTGGCCCCTTTCTTTGAGGTAACTCTGCACTATTGCGAGCTGCAAATGCCACTTCCAGCTTAGCTGTGCAGAAGAAGAACAACAAGAAGAAGAAATATCTCGAAATATGTCCGTCAGGCCCCTTCCCTTGAGATAAATCCGCAAATATCTCGGAAACGAAGCGAGCTATGGCAAAATGTTAAGAGACCTTTTTTGTAGAGAATTATGTTTCCTACAATTTACGTTCTATGATATTTTTTGATCAGAAGCGTAGTTTTCGAGATATATCGAGATATTTGAAAGATCCGAAGCCGCACCAACATAATAGAGATACAGAAACACCGTGGCCCCTTTCTTTGAGATAACTCTGCACTATTGCGAGCTGCAAATGCCACTTCCAGCTTAGCTGTGCAGAAGAAGAAGAACAAGAAGAAGTAATATCTCGAAATATGTCCGTCAGGCCCCTTCCCTTGAGATAAATCTGCAAATATCTCGGAAACGAAGCGAGCTATGGCAAAATGATAAGAGACCTTTTTTGTAGAGAATTAAGTTTCCTACTTTTTATGTTCTATGATATTTTTTGATCAGATGCGTAGTTCTCGAGATACATCCAGATATTTAAAAGTTCCGAAGCGGCACCAACATAATAGAGATACAGAAACACTGTGGCCCCTTTCTTTGAGGTAACTCTGCTCTATTGCGAGCTGTAAATGCCACTTCCAGCTTAGCTGTGCAGAAGAAGAACAACAAGAAGAAGAAATATCTCGAAATATGTCCGTCAGGCCCCTTCCCTCGAGATAAATCTGCAAATATCTCGGAAACGAAGCGAGCTATGGCAAAATGTTAAGAGACCTTTTTTGTAGAGAATTAAGTTTCCTACTTTTTATGTTCTATGATATTTTTTGATCAGATGCGTAGTTCTCGAGATATATCAAGATATTTAAAAGTTCCGAAGCCGCACCAACATAATAGAGATATAGAAACACCGTGGCCCCTTTCTTTGAGATAACTCTGCACTATTGCGAGCTGCAAATGCCACTTCCAGCTTAGCTGTGCAGAAGAAGAACAACAAGAAGAAGAAATATCTCGAAATATGTCCGTCAGGCCCCTTCCCTTGAGATAAATCTGCAAATATCTCGGAAACGAAGCGAGCTATGGCAAAATGTTAAGAGACCTTATTTGTAGAGAATTAAGTTTCCTACTTTTTATGTTCTATGATATTTTTTGATCAGATGCGTAGTTCTCGAGATATATCCAGATATTTAAAAGCTCCGAAGCGGCACCAACATAATAGAGATACAGAAACACCGTGGCCCCTTTCTTTGAGGTAACTCTGCACTATTGCGAGCTGCAAATGCCACTTCCAGCTTAGCTGTGCAGAAGAAGAACAACAAGAAGAAGAAATATCTCGAAATATGTCCGTCAGGCCCCTTCCCTTGAGATAAATCTGCAAATATCTCGGAAACGAAGCGAGCTATGGCAAAATGTTAAGAGACCTTTTTTGTAGAGAATTAGGTTTCCTACAATTTACGTTCTATGATATTTTTTGATCAGAAGCGTAGTTTTCGAGATATATCGAGATATTTGAAAGATCCGAAGCCGCACCAACATAATAGAGATACAGAAACACCGTGGCCCCTTTCTTTGAGATAACTCTGCACTATTGCGAGCTGCAAATGCCACTTCCAGCTTAGCTGTGCAGAAGAAGAAGAACAAGAAGAAGTAATATCTCGAAATATGTCCGTCAGGCCCCTTCCCTTGAGATAAATCTGCAAATATCTCGGAAACGAAGCGAGCTATGGCAAAATGATAAGAGACCTTTTTTGTAGAGAATTAAGTTTCCTACTTTTTATGTTCTATGATATTTTTTGATCAGATGCGTAGTTCTCGAGATACATCCAGATATTTAAAAGTTCCGAAGCGGCACCAACATAATAGAGATACAGAAACACTGTGGCCCCTTTCTTTGAGGTAACTCTGCTCTATTGCGAGCTGTAAATGCCACTTCCAGCTTAGCTGTGCAGAAGAAGAACAACAAGAAGAAGAAATATCTCGAAATATGTCCGTCAGGCCCCTTCCCTCGAGATAAATCTGCAAATATCTCGGAAACCAAGCGAGCTATGGCAAAATGTTAAGAGACCTTTTTTGTAGAGAATTAAGTTTCCTACTTTTTATGTTCTATGATATTTTTTGATCAGATGCGTAGTTCTCGAGATATATCCAGATATTTAAAAGTTCCGAGGCGGCACCAACATAATAGAGATACAGAAACACCGTGGCCCCTTTCTTTGAGGTAACTCTGCACTATTGCGAGCTGCAAATGCCACTTCCAGCTTAGCTGTGCAGAAGAAGAACAACAAGAAGAAGAAATATCTCGAAATATGTCCGTCAGGCCCCTTCCCTTGAGATAAATCTGCAAATATCTCGGAAACGAAGCGAGCTATGGCAAAATGTTAAGAGACCTTTTTTGTAGAGAATTATGTTTCCTACAATTTACGTTCTATGATATTTTTTGATCAGAAGCGTAGTTTTCGAGATATATCGAGATATTTAAAAGTTCCGAAGCCGCACCAACATAATAGAGATACAGAAACACCGTGGCCCCTTTCTTCGAGATAACTCTGGACTATTGCGAGCCGCAAATGCCGCTTCCAGCTTAGCTGTGCAGAAGAAGAACAACAAGAAGAAGAAATATCTCGAAATATGTCCGTCAGGCCCCATCCCTTGAGATATATCTGCAAATATCTCGGAAACGAAACGAGCTATGGCAAAATGTTAAGAGACCTTTTTTGTAGAGAATTATGTTTCCTACAATTTATGTTCTATGATATTTTTTGATCAGAAGCGTAGTTTTCGAGATATATCGAGATATTTAAAAGTTCCGAAGCCGCACCAACATAATAGAGATACAGAAACACCGTGGCCCCTTTCTTTGAGATAACTCTGCACTATTGCGAGCTGCAAATGCCACTTCCAGCTTAGCTGTGCAGAAGAAGAACAACAAGAAGAAGAAATATCTCGAAATATGTCCGTCAGGCCCCTTCCCTCGAGATAAATCTGCAAATATCTCGGAAACGAAGCGAGCTATGGCAAAATGTTAAGAGACCTTTTTTGTAGAGAATTAAGTTTCCTACTTTTTATGTTCTATGATATTTTTTGATCAGATGCGTAGTTCTCGAGATGTATCAAGATATTTAAAAGTTCGAAGCCGCACCAACATAATAGAGATACAGAAACACCGTGGCCCCTTTCTTTGAGATAACTCTGCACTAGTGCGAGCCGCAGATGCCACTTCCAGCTTAGCTGTGCAGAAGAAGAACAACAAGAAGAAGAAATATCTCGAAATATGTCCGTCAGGCCCCTTCCCTCGAGATAAATCTGCAAATATCTCGGAAACGAAGCGAGCTATGGCAAAATGTTAAGCGACCTTTTTTGTAGAGAATTAAGTTTCCTACTTTTTATGTTCTATGATATTTTTTGATCAGATGCGTAGTTCTCGAGATATATCAAGATATTTAAAAGTTCCGAAGCCGCACCAACATAATAGAGATACAGAAACACCGTGGCCCCTTTCTTTGAGATAACTCTGCACTATTGCGAGCTGCAAATGCCACTTCCAGCTTAGCTGTGCAGAAGAAGAACAACAAGAAGAAGAAATATCTCGAAATATGTCCGTCAGGCCCCTTCCCTTGAGATAAATCTGCAAATATCTCGGAAACGAAGAGAGCTATGGCAAAATGTTAAGAGACCTTATTTGTAGAGAATTAAGTTTCCTACTTTTTATGTTCTATGATATTTTTTGATCAGATGCGTAGTTCTCGAGATATATCAAGATATTTAAAAGTTCCGAAGCCGCACCAACATAATATAGATACAGCAACACCGTGGCCCGTTTCTTTCAGATAACTCTGCACTATTACGAGCTGGAAATGCCACTTCCAGTTTAGCTGTGCAGAAGAAGAACAACAAGAAGAAGAAATATCTCGAAATATGTCCGTCAGGCCCCTTCCCTTGAGATATATCTGCAAATATCTCGGAAACGAAACGAGCTATGGCAAAATGTTAATAGACCTTTTTTGTAGAGAATCATGTTTCCTACAATTTACGTTCTATGATATTTTTTGATCAGAAGCGTAGTTTTCGAGATATATCGAGATATTTAAAAGATCCGAAGCCGCACCAACATAATAGAGATACACAAACACCGTGGCCCCTTTCTTTGAGATAACTCTGCACTATTGCGACCTGCAAATGCCACTTCCAGCTTAGCTGTGCAGAAGAAGAACAACAAGAAGAAGAAATATTTCGAAATATGTCCGTCAGGCCCCTTCCCTTGAGATAAATCTGCAAATAGCTCGGAAACGAAGCGAGCTATGGCAAAATGTTAAGAGACCATTTTTGTAGAGAATTAAGTTTCCTACTTTTTATGTTCTATGATATTTTTTGATCAGATGCGTAGTTCTCGAGATATATCAAGATATTTAAAAGTTCCGAAGCCGCACCAACATAATAGAGATACAGAAACACCGTGGCCCCTTTCTATGAGATAACTCTGCACTACTGCGAGCTGCAAATGCCACTTCGAGCTTAGCTGTGCAGAAGAAGAACAACAAGAAGAAGAAATATCTCGAAATATGTCCGTCAGACCCCTTCCCTTGAGATAAATGTGCAAATATCTCGGAAACGAAGCGAGCTATGGCAAAATGTTAAGAGACCTTTTCTGTAGAGAATTATGTTTCCTACAATTTACGTTTTATGATATATTTTGATCAGACGCGTAGTTTTCGAGATATATCGAGATATTTAAAAGATCCGAAGCCGCACCAACATAATAGAGATACAGAAACACCGTGGCCCCTTTCTTTGAGATACCTCTGCACTCTTGCGAGCTGCAAATGCCACTTCCAGCTTAGCTGTGCAGAAGAAGAACAACAAGAAGAAGAAATATTTCGAAATATGTCCGTCAGGCCCCTTCCCTTGAGATAAATCTGGAAATATCTCGGAAACGAAGCGAGCTATGGCAAAATGTTAAGAGACCTTTTTTGTAGAGAATTAAGTTTCCTACTTTTTATGTTCTATGATATTTTTTGATCAGATGCGTAGTTCTCGAGATATATCCAGATATTTAAAAGTTCCGAAGCGGCACCAACATAATAGAGATACAGAAACACCGTGGCCCCTTTCTTTGAGGTAACTCTGCACTATTGCGAGCTGCAAATGCCACTTCCAGCTTAGCTGTGCAGAAGAAGAACAACAAGAAGAAGAAATATCTCAAGATATGTCCGTCAGGCCCCTTCCCTTGAGATAAATCTGCAAATATCTCGGAAACGAAGCGAGCTATGGCAAAATGTTAAGATACCTTTTTTGTAGAGAATTAAGTTTCCTACTTTTTATGTTCTATGATATTCTTTGATCAGATGCGTAGTTCTCGAGATATATCAAGATATTTAAAAGTTCCGAAGCTGCACCAACATAATAGAGATACAGAAACACCGTGGCCCCTTTCTTTGAGATAACTCTGCACTAGTGCGAGCCGCAATAGCCACTTCCAGCTTAGCTGTGCAGAAGAAGAACAACAAGAAGAAGAAATATCTCGAAATATGTCCGTTGGGCCCCTTCCCTTGAGATAAATGTGCAAATATCTCGGAAACGAAGCGAGCTATGGCAAAATGTTGAGAGACCTTTTTTGTAGAGAATTAAGTTTCCTGCTATTTATCTTCTATGATATTTTTTGATCAGATGCGTAGTTCTCGAGATATATCAAGATATTTAAAAGTTCCGAAGCCGCACCAACATAATAGAGATACAGAAACACCGTGGCCCCTTTCTTTGAGATAACTCTGCACTATTGCGAGCTGCAAATGCCACTTCCAGCTTAGCTGTGCAGAAGAAGAACAACAAGAAGAAGAAATATCTCGAAATATGTCCGTCAGGCCCCTTCCCTTGAGATAAATCTGCAAATATCTCGGAAACGAAGCGAGCTATGGCAAAATGTTAAGAGACCTTTTTTGTAGAGAATTATGTTTCCTACAATTTATGTTCTATGATATTTTTTGATCAGAAGCGTAGTTTTCGAGATATATCGAGATATTTAAAAGTTCCGAAGCCGCACCAACATAATAGAGATACAGAAACACCGTGGCCCCTTTCTTTGAGATAACTCTGCACTATTGCGAGCTGCAAATGCCACTTCCAGCTTAGCTGTGCAGAAGAAGAACAACAAGAAGAAGAAATATCTCGAAATATGTCCGTCAGGCCCCTTCCCTTGAGATAAATCTGCACATATCTCGGAAACGAAGCGAGCTATGGCAACATGTTGAGAGACCTTTTTTGGAGAGAATTAAGTTTCCTACTTTTTATGTTCTATGATACTTTTTGATCAGATGCGTAGTTCTCGAGATATATCAAGATATTTAAAAGTTACGAAGCCGCACCAACATAATAGAGATACAGAAACACCGTGGCCCCTTTCTTTGAGATAACTCTGCACTATTGCGAGCTGGAAATGCCACTTCCAGTTTAGCTGTGCAGAAGAAGAACAACAAGAAGAAGAAATATCTCGAAATATGTCCGTCAGGCCCCTTCCCTTGAGATATATCTGCAAATATCTCGGAAACGAAACGAGCTATGGCAAAATGTTAAGAGACCTTTTTTGTAGAGAATTATGTTTCCTACAATTTATGTTCTATGATATTTTTTGATCAGAAGCGTAGTTTTCGAGATATATCGAGATATTTAAAAGTTCCGAAGCCGCACCAACATAATAGAGATACAGAAACACCGTGGCCCCTTTCTTTGAGATAACTCTGCACTATTGCGAGCTGCAAATGCCACTTCCAGCTTAGCTGTGCAGAAGAAGAACAACAAGAAGAAGAAATATCTCGAAATATGTCCGTCAGGCCCCTTCCCTTGAGATAAATCTGCACATATCTCGGAAACGAAGCGAGCTATGGCAACATGTTGAGAGACCTTTTTTGGAGAGAATCAAGTTTCCTACTTTTTATGTTCTATGATACTTTTTGATCAGATGCGTAGTTCTCGAGATATATCAAGATATTTAAAAGTTACGAAGCCGCACCAACATAATAGAGATACAGAAACACCGTGGCCCCTTTCTTTGAGATAACTCTGCACTATTGCGAGCTGGAAATGCCACTTTCAGTTTAGCTGTGCAGAAGAAGAACAACAAGAAGAAGAAATATCTCGAAATATGTCCGTCAGGCCCCTTCCCTTGAGATATATCTGCAAATATCTCGGAAACGAAACGAGCTATGGCAAAATCGTAAGAGACCTTTTTTGTAGAGAATTATGTTTCCTACAATTTATGTTCTATGATATTTTTTGATCAGAAGCGTAGTTTTCGAGATATATCGAGATATTTAAAAGTTCCGAAGCCGCACCAACATAATAGAGATACAGAAACACCGTGGCCCCTTTCTTCGAGATAACTCTGCACTAGTGCGAGCTGCAAATGCCACTTCCAGCTTAGCTGTGCAGAAGAAGAAGAACAAGAAGAAGAAATATCTCGAAATATGTCCGTCAGGCCCCTTCCCTTGAGATAAATCTGCAAATATCTCGGAAACGAAGCGAGCTATGGCAAAATGTTAAGAGACCTTTTTTGTAGAGAATTAAGTTTCCTACTTTTTATGTTCTATGATATTTTTTGATCAGATGCGGAGTTCTCGAGATATATCCAGATATTTAAAAGCTCCGAAGCCGCACCAACATAATAGAGATACAGAAACACCGTGGCCCCTTTCTTCGGGATAACTCTGCACTATTGCGAGCTGGAAATGCCACTTCCAGTTTAGCTGTGCAGAGGAAGAACAACAAGAAGAAGAAATATCTCGAAATATGTCCGTCAGGCCCCTTCCCTTGAGATAAATCTGCAAATATCTCGGAAACCAAGCGAACTATGGCAAAATGTTAAGAGACCTTTTTTGTAGAGAATTAGGTTTCCCACTTTTTATGTTCTATGATATTTTTTGATCAGATGCGTAGTTCTCGAGATATATCAAGATATTTAAAAGTTCCGAAGCCGCACCAACATAATAGAGATACAGAAACACCGTGGCCCCTTTCTTCGGGATAACTCTGCACTATTGCGAGCTGGAAATGCCACTTCCAGTTTAGCTGTGCAGAGGAAGAACAACAAGAAGAAGAAATATCTCGAAATATGTCCGTCAGGCCCCTTCCCTCGAGATAAATCTGCAAATATCTCGGAAACGAAGCGAGCTATGGCAAAATGTTAAGAGACCTTTTTTGTAGAGAATTAAGTTTCCTGCTTTTTATGTTTTATGATATTTTTTGATCAGATGCGTAGTTCTCGAGATATATCAAGATATTTAAAAGTTCCGAAGCCGCACCAACATAATAGAGATACAGAAACACCGTGGCCCCTTTCTTTGAGATAACTCTGCACTATTGCGAGCTGCAAATGCCACTTCCAGCTTAGCTGTGCAGAAGAAGAACAACAAGAAGAAGAAATATCTCGAAATATGTCCGTCAGGCCCCTTCCCTTGAGATAAATCTGCAAATATCTCGGAAACGAAGCGAGCTATGGCAAAATGTTAAGAGACCTTTTTTGTAGAGAATTATGTTTCCTACTTTTTATGTTCTATGATATTTTTTGATCAGATGCGTAGTTCTCGAGATATATCAAGATATTTAAAAGTTCCGAAGCCGCACCAACATAATAGAGATACAGAAACACCGTGGCCCCTTTCTTTGAGATAACTCTGCACTATTGCGAGCTGCAAATGCCACTTCCAGCTTAGCTGTGCAGAGGAAGAACAACAAGAAGAAGAAATATCTCGAAATATGTCCGTCAGGCCCGTTCCTTTGAGCTGAATCTGCAAATATCTCGGAAACGAAGCGAGCTATGGCAAAATGTTAAGAGACGTTTTTTGTAGAGTATTAAGTTTCCTACTTTTTATGTTCTATGATATTTTTTGATCAGATGCGTAGTTCTCGAGATATATCAAGATATTTATAAGTTCCGAAGCCGCACCAACATAATAGAGATACAGAAACTCCGTGGCCCCTTTCTTTGAGATAACTCTGCACTATTGCGAGCTGCAAATGCCACTTCCAGCTTAGCTGTGCAGAGGAAGCACAACAAGAAGAAGAAATATCTCGAAATATGTCCGTCAGGCCCCTTCCCTTGAGATAAATCTGCAAATATCTCGGAAACGAAGCGAGCTATGGCAAAATGTTAAGAGAGCTTTTTGGTAGAGAATTAAGCTTCCTACTCTTTTTGTTCTATGATATTTTTTGATCAGGTGCGTAGTTCTCGAGATATATCAAGATATTTAACAGTTCCGAAGCTGCACCAACATAATAGAGGTACAGAAACACCGTGGCCTCTTTCTTTGAGATAACTCTGCACTATTGCGACCTGCAAATGCCACTTCCAGCTTAGCTGTGCAGAAGAAGAACAACAAGAAGAAGAAATATTTCGAAATATGTCCGTCAGGCCCCTTCCCTTGCGATAAATCTGCAAATAGCTCGGAAACGAAGCGAGCTATGGCAAAATGTTAAGATACCTTTTTTGTAGAGAATTAAGTTTCCTACTTTTTATGTTCTATGATATTTTTTGATCAGATGCGTAGTTCTCGAGATATATCAAGATATTTAAAAGTTCCGAAGCTGCACCAACATAATAGTGGTACAGAAACACCGTGGCCCCTTTCTTTGAGATAACTCTGCACTATTGCGAGCTGCAAATGCCACTTCCAGCTTAGCTGTGCAGAAGAAGAACAACAAGAAGGAGAAATATTTCGAAATATGTCCGTCAGGCCCCTTCCCTTGAGATAAATCTGCAAATATCTCGGAAACGAAGCGATCTACGGCAAAATGTTAAGAGACCTTTTTTGTAGAAAATTAGGTTTCCTACTTTTTATGTTCTATGATATTTTTTGATCAGATGCGTAGTTCTCGAGATATATCCAGATATTTAAAAGTTCCGAAGCGGCACCAACATAATAGAGATACAGAAACACCGTGGCCCCTTTCTTTGAGGTAACTCTGCACTATTGCGAGCTGCAAATGCCACTTCCAGCTTAGCTGTGCAGAAGAAGAACAACAAGAAGAAGAAATATTTCGAAATATGTCCGTCAGGCCCCTTCCCTTGAGATAAATCTGCAAATATCTCGGAAACGAAGCGATCTACGGCAAAATGTTAAGAGACCTTTTTTGTAGAAAATTAGGTTTCCTACTTTTTATGTTCTATGATATTTTTTGATCAGATGCGTAGTTCTCGAGATATATCAAGATATTTAAAAGTTCCGAAGCCGCACCAACATAATAGAGATACAGAAACACCGTGGCCCCTTTCTTTGAGGTAACTCTGCACTATTGCGAGCTGCAAATGCCACTTCCAGCTTAGCTGTGCAGAAGAAGAACAACAAGAAGAAGAAATATCCCGAAATATGTCCGTCAGGACCCTTCCCTTGAGAGAAATCTGCAAATATCTCGGAAACGAAACGAGCTATGGCAAAATGTTAAGAGACCTTTTTTGTAGAGAATTATGTTTCCTACAATTTATGTTCTATGATATTTTTTGATCAGAAGCGTAGTTTTCGAGATATATCGAGATATTTAAAAGTTCCGAAGCCGCACCAACATAATAGAGATACAGAAACACCGTGGCCCCTTTCTTCGGGATAACTCTGCACTATTGCGAGCTGGAAATGCCACTTCCAGTTTAGCTGTGCAGAAGAAGAACAACAAGAAGAAGAAATATCTCGAAATATGTCCGTCAGGCCCCTTCCCTTGAGATAAATCTGCAAATATCTCGGAAACGAAGCGAGCTATGGCAAAATGTTAAGAGACCTTTTTTGTAGAGAATTAAGTTTCCTACTTTTTATGTTCTATGATATTTTTTGATCAGATGCGTAGTTCTCGAGATATATCCAGATATTTAAAAGTTCCGAAGCGGCATCAACATAATAGAGATACAGAAACACCGTGGCCCCTTTCTTTGAGGTAACTCTGCACTATTGCGAGCTGGAAATGCCACTTCCAGTTTAGCTGTGCAGAAGAAGAACAACAAGAAGAAGAAATATCTCGAAATATGTCCGTCAGGACCCTTCCCTTGAGATAAATCTGCAAATATCTCGGAAACGAAGCGAGCTATGGCAAAACGTTAAGAGACCTTTTTTGTAGAGAATTATGTTTCCTACAATTTATGTTCTATGATATTTTTTGATCAGAAGCGTAGTTTTCGAGATATAACGAGATATTTAAAAGTTCCGAAGCCGCACCAACATAATAGAGATACAGAAACACCGTGGCCCCTTTCTTTGAGGTAACTCTGCACTATTGCGAGCTGGAAATGCTACTTCCAGTTTAGCTGTGCAGAAGAAGAACAACAAGAAGAAGAAATATCTCGAAATATGTCCGTCAAGCCCCTTCCCTTGAGATAAATCTGCAAATATCTCGGAAACGAAGCGAGCTATGGCAAAATGTTAAGATACCTTTTTTGTAGAGAATCAAGTTTCCTACTTTTTATGTTCTATGATATTTTTTGATCAGATGCGTAGTTCTCGAGATATATCAAGATATTTAAAAGTTCCGAAGCTGCACCAACATAATAGAGGTACAGAAACACCGTGGCCCCTTTCTTTGAGATAACTCTGCACTATTGCGAGCTGCAAATGCCACTTCCAGCTTAGCTGTGCAGAAGAAGAACAACAAGAAGAAGAAATATTTCGAAATATGTCCGTCAGGCCCCTTCCCTTGAGATAAATCTGCAAATATCTCGGAAACGAAGCGATCTACGGCAAAATGTTAAGAGACCTTTTTTGTAGAAAATTAGGTTTCCTACTTTTTATGTTCTATGATATTTTTTGATCAGATGCGTAGTTCTCGAGATATATCCAGATATTTAAAAGTTCCGAAGCGGCACCAACATAATAGAGATACAGAAACACCGTGGCCCCTTTCTTTGAGGTAACTCTGCACTATTGCGAGCTGCAAATGCCACTTCCAGCTTAGCTGTGCAGAAGAAGAACAACAAGAAGAAGAAATATCCCGAAATATGCCCGTCAGGACCCTTCCCTTGAGAGAAATCTGCAAATATCTCGGAAACGAAGCGATCTACGGCAAAATGTTAAGAGACCTTTTTTGTAGAAAATTAGGTTTCCTACTTTTTATGTTCTATGGTATTTTTTGATCAGATGCGTAGTTCTCGAGATATATCCAGATATTTAAAAGTTCCGAAGCGGCACCAACATAATAGAGATACAGAAACACCGTGGCCCCTTTCTTTGAGGTAACTCTGCACTATTGCGAGCTGCAAATGCCACTTCCAGCTTAGCTGTGCAGAAGAAGAACAACAAGAAGAAGAAATATCCCGAAATATGTCCGTCAGGACCCTTCCCTTGAGAGAAATCTGCAAATATCTCGGAAACGAAGCGAGCTATGGCAAAATGTTAAGAGACCTTTTTTGTAGAGAATTATGTTTCCTACAATTTATGTTCTATGATATTTTTTGATCAGAAGCGTAGTTTTCGAGATATATCGAGATATTTAAAAGTTCCGAAGCCGCACCAACATAATAGAGATACAGAAACACCGTGGCCCCTTTCTTTGAGGTAACTCTGCACTATTGCGAGCTGGAAATGCCACTTCCAGTTTAGCTGTGCAGAAGAAGAACAACAAGAAGAAGAAATATCTCGAAATATGTCCGTCAGGACCCTTCCCTTGAGATAAATCTGCAAATATCTCGGAAACGAAGCGAGCTATGGCAAAACGTTTAGAGACCTTTTTTGTAGAGAATTATGTTTCCTACAATTTATGTTCTATGATATTTTTTGATCAGAAGCGTAGTTTTCGAGATATAACGAGATATTTAAAAGTTCCGAAGCCGCACCAACATAATAGAGATACAGAAACACCGTGGCCCCTTTCTTTGAGATAACTCTGCACTAGTGCGAGCCGCAAATGCCGCTTCCAGCTTAGCTGTGCAGAAGAAGAACAACAAGAAGAAGAAATATCTCGAAATATGTCCGTCAGGCCCCTTCCCTCGAGATAAATCTGCAAATATCTCGGAAACGAAGCGAGCTATGGCAAAATGTTAAGAGACCTTTTTTGTAGAGAATTAAGTTTCCTACTTTTTATGTTCTATGATATTTTTTGATCAGATGCGTAGTTCTCGAGATATATCAAGATATTTAAAAGTTCCGAAGCGGCACCAACATAATAGATACAGAAACACCGTGGCCCCTTTCTTTGAGATAACTCTGCACTATTGCGAGCTGCAAATGCCACTTCCAGCTTAGCTGTGCAGAAGAAGAACAACAAGAAGAAGAAAAATCTCAAAATATGTCCGTCAGGCCCCTTCCCTTGAGATAAATCTGCAAATATCTCGGGAACGAAACGATCTATGGCAAAATGCTAAGATACCTTTTTTGTAGAGAATTAAGTTTCCTACTTTTTATGTTGTATGATATTTTTGGATCAGATGCGTAGTTTTCGAGATATATCGAGATATTTGAAAGATCCGAAGCCGCACCAACATAATAGAGATACAGAAACACCGTGGCCCCCGTTTCTTTGAGATAACTCTGCACTATTGCGACCTGCAAATGCCACTTCCAGCTTAGCTGTGCAGAAGAAGAACAACAAGAAGAAGAAATATCTCGAAATATGTCCGTCAAGCCCCTTCCCTTGAGATAAATCTGCAAATATCTCGGAAACGAAGCGAGCTATGGCAAAATGTTAAGATACCTTTTTTGTAGAGAATTAAGTTTCCTACTTTTTATGTTCTATGATATTTTTTGATCAGATGCGTAGTTCTCGAGATATATCAAGATATTTAAAAGTTCCGATGCTGCACCAACATAATAGAGGTACAGAAACACCGTGGCCCCTTTCTTTGAGATAACTCTGCACTATTGCGAGCTGCAAATGCCACTTCCAGCTTAGCTGCGCAGAAGAAGAACAACAAGAAGAAGAAATATCTCGAAATATGTCCGTCAGGCCCCTTCCCTTGAGATAAATCTGCAAATATCTCGGAAACGAAGCGAGCTATGGCAAAATGTTAAGAGACCTTTTTTGTAGAGAATTAAGTTTCCCACTTTTTATGTTCTATGATATTTTTTGATCAGATGCGTAGTTCTCGAGATATATCAAGATATTTAAAAGTTCCGAAGCCGCACCAACATAATAGAGATACAAAAACACTGTGGCCCCTTTCTTTGAGATAACTCTGCACTACTGCGAGCTGCAAATGCCACTTCCAGCTTAGCTGTGCAGAAGAAGAACAACAAGAAGAAGAAATATCTCGAAATATGTCCGTCAGGCCCCTTCCCTTGAGATATATCTGCAAATATCTCGGAAACGAAGCGCGCTATGGTAAAATGTTAAGAGACCTTTTTTGTAGAGAATTAAGTTTCCTACTTTTTATGTTCTATGATATTTTTTGATCAGATGCGTAGTTCTCGAGATATATCTAGATATTTAAAAGTTCCGAAGCGGCATCAACATAATAGAGATACAGAAACACCGTGGCCCCTTTCTTTGAGGTAACTCTGCACTATTGCGAGCTGGAAATGCCACTTCCAGTTTAGCTGTGCAGAAGAAGAACAACAAGAAGAAGAAATATCTCGAAATATGTCCGTCAGGACCCTTCCCTTGAGATAAATCTGCAAATATCTCGGAAACGAAGCGAGCTATGGCAAAACGTTAAGAGACCTTTTTTGTAGAGAATTATGTTTCCTACAATTTATGTTCTATGATATTTTTTGATCAGAAGCGTAGTTTTCGAGATATAACGAGATATTTAAAAGTTCCGAAGCCGCACCAACATAATAGAGATACAGAAACACCGTGGCCCCTTTCTTTGAGGTAACTCTGCACTATTGCGAGCTGGAAATGCCACTTCCAGTTTAGCTGTGCAGAAGAAGAACAACAAGAAGAAGAAATATCTCGAAATATGTCCGTCAGGCCCCTTCCCTTGAGATAAATCTGCAAATATCTCGGAAACGAAGCGAGCTATGGCAAAATGTTAAGAGACCTTTTTTGTAGAGAATTAAGTTTCCTACTTTTTATGTTGTATGATATTTTTGGATCAGATGCGTAGTTTTCGAGATATATCGAGATATTTGAAAGATCCGAAGCCGCACCAACATAATAGAGATACAGAAACACCGTGGCCCCCGTTTCTTTGAGATAACTCTGCACTATTGCGACCTGCAAATGCCACTTCCAGCTTAGCTGTGCAGAAGAAGAACAACAAGAAGAAGAAATATCTCGAAATATGTCCGTCAAGCCCCTTCCCTTGAGATAAATCTGCAAATATCTCGGAAACGAAGCGAGCTATGGCAAAATGTTAAGATACCTTTTTTGTAGAGAATTAAGTTTCCTACTTTTTATGTTCTATGATATTTTTTGATCAGATGCGTAGTTCTCGAGATATATCAAGATATTTAAAAGTTCCGATGCTGCACCAACATAATAGAGGTACAGAAACACCGTGGCCCCTTTCTTTGAGATAACTCTGCACTATTGCGAGCTGCAAATGCCACTTCCACCTTAGCTGTGCAGAAGAAGAACAACAAGAAGAAGAAATATTTCGAAATATGTCCGTCAGGCCCCTTCCCTTGAGATAAATCTGCAAATATCTCGGAAACGAAGCGATCTACGGCAAAATGTTAAGAGACCTTTTTTGTAGAAAATTAGGTTTCCTACTTTTTATGTTCTATGATATTTTTTGAACAGATGCGTAGTTCTCGAGGTATATCCAGATATTTAAAAGTTCCGAAGCGGCACCAACATAATAGAGATACAGAAACACCGTGGCCCCTTTCTTTGAGGTAACTCTGCACTATTGCGAGCTGCAAATGCCACTTCCAGCTTAGCTGTGCAGAAGAAGAACAACAAGAAGAAGAAATATTTCGAAATATGTCCGTCAGGCCCCTTTCCTTGAGATAAATCTGCAAATATCTCGGAAACGAAGCGATCTACGGCAAAATGTTAAGAGACCTTTTTTGTAGAAAATTAGGTTTCCTACTTTTTATGTTCTATGATATTTTTTGATCAGATGCGTAGTTCTCGAGATATATCCAGATATTTAAAAGTTCCGAAGCGGCACCAACATAATAGAGATACAGAAACACCGTGGCCCCTTTCTTTGAGGTAACTCTGCACTATTGCGAGCTGCAAATGCCACTTCCAGCTTAGCTGTGCAGAAGAAGAACAACAAGAAGAAAAAATATCTCGAAATATGTCCGTCAGGCCCCTTCCCTTGAGATAAATCTGCAAATATCTCGGAAACGAAGCGAGCTATGGCAAAATGTTAAGAGACCTTTTTTGTAGAGAATTAAGTTTCCCACTTTTTATGTTCTATGATATTTTTTGATCAGATGCGTAGTTCTCGAGATATATCAAGATATTTAAAAGTTCCGAAGCCGCACCAACATAATAGAGATACAAAAACACTGTGGCCCCTTTCTTTGAGATAACTCTGCACTACTGCGAGCTGCAAATGCCACTTCCAGCTTAGCTGTGCAGAAGAAGAACAACAAGAAGAAGAAATATTTCGAAATATGTCCGTCAGGCCCCTTTCCTTGAGATAAATCTGCAAATATCTCGGAAACGAAGCGATCTACGGCAAAATGTTAAGAGACCTTTTTTGTAGAAAATTAGGTTTCCTACTTTTTATGTTCTATGATATTTTTTGATCAGATGCGTAGTTCTCGAGATATATCCAGATATTTAAAAGTTCCGAAGCGGCACCAACATAATAGAGATACAGAAACACCGTGGCCCCTTTCTTTGAGGTAACTCTGCACTATTGCGAGCTGCAAATGCCACTTCCAGCTTAGCTGTGCAGAAGAAGAACAACAAGAAGAAAAAATATCTCGAAATATGTCCGTCAGGCCCCTTCCCTTGAGATAAATCTGCAAATATCTCGGAAACGAAGCGAGCTATGGCAAAATGTTAAGAGACCTTTTTTGTAGAGAATTAAGTTTCCCACTTTTTATGTTCTATGATATTTTTTGATCAGATGCGTAGTTCTCGAGATATATCAAGATATTTAAAAGTTCCGAAGCCGCACCAACATAATAGAGATACAAAAACACTGTGGCCCCTTTCTTTGAGATAACTCTGCACTACTGCGAGCTGCAAATGCCACTTCCAGCTTAGCTGTGCAGAAGAAGAACAACAAGAAGAAGAAATATCTCGAAATATGTCCGTCTGGACCCTTCCCTTGAGATAAATCTGCAAATATCTCGGAAACGAAGCGAGCTATGGCAAAACGTTAAGAGACCTTTTTTGTAGAGAATTATGTTTCCTACAATTTATGTTCTATGATATTTTTTGATCAGAAGCGTAGTTTTCGAGATATAACGAGATATTTAAAAGTTCCGAAGCCGCACCAACATAATAGAGATACAGAAACACCGTGGCCCCTTTCTTTGAGGTAACTCTGCACTATTGCGAGCTGGAAATGCCACTTCCAGTTTAGCTGTGCAGAAGAAGAACAACAAGAAGAAGAAATATCTCGAAATATGTCCGTCAGGCCCCTTCCCTTGAGATAAATCTGCAAATATCTCGGAAACGAAGCGAGCTATGGCAAAATGTTAAGAGACCTTTTTTGTAGAGAATTAAGTTTCCTACTTTTTATGTTCTATGATATTTTTTGATCAGATGCGTAGTTCTCGAGATATATCAAGATATTTAAAAGTTCCGAAGCCGCACCAACATAATAGAGATACAGAAACACCGTGGCCCCTTTCTTTGAGATAACTCTGCACTAGTGCGAGCTGCAAATGCCACTTCCAGCTTAGCTGTGCAGAAGAAGAACAACAAGAAGAAGAAATATCTCGAAATATGTCCGTCAGGCCCCTTCCCTTGAGATATATCTGCAAATATCTCGGAAACGAAGCGAGCTATGGTAAAATGTTAAGAGACCTTTTTTGTAGAGAATTAAGTTTCCTACTTTTTATGTTCTATGATATGTTTTGATCAGATGCGTAGTTCTCGAGATATATCTAGATATTTAAAAGTTCCGAAGCGGCATCAACATAATAGAGATACAGAAACACCGTGGCCCCTTTCTTTGAGGTAACTCTGCACTATTGCGAGCTGGAAATGCCACTTCCAGTTTAGCTGTGCAGAAGAAGAACAACAAGAAGAAGAAATATCTCGAAATATGTCCGTCAGGACCCTTCCCTTGAGATAAATCTGCAAATATCTCGGAAACGAAGCGAGCTATGGCAAAACGTTTAGAGACCTTTTTTGTAGAGAATTATGTTTCCTACAATTCATGTTCTATGATATTTTTTGATCAGAAGCGTAGTTTTCGAGATATAACGAGATATTTAAAAGTTCCGAAGCCGCACCAACATAATAGAGATACAGAAACACCGTGGCCCCTTTCTTTGAGATAACTCTGCACTAGTGCGAGCCGCAAATGCCGCTTCCAGCTTAGCTGTGCAGAAGAAGAACAACAAGAAGAAGAAATATCTCGAAATATGTCCGTCAGTCCCCTTCCCTCGAGATAAATCTGCAAATATCTCGGGAACGAAACGAGCTATGGCAAAATGCTAAGATACCTTTTTTGTAGAGAATTAAGTTTCCTACTTTTTATGTTCTATGATATTTTTTGATCAGATGCGTAGTTCTCGAGATATATCAAGATATTTAAAAGTTCCGAAGCCGCACCAACATAATAGAGATACAGAAACACCGCGGCCCCTTTCTTTGAGATAACTCTGCACTATTGCGCGCTGCAAATGCCACTTCCAGCTTTGCTGTGCAGAAGAAGAACAACAAGAAGAAGAAATATCTCGAAATATGTCCGTCAGGCCCCTTCCCTTGAGATAAATCTGCAAATATCTCGGAAACGAAGCGAGCTATGGCAAAATGTTAAGAGACCTTCTTTATAGAGAATTATGTTTCCTACAATTTATGTTCTATGATATTTTTTGATCAGAAGCGTAGTTTTCGAGATATATCGAGATATTTGAAAGATCCGAAGCCGCACCAACATAATAGAGATACAGAAACACCGTGGCCCCCGTTTCTTTGAGATAACTCTGCACTATTGCGACCTGCAAATGCCACTTCCAGCTTAGCTGTGCAGAAGAAGAACAACAAGAAGAAGAAATATCTCGAAATATGTCCGTCAAGCCCCTTCCCTTGAGATAAATCCGCAAATATCTCGGAAACGAAGCGAGCTATGGCAAAATGTTAAGATACCTTTTTTGTAGAGAATTAAGTTTCCTACTTTTTATGTTCTATGATATTTTTTGATCAGATGCGTAGTTCTCGAGATATATCAAGATATTTAAAAGTTCCGAAGCTGCACCAACATAATAGAGGTACAGAAACACCGTGGCCCCTTTCTTTGAGATAACTCTGCACTATTGCGAGCTGCAAATGCCACTTCCAGCTTAGCTGTGCAGAAGAAGAACAACAAGAAGGAGAAGTATTTCGAAATATGTCCGTCAGGCCCCTTCCCTTGAGATAAATCTGCAAATATCTCGGAAACGAAGCGATCTACGGCAAAATGTTAAGAGACCTTTTTTGTAGAAAATTAGGTTTCCTACTTTTTATGTTCTATCATATTTTTTGATCAGATGCGTAGTTCTCGAGATATATCCAGATATTTAAAAGTTCCGAAGCGGCACCAACATAATAGAGATACAGAAACACCGTGGCCCCTTTCTTTGAGGTAACTCTGCACTATTGCGAGCTGCAAATGCCACTTCCAGCTTAGCTGTGCAGAAGAAGAACAACAAGAAGAAGAAATATTTCGAAATATGTCCGTCAGGCCCCTTCCCTTGAGATAAATCTGCAAATATCTCGGAAACGAAGCGATCTACGGCAAAATGTTAAGAGACCTTTTTTGTAGAAAATTAGGTTTCCTACTTTTTATGTTCTATGATATTTTTTGATCAGATGCGTAGTTCTCGAGATATATCAAGATATTTAAAAGTTCCGAAGCCGCACCAACATAATAGAGATACAGAAACACTGTGGCCCCTTTCTTTGAGATAACTCTGCACTACTGCGAGCTGCAAATGCCACTTCCAGCTTAGCTGTGCAGAAGAAGAACAACAAGAAGAAGAAATATCTCGAAATATGTCCGTCAGGACCCTTCCCTTGAGATAAATCTGCAAATATCTCGGAAACGAAGCGAGCTATGGCAAAACGTTAAGAGACCTTTTTTGTAGAGAATTATGTTTCCTACAATTTATGTTCTATGATATTTTTTGATCAGAAGCGTAGTTTTCGAGATATAACGAGATATTTAAAAGTTCCGAAGCCGCACCAACATAATAGAGATACAGAAACACCGTGGCCACTTTCTTTGAGATAACTATGCACTAGTGCGAGCCGCAAATGCCGCTTCCAGCTTAGCTGTGCAGAAGAAGAACAACAAGAAGAAGAAATATCTCGAAATATGTCCGTCAGGCCCCTTCCCTTGAGATAAATCTGCAAATATCTCGGGAACGAAGCGAGCTATGGCAAAATGCTAAGATACCTTTTTTGTAGAGAATTAAGTTTCCTACTTTTTATGTTGTATGATATTTTTGGATCAGATGCGTAGTTCTCGAGATATATCAAGATATTTAAAAGTTCCGAAGCCGCACCAACATAATAGAGATACAGAAACACCGTGGCCCCTTTCTTTGAGATAACTCTGCACTATTGCGCGCTGCAAATGCCACTTCCAGCTTTGCTGTGCAGAAGAAGAACAACAAGAAGAAGAAATATCTCGAAATATGTCCGTCAGGCCCCTTCCCTTGAGATACATCTGCAAATATCTCGGAAACGAAGCGAGCTATGGCAAAATGTTAAGAGACCTTTTTTGTAGAGAATTATGTTTCCTACTTTTTATGTTCTATGATATTTTTTGATCAGACGCGTAGTTCTCGAGATATATCAAGATATTTAAAAGTTCCGAAGCCGCACCAACATAATAGAGATACAGAAACACCGTGGCCCCTTTCTTTGAGATAACTCCGCACTATTGCGAGCTGCAAATGCCACTTCCAGCTTACCTGTGCAGAAGAAGAACAACAAGAAGAAGAAATATCTCAAAATATGTCCGTCAGGCCCCTTCCCTTGAGATAAATCTGCAAATATCTCGGAAACGAAGCGAGCTATGGCAAAATGTTAAGAGACCTTATTTGTAGAGAATTAAGTTTCCTACTTTTTATGGTCTGTGATATTTTTTGAGCAGATGCGTAGTTCTCGAGATATATCAAGATATTTAAAAGTTCCGAAGCCGCACCAACATAATAGAGATACAGAAACACCGTGGCCCCTTTCTTTGAGATAACTCTGCACTATTGCGAGCTGGAAATGCCACTTCCAGTTTAGCTGTGCAGAAGAAGAACAACAAGAAGAAGAAATATCTCGAAATATGTCCGTTAGGCCCCTTCCCTTGAGATAAATCTGCAAATATCTCGGAAACGAAGCGAGCTATGGCAAAATGTTAAGAGACCTTTTTTGTAGAGAATTAAGTTTCCTACAATTTATGTTCTATGATATTTTTTGATCAGAAGCGTAGTTTTCGAGATATATCGAGATATTTAAAAGTTCCGAAGCCGCACCAACATAATAGAGATACAGAAACACCGTGGCCCCTTTCTTTGAGATAACTCTGCACTAGTGCGCGCCGCAAATGCCACTTCCAGCTTAGCTGTGCAGAAGAAGAACAACAAGAAGAAGAAATATCTCGAAATATGTCCGTCAGGCCCCTTCCCTTGAGATAAATCTGCAAATATCTCGGAAACGAAGCGAGCTATGGCAAAATGTTAAAAGACCTTTTTTGTAGAGAATTAAGTTTCCTACTTTTTATGTTCTATGATATTTTTTGATCAGATGCGTAGTTCTCGAGATATATCAAGATATTTAAAAGTTCCGAAGCCGCACCAACATAATAGAGATACAGAAACACCGTGGCCCCTTTCTTTGAGATAACTCTGCACTATTGCGAGCTGCAAATGCCACTTCCAGCTTGGCTGTGCAGAAGAAGAACAACAAGAAGAAGAAATATCTCGAAATATGTCCGTCAGGCCCCTTCCCTTGAGATATATCTGCAAATATCTCGGAAACGAAGCGAGCTATGGCAAAATGTTAAGAGACCTTTTTTGTAGAGAATTATGTTTCCTACAATTTATGTTCTATGATATTTTTTGATCAGATGCGTAGTTCTCGAGATATATCAAGATATTTAAAAGTTCCGAAGCCGCACCAACATAATAGAGATACAGAAACACCGTGGCCCCTTTCTTTGAGATAACTCTGCACTATTGCGAGCTGCAAATGCCACTTCCAGCTTAGCTGTGCAGAGGAAGAACAACAAGAAGAAGAAATATCTCGAAATATGTCCGTCAGGCCCCGTTCCTTTGAGCTGAATCTGCAAATATCTCGGAAACGAAGCGAGCTATTGCAAAATGTTAAGAGACGTCTTTTGTAGAGAATTATGTTTCCTACAATTTATGTTCTACGATATTTTTTGATCAGAAGCGTAGTTTTCGAGATATATCGAGATATTTAAAAGTTCCGAAGCCGCACCAACATAATAGAGATACAGAAACACCGTGGCCCCTTTCTTTGAGATAACTCTGCACTATTGCGAGCTGCAAATGCCACTTCCAGCTTAGCTGTGCAGAGGAAGAACAACAAGAAGAAGAAATATCTCGAAATATGTCCCTCAGGCCCCGTTCCTTTGAGCTGAATCTGCAAATATCTCGGAAACGAAGCGAGCTATGGCAAAATGTTAAGAGACGTCTTTTGTAGAGAATTATGTTTCCTACAATTTATGTTCTACGATATTTTTTGATCAGAAGCGTAGTTTTGGAGATATATCGAGATATTTAAAAGTTCCGAAGCCGCACCAACATAATAGAGATACAGAAACACCGTGGCCCCTTTCTTTGAGATAACTCTGCACTAGTGCGAGCCGCAAATGCCACTTCCAGTTTAGCTGTGCAGAAGAAGAACAACAAGAAGAAGAAATATCTCGAAATATGTCCGTCAGGCCCCTTCCCTTGAGATACATCTGCAAATATCTCGGAAACGAAGAGAGCAATGGCAAAATGTTAAGAGACCTTTTTTGTAGAGAATTAAGTTTCCCACTTTTTATGTTCTATGATATTTTTTGATCAGATGCGTAGTTCTCAAGATATATCAAGATATTTAAAAGTTCCGAAGCCGCACCAACATAATAGAGATACAGAAACACCGTGGCCCCTTTCTTTGAGATAACTCTGCACTATTGCGAGCTGTAAATGCCACTTCCAGCTTAGCTGTGCAGAAGAAGAACAACAAGAAGAAGAAATATCTCGAAATATGTCCGTCAGGCCCCTTCCCTTGAGATATATCTGCAAATATCTCGGAAACGAAGCGAGCTATGGCAAAATGTTAAGAGACCTTTTTTGTAGAGAATTATGTTTCCTACAATTTATGTTCTATGATATTTTTTGATCAGATGCGTAGTTCTCGAGATATATCAAGATATTTAAAAGTTCCGAAGCCGCACCAACATAATAGAGATACAGAAACACCGTGGCCCCTTTCTTTGAGATAACTCTGCACTATTGAGAGCTGCAAATGCCACTTCCAGCTTAGCTGTGCAGAGGAAGAACAACAAGAAGAAGAAATATCTCGAAATATGTCCGTCAGGCCCCGTCCCTTGAGATAAATCGGCAAATATCTCGGAAACGAAGCGAGCTATGGCAAAATGTTTAGAGACCTTTCTTGTAGAGAATTAAGTTTCCTACTTTTGATGTAGTATGATATTTTTTGATCAGATGCGTAGTTCTCGAGATATATCAAGATATTTAAAAGTTCCGAAGCCGCACCAACATAATAGAGATACAGAAACACCGTGGCCCCTTTCTTTGAGATAACTCTGCACTAGTGCGAGCCGCAAATGCCACTTCCAGCTTAGCTGTGCAGAAGAAGAACAACAAGAAGAAGAAATATCTCGAAATATGTCCGTCAGGCCCCTTCCCTTGAGATAAATCTGCAAATATCTCGGAAACGAAGCGAGCTATGGCAATATGTTAGGAGACGTTTTTTGTAGAGAATTATGTTTCCTACAATTTATGTTCTATGATATTTTTTGATCAGAAGCGTAGTTTTCGAGATATATCGAGATATTTAAAAGTTCCGAAGCCGCACCAACATAATAGAGATACAGAAACACCGTGGCCCCTTTCTTTGAGATAACTCTGCACTATTGCGAGCCGTAAATGCCACTTCCAGCTTAGCTGTGCAGAAGAAGAACAACAAGAAGAAGAAATATCTCGAAATATGTCCGTCAGGCCCCTTCCCTTGAGATGTATCTGCAAATATCTCGGAAACGAAGCGAGCTATGGCAAAATGTTAAGAGACCTTTTTTGTAGAGAATTATGTTTGCTACAATTTATGTTCTATGATATTTTTTGATCAGAAGCGTAGTTTTCGATATATATCGAGATATTTAAAAGTTCCGAAGCCGCACCAACATAATAGAGATACAGAAACACCGTGGCCCCTTTCTTTGAGATAACTCTGCACTATTGCGAGCTGGAAATGCCACTTCCAGTTTAGCTGTGCAGAAGAAGAACAACAAGAAGAAGAAATATCTCGAAATATGTCCGTCAGGCCCCTTCCCTTGAGATATATCTGCAAATATCTCGGAAACGAAGCGAGCTATGGCAAAATGTTAAGAGACCTTTTTTGTAGAGAATTAAGCTTCCTACTTTTTATCTTCTATGATATTTTTTGATCAGATGCGTAGTTCTCGAGATATGTCAAGATATTTAAAAGTTCCGAAGCCGCACCAACATAATAGAGATACAGAAACACCGTGGCCCCTCTCTTTGAGATAACTCTGCACTATTGCGAGCTGCAAATGCCACTTCCAGCTTAGCTGTGCAGAACAAGAACAACAAGAAGAAGAAATATCTCGAAATATGTCCGTCAGGCCCCTTCCCTTGAGGTAAATCTGCAAATATCTCGGAAACGAAGCGAGCTATGGCAAAATGTTTAGAGACCTTTCTTGTAGAGAATTAAGTTTCCTACTTTTGATGTAGTATGATATTTTTTGATCAGATGCGTAGTTCTCGAGATATATCAAGATATTTAAAAGTTCCGAAGCCGCACCAACATAATAGAGATACAGAAACACCGTGGCCCCTTTCTTTGAGATAACTCTGCACTATTGCGAGCTGCAAATGCCACTTCCAGCTTAGCTGTGCAGAAGAAGAACAACAAGAAGAAGAAATATCTCGAAATATGTCCGTCAGGCCCCTTCCCTTGAGATAAATCTGCAAATATCTCGGAAACGAAGCGAGCTATGGCAAAATGTTAAGAGACCTTTTTTGTAGAGAATTATGTTTCCTACAATTTATGTTCTATGATATTTTTTGATCAGAGGCGTAGTTTTCGAGATATATCGAGATATTTAAAAGTTCCGAAGCCTCACCAACATAATAGAGATACAGAAACACCGTGGCCCCTTTCTTTGAGATAACTCTGCACTATTGCGAGCTGTAAATGCCACTTCCAGCTTAGCTGTGCAGAAGAAGAACAACAAGAAGAAGAAATATCTCGAAATATGTCCGTCAGGCCCCTTCCCTTGAGATGTATCTGCAAATATCTCGGAAACGAAGCGAGCTATGGCAAAATGTTAAGAGACCTTTTTTGTAGAGAATTATGTTTCCTACAATTTATGTTCTATGATATTTTTTGATCAGAAGCGTAGTTTTCGAGATATATCGAGATATTTAAAAGTTCCGAAGCCGCACCAACATAATAGAGATACAGAAACACCGTGGCCCCTTTCTTTGAGATAACTCTGCACTAGTGCGAGCCGCAAATGCCACTTCCAGCTTAGCTGTGCAGAAGAAGAACAACAAGAAGAAATATCTCGAAATATGTCCGTCAGGCCCCTTCCCATGAGATAAATCTGCAAATATCTCGGAAACGAAGCGAGCTATGGCAAAATGTTAAGAGACCTTTTATGTAGAGAATTAAGTTTCCTACTTTTTATCTTCTATGATATTTTTTGATCAGATGCGTAGTTCTCGAGATATATCAAGATATTTAAAAGTTCCGAAGCCGCACCAACATAATAGAGATACAGAAACACCGTGGCCCCTTTCTTTGAGATAACTCTGCACTATTGCGAGCTGCAAATGCCACTTCCAGCTTAGCTGTGCAGAAGAAGAACAACAAGAAGAAGAAATATCTCGAAATATGTCCGTCAGGCCCCTTCCCTTGAGATAAATCTGCAAATATCTCGGAAACGAAGCGAGCTATGGCAAAATGTTGAGAGACCTTTTTTGTAGAGAATTATGTTTCCTACAATTTATGTTCTATGATATTTTTTGATCAGAAGCGTAGTTTTCGAGATATATCGAGATATTTAAAAGTTGCGAAGCCGCACCAACATAATAGAGATACAGAAACACCGTGGCCCCTTTCTTTGAGATAACTCTGCACTAGTGCGAGCCGCAAATGCCACTTCCAGCTTAGCTGTGCAGAAGAAGAACAACAAGAAGAAGAAATATCTCGAAATATGTCCGTCAGGCCCCTTCCCTTGAGATAAATCTGCAAATATCTCGGAAACGAAGCGAGCTATGGCAAAATGTTAAGAGACCTTTTTTGTAGAGAATTAAGTTTCCTACTTTTTATGTTGTATGATATTTTTTGATCAGATGCGTAGTTCTCGAGATATATCAAGATATTTAAAAGTTCCGAAGCCGCACCAACATAATAGAGATACAGAAACACCGTGGCCCCTTTCTTTGAGATAACTCTGCACTATTGCGAGCTGCAAATGCCACTTCCAGCTTAGCTGTGCAGAAGAAGAACAACAAGAAGAAGAAATATCTCGACATATGTCCGTCAGGCCCCTTCCCTTGAGATATATCTGCAAATATCTCGGAAACGAAGCGAGCTATGGCAATATGTTAAGAGACGTTTTTTGTAGAGAATTATGTTTCCTACAATTTATGTTCTATGATATTTTTTGATCAGAAGCGTAGTTTTCGAGATATATCGAGATATTTAAAAGTTCCGAAGCCTCACCAACATAATAGAGATACAGAAACACCGTGGCCCTTTTCTTTGAGATAACTCTGCACTATTGCGAGCTGTAAATGCCACTTCCAGCTTAGCTGTGCAGAAGAAGAACAACAAGAAGAAGAAATATCTCGAAATATGTCCGTCAGGCCCCTTCCCTTGAGATGTATCTGCAAATATCTCGGAAACGAAGCGAGCTATGGCAAAATGTTAAGAGACCTTTTTTGTAGAGAATTATGTTTCCTACAATTTATGTTCTATGATATTTTTTGATCAGAAGCGTAGTTTTCGAGATATATCGAGATATTTAAAAGTTCCGAAGCCGCACCAACATAATAGAGATACAGAAACACCGTGGCCCCTTTCTTTGAGATAACTCTGCACTAGTGCGAGCCGCAAATGCCACTTCCAGCTTAGCTGTGCAGAAGAAGAGCAACAAGAAGAAATATCTCGAAATATGTCCGTCAGGCCCCTTCCCTTGAGATAAATCTGCAAATATCTCGGAAACGAAGCGAGCTATGGCAAAATGTCAAGAGACCTTTTTTGTAGAGAATTAAGTTTCCTACTTTTTATCTTCTATGATATTTTTTGATCAGAAGCGTAGTTTTCGAGATATATCGAGATATTTAAAAGTTGCGAAGCCGCACCAACATAATAGAGATACAGAAACACCGTGGCCCCTTTCTTTGAGATAACTCTGCACTAGTGCGAGCCGCAAATGCCACTTCCAGCTTAGCTGTGCAGAAGAAGAACAACAAGAAGAAGAAATATCTCGAAATATGTCCCTCAGGCCCCTTCCCTTGAGATAAATCTGCAAATATCTCGGAAACGAAGCGAGCTATGGCAAAATGTTAAGAGACCTTTTTTGTAGAGAATTAAGTTTCCTACTTTTTATGTTGTATGATATTTTTTGATCAGATGCGTAGTTCTCGAGATATATCAAGATATTTAAAAGTTCCGAAGCCGCACCAACATAATAGAGATACAGAAACACCGTGGCCCCTTTCTTTGAGATAACTCTGCACTATTGCGAGCTGCAAATGCCACTTCCAGCTTAGCTGTGCAGAAGAAGAACAACAAGAAGAAGAAATATCTCGAAATATGTCCGTCAGGCCCCTTCCCTTGAGATATATCTGCAAATATCTCGGAAACGAAGCGAGCTATGGCAATATGTTAAGAGACGTTTTTTGTAGAGAATTATGTTTCCTACAATTTATGTTCTATGATATTTTTTGATCAGAAGCGTAGTTTTCGAGATATATCGAGATATTTAAAAGTTCCGAAGCCGCACCAACATAATAGAGATACAGAAACACCGTGGCCCCTTTCTTTGAGATAACTCTGCACTAGTGCGAGCCGCAAATGCCACTTCCAGCTTAGCTGTGCAGAAGAAGAACAACAAGAAGAAATATCTCGAAATATGTCCGTCAGGCCCCTTCCCTTGAGATAAATCTGCAAATATCTCGGAAACGAAGCGAGCTATTGCAAAATGTTAAGAGACCTTTTTTGTAGAGGATTAAGTTTCCTACTTTTTATCTTCTATGATATTTTTTGATCAGAAGCGTAGTTTTCGAGATATATCGAGATATTTAAAAGTTGCGAAGCCGCACCAACATAATAGAGATACAGAAACACCGTGGCCCCTTTCTTTGAGATAACTCTGCACTAGTGCGAGCCGCAAATGCCACTTCCAGCTTAGCTGTGCAGAAGAAGAACAACAAGAAGAAGAAATATCTCGAAATATGTCCGTCAGGCCCCTTCCCTTGAGATAAATCTGCAAATATCTCGGAAACGAAGCGAGCTATGGCAAAATGTTAAGAGACCTTTTTTGTAGAGAATTAAGTTTCCTACTTTTTATGTTGTATGATATTTTTTGATCAGATGCGTAGTTCTCGAGATATATCAAGATATTTAAAAGTTCCGAAGCCGCACCAACATAATAGAGATACAGAAACACCGTGGCCCCTTTCTTTGAGATAACTCAGCACTATTGCGAGCTGCAAATGCCACTTCCAGCTTAGCTGTGCAGAGGAAGAACAACAAGAAGAAGAAATATCTCGAAATATGTCCGTCAGGCCCCGTTCCTTTGAGCTGAATCTGCAAATATCTCGGAAACGAAGCGAGCTATGGCAAAATGTTAAGAGACCTTTTTTGTAGAGAATTAAGCTTCCTACTTTTTATCTTCTATGATATTTTTTGATCAGATGCGTAGTTCTCGAGATATGTCAAGATATTTAAAAGTTCCGAAGCCGCACCAACATAATAGAGATACAGAAACACCGTGGCCCCTCTCTTTGAGATAACTCTGCACTATTGCGAGCTGCAAATGCCACTTCCAGCTTAGCTGTGCAGAACAAGAACAACAAGAAGAAGAAATATCTCGAAATATGTCCGTCAGGCCCCTTCCCTTGAGATAAATCTGCAAATATCTCGGAAACGAAGCGAGCTATGGCAAAATGTTTAGAGACCTTTCTTGTAGAGAATTAAGTTTCCTACTTTTGATGTAGTATGATATTTTTTGATCAGATGCGTAGTTCTCGAGATATATCAAGATATTTAAAAGTTCCGAAGCCGCACCAACATAATAGAGATACAGAAACACCGTGGCCCCTTTCTTTGAGATAACTCTGCACTATTGCGAGCTGCAAATGCCACTTCCAGCTTAGCTGTGCAGAAGAAGAACAACAAGAAGAAGAAATATCTCGAAATATGTCCGTCAGGCCCCTTCCCTTGAGATAAATCTGCAAATATCTCGGAAACGAAGCGAGCTATGGCAAAATGTTAAGAGACCTTTTTTGTAGAGAATTATGTTTGCTACAATTTATGTTCTATGATATTTTTTGATCAGAGGCGTAGTTTTCGAGATATATCGAGATATTTAAAAGTTCCGAAGCCTCACCAACATAATAGAGATACAGAAACACCGTGGCCCCTTTCTTTGAGATAACTCTGCACTATTGCGAGCTGTAAATGCCACTTCCAGCTTAGCTGTGCAGAAGAAGAACAACAAGAAGAAGAAATATCTCGAAATATGTCCGTCAGGCCCCTTCCCTTGAGATGTATCTGCAAATATCTCGGAAACGAAGCGAGCTATGGCAAAATGTTAAGAGACCTTTTTTGTAGAGAATTATGTTTCCTACAATTTATGTTCTATGATATTTTTTGATCAGAAGCGTAGTTTTCGAGATATATCGAGATATTTAAAAGTTCCGAAGCCGCACCAACATAATAGAGATACAGAAACACCGTGGCCCCTTTCTTTGAGATAACTCTGCACTAGTGCGAGCCGCAAATGCCACTTCCAGCTTAGCTGTGCAGAAGAAGAACAACAAGAAGAAATATCTCGAAATATGTCCGTCAGGCCCCTTCCCTTGAGATAAATCTGCAAATATCTCGGAAACGAAGCGAGCTATGGCAAAATGTTAAGACACCTTTTATGTAGAGAATTAAGTTTCCTACTTTTTATCTTCTATGATATTTTTTGATCAGATGCGTAGTTCTCGAGATATATCAAGATATTTAAAAGTTCCGAAGCCGCACCAACATAATAGAGATACAGAAACACCGTGGCCCCTTTCTTTGAGATAACTCTGCACTATTGCGAGCTGCAAATGCCACTTCCAGCTTAGCTGTGCAGAAGAAGCACAACAAGAAGAAGAAATATCTCGAAATATGTCCGTCAGGCCCCTTCCCTTGAGATAAATCTGCAAATATCTCGGAAACGAAGCGAGCTATGGCAAAATGTTGAGAGACCTTTTTTGTAGAGAATTATGTTTCCTACAATTTATGTTCTATGATATTTTTTGATCAGAAGCGTAGTTTTCGAGATATATCGAGATATTTAAAAGTTGCGAAGCCGCACCAACATAATAGAGATACAGAAACACCGTGGCCCCTTTCTTTGAGATAACTCTGCACTAGTGCGAGCCGCAAATGCCACTTCCAGCTTAGCTGTGCAGAAGAAGAACAACAAGAAGAAGAAATATCTCGAAATATGTCCGTCAGGCCCCTTCCCTTGAGATAAATCTGCAAATATCTCGGAAACGAAGCGAGCTATGGCAAAATGTTAAGAGACCTTTTTTGTAGAGAATTAAGTTTCCTACTTTTTATGTTGTATGATATTTTTTGATCAGATGCGTAGTTCTCGAGATATATCAAGATATTTAAAAGTTCCGAAGCCGCACCAACATAATAGAGATACAGAAACACCGTGGCCCCTTTCTTTGAGATAACTCTGCACTATTGCGAGCTGCAAATGCCACTTCCAGCTTAGCTGTGCAGAAGAAGAACAACAAGAAGAAGAAATATCTCGAAATATGTCCGTCAGGCCCCTTCCCTTGAGATATATCTGCAAATATCTCGGAAACGAAGCGAGCTATGGCAATATGTTAAGAGACGTTTTTTGTAGAGAATTATGTTTCCTACAATTTATGTTCTATGATATTTTTTGATCAGAAGCGTAGTTTTCGAGATATATCGAGATATTTAAAAGTTCCGAAGCCGCACCAACATAATAGAGATACAGAAACACCGTGGCCCCTTTCTTTGAGATAACTCTGCACTAGTGCGAGCCGCAAATGCCACTTCCAGCTTAGCTGTGCAGAAGAAGAACAACAAGAAGAAATATCTCGAAATATGTCCGTCAGGCCCCTTCCCTTGAGATAAATCTGCAAATATCTCGGAAACGAAGCGAGCTATTGCAAAATGTTAAGAGACCTTTTTTGTAGAGAATTAAGTTTCCTACTTTTTATCTTCTATGATATTTTTTGATCAGAAGCGTAGTTTTCGAGATATATCGAGATATTTAAAAGTTGCGAAGCCGCACCAACATAATAGAGATACAGAAACACCGTGGCCCCTTTCTTTGAGATAACTCTGCACTAGTGCGAGCCGCAAATGCCACTTCCAGCTTAGCTGTGCAGAAGAAGAACAACAAGAAGAAGAAATATCTCGAAATATGTCCGTCAGGCCCCTTCCCTTGAGATAAATCTGCAAATATCTCGGGAACGAAGCGAGCTATGGCAAAATGTTAAGAGACCTTTTTTGTAGAGAATTAAGTTTCCTACTTTTTATGTTGTATGATATTTTTTGATCAGATGCGTAGTTCTCGAGATATATCAAGATATTTAAAAGTTCCGAAGCCGCACCAACATAATAGAGATACAGAAACACCGTGGCCCCTTTCTTTGAGATAACTCTGCACTATTGCGAGCTGCAAATGCCACTTCCAGCTTAGCTGTGCAGAGGAAGAACAACAAGAAGAAGAAATATCTCGAAATATGTCCGTCAGGCCCCGTTCCTTTGAGCTGAATCTGCAAATATCTCGGAAACGAAGCGAGCTATGGCAAAATGTTAAGAGACCTTTTTTGTAGAGAATTAAGCTTCCTACTTTTTATCTTCTATGATATTTTTTGATCAGATGCGTAGTTCTCGAGATATGTCAAGATATTTAAAAGTTCCGAAGCCGCACCAACATAATAGAGATACAGAAACACCGTGGCCCCTCTCTTTGAGATAACTCTGCACTATTGCGAGCTGCAAATGCCACTTCCAGCTTAGCTGTGCAGAACAAGAACAACAAGAAGAAGAAATATCTCGAAATATGTCCGTCAGGCCCCTTCCCTTGAGATAAATCTGCAAATATCTCGGAAACGAAGCGAGCTATGGCAAAATGTTTAGAGACCTTTCTTGTAGAGAATTAAGTTTCCTACTTTTGATGTAGTATGATATTTTTTGATCAGATGCGTAGTTCTCGAGATATATCAAGATATTTAAAAGTTCCGAAGCCGCACCAACATAATAGAGATACAGAAACACCGTGGCCCCTTTCTTTGAGATAACTCTGCACTATTGCGAGCTGCAAATGCCACTACCAGCTTAGCTGTGCAGAAGAAGAACAACAAGAAGAAGAAATATCTCGAAATATGTCCGTCAGGCCCCTTCCCTTGAGATAAATCTGCAAATATCTCGGAAACGAAGCGAGCTATGGCAAAATGTTAAGAGACCTTTTTTGTAGAGAATTATGTTTGCTACAATTTATGTTCTATGATATTTTTTGATCAGAGGCGTAGTTTTCGAGATATATCGAGATATTTAAAAGTTCCGAAGCCTCACCAACATAATAGAGATACAGAAACACCGTGGCCCCTTTCTTTGAGATAACTCTGCACTATTGCGAGCTGTAAATGCCACTTCCAGCTTAGCTGTGCAGAAGAAGAACAACAAGAAAAAGAAATATCTCGAAATATGTCCGTCAGGCCCCTTCCCTTGAGATGTATCTGCAAATATCTCGGAAACGAAGCGAGCTATGGCAAAATGTTAAGAGACCTTTTTTGTAGAGAATTATCTTTCCTACAATTTATGTTCTATGATATTTTTTGATCAGAAGCGTAGTTTTCGAGATATATCGAGATATTTAAAAGTTCCGAAGCCGCACCAACATAATAGAGATACAGAAACACCGTGGCCCCTTTCTTTGAGATAACTCTGCACTAGTGCGAGCCGCAAATGCCACTTCCAGCTTAGCTGTGCAGAAGAAGAACAACAAGAAGAAATATCTCGAAATATGTCCGTCAGGCCCCTTCCCTTGAGATAAATCTGCAAATATCTCGGAAACGAAGCGAGCTATGGCAAAATGTTAAGAGACCTTTTATGTAGAGAATTAAGTTTCCTACTTTTTATGTTGTATGATATTTTTTGATCAGATGCGTAGTTCTCGAGATATATCAAGATATTTAAAAGTTCCGAAGCCGCACCAACATAATAGAGATACAGAAACACCGTGGCCCCTTTCTTTGAGATAACTCTGCACTATTGCGAGCTGCAAATGCCACTTCCAGCTTAGCTGTGCAGAAGAAGAACAACAAGAAGAAGAAATATCTCGAAATATGTCCGTCAGGCCCCTTCCCTTGAGATATATCTGCAAATATCTCGGAAACGAAGCGAGCTATGGCAATATGTTAAGAGACGTTTTTTGTAGAGAATTATGTTTCCTACAATTTATGTTCTATGATATTTTTTGATCAGAAGCGTAGTTTTCGAGATATATCGAGATATTTAAAAGTTCCGAAGCCGCACCAACATAATAGAGATACAGAAACACCGTGGCCCCTTTCTTTGAGATAACTCTGCACTAGTGCGAGCCGCAAATGCCACTTCCAGCTTAGCTGTGCAGAAGAAGAACAACAAGAAGAAATATCTCGAAATATGTCCGTCAGGCCCCTTCCCTTGAGATAAATCTGCAAATATCTCGGAAACGAAGCGAGCTATGGCAAAATGTTAAGAGACCTTTTTTGTAGAGAATTAAGTTTCCTACTTTTTATCTTCTATGATATTTTTTGATCAGAAGCGTAGTTTTCGAGATATATCGAGATATTTAAAAGTTGCGAAGCCGCACCAACATAATAGAGATACAGAAACACCGTGGACCCTTTCTTTGAGATAACTCTGCACTAGTGCGAGCCGCAAATGCCACTTCCAGCTTAGCTGTGCAGAAGAAGAACAACAAGAAGAAGAAATATCTCGAAATATGTCCGTCAGGCCCCTTCCCTTGAGATAAATCTGCAAATATCTCGGAAACGAAGCGAGCTATGGCAAAATGTTAAGAGACCTTTTTTGTAGAGAATTAAGTTTCCTACTTTTTATGTTGTATGATATTTTTTGATCAGATGCGTAGTTCTCGAGATATATCAAGATATTTAAAAGTTCCGAAGCCGCACCAACATAATAGAGATACAGAAACACCGTGGCCCCTTTCTTTGAGATAACTCTGCACTATTGCGAGCTGCAAATGCCACTTCCAGCTTAGCTGTGCAGAGGAAGAACAACAAGAAGAAGAAATATCTCGAAATATGTCCGTCAGGCCCCGTTCCTTTGAGCTGAATCTGCAAATATCTCGGAAACGAAGCGAGCTATGGCAAAATGTTAAGAGACCTTTTTTGTAGAGAATTAAGCTTCCTACTTTTTATCCTCTATGATATTTTTTGATCAGATGCGTAGTTCTCGAGATATGTCAAGATATTTAAAAGTTCCGAAGCCGCACCAACATAATAGAGATACAGAAACACCGTGGCCCCTCTCTTTGAGATAACTCTGCACTATTGCGAGCTGCAATGCCACTTCCAGCTTAGCTGTGCAGAACAAGAACAACAAGAAGAAGAAATATCTCGAAATATGTCCGTCAGGCCCCTTCCCTTGAGATAAATCTGCAAATATCTCGGAAACGAAGAGAGCTATGGCAAAATGTTTAGAGACCTTTCTTGTAGAGAATTAAGTTTCCTACTTTTGATGTAGTATGATATTTTTTGATCAGATGCGTAGTTCTCGAGATATATCAAAATATTTAAAAGTTCCGAAGCCGCACCAACATAATAGGGATACAGAAACACCGTGGCCCCTTTCTTTGAGATAACTCTGCACTAGTGCGAGCCGCAAATGCCACTTCCAGCTTAGCTGTGCAGAAGAAGAACAACAAGAAGAAGAAATATCTCGAAATATGTCCGTCAGGCCCCTTCCCTTGAGATAAATCTGCAAATATCTCGGAAACGAAGCGAGCTATGGCAAAATGTTAAGAGACCTTTTTTGTAGAGAATTAAGTTTCCTACTTTTTATCTTCTATGATATTTTTTGATCAGAAGCGTAGTTTTCGAGATATATCGAGATATTTAAAAGTTGCGAAGCCGCACCAACATAATAGAGATACAGAAACACCGTGGCCCCTTTCTTTGAGATAACCCTGCACTAGTGCGAGCCGCAAATGCCACTTCCAGCTTAGCTGTGCAGAAGAAGAACAACAAGAAGAAGAAATATCTCGAAATATGTCCGTCAGGCCCCTTCCCTTGAGATATATCTGCAAATATCTCGGAAACGAAGCGAGCTATGGCAATATGTTAAGAGACGTTTTTTGTAGAGAATTATGTTTCCTACAATTTATGTTCTATGATATTTTTTGATCAGAAGCGTAGTTTTCGAGATATATCGAGATATTTAAAAGTTCCGAAGCCTCGCCAACATAATAGAGATACAGAAACACCGTGGCCCCTTTCTTTGAAATAACTCTGCACTATTGCGAGCTGTAAATGCCACTTCCAGCTTAGCTGTGCAGAAGAAGAACAACAAGAAGAAGAAATATCTCGAAATATGTCCGTCAGGCCCCTTCCCTTGAGATGTATCTGCAAATATCTCGGAAACGAAGCGAGCTATGGCAAAATGTTAAGAGACCTTTTTTGTAGAGAATTATGTTTCCTACAATTTATGTTCTATGATATTTTTTGATCAGAAGCGTAGTTTTCGAGATATATCGAGATATTTAAAAGTTCCGAAGCCGCACCAACATAATAGAGATACAGAAACACCGTGGCCCCTTTCTTTGAGATAACTCTGCACTAGTGCGAGCCGCAAATGCCACTTCCAGCTTAGCTGTGCAGAAGAAGAACAACAAGAAGAAATATCTCGAAATATGTCCGTCAGGCCCCTTCCCTTGAGATAAATCTGCAAATATCTCGGAAACGAAGCGAGCTATGGCAAAATGTTAAGAGACCTTTTTTGTAGAGAATTAGGTGTCCTACTTTTTATCTTCTATGATATTTTTTGATCAGAAGCGTAGTTTTCGAGATATATCGAGATATTTAAAAGTTGCGAAGCCGCACCAACATAATAGAGATACAGAAACACCGTGGCCCCTTTCTTTGAGATAACTCTGCACTAGTGCTAGCCGCAAATGCCACTTCCAGCTTAGCTGTGCAGAAGAAGAACAACAAGAAGAAGAAATATCTCGAAATATGTCCGTCAGGCCCCTTCCCTTGAGATAAATCTGCAAATATCTCGGAAACGAAGCGAGCTATGGCAAAATGTTAAGAGACCTTTTTTGTAGAGAATTAAGTTTCCTACTTTTTATGTTGTATAATATTTTTTGATCAGATCCGTAGTTCTCGAGATATATCAAGATATTTAAAAGTTCCGAAGCCGCACCAACATAATAGAGATACAGAAACACCGTGGCCCCTTTCTTTGAGATAACTCTGCACTATTGCGAGCTGCAAATGCCACTTCCAGCTTAGCTGTGCAGAAGAAGAACAACAAGAAGAAGAAATATCTCGAAATATGTCCGTCAGGCCCCTTCCCTTGAGATATATCTGCAAATATCTCGGAAACGAAGCGAGCTATGGCAATATGTTAAGAGACGTTTTTTGTAGAGAATTAAGTTTTCTACAATTTATGTTCTATGATATTTTTTGATCAGAAGCGTAGTTTTCGAGATATATCGAGATATTTAAAAGTTCCGAAGCCGCACCAACATAATAGAGATACAGAAACACCGTGGCCCCTTTCTTTGAGATAACTCTGCACTATTGCGAGCTGCAAATGCCACTTCCAGCTTAGCTGTGCAGAAGAAGAACAACAAGAAGAAGAAATATCTCGAAATATGTCCGTTAGGCCCCTTCCCTTGAGATAAATCTGCAAATATCTCGGAAATGAAGCGAGCTATGGCAAAATAATAAGAGACCTTTTCTGTAGAGAATTAAGTTTCCTACTTTTTATGTTCTATGATATTTTTTGATCAGAAGCGTAGTTTTCGAGATATATCGAGATATTTAAAAGTTCCGAAGCCGCACCAACATAATAGAGATACAGAAACACCGTGGCCCCTTTCTTTGAGATAACTCTGCACTAGTGCGAGCCGCAAATGCCACTTCCATCTTAGCTGTGCAGAAGAAGAACAACAAGAAGAAGAAATATCTCGAAATATGTCCGTCAGGCCCGTTCCTTTGAGCTGAATCTGCAAATATCTCGGAAACGAAGCGAGCTATGGCAAAATGTTAAGAGACCTTTTTTGTAGAGAATTAAGTTTCCTACTTTTTATGTTCTATGATATTTTTTGATCAGATGCGTAGTTCTCGAGATATATCGAGATATTTAAAAGTTCCGAAGCCGCACCAACATAATAGAGATACAGAAACACCGTGGCCCCTTTCTATGAGATCACTCTGCACTATTGCGAGCTGTAAATGCCACCTCCAGCTTAGCTGTGCAGAAGAAGAACAATAAGAAGAAGAAATATCTCGAAATATGTCCGTCAGGCCCCTTCCCTTGAGATAAATCTGCAAATATCTCGGAAACGAAGTGAGCTATGGCAAAATGTTAAGAGACTTTATTTGTAGAGAATTAAGTTTCCTACTTTTTATGTTCTATGATATTTTTTGATCAGATGCGTAGTTCTCGAGATATATCAAGATATTTAAAAGTTCCGAAGCCGCACCAACATAATAGAGATACAGAAACACCGTGGCCCCTTTCTTTGAGATAACTCTGCACTATTGCGAGCTGCAAATGCCACTTCCAGCTTAGCTGTGCAGAAGAAGAACAACAAGAAGAAGAAATATCTCGAAATATGTCCGTCAGGCCCCTTCCCTTGAGATGTATCTGCAAATATCTCGGAAACGAAGCGAGCTATGGCAAAATGTTAAGAGACCTTTTTTGTAGAGAATTACGTTTCCTACAATTTATGTTCTATGATATTTTTTGATCAGAAGCGTAGTTTTCGAGATATATCGAGATATTTAAAAGTTCCGAAGCCGCACCAACATAATAGAGATACAGAAACACCGTGGCCCCTTTCTTCGAGATAACTCTGCACTAGTGCGAGCCGCAAATGCCGCTTCCAGCTTAGCTGTGCAGAAGAAGAACAACAAGAAGAAGAAATATCTCGAAATATGTCCGTCAGGCCCCTTCTCTCGAGATAAATCTGCAAATATCTCGGAAACGAAGCGAGCTATGGCAAAATGTTAAGAGACCTTATTTGTAGAGAATTAAGTTTCCTACTTTTTGTGTAGTATGATATTTTTTGATCAGATGCGTAGTTCTCGAGATATATCAAGATATTTAAAAGTTCCGAAGCCGCACCAACATAATAGAGATACTGAAACACCGTGGCCCCTTTCTTTGAGATAACTCTGCACTAGTGCGAGCCGCAAATGCCACTTCCAGCTTAGCTGTGCAGAAGAAGAACAACAAGAAGAAGAAATATCTCGAAATATGTCCGTCAGGCCCCTTCCCTTGAGATAAATCTGCAAATATCTCGGAAACGAAGCGAGCTATGGCAAAATGTTAAGAGACCTTTTTTGTAGAAAATTATGTTTCCTACTTTTTATCTTCTATGATATTTTTTGATCAGATGCGTAGTTCTCGAGATATATCAAGATATTTAAAAGCTCCGAAGCCGCACCAACATAATAGAGATACAGAAACACCGTGGCCCCGTTCTTTGAGATAACTCTGCACTATTGCGAGCTGCAAATGCCACTTCCAGCTTAGCTGTGCAGAAGAAGAACAACAAGAAGAAGAAATATCTCGAAATATGTCCGTTAGGCCCCTTCCCTTGAGATAAATCTGCAAATATCTCGGAAATGAAGCGAGCTATGGCAAAATAATAAGAGACCTTTTCTGTAGAGAATTAAGTTTCCTACTTTTTATGTTCTGTGATATTTTTTGATCAGAAGCGTAGTTTTCGAGATATATCGAGATATTTAAAAGTTCCGAAGCCGCACCAACATAATAGAGATACAGAAACACCGTGGCCCCTTTCTTTGAGATAACTCTGCACTAGTGCGAGCGGCAAATGCCACTTCCATCTTAGCTGTGCAGAAGAAGAACAACAAGAAGAAGAAATATCTCGAAATATGTCCGTCAGGCCCGTTCCTTTGAGCTGAATCTGCAAATATCTCGGAAACGAAGCGAGCTATGGCAAAATGTTAAGAGACCTTTTTTGTAGAGAATTAAGTTTCCTACTTTTTATGTTGTATGATATTTTTTGATCAGATGCGTAGTTCTCGAGATATATCAAGATATTTAAAAGTTCCGAAGCCGCACCAACATAATAGAGATACAGAAACACCGTGGCCCCTTTCTCTGAGATAACTCTGCACTATTGCGAGCTGCAAATGCCACTTCCAGCTTAGCTGTGCAGAAGAAGAACAACAAGAAGAAGAAATATCTCGAAATATGTCCGTCAGGCCCCTTCCCTTGAGATATATCTGCAAATATCTCGGAAACGAAGCGAGCTATGGCAAAATGTTAAGAGACTTTATTTGTAGAGAATTAAGTTTCCTACTTTTTATGTTCTATGATATTTTTTGAGCAGATGCGTAGTTCTCGAGATATATCGAGATATTTAAAAGTTCCGAAGCCGCACCAACATAATAGAGATACAGAAACACCGTGGCCCCTTTCTATGAGATAACTCTGCACTATTGCGAGCTGTAAATGCCACTTCCAGCTTAGCTGTGCAGAAGAAGAACAACAAGAAGAAGAAATATCTCGAAATATGTCCGTCAGGCCCCTTCCCTTGAGATAAATCTGCAAATATCTCGGAAACGAAGCGAGCTATGGCAAAATGTTAAGAGACTTTATTTGTAGAGAATTAAGTTTCCTACTTTTTATGTTCTATGATATTTTTTGATCAGATGCGTAGTTCTCGAGATATATCGAGATATTTTGTTACGTGGCCGACGGCTTGGCAGCGCGCGTGGCTATCAGAGGCTTTCTGATTGGCGGCCGCGTAACTTATTTTATTATCAATACAACCCGAGCGGTAAGATTGTATTGTGGTAGGAACTGTCACAAGGTTTCACTGGGTTTAAAGGAGAATGCTAATGTGGGTTTGACACAGCAATGTATATATTCTGCAATCTTGGTCTATTACAGATGTTGTTGTCGCGAATATAGGTGTATAATGTGATATATTACCTATTTCCACTATGCTCGGTGTTCACGCACTGGCAATGCGGGGGTGTTGTGTGTGGTTGATTGTAATGCCAAATAGAAACACGACTCGCGGATTCTATAAGGTGAATGTTGCTCGAAGGGGACTTCAACCCGATCTCACTAATAGTAACCAACTCACTACCGTACACGACGTGCTCGACACGAGATGAACTCTGGTACTGCCCCCGATCGTTGGTACGAACGGGTTTATATACTAATTAAGAAGGGTGGTCTGGTTACTATTCGAGTGATCAGGCTGGGTCCACCTGCCTCTGCGACAGTTTAGAGTGGTTGCATCTGCTATTTGATTACGGCGGACCCATTGCTTTCCCAAGTGTTTGGTTCTGCTATCGGTGGGCCTTCTGTTTATTACGAGAGTAAATGGTCGGTTTGCCCGAGAGTTTTCCTTTCCAGATGTTTAAGCTTATTTGAAAGGAGACACGTTTGATAAAAACGGTCTGTCTACGTGACACCTCCCCCCTTAGATGAAACATCGCGGTAATCGTGATGCTTTCAATTGGAAAGGAAAACACTCACTAGAATGTGTTGAAGTTTTGGTGTTGTAATGCAATATGTCGGGTGTTATGTGTGATGTGTGTGTACTTATCGCTACGTGTGATGGTTGGTGATGCTGCTAACTGCGGTATGAAGTCGAAGCGTACGTCTGGGTCCAGGCTGCCTCGATCGGATTTGTCTCTCGGTGTACCAGGTTGGTACTATTACAGGCGGTGGTATGGGTTGGTTTGCTCTTTGGTATTCCATTTCCATGATGATGGCGGCAATACACTCCTCGCAGTGGTAGGCGGCCTGCAACTCCATCAGGGGCGCGCTGCAAATATCGCAGGCCCCAGGCGGATATGCCGTTGGTAGTGGATAGTGTACCTCCACCATGTCATAGATCCTTGCTGCTCCAAGGGCTGCTTCGAGAGCACACTGCATACAGACAATGCCAACGTCTAATCTGTAGCAAGTGCTGCGCATGCACAGGCGGGCCGTCAAGTTCATCAGCAGCTCGATGCGACTGGTGTCCCTCTCAGTTGGTTGTTCCCTGATGTAGCACATTTCGGTCCGCTCAGATAAGTGTTTTGGAAGAATGGTGTTGTGGTCTGCTTTTATACCCGGCCTGGAACCGCGTATCTCATGCCCAACCACGCCTCCGCCACGTTGAATGGTGGTTGTCCTGGTAGACGATCGAGGGCTACATCTGCCACGACCTCACCCTCGCCTCTGATGTTGGTTAGCAGACCCCTCCTTCCTTCCAACACCCTCTTGGCCTGCTCTATCTTCCAGGTCCTGCATACAGGGCGGATACCCCGTACCCGTACCTTGAAGGCCTGCCACGGTAGATTTTGAAAGCGTGGCGGCAAGGTCCGAAGTTGGTCGACCGGTGCCCTTACCACCTTGCCGTGGTCACGAAGAGCCACCTCGAACTGGCCGTCCACCAGGTGTTGAACTTCTCCTCGGACCCAAGTACCTTCTTTACTTCTGTACGCCACCAGACGTCCAGTGGTCAGTCTTCCCTGGTTTGGAAAGTGGAGGTGGCCGCGGTCGCTCATGTACCGATACAGGTCCCGGTACAGTCGCCTAGCTTCTTCCCGACCGTCGTCCACCTGCGCCCAGAATTCTACCGGATTGTCCACGTGGACAATTCCGATCCGAACAGAACTGCTCAAAACTATATTTTTGATGGTGTTCATTTTCTTGAGGATGTCTACTGATGAGACTATGGTGCCGAGAACTGCTTATATAGTCTGAAAACCCTTATCTTACCCCACTCTTATTTCGACTCTTAGAGGAGGGATGTGTAGGAGTGGCTACGGCCCCTTAGAATATTGTGGCACTTGGTCTAGGTGCTGAAGATTTTTCCCTTGGTAAATTTATATTATTTGAATTTGATTCTTCTGAGTTTTTAGGTATTTCTTCCAGTTGCAATTCAATTTCGTTCGGTTTGTCCAAAGGTTTTAGTTTATTAATGATTTTGTGTATATTACTTTTTATTATTGTCCCAATTATTAATAGTAGGATCAAAGATACTACTCCAAACGAGGAAAATGTTGATATTTTTATACGATTTGTGGAAATTTCTTGAAGTTCCAATTCTTTCGCCCGATGCTCCAATTCCTCTAGGTTTGGTGCTGTCGGAAGGTTCTTCCAATTTGTGATTACTTGATCTGTATTAGTGTAATTGGTTTCTAAAACTGATAGGTGATGTTCTGTTATTTTCGGAATGATTACTGATAAATTGTATGACGCTGATGGGTAATGTATAATATTTTCCATGGTTACTATTGTGTCCATTGCTTTTAATTGCATCGCATTTACTGTGGCTCTACATCCCGGTTCGAGGTTGAAAATTCCAGTATTATAAATGTTTGCTATAGTTGGTTTTTCCCCTTTACAATATACCTGGGCCTTTTTATGGGTTGGCATAAAGAAAAACCAGGTAGCAGGAGCGCTTAACACTTGCCAGAATGGTTGAAGCTTGGTGGTTACCCTTACATCGCAGGTTTCCCAGTTTATGGCGGATGGGTTCAAAAGCAAGGTAGATTCGCAGGTTGCATGACCTTCTACCTGATATAATGGTAATGTTGATGGTCCTATTAACTGATTATTATGAACTCGGCAAACTCCAAGATATTCCTCGGTAGGTAAAAAGTATTGCTGCTCATCTGTAGTGACTGCAATGTATGAAATTTGTGGTTGTATGTACGTAACTACTTCTTTTTCTTTAATAACCTGCTTTGATGGACAAGGATAGATTTTATACAAATTGAACACCTTTTGTTCCAAAAGCGGTATGGTGAGTTCAAATAATACTCTGCCTTTTGCAAATACTACATTTAATTTCGTTAGTTTCTCGATTTGTTCAGTTAATAATTCTTCTGGAGATAATGGAAATTCATAAGTTAAAGATTGTTTGATCTTTAATGCTGACTTCAATAATTGCTGTGGTGAAAAAACGGCAGGATGCATTATTCCTTGTTTCGCTAATAATATTGCGTCTATTAATAATAGTAAATTAGTGCTGTAGTCGTCCAATCCTCTTTCTAATTCTAAAATGGTATCCCTTATAGCTGTTTCAAAACGGAGTTGGGCAATTTCGGACCTAGTGTCTTCTAAGAATCGCGAATGTTCTGATGCAGCTTTTATCAGCTCAGATGTAACCTGTGTTAAATTTACTAATCTTTCGTGTATGGCTGAAAACTCCCCTTTCACAATGTGTATTTGCTTCGAGTTGAGTTCCGTTATTTCAAGTTGATTTTTATATAACTTATTCAATTCCTGGTTGTAAAAATCTGCGTCTTCTTGAGTTAAGGTTCCAAATAATGCTTTGTTGATTGTGCCAATAAATCCGAATGGTGCATTGCGTCGTAATGGTCGTCTTTTTGGAAAGGCATCGTTTCCTATTGCTGTTTGTATTAGATTCCTATACTGCATAGTGTTTTCTTCTCTTTTAAGTAACCGTGGTCCTACTTCCATGCTGAGGCAAGTTTCTAAACCGTGTTTTTTGCAAAGTTGGTTCATGGCCAGAATTATCTGTTCTACTGGTGGTGCATGTGCAAGGTATTTATCAACATCCAATGACGTGACCAATCGCCATTGCGATTGATATGTCCGTATGTCTGACAATTTATCGTAAAACAAACCCGTTGATTGCGCCAGTGGTAACACCTTTGAACCGCCTTTAATCGCTGTCTGACTCATAACCAGAGCCAGAGGTATCAGAAGTAGTTGTGCCGGAATCATGATTTCCCGTTATTTCCGTTTTTTCCGCTGTGGATGGAAAATAAGCGTGTTTTAATTTATCTTGGTGTTTTGTTATCGTTTTGTCAGGTGTTCGCAATACAATGTTGTTCATATCTGTTACATTAATGATCTCATATGGCCCTACATAATGTGGATCAAATTTACTAATTCGTGGTTCTAGCAATGCATAAGCATAATCGCCTACATTGAATTCTACCGGTCGGGAATGTTTATCATAGTACTTCTTCGAACGGTGCTTGGAAGCAATCAAATTATCGGCTGCTATGTTGCGGATTTTTATAGTATGAGTTATTAATTCTGTTAAATAGTCGCCATATAATTTTAACCTTTCGCCAGTTGGAAACGAACTTGGTTCACGGGCTGGTTTTCCAAATATTAATTCATATGGAGAGAAATTTGTTGCTTCATGTACGGAAGTATTATAAGAAAACATGGCAAATGGTATTAATAGGTCCCAATCTTCATAATTATCCATGTAATGTTTAAGATATTCTGTTAGTACTATATGACTTCGTTCTAGTGATCCATTAGTTTGTGGTCTGTATCCAGAAGTTGTGATTTGTTTGATTTTGAATATTTCTGAAAGATTTTTCATTAAGCTTCCGATAAAACTAGTTCCCTTGTCTGTTAATATTGCTCGTGGTGTTCCATATATGGCAATAAAATGTCTCGCGAAAGCGTCTGCTATTGTGGCTGCTCTAATGTTTGGTATTGCTACTGCTATACAATATTTCGTTAAACAATCTTGCATTGTGAGAATGTATTTATTTCCGCTAGGCGTTAAAGGTAAAGGTCCTACGGTGTCTAAAGCAACTTTATCAAATGGTTCTATCGGGGTATCGGTAATTAACATTGGTTGATGAGTTTTTGCTCTAACTAATTTCTCTTCTTGACAGCTTGGACATTTCCTGATATAATTTCGTATTTCGTTGTGCATTTCTGGCCATTGATATTTCGCTCTGATGCGTTTATATGTTTTTGTGACTCCTTTATGTCCTCCTATCAAACTGTCGTGAGCTTCGCGAATTATTTGTAATCGATCTTCTTCTGATGGTGTAATCGTTGAACAATTGCATATGATGATTTTCTGTGTTGTACCGTTGAAAACGTCCTTTATTAATTTAGTTAATTCATTGGTTGGTAATTTATGAAAATCTCCGACTGCTGATATTCTAAATGATTTAATTGGATTTTGATCTAAATGCTGTTTCAGTGTTTGTAGTCCGTTTAGTATATCTTCACTTTTAATGGTGTCGTAAAAATTATCTGATATTATTATACTGTAAACTTTGTATGAGCCATTTGCTGATTCTATTACGTCTCCTTTCTGCGGTTTCTTTGACATGAGCTGTTGTAAATCTATTGCTTCTGTGTCCAGTAACAGTTTTCCAATGGGGGTTACCAATTTACAGTCCGCAGGTATGAAATGTGCGTAATGACCTTCCTCGGTGGTCAGGGTGTTTGGAGAGATAATAACCTCAAGTGTCTGTGAAGGTTGCACTTTTCTTCGCAGGTCATCTCCCTCCGTGGAAAGAGTGTCTGTGTCAAGAAGTGTGAGCGGATAAGGGTCAACGGTACGGTCAAAGTTTTTCTGTGGTTGCTGGATTGCCGTTCCTATTGTTTCGTTAACAGGTTGTGGTTGTAAAATTCCCTCATTTGTTACAAGTGATAATGGTGTATGGTTAAGTAAATCCTGTTGCGGGTTTGCGATTATCGTGTTTTCCGTAATGGTATTTTCTGATGGTTCTTCGAATGAAATCAAGTTTACGTCTTCTTCTGTCGATGTGATTTTAGTAGAATTTGCTTGCGGATGAAAGTTTATTGTTTCCATGTGTTCATCTGGCATACTTATCTCGTGCGATAAGTTAGGTAAGACTCTCGGTCTATCTGCTATTGGAGAATGTTGAACCTTCCCACGGGCTGGTTCTTCATCAGAGCTAGTGTTTTCCTCTTGATATTTCGGTCTCCTTTCCCTGTCCCTTTGTAGTTGCCGCACACGAAATCCTATGGAATCCGTGTCGATTTCTGGTTTCTGTCCTATGTGCTTGTAATCGGGGTCTTGAGGATCTCGGGGTATAAGTGGTAAGCAAGATGGTACTGGGTTACGTGATAATGCGTCTGCGTTCTTGTTCGTCTTTCCTGCTTTATGGATAACCTGATATTCGTACTCTAAGAGTCTGAGTCTCCACTTCATAAGTCGTGATGTCGGATCCTTGACAGAGTGTAACCAGACTAACGGTCGGTGATCTGTGACGAGTGTGAATTTTGTTCCATAAAGATACGGTCTGAAATATTGTACTGCGTAAACCATTGCAAGACATTCCTTTTCTGTAGCAGAATAATTCCTTTCGGCTTTATTTAAGGTACGAGATGCGTAGGCAATTGGTAGATCGTTTCCTATTTCTCCTTGACTAAGTACAGCTCCAATTGCGTAATCTGATGCGTCAGTGGTAACAATGAACGGTCGATTAAAATCCGGATATTGTAAAATTGGTTGTGTACAGAGTTCGTCGCGTAAATTTTCAAAACTTTTTTGCTGGTCTTCGGTCCACTTAAAACGAATTCCTTTACCTAATAACTGAACTAATGGTTTTGATTTAATAGAATAATCTTTTATGAAACGGCGATAATATCCTGTCAGTCCCAAGAACTGCTGGACATTTTTCTGTGTTTTAAAACTGTAAACCGTTTTTCATCTTGATCTGTGCGTGGTGAATTTGAACGATAAGAAGGTGAATTCGATTGATTCCTGGATCGCACAGTCCATGCTGATGTACGTGGTCGTCCTTCTCTCTCGTCTTCAGAGTTAGATGGTCTCCTCTGTCGATCTCTATATCGATCGTGTCGTGTTGGAGATTGAGGGTATGAAATTTCATTTCGACGTTCGTTGCTGTGGTGATCCCTGTTGTTCCAGCCTCCTGGTGATGTGTTTCGTGCCAAATCACGACGACTTCTTAATTTCCTGTCTACCTCTAGCACAGCGTCAAAAGCTTCCTCTAAGTTTTTAATGTCTCTATTTTGTGCTGATACCTTAAAAGAGATGCGGTCTGGTAATCCATCTAGGAAATTTTCTAAAATATCCATTTCCATTTGTTTAATATTTTCCTCTGAATGTCTAGGATATTTCTCTTTAATCGCTCCTCTTGTACAATAAACAAGATGGCTTGTTCTATCGATGTAGTTTCTCAAACTTTCGTATTCCCTAATTTGAAGCCTGGCAATTTCTGTTTGAAATTGCGATAAGCTCTTTCCTGGTCCAAATCTTCTCTTCAAATGCTTGATCAACGCGGATACCGAAGTGAATTGATGTTCTAAAGTACTTCTTCGCGCCGGACCGGTGAGTTTAGTTAAAATAATTGTAAGGTATTCCCTTTCTGTTCCCTCAGGAATCAAGGTCAATCCATCTTCTACCAGTTGTGCAAAACGTGATAAAGGTGGATTCTCACCATCAAATGTTGGTATTGTTAACGCAACATTTTGTATGCAGGATCTTTGTGTCAAAAGTGTCATAGAATTTGCGATCGAAACTGTTAAGTTCATAAGATCGGCTGAAGAAATATTGGCTTGTTCATTCGCCATGTTGAATGAATTTGTTGGTTAAAGAATGTAACTAGGAAAACTAGTATATACCTCTTGTTACCCGATTGACTAGGAAAACTAGTATACAATCGTTGTTCAACAAAGTAATAGCCGTGTGTCAAATTCCACGAAAGTAATTATGCCAGTGAAAATGAGCTATGTGACTAAATCCCACCGCTGTCACCAGTTCTGTTACGTGGCCGACGGCTTGGCAGCGCGCGTGGCTATCAGAGGCTTTCTGATTGGCGGCCGCGTAACTTATTTTATTATCAATACAACCCGAGCGGTAAGATTGTATTGTGGTAGGAACTGTCACAAGGTTTCACTGGGTTTAAAGGAGAATGCTAATGTGGGTTTGACACAGCAATGTATATATTCTGCAATCTTGGTCTATTACAGATGTTGTTGTCGCGAATATAGGTGTATAATGTGATATATTACCTATTTCCACTATGCTCGGTGTTCACGCACTGGCAATGCGGGGGTGTTGTGTGTGGTTGATTGTAATGCCAAATAGAAACACGACTCGCGGATTCTATAAGGTGAATGTTGCTCGAAGGGGACTTCAACCCGATCTCACTAATAGTAACCAACTCACTACCGTACACGACGTGCTCGACACGAGATGAACTCTGGTACTGCCCCCGATCGTTGGTACGAACGGGTTTATATACTAATTAAGAAGGGTGGTCTGGTTACTATTCGAGTGATCAGGCTGGGTCCACCTGCCTCTGCGACAGTTTAGAGTGGTTGCATCTGCTATTTGATTACGGCGGACCCATTGCTTTCCCAAGTGTTTGGTTCTGCTATCGGTGGGCCTTCTGTTTATTACGAGAGTAAATGGTCGGTTTGCCCGAGAGTTTTCCTTTCCAGATGTTTAAGCTTATTTGAAAGGAGACACGTTTGATAAAAACGGTCTGTCTACGTGACAATTTAAAAGTTCCGAAGCCGCACCAACATAATAGAGATACAGAAACACCGTGGCCCCTTTCTATGAGATAACTCTGCACTATTGCGAGCTGTGAATGCCACTTCCAGCTTAGCTGTGCAGAAGAAGAACAACAAGAAGAAGAAATATCTCGAAATATGTCCGTCAGGCCCCTTCCCTTGAGATAAATCTGCAAATATCTCGGAAACGAAGTGAGCTATGGCAAAATGTTAAGAGACTTTATTTGTAGAGAATTAAGTTTCCTACTTTTTATGTTCTATGATATTTTTTGATCAGAAGCGTAGTTCTCGAGATATATCAAGATATTTAAAAGTTCCGAAGCTGCACCAACATAATAGAGATACAGAAACACCGTGGCCCCTTTCTTTGAGATAACTCTGCACTATTGCGAGCTGCAAATGCCACTTCCAGCTTAGCTGTGCAGAAGAAGAACAACAAGAAGAAGAAATATCTCGAAATATGTCCGTCAGGCCCCTTCCCTTGAGATGTATCTGCAAATATCTCGGAAACGAAGCGAGCTATGGCAAAATGTTAAGAGACCTTTTTTGTAGAGAATTACGTTTCCTACAATTTATGTTCTATGATATTTTTTGATCAGAAGCGTAGTTTTCGAGATATATCGAGATATTTAAAAGTTCCGAAGCCGCACCAACATAATAGAGATACAGAAACACCGTGGCCCCGTTCTTTGAGATAACTCTGCACTATTGCGAGCTGCAAATGCCACTTCCAGCTTAGCTGTGCTGAAGAAGAACAACAAGAAGAAGAAATATCTCGAAATATGTCCGTCAGGCCCCTTCCCTTGAGATAAATCTGCAAATATCTCGGAAACGAAGCGAGCTATGGCAAAATGTTAAGAGACCTTTTTTGTAGAGAATTAAGTTTTCTACTTTTTATGTTCTATGATATTTTTTGATCAGATGCGTAGTTCTCGAGATATATCAAGATATTTAAAAGTTCCGAAGCCGCACCAACATAATAGAGATACTGAAACACCGTGGCCCCTTTCTTTGAGATAACTCTGCACTAGTGCGAGCCGCAAATGCCACTTCCAGCTTAGCTGTGCAGAAGAAGAACAACAAGAAGAAGAAATATCTCGAAATATGTCCGTCAGGCCCCTTCCCTTGAGATAAATCTGCAAATATCTCGGAAACGAAGCGAGCTATGGCAAAATGTTGAGAGACCTTTTTTGTAGAGAATTAAGTTTCCTACCTTTTATGTTCTATGATATTCTTTGATCAGATGCGTAGTTCTCGAGATATATCAAGATATTTAAAAGTTCCGAAGCCGCACCAACATAATAGAGATACAGAAACACCGTGGCCCCTTTCTTTGAGATAACTCTGCACTATTGCGAACTGCAAATGCCACTTCCAGCTTAGCTGTGCAGAAGAAGAACAACAAGGAGAAGAAATATCTCGAAATATGTCCGTCAGGCCCCTTCCCTTGGGATGTATCTGCAAATATCTCGAAAACGAAGCGAGCTATGCGAAAATGTTAAGAGACCTTTTTTGTAGAGAATTACGTTTCCTACAATTTATGTTCTATGATATTTTTTGATCAGAAGCGTAGTTTTCGAGATATATCGAGATATTTAAAAGTTCCGAAGCCGCACCAACATAATAGAGATACAGAAACACCGTGGCCCCGTTCTTTGAGATAACTCTGCACTATTGCGAGCTGCAAATGCCACTTCCAGCTTAGCTGTGCAGAAGAAGAACAACAAGAAGATGAAATATCTCGAAATATGTCCGTCAGGCCCGTTCCTTTGAGCTGAATCTGCAAATATCTCGGAAACGAAGCTAGCTATGGCAAAATGTTAAGAGACGTTTTTTGTAGAGAATTAAGTTTCCTACTTTTTATGTTCTATGATATTTTTTGATCAGATGCGTAGATCTCGAGATATATCAAGATATTTAAAAGTTCCGAAGCCGCACCAACATAATAGAGATACAGAAACACCGTGGCCCCTTTCTTTGAGATAACTCTGCACTATTGCGAGCTGCAAATGCCACTTCCAGCTTAGCTGTGCAGAAGAAGAACAACAAGAAGAAGAAATATCTCGAAATATGTCCGTTAGGCCCCTTCCCTTGAGATAAATCTGCAAATATCTCGGAAATGAAGCGAGCTATGGCAAAATGATAAGAGACCTTTTCTGTAGAGAATTAAGTTTCCTACTTTTTATGTTCTATGATATTTTTTGATCAGATGCGTAGTTCTCGAGATATATCAAGATATTTAAAAGTTCCGAAGCCGCACCAACATAATAGAGATACAGAAACACCGTGGCCCCTTTCTTTGAGATAACGCTGCACTATTGCGAGCTGCAAATGCCACTTCCAGCTTAGCTGTGCAGAAGAAGAACAACAAGAAGAAGAAATATCTCGAAATATGTCCGTCAGGCCCGTTCCTTTGAGCTGAATCTGCAAATAGCTCGGAAACGAAGCGAGCTATGGCAAAATGTTAAGAGACGTTTTTTGTAGAGAATTATGTTTCCTACAATTTATGTTCTATGATATTTTTTGATCAGAAGCGTAGTTTTCGAGATATATCGAGATGTTTAAAAGTTCCGAAGCCGCAACAACATAATAGAGATACAGAAACACCGTGGCCCCTTTCTTTGAGATAACTCTGCACTAGTGCGAGCCGCAAACGCCACTTCCAGCTTAGCTGTGCAGAAGAAGAACAACAACAAGAAGAAATATTTCGAAGTATGTCCGTCAGGCCCCTTCCCTAGAGATGTATCTGCAAATATCTCGGAAACGAAGCGAGCTATGGCAAAATGTTGAGAGACCTTTTTTGTAGAGAATTATGTTTCCTACAATTTATGTTCTATGATATTTTTTGATCAGAAGCGTAGTTTTCGAGATATATCGAGATATTTAAAAGTTCCGAAGCCGCACCAACATAATAGAGATACAGAAACACCGTGGCCCCGTTCTTTGAGATAACTCTGCACTATTGCGAGCTGCAAATGCCACTTCCAGCTTAGCTGTGCTGAAGAAGAACAACAAGAAGAAGAAATATCTCGAAATATGTCCGTCAGGCCCCTTCCCTTGAGATAAATCTGCAAATATCTCGGAAACGAAGCGAGCTATTGCAAAATGTTAAGAGACCTTTTTTGTAGAGAATTAAGTTTTGTACTTTTTATTTTCTATGATATTTTTTGATCAGATGCGTAGTTCTCGAGATATATCAAGATATTTAAAAGTTCCGAAGCCGCACCAACATAATAGAGATACAGAAACACCGTGGACCCTTTCCTTGAGATAACTCTGCACTATTGCGAGCTGCAAATGCCACTTCCAGCTTAGCTGTGCAGAAGAAGAACAACAAGAAGAAGAAATATCTCGAAATATGTCCGTCAGGCCCCTTCCCTTGAGATAAATCTGCAAATATCTCGGAAACGAAGCGAGCTATGGCAAAATGTTAAGAGACCTTTTTTGTAGAGAATTAAGTTTCCTACTATTTATGTTCTATGATATTTTTTGATCAGATGCGTAGTTCTCGAGATATATCAAGATATTTAAAAGTTCCGAAGCCGCACCAACATTATAGAGATACAGAAACACCGTGGCCCCTTTCTTTGAGATAACTCTGCACTATTGCGAGCTGCAAATGCCACTTCCAGCTTCGCTGTGCAGAAGAAGAACAACAAGAAGAAGAAATATCTCGAAATATGTCCGTTAGGCCCCTTCCCTTGAGATAAATCTGCAAATATCTCGGAAATGAAGCGAGCTATGGCAAAATGACAAGAGATCTTTTCTGTAGAGAATTAAGTTTCCTACTTTTTATGTTCTATGATATTTTTTGACCAGATGCGTAGTTCTCGAGATATATCAAGATATTTAAAAGTTCCGAAGCCGCACCAACATAATAGAGATACAGAAACACCGTGGCCCCTTTCTTTGAGATAACTCTGCACTATTGCGAGCTGCAAATGCCACTTCCAGCTTAGCTGTGCAGAAGAAGAACAACAAGAAGAAGAAATATCTCGAAATATGTCCGTCAGGCCCGTTCCTTTGAGCTGAATCTGCAAATATCTCGGAAACGAAGCGAGCTATGGCAAAATGTTAAGACACGTTTTTTGTAGAGAATTATGTTTCCTACAATTTATGTTCTATGATATTTTTTGATCAGAAGCGTAGTTTTCGAGATATATCGAGATATTTAAAAGTTCCGAAGCCGCAACAACATAATAGAGATACAGAAACACCGTGGCCCCTTTCTTTGAGATAACTCTGCACTAGTGCGAGCCGCAAATGCCACTTCCAGCTTAGCTGTGCAGAAGAAGAACAACAACAAGAAGAAATATCTCGAAATATGTCCGTCAGGCCCCTTCCCTTGAGATGTATCTGCAAATATCTCGGAAACGAAGCGAGCTATGGCAAAATGTTAAGAGACCTTTTTTGTAGAGAATTATGTTTCCTACAATTTATGTTCCATGATATTTTTTGATCAGAAGCGTAGTTTTCGAGATATATCGACATATTTAAAAGTTCCGAAGCCGCAATAACTTAATAGAGATACAGAAACACCGTGGCCCCTTTCTTTGAGATAACTCTGCACTAGTGCGAGCCGCAAATGCCACTTCCAGCTTAGCTGTGCAGAAGAAGAACAACAACAAGAAGAAATATCTCGAAATATGTCCGTCAGGCCCCTTCCCTTGAGATGTATCTGCAAATATCTCGGAAACGAAGCGAGCTATGGCAAAATGTTAAGAGACCTTTTTTGTAGAGAATTATGTTTCCTACAATTTATGTTCTATGATATTTTTTGATCAGAAGCGTAGTTTTCGAGATATATCGAGATATTTAAAAGTTCCGAAGCCGCACCAACATAATAGAGATACAGAAACACCGTGGCCCCGTTCTTTGAGATAACTCTGCACTATTGCGAGCTGCAAATGCCACTTCCAGCTTAGCTGTGCTGAAGAAGAACAACAAGAAGAAGAAATATCTCGAAATATGTCCGTCAGGCCCCTTCCCTTGAGATAAATCTGCAAATATCTCGGAAACGAAGCGAGCTATGGCAAAATGTTAAGAGACCTTTTTTGTAGAGAATTAAGTTTTGTACTTTTTATTTTCTATGATAGTTTTTGATCAGATGCGTAGTTCTCGAGATATATCAAGATATTTATAAGTTCCGAAGCCGCAACAACATAATAGAGATACAGAAACACCGTGGCCCCTTTCTTTGAGATAACTCTGCACTAGTGCGAGCCGCAAACGCCACTTCCAGCTTAGCTGTGCAGAAGAAGAACAACAACAAGAAGAAATATTTCGAAGTATGTCCGTCAGGCCCCTTCCCTAGAGATGTATCTGCAAATATCTCGGAAACGAAGCGAGCTATGGCAAAATGTTGAGAGACCTTTTTTGTAGAGAATTATGTTTCCTACAATTTATGTTCTATGATATTTTTTGATCAGAAGCGTAGTTTTCGAGATATATCGAGATATTTAAAAGTTCCGAAGCCGCACCAACATAATAGAGATACAGAAACACCGTGGCCCCGTTCTTTGAGATAACTCTGCACTATTGCGAGCTGCAAATGCCACTTCCAGCTTAGCTGTGCTGAAGAAGAACAACAAGAAGAAGAAATATCTCGAAATATGTCCGTCAGGCCCCTTCCCTTGAGATAAATCTGCAAATATCTCGGAAACGAAGCGAGCTATTGCAAAATGTTAAGAGACCTTTTTTGTAGAGAATTAAGTTTTGTACTTTTTATTTTCTATGATATTTTTTGAGCAGATGCGTAGTTCTCGAGATATATCAAGATATTTAAAAGTTCCGAAGCCGCACCAACATAATAGAGATACAGAAACACCGTGGACCCTTTCCTTGAGATAACTCTGCACTATTGCGAGCTGCAAATGCCACTTCCAGCTTAGCTGTGCAGAAGAAGAACAACAAGAAGAAGAAATATCTCGAAATATGTCCGTCAGGCCCCTTCCCTTGAGATAAATCTGCAAATATCTCGGAAACGAAGCGAGCTATGGCAAAATGTTAAGAGACCTTTTTTGTAGAGAATTAAGTTTCCTACTATTTATGTTCTATGATATTTTTTGATCAGATGCGTAGTTCTCGAGATATATCAAGATATTTAAAAGTTCCGAAGCCGCACCAACATTATAGAGATACAGAAACACCGTGGCCCCTTTCTTTGAGATAACTCTGCACTATTGCGAGCTGCAAATGCCACTTCCAGCTTCGCTGTGCAGAAGAAGAACAACAAGAAGAAGAAATATCTCGAAATATGTCCGTTAGGCCCCTTCCCTTGAGATAAATCTGCAAATATCTCGGAAATGAAGCGAGCTATGGCAAAATGACAAGAGATCTTTTCTGTAGAGAATTAAGTTTCCTACTTTTTATGTTCTATGATATTTTTTGACCAGATGCGTAGTTCTCGTGATATATCAAGATATTTAAAAGTTCCGAAGCCGCACCAACATAATAGAGATACAGAAACACCGTGGCCCCTTTCTTTGAGATAACTCTGCACTATTGCGAGCTGCAAATGCCACTTCCAGCTTAGCTGTGCAGAAGAAGAACAACAAGAAGAAGAAATATCTCGAAATATGTCCGTCAGGCCCGTTCCTTTGAGCTGAATCTGCAAATATCTCGGAAACGAAGCGAGCTATGGCAAAATGTTAAGACACGTTTTTTGTAGAGAATTATGTTTCCTACAATTTATGTTCTATGATATTTTTTGATCAGAAGCGTAGTTTTCGAGATATATCGAGATATTTAAAAGTTCCGAAGCCGCAACAACATAATAGAGATACAGAAACACCGTGGCCCCTTTCTTTGAGATAACTCTGCACTAGTGCGAGCCGCAAATGCCACTTCCAGCTTAGCTGTGCAGAAGAAGAACAACAACAAGAAGAAATATCTCGAAATATGTCCGTCAGGCCCCTTCCCTTGAGATGTATCTGCAAATATCTCGGAAACGAAGCGAGCTATGGCAAAATGTTAAGAGACCTTTTTTGTAGAGAATTATGTTTCCTACAATTTATGTTCCATGATATTTTTTGATCAGAAGCGTAGTTTTCGAGATATATCGAGATATTTAAAAGTTCCGAAGCCGCAACAACTTAATAGAGATACAGAAACACCGTGGCCCCTTTCTTTGAGATAACTCTGCACTAGTGCGAGCCGCAAATGCCACTTCCAGCTTAGCTGTGCAGAAGAAGAACAACAACAAGAAGAAATATCTCGAAATATGTCCGTCAGGCCCCTTCCCTTGAGATGTATCTGCAAATATCTCGGAAACGAAGCGAGCTATGGCAAAATGTTTAGAGACCTTTTTTGTAGAGAATTATGTTTCCTACAATTTATGTTCTATGATATTTTTTGATCAGAAGCGTAGTTTTCGAGATATATCGAGATATTTAAAAGTTCCGAAGCCGCACCAACATAATAGAGATACAGAAACACCGTGGCCCCGTTCTTTGAGATAACTCTGCACTATTGCGAGCTGCAAATGCCACTTCCAGCTTAGCTGTGCTGAAGAAGAACAACAAGAAGAAGAAATATCTCGAAATATGTCCGTCAGGCCCCTTCCCTTGAGATAAATCTGCAAATATCTCGGAAACGAAGCGAGCTATGGCAAAATGTTAAGAGACCTTTTTTGTAGAGAATTAAGTTTTGTACTTTTTATTTTCTATGATAGTTTTTGATCAGATGCGTAGTTCTCGAGATATATCAAGATATTTATAAGTTCCGAAGCCGCACCAACATAATAGAGATACAGAAACACCGTGGCCCCTTTCTTTGAGATAACTCTGCACTATTGCGAGCTGCAAATGCCACTTCCAGCTTAGCTGTGCAGAAGAAGAACAACAAGAAGAAGAAATATCTCGAAATATGTCCGTCAGGCCCGTTCCTTTGAGCTGAATCTGCAAATATCTCGGAAACGAAGCGAGCTATGGCAAAATGTTAAGAGACGTTTTTTGTAGAGAATTATGTTTCCTACAATTTATGTTCTATGATATTTTTTGATCAGAAGCGTAGTTTTCGAGATATATCGAGATATTTAAAAGTTCCGAAGCCGCAACAACATAATAGAGATACAGAAACACCGTGGCCCCTTTCTTTGAGATAACTCTGCACTAGTGCGAGCCGCAAATGCCACTTCCAGCTTAGCTGTGCAGAAGAAGAACAACAACAAGAAGAAATATCTCGAAATATGTCCGTCAGGCCCCTTCCCTTGAGATGTATCTGCAAATATCTCGGAAACGAAGCGAGCTATGGCAAAATGTTAAGAGACCTTTTTTGTAGAGAATTATGTTTCCTACAATTTATGTTCCATGATATTTTTTGATCAGAAGCGTAGTTTTCGAGATATATCGAGATATTTAAAAGTTCCGAAGCCGCAACAACTTAATAGAGATACAGAAACACCGTGGCCCCTTTCTTTGAGATAACTCTGCACTAGTGCGAGCCGCAAATGCCACTTCCAGCTTAGCTGTGCAGAAGAAGAACAACAACAAGAAGAAATATCTCGAAATATGTCCGTCAGGCCCCTTCCCTTGAGATGTATCTGCAAATATCTCGGAAACGAAGCGAGCTATGGCAAAATGTTAAGAGACCTTTTTTGTAGAGAATTATGTTTCCTACAATTTATGTTCTATGATATTTTTTGATCAGAAGCGTAGTTTTCGAGATATATCGAGATATTTAAAAGTTCCGAAGCCGCACCAACATAATAGAGATACAGAAACACCGTGGCCCCGTTCTTTGAGATAACTCTGCACTATTGCGAGCTGCAAATGCCACTTCCAGCTTAGCTGTGCTGAAGAAGAACAACAAGAAGAAGAAATATCTCGAAATATGTCCGTCAGGCCCCTTCCCTTGAGATAAATCTGCAAATATCTCGGAAACGAAGCGAGCTATGGCAAAATGTTAAGAGACCTTTTTTGTAGAGAATTAAGTTTTGTACTTTTTATTTTCTATGATAGTTTTTGATCAGATGCGTAGTTCTCGAGATATATCAAGATATTTAAAAGTTCCGAAGCCGCACCAACATAATAGAGATACAGAAACACCGTGGCCCCTTTCTTTCAGATAACTCTGCACTATTGCGAGCTGCAAATGCCACTTCCAGCTTAGCTGTGCAGAAGAAGAACAACAAGAAGAAGAAATATCTCGAAATATGTCCGTCAGGTCCGTTCCTTTGAGCTGAATCTGCAAATATCTCGGAAACGAAGCGAGCTATGGCAAAATGTTAAGAGACGTTTTTTGTAGAGAATTATGTTTCCTACAATTTATGCTCCATGATATTTTTTGATCAGAAGCGTAGTTTTCGAGATATATCGAGATATTTAAAAGTTCCGAAGCCGCACCAACATAATAGAGATACAGAAACACCGTGGCCCCTTTCTTCGAGATAACTCTGTACTAGTGCGAGCCGCAAATGCCGCTTCCAGCTTAGCTGTGCAGAAGAAGAACAACAAGAAGAAGAAATATCTCGAAATATGTCCGTCAGGCCCCTTCCCTCGAGATAAATCTGCAAATATCTCGGAAACGAAGCGAGCTATGGCAAAATGTTAAGAGACCTTATTTGTAGAGAATTAAGTTTCCTACTTTTTATGTTCTATGATATTATTTGATCAGATGCGTAGTTCTCGAGATATATCGAGATATTTAAAAGTTCCGAAGCCGCACCAACATAATAGAGATACAGAAACACCGTGGCCCCTTTCTTTGAGATAACTCTGCACTATTGCGAGCTGCAAATGCCACTTCCAGCTTAGCTGTGCAGAAGAAGAACAACAAGAAGAAGAAATATCTCGAAATATGTCCGTCAGGCCCCTTCCCTTGAGATAAATCTGCAAATATCTCCGAAACGAAGCGAGCTATGGCAAAATGTTAAGAGACCTTTTTTGTAGAAAATTCAGTTTCCTACTTTTTATCTTCTATGATATTTTTTGATCAGATGCGTAGTTCTCGAGATATATCAAGATATTTAAAAGTTCCGAAGCCGCACCAACATAATAGAGATACAGAAACACCGTGGCCCCTCTCTTTGAGATAACTCTGCACTATTGCGAGCTGCAAATGCCACTTCCAGCTTAGCTGTGCAGAAGAAGAACAACAAGAAGAAGAAATATCTCGAAATATGTCCGTCAGGCCCCTTCCCTTGAGATAAATCTGCAAATATCTCGGAAACGAAGCGAGCTATGGCAAAATGTTAAGAGACCTTTTTTGTAGAAAATTATGTTTCCTACTTTTTACCTTCTATGATATTTTTTGATCAGATGCGTAGTTCTCGAGATATATCAAGATATTTAAAAGTTCCGTAGCCGCACCAACATAATAGAGATACAGAAACACCGTGGCCCCTTTCTTTGAGATAACTCTGCACTATTGCGAGCTGCAAATGCCACTTCCAGCTTAGCTGTGCAGAAGAAGAACAACAAGAAGAAGAAATATCTCGAAATATGTCCGTCAGGCCCCTTCCCTTGAGATGTATCTGCAAATATCTCGGAAACGAAGCGAGCTATGGGAAAATGTTAAGAGACCTTTTTTGTAGAGAATTACGTTTCCTACAATTTATGTTCTATGATATTTTTTGATCAGAAGCGTAGTTTTCGAGATATATCGAGATATTTAAAAGTTCCGAAGCCGCACCAACATAATAGAGATACAGAAACACCGTGGCCCCGTTCTTTGAGATAACTCTGCACTATTGCGAGCTGCAAATGCCACTTCCAGCTTAGCTGTGCTTTAGAAGAACAACAAGAAGAAGAAATATCTCGAAATATGTCCGTCAGGCCCCTTCCCTTGAGATAAATCTGCAAATATCTCGGAAACGAAGCGAGCTATGGCAAAATGTTAAGAGACCTTTTTTGTAGAGAATTAAGTTTTGTACTTTTTATTTTCTATGATATTTTTTGATCAGATGCGTAGTTCTCGAGATATATCAAGATATTTAAAAGTTCCGAAGCCGCACCAACATAATAGAGATACAGAAACACCGTGGCCCCTTTCTTTCAGATAACTCTGCACTATTGCGAGCTGCAAATGCCACTTCCAGCTTAGCTGTGCAGAAGAAGAACAACAAGAAGAAGAAATATCTCGAAATATGTCCGTCAGGTCCGTTCCTTTCAGCTGAATCTGCAAATATCTCGGAAACGAAGCGAGCTATGGCAAAATGTTAAGAGACGTTTTTTGTAGAGAATTATGTTTCCTACAATTTATGTTCCATGATATTTTTTGATCAGAAGCGTAGTTTTCGAGATATATCGAGATATTTAAAAGTTCCGAAGCCGCACCAACATAATAGAGATACAGAAACACCGTGGCCCCTTTCTTCGAGATAACTCTGTACTAGTGCGAGCCGCAAATGCCGCTTCCAGCTTAGCTGTGCAGAAGAAGAACAACAAGAAGAAGAAATATCTCGAAATATGTCCGTCAGGCCCCTTCCCTCGAGATAAATCTGCAAATATCTCGGAAACGAAGCGAGCTATGGCAAAATGTTTAGAGACCTTTCTTGTAGAGAATTAAGTTTCCTACTTTTTGTGTAGTATGATATTTTTTGATCAGATGCGTAGTTCTCGAGATATATCAAGATATTTAAAAGTTCCGAAGCCGCACCAACATAATAGAGATACAGAAACACCGTGGCCCCTTTCTTCGGGATAACTCTGCACAATTGCGAGCTGGAAATGCCACTTCCAGTTTAGCTGTGCAGAGGAAGAACAACAAGAAGAAGAAATATCTCGAAATATGTCCGTCAGGCCCCTTCCCTTGAGATAAATCTGCAAATATCTCCGAAACGAAGCGAGCTATGGCAAAATGTTAAGAGACCTTTTTTGTAGAAAATTCAGTTTCCTACTTTTTATCTTCTATGATATTTTTTGATCAGATGCGTAGTTCTCGAGATATATCAAGATATTTAAAAGTTCCGAAGCCGCACCAACATAATAGAGATACAGAAACACCGTGGCCCCTCTCTTTGAGATAACTCTGCACTATTGCGAGCTGCAAATGCCACTTCCAGCTTAGCTGTGCAGAAGAAGAACAACAAGAAGAAGAAATATCTCGAAATATGTCCGTCAGGCCCCTTCCCTTGAGATAAATCTGCAAATATCTCGGAAACGAAGCGAGCTATGGCAAAATGTTTAGAGACCTTTTTTGTAGAGAATTACGTTTCCTACAATTTATGTTCTATGATATTTTTTGATCAGAAGCGTAGTTTTCGAGATATATCGAGATATTTAAAAGTTCCGAAGCCGCACCAACATAATAGAGATACAGAAACGCCGTGGCCCCTTTCTTTGAGATAACTCTGCACTATTGCGAGCTGTAAATGCCACTTCCAGCTTAGCTGTGCAGAAGAAGAACAACAAGAAGAAGGAATATCTCGAAATATGTCCGTCAGGCCCCTTCCCTTGAGATAAAGCTGCAAATATCTCGGAAACGAAGCGAGCTATGGCAAAATGTTAAGAGACATTTTTTGTAGAGAATTAAGTTTCCTACTTTTTATGTTCTATGATATTTTTTGATCAGATGCGAAGTTCTCGAGATATATCAAGATATTTAAAAGTTTCGAAGCCGCACCAACATAATAGAGATACAGAAACACCGTGGCCCCTTTCTTTGAGATAACTCTGCACTATTGCGAGCTGGAAATGCCACTTCCAGTTTAGCTGTGCAGAAGAAGAACAACAAGAAGAAGAAATATCTCGAAATATGTCCGTCAGGCCCCTTCCCTTGAGATATATCTGCAAATATCTCGGAAACGAAGCGAGCTATGGCAAAATGTTAAGAGACCTTTTTTGTAGAGAATTATGTTTCCTACAATTTATGTTCTATGATATTTTTTGAGCAGAAGAGTAGTTTTCGAGATATATCGAGATATTTAAAAGTTCCGAAGCCGCACCAACATAATAGAGATACAGAAACACCGTGGCCCCTTTCTTTGAGATAACTCTGCACTATTGCGAGCGGCAAATGCCACTTCCAGCTTAGCTGCGCAGAAGAAGAACAACAAGAAGAAGAAATATCTCGAAATATGTCCGTCAGGCCCCTTCCCTTGAGATAAATCTGCATATATCTCGGAAACGAAGCGAGCTCTGGCAAAATGTTAAGAGACCTTTTTTGTAGAGAATTAAGTTTTCTACTTTTTATGTTCTATGATATTTTTTGATCAGATGCGTAGTGCTCGAGATATATCAAGATATTTAAAAGTTCCGTAGCTGCACCAACATAATAGAGGTACAGAAACACCGTGGCCTCCTTCTTTGAGATAACTCTGCACTATTGCGAGCTGCAAATGCCACTTCCAGCTTAGCTGTGCAGAAGAAGAACAACAAGAAGAAGAAATATCTCGAAATATGTCCGTCAGGCCCCTTCCCTTGAGATAAATCTGCAAATATCTCGGAAACGAAGCGAGCTATGGCAAAATGTTAAGAGACCTTTTTCGTAGAGAATTAAGTTTCCTACTTTTTATGTTCTATGATATTTTTTGATCAGATGCGTAGTTCTCGAGATATGTCTAGATACTTAAAAGTTCCGAAGCCGCACCAACATAATAGAGATACAGAAACACCGTGGCCCCTTTCTTTGAGATAACTCTGCACTATTGCAAGCTGTAAATGCCACTTCCAGCTTAGCTGTGCAGAAGAAGAACAACAAGAAGAAGAAATATCTCGAAATATGTCCGTCAGGCCCGTTCCTTTGAGCTGAATCTGCAAATATCTCGGAAACGAAGCGAGCTATGGCAAAATCTTAAGAGACGTTTTTTGTAGGGAATTATGTTTCCTACAATTTATGTTCTATGATATTTTTTGATCAGAAGCGTAGTTCTCGAGATATATCGAGATATTTAAAAGTTCCGAAGCCGCACCAACATAATAGAGATACAGAAACCCGTGGCCCCTTTCTTTGAGATAACTCTGCACTATTGCGAGCGGCAAATGCCACTTCCAGCTTAGCTGCGCAGAAGAAGAACAACAAGAAGAAGAAATATCTCGAAATATGTCCGTCAGGCCCCTTCCCTTGAGATAAATCTGCATATATCTCGGAAACGAAGCGAGCTCTGGCAAAATGTTAAGAGACCTTTTTTGTAGAGAATTAAGTTTTCTACTTTTTATGTTCTATGATATTTTTTGATCAGATGCGTAGTGCTCGAGATATATCAAGATATTTAAAAGTTCCGTAGCTGCACCAACATAATAGAGGTACAGAAACACCGTGGCCTCCTTCTTTGAGATAACTCTGCACTATTGCGAGCTGCAAATGCCACTTCCAGCTTAGCTGTGCAGAAGAAGAACAACAAGAAGAAGAAATATCTCGAAATATGTCCGTCAGGCCCCTTCCCTTGAGATAAATCTGCAAATATCTCGGAAACGAAGCGAGCTATGGCAAAATGTTAAGAGACCTTTTTCGTAGAGAATTAAGTTTCCTACTTTTTATGTTCTATGATATTTTTTGATCAGATGCGTAGTTCTCGAGATATGTCTAGATACTTAAAAGTTCCGAAGCCGCACCAACATAATAGAGATACAGAAACACCGTGGCCCCTTTCTTTGAGATAACTCTGCACTATTGCAAGCTGTAAATGCCACTTCCAGCTTAGCTGTGCAGAAGAAGAACAACAAGAAGAAGAAATATCTCGAAATATGTCCGTCAGGCCCGTTCCTTTGAGCTGAATCTGCAAATATCTCGGAAACGAAGCGAGCTATGGCAAAATCTTAAGAGACGTTTTTTGTAGGGAATTATGTTTCCTACAATTTATGTTCTATGATATTTTTTGATCAGAAGCGTAGTTCTCGAGATATATCGAGATATTTAAAAGTTCCGAAGCCGCACCAACATAATAGAGATACAGAAACCCGTGGCCCCTTTCTTTGAGATAACTCTGCACTAGTGCGAGCCGCAAATGCCACTTCCAGCTTAGCTGTGCAGAAGAAGAACAACAAGAAGAAGAAATATCTCGAAATATGTCCGTCAGGCCCCTTCCCTTGAGATAAATCTGCAAATATCTCGGAAACGAAGCGAGCTATGGCAAAATGTTAAGAGACCTTTTTCGTAGAGAATTAAGTTTTCTACTTTTTATGTTCTATGATATTTTTTGATCAGAAGCGTAGTTCTCGAGATATATCGAGATATTTAAAAGTTCCGAAGCCGCACCAACATAATAGAGATACAGAAACACCGTGGCCCCTTTCTTTGAGATAACTCTGCACTAGTGCGAGCCGCAAATGCCACTTCCAGCTTAGCTGTGCAGAAGAAGAACAACAAGAAGAAGAAATATCTCGAAATATGTCCGTCAGGCCCCTTCCCTTGAGATAAATCTGCAAATATCTCGGAAACGAAGCGAGCTATGGCAAAATGTTAAGAGACATTTTTCGTAGAGAATTAAGTTTTCTACTTTTTATGTTCTATGATATTCTTTGATCAGATGCGTAGTTCTCGAGATATATCAAGATATTTAAAAGTTCCGAAGCCGCACCAACATAATAGAGATACAGAAACACCGTGGCCCCTTTCTTTGAGATAACTCTGCACTATTGCGAGCTGCAAATGCCACTTCCAGCTTAGCTGGGCAGAAGAAGAACAACAAGAAGAAGAAATATCTCGAAATATGTCCGTCAGGCCCCTTCCCTTGAGATAAATCTGCAAATATCTCGGAAACGAAGCGAGCTATTTCAAAATGTTAAGAGACCTTATTTGTAGAGAATTAAGTTTGCTACTTTTTATGTTCTATGATATTTTTTGATCAGATGCGTAGTTCTCGAGATATATCAAGATATTTAAAAGTTCCGAAGCCGCACCAACATAATAGAGATACAGAAACACCGTGGCCCCTTTCTTTGAGATAACTCTGCACTAGTGCGAGCCGCAAATGCCACTTCCAGCTTAGCTGTGCAGAAGAAGAACAACAAGAAGAAGAAATATCTCGAAATATATCCGTCAGGCCCCTTCCCTTGAGATAAATCTGCAAATATCTCGGAAACGAAGCGAGCTATGGCAAAATGTTAAGAGACCTTTTTCGTAGAGAATTAAGTTTTCTACTTTTTATGTTCTATGATATTCTTTGATCAGATGCGTAGTTCTCGAGATATATCAAGATATTTAAAAGTTCCGAAGCCGCACCAACATAATAGAGATACAGAAACACCGTGGCCCCTTTCTTTGAGATAACTCTGCACAAGTGCGAGCCGCAAATGCCACTTCCAGCTTAGCTGTGCAGAAGAAGAACAACAAGAAGAAGAAATATCTCGAAATATGTCCGTCAGGCCCCTTCCCTTGAGATAAATCTGCAAATATCTCGGAAACGAAGCGAGCTATGGCAAAATGTTCAGAGACCTTTCTTGTAGAGAATTATGTTTCCTACAATTTATGTTCTATGATATTTTTTGATCAGAAGCGTAGTTTTCGAGATATATTGAGATATTTAAAAGTTCCGAAGCCGCACCAACATAATAGAGATACAGAAACACCGTGGCCCCTTTCTTTCAGATAACTCTGCACTATTGCGAGCTGGAAATGCCACTTCCAGTTTAGCTGTGCAGAAGAAGAACAACAAGAAGAAGAAATATCTCGAAATATGTCCGTCAGGCCCCTTCCCTTGAGATACATCTGCAAATATCTCGGAAACGAAGCGAGCTATGGCAAAATGTTCAGAGACCTTTTTTGTAGGAAATTAAGTTTCCTACTATTCATGTTCTGTGATGTTTTTTGATCAGATGCTTAGTTTTCGAGATATATCAAGATATTGAAAAGTTCCGAAGCCGCACCAACATAATAGCGATACAGAAACACCGTGGCCCCTTTCTTTGAGATAACCCTGCACTGTTGCGAGCTGCAAATGCCACGTCCAGCTTAGCTGTGCAGAAGAAGAACAACAAGAAGAAGAAATATCTCGAAATATGTCCGTCAGGCCCCTTCCCTTGAGATAAATCTGCAAATATCTCGGAAACGAAGCGAGCTATGGCAAAATCTTAAGAGACGTTTTTTGTAGAGAATTATGTTTCCTACAATTTATGTTCTATGATATTTTTTGATCAGAAGCGTAGTTCTCGAGATATATCGAGATATTTAAAAGTTCCGAAGCCGCACCAACATAATAGAGATACAGAAACACCGTGGCCCCTTTCTTTGAGATAACTCTGCACTAGTGCGAGCCGCAAATGCCACTTCCAGCTTAGCTGTGCAGAAGAAGAACAACAAGAAGAAGAAATATCTCGAAATATGTCCGTCAGGCCCCTTCCCTTGAGATAAATCTGCAAATATCTCGGAAACGAAGCGAGCTATGGCAAAATGTTAAGAGACCTTTTTCGTAGAGAATTAAGTTTTCTACTTTTTATGTTCTATGATATTTTTTGATCAGAAGCGTAGTTCTCGAGATATATCGAGATATTTAAAAGTTCCGAAGCCGCACCAACATAATAGAGATACAGAAACACCGTGGCCCCTTTCTTTGAGATAACTCTGCACTAGTGCGAGCCGCAAATGCCACTTCCAGCTTAGCTGTGCAGAAGAAGAACAACAAGAAGAAGAAATATCTCGAAATATGTCCGTCAGGCCCCTTCCCTTGAGATAAATCTGCAAATATCTCGGAAACGAAGCGAGCTATGGCAAAATGTTAAGAGACATTTTTCGTAGAGAATTAAGTTTTCTACTTTTTATGTTCTATGATATTCTTTGATCAGATGCGTAGTTCTCGAGATATATCAAGATATTTAAAAGTTCCGAAGCCGCACCAACATAATAGAGATACAGAAACACCGTGGCCCCTTTCTTTGAGATAACTCTGCACTATTGCGAGCTGCAAATGCCACTTCCAGCTTAGCTGGGCAGAAGAAGAACAGCAAGAAGAAGAAATATCTCGAAATATGTCCGTCAGGCCCCTTCCCTTGAGATAAATCTGCAAATATCTCGGAAACGAAGCGAGCTATGGCAAAGTGTTGCGAGACCTTTTTTGTAGGAAGTTAAGTTTCCTACTATTTATGTTCTATGATATCTTTTGGTCAGATGCGTAGTTTTCGAGATATATCGAGATAATTAAAAGTTCCGAAGCCGCACCACATAATAGAGACACAGAAACACCGTGGCCCCTTTCTTTGACATAACTCTGCACTATTGCGAGCTGCAAATGCCACTTCCAGCTTAGCTGTGCAGCAGAAGCACAACAAGAACAAGAAATATCTCGGAATATGTCCGTCAGGCCCCTTCACTTGAGGTACATCTGCAAATATCTCGGAAACGATGCGAGCTATGGCCAAATGTTGAGAGACCTTTTTTGTAGGAAATTAAGTTTCCTACTCTTTATGTTCTATGATATTTTTTGGTCAGATGCGTAGTTTTCGAGATATATCGAGATATTTAAAAGTTCCGAAGCCGCACCAACATAATAATGATACAGAAACACCGTGGATCCTTTCTTTGATATAACTCTGCACTATTGCGGACTGGAAATGCCACTTCCAGTTTGGCTGTGCAGAAGAAGAACAACAAGAAGAAGAAATATCTCGAAATATGTCCGTCAGGCCCCTTCCTTTGAGCTAAATCTGCAAATATCTCGGAAACGATGCGAGCTGTGGCAAAATGTTGAGAGACCTTTTTTGTAGGAAATTAAGTTTCCTACTATTTATGTTGTATGATATTTTTGATCAGACGCGTAGTTTTCGAGATATATCAAGATATTTAAAAGTTCCGAAGCCGCACCAACATAATAGAGATACAGAAACACCGCGACCCCTTTCTTTGAGATAACTCTGCACTATTGCGAGCTGCAAATGCCAGTTCCAGATTAGCTGTGCAGAAGAAGAACAACAAGAAGAAGAAATATCTCGAAATATGTCCGTCAGGCCCCTTCCTTTGAGCTAAATCTGCAAATATCTCGGAAACGATGCGAGCTATTGCCAAATGTTGAGAGACCTTTTTTGTAGGAAATTAAGTTTCCTACTATTTATGTTCTATGATATTTTTTGGTCAGATGCGTAGTTTTCGAGATATATCGAGATATTTAAAAGTTCCGAAGCCGCACCAACATAATAAAGATACAGAAAAACCGTGGCCCCTTTCGGTGAGATAACTCTGCCCTATTGCGAGCAGCAAATGCCAGTTCCAGCTTAGCTGTACAGAAGAAGCACAGCAAGAACAAGAAATATCTCGGAATATGTCCGTCAGACCCCTTCCCTTGAGATAAATCTGCAAATATCTCGGAAACGAAGCGAGCTATGGCAAAATGTTAACAGACCTTTTTTATAGAGAATTAAGTTTCCTACTTTTTATGTTCTATGATATTTTTTGATCAGATGCGTAGTTCTCGAGATATATCAAGATATTTAAAAGTTGCGAAGCCGCACCAACATAATAGAGATACAGAAACACCGTGGCCCCTTTCGGTGAGATAACTCTGCCCTATTGAGAGCAGCAAATGCCAGTTCCAGCTTAGCTGTACAGAAGAAGCACAGCAAGAACAAGAAATATCTCGGAATATGTCCGTCAGGCCCCTCCCTTTGAGCTAAATCTGCAAATATCTCGGAAACCATGCGAGCTCTGGCAAAATGTTGAGAGACCTTTTTTGTAGGAAATTAAGTTTCCTACTATTTATGTTCTATGATATTTTTTGATCAGACGCGTAGTTTTCGAGATATATCAAGATATTTAAAAGTTCCGAAGCCGCACCAACATAATAGAGATACAGAAACACCGCGGCCCCTTTCTTTGAGATAACTCTGCACTATTGCGAGCTGCAAATGCCAGTTCCAGATTAGCTGTGCAGAAGAAGAACAACAAGAAGAAGAAATATCTCGAAATATGTCCGTCAGGCCCCTTCCTTTGAGCTAAATCTGCAAATATCTCGGAAACGATGCGAGCTATGGCCAAATGTTGAGAGACCTTTTTTGTAGGAAATTAAGTTTCCTACTATTTATGTTCTATGATATTTTTTGGTCAGATGCGTAGTTTTCGAGACTTATCGAGATATTTAAAAGTTCCGAAGCCGCACCAACATAATAAAGATACAGAAAAACCGTGGATCCTTTCTTTGAGATAACTCTGCACTATTGCGAGCTGCAAATGCCACTTCCAGCTTAGCTGTGCAGAAGAAGAACAACAAGAAGAAGAAATATCTCGAAATATGTCCGTCAGGCCCCTTCCTTTGAGCTAAATCTGCAAATATCTCGGAAACGATGCGAGCTATTGCCAAATGTTGAGAGACCTTTTTTGTAGGAAATTAAGTTTCCTACTATTTATGTTCTATGATATTTTTTGGTCAGATGCGTAGTTTTCGAGATATATCGAGATATTTAAAAGTTCCGAAGCCGCACCAACATAATAAAGATACAGAAAAACCGTGGCCCCTTTCGGTGAGATAACTCTGCCCTATTGCGAGCAGCAAATGCCAGTTCCAGCTTAGCTGTACAGAAGAAGCACAGCAAGAACAAGAAATATCTCGGAATATGTCCGTCAGACCCCTTCCCTTGAGATAAATCTGCAAATATCTCGGAAACGAAGCGAGCTATGGCAAAATGTTAACAGACCTTTTTTATAGAGAATTAAGTTTCCTACTTTTTATGTTCTATGATATTTTTTGATCAGATGCGTAGTTCTCGAGATATATCAAGATATTAGAAGTTCCGAAGCCGCACCAACATAATAGAGATACAGAAACACCGTGGCCCCTTTCGGTGAGATAACTCTGCCGTATTGCGAGCAGCAAATGCCAGTTCCAGCTTAGCTGTACAGAAGAAGCACAGCAAGAACAAGAAATATCTCGGAATATGTCCGTCAGGCCCCTTCCTTTGAGATAAATCTGCAAATATCTCGGAAACGATGCGAGCTCTGGCAAAATGTTGAGAGACCTTTTTTGTAGGAAATTAAGTTTTCTACTGTTTATGTTCTATGATGTTTTTTGATCAGATGCGTAGTTTTCGAGATATATCGAGATATTTAAAAGTTCCGAAGCCGCACCAGCATAATAAAGATACAGAAACACCGTGGATCCTTTCTTTGAGATAACTCTGCACTATTTCGGGCTGGAAATGCCACTTCCAGTTTGGCTGTGCAGAAGAAGAACAACAAGAAGAAGAAATATCTCGAAATATGTCCGTCAGACCCCTTCCCTTGAGATAAATCTGCAAATATCTCGGAAACGAAGCGAGCTATGGCAAAATGTTAACAGACCTTTTTTATAGAGAATTAAGTTTCCTACTTTTTATGTTCTATGATATTTTTTGATCAGATGCGTAGTTCTCGAGATATATCAAGATATTAGAAGTTCCGAAGCCGCACCAACATAATAGAGATACAGAAACACCGTGGCCCCTTTCGGTGAGATAACTCTGCCGTATTGCGAGCAGCAAATGCCAGTTCCAGCTTAGCTGTACAGAAGAAGCACAGCAAGAACAAGAAATATCTCGGAATATGTCCGTCAGGCCCCTTCCTTTGAGATAAATCTGCAAATATCTCGGAAACGATGCGAGCTCTGGCAAAATGTTGAGAGACCTTTTTTGTAGGAAATTAAGTTTTCTACTGTTTATGTTCTATGATGTTTTTTGATCAGATGCGTAGTTTTCGAGATATATCGAGATATTTAAAAGTTCCGAAGCCGCACCAGCATAATAAAGATACAGATACACCGTGGATCCTTTCTTTGAGATAACTCTGCACTATTTCGGGCTGGAAATGCCACTTCCAGTTTGGCTGTGCAGAAGAAGAACAACAAGAAGAAGAAATATCTCGAAATATGTCCGTCAGGCCCCTTCCTTTGAGTTAAATCTGCAAATATCTCGGAAACGATGCAAGCTATGGCAAAGTGTTGCGAGACCTTTTTTGTAGGAAATTAAGTTTCCTACTATTTATGTTCTATGATATCTTTTGGTCAGATGCGTAGTTTTCGAGATATATCGAGATATTTAAAAGTTCCGAAGCCGCACCACATAATAGAGACACAGAAACACCGTGGCCCCTTTCTGTGACATAACCCTGCACTATTGCGAGCTGCAAATGCCACTTCCAGCTTAGCTGTGCAGCAGAAGCACAACAAGAACAAGAAATATGTCGGAATATGTCCGTCAGGCCCCTTCACTTGAGGTACATCTGCAAATATCTCGGAAACGACGCGAGCTATGGCCAAATGTTGAGAGACCTTTTTTGTAGGAAATTAAGTTTCCTACTCTTTATGTTCTATGATATTTTTTGGTCAGATGCGTAGTTTTCGAGATATATCGAGATATTTAAAAGTTCCGAAGCCGCACCAACATAATAATGATACAGAAACACCGTGGATCCTTTCTTTGATATAACTCTGCACTATTGCGGACTGGAAATGCCACTTCCAGTTTGGCTGTGCAGAAGAAGAACAACAAGAAGAAGAAATATCTCGAAATATGTCCGTCAGGCCCCTTCCTTTGAGCTAAATCTGCAAATATCTCGGAAACGATGCGAGCTGTGGCAAAATGTTGAGAGAGCTTTTTTGTAGGAAATTAAGTTTCCTACTATTTATGTTGTATGATATTTTTGATCAGACGCGTAGTTTTCGAGATATATCAAGATATTTAAAAGTTCCGAAGCCGCACCAACATAATAGAGATACAGAAACACCGTGGCCCCTTTCTTTGAGATAACTCTGCACTATTGCGAGCTGCAAATGCCAGTTCCAGCTTAGCTGTGCAGAAGAAGAACAACAGGAAGAAGAAATATCTCGAAATATGTCCGTCAGGCCCCTTCCCTTGAGATAAATCTGCAAATATCTCGGAAACGAAGCGAGCTATGGCAAAATGTTAAGAGACCTTTTTTGTAGAGAATTATGTTTCCTACTATTCATGTTCTATGATGTTTTTTGATCAGATGCTTAGTTTTCGACATATATCAAGATATTTAAAAGTTCCGAAGCCGCACCAACTTAATAGAGATACAGAAACACCGTGGCCCCTTTCTGTGAGATAACTCTGCACTATTGCGAGCAGCAAATGCCAGTTCCAGCTTAGCTGGGCAGAAGAAGCACAACAAGAACAAGAAATATCTCGGAATATGTCCGTCAGGCCCCTTCCCTTGAGCTATATCTGCAAATATCTCGGAAACGATGCGAGCTGTGGCAAAATGTTGAGAGACCTTTTTTGTAGGAAATTAAGTTTCCTACTATTTATGTTCTATGATATTTTTTGGTCAGATGCGTAGTTTTCGAGATATATCGAGATATTTAAAAGTTCCGAAGCCGCACCAGCATAATAAAGATACAGAAAAACCGTGGATCCTTTCTTTGAGATAACTCTGCACTATTTCGGGCTGGAAATGCCACTTCCAGTTTGGCTGTGCAGAAGAAGAACAAGAAGAAGAAATATCTCGAAATATGTCCGTCAGGCCCCTTCCTTTGAGCTAAATCTGCAAATATCTCGGAAACGATGCGAGTTGTGGCAAAGTGTTGCGAGACCTTTTTTGTAGCAAATCAAGTTTCCTACTATTTATGTTCTATGATATCTTTTGGTCAGATGCGTAGTTTTCGAGATATATCAAGATATTTAAAAGTTCCGAAGCCGCACCAACTTAATAGAGATACAGAAACACCGTGGCCCCTTTCTGTGAGATAACTCTGCACTATTGCCAGCAGCAAATGCCACTTCCAGCTTAGCTGTGCAGCAGAAGCACAACAAGAACAAGAAATATCTCGGAATATGTCCGTCAGGCCCCTTCACTTGAGCTACATCTGCAAATATCTCGGAAACGATGCGAGCTATTGCCAAATGTTGAGAGACCTTTTTTGTAGGAAATTAAGTTTCCTACTATTTATGTTCTATGATATTTTTTGGTCAGATGCGTAGTTTTCGAGATATATCGAGATATTTAAAAGTTCCGAAGCCGCACCACATAATAGAGACACAGAAACACCGTGGCCCCTTTCTTTGAGATAACTCTGCACTATTGCGGGCTGGAAATGCCACTTCCAGTTTGGCTGTGCAGAAGAAGAACAACAAGAACAAGAGATATCTCGGGATATGTCCGTGAGGCCCCTTTTCTTGAGCTAAATTTGCAAATATCTCGGAAACGATGCGTGCTATGGCAAAATGTTAAGACACCTTTTTTGTAGGAAATTAAGTTTCCTACTATTCCCCACAGATCAATGTACATTTGATAACAATATCATTATTACTATATCTACATGCGATATCATGTAATATATTGATTCATTCCCACAGATCAATGTACATTTAATAACAATATCATTATTACCACATCTACATTAGATATATTGTAATATACTGATTCAATCCCACAGATCAATGTATACTTGGTAACAATATCATTATTACCATATCTACGTTAGTTATAATGTCATATACAGATTCATTCCCACAGATCAATGTACATTTAATATCAATATCATTGGTACTATATCTACATTCGATATAATGTAATATACTGATTCATTCCCACAGATCAATGTACATTTAATAACAATATCATTATTACTATATCTACATTCGATATAATGTAATATACTTATTCGTTCCCACCGATCAATGTACATTCAATAACAATATCATCAGTACTATATCTACATTAGATATGTAATATACATTTAATAACAATATCATTATTACCATACCTACATTAGATATAATGTATTATACGGATTCCTTAGCACACATCAATGTACATTTAATATCAATATCATTGGTACTATATCTACATTCGATATAATGTCATATACAGATTCATTCAGACAGATCAATGTACCTACATTTAGTACCAATGTCATTATTACGATATCTACTATAGATATAATGTAATATACTTGTTCCTTCCTACAGATCAATGTACATTTAATAACAATATCATTAGTACTATATCTACATTCGATATAATGTAATATACTTATTCGTTCCCACCGATCTATGTACATTTAATAACAATATCATTAGTACTATATCTACATTAGATATGTAATATACGTTTAATAACAATATGATTATTACCATACGTACATTAGATATAATGTAATATACTGATTCATTCCCACAAATCAATGTACATTTAATAACAATATCATTAGTACTATATCTACATTCGATATAATGTCGTAAGGTGATACATTCCAACAGATCAATGTACCTACATTTAGTACCAATGTCATTATTACTATATCTATATGAGATATAGTTTAATATACCGAATGCTACCCACAGATCAATGTACATTTAATGACAATATCATTAGAACTATATCTACATTAGATATAATGTCATATAGAGATTCATTCCCACAAATCAATGTACATATAATGACAATATCATTACTACCTTATCTACATTCGATATAATGTCGTAAGGTGATACATTCCAACAGATCAATGTACCTACATTTAGTACCAATGTCATTATTACCATATCTACTATAGATATAATTTGATATACTTAATGCTACCCACAGATCAATGTACATTTAATGACAATATCATTAGCACTACATCTACATTCGATATAATGTAATATACTTGTTCAATCCCACAGATTAATGTACCTTTAGTAAGTATATCATTATTACCACATCTATTAGATATAATGTAATATACTGATCCCTTCCCACAGGTCAATGTACATTTAATAACAATATCATTAGCACTATATCTACATTGCATATAATGTAGTATACTGATTCATTCCCATAGATCAATGCACATTTAATAACAATATCATTATTACTATATCTACTTTAGATATAATGTCATATCCAGATTCATTCCCACAGATCAATGTACATTTAATAAGAATATCATTAGTTATATATCTACATTCGATATAATGTAATATACTGATTGCTACCCACAGATCAATGTACATTTAATAACAATATCATTAGCATTATATCTACCTTCGATGTAATGTAATATACTGATTTGTTCGCACAGATCAATAAACATTTAATAACAATATGATTAGTACTATATCTACATTAGATAAAATGTAATATACCGATACCTTCCCACAGATCAATGTACATTTAATAACAATATCATTATTACTATATCTACATTAGATATGTAATATAGATTGACAAACAGTGCCATTATTACCATATCTGCGTTGCACATAATGTAATACAGTGATTCCTTTCCCCAGATCAATGTACATTTAATAACAATATGATTAGTTAATGATATTGTTATTAAATGTACATTGATCTGTGGGAATGAATCAATATATTACATTATATCGAATGTAGATATGGTAATAATGATATTGTTATTAAATGTACATGACATATCTAATGTAGATATAGTACCTAATGATATTGTTATTAAATGTACATTGATCTGTGGGAATGAATCAGTATATTACATTATATCGAATGTAGATATAGTACCAATGATGTTGTTATTAAATGTACATTGATTTGTGGGTAGTAGTCAGTATATCACATTGTATCTAATGTAGATATGGTAGTAATGATAGTCTTATTAAATCTACATTACATATCTAATGTAGATATAGTACTAATGATATTGTTATTAAATGTACATTGATCTGTGGGAATGAATCTGTAAATGCCATTATATCTAATGTAGATGTAGTAATAATGATATTGTTTTTAAATGTACATTGATCTGTGGGAATGAATCTGTATATGACATTATATCTAATGTAGATATAGTAATAATGATATTGTTATTCAATGTGCATTGATCTGTGGGAATGAATCAGTATATTACATTATATGCAATGTAGATGTAGTGCTAATGATATTGTTATTAAATGTACATTGATCTTTGGAGAATTTTACGATATCGGTGACGGTTGAACAATTACAGCCCGCTTTGACCCATTTCTCGCTGAAAACGCACTCCCTTGCACAATTTTGCTTCGGTTTGGGTCCTTGTGCACTATATCGGACCCATATAGCACATTTCCGTCGATGGTTTGGCGATATCAGCGACGGTTTAACAATTACAGCCCGATATGACCCATTTCTCGCTGAAAACGTACTCGCTTGCACGATGTTGCTTCGGTTTGTGTTGTTCTGCACTATATCGGACCCAAATAGCACATTTCCGTCTCGAGTTTGACGATATCAGCGACGGTTTAACAATTACAGCCCGATTTGACCCATTTCTCGCTGAAAATGCACTCCCTTGTACGATTTTGGTCCGGTTTGTGTCGTTGTGCATTATATCGTACCCAAATAGCATATTTCCGTCGAGAGTTTGACGATATCACGATTTGACACATTTCTCGCTGAAAACGCACTCCCTTGCAGGATTTTGCTCCGCTTTGTGTCGTTCTGCACGATATCGGACCCATATAGCACATTTCCGTCGAGAGTTTGACGATATCATCGACGGTTCACCAATTACAGCCCGATTTGACCCATTTCTCGCTGAAAACGCACTCCCTTGCACGATTTTGCGCCGGTTAATGTCGTTTTGCACAATATCGTACCCAAATAGCACATTTCCGTCGAGAGTTTGACGATATCACGATCTGACCCATTTCTCGCTGAAAACGCACTCCCTTGCACGATTTTGGTCCGGTTTGTGTCGTTTTGCACTATATCGTACCCAAATAGCACATTTCCGGCGAGAGTTTGACGATATCACGATTTGACCCATTTCTCGCTATAAACGCACTCCCTTGAACGATTCTGGTCCGGTTTGTGTCGTTTTGCACTATATCGTACCCAGATAGCACATTTCCGTCGAGAGTCTGACGATATCACGATTTGACCCATTTCTCGCTGAAAACGCACTCCCTTGCACGATTTTGGTCCGGTTTGTGTCGTTTTGCACTATATCGTACGCAAATAGCTCATTTCCGTCGAGAGTTTGACGCTATCACGATTTGACCCATTTCTCGCTGAAAACGCACTCCCTTGCACGATTTTGCTCTGGTTGGTGTCGATCTGCACTATATCGTACCCAAATAGCACATTTCCGTCGAGAGTTTGACGATATCAGTGACGGTTCAACAATTACAGCCCGATTTGTCCCATTTCTCGCTGTAAACACACTACCTTGCACGATTTTGGTCCGGTTTGTGTCGTTTTGCACTATTTCGGACCCAAATAGCACATTTCCGTCGAGGGTTCGACGATGTCAGCGACGGTTCAACAATCACAGCCCGATTTGTCCCATTTCTCGCTGTAAACACACTACCTTGCACGATTTTGCTCCGGTTTGTTTCGTTCTGCACTATATCGGACCCATATAGCACATTTCCGTTGAGAGTTTTCGATATCAGTGACGATTAAGCAATTACAGTCCGATTTGACCCATTTCTCGCTGAAAACGTATTCGCTTGCACGATATTGCTTCGGTTTGTGTTGTTCTGCACTACATCGTACCCAACTAGCACATTTCCGGCGAGAGTTTGGCGATATCACGATTTGACCCATTTCTCGCTGAAAACGCACTCCCTTGCACGATTTTGCTTCGGTTTGTGTTGTTCAGCACTATATCGGACCCAAGTAGCACATTTCCGTCTCGAGTTTGACGATATCAGTGACGGTTTAACAATTACAGCCCGATTTGACCCATTTCTCGCTGAAAACGCACTCCCTTGTACGATTTTGGTCCGGTTTGTGTCGTTTTGCACTATATCGTACCCAAATAGCACATTTCCGTCGAGAGTTTGACGATATCACGATTTGACCCATTTCTCGCTGAAAACGCGCCCCCTTGCACGATTTTGCTCCGGTTTGGGTCGTCGTGCACTATATCGGACCCATATAGCACATTTCCGTCGAGGGTTTGACGATCTCAGCGACGGGTCAACAATTACAGCCCGATCTGACCCATTTCTCGCTGAAAACGCACTCGCTTGCACGATTCTGCACCGGTTTGTGTCGTTCTGCACTGTATCGTACCCAAATAGCACATTTCCGGCGAGAGTTTGACGGTATCACGATTTGACCAATTTCTCGCTGAAAACGCACTCCCTTGCACGATTTTGCTCTGGTTTGTGTCGATCTGCACTATATCGTACGCAAATAGCACATTTCCGTCGAGAGCTTGACGATATCAGTGACGGTTAAACAATTACAGCCCGATTTGACCCATTTCTCGCTGAAAATGCACTCCCTTGTACGATTTTGGTCCGGTTTGTGTCGTTTTGCACTATTTCGGACCCAAATAGCACATTTCCGTCGAGGGTTCGACGATCTCAGCGACGGTTCAACAATTACAGCCCGATTTGTCCCATTTCTCGCTGTAAACACACTACCTTGCACGATTTTGGTCCGGTTTGTGTCGTTTTGCACTATATCGTACCCAAATAGCACATTTCCGGCGAGAGTTTGACGATATCACGATTTGACCCATTTCTCGCAGAAAACGCACTACCTTGCACGATTTTGCTTCGGTTTGTGTTGTTCAGCACTATATCTGACCCAAATAGCACATTTCCGTCTCGAGTTTGACGATATCAGTGACGGTTTAACAATTACAGACCGATTTGACCCATTTCTCGCTGAAAACGCACTCCCTTGTACGATTTTGGTCCGGTTTGTGTCGTTTTGCACTAGATCGTACCCAAGTAGCACATTTCCGTCGAGAGTTTGACGATATCACGATTTGACCCATTTCTCGCTGAAAATGCACTCCCTTGCACGATTTTGCTCCGGTTTGTTTCGTTCTGCACTATATCGGACCCATATAGCACATTTCCGTTGAGAGTTTTCGATATCAGTGACGATTAAGCAATTACAGCCCGATTTGACCCATTTCTCGCTGAAAATGCACTCCCTTGTACGATTTTGGTCCGGTTTGTGTCGTTGTGCATTATATCGTACCCAAATAGCATATTTCCGTCGAGAGTTTGACGATATCACGATTTGACACATTTCTCGCTGAAAACGCACTCCCTTGCAGGATTTTGCTCCGCTTTGTGTCGTTCTGCACGATATCGGACCCATATAGCACATTTCCGTCGAGAGTTTGACGATATCATCGACGGTTCACCAATTACAGCCCGATTTGACCCATTTCTCGCTGAAAACGCACTCCCTTGCACGATTTTGCGCCGGTTAATGTCGTTTTGCACAATATCGTACCCAAATAGCACATTTCCGTCGAGAGTTTGACGATATCAGCGACGGTTCAACAATTACAGCCCGACCTGGCCCATTTCTCGCTGAAAAGTCACTCCCTTGCACGATTTTGCTCCGGTGTGGATCGTTGTGCATTATATCGTACCCAAATAGCACATTTCCGTCGAGAGTTTGACGATATCAGCGACGGTTTAACAATTACAGCCCGATTTGACCCATTTCTCGCTGAAAACGCACTCCCTTGTACGATTATGGTCCGGTTTGTGTCGTTTTGCACTATTTCGGACCCAAACAGCACATTTCCGTCGAGAGTTTGACGATATCACGATTTGACCTATTTCTCGCTGAAAACGCACTCCCTTGCACGATTTTGCTCCGGTTTGTGTTGTTCTGCACTAGATCGGACCCATATAGCACATTTCCGTCGAGAGTTTGACGATGTCAGTGACGGTTTATCAATTACAGCCCGATTTGACGCATTTCTCGCTGAAAACGCACTCCCTTGCACGATTTTGCTCCGGTTTGTGTTGTTCTGCACTATATCGGACCCATATAGCACATTTCCGTCGAGAGTTTGACGATATCAGTGACGGTTTAACAATTACAGCCCGGTTTGACCCATTTCTCGTTGAAAACGCACTCCCTTGTACGATTTTGGTCCGGTTTGTGTCGTTTTGCACTATATCGAACCCAAATAGCACATTTCCGTCGAGAGTGTGACGATATCAGCGACGGTTCAACAATTGCAGCCCGATTTGACCCATTTCTCACTGCAAACGCACTCCCTTGCACGATTTTGCTCCGGTTTGTATTGTTCTGTACTATATCGGACCCGAATAGCACATTTCCGTCCAGACTTTGACGATAACAGCCACGGTTCAACAATTACAGCCCGATTAGACGCATTTCTCACTGAGAACGCACTCCCTTGTACGATTCTGCTCCTGTTTGTCTCGTTTTGCACTATTTCGAACCCAAATAGCACATTTCCGTCGAGAGTTTGACGACATCAGTGACGGTGTAACAATTACAGCCTGATTTGACCCATTTCTCGCTGAAAACGCACACCCTTGCACGATTTTGCTCCGGTTTGGTTCGTTTTGCGCTACTTCGGACTCAAATAGCACATTTCCGTCGAGAGTTTGACGATATCGGTGACGGTTTAACAATTACAGCCCGATTTGACCCATTTCTCGCTGAAAACGCACTCCCTTGCACGATTTTGCTCCGGTTTGGGTCGTCGTGCACTATATCCGACCCATATAGCACATTTCCGTCGAGGGTTTGGCGATCTCAGCGACGGGTCAACAATTACAGCCCGATCTGACCCATTTCTCGCTGAAAACGCACTCGCTTGCACGATTCTGCTCCGGTTTGTGTCGTTCTGCACTATATCGTACCCAAATAGCACATTTCCGTCGAGAGTTTGACGATATCACGATTTGACCTATTTCTCGCTGAAAACGCACTCCCTTGCACGATTTTGCTCCGGTTTGTGTTGTTCTGCAGTAGATCGGACCCATATAGCACATTTCCGTCGAGAGTTTGACGATGTCAGTGACGGTTTATCAATTACAGCCCGATTTGACGCATTTCTCGCTGAAAACGCACTCCCTTGCTCGATTTTGCTCCGGTTTGTGTCGTTCTGCACTATATCGTACCCAAATAGCACATTTCCGTCGAGAGTTCGACGATATCAGCGACGGTTTAACAATTACAGCCCGATTTGACCCATTTCTCGCTGAAAACGCACTCCCTTGTTCGATTTTGGTCCGGTTTGTGTCGTTTTGCACTATATCGAACCCAAATAGCACATTTCCGTCGAGAGTGTGACGATATCACGATTTGACCCATTTCTCGCTGAAAACGCACTCCCTTGCACGATTTTGCTCCGGTTTGGGTCGTCGTGCACTATATCCGACCCATATAGCACATTTCCGTCGAGGGTTTGACGATCTCAGCGACGGGTCAACAATTACAGCCCGATCTGACCCATTTCTCGCTGAAAACGCACTCGCTTGCACGATTCTGCTCCGGTTTGTGTCCTTCTGCACTATATCGTAACCAAATAGCACATTTCCGTCGAGAGTTTGACGATATCAGGATTTGACCTATTTCTCGCTGAAAACGCACTCCCTTGCACGATTTTGCTACGGTTTGTGTTGTTCTGCACTAGATCGGACCCATATAGCACATTTCCGTCGAGAGTTTGACGATGTTAGTGACGGTTTATCAATTACAGCCCGATTTGACGCATTTCTCGCTGAAAACGCACTCCCTTGCTCGATTTTGCTCCGGTTTGTGTCGTTCTGCACTATATCGTACCCAAATAGCACATTTCCGTCGAGAGTTTGACGATATCAGCGACGGTTTAACAATTACAGCCCGATTTGACCCATTTTTCGCTGAGAACGCACTCCCTTGCACGATTTTGCACCGGTTTGGGTCCTTGTGCACTATATCGGACCCATATAGCACATTTTCGTCGATGGTTTGGCGATATCACGATTTGACCCATTTCTCGCTGGAAACGCACTCCCTTGCACGATTTTGCTACGGTTTGGGTCGGTGTGCACTATATCGGACCCATATAGCACATTTCCGTCGAGAGTTTGACGATATCAGCGACGGTTTAACAATTACAGCCCGATTTAACCCATTTCTCGCTGAAAACGCACTCCCTTGTACGATTTGGTCCGGTTGGTGTCGTTGTGCATTATATCGTACCCAAATAGCATATTTCCGTCGAGGGTATGACGATATCACGATTCGACCCATTTCTCGCTGAAAACGCACTCCCTTGTACGATTTCGGTCCGGTTTGTGTCGTTCTGCATTATATCGCACCCAAATGGCACATTTCCGTCGAGAGTTTGACGATATCACGATTTAACCCATTTCTCGCTGAAAACGCACTCCCTTGCACGATTTTGCTCCGGTTTGTGTCGTTCTGCACTATATCGTACCCAAATAGCACATTTCCGTCGAGAGTTTGACGATATCAGTGACGGTTAAACAATTACAGCCCGATTTGACCCATTTCTCGCTGAAAACGCACTCCCTTGTACGATTTTGGTCCGGTTTGTGTCGTTTTGCACTATATCGAACCCAAATAGCACATTTCCGTCGAGAGTTTGACGATATCAGTGACGGTTCAACAATTACAGCCCGATTTGTCCCATTTCTCGCTGTAAACACACTACCTTGCACGATTTTGGTCCGGTTTGTGTCGTTTTGCACTATTTCGGACCCAAATAGCACATTTCCGTCGAGGGTTCGACGATGTCAGCGACGGTTCAACAATCACAGCCCGATTTGTCCCATTTCTCGCTGTAAACACACTACCTTGCACGATTTTGCTCCGGTTTGTTTCGTTCTGCACTATATCGGACCCATATAGCACATTTCCGTTGAGAGTTTTCGATATCAGTGACGATTAAGCAATTACAGTCCGATTTGACCCATTTCTCGCTGAAAACGTATTCGCTTGCACGATATTGCTTCGGTTTGTGTTGTTCTGCACTACATCGTACCCAACTAGCACATTTCCGGCGAGAGTTTGGCGATATCACGATTTGACCCATTTCTCGCTGAAAACGCACTCCCTTGCACGATTTTGCTTCGGTTTGTGTTGTTCAGCACTATATCGGACCCAAGTAGCACATTTCCGTCTCGAGTTTGACGATATCAGTGACGGTTTAACAATTACAGCCCGATTTGACCCATTTCTCGCTGAAAACGCACTCCCTTGTACGATTTTGGTCCGGTTTGTGTCGTTTTGCACTATATCGTACCCAAATAGCACATTTCCGTCGAGAGTTTGACGATATCACGATTTGACCCATTTCTCGCTGAAAACGCGCCCCCTTGCACGATTTTGCTCCGGTTTGGGTCGTCGTGCACTATATCGGACCCATATAGCACATTTCCGTCGAGGGTTTGACGATCTCAGCGACGGGTCAACAATTACAGCCCGATCTGACCCATTTCTCGCTGAAAACGCACTCGCTTGCACGATTCTGCACCGGTTTGTGTCGTTCTGCACTGTATCGTACCCAAATAGCACATTTCCGGCGAGAGTTTGACGGTATCACGATTTGACCAATTTCTCGCTGAAAACGCACTCCCTTGCACGATTTTGCTCTGGTTTGTGTCGATCTGCACTATATCGTACGCAAATAGCACATTTCCGTCGAGAGCTTGACGATATCAGTGACGGTTAAACAATTACAGCCCGATTTGACCCATTTCTCGCTGAAAATGCACTCCCTTGTACGATTTTGGTCCGGTTTGTGTCGTTTTGCACTATTTCGGACCCAAATAGCACATTTCCGTCGAGGGTTCGACGATCTCAGCGACGGTTCAACAATTACAGCCCGATTTGTCCCATTTCTCGCTGTAAACACACTACCTTGCACGATTTTGGTCCGGTTTGTGTCGTTTTGCACTATATCGTACCCAAAATAGCACATTTCCGGCGAGAGTTTGACGATATCACGATTTGACCCATTTCTCGCAGAAAACGCACTACCTTGCACGATTTTGCTTCGGTTTGTGTTGTTCAGCACTATATCTGACCCAAATAGCACATTTCCGTCTCGAGTTTGACGATATCAGTGACGGTTTAACAATTACAGACCGATTTGACCCATTCTCGCTGAAACGCACTCCCTTGTAGATAAACATAAAAATAGCTACGATTTTGGTCCGGTTTGTGTCGTTTTGCACTAAGTCGTACCCAAGTAGCCACATTTCCGTCGAGAGTTTGACGATATCACGATTTACCCTTTCTCGCTGAAAATGCCTCCCTTGGCACGATTTTGCTCCGGTTTGTTTCGTTCTTGCACTATATCGGACCCATATAGCACATTTCCGTTGAGAGTTTTCGATATCAGTGACGATTAAGCAATTACAGCCCGATTTGACCCATTTCTCGCTGAAAATGCACTCCCTTGTACGATTTTGGTCCGGGTTTGTGTCGTTGTGCATTATATCGTACCCAAATAGCATATTTCCGTCGAGAGTTTGACGATATCACGATTTGACACATTTCTCGCTGAAAACGCACTCCCTTGCAGGATTTTGCTCCGCTTTGTGTCGTTCTGCACGATATCGGACCCATATAGCACATTTCCGTCGAGAGTTTGACGATATCATCGACGGTTCACCAATTACAGCCCGATTTGACCCATTTCTCGCTGAAAACGCACTCCCTTGCACGATTTTGCGCCGGTTAATGTCGTTTTGCCACAATATCGTACCCAAATAGCACATTTCCGTCGAGAGTTTGACGATATCAGCGACGGTTCAACAATTACAGCCCGACCTGGCCCCATTTCTCGCTGAAAAGTCACTCCCTTGCACGATTTTGCTCCGGTGTGGATCGTTGCTGCATTATATCGTACCCAAATAGCACATTTCCGTCGAGAGTTTGACGATATCAGCGACGGTTTAACAATTACAGCCCGATTTGACCCATTTCTCGCTGAAAACGCACTCCCTTGTACGATTATGGTCCGGTTTGTGTCGTTTTGCACTATTTCGGACCCAAACAGCACATTTCCGTCGAGAGTTTGACGATATCACGATTGACCTATTTCTCGCTGAAAACCGCACTCCCTTGCACGATTTTGCTCCGGTTTGTGTTGTTCTGCACTAGATCGGACCCATATAGCACATTTCCGTCGAGAGTTTGACGATGTCAGTGACGGTTTATCAATTACAGCCCGATTTGACGCATTTCTCGCTGAAAACGCACTCCCTTGCACGATTTTGCTCCGGTTTGTGTTGTTCTGCACTATATCGGACCCATATAGCACATTTCCGTCGAGAGTTTGACGATATCAGTGACGGTTTAACAATTACAGCCCGGTTTGACCCATTTCTCGTTGAAAACGCACTCCCTTGTACGATTTTGGTCCGGTTTGTGTCGTTTTGCACTATATCGAACCCAAATAGCACATTTCCGTCGAGAGTGTGACGATATCAGCGACGGTTCAACAATTGCAGCCCGATTTGACCCCATTTCTCACTGCAAACGCACTCCCTTGCACGATTTTGCTCCGGTTTGTATTGTTCTGTACTATATCGGACCCGAATAGCACATTTCCGTCCAGACTTTGACGATAACAGCCACGGTTCAACAATTACAGCCCGATTAGACGCATTTCTCACTGAGAACGCACTCCCTTGTACGATTCTGCTCCTGTTTGTCTCGTTTTGCACTATTTCGAACCCAAATAGCACATTTCCGTCGAGAGTTTGACGACATCAGTGACGGTGTAACAATTACAGCCTGATTTGACCCATTTCTCGGCTGAAAACGCACACCCTTGCACGATTTTGCTCCGGTTTGGTTCGTTTTGCGCTACTTCGGACTCAAATAGCACATTTCCGTCGAGAGTTTGACGATATCGGTGACGGTTTAACAATTACAGCCCGATTTGACCCATTTCTCGCTGAAAACGCACTCCCTTGCACGATTTTGCTCCGGTTTGGGTCGTCGTGCACTATATCCGACCCATATAGCACATTTCCGTCGAGGGTTTGGCGATCTCAGCGACGGGTCAACAATTACAGCCCGATCTGACCCATTTCTCGCTGAAAACGCACTCGCTTGCACGATTCTGCTCCGGTTTGTGTCGTTCTGCACTATATCGTACCCAAATAGCACATTTCCGTCGAGAGTTTGACGATATCACGATTTGACCTATTTCTCGCTGAAAACGCACTCCCTTGCACGATTTTGCTCCGGTTGTGTTGTTCTGCAGTAGATCGGACCCATATAGCACAATTTCCGTCGAGAGTTTTGACGATGTCAGTGACGGTTTATCAATTACAGCCCGATTTGACGCATTTCTCGCTGAAAACGCACTCCCTTGCTCGATTTTGCTCCGGTTTGTGTCGTTCTGCACTATATCGTACCCAAATAGCACATTTCCGTCGAGAGTTCGACGATATCAGCGACGGTTTAACAATTACAGCCCGATTTGACCCATTTCTCGCTGAAAACGCACTCCCTTGTTCGATTTTGGTCCGGTTTGTGTCGTTTTGCACTATATCGAACCCAAATAGCACATTCCGTCGAGAGTGTGACGATATCACGATTTGACCCATTTCTCGCTGAAAACGCACTCCCTTGCACGATTTTGCTCCGGTTTGGTCGTCGTGCACTATATCCGACCCATATAGCACATTTCCGTCGAGGGTTTGACGATCTCAGCGACGGGTCAACAATTACAGCCCGATCTGACCCATTTCTCGCTGAAAACGCACTCGCTTGCACGATTCTGCTCCGGTTTGTGTCCTTCTGCACTATATCGTAACCAAATAGCACATTTCCGTCGAGAGTTTGACGATATCAGGATTTGACCTATTTCTCGCTGAAAACGCACTCCCTTGCACGATTTTGCTACGGTTTGTGTTGTTCTGCACTAGATCGGACCCATATAGCACATTTCCGTCGAGAGTTTGGACGATGTTAGTGACGGTTTATCAATTACAGCCCGATTGACGCATTTCTCGCTGAAAACGCACTCCCTTGCTCGATTTTGCTCCGGTTTGTGTCGTTCTGCACTATATCGTACCCAAATAGCACATTTCCGTCGAGAGTTTGACGATATCAGCGACGGTTTAACAATTACAGCCCGATTTGACCCATTTTTCGCTGAGAACGCACTCCCTTGCACGATTTTGCACCGGTTTGGGTCCTTGTGCACTATATCGGACCCATATAGCACATTTTCGTCGATGGTTTGGCGATATCACGATTTGACCCATTTCTCGCTGGAAACGCACTCCCTTGCACGATTTTGCTACGGTTTGGGTCGGTGTGCACTATATCGGACCCATATAGCACATTTCCGTCGAGAGTTTGACGATATCAGCGACGGTTTAACAATTACAGCCCGATTTAACCCATTTCTCGCTGAAAACGCACTCCCTTGTACGATTTGGTCCGGTTGGTGTCGTTGTGCATTATATCGTACCCAAATAGCATATTTCCGTCGAGGGTATGACGATATCACGATTCGACCCATTTCTCGCTGAAAACGCACTCCCTTGTACGATTTCGGTCCGGTTTGTGTCGTTCTGCATTATATCGCACCCAAATGGCACATTTCCGTCGAGAGTTTGACGATATCACGATTTAACCCATTTCTCGCTGAAAACGCACTCCCTTGCACGATTTTGCTCCGGTTTGTGTCGTTCTGCACTATATCGTACCCAAATAGCACATTTCCGTCGAGAGTTTGACGATATCAGTGACGGTTAAACAATTACAGCCCGATTTGACCCATTTCTCGCTGAAAACGCACTCCCTTGTACGATTTTGGTCCGGTTTGTGTCGTTTTGCACTATATCGAACCCAAATAGCACATTTCCGTCGAGAGTGTGACGATATCACGATTTGACCCATTTCTCGCTGAAAACGCACTCCCTTGCACGATTTTGCTCCGGTTTGTGTTGTTCTGCACTAGATCGGACCCATATAGCACATTTCCGTCGAGAGTTTGACGATGTCAGTGACGGTTTATCAATTACAGCCCGATTTGACGCATTTCACGCTGAAAACGCACACCCTTGCACGATTTTGCTCCGGTTTGTGTTGTTCTGCACTATATCGGACCCATATAGCACATTTCCGTCGAGAGTTTGACGATATCAGTGACGGTTTAACAATTACAGCCCGGTTTGACCCATTTCTCGTTGAAAACGCACTCCCTTGTACGATTTTGGTCCGGTTTGTGTCGTTTTGCACTATATCGAACCCAAATAGCACATTTCCGTCGAGAGTGTGACGATATCACGATTTGACCCATTTCTCGCTGAAAACGCACTCCCTTGCACGATTTTGCTCCGGTTTGGGTCGTCGTGCACTATATCCGACCCATATAGCACATTTCCGTCGAGGGTTTGGCGATATCACGATTTGACCCATTTCTCGCTGAAAACGCACTCGCTTGCACGATTCTGCTCCGGTTTGTGTCGTTCTGCACTATATCGTACCCAAATAGCACATTTCCGTCGAGAGTTTGACGATATCACGATTTGACATATTTCTCGCTGAAAACGCACTCCCTTGCACGATTTTGCTACGGTTTGGGTCGGTGTGCACTATATCGGACCCATATAGCACATTTCCGTCGAGAGTTTGACGATATCAGCGACGGTTTAACTATTACAGCCCGATTTAACCCATTTCTCGCTGAAAACGCACTCCCTTGTACGATTTGGTCCGGTTTGTGTCGTTGTGCATTATATCGTACCCAAATAGCATATTTCCGTCGAGGGTATGACGATATCACGATTCGACCCATTTCTCGCTGAAAACGCACTCCCTTGTACGATTTCGGTCCGGTTTGTGTCGTTCTGCATTATATCGTACCCAAATAGCACATTTCCGTCGAGAGTTTGACGATATCACGATTTAACCCATTTCCTCGCTGAAAACGCACTCCCTTGCACGATTTTGCTCCGGTTGTGTCGTTCTGCACTATATCGTACCCAAATAGCACATTTCCGTCGAGAGTTTGACGATATCACGATTTGACCTATTTCTCGCTGAAAACGCACTCCCTTGCACGATTTTGCTACGGTTTGGGTCGGTGTGCACTATATCGGACCCATATAGCACATTTCCGTCGAGAGTTTGACGATATCAGCGACGGTTTTAACTATTACAAGCCCGATTTAAACCCATTTCTCGCTGAAAACGCACTCCCTTGTACGATTTGGTCCGGTTTGTGTCGTTGTGCATTATATCGTACCCAAATAGCATATTTCCGTCGAGGGTATGACGATATCACGATTCGACCCATTTCTCGCTGAAAACGCACTCCCTTGTACGATTTGGTCCGGTTTGTGTCGTTGTGCATTATATCGTACCCAAATAGCATATTTCCGTCGAGGGTATGACGATATCACGATTCGACCCATTTCTCGCTGAAAACGCACTCCCTTGTACGATTTCGGTCCGGTTTGTGTCGTTCTGCATTATATCGTACCCAAATAGCACATTTCCGTCGAGAGTTTGACGATATCACGATTTAACCCATTTCTCGCTGAAAACGCACTCCCTTGCACGATTTTGCTCCGGTTTGTGTCGTTCTGCACTATATCGTACCCAAATAGCACATTTCCGTCGAGAGTTTGACGATATCACGATTTGACCTATTTCTCGCTGAAAACGCACTCCCTTGCACGATTTTGCTACGGTTTGGGTCGGTGTGCACTATATCGGACCCATATAGCACATTTCCGTCGAGAGTTTGACGATATCAGCGACGGTTTAACTATTACAGCCCGATTTAACCCATTTCTCGCTGAAAACGCACTCCCTTGTACGATTTGGTCCGGTTTGTGTCGTTGTGCATTATATCGTACCCAAATAGCATATTTCCGTTGAGGGTATGACGATATCACGATTCGACCCATTTCTCGCTGAAAACGCACTCCCTTGTACGATTTCGGTCCGGTTTGTGTCGTTCTGCATTATATCGTACCCAAATAGCACATTTCCGTCGAGAGTTTGACGATATCATCGACGGTTCAACAATTACAGCCCGATTTGACCCATTTCTCGCTGAAAACGCACTACCTTGCACGATTTTGCGCCGGTTTGCGTCGTTTTGCACTATATCGTACCCAAACAGTACATTTCCGTCGAGAGTTTGACGATATCACGATTTGACACATTTCTCGCTGAAAACGCACTCCCTTGCACGATTAT